>NC_134318.1:23558659-29231159 GCF_964195595.1 Calonectris borealis
TATTTTAAAGTGTTTTCATTGATTAATATAAAGACTTGCTCTTCTTCCTGTGCTGTCTCTGCAGTTTATAGGATGCAGTCATGTTATGCTTCTTTTAATTTTAAATGACCGTTTGCTTTGCTTTTCCTTCTTTTTGTGCTACAAACATAGTGGATTTATGGTCTGTGGGGTGCATTATGGGCGAAATGGTTTGCCACAAAATCCTCTTTCCAGGAAGGGACTGTATCCTTGTGCTGCTGCAGCAGGTTGAATTAGTTAGGAAGTGATTAACCTTTTTATTGATGTTGTGTCATGAAAATGCGTATTGTACAATTTTTTTTTATTAAATGAACATGGATTTTTCTTGTGATACACTTGAAAAAATTGTTAAGAACTTCATTTATATTCAGGCTGCACCTAGCAGTAGGACATAGTCTCTGCTGGTCCTGTAGTTAGCATACATTCACCTTCACTCATTTTCATTACACACGCTTTTTATAGTCACTTCATGTGTATATGTCTGATATTTTTATTTACTTTCTTTTAATAACTATCTTTTATGTTAATATCATTGCATTTTGTTTTCAGTTGACATTTGGTCAGTTGGGTGCATCATGGGAGAAATGATCAAAGGTGGTGTTTTATTTCCTGGTACAGATCGTATCCTTACCTTTGGCCTAGGATGTAGTTGTAAAAGGTCAAAAGATACCGCAGCAATATAGTTGCAGATTAAGGTGGTTCTAATCTTTAAACTACTGGTTTTAAACTGCCTTTTCAAAATACAATTTGCAAGTTCATAGTTTTGATTCCAGGAAGCTGCAAAAATGTCTACAGTTATACCATTTAAAGCAAACCCACAACACAGCATTACTGTGTATGACTGTCTTGAGAGATTAATAGTAAGCAAGATGAACAAAATACCACTTGGGCAAAGAGGCTTATTTTTCCTTTTTTCTTTTTCCTTTTTTTCCCTCTTTTTTTCTTTTTCCAATGTAATATGGTGTCTATCCATTGCTTTTGGATGTTGTCACATTTAAGACAGATTTTTTGTGTTTAGGTGACGTTTTATGTAATAACTTACTAATCTTGTTTAGTACCCTAGCGTGTTAGCTAGGGTTAGATGTTACTATTTACATTTTATAGGAAATGTTTACAAAAAATTGCTAACCATCTTCATTAGTTACACTCTGGAGTTTTATATTTTTGTATGCAGAAATGCTCCTGCAAAGAGCTTTCAGAAATATCTGGCACTTCTGTCTTTCTGTTCCGTGAATGGCTTGGTGGTGTCTGTGCGGGTTGTCCTGGGAACAATACTTCAGACAAAGGGTCTGCTCCAAGCAAATAGAGCTGAAGCCTCTGGATCATCGCTAAAATTAGTGGATCTAATTGGAGTTTGGCATCTGATCTGTTTTACTAGTAGTTACGCTCCAGTTTTTTAGATGCCATCAGAAATCTTTCCTGCATTTGCTGCAGGTTAACTGTTTAATAATTGATATAGTACCATTTAGGGGTGAAGATTGGGTGAAGATTTTTGAGGCACAGTGAGGAGATCCGGGGCATCCTTACCTTCACACAGCTCTGTCATTGCATGAGCTGCACCATGCTTAGCTTTATGCATCTGGTTTGCTAGCATGGCTTTTCAGTTTAGGCTCAGTGTCATACAATGTAAATACTTTTTTTCCAAGGCCTGTACTAATGCACTGTAGAGCTTGACAATCCTTACATAAAGGTCTGCTGCTAAGTTTTAAGAACACAGGAGGGGGCCTGCTACATCCGACTGAAGGTTTAGGTAGCCCAGTATCCAGTCTTTGACGGTAGCCAAAAAGAAAAAGTTGGGGAGAATATATTAATGAGATAAGCATACATAAAATTTTATTTGAGCTCTCTCCCAGTATCTAACCATCTGCAACTAGGAATTCCTGAGCCAAACATTTTTTTTTTTTTAATTCAGTAACACATATTAAATTCTTCTGCCACGAACTGATCAATCTCCCCTTTAACTTGTGTAAACTTTTCAATTAAGATGTTCCTTACATGTCCTTAAAACTCTTTAACTTCTGCACTTAAGTCTCTGACAAAATTGTCATTGACCTGTGTGGGCCAAGATTTCATCCTTGATGTGCCCACTGGTGCTCAGCGTTGCATGTCGTTAGTGAGAGATCGTTAACTTGGGAGAGTCCAGGACTGGGCTGAGGTATCAGGATGAGAACGAAGGACGGAGCACCTACACGGGGTAATTCTCACGAGTGCCTTGGGGATGTGTCGTAGCTTGACTACTGTGAATACGTGTTCAGATCAGGAAGTGAGTTCTTCTCCAGAACCCAAACAACACCTTTATTTAAATTCGTTTAATACATTTTGTGAGTCTTTTAATTTTCTCTGTTTCTCAGAAGTATATCCTTTGCTAATTAATTATGATTTTGAGTAAAATACATGTTGCCTTTACTACTCTATCATAGTCTTGCTTTGTTTCACTGTTTTCTCTAAGAAGGTAGTCCTAATTAATGATGATGAACTTGATATTTTATTGTAATTTTCGGTGTTTTCTCTCTATTGGTTATTTCATGTGGTTTTAACATAACTTTCTAGCTGAAAATTAGACACAGTGTTTTTCTTAGCTGCATAACCTTAGATATTGATCAATGGAATAAAGTTATAGAGCAGCTAGGAACACCATGCCCTGAATTTATGAAGAAGTTACAGCCTACAGTCCGAACTTATGTGGAGAACAGACCTAAATATGCTGGATATAGTTTTGAAAAACTCTTTCCAGATGTCCTTTTCCCAGCTGACTCTGAACACAATAAGCTTAAAGGTAAGGTCTGTCTTCTGTGTGTTGTATATTTTAAAAGTTTTAAAACTGTGATGTACTGAACAGAAATGTATTTTGGTTTTGTTCACTATAAAATCATCCCGCTAAGGATTTAAATATTACAATATTTATATCATGGGAGTGGATGAATGTGCTGGCGTATGCTTACCTTCACTTTCTCATCTTTTCTGAAACAGCTCCTATTCTGGAGATACCTTTATAAAGAAAAGTGAATATATATATTCCTCTCAGTGACAGATGCCAACATGATTTAGAGAAGAGTGGGGGGAGGGTGGAATAGAACTTGTGTAGGTAGAGCAGATCTTCTTTCTCTAGGGATGAAAATAAAGTTTTTATATTCATAATACATAGATACCCTGTAGTTACTGAAATAACTTACTGGTTCTAAAAGTCACCTCCTCAGTGGAGTCACAGACGCACCATATTTTCTGTGACTAACAGTATGTGACAGTTTTTTTCCTCCGTAAACTGTAAGAGAGGGGTGGTGGGTGCTTGCCCTCTGATATTCCAGATAAGACTGTACTGCCAGCTGAGTTATATTTTACATAAGGATGTCATGCCAAGGGGCACTGTATGCTGAAAATGTATAGTGAAACGTGTCAACCCCTTTCCCGCCTGTGTTACTCTCTTCAATTTTTTTTTCATCAAATGGACCACTTTCCTAAACCCCAAATTATGGGAGCATTGCATAGATATTAAACTGGAATTTGTTTACTCTGGGTCTCCTCTCCTTATGAGCTTTGAAATATTGTATTATGCGCACTATATATGGCACTGGTCTAAAGTGAAAATTTCGCTTTTGCAGCAAGTCAAGCAAGGGATTTGTTATCAAAAATGCTGGTTATAGATGCTTCTAAAAGAATCTCTGTGGATGAAGCCCTGCAGCACCCATACATCAATGTTTGGTATGATCCATCAGAAGCAGAAGCTGTAAGTTCTTGTTTTAGGTCTCTGATTAGGAAGGTACTGTACTAAAGCACACTTGTTGTGATGCTTGATATAACTGCTTGAAAGAAGATTATAGCATGATCTATACATTTCACTAGAAGTTTAACTGAGCCGTAATCATTTTTAGTGTCATAGAGTGACATGTTTATTAGAAATAGTATTAGGAATGGGCGCAAACTGAAGTACCTGTATCTCTGTGTGTGCATTTATGTATAATTGCATATAATCTCCTGGACATGTAGTCATGCATCTGAAATCTTTTGTATAGGGTTCTGATTTATTGAGCTTCGGTTGTTTCAGTGTGGTTTGATTGCCGTTGATAGGATTCTGAGGTATTTACTCCTGGGCAAAAGAAATATTTTCATTAATTGTAGCAATTGACAGTACTCTTAAACTAGAAAATAAATATTTCAGCAAAATTTGAGTACAAGATCTTGAGCTTTCAATTATTAACACTAATGAACAAAGGGATTAATTGAAAATTTTTCTTAAAAAATAATTTCAGGGCAATTTCAGCTTATGAGAAGAGTCTCATTTTTTTAAGAGAAAGGTGGTTGGTGATGGCCCGCTAAGAATAGAAAAAGATGCTTGATGTAAGTGGTGCAATTAGAATTCTGCTGATCTATAATAGCTGGAGGGAAAATTTAGTAATTAACAGTAAGTAGGTAAAAAGGGCTGCTTCTTAGGAGCTCTTTTACCAGACTCTTCAGTTTCTATTTTAATTATTACAGTAACGTAAGCAAATCTGTTAATCAGAAGAAGTTTCAAACATGTAGCAGCATCTAGAATATAGGCCAAGTCCAAGTATGAGAGAATATATGACTGTGTAAATACAGTATTTTTAAATCAGGTTCATATTCTGAGCGCTTATTTTCATTTTCCATTTATTCTGTTTTTGTATCCCTTTTGATTGCTTTATCATGAGTGAGTTTTGTTTTTCAGCCTCCACCAAAGATACCAGATAAGCAGTTAGATGAGAGGGAGCACACGATAGAAGAATGGAAAGGTAAGAAGGGCATTTTAAGTTTACTAAGGCCTTTGGAAGTAGGCTGGGCCCCAAAGATTGCTGTTATTATGGTTCTTCTGAGCAACCTAATAGTATTTACTTAAACTGTTTGGAATGGCAAGGGAATAGGTCATGCTTCACATCCTCTTGATTGTCGGGACACTAAAAATTTTCCTGTGAAGCTGCTGAACCTTTGCAGTGAACTTAAGACCTGCTCATCTCAGTCTCCTTTTGCAAACCATAAGGCAACGTTTTTAGGGAGGGTAACTCTTCTGGAGAAATTGTTACAGTTGAAAAAGGTGCAGCAATGTAAATCTGAAATAGAAGCACTAGTCTTCAAGTGAAGAGCATGTTAGCAATAACTATACTCTTTTAAATCAAGCAGAGGATTTGAAAGAAGCAGCCATAAGGAGTGTTAGTAATGGGCGAGATAGTGAGGTTACAGCTGGAGTGGGAGACGCTGGTGATTATCAGCTGTGGGGTCCTGAGAAAGTAGCTGGGGTTGAGGTGTGGAACGGATCGCAGTGTGACATAAGACTTGTACCTCCAAGAGCAGGATTTTTAGTGTTCAGTACTGGTTTAGTATGTATATTTCTATATATATATTTAGTATGTATATTTGCTTGTAAAGCTTCTGCTTCATTTTGAAATTGCTTCTAAAAGGTGTGGTGTTATTGCGAAGGTCCTAGTGCTAAGAAAAAATGCAGATCCAGAGAGCTGTGCAGCCTATAAATGTTGCATTTAAGCATGAATTTAGTGCATTAAGCAATCTAATACTTTGTACTGAAAAAGTCTAGGAAGGGACATTAGACCTGTATACCCTTTTTA
Source organism: Calonectris borealis (assembly GCF_964195595.1). Classification (NCBI taxonomy): domain Eukaryota; kingdom Metazoa; phylum Chordata; class Aves; order Procellariiformes; family Procellariidae; genus Calonectris; species Calonectris borealis. Next base: position 23,564,254 of record NC_134318.1, read on the forward strand.
TCCCCAGAGGAAAAAAAGCAAGGAAAATGTTTCATGAATCATTTTTGACAGTTTCATTGTGTTGGCTGGTAATGGAAACGAGTCTGTAAAATCTAGTACTATCACACTTTTAAGTCACTTTCTATTAGAAACTGAGTTTTAATTGTAAAGGCAGAGATAGGGAGAAGTTATCTCCCTTTTGAAGCAGATGTGCTGAAGGTAAGTATTTCAAGCAATATGGAGTTTACTTTTGAGACTCCCATAGCCCTTGAACTTATAATTCTTAAATGCTTTTTTCTTCCAAACTGTTTGTACATTGCATTAGTTTGCCAGTGACAGATAAGAAGTAGTATTCTGACAGTCAGTTCTTATGAGTTGCATTTAACATGTTTAGTCCTTTTCTTCTATTGTTACTTCTGTAGATTCACAGCTGAAGTCTTTTCTGAGTAATAAGCTGCCATTAGCCTAGAAACCTTCTAGTACACAGGGTGTATGATTCATGTTACAAGCACTTCTGACCTTTTTAAGGATGAGGAACTTCTGTAACTGGAAGTCAAAGTTGCTGCTTTCATTTGGAGTGGCTACTTATATGCCAATATTGTATTCCATTTCATGGTGATCTGGACCTTTAGATGTTGTTGTTGAGGAAATTTAGTGGCAGATGTGTGTCGGGAGGATGGCAATGCTGTTTGGGCTTGTTGCTACCTGTTCCTTTGAAGACTGCTGATCAAGTTTATCTGTACCAAAGAAGCTACTGATAAAAACTGAATGGTCATTAAGGCTCAGTTTAACCTCAGATCCCCAAGCAGCCTGGACAGGTGAGTCTTAGAGCAATGTCAGGGTGTTCTTGAGAGTGCCAGGCCATTGTAGCTCCAACAGAAAATAATTGTTCATTTTTATATCACTTGCCAGTTGTTCTGTAGCCTCTGCAGCCTGTTGTTCAAAACTAATTCTAAACAGTAATAAACCTATGAAATTTAAATGTACATTTTAATGGGAGATGTATTATCAATCCAGTCTTGGGTTTGCAAATTCATTTTTTGCCTTCCCTTCTCTGCATTTTCAGAGTTGATATACAAGGAAGTCATGGACCTGGAGGAGAGAACCAAGAATGGGGTTATACGTGGACAACCAGCCCCTTTAGGTTGGTTACAATAAAAGCACAGTATAAAGCTACATTGAGTTGTAGGTCAGGAGGGACTAAAGCTGTTCAAGATATCCAAGAGTAACCTAACTCAAAAATGTGGCTCCTAAATGACCAATAACATCTTGAATTCTCTTTGAGATATTGCTTATTTGAATGGAAAGTATGGGGTTGACATCTCTTTTTATTAATCAGGTAAATTCCTCTATTATTGTCCCCATGTAACTGATGCTTCATTCATTTTTGTCCTCAAGAAACATCAAGAAACATGTACTGGTACTCCATTGCCATCATCTGGTTAGATGTGTAACCTGTAGCTGGTGCAGTTTCAAATAAAGGTATAACCACTACTTACAGCTATTAAGAATGAAACAGGATTTCTAGGTTGTCTGCCTTGAATATTCCCTCTAAACAGAAAGGAAAATTACGGAGCACTTTCAGAAACTGTTGTTGAATTTTGGAGCAAAATGTGACCATTGACTGACCATTGATAGGACTCCATTTGCACTATTGAAAAATGATGGCAAGAGTTGGACAGCTGTTGCTGACTCTGCTCAGAGTTCACTAAAGTCCAAACTCTGAAAAATCACTGCGTATCTGAGATGGTATACATTCAATGTGGCTGAACACCAGCTATTTCCCAGCCTGAAGGGGAGGATCTGATGGAAAAAAACAGTCCCCTTCTTTCTTTTTCTAAATATGTAGATATATTCTCAACATTTAGTAGGATATCTTAGCTCTGGCTTCATGCAGTATTATCTGTTTGTGATTTTTAACCTTCAGTCATGAGCATTTTATTGTAATTTGACGGGCATCATGTCATGTGAGTTCGGTGGTTCTTGGCATACCATTCATTAAGCCCCATGTTAAAGACTTGTGGGTTTTATTTACTTTGACAATGGATTGAGACACATCTCTTCAAACTTGCCAAAACATGGGAAAGTAATGACTATTAGGAAGAGACAGGCTAATGCAAGTACTGAACCGTGCAACTGTATCTGCAACTGATTTGCTGTTTTGTTTCTCATAGCACAGGTGCAGCAATGATCAATGGCTCTCAACATCCATCTTCATCGTCATCTGTCAATGATGTGTCTTCAATGTCAACAGATCCAACATTGGCCTCTGATACAGACAGCAGTCTAGAAAACTCAGCTGGACCTCTGGGTTGCTGTAGATGACTACTTGGTCTTTTGGGGGGTGGGAGGGGGGTCCTTTTAGTCATTCATAGGGCACCTTTAAAATTTGGTGGTATTTTTGAGTGTTTTTTCAAAAATAATCGTAGAATTCCTCATAAAGTGCTGTAATTTTAAACTGTAAGTTGTGTTAAAAGCAGCCACTTTTTTTGCTGTAATTAACTGTAAAATATTAAACCTGATAATTTTTATTGTGGTTTTAAAATCTGCATATTTGCTTTACTATTATGCTGCTGATCTTTTTTTACTGAATTTGTAAGATTTGTTTTATCAAAGCACATATTAATGTTGTGGTCATTACCATACAATGAATTATTTAAGATTTTATAGGTTTTCAATTTTTTAATTAGAATTTATTCCATATGTTTTGTTCATGATATCCTTCAAAGTTTTATGCTTGGTCATATGTCTGTGTCCAGGTGGAGGGGGAGATAATTCAGTGCAGCCAGCTCTAGTTTTGGGCATACCACTGTGGAGCTGGCAGTGAACAAAATCCTCTTTTATTTTGGCCACTAGCCTATAATACTTCAGCAAAAGCAACAATTAGTGAATTTTTTTAGAGAAAGAGTGTACAGTCCTTTGCAAAGTAACCTCATCTGAATGGTTTTACGAACGTAAGAAAGCAAAGCATATCTTCAAAGCTGCAGAAATATCGAGCCTAACAAAGTAATGCGATGTTTTCTGCAGAGTTGTGGCATGCCAAATCTTGTGATGACCATAAAACACGAGGATACTTCATGAATAATACATTGCAATGCAAATAAAGTGTTTATTTCTAGCTTGTAGCCTGTTTTTGTACACACAAAACGAAGTGTATCCAGGATGTCTAGACTGCCAAGAGGGAAAACAAATACGCTGTAGCTATACTTTCATGTAATCTGTGATTCTTGGGAGTTTTGTTTCTTACTAGTTTTGTCTACTAAGGCGAGTGCTTTTTGGGTAGAAGAGGGAATGACGTGAATGCAATAGGGGCAAAACTTCAGCTGTTCTTTCTCCACCAAAAGTAACTGATTGCTAAAAAACATTAAGTGGTAGGAGAACCTCAGGATTTCTGTAGCTAATGCATTAAGTGAGCAATATATGCCATCCAAAGGAGGGAGAAGTAGCGCTGTATAAATTAATATTTATCTCTTTCATTTCACCATGAGACCAGTGTAGCAGAAATCTTAATAATGGTTCATTTTAAGTCATTCAGTAGTTTTCAGCACTGAAGCTCCAGGTTTCAATACACTTTTTAAACAAAAGTTATATTGAAATGTATAGAACAGTTACTAAATAGTCATGTAAAATGGTGCTGCTCCTCACAGAAGTATTTTAACTGTTTACATTTTATATTTACAGAATGATTTATGTATAACTTACTTAAGTTTATGTATGAGTTAAACAATCATTCAGAATTTATTCCTTTGGAAAATGCAGATTTTTAGTGAAGCTAGGCTGTATAATTGATTGCCTTGTGTAGATGCATATTTTGTGTAGTGAATTAGAATGTGAAGAGGAATTTAAATTAGTAATGCTCACAAAAATGGGCATAAAAAATACAGAAGTCTTGCCAGGCACAGAGCATAAGCAAATCATGTAACTGGCTACAGAGGTCATCCAGGAATGACTGATACTCTTCAGTGTGGTTCCTTCTGCTTGTTGGGTTAAATAGGTGTCTTTCTGAAGTTCCAATTGAAAGAGGAAAATCTGTCTTTGCAGTAAGTTTCAGAAAAATAGAAGTGATAGTAATACTTTCAATGTCTAACATGTCTTTTTAAAAAACATACAGGGTTACAAGGAATGGTAATGTCTCAAAGATGACTAAATTGATAAACTGCACAGTTGTTTTCCTGGCCTGGCTAGACTGCTGGTAAGTGCTGTGTGCGTGTAATTTTGCTTTCCTCACTTGTATCTGATATTTCAATATTGCCTTTCTAAACCACATTTGTTAAGGCAATTATTTTTACAGGGTCCTGCTAAATTGTATATTACCTCAGAATAGGCAGGACATGTTTGGATTCATCTAGCACTGGAACATAGAAAACCTGCTCAAGTTGAACAGAGACCAACAGAACAGTCTGTTTTGTAATTTTTTTATCAAAGTTTAAGCTGTGAATTAAGCCAAAATTTTTGGTCATACAACAGTACTCCATTGTTATATAAGGGTCAAATGATATTCTGGTCAACCCAGCGTAATGAAGTTAAGGCTGATAAAGTCAACTTCTGATGCCTGTTAAGTGCTGTTAAGAACAGAATTTGGTAAATATAATTCCTATTTATTTTGGACCCCTCTGGATTGCAGTGGTGACTGAAATATTTTGAAACTTCAAAATAATTTTTGCTGTCACTTTCCAGTGTCCTAAAGAAAAAAATTCTTTAAAATTAGTATTGAGTGAAATAGTTATTAGGCTTTTATCACAGTGTGCTATCAATCGTAACTTCGTTGAGTTCATAAGCTCTAAGGAGAATTGAGCTTTTCATCTTTTAAGGTAGGGTTGATGAATGGTGGGACTGTCCACTGCAACCCGTTGCAGTGTGAGTAAGCTATGTTTACAGGGATTATTTCAGTAAGGTCAGAGCTTTGCCTGCGGGAACCTAAAGTTCACTTTTGGCACCATCTTCATAGCAGTGTTGCCTTTTGGTTTTTTTTTTGGCAGTTGCTTGCATTTTAGGCAAATTAAAGTGATGGCAAATTTCGAAGACAAGAAAATCAGATTCAGTAACCAAATTATCACAACAACATGCTAGTCTTAACTTCCCTTTTTATTTGTTGAAATATGAAATTATTTCATAGATAGTTGTACACTGCCACAGATAGCAAACAAATGGGTAGCTAGAGTTCAGCTGTCTTTATGTTGTTAGCTCATATACTATCAAATACACTGTACAATTTTATTCTTGAAGTATTATTAAGCTTTATTTTAGTCTATGATTCCAAAATGTTTTCATGACAACAGGCTTCACTAAAGTGCATGCAACTTTCCACTTCTAGGGCCGTTTCAATCCATTGGGAGTTGGTAGGGGGTGAATTACAGTGAGCTGTGCCTGATTTTCTTAGTCAGATGAGGTTAAAAGTTGGGCAATAATAACAAGATTTATTTCCATCTTCTATGGTCAGAGCTGTGGCAGGCATCAAAGATAAAATAGCTCCTCTCCTTTTGTACAAGTAGGTTCTTCCAAGATTTTGAAATAGAAGTCGGGGGGGAATTAGTACTGTGTGCTGCAAGACAATGGGGTCAGAATGGAGGTTTTTGTGTGTTGGTGTGTGTGAGAAGCTGGACTGCCAGAGCAGTACCCATCAGCTGAACAACCCTAGACCAGCCTGACTGACCAGGTCACCTCCAGTGCATTCATTCTGCTAACCTGAACAGATACGGCACTTTTCCCTACGTAGGCGCTGTGCAGCTTGGGTTTTTAGTTTAGAAGAACCTTACTACGCTATATGCAGTAGTATCTTTCTGGAGAGGAATTCCAGCCAGACACAAAGACGGTATCAGCATGAACTGTTTGGTAAGCCCCCCTGCCAACACACCTGTGAATTTAGGGGAGGATACGGTGAGCTGTGTTTGAGGCGGTTGTGGCAATAGCACCCTCTGCTGCCCCAGTGTCACCAAGTAAGTAGCATGTTACTGGTGTGGGTTTGTTTCATGGAAAATTGCTTCTCTGAACACAGGCTATTTCATTAGAGAGCAAAAATTAAGCACCTTGACAGGCGTTTGCATGAGTGTAATGCTCCTGCATTAATGTATATGGCATTCATCTCAACATTGCATAAAGAAAAATGATCAAAAAGCTGGAACAGGAGGATGGTTCCTACCCAGCCAATAATCCAAAGCGTACGACATTAAATGCTTCTCAATTAAGATTATGGGGGAAAGGGAAGAAGATGGTTCAGTTTACGCTTGGTCTTACTGTTTCAAGTTGCTAAAGGAAGTGAATTACTGTTTCTAGATATGTTTTTATTTGCTGTTGAGAGCAGCTTGTCCATACTGTTACATTTTACTTTCACATCAATGTTTTGGTTCTTACATATTCAGTTTGGACTGGAGTTGAAGGAGAGCTGTCTGCATTTTTTAGTAAGATTATTGATGGAGAAATGTGATGAGACTCTACTGCCTACCCAAATTTTCAATTCGTGGAACTTATTCTTAGTTAAGGGCACTGGATAAAAGTGGCATTTTAAGTCATCTCTTTCACTCCCTTCTCTTCTTCTTTAGATATCCCTGCATTACAGAAATGTGTTATGAACCAGATCACAATGTGTTTCTACTTCTGCAGTTAAAAATTTAAGCTAGGTTTTCTTGAACTACCTCACACAAACTTTCTACGTTTCTTAAGTAAGCAAAGCTAACCCTTGCTATTGGAACTACACTGAATGTGAATAGAAAAATACACTTCCTTTAGAAAAATAAACCTATTGGCCAATGTTGAGACAATATCAGTAAGTATGTTTCTTATATATTTCACGTAAGATGTTCATGTGTAATATATAGCTTGTGTACAATAATGTACATCTAGAGTATTGTGTTAGCTGTAAATTGGTGATTTTATTATTGTAGTCTGGTTTTGTAGGTAAAAATAGCTTACTAGTAATGTCAGCTCATCCTTTACATTTTACAAAAGGAATAATTCTTGGTAAGCTTTGCATACAGATGAATTACTTTTGTAGGCCCAATATCTAGTCTATTTTTGAGAGTTCTTTAACTTTTATTACTAAAGTTGAGAAAAAAACCCTAATTATTGTGATCATTCCTTCTGCCCTTTTTGAAATATATTATTTTTCCCAAGAAATATGAAAGGGAAGATACACCATTAAAAATACTGGGAAAAACTAATTTTTTTTTTCTTCCCCATATTTGATACCTTTTCCTTTACTCCCTCCAAATAAGCTGTTGGTGGGGCATTACTGAGAACATTGTGGTTTTTTTAATCATTCATGCCATAGGTCATTACATGTGCACCACTGGAATGTATACATTGTTATCTAGTATGTCAATTGGTTATAATGATATTTTAAATAAAAAAGGAAAAAAAAAAAGTTTAACCACTATGCATTTAGTGTTTCTTCATTACTAGGCTGGAATGGATTTCGTATGGATCTCATAATAAGGCTGCAGTTGGGGTTTTATTAGCATCAGTCCGTCCTGAGAACTCATCTGTTTTTAATGGTACTTAAAGTCCTGCTTGTGTGTGAGCTCACTCGCGGGCAGTGACATGTTTCTTTCCTTTCTCCATTCCCATGGGCTTTGGATGTGCCACAGACTGGTAACACCAAGTGTGTCTGCAGCCTCTGGGAATCCGTTCTTACTTCCTTGCTGCCAACTCCAGCCGCCTTCTTTCCTGGAAATACAGCTGCTGAGACCCGGAGTTGCAGAAAGGGGTAAGCCACGGGCTGTCTGGTGTAGGAAAGGAGGGCCCAGTCCCTGTGCCCTCAGGAAAATCTTTCTCAAAACTGAGTCTCAGGGAAGCCAGAAGGATCCAACTTCTGGAGAGCTAGCCTGGGTGCCAGGACCACCTCCTGCACTGGCACCTCTGCGGTGGGGCTAAATCCTGACGTAATGCATTTCTTTGCCTTCATTTCCAGCAGGCTCTCGGCATTCCTTTAAACGAAGACTCGAGATGCCCTTGAGTTTGTCTGCGTGCTGTTACATTGTCTTTCTGTTCATTTTTAAGGGAAAGGTACTGTGGCCATGGGCAATACAGAGCAGCTGCTTTGTGTCTCTGGACCAGCTATTCGTGAGGTGCTCTTCTAGGAACATGGTGAGGCTCAGAAATGCTCTTTTTTATTTGCTGTATATGTTATCATAAAGTGTAGCTGATTCCAAGTAATACATTAATATAGAGCAAGGCCTGAGACGGTTTTAGCTCTGCCAGGGATTTGTCTGTGGGTGACTTCGGCCTAGAACTGAAATGCTCCATAGTGCTGCTGGCTTGCGTAGCCCTAGTTGGTGAATGTAGATAATTCAATAAGCTATCATTATTAATTTTCCTTTTCATATTAGAAATACCATGGAGACCTACAGAAGTTTTTTGTTATTCTGGAATGCTGCTGTTTTGTCTTTAGAATTTTTTTTTTTTTAAGCACATACTTGTGTGGGGTTTCTTTCACTGAAATTTTTTTACACTTTTTTGCCTGCATAATACTGGAAGGGATATTCCAGGCTGGGAAGATTGCATGGGTAAAGCTATGGTAAAAATGTATCTACCTGATTCCAGGAGCCTTTTGTTCTGTCTATATTAATACTAACAAACCTGTACCATGTCAATGCTTGCTAAGAAAGCTGGCACTTTAAACTAGGGGCTGTAATAAGCTAAAGGTCTGCAAAATAAGGTGTGCTCTCTCAGATCCATAAAGTTGGCAAATTAAGTGGTGGGAAAGAGAGTACAGAAACAGGAGTTAAAGCTAGGAAAGAGTGCATCATCTTCCTCAAATAACAGCATAGTGTTCCATGAGGTTGTGTACAACAGCACAAGTGCGTTCCCCTTTCTTGCATAATTGCCTATGACAGGAAATTAACCTTATGCTCCTGTTGCTGTGCTTTAGAGTTAACATCCCACTGTGGTGTGTTTTAGCATGAACTGGGTAGTTTGCAGCTTCTCACAGGCTTTAGTTACTGCAGTGGATCATCTTCAAAAGGACCTGAAATTTATTCCTCATAAACAAGAGGAATAGATGTTGCTGGAGCACAACAGTCAACTGGGAAATGGTTAGTTCCATTAATCAGTTTGAGTGGATACAGTTTCATCTGTGATACTGAAAAGAAGAATTAATTTTATCCTGGATGCTAGATTAAGATTATGTAGTGCTACATAGCTGATGATCCTATCCTGGAGCTGACGATTTGCGATAGGTGGGTTTGTTCCCTGGTTCTGCTGTATGTAGCGGTTGCCTAAGTTTAAATACTTAAAGAGTATCTAGAATTCCAGCTGCATTTGATTTCACTGAGTGTTAGCCAGCAGTCCTGTTTAGTGCTTGTCTTGCATATTTGGTTTTTAGGCTCCCAGTCCGCATGGCTCAGTTCTTAAGTTTGTAGTGTGCCAGAACTAAAGGCAGTAGTCTGCACTTGATACACAGGAGATAATGCAACATAAATAGTCTAGGGGATGTGGGCTGTCTGTAGGATGGCTATAGGGAACAGTACCCATGTTGGGGGTAGGACTAAAAGAAGGCATTAAAATAACCTGGTTGCTTCTACTACTTGGATTGAATGCCTGAGTAGAAACTTTCTTTTTACCAATCCTAGTGTTCTAACTGCAGATAATTACTTACAACCCAGTTCAGGCCATTCTCTAATATTAAGGTTTATTTTGTGATGACTGGCATGGTACTTAACGCTATGTAACCCGCTATGCTGTTCCAGCTCAAAATCATTGTTAACAGTAGTTGCTTCTGACATTATGTATCTTAATGCTGCTGTTTTAGAAGAGGCCATTGTCTTCCTTGCAGGATCAGTTGTGACTATCAGCAATAATACAAGGCAGGGGGGTGGAAGAAAAGGTAAGGGCGATGCTACTGCCTGCAGGTGGCGGGCTGCTCCTGTGAAGGCTCAGGTACCTGCCACCCTGCCTCCCACCAGGGGCAGGAATCCAGCACGGCTGGATATTCTGGGAAGAGGGGAAAATGTTTTGAAATAACTGAATTAACCTAGCCCCACGGCTTACTTTTACCACCTTGCTTGACTTGTCTTAACCAGGAAAGATGTTTCTTTTTGCTCACTTTAAATGGTTTACATTTCTATAGGAAGGAGAAGCGTTACAGTGAGGTAGAAACAAGTTAACTTCTACATGTTCAAATATTGAAATACCTGGATATCTGTGAGATGATGAGGAGAAGGTCAATACTGAAAGGTGTACAATCTGCTGGTATGTAGAAAAACCTATTCTAAGGTTATTTCCAGACAATGAGTTATATTCACTAGTAAGAAAAGACAGATTCAGGTCATTTTTTGAAAATACATAAATAAAGCAAGCACCTTCACTACAGCCTATACTTTCCCTTTAGCCAGCTCATGTTGTCATAGCATTTTTCTGTTAAAAAATCTTTCTCCTCCAAAACTCCCAAGCTGCCTTAGCTGTCAAAGATACGTGCCAAGAGAGAGCGAACAGCGTGGGGAGTGCTAGGCTGGCGGGCGGAGTTCAAGCTGAATCTGGTGAAACAATTTTCTGTGTGCAGTCTCCACGTGGCTCAGGGCACTAGGAATGTTATGCAGAACTACTCAAAGTTGTCCCTTGAAGGGAAGTGGCAGCTAATTACTGGAAATTATAGCTTCATTCTAATGACATTTCTTTAGTAGAAGCAATGAACTTAGGCTGCTGGGTTGTTTGATGTATTTCTCCTGTCCCTTCATCTCCCTGTGAAATGAGGGAGAAATACTACAAGGCAGCTAAGCATAAATTGTCCTGGGAAGGGTAAAGATAGATCCCACCCTTTCCCGCACTAATTTATCTTACCATAGGTTTTGCTATTGAAGTTTTATAGATTAAAAATCCTCATCAGTTGGATGTGTTTTGATGGTAAGAATCTTTCTCTCCTTCCTTGATATCTGATCAGTACATATCAGCTCATGAGATTTTTTTCTTGCAGCTAATACTGCTCTATTTTTGGCTCAAAAAACCCCCCGATGCCTACGGCAAAATGTGGATATTTAAAGTTCCATGGAGTTTGTGTGACCAATCTGATTATTAATAACACTTTAATAAGTCACATTTTTGTGAAGCACCAGAACTGTTCAATGGGTAAGGGACAACTTTAATGAATTGCCAAGATTTTGGTATCTTCAGCTTGTTTGTAGACTTTGTTTTCAAAGCATCTTCATAAAGTAATGCCAGTTTAAGGAATGAGAAATTTGAACAAACTTTATGTAGGGAGTGGGGAGGAAAAAATACCTCATATTAAATCCATATGATAAACCACATTGAATGTGGTGACATACTGGAACTGCCATCTTCCCAAGCGCAAGTGTAGGAGGCCCTCAGCTCCAGGCTCAGCCTGTCCATCAGTTCTGGCCATCCCACCCGCCTTGCAGGACTTTTCCACTGTCCTTGAGCCAGCAAAAGGATGGTGCAGTAAATCCGAAGATGCCGCAGTACAGCTATGGAGAACAGCATGTTTTGATTTGTGGGTAAAAAGGCTGCCCACTCTTCCTTGGCAATCTGACATCTAAACTTCCAAGCGTTATGTTTAGCAGTCTTTCCCAACTGGCCCAAATACTACAGCACATGTAAAGACAACAGAGCAAGTGTCACTGAGAGCACAATCACTGTAGAATTACTCATGATACATGAGTATACCAGAACAAAACGTGCATTTTCACTCGTTTTGCCAGAAATAGAATTTTCTATGCTGTACATCAGCTTGTTCTACTTGGGGACTTTAGCACTTCGACTCCCAACAGTTAAACATCCTAATGTTGAAAAAAACTCTTCCATTTCCTTCTGCAGGAGGTGATTTCTCTTCTCAGCATCTTCACGGGCACGTTCAGAATTCCTCAGCTTTATCTCCAGCATCGTGTATTTCTTTCGTTCTTGGTCCAGTTCTTCTTCTAACCTAACCACTTGTTTCCTCAGGTCTGCACTTGTTTCTTCAATTCTTAAAACCAAAGGAGAGAGAGGGGGAGAAGAAAAAAAGAGGGTTTTTTTAAGTGGCTGGATAAAGACTGCTGATAGCCATAATAAATATAAGTTGTTAAACTTAGAGCTAAAATATCTTCATTCTAAGAGGAAGTTTTAAAGGAGGGCACTAGTTGCCATTTCATTAATGTTGAGTTTAAGGGCAGAGACGTCTTGAAAGCTGGAGCCTACTCTATTTGTATCTTGAGAAAATATGCTCAAGTCTTACAAAACAGTGCTTACTTTTGGGCAACAGACAATGTCTGAGGAGATGTATTAACTCCTCAGGCAGAGTTCAAATATATAATTCCAAAATAATCTTTTAACCTCTGTTTTCATCCTGACACTGTGTTTCCCTATATGGATATCCAGTACAGAGGAACATCCTTGGAGGTCAGGTAGGAATGAGGTCACAGTCCTTCCTCACCATCCATTTTATGGTATTTTCTGTAAAGTTTGTCACTGACATTAGGGTGGGGGAATAAAAGTTTTTCATACTGTGCAAGATTTTGCAAAGACCAACTTTTCATATGAGGAAGAATCTGAAGAACACACCTTAAATAGTTCATCTGTGTACAAAGCTGTAATGCAAGACTCAGAGCTTTTCTCTAAAGAGGTCAAAGAACAAGGTTCATGGGTTTTTATTTGAAAAAAGTGCAGAAGGCACATCACTTGCTGTCCTCCCCATCATGTTTCCTAATCACAAGACAGATAGTGGTGTTAATACAGAGGAGGGATTATATCCAGATAGGAATTTCTGATCACTAGAATATTCAGAAAGGGTGAGTTTAAAAATTAGGCTTTTCCTAGGAAAAGTGTCCCCCCTGTAACTTTAAAAAAAAAACAAAAAACACACAACAAAAAAACCAACCACCACCACCACTTCTTAGGTTGATTGATCAGTGTAATACCCAGCTGTGAAGCTGGGGTGCCTGGCTTCCCTGTGAAACTGTGAATGGGTTATTTTTAGACAGGGTAAATGACACTCAACAAGGGCATGCTACAGACTCTACAACAAAAAAGGGACCTTTGTGACAGTCCCAGAAGGGTCTGAATTCTATTTTGTGACCACCAAGAGGCAATTATGCAAGCAATGCAGTGCATCCCCTTAAACTGTTCCTTCACATACAGCTAAGGATGGCAATATGAATAAATTAGAAAGTCACACATAGGTGCACTGATCACTAAGTCCAGAAGACCAACAGCTGGACTGATGAGTGAACAGAAATGCAGTATGTCTGCAAAAAGACTGCCCATCTCAGTGAAGGCAGACTTTTATTGCCCAGATTGCTGTCTTCTGTAACACAAGAGAACTCCTCTGAAACTAGGATGCTTCCCTTCCTCCCCCTGCCCCTAACATTTTTTGTATGTCATGCCCTACGGATCTGAGCTACCAATTAAATTTTTCTACCACGAAGTTTTAGGGGCCAGCTACAGCAGCCTAGCCTAGCTGTCCATGTTCTGAATTACATAGGGTCACAGTACTTACTGTGTTTCTACATGCACAACATAATAGGCCTCTCCAAGATACTTCCAGTTTCTTAAGAGTCCCAGGTGGTAAACAGGAATTACTGAAACTCAACAGAGAATGCCTGATAATTATACTAACCTTGAGGGAGAAATGCTCTGGAACAGACTGGTTACAGGAAGGCCATAAAACTTGCCTCCCTCTGACTAAGAGAGAAAATGGGCACTTGATGATGATAAATAACAGCTTTTCCATCAGCAAGTGTTCCTTAACTCTGCCCCAGGCAGGTACTGACTCTGCTTTCCCTCCACTTATGTATGTGCCAACAAAAAGCTCATATTCCTTCATTAAAACATGCCCTGCTACACACTCTGAGTTCTGCAAACCACACAAGCACATGTACCATTGTAAAGGAACTAGTTATTACTTTTGGGGACTAAATTATCTTCAATAAAATAAAGCTAGTGAGGCAGCCCAAAGTTTTCCTGCTAAGTGGCCTCCCGTCTTTGCTAGTTAGCTCCTGTCTTTCCACAGGAGCAGACTTTCATGCGGTCTCAAAAGGAACATATTTTTGCACATGTAAATTGCTGCAGATGTAGTAAAAACATTGCAGAATTTTTGAGAGCTGAAAAACTTGGCTTGAAATTCTTAGACTTGACAGCAAGATCCTTCGGGCTGTAATCCTGAACAGCTGGAATCATCCTGTTTAATACAAAAAGGCAGTGATTGCATCTTGCCTGGTTTTATGAAACTATTAGTTCATTAGGCATTTTCCTCTTAGCTACTTTGCCCTGTGAGACCCAGCCAATTTACAGTGCTCCCCTCCAGCCACAGTGCTCTCTGGCCCTGTCCAGCTGAAGGGGAAAGGCAGGTGTTAGAGCTGAAACAGCTGAAAATGCTCAACAGCTGGAATGAAGAACAGGTCTTCCTGGATGTCCCTGATGTCAACAGCTGAAGGCCGTGTTGGAATAGTTTTACTGATAAGAGGTGGAAAGCCATCTCTTCCCCCAGGCAGCAGGTAAAAATGTGCAGATACACATTTCCAAGTTTTGCAGCCTGGTCTCCTTTCTGTTTATTACTCTGCAACAAGGCTTCCCAGGGCAGCTCTGCAGAATTAAATGCAAGGCACATACCCTCATCTCCCTCCCACTCTGCACCAGTAGGGCATCTACAAAAAAAAAAAAAAAAAAGCCATGAGCTACCATCCTCATTCACAGACCTTTTCCAACACACCATGCTAGCAACTAGTGGTGTTCTCATCACCTCTTCTACCTGGGACACAAGCAGGGGAAAGCTTTTCTCCCACTCTGTGATGTTAGGACGGAACTGAAACTGCTGGGTAGCCTGATTCTCCTTCCAGCCTCACATACCAAGGCAGTACAATGCAGTACAATGCAAGAGGCAGAAAAGCTGCAGAAGCTGGCAGACGAGAAAATCATAGAATAAAGCAGGAAGGTAGCAAGTGAAATTCCTACCTTAACAGCTGGCCCACTAGAAGAGATCACAGTTAGATACATTTTTGAGAAATTACTTTAACAAGAAAAAAGAGGCAACAAACGTAGCCTAAAGCTGTACTATACAGTCCCTACAGTCATATATGCTTTTGGTACCACGTTTGGGAGACACATAGGAAATTGAGGCATGTAAATGCTACCAGAGTTTTAATAATTGGAGGAGTGTAACATTAACACCTTACCACACAAAAAAGCTATGAAAACTATTTGTAAGAAACGGGACTACAGCCCTTCTTCAGTGCAAAGTACCAGTGCTGCAGAGCCCAGGTCAATGATGATTCTGCTGTATTACAACATGGGGTTGTAATACAGAATTTTGCATATGGCTATACATTAAAACATATCTAATTCCTTTAAGCAACAATATTTCACGTGCATATTTCTCTGAGAACTTGCCTGAAAGTCATTCTAGCACTTACATTCATAAAACCTAATATACTAACTCACACAAATGACTAAATGACTTCCTAGTTACTAATACTTTCTTCTTCCTGCCCTCACACACACCCCTCCTGAAAACTGGAAGGAATTTTTCTGAGCACAGATCTAAAGCACAGCACCAGCAGTTGCAGTAAACATCAGAGTGGGCAAAGACCTGCACAGTTCACATCTCTGCTGTACAAGCAGCACCTTGCTGCTACTTTGAGTCAGTAGCTGGCCAAGTGAGCAAAGGACCACTACAAGTACATCAAAAATCAAAAGCAAAGTTTCTAGAAGTTCAACACAAAAGGGTTGCTGAAAAAGTTGTAACTGAGATGCAGTCCCAACACCACCACCACCACCACAAAAAACCCTGGAGAATAGTCAAAATTCTTCAGTTTCCTGAAGAATGTTTCTGTTGGGAAAAGCAGGAAGAAGCCTGCCATTTCAGACTGATTTGGTACAAATCTTGGCATCTGCATGGACCAACAGAGTTCCTTGTTGAGGCCTGACCACCCTGGGTCCCAGTCCCTCCCTCCCTCCAAGACAGATGTTTGCTTTGCTGTTTCTCCCAGGACACTGACAAAGAGCAGACTTTGGCATTACCTGTGCCATTCTGATTTCCAGTGAAAACACAGAATGTGAAATATTGGAATTCCCTGTATGACAGAAATCCCATTTTTTTGATCCTCTCTTAGATTAGAGAGAGAAAGGTTGGATTCAGAGAGCAGTGAGGAAAGAGCAGAACCAAATCTGCTGTCTCCCAAACCCAAACTCCAGGTCTGAGAACCTGATATGCTTGGTAGCCCACACCCATGTTCAAACAGTGGTAATGCTGACAGACACCTTCCTTGTCCCCCCTGCAGATGACATTACCTTTTGATACTAGTCTCATACTCAGTCCTCTGTTTGCTCAGTTCTGTCTTTAGCTCCACCACCAAGCTCTGTAAGGCCCTAGAGCATTTGACAGAGTCTCTGGAAACTGCAGCCGGGTTGCTCTGTTCACTGCTGCTGCTGCTGCATGCTTCAAACCTGTCAATGCTGTTCTCCAGATCTGCAGTCTTGACTTCACTCTGAGACAGCGAGCCCTGAGTTATCCACTCGGTTTTGAGAGAGCTTAAAGCAGAAGAGTCACTGGCGCGGCAGGCTGGGCAGCTGCTGACTGAGTCCACCACGGAGATTTCACACGATGATGTAGACCACGTGGTGCTGGCCATACTGTGTGTGCTAAGGGAGAGGCTGGATGAAGGGACGTTGTCATAAGTAGAGAGTCTCTGGGAAGAACATGAGTCTTTAACTCGTTCCCCAGAGGCTGTCCGGCGATGGCCTCGGAGAGAGTACAGTCCATTCATCAACCAGTTCCCACTGGAGGAGAGGTTGGGGATATCTAAAGATGAGCTGCCCAGCTTTGGACTCACAGACCGTGCTCCCTGCTGGCGGAAGGAGTATTTCCACGGAGGCAGTGTCTGCACTCTTTTGTTGGGGCTGGTGGCAGGCTGAGTCAATTTGCCACTGTGCTCTGAAGGCGTGTTTTTCAGTGCAGGTCCAGGAGTGGCCTCTAGTGCCACAACATTGCTAGAAGGCAAATCGGCAGGGCTGGGAACACTGTTCTCCGACCTGCTGTCCTCCCCATCCTCCTCGGAGATCCACTCCACGGTACTGCGCTGACGCACGGGTCTGATTTCCAGCTGGCTCCCTGGCACATCTGCCTGAGGAACAGCAAAGATTCGCCCCTGTTCACTTATCAGCACTGTCATCAGGTGCTGAACTAGTGAGGTGCCTGTGGAGAGAAAACAAAGGCAAGCAGTTGATGAGACATGGAAGACCTCAGACACTCACCCCCCTCTGTGGGATGCCCTGTGAGGCAGGCCTGTGGCCACCATGCACTGCAGTGGGTCTGCACAAACTGCTTTGGGCCTCTCTGTACAGGACTGCAAGAGACAGGAATCGGTTCCCTTTGCTGGAAATGGGGACTGTGAAGGATGCAGGTGTCAGTCCGACTCATGAATGTGGCTGACTAGCAGAGTACAAATGATCAGTAGTAATGATTAATAAATTGGCCTGCTTAAGGACACCTTTTAAGGATGACAGAGGAGGAGGACACCTAGAAAACAGTGCATGTCTGTACTACACCATGGCATGGGGTTCAGAGCCAGCATCAATCTCCACATGTGCGTCCATGCAGGACAGCATAGCCCTGTGCAGAGATGCATGCTGGATCCTGAACACACCAACCTATCCGCTGGGATGGAGCACCTGTCCATCCAGCTTCCAAAACCAGCAGGTTTCCACAACTGTTGCACCCAGTTTCATAGTCTTAAGAGGCCCAGAGCTAGCATTTACTGAAGAACCAGAAATTTCAGCTCAGGCCTTCTGCTGCACTCTTAGTGTATTGAGAAACTTGGAGAAAGTATGACATCTGTATGATACATGCACCTGCAGAAGGTGTACAGCAAGTACAGAAAGTACTTGCAATTATTTAAATCCACAGAAATGAGTTGTCATTGTTTTCCAGTAGTGGAGCAGACCATTATGAACTAATAGAGAACACCACTTTCCAAACCTAATACAAAACATTTTCTACGAAAGAGGAAAACTTTAAAAAGAGCAAGTATGTAATTAATTCTGTCTTTGATCATTGTCTGAAATAAAGAATAAAACTAACATATTCAGGGATTCAAGATAAGAGCCTGAATTTAATAAGGAGGTTTTGGCCTGATAGCAAGAGGTACTGAGCTCACCTACAACTTCTATTTTATGTCTGTGAGTGTGGGGATAAAAATAAACCTCTCTGGAGATAAGGGCATTCCTAACAATTTAGCTGTCAAACTTCAGATATTTCTATTTGAAATTCATGGTTTAAATTTGAAGAGAGACAAAATTAAAATGCCAGTTAAGAACTGGCAGCAGTATTTTTCTGTATCAGTTGATTTAGCAGATCCGTATTACCCTGAAGCTAAAAAAAATTTGAGAATCTTTGCACTTCTCCATTATTTCCATTTAACCAATCTTCTATCCTCAACTAACAATAAAACGACATTCCCAGTGCTGTTGCTTATGAGTATGATTAAGTCTAGAATTCCAGTCACCAGATCCCCATTTTTCTACAGTTCAGGTCTGTGGCAATACAGATTCTAGGTCAGGTCACTGTAGTGTTTTATATGATGATTAGGAGAGACCATGAGACCACAGCATCTGTGGCACCTGTGCACCCACACACAGTACAAGCACCTCTGCCATCAGCTGGACTGCATAATGGAATGCCTGAGGTGAACTGAACCCAAACTTGTCATCTATACCAACTGAACAAAAAGCATGTTGTTGGCCAAGGCTGTAAGAGTCTTATCAACCGCTGGCCAACTGGCCACTAGGGCAAGTCACAGCATCACACAACAGATCGAGGTTTCAGCTATCCCCACCTTTGTAATGCTGAATCTGCTCCTGCGCTCCCTTTTTCTCCTCCCCACACTTTTGTACCTTCCCCGCTTCGAGGGGAAGGTCTCAAAACACTCCTCATAATATGGCCGACATCTCTGTGGCAGGCTTCGAGTCCCTGAACAATTACAGCATGTCAGGCCATGCTCTGAAGTTACCTTACAGTGGGTTGCCATCTGTGGGGCACACATCTGCAGTGCCTTTCAGAGGCCACTTGTGCAGAGCTAAAGGCACTGCTGCTGCCAAGGCGTGATAATGCTGGCGTTCTGTGAAGGATTTCCATCACGCAAAACACCACATCAGCTCTCCCCTACAGTAGGGAGCAGTGCCAGGGCTGAGTTCAGACATCCTGGGCACAGCATCTCCATCTGTGCCTAATGCTGGCTGAATCCATCAATTCTTTTTGCAGACTTGCCAAGATCCCACGAAACTTGACGCAAAGACCTTGCTAAAACTTGCACCACAGTAACTGTGCTCCAGTGCCACCTGGGAGAGGAGCTGTATCCCAACCCTAGTGTCAGCCAGCCTGAGATCATGCCCTGGGCATTTCCTGACCCATATGGAGGTAGATAATTTTCAAGCTTCAGATTTTACATCCAAAATTAACAACTTATTTTCAACTTATTCCTTGGGCTCTGCGAAGTTCTGACCCATACAACAGCCTGCTTAGAAGACAACACTTCTAAGACACCTAGTTATAGCTGCTGTGGCACAGCAAAAACTACAGTACCTCTTTCGTTGTGGACTGGACATCCTTTACAGGGGGCTGTCCAACCACCCGAATGCACCAATAATAAATGACAGCAGTTTGGTACTTAAACATGGTCCTCCTGAATAACATTTGCGTCTTCATTTTAGCAGTGGGTTCAAAAAGAGTTTCAGATAACAACTGATAATTTCAATTTCAGATAACAACAGGGCAGAGGCATTTCCATGTGGTGGAGAGGAGAGACACTCCCAGGCCAGTGGTGAGTGGGATAACTGAGGCCACCTCACAGGCACTGATGAAAGGGATTGCTTGACTTGTTGCTGACTCTGCAGTCAGGTGATACAGCTACCAACGAATGTATGACTGTCAGCGACCTCTTACAGCTCCAAGACACAGGCATTGTGTTATCTTACAATAGTACCTACCTTCCATCATGGTCACTGGATCTTCCATTTTGGGTCGTAATATATTTGGTCCAAATACTGTAGCCAGGTTCTGGACACTCATCTTGTTAATGCTGGAGTGAGCCTGAACTTCATCAAGGAACCTTGAAAAGCCCCCCAGAAAAATCAGAGGAGGAGAGGAATAATAAGTAAGTCAATTCTCATACTTGGACTGTAGGCATTCTGGGGAAGGAACAGTTTTGTTCTGTGTTTATACAACCTTGATATCTGAAATGCTTCTAGGGACTAATGCAGCTTAGATATTTAGTAATAACCCCAGATCTCTCCTAGTGTATGAACAAGGGAGGACAGGATGGTTTCTGCCAAAGGTACCAGCCTGCCAGGGATCCAGCCTTCTACTGGGTATGAAAGTACAGATTTTCACATTTTTGTAGGAATTCTCCAATTACACAGATTGACTTCTGCCATTTTTCCCTTAAAGATATAACAGAAGTAAAAAGACGTTTCACTCATCTCCTCGTCCTAGAACTAGCAGCCTGTCAAAAGAGCTTTGTTGCTCGAATCTAACAAAATACAGATAAAGAGGTAGCCAAAATGCTTCTTGTGAATGCATCAGCCGGGCAAACATCAATACAAGAAAAAGACACTGCAAGCCAAAGATAGTGCATGAAGAAATCCAGATGGACTGGCTATCGATATGTATAAGCTCGAAATCAGCAGAAAGTTTCTAACAGTTAATGTTTTTGTAACTTGCAACAGCCTCCCAATAGGTGTTACAGTAAGAGAAAGGCTGTAACAAACACCTAAATAGCTTGTACATAATTAGCCAAGTTGTAAAAAGGACTACATGACATGCAGACCTACAACAGCAGGAAATAAGACTCAGTGGCCTCAAAAGTGAACAGTCTCACTGTCTCCATTTCCTAAACTATTGTTAATTTTTGGATGATTGGATGGGTTTTGTCAGGGAAAAAGTTTCCTTGTCATTCTGCACTACTTGAATGCTTCTACTTGCAGCATGACTTTTCTAGGCACTCCCATTTTTTTCTGCGGCTTTGCTACGTGGCAGACACAGTGCTGAGACCCAAGAACCCTCAGTTTTCTTCACTAAGTCAGAAGCAAATTCTACTTGCCTTTCCTTTCCTCAGTTCTTCACTTACAAACATGTATAATTATATTCCCCTCATGTTTTGAGGTGCTCAGTTATTAAAACAAATGGCTATAGAAGCACATAGTGAGGCAAAATAAATTTTTTAAAGCATTCAAAAAATACATTTTAGAAATGCTATCTGTCTGTACACTTGGGAAGGGCTTGACATATCTCGAATAAGTCATGAGCTTCATCTCGGTGTTTATGTCTACTGCCTGCTCCAGATGTGCAAATCCCACTGGTCATAAATGGACTAACTACTGCGGAGACTAGAATACAACATAAAGTTCACTACGTTGTATCTACAGTAACACTCCATTCCAGCTCCCAAAACACATTCCAGCCCACTTTGCAAAAGCTGGGAGAGTCAGCAGAGAGATGAGGGGAGACAAGGCTGCGGAGTCCCTGGTACTCCAAGAGTAAGCCACTCCCAACCCCACTTCCAAACCAGAGCTGAGGCCAGACTGGCTATTCTGACTGCATCTGCTACTCAGCTTGTGTCATAAATCTTCCAAGTGTGCAGTACCTGGAAAAAATGCCTTTCTTTACTGGTCTTTAAGTGCTTGTGAAATAAACAATATAATACATTAGTATCATTCATGCCTGCTGCCAAGGCTGTGGGTGACAGCAATTTGCTTGGCTGATACTCTTGGAAAAACCAAGAGCTTCCTTCAGGCAGGCTGCACGTTCATCTCCACACGTTTTATAGGAGCAGTAACTTACATGTAAGTTATGTTTGAATATTCATACTTTCAGAGTATATTATTTGCATATAAGACTGAATCTCACAAAACTTAGTGACTTTTCCAAGCGTTAATTAACTTCACTTACTTGCATATGTATTTGAGGAGGTTGTAGTTGGCTTGGGGCAAATTCTTCACCTGTTTAACCAGTTCTTGGGTACCCTGAGGGACAAGAAAAACAAGAAGGAGAGCTATAAATATAAATGATGCAAAGCAGACATGACTTTCCTTCAGTACTACAAAGTCCTCTTTCCAGAGTCAAAACCATGAACAAGAGATGATAACACAAGGAGGCTTTGCTTTAAAGAAGCTGTCATGCAGCGTGTTGTGCCTTACCAAAAACCCAATGTCCAGAACTTGATTCAGTTCTCAAAGATCAGTGGAAATCCTCCTGTCAACTTTAATAGTTGATGCAAAAGCCTTCAACTAGTGAGGCCTGCTAATCTTCAAAGTCTGCCCACTGGCACTGGTATAAACGTACCAGCAAATGTGCCTTTTCAGCACCTGGCCTATTTGAAACTTTGAGGCATTGAGCGTAGTATAAATACATTGCAGTAATGCTCAACTAGGCAGAGGAGAGTTTTTTCTTAAAAAAGCTAAACGACATTCCAATTCAACTACCTCCTTTTTAATTACTTACTTCCATTTGCAGTCATTCTGAGCTGTCATTTCTGTCTTTACATTAAAACGTAAGATGAGACATCTGCTGGAGGAGTGACTTAAAACCCTGAAGCTACTTAAATCATCTAATGAAAACTTCTGACTCGGAAGGCTATTGTCCTTCCACAGTCCCAAGCATCACTTGCGTGTTCCTGTCAATGCTGCAGTTGCCCTGGAGATTTGCTTTTTTTTTGAGACAACTAAACCTTTTGTGGGAAAATAGATACCCAAGCACATCTGGGAAGAGTGACAGCTGCTAATGATGGAGAAATTCCAGAAGCAGCTGGTTCCAAGCCAAAGAAGTGCAGTTGAACATTCATTTCAAACTTTCCTCGATTTATTAAGGACTGTTAGGGAGGGAATTCTGTTGGCCAGCCTCTTGCAAGATCTTCCTGATTTCTCTGGTCCAGACAAGTCAGAAGGATCCAGACAGCAGTCTGTATTCCTGCCTCCAATCCTTAACATCCTGAATGTATAGACGCTTTTTTTATTCTATATGTCCCAGCACAAAAAAAGTCTTCTAATAAAAACCTGAAACTTAAAAAAGCATTTTGAAAGGCAGTAAGTCCTTTTTAATTCCTTAGCTTAAAAATTATGCTGGTTTAACAGTGACAACAATGGAGACACCAATAAAAGACCAGTCACATTTGTAAATCTCAATCCTCTTTTTTAAACTTCTGAAAACATTTGAATCAAGGACAGCTGCTACTGATGTGAAGGTTAAGGTCAGTTGTTCAGGTCATCCAGCTTTCAAGTGAGGAGCGTGAACTAGAAATAGGTGAGCTAAACAGACCTAATTCCCTCTTGAATTTTGCTCTGTAACCCAATTTATTTCAAATACAGAAATCAGGATGGTATTTGGCACAGTATTTCAAGTGCTCTGAATTAAAATACTATGGCTCCACTGGATGCAAGAGGGGGCTTTCGAACCGAAAGTGCAGCCAGTTGTGAGCTGGAAACATTACCTAAAGGTACAAGATGCTACCTGAAAGAAAAAAGGGTTCTAAAAATTTATCATCCATGCTTTGTCACGAGGAATCACAAACAAAAATTGTTGTAATACCAACAGAGAGAGTATCTTTATATTCGTCAAGCTACAAACACTTGCCAGGTTAAAAAAAGCTTTCTCTCCTGCTGCAGCATTTATCAGCTCTGCCACAGATTTGTACCCACCAACCACCAGACCAACAGATGGCAGAAGGCTGAGCCCAGTAACACCACAGCGAAAGTGTAAAGGAAAATGCGAGCTAGAAGCTGCTGCGTTATTAACAAATAGCACTGATCATGCTTACGGCTGCAGCCTAGTAGGCACTGCACTGTCATTCATCATGGTATTTTGCAGCAGTAACTCTTACCTCCTTGAGAATGCTCTATGTCTAATTTACCACAGATGCATGCTTTCCAAGGATTGATCCCAAAACCAAGGATTTTGCAATGTTTGTAACAGATCAGCACCAATTAGGAACTTCTAGTTGGGCTGGAAAACTAGCAACATGTCAGATGTTCACCCAAATTCAGACCCCTCTTTAAAAAACTCAAAGCCATGTGCTTAGCCCACTGAACTCTGTGTGCATCTCTAGAGTACAGGCAGCAGTGAAGGCTAAAATACTACCCTGTCAAGTCAGCTCAGACTCAAATAAGTTTTTAGAGATTTAAAGATCTTTCATTCTTTCTTACTCTACAATTATTTTTCATTTTCAATCCCTCCTCCCAACCAGTTGGGATCAGAATCAAACCTTTTTTAACGCTGCAGTCCTGCTGAGATACTTAGAGGCCTCAGCACAACCCAAGGTCTCTGTTACATTTCTGTTTGCATTCCAACACCAGAGATTAGTTTGCAGAATGAAGATGAACAGCAATCAATGAAAAATGGAAAGCTTAGGGCAGTGCTGGAGTATTTTTTGCTGCAGATGGAGATTAAGCCCAGCTAACATCATAATAATTCCTATCCATGGTCACAATGTAGCAGCATGAGGTGCCAACAATTTTATCAGAATGGCTGTTTTGCTTTAAGTAATTCTGGTTTTATTGGGGGGTGGATGTACAAAACTAAAGAAAATTATTTTTGAATCTAAAAGTCTTATTCAAAACTTCCAAGTGAAAAATTAAAACAAAATAGGACTTCAAATTAAAACAATAGCTTGCATTTTGTTTCCAAATACTTTTTCAAAACATTTGATTTTGAAATTCCCTGTTTATCATTCTGTGCTAAAAAATTATGGTTTCAAGGAAACCACATTTTTGAGCAGGGGGATTTTCCAAGCAAGAGGCGAGTCAGGCCCTACAGGCTGGGTATGACTTTGTGCTACATTCTGCTCCACGTGCTACTGCGCACGTACAGCCTCTCCACCCTTGGTGTGTGCACTCCACCTTCCCTTCTGAAAAAGTGAACAGCCCTTGTTGAGGTTCCAGATTTTCCTGACAAAAAAAATGGTTATGTTTACAACAGCAGCTTAACAAGACAACTTGGTGCCATCAGCAGTACCGTATTTTGTAAGCTTTCATTTTGGCTATCTAGTACTCTTCATCGCCTTTCTAA
The DNA here is from genome assembly GCF_964195595.1 of Calonectris borealis. Taxonomy (NCBI): domain Eukaryota; kingdom Metazoa; phylum Chordata; class Aves; order Procellariiformes; family Procellariidae; genus Calonectris; species Calonectris borealis. The sequence continues at coordinate 23,589,206 of NC_134318.1, forward strand.
TCTAAAGAAAATACTGCACTACAAGTCATTTGAGTCTGGCCTTGCTCCCACAAAACCAACACAGATGTTGCTTCCCAAACTGCTGCAACCTGTGCAGGCAAAAATCAGGCAAACTACGTAGTTAATAAGCTGAGCAATTGATACATAATTATGTTTGCCCAACTTGGCAGTGTCTCTGCTCTTGTGCAATAGTGCTTAATGGATCCAAAACTTCCCAGTCTGCACATCTTATGACCAAAATGAAACCAGCTCCACTGCCTTAGAAATGCTGCTGTTTCTTGTGAAATCAACCGTTCTGCTGTTACACAGCACCCTGCAGAGATGCCTGAGCTGACTGAGGATAAGGCAGAAAATGAGCACGTTTTGGAGCCAGTGGACACATACCTGTACCTATTAAAAGACCACTGATGTGGCTGTGTCCAGGACGCAAATGCATATCCATGTGTGGTAATATGCTGTGTCATGCACAGAAATTTGCTTTCTCAGAGTTGGCTAGAGGATACATCATGTGAGTACAGATAGTAGCAAACTTGCCTTTTATCCATAAAAAACTGACATTACCAGATACGCTACATTTGATGCACGCAAACAAGCATCTTCCTATGGGCTTCCATCACGAAGGACTGAATCTCCCCAGACCCTTCTGCCACTTGAACTAAAGGTGAACCCCAAGCTCTCAGTAAAGAACAGTTTTTACAATCCCACCAGAGACAAAGCTGTCAGCATGCTTTTGAGGCCACACACAGAAAAGGGACAGAACTATGGACTGCGACTTACAAGCCCTCAGGCCTTTGCTTCTTTAGCTGACACCAGTAACAACCCTTACAGCTTCTTTAAATCTCTATTTTAGAAGGTGGCACAATTCCATCTGCATTAGACCAGATCCAACGTGCCTTTGCAGTCAGCAAAGAGCTCAGGCATCACCACAAGAGGAACAATATGGATGAAACAGATCAATCAATCATATTGTAAATTATCCTGCTCCTCCCAAGCAGTGAATCAAAATTTCCATGATTGCCACAGACTTGGAGGTTTTTTTCAGCCCCTTCGCTTGCCTGGAAACCAAAGAGAGGAACATCATAAGAAAGTTCTGGCAAAGTATCAATAGCATTATTTCCCCCATTTTGGGATAATATCATAGCCTGTCCTTTTGCAGTGCCTTTCCTCTAAGAAACAGAAAAACCATCGCACTGATCGACGTCTCATCCACCAAAATCTTTGGGAAGCAGAACATGCTGTTCTGATATATGAAACTGAAAACACAGAAAAAGGGAGTGACTTCATACAGCTTGCTAATGAGTCAATAGCAAGGCTGGGAAAGGAACCCAGATCTCCTACCTTGCATCTCTTGCTGATTATGCTACAGAACAGCTTTGTTCAGAAGAAAGAACCACCAGGCTACAAGACTGACTTCAAAAAAGCTTCTGCTTCAAGCAGGAGCCTGTGATATTAATGCCCAATTCACGGCTTCAGGAAAATTCAGGGGAAGGTTCCCAGGAACTTCATTGATTTAAATCAGGACTGAAGAGTGATGAGAAGAAAGTTGTACTACATTGAGTCTTGGGAACAACCTTCGAGGTAGAAGGAGGCAGATTAAAAGGATCACTGACCTCTCCCTCATCTTTTGAGAGTAGCTGTCCACAAGAAAGAAAGTCTTCATATTTGGCAAAGGGGATGACAGGCTCTGGCAGCTCTCGAAGGTAAAGCTTCAGGAGGGACGCCACAGTGTGAACATCCGTGTTGCTGCAATAGAGAAGAGGGGAGGAAATTTAGACACCCACACTACCCCAAAGTTTGATGCCTTTCGTTGGAGGTACATCAAGGTCCCTCTTAGGGACAGGGACAAAGTAGGCACATGGAAGGAAGCTGTTCCGCCATGTGTTTGTACTAGGCAGAAGGGTCTACCTGGGAAGAAGGGAAATCTCCCATTTTGTCAAGATATAAATGCATCTCGGGCACTACGGGCAGTGGAAGGGATATGCCCATGATACTGCTTAAGGTAGGGTGGTGCTGTGGTTCCTCAGCCAATGTGGATCAGGAATATGAGCAATACAGTCCAGGCAAGTGCACAGTGATCACGTAGCACTGACAATAGAGCTCTGCATCCTTGTGCAATCAAACGTAACCTCTCATCCTCTCACTGATCCCTCCTGCCTGATACTCTCCCCAGTCAGCACCCACCTGTGTCTGATGGGCCAGGCTCCCAAGGGTCCTGATCAATCATTCAGAAAAAAAATGGAGGAAGCTGTATTTCCTCTAGGCCCTCTATTGCCATTTGGCATGGCTGCCCGGCTTGTGTGTCACATGTCCTCCCCCAGGCTGGGGTATCTGGCATTTCCTAGCCCATCTGTTATGCTGGGATATCAGCTTTTCTTTTCTCTCCCACTCCAGGAACTTCTTTTTCCTCTTCTCTCTTCTTTGCTTTAAGTTGGGATTGAGGTGTCAGATCCCATGATAAAGATGCACCTGCTCTTCCCTTTCCATTTCCTATCAGCTTTTGATGTATAGCAATACCTCTCCCTCATTCCAAGACTCTCGTTGTACAGACATCTCGTTGCAGATGACCTCCTCAAACATTTTGACTGTTGGAAGTCTAAACAGATTCTGGCACCAGCTCCCCACTACCCACTATTGCCCTGACAGTCTTTAAAGAACTCTAAGAAAAACACATCAGTAACCACAGGGCAACAGAGCTTCAAATCCTTATCTCTGTCTAAAAGCTGAATCTCTTCTGCTTAGTGTTTCAAAGCATTTTTGGAACACACAGCTAAAACAAAACAGGAGAAATTACAATAGGAAGCTTCCAGCAGCTACCCCTTGCTACTAATCCTGATAATGCTATTCCTATTAAACAGCTCCATCATATTTGAGAATAGAATCATAGAATCATTAAGGTTGGAAAAGACCTCTAAGATCAATGAGTCCAACCATCAACCCAACACCACCATGCCCACTACACCGTGTCCCTAAGCACCTCATCTACACGTCTTTTAAATACTTCCAGGGATGGTGACTCCACCACTTCCCTGGGCAGCCTGTTCCAAGGCCTGACCACTCTTTCAGTGAAGAAATTTTTCCTAATGTCCAATCTAAACCTCCCTTGGCACAACTTGAGGCCATTTCCTCTCGTCCTATCGCTTGTTACTTGGGAGAGGAGACCAACACCCACCTCGCTACAACCTCCCTTCAGGTAGTTGTAGAGCACGATGAGGTCTCCCCTCAGCCTCCTCTTCTCCAGGCTAAACAACCCCAGCAATGCCACAGTTTCACATACTGGTTTTCTTCAGCTGATTATAAATGCTTTACAAACGAGGCCAGTACCCTTATTCTTTTTTTCCTTTTTAGTGTGGAGTTTCAGGCATGGATGGTGGATATGACTATCACTCAGGAGCAGAGCCCAGACTACTGCTTCAGGTCTGCTGGCTGCAGTTCTTGTTTCATCCACAAGGCCATTTAATCCAGCCAAACTTTCAGTGGCATGGAAGTGCAACAGGAGCAGACTGCTGTAGGTGCTTCCAAAACAGCAACACCTGGCCTTTCATGAGAATCTACATATGCATTTAAAACCCAAATTGGAAAAGCAAACCTTTTAAAAATAAATATTTTAATTATCAGTCACCACAGAGATCTGATCCACCATGGGGCAGGCAGGCTCTAGCATTTAGAAGATCACTGTAGATACAAAAGACGTCTAAAAGCACTGACTGCAACTAGGAAAAAAAAGGATATTCCTTCCACTGCACCTGATTTGGAAACAAGCATATGGATTTCACACTTGCAGAAAATATTTGCCACTGCCTAGGTATCCCAGGCCATACGTGGATAGTTTTAGTTACACACAGAGAAAATTATGCTTCTAGGAGAAGCAGCGTTTCACTTAGCCAGGGTGGAACTGCCCCTCCTTGCCGCTATCTGTGACTATACATATCAAAGACCAGAGAGCTGGGTCTGCAAGTTGCAGTGGACATGGTGGAAAGAGCAAAAGGCAACAACTGGGGGACCCTCAACTGTCACACTACTTGGGTACCCCTAGGCTTGCCTCCTTCAATTCTGTACTGAACCTTCAGTTATCACATTTCAAATCAACTACCCAAAAGGCAGGCATTCCTTCATGGAGATCTTTACTGCCTCTGTTAAAGGTGAGACTTGGCACTGATCTATTTAGCCAGTGCAAATGCCTATAGAAATAAAGGTGCTTTCTGCTTTAAAAATGCTGGGGGGAGGCTTGGCTTATCTTCATGACAATGAAGTTAGTATGGATTAGACTAAGGTAAAACATGAAAGTGAAAATGTCATTCCTAATTAATTCTTTCCGTAGATACTCCTGTTCCAGAATATGAGCGTTTTCCAAAATAACTTTCTTCACTTTCACATGAATTAAGATAATTCTAATTCTGAACTGGAACACCCAGGCTTTCAGTTAAAAATACAAAGGTTTTGTTTAAGAAAAGATGAATTGAGACAATATGATGATTTCAAACTTTATTTTTTCATGAAAATATCTCTAAATATTTGACACTTCCATTTAGGGAGCAAATACTGACTGTGGTTAAGAATCAAAGAAAGGAGGATGGGTGGTCTGGGAAGCTGAGGGGAGGGAAGAATTAGAAGAATGTTCCCAATAAACTCTAAGGATTCTTCCCAGGACGAGACCAAACACTGTGCTGCCCATGCAGGAGAGCACTAGCTCTTCCTACAGCAGTAGGCACGAATGCTATTGGCAATGCCGAGACTGGCTGCAGGGCCAGGGGAAGTGATCCCCTAGATCAATGTGCTGGCAATATACCAGGTGCTGCTTTCATCACCTGGGAAAGTGGTGCTAGTGAGTTCCAGCAAGAAATGGAGCCAGGTGTCCAAGTCAAGATCCCAGATCTGATCCCACTTCTGGACCTGTAATAGAGATTGGGCCAGATCTACACAATGGCCTTGGATCCAAGTATCCTTGGAGTTCAAGGTCTCTGTTAGGGTCAAGGCCCATTTCTCAAAGCACTGTTCAGGTTAGCACAATGCTGACCTTCACTCTGGGTAGCATGTACATATGAGAGAGGGAAGGAAATGTTAGTTACAGAGCATGGACAGGATTTGGCTGCAAGGGCCCTGAGAGCATCCACCCTCCTGACGATTTGACTACCTGGGCTCAGGGCCAACGTAGAGATAGCACAGCTGAGAGCTGTCCCGCTTCCCTTGCTGACCTTGTGCTCTGAGCCAGGGCTGACACTTTTCCCATGGGAGCCGATATTAAGCTGAGCGTCTACCTTTTATCCCGTGTCTGAGGTACAACTCCCACTGCCTCATAGCTATGTCTGTGCCTGGCTACAGACCCTGTTGATCTGGACTTGGACTCTGACTCATGGACAAATTACCTAGCCTGATCTTGGACCTGCCTCGTCACTATGGACTTGCCTGGTGATCACTGGACTGTGTCACTGCCTCTTGCCACACTTGGCTTCTGGCTCACCTTGCTTTGCAGAGCAGCTGGCCCTTGCTGCTCCCTGACATTGGCATGTCAGTAGGGCAAAAAGGCAGCTAGCATGTCTTTGTACCAGGCAAGGAGTGATTACAGCAACATTTTTACACTGGGAAGAAAAATGCAAAATTGTCATTTTTATTTCAGAAATATTTGACTCAAGTTCTGTTGAAAATCGAAAGACATATTCAGTTTTGAAATAAATGTTCCATCTCAGCTGTGAAATTGTGGACCAAAAAAAAAAAAAATAATATCATTTTGGCCAAGAATTCTTCTGGGGTCAGAAAGTGTTTTGTTACGACATGCTGGCCAATTCTATACATTGCACGCACAACAGCCAGTGAAGATGTGCAAGATGGTGGTGACTGTTCTGAAACCTGGTGACAAAGGAAGGGGAAGAGTCGAGATATTGCCCCTGGGCAGATCCGCTGTGGTTGCGGCAAGGGAGAATGCAACATCTGAAAGCAGTAAAACACCTAGTTCACCTCCGTCATGTCTATTTCTACAGTGGGATCCCACCAACTGCTGAGTATGCTGCACCCAAATATAGCAATGCATTTCATTCAACATGTGCTTAAGCTGAAACACTGGAGTAGCCCCATCTAGATTAATGGGCTCAATTTCTCCCTCTGCTCAAGCACTTAGCTGAATGAAGGCCTCCGCACCCAACACCATGCAGAAGAAAGTCCCAGCGGCACTTTAAATGAAGAGAACGATGGTGTGGAAAGAACATGTAAACTAGGATAGGCACTGCAAGGCCTTTCTGCCAGATTTTACACGCCACAGATAAACCAGCCTGAATTTGGTGATGTGAACTCACCTGTCAAAAAGGGGCTTCTCTCCACAGTCAAAAGAATCCTGCAGATCTTTGACAAGGTTGGCTTGGCCAGGCATCCGAAAGAGCCCCTCCTCTGTAAGACCTCGCTCCCGAATAAAATCCACACACTGTTCCACCAGCAGTGGGGCCAAGCGCTGGCCATACTTCCTCTCGTACTGTACGGTGTCCTCCAATCGCTGTCCAAAGATCCCTGCCAACAGAGAGCAAGAGAGACATCAGCTTAACTTGAGCTATCACTCAGGGCATACAATGAGGGAAAATTTCACATGGAGGGGGTGAACCTGTGTGAAGGTCCAGTTTCTAACAGACTCAGAAGAATAACATTATTTTTAAAACCAAGAATTATATGCTATGTGATTTTTTTTCCTGCTTAAGAGTGCTTCAAACTATCCTCTGCCCTAAACCAGTTTATATCTCATTATACACAAGGAAGGTGGGGTTAAGATTACATTTATGGTTATCCATAGCTGTGCTGAATCTGGATTAACTAATTATACTTCCATTGCACCTTCTGTCCCAAGAATGCCAAAACAACAGCTACATTGACTTTATGGGACACAATCCCTTTCTGCATGCACCCACCTCTTAGCTGTCACGCAGTTGCCCTTCAACAGTTTGCAGCTGCCCAGCCCAACAGGCAGCAATCCTGCTAGCAGGGGATTGCTAACATGACAGAATACAGAATACAGTTGTCAACATTAAAACTGGCTATTGTGAAAATCCCTCACCATCCTGCAAGCTTTGAATTTCTATTTCTTTTCCTTTAATTAAAATTGCTGAATGAAAATTAAAACACAGAGTAAAATGCACGCAAAATACATTGCCCTTCCTAGTAAAACGTGTACTGTACTTCTTGCACCTTGGACATATCAGAAGCGCCAGATAAAAACAGACTGGCCTAGGTAATTCTTACTTCAGATCTACTGTAGACATATATCACCAAGTATGAAGCACTGTCTCTCTTTTTGGGGAAATTGGAGTTCCTTGTCAATACCAGCTGCTGAATGCCACTACTGGCACCAGATCTTTTTGACAACACAGAAGGGGCTCAGGCTTTAAGACCCAGAGGAGTCTTGCCACTAGGAGACTGCTCCATCTAAAAGGACAGCTGCTGAGTTGTGTTCTGAAACCCTAAATCTAGCACCCTACAAGGTGTGGTGGAGTCAGCAAAGATAGCATCCAAGTTAACCATATTTTGGTAATAAGAATTCAGTAAGTGAGAGAATCCCAGAATCTACTCAATTTCAGATGAGACCAGTCCATAGCAGATAGGAAATTCTGTTCAAAGATTTCTCAAAGCAACAGGAAGTTTTCCACTGATATCAAGAAGCTTTAGATCATGCATTAACTGAGTGCCAGAAGTAGTGTTTAATGGCTGCATGCATGTGCTTATATCAGGCCAGGGGATTTGGTCATTTTTCTTAAGGCTCTAGTTACTTTCCTGCTAGTAACCACATTTTCCATTTTTATTTTAGTGCTATATTCATGGGGGGCTGATAACTCCGGGCAGGAAGCTTCCTAACCACCACTCACTGTCCTTCATTGGAGACGTCATGTCAAACCATACCTGCTTTCTATATTCAGTCCAACCCTGCTGAATCCTCAGAGAAACAAACCTTTCACGACCAGTTTCAACTCCCTGAATGAAATACGCAAGAAGGATCCTAAAGTCCAATTTCCTTTCCCTGCCAGTTTGTTATACATCAGAAGACAGAAACCTTCCTTACATCCCAGCCTACATAACTGCATTACAATATCAGAGCTGGAGGGCCATGAAGAGTCTTGAAGGAAATTCCCTCCTTATCCTGGCAGGAGGGCATGCCCTGGAGCATGGGAGTGACTTATCTTTATCACTGTAAATATTGGTTTTCTTGCAGAGTAAAGGTTTTACTAGTTCTCGTTTCTAATCTGTTTGAATTTTCACTGAGAAGGGTGTCTCTGAAGTCAAGTTCTAGGACAGGGATCTCTTCCTACTTTTGCACAGGTTGCTTTGTAATGTCATCACGTAATCCCTGCTGTCATGATGGGGCACAGTAGAACTGCTTAGTATGTGGGGCTCAGCATTGTCCAAGGGTTTCCAGGGCACTTACAGAGGCTGGGCAGCCATGAAAGAACAACCTTTTCAGCCCAGTTTCTCAGATAACTTTCGAATCCAGATCATAGCTGAAAAAGTTAAGTCTCCATGGCCTGTCATCTCTCAGCCTCTCTGCTGATCCTGCTTATGGGGGAGTAACTCTCAACATTGCGTGTCATAGTAAATACACAGAGGAATGATCCAGGTAACAAGAGTTGCAAGCTACAGTGCAGGCCCCTCAGTTGTGAAAAGCTGAGCCAGAACACGTGTCCTGTCTAATCTCCCTCATGCTATTCTGCTAGCGGCCATTTCCCCCTCTTCCTCTGACCCGAATATTTGATCCTGGGCCACAGGCCAATGCAAACAAAGGTCCTTCAGCATTAGTTAGAGGAAGCTTGGGTCAGACCCCAAGCTGTGCACCTTAGAGACAAAAATCCTCCATATCCTATCATCAATCTCTGAGCCAGGCTTCCTCCCACCAATCCCATCTATTTCCTTAAAATGATACATGGTATTCACTCTTCTAGATGCAAGACGTAGAGGTTTAGGGAGGTCAGGCTGTGGTAGATGTCAGGGCAATTACAGGATAGCAGCCCTGTTTTCTCAAATGTCTCCTTGTTGAATCACAGCCCTGTTTCCTAAAGGGCCTGTCTAGAGAAGGCTCTGGGAAAAAGGTAAACGCTCTGCATTCCCCAGATATAGAGCACAGAGAGAATGTTCTTCCAGAAGCCCATGTTCTGGTGTTCTAGATTTAACTCAGAGCAAGGACAAAGGCAGCGTCAGAGACACATATGCAAGCACACACAGAACAACTGCACGCATAACCTCCACTTGCAGTGTGAACTTTGTCTACCTTTCCCTAGACCTGGCGGCTCTGTGGTCAGCAACATGCTCTAATACATTTCAGGCAACATCAGTCCTTGCCTTCCCAGTCAACTTGGATCACAGTAGCAGTAGTTAGCTTTCTGTAGGTACAATCCACCCGTCAATGACTCCTGGGTAACAAACTGACTGCAGCCAAACAGAGCCCACTGACACAAAGGTTAAGGAATGTGACGCTAAGATAACAGATAGAGATAGAAGAGTGTCCTGCTTTGAGATTCAGAAGGAGCAACAGATGGACCTTTCACAAGCACGCTATTAACATTACTATGGTTGTCTGCTGCAGAACCAGATGCTGGAGACCCTGTCCTTCCCCCTTCTCGGGCATGGAGGTTGGTAACACTTTTTTCTGCTGGATGGAAACAGCGATTTTTGGAGGAAACAAAGGCACTGTAACATTCTTCTACTGCAATACTGCTCACCTCCCTTCACACCATTTCAAATAGGTACCAAGAAAAACCAGTCGTGAAACCAAGACTGACGTGACTGAGGATGAAGCTGATCTACCTATCATATGATGAGTGAAAGGAGCTGGCACAAGCATGGGTTTCTTCTTGTGTGACAGTGCGTGCCGAAGGGCTGTGCAGGTGCCAAAGGGCTGTGCAGGTGAGATCACACAGCCCTCACAGGTCATTTTTTGCTGAGGGGAAGAAAAGACCCTGAAGCCATTGCCAGGATGAAAGACTTCTCCCAGCCCAGCTTTCTTGGCTGCCTCCCACCTTGGTTTGGCAGCCCCACTCCAGTCCAACTCCAATTGCAGATCTATGTTTTCTCTTTCCCTCAACCCTGAACCCTAATTTTCCAGGGAAGTGCTAGAAAAGGTCACCAAGCATTGCACAGACAAAATATTTTGCCCAAGCCGAGTGTGTTGGTAACTGCAACTTTCCCTTTGCAGCCCCATGCTTTTTCTTTCCCTCTATCCTAGCCCTCATTTTTTTTTGCTGAGCCATAGACAAGGACCCCCCCCAGCCACTGCTCAGAAGAAAGACTGCTCTCAGGCCAAGTCTTTTGGCAGTAAGAGCATTAGGTTTGGGGTTTAGAGAGAGAAAGCACAGAGCTGCAGTTAGAGAGGGGCTGGAAAGTTGGCCTTAGAGAAACTTTTCATCTGGCACTGGCTGCAGAGCTTGTCCATGGCTTAGAAAAGGAAATTAGTGTCAGCGTTCAGAGAAGGAGCAAGCTAAGAGCTATCTTTGGAGTGGGGCTGGAAAGGGACTGTCAAAGGCAAGTTGGAGCTGCTGACAGTTCTGCGCTTATGGAAATCTTTCATCTGGGCATCTGCTGGGGGGCCTTGATGAAGTCTGTCTTCAGGAAAATCACTGCTAGGGCTTTCACAGCTACACTGGCAAGAGACATAGCAGATGCACCTACTTCAGTCTCTCAGGGCTAAACAGGGCAGACCGAGGAGGTGGTGTCCTGCTAGCTCTGTAAAGCTCATCTCACTTCAGCTAGGTCTCAGAAGGGCTTGTAAAACTGATGTAGTAAAATGTCCCTGAAACTACCAGGATATGACAGCATCGCTGGGCTGGACAGGGACTGCCCTGCCTTGCAAGGAAAAGCTAATGTGGAGGCAGTCACAGACAGCCTCATCCACCGGCTCCTCGAGGCACAGGCCTGTTTTTAATCACTGGGGCCTGCAGCTCAGACTGAACTTGGCAGCGCTTCACTCCATTTGATGATCCTGCTGGAAGACATTAAAATCTTTCTCTTCATTCAAGAGAAGGGGAGCCAATGCCATCCAGTCACACTCCCAGACAGAGTTATGCTGGAAATAAAGCCAAAAGCTACTAGCAACCCAAGGGTTAACTTTCCTTGTCATACCCTTATCTATAGCTAGGCCTTTTTGTTTGGTTTCAAAGCAGAAAAAAACCCAGCATGCCTGGGACCACATCCTTAATCTCAGAAAGATTCAAGAGATACTAAAAAAATGGGCTAGCAGAGCTACAGATTTTCTTTCCTCTACTCCAACAAGCTGTCTCTGTTCTTTAAAGATTTAGGTGGCTTTTTGTGGAAAAAGTGAGCCAGGAATGATGTACTGACTAAGACACAGACAGTTCTCTGTCCTGGCCTGAATAGCTCACCCACCAGCTCCAGGCATACAAAGCCTATACATTCAGCTATGCTGTCCAGACATGCAGTGGGCAGGAAAATATATGCTCCCTGCTTCATTTTCCTCATCAGAGCTCTGATTTCAACCAAAATAAACTAAAGACAGAGATAATAAAGTCTTGAGTAGATTTTCTTTATGGGGAGGACTGAGGACTCCGTATGTGCTTAAAGTGGGAAAAGTCCAGACGCACCTACGTCAGCTTAGTATGTATGTACAGCTTAGTACACACACGTTAAAAGATGTGCGGGAAGATAATTAGGCACACACCTGGATGCTGCTATACAGCAGTACATACACCCGCGCCTGCATGCGGTGCCTCACAGACAGGCAGTTTACGGATGTAAAGATTGTGTACGTGCTCACCTGCACAGGTAAGCGTCTGCTTTTACCTTCCCACATTCATGCTTAGGCTCCCATTTATCTGTCCCTCTCACACATGAAAGCACTGAGAAAAAATCATGGGCAGACATTCAGAAATGCATATGCTTCCACAGCACAAAACACACACAAACCTATAACTCTTTTTTCCCCTCCCCTGGCCCACCCAAGCACACACTACGTGAATTACTGCAGCAGCAATTGAAAAAGGAGTTCTACGTTAGGAGCTGTACGTGCCTAAGAAAAGATAGTCCCTAACAACTAAACAATCCAGCCAGACAAAGCATGCAAGAATGGGGGAAAGGAAAGGAAGCGACAGATAATTAGGAATCAAGAGAAACTGATGAAGTAACTTGCCCAAGGTCACACAAATGGGTCTGTGGTAGAACTTGGTGTCTTCTGACCCCATTCCCCACAAAGAGCAGCCTCCTTATACTAGGAGCTGATTGCTCTCATCCACATACATCCTTTTAAATATTCTATGTAAAAGCAAACAGAAACACACCTCCCCATCTTCAAATGCTAGCTTGGCATCCGGTAGTATTTTTGGCCACAGACTGGGTCCTTCCCACTCTTTCCCCCTTTGTAAAGCCAGCTCCTTTTTTGAATTCTTAGCTTCTTAGCTTCTGTCTGAGGCTAAGCTCAAATATCTGCTCTGCCTCTAGGAAAAGGAAACCATAACAAATCTAAACTCTGGAAAATCATCTCATACCTCTCGTTCTTGTGCAGCACTCCGCTACATGACAGGCGCTGAGCTTCAAGCAGAAACCAGGCAGTGTCAGACAGCAGGAGCGGCAGAGAAAGAAAGTCCTGACTTCAGGCATCAGACACATTCTGAGTCCCAGCACTGGCAGCTTTCCATTCACCCGGCGCTACAGAGCGGAGAGCAGCCGATCTGCCCTGGGAGATAATCTCGGCAGCACATCTGGTCTTAGCTCCGCAACTCGGCATTAATTATGACTTGTGCAGAAAGCATTTGAAATATCCAATGAGATGCCGAGCTCCCTGGCTCCCTCCGCACGGGAAGGAGAAAGGAGAAAGACAGGCAGGTAGGGTCTTGCCCACCCTCGAAGCTGCCGCCAATGTAAACAGCAGCTAAGTATGGGTCACAAGTTTTAACAAAGGCATCCCCCATCGGCTCTGTAATATATTCCTACTCTAATTGCTTGTCAGATCTATTCTAGATAGCTGGAAAAGCTGAGCAACAGTTGCTGTCTGCATGCCACACTCTGGATCCCTTCCTGATACAGGCAATGTTAGTTGTGCTGCAGGCAACCTGGTGCCCTGGTGTGGCCTCTGATCTGCTTGCAAAGCACCAGAAGCAGAAACCTCATTTTGGAGGGGAACATCCCCGCACTTTAGCCTTAGCGTGCTCTGAGAGTATCTCCACAGCTCTGGGACATGTTGGAAAGTTTTTACACGGCTTAGAAAAAGCTACAGTCTTTGACCTTTGCAGCTTTTTTGTGCTTTACCTTTCCCTTGACAGAGAAGTTGCCTCATGATGAATAGCTCAGCTGAGTAACTGGTAGGGGAAGGACCTACAAGCTCCTTTCATGCAAACCAATCACCAGGACTTACTTGCAGGAAAACATTCACCCCCTTGGCTCCTGCTGTCAGCGTAAGGAGCCTGTAGTTAAGAAAAATGCTTATCACACAATGCCCCATGCAGTTATATAGAGATCAGCCCTCCATCCCATTCACAAAATGCTCTCATGTGACTGCAGATCTGCAGCAGTCACCACCCAAAACCTTTGCACCAAGATTCTGGGGAATTTTATCACGTTTGGCTAACTTCATCTCCCTCTGCAGGAAAAAAAAATATTATCCCTGTCTGCAGCTGCTTATCTGCTTCTGTTATTAAAATATCATGTCTGTGGTCACTGTATAGACCACACTCATCTGAACTTAGTGGCCTCTCACTTTCTTATCTACAGTGTGGCTCAGTTTGACCACACACATCAAAGAAGATACTGACCCAGTAGTCAAGCTCCGAGATTCTAGTCACTGAGACAGCGTTGTCCCACAACTCAGGAAACTTGAAATCAAACTCTGTCTCTACATTTTCTATTTTGATCAAAAACTCCTGAAGAAATGACTGACTGTCACTACAGGTGAAGGCAGTACCAGGATCAAAAGCTCCAGTTCTTGAATGGCATAGTAGTAAGTATTCCTTAGCTATTCAAGGTATACCTTGAGTAGCAAGGTATTGCACAACTAGACACCAGAAGCCCAGACAATACACTAGACAGCATTTAAAGCCCACTAAAGAATATTTGGAAAGTGATGGAGATCATTAAACAAAAGGTACAAATGAGATCCTGGGTATTCGTCACCCTTTTTTTATCCTCTCTTCCCTTGTGGTGAACACAGCAGGCTGCAGGTTAGGGAGAGCCTGCCCACAGTGCTAACTGGCGAGCAGGACCAATCCTCTTCTGAATGGCCGAGACACCATCAGGATTTTTGGCACTCTTCCCTGGAACAATTTCTCAAAATGTGTCACGTCTGCTAATAACATTATGGAGCCTGGGACTCAATGTTTGGGATGGCAGCCCAGGAGATAGCAAATGCAGACTTTTATTCTTCCATTCACTTCTCCATTTCTGTTTTCCAACTCTCAAAACACAAGAACAAGGAGGTATCCAATGAAATAGAAAGTCATGTTGTTTAACATGGATATTGTTATACCCAAAGTACAATTAACTTGTGAAATTCACAGCCTCTCTGTGTCCAAGGACACAGCATGACTCAAAGCATGATTAGACTTCAGCATAGCTTATAATACCGCGAGTTGTATGAGAGATGACAAAGACAATGTAAACTCTTCTCCAAAGAAAGAGCAAACACAGCTCCCTGGTGAGAGAAAAAAGCAGAAGGACACATGCTTGCTCACATGAGCATCACAACTAAAGCATAAAATGGCAGCTGCTTCAGTGTTGTTCCCTGTGCATGGTAACTCTGCAGCTATAGGTGTCCTGTGAGAAGAATGCAACATTGGGCTGCGTATCTACACACTCCACAGTTATCATCTATCTCCTTATATGAAACAATTCTCAATCCCTTTCAAAGCATTGTGTTAAAAATCATGTCTGAGACCACAGAATATGATGAGACTGGAGTAAAAAATAACTATATATATATATTTAATTTGTCTTTTGTGTTTTGAATTTCCAGGTCACACTTGGATCCTGCTTTCTCTGTTAACCACATTTCTCAAAAATGAAATCCAAGATTCACACATAATCACTGGATTGCAGGGGCTGCAGGCTCCAGAAGTATACTTGATACTGCAAGAATAGCAATAAAATCCAGAGAGCTAGTCACATTGCATAGAAACTACCATCAAAATTTTCACCTGGAGATCTCCCCATACACATGTGCCAAGGAGAGAAGGGGTAATGGAGACTGAACTCCCTCTTCTCCATTGGTATGAATTTGTTTAGCTGTAGAGAAGTTTACCCCTGGGCGGATCTTATTTTCCTAAAGAAGAACTTAGGTTTCTAAAACTGTTTAGCAAGTAAATCTCACATGAACTTGCTGCTGGGGAGCTGGAGGCATTTTCTTTCCTGGTGTCACTGTATGGAGAGAGTCCTAGTAATGCTCTCATGAGCTAGCACCACCGCAGTTATTCTGCTGCAGGTACCAGAACAGGGAGAAAGCATCTTGCCTGTACATGTCACTACAAGCCTTGAGACTGGTTGGGAAGTTCACTACAGCTCACACAACCTCTGAAAATCCAGGCATGTTCTCAAGCTTGGCATCTAAGTCAGGTCAAATTCAGTCTTGAATCTGGTTGCAACAGACAGGAATGGTGAACCCGCATGAACTCGGAAAATATTCCTCCTCATCTCTGATTGTGAGCAAACTTGTTGGCTTGCACAGCTCTAGCAAGTGCCCATAGGGTGCGGGTATTTTTAGACACTGGCTTACACAGAGTATTAGCTAATATACTCAAGCGGACCTGTCTGAGGGAGCTCAGATCTAGGAATTTGCTTCGTCTATTTGTACAGAAAGGACCTAGTATCAAAGTTGGAATCAGAGCTGAAGTTCCCTAATTTTCAAGTAAGTTGAGCCTCGTACAGACTCATTTTTTTAACACAGGCAAACATGGGCACTTGAACATCTCCTTGTATCTGTTGAAAGCTGGCAGTGAAACGGCTACAGGTGATCAGTCACAGGGCTGAACCCAGCTGGAAAGATTTCAACAGTATGTCCCCTGAGAGAAAATTTCCCTTCCAGTTTCCTCCCTCCCCAAACACTTTAGACAGATCCTTCTCTGACCAAAATGATGTCCCCACACCCCTCCCCTGCTCTGGGCTGGGGTCTCAACCTTTACTGGTAAAATGAAATCTTCTGAGAATAAACAGGCTTCTGCTTACTGACTGATAAACTAGGTCACCCTGGGTTAAAAGGTTAGCAAATAGCTATGTTCCTCCTTCTATCACAGTTGATTCTGCCTAACCTGTGTGATGTGTCTTCCCATCTCTCTAAACTATGTCAGGAAAGGAACTGACGGAGCAGCACTGTAAATTACCCTGCCGGGGACTCTAACCAGTTTATGCTCTAAATGGAGATTGTAACTGTTTGCTCACAGAGAAAAGATGATACACAGACCTAAACATCACTTAACCACAACATTCTGAATCCAGAGCCAAACCCCTGTGTTTATTGGTCTATTTCTCTCTAAACAAAGGCAAGAGGCATTTAGAGAACAAAACATCAAGAGCAACAAAAAATGCCTTTTAGCAAGCAGTGATCTGGACAAACGTGCCCTGGAAAACTTCTTTCTCCCCACAACATAAGAACATCTTTTACAGAACTTTTTATTTACTGACTCTTGCACATGCTTGTCTACATTTAATAGATAGCTTCCATAGACTTGACTGAAACTAGTCTGTAGAAAGCATCTGACCAGCAGATCTTCTCTTTCAAGTGTGCTGCATGTTGATGCCCCTCCCCCCCGAAAAGTTTTACAAAAATTCTGGGTGTTAGTAAGTAAAAAAAATAGTTATGACGTAGTATAATTGTTACCACCAGTGTCTCATCACTAGAGAAGGATGAGAATTCCAGCTGTGGCTTCAAATGCAAGGATCATGGAGTCCGAAACCTGTTGCTGATCCTTATCTAGTACAGAATGAAACAAGCCACCTGGATTTCTGGCCATCCTGGAACATGGCAGGGCCTGTGATCTAGATTCACAACCAAAATTTAGAAGACCACACCCTTTTATCCATTCAGAAAACCAAACAAACTTATGTTCTCAAGCCTTCCCATATCCCAAGCCTGAGAGGCTGATAACCTAAGCATAATCAGTCACTGAGAAGCAGGCAGGATCAACATTGAACACATGGGTGCTTATCCAAATCAAACTTCATCATAAATACCTCTGTCAATATGTAACCTGCAATTGTAAAACTCACTACCAGGTAAATTGTATATGGTTTCACCTGTTGCTTCCTCAAACTCAATCAATGATTAAAATCTGTTAGCTAATTCCCACACCTTTATCCTCCACTATCTAACTAAAATTCTCATATATATAAAGCATATAAAGCTCATATTAAAGCATAATTTATACCTTCACTACCCAAGCATAAAGGTCATGGTCTAAGTTCTAGCAACAGCTGAACCTGACCGGCTGTGCTTGGGGAGGGGATGGCATTTAGCTGCAATTTGTAAAATGGATAAAACATTTCAGTAAATCTGCTAGCCTTTCAGGAACACTTCTAGAAGAGGTCAAGGGCTGAATGTTCCCTTCCCTGACCTGCAACTTGGAAGGTA
Source organism: Calonectris borealis (assembly GCF_964195595.1). Classification (NCBI taxonomy): domain Eukaryota; kingdom Metazoa; phylum Chordata; class Aves; order Procellariiformes; family Procellariidae; genus Calonectris; species Calonectris borealis. The sequence continues at coordinate 23,606,730 of NC_134318.1, forward strand.
GGAAGGGGAAATTGCAAGACCCATTACATGATGATGGAGGAGAAGAAAAAAGGACCAATGTGGGGGGTAGAAGGGTAACCTTTACAAAGGAAACAGGAAAAGAGAGACAGGGTGAATTTCTTTCTTCTCAGCTCCTAAATGGTTAAAATTGCAACTTGCAAGGAGCAGGCTACCATTCCCCTTCAGTAAGCACATATCCTCATAACATTCATCAAAGGACTAATATAGAGAAATTAAAATACTTGCCTGCAAGCTGAGAAACACCACAGGAACATGTTTGTCCCATTAATCATACACTGCCAGGACGTGCAGTGAGAACCATCAGTGTTTTGAAGACTGACAGCTTTCAAACATCAAGCATGAATCTAATGATTACAGGAATGGTCTCACTGAGAAACTACCAGTGTAGGAGGTGGTACTGGTCAGACTATGTGCTACAGGCAGTAGTCACCAACAATGTAACAACAAATGCACAGCCACTATCACCTCTCCGTGGCACTTACTAGCTGAAGAGAAGAGGAAAACAATCTGTTATCGAAGCAAACACAAGCCCTATCATATTTTACCTAAAACTGGATTGTTCTTAGTAATACAAGGTATGTGAAGCTAATGACTCCCTCCAGAACTACTACTTTGATACCGCAGGTGGACTTATCTTCCATGAACCCATCTAATTCTATTTTGAATCCACTTATTTTTGTTTCCACAACACCTTGTGACAATGAGTTTCATAATTCAATTGTGCTCTGCATGAAACACTTTTTTTCTTGGTTCAAACCTCATGACTGTGCACTGTTCAAATCCTCCTTACATTTATTATTTTATCCATCAGACCTTTCTGCAATCTTCTCTTTTCCAAGACCCTTTTCAAAGTCATTTTTTTGAGGAAAGGGCTTAAGTTGGATAGATTTTATATCTTAATTGCTTACACAACCTCTGGAGTACAAGACCAATTCAGGGCAGAACTTGTATTAAAAATTCTACCCTGAGCTTGAAAAACCTTTTCTAGCACAAGTTTCATCCAAATGGAAACATTCCCATGTGACGTTTCATTTTATCAAATCAGCATTTCCCAACCAAAAAACATTTCATCAAGCAAACCCCATGAAAAGCTTTACCCTGCTCACCTGCAAATGTGACAGAAGTAATTTCTATTTGTAGTTTTTCTCTATCTGCTCTCTGGTTGAGCAGAGGCACCAAGAAGGATTCTTGCTCATCTGCCTGTCATTCCCCCGCTCTGGATGCCTGCTCTTTGGTGCCCAGGACTGTCCACGCTAACAGACAAAGTACTACAAATTCATTCACCTGATACCAAACTGCATCATCCTCAGAAGCCACTGGAACTAAGCTGGTTAATGACAGCTGGAGATACAGCATTGCAGTGCAGAACTCATGCTGCTGCCTGGGGTTTTTGAAACCAGTAGCGGGGGACTTGCCCCTCTGGCAAGCCCTGACACAGTACTCCAAGAATACCCATTTCTGCTCTGCGATGACGAGGCCACTGCATGGTCTCCACTCAGAGCCCAGGTAAGCTTGGGTACTGGTACCAAGTGTCACTTAAAGCCTTTAGCCAGCAGCTTTAAAGGTGAAATATATGCAAGGAGTGAACTAAAGAGATGTGGAAGTTATTAATTTTATATGGAAGTGGAGCAGCCATCTGACTTCTAAAGGTAGGATCTTCAAAAGCCGGTAAGGAACACCTTTTGCCCTTGACATGCTTTAGTTTTGCTTTTAGTTTTACACACTTCCATCAAGTATTTGTACACACTGATAGGACCCACTCTGAACCTTCTCTGCCCCAGGCTAAACAATCTCAGCCTTCTCAGCTTCTCTTAGTATTTCACTTGCCACAATCCTTTAATCATCACAGTGGCCTTTCACTGGACTCACTCCAGTAAGCCCACGTCCTTCTTGTCCTGGCGAGCTCAGAACTGGACAAAGCACTCCAGATGTGGTCTTACTAGTGCTGAGGGGAAGGCTCACCTCCCTCAACCTGCTGGTAATGCTCTTCCTAATGCAGCCCAAGAATCCGTTGGCATTCTTTGCCACAAGGGTGCATTGCTGGCTCATGTTCAACTTGTTGTCCAACAGCATCCCAGGTGCTTCTCTGCACAGCTGCTTTCCAGCCGGTCAGCTCCCTGCCTGTACTGTTGCCTGGGTTTATTCATCCCCAGGTGCAGGATTTTGCATTACTCTCTGTTGAACTTCGTGGGGTTCCTGTCCACTCATTTCTCTAGCCTGTTGAGGTCCCTCTGAATAACAGCACAACCATCTGATACACCAACCATTCTTCCCAATATCACCTGCAAGTTTGCTGAGGGTGTACTCTGTCCCATTATCCAGGTCATTAATGAAGCTGTTAAACAGTACTGGCTCCAGTATCAGCCCCTGGGGTGTACCACTAATGACTGGCCTTCAGATGGACTTTGGGCTGCTGATCACAATCCTTTGAGCACAGCAGTTCAGCCAGTTTTCAATACATCTCACTGTCTATTTACCTAGTCTGTACTTAATGAACTTGTAAATGAGGATATTACAGGAGACAGTGCTGAAAGCCTTGCTAAAGTCAAGACAAACAATAATCACTGCTGTTCCTTCATCCACCATTTCATCATAGAAGACTATCAGGTTGGTCAAGCATGACTTCCCTTTCATAAATCCATGCTGACTACTTCCAGTCACCTTTTTGACCTTAATATGTTTGGAAATGATTTCTGGGTTTGTTTTCTCTATCACCTTCCCAGCAACAGAGGTGAGGCTGACCAGCCTGTAGTTCCCTAGGTCCTCCTTCTTGCCCTTCTCAAAGATAGGAGTCTTCAGGGACCTCCCCAATCACCATGTCTTTTCAAAGATTATCAAGAGTGGCCTCACACATTGGCCAGCTCCCTTAGCACTTGAGGATGCATCCCGTCAGGTCCCATGGACTTCGATATCCAATTTCTTTAAATGTTCTCTAACCTGATCATCCTCTATTAAGAAGAAGTATTCCTTGCTCCAGGCTTTCCCACTGGCTTTGGGGGCTAGGGGATGATGAAGACAAATCTTACCAGTAAAGTCTGAGGTGAAGAAGGCATTGAGTACCTTGGCCTTTTTTATGCCTTTTGTCATCAGGTCTCCTGCCTCTTTCAGTAGTGTGCCCATATTTCCCCTGGTCTTCATGCCTGAAGAAGCCTTTCTTGTTGCCCTTCACAGCCCCCACCAGATTAAACTCCAGGTGGGCTTTAGCTTTCCTAAGTCCATTCCTGCATCTTCAGACAGTTTTTCTGTATTGCCTCTTAGGTCATCTGTCCCTGCTTACGCTTCTTCTATGCTTCCTTTTTAGGTATGAGCTTTGACAGGAGCTCCTTGTTCATCCATGCAAGCCTCCTGCCATCTTTGCTTGGTTTCCTGCACATGGGGGAGGACTGTTCTTGAGACTGAAGGAAGTAATCCTTGAAAATCAACGTGATCTCCTGGACCCCTCTTCTCTCCAGGACCGTATCCCATGGGATTCTTTCAAGCATATCCCTGAGAAGGCCAAAGTCTGCTCTCCTGAGGCCCAGGGTTGTGATCCTTCTATTTGCCTTGCTGAACGATGCCTTCAGAGTGGCTCTGTTACAGATAGTCATTGTGACCTCAAGCAAGTTACTTGATTGCTCAATACCTCAGATTCCTCCTTTACAAAAAATGAGGACAATAGCCTTTCCCTACCTTAAGGCTGCGTCATGATGGTAAAATATGTTGGTCATAAAGCAGTAATGGAAGCCCCAGATATATCTGACAGAGATAAGCTAGAAAAAGTAACTTAATCACATCTCAGAAACAGATCTTAAAACTTGCTCTGTTGTAAGTAGTTTCGGCAGCAATATCCACTCCCAACTTACTTTAGTTCTACTCTGTGTCTCAGTTTCTATATCCACTTGTGATACCTTTGCTTGGGGTAAGGCTAACCAGCACCTCCTCGCAGATGATTCATATCTGCCCTAGTCCTGGGCAGATATCTGAACTCATAACCCCCATCATCTTTCTCTTCCTCTTCCCTTGGTTGGGCCCATCTCCCAGCATGAGACAACACTGAAGAGCAAACACTGATAAGCTGCATCAGGCGCCAGCTGTCTCTGTGCAGAGATAATGGCACATATCAGGCACAACAAACACCCAGCATGACTCCCCACACATCTGTGGGAGCCTGCACAAGGGAAGCCCACCCTGCCACCTAGTTGAAGGGGCTCCTCTTGGCCCAGCTAGGAATCCTACTTGACATTGTCACTCTGGGAGAGCCCTCTAGCAAGACAGGGAGCAGAAACCTCCTCTCTGTCTTCACACTGGGCAGATTACAGAAGCTACCTCCCTGTTCTTCACTACTGTGGTATCTTAGCATCTTAAATTCACTGATACGATTCTATGCTCATGATGCTCTTACTGGAAAACCCCCATCTTACAGGTGGAGGAATTAAACCTCAGACTCCCAAGACTTAACATCATATCCTAGCTCCTAAACAGTCTGGCATCCTGGTGGACATGCATCTAATACCAATATCTGACCCTTCAAAACAGTCATGTTTTGCTCTCATGCAAATGTTATCTGAAAGACATTTACTTATCTAAAACAGGATACCTAATTAGGCCTATGTAGGGCTATTCTTCCATTAGCCACAATGACATTGAGCCAGGTATTGAATTACACCTCAGAGACTTGTCCCCTAGTTTGCAGCTCTCCCCTAATACAAGACATGGTCGGCACAGGGCCCTGGTTGCCAGTAAAAACATTCTCTGCACTGTTTTGGCTGTCAGAAGAAGAAAGAATTCGCACATCGTGGTTTATCTATATGGAGAAGAGGACTGGAATTAATGATCGTAGAGGGGCTTCCTCAGCGGACACTTCTTCAGAGCCCACCAGTTAAAAAGTGACTATTCCTCCTGAATGGAGAAACCATTCACGGAGCTCTTGCAGCACAATTACTTTGTCACAGAGTAAAGCTCTCCATGTTTGCCTAAGGGAAGCACATCCCTTCCAACTGCTTCATCTCCCCTCCATCACAAGGAACTGATGAAAGCTTGGGATGAGGAGGAGGAGAAATTGGGATAAAGTAATGGAGAAAGAAAGGGGCTGTGACATGCATTTCTGGCAGAAGAGCAAGGAACTGCTCATGGCAAGAAAGAATATGTAAACAGAAGAAAACAAACACAAACATAACACAAGATTAACACAGAATTATTCTGTCCCCATGCAGTGCTGGTTGTGTGCTGAGCTGTGAGAGAGAGTTATGCCACTCTGCTTTCAACTCAGGCACCAAAAAACTCAGCTTTTGTACCCTATGGCCCAAAATTCAGTCCTAGACACACTATGTTTTACATCTGATGCAAGACAAAAATGAGGAAGGCATGCCAACTGAGAGGTGAGCAGATGGAAGGGGATTTCCTTAAAGTAGCTGTATTTCTTCAGACTAGAAGTACAGCCCCACCGTACATGTACAGAGTGAGGAATGACCTCCTCTCTCCCCAACTACACCGAACACTTTCAATGCATCCCCCTTTGGAGGACACTGGCAGGCTCACTCCCACTCACGCCTATGGCCACGAACCCTTTGCATTTAGCACTATGGTACTGCCACAAGCACTCCATATTAAAGAGCAGGTGCAGAACAGCATGACTGTAGGGCACAGAGGGACTCTTCAGATAAACTTTTAGTGGTGTAAACTAGAGCAAAATTTGTTCATCATGGAGGTAAGACTGATCATAGGGAAAAGTTTTAATTACCTTCTGTCAGAATGTGCTCCAAAACTCACTTTTATCAAGCCACTGTGACAAACTCTATTCTTAAAGACATAATAAAAACATACAGAGTACTCTCAAATCTCAGTTTACAAAACCTTCTGCTCCAAATGAGATGGACTAGACTCAAGAATTCAGGAGCTTGAAACTCAGGGAAACTTGGTAGAAATTATTTTCCCCATAAACAAGACAGCTCTTCTTCAAAAGACTTAGGAACTCTAGGATTTTATTTTAAGGCCACATTTGAAGTGTATTTCAAAGCACACATTCCATATGGCTTTTAAGCCTGAATGTGTCTCCTATTAATAATTTGGGATCCTCAGCAGCTTTGGGGAGTTTTCTGTTTTATTTTAAGAAGCCTTTGCTGTTCACCTTTAAACACAGTTCATGTGCCCGCAACAACACGTAAGAAGATACCCTCAACCTTTTTGATTTATGTTTCTTCAATACATCAGCAAAAATTAAAGTATGGCTAAGCCTCCCCTTTTATCTTGGCATAATTCATTTTTACACCATATCATCCTTCTCCAGGGCTGGATATTTACATATTAATAATGAAGCCTGCTTTTTAATTCCTCCCCCCCTCTCTTTAGCTTCGTATATTAAAAAGTGTCGATAGATAAGACTTGGCTCTCAAATTAGTGGTGGTAGCAAAGCAGAGTTCAAATTATTCAATTAAAACACAGAGACAGCTACGTTTACTGTCCTCCCACATTTGAGCTAAGCTGGGATTTCACTCAGAGAAATTGCCCTGCTCTGATTCTGGTGGAGGAGGAGTAGGTTTGATCATTTCCCCAAACTGGCTAAAACCATTTGGAAACAACGGTTTGAACATCTTAACTATTTCCTAGTTATTGATATCCTATAAATACTTTGTGAAGTGCAAAGAGACTGAGGATGCAGCTCCATAGTTTCTTTAAGCCAATTTATGTGTGGGTTGCAGTCAGAATGAACAAGCGTGCCCTCTTCCACCCCATCATCTCTCCTCCACCCCACCATCTCTCCCCCTTGTGTTGGAACTACAGCTGTATGCTGCATGGTTAGCAGGGTCAGGGAGCCAAGCCATCTAAAAACTAATCCTCCCCCCTTTTTTTTCCTGCCAGGTCATTTTCTACTGCACAGCTGCATAACCACTAGTACTAGCAGAATGAAACGTGGTGGGAACACATGGTTGCAAGGTGGGAAAAGACCACTCCTGACAGCAGCTAGCACTTCAGTCAGCTCAGAGAAGCAATGAAACCATAGCATAAGAATCTGTTCGTGCAGCTTGGACTACAAAGCAGACATAGCCGAGCTAGCTTTAGACTGACGCATTTGAGTATTAGGGCAGAGAGCTCAGGCCAGGCTGACCGCCCAGGATGTACCCATGTTCTTGAGTAGTTTTCATCCACAGATAGAGGAAAAACATCAATACACAATTGCAATTCTTTACAACTCTGCAAACAGCAGTGCTTCTCTTCTACGGGGCTTAAGCCAGCTCTCACCAACAGCCGAAGCATCCTTTACACTGACATTGATGGAACCAGATCAAATCTGTGAAAATAGCAACAAACAGCAGCTGCTGTATTCCCCTCTTTGTGCTGCTGTATTCCCCCCTGCGCTGCCCTGCTGCCGCATGCTCATGATTTCATTCTATGGTTTTTGATATATCATAAAGCCCCAGTTCCTGGAATCAAAGGTAAGAATAAGAGTATCTGCCTCATTTAAAGGAAAACCAAAATGTTATCCGATAGCTTTGCAGAGAAGTTTAGAGGTACAGAAAAGGAGCAGATTAATTAGGACAATACTGCCCCCATACAGAAACAAAACAAACAAAAAAAGAAATCCATCCCTACCTTTATGCAATCCTCATGTTTTTGTTTTTAAAATCTTAGGATTTTTAATTATTTATTATTTTAATACTTTAAAAAAGATGCTTGCTCTGGAACTATTCCAAGAGACTGACAAAACATGAACACCAACAAAAAAGAAGCCAAATTGCACTGATTCCAGCAGTGCTGACGTCGTGCCCTAAAGAAGGAGGCTGTTGCTGGAACGTGTACCATTTGTCATGACAATGTCTCCTTTCTCCTCACACTATTTATTTGATGCACATAGCAAAGCTGTAAAATACACACTATAAGGTCCACTACAAATGGTCACAGAAATACCATCTCTGAGATTCTGAGACTTCTGATGGAGGAACTGGAGGGACCTGCACTGAGCTCAGAGTCTAAAAGACCCTTCACTGTGAACTGGACTTCAGAAGGAAAGCAAAACAAGCACATACTCATGTTTGAGGAGAAATCACTGTAGAGCAGTTTCTACCAGTGAAAAGGCTAGTTCTGCTCACAGCACAATAACATCGCATGCAACCTCTCAGAATCAGATGCAAGCTGCCTTTTGTACATACACCCTTCCTGCTAAGTGAAAGAAGGACCTAGGAAAAAATTACATCATCAGTGGAGATTGTATCTCCTCCAGACAAACCAAATGCTGTACACAGAGACTCAAAATTTTAAGAGTCACTTTAAAGAAAAAAAAAAAAAACCAAGATAAAAGTTACTAACAAACACTGGGTCTCCTTAGTGACCTTGGGGTATTTGAGCCTCCCTCAATTGTATCAAGGTCACTTTTTTTTCCTCTAGATCCAGGAAAACTAGTAAATTCATTTCAGCAAAAGCAATTGTACTACCTAACCCTTATCTGGCACTTTTTTATCTGTACCTCTCAAAAGAGGTCGATATCACTATCTGCATACGTTACCACTATTCGCATGAACTCCATCAGTAGCACACAAAGCACTTCAAAGCATAAAGTGTCCAGTACCAAGCTAGTAGCTGCTATCACCAACAGCGAACCCAGAAGAAAACATCCGTGTACCCTTGTTCTATGCTAAACCACAAAAACACCTCCTATCTAATCTACTGACTTGAGAATTTGAAGATTGTGGTACAATATCAATTCTGAGAGTCTGGATTTTTCATCCATTTTAACTACAGAAATTGTCAACCGCTGTATTATTTTACAGGTGTTCACTCAGCCTGACCCTGTTGTTCTTCCTCAAGCTACACCCCCACTGAAGCCAGTGGAAGCTTCGTCTTCTCAACTGGCCCTACATTAGCTAGATGAAAAGTTTTGCTGCCTCTGGCTGTACAGAGGTTAAAGGGCATCTGCCCTTGTGGTAGAAATTTGAGATAACTGGACACACTCCTTTACGTCCATAAGGATAAGAAAGGTCCACACAATAGTTCGTAATTAGCTGTAAAAAACTGAGTACTGACAATAGTCATATGTTTATTATCACCACCCATTTCTGACTGAGAGTCAGTTATACAGTCTGGATGTGCCCTCCTCTCCCATTCCCTTCCATCCCCTAGCAAAAAAAAAAAAATCAACCCAATCCCCTTGCTGCAAAACACTTCAGACAATCAAGAGCTTATCTAGGCATCTCAGTGATATTACAGTATTACACATATCCTAGTATCACAAGAATATGTTTTACCTTGAGGCAAATGTTTTAATTTATGTGCATGTGAGCTATTTGCAATACCTCCACCAAATGGAGCCCATATAACCCGTCGGATGGCTTTCACCCAATCTTCCATTTCATTCTGGGAATTAGCCATGAGCAGGAAAGCCTCATGATTGACAGGCATCTTTTCCCGGTCCCCCGCAGCACCTGAAAGACAGAATGCAAATCTCTTTTAGCATCTAGTTCAGAAGAGAGCAGCCAATGTTTAAAACCACCAAAAGTCTGGGTCAAAATGATCAAATGATTATTTTAATTGGGCAGTTTTACACACAATTCCTACTCATGTGCTGCAGCACCCACAAAGCACAGGTTGGTAGAAGATCAAAGCAGAAGTGCAAAATGTGCATTTCCAGTGTGGGAACTTGGAGATATTGTACCTGCGGTCCCAGCAATAAGCAAAGTGAAAGCGCAGGCTGTATGACCCTACAGGAAGAGTACGAAATTAATTCCACATACCTGTGCTGAGGTATTGAGAAATTATTACCCAAAAGGGGGACCAAGTGAATCGCAAGACCTTTTAGTGCTTGAGATGCAGAAGCCGCAAGATCATCCGCTTTCCCCAAGTCCCTGGGAATTTCTAGTCTCAATATAGAAAAAGAGACCCATTCTGATTTTTGGATCCAATTCAGAAGGAAAATTTTGAAGAGGAGTTAAGACTTGGGGATATGAATCCGACTCTCCCACTTGAAATAAGAACTTCAGGAGCTATTAATGTTGGCATGCAATATCTCAGGAAAGTACTGACCAGAATATCAAATGCACAGAATATCCAATGCACTCAAGCTGTCATATACATCTGCCACTTGTGGATACTCCAAGACTTACATTTTCACCCTTATTTTCCCGTATTCTTTTTAGGTCAGCACCCACTTCAGTCAGTTTAAATCTTCCCCTCACCCCTCATTTTATGTTCCAGAGCTGGACACAACCTAATGAGGCCCACATAAACACATAAAAGCTTTATTGGAGCAGCCTCTGTATAAAAAGGCTACTGATCCTGTCCAACACAGCAGCTGCATCACTAGTGGCCTGGAGCTTCTCCATCACCATGGAAACTGCCTTTGGCTTTGCTACAGAGATAACATCTTAGCCGATGTGTCACTGTCATTTCCACGCTTACATGGCTTTCAGTACCTACTGGCAAGCTAAATCTGCCAGCCTGCACTGAGCAGCTGAGATTGCCTGTCCATGGAATTCAGAGATAAGAGCAGGATGATGGTATGCAGTGGTTTCTGCAGAACTGATTTAGCGTACACAGAATGTGCGCCTCCTAAATCCTCACTAATCTGGGGAAAGGAGCAAGCTGGGAGCTGCCTGCAAGCCAAAGAAGTACATTTTCTTGCTATTGTTTCCTGGTCTAGACACACTTATGGATCGTATGCTGATTTGCAAAGCACAAGGGGTAAAATGAGATGTGTTGGGAAGGATTTTGTGGCTCTCTGAGAAGCAATTCACTGAACTGGGAAACTGAGGCAGGCTTTCAGTAAAGAAGAGAGGCAATGGCCACCTGGGACTAGGCATGCAGCTTAAGAAACAAAACCCATGATGCTTTTTCTCCGCATGTATCCAAATTCTGCTTCTTTCCTCATAGCATCCCCTCGGACAGTCTCCCATTTTGAATTTACTGAAGGATTCATATTCCTTACAATATATGAAGCAGAACAGCTCTCTAGTTGAAGGTTAGGATGCAGGCATCTGAATAGATCAATGCTCCACCATACTCCACTGCCAAGAGAACATCATCCTTTGCATACAGAACTGTCAGAGCAGGAAATTACAGTCTGTGAAACTCCTACCACAGCCTAATTCTTTTACCAACATACTCAGACTCATGGTGAAAGCAGAGGTCACAAGGTCTAACTCTTGTACCTTAACTGGCAGACCTATTGCCATATGCTTTGACAACCAAATATCTTACAGGAGATAAATAGCAAGAACAAGGCTTTTCACAGCCCTCAGCACACATCAGAAAGAGGGGTTCCAGATCTGGCATCTGGCAGATAGATGGTCTGAGCTCAAGTGAGCTCTTCGAAGCAATGAAACAGTCTCAAAAAAACATGTACTGTATGGTTCACACTACCAGCAAAAAACTGAGCTTGGCCAAGGTAAAACACAGATCCTGTTCTTAAATTTAAAGGGACCCAGCTGAGATCTTGGCCACCCAAGCCATGAAGGACAAGAAGAGACCAGAGTCTTAGCTTAGAATTAATTACAGACCGCAAATTTAGTCCGAACAGCTGAACTAACACATACAAAGACTGCCATACGAAGCATAATAAGCAGAGAAGGACGAAGATGACTTTTTATTGGACTTCTACAGAAATGGTGTCTCAGCATCTTCCCACTGAATCACTGTACCACAGGGATCTGACTACAACTCCTGTTCCCCTAAGATGTTACTTTGGACCAGCCAGCTGCCTTCTAAACCTTCGTGGGCTTTTTTCACGCAAGCATTCAGGGAAAAAATATTTACGCTTCTATTTGAGTCTGTAAAAAGTAAAAACAGGATGGGAAAAAAAGATTCCTGTACACGCTAGACCTGAGACTCCGCCAAAAACTACACAGAGCTCCTCTGTGGTTGGCTTTCCCCACTGAAACTTTACATAGGAGCAAGGTCATGATCCTACAAGCTGCCTGTGGGAGAATCAGTAGTGACTAGTCACATAAGTACAAGCAAACAAAGACAATTCCATGCACGAAAGCTAGCTTAGAAACAAGAATGCACTCCAGAATTGCTTCTTACAGAAAGCCTCATATGTTAGCATGACATGAATACGCAGTGGCAGAGCGTGCAGACCCACCTATAAACTGGTTTTTTTTTAAATAACATTTTAATCATCAAACCTTTCCACACGTGGCTAGCTCCTTTCACTACATCCTTGAGGCAACAAGCAGAACTAGAGTTACCTAAACAGCAGAGTTCAGACATGTCTCTCTACGTTGTTGTAACATTCAATAGATTTTGAGTCTTAGGAGTCACAAGAATGAGAAACAGCTAAATTCAAACACTTAGATCTTAAAAAAACCCCAAGGAAACAATGCCACATACACCTTCTTCAGAAGTCCAGAATTTTACCCAAAATTCACACATGCTTTCTTTTCTGGGCTCAGCCCCAAAACAGGATTTTGTTATGGGTTTCGGATTTGAGTTGGCAACACAAACGCTGTATCAATTCAAACACCCTAGTCTTTAGGAATTGTTTTAGGAAAACAATTTTAAACCTTCCTGCCTAGAAACACTTGGATATGGAATTTTAGGTTTGCCTCTCACAGCAGTATGAGGTTTGCATTCAGATACTGCATTTAAACCTCTTCTCTACCACTAATGGAGCTCCAATCCTCGCTACGGTTGCCATTAGACTCTAACCCTGAAGCTCACAAGTGCTACTTCTACTGCATGAATCAAACAGGGCTCTGGCTACTCAGCACCACGATAGGGAAGAACGATTTTAAACACAGACAAGGGCTTTTCATTCTCTTGAACAGAACTTCTCACTCATCTTTAATCAAGCTCCCATACAAACAAGATTGGCCCTCAGAGACCAACTCTGCGTAGGTCAGGATTGCCACAGGCAGACATTCCAGTCCTTCAGCCCAAAGCTACTTTCATCTTCAGACCAGAGGAAAAATAAAACTGTCTGCAGACACAGAGTGCAAGCACCTCAATAGATGTTACAGAATCAGGGAGCTTAACTTTGGGGATGAACAGTCCATCTGCTTCAGCATTAACCTATGACCAAGGGATCCTGCATTCAGTCACCTGCTCTGCTGCCGATTTCCAGTGCACATTGGACAAGATGCACTGGATTCCATCCCTATCCATAAAGCAAGTCGGCAGCGCTACTTGCCTCCCTCCCAGGTGTGCAGAAACTGAACAACTTCAAGACTGCAACCAAGGTGACGGCCACCATACAAGTATATATAGTAAATGTAACAGCCTAAAAAGATTAAGGGACTTGTTTTGTTACTGCTCACCATCGAAAGGGCTGTGGGTCCCAGCTGACTTCAATGCTTTGCCACCCCTGTCTCAAGACACCTTGTCAAGTTGCTTTACATACGTTGGTACGTATTTTTGCCTCAAGGGAACAGCATAGCTCCAGGCTCCTAGCTGCATTGCACGAATGCTCCCTCTTCCAGGCCCAGACTAGTTAAAGCTGGCAGAATTGCTCTCATACGCCGTCTGCTCGTGTGGTTTGTGCAACTGCATTTCATATGGCCTCGGAGCCATCTGCTGCTGATGTCAGCTGTGTAGCGTTCACCTCAGAGTAATGTGCCACCTCTTAATCCTTAATAACGGTCTTCCTTTCAGCTCTCCCCCATGCCCCACAACAGGGAAGATTAAATACTGAAAGACTGGGGCTAAGTGACTTGCTGAAGATCAGATGGAGTGCTGCAACAGCAGCAGGAATCATAATCCACACTTCAAAGCCTTATTTACTGAAAAGTCTTCCTTTTTTGACCACCCTTAGTCTGGTATGCGTTCACTGGGAAGTGCAAAGCATAAGGCTGCCATTATGCTATATTAACTTGTCCTGCTCTGTGTTCCTGTTCAAAGAACCTATAACAGATGTTCAGTTGCATCTCTTCCTTTATACAGCTGTTTCCAGTGAGAAAACATTGGAATTTTTTGTTTGCCTGGAACTCATTCACACAAGCTTAACTTTCTTAAGATCAACATTTGTGGAGTCAAGCCTTAGATCCCCTTTGTCTGTATGGAAACAGAAGTTCAGGGGGAACAGGACTGGACTTCCTAGTAGGAGATGTCCGGCCCCATTGCATGTAAAAGGAGGAACTTTTCTATTCTCAAGTAAAGCTGCTGTCAGGTTCTGCTGAAGTTGGCAGCTTCTTTTTTTGTTGAGACTGTTTCCCTTCCTTCCACCCCCCATCTGGTTTGCCTTTCGCCCATTTCTTACATCATTCTGCTTACTGATGTGCTTGTGTATTGTCATTATATCAACTCAACTGAAAATTTACACAATTATAAATGTGTGCGTATGTGTATATATTTACATGTTTGTATTGCTTTGGTGTGGATAGTAGAGTGGTATTTTCAGTAAGAGTGAAATTTAGTTGGCCATGTGCATGCTGCTGCAGCGCGTGGGGAGGCAAATGGCAGTTCAAGGCTGAATTATGAAAGGGGTGGCTGGTGGGTAATGCAAGGCCCAGCTGACATGTTTGCCCTCAGTGCTAAAGCAAGTAGTGACAGGAAGCCTTTGATTGCAGACAAGCAGCAACAAAGATCTTGACAAATGGACAAAAACTAGCACCCACAGCTGAAAAGAACAATTGCAATGATTCATCTTCCCTGACCTGCTCTTTATGATTGTCTTAAAGGTGAGTATCAGATTCAGGGCTCTCAGATCTCCATGATAATGAAAGAAGGTGAAAAATGAGGTAGATGAATTCTGTCAAGATTAAGGGCAGCTCTATTAGGGGAATCTCTCTTTGCACAGCAGGGGGAAAAAAAAAAACCAAACCCAAAACCCCAGTCTCGATCTTTGCATTATGAAAAGAGACAAAAGAAATATTAGTGAGTAAGCAAAAGGTCATTAAGAGTGCTTGGAATAGTCACTTGAAACCTAATTCCATTTCTTCAGTCATTGCCTTTGATTCTGGCTAATGCTGAACCTCTCTCCTGAGCACTCCCCCTCCTCCCCCAAAGTTTTCCAATAGCCTGAATGCTAGAGATAGACCACATCTATCATACCTGAATCTTGGGTTAACCTGCCATCAGCATGCAGTTTAAACTTCACTACAACCAATAATAAACTCTACTGCTTTTCTGCTGGTTTTTGTGGATGATCCTTTAACAGAAGGGAAAATTTGCTGTGAATACAAAACTGATCTTGAAATGCTCCATTTAGCTTACTTGAGAACAGCAAAAGCAGTAAGAAAAATCTGAAACAGCCAAGGAGTGACAGATAAAAATAAGGAAAACTGACAGGAGGGTATGATCTGTAAAGAATTGAGCAGTACAGTAAACAGTGATGTGTGCTTGCCATGATTTTTGTATCTATACCCACCTACCCACCTATATATGAGATATCCAAGTTGGAAGTTGATAGTAAACTCATGATCACACTTTAAAAAGCTTATAAAATTAACAAAAAATGAGGTTTGGGGATTTAGTATCATACGGAGTACAAATAAGAGAAACAAGCTTTGAATAAAAATAAATTTATTGTGTCTCAGTTCCAATGGACAACATCACGGCACTTTTTCCTAAGGAAACATGCACCTTTGTAGGTGAAAGGTGTTTTATTTCCACAGTTTGGAATGAGTTTGAGGGGATTCTAACATTCAGCTTTCAGTTGGTTGTGTCAATAAGGGAAGTGAAATCTTAAATACCTTTTATTGTACAGAGTAAGTTCAGCTCATAAATTGACATGGTTCAAATTTTCTTAGGGCAGGATTTACAAGCATGTAGTAAAATCTCATTGACTTTTCAGTCAAATATAAATGCTTAATTTCCTTAAACACTTTTCAAATCCACCGAGTTTAATGATAGTTACAAACGATCGTCAAATTTTCACCTAAAAGTCCTTGCAGAGGATTTTCATGAGTCCCTAAATGAATTTTAGATCCCAGATCTTAGACCTTATCCCAGAGAATAAAGTAAAGGCAGGCAAACACTCTAAAGCCACTGCCATCTATAAACTAATCCAAAGGCCCTGTGATCTATTCTCCCCTCCCATGCCTTCTGTGGTTTCAGACATCATTAAACTGCTTTAAAAAAGCACCAACAAAGAGATTAGACCTCAGAACTGTGGTTTCTTATGCAAAAATTCTGACAAGACTTAACATGAACAGAGGCACTACAGCTTCTCTGTAATGGTACACAGACTACAGAAAACCCTTAAAAACCTAAGGCTAGTGCTCTATTTCAGTTGTCAGAATCAAGTGTATGATTACTAAAACTATATGCAAGAAATGAAGATTTGGTTTAATCCTTGGCCTTTTAGACATAAAAATTGTATGAAGTCAAGCTAACTTGGTGGTTTTTAACTCCTGCCTGGAGATACCTTTCTTGATATGTGTGACCTGTATTACGCTAGACTTATCTATTAATTAAACTGGTTAATGCTACCGGTCACTTCAACAAACCAAAACCTTGAAAATAAACAAACCCATATTCCAGGTAGGCCACATGCTGGTAAGTGATGTCACACTTCAGGAACCATGGCAAACAGAAAAAAGATGCAAGATAAAAGGAAGGGAGAAAGAATCTGAAGCACTCTTAAAGGAAGAACAAGTAGCATTGTGCACAAATGCCACCTTGAACCCTGCTTACATTTGCTTAGTGCTTTGTAATGTTTCAGTCTCCTTAAGCTGATTTTTTTTTTTATGTGCTTCATCTGCCTTAGGCTGAGCTGTGAGAAGTTTCAGTAAAAAAACGTTCAGTCATTTTTAAGTTACACCTCTGGTATTAAAAACATATTTATTGTAATTGTACTCCAATGCTCTCATGCCTCCTTGTTTTCAATAATTTGAAATTTCAGAGAGAAGACATACCATGGGATGTGCTGCTCACTGTGGCCACATTAACTTGGCTAAGGTGAATTCACAACTGTGGGAAGGCCATCTCTACTGCAGCAGCCCAATATTTAGGGTTGAGATGAGCCCAGGCATAATATACAACTGCTAAGTACATTATTTTTTTCAAGGACACAGCATCTTCCTTGCACCAACACAGCTCAGGCACCATTCCCTCCAGCTCCTGCCCACAATTACTTTGCTCCATAAAAGGAACAGTTAACCATGGTCATGCTGCCTCCCTCACCAGAGAGTTTTAGGACCCTGTGAAACGCCCCCAGCTGTGTATAGTATCCCTATAAGCAAGCTGTATTGTTACTGCTTTGGGGTTTGTATTAGCTTCTACTAGCCAGTAGCAAGAGATTAAGTGTCTCCAACAAGGTCACAGCTAGTTTAGGAAGCCAGCAAAACCATACTAACGGGGAATCGATCAACAATAATTAACATGACGAGCAACTACTACACCAGCAATTGCTAGGAGCTGCATGACACCACTTCACCTCTGCGGCGACTTCTGTGTTTCATCCTGAGTATGAATTCCAGAGTACCAATATTCTAATTATGCCCAACGGTGCCTCAGGGGTTAGACTGTCAAATAAGTGACAGTTTGCTCAATTAAACCCTTGTGGCTTGACTCAAATAATGTTTCCTGATAGGGGATTACTGTGCAGACCAAACACGTTCATTTCAAAACGTACATCATAACAGAGATAGCAGCAGCTGCTTAGGTGGAGCTCTCAGTATGCAATGGCACGGTCGCTGCCTCTTATGGCAATATCTGCTGACAAAGCAGACAAATTCAGGGTATAGTGTTGCCTCTGCTGATACTAACACTGTTTTGCCTGCCAGGCAACAGGTATCTGCCACCTTGGCACCAGCTTCTCACTGGAAAAAGAAAGTTCCTACTGGAAAAGAATCTGAAGGTGTTGGGAGCCCAGGCATAGTTGTGGTTCAGCTTCTTCCATTTGCACAAACTTGAGCTCGAGAACTCACAAACCTCTTCAAAATCTGTCTGACATGTCACCAGCTCTTAGGGAGCTGTTCACCTCAGGAAGCGTCTGTCTTAGGATGACAAAAAGACAACTTCTGTCCCTCTCTACAGGTGCCCTGAGAGAAGGGAGAGAAAAGAAAGAAAAAAAAAAGCAAAAAAGAAAAGCCATTTCTTCCCCTCACAAATGAAGATCCTAACCCTGCAACAAAATCAAGTCTGTAGTGGTGATGACAAGGGGGACAAAGAAAAGGTTGCGCAGCTTTTTCCCCAGCATGTTCCACAGACAGCCTTGTACCACCAGCTGGCTGCTTTCCCTTACCCTCCTTTCTCCCACTCCAGAAAACTAATCCTTGCACAGTTTCTCCTCAATGTACTTCAAATCTAGAAAGTTACAATGAGCCTAGTCCTTAATAGCGATGAAGTGTGTAAGTGCCTGGGCTACGCAGAGCTCCTGGTCACTTCACTGTCCTCTGGTCTGGACGGAAAGGAAATGAATTTTTCTCAGGCTAGCAGAAGCCACACACTCATGGGGACGCGATTCAGTTCAGCCCGCTAGCAGAAGCTGTGTGCCTGCCTCTCTCCTGCAATGTAAGGCACATTGCGGGAGACACATCTAAAATAAGGCAATTATGACTTTGAGGGTACAAAAAGTATGTACGAAAGTCTCAGAAAATAGTGACACAAAGCAAGCCACACAGTTCCACGTGGTTCTCCAAAGCAGCAAGTGCTCAACGCTTCTGAGGAATGTATCAAATTATATATTCCAACTGTGGTTATGTTTACACGCTATTATAAGGGAGGAAATTCCTTCCTGACCAAAGATGATGATACTTCATGCTTTGAAACATCTGAATGAAAATGACTGGATAATTTTTATGCATTACCATGCAACCACAAGCAATTTTCTAATTCTCATAAATTTCTTCAAATCTTTAACATTGAAGAGAAGAGTGGAGGGAAATTTTAAATCCTGACAAGAAATTACTTACCACATCATCAGAATAGTAAAGTCTTACCTATTTTTCTTTGACAATTTCATCCTGGAGAGGTAATATCCAACTTCTGCATTCTTCTGGGACTGTTGTGCTCACATTTTCCAGGTCTGCTCACCAATAGGAATGAAGTGGTTCTCATGCCTTCTAAGTAAGTCACTCTACAACTATCTTCTCCTCCTTGCCCCTCATAGGCCTGTTTTTTCTAGTCCACCATGAAACCAAAGACATCCTCATTGTATTTTTAAACGACTACATGGTTACATCTTAGCGAACCCTCTGGACTTTGAACTAAGGAGAACTGAGGTGAAGCCATCAGCTGCTACAGCTTAGGTTGTAGACACCAGAGCTTTTAGCTGAGCCTGTGAGGACTCCAATTCTCTGTAGACTGAATAAAGAGTTCTGCACAAATTCAAGCCAACCAATTACAAACATTATTATTTTCTTCAGTGAAGTGACTGAAGCTTTACAAGCACAGTTTTGGCAGCAGCAAATAAATGGACTATCATTAAGGACTCAGCAGTTGCAGAACGAAGCTATTTGTCGCATTAATGCAGAAAAGGGATTGAAATGCAAAAGAATATATACTGTAGGCCTTTGGCAAAATGTTGGCAAATATGGAAAAAACCCTTGCCAATATTAACGATGAGACAATGTAGATGGAAGTACTACTGATCTAAAGCCAAACTTAAGAACTCAGGGATATCCTGATCCAAGCCCATAGTCTTGTAACGGTTTGCACAGAATAACAGTTTTATAGCAGTCTCCTCTTGTATCTGGCTATACATTGGGTAACCAATGAGTCTTCTAAACATGACTCTGCAACACGTAGCACTCTTCACTGTGGCAACAGTGCTCTTTGGCAAAAAGGAAAGTTCATATTCGTCACTGGGGCTCAGCGCTGCAGCTGTTCTGAACACAACCATGGATGGCTAACGGACTCAAGGTTGTGCTGATGCAAAAAGCGGGGGCCTCAATTCTTTGTGCTTTAGGACAATTGTCAGTGAACTGATAGCAGAACAATGCTAAGAAAAATCAATTCTAATTCTCTCTACCCACTGGCAGTGGACAAATTCCTCCCAGTTAACAGCATTATCAAAAAGTCCATAAAAGTTCCTTTGAAGTGGTTAATCGTTAGCAGATGTAACCTCACTTTTCAAAAACATGCTGATTTAGATCCGATTTAAACAAGAAATGAAAAGAGCCTGTTAGGTAAACAACTCATCCTGAGAGACATCTTCAGGTGGTGGACTGGTTCCTACTGAAATTCAAGGGACTGTTGAACAGAATGCTCTGCTCTGAGTCTCGATGGATTTCCCAGTGGAAGTCCTGTTTGCAGCATTCACTGCCACTATAGCATCCTGAAATACTGCAGATGTACCCTTCCATTGCATCCCGTCTTGATGCTTGTATGTCTCCTCCATGATAGGCCAAAGGCCTGCACATAGGTAGCGTCTCTTCTGACAAACTACGATAGTCACCTTTACATCGTAGAGGCAGACAATAAAGCTCAGGTGCATATCATTAGAGGCACAGTTTAGTATGACTGCTTGTAAAAGCACATTTATACCTTGGGACTACTGACAATTTTCATCACACACAGCAGAACTGCCTCAAGCACTGCCTTGCAATCTTCCACTCCCACAGCGCAGAAAGCCCACCAGCACCAAAGCAATCAGCCACTGACCTGTTGCTGTCCAGCTCCTCCAGACAACGGCAACCTGCTTCTGGGCTGGTACGACTTTTCCTGTCTGTACATCTCAGTACTCGTGGAGTGGGGCAAACTCCAGTAATGTGACCTCCTTCCTGCAGAAATCCTTGAACTTCTGCTGCTCCTCCTAGACCTGCATGGCACTGTAGTCTAAGTGCTCTGTGCTGGCAGTCTTCCTCCAGAATGGTTAGCTAGCAGAAGGGAAATCCTCGTATTTGAAAACCTGTATCAACAGCCTCTTCTCCACTATGCCAGCATGCACAATCTCTTAGCAAAGCACATTGTCACCTTCCAAGGGCTATGCTACACTGCCAGAAGGTCCTTCAAACCACCTTATGCTCTTTGATAGTTTACAGGTCTTTATCATGCTTCAAGCAAAAAGCTGCTGATCAAAGCTAGATCAGAGTCATAGCAAGATGGAGTCTCTTTACTAACAAGGCAAACTAAAAGAATTTCCACAGAGGAGCACAGAAAGGAGACAAATGCCCAGAAGACATTATAACTCACAGGAATGTGCCCCAAAAGTCCTGAAGTCTCACACAGGTATGTACAGCAACCGAGTATGATACTGCAACTTTCTCCTGGTGTGAGAGCGTATTTGCAGCATGGATGTTCACACTGGCTAGCCAAACTCTGTAACTACACTCCAGTTATCTCTAGAGCAAGAAACGTTACCTTATGAAAAATCTCCACTTTCCCTGAGCTTAAATCAAGTACCAGGTAAAGGGACGGAGCAGGTTTACCACATGCAGTTTACACATGCCAGTTTAGGACTCACATATTCTGGGGAAATCCAGCCATCAACATATTTTATGACATTCAAATACAGATTAAGTTCTTATCCCAAGGAACAAAAAAAGCCTTGTTCAATGCACATTGTGATATACTACTCATACAGAAGTGCCAGCATTGCCAGTTTAGCTGCTTTTACCAGAGTGACATTAACTATACAAATTAAATCTAATTACACAGATTTAGGCCACTGAGAACTAGCACTTGGGTGAGACTGGCAGAATATCAGCCTCATTGCTTGGAATGCTCTCTATAGGCAACATATTTGGGTATTTTTATGCTTATAGAAGCAGAGGGCCCATTCTGACAATGCTGACATTAGTGGGCCTGCTCCGCAGACACATTTAGCCCAGTTGGTCCACTAAGAAAAATGAGAGCAGGAAACAGGGCACATGTCTCTGCCTTGTGAGCCTCCTCCCTCTCCTCACCCTCCTCCTTTCTTGAGAGCGCAGAACTGTATGCAGCCATCGCAGGCAGCATGTGTTATAAGAATTTTTGCCTTTGCAGTCAAAGGCAGGATAACAGCCAGAAACCAGGATCTGCTCAGCCAATGACATGCTATATTAAAAAGCCTTCCAGCTTCTGTTTCAAAACAAAGAAATCTTGATAAGCCTGAAGCCAGCAGCTGCTGCCAGCAGCATGCTGCCTTCCTTACCTTGGGGACACCTGCTGAGCTGCTGCCTGTTTAATATTACATTAAAACAGCGGCTTTCCAGATAATGAATTATGTATCTGCAGTGAAGCTGTGGTACGCAGGGAGCCTGGGAGAACAGGTTTGGAAATGGAAGAATCATTTGTGTTAATGGTCTGCAAGGCTGGGGGAAAAAAAAAAAAAAGAAAAAAAAAATCACTGATGGCTTTATGATTTGTCTGAGCCCCAGTCAGGTAACAGAGGGAGTCTGGGGAGTGCTGCCGCCTCCTCCTCCCTTCCCCATTTTTTATTGAGAGCAATCAGGTGAGTCTGAAAGTCCCTAAAAGGGCATACAAATCTAAAATGAGCAAAAAAATAACAGAGCTATAAGCTTGCGTGGCTTGTGACTGCAGCCAGTTTTACTGCCCTAGCATTAGAGACACAGAAGGTTACCTTTTACCATTATTTTTATTTAAACGGTCCACAGTGTGAAAGCAAGAACCCAAGACAGCAGTAAACTATTGCATTTCCAGTCTGATCTCTGCCAGTTACCTCTCTTTAAGAGAGAACTCAATCTATAGTCTCTGAAGCCAATCTGCAAGAACTTGCCAGACACAGCTCCTCCAGCCTTCCAGAGAGATTTAATAATTTAATAATTCTCTTGCCTTGTTTAATTTAAGTTAGGTGATCTGGGTATCTAGGCATGAAAGCTTTACATAAAAATGATCATAAGGAGTGAGCATATATGCAAATGCATAGTCAAACATCTGTAAGCCTTAAATGCTCCTGTTTACAGATATCCTAGTCCTGTCCACGTTAGAGCCTAAATATGAGTGAAGGCTGATTCTCAGAAGGAGGCAGACAGTAAAAAGAGCTCTTCATACCGTACACCTTATCCTAAGACACCTTATCCTAAGATCAGCTTCATCCAATCCAGTTCTGTTACTCCTCTGTCCAGTTAAAAATATCCAACACAGCTTGGACTGCCTTTTTCAAATAAGTAATAGTCACACCACA
The DNA here is from genome assembly GCF_964195595.1 of Calonectris borealis. Classification (NCBI taxonomy): domain Eukaryota; kingdom Metazoa; phylum Chordata; class Aves; order Procellariiformes; family Procellariidae; genus Calonectris; species Calonectris borealis. The sequence goes on from NC_134318.1 coordinate 23,629,666, forward strand.
GTAACTGTAAAACAATCTTATGTCAAGTATATGCAAGTGGAAGTGATTTCAGTGTGTGCTTTAGCTATTAACAAATAAATCAAAAGATGTTCCATTGCTGGCACATGCTTGTCACATAGAACTAAACATTAGTGTTTCAGGGGAACAGGCACAGAGAGGTTAAAATTACTTTCCAAGGTTACACAGTACATCAGTGGGGAAATGCCTCCTCTGTATTAAAAAAAAAAAAAAAAGCCTTCAAATTCCACAGTGAGAAATTCCTACATACCAGTGGAGAACTGAGATACAGACACACTGAATGATTTCCAGTATGATATTGGCTAGCAACTAGCAAAGTCAAGAATGAAAAACAGAACTACCGCATCCAGGCACCCTGGATTAATCAAACATTGATTCTCATAAAGCAAGGAATACTGTCTGGAAGGTAGGTCGTATGTAACTGCAAAGGCAGTGCCAGCCCTAGAACGCAGAAAGTGAAGAATGAGAAAGAACAAGCTGAACAGCATGAAGATTGTTCCTCCAGCACAGAATAGAAAGCAGGCCACTTTCTCACCAAAGCAATGCTCTTGAAATGGGAAAGCCACATTAGGAATTAGGAGCGTATTGTATCTCAAAAAGCTGTTTCTTCGCTCGGCAGCCCCAATGGTTGCCTGGCACCCCCTCTACTTGAAGAGATTTAACTGGTGAGCTGAAGTCACCACTCTCTCAGCAGCACACGCATGGCTCATTGAGAGCACAGCAGTGTGTTGGCCAACTCTACCTCTTGAGCACTACACTTCTGGGCAGTGCTGGCCTCTCTGGCTGCTGAATCCCAGTGGCCTGTGGAGAGAGTGGCCTGGATCCCACAAAAGCCTAGGTACTGGTTGGATAAAGCCCCAGTTCCACTCAGATTTTAATACTGATGAGGGAGATTTGCACCAGAGCCACATGGCTCTGGAAGTCATTTGCTGAACAACAGATGCGTCTCTGTGGTGCCCTTGCCAGCTCCTTTCATATCTCCAGGCCCACGGAGTCCAGCACACTGTTTCCTGGAGTCGCCGACCGCTCAAAGTGGCAGAGTGTGCAGCCAGGATCCACACTGCCTGTGGGATCATCCTCTACCAAAATGCCTTGCTTTGATCCCAGCCACCTCACCGTAACATGTTTGCACCTTGCTGCATCCCAAAGCTATGGAATGAATATATTTGTAGGGGTTTTTGAGACTGATTTCTAGTCAAGGAACTAGTCCTAGAAAATACTACTCTCACTGGTTCAAGACGTTACAGTTATCCAGTCCCCTTTTCTGCCTCATCGTGAGACTTTTGTTCGATCTTCTGTACTGGAGCATCCACCAGATACGTGGATAAGCAGTTTAATAAAACACAAAGGGTCAGGTCACACTGCCTGGGCTTCAGAGTTAGAAGTAAAGCCACACACCACCACAATTTCTAATGGTGGAGCTATCCAGCTCTTCCTCCCTCTCCGCTAGCCCTGCTAGATGGAACTGGTGATGTATGGTTGACTGGACAAAGGATTAACATATGAGCAAAATCATGATGGCCCCTTTTCAACATGACTGTCATAGATGCAGAGCATCCTCATCTCCAGTCCTGGCCCCTGTTCCCCTCGAACACACGATGTTGTATGGATTGAATGCTTCCTTTAACTGAGATAGCCTCTCTCAACTTCCCTAACGCATATAAAACCCTCGAGTAATCAGAGGAGGAAAACAATCAGGCACAGACAGAAGGGAGCAGGCAAAGCAACAGAGCTCAGGTCCAAATCCTGCCTTTAGCATGGCCACCTCTGGGGTTCCACACCGACAGAAGCTCTGAGCATACTAAAAGCAGACACTGAAAGTCTCGTAGGTTGGTATCGTGCAAAATTACCTAATCGGCAGCCTTCAGATATCCTGAGGTTGCTGGGTGTGGGCTGCTCTTCTCAGGCAGCAGCTAACAGACTCCCTCCCAGGAGTGGCAGCCACATCACTTGTCTGCTGCACATGGCATTTTCCCCGGCAGCTCCATTTGCTGAACACAAAGAGCGAGCCCACAACATTAAAGAACACCCCCCTCCTTTGAAGCTGAGATTGTTTGGCTTGCCTCGCTACAAACTGCGCCTTAATCATCCAGCTTTGAAGTCCTGTAAATCTACAGCTGCAACAGTAAGGACCACTTGGCAATAAAACATTCATTTTTAATTTTTTTGAATTAAAGAGGAAAAGGCTTTGCTGGAGCTGAAACTTTCTTTTTCCCCACTAGAAATCAAGGGGCAGGTGAAAAATCAATGGTGACTTGCCAGATCAGAGATAATTCTGACTGTATGATATTTTATAGCTCAGTTTTGAGTAGTGTTGAGCCAGTGCTCAGTGAGTGGCCAAAGGAAAACAGAAATTTAATTGTAGGAGGGCATATGAGAGAACAGTAGGTTTTAACAACAGGTTGCGGAGGTTGACAAATGTTTTTCATTGTTTTGATGCCTGATTTAAGGTGTGTGTGGGGGGAATGTAACTGATAGGAGTTTGATAGTGCTTAAAACTGGTAATAGGAGAAATAAAGGAGTCCTTACTTGTATCTTTCCAGACTCTGTCATTGCTGTAGGTTTTACAAGAGGGTCAGAGTAGGCTAAGGATACATGACCAAATAAGACCTGCAGGAAATCTCCATAGACACAACAGTCTGCAAAGCAAAGGATGTACAGCAAGAGAGAACATCGTACTTCGGCTTGGCTGTTTCATTTCAGGGGTGTCTAGAAACTCTCTCAACCCCCACAAAAACAAATAGAGAATTAATCCAAAACACATTGTAGCCTGGCCTGAAATACTAGTGAGAAGATAAAATGGAGCACGGTGAAAATAAAGCTCACTTGGGGAGAACCATGCTTCGGCTACAACTTGGTACAAACATTGTCCAACAAGCTAAGAGGCAAAACCCTGCACTGCCGGGGGTTTCAGGCTGTAAGACTTTGGAGAATCAGGTCCCAGTTCCCAGCTCTGCTGGCCACTTCCTGTATTAATCTGGGCAAGTTCCCTCTCAAGGCTGAATCAGGAGTGTGTATCTGGGACTTTTCTTTGCCATGTGACCAACATTTCTGGCCATGAACTTGTGCACACCCCTCCTGTCCCTAGGCCATCTGAACCTGTGGGAAGGAGATCATACAGAAACCTCACTGCTCTTTCTGGCCTGCTCCTTCCCTGTTCAGAGACACAGAGAACAGCAAGGACAGACCCATTGGAGCCTGTGGCTACTATAGCTTTTATGCAACCGCAATTTTGATGCTATGCCTAGGGCACTCTGTAATCATTTAATACCTTTTAATGACCACATTTACTTACTGGGATCTCCTTACTCACACAGTAAAAACCTCTGCAAATGAAGTGCTTTCTGGAAGGGAGCTAGAAGGGATTGCCTCAAGTAACTGGATGGAAAGTGGCTCAAAAACTGGCAGGAGTCCAGCCTCTTCAAAGCAGCATTAGTGATAGACTGATGTTAAACAGCTCATGGAGACTCCCAGCTACCTCAGCACTCCCTACCCAGACACATAGGTTCTCCCTCCATGCTTTGACACTTCCCTTCCCAGACTGTCCTGGAAGCAAGAGGAGAAAGGTTAGCACAGAGCAGAATGGGCATCAGAAGGAAGCAGGATCCCTACCCTGCCAGCGTGCCTGGACTAGGAGATATTCTGGACAGCTAGATGGATTTCACAGATCAGAAAGATTCTGGCAGAAGCAGGCTCAGAGAGGCAACACCCTCTATCCTCTTTGGCGCACCAAGATGCTTTTAGGTAAAAACTCTTTGGGGTGTTCAGTTAGCTGAAAATTTTCACGTTGGTAGTGACTCACTAAGAATATGACTAGTTGCTGTTGGCTGAGATTCCCTCAGTCATCTCTTAAGCGCCCAGATTATGCCTATGTTGATTCTGGTTTAAAAATGGTCACTTCATGCCCTTGTTTGCATAGGCTGGGCACCAAGCTACTGCTCCTGGCTCCTCACTGCCTTCCTCTGCATGCAAGACACTCTCACAAGGCTGAGCTCTAGGGCTAGGCAAATCACAGCCACTGCACTGTGGCGGCTCCCAACAGATGTAGCCCCACCAAGTCTAGACCTACATCCACATCTCCTACCACCGCCTGCTGCTTCTTGGAGGCTTAGCCCTCTACCGTGCCAGCATGGCATCTGCCCCAAAATGGGTGGGAATGCCAAATCATAGCAAGGCAGCAACCAGGGTCAGCTGACTAGGCAAAGGATTGAGCAGTGAGTGACTGCTCCCCAGCTTCAAACCTTTAGAGGGTCCCACTGACTCGTGCTGGATGTCTAAAGCTGGGCTCAAAGCCTAAAGAGACTGCTGTGTGTCTAATAAATCACAGCTTCTTACCACAGAGGGGCAGGGAACATCTCACAGCAAACGGGCAGGCATTCAGCAGGATGCACACACCCTGTGCTCTTGTAGCAGGCATCAGGGCTGGGCAAGTTTATCTTCAGGTGCACCTGCCAGAATAACCTTACCTTTCCTGGCTGTACCATCAGCCCTTTCCTGCAATGCCTGCCGCAGACACAGGTAAGGCAGGCACCTTTCCTCAGCATCTGTCTAGAGAGACATTCCTACTGTGGCACATGCTATAAGGGAAAGAAGCACTGGTCAGCTGAGTGCCCCCACCAGAAGAGCAAAAAGAGGGAGCAAACATTGTCCTATGCCCCCTTGTAAAGTGGCATATATATGCACACACACGCAACAAAACTCTAAAACAGAACTTAGCAAAAGCAAGCTAAGAATTCAATTATAAACTTCTCTCCTTCTTTCTAATAAAAACTTTGCTGATATGATTCCATCCTTAAGAATTCCTGAATGATTGTGTAAATTTGCGTACATGTGCACACATTTTGCTCAACAAAATACCAAGAAGTTGGTACCAATGGCTACAAGTCAGTTTAACTCAATTCTCACATCCCAACTGCTAGTTCTTGTTGTGCAAACCCCTTTTAAAATAGGAACCCAGGAGGAAACACAAGGGTAGGTTAAAAAAAGCAAATTTGTATTTCTTCAAAACCTTTTCTTCAACTTTAAACCTGTGATGAAAACCTATACAATTCCACCTTTTAGCTATGCCTTAGAAAAAATTTATATTCAAACAAGGAATCAGGGAAATGCATATAATAAATAAATGCATATATAAAAAAATGCTTAGCCAGGGAAGCAAGTCAGATTCCTCAGATCCCCTGGAATTGATGCATGTCCCAGCTACAAGAAATCACTGCTGTTTCCCTTTATGCAAACCCCACATCTGGACTTCTGGCTAGGTAACAAATGTCACAATAAAGACATGCAATGGAACAAGAAAAATACAAGCAATGTGTTTCTCTATTAGGAGTTCATTACATTGTCAATTTTTATAATGCTAGAGGCAAACTGCTCTCTTGAAGAGTTTTATATCTACCTGCAGGTAGAACAATCACATTTACTGGAAAAGCCCACACAGCCATTCTCAAAGCGAACCTCACAACAGCGACCTGAAAATCTACATGGAATCATGCACTTAGGTAGCCCTACATAGGAAAGATGCTAAGAGGAAACATGTTTTTCCTTCACTTGGTATTATTTATATTAAGTTATTATTTCAGTGTAGATTTTTTAAAAATGCTCCATTTGGATAACAGAAACAAAAATACTAGAGCATTACTCAGCTGCCTGCCTAAACTTATCTGGAAAAACAAATATACACAGACATTCTGTTGCTGTTTTGTTCTGCATTAGGGATTCCACCCCTGTGCAAAACATATGCTCCATGTTTAAAGGGTTAAACATTCTCTTGCTTAGTCGGCTTTACTGAATGTAAAATGCAAGATAATAACATACACTGTATCTTGAACCAAAAATGCACACAGCATAATAAAACCCCCTGCGCTAACTGACTGGCAGCATGAATAGATGCTTGTTATCCCACTGCTTGTTAATTCAAAATAAATCTTTTACTATGATTTAAAGCAAAACAAACAACACTAAACACACCAAAAATATCATGACTTACCCTTTCGGAGACACTTGCTTCTCTTAAGATATTTGGCAGTAAAAAATGGCATGGCTGCAACACTAAGGTTTCAGCCAAAGCTGACCTTTTATTACCAAGTGCTAAGAGCAAAATGACTGGACCAAAGAGAGAAAGCAAATTATTATACCAGATCTTTAAAATGCTCAATGATGAGCAAAGGGAATTCAGAGTGGGATAAAGTATGTCAAGTTGCACGGTGGGGATTGCAGATATCTTTCTGCTCATTAGCACTGCTGTTCGAGTTATTTAAAGTGTGCTCGGGGGAAATGAGGACAATTTCCATGACAATATGTACAGTATCATATAAGGAGGAAGCATTTTTTTCAGGCAGAACTTCTGCATTACTCAGCTGCTACAGCAACCAGCAATATGTTGAGAGGAAAGAAAAAAACACATCAGGTTTGGATAATGTAAAAAACCTGATTCTATTAACCAATTCTTGTCTAGAGTGGAAAATGTATCACTATAAAACTCCCACATCATATCACTGGGCTACATCCTCATTTTCTTCTTAGGCACTTATGGAAAAAAGGAATCCTTGCTAAGCAGTTAAGGAAATTATCAGGAGGTTTTGATCCCAGACAGTCACCCTACCACCTCAGTTTCCCTATCTTTCAAATGGGGTATTTGTAAAAATCTTTGAGGCTGTTGGGCAGTAGGTACTAGTAGAAGAGCAAGTAGTTAACCCCATTGTTTTGCCCTCCATGCTTATGGCTGTTTATTTTCCTTCACTCTGCCATGCTGCTTTTAGGACAAAAGGCCACCTAAAAATCTCTTGCTTTTATTAAGCCAAGATGATCTGATCCGGAAATTCAGTCTTATTCTTGTTGCTTCTGCTGCCTCTCCAGAGAATTTAATCATAGAATAGTTTGGGTTGGAAGGGACCTCTAAAGGTCATCTAGTCCAACCCCCTGCAATGAGCAGGGACATCTTCAACTAGATCAGGTTGCTCAGAGCCCCGTCCAACCTGACCTTGAATGTTTCCAGGGGTGGGGCATCTACCACCTCTCTGGGCAACCTGTTCCAGTGTTTCACCACCCTCATTGTAAAAAATTTCTTCCTTATATCTAGTCTAAATCTACCCTCTTTTGGTTTAAAACCATTCTCCCTTGTCCTGTTGCAACAGGCCCTGCTAAAATGTTTGTCCCCATCTTTCTTATAAGCCCCCTTTAAGTACTGAAAGGCTGCAATAAGGTCTCCCCGAAGCCTTCTCTTCTCCAGGCTGAATAACCCAACTCTCTCAGCCTTTCTTCACAGGAGAGGTGTTCCATCCCCCTGATCATTTTCATGGCCCTCCTCTGGACCTGCTCCAACAGGTCCATGTCTTTCTTGCGCTGAGGACTCCAGAGCTGGACGCAGTACTCCAGGTGGGGTCTCACCGGAGCAGAGTAGAGGGGCAGAATGACCTCCCTCGACCTGCTGGCCATGCTTCTTTTGATGCGACCCAGGATATGGTTGGCCTTCTGGGCTGTGAGCGCACATTGTCAGCTCATGTTCAGCTTTTCATCCACCAGTACCCCCAAGTCCTTCTCAGCAGGGCTGGTCTCCATCCCTTCATGCCCTACCCGGTATTGATACTGGGCGTTGCCCCGACCCGGGTGCAGGACCCTGCACTTGGCCTTGTTGAACCTCATGAGGTTCACCCAGGCCCACTTCTTGAGCCTGTCCAGGTCCCTCTGGATGGCATCCCGTCCCTCAGGCATGTCGACCACACCACTCAGCTTGGTGTCATCTGCAAACCTGCTGAGTGTGCACTCGGTCCCACTGTCTATGTCATTGATGAAGGTATTAAACAGTACTGGTCCCAGTACAGACCCCTGCAGGACACCACTTGTCACTGATCTCCATCTGGACATTAAGCCATTGACCACTACCCTCTGGATGCGACCATCTAACCAATTCCTCACCTGCCGGACAGTCCACCCATCAAATCCATACCTCTCCAGTTTAGAGAGAAGAATGCTGTGGGGGACTGTGTCAAAGGCCTTACAGAGCTCCAGATAGACGACATCAGTAGCTCTTCCCATGTCTACTGATATAGTCACTCCATCATAGAAGGCCACTAGGTTGGTCAGGCAGGACTTGCCATGCTGGCTGTCTTGGCATCACCTCCCTGTCCTCCATGTGCCTTAGCATAGCTTCCAGGAGGATCTGTTCCATGATCTTCCCAGGCACAGAGGTGAGACTGACTGGCCTGTCATTCCCCGGGTCTGTCTTTCTTCCCTTTTTAAAAATGGGGGTTATGTTTCCCCTTTTGCAGTCAGTGGGAACTTCACCGGACTGCCACAACTTCTCAAATATGATGGATAGTGGCTTAACAATATCATCCGCCAGTTCCCTCAGGACCCACGGATGGATCTCATCAGGTCCTGTGGACTCGTGCACCTTCAGGTTCCTTAGATGATCTTGAACCTGATCTTCTCCTACCGTGGGTGGCTCATCATTCTCCCAGTCCCTACCTTTGCCTTCTGTGGCTTCGGCAGTGAGGCTTGAGCACTCGCCGGTGAAGACTGAGGCAAAAAAGTCATTGAGTACCTCAGCCTTCTTCATATCCCAGGTAACCAGGTCTCCCTGTTACGTTCCGGAGAGGGCCCGCATTTTCCCTTTTATCTCCAACACACCTATAGAAGCTTTTCTTGTTGCCCTTGATGTCCCTGGCCAGATTTAATTCTACCAGGGCTTTAGCTTTCCTAACCTGATCCCTGGCTGCTTGGACAATTTCTCTTTCCCAGGATACCTGTCCTTGCTTCCAGCCTCTGTAGGCTTCCTTTTTGTATTTGAGTTTGTCCAGGAGCTCCTTGTTCATCCATGCAGGCCTCCTGGTGTTTTTGCCTGACTTCCTCTTTGTTGGGATGCATCGCTCCTGAGTTCGGAGGAGGTGATTCTTGAATATTAACCAGCTTTCTCAGGGCCCTCTTCCCTCTAAGGCTTTATCCCATGGTACTTTACCAAGCAGATCCCTGAAGAGGCCAAAGTCTGCTCTCCTGAAGTCCAGGGTAGTGAGCTTGCTGTGCGCCCTCCTCAGTGCCCTAAGGATCTTGAACTCCACCATTTCATGGTCACTGCAGCCAAGGCTGTCCTTGAGCTTCACATTCCCCACCAGCCCCTCCTTGTGGGTGAGAACAAGGTCCAGTTCTGACCTGAAGGCAGTTTGGTACTGACTTCATATCCTTTCTAATTCCGTAAAGTTGGGACAGTACATTTAATGACCATGACATTTATCCATGTCTGCCTCCTCCTAGTCATCTACCTCTAATTCACTCAACCACAGCATATTGCTTGGGCAGGCAACACCCCTACCCTCACTCCTTGGAATATAAAGGACAATGCCAGAAATTTGACTACACAGTCTTAGGCACATCAGTTTCTCTGTGCCTCCAGTCTTCCTATGTACAATGACTAGAAGATGGGACTCACTCTTTTAAAAGCTTGTCATGGAAAATGTGTAAAAGCAAAAGATCTATACTTCCATGGGTGCTTCAGCTCTTGGCTTTTACTGCTTCCAGCCTTTGGGATACTGCCAAGTCATCACTGCACTGAGATGCAATTAAGCATTTACCTGAAAGGGAGAACATTTATAACCTATAACCAATAACCTATTGACTGGCTGGATTTGAAGTCAACTTTCTAGACCAGCAAAGTAAGTGATCCGAATGAAACTAGTACTATTCTTATAAAGTAAAAGAATATAAAATTTGTAATGAAGGCTGTATAAACTGTGCACTCCATAAGGCAGAGAGCTTCTCTTGAACCATTTGTTGTCAGCACACAATTTTTTTTTTTTTTTTTTTAGGAAAGCCAGGTTTCATGCTCGAGGAAAATCCATTCAGCGTGCAATATGAAAAACTTCACCATAGTTTAGAATTCGGAAATCCTGCAATGCTCAACAAGTGCAATGTATCAATACCACCACACCAAAAAAACCAAGTCTCTGCTCTTTCATTAGACAGTTTGGAAATCAGCTGACAAGCTTTCAGACATGCAAACAATTCTTCCATAGCACACTTCAAGCTAAGCTCAGGTTAACTTAATTATGTTAACTTATTTGTGCAAATGGGTACTTAAGCACATATGGAGCAGAGAGGAACAGTAGAAAGGAAAGAGGTGAGAAAAGAGTCCCTATGAGTCAGTAAACCAGGCAATTGCCACCTGTGAACCACTGCAGGCTGTGGGTTGGACATGGAGAATTCACATGATCTTGGAATGAGGGGGGGCCAAGCTAGTTACTGTCCTGCCCTTGGAGATGGCCCAATACTATCCGCTTCAGAAGCCGGAAAAATCTTGCACACATTAATGTGCATGTACCTACTACATCTGTTCCATCCATGATCAGACTGGCACACATCTCTCCCCCAAAGACTACGGGACACCACTATCTGTGAGTATGGAAGGAATTGGCCTAGTAAAGCCTACCTACACCATATTTAATCTAGAAACAATGCCTGATCCTAACCTCATGTCGCCAAAGACGACTCAGACTTTCTCCCAGATCTAACACAACTTATGGCCTCACAAATCTTTCCACAGGTACCTGGAAACATTGGGGGGGGGGGGGGGGCAGTGTGGGGTGCTGGTGGAACTTTCCATCACTGTTAATTCCTTCTAGAAGACCCCAAACAAAGATTTACACTAGAATCTGGTTATTTTGAAGGAGAAACTCGGCAGTCAGGATGAACTCAGAGAGTCCCTGAACCTCATGACACGTCCTCCTGCTGTGTGGTACATGGGAAAAGATGTCATGCCCAAACAGCCCTTGGAACATCCCCTTTATCCTTCAGCTTCCTTTTTGCCAGCAGACATGCCCCCCACACAGTAACACACCAGGCTGGAGTTTCTGCTGAAGTCAGTCTGCCTTTTAGCTCACAGTAAATTAAAAAAAAAAAAAAAAACAAAAAAGAAATACCCAGTAAAACCACAGCACCACAAGGGAATTCCCTTCTCTGCCAGTTTAACACAGGGTCAAATTTAGACTAATGCAGTAATCCCTCCCAGCTGCCTAAGAATCTGGCCCTTTAATGACCTTACTCAAAACCCTACTGCTTTTAACTCCAGTACCCCTATATTCTGCCTCATTTCCAACTCAGTCTGCCCTTGGAGCTAAAAGCAGAGGTTGGCCTCCTGTTAGACTTGCAATTTCCAGGGAAAACTTTGAACTTATGCAAACAAACATTTGTGTCTCTCATCCAGCGCAATGAAACACAGGCTCTTTCTCTTCCACTCCTCCCCTCCTACTGCCACAGCCCACTTTGAGGAACCCTAAGAACTTGTATCTTCATGATGGGGGAACTGTTTATTCTTTATCCTCTAGTATTTTTCTGTTGCTCAGGCATAACTTTCCTTAATCAGCTCTCCAAACAGACAGAGATCAGATGAAAATTTCTATCCTGACAAAAATCTGCAGACACCAAGAATAGACTGAATTGGATCCAAAACCTTAAAGCTTATTGTTCACCCAGTTTTCAGTCTGCTTCCTTTAGTAAAGCTTTTAGAAAGGACTAGATACAACCGGGACTGCAAGAAATCTAAATATTTTTCTGTTACGTATCATCACTCCAAAAATGCATTAATATATCGTTATTGGGTCTCTCCCTCTTTTGATCCTCCTCCTTCCCCCAACTTCAAATCCCATTTCACAAACAGAGACTGACTGCGGAGTGCACAAAGCACAATTTTTGCTGTTAGCAGCAGGCTGGCTAGTGCCGAGAAAAGCACCTATGACTCCTAATACTGCATTTTCTGTAACAAGTTTCAGTATCAGGTTTCAAAATGCTTTACTAAGAAAGTCAGCGTCATCTTCCCCATCTTTCAGATGGGAATTGGAGAAAGGGATCATGACTTGTATACAATCACCACAAGATTAAAAAAGGGAATGAGAGGGAGATTTTTCTGAATGTACATAAGTGATCAGCATATAGATTTTTGGTTCCCCTTCCCTATCCTGTGGCCAAGAGGGACCTTAGAGGAACAGTGGAGTGACTGACAACAGACATGAAAACTGCTGCTTTCTATTAAAGTCGGTTAGTTGTGTCCACATGTTGGAATTTTCCACTGAATTACAGCCTTGGGGACTTTCTGCTGTTATTTCCCACCTGGGCAAAGTTAGCATGAAACGCAGAGAGAAAGGCAGTGCGACTTTGCCTTACTGTTAAAGCATCTGATCACAGCCTATGTGATAAGACTACATGGCTCTCATAGCCCTTGAATGCAGGGGATGCCAATGACTGGTGGGGAAGGAGAAGGAGCGGAGGTGGAGCAGTTGCCCCCCATCACCCAGTAACATGATGCTCTAGAGTGGCAGGCAATGGAGGAGCAGGTGCTCCCTCCCTGACTGCCACCACGTCTGGGCTGGAAAGGGACCAAGGCTCTGTAGCCCAACATGGTAAATGAGCAGGCAGGTGGCTGTCAGAGGATGGCACGGCCACACGCCGGGCAAAAGCTGCTGTGCTACGCGACCCTGACACAGGAGGGATACCAGATGACTGCAGTAATACTCACTCCAGCCTGCTGCCATACCCCCGACTTTTATCAGATGGAAAGAGCATGCACTCAGGGTACCCGTTTAAAAAAATTCCCCACCCCCCCTGCAATGTGACCGGGAGAGATTTTATCTGTTGCTGATTGGGCTGATAAAAGCAGCCTTTTTTCCTTTCAGCAGTTTAGAATTCAGCCTGCCCTAAAACAAGCAGGGTCATTTTAGTCTGTGACCATACACATAAACTGTATCTGCAGAACAAAGGAATCTCAGGTCAATTAAAAAGATCCTGTGGCTACAATATTCTTCTGGGAAGATGCCATCTACATATGCTTATTACAGCCACATAAATCCCACCCCCTCACTTGCCTCAAGCAAGCAATTGTCTTTAAAAGCAAGCAAAATAATTATTTTTCCAACATACTTGTCATCATTAATTATGGTCAGAATAGCCAAGTAGGAGCTCATGCCTGGGCTTTTAAATGCTTGTAGCTAGTTAGCATGGGTGCCTGTAACTTTATGGCTTTTTTTGCAGTGTTAATGTTAACATACTATGGCTTTATTAAATCAAGGCACTCACTGATGAGCTAAGCATGATTCATCTGCAGAACACTAAGACCCTTCATGCTTATCTGTCCCATAGCAAGAACGGGGTTTAATTTATGCCTACGCTATGGGTATATTCAAGCGCCGCTGGCTGTATTCCTAACGTCATGTTCAAGCAAACATGTTCCAATGAAGAAAAGGTTTTCAGAACATGAAGACTGGAGTCTGCAGGAATGAAATGCCAAAAGCCCACTGAGTTAGAGGCATTTCACTGCTCCACTGGCCACCTTTGCAAAGCTCTGTGGCATTAGTCTGTGAACATGTGATATTAACTTCCTAAAAACCAGAATGCAAACTTTGGCCTGGCTCCTGCGCTTCTCCCTGAGCCAAGTCTCCCACTGAAGTTGATGGGACTTTCCCTGCATAGAGGCTACAGAATTTGCCTACTTTTTTTTCCCCCTAGTTTAACAGGGCTGGGGGTGGGAGGGGAAGAGATGCTATTTCCCTAGAACATCTCTGTATTTCTCTATTCTGCTTACCAGGACTTCCTAAACTCCCTAAGCTGAAGAGGGTGATGTGTTGAAAAACCACTTGATACCGAAAGATTACAATGTAGCATGAAGTCCACTGATAGCTTCCAGAAGGCATTTTTAACTTAACTGATTTTTAAATGACATGTTTCTAAAGTAACAGTGACTTTTGTTTGTCAACCAGCCTGCACACAATCTGGCTTCTGAGTCATTGCCACTCCAGGCATTTCCAAATTTCAGGTCAGCCCACCAAAATCAGGAGACTGGCTTCCAACTGATGGGAATTTTTCATTCTTATTTATCTTCTGGTTTCTGAGCCCTTACAGATCCTATTTGGTAGTTTTATTTTAAATCCACAAGCAGTAAGATACTTGCTTTTTATTAATGAAAGCTGCAAGTTTTACATAATCGTAGTATTCAGAATTAGGGCTTTTAAGGGAAAACGCATACATAATAAGAACAGCATATGAATTCATACGTATTCCTGAATGGGAAACCCCATAGCCTTGTTACATTTTTCTTAATTCACTTTGGAAATGAAATAAATGAAATTATGTAGGTACCTAAACCAAAATGAGGACAGAAATATATCTATAGCACTAACAAAGTGGAACAGGACAAAGTCGTAAGTCTATGATGCTTAGTTAAAGATACAGCAAACTGATTCAGTAACACATTTTTACTGCTGGAACTTAGTGCAAAGCATGGCTTTTAGTTGACACAGTAGGTAGAACTGACAGAATAAGTCACTGTAAACCTGCAAGCATTATGAGAGCGGGGAAGGAGCCTTTGCTTATATCCTTAGCACAGGAAACAGGTGCAATTTTGTACTAGCAAAAAAGTTGAGCACAGACGCCTGTACTCTCCACCCCAAACAGGATAATGAAAATGAAGACAAGGACAGAGAGATGGGAGCTGAACAGAAAGACTGCACATGCAACATAAGCTGGCAGCACAGCTTCTGTGGGGTATATCCTTATCCTGCAGCTCCAGAGCCTCTGGGTACAATCCCCTGACAATCCCCTCCAGCGCCGTGCAGCCTCTCACTGCATCCTCCAGCACGGCTAGTAACAGAGTCACAACCTTGCCCCACGTGTGCCATCAAGAGGATGAAAGCCCCCGGCACCAGTTAAGGGAAAAGTTGGGTTTTTTTCACCCCATAGTAAGCTCTGATTTTCATCCTCATTACACAGTTGCCACTCCACAGTCCCTCAAGCATACATAATGCTACACAGCAATGCCGGCCTCACCATGCAAACCTCCTCAGGCTTTTATAGGGCAAGGGGAAAGAGGAATAAAATGGTAAAATGCAAGTCAGCCACATACTGAATTTCAAAGCCACCTTTAATTACAATTTCTTCCTGTTTTCCTGGGTGTTGGGAGCACTGCTCTAAGCAAGCCACACTGGTAAACAGAGTCCTGATCATCTTGTTAAGCTCATTCAAGCACTTTATATCTGCCTTCGCAATTCACTGGCTTCAAACAGAATCTGAATTCTAGGCTACAATCAGGCTGAAGTACCAAGGTACTATACTTCAGTATTTCTATTTTCACATCCCTCCACTGGGCAGAGACTGAGACAGAACTTCTCTTTCATGTAAAAGTATGAGGAAGCAGAAACAGTGTAGGTTCCTGTAAGACTCCTAAACCAAGGATGTGCCCTCTTTAAGGGTTACACTGCTGCTTGCCTGTGACCTGCACCCCTTTAGTCCTGCAGTCAGACCAGGATCCCTTCTGTTTGGATGATGCCTCCTCAGAGCAGCAACTTGACAGTTAACTTTCTGTTTTCCCTTTCTCTCTACCAGAGCTGAGAGCAGGTAAACACCTTCTCTTCAGAACTGGCAATTACAACAGCAATTGTCCCAACTAGAATACAAGCCTATTCAATCAAACAAAAGCTGCCTGTATTTCAAGGTGCAGCAGGGGAAATAAATATAGTCATGATACTGGGCCAAATTCTCAGCAGGCAGAAGTCAATCAGCTCTAATGATTCAGCAAAGACTAATTTATCCTCAGCTGAGGATCTGGCCCCATTTCTTTCCTGTGCAAAACCACAGCTGAGAGCTTTAGGCCTGTTAACTGAGCTCCACAGCTAGATTTATACTAGGAGCTTTTCCAGTGATGCCAGAGGGATATCAGTACACAGCCTGAAGCATCGTTCTAGTACACCTTCAGCTTAGACTAACAAAGCTGCAAATCTGCTACCATAACACATCCTGTAGTTCACACTGAACAAAAACCTCATGTGGAGACAGGTAACTGATACCTAACTGCATTGGCAGAGTGTCTGCTAAGGTAGCTATGTTGACCAGAGACCACATCTGTTTTCACCCTTGACCACTCAAGAGTGTATAACATACATTTGGCTTCAGTCTGTGCAACTAGAGTAATTTAACTACACTGCTACCCACAGAAGCATCTCCACACATAAGAGAGCCAGAAGAAATGGAAGCTGTATTTCAAGGAGATTGGAACAGTTTTTTAATTCAGTGCAAATGGGTTTGGCCTAAACTAAAACTTCTCAAAATATTACATTTTGCATGAAGTATTTAAACGTTTTTCCTGATAAATACGTTTCTCATCTAAAAGCTGATCTACAGCAAAAGAAAAGCTTAGGCAAAAGCAATAAGTGTAAAAATAAACTAAAATCATTTGGTTTGGAAGTCAGCAAACTGTCTTGGGATGACCCAAAATGAATTTTTTGTTGTTGCTTTGCTGAAAAGTAATTTGAACTTTTCTCTCTGATTTTCCCCAGGAAGCCTAAACCACTATCTTTCCCCAGATTTCCTCCCCTGAGATCATTACTTTCCTAGGAAAAAAAAATATAGGCAAGGAATAAAAAAAAAAAAAAAAAAACAAAACAAAAACAAACAAACAAACACAAAAAAAAAAACACAAAAAAAACCCAAACCCCAAACAACAACAACAAAAAATCTGTTACTTCTTTCAGTGGTATCTAGATTAAGCCCTAAGAGTTATTTGTTCAGAAAAGGCCCTGCAGCTGCAGCTGACA
This sequence comes from Calonectris borealis, assembly GCF_964195595.1. Classification (NCBI taxonomy): domain Eukaryota; kingdom Metazoa; phylum Chordata; class Aves; order Procellariiformes; family Procellariidae; genus Calonectris; species Calonectris borealis. The sequence goes on from NC_134318.1 coordinate 23,646,252, forward strand.
GTGTTACAGGGGCTCAGACAGCTCCTTTCCCAGTGGAGTATGAGACGGAGAGCAGGCAACATTTGCGCACTCTGTGGTCTGAACTGCTTTGATCCATCAACACCCACCAGCTAAATCTTTCACACCACTAGCCTCATTGATAAGCACTGTCAGCATCTTCATCACTCCTCTACTGTACACAAGTCCATAGGTGTGACTACTCTGAGTTTGCATTACTTTGCTTTACTCATTTGTCCCTAGGCAGCGAGATGTAGTCTCTTCACCTTTCACATTGAACGTGGTAGATGTGAGGCTTGATGTACTATGCAAATTCACCATTTTGCTTTAAACTGCACTCCTCCAAGTTTCTCTCCCCTATTGCGTGGCAGAAAACCATCCCAACACACCTGAAGCCAATACACACTCAAAACTATCTGAAGAGCCAAGAATTGAGATATTAACTCTGAAACCCAGTAATGGCGATGCAAATATCCTCATCTAAGAGATTAAGATGATTTGTTGCTAATCACTTTCACACAAGCATCCAGGTAATACACTTAGCCTCCTGTCACCACAAATCACCAGCTGCACCACAACAAATATCAATCGCCATTTTAGAGTGCGGACAACTGCTCCCTACAGCTGCCAAAAATGATGTTTTTCTACTCCTTTACTCCTTCAAAGACTGAGAATTAAATATTTAGACAGAGAAATCATTATTGATTAGATTTGATAACAAGGCATCAATGGCTTATGTCAATCACATAATGCAGCCCCAGGACAGGGAGACGCAGTCTCAGGATGGAGGAAGGAACAGAGCAGGGGGTACTTGAAAACCTCACATGTTTTAGGCTATATAGCACTTGCTCAAAAGGGTTGGATCCTATGGGTTTATCTAACATACTGGAAAACTGGACCCAGCCTGGACCACCTTGATTCACAAACCCAACCCCCAGTATCAGTGGTAAACAGATTGTTTAGTTCAGGGTGTCTCATACACCCCGCAGTGCGGCAAGCTAAAAAAAGTTTCAGAACATTATACAAACTTGAGACTTTAGTTAAAAAAAAGAAATAAAACTATAAAACAGAAGAATAGCCATATTCAGTCAGATCAGAGTTGGATGTATAGGGACAAGGCACAGAAAAAGTACAAGTAGAGACTGGGGGTTTTTTGCTGTTGTATATAGTATACACACATCCGTATGTTACAGCTGTACGTAACAGTCAACAGACTTATCCCATGAGTGTCTAATCCCATTCTGAAGCCATTTAGGTTTTAGCTCCCATAATAAACTATGAGAGCTGCAATTTAATTGTGAACTGTCAAGAAAAAAATTTCCTTTTTTTCATTTTAAAAACAGGAATTCTGATCATTTAAGTGATCCTAGCTGCTGTGTTATGAAAAGTCCCGAATAATTAATTATTCCCTTTTTGTTTTGCCCATACTGTTCAGAGTTATATCTCCTCTCATGATCTAGACAGTTTCTTCCTGCGTGGAAGCCATCTATACATCTGAAATTATTCCTTTTGCTCTTAATTTTAGTATGCCCCTTTTGGGGATTGTTGCAATAGAATAGGGGAGATCAAGAACATGATCAAAGTCCTAAATCTATTTTACAGGAGAGCATATCTCTGTTGAGTAAAAATGGATAGATAACTCTAGGACATAGTTACTGGAGTCATTGTCAGAAAGAAAGCATCTCTAATTGCATAACTTAAGGTATTTTCTCTAATTTTTAAATAGATGCAAAGCTGCCAATAAATCTCCAGCCACGTCCTCTTGTATCACAGAACAGACATGCTGCTATGGGACTCCAGTGAGGCTCGGGGAATAAAACCCACGACTGATTGCAAACTTGCAGATGAAAGAGGCAGCCCCGTACAAGCTCAGCTTTCCAGGTAGCATTGCTCTACTCAGCAGTGTTATACTGACTTTTGTCCGTTGAACACTGTACCTGTGAAAAAAGCGTGCAGGGCAGCACCGGGAATTCAGATAACTGTTTCTTTTACAGTGTGCTCTCCTAAATGTCAGTTTTTGCTTTATGTTTTTATAAACTACTTCTAGATATTCCATTTTCTCATTTAGGAGTTGTACGCACAGGACAGGAGGTGAGTGAAAGTGGAACCAAAACCGTCCCCAACAGGCACAATGAATGTAGGAAAAGCTTCTGATATTCAATACCAACATTACAGTGATGATGACCAATGCACTCGTCACTAGAGAAGCTAGACCCTCAATAAAAGTGGGCAAAAAAAGGAGTAACATTAATAGCTACTTATTCTTGCATTCCAGACTCTGGAACTGCCTAGTAGAGTTTGATGATCTTCCCCAGGATACCAGCACCTTGCTGGTGTTGAGGTGGAGGAAGGGAAACAAGACATTTCCTCTTCATCTTTATTTTTTGCTTTGTTGTTTCCTCCCCACTCCTGCAATATGTGTGTATGGTGTGGTTTCAGAGTATAGGAACTCGGATGACTGCATTTTCAGTCCTAGCACTCATGGTTTTGATCCATAGGTGGCTATTTTTAGGAGCTATGAACAGGCTGCTGCAGCCAAAAGGTGTTAGAACACTTTCTGGAGCCATCTTATTTCCTTAGATCTTTAGAGAGATCTAAATTAGAGCAACAGTGAGCAGCACGTTAGCTGAGAATGCGTCAGACTTTTCCTATTTTGATGCACACTGAACAGGATGCCTCACTGTACAGCAGCTGACAGTGCACAACAGACGTGCTGTCGCGCACCGCCTATCCACTACGCACGGTCAAGGAGCCATTACAGAAGCCACTGGCTCAGTCACAGCCACCTTTCCTGAAACCGTGTCCACAGCACTGCCCTAAAAGGAGCAGGCAACAATATTGCTCTGGATCAGACCAGCAAGCCCTAGCAGCCATATCATGGTAATCCACTGAGCAAAAGAAGTGGGGTTAAAAACTGACATTGCCCTACTTCCCTGCGTTCAACTCTTGCTTAAACGCAGCATTTTGCATTATTGCCAGTCTGGGAACATTGCTTCCTCTTACGGCTGCCCAGCATTACCCATTGTAAGACTCCTTTCAGTTGCCTGTAACTTTACCAAAACACAACCCTTTTGCACAGGGTTGCCAGTGTCTCACAGGCTGGCCAGCTCGCCCTGGGCAGTAAGGGCTGCCTTGTCCGGGATGGATCCGCCACCCCAACCTGGTCCTGATGATTGCCCAAGTTTTTCTGTCCTGGTGGAAAGGAGTCAAGTGAATTCTGCTAAGAGTCTGACTGGGTTGCCGAGGGAGGGGAGCTGGTTAAGGGAAAGCATTCTCTGCAACTGATCCCTCTGAGATGGTAACGCGAGTAGGAGATAGAGCCTTTTCACCAGCCACTCCATCTGAATTAGCTTTCAGGTCCTTCCTGCTGTCCTCTAAAGCACTACCTTTTTCCTCAGCACTTTCCTCTACAGTCCTTCCCCCAGACTGACTCCTCAAGGCCAGTGGCTAATTCCCAGTCTGGGAACTCTGGGAGATCTACTTAGCATTTGGCCCACTCCATCCAGGATCTGACAAAACAGTGCTAAGATTGCTGGTTGGACCTGAAGGACCTCACCCAATACTTCTAATAATTGCTAATTCTAATTTTGCTGTAATGACCTTGCACACATGACAGTGGGTTTGCTGGGTGGACACCAAACTGTGTTCTATACCTGGCACTAATTCTACCTTAAAGGAGAATCAGGGGTTGACAGTCCCATTGAACACTGGGAGCAAGCTTACATTACTATTAAGTGCAAAATTTCCAGCTAACCATAAAGTTTAATGTTATCAAAATCTAGATTTTACAAGCAGGCATAAAAAGAAAGAGGAATAATCCATGTAATTACTGGCCTGAGCCAGACCCCTCCTCCAAGCAACAATATAAGTAATAGGAAGAGGACTAATCACTAATCAACAGGAAGATGGTAAACGATGGATTTCAGAGAGTGTTGGTTTATAAAGAGCTAAGTATTCCAGACAATATGGACTGGGTTGCTATAATGAGACTGTAAAACAAGCAAAGAAGTGCAGCAGGGGCAACACGCTTGGATTTAGTTACAGTACCATATCCCACGGCTCCTGAATTCTTTACTGCAGTAACTCAAGTTGTCTGGAACACGAACACTGCAAGAGGAACTCAAAACTCAGAAGGGCTTCTCAAAAAGGTATTATCATAGCACACAGTGAGAAGGGATATGCAATAGCCAGCAGCAGAGTAGGAAGCTCAAAGAGAGGAGCTCTGCTCTGAACTGGAATGTGATTTTGTTCCCTTTGCTGTAGCTCTCCGTATGTGAAATGGTGAAGATGACAACTTCTTATTTCTGTCTTGCCTAACATGGCAGAGGTTCCACAACAATTAATGCTGGCTCTAAGCTACCAAATCACTTAATAAGGCATGACTGAGCTAGATCAGGCATGGACACAATCACATTTCTGTCAAGTTAGCGAAAGCACACAATAGAGAGTTTACATCAGCTTTATGCCAGCTGCAGGAGAAAAGATACCTAATCCAACATAAAATTAGAATGATATAAGCAGACCATATCTGAGTTGAAATAAAGCTTGCTGGTTTACAGACTGGGGGGGTGTTTTGTTTTGTTTGGGGTTTTTTGTTTGTTTGTTTTATAAATTTGAAACATCAAAATGAATTTATATCAGAACAGTGCTTTGTATCACATGGCTACATCTTTTGTACTAACAGCTCTAAAATCATGTTAAATTCTTGAAACAACCTCAGACTGTCAACTGTTCAGTACATGTTAAATCTCTCATCACAGTATGAGGCTCTAGTCTCAGCTGTGCTTCAGGTCTTGTATGCAGATTTTTGTTTGCATTAAGATCTACTCCATTTAGAGGCATCCAACACTTCTGTCTCCCTAGAGAACACATCTTGTAATGTTTTATTTAGTGTTCAGATAATATCTTCATAAAGATCTGAGTAGAAAAGTGTGAGAGCATGTGAAGATAGTAAAAGTGTTGCAAACTGCAGTGACAGAAGTAGAGCAAAGAATCCTAGGTAGGTTACAAAGACAGAAATAACCACAGGAGATTAAAAACAATGTATTATGTGAAAACAATATGTACGTTATGGAAAAATGAATCCTGGCAACGAGAGATGACAGGGAATGGCTAATTACGAAGGAATTTGTATGCGATAAAAGCAGCAAAGAAAACATGGTTTGGGCTGCAAAGAAAGAGACCTCACATCATCAATCTCTTCCAACACATTACATGGCTCTGTAAACTTACATATTGTCATAGAGTTAACTGCTGTATGCCCAGCTGAACACCTTCCCAGCCTCACGGCCAGGGCTCTCCCTGCCACTCTCATCTGAATTAATTGATTTTACTAAAACTGTAAAAAGCATAATTTCTATGAAAAGCAGATTTCTGTCAAAGTTTTAGTTTTCAACAAAATTACTAGGTGACTAGGATTGGAGATCTACCTGTGAAAAAGCAAGGTTACAGTAAAATTGTTATTGGCTGTTCTTTTACTATACAGTCTATACGCAGGCTAACGTGAACAATTTGGCAAGGCTATCACAACTACATATGTGACTCAGAACCAATTCTACCCCTTCTTCCTGCACATATACTATATAGGTTTTTTTATAAACTATTGCTTTCCAATGCGCTGAGTTGCTATTCAACCAGACAGGCAGTTCTGGGGTTGTCACCAGTAGGTATAAACCCTACTGTCCTGCACTGGCACATGTTTCTTAATGCCATTTCACATTTCTCTGAGATTTCCTGTAAACCTATCGATTGGTATTGTAAGACAGAACCTTCTGCAATGGGATCTGATAACTGAACCTCAGCATTAACATCTACAACACTATCCAGAAATAACCCAGAGAACATTATGCAAACCTCAAACCATGCAGAACATACAATAGGAACAATTCAGGCTGACCCTCATCCTGAACAGTGTACCATGTCTGTCTGAAGCATTTTCCCGACAGTACTCCATGGCTTCAAGACAAAAAAAGTGAGTAGAAAAAAAGCAGGTGACGCAGAACTTATTAGAAGGGATGGGAAAACATCACAGGGCCATGCTGCTAACAGTAAGTTAGAAAAAAAAAAATCTGAAGTGCTCTGAAAGCCAACAACCTGGAGCGCCAAAGGTTAAAGCTGTCAGGAGAAAGGGCTAGCTGGCCCTCTCATGAATCTGCTAGGACCTTTAGTTCCTGCAAGATCTCTCCCACCATAAGCAACTGGGGTGGCATTTTGGGCTTATATGGGAAAACAACAGAATAGAACAATAATGATTCAATGTGGAATCCATCTTTTCCCCCAACTCCCTACTTCCTTTTCCCATTTTCAGATGCCTCCCCCACCTCCCATCTGCTCCCCGCCTGCAGGGAACCCTTGCTAGAAGCCACAACAACAGTTGCTCGTCTCTGTAGCCTCTCCAGTTGGATTGGTGTTATTAGCACTGAGGCACACACACTTCCTAATCAACTTTATTAAAACTGTTCATTACAACATATACGCACCACTTGCATGTTTATGACAAAAATGAACCTCAAAGGCTCAATTCCTACAATATTAACAAATCAATGTGCTGCAACAAACAAATCTGTTTTTCCTAGTAAAAGCAAGATTGTCTCTTGAGTCATAGTTAAAGAGACTGACTCATCTTCTCACTGCTGGTTTAAGATTAAATCTACTCTGGTCTCATATTCTAGCAGCCTTACTCCATCTACACACCTCATTCCTTGTGAGTGGATTCTGTTTTCCCAATATCCTTGTATGGTAGGGAACACAGTGTAAATCAAATAATTGAGTACTGATGTCTATGGCTTCATTGAATGAGGGTTTTTTAACTTCCCTGTCCCTCAAAACTTTCTTTAATAGTGTTTACCCCCAAACTTATTTGGCTGCCATTATGTCTAATCTCAGTCAAATACCCTTACAGTCAATTCCTTTCATCCCTCTCACTTACATGTTTATATAAAATATAGATGTCTCTTTTTAACTCTGTATAGAAATATATTTCAGTTCTAAGAGCTGCGTTGAACACTGTACTCCACTGAGCCAGCAAGGAGTGGTCCTTCCAAGAGACGCGAATTATTATGTTTATAGATAAGCGGTAAACACATGCTACCTACTGTCTGGATGGACGATGGCCCACAGGCCCTCACCATCACAGAAGCTAATGAAGCAGTTAACATTTCTGCCCAAATAGCACTAAAACTGAATTCCTCGTTAAGTTACAAATAGCAGGAAGTCTCTGGATCTTCTTAGAAACTATTTAAAATATAGGTGGATGAATGCTAGTATTCGTTGAGAAGTAAATACATTCTTTTATCCTCATGTCTCTTTAGTGCTCAGATACTTTGCAGGGTAGCTGGCAAACCTAACAAAACTTTCCATTCCCGTAGGTGTGGCAATCCTAAATTGGCACAGAGCATCTCTCAACTTGAGCAGCCCAGCACAGGAATGGTGGATAGCCAAGAAGTAACACGGCTGCCTCTGCTAAGCTGCACAGTCTGCTTTAGGCCTGCAATTCAGGGTGTCAAGATAGCGCTTTAGCAGGAAGATGAACACTCAGCAAGTCACGGATAGTCCACAATGGATCCACACCCCGGATCTCAGGCCCTTCCATCCTCCTTGGCTAGTCTTTTAATGTTATTTATAGAGCCTCACCAGCAGCAGTCTAAGAATAACAATAACAGCCACTCTGAATGACACCACATTCATAGATGTCATTCATCTGTGTACTGAAGCCAGGGGTCTTCAAGAATTTGCAGGTAGACAGGGTCAAAATAACAGATCCAGGACATACCAAAAGTCAGTTTCATATTTTTCATCAGAACAAACAATCCTCTCCAATCCCATAACCAATTCTGGATCAACAAAAAAGCCTCTCCATTAATCTGAAATTTGTCCCTTCTACATGAAAAATCACCCATATAACTCCCACCCATTCAAAGAGATATGGAAAATAACATTTTAAAATAAAGTTAAAATTGTCTCCCCCATTCTTTTAACACAAACAATTCTCTGAACTTGCAGCAGTCCACTGAGTAATTTCAGTCTTTACAATTCTTTCCCTTAATCCAACTCTGATGATAATGTTCTTATTGATGACAAGCTAAACCTAGGCATTCTTTGGATGCACAGAGGGAAATCCTAGCAATGACACTTCATATGCCTTGGATACCCCCTGCTCCCAATTCCAATACCCAAAGGGATACCTGCATTGAAAAGAACAGCAGTTCCATGGGCTGAGCATTTCAAATTGATACCTAAGGAAGCTTGAGTCATCTAATTCACTAACCACAGCTGTTGCAAGCAAGTCCCTAAAAGCTCCCCAATGAATATGGGGGCAGCAATAGGATTAGAACCTGGCAGGTAAACATCTCCTGGAGACAGCAACCTAACCCCTCTATCCACCCGAGCTTCCTCGCTTGCATCTCAGCTGTCTCAAGTTCCTCAAGCACCAAAAGTGGAGTGGGAATAGCTGAAAGAAAGAAAATGAAAAATAAACTAAGTGATCTCTATTAATAACAGCTGAGGGGAATGAATGAGACAGATCAGGTCAGGGCCAGGAGAGTGAGAAAGGGCAGGCTGGACCTCAGCATGCCAACAAAGGCTTCACATTCTGAGAAAGAAACCTTGGAATTAAGTACACTTTAAAAATAAACGCCAGTCATTTCTGAATCTCTTTCTCATGACTGCAGTTGCAATGCTGAATCTCTGCCCACAACAATGTATCTGGCTTTCAGCCAAAGATTTGAAAGTCACTGTGATCTTTTTTCCCCTCCTCCCTAGCCATCCATAATTTTTAAGCATTCCCACAGCTGTGAAAGAAACGATAGCTGGGAGGGGGCAGTGCTTGGGTACCCAGAGGCTGCTCTCTCACATTTGCTCACAGCTGGAATTCTTCATGGTCTTTGGCACAATCCCTTGCTATCGCCTTTGCTGCTGGGCTGCCCTTTGAATGGGTGCAGCTATCTGAACAGTTTCAGAATTATTTCTAATTGGACAAATACTGGATTTTCCCATAAGTTGACATAAAAATGGGCAGCTGTTTCCACATGGGAAAAAAAAAGTAGCAAATCTATTTGGAGTAGAGGTTCATAATTCAAACAGATGAATAGTCTGTTACAAACTTCAGCTTATGAAGCAGAGGCTGTACCTCAACCATCTCGAGGCCATGACACCATTTTCCGTATTCACATGCCCCTTACCTCGCAAAACTAACTCCACCATGAAGTTCGGTTTATGGCACTAGAGTTTCTGAGCATGTGGTGAGCTCTTGGAGAGGCAAGGGCAGCAGCCAGGAGTCACAGGGGTCTCCTATCTGCCCAGTTGTTTAGCATGGGAACTACCTGAGGTTCACAGTCTCCCTCTGCCTGATGTAAAACCAAAACACAAAGACATAACTCAGCGGTGCTCAACCATTCACGTGGTATGGGACAAATCGCCTCTTCTAGAGGCCCTTAAGCATTGTACCCCCCCTCCCATCATGTCATTAGAGATCTATCACATGACAGGTAGGTGTCACACAACAGGGACATGTGACATCTCGTGATGGGATGTGCATGTATAGAGTCAAATGCAGGTGTTCCCTGCACCTTCCAACATATCACCAGATGTGTCCTTATTGCATGCATAGGACCTGTTAGAATTTTGTTCACCTGAAAGATTTTCTCTGTTCACATGCTGGAAAAAATCTATGGAGCCCCTGGGTAGGAGCACAGCAGGGACAGGACTACCAGAATAATCCCTCCAGTCCTTTACCCACTTCCTGCCCACATCTGAAGAACCACCAACAAACAGGACGGGAGGGGAATGTTCTGGCCTGTGTGGTGTATGCTTGGCATCCCTGGATTAATCTTTTTGAAACCTCAGGCTGTCCTGACAGTTTTAAAAAGCTGTAAATACAGGATGAAGTGTCCTAAATTAATATGCCTGCCTAAAGTGTGAAGATTTTACTTTGGCTAAAGAAAGTGGATTTTTTCCCCCCCCCTCCATTTTCAGGAAACAACTGAATCCTACTTGCTCATTTACATACCACTGCTACTGTGCAGTTTGCCCCCTCAGATTATGCCTCAAACTTTACCTCTCTCAACTTAGTTTATGAACTCAATGCCTGAGATGCACTGAGGCATCGCTGATAACACCACCACTGAAACAGCCGACACAGATACCAGAATTAAAATTTTGGCCATACCAGAACTCCATTGTGTCATACCACTCTAAAATATAGAGCTGTGGTGGAAATACAGCCACAGTAGTGACCAAAGATGTTCACTAAGACTGGGCTGCAAAGTGCGAGGTGCTGTCTAAACATGCAGCTGGCAGTCTCCTCTGTCTACAAGATAGAAGTAACAACTGGTTGAGAAAAACAACAACTAAAAATAGTCTAAGGAGGGAAAGGTAGCTAATGAGGATGTGCGTGGCTTTTTTAGACCACAACAAGAGATGGTCCATGCCCTGCAGAATTTATCACCATAACAGACTGAGAACAGGCAGGCAGGGAATTTCAGGCAGACAAAGGGAGCAGTGTGTTCACAGTCGCACAGTAGGCATCGATAGAGCCAGGAGAAGGAAATCATATTGCTCCGTTCTGTGTCATGCACCATCCACTATCCACAATGTGAACCTGCCACACGCAAATATACACATTCCCAGCAGATCTACTTGCTGCTTTATATTCTACCCACCTCAGATGGGCTGAGCAGTGTGTGCAATTAACTTTTGCAGATGCCTTTCATGGATTCTGCAAGTTAATCACAATACTAGGGGATTGGAAAGTATCTCTGTTAAACTTGTTATCAAAGGAAAAAGAAAAAAAGAATGCTATGAGACAAAATAACTGATTGAGATGTCTATTATAACAGCACATCTGCAGCAAGGAGAAGAAAGCAAAACAAAAGGCAGCTTTAGACTAGCTGTTTCTTGACTTGGAAGTGCTGATTCTTATAGTGTTAATATTCAATCACTCTTGTGGTGGACTTTATAAAATAAAAAATAAACCTAGAAAATGTTATCACCGCAGACCAGATGAAAAGCTGAAGATGGGGTAAAAACCTGAACCGATAGGAGAACGAGCTTACAATGCAAAATCCCATTATGAAACACTTAGAGCTTGTCAATACTCACTTTTATACAGATTTGACCAAATTGACATAAAAACCAGTGCAGTTAAACAGATGTAGCCCTTCAGCATAACTAAAGTCAGAGTACATTAAAAGTATATCAGCATGACTTGGTTGGATAGTGAATAAACTAAAAATCAATATCCATTTAGTTAAATGGGGTTAGTAATAGAGTGCCAGCCAGACACAAGCAATGATGAATTCTAACCACTGACGTTATTTCTTCCCTGGGCTCCAAGCCCCAGCTCCAGCACTATGACTGACTTGCTGAATAAATTAGTCTGCAAGTTTGATTCATAAAATCTTAGTGATGTACATCTCAAGCTGAGATATAATCACAATTCATGCAAGAACCACTAGGCAATACTGATTAGGCAGGCTTAGCTAGACTTTAACCATCTCTAGCATCTGTACTTTCCAATAAGTATGGGCATAATAATAGGAGGAGTTCAGCTCCAAAAATCTCCCTACCCCTTTGGGGGCCTAAAATGAAGACATGAGCAGAACTGTCACGGTGCGATTTCCTCTCTCTGGCGTTTCTCATGCTCTCCCTCTTGTGGCAAAAGATACTCACCTTTTTCCTTCAGAAAAAAAGCAAAACCTTCAATACATTCAATAAACAACTTCCTGCGTGAGCCGGCACATGTTGCTGAGTCAACCAGAACAAAGAAACAAAAGCTGTTACAAAACAAAACAGAGGCTCTCTACTAGCTCTTCTTTTCATTTGTAATAGTGACACTTGCATCAGCCGAAGTGCTGATGCCAGAAATCTGAGATCCCACACATCCTTTCTTTACAAGCTACGGTTTTAAACCACCTCTCTTGATACTCATATTTGCCCCATCATGACTGTGTTGTAAACAGTACTCATTATCATGTAAAGCTCATCCTCTTGTAAGCTTTCATCTCTTTAGCAGGAGTGAGATTTACCTATACAGAAAAACAGCAGCAGCTGAGTAAAGATGTTAGGAAGGTGGGAAACAGAGGGACCAAAGGCCAGTCTCTGCACGCAGCTGCAGAGAACAGACCAGAGTACAACCATTAGTCCTGCTCACTCTGTTGCCAAGCAATTGAAAACAAGGATCCACGAACCGAATCCAGCCTCAGCATCCATGAAGTCTCAGAGAACGGGATTTTAAGAACCATGGCACGTCAACACCTCTAATAATGGTCTTTCATGACACACATTTCAAAAGAAAAATTAGTATGTCCTCTCGAAGGTTTCATTACACCCACTCTATTTCCAACCCTATTTTGTATTAGCTACATCCAATGTCAACTCCCCTCAATTAGAAACATTCATTATTCAAACTAATCCAACATGCCCTTGAGAACTGGGATTAGGAAACAAGGGTATCACTGCAGGGACAGACATATCTTTAAATGACTGCAGCTTTAAACAGCCTACAGATGGTTGAGTCAGGCCAAAAGACTGAAAATAAAATTTATCCCCCAGACCCCAGACATAGTCTAGTCTTAGTGTATCACATTTTTATGCTTAACAACAAACTAACAACATGTTACTTCCGATTACAACAATTTTATTCTATTGTCCACAGTTTACAGGCTTCATGCTATGTTTGAACTTTTTCTTCTAAAAAGCTATATTATAGCATTCAATTTCCTTAAAATGTTTTTCAAATGAGTATCAAAGTGAAAGCAAGAAATCCAATGTAAATAACCCAACGAGGACCATTAGCTGGATACAGAATTTTGATTTAACCATGAAGGTTCACTGAAGGAATTAAATAAAGCAGACAAGAATAGAATACCACAGGCAAAAGTACTTCATGCTTCCCTTCCCTTATTTAATGTTTAGGCACTAAATATTCAAACTGTTAATCTAGAGGTCTCCCTACAGTAGTAGGCCTTATATTCTCACACAGTGTGTAGGAAAGCTTCAGTACAAGTAAACAGCAAGAGAATTGTGTGCAAATTAAACATTTTGATGCTACTCTAAGGTCAGAAATTGCAAGTTCAGGCAGTCATGAGAGATATCTAGGAAGATCTAGGTCCTACAGAAAAGTAAGAACTGTCCTTAAGGATGCAGAAAACAAACCCAGCACAATGCTAGGAAGAGCTGTACTGCTGCAGCTGATGACTCCCAATGTAGTAAGCAAGCAACACCTGAACATTTGCATGTGTCCTGTCTAACATGCGTATAAACTAAGAGGCGATCAGTCTGTTGGAAATAACACTTGAAGCCTAGGAAGATGTTAAACCAGTGCAGGAGGGAACCTTAGTGGGAACAGGAATTTAACACCACAGGAACAGGGTATCAGGGCAGAGCCCTTCTTTCATTGTCATACAAACACTTCCTAAGTTGTCATTCTGGACTTACTAGATCTAACCTTTAGCATAATTTTTATATTCACTGATTAGCTTAACCAGTTTGATCTAGAGCTTGCAGTCAGTTTTGGATACCGAGGTGAAAAGTTCACTGCTATATACAACATACTTATCCTTTCCCATGTGTCTTTTCTTCAACACTTCTTTTTGGCCTAACTTGGGCTAAAAGCCTTAACTTCTAAGCAGAGTTTATACAGTATTCTAAGGCCTGCAGAAGCATTCCTCAATTTTTCTCCAGCATTTTAAAATTTTTATTTATTTACACAGTCATTTCCTATTTACTTTAAAAATTGCATGTTTCCTTGGCATCTGTGCTATGCATAATAGGCTCTAGGCAATAACTAAGGTCCTTAAGTAATGCTATACTTATTTTCTCAGAGAGTCCTTTTGATGAAGGCTCACTGGATTTGGAGCAAACCTGGAAAGTCACCCCTTTCAAATGGTGCATACTCTGCTGGTCCTATCTACCCTCAAACCCACTATCAACTACACAGCAGAAGGAGGATACATACCCATTGACAAGTATTGCTAAGAAAGTTTGCCTCCTAGAATGGCTACAGATAGAGCTTCAACTGGTAGTTCAACAATTAATACTTTAAATAAATTCTATTCAACACATCTTGATCATAACATTATGATAGGCTCCAAGTGTTTGAACTTTTTCAAGGCTAAGAATTAGGGTTTCAACACCAAGGTTTCACCTCCTTGCCATGGATGCTGAAGGGGGAAAAAAAAAAAAAAGGAGAAAAAATCACTGCCAGAAATCAGCAGTCTCATCCCTCTGATCATGAAACACTACCAGTTCTGTCCAATTAATCATGACAACAGCTGTTTGCATATACACAATTCAGACAGTCCATTCTTCAATAAAATGACAGTTAGTTAGCACTCACGTGGCACCTTAAATTACCCAGATGCAATAACTGATTAAGAAGTTAGAGAAACTACGAAGTGAGAGCAGTCCATACATTTTAGGTGGCCAGAATTTTTTTAGGAACTGAGAATTTGTTGGGTTTTCCCCCCCCCTCCACAAATCCAACTGTGAAGGCAAAGTGGATTAGCAGTGAGCAGCAGAAGGGGACACACCTCTTCCCTAATGGGACAGCATAAAATCTACCTACATTAGCACACTGTGAGCAGGCTGACACACAACACCAAGCACCACCTCACAGCACCAGTCTGACTTTGCTCTGAAAGTCCTTTACAACACTGTCAGTATTGCCAAGGGCTGAAGATGCTTTACATGCAAAACAACTTGTGCTGCCCCTATCCCCATCCTAGGGGGACACTTGATGAACAGAATATATGTACTCTCCTTAAACAGTACCTTATTTCAATAATCAGCAGTTCTAGAGCAGCATCATGGTTATTGACCTTGGCTTCCCTGGAAACAAAGCATTAAAAGAATAAAAAAACCCAAACAGGCTATCCCTAGTCAAAGCAACCCAAACACGCTCCCTACTTGAAAGTGACTTTCAAACAAACCAGAATAATACAGATTAGCACTAAGGATAGCGAGCCCATTCAAAAGCAGCGTCTTCTTTTTTGGAATACTTCCTGCACGTTTAGACAAGTCTGGAAAGATGGATACGATTACTTTCATCTGCATTGGGGTAATGTCTCTATGCCCTCATATCACTGAGCAATTACTATAAAACCAAAGTAAAGGTCTTTGCCTCAAAGAAACAGACAAGAACAGAGGCAGCTCCTGTGGTGCACACACGACGACTAAGTGAAAACACTGAAGTTACGGTCAGACCATCTACTCAGCACATCTTCAGGAGTTACCAGCCCTTATCTAGAAGTCTCCATTGTTAAGGGAGATGCATTAACACGATTGCATATTCTTCAGCTAACACATTTTACTTTGCATTTCCACCAGACAGAGGTTCATCCATAAGTTATCACACCTCCATACAGGATGAAAGTTTAAGATACATTAACTTGACAGCCAGTGATCTCAGAGCTCTATCCTAATACTAAGAGCAGAACAAAAAGTTTGCCTGAAAAGAGAATAGATTTTGTGATGATTACAACAGAAGGAGCACTGACGAGGGATTATATTCAGTCACCTCACTTTCCTCTTATTTTTAAGAGACCTCGTCATGTCAAGATGAGAAAACAGAGGTGCTGAAAGCTTTGACAAAAGAGCTTGAATTATGCGTAAGGAGTAAAGAAATAGAAAGTTGCATTTGATGCACTGGAGAAAGAATGCAAAGGGGAGAATGGAAGTGACCAAGCAGCAGAAGACACAGGTCCCTTGAGCAGCTGTGCTTTCCAACACAAATTCTAACCATGCTTCCAAATCCATGAAAGGCGATAAAGATTTTTTTGCTCTAAAGACAATCAGATATGACCTTCTGCCAAGAGCAAGGACCTGTGGGGCAAGGTTTGGATTCCACCCTCCCAACAAACACACCATCTTCCTCACTATACTGTCCTGCAGAGAAGACCCTCCTCCACATGAAGAGAGCATCAGAGACTTCACATATGCTTTTATACATTCCCTGCTTGTGCTTGCAGAGGTTACATGAGGAAGCTTTTTCCTTTGTTTTGGACAAACCAAAGTATAAAAATAGAGATGCTCTCTAATATTAAGAATGTTAGAAACAGAATGGCTGTTCTGAAGCTGCCACCCATGTATTGCAGTAGGTAGAGAAATGCCAGTAGTAGTGAGAGGAAAATCCATTTGCATGGCTTATTTAGGGTATGAACTGGTTCTATGACATTCTTGACATTCTGCACAAAATGAACCAGAGTATTTGGCTTGCAAATATAAACCTGACCCTGCTGATAATGTGGTGTTAATGTCTGTAATGCTCAGCGTAGACTAAATAGCTATGAGTATCTCAGGGGAATTTCATAGGTATGGTTATATTGAGAGTTGCAACGGGCAAAGTTATGATATAAACTTACATATCCTCCCTGTAACATATTCTAAGCTGGACCTCAACTACTGTGTCAGGCTTTCCAGTTCATTTGCATGGATTCAAATTCCGTTCCAATTCAAACCTGTACAAATGACCTTTTCTAGACCCACAAGCAGAAGCTGCCTCCCCTGCTTTTTCTGAGGATATCCTCCCCTGCATTTTCTGAGGCTCATCCTCTTCTAGTGATGCAGAAAGCACTGAAATGCACACAAGGCAAAAAACTTACTTTAATGCATTATTTAGCCATTTCTGAAAGTTCTCATGGCTGCTGAATTTTGTATGGTAACCAGGACTAGCTCTGCACACACCTCACAAAACATCAAGTCCACTCATGTGGTAGTACCTATGAAAATCTCTGAGGAGTAGACCTTGATGGATGCTTCAGTTGAAAGCTATTATCTAGTTCATATTGATTTCAATTAGCAATTAGGTTTTGGAACAGAACAACAGGTCTGCCAGAACAGAAAACTACTGGGACTATTACTCTTAAAGATCTGAGTGGACATAACATCCTGACACTGGACAAGGATGTCAGAACTGACTGACTCCCCCTCAGGAGAAACCTATACAAGAAAATCATCCCTCCCCTCATCCCCCCATTCAATCACACATTAAGGGAGATTCTCCTTTCTATTATTATTTTTAATCCAGATTACCAGGCCTCATATCCCTGGCTTTGATGATGACCATGACATACATTCACACGAAGAGCATTCACTATAGAATCAGTATTGAACACTAGCCACACCACAGCTGAAAGGGCATATCTTTTAGGAAACCAGCACTAAAACATCAACTCTTCCCCTGTGGATCACACGCTGGCTGCTGAGACTGGCATGCCCTCCCAACCAATCATCAAGCCACACTGTCTCACTGGGAACCAAGCAGTAATAGCTGGCAACTGCTGCCTTAATGATGGCTTTCACTTAAGACTGACAGAGGATAGATCTTGTCTATTGTGCTACTAAATGACACAGGTTTGGACCTGTAAACTCTACCTCCTGGGATGATAAATATGGCATCCCAATGTTCTATGGCTTACCTGGACGGCTAACAGCAGCAGAGGTTTTGTCAAGAAGCCACATGCACAGATCATTTCATGCGCTGCACACCAGTTCTGCTCAGTTCCAAACCTGGACTGATGCAATTAGATTGAAAGAAGCTAAAAGGAAAGAGGTGGAGTAAAAACCACTGTGCTACAAGCCTCTGGATCTACAGCTATACTTAGAGGTCTTATTGAGCTCACTCAGTGGCATTAGCTTCAGGGACCGTGTCCTGGTTTCGGCTGGGATAGAGTTAATTTTCTTCCTAGTAACTGGTATAGTGCTGTGTTTTGGATTTAGTAGCAGAGTAGTTGATAACACACTGATGTTTTAGTTGTTGCTAAATAATGTTTACATTGCTCAAGGACTTTTCAGCTTCCCATGCTCTGCCAGGTGCACAAGAAGCTGGGAGGGAGCATAGCCAGGACAGCTGACCCAAACTGGCCAACAGGGTGTTCCATACCATATGACGCCATGCTCAGTACATAAACTGAGGGTTGGTCGGGGAGGGGTGATGGCTGCTTGGGGACAGGCTGGGCATCGGTCGGCAGGTGGTAAGCAATTGCATTGTGCATCACTCATTGCATATTCTACTACTACTACTATTATTTTCCCTTCCTTTCCTGTTCTATTAAACTGTCTTTACCTCAAGCCACAAATTTTACTCTTTTTTTCCCCCGATTCTCTCTCCCATCCCACTGAGGGGGCAAGGGGCTGTGTGGTGTTTGGTTGCCTGCCAGGTTAAACCACAACAGATTGCCACCTACCTTGATGGTATTAAATCATCGCTCCTCAGAGCCATGTTACACCTTAACCCAGAAAGGATTTTTATGCACAGTATGAAGGAAACTAAAAACTGGACAAAAGCAAATTATTTCAGGAGGTTTTCACTTCAATACAAAACTCTCCCAGCATGCCAGGACAAAAGGATACCAAGACCCCTGGAGCATTGCTGTTATTTAAGGAGAATTGTCTCAGTATATTTAATTTAATCAAAACTTATCCCACACATTCACCCTGTGAATGAACAGTCTGTGCACCTTTTGATTCTTGAAGACAGCAAAGAGACTTGTTTAGATTAGTCTACATAAGTCTTCATTGATTCCTCTCTCCTCTGGGGGCTCTGCATTCCTTCAACAACTGAACAGACGGAAACAAACCTGCATTGTCACCCAGCAAAGCATAAGGTTAAGACATCTATCAGCGTTGCATTTAAGCACATCTTTTTCTAGACAGACTACTGAATGTTGATCTATGCTGGGAGACAGGAATCCCAAGTTTTCTCCCACAGTCTGCCAAGGGCATGTCACACAACTTTGAGTATGTCGCTTAGGTCTTGCTTTTCAGAGCTTCCATGTGCTCCTATCTCCCACTGACTTCAGTGGGTGTTCTGAACAGCATTTCTGAAGGTCAGTCCCTTAACTGCTCAGTGTCTCAGCAACCTCACCTGTAAAATAGGAATAGATTAGACCTGTACTCCAGCTGAATTATTCCTGAACACTGTAGTAATGTGCGACATCATTTGTCTTGTAACTTTCCGTTGCTCTGAATCAACGGAGCACTCAACTGCAGATTTACAGCTGTTGCAGGAGGTCTCTTCAAGCAATGCAGCTCTGGAAATCCAAGTTATTGTTCTAGCTGCCTGTGCCAAGAAATTTACCAGCAGTTGTAGGGTAATCACCCCAGTTAAAATTTGCGACAAAATAGGTTCTGCTGGGACCTGAATCTGAACTACACTAGGTGATGACATTTGGGTGGTGCTCAGTGTTAGTGAGGCTACTCCATTCTTAGACTTGGTAATTCTCACATCATCCAACACTTCGTATTTAGCTGAACTAACATATCAAGGTTTCAAAAACAGACTTTTCTTCAAAAAAGTAGTGCCCATAAGTGGACCTGAGATACCACACTCCCTGGCTCAAATCCCAGCTGACCAAATTACATTCTTGGTCTCCGGCTCAGTTTTCCTTTCTGTAAAATACAGACAATACATTTACAGAAATGGAGCTATTGTTACTGAACTCCAGCTAACAAAAGACCAAAGGAGATAAAGTCACCTATACTTCCACAAGTGGCCAGGCTACATCTAGGCAACAACAGGTTAACACTGTTCAGCAGAGCAGCCTCCAAGAGTAATAGATAGCAAGCAGCGCTTTTACCATCACTGCAGCTGAACTGGCTTCAATAAAGAAGAAAACTGCTTTTTCAAAAGAAAAAAAAAAAGTTAACAACTTCCCTGAGGAGCTAGGAAGGGCCAGTGGAAGAACTGACAGTTCAGTAAATAGGAGCAGTGTTCCCCTTGTGCCACCACATAAGGACAACAGAACTTTTGAGGCACTGAACTAAAAAGAAAAGAAAAAAAAAAAACACTAAAGAAAACTCCACAAAATTCATGATTCAAAGGTATTCTACATTCCTAGTGCTAGCAAGACTGTCCAGAATGATCGCTTCACTATAACAACAGACATTTGGCAGTAATATTGAAACATCTTTTCCAGAGCTTAAGTTAAGACATGATAAAACCTAGTGTAGGGATAGATTGAGCTCCCACCTGCTGCTGCAGACCCCAGTCACTTCAGAGACATCTGGTGCTAGCCACTGTCAGAGACAGAATACCAGATCTTGGGTCAGATCCAGTCTAGCAACTGCTGCATTCTCAGAAAAAGAAAACAACAGACTTAGATAATTTGATAATTAATGGCTCAGCAAGGGTTCTGTCCAGGGAAACTGAACTGCGAGTGAAAACAGGCCTTGATCATGCTTTGGTTTAGTCATTGTCAGAGAAAGGCTACTGCCGCAGAGATTTGAGATGAGAGGTGTGTAAATCAGCTTCAAAGTCATGAAATCAGAGTACACTTTACTTTCGTTCAGCAGAAACCAAAAACTTCCAAAGGTTTGTCTGTATATCCTCTATGTTTGTTGCTCAATTCTACACTACCAACCACTCACCTACAGCACCAGAGAAACAACAGAGATCGATTCTTAAGCCCTCTCTGGACTAGCCAAGTCTGCCAGTAACACCAGCTTGGGTCTCTGACATGTTGAACAACTCAGTATGGATAAATTATTGGTATGCTGTGAGTGAGAAGAATGACCTGGTTAATTAAGACGACCGTGAATTCACATGAATAGCTTGGTAATGTATAGTCAGGAGGATATAGAGTTGTGGGGGACTGGAGTGGGCGATGCCAACAGACTCACAAGGCTACTGTCCTGTGAGGCAGTAAAACAAGTTTTCTGGTGTATCGGAAAACACCTCAGCTGCACAGTGCAAAACAAGGGTGCCAATTCTGTCTGCCATGTTGAGATGTACTAAAATGTTATGAAAGGATAAACTTCTCAAAGATTTTATGTTGTATCAGGCACAGTCTGCTCCCACAGGCAATACAAGGCATAAAGTGTCAGCATAAAACCCTACTATGTGCTCTACCCAATCCGATATAAAAACCGATGAATTGGTCCTATGGATCAGGATCACATTTATACTGCCAGGTGATCTAGCAACACAAATCTGGTATTAGTAAGCATAGAACCAGGATACTTAAAAGCAGTAATTCACAAAGCATCTCACCAGCAGTGTGCTCAGGGACCTTTTCCAGGCCCCTAAACAGCTGCCTAAGAAGCCTCTCAACTAATCTACTCTCCTTGCTTCAAGAGAAGAATTCAAGTCCCACTCTCCCTTGTGTGTTTCTCCTATACTAAAGTCTCTCTCTACCATACATATGACAATACTGGATATCCAGAATCAAAACATAAGCAAATTACAACATAAAATAGAAACATATAGTAAGGCTCTAAGTCAATGCCACTGTTACCAGGCACAAAACTGCCCAAGTCTGTCTCTGGCTCAGACTGATAAACCCCTGACAGCCACATCTAAGAGCCCCTTCACATTGCTACTATTTTCAAGCAAATTCTCCTCATTTCCTTGGAATCTTATTCTCTTCCCTACAGTGATGGTTGAACTATTTTTTGCCTCCCAAGGGGGAGCTGGATGCCTGTCATTTGAATTGCTTACAGCCAGGCTGGACAAAGCAACAAAGCACATGAGAATATGCTGGGGGGAACAATGCTGCATATGATTTCTCAGCATTCCTGAGAGCTGCAGACAGAAAGGGATTGATGGAGCCAAAGCCCTCCCTCCCACCATCCTTCAGTCCAACTCTTCGCTCCAGAGGGGTGTCTGACCCAGTGGGCTAATCAGCAAGGCACACGCATTGGCGCACACAGATTTTCCCACACAGAAAGCTGAAACGCTGATTTTTCAAAGCTTTACTTCAAGAGGTAGATACAAAAGGCCTACATGCTTTAGGCAATGGGAAAGAAGCCCCTGGTTCCACCTTTTTAGAGGTGCTTAAGTGGTTTAACTTCAGGAAGATGCCGCCCTCCATATGAGAAGGAAACCAGTCCTCACAGAGCATGAGGAGACAGTGGTGAAGTGGAAGGTTCCGCCAGGGCTTTCCCTCTCTCATCCTAGCACCTCCCTTTGTACCTAGGTGAAAGCATCTTAGGCAGCAGACTGTGGTGGGAAGCAAACTAACATATCTCTGCTCCCTACTTAGTTCCTACCAGAGCCCTGGAGTACCTTGCTAAACGTCACTGGGGGCAGTCTGGGCTACGCAGGACAGCAACTGTCACAGGACAAGGAAGGCTCCATCCCAAAAGCAAGTGCAGTTAGTGTTGACAGTACAGCTGACAGGGATAAATGTCCAAGATTCAAAAAAAGGCCGCTGTCCTGAAAGTCAGGGGACAGACATTAGAAAGCCCAATGGTAAAATTTAAATTATACCCACCCTAAAAAAAAAAAAAAAAAAAAATACAGCTAGAAAGTGTGAGGACATAACATCAAGCTAAATAGACAGACCTGAATTTAGCAGTATGGCAAAAGGGTTTTCACTGATTACACAAGCAGGGTGCTGGATGTTGGCTGCAGGCTGCATACACTGGATGCAGAGAACAGGTGAAAGGAACAGGGATTATGAGCATGAGCACAGAGACAGCTTCTTGAGCACATAACACCCTAGAGCGTGAGATGTAGAACACTTCAGGGCAGAAAACAGCCCTGCTGTTGTCCATTTTCACTATATTTAAGGAAATTACTTCAGGAGTTTGTTTCTGTTTGTTGGGGTTTTTTAAAGCACACAAACACAATTACTTAAACACCACACCCAATTCACATAATCAAAACCACCCTCTTAAGTCTTGGATTTTGGCAGATCACTCAAAACAATGAGGAAAAACATCCTTACGTTATTTTATTTCTTAAGTTTCACATCCTTTTTCTATAACTTAGAAGCAGATTTGTAGCCCCTTGTAATTTTTGTTCCATTTCCAATTACCTACATTAAAACCATTGTCTCAAACACATCTGAAATACTTTCTAAGGACTTGGTGCTGAGCCAGCTATAACCAACTCATCATGCCTCCAACAGTATTTTCAAATGTTTAACATATCTAAGAATGAAATTCCAAGAAATTTTGTATGGCAGACCTCTAAACATGACTTTTTTAAATTATGTTCTCAGTACTTGCTACACATAAGCAAGCGTACATGGTGTCTTCCCAAAAGTGAACAGAGTCATTTATTATGTTCGCACTCAGGGAAGGAGGAGCAGGAGACAGGGAAGGACTGACTTTATGAACCATTTTCACAAGTCGTAACTATCAAATCTTACCAATGCTTAATCAGAAAAGTTAAAGAAGCTTCTCTAAAATAAGGGATGATTTCTTGCCATCATCAGATATTCAAAAAAGTTCACAAGAATACTGGTAACAAGAAAGCTTTTATTCTTATTCTGCTTTCCAGTGTTTAGTCTTTTTTTTTTTTTTCAAAACCTTTCAATATTTAGTACAAATTTCCCTTCGATAAGGCATAAGCGTAGAAAGCTTTCATCTCCACAGTGAACTTTACAACGAATTATAAATGGTGAAGATAGGGAGCAAAATGGCACGATTATATTTACAACCATAACACTTTGCAGCAAATAAAGAGTAAAAAAATATATATTCTAGATTCCCTACCATTGCTAAAATGAGCAGTTACTAGTATGTCGTTATATTTCTTCATGTGTTATTTGACTGTCATGTCATAACACATTTACTCATACAACATACAATCTCATAGACTTATGACAATAATGTAGTTCCCATTATGACAGTATCTGAGCATATTACAATCTCTAGTGTTCAATCTCTATCCCAGGCACTATTAGCTGTCTTTCACAAATAAAAAACTGAGGCCTTACAGCACTAAGCAACTAGGCTTGGGGTCAGAATCATGACTGAGGCAGAGCAGGGTACTAAACTCAGGTCTCCCAAACCAGTGCTCTAACCATTGGACTTCCTTAGATTCTCTTACTCTCTATACTCTAGTCTTTATCCACAGCATCTCAACGGCAAGAGCATAGGTGAAAAGGCCATGGTGACACATGATCTTTTTCATTTCTCATTCTGATGGCAGCAGTTCGCTAAGGAGCCACTGCATATCCCAGCAACCTCATAAAAACAGGATGCTCAGTAGAAAAGACTTTACAGTTATGGAGATAACTTAATGACTTCCCTTACCAACTGCACTTCTGATTTATGTTTTGATAAACAAAAGGTGCTGGGAGACAAGCCTATCCCATCATAGGTACTGCTAGATACTGCCTTAGCCACTCAAACTGGAGAAGCGTATCTGCTGCCCATCCAACAATAAAACATCAAACAAGGTTTGGGGAAAAAAATCCTTCATACAGGCATTTTTTTTCTCTTATCCTCATGATACCAAGTAGCAGAGTCCAATCCACTTGATTTGTAGTGGCCAAGTCACAGTAAATGACCAACTCATAGTTGGTCCTGCTACAGGGACACATGGCCAAGAAAAGCCATATCTGAAATGACTGGGAAGCAACGGTTGTACCTCATACTCCCGGGCACCACGGGGGCCTCAATTGCTAGCTCAGTGTCACAGGTTGTTAATGAACTGGCACATACACTTCCCAGCTGAAGTGTAACAGCCTTTTTATAGATTTGTTAGAAGTGAGTTAATTTAAAAGGAGATTTTCAAATAGCTCATCTCATTCATTTCTCAACTCCCTGCCAGATTCACTTGCTCAGTTCATTAAACCTGCCAACATAGCATGACCAAATATCCATTTCTACTCAGAGATGTTACCACACTTTGAAAGTTTAGAAAGAACATTTTTTTTTTTGCTGCAAAGGCTGTGGGAGGGCCGAGAGCCTCTCCTGCAACCCCAACTGCTCCCAAAGCAGTACTGAAATTCATCAGCTTTGCTCTTAGAGGACCCGGTCCTCTCAAAAGCTTACTCAAATCACTTATAGTTATTGTCAAAGCCTCTGCCAGAGAGAGCACACTGTGAACCCTCTCTCCTTACTACCAACTTTTTAAGACAAGAAATTCCTATAAGAGCAAGAGGACAGTCCTGTCTATGGGATCAAGCTATGGTAAACTCCAGTCCATTTTCTCATGTAGCATCCATCAACTGTAGAATAGAAAATGCAGCCATGGGGTCACCCACACAGTACACACCTGCTGTAATGTTTTATACGGCATGCCCTCTTCTTGGTTAAAAACAAGTTTAATGACTTATTCCTTTCAGAAGCACACTGATTACATAAGGGCTGCAAAACTCACCTTTCAGACTGCTGTTTCATTGCCTGGACTGAGACAACTGCTGAAATTAAAGTCACTAGCAAAAAAGGTAGCTGTTGAAGTAGTACAACGAAGAGCCTATCTGCTACTACAAAGTATCCCAAAGATCAGAACAGTTCCTGAACTTTTTTCCCATGATACTTAAAAAAAGGCAAAATAATTATTAGACTTATCATACTATAACACTGCCTATTGTTCTCCCATTCTCCCCTTGTGCTCCCATTAATAGTTAGTTTGGTTTATGCTTTAAAACATAGATTTGTTGGAATACGGACTACCATCTTGTTCCAAAGTGCTGATTCCAGTATCACAGGTCCAAAAAGCTGTTGGTTCACAGAGGATTTGTATTTGCATTTGGTCCAAACTTCTTGGATAACCCAAATATTAATGATGGAAAAAAGCACTGACTTAAGTCCCATTCTACTCAAATGCTGGAAAAGCCCGCCTTACGGAAATGGTTTGGGGAGGTGGGGAGGTGTCCCCATTTTAAAGCAACATCCTTTCTTACACGGAATGAATTGCCATATAACCACCTAGATTATACCATGAGACAACTTTCTGAAAACCAAAACAAGATGCTCAAAGCCTTAGATATTACCATTCCTTAAAAATGTTGCCTGCTTTTGTTGCTAAATTTATACTTGCTAACAATGCTAACACTATACTCCTGAGAATAAATAAAAATCAACAAAATAGCATTGTTTATTATTCCAATAAACATTCAACAAACAGGGGGTTTGTTTTTGTTTTGTTAAATTAGTCACATCCCTAAACACTGTCAGTATCTGATCTGAAAGACCCTTTTGCTTGTAGCAGCTGCTCACAGCAATGTGATCACCTACAACAGATGCAAGGCATCCAGTGTTAACATTTGAACAAAGTAGCAAATATTAATTACAGTAAAACCAGTTGATAACAAGCACAGCTGTTTTCAACATATGAAACTGAAGCATTAACCCCTTCAAGTCAGCAAGCACGTCCAAGAAGTTTCCACAAGACTGTCATTCACAGGCTGCAACACAAACAAGGCTGTTTGGTACAATCCCCTCTGTTGGCTGGTACCTGCGGGAGCCAGCGGACTACAAGCCTGGAGGCCATTTCCCAGAATGTCTTGAGAGAAGCAGCAGGCGAGACACCACCAACATACCCTCAGCAACATTTTGACTTGCATAGGTAGGATCTCCCCCCCAAGTCACTCATGGCTTGCTTGTTTGGGGAAGATCAATCAGGTTTTTCACCCTCCCCCAAAAGGCGGCAGGGGATCCCAGCGGTGCTGAACCTTGCTCAGCACAGCCCACAACTGCTCCACCAGCAGGTTCGGGCACCCAAACCATTACTGTCCTTTCGGTCTGAGAATTGTGTCTGGCATATAGGTTAGAGTTTGTGTTTTTGTTATTCAATTGTTATTTGGAAAAAATAAAGAAAGAGAAAAGAAAGCCTGCTATGCCAGCTTCTTAACCACCATGTTTCTCCAAACACCACCTCTTCGCTCAGTTCTCACATGCTGCCATAGAGGGTTCTTCTTCACATCATACACTGGTTAAAAAACCCAGACACCTCATTTGCTTCATTTATATGAACTGAACAAGTTCTGCATCATCCCAATCAGCAATAGCTGATTATTTACCTGTATTTGCTTTCAAGAATACTATTACTTATCAACATAGCAACGTAAATGCTCCAGACCAAATTGGATGTGTGGGCTAGAGAAGAGAATGGACATGAAATATCTAACCTGTTTTGATCTCCAATTGCTCAGTTATTTATAAGAGAGTTTGCTGAGTACTGAGCACTTCTGCTGCAGGAAAGATAGTGCAATTGCTGTGCTTGCCACACAACATAAACCTCCGCCCTTTGTTTAAAAGGATAATTTAAGCCCCCAAAGTACTGTCTGGTGGATCTGTCTTCTAGCAAAAAAAACAGACACTGCATGACAAATATTTTCACACCTTTACTGTTTCACTGACTTTTTCAGATCCAGGACAAAATTACAAGTGACAGAACTAAGTATTAAATTTCAGCAGTTTTTTTAATTAAGTACTTTTTGTTAAGGGAGATTAGGACAGGATACTTGAACATTGATTTTTCAAATCCAAATGAAGTAACTGAGTTTTTAAAAAAGGTTTAGACCACGTAATGCTTTTGAATTTTTCTTTTAAAAAGTTAACTGTCTCTAATCGGAAGTAAAATGTTTCTACGTAGATTAAATAATTGATTCCATATCTCCAATGAAAATGTGTATTTTTGAGTCACTGAAATTTTACCACACTCTCATATCAGGCTGACTCAAAACAGCTTTTAAAAGAATACAGGAATGCAACAGTGTAAACAACAAATTATTCTCAATACTTCCATCAGGAAACAAGAATTTATTTTCTCATTCTCCTGAGTATTTGCTGGGTAACATTTGCCACTTTCCTTCCCTGTACCATAAAATAAAGATAATGGGGAAAAAAATAAGGCTTGCCTTGTTTAGCTTTTCAGTAGGGTGAACCACAAACCAGAAAATGTAACTATTGCAGAAAGGCAACTCATTCTGAAATTTATTAACAGAACCAGCAGATTTTCTGCCCTCTTCTCTGTCCTGGTGAGGTTTCACCTAGCATGGCAAGCCAGGTTGGGACATCAGACAGACATACCACGAAGGATCAGTGAAGAACAGCAAGAATGACAGATTTAGAATAAATCTCGTAGAAAAGCTGGAAAGCAGTGGGTTTGCTTAGTCTGAAGAGACTGAACTATGGATTTCTGATAGTCTCATAGCATGTTAATGGCTGTCACTGAGAAATAAACTGTAACAAAAGATTCATGTAGGCTTTAGAAGAGAGTTTCTGCTATTAGTGCTGACTGAAGAAGCTGAATAGAAAACTTATTTATGTTGTGGAATCTTTCATTAGAAGTTTAAGACCCTGCTGTATATCATCTGTCTGAGATGGTCTACATGCATGTAATTTGGTCTGAGCACGGGAGCTGGATAAGACGACTTCTTGAAGTAGTTCTTACAGCCCCGTATTTCCATACCAACACTTAGTTCTCTCTCTCTCTCTCTCTTTTTTTTTTAAAAAATATTCACATCAACCACTACCTTTCACTTGGGCTCTGGTCTCTGCTGTTGCTTGTTGGCCCTAAAGAAATACAAAGTATAAATAAGCGTATTACCACACAAGATGCAGCTACCAACACAGCCAGTGCTCTAAGAATTTATTTCAAATGTTTCAGCCAGCAAGCCCAGTAAAACATGTCCAAGCCTAGCACATTGTACATCTCTCTAGATATAACAACCCAGCATTCCAAATTAAAAATAAAAAACCCTTGATAATGATTTTCACACATGTAGTGTGGGTGACAACTGCTTGCATATGATTAGGTGCTCCTGAACTTTTGTGGATGTTTAGGTAAAGGCCACAGTTAGGAAAAAAGTCAGTATTCCATGAAACCTCAATTTCTGCCATAGCTGTGACATGCTGTAAGCATAAGCTCTCAAAACGGTATAGCTCAGACTGTCAAACAAGTCCCAAATAACCTCAAAGGCTGCTTCTACGCATGGAAACTATTCAGTGGATCTGGTTAGCTGGAGTGGGATCTGAAGAATAAGAACACTTTCTACCAATGCTTCATATACTGAATTGTATCTCCAGGCCAAAACTTCATGGAGAAGGTTGAGCAGATTAATAGTAGATAAAGCTACATCAGCCAGAGAACCTCTAAGCTCAGCACACTACTGGGCATTAAATACCGAACAGTATCTAAAGACCATCTGGGCAGTTGGTATTTCTGCAATAACCATTAACAGGATGGCCCATAGGAAAAGATAATTGTCTAGCAGTTTGAAACCTGCACGTATCAAGTCTTCAGCTGGCTTCTTGAACAAGTTACCTTATTTCTCTGTGCCTCAGTTTGCCTACTTTTGTTTGTTTGGTTTTTTCATTTTGTTTTGTTTTTTTTAAATATATATGAATTCAACTCTCTTGCAAAGCCACTCATGGAGACCTCTGTTTGAGATATTCTAGATAAAAGCTAGATGAGGTCAGAAAGGCTCATAACTCCTTGATCAAGGATGGAGAGTACCTAAGTATTCTCTAGGTACAGACCTCTAGAATGTCTTTTTATTTTTTAGAGTCAGCATTTTCATAAAATTAACCCCTTGGAAAAGAATTTGCAATGTTAGCTTCAAGAAGCCTTTCCCACAGCACATTTAATTAAACAACATCTAATTAAATGACAGCTGGTTCATACACTTCATCAAGTCCCAAGAAAAATGAACACAAGTTCTACCTGTGGTAGGATGACAGGCTGAAAGCCCTTATGTATAGATGAACATTGTATTAAGGAAAAAAAGAGAACAGAGGATATGAAAAGAGTTGGAGGAGAGAGAGCACATCCCATTTCATGCGGTTGAGGAAGCTTTCCTGTTACAAGTGAGTGATGCGGTAACAGAGAGCAGAAGCAATGTCACTGCAGGGGTCCATGCTGCCTTTATGAGCTTTCTCACTATGAGAGTCTGAAATTAGATCAACAAGTAACAAGACTCTGTTGACAGTAAATATAAGCCAGAAGTTGTGTATACAGCAGATGTTATCAAATCTTCAGGTGTTAGCTTCAGTTGTGTACAGATTAAACGCAGCAGGCAGTTTAACCTATAAAAGGCACCGACGCTGTTCGGTAGGGAAAGAACTGCTTAAGCTTCTCAGCTGATGTAGCTGTTATACATTAAAAGCCTCTGTGCAGCTACCCTCCACATAGTTTTGTGTTTTTATATACAGGCAGTGACCCACTGCTTTGCTGAATCTCAGCAGCCCCATTTCTGGTTTTTGGCCCCACACTTCCTGAACTGCAAGGTTGTATCCCACTCCAATTAATACACCATGTGCTCATTTTTGGAGGACAGGGTCCAACATCGCACAAAGTAACATTTACTTCCTCGGGTAAAAATGACAACCGAAAGTATTCAGCACTTTTGGGTGCAAAGTATTAATTTCACGGGAAGAAATAAACCTCTCTTTTTTTTTTTTTAATTGAAACCTATGTTTTCAAGTTACAGCAATCAAAAGCTGTAGAAATACAACTTCTGATTAAAAAGTCTTTTTAATGAAGAGTTTCAACAAAAGAATTGCAACTAGTTCTGCTTAGCAACCAGCCAGTATCTTCCATGATCAGTCCAAAAACCAGACTGCGAATCGGACAAGAGACCGAACATACAATCAAGTCTTTGAAACGCTATCAGTTAATTTCTTTCCTTTTCGGAGCATAAGAGACCATAAAGGTTAACAGTACTTTTCCATCAACTAACACAGCAACAGCTCTGCTGTGTTAGGTCAAAGGTTAGTGTTTGCTTTCATTGATAGAATCAGTCTAATTTTCTGAAAAATTTTCTAGATGAGTAATAATTGATCAGATAACTTCAGGATAATATTTCTTCTTAAAACAAATCTCTCCACTTTTCAAATTTCTAGTTAATTTTTGAATTTGCAAAAATAACCAAAGAAAAGTGCCCCAAGACATACCTTCCAAATGTCACCCTTATTAGCTATAGGTACATGGGAAAAAAGAGGAGGAAGCACATTTCAGTGCACACCAGGGAACCCCAGCTGGAGACCCATGCAGGTGACATTCTCCGCTGTACTGAGAGATCCCAATTCACTTTTTCCTACATTTTGGAAGAGACTCTGAATTCCTCCTTTAGCCCCTTGGTTACATCCTGGGTTTTCAAAAAGGATGCAGAATGCTCAGAAGACTCCCAAATCTCTTTTGCTACTATGGTTATCATGTGAACTGATCATCTTGTTGAAACGAGGAATGAGTTCACATATGAAATTTATATACATTCCCACCCACTCAGGCTGTTCTCACAGAGCTTAGGTCCCACCACACAAAGGAAAGAACTGTTTCTCATAGGAAGAAAAGTGTGCAAAATAATAAGCACACAAGTTTATTCGTACACATACTTTCTCATCTGGGGACTGCATAACTCTCAAATACTGCAGCTGTGCTACTCTGTGCTTCACATGAGTGCACAACCTAGCAAACTGCCTATGGGAGAGCCAAGTGCATAAGATTATGGTCAAAACCTACTCAATAGTCCTAGTGAGAACTCATGCTGGTCTTCTGTTAGAAGGCATCTTTATAGTTACTATGGAAGCTGAAAAAGAATACAGAAAAATAAGTAGATAGAAGAAACAATTTAATCTTTTTTTTAAACAGGAAAATTAGTTCCTTAACTCTGAGGTGGTATCATGAACCCTAAGACCACATTTCTAAAGTGTTCCAATATCACAGACTGGAAGATACTGAATACATTTTATATGCGTTATGAATGATAGACTTCTGAAGTATGGTCTTCTCCTAAAGCCTTACCTTTTTTGTTCCTACAGTGGAAGGTACCAAGGTCATCCAACAGATGCAACTGACTTTTTCCAAGACTTCCCTTTCTACTCCTTTTACACAAAGCACAACCATCATCAAAAAACCTAGCTAGCTTTCATTTCTCAGATAAGCCCCATTTTTCTAGTGTTCCCTGTCTTACAAGCCCTACACACTTTGCACCTTCTTAAACACAAAATCACAACAGAAATCATGCCTTGGCAGCTGGCATCAGACAAGATTGAAAGGGCAAATATTGTTTGGCTGAAAACTTGAGTTTTCCTTCATCCTTCATGTTTGCCCCAATTTGGAATCTACTGGCGTTCGAGTTGCTTTTTACCACAGTGCACACAATGTGGGTCTCCCTAGGAGAGCTAAATTGAGCAGCCCAAATCGATGACCAGGTTAAAGAAAGTAAAGGAATTACTCACTTACAATCTTGATTACACTGCATCACTGGAAAGTCACTAGAAATCTTTGCAAAACTACAGTGCAAGATTTTTTTTGATCATCTGAATGGGAACAACTGCCAGTGTAAGAAATGCCAAGAAAAGAAATACAATCACACTGAAACAAGCAAGGTGAGGAAATAGGAAAGTGTAGATAATCAACCTTAGCACATGGAAAACACTCTCCTACCAGCTTCAGGTTCCAGTTTGGTCCAGGCTAGTAGGAGCTGACAGTACTAGTGGGTGAGGTGGAAGGAGGACTTTATTTCTAGTTCCATTCAATTCCTACCAGCAATCACATCCTTCTCCCACCTTCTGATTTCAGCACACAGTAAGTCACTGAATCTAAAGGAGAGAGTAAAGGGACAATTCAGTATTCCTGGCCAGGAATCTGATACTTTCTAGCCAGTAGGATAATTCTACTACAGGGACAGAAGTAGGTGGGTGGGTGGGGATGACAACACTCCAACTCCATTTTGGCTTTAAACAAAAGCAAATATCCCTAAATTCCCATCCCCTTATTAAGCTTGTGTCTGCTAGCTGCACATAACCAGCTGCGTTCAAGGAGACTAACACTTCAGCCTGCCAGTTCTTCTAAGAAATCAGAATCTACTCATCAGTCAGCCCTATCTGTGCCTGATGTGCTAAAAGCCTATCAAGACAAAAAGCTGATAGGGCAAATGCAATAACCCAAAACATACTATTATCAGTACCTTGGACCCCAGCCACGCCTCTCCTCCCACATCTGCTGAAAGTATTCGCACAGCAGAGCAGGACTAGCTGAAGCTCATGGTCAGAAGGCCAGTGCAACAGTAGCGTAAACCATTGTCTAAAGCTAGGTACAAAGACACTTGTGAAATCATGCCACAGTAGCAAATGAGCGAAAACACTTCCACTGAGGCCATACAAATAAAACAGTGTGCAAGCAGCATGGGCAATCCCAATCAGTGGCTTCTCTACATATTTTATAAATCTAGGAGCATCTGAAAAGCACTGGAAAATAAACTTGCTGCTTTGAAGGGGCCTACGCCAAGCACCAAGAAACAAATGAGTTTCAGCAGCACCATACAAAGTCAAATCTGGTTCCAGTTAAGAATACAAATCACAGCTTGGCACTTCAGGCCCTCCCTCACAGTGACTGACCAGCAAGACAGGGCACAGAGTTTTTACCTCACTGATCGTATTAGTACCAACAGCAAAGTTGTATTAAACTTGAGATTTATTAAGTTTCATGTAGATAGAGGCACATGACCTTCATGAAACAAACTTCAACCTTCTACATGGGTTAAAAGAGTCAACCAGAGGGAAGATTTATAGCATTACACAGGACTGGCTGAAAAACACATTTTCAAAATAAGTCAAAGATCATGGCAGGGCCTTTAATGAGCCACCTTTGAAAGAAGTCCTCAAAATGTTTGTTAGTATTACATACTACGGAAGACTTAATGGCCACATGGCTCCACAGACAAAGTACAGCTTAACAAATACCCATCTCAACCACACCAATTCTCAGAGAATGGTGTGGCTTCACCAACATTGGCAGGTTTACCCAAATGTGCAAAGCTGATGCAAACATACTTTCTTCTTTCAGGCCTGAATGCAACACGCTAGCTGAAATACCCACTGTTTGTAGAAGCTCTCCCAAAGAAGATAAATACAATTTCACTCAAGTGAATGAGGTTTATGAATTCCTGGATTTACGCCAGGAACTGGGACAAATGTTTTTTGATAATCCCCAATCTAAGCCTCCCTTCCTCAACAGATTAAAAACAGAGCAAATGAAAAACGCATAGTATTTCCAATCCAAAATTCAGGGGTATTTTGCTCAAAGTTTTTTTCCTGAGCCTGTCTCTAGAAGGAAGAGTAAGATACCTTCATCAGGTGCCACTCTGAGAATCGGGGCGTAGTCAACTCAATAAGAGACTGAAATACTAGACACACCTTTACCTGACCTTCCCTACTCCTGACATCTTTCCTGAAAGGGAAAATTTATTTCTGTTTTTATCCCTCCTTCTAATATAACTGGTACTGGTATTACCTCAGATCAGTGCGCTTTTTATTTAGCTTTATTTTTATACTGCATTCTTTAACTTCACGAAGCTTACATATATTGATAAACTTTACACTGATACAATTGCAATGCAGACAGCAGCCTCAGACTCACCAGACTTCCACCAATGTGTTTATTTTGCCTTTGTCTCAAAATCAAAATATGTGTGCTAACTTGCTACAATTTTTAGAATCATAATTTCAGTGTAGTGATTATAAAGGTGCACTTTGCTTTTTCCAAAGTTTTGCCCAAGCAATAACTTAATTTTTTTTTCTGTTTTCCCAGGACTCCAACTTCAGAATTATTTTTAGCTGTCAAAAAGTTAAAACATGTAGGAGTTCATTTTACAAACTCCAAACACGTTAATGTTTTTGAACACTGTTCTTAAAAGGAAATCACTTTCTACCGAGAAAAGCTATTCTCTTTGGGACTGGTGTTCCCCAGAGATCCCTTCCCACCTGTTATTCTGTGATAGCAGGTACAGTGAAACTCAGCTGCCCCACTGTTCCCTCAGTGCCATTCCACACAAACACCGCTAACGCTGCTCACGCATTACCAGTTCTTAGACCTCCTGAATCCAAACTACAAACTTTCACCAAAGCAAACAGGATGTTGGGGGCTGGTCCCAACAGGTAAACCCGTACCGGAGCTGCCTCGGGAGCAACTGGCAATCCATATGGAGACAGGAGAATTACAGTAGCCTTACGAGACACTGCCTCTCTGCCTCCTATACCAGCCTCATCTAGACTCCTGGGAGCTCGACCCTTCAGAAAGTATTCAAGTCCATCAGGACATAGAATAGATGAGGAAAGACTGTCAGCTAATCCTACTGCAACATTAACAACCTTTCTTTAAAAGAAAAGAAACAACCACTCCCCCTTCTCCCAAACTTCACTTGTTAGTGGAGAAAAATAAGAAACAATGAATTGTGTTTTAAGCATAAGATCACATCCAGAGATAGTTTTTAGGGTTTGGGTTTTTTGTCTGTTTTGTTTTTTTTTTTTTTTTTTTTTTTTTGAGTGAACCACAAAAGAAGCGATGGCACCTTATGAAGGACTAGACACTGAACACTGAACACAGGGAAAAATGGCCTCGTTTCCCATTCCACTTTGTCCTGTTCAAGCAGAAGGCAGTTCCGACCGCCGCCACCGCGGCACGGGCTGCAGAAGCGGCCGGCCGGCGGTTCCCGAGCCGCGCTCACCCGGGGCTGCGAGCAGGCTCCCCCCAGCCGCCGCAGCCGCTCGCCCCGGCCCCGCCGGGACAGAGCCGCGCCGCAAGGACAGGAGACAAGGGGGGAAGAGAGGGGCCGCCGCCTCAGTTTCCCTGTCACCTTTGAGGGGGCAGTTCGTTACCTCTGGGCTCCTCACCGCAGCCTTTGCAGCAGCATAGCCCCATGGCAGGTGACAGCGTCCCTCGCAGCCCCAACAAGCCCGCTCCCTGCCAGGCGGGGCCGCCTCCAGCACCCCCGGCAGCGGGGCGGGCAGCGGGGGCTGCCGGGTCCGGGCTCCCAACCGGCTACGCAGGGGGCAACGGCAGGTTGGTGCCCTGGGGCTCCCCGCCGTTGTCGCCCGTATTTCTAGCTGGCCTTGGGGCAGACCTCAGCGCTTCACGGCTCTCTTTGCCCGTTAAACTTCACCGGCTTATTAATTATACTCGCCTCTTTGAAGGGGTGAGAGCCGCCAGAGGCTGCTTTATGCGAGTGGCAGATGCTTGCTCTCAGATGGCCGGAGGGCAGCAGACACCAAATGTAAACCTTCAGTGTGCATAAGAAGATACTAGAAAGGCCATTTCACCTCTTGCAAAATTATGTCACCACAGGACAGGGTCGTATCATATGCCCTCCCCCCGCAAGAGTAAACACTTAACCATGTATCTCGGCGAGTCTCTGCAGAGATTGTAAGTACTGACAGTTACGGGGACCTTGCATTCTTGCAAAGGTCAGCACTGCTCTAGCAATATTCAGAAGGCTTGTTTAAACACTTACTTTTAATTGCATTAACCTAACTAAATCACTAGCCACAAAGACAAGATAAGAGTTTTGTTTTGGGATAAGGAAAGAACAACACCCCTAGAACAGATGTTTGCTAGTTCTCTGATTATTCAGTATTTGTTTTCTAGACCCCGCAGCACTGCACTTAAAACAGCAGGGACCCTGCTTATTGAAGACCCACTGCCCAGAAGCAACAATGTCCTAAGCATTGCAGCATAGTCACATAGCTTTGTTTCATACAGCAACTCACAGGCGAATGGGGTGCCTTTGCAAAGCTTGGATGAAGTGTTACGAGTTAGATGTCACAAACAAGAGACTGAACTGAAGTCTTTTTCAGGTTGGGCACTGCAGAAGAGAATGCTCTTTGACAGCAGTGTGCAATGAACAAAACAAATTGGAGTGCGGGTGGGAGGGGAGAGAGATACACAAAGAGAAATTTGGGGAGTGCGGGTAGTAACAAAGGAGTTATATCTTTAAATATAGTTCAAATACCAGAAACAGCCTGAACCTGAGACCTGATGAGAATCTGCTGCTCCTGCCCCCATACATATCCCAGCCTCTTGAGATCAAACCAATTCTTCAACCTGGGCTTCCATGAATAAAATAAAGGATAGATGTCTACTGGGTCTCCCATTATCTAAAAAATAAGCCTACGATAGTGTGCTACAAAGAGGTCTTCCTGCAGAGTATTCAGCTGTTACTGTACACTTGAGCTATCCCAGATTATGAGCATTCATTAGCTGGCACAAAAACCAAACCAAACCCAAATCCCACACAGGGTGGAAGATGGACAGGGTGGAAAACTTTCCCATCACCACCAAACATGCTAGAGGAAACTCAAGATATTCTTGCAGGAGAGCTGAAAGAATCCAGTATTCTGGCTTTGCTGGTACCAACTTGTTCCTCTTGGAGAGAGGTGGGAGAACTCAT
Source organism: Calonectris borealis (assembly GCF_964195595.1). Lineage (NCBI taxonomy): Eukaryota > Metazoa > Chordata > Aves > Procellariiformes > Procellariidae > Calonectris > Calonectris borealis. Next base: position 23,683,097 of record NC_134318.1, read on the forward strand.
CTCAATTGTTTTGCTGAGCCTCTAAACTTGTCAAACAATGCCGACAGCTGCTTAGAAATCCACCTCTTGTGCAAAGTGCTACCTTCCCCTTGTAAAACTGCAGATACTTCTCTTTCTTCTTGGCTAGAGGGTGATCTGATCTCAGAGAAGAGGCACATAAACCACCTGCATGAGTGGCTAGACACTCTCCTGGCAACACTCCTGCATTTTATACAAAGCCAACTCCAGAGAGCCGCCTGACAGGGGCAAGATTTCCAAGTTCTGGAAAACTCACACAAAGTGATTACTAATGACACTGTCAGATCAGTGGTAGATAAAACGTGTGGAGAGAGCACCCCGCTCTCCAGCTGTTCCAGCCTGGCAGCCAAGTCAGCTCCATGAGGATTGTTACTAGGTGCTACTACATCTCAGAGCAACCCCCCAGACTACCTAAAAGTTGCTGAAATGTGAGCATTTAAGAAGTTTTAGGACTGCTATGTACATCACCTCACATTGACAGATAGAGGCTGCTTCTTTTAAACAATCAAGCTGACAGTAAAGCATGTCATGAATTTTTGTGTTTCTATTACTGAAACATTACAATTCTAAACTCCCTTTATTTTCACAAAGTATTTAGAAAACTGACAGAAACTTTGTCTTCCCTTTTGATTATGTTACATTACATGATGGAATTAAATAGTCCCAAATGAAAACAGCTAAGATTCATTTACTGCAATAACCATCACCATGTATTTAAGAGAATACTCTCCAGATGCATTCATTGCAAGAGGGAGGCAGAGCCTCTCATGTCCTTACCACATGGACATAAGATATTCCCTTGAGCCATCCCAGATTATGAGCATTCATTAGCTGGCACAAAAACCAAATCAAAACAAAACCAAATCCCACACAGGGTGGAAGATGGACAGGGTGGAAAACTTTCCCATCATCACCAAACATGCTAGAGGAAACTCAAGATATTCTTGCAGGAGAGCTGAAAGACACTACCTGAGAGCATCACTACATAAAATGGAGTTAAAGAGCGCTTTGCCCTTCCCTCACTTTTTTTTTGCTCTGGATGGCAATAATAATTACAGTGAAGTTCAGCAAAAACACAAGCCAATATTGACAGCTTTCAGAAAGCCATCCAAAGTTTGCACATGTATGAATCATCCAACACTTTCAATTTCACAGAAAAATACAAGTTTCATGCAAAACAAAGTAGTTCCTCAACAGTGGTTCATTAAAAAAGAATGCATCATTCATTTAAGAAAAATCTTCAGTGTATTGGTGACTTTGATATATGTTTGTGTCAGAGTTTTGAGAGTGAAAGACATGGGAATACACTTAGGAAACACAAAGCCCTGGAAAAAAATAACCTCTCCAGCCAAAGAGTTGTTCATTGGTAAGTCCACCAAAGAAGTGGGAGTGGGAATATAGGAATAATTCACCAATTAGAGGTATGGGATTAAGTACAGAGACCTAATCTGTAGTAAACTAAAATACTATAACCACTATCACTTTCATAAAACCTCTTTTATGACATGAAAAATCCATATAAGCAACATAAGCTAGGACATACATGCTGTAAAAACCTTCAGCATGCTTTGAAGATCATTTGTCATTTTAGCTTTAGAGGACACACATTTTGTTTCTTAAAACTTAAGCCAATATGTCTGTTGTCAAATACACTGCCAGTCCAAATACTGCCAGACAGAAGCAGCTAGCAGAGTACATCCATACAAACCAGACACCTTTGGGGAGGGGGGAGGGAGGGGGGCGGGGGTGGTGAAGAAAAAAAAAAAAAGCAATTTTGAGATGGTTGGGCAATGTTTGGGAGATGCAGAACCTATATCTGTCATCCCATGGGAAATTCAAGATTCTTCAATGGCTAAACCTCATTTAATTTCTCTTTTGAATGCAGTCAGGCCCAGGCAGATCACCTCAGAAGTCAGCTAATGAAGGTAAGAGTGCAGAACTGCCACACAGATCTTTTGCCTAAATATAAAGGCAACCCTAGAAACTCTCATCCTACGAACCTAACATGCTGATTGTCTGATACAGATACAAACTCTAGTCCTGAAAGGTTTGAAGGCTCAACACAAGAGAACATCACAGAGACAGCCAAACCTGTCTGGGTCAAACAAATCCAGATTTTATAATTTTTTTTTTTAATATTATATAAAATGTATTTATATTTACACACACTGAAAGTCCCAAGTAGGTATTAGCCCATTCCTACCACAAGAGACGTGGATATGCTTGCACTTTTCCAGCAACAAAACCCACTTAATCTGCAGTAAGATTCTTTCGAGACTCATTTCTGTTAATATACATAACTCATTCTGTACAGCAGGAGCTGTTCAAAGTGGGATTTCTGTAATTGTCAACAATTTGACCTTTTAGATCTATGGTTAACCATGCATGTCTTCTCCTTAAATGGCACACACCAACTTTAGACTAAGGTTTACAAAAATCAGGAGCCCAGAGTTCAATGTCTTAAATCTTGATTTCAAGTACTAAGCAATTAGGCTGATCTTTCAAAAACACCAAGTACTTAACAGGTCCTTGTGAAATGAGCTGGTGTAGACTGAGTGCCCTAAGTCTTTCTGAAACTTTGCACCTTTTTTCTCCAGCCATAGCTCTCAGCTTCACCATCTGAAATTCTTGATTTAAAATTTACACTCCCTCCCATTTCTTAAGAAATACAATAGTGTATTGGCTGCCACTGAAAAGGAAAGCTGACTGCTAAACACTGCTGTGCGAATAATGAACTTTCCTATTTAAGGACCAGGTGAAGATCTGGAAACCAGAAGTAAAGATTTCAGTTTTAGTTAAGCCAACCACTTATATTTGGGAGGTGGGGGGAGGTGAGGAGTGGAGAAATTGCAAGATAGTAGAGGAATATACTATTCTATTTCAACGATTCATTCCAGGTGTGACAGCTCACTGATGGCTGAAGGTATTTATTTTTCATCCCGTTACTAGGAGACAAATGGGTTTTGTGATTCCCAAATGTGTCAGAATTGCACCTCTAGAGCCAGGCAAATGTTGCTTTTCAAACTTTTAGACACAAGGCAAGGATTACAAAAAGTTTTGGTTTTTTCCTCAAACCCCCCTAAAACGCACAAACTGGTCTGAAGAACACAAATGTTGGCAACACCTTGAATCACTAATATGAAAACAGGTGAACTGTGCTTCGTACAGAACGGATCTCAGCCACCCAGTACAAAGTATATGCACTTGTGAAAAGCTGACAATTTATACTAATACCCATGTTCAAAATCCAGGTGAATGTGTTAAAATTTTCAAGTTTGACCAAAGAGCTTCCCAATATCATTCAAAGATCTACAGGTCAAGGAGCTGGTAAACTATAGACTTCCTCTTCAAAAGTTAGTCTTTCTAAAATGGGAAGTTTGCTTTTTATGAGAAGTCAGATTCAAGCTGGATTATTCCCTTACTTGATTACCAAAATACATGGTGAAGCTCAAGTAGAAGTGACTTGCTAGGCCACAGTGGGAACACCCTATGACTCTCCACAGAATTCCTAATAGCCATTGGATCTCAGGAAGAAAAGAGAATATTTTGGCAATATAATAACACGGGTAGAAGAGCACATTACTGTAATAACACAGGTAGAAGAGCACATTACAGTCAGTCTTGTATCTCTAAATACTGTGACTCTGTTAAAGACCTACTACATCTCTTATAAGAGCCTAAAACTAGAGAGAGTGAGTTTTCTGGGCTATTTAGTAACAAAGTGACATACTACTTCCCCCCCTGCTTCTTTCCTGTGAGATCACAGAAGTCTAAACCATCCTCCCCTTCCAAGCCCCTGTCTCCATCATCCCCTGCCCCCAAAAACCTAACCCTCCAAATACACACTTCTAATGCCTTTAATATAAACTGTGAAGGAAATGTTTTTGCAAACTCCAGTTCTCCAGGCTGGTAAGACTCTGAAAAATAACCTGCTGAGAGAAGAATCAGACCTTCACGGTTTAAAGAAACAATTTATGGTTCATCTATTCCTCACGGAAGACAGTAGTTGGATGTAGATATATCACTAGACTGTATGTGAGGTAGGTACTGCATGGAAGTACACATTTTGTATTCACACATTGCCTTTTCCCAAGTGATGCAACAATGCATTCCTGTTAGCCAGGCTAGACTAGGCTTGTAATAGGGCACAGTTCTGCTAAGAAAGGGCTTATGGGCTCAAAAAAAAAAAAAAGCAGCATTTTAAAACACAAGATCAAAAGTCACGTGTTTGGTCAGGAACAATATTTCAGAATATACGACCTTGTCCTATTAAACAGTTTCTAGTCCAGAAACAGTCACAAGATACTGAATTTAGGAAAAGTCACTCTGATTTGAGTAGGTCTATTCCCTCCTCTTTTCCCTCCAACCACTGTAATTCCAAGAGAATTTCAGCATCTGAAGTCATACCATCTGACACTCGTCTGACAATAATTTGCACTGGCATTTTGACATTTTTTCCATAGCACTGACCATATTTTAAAAGACATTCCCAAGTGTCCACCTTTTTTACTCCTTCCATTCAAATAATGACTCTGCAACCTAAAGCACTTGTTGAAATGAAAAAGGAATCCCATGAATTCTGATGGACCATCTGTTGTATGCAAAAAGCTCACAGCTTCCTAAGCAAATCCAAAACAGAAGAATAATTTTGGGTGCAAGCATCAACAAATGAAGAAAGCTTGGTTGTAAATTCCAATATACCTTTAGCCACACTGTGCTAGACAGTAAATCCCCAAGTCTTTGCTTCAGGGGCATTAGCAGGCTCTTAGGGTTCTGGCATTGAAGTACTGAGGGAGCATGAAAAATCCCTGAATAGTCAGCCTTACCCATGGGCAAAGTCCCTTTATAATGAATCTTTTGCACCTGGTCCCGGCAAAGCTGATGTCCTTACTGTTCCATTTTTGTCCGTAGAAAGGCAATGTGTGCCCTGATTAAAGGAGAATGCTAGAACAGCCGTGCTTTCATTTCTTTCAGCAGCAGGCGAGCACACTGCCTGACATCAGCAACTCTTACCTGGCACCGCACCCCATTTCTCATCAACTGTGCTGCTCTTGCACAGTTCATACTGACTTATAGCCCAAAGGGGAAGATCAGCTAAGCACATAGATTTTAAGAAGCACAATTTTCCTGCAAATATCTGAAAGCATCTTACTCCCCAACAGCACTTTAAACTGCTGTAAAAACAAGAACTCTTTTCTAACAGATGCTAGCGTACCGAGAGCCGAAAGCCTACTATTAACATATGCAAGTTTCTACACTTACTAACTTCAAAGAACCGTTGCTTCTAGGAGAGAAAGGAGGATCTGCTTTGGCTCACAGAGACACAACTCTTCACTGATCTTAAGGTAATGGCAAGAAGGTCTGAGATGGATAGAACATATCTAGACTCCTACAGCCTGGGATGCCTCGGTGGAGGTGGTTAAGAAACAACTCCTTATGTGTAGCTTAATCATATTTTCATCAAAGTTAACTGAGACCAAAGCAGAACCCTGTGATGTTGTTAGCATTACAACTGAAGGCAGAACTGTGCTTTCCAAGAGGAAATAGCTGTGACCTCAAAGCACTAATAGGGGAGGAAACTGAATTCCTTCTTACTGCTCCTCCCCAATCCTTATGTATTCCCTTCAGTAAGACAGTCACCCTACAGATCCACGGCCATATTTATGACACCTTCCACAGACCCCCACCAGCTTCAGAACAGGGGCTCAGGAGGGAATATTTCTCTTACCAAGCATGATCATAGGCACAATATTTCAATTTGTACTAACTTTCTCTAGTCTCTGCTGTGATGCAGTTGGGTCACAGAGCTAACTAAAGGTAGGATGTGTCCTTTCATGTTCTGCAGAGTCAGCAACACATGGCACTGATGATCCTTGTTCAAGACCTAGAGGGACACAGGGACAGAAATAAGTTGCTAAACTCTGGTCTGTCCACTCAAAACAGACCACAGGAAATTTAGTCTGGAAGAGATCTTCTGCTGAACCCTCCCAGAAGGCATCATTTTGACTCTCCGATTCATACAGAAGCTACATGGCTCAAAGCAGAGCCTTTATGGCCTCTCTGGAGTGGGAGGATTCTCACACCAGTGTAGCTAGAAGGCTGCTAATCTTTGTAGACACTTATATTTGTATTAAGAAAAGTACTCTTTCTCCGTGTTACACTAGTATGCCAGTACAGGCTTTCTTTTCACATAATTATACCAGCACAGCATTCCTAATGAGAGAATGAAGAGCCTTGTCTACAAGTTAGCAGCTGCCAGTGTGCTGGGAAATCCTCGTATTAAAATCCACAACTCCAAATCCAGGGAAGCAACATAGTTTGTACAATTATCCTTCAATACAAAGAATATACAGTTGGTTATAATAGTCTTTCCCCATGGCCTCACAGACACTTCCTTTTAACACTGTATACTTTTGATTTCATAGCTCTTTTCTTTGTTATCTCAAATTCTTCCTGCCCCATCCCCCAAGTTTTCATGAGTGTCATATAGCTGGTGATTAAAAGCAAACCCCAGAACTAATAACAATGCTTCACGAGTTCAGCATGATATATAACATCTTTGGTACCACACAGAGGCATGGATATCAACATCTTCTTAAGTGGACTTCAATTAGATGAGCAATGGTTTATGGATGTAGAATACACTGCCTAATCCTGCAGTTACAAATACATCTATCTTCTCTGGCTGAGATTCAAAGACTTTGAAAGAACATGTATGCACTGGGATGTGCACCTGCCAGAACAGAGATGGTAGACACAAGCTTGGAGAAAGTAAACATTTAGAGTCTGTTAAAAGGAAAAGTTCTATAATTACCAGTGACCTGTACTTTGTCTTCGTAATGGAAGAAATGACATCCATTTCAATTAGAGTGCTTGAAGAAAATTAGGAAGATTAAGCTTATCAAAACATGCTACACTAAACAGAACGTAGTCCTGATCCCAGCTGCCTCACTGCTTTTATACAACAAGTACCTTGAGCAGAGCCTCTGTGATGGGTACTGCAGAGACATTGTGAAGTTTATATTAAACTTATGAGAATAAAGTTGTTGTAATGCCACTGAATTCAACACAGATTAGCCACACTTCAGTAAGTGTTCTCAGGACTCACTATGTCGAGCTCCTCTTAAAATCTTCTTGGAAATAAGATGGAAAACGTTGGCGCAAAATACAGCTTTTTCAGGTGCTTGCAGTCATAAAGAGTACTTTTCAAGATCTGGTATTTTATACCTGTTTAGAAACAGACTGCTACAATAATAAAACCAATGTCATTCCTAGTGTCATTAGCATAAACACAGAACTTGAGTTCTTCTGGCATAGCTCAGGTCTATTAATGCAGTGCAACGTAAAATTTAAAGTGGTATGACGTCCTCTACATAACAAAGGATACATCTAGGCATACTCAGGCATGCCCTATAGGGAAGCTGTAACTAGGGAGTTCAAACTATTCCCAGAAAAAAAAAGCAACAGAAAAGTGAAACACAGCCATGCTGGTTAAAAACTAGGTCTCAGTCAAAACTGTCATGATACCTCCCCTTTAAGCCAAAAAAGTTTAATCAGATGAACAGGCTCTGTTCAAGTTACTCGAATTCAGTGAAATTAACTTCTCTACAGAGCACAAAGCCATCAGGAAGGAGGAATTGCTCCCACTGTCCTGAAATGCATGTAAATCTAATATCCAAGCATCTACAGGATCCCATCTGTTAGAGAGCTTGTATCAAAAAATCCCACACATTCCAAACGTGCCAAAGATTCCACATCCATCCCTTGCTTAATAAATTTCTTTGAACAACAGGAACTGATGGAAAAAGACTGATATTCTTGTAATTTATTAATTTTAAATCACACAAAATTAATTCCTTAGTTTGCCACTCTACTTTACAGGGACACTCTGAAGTAATAAAATTGCACGTGTTTCATTTTTTGTGTGATTAATGTCAGTATTTATCTTGGCTGTACAAGGGAAACTAAACTGTTCCTCTTTAAACTGTTCCTCGTTTCACATTTTACCATTTTTCATGTTGCACTGGTTCTTCAGAGCCTGCATTTTCAACAATTCAGATGCCAGACCAATTTGCTTTCCTGAGGTAACTTGCATCTTTTAAAGTTTATTCATAAACATCAAGCCCAAGAGGGACCTGTGTGATGACCTAGCCTAAGCTCCTGCATAATGCAAGAGAATCTTCTGAACAAGTTCACAGTCAGACACATATTTTGTGTGCAACCAAGTTGATAGGACTCTACCCTTGTGTAAGGCTAAGTACAGGCATCTGTGTAGAGTAAGAATCTGAAAATCATTAAAAAGAAGCATACAAGTCACTTCAACACCCCAAGCCTTCCTCCCCCCACTCATCATACCTTATCAGTATTTTGGGAATACTTAAAGTAGCATACAAAGGCTGAAGAAAGCTTTTATAATGTAACATTAAGTTCCTGTTACTTTATAGCATGAACACTTATTTAATAAAGTATAAATCTTAAGTGTTATGCCCTAGGCAATACACCTTGGCCATATTTTCTTCTCCCCCCCTACAAAGCTCAGAAAGCCCAGTGCAAGCTGGTTCTCACTGACAGCACACTAGTTATCCCTAGAGCATTTCAGACAAACACAGAGTGGGTTTTGCCTGTGAACCCTCACAGCTGTTTGACAGAGGGCGAGCTGCCACTTCAAACTGGCATTAGTGCATCATTCAAAAACACAGTTTCATAAACATCCCAGATAGCAGTTCCCCAATTATAATTCCTTTTGGATGATGGAGCAGCACATTATCAACTTTGCTGTCCCTTCCTCCCCGCACTTTTGCGTGGGCTGTGTAAAAAGGAAATGTGTTTTATTTTTCTTACCTTTCTCCCCAGAATGACTTCCAGCTGGTATTTTCAAGTCAGCATATTATAGAGCAGTTAAGCTACCAGCACTAACAGGTACCTCAACAGCATCAGAGGTGCTGCCCTTACAGGACTGTCAGTACATAGTGTGTTTTTGGCTGATGGTTCCCTCTCTCCCCTTTAGATAAGGGTTTTTAAAAATGGTGTCAGAATTCCCTTCTGGAGCAGTCTGGGGAGCAAATATTTTGGTTTCTTTCACTTATGTGCCATCCTGTATTGGTTTAGAGACCAATCCTGCTTCTTGCCCTCTTTTCAGTGAATGCAATGTGACTGATGCAGTTTCAGAGTATGTGTGTGTGTTTCTATATTCTGCATAGCCTGCACCTGCTGCACACACCACAGAAATCAAACCAACAGCATCTCAAAGCAGGTAGGCAGTCACAGTAAATCCACAAGTCATTAAATGCTGCAGATGTTACAGCAGTTCTGTAACAACAACAGCAGGAGCATAGCAGGCACACAAAAAATTCAGTTACTGCTCCCTGTCCACAAAATTTTACATTTAGAAACAAAGAGATGTTTTCTTTATTCTTGCTATTATAAAGATGAACTCCGCAAGCAGATACATACATCCACCGACAGGTTCAGGATCCACAGAATATTAAAAAAAAATTAACCACCTCAACAAAGAATCATCATCCATCCACCCATCCAAAATTCAGAAATTTACTTCTCCTAGTATCAGAGCTAAAGAAAATGCACTCAGCAGACAGGCTGACCCTTAAAAAGCTCAAGTACAGAAAATAAAGAAGAAAGCAGTCCCTGGGAACACTGAAGGAAAAGAGAGAGCAAACCTGACTGCATCTCCAGCTCACATAACCAATACAACCCTGCAAATTAATGCATTATATTGGTAATTTAACATGACTATGCCAGATCAGCTAGGGACAAGAATTAACCCACTGAACTGCATAAGGCAAATCAGATGAATTTCAAATAAAGGGCCCAATCCCACAAGACTAAGAAATCAACTCACCTCAGTAAGACTATTGAGCTAGTAAAACATATGTGGAGCAGGCGCCTAAGCAGTAAACTTCCTTTTAGCTTGATGTTTCTTTCTTCATGCTGATGTTGACCTCTAATACTATTTTTACTACCTCTAGAATTTGCTGTGTGCTACGAAGTACATTGCCATATATCACGTGTCTTATTTTATTTTACTTCATCATGCTAGCCTACTAAACTAGAGTACTTTTGTAGCCTCAGGGATCCCAATCATTGCATAAATCTTGTGGAGAATTCACCCATCCTTAATGCAAAAATGGGAACACAGCTGCTTCAGGGGCTGAACAAAGCTTAACCTGCAACAGCAGCACCAGAGCACACAAGCTGCAAGACAGCACTGAAGACTTGATTTTTGACAAATTAGCAAGAAATATAGAGACGGTACTATATAACTGATCATGTTGACAGTTTGATAAGCATATCTTTATGGAACAAAGCTGTTCTTGTACAGAAATGCTAAAAAAGAAAAAAAAAAAATCTCTACTAATCACACATGCCTTAGGGCTTAATATATTATCCTTAAGGCAGAATACTCAGTAGCAGAGCTTACTCTGGAATGTCTCAGCAGGAAGAGTTCAAAATCTTACCTAATTTGCACTAAAAAGCCAACCTGATAGGAACAAATGATACCTTGTACATTCCAGCAACTACGTGCCATCATCTTACAGAGCCATGTTTCTATACCCAAAGGGCAGCCTACACAAAATGCAGACATATTTGACTTTGAGGAATAAAATGGGTTAAGGAAAACTGCTCAAGAACAGTCAGAAATTATGTCTTAATGATCTGCACTAGCAGAAAAAGCTATTCATGAAACTCCTTAAGCCTCATGCTCCTTTACCAGCAGGCCTCATGCTGTTGCAATTGAAGTTGTAAAAACCAGCATTCTTGTTGAAAGCCAGTGCGTGCATTAAAGATAGCTAGGTGCTACTGATCAGGGATCAGATGCAGAGCTTCTCCTGGAGATGCAAATTCCAGCATAGCAGAACATGTATGCTGTCACAGCCCATTGCCAGGCCTACTTTCAACTGCCCAGGGCCCCAGAGCACTGAGGGATGTAGACAGTATAACCTGGAGTAGATCAAACACTTCTAACGAAACAAAGGCAGGATCTTGTTTATTTCATGAAGCAGGATCTTTGCTTGCCAAATACAAACATAAGCCTTGGGCATTGCGTATGCTAGGGAAAAAAAAAACAAAGCAAAAAGCAATTTACAGGCTGCAGGTGCCTCCTGATGCCCTTCAAGATGTTTTAAGTTGATAACATAAGGTGAGCCAAAATATTCTTAACTATCAGAGCGCCTCATAGCCCTCAGGGGAAAAGAGGAGCCCAATAACCTTTCTGTACAAAAGTCTGGATGCAGTCTGATGACCTTCACCAGCAATGAGTCATCACCTTAAGTAGGTAATAGTATATTGGTCAAGTTGTAGGGATACACCACTGGACTGAACACAACACCATTGAAATCAGTAAGGTTACATGAATTCAGAGGGCAAAGTTCAGTCCTTTTTTTCACGTTCTCTTTTCAGAAGTATTCAGTGACATGGTACAGTCAAGTATTCAGGGAAAGTACAGATCAGGAGATCAGTAAGCAGAGATGCCTTGCTTGCAGAAGATTTGAGTTGTTAGTGTCTAATATCTGCATGAGGGAAACCAGGGCCTCCATTAACTTACTCAAATAATAGTTGTTCAACTCAAATCCATTTATATAACAGGCCTAGAAATACTGGCAGCAGATTGATATTTCTGTTGAATGAAGTCGTCAAGGTCTGGACAGACCACAAAAACTATTTTTTCAGTCAGATAAAAGAATTTCAGTACAATTAGGAAGGGGGTTACCCTGAGGAAGTCAGTTAGTATCTTTTGGTCTTTCTGGCAGATTCCTAAGCAGCAATGCAGTGGGAGGTCTGATCAAACTCCTTCACCCCCACACCCAGATGGAAGAGGCGAATGCCAATTCATTAAAATCAGAGAAGTCTGAAGATACATATTTTGAAAAATAAGTTTATCAGGCTCAGAATAGGGGAGAGGGAAAACAGTCAGACAGATGCCACAAAACAGCCAGTAACCCCTGAGTCAGTATGTTAACCTGAAATAGTGGAGGCCTAGGTTCAAGCGGCTTCCCCACACAGTCATTACTGTACATGCCTATATAGAATGTGCTTTGCTCTTCCACAACAAATAAATCTTGTTTTGATCTTAAGATTAAGTGGGCAAACAATTTGAACTGGAATGTTTTCAAAGACTATTGATTTTGGCATCTGTGACAGCAGCTGAAAGCATTCAGTTCCTTGTATCTTGTGGATTCAGACAGACTAAGATACTCATGGCAGGGCAAATGTGCAGAAATGCATGTAATACTATATTCTGTCTAGAGAGCACAGTATTAGCTCCACAGGCTGGGCAATAACATTATTAGGGAACTCTCGCTTGCTGATTTGCTTTTGAGGAGACACCAATGAAAAATAAAGAGTGGCTAATTTCCTCTTACAGGATGAACTCACACTTAAGTGATTCAGGACATATGCTATAATTGACAGCAAGTGTCCAAGCACAAGGTGGAAAGAACCAGCACCATCTAGTGCTCAGGAGCAGACGTAGCAAGCAGAACATATAGAAGAACCTATCAACAATTTTTAGGCATGGATGTGCAGGATACACACTTCCACGGAGACTCAAGCTGCATTTATCTTGCATGTAAAAAGAGACTCTGCAGCTGGCAAAAGCCAAGCAGATGTACCTGTCACTATCTTAGTGCTAAGACTTTATTACCCAAGCTATAAGGTAATAATAAACAACAGTTTCCAGACTCTATGACTGCAAAGAAAGCATGCAATTTTATCATTCTGGGCACTCCTTGGGAAAGACAGTTCAGAGAAGACATTTTAGGTTTCTCCCTCCTTAATAAATGAAAAGTCTACCTCATGTTCCAAAAGACGGTTATCGCTTTTAGTGACATACAAATATTTGCATGCCCTCAGCTGCATTCCAGACATCTAGAGTGTTAAACACAGATCAGACAGTGCCCTCCACTGCAAAACCAAGACCATCAATCTTTTCCTGCAGGTCAATGCAACGCCATGGACACTTTGTGATGTCCACAGCTCGCACTTGCTAAGTGTTTCCACAGGGTACTGCTGAAACTACATTGTCTCATTCTTTCTAGTAGGACCCACAACTACTTTATTTTGCTGCCATTTCCCTAGTCAATATGCTGAGTGCCAAATCCCAGAAACCTAAATAAAACCCTCAAATATCAACATAATCACATATTCAGATATGCACAGTCGGCTATCAGCTGAAGACTTCAGGAGAAAATTTAATTACCAGCAGCAAACTCAGTTTCCTGCTGTTAGTTAGAATTGCAATTTGCATTGAATAATAGTGAACATGGAATAATTTCTAATGTCTGAATTTCTAATTTCCCCTCCAGGTATTTTAATTACACACCATCTCAACAGGAACTGAGATAAAAAGGCCACAAAAATAACTTAATTGGCGTTGATCATCTGCGACACAGAAGCATACCACAGAGCAGACTGCTTTGTAGGCATCGTTCACCCTACTGGGACAAGACAAACAAGCTGCCACTCCAACTGCTCTGTAAGACACTGCCAAGGACACTGACGTACTCCCTACAGAACAAGTAGTCAACAATTACTGTCCCTGTAAGAGTTAGGACTCCCACCTTCCGATTCTGCCTTTCTTGATTTCCTACTTGTTATATAGCACAAACAAGGTAGTGAAATAGCTTCTGCATAAACCCTGCACAAAAGTTCCTGGATGAGGCATTTTACTCTGCCCTAGCCTAACTTCTGGCAGAATGCAACCACTAGTCCAACTTTAAAGGAGTCACTATAGAATGCAGGTCCCTTTTGTAAGGGCAAGCTGCCTATATTGAGCTCAGTCTTTATAATTAATTGAAGAGCATGCCACAGAGCTCCGACTTCTAAAGTTTTGAAAATAAACTTGTACATGTGAATCAAGCACAGGCAGTCATCTTTGCTCTGGCTGAGTCTGCAAAAAGCCTGAGACAACAGTTCTGAAGAGGACTGAACTGCCTCACTAAAGAGAGGGCTGGTGGTGTTACTCAACCGGAGCACAAAAAGCAACCTGAAGGTGCAGTTTTCATTAAGCTTAGTTGGATCGACTTGAAGCCCAACTGGTTTGAAAACTGTTTTTTCAGTCATAAGAGCTGAAGTGAGAGATGTGATTAGATATTAGGGAAGAAGCCAAGAGAAAAGGAAGAAAGCAAGATCAATCCCTTCAGCAGCAGTTTCCAGTGAAATCAAATTAAACTTATCACAAAACTGCACTCTTATTTTCACAGAAAGACCCAGCTAAGAGCTGTCACTGTTGTCCTTGACAGAAAGCACTGTGGCAAGAAAGAGGAACTAGCTGTCATCAGTGATAAGGAGACACCAAGATGTGTACCATGAGTTTTGGTTAGGAATTTTTCAGCAAGACTGCTTTTAACCATAATGTACCAGTTTGTTGAAATAGAAAAGGGTGTATTTTCTTTGGACAAGAGCATTACTCTAGAATGATTTCATAGTAAAAAATGAAGCAAAAACATCTTCCCCAGGAAAAAAAAAAAAAACAGTAGTCACTGAGAGTACTTGCCCACTATGCAGGTGACAGATTCAGGTTCCCGGTCTAAACGTAGTGGAACAGAAACTTGGGTCTCCTGCATCACAGGGGAGGATGTTAGCCAAAGAGGTACTAGATAATCCATGGAAAACTTCTTGTTCATGTTTCTATCTTTCCCCTCCTAGTCTCAATGAAAAGATCAACTGAATCCATTCTGAAGCAGAATAGAAGAATCTTCTTAAAAGTCACCAAGTTTTCTACAAAATAAAGCTATTCTCCAATCAGTTGATAATAATCTTTGCCATACCTATCAAAAGACAACATTTTTCACCTCCTGACTTCTGCACTTTTTTACAACTCCCTTCCTTGACTCTGAAAACCTTACTACATTAGAGAACTATCTCTGCAGAGAAACTTGAGCATCTCATCTCATAGTGCTGCAAAGACCAGAGAATAAAAGCAGGCAGACTATTTGCCACAGGGCATTAAAAGCATCAGCTTCCTAAAAGGTGAGACCTCAGGAGCATTTAAGCCATCAATATTCCTTAGAAGCACAGGGATTGATCTCTGAGAATGTCTTACATTCTGCATTACACCACTCTGAAATGCACTGTAACCCCAGGCTAACGCATGGTTGCTTTGTTGCCCCTAGTAATCAGTCAGCTGCCGTATCTGTTACCAGACTTGGACTCCTCTCCCAAGCAACATACAGTGGTTATTTCCACCCAGAAATACCACCTGTTGTGTGATGATTACTCCAAATGGTTAAAGGTTTGCACCTGACCTCACACTACCCTGATGATTTTATAAAAAGTGCCCCCCCACCTGCTACTGTGCACTGGAACATGAAAGCAATTTGAGCCCACAGCTTACCCTGCCATTCCACTTTGAACTTCACTAGCTGTGAGGGAGGAAAGCATGAATGGGTTAAAAAGAGTCCAGAAATTTATGTAGTTTCCCCAGAAAAGAGGATAGAGAACATTTCTGCCAAGGAGATATTTCAGGAAGTCCTGACACCAGATCTAACACTGGTTTGACTGTAGAACTGTTCTGCAGTCTCTCATGTCCCTAGTTAACCCTTCTCCCAGCTGCACTATAAAGCTTAGAAATGAACTTGATGAAACATGAATAATACACAATGCCCATCATTAGTTCTTGTTACTCAGCAGAAAATCAATACATGCTCTGTTACAGCACAGGACATGCTGTTACTCTAGTCCCTGCACTCTGAGGAAGCAGCTCCCACAGCCAAACTTTACACAGCCTGCAGCAGAGGAAAGGTGGGAAGATCCCAGCAACAGTTCCAGCAACGAGGATGCTGAAAGCCTTAGCTATTGATCGCAAAATAGGTTTTTGGAGGTAACTGGTACCACAGACTTTAGAAAGCTTTGGACATTTCCTTCCTGGGACATCTCAGCCTTTCCTCTTTGCCAGGTAAGTTGGTATCAGGACACTATGGGAACATTTTAGGAATGCTGCATTCTGTTCTTAATTTTGTTAGTTAAAGCTCTGCTGCTTACAAGCACAATAAAATCCCGTATCTCTATTTACAGCTATGGAACGTACTCGTATTCACAAGATCCCCAACTTAGTTAAGACGACTAAAAAAATCTCATCATCCCTACAGAAACTACATAGTCCTAGTTTACGGTGGGAGAACTGAGGCACAATTAGGCAGAGATATGATCATGGCCATACATCCAACACAGGGGAAGACAGGAAGTGATGGAAAATAATGATTTGGGTCCTGCAAGATCATTCATGCTCCCCTTCCTATCTGGCATCCGTTTAAGAGCCGTTCACTGTGTGGGTGTTCTGCAGGCTGGCAACCACGCAGAACACAGTCATTTCACAACACATGCAATAAGAAAGGGCATTTTTGCCAAAACCAGCACAGAATAAATGTACTGAACAGAATGGGGAACTCTTCAGGCCACATTCTCCAGTGACATCTGTGCCGAGTCACATTCTGTATTGACTGGCTATTTATAGCATTTTTCAATACTTGCTATCCATGTAGCAACTAAGCTTGCTACAAACATGAATGGATTTAGCTCCACAAGGTAGGGAAAACATCTTAGTTTTGCAGGCAGGATAGTGGTGCACTAAGACTAAATAATTTTTCCAGGGAACACAGAGAAGGGCAATGTCAAAACCACAAGCTGAACACGGATGTCCTGGGATTCACAACTATGCTGTGAACAGCGTCACTTTTTTCCACCCTTCTGGATAGCCTCTTTCAAGCAGTCACATGGCATTACTTTATGAACTCCACTGAAGCAACAGCCACGTGCAGTTCAGGACAATTCTTCTGCAGCCTACAGTAATATAACCCGACAGCTTGGGCAAGAAGTGCAGAATGACTGTTTTCCCACCTGGAACCAGAGGGCAAACTCAAATCTGCAGGAAACTCAACCGAGCCAGTCCATAGCTCAGTTGATTATTTCAGATCATTACCAGAACTCATGGGATCATTCACAATCACAACCACCCAAGTGCTTTCACATCCCACGTCCACAGTCCTTCTACAACAGTACGGTGCACAATCTTTGGAAAATGGCGCAGAAGATGTGTCACATTCAGACAGTGAATGCCACTTCCTAGAAGATCTTCCATGCAAGCAACATCGTGAACCCAATGCCCTGCTGTTTGTGGGGCTCTGCCTAGGAGGGTATGGTGCAGTATAAGAAAAAGGAGGCATTAACAGATAGCGTGCAGTGATAAGGCAGAGAAAACAAAAATAAATCTCTTTTCCCCAAGTAGCTTCCTGTGTGTCAAGCAGAACGCTGTGACTGAGTTATTGCAAAATCCTGCCTGCTGGTGTAACTGAAAACCTTGCAGCACTGCCTGTTCTTCTTGCACTGCCTGATACTGTGTCAAGAGGGGTGTGCAACATAGGCATTTTAAGCCAGACTGATCAGGGCGTAAGAAAAAGACCCCAAAGACACGGGGTCTTTGGCACACCTGCCTCCGCAACAGTAACATTCAACTATAGGGACGAGTGTTCCCTGTGTTGTCCATTCCATTAAAAAAAAAAAAAAAGATGTAACGTAATTACATTTTAATGTAATGTAATTACTTTTATCTACCCTAACAGCACCAACACTGTGGGGAAACAACAATATTAAGAAGCATGGACAGATACAGGAGAAACTGGCCGTGAAGTAAAACATGACTAAGTCAGTGCATTCACATGATTTTTACCATAGTCACGTTTGTCTCCCTCAACTCAGTCTTCAGGTATTGGGAGATAGCTGTGGAAGGACTAACCCGGTTCATCTTTCTCACTCCTCTGGTCTAACACTGCTAGAAAGCTAGCAACAGCTTTCTTCTCTGTAGATCCTGTCACCTGAAACTACCTCCAAAATATACTGCATTCAAGTCTATGCACAGGGACAGTCCTCTCCCAACTACAGTCAGAACTGAATAAAGTGAATACAATTGCTCCTATGCTGCAACAGGGAACTTAACTCTAAATATACCCTGGAAATACCAAATGAGTCTACAGGAAGCATTTACATGGGAGCTAAAATTATGTCAAAAGTTTTACATTAAGACTATGCTGACAGATCATTAGATTTTCTACCTCTCTTCCACGGCAGGTCATCTATTCTCTTAAACCTTTTATCCAAAAGTGAAACGTTTTGAAACTGTTTTTCTTCCCCCTTCCCCCCCCGGAGGGACTACTATACATGAAAGAAATTACATCCAGATACTGCACACCCCTTTTCCATAAGTTCTGTGCTGTGCTCTGTGTCAGCTTCTCCCATAACAACCAGAAAATCACATCAGCTTGGGAGACCACACAGCACTCCAGGCAAGGAGCCCCCTACAAACAGAAAAATCAAGGAGCATGATGCATCTCAATTACTGTTTTCACGAGGTACCACAGCAGCAGTTATATCCAAAACAAAGAACACTGAGTAGTCTGTCAAGTCCCGTTTCCCAGTCTTTCTAGATAATCTGGCTAGTGTATCAGAATGCTTAGAAGTGAAGTGATCAGTACAGTTCAATTATCATTAATGATAACCAATGGGAATGAGATGATGTTATGTTGAAAGTACAAGGAAATGCTGACCTACCTGGGGCAATTTCAAAGAGATGTTTCCCTGGTTCATCAGGGTTAGGTGGCAGCTCGTTCACCTGATTGCCTTGCAGTAGTATCAAACCCTGTAAGGGACACAAACACCAGTGAAAGGGGAAAGGCCACAAGGAGGGTAAGGAAAAGAAGATAAACATAACAGACATAGCAAATTTAAACCCCATTCTTCCACTGAGCTCATCTCCTTTCCACCCTTCTGAGCAAGAAAAGATTGAGCTGGTCATGCACCTGCCTCACCCATCCTTTCTCTCACACTGGACACTTTTGGTCAAATGATCTTTCCTCTGGAATAACAATACTCTGAGCACGCATAGGTGATTCTCCTTGGTTTCCGTAACTAATTACCCCTTGCAAAAGTTTCATCTCACATTACGTCTACTCTTCCTTCACCCTTTAATTTCTGGTTGCAGCCTGCAGCTATGAGGTGACTGAAGTTCTATTTCTAAATCTTTATTTCTGCAACTGAAGAAAGTGGTCTGTTTTCCAGAGATTCTCAGTATACACAGAAGTTCTTGGGGAGATACTGGAGGAGAGCAGCTGATTCAGGTTTGCAAGGCAACAGGACTACCTTTTAATCCAAGAGATTATAGTTTCCCTAGTAAGAAATCTGAGCCCCTTTACTTCCCAAGTTCAAATGGTGCCAGAATTCAAATTCATTTTCACATTGAGCCCAAGCATAATTAACACAAGGTATTCCAGTTCGGGACTTCTGCATAGCTGGTGGCATAGTATCTTCAAAGTGAAGAAAATCATCTTCATCTATGGAAAAGCTGAAAAAGAGATCACAGGAAGCTCTTGTCCGGTAACGTGGGTAGAACAAGAATGAACACACTATTTGGGCCTCATTGTTTCTGCACTTTTTTTAGTTTAATCTTTGACATTTTAAAGGGTGTCCAGCTAACATTCTTTAGGCCATACACACAGTAAGACAGATAAAAGGCAGTAAGAACCGGGACTCTCAAGAGTTAAGCCATGAAGAATGTAATCAGCAGTTCCTACTCCTGCACTGAACTGCCCTGGAATGGAAGCTGGGTCCAAACCATGTTTTTTTGCTGAGCAGAAAGAGAAGAAAGAAGTTGTTTCAGTCAGTTGTTTTCATGCGTATCTCTAGTAAACATGCACAGTTACATTCTCTCCAATCAATTTGGCAACAGCCAAATCCAAGACACATTGGAGCATCATAATATTGGTAATCAAAACAAATCCCAGTTATATTCTTTGTCAGCTTCCAGACCCATATTACTGAGTAATACAGTTAGTGCCTCATGAGACAGATAATCCAGGATTTCAACTGATAGAAGACAACCCATCATGACCTTTGCAATCTTCTCCATAAAATAGAGAAGCCAGTTGTGTTATTTTTCATTACATCTGTTATGGCATAACTTCCCTGGCTTTGCCCCTTGGTAATACGTTTTCCTAAAGATGCTTTGTTTGGAGAATCCGCTGTAATAATTGAAGGAGCCAGCTTGTATTAAATGTAAATTAATTAAGTTTTACTCTTTTCTTTGAACATAGAACTTCAAAAACTACTGCAGATAAATTACCAGAACAGTAATGCTTGAGATGGAAAATATTTCAGCTAGGAAATAAGCTCCAAGTCATGGAGGTTTACAAGTTGGCATTCCAAGTTCTGACAACCCACCCTATTAAAATGACTTGCTGCTTTGAAAGGATCTGTCTGTTGCAGACTGAAAATGTCTCAGAAGTGAGAACTCAAATTTGTTCTTCACAAAAAGAACTCAACCTGCCATGTCACTATAGATTCAGCTTCCATGTTTTGCCATCCCTCAGTGGCATCAGGCTATAGACCTTCATTTAGCTCCTCTTGACAAGCCAGATCAACATTCTAGAGCAGGGAATCCCTGTCATCCAGAATTCATGAAACTTTATTCCAGTTAATCACATATTGCAGGCCAGTGCATAGTTAAAAGGTAAAAATGCAAGACACCCTGAATTTGAGTATTCATAGTCTATAGAACAACAAATACTACTCTGTATCCAACAGATCTGCATCGCCACCCCAGTGTTGCTATATTTAAAAAAAAAAAAGTTTCAGAAAATAAAAGTTCCAGAAGCAAAATTACTCTGACCACGTTGCATATACGCTGAATGTTCAACAGTGCAAACTATTGCTGTTCCTTCTACAGAATGTAAAAGCAAAAATTATCATTAAAAAAAAAACCCAAACACTTAAACACGTCAGATTTTGTATTGAGGCCTTCAGTTTAGATATCCTTGATTTTGCTTTGAGGAAATTGTGCATTTCCATTTCTATCTCAATTTTTTTCCTTGCATTTAAAAATAACAAATTTGTACTTAGTGTAACAGCAAGAGATGGGATTGGATGTTTTGTAGCACGTTGTAAAGTTCTTCATAACACATTTGACATACATTTGAGAAATCAAAGTTTGAAAGGGAAAAAACCCTGAACGATGACAACAGGGACAGCTCAGAAGAGAGCCAGAGGAGTTCAGCCAAACTTTGCAAGGGGCCAAAGCCAGTACCTGCTAGCTCCACAAAGCATCCTAGAGGGAAAGAGTAAAGTGTTAAAGTGGACATTATCTATTTTTGTGTGCATTCTGTCCACATAAAACAGCTGCCTGACGCTGGTAGCTAGAGTCAACTGTGAGCAGAGCATGCTGAAACCAATGAAAGACTATTAAATACTCCTGGTTCTAGGCTACTCAGCCCAGAAATTTATTAATTGCCAGGAGATACAACAAGAAGGAAAAAGATGGAAGACAGAAGTCAACTTTTATTGAAAAAAAGGAAAAAGGGAATCAAAAGACATATTAAACAGAAAGCTACACATGCTATCCAGCAGTACTTTCCCCTGTGCCCCACTCTGCAATAGGCTGTGCAGCCCAAAACAGCATCATGCAGCCCCACTGGGCAGACATTTGTCTCCTTTCCTGCTGCAGCCCCTGCAAAATATGGATGTTGCAACTTGCACAGCTGCTGTGCTCCAGGAGCCAGGAAAGAGAAGGGTTGGACCTGAATGACACTCTCCTTCCTCCCTTTCCTCTACTGAATGAGACAAGGAGCATTGCCCACCAGAATGCCAGAGCAGAGTTGCTGTGCCTAGGTGATCCGTTGGGGAGTGAGTAAAGGGCTGAACTAGAAGAGGATGGGGCAGATGGGCAGAGAAGTACCCCTCTGCAGTGTAACCTCCACCATGAAGTCCCAGCTTCTAAGTAACATCAGATCACCTATGGAACAGGAATTTCTAAAAGGATCAAGTCTCACCACCCACGTATCTCTGACCCCTTGTCTAAACAGACAAAATACTTTTGATATCAGCATCCCGGAAAATTAAAGTGATACAATAGCTGAACTGTCTTCTCCCAGAAAGCAAAGTGCAAATTTCCCAAGCAAATTAAAGCCCTGTACACGCTGTAACTCATGAGATGCATGCAAAGTAGAGGTAGTGTCACAGACTATTATGTCAGCCAGGAACAAGGACCAAACAGTGATTAAGTGAACATAGCATGATTTTCAAAGACAGGACCCTGAATCTTGCTTTTACCCAAAGCTTAGGATGTTTTGACAAGGAGCAGTGTCAAATTATGGCTTGAGCAGGCAGACTGCTTTTCTCAGTCTGGTTTCTACCAGGTAGTTCTCTGAAACAAAAATGGTTTAATCGGATGTACTGAGAGGTCCGTGCTCCCTCCCCATCTCTTCTTCATACCGAATGCACCAATTTTTGAAGTAGTTTCATAGCATGCTCCTAGGGATACCACATTCAAGAGGTAATATGAACAAAACTTTAAATGTAAGTATCTGCTTGCCTTACCACAGAACAAAGTTCCCTGAAGAGAGGGGAGAAAAAGAAGTAGCCCCTATGTCAACCTGAGGCTGAAGCACACGGGTAAGGGCATGTGGATAGCAGGGAGGGTCGCAATTCTTTGTTTTGTCGTTTTTAAAAGCTTCTTTATGAAGAATAGAAACTGAAGTTTTAATACTGCACACAGAAATTCAAACCCTTCCCACTTTTACGAGTATATGGAACATCCCCAGGGAAATGGTGAAACAGCAGCACAAGCAGAAGAAAATTAAAATATCTAAGTTGCAAAATTGAAACCAGAAAGGATTTTAGAATAGCCTAAGTCAAGAATGCCAAGAAGCCAGAAGAAAGGACCCTGAAAATCAAAAAGTTGGCTGAAAAAAAAAAAGGTTGTTTTGTTGGTTTAACTTAAATTTGGTGTTTATGCATTCTCAGCAGTAAATTTACATTTTCAGGTCATTATCTTATTAACACAAGCCAGAAATGTACGTATAGCAATAAAAACTAATACAGTATCTGTTGACTCCAGCTGATCAGACTTTCAGAGCTTCAGGTATCATTTGAAAGCTGGCAATAGTTGTTTTATGTCAAAAGATGTAATCTTCTTAAATGTTAACAGCTGCTTTCCTTTGAGGACCAATTTACATTTTGTAGAAAGAAAAGTTGTTAAAGAGACAGTAACTCTCTCTCTCTCTCTCTTCCTTTAAGGTACAGTCTCTCTCTTAAGAAGCTCTCTAAGCAAAACTAGCCAGTCTCAAAATAAAAGCCAGCACAAAATAAAAGTTAGTCCTTTCTTATCTAATAGTATAAAGCAAGCATAAATCCCCATTTGAAACAGTTACCTAAACCTCACATTTATAATCAAGCAGAACTCAGGACTCTGAATCAAGCCCTGTGTTACTTCAGAAAAAGGCATGCTTTTGTTGAGGGCTCTTTCCCTCAGCCTGAATGAGTAAACTTGGCAAATACATATAACCAGGTCACACATATTTTGGGCAAAACCCAATAATATACATGCCAGCTTTTTGCTGTTTTAGAACATGGAATGGTGAAGATGTACAGCAGTATATACAGACCAGGAGATTCAGAGTGTATTTATAGTGAAGAGCAGGAGCAGCTCACAGGAAAGTGCTGTCAAACTGAAGAGTTTCAGCAAGCCCATCTTTCTGCAGAAAACTAAAGTCAATGATGAAGTCAAAGGGTTAAACCAAAATCTCACACTGCAGTGCCTTCCAGAGATTGTAATTTGCTTGCCTCGGGTCACCCTTCTCCTGCAACAAATCTAAGCAAATGGACTTTCTTTATGCTTGATGCACCATATGGTGCGGTGTCACCTGCCCCCCTTCAGTGAGACACACCTTTGGTACATGAGGGTGATGTTTACTCTAGCAGAGATTACAGAGGCATAAATAGCTTGAACTAACACCCTAAACCAAAGCATTTCCCAGTCAAAATACACTTCCTTTTTGATCCTTTTCAGAACACATCTGATTTCATATATTCTGTGGAAAGTTCTCATTGAAGTGACTTGTTTCTTATTCTCATTTTAACCAGCTTTGATGAAATGGAGGAGAAGAGGAAGATCCCTATGTAGCAGAGCTCATTTAAAAAACAAACAGAAAAACAACCACAGACACTGGATGGTGGAAGGAGTGCAGGTCTTGCTGCAGCCACAGTGGCAATGGGGACTGTAACACCAGTATAGCTACTTTGCCCTTATCAGTGTGCACCTCATTCAGCTGTGCAATGAAGTTGCAGCAAGTTCAGCTGGTAGCTTAACTGGAATAAGAGTAGGGAAATAAGAGAACTAGAAGAAGGATTTTTCAGAAAGGAAATTTGAGGGGTGCTTACCCTACCTATGAAAACCAAGAAAAGCCTGCAACCTAGGCCCATCTCTGGAAAGTATCTTTAGGTCATAGGTGTATATATAGCAAAGATCTTCAGATCAGCTTCTTGTGCATCTCTCTCTGCACGTCAGTGAATTGTGCTGAGCTCTTCTATCTTATACAACCCGTCCTTTTAGGGGACGGAACGCTTCTTCAGAGGGTTACAGAGCACCTAGCTCAGAGCTCTCCAATCTGCCTGGCACACTATGGAGAACTCCAAATAAACAGAGCTGAAAAGGTAGAAGAAAAACCAATTCATCTTAACAGGGAGGGTGTATCAATTCTGACAGTTGCTGTCACTGGTAGAAAGACATTACTAAATTTAAACAGATTGATGTGTCCTTGTCCAGCAGCCACTCAGACTGCATTAGCAACCTTGCTTGGGAAGTAAATTAATGATGGATTAAATCAGTTTAAATTCCCCAAGGTCTAACTTGATATATGCCAAAGCATGCCCCAGAAATAAACTTCAATTTGTGACTAAATTATTCCTCCCTCCCTCAGGCTTTGGGAGCCTGAGACGGCTGAACAGCTCAAGGGGCAGGCAATAGGTTACAGACCTTCCAGTAAGCTGGAGGTTCAAATCCAATTTTTGATGATAGCATCACCTCACACCCTTTCAGGGCCTTGCTGCTTTGAGGGAGACTCTCAAGAGGACAAGTGTTCATACCTTAAAGGTATTACTGTACTCCTCCCTAACAAGACTGATGGAGAAGTCCTGCCCTGTATTAGGCTCTGTGGAGCCAGGGTTTGGTAAAGAAAAGCTGTGACACAGGAAACATGAGTGGAAAGCTGCTTCTTCTTGACTGAGTCCCTCAGCAAACACAGTTGGTGCCAGAACACTGATCATCCTAATTCTCATACCATTCCCTTTAACACAGCACTTTAGTCACTGTTACAAATGCTTACAAGATAGGAGGGGGGCAATAGTGGGGCTCAAATCTGCCCTCAGGTACGCATTTCTGAATCCCAGGCCAAGGATGATGAACTGACTACATGAACATCTTGATTTTAGCTAAACATGGGAAAAAAAAAAGCTTTATACCAATGAATTATCTCCGACCCTAAATTCTAAGGATCAAATAGCCCAAGCTAACCCACAATCAGACTTAGCCTTAGTCTCAGTGAAAGAGATGGAAGTCAAATTGCCTCATATTTAAAGCAGGCTAAGGATAGACCCCACGGTTCAACAGATAAGTCAATTGTTGTCTCAAATCCTCATGTCTCAGGTCAGGAACAGAGAGCAAAATGGCAAAGGAAACTTTCCCTACATGTTTGTGAAGAACTTTCCCAGGGCTACACAGGCATGAACTTGTAGAAGAGCTCCCTTACCACTGTTGTTCATCATCTAGACACTCAGTAATAGTTGTACCAATAACAGACAAAAAAGGTGACTTGCTGGCTCAGGCTGCCAGCAGACATTCCTGCATCAGCTATACTCAAGATTCCTTTGCAACCTCAAGGGCTAAAAAGCCAACCCTGTCACTCCAGCCACAGAAAATGATCCTTTCCAGAGACTCAATCTCAAACTGGCACTTTAGATCACAAGGTGGATCTACTGTGCCACAGGACATATCCAACTACAAGTTTGCTCCATTATGCCAATCTAACAACTAAGTTCTCTACATGACAATTCTTCTGTCTATAAGATACTGACAATGTCCCTGTAACTGCAACTGCTTCCACAAAAGGAAACTGAGTCTATAGAATTAGTTCAAATCTTTGAAAAAGCATTTCATAAGTAAAAGGGTGCTATTTTTTTTTCTTCTTTTTTTTTTTTTAAAGAGAATTTGCATCTTTAAGTTATATTTGAGAGGCAGAGGAATGAAGACTACTGCATCCAAAGCCATTACTAGAGATTTCAGGCTGGTGAAATGTCAGAACAGCTACACTGGTGTCAGTGGTTGAGAGGAACAACCACTATATATTTTAAAGATGGAAACCGACTGGAGAAGTAGTGAAGGCAAAGAATACAATTTTCTTTCCCCCTCTCTCACTCCATAGGAACCTCAATGCTAGCCTTTTTTCTGGAAGCATCATTTTAATTAATGCCACTGAGCAATATGGAGGGGGGGGGGGGAAACAAAACAAAAAAAGACAACATCAGCAAAATGTAGTAGTTAACCATGGATGCACTGAGCTCACCCATTTTCTATAAAAAGTTAAGTTACTTGATTTGCTATCATTTAAGGCCATGCACAGCAGTTACTATGATCAGTTAAGATGCCGATACTTGAGAAATTATTGCTATCCAATCACTTCTCCACCCCAAGTGACAGGAAAAGGGCCCGTTCTTAGTTGACTAGAAAAAAGTTTAAGGATTGGGCATGCCTGAGCTTCATCAGTATCTGAGAACACTATAAATAAAACAGCCACTTTCTGGAGCTGTGTAAGCTTCAGACTGTTTCATAGATTTTAAGGGCAGAAGAGATTAGTGGGATATCTAGCCTGGGCTACCGTCCATGCACCAGCACCCCTGCTCTTTTTGCTGGTTTACATTCTTCCTAGGCTCACAGCAATATTAACATTCTGCTTACTTTATACTTTTCCGAAAGAAAGGAAAAAATGAATGCAGATTCTGAGGAAAAAAAAGACTCACATCTTCGTATTCATCTTTCCTGTGTTTCTGACACTCTCAGATATGCACCTGTCCAAAAAAAACCTTACTTCCTTCTCAAATAAGATTCCACATGAATTTATCCAACAGTCCATTTTTGTCACAGTGCATTTTTTTTTTTAAAGAATGGACAGTTTCTCACTAACATTACTGGAATTAGATTTTGTTTGGGGGAACATTTTGTGAATAGCAGCCCTTAAAAACTTCCAGAGTCAGTACTGGCAAATGAACAGAAGACTTCCAAAGCTGAATGCATGTTAGAAACCTCTAAACCAAGGCTATAACAGATTTCTGTATTTTTTCAGTCAAGCTATATCTACAAATCACACTGGACCAGAGTGTTACAGGAGCACCTACAGGTATGAGTAATAGCAACAGTCCAGCCTGCATATTGCTGATGAAGTAGATGAAACAATGAAGTCTGGTTATTTCAAAGAGTTTCAAGGTTTTGGCTGTCTGTTTCTGCAAGGAAAAAAACCATACCAAACCAAAATAAAATCCTCTTCATTAGCAGCTAATAATATCCACAATGACTTGAAGGAGGATGAAATTCCAGTCTGTTTCATATGTAGGTTCAGCTTTGCTCCTTCACCTTGCAAAGTGCACCCTAGACTGGAAAGAGAAAACAGGCAGCCACTAGGTGGATTTTACTGACGAGAAATGCTCAGGAAACTTGTGGATAGTCTGAGAGGACAGATGTGCAGGCTCACACAGACCCCTTGGAGAAGAGGGAGAAATGTCAAAATGTCCCACTATTACTAGGTATTGCCTAACAGCTAGTTAATTCCCATCACCAACCTCAATGAGTATTCTCCAGGTATCCAG
Source organism: Calonectris borealis (assembly GCF_964195595.1). Lineage (NCBI taxonomy): Eukaryota > Metazoa > Chordata > Aves > Procellariiformes > Procellariidae > Calonectris > Calonectris borealis. The sequence continues at coordinate 23,710,811 of NC_134318.1, forward strand.
TGTAATTAATAAAAATATTCACCAAGTTTGTGTGTTATGACCCTCACATCATACTACACATGCAGCTGCCCTGCTAATCTCACTTCCCCTTTTGGGTGTCCCATTATAAAGTCTGTTATGTGGAGATCACATTGTTGCTACCTCTGTTCACTGACTAGAATAGTCAGCTCTAATCCTCTAGTAGGCTCTTTAGGTAGTGCTGCAGAACAGAGTGTCAGGACTCAGTTCCTGTCCCCTACCTAGTGAAAAGGTAAGACTGTGGAAGGACACAACATAGGAGGGACATGGCAAAGTTCACACTGAGTGGTTTATCTAGAATGGTTGCGAGTTTTAAAATGAAGGAAAAACAATAAGTCAACAGAACAGGATAAACTTTCAGCACCCTTCCCTCCCAATCCTATTGTCCTACATTTTGACTTTGAGGTTCACTGAAATTAGAAGACATGCTGAAAGCATTCCAAAGATAACAAGAAAACACTGGAAAGGCAACATGACAAAATTGCAGCTGCATCACAAATTATTCCAAAATGGTACAGAAAAGTATCATATATAACCTCACCTTTAGAGTCCAGTGGCCAGAACACATTCTAGAAAATTCTGCTGTTTTCTAGAGTGCAAAATTGAAGCCCACTGCAGATGCACTAAAGCCTTTTATCGTACCAAGTCAATACTGAAAGAAAGGTTAATTAATTAGCTGCAGAGTGGCTTCTGTTCCCCTGGTAATTGGGGAGGGACACATGCTACCTCCTACCCTGGAAATAACAAATCCAAAGCTACTTTAAAAACCCACGCATATATTGACAGAGTTAGTAGGAGCATCAAAAGCTCTTTGCAGGTCAGTCCTCCCTTCCCCCTTTCCTCATGGGGACACCTGAGAAAATACTCAGGAAAAGCAACGGCTGCGAGTTCACCCTCTAACCTTTGGCACAGAAGTCAGTCTGATGGAGTGGACTGTGCAACTGCAACTATGTCATATGGCACACACACACCTTCAACAGTACTCGATCCATTAAGACCACAGAATAACTCCTCTTCACTCCTATGCGATGCCTATGCCATTCTCCTGTCATTAGATTACAGTTCCATCTTTTCAGAATTATTTTCACGGGAAGAATATCTACAATTCCCTCTAAAGACCTGGAAGCACAGATTTTCATAAAAATAGGCAATGCAACATCCATAAACAAAAAGACGCTGCTTAAGGGTTCTCTTTTGAAACATTATGGCATAAATCTCACTCGACTTTGTCAGATAAACAGTAAGAATATGACCCTCTTCCAGAGTACATATAAATAATCAAGTAGGCAGAAGATCAATGCGAATTTCAGTGAAGCTATTGATTTAGTTTTTGCACACAAGCTTGCAGGCCATACTTAATATTCAAAACAGAAAGATTTAAAAGAAGCATGAGTATCTTTAGAGCTGAAGGAAATTAGGGATTAATATCAACTGATAAAAATATCTACATGGCCTGTAACAAAGATCTCCCAGGGTCACAGCTGTCTTCCTAAGCTATGTGGGCATGGTTGTACCATTGTCCCTTCATTCCAGAGAATCCCAAGCAATAGTTATTTACAGGTTCCGAAAGTACATGTCACCTGTGGGATGCATACAGCCCTAGCTGAATTCAGATGCAAATCCTAGTTTGCAACCGTTATAAGAATAGTCAGGACATGGTCCTGTATCATCCTATACAAAACAGTTTCCCTCAGTGAGAAATGTACAGCAACCCTGTCCCCAAAAAGGGACGGGTTTAAAGAAACCCTTTCCAGCATGACAACCTGAGGCAGCTCCTTACTCATGTTCACTGATAACAGTTCAGAAGTGCCCAGCTCTACCCATGCATTGTATAGGAAGATAAGGTGCTTGTCTTAAAAGTGCAAAATCCAGCTGTTGCTCGCAGAGTTCTGAGCAACAACAGCTTAGATCATCGAGTTCAAATCTCTTTAGCCTTTACACAGCAGGCTATCCATAATGACAGATCAAATCCTGATTAGGTAAGTGCAAGACATAAGATGCAGCCAACATCCTCATGCTTCTACCATGCATGTGTCAGGCTCACAGAGGAAAATTCATTTCCGTTCTCACTCTACAATGAAACTTATGTGTAACAGTTAAGCACACAGCTGTATCATGCAGTTTAATAATAGGCTATAATGAGTGTGTGGATGGTGATGATATTACACTGGCTGTCTGTCACTCTGTAATGCCTGTACTGACTCATCAGGAGGCAGCAGTACAGGGACATTGTCTGGCTTATCCAGTTATGTTCCCTCTGTTCAATGACTCTGGTTAGAGGCCTGGCAGTCAAAACAATGACTACACGAAATATGCTGCATAATATACTACAGAAACTAGGAAAGCCCTTAGCACAAATGCTGCAAGAATATTTTACAGGCATATTGAAGAACTTGAATAAGAAATTCTTCATGTCGGCTGTAAGCTTTATCCCATCCTGTAGCACAACACTCCCCACTACTAAGTGCTGTAGATATAGAAGGATCAGAGAAGCAGAAAATCATCCTGAATTTAGTGCTGAGTCCGGACTGACTATTGCAATGTCCTCAGCTCTGCATTTACCCAAGGTGCAGGAGCACTGTCCTCTCATTGTAGCTTATTTTAGAGAACCTCATTTAATTGTAAGAAATTAGTGCTAGACCAACACCACACTCACAAAAGGCATATGAAGCAGCAAGAAGTTAGTCAAAAATTCCATTAACACTTGGCTTAAGAGAGACATACTTGTGCAATGTTCACTTTATTACAAATGGTTTAAAATATTCACTACCAAAGAGTTGCAAGTTAAACACGTTGCATGCCTATGGGAATGCTCCATGGTGACTGTCTATTACCCTTTATCACCAGCAGATTGCCCTACAGCTACTCGGCACATTGTTAATTAGAATCTCCTAAGTCTTTTGCAGGAATAAATGTGCTTTGGAAAGCTTTCTTGCACACATGTTGTCCCATGGACAAACTGATACAGCTGATCCAAACTTACCATTTTAAGTAGTCCTACTGTGATTCAATTTATTCAATTATCATTTAGTGGTTGTTATTAAATTATCTAACTACTAGCTGACCTCTTCTCTCTTTGCTAGCTCCTAAACATTCTGATCTTAGCCCTTTCCTCTGTTTTCTTTCTACAGTCTACTTTGGGACGGCTCTGTGACACTGTCCAATATACACGGCACAGCGGGACTTAACCAGTGGTTTCCACTAGGAAAAGTGTTCTCTTTCATTCATGTTCCATAAAGTCTAAAAGTTTTGATAAAGGCAAACTTCAGACAGTTTAATTTTTTTCCCCATTGTAGAAAGTCACATTGTTCCCCAGTCCCCCCAGTTTTCGCTGTCAGACACACAGACAGCACAAAGCCTTGCGTAAATTCTTTCTCCTCAAAATTGGCATAGAAAAACAGTAACTCCCAGGCGTATATAAAACATGCTAAAACACATATTACAGCCCATTCTCAAGTCCTGCATGCTGGCATGTAACAAAACCGACATACTCTACCCACACAAGCTAGCCCTGAGCAGCTGGCTCACCTCTCTGCTTAACAATGGATTATTTGGGAGATAATGAGTCCCAGCTGACTAAGCAAGGTTTTTCACTTCTGCCTCAGTAATCTGGAACTCCATAGCTCTTCCTGTCAAACTCTAGTCTCGTAGGTGACCATACTGAGATTTGGAGGTCAACATGCCCCAGTGGGTAAATAAACAACTTCTAACATTCTCCCAAGCTCTACTACTTGACTGGGTAGTAGTTAAGTGTCCCTGCAACGTCTCTTGCCTTTGAACCTCCTTAAGTATGTATGGTTTTGGCTAGGATAGACAGCAACTGAAATGAGCTGTCAATCAAAGCAGTGACTGTGACCCACTTAGAAGTCACAACCAATACGCCCTACAGTTCTCTAGTCATACCTGAGGTTTAGTTTCCTCTTCATCCTTATAATAGAAGAGCTGGTCCCCACGCAGCACAAACCACCGCTGTTGCCAGTTCTTCATAATGCTCCTTTGCTTCTTCAGCCAGCCACACTTCAGCACACGTTCTTGAGGGTTTGGAGAAGAAGGTCTGGAGGGAGACCCAATCTGTTCACCCATCACCAAACTCCTTGACCGGGCTGAAAAAGCAATTACAGAGTAAACGAAACAAAGAAACAAGGATAAGAACAGACAGAGAGGCTAAATAACTGTTCCATACTTTCTTCTCAGACATGGACAGACCATTACATGCATGCTCCCTCTTCTAGTAGGTACTTGTTTTTCAGGGTGTACATTCAAGTTCATGATAGTCAAACATAAGACAAACATCAACCTTTTGGTACTGCTCACTGTAGCAACCTTCTAGGTGACACGATACCTCCACTAAGGCTCCACTGCTCATACTACCTTTCTTTGTGCCAACCAGCTCTACATGGGAATAATGATACTGCTTTCTCCTAAAGGAATATTTACCCAGTAAGATGTGTAACTGTGGTGAGGGTGGACAGAAAAGAAGGAAGGAGAGAGTGTAAGAAAATATTCTCACTCCACACGCTACCACTACTGGGGTAATTAGCCAGTGAAACCAGCTGCCACAGGAAAAACACAAGATTCAGAACAGAGAAAAATTCAAAAAGGGAATAGGCACATATAAATAACGTAGCTACCCAAAATGATTAAAGTCACCTCACTCTTCAGGCCTTTCTGACATTGAAGCAGAAAAACACAATGGAAATAGAAAAAGACAAAATAGAGAAAAACCCATGTAAGTCTCAGGAAAGGCTTCAGAAGGAGAAAAGTCATTTGTTGCCCTTTCCTTCCTCTTCTCCTCCCGCATGCCTGCAGTAAGAATATTGAAGCTTGGGGCATTTAAAGCTAGTCTGGAACAGCAGATAATGATTATATATTGCAGGCAGCAAGTCAGTCTTCTAGAATGAATATATTAGATCACGTCATAGGTCTTTTCCATCTCTACTTCCTTTGGATTTATGAAGTATCTTATAATAACAGTTATTTAATATCTCATTTTCCTTCATTAGTGCTAACAGGATCCTGTTCCTTCCCATTTACTACATTCAGCTAACTTAAAGCACAATTTATAATTGCCCACTTGAAACAGGGCTGCAGTTTACAGGCCAGTACCAGTAAATCTACGTCATTGATGTCTTACAGCAACACTGTAAACTGCAGCAGCTAAGCTTCTTATTCAGGCATCCCTGATACACTACAGCTAATTCAGCCTGTCACAACAAAGGGCAACCCTCTGCCTCTCAAAGGACTGTCTAGTTTTGCCTCTTTTGGGTTCAGACCATTAAAACATGTGGCCCTGATGTTACCATCTGACTCTGGTTTCTGCCCCTAGTGCCTCACCACACAGTGATGGAACTGACAACATATGCCAAAGAAAGAAAAATAAAGTGGAGGTGATGGTTGGGGAATAAAAAATAATAATAAAATAATAATAATTTAAAAAAAAATAATTGGTCACAATAACAACATTAAAATTGATCCTATTTCTTCTCTTCCATGAAGCAAACTGCAATAGAAGGAGAGGCAGATAAGGGACTGAGGTTAGATCTTTGGAGAACCTCCTCAGTGTAATCCAGTGAGGGAAATCACATTGGTGTCTGTGGTAAAATCTACTTTGACCTTCCCCATGACCTGGCAGTCAGACCATCATATAAAAACAGAACTTTTACACACTAAACACTTCCGTCAGTGAGGGCAGATTGCTGGGCACATCGAGGGCACATCGTCCATTACCAAAATGTCTCAGTGACAGCAATCTCCACTTGTACAGTATCATATACTTTCCTCCCCTACTCGGCTTAAAAATCTGCTCACCTCTCCTGCAACCATCCAGTAGGGACTCAGTCTGGCCTCTGACAACTTCCCAGTTTTATAAGCAGAAGTCGGCATCACTTTACTAATCTTAAATTTCAGACTCAGTGAAAGCCCTGTCTGATAGGCAGAAGGGATTTTTTTTTTTCCTGCTTCTCTGAACTGCTAAGGTAAGTTCTGCTACTCTCAACAGCACTGTGAATAACCGATTTTGTCTTGTGCCTCAATCAAGAGAAATTAGGTTTCAACCTATAATTTCTTACAGCAGGAAATAGTTAAGTTTTTATTTTGTTTTTAGTTTCACTTTAAAATTTAATTAAAAAGTTAATATGTTATAAAAAATTGCTGATGCAGTATCATAGCTTTTTCAGAATGCCAATCCCCTTATTTTGGCTAAAATACCTTGCTGAATTTAACCTGAGCTCATATACAGCATTAGCCTTACATTAGTGAAATTTACCAACAAACTTTAGATCTGCTTAAGTAACCCAGCACTCCTCAAACCTGATTTTTTTTTTATATATATATAGCCAAAACAATTTTAAAAACCCCAAAAACCTTAATACAGAGCTCACTTAAAATCAGGCTTTGATGTATCCAGGCACATTCTCTGAGCTTACTCACTGTAGTCTGAGCTCTAACAGACAGGCATTTTCGTTCCAGCAAAACATATCAAGGAGTGCTTTTCACCATGAAGCGAAGATTCTTATGCCTTAATATATCCCTTTCTGGCCACACAGCGCCCTCTAGCAGATGACTACAAAAAATAGCAGGACAACTTCGTCTCCTGCCCCCGCCCCCATCACTGCCAAGAAATGGAGGATCCTATTTCACATGCATGTAGTAAGAAAACAGACTTTTCACATTTAAATCTCTATTGCAGAGGCCCATAAGGATTTAGTTGAAGGAACCACCTCCACCTCGTCCCAGGCCGTATTTTACAACAAACTGTAACCTGGTTTAGATTGTCCCAGATTGCTTTCCACATTCATGTTACAACATATGTTATTACAAGAACAAATACCCCAAGAATTTGCTTTTCCAAATGGAACTATAATGTTTCTTAGGCAACATCTTGGCTACTAACCTAACCAATTAGTCTAATAATGCCCAAATCCATGCTTCAGTAAGAACCTCAGACATCTCCACACTGAACCACCTCAGCACTCTCCAGATTAAGAATGCAACTCCCAGCAGTTTCCAGTTTTCCTGTCTTGCATATAGTTACACAAACCCTCTCCTACTTCACCCCTTCTCCTAAAAAGAAATTAGATTTATTTAACTGGAAACAAACTACCTTTATTTTAGCATCTATATTGACAAAGACATCCCAAAAAACATCAAACATCTAGCTTTGGAATAACCTAAGGCATGTTATCTCATATTTTCCTTCGCATACCCTTTGGTGTTATTTGTAGAGCCCTACCTAGTAATAATTTATTATAGTGAAGAGTTAAGGCTTTTGTGATCAGTTGCTGGAGGATGTATATCTTTGTATTTTTAATTTAATCAGCACCATGTCTTAGTCTATTGCTATGGTTGTTAATTCTTCATGCTGTCTTAGCTTTCCATTTCCTTGGAGTTTTTAGTTGTGACTGAAATAGTTAATTTCATTAGGGAAATACTTAGCACCTCATCTGTAAGTCAACAACATGGATCAGATAGAAATTTTTAGAAGGACGAATTATTTATGGCTATTAATGGCATTGACGTTTATATTGCATGCTTCACAGAATACAATAATTGCATAGAGGTCAGAATAAAACTTTCACGGATGAGCACAGCCTGCCTTTAAAGCAGCAGGTATCTCATACTACTGGGATCAAAATATCTGCTTTGATAATCTGATCCACTACATCAAGCCCCCCAATAGATATATATTCTTAGTGCTCATCTATTTAACAGAATCAGGAATCAGCAGAGCATAAGGAAGAAAACAAATCAATAAATCAGACTTGCAAGAACTCAGCAAATACTTTACGTGCTCTAGAGTTCTGATCCAGTAATGCCTTTTCAATAATACCACATAGTTTGGTTTTGCTCTTCACATTTTCATTAATTGATTATTGATTCAGCCATACACATAAGTCCTAAACAGAAAACAACGTATAAGGGATTCGAGCTCTCCTTGGAAAAAGGTTTACGATTCATTTGCACAGCGCAGCAGTACTGAAACTGAATTACAGGATATACCCACGCAGAAGCAGGGAAACAAGGCAATTACAGCACAGCAAGATTACAACAGATCAGGCAGACCCACATCCTTGCTGTCCCATAGGTGGCACTAACAATGAGCCAGGCCTGTTTTTTGGGATGACAAATCATTACAAGGCAAGAATCAGAATCACAGACTTCGAAAATACTCCTGTGACTGGAAGTGACACTGGCATATGGAAGTTCTCATATCTAGTTGAAAGTGGAATATGAGCAAGGACAGTGGGGTGACGATCAACGCCAGTTGTGTAAATGCCTGGGCTACACTTAATAAGCTCCCCATCCAAAACTCCACAGTTGGTTGCCATGTCTTTAATAGTAAACTCAAAGATTTTCCTAAGGAGTGGGTAGACCAAATCGGATGGAGCCATGCTGCCATTCCTTACAGAGACACCAATCCCCATCCCCATCACAACTCAGCCCTGTCTAAAGCTACTCTTTCTCCATTTCTCCTCCTTGCCCCATTAACAGAGCACCATACACTTCTACAAGAGTTCCTCTGCAACTCAGACCTGCCTCCAAGCAATACACACATTCCTGTTTTCTCATCACATCTATTTTCTACCCTACACATGCACATAACGAGACAACTTCTTCCCGTCCCTATCCATACCATCCCCCCTTCCTGAGTTCAATCCTGCCTGGCAACATTATATACTCTCTTCTGCTCTTTTTCTCCTGCTTACAACTCTGAACACCACTACAGATTTGAGCAATCAATAAGAACCTATTTAAATCAGGGACGTGGAAATCAATCAAGTCAATGCAATTCAATATCAATTAAAGTTGTAATCTTTTGAAATTTCATAGGCAGTTAGCTTAAATCAATATAGTCATTATAATTGATTCTGGCTGACAAACTGTCCTACAGTGAAGGCACTGTGCTGTAGTGCTTCTTCAGTCTAATGACATAGTGATACTATGTATTATTTCCGATACAGTCTTTGTTTAAAGTACTAGCTACAAAGGGAAGTGGTTTCACATACTATAAACAATATTCTCAGTTGTTTTATTTAATTCAAACTTTGCCTCAAAAATGAGTGCACTGAAAACACAATACTTATATGCCTTAGAAAGAGATATTGCATTTCCTTTCACCAAATTGTAGGAAATAAAATACTTGGTTTAGATTTGTTTTCTGTGTCCATTACGCATCTGTATTTGTGTTTGGATTTGATTGCTAAGATACCACAGCCAGTGAGCACAAATGAAACCAAGACACTTCCTCAACACAATCTGAGAATTTATCATCTTGAAACACAATAAGCAAAGAAATTAAAGGCAGAGTATTTGAAGTGATTGGTGATCAGATGTGTTTAGGCAACTAGAAGGATATCAGTTACAAGAAACTGGCAATGGCTTTTAGTTTCCTCAAGCCAAATAGAATAACAATCTGTACAGAAACAAAATGGTGCTACACAGCCACGTGCCTGCTTACATTTTGTGACCTGGAGGACACTTACCACAAAAGCATGTTGTGCTGCATTACTTCTATTCAATAAAGCTACACCTGTCTATTCAGAAGATTTTATAGACCAAGGGGATGTGCTGTGTTCTTTTTCCTTTCCTTGATTTGTTTTTCTTTCAGCCAAAATAAAAATATGAAAGCATATTTTGCTCTGGAAACTAATTTTTCATGGCCACCCATCAGATATTGCTGAAGAAAATGAAAGGAAAAATAAATGGGTCTGGAAATCCATAATTTTTTCCAAGAGACACCATACGTGCACTACACTGGAAGCCATTCTGTAACCTTACTGTCCAACAGAAGGAAAAGCAGGGAGACAATTAGCTTTACATATGTTTGTCTAGTAACCTGTATTTTCTGTAATGGTTGGGATACCAGACTGCACATACCAAAGCAGGTAGGCTTGCCAAGAAAAGATTCTGACAGTCTGAAGGAAGGATCTGTTTGTACAAATATTTACTTGATATTAAGTTCCTGCAAGAACAACTGCATTCCTGAAGGCCACTTCATAAATCTGAAATCCAACATAAACTAGTATAATTTCACTTTCAGACTACGGATGACAGCTGTAGAAACTGGCTATATATACAGGGTAAAATACCTTTCGGTCCTTACCTGAAGGGCAGAAACTTTTACCTACAGGTAAATATCTATGACCAGACACATTCTGTTTAAAAACAAAAACTAAACTCAACCAAACAGAACCCCCCCCACACACACAGCCTTTTGAGCAGAAAGAGCAAAGAGATAGATGAAGGAAGATCTGAATAGCAAGGGAATGACTAAAGAGCACATTTCAGCTACAAAGCACAGATATGGCCAAAGACTTTGAACCAGCCTGAAGCACTTGACAAGAACTATACGCTGTAGCAGAAGATGTACCAAGGTCCCCAAAAAGGAGTTCAGATGGATTGGGAAACTACACTTGTTCATGAAGGAGCACCCTGTCTCCAGAACACAACACAGGTTCATTCCCTCTCAGAACTCCTAAGACCAAAAGCTGAGGATTCTGCTTTCAAGACGTTTGCTCTTTTATAAAGGCTGTTAACGCTTATCTTTTTTGCACTGCCAGATGCGTTGGTGCTCTTTCACTGGCAAAAGGGAAAGAGAAGGGAACTGCACATGCACCAAGGAGTTCTGAAGAATAAAACTAGACTGCATAAATTCTCCATACCAGCATGTTTTAAGGGTGGGCACGCTGACAGTACCTGGCAGAAGAGGAGGCAAGGTTTCCTGCTAGCTAGCAGGTCAGCACACCCGCACAACACTGTTGTACTGCACATACTGCATCTGGTACTGAAAGCTGTGTAGCCCTGCCATGCCATAAGCTCAGGCAGAGCAACGCACATTTAAAGTTGCCTATAACCTTTCTAGAGTCATCAGAGCTGGCTCAGATCTTTGCATCAGTCTTCCATAACCATGCAGCATTTCCTTCGTAGAACATGTAGAAATACTATGCCTGTTTTCCACCTACAGTACAGCATTGACAGAACATGGTCAGAACCAAGAGACAAAGACACACTTAGTTTGAGAGCAGTTGCTTCCTGACTGGCATAAAGAAATTAATCTTGGTCTTTGTAGTGTTCAGGATAACAGCCATGACCTTTCACCACCTTACAAATGGTATAGCCTGCTCTGTGTAAGGCACGTTCTAAATCAGAAAAATAATTTTATACTCCAGTGACCTGTGCAATGTGACCATAAAAGCCACTTTACTGCTCAAAGTTACTTTGCAAAAGTATGCAGGAAGCGCACCTAAACAAGGCAGTGGGGGGATCAGGCTGAAGGAAGACAAGAATCAGCTTCAATCTTAGTTATCCTTTAGAATGACACAAAGGTTCAAGGCTTCTATGAAACACGCTAACAGATGACCTGATAATGTCTTGTCTTTATTGCATCAAAGAACGCACATACAGTAGTACATACTGATATACATTAATGCAGGGCTTTTCCACAAGTCAAGGAAAACTCATATCTATTTGATAATTAATGTAATCCATCCCACACAATGGAAAAAAAAAAAAAACACAACATAGTCAGCGGGATAATTTAGCCCTTTACTCCTGAAGAACAATTTACATGCATCTTCAAATTATTGTTACAAATTCATGGCATCTTGGACTCCAGAACAGGTAAGGATTTTGGCAATCCATTGCTGCTATCATATAGGTAAAAGAGGCATTGGTTTATTGGCTGACATTTCACTCCAGCTCTGGAGACCTCATTGACCTCTGGAGACCACTGACCTATTGTACAAAGAAGTCACAGAGTTATTTTGCCAGCACTAGCAGCAAGAAGGCCACCAGGTCTCAACTCCACAGAACAGTCATTTAAAGAGTTTAACCTTATATTTTCAAAAGGATTTCAATTACTGCCCCAGGTTGTGGGAATATGTGTGGGTTTTGGCACCTGTCAATGAATAAACCTTAAATTCCACAGGTAACCTGCCACCAGCTGGTCACAAGAGTGCCTTATAAATACACAAAGCTATGCCAGTCTTATCAAAGCACTGGCATTAGATCATTGGTAAGTGCCAAGATGGAAGTGTGATGGCTTGATTCTTTCTGCTACAACAGGCTGACTTACTGATTTACCACCTAGTAAAGTGAAATACTTTATTCTAAAAAACACAACGAATTGTGGGAAACCAGTGAGAACTGTCAGCATTCAGATGAGGTAGCCTGCATCTTCTGTGCAGAACTGGGGAATTTGGCTACGTCTATATTACAAAGTAGTACAGCGCACTGGGTGTAGGGTGGAACAAGTAGGGAGGAATAGCTGGTACCACACACCCACCATCTACACAACACTTATTTCAAGGACTTTATTTGGATTGACCATAGAAGCATACCCCATATGGAGCACATTTTCAATCAGAAGTAATCCAAGACTATGCTAAAACACCAACCAAAGCACAGTAGGTAGGAAAGATCAGGAGATCTGCTTCAAAAGCATGCCATTCATCCAAACCAAAACGGATGCTTATGTAGACAACCCTAACTACTCCAAATGAAGACAATGGACAGGATCCGCCTACTGACCCAGTAGCTTTGGCTAAGGACAGAGGTGCACACTTGGTAGAACTGACAGTAGATAGTGATGCTTTTAGATGTTAAAGTAGTAGAGACTAATAATTATAATTATTTATCAAAGAGTTTAAATCTTAGGTGAAGCCAGCATGGCTTCACCAAGGGCAAGTCCTGCCTGACCAACCTAATGGCCTTCTACGATGGAATGACTACATCAGTGGACATGGGAAGAGGTACTAATGTCATCTATCTGGAGCTCTGCAAGGCCTTTGACACGGTCCCCCACTACATCCTTCTCTCTAAACTGGAGAGAGATGGATTTGATGGGTGGACTGTCTGGATGTGAGGAATTGGTTGGATGGTCGCATCCCGAGGGTAGTGATCAACAGCTCAATGTCCAGATGGAGATCAGTGACGAGTGGTGTCCTGCAGGGGTCCATACCGGGACCAGTACTGTTTAATATCTTCATCAATGGCATAGACAGTGGGATCGAGTGCACACTCAGCAAATTTGCAGATGACACCAAGCTGAGTGGTGTGGTTGACACGCCTGAGGGATGTGATGCCATCCAGAGGGACCTGGACAGGCTCGAGAAGTGGGCCTGGGTGAACCTTATGAGGTTCAACAAGGCCAAGTGCAGGGTCCTGCACCTGACCCAGGACAACCCCCAGTATCAATACAGGCTGGGGGATGAAGGGATGGAGAGCAGCCCTGCTGAGAAGGACTTGAGGGTACTGGTGGATGAAAAGCTGGACATGAGCTGACAATGTGCGCTCACAGCCCAGAAGGTCAACCGTACCCTGGGCTGCATCAAAAGAAGCAGCGTAGCTTGCTGCAGGTCATACTTTAAGCACGCCATTTAGCATAGCTTTCTCCAAGTCAATGAATATAAACACAAAAGGCAATGAACAACAAGGTAATGTTCTGTACTCTAGAGGCAAGGTTAGAGAGCTACAAGCTCCATGAATTGAACACTAGTCACTCAAGTAGTACTCACACGCTTCATTTATTTGTTAAGTACTGAAAGGGACATGCAGAAGCTGGAGGGCCAGTCCATTATAGATTCATGCTAATCTACACCAATAGACAGCAGGTTCAGGTCAGCTTCATTACTAAGAGAGATTAATTTTTTTTTCTTTTTTTTTCGGGGGGGGGGGGGGGGGAGGGGCAGGGGAGGGGGAGTCAAGGATATTCTTACCTCTTCTTCTTGTTGATTTTGAGTAAACTCTGTAACCAGCAGGTCAGAACTCCAGATTCAATCTACTGTGTCCTTTGTTATTGCAAAATCAGAGTTATAGACCATATTGATAGGCAGCCCAAGTACAGAAACCTGCTCCCAGCAAAAGACCATATTTTAGTTTTCAGGTGCCTTTATCTGCACCATCCTCTGATAGTTCCCAACTGGATCCACTGCAGACTATTCACAGCACAGATCAGCACTTAAGTCATAGCCATTTGGTGTGTCACTTTAAAGTACGCCCACTTGTCACACACAATGGACTACAAAACTATCTAGCAAACGCTCCATCCTACTGAACCTTGGCAGAATCTCTTGAAAGCTGTACATAATCTCCATCTGATTGGTTAGAACTGCCTACCTGAGAAGCACTGCTGAAGGTATCTCTGCTGCTGGCAAAGCTCTGTAGTTCCATGAGCAACCATGCTGAGCTACAGCTCACTGCTGCCAGGAGAGGAAAGTCTTAGTCCCTTCTCCCTACACCCACACTGCTCTTTCTTTCTGCTGATACACCCAGCCTTATGTTCCTAGACTTCCCTGACAAGGTGAGGCCTTTTTATAAGAATAATTACTCACTGAAATGGCAGGAAGTTATCTCAGATTTTTTTCTTCCTGCTATTTTAGTGAGTCAAATCAGGTCACAGAAGGAAGACTGAATGAATACCTTGTATTCCTTCTGCAATCAGCAAAAGCCTCTTGTAATCCTCCCTATGGGTATGGCCTTTAAGACTTAATTTTTAATAGCCTTCCCAGCCATAGTGGACTAAGGAGCAAACAAAAAATGCTGACCACGGTAACATTCAGAGTGGAGCTGGGACCATACCCTGAGCTTGTACAGCACCAAGTACTGTGGAGTCCTGGCCAAGACTGCAGCTCTTCAGCACTATAGATGCAGCACAAACATAGGTCCACTGCAGCGTAACAACTAAGGTAGTCACAGGCCCTCCAGTCACCCATGTGTTTATAATAAATAGTAATGCCTGTGCCATGCCAAGCACATGGTCCATATTATTCAGACACTGCAGAGACTGCCAGCATCACTGGTACCTTACACCGATGTTATGAGCACCAAAGATGTTTGTCTGCCACAGTCCAGGGGATATCACTTCCCAAAATTATTCTGTACTGAAAAAATAACCAAGAGTACAGAAAACTTCGTCAAGGCCAGTTTGCCAGCAACTGGCTATGAGACTGAAGCGATATCATGGCCCAGCCACTTTCAGCAATAAAATTCCCCAAATTCAGCCATAAGATTATATTCCTCTTGTTTCTCTCATCTAAACATCAGGAAGATATTCATTCCTACTCTACTTCTCAGGGCATAGCATTGAGCCAATAGTTCAATGTGCCTGTTTCAACATTTGCTGTACCTATTTTCAATGTGCAAACAAAGCCTGCTTCCTTCGCTGTACAAAAGAGGTGGCTAAGTGACTTGCCCTACTGCCAGGGTTGATTTGGGGGACAAAGGCTGAAGAAATCCAGGAATTGTTACTCCTACATTAATTCATACTGTGAACCTAAGCACCTAACTTAGATTATTTAGCTATAAGTATTTGTAACAAGATGTCACTGGTTAATAAGGTAAGGGTGGCTCCTCCTAAACTGGAGGTCTGCACAGGAATAAAGTATTAACCCTGTACCTACAGTTCTCCCAAAGAGATCATGATCAACCCAGTCCTTTCCCCTGCAACAGAATCAGTTCTCACCTTAGAACCAACGTATACAGCTTCCTTGTCATTTAGCTCCTTATACCATAGATTTGTTCTTTAAGCTTCAATACCACTTCACAGGATGACCATCTTACTGAAACATAAATAATTCTTAACACCTGCATTTAAGCGGAAGGATATTACAAGTAACTTTTTTCCAACCGCAATAAAGACCCAGTATCTCCTCTCTTTAGCTCTTCGTAAAGACCAATTTACTGCCTTTCGGGCACAAGGGACAAGCTGAAAAGCTCTGTGGAAGGAACACACATTAGAAGGACTGTCAGCAGCAGCTTCGCTCCCCCCATGCTAGTTTTAAACACCTATAAAAACATGCAGGCCTGGGCAGGATCTAGGCATAGATCCTCAGCTCTTCCAGCTCACCAGATAGCTCATACTGGAGCTTCATCAAGGGATTTCCCCTTCCCACCACAGTGTGCAAGCGCCTTTATCATTGCCTCAAACTACCTCTGCCCATAATGCAGGGAGCTGGAGAAAACAACTTCGGCTGTTTATGCTGCTGTGCTTGCCTATCAGCTACCATGAATGTAAAGGGAAAGCCAGCAAGGAAACAAGTTGTTCTGGTAGCAACCTTGCAATGAAGAGGAATACATTTATATAGGCACTAAAAGTAGCAGGTGACTGTCCTCTCAGGAGAGAGGTGCTAGCATTTGTAGTGCTTCCACTGTGCTCTTCACAACCCCGCCAGTTTCACACTCAGTGGGTGTTTTGCAAGCAATTAGCTTTTTCATTTTTTAATATTTAATTCCCTCCCCACAAGTTCTCTTCCCCAGCAGTCCAGCTACCCTTTAAGCTGAATTACTGCTCTTTCTCAAGGCTCCTTCCCCTCCCCAGGAGGTGAGGCCATGGCTCATTATTTCAAGTTCAGATTGCTTGTGCTTAATAAGCTGGTGCCTGCCTGCAAACTTTTCAGAGCTTTTCGTAAGGAGAGTGATTTCCTGCCTGAGCCTTCAGGCAGGGACAGAAAGCTGCTACTGCCAAGAGCTGCACTTACTTAAGCACACACCATGAATCCTATGTGGAAAGAGAGGGGCATCTCTACAGAGATGAGAGGATTATACCTTTGAACAGCCTGGGTCCTTCTCCACAGGACACACCACAAAGCAAGAGTGGGAATCAGAACCTGTCTCTGGAGGAATCCCACAAATATCACTTTCTTGACCCTTTCTGTATATGCATATGGCCACTTAATCAGGACAACAGAGACAAAGTAATTATAGCTGATAATGCAGCTCGCTGCTGCACACCCCTGCACCAAAGCAGCACAGTGCCAGGTGACTGACCTGGTATCAAGGGGTAGAAGTAATTCCCTGCTTCATTCACCTTCCTAGAGCTGCACACAGTGAGAAGGGACACCCAGCGCCCTCATTTACTTCTCCCCCACACTATACCCTCTAGTCTGGGCCTATTTCTTCTCGCTGCCTTCAGGGCAATTAATCCAGCAGTGCACCAGCTCCAGCCCCAATGCCTCCCTCCACAGCCCCTGTACCATTGCCTTAGGATTCTTAAGCTCAACTCAGCAGCTTTATCTCACATTCCTCCAAAGCAAAAAGACAAAACCCAGACTCACACACCACAGGTAGCGGGGCAGGGGCGGCAACGGCTGCTACCGCTACCGCCGCCACCTCCTGCCCCCCCCGGCCCCCCAGTGCCTCATAGACTCCTTCCTCCACCAGCTCACAAACTGTGAGCCTTAAACCAAATCATATTTACCAGCACTTCATCCTAGCCTTTTAACCACATACCTTTCTAGAGCACAGCTCCTGAAATGGCCTCTCCTGCCTTAAAGAATAACTTATTTAAGGAAGGGAGGTAGTGAACCTCCCCCTCGCAGCTGGGCTCCTCATTAATGGTGGCTCTGCCATGCCAGCTGCAGCTAGTCACACTGATTGCTCCCCGCCCTAGGGGCTGGTGTGCTCCCAGCAATGTTGGTGGGCTCTCGGGGGCTGAAGGAAGTGTTTGGAGGAGTTCACAGCTCCAGGGCTGTTTATTTTGGTTCCAGAAGTAAGAAGCTGGGTGTTATTATTTGCCTGGTAAGCTGGAGGTGCCAAGGTGCTGGCCTCCCACATGCTTTGGGATAGCTGTGTGCATCATCAGCCCCTCAAACCAAAGCTGCAGCGTGGGGCTGTGCAGGCATTGGTGTTCCTCTCTGGAGAGCTAAGAGGCTGCAGGTGCTAAGCTGTGGTTTGGTGAGGGGGACTAGACACATAGGAGAGTTCGCCTTTTCTGCCTTTCACTGGCCAGTGAAAGGAGGGCTCTTCACACAGCGTGATTTTGAAGGGAATACAGCCTTCAAAGGAGCGGCCTGCACTGAGCAGTCTCTGAGGTCCAGGACTTGCTCCAGCAACATGGTGATGGCCTCTGCAGGAGTTGAGGGGGAAGGTGCCACTAGTTCTCCCCTAATGCCAGAGGAAAATAGAAACGTGACAGTGAACTGTTGTGCACGGGGCAGCAGGATTGCCTCCCCTCTGTGGAGGGCTTGGAGAACAGCCAGAAGCTGGAGGATTGATGCCTTGGTGAACAGAGAAGTCTGAGTCCACTTAGAACTGTTTGGTTGCCTCTGGGTCCCTATGAAATGTATTTATTTCACTGTCCCTAATTTCTTCTCTCTGCCATGTCCTTTTTCACAAACTGAGTTAGACGGTTTCTTTTTCTCCTTTTTGTTGAAATCTCCTTTAACCACTGGTTTTTGTTCCCTTGTTGGGCCTCATCTCAGCTCTGCCTGTTGTACAGATTGTCCTGCTACCTGTGCCTGCTACTGGGGTTGTGGGGTTGCCTCTTAGTTGAGGTCCAACTCCTGGAACCTGAAGTGCATCGGTGATACTGAAGAATTATTAACTGTCCAGGCCAAATATGACTCTGAACAAGCAGCATCTTCTAACAGAGTCAGAGGTGACCTTCACTGGTCTAAAAATGACTAATTCATGTTTCCTTAGATGTCATTTATCATCATTGAAGCTTATTCCTGAGCCTGGCAAACTCAGGATAGATGAGAACTCCTGAAAGCCGTGCCTGGTTGATAGCCTTCTGCTGTGATTAAGACTGTCCTGAAGAAGATTAATAATGTAATTTCCTTCAGACAAGAAATCTCTAGAGGGATGACCCAAATCAATGTTTCTGGTGCAGAAAAAAAGTTCCTGGAGGCATCCCCCACAATTTCATACCAGTAGGTTCATCCTACTATGCTGATGCCCTCCATTTACTCAAGAAATGAAGTTGCAGGTTTGCATTTATATGTCTAAACTATTCTTAACTGGTGAGTTCTTATGGAGTCGGATGTATTCAGAGGACAGAAAATGGCCAGTGAAAAGCTGTTAAATAAAAAGGAAGGATAATCCAGTATTTTTTCATGTATACTAAACTTTGAGAAACTCATTTCAAGTCCTGGCTCTGCCTTGGACTTCATAGGTGGGCTAGGGTTTTTCCCTAATCCACAGAATGTAAATGTTACCTGTGAAATGTGGCATGTGCAAAGGTAAATACATTTCGAATTGTTAAGTTCTGAGATACTATGGTAGTGAATTGTTGGCCACCTAAGTAATGGATTAACATAAAATTATCAGTTCTGAATACAAATGTCTTGTGACTCTGACCACTTTCGAGATGTCTAGATTAGTACAGATAGTACAGATCATTAGGAGTGGATCTGTTAGTTAGTGGCAGGGAACTAATACACATGCTACATATGCATTTCAGGGGGCTCTGTTTTGGACTAGTTCTATTCTGATCCTATGGACTGAATTCCCATTAGTAGCTGGAGAGCATTAGGTGCACTCCTGAGAACATCTTCCCACCTAGTTGAATCCAAAAGGAATTCTAGTTTGTTTATTCTGAGACTGCTTCATGACATAACCAAAGTGCAGTGAGGAGAATTAGATTTGTTTCAAAAGCCCACTTCTAACCCTAAAATGTTTATGTAGATTCCAAAGTGTACTACTGTAATTCTTGTAACTGTCATTTGCTTTTGTATTAAATAATATGCTTTCAGTTTGCAGAATTAAGGAAGTTCGGATTTCTACTGATTACTGCCTTATATGCTTCTACCACACAAACCCCAGTTCCTCTACATGTTCCTCAAGCTTGCATAATGCTGTCTCTTCATCTTCCTCAAATACCCAGTTCCTTCCACATCCCCGACACCCCAATACATTCCTACATCCCTTAGCTTTTCGGCTGACTTGAATATATGTGTGCTCTTACAGGACAGCCAATATGTGTCTTTTGGATGGTCAGTTGGGCATTATCTTTCAGAACATATATTTATGTTGAATACTATCTGACAGTTTTCCCTAGGTGTACAGATACGTACATCTGTCCTGCCACCAATTTTCTTTGAGTTTACAGGAGTCAAATATATTTTGACACTCCTTTTCTGCTTTCAAATCTGGTTGGATTTAGCCAAGCAGCTCAAAAATTGTTAGGACAGAGACTGATAGAGAAATCATGCAATCATGTATCCTTACTGCTGTAAGAAAGCAGTTTAAATATAAGGTATTCATGCCCCTGTAATCAAAGACACGGCACTTTCATTAAAAATACGACATCATTGCAAAGGCATTGAATATTAAAACCTAGCTGTCTTCACCGCAAGCACATGAAGCTTACACTGTAAATGTGCACACTCCCGGAGGGCTAGTACTTTACCCTCTAAAGTTCGTCCTGGCAGCATTACTACGCACCATCTTTAGAAATGTTTTAAGTATGGTAAAGCTCACTTTTTATTAAAATTTAATTATGACAAGTTTCAGAGAAGAAAAAAAGAGAGACTGAAATAACTGTTCTACTACAGCCATGCTGAAGTATACCTGAGGTAAAACCAGTTCATCTGCAGCAGGCTACCTAGTCAAAATGTCTCCCATCACTTTTTCCAGGCTCTAAGTTTTAATTAAACAAACAAAAGTTTAATTATTATGACTGTGAAGAAAATTTTCAACATATTGTAACATACGTATGAGCGTGCAACCAAACAGAAATAATAGGTCAGAGAAGTGCAGATAATTCCATCATGTCAGACACCCATTAGTATAAAGTCCCAGAAAGAAGGTTTATTCTTGGTACCTATACAACTGAGGCAGACTGTACTGAAGACAGGAATGCTGTAAAGAATCTATCATGTCAGCAGGCTAACTCTCTTGCTATAGACAGCAATCCCATCACACCACTTACTAAAAAAACAAATGCGTAAGCTTGTAGTCAGTCCAGCTTCCATTTCCTAGCACATTTAAATGCAATTGGGCAGGTATAACCTGTTTGAGACTTTTCAAACCAAGGAGCACAGGCCTTGTTTCATTTTTTTCATCTCTTAAAAACAATGAAACAAAAATGCATTCCTTGAGACTGAAGGATGTAGTCTGAAAACTGTTTTCCCTGCTCTCCATACTGAAAGTTTTCTTGCCTCCACTCTGGAAGGACGTATTTCTATGCCCCATCACATAGAAAGAATGTGAAAATAGATGTTTTCCATTGAAGTCACTTATTTCAGAATCCTGGACTCTGCCAATTGCTATACATAAAACACTGTAGATGAAAAAATAATGCAAAATCCATTCAGGCCTAGCCAGGATGAATGATTTTCCAGAAGGCCCACTTATGCACATTAAGATTTTCAGTCTGTGAGATTTTACACCTTCCTAGGTCTTATGAAAATGTAATGTACCTCTGAACACACGTTTCTGAGTTACAGATGCAAACTTGCTGATGGAACGGCAAGGACTGCATTACACTTGACCGTTACTGCTAGTAAGGCATATTATCTTTGTTCTCTACCATACCTTTCACAGATACTAAGAACTACACCCCAGATGTCAGGCTCAAGTCCAGACTCAGAATTTTCAAAAGCCTGAATGTCTTTAAACCCAGGAGCTTTCTTAAGGACCATCCACAAGTTGAACAAAAATGACAGCATCAGACATCACAAGTGAAGGTTAAAGGTATATTCTCAGCAGAGATTTGGAAATACAAGGGGAGCTGATGAAGCATTTCTATTTGCACAGATGCAGGGAGCCTGAAGAGCTGGACATGCTGGACATGCACACAAGGTGGTTTGAGTAATTCAACCACAAGAAATCTACACCAAATACATGAACATCCCTAGGTTCAGCTTTATTGCTGCCTGCTATCACACTCGAGTGAAACCACAGGCTGTACCCAGAGTATCCTTCCTTGTCCCTTCTCTTCATTTTGTCTGCTCAGAGAAGTCACACTGCCTCCTTTACACAACTAAATCCTCAATGGCAGAGCTAACAGCCACTACTCTGAGAAGTCAGCCAAGCTCATGCAGCAGCTTACAGCAGATGATCTGACCTTGTTGATGGTCACTGTCAGCAACAGATTCTTGCAGCCTTCTCAATACTTTGCTTGCCCACCATTTACCACCTGAACCTTCATTTGCAATTCCAAGTAATAGTCCAGGGAGCATGAACCTCCATTTCACATTGAGCTCAGCCTTGCAAGGTGGGACACTTACCTTCAAGAAGCATTCAGCATCTTCAGCACTGCCTGTTTACAGCTCCTGTGAACAAGAGCTATAGAAGAAACTTGCAGGATTAGGTCCTACTTGATAACCTTTGTAAGAGGTGCTTTGCCACAGCATTGCAAAAGTAGGAAAATTCCTGAAGTTTCAAAAGCCATCAAGCCAGCTCTTTTCATGAGTTCTAAATTAACTCAGAAATAAACCTATCACTGCACAGTTAACTAACCAGAACAAACCCTGAATGACACATACTGCTATAAATTGAAATTGAATCACAAAGGTACACTACAGTTTGTCCCCCAAGCATCGGTAGCCCACAGGGATCTAGAATAATATCTATCCCATAACTAGACCTCAATATATATTAATGTACAACTTAGTGTCTTCCAGATTAATTGAAAAAAGTGGAAGAATGGCAGACATGCAGCTGTGAAAGCCTGTGTTCCTTGCTCTGACACAGACTTCTTGTACCACTCCAGTTGCATCATTTAGCTTGTCTCATCAGAGCTATAATAGCCCACAGGAATGCTGAATAACAAATATATTAAAGACTGGAAGGAGATTGGACACCCCTTAGAAGGGGGATGGCAAAGATACATCTACAAAAGACTTCCTGAACTTCTACAAAATTGTGTAACTAAAAAATAAGTACATACGACTTTACTGTGGGTGAGGCTGTACATATCTGATCTGTACATACACCTCCAGATGGCAGGAAGTGTCTGCCTTCCAAGATACTAACAGTTATTTAATGGGCTGTTGGTATTTTAAGCATGTAATGCTGCTTTTATATATATGATGCAAAGTGACATTCGGCTGGAAGTATCTGTCTCAGAATCACAGCAGCTAGAACCAGTGACACTTTCCAATTTTATAATGCTGGCATGGCTGAAGAAAAACCTAATCTTTACATATTCTTCTGGCTGCATCTGCTTGTGCTCCTAAATGACATTAATCTAGCCTCTGTTTCCGATGGGTGGGAAGATACCTCTCTGAGACTGTCATTAGGCTGTGAATGACAACGATGCTCAACAAATGCCATGTCAAACGAGGAACTGGTGCTGCAGCCGGAGATCACACAATACATTCCCCGCCAGAGCATCTCCTCCAGGCAAGCTGTAGTGGAGACACCGGCTGTGCCCAGCCCAAGTTGATCGCTTTGCAAACACTGCATACTACATCTCGCAGGTCTGAACGACTGCTCAAAGCAGCTGTTGCAAGCCCAGAGTAGGTTTTCCTTCCTTCCTTTGTCTTGCCCACAGCTCCCACAAAACGACTTTCCCCACCTCCTGCTTCCAGCCCTGGAGGGATAACGTGCTACAGCAAACTGCTTCTCCAAGATGCTGCAGGTAAACTTGTCACAACTGTCTCCACCTGTTATAATGAATTTCAACATTAGAAACACAGCATTAGCAACCACCACGGGGGTGCAAAGGCTCTGTCAAGTCCCAGGACGGAGTACAATTTTTGAATTATCCCTGCTGCTCAGCCCTGACATTGCAGACGACGTTGGTGAACACAAGCACAGGTCCCCTCCTCCTACGCTTCATTCTCCCCGAACCTTTACAAGCGTCGCTCACTCCCGCTGCCCTCCCCAGGGCCGGCTTCGGCCAGCGGGGCAGCGGCCTCGCTCTGCCGGGGGGCGGCCGCTGCGGCTCGGGAGGGTCTCCGCGGGCAGGGGTAGAGGCTCTCCGCCACCGCCGGGAAGTTTCCCCGTGCCGGCAGACGGTCCCCCTCCCCACATCGCGAGGTGCACGGGAAGGCACACTCACCTCTCCTGGCCTCCCTGATCTTGGGGCTCAGCATGCTCCCGGCTGGGCGCGCCGCTGCCGGCAGCCTCAGCGGCCGGCCCCGGCCGCCGCCCGGCGCATCGCCGCGCCCGCCGCTCTCCGCTCGAGCGCCACTTCTCTCCACTTCCAGCTCTGGCTCAGGGGCGACGCTTCACATGGGGCTAAATAAACCCTAATGCATTATTTATCCGGCCTCGAATTAATTCCCATCCAAACTAGGCATTAAGTGCCTCGGTAATTACTGTCGATAAATCACTAGCACGCAGACACGAGGGCTGGACCTGGCTCCTTCTGCTAATTGGCCACGCATCAGCGTTATTAATATGCCTCTTTCAGGGAGCAGCGCTGATCCCGCACTCTCCCTCTGCATCTTCCTCCGATAGCGCTTAACGGACGCTTTGACTCGATAAGGATCAGATCAGGAGCTGAATCTCTCCAAGCCAGGGAGAAAAAGGAGCACAAAGCACACGCCGAGAAGCTCGCGCATCTGATAAGGTTGTGCGTTAGAAGAAATACCAAGTGCGCTGGTCCAGAGGGCAGCGGCGTGCTGAGCACTGCATCCCTCCCGGGGAGGTATTCCGGTGAGAGCCGGGGAGCTGAGAAAGAAACGACCCACTGCTCTCTGCAAGGAAGAAAAATTTCTCTTGCCTGCACTGACAGCTGGCGGGATGGGCATTGGGGAATGCCATCACTCCATTTTAGCACCCATCATTTTTATTTGTACTCCTTGTTAAACTCTCCCTCACACCTCCCGGGGGTGGGGGAGGCAAAGTCTGCAGTCAGTAATGGGGGGTGGAAAGGACAAACAGTTGATGAAATAGTTAGATACTATTAAATAGTATCTATAAACTATAAGTATATACTTCGATGAAAATTGAATCTGAGTAACTGACACATCCTGCCCCTGAGCTGCTCTCAGCACAACCTCCTTCCTCACTATCCCCATCCGCCTAGCAGGTCCTTCTGCAGTGTAGAAAAGGGGGTAAATATTTCCCTAGCAATGTGCATGCCCTGCAGTATCACCCTGCAGGTTTGTATTGCTGAGTTGCATTGACAAAAAGCATCTGAGATCAGCAGCTTTCTCGTCTGCCAAGAAGATCCATCATATCTTGCATACTGAATAGTGGCCATCAAATCCTATCTCCAATAGTGGAAGAGGTTCTCTGGCACTTTACAGAGACTGTACTTCTCAATGTGCAGCTGCAGCAATGGCTAAGATGTTTTGGACTGTTAGCTGCTTTAGCTGCTGGTGGAACCAGCTGCTTAGAAGGGATTGTAAATCTTTAAGTTCATGGTGGCCGTCTCAGATTTACACAGTTGTAAATGACGCTAGAAGTGGGATCTGAACTGTTGTCTCTGAATACACAGGCTCCTGCAGTTGTCTCCCCACTAATCATCTGTATTAGCTGGGCTTCAACACAGTGAAGGCTAGCTAACTGGTGATTCCCTTGGCCAACAAGCTTAGCAAGCATCCTGATGCTGTGGATAACCAGCAAGAGGATTGGCAGAGGGAAGTTATGCTTCTGCCTTTCTGACAACCTCAGTCCCTGGATCAAAAAGTCATTCCTACCAACCATTTAACAGAACTCTTTCTCTCTCCATATTTTTAGCATTTCTTGTCTGCTTCAATGCTGTTTATACACATCATTTTGCAGTTTGAGCAGGAAGCCAAAAGGTGTGTACAGTAAAACACAACAAGAGATAAAGTTAACTGAACTTTTAACCTCATGGAAACATGGGACACTTCACCCTGCTAAGTCACTTCCCACGAAAGCTTGATTTCCCTCCTTGGGAAAGACATTATATAGGGACCTATATAAAAAATTACCACACTCATGGGTAAAATAAAAACATTCCATCAAATAACAGCCAAGTTCCACACTAAATGCTAACTTGGAAGGTTTTTTGGTTAAATAAAAAAGTACTCAGTGTAAACAGAAATATTCAATTTGATCCTGTTTGAAATGTTTTGCTTTGACTTAAAACATTTTCAGCCCTTCTTAAAGCAATTTTTAAAAGAGAAACAGCATTTAAATGCTTTTTTAAAAGTTGGAATTTTCCTATTTTTTTCCCATCTTAAACACAATAAATTCAGACCTGAATTTCTCAGATGTACTCTTTGGGGCAAATAAATTATTTGTCAGGGGCAAAAAAAAAAAACCTATAAAAAAATGCCAACTGAGAGAGAAAAAACCAATCACCTCCAGCAAGTGGTTCCATGCTGGCTACAGTGCTTTGCTCTGAGAATTTAAAGAAATACTTCCTGAAAGAAACACTGAGAATAGGTCCAATAGAAAGGTAGTCTAGCAAGTGTCTAGAAGGAACCAGACCTTACAGGAATGTTTAATCCCTGAAGCTTGTGTACTGAACTACTTAGACTGAGCAGGATAATTAGGACAACATATCTCAATGGTTTGTATTTACCTTAATACTCCTGTGAGTTTCCTTTCCATCCCACAGCTAGTTTCTCAGGGTATGTGTTCCTCTGCTGCACCGACCCCACAGAACCACATCCCACAGGGGCTCTGCCCATGGAGCAGGGCTGGGAATGCACTTTATCTGTAGCCCAAGTCAACTCTTTACCTGCATCTGTCCCACACCACTGCCAGCTGCCCCTTCACACACATACAAGAGGCTTTTTGAACATATACCCTTTTATATAAAAAACACCTATGTAAAAGATGACAGCTCAGAGTAGTCCATGGTGATGCAGGAGGGAAAAAAGGTTGAGTAATGGCTGATTTAGCTTATTCTCCCTACATCAAGTTTTGTCTGACTCAGATGCTGCTTCCAAATGGCAATGGTATTGACAACTTTAATTGCTTGTGAAGGACAGTAATTGTAATCTGAAGAGTACATAATTTAAGTATACTGAAGTTCATCTGACAGTTCATCTAGGGACAATTATTTCAGTGCAGAAATTTTACTTAAAGGAAACGATTGTAAAGATGTG
Organism: Calonectris borealis; assembly: GCF_964195595.1. Taxonomy (NCBI): domain Eukaryota; kingdom Metazoa; phylum Chordata; class Aves; order Procellariiformes; family Procellariidae; genus Calonectris; species Calonectris borealis. The sequence goes on from NC_134318.1 coordinate 23,737,525, forward strand.
AAGAATGAAGGAATAATCTGTGAAAGTTCTACTTTCACTGTATTTGCATCGGGCCTCTCCCTGAATGTGCAGTCACGTAGCAGAAAAAAGGGATACTGGTTTAGCCCAGCCCAACCAGGGATATATTAGCCCCATATTTCGTTGCTAAATAAAAGCTAGTAAGTACAGGGGTGGTAGAACTGAGGAAAATAGAGATACAGTTGTGACACCAGTTCTTCCCTCTCACCTAGCAAAGACGTCCTTGAGGGGAGTTTGAAAATACCCTGATTAGAGAATTTAGACAGAAATGCCAGAAAAGGCATCTGGGCAGGCTCCCCAGCTTGAGAATACCTGAAGTTGTGTGCTGAGCCTCAGACTGAGTCCTTGCACCAACAATTCTGAGTAATACCTGCCTGCTCTTCAGAACACAACTCATCTGTGTCCTTGCTACTGAAGCCTGGGATTATGATACCAGAAAAATTCTTGCATAGAGGTGCTGAAGGAGTTGAAGTGGAGTCACAACAAGCAGTAGAATTGTTCTTGCACCTAAGCACACTCTACAAAGATTACAGAAACCTATACTTTGGCCCTGAAGTGCATTAATAGCCTTAATAGCCCTGACCAGCCTCACCTGGCCAGCACCCACACCCTCTGCCCATAGGCCCAGGAGCTCCATTTAAGGCCAGGCTTGGGGCTTCACTTCTAGCCTGAGCTATCTTGTAGGAGTATTGATCTCCAGCTCAGCTATACTGATGTATAGGTCTGGACTGCAATCTATAGACTCTTTTCTCAGCTTGACCTTGTATTTGTCTTGTTGCTGTGGATCTACCTAGCAATTGCTGGATTGTGTCTAATACTGGTAACCTCCATCCAATCTGACTATGAGCTGTGGGTGGTTTTCCTGGCTTAACCCTAGACCTGCTTCATCGTCATGAATGTGTTTGATGATCTGGACTCCTAACTGAACCTGACCATCATTTCTAAGTCTCTCCTCCTTACCTCGTTCAGATACTGTGGGGACTACACCCTACCCTGCTGTGCTGTCCCTCCCTTTCCCTTAGGGAGCAAATGGCCATTGCTGGTCACCCCATTCCAGAGATAGGCTAAAGGTGGCCCAATTTAGCAGACTTCTCAGAGAGACTTAGGAAGCTGCTGAGGTGTAGGCAATAAGACTTTTATGACTGACTGATTTGAGGCAAGAGGGGCATTCCTGATGGCTTGAGATACCAATGTCAAGGTGTGTACCAGTTGTTGGAAAACACTGCTCTCATGGTTATATCTCTCTGCTTGTCCAAATCCAGAATGGCAGTCTATCATAGAGCACTAAACATCTGCAAGGCTAGAAAATAGAGATCAGCTGACTAACCAAGTACTAGAGAAGAGCTACTATCTGTCTCTCAGGTGAATCTAAAAATAAATGCACTTATTAATTATCTGCTGCCTGTTTGGAATGTGGAAAAACTCTTCTGTATATCACAAGTGTTTATCATTGATTGCTAAGCACACATAATGAAGGAAGGTGATGTGGCCTAGGGATTAGAAAACTTAAGGAGAGTGGGGAGGCATCGCCTCCAGCCTTAACGACAACTGATTTCCCATGGCTACAAGCAAGATACTCAGTTCCAGGTCCCATCCACCTCCATGCAGTGTTTTGAGACCTGGGATTGGCAAGTGCTGCCTAAATGTAGAGGATGATAATGATAATAAGTTATTGCAGCAGGGACACTCACAGAAGATATGATTCATCTGTTGGCACCAAGGCTGATGGCTGGAGGCTATGAAACATGTTGGGTGCTTGAGACGGAAGAGTGCGTGGGCCAGTGAAGTTGCTGAATCTGGGGGGGGGGATTGAATGGATCTCGGTTTCCCCAGGCCGCACACACAGCATGCTGTCACCTACCAATTATTACACAGCATATCCTTTTTTCCTCCTCATCTTCTGCTTCCATATGCAGGCCAAGGACTTGTTGTAACTAGCTGATTAATGTATTTTCTTTACTCATCAGCAAGATGCGTCTGGATCAAAGCCCAAGATCTAATCACCCTGGACTTTGGCACCATTGAAATCCAGATCCAGTTTATTTAGATTGCAACTTTGGTTACAATCTGTTCTCATATGGAGAAAATGGAGTCGATGGAAAAGGGTCTACAAAACAAGAAGGACCATGGTGTGCATTTTGAGATCAATAACTGCAGCAGCATTGCCTCTGCAAGGCAAGCTAGAATAAATATGTATATAGGAACTCTGGGAATTCTGCTTTGGGCATAATGAAGATTGGGCATAAATGGACAACTTTTCAAGTATCTAATGACCAGAAGGAATTTCAGTTTGATATGACCCTTGCTTCCAGGCTGAGCGATCACCAGTTCAAACCTCTTGATGATGCCATCTGTTTTTTCAGGTGAAAAGGGTCACTGGTCTTTCAGCTGCCAGTAATCAGTGGTTTTATTGGCAGTCTTAGGAGATATAGCAAGAAAAACTCAGACCATGAAGAGAGAATTCCCCTGTTCTCCTTTTGAAATGGCCTCTCTAGTTCCAGGTAAGCTGATGATGCAGGATGGAGAAAGCTGTGCAGATGTTCTAGAACAGCTCTGGAAACAACTGGAAGCTCAAAGGTATTTTTGAGAAAAATTAATAGTTCATGAAAAACTTTAGTTCAGAGATTATCTAAGGCCAACAGATAAGGAATAGAGCAATTTCTTTAGGTTTGGCTGAAAATTAAGAAAATGCATAAGCCTAATGGCATCTTGGACTTCCCAGGGGTAATGCTTCCCGGAGGAGGCAGTGAATATGCCAAACACATTAAGACTACTAAGAGAGGACAGAACTATGATCTCATGGAATTACATTTAGGAATGAGGGGTAAGGTGGAGACCATAAACAAGAAAAATTTTTAATGTTTTGCAGAGTGAAACTAGGCAATTTCTGGGTATCTTTATAATTCTTTTACAGTCACTGTTAGTTCCCATCTAGTCACGTTCCACAAATAGGTCAGGAGTACTTCATCTTTGCTTTCAGGATGTAAGAGTGAATCTCTAGAGAGCAGCTACAGCTTGAGCGAAGGCTATAACACAGCTGTCATAGACTTCAGTGGGGCAAGAAACTTACCAAGCAGAGATACTGCTGGCAGCCAAAGATGGCTTTAATTTTTTTCTCCTCTGCAATGATGAACACGCACAAAGTGTACCTATATCCCTGCAGGATCTCTCCTACTACTGTAGCAAATACCTGAAAATCATTTGACTTTATTCAGAAGAGTGCCCTGTCAGTAGGAAGAATAGGTATTTTACTTAAGTGACCTGCAAAAGCACTTTGAGAATTGTACGTTATTCTTCATAGTAGATAAAGAAAGACTGACTTGGTATTTTCTTTCCCTTTTTTTGTTTATATTTGACAAACATCAAAGACGTTGATGTGCCCTTTCTGGTTTTGCTATAAACAGTGGTGTCTGACCATGCCGAGGGTGTGCACTATACTAATGAGAAGCAAAATCTTTAACAGAAATTTCTGACTTGTAAGAAATTACTAGGCAGTGCAATTGAAGAGGTGACAAAAGAAAGGCTAAACAATTCTGAATGATCTGATAAAGATTTCCAACTTTGTTTTGTGATGCACCTTCATACATTGGAGGCAGGCAAGATTTAGATTATGAATGTAAAAACTTTCTTAAAAACAATAAATCTCTTATAAATCCAAAGATTCTAGACTTCTCTAAGCTTTATAAACAGTGAGACAAAGCATGTTCCTAGTTCTTATTTAATTTTGTATATTTTCTGTTCTGTACTAGTCTTTGTGGTATCATCCTTATTACACCAAGGGCAATGCCAGGAATGGAGATTATATGCCCCCTTAAATACCAGAAATTCTCTTGCTATTGCAGTATTCCTAAACATGTCTGCAAGCAAAGTTTTCTTCAGTAATGAAGGCAAACACAGGGTTACTGAGACAAGGTGGCTCCAAGTATTGCTCTCATTTGCCTTTCACAGGGTAAGGATTACCCATAGAATGGATACTAGTTGTATGGACAACCAGTGCCTATCTTAAATTTGTGCCTAGATGATAGTTTTATTAATGAGGCAGACAGAAATCTTTTTACCTTTGCAATATCTACTGGAGACACCCCAGAGTAGATCAGAGACTTTGAATTATTTGTTTCTGCTCCATGCAAGATCTGGTAGATATTTTCCAGTCTGAAATAGAATGGCAATGACACTGCAACTTGTGTCTCATAGCCAGATAAAATACTGAGTAACATAATGAAGGTAAATACAAATAAATTATTCCCAAATTGTACTTGGCTTGAAATCTGTTTCACATCTGAATAAGGGCTATTCAAACAGTTGAGGACTAGGACACATCATCTACAAGGAAGGGTTGAGGGAGACAGACTTGCTTAATCTGGCAAAGAGGCTAATGGGGGATCTAATCGCAACCTACAACTAGTTAAAGGACAGTTTCAAAGACTATGAAACCAAACACTTCTTGGTAGTGGCCGATGCTAAAATAAAAAGCAATGCCTCCAAGTTTCAGCTTAGAATTTCAGATTGGAGTCTAGGAAAAACTTTTTCACCAGGAGGGTGGTGCAGCACTGGGGCAGATACCCACAAAGGTGGTGAGATCTCAGTCTTCAGAGGTTTTCAAGATGGCTAGATTAGTCTGGTTTTGGTGCTAGCCTCCAAACAGACGGCCGGCCTAAGTAACCTCCAGAGGGCCCTTCTGTCCAACATTTTTGTGAGTCTGTCTGAAAGCCTGTTTTCTGCTGCTATATCTATGTTGGTCTAACAAAATGCTGCTTTTCTGTCCAACCCTTGCCTCACTATCACCTTCAGATCATCACAGGTCTAACAGAGCTGCTACTGCAATCAAACCTGTCAAATCAGGGAAATAGCAGCTGAAGGTCTTCCCTACATCATTGCCTCTTTCAAATCAGAAATTCTCTATGAAATGAATTCTGATTTTACTGAACTTAATTTCTTGATTCCAATACAGAAAAGCATTTAAAGGCTTTTGAGAGACTATTCACATGCTTCACATCAAAATACATGCTTCACTGACCTGCTGGATCAGAATTTATTGGAGTAGTTCATGTTGTTTGGATTTTGCATTATGTAAGCAAAGCATAGAGCCTCAAACTTCAAAGGAAGCTACATGACCAAGTCCCAGTTAACTGTGCTGCCCAGCCCAGTCTGATTCTAATTGTATTATCTCCACAGTTATGCCTCTAGATGTATCTTGACATCAGTCTGCTCTCACTCAGATCTCGCAACAAAATTTGTCTGTCTGAGTTTCTCTGACATTCCTGGGACAGGTGGAGTGTGAAAGCTTGGAGAGATTACTGATTTTTCCCTTGTTCATCTGTTCCTCTACACCCCAGACCTTCCCTGCACCTTTGAGAACAGTGACAGCAATACATCCTTTAGTCAGGAGCTGCAGGACCTCATGAATCAGCCACATTAAAACGTGGTAACCTGGGCAATCACTTATCCTATCTGTCATCTATGGGCCTAGAAGAAATGAGGTCCTTGATTCAGAGAGGAGATACAGAAATGCATTATTTAAAACTTAAATGCTATCTCTGCAGAATGGACTTTTTTTCTTTTAGTGGCAGGAACCAAAGAGCAGTGCATGCATATTTTAGACACTGGGGACTGAGGCTGGCATCCTCAGGAACGTATCTCCTCCTGCTGTGTCAGGGAAAAATATAGTCATTTAGGCAGATCTGATTCAAAATTAAACTAGGGTGAAAACTGGAGGCTAGGTGAAAAATGAAGGGAGCTAAAAATTTCAAATGTGCTGTTATTTTAACACTGACCCATTTTTCTTCTGTTTCAAATAATTTTAAGCAGAGGGGGAGAAAATAATTGAATTAAAATAGAGCTGTAATTATTAATGACTTCTGGACTTGGGTTTTGGAGGCCCAGGTAAAATCTGTGGCTCTGCCACTAGCTGGCAATGTGGCCCTGGGTATGTCACTTCAATTCTTAATGTCACTGTTTCCAGCCTCCAAAATGGAGATTGTAATACTGACCTCTGATAAGCTTTTCAAGATGCATGGAAGGAAAATGCCTAATAAAATGGGTTCAATATAAGTCGTATTACTTATTAAGCAAAAATGTGATCTGAAAATTTCTTCCTGTACATATTTTTTGATCAAAACGTAACAGAAAAATGTGAAAAGCATTTTTGTTTTTTAAATAATGATGTCAGTATTTCCTTGGGGAAAAATAATTTAGGGATCATAGTCTTTTAAAATCAGCATTCAGTTTAGAGCAGATATAATCCTAATAAAAGTGGTCTTAATTTTGGTAATCAGCATCTTATTTAGAAGGATGCCTCTTTCCTGGAAGATGACCAATACTTCTTCCCTTTCCCTGCCCCAGTATTAATATGTGGAGCAGACTTATTTGGACTATCCAACTGTGTATTTATACAAATGTCTTCTCAGAGATGATCTCCTGTGGAGACTGTCCACTCATAGCAGCTGCAATGTAATGAGTCTGCATAGAGATACTTCATTTGAAAATCAGAAATTTGTAGCAACAAAAAAAACCCCATGGTTCTAAATCCTTAGCAAGACAGTTCCTAAGCTTGTGCTCCTACAGGGAATTTACAGCTTGGGAAAAAAACATGTACTGAAAAGATCTATATTACTGGATTTACAGAGACAGAACGGAACTGTTCATTAAAGTTGTATGATTAGGATTTTTTTGTTTAAAAAAACCCAAATAACCCTCTAAAAATTATTAACTCCCCACAAATGACATTTATCTCAGGATATTCTGTTTTATGTTATGCTTTATTTAGCCTTACTAATATTTTTGTTCAATGTTCAAATGAAAAATGCCTTTTCAAAACAAAACATCAACTAGTTTAATTTTGAAAGTATTGACATCAGTCTGCTCTCACTCAGATGTCCCAACAAAATTTGTCTGAGTTTCTTTGATATTCCTGATATATCCCTTATTTTTTTTCCTTTGCCAAAGCTGACCCAATTTACAAGCAATTTGCTTCCCCCCAAAGGTCCATTCTTCATTCACAATCTTTTATCTGCTCTGCTACATGCTGACACCTGTATCATCTCTGCCCCTGTTTTCCAAGTGGCTTCTCTGCTGGGTACCCAACTGAAATCTGACCATTCCAGAGGCTGGTGGAGTATGAAAATGTAATCCTAGAAATGCTCAAATTGCTGAAAGTAAATAAACAGGAAAGTAAGTCGTTATATTTTGTGTTGTGATACTCTCCTGTCTCATTATTTAAGATGGACTGAGGAAAAGAAATAGAAGCTTCAGTTATAACATGAAAATAAACTGCGTACCTGCAGCTATGTATTTCTGCTGCCTCATGTAACAGCAGAGCTTGAAAGCCTTTCTGTCGTACTGCCACCTGGTGATGCGCGGAGAGGAAGGTGCCAACACAAAATATGCTCAGAATGAAGACTGCCCATGTTACTGCGGAGACCCACAAACCAAGAAATGTCTGGAGCTGGGGCAGAGGCTAAAATGCTGTAAGATATAATTTCATATTTATGGTCTGTATGGACAAAATAGGTGCATGGGAAAAGAAGAGCTCTGAATATCTCTGGCAGGAATGCCTGTATTGGGCAAAGGCAAACTGTTTGAATTTTTCATCTTTATTCTCATTTGAGGGGAAAAAAAAAAAAGAAATAAAAATAGAAAACAGTTGTTTAATGGAAATGAAAAAGGATAAGAACTTAAATAGCAATAAAAATACCACTAGAGCCTGGCATGTCTACATTAAGTATTTAGTCATACACTTGCCATCTGTGCATTCAGGATGGCTTTTAAGATGGATCCCATCTCTGAGCTACTCCTCTAGCTGTGCAGAATAAAACACAAGCCATGGGACTGACTTTGACTGGTACTAGTTGTGGTACTAGTTTGTTGCTACATAGTTGGCATGAAGGGGACAAACCTTGCAGATTACATTCTCAATGCATGTTGGTCCCAGACTTTTACAAGGTAGACTTCCGCTTCCTTCAAGTTAGAGGCATCTGCACATTCCTCTAAGCATTGTGTAGTGACCGATGCATTGAGACACAAAACAATTATTTAAGTTTCACCTCATGATTGGTGTCTGTTTTTTAGGCGACTTAACAACACTTATAAGCCTTCTTAGATCTCCATGTGAAGTCTGCCATTCACATTTCCCTGCTTACAGAGAGGCAATTCTTCCAGGCAGAGACAGCCCTAGAGACCCTGTGTCTGAACTGGCATCCTAACACGCAATCTTGCAGAAGGAATTTGCTGGTTTGTCAGCTCTAAGCCACTGCTCTCCAGTGCTGGAAAGGTATTACAACAAAAGGGACTCCTATATCTGACACATAGCCGCTGAGGAGCCTGTTGCTCTTCCCTCTTGTGGTGCACGTCTCTGCAAGGTAACTACTGCATTCTTTTACCACTTCGTCTTTTACTCCATATGGTAGTTTCAAATTTGAAAGCTGTGCTTTCAAGTTCTGCTGAATACACTGAGCTTGCAAATGATCACGTGGCCAATAACTAGTTTCTTGTTGCTCTACTTTGCTTTTTTAACAAAGTATTTCTATGTGTTTAGCACTAGGGTTTAATTTCAAATCTAATATTACCTCTCTGCTGAGCAGCAGCAGCAATTTTGTGTATCCTTATAGGTCAAGTTTTTAGCACAAAAGAAAACACTAATGTAGAATCTGGCTATAAATTAAGTAGAGATTAAGGAGATTTGTCTTATTATTTAACAGCCTAGAACAGAGTTATCTGAACACCCTAAAAGCAGTCCTTTCCTAGGAAAAAAGGAAACCACAGTCTCCAGGGAGGCTACCCAGCTTCAAGAATTGTTTTTTAAACCAAAGCATACCAGGTCGCAAAACTACTGCTTTCATCAGTTTGTCCCCATTCCTTCTGTCCAGAATTTTGTATGACATGGCAAAAGCTAGCAATCAAATGCAACTGGAGTATTAATTCTATAAATAAGGAATTAAAGAGAGGGGAAGATACATGAGTCTAGTTCAGACAGCTAGAAGAACATTTGCAGAAAAGCCAGGCTTATCCATGAATAGGGTGGGACAGCTCGTTAAGCATGCTTATTAGCTATTTGAAGGTACCTGAGTAGTTATCACTGTGGGATACATGCCTTCCTGGATATTTGCAGAGTCTCTCTGGGAGCGCAGCTTAGAGGAGAGCAAGGTCACAGGAGCAGGAGTTTATAAATAGACTTGGGAACTGCAAAAGGAAAAATAATAGTAGTTAGTAGGGGACATATCAGAGATAAAAATATGTCTGCACTCATACTCGTGTTGCAAGGATTTTGCTTAATTTGTTTAGCCTGAACTTCAGGCTCCCTATTTCCTCTAACATGATGATGAGAGTTGCTGCAGGCTGTGCAAGCTACACAACATCCTTGCAGAGACCAAAGAGGCGTGTTCAACAGGAACTAGGACCGGTTTCTGAGACTTAAGAAAGTGATGTTGTCTGCAGAGGTTTTGGTGCTGCTTCTGCAGAGAGGGAGAAAAGTAAGTCTTCCAAGAAAATAGCTCTTGGTCAATATCTGTTTATGTAATTATGTTTTGTGCTTTTGTCAGAGGCTGTGTCTGAGAGTGGTATTATGTATTAAAGTCTACTTTTCTGTTTTGTAAATATTTGTAAAAATTTTCCTGCAGAACTTCTGTATCATGATCCTCTCATTCAACAACTTTTGAGCTGATCATGAAAACAATGAATTCCTGGGTATCCTGTGGTAGAAAGTTAATCTGAGGTACAGGAGTGGGGAGAAATAGTATGCCATTATATTTTGCATCAGCCTTTCGACTTCCTCAATCTCATTAGACTAACATGCCTTCTAGTGTGGAGATCATGTTCAGTCAAGCTGCCTTAAAAATTTTCCTGCACAACATTTTTCTAGTCAATAGGTAGCATTTAATCAAAATAGCAGCTTCCCAGAGGAACTTTCATATTTGATACTTCTGGGGAAAAAAAAAAGATTCTGTTCATTTGATCAAGATGTTCTGACACTTTCAAACAAGAATGTTTTCACTTTTGTTACAACCAATTTTTAAATGCAGCTTCTTTTTTCTTGTGTTTTTAAAAGTTGATATTGTTTTACTAACTCTGGAATAATTTTGGTGGCATTTAGTTAAGCACAGAATTAAAAAAAAATGTAGTTTAAAATTATGTAGGGTATTTCTGTGATTATATAGTCCAGTGATTTTCCCCCCCACACACCACCACTTACTACTTTTAAAGGAGCCACAAAAGATGAGCAAAGCGGGGGGCTGTCAAGCAGCAGAATTACAGTTGCTGTGTAAGGGTTCATAGGAAACTACTTCAGGATTACACAGATTGTAAAATGCTGAAAACCACTGCACCAGTCTGACCTCTAAGATGCAGGCTATTGGATATACTCTGGTTTGTTCCTGTTTAAACAACAAAAACATCAGAAAAAATCCCATTTTGATTTACAGATTTTTGTTGATGGAGGGAATTTGTTCCAATTTCCAATGAAACTTTTTGAAATAGCAGAATTTCATGTGACAAATCATCCTTATCATGTAACACTGCTACTACTGATCAAAGCTTACCAGCGCCAAGGTGCAGGCTGGGTGGCGGGAGGCACAGAGGATGGGTTGCCAACTGCCTGGCCTTGCTCAGGTGGAAATGCCAGGGGAAGGAAATGGGTCCCTCTCCTGAGACGTTAGGAGCTTGACTCCAGCACTGACACTGCAAACTGCCCTGACTTTTCACAGCCGATCAGTCATGGTGCCAGAGTAGCCAGTGGTGTAATGAGACCTCCCGATCCAGACTAAGAGTGCTTAGGTCCAGGGTGGGCTGGCAGGCAACAGGCAGAGAAACGCTGCCTCACAGATAGGCTATACCTCTTTACCAGCTACCAGTCTCATGGCTTCATCAGCACGAGCTCCGTTCAATTTAAAGCTGAAGTTCAGTTATCTGTGCAGGTGTACAAATATGCAAGTTACCTTACAATCCGCATAGTGTGGCCATGCATTGGTACACACTGCCTTATTTTCCTCAGAGGTGGTGGTGCTGCCTGGGGTGGCAGGCCTGGGCGGGAAGGCTGCCTCTCGAGGGCCTTGGCCCAGTTCGGGGCTGCCTGGCAGCATCGGCAGAAGCTGGCTTTTACTTCCTACCTCCTCAGGGCTCTGCCTTCCAGGCAAAACCCGGCCAAAGAGCTGGGGTGGCCTTCCCTGCTGCCCCAGGCCTCCCTTCGCGTGTGTGCCAGAGGGAGAGGAGCTGAGCTGCTCAAGCTGACAGTCCTGCGGCTTTTCACTACATGGCCCACTGCTTTCGCTTCTTTGGGAAGATTTGCTGAAGGAGCTGAACGCCTCCTTCATTGCAGATTTCAAGGTTTACTGAGAAAAATGATGAGTGAAAATGATGGTTAAGCAGATGGTTTAAGTTTTTGCATTGCCTTTCTCTGCGGTCTTTCTGTCAGCTTCTGCTCTGCTATTGAAAAGAGGGGAGGAAAATGAAACAGTGCCGCTTCCCTTTATGATGTTAAAGAAATGAAAAATGAGTCAATGAATATTCTTTTTTCTTGATAAAAAGAATGTTCATTAAAAAAAGAAGGTAGCTGGATTTTAGCAGGAAAGATGAAGAGTGGAGAAAAACCTGCAGCTAGCTCGACTTTTGGACACTTTGCAATGTTAAAAGGGACATGCGTTTAACTGGCTTTTTTTCTAGATTGAAGGTTATGAATGTGCAGCAGAAAAATGTATTGTCTCAGCAAAATCAGCTGCATTTTATTTCTTATGTCTACAAGGAGAGAAAATTGCCGAAGGGAGAAATACAGGTTTTTCAGCAAAGCTCCATCCTGTTTGGGTTTGCAATTGAGCTGAACTATCAGCCCCTTGGGCAATGGCAACGGCACAGCAATTGCCAGAGGACATGTTTGCTCTTGGTGTAACCAGTCAGCCCATTTGGTGAATCTAATGCAACTGAAATGTACTGTACATTGGGTTTCAGGAGAAAGCTGCAGTAGCTGACCTCCAGCCTCAAGCTTGAGAAGTGCTCTGCTTCTAGCCATTCTGGACCACTAAGACACCTTGATGTGGGTGGTATCATTACTGTAAAGGCATGAAACAGGGTTTTTTCCACTTGTGTGTGGAGGTTAGAGTGGCGAAGAAGAGAGAAGTTTAATAAAAATCAACATGAGGGACATTATTTGATACTGTGAGACCGGTGGACCTTGTAGTTATCTCCAGATCCTTGCCTCAGGAAGTCCACTGTATGTCCGGCTCAGGCAGGACGACTCATCTCCACTGGGCCATGCATGATCTCCTTAAGAGTGCTGCCCTTATCAGATGGCAGTTTCCAGTCAGTGTTGGTAGAGCTAGCTTCTGGGTTCAGGAGGTTATTAGTGCCCTTTCTAGAAACCTTAAACCAAGATAAGGGTTCCTTTGAACTAGGTGCCCTGCACAGAGATACAAATGCAAGTATGTGGGAGACATGCCTTTTTTTCTTCCTGTGAGATTGGGGGAAAAAGGACGAAGAAAGGAAGGATTTTTCTTTCCATTTTTGTAGGTGGAGGCACAGTGCAAAGGGTTGTTAATATAAACAGCTCAAACTGACAAAGGGCGTTGTGGCACTGTCTCGTGCTACATTAGCTATTAGCTTGTCTTTACCCCTTGCGTTATTTTTACTACAGATATTTGGTTACAGCTGTTCTGCTCCAGTGAAGCAGAGATTAAGCAGAGGGCGTGTTGAAACTCTGGACTTTCAGCCCCATCAGCAGTTAGTGCAGAACGAAAAAAGAGAAATGGTGCTTCCTCTGCTGTGTGGATTAGAAATCTACTAATGACTGTGTGGCTGTATGAGTCCTGACAGCATCTAGTGAGGGGTGCACCACTAGATAGGGAAGGCTCCTGGAAAATAAACCTCTCTGATCAAACAGCATGGAGGGGCTGCTGCAAATGACCTTCTGTTTTGTCGTTTTAAACTGACACTAAAAGGGTGGAAATGGAGCACATTTAGGCTTGTTTCTGAGTTAGGAAAGGGAAAATGATGTCCCCTCTGGGTTGGTATTAATAGTCTTCTGTGTCTCTGTGCTTTTGCCATTCATCTCACCACTGTGGTTTTGGCTAGATTGCAACTGGGAAGGTATCGGCTGATACGTGAACAGCCTAAGGCATAATACTGGATGTGTTGGCACAGCCTTTTGCAGGCTGTGTGAGCTTGCTCAGCCTGTGCTCAGAGCTGCCCAGAGGCCTCGCAGCCATTTTGGTGCAGCAGTGAGCTCAGCCAGACCTGTGCGCCTCTCGGTGGGGCTCACTCAAGTGGCCAAATGCAACATTCACTGGAGCTGCCCTGGATGTGGGTAGCTCAAAGTGTGACCTTGCATCTGCCTGGAAAACACCCTATAGATTATACTTAGTTTAGCTAATGATTTCTAAAACCTGGTCAACTTAAGACTACTCTCTGGAGTGGAGTATTTTCCTCGGGATGTGAGGTATATTTCTGTTTGCAGCAAAGATACAGAGCTGCTTAATTCTTGGTATAAGCTGTAAAGGAATGAACAAAACCCATGATTTTGCTGCTGCCTCTATTGTTGATCTTTCTTTCAATAAATACATTTCCACATTAAGGGATGAGAACAATCCTCTGGGACTGTTCTATGCCAGAAACATCGCTTCATTGAGAGAGGTCCTTGCAGTGTATAGGCAATCCCTGTCCTGTCTTATTACTTAACCCTATCGAACTGTGAAATCAGACCCTTCAAGGCTTGCTGCTTCTACCTTCAGAAACATCAGAAGTCTCCAGTCTGGATACTGCCCTAGCTTAGCTGGAAGAGAAAGTTAGTTTTCCTCCTGAATACTTTTTCAGGCATTTGAGTGAAGTAGATGTTAACAGAGAACAGATGGTGTTAACCACCTAGGGTAAAATCCCCTCAGGTTTCAGTCACTGTAAGGCCCTGATCCCACTGATTCTCAAGGTCACCATAAAATTCTCAGGGAGAAGCAGTTCAGGAAACACTTGAATTTCCTGTGTAAAAATATTGAAACTCCACCTCCCCTTAAAAACCAATTATAAAGCCTTTCAGATGTGTTATTAGGGAGAACAAAAAATCAACTAGACAACTAGGAAGTAGTCTTCCCCCAACCCTGTAGCTAATCTAGGCTCCTTTATGTTGTCAGTGAGCGTATAGTCCTTGTTTGCCTCTTGATCTGAGTAGCTGCCTTGACCGTATTAGTAGAGAGGTCAAGGACTTAGCATTCACCTCGGCATTCAAATGTATTTATTTAAGGGTACTGCATTTGAGGAAGGACTGCAACTGTTCCATGTCCTTTGGGCACAGGTTGCACTGAGAGCATGCGCTTTGTGGTGCTGTATTCCTGTACTAGTTTGGTAAAACATTAAATTTAAAACCAAAATGAAACCACAACCCTCCCCCCACGCACACACCTTTTCTTTGTGAATATGGTATGGGGGGAAATACTTGGTTACTCTTGACCCAAGGAGAAGCATGCAATGCTTGCCAGGTTTGTGCGTAAGCTGAATTGTTCTAAGTTGCTTTGGGAGCTTGGCGGGTCCTGGGCATGTGGTTCATTTGCTCTTCACTTCTGCTTTCCTCAGGAAATAAGTGCAGCAGCTAATCAGGTGATTCACAGTGGAAAGTTTAAAGAGCAGAGTGGGAGCTGCTGCGTACACCAAGATGCCTAGTAGGAGAGAAGCAGTAATGCTCATTTCTCTGGGTGTGGTTATTGACTGCAACAGGAGCTGCTGAATCTAGGAGCCCAGGTATGTCAAGAAATTTGCTGTGAAAGCAAAACTGACTGTTAACTGTTGAAGGAAACTGAAGTGTTATCTGCAACTGGTTTGTTATGGTAGGATCATCTTCAAACAGCAAAGGTTTCAGTCAAAGATCACCCTAAACTGCAGTACAAGGAGGAAAAAAGATCAGCAGTTTGCTTGTATCCTTTAATCTACAGATAGTAATAGGATTGCAGATGTAAGGGATGTATCTGTTGCTGCTGCTAGTGGAGACTTGTTAGATTTGGTTTAACTGCATGTCCCTATCTAATGTGCTGTTGTTGTGAGATGATCAGAATTGCCCTGGTCTTGTTCCTCTGAGTTTGCTACAACTATATTGTCCGTGACTGACCAGAAGCATTCTGTTCGCTCTTGAGATGGGGGCATTACTTCACTTCCAGGAGGACCACATCTCAAAAGCAAGTATACCCAATATCTGTGCTTCTCTCTTGGCTGCAGTCAGCGAAGTCAAGTCTGAGACAATATACAAGTCAGAGAAGAAACTGTTCCCAATTAGACATTTAGAAGCTACTTTTTAAAACAGGAAAAAATGAAGAGTGGGTACATGAGGAAGAGCTTAAGTCAGTTTTATAGCTACTTTTGGATTGTATGGAGATGCTCTTCAAACGAAAATAAAGAGAAATGCAGTTAAGTGTTTGAAACTGAATTAATGATTTGTAAGGTTGTACTGCAGAAATGCCTTGTCCAATTTAGATGTACTCAAAAAGTAAAAATATGCTTGGACAAATAAAGTCCTAGTGTAAATGAATGCAATTCCTATGGTAGTAATAGTGTCATACCTTCTTGAAACAAGCTGAAATGATATTTATATTGCTGAAAAAGTAGGGGCCGTGTCCTACTGAAATGGGACTTGTTCTTTGAACAGTATTCAAACTTCTCTAAGCTGACAATTGTTTTAAACCCCCTCTGTTGTTTGTATTTTGTCAACTATTTGTATTTCAAGGCACCAGCCAGGTTAGGCTCCTATTGTATAGAGCACTGTGGCAGAACTTAGGAAGAGAGAATACCTTCCCTGTAGAATTTACAATTAAATGGACCTGGCAAGGATGGGTAGGATATTGAATTTTGCAACTTGTTTTAATTCATTGCAGTCCTCGTATTGGAGAAGATAAATAGAGTGACATCAAAGTGTAAATCTTTTTGGTGGCGTTTTTCGATTTGCCTCATGAAATATGTCAAGTATGATCACTAGACATAGGACTGATAGGTGTAGATAATTTAAGAAAGGCTGAGGGAGCTCAGGGAGGAAGAACCGAGGTGATTAGGAGGGACAGAGGTAAGAGAGTAGTAGATGGACAGTGTCTGGCACAGTGTTTATTCTGAGGTACTTGTCATTTCCTGTGAGCACAGAGTGGTGTGAGCCACAAAGAGGGAGTTTGTGATTGAATTGAGAGAGAACTAGAAATAGTGAGATAAGATGGTTCATAAAAGAAACAAGTGATGCCTTCTACTGCTTGGGTCTGTTATGGCATCAGACAGCTTTCCTGGGGAGGTAGTGGAATTTCCTGTTTTTAGCATTTAAAATGATTGACTGGCATGACTGTTGAATGAACAGATTTATCTTGGCTGTCAAGGAAAGGAAGGGGATATACAGAGGTATCACACAGTGGATTTTTGGGGCGCTGTGAACCATGTGTTTCTGATAGTCACCAGAATCCTGGGTTTTAATAGTCAAGAAAAGGCTATTAGGAGAAGGAATATTTAAAGCAGGTAGTCCTAGTACTAGGGGTCTGATATTTAGTCTAATATGCCTCTTATCATCTGGACAGTTGGAGTAAATAAGGAGGCAAATTGAGTCCTCATTTTGCTTTCATTTATTTTTGGAGATTAAAGATTTCCATGTACACTCAAGTATCTAACATTTTTTGCAGATTCTTTTTCATAAAAAGTGGATCAAACTCTGA
Source organism: Calonectris borealis (assembly GCF_964195595.1). Classification (NCBI taxonomy): domain Eukaryota; kingdom Metazoa; phylum Chordata; class Aves; order Procellariiformes; family Procellariidae; genus Calonectris; species Calonectris borealis. The sequence goes on from NC_134318.1 coordinate 23,754,186, forward strand.
AATTTGATATGGGACTTGATTGTGTTTTGGTCAACCATCTTACCACGAGTCCCTTCTCTGATAACAAATGATTTTAAATGTAGAAGTAAACTTCTTGATCTTGGTGCAAATTGGCATTTTATAGCTGTATGGGATCATTCTTTGGACTGCTGGGGCAGTTAATCCCAGATAAATATAATTAAAATGTAATTTTAAAAATCATGCTTGTTCAGCTAGTCAGCTTTTGGTATTAGTGTTCTATCTGTCCTGCTAGCTTTGGGCAGGCCTTTCTTCCCTTTTGTCTTATCAGTCTGAAAAGGTGTAGCCACATTGCAGTGTGATTTCACACAAGCTTCATTTAGAACAAAAGGGAAAATACATGAAGAAGTTCCACTTCCTCTCTGTTACCTGACACTACTTTCTGAATGATAGCATCAGGTTTATTTGGTATATTTTCACTTTCATGTCCTTTAAAATCTTTGTTATTTAGACTTTACTTTTTGTATCATTGTGATATTTATAACTTACCAAAACTGAAATAAGCCATTAATTTACACTGAGGATCAGGACAAATGGTGGGATGTAGAAGAGAGCCAATATATAAGACCTTTTAAAAAAATCTAAGCTATCCTTATTACCAAAGCTACTTGAATGCTGGACCCTGTGATATTGTGATTGGTCTAGAAGAATAATTATCCTCCAAGAGGAATAGAAAACGCAAAGGATTTAGAAATCCGAATGAAATTGTAGATGAAAGAAAAGGCTATTAGGAGAAGGAATATTTAGAGCATATAATGCAAGTGGAGACAACAGACTAATACTAGAGGACTGATATTTAGTCTAATATGCCTCCTGTAGTCTAGGCAGTTGGAGTAAATAAGGAGGCAAATCATAATCCTCATTTTGCTTTCATATACTTCTGGAGATTAAAGATTTCCATGTACACTCAAATGTCTTAGTCTGTTACAATTAAGTCTTCATTAATGAAGCTGTGTGTGCATATCTGGTTTTAATAGTTTCTGTGGAGAGAGGAAGAATTCTTTCATTACATAGATTCATAGAGTGAGAATTTTTTGAGTGACCAGCCCTGCTTGGCTTAGCTGTGCCACCAGCAAGAAAGGCCTGCTAAGTAAATTATGAATAGAAAGAGAGAAAATTGGTAAACACCTTTGCAGTGCCATTCAGTGCAGTGCAGTTCAAGTAGTGCCGTTGATTGGTCAGTCACTGACCTTCTGAGGCCAGCGTAAGCACTTCATTTCACCTCTCCATGCCTCAGTCTCACCATCTGTGAAACTCTCATTCGTTTCACCTCTCCATGCCTCTGTAAAGGATTTTGGGCTTCTCTATACAAATGACCAAGGAGAATGTAGGCAGTGGGAGTGAGTTACTTGTTAGTTAGCACTGATGTAGGCTTAGAATAGCTTCCAAGGTGAGAGATTTCCCCTAGGAAGAGAAGGGTGCCATTTGGGATGTGAGAGCAGCCTCATTGAAAAAGCAACTCTGAGCTATGCTCGCTGACGCCCTGAGAACAGTACCCAGGCTTTCTCAACACACTGTACAGCTTCACGATGACTCAAGTGGGCCAAAATCCAATACCGGGGTTAAGTACAACATATGACAAATGTAACTCCCACGCAGTCATGAGGAACAAAGTCTTCCTGTTTACTCTGTGTGGACAGTCATCACGCTTTTTCTGCTCACAGGGCTGTGTTGTCTTAACACAGATAATTGAGGAAAACAACAGCAGCGAAACACAAAATGTTGTTGAGGTAGGAAGTTCCAGATTGACATCCCTGGAGACTGATCAAAATTTCGTAGCCCTCCATCTCCTAGCGAACGATAGAGTATAGGCTGTGGTAGAATAAGTTACCCTCTGCTGTAGCGTGAAGGATCGGCATTTGCATCCAAGAGTAGGTATCTCCTGGGACCATCGGCTTGCTGTAGGTGGTGTGGTGCACAGTGACAAGATAATGTCACCCTCTTTATCTCTGCGGTATGGAGTTACTGCTTGAGTGTGGAAGTGAAACTGATTCATCTGGCTTGGAGTGGGCAGGATGCAACCAGTAAGCAAGCTGCATGGCTGATGGATGGCGAAGGAAGAGAATCCCAAATATAGTATTACTGTTGGCTCATAATTTCTAAACCAGGCTCTTAATAGTATTTTTAAAAAATTATTTTAAGGGGTGTATGTATTGGTAGTGCAGGAGATCTGACTCGGTTTTTTAGTTACATTTGCTTTTTGGCATTTTTATTGACAAGCTAGAATGGTAATCAAAGCGATACTGTAGAGAAGGAGTCTATTTCCTAGAAATGGAGGTACATTGGCGTTTTTCTCTGAGGGGGTGTAATGATGTGTTAAAGATTCTTCTAGGCTCTTAAAAGACAATATACTTGGTAAGTAAAGCGATGAGCTATGTTCATCTTGGTGACAACTCCCCGGCTGCCTGCCCACACTATGATAATTTATGTGTGTCATATTTTGAGTAGTCAGAGAATGTCCTGGACACCAATAAGCATATGGCTGATTTTGATGGAAACTGGAGAAGCCTGATTTCCATTGGTGTAAGTGTTGTGATTATGTAGGCTCCTGGGTATCAGGGTGAGCTCACAGAAGGCTATGGCAAAGGATTAGAGTGGCTGTGGATTCAACACTTTGTCAGTGACCGCCCAGAAGACTATGGATGAAAACAGGGCTGGAAAGTAGATGAGAGGGCTTGGGCTTGAGATGAGGGTGCCAGAAGGATTCCTCTACCTATAGTGCAAGATGGACCCATTGTAGGCTCAATTTGATGGAAAAGAGGTTGCTAGAAGCACTTCGCTCCTTCATTGAGGCATATCCATTTCAGTTTAGAGGATCAGCAAAACAGGAAATGTTGTAGTGAAAATACCTACCTCTTGTACAGAGCTGTACATCTGTAGGATGGAAGAGCTCAATGTTGCTGCCTGTTTGGGCCAGCACACCCATGTGGGGAATCCTTGGCTTTTCCACAGAGCTCCTATCCAGCCAGTGTTTCAACCCCACTCTAGGTGGGGCATGCATCAGAGATGTGCAGCTTTGTTTAGCATACATACTCAATGAAATGTGTAACCTGACTCTTGGGTAGTGCTCTTCTGTTGCAGATCTGATGATGATAATAGTTATGACTTGTTTTATGGTTGGGGTGACTGAAGTATAGGGAGGGGATCTGGCTAAGTGGCAAAGCTGGGGATGGAATGCAGATTTCCTGCATGGTTTACCAGTTTGTCCTGCCAAAGCCCAGATGAGCTGTGTAGCACGTGCACATGTGTCTCATGGGAGAGAGCTTGTTCCTGTGATTACAAGGTGGTAATGCTCTTGTCCAGGAGCAGAGTGCTTTGTCATCGGAATTGGAAAAGAGTCAGTGGCTGCCAAACTTCCATGCTTCTAAACTCCCCAAGTCCAATAATTAAGACTGTCAGTGTCTAGTTTCATGGGACAGTTGGCTGGTAGGAGATGATGCTAACTGTAAATAACACAGTATCTTTAACTTCAGGTCTCATTTCAGCATGGACAAAGCAGCTGAACTCACGTGGCAGCTGGAGAATTCACCTGGCAAAGCAGGACAGCAAGAGCAAAGCCCTGATGATGGAGACGAAGCAGAAGTGCCAGGACAGCCTGCACACAGCAAGGACAAGCCACCCCAGAGTCATACCCTCCAGTGGGAGACTCTAGGCAGACAGTTTGTGGAGTATGAGCAGGTGGCTCCATTTCTCATCCCAGAGGAGCAACAGAGAAGGCTGCTGGACTTTCTTCCCCTCTTCTTAAAGGTTTGTTCTCATTGTTGCCTTTGGTGCAGATGCCGAGGATGTAAATTTGAGTTTCTGTTGCTCTATCCATTCTATGGTCACCCTAACTGCCAGTGGAGTTAATTGGAGCATGATCCCTTTGTCTAGGTGATAATTACTTTTATTCCGTTGGGAGCCTGGGGAAACAGTTTCTTGTCCTCTTTTCATCTGACTAACCTGCTATGTTAGCATGAGAAAAGTATATGGGGGAGCACTGCTTACTTTCATGAATGGCTAAATTCTATTCTTGGAGTCAAGGGATATGTTGATGAGACAGGCGTGTTTCAAAGCGAGTACCCTGTGAACAGGTTACTTCATGTCTGCCTCATCTATTTTATTACTCGGTGGAGTGCTGAGCACAGTTTCAGTCTGAGAAAATGTGGTTGTGGCATGCAACCAGCTAGGGGAAATGCAGGGATACTGTCTTAAGATGGAATTTTTGGGTTAATGACAGTGCTGATGTCTAATTTTAGTGCTTGAGAGAGGAGTTGTGTTAGAGATAGGGAAACTGTGGCATGAGGAGAGGAAAGTCGTGAGGGACGCAGCTGAGAACTAGAACATTTTAGTTCGCAGGCTGCACTACCCCATACCCTAGAGCTTCCATCCGCCAACAATTTCTGAGATGGCCATATTGAGTGTATAGCCTGTAGTCTCAGAAGGGGCCTTCTCATTTGATCTAAATGACCCAACAGATATTTTACGATTACTGAACAAAGCTTTCACTTTTCACCACTTCCTCTCAACTTCTGGATTTGTTTGCATAGAAGAGTGTCCCTCCTGAACCAAAGGCTATATTTGGACAGAAGAGCTGTTGCTCTCTGTGTACGTGCCTGTCACTGGAAACGAATCTCTCTGCATCTGGCACTACATGTGCTGGCGCAGACTTCGTTCTCTTGGGAACTCACCACCGCTTTATCAGCTCACAAAAATTCTGGCTTTGCAAAGGGGCAGTGTTCCTTCCTCAGCCTTCAAAGAATGCTCTTCAAAGTCAGATCAGGACTGGTAATTTGGCAGTTTTCTGTAGAGGAACACGTTCTTATTCCATGGATCTGCTTTTTAAATGGCTTGCTGGAAATTGCACTGTTCTTTTTCTGAGACAGTACAGCAACAAGTTGCAAACTTTTTGCTTGGAGCAAGAGCCATCTGTTCTGCTTTTCCTAGAGCTGTTTTCAGACCTCCTGTCTTCCTTCCCTCTGAAGCTTCATGGAAAACATACATGCTTAATGCTTTGCAGGTATAAATTCATCCCAGCAAAGATAAGCTTTGTTGTGGAAGATAGCCTCTCAAACTGCTGCCTACCCATCTTGTAAGCAATGTATTGCAGGCTTTTTGTGAAATTCTTCTGCTGAGGTTTTCCTGCCTCAAATTTACAATGAAACTGAAATTCCCAGATCTCAAGGTTTCTGAGTTCTGTTGCGACTTTAGTTTTCGAATACCATATAGTGAACACAAAGTAAGCAAGTCTTGGTGAAATGAGATTATATAGAACTTCAGATTTGCTGATCATTAACTAAGTATGAATAGCATGAATGCCTTCCATGTGAAGGTCATTTTTTGGAGTGAAACTTTCAAAGGACTGAGGAAGTTGTTGTTACTGAACAAAGGTGACGAAAGCTATAAACTCTTGAAGTCTTAGGAATTAAAAATTGGACAATAAAGCAGGAAATCACTTATTTATCATGACACATGAGAAATAAACTTTAGTACTAGTGGGTCAAAGAACAGCTATTCCCCAGGAGGCAAGCTGGGTATTGCTAAGGGTCTGGCCATGTCGTGTATATGCATATCCATCATGTGTTTCCCTTCTGTAGGGCTGAACTTCACATGCTTTAAAGTTGTGGAAAATGATTTCCTGAATTGCAGTAATGCTTGCAAAGTGGGAATTTTAAATTCCTAAAGGATATTCTGGCTGCAGAATATATTCAGAATGGAGATGCGAATTTCTCATTAGCTTAACGCTTGATTTTGTGCCCTAAGAGAGAGATTCTTCCCCTTTTCTTTTCTTAGATGTATCAGTGGAGCTTTGCCATGTAGGTATTTGTAGGTATTTAGGTTCAGATGTGCGGCTAGAGTATTTGGGCCTTTCATCATTGATTTAGGAGTACATTGTGGAGGATCTGGCCCTTTAGCTTTGAGTCATCATGTCCTTCCCCATATGACTTTTACTCCCTTCACGTACCAGCCTTCTGCTTTTTGCTAAGCCCCTGGGTTGGTTTGGGGAAACGCATCTCAGTTTGAGTTGTATGTGTTATGAAGTTCTTACGGAAACTACCTCGCTTCCTCCTGTTTAACAGCGGACTGCATAAGTCCTCTCCCTCCTTGGAGGATTTTCATCTCTTGCTTTTCCTTACCTTGTTTGATCACGCAGATGCCAGTACATCTTTGTCTTTTTGTCTTAGAGTGCTTTAGCTCTTACTCAGTTGGCTGGAGAGAGAGGGTATTAACCAGGAGCCACCTGGGATGTGGGGGCTCGTTACTCACTGATACTCCTTGATGCAGAAGGAAAAGGTGTAGGAGGAAAATGTTAGCCATCTGCGTGTGATTCAGGCCTAGGCTGGGAGTCATTTTAATGTGCCCTCTGTATGTTCCCTCTTTGTGCTTCAGAAAGTATCCGTGTACTGTTTCATGGCTGGCTTTTGAGCTAGCATCTCTCCATGAAGCATGGAATAGGAAGGACAGATGGCAACAGCAGACACAGAGAACTTGTGGCAGAATCTTAAACATGTAGAAACAGGCTTAAGAGGAAGAAAGAAAATCAGGTTACATTGATACCATATTATTTGAGTTTCCTCTGAAGGCAGACACCCTGGAATGAAGTCAGGTTGATATTCCTCCAGATACAGATCTTTTATAGGCTCAAGGATGAATATGGAACTGATCAGGTCTGTTCTTAAAGGAAAGCATATTCTAGAGGTTGGTGTCTGATCCACAAGAAGATCACCTGTAAAATCAAATCAGAACATTAGAGGTCTGGCCTATAGTGAGATGGACTAGCTAGACTTTTGCACAATGGTAGCATTCCTATGAACCTTTGATTACTGCTCTCTGCTGCGTATGGTCAGGACTTCTGAATTTATCCTGTTCTTTCTGTTAGCAGAAGAGTGAGTATAACAAGTCCTTTCTGAACTGTTCAGAGGGTGTTCCTCTTTGAGGCAGAGGGACAGGAATCTATCACTGCTTTCTTCTGAAAAAGTGTATAGCTTAATGACAAACATTGTATATTCTTAGGTGGCTGTGGGTTTCTTGTCATTGTGTTTGCCCAGCTTGCTTCTGTTCTTTACAGATCTTCCCTCACTTCTGCATCAGAAGTGGAGGAATCTGGACCTTGTTCCTGCAGCTGAGAATGAAAATCATTCATGGTCAAAATCTGAAAAAACTAGCTTGTTTTTTTTTTAATATTGTTGATGAATTGAAAATTAATTGATAGGCAAACTGTGCAATTTTATTCCACTCTTTTGTAGCCCAGAAGAAAAGAGTTGGGTGCAGTTCCAGAAAGGTCAATGCAGTAAAATGAAGCAAAAAGTAGGTGCTTGCCTGATTGCTGACAGACGACTGGCACTCTGTGGGGAAAGAAATAGCTTGTCCACAAGCTGCCATCAGCAAAGAAAGAACAAGTAAATGAAAGCAATGGTAGGGAAGGAAATAATGTTTGTAGAGGATCTTCCTTCACAAAGAGTTGCACTGATTTCTTGGCAGACAGTATTATGGGGTGTCTGCTCCAAATTATTTCAGGAGAACAGATGTCTTATTATTTATCCTTTCATCATCTGGCCTTACAGCTTAATTTTTTTCTGAGCTTTTAGAAGGAGGAGACTTTTGTAAAGAAAATTTTCAAGGTTGCTGGGGTCAGAGGTGTCTCAACCTGGTATTTAGAGGTGAATGCTGCACTATTGCTAATACATTGATGTGTGTGGCGTCGGATGTTCTATATAAAAGTAATGGTACCTGATTCTCGGAGGCCAGTTGGGTGTGATAGTATTAGTCTACTGGAATATTTTTTTTATTGCTTTTGAATTCTTTTTTCCCTAAAGTCAAGGCTAAGAAACATTTGAGAGAGGATCTGTTTGTCAGACTCAGAGCAGGGAACCATCAAGTCTTGCTGTTGTTCCTCTTGTCAGTTTTGCATTGAATTGCTTGTCCATTCTTCAACAAGTAATTTATAAACTTATTTATAAATTGTTTATAAATTTGTCTATAAATTTGTTTTCCTTGGCTAGATATGCATTTAGGACTATACCTTCCTATTTAGGGGTGCTTATTGTAGCATAGGAAATGTTTAGATATCCTGATCTGGTAAACATTTACTGTCATCATCTCAGCATTTTAGAAGTGCATCTTTTCCTATATTAGCACCAATCTGTACTCATGATGTAAGCTGGCTTGTAATGTTGTAAATTCCTAGCCAGACAGGGTTGTCACTCCAGGCCTGGCAGCCTACATCTTAAACTCATAGGCAGATGGGTTAGGCAACTCATATTGCTGCAAAATCGCATCCAGTGCCTTTTCAGCTGGAATATTGCTGGTTTTTCAGCTCCTTTCCCCATGTTTTCTTTTATTTCCTTAGTTTTGCAACAAAGATTATTTCTGGCAGCAGAAAATGCTGATTTTATGAGCCTTACTTTCCTTCCAAAATAGAGTAGAATTGAAAGGCAGAAACTTTATGAATGTATTAACAACAACAACAAAACCCACAACCCCAAACCAAAAAAAAAACCCAAAGGCTTTTGCTTGTTTGTTCATTCTCTGATTTTTATAAATTTATTGACTTGAAAGAAATAGTTCAGTTTCAGTGAATCTTGACCAGTATACTGCTACCTGGGAGCAGTAGTCCTGTATTACCATGGTTTCTTTTTGACAGATCTGTTGCAAATGCTCCATGAGAGTGCAGCAGTTCCAATCCCATTTCATTCTCTAAGTAGCTGAGACTGCACAATGACTTGCTGAATAGAGAAAATACAATTTTCATTTTTAATTTTTATTCCGTTGAAAACTCAAGTTTTGTTTATGACTAACTTTAGTTTTGGGGAGATCAGTTATTGGAGAAGGATATACTTTTACTGAAAAATTATTGGACAACTGTAGCTGTAACCTTTTCAGGGTACAGGGTGTTTATGTTGTATTTCGAAAGGGACTAGCATGCTTTTTGATACAAATAGTTAGTGACACAGGGGCTATGACAAACATTTACATTGTTTTGATTGTATTCAATGGAGAAAATAATGTAAATGCTCTCTAGGTGGTGCATTACGTGATTCAAAAGGTAGTTCCAGGTTGACTTCTGTATCTGTAGTGTCAGGCTCCTGCTTGTCTGGCAGATACTGCTTAATGGACTACACTGGCTGGGGAGGGAATTTTGCAGAGGAATGTTAGCTTTATGTTTGTTTATTTATATTTATTAATACTTCTCAATCTACCAAAGACATACTGTATCAGAAAGGCTTAACAGTTGCACTTGGATTTCAGGCCTGGGAACAGTCTGCTGGAGTAATCGTATTCCCCAACATTCAGCTGTTAGCCAGTGAGGTTTCCAAGCTTCTAACAAAAGAAATTAAGAGGAACCTCAATGGCAAACCTGCAGGTAATGATCCCATATCATATCCACTAGATCCACTTATTCTGGGAATATGCTGTCATTCAGCTATCCTCTGTGCTTAGCATGAGGGAAGTAAAGGGGGAACAGGAAAATGTTAAGTGTAGCAAGCCAGATCTTTTAATGACCTAGCACTGGTTTTGGATGACTGCACCGAAGATCTGGCCTTGTATGCCATGCTGACCTTGGTTTTGGAACTTTTGTAGCTGGAAATGTATAATACTGCAGGTATGCAGTCAAAAAGTAGGCTACACAGTATTCTGAGGAGCTTTCTTTAATGAGAAAAATACTGCTAGCCACACATGGCTTTTCTGGTGGCTGTTGTACATTCTTTGCACTGGTCAGTTGGCAGACTTCATGAACTGAGCTGGTATTCCCAGTGAAGTTTGTCAGTTTGAAACATGTAGTTCACATGAATTGATCTGAGCCTGATGCTGGATCAAAATCCTTTTATGTCCTTCTGTTCACTTCAGTGGACTCCTGCTACTGTAATTTTGTTAAATTTGTCAGATCTGTAAGAAAGGATCAATGTAGCATTTCATCTTTCATTAAGGAATTAAAGTTTAATGTTTTTGTGGTAACAGAGGAAGCTCGTCTGGCTTTGGAGCAATTGCTACAACAGAAAGGGGAAGCAGAAAATGGCCATTTGCTCCTGAAATCAGTGTATCTGCTCTCACAGACTGACTTGGTAAGAGAAATGACTACAAAGGGGGTTTTTTTTGTTGTTTTTTCTTGTTTTGTTTTTTTTTCCTTTTTATTTCAGAGAAGCTGGGTAGCCACCCCAACAGTGGAACATGTAAGTCTCATAATGTTTGCGTTATCCACAATGCTTTGTGCTTCAGCATGCCCAGGGTATACAGGCAGATAGAGGACACACCACCAGGTTTATAGTCCAGGCTTTTCTAAAAGAGGGAAGTATGTGGTCTGTGCTTTCAGACACCCATTTTGTTTTGATCATCAGGCAGCTGTTTTTTCTAGTGTTCCTCTGATTTATCTTTTTCTTTTTCCATTGTGTGTCACTGCTCTTCAACCTTTCTTTGTCACTCCAGCTTACATATCAAAAAGATGACTAGTAAGGATCTGTCTGGCTGGTAATGCAGTGGCTGGATTTTCCATCCTGACAGCCTCTCACTTTCAAACATTTCAAACTACTTGTACAGCCATCCTGAATGCAGACTGGCATCAGCAGTACAGCCTGCTGATGGGCATCAGGGGTGCGTTTATCCCTGACATTGAGCTGAGCAGTTTGTCTCATCTTTATTCACATACATGAAAATAGAATCTTACTGTCAGCTTCTAGTGGACATGTTCTGTGTCATAAGGAGCCCTATAAAATTATATATAGTTAGTCACAGCATGAAGTTCCTGATGAGGTTTGTGGTTTTTACAGGTTTAAGACATTGCTATTTTTTGTAGCACACTCACTCACAAAACTTCATATCACAAACATCACTCTTCTGTTTAATTTGCTGCTGATTTTTGATTTGATTATTGTGTGCCAAGCAGACACACTGGGACTTCTCTGTAAGTTGTACACAGACGTAGTGAAGATGGGAAGAAACTAAGTGTTGAGAAACATTGTGGAGAAACAGTGTCTCTTGTATTTATAAAAGCTATAATTAGAATTGTGCGTGCAGTTATTCAATATATTACAAAAGCAAAGGCGTTATAGCTAAATTGCTGCTATGCTGGGTCAAGGAGGGAATAGAGAATTCATGCTTTTAACATACCAGGCCTCTATAGCTGCAGGGTGTCCTGTGAACTAATGATAAAGCGGGCACCATCTGTCCCTGGACTTACTGCTAGTTAGTTTGCAGGTTGTGTGCTTTATCAACTGTAGGTCTCCTTATGCAGGACGTAGTAAGTATCTCTGTCAAAGCTGTAGTTCATCTGGAGTGAGAAGTCCTGGAAACAGCTATGGAAACAAACAGTCAGTGTATTTACTTCTGCCAAGTGGGTTTGTACAGCCATGCTATATGATTGCCACGCTTGTGTGCCCTAGAGCACTAGTAAGGATAAAATGCTCAAGTAGCAATTTCTTCTGCCATGAATACACTCAATCTGTAGAAACACAAGGAAACTGTGGTCAGCTTCTGGAAGGGCTGATTTTTATTTTCCTTACTTAGAGAACTGTGTGGAACATCATTGGATCTGGCCTTCCAGCTGCTCTGATGCAGTGCCTGTACCTTTTCTTTACTTTTCCTTTGAAGAAAACCAGTGATGATGGAGAGACAAGTGAGGACGACACTCAAACTCAGGAAATGCTTGTTAAGGTGAGATGTGCCTCTGAGAGTTCATTCGCCCTGAGTACTCAGATGTTTACTTAGGCTTTTAGCTGGTGATTGATTCAAACTACCAAAAAATGGAGTAAATATGGACTGAAAACCATTGAACAAGCATCAGGAGCAGTATAAAACAATCTGAGATGATGCCATTAGTATTTTTTGTTAAACAAAACAACATGACTTTGTAAGTGGGAAAAAAATCCATTGAGAATATCCTAGTGGTAGTTTTACTTGTTCATTTCATTGCATCCTTTCTCCTGGCATTACTATCAAACTATAATCTGCCCCCGCCCAGTGGATTTTTCTTCATCTCCCAGATATTTGTAGAGGTGTTTATTGTAGCTGATGTTTGTTTGCTTTTCAGATAATGCTTAACATGTACAGAGAGGAACAAGGTGTACAGGAACTTCTGGCAGCTGATAAGCTTCAGTCATTAATTATAGCAACTGCTTCCCTCTGGGACCAGTGTAGCCACTCCTGGAAAGTACCTACAGGCCGTGTGCTGAGAACAATTTCAAAGGCTCAGACCAAAAACAGCATTGTGTATCTACAAGGTTTGGTTTAGTAATTTGGCTTCTCCTTTCCTCATAGCTCCACTGAGAATGAATTCTCAAGAAGAGTCTCCCTGGCATAGATTTTTATGTCTACATCATCTGGTCATTAGTCAGCTGCAAAGCATGGGCTCTTTCTAGACAGGAGCTTTATTTAGTTTCCAGATGGCTATCAGTACTAAAGTTTTTTCTACACAAAAAATAAAATTACAGGCAAGAGCCAATCCTACCTGATCACACTAATGTAGGCAAGGACAAGATGTATTATGGCTTTTTTGTGTGACTCAATGCGTGAGCCTAAGGCTCATGAACACTCTAAATACAAGGTTGAGGGCACTGCCAGAGGAACAGCATCTTTTGGGACAATGTCATGATTGGCTGAGTTACATCCTCATTTCTTCCTAGGTTTTATTAGAGTAAGCAATTTTTTTTCGTTATTAAGAAGTGCAAAGGCCATGAGTCCCAATTTCTTAGAAGGAAAAAAAAATGGTTTTATAATCTACACTTTACTGTCAGTATTCCTTGTCATGGAGTAACTGCATATGGGTATTTCTATTTTTTTTTTAAATAAAAATTTGGCTTCCTGGGTGAGATTGAAAAACTGAGGAATAATAGTTCTAAGAGTACTGAACTGCTTAGACATTTTGAAGCTGTCCTGGAAGGACTGGAGAAAACTAAGCTTCATTGCTCAGAGCAAGATGTGTATACCCCACTACATATGCCTCACTGAGCAAAGAATTAATCTGTGAACTCTGCACAGAATGTATGATTGACTTAGTACAAGACAATTAAATATGTCAGCCTCCGCTTACCTTGTACTCAGACAGCTGGATTCACTGTATATGAATTTTGGTGAGTGGGTGGCTTGGAAGTTTATACTCCTGAGACTGAATCAGCTTCTGGGGACTAAGCAAAGAAATGCACGCATGCTTTAAAACCACAAATGTTCTTCATGTAGCCTCTGAGATGAGTGTGATGTTCATATATCCTCTTGTCTTTTTTTTCTAGAGAAAGAGTTAACTGACACCTATTTTACTGGCAAATAACTTTTCAAGCTTGTTGTTCTGTTTTTTTTTTAGTAACTTTGATCTTGTTTGACTGTCAGTTCTTAAATACCTGCTACATTTTTTTTCCCCACAGCTGTGGACTGCATTAAAATAGCTATTCAGAATCTCTTTAAACTGGCTGATACCCTACCTGCTTGTGATGTGTGTGAAGCTGCTAGTATTGTCTTGTGCTTTGTGAAAGATTCCTATCCCATATCATCAGCTTTATTAACAGAGTTTGAAAATAATGATGGCTACCAACTCCTGCTAAAAATTTTACTCAGGTAAGTAGAGAGATTTTTAGTGGGTTTCTAGAGGATGGTAAAACTTCATTTTCAGAACACATGGTTGTCTGTTTTAAAATATGAATCATGTAGCTAATCCTGTGTGCATGCAAAGCCAGTAATAAAGACCCCAATATTGGGTCTTTCATTGCTGTTTCAGGAAGGGAAGCAGTACATAACTTCTTCTACTGAAACCATAATGGAAATTAACAGTAGGAGAAGTTAGTCTACAGGTGGGATAGGGACTTACCTAACACAAGACAAAGGTTCTTCATCAGTTAGTATTAGAGGGGATCTAGGTCAGAGACATTTGTCTCAGTTAAGGTGAACTCTTGATCCAGGAATGCAGTCAGCTAGGGAGGGAAAGCTGATCTTTTTGCTGTGCAGAAAACAAACAAGCAAAAGTCCACCCAAACTTGTATCTTGAAATGGTTACATTCTTCAGAACTGAGATGAATATGAACATATCAATACAAATAGCCAGTAGTTATCCTAATCGAAAGTACAAGGTAGAATCTTTTACTCTCCTCGTCTCCTTGCGTTGTCTAAGCAGGCTCTGAGTTTGCTATGTGAAAACAGTACATTATACCACTTCCCCAGAAGCACTTAGGAGCTTTCTTCTGGTTTTCTTTAATACCATATGAAGAGAGCATTTCCAGATCTTCTCAATCTCAATTGTTGTTTCCATTCTGGCTTTGCCTTTTCTTGTACTTCTTCTCCAACACTTGCAAGAACTTCAGTCCCTGACCAGTACGTTAGACTGAGGGGGGGTATTTTGTAATTTGGATCTAGAGGATTGTAATTTGGATCATGAATCCAAAGATATTGGTAGTTGAGTATGATTTCTGATAATTTTTGGATGGCACAAAATTACTAACCTACAATTGGAAAAAGTTTTGTCTTTTTCTGGCAGTGTTTTCTTCAGTTACCATAGATTGTCTAGCTTTCCCTTATAAATAAACTGTGTTGAGATGTATATTTCTGATTAAATTCTATCCATATAAGGGCAGAAACATCCAATCTTTATCAGTACGGGCTATGACTGCCCCCATCCTTTTTAACTGATGTAACTAGGCTGGAGAGACAGAAAGAGCATACAGGTGCCCAGGGCTTCAGATTAGTCTCCCTTCCCTGGCAGAAGGGGATAGACAGAGAGCTTCTTTCCTGAACGTTTTGTGTGACCAGGTTTCCTCTTCTCTGATGTTTGGAATTTCTTTTTCAGGCAAAAAGAATCTTGCTGATTGCATTCTTTCCCACCAAAATGGATACTAGCATTTGCCCTGGCCTTTTTTTTTTTTTTTCTTGTTTAGATTAAGACGAACATATTTGTTTTGTTTTCTTCTAAGATTTTCCTAACTTCCAGTATCAGTCTATTGCTCTCCCGCTAACCCATGCCCAGATGCTGCAGTTTTCCTTAAGAATTGACCCCTCTAAGCAGTACAGAATAGGACGACATGGTAAGCTCTCTGCCCTTTGACAGACTCTCACTTCAGTCTAAACTATGGCAAATCTGGGGTTATAGTTCAAACTATTTCCTTATGTAGGAGAGACATGCCATCTTCGTGTCTGATTCACAAAGCTCAAGCAATACAATATTTTTCCCTTCCTAAGGGCTGAGATTTTTTTGTTGTTTATCTCAGTTAGTGAGTCCCTTACCTTGCCAACCATATGCCTACCTTTTAATGTGAAGTGTCCGTTTCAATTTTTTGATCTCTCACAAAATTTAAATTTTTAATCCCCAAAACAGGCATTCTTTAGGAGAGAATTACTTTTTTTTTTTAAGTACATGTAACTGTAAATTCCAACATTTATCTTCCTTTTCTTCAGAAGACTCTTACAGTGTCACTTCAGTTTTCTTCTTCAGTTTTTAAGTTTTGTTCTGATTCAGAATGTGCCACCATGGTGTGGAATTACTGTTTGTAAGATAGTTAAACAAGTCACAGAAATAAGACAAAAGACAGTAAAATAGACTGGGGAGGAGCAGAGAGTAAAATGGGTAGCTCCTGTGTGCTCAGTATCTGGTGATACATCCAAAATGTTGGTATTACTAAGGCATGAACATATGACTGTCCCAAGTTTTGTTCCTAGATGTGAGGGGTTGCAGCAAAATGAAGGAGATCCCTATCTGGATGAGATCTTGGACATGCTGACTTGCCTTACAACCTGTGGAAAAACTGAACTGAAAGTTTCTGGCAACATTGTACACCCGCAATTACCACACTTCAATTTTGAACAGACACGGTCTTCTGGTACAGTATATATATATATGTGGCTATGTAGGCTGGTCATAGAAAAATGAAGCTCTATTCATTACATGTCTTAAGATGGAGGAAGGAGTATGAGATGGCGTCTTCTGATCTATGTGCTTAACGCTGCAGGAGCCTGAATGCTACCTACATCAAACTGAACTGACTGTGTCAGCTGTAGGGTCTGATCCAAGGTTGAGAATATGCCTCCCAATCACATCCCTTGTGTCTGTGACTCCTGTTTCCACTCTCAGACATGATTTAACATTATAGTTATGGTGCTTGCAGTCTTAAGTAGCATTGATGTAAAACTGATCTCACCTGGTTTTATCCCACAGGAATGACAGTGAAAAACCTCCAGGCTTTTCAGGTGTTGCAGTCCATTTTCCAGAAAAGTAATGATCAGCACCTGTGTGGAAGAATCTTGGCAGCAATTGGTACCATATGGGCCTGGGACACAGTGAACTTCTTTCTTCTGGAATGGACACTGCAACCTATCAGCCAGTTTACTGACATAATCCATTTCAAACCACACCCAGTCCAAGTCCAGTTCTTCCGACTGGTGGAGTCCATAGTGCTAGACCTGTCCTATGTCCCCCATGAAATTTTGAAGAAGGTTCAGTATTTGATAAAGGAAAACATAGTGCCATTCTGCACCTTAACAGCTCTCCGGTGCCTTCTCAGCATGACCAAGAAGGACCTGTTATTCAGCGACATATTCCGTGACTCTGGGCTCTTAGGCCTACTGCTGGCACTTTTAAGGAAGCAAGCCAAGATCCTGAGGAAGTCAGGTACAACTTAATGTCATTCACAATGACTGTTGAAGTAGCCAGATCAGCAGGAATGAATGAATCTCTTTCTACAGTCAATTTATAAATTTTATATATTGAGTAGCTAGATTTTGTCTGCAAGCCAACTAGCCTAAGTTTATGACATACTAAGCTGGGTCCTCTCTGAAATCTTAGCTGTTTATCATTCTATTCGCTAGCCTAAACAGTTCTGGGCTATTCTTCATCAGTGTACGATGAACTATTCTGGAGGGTACCATTCAGCCCACACTTTTAAACAGGTCTCAATTTGAGGTTCTCTAGAATGCCAGCTTGAGAGTAGAGGAAGAAAGAGTTTTCCACAGTGCTTAGTTCCTCTGAAAATAACATTTAATCCTGAGGACTGATGATGGAAAGCAGTTTCTTGAATTTTGGCCATACATTGCCCACAATTGCTACCACCCATTGTCATCTGATATAGTTATCTCCTATTATAAAACAGGAAGGTAATAGTCCTAGTGTGGTAACTGTGGGGTACAGCCGACTTAGGGGACAGACTCACATATTTCCAAGTTTATAACTGCTATTTTAAAGAAAGAAAAATGCATGATAACAGTTTCTGTGCTGTATGAATTGGTAAATGTCTTTAAATTCCAGTGGAATTGTTGTTTAGTAAAGGAGGAGGGACCCAAAGTACTAGGTATAACTTCTGATGCAGCAAGCACAATTGAAGTGTTTATACACATTCATTCCAAGCAACAGAAGGAATATGAATTGCAGCAGAAGTTCCAAAGTGCAGATATCCATTACCTGCAAGGACAATTAGATTTGCGTTCTTGATATCAGAGAACTAGAGTTTTGTACAAGAGTACTTAGTTAAGGATTGTCAAGATAAATACCAAGGTTCTTGAAAATGTACCTTCTGGTTATGAGCTGGCGCATAGGGGCTTTCTTCTACCTTTGCATTAATTTCACTTGGTGATGTAAATTTTATAGAATGAGTGATTGAATGGCTATGTAACTTGTAAATTTAGACACACAGATGAAGAGGGACAGGTGGGAAGACACTGTGTGAAGCACTACTTCCTTCTTTTCGTTTCCAGAAATTTAGCCTGCAAACTTCAAGACTTTTAGGTCTAAAAATGACCTACCTTATACTGTCTGATCCTGGAAATGTTTGCCTTTGAACATGCAGGGGGTTTCTGCTCTTCACTTCCAGTTTAGGTATTTAAGTGCTCCCTGTTGCTGTAATATTTTACCACTTCATAGCTCATAATCTGTAATGTTCTTTTATTTGTGTGTGTTCCTACCAAGTATCACTAAACAGGTAACTCTACATCAGTTGGGAAGTGGAAACACCGCTATTGCCGGTATTGCCTATAGTTCTGCAGGAGATCTGGGCTGCAGAGCATAGAATCAGACCTGTGTTTCCCAATCCCAGACTAGACCCTGATGACTAGACAACGCCCTGCTGTATTTTTTTGCTCATTTTAGTAATAAGTAATATTTAAAGAAAACTAGAATTTTCTGGAGAACTGGCTTTCCTTTTTGGTTTAATATATTTTAGCTACAGTTAACCATGTCTTGTATAAATTGTATTATGACTTTTAATATACTGACAGGTGGAACCCCTCTGCCTGGTCTGGAAGAAGGCACTGAGAAGGAATTAAATGCTGTGATGCTGAAGATGGTGGCTGCCCTTACAATGGGGTCTGTGAGGAACACTGGTAAGAAATTATATATGACTGCATTAACTTTGTGATATTTGGTGGTAGGTGGCCACGATGCCTCTTAAGGAGGACCAACAAATTTTGTGACTTTTGTGCTTCAGTGAGAAGTGGAGAACAAAAGCTAGAAGCGTAGGGATAACAGTATTACACCAAGAAGAAATGTGACAAAGATATTCTCATCCTGCATAATGAGCCTTATCCTAGTGGTCACCCTGCTTCCCTCATCCATGTGGATACTCCTGAAGTGTTTACATAGAAAACACAAACTTACCTTGTGGAAAACAAAACTCTGTGTGTGTGTTTTGTGTATTGTTTGTTCATCCAGATTTTCTTCCGTGGTATCTATTATTTGAAACCTTGATGGGATCAGACGCACGTTGAGTAACACTCATACATTTAGTATTGGCATACCTAAGAGGTGTATGTGTGGGAAATCTTGTGGAACATAGTAATACAGAAGTGAACGCTTCTGAATACTGGAATCCACTTGCTTAATTCACTCTTGAATCCGAGAATCATCATGTTTGCAGCATCTCAGATAGTGCAAATATATTGTCACAAACTATCAAACAGTCCTCTTCATAAACTAAAGAGTTGTTTAAGCTGAAAACTAATAAGGCATCTTTTCCTTTTCATTCATTATTGTATTGGGAAGTTGTCATCTCTGATGATTAGAAACCATAGTCATCCAGTCATTTTATCCCTAATTGTTCTTGTGCTGTTCAGTTTGTGTCGTCTTTAGCTTAACCAGCTCTTTGTCTTGCCTCTCCTGCTGTATTTGTAGAAATGTGGCACTTCATACCAACACTGAAAATCTGCCTTTGAAAACTACAAAAACTACAAGTAAAGGATAGTTTAAGTAACAAATGATACCGTATTTGTCCCCAGTTGTTCTGAAGGACTATGGAATGGTGCCGTATATCAAGATATTTTTGGATGATGAGTGCTACAGGAGTGCTACTCTCAGCATCTTGGAGCAGCTATCAGTCATCAACTATGAAGAATACATGAGCATTATTATTGGGGCCCTCTGTTCTTCTACTCAAGGGGAACTACATCTAAAAGTAGATCTGCTGAAGGTAATTAATGTGGCTTCCCACTTGGTTGTTGTTTTCTTGGAAACTGCTTGGCTTGCAGCAAATTGCTCTTAATCTCACCCCTAGCACTGTGTTTTTTCCAGGAAGGTAAGTGCAGAAACAAAAAGAGCCATGGGCCAGTTTTTGATTCCGGTAAATTGGGCACTTTGATTTTTAGCAGTGTGTGTGTGTGTGGTCAATACCTTCACTCAGTGTCAGATTGTGAAGTATTTTGAAAACTTAAATAGTAATGCAGGATGGAGAAATGGAAATGGCAAAGGGCACAGTTGTATGAGCAGTTCTATGTAGCATGACAGAGAAAGGAGAAACAAATGCGAAGAAAGTGGAGAAGATGTGGAGGGAAGATGTGAGAAGAGGTAAAGGAGTAAGATTGGAAGGGGCAGGGTAGGCATCAGATGAACAGCTTGATCCTGGTAAGTTTCCAAGGTTGAAACTTTGCGGTCCGTAATTTTGTCTTCTCTCGCATACACTGGTGGCATGGAAAAAGAGATGTGAGATGATGGAAAGGAGGAGTCTTATGAATGTTTGGAGGGAAAAATTGGAACTATTCATAGCTTTTATTGTGTTTATAAAGGGTCTGATCCATAAGCAATGAAGCAGGGGAAAGAATCAGTGTGCTTTATTTCGGTTTAGATCATAGGCATCAAATTGCAAAGTAGCAGTGTTGTAAGCACTGATTTAAAGTTTCATTCTACCTTCTCTACCAAGTGTGAACCGAATTCACCTTTCAGCACATAGCAGCTGCTTCTGTGATAAAAGAACCATGTTACTTTAAAAAACCAAAACCATGACAAAGTTTATAGCTTGATTTGTAACAGTAAACTTTAACAGTATTTGCAGAAAAGTTGAGTACGGTGTCCAAACTAATATGAAAATAAATGCAGCTTCAGTGTCTAATTTTGACAAATGATAACTGTATTAAAGCATAATGTAAGCAAATGAATTTATTATCTACATCCATTGGGACTGTGATTGTGTTACACACAAATTCAGATTGATTTGCTAATATATATTTAGCTGTTAAAGCCTGAGTCTAAATGCAATTAGCACTGCCGTATTCCAGCATGGCACGTGCGCAATTATGAGGAATAACAAATAATGGAATGTGAAATAAATTCTGTTAACGTTAACTGAGTTAGGGGGTTTCCAGCAGACATCAGTTTTATAGATTCAAGACAGAGGAATACTAACTCATAGGCGATTAAATTCTAACTGAGTTAGAGCTGGAGGAAATGTGGTTACTGTTGACCTTCTCTGAAATGTGTTAAAGCCATCCTGATAACTTCAACTCTGAGTTATTAAATTTACTTCCTGTTCAGAAGTCTCTGCCTGGTTTGATACATTAACATACAAAATTGAATGACAGTAATAGAGTTCCCCCTCCCCCTCCAGTTCTGGCAACCCTTTCTCACAGTCCTAGATCCTGTTACAGGGAGATATATTTATGTTAGAAACTCTTTCTCTTTAGCAGGTTGTGAAGTGAACCTCTTTCATTGGATATCTGTTGGGAAACTTTATGTGTAAAATTAGCCCTTTCCAATGTGAAAAGGTACAGCCTCAAATTTGAAGGGTCCCTGGTGCCTGAAAGAGCATCATATTTACAAAACGAATTGTGCAACATCCCAAAAACCTGGGATGGATTACATTCAAATACAGTAGACTGTTTCCTTGCAAGCTCTTTTTTTCTCACAAATTTTACTTCCACCACTACAACTCTTAATAACTTTTCTAGATTTGTTTTAAAATGGCAAGTCCATAGCATTCAAAATTTACAAGTGGTCTAGGTTGGGTTTTATGCATGTGTAATATTGCAAAGTGGCATTCACTTATAACCTGCTTTAAGCCCATTGAAGTTAGAGAAAATCTAATGACTTCGTTATCTTGGGATCTGAATCTTTATGGCTTTTTTTCTTCAAAGTGTTGTGCAAACTTTAAAAACAACTCTGCTGAGAAAGGGAATTATTATTGCCTTTCTTAATGAGGAGAGCCTGCTGCTTGCAGTATTCTTTGTGCCATCCTGTGTCACTGCTTTTTTGGAAATGGTCTGCTCAGTTATATGAGCAAAAGTCTAGTGTGACTCCTCATGTGTATTCAGGTCTGGAGGAAGACTTGCCTATAGAGAGCTGCGCCGCCTTCTCCATTTCTATATGAGGTTATTTACAATTGAATCCCTGCTTTCATTTATTTAAGGCAAAGACAGATTTCTTGAGAGAGTCTGAGAAGGCTGATGAAAGAATAGCCAAAAGTCTGAAACTACCTCTGGCCAAACTGACTGGGATATGTAATGCAGGAAATTTGATTTCTTTGCTTATTCCTGTGAGGACTATTCCCTACCTGTCAGGCTGACTCCATAGGTTGCTCCTGAGGGTGCATTCAAATCTTGGTTGTTTGACCCATTGGTTATATGGGGGAAGGGAGGAGGAAAAAAGTTATGCAGTGGTGACCTTTACTTTGACCAACTTTTTTTTTTTTCTTCAGAGAGTGAAATTTCAATGAAAGGATTTTGGTACAAACTTGGAATTTTAAAATATTCTAAATCTTCTTTGTCCCTTGGTTTAAATGCTTGTTTTGTCTCCTTTCTTCCCAATGTTTGTAGTCTCTCCTGAGGATACTGGAGAGTCCCAAGAGCCATTCAGCTTTCAGAACCTGCAGTGGATTCAATGGACTCCTGTCCCTTCTCTCAGACATGGAAGGTGCATTGCAGGACCCTCCATCTGGGCTGTGGACAGCAGTTGGACAGAATTGCATATTGGAGCTTGTTTTCTACACGCTTCAGGGGATAACAGCAGCCCTGCACCTGGACCCTGTCAACAGCAACTTCTTCCAGAGGAATGGTCTCTTTGAAAAGATGGCAGAGGATCTCGGGTCACTTGGATGCTTCTGGACACAAGGGGAATGGCAAATCCCTCTGAGCCTTGAGAAGACAAGGACGTTTGCAGAATTCTTGGATGCAGCTTTCTGCTCTTCAGAACCTTTCCCAGTGTGGCTAAAGAACTGCATATGGATTCTGAATTTTCTTGATCACATGGTCAAAGGAACCCTCCATCTGGAGAGCTACTTCAAGGAGAGAAAGCCAGAGATGGGAGAGACATCAAGAGATGATCAGGAGGGACCCCAAGCTCAAGAAGAGCATCCTGTTACTTTCAAAAGACCAGGCAACGAATTACCTGCCTCTGCCTATAGGCTACGGGGAAGCCCTGAAGAGAAGTAAGTCTTTATTTACTACAGGAAATATAATAGTAAGACTGGTATCTGCATTTTATATGGTAGTGAACAGAGGTAAGGTGTGACATAACCTTCCTAGAACAAACAAATCAGTGCCACAGTCCCAACTCCCAGGTCTCCAGACAGCAGAAATCACCTCTTTTTGAAAGGTAAATGATGGTAAACATTGGAGCATAAGTGTTCAGTGGAGCAGTGGGACACAGAACTCCGAGAGCTGCAGAGTTTGTGCTGAAGGTTCTGACACATGCAATGTGGGAGCAGGGCTGGGCTCTAAGGAAAGGGTTACTGGGACTTGAAGCTTGTGTTTAGTCTCTGCTTGAATCTGCCCCGATCAATTTTGACTTTTTCAATTATGTGGAAAGCTGTTTCCAGTCACTTGACACCTTAAAAATAAAAACTATTTTAAGGTTTTTTTAAATGCTCCCTTATGCATGTGTGCCCAGGCACATGTGTACAGACACACACACTCTCACTCATTTACTCATACAGCTGAAATAGAGAAAATTGGAAAAGGAATAGTAATGCTGCCTGCCTCGTATAATGAAGGATTATATCAAAATATATGTCTTTTGCAGGAAGGAAAGACTACACCAGAAATCAACGTAGCTGTCAGCTGTGCATCAATTCTGAATAACTTGCATTTTGTAACTTATGAGATCTTCTGCCCCTTAGTGTGTCTGTAGCTTTATCTTGGATCTCTCAATCCTTTTCTCAAAAATGTTTCTGGTTGGAGTTATGCTTAAAAAGGCTAAGTTTATAACTGTGAGCCCTTCAGCCCTTATTGTAGGTTATTCCACAGTCATCTTCCGTGTTTAAAGATGGAGTCATTAGGTCTGCCACTCATAGCTAGCAGTCACTGAAGTCAGCAGAACTTTTGTTCCCTGAGTACTGAGGCAGGCTGAGTAAGTATTTGTCATATTTGTACTTGTTTGAAGCAACTAGAAAAACCTGCAGTAGATTTATTTGCTCCTTGTACAACTGATTTTAAAATAGTCATGGAGATGTTTGCTCCCTATCACCACTCTTCGAATTACACTGGAAGCTTCTGGTTAGATACTCAGTGCTGGGTGGAGGACTTGGTGGCTCAGGAGGAATGAATACTCTTTTCAAAGTAGATCTTCCTAGCCCCATTTGGGAGAACGTGGGTCAATGTGCGGAGAGTGTATGGATGGTGATGGTGGTGAAAAGTCCATAACCTGTAGCTTAAGTGTGTGTATAAGGGAGGCTCAGGGAAGATAAGGGAGAAAGAGTAGATCAGTGGCAGTGCTTGGAAGGGTATGGCTCTGTCTTCTGCTTGTCTTTCTCAAGTTACTAGATCTGAAACATAAAGCAAGGCTTCCTAGGTCCTTGTGTCGTTTTGCCTGCTGAGCTGTGAGGCTGTGCAGTAATTGAATGAATACCACTTGTGGAGAAATTAGTCATGTAAATTGGGTTCTATTCAGTTCACAGTGTCTGATTTGGGACAGTTTGGCTTTGGTTCTGCGATGTGAAGGCACAAAAGGAAGCCAGATTAGCTATAGGTGGCTGGACAGTGTCCAGGACAAGTGTATGCAAACACAGCAGAAGTACATGTACTGGCAAGCTGTCAATCTTCAGGCCACACAGTCTGTATCCTTTTCCAGCAGTAAATTTTCTGAAAATAAAAATAAAAAATCAAGTTCCCAGAGTTCCTGCAAGCCTGTGGTTCCCCTGATGCAGCTTCCCCTTAGCTGTACTCCATGCTCACACTTCTTCCTGAAGAAGGCTTCAGCCTGGGACTAATGCAGCTTGAAAGGAGGAACTTGAGTGCAGTCAGTGTAGGTGGCCTGTGATGCCCCATCCTGCAACATGTATTTAACATCCCCGAAGAGGGGGAAAGGAGGTGATCCTACGGGAGTCTGTGACTGAGACACAGGAAAATCAGCATTTTAACTGGATAATATTCTAGCCCCTTACCCTGTCCTGTGGTCAATGATGCTGCAAGCTGCTGGGCCACAGGGGAATCAACCCTTCCATTCCCATCTGAAAAACAGCCCTCTGTGTTCCTGCTCCTGCGTTAATGTTTGAAACACCTTCTGTGACAGATGGGGTGTCTGTTTTTCGTTTTGCTCCTGGTGATTAGAGATAGCTTGCTGCAAGCTGTGTTAACTGAGGCTGATGTCTCTTTGGGAGGGAAGCCCCTCTTTGTGCCCACCCTAGCAGAATGGCTGCTGCAGCTGCTGCTACCACAGACTCACTGCGCTAATGGCTCTTCAGGTTCTTTGTGGCATCTCATTTTGTCCCCAAACCTTCTTATTTGTCTTATTTTTAAGTAGGAGCCACTGCAGAGCAGATTCGGGATTCACACCGTGATACTGGTGGGGTAGATGGAGTGGAATCATGGGGCTGACTGGTTAGCCCTGAGGCAGAAGTGTGAGAGATTTGCAGGAGTGAGGAGTTGGTACATGGAGACAGCTTTTGTACTAAGACAAGCCAGAACATAAGGGCCTCTTGAAAACCACAGAGAAGGTTGGAGATAGGGCTTATATAATATTCTCAGAGGGGAGCAAATGTGCAGTGCTAGCAGGGAAGTTGAGGTGTAGTTTGACGCTGGTCAGGGACTCTGGATTCTCCTTTGTTCTTCCTTCTTAACAGCCCCAGAGAGTGCTAAACCTGCCAGGCAGTGCTCAAAAATAAGAAAACATCTCCTTATAGTTATGGCAATGTCTTAACCATTTGATGATTTTATTTATTTTGAAAGGATCACTTTCTTTTATTGTCTTCCGATATTCACATTTTTTTAGTTCACATTTTACCTTTACTACACATCATATGGGTTATAAAAAACTCTATATGAAAGAAAAATTTTGAAGTTTGGAGGTAACCATATTTCTTCAGTGCCTAAGTCTTTAGGAAGACTGCTGTGTGTTAGGAGAACTGGACACACTGCCTGGCAATGTATTTTTACAGTGCTAGAGATGGAAGTTTGAATCGAATTAAAAGTTCGGGAAGTCAGTCGTAGAATACAGTGGCCTAGGCTAAAACTGAACTTGCTCTGGGGAGCACAGCTGCAGCAGGAAAACAGACTGAAATTTTGATCCTATTGATTCTAGTGGGCCTGGATTTTTCTCTTTAACAGTGGTTAGGGTTTTTTGGGGGAGATGGGAGGAGAGTGTATTTTCAGTGTGTACTTTTTTTCTTGTTTGACATTTAAAAACTCATCCACATTCATGCCAAGTACAGGTGTATGTGTCCACACTGGAGCCACTGCTGCAGTAACTATTTATACCAGATCTGATTTTGATTCATTACACAGAAAATACTGCAAATGAGCAATTTCTTTGAAAGTTTCTTGAGGGTGCAGTAAGAATTATTTGTCACTGCGTGGCAGTGTGCTACACATTACTCGCTGCTCTGATGTATCAGATGAACCTTTTTGGAAGTGGCTAACATGTTAAATACAGTCTTTTTACCCTCCTTTAGGCCCCTTGTAAAAACTTTTCTAATGCTCACTCTTTTACTTGTACCCTTTGTTTTATACCATCCATAAAGCATATTGTGCTTTATTTTTTCAATCTAATTATGGCTCTTAGATGTTGCCTTTGCTTTTCTCACAAGATCTGTTTGGAACAGATGTTTCTGACAGTGCATATCACAACGGTGGTTCAGAGGTGCACCCAGAAATGCTGATGATACTCTGAACATGACGAGCCTGCAGTGCCTAAACTAGAGTTACTGCTATGCTGTGGCTTCATCTTTGAGATGTATCTTACCTCTAGCCTGCATTATGGCATAAGCAGATCTTCTCTGTGGTAACTCTGATGCCTCAGTTCCTTCCTGTGCCTGAATGTACAAAGGTGATACATGGCAAAAATGAAAACTGGTGGGGAAGCAGAGATATTTAACTTTCTTTTACTAGTTTAGGCAGATTCTGGTGTTGGAAGGGAAGGGTGGCATACTGATTTCATCAAGACTGTCTCATCTTTGCTTATTGCTATTATGGTTTGAAAGTACTGAAGTTATTGTCTGATCAAAGTTACAGACTGCTTGAAAATAGAAAATATAACACTAGTTCTGGGCCGATGCATCGGAGATCCCTCTGGTTGTCTGTTCTCTGTACTGCAAGTACCTTCAAAGGCAAAGTTTGTTTAAAGAGGCTGCTGCACATCTTTGAATCTACAGGTCCCTGAGATATGAGCTCATGAGCAGGTTATGTCCTGTCTTTGTTACTGTAAGGAGGCTTCTGCTGTTCCAGGTCATCTGTATTGTTTGCTTAGTTTCAAATGCTGAGCCTGGTTACTGCTAGGAGGATTTAATGCTGTACTCTGCTGGAACATTGGACCCTCTTTGCTGTTGTTAATGATAATTATGATCATAAGTCTTATGCGTCTTTTTCTTGCAGGTGGGAAATGGGAGACTGCGCCATTGTACATCCAGGTGCTGTCTGTGTTATGGTGAGGTTGCTGCCAAAGCTGTACAAAGAGGGACACTCTCAGGTGAGTCTGAACATGTCAAAGTACCATCTAAACAATGTCTGCTACTTTTCTGTACTTCATTTCCAAGAATTGCTTGCTCTTTGCAGATGTGGAAGCACTAAAATTTACCAGAACACTGGCAGGAGGAACAGCGCAAGTTTCACTGAGTCAACAGATATAAGAACAACAAAGGCTCTTGGCTATCAGTTTGACTAAGTGTTTCTATACCTGTCTGATTCAGTGCATGTGTCTTGGTCCCAGAATACTTACTGCAAAGGCACAAGTGTAGAAGTCCCTTGAAAATTGTTTAAAATATTGCTAATGGACCTAGCAACCAGAACAGTCTGGCTCTTTAGGCCAAACGGTCCATAAACTTTCAATGCAGCTTAGAATTTGCTTTGCTTTGTCAAACCTTCCATACATACACCCACTCTGAACAGGCATATTGCCTATATTGTATCTGCTATCTGGTCTAAAATACTTGGATACAGTTTAAAGTACATGTGGAGGGATTGAAATAAAACCAGATTTTTCATCCAGAGCTATGGAAGATGGGAATGCAACTAACTGCTGGCACATCCCAATTCTGTGTAGCAGAACCAAGCCATCAGCTAGTGAAGTTTTGTTAATTACAGTAATTAATTTCTGAAAAACAAGTAGAACAGTTAATTGGATGAGAGAGAGTGTCATCAAGAAACTGTTGGAGTTGGCTCTAGGGCTGAAGCTCTATGAGAGAGAAAGCCTCTCAGACCCTCAGTAGATGGCAGTGTTCTTAAAAATATGGAGGGCTAGAGCACAAATTCCAGCAATTTCAGTTATGTATTTAAGTGTGTTCACCTTTTCTTCCTTTCTCACTCCTTTTTCCTTAGTCAACAAGACATTATTACTGATAGTGTTGGTTTAGTATTGCTGTTGTGAATAGGATTGCCCCAGGTAAAATGGGATGACTGTTACACGGTCTCCTGAGTCAGACTCCGGCTAGGAGTTAACACGTCCTGAAAAGTTTTTCGTCAAATGATCCACAAAAAGGATAGAGGAAAACCAGAGTTTTTCTGGCTAATTCTATTCAAAAGTGGGTGAGATAATGAGTGGAACCTCATGTCGCGTAGCTTGAGCAGCTCACTGATGCTGCCAGGTAGTGACACAAAAGGCTGGACTTTAGTACCTTTAATCATAACATACACTACTGCATGAACCCTCGTGAAATGAGATGCTACTTGGAACATGGGAGTCAGGCAAGATCTGATGTAAAAGGTGAATCTCAATGGCTAGTGAAGGGGAGCTACTCGGTAGAAGGATAATAGCTGAAGGGATTTCCCTTTGAATAGATGTATTCTGTCCCAAACAGGGTACTCTT
This sequence comes from Calonectris borealis, assembly GCF_964195595.1. Lineage (NCBI taxonomy): Eukaryota > Metazoa > Chordata > Aves > Procellariiformes > Procellariidae > Calonectris > Calonectris borealis. The sequence continues at coordinate 23,782,580 of NC_134318.1, forward strand.
CTTTCTTTTAGAGCAACGGTGTTCAACAGCTATATGGGAGATGAAATAATTTCTTTGTGGATTGAGCTTATTTACTGCAGACTTTCATTCAAAAATCTGAAGGGGCTTCTTGCTCTGCGTTTAAGGCTGAGTCAAATAGTACATTTTTTAGGAGCAATGGTGAAGAACAGATGGTAACTCATCTCTTTCTGCTTGTTTTAGTGCTATGATAGATCTTTTAGACCCAGGTGTTCAGGAGTAATCTGGAAAAATCTTCGGAATCAGTTCAGGTCATGTGCAAATCCTTTGCTTTCACAGAAATGGCAAGGAGAATGCATTGCTTTTACAGAAACGTTAATGGAACTCAATAAAATTAATGTACTTTGATTCTGACCCTCAGAGAATATCCATTTCCTGCCAAATTTGCTGCTTCTCAGTGACCTTTGTCAGACCCAAGCAGTGATGGGCTGAAGCAATGTTGAGCCTGTCAGCATAGAAAAAACAGTAGCAGACAGTAAAACAGGTGATCTTGCACTTCAGCCATTTCTTCTGACTGTCCAGAATGACAATTAAAAGCTGAGGAGAACAGATCTGTGGTTGTATATTACTGCCATTCCTAGGTATGATCAAAAATTATTTGAATGTCGTATGGGTATGAAAATTTGCTTAAAAGCCTTGAAACCCCCCAAAAGACAGTCTTTGAGTCAGTAAACTCTATTCAGAGGATATTGCTCATGTTCATGCCTAGGACTGGTACTAAGCTAGTTCCCATCAAACTGCATACAGTTTGACCAAATACAAGGTGGATTTTCCTTTTATTAATATGCTGCCTGTTCAATGCTGAAAGATAGCATTGTCACATGTTTCAAAAACTAAGTACAAGTATGACAGGTTAACATCCACTTTAGATATGTGGCTCAGGATATTCAGATACTCAGTTTCCCCTCAGTCATATCTCATCCTTGTCTGGCATTTTGGAACTGTGGCTTTTAAGACTCCAGAGTGTCATGCCAGATCTTTTCCATTTGCGATGTCAGATAAGGAGATCTTCTAGATCTGACAAGGCTGGGTAAGGGAAAGAAAAGAACTTTTGAGAAAAGAGTCAAAGCATGATTCAGTTCTGTGTCATCATCCTGGCAGGTTTCTTGTGAGTGGGGACATTATGTAAATTATCTATACTTTTGTTAAATAATATTATTGCTTCCACAGCTGGATTTGTCCTCTCTGTTTTTACCCATGTCTCTCCTGTGATGAACTGCTGTCCTATTCACTACTGTAAAACTAAAATGTGCATCAATAAGCTCTTCACACCTTTTTAAAAGACCTTTATCCCTGTTTTAAATTTAGCCTAAACTAGTTGTTCTCACTGCAGATCTTAACAGCATAACGCTTTCCAAGTATTTGTACTTCTTAAAAACGTAAATTCTTTCTAAACAATTTCTAAAGATTTCTAAACAATTTCTAAAGATTTCTAACATAGTTAGATCTGGCCCACAAAAGACTGTGTGACATTTGAGATTTCTCTGCCTTCAGACATATATTACCAATATCACTGCTAATGTAACTGTTAATATCACAGTGAATTCCTAAATTACTGCACTGCATTATCTGCAGAAGGAAATTCTTCGGGTATTTGGCCAGAGCTTCATTCCCCTTTGAGTTGTGCAGCCAAGGCTTTGGGAGAAAGGAAAGGAGAGTGGACCAGAACTCTGGTAGGAGGAGGGAGACTAGAAACACCCTGGCAGTAGGTCCTCCAGCCTGGACTGGTAGCTGAAGGTCAGCTCTTTCCCCTGAGCACTTTCCTGCAGGCCTTGCTCCAGCCTTGTCTCCTGGGGGATTTTTCTTTGCTGAGCCTGTTCTGATTACAGCACAACGTTTTTTTTTTTTTAAAGAAAATGCACAGCCTGTCTGCATGTTCTTTTCCAAGGTTATTTTTGGGCTTTTAGTAAGAAGTTTGCTTGTTCATTGATCAACCAACTTCTGAAGCTTTCACTGTTTATACAGACCAAGCAATTTTCCTCCTGTGATTCCAACCCCACAAGCTGCCCTTTTATTTGTCCTGTTTCTCTTGCTATTCACTTTCTCCTTAAAAAGCAGCAAGTGTCTCTGAAGTTGCACTAAAATCTTGGTAATGTACCCTGAATTGAAGAGATAGGAACTCTGCCAAGAATCCCTGGCTAACTATACTGAAGATCATTTTCTACTTTGTCTTGTTTTTCATGCAATCGTGTAATTTATAAGGTGGCACACAGAGACAGCTTAGCCTTCCTCTCAGGTGTCTAATGAACGTCATATTATAGCACTGCACAGTAGCTTAGAAAAAAAGAGAAGGAGACACTGCATTCAGCTAATACTGTGGGGAAAAAAAAGTACTGCAACTAAATGTAATTTGGCAAGCAAGAGGTCTGTCAGACCACCAGAATTAACAAAAGGATTCTTCACATTATGAAGAGATTTTGTTGCCTGGCTTCAAATGGTCAAGACTTGCTAGTACATTTTCTCTAGAATGCAATAGTAGCCCTGGTATTCATATGAGGAAAGCTCTGTAGCTTCTCTTACACACAAGCTGTACCGAGGGGAAATGTGAAAAGCCTGATGGAGATGATATAATTTATGTGAGCCATTTAACAAGGCCCTATCTAGGTCATGGTTTTGGAAAAGTAGAAACAGTTCACACAGTTCATAGTGCTTTTTTCCCTGTCTACTTGCAAGGAGTGCATGAACACAAGTTATTCTGTAACTTTGTAAATCCCCTTATACATACTGTCAGCAAAGTAAGTTTTGCTTGTTAAGTTACAGTGAGAGTTAATCAGCAAAATGTTGTGATAGAATGGGAATGTGCTTGCAGCTGGAAACTATGCATCAGGAATTTGAGCTGTGATGAATTTATGAATTATTTGTTTTTATAACATTTTAAAGAAAAAAAATTGCACAAATGATTTTCAGAAGTGACTCAAACTCTCTACAGACAATGGGTTTTAAGCTGATGTATGTCTACCTTTTTCTTTTGAAAGCACGATTTAAAATCCTGGGTCATTTGGAACTTTTTGAAAGCACTACTTTCGATGCCTTGATTTCTTCATTAGTAAAACTAAATCTCTGTGGTCTGTTAGGAAGTTAATTCTAATTCTCTATGAAGGACTGCTAGCTATTCAGGTGAGAGGTGCTCCTGACATTGAAAAGTAAGTTTTCTCTTTTGCAATTGCACACAGAATTATTGCTGTGTCATTCTTAAACCTAAGAAAATTACATCCTTTTGAAATGAACCCACACTGCCAAAGGTTCAAAGTTCTTGCTCATCTTAAACATAGCATCATCATTTTGAAGACAAATAACAGTGAATTAAATTCAGCTACCAAGTTTTGAAACTATGGGCTCTTAGGAGCAAGAATCTGGGAAGTACTTAAACAGATTCGGCAAATTGCTAGGTGACATTTTGCCTTAAGACTAATATGAGGCAGAGCTGTGAGCCCAACTACATTCTAACTGCACCTTCAATATCCTGATTCATGGTGCAAGTAATATGTGTTAGGAAAATCAATCCATGCATATAGAAACACACAGCCTGGTTTCCTGGCCACCATTAATATTTCCACTAAAATCTCATTTTACTGGAACTGAGATCCATGAAAACGGCACATTTTATTCAAAACTAGGCAATACTGATATTGACAGAGCTGCTAAGCTAATGAAAACGATCAATTTTTTGTATGCCATTATGCTTTTATTGGATTTATTTTGAAGTAAACCAGTAGTTTCACTTAGTCAAGACCTGTGTCCTTCTCTGTTTTCACATGGTTTACACATCCAGATACTTTCCTGCATGCAGTCAAAAATGGAGTAAAACAGTAATTAAAAGATCCAAAAAGTTATAAGTGAGGCTTTGATACACTGTAGCAGTAAGTGCCTCTCTGAAGAATAGTGTAGTTTAATCTGGTGGGTGATTTCTGTATATAATGAGATGCACAGTGAAATGCGTCACTGAGAATGAACAGTCATTCAGAGAGAAGAAAATGTTATCCAAAGAACTCCCCCTTCAGATATCAAAAATAGTAGTTGAGTTTACAAAAACAATACGTATATTACATTGGATGTGCTAGTATTATTGTTTAAGTGTTGCAACTGGGGCTTTTGGTTGCTGAGCACTTTGAAAACAAATTGCTTGTTGGTTTTGAATTTGTCCTGTACTGGTTTTGAGTTTGGTCTGGATGCAAAAGAGCTGGATTCCTTTTTACAGGTAAGCTTGCTTATTCTGAATCCAGTGAAGTTGCTTCTCATTCATGTTATAAAATCAAATCCGAATGTCTTAATCTGCGTGTCTGCCACCATTGTTGTCCTTTTCTTTAAAAGTTTGTATAGATACTTTCTACAAGAGCATATGAGAAAGCCAAAGAGCTCTTGGGGGGTGGGGAACACTTAATCTTTGTAAGATTTCTGTTTAAATATATGATGCACAGTTAGTTTTGTGTGAAATCTAGTTAGGTCAATGGGGTAGGCTCCATTCCTAATTGGGAACAAATTGCTCTAAAGATAATTTATGATAATTGAGATATTTCTTTAAGACCATTCATTTCAGTGTTGAAAATTAAGTAAGTGTTTCATGATATTGCTAGATACAGTTTTATTTAAGAACAGTGCTTTTAGAATGAAGAATAGATCATGTCAATATGACTCTCCATGTGCTTAATGTTCAGTATGTTCTGAGTTACTGTGTTGGTCTTGGAGCTCATGCCTAATAGCTTGCCCTTGGTGGTGGTCCCTTCTTTTGAATGAGAGCCGATTGTTCTCTTCCTTCACTACCATAGTGTTGTGGCAGGAAAGCTCAACTGTGGATGGCCAAGCAGCTACTCAAATGGATATATGCACACTACTCAAGTGCAGAGCTTTACAGAATAGTCATGCAGTTGCACTTGAGCCTCTGGCTTTAGAGGCTGCTTTTCTGGGCCAGATTTTTACATCCAGAGATTTGACAATTGAAAAAAAAAAAAAATCAGTCACCATGTACAGTTTTGGTTCTAGCCCACTGACTTCAGTCCTGTTTCTGTTTCAGCTTTCACAGGAAATCCAGTGTGCTCTGGTTGATCATATCCAGTCCCTGGTGAAGTCAGAGAAGAGCCGCCAGATGATGTGTGGATCTGGCTTGCTGAGCACCATCATAACTTCCTGTCAGGATGCCTTCCGCAATGAGAGCCATCCACTGCATCTGCCCCTCACTAGAGTGTTTGAGAAGCTTGCATCACAGGCTATTGAGCCAGATGTGTTAAGGTATCAGATTGTATCTAATGGAACCAATTTGCTTTAGTCATGCAAATTTTTTGCAAAGTTTGTGTAACAATTGGATACTTCGTGTAGTGCTCTGATTCAGCAAGACTCTTAGCCTTTGGTTTCAAGTCTCAGTTAATACTGAGATATTACTTACGTATTGATCACAGGGTATATGCTTAAATGACTTACTGAAGATGGTATGAGTCTGTAGTGTTCTGCTGCATCATCTCTGCAGGGGTTATAAAGCCATTTATGAATGCTAACTAATTAAGTAATTGCAAAACAACTAGGGTTATGCAGGGTTATTCTGTCCTGTTTCCTAAAGAGTAAAAGTGACTTTCTCTTAGTTGGGATCTATGTCAATGACAGATGCAGAAATGAAAAGTATAGTCTTGTTTCTCAGTCTCTGTTGTTTCTACTTTGAGAATGTACTTTCTTCTTTAATGCTAACAAATGCTAGACATGAGAGTACCTAATAGAGATTAGAGTGCAGATGAAGTTGGATATGCAGTGGAAGATTGGAAGAATTTCTTAAGGAAAAAAAGAAAAAAACCCTACCAAAAAAACCCCATAGATTTTTTTTCTGAAAAATCAGTAGTATTCAAAAGTATTGCTGCAGAAAATAAACCGTTGATATTTTTCAATAGGAAAACCTTGAAAGGGGAAGTGTAAAGGAAAACGAATATTTGTGGTGATACAATGGAAAACATTCCTTCTGTTTTATTTGGGATGCCTTTAAAATTTGGTATCCAATAAGATATCATAGAATCATAAAATAGTTTGGGTTGGAAGGGACCTCTAAAGGTCATCTAGTCCAGCCCCCCTGCAATGAGCAGGGACATCTTCAACTAGATCAGGTTGCTTAGAGCCCCGTCCAACCTGACCTTGAATGTTTCCAGGGGTGGGGCATCTATCACCTCTCTGGGCAACCTGTTCCAGTGTTTCACCACCCTCATTGTAAAAAACTTCTTCCTTATATCTAGTCTAAATCTACCCCCTTTTGGTTTAAAACCATCCCCCCTTGTCCTGTCGGAGAAACTGCTAGAAGTTTGTCCCCATCTTTCTTATAAGCCCCCTTTAAGTAATGAAAGCCTGCAATAAGGTCTCCCCGAAGCCTTCTCTTGTCCAGGCTGAACAACCCCAACTCTCTCAGCCTTTCTTCATAGGAGAGGCGTTCCATCCCCCTGATCATTTTTGTGGCCCTCCTATGGACCGGATCCAACAGGTCCATGTCTTTCTTGTGCTGAGGACTCCAGAGCTGGACGCAGTGCTCCAGGTGGGATCTCACCAGAGTAGAGTAGAGGGGCAGAATCACCTCCCTCGACCTGCTGGCCATGCTTCTTTTGATGCGGCCCAGGATACGGTTGGCTTTCTGGGCTGCGAGCGCACATTGCCAGCTCACGTCCAGCTTTTCATCCACTAGTATCCCCAAATCCTTCTCGGCAGGGCTTCTCTCAATCCCTTCGTGCCCCAGCAGGTATTGATACCGGGGGTTGCCCTGGCCCAGGTGCAGGACCCTGCACTTGGCCTTGTTGAACCTCGTGAGGTTCACCCAGGCCCACTTCTCAAGCCTGTCCAGGTCCCTCTGGATGGCATCCCATCCCTCAAGCTTGTCAACCGCATCATTCAGCTTGGTATCATCTGCAAATTTGCTGAGGGTGCACTTGGTCCCACTGTCTATGTCATTGATGAAGGTATTAAACAGTACTGGTCCCAGTACGGACCTGTGAGGGACACCACTCGTCACTGACCTCCATCTGGACATTGAGCTGTTGACCACTACCCTCGGGATGTGACCATCCAACCAATTCCTCACCCACCGGACAGTCCACCCATCAAATCCATCTCTCTCCAGTTTAGAGAGAAGGATGTAGTGGGGGACCGTGTCAAAGGCCTTACAGAGGTCCAGATAGATGACATCAGTAGCTCTTCCCTTGTCCACTGATATAGTCACTGCATCATAGAAGGCCACTAGGTTGGTCAGGCATAGAAAGAAAGTTGGTCTCCAGAGGGCTGAGCTGTATTTGCATGGTTGCTATGACTCCAAAGTGTCTGGCTTGATCGTTTTCCTTTTTTTGTTGCTTTCGTCTTTTTTTCATGTTAGGCAATTTCTTTGGTTGGGAGGTTCTCCACCACTACCTTCCAGGCCCAGCACAAACAGGACCAAGGCCCTTTCATGTCAGGGGAGTGATTCAGCTAACGCGGCTTGGAATGAAGGTAAGCACACAATAAACAGCCTGTTGCTGATACAGTGGCTGGGTTATAGATGTCTCTGTAATGACAGGAAACTGCCATTGGAGTAGGTTGCTTCAAGACAGTCACAGTGAAGGTGGCATATGCCTGGATGTTTTAGACTGGGTATTACGCATTTTGGGTGGTACTTGACCAACACTGAGAGCTGATCTAATGACCAGCAGAGATCAAATTATAATACGTGTGCTGAAGCCAGATGCTGACATAGACTCAGACTTTGCTGTATCAGACGTGGAAGCGATCTATAAAAATACTAATCATATCTCTCAAACCAAAGGGAGTGTCTCCTGGGTTGGCAGCATGTTTTCCCTGTGGTTTGTAGCTAGAAATAGAATAAAGATGTGAATAAAGAGCACTGCTTTTTGTAATCCCTAGGATATCCTAGTAGTCTGCCTTGCTTATACAGGCCATTTTCCATCCAAGTCCTTTCTCTGTTCTAACATATTTTGCAGGTGAAAGGCTACAGTAGTAGTATTTGGCACTTTAACTGTTCTCACGGCTATGAGACACCTGATACAGCATGGTGCAAATTTGGGTCTTATGTTCTTTGCAGTCATTCTTCAGATCCTTTCCCACGTGTTGGTTGTAATCGTTCTGTTATGGCAGAATTGAATGGTCTGTGTATAAGAAAAATGGAACCAATGGGTCAGGAACCTTTTTTACTAAAGGTGAAGTTTGGAGCTGCCTGAAGATATGTGGGGAGAAAATATGGCTATCACTTCTGTAAGCTCATCTCTCCTGCCAGCCTCCCATTTTGAAATTCCTTCAGTGCAATATTTTTGTGTATTGCTGAGGATTTCTGCAGGCTGCTGAGTATGTGTTAGTTGAAGAGCATGCAGCGCTGTTCTTAGCAGTGATGAATTGAATATAGGCAAAGCCTGTGATTGAAAAAAGTATTGCAGATACTGATCTGGTTAGGCACTATTTGATCTTGTAGGTTCAGAAGAGGACAATAAAACTGATCCTCAGACAGTTGTGCCTGTCAGCAGCTCTCCTTGGGTGTCTAAGGGATCTGCATTGGCACTCCAGACTGCAATGAGTCTCATCTCCATGACATCACCTCGAAACTTCCAGCTCCGCAGCACTGCTTTGGCGCCATCATTTGTGGAGTTTGACATGTCCATGGAAGGATACGGGTATTGCTGCTGTTGCTTTTCCCTGTAGCTGCTCCGCAGTCTCCAAGCCCTTATTCTGGACACAGCAACTAACCACTTCTCTCTCCATCTTAGTTAATCCTTGTGCCCTATCACTGCCTTCCCTGCAGCAATGTTGCCAACCTATTTTGTTATTGTCTTATTGCTGGTAGCCTAGACTCTGCCTTGCTCTGCCATGATTCTGCAGTATTAAGTCACTGGTGACCTTCAGGGATAATTTTACGTTTCTGATGAATGGGTGCTTGCTTGCTTTTGTAGGTGTTTATACCTCCCTACCTTGGCCACTGTCATGGGACCGAGTACAGAGCAATCTGTCTCAGGAGGAATTGGCGTGGGTAAGCACTTTGACTCGCCTATAGCTTCCTGAAAGCACTGACTTTTCAGCCCCACTGAAAGCATTCAACATTTGTAAGAAATGCTAGCAAGTAAGCTGTGTGTTTCAATACACTTCTGTCTCTGTGTCCCAGACCAGCTGTGAGCTGTATAACTCAGACTGTTCACCAACATACAGTATCAGATGCAGCTTAATAGTGTGATGGATTAGCATTAACATTAGCAATACAAATTTAAAGCAAGCTGCTAAGAAAACAGTCTTCACAAGTAAGAGCCACCAGATTTTAGGGTAATCTCCCACGGAAGTAATAGAGACTGTCACTTAACATGAGATGGGATTCTCCTATAGATCAAAATCCTCTATTGGATGAACTGGGAAATGGCTGTACCTCTTGGTTCCTGAATTTTGTGAACTTTAAGGAAACTTGTTTCTGGCTCAGTGCTTCCCAGTTGATGAACTCTGTGGCATGGGGATCTAGTAGTTATTTCTCATCAGTCAATTTTAGGTCATTTATACATGTGTACATGCTCACATGTGCAGTGTCTACGATGTTGAAGATAGGCAGTGAAATCTAATAGAACAGAACAGAAATCAAACCTCATCTAATGTTGGTTCTTACATGGTTTGGGCTACAAATGAAACAGAAAGCAGTTTGCTAATGTCTACAGAGGGAAACCCTCTTCCTTACTGCCTTTTTGTTTCCTGTCTGTAGGCACCAGAATGTTTCCTCCCTCAAGTGGCCTGACTCTCTCCTGCTGGTTTCTCGTTAGCAAGTTTGGTTTGGTGCACAACAGTCACCCACTCCGTTTCCTCACGGTCGTGAGACACATGTCAAGAACAGAGCAAGAGTTTGTTTGTTTTTCAGTAAGCTTCTTGCCGCAGGACCGTTCTTTGGTCATTTCCACAGAAGAAGTGGAATTCCAGCCGCTCGGTAAGGCTCTTCTCAGTCAAGCTGCAATGCTGTGTCCTCTGATTATCTGGAATTTTTCATTAACAAATTTCCTCTTTTTGTAAGTATGCAGGACATTAATGAGACTTTTTATCTCTTTGGTTTTCTTCTGGCAGCCTGTTGTGATTGTAATTCTTGGTCATATTTCAGTTTTAAGTTTGCTGCAGGCATTGAGAATTATTTTGTGGCCTACAATATATGATAAAACTAATAAATATTCTAAGGAAAACTTTTGAATGTCAGTTATATGGTTGTGTGCCCTTGTGGGGACTGGACTTGAACCAGCTGGTCCCTGCCTGTTCTGTGTGGCAGTAGGCAGGTTTGGAGAGTAGGACTGAGGAGTTTGGGAGTGATCTAGCTTCCTAATCAAACAGCTCATTTCCTCACCTCACTTTTAGAATGTTTTCTATCATGCCAGCCTATTAATCTTTTTTCTCCTTGTTGACATTTATCCCTTTGTCCTTATTGAGTACAGTAGATACTTCAAATGTGAATGTAATTGAACATTGCAGAGGAAGTTGGGAATGGAGTGGGAATAGTAGCTGGGATTTTTTCATGCACAGTTGACATTGTGTGAGTGCTCTGATTCCCTTAGATGATGTTAAAAATCCCAGCTTGCCTATTTTCATAAAAACTACAAATTAATGTACAGAGTTTTATCATGTCATGAATTTGCTAGGAATTTTTTTCTGTGTCAGCTAACAGTGAATATCCTGCGGGGTTCTCTTAGAGAATATGTTGGCTTTGTCCTAGTTCAGTCTAGTTGTGCAGCATTGAGGCAGACAGCAAGTATTATTTGGGAGTATGGCACATTGTATGCTGGAGGGATCTCGAGAGTTCTGTGAGTCTCGAGTTCTGATAATAGACCATCAGGGAATGTTTTAAAGACATTGAACAGAATAGCACCAAATCACTCTGTACCCACAGAGAGTCATATTCTTTGTGTCACATTTGATAGCTGTGTTCCAGAGGCAGGGGAAAGTGAGAGAGACTTTCTGTTGACTGCCCCCTGTTTTTGCTGTTGCAGATATCATGGAACCGGAGGGTGAGGTCCTAAATCCCTCCCCATTTCCAGGGCAAGTCCAGTTTGGCTGTGGCAAGCTGCTGATCACTGGCCAGTGGCATCATCTCACAGTGACAGTTTCTAAGGAAGCAAAGAAGAACTGCATTGTGTCAGCTTATATAAATGGTCATATGCTTGGCTCTGCAAAGGTAAAGGCTCTCTGCATAGAGCTTGTGCCTAACATTTGCTTTTCATTGCTTTTCGTTTTCATCTCCCCATGCACATACCATGACTTTTCAGTATTAACCTGAGAGACTCAAAACATGGTGATTTGCATACATAACATGTGCCACTCTGCACCTGAGTGGAGTCAGAAATCCATACAAACCAGAGTGTATTTGTGAGGCTTTTCAGAAGTATATTATCAGCTTATACTGATGCTTTGAACTAGTTCCCCCCTCCTCCCTCAGCATGCAGATAACCAGGGCAATTTTGAGTGGTTACACTCATCTGAGAGTTGGGGTGACCTAGTTTGCAGGTAGCTCAGGGTTATGTTGATGAAATTCAGTTGTACCCTTAGGCCAAAATTTTCTGAATTGACTAGTGATTTTGAGGATCTCTCGGTTTACACTCAAGATTTTCAGAAAGTGTCAGCTATAAACTGACATTAAGGTGTGACTAGAGAGCCCTAAACCGAAGGTGCTTTGGATTTAGACTAAAACCTGCAAAGGTGGTGAGTTATGTAGGGAGCCTCCATTTTTGCCTGGAAAAGGGGAAAGGTTGAAGAGAAATAAGCTTCTGTGACTGGCTAGCTCTTTGCAAGAATCTCAAGATGGATGGAGTTTCCTCAGGCATCTTACATGGGCTTGTTTCAAGCTGTCCTCTTCCTGTTACACCCATTGAACAATCAGCTGTTAAGTCAGTGGCCTTTTTCCCACTGGCACTCTAAGCATTCAGGAACAGATAGATGTTCCTCCAGGTTAGTTGTTCAGTGTGTGAGATAGCTCTTGAATTAAAATAATACTTCTTTTTTGAGTTAATAGAAATGAAAGAAATGTTTCAGTTAGGAGAAATTTGTAAACTTCAATGACATCAACTCATGAGTTCATTGCAAATGTTGGTGTAGCTAGTATTTCCCCTAATGTGCCATTTCTTGTGATCTTCTTGTTGCATAGGAGTCAGTTTCATGTTGCAGGTATCACGAGAAAGCAATCCAAGTGCACCTGAAGGGTTCATCATCTACAGGATAAATGAGAAGAGCCCCTGGTTTATGTTATCGTTATCGTCATGCTCCTGGTTTTGAAACTAATCTCACATTATCTCTGAGATTCGATTTTTGGATTTTGAATGCTCCAGGCTGGCAATGTTGAAAATGCAGTCTCTTTCTATTGCAGCTCTGGTTGGTGTGGTGTTTTTTTGTTTTTGAATAGACTCCTTTTATTAATTGAAACTTGTAACCTTGGTCTCTTCCTTCTTGTTCCCATATTTCAAATCAATCTCAACACATGCAAAGCTCACTTGCGTGTTTATACTTCCCTTGTAAAAGCAACCTGTTTAATTCCAAATATTCTCTTTCCCATACTTAAGAAAAATGATCTGTCTTCTAAATGCCTTCTGGGACCTATATTCATTTCAAGAATGAAAATTTAATTTAATTTGCCTTCCTTCAAATGAGACTGAAAGTCATCAATAAAACTAGGCCTAAGCATTGCAATTGATTAAAGAATTCACAGCAAATGTGTTTAACATACAGTGAAACAGCTCATAATAAATAAAACAAGCCTTTAGTAAATAAAAGATGGTCCCAGTGCTGGGGTCTCTGACATGATGCAAGCCTTCATCTTGATTGTACAGTGAAAAAAAGATTGTGTAAGAAATTAGAATTGCACAAAGGTTGTTAACAATACCAAAAGCTATTTTTGGGTGGTGGAGCTGGGGGGGGGGGGTTGGGGGGTGGGTTACTGTGTTGTATCAAGCCTAATATTTGTTCGCTCAAGTATCAAGTCCTGCCTCCTAACATTGATCAGCCCTGCCTTGTACATCTCAGTAGTCAGAGATCAGTAAATGCTAGGAGTCTCTCATCGTAACAGCAAATTGTTAAAGGCAGGGCTAAGCCCTGAAGTAGAATATCGTTCCTCTCTACCAAAAAAACTCCAACTACTTCCTGCTAGAGCTGTCCACATTTAAATAAAATAATAGACTCAACTTAGGAGGCTGAATCCTTATTTGATACCAGAAATAAATGGTCCAATTTCCTAAACTATGTCGCTTTCACTGAAGCTAACTGATGCACTTGGACACTCTACACTCCTCTGTTTATTCTCTAGGTGCCTAGTGCAAGGTGCGATCTGTAACTTGGCTTTCTGTGTTGAAAGTCACAGTCTGAGTTATGAAGTTAAGAACAGGAAAAATAAACCTAGGGTCAAGGTAGGGTTTTTCTTTGCCAACACTTGAAATTATTTTGACTGTTTTTTGAACAAAAAGTAGCTTGAACTTTCCAAAATGCTTATGTTTGTGATACTTCTGAAAGTACAGTTTCTAAACAGTAATTAATAATTGTGTTGCACAGCTGACTGAGACTTCATTGAGGAAAGAGGCAGCAGGCAGTACCTTCCAGGGACAAGACCTTAAGGCACCCCGAGTGTATTGAGTCCCCTCAGTGAATTCTTCCTCTGTTGCAGATGCAGTATCTTCAGCCCTTACCAGGTAGCTGTATTTCCATGGAACCCTCTTCCTTTATTGATGTCTATGGGTACATAGCTACTCCTAGAATTTGGAAACAGAGGTCCTCCTTGACCTGGCGCCTTGGCCCTACATACCTGTTTGAAGAAGCCATCTCTGTGGAAACCATGGAAGTGATTAATAAGCTTGGCCCACAGTACTGTAGCAATTTCCAAGCAGTACAGCTTCAAGGTATGTGATAATTCTCATATCCATCACTATTTGTTTGTCAGGGCAATGCTCTTTTTATTCTTCTTATCTGCTATTAGTATTCCAGCTGTGCCTAGAGCTTGCTCTAAAAGCCTGGAACTCTGCGTTGCTGAACGTTGTACAAGATTGTAGTAAGATATCATGAGGATCTTGTAACATACTTTAAATTGGGCAGGAATCAAGCAGCACAGAGAGCTGGAGAGTAAAGAGGGATAACATGTACTTGAGGAGATGTAAGATTGCAATTTCTGTTGCACAAGCCTTAAAGCAGCAGCTTTGTAACTAACTGAGACATTCTGCATTTATGGTGCTACAGAAAAACACGGCAGAAAAAGAAGCATCATTTTTAATTGCAAATGCCTGCAGAGTAGGACAGAGCACAGGGGAGAGAGAAGTAGGGGAATAAGTTACATTCCATTTAATGAAGAGGCTTTTTAACTAAAATACACTGTTAGCATCAATTATTAAATTATTGAAAGGTAGACAAAACATTTCAGTTATTGATTACCATTTGTTCAACAAGTAGTGCATTCACCTCTGCACTAGAGCTCAGGATGAAATTGGATGGTCATCTCCCGTTTGAAAACAGCAGAATAATCCCACCTGGTGATACTCCAGCCTAAAGCAAAGTGAAAAGACTGGCTGAAAGTACTCCTTCAGAATGCTCTCTATCTAGACCAAAAAAATCTCAAAGTCAAGCATTGGAAGGGGTCGTTGAAAGAGATATTATGTCAAAATACAGCCCTAAAATAAAAATATTACCAATAGAAGTCAGAAGGATTTGATTTTTGAAGTGTTGAGTCTTTATGAAGTCCTGGGTGCTTGTTCTCTGCACACTGGTCTCTCCAGCTGGACTTTAGTACTAATCATGGGTTGTGGCCATCCAACTCCAGCAATGCCCTGATGCAGGGATATCATAGGGCACTATACAAGATGTAATCTCATCATTGTGAAATCCCCCCCACCCCCCCGTCCCCCTCCACCCTGCCACCCTCCCCTCACACCCCTGCCTCTCTTTCTTTTTTTCTCTTTTTTTTTTTTTTTTTTGGGGGGGGCGGGGCGGGGGAAGGGGCAGGGAGGGGAGGTGGTACCTAACATCTCCCTATTCCATCAAAACACCCAAATAAATTTTTCTAATGGAAATTTTTACTTAAAGTTTCAGCACAAAACCCCAAAATATTATGATTTATTCCTTAAAATGAATTTATGACCTTGTTGCAAACAGCAGTCTGAATTGTTTCAGCAGTGTTGTGTCCCATCTCACCAGCATCTCATTGCTTCTCGCTAATCAGCAGGAGCTGTGTGGAGGCTTAGCCGTAAGTCTGTGCCCTACTGGAAGGGAAATAGGTGACACAGTCTTGGGGCATTTACTTCTAGTTAATCTTCACATGGAATATGTGCTAATTCTTTTTGCCTATAAGGGCTGTGTCACCAGCATTAGTAAACAGTTTCATAAATCAACTGTTTTCCCAGTCTATAAAATTCTCAAAAATACAAGTTTTTTTTAAAAAAAGGTACACATAGTTTTTCCAAGTGCGAGCAGGAATAGAAAATTCTTTAAAGAAAAGCATGTGAGAATTTCATACAATCATTAAGCTGCTGAAGCTGGTAGTTTTTACGAGCTTCTCATATGTTGTGAGTTAGCAGCTCTGAACTTTTGCGTCTGTCCTTTTTCTTCCACATGAATCCTTGCTCCTAGTACCCCTGAGAAAGCTCCCAGTAACATGGAAGGCCTCTGAAATGTTTTCTCTGCCTCGAAAGTTTGTTCATGTGGATAGAGAAAGTTTGTGTGGACAGAGAAGGGTTTATTCCGGACTTTTCTGAGCTTCATGAGATACTGGGAGAGGATGTAGGATCTACACAAAGCAGTAACCAGAGGAGACAAGCCAAGCACAACAACCACAACAGTCTCCTACTGGTGCTTACGCTGGCAAGCTGCCATGGACTGTGTTGCAAAGGGTGAGGGCTTTTTTCTGATTATAGTTAAGTCAAAATCAAATTCCTATCTAAACTTTGGTTTCCTCCAGTTATTTTTCATTTGCCTCTCTCCTGTCTCACATGTTGAGCACGCAAAGTTCCTTCAGAGGTTTATGATCTCTCTTGTTTTAGGTGAGGACCAGTACAGTGATCATAATCCTACACCTCTGGTGGCAGAAGAGAAGATTTCTTTTGGAATCAATGCCATGTGCTCATCTCTCACTACGGTCCAAGATATAAAGAGCTCCTACAATGAAGTGGATGGCCGGCTGATTGCCAAAGAGGTCACAAATTTCCCTCATTTGTCTTAAACACATTTTTTCTTGTTTCTGATTGGTTTCCTATAGCAAAGTTTGTGATTGTTTTCATAGTCTAAAAGTAATAAAATAATCTAAAGGATTAGAGTGTCTGCTTATTACTTTTTGTCTCCCCAATACTACCATGGTTTTTCTTAGGATGTCTCTTTTATCTGTTTTAGATTGGGATTAACTCTCGGGACAGTTCAACTCCATTATTCCTGGCTAAGAATATCGCTGGACACCTCTCAGGTTCCTTGCGGACTATTGGATCAGTTGCTGTGGGCCGTTATGGTAAATGCACTATACCTTAATGTTTCATATTTTTTAAGAGTTGGACCTTTCTCTGGCCAATAACAGATTTAGTCCATGTAACTTCCCAGTAGAGTAACATTGCAATTTCCTAGGGGTAAGAGTGTTCCAGTCCTGTCCAGCAGCTACTAGCCTGAACTTCATTGGAGGCCCTGCCATTCTCCTGGGTCTCATTGCTATGGCCCATGATGACCACACCATGTATGCAGCTGTCAAAGTCCTGAACTCCATCCTGAAGAGTAGCCCAATGAGTGAAAAATTGATGAGGCACATGGGTGGATACCAGGTAGATACTCTTTTGTTCATTCATTCTGGGTATAGTCTTATCCCCAAACCTATCAATGGCAATGAACCAAGCATATCCTGGCTATCAGCCCTTGTGGTTGGAACTTTGAGAGGGGGATATAGGATAGTACCCTAAATCCTGTGCTTAAAATCTCTGGGAACCTCTAGTATATCTGCTGATGGGAAGGTGAGGAGAGATGCCTCTTGGTCAGACATGATCTAATAATGGAAGGTGTCATGCTGCCTATGTTGACTATAGTTAATAAAGTCAATGCAGCAGATTTGAGTGACCCACCCTTCACTTTTTACCAACACACTTGATCCCTCCCACAAGAGACCACTTCTCAGGCAGGTCTGCTTCCTTCCCTTGGCTCATCCAGCCTAAGATTCCTCTTTACAGACTGCCCAGTGTAGGGCTGATAGTAAATTCCTATGGCTCAGTCTTCACTGTGTATTAGAAATTGTGCTGATATAAGTAAGTGCTGTCTAGATTTCAAACTATGTTGGTTAGATATGTCTTAGACCTTTCAAACCTGAAAGCTGGGCAAACTGAAGAGTTTGGTTGTCTCAAGATTTTGTGAGAACCAGGGCAAATTTTAAGCACTATATATGTATTATTGGATGGGTTAAGGCTCAAGTATGAAGTTTCACTTCAGTTTAATTTACTTTATGCTGTGTAGGATAAGCAGAGTCTTATGGAATAGACAGGTCTTGGAGATGTTTCCAAACGAGACTCTTAACATTAAGGCTTCATTTATTAACTTTCCATTTTCCCAATTTGTGAATTGTTCCTAAATTGATCCTGATTCATATGAATATATTTATTATACTTAGATATTGCTTGCCCAATCCCTTCTTGCAGGTGAATGCCAGCCTTTAGATTGCGTACGAGCTGTTCCTTTTGACTTTATGCTAAATAGTGTTCTCTCCACGTGACTGATCATCATGTTGCAATGGAGTGGTTTTGCTCTTTGTTTGGATGTCTGAACCTTTTTTTTTAAACAGCCAATTAATAAAAATGTGTCTTTATATATTTTCAAATGAATGTCTATTCCTCTCAACCTATTCAAAATGTAGTGGCTTTCTGAACATTTTTCTCACTGTATCAGGAATTCATTGAATAATCAAAGATAGACTCAGTTCAGAAATTGGCAATGTTTCACACAAATGTCTTTTATTTGAAGAGATCAACGTTAATATATTTTTTTAAACTAACACCATTTGCAAGCAACTAAGAATACATCCATGAAGAATAGTGTAGAAAACCTACTGTGGTTAGTTACAATTATATTTGTGTGTTGCTTTTTGTAAATTCCACTCAACATAATATGGCATGTATTTTTCTCCTGTTTAATGCCACAGAGTTGTCAAACTCCTTCAAAAACTTACCCTTTCATTTACTGCACAAAATTTTATGCCTGGACTGAAATCTTCGCTTTCTTCATAATGCTTATGGAAAATGTATGCATGCATGGCTACTACAGCCAAGTAAACTGTGCATTTGTCTTGAATTAAAAAATAATATTATACGTTAGTTTATAAATACAGATTTATACTCAGCAGGTACTTATTAAATCTTTTTTTCAGTTGCTGACCTATCTATTGAAGAGGAAGACACAGCTGTTAAACAACAGGATTTTACAGTTAATGTTCTCCCTAGTGGGCACAGCTGAGCTTGGCTTTGAGTCTTCAGTCATCAAGAATTATAGTGCATTCCAGTATGTTCTCTGCAACTTTGAGGTAAAACTGTTGATGTTACTTTGTGGGTTTGGCTGTATTAAAGATGGCTTTATAGTATGAGGTTTGGTTTGTTCATAGCACCTCCTGGATCCAATATTTGGCATGGGGTGGTGTGTGCTGATTTTCCACACTGTGGCTCACCTGGGGAGTTGGTCCTGGAATGGCAGGTCCTCTGTCATCATGGCTCCCCACTGTGCCGTGGTGCAGTTTCTGGAATGTTCCTTAAGATCCTGAGGGCCTGCTCCTCAAGGGCTTGCTCAGGAGCAGCAACTCCTCACACTGGCAGGGGTTTCCCAGTGCCTGCAGGTTGTCATTGCAGAAACAACTGAGAGTTTGTGATGTTATCCTCCCTGAATTACTTGTAACTGTTTCTCTGCCACAGGTTACTGTCCCCTCAGCTCAGCAGAGCAGTAAAACCTCTGCTTTCCTTTGTCTTTCAGCTTTGGATGAAAGCACCAGAAAATCTTGATGTTGCTCTTTTTTCACATCTTGTGGAGATCTTGCAGTCCTCCAGGTACACAAGTTAGTGTTTGAATCAGAAATGTGGGACAAGCTCATCTGTAACCTGAAGCTGGAACTGTGAGGTGGATATGAAGGGTCCAATCCTAGTTGGAATCAGTGGA
Source organism: Calonectris borealis (assembly GCF_964195595.1). Lineage (NCBI taxonomy): Eukaryota > Metazoa > Chordata > Aves > Procellariiformes > Procellariidae > Calonectris > Calonectris borealis. Next base: position 23,801,681 of record NC_134318.1, read on the forward strand.
CTCTGGGAGTGAATCATTCCTATGTTGCTCTTTCAAGGCTGAAGTTAGTGATTTGATCAACCCCTGACATGATTGTGGGGGCCAGACTAGGAAAAGCTGTCTGGTGACCTGGTTCACATGGAACCACTGCTGTACAATGAAAGTTTAAATGTCTGCTGGGGAGGGGAAATCTGAATGTTTGAATTGAGTATGAAATTAAAAAAATTATAAGTGAAATTGCATTTAAAACCAAAACACAACCTAGGAAGACTTTTTTATAACAGTGTACTTTCTTAATCAGAGTTAACTTTCTTAAACTAAAGTTAAATGTATTTGAAGAGACATAGCATGGCAGAGGGGCTGAGTAGACCAGGATGCCAAATTCCTTGGTTTTGGTACCAGAAAGCTCTATGCAGAGCTGTCTGTCCCTTGCTGAGTTTTACAAGAATAGCATTTATTACCACCAACTCACTGCTTGAAAATTCAATAATATTGTTTGCTTTGAACTCATTGAAATGCAGCAGTTTCCGGGGGGAGAGGGCAGATGGGAAGGGTAGAGAACACACAAAGAAGTCTTCAGATCTCCATCGCTGACACATACTCAATTTGTCTGACAGTGTTTGAAATGTTGCCAAGGCAACATTAGAAACCAAAGGTGCAAAGTATCAGTGCAACCTGAGAATCCTTTTAGCTGAAACCCAGCAAATTTGGTTCTTTCCAGTAAAAGCTTTTAATAGTCTCTGTGCTTTTTTACAGAGATGGATGTCAGAATGCTGCAGTTGCCTACCAGGTGCAAATGGTGCCCAAGCTTATTTTCCTCTTCAATGATCCTGAAATCAGTAACTCCAGGATCACTGTGGCCTGCACTATTCTCTCCCAACTGTTGCAAGGATACTTTAACACACGGGATGTTCTCAGGTAACCTTCAAGTCTATAGCTTTTTCTCAGTTTGCAGATGAGCTATACACCTGCCAGTATTGGAGAGAGCTCTATAGTAGAACTTCCCTCACCTCATCTTTGGTAGAAGCCTCCAGATCTTTGAGAATTGCAGGATTCCCACTGATGAAAAACTCTTTCATGCCTTCAAAACACAGTTAGTCCAACCTTACATATATGTGAGGATGGGTTGGGTAATGATCCTTACAATGATGGCACAAACAGTTCTTCTGGTATGACTGGGACTGCTCAAAGTCTGTACTTAATATTTGGTTTCATTACAGCCTGCCCTGAAAGTGTTGCAATTGCTGTAGTATTGCAACTTGGCCCCAGTCAACTATGTACCTAATCCAGTTGGCTTGGCTTATATCCCAGTAGCTATCCTTTTTGTTCTTGAATTTCAATCAGTTAAACATATATTAGTCAGGATTTCATGAAGCAAAGAATTTAAATCCTTGGTTGCTTTCCACAAAATGTAAATGCTGCTCCATTTTATATTCCCATTTTATATTCCCAGCCTAGTTGCATCAGCCTGTAGCATATGAGGAAGGTCCGCACAGTGCTGTCTACAGCCACCTAACTCCAGGGAAATGCACTGCACAGATGAAAGCTCTGTTTTTAAAGCTATTTGTCCAAATAAAATGTAGAAACAGAGTCGCGTGTTGAATCTGTGTCTCTGCAGTCAGTCTTTAGCTCTGTTGAAGAGTACGAGCACCTCAAGTAGTTACTATAGAGTAAGCTAATACGTGAATTTACTGCTTGCCATATGTTTTGTGGAATTACTTGTACGTATGTTCCTACCCTGGGCTTGTATGAGTTAGCCTATTCTTTTTTCATACAGGTGTGAGTAGTGAATTTAGTATATCAAATTTGCCACCTGGTAAGGAGTGTGAATGAGCATTATTCTTAAAGTATCATGATTTGTTATTCCATGGTAATTTGATTGGTTGTCAGGCCCATAAGTGCTGAGCGAGTGGATAAAGACAGTCCCTATCCGTCCAGCTCCAGGAGAGCAGCGACTATAGCAGGCTCTCAGCAGCACTGAAAGGTGCTGGGGTTTCTCCTGGTCCCAGATTTTTGACATATCTAATGGAAATTGCTGTGTGGACTGTTCCTGCAGAACAAGTGGTCTTCTGTCCCTTAAGAAATGCCCTTCTTGTGGGCAGGAGGAGGCTATGCACTTTCACTAAGTGTATATGTCACCTTAATCTATCTATCCTTAGAACCGCAGGTAATGTGTTAAAGCAAACTACAGTCCTCGTCTCTGAGTAGCTGCTGAGGTTTCTCTGCTCTCCTCTATGTGCTGGAAAAACCAGGTGGTGATAACACTGATATCTGAATGCCACAGGGAGTTCCGAATCTTTTGTCTGAACAGAGTGCTTAACTCAGTATTGCTTTCCTCATGGTGAAAGACCTTTAAAATCAAAAGATAAAGAGACAAATGTTTCCATAGTAGAATAGATATTACTTGCATTTGTAGAGAGATGTCTTTTTTATTTGCTTCCTAGTTTATGAACTTTTGCATTCCTATTTCAACCCTATTTCTGCAGCCATTAGAATTTCCAATGGTTGTCATTAACAGTCATCGTTAATGAGTATTGAGATTTGCATGTAATCTCAAAGTAATTAAATGAATATCTGTCTGTCTGCTGACCAAAACTTGATCACACTTTCCCTGCAAGGATTGGATTGTTCCTTGTTTACACTTTGAAACCTTCTTCTGTGGATGAAAATCAGATTTGCCTGGACGGTGTGGCTGAGATGCCCAGTGAAGGTGAGGCGCTACCTTTGGTGTGTGTGTTCTGATAGATAGCTAAAGTACTTCCCTTCTTCCCCAGGGCATGATGAACCCTAAACGCAACATAGTGCTTCTGCCTGCAGTGGCAGGAAGAGACACAATTCAAATGACTGCATCTGGAAAGGGACGGGCTGCACTGAGGTGACCTGAAATAGTGGGGAAAACTTACATTGCTGCAAAGGCATGATGTGAAGAATAGTGAAGTGACAGTCACTGTGTACATATCCAGGAAGGCCTGACCTACAGCAAGATCCTCCTCCTGCTAAGGGAGTTCCCCTTTTGTCCTCTTTCTGCTAACAAGACAGCAGTACTTTGGCTGCATTGTCCAGAGCCTACACAATGTTGGATTTCACAGATATACACAGAAATGAAGGCCATTAAATTGAAATTGCCCCAAAACTAACATACTGGGCTGTTACAAGGAATAAGATTTCACTTGGCATCCTGGATTTTCTGTGAACACTTCGCTACACTTACAGCTGTAGCAAGTAATAATGTGGAGCTCTGCACCTTTAAAATATCTGTGTATTTATGTCAACTTCGTGTGTGGGAACTTCCAGTCAGCTGGCTCTTTCATTGTGATCTTTCAGTTGAGATTATATTGGTTATTGCACCTCTAAACAATATGAAGGAGACACTGGTAACTGTAGTTTTTATATATATATAGACATCACAGCTAGGCAATACAAGACAGATTGCCTGTTTACATTTCCCTCTCTAGTTAACCTGAGATTGCTTCCTGTGGATTATTATTCAACATGTAATCTGGATGAGTTTTAAGTAACTCTAAAGAGAGGACTTCGACAATGTAAGCACTGGTCATTTCTGATGTTAGCAGGAATTCTTATATCTAAAATCTGATGTCTGCATCGTTTTACTCTACAAAAGACTGATACAAGTACTTCCATTGGGCTAATCTGGTGCAAACAAGGTTGTTCATCAAAGCAATGGAACATATGTTTTGTCTCTTCATTACTCTCTATTACTTTCTGATATTTGTAGCCTTAAGTCAAACATCTGGAAAGACAATCTGGCTTCGAAACCAGTTACTGAAGGTGCTGTTAGATGTGATGCGCTCAAACAAACTTCATCTGTCCTCTGAGTAAGTAAAAACAATTTAGGAAGGCATGGGTAAGTGTCTCTGTCTCCTAGATTTCTTCTTTACTTGTGTTTGACTAGAACTAAACACTGATAATATTTGAGTATCAACAAAATAGTAAGAGCAGACTGGATTCAGAGTTATTTTTTGTCAGTGATTTATCTGGCATTCACACATTGATCTCCATTTTGAAAAGAAGTTTAATGTTTTCAGAAAATGTCTCAAAGGATAAACTCAGTTATTGCTGTTTCTTCTGCATTGTGAGGGTTGAAGAAATCCCAGCTGTCTTTGAAAATCAATTCAATCTAATGGGGGATTCCTTGCACCCCTTTATCGCAACCGTGAAGATGCAGTTACTATAGTTCTATCTTGTATAACTGAAAGGCAGAGTTTATAGTGCTGGGTGCTCTAACTGTGCATTTTCATTAGTTAACATACCTTGGACTTCAAAATTTAAACCGGAATTTTGAATTTCATAGGTTGAAAGATCTAGTCTGTGATGTAGTTTACCTCAGTTATTGATATACACGCTCAGAAGGAGCATCATGTTAATGAGCTTTTTTGTCTGACAGTAACATAAGGTTGGATTTAGTGGGAATTAAGTCTGGATGAGTCTGTTGTTAAATCTTTGTAATTCTGTGTTGCGGTAAACATTTAATCAGATTTTTTCTGGAGAAGCTTGAGCTTCTAAATCACTTAGAGATAATTTTAAATAAATTCTCCTTTCTGTCTTTCACCATGTCTCTTTTCGCGTGCTTTCATTTCCCTGTTTGTCCTAGGGAACAAGAAGAGACATTTTTGGCACTGGGACCAGACTGGTTTCTGCTGTTCACACAGAGCTACCTGCACTCTAGCACAGTTGTGCTAGGAGTCAAGCTACTTCTGTGCTTCCTCCACAATCGTTTGCTGCTGAACAAATTCAAGGAGGGGATAGTGGCTGGGCGCTGGCTGGAAAACAGCTCTGTGGGGTTGAGTATTCTAATGGGTATGTGTTGGTTTAATGCTCCCAAAACAATCTCTTGATCCAGCTCAGTGATAGGAGATCACTGAAGTAGGTGATAGGAGAATTCCCAGTGATCTCAGTAGACCATGAATTGATATTACTTTCTAGGGCAAGCTTGTCCTAATACTTCAGCTTTTCTGTGCTGAAGAGTGGAAAGCATTGCTTCTCCCTTGCACGATAGTTGGCATTTCTGATTAGCAGTTGCAGGGAGATGGACCTTTTTGTCTTGCATAAAATCAGGCTAGTTGGTAAGCCTGTGAGATGTTCAGATGTCAGTTTCTATCCTGAAAAATTCTGTTTCTTTAGGATTTGTTCAGCTTGCTTTTTGATAACTAGGCCGGTGGTTCTGAGAAAGGGAAGAGAAAGGAAGAATAATAATTCAGGAAGAATCTCCTGTAACGAAAGTGATGGTGGGAAAAATTGTTATCTGTTACTCTGAGGAAGTTTTGTGAACTGTTGATACTGCAGCCTAGCAGAGTACTGAGTGGCCTGGGACATAGACAAATGAAGAAAAAGTTGGATCAGTAATCCTTCTTCTGATATGGCATGCATTTTTTAGATACTTCCTCACAATGTTTTCCTTTTCTTTTTCTTTAAAGATAATTTAAAAACTCATCCTCCAGTGCCTGACAATGGCTCGTTCTTGATTTTTGGGTTTTCTGTGTTGCAAAGATGTCTGACTGATCATGTCCACATCCCTGAGATCTACTTGCTCGTGGCAGGGCTCTTTCTGGCAACTCCACAGTCAGAACCACCTGAAGCAGCCAAGGTATGAAAAAAATGGTGGACGAGCATGAGGCTGCTATTGCTTTACTACTTTGGCATTTTGTGGCCTTTTCTGTGAGAGGATTCTCAGGCAAGTTAACCCTACTTGGTTTTTGTGATAGCTAAAATTAGTCATTCATACTTTAAAAATGAAGTAAGTTAACTTTGATTTAAGGAAATTTGTGTTCGCAACAAACTTCTTCGTGCAGGTGTTAAATACCATTTAACTACTGCACTTTAGAAGGTAATTCAGATTAGCTTCCCTGTCCTTACATTGTCAAGACTCATTAAAATCTTGGAATTAGTGGATTTGGGTACTTTCTCCCAGTGTCCTGAGAAGCCATAAGACATTTTTGCCCTGACAGTGCCAAAGATATCTTTCAGAAGAGGACAATCCATCAGTGCTCTTCTGGGGAAACACATTTAATAGGAGAGGGAGGAGCTGCTAGAGGTGAAGATGTTTTGGCTTTTTTTCTGATGTAGAGAGAACAGGCATTGTCCTTGATGTATCTTAAATAATTCCCATCTTTTCTTGAAATATATCTTCTGTTGTAGAAAGATCTTGAGTCTATGTTGCAGTGGATCTTGCAGCACCACCTTACAGAGAATGTCCTCAAAATTGGGTTGTGTGCAGAGGCAGCTGCTTTACTGCTGGAAATGGTTAGAGTCACTGTGGACAAGGTAAGCATTTTGTTGCAAGGACAGTGCAATATCGACGGCAGAATAAACCGCCTGAGAATGTCAGATGTCAGTGGCAGTCTTTACCTGTAACCCCTAGCCTTCCTCTGCCCTCACAGGGCAATACTGAGCAGGGACTTCAAAGTGTCAGCACAGGTATTGGCCTGGTTAAGTTACATAGCAGATGATGTGATGGGCTCATGTTCAAGAACTTCTGAATACAAAAATGGATCTTACCCACAGCATTACCCATTTTGTTTGTTCTTGATGATAAGGATATGCCACCTTTCTGATTGGGTGTACCTTCAGTCTACAAGCTGGGAGTTGGCTGCTTGTGCCAACTCTCTGTGTCCATGTCATGTGTGCTTAGTTGCTTAGGAATAGCTAGAGAGGAGCAAAGACGAGCTTATATGAATGAGAGGAACGCCGCCTTGACTAGATGCACATTTGTCTGTGTTCAGCCTATTGCAGATGCAGAAGCCTCCTGGGAGATTGCCTATCCAGGGAACGTTATCCAGTTTCTGTGCCTGATCTATCACAGTTATACTCAGGACCCCGTGTGGCACTGTCCTGACTTCTTGAAAGCTTTGGCTATGGTTGCTTTCCATTCTGGACCACCGAAGGTATGTGCATCTGAGGCAGCACAAGCCCTTCAGATCACAGATGGGTTGCTAGAAGAAAAATCAATTTAAAGGAGATTATGAGTTAAAATGCGTTGCTGCCTGTTTCCACAGGGAGGCTCTGAAGGCCTTTTGTCTCCTGATGGTCCAGCCATTGCTGAAGGGAAAGGCTGTGTTGATCCCTCCTCTCTCCCGCTCCTACCACACCCTGCCAAGAAACAAGTGTGGGATTTTGTACGAGTCCTCCTGATGGACAGTCTTCTTAACATCCCAGCAAACAAACAAGGGCATCCACTTGAGCTGCTTCTTGAGGTCTCTCTTGTAGTCATCAGGCTTTGCTGTTCTACCTTGCACTGGGGGTGGAAGCACAGGAGGTATCCTGCTGGCGGCATAGTTAAAAAAGTGCTAACAGTGACGAAGAGGTGTATTCAGTCAGCATTTTCAACAGTCTAGGATAAGGCTGGGATCACAGCTCTTAGACAGCATGCACTACTTCCTGGCAGATCTGGACAGCCTACTTAGTGGAATGGAATTCCTACCTTTTCAGCAAGGAAGAAAGGCTTTTTCTGCCTGCTCTGCATTCATGTGAACTAAGAAAATGCTGCCCCTAGACAACAATAAAGGCATTTTTCAGGCCACATTTAACATTGAAGTAAGACATGAAAAAATTTCCCTTTTCCTTAGTAATACCTGCTTGTCATTAGAGCAGCACTTGAATTTGTTGAGAGCAGAAGATTTCACATGGAGCATTCCTGTGTACTGATTTTTGAGAAAACAATTTCCTTTCAGTGCTCAAATAAACCAAAAACAACTGTCTCCACTTTTAGGACAGATTAATACAAGCTGTAACAGCTGAGTCTGGATTATGGATTTCAACCACTCAAAGCACTGGAAAGAGTCAGAGTAGTCTGAAGAAAGGGAAAATGGAAAATGTAGCCTTCAGCTCCAAATTGTCAATAGTCTGGGTGTCCCAGATGTGAGTTCTAATGCAGACTTAGCTTAGTAATACAAATAGTAATGAACATAAGCTTGACCGCTATTGTCATGAGTTAAATCATCTTGCGGAGCAGCAGTTCCCTAGAAGCTTATACAATAACATCTCAAGGCTTGGTACAGTTTAAAATAGAGGATGGCTCTTCTCATTATCTGAATCCTGAGCCTGCTAAATGGAGCTAAAATTCCCTGAGGGCAAGATCTCTTGGGAACCACCTGTGCAAAACCTTGTTTGTGTTCAGTGCGCAGAAGGCAACTGTGCTGGCTATCAGCCAGAGAGTGTAGACCTATGTAAGATTTCCTGTTTTCCCCGCTAGGGTATGAGGTTCTGCCATCTCATCTGCTGCCCAGTAACTGTCCGCACATGCACTTTTCTGAACTCTGTGTGAGAGGTGCCTTGTTGCCTTTGCACGGAGGAGTACACCAACTCTCTGCAATTTGTGTGTTACTGTGGACTAGCTGTCACAGATAACTTCTCAGCTTGCAGCAGCTGTTTCATATGCCCACACCAAGGGCTAAAGTGTGCAAGTGACGTGGAGTAGTTGTCCTTGCTCTTTTTGTGCTGTTTTTCCTCTCCTCTTCCTTACATGGTACCTAGGTGTTTAAGGGAAATGTTGGGCATTGTGAATTATCTCAGATAGTACTGAGTGTCTCTTGGAATTTCTACTCACTTCTTTGAGCAAAACTTTTACTGAATCTGAATCTTTGACAGGCATAATCTGCCAAAGATCCGATGAAATCAAAGGCCTTTGAATAAAGGCTGAAAGTGAATTTGAGTCTGATTTCCTGGCAGTTTTCCTGCTGTACTAATATGTATGCGGTCACTATATAGGCTTCTCCAGAGGATGCTACCAATGAGCAGAAGAGACATTTTCAGACAAAAGTTTTACTGTCTGCTATGGACGTCTTCCATGTTACCAGCCAAGGCGAGGGGAAAGCAAGACCAAGAGGTGAGTGGTGAGAATCAGATCATTAGCTAGCTGGTATTTAGCATGTAACTGTAATTGCTAGAAAGGTTTGGAAACAGTAGCTAGAAGGACAGTCCCGCTCAGCAGGCTGGACTGTCCATTCACTCCTGCTGTAGGCCAGTTTGCATAAATTACTGTAGTTTTACCATTTTTCTAGAGACCCTCTTCACTTTTTTTCTCTCTTTTTGAGAACAGATTCTGAACATTAAAAAGGGAGTACTTAGAAAGAAACCTAGGTTTATCCTTGAGTGCCTCTGGAAACAACCCTGGTAACTTAGTTGTTGCTGCTCTTCTTTCTGAGTCATTAGTTGGACCAATCCTTCATGACGGTATTTTAGTGAGATTGGTTCTGTCCTTAGGATGGAGCCATTATTTCCAGTCTGAGTAAGGTATTTCTGCTAGACCTAGAGTTTTCTTGGACATGTCCCAACTCTGAGACATTATGGCATGAGACTCTTCCTTCTCAGCTTTGGTACCTCACATCTCACATAATTTTTTTTTTGCATTTCAGCTTGTTTTGGAATAATCAACCCTCTTGTATCCTCTCCAGGGAGCAGTGATTCTCATGGCACTTCAGAATCAACTGCACCTGTATCCATGGTGAATATTGCTTATTGTGCTCAGAAGCTGGTTGAGAAGCTGAACAGCAGAATGTTTGCTGCTGACCCCAAGCAAATCCTGATCTTCACTGCCAAACAGATTATGGGGGTGAGTCACATGAATTTTTTTTCCAACTGTTATCAACATGTTGTAATATGCTCTCTTTCACACTGAGGTCATGATACCGCAATTCTCAAGAAGATGGCTGTAATACATTTGGTGATTGTGATTATTCCTGTTTTTTTCATGAGCACTTAATGCCTCTAAATGACAATCAGAGCTAGATGGTGCAGCGTAATGAAGGGATAGTTAGCTTTTTTGTGCCACTGCCTGTTGGCTATGTACAATGTTGCTGAACAGGAGGAAATTAAGCTCCTCCACAATTCCGGGGACTTCAGCAGAAATACAGGAAAATTGAATTTGTATCTAACAGGTAGTTCAGGGGAATTTTGTTGAAATAAGTTTGTAACAGCTTAAAAGAAGTGAGAGGAGTGGATCTTTGGGGAGAGCGCCCTTTGAGCAAGCCAAGTACTCTGCTGTTTTGTGTTTTCACAGGTCTTAGAAAGCTCCGTTTCTCAAAAGGAAGTTTTCCTCAGTGCCCTATACAGCTGTGTAAACAGAGCCATCCTATACTGCCTATCCAGACCACAACAATCGCTGCCTGAACAGTTTAATGTCCTGAACACTCTCAATGTCCTGCAGGAGCAGTGGGACATTATTTTTGCAACTTACAACTCAAATAATAATTTTGTCGTCTGCCTAATGTACTGCCTTTGCCAACTGAATTCGGGCAGGTACACGTTCGTCTCAGTATAACGTTTGTTTCCATCTCTGTGCTGTTATCTATGGGAGTGGGTGCAGAGAGGGAGATTTCACAAAACTTAGGCAATATCCAGTTTGGGGAATCGCTAGAAGCTGAGGTTGAGCTGGATTCAGCTAGACTAAGGACTTTGGTTGTAGTGTATGTACTGTATCCTAGCAAGCATTTGACCCATTGGCCTCAGTGCTCTGGGGATTTAAAGCACCATTCTGCTTTAAATAGGGCAAACCTTCTGCTCTGATTTGGTGTCTGTTGAAGTGGCAGAGTAAAGCCACTTGGGGAAAGATGGTTGTTTTCCTCATACACTTAAAAAAGTAAAAAACAACAGAAATGTTCTGATGTAATTTTTTATCGTTAATTTGGAGGAAAAGAAGGTTACTAATGTGCTCAGTATTCTGAAGGTAATGGATTGTCTTTCAGCAAGAAAGTTAAACTGTTCTTCAATCAGAAGGCTATTTTCTCCTTGAAATACTAGCGAGCAGAAAATTTCCTATCACCCCTCTTGCTCAGAGGCAGGCTAGGATGTGTGTTTGTGAGTGTAATAAGCAAGGCACAGTGGATGATAATAATGTAACACTTAATTCAATTTTTTTCATTTTGAAAGGAGTGTTTCATTTCAGAGACACCCAGACAAGCTTGCGTGTTTGTCTAAGCAGAACCCTTAAATTTGCACATAGATTTAATTGGTACTCTTTATTAACCAAAACATCTGTGTGTATCTGTTTTACTCATCCAACTTTTCCAGCAGCTTATTCACTTTGGAGTAGTAACTGCAGTTAACAAGCTTGAACTGATTTCAGTGGAGTTGTCTCATGAGCCCATCATTAAAATGAGAATCTGGAAATCTTCCTGGGATGTGGGCTAGAATCACTCCACAAACATGCAGGTAGCCACTCTCCGAGACATCTGCATGGACTAATTTAGGGAGGTAGTTTTTCTGATCCAGCAGCTATTCTTGTGTGGGTACATTTAAAATATATATAAAACTGTGCATGGATCTTGTGACTCTTTCTGTTGTGGTTATTGTTACTTGCATCTGAGCTGCAAAGTCCTCGTTGTACTGAAGTTGGGAGTTTTGCCATTGACTTGGATAGGGCTAGAACATCCATACCCACTCTGTTTGCTATTCGTACAAGTGATGTGTCAGAGGTACTCTTGCTAATGTAAGCTGGGGATTTATTTTGGACAACTCTGTTTTGTCAAAATAAGCAAATATTGGCTAGTGCTTTATTCACTATAATGATGTTTGTTGTTTCAATGAAAACCTTTTGTGCTGCTTAGATGGTCTGAATTGAATCCTTTAATGCAGTATCACATCAGAAATGAGCTGCACTTCCTGAGGTGCTGTTTTTCTTGATTGTTCTTATTCCAGTCAGATAATAATTTCCAGGCCAAAACTGTTGAGATGGGGTAAGGTTTGTTTGTATGTAGCAAGAACATAAACATTCAAAAAAAAAAAAAATTACGGAAGTGTTGGTGTTATCCAAAAGCCAAACATAGCAGATCCAGGGAATCAGAATTGTGGTATTTAAAAGAAAATCAGAAATAAAAATGGCAGCTTTGCATACCCAAGAGATTTGACTCTCCCATGTAGTAGTCCTGTTTACAATTGAAAGAGCGTAGTATGTTACTAGTGGCTATATATAATATATATATTATTGACAGCACTTCTGTGACCAAGTATATGTTGTCTGGATGGCTTAACTAAGCCTGTGGCATTTATTGTAAGTATTACTGCTGTGCTGAAATTCCTTGTGTCTTTTACCTACTGACCGGTAAATTATCTGACACACACCACACACCCCCCCCCCCAAAGCAGCACTAACTCTTTTTGGCCATGGTGATGTTCTCAGTTATAATCACATCTACATGACACTAACATCACGGTGCTAAAGTCTGCAGCTTTTTTGTGCTAAGTGCTTTATAAACTGAATGAACAATCATTGGTGCAAAGAACTTGGACTAAATAAGCAGTTCAGGTGTAGGATATGGCAAGGCAGTGTTTCCCACAAAATGGAAGATACCTTTAGTGAAGAAATTCAGAGCAAAGAGATGGCATACAAGATGCTCAGGGGAGGTGCAAGAAAGCTGGATGCAATCTGGCCACACCAGTACAGCCCTGTGTTCCAGCTAACTGAGGTGAGTGGTAGATACAAATGCACTAAGTAGTGCAGGGATAAGGCATGTACAACAGAGTGATCCATAGGATCTCGATTAGTGCTCCTTGACTTTGAAAACCAGACTGGAAGTGGTTTAGTTCCCACTTCCTGTAAATTCTTCAGTATCATGTGATTGGTGTAAGCCCTCGAGCCTGTGAATATTGGTCTACTAAATGAATCGAGTAGGAGTGGATGTGTAGAAATACCTTTAGCTTTTTCACTATCCTCAGTTTGTTGCAAGTCTGGTTTCCTCATGTGCCCTCTTTTTTTTTTTTTTTGTCACAGCTATCCAGAAGGTTTTGGGGTGGATGCAAAACCAAAGTTAGCTTCGTATCACCAAATTTTCCTTGCACCCAGTGAAGAGGAAAAGGGCAGTCTGCCTACTCCAGATGATGGTAACTTATGGCACATGTTGCCTTTGGCTTACAGAGCAGGAAAGTGCCTGGCCTAAACAGTTATCAGACCAGTTTGTGCAAGTGCTACTTAATTGCCTCTTCGGTGTGTAGGCACTGCAGGCACAGCATAGAGAAAAGAAGGTTGTGCTAAAAATTACTTCTGTTCACATCATACCTTTTTATTCAAAATTCACAACCCACATCCTCAGGAGTAATGGATATCAGTTTGGAGATCTCTTCCCCATGTTGTGGCCAGTATCAGTGCCCAGCTACTTGCTATTTCTTTTTTCAAGGCCTGTACAGAGCTTGTGTCTGTCTGTTGTACTCAGGAAGAAACATTTTGATCTTTTGAGAGAAACACCGGAAAAAATTTTGGGCAGGATTCAGTGTGGGGGCTGTTAGCTGAACCCTACAGCAGTGTGATGCTCTTTTATTTTCTTTTTTTTTTTTTTTTTTTTTTTTTTAAATATATATTGGCTTGGATACGATGCAACCAAATAAGTCTCATTTGCAGGGAAATACAGCAAAACAGCTCAGCACTTCCTTGTATAGCATGCAGTTGCTGTGTCAAATTGTTTCATGACTTGGTTACCTTCCCCCACTGTCTCTAATGATGTTTGGCAACAGGATGCTTTAGCACTCTATGTATGATAGTCAGATCATCAAAATTCTGATGAGATGGTTTTCCAAGGCAGAAACTAGCTAGTATCATCAGTCACTCCTACTTGTTTCTCTCAGGGAGTTGAAATATAGTAAAAGAAATGTCCTGCTGTTTTCTGTATTAGACTAACTAGTCTGGCTTAGAACCTATGGAGGCAGTAGACAAAATGGAGCAACTCCACTGACTCCAGCAGTTACTCTGGACCAGTGCTGTTCCAAATGAGATGTTTTTGCTTTATCTGCTGCTTGACTCATTACACAAAAAATGATTCTTCATTTGTAGTTTCTTTTGTTTCCTAGTCCGTCAGGAGATTCTGAGAACAGTAGAAATCATCTGGAAGCAGCTCATTTCTCAGAGACGGCAGGTTCTGGAGGACACTTACAAGATGGACCTTTCTGTAAAAGGAAATGACAAAGAAAGGGACATGAAGATAACGGAGATCACTCCTTTATGGGAAGAAATTATGACAAAAGCTTGGCAACACTTGATAGGTCTCTGTTCTTTTATGGAACATTCATTGTAGTAAGCAAAGACATTGCAGTAAATGTAGCGCTTAATGGAAAGCCGCTGATTCCTTGGTTACACCCTTCCTCTGCACATCACCTGCTCGATAAAGCAGATCTCAGTTTCTCTCATCCAGGATTGTGACTGCTTTCTGTGTCATGCCCCAGCCCTTCTGTAATCATCTGGTGATGTTATAGGCTTGTGCTGTACAAGAGGCTTGTACAAGAAAGAGAAATCTCCTTAGACACTTGTATCCCATCAGAGAATTTAAAAGGGAGGATATTTGGGTGAAGAATGACATCCCAATGTGTGTAGTGCTGCAGGGCTTCAAAGTTCATGTCTGTATAATGATAGTGGTCTATGGCAGACCTCTGTGAGGCTTTTAAATAAAGGCTTGAGAAGTACCTGTTAATTCATTGCTCCTCTTATAAATAGAAGGACAAGGCAGCTGGAGTGAGGCACTGCCATGTTGTGGTGTGTTGTGTAACATCGCTACAAACCCTCTACCTTCCCACAAGCTCAACTTCAAGTGTTACAAGCTTTTTTTTCTGTTCTGGCCCACAGCATCTGAAAAGAAGATTCTCCAGAATAAAGCAGGTCCAGGCCTGTCACAGAGCAAGCACAATTCCTGGAGTGAAAGCCTCTCTTCAGCTATTAGGTTGATGCCTGGCCGAAATACAAAGGAAATAACATGCAAATCTGAGGTAACTTCTGCTTTTTGTCTTTTCTGGCTCTCCCACCGGCTCTGCCTCTGATATGGCTCTCGAGAGTTTGTCTGGACTTGGGAGGCTTCTGAGTATGTCTGTTGACATGTGCCATTGTAAACTAGACACCTACTGCAGTTAAGGTTCCTTTTCTAGACTGCCAGAAATAATCACTAAGAAGTAGACATTGATCTGAAGAACTTCGGTTGGCAGCCTTAACATATAATGTATTAATGCATACTTTTTGCATGAGGCCTAATTATTGCACTTGAAAGGAAAAACCCAAGCAACCCGTGTGTGCCTGTGCTCACAGGGCTCTGCTTGGGTCAGAGCAAGGTGAGGAGATGCTGGCTTTGCTGCTGATTTTGACTTACATCGCTTATGTAAACTTCGTCCTTCATACACTGAATTAGTAGAAAGGATCAGGTATTACCATAGTACTGTCCTTTCATTTTCTACTCAGTATGAAGTATTAAAGGTCCAAATTTTAGTTTAGCCTCAAGAGACAAGGAGGCAAGTGCTTATATAAACCAGGGATGGGTCTGGAGAGAGTGCAGCATTCCTACTGCCAGCAATGCGGCTGGACTATCTTTTCCATGTGTAAACTCCTCCTTTGCTGAGAGAAAGGGCCATTTCCCTGTTTTTGCTTGGCATTTGTCAAGAATACAAATAAAAAGCACCAGTTAGATGTTACTTGTTTAAGTGTGTTAGGGCTAGAGTAACCACCTATAGGGTAGGGCAGCAATGCATTGACAGAATATTCAGAGTTTTGGACTGAGCTTGTGTTATTGCAGTGCTGAACATATTAAGGTCTTTTCTTCTCCTGCTGAGGAGACAGTGAGTCTGTTACAGCATCAGTTTAGGGAGTCTTAATCCTCTAGCTCAAGCTGTAGCAGGTTGCAGCTTTATCCCCAGTGATGACTGGTTCACTTCCAGGTGTGTTGATCAGGAAGGCTATGATACACAAGTAATGTGTCTGATAGTACCTTCTGAGCTGCAGGTTTTTTCTCAGCATGCCACAGCATCCTTCTCATTCCTTAAAATCACTTTGCTACTTACAGAGTGAGCAAGTTCTTCCCAGGTACATATGTAGACTGTGATGTCATACTACAACAGCATCGACTATTTGCCCTGGGGTCTGTTTAATTATTTTTTAAAATTAATTTTGATTATTACAGCTGATTACACCTCAGTGAGCAATGTAATTGATATTTGTAAATGTATCCCAAGGAACATTTTGTACAACATGCTTTTTGCTGTTGAAGGTTAAAGACTCCGTTATTGGTTTTTCCCTAAATATGCCCACATCATTAGTTCCTCCAGTGAAAAGGTTGCCATCTGGAAAAGGCAGCACGGAGACATTATTCAGGCACAAGTGCATGAAATTGGTGTTTCTGCATCTTCTGTCTCTCTTCTGCAAGGAGGAAGATTGTAATTAAAGGAGCTGGGTTTGGAGGAAACATTACTCATTTGGTGTTATTCCTTATCATGTCAAGGACTGACAGCTCCACGACTCTGATAAATTGTTCCTCTCAATGAGATGCAAAGCTACAGTTCCAAATGTTCTTCTCCACTCTCCCTCTCCCCCTTTCTCCCTCCAGCCTATCTTTGAAAGAGTTTGATGCACTTTTCAGAGAGATGAAATCTAAGGGGAAGAAAATTAATTTCTTTGCTCCCCAACCACCCTCTTTCTTTGTATACTTCACAAACAAGGTATAAGGTGGGATTTTCAGTATCGGAGGAAGTTGGGAGCACAAGTTACATTAAAAGTAAATGGTATTTGTGCTTCTAACTTGTATTTTTGACCTCACTTTGGCAGTCACTTTAAAGGTGCTGCAATGTGATTTTTGTATCATTTACGGTGTCTCAAGTGCCTTCTGTGTTCACTTAGGAAAAGTCTTCAGATACTGGCCTCTGTCTTCACTACTGCTGGTTGTGGACCTATGTCCTACAGCAATAGGCACCTGGTTGAAACATTGAGATAAAAGGAAAAGTAGCAATATGAACTACATAGTGAGAGACAAAGCCTTTAAATCCCATAAAAATCTTTGCATTTACTGAGAGCTAAGTACGGTTGTTCCTAACTGAGAAAGACTTATTAAATTTGAGAAAAGTGCAGAAATTCAGCCAGGATTTCAAAGCTTTGCTCAGTAGAAAGAAGAAATGGGTTGGTTACTGGGTTGTTAATTTGATTCCTTTATAGACCAAAAATAAACAAAGAAGTTGAAGCAGTAGTAGCATTTGCTGCAGATTTTAAAAAAAAAAAAAAAACAAACCACAAACAAAAAAATACTAAACATCCCCCTCAAAACTATCAACTTTTTCCCTGTTGTCATTTACAAGATGGCAAGAGTGCTTTTGAGACCCAATTCTTAATCTGGAAAAAAACAGCAAAATTCAAACTCTTCACTCCAGCAAAGGATCAGGCCCCATGTTTCTGCTGTATTTTCACTCAGGATCTCCAGCATCAGTGAAGCCAATTCACTGCTATTTGGTGGCAAATGTCAAAATTAGCAATCAAATGCAGCTGTGTTTTCCCTATATTTCTGAATCCACTTTGCTATCTCATGCTCTGCTCTGGGCTTTGTCTGGAATGCATGATCATTCAGAACGGAGAGTGTGATCCCATTTCTGGTAGTAGAAGGGCGATGATCTGCTATGGTAATTGCTATCTTGTGTTTTCTTGGAAGTCTGAGTAGCCATGCAGGAGCAAGAGGAGCACTGTACAAAGTCAGATTTTTTTAATGCTTACAGGTGACAGAGTTGTGTAAGTTTGCCAGCAGGAGGGTCTGTAAGACTCTGAATACAGTGCCAAAGGTTTCCAAATCATTGACTTCCCTGTTTCAAAGTGAGCCTTTTGATCTCTTGCTCTTTCTCCTCTCTTCCTCCCCCCGTCCCTCTCCCCCCCAATTTTGCTGTCAGAATCTAGCATATGTATTTAATTTTTAGGTTAGCAATGACTGATTGTTTTTGTCATCTTCAACAAGCTGCAAGAGTAGCAAGAAACCATTATAACAATATTTCAGTAAATTGTAAATCAGTCAACAGCTTCTACCATGCAGTTTCCTGAGGTTCTTCCTGAGGATGAATGCGTGAGCAAGGTTACAAGCAGCATACTTCTAACTACTGTAAGACACGCTGCCTCGGGGCTGTAGATATAGTTGTTATCCTTTATAAGAAATGCAGAGCCTCCTGAGTTTTACAGCAGGCCTGATCATGCCTGTCCTCTCCTGTTTTGGTTCATTAATTACATTCCTCTATGCCACAGGCCCATATACCTTGAGAGAATGAAATAGAAAAGGTCTTTTTAATCCCAGTCTTCAGAATGAAGAGGTTAACAGAGACCTCCTAACTTGTAATTGCAAACCCAGAAACTTTATGGTAGGATTTTGGTCAGCAAACGTACACTTGTGAAGACAGCTATAGATAAAGGGCCAGCATCTGACCTCCTTTGTGCCGGTTTTGTCACTCTGTCCGTTGCAAGAGAATTCCTCCTAGTTAAGTGATGGGAGAATGCAGCCTTTGAACTCTAAGGATTTTTGAGCAGTTTGATGGATATCTTGGTTTCTGCTCTGCTGCCCTCAGTGCATGCAAGGTCACTGCAGAGCTAATGGCAAAAAAAGCATTTAACAGTGTAGCTTTACAAACCAGAAAATACAAGGTGCTAAGTTTGGCTTCACTGGGAGTGATTAATTTTTCTTTAGTTGGCTTTGTAGTAAGAGCCCATGTCTTGTGCTTACTTTTGTAAGCAACAGGCAGATTGTTAAACCCACAGCAAATCTGCCTCAGTGTGTCAGCGAGAGCCGCCTTTGTCTCTGTGGATAACTTTCTGAAAACAGGAGCTCCAAGAAAAGACCTCTTGGCTGAGACTTAAGTCACTGTCAGACACAGAATCTACTTCAGTTCTGTTTGAAAATTCTTCCTTTTAATTTTTTACATCGTAATATTTTATTTATTTATACTAATGGCTAAGCAGTCTTGATGTACCTGCTGAAAAGAAACTGCAAGTTCATTAACTCATTTAGGAAAGTGAGTTGTATGTCCTCATCTTATCACTGAGCAAGAAGATAATGATATGACCAAGGACAACTTGAATTCTGCATAGTTTCCTAACAGGTATCCTTGGTTAAAGTAATAGCAAATGTCTCTTGAGCAAGCTCCTCTAAAAGTTGTCTGTCAGGTCCTGCCTCTATAGTTAGATTCCCAAGAGGAAGAATCAAATCTCTTCTAGGAGTTAATGTTTCTTTTGAAGTCTGAGAAAGACTGAGGCATGTTTCAAACAATAGGTTATTTCAAAGTCTTTAGGACTTTCTTTAGTTTTAGATTTACAGGAAATTTACTTTTTTAGTTTTCTCATGTTTTTATTCACCAGGCTTTTCTCTTAGGCCAGCAGCTAAAAGTGTGTTGCTACAGAAAATTATTCATTTGTTATACCAAGAACAACAATCTTTTCAAATTTCACAGCCAGCAAAAAAATTTTAAAAAATTGTTTCCCATGTAACACTCATTCTTAAGATAAATATGGCTAGTATACCTAGTATCTCTAGTCATTGACCTGTGGCGGTAATGCATTGTATTTTGAGAAGTATTTGAACATAAAATTTCCGTTGACTACAGTGGGAGTTTGAGCTACAGGCGTAAATTTCTTCCATGCTGGAAATGTAAATCTCTACATCAACACTTACAGGAGTTTTTTAATGTGTTTTGTCCAGTACTGGGACTTACTTACTGAGTACAAATAGTAGCTGCATCACAGATACAGAATTAGTCCTGTCTGGGGCAGGGCTCTCACCCCACATGAGTCCATCAGGAAAAGAGCACTGGAGCTTCATTCACTCCTGGCTGTCAGTCTTGCCTCACACTTTTTGCAGCCATCTTTACAGGTTTTGCATTAGGTGTGGGGGAAGAGGGAGAAATGACCTGTTTTAAATTAATATGTACAGATCATACTCACAAATTCTTGGGTGAGATGTCTGTGTGCAAAAGTCTGTGTTTTAGAAGGTAGTTTTAAACAAGGCTTTTCAAGCAGAAGTGTTTAATGTTGAACCGGAAGGCTGATGATGTATTCCTAGGCTCTTGTCAGGGCACAAGAGGACTCAACCCCAAGGTATAAAATCGGCATTAGCTCAAAATGCTGTGTGTCAGTGGGCTTTGACTTCTGTAAGAAAGAAGCTTTATCTCAAGTTGACGGACATGAATTTACAGCGACTTGGCCATGATCACCCAAGATGTCAGTGGCAACACTAGCAGCTGAACCCAGAGCTAAATAGTGGACCAGTGCCTTCAAACATTAGCTCCTTCTTTCCTGCATTGTTATAGCATCTTTCAATAATTGACTGTAAAATCAAGGCTGATGCTGACCAGCCTGGGTCTTCAAACAATAGTAGAGCCACTGTATCAGAGAGTGGTTGTTTAAAGTGGGGAGGTATGTGAGATAGTGAAAAGGAGAGCAGGGTTGAACAAAAAGAGGTTGCTAATTTGGGATGAAAGAGGGATGATCTCAACTTAGCAGTTCATGGTAGGTGAAATGAAGAAGATAGAAATATTTGAAACACAATCACAATTATTATTTAAACAAATATTTTTCTTACTAATCACTCATTTGGTATTTTATCAGCTTTTCAAGTTAACAGAGTTTAAAAAAGCAAGCATATAATGATATTTCTTTGAAAAGTGCATCATTTGTGTAACATCTTTATCTTCATAATAGAAGGATAATTAACATCACTAATTATCTAATTAAGTTCATTAACTATCCACCAACAGTGCACCGTGAAGTTGACATTATGTTCTTCTGTCAACAAATGCTTTGATTTCTTAGGAAGTAATTAAAATGTAAATTAGCATGTCATTAAATGCACAAGGGAAGTTTGGAATCAAATATTCATTTCAAAACTGCTCATAGCAGACTTTTTTTTTTTTTTTTTACTTCAATGAAAGCAGGCACTTTACTATTAATGATGTATATTAAACAATTTCCATTATAATATTATTGTCTGGTTTAATAACTGGCTCAAAGCTAAATTACAGTATGCTGCAGCAAGCTGGAAAAAGTTTCTTTAACTTTGAACAAAGAAATTTTTGTGTCCTCTTAAGTGGAGATATCTGACACACTGCTCATTTATCATTTTCAGATTGTTTACAAGATCATAAAGAAATAAGTCAACAGGTCAATAAGTTAGGTAAGAACTGCATGAAAGCATAAAATGCAGAGCTATCTAATTTTATGTAATACAAATCACTGAACTTTCTGAAATGTATGGGAATAATTTCCACATTCATTGAAGATAACTGTTTAACAGAGAAGTTGGACTATAAAGGTTGTATGATGATGAATACAAATTAGGCCAACTCAGACCCACAGGCCACTCACCCCACAGTCTGTCCCCTAAAAATCCAGTACCGGTGGCTACAGGAGATGGCACGTGACAGCACAATGCACAGTAGAAGATCTATCCTAGCAAAGTTGCTCCTTTCTTGATTAATATCAGTTTCATCTTAAAACCTGAATACAGAAAATAATATCTCTTCCAAAACTTTTTGTCGGTAACTATTCAGAGGGAGTTTTTCTGTGTTTTTAAACTCAGTGGTGTCCTGTGGCAGTGAAGTCCTTTCATTTAATTACACATTGTATGAAAAGATGTTTCTTTTACTTTTCCTGCATTTTTTTTTTAAATATATTTTTGCCTTTCAAGCTAGAGATTGTGTCTGGTTCGGGTTTAAGCTCGGATATAGGATTTCAGTGAGTGGACTTTAATGTTTAAAGCTGTCGGCATTGAAATCTCATCTTTGAAGAGCTGCTGGCTGCACAGTTTTATTTTCACATAACAGAAGATGCCAAATAAGTTGAATGGTGTTAATGTGGACGAAAGCAGAGTTTTATTTGGTTGCAGAGAAACCCTAGAAACAAGTACTAGCCACTGAAACAATTTTTTTTTCTAGAATATATAGAAAGACAAATAATTTTTCATATTTCTTTGTTCAAATATGTCCGTTTTCTTCTGGAATTTTGATGCAACATTTTATTTATAATAATTTCAGAAATAAATTGTTTGAATTAAGTTGCTTTTTATGGATTGTTTGATTCAAAAGCCTGAAGTGGCAATTTAAACTGAATCAAACGTACATTTTTGTTTTAAAACTCCCGGTGGAATTAACATTTTCATCCACAGTTTCCCACAAGAAAATAATTTTTCATTATTCATTATTTTTTAAGTTCTATATTTGTTCTATTTTTAAAGGCAAATAATGGATTTTTTTTTCAGTTATGCTATTTATTATTAGAAATCCTTATAAGGAGAAGAATTATGACCAACTTTGCTTATCAAGAAGTTATGAGTTTATATACGCTGTCTTGTCTCACTCAGGGAGCAAGTATAAAATGCATATAGGAGTCTGGGTGCCCAGAAAATTAAGTATGAGTTTCTATCAGACAGCAGGGACTTAAAATGGCTAAGTGTGAACTGGATGGTGGTATGTGCAAGTAGAGAACAGGAAATCAGGGGAGGTTCCAGAAATGTCTGCAAGATGAACTTAAAGGTTTCTCCTAAACAAGGGTATAGGTTGCTAACCATTTATTTATTGTTGTTCTCATCTTTGCTAGCCAAATTAAAGATAAAGCTTGGTTGTGCCTACCTCTGCTCCATTCATGCCTTCTGTTGCAGGGTAGCCTGTAGAATCCAGGATTATTCTACGGGCAGTAAAAAACTCCAGAAGTAATCATGTCACCTTTAACTGTGTGTCGTTTTAGGAAAACTGATAATTTTAGGGGTCAGGGAAGAGATGTTTCTTTGTATTCTGTACTCTGAGCTCTAAGCATATGCTAATGTTTACAGAATTTTCTTCAGCTAAAGGATTAGAAGTGCACATTTTTCTTAAATAATAACCATAATTCAAATGTAATCGGAAAATGCCAGTGCATGAGGCTTTCAGATAAATGCATTGAGATACTGTGTAGTAAAGCCCTAAGCTACATACACCTGTAGGACTTCACAGAAAATCACCATTTTAAATAGAAATAGGAAAATGGTGAGTAAGAACCAGTGAAGGAAAGAAGAGACCCCATTTCTATTCTCCATAATGCCAAAGTCTGACCTTCACATTTCACTAGAGGTAAAAGCTAATACCTCTGCTGTAGCAGGATGGAAACAGAGCCCTCGAGAGGTTGAGTGCATTATCCTGAAGTCACAGAAGTCATTCTTAGAGATAGGATTAAAGAACAAAGGTGTCTTGCCTCCCGTTGTGCTTTTTTGGTATTAGGAGACAAGTTATCTGTTCTCCCAGGAATGCATCTCTTCGGTAGTATCATCTGTTGAAGGAGTATGTGTGCGCAAACATACATACGTACATATATATAGTTGCTATAGAAGTAGAGCTGCTTCTGTGCTGCCTGAGTTTAGCTGATAAATACAGTGTGGAAGTCTCATCACATGTACACCATACTTTGGGTTTATCCTCTTGAAACCCACCCCTGTGTGTGGATACATTTATGATGCACTGAAATATGGAGGTTTTTCTCATTAAGTTTGCTATTCCCCAACCAACTGGCGATGCCAGGAATCCATCCATGATCCTTAGGAGCAGTTGGCACTGTGCATTAGCCTCCTAGCGGGTTGAGGCACGAAGCTTCCATGCAACACTTAACTGCTGGAACTACAGTCTGTTGAAAAGCTAAATGAATTTTGGCAAAGTAACAATAAAATCCACATGGCAATAACAATTTTGTGATTCAAAAGAGCCTGCAAACAACCCTCAGTGTGGGGAGTATATGCTAAGGACTAGGACAAACTCCTCTTTGATCTGCTAAGGAAAACATTGTCTGCCTTAGCTTAATGCTTGTTACCTGGTGACTAATGAAACAATTTTTCCTCTTATGAAATGAACCTACTTGCTTCCTAGTGCATAGTCAATTACTTGAAAAATAGTCTGGTCACAAGATGGGTGGCTTATTGTTTGTGCAGGGTAGCAGTGTACCTGGACTCTGATTCACTGTGTTAGATTTAATAACAGTAGTAAACTTGGAGATGTTACGCACTTTGTCCCTGTATCTGAATACAACAGGGCTGGTGAATTGGAGACTTCCTCACCCAGCTTTAGTAATTTACTATAACACTCAGACTCTTCTCTGTAAAACTGCCAAGCTAGTTGTAATGCTATCCTCTGCTTGTGAGGCTGATGAAGAACGGATTGATTTATTCTCTGTGACTTAGCAGGAAAGGACCAGAAGTATTGGGCTTTAACAGTCAGGAGGGGAAATTCTGGTTAGATGCGTGGAAGAAGGAGGAGCATGAGAACTGAAGTGAATACAAGAAGATAGTTTTCACATCTCAGAAGAGTTTAGGCTCAGAACTTGACTGCTGACAATCTAGCTCTGTAGCTATGTAAGTCATAGTGGTTCAGGTATTTTCCATTAAAAAGATTATTGGCTTTAGATGGTGAGTGCAAAAATCAATCGCTTTTGTGAGAAAGTGTCTCTTTCCTAAGTCACATAATCAGTGACAGGACATGCATGCTGGTTAGGGCGTGCAGTCCAGAGGACGGAGATGGGATATGGGGCTGCTGAGAGGAGCAATGCTGCACCACAGTGCGTGCCATTTAATGGTGAGCTGCTGGGAAATATATACTTAAGTAAAACTGAACAATTTGCTCTTTAAAAAATGGCACTTTCTTAGTGCTCTATTTCATAAAAAATGCAACTTTTCTGTTTGATTCAAGATGGGAAGAGTGTATCACATTAATATCATGTCATTTTTCTCATTCTAATAATGCTAATTTCCTGTTTCCCTCTTTTGCAGTCATCACCCATAGAGGTTTTAAGCATGTTTAATTGCCACTTTTAAGGTCCCGGTGCTGCATATATGTTATCTGTATGTTTATATCTTAAATGCTTGGATTAAAGGCAAATCTGCCCCTCTTCAGTAGCAGACAATCTGTATATAAAAGTTACAAAGTATATGCCTAAACACATCCTGAAACACAGTGATTTCTTGAATCAGGATCATGAAATCTGTTTCTGCCATGCACAGACTCTTTGCCACTGTCACATGCTATTTACATGCAGTTCGTTGTGTCCCTAAGAGCTCCTTATCTGCTGTTCTGTTTTTCTATGCCCATGGAATACTTTCTAAAAACCTAGTGATTGCTTGAATAGCTGTAATTAGATCAAAAAACCTTCCATGTAGAATTGTGAAAGCCCAGGTTAGAGGAATAAGGTATAGGACTGTTCCTGTGGTATAAGATCTAATATCTGGTAAATCGGCTATATTAGAATATGATCTGGCACTGGGAACATAAGAGTAGAAAGGATTTCCAAATTGGTTTGTCAAATTGTTTCCCCCTCCCGCTACTGCATGCTGTCACCATAATACATCCTCTTTGTGGGCTTATCAGACTGTTTCAAATTAATTTAGGTTACCAACCCCTCTTCCCCCACAACCAAGTCATAGTGGCAGGATGTTCCAGAAACTCACTTGTCTTAGCTTCCCCATCTGTAAGCTAAAGACTTTGACCTCCTTCATAAACACCTCTGAGATGTACTGGTGAAAAGCACTGTAGAAGAGTAGATATTTTTGTTATAGCTGTGATGCTATATGAATGCTCTTACAGTGTGTGCTTATATATTTATAACATTTATTTTGCTCAGAAGAGCTAAAGTAGTAGACTAATATCGCTAGTTCTAGTCCTCGCCAACAGATGACTAAAACACATGCTTCAAAACAAGTATGTGGGTATTCTCACTATCATCCATGAGACTATTCACTTGGCACAGTGAAAGATCTGGATATTTAGGCTTTCCTTTTGGCTCTTCCAAGTCCGAAATTATTTTGTCTTGAAGTTTATTTTTACTTATTAAGAGTTTTGGCACATACTTTTGTGTGCATGTGTAATACAACACATAGCCTTTAACTCTCCAAAGAAAGCCTCAAAGCGCAGAGGTCCAATGACATAATGTTTCTTTAGGAAAGAACTATGGCATATGTGGTGTCTGTATCATGCAATATGAGTTTATTATAGCAAGCCTGAATATTTATGGGGTGCAGGAGTGTTAAGTGATATATATATTAAAAAAAAAAAAAACCCAGACATAAAACATTCCAGAGCTCAGTAGAGAATTGTTAACTTAAAAGTCACACCTCAACCTTTTTTTTTCTTTTTCTTCTTTTCTTCTTTTCTTCTTTTCAACTGTTTCTTATTACAAGCAGCCTTTCAATTGCTTTAGTTGAAAGAAATTATAGAACATTCACTCTCTGGGTTTTTTTGGCATGCTAATTTCTCTGTTTGCCAGCATTTTTCTCCTTGCTGATTTTACCTTTCCCCAGTGCTAATCATTTTCTCTCTTATTTGCATGAGGTCTCCATGCAGCAAGAGGAGAAACGGTTTTTGATTCTGTGGTTTGGTTTTTTTTAATAGGGAAATAGCTTGTAAATTCCATCACCTTTTCAAGCTCTAAATATTGGCTGGGGAATCTGAGGCAGCAAAACAACCTGATTCTACTTAGAATGTGATTGTCTAAGACTGCAAAGTAGAGAAGTCTGTATAAAAAAGACTTAAAGCATGGTATCATACTCAGATTTTTAGGCCAGGATGGATCAATATGGCCTTTTATTCTGCTCTTCTCTAGAATGCAGGTCATATTTCTTGCATTTACACCTGCTTTTCTGCATATGAAATTCAAACCTTATATGATGTTACACAACATTAACAATTATCAAAGCTGGCATATTTTTTTTGTTCAGGATAGTTATTACACTGTGGCACTGTTTTTTTTAATCTACTGCATAAAGAGTTGCCATTTTAAAGGATAACCACCTACAATTTTTAATGGAAACTGTTTATTTGTTAGCAACTTGTTTGTACTAGTTTTTCATTAAGCATTACGGTGTAATTGTTCTGACTGAACACTGAATAAATAGCCTGGTCTATATTCTCCATGTTTATTGGGTATCTGTTCAGGTTTTGTTTTTGTTTGTTGGTTTGTTTTGAGGGGGTTTTTCCAATCACAGTGATCTCCAGTTTTGTTAACTGTTCATTTCATTTTACAACCAGATGGTTTTCTTGTGGGGATGATCATCAGGGACGTGTTCATCTGGTTGAAGATGGCTAGCTGTAGCTCATTTGGAAGTCAAAGTGGTTAGTCTTCAGTTCACCAGACATGGCTAGCAGAATTTTTCCTTCTTAGGACCCTCATATGTTTCAAAGGCAAGGAGCTGGGTCACTGAAGTCAGTGAGAATCTTTCCAACGTGAGCTTTGACCTTAGGGGTCTGATCGGTGACCATGAGTGAAATACAGACTATGAGCAACTTTGAAACAGCTGCCAGTAGAGCACTGACTCAGCTTGAATAGCCTGTGGGTATCTGAAATGGTTGTTAATACTTGGAGGAATTGGTTGTCTATTCTGAATGGCTTTTACCCTATGTCCACATAGAGCTGGGATCTCATCTCTTCTCTTGTACTGAGCCCGGCTCAACAGCACAGAGATTCTGTTGCTTTCTAGGTCAGCCTTTATGGGAGTTTTATATGAATTATGGAATAGTTTTGTGAGGCCGCAACTGTGATTACAGGTTTAATGATGCTTTAAACAAACAAAAATGTAATGACTTTCATCAGTGTAAAACAGGAGCTTCCTGCAGGGAAACACCAATAAATGTGACTTCGCAGCAGGGGTACAGACCTGGCTGGCAGCCAGCAGTAATCGGCACACCACATAGACCTTGTGTGTTAACTTAATTATAGCACAGTGCAAGCAGCAGCTAGACAGTTTGCTGTGAGGAATCACTGCCAGCGTGGCACAGAGTCTATGCATTTAAAAGTTACCCATCTGATCCATAGCTTTAGGTAGTGAGAGGCTGAGACTTTCAGAGCCAGTTTAGCCTCGTGCTGTGACTCACAGCAATCTCACCTTTGTCAGGGAAGCTTGGGTGGGCATGAGAGCCTTTGCCTGGCACTGGGGGCACTCTAACCTCTTCTGTATAATCTCCGAACAGCTTCTGCCTTCTCTGCCACCACTAATCCTCAGGAATTTATCAAAGGAACAGATACTTCTACTACTCTCTGTAATGCAGTTAATCGTCAGCCACTCTAATTCCTCTTTTTTTTCTTTTTTTTTTTTTTTTTAATTTCATGGCTTTGATGTACCTTTTGTAAGTTCCTGGGAAGGGCAAACAATCTTATTTTGGCTTCAAAATCATGTTCAAGTAAGCCTGCATCCCTCCTACACATTTGGCTGGCACATGGAGTAGATATTTATGGTTTATTTGGATACTGTGACTTTTGGGATTCTGTTTCTTTCAGTAGTGATTAGCAGCATCATCCTGAGTCAGGTCCCCATTTGCTGTACCATTGACTTCAGGAAAAAAAAGTTGCTCTTTCAGAGACCTTTTGATTTGGAAAATTTTAAAGCAAGTATGCCCAGAAGATCAGACATGGCATCATGTAGTTGTAATAGGATAGCTAGAATCTTTTTCCAGGAAATACACTGTCAAACAGGAGAATTTTTACCTGTGACTGTGAGTAAGAAGGCTGTGATACTGAAGTTCCCCTAGTAGCTCCTTGTCAGCAGTCACACAAAGAGATACTGAGCAAGGAGAGAAATAGATGGAGCAGCTATCCTTGTGTTTGCATAGAAAAGTCTGAGTTACAAGACTGTAGAACAGTCTCACGAGTGCTGGACAGCCCATTACAGCAGAGTCCTGTGCTGGTTCTTCAGTTGCCTTCATGCAATAAGATAAAACAAGCCAGTAGCTTGCTCAGCAGTTGCTTAGTGCTTCAGCTATATACACAGCCTTTCAGTAGGACTTGTCTCTCTGATCAGGAAAAAAAATGTCACGACAACAAACACTTTACTTCAAATCTCTTTGGGACTCAGAATTTCATAGATGGCTATGAGAAAGGGGAAAAAAAAGCTAGCATTTTCAAAGCTGGAAGCTTGTCTTTGTTTAACGTTTAACAGGTGAATTTGAGGAATTAGTATGCTAGTGAATATCCTAGGTCAAGAGGAGGCTCAGGGGAGACCTTATCACTCTCTACAACTACCTGAAAGCAGGTTGTAGCAAGGTGGGTGTTGGTCTCTTCTCCCAAGTCACTAGTGATAGGACAAGAGGAAACTGGCTCAAGTTGCGCCAGGGGAGGTTTAGATTGGATATTAGGAAAAATTTCTCCACTGAAAGGGTTGTCAAGCATTGGAACAGGCTGCCCAGGGAAGTGGTTGAGTCACCATCCCTGGAGGTGTTTAAAAGACGTGTAGATACGGTGCTTAGGGACATGGTTTAGTGGTGGACTTGGCAGTGCTAGGTTAACGGTTGGACTTGATGATCTTAAACATCTTTTCCAACTTAAACGATTTCATGATTCTAAGAGAATAAAACCCATTTCATTTCCCTACTCCTTGAGTTTAGGGATCCCACCACACTGGGCCATTATTCATGATCTTAGCCTGTGCAACTCTGAGGTCAGTATTACAGTCTCCGTTTTGTGGTTGGAGAGGTAGAGGTTTAGGGCAATTGCATGTTTTGGTGAAGATCACATAACAATCTGTTTGCAGAGTGGGGAATGCAACTCGTAATCTCTTGACAGCAGTTCATCAGTCTTGTACTTGCACAGAGACCCTTAGCTTGAGAAGTTCATTCCAATAAAACAGCAGATGAAATGTATGACTGTTAATGCGGGCTCACTGTTCTGTGGGTCTAGTGCGTTCTGGAAGGAAAGGTGGCCAGGAAGTTCTGTCAAGACTGCTTTGGAAAACATATATTTCCAGAAACACCTGAGTTGCACTGGGGTTTAGGACATGTCTGTGTTGTGTAATGGAGCAGAGGCAGTTATGATGTGTGTCTTCCTGCACTGGTACAGCTCTACAAATTCCCAGTTCTAGAGCTAGCTTTGACATCTCTGCATCACAATCCCATTAAATAGTGTATTTATACTCCAAGTCACTTGTTGCCAGAGGACTTAGGCTCCTAAATCTCAAAAATGTTTTTGGAAACACTTGGTTTCCCACCTGCAAAAAGGGGACATGGACCATTCCTTTGTCTGTACTTTCTGTTTATGCAGCAAGGAACAGGTGTATAGTTACAAATCCTGGATCCTCACCTCAGTTTGGGCCTCTACAACAGATAATTGTCTCTTATGCTATTTGCAGTACTAACTAATTCAGCTCCAAAAGGAGGAACCTTAAATTTTATTTGTTGTTTTCTTTCTCCTTCTGAGTAGTTCCAGGGTGCAACGTGTTTTCAGATGATTGCCTCATCACTATACTTTCTGGAGAGCCATCAAACTCACAAATGCGGGCCATATTCCGTAATTATTCTTGCAAAAGGCAGAGCAACTAATGCCTGCTTCTGCCCCTCACCTGCAGCACCTTGGTGTAATGTGTTCTGATGCTTCTTCTAGGGATTTGTGTCATGTATGGAACAGTACCGAAGAATTGGGCAGGAGCTGTACGCCTCTTTGTACAAGAACCACGTACAGGTAAAGAACAGGAATATTGTGCAACAGCTTTCTGTTGTTGAAAGGATGCTCTTGAACTACCCTGAGAAATCAGGCATTTCAGAAGTGAGATGAGTAGTATGCCCAAAGAAATGATGAGAGTTGATGAGGCAATACTCCATTCCTGACATCACCACTGAAGTGTGATATAGCGTCACTCATCAGTCAGATTGCAGACCCTCACTTTGTCTTCAGGAGCCTTTTTTCTTTTGTTTAAATGAATTATTCCACTCTCACAGTGGCAGAAATGAAAGTGAGGACTTTGACCTTTTTTTCTTAGCAGCCAGTAACGCTTTTCAAGAGGTCTCAAGCTCATAGCCAGTAAAATCTCACAGATATGTTTCTGTTTCAGGATTGGCCATCAGAGACCAACAAGCTTTTCATTCTTTGAAATGCTCACCTCTTCTCTCCTTTAAATTGATATTTTAGTGCCCCTCAACAGCCTGCACAGACCTCCTAAGTAGAAATAATTAAATTTATGCCATGCTTGGAGGGAGCACAGTACACTTCTGACTGAGGCTTTCAGACTGTGTTTTCATTGAGCATGGTTGTTGCCATTTGACACAAACATTCACCAGAAAAAACTGGAGCGAATAAAACCTCTGTGATGCTGTTCTCCTGGCTCACTGCTTTTGAGTTGGAAATCTAATGAAAGCAGCCATTTTCAAGGAGGTTGAAGTTTGCGACATGCTTATATTTGTCTGTATCTTAGTTTGACTAGTAGCATCGCCCACAGCACACTTTCAGTGGTCAGTCGGACCTGTGTTTGCTGGGTCTGCAGCGCTCCCTCTGCAGTGGCCCCATCCAGTAGGTTGGGTAAATCCCTCTGAGTCACTGGGGTGGTGCCGCTGCTGGATGGGAGGAGGGGAGTGTGCAAAAGGTGGCACAAAGTGGTTCTGTCTCACAGATGCTGCAGTGCGGTTACAGCAAAGCAGCCAAGGACTGGATGATACTTGAGGAGCAACTTTTCTACAGAAGGGGCCCGTGGGGAGATGCATCGCGATCCTTACAGCCACGATGGATTCTTGACTGTTATGAAGGGCCTTCACGAATGAGGAGGAGGATTCAGCATGTGAACACCCGAGTGACAATGATGCGAATGAAGAGTGAGGTAGAAAGCTGTTGCAGGAGGTGCACAATTTCCGTAACAGTTGCTGATGACTTTATGCTCACCTCTTTCCTCTGGTTCTCATTACTTGACTCATCAATATGCTGTGCCATGCATAGAGAACCCACTGAACATGTCTGATTTTGAGAGAGTAAGAGGGGCTGCAATGTGTTTAGCAGCAATGGTATAAGTTCTGGTATAAGATCTCCCGAGACAGATGAGAGTATAATCCGGTCATACTTTTCTGCTTGTAATATCTCATGGGTATAGCACTTCCCAATGTATGCAACAGAGTCCAGTTAGAAGGCTGCACTGTCTTGTTAGTCTTACGCTTATTAGGGCTGCTGGAACTGGTGGATGATCAAAAGGAGAATTAGAGTGGTTTGAGCTAAGCATTGAACTGTTTATGTGGAGTATTTACTAATGTCTGTCTCTATAGTGTCTAAGTGCCAAATTTTATCAACCAGAACCTGAAGCACTTTAGTGTATCAGGAGGTTCCCATCTCTAGGACATTTTCAGCTTTTTTGTGAAGCTTGGATTCTGGCTGTTTTCGGTAGGCTGAGTGGTATGGTTTTTATCCTATAACTGGCCTCATGCAGGGTCTTCTTTGAAAAGACAACAGTCCTTTTGCTTAATTATCGACATTTGTTCCTATATTTAATTGTTCCTTTGGGTCCTTTCAAATGAGTTTATTTGAATTTCCAAGGCATTTATTTGCAACGTAGCTCTAGATCTGTGTTTTTCTCTGCAACAAGGTTGAATTATGTTTACCTGTCTGCATATTCTGCTCTAGTCATACCTAGTCTCTTTTCAGGTTCTTCTAGCAAACAGAAATGAAGCAACACCCACGGCTGAAGTGAATTCAGGTAACCTTTTAGGGCTAAATTAAATCGTCAAGAGAGTGGACACAAAGAGCCAAAGAGAATTGGAGTTAGTGTATGGAGTTCCAGGTCAGAATTTCATCTTGTGAAAAAAACTTATTGTCAGTGCTCTAGGCTAAAAAGTCACTTGAACATCTGGAAAGAGACTGATGCAATTATTATAGGTGGTATATAAACTGTCTTCAGAATTGGTTCTCTCTTGTTGCCAGAAAGATCTGAAAGCAAAAAAGCTAACTTGAAATGAAAGCTTTGGGCATTTTGGGGCACCTGGAAAGCTCCCAACTGCTTAAACTCAGAAGGAAAAGTGCAGACTTCCCCCCTGCTCTTAGTAGACACTCCAGTTCTACCTCTGAAATAGTATTTAAAACCAGGTGATAGATGGCTCAGAGTACTGGTAATAGGAATTGTAACTTCCCAAGAATGTGGACAAAATAATACACAGTGGAAGAAAATCACCAAGAAAATTAACATGTCAAATTGTTTTTCAGTGTTCAAGATAGAACCGGATTTTTCAAAATATGATCATTATGTTGACATTTTTCATTTTCCAAGGCCAGGTTTTCTGTTACGTGAGACATTAAAAGAATGAGAGGGGAATGGGAGTGAAATATGGTACAGAAGTCAATAGTTTTTCAGAGGGGGGGGCGGGAAACATTGAGAAAGAACTGTAGTTTAGAAATGTCAGCCAAGCCTAAGGCTGTGGATTTCAGCCACCTGTGTGGCTGTTTCAAGTCAAGCTTCTAGTGTACACTGTTGGAAATAGGCAGAATTGTTGTATACTTTTTAGCATGATAGGGCCTGGAAATCAAATGAGAGTGGAGCTCATTGTTCTAGACTCCAGACAAGATTGAATACTACATAGTTTCTGCATGAAAGTGGTTACAGTCTACCTCATAAGAAGGCTGATTGTGCCCCCCCCAAACTGCATGCACTGCATGAATTTGCAAAACGTGGGACACAGCTTGCGCAAGGTATGAGTGGATTGTCTCTTCTTGGGGTCTCTTAAGATCCTGCTCAGTGCATGTCCCCAAAAGACTACCGTTTTCAGTTTTTCCTAATTTCATGTGAGTATGTGAACATTCTTTTTTTAAAAATTATCAGATGATCAGCCCAACACAGTGCAGAAATGAGAATAAATACATTTATTCAATATGCTTGAATCTTCAGTTATTATAGGAATTTAGTTTTAATTATGACTGAGTGCAGCTACCTGTTTTTAGTTGCCTGAACTAAGCACCCTTCTTTAGCAGTCACAGATTTTACTTCTCTCTTGCCTGTTTTTTGCAGATAAATAATGCTGTTTCCCAAGGTAGAACAGATTGCGTGAAGGTCTAAATTGCAAATGCTTTTGGTGTCATCTGGCTGCCACTAAAACTGCAATCTCTTTTATACTGATATAGGAGAGCTGACGTCAAATGAAGCAGAAAGGGAGATGGATAAGAAGGGATTGGATTGTAACCAACTAACGTTCTTCCCTGCTCTACACGAAAGTTTCCATTCAGAAGACTTCTTGGAACTGTGTGTGGAGAGACAAATTATATTGCAGGAGTTTGCAGAGAGTGAAAAGGTAGGAAAAATGAGCTAGAAAATGTTCTCTGGGGAGATGGCATTTTAGAGGGTGAATTAGATGTGGAGGCTTATCTGTTCCTTTCAGTTTGGGGTTCAGGTGGATTCAGGCTACAGTAAAACATCATCACTATCTGTTTCCTTAGAGCAATTACAATTTTCCAGCCTCTGTATGAACTTCTATATAAACTTATTCTTGAAGAACATTTAACATTAACTCTTCGAAGTAACAGAAAAAAAATTTGGGCGTGCGACCAAGGTATTCTCACACCTGTGAGACAGTATTGTCTGAATTTGCCTAAGACATGGCAAATTATGAGACTCTGAGAATTCCTGTCCTGCTTCCCCACCTTTACTCATGCTCAGAGCAATGCCTGGATCAAATTTATTTATTACCTCTGGAATGGTGTGCCAATTTTGTATAGGTTGCTAGTTCAGTGATGCTTAAATCTCTTCCTGCTGAATACCAGAAAATGTTTTCTTCCTCTCCCCTTCACATGCCTTTTTGTTCTCTGCCTCTCCATGAGTACTGGACAGATTCTTCCCTCTAAGGCTGTAGAGGCTTTCCCTGCTTCCTGTTTGATGCTTCCGTTGTATGTCATCTAGTCAAAACAGTGCTGTTCCTTCTTTGTTCTTGTACTGCACTGGATGCTCTTCTCCCAGGTTTCTTCCCAGCATAAGGAAGAGGCAGGTTCAGGAACGCTGGGAGAGGGCATGAGCTGTGGAGTAAATAGAGGTGACTCTGTTAGGAGGACAGTAACTTTGGTCTGATGTTCTCAATTTAATCCCTTTGCTTGAAAGCCAGAAACCTGCCCTTTGCTTTCAGCGTAAGCCCCACAATGGTGACTCGAGGTCAAATCCTTGATGTTGTATATGCACTGCACTTAGCCATTTTCCGCAGGACTGTGAGAGATATTGTCATGAGGAGTAGACCTGGCCTCATTCTCTGATCTTTTCCAATGTACCTGTTTCTTCCAGTAGCATCATTCCCCCCATTGGCCCAAGAGTTCGCAACCTATAGTGGAAGCCAAGGGTCAGCCTTGAAGTATTTAAACTCATCCATCACAGTGCTGTGATACATAGATATAGCATAGATATAGCAATAATTATTTTATTTTTATGTCTCATATCATTGCTGAATTTTCTTGATGCTTTGCCAGTGGCTGAGGGTCATATTCGTGCTCTCTAACATGATGGCTTCCTCATGCTATTAGAGCTGTTGGTACATTGTCTGTCTATACAAGATAATTCATATCCTTGCCCCTCCTCCTTTCCCCCCCCCACATACCTCTCCCCAGCAGAAGGAGACAAGCATGGAAATGTGAGGCATGATTTCCATGTGCTGATCTCATTTTGAGCCTTCAGGCTGTCTGTCTCTTCTCCATGTAACTCTGCAGGAAGCTGTCAGAAACGCCAGGCATGTTTTTTTCCAGCAGCAGTCACCGTGTTGCTGAGCTGACAGAAGTATTAAAAAAAGCAGTAGGGGGTGACATTAGCTGTCCTGCGCTCACTTAGTGCGCCGCGGTCCTGCCTTGTAAATGGCTGCCTCGTGAGCTGTTTGCACTTTAAGCAGGCAACTGGAACCATCTTACCTACTGCACTGCACAGAAAAGTCATTGTGATGCTTTGGCAGATACTGAAAAGTGGTCATTGTTTTATAATGTCACCCAGTGCTATTTTTTTGCATTACCATTAAACAGACACCTTTCTACATATTCAGATATGTGAGATGGCTTTTTGCAGAAGCAGCAGATCAAATGCTATTGATATTGTCTGTTGGTTCAGAGTCTGTTCCTCAGCAAGTTAAATCAGGAGAATATGGGTGCAGGTGGGGTATTGTTATGCTAATATCATCTAGTCTTTTGTTTTATCTTACTTGAAAAATAGAATAGAAAACATTTCTAGGCATTCCTGTGAAAATAGTTTTAAGTATTTAAACAAGATAAGTTTACCACTTGGGACTATAAAGGAGAAAACAAATGGATATGGTTTGAGTATAGGCTAAAGGAAGCTACTGAGAGTGGTTAGTCCCTGAGAGAGTGGAGACTAATCATATGAGGGAGCAGTCGTGTTCTGTGTGTTTGAACAGCACCCAGACCGTGCAAAGTTAAGCCTTCAGATATGTCCTTTTTTGTCGCTTTTTTTATGCAATAAACTACCCACAGAGGAATGCATTTCCCAGATTTCAAAGTCAAACACTCTGAATTTAGGAAATGCCAGAAATCAAGAAATTAATGCCAGATCTGTGCAATTATAGCCTGTAATGACATAATCACTTGCTGGTTTTACCATAAGACTGTCCCTTCTGCTTTACCAGTACACAGGGTGGAAGGTATGTATATCCAAATCCATACCTTCAAAGTAGTATTTAGTTGTATTGACCATAAGTCTGTCTCTTCCAGCCAGAATCCTTGTAATACCTATAACTGCACCTTCTGTGTTCTGCAGCTAGCAGGAATGCTATAGACTCCAGTCATCTTCCTTACACATTGTTAATTTATCACTAGGGTATGTCTATCCTGAGCAGGCTCTATGAAAAAAATAATAATCCTATAGTTATATGGTAACATAATGCATACACAAAGGGGCTGAATTCAGGCTGACTTTTGAGGATATGACTTTGCAATTATAATAATGCTTTCTTAAATTTTGTGTGACATTCCCAAAGCTTGAAAATTAAAGCCTCTATCAGACCTCCGAAGAATAGTAGGCAAACGGCAGAATTGCTGAAAGTTGCAGGTATCACATTGACATCTGGAGAAAGCATCTTTAGAGTCTTCCAGGCCTTTATAATGGCCTCTGCCAAAGTGGCAGCTGGAAGGGATAGTAGGAGTATGTTATGATCCTGGATATGGCCTGTCCTGTAGAGGGAGGAGATTGCAAAAGAATCACAAATCTCCTCTACCATGTGTCCCAGCCCTGCCTTTGGAAGGGAGAATGTGTTGTGGTGAGCACAGTTTCTTTCCTGATTGTCTGAAGTTTAGCTTCAGCTGTTTTGCCCCTCTCAGCTGCCCCTACATTCCTGTGGTGTTTGAGCTATCCTGTCCCATTCTCCTCACCTACATAGTGCAGCCTCCAGTTCTCAGGATTCTTGATCTCGTCCTATTTCCCTTGCCCAAGAGTCCTAGTCTCTCCTCTGCAGTCACCCTACCCTAGATAGTAATTTCCAGTTATATGAAGCTCCGTGCTGTTCTTTCCCAGTTTCTTTCTATACTCTGCACCAGTTTCCCGTAGTCCCCATCAGCTTTCAGTGATCTGCTAGAGCCAGATCTAAAAGCCAAAAACCTTATATGCAGTGTTGGTGAAATGCAAGATACAGAGGGCCATTGTTGTGTTTTGGCTCTATGGAGGTACATAAAGAAGTAAGTGGGTGTTCAGAGGAGTTGTAGGTGTTTGTGGCTCGCCCACACACTAAAAATTTGGGCACAAGGGATGGAGGGTCAGGGCAGTTGTTTGCAGACTAAAGGATAATGGTGGGCTGGTAGCTGAGATATTTTGTTGCTTCACCTCCTCCCTTACAGACGGCCGCAGCACGGACCACTTGTGAAAGCTGCGCAAAACGACTGCTCTTGGTGTGCATGGGAAAAATGTGACTTTGAACTCAAAGTAGGGAATTGAGTCATCTCGTTGCTGAATGTTTGGAACTGGTGCTGTAATTCCAGTAGTGTAAAGTAGTATCTATGTGTATATGCCCAAAGCACAAGATGTTTTTGTCCTGCACACAGAAGTCAACGTGTGTAATTCACTAGATGAATATATCAGACTGCAGGTGCAGATTTACAGGTGTGGCTGTCAGGGCTGTCCTCTCAGAAGTAACTGAACTGTCGTACTCTGGCTCCTTGGTTATACATTTTGCTGAGGCTCCATTGAGGTTATAGTGTGTACAGGTGAAGATTATATTTTGCATGTACCTTCAGTATACTGAGACTGTATGCACCATAGGCACGGAAGGAGAGGTTATATGCAATGTGGGTGATGTTACACAATATATGCTGCTACAGAATCGTGCAAGAGAAAAGCAAATAGGAACCTGTCCTGACCTAATCTATCATCTTGCCTACCAAAAGCCAGAGCCAGCCCTTTAAATAACCCTGGCTTACCAGCAGAGACAGGGAGATTGGATTCCTATGTCTGCAACCTGAGCCCCCAACTGCGAGATTGCCTCCCTGATCTTTACAAGCCTAAGGTACTCCTGCCAGGTTGTTAATGTGTGGTTAGCATGTAATAGATGAAGAAAGTGTTGGAAAGCTTGGGGAATGATTTTGGTGTAGAAATTCTGAATTTTGGAGAAAAGTAAACCTCTGTTTGCCAGCAAGTCATTCAAGATGGTAAGAAATCCAAGCAGCTGGGGTAATGAATCAGAAGTTAACAAGAGGGCACGGCCTAGCAGAAATGTGGGCAAAATGCCTTTGCTTGAAGGAGGGGCTGGAGAGAGCACAGGAGATGCCAAGGACAATAATATAAGCGACTAGCATAAATCAATTAGAGGGAGTGGGATCCATGGTTGAGAGAAAGGAGATGATTAAAGAACAGGCTCAGTTGAAAGAGGGAGCAGCTATAAGGTTCAGCATCTAGGACCAGCAGAATGGTGCAGCAGCTCTGCATCCACTTGGTGGAGCCAGTGTTTTTAGGGGCATTACACATCCCTCACAGCTGTGCAAGACACAACACAGCCTGTTTTCATGGGAGCACTGTTACGCTTCATCCCAGTGCGAGGGTGCAGCAGTAGAGAACTTTACATGAGCTGATGTGCAGTGGGAACAGGGACTAGATATTGTGGTCAAAGCAGAGGATTAGGAAGCCAGGTCCTTGGCACAAGCCATTTCCCTTTTCTGTGCCTCTGTTTCTCCTCTTCCCTCCCTGCTGCAGGAGCAGAGATTGTAATGGCTACCTCACTGCAGGAAGGAGTGCTGAAACTCCTCCCATGTTCAGATGGGAGCGCCTGAAGAAGGACAAGGTGTTGCAGATGATTACTCCTCTGACTTGCCCTATCTGGGTTTCTGCTGCAATAGAGAGGCTGCTTGGAGCCCTTTCCCCAGCCCATGCTCCTCCACCCCTACCCCAGCTCAGTGAACAACTGTGCTACTAGGTGCAAAGGACAGGATCTGACTCATGCTGTAAGTGTCACAAAAAAAAAAAAAAACAACCAGAGAAGCTTTAGTCAGATCTCTGCTCTTCTGGATGTGCTCCTTCACCATGCTACTTGTGCTCCACGGATACCTCCTAGTATTTCCCCTTCATATCTGCTTCTGGGTGGGGTTTTTAGGTGTTCACCTTGATGAAAAAGGTCTTTCAATTGTAAGGCTGTAGCTACTCTCTGGATCTCTGCAGAGCTCCTGACAAACTCAGGGTCCTGACTACCACCTCAAGCAAGCACAGCTGATCTCCTAACAGTTAGTTGCTTTCTGTGGAACGATGCAGCAGGGAAAGGAGCAGGCAGACTTTGCTGTGGTTATTCCTGAGAGAGTCATGGGAGCAGTGGGAAGGGCATGAACTTGAGTGAACTGACCTAAGGGGAAATTTAAGAGCTCATATTAGTTTTTTGGCAGCATTTTCTGTTTGAGAGGAGCCTGGAGTGAGACAGAGACGTCTGGGTGTGCAGGAGGTATGAGCACAATCCTATTAGAACTGGCTTCCAGATGCTATCATCAGCTAAGGGATGCCAACTTCTCAGGCTGGAGATGGGCTGGGACAGATGGCAGCTTTCATCACAGAAAGCGAGGACAAAGAGCAGTTCCAGTGCCCATGATCATGTGCAAGACAAGAACCTTCTTCTGCCACCCCCCCTTTCTCCTAAATATCTGATATTCTTTCCTTGCAGCATTTGGGAAGTTGTTAAAACCTGAGAACTGAACACTGAAGAAACACCTCCCACATGAGGTTTTTGCTCCAGTGGAGTAAGAGAGGGAGGGTGAGAGGAGGCTACCTGCAAAAAAGGAATGTGTCCTGGGTCTTCCAAAGCAAAGCTGTGACTGCGAGGCTTGCTTTCTAGCAATTGCAATGGTTTCACTCAAGTCTGAGCAGAAGAAATTTGATCCAATGTTTGTAACAGTTCAGATGTGACCAAACTTGAGCCTAGAGCCCCTACTACTAAAGACTAGGTCAAGTAGATTTAGTTTCCTTTGGTCATTGAGCAGCTGGAGAGAATGAAGCAACCTGTCATGTATTCTTAAATTGTGATTAATGAGACGCGTGTGTGACGGTTTCAAAGTAAGATGAGACTTCAACAACAAGCTAACAATCATTGCAGGAAAGGTCTTGTGAGTAGCACAGAGAGGTGAACCTGTATTGCTCTCACTTACCATGATAACACATATCTGTTTCCCTAGCAAAAATTATGAAAACAACGTATTTGATTTCATATACTCCTAGTCATTTTAAACTCTGTGGCCCTAAATAACTTTACCGACAGATCCTTTGTAGCTGATGCACCCTCAATACGCAACAGAAAGGGCAGAAAGAGTATATAACACAGGTTTCATCTCTGTGATTCCTGATACAGTGCTACCTGAATGTGTTGCTTTTATGTGTATCGTGCAAAGTTTTTGTACCTTTTGCTGAGCAAGTGATTAGAAACAGCTGTGAATGTTTATAGGGAAACATGAGATGTGACAATGAGGAGGAGGAAGGGGCGTCAGGAAGTC
Organism: Calonectris borealis; assembly: GCF_964195595.1. Taxonomy (NCBI): domain Eukaryota; kingdom Metazoa; phylum Chordata; class Aves; order Procellariiformes; family Procellariidae; genus Calonectris; species Calonectris borealis. The sequence goes on from NC_134318.1 coordinate 23,842,044, forward strand.
CCTAAGCCAGTGGTTGCTGAGAAGGTATATTAAGATCAAGAATCACACCATACCTAACACATTTCTTATACTCTTTCCTTAATCTTCTGTTACTAAGATGCAGAATAGTTGTTTAGATGGACCTCCGAACTGAGTTGGAATAGCCATTCTTTTGTCCTTACTCTGTAAAAATGCTATGCTCAGGAGATTGTGTGGCATGGGTAAGTGTGTTCCAGTGACATGGTTTTGTGACTTTAATTTCCTTGCATTGTATTTTTCTTTGGAGAGGCCATGCTAACACTACTAGAGTCTGCAGGAATAGATGGCTAACCTCCTCCAGTGTTTTTGAAAACTGTGTAAAGACTGTTTGCATCTTCAGGCATGTAATTCCTTTGGAAATCTGGCTCTTGAACTCCAGAGCAGATATGTTTTTATGGCTATTTGCTTAAACGCAGCTAGAGCATTTACAAACAGCTCTTCTGAAAAATAAGAAAAAGGAAAAAACCTCATGCCTTTAGCTTTAATTCCCTCATACATCTGAATGAACAGAGCAATCAAGAGTTGCAGGGCTTTGGGCAATAGCTTAGAAGGTAATTATTCAATTATTTTATGTCATGTTTGCTTCATTGATTAATGATTCTAGTGGCTGGTGAACTGAATTGTGTTCTGTTTTGACAGAAAATGAAAGTTTTTATTTAATCTATGGTAATTTCAGGCTGCTTGGTGTTTCAATGCAAGACTGTAGGTACAAGACTGTCCTGGTGGGTGTTCTCCAGTACACCTCTTTGTCAGATCTTTATTACTCACCTGGAATAAAATGAGCCCTGTTCTCCAAATGAGAACAACTGACTCAACCCAAGGGCTCTAGTATTTCCAACAGTACAGATGTATTTAATTCTGTTGGGGGTGATAACATAAAATTGAAGAAATGGATTTGGCACTGGTGACTGTTACTGGTTGGATAGTACAGAAGATAGAATGTACTGGGGCTTAGAGTTTAAGGTTTGAGAGGTACATGCTCTCTTCCCTCTCAAGGCCTGCTAACGTGTCCCAGTCCTGCCTTAGGTGGAGTAACAAAGTGATTATTTGTGCCAGACCATATTAGTGATCATGAGCAGGCCCCTTTCACATTCCACGTGCCTCCCAAAACCACGAACGTGATCTCTAGCATATGGGCTGGGTTTGCTGAGATGGATTTCTTAGAAGTCTGGATTTCAACTTGTGTCCATTTAACTATTTTACAGAATTGCCTGATGTTTCAATATTCAGTTACCTTCCTTTTGGGAAGAAGCTATCTTTCTGCTATTTAATTACTTCAGGAAACCCTGTGGTTCACTAATGTGAGCAGAATTCCCCAGTATTCTCAGTGCAAGCATACATGCCTCTAACCACGTAATGGCATGTACACACGCAGGCACTCCGGTTCAGAGAGTTCTGTGGTTGGCATATCCCCGCAGAGACAGGCATTCCTGTGGGATCTGCAGGAGAGGTGATAGAAAAATGCTAGCTTCCTCTTAGAAATAATTTAGAGGGGAAAGAGAAAGAGATTGAAGGGATTTTCATCAAAAATTACCCACAGAAATCTTCCAGGATTGTTTTTTTTTTTTTTAAACCCAGAATTAAAACAACCTTCTGTGCCCCTCAAGTGATTTCAAAATGAAACCCCTCATTTTGTTGGTAAAATAATTGCTTTTCAGTAAAAAAAAATAAATGCAGAAACAAGATTTTATTTCAATTATTTATGAATTTATTATTTATGTTATGCTGACATCCAAGACTGAAAGCTTGTGTAGCAGTGCAGGTCTGTTTCAGCTGACCTGAGTTAGCCTATGTGTATTTTGGGATGGAGGCAAGGAAGGTTGTAGATTTGGTTCCAGAAATAGTGAGGTAGGAAAAAAGGCGAAAAGCGAAAGAGAACCATACTCACTCTACATATCATCATGTAGACTTTACATGATCTAGCAGAACCAATGCTATTTCTGGGTCATTTTTGCATGCACAAAAAATAATACAGGACCCCTGTTGTTATGAAATTTGGTAGATGTAAGATCATTGAGATCTTAAGAGAAAAAACAGACTTTGTGATACTTCTCATACTTGTCAATCAATTCTCTCAAGAACATTGCACTAGATTTCTGAACCAGCAAACTTCTGTTACATAAATACCTCTCAGATCTAACTTCTCTGTATGCAGCCCTTTGGTCCTTGCAGTTTCAGATGGACTCAGCTTGCAAAATTTTACACTCATTTCTGGATTGTATGTAGTTCAGGATTGTGTTGATTTATAGGGGGAGCTCAGCAGTGAGCAGTTTTCTTAGTATGTAAGGTAGTATTAGTGTTTTAAGATTTTGGGAGCATTAGTGTTTTGTTGTAGTATGAATGTTTGAAGGGATTTTTGCAAATAGAGGGTGCTTCATCTGAGACTGGGCTGATGATTAGCTCCTGCCTCCTTCCCTGGGAGTGTAGGAGGTACTGGTTCAAAGTTCTGGTCCAAATTGGGTACAGCAGTGAGTTGACCTTGATCCTCCCTGTTGACTGCGCTAACCAGTGGACTGCTCTTTTGGAGCTGAGTATAGATAGAAGATTGAATCAACAGACAAGAAAAATAAGGAACTTCATGCCTCTAAATGTTAGGGAAATTCTTTGCAATGAATTACTGCTTGATTTTAAAATCACAGCTTTAAGTTTCCTGCAGCACACGCATTTTTCCCGATTGTTGGGCTTTTCTGGTCTGTGTATTGGTCTGTTTCCTTTCTACACCATCTCAGCCATAGAAACTGTTCCAGAAAAAAGACTTTTTTTTCTTTATCAAAACTGGTCAATTCCCAAGAAAACTTTCTATGAACTGGCATATATGACTGAAGAATTACTTTGTTGAAAAATTCCCAATGCTTCTAAATTGCGGGTTAGAAATGCCTCTATTTTAAGGGCCAAGTTAATTTACTCTGGAGAAAGAAAAAGAAAGTGAGTCTTAGGATGCCAAGGAAGGTTTTTTAAACTATTCCAGAATGTTTAACTAAATCTTTAAGACACCTAGAATCAGAGATTCCTATATTTTGATTGGCCTTCTGTATAATATAGGAAGAAAAAGTGCCAATGCAAGGAGTTTTGTGCTACTAAGTTTTCAATCCATTGTATGCTGATTCAGCTGGCCATGGTGAGATAGATACCTAGAGTATTAGATCCTTTCCTTGCTCATTGCTCCCTAGGATCCCTTTGCAGGATTTTTTCAAGTATAGATTTTACTGGGATCTAAATAAAAGTATTTGCCTTTTCTCTGTAATCTAAATATACATATATTTATTATATGCCACTGTTTTTCTGTATGATGCTGTGTAAGTCACTTCTTTCCTTAGTGCTTCAACCGCCTACAGTAAGTATTGCTGTCTAACGAAGTTTTGCAGTGCTAACTGCTGCAACATTTGCAAGCTCTTCATGTTCTGTAATGATGTTGCTAAATATAGCCACAGATAGATGGGGAAGGAACAGATTTACTGTGGGAAAAGGGCATCAGACCCTCCCACTACTAGTACCACAGAGGCATGCACTGTCAGTCACATGGTGATTTTTGCGGCTGCATCCTTATAGACCTGCCAATCAAAATGGCAGCTGTTTTGGTACAAATATATGTCCTTCTGCATCATTTGGTCTTGCTCTCTGCTGTCCCTGTCTCCTGTGTTACCCACTCCTGGCTTCGTTATGCTTGCTTCCATTCTAGGTCACGTTCAAGTGCTCTGTGGCAGTTGTGCAGGGGCATACAGCATTAGAAGGGGTGCTGCTCTTTGGCAAAGAGCACTTTTACATTTGCGAGTGCTTTGTGTTATCCCCTCTAGAAGAAGTCTACTGTACACATCACTGCTTGTCCAGGTGAGTCATTCTTTCCTCCTGCTTGGTTAACTTCAGTGTTGACACAAACCTCGAATTTACACAGACTTTGGGTGGATTTCAAAAGGGATATTAGTAAAGCAAGAATTTTGCCATCCTTTCCATCTGTTCACAGAATTGTTTAACATAACTAACATAGGTGCTTGTTCACAGGCTTTGGAGGTCCAACAAGGACTCCCAGCTCCAACAGATGGAGATGGTGGGCAGTCTAACACATACGTTGCTGTTTTTCAATTCTTTTAAAGTGTTGTTAATGTTTCTTTCTGGCTGGCTCCCATCTTTTATTCATATGGAACAGTCATTACAAGAGCCTTTAGCTTCATTGTCTCATAAGTTTTTATTTGTTTCTCCAAGACAGAATCGTAATTAATATTTGGCACACTGCTATCATCTTTGACTCATGATTTATTGAAACTGATCAATATTGAAAATGAGTCTGTTAGACTTAGCTCTTTGCGCATATTGTGTGCTCATGTGCAAAGCCCAGTGGGACAGTGAGTAACTCAGTGTTTTTACTCCCTGTCTGCTCTGCATCCGATTCTTACTAAGTCCAATATCAGTCAATCTGATCAGGTGACTTAAGGATCGATTGGACTGGGTCTGATGAAAGCTTAGGTTGTTTTTCTAAGGGATTTGCTATGGGCTAGGCTGTAGATAGCAATTGCAATACATGTACACAACTAAAGTAATAATGAATTAATTGCTTAATTATTAGTGCCAATTAATTGCTTTTTATAATAGTTGTGTGTCCATATGATGCTTGCCCTTGACCCAGGCTTTCAGGTTCTCCCACCCAGCTCCTTCCCTTGCTGCTTCTCAGACTTCAGTGTGTGCAAAACATTGCTGTCTGCCTATTTGCATGCCCTAAAATAATTCCAAACCTACCCCTAGCCTCCACAGGCTCTTTATTTTATTTTGAGAACTAGTACAAAATCTGCCTTCAGTATTTAGCTTTGTTTTCAATTCATGTATGCCCCAGTTGATCTTGCTATCTCTTAGTATTTTTATTCTTTAGGGAGGACTTGGATGTTCATGAGGGCTCTCCTGATCTTTTTTATTTCAAATTAATTCTTTTCTTTATATTTTTTCTCTTCCAGCATCAGTGATCCATTTATTTTCAACTTATGTCATAAAGATCATGCTGTGGGAGACCAGATGTGTTCCCGTTATTCGTATCATGATATAAAAGAGATTCATCTGATGCGCTTCCTTCTGCAGGTAGGAACTAACATGCTTGGTCATTTGAGGGAAAGCTGCAACAGCAGTAATGACATGTGACTGAAAACTACTTGCACAATTTTTACTAAGACTGCTGAGAATTCTTTGCTTGAGTCCCAAAATGCTTTTGCTTCCATCATTGCTTCATTAGCCTTTGGTAATACAAACTCCTTCCTATATTCACCAGAGTGTTTAAGCACCCTCACTGGAGTGGCTGGCTCATTAGTTGTTAGGCTAACAATGTTCTTCACTGTTTATCTCAATGTTTTTGAAAATAAGGCTTGAAGTCAATTCCCTGTGTTTTGATGGAAGCTCCCAGTAAGTGTCTGACTTTCAGTAATACTCAGCTCCCACAGACTTCAGTAGTTTTGGACATCAGTGGATTATGGGTATGTGTAATATGCTTACTCTGGGCCTCTTGGAATAACTTTCAGGTTGTGCATGTGCATCAATACATGAATTGTAAGTTGGAGCACAGGATTTGAATCCTTTGTGCCTTTAGCTGCACTACCCAGAAGCTAGTCATTACCAGTGTACCCTTTTAGTTTTGTCTGGTTTAGATGAGCCTGTGATGAGAATCACAGAAGAGTTGTAGCTAGAGCTTCTTGCAGCACCCGAGCCTGTACTTGCTCTAGAGGGTTTTGGTACAGTCTAATTCACAGATTTGGTTTGACAAAAATATGGAGTTTTGAAGCAGCCGTAACTAATTACCTCTTATTTTTAATCCATTTTGAGATTCAGCAGAGAATTAAGAAATCGTTCGGAAAATTCAAAAGTTGGAGAAAATGGGGCTGATAATTGTCTTATGTCATGTAGTATGGCACTTATCCATGACTCAGCCCTGTTTTGTTTTATATTTAATTATGTATGCAAAATGACAATTTTAATAGGTGAAACTTTCTTCAGGGTGTAGCATATCTCAGTGGTTAGGTCACTCTCCAAGCATGTATAGGAACGTTAAGTCTTGTGCCGAGTAACTGTATGAAGCTTATTTTCTTACATCGCTGGTGAGCAAGCTGAGCAACAGAACTGTCACCTCTTCTTCTGTTTTGTGAATAGCATCAAAGTTGCCAGTGAAATCTTGCTGCCTTCTCATATATTTACATGTCTGTGTATGCATGGATTTTTTTTAAACACGTGAAATGGAAATGTTTTGTGTGACCCAAAGTGAAGAATTGAGATGAGTAAAAGCAGTCTTTGAATTTGCCCGGGGCAAAGGTGGGGCTTGTTGCTTTGAGGGTTCTTTGTGGGTTTTTGGTTGTGGGTTTTGGGGAATTTTTTTTTGTTTATTTTTGCTTTCTTTCAGTTAATGAACTGAAAACTCAGGTATCTGTATCAGGCTCTCAAATTCTTGCACTGGGACTCCAGTGGAAAAATATTGCAGAAAAAGAAAACTGATTCCTGTGCTTTCCCTGTGGGACAGGTGGGTCAGCTGTTTAGGCAGCTACTGTGCCTCAGAGAGCTGATCTCCTGTTCATGCACATAGCCCAGCTCAGAGCAAAGCACTGTGAAACCACACGGCCCAATTCTGTAATGGCAACACTTGAGCAGACTTGGTTTGGAAAGCTGAGCTTCAGAGCAAACGCTGCAAGCTGTTTATTGTCATAGCTGCTCTCATATTACCTTTTTGCTTTATTCTTAATTTGTGAATCATGTATGGGGCAGTTGCCATTGTGGTGTTTTTCTAGGTTTGTATTACAACTGTCACATTTGGATTGAGACTCATGTCTGGGTTCGCAGACACTACACATTATTTATAGTTTTACTTGACTGACTTTGGGGAAAAAAGGACCACTCACTGAGTAAATAATAGATTATATGCAAATGCCCAACAGAACAATGTGTGGAGACATTGTGGAAAAAAGGGGGCGAAGTTTCCAATTTTGATTATTTAAAGCTTCAGTGAGAAATGTCATAAACTTCCCTTCCTCCTCTGCTGCTTCTAATCAGGAGAAATTATTTTGGCAATTCTGTTGAGCTCGCTATTTGTTTAGAAAGCAGTATGGTCGCTTTCTAAAAGAAACTGTTATTTAGCATACCCTCTTCATGTTATGTTTCTCACCTTAATAGAAGTTAGTGCTACTAGTGTCTTGTTAATCACGCTGAGATTTCAAGATAAAAATGCTTCAGAAGCAGCAGGAGGAGGCGGGTGATGGAACCAATATCTGGAGTTTGGTTTTGCTACAGAGAAGGATTTGAACTCCTAGTCAACCCAGTAGGACCATTCCTACAGTTGGAGAAATTGGGAGTATTAGGCATATTTTGCTACACTTCTTCACACTTGATACAAAGTCAAGGCCTTTTTTTTTTTTTTTTTTTTTTTTTTTTTTGTAAGCCCTGAAGAATTGGACAGGCCATGATGGACTCTTTGCAGCACTAGGTTTTGCTCTGCAGCTCTTCACACTGTAAATTATTTACCTTTCCAGGAGATCGCCTTGGAAATATTCTTCAAAAATGGTTACTCCAGATTTCTTGTCTTCCATGACAGCGACCGAAATAAGATATTTAAGAGGTAATCACTACTTCATAATAACATGTGAACACCCAGGTGACACTCTTGGTCTATTGCCCCTATTTATCCTGGCTTCAGATGTCTGTTTTGTGCTGTCCCAGGGGCTTTTTATTCAGTTGCAGCTCCTTGGTCTTTAATGGGTTACACTTAAGCAAAGCTATGAAATTTTTCTTTTGCTGACCTGTGAATTCTTCAGAGCATTATATAGACATTGATTTATCAAGGATGCTAATGCATGTGTAGGACTCTTCTAGCACCCAGTGGTGCGTTGTATGTCCCTGCATCCCGGGAAATAGCAATTGTGGCTGTGCTGCTTCCTCTCACTGAGATGAGAGAGCCACCTCCATCTCACCTCACAGTACTGGGTGAAACAAGGTTTCTTCCTGCTTTCTTCCAACACGCAAGTGTCATTAGATTCTTTAGGAATAAAATGTTTTTGTGTCTCTGACTCTGATTTTGTGTCTTTGGTGTGGAGTTAACTTTTAACAATGGAATTTTTGTTTAAAGAAGCTTTCTCCTTATGCGCTCATCTTGTTTGATGGAACTTGAACCTGAGACTATGAAGTGATTAATTTGCACTTTGTTTTCTTGCTTTTTTTTTTTTCCTACAGCAGTTCTGGCCATTATATCAGGTTTACTTTCACTGTCCTTTACGCAGGAAAAATACTTCAATATGTAGTACTTCCTGTGGTAAATTCTGCAGCCTGGACTGAGGATTCATACTGTTAATTTCTAAACAATCATAGCAGTTCCTTCTGCTCCTGAAATCACTGAACAGTTTCTAATGGAGCATTGCTTAAAAAGTCTTCCTTTCTAAACTGGCTGCATAGTGTGGCTACTTAGAATGACCAGGTTCTGCCCCAGAGCCAGCTGTGTTGCCCCTCAGCTGAAGGTTACCAAACCTATGTGTTTCAAGGGTTTAGTACATCTGACATCATAAATCCCCAGTGGAAGTAAATAGGAATGGCTGAGACATGGGTTGGTATTTCTTTCTGCGATTTTTGCTAGATAAATGTCTGAGTGGGTTCTCATTCTCTGGCTTTAATTAATAGCACCTTAAACCACCTGATCATAAGTCCGTAGCCCTATATCAATTCAAGGCCCTATTTGGGAAAGGAACTGCTTTTATCCAGCCCATAGACAACTTCTTAACATTAAATGTATGCTTTTGCTCTGTTGTCTTGCAGCTTTGTCCTAGGTTACAGTCTCAGTGAAACGTTGTGGCATCCTTCAGGAAGGAAGTTGCTGTCAGGATGTGATATAGATTATATACGTATGTAATGTAGACAGATAACCATTTAAATAATTATAATGTGATCTTTCATATCTCCTATAGATTTTGCTCTTTCCAACCTGCTTTGAAGTCGAAGGGGATAACAGAAGAGTCCCTGAATATAAGGTAAAACATAGGAAACATTGGATAACTGTAGATGTCATGGTTTAGCCCCAGCCGGCAATTAAGCACCACACAGCCGCTCACTCACACACACACCCTGCCTCGTGGGATGGGGCAGAGAATCAGAAAAGTAAAAGTGAGAACACTTGTGGGTTGAGATAAGAACAGTTTAATAATTGAAATAAAATAGTGTAATAATAATAATATAATAATAATAATAATAATGAATTGTAATGAAAAGGAAAATAACAAAAAGAGAGAGAAATAAAACCCAAGACAGACAAGTGATGCAAATGAAAAACAATTGCTCACCATCAACCGACCGATGCCCAGCCTGTCCCCAAGCAGCGGCCGCACCCCAGCCAACACCCCCCAGTTTATGTGCTGAGCATGACGTCATATGGTATGGAATATCCCTTTGGCCAGTTTGGGTCAGCTGTCCTGGCTGTGCCCTCTCACAGTTTCTTGTGACCTCCAGCCTTCTCATTGGCAGGCCAGTATGAGAAGCTGAAAAGTCCTTGACTGCTTAGCAACAACTAAAACATCAGTATATTATCAAAATTATTCTCATCCTAAATCCAAAACACAACACTATACCAGCTACTAGAAAGAAAATTAACTCTATTCCAGCTGAAACCAGGACAGTAGTGCAATTGTATGAATAAGTTGAACCTTAAAAAAAGCATCTAGAAACCTACCTATTCATGCCCCCTATTTTAAAGATTCAAAGGTGTCCGCAGAACTCCAAAAAGCATTCTAGTGTACAGCATCCACAGTATGAAGACATGAAGAACGTGTTGAGTAGCTGACTGTGCATAGTTGATTAATAATTATTACCTCCTTAATACGACTTTATTGGTAAACTCTACACAGATGGTTAGTGTGGGAAAGAGACAGTCAGTGAGATGAGGTTAGAGCTAATCCATAATGATTCTGAGTAATGGCCTCTTTCTTGCGTGATTAGGGCAGACGGTGATAGATGTACACATGGATGTTTTGGCATGTTATAGTAACTGTGCAGTGGAGATTCCAATTTGTTGTCCCTCAGATTTACCACTGCAGGAAAAAAGTTTTCTTCTAGTGGGAGGTGATTGAGAGCATGTTTCATGCTGACCTTGAGTTACTTGCATACCTGTAACTCTTCTCAGTTTGGATATCTGAGGAACACAACCCTGTGCCTAATTGGTGTCCTCTGAAATGATTGCCTGGAGGCTGGAATACTTGGAGACCTGAGGGGCAGATTGCCCCTATGAGTTGTGTCAGCTGTACTTCTTTTAATTTTCACTCTACCTGTTGTAGGTCATTACCTATCTTGTAAGTGAACATTTTCACCACTGAGTACTAGCCATCAGCTTGCAAAAAGTATCAGTGCAGTATGCAACCAGCTCTGGCTAGAGCCTAACCTATGCCAGAGGTGATGGTTGACTCTGTGAAGTATGATGTGCGTTCTGTGTGGAGTAACTGGTAACATCCCAGAGTTTCCTTTGCCTGTGCTTGCTGGGTGGGAGTGTCTTGAGATAAGATGCACTATGACTGCAGTAACTTTGGGCTTTAGCTGGGCTTGTGATTATTGTGAGAAACACTTGACTCATGTTTGATGTCAGAGATGGAAGCAAGTCTATGTCTATGTCTAAAGCAGCCTGTCCTGAATCACATAAAGCTCTGCCTTCAGTTTTACTCCACTGTCTGAGAGAGGACCCTGTGCACCTTATTCACACTGAAAATGTATTTGGCATAGCTTGTTACAGTATGAGCTGAAATAAAATAAACATAGTGCCATTGCCTAAGTAATGATCCCAGAAAAGTTGTGCTTAAGTGGAGAGTTAGAGAAAATGACCACAGTGGGCATGCTTCCCTTTACCAAGCTCCAGTCTGGGAACTGAAGGACTGAGGACTTGATGAGTAACTTTTGCCTCTTTTGAATTCTGGAGCCGTTTCTGAGTTAGAAGAATTCAAGAGCAGCACAAGGGGCTCCTTCCCCATCTAGGGAGCAATGGCCTTCTTCCATAGCATCCCAGCTTTTCCTGCCCTACCTGAGACAGGGAGGCAGGCCAGACTAAGCTCTTTGCCTAGACACACTATTAATAACTGCACAGCTGAAGCATGGAAGGAAGAAATTACTAGTCTGATGTATCATATGACGTTGAAGTAGTAGCATTTCTGGGAAACCCCATATCAGTTTTTCCACCTAGACCATAGGAATAATACATAGGAGTTCTGACTCCCAGGCTCTACTGTGGCCATTTAAAAAGTTACAATGGGCTGTTACTGGACAACTGAGTATTTGCCCCTGGCACTTTATTCTTCATTTAAATATACTTAAATGTTTGCCACCACCATATGTTACTATGGCCACAGCCAGCACCTCTTCTCGTGTCATGCTTGACTGCTTTTATAATCTGCTCATTGCTTGTACCTGTATATTGCTGTTTGCAAGCTGTTTGTCAGCACACTCTGCCCTAGGGATGTGATTTGAGCAAGTGAATGTGTGTGCTCGGGTGCACACGTGCATGTGCACATGTGAACACAAAGCTAAAAGTACTGTGGGGACACCAGACCTCATTTCATCAATTCACTAGCTGACTCTTGGATCGTGGAAGAGGGTGGCGACTTCTCTTAGTCACTGCTTAAGTGATATGCCCAGGACCCTTAAAAAGAGCAATCTTTTCCCTACCCCTTCTCCCTTCTGTATCTTCCTTGTGGGGAGACTCAGAGGCAGACAAAACACAATGAGTATGGGTAGTGGTGCTTATTGTGTCGTGCAAGTTAGAGATCACTGCACTCAGGTATAGCACCCAAAATCCCAGAGAACCTGCTTATGCAGAGTCTGGCCCCTTGATGGCAAACAGGATCACTGGTTGTTTAGCTCTAAGCATTGTGTCTGCACTGCTTAGTTACTCCTGAGCATAACATTTGTGTCTGCTGCCTCTGCTGAATTGGAATGGGCTCATGGCTCCTACACTGACAGTGCCTATCTGAGATTCTCTGAGGGGTTGGTGGCAGCCACCAGCAGCAGAAGGTTCCCAGGTCTGTTCCTTTTCCTCCAAATGGTATTTACTGAGACTAGTTTAACTGTGTCTCACCCTATGAAAATGAACAGAACTAATGTTTGGGGCTCAGTGCTGGGAGTTACTAGAAAAACTTATCTTTTTGAAGATTCCTTCACAGGACATAAGCCCACACAAAAGACCAAAAAAAAAACCAAACAAACCCAAACATGGAGAACATGTTGTAGGAACAGGCCCAGATGGAAATACACATCCCAACCCTTTCCCAAATATACATCTCTTTTAGTTGTTTTGGATTTTGTTTTAGAGACCACACAGATCTGCTGCTTCTAAAACTGAGTAGGTCTTTAAAGGAAGAGAACTGCAGGAAAAGGGAGGAGGAAGGAGGTAAGCTTTTTATTAGCTTGGACTGGACCTCATCGGACATGGTCTGTGGAGTGCCTTGGTATATTTCAGGGATGTTTGCCTCTTAATCTCCATTCTTCTTGGTTATCCTTTGCAGAGGAATTGGGTGTAAGGAGTAAAGGGAAACTTGGCTTCTTTGAGGGGCTGGGTGTCACGTTCTTTAACTTGTTCAGCTTGTCCTTCTCATCCTGACAGATCTTCAGGCAGGAACAGCACAGGTCTTTCTCTTGTACTAAGTAAAGTGTTCCTATGCGTTTGATGGAGTCAGCATGCTCTTCTTGCTTCGTTGAATCTGGGAAAGGGTTTCTTTCTGCATTCAGTTTCTTGAGCTTGGGGAGCTTTTTCACACTGTTTGGGATGGTGGTCAAGGCGTTGTCAAAGAGACCTATCTCCTTAAGTTCCTTCAGGGCCCCAAGACTGGTGGGAATACTGTCAAGACAGTTCAAGCCAAGGTTGAGAATACGCAGATTCTTGAGAAGGTTCAACTCTTCTGGCAGATTTTTGGTGGTCAGCTTGTTGTTGCATATGTTGAGGTAGAAAAGGTTCTGAAGCGTACCTATTGCCTCGGGCAGGTCCTCGAGCTGATTACTATGCAGGTCCAGCCAGCGCAGTTTCTGGAACTTCTGGATGCTGCTTGGAATCTTTTTTAACATGTTTCTGCTCAAATCAAGTTCATCCACATCAGCCAGTTTCAGAATGCACTTGGGGAAGGTGGTGATACCCATCTTGCTTAAGTCAAGACGGCGCCCTCCATCAAAAGATATCCGGATAGAATTTTTGGCAATTTTCAAGGTGATCTTCTTCCCTTTTTGACCTTTTGCTTTCCCCTTGGCCATCTCTCCACTGAGAGAGAGACAGACACACCAAACTCTGTGGGTGAAGTGTGAGAACTCCAGTAAAGCCTTTGAAAGCAGTGGCTGTTACTCCCTAATTAAAAACAAAATAATCACATAGTTATAAATTAACATGTGATTGCTGGACTCTTCAGAAGTCTTTTTTTTTAAGGTCAGGACTTTTCAAGCTTCCTGAAAGCATTTTGAGTAGGTGAAATTCTAATAATTTACAATATTATTTTATTGCATTGTAACACTTATATTGCATTACAGGGTGAAATTACAAGTGGGAGAAATTTGCTGTCTTTCATCCCTAGATACTGATTTGAGCTCAGCATGTAACGAAACTGAATGAAATGTGTTGTTATCCATCAGCCATTTGAGGACCAGAGCAAAACGTATTGTGGGTCTCAATCCAGTCCTTAGGGACTGCACTAAAAGAAGCTATCCAAAATTGTACTTATTCTACCAGACCAACAGGTTGCCTTTTTTTCAGGCCTGGCATCTGTTGACAGGTTGGTTAAACATCCTGTTTAATGGACCTGAGACTTAGGCTCTGGACGCTATTGCAAGATTAAATATTTAAAGCAAATGATTAAGAGTCTTGTTTTAACCAGGACCTCAGGAACATAGTGGGCTCCCAGATTTGCCGGAACTGTTTGCAGCTCACACATCACCTGCAGAGCAGACTGCAACAGGGGGTCTGTGTCAGTGCTGCTTAATGACATGTTAAACCAGGCCTTGGTAAGTGTCTCCTGTGCTTTCAAGGACAGACTCTGGACACTCTAACCTTGCCTTTCCATCCATGCTATGGGATAGATGGACTCCCACTGCAAAGGTGCCCTGCCCTTGAAAAATGCATGTAGATGTTCTGGTCAGACTTTTGATTCATACTGATGCTCAGCACGTGCTACGTGCTTTGTTGAATTGAGGCCTGTATGAGTAGTCATCCACTGTAGTCTCAGGTTTTGTGAACTGTCTCTCTAATCGAAGGTCATCAAATACAGCTGCTAATTATGACTAGTGACAAAGGAAATAAACTGATTCCCTGGAAATGGATGACAATGTCTGTCTCAGCCAGAGCATGGAGAGGAGCATGGGTTACAGCTGGCTAATCTCAGGATGGTCCAGGTGCTCTGGCATTTAATTGTAAAGAGTCAAATTGCAGCTTTGATGAATGATTGTTTGGGACAAAATATGGATTTGTCTACAATACATTTCCCTATTAGAAAGGCTTCATTACAAACCCTTCAGGCTTTTTGGTTGCTCATTAATCATGTGCAAATACATGAAGGGGAAGCTCAGGCTACAACTAAGGCATTTCAGCTCCTTTTCAATTACGTGCCATAGCCAAAAATAATGCAAAAGCAAGGGGGATCTCTGCCAGTTACTACCCACCCTCCCAGGAGCTCTGTAATGAGGCAGATGCTTCAGAAAATCCTGAAAGGAGCACAGTGTGACCCCAAAATTGAATCTTTGTTATTTTATATAATAATATTTAAACACCGTTAAATCTTTCTGTGTCTGTCACTCCCATGTTTCTGTCTCTTACCAGTCCTTACAGGGCCATATTATCATTACATCTGAAGGCCTCCCAATCTTTGCTGTATTTAACCTTACAGTGCCCCAGGGGCAATATCAATGCTATTCTTTCCATAGTGTAGACTGGTAACTGAAGCAAAGTACTCTACAGTGGAAAATTAAGCACTTTTTCCACCTTTGTTGATGTTAGCTTCAATAATTTGCCCAGGAGTGGGTATGAAGTTCTGGAGGTCAAAACGATAGGTTTTTTTAATAGCAATTCACTCATTTTAAGGATTTGATGCAATATTCTTGCTGGCAATTCTGTGAAGATAAAGTTCAGCTGCATGGGAAATGCCAGAGCCCTACTGCTGGTACAGGACACCCTGAGTCCCTTACTAGTTCACAGAGGGTGACTACCATGCTTCAGAAAAAGACCTACAGGGCAGCTTCCTTACACTTTGTCAGGATGGAAAGAGACTGTTTCCTGCAATTGACTGGTGACTTTTGGGTCCAACTTTCTTTTTGTTTGAATTTTGTGTTGGATGAGTTGACCAAAACATTCAGTGCATGTTGATCAGTGAAGTTTTTCAGCCAAGTATGCCTTTAAAAGAAATGAAGGGGAGCCTCAAGGAAAAAATTCAAAATTATAATTTCTTTTAAAATGCTTTTTAAAACAACTCTAAAATTCTCAGAAAGAAAACATTTTGTTCAGTTCTTAGTAATTTTTTTCTATTACTTTTCATTTAAAATCCAGTGGGGAAACATTGATTCAAACCAGTTTCCTTTCTTAAAAATACCAGCTAGCCAAAAAATCAGCCTGTTCTGCAGGTGTCTGTTAATGCTGGTTCCCAATGCTGGTGTCCCTCGGTGCTGTGCGTGCCTGGGAGCACTAGAGGGAGCTGGGTTGAGTGCTGGAGACTTGTCAAGAGTATAGCAGTAGAGTTTAACCTTTTGGGTTTGGGTACTTCTCTGTCAGTAATCCTTGCCAACTTGTTAGAAAGTTTGAACCTGGACCTTTCAGATTTTCAAGAAGTTGAAACAAACAGATCAGTGTAATTTTCCTGAATACAGATCTCTTTATATGATGCACTGGATAATGCACAGACTTCAAAGAGATTTAACCACCTCCTTTAGTCGGATTTTTTAAAATCCTACTGTGGACCTCTAAGATGTGCTGATCAGGAAAACATGAGTCCATAGGGAATGCTCACAATTTCCAAGTGCTATTTCCTTTGGGGTAAAAGTGGGAGCCACGTTTCAAACTTACAAAAAGGTGATTTGCAATCCCAAAGATAGGGATTAGCATTGGAGGTCTGCAGAAACACTGCAGTGCACCAGACAGCTTGAAGGGATGAATAGGTCTCTTGTCTCTGCATGCTTGTAAACTAATTACCACTGTTTCACAGGGCTGTAGCTGAAGATAATGGAGCTTACTTAGCCACGTCTCATATTTTTTAGCTCAAAATAAGAGGGC
This sequence comes from Calonectris borealis, assembly GCF_964195595.1. Taxonomy (NCBI): domain Eukaryota; kingdom Metazoa; phylum Chordata; class Aves; order Procellariiformes; family Procellariidae; genus Calonectris; species Calonectris borealis. The sequence continues at coordinate 23,858,278 of NC_134318.1, forward strand.
TCCAGTTCTGGAGCCACTGATATTAAAAAATCAGGAATCGCAGGAGGTCTCCTCCTTGCTGTGAATGTTAATTATGCCTGTTCATTCTCATGCTCGCAGTGCATTTCCTGGGATAGCAGAGGGAGAGGTACATGCGTTGCCCTACTACCTAAGAAATGATGATGACAAGAGGGAACTCTCTTTACTCATTCTCTCTAAACCCTCACCCTACGGCCAGGTTCACCCTCTGACTTGCTGGCAAGCCTTTGCCCAAGAGTGGGGCTGATGCATTTCTATGTGATAAGATCTCACTAAAGAGGACCTTGACTAGAAAACTCTTTCCCTTTTTATCCACACTTGGTAAAGTCTTTGGCCTGGATTGGGCTGTTGAAAGCCCAGGGCTAACCCCAGAGCTTTAGGAGTGTTTCACAGGCCCAGAGCTTTGAGGCTGACCTGATAGAGAAATGCATAGTAAATGTGTGTCAAGGGCATCATGCTGTCTGTGGTGCTCTGTGTTGCTGGGAGCTGTGGGGAGGGAACAGACCTTGAGCATCAGGACTAGGACTGTCAGCGTCTGTCTGAAGCGAGGAAGGTTTGGAGATTACTCCTTATCTGCACTTAAACACTTGCATAGCGCCCAGTCATAACCCACTGTAGCTTAAGCCTGTCCGAAGAAGGAGATCCAGCCCTAGAAGAACACAGATTTGGACTCTGATGATGCACTCTCTTCTACCTGAATCTTTCTTCTTCCTTTCTCAGCATAGGGCTGGCAGGAGCAGAACAGACCTTCTGCCGGTGACACTGTCTGGGTGTTTCAGGACCTCCTCCTCTGTGGTTCTGCCTGTTCTTTTTCTTGCATAGGTTGCTGCTTCCTACTTCACTGTATCCAAAGCTGCACAGAGCCATCTTGATCCCATCTTGAACTAGTCTGTGAGAAAAAATTTCCTCTGTCTTTCCTCCTGGAAGTCTGCATATTGCAGAGCAGGCTTGCCAAGCCCGGCGGAGCTATGCATGCCCTGCACCTCCCCGGGGGCAGGAAGGCAGTGAGGTGACATGTTCTAATTCACCCATGGAATAGGTCTATGGAAATACTTTCATATAAAGCTCAAAAACAGCATTCGTGAATGATTTTGCATGAAGCCAAGCAGTTCCAGCTACGGTAGGTTTTTATTTCCCTGCTTACAAGGCTGTTACTATTTCTTTGTTGTTGGATACGACCTGTTGTGGAAGAGAGATTAATTCACTGACTATCTTAAATGGAGTCTCTTGCTAACAGCCAGGTTTAGACTAAATCCTGCCATGACCAAATAAACAGTGAGAGGTTTCCTTCCTTAATTTTCTTACTTTTCTAGGTCACTTCAGAGCCACTGTGCTATCACACAGTGCAAAGTCACTTACAAAACCAAGGCCCACCAAGAATAAACAAAAATATTGTTTCATCTTAACAATTCTGCCAGACTTCCCCCCTGCATAAGATCTTACCGGCTAACAGCTAGGAAGACTTAGAAGGCGAGGTATGGATGTCACAAGCTGCTTCGTTTTTTCAGTAGTGTGGGATGAGCCTTCGTGGTCTGTTACTGTGCAGTTGTCCTCTGTCTACTCTTCTTTGAGTAATGAATTAGTCTTTCAGTCTGTAAATAAAGCCGTGAGCAGGCAGCACAGGACAATTTCCTTTTCACAGTCCTGCAAATTCTGAATCGTACTTCCGTGATGGAAAATGGCAGCCCTTCAAGAAACTTGTGTATGTGAGTGTGCGGGGGGAGGAGGAGTGGCAAAAAGGACTTCCCCAGCTCCAGGGTCTCTCTATTCAATTCTCCTTCCACAGCCTGTGAAACTTTTGTTCCTAAGCAACAGCAATGCCAGGTCCTTGGAGATCATTAGCATAATGTTTGGTTCCAGCATGCAAGTTCAAGCTGGAGGAAAAAGAACTGAACGGCATGCAGTGCCTGGAAATGTTAGATTTCAAATTATGCAGAAAGAAAAAGCATCTGGACCTGGTTAGAAGCTGTTTGTCAGCTTCTAATGTTGCCTTAACTGTCCATTTTAGTCATTTGGCTATTTCATTTTTCTTGGCTGTAACACAGTGTGAGATACTTGTATGTGTGTGTTAAAACTCACAACATTTGTGATACCATCCTTAGCACGTGCCAGATCAGATAGATATGGGCACAGGAGGGAAGGCTCATTCAGCGGTGCAGCAGAGAGGTTATGAGCTGCATATTGTATTCATCTATCTGTGACCCTTCAGAAGTGCAGTTGGTATAAGTTTCCCTCTGTAGCATGTGAATTTACTGGAATTTTTCTCTATGACTGGGGCTACCGAGATCCAGCTTTTTGTAACTGGTTGCAATAATTTCAAAATAGTATCTGGAAAAAAAGAACTATGGAAGACAAATAGCTGTGTGTTTTGTGGTAGGTATTGTTCACAGGAGATGCAACACTGAGTTCCCTCTCTTGCTGGTAATGGGTCTGGGATATTATTGGCATAAAGAAGCTGATAATGTTGATGTGCCTGCCTGATTCCAGGGTTGGAGATTCCATTCTGCTCACCTCAACAAATTAATTGAATTTACATGGTGTTTTTTTTCTATGACCTGAAGTGTGCCTGGGTGCAGCGTTTCCTCAGTGGAGATGTTACCCTTATGTCTGGTTTAAGCCTGTGAATACACACAGTGCAAACAGTGTTCTGTAAACGAGGGAGATTCCTTTCTCCCTCCCTAGCCCCTTCAAGACATGCTACTTTAAGGAGCCCGACTTTAATATTATACTTATTTGTAAATTTTGTACTATATCTCTATTGTTTGAGCACAAAGTAAGAATACCCAGAAGGTGGACTGGTACAATCAAACAAGGAGGACCCTGTACCTTTATTCTAAAGTAATCTAACCTAGCACTTTCCTGAGGTCTGAGAGAGACTTGATTGTTTCACAGGGAAAGCTGACATTCCTTTTGACCTCTTCTTTCCCCTTTTAATAGTAGGATTTGGACCTAGGTTGTGGCTTACCAGGAAGGGGATTTTCCTCACAATGTTTTTGGTAATTGCAAAGATTCTTTAAGAAAAGTAGTTTTAGGAGAGTCTTGGCACTGTTTTGCAGACTTAAGAAGCCTAGAGGATGGAAGACAAAATGAAAGCAGCCTTGTGAAGTCTAAGAACCCAATTAAGTTTATTGGAATTTTAGTATTAATTTCAGTGGGGGCAAAATCTTATCCTTTGAGATTATCTCATCTGCAATGAATCTCCAAATGAGTTGAGGTCCACCTGTCTCTAGCAAATGGAGAGCACTGGCTATCACAAGAGTGAGATCATAGTCTGATATTAATGGAAGAGGGATTAATAAATCCCTTACGCATAGTGTAGCCAAAGGTGGATCATCATTAGTACACATCATGCTGAGATTCTGCGATGGCTAGTGCCCTACAAATACCTTATAGATTTAGTTATAGATAGATATGTAGGTTCTCTTGACTTCACATAACTTCATCCCCTCTTGAAGTTTAGTTATTTACATTTATAAAGCTCTTCTCCTGTTTCTTTTTCAAACCAGCCTTTGATTATTTATTTATTTTTAAATGCACTTAACTGCGGTTGGATAGCTGCAGTTGATCTACTTTGAGCTTTTGCTGTGCTGGCTAGAGAGGTGTTGGCTGGAGGGATGCTGATTGATTACCAAGGAGAAGGGAGGAATAGGCTTGAGCTGCCTGTAACGTGATTCATGTTCTGAGCCCCTGCAAGTCGACAAGGGAGATTGCAGAATTCCAGATCTCTGGGGACTTGGAGGGAGAGCATCCTTCCTGGTCCCCTGAGACAAGAAGGATGGCTCTTACAGGGGAGTGACTACATTTAACCTTGTGTATTTTCTTGACGTGGTGAACTCATCAACCTCTTTGAGTTATATAGCGGCTTCCAAAGTCAGCAGAGAGAGGATTGTTATGACCCTTGTAGAGTCCTTATTAGCTGTTTAGGGCTTGTGACAAGCAGAGCAAGAGTTCCACTAGAGGGTCATGGCACCCACAAGTCAACATATATTATGTATATTTGCATAACATACACACAGACTGGCCCAGTTTAGTTCTGTGTGTAGTATTTTATAATGCTCTCACTTTAAAATGTTGGAGGACTGATGGATTGTGCAGGTTTGTACATTACATAACCCCCTGCTTTCTAACTCAGCTGTAAATCCAAAATAAACCTGGGCAGTTTTAGTGAGTCTGTCTGCCCCTGTGGAAAGGGAAGAACCTAACCTGGTCCCTCTGTGACAAACACCCTAATCCAACCACACTTCAGATAATGCCGGGAATCCTGATCCTGTTCCATCCCTTTGAGATATTCTTTCTGAGTTCCAAATGTCTGTTGGAGACCTTACAAAGGCCAGTGGGGCAAAGCTCTGTGAAATCTACATACAGTACAAGAGGGCTGAATTGTAAAGGGTAAGTGCTCATGATATTTGTTTTCTGCTTTAGAATTCCTATGTTCTTGAGCTACGTGTGGCTCAAACTGGGGGTGCAAACCCACCATAACTCTACTCTAGTCAGTGGAGTTTCTTCTGATTTACAAATTAGACATCATATAATCTACTCATTTTTTTGAACAAAGAGTGAAGATCCTATTTCCCCATATCAGATATGAACTACACCTTTTTGTGTTGCCTGGTTTCTATAAATATAGCCTGCCATTGTTAGGTTTCATATGCTTTCTGTAAGTATAGCCTATTATTGTTAGGTTTCATATGCTTAGCAGGAGAACTAAACAAAGCTTAGGAGTTGTAAACCATGAGGTAGAATCAGTCCTGGGTTTCATGTTTGTTCATGGAATAGATTATTACTTAGGCTATGCAAAATCCTTCCCTCAGATACACATTTTTCTCTGAAAAGAGCGCCTAAGCAAGGAATAAAATACTGTGTTGAATAAACTGTAGTGTTTTTCCTTTATGTACACTATTAACTGGTCCAGGAGTGAATAGGCAGTAAAATAATGATTCATAATCTTGAGAGGTAGTTTACAAGAATTTACTACTGCAAATTCAATAAAACTGTAATGATCATAGACCATTCCAGTGTTTTATTTAAATCTTTGAGGCTGCTTTAAGCCTAGCTTTGTGGATTTCTGGTGTGATCCAATACAGAGCACAAGAGTGCAAAATAGCAGATAGTTATACATGTAGCAGTTTAAAATCTATGGCTGAACTGATTTCCTTACACTTTAGGAAGTTAGTAATCCTGTCTCTGAGCTGGCACCTTAGGATTAATTTAAAGTTGCACACTCAAAGGGAAAAGCATCTCCTACCACCAGTTATGTCGTATCATGTCAGTAACCCTGTTTACTTTGGCAGATCAAAAGTTTCTTTAATCTCAGAAGCTGTCACTTATCTCACTTATCTCAATGTCTCTAGGAATTGACAAGAGCAAGTCAGATAGTGACGCACCTTCCAAATCAGTGTAGTTGAAATGTTACTTTTGTTTGCTCGAACCTTTGACCCTTTCACATTTTCAGGTGAATTCCCCTGTTTAGAATCTGCCTTCAGGTGGTTTGGTTTTTTTTTAAAGTTTCAGTTAAAAGTTGCATTTTGAGAACAAAGAAAGTCGAAAAACCATATTTAGTCTATTACTATTTTTTAAAAAATTATAAAAACGGCAACCCATTTTTTAAGGACTATATTGTTTCCAAGTGCTTTATGTGAAAAGAGTATCTGCGATACAGAGACTGAGATACCTCTGTTTTCAAGCTAGTATTTTCAGAATGCTTCAGAAAAGCATGAGCCTTTGAGAATAAGGCTTCAGAATAGAAACAGCCAGCCTTAGTGGTACCTGTCGCTAGCATTCGAGCTCTACTGTGGGATGAGACCTGGAGCACAGACTGGTTAGCAGTGTGGCTTAGCTCAGAATAGCTGAGGAGGTTGCTGTCCCCAGCTGTCCATCTGCCTCTGCTGCAGGGGCGTCTTCTCTGCCTGTGAGTCAGCTTCTGAATTCTTGTGGTTTACTGTGTGGCATCACCGCCACAGTTTGCAGCAACATCTTAAGGCAAACAGAATCCATCCTTAGCATCACCACCCTACTTCCTTCTTTTTTCTTTATTAAATACCAACTTCAAGTGATACTTCATTCAGGAGCAGACTGAATAGGCAAATAGCTTAGGGTGAGTCAGCATGTCATAGGGAGAGCAACTGACAGTAGTAAACTCATCAGCCATCTGAAGCTGGGCCATCCCTGTTCATCAGGCAGAGCCTTCGTTCCTACTGAAAGCAGTAATGAAACTTGCATCCTGCAGCACTAACCTAACTGATGACACTCCGGTTTTGGAATGATTTGGTCAATGATGAAACTCCAACAGTCTTCTGGTGTTGGTGTTCTCTCATTTCTGTGGGATGAGAGCAGGGGGCAGAGGGAGCACAGATGTTAATGTGTTGACTTTCTCTTATTGTTCTGAAGCAGGTTATTTTAACTGAATGTTTGTTCCATACAGGAAACATTCAGGAGGGGAAAAGACAATGCTCCAGAAGTGGCAGGTAAGCTAAATTTTGGCTGCACATGGTTAAGCGAAGAATTTCAGCACCTCTTTGTGTGTCCGCACATAGATATGTGTGTGTGTACGTATGTACTTCAAGGCCTGTTCTCTCGCTGCTGGAGGTGAGGTTATTGGCAAGAGGAGCAGAGTATTTACATCTGGTTATTGCAGAGGTTTTGCTCTTCCTGCTGTGAGACGTATGGTGCTACTGTCTGGCAGATTAAGTGTGATTTTATGCACATTTTTAAACTGAGACCAAAGAGAGCCACCTAGTTGAATGACTGTTCAGAGATCATCTGTACATCTAAATCAGTGCACCTCTCGTTTTCCCAGATGTTTTGCTGAGTTGAGAGATGCATTTACTTTCCTGTACCCCTGATCTTGGTGACTCAAGACACATTGAAGAAATCTATATCTCCTTGTTTATATGTAGCACTTTGTGCAGCCTTTTCTGTACAGGCAGTTGTCCAGGATTTTCCAATATACAGATTGCATGCATTTGGCTCACTTTTAAATTGGGAAAAAGTGCTCTGTTATGCAAATACAGCATAAAAGCAATGGGTGATTATAGACAAATGCAAATGGCCTGTCTGAAGAAGAGCCAGAATGAAGACTCAGATTCTGTTGAATGGATTGTTGTGTAAGAGATATTGTGCTGATATGAATGGTAATGGGTGATTGATTGCACTATTTATAATTCTTGTCCTGGTGGACCTGGGAACCACAGGATGCTGAGGGTGCCTTTGAGGCATGGTTTTCAGGAGTGGAGTTAGGAGATTTTAATTTTTTGTTTTCTTTCCCTGGCAGAAGAGGGAGATCAGCAACTTTGATTACCTTATGTACCTGAACACATTGGCTGGCCGCAGCTACAATGATTACATGCAGTATCCTGTGTTTCCATGGGTCCTCGCTGACTATCACTCCGAGGTCAGTGCTTGCTGCAGCATTCTGTACTTTCTATCATAGCAACCATACACAGGTTTGTTGAATGATGCCATTGAAGATTGAAGCAGAGGGGTCTAGACCAAGGGTTCAAAATTTGAGATAGTTAATTTGAACTGTACCAATTCTTTATAGATTAGCCTTATCTTCAAATCAGCATGCTGAGGGTCACGTTCTGCCTCAGAAAGGTGGATGAACATCTGTTAAATACATACCTAGTTAACGGCAGGCTCCGTCAGCTCAGCAGGTAGGCAGGGACAGGCTTCTGTGACCCCTGACAGGGAGGTTTGGACAGAAAAGCCTTGAGAGCAATTTGCAACCTGCCAGGTCCTTTATTTGTGAAGCTCCTTGTATGTGCTATCCTTTCAGTGGCACATGCTGCCACTCTCTTTCCAAGTCCCGTCCCAGTTCTGGAGATGGGTGTTTTAGAACTGAGTCTGTGGCCTTCTTGTAAAGGTGAAACTTCCAACACAGACTTACCTCTATCCAATGTCACTGAGCTAGTCATGATATCTAAGACTCAAGGATCTAAAAATCCACATCTTTGCCGGTTTTGCTTTTCAGACTCTAAACCTTACTAATCCTCATACATTTCGGGACCTGTCAAAGCCCATGGGAGCGCAGACTGTGGAGAGGAAACGCAAGTTCATCCAGCGCTACAATGAGGTAGAGAAGAGCGAGGGTGAGTGTTTTAGGAGACTGACAGACAGCAGAGGCTTGAGTCCCCTCAGGCCATTGGGGATGCTGGTGAATCCCTTGGAAAAGGTCACCCAAAAACTTTCAAGAGCTGTGGCTAAGGGAAGCACCATGTCAAGGAGATCTTCTCGCTTCTGGATACAAACTGGTTAAGAATTCAAAGAGAAATGACTCCTGCAAGCACTGCCTTATGTGCCTTGACTGCTGCATTCTCTCCTGTTCTCTTTGGCAGGAAGAGATGCTAGAGCAAAAAGCAATGTTCCTTAGAAAAGACTGCTCTGTTAACTCAGCTGCGTGTAGAAGACTGCTGCACGCAGCTTAGCTAACAGCTACTGTAAGAAAAGGAAACGGGACATTGAGGCTGTTGACCTCTGGAGATCAAGACCCTTTTTTGGTACTAATGGGGAAGGGGATGGTCTAGAAAGTTAAAGGCCTTATTCTTCAGAAAATGAAATGTGGAAGGCAAAAAAAGAACATGCAGAGATGGTAGTAACTGTGCACGTTCAATGCAAATCTGCAAGGTGTGCTTTTGCTCACAGATCCTTGAACACATCTGCTTTAAAGACCTGCTCCCTATTTAGTTGTGCTGTGGTAACTGGATGTTATGGGCTTGAAATGGTGATATTTTGCACTGAAATCTGATTTGTGTCCAATTTCCAGGAGACCCATCAGCCCAGTGCCATTACTGTACTCACTATTCATCAGCAATTATAGTGGCATCTTACCTGGTCCGAATGGAGCCATTTACCCAGACCTTCTGTTCTCTGCAGGTAAGGGGGCAAGATAGCTTCCCTCCTACACCTTGTTATGAACCATGTAGTACATTATAGTGGCTGCGTAATGAAGAGGGATTAATTCTTTTGACATTTTCTGTATACTCTGTGTGGACTCTGGGCTCACTGAAGGCTCTATGCTGTGTCTGTTGAATTCAGTGAAAACATCTTAATGGGAGCATGATTGATGCCTGATGATCTTGTTTTTTTCTGAGGGAGAAGAATTATTTAGTTTTGGTCCTGTGATGCATTTTGTGAGAGCTGAGGCATGTAAACACCTAGACAATGTTTTACTACCTGTCTGAACATAAGCTGACTTTGGGGCATATGAGACTTTCATGGTAGGTATCCCAAATGCCCATATAGTAATGCGGTTACAGGCAAGCACTTGGAGCTGGCTGTGGTGGCATTAAGAGCATTCCTGGGCCAGGTGAGGATGCACAGGTTCTGGTGGGTGGGGAATGATAGGGATCATGGGATCAGCTCCCTGAAGGAGAAGTGGGGTGAGACTATATCCAGTACTCCAGAAGGAATATTTTGTTTTAGCTTGTTCTGAACTTGCCACTCTTTTATAGGGCCAAAAGCACTCCCTATGGAACTGAATTTCATGGAAACTGAACTTTGTGCTTACTTTTCCCAGCTGGTCAGCATATAGGGGCACCAAATTCTTGACTGCCCTCTCCAGCAGGCAATTGGTGACAAGCACAGACACTTGGGCTGTAGCAGTTGTTGCCCTTGTCTCTGTAATACGTGTTGTGTTATAGCAGGGTCTACCAGGAGGACAGGTCCTCAAAAGTGTGTTTTTTAATGAGTCCCTTGCTGAAATCTGCCTATCCTTATGGAGCGATGTGAGGGAGACAGCTAGGCCAGAATATTCCACACTCAGAGACTGCTGTACATATGGTGAGGACTGGCCATGCCTCCTGCAGCTCTGCAAGTGCTTTGCTATTGTGCTGGTCGTCTTTCTTTTTTTTTGTTTTAAATGAACTAATACAAATAAAGCGCTGTGCTAATTAAGTAATAAGCCCTATGATATTGGCTGTTACCAGCAGTAGCTGATGGGTTAGTGAACCACCTGAGGCAATGGTTACCATCGCACTCTGTGAGCCATATGTTAGCTGCAGTCATGAATGACTGTGGAGCAGTTATTTCTTTTTGTAAACAACAAAGGCTGCTGTATCTCACTGGCACACTTTTCACGCATAACAAGTTCCCAGTCTGAGTAGCTACTTTGCAGCAATGTTTATGTGTGATTAGCAGGTAACCAGCATTTTTGTGGGGTTCGTTATCTTCAAAGACTGCTGAGATCTCAAGCACTCAAAGTCTTGTCTGGATATGGATCCACTGAAACCGTTGAACTTCTTCCATTCTCATTCTTTATGTTACTGCATGTTCAGCTGAGCTCATTGCTGTTGTTTCCCCCAAGTGACTGGTCCTATAGTGGCTTAGGAATTGCTAACAGCGAGATGCAGTTAGGCAAACAGCACACCTGAAGTCAAGAGCAGGTTGGAAAAGGAGTACTCCCAAACTTAAGACCTTGGAAGGGTGCTGAGTTGGGAGCTGTGAAAGCTTCTCAGCATCTTAAAAAGTGGAAAAGCTATGCTTATAACTGCAAACTGCCAGTCTGAATGCACATGACGAGAAAATGCAACAACTTGGGTGCACCCCTTGTGAAAAAGTGATGTTGGCATACCATCCTCTTTCTCAAGTCAAAGAATTGATTTGCACCTGACCACAGAAGAAGGCAGTGAGGAAGCATTGCCTCTAGTAAGGGAACTGTACAGGAGTTTACAAAACCTTATTATTTCACGTTTTATTTAAGTGTATTAAAATCTGACTCTGGAGAAAAGTGTGTATGTACTTTGCATATTGTACTGGAATGGATGAAAGACTGGCTTATCAGACAGGTGTTAGATGGTACCTTCCGCTTCACCTTAGTCAAGTACCTCCCAGAATTCCTTTCAGGTGTTGAGTCTCAGCACCACAAAAAAGCAGCAAAGGTTTCTGTGTTTAGTGTCTTCGTTGGAAAGGCATTCTAGGACCCCATGCCCTCAATAACTAGTGACACTTGCTTTTGATTCAACTCAGATTTTATCCCTTTTTATTCTTATCCCACTGCATTTCAGCTCGCAGGCTGATCTTTTTTCCTGGCATTTACCTCTCAAAGAGAATAGGGTTCTTATTCTTTATTGTGTCACTGACTCTTGAGCAGTCATTTAAACAGTGTCTGCAGGTAATTACTTCTCAGCAACTCTGGGAGTGAGGTAAGTCTTTGCACCTTCGTAAGCATCTCTTAGAAATACTTTGAGGTCTTTGGGTTTAAAGCACTACCAAGGATCTTAGGATGCTTAGTTTTATAAATATGGGAAACTCTACCTTCTACCTAGAGACCACTTTGACTAGTTGCTTTGTATATACACTGCTGAACTGTAATTTTAAAAAGCATGTTTTTCCAGTATTCCTGATGACAGTATAAGGCCTCTACTGAAAGGAAAGAAAACCGAAACTTACTGTATGTAGCTATAGAAAAGCCATAAGAGTTTATGTTGACTTGCAATCTAAAGACATAAAACAATTCTTGATTCTCTTTTTCCCTTTCAGTGCAGTTTTTGCATTCATAGAGAGAGAAAACTCATTAATTCTGATATAAATATATGCAAATAAATTTATTAATATAGGAAATGGGAAAATCAGTTATTGCTTCCTTTATAAATAATACAGGCTTAAGTTTTAAAGATATTACTTTTCCCTAAAATGAATTAGACAGCCAGGGAAAAAATCACATTTTTTCGTAGTGGTAATATCTTTAACCAGATTTGTCGCGCTAACAGCATTTCCTATGTATATATTATTTTTATTTAATACAGGTAATCTTTTTATTACAAATCATATTGTTTCTCAGGAGATTACCATCAGCTCTCATAAAAGCTGCAAAAAAAGATGAAAAAGCATCAATCACCACCAGACATAGCGCACTGTGTGCAGATTAAATATACAAAGCCCTTTAATATGCTTCAATGAGATACTTGTTAGCTGTTGATTTATTTATAGTCCTTCTTCTACTCTGTTTTAATTTCAATTTGAATTTGACTCCAAGGGTCCCTGCCTAATAATGATCAAGAACAAGATGACCTTGTGCATCAGATTAACTCCAGCTAGGCTTACTCATGTGATTAGCCACTTTTTCACTCAGTCCCTTGAGTGGGTGTGGGAAGGCTTCACAATTGTCAGTGGTATAAGGAAGAAGGACATAAAATACAAGGAAGTAAAGCAGAACTATGCTGTCATTTAGGGATGAGGCTGGACCAAAAACCTGGTCAGAATTCACCTTGGGGGAAACAGCATCGGAGTCTTTCCATCTGGAATACGTGTTGGCTTTTGGTGGGAGTCTATCTCAAAAGACAAGCAAGGAGATGCGGCTTCAGAACTTAGGGTTTATTGACTTCTGTGTTTTGCTAGCTTATCCATGAGGGTAGTTTCTCCCTAACAAAAGATAATGGCAAAAGTTATTTCTTGACTTGCAGTTCCCAGACTTAGCAGAGTTTGTAGATCCAAAGGAGTTGCATCATAGTGTGCAGGTACTAGGAGGGTCAAAAGGACAGTGGTTCTTACCATCAGAAACCAATGTGGGAACTGCTGCTCAGGGTTCATCTGGTCCATGGGAGTGGGATCCCATCCTTACAGCATGAGGATGCTTAGATGTTATTTTCCTATTTAATAGATTGCAAGTCAAAGCTTCAGCTGACTGTTATTGTGCAGAAGGACAGCATCCTCCTCATCTGGCACACGCAACAGTCTACAGGCAGAGAGAAAACTAACCAAAAGCTATCAAGTTTTCTCAAGGAGTCAGCCATAAACAGAACCTGACTGCGTCTCATATTCATTAACAGATTCACTCTTGCACCACTTCTGGGTTTTAGTGTCTTCATTCTGCAATCCTGCTGGCTTGTTCTTTTTGCCTAGTGAAACAGCTTTGAGGATTGAATGGTTGAGGATGAGCAATCATTCATACATTTTCACTGCACTGCAGAACTGTTTAAAGATACTTGTTCTATCTGTGACGATCTCTCTTGAGCCTTGGCAGTGGGATGTAGTGTTATGTTCCATAACATACAATTCAAATTAATTAACCCCAATGAGAAATACAAATATTAGCCTGGGAGCACGTTGCAGTTGGGTAGCTATACTGTTGTCAGTACCTGAACTAGGTACTAAGAAACAATTTGGTTCTGCCACTTTATACAGTTAAAAAGTCAGCATTCTTCTGAAACAGCTTGTTCGTTCTGACAAACTCATTCAGGTGATCTCCAAAAACTGATTGTCTATTTGGTTATTTCCATTATTGTAGAAATTTTATCATAAGCATGATATTTTCATGCTCAACGTAGGGATCCTTATATAAACGTGAACCTGGATTTTCACAAATGCATACAGTATCTGAAATCTCATTAGAAAATCCTGTAGGAATTATGGTTCCAATGTAAGGCATATATTCTTCATTCAGTGAGTGATTTTTTTTTTTAATTTGTTTTTTCTTTCTTTCTTCTTGAGGCCTTACTACTGGGGCTCTAAGGCTGCTTTTTTCTAGTGTTTGAACTCTCATTGAACTAAACATGTTCAAATACTCTCAGGACGTGAGGTAGTTTGTTTCTCCTTCCTTACATACTAATTCAGCTTGGTACCCAGACATTCTTCCCTTCTTCCCCTCTTTATGCTGTCCCTCCTTCCCATAAGGAGCGAACAGTGCCTGCAGGCTCCTGCCCACTGGGCCTTTCCTGTTTGCCTGGATCTGATGAATGTTATTTCAATGGTACCCCCTTTCCCCAAAGGCTTTTCTCTGGAGGATTGCACATAAGTTTGTTTACAACTATTTGGGTCACAACTGAAGTGAAAACACTGAAGTTGTGTCCACTGCTTGCAAATCATTTTGGGATGAAAGGAATGAATTGCCTTCAGAAGCATTAATAATGGGTACACTGATATTCTCAAGCTGCCCATCATAATTTCTGCTTGCCTATGTGTAATTGCAAGCTATGCTAAGACTCCAAGCTTTATATATTCTCAACCTATATACCTACAAATCTGGACTAAGACAGACCCTAATATGAGATCACGGTAAGTAGAGCTGGGACAGATCTTGAGATATCACCTAATCAAATGTGTGATGAGGTGATTATTGCAGAATTGGCTAAGATTCTGCATCTGCTTTTTATTTAACAGAATATTCACACTGCAGTCTTTTTCTCTGTCTTCATTTCACAGGGTGGGAGTTTTGATGTTGCAGACAGGATGTTTCACAGTGTCAAGAGCACGTGGGAATCGGCATCAAGGGACAACATGAGTGATGTCAGGGAACTCATCCCTGAATTCTTCTACTTGCCAGAGTTCCTAACCAATGCGAATCACTTCGAACTTGGTAAGTGCTAGAAGGGACTTTAGTGTTCCCCTTCGGCTCTCCAGCATCCTGCCAAGGGAAGAGGTCCAGGTCACATGTTGGAGTTGGTCCCTGGACTATGCTGACTGATGAGGCTCTCTAGTGATGACAGATCAATTTTTATTAAAATAAGGTTACAAGAATACAAAACCATGTTTCTAGCTCAAAAGGGATTGTAGTTCCTATTAGTTACTGTGCAAAGGAATTGCACTTTTTGTCAGACAAAGTAGATTTCAATATAAACAATCTAGATGGCTGCTTTTGAAAATCTGGTTTGTATCATCACATCTATGTGGCTAACAAGCGATTCATTTGACTTTTGGAGATGGATCAATTGTTAAATGGTGTTGGTGAAAGGTCTTTTTTTAAATCTCGTGTCTCTGGTGATTAAAGTTGCCAAATGTCCTCACTATCATCTTGAAAGGTTCTGCACAAGCCACATCAACCTGATATATCGTCCCTGGCCTCAAGCAGCATCACAATCTCTTCTGAACGTACACTGTCTCTAGACCTTTGTGCATCAGTGCTGGAGGGTCAGAGAGAATCCAGAAAAAATACTATTCAGAAATAGGCATGGCAGTCCTGATTCACTTCACTTTACAGGAAATTCACATCATTTGCAATACAAAGCTGCTTTTTGTAGTGGACACAGGTTAACAATTAAGGCAGAGGAGAAATACCTTAAGAATCATCCTAAATTGGTGACGGCAAAGGAAACGTAAGCTTGTTGAGGTCTAGCTATAATTGTATTTAAGATCTTAGTGAAATGAGACATGCTAAGAAAAGGGCAGAATAGGAAAAAGATGTTAGGAGATTGTTCAAAGATGAGAAAGAATTGGGGTAGTTTCCTCTTGAGAGGAGGTCAAGAAACGGAGCCTGGCTAAAATCAAGATCCAGAGACTGACCTGAGTGGAATCAAGTGGAGGGTCCTAAACCAGACACCAGAATCTTGCCAACAGAGAGAAAATATACAGGAATATTTTAAAATAGGCAAAGCAAAGAACCGGAACCTGTTCACTGCTACGCTGTAAGGAAACTTGCAGTCTCAGACCTGAGCCTTAACTTAGATTTGAATTCGTCCGGTTGTGCAACACTGTGCTCTGATGTAAGAACATATGCTCACCTTCTGAAAGGAATCAGACTGCAAAGGGCTTGAGAACAAAATCCCTCCCAGTGCCTGCTTTAGTAGGAATATCTGGCAGTTAGGCCCATGGGATTATGTATAAAAAGAAAGTTGTGCCAACAGGTTTGCCTTGTCTGAATTTGCAGTCTGTGCTGAAATGGTTTGTGCTGAGGACTCGCATATTTTTACTGTATTAGCGACAGTTACTAGAACATCTTCTCAAGTGCTTTATTACTAGATCAGAAGTCCCAGGAGAAATTGGTTCTGCAGTGTTCTATGGCACTGTATTTGATGTAGAACCTGGAACAGCATGTGTGAAAATCACCTCAATTTCCTTTGACTTCAGAGTTTTAGAAAAGCTGTTTCTATTCGCAATGTGCGTGATTCTTGTTTTTAATTCTCCCTTTGTAATTCCTGCAGGCTGCATGCAGGATGGAACAGTGCTGGGAGATGTGCAGCTTCCTCCTTGGGCAGATGGGGACCCCCATAAATTTATTCTCCTGCACAGACAGGTCAGTGACTATCAAGATTTGTGACAAAATGCTGAACTGGGTCCCACTGAAAATGAAACTGAAGGCCAGAGTCACAAACCAAAATGTTAGATCCAAATGCATCCTGCCTTTGCAGAGTTCATGCTGGGTTCTGAACTTTCCACGTCTACTTGTCTGGCTAACAATTCACCCTGAATCAAGGCAAACCAGGTGAGGTTTGTATCTAGGTCTGTGGCACGGACTGATCTCAGCCTCTAAGCATATGTGAACAAAGCACAATGCATGCACATGGCATTTATATGCATACAGTTCCATGTTGTTGCTAACAAGCTGTGTGTTTATTTAAACTATCTACCTTCATCTCTGAGTCATGCCAGGACTACAAGTTTTTTTGGGGGGGCGGGGGGGTGGTGGGGAGCGGGGGGGAACCTAATGTGATTTCCTGCCTTTAATGGAGTCAGCCTTGGCAATTTGAAAGCAAGTATCTTTAAGGTCCTGAGACTTACTGCAATTAGTGCTCTCTATTAATAGTTAGAAAGTCTTACTTCTGTATGATGCCACCTGCTGCATAGTAGTGAGTGCAAAGACAATTTTGTATGAAGGTTTTTGCATTGAACGCAGACTTTGCTGCTGAATATCTTGGTGCAGGTCTGTCTTTTTGTTAGAGCTAAAAAGGGAATGGGCTGTACTATAGTGCCCCTGCATTATCTCATCAGGTTTCCTCTGGCAAAAAGAGTCAATCTGTATTTGTGAGTGTATGCAGATTGTTGCTGTGTACAAGAAGTATGATGATTATATGCATTAACATTGGTGGACTAAACAAATAGCCCATGATTTTCAAGGCATTGCATTATCCTGGTTTGTTATGAGTACCTTCAGTTTCTGCCTCAGTGGGTTCTTCTCACCTCTCCTATGCTATGCAGGCCCTGCCCTTGGGGGTTCAGCTTTTGCTTTCTATAATATCTTTGTAGGCGATTGCATCCAAATCTGTGGCTACAACCATCTTCTCTATTTTGATATCTCCAAATAAGCCTCTCCTCGGTTGACCTCTCCAAATGCTAGTTCCTAAATCCTGTCTCTGACCTCCTTACTGACTGCCTTAACTTTTTGTTCCTGTTTGAACAAAACCAATCATACTCGTCTTGTAAATATTCTTTTCTCCACTGTTCCCTTAACCATTGACAGCAACCACCATGCTCCTAGTAAGTTACCATTACTTTCATGTCCCTTGCTTTGCACTTCTGTGCTGCATTCAGAGTCCATACTTTTTGTGATTGTCCATACTACTAAATCATTTCCATGCTTTTCTTGAGCATTCTCTTGAACCTTTATCTCATTCTTTCTGATGTCCTGATACCTTGTTTCAAGTCAGTACAGAGACAACTGGAAGGGGACCATCTTCATTGTCTGGCATTATGTACAAATCTCCTTCCCCATGTCTTTATATTTTGAATTTCTGTATGGCTCCACTCCTCATACCTAAATTGTCTCTCCTTTCCCCCTTGAGACCCTACACATCTGTTTGATTTATTTGTTCTGGCCTCTTCTTGCATCTCCTTCTCTCTACAGCCACCTGGGTGCTGTCAGTAATCTAGCCTTAGTCCCATGTTTGGCAATGCCATTTTTATCCATGTTTAAAAAAAAAAAATCCTTTATAAGCTGGTCTGTGGGCTGTGAATCCATCCTGAAGAAAATGTTCTTCTATTAAACCAGTTTTAAGAGAACAGGCTCCTGGTAGTCTGCATCATCTGCATACCTTGCAAAGAATTAATTGCTGTTAAAACATTATATTCCAAAGACAAGTCAGTTCTTTGTAGCACCTGCATCCCATGCTGTCTCTATAGGTTCCTGATGCTTCAAACACTTTGGCTTGTGAATAACTCCGAGTATGAGAGTAAGCCTGTTCAACTCTGGATTCATTCACACATGCTTATGTTACTCCTGTGAGTGAACATGGATATGATCTGAGCCTGTGCTTGACTACTTTTTTTGTGCAGTAGTCCTGCCTTTGTTTCTTTTTTAGGACTGTTGAGCATATAGTGAGATATTTCATTTTTTGGTTTAATTGATTAAGAGGCTCCCTTTAGTCTCTATTGTGAATTCATGACCTGAACACTTCACTTTAAATCTGTGTCAGAACAATAATGCTAAAAAAATACTTAAAAGTAGTTAAATTTCTATCTTGCTACTTTACCTATTTTGAAATGGATAACTTTTATATATACTTATTAAAAATGTTGTTTTCAATCATTTTGAAAATGTGATTGAAAGTAGTCACCTACCACTTTTTGTCCCAGAATCCTTCCTCAATATATAAAAGCTTGCGAATTAATGATATTCCAAGTTATGTGGTGTGGAGAATAGCTGCTTACTATTGTTAGCAGGTCTCAAGTGTCTCCGTGCCTGGTAGCTTGACTCAGTGGTGTGCTGCCACACAGTTTAGTAACCTAAGCCAGTACATTGAATTTACAGCATATTCAGTAACTAATCAGTGCCTTTACAGAAGCTACATTAATCTTCTTATTCTTTGTTTTACCTTGTATTTCTGGAGCAATTATATGTGTAACTCAGATCACAGCCCAGTATTACTGGGCTGACAAGCACACAGTGAGTAGACCTATCTGGGGAAAAAAAGTATGGAAGAATTTTTCACCAGAAAACTAGTCAGGTTGAAATGAGTGTGTGTCAGTAGTAAAAAGAAAATGTCTTAATAAATCATTTCAACTTTCTGTCTTTGTTATCAAAACATTTCAAAATGATCTTTCATTGCAATGTTTATATTAGATTACAGGCTGAACTGAAAATATTTTATTTTATGATGTAGCTGTTATAACTAACATTGTATGGTATATAGCTTCATTATTAGTAAAATACAAGGGTGTAATTTTTCCAAATTTAGAATTGGGCAGGGAGGATTTTAATACATGAGAAAATTTGAGAGTTGGGCTTTTTGTTCTTATTTGGAAAGAAAACACCATTCAGTGTTTGAATTTCCCCCGGAACCTGGCTTCCTTTTTTCAGAGACTGTCCTGTGCCTGTTTGCAACCTATTAGCTTGAGGGGATAAGGAGAGAATGTTTTTGCCAAAGAACTCAGATGCAGAGAGATTAAGAGCCATGTTCAAACTGCTTAAGCTCCTGTACATACACAATAATAGGTATTACTGAGTCAGGCATCTCTGAAGGTGCCTAAGAGAGTGATTTTGAGGCTCAGAGCTCTAGTTACTCTGAAACGTAGTGGAAGGGAAGAGAGACCTGAGTTTTTGTCAGTGCCTGTAACCACATGATGATACATCTACTATGAGGAAGGAGACCCTTGTGTAAGTGTTGTGTGCACTGCAGGCTTGCTGCTCAAAATACAGTCCTTGCTAAAATGAAGAGTTGAGCCTACCGAGTGCCCAATCCCTTCCCTTGCAGGGAAGCAACTCAGTGCTACCCACTGCAAATAGGTTTTGGCCACTGAGGTAAAACATGCAACAGTTCCCTGCTGTTCCCCAGTGACTCCAGTGAAGGCATGTAGGTTTTGAGGTGCTCTGGTTCATTTCTCTGCTCTGTCTCATGCTCTCTCTGTGACCTTCCAAGGTCCTTAGTCTCTGTTCTCCAGTTTCCCAAACATGGGAAAGACAACACCGTCCTTCTCTAACAGAGGTGCTGCAGACAGGAATCCATGGATGCCTGAAAGCTGCTGCAATTTTACACTGATGTTTTTTAAAGAAAAACGTAGGGAGGAATGCTGTCTTTTATATTGTGGCTTGTTTGGAGTGTAACGTACTGAGCTGTGCTCCTTGCTACTTCTGTAATGGTGGGCACTCCAAAGACACTTAGATACAATGGGGAACATCTGCTTTCGCCTTGTACTTTGGAGTAAAGGTGCAGTTTGGAAATTAATGTATCAATCAACCCTGCATAGCATGGTTTTGCTTTCACTGTAGAGTGATCTCAGATTGTGTGAACTAGATTTGTTTTGGATGAAATGAAAACCAAAAGCTGCACTCCAGTTATGCGCTCCAGATGCTGGTGGCATTCAGCCTGTGGGAGCAGACTAGATCTAGTTTGAAGTAAAGCCCCCACAGTGCACGTAATGTGGATACTGGGCCATCTCTACCATCTGTTCTGTTCTACAAATCTGCTTCCACTGAACTGCTCTATTTGATAACATTGGCACAGCTGATAAAACCACACAACTTTTACAAATTAATTCAAATCTCAAATAGGAACAGTTTAGCAAATGAAAGATCATGTTCTTAATGATTTTCGAGACGTGGTCAGACCTCAAGTGCAGTCAGTCCAATATTCTCTCTCCAACCATAGCTAGTACTAGATGTTACACAGGAGAGTGCAAGAAATCTTGCTGTGGAAAGAAAGTTGATTAGCCTGCCTGGGAAAGTTCGTCTAACCCTGAAGTGAAGAGTTAGAGATCTTGAATTCTGAAACATGAGGGTTTCTGCCTCTTCTGAAATCATCCATAAGACTGGATGTACTTGTTACTGGTATCGTGGTTATTTTTAGGAGGCTTCACAGAGAGTTTGGTGCATTAAACAGATCCAGGTCAACACTGTTCTGAGGTTTGGCTATTGCTTTAAAGAATATGAAAGCGAAGAATTGTTCTTGATATAAAACTGTGAGTAGCTCCCTGTTTCATGTTTAATAAGTTAGGAATCTAGTCTACTAAAGAAATTTATTTACTTCCTCCTGAGACCACAAGTTCTCCCTCCCTGGCTGGGCTTGTCATAGTGCTCAGTGAAATACTGAAAGGCTGCACAGTTGCAGCTCTGTTGGTTGCTTTGTTTTGCTCTGGCAGTGATGCCAGGCAAAATTTACAGTTTGTAATTCATGGACTAACTGTTTTTATTAATGAGGATGAGTTCTGAGTCTGTTCATAACGTGTTTTCCTGTTGTTTGCAGGGGACAGATTGTATGCTGTGCTTGTTCTCTGAGCTGCCCTGTGATCATTATAGCTGTGGGCAGGGTCATTTAAGCCAGCTGCACTGGACTAACTCTCTGCTCTGTGAAATGAGCCATTGTTCTGGATCCCATTAGCTTGTTTATTTCTGCTGTGCTTTGGGTGGGATGGTCTGCTTGGGAGACCTTTAACTGAGCATCAGGGAGTATTGCACAGTCAAATGATTTGGAGATAGGAAAGTATTTTTAATAATGCTTAACACTGCTGCTTGAATCCTTGGGCAAGGCCATTTGGGAATGCACAGAAATTTGGTGAGGCAGGTGATGGCAGGGGCAGTAGCATTTAGTGAAGCCTCATGGGTAAGGCTGGCTAACCTGGAGGTGGGCAAAGGTTAAACTCAAACTTGTACCCACTGCTTATGAACTTGCTGTCTGAGTCTTCCAAGCACAAGTTTTCTGCTATGATTACACCGAACTTTCTAGGGAGCCCACGCTGGGGTGGATGTATTGCCTTGTAGCATCTCTCCCAGTCTTCTCCAGTAGTAATTGTTTCTTCTGGTTCCATTAATCCACACACCTGTCACTGTGGGTAGCAAACATAATCAAAGTTAACCATTTCTTATTTTGGGGAAAAGAGTTCAGACCCTGAGTTTTTCCAGGATGAGGAAATCTGGTGCTGCGACTCTGTCTGCTTAAGCCCTGCAAGGGTAGCAAAATGTTTCTTGATCAAACCCAAGAAGTCTTGAAGCTTTTGTCGTACAGCTGCCCTGCTGCACCCCAACTCTGCTATTGCAAAACCCCTTCCCTGTCTTGGCTTGCAACACCCCGTGCTATTTCAAGCTCTACATTCTTTTTGCTGGTTCATGGCATGCAGCCTCTTCTGCTGTATCCTTCAGACCCAGCTTAAAGCCCCTCCTCTAGTCAACTCCCTTTCCAATCTATGTTTATATGTATCTTCTCAAATAAAGTCTCTGCTACTCAGTGTGATTCATAACTAAGGCATATTTCTACAAATAGACTAGTATCTTAATTCACCTGTGGTTTATCTATAGAGCAAAGTGGTGGTACCAAATGCTAACAAATGTTTTCCTCGTTTAAACCATCTTGTGTCAGTAACAGTATTGGTGAAGACATGATAGCACAGACTTTAATGTATGCTGGAAGCTGGAGGATGTGCCAAGATCTGTGGAATGCTTGCACTTTGCTTAGTGGAACCTGCTTGTGTTGTCTCTGTGGTTATTGCTCCTGGTGTCTGCTAAGTCAAGCACACTGCACTCTGCAGGGGATCCTCTGTGGGGATCCACCTTTCATCTCTTTGGTCACATTTTGTGAGGGTATGCTGAGGATGATGGCACTGGAGGAACTGAAAGTGTGAAGATTCACTTGCAGAGAATTTAGGTCTCCAGCAGGGATTGGAAAGTGGTAATGCATTTGTAATGGATACACTCTACTGAATTAATTAATTTTCTTTTGGTTTCAGGCACTGGAAAGTGACTATGTCAGTGCACACCTCCATCGCTGGATAGATCTGATCTTTGGTCACAAGCAGCATGGCTCAGCTGCAGTGGAGGCAGTTAATACTTATCATCCTTACTTCTATGGAGACAAGATGGACCTCAACAACATTAAAGATCCTCTGATTAAGAGCACCATCCTGGGTTTTATCAGCAACTTTGGACAGATACCAAAACAGGTACCACTTTATCATGAGAGTAGAGAGCATAATTTATTTTGATCTTGTAGTATTTCAACTGGAATGCAAGAATAGAAACTTAAATCAGAGACATTTTCTGATTTAAATCTGCTGAAAGATGGACTATAGACTTCTCCATATTGTGTACTACATCAGTATGCACCCACATACATGTGTGTGATTCCACTTTCTAATCATTCTGTTCCTGTTGTATGCCATACAGCTGTGGCATCAAATCTGAGTTCCGCTCCTTCAGTACAGTCACATGAGTAACCATTAGTCTGGGAATGGGTACAGTCAAATAACAGCAGCTCAAAGTCTCACCTATACTTTTCTCTCTTCTGCTGAATCGCTGGGATTAGCTTCCTATCTCTGTTAGGAAGGGATGTGGTCTGATGAAAATGTAATAAGGGTAAAATTTTATTGTAATGAAGAGGTTCATGTATGACAGTCCTGGAGTCTATGATTAAGGATTTAAACAGATGTCTCTCCTGCATGATCTGGCAAATAGAGATTCATTTTTCAATGCCATTCCTTTGTTCTAGCTCTTCACAAAACCGCATCCATCCAGGAATGCCCAAGGGAAAAGTTCATCAGGAAGAGAGACTGTGCTGTCCCTTCACTCAAGTGGAATTCTTCCGCCTTTTATGAGCAGCCTGCAAAATCTGAAGCTGTCACCAGTTACAATAAAAGGTGCTGCAGGGGCTGTGCTCCATTTTCTGAGCTGATAAGTGCAGAATTCTTGGATGGGGTGAAGCTGGATTTTCAAGAGCACAAAAATAGTCACACAGCTTTGTATGATTGGTCCCTCTGCCAATTGTTGCTTGTGTATGTGTGTATTGTGCGTGGGCATTGAAAACACTCAAGTACTCAGGAGAAATCTTGAAACTTCTGTTGTAGAGTTCAGAACAGATTTTTTGTTTTTATAAAACACCTGAATCTTTTCTCTCTTTTACATTCTGAATATGTTAAATTGAAACATATAGCTCACCGTTTTCCATTCTCATTCTCTCTTTTTACATTCAACAGCGAAGTAAATACTGTACGTCTTTCTCCACTTCTCAATCTTCAAATCTTTTCTTTTTCTTCATCTTTTTCTTAGTCTGTTACTTTTCTCACCTTGAAGAAGCCTGGAAAATTTCAGTGTGTCTACTCTTTACATCCCACATCTTTGTGGGGACAGTGAGCTCCCATAGCTGTACAACAGAGGCTGTTGGTGACATGCCAGGCACCCTCTGTAGCGTATGGCATAAGGCAGTCTGCCAATGAAAAGGAGCTTAACAACACTGCTCTAAACCCCCTTCTTTGGAGCACATCACTCCCTCTGCATGGATTTATGTGGTCCGTTGGAGAGGAGTGTTTCCATTATTCTGTCTGGAATCTCGGTTGTAGAGTGCAATTCTGTCTGTGGCCTGGCCACAGCACTGAGCCCAGTTGTGGGACTTGCCAGCCTCACCACACAAGCTGTTCAAGGAGGAAAGGTAACATAAGTGCTCGAAAAACAACAGAATTAAATATGTTCTCTGTCTTGTCAGACTATCCCAAGGGAGCTATTGGGCACATTGTTCATACTGAGAAAGGAATTCTGGCTGTTGAAAAAAACAAAGTTTTGATTCCTCCTCTTTGGAACAAAACATTCTGCTGGGGATTTGAGGACTTCACCTGCTGCTTTGGCAACTATGGGTCTGAGAAGGTAAATAACAAAAAGTCTAAGCATTCGAGAAATGAATGATATGTGTGGTCTTTGGCTGTTGGGGAGCTGATTTTAGAAGATGCTGTACAGGACTTTGACAGTCAAGCTTCTTGAGGAATCTCAAGTTGGATATCCCAACAGAGCACAGTCATTCTACACTGCTGAAAAATGTGGCATTTCCCCTCTAAATTATCTCAAGTTTTCCTTCCAGTGACTGTGTTGTCCATCAAAATGAAGGAGAATCCCCATTTCATATGTCATAAGGACAATACAAGGTCTCCTGGCCACTGATTAGAAATTTCATTGTGCAGAACTTTCTGCTGGAATTAAGATAGGACCATCTGTCAATTCCCTGCTGGCTCCCAAGCTTAGCCCAGTGCATTCATTCATAATGTCTTCTATTCTACAAAGTTAATACTCTTACTTCTTTGCTGTTAAAAATCAACGGTCTATGTCATTACACTGCTTGTTAGGGCACTTGACAGATCCAGTTTCTTTCTCTACCACACACGCTGATTTTCAGATGTGATTGGGACAATATTATGACACGCAAAGATACCTGAGTTAGCTTGGGTACCAAAATAGCAGAATATGTCATTCAGCAAGATACTGGCTTGGGTATTTGTGCAAGCCACAACATTATATTTTTACAGACATACCCACAGTCAATGGAAGTGAAAAAGCCATGAAATGTATTTTACTTTCTGCTCCCTGTATAAAATTATTGAGAGTTTTCTCCATTGATTTAAATTAAAATCAGTGCTTAGCAATTCATAGTGCTGCTGTAGGCATAAATTATTTGGTTTGTCTCTTCAAAAGTCAGGGTGTCACTGAGCCTAGTGACACTGAGCATAGTGAGTGTGATTACACAGTCACTATGAGAAGTAGTTGGGAGTCCAACTTGGGTTCTCTCTGGGTCAACAGTGCCTCTGGACATGAACTTAAAAGAAATTTTTGTCCTCATTGTAAGTAGGTAAAGGTTTATTCTCTCTGTGGCATGTTTTTTGTAGCTGTGCCATCCAGCTCCACCAGAATCATTAGCGCCATAGTGTTGTCCCCGTTGTGTGGGAGAGAGCTAATGCAGAATGTGAGCAGAAGGATGTTTGTGCTATAATTGTAGCAATGTGTAATAGACCTGACCTTGGTTTAGGCTGGTTTGGGTGTTGCTAACAGCCGTTGGCACAGAATGGAATTTAGTGCTTTGGCTTTTGGCTTTTCAGTCCAAGTAAGAAGAGGACTGCAGAGCCTGGCACTAACTCTGTTAGCAGTGGCCGTCACCGCCTGAGCTTTCTTTTTAATCTACACTGAATGTTTGCATTCTGTCACTATATGGTGGCAGAATGAGCTTGCCTGAAGTTATGTAGGAAGTCTGTGGCGCAAGAGGGATTGGGACTTATGTCTCCTAAGACATAAGACACTGACCTTTGTCCAGCCTTCCTGTTTGGCCCCTGGAGGATGGCACAGCTGCATTCAGCCACAGCCTGTGCATGTACATAGTATGCAGCTGTGCTGTGAGCATAGACTTGTTAAGATGAGCTTTTCTTTCCTGGATTTGAAGAAATGGAGGCTCAGTTCTGAAAATTAAATCTGCCATTTGGTATTAATAAATGCATGGTATCACCAGATGATCATTTGACTTAAAGCTGCTTTCTTGTACAGAACGTGACTACATTTGAGTGCATGGCAGACTGGGGAAAGTGCCTCTGTGCTGTGTGTCCTTCAGCAACTACCATAATCACATCTGGAACAAGCTCGGTTGTGTGTGTCTGGGAATTTTCCTTGATCAAGGACAAAGTGAAATGTCTAAACTTGAGACAGGTCAGTACTGTGGCTCTTTTGCTGTAGAAACTTAATGAAAACCAAAAGATTAGTTTCTTTCTCTCAGATGACTGGCAGAATCTTTGGGTGAATCAAGCAGGAAGAAAAAAACGATAATCAGCAGTATCATGTGACAGCCTGTTATCAGGTCAGGAGCTGAAAATATGCCTTATACCCACAGCTTATAGTTATGAACTCTGCTTGGCTTTTTTTTTCCCCCCTTTGGTAGCATTTCCAAAGTTTATCATCATCAAAGAAACAGTGAAGATAAGGCATATGGTCTCCTCACTTAAAGTGCAGCCAACGCTTGGATTATTTTCAAAAACCAGTATCACCTGGCGATGCTTATAGTTCTTTTTGGGCTGTTACAGCAATGGACAGGATCTCCAAAACACCCTGTGAACTTAGCTGATGGAGATGAAGGCTCAGCTAGGAAAAGTTCTTGATTCTTTTCTCCCAACCTAAATTCAGAACATCAAAGGTTTATCTGTCACTCCATGAGGTAGGGATGCATCCAATAAGAGTGATATAGTTTGTGTCCTCATTGTCCAAAGTCCTTTAGTGGTTGTTGATTTGGAGCTCGTCTACAGTCATCAAACAGCTGTATAAATGCTGTTTCATTTTCAAAAGTGAATTCTCATGCAAGATTTGTGTGGTTCAGCTACGGTGAGTTCTCAGCTTTACAGGTAAAGCTAGAGTACGCCCCTATCATATCTAAAAGGCAGCATGGGAGCCTTTTTCCCTAAGAAAAACAGACAGAAAATGTTCTGCTACTTTTAGGCAAACTAATAAAGGGTTCACTGATCAGTAAGGTCTTCAAGCATTAGAAGCTTCTTCTGTTCATTTGCTCTGGAGGGATATTCAGATGATATTTCAGTGCTTTCCATACCCTGAGCCAAAACATATTTTATTTGTCATTAAATGATGTGAAAACTTCAATGTCTGTTGGGATGCCAGAGAACTATTTAGATCTTCATTTATCTGAAATTCTTGTGTGTTGAAATTAGGGGGGAAACTGTGTTTAGAGCAGTCTCTCTTCTGAGGTTTATGATGTTTCCTGCATGAGAAGCAGCCAGAAATATGAGACAAAATCTTCAGTGATGACCTTTTAATCTGGCTGGTTATTATTCCAAACCAGGACATGGACATAGAAATGGAAGAAATAGCAGTAGAGAAAAGCATAAGCAGTAATCTTCATCAACATCAAAATGATACCAGTCAGGGGGTCAGTTTGAGTTTCAGGCAACTGTTTGAAGAGGCTGTCTTTTATCTCTAATATTCTTTAACAATCTAAAATCAGCTTTGCTGATGTGTTCCACTGTGATTAATCTGGTATTACCCAAAGTCCACAAAGTGGCATGAGATCATGCAATGACAAATTCAGTATTTTTTCCTTCTCTTTGCTAGCAGAGGCTTTTTTTTGATGACTGTCTGGCATAGATGTAAATCTGAACTATGGTTCTAAATGTCTTCCAGTGAATTACTTGCTGCTTTCATGTAATTCACTGCTTCATGGTGGCTGCTTTTTCTGCTGAACAAAAAAATTGTATCATCTTTCCTGAGAGAGTGAGCTTTGCTTAAGTAAAGCTGATGTGCTATAAAGTGGATGCTATTCACTTACCAGCTGTCTCATGGGACTTACAGATTCTGGTTTGGAATGTAGTAAAGTACAGAAACTATATTTCAGCAGAAAAAGTCGCTTTTCCCTCTCTAGGAGGGGCTGCTTCCACAATTTTGTGGAACGCTAAAGATTGAGCATAATAGCCTCAGTATTGATCCATGCAATTTACCAGTTCCCTCAGTGTTCACGAGCAGAGCGATCTGTGCGATCCAGCCCCCAGAATTTCTGGGCCAAATGAAACACTAGACTGGGAGAAGCATCCAGCCAAGCTTTGCTGTCTGCCACACAGACTTCTCAGGGAGGTGCTGAATGTAGCTGTGACGTGTCTGTGTCCATGTCAGCCAGTTAAGTTGGATGGTCAAACTTGGTTTAAGTTTTCATGGACTAAGCATCCCTGCAGTGAAACTGGTCTTCTTTTTTGTCTTTTGATATTTGTGAATTTACGCTGGAGATAGGCCCCACAGTTCTTTCTGCAGATATGCTGCAGGATATTTACCGTTAAGGGAAAACCTGTCAGTCTTTGCAGAACAATAATGAGAAGATGGTGGAGAGCTAAAAACATGCGACTGTTTTTGCATGAATATGCATTGAGACACTGGTGGATTGAAGCTGAGATTATAACTGAGCTCAGGTCTATCCCTCTCTTCCACATTCAGCTTGTATTTAAAGCACTTCACTGTCAGGTAGGATCTTTCTGACTTAAAAAAAGAAAAAAAGGGTTTTATTAAAACTTGTGCAGGAGCTTATCTTGGTTTGACTTGGCAGTTTGGATGCTGTCACAGTGGGTACGTTTTCTTTCATGCTTTGGAGGAAGGAGAGTTGTTGTGGTTTAACCCCAGCCAGCAACTAAGCCCCACACAGCCACTCGCTCACTCCCCCCCCCCCGATGGGATGCGGGAGAGAATCAGAAGGGTAAAAGTGAGAAAACTCATGGGTTGAGATAAAGACAGTTTAATAGGGAAAGCAAAAGCCGCGCGCACAAGCAAAGCAAAACAAGGAATTCATTCACTCCTTCCCACCTGGCAGGCAGGTGTTCAGCCATCCCCAGGAAAGCAGGGCTCCATCACGCGTAGCAGTTACTTGGGAAGACAAACGCCATCACTCTGAACGTTCCCCCTTCCTTCTTCTTTGCCCAGCTTTATATGCTGAGCGTGACGTCCTATGGTATGGGATATCCCTTTGGTCAGTTGGGGTCAGCTGTCCCAGCTGTGTCCCCTCCCAGCTTCTTGTGCACCCCCAGCCTCCTCGCTGGTGGGGTGGCGTGAGAAGCAGAAAAGGCCTTGGCTCTGTGTAAGCACTGCTCAGCAGTAACGAAAACATCCCTGTGTTATCAACACTGTTTTCAGCACAAATCCAAAACATAGCCCCATGCTAGCTACTATGAAGAAAATTAACTCTATCCCAGCCAAAACCAGCACAAGAGGAAATTTGGAGCCCTTGAACCTGCCTTGTCCCAGCCCTTTTTGCAGAGGTCTTGTGCAGTTCTTGAGCACAAGCACTGGGTTATGCCCAGTCCTTTGTAAAGAGACTGTTCTACAGCCAGTCCAAAGCTATTGCTGAGTCTCTTTTTCTATGCTCAGTTGAGAGTGTTTCCGACCACTGTTGGAGACCTCATTTTGTGCCAGTATTTTTAGTCGACAGTTCTTGTGATTGGAATAAATCATAAGCTGAAAATTCATCCCTTGCAGTTGCAGGTCACCTTCAGTAGTACATAGCCTGCTGCAGCTCTGCTTCTTCACCAGTGGATTAATGTTTGAATGCTGTTGTCCTAGTAACCTTGGCAAGTGACAGCACATGTTAGACAGCAAGAGTTCAGTCTCACAGTCACACGCTGGAAAAGAGTACGAGATGTGTTTGCAAAAATCATCTGGGACATGTGGCTCTCCTGCTCCATGCTGAACTGAGACAGACCCTGAAGATTACGTCATGTAGAGAAAGCCAGCAGGGAATAGGCATTTACTGTTAAAACCAACATTATAACTGGTGGGTCTGATTTTTCACAGTAAGGCAGCTAAAAATTGAGCCCTGAAAGGCCTTTTAGGAAAGCTGTGAAGGACTTTTTCTCTGTTGCCCTACAGGCTTTACTTTTATTGGTGGTTATGCAGCAGAAATGTATACTGCTGTCACTCGAGAATGCTGCATTAAACAATTGTCATCAGTATGCCTCTATCCATGATTTCTATCTGTGCTATTAAATTGCCTAAAGTGTAGTCTTCTTTATGAAACTGTTTATGGCTAAATTAAACTGGACACTCCTTATGTCTCTAGAACCTATAAAACAAAACAAAACAAAAAAAAAGGATGTTGTATAGTAATGAAAGAGAAGGGAATTCATATATGGCTTTAAAGCAAAAATTATCCCCAAATGCTGTTTTTCTTCTTAACTAGAATTGGAAAAATATTAGTACTTGTTCAGAAAAACAGAAAGAAAAAACTGGGAAGGTCACTGAAGTATAACCTGATAAGTTTTGTTTCAAAATGTTTTTTTAAATATTGAGAAATAGTATTTTCCAAGCATAAATTTTACTTAAAATGCATGGACTGAAGTGAAAAATTATGTTTTGTTGCTGAGCACAAAGCACTGTCATAGAGTCTGAAACGTATGCCAAGGGCTCTGAGTTAGGGTGCAGCTTGGGGCAAGTCATTTAATCTCTTGGAGACTCAACTTTCCTCAACCACGAGTTGAGGACAAGGGTGCTTCTATAAGATCCTTTGGGATTTCCCCCTCATACCTTTTTCAGTTGTCCAAAGAATGACTAGGTTGTTTGTTCTTACTAAGCAAATGACAGTAGGACTGTGGTTCCCTATTAAATCAGCCACTCCCTGCTGTGGTTTATTGGTTGCTTTTTCCCCACCAGGCTTTGTATGGGCACACTCAGGCAGTGACCTGCCTTGCTGCATCCGTGACCTACAGCATCTTCGTGAGTGGATCTGATGACAGAACCTGCATCATTTGGGACCTGAACCAGCTGACGTACATAAACCAGCTTCCTGCCCACGAGGCAAGCCTCTGTTCTGTTGCCATCAACAATTCAACAGTAAGATCTTCATTTATCATCTTTCTTCTGATGTATCCATGAACATTTCATGATAATTTAATGGGTGCTCTTCCCAACATAAAAACATCCTGAGAGTCTGATACATTGATTTTTTTTTCTTTCTACAGAGATTGCTAATAGTGTTCTTAATGATGAGAGGCGAGCACTAAAAGCAACATCTTAGACTGAGTAGCTAAGTAGAAGCATCTTTGGATGGGTAGATAGCAGGATTAAACAACTTCCAGTTTACAGAGCATGAAGTATTACCCTGGTAGCTCCTGGATTTGCCTCACCCATAACGTTATTGCCTCCATTATTTCATTAATTTCTCCTGACATTCATGCAGCAGAGTCATGTCAGCTGAGACATGTTAGACCTCAGTCTGCTGCCTCAGCTGACAACTTCCTTACGCCTTTGCAGTGACAATGTTGGCTTTACTTTCCCTTCTACTCTCAGGTGCGGGGGGAGGGCCCTGTTGATAACAGTGGGTATAAGTCTGTTCTGTGCCTGGCCAGAATTGTATGCATGTTGATAGGAAAATATTCTGTATTGGATTTTACTGTAAACACTCTGGATAAAATTTTTTCCAACCATCTACCTCCCAAAAATGTTGCTTGCACATTTGTATTTTCTGGCTTTGTTAATATACTAGAGCAGGATTCCAGCTGCTCAGACAATTCAAGGTTGGATCCAGTACCAGAGCTTGTACCAAGAGAGAAAAAATTGAGTTCATAGCAGTAAGAAACCAGGCAGACATTCTCTACTTAGTCTGTGCAAAAATAGTCATCTCGTATCAGAGGTTTATTAACCATGCAGTCTGATGGTTAGTAATTGAGGGTGAGAATTAAGTAGTCTGTTCAGTGCCAGCTCAGCTGCCAGCCCCAGGGGTCCTGGTTGTCTAAAATGGCCAGTGGCTTCAGCAGGCCAGTTCAGAATACCCTGGTGGTCCCTTATGAAGTCAGCTGAAGCCATGCATTCAGAAATGAGTGGGTGAGCTGGCACAGACCATGGGCTTGAGACCCCAAGAGGATGGAGTCCTCTCCTTTCCATGTACTCGCCTTTTTAGTTGGTAGCTCCTCTTCTGGAGCTGTCCAAAAACGAGATGGTCTGTGCCAGGAACAGTCTGGTGATTGATCCAAGAGCAGTTCTCCAGCTTGTTGGAGTGCAAATGGTTAAACTGATTGGACAATAGTCTGCAGAAAGGTTCATTTAAAAGAGGAAAAACCTGAGGAAAGTATGACTGAAACTTCAGGGAAAAAAAGATGAAGGGATCCATATGTTGTGGGTGAAAAAATTCTTTTTGACGTTAGCAGAACAGGGTATTTAATTCTGAAATGTGTTTTTGTTTAAATTTTCTATATATATTTATGTATTATAAAATGAAGATAGAAACAAAATGTTTCCATTTTGTTAAATTAAATATTTTGATTGGCACAAAAGGACATGTTTGGTAACAAGGTTTTTTCCTGGAAAATTCAGAAAGTTTTGAGGCAAAGTTTTGAAGGAAACAAATTTCTTAACCATATGCTTTGCTGTGAAATAAGAATCTTGTGCAGCTCTTTGTTATGTAATTGTTGTTTTTTATATTTGCTTGAGCATCTAGAAGCTCCATTTATAGATCCGAACCTCATGATGTTTGTATCACATAGATACAAAGTAAAAAGGCTGTCACAAAAATTTTATAAGCTAAGGAGGACTGTAAAAGCTTGCTGTAACTGATGATTTCAGTTAGTTTTAAATCCCTGGTCTAGACCGAAAACCACTCTAGATCATTACCAAATGCCTGGACATTATGTACTGTCATGCAGATAAAGTAGCTTAAATTTAATCTCTCTAATTATTGGCAACTCTGTTTTGAATGTGCTATCCTTGTTTTATCTTCAGAATTCTGCCTTGCAGTGTGAAGAGCTCTGGCCCCAAATCAGGCAGGGGTGAAGTACCGTGTTAGTGGATTTAAACCAGATGCATGCTGCTAATTTTGAGGGCACACTGGCCTTTGCCAGAATCAGATGACTTTCCTGATGCTGTTCTATTTAGCTGGTTCTTAGCAGGCATCAAGGGTGGAAAGGTTAGGTGGAATTTCAATTAGTAACTTGATCAAAACGCATTTTTGATAAAATCATTTAAAATTGCAGCATTGGCTCTTGGTTGTGTGTGTTTCTTGCCCCTAAGGGATTACCTGTGTATCTGCTCCTGATGTGCAGTCTGTGGCAAGACTGTGCACTTGCACGGAAGGGAGAGGAGGAGAAATTGAGTTGCAAAGGACGTTCTCTGCATCAGAAGTGCAGCTCACTGAATGCTGAGCTGGTCATTGGTCAAATGCAAAACACAGTCTAAAAATGCGATGACATTAAGCTCCCTGTGAGGGGCAGAGGAGGATTGTGAAATCACCAAAGGCTTCGCAGCTAAGCAGGTGAACACAATGTCCTTGTTTAAGAGAATGCTTATTTGTAAAACTTAAAAGAGCACTAGTACTGGCCCAGAACCTGTGCTAGGCATTGCCTGTGCACAGTCTCTGTCCCTGACAGTAGCTAGGTAATCTGTCAGTCTGCTTTTTTACTAAAAGCCTGGATTTTATGGAAAATAGAAAGGGAACGTTTAAAGAAATATTTTCATTTAAAAAAATGCAAAAAGCCCTTTCTTTCTGCATTATCTTGCTAAATCCAAGAAAGTTGTTTTGGGTTTCTACGATATAAAAATGTCAGAATTTTTCATGAGAAAAAAATGTCATTTTTTACTATCTCTGGTTTAAATCATCTGCCCAGAAGCAAAACAAAGGTCAGAATTTAAGTCGGAGCAACTCTGTAATTTATAATCAGCACTTAAGAGCTGCGAGGAGCATGACTGTAGGATCTTGAAACATTGCCTCTTGCTTTGTTACAGGGTGCTATTATCTCTTGTGCTGCATCTTACCTATATCTGTGGACAGTCAATGGCCAGCTTCTTGCAAGCATTAACACCCCCTGCAGCCCTGAAAGCCATATTGTTTGCTGCTGCTTTGCTGAAGTGATGGACTGGGACACACGCAGCATCATCATCACAGGAAGCACAGATGGAGTGGTGAGGGTAGGTAGATGGGGGAGAGGAAAGGGAATCCTGATTCACAGAAGCAAAATTTTGCATCCTAAATGGAGGGACAGAGCTACTAAAAGGCCATGCCACTTTCTTAACAGGGCAGCACAGGGCAGAAGCTGAAATCAGAGTAAAATGTTTGCTTCCTATCAACTTTTATCCTCCTGAATGGAGGAGTCTTTGCCATTCAGGAAGAGTTTTGAAAATGTGCTTTTCATTCTGGTGTGGTTTTGAAAGCAAAAATTATATTGCCTATTGGAAATACGTTTGAGACTGGTTTCTGAGAGTTGGTTCATAGCTCAGTTTATTAAGTCATACTTTCTCAGGAGCAGGAATTCACTGCTGGTTCCACCTCCAGTCTGGTGGGAGACCTTCCTGGGTTACTGGGATCCTTGGTAGCATGTCAGCCCAGCAACCCCACCAGCTCCCTGCATACATTTCTCCAGTGGGATGCCCTGCAGCACAGTGGCAGAGGGAGAGACGACTGCGAAATCCTGTTCTGATGTTAGAAGTTCAATTTCCACCCCTTGCTGGGAAGCAGACAGCCACATCTCTCTCTTGTTGCATTGTTATAATCCATACTTTTTCCATTTTTACCTCCTTGCTGGCACAGCTGTGGAGGACTGAATATACCGATAGCTCAGGCCAAGCTGCTGGACTGAGGCTGCAGAGAGGCACGATGGAAGAGCCAGGCAACACGGGTATGACCACAGGGTGCTCTGTGAACTGCAGTGTGACTGCGTGCTGCAGACCTTGTTTGGTTGTGAGGAAGAGGGTGTGTGAGCACAGCGCTGTGAAGGGGAGATGGTGCAGGTAACTGGTGCAGTGTTACTGTAACCAACAGCAGAAGTAGTGGGTAGCCGCTGCCCTACCATACAGAGAGCAGCCCTGAGCCACCGGTGTCAAGGGCACATCCTGCCTGGATGAAGCCAAAAGCTTCTTCATAGGCTCTGTCATGGGTTCTGTCAAGCTTGATAGACTACATTTCTGCATAAACCTATGAAACTAATGAACTATCCTGGCTCCAGAAAGCCCATTCCCTTGGCACCTCTGCTGGTGGCCTGTACTAAAGTATCCTGGGATGGAACTAAAGCTCTGGGATGGAACAGGAAAGTTTGTTGCCTTTGCCACCTTAAATGAGATCAGAGGCCCTTCAAACTGGTGGGAGGCCAGCAGCAGGCCCTAGTGCATGGAGCTGTTTATTCAAGGCTCTGCCAAGCTGAAGCTGATACCCTGGAGTTCTCGCAGAGCTAAGGTTAATAAGATGATGGGGCTACGGTGCTGTCTGGTGTTAAAAATAACTCAAGCTCACTTCTCTGTTCTAACAAATACAGGAGCTGAAACCTGCCAGGGAACTTTAAAGGCACATCCTAAATAGCACAGCTTGCTTCTCTTTGCAGCACATTTTATAAGAAAAAGAAATTGTGGTGTTAGTATGTATAATTTAAACCACTTATTTGCTGTGATCCTCATTACAGACATTCTCTATTACTTCAATTTTAGGCACACAATTTGCATAAATATAGAGCTATAGATGTAACATCTGCATAAAAAGATATTATACAGTAATTGGGCATTACCACTGAGATCTTCAGAAGTGCTTTCATGTAACTTGGCGTCTACATTACTTAGATTGCTATGTGAAAATATTTATACATACAGAGGCATATTGGAAATGCCAAACCAGATGCCCATCCGACCTTTTGTCATGTCTCTGAGAGTAGCTAGAGCCAGATGCTTCTAGGGAAGGTGCAAGAACACCAGAGATGCCAGATGTGAAATAGTCTGGCTGTGGTAGCTACATATTTGGTTTCATTGTGGTCTCTAATCAGATTGCTGTAAATCAAAGGAAAAGACTTATTCCTTCCAAAATCCTTGTAGTATTGTGTAGATTTGCAGATTCTTTTTACGTGTACAAACATCCAATTTGCTTTAAGAATTTCCTAAATTCTTGCCCGTAACTTCCTGTGGCATTTATTTCCATGTCGTATTTACTCAGGTACAATTCCGTAGGAATGTCTTTGAGCAAACTGAGATTTTAGCTATTTTTAAAATTTATATCTTAAACAGTTCTCCAAACTAGGACTTAAAAGCTGCCCATGGGAGCATAGCAGAATACTCCTGTTTGTGCCTTTTTCAGAGAGGATCGTAAAAGAAGACCGGGCATCTGGTGACGTGTAGACACACACACTGTTCACACACGAGCATAAGGACACATGTTCTCAGATGCATACAGCAACAGTGTTCTTTAATAAAGAGTTGAGAGGTATAATCAAAGCAGTGACATGCTCCCTTAAACTATTCAGATGACTTCAGAATTATTTTAAATGGCCAAATATTCCCACATCTCATTCTACGCATTAAAGAAAATAAAATTAATACAAAACACAGTCATTAAAAAGACCAAAGTAACTATGATTGAGTTATGTTGTTAGGTGTGTGTGTATGTATGTGTGTGTATGTGAAATGTTCTCAGCATTTAATTATCGGTTCTGTTATGAGCGGATTTAGATAAGTTGATAATACCAGGGCTTTATGTAATTTCTTTTTACTAGGCAATTATGGGCTGTATTATATCCTGGCAGCAAGGTATTGTGGGGCATCTTATTAAGCATAGAGCCAGTGAAAACTGATGAACAATTTTGCTGAACTAGGCATGCAATTTAGAAAGCAATAATACACAAATCCAATTTAGCACACAATTGATACAGCCGCACGTCAGCACATGTAACTATCATAGCCACAAATTAAATTGGGATGGGCCTATTTTGCAACAGCACAGGCTGAGATTAAATATATTTGTTCTCAACTTAACAACTTGCTGACCATAAATAATAACAATCGCATCCATGCTGCCCCCAGACACTTTCTAAATATTTATTTTTAAATCACACAACAGGTAACAAGTGTGGAAAACATCTTGTTCTCTGTCGGGAACTGAATCCCAGCCTTGCCTTGACTGGAAAACCAAGTAAGACCAGCCCAGCAGTGACGGCGCTGGCTGTATCCAGGTACTGTCCTTCTCTTTGTACTGCAGCCGGCGTCCGGCAGAGCGCACCGCACCAGCCTCGGGGTCGCCAGCGCTCTGTCTGAAATCGGCAGGTTGTTTTATTTTATTCTGAACTTTGTATTACTGCTGGGTTTTTGTCTTTTGGGGTTTTTTGTTGTTGTTTTTTTCCAAAATCTCAGTCGAATCACCCTGTTTTAGCCAAATGCAGTCACTCTGGGAGCTGGCCTGGCTGATTCTGTTAAGCGAAGGATGTTGGGATAGTCCGTGGTCAGATAGGAGACAACCCAGGAGAAAGAGCAGCTTTCGGCCAGAATAGTTGTAGAGATCAGTAGCTGCTTCACTGTCTCTGCACCACAGAAAAACCACTATCCTAGGAGCTGCTGGAGCTGCTGTTTCCTTAAAATGTAAACAGAAAGTTTTTGGCCAAAGGACAATTTTGTTGTTAAACTCAACTGAGTTTGCACAGCCAGCAGTCCTTTAGTTTACTCAATCCCCCTCCTGCAGTTTCATCTGGCTGTAATATTTGTCGTTATCTCCTACCCCAGGATGTTACAATGTACTGTAAAACAGTTGCTGTCTTTCTCTCCAAAAGTGTTGGCATTTTGATAGTTGCTAAAATGATTCCTATATTCTGCATGCTCAGATTTAGAGCACTTAGAGTGTGATGCTTATATGCGTTGAAAGTGGGAAAGTTTGGCAGGGAGGGTTAGTTTCATTGATGGCACTGCATGTAGCAGAGATTTCAGTGGCTGAACCCGTGACATTATGTGCCAACAAGTCTGAATTCTGAATCTAGCCAGCAAATTTAATTAATGTTTGTGGATTCTCAGGAGCAGTGAAGGGTAAGAGCTCCTGATCTGGCTAGATTGCCCACAACTAACCCACTGAACTTCATAAAAGTTTGGATCTGATTCTAAGTTCAGTCTTTGAAGTATGAATCTTGTCTACTCTATATCATTGTTCTTCAAATTTAACATTAAAGATACCCTGCTCCCCTGACTGTTGCATCCTCCTAATTGCTAGACAGGAGAAAGCCTTGATCCTATTTGCATTTTGTTCTTAAACGTTTTTCTCTTCTTTTTCTTTCTTTCTCAAGAAATTTCTCCAAGCTCCTGGTTGGTGATGACTGGGGAAGAGTCTGCTGCTGGTCTGTGGATGGGTAGGAAGAAATAGCCAAGAACTCCTTTTTTTAGCCTTTCGGATGGAGAGCAAAGTACCCTTCAGAGCATGAGAGTCAGAGAAACTGGAAGCCTATGGTGGGGGACTGAATCTCAAAAGTGTTGTTGGACTGACCCTGCAGTCATCTCTGATGGAAATTAGAGAATGGACTCCAAAGTTGTGAGAGAGACACTGACAGACATGCACATAGACAATGAGATTTTGCAGTATTTGTCCTGGGAAAACTTTTGTATTTTAAATGTTATTTTAGATACTGAATTTGGCATAATACATTGTATTTCACAAATAATAGCTAGCAAATAAAACTGCCTTGATTATGCCAAAGAACAATGTAGCTTAATAAAATTAGCGTATTCTAATTTTAATACCATGAGATCAGAAAATGCTGAGGCTTCAAACAGATGTTAAGTGAGTTTGTTGCAGTATTTTTGTTCTTATTAACATACCAAGTATGTTAATATGTCCGTTCCTACTCTTCCTCCTTCCCTAAATCTCCATGAAAATGTATGCATGCCTTCTGAAAAGCTATTTTGTTTGCAAAATGAAGGTAGGAATTCCCAGGTTGACAGTGGTGCCTTTATCCAGCCCTTCTGTGAACATGGGTTATGGTGCAATCTTTAGTTCCCTAATCTCTGACTTGTTTTTTTTCATAGTGAGCAAGGCAGATAAAATGCATGGAATGGGTGAGGATGAAGATCTGACACAGCTGGTCAACATATTCTTTCATTCTCCTCCTTCACTGCCTTCTTTCCGAGCCTTGTCCAGATGTTCTCTGGAATATCAGTATATGAGACACCAAGATTTACTTTCACAATCACCCTGCATGGTAAAGTGGGTATTTGTGGAATAAGAAGGCTGAGGCCATAGTGTAATAAATTTAAGTGCCATCTGTGTCCCTAGTGGAGATGGAGAAAGTGTGAAAAATCAAGCTTCTTAACATTCATGAGAATTTGAAGGAGCTTAACTGATAACTTAACTCCCCCCTCCCCTGCCCCTTAAGTATCTTATCTTACACACAGAAGGGCTGAGTAGCCACTTAGGCAGAGCAGCTTCCTGAACACCACAGACTGGATCAGGGCAAGAGCTAGGATGAACACGAAGGACATTGTGGCCATGAAGGCCCATGTGTTCGTACCACCCAACACACCCCTGAACAGTCAGAGCCAGGAGAGCTCCCTGATTTCCACCACACTGGGACTGGTTAGCGCTGCAGGAGTGAAGCCCTGTGTGTGCTGCATTGGACAGCCAGAGATTGAGGAATGTGAGTGTCCTGGTTTTGGCTGGGATAGAGTTAATTTTCTTCCTAGTAGTTGGTGTAGTGCTATGTTTTGGATTTAGTATGAGAATAATGTTGATAACACACTGATGTTTTAGTTGTTGCTAAATAATGTTTACACTGGTCAAGGACTTTTCAGCTTCCCATGCTCTGCCAGGTGCACAAGAAGCTGGGAGGGAGAACAGCCAGGACAGCTGACCCAAACTGGCCAAAGGGGTATTCCATACCATATGACGTCATGCTCAGTATGTAAGCTGGGGGAAGAAGAAGGAAGGGGGACGTTCGGAGTGATGGCGTTTGTCTTCCCAAGTAACCGTTATGCATGATGGAGCCCTGCTTTCCTGGCGATGGCTGAACACCTGCCTGCCGATGGGAAGGAGTGAATGAATTCCTTGTTTTGCTTTGTTTGCGCATGCGGCTTTTGCTTTACCTATTAAACTGTCTTTATCTCAACCCACGAGTTTTCTCACTTTTACCCTTCTGATTCTCTCCCGCATCCCACCGGGGGGTGTGAGCGAGCGGCTGTGTGGGGCTTAGTTGGCGGCTGGGGCTAAACTCGACAGTGAGGAACTGTCAGGAACATGCCAAAATCGTGGTGCTAGAGGTTTGCCAGTGTCAGGAAGAATCTGGAGTAGAAGACAGGTGTTTACCAGTCTTCCTCTAACTACACCATCAACTTTCTTCTTCCTGTAGGGCACTGCTTTGTTTATGACTCTTCTTTTGAATTATGTTGCTGAATGAGCAAGACTTCCTATGGCAAACAGCTTCCTTCCTTACAGAGTGCTGAGACATATGCCCCCTGAGCCCACCCTGCAGCTCGGTCTAACCTCCACAGTGAGTGAGGTAATTGCCTGTGGAAAATGTAGTAATTACAGGCTAGCTCATGACGCAGACATACAAGGAAGGCTGCATTATGTCTACACAGATGACCTGGCTGGTTATCCTTTCTAACCTCCCAAGTGTGTGACTTGATGACGCAAACACTATCCTTTCTACGCTCAGTGAAACATACACTGAAAAGAGGCAAAAACACACCAATGTTTTTGCAATCAAAGTAACCCTGTTGAGCGAAGGTGTACCGTGCCCATCTTTCCTTTTCCTGAGGACCGGGGAAAGGTCAATTGTTATAGAATTCAACCAAATTAAGTACACTACTTCTTTTCTCTTCCTTCCCTGCACATTCCTTAAAAATAAGCTGTGATTTGGATACATGGACAGCAAGACTTGGACTCCTGTCAGCTGTGAATACAGCTTTACTGAACTATGGTAAAGCTGATTAAGAGCCATGAAAGAAGCTCACTACCTGTGTTTTCATCTACCTAGTAGGCATCTTGATAGCTTGCTAATTGTGTCTCCTCCTTTAGCCTTTTCATGCAGCCTGTCTTTGCCAATAGCAGTTACTCCCTTTCCTAGAGCTGGTACTATCACCTACTTTGCAGCCTGGACAGCAGCACTAATGGTTCCAGTGCTCTAGACAACAATCTGACTTATACCTGTTTGGTATAAGAAAAGGCCAGCTGTAGGCTAGCCATGCATGGATTTGACAGGCTCATCTCCTTGTGCCTAACATCAGTACTCTTATATCTTCAAGAGAAGGATGAGGTGCTGTTGTTTTGGATCACAGAGAACCAATCCAGAGTGTGCATGTGTGAATGGAAGTCAGCAGGTTAAGAATGAATGTCTTCCTGAGTCAAGCTTGTTCTAATGTTCAGGGAGTTGTAATTTGGGAGAATATAAAAGGCAACAGAAAGGATAGAAATGGGTTGCAATTTCCTCCTGGTGAAAATTCTGATTAGGAGTGATTTGCTGTACAACAGTGCTTGGTTGAGAAAGTTTTGGTTTCTTCTCTAGCTCTAGAGGATTTTTCCCCGGAGTCATAAGTCATGGAAAGAAATGCATACTGTGAGTACCCAAAGCACCACTCCTTGCTTGCAGAGTTAAGGCACAAATGTAAGCATGTTGCAGTTGTCGCATTTCCTAGGTCTGATACAGCTGGTGTGTGCGACAGTGGTAGAATGTTACCTGGTCATTTTTCTGCAGGCAAGTCTCTGTGACATGAAGTTTTTGCATGGTTGAACAATTAGCTGAAACCAACCCTTTTACAAGCACCTGCTTTTATATATGTGTTGGTCTCCTGTGTATTTGGTAAATGATGAATGTCCATGAAATTCTGTCAGCTCTAGATGTGGAGGTAGCTTTCACTGACACATAGACAAGGCTTGGTGCTAAGCTCAGGGGCAGTAGTGGTGCCTACTTGGTGGGTATCCTGAAGTGGTACTGATTCTCTAATGGCCGCATGGGATGTAGGGTAGCAGATCTAGAATATGCTTGAAAAATTAAGCAAGTAGAGCAATTCCACGGCAAATACTTTCAGCATAACTCCATTGTTACTGTAAGTGGCACAGTGCGAACATCACCAGAGGGTTGTAATTATCTCAGAACCAACTTTTGCAAGGGGTAAGTAGCTCAGGGTGAGAATTACCCTTAAAAGAAATCCAATCCTATTAGGATAAGAAATGAAGAAATAAGACATAGTCTTAACTCTACCCTGTAGGGAAACCAAGAAGAGAAATGTGGAACAGCACAACCTTTATGTGACTTCAAAATCAGTTTAATCTAATCGAGGACCATAAACCCTAAAATGCCTTAATCACACTTATTTGGTTATTGCACAGACTATCTTGCATCCTTTTTCGGCAATAGAAGTCTTATAATGTTACAGTGAGCATTAAATACTACCTGATTTCTGTAGCTTTCTGTCGGCTAATAAACGCTAGTGAAGCAATATTTGCAGAGCTGCCGGTGCACTGCAGGGCCTTTGCATACTCTTAAAAAAGAATTTGCTCAAACCTTTTTTGAGAAATCCATGCAAACCAATCCGTAACTTCCACAAGAAAGTATCCCTGTGATTGTCACCATGTGCTACTGTTCCCAAGTCCTTTTCATACAGGAATGTCAAAGCTTGTTACAAGAGGGTATTGGAAAGATCATCATCTCATTCAGGATTGCCTATGGCTGTCACAATGGAAGCCACCCAAGAGCCATATCAGCTAAAATAATTTGCAGGATTGTGCTCCCTTCTGCATGAAAATGCAGCCTGTTATGCTTGTCTCTCATTGTTAGGGCACCGGACATCCCAAGGAAGTTAAAAAAGAAGCCCAGAAAAGCTCTGGACCTGGTCCCAGCTCTCTTGTCTCCTCCTGCTTGGTACTAAGCACCTCTGAGCCAGGTAGCTGGAGTGATTTGTTTGCTTTACCATGTGGTCACACATGTCCCTTAGGGGTCAGACTAGTTGTTGCATTACTGGTGTCACTCTTCAGATGTGCATAGCAATTACTGTCATTGAAGTCAGCCAGGGTGATGGGGAGATGTGAGAGGGAACAGGGCTGGGAGAGGAATGCCAACCTTCCCTGTGCTTTTCGCCTTACAGACAGGTTGTCTTTGGAGCTCTTCCCAAGTGTCAGGAGGCTCCAGGAAATTTGCCTCATGAAGTTTTTAAAAGGGAACCCCCTCATTCCCTGCACTGGAGTTAAATGTCGTATGGAAACCTGGCATCCAGAACTAGGCAGCCTTCAGCAGTACATTGGATCTTGGTGACCATGAGTAGTATTTGCTGTAATGAGTACTGAGCAAATGTAGGCCTTGTGATGGGGACAGCTGTGCCTGTGTTCAGTGATCGCTTGATGGGTTTCGTACTCAAGTGTTGCAACCCTATGCGTGTGGAGGGTTGGTGGGGTAGGGCGGTCACTGAGGGAGCAACGGTGAGTATGCTGGCTGGGTGGCTGGAGCTGAGGATGTCAGGTGAGCCTCTGCAGTGGAGAGAACACTGTGAGCTCTTACTGATGGGGGAGAAGCTGTCTCTGTGTGGGTGACTGCCACAGCAGCATGGGAACTTTCCCTGTTTCAGGTCAGAAATTGTCTCCTTGTTCAGTTTAGGCAGGAGGCTCTAAGGACTTTACTTCTCCCTCTTACATCTGTTCCCTAGTCAGGAGGGACAACGAAGAATCATGCTTCCATAGCTACTCCGGTTTTGGTGGGATGCTCAACTCCCATGGGGGGAGCACAGGGATTAAGCCACTGGAATGAAGTGAGAGTGCCCTTTGACCACTCCTGTGCTCAGTCCATTCCCCACAGTCTCCTGGCTATGGCGGTCTCCAGTGGAGAGGTGGTAACAAGTTAAATCTCCTCTGCCAATGTCTATGTCTTTATACCCTCTTATTTTACTGACACTGCTGGACTAACCAAAATAAAATGCAGTCAAGGTGTAGTCATTTAAGTTCCCATCTTTGACTATCACAGTTGCAGACGACCAGCTCTGGTAAGCAAGCAAAAGGCATATCTTTATTGTGACAGTGGGACTATGCATGTTGTAAACAAGGGATTCCAGTAGTGTTATTGAAATAACCGGAGTTGCTGTCAGACTATGAGGTAATTTGGTTGGAAAGGTGAAATCCTGATTTGCTCCAAAGCCTTTGTCTGCCTGGCAGGCTGGCTTCTGCCTGTAACCTGGCGTTTGTTGACTTTGGTTGTGTAGGGACTCAGTTGCCACCTTGCTGGGTGTAGCAGCCTGTGGTGTTCATGGTGGGTGTCTGCTTGAAGCTCTGCGCAGCGCTTGGCTCTTCAGAGCCCGATTATGAGCTGAATATATACTCCGTATTTGGGCTTTATATTTACAGGCCCTTCCCTGTGGCAGTGCTGGGACTGTGATAAGTGGGAGGAGGCCCACTAGAAATCTACTCAAGCAGGTCTAATTGTACCAAATAGAACGGCTCAGTAGAGTGGAAAATAGTCCTCATATATCTACC
Source organism: Calonectris borealis (assembly GCF_964195595.1). Taxonomy (NCBI): domain Eukaryota; kingdom Metazoa; phylum Chordata; class Aves; order Procellariiformes; family Procellariidae; genus Calonectris; species Calonectris borealis. Next base: position 23,902,323 of record NC_134318.1, read on the forward strand.
CGAAGAAGATAATGACCTTTTAAATAACAGAAGCAATTTTATTTCAATACTCCAATTACTCTGAACTCTCAAATGTCAAAGTGCCGAGCACTTTCAAAATAACTTAATTTAGACATTTATGGCACTTAAACACTGCTAGTTTCTTATCTAACCTAATTATGGGTTGTACAGGAAATTGCAAAGCATCCCAATTAATGTTATTTTTTATAGTGATACATAGGAGTGGCCTTTGCCATTTGCCGTCGTCATGTGCACAGTGATTTACTAATTTTGGCTTTTAAGTTAGTTTCCTGACAGGACAGAGCTCTTCTATGCTCTGGTTGCTCTTTGAGTGCAAGCAAGGAGGAAGTAGAGGTAGAAGTGAGTGTAGCTATGTTTGCCTAAGGGATTTGAAGGGCACACGCAAGGCAGGACCATTTAAGGCACAGAGGTGCAGTATAGTATAATAATGGCTGGCTGTCAATATTGTTGATCCTCTCTGATCTGAGTACTTAGGCCAGGTTTCTCCACTTACTTGTTTCCCACAGGACTAGTGCAGGGGAATGAGATTTGTAAAGCTGCTTAACTGGCTGCCTGAAAAATCCCTTCTCAGACGGTGCTGAGTAGTTTCCCTTCTAGCTCCTATGCATGGCAGGTAGAATCGGAGGTGGAGGAAGTGGTGTAGCACCACTGAGCCATATCCAGTGATTCCTTGTTGGTTTTTGTGGTAAGGGGAGGACACATGTCCACCCGGTTACCGTGTTTGAAAGTGATAACTGTTGCCCTCCCCATGTGGTTTTTCGCCCTGTATATTTTATATGATGTCCTGGTTCTGTGCTGTGCTCCCACTCAGTGTCAGGAGAGAACTGTTAGCAGTTAGAGTCTAAGTTCCTGGGGGCCTCCTCTTTCCTGAAGATAATCCAAAAGGATCATTCGCTAATTACTCAAAGAAAGATGCGGGGCTGCGGGTAGCTACGTACTGTAGCTGCTGTCAACTGTGCCCAAGACCATGCCAGCCCAGAACAGGAAGGCAAAAGCCCCCAGAGGTGATCTTGTTTTGTGTAGCTCTACGTACAGAGCCCTAATGCACCATTGTGTTCTCGTTCACTTCCTTATGGTAAAATATTGCTGCAGACAAGATAGATAGGATTTTTAAATGGCTTAACAACTCAAATCCGAGAGGAAAAGTTTGAGTTTGATTCAACAGCTTGCATTCAAGAGGGGCACAGGGAACAGGCACACAGGGAGGTAAGAAATCCCTTTCCCCAAAGTTTTTCCCTAGCCAGGACTAGAACCCAAGTGAGCTTGCCTGGGGACTCTGTGCACGACCTCCTACCTCCCTGAGGTGTGTGAGATGCAGGAGAGTTCCAGGTCCTGCACAGCAGGGAGAAATGCAATTGCAGTGACTAGCTGTGTTATGTACTAAAACAAAAACCTGAGCAGGTCTCAGCTGGAGGCTTGAAAAGGGGTGCCAGAACATTTCTGACTGGGGTGGTCAAAGACTGAAAAGCCTCCTGTGCGGTTTGCAAACAACCCAGCAACGCTGGTGAGGAACGAGAGATACTTAATGCAATACGGTGCCAAGACGGGTAGGATCCTTGCCCCACCTATTGCTATGCAGTCAGTAGAGCACATTGCTTCAGCATTTAGCCTCTGAGTGGAAATGCTGGAATATGAAACTGCTATGAAGTTTGCTGAAAGAGCTGGGGCAGCCAGGGAGAGGGGTTGTTTGAGATCCATATGTTGGAGCTATGGTGTGCAGGTGTTTCAGCAGGCGTTTTCCTCTGGACTGTGCTCAGAATGGGATCTGGGAAGCCAGCTCAGAACCCAGGCTAACCATTCCCTGAATTTCCAGGGCTGTTTTCTCTGGAATAATTTGTTAATCTTTTCTAGAGAAGCAGTATTGGGAATCATTTGTTCTTTACAAGAGGAAAGCCTGTCAGAATTGAGGTTGTTAGTTCTCTTTTCAACCTTCCCTTCAATAGTCTTCAAATATGGAGAGGCTGTTAAGAAGAAAGGGAGGTGTTCTGTATGTCCACTGGAGAAAAGGCAAGAAGATATAGCTTGTACGCTAGGAACATTTTGAATGATTAGGGCTGTGGAAATGGATGGTGAGGAGAGTATGGAACCTTACCACTGTAAGTTTCCAAGAAGAGGTTAGACTGAGCTCTACCAGGTTAAGTCAGGCTGAGTTGGTCCAACCTTGAGATCAAGTGATAGACTAGCTGACATCTCAAAATCTGTTCCATCTCCATTTTCTCTTTTTTTCTGAGAGGAATAACACAAACTCGGAGTCTTCCATTGACACGCAGTCTTTCGATCTACCCTGCCTCCCAACCAAGGTGGTAAAATGGAGTCAAACCAGGTGGTGGAACAAAGAACACCAAATGAGTATATTTCAGATTAATGCAAGAAACTCAGAAAAGCAATTGTTATGCAGTGGAATTTAGGAATTTTATGTTTTACCCTGGCAGGTTAGACTGAAGCCAAAAAGGATCTTTGCATCCTGATGTCACTCACCAGAGGTGTGTTGGAGAAGCCTTCAAAAAGCAGAATTTGACCTACAAATCAAACCCCAAATGAGACTTCATCTGGTCTGAGTCCTGCTATGCCAGCAGAACCTGCCCAAACCCTGGCTAAGGACACAAGTTTATTGAAGTTCTTAATGAAGAGAACCCCACAATTATGTTACAGTTATTCTAAAACAAATAATTTGCTTGTAATTACAGAGATAATGACATTCTGACCACACCTACCAATTAGAAAGTTGTAATAAAGAGTAATAAAACACCTTTTCCTTGGGCTGCAGAATCAACCCCCACACAGCCTGCGACACTAATATGATTTACTCCTATTTGCTGATGGAGGATTCTAGTAATAAAATTTAATGTGGAGGAACAACGTGCATTTAACCAAAGCTGTAAACATCTCTAATTCTATTTAAAGCTATAGGGTGCAGTACATTAACATTTAACAATCTGATACTAAATTGGTGTAAAGCTAATAGAGCTGTATTTGTTAAAACTTCAGCACTAGGCCATGTTTTACCAATGACAACAGAAGGAGTAACCAGAACAGTATGACTCAGCAGACTCCAACTGCTGCTTAGTAAGGTATTAAGAGTCTTCGTGGGAGCTCCTGTCGTAGAAGAACAGTGGACCACATGTTCTGCTGAAGCCAGAGGGAATTAGGCCAGAGATTATTTCGTCCTGGCGGTTCCTGTTAGAAGGCGCTAAATCCAGCTTTTTCTGCATTTCTCCCACTAAAGCACATCATATTCAGTGAAACTTTCTTCTCTGTAGTCTTTCAAGTGAGTTGCTTTGATACTTAAAAGATGTACAATTAATTGCAAGGTGAAGGATGATGTTTTTCTTTCTCCAATGATATAATCTGACACTATTAAATCTGGGTGGACACTGCGTAAGAAAAGGCGTAGGAAATGTCTGCTCAGGAAGAAGAGTATTCTCCTAAGAAGTATTTCTGGCCTCCTTTCACTCAGCTGGTCTGTTGCCTCTCAGGATTCTGCTGTCATCTTAAGTCAGTCACAAATGGAAAGCATTTTAAAATCATGGAATTTTCTGCAGAATGAAAAATCCAATTCCCACCAACTGGGACTGTCTGAACGCTGAGTACGAGATAAACACGTATCCTCGAATCGCTCTCTAGCAAGCAATAAATCCTACACAGACTGAGAGAACTTATCTCACCAAAAAAAGGTAATTTATTTAGCTCAGTTAACTATTATTGGGGGAATTAGATATCAAACATAAACAAGAATATATAGAATATTAATACACAAAGAATGGTATTCATTAAAATACTGGGCATAAACATACAGTAGAGGATTTTTCTGAACAATGGGCACAATGGCCAGTTGAATGTAAAAGGAATGTTTATATACCAAACTTTAGAAAGTTTTCACAATTAAGTGGTCAACTCATTAATGTTAGTGTTTTATTTTTAATTCCAAAGGAATCACTAATAAGTTCTGTACTTTTCTAAGGCCTTCCTTACAGCTGTCTACATAAGAGATGTCCTCTCTGAAGAGTCAGTCAAACTCTGGCAGTTCCAAAACTGAACCCTGAATGTTTGATCACTCTTTAGCACCAATTTCTTTTTGGTCAATTGCTCTTGTCATTGAAAGTCCATCACCTGATCAGAGAACAAGGAAAGATGCCATGCCATTTTGGTGGGTGATTAAACTCCCAGGATAATGAAAAGGTGAAACAAACATTTTCTTGACAGCTCACAAATGCAAACATTAAAAATGCAAATAATTACTAGCAAACCTATTGATAAAAGCTGGCCTTAGTTTGGAAAGAACTGTTTTAACGAGGGACTAGAGTTGGAATTAGTACTGTACATAATGGCCAGCCTGACAAACTTTTCTTAAATTCTTTTTTTATACAAGAGATTTTTATCTAACATGGAAGTGTTTTACATTTACACATCCTGGCTATACACTAACAGATTATGTATGCTGCCTAATCTGTACCCCCGTTCAAAAAAGTTAAAAAGCAGTTTACACAGACTTGCTTATTCTGGTGAACTCCTCCAAAAGGCAGTGATGTGCTCCCTCCCTTTGTCGCATGTCCCCATCCCTGCATTGTCACCCCTGCCCTCCTCTCCTGTGCTCCCATGCAGTAACAGGAATAAGGGCATGAGTGTTCCTGCGATGGTTCCCAGCTGTGTTCTGAGCCCTGGTGAGAAGTTGCTGTAGCACTAAAAAGACCTGACCTGTAAAGGAGAAAGGAACTTGGATCACCTTGGTTAGGATTTCAAAACCCAAGGCCTGCAAGTGCTACTCCAAAATCCACCCGAAATACTGCTGAATGAGTGGACTCCCTCCCGGATCTGGAGAGGACCTGGCACATGCCAAGTATCAGATCTCCAAGGCCTGATGGTGAGCTAAAGAGCCCATGTTTTTATGTCTCCATTAACTCTGCAGTTACTCAAGGGCTACAGCTTCCCAAGGGCTGAAAGATGTTGAGTACCCAACTCTCCCTGAGCTTTGGTGGAATTTGGGCATTGGAGATTTAGGAGCTTGAAAACATCAGTCCAGCTATCCTTCATGACCGAAATGCCCAAGATGCCACAGAATAGTCCATTTTCCATGAATGTGTATCAAAGGGAACTGGGGTTGTTTAGCCTGGAGAAGAGGAGGCTGAGGGGAGACCTCATCGCGCTCTACAACTACCTGAAAGGAGGTTGTAGCGAGGTGGGTGTTGGTCTCTTCTCCCAAGTAACAAGCGATAGGACGAGAGGAAATGGCCTCAAGTTGCACCAAGGGAGGTTTAGATTGAACATTAGGAGAAATTTCTTTACTGAAAGAGTGGTCAGGCCTTGGAACAGGCTGCCCAGGGAAGTGGTGGAGTCACCATCCCTGGAGGTATTTAAAAGACGTGTAGGTGAGGCCCTTAGGGACATGGTGTAGTGGGCATGGTGGTGTTGAGTTGACGGTTGGACACGATGATCTTAGAGGTCTTTTCCAAACCTGTATGATTCTATGATTCTAAAGGAAAAGGAAAAATCCCTTCTCAGTTATCAAGAGGTGAAGAAAGAGAAAGAGTATTTTGTGCTCTCACATGAGGCTCATTTCCCTATCTCCCGAGCCCTGGTCTTTCCAAAGAAATAACTCCAAAGTAAGTGAGCTGGGTGTTAACGGAGTCTGCTCCATACTAAAGGAGAAGCTGTATGATTTTTTCCTCTAGATCAGCAGCTCAGTAATGTAGGCCACAGGAGGAAACTTTTGCAGGTTTGGGAGCACCAATCTAGATCAAGGCCAAAAGCAGTGTCCTGGTTCTGTCGAAGTCTTTTACTCACTATCAATTTTTTTCCTATTCCCAATAAGAATTAAAAAAAGATCAAATCCTGGAAAATGTTCCCAAGCTATAAATATTCTTCCTCAAATCATTGGGGTTTAAATACGAATGTTTCCTTTGGATTATTTTGAAATGTTTGTTTTCAAGCACTTAAGAAGAACTTTACTAAAAGTAGCATAAGCTTTTAAAGACAATGTCATTTAGAAAGGGAATTTGAAAATATAGAAACCAAACCTTTTTATAACTATTTCTGGAGGGGGGAAAAAAGCAGAAAAAGTAATTCTAGCTTTTCCTTTGCTGTAGAAAAAAAAGTTTCAGCTTTACTGAGTTAGTATTTTTCTGATGGGAAAAACAGTATTAAATTGACAAATTTCCTGGTCAGTGGTCTGTGTCTTCAGAAGCAGGCTGATGTGCATGGATCCTGCCACTAGTCCCTCTGAGGCTTGCTAAGATGTTGATGTTTGCAGCTGGACTCATCACGTTAGCATCAAAGAAGGAATAATGTTTAGTACTGAAAATGCCCTGGGTAGAACTTCAGTCCATTTAAAACAGGGGGGCCGAACACTATGAAGAGTGTCTCTGGGATGTCACTTGTAGACCAGCTGCTTTTTCTATGATTACTTTCAACTACATTTTGTTTAAAAGTCTCATAGAAAAATAGATGTGCATGAATGGAAATAAAAAAATAAGGACATTTGTATGATTTTTATAAATAAACAGCACAGCAAGAATTAAATAGAACACAGACAATGGACATTTATACAGGCATGAACTATTACAGCTTGTTCTCCTCAAAGAGTATCTGTGCATAGACTGTCGTACTGGGAATGCCTTTGGCTTCCTGAATCGGCTTCATAAGTTCAAGTTCAGCGTATGTTAAATTCTCCTCTGCGATTTTCGGCTAGGAAACAGAACCGACAAATTAGAGTTATAAAGTCGTTACCACTGAATTTAAGAGACACCTTAAATATTCTATAGAATGGGCTATATTTCTTCTCTCACACATGCTAATTTTACTATGCTGTTAATCAGTTTAGTCTGCACTGGAGTTAGTTCATAGAAGATGAAATAAAAATAATATTAAAAATAAGAAACAGGAAATAGTAGGATTTTCAGGGTCATTTCCAATTTCTCCTTGTTTCTCAAACACTGAACATTTTAATTTGACAACTCAAATATTGCAAATTTGAAATATGTGTGTTAGCAAAATGTTCAGCTTCTTTAATCCTAAATTTCCCAATTTAATTTTAGCTATTGCAGATTTCACAATTTGAAATATATATACCAGATTTGCTTCCCAGCTGTAAACCTTGGACCAGTTACATCTCTAATCACAGCCACTCACAGTACCTCTCATTATGTTTCTTAACAGAACCAAAAAACATGTTAAAAATATGCAGAAGGCAGCAAAAATTGATAGAATTGAGTTACTGTCATTCCAATGGGATTTCACTACTTTTGCCACGCTATAGATGAGTTCAGAGTTTAGAACAAAGGCCACACCACCAAAGCTGTCTGTTGTATTACACTGGTTGAGTTTTAGACTTAAAACTGTAAAACTTAGCTAAGAGAAACGTTATCAAGAAAATTTACTGAACAAATTTCACGCGGGTGACAGAAGAGCTGCTACTGCTATTGCAGACTTCATCCAGACTCAAGAGCGGTGGTTTAGTTGAGGAAAGTCTTGTGTTCCTTTGTGAGTGTTGTCTCATCAGTTGTGAGCGGGTTGTTCATATCAAATTCATCTCAGAAAATGCAGCAACAAACGAAAGAGTTGCTGTGGAATTGTACGTGGGGCCCTAGTACTTGAAATGGATTTCAGTTCGTCTCTAGAAGATTAATCTGTGCTCCCTAAAGAAGGGTGAAGTGCTAGGGCCCTGTGCAAGTGAAGAACTGGAGAATTTGTTCTTTTATCTTTTTGGGTACTGTGTTCTACCTGAATATAACTGGTGTCCTCAAGTTTAAGCCTAAAAAGGACAATTAAAACAAAACAAAAAACATTTCAACCATGCAAATTTTTGCAGTCACAAGACTATACCTTATGGAAAAGGTTGCATCTCTGAGACCAAGAAAGGCTTTGCCAATTGTAAACTGAAAACTGACTCGAAGTTCATAAACCAAGACTTTCCGTACAGTACTTAAATGTTATAATAATACACAATATTTTCTAATGCCAAGAGTTTCCTTTATGTTTTATTTACTGCTATTTATTCCTTTCTGATTTAACATAAATGATTCCCGTTTCCTTGAAATGTGTTTGAATAATTATTATATTATCTTCTGGCTAAAAAGATAAACACCCAATATCCTCTGAAATCAGTCCCTGTGCTCCCCTGCTTCCTGTCTTTTGCACTGCTCTGGAATCCTCTCATTTTCCCTTGACAGTTGCTCACGCTCTGCATTTCAGATTGTTTCCCTCTGGGTGGATCAGTTTACACTTTTCCAGCATTAATTTAATCTTATTTCTTCTCTGCAGATCTGATCCTGAAATACTTTGCGCAGCTGCTGCCGCAAGAGGTGTCACTGAAGTCAGTGGGTCTGTGCACGTGCGTAAAGGCCATTTGCAGGGCTAACTGTCTGCGGGACTGTAATCTTTGCATTTGAGCATTCACATGGTCTTCCCTCCCTCCCCCTCTTGCATGGCTAGTCCTGTTGGATCTCAGCTTCTGGTCCTTATTCACTACCAAATGGTCCACTGTTGACTACACAGAAAATTTCCTGCTTTCGTTGAATTCTCTGGTGTACTGATGTAAAAGAACTTCCTGTGGATCCCAGCCTGATCTTGTATGTAACAGAAATAAAATCACACATTTCTTTTCTTTGTTCACATATCGGGACTGAACTGAACCACAATGTTTAGAAAGACATCTGTCCTATCCTGGCTTTGGCTTAAAGAGGTAGAAAAAACTCTTGGTCAACTGCTTTGATACTTCATTAATTTCTATATTCCCCTCTTTGTTCTAGCCTGAGAGTATTAGCCTCAGTTTCCAGGCATTTAAGTTGTCTTTGCCTTTTATGGTATGTTAAAGATTCCTTTTGAGATTTCAAAACTATATGTGCCCACCTATTCAGTAGGCAGTACAGAGGCTAAATACAGGAGTTAAGTTGAGGCTGGACATCACAATAACACCAGCAAATGTTGAAGATTTTATTCTCAGCGTATGATAGCATATCTAGTCTCTATTTGAAGGTATTGGGAGCTTTGCTGCCAACCTCAGTGGGTGTCACCTCAGACCCTCAACGCAGAATGATACACTGCACGTGAAAAGCCTCCTAAAAATGAATCTGATCAAACTTTACAAGCAAGCTGTTGGTCACTACCAGAGTAAAACTCTACATTTCCTAAGACTGACCCAGTGCATCTTTTGAAGTAGAAATATTTTCATCGTTCTGTAGAAATCAGTTGCTCAGGCCAAGCTAAATCGGTATATGCTTTCCCCTTTGCTGTTTAATTGTATTTCATGTTATGTTTCCATTTAGAAAATACCGCATGTCCTAAAATAGCCACCCCAACGCCCAGCTCATGTAAATTTTAGAACTAAGATTTATGAAATCATATTGTCCAGGTGTTTTATTATATTATCTCAAAATTGCATTGTTTTCCAGTGTAGATTATCTCTTTATTCTTACTTTATTCTATTATGTTTGGATATGAAAAATAACACCAGATTCCCCAAAACAGGTCATTGGGCAGTAGTGGCTGATGTGTTGCTTTCATACATTTTTATGATGTTCCTATAGTAAACATAATTTAATAAAGCCAAAACACACTAAATAAATAATTGCATCTAGAAAAGCAATAAAACCAAATAAAATTAGTACTTTCATAAGTGGAAAAGGTACTTCAATTACTGCTACAAGCAACAGCACACCATAAAATGTGTAGAATAATTTCCCTTATGCATATTTCTAGTATGTAATAATTTGATTGAAAATATGAGGAAACACACAGGAGGTTCAAAATTGTGAAGGGTATACAGTTTTCAGCAAAGGATGTGTAATAACAGTGCATGGAAGCCAACACTACTTTAAAGTGCCTATGGTAGCCAGGGTTTTATTCCATACACTCTTCTGCACTTCATTTATCAACCACATGTTTAATTGAATTTTGCTGGTTTGTTTGTCCAAAACCAATTTTTTTTGAACAAGCAGGGAAAGAAAACTAATTCTACGATTTCATCTCTCATTTGGATTGGATAGTGTTTTGGCAGTGTAAACCTGGAATCCTGCCACCACCTCCTTTTTGGAGCAATAGCGTGACTTTAGTAACTGATGTTATAGGTGGGACTGATACTAGGGCAGAAGAGGAAGAGTCAATGAATGACTGGCCATTCACCTCTCTCTCTCTCTCGGCTCTTCACTTAGGAGGTCATTGGGATTTCTGTGGCTACAACATCCCTTCCTGAAAAATTATATCATTGCTCTAAAATAACATTGAAATTATTTCTTCAAATGGAATTCTATTCCAATGTGACATTTCTAGATACGGTCTTTATCTTGTATGTCTGTTCTCTCATCTTGGGATCACACATTTTGCAGAAATATAAATTAGGAAGAGTCATCATTTTCCAGTGTATCTTCTGGCAAATGCAAAATTATTCCTCTTCCAGATTTCTTCCAGTTTAATTTTAGTTTATTCCAGTCACAGGGCTTCCCATGGGCAACTATTCGAAAGAGTTCACTTACAGGAACATTTTTCTCAATAAACAATCTGCAAAGTCTATTATGGGAATATTTAAAAGAAACTAAAGTATGTGTATACATAGTTTTGTTTTTATTGGGTTTGTCCAGTATATAAATGTGTTAGAAATAACCTAGAAAGATTGGGTTTTTAATGAAAATTACTCTGATTTTTATGTCATAATTACCAGGAATGTCAATTTTGCTCTTCCTAGGCTTAGCTGGTTTGTTCCTTGGCAGCCTCAAGAACGTTTAGTGTGAGCACTGTCAGACTGAAAGTTCTTCAAGTTTTAACTAAGTCCACTATTATCCAATTTGTAATTAGATATGAAGAAAACAAGCAAATAATAACCTCATAAATTTAACTTGTACGGAAAAACAACTGATGCCAATTTGCACTTATGGATTAATTAACTTTTTAGCAGGGCCTGTTGCGACAGGACAGGGGGGAATGGTTTTAAACTAAAAGAGGATAGATTTAGACTAGATATAAGGAAGAAATTTTTACAATGAGGGCAGTGAAACACTGGAACAGGTTGCCCAGAGAGGTGGTAGATGCCCCATGCCTGGAAACATTCAAGGTCAGGTTGGATGGGGCTCTGAGCAACCTCATCTAGTTGAAGATGTCCCTGCCCATGGCAGGGGGGTTGGACTAGATGACCTTTAAAGGTCCCTTCCAATCCAAACTATTCTATGATTCTATGATTGCTGCAGTCTCGCTGGTGAGATGACCACTGGTGTGATGACCACACCAGTTACCATGAAGATGACAAGATGAATGTGAATTTCTAAATAAAAAAAAAAAAAAAAAAATTCCCCTGATTCTAGTTTACTATCAAAAATAAACAGAAAAGGGCTCACTTTCCAGTTCACTTCAATCTTAAATATTTTAGTGACTATTATTGCCTTGGAATTCAGTGTCTATATGATCGCATGTGATGGAGTTTTTGTTTCGGATATGACGCAGAATGACTTTAACATAGGACCAGGGCAAGAAAATTATGTTTATAGACCAAATTGAATTTTCACCTCTGAGACTTTTGGATTTAACAAGCATATGTCCCAAGTTCCAGTCAGAGCTTCATAACGTTTCTGCAGCAACACTTGAAAATGAAACCCCACCCTCGCTGGCATGCCCTGTGCTCATGGGTGAATGGATTAGGTCAGCAAGGATAAAAATTTGCCAACTATCCATAGGTTCGCTGGTCTGATTGCCAGTACATGGCAAACTGCCACCTATGGACTGGCCATGCTGTGCTGTTGGGTGCACACTGCGGTGCCAGGGGGATGCTGTAGGAAATGCAAATGGGAAAGGTACAGAGTCAAGAGGTGGTGGTGAGGTTTGTTTGATCCAGTCTCTAGGAATTGCACTTCTCTCCAGGCTACTCCACAGCACAAAGCAAGCAGCCCTGCCCCAGCGCTATGAAGTAGCTCTTTCTCAGCAAGCACATGCTGGAACTACCATTTTTTCTCTCCCTTTCTCTTGCAAAAGCCAAACTCAGATCTTGGGCCTTTTCCCTTTCATATTTGAGAAACATCCTGTTTTGTACTCACACTCGGTAAAGAGCTCCACAGGAAAAATGCAGATACTGTCCAGATGGCACAGCTCAGGAGCATCCTGTGTCACCGCCTGAGCACACTCAGTCAGAAAGTGTCTAGACAGGACTCTCCGGGCCAGCTGGACGGGCTTTGGCCACAGGGACAGATTGTTGCTTCTCTCTGCATGAATGCCCAGATGGGAGGAAACTGTATACTGTGTGCAACCTAAGGAAAAGGGGCTAGTCCATCTCTTCCTCTGCATACCTCCTTTTCATAAGCATCTCTTTTTTTTTGAAGCTGTGGGAGGGGATGGCGTATGGCTGCCAGCTTGGCCATCACTGGAGGGTCAGCTATGGAGCTGAAGGCAAGAGTGTGCTGAAGCGAAGATCCAGCATGTTTGGTGGACAGGCTGCAATTCCCTTGTCCAGCCCACCAGGACAGGGGGAGACAGCACATGCTAGCAGTGGGGTTAGGCAGGATTTTGCAAAGTTAATAGTGATAAAACTCACCGTAGCTTCAGAGAGAAAAGGATTAGCCTTTGAGAGTCCTATTTTTTAATATACACTAGAAAACCACTTTCTCTAGAATGTGTGGTCTTTCTTGTGCTGAAATCAATAGCGCTCCTCAAGGCCATAGATGCACTTTATGCTCAAACCCTAATGAACTTCAGTGGGATTCCTCCCTCATCAAGGTAGTAACTTAACTCAGGAGTCAGAAAGAGATTTTTCTTTTCTCTTTAGAGCTTCGGGTGTTTGCCAATGTCAGTGTCTTGATTGCAGGCAGAAAGCCAGAGATTCCCCTGGAAGAGAGGAGCTTCAAAAATTACTTCTGCAGACCTTCATGAAAAAAGCTAGAGCTGCAAGATGAATTATCCGCTAAAAATGCAACTGCTGGCCAGTAAGAGCACTGAAATATCAAGGGAGCCATTGTCTTCTCAGTGCCAAAGCTGAGAAATATGACATTGGAAAATACTGGGAGTAGGAAGTATGACTTTTAGTGGCGCTATCATTTAAAAAGGACAGGTTCTTTCCACTAAGATGCCTATTTTTTACTCCCTAGAGTAAAAAATACCTCCCAGACTCCCTGGGAACAATATCTACAACAATTTGTGAAGCCTCTTTCAGCATTGCATCTAAATTTTGCTATTGAAGCCCACAGAAGTTATGATAACAAAGTCAGGGACAAAGATGATTTACTAAATCCCATTGAATGATTTTATTTTAAAGAAACAGAATCCCACAAATGTAGGGCAGGTAGTGACTCTAAGGAGTGAGCCAGTCCATCTTTCTTCATTAACAGAATTAAATATACCTGGCAGAGGTTTGTCCAGCCTGTTTTAACAGCTTCTGGGGAAGCCTTTGCTAATGCTTTATTCCTTTTACAGTTGCAGAGTTATTCCTAGATTCTAAACCAATGTTGCTGGAAATCAGGCTGACTTCTTCTCATCCTTCAAAAAGGCCCAGGGAAGTAACTAAAGGTTTTCAGTTTTCTGGGGACACTTTTATTACTCCAAATGTATCATCACACAAAAATCATCTGCTGTGGGATTTTGTAAATACACAAGTCTTGGCACAATTCCAGCAAGGGATTTGATGTATTTATGTGAACTGTTTCTTCTTGGGGGTAAAGATAGCAACCTGTGATCTGAATGGGAAAGCAGGCATAACTCAGCAGTTTTGAGTATGTTGTGTTCTGAGTCACCTGAGTCAACCTGAATGTGTAAGTGATATTCATGTTCCTATGGACATCTCACGTCCTAAGGAGAGACTGCAAAAAAAAAAAAAAGGATTATTCATCTCGCAGAGAGAGAAACTATGTGGACTGGATGGAAATACTCAAGAATCACAGGGAGTCAAGGAAAACTTGACTTCTTTGTATATCATATGTACAATGTTACTTGAAGTCTGTAGAGATCAATAATGCCTTAAGAAATTGAGAACTTAAATCATCACCCATTGTTACATATTGTGGAGAAAACAACTCTTCTAACAGAGGGTGGCATAGCTTTTAATTTGAAATCATCCAGAAGAAAGGAAGACCTGATTGTGCCCAGATCCAGAATCCACAAATTACTGAACAGATGCATTTCACTTCCTTTTTCTTTCTCAGGGAAAGGGCCAATGGTACCTACAGGTTAAGACTAATAAGGAATCCTACTCGTTGTGCAAAAAACTGACTAGCCTACCTTTCCTAGCTAGCTTGATGCATATGGTATAAGACTGGTTTGAATGATGTAGTGCTTAATTGTTAGATGAAAAAATCAACTCCGTCCATCAAGTACAATCTTGCAATGTGTAAATTTGCTCCCAGGTTGCTGTGAGGCTGAAGCTGCAAGACAGCAGGTTGGAGCGCAGCTTAGAAGGCACAAATTCCCCAGCAATCAAAAACCAAAAGCAGCTCTTCACATTTCACAGCTCTGATGTGGTACTTCAGACTGTGGATAATTCACTCGCATATCTAGACCCCTTTCCCAAAAGGACTCCAAGGTTCTGATATACAGTGGATCTGGGTGGTTTGTTGTACAATGGGAAATGCACTCCTGAAACCTAAAAGTCAAAAGGATTTTTCAGGTGAAGGAAACTTAAGCTTCTGGGCAGCTTTAGGAGCACCTGTCTTCATTGCTTGATTCAGGAGTATACACTGATGTAGAACACGGAGCTGAACGTGTAATGCTGAAAGCTTGATTTTGCTAAGTACATGCAGATGATGAGACCAAGTCACGGCCTTCTCAGTTCCACAGGTGTCAAAGCTATGCCAAGATCCTGCTCAAAACAACACCCTTCTGCCTTGTGGACATGGCAGGAGCAGGGAAGCTGTCCTTTGAACGAATACTTGCAAATTCCAGACTTTCAGACATGTTACTCATTACTGAGTACACACTTTCAGTGCAGGGACTGTCCTGACCTGCACTGGCTGGCACTCAGCACATTGTCAGCACTTAGCCTATAAGGATAAATAAGGATGCGATTTTCAAAGCTGCAGAAAGAAACCTGAGCTTCCCATTTCTGTTACATCTGTAAAAACATGGGAGTCCAGATTTCTGAGCTGGCTTTGCAAATCTCAGCATAAAATATAAGTGGTGCCTGAAAAAGGCAGACAGGCAGGCAGAACTAGTGAAAAAGGTTATGCTTTCACTCAAAGTTAACAAAATGACTTCCAGAAATTTCCCTCAGTCTTAGATAACCATAAGACCTTCCTGTTTCTAAGGTAGCTTTTACAACACCATCATCAAAAGAAAATCTCAGCGATCGTGTGGTGCCGGGCCACCAGTGGTCCAATCCATGCTGAGATAA
The DNA here is from genome assembly GCF_964195595.1 of Calonectris borealis. Taxonomy (NCBI): domain Eukaryota; kingdom Metazoa; phylum Chordata; class Aves; order Procellariiformes; family Procellariidae; genus Calonectris; species Calonectris borealis. The sequence goes on from NC_134318.1 coordinate 23,917,636, forward strand.
ACAATGCTGTCTATGCTGTATGAGGTGAAGGTGGAAGGATGCTTCTCTTAAATAGCTCAGCTATGGTCACTGAAAGCACTTTGCTTCAGAAGTCACACAGGACCAATATGTATTCTGTGGTGGGGAACAAGAGAAGCCAGATACACTCCAGTAAAGAGGTTATTCAAGTCAGCCAACCCTTATGTACTGTGCGCTTTACATGTTACAATGTGTTTGAAGAACTAAGCCCAAGGGAATCACTTGTAATACAGGATATATTTACCTGATTTCAAAGTGGGACGATTATATGACTTAGCAGAGGCCACATAAGTCAGCAGCAGAATGAGGAAGACTCCCTATAGCCTGTCTTACCCATGCAGGTATTCCTGCCCTTAAAATTCAGTGTGAAAATGATGAAGTCAACAAAAGTTTTGCGTAAGTAAAGATTACAGGATTTGGTCTACCCTGAAGTCTCATGTCCTTTCCGCTGGCCCTAGTGAATCACACCAGAGCTCATAAGCTTGGTGGTACAACCTTCATGAAAAGACACTGAAACCTTTTCATTTAGATGATGTTCTATAACTGACACTCTTGGGCTATGACAACTAATCTCTAGGAGGCAATGAAAGGCTCACCAGAAAATTTGGTTGAGGAAGTATAAGATTTATCTCTACCAACTCAAAGGGCTAAGTACTTAAGGCTATAGCAGAACAGTCCTTAGAGAGCAGAATTTGTGGGCCCCTAGAATTTTCTTCTTCCTAATGACTCTCTGTGCTTCCTGCATGCTATAAAAACCATCTCTTTTTGCATTTCAGCATGTCTATTTCCTTTGATCTGTACACATTTCTCATTGATGCTAATAGAGAATGACACTGATGGGGAATATTTTTGCAACAAGGGGGGCATAGAATTGTTATTCTGGCTAAAGCAAAAGCAATATGACTTAAGTAGAGTTTTTAAAAGGCTTTACTCAAGGCTGTGCAATTGAACATGATACTAGGCTTTCTCTCTCTTTTTTTTTTTAATTTTCATTGAGATTATGTCCATATTTTATCCAGGTTATTGTATTCTTGTAAAATTATACTGCAACCCACTCTAGCACGTTAACAACAAAAGAAATTCTCTAGCTTATTATAAACATCTTTCAAGAAACCAGAAGCACATGTCCTCTGGAAATAATTTTGCTGGTATTTAGGTTATTACAAAAAATTTCCCAAAACACTGGAATTATTTTGTAATGTTCCCTTATACTCTAGCTTGTTTGTTTAGGTTTTCTAGAATATTCTCTTGGTGCCCTGGTGTGGTACCTTCCTTGGGTTGCACAGGGAAGCTGCAGAAGTCGTCCAGAAACTCAGCAATTTGAGTCTGTCTTTGCAGTGATGATTACCTAGTAACTATGTGCCATCAATGAAAAAAGACCTAGTGCAGACACCAGCTGTGTGATAATTACAGTTGGAAAGAAAAAATTCTTTTATCCTGCAGAGATTTGGCAGGATGACGATAGTATTTTTTTGCCCCAAAGCAGACTGAAAATTTAAAATCTGAGAAATTTTTGAGAATTTAAAAAATGGGGAGGCAAGTACGGTGAAAATCAGTAAAATGTTTCATTTAGATGAATTTGATGTCTTTTTCTCTGTAATTATTACCATTTTGTATCTTTGTTGAAACTTCTGTTACTTCAATTACTTTAAGTTCCTCACTGAAAAATCATTTAAAACCAGAAAAATTTGATATTTTTCTTTTTTCTGAGAATACTAAAACATGGGGGTTTAACCAACTGTGTTATGAAGGGAGGCAAGAGGAACAGAAATGGGAAACAGCTCTGGGGAATGTCCTGCTTAGCTTCTGAATGTGCCTTATAGACTGACTTGGGTTTAGTTTACTTTGCCCTTTAAAGTATTGCTACGTGAGTTTGGGTCTTGAAAATGCTTTAGATAATATTTGTTGGATTACTTTTTGACTTAAAACTAACTCACGTCCACAGATCGTGTGTTTTCTGCAGGCTACGATGTCTCTCTAGGGGCACTCTGAGGTGAAACGTGAAAGGGAAAAGAGCAGAGCCAGACTCAAGTCCGACAGCAAGGCGTTAAAACCGAGTCTGCTGATTGTACGCAGCATGCGGATCCTCAGTCACGCTAGGGAAAACAAAGCTGACTTCATTGTTTGAAAAGGCTTTATTCCTGCTCACCTCCAAATCGTTTGAACCTTGACTGGGGTTGCATAGCAGGAAGGGAAGAGCAAACAGCTATTTGTGGCCCACATCTTTGGATTTATTCCAGAAAGAAAAAGCATCTGGAAACAGATTTACCTCCAGTTCAGCATGTGCTTTATTGACCTGCAGGAAGAGTCTGAGTGGTTTAATGGATGAGAGCTTTTCCTCGGTGGGCTGAAGACTAACTGATTTCTGATGGAGCCGCGTGCCTGGGCACAGTGATTAATGCAGTGCGCGTGGCAAAGGGTGGCTGTCGTCCCCTGATGCCAAGCGCTCTCATCTGCGTCTGTGTACTCTCAGCATAGCTTTGGCCTGACACAATTACCTACATGGATATAAGGTTTTTTTCATAGACTTTTAAAACTCTACCTCTTCCTCTACTGAAACCTGACCTGTATGAGCAGAGCCTGGCCAAGGTGCAATCCCTGCAGGACCAGCAGAGGAGAGGTGAGCTCCGTATCCAAGCAGCGGTATCACCTAAGATTTTAGCTGAGATGTTCTGAAGTCACCTGGCATTATGCCCAGGTATCCTGGGTTGTACGCTGACCATGCTTAAGAGGGCAGAGGTTATTTATTGGCAATTGGTGGGAAGGTTCCCAATTCTAACCCTCATCTGAATGTGAAGCCATCACAGAGGCGTTCGGGTTACTCACATGGCCTAACTAGGCACCCAACTTCACCTAAGTTAGGGAGTTAGTCACTCTGGGTTCTCTCTATTGCCAGAGAAGGGAGAAAGGATGCCCAAAAGGCAACTCAGAGCATCTAGTCTGAATTAGGAGCATCAGGCTCCTACTCTAACTCATCTCTCATTCTACTGACTATATGGGGAGCATAGCAGTCCAGCCTCTTTATATAGGCGGCTGAAAATAGTTGGTATAAAACTCTGTGTCTATTACCCCTGGATGTCTTGTCCAGGTATTGCTTTGTTACTAAAGCAGAGAAACATCTCTTCATCTATTTGACTTGTCTGGTGAACATCTGCAGGTTTTTTTTCATACAGAAATTCATATCCAACAGAAACTGGCATATGAGTTTTTCTTTTCCTTAATATGAGCTATATACATACATTTCATTCCTGCAACTTCAGTTATTCCTGACTTACATCACTGTAGGGCAGAAACAGGTCCCCCGTTTCTGAATTGAAAAGTCTCAAAAGCAGTGTGACTAGTGCAGTCATGATTCTGTCAGAAACTGGTATTTTTTCCGAAGCACCAGCTGCCAGAAGCATGTGACAATCAATAGCAGGTTTCGTTTAAGAACGGGCTAAATTTGTAAACACGACGACTGCTAGAAAGCTGGAAAACATAATCTAGTATAACCTAATGCTCAAAAAGAAAAGAGCCAAGACAATTCATCACTTGAAAAAGTAATACTTAGGAAAAAAGGACTTCTATGATTTTTAAGCCAATTTATAGTTTCTGAACCTAGAGTTCTGGCAACATTACAGCAATTGTATTGAGAGAAAAGAATATGGAGCAAATAATGTCATAGAAAATTACTTACCAGGATCAATTTTCTTTGAGGTTTCAAGAGCTTGGGCTTAGGAAAATTATTGGCTATTGGAGCTATGGAAATAAATATTAATGGATCATTTTGTATTATCATTATTCACTGTCATTTTTAGTATATGCATTAGCAATTTATACATTACAGATTAATAGTGGATTAGGAGCAAACACATGTACTTACACCAGAGTTTAACTGTATTTCAAGTAACGTATTTTATAATGAAACATGGGGCTTATGAATTAGAAAAATTCATAAGATTAAAGAATCTGATATGCAAAACATGCTGTTTGTGTGCAGAAGCCAGAGCAAATACACCTCTTGAGATCTGGTCACTTGTGATCACAGTAAACATGCAGGTCCTTTCCCTCCTCTCTCCCAGTGGCTCAGCACTGCAGTAGTGTTCAGAATGTATGCCCAAGAGTTTGTGTGATTGACGCTGGAGGCAATTACAAACCCTCTTTGAAAGTGAGGTTCCCCAAGAGGTTGATCTTTATCTGCTCAGCTTGCTTGACTTCTCAAGTGCACCTGCAATTTTATGAGTGCAATGTGCTGGCTTCCCTTGGTCTATCCCCAACATGAAATTTCATCTTGCCTAACTTTAATTTTCTCTTTGAGCAGGGTGAATATTGCTCCAGAGGTTCCTCTCTCTTCTCTGAGTAGTGGGAGCTGAGACATCTTGCCTGGACCTGGTGACCAGCTTTTCCATAGCTAAAGCTGCAGGGAGGCGAGAGCCTGGTCCCAGCAGCAGGCTCGGGCCATTTCTCCCCCACCGATGGGAGCGAGCACAGGTCGCCCCACAGGCACGCTCAGTGGCAGAGCGCAGGAGTCCCGACAACTCGTGCTCTGCTGTCCCTCCGTGGTTGTGCTCAGGATTTGAAATATCTCTGCATCTCTCTTTTCATACCTTTTGCTGGGATGGCTGGTGGCTGCTCCACTTTCTCTTTCTCTTTCTTTTTCTTTACCTTCTTGGGCTGTAGAGGGGACATGCTTGTCACACTGGTAACTGTCTCCCCTGAGCTGCAAAGCAGAGACCCATAGGTGAGGGAAAAGTGAAGGCAATGGAGGGAAAGACAGTTTGTCCCAGTGAGTTCATGCAAACACATCACTTTCCACTTGTAAGAGTCCCTGCCCAACAACTTGGATTTTGACCTGCCTGAAAAACCTCTTACGGGGGTTGGAAATACTCTGGGTCTTGCATTTTTTTCAACCATACAGCCTGGCTGAGAAACTCAGGAGTCTGATCCGTCCTGGCACAGAAAACGCAAAGCGTCAGGTTTAAACAAGACTCATTTCATAGCACCTATTCTGTAAAAACATGTATGACCTGACTGCTGCACCCAAGAGGAGCATGTACCCCTCTGTCCTCGAGGGCCAGAGGCACAGATGGGTTAGGTGACTTGCGTAAGCTCACACGGAAAGTGTATGGCAAAGCAAAATCTTCGATGTGGTTTCTGGGCTAAGACTGGCTGAGGGGCCAGCAGCCCAGGAGAGCGTGCAGCACGCCTTCGGACAGCTCACAAACCCACATTTGAAAAAGCTAGCTTTTTACAAGAGGCTGGTGTGTTCAGGGCATCTAAAATGGAGAAACTATGCCCCAGTCTCTAAACTCAGGCATTCTCCCGTACATCCGTGCTGAAGAAGCACTAGTAGGTATGAGGGAAGAGTACAAGCTATATTGTAAACAGACTCCTGTCCAAGAAAGCTTCTGTGTTTGGACTATTGCAGTTTAACATCCTCTAAGTCTGGGTTTTTTACCCTCAGCATCTCCCAAAGTCTGAGGTAGTATATCCTGCTTTGAATATTTAAGGCTTGGATACGCCGTCCGGTTGCAGCGATTGTCACCATGTGTCAGCTGAGCTGTGGTAACTGGCTGTGCAGGTGCTCCTAGCTTGCAACTAATGTGAAATAAAATTGTATGGGCTTAGCTGGTAATGAAAGAAATCTTAACTTACAGCTGGGGTGGGAGGAGAGTGCATAGCGGTTAGTTATGGTGGTGGAGGTGACTTGGTAAGCAGTTCTTGCTCAGATGCATCTGACCGTGGGCTCGCCCTGGGAAAGATTAACGCAGTATGGTTGTGGGGACTTTCCTGTTCTGTGCTGGTGAGTTACACCACACAATGGGATCCAACCAGGGTCTCCATAGTCATAACACTGACAACACTGAATTCACTGAATTTTAAATCATTTGTCCCAAGTTGCTGTTCCTCTCCAGGTTCTTTTGCATAATGAAACATTCTCTTTATATTAATAGAATAAAATATTCAAACTGGGCCAAAGTCTTAATGAAAGTTAAGATGTCTCTGCTATTGCCCACACAAGAATAACAAAATAACAGACATTATTGTTTTACACGGCTGTAAATCCAAATGAATGTCACTACCATTGGTAAAATCACTCTGGATTTACACTTGTGTAGATTACAAAAAGCCTCTGGTTTGCTGATTTTCCTGAGTTCTGTTCCACGTACTCAGTCCAAAACACAGGTTTGCTGCCAAACTTTTTTTAAAGTGTTTAAAAGGTAAAATATTTTCATGATTTATAAATAAACCACATCAATTATGTAACTAAGGGTTGCATTAAAATAATTTCCAAGTCTGCCTGCACTATTGTGAACCTATCCCACAACAACCATTTGTTTCGATATTAAAATCAAAACATGAAATTGTTTAAAACCAGCAGGAAATGACTGTCCTGCCTAGCTCCGTTGCCCAAACACAGCAAACTGCAAAGAACAAAGAATACCAAAAAGGGGACGAGAATGATTTTTTAATGTTTTTTGTTTTAATAATCCAAGGTCATTAAGGCAGATGTGTAGCTTAAAGATACTATCATTCTGATACAGCTACTTTAAGCACAATATATGAAAAGGCTTAGTGTCAATTCATTGCATTAGTTATTATTCCTGCTTTGCCACTGAAAAAAGTGAAGCTACAGAGAAATGTATTTGTAGCTTACACTTTTCTTTTAAATGCCAGGGCCATACAGGGTTAACTAATTCTGGCAGATACAATAACCGTACTTGCTGTCTTAGAACCAAGCTCCTCAAACCAAACAAGGAGGCTCAGAAAAGACTCCTTGGCTCCGAAACACTGCCTCTTTGTGAGCTTGTCTTGTTCTATGTCTAAAAGGAAAGTTAGTTTTTTATCTCCAGCTCCTCCTCCAGCCTCCTGGCTTCTATTTCAGCAGTGTCATATTGTGCATTTCTTGAAGGATCTAATGAGTTTTTAGAGAGCAAGAAAAAGACAGGAGTTTGGGGAAAAAACCTGTGGAAGGTGTCTAACAATCATGGCACCAGGACAGCAGTTTCCCTAGAGGTCATGGCTGGTATTTCTGGCACATACTGTCCCAAGAGCTGGCAAACTACTGCAATTTTGGGCTTTCCTAGACTTATCAGAGTCAAGGATGTGGGACTTTTCCTATGGTTGTATAGGTCAGCTATTCCCTCTCGTCTGCAGGGGGATGACAAAAAATTCACCTGAGTGAACTGGGAGCTGCTTCGACGTTTTCCAAATCGGGGAGCTGCGTGAGAAGGTGCCAGGGGAGGACTGGGTATTTGGTTCTGGTTCAGCCTGGCAGAATTCGCTCCTACGCCGTTAGATCGGCACCGTGGAACCAAGGCATGAGACGGACAGCTTTCTGAGGTGAACACTTTTTTCACCTCAAATTATCTGTCTCCAGAAGAGCAGTTACTGAAGGACTGGAGAGTTCAGGCCAAAACAAATAAATAAAAGACAGAAGAAAGAATTCCTGTTTTCAAAGCTACACCTCCTGGGGGTTTCTGGATCTGAAAATTGACAAAATGAGCTAATAACAAGGAAGATAATAATATGGAGGATATTTAAAGAAAAGAAAACCCCAGAAAATAGAAATAGAATTAGGTGGTTTAGAAAACCCAAAATAACTGTACTTTTTATTTAGGTATTTATTTTTAAAATGTGGGAAACAAATGGGTCTTGGTTAACTCATTTTTTTCCCTAATTTGTTATTGGTCAAGTAGCAAACCAAAACCCAAACATTTGCTTTGTTCTACTCAGGAAATCTGGATTTAATTTTCTTTTCTACCAAGGCCATTTTGTGAGACCTGGGGCAAATCACTTAGCCCTTTGTGCTTCAAATTCCAATTAAGTAAAAACACCATTATGATGTCAAGACATGAAATATTTTAAGATGCTTAGGTATTACTGCAGCGGGAGTAGAGACATTTCTTAGACACTGGACTATTAACGTAATTTTGAAACTGGATTCTGCTCTGAGTTTGAAATATCACTAAGGGAGTTGGAGCTGAGCCTGTCTAATCAAGGCTGAGTTTTGCACAGCGTAGTCATTTTGATAGGCAGGAATCTCATGCAAATTAGTTCATCAGTTTGGCCTAATGGATATTTAGACACTGGGTTTTGGGTCTAAATGTGTTGAATTAAGTTCCAAGACAAGGAGTGCACACATGAAGAGAAGTGAGTTCAAAAGAATTAATGGTTTGTGTTTTGAGCAGAGGGGGAAAATAAATGGTACAAAGTGTGAAACATAAAAATTATGATACTGGTAACACTTTCACGGCTATTTAGTTTTAAAGCCCTGAAGTCAATGCACTTCAGATATGCATTTGTAGGATCGGGGCTTTCATTAGCGTATCTTGCTGCACTGAAATACATGAAACCTTATTTTTATCCATATAGAGTCATGCATTTCTTTCACTTCCGGAGACTCCATTTTACAGTGAAAAAATCATGTGGTCTTGTTTTCCCCCTGCTACTCAGCTCCTAAGTTTAGTGTTTGCAGTAGTATCACTACCACATCATGTATTCCCAGAGAGGCAGATTCTGTATTACGAGTCTTTTTATCTGACTGCCATGCTGCATTCTTTCAGTCATCTTTTTAATCGGGTCTTATTTTTCTCCTCTTATTGTGTTCTCTACCAATCTACGCTGATTTCTTCCCCCTCCCCCTTCTTTTTTTTGTTTTTGTAATTCCAACTTTGTCCCAGCAGCTAATAAAGAAGGGGAAAGAGAAAACATCCAGGGAAAAAATGAAAACTGCTGAGCTGTCTCTGTAAATTTTTGGTGTGGTGCAATGGCTGGTCAGGGTCACAGAACAAAGATCTTTCCATGAATAACATGAAAGTTTCAGTTTGTACTGGCCTCTCCTGAACTCTGTTGCTTTGTGGTGACTTCAGTTACATCCGAGTGTCGGTTAGATTGAATACAGCGATAATCCCATGAGAATGCACTAAAAATTACACTATTTGAGGATCTACGATATATCTAGGATATCTAAAAAGATACTACGAGAAATAGTATCTGTGATACCAAGTGGTACTGGATTTAAACTACAAGGCTAGAAACACATGTTTTATGTCACTGAAAACTGGGAAACAGCTGCTGTTCTGTGTTTTTATGAGGCATCCCTCTTTAATCTTTTTTGTTTGTAAAATACTTCTGTCATCTTTTTTTTAATGCAGTTCCAGCACAATTTATATCTCAAGAAGATCATATGAAGGCAATCAGCTTTATCGCCCCACACAATCAAAAACTTTTGGCAGCCAGTGGTATTTAAAGGGACAGTGATTAATGACTGCAGCAGAAGTAGAATTTTTCCCATCACTTGGAGCCTTCAGCTGGGAACAGACTCTGGGCCTAGAAAATCTGCTTTTGAGCCCCACTCCCTGTTCCTGGGTGCAGGAATCACTAGGTAACGTTGTGGTTTGTTTTATGTACATGGATGGTTTAAGTCATTACCATCTGGTGAGGTGTTGGGAAACCCTAGAAACCACACAGCAATTCAGAGCCTCAAGGAGAGGCTTGTCTCTGAAGCACCTGCAGGACCTACAGCTAGATAGCCCAGGTAGATCTCCCTTATCATGCACAGCAGATGTTGGCTTGCAGTCACGTTCATGAGTCATGGACCCAGGACTCTTCATCTCCTGTAGGCATTTTGGAAAACACTACTCATCTTCAGTATACACAGCAAAACAAAGCCAGAACTGGTGCCTTGGGTTATAGTAAAGAAAAGTGTAATCTCCTACCTGTTCTGGGGGCATTTCACCAGGTAATGCTTCACTGTTAAAGAAAAGAAAAAAGAAGGAAAATGTGGCTTCACACCAACACAGTTTATGAGTTACAAATGGGCACTGCAAATAGACCTGTGTGCTGAGACTGTGGAGTTGCCAGGTTGTTACACTGGGAGAGCTGCTAATCATCACCATACATTATATTGTGCGTTAGACAATATGCACAGCTAGGCTTGGGAGAGGGGAATGTATCAAACAACACCAAAAATCTGCTGTGGAAGTGCTGGGCAACACACATTCCAGTGGTCAGCCCAGCCAAAAGACAGCTTGCTAAGGAAAAGAACAGCAGGCCAGTAATTTTACTTTGAAGACTTTTATTTCCCTTGTGGTGCCTCTATTTATTTCCAGAAGCCTGAAATAAACCATTCACCCACAGGAGCCACTGCTGTTCCTAATGTAAGCTAGACTGTGGCCTCAGGCATAAAGGGATTGCCTCCTGGGATCAGATCAGAGGTCCAGTCCAGCCACTATTCTGCCTCTACAGCTGTGTGTGTGAGCTGAATAAATCCTTCTGCTTCGTATTCCTTTGAATCAGTAGTCCTGAGCAAGGGCAGCTCCCCCCCTGCAGCCTTTTAGGAGCCAGGGTTATTAAGATGCTCTTTTGTGGCTTAGTGGCTTCTGTGCCCTGCCCAAGCTGTGCCACGTGCTGGGTGCGGAGGCACGCAGGCAGGAGAGGCTCTGGCTCTTCTGGTCAACCCACTGCCAACTTATTTCTCAGCAGGAAAAGAGGGTGCATCCCTGGGCCATGAAGTGAAGTTGAACACATAGACACCCCCCTCCCTTCATGTTCTCTGTTCTTTAAAAGGCCATGAAAACCAGCCAACAGTGCACTTACACGATTATGCTCCTCTCTACAGGAACGTTTTCGTATTTGGTCTTACCTAAACTCTCCCATTTTAAGGAAGCTACACATCTCCTAGGGGGTGCATTTTAGTCCTAAGGAAAGGGGATCTGAGAGCACTAGGAACTGGGGCTAACACAGGGCCCATGTCTAAGCCAGCCAAGGCAGTGCCACCATCTATCCATGGCCTTTTTTAGATGTACAGGAGCACAGTAGGCTAGACCCTTCGGGAGTAAGGCGATGCTCATGTACACTGTTGACATGCTTTTGAGCATCTCCAGGTATGTATATTACGTATACAGTAAATACTCCAAGCCTTTGAACCAGGGATTGGGAAGAGCAACCACTCGTGTAACAAATGGGCATAGCCTTCTACCAAAACCAGAGAGAGGTTGCCAGCCGCAACCGTGGCTGCTTCCCACAGCACCCCATAGCTGCCCCGTGCTATAGGCCAGCCCCAGCTGCAGCGCGAATCCGATCAAACCGAGGGAGCTCCTTTGGTGAGCAACTGGGTTCAGTATCTCAGAGCCCTCAGGCGAGCCAGGATCTGCTCAGGTTTCACAGACAGACACTCCAGAGGGATCATCTCCAGCTTCACCTACTGCAAATCCCAACTTTTAGTTCAGGTATGAGCTGCTCTTTGTCCCAGGCCGGGACAGGGTTGGGCAGAGTTTTCCCTCCCTTTTCTCCCCGCACTTACTTGGGTGTCTGCCTCCACGCCCTGGGTGTGGGGGTGGGGTGGGGTTGGATCGGGTCGGGTTGGGTTGTTGTGGGGTGAGGCAGGGCGGGGCAGGGCAGGGCAGGGCAGGGCAGGGCAGGGCGGGGTGGGGCGGGGCGGGGCGGGGCGGGGCGGGTCAGATGATCCTCCTTGTGGTATTAGGGCTGAGGAACTGGGAGAGGAAGCTGGAGTGGTGGGAGAGTGGAGGGAGCTGCTGGTGTCTCTGTCACAGGGATGGGGTGACTGGAGAGGTTCAGGGAGAAGCCCTGATGGAAATTTGCCCAGCAAGGTGAGGTAAGGATATAGTTTTGGTTGCCCTGGGCTCAAGGGGAAGAGCAGAGCCAGGCTTCTCTTGAAGCACCTCTGAGGAAGGTGATGTGGCAACCACATCACTGAAGGTGGAAGAAGGCTGTGCCTGGAGCCTGCCTGGAGGCTTGGGGTGATGCAAAGCAACTGCTTTGCTGTCCCTGTCTTTTCTCCTTTCCTCAAGAAAGGATGGACTTCATGATTTCACTGCAGGTTCCCTTCACATGAATACTAGCATCTGCCTAGTCCAGCCCAGGATGGAGCTATGGAGTGCTGAGGATGGAGAGGAGGTAAGATAACACTTTTTGAGGAGTGATGCCTTATTCTAACAGCCTGAATGAGAGAGCGTTGCTGTTGGCTGACAGGATGGATATCTTGCGGTCAGACCCTAATCCCTGGAAGGTGCTTCTGGAGGGGGCAGAGGAGTGTTGAGGGAGGAGAGGGCTCTTTGTGCCCCATGCCCATATGGCTGAGTGGAAACAGCACCTCCCGGGGAACTGCTGCTCCCTGGGGCAGGGGTTCAGGGCTGAACCTGCTACCATGGCCCAGAGGCTGTGGGGAGAAAAAGCAATACGGGGCTGGTGGAGACTGTCCCCGTCACTGACACTTCTTCCACTGCTGCTTCAGAAATTTTAATTCCCTGATGCTTGACTGGATGCCGAGCCAATTAATGTGGCTCCAGAAAATACTCTGATCAGGTGGTCGTAGCTGAAAGACTTGCCTGAAAATCTTATCATTGTACACTGAGTGCCTGTCTGCTAAGCTTTATTCTGTTACATTTCCATTGAATCCGTAAGTTTAATGCTGCCAGTGTTTACTGGATAATGTTAAAAATCTAAATAAAAATTTGGTGAAGCCTGCAATTATTCAGATATTAGGGTAGTGAAGAAAGGATTTAGCAGCTCAGAAGAAATTACTTTTTTTCTGTTGTATATGCTTATTCTATATTGTATTCTATATTATTTTTATATTTAACTGGTGTTGGCTCAATGTAAAGACACCTTTTCTCCAAGCTGCTTATATGCTTACACCAGCATAAATCACCAAAAACAGAAACAAAATCTAGCCCAATGTCTGTTCAAGAGAAACCAGGATACATCGGTGTATCTAGTGCTTGTGGCTTCAGGGTGACTCACCACGACCAACATACTTAAGTGTGGGTACTCCCTTGGCACAAAACTTCTGTCATCACTTAACAGGGTAGGAAGCATAACATTGATCTTGCTCCTTCCTCTTGGCAAGCAGAGTTGTTGGGCTCAGTTAGAATCAGAGTTACTCTACCGAGCACACTACCAGGAAGATGGAGCCACAGCCTGAAATGTGTTTGTGGTCAGGCAAGGACTTCTGTACACATCTATTTTTGGCTTACATGTATTCTCCCTCGTGTATCTGAGTCACTCATTCCTTCATGGTACGTGTGTAGTGCTGAAGAGGCAGCAAAGTTACGATTCTCTCCTGTCATTAAAGGACAAATCACTAACCAAACTCGTTTTGAAATCTTCTGTTCAGAGATGGTCTTTACGCTCTCCTCTAACGTGGTGGCTGCTAAGCATGCTGGTATTGCATCCTCACAGCTTGTGTGAGGTCTCCAAATAAACCACTCTTAAACCAAAATGAAAGTAGAGCCTGCACTGGCTACTCCACAGGTATGAAATAGCACTTTTGATTACAATAGGGCTGCTTTCATGCAGGTTTAGCCTCTCTGAGAAACGCTCTCTGAGGAAGAGAAGAATGAAACAGTAATCCTTGATCTTGAAAGATTATTATGAAAATGCACATCTGAATGACAAAATGATGCTTTGGTTTCAAAGAACGCTATGAAGGAGAGAGTGCTAATAACCTCCATTTTCCCAAGAATATTGACAGCCAGTCAGGAAGGGAGAAGAAAACAGAACAGAAGATGACCGCTTTGAAACCCCTCTAAACTTGTCTGCAGAAATGTCACTCATGCAAAATGTTAGCTACATCTGGTCAAAACGCAATTTAATGATACAGCACTTGGTCTTCTTTGAAAGAAGTTCCAACAACCTTCAATTTATGTTTATGCGAAGTTGAAAAATTTTGAAAAGTCCAAAGCAAATTTAAAGCAATTAAAGGGAGCAAAATGCCTTTGTTCTAGTTTTGCTGGCAGAAATGGTCTTTTCTACCAATATTTTTTTGTTTGTTTTTATTAAAATCAAGGCAAAGAGATATTTGTCTTCCCTGCCTTTTCTGCATTCTCCTTCTCCCCCTCTCCCTCTTTGGTAAGGGCCTTGCAGTCAGCAAGAATGACATTTCACTCACCTGTGGATCTCCTCTTGTTCAGGAGTGACTGACAGAGGATGACAAGTGTAAAAAGGAGGACGCTGATGATTCCTATTGAACACACAAAGACGGCATACACGTACAAATCTGAAAGCCAAGCATAGATGATGGTCAGCGTTGCAGCTCTATGCTTCATGCTTACAGGATAGAAAAAAGTTATGTCTACAAAATCTAAATAGACCATGGCCCAAAAGATTTAGCGTATCAGTTCAGAAGTAATTTATCCCTCTTGAAACTTTCATACAGTATCCTGCTCAGTTTAAAATTTGGTTGAAGTCTCCATAAATGCAAATAGGTGTAGTTACGAGGGCTTGCTTTCAGGAGGGAGGAAAGGGCTGGTTTGGGGTTTTTTCCTCTTTTCTTTTTTCCTTTTTTTGGTGGGGCAACCAAAAACCAAAAGGACTTCAGTTGGATTATTTCCCAGTTCAAACAGCTGTACTGGTTTTAAAAAAAAAAAAAGTGGCGGTGGGGGAAGTGCTGAGTGGCTGCAGAAGAAGGAGGAAAGTCTGTGACTGCTGCTTCTGGTGGCAGCACTGGCTTGAAATTTTTGTGGTTTTTTTCCTTTTAATTTTTCAATCTACTGCCTCAGTCTCCCTTTATGGCTTTTATTCAGGTGCCATAACACATTCCCACTGGAGCTGACAGGAGTTGTACCATGGCAGATCAAGATGGAGTATTTTGTTCAGAAGGAGAAGAAATCTTTAATGACTTATTTCTGCTTTTACTAGAACTTTAAATAGAGTACTTTAAGGATGCTCTACCCATTAATGTCTTAAAATGTCCTTAGGGAGGTATACTGGCTTCTTTCCTGCTTCACAGAGAGGAAACTAAGCCTCAGAGGTCAAGTGTTCTTGTAGAAAATAGCGTTGCTGGAACTAGACCCCTGACCTGTAGTTCTGTGCTTCGTTCCCTTTACACAGTACAACAATATAGCTTGTAAATTGTGGTTTTAACAGTAAGGCTCCCCACAGGATCCAGGCCAGCCTGCGAGCGAGCACCACTGCCTGGCAGGCAGTGCAGCAGCGTGGCTGCAAATGCCGTGCTGGTGCTTCGCTGGCACTCCAGATTGGGGCAGGAGGAGGAGGAGGAGGGAATCCCAATTGCCTGCAGATTCTGGATTTCAGTCTCCTAGAACAGTTGTTCACTAATCTACACAGAAAATACTGGCTTGCCCTGCAACTCAAGGGAGCTTTCGGCTGCTCTTGCAGCGCAGAGCATGTCTGGTGAGCAGTTTCTAAGGCTAGTGGGAGTGCAGAGTGCTTGGTACTTCTTCACGCAGCACCTTCCTGGGTAAGGGGGTTTATTTGCATTGCGTGATTAGCCAGGCATAGGTTATTTTCCCATTGAACAAACATATGAGAAACTGAAACTGGAGCCTTCCATTCTCTTTTCTCCAGCACCCCTTGTATGCTGTGGGATGGTTTTTCAGGCAAGACCTGAGTTTGCACACGAACTAGCAAAATTGGGCCTGATCGGGGCACTTTAGTTGTACTGTAGCATTGAACTAAAGTAACATCTTGTATACAACCAGTAGCAGTTAGATGTATCTTTACCTTCAAAAAACTTCCAAGCTTCATGGTTTTTCTTGAAAGTGGGATCATCAGCAGATTTTGATGAAATCACTGAAAAAAAAACAAAGAAGACATGACAAGAACTGAAAATGTGTGACACAAAATGTTGGGACCTCTTGAAGTAAATGTAGTTCTGCCTTAGAATTCACTGCACCAAGATCTTGCCTTATCTCACAGGGTAATGACCTTTCAATGAAACACTTCAGTTACAAAACAGATTTATAAAAATGTCTTCCAGCAAATCTCATCTGGTTTGGCATCCCTCACAAATGCTGTATGGGTTGCGAGACTGCCTCCTTGTTGTCATCTTATTCTGGGAAGATGAAATGTGTGGCTCTTCAATTGAAAGTTAAATGCAGTGAAGTACAGCAAGAGGATAGAAACACACTTTAGAAGAGCCTAGGCCTTAGAATAGGGTGGCCATCTGCTTTAAGGTCTGTAGTAGCATTGTGGGGATTGTCTGAGTATCCCAGGGAAAAAGCTGCTATTAATGCTGTATGTCTGTGTTCTCAGTTACCCAGAACTTGTACCTCTAGGGTTGCAATTTGTGTTTCTGTCCCAAAACAGGCTACTTCTGAGAGAGGAGATGAACAACTTTTGCTCAAGAGAATGGGAATTTATTTTCCTTTGTAGTTAAGAAGGTTTTTTAACACTGTAGTCTATTTCTAAGTTTTAGAGGTTAAGGGAAAAAAAAATAATTGGAAGAGCAGTAGCTTTACTGAAGGACACCCCTCTGAAGACTTCCTGAGAATTGACTTGGAGCCAGCCACATTAGGCACCGATTTTTTTAAAAAACAGGGAAGTTGTTCTAGCAATGCTTGGCACTGAAGTAATCTCTGCCAATATGTTTCCCCAGCTTCAGGACTGACTCTGTAGGCCCCTGGTTTTGTTCAACTTGCCTTCCTTCCAAAGCTCTTGTGGATGTCCCTTGGCACGTTGAACTGCCCTGCCGTTCCTACAACAGCACCCAAATAACCCGTTAAAGTGGGAGCACTGCTCGTGAGTTCTTTTTCTTCTTCCTTCCTTCAGAAGTTGGCTTCTATGCCGTGCCTTTTAAAGATACATGGATATGACACCTGCCTATCTGCAAAGAAGCCACCCATGCATGCATGGACTTTCTGAAGCATGTCCAAATGCTTTAGAAAGTGCATATCTGAGCTGGGAAGCAGAACGCATCTACTTACCCTCAGTGTCCTTGGCTTAGATGTAGGAACAGATTAGCCTGAACATCTTAATTAATGTAAACTGCTCTGTCAGTGCTTTATCAATGGTCATTGACTGTTGAGTGCAGAATAGCTTAAATTCTTGGCCAGAGTAATTCCCCTGCCTATGGGTCGGGTTCTTTTTCCCCTGAGAAGGAAGACTGCATGACCACAAGGTGTACCAGCTCACCTTTATATCCTAGAAAAAGGGCCAACCAAATGACTATATCCTAATTCAAGTAAGAGGGAAAATAGCTGCAGATTTTGCACAGAATTGCACTCTTTGTTTCAGAAAGAGGAGCAGACTACAGAACTCTGGGCAAATGGATGAATGTCAATGTCATAACAGCTGTATAACCTAGTACTAGAATCCAAATGCTCTGACTGCTGGATCACTGTTCAAAACCCTCTCTGCTCTCCTCAGCCAGATTGTTTATGCATGCTGACATTTTTTGATGACATCAGACTAGATGATCTCACTTATGGTAATCCATGATTTTTTTTCTGCTAGCAATCATTGCAATGGAATAGGAGTCCGGTGATGTCCATGAGATTGCCAATGAGGTCTGAACCTCCTTCTTACTGGAAAGGTAATTCATTAAGGAGTGTCCTGCAGTGAATGTGAGGTGTGGGGCTAACTCAGTTTATATGGAACTGCTTTCAGGACTAATGAAATCTTCTGTTTAATTGTGATGGGAAGCTCATCCTGAATTTTTTAACAAATCTACTCATTTGTTACATGAAAGTATCACATGTGTAGATTTTTGGCAAGTATTTTAGAATACTTTCTCTGAAAAAAAAAAAAAGGGCTTTTGTTCATTTTGGGGGAAAAAAAATTCTTGCATTCCTGTATCTTGCAACATTTTTACTGTTAGAAAACGCCACATGCAACTAATATTTAATAGAACTATGGGAAACTCTGACACATATACTTCCTAACGAGACAGATTGTTGTGATCATCTCTACTTGTTTGTGTTGTCTATGCCAGTAGGATTATAGTTGGACTGCCTAATTTTCTGTGTCCTCCTACATGTAGTCTCTTCTCTTGGATTGTAAACCATTTGCAACACATATTGCTCTTCCTAAGAAATGTGCAGTACCTTGCATAGTGGGCTTGAGGGACTACCCAACTATAAATGATGGTTTGGAGGTGCTGCGTATTCTTCTGAGAAGACTACTCACTATTTTGAGTTTTCTGATAGGAAGGCAGTGGGAGAACCATCTTTCTGATGTCTTTTTTTTCCTCAAATAAACTTTTCTAGTGTATTCTGTACTATAATAAAGATCATTAACTTGGTTTTAGGCTAACACTGACCACACAAACCCGGGAAAAGAACAGATGCCTTTAATGAGAAGATGGGGGAAGGGGAAAAGGTTCACCTTAGCTTAGAGGGAAGATGTTGCATGGCTGGAGTAGGAGACACTTCTTGGCAACATCAGGACATGGACTTCTCTTGGTTTTACTACCAAGATTTAACAGCAGCCTTTTTATAAATCCTATTTGTTGTCTTGTATTCACTGCACCTAAAGGGGGCAAACTGCAACAGTTCAAATTTCAGCTGGGTCTTCTGAAAACACTAGGAAGTTGCTTAATTGACAGGTGAGTCTATGAACAGAAGACTGTAAGGACTCCATCACCATCAGATGAGGCTCCTTTTCTGAAGAAATATATTCTGTCCCTAAAGGAGAAGCCAGATATGTAGCTAAACTTTTAACTGCCATCATTACATATTGAGGAATCGTAGCCTGTAGCTCAATTGTTTTTCCACATCTCCAATATGTGTATCTGTATAAATTTGCGTTGCAAGAAAATGCACTTGCAACTTCTTCATGGCCTACACAACTTCACACCTGCAAACTTGCTAGCAAATAACAAAATCTGAATATAAGTTAATAGCAGTAGATACTACAGACCCAGCTGTAATCTGGTAAAGTCTTTTGCTTTGAATAGTGCTATGCTTGGTGGCTAACAAAGGCTATATACTGAACTGCCCCAGGTTTTTTCTGCTTCAAGAGCAAGTCAGATTTTGAAGAAGCAGAATGACCCTTTTCCATTCCCTCTGGAAATTTCTGTCTTACACAGTGACCTCCTCTTCCTGTGTGAACAAAAAAAGGGACCTAAATGCTACTTCTGCATCCACTTGATGCACAAGGTTGTAAGAAATGTGCCTGGTGCTTTAGCATAAAGATACTATTTTGAATTTGGCCATAATTGCAGACACATTAACTGGAACAAAATGTCAGACAAGACAGCAACTGTGATTTGTTTGAATACTGTTACCTTATTTGATAAAGCACAAGCAGTACAATTTGTATTGCTCCTTTTGTTGCATCCTGGATCTAACTGTAGTATAAGTAAATCCCTTTGCAATAAAAAGTGTAACCGATCATAATATAAAATACAAAATGTGTTTGGAACAAAATTTCCTTGAAAAGCCCAAGTGTTACCATTGGGGAAATTGGGGACTTTATCACCACTCTGAGAAGAGTTGCCTTCCCTCCCATGCGTAGCAAGTCCTGTACGCTCACAGTGTGTTAACCGAATGCTAGCTAAGGTGTCCTTTGTTTCCAGTAAACAGGCTTTTAGCAGTAAAACAGTTGCTATGGCATTTAAAGATAAGTAATTTTTCAGATGTCTTAGTATCTTTAATCTGGATTTAGAATTAGAATAAATACTCTTTCGGGGTGGCCGGGGGGGTGGTGGTGTCTGCCTCAGATGCCCACGGGGTGTGTTGTCGGTGTGTCTGGTCTACAGGTGGGCCTGCCTTCCTCCCCTGTCTCGGGTTCCTGCTCTGCTTTGGGTTACGTTTGAAGCAGAGAGAAGCAATACTGCTGACCAGAGAGTGTGAGAAAGATGAAGTCATGAGTCTCAAATCCCCACCCTGATTATGTATTCATGAATCATATTAAAAATCAGGGGGGAAAAATAGTATTTAAGGGCTGGACCGAAAAGTTACATTTTCCTTCTTTGCAATAACTAAATTGAACTGAACCCCACACTTTAGCTAGGAAGAGCAATGAGAAGTTTCTGTGTTACAGTAAGCAATAGCCTGAGCAGCTATGAAAGATGCAGAGTGGCTTTTTGTGAGGAGGGGTATGACAGGTGGTGTGACAATATTTTATATTGCTTTTTCTTCTGCTGCCATTTACCTGGAACATGTCATTCCCTTTCCAAGCACTCCTGACAAATCCGTATGTTTCACTATAGGCATGTAAGAAATTCCATCATTCAGTGAATGAGAAAACATTCTTTAAAATGCTGACCTGCCCTATGAAATGATATTATCACAGGAAAATCCTAAAAAATGATTCTCCATCTGATTTTCTCTTTTTTTTTTTTTTCTCTTCTTCCCCGCAAACCTGTTACTTGTTCTGCACTCCTTGGGTACATCTATTGGTCTATTTTGCAAGTCCTTCGTGCAAGAAGCACATTACTTGTTATCCACTCTATCTTTCAGTGTACTACTCTTGCAGACAGCTACCTGGTCTGGTGCAGAGGATTTCAGGGGAAGGGTCAGTATAGCGTAAGCCCCCAGCTGAAACAGTACTTTCCTCCCTCGCTGCTTCTCTCTGTGTCTTGACACCAGACCTGGCCCTCTCTAGCTCCCATCCCTCAAGTTATCCTCAGAATTTCTTCCCCAAAGCACTGGAAGAAGGTGTGATCTATCTGCTAGGAGACTGCGGGATTGTATGGTGGCCTCCCAGCCCTGCTGGTAGGCCTGCAAGCTTCAGCCCTGGCCATCCATTCGAGGTGCTGTTGGAAGTGACACCCCCTGGTAGTTACTGTCAGCCTCTCCTCCTCTTCTCCCCCAGCACAGCACTTGAACCACTTGTTCCTTCTAGGCTGAGATGAGAGCCTTGGCTTCCCTTCCCCACACCAGTCGCCAGCTTTGCCCCTTGCCAGAGGTGAGAGGCTGAGGCAGCTGGAGTGATCAGTCCTCCTGCTTGCCAGTTCCTTCTTGACAGTGGCTGAATCCTTCCTTTCAGCCAAATCTAGAGAGGTGAAGGAGGAAGAGATAGGGAGAGGAGGAGGAGAGCCAGTTCCTAGCCAAGGGCAGGAACAGCAGGGAAGAATGACTGCTGAGCATGGAGCAAGCTAATGCCTGAAGTCTGTAGGGCTAAATCATGCATACAATAAAGTTTCATTTCACATCCCTGTGTGGTTACAAGACTAACCACTGTGTCTTGGCTCCAGCTGCCCAACATGGGGTCAGTGCTTGCAAAACTTAATGCCCTCCAGAGATTAAGATGGCTGAGTTCAGGAGATGTTGGGCTCTAGTGTTTTCATTCCTCCTCATTCAAAAACAGAAGAGTGAAAACAGCAACAAAAATCAAAGAAGAAACTGTTCTTTGAGCTGTGAGGCTAATGAATTCTGTGTCCTGTACCCTAATGGCTCCCCCCTCTGCAACAACCTTAGTACTGGCCACCTCCTCCTGTGGTATGTCCAGGGGCCCCACTTACTGACTGCGATGTGGAAGGTGACTGGGCACATGGCGGCTCAAGAACAATAATTACCTTTTTTGTTCTTACAGCTTTCCTTCAGTGAGGAAGTTCCTGCAGATCCTCTCTCCCTCCCCCCCAGCCAATTTCACATTACTTGTACAACCTCAATATCTTTAAGACCGTTATCTCGTTAAAATCAGCCCATTGATTCAAAAGGGTGCAGTCTAGTTGATAGTGTGATCACGTAGGCTTTGGTTTCTTTAGGATACCAGGTTATGGATTACAGATGACATTGGGCTGCAGGATCACATTTCTGACCCATGGTACTGATTGCTCTGGTGATTTGTATTTAAGAGTCTAATGAACTTTGGTGAAGTTTTCCTTTAAGTCCCACTTCCCTGATCTTCAGGGGAAGAAGCGTGACTGATGCACACAGCTGGGGTCTGGGTGCTGGAGGGGTGGGCTTTTCCCTGGTGGAGACAGATAAGGGGTTGGGGTTCCGGTTTGGACTTCGTCCTGCTCCGTCATTATTTATATTTCTGACTGTCTGCAACCAGGAAGCAGAGGAAATCCCATATGAATGTCTTAGAGACTTTCCAGACAAGTTTTGCATACCCTATAAGACCAAATAGTTTAGACTAGGATTTTCTTGCTATTGTTTAAAATTGATCCATATTGTTTGCTACTAATCTACACAGAACTTCAGCTTTGG
Source organism: Calonectris borealis (assembly GCF_964195595.1). NCBI lineage: Eukaryota > Metazoa > Chordata > Aves > Procellariiformes > Procellariidae > Calonectris > Calonectris borealis. The sequence goes on from NC_134318.1 coordinate 23,939,499, forward strand.
ATCATTAATGTCTTTCATCATTGCTAGTAATAATCAGCTAATTACATTATATTAATGCCATGATTTCTCAAGGCAGATTTAAACATTGGTGGTCAACGTGAAGCGTAAACGCTCTTTATCTCTCATTATGTGTTTTTCACATCTTTGTTCTTATACTTCTGATAGATCAAAATGAAAGCTTGTGATACCTGAGAGCTATCCACAGGAGATCATATACTCACAAAGATTATTTTTTGCTGTGACATTTGTCTCCCTGTGTCTTTATAATCCGAAAGTGATACAGAAACCTGAATGACACCAGTGAAGTTGGCATTGACAGAATGTGCTTTGGATTAAGACTATGTAAACGTGTTCAAATCTATCTTGAAAAGGCCTGTAGTCAACAGAGTTCCCTCAGAGCAAAACTGGTTTCAGAGGAGAGCTAGGGCCACTTTCCCCAAAACATAAATTAGATAAGGGGGATTAGGGTTTCCCAGCTACAAGAATAACCTTTGCAGTCTAAACACAACAATAAATTTAGTATCAACAGCAATGGCAGAAACTTCATGAAGTACAGCTTTCTCCCACAAGTTTTCCTGTGATTGCTGGATGAACCTTTTGAATTTCCCGACCCATGGACCAAGCAGTCACACTTGATTTTTGGCATTATCTTTAGAGTTGGACCTGTGGGAAATCAACTTTTCTGTTTATAAAACCACAAGCAGGGGGCTAGTTTGCCAGCTAGCGCTAATGGCACAACTGCAGAGCTCAACGACTCCTTCAAAGGCATCTGTTCTCTAAAAGCCAGTTTCACCCATCTCTGAAAGCGTGGGTGTGGTGGCGTTAGATTTTGAGAGAAGGCCTTTTTTCAACTTGGTTCAAAATCCTCAGTCGTTGCTGGTCATTTCTTTATCTGAAGTTCAATACCAGCAGGATGGTCACTGCTTTTCTAGCTCTGCTTTCTGGCTACAAGTGGCATAAACAAAAGTACAGAAGTGATACTAGAAACGCTACTTACCAACTGCTGCTAGACTAGAACTAAAAGCAATGAAAACACCAAGAGAGAGGCAAAACATAGACCTAAATTATAATGCTTCTATTTCTGGCTGACCCACTGCATATTCTTCAGAAAATAAGTTAATTTCTCTCTGTTTCTCTGTTTCTGTCTCTTTGTATTTAAATAATAATGGCATTTGTTTATTCCCACTAGCAAAGCTGTAGAGACCTGTAGCTGAATGTAAAGGAGTTTTAATTACTGCTATTCTGGTAAAAGGCAAAGGAAATGCACTATCTTGTACAAATCTACCAATCTTCTCACTTCTTTACATTTTATTATGGCCTGAATAATGTTTAAATTGTAATGTGTAAGTAAGGAGGTTGAGTATTACGTTTTCTACTCATATCCACAGATAACACTTAAAAATAACCTAACTTCAAATGTCTTATGGATGAACTTGAACGAAAAGAAAAACAGGGATCGTGGGACAAGAAAAATGATAGAATTGAAATCAGTAGCCTCTCACCTCTTATTTCAGTAGCTGCTGTGCCATTTGACCATGCTGTCCACTTATTCCTGTGTTTGCCAATTTCCTGGACTTTGCATATATAATGTCCTTGATCTGTTTGCTGGAGGCTTAGAATAAGAAATTTGTACATAGTTCCATGTTTCTCCTTAAGAAGATGAAGTCTTTGCTTGTGGAAATGATGAGTATAATTTCCATAATACTGGACAGACCCAAACTTTGTCATTTTGATCATCAGATACTCCTGGGTAGGTGATGCAGCGAAGACCCACCGCACAGCCAGCAAATTGTCTGTCTTTCTCTTTTGAGAAATGTGGCAGTAAAGGGTAGCATTATCTCCCTCGGAGTATCGCACTGTTGGTCCCGGAGAGACTGTCACATTTAAAGCCTCACAAACATCTGCAAAGGAAAGAAAAGATGTGAGAATCCTCCATACAGGCACAAGAGCACCGTAATCTGTCCCAGCGTGCAAGTCCACAGCAGGTAAACTGATGGCACCTGTTCAGCGTGCAGCAATTTAATGAGCTTTTAGAACCTGACATCTTCTGTCTCTCTGTGAATGTTAAGGATTCACTAAGGCCCTCCTTTAGTGAGTCTGCTCTAGTATTCTTGCTGTCGCTACTTAATAAGATAGGGCTGAAGTGGGCACCTTGCTGCTGTCATAGACCCAACATCACGTAATCTTTCATCAGTCTGAACAAGCATTAAGCTAAAACTAGCATGGACCAAGAGCCAAGAATGTCTTTTGGAAAGCTGTTCCACAACCAGCTCTTCCGATGACTTGCCTCCTTCTTAGGATATCCAGGCTAAATTCTTTCAATAGCCAGTTTATGCCCATTTGTTCCTGTGCCAACTTGAAGTTTAAATAGTGTTTTCCTCTCTAGCACTTGCTTCCTGGCTCCATATAGAAAGCAATTATCTGGTGTCTCAGCCTTTGCTTTGTTGAGCTAAAGAAGCCAAGCTCTGTTAGTCTCCTCTAGTAAAGTAGTGTCTCCACTTCCCTCTTCACCTCAGTAGCCCTTCTCTGCATTGGCTCCAGTTTAAATTTTGGTTTTGATTGTAATAATTTTTTTTTTTTTTTAATGTGGGTGACTGGAATTATAGACAGTGTCTGGAAAGCAGCTCTCCAATGTCCTGTGAAAGAGTCACAGTACTTCCCAGATTTGACTGGGATATACCTTGCCTGGTATACCCCAGAATTATGTTGTCCTTTTTCATGATATTTTCACATGTCATTATATGTCAGTTTATAATTAAATAATATACTTGGCCATTTTCCCTTCTTTGTCATTTGCAGTTCAGTTCCCAGTGTCTCAAAGAAATTCTTACTAATCCCCAAGTACATGACTTTGCTTTACTAAGTTCTGCTCCACTTTTGTTACTTGGTCCTGAGTTTTTCCTACATGCTATCCCAATCTTATGCTAACTTGATAAGGTCACATAATTTCAACGTGCATGTTTCTGTCTACTTTTGGACATAATTGTAAGGTGCAAACCTTACATGATACTGTTCCCTAGATGATCACTGAAAGACTACTAACCTCGCTATATGCCCATAACCAGCTCCTCACTTTACAGTTCCCCGTGGCCTCTCTTTTAAGTAATATTCTCCTTGTCATAATCAAATGGTCATCTCAAGTCTGGGTTAAATCTGTCAGATTAGTCCTTCTGACGCCAAATTCAATTTCATCTGACATTATTTGCATGACAAAATATGACATGAGATTATATTGGGACAAATGATTATTCCATTGTTCCATTCATTTCTGACTCTTGTTTTTCTGTTCTTCAGCATGAACCCAGCTTAGACCAGTTATTTGTCTCTCTGCTTTATTTCTAACCATGGCCAGTATAGGTGAAGGTTGAAAGAAGTCCATAGCTGTTCATTAGAGGAAGATTTTTCTTTCCTGACCTAACCGATTTATGCTGGACTGATTTTCTGAGGCATGGGAATCAACACTCATTTTATTTCCTTCCTAATGTACATTAACAATGTTCTTATTAGTCATATCAGAGACTGACCTATTTTTGACCAATGGTATATTGTGGCAATGTGTTCCCTAAATGACTTGTAATGTGTAATCTACCAGTCTGATGGCATCCACTAGAGAGAGAACCGTATTTCAACAGTGAGCAAGCACTCCCTGAAATGCACTCTGCAAATGTCCTCTAAAATGTGAATATTAAGCTTCCTGTTATGTGAATATACTGTACTCAAATACTAATGAGAATTGGAACTCTGGGAGAATGATTTTTTCATTTCTGGACACTTTTCTAGCACATCAGCTAGGAACATTTTAACAAAGGGGATGAGCGTTTTGGCAGACTCTTGTCTGACATCAGCTCCTGAAACACAAACATATATTTATCTTCAAAATAAGCAAGTAAAGTATTTCCATTCTGTTTCTGAAGGAGTATTGGAGGCAGAGACACTGGTTTTATGGCCCCAGTAAAGTTGTGAAATAGAGTGGTGAATTGTACCACCTTACTTAAAGTAAATCCACTAAATTAAAGAAGTTACGTTGCAGCTGTTTGAGAAGAACCCTCTGAAAATTAATAGTATAATAATTATTTTGGGTCATTTCAATAGAAAGCTCTACCGAATGGTGTATTTTTTCCAAGTAGACATTATTTTTTCTTTATGAAGGAGAAAACAAGTTGTATAAAGAAAGGGATTTTTTTTGTAATTTCTTTAGGAAACTACAGCTAAGTAGTGGCCTTAGACTGTTGATATAATTATCTGTGCATGATGTTTGTGTGTGCAATTCATGTAAGTGCCAAAGCAAGAGATTATTTTGGATTGTAGAAAGCACACAAGTAGAACAGGATGTTGAAATTTAAAATTAAGGCTGAATACCACCAAAAGCTTTCCAGGCATGAAACTTCAGTTATTACTTGGTGGAGTTACCTGACCTTGGTGCTTTATAGGCAATTGTGAAGATAAGATGGCTGCCTGTGCCATTGAAATAAGATTAAATTTTGAAGGTTGTGCTGCTCTGTAAATGAGGAATAAGATTTTCAACACTTTCTGGGGTTCTCATAATTACTTAGGCTATAAATGTTTAATAATTAATTTATAAAAATGTGGTTTGGTTAAATGAAAAACACAAACTTTTTCTATTGAAATTATTAACATGTCGTGAAAACTGTAAAGAAAAACAATTATGTCATTTTCCTGACATGTGAACTTCTTGTTTGGAAAAGCTGGCTAGGATTAATTGTGGAATAGAGTCCCAAAATGAAAGGCAAAAGAATCATTGCTTAATTCGAAACTAGGCAGAACACAGTGCCAAAAAGTACCCAAGAGAAAATACAGAGGAACTCAGATATGGTGATGATGGAAGCCTCTGCAAGAAGATAAAGCAGCATTGTACGTGGAATCTCTGATCCCTTTCTAGCCATTTACACTCATACAAACATAGATATTTTATACCTAAGGCTTCTACTTTTCCTCTGGGGACATGCCTTTTTATAAGGAAATACCAAATTTTGCATCCTTCATGTTGTCTGATCAGTGGGAATCCATCTCCTTATCTTTCTTCTGTAGCTCCTATTGGTGCAGCTGTACAAGAGCAGCAATGGGGAGAGTTTTGGAAATTTCCTGATGCTTTTACCATGATCTGATCTCATCTCATCTCATCTTAAATGTTGAACAGGGTCAGGTGATGCTTTATATAAAACAGAAAAACAGTGTCCATTTGACTGTATCCTCCCACTGCCATTGGAGCAGGAACAGTGGTAGATTTTGGAGGAAAGGGGTCATTTGCCTCGTATGTGGAAAGGAAAAGCCTCATTCAGGGCTCCCAGACACTAGTGGAACTGTTCCTCCTGTCTTTAGGAGGCACTGGATCAGCCCCAACATGAGGTTTACCCCTGTAATGGGCTCCTTGCCAAGACAGAAGACTCCTTCACAGAGAGCAGGCTTGTGTGCCAACAGAGCACTGAATTTCTAGACTTCAGATTGCTGCTTCAAGTGAGGGTTCACTATTTTTCTTCTCCTGCCTTCCCAGTATAGCATGATGTAGCCGCTCAGGTGGAGATCACCACAAGAGTTTTAGTCCTGCTTCTGCTTGGAAAGGGAAACTATTTATAGAAAAGGGGAGGAGAGTGAGTCAAAGACGTGAGGATTCCTTTGCAGTGTGCTTAATCATCAAAAACGTCTCTTCTATTTGCAACCAGCTCCCTTAGTTGCTCCCATCCCGATGTTTTAGCTGTTTGTTTCTTTGCTGCCTTCTACCTGCATGTCTCACTAGCCTGTTTGGAGTCACGGAAGGTTACTGCTGACTAAACTGTGTTTTGAAAAATCCTATTTTGAAAATAGTCCACTTCTGCTTACATCAGTTTAATTCCAAGCATTAGCAAGGTTTGGACTTTGTTGTCTGCCATATTACATAGCAAAACACTTTCACGGCACTGTCAGGAGTAACAAATACTTTTAGCAGCCAGAAACCTGTCTATGCCAGGGCTGTCCCCCCTGTCTGTGCTGGAACAGTAGCAGAGGACCTACAGTCACTGTTGGGTCCTTATGTTTGGTGAGCAGTTTCAGCATGGCTGTGTTTTTGTGGAAGAACCCAAGCTACTTTGGTGGAGATACAAGTAGAGTTGCTCCTGTGCACTGCTCACGCTCCAGTTATATATAGGACCCTCTTCCTTCCTCCATGGAGACTGACAGGCAGAATCTACAACCCACCCTTCAGGGCTGAGAGGACTTTTTTCCTCAGCCCCTGCTGATAGCTAAGGGACTAAAGAGGCAGGCTGTCAGGGTAGTTACCTTCTGATCTCGGATTTGCATGAGTAGAAGCATATGGGATGACTTTTATCCCTGTTGTAGTTTGTTCTGTGAAACAACATTACTGTCAAAGCCTGCTTTATTTTGTCTTCTCTACAATTAAAAAGTAAGAAGAGCAGATGAGCCAGGAAGAAGCAAAGCTCTTTGTTTAAGTGAAAATAATTAGGAGCTGGCTAGCAAGATCACCAAAAGCAACCAGCTGTTTTCAGTTGAACGGATCTGTCTGCAAGTTTCACAAGTCAGAGGCTCCTTCTCTAAGAAAGCTTCTGCAGTGACTAAAGATGGACTTGAACCAAACTTCTGCCTTCACCATCTCCTGCCCTTTTGAGGTGAAGATCCAAATCCAGCTCTTTTATTAACCTTGAATGAGGAGGGCTTCCCCACCCCCTAACCCTCACTGCGCCTTGAAGTTCAGATCCGGACTCTGTCCGTTTTGCAGCTTTAGGACACAATGCTGGCCAATGCACCTTTGATTTTGGAGGCAGAAAGGTCTTGAGCGGGGGAGGTTTTTTTACAAGCGACCTACAGGTTCCGTGACCACTGGATGCCTATAGGGTCTAGGCACCTGTGGAAAAAGCAATGCCAAATCTCCCTTTGCCTCAACTTTGCCGGCAGTTCCTTGATGCAGCTAAACATCGTCCCGCCCGGCACAGAAAGGGCAGAGGACACACTTCCATAAACTTCATGGGAAAGGGTTTTTTGTGAAAACGCAGTTGCGGGTCGGGTCGCTGTGCAGACGCGCTGCTGCCGGGAGCCCGGAAAGGCAGCGGCGGAGCGGGGTGAGGGGCCACCCCGCGGCGGGGGGCGGCGGGGGAGGACCCGGCCGGCTGCGGGGGACCGGGGCGGCGGGGCGCTCGCTCCCGGCGGAGCCCGGGCGGCGGCCCCCCTAACCTCTCGCTAAGCCCCCTCTCCTGGTGCCCGAGTCCCGGGCGCTGCCGCGGCCCGGGGCCGCTGCCCCAGCCCCTACCGCGGTGCCGACGGTGCGGGGGGGACCCGGACCCTGCTCCGCGGCGCGAAGGGGCGGGCGGCAGCCCGAGGCGGAGCCCGTGGTCCTGCAGGCGGCCGAGGGGGCTGCCCCGTCCTGGCCGGGAAGGGGCTGCCGGGGCTGGGCGCCGGCCGCTGCGCGCCCGCGGTGCCGCTTACCTGGGGCCGGGGCCGTGGCCAGCAGGGCGGCCAGCGCCGTGGCCAGGAGGCGCATGGCCCGCGGGGCGCCGGGTCCCGTCCCTTCCCTCTCTGCCGAGCTGCCTCCCTCCTCTCCTCCCTGGCCTCACGCCTCCTCCCCGCCCGGTCCTCCCTTCTCCCCTTGCCTTTCATCTCCTCCCCTTTCTCCTCCTTTTTTTCCGCTTTCTTCCTTCCCTCCCTACTTCTCTGCTCTTCCCACCGCCCTGCCCCCTATTCAACTCTCCTCCTCTTTTTCTCGCCTTCTTTCCCTTTCTTTTCTCCCCACCGAGCTCAGACCTGTGGGGTGGCACTAGGGCTAGATAGGGCTGCTCCGTCTGTAGTCTGTGTGATCCCCCTGTGCACACACACCCTGCCCAAAGGACACCATCTGTGCAGCTGGTAAGCGGAAAGCTCCCTTCTCTGAGCACAGAAAGCCTCTTTGCGAGTGGCTGAGACAGCCTGGCAGCCAGGGGTTGTGGGGCAGGGTGCTGGGATGGGGAAGGCTGTGTTATGCATCCTCTCCGCTTTCCTGGAGGTGTTTGAAATTTTGCAGGCCCTTATGCCCATTCCCCTCATCCCACTCCTTAACTGGAACAGGACCACCATTTCCAGGCAGTTCTAGTTAACAGCTGTGTCCCTTTCTGTGGGCCCTGCTGGTGGCAGCCTGGGGACAAGGAGTTCTGGCAGGCAGGAGTGGCCCTTCAGCAGGCATGGAGATGGATGCTGTTTGGACACCTGTGCTAGGACATTACACATGGTGCTGTGGTGTTGGGAGGATTTTGCCCTCTGCTGTGGCAGCACAACTGCTGACCACTGACATTCACCCTCTCTCTAAAAAAGTCCTAAATTAATTGATATAACAGCTTAAGGTGCATCACTGTTAAGGTTACTGTGCTTGTTTTGCCAAATGGTACTATACTTCTAGACCAGAAAGGACAAGAGAAGCTAGCACCTGGCAGTCTACTCCTGCCCTTCCCCTTTGCTGCTTTTGAAAGTGTTTATCATTTGAAAGCTCACAAATCTCCAGAGACATGGGCTGCTTAATCTTTCTGCCAGCAGGTATGATGGGTTATGCCTGATTTTAGTATTCATGTTGGGTGAAGTGTGGATGATCCAAACACTTCGGCATTCCTGCTTCCCTGGATAGGGCAATTAGTACCGATTTAGCTACTCCACCCCTCTCCTAGTAATCACTTAAGCAGGATAATACATGTCTGCTTTTAAGCATCACAGAAAATTTAGCGTATGCTTCGTCTGATCCTTATGAGACTGAACACTGCCTTTAATATTGTGCAATTCATTTACTTCAGGGGCAGACTTTTGTGTCCTTACAGCAAACATGCCTCGCGAGAGAACAACAGGTCTGGATTATGCACAGAAGAATCAGCAAACCTGAGGAAACAGAGGGAGTTGTTAAAAGTTGTACTGCTTGGGGAGCTAATTAAGATTTGTAGATTTGAGTCTACTCCTTTAACATAGCAAAGGGAAATCATATCAAAGATATAAGCTAATTCAAAAAGAAACAGACAAATTCACAAAAACCTGTACTAGCAATTATTTAATTTGATGGTCCTGATGGAAGCTCCAGCTCAGGAAGTCCTTGGACTGCTGATTGAGAGGGAAACCAGCAATGACTGATTTTGCATACTCTTCCAAAGCACTTGCTGCTTGCCATTGTTGGAGGAAAGATATTAGGCTGGATGGACATTTTAGACCTTCTCTATATTTCTGCCAGGCTCAGTCATGCCTCACTCCATGTCTCTCATAAATTCCTTCAGTCTACTAAGCTTTTAATGGTGTGTACAAAATACTGATGTAAAGATATCAATAAGGACTGCCTAAGCTCTCATGTGAGTGCCTGAACCCTACAGAGCTTAAAGATGCACTATGAGAATCAGTATCAATGTTTGTCATTGTTTATCAACCATCCCAGTTACCGATGGCACTAACAGTTCCTTTAATTGCATCAAGAACCCTAATGAGCTTTGGGACAGAGCTAGATCAATCAATTGGTGAGAAGGCTTCATATGATGTATTCGTCTGTGATAGAAGATAGATAGAAGAAGAAGAATCAGAGGCCCATCTGGGCTTCTCCAGTCTCATGTGCCTGCCAGTTTACTGAAAACATATTATTTCTGTTTTGCAGCTTGTGATCTCTGTACCTTTGACAGTTCCCTGTGTGTTGTGGGTTCTCTCTTTTATTTAGAATTATTTAGTTCATTCCTTTCCCACTGAAAGATCTTCATTAACATAAGAACATGAAAAGTGCTCCTTATTCTTAAAGGGACATTTCTTTTAAATTTCAGATTGTACTTTTAAAAATGGTTTAGGCTGAAAGTCTTTTATACTTGTCATTGCATAAATAAGCTCAGGTGATGCTGCCCTTTTAGGTTTTTTACCGAGGGAGAGCTTTTTTTGCACAGCTAGCAACAGGACCCATAAGCTTCTGTGCATGGGTCTCTCTCTTGCCAGTAGCATGTACCATAGCAGCATTCATTAGGCAACCCAGCATCTAACATACCTAAATAAATCTACATTTTGCCAGTCTCTTGGGGTATACTCATGGGCCAGGCAGCACTAGTCAGGCTAGTGAGCTATGGAGAAACATAGACTGCTGACCTCCCATCTTCTCAGATTTGCTGCTGACTTGTTGGAGGATTTTACTCTGGGCTGCAGCTGTGTGATCTGTAACCTTCCTTTGGGGCTGGATTGGAAGGGTTTGCTAATGGAACTGGGGCAACCTGCATGAAAGGTTGCAATTATGTGGTTTGCATTATTTCACTGTTAAAATCTTTCATCCCTTCAATCCGTTTGTAGCAGCTGAGACGTTTCTGCTTTTGTAAAATGTTTATTCAAGCTTGTTGATGCCTCTTACCTGATACCATCACAGTTTACCCATGCACCAAAAATCCCAGAGGCCAAATGAACATGCAGTACAATTCCCTTTTTCTTTTCAACTCACAGGCCAGGCACACAGCTCTGTAAGCCAGTGCACCTCCCTTAGCTTCTCTGGAAGTGTGCTGACGCACGCGAGCAGAGCCTCTGACCCGCAGGATACAGCTTTCTCGGCTTTGGCAGCACCTACGTGGCCGTGTTTCCTGCCGGAACGGGTCTGCTCTGACGCGGAAAGTGCCTACTCAGCACTCCGATGCAGCTGACACAGCTCAGTCTGCCTTTTCGCGCAGAGCTTGGAGCCCCTCGCTCCCTGGGGGCAGTGTTATTGAAATCATCAGCTGCAGTCACTTTGGGTGAGACCTGCTGTGCAAATCCCCTTTGCCTCCTTGCAAAGTCACACCTATCAGGACAGGCAACCACAGCCTCTTGGCTTTCGCTGTCCCATCCTCCTTCCCTGGCTGCTCTTCTTAACCTGCCTTCTTCTATTGAAAGATCTTACTAACATTCCCAAATCTGTCTCCAAAAAATCCTGCAGTGTTCCTGTGAGCGGAATTGTGGCTTGCCCTTGTAGCAATATTGCAGTGCACCGGAGGGATAGAGCAGCATCCACTGCAACTCACACAGGGCTGCTGTGGCTGTGCGCTGGGAGAAATGCCTCTGAGAGGCTGCAACTCTCACCGTGTGTAGATGGACTGGAGTGGGCTGATTGCCTGCTTTCTTACCTGGTACATTGTTAAGGAGAGTTATGCTTGTTCTGAGTGATGTATGTGAGTTTGCTACCCACCTGCAGCAAGAAACGGTTTCACTGAAGTTCTCTTCTTTACCTGGACTGATCAGGGCAGCTACAGCTTATCGTCCCCCCACACCTTATCCTTAGCAAAGGTGCTACCTGCTTGCCTGAACCTTATCATGGAGACATGAGTTATGGCCAGGTCTTCTTCAGAATCCAGCAGCTGGTAGCTCCCATGGCCCAAGGAATCCTAATTACAAATGAATGTTCAGTGATTAGAGATGGATAAAATCCAAATTGATTCAGTGTTGCCAAGCATGGAGGGAGTTTGGATATCCAAACTTTCCCATTCCTTTAATGGGCCAAATTAACTTTGAACTGTAACAGTCCAGAGCTTCTGAACAACATGGCTTAGGATTAAAAACTCTACCCTGGTATTTTTCCATGGCTATTTTGTGAACTGGTGTGTGGGAAATACTGTTTTGTGGATCCAACTTCATGTCAACGGGACAGACACTACATAAGACCTTCCAAAATGTAAGCGTCATGCTTTTTAGGTCTCTGGATGTTAAGCAATGTTTACACTGTGTTTGGGACTTCGATGCTGGTTTACTTGTTGCCATTTATTTCTGACTGATTGGCAAGTTGCTAGATAGGGTGGTGTTGTTACTGAAGTTTTCCTTTCCCCCAGTGTAAGGTGTCCTTCCTCCATTCTTTTTCCTTTTTCTTTCAGGATTATGAGTGATGCTGATGTATCTGGATAGGTTCTAATCTTTTGTGTGGTGCAGCCATAGGTGGAATCCTTCATATTGATGCTATAACATGTATTTTTCCATTTTCTTTTTCTTCAAATGAGAGCACATTTTTTTAGTTGAGGAAACTTGCTTTTGTTACTACTTTTATGATTATGTTTGGGACTGCATAAAAGCACAGGGGATTTATTATGTTTTTCTTAGCTCTTGCTTCAAGTTTGATCATTCCAATTTGCAGGGCACAGCTAATCCTGAAAAAAAATGAGATTTGTGGATGTTTTGCAAGATGTTTTTGTTTACAGCCTCTCTCATATATACTTTCTGCATCCTTAGGTGTGTGCAAGAGTTGAAACCTGATTAAGTCTTACTGTGCATTGTCATGCACAAAGACATAGATAGTCTCAGCTTCATATAGTGATACATAGCAGTGTCATTTGAGGACCATTGTAAAATCCATTGCAGTTCCAGTTCTGTTCTCCAAAGATACTATAATGTTGCTTTTAGCTGTCCTTATTTCTGGCAGTAGATGAGCAAATGTCATGCTAAGATGGATTTCAGTGCATTAATATGTTCTAGCTATGCATTCTCATTAGGTGCCTGTCCCAGTTAAAACATTACTGACAGTACTTTACTCTGAGCTACCCACTCTGCCCAGCTCAGAGAGGGCATCGACTCCAGAACCACACAGTCGGTGAGAGTTGCCCTGACAGTGCACCGTGCTATCCCCTGGTTTGGCTTGCCTGCCTCCCCAAGTAAGGGTTACAGCCAGGTTTGAGGAAACATAAGCCTCTCCTAAAGACTGCAGGGACATGGTTTATCTGTGAAGTCTCCTGTTTCATGGAATTTGGTCTGTGCTTTCCGCACAACCTGTGCTAGCACCATATTTAAAACTTTGTGTCCATAATTTGTCTCTGGATCGTCAGTCTAAGAGATATCCCACTGCCTCTTTGTCAACAGGAGATATAAGAATGACTCTAGTGGGAAAGAGCAATGATCCATCTACCTCAGTGCCCTCTTTCTGACTGTGGCTGATAGCAAATACTTAAAGAAGTGTAGTAAGGGCAGGGCAGACACAATACTGTCTCTAGGAGAATTTTTCAACTTCATATGGTTTGCAGCACTCGCTGTCTCAGCAAGATGTTGTGTCTCAGACCCTCACTGATCGGACTCAACCACACTATGTGCTCCTTTGTCACTATGTTCTGGGCTGAAGAGACAGAAGTTTGCCAGCGTATCCCTCCTCCCTGGTCAGGGTGGCTCCGTGGCTCCTACAATACTGGATGTGGCCCTGATAGGAATAAAGCCTGGTGGTTACAGAGGGAAAACTTTCTAAGGTGAAGCAGGTCATGGAAGAATCACTGAACCTGCACAGGGACACTCAAACAGCCACTGCTGTCAACTGGTGCTATATGGCTCATGAAAGGTCACACTACAAAAGCAGTGAACTGATATCAGAAGGTATGATGTACTTGTCTAACATTTGTCTGGTTATGTTTGGATTTATTGTCTTAAGTTTTCAAACATTTCTTCAACAAATTTCCCAAATTAGCAAATTTAGCCTGGATGTGTCTTAAGAATAAAGGTTTCCACATAAATTCCTTAGGCCTACCTGCTTCTGTTTGGGCCAGAAATATCACAAGAAATGCGCCCCTTGCCTGCATCTGGTATTTCTGATCCGCCCTTACCCAGCAACACGCAGTAAGGAGAAAGATGGAGGCAGTGTTCAAGCAGAGAAATGGTGATTGTGGAATGCAGGGTTTGGATGAAGGTGAATTAAGGTGAAGAGATGGATAAGATATGAACCAAAACTGCTCCTAACTGATATTACATGCTTTTTTCCTATGCATTATTTATTATTCCTAGCTGCAGAGCATGTAGAACCTGTCTTTTCCAGGAAGTCTGTTTGGAAAACTGACTGTGAAGCTCGTACTAATTCTGTAATCTAACAAGTGGAACCAAATCACTATCTGCACTTTAGAAATTGGTAACTTACCTTTGGAAAGAGCTGAAGTTCATGGCTGGAAAGCAACTACAAAATTGAAAACATATGCACCAACTGGAGAGATCCTAGAGGAGACCCCAGCAAGAAAGATCACAGCTCTAGAAAACATGGCCTGTGAGGAAACACTGAAAAGCTGGGATTGCTCAGTGAGGCCTGGGAAGCATAATAAATCTTCAGGTATTTTAAGGCTCTTGCAAAGAAAGGGAATAAAAAAACGTCCATGTTCACTAACAGTAGAATGAGAAACTGCGGATCTAAATTGTAGGAAATGAGATTAGATATTAGAAAATGCTTTCTAACCATGAGGTTAGTTAAGGGCTGGAATAGGGAAGTGAGGGGCCCTCATTATGAGAGATTTTTAGATATAGATTAGACAAATATTTGTCAGAAATAGTCTAAGTATACCTGGTCAGCTTTTCAGAAGGATGTTAGACTAAATGAGATCTGAAGAGCTCTTCTAGCCTTATTTTCTTTGATACTATTTTATGCTTTCTGTATGTTGTCTCCCTTAGTAGAAATACTAAATCCTTGAACACACCACAGAAAAGACATTTAAGCTCTTCACATCCCCAGGCATAACAACATTTTGTCTCTGACCTACTTTGTCCTACTCAGACATAGATAGCATCTTGCTCTCTTATCTCCATTTTCTACCGGGTCCCCCAAGACTTTCTTCTGTTTCTGCTTAAGTTCGGAAAATAAATTCTGCGTCTCTGTGTTTTGCATTTTTTTATAACATTCCAAGCTGGAAACAAAGTACCCACACACGTACCCACAGTGCAGAATTTGTTGTCAGAAAAGCAGGGAATCCTTCCCTAACCTCAGGAATGTCCCTGGAAGACGTGCTTGCCTTTTGCTCTGTTGTCAGGAATGGTGTTGCTACACTTTGGCAGCTGCTAACTTTGAAACAGATTCTTTAAACTTAAAAACAGAAGTGAAAACCTACTGTCTCTTAAGGAATTCTCTCAGTAAAGATCTTTACCAGAGACAGTTTCATCAGTAAGCTCCAGTCAAATTTTGTATGCTATATAGGATTGAGTAGTGGTCAAACTTGGACCTCTGAGCTTCAGGAGGAGTTATGGATGAGACAAGTGGTTACGTTTCATGCTGAGCAGTGAAATAATGAACAAATATCCATTCAAATATCCAGCAGGTCCATGAACTGCTTAAAAAGTTACCTCATTTGTGTTGCTAAGATTATCTCTCAGAAGAATTTTTGGAACAACTTTGAATAAACAAAATATTTGACTTTCATGTCCTTCAAATATTGAATATTTTAGGATATATTCTCTTTCATGTTGTAAATGAGGATTTATAGTATCTGCCCTTAAGTGAAAACTAGGCTGATACTGTAGCAAGTTAAAGGCATCTCCTTCACATAGCTGTCAGGTGCTGAATATTCTGTGTTCTTCATCTTCTTTCCTTTAAAGGTAAAAATAAGGAGCAAAAGAAATGCTTTATCTGTTCTTTTTTTAAGTACAGAAGTTCAGGTGCCATTTGTTAAATGATTCTTTGCAGAGAATATGAGAGAAGCCACATCTTGCATACCGTACATACCGTATGCTTGGATGCATCCTTTAACCAAACATAGACATTTTTCTTAGCAGTGTTGTAGCCACGTGGATAAGATGTAGGGTTGCCATATCACAAAAGTAGCTTTTATTTCTTCTCTCTGAAAAGTAACTTTGTGTAAACTCTCCAATTTGTACTACTTATTAAAAAAAAAAGAATCTGATCTTTTTTTCCTGCATTCCTCTCCTTACATGAGAAGGCAATAGACAAAGTTCCTCATGTATCTCCTAAAGCAGGGAGAAGACGACTGCTTCAACAGTGGGCCTTAGAAAGGCACCAAGTTATTTATTTGCATTGTTTGATGGAAGAGGGAAGGTCCTGACCCATTAGAATTAGTGATTTTGATGTGGTGAAGTAGCAGCCAGATCCCTTTTGGCTGTGTCCCATCTGATTTGCTGGCTCCATGGCTACGTGGAACAATAGTCTGTGCAGGGCAGCAGGGACGTGGGCAGAATTACAAGTGAGCATCCATGAAATTCCTCTGTGCAAGTATAAAAAGGGTTTTTCCTCTGCACTTTCTAAATGACAGAAAACCTGTATGAATGATTCTCCATAACTCAGGCAAGACAGCTTTGAACTCAAGCTTGTCCCCTGGAAACATTACAAATTATTTTTCCCACCTATGAAGGTATTAAAAGTTTATTCTGTTGATTTTAAGTCAGTTGTTGGCAAAGCTCCCTGTTTTTTTTTCAAACGGATGGCTAATATTGGCTCAGTTTGAAAAAAAAAAAAACAACTCCTGGTGGAGAACCTATGCATAGAACATTTCTACTCTGATAGTTAAAGTCTGACAAAAGTTATTAATAATAGGAGTGGAGGGTTGTGATGGGGATTGGTGATGGAGAGTGCCAATAAGCACCGGTTGAGTGCAATGGCAGAGGCGGTACAGCAATGTGAACATTAAAATGTGAAATTTTAAAAAAGTCAGATATGAAAAACTTTGGGGAAATTGCCAGCAAAGGTTACAATAGCAATGCTGAGAGCAACAGCAGAGCTGACACAAGTCAGTTTATACTGACAGGCCAACTATCCGTGGCCTCATGTCTCTGCTGAATCTCAGTAGTTGCAGCAGGACGGGGGCTTTTCCTGCCACTTTGGGATTTGTTGAACGGCAGCTAGGAAAGAAGGATGTCATGTACTGATTTGCCACCATGGTGATTTACTACATCCTTGAGAAGATGGTCCATGACAATGCTTCATCTACTTTTTATTTTTGGGATCTGGCAGGAGAAAATGGAAAGGGGGTGTCAGAGGGTGAAATTTGTAATACCAAGATCAGTGCATCACTTTTATGTGAAGCACTTCAGGCTCTCCAAAATAATCCTCTCATGGTCAGGGGAAAGATCACTCCATAGGCACAGTCAATACCTCTCTGTGGCATTTTATGGGTCTGTGGGATTATATTTAGAAAAGCAATGCTGTTACTTGGAGCAGCAATTTTATCAAAATGTATGTTGTCCACAGCAGACATTGAGCAAAGGCCTTCCAGTTGGGAGCGTTATTGCTGAAGGGTGTAAACTGGGTGTCCCACACTTGTGGTTGACTTCACCAGGCTGATGGAGGGGCTCAAAGGTTTGTGTGTGCCTGAGTGGCTATGCAGAGACACAAATAGAAAATGGGAGGACTCAGCTCCTTCTCTGGGACTCACAGCAGACATCATGCTGATCTTTTAGGGAAGTCTGTATCTGAACCTAGGTAACCTCTAAAAATTAAATAGGATAGGTGAGTGAAAGCATCTAAATTCTGCCTGTATGGCACATGAGGTATGTTAGTACCTTGTTGAATGTCTGCTGGTGATTCTGCTCTTGAAGTCTGATTTATTATTTTTTTTATACAAACTGCTCTGACTGTCAGGGCAAAGGCAGTCAACAATTTGACTGAAAAGAAAAGCTAGCCATGCAGTAAATGACCACAGTGCTAAATGACCATAATACAAGCCATGGCATATGCAAGTAATTTTCAAAAAGGAGTGTGTTTGGACATTGCTCTAAAGAAAAAAGATTGTAGGGAAAAACGGGAAGCAGGATACTATCTTTTAAAAATAATAGCACACAACGCAGGCTCCAAAATGTTCCATAATTGTTGTGGTATAGGCTCAGGGTAGGGAAATATTATCATTAAAAAGAAGTAATTTGAGTGAAGCTGGAGATCATAACATTCCACTTACCAGTTGCAAATGCATACCGTCAAAACACAGGTTTCCAATAATACACAGAGACTTTCTCTGCTTCTTTTGATCTGTTAGCATGTAACAAATATACTTTCCTTCTCCGACACTGAACTTAGGAAAGTAAATAAAATCAAAACCATACTTAAAGCACTGACTCACAGAAAACATTATGCTTAGATATATGTCTAAGGCATATGTTATATTAATCATTATAATTAAAATAATACACACATCTGTTTTACGATGAAATGTGAGTAATGTGCCACTAATTACTAACATCTGTAGTTCTTTCTAGCTATGATATTTCCATTTTTAAATGCTGCACATTCTGTGGATTAATAAAATGTGCAAAAGCACACTTAAAATTTAAATTTAAAAATTATAGTACCCTGAGCCATACTTTGATTTTGCTTTTATCAGCATGTGTTGTCAGGGACTTCCTGGCTTTCCATGAGTTGTCTGTTTTGCCCCTTACAGCAACCAGAACAGATGTTCAACAACTGGACTGGTACTTCTTCTCTGTGTTCCCAGAGAAACGGGCCTAAGCTTGCCTCCTCTTTAGGGCAAGGGTAGATTTCTTGGGGGCCTGTGTCTTGGAGTAATTGTGTCCTTTCAGCTCTGTTCAGCACTCTTTGAGAGCTTCCTTATTTCCTGAAAGGTGTCCCTAAAGCTTTCTTTAGTTGTTTTGGTCACTCCTTCTCTGATGGGTGCTCTGTCTTGATCAGACTTATCATGTTAAAATCAGCAATAAGATTTTCCTTCTTCACCAAGTCTTAGAAAATTGTCTTGTTTCCAGTTTGTTAACTGTCCATACATCTAATTCATATAGTTCTTTAATGGGCTTTGCCTTTGACCTATTTTATCCTCAGTGTGGTGCTAATACTGTTCCTGGCATTACATTGACTTGCGCATCAGAGACAAAATTAGTAAGCATCCCACAGCTGGCAGCCAAAGCATGTTTTGTAGCCATGCTGTCCAGACTTCCCCAGAAGTAGCAGTGTTGGTGTTACCGTCGTTGAACTTGCCAGGCCTTGCTTGCCATGTCCTCAAGAATTATGGCTCTCGCATTGTTTTAAACTCTGGGCATGGTTTTGGCTTGTGTGCCAAGTCACGTACTGATGTTTTGGACTCTGAGCTCCATGGGCAGGCCCTGTCTTGATTTCTTTATTTACAGTGTTTTTTACATACTATCATGGCCACAGTATCGCAGCAGCCTGCACTCTGTAAGCTTCAGTCGAGTCTGGGAGACTTCCTTTGCGTGGCAGATTCCAGATGTTTTGCCAGAGTTTATTTCTGGGTCTTTCACGGGCCCATCTCTGACTTCCATGTGCATGTGTGTCTTAATGCCAGTGAAGAACTGTTCTCTTATCAGGGACCTGGTTAATCAACTCCCATCCTCCCCGACTGCCCTTCTACCCCTCCCACAGAAAAAAAAATGTCATCTTTCAAGTCTTAGATCTGTTACAAACTCTTTTCCATTTTATACTTTCCATTCCCCCTGCATTAACAAATCTTGTTCCATTTTTGCATGGAATGCAGTCCTCCTTAAGTTTCTGCAATCCGTTTTCATTGTGAGCCTCTTGGCTGTCTTAATTGAAAACTATTAAAAACCTCAAGTGTTTGAGATCCAACTTTATCAGAAATAAATTGACTTTCTGCCCAGTATCCTTCTGATAGCATTCATTGTTTGTAGCTGTAGAAACTGTGCAGGTCTTCTCTAAGGGTTTTTTCACTAGTAGGGAGTTTACCCACTCCATTATTCATTCCTGCAGAATAGTTTGATTCTCCCCCCGATACCGTACTTTGTCTTGAGATAACGCCAAGTCTGGAGCCTGACAGACTGTAAATGTGATATCTGAACATGTCAGCATTGCTCTGCATGAACCTCCATTGAACTGAACGTTTCTTTCTACGTATCTCGTACCAGCACTTTTTAAAGGCACAGCTCCGCACATGCTGTGAACACCCCTTTTTCCCCAGGACATTTACCTTTCCACCCCTCTTTTCTATGCCCTGCAATGGCATTGAGGACGAGGAAAATGAAAGGAGCTTAATGGACCCTGCAGCCCAGGGCTGTGAATTCCTCCCAGCTGCTTGCAGAGTGTTAATGGACACTGTACAGACCAAAAAGGGAGAGAGGGAATCTGTCCCAGTAGTTTTTAAAGCTTCACCTCTGTTGCTAATGGCACCTTTGAGAGCTAATGAAATAGTTTTCAGATACGGGTCTGGGCTCTGCTAATGTTCATGAGCGTGAGCATACGAGTAGTATTGCATACTCCAATGGGAAGTGTACTTGGGCAGAATTCCCACTGAGGTCAGCTGGGTTTTCTCCAGAGCAATCCTTGCCTAATAAATCCCTTAATGGTAATAATTATTGAGTTTGGGGTTGTAGTTAAATCTGGGAATATTTTAAATTAAAAAATACATGGGCTGTGCTCTCCTCCTGTCTGCACTTCTCTTTCCTGCAGTAAATTACAGGCCAACTGTATGAGGTTCAACAAGGCCAAGTGCCGGCTCCTGCACTTTGGCCGCAACAACCCCAGGCAACGCTACAGGCTTGGGGAAGAGTGGCTGGAAAGCTGCCCAGAGGAAAAGGACCTGGGGGTGCTGGTTGACAGCCGGCTGAACATGAGCCGGCAGTGTGCCCAGGTGGCCAAGAAGGCCAACGGCATCCTGGCCTGTATCAGAAATAGCGTGGCCAGCAGGAGCAGGGAGGTGATCGTGCCCCTGTACTCGGCACTGGTGAGGCCGCACCTCGAATACTGTGTTCAGTTTTGGGCCCCTCACTACAAGAAGGACATGGAGGTGCTGGAGCGTGTCCAGAGAAGGGCAACGAAGCTGGTGAAGGGCCTGGAGCACAAGCCTTATGAGGAGCGGCTGAGGGAACTGGGACTGTTTAGCCTGGAGAAGAGGAGGCTGAGGGGAGACCTCATCGCACTCTACAACTACCTGAAGGGAGGTTGTAGTGAGGTGGGTGTTGGTCTCTTCTCCCAAGTAACAAGCGATAGGACGAGAGGAAATGGCCTTAAGTTGTGCCAAGTCAGGTTTAGGCTGGACATTAGGAGAAATTTCTTTACTGAAAGAGTGGTCAGGCCTTGGAACAGGCTGCCCAGGGAAGTGGTGGAGTCACCATCCCTGGAAGTATTTAAAAGACGTGTAGATGAGGCGCTTAGGGACATGGTGTAGTGGGCATGGTGGTGTTGGGTTGACGGTTGGACTTCATGATCTTAGAGGTCTTTTCCAACCTTAATGATTCTATGATTCTATTCTAATTCCATCAAGTTACTCCCAGTCTTTGTTAGTGTATAGCTGAGTGCAGAATCATGCCTCCTATTACACTTGAAATAACTCATGAAAAAGCCTCAGTTTTATACAATTTATTTCAAATGTGAATTTATGGCTTTAAACTAGTGAACAGCGTGGCATCTAATGAGTCCTGGAGTATCTTAACCATAAAATAAAATTAAGGAAAGTTCTTATTTTCCCTAAATGAGGGTGTGATGGCAGAGTGGTTACAACATCTGGCTTTTTGCTAGAGGTATAAGCTTCCTTATTGTGCTAGTGATGAGTGTTTTCAAGACAGGTAGAGAATCAGATCTTGCTGCTTTGAGGCTTTTCTTGGTCAGCTCAGCTGTAAATGGGTACCAGTTATTCCAGCTGAGAGTCAGAAAGGCATCTGCCTGTGATAAAAACCTTTCTGTTTTCTTATATGTGGTTTCCCACAGAGTTGGCATGTATTGGCTGTGCCACTCTGATGGACTGAACTGGCTTGTCTTAAATTGTGGCCATTTTCCTACTACTTCTGCTGGGGGATGTGTATTTCAAGTGTAAGCGAATATGTCTTGTGAGCAGCAGAACTAATGAAGTCTGCTTCCCAACAGATTTGTGTTATGCGCTTGGTTGACATTAGCTAAATAAGGCTATGGCTATTATTAGGTGTCAGGTAATCTGTAAAAAGAGATCTGGAAAATGCCCCAGCCTTGGGAAAAGCTTCAAATGAGGTTTGGGGTCTTCTAAGGCTCTAGGATCCACACTGTAGAGAGGACTAATAAGGTCTTTTTCTAGCTGCTTGTCTTCATGAAGTGTACTGGAATGTAACTGTCTTGGAGGTTTCTGCCCTTCTGTCAAGTTCTGATAGAAACAGGACAATCTATTCAAATGTTGGTGAGAGGAGGCTGCCTTGGCCTGAGCTCCAAAATTCTCTGAGAGAAGAGACTCCCCAAATCCTAGCACTTTATGGTGGATCCATGCTGTCAAACATGAACTCTGAAAGGATCTGCCATGGGCAGGTTACTATCAGGTGTACCAGGAAATACCCTGAGTTCAGTTGTTCCAGCAACCAGCTATGATGCTCTGAATCCGCGCTACAGTCGGGCTGCAGCCATGTGTCAGGATTAGTCTGCTTAAGCTGACTCTTCACTTTCAGTTTAGGCAAAGTCTATATGAGTCTGCTATGGTAAAGTAATTAACATTGCTGTAAAACTGCATCTGCTTCTCCTCTTATGCCTTTTAACGTCCACACAGCTCAGTTGCTTTGATTTTCTCTTGATTTCCTCCCAGCATGAAAGAGGCTGATTTTCACTCTCAGTATGAAGTTGCATCGACTTTTTTAATGCTATTACATTAGTATGAATTGGCAGTGTCCAAAAGGACTAAAAGGCATAATCCAGAATGAAACAGAGAAGAAATTCTCATCTGACAGGCCACAGACAGGTATTACTGGTAGATACTAGGATTTTTCCAGGAAACTGCAGTATGGAAAATAGGAACTTTGAGAACTGTGAGGAGAGTTACATCCACGTATACTATAAATTTCTGTAGTATGTAGAAATTCTGCAAATAAATATGTAAATATTTCTCTTTCTCTCCAAATTCTTAGAGTTCTTACCTAAGTCAGAGAAAGCCTCCTATTCTCCAGAGTCTTTAAGCATGTGCTTAACTCACGGAAGAATGGATTTTAAGGAGAATTTCTGTGGAGCTCTATATACTTCCTATGAGCCGCGTCCATGTGGGAATCAAGCCATTTACGTATACAGTTCCTGACTCTGGGGCAATTAAAATCTCAGCCATAATGTTATATTAACACAGAATTCGGTGTGCCTAATGACATATTAAATCTTCCTAAATTATAGCTAAATTACAAAAAGGACTAATTTACCAAAACCAGTTAATAAATGTTTAGAAAAGGAAGCTAATTGAATTATCCCTTGTTTGTCAGAGACAGATAATCTCCTTGTGAGAAATCTCATTTTTTCTGAAGCATGATTAATTGGCCTGACGAGTCAGAGATTATGACAAATTACGCAGGAGGAGATAATAAATAAGTCAGTAGGAAGGCTTGGGAGCAGAGAACTAGCAGCTGTTACTTGGTTTGAGGTTTGGTATCGCTTCTGGATTCACCCTGACCCTTGTGTGGTTTCCTTGCTCCTGCTGCAGACAAGCCACCCAGCAGTCACAGCCACCCTTTGCTCCTTCCCCCACCATGCTCGAAGCATCAGCCCGGTTCAGATGAATAGCATCACCTCCCCAAGAAGGATGCCTGAAAAACCACATGCTTCTAGGCCAATGACTGGTTTCTACTTTCTGAATAATCAAGGACATGAGATGAATTTTTTATTTTTCCTTAGTCATGGTGGGAAGGGATTTATGGCTCACACAGAAGGTCCAGTCTCAGCTTCATCTCGTTCCCATTTGTCATGGTTTAACCTGGCAGGTAGCCAAATACCACGCAGCCGCTCACTCACTCCCCCCGCCCCCCCAGTGGGACGGGGAGAGAATCGGAAGGGTAAGAGTGAGAAAAACTCGTGGGTTGAGATAAAGACAGTTTAATAGAACAGAAAAGGGAAAATAATGATAATAAATAATGATAGAATATACAAAATGAGTGATGCACAATGCAATTGCTCACCACCCGCGCTGACCGATAACCAAGTAGCGATCAGTACTTCCTGGATCACGCCTACCGTTCATATACTGAGCATGACGGCACATGGTATGGAATACCCCATTAGCCAGCTGGGCTGGCTGTCCTGATTATGTTCCCTCCCATCTCGTGTACCTAGCTCAGTCAGTAGGCACGGGAGCTGTCCTTGGACTAGGAGGGCACTTAGCAACAACTGAAAACATCAGTGTGTTATCAACCTTCTCCTCATACTAAATCCAAAACACAGCACTAGGAAGAAATTTAACCCTATCCCAGCCGAAACCGGGACACCATTAAACTCAATGGAGAAATTAAAATCAGTTGTAGCTGTGCTCGACTTGAATGCAAAGTGTGTCTAAGCCCTTCAACGCGGTGTACCTACGGGACTACACTGCACAAGTCTACATTCCTTCAGGAGAAGGCTGCAGCATACGCACTGAGACTGCTCAATTTTAGTGCAGGTTGCCGGGCCGTAGTGCTGTTGTGGCTCACGCGCCAAGCTCCAGCAATGAGCAGAGAAGAGCCAAGGGTGGGACGTGTGCTGGTGCACCAAGCTGCAGGCTGCTCCATCTGGGCATAGACCAGGGATGAGGCTGGTGCTGAGATGCCAGATAAGGTCTTTTGCTCTTCCTCTCATGAGTATCTGATCTGAGTGTCTTTCAGGCTAATTCATGAAAAGCACAGGGCAAGGGAGTAAAAATTTGATCTTAATGTTTGAACTCTGAGTGCAGTGTTGCCTGCTTTCATTATCTTGTTTGAAAAGCCTGGCAGGTAGCAGAACTGAATGAAAAGTTTATTGGTTTCGTCGATGTTATATCATGTGGGCTTGAGAATAATTTTCCATTTGCACCCTCTTGTACGTGTGGATCATGCTATTTAACAGGAACTAGATTTCATTTATTGTCTCATTAACATTATTTGGAAAATGTTATGATTTAGATCTAAATTATTTATTAATGTGCTGCATTGGTATCTGGACGATAGTGCTCAGGGAAACCAACTGTAGGAATCATTTCTATGCAGGGAATGCAGGACTAAGGCAGTGATCTTGTTGGGTAAGTTTAAGAGAAGTCTCAATATAATGGGGGAAAGGAAACGGAGATGGGCAAACTCATTACTGTTGGCACTGCCTAGTAGCTGGATATATGTGATATTTACATTTAAATGCATACTTTTCATTACTCTACACCTCTAACTCACCTCTGCCAGTCTCTAGTGGAAATCATTTGCACATGAGTTCCCAGCAATATGCAGTGGGCTTTTCCTGCACTACATCTTGGAGTAATTTTGAGAGGAGAGTGGGGCTAGGCTTTTATCCTTCGTAAGCCAGGAACTTCTTGGACTTGGTGTGCGTCACAGGGAAGGAACTGCCTCTCCAGTAGCAAGCAGGTACAGGCCTGCTGTTTACTGAGCTTGTGTTCGTAATCCTGAGAATTCAAAAATCTATAAGCACGCTCAAAATAATCCTGACAGTTTAGAGGTTTTTGGGTTTTTTAATTAGTACTATTGATCTCCCAGTTTCTGAGCCTTTATGATGTAGCAGAAATCAGAGCTTCTAACTGTTCTCTACAGCCTCAAGAGCAAGGTATATTTTAAATTAAAGTGGGGGTTGCCACAGCCACATGATTTGAAGACCTAGTGTCTCAAGCAGAGTATCAGATAGTGCAAAACTTCAAATTAAATAATGACTGTTGGCAGCACTCTGCTTTTTCTGTTGTTCCTGACTCTGCTAAAGCAGTGATTTGAGGCTATTGTAAGTTCACATATCTTGCCTTTATCTGTGCAATCACTTTTTCCCCCTTCCCAACATCAGTTAGCTCTCTCTTATATTTAGTTCTCCTTTATATCATCAGTTTGCTTATCTGAAAAAGCAGTTTCCCTGGCACCCCCAGCCAAGTCCCTGCAAACCTGCCACTGT
The DNA here is from genome assembly GCF_964195595.1 of Calonectris borealis. Taxonomy (NCBI): domain Eukaryota; kingdom Metazoa; phylum Chordata; class Aves; order Procellariiformes; family Procellariidae; genus Calonectris; species Calonectris borealis. Next base: position 23,964,913 of record NC_134318.1, read on the forward strand.
CCCCAGTCCCGTACCAAACGCATCCAGTCAGGTCCTCACAGCAGGACCTCCTGAGGTACCTCAGAGCCTCTCCAGCTCTGCTTTGGCCAGGAAGGAGCAGAAGCCTCCAGCAGGGGCAGTCCCAAAGGAAACAGCCAGGTACCTGTAGCCTTTGAGACCTGAGGTCAGGGGCCCTTCCTCAGGACAAAAAGATGCCAGTAACCTCCCAAAGAGGGCCCTGGGTTGGAACAGCAAGGTCCCAGAGCTGTTGGAGATAGCCGGTGCATGAGGGGCAGATTCACTAACCAGCCTGCCTGGCCTTCACGGTTGCTTTGCCAGTTGCTGTTAGAACTGCTCATCCTGCGAATACGCAGCAGCCTTTTCTTTAAGTAGCTGTTTTGTGTTTTGTATGCATTTCAAGGTGGCAGCTCCTTCGAAGGGGTCCCTGCAGGAGGCCTGGTGCACTCACCACAGGTTTCCGTTTTTCCCTGGTGTCACTCTAATGAGTTTGAATATCAAGCAGCTTAAAACATGTAGGGGTTGTTCCCAAAAGGGGTGAATAGTCAGTGTTTTATATTCATTGGAGCATTCCAGCCAGTTTTAATCTGGTCCCAGCCCTGTGAGTCCTCCCTCATTGTCTCAGAAAGATTTCTGATAGCACTGAGTAGAATCTGATCTGTAAAGGAAAGGCCTTGTGGATTGTCTGCATCAGGGCAGACTGCCATCAGCAGTGGTGTGAGGGATGCAAATGAAACTTCGCTGGCCTCCTGTGAGCACTGCGTGGATTAGGCGGGGGGAGAACACATTTTTTAACTGAATGCAGAAGACAGAATCTGTGCACTGTGCCAGTTCGCCTGTGAAGCGTTTGGGCTTGTTATTAGTCCACACAGTGTTCAACCCCAGGGTAATGTCACTGACTTTGCTGAGGCTCCTGTTTGATGCAGTTGTGAGTGAAAGCACAAGGTTCTTCTAGGGCTTAAAGCCTGAAATATGAGAATCGAGACAATATATATTCAATAAGGTGAAATAACTAACACCTAACATTCCAAAACCAGCATTTTTGCTGGAGGCAGCAGTAAAGAAGAATGATGGTCTAATAATTAGGTCACCCACTTTGAACTTGGAAAGCATTGTATTCTCTGCTCTGCTGATCCTGCATTGGCCTTGGGCGCAGCACTTGGGCTACTCCCTGTCTCATTTCCCCTCTCCGCGAAGAGTAGACGTGCCTTCTTAGGAGTACGTGAAGTGCTTTCATGCAGTGTTAGTAGTGACCATGCAAATTCACAGATGTAGTAACAGGGAGGGCAAAGGCCTTTGTGATTTGATCTTTGTGATTTTTGATCTATGGAATCAACTACTTCTGACTGTGGAAGGAAAGTACATCGGAAGATATTAAATTCAACAGGACCACTTTTGGCTTAGTGACACTAAAAAGAAGTTTCCTGTAGGGCGGTAGGGTCTTCTAGGAAAGCATTGGCACATACTTGCAATGTTCTTAGGCTTCATCTAGATGTTTGCTATTAACCACTGTGGCAAAGAGGCTATTGGAGAAGATGGACTTGAGTCAGACCTAGGCTGGCTATTCTAATATTCCCTGTGTGTAACTAGTGTGATTTTCAGAAGTCTGAAGCCTTCATAGGTCCTATTTGTTTCTTCTGCAATTACAGGCACTCTGTATTTCAGACCTGGTCTATGCCATCATATAGTGTCATACTTCTCTGTCCTTTCTTTAATTCACACTCCATTTATATTTCTCTTTGTAGGTGAGTATAAGCATCCTTTCTTTATGAAGTTTGCTAAGTAGGTACTTTCCTTTCCTTGTGTTTTCCCATTTTTGGTTGCTCAGTCAAAGCATTTTTAACAGTCTTTGTGTTTTGTACTTGATTAAGTGTAGTTATAAGAAACAGAAAAAATAATACTCTTGACTAAAATGATCTGATTTTTCACTTACAAGCATGAGAGAGGCCAAGAAAGATTCAGGTTGCAACTGAATAGTTTTAACTATTATGAAATTTGCCATCCTTTCTGCCTGGGAGGAACTGAATCAGACTCTTCCGCATACCACTCAGAGCAGATTTGTATCAGTGAGGTCTGATTTACAGGACTCCTCCCACAGGCACTGCTTTTCTACCCATGCAGTTCTACTCTGTCCAGTGGATGTTTGCCTGATTTATTACCATGTGAGCGAGTGCTACACCAAACTGTGTGGCTCCTCCAGTTAGTCCCAACTTACACTGATGCAGCTGACAGCAGGATTTGACCTAAATGATCCCACTGTTGCTGTGGCACGTGCATTGTAACTGAAGCCAACGCCGCATCATTATCTCTTTAGAAATGCATGCTGTGTATGCACTTCTTAGCTCACTTCTTGTGTCTACAACTGCCTCCTCTTCTGAATAACTCTATTCAAAAGCATCATTACGTTGCTGTGCATCTGCCGTGAGGAGACTTCAGGTCCAGCATGGTGTAACTGGGGCATGTGTCCAAACCCCAACTCTGAAGTCATTCCCACTGTTATCCATTCAGGAGAATGCCAGTGATCTCGGGGAGAGCTCAGGGTGCTCAGCACGTGCAGGTGTAACCTGTGCTGGACAGGCAAATAAGTGAGTGCAGATGCCTATCGTGCTGGGTGTGGGCTGCCTGGGCTGCATCCTTGACCAAGAATTAGTGGAGCTAAGCGTCTTTTGTCTTTTGACTGAATGCCTCCAAAATGCTCCCCTTTCATCTAGTTTTCCTTCAGTGATTATTTCCAAGCAGTGCTGTGCAGCTTGGCCCAAATTCAGAAGCTGCTGATGCTGCAAGCGGTGTTGGTAAAGCTGGTTGTAGGAATGGGCAAAACCAGCAGCTCCTCGGGGCAGCAAAATGGTTGTGACAGCCCGATTTGTCTGTGGAGAGCTACAGCTGTGGGGCGGGAGGGTTAGGCTTGATGGGGCACTGCTCGCTGCTGCCACGGCAGCCCCTTGCAGCAGTGGCAGTTACTAAATGTGCCCAAACCTCTCAGAGGCAGCAGAAGCAGCAGCTCTGGGCCCCCCATCCCCAGCTGTCTGTCTCAGCGCTGCCCACGTTTTTCCCATACCCAGGGAGCCAAGGCACTCACCAAAAGGTTTCAGGAACTCAGAATCTATTCTCCAGCCCAGTGCATTTGCCTGATCAAGACTGCTATCTCTAATTCTCCAGGCCTTTCTCCTCTACTGCTTGCAACTTACAATTTTTTTGTTTATTTTCATCTTTATTTCCCATAGTGTACTGAAATGATGTGAAAGAAACATTTGTTCACACAAATAAGGGAAGGTAATAGCTTCCCTCCCTGACCACATGCTCTCTTCTGTTCCAAGTCTTAATTAAAATGGTACTAAAGGAAGCAAATCAATTAACAGATACAAGATGGTTTATTCACTTACACATGTACACACACACAATTACTTACAAGTATCACATTACTGCTTCAGTTTATTTGTTAGGCAAATGCTGCTAATGAACTGCAGTGTTACTGAACTAGGTAACAGACACCTAGGAATCCAGGGAAATTATTCCAATATATCAGTTTTCTCTGAAAATAAACCTTACGTTTTGTTGTTCAAAATGTACGGAAAAATTACCATCCAGTTTCCTTTGCACATTTTGAAAATTACCTGCTTTGCTAAGGTAATATTCACATATTCAAATCCTTTCAGTTACAGTTACAAGTAGTACAGTAGCTTATTCTTCATAGAAACAAAATTCTGACATATCTGCTGTTATGTTCTGACAGTGTGTTGACTCTAAGTCCCTGAGTCAGCACATCAGCTCTGCCTTTAATGTGTGGGGTTAATTGCAGCTCTTCACGGTCTGAAAGTTGATTATTGGATGGGAGGCCGTGGCTTCCACAATTTTTTCGAGTGATATTTCTTAATAATACAAAGAATTTCTGGGTTGGACTTCAGTCTAAAGTTTGCCTTTTTGTTTTTTTTTAAGTTTAATAACTTCTGCTGTATTACAGTAGTGAAGAACTGGAAAGAACTTCATTTATTATGATCTGCCACATGGCGTAAGAGCAGACACTGGCTTAAATGTTAACTTTAGGAATGCACATTAGATGAGAGATTAAAAAATCCCTATGTCTATAGACATTGGCCTGAGCTAAAAGTTTAGGCAGATCCAATCTATTTGCAGTTTGTGGTCTTTGGATCTGGCTAGTGGTTATTTGTAAGCTGCAATAAAATAGTGTAACATCTTGCTTGGAGTCATCCTGTAATGCTACAACATAACAGCTATGCCTGTGAAATACTGTGATATTTCTTAATGCTGTGCGTGCCATCTACCCGAGGCTCTCAAGCCTTTGAGTCCTGCTGAGTTTCCTGAGAGGAGTAGGAATAGCAGAGGACACCCAGCATGGCATTGCTGCTAGCCAAGTGCTCCCAGGGCTCCCACAGCTGACATTCGCTGCCCTGTCTTCACAAGCTGAAAGGAAAGCCTGGCTTGAAGTACAAAAATATTCCTGCTCTTCTTGCATCTTGTGATGCACCTTGTTATAATAAATCGTTCTTGAAAGAAGTGGATTTAAACAAACAGAATAGAATCTATAGCATTATTTTCTCAACTGAGACCAAAGCCACAGGCTCACAGCTTTGGTAAAAGCTGGGATGTGTTTACAAAATAACTTTGGTTTAAACCATTTAAAATTATTTAAACTATTCTAAATGTTCTGAGACAAAGCTCTATTTTTTCTTGTTGTCACTCCCACTGTAAGAAGCTTGTAATTAGAGCCAGGCAAAGCAATTCTGATGAAATCAAATTCAACAGAAAATATAAGGCTACAACAAGAATTTCAGCTCGGAGACTGAAATTATTCACAAATTCTGATTGAACTTAGTGCATTATTTTATACTAAAAAAACAGGGATGGGTGAATTTTGGAAATGTCAGATTAGCTTTTTTATAGCATGTTGATATGAAATGTTTTGTTTCAGATGTCCAGAAACTTTTTTTTGAGGATACAAAACTGTTTTCATGAAAAATGAAAATGAAACATGAAACATGAAAAATATTATTTCAGAAAGGAATTTTTCATTTTAAATGACCATAATTCATTTAAAATGGCAGAAATCGGCATTACCACCAGCACTTAAACAAAAGACATCAGTCCTAAAGCTAAAAAAAAAAGATATAACTTTAGTGTGAATTAAATGTTTTCATATTAACACAAAACATTTATTTCCTGAAAATGAGAAGCTTTGTTTTATTTCAAACTCAAATTAATGATTTTTAAAGTTACTTTGGTCGTTATTTACCTAACTTGAAATATGGGCGTGACCATGAATTCTGCTGCTGAAATGCATTGCTACCTTTTTGCTACTCTGTATTTAATTGATTTTAGAAATCAATCATATACTTATCGCGGACTAAACAGGATCTATTAATGAGCAGAGCTCATCTATTTTATTTTCCTCATACATTTCCTTCATATACATGCTGTTGGGGATTGCAGACTTTTTGTGTGCAGGTGATTGAAGTTAGCATGCATTATAAGCTCTTCCTGTAATCAATCAATCAGTCTTTCAATTAAAGAACAAAGAAAGGAGTTGGTATTGGTGAGATTCCTGCCTGTGCACAAGAGACTTCTATTGATCCTCGGACCAGGTAACTGTCGATTGCAAAAGGATTATTGATCATTTGTACTTTGTTTTCCTAGTACATTGACATCGTCTCTGAAAAGAAAGAAACATCACAGGTTAACAATAAGGTTTTGGCTTTGGTTTTACCTGGAATGATCCATAGCATCATTGTAAAAGCTGAGCTGGGAGATTCCCAGATAAAAAATACAGGAATTCTAGAAAAGTGTTAATGGAACTGCTGGAATTACATTCATGAAGTTCCTCCCACTTAACTTTTATTTTCCTAGAGGTTTCTTTGTATCTTTGGAGGTACCTGTTTTTCTTAAGTGAATTAACAGAACAAATTGTGATTCTGGCTGCTGTGGTGACTTCCAGATGCCAGGGAGGAATCCACTAGCAGCAAGCAATGCATTTTAGGGCAGCATCCTACTATAAGAACTGCTCACAGTGCTGCAGACTCTGGACTATCGTCATTTGGGCGGCGTCCCAGTATTGTCTTGCCACATGAGTGGGGAGCAGTTCCTGGATCCATATTGTGGCTGCATCTTTCCAAGAGCTTACTACTTGGAGCACCTCCTAATGGGAGGGCAGCTGCATTGCAGCATAGTCATGCCATAATGCAGACAGCCTTGCAGTGTGCCTGGGCCTTTTGTTAGGGTATTCCAGGTATACAACTGGGAGGCTGGAAGACAAGGCAGTTAAATGACTTGCCTTAGGCCATGCAGAGTGTCTGGCAGATCTGGGCTGTCAGCAGGAACTCAGGGTAACCCCATAGCCTTTATTACTGTGCGACCTTTCCCTTTACCTAGGTGGATGTGCCTTTACAACTTCTATGTGTCTGCCTAGAACTGTCACTCCACCTCCCTGCTCCACCAGACTCCCCCTTCCCCCGAAACATACCTGTTTTGGCTTGATCCCATGTTTGACCTGCAAAGTATAGAGAGCAAGATATTAATTGTGACTTTCAGAGCAGTGCTCAAAGATGAGCATTCGAAGAAGCAACACATTAGCAGCTGGGGAAATGCAGGAACTTCTCTTCCTTTCTCTTTTCTTCACTGCTCTTAATCTTTTATTCAGTTTTACTCCATCTAGCGTCAGTGCTTGGAAATAAAATCTTTCCTTGCCTTGCAGCCCTCAACTTGTTTATGTTCTTAGATCTCATGACTCCACGGGGAAATGGTATTCATCGTAGTCCCGTTCCTTCAATACTACTTAAGCATTTTCTGGTGACTTTGCTAAAGAACGAACTCACAGGAGATTTGGCAGGCAGGGATGCGCTTCTTGTAATTCACCTCAGCCTTTTTGCCTTCTCTGAGAGAAACTTTGTCACACGTGTCTCTTAGAAAGCTGTGCTGAAATTCTCTGCACTAACCGTTAGTGTCTGTAAGAAAGAGTTGAGAGCTGAGGCTCATCTTTCTCGTTTGAACTGGACATACAGTCCACGGGAGACCATATGGTGAGGCATATATAGGCTGGAATCAGAGGAAAATCTGTTTGGTTTCTTTTTTTTTTTTCTGCTGTGCTCCATTTCATCCCTTATTTCTTTCATTGGGGTGAGTTTGGGGCTGGAGTGAGTCAGCATAGCTCTATAGGTGGCAGTGCCTACTGCCCTGCAGTGCTTTCACAGCTAAATTTTCGTACTGCCTGCTTTGCCCAGCCCTCGGGGAGCTTCCAGGGCATCCAGAGAAGGCGTCTGCTGAATTGCAAGGGGGGAAGCTCACCAGCACCTAGCCAGTACCTGCCTGCCAGCCTGCTTGCCTGCAGCCTGGTGACCAGACTGGAGGTACCGGGGGTTGTCTCAGCCCTCCTTTGCCTGCAGCAGTCTGGCACGTCGCAGGTACAAGGAATTTCTTTTAGTGACACAGCACTGTTGTTACCCAGGATGTAATGGTTATGCAGCAATATTTTTCAGCTTGTTCCAAATAGTTTGTGGCAGCTCTTTCCCGGAAAGGAGAGGCATTTCAAGACATAATTAGGGGACCTGATATGGGCTGTGCTTATGAACTTGTCAAAATTTCTTCACACAAAATAACACAGATTTAAGCATGTGAACTAAGTTACACAAATTTCTGCCTGACTGGAACTGTAGCCATTAAAAAAACAAAAATTCTCCCCTCTTGTTCTGACTATGACAACAGATTAATGCAGAACAAGGCCAGTGCAAAGTGATTTGGGCTAACTGAGGTGAATTGGGAATGGATTAGGTTCAGGGATTCTCACCTGATCCCTTTCCCTGCCTGTGTCGAAGGGGTAGAAGGTGGCAGGGAACTGCTGGGAAGGGTGTTGTCTTTCAGCACCATTCCTAAGCCATTGCCTGCTTGTGGCCTAACCCTAAGTAACTCCAATTCTCTGCATGCAAAGAAGATTCTGGTTGGGAGGCCAATGCTCTTCTTCATGTAGCCCAACGTAATCGGTAAGTCACCTAAAGAGAGTGGCTTTCTCACTGATGCTCTCAGGCTGCCTTCCCACTATTGACAATGCCAATTGCTGCAGGAAAGGGTGGTCCAGCCTCCCCCAGCACCTTGACTGTAATATTTCACCACTTCTTTTGTGCTGAACAGCCTGGTCTCTCTGAAAATTATTTTTATGTTATACTGCATAGATTTTTGGCAGGGCCAGTTCCCTGGGGCAGTGGGGATGCGTGACTGCCTGACCAGAACATGCGGCTGCACTGGGAGGGAGAGGGAAGCGGAGCAGGACTGTCTTTGGGGATGGGACACTCAGTTGGTCCCACGCTTTGCTCTCCTTCAGGGAGTCGTGGAAGCTCACTCAAAGGAACCAGTTCACAAACACTTTAAAAACAGCATGTCCACCTAGGGGGGTAGTTATTCTTTAGCACTTGTATTTCAATGTCTGTGTAGTAAATCAGATTTGGGAGTGGGCCAGGTGTTGTTTTTAATGCACAAAAAATAACCTAGTTACTTTTCCGCCAGTGGTTTTCTGTCTTCTTCCATTTACAAGTTGGTACAAATTTTCCATTGAAGCTGTGGGCCTCTGTGAAGTGTCTTTAAGCCCAATTTAAAAACATATGAAAAGCCTTTAAACCCATAAACTTCTGTGAACTCCATGGATCCCCAAGCATTTGCAGCCTACAAGGCAGAAGTCAGCATCACTTTGTGTGATACTTGCTCATTTCTTTCAGCTTGGTATTTGCTCTCTGACACCAAGCTGTAAAGTGCACATGGAATATGGAGGGGGGTGGTTATAAGCAACGATCAGAAGAAAAACAAACTTAGTTTTGCTGATACCTAGTACCTTCAGGACAGAACTCTTGGAGAGTAAGAGATCAGGGAACTGAAATAAAATTATCTGACAGACTATATACATGATCTTAAAAAAGGATCTATAAATAATCTTATTTTCTGAGAAGTCACTGAAAAAAGGCTTCTAGGAGTCCATCTGAAATTAGTGATTCCTTTTTCATATGTTTAGTGTGAGCTCGTCCAGAAATTCAGTGGGACATAGGAAATTCTGAGAGTTGGAATATGCAAGGAGCTCTGATTTGATGCTCTTCTTTCCTGGCTGAGGCCTGTGGCACTCTGAGTCCCTTGCTTCAGGAGGCTTGTTTTGTTTTGTTTTGTTTCTAGGCTGTCCTTTAGCTATGATAGCAGCTTTCATTTCTAGCTAATCCCATGTTGTCACCTCTCTGACAAGCCCTAGTCAACATAAAGCTACTCAGTCTGGATGACAGACGGGCGCTGCCTGCGAGCAGGAGGTTCTCTGCTCGGTGGCATCTAGTATTTGAGTTACCCTGGGTGTCTGCTGACAGGAGTGAAGAGGCTACTCTTTCAGAAACATTTCTGATTTTTTATGCAGACTTGCAGCAGCTCCAGGGAAAGGTAGAGTTACTCATTTATTGCTGGAATCAGTGGCACCAGCAAGTTTGCCAGCAGAGACCACGATGGCTGTGGAAGGAATTGCCTCTGACAGGTGTCTGAATATTACCAGGAAAGCATTCTCCTGACTCAGCAGGTTTGGGACCAACTCTTACAAGCAAATGATTTAGAGCTATTCAAGACTAGCCTCAAACAGTTGTGCAAAGGGTTAGGAAGGAGTAAGGATTCCTCCCTGTTTGGCAGCTGTGAAAGGGTCAACCGCAAATGCAGCCCCCAGGTCGGAAGGGCGTGCAGGCGTCCTGGGGCCAGATGGTCTCCCAGGGAATGTGGTGAGTGGCCAGGGAGGAGCAAAAATTAGCCAGAAGTGTGGCTCTGCCCGTCAGGCTGGTAGCTGGCATCAGTGAAGTATGCTGTATCATGGAAAGGGGTTTAATGAATTAACCTCACCCCAAGAGTCTGAGCTATACGTATGTAAATATATATGTATAAAACTGTCTCTGTGTGTGTCTGTATATGAAGTATCCCCTCCATTCAAGAATGGTGCTAAGAGGAATTGAGAGCCTGAAAGTGCCTACAGAGTGTCTTAATGCTGCTTTTTAAAGCCTGGTGTCCCCAGCACAGTGCAAAGCTCAGTGTCCTTGGTTTTGAAGTGTGTGATATAAAGATTAATTTCATTTTATGGAAAGGGTAACCTGAGCCGAAGTAACTTGTCCAAGGTTGCTCAGAAGAACAAGTTCGGCTAGACAAGGCAGTGACTGAACCAGGTAGAAAAGCCAATTTATTGCTCTAGTCAGTGGTGACCATTGCCTCAACAGAGAATGGGTATTTACATTTTGTTTCTGCAAATGTATATGTGCAAGGAGTCGAGACAGCCATTTCTGCTGAGATATTTCCTCATTTTTTAACACTTACACAAGCACACATGGAGTTGTTTAGCCCACCTCTGTTCACACTTATGTTTATTTGCAATAGCGTGCATTATTATGGCATTTGTGCAGCTTTTAAATATTTTTCATTAAACTCCATTCTCGGGATGCATACTGAGAAAACCTAAGGCAGTGAATATAGCCTTCAGTCTATCAGCCACCCACTAATCCCTCCAGTGTTGAGCAAGGAATCAGGCCTACCCTGGTGTATCAGCAAGGCCAGACTCATCTTGTGCAGGTGGTATCTCCTCCTTAGTGAAGTGCAAATACATTTCTGTCTAAGAGGACTGTAGCCCTCCCAAGTTGTCTTCCACTGCCATTTTCCCAATAGTTGTTCACTACTGATATTTGGCCATGGTAGCAACGTGAAGGGAGGCTCTGCAGTCAAAGCAGACCACAAAGGAATAGTTTTTCATTGATTTTGCAAGGCTTATTTAGATCATGGAGGAGGCTAAGTGTCTTTGCTGGCTCTGTTTTTCCTTATTTGTAAACCTCTAACAACCTATAAAAACTTCATGTTGACCTGATGATTGGGTTGTTTGTAGAATATATTCATTGGCAGAATGAAAGACCTTGTGAAGGGCTGCTTGGAAAAAAAAATGAGTGGCAAGTGAAAGAACAGCTCATGATATAGCTGAGGAATGTTAAGAAAAAACATTCAAGTCTGACCCCAGAGGTGTCAAAGATTCTGCTGAATCTGCATGACTGATTTTCTCCAGATCCAAGAAGATGACACTGACTGTCATAGTTTAAAAGGAATATTCCTGGGAGAGGAAAAGAAAAAAGAGGCTTGTTTTGGAAGAACAAAGACAGATGCAGGCAACTCAATGGAAGTTGAGGATTACTGAAGAAATCCAGGAAGTTGTCTGGATTACTGGGGATTAGAGAGAACAGGGTTGCATGTAGGGTACAGCTAATTTTTCCCTTTGATGCTTCACTTCTGTTGTTGCAAGATGCTTTATGACCATGCATGAGAAGGCTACTTTGAACTGGTCATAGCTCCTGTAAGGGGGAACTGTAGCACTGAAACTCAGTTTTGCCTCCTCCACAAGTCCAGAAGATACTTAAAATCATAGAATCATTAAGGTTGGAAAAGACCTCTAAGATCATCAAGTCCAACCATCAACCCAACATCACCATGCCCACTACACCATGTCCCTAAGCGCCTCATCTACACGTCTTTTAAATACTTCCAGGGATGGTGACTCCACCACTTCCCTGGGCAGCCTGTTCCAAGGCCTGACCACTCTTTCAGTAAAGAAATTTCTCCTAATGTCCAGCCTAAACCTCCCTTGGCGCAACTTGAGGCCATTTCCTCTCGTCCTATCACTTGTTACTTGGCAGAAGAGACCAACACCCACCTCGCTACAACCTCCCTTCAGGTAGTTGTAGAGCGCGATGAAGGCTCCCCTCAGCCCCCTCTTCTCCAGGCTAAACAGTCCCAGTTCCCTCAGCCGCTCCTCATAAGACTTGTGCTCCAGGCCCTTCACCAGCTTCGTTGCCCTTGTCTGGACACGCTCCAGCACCTCCATGTCCTTCTTGTAGTGAGGAGCCCAGAACTGAACACAGGATTCGAGGTGTGGCCTCACCAGTGCCGAGTACAGGGGCACGATCACCTCCCTGCAAGGTACGGGGGGAGCTGTGGCATATTTTGTATTGTATAAGCACCACCATTTCTAGTCCTCCACGTGGGAAGAAACAGACACCTGCAGGCTACAGACGAGGGGTGAAGAAACGCCAGTTGGCACTGGGGAAGATAACCAGGATGGACATGGGAGAATAGATGGATTAGGAGGCAAGAGAGCTCTGCCATTTCCATCAGCTACAGTGATGGTCATAGGCAGGTGAAAGCTGGATAGACTTTGAAGCTTTTTGGTATGTTCTCCAGTGCTTTTTCTTCTCTGCTTTCCCATATGCCTCTACCTAACCTTGCTCTTTCCAGACCAGACAATGTTTTCTTTCTATGGCAGGAATGCCATGGCTGCACGCAACAAGGGCAAAACTGAACTGAGTGGGGAAAGGGAGGTAACTGGTGGGCTGGGGCAGATCCACTGGGGTGTGTTTTTGTGGGACTATATGAAGTGATTGTTGTGCCAGGGAGGCCCATCTGCACTGCAGTGAGAGACCCATCAAGTGCCAATGATTTTGAATGGCTTATGATAACTCTTCCATAAGTCTCTGTTTTGTTTTTTTTTCCCTTTTTTTTTTTCTTTTTTGCAGGTCTAGTGACTTGAGTTTGCAATTTGAATCAGTTGCAGTTTGAGTGAATGGTAGGCAGAGTCATATATTACATTTAAAGAAGAAAGTACTTTTCGAAAATTAGGATTCTTCATTGTTATATGTCCGAAGGCCAGGCTGGGAAAGAACCGAGCTGGGACTCTGCATGAAAGGCTAAGCCAACTCACCTTTTCAAACCATTCCATACCAAGACTTGCTCTTCTGGTAAGATTGGTAACACTCCAATGCTTTCCTCAGAATACCAGTGACTGTGCTTAACAAATTCCTTTCCTGTGCCTGTATTTCTTACTTGCATCCCGTGTGTTAAAAGAGGTGAATCGGACAGATAAGAGACAGCTGGAAGCAACTGAGGGAACTCGTTTAAGCAATAGGAGACTTGGAAGGTGGAGACTGTAATCTTACAGGCAAAGATGGGATGCTATAGTGCCCATCTCCTGGGGGCATATGACAGACATAGATTTATGCCTAGGAAAATGTGTGCTTCTTCATATCCATCTGCAATTGACAATGTTTGTAGTGATAGAGAATTCAGTGGTCACATATTTAGTGTAATAAGTCATTGATTTCATCTCCCTCTGCAAAGGTGTCCAAACAAATCCTATGTTAACTTTTTAATGGGGGTCTTAGCAGGAAGGCCACAGCTTGAATGAAATGTGGATAATGAACTAGCCTCATTCCAGGTATCTCCAGGCTGAAAAGTGAGATACCTTACTGCTGGGAAAAATGTCCTCTTAAAGTCAGGTCAGTGCAAAGAAAACATCTGTCTCCAAGTCTGACATATTTCCACAGGAGGGAATTACTTCATTGAAAAGTCATTAAAATTCACAAAAGTTGCTGTAGCATGGCTTAAAACAACCAATAATGGTCCTTGTTTCCTGCTCGCTTTGTATAAAAATCTTCCGTGGAGAAGATATCTTAGTTACTCTGATTAGGAACTGGATAAAGATAATTCCTTTGCATATTTATTTTTGGCATCATGCTATTTCAAGTACTTTTGCCATTGAACTTGCCTATAGTAGAGCAGCAGTATGTGCTTGCATCTTAAGCAGATATGATTTCAATGGATAGTACAGCGGCTGAGACAGTATCGCTCCCTGGTTGCAGACTGAATGTATAGTGTTACGTGTGAATAGCTGATGCAGTATATAAGTCGCTGCAATGCATTTCAATGCTCAGCGTCCTGCGCAAGCTGTGTTCTAGATCTTGATCCTTTTTCCTTGTGCATTGCTTTTCCATGTTCAGATAAGGCCAAAGTCTCTTCTCTTTTAATGTGTATTTATTTATGGATTTTGATTTGTAAATTTTGGGCCCATTTCCCAAAGGACTCCCACTTGTGGCTTTCTCAAGTACCCTAGCATCAAAACTAGGTCTCCAGTTAAGTTTGTTTGTGAGCTCAGACTCCGGTGATTAGACAGATTGTGTCTCTCATTTGCAGCTGATAATATCAGAGAGATGACTCGTGCCTACTCAATTGGCTTCCTGTTTGGTAAATGATGCATCCTGCAGTTCACAGTATTACAGATCAATTTGGACTGTTTAGATCAGAAAGAAAGGCTCTCCTCTCCAAAACAGGAGATTTTTCTTTCTATCTGACTTTAAACCTGTTTGAAAGATATAAAATTGTTAGATCAGCTCCTGTTCACTGTCTCTGCCTGTCAGTGCAGCTGGCTACAGACCTGAACATGACAAAATGCTAGGAAACAGGTTCTTGGCTCAAATGTTTAGGCTGAGACTGTTCTGCTAGTTGGAAGAAACTGCAGCTCAACAGTCAAACTTGCATATGATTGCCCAAACCTCGTCTTTGTCATGCCATCCATCTCTGATGTTTATATTTTCCAAGTGGATGATTTCAACTCCTATGTAATCCATGGCACTGTTTTTAGAGTTAGACAATGAGGAGACTGGAGGCTTTCGAGGTGCAATAACATTCCAAGCCCTCCTCCATTCTCCTAAAGAATACTGTGATTCTCAAGAGTACCTTGTGTTTCCCAAGCATAATCTAGAAAAGGAAAGAGAAGTCTTAGAAGACTTAGAAGTCGTCAAGTGGGAAAATACAGGAAAACATATAGATGCTGCTTTGGGTAGCAAAAGAAAATCACTGATACGCTTAGCACTTGGCCGATGCAGCTCCCAAGCTCCCCCTCTCCTCCATCAAACATCAGAATGACTTGTGTATTGCCTTTAAAACCTGATCTCTTGCTGAGTGATTTACATGAGGGCCTATAGAACCCAGTGAGTGGCATGGGGAGTTTTGGTGTGTGCTGTTGCCCAGGATGTGTTGAGGCAACAGATTCCTTTTTGCTATTGCAGCAGGTTTAAAATATGTACCTTTTCCTTTTCAGTAAACATTCTCTGTCTCTCCATCCTCCTTGTCTCTGTATGTCTCTTTCTTTGTCTCCTTCTGTCAAAATAAATCTGGCTGCCATGCACTGTAGTTAACTCAAAATATTGCTAACATTAAATGTGCCCAGACATTTTTATTAATACATTAAACTTGCATGAAATTTTTAGGCATTATAATTTACCAAGCTTACACCAAGATGGCATTTGAAACTGACATGAGCTATTAATTAAAAAAGAGGACATTAAATAATTGTCAGTTGACATATAAATTACTGTTTTGCTAGCTGACAGAAGCTTGCCTCAAGCCTTTTTCTCTTCTCAAGTGTTAGTAAATATCCCATTGAGTTTAAGGGCATCCCATTATGAATTGATTGTTTAAGTCTTAGTGTTATATATGTGACTAAATGAAGTGGTAAATGCTGTTAATTTTTTCACAATGAGCTGTCGGTGTCATGTAGAAACACTTCTGGTTTAAGTGTTTGGGAAAGTATCAAGGGGAACACATCAGAATGCTTCCTGATTTTAGTGGAAACGTGTTCTTGCAATGTGTTGCAAAGTATCAGCCAATCAGGGTTCTAGCATAAAAGAAGATTATCTGCATCAAGGCCTTCAACTGGTAGGAGGCTGAGCAACTCCATCGACTCTGATGGTACTGTGCTGGGTGACACCCACTCAGAGTATGTCCCAGCTAGGGAGAGAAATTGTTTAGTGGCTTGAGGCGCTTCTGGGAATAATTATGTGAAATTTAAAACAAAATTTGGCTGAAGGTGAATTTGCTCTATCAGTTGGATTAAAGTTTTTTCCTAAACAAACGCTAATCATCATCACTGGTCAAACAGAAAATGAAGTTGTCTGCAGAAGATATGCCAGTTCTTCTCCAATCCTAAAGGGGTGGTATCTTGATTATCACTGAGGGTTTCAGGTTGCCTGTATCCCTGAGGGATTCAGGATGGCTGTATGATTGGTTGGAGTAAATCTAGAACTAGGTGATTTCAGATAGTGGACTTTGCTTTATCAAAGGGTTTTCCAGGACTAGCCACTGGGCTAAAAATGCCATGAATTAGAATCCCCAGGGAATTGAAGCAAGTAGCTAAAATCAGTTTAGACCTAATTATCACGTTTCTCTGGTGACCTGAATAAATGAGAGACTATTCCTATGACCTAT
The DNA here is from genome assembly GCF_964195595.1 of Calonectris borealis. Lineage (NCBI taxonomy): Eukaryota > Metazoa > Chordata > Aves > Procellariiformes > Procellariidae > Calonectris > Calonectris borealis. The sequence continues at coordinate 23,980,993 of NC_134318.1, forward strand.
GGGGAAAAATAAATCAGATAAAAATGAACATACAGCTTGGATTTTCTTGAGGAATCTTCTTGGTATTTTTAATACTGTAGCACTTACAGTGCAAGTACTCAGCATGAGTAATATTTCAATGCTTTTTTCAGGAAATAAACTGGGGGGGATTGTGGTGGCTTTGTATTTGTGAGGTTTTCAGAATTTTTTTTGATTGCCATTGTTAAGAATGGCTACCTCCCATACATCTCCTTTCAGAGATGTACAACCTCAACCAGTTAGACGAAGAATGTTGGAATCCAAAACATGGCATATAACCGCATTCTTTGGGTCAAGTTTGGTCCTACAACGAAGAGATGCCAACATGGGTGAGATTCCTATGGAAGGCTACCACATACTTCAGCTATTACTTGTTCTATAAAGGTCCAGTTCCAACCTTTAAGATATTCCCATTATGTATAGGCCAATTTAACATGTCAACACAAACTACCATCTGGAAAGGCCCTACCCTGAAGGAAGTTAGGAGGAAAGATCAAGAAATACACTGAATCCTGTATGATGTAGTTCCTTTTGATGTTCTGTGAGTGGATCGCTTGGTTGCAGAATGATGGTGCAAAACCGACTAAGCTAGTTCTGCATCAACTATCTGAGATGTGGAAAAGTATAGCTTTGTTTATAAAACAAAGCACCATATATACTTCCTTGCTAAAAATTGATGCTATCTTGAGGATATCTGCGTTTCACTAATCCTACTAAGGATTTGTTTGTAGGGGCATTTTTAAATGTTTGCTATGGATCTGGTAGTATTTTTACTGTCAGAGGTTTCCTCAAGACCAGTAGAAGGGTGCACTGTTTCCTCAGATTAACAGCTGCTTTATAGAATCCCTTAATGAGCCACCAAGGAGCGGTGGCACCATAGATGCCCTGAAGTGAATGAGAACAAAGATTTGTTGGTAAACTACTCACTGCCACAGTAGAATTGAAAAGTACAACTGATTAAGAAGCAATTGTGGATTTCTAGTTGTTTTCTACTTAACCGAAAAAAGTCATCTTTAACATACATAGTTTTGCCCCCAAATATTGTGGAATTACAGCTTCTCTCACTGGTCAGCGTCGGTGGCTCTAAAGCAAAGAGGTTGTGTATTGTGTCACACTTCCAGCCTTAACACCAGAATTTTGACATGAAACTGGAAACTTCACTCTACCTTTTAGGAAACACCTGTAGACTGGGATGAGGAATCATCAAAGAGGTCAATGTAAGGTCATCATTAAAGATGTTAAATTTTGCTGCCGTGACCAAGTCAGTCACTTCCCCTAGAAAGATCAGAGGATGGTATCACAGATGTTCAAACTGTCTCTGAAAGAAAATATCATACATAATAAACAGCAAGGGGAGGTAGAGAAGTCTAATGTGGAGTAGTTCATAGATCATACCATCTGCATTTCATCCAGGCAATAAATCTACTGCCCTCTGTGTCTCTTCTTGTCTCTGTCCCTCTCCTCCCTTCATTCCCTTTTCTCTTGACTCTGGTCTCTGGCTTTTCTGTTTCGGCTTAGCTCTTTCTCACACCCTTCCCATTCGTTGCTCTGTCTATACTGCCCTTAGTACACCAGAAAGTTTACTGGGTATTCTATGTTTGTTCTTCTGGCCATATAATAGTCCTAATCTATTTTAGGTTAGTACACAGAAATTGTCAGTGTCTTGTAAGAGAATAGTGTGTTACTAGAAAGGAAACATTTTGTGACAGTTAGCTGTGTTAGGTTGGGGAAGTGTCTCCCTGGGAAAATAACAGATGCTTCATGGCTGGAGCCCTTCTGTGTTGGACAGGCAAAACATTGAAGTACTTGCTGCAATGGGTGCCGTTGCTTTCTTTATGAGGAATGACTGTGATGGGGACATCCTTCTATCCAGTTGTCTGAGAGAAGCCAAAAGCCATTTCTTAGGTCATTGAGTACAGCTGTTGCCTTCAGCTTATGAGAATGCTGATTAATTAATGTTTGGGTTTTTTTAGTCATTTATAAAATGTCTCAAAGGGATACAAAAAAGTGTCTACATCCGTAGATTACCATGAGCCAACAGACAACTTGCAGTCCGGAGTCCCTACTCCTGTACATCTCAACCCTATTGCCTGTCCTTGGAGGGGATGAGGAGTGCATTGCCTATGCAGTCTAGCACTGCCTCTTCTGCCTGTGAACCCGTCAGCTGCTGAAAACCTAAAATGGTCTTACGTTTCTGGATAGCAGGGAGGAAGGTGAAGGGCAAAAATGCATCCCTTCCAGCAGGAATGATCACGGCATGATCTTGACCTGTAAGAGCCTCGATCGAGTGAAGGGAGTTCTCAGAACTGAGGTCCAGGCACAGTAACTGGGAAATTTTTGATGAAGCCATTTACCCTGGTTTACTTCTTTTTCTTTTTCCTTTTTTCTTTTCTTTTTTTTTTTTTTTAAATCTAAAGGGCTTGTGAATATATGACAATACAGTAAAAACTTTGTTTCAGAAAAAATGTGGAAAAGTTCTAGCAATGTCAAAGAACATCCAACTTCAGCACTTTTGAAACAAGGCCTTTGGCTTTCATCCCTTAAAAATACTTTTTTTAAATGAGTTTGATATTATAATACATAGTGCGAACTCAAAAAAAAAAGCTTAATCAAAAGTATTTGAAGGATTTTCTTTTTAAAAAGAATCTCAGTCTGCTGGGATTTCTTTCCTATTTCTGAAATGTCAAAACCCTCTTACAATGAATTTCCTTTTTCCACACAGATCAACTAAATACACTGCCTATCATGGTCCTCTAGAGGCTTACATGTGTGTTATGTGTTATCATTCAAATCACAGTTGTGGGGAAGCATCATGCACAACGAGAGAGACGAGTTAAATATTACAGTTTGTGTATCATGCCGTAGAAAACACGTGGGGCAATGACTCTTACCTTCTATCCGTTTTGCCATCCGACTCTAAAGGGAGAACAGGAAAATGTGGTTAGTTAAGAAACCAGGAACAGAGTGGTGATAGGCCTGCTCAGAAGTTGTGAGGATGCAACCAGGAGAACACAGTTACAGCTGGTAAAGATCCAGCCATCCTTTCTGAGGCAAAACTCTTTGGTATTTGTAATGTCACACAACCTTCCTAAAGCCCTCCTTGACTCTTCCAGCTGGAACATCTCGTGTCAATTTTCTCAGAGCTGTCTCTTTGCTAATATTTTGGAATTATAAGCTTGATTGTAGCACATGACCAGAGTGTCATGAGAAACAACTCTGAGGGCAGATGCTTGATGAGAATGAGGCGGAAGCAGTTTCCCTGTAGGCCTGCTATGTAGTGCCGCTAAAGAAAGCATCAGCCATTTGTCTTTCGGGAAGTGGCATTACATTGTCATTTGTATCCTCATGGGGTACCTGGGGAGTCTGTCTGCAAAATTATCCTTTAAAAGACCCGTGTTGACTGTACATAGGATGGAATCAGGTTGTGACTGATAGGCTGAGCTCACTGTAGCAGTACTGGGCCCGGAGAGCTCAGTTTACTTTACTCCAAGCTTAATAGTTAAGACCACTCTGCTCTCCTAAGCAAAAGTCTGTGACTACTGTTGAAGCGGTGTGTCATGGTGCACTGCTGACTTAGTAGGGTTAGTCAGTTCTGGTTGCTGGGAAATTACCTCTCATTTGTCGCGTGAAGATTAATGCAAAGATCTGGCCACAGAAACAAATGTTTCTGCATAGAGTGGATGGACAAGCAGCTCCTAGTCCTATGCTGTAGCAACCTGACTGAGTTCTCTCACTGCATTTTCCTTGTTTAATGTCTGGCTCATTTTCGTGGTGGAAACTGGCTACATTTATGAGAATTTCTTTGTTTTTAAAAGTAGTCTGCGAGAGCTGGCACTTTGCATGCAACCAGAGCTGCAAAGGTGCTTTTAGAAATTCACCGTGCAGATGCCATACAGAGAGCAATGCTTTTAGTCCCTAAACTCTCTTGTTATAGTCTCTCTTCTTTCAGTAAGGATTATTTCCCCACATATGTCATGAGATTGCCTTACTGCTTCCATTTCTGCTATGGTTTCCTTCCAAGCCAAATTTTCATGTGCTACTAAGAGTACAGACCTCTCTTGACAAGCAAAACCTAGGTTGCAAAGATTAGCACTAGCAATGTCCCAGGATTCATTTTTGCAAAAAAAGAACAGCTTATACTGTTGTTCTGGTCAACCTGTTAGGACTTTGCATTTCCTCATTTGCCCCTCTCTGTTGCTGTTCTATTTGCTATGCTTTTTTATTTCTAGCTTTTAGCTGCAGTTGTATTTCAGCAGTGGAAGAAATCACCACAATATTTGCTCTACAGTGCTCTGTGAAGCACTTTGGAGCCCTGTCAAGTGAGAGGCTTTTTGCAGAGGGTGGAGGGCCGTGGACCAGCATTGCCTCTGGGGAGGCTCATGGACCAAATTCTGCCTGTCACTAACTTCTGTCTACTGAAATGATGGGCATTATTCAGTTTAAGATTTTGGATTTGAATCCAAAACCATGGGTTGTAAACTGCTGGTCCAAAGTCAAAAGGATCTGTTGCTATCAGCAGTTATGATGTTAGATCAAAGAGCTTTTGCCTGTTTCACATAAAAAACATGCTTTCCTGTGGCAACTTGAAAACCAGTCACAGTTGAAAAGTTATGGGGAGTTTTGCTATGTACTCTGATGGAAACAGTGTATCTTAGAGTCAGACAGTCACATTTGAAGGAAAAGTTCAGAATCGGTGAAATAAATAGCAATTTTGGCTAGGAAGTTTGAGCAAGCTTCTTGCCCATTCTGCAAATCCAACAGGCTCTTTAACTTATGTCTAATAGACAGATATTTGTTTTAAAAAATAATTATTCTAAAAGATACCCAGGCAGTAAGCTGAAGTGAATTCTAGTTCTCTTGTAAGGCTAAAAAGCAGAGTTGGATATACTGAAATGTGAATCTGCAGTTCTAGAGACTCCAGCACTTCAGACACTTTAAAAATAGTTCTTCAAAGGAAAACCAGAGCTGTAGTACATACACAATTCCTAACACTGAAGTTCAGATCTGCTGTATCAGAACATAAGGAGATCTAGATCTCTGGATAAGAAACCAGGAATATTTTTTCTTACCTCCAAAGACATTGTCAATCATTTGTTTTTTGATCATGCAGATTATTATTGCTACAAAACTGATTGCTAGAAACGCTCCCAGAGTAACTCCTATAATAACATACGTGAAATCTGCAAAAATTGAAAACAAGCCGGTGAGTATACACCATTAAATAATAAATACAGTCTTTGTGTTTCAGATGTGACACAAAGTTTCCAAAGTTTAAATGCATCCCTTTTAAAAAAAAAAAAAAAAATCATATTTATTCTTCAGAAGGGGCTGATGATGCTGAGTCAGACTAGGTAGCTGAGAAGAGTCTACTCTTTCAACCCCCTGCACATCATAAAACCATGTGAACCTATGGCTAACGGGCTCAATGTCATTTTATGATAATGAACAAGTTTAGCCTTTGGTGTGTGCAGGTCTCAGCTGAGTTTTAGAGCTGTACTTTTCTCCCCAAAATGAAACTCTCCATCCCCACTCCCTTGCCATTCTGTATCCTGCCAAACTCTTATTCCTGCTTCCCATAGCTGCACACACAGAGCTTCATCTCCACCTCCCAGTACCCAGCCTCCTGCCCTGCCCGACTGTTCTGCCTCTATAAGTCTTCAGTGGGAGGAAGCAGGTGAATTTTTAAGTGTAAAGTATGAACCACATTGTGATTTCTTTTTTTTTTTTTTTTTAATCACTGTGTGTGTGTAAGGGTCCACCTTCATCTGTCCGGCAGGAGGGTGCCTGTGTTCAGGATCTGTGTTCCAGGCTCTCTCCTCCCTATGCTCATTACATTTACTTAAAAGTCATTTAAAGGCCCCAGTCACGCGGCAGGACTCTGCTGTGCTAGGCAAAGTACAAACACACAACCACATGATTATCTTCTAGACATAAAAAGCACGTGAAGTCTTCTAAGCACATTCATTTTTCTTATATTTGCTTTGCCCCTAACTTCCTGTCTGGAAGCGAAAATCTCACCATGAACTCACCTATTTCCTCCTCTGAGTTTCCAGAAGCATAGACCTTTGCTCTCCAAAAATCTGAAATGGAAGTATTTTAGCCTGTTAGGACATCAAGTAGAATACTCTATATTCAAGGAGAATGCCGTATTTGGCTGTTTCCAAGGGAACAGTTGATCCTGGTAAAGCTTAAGAAAGGATCTGAGGCTTCCTGGAGTAGTGAAGTGTTATCAGTCAAGTTAATAAGGGCATCCTAGGAATGTGGTCACCACATGCCAGTTTTTGGTCAGAATAGAAAATACAATTTTAAAATTTTATTTTTTCTTGGCACTGTTTTCATTCTAGAGTTTCCCCACTGCAAACCTGAGAGCTGTATGCAGGAGAAGTTGCTATAAATCAAGAAAAAGGTTATGGATGCAGTAAAGCTAATAAGACATGCTAACAGGAGAGAATATGGCACACCCCAGCACCCTTCTCCAGAAAACATGAGTCCTAGTCCTGCCTGTAGTTCCAGTCTCCAAAATGTGATTTATTGCTGGCAGAGAAGAGTCTTTTGCTCTTGCAAGAAAATGTTATAGGCTGGAAGCAACCTTTTCAGAGACTCCCATGCCAAGTTCCTTGTTCATCAAAAGGACACCCTCCTGGCCCTTCCCCTTTCCATAAAGCCACTGAGCTGTGTTGCCTGATGCTCAGAGTGTGCAGGCCCTTAGAATGGAGTGTCTTTGAAGAAAACAATTAATTCCCACACACTTTTTGACGGAAACAGATTCAAAATTTTCCAAACAAAAAAAAAAGTCAAGAAAAAGGAGAGAAGTCATGTTTAGTTTTAATGTTACTTGTTTATTATAGGAAATTGCTAAAAATGTACACTCTAATGTTTTTTTCAGTGATGGGCATGCAAGGATATTTCCACCAAAGTTTTCAAGTACCTCCAAATGAAGTTAACTGATGTGCAGCTGCATGAGGTGCCTGGAGCATGAGAAGGCTTTAAAGGCAGATAGGACTCCTGCTTTTTAAAACAGTATGCTATGAAATTTCTGTCTCCTGCACATGGTTTAGGTAGAACATGAAGTCCTCTCCTACAGCTCTTGCTCTTTGGCAATCCACTGCCTGGCTGACAGTACATATGGGACCTGGTGGGAAGATAGCTGTTTTGCACGCTTCATCTTTTCATAGGCATTCCCCACTGTAATGGGGAATTGTGAGGGAGTATTCTCTGACTGAAACTCAAGTAGGATTTTAAGGTCTTAAATGCATCCAGTTTTCCTATTGCTAAGGGGTCCAACATCATAAGTCCCAGCTCACCTCTCTTCTCTCTCCTCCACTTTTTGTGGAGAAATAATTCTGTCGTCTTGAGGTTTTGGGGACTGTGCTTTCATTTCTTGTCCAGTAAAATGAATGCTAGAAATATGATTGCTTTTAAACTTGAAGCATAGTCCTCCCATGCCAAAACCAGCCATTTTGGTACCTTTACAGAAATCCATCTTGAGTCTGCTGTTCAGACTGCTGAAACTCTCTCTTGAGCTGAGTGTGGGCTCTGGGGCTTCCGCAGTTATGTCAGAAAAATCTGATATGTTGGGTGGCTCACAACAGATTTGTGTTTATTTCCTGGTTTTAATCACATTTCTAATCCCAAATTTTCATAAATTACAAACCAAGCTTCAAAAACCTGGAGACGAACTTAAAAAAATCTTGAGTTTTAAAGCAAATGTATTTTGGGAGCTATAATTCTGAGCTGAAAGTCCTTTTTTGCCAAACTTCTCTTCATAATTAAAATGTCTGGAAACATATTTTATGCAAGCAGAAATGTTTTCTCTTCAAAAATCCCATGACATTCAGAGAAGGGAGTTGGGAGGAGTGGGGGATCCAATTGCAGATATGATCTCAAAAGCTGGCTATTCTAAATGACCAAAACCAAAGTTACAAAGAAAAGGAAATTTAAAAAAAAAAAAAAAAAAGCCTAAGACTACACAGTGGGTGTAAAAAGCATAGCTCCTGATTTTCCAGATTAAAAACCAGTCTCTTTGCTCTCGCTTGTGAATTTATTTCATTATAAATTTAAAAAAAAACCCCTTTCTTCTATCTCCTTAATTATTCTTTGTGCTCATATGAAGAATGTTTTAAATTCAAACATAATAAAAGTGATATTGTATTACTTTTATTATCCTAATGATCATAATACATAGACCTTAATGTATGCTTTCTAATGGAATTAAACCAGTGACAGATTATGTGTTTTATGGCAGAAATAATATTTTACATGGAATATTTTATGTAGGTCAGTTTAATATATTGAGATTAAATTATTAGTTTCTTTTTAAAAAGGGAGAGAGGGAGGGAAATCTCTGAAAACCCACAGGACTAGAGAGAACATTTTCAATTCATACTTTCAATATGGTTTTAATTAAGGTTTAATATCATTTACTGGATGCTACTTAAATACCGTTTGCTTTTGAGGACTGTGTAAGATAGCCAGCTTCTGTTTGTTTCAGTTTCTCCTTAGGTGGAAAGAAGTGGATTGACCAAGTCAAATACACGTGTGTCGCTGTTTGTCCTAGATCCCATCTTTAGTTTAGATCTTTTGGGGATGTACACAAGCCTCCCGGTACAGAGGGGTTAGAAATGATGCCTGAGATTCTGCAGCACTCCAGTCCTAATGCTAGCTTTCTGACCCCTTATCTCTGTATACTGGATTTAGACTAACTCCCATGCCTTGAACCAACCCTCTGAACTTGGAGAATATTTGCTTCTGGGTGGAAGAGCCTTGCAGATGACTTTGATATCTATACTTGAGTGACTCATGGATCATTTTTCAAAGGGTCTCAAAGCAACTGACGGTGCTTTCTCCCCTCCCCTGTGTGCCTGGCTCAGGCGTAGCGTGCAATTGGCAGTATCATAAGATGTGCCCCCCCGGGGCTCTGGCAGCACCAGGAGGCTGGTGAGAGGCACGGGCTGTGTCATGGTTTTGTGCCTGTGTCATTGGTAGAGAGTCCGGAGATGAGACTGCAGACTAGACAGGTCTTGCATTAGAGGTGGGAGGGGATGGAGAAAGAGTAAGTGTGAATCTGCCGCGGCAGCCTGCCTGAGGAGCCGGGCTTGGTCCGGTATGCTGGAGCCAGCCGTGCCGCTGAGGAAGCTTTTGCTTCTGGCTGCCCACCGCAGTCCTCTGCCAGTGTGGCTGTCTCCCCTGAGGTAGAGCTACTGAGCAGGTGATGGACCCGCAAATAAATATACTGGGCTGTGAGGGGGCTGGGAGCCTCTGGTCTGTCATCTCTGGGCAGGCTTAGCCCTTCTCAGACCTGCCGTGCACTATGCAGAAAACAGCTTCTGAGCTGCACTGAGAGACGTCCTATTCTCCCTGTGCCCTCTGCTATGTAACTGTGCTCGCGCGGTGCCTTGACTGCAGGTCAGCGCAGTGAGGAAAGCGTAATTTGGGCACAAGTTCAGGGAGCAGGAATAGCTCACTTTCCCCACCTTATGAGATATTGTGAACAACTCCCAGCCATAACCTACAGTGATAAACAGCAACATGTGCCTTGTCTTTCTCAATGCACAGCACTTGCCTTAGTCCCTTTGCTTTTTGCCTCCTGCTTCCATGTGACTTTCTTCTCCCTTCCTCCCCTATCTCAGGTTTCTCCTCATTGCAGCAGATAGCGGCTGGTCCTGGGGCATTGCAGCAGCCACTGCCATTTATCTTTGAGACAGCAAATGGGAAAGGAAGCAAGTATCTGGGAAACCCAGAGGTAGGATGGAAAAAAGGGATGGCTCACAGCGGTTGTCTGAGCAATTCCAGAGTCAAATAAGGAATGCCCATGACAACAAAGAGGTTACAGGCAATGATCCTGCTGGAAAGCATTCCTGAAAACCATTATTAAAAAAAAAGAAGAGTATTCTGGCTGGTATTTAGTGTAGCAAAATTCCCAGCTACGTGTAAATTTCATGAGATTGGCACTGTTGGCATCCAGGCAAACGGGGTCCTTCCTTGGTCCTCAAATTAGAGGCAAATTCTTTCTCTGTAGTAACAGATGAGGACAGGAGTCCTACCTGAAGACAGGAATTTTTTGAGCTCTAGTCCTTTCCAGGCACCCCTCCATCCAAGGGCTGTGGATTTGCCATTGCCTGCACCTTTCCATGGAAGCATATTAATGCATTTTCTGTGTGTCTATTGCAAAGTGCCTTTTGCTGTAGAACATGTCCTGCTGTTCTTGAGTCAACATCTCTTTGCTCTAGGCAGATGCTACTGTATTAGTGGGACTCGTGCCATTTGTTTGCTGAGCAATAGCTAGTCAGTAACTAGGGAGCAATCGTTGCTGACTTTCTCTTCACATCTATAAGAACAGTTAGTTATGCATGTCCTGTGTGACGGACAGTCTTCATTTCTCTGGACTCTTGGAAGCATCTATAGAAAGGTGCAGAGGGCTTGAAGGGCCAACAAAAAAGGATAGTGAGAGTGACAAATTCCTATGTATTCCTGAGAAAGATGACAAGAGGATAGTGCACTGCTGTAGACCTATGGATAGCTTTGCTTGCAGAAGCTGAGGCAGGAGCGGACATTCAGTGGATGCAAGCTGGAATAGCTGGTCTGCATACCTCAGGTGGGGCAAACTGACCTTGTGGGGTTCCCCAAAGGTAGATGATGTTTTTCTATGAATTTCTGCATGAAGTAGAGTGGTGTGGGAGGTGTCCATTAAGTAAAGATCAGGCTTTTGCCACCAGAGGGTGCCTGCCCCCTTACCTAACGTCTCGGAGACCACAGTAACCCATGTAAACTTCTGTCTTTGTAGCTGCCGTCAGCTCCGTCCTCCACATTAGTCCCAATGAGCCCCACTTCTTCCCTGCACAAAGTGGAGGTGAGTAACCACGAAGTAAGAGGCAAGTTGTGAGGATGAGAAAGCCCTGCTTTGAGCTGGGAGGAAGCATTAGAAGCAGACTGAGTCAGGAGCATTGAAGTCCTGTGAGTGAGAGTTGCAGAGACCAAAAGTGGCTTGCAGATAGCATGCACACAGATCAACTTTTTCCTTATACTCTACTGAAGTACTGTTTTCTGTACAGTGCCAAACAGGATGCTCAGCAGCTCTGCCATCTCATCTGCAAAGATGCAGGTATTTAACTTCATGATGGCTTCCGGATTGCGCACAGCTGGCCCCTTAGCACTCAGGCTAGGACATGTTAGCTAGAAAACTCAGCAAAATACCCCACTGTCTCACAAATGTTCTTTCTCCAAGGAACAGAGTTCTAAACAAAGTTTTAAAACAACATACATACAATTAGTCTGGGAAATACATAACCCCACCAAGCTCTGGAAAAAAAAAGCTCTCAAAAAGGATGGAAAAGAAATATGATAGATCACTTACGTAAGAGAAGAAGAAATGCCGTTAGGACTGGTATCCAGCTTGTTAGTAAGGTCATTGTGAAGTTTTGACAACAGAGTGGTTTCACCCAAATTTTCTGAATTTAGCTCTTCTGCAGTGTCTTTTTAAAAAAAAGTTAAAGCAGGTCATGTGACTATATTGGGAAACTACAGTCACATCCTGAGTAGTTACATTTGCAAATAGAAGTTCCCTTTTTTGGGTTTAAGATCAACATATAAATGAACTCCCTGCTTGAAAACATTCTGTGGAGAAGGTGGACAGCCAACAGTCACAGCCTACTTCAGCTGTTCCCTTTGTTCTCTAAGGGACCTTTAAATGCTAACATTTATTTTTACAAAATTGAAAAAGTCCTGTCACAATGAATTGGTCTCTGCTGAAGTCTTCTAAATCCATGGAGATGCGAGTGGGTTTTCTGTCTTAGAAGGAGAACCTTCTAAGGCAGTCTCTCTCAATGTTGCCAGCTTTTTTTTTAACGCAACATGAATGCCATCATAACATGGTGTGGAGAGGAATACTTGGCCGAACACTTCCCTTTCATAATCAGCTTTTTCAAGAGTGGAGTGAAGAAGCTCACCATGGCTGCAAAACCATTGCAAGCCAGTTCCTGGAAAAGAACTTCTGCCTTAGAAACATATCTTGACATAGTAGGAACTAAAAAGCAGGAACTTACTGGCAGATAATGCTTCTGATGAGTCAAGCTTATTCTTTGAACCACAGTGAAAAAACAGATTTTTCTGTTCTTCAGGAAAATTCATCATTTCAAACCGACAACAAAAATGATAACAAAACATGCAAGTAAATATTAATGCTTTTTACGAAGTGAACCCATTCCTCCCAACTCATTTCAGGTCCATCCTTCAGAGATGGAAGACACAAGAATATGGGCCTTGTTTGGTTTTTTTTTTTTTTTTTACAGCAGAGGACTCTGGAGGGTCTCTGTATTGTTTTTACCTCTTGCTTCTTTGAATTGCCTTTCTGCTTTAGATTAGTCCTTTGCTGTCTGGTATTATCATGTCATGTAGATGCTTATATACACCAATCAAAATAATCTGAAACACATCTTGAGTGAGAAGGTTTAAGAGAAAAATAATTATTGGGTATTTCTTTTTCCTCCTGTTATTGAGGGAATGTCTGAGCAATCTGGTTTCAGCAGAATGTTACATCTTAAGGCTGGATGAAACATCTGCCTTGCTGAGTAAATTATAGTTGTAAAGCCCTCCTTCCAGAAGTCTTTTTTTAATGGGACTATTGCAGACCATAAGGAATGCTGGTGACTGCATATGTATGGACACCTTGGCAGAAAAATGACTGCAAATGAGCAAGATGTTCACAAATGTTTAGTTGCTCTGACAAGCTGTGAGTGAAAAATTGTGTTTATGACTTCCAGGTGTTTGTGGAGGGATAAGCAAAACACAGTGATAGCCAACAAATAAGACTCTTGAGGCACTAAAAATATAAGTAAAGTTGACCCATGTACCCTCTGAGGTGACCTTAATTCCTGGCTTATTTTGCTGTATGAAGCATAGGTAGAACTGACTGGGTGTGGTAGATGTGATAGAAAGTATTTGTTGATGCCTTTGACCCATTGTGAGTGTGTGTGTGTGTGCACACATGCATGTGTGTGTAATTCATTTTTGCTCTTTCACTGTTCCTGGTTCTCTCTGGGATCAGAGTTGAAAACACCAAAACCAAGCAAACAAAAATCCCTGCACCAGCTGCAGGGAAAAGATATCAGGAGCCTTGTAAGAAACCTCCAATGTTTCCATACCTCATGTGTTTCATCTGCAAATGATCCCATGCTCCAAGGTTCCTGAGAACCTCTTATGGAAGGAATAACATGAATGTCAACTCTCTCTTTTTTTTCTTTTCTCTCCCCGCCCCCAGCCCAAGTCAGTAGTCTCAGGGGGCTCTCGTATTTCAGAGAAGCAAATAAACATCTGAGTATTTGGCTGAACTATCTAAAGCTGCTTGGTTTATTCCGTTGCTACCTCTCCACAAAATGCTTCAGATAGCTCAGCTAGCTGACTGAGCACTTCTGACTACGTATGCTTCACTACTCTCATTCACAGCATACCTCCAGTGAGGAAAAGCACTGATCAGAATAAGCCAGGCTTAATAAAATCCTGCTTTGCAGTGGGTTTATTCTGATTCTTGACCAAACTGGGAAATGTGGTTTCAAGCATAGTCATGGTTATCAGCCTTCCTGCTATTACCCACTCTCCACCCTCTGGCCACTGGGCAGGATATATATGTTTAATTAATTCTGCTTTTACCTTCAACCTGTAAATAGTGGGAGTAATGTCAGATTTATACGTTAGATGAATAACAAGGATTTCTCAGGAGACCCTATCCTGGTGAAAGAGGCTAACTGTAATTTTCAGCTGTGAGTAATTGTATATAATATAATCCTAAATGATTTTTCTTCTGTAATTTCATTAGAGTTTAGAAATTTAATTAGATTTTGAATCACTCTGAAATAAAGTAGCAAAACACCCAGAGACTAAGAGCAGTGGTTATTTTGTCCTCTGAGGCCAGAATTCTTGGTCTCAAATTGGCATGTGTTCATTAGGAGGAAGTTTGCAGAAGTTCTTGATATATTATTGTCTTTCAGAATGGACTCTGAATAGGTCTTTGGAGAGCATTAGAAGAGCACACAATTATTATACAGACTCTTTTTGAGGTTTAAGATCATCTGCCTTGCATATACTTAATAAAAATATGCCTCTAAAGTTGTTTAAGAAACTATGGAGATAGGAAAGATGCTCCTCCAGTGCCTCAGTGCTCTTCCTGGTTTATTAGCAACTCCAGTACCTGTGTATGATGATACAGAGAGGAGCTGTTTGCTTTACTTTAATGATTAGGTAGGTTTATGGTTATTTTTATTGCTACACATATGAACTGTCATGGTGGCTGTAATTAGAAGCACACTAAAATGCTGTTCCTTCTCTTCCATCTGAGGTTCAAAAGAAATCTGTCCTTCTGGCAAACTTTGATTCTCTGGAATTCATCCCATGTGTTAAAAAAAAAAAAATTTGAATCAAACTGCACTAAACAGGACAAAGCAAAGACCAGAAGACCAGTGCAGCAGCTTATGATTGTGGGGTGCCAGGATAGTTGTAGTGGATTCAGAAAGGGGATCCTCCTAAAAGATTCTGAGGGACTAGATATGCAAGTGCTTGTTCCTTTTTTGTTTTAACTGTTGTAACACGGTTTGTGTTTGTGGAGATGGCCTGGTTTGTACTGCTTAACTAAAAAGGGGATTTGGGCATTTAAGAGCACATTCTCCAAAGCCTGTACCCACATAGCAGTGCCTCTTTTCTCATTGGGGTTAGTTGCCTGAACCAGGACTAGCCGCATGATTTTGTGAGAATAGGTCCTTAAAGTAAAAGCATGTAACAAATTGAGGCGTTAGATAGAAAGGAGAAAATTCAGATTACTTTCAGCATGGCAGCAATATAAGGAACCACAACAGAGCCATAGACAGCATGAATTAAAGAATCTCACAGAAATGAGCAAGGGGAGAGAAAGCAAATGTGAAATGAAGAATTTCAGCACGACAAATCAAACAGAAAAAAAAATGCTCTTTAAATAATGGCAATCCATTGAAAAGAAAGAGGAAACTTCAATGCAATAGAATGCATGTCAGTCCCAAAGTAAGAAGTCAAAAAGAAACCTCCAGGCAGACCAGGGTGTTCTGTTACTGACTGACCTATGTGTAACCATTGCTAGCATCCGCTACTTTGGCCACTGCAGGCAGACATGGGGTGAAATAGTTCATTGGTCTGATCCAAGGAGCCGTTTCCTTTTTTTCATGAGCTCTCGATGAGAACTCATTATCACACAAATCCAGTCCTCAGGCTCAAAATCTTCTTTCAGAGTGTGGCGAAGTAAGTCTTGGAGCCTGATTGAAAAAGATTCTTAGAAAAAGATTGAAAGTTTTTGTGCACTTGGCTTGATGGACATCGATGGAGATTAGGCAACCTCAGGGCATTCTGGTGTGCGTGGACATGCTGCCTTCCATTAACGTGTCACGTCACATCACAGAACAAGTTGAAAAAAACATGTTCAGGCTGGTTACTGCCAAAAATCAAGTTCTTTTGCTATGGGCATCCGGAACAAATGGAAACTATGTTTGAAAACTCTCAGCTGCTCTTCCTCTGCTATTTTCTCCATCTCCTCCTCTGTCAGGATTCTGAGCTGCTGGGACAACTGGGAGGGATTCCACATCTCAGCAAGCAGCAGAATCACAGATGTCGGGTGTGTTAACAAAGGGAAACACGCCTGCACCAGTTATTTAGCGCCTTCCTCCCTCAACGTTAAGGAATACTATGGGAAACCATTCAATATTTCAGTCTTGCTCCTTTTTTTTCTTCTCCATCTCTGTTTCCTTTTCAATGTGAAGGAACATGTTATGTTACAGAGATGCTGGTACATTTTAAAAACATGTTTTCTTGATTTTACTTGAGGGATGCTATAGCTTAGTGCTGTTGCCAACTTGGAGAGGTGCAAGGAGACAAAGAAAAAAGCCTTGGGACATGTGTACTCAAGTGTCTTTCATGCAACATCAAGAAAGAAAATGCTGAAGCAGTCCATGGCTCATCTGAGCAGTCTATTAATTTGCAGATGTCCTGCCCCAGATCTTGGTCTGTTCTTAGGTTTTTAAAATTGTGTGGTATCCCTCATGGAAGTTGTAACTTTTACTGAGCTTCATTTCTTCCATACTAGGTGTATTTGGATTATTCATTCAGGTGGTCTGCATCTATGTGTCATTATTGCTTGCTTCCCAGGGAAAAGGATTTTTTATATTTCTAAACTAGACTGATTCTGTGTTATGCTACAACAGGGAAAATGGTATTAAAACAGAAGGCGATTTCTTCCATGGTGGAGGAAAGCGCCTGCACATCACTTTGGGAAGTTGTATATCTTTTGGGTTAACCCATAGCAATGAGCATACTAGATGCTGGGAAACACAGGTAGGTAGGTAGAAATTTGGATTGAAAAATAAAGCTTTTTGTAGGAAACCACGTGGCTAATCTTTCTGCTTGAAAGGTGCATATCTGATATTTGCATGAAAAAAGTCAAATTCGTTCTCAGCTGAGTTTCAGCCTCCTGCCACTGTGCCGTAGGCATGGTCTGGGATCCTGGGGAACCTACTGATACTGTTTCCTGATGACACAGTTTATAGCTCCGACTCGAGTGCAGACAACGGGAGTGTTCATGGTTCTTCTTCTCCGGTGTGCTTTTCCATGTTGACATGCTTCAGCTGGAGAGCTTTGGCACCTGCACACAGTGTAGCAAGGCTGTCAGTGAGGTGGTCAGGGAGGTATGTTTTTTCACTCTTCCTTTGTGCGTGTGTTTGGCAGAGGGACTTCTGTTTAGAGCTAGCCATGTTATAAGCCATTGAAAATCTTCCTTTCCTGTCTGGACCTTGTGTTGCATGGCCATCGCAGCAACTGTCTCTCTAGCATTTCCCTTGTGTCTCTTACTGTCATTTCCTACAAGCTGGGATTCCAGGTAGCATACAGACAACATCAGCAATGGCAGCATTTTTTCTCATCTTCCTCTGCTTTAAACCGGAGGATTTCAATTCCTTTCTGGTTTCAGCTAAAAATTTTCTAGGAGAGGTATCAATCTCCAGCTAGTGCATTTAGGCCTATAGGTATGTTTTTAGGATTACCTTTGCTGACCCTTAAACATAGTCCAGAGACTCATATGTATTTGTAGACCACAGCTCAGAGGAGTGGTTTTACAGAAACTTGTAATCTGACTTGTCTTGTCTTAGACAACCATAGCCCGACCTGTAGCCTGTTGTATAAAATGTTTATAAAAGTTGGAGACAAATTGTCTAGTACAAAATAGTTTATTTAGATTAAAAAGATTAGTAATAAAGACTCTTCCAGGCTTCTCATGAAACCACCAGTCAGTTAGCTGAGAGAGTCTAGAAGTAGAAGGATGTGTTCATGCTTGAGATGACTGGGAAGTGTTTCAGTTAGCTAAGGAAAGAGGAAAGAGGTCAGGATCCTGCCTGAGACATCGTAGTCCGTGAGTCACTGGGAAGGATGAGTGTGGGAACACAAGGAGCAAAAGTTTAACAAGTCAAAGGAACTAAGACAACTGAGAATTAGGCCTATGTTCCTCCAAAAGCAAGGTTGCAAATAATAGTCAACAGAGACAGAAGCTCTGTTTTGTTTTGTAGCTTGATCTTGTTTTATTTTCAATAGAACCAGGTCACTTTTTAGTAGCAACTTGAGACCATCTGATCTGACTTGTTTTTTCACCTGAAAGGGATTATTTTTTCACTCTGATATCTTTCAGAGGGTTAGCAGGTGGGAAATTTCTTTTAAAATTACAAAAACTTCACCAACTGGAAAAGATCTTAGCCCTCTCTCAAATTTAATTGGAATTGTTCAGTAAGTTCAGATGCCTTTGGGAGGACTGAGGAACACACACACAGACAGTGTGATCATATGAGCTTTGTGGCTGTAGGGAAACATGCCATAGAAAACCTATGGTTCCCCGTCTCTCACCCACAGTGCCTCTTGGAAATATCCTGCAATACTTTTGGCTTGGTTGTCTAAAAAATGCGTGTACTCCCATGTGGATAATCCATTGTTTTTTCGACTGTGTATCCTTCTCTATTGCATGGATGGATTTATTGTGTTGAGTAGAAAATATCTATTACAGTATGGAAAATTCAATAGTCTAACTCTGATGATGATGCCTGAACAGATGCTATTACAAAGTCAGAGAACCAAATCTGGATTTTTATTTATTTATTTATTTAAAACCAAAGCACACATCTAGGAAACACTACCAAAATAACATTAGAAGAACTGTATTGCACTAAGACAAGTTTTTTGGAAATGCTATTTTGTGCTACCATGTGAAACTTCAGATATAAGATACGTTAATTCAGCCTGTTGCATATTTCCATGATAGTACGGACTTTGGTAACATGGTCCCATGGTCCGCAGTCTTCCCTGTCCCATCTCCACCTGACTTCAAGAACAGATCCTCACCTCATCTGAAATGGATGATGAATGAGGCAGAGTGAAGAAATGCAGTTGTTCAATATATCTCTTTATTTCCATCATTCAGTGGGATTAACAGGCCTTATTTATTATCTGCCCCCTGTGCCAAACACAGAACAAACTTGCATTAATCCTAGCAAAGCTGCTCATATGCATCAGCAGGTGCCTTTCACCGCTTGGTCCAACTCCATCAGAAAGGTTTGGCTGGGGAAGGGTGTTTTTCTTGGCTAGCTTTGGCTAACAGCTCCTCTCTGTACAGGTCAGCTCCAGGCTGGAGTTAAGAGTCTGCTCAGGGGGAGAAGGGACCCTCTTCACAGAGCATGTGGATCTCAGTACATTCAGCATCCTGTGGGAAAACCTCTCTACATTGCATTTGTCTCATTGCTCACATCTGAGTGAGCTACTGGAGGAGGAGAACCCTCCACATACCGTGTATTCTCTGAAGCACTGTAAGTCACACTGGAGGTACTGTAGCATTTGGAAAGGTGCTAGAGGAACTGGGAGGCTGTGGGAGGAAGCAACCATTCCACAAAGCTGATTAAAGATGTCCTTGGGGGAAGTCTGGCTCTCTGAGCAATGAGTTTAGGACTGGGTGATCCTAAATGAAGGCTCCAGTACTCACTGGATGATACTGTCTGCTCCTCTGATTATCAAGAGTCTCAGTTGCTGGAGGGCTCTGTGTTGATAAAGTTCCTTTACTGAGGCAGCACTGCTGGAATTTTTCCTATGTAGGTTTTCATACAGCATGAACAAAACATCCCAGGCAGCCCGGCTTTGTCGTTGTTGCACATTCTGATACACTCAGCTGTGTCTTAAAATACCTTTGAAGTGTATGATGATAACTAAGTTCCTAAGCAGCCTCTGAAAATGGCTGGGTGTTTACTTTTTGAAGGTGGCATGTGTGATGGTGGAGCAAAATGCAGCGCCCAGGAAAATTCAGAGCAAGAGAAAGAAAGGGTAAAGTATGTCCAATTCCCATCCAATATTCTTGCATCTCCTGTCCACCTGTACTCTGTATAAGCATGTTGGACTTTAAGTGAAGCCACTGTGAGTAATTTATATTAGTAAAATGGGGTTAACACTTACAAGGTCATTGTGGTTATTGGAGGGGGAAAAAAAAACAAACACCAGAGACTCTGAAAATCTGGAGCTAGAGTTATACTTTAGAGAAAGTGAAACCATCAGAAATTTTGAAGTAACTGCAAAGGCACAAGGTTTTGCTTAGCCCTCTTCAGACAGTATTTGATTCTAATGCAAAGATTTGGTTTTGGCAGATGATTTGTTGTTGGATTTGTTTTTTGCGGATGATGTTTAGCGTTCTGCAATTCACAGAGGTTCAGGACTGGGAGGCAGATCCCAGCCACTCTCAGGTTGTGTCCTGCTCACCTTAAATTCCTCCTCCTGCTGCTGCTGTCACGGTACAGAGCAGCATCATTTTCTCCGCTGCAAGAGGTCCTCTGTACTTCTGAAAATCAGCCTGTTTATTCTACTGCTAACCCAGGAGATGGAGCACAATCTTTAACTAGTGTTTATAAGAATATGAACATAAATAGCTGTGTTAATGGTAAACCTAAAGGTGCCAGGGTGCCAAAGAAAGAAATGAGGAAGTCAAATGATATGAAAGTAATGGCACCATATCCAAAACAGTGTTTCTGTTGTTGTTTTTCTAAAATACTTACGGTTTCACGTATTACTACTTACCTAATTAAAAGCAGGACATGAAAAGAGCAAGACAGGACACCTGGTGTAGTCAGTTCCTGTTTTTTAGCTTTGCCTTTTCTTGATGTGTTTGCCTTGTAATTGTACAGCTTCTTAAGGTATTTGGGATATTAACAATTTTTAGAGGTACTAAGTATTCTTTTTTTTTAAGGGTGAACAATAAGAGGATAGCAAAAATAAATTGCCCACCTGTAATAACACTTACTTTTAATGGATCAATTAGGCTTTGAAGGGAAGAATCAAGAGAGGTGGATGGGAGGAGAAGGTGGCAGAGTTGACGGATTTGCTCTTGCTTTCAGTTGCTGTAGTGGAGGTGATCTGGTCCTTTGCTCTTGTCTGCATGTGTGTGTTGTCCTGTTTTAATTATGCTGGTGTCAGGAAAGTGAAATAGGTCCTCTGAGTCCTGCATAGGACAGAATGCAGTTTTGGAGGTGCTGGGAGAACTGGGAAACTTAATTTAATCATTTTTGCTAATACAGCCACAGAGATAATTTCTTTCCATGCAACAGCTGCAGTCTAGGGAGGCATTTGAATGAACAGCCTCGTTGTTTCACAGAGGAAGGGCTGGACCCAGGATTTCATCTCTGGCTTCTCCCCACGTTGGTCCAGGAGAATCTACACTTGCTGGCCTCTGCGGGTAGCAAAAAGGTCACTTGCTGGGTGTTGAATGTGGCAGAAGTGGCTCTTCACTGTGTGGTGATTTAAGCAGTTTATTAGTATTTCAAGAATAATGGTGTCAAAGGCATGGCATCTGACTCTGAAGATAGAGGATTTTGGGAGATAATGTGTCTTTCAATGAGATATTTTTTATTTATCTCATTAAAATTGTGCTGACTGCAGTTCCCGTTAGTACCCAAGTACCTCTCAGAGAGCACAACTCTCCTTATGTCTCTCTAGTTTAGTAGGAAGAAAACTGTCCGTTGTTTGTCTGCCTACCTCACCTCAAATCCCAAACTTCATTAAGGTGAGAATAAGTGTAAGTGGTCATGCTGACATGACCACTTGGCAGATTAAAACCAGTGATGTAGGAAATTCTAGGCCATATCTAAATATAACAGTGACAAATGCATTCAGCAATACGTATTTTTCAGGAAATAATAAGAGTATCATAACACACTGCTCATAGCTAGTACCTGCTGCTACAGGTACAGAGCACTGTAAGTACATGATGCTCTTCCAAAGTCACTTTGCAGCTTTAGTGGCTAGGCAATGTATGGAAGGCTCAAGGTCCATTGCTGCTTTCCTCCTGGGCAGAAGTCGTGGGTTTCTTTATGGCAAAGGTCTGCACGTTGTTTCCTCCAAATGACCCACTAAGGAACATGGATGTTGGAATGGATGAAACTTTTTTGGTCTCTTCTGTTCCTAGGTGTAAAATAGGGTTTTCAACAGAATAAATCTTTCAAGAAAATGTGCCATAAATGTGGAAAGGTTGAGCTTCTATCAGGAATGAACTCCTGAAAAACATCAGTTGTTCCTTTTTGAGAAGGTAGATGCAGTACCCCATAAGAGTTGTAATTCAGATAGTTCATGTCCCTGTTATCCTCTCTTGGCTGTATCACCCACTGAATTGCATTCTCATGATGTGCTGTAACCAGAGGACAGAATGATCCATTGCACTGGCACAGCAAAAATTTGATGCATTCAGGGATTCTTTTCCTTTTTGATTAATCAATTCAACCATCAAAAGAGGGGACATGAAATGTCGGATATGTAACTTCCACAAGAAAGCTTGGTAAGTTTCTGAGTAGAAACGTTCAGCTTGGATTTTTTTTTAATGTTTGCTTGTTTGTTTGTTTGTTTTAAAGATAATGGAATCATTTGATTTCAAACTGCTAGTCAAGGGCAACGATGACTAGTGAATAGTGGACAAATGGGCTCCTACAGCATGTTTATATTATTCCTTAAATGTATGAACTGTTGCTCTTAACTCTTGAAATCCTGTTGTTCGAAGCAAATTTTGAATGCACATAAAGCAGAGCCACTTGAACAAACTATCCAGTCCTGCCTCAAAGTAAGTGCCACTTACTTTGTTTATAACATGAGCAATGCTGGTGACATGACATTAGACTTAACTGCATTCCATTTTGGTGCTAATATTTGCCTTTACGCTAGGCATAAATAAACTGGGACTTCTCTTGAGATAAAGAAGATAGTGCATCTTTAATGGAATATAATAGGCATAAACAAGCCAATTGCCCTGCTTTGGGATTAGGATTATGTGATTTTTCTCCTTTTACATTTAACAAACGCTGAAAAGCACTAGAAGTCATTAGGCAATCTTCATAAACACCAAGTTAAAATAAAACAACCATTCATCATTCATTTCCATGCAGATTTCCCCCAAATACATTATTGCCTGTGAAGACAGTCATTTTGCTCTTGTGCATGATGCGGTGGAAAGCTGAAAGCTTTCAGCCCCTGACAGAGGCTTCCCAAAAATCTCAGTCTCTGCGCAGTGGGGCTGTGCTTGCCTTGCTCTGGCATGCCAAGCAGAGTGAGTGTTTATGGACAAATGAGGAAGAAGGGCACTAAAATCCAAGTTTGGATGCCTGAAATGAGAGACTTAAATATGTTTCTAGTTCCTCCCTGCTTCCTTTAAGCACTTATATATAGATTTAGGTATATAAATCTGTTTTAGCTCCTTAAACAGGAATTTAAGCACCTACATTATAGTTTAAGATTCTCAAATTAAGTTAGAGAATCTAACCAATGTTCTCTTTCTGACGGATCAGGTCTGAGGTCTTTCCTATGGAGGCAGTGTTAATGATGGGCAATTAGCAGAAACAGCATCGCAGTGCATAGTCACTTTGCTAGTAAAATCATCACTATGCATGATCGAGTGACAGCCAAGGCATTCAACTTTGACTACGTTACTAACATCTGCCTGCATCACAACACAAATTAATCTTATGGGAGGGATCTGAAACGAGACTGACTTTCCCCCTAAATCTTGAATTCAGATTCAGACAGATGCCATTCCCCTGCTTTGTCCATCTCTATCGAGCTTGCAGTCTCCCACTCTCCCACTTCCCTTCATACAAAGCACCTTGTGAATCAGATTTATTTGAAGATGTCCTTAAAAGCCTTATGTGGTGGACAACAAATGAGAAGTGGCCATTGATCACAGCTTATGTGAAATTAATGTGCTCTCTGGTCTTCATTGCTCTGTGGAAATCAAGCCCTTGGCCATAACATATTGCTTAATTTCCTTCCCTCTTGTTTGTCATTGTCCTTGTTTGTCAATCAAAAGCATATCAGACGGACCAGTTCAGGCACAATACAGGGTTGCTTAAAGGTCTTGATGTTTGGGGAGGAAGGAGCAGAACCAGCATGTGAATTATTCAAGGGCTGACTTTGAACTATGTGAATTTGTACTATGCAAGCTGCACCAGAAAAGGGAATGTGAGGTTACTGCAGTCACTCAAGCCTGGGCAGATATTTGTCATTCCAAAAGTATGCTGTTGAGGGGGAGCATCAGGGAGGGGAAAATAGAAAGTGGAATGTAGGTTCTCAGGATTGCAGTCTATTAAGAGGCAGAAGTGCCATCATCACAAACTCACCTATTTCCCCCCCAGGGAAAAAGTGGAAACAGTACAGATAACATTACCTCAGGTCTCTTAGTCTGAATTTTGCAGGGTTTGTATAAATCTGGTCCAGTGTACATCCATGCATTGAAATTTAGATTGGGACTGCTGTGTTCAAGGGCAATGTGAACTACACTTTTGCCTCACTTGGGCTCTTATTCTCTCTGTGGGCTTGCTGTAACCTCAGCCTGCCTATGGACACCAAGTCTCTTCATGGCTTCAGCAATGCAAGAGTTTGCAGGATGAGAAGTGAGGAAGAGATAACATTTACATATGCACCTATTGGCCACAGAAAATCAAAATCATCCCCCTTTGGTTATGAGTATCCTTAAATGCCACCATCCACTCCTGGGATGCCAGGGGAAGAGGTGCCACTCCTCCAGCCTCTGGGGCTGTTTCTGCCTATAGCACACAGCTCTGGGTTCTGCCTAGCAGCCTTTCTCTAAAGCGTTTCAGCTTGTTTTGTTATACAGTGCTAAACAGACAGGAGGCATCTGTCATCTCTTCAGTGCCTGCATGGAAGTCCCTGTGCCCCGTGGCTGCCGGCACCAACTGGGGGTGTGCAATGCGTTTGACTCTGCAGGGTGTGCAATATTCTTCATTGTCCAACAGCTTCTCTGTGCCTCCCACCATGAAATGCTGCAGCAGAGGCATTTCTGAGGGTCTTCACTGGCATAGATGGAGAAGACTGATGCCTAGATGTCATATTTGAAAATGAATTTTGCATGTCCAGTGATTTCTTTTTACTTTTACAGCATTTTACAGCATTTTTCCATGTTTTTCTTCTCCTTGGCTATCTAGAGAAGTCCATGCCTTGATAAGACTTGCCTGGAAATGCAGGCTGGGCTGGAGCTGGTGTCTTGCTGACTTGCTTGGATCCATTCTCATCTCTTGGGATCTTCAGTATTAGTTGTCCATTTTCTCCTTTTCTGAGCTTTTTTCTTCTCCTGCCAACCCCCTTGGCTGTACCATCTCCTAACAGTGAATGCAGCAGAGGGTTTTGTTCAAAATTTATTTCCCTGATGCCCGAAGATGGAGAAAATTAATAAAAACCTGAGTCAGCACCTCCTATGGGAGAGTTTTCAGTGATCCCCATGTTCAAATGGTCTGACACTGCGATTAAGGGAGGCAAGGTTCGTGTCCTATCATGTTTCTTTGGCATTTAGTTATCTAACTCACCAAGGAAAATTCTCGTCTGAGTTACATGTCTACATTTTAGTGTGTCACTGGTTTAGTACATTATTTTGTTTTCTCTATGACTAAAGGATTTTAAATTTCCCAGGTCACCAGCAAGAGCCCAATCCAGCAACATTTAGGCAACATTAGTAAAATTACAAGGTGTCTTTCATCTGTGAGGACCCTCCCCCCACAAAGTCCTTTATGATCAACACTAAGAGGTCATTCTTTCATCCTTGCAGCCTTTATTGGGGTGAAATGCAAGCACTGTTACACGCACTTAGCACGGTTAAGCAACAGCTTAGTTGGGGCTGCAGTATTTACTTGAGGCTGCAAGGATGCAAGACTTAAGGAGGCCCAATCTGATCATTATTCACTCCTGAGACAAATGTCTAAGGAAGAGTTTGATATAGTCCTGTATCACTGGGCTTCTGTGTGGAGCTGTAAGCAGGGTTTTGTGGGGTCTGGGATGTAGGGAGGCCATGGGGGAGGGAAAGACAGTATCAGAGGTGAGAAAAGTTAAATAGCTGTTAGGAGGATGTTGATGTTTACAGAGCAGAGGCACGGGCACCTTCTCTGGCTATAGCAAAAGCAGCATGGCATGGCATGGCATGGCATGGTAAAGAAGAAAGGAAATACAAAACTGAGGGTCACACTAAAAGTACAGACTATGAAGTGCCATGGCCGGGGGCAGGCATAGAGGGAGCAATGATATACAAGTAGATATATTTTTTAAAGCCGCTTTTGGGGCTCTTTGGCTAAGGAAACTTTAGGTAAAGTTTCAAATGTCAGGTCAGACAAGGGGACAAAGTCGTAACTTTGTTGGAGGCAAGGCCGGAGTTGAAGGTGAAAGTAGAGAGCACAGCGATGTTAGTCTGAGCAGAGACCCAGTAAAAGGGCTTGGCTCATTCTACAGAGCTACAAACTGACGCAGCATTTTCCAAAGAAGGCCTGTAGCAGTCAGGTACCTCTTGCAGTTGCGTCCCCTGGACTGGGCATCCATATCCCCTTGGCTCTTCAGACTATCCTCTATCTGTTCAGTGAACTCTTGCCATCCCACTTGGTGTGATAAAAGCAACTGCTAAAACTGGAGGCTGCTGAGTGCTGTGCTGCCTCTATTCAAATCTCTAATGAGCTCCTCCTTGTAGCTCTAGGTTTAATTAGTTTTCATTGCAATATTAATGATCCAAACAAACCATTTTAACTTTCCTGTTGCACAGCTGGAATCTTCTTATTTAGTATTCTGCTCTATAAGGGAATCGCACCAACTTCCTTTCCCCTCCCCCATTTGTCCCATTAATATGCATTAAAATCACAGTCTCATTGGCATAGAGTTTCAGACCTGCTATAAAACTCTAATAATTTCTAAAAATGGCAAGATTGAACTAATGACAGAGCCTCATTCAAATAATACAAAGATAGATTTTTCCCAGAGTTTGATGACAGTGATGATTAATACTTCATTTATTTATTTACAGTCTACCAGCACTTACAAAGATTTTCTCATTCGTCTGAGCGCACATACAATCTCTCTTGAACTCCATGGTATTACAGCAGAAATGTCTGATCTGTTAGTCTTCAACAAAAATGCCTTCTTTCTCTCTTTTTTCCCTCAGGAGAAGGGCATGCCCTGCCCTTCCCGGAGTAAATCTGAAAACTGCACATCTAAAAGACTTCTCCTACCACAATGGAATAGGTGCATCTCGCATTTCCCTCTGAAATCCCTGATAGGGAAGACACTTTGTCACCTTCTGGTGTGTTTCAGCTCCTCGACTCCTCGTGAATTGTGGAGACTGAAATAAATTGTGTTGTAGATAATCTGGGGATCTTTGTGTTGACGGATGCTAGAGAAGACTAGACTCTCCCATGCTGAAGGACTGATGTGGAGTCTTGCCAGCACCTTCTCCTTCCTGAGCCGTAGAAATCATGGGAACGTTGGTAGGAAGGAAGCTCCAGAGTCTCTTGCCCAACCTCCTTCTCAGAGCTGGTCTGTTGCTAACCCTAGATCTAGTCAGTTTTGGCTTTGTCTTGTTTAGAAATGAACGTTTTCTAGGAGCCTGAGGAGCTGTGCTCTGCAGATAGGCTGTCGGCAGCTGGATAAAAGGGTTTGCTGACCATACTGCACAAGCAGAGGTCAAGATACAACTCTGAAGGTGCCAAAGAGATTTAGTGCCACTTGCAAAGAGTCATTTTCATTGGGACTTACTCTCCTAAGTGCTCACATTGTTTTTGAAAATAGGACTTTGGAGTGTGAGCATGAAGATAAAGGGGTGAGGTCTGATTGCTTGCTTTGGCATTGCCTGCAGGGTCGAAGTTCAAGAGAGCAGTGAGTGACTTGATTGCAGAGTGCCTGCCCCATGGCCAGGCAGTGGAGAGCTGGAAGTGCCTTACCCGGAGCCCCTGCTCTAGGAGCCTGATGTACGCAGTCTTTCCTCGTGCACAACCCCCAACTCACTCCTTCTCAAAGGGGCATGTCCTCACAGAGCATTTTCCCTTATGAAGTCATCAAGCCAGATGTGAGCTAAACACACACTGCTATACCTAAATCAAGCATTTCTGGTACCGTAGACTTACTGGAAAACCAAAGCAATTCATTAAGTGCAGGAAAGAAGTTGCATCATCATGGTCTCCCCTGTTGGTGTTAGGAGAATCGTCCAGGAGATAGATTGGGTACTGAGGGTCAGGACTTCACTCCAGTCCTGGGCTCTCTCCAGCTGTGTAGGATTGTAAAAATAAAACTCCCTGCCTCCTTCTAGCTGTGTTTAAATATCATAATTTTTTTCTGTCTACCTAGCTGACTGAATAGAGACCTTTAGTGGGTGGGTATCTTATCTGGTGGGATTCGTGACCTATTTTCTTAACTTTTGTGATCTCACAGGGGAAAGACTTCAACCTGTGGAGTTTTTTGCCAGAACATTTCTCTGCAGCAGAAGTTTCTTGAAGGTTCATATCAGTGAGCTGGTTTTGATAATGCTGTCATGCTGGTTTCCTTCATGTTTACAAGAGTTTGTCACTCATTTGTTGCACTGGAGTATAACTGTGAATGGTAACCTACAAAAGCACATTGTCAACAAGTTGAAATGTATTTGTCCAAAGTGCTCCTGCTGGAAACTAACTATAGGAAACTAACTTGTTTGCTCCCAAGAGGGAAAAAGCAAGAGCATGCGTTATCCCTTCAGAAATTGTGAGAGTAGAAGGGGAGCAAAGGAGACAGGGAAAGGAAGGATGCTATCTCCTTGCTCATCTGCAAAAAGTGGAGATAAACCTTACGTGAACTGAAAGCAGTATCAGAATCATATCCTGACAGTGTGCCAGGGGTATGCAGCCTGCACCCACAGGTAGTGTGGCGTGATGGAGGACCCTTTCCCTGGTCTGGAAGCACGGCTCATTGCCGGGCCATGTCCCAGTTTGGAAGGGCACCATCAAGAAAGGTACTTAATAGCAACAGGGAGATAACTACCCCAAGGTTCCATGTAGCCAGAGTTCCCTGTAATGCCTTGCTGCAGTTGACAGTACAACAGCATGAAAATGAGCAGTTTAGATACATTTCCTACTCCAAATGCAGCTTTTGTTTAAGATTAAAATTAGTAAACTCTCTTATCGCTTTCAGCTAGCTGCAGCTTACCACACAAATATCTCCCTTACTTGATTTCCTTTCCCTATCAGTAAATATCTCCCTCCACCTCTGGGAACACACTGGTGCCTCCCAAAAGCTCAAATTAAATGGTTCACCAAAACCAGCATGTGTGGTGGGTGTGTCTGTTAGCTAAAACTGAACCCAGAGCATTCTAACTTCTACTGGTATTTATGGTTAAGCATGCCAGCAAGGTTTCAAACAGTATGTCCATACAGGTCAGCGTGGCTTAACTTAAATGAGTTTAACATCACTCGTTTCACTGGAATTTAAGCCAACACATTTTACATCATATTTGCTGTAAGCTGCAGTAATGAGCCCATGGCTAGTTAGCATGGTTCAGTTGGTATGTGGTGGTGGTGCTAAATTGTAACCTAGTTTGCCACAGGAGCACATCTGACTGCAGGTTTAGTGTGTTACACAAAATTTTGTCATGAACGATTGAACCAAGTCAAACAATACATAAAGTTTTAAGCAGTATAACTTAGGGCTCAGACTGAGGTCTGAGTATGGGTTACCACATATCACTACTTACTTACCCAGGGGCTTATTGTCCTCTCTGGTCTGCCAACATAATTATGTGTGGTTTCTCCCTAACCCAGTTCCATCAGAAAGATGAAGTTTAGTTTAAGTTCTTACTGGGAGGACTTTCAGTCTGTGCTGTTTCTGCAGAGTCAGGCTTGGGGAATCCAAAGTGGCCAGTAAGATCCGGAGTGGGAAGACGGGGCAGTAAGGCTCAGCCAGAAAACTGCTGGGCACTAACCTCCTGACTGGCTTGACAGCAATCTGCACAGCATGTGTAATTGCAGCTTCAGTGACCTGCTTTGCTCTTTCTTCAGTCAGTCCCTTAGCCAAAATAGTGCTGTCAAACTAAAATCAAAGTAACTGTACCAAGGGACGGATCTGTTTTAACAAAATTGTTTTCTAAATTGATTTAAATTGGTGTTCAAACTGTGTGCACGGCTTCCTTCAGTGACAGAAGTATGATTTTACTTCTTTCTATTCCTGAGAGCTCTGCAGAACCGAATCACCTGAGAGGGAACAGGCTTGTGTCTCTCCATAGCTGGGCATTTCCATTAAAACCGAGCCAACTTTTGATAACAAAATTGTAATTGTCAGTGATGTTTCAATTAAGAGCCTTGGGTGACTAAATCACATGGCACTTATAGAAACATCATTTTATCTCATACCAGAGCACATCTTTCATTGCTGGTGGGACTGATAGCATCTCTTAAAAACAGAAGATTTCAGGAGAGCAGATGCTTCATATTATTTCTATTTTCTTGGCACTTTGAACCTTTGCAACACCGGCCAGCTTCAGGTTTTCCTTTTGCAGCTGTGAATGTGAACTTATGTGTTTTTTGGAGGACTGAGTTCTGACTGCCTTAGGTTGAAACCATTTAACTGCACTGCCCTCTTTTTAAACGAAAGAATCATTTCTTGTGCTAAAAGAAACATAAAAATTGATATGTTTGGGGGATAAGCTGATGTGTCTGCATTAAACACTGCATCTTTTGACTCTCAATAGAAGCATTGGGGCCAGCAACCTTGCCTTAGGTGCGGATGCACTGTAGGAGAAAAACCCAGACACCTACCAGCAATTTCAGCAAGGGCATTTCCAAAGACGAATGGTACTGCAGGAGCTAGGTGCATTTATAGTTGTTTATGAATAATTAATAATTATATTAAAGGTGTAGGGTTGACTGGGCAGGCTTCCTCTTCTGGAATTGAAATCTCGTCTCAAAATCTTTAGCCATTTAGCTTGTGATTGAAAGCTGCGTGGTATTTCCACATTGGACCTCATTGCAGGGAAAGACTTGAAGCTGTCAATTGTTCCAAGAGCTAATGGGGTCATTAAAAATGTAGCAGCTCACTGGGGAGAAAGCAGGGTGGGTGGGGAACACGTGTTACTAGCATATGCTGTAACTGGACTGTAAGTGGTCTCCATATTCATGAATGATGGCTGACCTCTACTCTGCTAGGGCACATGTGTGCACGTCCATCATGACAACACACTCTGAACTTACTCCATCAGAGGCCCTTGGGAACATAACCCCTGTATCTGTCTCCAAATATAGCTCTGCTGGTCTGCAATATAAGGCAGTGGGGAGAGCTGCTGGATCGAGGAGCCGTTTGGAAACTGTGCTGCAGTGATATCCACCGAGATCTCTATGCCTGGTTGGTGACCTTCTTCGCTAAGAGGCAAATGTCTGCAGCTGGTAAAAGAAAAAGATGCCTCTGAATGCCTTTCCACTTTTAAAAGCTCCTCATTGCCGGCTCAGCAGAGCAAGTGAAACCCCCAAGTGGCAGCGCTTACTGTACTTGTACTGTATGAATGTATGCAGCTATACATCTGGACAGGGACTCATGTCCCAAAGAGGGGGCTGGGAATAATTCCTGGAGCTGCCTCTGACTTAGAGCTAGAGCTTTTACCTGAGCCAAACCACTAACTAGGAACTGTTTCAAAGTCAGTTCCTGTGAAAATAAGGCCAGTAACCCCTCCCTGCCTCAGCCTCCTCCTTTGTAACCCCTTTGTAAAATAAGACTATGTAACGGCTCACAAGGGATTAGGGAAGACTCATTCATTTGTATTTAAAGTACATCAGCGTTCTTGGAGAAAAGTCCCTTATTAGAGCAATAATGAATACAAACAATAATAACAATTCTGTTATCACTGTGAAATGGCAGGGATTTGGTCAACACCACTTGACTACAGCTTTGTTTGCCCTGTAGATTACAACAAAGAACAAATCATCTTCTCTAAGTGTTTTTGAACATGGAGGATGAAAATGATATATTGCTATCTTTTAAAAGAAAATTAAAACTTTAACTCTAAGGTGTGTGTAATAAAATGGCACTTTAATTCTCTAGTGTGCCATGCAGGCTTCTTCTGTTAATTTATTCTTTTCTTTTCTTTTGTGCTTCATGTAATATTCTGAAGTTATTAATGTGGCAATATATTTGACCACAAAAACCTGCCTTCTAGTGTT
This sequence comes from Calonectris borealis, assembly GCF_964195595.1. NCBI lineage: Eukaryota > Metazoa > Chordata > Aves > Procellariiformes > Procellariidae > Calonectris > Calonectris borealis. The sequence goes on from NC_134318.1 coordinate 24,012,516, forward strand.
GTTAAGACTGTGAATTAACTCCACAAATGGAAGGCATTTCTGACTTCAAGGCAAACAGATAATGCTTGGGATAAAATGATTAGCAACATGACAGATACGAAAGAACTTCTAGGGGAAGGTTTTCCCAGGTACCTTGCCACGGTGTGTGGGCTTAGGTCTCACGAGCCCGTGGGACTCCAGCTGTAAGTAGCGAGTCTCTGTGGTGCAAACACCTGTGACCACCACCACCTGAGCTGCTGCAGCCCCTGGAACACAGCCGCTCGATGCAGCTGATTCCCCCTGAACAGCACTGCCACTGCTATGCTTGGATACCTTCCTGGGCCAGAGTGAGGGTGCTAGGTGCCATGTTGGGGTCCCTGCAGCACGCACCCCAGTGCACCACACACGGGCAAAATTCACTTGGTAAGGTAGCACCTCAGCCCTCAGATGACTTGGATATCACCTGTCTTAGCTGGGTAACCCAAAACCCAGCAGCAGCCCACAGAAAGGCATTTGGTGGGATTGCATTCAGTTCAGCGCAATCCAGACTGAATACTCGTAACTCTGCAAACACACAAAAACAGGACTAAGACGTGGACCTAGAAATGCCCAATCAATTTCACCTTGTACCTGTGAGCTAAGTCATCAAAGGCTGGCAGAGTGCTGCCCCTTGTAGTGGTTGTAGCATCAAGCCCTGAAATCACCAGTGCCAGCCTAGATTGTAGGTAGCAAATAACTTTCCTCATCTGACTCATTCCTTTATCCCTGTGCTTAGGCATTTGCAGTACTCGTCCTGCGTCAGTGGTACAGTTTCCACAGAATGCAAATTAATGGGCACAAGTTCAGCGTTATTAAGACTGTGAATTAACTCCACAAATGGAAGACATTTCTTAGAAGCCTAGTTGCTAATAGCCACTTCTCATGGCTACTGATTTTCCACCCTCTTTTCAGGCCTTGCTGGTCAGACCATCAGCTCCAGCACTGTTGTGTGAGTGTTTCCCTGACACCTGAGCTCCCTGACTCTGGGCACAAGCAAGAGAGAGGTCGGTCAGTGTTGCCTTTGCCAGTGGCTGGGCAGAGGCAGGTTGCATCGCCCTAGCCCTTTGTTGGACTTCTTCTGGAGAAGAATGAGGTACGGTTAAGGCAAATTTTTCATTTGATGAATGAAGAGTTGAGCTGTAACTGCTCATCCCCCCCACTGCTTCCAGGCAGAGAGCTGCTGAAGTGAGGCCAAGCCACTGCCACCCTCTCCCTCCGTCCCCCAGCCTTTGTGCTCAGCACGCTGAGAGCTGAGGACATGCACTTTTTCCAGGGCTGTCAAATGAACAGTGAAAGGAAACAGACTTAAAGGCTCATTTAACTGGAAACCAGCACCTGTCTTTTTAGGCGAAGGCAGTGTTTGCTTGTCACTCCTGTCAGCAGCATGGGCTCTACCCGAAAGGCCCTTTAGGCACCTGATTATGTAGGAGGGGGAGCTATGTTTTCGTGCTGCAACACCCGCAGCGCTGGCGGGCCGTGGGGCGAGGGGAGGCGGGTTCGGTGTCAGTCCTGGGGGATATCGCTGCCAGCGCTGCTCAGACCCCTCGCTCGCGCAGGGCGCGCCGCCCCGGCCCTGCCGTTTCACTCTCCTAGCCACAGTAGGGGAAGGAGGGCATCGGCACGGGCAGAATTTCTCTGTGAGGGCGACTGGGTACGTATCTCTTTAGTTCAGCTTTCTGGGCGAAATGCTGTTTCCTGACTGATTTTGAAGTGAAATATAACACCCTTCGTGTATGTGAATTTGTTGCTGGCGAGAGATGGCACCCTGTCTTGCTCAAATTTGCCAACGGTTTCAGTGTCCACCTTCTCTCCTCCTCTTTTTAGCCTAGCTCTAAAATCCCGTTGTGTTGCAGTGGTCGAGAATGACACTTGGGTCTGACAGTAAAAGCTCACGGCAAAGGCAGCCCGGGGGTTCGGTGCTTGCCCAGCACTGAGAGCACAGCAGGGCTGCTCACAGGCTTCTCGGGCAGCGTGACAGCTTAGTGCGGTGTGCTCGGGAAGGCTGAAATGAAGGGACTTAGAGGAGAATGCTTAATTCGTTTAGGCGCCTTTGATTTGATCCTATAAAATCTTAATCTGCTCATATTTCCTGCTGGAAAATTCACAAGGAGTCAACAGAAATAGGATCAGACCCGCAAAGTTTAGAAGAAAAACAATGACTTGGGTTGTTTTGTTGCTCTTAGTTTTCCCTTTAATCCTTCCTTATTTTTGTAGGAGTTTCCCAGTATCCCCGCTCCCTTTACATCTTTTGTGTGTATTTCGTTTTTGTATTTCCTCGCCCTGGGGATCTTAGCTGTTGCTGGGGTTCAGTCCCTTTTCTGGGGGCCAGAGTTCTGCCACCTCTCTTCAGCTGCCTCAGCACTCGGTGCCTCGGCTAGGCCAGTCAGGAGGGCTTCCTCTCTCACCCATGGGGAGGACCGTGTCCTGAGACCGTGATTCTTCCCGCAGGAAGAAAGGCATTTCAAACCTCTCAGAGGTGTCTGCTACCCTCCACTGATGAGAAAGGGAGCCTAGATGGCCAGTTTAAACTTGTAAAAGGACAGTACTGGGTGTGATAGATTCCGTCCGCTGGATCTCATCTTCTTGCTCATACAGGATATTTTGCGCTAGAGCTTTTCTCTCCCTCACATCACCAGTTGTGAACCATCCATGCATTCAAATGCTGGAACAAGTGTTCTTGAGTGTCTCTGTCCCCTGAGGGTGAATTGTTGCATTCTTGCTCCCTCCCAATAATAATAATAATAATAATAATAATAATAATAATAATAATAATAATAATAATAATATCATCTTCTATTTATAGAGCTTCAAAGATTCCCAAAGAGCCACCTTTGGGATGGAACATACCAACAGTTAGATAGTGCATAGCAACCCTAGACAACAACTTAAGACAGATGAATGTATCCAGTTGAAGCTGAAGATGAGATTTCATTTGGCAGAAGATAATTGCAAAAGTTATTAATTATTATTGTTGTTGTTTATGCAGCTCTAGACTCAAGAGCAATAGGCACTTTCTAAATACTACCAGTAGGTAGACAAAAGAGCAAAGGCATTATGATCATACCATAGTAATTTGCAGAAGGCAGAATGTACTAATAAAAATCCTCCCTTGGAGGTTTTCCCATCTAGGACTCAGCATAAGCTGATGAATAGTCCATAATGCTGGAAGAGGAGAGAGCTGGATTCTCTTCCTGGCTTTTCTATAGATTCGCAGTGTAACTGAGCATATAGTTTAGTTACTCTGAATCTAACAACATGTCTACACAGCATGTTGTAGATGTTTAACTAAAGGTGAGATCTGGAAAGCATTCCAATAGAAGTATTTGATATGAATCTCTATGTGTTTGTTCAAATTAGAGAGTAGTTGGGTTTTTTTGTCTTAAGCAACGGGTGTACATGGGACCTGGCTTTACAGATCATCTTCTCCGAGTGCAAGGTTAGGTGCTTGCTTACTCTGGTACTGGCCACAGTGGAAACCCCTAATATACTTGATGACTGTTGTTAAAATCTCATAGACTTCACAAACTAATCTAACTCAAATAGTAAACATAAGGATTGTGTGATTATATCTGAAGTATCCTGCGGAAACAGTGAGTCTGCAAATGATTTTTGAAGGCAACTATGAAAATTTGGTGACTATAATTTTTTACATTTATGCCAAAATAAATGGTAAAGCTGTGAAAGGTAAAAAGGAAAATGTGAATCAGGACATGGGAATTAACTATATATCAGAGCATCTAATGCTGAACAATGTAAAATTATTGTTGTTTAAATAACGTTTAATTTTTACTCATTTCTATTTACACCACCAGTTCCTTGCTTTCTTTGTATTTTCTGGTCTTGCATGACTAACATGGAAGTTTTGTATTCATTTCTTCAATTGTTTTCCTAAAACTCTGTAGACTTTCAGAATTTGTAGAGGTATTTTTTTTTTTCTGCTGAGATGTTTCATGCGTGTCATGCTTAACTAGGCTGGAAAAAGCCTAGTCCAAGGTCTCATTAGCATCCCTTCTGTGAGGACAGCACAAACTCCGTCTTTAAAGCAATAAGCAAACAGAGCATGTTCCAGCTCCCACTCATGTCTCTGGAAGGGTTTCTGTTGACTGGAGCTGGCTCAGCCGTGTCTGCCAGGCTGCTTCTGCAGTCAACATCGATTTCCAAAATATCCAGCTTCCATGCGTCACACTGAAATGTCTGAAGGGCTATTGTCCTTCGGGAGGGTTGGAATATTGAAATCAGTGGGACTTGTGATCCCAAATGACATGGACACTGTTGAAAGTATCACCAGTGGAGACATCAAACCTTGTCTCCTCGTTCAGGCCTGCCTGCATACACAGTCATTTTCCTAATGGATTGCAGATACACTTTGGATTTGGGAATTACTGCTGTATTTTGAAACAGCAATACTTTCTCTCACTAACAAAAAAATTGCAATAAAAATGCGCTTTGAGCTTGCAATGCTTAAATGCGTCAGTCTGTGCTCTACATTGTGCGTAAACACTTCTGCTGAAATCACTGAGAGTATCTGTATGAGTGAAGTTGTGGATTTGCTTAGAGCCCTGATTCTGCAAACATGTTTAGTTTTGTTCCTAAAAGAAGAGCCTCTGATCTCTGCAGGAACATAATTAATCACATACATGTTTGCAGGATTAGAATTTTCATCACTAATAATTTTATTATTTGTTTTACGTTTATCTTTTTGCCTAAAATGCCTTTGTAAAGTTTAAAGAAACCAGTTGTGACTTTTTTTTAAAAGACAATATCTATCTCTTTATTCCCATTATATTTTTCTTCAAATATTTGACAGCATAAATTTTCTAATGAGTTTTGCAGACTACAAACCTTTAAAAAGTGCCTGAAGTCAGTGGTTTTTATGGTCATAATTCAAACCACATGCCTTTTCCTTAATGGAATGAGATTAAAGAAGTATTCTTTTGTTTGCATTTGTCAGTTTATTAATACCAGCCACTTTAGTGCATTTGGTACAGTGAATTTCAGTCCCAGGAATCACTTTACTGCTAAGAGTAGTCTCTGATTACCTGGGACTCATCTGGTTAATCCTCATTAAGGGGTTGTGACATAGTTTTTAGGCCTGGGGGATTCTTAGGGGGTTCTCTGATGCTGTCTTCCTATCTACTCTACATATCTCACTGACCCTATTCTCCAAGTTCAGCTGCAGGGAAAGGATGAAGATCCATCCCTAGTTTTTCAGTCCACCCAATTCCCTAGGCAGGTTGTGCCAAGGACCTTGCAGCCAGGTCCTAGGTTGTGTCGACCAGCCCAGGTGTACTGCAGGCGGAGGAGCTGGGACTGATTTCTGCAGCAAATCTGCACAACTGAGCTCTGTTTCTGATTGCCACATTTCTGTTTTCTCACTTTTCTGCAGCAGTTGCTTTCTGTTCCTCATTTGGCTCCTTTCTTCTCAGTCATTATTTAGCACTGTTCTGCAGAGAAGCACATTTGCTATCTTTCAGACCAGGTTTTTAGATGTTCTTGGCCTTTCTGTGTTTGCGTGAATTCCTCCTGCTAACACTGATAATCTCGCTATGTCACAATCTGTTGGCTTCTTAATCTTCCATTCCTGACATTCAGTAAAACCTTGAACAATTACACATTGGCTTTTTCTGAAAGGCTGGGCATAAACTTCTAGTTCTCTCTCTAGCGCTTCCTGTTTTACTGAATGCCAATTTTAGATTACTTACTCTTCTTAAACGCGACTTAAATTCCTATCATTTTAGAAATACACTATTATAATTCCTCGGATTACTGGAATGGGAAAAAGACAAAAAGCCACGTTGCTTTTTGCACTTAACTGGTGCGTTCTGATCTGCTAGTGGACGGAAACAGGTTAGGCAATTGTGTTTGCTGTGGCTTGCATACTAGCGGTGCCCATTTTTCTGCCAAGATATGCAAAACTGAAATATTTTTCAAAATCTTCTGTGGTTTCCAATACTCCTTTTCTGGGAAAGGTTTTGAGCTAGGAAGAGAGTTGGTTTGAGAAGGAGGAAGTGCAAATTTAGATTCCTTCCCTGTCTGATTCATATCTGGGCTGAAACTTCTCTCCTAAGCCAAGCTGGCCTTCCCCTCACTGCCCACCTGTGCTCCAGCACAAAACCAGGCAGGTGGACATTTTGCGCCCCAGTATTTTCTGAACACATTCTGCAGTGCTATGAGTTTTTGAGATAGTGCAAATATGTTTTGAAACTTCAGTGACTGCTGAGGAATAAAATTCTCATATTTTCTTCTGCTTCACTGTTTCCTCTTCCTGCCCACAGGAAGTGTATTCTGCAGACCAAAAAATGAAAGCCCATGTAATTCAGGCAAACTCATTAGCCTATAATAAGTTTTAATGTTTTATCTTTTTTCTCCTCACCCCTCCCCACCCAGAGATAAGCGCGCATTTGAACCGCAGCTACCTCTGCAGTACCAGCTGTACTGCAGCACAACACAGCTTCCTCTTGTACAACATTGGTATTCCCCAGCGTCTGGGGGGAATCAGCCCTGCAAACACTGCCCAAACCCCATCTCTCAGTTGCAAAGGAACCTGGCACAGGGCAGGGCCAGTGGTTCTGTGGAAACTTCTATGGAAATTCATCCAACGTGTTGTGTAAATTGCAAAGTATTGCATGAAATGTGGATGGGGGTGTGGGGGGCTGGAACGAAAATCTTACTGGCTTGTTCACCTTGTCTGTGGTGGGGTGATACAGTGCAAAGGTCTCTGAGAGCAGCCATGTGACACCTCTGGGTTGACTAGACTTCTAGCTGCTTGGGCTCTCATATGATCCCCTAAAAATAGCACCTTCTGTTTCCCATCGTTGCTGTCCAGCTATTTTAATTAGCCTGTGGTCTCTGGTTTTTGCGTTGTGATTTGTAAATAGGAAATATTTACTCTAGGCCAGTAACTCCACATTCCTCCAACCTCTCTTCCTAAATTAGATGGATTATAGCTATGTTTATATAATACCTAATGCATTTGTTCTAATATCTCTAAATGTCACTGGCTTCTACATAATGTTTTTAAAGGGAACTAATTTTTAGATCACTCAGACTATTTACAGGCATTTTTTCCCTCATCTGACCTGTCACAAGTGTGCTCATTTCTTAACCTTTAACTGAAAGACCGATTCATCGCCTGTCCTGGGACAGGCTGAATCTCTCCTGCAAATTGCAAAGTGCTGTCAGTTCCTGCTGATTTCACTGACAACTCCTCATGGCTTGGAAGGAAAAGGTTTCCAAAGTAAATTGGTACCCAGTGGGCAGATAGGTACCTAACATGGTTTTCAGCTATTTTAGATAGTGCTGTCTCTTTCAAAATCCTTTGCAGGATTGAACCTTTACTTGCACAATAATTTAGCCATCTTCTGGTTTTTAGCATTTCCTGTAGTAAGTTTCTTTTCTGCCACATCTGTCTTCCTCTCTTGGCAGAGTGTTTAATCGTGAAACAGTTATACAAAAGCATCTTTTTGGGCTTCTGCAGATATGATCAATATATGTGAGGCAGCTGTCTTACCAGCAAAAGCAGGACTTTGCTCCTGATTGAAGAGTCAGTTTGAGTCAGGGGAAACAAGCAGGATGTGGTTGTGACTTGCCAAAACTGTTACTGAGGCTGTATCTTTAGAGTCCTTCTAGCCTACGTTATGTCCCTGAAAGCCATAAGAGGGCTGCTGAGCCCCAGTCTGGTGCCACAGCCAGGCACCTCCCAGAGTTTTAGGATGAGTGTTCGGGGCTGGAATCCAGACGAGTTGTCTCTGAGTCAGCTGAGTCTGGGTGGTATTGATGGGGCAGCAGCAGGGAGAGCAGATCAGGCTGTAGAAATTCTTTTAAAATGGAATTTAAGGTCGTATTCACAAAGTTAAAAAGATGGACAAAGAGATGGTGGAACCAATGTCTGCCAGTGATCACAAATGCAGTCAAAGCTGAAATGTAGCAGAGTTTGTTGTTTTCATGAGAAATCTGATTTCAGAGAAGAATCATAGCATTTTGTTTGTTGGAAAATAATAGCTTTTACTACTTTCTGAGGACAGGATGAAAATAATTTTGATATTGTATTATATTAAACACCATATTATAAAATTCTGAAAGGTGAAATCAAGGAAATATTTCTTTTTGCTTGAATCATGCTGAAATTTCTTCCAGACCTTCCTTTTGCAGTGGATTTTTACTTTGCCAGGCTTCATTCAAAACTGCAATAAGGACAAATAGAGAAAGCTCCAATGTCTTAAAAAATTAAAATTTCTCTCCTTGTCAGAGTTCTAGGAGTCCCTGGAATTGGGATCAATAAACTCCAGCTGCTGGCAAGGTTTGAGCCCTAAGGAGTAGCCCTGGAGAGAGGCTGTGGATGGGTCCTGCACCTGTCTCATTGCACAAATTCTGCACAAGGAGTGGATAAGCAGCCCTTCCAGCAAGGTGGAGAAATGGCCCCAAGGGAAGAGGCCGCAGGACTGCTACTGGTGCTCAGGTGCTGGGGATCCTTCTGTCCTCACCTACATCTGCTCAGCTGGGTTTGTCAGGACGGAAGCTGGTTCAAACCTGGATGTATATTGAGGCTGGAGCCAGAAGAGGATACAGGCAGAGAGGAATATGACAAAGATCTACTTGTCATTTCCCCTGATACCAGGTGCAGCACAGCCTGTGTTGGCTAACAGGAGGTGCTGAGCGAAAAGTGCAGCCTTGATCTTGTTCCCCTTTGGGTGAGAAAATACCTATAACAATACTGAGACATCTTCCTCCCTCGGGACCCTCAGGTCTCTGCTGCCTCCTGGAGTCAGGGAAGGAGGGTAGGTCTGACCAGAGCTTTTGCACAAAATCCAGCTGCAGGAGGAAGCAGTGATGCTTTCACATTCAGTAGAAAATATACAGATGCTCAGGCAAGTCCAATGCCTCCTAGAGGAGAATGCAAAACCGGAGACCTCCGCTCATTTTCAGGCATGCTTTCTCCTCCAGCAAGGTGTGAAATGCAGAGATTGCAAGAGAAGGAACAAGTGGAGCACCCCCTCCCCAGAAACTGGGAGCATTTCCATCATCAGAGGAGGTGTGCATTCAGATCAGTTTGAGCATGGAAGGAATTTGGGTCTAGGCTGCTGACATGCTGCAAGAATGGGACAGAACTGGCAGCCACCTCCCCATCCGGACTGGTTTCATGGAGGTGGAGCCTCCTTGCTGGAAAACAAGCTGGGGGGCTTGGGCTGTCCCAAGGAGGCAGGTGGAGCAGCATCCAGTTTACACCATGACTCCTTGCTCAGCACTGTAGTGCTGCTGCACTCCTGCACGCATCCAGGAGCAGACATGCAGGTGCTAGAAACAACCCCAGAGAAATGCAGGCCTTGCAAGACTTCAGGTGGGGCACAGCAATACCCACCTGCAAGGGTGGGGATCAACATGCACAGCAGACAAAGCGTTGTCCTGCTGTGGGACATGTTCTAGTCCTCGGTTCACTGCTTTCTTTCAGCTGATGGGACCCTGGGGCTGCTCTGTCCAGCCGATGCTCAGCACTCATCTGTCCTGTGCCCAGAGGCCAAGTTATTGCACTGACAATCAAACAAATCATTCAGTCTGTGGCTGCCAGGTAAGAACTGAACCTGCATTGCTCTGCTGGACAAAAAGTGCTGTAAACAAACACCTGAAAACTCAATATAGTCATATTGCTCTCATGGGTTATTAAATAGGCCCCTTGCTCATTAATGCCAAGAGAATTATAAACCGTTTACTTTCTACAACTAAAGCAGTTTGATGCTTGCATTTTCCTAGTCCAGGGTGGCATGTTTTCATTTCTGTTTATAATCAGTTCCACTTTTTGGTTTCCATGTACCAGGGACTTTTTGCATGTGATCGGTCCATTGACCCCTCGGGGTCTTCATATTGCTTCTCCGGGATATGCAGCTAAGGTAACAAAGGAAAAAACTGTCTCTCTCAGTAGGGCAGAACACCATTTATTTCCCTGGAGAAAGTGTTAAGGGATGGGATACAAGTCAGAAAAGGCTGGAAACTACTGCTCTTGCATAAGTAATCTCATGTCTGTGTTCTCAGCCTTGGCAAGCGTACAAAGTTTCAAGTGTATGTGTGTGTGTGAAAGATGGAGTTCATTATATATACATACATACATTCATTTTCCATTAACATATTTGTGCAAATTGCATACTCTTTTCATATAAATTTAGAATTTCTGTCCAAATTGCTGTCTACAAAAGTTCAGTGTGATCTGTTATTGCTCTGCACTCACTGAAAGGAAGCAGCAGGAATTTTTGCTTTTTAACTTTCCTGGGAGCAGGATAACAACATCTAAGTGCCACTGGGTTGTGTTTGCTGTGTGTTGTTCAGTAATTTTCCCCAGAAGTGGTTTTATTTTAATGACAGGCCATCTGATCCCAGAGTCTCATCTGAGCACTGAATTTGCAAATATACGTATTTGTTATCATCATATTTGAACAAGCATAATGCCTATCCCAAGATCTGAGTCCTTTCAAAGCTGGAGTCTGTAAAGCACATTTATCATGATGAATAGTGTTAACCCCAGCTGCTTTCATGCGAGAGGCCTGTTTTGGATTTTTCGAGCAATCAGCCACCCTTCCTGCACTAGCAATTACAATTTCCATAGGGGTCTTTCTAGTTGCAATTCAGCCTCTAAGCAGTTCACAAGTTCATGGGCACAGAAAGCAGGGGTATACCTGCCTCTCTTCATAGACAGCAGGGATGGGTTTATTTTTAGCGCGAGTATTCCAGAAATACATTCCACCCCTCTTCAGAAATGTGTGGGAGAGACAGACACACATGTACAGACAGTTTTGCCTACATTAGTGTCAGTAGGTGCCTGAAAACTACTTTTTCACTGTCTTCATCCCAAACCTTTTTTTTGTTTGCAGCGTGTGCAAGTTTTCTCTGATGTCTCGTAGGTTCGTAGGTGCCATAACTCAAGCATGCACCAGATCTTTGTGCTTATGTGCTCTAATGGGTGCAGGGAGTGGGTAGTGGTTGGGAGTATGTCGTTTGGGGCCAGAACTTAGCAGAAGTGCCCTGATATTTGGCAAGACCAGCATTCAGTTCGGGATGAGTTAGGAGAAGCACTTGAGCATCAAAAGCCCAGACCGGGAGTCTAGGAGAGTGAGCTTTGCAAAATCTTCCTGCTGGGATCTGAGGTGAGTGATACACCTCTCCCAGGTGGGGAATTCAAAGCTGAAGGTTGCTTTGCAGAACGCAGGTCGTTGTCCCTCCAAGGACTGGTAAGCTTAGGCTGCTCTTGGATGAGTTCATCACAAGCCTCCCAGTGCTTGGAGATTCTCAGGCAGCAGATACCGCATGGTTGTTGCCTTGCTCATGCTGTAGCAATGCAATTAGCAGCTCTTTTTAAAATGCAAATGAGCACTGGGCTCACGAGGAACCCTGCTCTGCCGTGGAAGCAGGAGTGGGGCTGTAATCGCAGGAGATTCTGCTCTTCATTTTGCTGCAGGCTATGGCTCAAGTCCAGCGTGATGCTGAGCCCCAAGAGAGCCCCATGACTTCAGCAAGGAGCTCTGTGTGCTCAGCATGGCACAGGGTGCAATCCATTGTTTATATCTACGGTACAAAAACTTAGCTTGTTGACTTCATGGCATATTTCCCCGATTATTCCACATCCTATTGCAGTTCGCCAAATGAAACCCAATGCTGGCGTGTGCCTCCCAGGAGGGCGGCTGGTCTTGTTTGCTTTGGAAGGACGGTGGAATGGGGTCCTTACTCCAGGAACACTGGATACATTTGCCCAGTCTTGATGATGAAATGAGCTATTTATGAAAAAGCACCAGTAGGGCAGTAATGTGTTACTCATGTGCATACTTCTTACACATTATTTTTAATGGTGACCTTAAAACACATTTTGACTCCCACCCGTAGACACAAAAATGCAGTGCTTTAAGGTTTGAATCACTGGCAGTGGCAAGCCAATCGCACAACATTACTTTCTGTATTAGTTATCTCTGAAGCATTACCAATGGCGAATCTGAATGTAAAAATAGCTGATGACTGTTTGTTTCATCTGTCTGTTACTTGACACCGCATGGTTATTCCAATACGTATGTTTGCCTCTTCCCCACCATGATCTCCGTTTGGTTTCCCCTTGCATGATAACTATTTAAATAGATTTTACTAACTTTGGATTCCTTGCTCACTTCACTTCACCTGGCTGGGCAGGTCTGTGAGGGCTCAAGGGTTAGCTCCTCCACTTTTATTGTTTTATTTATTTTTCAGTGGTTGTTTCTATTAAGATAACCATGTTCAGAAGGAGAGTCCGAAACACGTAAATAATGGGAAGTGCTAATAGTAAGCAGGCTGCTGTAAAATGTGCTGGGGCTTTGACTTAAGGGAAGAAAGCGCAGCCCTGCACTGTCCCTGATCAGGAAGCTGGAGCACAGAAGGTAAGGGGGAAGCGTATGGGTGTTTTTAAAGCAGGGAAATGGTGAAGAAGGGTGGTGTCTGAGCATGTGAATGTGTGTGCACTCACAGATCAGTTGTGTAATTGATCAGATAAGAGAAATCAAACAGCATTTATATCTTTTTTTCAGTGATTAGAGGTGGAAAGTCCTTTCATTTTGTCCAGCATTTTCTGCTCTGAAAAATGCAGGATTGTCTCTGAAAGTCTGTGTGTGGAAAGAGACATACATACAGATTTGTATTCAGTGATTACTGTTTACGACACGTAATTATTTGATAAAGGGGTATGATCTTCTTAAAAGACCACTAAATTGCTATGAAGCTCCATTTAATTGTCCTGTGCATTGTGCTGTAAGCAAATTTAAGCAAATATACACTGATTTTATTTTCCAGATGATTACTGTCTACAGATAAGATACTCCTAAAAACTTTAGTAATTTGTGTAGGGGGTTGAAGGCATTTTTATTTCTCTTTTTGGAACAAATAGGAAGTGAATAAATATTTTATAGCAAGCAATTAGTATGCCGCAGAACCTGAAAAAGTAAAATAGTTCAAATACGTAGGCAGTGCTAAGAGGCCACTATAAATGATTGCGACTATGACTTGTATCCAATTTTAATCACTGGAAAATTTCTTAAATGGCATAAGCTTTTCTGAGTCCAGTTGTTGCAGAACTTCTTAATCTGCCATCCCAAGGAACTGCATTTTATTAGCCTAGTTGCGGAACTCAGCAGCAAAATAAGAACAGAATAATTAAAATTGAGCTTGAGAAGCCAAACTGCTTATGCTTTTTAAATGGCCTGTGAACAGGCAATCCGATTAAATCTGAATAGGGAAGAGTTTTCCAGCAGCAGGCCAAAGTGACTGGTTCACACTGACTTTGTACAGTATCAGCTAGAGGGTTCCTCACTAGTCCTCTGGGGAGAAGGAAAAGTGAGAAGAGAGAAGAAAGAGAAATAAGCTTTCTGCACAGGATCAAAGTCCATGGCTCTTTTCCTTCACTTCTTCAAGGAATTGACCATGTAAAAAGCAAATGCCCTCGGTTAAATGCTTGAAGGATAAGGCCTGTGGAAAATACTAACAAATAAAAGACTCCCAGTATATTGGAGCCCCAAAACAACTAAATTTCTCCATCCTTCCACGCTTGTCACTAGGAAGGTATTTACATACATATTCACAACTTAGTTACCAAAACAGTTGTAACAGGCACTCACCAGTGAACTTGCAGGCCACAACTGGGTGGAGGTATGCAGGTATAATTGCATCCCTGCACCGCAAAGCAAAAGCACACGGAAATTTCACTCTGTAGCCTCTTACTCCTACCTGCTTTTCTGAAATGTTTGTCTTGTCTGTGCCTGTGTAACTAGTCCTGTGCAAAAGGCCCATGAAAACATAAATCCCTCCAAGACCAGAAAAAAGCCAACTAACCCTATGAGCCAGATTGGGAGAAATTACCACTCATCTCTATCAGGCTTTCCTTTCTTTAGTCTAGCTGAATTTACACACACAACAAGTTGCTGGCAGAGGCAAATTCTGCAAGTATTTTTTAGCTGCAGGCTTCACTGTGCTGGCTTGCCTGCAGCTGGGGTGCCGGGTCACACAGAGCTTTGTCTACTGTAAGCAAGCGGGTGAGTCCATTGCTTTTAGAGCTAGCGTGCATTGCTTGAGGTAGTGCCGCATTTTGGGATCAGTGGTCTGTGAGCCAGCTGACAGGTATGTGGGGAAAGGGAACATAGTGGGGGCTGCATGTGTGCACTGATAAGGGAACTCTACCCTTGAAAAAAGGTTGTCCCTCTGCAATCAAGCCTGCATATGTTTTTGGGTGGGTCAGTGATTGCTTATACATACGTATCTAAAGGTGTGTATGTGTGTGTATTTGCATGTGTGTCTTAAGCTTGGTGTTTTGTGACTATGTTGCTGCCTGCCAGGCTTCTATGGTTTTCCAGTATGTATGGTCAGAGAGATTGCCGCCGAGACCCCTGTCCCTTAGCAGCCCCAGGGAAACTGAGGCAGCATTGAAGCCATAAGAGGACAACGCTTCCCCAGAAGTAAGGTTTCCCTCTCCTTTGGGTTCCCCTGCCAAATGATCCTCTTTGGACAGTTACAGAAAGCAGATATTTAATTATAGTCCTAGGTTTCTTTATCATCCATCTCCTGTGCTTGCAAATAATGATATACAAGAAGGCATTAGCTAGTAATGCTTAATCTAAATCATCTAGTAACAGTCAGACCAACCTTCTTATGAGCCAAGCAGGTCAAATAGTGATGCATCTTTATTTTCAGTCTCTCACATAACTACATCCCAGTAGTTTCAGGGATGCTTTCCCTGTTACTTACACACTATGTCTGAGGCTGTTTTGGGAACCATGATAGGGCTATGACAGTCAGGTACGTGAAGGCCACCTAACTCATACTTTCCACTGGGAAAAGATAAGAGATTAAAATCCCTGCAATTTTTGGAAAAGTCTCTAGAAGAGACACATGCGGTTATCATTTGGCTATACCTTAACATGCAAAGTCAGCAAACAGCAGTAGCTGGCAGTTTACAGCTACTGCAGATCCTCGGTCTCAGATGTGCCTCTCTCTATCACCTTTACCTGGATCAGACATAACCTGTCATATCTTAAGGCCAGCTTGGCTTGCCTGTCAGCTTCGTTATAGACCCTTGTACAATTCTGCACACTTCTGATGGCTTCTGCTCTGTGAGATGTATTTCAGGCTTGTTGCTGTCCCCATCCTTTGCATGTTTCAAAGCATAGGGCTCCATTGTGCAGAAATCGGAGTAAGTGCCCAGGACTGTCTGGGATGTTGGTACAGAAGCAGCAGTATGTTCAGAGGGAACCAGAGCCTACAAGCTGCATCCAGGATTTGTGCTGGGGCAGTGGGGCAGCGTTCCTGATCATGATATTGTTGTTCACTGATCTGCTTTGAAGTAGTGGCATTAGGACTTAGTCTGTTTCTCCAAAATTGAGAAATGATTCTTTGAGCTACAGGAGTTGTGACCAGGCCTGTTAATTGAATGAAGTCATAGACAAGTAGGTAGAATTGCCGCTCGGGGTGTGGGGGAGAACTGAGGAGAAGGGCTGGGGAAGAAGAAGTGGCTGGTGATGGCACTGGGCTGCAGGTGATGCTATTGTCTGCCTGCAGGTTTCTATAGAGGGTCTGGGGGTCTGGAAGAGCACTGTGATGACAGCATCGCTGAGGTTACTGAGGGACTGATTCAGCCGGAGTCATTGGGGTCTCTCTTAGGGAATAAGTGTAGATTCTGCTTAAAACTTGTTATTTTCCTTTCTGTCTTTTGCATATATCTGTTACAGAATAATCACAAGAAATGCCTTAGCATATGCATTAACTGTAAAAGAATGAGGGGGTGCCTTGGGGACACACCATTAAATCATAACAATGAATCAATCTCTGAATAGGAAGAGGGAGTCTTCATTTCCCAGGAAAAAAAATAAAGAACCCCAGTTGCACAGTGAAGAGGGAACTGGAAGGAGTTTCCATCTTGCCCACGATGAGACCACTGGCCAGCTTTTGCTCCTCAAAAGGAGGAAAATAGTGTGGCCTCCAGAGGTAACACTTGGGGGCAAGGGTGAGTGGACTCTCCCCTGCCCTCTCAAAGTCCTCCCAGAGGCGGATAGCTAGCTGTCCCATGGCCATCTTCCAGATAGCAGGCAGGAGTAAGGCAAGCTACAGCTTTTGTCCTTCAACCGGAATGGCTCTGTTATCATCACAAATGGTTGAGGAGCAGGTTGTCATTGGAGGAAAGATGTTATGCGAATGGATGGTTGTGTGCTTGAGTCATATGCTCTGGCATGTATATAAGTATGTATTTCCCTCCCTGCCACACCGCTTGCTCAAGAACTGAGCACTCCTGACTGCACTTGAAAGCTATAGCAGGGTGTAAGTAAGAAATAGCTCTATTCCTGCAGCCTGAGCCAGAAAACCTTGAAAACCAAAGCCTCTACCTTCTCTTCCGCCCTCTGGTATATATACCTATTTGTCTTTGGTAGAAGGCAGATATTTCAGGATATTGCATGTCCCTAAATCCCATGGAATCCAGTGGGTGATAAAACCACTTAGAACTTGAAACAATTTTGAACCTAGCACCTACAAATGGCTTGAATTCTTTTCTTTATAGAAAACAGATTCAGCAAAATCCTTGTCCAAACCTTGGACATTATCTGGAAATATCCAGAAGATATAAAGGAAAGGAGCAGGTGAGACTACCAGTAAAAGAATAATACTTGTTTTCTGCAAGCCTGTTATTTCCTGAGACTGTATCCTGTGGGAGCGTGTGTGGGTCAGGCTCTCCTTGTCAAGAAGCTTCGATGGTCTAAGTGTAAACTTGACAGTGCAGATGGTATCGGTGCGCTGGGGCTGACGAGGAGGGCAGTGTAAGTGGGGAATGGTTTCAGATTCCCCAGCCTGGAAAGAGAAGTGAGGCATGACTGGTTGCTAGCTGCAGATTTCCTTGTGTAGATAACAGAAGAGAATACACCTGCTTCCCTCTTATTTCTAGCGTACTTGCTGGTATCATTACAATGTTCCCATGACAGGGGCCGGGATTGTCTGGCATGCTCCTTTACAAGGCATCCAGGCCATTACATTTCTTCTCTTGTCCATGTGTTTTTCTTCCCTTCCCTCCTTGTCATCCCCTGTCTCTAGTGATTGCGATGCTGCGGTACTCTACAACTTTCCCTCTACTGTGGAAAAATCTCCTTTCTTCCACTCAGGAAGTGAAAACTCAGAAGCTTTCATCCTCTAAGCCTTGCTTGAGGCTAAATGAAAGGAGACTAATACCTGTCTCATCAGCCAAAATCTTGTCAGTGCACAGTGGAGGGGCTGTACTGATGCAATGTCAGTTGTCACCTTGAACTAGTGAGGAAGGCTTGAGTCTTCATGATCTCAAAGAGACGTACAGGTATCAAGAACCTGAGGCAGAGCTGAGATCTTTGCAGTAAGTCAGTCACCTGCAAATCCATATGGATTTCACTATACAATATAACACCAAGCTACAGCACCATACTCAGTTAAAGGTTTTTTTTTTTTGCAGAGGCTCATGGTAAAGTACCATGCCCTATAAAGGGCAGTGGGAAGGCACGTTTTTGCCTTAACTGACAAAGGTTAAGCTCTTCTTGTGTGATTCAAAAAACATAGATTTGGTTCCCTGCCTTGCCACAGATGTCCTGTTTGATCTTGGGCAAATCAGTCAGCTGAAGCTGGGCCTTAGCTGCTGATCTGTCAATGAGACAGAAATCCTGCTTGCACTGGGAGAGTTTGTAAGGATAAATAGCCACAAGGTGTTCATGTACCATCTTACTGGGGAGCTGTATAAATATCTCAGTATATAATGACTGACCTAGTGACAGACAGTGGCCTTTTCCAGTCAGACGTTTAATGCCAAGAAATGCACTGTTTGGGTTCAGTTTCTTAACTGTCACTTGTCTGTGCTGATTTCAGGTCATGAGAAGAGCACCATCCCTTTGCCTTGTGATTCTTGTAGACTTGTGCTGTTTGTCAAGCACTGCACCTGCCCTTTGCCTGTGTTAGTCATGCACTCTGTGCCTGACGGCTTCCTCCGTCATTTCTGCATGTTACTGACTCTTCAAAGGCAGTGGATAGGGCTCAGGTAATGGAAGGAGTGAACAGGAGTTGCAAGAAAGCCTCAGTCCAGATACAACCCGTTCTGAGAGACATCTCCTTCTTCCAGACTTGACAGGCCTCTTGGCAGGATGGGGCATTTGGAGGACATTGGGAAAGGCAGTCCAGAGACCAGCTGGAAATAACTGTTGGGTCTTTGCCATTGAACCAGAAAGGGAAGGGTAGAAAGACTTGCCATGATTCTCCATAGCTGTCACAAGCCACCTCTGTTCCTCCCATTTTTCTTCACGTGAAGTCTTCATCTCCCAGTGCTTGAAGCTTTGTGGTCTAAGCTGAAGAGGTAAGCGTTCCAGCTGGGGCCTGGAAGAGGTTCACATCTTTTGGGGAAAGGACACAGAGCAGGATACATAACACAAGGTCATTAGCTAGGTACACCCCCTCCTTGCATTCATGCTTCCACCAGGTTGCACTGACCTTCCTTGAGCTGTGAGTCTGATGAGTCCCCGGTTCCAGCTCCCATGGCAACAGATGCACTAGCTTCAGTAGAGCTCACAGGGAGAAAAAGACTTCAGCTGTCTTTTCTTCAGAAAAAACTGGTTTGATTAAACAAATAAAATCACAATCATATTCATTTTAATGACATTTCCCCTAGAAAGATAATTAGACATGGTTTTTTTGATCATTTGGAATATTTACTTAGGGAAATTTCAAAACAAGATCACACTTTCTGCTGCAATACCACCAGAGTATTGTTTGACATAGAGAATAAAATGAAAAGTTTCAGTTAATGTTAAATAACATACACCTTCTCTGACTTAAGGACAGTAGTAATATAGTATTTTAACTATTATGGTATATATTACATGCTATTTCTCATGGCCTATAGTGTAAAAGTAGTGAAATAATTTGAACCTAAAAGATATTTTTTTTAATTCTGAATGAAATTTTGAAAATTATAATTTAATTTCTCTTCAGAATCTTTATTCCATGTGAAATTTCAAAAACAATCTAAATGAGAACATCCTCCCATCACACACACACGCACACACACACACAAACACATTTCCAAAAGATTACAGTGTCCATAGGGTGGCAGTTCAGATTGCCAGCCAGCTCTGCTGGTCCAGTCTGGGACTGCACAACATCTACCACACCACTCTTAGGTGTAGATATTCTAGTGAATGCACTGCTATTGTCAGTGGTGAGTGATACAGGTTAGAAAATCAGAATGTCCAGAGGACCTGATTTGGTGGCATAGCAATGTGGTATCGGTTCCAAATCCCTTTCCTTCGCATGTTGGTCTGAATGCCACATGGAGGTGAGGTTTGGCTCCTCAGAGATGTTGGATTTCACTTTACTGTGGTTACAGTTACTTCTGTAGCCTTCTGGACAGCGCACCAGTGTCGGCTTAGGAAGTAGATGTATTTAGAGTCACCAATTCTGTTCTCAGTTATTCTACTGACGTCAGTAAAATTACTCTAGATTTATACCAGTGTAACTGAGAACAGAAGTTGGCCCAAAGTCAAGAACAGTCTCTCCTCTTCTCTGGCCCAGGACAAGCTGTTCGAGACACAATTGCTGGGCCAAATCCTCAAGGCAAATGGACCCCAGTCTACATTGTTTGGTCCAGACACATGGTTCCTTCACCTTGCTTCCCAGTGCAGTGATCAAAGATCTGATGCTAGAATAGCTGAGGTCAGCTTGTTCTATGCTAGTAATTTCTGTCAGTGTTTGAGATCTTCACCCTAAGCTTGACTGACCTTGTTCTCCACCCTCCATCAGCTGGAGCAGGTATTTGTACTTGAGCAAATTCCTTTCCCCCAAGCAGGAGAATTCACTTTGGCCGCCCTTTACGAACACAAAGCATAGATGAAAATTATCTTGTTGGATGAGGGAAATGGAGGCTTGTGCTAATAGCTTTCACCTTATGACCATCTTAATCCAGAAATTGCCTTTCCTGACAGTTTGGGGAAGTGTGGCTGGAGCACCACTGTCTCGCTTGCCAGGCAGCTCCCCTCCTTGGTGAGGGTGTTGTGATCCTCCCCCCAGTCCCTGTGCCCCAACTGCTCAGAACGGCAGTGTGCCTGGAGCTGCCCAGGCAGCAGGGCAGATCGGAGGGAGCATTTGGCTCAATGCAGCCCCATATGACCAGCCCACACAGTCTTGGCTGTCCAAGCAGCCCAGCGCAAGGGATGTTTAGGTATTCTACACCAGACTACAGGGGTCTTTCCTTTCTCCTGGACATCCTCCTGGCTCCTTGTCTCTGACAGGGACTCACAGGGTGACCTTTAACTCCCTGACACCTTCTGTCTGTTTTCCTAAATGCAAAGTGAAGACAGGGGTAGTGCGCGCATTGACCGACAGCAGCACACTCAATAGCCATTCATGTACTGATTGCTGCTGCCACACAGGACTTTCTGGAGATACCCAAGCGAGCTCACTGAGCTAGACCTGCTTGGGGCTGGGACCGTTGTCTCAGCCTGATGACACATAGCTGAACAGGCCTGTTTCCATCCAGACCTCTCATCTGATTATGAGCTCCCATGTGTGCCATGAACAAACACTCACCTATGCAAAAAAGTCATCAATTCGTTAGGGATTCTCTTATTTCCCATGGTAAGAAGCACTAACTACTTGTCATGATGAGCCCCTGGAAGCCCTAAGCAGCAGTGGCAGCATGTGTGTGAATAAATCTCAGCCAGCAGTCACCATAGGGCTCTGAATTTTGGGCTGGAACTGTGGATGGATGCCATACAGAGAGCACCACAGGAAGAAACCAGCTCACAAAGATCAAAAAAAAACCACCTTCCCTCCCTCTCCCTTCTTTTCTCATCGTCAAGGGGAGTGCAGTGCTGCTGACTTCAGACGGCTATACAACTCCCAAGGGTGCTGCCAAAATGCCACCGCGATGTCTCATGGCACATTTCAGCCAAATACCAGCCCAAGGGGGGTGGGGGAACCAACTGGCCCTTTATATATTGCAGCAGCAGTGATGTCACACGCTCCAGCCAAGCTTGCTGGTTTGCCCAGCTCCTGTCTAGTGAAAAAAGTTGACATTCAGTCTTTGCCAGGCCAGGAATAGTCTCTGTAATTTAACCTCCTCATCACAACTTGCTAGGCACTTAAGAGAGCCACTGAAAAAAGCCTCCTATTTAGAAGAGAGGGGAGGTTGGTTTATGATTAAGCTCCTTGAAATCTGTGCATTCATGCAAGCTTTTTCGGTAGCTTGTATCAGATGATGCCTACTGCAAACACCTCACATGTTTCTCAGCATTTCCCAAGCAGTTCCAAATGCCCAGTGTTGCTTTCCTCTGTCTTAAAAATAGCCTAAATTCAGGCATCCTTAAATGTTTTAACTAGCTGAATCCTGACCTAAGCTCAAACACTGCACCTTGCTTGCTGGCTGCCGTGTTTGCCCAAAAAAGTAAAGAAATGGGACTTTACCAGGTTGTTAAACCAGCCACAAACAGCTGCTTTGCCCAAAGTTCAGAAGTTGCCATCATACCTATACAAGGGATAGCCAGATCAGTACAGTGCTGCTGTTTCAATCCAGTCCCAGTAGTGATCTGCACCTTGAACGCTTGGTGTAGATACAGCTTTTCCAGCTTGAAACATTACACTGCCCAAGTACTAGTATTATGGCCAGGAGAGATGAGGATCTTCACAAGGGTTTCAGAGACAGTGACAGTCACTATTCTTTTTTAATCAGTGGCACTGAGTTGTTTTTGTAACAGTGACTCCATCTAGGAAAATAATTGCTGAGATTACATCATGATCTCCATGTTTATTGTTACCCTACTCACTTCTCAGCAAATGTTCTCAGTTTACAAAGGACAAGATGTTTCTTCAGACCTCTGCCCATGAGATCTGAAAGCCAAGCTTCCTCCTAGTTCAGGCACCACCACCAATAAATAGTGATAAATATTGTGCCACTGGAATTTAGTCAAGAGCCCGGTTGATGAGTGAGCCAGCACATAATCACAATCTCCCACGGCTGTGTTGGCTTTGCACAGTTAAGAGTACCACAGAAGCAGTAAAATTGTAATTTAACCTCTGAGCAAAGAGAACTGAGTACACATCTCTGCAATGAGGATGTCCTTTTACATCTGGCTGCAACCAGACATAACATTGGGGGTTTTTTCCTTTGCTTTTACTTTTTTTTACTCGAACATCTTTAACACACCACAAAAAGCTCTGATTGGTACAGGCTTGTCCCTGAACTAACAACTGTCCTTCCTCAGGTAAGGTGTAGGAGACCGTCCCAGTGGATGAGCCCTTGTTGCTGCTTTTGCCAGTGTGTTTTGAATACCATAGGCTGACACAAAAATTTCCTTAGAGGAGACCCTTGCTTCAGGAAAACCTACTGTATCTACACCTATGTGCTATTTGCATTACCTCAGGACCAGGCAGTTCTCCTTGTAGGAAATGGATATATTCTTGCAAAGATTAAACAAACTAGCCTGAACCTCGGGGGTCTCCACAGCAAAAGGGCAGCAGCAACGCACATTCACCATAGCTGAGCTTTCCTTTAGCATCTCCTGACTCTGGTTCATACATGGAAGCAAAAAGACATTTTGTCTTCTGCCCCTTACCATTCCAGCTGTCCACCTTTCCTCTCCTTTACAACAGGGACAGTGAAAAGGATGGCCTTTCAAACCTCTGCTGCATTAGTTCCCAGTCCACCAGACTGACGTCTGTCTATACTTGTTGGCAGTAGGAAGTCATATACAGGTGGTGTGAAGGCACACATTTTCCTCTGCAGTCCTTCTGAAAGGGTGGCACAGCAGGGACGTAGACAGCAGCAGGGAAGAATTCATCCGGCACAACCCCTCTTTTTAGCCTGGAGATGTCACCCAGCCTTTGCAACGAGCAGACTGCCAGGAAACCATTGCTCGCTCAGCTGTTAGTCCCTGCTGGGGCTACCAGAGAGTGCTGGAGGTTGTAATAGTTGTTTGCTAGGCACTTAAGAGAGCCACTGAAAAAAGCCTCCTATTTAGAAGAGAGGGGAGGAGCTGCACTCCGCAAGCTACCAAACCCTCAAGGTATCTGGTTATTATCACTCTGGGATGGATACCTTGGTAAGAAATCCTGTGAATCACCCCTAAAATGGTTGTAAAACGTGAATGAACAAATAAATGAATGAATACAGCATAAGAAAGTCTTCAGATCATGCAAATAAATGTCTTTGTTTTCAAATTGCAGAGTTCACTTAAGATCAAAAAATGCTGAAGGTTGGAAACATCCCAGGACGCTACTTCTGTCGAATCTACATCACTGGACTATTTCTACCTCCTCACTAAAGATGGTCAGAAATGAAGCCAAATACAAGCATGAGAGGGAGTTCTAAAGATGAGAAGCAAAATTACATGGCAGGTATGTACCTGTACTTCCCGCTCATGTAAAGTTAAGAATCAAAACCAGGAGCGGGATGGCCTTTCATTTGTCTTCTCTTTTTTTTCTTGCTGTATTATACACAAAAATATATGTGCGGTGAGGGGAGTGAAACTCACTTTTGAAAAATGTTTGTACGAAGTAAAATGGAGAAGCTCTATTAAGCTCGTTTTATTTCTGGTGTAAATCTATTGTAGTTCTGCATAAGTCATTGGAATTGTATGGCTGGAAGGACAGAGTCAAGATTCACTATGATAACTTTGAGCCTAAAAATAGGTTGGCTGAGGTTTTTTTAAATAGAAAAGGAAGGTGAAGAGTGTTTTCATTTGAAGAAACAACTGAGCCTAAGTAACTTAGCTGATTAAGCACAGTTCCTCTGACTTTTCATATTTTGACCAGCACTGAGTCGTCATAGGGAAAAACATGCCCTTTCCAAGAGTCTCACTGAGATGGGCCACAGTGGAATCATGGATTTGGACAGCTGGAGAGGCCGAAATCTGGATCTGGATTTCATTGCTCAGTTCTACAGTGGATCTAAGCTTGAGATGGAGACAGCTTCCACCTGTATAGAAGCTGGAAGCTGCTGTAGATGTGAACCGTAGTGTTCCAGCTCATCACATGTTAATAATGCAATTGTACTAGGAAATGGAGATACAGATTAGACTTTCCTTAAGGAGTCTAAAAGGACTTTCCTTTTAGCTAGCTCTTGAATATGCTTTTAAACTGAGTCTCACTGTACTTTGGTCAGTACCCTGCTCAAGCCCTTGAATGTGAGAATAAGTATCTAAAGAGTTTACAGAGTAAACTTTAAAGAGTTTTAGTGTATAGATTTCAAGTGTAGCTGAAGGGTCTATTTTACTTATACTTGTTCCATCCAAAGATTCCCCCATCCTGTCTTCAGACTGATGTGGAGATAGATAAAAACCACAATTCTGTGGGCCCTGACTGTGCATTGTAATCAGGGATTAATGGAAGGCTGTGATATTTGATAATCGTATTGAATGGGTTACCTTTTGCTCTCAGCAGTTCTGGAACTGAAACCAAATGTTCCCTGTGCTCCCTTAGTGGGTCTGCTAGAGTCCCCTAGGCACTCCTGCCTTCTGCTGGCTAAGCTGGTATTAGCAGCCTCTTCAGTTTCAATATACCAACCACCCGTATCTGGATATGAGTGGCTAAAGGATTTTACCCCAGCAATATTTGCTTGGAACATGCTAATGCACAGTAAATCCTCTTTACCTGTCGTACCATTCTGCTTTCTCAAACATGAGTTCTGCTCAGGGTAATTGTCACAGCAAAGCTCCAGCCTGATACAAGCAGGTTCATCTCTATAGCCTTCATTTTCCACAGTCATGAACTAACAGACGAGTGAGAATAGAATCTTCTCCAATAACTTTATTTTTTACAAAATATTTTAAATTATGATTATGATCTCTTGCCAAGTAAGTTTTATCAGCTTTTCTTTCATTAAGTCAGTTTTCTCCCTTTTTATTACTAATTCTTCCTGGCCAAAAAAATGGCTTCTTACCTAAATACATGCACAGCACTTGGAAGTGTTTATGGTTGGAGGTATGGAAAGGGAAGTTCTTGAAATTTGGCTCATCCTTGTTTAAGAGCCCAAGTAAAGAATCTGAGGGGAAACCACTTTTTTTAATGGCACTTTCCAGAAATTAAACTATTACCATGAGCTACTTGAATTGACTGAAATAACAATTTTTCATGTTGTTTATTGTGTTGCTAGCATCTTGTTTAGAATACATGTAGGAGCAAATTAGTCAGTGACTGATACACCTGGAAAATGCTCTCTGTCCAATAGTATTAATGTAGAAAAATGATAATTTATAATTTTTGGCTTTGCAGAGAAAAAAGTTTCCTTCAGCTATTCTGTAAGATGAATCGATGTGCAGCAGCACCGTCTGGAGGAATCGCTTTGTGCTTGTGAATTGCAAACAGCTGGAACCACCCAGCAAAATCATCTGCCTGTTTGACACCTGAAATTAATTCTTTGGATAATTCATTCATGACTCCCATGAACAATGCAGGGAAATAAGAAACATACAGAAGGACATAGTGACTCCTCAAGTATTGGGAGTCTCCTGGATGACACAGACAGAGAGGTGAGCAGTCTCACAGACCGGGCTTTCAGAAGTTTGTGTGTGGCAGAACTCGAAGACTCTTACAATGAACCAGATCTTGCCATTTCACCTGACTTTGCCCTCCAATTCTCTGCTAAATTTCACCCAGGGACGTTAAACCATACCATCAAGAAAAGCAACATCTGTAATAAGCTAACAGCAAGAAACAATGAACATACAATATGGGCTTCAACATTCCAGCAGTTACCAAAGTGTGCTCCGGAGGAGAAGAGGATTGCTAAAAGTAACACCTTTGCCATGGAAAGGAAAAAGCTGAATTTGCCAGACCCTGGTCCAAAAAACAATAAACATGTTTCAAAAGTGTCCTCTTTGATTAAGACATTTGATAAGACTGCAGACCAAGGGTCAGGAGGTTCCCTGATAGCCCTTAAGCAGCCCGTTAAGAATAGCTTTCAAAAATGTAAATTAAATCATGGAAATGATATGGCTTGCTGGGGTGACACAGACATTTTAAGCATCCATAAGGAACTTTCTGAATTTTCTGAGGCAAGTCAAGGTAGCCACTGTCTCAGCAGCAAACATGAGCCACAGAAAAGACCTAATAAAATAGACCTGAGTTATTGTGGCTCTGATGGTTATTATCCTGTGCTGATTGAGATGTCAAAAGTAGCCAAGTCAAATTTTTCCCATTCGTCTAAAAAGGCTTTAAAAAACAGAAGTGTGAAAGTTAATGAGCCAGCAAAAAAAGGTAATTTTCTTCACAGTGAGAATAGTGCTTTTGAATCATGGAACGTGCATCATAAAAAACTGACTGAAAAGGAGGGATTTGTTGATATAAAAACAAAAATGGAAGGTCTTGCATACCTGGAAGAAGCACCATTTATTAAAGAATCCCTCACACGTGAACATAAATTACCACCTGCCAAGATCACTGTTGCTAAGAAGCAGGAGAAAGATTTTCAGATGGAGCCAACTCCACCAGAAGCTGCTTTCAGCATCCCTCTCCCAGCTGGATATGTACCCCAGGGCCCACTCCCTTCAAAAAACGAATTTCCTGCTGCTCCTCCTCCCACACCCCCCGCTAGGATCCATGCGCACCAGGGTCCTTCTCGACTACCCCCTGTCCCACAGGCGCTTCCTCTTCCACCCCCCACCCAGCAGGGCCATCCCCCAACACCCTCTACACCTGAAGCCCCTCCTGTGCCACCCCCCCCCATGCCAGCTCAGCTTTCCCCCCCTGCCATGTCCGAAACCTCCGTCTCACCCCAGTCTGTGTCCTACAGGATGGTTTCACCCTCATCCATGTCCCAGGCACGCAGCCCGCCTCCACCGAGACCCCTGGCCACCTTAACCGAAGAGGAGGCCCTCAGTCCCCAACTGGGCAATACCTGTCCACCCTGGAGGAGACAGAGGGCTACAAAAGGGGCAGCAGAGGAGAGACAGACTTCAAAGGAGAAGTCCACAGCCAGCGATGAGACGGTTTCATTGTCTGAAAAGGCGACTGGTGCTGAACCTGGTCTGGATGTGACTTCTCTGGCTAAACAGGTAAACTCCCCTGGATCGATCAGTCCCTCTTTCAACATCACTGAACTCTTAACACCCATCATACCACCAAAACAGGAGGTAGACCCTGTGGAAAGCGAGCTGATCCCGCTGACACCTCCTCCCACTGAGAGCGTGGCAGCGAGAGACCACGAGGGGAGCGCGTTTGGCGATTATACGTCTCGGGATAGTTACAAATCGAAAGCATCGAGTCTGTTATTCAACTTGAAGGATGTGCGTAAACGTGTTAAAAGCATTTATACTCCTTCTCCCCTCTTAAGGGCCTTGGAGGAGAAAAATAAAACTAGGGAAAATATACAGGAGAGAATAAAAATGAATCCCTCACTCTTGAATTTACAAGAAAAAAGTAACAAAAATATTGCAGAGAAAGATGAGTTGAGTGATATAACCTCCGTATTGTCTGGCAGTGTGCACGAAAAGCACAATAAAACTGATTTAACTGGACACTTTACAGACAATTACCTGACTTTGAGTTCACCCCAGACAACAGCGGACCTTTTATTTTACCAAACTGGAGACAACTTGCAGCAAGACAATTCAAAACATGAAGGTCTGCTTAAAAACACAAGGGGTAATGAAAACTTCCCCTTGTTCAGACATGAATCAAATGGACCCGATTTAAGGAAACGTCTGCAGTATCCAGCACTGAAATCATTCAGTGGAGACAATGCAGATACAACAGCTGGGCAGCCTGTGCAAAATCCTGGTGTCCAGGGTAAGGAAAATGAGAGACAGGCTGCTAATCAGAACAAAGAGTTTGCCTTCAAAACACTCCCAAACCAACTTTCACCAGCAGAGGATGTGCCTTACAGTGACATCCAAACCAGTATGGTGGTAACTGGCCATGAAGCACAAGGCAAAATAAGCAGTAGCTCTTCGGAGCAATCTTTCGTCTCCACGGTAGAGCAGCCACTTCAGGAGGAGCCATTTCCACCAGTGCCCCTGATGCAGAAGGCATGCCTTCAAGAAAGCCAGCGGACTAAGAGTGAAATGGGTGCAGACTGTAAAAAAAGCCGCAAGGAGAGAGGGAAAGAGGTTGGGGAAGATGAGCTGCAATATTATGCTTGTATCAGCCCTGGTACTGGTGCAGCAGAGAAAAAGGAGAGTAGGGTTACTGGGAATGAACAGAGGAGCTTGATGAAAGAGAAACTAAGGAGAGAGAAAAGGGAAGAGGCCAACAGCATGGATTCTGCTTCCGACAGCATAAGGGACATGTCCATCCCCAGGTCTGAGGAGCCACAAACACCCCCTTCAAGCTCAACCAAACCCAGTCTGTTTATGATTAAAGATAACACATTCAGGTCACCTCAGGTAATAAGGGCTGTCAAGCTGCCCCTGTTCAGGTCCTTTTCCCTGGATGATACAGTGAGCAGCAGTTATAAGGAAATGGAAAGTAGGTTTGTGCCCCCAGCAGAGCACAACAAGCAGCACCAAAACATGTTGCATGCCCAGGAGGTAGGCTGGTTGGCATCGAGGCGCAGAGGGCAACAGAACGTGAGAGATGGAGCAACTGACAGAGGGAAAGAGGCCAGTGAGCCTGGATCTACTTCAGCAACACAGGATCCCAGTCTTCTGGAAGATACAGACAGCTTTTCATTAGGGAAGCTGATGGAAGATGATGAAGAGACTTGTGCTTTGTTAAATAAAGTTGGGAAAATGAATGAGGAAAATGTCTGCAGAAGGAAAGAGAAGACCCAGACTAGGAAGGCAAGACACAGCTTAACACAGCCAAATTTAGGTCTGGAAAATGACCAAGCACAAAACAACCCCAGCTATCCTGCAGAAAGAAAGACTAATTACTTTAAGAATCATCATTTATCTAATCGCAGAGGTGGTTCTTGTGCGAAAAAAATAATCACTAGGGACACCATTTCCTCTGTGACTGGCTCCATATCTGAGGACCACACATATTCTCCTGTAACCCGTGAAGCTTTAGAGGACATCCTACATACAGAAGGTGCACCAGTTTTGTTAGACAGTCTTGCATGCTCTGCTGTTACAAGCCCCAGGTCAGGCAGCACGATGCACTCCATTGCTGCCAGTTCGTTATCAGACAAGCCAACAAGAGAGACAGAGGATGTTGTAAACCCTGCCTTGCTAAACATGGCACTAAAGAGCCAAGCTGATATGTCCGCAGAAGAGATACTTGATTCAGCACAGAGGAATCTGCCTTCTGATTCTGCAGGGGAAGCTGAGAGACTGGAGCCCAGGGGACTTGGGGAGAGAGCAGCAGGCAAGCCTCCTGCTGTGCCACCGAAAACAGAAAAGGCTCTGCGGCGGGCCAAAAAGCTGGCAAGCAGGAGAAAGAAAATGCAAGAGCAGCAGAAAAAACATCAGACTGAGCATACAGATGCTGTAGGGAGAAAGTCTTCTCATTCTGGACAGACACTAGCACCTCCCTCACCCTTGGGATATTCTCTCCATCCTGCCCCTCACTCAACTTTTACTCCCACAGAAACCAGTACAGGAAGACCCAGTGGTGCATCAGCAGTAAGCCCTTCACCCTCTTCAAGCCAGCGTAAACTTCTCCAAGACCCTGACTCTGGCCAATACTATGTAGTTGATTTACCAGCTGAAGTTAATTTAAAGACATTTTATGATCCAGAAACTGGCAAATATGTTCAAGTCTCAGTCCCTTCCTCAGAAGGGAACTTATACCAGCACCCCTCTTCAGAAATTATTAATTCTCCCTATGCCTCTTACCC
Organism: Calonectris borealis; assembly: GCF_964195595.1. NCBI lineage: Eukaryota > Metazoa > Chordata > Aves > Procellariiformes > Procellariidae > Calonectris > Calonectris borealis. The sequence goes on from NC_134318.1 coordinate 24,042,292, forward strand.
TAGAGTGCTGCCTTTGCCAGCTTCATCTGTAGCAGTGCTGAAGTCACCTTCTCAGCTCTCCGAACCTACCTGGTTAATGCCGGCTGTACCAGGAGAACCAGCTGAACTATCTGAAGATGGCCAGCAGGACTACAGATACGCTGAAGCTGTGGATACCCAGCCCTATATTGAACCAGCCTCTTACCCCTACAGTCAAGATGCTGAAGAAACTCGAGTTCACTTACGAAAGGACATGAGTCCAACCCCAAATACTGACATAATATCCCTCACCGATTTAGATGATTTTGCTGCTGATGGAGTATCTTGAAAACTGAAGTAACAAAATATGCCAGCTAGTGTTTTTAAGAACCATTTGGACAGACACATGCGCACAAAAGCACATGCAGATTTGATGTTTGTACAACACTTTATGTCTGAATCTCATTGTGGTTTGGGTGGGAAGGAGAATGAAAGCTGACCACGTTGAAAGATGCAAGGTGATGATCACTCTGAAGAAGTGTGAAATTGAGTAAGCACCCAATTATCAGTGAGATGAAGGGGCAATGCCAACTAAACAAATAAATATGACAGTATGAAGCCACTGCTTGCTGCTGCTGCTGCTTTGCCATTATGATGGCTGGGATTGCCAAAGCAAGTGTCCTTTTGCCCAGATGTGTTGCATGATGTATGACACAAAGTAAAACCTATGAGACCATCCTGTCCGTCCTATGAGATCTAGGACATATGCCGCATCTACTGAACTGTCCTCACTCACTGCCTTTGAACTATATTGACAGGTAGAAAGCATATGACTACAAATATACCATAAACCCGAGATTCATTTTTTGCACACATTGATTGCCCAGATGTTATTGACACGAAGATTGTATACTGGATGCACAGCACAACAGCCTTTAAACAACCAGAATACAGTTGCAGCTGCTCTAGACTTCTCATATACTTTTGCAGTGTCCACTAACATGCTGCTGAATTCTTTATATTTCTTGATAATCTCCAAACATGTTCCCTTAGAGTCAGGGGTTGTTTATAATGCAGCTTAAAACTTCAACTTATCTTGATACTTGGCCTGAAATATTTTGGTAAGGAGCAAGGTTGAATGAAATCCCATAACGGTATTTAATTTTTTGTTAGGATGAGGAGACCTTTGCTTATTTTAATTGAAGTGCTTTTTGTTTTGTTTTGTTTTCAGGCTCCCACTGAAATACAGCGCTAACTTTTAAAACCTTAAAAACATTGTACCTAATTTTGGTCTTGTGAATTCTGTGATTTTAAAAAAAAAAGAGATAAAAAACACCCAAAGTATTAATTTCTAGAAAACTGTTTCTTTGGATTATCACTTTTCTTTAACAGATCTGTATCAAAATATCACTCATCCTTGCGTAAGCAATTTTTTATCATCATAGATAATGAGAGAACCTTGGAGGAAAGATGGAAAGATTGAATGTAATATGCCTGCTTATAAATATCTATATTGGGAGTATTGGTTTCCTTTTTCTCTGTCTCATTTTCATACTGTTTTCCCCAATTAAAACTAAAGTGCAGGAGCTCTAAGGAAGAATTATACCAGTGACTTTCAGCCTGATTCACATCTCAGGCTATTTTTACAGGACTGTTTTCAGTGAAGTGACTCTTGACTTCCTGAAAAGAAAGAGAAGAATCAGGCCATTTGCTAATAAATACAACGTGGCAATGGGACACAGGCACTGCCCCACTCTCCCAGTTTTAATATTTATGATAGAGGTTTTCGTCAGTAAATTCTTAATTTCCCAGGACCGAGGCTGCTGTCAGGACACAGACCAACACTTGGTGGTTTGGCTCCTTCCCTAACCTGAACTCAGCTCCCAGCCTTCCTCCATCCCTGGCAAGAGCTGTGCGTTCAGAACCTGTCCTGATCCCATCAGACACTTCCTTTCATCAGTGCTATTTGCTAAAACATTTTCCACAGAAGGGCTAGACAGACACTAAGGGCATCTCTTCATTGATTTCAGTGGGGTTTGGATTTGGCCTTCAATGATTTTCTGAAGTCCGTTTTACCTGTTATGCAGAGTTGTGTCAAATTTGCCATTTTGTGATTTGGCAGGGGTGGTTGCAGCAGAGGTGTGGGGTGGAAATGGAGAAGCTTGTATGGTTTGGTTTGGGTTTTGAGCACATTTAGCCAAATGCCCGTATCTGAATAAATATTTATTGTTCAATCTCCACCCTTGAAAGTTTTCAGCAGCTGACTGGATAAAGCCCTGAACAACCTGGGCTGGCCTCAGAGCTGACCCTCCTTGAGAAGAAGGTTCATCCAGACACCTCCTGAGATCTCTTGCAGCCTGAATTATCCTATGATCCTATTCTGCAAATATTAAAATTTTTAAACCAACTTTGACTTGGAACTCAGAAAATGCAATCTCCCTTGGGAAAGGGCTCATTCTGAAAAAAATAAAAAAGAATTTGAAAATCAAGAGTGTTTCAGGAACAAGGATCAATTTTCAAGTTGTTAAATTAAGGGAAATTGCTCCTATTATGAATATTTTTCCTTTTTTTTGGTCACAAGTATTTTGCTAAACTGACATGGTAACATTGATATTAAACTTCTCTGTTGCTGTCGCTGTATACAGCATAATGCCTATCCAGTATAGAGCAGAATGCCATCTACATGTTAAAATATAGATAAATAGATCTATTAAAGTTTTCCATCATACATTTAGACAGAACCTATGTAATCTGAAAGCCTAGCAGAGTGCACAAGCCATTTTTTTATTTGATATTACAAATTTAAATGCCCTTAACAGCCACAAGTCAAGAACTAGGCAGGCTCTCAGAGGACAGGATAAAAGCATGCTTTCCAAGGGGAGACTGTGGATACAAAGTATCTGTGCACAGATATAAAAGAAATGGTAATTTGATAAGCAAAATATACAACTGCATTAAAAAATAATCCTTTTTGCTTCGTTAACTGTCATTTGTTTTGTAGACGTGCATACTTCTGCAGCCTTTCTTTCAAGGGCCTTCTTAAACTCTTGCTGTGGAGAATGGGATCCTCCAATATACTACTTCTATGTATGCAAGGAAAGCAGAATGTATTTTTTACTCTACCGTGAAGGCAAACTGAAACGTGGGCATCTGAAAAGGATGAAAATTGGATACCTAATACATTTCAAGCAGGACTTCTTTATTTTGCCACTACTTTCTGTTAGCTTAAGGGAGCTGCATTCATAGCGGACTGTGCCTCTAAAGAGACACGCATCCCAGACGGACCTAGAGAATCTGTAGTTAAATGAAGCAAACAGAACTGGGAATTTTTGAAAACAAATATGAAAGTGGTTCTCATCATGTATCCAGAGCTTTCCCTAGAGCACTTTGCCACAGGGAGTGAATGATATTATAAAAGTGTTGCGCCAGGTCCCAGCCTGGTATTGACTCCATTTGAGTATGAACCCATCAGCAAACCTGTCTCTGGCCTAGACCACGCTGTTGGCCAACTTCTTGCTAGGCCATGGGAGTGTGTGTGTGTACAAACACACACGCACGCACATAAACAACCCTATATTATATTTTTTAAAAATTATACATATATATAATATACCTATAAAACTGCCATTTGCATATAAGACAGCAGTAATGCCTGTGATGGTGAACACAAATGACACCTTTTCAAATAACAAATATTTTTCTTGCTCTTTTCTGTTTGTGTTTGTTGTTTTTTTTTCCATTGCTGCTGTGGGAAACTAGGATGGAAGAGGTCCTTACTAGGCAAAATGACAGCTGTGGATTGACTTCTTTCTGTCGCAAGGCGGGTGGGGCTATGGGAAAGGTGCAATAGTAATGAAAGAAGTTGTAGGAAAGCACTGTTTGGTGATACAAATGGCAGTGACATTAAATCTTAGGTTAAAGAGGTGTTGAGGCAAACTAAGCTGAATTCTGCCTTGCCAGCAGCCAGTGATTAGGACTAAAGAACACTCTTTGCATGCACAGAAGCACAGCAGGCTGAAGGGAACAGAGGGCCATTGCTTTCGCTGCTCCCTTCTCCTGCACATGGCCTTTTTTGCATGTTGCATTTCTGGGTACCCTGAGGCTTGTTTACAGCGGGGGTTCTTCCTTGCCAGATGTGACTGAGGCTGAACCTGGCTTACCAAGTCTTTGGCTCTTGGGCCAGAACCACCCCCCTTTGAATCTCCTTCTCCTTCTGGGGTAACTGCAATGCCTTCCAGCCCAATTGTCACAGGGCAGGCTTGGACTGCCATCCTGCAGCCATGGCTCTGTCCCAAGAGCTCAAATTTCCTCATGCAAAATTCTGGATTTGTTTTAGAGAGTGCAGTTTAATTGAAATGGCCTGCATGCGTGGATTTTTATCAACTCCTCCTTGGGTGTTCAGTGCCTTCCTAAGTCACCTGTCCAAGAAAATGAGTGTCATTAGCACGTTCCATCGATGCAACTGTATTTGCAAACAAGTAATTATTTGTTAATTAATAAACAAAATAAATGGGACTTGTTTTACAATACTGGAATGACTTCTAGCCAGCTTTTTCATTGTAATTATGTCTCTTTGTAATTTTATCTCCAGTTATGTTTGCAGAAAAAGTCAACAACATGGAAGTGTGTGTTTGTGTGTGCATGTGTGTGGTACACAATTAAAAGATCCCCCTTCCTCCCCCTCCTAAAGCGAGGGAGCAGGAGGCTGGGCAGAAACACCTTTAGCCCAGGACTCCTGCAAACATTCCCACCCCTACCTGCTGTGCAAGGGCAGTGGACTGGCCAGAGGACCCTGGGGATGCGGTGCCAGCACCCAGCCCAGCAGCACTGGAAGAGGATCACCTTCTTGCCACCACCCAAAGGACACCAGGGCTTCCTCATTCTCTGTGCCCCATCCACCTGGGCGAAGTTATCAGGTGTGTAACTTGATGTACCTTGTCTTTTTCCTTACTAACCAGTCCTGCAGACTGTATGCAGTTTCCAAAGTCTTGTCAGTGATGGTTTTACATTTCTCCTCAGTTCCTCTTATTGTCTGTTGCATTATGAAACACAGCGGAGACTCTTCGCAAAGTGATTTTGGCTCAGTCCGTATCCAGACTGGCAGTTTTATTTAGGTCTGCTCTGCTTTGATCCCTGACTAGCCAAGCAGTCCTTGCTGACAGTGAAAGTGTTACTGTGGTTTGAATGTAACAGAGTATAAACGGAAAAGTTGGCTAGTTATGTTTTTACCAGAAATACATTGACAGATTTGCGTATCTGTTTTTGGGGGGATATACTCTGTTTCCTTTCTGAGTAAATAAAGAACTCTAAGTTTGATCCTCTGTCTTACTCAAAAGCAGCATCAGAAGCTGGTGATATTGTACATGATGGGTTACATGGGCTCTAGTGAATACATACAAATGTGTAATTTGGAGCAACTGGTGTACATCAGTCATTTTTATTAAGGAAACACTGCTTCTGAGCCTTATAGGAGACAGAAAGAACATGGAACGCTTGAGTAAATTGAACTTCAGTGTGCATTTTTTTGTGAAATGCTCATTATAACAACAGAGGTCAATGATTAATTTATTTTGTCTTTAGGATGATTATTCTGGTCTTATGCCGATCTTACTTCACCACTGTCCCCCGATATTAAAGATAATATTGTAATTATGGGGTTTAAATGGGTAGGGAATGGCTGAAAATGACCTGTGGTCTTCCCTTGCTTCTTTTTCATATTCTTAAAGTTTTCATGATGTTGATTTTTTACATTAGATAGTTAGGTCTTCGGTATTCTATGGCCAATTAGAGACTTGTTTCTAATATGCTATTGAACATACTTAGAAAGCAGCATTTCAATAGTGCAGAAGAGAAATCATTTATGTCCCAATTGCCTAAAGCTCTGTGTTTTTATTAAAGCAGATTTAACTCAAGCCTTTGGGGAAGCAGCTTGCTAAAAGATAAGCACTTTCCCATGTCAAAGTCTGTATCAAATAAATTGAGACCTGGGGTACTTTGAAAGAAGGAGCGGGGGAAGACTCTGTGAGAAGCAGGGACAATCTTTGAAATCCTTCTAGCAATGGAAAGAAGTTGAATTTCAGCAAAAAGTAAGAAATGTTCAAAGCTGGAGATATGCTTTGAAAAGCCAGGGCTTGTCAAAGTCAAGCTGCCTGACAGGCTAACTCTTCCCTATGCTGGCTTGGACTCCCTTGTCCTGGAGCTCCCCGGTGTGTTCACGCTCTTGCCCGCTGGCATTCAGTGTCAGAGCCTCATCTTCTCACAACTGCCCCTCCAGTTGCTTAAAACTGGCATAGGGAATGGTAGCATTCAGAGCACATAAAAAAGGGCCTCTCTGCTTTTTTGCTATGCCAAAAATGCCAGTGTTGTCACCAACAACATGAAGCGTTGCAGGTGAGCAAAGGTGGCCTTCTTCAGGATCTTCCTTACATTGACAGGCCACAGATGGCAGACAGACTCTGAGATAAACAGCGATCCTTCTTTTTATTCCCAGCGCTGATAAGTTGCAGAGGATGTGAACTGGATCTGGCCCAAGAGAGACCCTTTCTTCGATTGCACTGAGATTGCTGAAAGTCTGTTGGCAGAATCAGTTTCTGCTGGCAAGCGCTGCTTGCCCGGATCAGGTCGTCCCAAGACTGTGTCCCTTCCCAAGGAATGTGGATGGAAATATTTCAGAATTATTCCATGCCAAAACTGGCTGTGGCTTTGTGAACTTTCCAACAGGAAAAGTCAGAAAGAAATGAAAGGAGAATGTCATATTGCATTGTAATATAAGACAATGTTATTGTTGACAATACATCCATACATGGATCTATGCCTATATAAAGATGTATCTAGGCATGTCTACATGTCTATATATAATTATAGATAGAGTATTTTACTGATAGAGTAGAATAGTACCCTATAGATAGAGTATGTTTTACTGAAGTGTCTGGACGTGATCTAAACAGTGCCCTTGAACTGTCCTTTGCATCTCCCACCTGTTAGTCCGCGTGTCCTGTTACTTGCAGGGTCTGCCCCAAGGGAGCTCCATTTTCCCCTGGACTCCCCATGTACTCTGGCATGTTCCACTACCCTGGGGAGGCGAATGTTCGCCTCTTTCCATATTCTTGCCAGGACTAGGGGGTGTACCTATGTTGCCCCCATACCTCCATTTCTCCTGCTGAAAGAGCGAGTGGTCGCCCTCACACAGACTCCTCTTGCTGAAAGCGGTACAGTTGGTGAGTCCTGAATAGTCCCCCAGCCTGGGCCAGATGGGACTGTAAAGGCAGATGGAGAAGCCCTTTTGCTTATTACCCCCCCTTCACAAAACCACTGCATTATCAACCCGAGTCAACAAACACTTCTCCTGGCAACGGGATCATCCCAACAGTCCAACCCAGCAGCATAACTGGCCCTAGCACTGATCCCACTAACAGTAAACTTCTTACCTTAGCAACCAGATGAGCCCTAACAAAAACCAAGCAGGATCAAATACCAGCTGGAGTACTGGCCCAAAAACCTACTGACACAGCCAAGTCACTTGACTGCACCTTAGCAGGAATCTTCCAATAAAACAGCTTCTCTGATGGGAAAAAAAAAAAAAAAGGCTGCTTTGACAACACTGAAACTGCTGGTAAAAAAAGCACATTTGGGGTGTTTTTTTTCAACTGCTCTCTTCTGAGCTGGGAAATTTACTGAAAAATTATTGAGAAGTCCTCATTTGCTTACATGTATGTATAAGTAAGAAGTCCCAGACCTTTTCTTTTGGATTGAAACAACTTTTTAAAGAAATCATTCATTAAAAAACATGTATTAAGAAGTTGAAACTAAAGCAAAAGTTTTCAAATATCTCAAAATGTTTCCAATAGTCCAAGTTGGTTTATTACTTTGCGGTTTGTTGGGCTGAACATTGGTTTGGCTTTTTTTTTTTTCAGTGTTTGTTTTTTGTTGGGTTTTTTTTTGTCCAGTTTGGAATGACAAGGAGATGTCACCATCACCAAAATGGCTATGTATGTGAGGGGAAAACAGTTTCTGGTCCAGTCACAGACAAGTGCTCCCAGCGCCGGCTGCCGCTGATGAGCCTCTGCGGAGCTCCCTCTTGTGCTGGGCTGTCCGTATCTCTGGATGCGGCTGCCGTGCGACCAGCTCCGTGCTGCCGGGCTTGTTATTAGCACTGAGGGGGGGCTATTCCCGCTGCTACCTAACTGTGTTTTCAAGTGGTAGAGGAACCTGCCTGTAGTTTTATATCCTTCTGGGCATCCCAGACATGTTTAATGGTGTGCAGTACCTGCATCCCTGGAGTATACTAGGAGAGGTTACCTGATCGTGCTCAGTAGGACGCTAACCACGTGGTTTACATTTGTCAATTTTTACGCTTCTCATCTGAAAACCCAAACAACAGCCTGGTCCTTGAAAAGCTTCCAGCCACATTTCATGCCGTGAGAGTGGCACTAATGTTAGCGCGATGGTATATTCATACTGGACTTGAAGTACTCCTTCAGGGGGCACAGCTTTTTCAGTAAAACTGAGCTTTGTACCATGGTAGTAAGACCACCCTGTAAATATATCTGACCCAAGTGGTTAAACAAAGGCTTTATACATATGACTGCATCTGTACTATGGGCTTTTGCTGGAACAACATAGTCAGCCTGGTCATATATGCCTGACAGGGCTGAGCTGGAGGAAGCCTGTGATGCTCAGGGACCAGAGATAAAACCACACAGATCCCAATGCATGCTTTTTATTCTGGCTAATACTAAATCCAGCCCAAATCAAACTAAACCCCCACTCACTCCTAATTCCTCCAAATTAATGCTCACATTGCTGTGTCTACGCTGTTAACCAACTCAGCACCCAGTAGACATCATCTCTTGTACCACGCTGGGCTGTTTGAAGACTTTTCTGCCCTTCGCTGCTTATTGCTGTCTCTGCCAGCAGAAGCACTTCACAGAGGCTTCTGGTCCACCTGTAGCGAGCCCAAAATGCTGCCTCCTGCTGACAGAAATGCAAGGAGCTGAGCTTAGGAAGAGAAAGGGTCTCAGGCAGAGGGCAGGGGCAGAGGGTGAAGGAAGAACAATGTGCTTACAGGTGTCATCTTTTACAAAAGAAACTTCTGGCCAGTGCAACTCCCTTCTGCAGCAGGTGCTAAGGCTTGCTCTCGAATGGGCCTTGTTAAACTGTGGCCCAGATATATCCACCCTGACATGCAGGAGCTATTTCGGCTGGGCACATATAAGTCACAGAGACTATGAAATCAAGGCCAAATCACCTGCCCACGCAGTGGCAGTAGGAACAAGGTGTCTCCAGTACCTTGGCTCCTCCTTTCCTGGCTCATTAATGTGATTCTAAAATCTAATTAATAACAATGACTCTCATTTATTCACAGTGTCTGGCAAACAGTGTATTGCAGAACAGAAGAGTGCCAGTGCCACTAAAGTAATTTTAATATGTATCTATCTGATTCATTGAGCTGGTGCAAAGGCATAGCTCTTAACTCATTGGATTATTGTTCAAAAAGTTTGATTGGATCTGAACTGGGTAGAAATTGGAAGGTTTCCAGAGTTTCCCAGTAAACAAGGGGCTTCCCAGCCTCAGCAGCTCTCTAGACACTTGACGTTTGTACAGAGCAGACAACCTATGACATTTTAACAAAAAAAATTGGATCCAACCAACGCTACCTCAAAAGAAAATTTCAGCCCAGATCTAGTGATCCCTTTGCGTGGGGCAAAGAGTATCGCCTGTATCTTCCGCTGTACTGCTCCTCATCTCTGGTGACGGTGTGATGCAGCCAAGGCAGCATGGCATGGAGCAGCAGGGTGACACAGAGGCAGTGAGGGGTCCCAGATGCCTCGTGAGCCCTCACTGAGGGGACAGCAAGCCTCCCAAGCTATGGAGGCTGGTTCAGTTACTAAAGGGGACCCCTTAGCAAGAAATACCTCCCTTTGGTATGTCTGCACTGAAAAAAACAGTTACATAGGGCTCAGGCTGGCTGGGCATGGTGCAAAGGGATCACTTGTAAGAAAGCACTAAGAAACCGTCCTCCTTCCTTTCCTTCCAGCTTGGACCCAGGTTGTGAGCTCCGTCCCACAGCCTCATAGTGGGGGTAGGCGAGTGTGTGGCAAGTCCTGGGCTTTGCTGACAGAGAAACAGCTCTGTGGGGTGCATGAAGCTGACTCACCTAAATGCAGGTCCTGAGCCCTATGGAGGGAAACCCCATCAGAAAGAGGTGAAGCTGGGGTTTGCTAACACATGCACACATACACACGCACACACACGAATGCCTGGCTGCTTGTTATCTGCCTGAACAAAAAGCTGCAACATCGATCTGGATTACTCCAGGTTCAGCCTCAGACAAGTATTCAGGTATTTGGCTTTCTGGGTGGGATTTTGAAACTTTCCTTTCTGACCCCCATTGGACTGTGACTGTGAAATCCTCCCTGGAGAGCCTTTGGTTCAGTCCCAGTTAGGTTTAGCTCTAAACACGAGTAATGGTTCAGAGGAGAAATAGGATCAGCTCTTTTCTCCTGTACATCTTCCTTCCCTGCCAGCAGTCAATTTCTTGTGCACCGCTACAGAAATATTTCTAATAAAAACGAACAACTCCCAGGGATGCTCCTATCCCTTGCTGTGCCAAGGACTGGTGATCACATCAGCATCTTGGTTCTCAAGCATCTGCCAAAACCTGATGGCTTCAGCCAGCACGACAGAGCAAGGGTGAGCCAGCTGCAATATAACAGGCAGAGTTTAGGTTCCTGGGGAGTCTTCTTTGCAGAGATGGGCTTCTTCATTTAATGGGCCTTGGATCTTATTTACCACATCGGCTCATGTACAGTACGGGTGTAAAGAAGCTGTGTGCATATAATAAAAAACCTCAGCCTATTCAATACCTAGGGGAGTCCTAATAAATTTGCCACTATAGCAAGTGTTAGGCTCTAGGGCCAATACTGAATGCTGGAGTTTAATAAACAAAAATTCTGAAGCAGGGGAACCAAAAGGTAAACCAGTTCAGCTGTCAAAGCAAACACAATTTAATTAGAAATTAAAAGTTTTCTCCCGGCCTTGACCAGTCCCAAGGACCAGCATCTCAGACTGGTTGTGTCTGGGCTGCCTTCTGATGGCTGGTCTTGGGGTGCACTTTCTGACCATACTATCAGAGGTCTCCCAACCTGGGCTGAAGGACACTGCTCAGAGTACACGGGAACTTGTACACGAGAATAGACCTCGGCAGCTGATGAGTTGCATTTGTCCAGGCCATCTGTGGGGCAGAAGATGGGTAAGTTGTGAAAGATTACATACTTCCAGGTGTCCACCTGTATACAGCGTTAATGTCACAGTACTCTGGCTTGTGCTGGGGCTTAGAAGGTGGGGCAGTAACAACCACCCTGCCATGAGACCAGCCCAGAGAAGTGGGTATTATTTCCTCTGTACAAACAGAGCTGTCGCAGTCTCAGGTGCTCCAGGAGACCGTAGGGCGATTTAGCTTGAACTGTTAAATGTCCAAGACCAGAAACAGCTTCAATGCTGCTGTCACCTTTTATGAGAAAATATAGGTGCAAGGTAACTTCCAGGCCCATCAGAACAGAGTTGGGGGTGGGCATTAGATCTGGAAGTGATTCAGCCTGCAGAAAAGGGCTGTCTTTTGTTGCTCTGCCCATGAGAACTCTTCTTGGCTAAAACAACACAGGTAGTCGTGATTTTTTCTTTCTCTCTTTCATGTCATGGATGTTACAGCAGTATTGCAAAAGCACTGACTACAGAAGAAGTCATCAAGATTAAATACTGGAAGAGTTATGCAGGTCAATGCTTTAAATCCTGGTGAGTTTTAACTATTACGAGTTTACCACTGGAGACTTGTCACAGCTCCAAAAAATGATGCTCAGACTTCTGAGACAGCAAACCAGCACCTACTTGTCTTGTGGCAGAAAGCTTAGGGCAGGCAATAAGGATGTTGTGATTGGATTATTAAACTATTGTCGACACATCACTCTCAAATAAGGCTGGATTTGCTATATGCCATAGAAATTATCATTTTCATGGGCCAGATCTATGTAAAGGCTTCTTTGGTTGGTATCAGGAAAAGATCATATTTTGTGGTAATATGGTCACCTGAAGTCAATATTTTACTACAGTGCAAAGGAAGTTTTTAACTGGAAGGAATAAAGCATTGTTTATTGTACTCTACTGCTCTTTTATTTATGGCAGGAGTGTCAAACTCTTCAGTGGAGAGGTCTGAATTATGTACTCGGAGCTCGGGTATCAATTCAGGGCTTCTCACTTCCCCCGCTTCACACACTGCTTCCACCACACAAACAGCCAGGCGCAACAGGATCTTTATTGAGTAACAGCTCTTTTAGAGGGAGAATGTGCCACAGCAGCACACCACAAGCATTTCATCTCCATCCCCTGCTCCCTCGTGGTCCGCCCGGCAGCAAACGACTTCCTCCCGCACTGCGCTGGCTTCTTTCTGCTGCAGGGAAGCAGAAAGCTTAAGCGCGCAGCAGAAGTGCAAACTTTCCAGAGACACAGCCCTGCCAACAGGCTTTTCTCCCTGGCCCTGACGCGGGATGGGGGAGTAGTCTGGGAGGTGCAGAGGCGGCCAGCCCAAACTTGCCAAGGGCAGCAACCTGGGGGGGGAGGGCACCGACTGCAAGAGGGAAGAGTTTAATGGTATACCAAGATCTTTTTCTGCATGCACATGGCCTTCAGCATCATTGTAAATAATACTCTTAATAAAGAGCCAATTAGCCTAACAATCTCATTACTATCCAGCATGCAGTGTAGGAAGGACTAGCCTACGGCAGAACTGAGCAAAGGTGCATTCTCTGCTTCACATTTCCTGCTCCAATGTATGTAGGCATAAGGAGGCCTAAACAGATGTAGAAGAGATAAAAAGCATGGAGGGTTGACAGGATGGCATGCAACCTTATACAGAAGGTCCCACAGCCTGGCGTTTTGTATCACCGCCCATTAACAAAACCCAGACCACGTGCTGCAATAAGCCCGCAGAGAAGCCCTGAGCACCGGTCCCCCCGCCTGGCTCTGCCGTAGCCCCCCTGGTGCTGGGCTGGGGCAGGGCGCTGCGCGGGGCGGGGGGCTGTGGCATGGGGACGGCGCAAGCTGAGAGTCAGCACCAGAGCTGGAGGCAGGACCGCAGGTTTTCTGCAGAGCGGTGAGTGAGGATGCTGGGAGATGGCCCGTGCAGGGAAGGTGGGGGATGAGGGGAAATCTGGGCGTTGTGGCTGGCTGCGATTTCTTGAGAAAAGAGCCCAGGACTGGAGCTGCTTTATCAAAATCGTGCAAGCGACATTTGCACAGAGGCTGTTTGTGCTACGCCTGGCTCATGCTAGTATGGAAATTCACAGAGAATTACTGCGTGGGATCTAGTGACAATGCAGTAAGCCCTTAAACAAAACATCTTTGTCTTACATCCGTCCCTCAAACCTTGGGCTTCCATTTTTCCTTCACAGAACTGAAAAAATATCACCCAGTCTGATTTTGGAATAGCTTGCATGTAAATCATCCCCTTGGGCCTGGGCCTCTCACACTGGGGTTCAGCCTGAGTGACTTTTTATAGCTGAGTTATAAACTTTTAAATGCCAGACTTAATCAGAGCTACTGAGATGGTCATTACAGCAGTGGTTTAAGTGGCATAGCCCTGATATATGATAGCACAGAAAGAAGGTAGGTGGCTCATCTCCAGTGGGGAGCCTGTCTGGAAGGGAGCAGGGTCTGGTGGCTAGAAGTGGGCACGACTGAGACACAGATATCTCTTGAGTTTTGCTCTTGCCCTTGTGCTACTGCTCGGTGACCTCGAGCATGTTCCCTTGGGCTGCACTGCCCTAGGCAGACAAGTCTCAGACCAAAACTTGAGAGGAAAATGTGGTTCACCATGCCCTGGTTTCCCCGACATGCTAACGAGAATGCAAATATGTATCTGCCTCCGCTAAGGAAGTCGCAAGAATTGTTGGTGAATTGGCCCAGGGTTTAACATGGCGTTGCGCAGGCTCAAAACATACAAATCCAAATGCTTCATTTCTTGCTGACTTAGAGCAACCACCCACAAAATTGTATTGAATAATTATAATCAGAGACACATCAGACACCAAAGAATCTAAAAGACTTTGGGCTTAAGCTTCTGGGGGACTAATGTCACTTTGCTCCTAACAGGAGGCTCTGCAAAACTTTGACCCCCCTCAATTTTGCAAGTTGTGAGACACCCAGCAGGTTCCAGCTGTGAATCTGAGATCCTCCCTGACTCTGCAACATCTTTGTGGTCTAAGCAGAACTGGATGGTCATCAAGGTGAGAGCAGATGCTTGGACAGAGAAATTGATCTGAATGAAAACAGTACAGGAACTTTTCAGGGTCTTCTTTCTAAATTTATTCAAGTATTAAACAAACAGAAACTACAGCATGCATCAGATACTTTTCTTTATTGTACAACAAAACTATGGACTTGTTTGTAATTGCAGCATTTCCAGCAACACCAGGCAGACTTGTCGATGTTATCCAGTTTTGCACAGTCACTAGAGTGTCGCATCATGAATTATTAAATCAGTGCTTCGTGGTAATACATAATTTCTTATCAATTATTCATGCTAATGTGCGTGTAGTTTACTTAATTGTGTTATTGACGATCAAAAGTAATTTCCTGAAAATCCTCAAGGACAGAAAATTTAATCAGCGTAACTACTTTTCAGATGCAATGCTGTTAAGTATTCTTAATTTGCTCAACAATTCACTTATTTATGTACCTTTCTGGAGGAAATACGAGTTTAATCAAACAATTAGATTGAAGAGTTAGTGTACAGAAGGGCTGAAGTTCAACTGAATGCAAGGTAATTATGTTGAAATGAAGTTGGGCCTGCCTCTTTGGAGTGGAATCTTTTTTTTAGTCTTTTTTTGGGGGCGGGCCGTAAAAAAATTATGATTGGGAAGATCACTAAGAAAACAGTGATTCTCTCTTCTGCAACTGCTCCCCACAAGAAAGCATACAGAGATCTATTTTACTTTGGTGGAAGAAAAAGGTTGTTGCTGTTGTTTAAACTAAGCCATAATTTGCAGCCAGGGAAGCCACCTCCACCTACAGTTCAGCAGAGCAGCTCCTGAAGCTGGAACACAAAGATGGATCACAGACTACTGCATGTTCCCCCCGCAGTTAGGACAGTTCAGGATTGCCAAAAGAAACACACGGTGTGGCAAAAGTAAAGCAAAATGGCTCCATTTGATGAATGTGGGCCCTGTCGGACTTTTCTTTGCTCTTGGATCCAAGGACAGATCCAGCACTGCCCTCCCCAATGGCTTGTGCCCAGAAGACACAAACCCCACCCTGGGGGAATGCCCAGCACCCCTCACTCCTGGAGCAAGGAAGGTGCTTGGTGCTGCCAAGCCACCCCCTGAAGACCAGGGCTTCCACCTTTTGAATGGGCGCCGACACCAAGCCCTGCCTCAGGGAAAGGAAGGTGTGCACCGGGGGTATGGGAGGGTCCTGAGAGCCCCAGGGAAGTTCCAGGTTCTGTGAAATTTGTGGGCTGAGATCACTTGGGTAGGGGAGAGAAATTTTTACTGCCAGCCTTACTTGGGACTGCCTTTCCAAGCACATCCTCAAGCTCAGATCCTGTGAGAAGCCGAACACAATCCAGTGTAAAAGTGTGCGCTCAACGCATTGCAGGAGGTCCTCAGCACAACGCGCAGGATCGGAGCTGACAGGTATCCATCCACTCAGAGCTGACAGGAGTCTTGCCACTAGCCTCCACTTTACTTGGTCAAGTCTCAGAGCAGTGGTTTCACCCTGTTCTCCAGGGGCATCTGTGGACCCTGTGCAAAAGGCACCTGAGAAAAGCAGGTCCGTGTCACTAAGTTTAAATCTGCATCTGCTTTTCCCATGGAAAAAATGTGGGGCACCCCAGATTGAAATGCCTGCCCTAGAGCAGCAGATGTTAGTCTGCTTTGCTTTGGGGATTTTAGGGTCAGAGATAAGACTATATTTCCTGAGGCATCAATTTCTCCTTTGCACTGTGCCCACTCTGTAATAATTAAGACATTTTCATATCTAGATTCATTTCAGCAAGCCTTCAGTGAATGGAATAGTCTGATTTTGGATGGCATAAAGGAATATCCTTCCAAGCTTTATTTCCTCTTTATTAAAAACAAAACATGCAAGGACATATTTGCAGTGTTGTAATACAGGATTATTTTGTTTTCCAGTCTTTCTTTCCAAGAGAATGATGCTAAAGTACCCCCAGCTTTGTGCAGATCTAGACACAACTGCACTCTCCATTAAATACCAGCATTACTGTTTGAAGCTACGAACGCTGCTCTGGAGCCATGTGTGTTTTATGTCTAACCCAGGGAATGGCAAGAGTAACAGACTAATGTTCACGTAGAGGCTAGTGCAAGGATTTTATTCACAGGTAAACTGATCTCAGCAATTTCCCAGTAATCTACTCCATGGAAAGTTTCACTTCTGGGGAAAAGAAGGGAGAAGGAACAAATTATGAAGGGTTTCGTTCTCTTTTCTGCTTCTCTTACACCTGGCTTGCCTGGGATAGGTTTGGTTGAAGTCAAGTGCCATCAGAAAACAGAAGGCCAGACTGGTATGTACTGCATATTCCTTCACCTCTGCTGTGTGCGGTGGGGTAAATGATGCCTGGATGCCTCTCCTGCCCCAGACCTCGTGTCTGGAAGCGCTGCCCTCTGCCAGCCCTCCATGTCATGCGGGATGGGGAGCTGAGATCTGCGGGAGCAAGCCAGGATCCTGGGCGTTTCGGTGTCCCTGGGAAGTGGGGGCGGGGGGGCTAAAAATAGTTTCACGAACGTTTCCAAACACAGATAGTGCCGATAAATCAGGGGAATGAACCTACAGCGGCGCGAGAAAAGCAAGGGTGCGTGAAAGGCAGCCAAAGAGGCCACTCAGATTTGCCGGGTCCCTGGCGGCCCCGTGACGTCCTGCTGGGGCACGGCCACACTGCAGTTCACCCCGCGGCAGAGCCCCGGCAGCGGGTCCCTGCCCTGAGCCGAGGGGCCGGCACCAGTCCGGCCTCATACGCTCTTCTCTCCTTCCATGTGCTCCTTGGCCGGAGAGGGCTGCTTGTCCTGGCTGCCCTCGGGGCTGGGTTTGGCAGGAGGAGTGGGGCTGCTGCTGGCGGCGGGCAGGAGGTTGGCAGACTGGAGCACGGCCTCCGAGTGCTCCCGGGCCTTCATGCGCAGCGCAGCCACGCTGGCGGTGCGGTTGCTTTGGCAGCCGTAGGTGGGCAGGAAGGAGAGGCCCATGGGGTCTGGAACGCAGCACGAGCACAGCGGGCTCCCTGGGAAGGAAGGAGACAAGGCACCATCACTGATGGGGAAGGTCATGGGGACCGTCTGACTGTTCCCTCCACGGTCGATCTGGAGAGGGCGGAGGTGGGGATGGGGTCTCGAATAGCAACAGCCCCCTCCCCTATTGACCGTTAGTGGGTACATAGATGTTCTCTGGATCAGGGCTAGAAAAGCCAGATCCTGTTCTGCTGAGGCCCTCTGTGAAGGATCTTACACTGTGAGTCACCCAGGGTGACAAACAGAATGAGGGCAAGCAGACTCAAAAGCAAGCAGTGACGTTTAGGTCACACATGAGACTTCCCCGTAACGAGGCTGAGCTCGTTCCCCACTCTCCTACCAAGCTGCTGCTCTGTGGCTACCATCAGCCCCATGCTGGAAGTGTCCCCTGCCCTCCACCTGCACGCTCAAGCCTGATCAATTTGGGCAGCTGCATTTGTTGGGTGAGTGTGGGGGTCCCACCACTTATCTACACCTGAAAGTTTACTGCAGAGAGAAAGGTGAAAATATCCTGGTTATACAGGAACTAATGACTTTCTCCTATCTCACTATGAGATGAGATAGGCTTTTCCTGGGCCAGGCGCCTGCCAACTATTGTCTACCTGCAGCAGTCTGTTCTATCTTCACCCACCCAACGTCTGTGCTGTTTAAGGATGACACCTTGAAGGGAACAGCCTCCAGAAGTGAGTCAAGGCCATCTAAAGCTGCTGCTGCTGACATGGTTTAAGAGTCCCATCAGGAGAGACGGGCCAGACCACCTCTATCCTGCCATCTGAGACACATGGGCTGTCCCAAGCAGGCAATAAAACACTGAAGAGGAGGTGAAAAGGGTATTCCTCTCCCTTTAAACCAAAAGGCTACCCTGCAACCCACTGCGAGAGGCAGTCCTCACTCCACCAGCTGCATTCCTGAGCTGGACCACGGCAGGGTCTTCCCCTGGTTTATCTCTGATAACGCTGGGACTTGATCACTGGGCAGGACATGCAGTCCATCCAAAAAGCCACCCTGGTACCTAGCTTAGATGCATCTATTGAATGAATGAGAATGTGTCAGAGGAGTAGGGAGGGGAGGCAGAGTGGGATGGCTGAGCTACTACTTTAATTTTAATTTGCTCTCTAGTGAGAAACATTGAGTTACACCATTTTTCCAGAGGTCTCAGAGGCCACACAAACTCCACATCCTCTTCTAAGCCCCTGGCAAAAGCCCGTCTTTTGCTGATATGCTACCTCCCAACAAGAAACAGCCCGGCCGCGCACATTCTGACATGATGCAATGTCTTCCTCTGATCTTTCCAAGCCAAGGACTTGCTTTAATTTCTGCAGTTAATGTTTGAGTTAAATGGCTCATGACTAAGTGATGGAACTAATAACCTGCAGGGAGCAGGTAGTCTTTCTTTTACACTTCTGCTCTCGGCAGCAACGGGTCAGCACCCATCTGCTAGGGATGAAGGCAGACAGTTGTTTGTTTTTAGGATGTTGGCAAGACTTCTCCACAGCAATTGTCAGAGATTATCAGCTTGCAGGTAATGCTCAGGAAAAAATATTCTTTGCATTTTAAAAAACACAACCCACAAGGGACAAGTTATTAATGTAACTGGAAAGTCTTCTTTTCTCTTGTAATACTCCTCTGATAGAGCATATGACCAGCAGACCAACATTTCCATGAGTCCAGGCATTTAAATGAATCGCACAAGCAAGTTTCAGCACTTGACTAAAATCCTCCATTTTTTGCTTTTAGCACTAGGAAGCTCAATGTTGAATTCTGTGGCTGCTTTGAGCAGGACAGAAGGAGGGTTTATAACAAAATCCACTCAGTAACACAACTTAGAGTCTTTGCCACCACCAACAATGCTCATAAAGTCATTTTTTGCCCTGTTGAATTGCAGCCACTTCAGGGGTGCTGGATGGCCACTGTTTTAACACGAGGGAGGAGAGGAAGATCAGCACTTCAGAGTCCCTACAGTTTGCAGCAGGTCTTCAGCTGCAGAAGCCACACAGAGGTCTGTTTTTCCGTTACTATTAAGCCCCACTACCTTAAGGTTCAGCTCTGAAATGGGGGAGCATGGAGGCCTGTGCATCAGCTGTCTTTGCACTGCTGCTTTCTAACACAAACTGAGTGAGACTTTTGAACGCGGCTGTTCAGCTCCCAGGCTGAGGGGAGGGCTGGCCCGTCTGCGGTACCTCCCGCAGGACCGAGCACGGACATTGTTTGCTTAGCAGGAGGTGGGGAGAAGTGGAAAAGAGTCTTCCCCTTTTCAAAAGAGCAGGAATCGGCTCCATCCCCTAAGAATAATTTTCATTCCATTGTTAGAGAGGGATAAAATATTTATCAGTCTTCAGTACCAATCTAAGCTCTTTGCTTAATAATTAGACCTGATATTACCCAGTGGCTCTGCAACCTGAGGGTGCAGAGTTACCTGTGGTGGAAACTAGGCTATCTCTAGCATTAATTCACTCATAAACCATTCCTTTCATTTTCACTGAGGTTAAAACACTTGCAAACAACAGCTCACACCCGAAAAAAATGTAAAGTAACAAGTCATTTGCTCCAGGGCCCAGCTAGAATACAGAAGAGTAGGATTTAGCCCTATTTCTTTTTAATGTAAAAGGAAGGTTGAATCTACATTACAATTGCCTGTGTCTTCGGGTAGTAAGTCCAGTGAAATCTATCAGACTTTGCTGGCCCAAAAGCCAAGATGAACAATGGGAGAATCAAGAGCCCAAGGTCTCCACCTGCCCGTCAGTCAGCCCACGATGGACAGGGATCTGACTTTCACCAAGAAAGAGGCATCCATATATAGCAGACATCAATGGTTTTTTACATCTTATTGCAGCAACCCTGAGTCCACAGCGGGGAAGGAAGGAATCATTCCTACTTATTTTGGATTCTCAGAGGAGTTTAGGCACCTAGCTCCCATCAAAATCAGTGAGGGTTAAGCCGTTAGCCTAGATCTTGATCCAGCTTCCACTAACATCTATGACAGTCTGATATTACTTTAATGGGATTTGGATCAAGTTGCTACAATACAGACAGGGCACAGTTTTCTTTCTTTCAGGAACTTACTGCCTCCTGTACACAAAATTAAAATACACAATTAGATTTCCATTAACTTACAGCAAATTCTGCTGAATTGATCTGAACCTCCTTGTATTCCTATATGAGATCATACTTTAAATGCTCAGCTTGAACATAAATACTTAATGTAATAAATACAGTCTGAAATATTTGATCCACTTGGCAGTTTAATTGATCTACTACAGAGACTGACAGGAAAAATTAAATTAGTTCTGTCTTGTCTCTGCCAACATCACATTTCAATTGTAACGATATTTGATCTACAGTTTTGGTTGCGGACTCTTTTGTGTAGTTCCAACGTTCAGTTTCAGCTGAGAAGAGTGGGCTGGGAGCGGGGCCCATATTGACATATAAGTATTTTAAATATATATTTTGTATTTCAACTCAACAGTTTAAAGAATTTAATAGATAGCCTTTCCAAAAGGCAAAACCCCTGTTCCCTTCCTCTTTCAGTATTTCTGCATATCAGCATTTGATGTGGACAGCTGAACAGCAACCTGACGTGGAGGGAAGCAAGGAAAAATTCCCATTTAAAATCCTCACTTGTCAATGCATGCTGTTTAGTTTTCAGAGGAAATACTATGCTTGATTTAATTATAGTTTGCTTCTGATAGTAGTCACATAGGTTTGCTTGAGCTCTAAATCCTCATAAACTCTGAAATCACTTTCACAAGGTTTGGAAGGTCAGCAACAACCTGGAGTTCATAGTATCATTTACCAGTGAGAGCTGATTTAAAGGGAGCTCCTTCTTGCTCTTCATACATGACGCCAACACTGTGTCTATTAAAGCCTGAGGCACAAGCAGGATTAAAACAAAAGTGGCTTTATCCAAACCTTCTTGAGCTCTGAATCAGGAGGTTCAGAAGAACAAGAAAGGCATAAACTTAGAGCCTGAAACGGAAAGGCACCAGATGCTCCCAGTATAATTTAGGGTAACCTCAAGGCTGCTAAAGTTGCGCTAGATGGTTCCTCCTTCTAGTGCCTAAGGTTAAATGTGGAAGGCACCCTGTGCTGCCCAGAGGCTGGAAGAGCACTTCAGAGCTGACAGTAGAGTCCAAATGTTATAATTTCTTATCCCCTTGGCTTGTGAACCCAATGCAAACAACATAGATCTGATGATCTAGCTCAGTTGCTCTAGCAGGAGCCTTTTTGTGTAAATAACTTTACACTGGAACTGGAGGATTTCATCCTCCTTTATTTCTGCCGTTAATACTGTTCCAAAAAAATAATTCAAAAGCCAGGACCTTGCCTGTTTGGACAGTAAAATTGGCACCAAAGCCCACAAGAGCTGGGAGAACAGAACCAGTCCTTTGAACGCTGTCAGCTCAGCAACCATTTATCACTCTTCCCTTCCACATCAAAAACATGATCTGACCCTAAATCCTGCTGACGTGTCATTCCAAGAGGGGTCAATAGGAACCCCTGCCCAGCTAAGGTCCACTAACATAATTAAGATTTGTCCTGGAGGAACAAGCCAGCACCCATTTCCTTCCCATGATTCTTAGCGCTCCTAGTATCTGCATATTCCCTAATATTTGTGATGAAGACCAAAGAAATCTACCTGCGAGGTAGGGCAGTGCTAGAGTCAGGGACCTGTGTTACGGGAATCAAAGTAATGTGCTCAAGGTCTGTGTATCTGCAGCAAATTAAAGAAATGTTTTAAATACTCTAAATTAGTCACAGTGGCAGGTAAACTAGGGAAAATGCCAAACAGAACCCACTTGATGTATTTGCTCTATTACAGGAGAAAAGCCAGTAAGTCCATAATCAAGAATGACAGAGAAAATAAAGGACCCCAAAAGTTTTGATTCCCGTTCCCCAGTCTCATGGTAAGCAGTGGTTCTTCAATTCAGTAAACACCAGTTCAAGGGTAAGTTAGGTCTTTGAATGCTTCTTTCTCAGCCTTGGCAAGGGGCATTGCCCAACGGAATTGGGCAAATTCTCTTCATCTTTCCATAAAAGAAATTGAAATGTAATGGATGGGCAGTTCTAGTTGTTGTAGTTTTTTTCCTGGATACTGCAATTAAGCCTCCCTGATATGAACAACAGCAACCACAGCAGCAACAAACCATAAAAGACCCTAATCAATGGTGCCCTGGAATATCCACTTTGATGTGCATAATGCAATCCTGCTTCTCTATCAGTAGTGTGGAGGTGCTGTGAAAACCAACTGAGCTATAACTTGCACAGAGCAGAGCTGTGGGTGAATTATGAAAGTAATTCCCTGGCAAGTGTAATTATTTCTCTCCTCATACACTGCACTCCACTCATCACGGGGTCTGGGGAAATTTCAGTGGAATGTAACAGACACACTCTTGGCCTCTGCCACCAGAATGGTAGAACACTTCCGCTAAAAACCGGAGATTCTTGTTTACACCCATTAATAACATCTTCTACATTAATGAATTGCATTCATGCTGTCATCCATTAAGAAGGTACTTTGAGGTCTCTCTCTGCACAGAACACTAGCTTCTCCTGATGACTCTATTGTTATACAGCCCATAAATAAAACAAGTATTTTCCCTTCATATTTGAGGTCTGCAATTAAATCTACTAAATGGACTGCAGATGCATGGTTTACAGTAAGCGATTCATCTTGGAAGATCATGGAAATGTTGAAGTCACCACAATGAAGTAGCATAGTTGTCAAACTAGGACAATTGCAGAGAGTAACAAACACCAGAAATTTCATCTATGTGAGCCAGCCTTCTTCCTGACTATGGCCAGTGGTGGACAACTTAAAACCCTGAAGTAAGTGGCAATACCATCCCTTTGAGGAAAAAAAAATCTCAATTTCAGAGACAGCAGGGTTCATGGGGCATATTGCTTAGGGAGAATAGCTTTCTTCTCATTCATCAGAGCAGATCTAGTCTTGTGCTCCAACAATATCCCCCATTCACCTAGAAGTGGCACATGTGGGGTTCAGATAAGTGCTGCTTGTTGAAGAGTTGCAGAGCCACACAAAGCACAAGGCAAGCCTACAGTGCACTGCACAGTCTTTCCAAAAGCAAAGTTGCAGGCTCAGTCCCTGCCCCATGCTAGGCTGTCCTGAGATTTCTTGTCTCTACTAGACCAACTTCATCATCAACTATTATATCCTTATACTACAAATTAGTACCAGGAACTATGTGCCCTAGACACTTTATGCAGCCTTGGAAATCTGGGTCTGGAGCCAAGCAATCAAAGTCAGAGAAGGAGAAAGAGAGGTATTAGTTTCTTTACAGAAGACAGAGAACTCTCAGGTGGCAGGATGAAAATGGTCCCTGAGAGTGTAAAATAATTGTTAATTAGTTACATCGCCATCATCACTTGTTATTCACTGTATTGATTTCAATTGTCTCCTTCTAAAGCATCAGTCAAATATTACTCCCTGACACCAATGAAGTGTTGGCTCACAAGCCCAACAAAGCACGTCTTGTCTCCACAAAAGAATGAGAAAACAACCTAGACTTCCAAGTAGTATCTGATGTGCTGAGAGTGCCTATTTGTCTGCAGGCAGCTTTTACGGCCTTACTGAAAAATATGATTCCCTTTACTGGCCAGGATTATTCTCCCAGTGGTGGGAATACATATCTATTTATGGGATCCACATAGAGGAACTGCATTTAATTTGACATTGGCATAGAAGAAAGCCTGGTCATGCATCCGTGCTTTGATTCTGGAGCAACTATTTTGGTTTCAAAAGGACAAAGAATTCCTGGTAGTTTCAAAGCATGGTCAGCACAAGAGAGATAGCAGGAAGAGCTCTTGATCATTTCACTCTTCAATAAAACTTGCAAAATCTTGGAAAACCTTAGTACTTGCTGACTTTCTCCTTATCCAATCAATCCAAAAACCAAACAGCTCAGAGTTTTATGCACTGTGCTAAGTTTGATGGGATTTCGTGTGGCATAAAGTCCTATGCCCTCAAAATCACTGTGGCAGAGTCCTGTCGGCATTTCTGCTGCAAAGTGCGACTAGATTCTCAAGGGAGAGGCTTAGGTCACTTCATTAAGACACATAAGGACACAGACTAATGCCCACCTAAATGTAGGGTTACTTCTCCTTTGACAGGCCTGAAGTGTACAAATCAGCTCCTAGCTCAAAGGGGGAAATGAGAAGGAAGAGTTAAACAAACTGAATTGAGCAAGATGAAGAAGGTCATGTAAAGGTTTTGTAAACACTGTGTCTCTCCCTGTCCTTTCCTTCCTTCACATAACCATTATCTCTTCCTCCAGACTGACATGTGAGCTTGGTTGTGCTCTCAAATACGTTGGTTTAGATGAACCATCATTAACCTGGTGTTTCCATATCAAAGAAAAACAAAATGTGAATCAGGCCTGTGATACTTTTGGTCCACTCAGAACCTCTAGAGATTGTCCTGTTCATCATTGCCAATTAACAAGACTGAAGCTCCAGGTCTGCTGTGCACAGCCCCTACCCCAGCCCAAGTGAATTGCCCTTGGAGAAACAGGGAAAGAGGAACTTGTGGAGATGAGCCAAGGAAAGAGGAGACAATACTCCGTATATAAATACCACAAGAAAGATGCTACAATTATTCTCTGCTTGTATAAATCAAATTTGTCACCTTATAGAACAACAAATTCTTCCCCCTTAACCTCAAAGCCAAAATTTGACATTACTGAAACCTAGGTGCAGAAGAAAAAGAACTCCCCTCAAAGCAGCAGCTCAGTCTACCAGTCCCTTGCAAGTATAACAATATACTAACAGGCATAGGGAGCTCCACAAAGGTCCTGCTAGGTGGATATACAGATATGCAAATCTGTAACTGGTTTTCTTAAAATCAAAATATACTACATTATCCCAGTCCCCTTGCATGTATCTGGAGATTTCAAGTGACAGGCAGGAAATATAAACCAGGCATCTCAGCAATGAACTGCATCTGTAGCTGACAACATTCATCAAGAGAATATGCATGCATCTGATAACTGACCATCCCTATACAAATTATAAAAAATCTGTATTTACATGTGGGACAAATTTTTCAGGGACACTGCCTCTTAGCCTGGGGAGGCTATCTAACTGACTATCTAACAAGTATCTCTACAAGAGATTCAGGAATAGGATTTTTCCTGCCCCTAGGTTGTAAAACTGCTATCAAGCAAAAAGGAGCAAATTATTCATTTCTCAATTTAGTGGCTAGCTGTAAAATCACAGAAAATAATATCTGTCTTCCAAATAAATAAAACTAAAAAAAAAAACTCATTACAATTTTTTTTCATTCATTTTTATTTCATTTTGCTTGGCTTTTGTTCATTGGGGTTATTTTCCTTAAAATTTAGCTACATTTAAACATGAAACAAGTGAGAACAACATATAGATGCACTGAATTTTGAAAATGCTTAAATGTAAATTTTAAGGAAAAAACCATCCCTTACTTCCATCCAAAATTATTCACTGAACACAACTACATTCCCACACCTTTCAACCTGCCCAGGACTACGTTTATCAAAGAACAATCTTTTTGCCTGAAGAATTTCACCTGTATCTACTCCAGAGAGGCTGTTCCTGCCAACGGAAGAAGCCGAAAGTCTCTGCCCCAAGACCTCGCAGTCACAGGGCAGAGATCAAGAGGACTCGTGCAGTCCAACAGCCGCTACCTGCTTACGGGGTTTAGGTTGACAGTCATCCTTTAAGATTTAGGGCTCGGGTCACACCTGTATGGCTTTTCTTGATTCAAAATCACAGGTCCCGCACCTATCAAAAGAGCAGCAGCTGTATGGCGTGTCTAGCTTCAGCTTTTTTGGAAAGACAGGAGCAAAGAGGGAACAGGGGGCAGGACGCTGGACTTAATGCAAAACTCAGCAGTTCCAAGCATTTGCTTCAGGACTATACCTTGGCAATGCTGATTTAACTGGAAATACTCACAAAGAGCATGAGGTATACCAGAGAACACAGTGAGAGGTATTAAAGGACATTTGTGTTCATGGTGGAGGATCTTAAACTGGGAAACTTTCCTCACAAATTATTGCACCACATTGGGGCATAGAGTAAATGTATGTGCCACTTTGTGCTTGGCAGTGCTATGAGGCTTTACATCCCATAAATCTATAAATTGAATTCATCCTGCTTACACCCTTGGTCTTATAAATTGTTAGACTAGGAACAGCTAATGGATCAGCGGGTGATTTATTTTTAAAAGATGCATACTGCTGCTTTTTGGGAACTGAAAAGGATATGGACACTGGATGTACCCTTCCTGAAGCCTGGGTCCCAGGTAATGAGGAATTATTTTGTATCCTCCCCTGTCCCCATGCACACGCTTTATTCAAGTTCTCAGAGGGGACCTACTGTTCAAGAAGAGAAAGGTCTGGCATTGTGCAGAGATGTACTGCAAAGGAAACCACATGCAAAGAGCGGATGAGGCATCAGTAACGGTGCCAGGTAATGTATAATGCAAAAGGATGTGTATAACTAATTTATCAGTATAAATTTGACTCTTAAAAAAAAAGCATACGCAAAGAAAACTCCAAGGGAGCAAACCCTACCTGCCTTGCTCTTGAGACAAACCCTGACTTCACTAAAACTGAGTAAAATGAAGGAGCTTCGCCACAAATGATGCTACAATTTACAATAGGAGACTCATTCCTGTACCTGCAGCATCCGTCAGTGCAAATGCTGCCAATCATAACAGAAAGAAGGATTCATCATTTCCCAAAGGCTTCTCCACTGGCTCCACTGGGAGCATCTGCTTAGCTCGAAGGAGCTGCTCTTTGAGCTCACCCCTGAAGTCAAACAAAGTCACTTACCTTTTAGAGAGGCGACATGGGATAAAGCTTGTGCGTAGGTGGCTGTGTTGAGAAGAGTCCCTGGCAGGCAGGAAGGGAAGAAAGGTCCTGTAGGACCCACTGCTCGACTCAGGCTGATGGAGAAGAGAAAACAACTTACTTACAAAACCAGAACTAGCTGATGCCAAAGACAGCATATGTGCATGCACACCAACACCTCGGTGTCTTGGTGTCTCCCATCCCACCGGTTGGGACCAAGCCTGGATAACATTAGCCTCCCACAGCCAACAGCTTCTCAACATCTCCACGGGGAGCAGCGAGTTGCAGGAGAGACAGCTCATCTTCTAATGATTTGGGCTCTACCTGAAGATGGTACTGTGTAGGTCAAGGCTTACCAGCAGGCAAGTCTGTATGCATGTACATACATATGATGGATGCTTGCCCCAAAGAGAGGCAGCTGATAACATGTATTACTCTTACCTCTGCTGGATCTCCAGACTCTCTTTTTTATTCCTGGTTTGATCTGCTGGAGAAGGGGAATTTAAATTCCTCGAAGGAGGCGGCACCTCAGCCATTGTTTCCTTAGAGCCCTCTTGGTCGGAAGCACCCCTCTCTGTTTTTCTCCATTTAGCTCTTCGGTTTTGGAACCACACCTGGAGCAGGAGAGCAATCCAGGCTGAATACCGTGTTTAGCCAAATGCGAAGCAAGGAAATTGTAAATTGTTACTCTAGTGAAATCAGCCATTTAGAAGCTTGGATAAACTTCCTCTTATTTTGTGTCCCCATTGTTATTCTAGTTGAGCCTTAGGATTACATTTGTATCTGGAATATTTCTGTGTCTGGAAAACAAGCCAGAAACGTCTAAAGACATTCAAAAAGCACATTAAACATAAAAAAAAAAAAAAAAAAAAGAATTTTGATATTACTGTGCCAGTTAGCAAAACATTTAAACGTGTGCTTGCCTTTATGCACACATTGAATTCTCACTGATTTATATGTTTTAGCACGTCTAAAAGCCTTTTGTATAGGGATGGACTTAAATATGTATCTAAGCACTCTGACAAAACCGTATATAAGTCTTTAAATGAGCTGCTGCTAGAATCAGAGAGGTCAGAAATTAAAAGGTGTGTATTAGGCCATCTTATCCAGCCCATTTCCTGGAGAGGACTGATACTTTCTGTTATTCCTCTGATGTATTTGGCCAGTCTGCCCTTAGAGGACTCAAAACGTGGTAGACACTAATTTTGGAAGATCATTCTGCAGTTTAATACACGCCAGTTTCCCAAACTTATTTTTTCCCTGTAATGCAATACAAATGTTCATGGTCTTGATTTTATCCCCCAACTCTTAGTCCAAACACTTTTTTTTTCCATTTACCTCGGAGCTGATGCTCTGAAAGCACCTTATTTGAGGTGGAAAATGCCAAGCCTCTCTTGAGGTCAGGCAATCCACATTTTAATACATGACTTCAAGTATAGGCGATATTGTTATTATTATTATTCTCCTCCTACAACTCCATTTTAGTTAGCTGCCTTTTAATTGCATGTATCAGCAAACGTTGAATAATGATTTTATCTATATTCTAAATTTAGAGCAGTTAAATGCAAAGCAAAATGCAGACACTTTCTTGCGTCTTAATTGAATGAAGGTCACAGCTATAACAACATTTAATTGAGCTATTTTTCATTATCATATTTTAATGACTTTGCACTGACAGTTCGCCTGCTTCTGAGGAAAGAGCATGATGAAGTCGTTTATTTCCCTATTTAGTTATTGTTTGACAACATCATCTTCGATTAAGACTCGGCTTTATAGCACATTAATCATATTTGAATGAGCAAGGGGTATAAATGTAAACATATCTCCCATCCTCTGTGTTTCCCCATGTCCCTGCATGAAAGCAGCCTAAACAAATGCTTGCATCTATTGTCTGTTTGCATAATAGCCAACAACAAGGCTAAACACCAGTCCTCAGCAATCTAATTGTCACCACCCCTATCTCACCCTTGCACCTTTCAGGAAGAAGTTATGATCTTCCACTTCTGAATGCTCAATAATTGTGCCATTTATCTCAATTTGCAGTTCAGTCTTTAGGCACCAATAGCCAAAATGGCATTTTTTTTTTTTTTTAAGCCAGTACCTACAGTGCAGTGGCAAAAGGAGATTTTCATTTCCAAATAATAATCAGTTTAATTTGCCCGCATATGACCAATGATTCATGTTCAGATTTAATAATCAGGATCGCATAATCTGATTATAGGAGGAATAATTTGTTTACAATCCCCAATTTACTGCGGTGAATTCCATTATCTCTCTTCAGCCATTGGGTTTTAAGAGATACTAACATGACCCTAGGGAACAAAAGGCAAGCTATTATATTTCCTACAATTAGATCTTTGCATAGTCTTAACCCCGAGCACCTAAATAAAAAAAATACAAAAACAGCGTGCAGAAAAGCCCCATAAATAAAATGAATACATAATCGTGTTCAAAAAATGGCTTGCAACTCTGTGGTGGATGCCTGCAGAGTTATAGGGATCCATCTCTGTCAACTGCAGGACTGCTGTTCTTAGCAGAGTTTAATCCCTGGATATGGAAAACCAAACACCTGGGTCAAAAAAAAAGGGGAAAAAAAAGTGGGGAGAAGGAAGGAAAGAAGAAAGGAAGAGGTGGAAAAGAGTGGGGGTAGAAAGAGAGCGATCATGGCCAGTGGTATTTATTGGATCATATTAAAGGTGTGGGAATTGCTCTGCAGGCTCTTTAGCTGTCTAAATTAAGTGTTTAGAAAGAAGGCGAAAGGGAGAAAAGTTGAAGAGGTGCAGATTTCTTCCTGGCAGCTGGGCTCCCTGCAGTTGACTAATCCCATTGCTCGACAGTGGTCATAGCTGCTTTGGAGAATCACGTCTCAGCTCTTTTCTCCACACACACCCCCTCCAAAAGCAAGGAAATGGATGTGCATTGATGTAATTTAGTACCTTGGAGACGCGGACAAATTAGTGTAGAACATTATCACTAGTTAATTATGAATGACCGATTAATCAACCTAATCTAATATTCCACATTATGTTGATGTTATTAAAGTGCATCATGAAAATGACAGATCGTCTTCATTTGCGTTCTTTGGCCAAATGTGCACTCTGCAGTCATGATGTCAAAAAAAAAAAAAAAAGTTTGCCGGTTTGAATACCCGAGAGTTAATAATTCCCCAGAATGTTTACCTGCACCCTGGCTTCCGTGAGGTTGATTTTCATAGCCAGCTCTTCCCTAGTAAACACATCGGGGTAGTGGGTTTGAGCAAAAACCGCTTCCAGTGCCTCGAGCTGGTGGAGGGGAGGAGAGCAAACATCTGTCAGGGGCCGGGCGCGGCTTGGAGCGCGGTACGGTCGGGGGGCTGCCGGCTCGGTGGGCGTCTGCCCGGCTGCCCCAGGGAGGTTCCAGCGAGAGATGGGGAAAGCGGGGCCGCCCGAGGCTGCGGGCCGGGCAGGCAGCCGGGCGGTGCAGGGCGTGCAGAGGACAGGCAGGCAGGGAGCAAGCAGGCAGCAGGCAAGGGGCGATCGGGGTGCAGGTCAGGGGGCAGAGGGGAGCAGGCTCGTACCTGCTGCAGGGTGAAGGTGGTGCGGTTCCGCCGCTGCTTCCGTCGCAGGAACCCGTCGTCGAAGTCGCCGGCGGAGTGGCCTCCGAAGGGGGCCGCGCCTGCGGGCGGAGAGCCGCGTTAGGTGCCGCGGGGCGCGGAGCCGCAGCTCCCGCCGCGGCCCGGGAGGGGGAAAGGGCCGGAGCCGGGGCCACCCCGGCGGGGCCGGCGGCTCGGAGCCGTTCGGGAGCGGGCGGGGAGTGCTGCCCCATCGCCGCGGGGCGCGGCGCCCCGAGCAGCTCGGCCGGCCTGGGAGGCACCGCGGGACCCGCCCGGACAGCGGGTGCCCCGCCGGGCTGGGGGTCCTGCCGGCACCTGCGGGTCCTGCGGACCTTCGCTCACCCTGGCGCGGGTGAGGGGCAGCCCGCCCCGGGAAAGGGTCGTTTTCGGACCATTTGTGTTTTAAAAGGACGAAGAGACGAGGCTTTGATCTAGGTGTGGTGACAGCAGCTCGGGCTCGTAAAAGCCCTGCCTGCCTGCCGGGAGAGCCAGGGGAAGACCCCGTGCCTGGAAGTAGCAGGGCTGGGGCCGTTGGCA
Source organism: Calonectris borealis (assembly GCF_964195595.1). NCBI lineage: Eukaryota > Metazoa > Chordata > Aves > Procellariiformes > Procellariidae > Calonectris > Calonectris borealis. The sequence goes on from NC_134318.1 coordinate 24,073,512, forward strand.
GTTTTCTCCCCGCACACCACACACCCTCCGAGCAGCGGCCGAGCCGCCCCCCGCGTCCTCGCCCTCATCCCTGGAGGCGAACGGCGAACACGGGCACGGGGCTTCGTACAGCGCCGGGCACCGGGGGCGGCGGGAGCACTCGTGGCCTCGGCCACGGCTAAACCACTGGGACTCGGCAGCGGGGCTGGAGGAGGGACCCCCTGCCCGTCCCCCGACGGGGGGGTTCGAGGGGTCCGGGAGGGAGATTGGGAGTTTGTCCCTGGTCGGAGGCCGGGAGAGGGCAGACGGCCCGCCGGGATGCAAACCACCTTCTTTGGAGCAGACCCCGGCCTTCGCGGCTCCCCCAGTTACACATCACGGGTGCCCTGGCTGAACTGCTTTGCTCCCTTCCTGTTCGCTGACAAAACAGAGTAAAAAAACCAAACCAAACCAAAACCAAAAACCTAAACCAAAACAACAAATAGCCACGGAACAGAAAAGTACCCAAACCCACAGAAGCGTTGCTGAATGTCTCCAGGACGCTGCTTGCAGACCTGCCCGGTGGAGCACCCCATCCGGGCCGGCCCCTCCTCGGGGCTGGAGGTCACCGCTTATCTTGCAGCATCATTTGGAAGATAAACACGGCCCCCAGCCCCCTCCTCGCACAGACAGACGGCCCTGGGAGATGCTCGTCAGAGAACAAAACACTGTCCCGCTGACCCCCAGAGCCCGGTCACTTCCCCCGGCACCGCCGGGCCCTCCCGGGCGCCCAAACCCACCGAAAACGCGGGCCGAAAAGGGCTTTTCTGTTGCCGCTCCGGGTTTTGGGTGGGTTGGGTTTTTTCTTTTTTTTTTTTTGGGGGGGGGGAGTGTTTTTGTTTTTTACTTGGGATGCTCTATGCTGGGTGGTTTCACCCTTTAGCAGGGCACCCCGCCCCGCTGGTGCCCACGGCGGGAGAGTGAGGGGTCGGGCCCGGCACGGCGCCCTCCGCCCGCAGCCCCCGTCACCGGGAGAGGCCGCAGCCTGCGGGGACCGCTCCCCGGCTCGGGCCGCCGAAACCAGACACCAGCCCCAAACTGCCACCGGGGAAACAAACAAACAAGCAAACAAACAAACAAAAGCATGTTTCCAAAGCTGTCTGCCAAAAACTAACGAACAAAGCCGCCCCGGGTGGCATAGGACCGGGGACAACTTTGGGGAGACAGTTTTCCAGCCTGGCGATGCGCAGACCGGCTTGGGTCCGCTGGCCCTGGGGCAGCCGTGCCTAAAGCGGGGCTCACCCTACCCCGGAGGAGGATGAACGCGCTGGACCACCGCTTCCTGGCAGCGCTAGAGCGGGGAAAGCCCCTTGCTCACCGGGTGATGCCCATGCAAGGCGCCGGGGTGGGCAGGCAGGGGGGTTTTGCGGGGACGGGCCGGTTCCCCCGCCGTGCAGCCGCGGCGAGCGCCGGCACTGCCGGGCACGGCAGGGCAGCCCGCCCGGAGCCGAAGTTGCGCGGCCGAAGCTCCGGGGCTGCTCCCCGCACTACGAGCGCTGGCCGGAGGCAGCGGGTGCAGAGGGCCCTGGGCATGTGCGGGGGTACACAGGGAAATCCCGAAGGCTGCCTTTTTTTTTTTTTAAAGGAAACGAACAAAATAAATAAAGAAAAACCTCTGATCTATAACACAAAGAAAAAAATCCTCCCAAATATTTATTTTCCGCTTTTTTTTTTCAGTCGTGCCCCGTCTTTCCCCATCCTCCCGCAGAATGTTTGTAAAATAGCATTAAAGATTTATGCGGTCCCTTTGGCTGGAGGGAGGAGGCGTGACCACGTCCTGAAAGTGTCCCGATTACAGCCATGACACCAACATCTGTGCTGGGAGGGGAGAAAAGCATCTCTTTCGTAGCCTGAGGCTCAACTGCGGGATCGCTATCCACAGAGGGGAGGCAGGTGGCAAAATGACGGGGGTGGGGGTGTAAAAACAAGGCCTTTCCAACAGGAATCAAATTAAAAAAAAATAATCATGCAATCCTTCTTTCCATCCTGTGACAAGAGGGGAAAGCTGAGCGCGGGGAGGGGGGATAAGATGGTGTTTTCTCAAGGAAAAAGATGACGCGCTTTTATATTTAGCTGTCTCTATAGATCTGCATCTTATCTCAGCACGTATCTGTACCCCGACGGTCAAAAGTGCCGGCTCTTGGAGCAAGTCAGACCACAGTTTCTCCCTCCACACCCCCACACCCCCCCCCCCCCCACTGCCTCGAAGTTCAGCTCTCGTACTTACACGTCTCTGTGCGACAACACTCACCCTCTAGCTGCGGGGGGCAGTGGAAGTAGAACATGGCCCTGCGGCTGGGCGGGCGCCCGCTGCCCGCCGCTGCGAGGCCGACGGCGGCCGGGGCCGGGGCCAGCCCGCGGGGCGCGGGGCTTCCGCGCACCCCCCACACCGACACCAGCTCCCCAGCCGGGCACCGCCACGCACCGCCGAGGTGTCTCCTGCCGACCTGAAGACAGAGAGAGAGGGAAAGAACAGAATAGGTGAATAACCAGAAGAAAGCACCCAGAGAAACTCATTGATAATCCTAGCTCCCATCCCAGAAGAAGCAGAGAAAGTAGTGTCTAACACTCTGTGCAACGAACTGAGAAAGCCAAAGGCAGAAAACTCCATGGTAGGTGCACAGTAATCGGAATCAGTAAAACTTTGTTGCTTCGCTTTTTCTTTTTTCCTTTTTTTTTCCCCCCGAATAGCAGGTTATCTATCTCTTGCTTTTCTTTCTATCTATCTATCCATCTATACATTCATTCAGTCATTCATTCATCTATCCATCTATCTATCTATCTATCTAGTTATCTCAGATATTCCCTTCCAGAGCAAATAATTACATAAAGGAAAAAAAATGCTTATAGCTAAGAACGAACCGTTTAAAAAAATCTAAATTATTCTGCCTAAATGAAACGGCAATAAAACCTAAAAGCTGTCTTCTTTTTAAAGCATCCAACACACTGGGAGCTGTGTTCGGGTTGGAAACCAATGTCCTCGGCAAGAAAAAAAAAAACTATTCAAATTTGTATGCAGTCATATAAAAAAATCCAGAAGGCAAATGAAAATAGTAATCCATACCTAAACCGAACAGAAGTAAAAATCACCAGTAAGGTTTGGGTGTATTTTGCACTGGAGTAAGGCGCTGTGAGTTGTTGGCTGCAGAGACAGAAGGGCTCTGTGGAGTTCTGGAAGTGGCCAGATGTCTTTATATCTGTCTACAGCATGCTCTGCCTCTCAGCACTTGCCTTTATAATCTCACGCATAATTGGCCTTAATCTGATTATTTCCAGCGCTGTCTACAGTGAGTAACTTGGATAGGTCTATTGGGCCCTACAAATGGCCCACGTGGTGTGCAGAGCAGGGGGAAAAAAAAAAGATGAAAAGAAAAACCCCGTCATTTCTCAGCAAACACCAGGAATGTGAACAGCAGCAACAAAATCCCATTATTTTCTGAGCGTTGGCGCTCCGGGGCTCGGCGGCCCCCGGCGGCCCCCCCCACCCCGGGGTGCCCCGGGCTGCGGGGCCGGGGGGGGCCCCGCCGTGCCGTGCCGTGCCGGGAGAGCCCTGCCCCGCCGCCTGGACCCCGGAGCTGACAAAGCGCCGGCTAATTGCCGCCGGCTGGGTTTTGGGGGGCCGCTCTGCACACGCCTTGCCTTTCCAAGCGATCGTACCACGGCAAAGTTTGATTTTGTTCACAGCGAGGGGTCTCTGGATTTATGCTCGCTTCCCGTCTGCAAATGATATGCGGCGGGACCCTTTGCAATTACTTTTAAAACGCATCCGAGACATAGGCTCAGCGGAGAAAGATGGCCCTTGCCTCAGCCCGGGTGAAAATTAGACTTTAAAGTACCCAGATGAAATTTTCAAGTCAGGGACGCGGGATTGGATCAAATCACATAAACTGCAAAAAAAGCAAGTATAATGGCGCATAATTGGTTCTGTAATAGCATTACACAAGGATAATAGCCTGTTATGGCCCCCTGCACATTAAGTGCTTCCCTGGCGTAAAGCCTTTATGATATTAAAGGGGGAATATAATGATATTTTGGTTATTAAATGCGTGTAATTAATTTATGCACCACTGAAAATAAAGTTGGTATTATGACCCACTCAAGATGCATCAGAAGATGTAAGTCAGACAACTGTTGATAAGTTCTGGTGTCTATGTTTCGTCTAGACTGCTGATTTTATTTTGGAACAATTGCTTCTCCGGCAGACTACACAAATTTAATATTTTATAAACATTGTAATGTTCTGTGCAGGAAGGGCGAGCAAATCTACACAGGCTCTCTTAGATCTGATGGGAGTTTAAAGACATAGCACATTCATACCAGAGCAAAAGAGATGGATACAGACGATACAGGTGGAGAAACAGGCAGAGATTTTGAAGAGACGATGTCTTTGGAAAGTTATTCTGCATGTATGATCTCACTAAATAAACACCAATAAGCCCTAGAAATATCACCTTCTCTATCCGCCTTTCACACTAGGCATATGTGTGGAAATTCCCCTAATGTATATTCAAGCTGAAGTTATGTTTCAGTCCTGTAAAGCATTATTTCAGCAAAGCAAGGCAAAAATTAATTGTACCCGAGATCCAAATTGATTTGATCTGATTTTATCCACTCACCTATAAATTTAGCATACTAGCGATAGATTTAGAAAGCTGCATTCAAATATGTTTATGTATATATACACACGTGTATACACACACATACATATATATTTACATGTATACACATACATAAACGCTTTTAGGGATATCTCTGTTTGACAACAGATATTGACTTACCACCCAAGCAAGTCTCTGAACAGCAAAGTATACTGTGAATTGAGACAGCTTTTACAGCACCGTGCAAGATGCAAGACCAATGTTCTGAATCCGACTGCACTCCTTAAAATAGCAGCACAAGCTTTAGGTCAATTAACCTTAAAAAGAAGAACATAACCCAGAGGTGCTGTCTGGATCTCCCCTGCCAGCCTCTCCATCCCGAGCTTTAAAATCCACGCAGGGCCAGTACTGCAGGATCTCTTTGCACAGAGAGAGATGTGCCTTCTCCTTTTTCTCTGATGTTGGGAAGAGAGTGAGACTGAGCGAGAGTGTTTTATCATAAGAACCCCTAATAAAATAATAATAACTTCATTATGGCGCTCTCAGGCCTTGCTCTAGTCAGGGGGCTGCATTGCTGTTTTGGCTCCAAGACTCACTTTCCCCAGCAGTTTGAAGCCTGCAAGTTCAGCGTATTGCAGGAGGCAGAGAGGGCGAAATGGAGCACGGGGAAGTGCTCCAAGTCGCTGCTTTTTAAATAGAAGCAGAAAGACCCTGCGCCGGGCGAGGCTGAACTTTCTCCCAAGGAGCAGTAGCTGCAACACTAAGCAATGTATAATCCCCCACGCCTCGCCAGTTCGGTGCCTGTTTAATTTTAATGCACGAAACGTGGGGCTGACATAATTAAAAGTTAGCGCTTCGGAGTCTTGGCTGCCGTTCTCCGGCGGCCGGAGCCCGGGGGCGGCGGCAGCGGCGGGGCGCGTTTCAGCACCACGGAGAGCGCCCGCCGCTCCGCGCCCCCGGCACCGCACGGCCCCGCGCCGCACCGCGCCCCCGGCACCGCGCTGCCCGACCCGGCACCGCACCGCTCGGCCCGGCACCGCACCGCTCGGCCCGGCACCGCACCGCTCGGCCCGGCACCGCGCTGCCCGACCCGGCACCGCACCGCTCGGCCCGGCACCGCACCGCTCGGCCCGGCACCGCGCTGCCCGACCCGGCACCGCACCGCTCGGCCGGCACCACCCGGCTCTGCCCGGCCCAGCCCGGCCCGCGGGGATGTAGCGCGGGGATGGTCCCTTCCCCGGGGGAAGGCTGTTGTCAGGGCTGTTTCTGGGTCTCTCCACGTCCCCCTTCTGTAGTCGCTTTCCTGCGAAGCTGGGACCACAGGAAAAAAAACAGTAAATTGCTTTGGATCATGGCTAGTATTTCTCTGGTAGTTCCTCTCATCTAGCTGCCAAAGGCAAGCACTAAAGACAAGATGTAGCATGAAATAACATACAGAGGTGAGCTACCATATTTCAGAAAAAAATCTCTTTTTATGCAAAGTCCTTAAAGTCTCTCTCACATACACTGTATTATTATTATTATTACTATTACTACTACTACTATCATTACATCAACATTAATTACTAGGTCTGCAAGGAAAAGTCCAAGTAAATATAATTCTGGATAGACGTTTTGCTGATTGTGTCTGTCTTAAAGCAGAACTGTTCCTGTGCTGCACACACAAACACACCTCTTCTCATTTTTCTCCCATGACAATAAAACCTAGGACTGAACTGATGAGCAAAATCACTGAATGGACGTTTTCCTTGAGAGCGCTCAGCCTTGAGGGGATCATTTGTAAAACTCAAGAAAGTCTGAATGGCTCAAGTTTGATGAAATGGCTCTCTTGCCTTTCCATGTCCAAACACTTCCTTTCCTATGATTCCTAATACCTGACCACAAAAAAAGACTAGCAGCTAAAAGGTTATTTTACCCTAATTCATGTGCAGTAAAATGTATTTTCCAATTAACCAAATTTGCCGATTTGTCCCGCTTGGACACTCTTATAATTTATAATGTAAAAGTGTTCTTTCTTTATCTAAAGACCAAGGTGACTGCTTTTAATTTTCTGTAACCTCTTTACACTTGATGTTCACCAGACTCATAATGTTAATTGGCTTCATATACGGATCATCAGTTTAATGAAGGAATAAATCCTATGTTGCTTTATGTCCCTCTGTTTTAACAATGATTGCTTTAATGAAGAATGTGACGTGTTTGAACTCAAAGCTGTAGGAGACATTAGAGGTTTTTTTTTTTATGACTGAAATGCTTATTTAAAGCTAAAACCATGAGGTTTCCATATTTCAAAAGCTTTTGTTTAAATCATTTTCCATGGAAAATATTGACACATTCTTCAGAAAAGAACTTTTTCTTTGTAATTGTGAGCAGAGACTGAGAATAGCACAGTTTTGTAATATAAACATCCCAATTAGGTTATGAAAATCTCTCTGAGCTGATTTTATACCACTGCAGTTTTCATTCAGAGTTTAAGTAAAACTCCTAGTGAGTTCAAAAGGAGTTATGCCTGCCTAAATAAGGAGTATTTTGGGGTAACTAATACAGAGATCTTTGTCAACCTACAGTACTTTCATTGTTCACATGTAGATGGAGAAAAGTATAGGGGAGAAAGAATTGTCAGTTCACACACAAAAGCTCTGGATTGCTGTAATCTATTTCTCCCCATGGGGATTTTAGGATTTCGGGAGCAGGGGTAAAATGTAATGAAACATGGGCTCGTAGAGATAGGTGACTGCAAATCAGAGCATCAATTAGGCCAAGCTGGAAAGCAGCAATTAGACCCAACTGCATGTGCTGGTTATACTAGCTACCGAAGGTTTAAAATGTACAAAGCAAATGCATTCTGGTAATTGAACTTTTACATTCCTGGTCCCACTTATAATGAAAGTAACCCTTTTTTTCATTTTTTTTTTCTCTAATGGGGACTGCATATACTGGATATATCTTTTCTCATTTGAGAGCTGCTGTCTGGACTGAAATGACACAATCCTTAGATATAGGAACACACAACACAGAAGAAGAAAGTCTCTAATCAAAGCCTGAGCAACCAATGGATTTGGACAGAAATTTCAGGACATGACAGAGGAAGTGCTTGGGAGGGGAAGGATATTAGCTTAAATTACATACCACTGAGAAGTCATGCAGTGGGCCAGGCCTGATTCCATGACCCCCTAGGTTTATGTCCCCACAAATATTACACTCATTCAACCCAGGTCACACCAAGCTTCAGGTAGATACACACACACATCTTCTTCCCCCTCCACCATACAGTATTGTGTCTAAGAGAACTATGTTTCTCCTTTCAGAGCTGACCAGGACTATAGTCCTATGGCCAGAATTGTATGAAAACGCAGAAGACAGCCCATAAACCATACTTTGCCTTCCCTCTCCATGGAGCACAAGAAGGCACCCTGTGGCATCTCCAGTGGCACAGAGGATTAGTCTGCCAGGAGGCTTATTCAGTAGCAACAATTCTCTACCTGTAGTTATGCCTTTACCAAACCTACGCCTGGTCCCCTTACCACTTGAAGTGACCCAGTCTGCAGGCTGGGACTATGCCAGGGCTTGCTGAGGTAAAACAACACTGGTTTTCAGGGGGATTGTCTGGGTTTTTTAATGAAGATGTCATATAAAGATGCTTCTTCCCAGGTGTGCTCTTTCCTACTAAAATGAGTCTTCTAACCAAGATTTCTGAAAAAAGACTTCCAAGGGAGCAGCAGTAAGAGTGAGAAAAAGTAGTAGCATTACTTGAAGGTAGAAAAATGAGATACAGAAAGACTAATTGATTTTCTCAAGTTGTCCATGATGGACAACTATTGCAGAAGAAAGCTGTTAACTCAGAGCATGTAAGTTAAAATCTTAACCATTTGACCTTGCCTTTGGAGAAAAGTTTTTTCCAGAAGTAGCTACTCTAGCTTAGCAGAATCCAATGTTTTTGAAAATCGAACAGATCTCGCATAAATGCGGATGGTACAATTATTGATATTATTTACCTTCGTCAAAGGCAGAAAAGTGATTTCCTATTGCCTAAATGGTACCCAGAGCTACTAAAAGATTGAGAGCTGTGGAGGTCAAAGTTAAAATTTGAAAGACACATGATATCTCAGATTTAGGTTTGCACTTTCTTTGGGTGGTCCTTATTCTCCCATGGACTTACCAGTTTATTTGGAATTTTTCAGATGCTTGTAAGTCTGCAGGAACTGGCCTTTGAAATACATCAGTTGTACTATCGCTTATTCCTCCTTTGTTCTGATGGAGCATATTTGCAAACAATAAAATACTCTCAAATATAGCTGCCCGGTTTTAGGTTCCTGAGCCATACAGAGCCCCTAAAACAATGACCTGCTTTTCAAAGATTTTCACTATTGTCTGGGACTTTAGAAATCTGAAAACAGCTCACCTGTTCCAGAGACGTGGTCTCTTGCCTTTTCCGCAACTCCTTGTGTTAACAAGACAGAGTAATTGGCTTTCTAGCAGAATAAACTTGTCTGAGATCTCTAGCTGAGGATAGAGATGGTCCAACACCATGTTTACGCTAGCTGGGTAGGTATTTTGATGCTGTCATGGTCTTGTTCTTCACCAAGTAGGATAAAGCTAAATCTTTATCTTAGTATCAAGAAGGTAAACCCTTGTGCTTATTCTGTGAAATAGCACAAAGAAAGGATTAAAACTTTCCTTTCCTCCTTTTTCTTCTTCTCATGACAGCTGGATGACATAGTTTATGTGTAACACCTCCTCAGCCCACCCTTCTAACCATGCTTAAGTTCAAGCTCCTTCCTGCTCCACCTCTTAATATTTGATTCAATGGGAAACTAGGACCAGGCCTTTCTCCATCCAAACCCCTCTGGAGTTATTTCCAAGGATCTGGATGCTCTGTGCTAGAGCATTTCTAATGAAAGGCATCACTGAAACACTGATAATGGTGTTCACTGGTGTTCAGAGATTCGTTGATTCAGAGAATGAGGTAGAACAATTTAAACAAGCTGAATATTACATGAATGAAGGAAAGGAGGAAATTGTAATTAATTCTTTGGGCTTAAGAACAAGGCAATACAGGGTCATGCAAAAATTTAGGGCAGTGTCCTAAAGCGTTCTAAAAAAATTCAACTTGAGAGATCATCCATATTGCCTCTCAGCCTTTCACCCCCAGCTTCATGAATCTTACATTTCCCAACATATTTTCTTAAACCAGCACCATAAAGCCCGCCCTCTACCCTTTCCTGTGCCCTCTGTCCCATTTTCTTACCTTAAAATGCAGGTCCTATCCCTGTCTCAGGCACCTTGGAGCATTTGGTGAAATAAATCGGGCAGGCTTGAGACGGGACTTCGAACAGGAACAGGTTATCACACATCATGGAACTTGCAAGGTCACTTGCCTATCAATGAAAGAGGCGTAAAGTATCTCGGGGGCTTCTGTACAGAGGGACAGTCAGCACACAGGAGTTACCAGAAAGTGCTGATCTCATGACAGCGTGCGGTGAAGAAGGAAAGGTTGGGTGGCCTTCAGGAGCACAGAGCTCTGGGCAGCTGATGGACTTCTTGTACCTAAGGTTGGCCTTGCTCAAGAAGAAAGTGATATATTTATGAGCTGTCATCCGAGAAACAAGAGAAGTGGAATGGCCACGCTCATGCTGTTAATCAGTTTGTTTATGCTGCCTGGCTGGATGGGAGCCGAGAACCCTGCTGGCATTCTCTGGAGTTTATTTAGGGTTTGCAATGTTCAAACCTTCATTTTAATTTTTTTTTTTTTAAATTAGGTTTATTTTCTTAGCCTGTCCTTAGGCAAGTTACATTTACACTTTCAAAGTTTACATTCACATTTTATATGTGCATTTGAGTTGCAATCACAAGTCTCAGAACACGTATCTCTTGCTGCCCGGAATGAGAATGAACCTCTTCAGAATATTTTAACTATTTTCTTTTAAAAACTTAAATGTTGAGCTTTGAATACTGAAGCTGCTCACAGAAAAAACCCTGCTCTTTTGACATTTTGTTTTCAAAATGTTCAAAAGGCACTTGTAATGAAGAAAACCGTAAAATAACTTCAACTTACAAATGTAAAATTATGTTGTTGAAATCAGAATAAAAGATTATGGAACTGTGAATTTTTTTTTTTTTTTAGTAAAATTTTTCTTTTAGCTTTTTGGCATGCAAAAATTTGAAAGCTGATTTGACTGCTTGACTCTGAAAATTCTTATGCGATGGGGAAAAATATTTCTGCCCATTCCTGTGCAGTACCTGCTGCAGGAAAGCAGTGAGGCTGAAAGGTGTTGAGCCACAGAGGCAGTTGGTGTCCTGGTGTGTGACCATGGTCCGTCCTGTCCATCTACCAAAGACTGCTGCCTTTGAAACAGCTTCTGAGCGGTCGCATTTATAAACCAATATGAGGGGCCAGATGGTGACTTTAGTGGCCGTGGACCCACCTCGAGCGCAGCACATCAGCGGTGGCAGCAGCCTCAGGGGAGGGAGCTGGTGGGCAGCTGGAAATGGCAAGTGTGCTGCAGCTTCTGACTCCCATCCACCTGTACAGCAATTTTTGGCTCCTGAAGCTCTCAGGCCAGTTTGAAAATGTCAGTTGGTGACTGCCTACCATCACTGTTCTGCCAGCGGGAAGTTAGTCTTGTGGTCCAGCTCTAAGACTACCAGGCTCTTGTAGGACTCCAGGTAAGCCACTCAGGGGGGGATTAATTTGATCACATGTTGGTGTCTATGTTGTCGGTATCTGAAGTTGGGTGAAGTGAATCCCAGCCCCATTTTCGCTAGGTCTCAGCCACTGGCCAGCCCATGTACACGAGAAGCAGTCCAATGTCCAGGTCAAAACCTCATCTTGGTAGAAGTCCCTAGCTGCAGTTGAACCTGTAAAACAAAGGCTGAAAACGCAGCACCTGTGACAACGTACCCTTGTGAATCAGAAAGACTGTCACTGCACTAATAATTATAAATTATATTTGGAAACAGGAGCTTATCATAATCTAGGAGAAATAATTCTAGGAAGTCTCAAGACATCTCAGAAATGATAGTTACCTGCTGACCCATTTTCCACCAGAAAACTAGAAAGCAAAGTTTTGCATAGCTTTACAGTACCATATGAAAATAAATCATTACTTTCATTTTATAATCTATGCAATTATTGAGCCAACCTGAGTGAACTTTCCAGGGTAATACGGAAATGTAAACTATCACTGTGATTTTCCAGAACTGTGAATTTCCAGAGAAACACTGGAGAATTTAGAAATGCTTTTGCATTGTCATAATCTTAAAATAAATGTGAGATTCTGAAATTTCTTTTTATCAAGACAAAATCTTTGTGACAAAAGAAGCAGAAAAACTCTGTCAAAACCCAGTCCTAAAACTAAATACCACATTTAGGAAACGGAAAGTTATTTAGGATAGGAAGCAAGAAGAACCACATGGAGTTCATCAAATGCAAAGTCTTGCTCCTGGGAGGGAACAACCCCATATATTGGCACAGGTCAGGGGCTGACTCCTTAGGTTATCTGGGATCCTTGCAGATGCCCTCGGCACACCTAGGCAGTGCTGAACGCTATCCCCTAACCCTCTTTTAGGTTGCATTAGTCATGAGGTCAAGGGAAATATGCTGAGAGTGGGTGTGCACTGGGACAGGGGCCAAGAGACGTTGCCAGATCTTTTGAGATATACATAACTCACCTGGACAGGGTCCTGAGCACCCTGTCCGACTTTGAAGTCAACCCTGCTTTGATCAGAAAGTTGGACAAAGATGATAGCCAGAGGCCCTTTCCAGCCTAGTTTTTTCTGTGATTCTATTCTTGAGTAGTTTTGATAAATCAAGCACAGGAGTATTTTACAAATGGCAAATTAAATCACTTCTTCCATTACCCCAACATGGTGCATAGTCCTCTTCTTTTTGTGGTACAGAAAGCATAAATCTTACTAAATAAACTGAAACAATTCTCAGACGGTATTTGTTGATCTAGTTAAGTTAGATATCAAGTGGAGTATCTAACATGCCTACGTTTGGTTGGTTTTTTTAAACAGAGATGATGTCTTAGCTCTAACAGCAAGCGTCTGTCCCTCCAGTCAAGAAATCAGAGTTTTAACTCCTATTGTTCAATTCTTTTTCTTGCAACATCATCTGTTCTAATTTTGATTTTGAACCATTAAAACCTTGACACCTTCCACTTACAGCCTGGACTCCAAGCAGTAAAATGGGAATCCCGGGGGTAGCAGTGGAGACCCAGAATTCACTGCTTATTCTGCAAATTGTGATTGTTTATTCCCAGCAGCACTTTGGCCCGTAGGGCTTTTCCTGTCAGGAGAGCTGGCCCAGTGCTTAGCTTGATTTAACCCCAGGGAATTTTAGACATATTTTGGGGAAATTATACTTAAATTTTTTTGTCTGCGGTTTTTGAGGACACAGTTTCCGGGCCACCAACACTGGCTCAGCACATTCAGCAGAAAATTTGACGTGGACAAACATTTGATCCCTATGTGGATCACAGTATAGAGTCTATACCGATTTTTAAGTACACACCCTGGTTTTATGCTGCGTGACAACTCCGTTTAGCCTGATAGTTAACCAAGCAAGATTTTTGTGAGCAGATCTGAACCAGTGTACTGGGATTTATGCCATAACGCCGCTTTGTGTCACGAGGCCTGGATTTACAGCATCACCAAATCATGGTTTCAGTCAAAGGCCAATCACTTCCCAGGAACAAGTCATTTTTCCACTTACAGGCAAAACTTAGAGCTTTTGTTTTCCAGAACTAAGACAGGCTGTGATCTAGCTCTGAATTAGGGCAGTTAGTATCTGCATGAATCTATAGCCACACATATTCTTGAGACAACAGAAAGTTAGCAGTCCCTCTTATTCTGTGAATGGCTTTTAGCAATAAACCCAGTAGGAAAAAAGAAAACATTTAATTAGCTGCTTTAAGGCGCAATTGTCTCATTGACCAAAGGTCAGTTCACACCTGCTAACTACTCTCCTTGGAGGTGAGCTACACTCAATGCCAGAAGGAGGGAAATGGCCTACGTGTGACATACTTTTGCCCAAAGCCATTGAAATGCGCCTTTGGGATGTGGCAGTGTTCTTAAATTAGCCCCGAGCACTCCACCTCAGTTACGGATAAGTAGCACCATCCTTTGGGAAGGAGTTTGGGATTAACCAGGAGAGAAGTTGCCTCTGAACATGAATGCATGTGCCCATGGGTGTACATAAGAAAGAACCCGCATGTATACACGTATTTGCATGTATGTATTTGCATGTGTGATTTTAAAGGAACTGGAGACAATCTGGAGGATTCGGTATCTGTGGGAAAGTCCTGGGACTTACGATAGGCACCTAGCTTCCCTCCTCCCTTTTCAGGAGACAAGCTCCCGTGCTATGAATGGGTCTTTCAAGTAAAGCACATAAATGCCCCATTTCCTACACGGAGAACAGGAACCACAGCAACTACCCCAGGCAGTCTGGAAAGAACTCAGCGCATTCCTAACTGGACGCCTCGTACTGAACCTCATTTGCAAGCCTGCAGAGCAGACAGAATAGAGCAGAGGCTTTTCAGCTGCTAACAGAACTCACTCTTGTGCTCCAGCTTCCTCATGGCAGGCACACTTAAGTATCTCCCCCTCACACAGGAAGCCATCCCAGACCAATTTCCCCAAGCTCATCCCTTCTGCCTTACCCGCCCCAGGACATCCCCAGCATATCCCTCCCCCTGCCTCAGTGCCAAGAAGCACCTTCCCGTCATCTATACTTCGTGACAGGAGCACCACAGAAATCCCTTAAAACAAACATTTCTACAAACAGGAGACCATGGATGTCTGATCACTTGTGGATTTGTGCTCTTTACCATTAGCTCTCCCCCCCATCCTACTCAGAACCCACTACCATCCCACTGCAGTGTTGTCAGAGCCAGGTCTAGTGCTCTCCACACCTTACGCAATAATGAGCGTGATTGCACATACCTCGCATACCTGGACCTCTTTAGTTCCAAACCCGGGCCAAACTCTTTATAATGGGGTCGAGTATAACGCTATCGCTTTACCATGGGGTTGGATTCTCTTCCTAGGCATTGAGTCTTTCTACCTCTGAAATCCTGCTTTCCATGTGCCTGTGGGTACAAAATGCAAGGTGTGTTATTTACCAGAGGAGAATCACACTGATCCCGTGCTATGGAGAGGATGGAGAGGATGCAGAGACCCATGAGCTGTCAGAGATCCAAGCCAGCAGACCTTGAGTTGCAGAGCTGAGCGCTGTGCAGATGCACCACCGTGAATAGCTGATAGGGCCCTCTGCTTCCAGCCACCAGCTGAGGCGGCTCAGACAGCCCCATGCCTGCTGTAGCTGTGTCCTCGGTGAGGCTTGGAGCTGGAGGCAGGGGAGAGATGCTGCAAGGCTCTCAGACCTTTAACGTGGGGCTCTTCCTCTGTATACCTCCGAATTTCAGTCTCGGGGTTGTCGATGCTCTTGGTGGCATCCAGCATATAGAATGTGCAGTCATTCCTATTTGTTTCTGCTCTTTACAAGGAGAGCTCTTCTGGGCCAGGTGTGCTCTTCGTTGGCCTTGGTACAGTGTTCATCATAACAGGGTTTGCTACCAGCCTTCCTTTCTCTTGCTGCTGTTGTGATGCAAGATGGTAGAACAATGCATAATCTGTATCACCAATCCTTTTCCAGACTGTCCATGCTGAAGACTACCCCTATTCCTTCCAAAACCCTAGCTGTTGCTTTTTGGTATGCCGCCTAAACATATAATGTTCTGATTAAACCAAGACTCCTAAGTGTACCATTTCTTATTTTGGAATCCTTACTTATTTTAGTTAATGAATAACAAGAAAATGTACCTTTATTCTAAAAAAAAAAAAAAAAAAAAAAGCATACTTGTGCTTAATTGTTATTCTAATTACAAGTTCTGGTGTAGTGTAAATTTTTTCCCTTGGCATTATTATGAACCTCATTTCCTTACAAAGTCCAGGATAAACAATTCCAATATATTTTGTTTTAATTATCAGGGTTTAATGGGGCATAATGAGACTATGTTGAGTGGCGCAGAAAAAAATAATTTAATGTGTGCAAAACTACTGAGTGCTCCTAGCTTGACTGTGCATATTTCACCTATTGCAGGGCAGCACTATGTTAGCTAATATTCACTGTGCCCATCATTTATTTATTAATTATACTTGCTTTTCAATGGAAAATTTCCCTTTTTTTTTCCCTGGCATTTGAAACAAGAAGAAACCAGTTATGATATCCTGGAAAAAATGGACAATTCTCTGAGTTGGGCAGTGAAGGATGCAGCTGATACACAGCTGATGGTGCTAGAAGCATTTGTCATGTCACAGGCAGAAGACTGGAGCGTGTTGGATGCACAACCTGCCTCAGCCAGTCTGTTCCAAATGCAATCCTTCTCCCAGTGTTATTTGGCAGGGAAAACTTCTGGCTTCAGTTCTTAGGGTCACTACTAAAAGAAACATAGATAACATCAGCTGAAGTCACCATTCTGAAACGACCTTGTCCGGACTCTCACCATACATTTTCTCACTCCCAAGGTGTGGTTCCTACAGACTTTTTACCAGGGTGACCATATACCAAGATCAAAACACCCTTTTTGTTTTCCTTTTCCCCTACACAGAAGTTTTATGTAGGCAGAGGAAGATTTTGGCTATTTGTCTGGGAATTCTGAACACGAGGCAGTGTGGTCAGCATGGCGATAATGCGCTGTTCTGCAGAAAGGACGAACACTTCCGTTCCGCCATGCCGGGCACATACCGCAGGTTTGAAACGTTCAGACACCCTAGACTCCCTCTGCCTGCACCGTGTAGCTCACACACCACCAGTTCAACACGTGGGCTGCTGGATGGAAATACAGGAGCCCTATGACAGCCCGTTTCCCTGGCTGGGGGGAATCAAGCCTTTTGTGCCTAACAGAAATGAGCTTCCTGAACAGCGCCTGTTCCAGCCTGGACTGAGCACCAAGGCCTTTGCCTTAACTGCTGCTCCCAGCAGCAAGACCTGTTCTGGGAGCTGTTCTGACATTGGAGTGTGGCAGCTCCGCTGGTACTTACAACAGCCTCTGCAGCCTTCCAGAGAAACAACCAGGCAGGAGAAAACCCTTCTCTCCACACTGACCCAGGCATGCCATCCTTTCTTTCTAAACCCTTGTCTTGCTCAGGCTCCTCTACTCCACCCATTCCAGGCTGTAGTTCCACTAAGCACACACCTGACCTACACATATGGGGCACAGCCTTCTCATCCACATGTTGTATCTGTGAATAACAGCACTTCTTTTGTCCTGGCTTTCTAACTTAGTGAAATTTTAATGAAGGCGTCCCAAGATACTACAACATACATGAAAATAAGGCCTTACACACCAAGAAAATTGAAACTATCTCAGGTTAAGTTCAGGACCTCCATGAGGTAGGCTCAGTTATGAGCACCGCACGTGACCAACCTGAAGGGCTTTAATCCCTACGCCTAACTCAAGCGAGAGTTACAAGAAGCTTCAATGCAGGTTTCACTTCAGGAATAACTGCTGGATCCTCCCTGAAGGAAAACATATCTATTCTGCTTATCCATTATACTCCTTGACATGGAGTCAGAGGACTTGATACAGTGCTCACTGAAGCCATTGGGAACGTCCTCTCTTCTGGAAAAGTATTGGATTCATGTCTCTAGGAAGGAGGTTCAAATACAAAAAACAAACCAACTTTACATTACATTTACTTGAAAAGTAACATTTTGTATTACAGATTAAGTTAATATACTCCAAGAGTTTGGGTTTTAAATAAAATAAATTTATTACAGACATCAGTATTTACAGAAAGAAAAACATTTACATAAATAATTTTTCTTTTTTTTTTTTTTTTTTTTAAATCTCATTGGAGTAAAAAAATTCTCCATGAACCTCCTACCCTCGGGAGATGTCACATTCTGTGAGAAGTCAGCCTCCTTCAAGGATTAATGGAGACAAAAAACCTAACAGGCTTAAGTTACAACTCAACAAGTTGATTGAGGAACTGCAATGGGCTGGTTACCTGCATTAAGTTGTAGCAAGACTGCTAGACCTCAGGGGGCCCCTTCCAAGTCTATGTCCTATGCTTCAAGGAAGAATGGAAGGGAATCAGTGAGTACCTTCCATCAAACTTGCCTCAGACACAGGACCAGGCCAGCATCCAGACCTCTAAAGCTTAATGGATTCTTTCTTCCTGCTAAACGATGGGGATTCTGACCCAAGCTTAGGATCTCATTGTACGGCCACTGCATAAATACACAAAGGCAATTTCTGCTGCCACACAGCCTAACAGCCACAGCAGACCATGGTGGAAGAGAATGATTTTACGAAGAGGGGGACTGGCTGACCCTTCATCATACAGAGGTGCGGCCCTGGGTTGGAAGCCAAGTTTGCTGATTCCCAGACAAATGCTGACCTATGTCTTCCCTCGGACTGGCTAGCAAGTCCCAGGGGACTTACAAGGAGGTTCTCTGCATTCGGCAGAGCTGCATGAAGAACAGGGGGAAGAAGTGCATTTTCGGGTAATGCATGAGCTGCGGATGGTAGAGGCCTCTGAGATTAGCTCTGGGCAAACACTTATCCTGAAAACTCCATGTCGGAGTATACATCCCCACTGGATCATGCATGCCTGTTAAATCACAGGAAATTCTGAGCCTCAATATATAGAACAAGACCTTAATTTGAACGCTCAACTTAATGTGTTTCAACTCCTTCACATAGCAAGTTCCTGTTTTTAATGGTTTCCTCTGGTGTACAGGCACTCAAAGAGCTCTCCATGCAGATCAGCACACCCTCCAGAAGCCCACAGCTCTTCAAAAGCCAGTCTTCAACACCTTTCCACACCGCTATGGTGAGGGGAAAAGGATTTGAAGCACAGCTGAGTTTCTGGCTCTCCTGCCCTGTAGACTGAAATGCCATCTTCCTTGGTATCTTCAGTGGCAAATGGGGAACTGAATCCAGGTGCACACCAAATGCAGACAAAAAAAGGTCCTGCTAATGACAACCACATCTCGTTGCCACCATGTCTTTATAATTTTTAAGGACCACATTCTCTTTGTCATCAAAGTAGAGAAGATTGAGGGACTTCAATTCATCTGGCACACAGCAGGGCGTGCTGACATCTTGAGACAGTTTAAGTGTATGGACTATGGACTGAACTGTAGCATGGTTTGTTGCATTTAGACTTTCCCCCATGGGGAAGAGACAGGATCCTCTGCAATAAAATGCATTGTATCCACTTGGGTAAATAATCCATCCTGACCAGCCAATAGCACGGAAGTCAACGTAGAGTTCCCTTTGATGACATGCTGCTACCTGGCTTTTGGCAGAAGGGATTGCAGCAGCTCGAGGTCTCCTGCTCATGCTTGCATTGCTGCTTTCGATGATCTGAGTTTCACGAGGCACGCCTGAAGCATCATTTTTGGCAGGGTTCATCTCTGGTTCTGAAAGGAAGTTGCATGTTAATCCTTCTCAAAAGAAATTAATTTCCCAAGTACAGTATTCTGCATGAAAGTCTATTCCATAAATCTACATCAGTCTTCAGAGTAGATCTTAAAATGACATTTAACTGTGAAAATACCAGAAGGGGTCTGCATTCAATTGCCATTTCAGCCATATTTCAAAAACTGCCAAATCTTGTGTTTCACTTTAGAATCACAGAATCATTAAGGTTGGAAAAGACCTCTAAGATCATGAAGTCCAACCGTCAACC
Organism: Calonectris borealis; assembly: GCF_964195595.1. Lineage (NCBI taxonomy): Eukaryota > Metazoa > Chordata > Aves > Procellariiformes > Procellariidae > Calonectris > Calonectris borealis. The sequence continues at coordinate 24,092,834 of NC_134318.1, forward strand.
CAACACCACCATGCCCACTACACCATGTCCCTAAGCGCCTCATCTACACGTCTTTTAAATACTCCCAGGGACGGTGACTCAACCACTTCCCTGGGCAGCCTGTTCCAAGGCCTGACCACTCTTTCAGTAAAGAAATTTCTCCTAATGTCCAGTCTAAACCTCCCTTGGCGCAACTTGAGGCCATTTCCTCTCGTCCTATCGCTTGTCACTTGGGAGAAGAGACCAACACCCACCTCGCTACAACCTCCCTTCAGGTAGTTGTAGAGCGCGATGAGGTCTCCCCTCAGCCTCCTCTTCTCCAGGCTAAACAGTCCCAGTTCCCTCAGCCGCTCCTCATCAGACTTGTGCTCCAGGCCCTTCACCAGCTTCGTTGCCCTTCTCTGGACACGCTCCAGCACCTCCATGTCCTTCTTGTAGTGAGGGGCCCAAAACTGAACACAGTGTTCGAGGTGTGGCCTCACCAGTGCCGAGTACAGGGGCACGATAAAAACCTCCCTGCTCCTGCTGGCCACGCTATTTCTGATACAGGCCTGAAAGGCCCCAAGCCAGCAGAAATATAAAGGAAAAGATCAATGATATACTAAATACATTCTGTGAACTCCACAGGCCCTTTTCAGGGCTGAATCTCGTTAGAGTGGTATTAACGGCCTTTCTATGGCCAGTCCTGCAACACACATCACGCTGAGCGGTGCTAACAGAGGGTGGAGATCACAGCCTTTTTCTCCCTCCAATGTTCTCCTCCCAGGAACTCTACGCATACACTTGCAAAACAGGGTGTGTTCCCGTAGAGTAGTATTTTTTAAAATATTTTTCCATTTTTGGATCTGAAAAAATTACCACCAGGTTTACGGAACCCTGCTCGAGAATGAAGCTTACTGACAATAGGTTTGCTTTCTTAAAGTATCTTCTGAGAAGCCTTGTCCATGGAGACCTCAAGATCCATGTACAGAGGCTGAAAACCACCGATATACAGGCTGGTAGAAGAACAATCTGCACAGATTCACTGACCACAAGCAACAGGCAGGTCTAGGGAGTTTCTTTACTGAGAAATGGGTATCAATTTCTCAATGCTGGCACAGTATCCTATACAGAGTTTGATGCTCACTAAATTGGGATCTAGGATTTCACTGTAAAAATTTTCTTTGGAAAACAAAAATAAACAGGCCAGCCTCGTTTTTAATCAATTTCACCACCTAGTTCTTAATATTGATGCAAGTCCTACCTAGCTTCTTTCTAATGTGCAAACGCAATCGTCTACCAGAAAACCCTGCAAAACAGAATCATTTTTGTCCCTCCTCCCTGCTTTTGCTCTTTGCATTTATCAGGCTCTAAAATCCAGCCTTAGTCGGTTTTACTGGAAGACCAGTGGGAGAGGTAAGACACGGTGTTTTGTAATTTAAGGGATGAGGGCGTTGTCTTCGATGAAAGCAGCCTTTAGTCACAATGCTAATTAGTCACTGAAGTTAAATAGGTGCTTAAAAACCAAGCCAAGGACAGAGAGGTTTAAACTACTTATTTAACAACGTCTTTCACTCTTGAAAACTGCACTTAATAACTCTACTTACAGTTGCTTTACCAGCATTTTCACGAAGTTTTCCAGGTCACTGGGTTTTTTTAGCCTAAACCTAATCCACAATTTTCATGCAAACTTCACTACCACAAAAATAATACAAATAGTAATTTAAAAACAAAAATAGAACTCTCACCCCTTTACAAACAAAATAAACCAGATTCCCCCTAGGCTTTATGAATATGTCCTGCAAACATAGTTCTTCTGAGGGGAGAGGCAACTTAAGATGTTGGGTGACCTACTAGCAAGAACTATCAAATCAAACTCTGATCAGCGAGAAAGCTGAACTTCAAACCTGTTCAACACTGCAAGTAAATACTAAGATTAGGTACACACAAGGCAGCAGAAGGTACCAGAAGATGAACAGGGAGTTTGATATTCCAAAACAGCTGCTGCTGGCGTGTGGACTTACTTGTGGAAGAGGGTACAAAGCTGGAAGACCTCCGTTTGTTACTGTTGGTGAAGAGGACAAGGAGAGCATTTCTACTCTCCTGCAAAGCGCCCTGGCTCTTAGCAAACTTAACCAGGTTGTGCTCAATTCTATTGTCGAATACATGTGTTGTAGTTATCAAAAAGCCATGGTTGGAGCTGCTGTTTCCAACCCACTTGGAAACCTGGTAGTGACAGGGGAACGAAAAAATACTGTTTCAATTTTCTTATTACAGCATTACAATTACGCAAGGTTTATATCAGGAAAAGGGAACAGGCAACAAGCTACGAGAGTGTAAGAACATATATTATGACAGAAGTGAGGTAACTGTATAGCGGAGACTCAATGGAGTTTAATATTTAAACCAGTAATTCAACATTTAAAAATACAAAATACCATACGCATTCCCCAAAGCTACATTTACAGGAAGATAATTAATTTCAGAGAATTTACTAGTGAATAGATGAGTCTAGGAGTTAAAATTAGCATTAAAATAAATCCTCTCTGACTTTAGCCAGGAATTTATTTTTCACAGCAATCTTAATAACAGAATAATATGAACTCTCCAGACTTTCCATACCATTAAAACTCATTTAAATCTAACAAACATGGCATTTGAAGAAATTAGCTCGCCATCAAGGAAATTTACTTTATCTAATTGTTATAATTGCAGGCTAATAGATAAGGCCAGGCCATTCTCAAGCAGGGCTATCATGACCTAGGATGCAACTCAAGCATCCAAGCATGCTGTTCAGTCTGACCATAAAGCTTAGGCAATGAAAAACACTGTCCGAGAGTACAGATTTAAACCCAAGAAACTCTATGTTTTAAATCACGTTTGTTTGTTTGCTATGGAAAGGCATTCACATACTGTTATAGTTCAAGGATTCTACAAAACAAATCTTGAAACTAACAAATAAGTTTACAGAGGCAGTTAAATGAAAAACAATCCCACCATGACAAAGTCCAGAAACACAACGTTAAAGCACACTGCACATCTGCTCTGTAATAATGTCACCAGAATAAAAAGGAGAAACAAAAACCTACTCTTAGCACACAATCAATGCCATCTCCTTTGGCAGCCCAAGGACTAACATGTTTTAATCACAATGACATACTTGGCCTGATGTCCCTCCTATCGACTAGGTTTGGGTTACTCAATTCTCACCGTGCCTGTGCTGCCAGCAGCATATAAACACTTCTCCTTTAATTCAGGTAGCACCACGTGTACTTTTAAGTGTAGAGAGAAAGCTTCTCCCTCTGCTGCTGTCCTTCAGTTTGAATTGACCACAAAACCCAGCATAAGTGCAATGCTGGAGTTATGAGCTGACTGTCATCTTAAGAGACTTATAACTAAAATTAAGTCAGAATTCTCTGCTTACTGTCTGCGTGACGTTGAATACTTCCCAGCCTTCTGTGTACAGGGACAATAACCGTGTTGCAATGAGTCGTTTTTTTTGTGGCTTACTTCCACTCTCCAAAAGCTCATACACTTCCACCTTGATGAGAGCAATACAACAAAACAGTAAGAAATGAAACCAATTGTTCTTCCAGCAAAACAAGGAGGATGAAGATTATGCACATTTCTGCCACGTCATAGCTGTAAAACTGTACTATCATTCTAAACTAGGCAAAAAGTAGTTTTTGGACAGTTTAACAGAAAAAGTATCGCTACATCCATCTACTTCCAGGTGTGTTCAGAGGCAGGATACTGGACTGTTTGATACTATAGAAAAATATCCTGACCATCCCTTTTCTTTCTCTTTTGAACATCTGATACCGTGAAAGTCTTCTGTTCCTCCACATCTTCGTCTTCAGGTTTGCAAAAAGTCCATTCCTGCCTTTGGCCAAAGGAAACAGATTCACTCAGCGTCAGAGTCCTCACCTGCCCTATTCTCCTATGAATCCCTGATTGCTGCTATTATTTTTTAAAGCGGCTTAAGCAGATAAATTTTGATTCGAATTTCAAAATATCTCAAAACCCAGAAAAGTATGGTATGGTTTGAGATAGGTCTGACATAGATATCTTTAGGGATAGCTCATTGCTATAGTGCGCAAAGGACAGCATACTGCCAAAGCCAAAACCTTGCGCCTACTTCTTTGCATGCTGGAGGCAAAGAAAAAGTGAGGAGGACAATCAAATAAAAATAAAAATAAAGCAGGTTTATGTGGTAAATGGTTGCGCTCTTCATTTTCAGTATTATTAACAATGAAAGCACAAGTAAGCGTTTACTTGACAGATTATTTCCCCACTTACTTTGCAGAAGTGTTTCACATCAGACCTTCTAGACACATGTGCCCTCTTCAGCTTGAAGACCCTGAACTCGGCTTTCAGCATCTGCTCGCCCCTCTCCATCGCGCTGATGTCGAAGTAGAAGTGGTACTGGTCCACGGGAACTGGAAGAGAGCCTTCTTTAGGAACAACGCAAGACCCCGCAAAGTAAGCCGTACCCCCGCGTCTTCCACAGCAGCTGCCGGGCCTGCTCAAATCTGCCGGGGGGGGGCGAGGCGGGAGGTGAAGGGGCTCCGCCGCGGGCACGGAGGCCGCTCCCCCGCTGCTCTGCTGCGGGGAATTCACCTCTCGGCTCGGCCCCCGCCGCCCCCGGCCCCGGCCGGGCCCCCCGAGGACCCACCTCGGTCCTCGAAGCTGCGCACCACGTCGCCCTCCAGCAGCCCCGGGGCGCGGGTGATGCCGTTGGCGTCGGCCACCTTGTTGAAGAGATCCACCATGAACTGGGGCGGCTTCTTGCGGGGCAGGACGTCGGGCGGCAGCTCCTCGATGTCGAAGACCTCCCGCAGCCGCTGCAACGCCGCCGCCAGCACTTCGTCCCGCGGGCCGGGGACCAGGGGCAGGCCGCTCGCCGCCGGCAGGCTCAGCAGCCAGGCCAGGCCCAGCCACAGCCGGCGGGCCGCCATGGCCGGCGGCGCGGGCTCGGGAGGGCCGCCTCGGCTGCCCCGCGCCGCTTCGCGGCTGTGAGCGCACCGGCTGTGAGCGCTTCCGCGGGCCCCGGCTCGCCGAGGCTGAGGGCGGCGAGGCGGGTGCGCGGAGCGCTGGGCAGGGTGCTCAGCCCTGATGGCCGCTTCCCCCGGGGCTGGGCGGCCGCGCCTCGCCCGGGCCATTAAGGCCCTTTAAAGGCTCAATGGGGCATCGCCGCTCGCCCGTTAACATCAGAAGGCCGCCGGCCGGGGCGCGGGGGAACGGCTGTGGGTCTCAGGGGGAGCCAAGTGTCTGCAAGGAAGACCGCACTTGTGAAAGTCTTAATTCTTTAAATTTACATTTTTTTTTTTTTACGAAGGCTTTGATTTGGGCATTGCTGATCCCAGGCGCTGTTCCCTGCCATTGCCACAGCAGGAAAACGAACACTTGGAAATGAGGGCGAGCCTCTGCATCTTCCAGCTTCGCAGCCCGCAGAGTTCCCCCGGGCGCGGGCCCCGGTACCGGGGGGCTCGGCCGTGCCGCGGGACGGGGCCTGCGCTCACACGAGTCTCTAACTCGGGCCCCGCAGCTGCCCGGGGTGAGGGTTTAGGAACCGAGTCCCGGTTTCTGCTATTGCAGCGCAGCAAGAGCAGCCAAGCTTCGAAGTAATTGGGGATGGGGGGAGGCATACGCATTCTGAAAAACTATATTAAGGCTTAAATAATTCCCAAACTGAACCAGCTTTCAATAATTTGCCCTTTTCCCCCCGCTTTGGTTGATGAAGGGAGTTCCACCTCCCCAACCACCCCCCAAAAAAACCCTCAACAAACCAAACTTAAACCCTAAGCATCCTGCATACTAGTCCTTTTTAAGGCAGTCTGGCAACTTACTGAGGAGCAGTTATACATTCCTGATGGTTCACGCAGCCGTGCCTGTTCTGCTTGTGCCACACAGCCCCGTGTTCCCTTTCCAGGCAGGAAAGCAAAGGGAGTTGGTTGTGGAGCAGGTAGAAACGTCCTCTGGCTCCTCTGCTTAGGCACACTGTGTTAGACAGGAGTACTTGCACTGAGCAAGCCTGTGGAGCCATAAGGGGATGAGGTGGTGACAAAGAGGCTACAGCTCCACACGCTCCCAAATTAGCCATTTGAAGAAAAAAAAGGTTTAATCTGGATTGTTCAAACAGCTCTGATACAGAAAGCACTCACCTTTTGCTGCTCTGAAGTTGAAGTTCTAGGGCACTTGGCCTTGCGGCTCTTCAGCTCCAGACTCCCTCCTGCTGTCACTCATTCCAGCCGTCAGCTATTGTAGCCACATGTTTGAAAAAAAATTGGGTAGTTATTATTGCTATGTTTTTTTCACCAGGAGACAAGCTTGCTGATCTGGTTTGCCACATGAGGTGCAGAGGACTGATGATGGAAAATGAGAAGCAGTGATGGGTTAATCAGACCAGTGTAAAGAGCACTGTTGCTGCACATAAAGCTACAGCCAACTTTGATCGTCAAAACTCTCCAGTTGTCTTCTAAGGGCTGTAGGTATCTCAGCTCATGGCTAACAGCAGTGCTGGATAAAGTAATATCCATTCAACTACCTGCCTAAGAGCATGGAAAGACACTAGTAAGATATGAGAAATCATCACTAGATTGTTTTTCAGTTATCCTAAAAGCTTTGCTTCCACTCCACTGCTTCTTCACATGCTTATCCTCACAAAACCTACCCTGCCCTTGGGCCTCTTCATTTACTCCTAGTATCCTCCCTAGGCATATACCTCCATTTTTACTCTCATGGTGCTGCTTCCAGACATTAATGTCTGGAAACACATAGCTAGGGTTCCCAAACAACCTTAACTCTGCCCTAGAGGCAAAGATTTATGAAAAAATCCTCTCTGTTTAATATAAGCTGGGACCACAAACAACGAAATGCCTCAATCATAGTAGTGCAACTGCAGAAATTCCAGCCTACAGTTAGCCAAACATAACCCACTGAGTGCTGTGTTCTTTTATTTTCATATTTCTGATTAGGCAAACAACATAATGAAAGCCTCGCTCCCTATTCTTCCGTAAGACTGTATGACTCACCACTTATGTAAGCCTTATGCAGGAGTTGGTCATAGCTCCACTGATGATACTACATACTGGTTTGCAATTAGTGCAAGGCTTCAACCTCCCTGTTCTGTACAATAAAAATAGGTTCTCTCAACTTACATGTTGTGAGCAGTGTGGCTTTGGGAGCCCAGGAAAAGCGGGGAATCTGTAGGGAACTATGATTGATAGTTAACAACTTAAAATTTTAGGTGGATTCTCTAAAGAGTTCAGCATTGGCATTGCTTTTCCTTCTCCCTCTCTCAAATGACTGGATAAACAGCTTGGAGGGTCTGAAGAGTTCAAAATCATCTGGCTTTCAGGTATAGCTTATGGGTAAGAACAGTGGGATTTACTACGTGGCCTGCCACATCGTTTGTGATACTATTATAATTAATATGGGACAGCAATGTTGGAAAAGCATGGTTATCGGATGGTATCATTAGTGGGCAGAGCAAAATTTACTTGGGGGCCTCCATTGTGCATTTCAGAACCTTAGCAAGTTTGGACTTAAATGCAAGTCCAACCCTGCCATTCAGAAATGAAGAGCTCAGCGCAGAATATACTCTCCCTTCTCCCATTAATTTTATGTTAGCACAAACAATAAGAAACTAGTGGATAGAGCAGGCTGGAAGTTGCTTCTTTCTCAATACAGCTGCCTGACACTTCTCCGTACACTCTCTGTGCAGGTTCTGTAGTTCCTAGTTTAGTGACTCACAACAGATCTCTTCTTTCTGGAAAAAAAAACCGAGTAGTTTTCTGCTCCCTGACTGCAGTCTTCACTGTGGCTTTTGCAGGCAGGGAGCACGAACACGAGGTATTTCACTCACTTCATAGCAGCTCTCTTAGACCCATTTAAATAAGAAAAGAGGAATGACCCTTGCGCGGAAGGTGTCAGACTTCTCTTTACTTTTACTGATAGTAGAGGCAGCAAAACCAGGGTCGCCCACAGAAGTTAAAAATTACTAAGGAAAGCTTCATCTTCTAAGTCTCAGCTGAAGTGACAGGACTGTACCACATCAGTGATATCATGTGAAGTAGAAGTGTTACGTCACCCCAGAGCCTAGAATAGCAATCCCTTAAGGGCTGGGTAGATGGAGAGAGCCACTGAGTTAGTAAGCGTATATTCAGCATTGAGCTTGAATGTTGAACAGGGGAAATTATAAATGGCCCTAAGTAACAGAGAGTGTTTTTACCATCTATCTAACATATAAATACCTCTCCCAGAGGAGATAAACTCCCAAGTGCAGACTTGCCAGCACATCCTGAGTCGCAGACATGTGCCCTACTCAAGCCCTTCAAAAACTGGACTCTCAGCAATTTTGTATGATAGTTTTGTGTAAACTACAGTTGCTGAATTAATGATCTAGACAATAAGATGCCATATTACCTCTGTTTTTCCAACCAGGACTTCTTTGTGCTGTGCTATCATTTCCTGAAGCATCCAAAGGACATGAAAGATTTCTTTCCTTCCCCGAAAAACTGCATCCGTCAGATGGGGAAACCAATGCAGCAGGCAGTATAGTACCGCATCCAAAGTCACCCAGAGGTTTATAGCAGGAGAATCCAGAGCTCCCTGCTCCTAAAAGACCAAACAGGTAGATTACTCCACATTTTAAGCCATCTCAGTGACTATGCTACCTAACTTAATTCCTTCTTAATTTTTCCTCATGGTTTAAGTAATTTCTTGGCCCATACGTTGGGATTAAGCCAAGTTTGGATAAAGCTGCTACGGGTTCTCTTCACATCTAATCTTTCCATCACCTTTATGTATCATTTGAGAAAGCACCCGCACCAGCAGCACAGAAGACACTGCATCGTCTTTCCTTGCTGAACCACTGAGATATGGCTGTTCCCCAACACCTCCTCCCTCCAAGAGAGAAAACTGCTTAAACTGTTATTGCTAGATTTGACACAGGAATCTCAGCAGTATGCAAAAAGAACGCAAGTCAGGTATTATCACACCAATTTTATTATTCATCTACCTAGTTCCTTCTTTTAAAAATAAAATTATTTTATGTTGGAGAAGTGTTATCCTTTCAAAAGAACATTAGTCAACTTACTGTTTTCTCTAAGACTGTTTTGTCAAATTAACTGCTTTAATTACTGCTTCCTGTGACAGCTGTCCCTAAAGGACACATCCTGTAACAGCAACTTTCACACTTTTTCGAGGTATGTGATGTCTGCCTGGGTATCTTTGTCACTGAGAAAGTATGGTATATCATTATATGTGGATTTTTTTTTTTTGATAGATCTCAATGTGTAACATTTTCAAATCTATTGGAAAATTCCCTCCCTCCCCACCAATGCTGTTATGATGACTCCTCTCTCATTTTCACACTGTAACACAGTAGTATCATTGTTCACTGAACAGATTTTGTGTATCTGCTCAGTCTTACGAAATGCAAAACATTCCCCCTCTGTGAAGAGCTTTTTCCTTACATACTAGTGATGGAGCATTATGGGTTCTGGCAGTATTCATTCTCTACCAAACTGAGTTAATTGGTAGATGAGGAAAAAAGCCCTGATTCAATTGCAAACTAACATCAGTATAACCAAGTGCACTCGGTTATATAACCAAGTATATATATAAATATATATATATAAGTGTGTGTGTGTGTGTGTATATATATATATATATATAAAAACAAGTATAACTTTAACTGGGGAATCAAGACACAAAGGTGTCTTCAAGATGGCTACTGAAATCATTGCCATCACCTATCTCCATGATTTTTGAAAAGCACATCTCAAACTGTATCTGGAGTTCAGCCAAAAACGGAGCCCACAAGATCATTCTTTGTGGAAATCAACCAAAAACCTGTGCAACAACCTGTCCGTTTTCAGGAACGCAACTCACCTCTAATTGTCCTTTCCACACGGCAGTATCAATAAGCACACAGAAACTGGAAAAAGGCTAATGTTCTGTGGCTGTTTCAATCATGTACGTGCAGCATCCCAGATGACATGCTTTTTGGCTCTGATAAAGGCTAGTATCAGAAGGCTAGGTCCTCAAGGAACAGCATCAGCCCATTCATGTCAGCCGAGCTGCATTTACAACAGCTGAGCAACTGGAGATTTCTTAGTCCTAATGACTGAGTAGCTCAAAGAAGAGAAGTGCTGCAGGATTTTATGAACAACAAAAAAAATCTCATCAAGTCCTTTTGAAAGTATTGTCCCTTCTGTTGTAGCTTCTTGAAAGGCAGAGAATTGCACTACTAGAAGACAGTCAAAATTAGCCAAGTTTAGCAATCTTGGAATAAAAACCAAAGTTGACCTTGTGACTTGAGTACAACTGTCTATAGGTAACTATCATGTGAAGCCAAAACTTACCCATACAAAAGCCCAATTCTCTACAGCTTTACTTGGGAGGATAACATTTATTAGCTGTAGTTGACTCGATTCTCCACGTGGTGTAGCCCTTTGAGAAGGGGCTGAGCCACAGTATAAAGTTACGGATTTAAAAATGCTCCGCTCCATTTTTAATCACCATTTCTATCAATCTATCCATTCAGCATCTTGCTAACATTTCTTTTGCGGCAGGTCATTATTGTTCAGAAGAGTCAAACGCCTACAACCTTTAGGAAAATCTCTTTTCCCTAGGTCAGAATTTAGTTCTTATACTAGAGATGAGTGGGTTGGCTATACAAGACTTAAGTGTTCAGCAAAAGGATGAACACAGGAGAATAAACACCTGGAAGAATGTAAAAGGAGGATGGGACGGCGGGCGGGGGGGAAACATCTTAATAAACAAAACAGTAGGTTTTTTCACCTCCCTCTTTACAAATATGGTTTGAAACCAGAAGGAACAATTATGGTAAGTTTTAACTTTTGCTGTCAAAATACCAGTGCAGCACGTTTTACCCAAACAGTGTACTCAGTCCCCATAACCACTTACAGAACAATCCAAGTTTTTGCTGTTTAGCTTTCTACATTTTTGTTCAACTGCATTTGTCTGCTGAGCTGTGTGGGTAGTAGGTCACATCATCTACATTGGCATGACATTTTTGGAGTAGCATGGTGCTTTTAGCATCTTTACAGGAAAGAAATTTTCAGTAGTTCCTTGTGGTATACGTTTTTTTTTTTTTAATTTGAAGATTATACTCACTGTTTCATGCTGAAATGTCTTTCCTTAATAAGATATAATGATTTTTTTCAACTTGGTTCCTAAATTAACATCTGGATTTTGATTGTTCTTTATCCCCTTTTTACTGAGGTAAGAAAACAAATTATAAAAACACAAGCATTTCACATGAGTGATTTTTGGAATCATGCACAAATAAAGTAGCAACTACGAACTGCAGCATTGAATACTTGGAAACTGAGAAGGCTAAAATACAAGCTTTTAAAAATATTACGAATCTGTAAGCTATTTAATGGTAAACATGTTTGGCTATGCAATATCATTAGTCAGGAATTGTTTCAGATATTCTATGAAGATGTGAAAGGAATTCACTTTACACAGGTAAAGCTAAACAAACAAGAAATCAGATAATGCTTTATGTAATAAAAGTATTCTGAAATAACTCTTCTACTTTAAAATGTATAGCAGCTATATTATATTTCAGAACAAGTTTTACCTATAAATCAGCCTGTAGACCTTTAATCACATACACTTTTGAGGTGAAATACTTACAAATTTTTTTTTTGAGTATTATACTAACATTCATTCAGTCTTTTAAACATTTTAAACAAAAGCTAGCACTGGAAAAAAATCTAGTGGCCAGAATGCGTAACTTGAAGTTGTACAAAAAATGGAAATGTACTTAAAGATAATATGAGTCATTTAGTCAGAGCCACACTATACAGGAAAATACTGCTCTCCCACCCCATTCTTCCCCCTACCCTCAAAGAAGACTTCTAGAACAGACTTCTGGTTTTGCTTTTTTAATAAGTCCATAAAAGCCAAGGATTTATAAAAACCACATGCAAGTCTATTTACATTAACAGATCAGTGAGAAGCTGCAAACTTTCCTTAGTACAGGAACTATGTCTTTAAGATTGGAAGTAGTAAATAAAACAGGACACCAGAACTGACAGCTAAGGTGACAACAGCAGCTTTGCTGACAGCTGAATTCCTGGTTTCTTCCTGGGGCATAGGGACGCATGGGGGCATGACACCCAAAACCAATTAAAATTCCCTACAGCTTTGGAGAGAACAGCAGAATTGGTTTGTTTTTACTCTTTTACTGACCCATTTTAAGTCCTATCGACATATCTACAATTTTTGAAGTGTTTTGTAATTGCAGCCTAGATTCTTGGTTTCATCTTTTTCCTGAAAGAGGGAATGTAAATGAATATAAATGGGATCAGAAAAAGAGATGTCAGGAAAAGGTGCAGCAGTCCCACCTTCAAATGCCATGAGGAAAAGAAACAGATTCTTGGACTGTCTGCCCTCTCCAACTCCAGTCTATGAAAAGCTAACTGACCAGTTACTGAAACAGTGAGGCACCACTTTTTGCAAATCTCTACAGATCCTTTAGCACTGAGCAAAAACAAGAGGAAAAGCCATTAGAAGTATCTTAAAGACTTTCTTTACGAGACCAAAGTAACAGTTTATATTCCTGCTTCACCATTCATCTTTCAATATTTGTACTTTCACTTGCAGTAAACAAGATACTTTCACTCTGAACAAAAAACTAGAAGTAGCTCAGCTTTCCCTTTTCTCAACAGCTTAGGGATAGGAAGGACATTAGGCATATTTAACTGTTCCTAGTTTAAGCCATACAGTAATTTAACGTTGCTGCAAGAATGTGCAAGAATGTGGTTTTCTTCTCAAAATTGATCCCTTTTTTCCCCCTTAAGATTTCCTTATGTAGCACACTAGTACCTTGAAGACAGACCCACTATAGTACTCGGGTTTGCTACAAATAATCCAATCCTTCCTTCCTTGGAAGAAAATGGGTATCAGAACTTGTCTGACTGTCAGGAAGACTGAGATTTTCCCTATCTACAGAATAGGTATGACCTGTAACTTCTGCATATGCTCCAATTATGTCTCTGGCCAAAAGTGATAGTTTAGTAAAATACAGTGAAACCATTCCCCCTCTGACCAACTAACACCTCAGTCTTTGTCAAGGTATAAAATTTTAAGTGCTAACAGGGAAGTGGAAAGTTTTTGACATAAATTACAGTGAGACACATTAACATTTCATAGGATTTCCATTATTAGTCCACAACCTGTGACAAACATAACAGTTACTGTCACCTCAGTGGTAAGAAATACTGTACCAAGCAATTGCCAGTGGTGTACGGGACTGTAACCGAATTGATGATTATGGTGTAAAAGGGTTTTCCGTAATATAATAAGTTTTCCATAATTATCACCTGTCAGTCATCTCAATATCCTGCCAGGCTTTCAATTTTTTGTGATTAAACCTCCGTGGCACTAGAATTATTTCGCAAGTTAATTAGTGATGTAAGTTACACTGCATATGCAAGATGCTGCCAACAATGAAAGCACCAATATTAAAACAAAATTCTCACTACTGATGAAAATATCATACAATGATTTTGATGCATTTGTCAGTACAAGCGAATCTCTCATGCTGACCACTATCATCTCCTCTTTTTTTTTTTTTTTTTTTGATGGTACACTGTGTGCCCGATGACCATTCAAGTAACATACAGAAAACTGAGGAAGAAGTTCTTGGAATTTCACAGAAATCAAATAAAAGTCTTACAACCCACGGCAACATCCATGGTTCTTATTGCAATAAAAAGTCAGTATGGATTCTTCATCCCATTTATATTAAGATTTGTTTTAAAGAAAAGGTGCTGATATTTTGTATTGTTTCATCTAAGAGGTAGATGGCACTTTCACATAAATAGTGTAAATCAGAAATTAAGTTAGCTCTAAGCCTGCAACACGCGCTGCACCACTGACTGCTCAAGTCAATTACTAAATTATGAATATGAAATAATTCCTCATTTTAAAAGACAAACAGTAAGTCTTTGAAAGGAGAGTGGTGGCTGAGTGCACAGACAGGTGCCTTCCCTTGACAAAGGTCAGCGGAATTCTGGCTTTAGCCTCCAGACACCTTCACCGTTCGGGCTCCTATGGAAGGTGCAGAGATTGCGGAGAAGTTCTCTAAAGACGCAAGACTGCGCCACAGGCAGTTTGGACTCAAATTCGTGCAGTAGTTCCTGAGTGCTAGCCTCGCCGTCCGCGCGGGCCTGGAACGCTATGAAGTTACGCATATCCACGAGCAGTTCATCGTATTCTGTTGAAACCGGGGCTGGGGCAGGTGCTTGCTGATGATTCTCATCTCCCTCATTCCCTGTCCGTTGTGGTAAAATAAGGTGGTTTCTGGCCCTCATCTTAGCTAATAAAGATGAAGAGTCTAGTGCACTGGATGACGATTCTCCAGATTTTCCATCAAAGTGTCCATTGGAACCACACTTCTTTATATTTTCTTTCTTTATTGTACCTGCATCCTGCAAATAAACATACAGACTATGGAGAAAGTTGGATTTTCTGGGGAGATCCACAAAATCTGTTAAACACAATCTGCCCAGTGTTTAGGCTTAAACAACAAACATGAACACTGAGAAGCTAGTCATCTGAAATACACAATGAAGAGGTAATATGTTCTGGTCTCAACTTTAGAACTTACAAAGTGAAAGAAAAGCATTGCGGGTCTTGAGACAGATAACCAGACCATGCTGCAATTTGTGACTGCTGTATCTAATTAGTCTTCATCAAGATCCTATGTCAAAACATGAAAAATCAAATTCACAGGTGACTAAAAATTCTAGAATTCTACATAATCATACAACAAATGGGTATGAGACACATGTACAGTATAAATCAGATTGGTTGCATAAATCAGAACATTTCACATATATCAGCTCTTAAAAGAGAAATGTTAGCTTGCGTCTCTTACCTTGCACTTCTTTGCAGGTGATGCACAAGTGGAATGTGAAGAAAGCAGCATGGGGTTTCTTTTTTGACCAAACCGACTCCTAAAAACCCATAAAAGAATTAACTCCATAAAACATCCTTCTCAAAATGATTAGGATAGTTTTGCGAAAGACACTGACTGGGTTTGCGTTTTAGGGTTCTCAAGAGCCCTCTGCCAAACTCTCTCTCCTCTACTGTGCAACAATAATGCTTTCTTTGTACTTCAGAATGGACTTCCTAGGCTTGTAATATGCCTTCATGTCTTTATTAAATATAAAACATGAAACGCCACTTTGATACATGTTACTGCAAATACCAAGTGCAAAACAAGATAAATCCATAGCATCCTAAGGAACTCTTCTATTTTGGAAAAGTAGTGTGAGAACTGAACTTACTTTATTCCTGCTGGTGCACCTGAAAGACCGCTCATGCCTGTCCAGGTTGGCACACCAGAAGCAGCTCCTAAACATTGCTGTCGAGAGACTTTTAAGGCTCTTAAGGCATCCTGGGCCACTCTGTTTGCTTCTGCTTCCACCAGCACATGATCTGCACTGGAAGCTTCCATAATGGCATCATGCTTCATAACGCTGTGTACCCCTAAAAAACAGAAGATACACGAAAAGGTGAAGAAGGACATCTGTTAATTTACATGGTTATCTGTAAAATTAAATATTCACCATTTAAGTGAATGCCACAATCACATATTTCCTTTTTCAGGTTGATTATATTCAGCACTTCAGTATAGTCATTTCTAATAAGAGAATCCCCTTCTATCAGTTAAGCAATCAATTTGGCAGTAAACCACTTCTGGTGTGGTCATGAGGTCATTAGTCACAACAGACTTGGCAATTATGTGGGTAAATAGATAACTTCTACTGTTATGGACAGGACAGCAGAAGTGAAACCCTTGTGTAAATGAAGGTTGGTTACATCCTTATTTCCAGAAGAAACACTGCATTACTTCTATATCCAGAAGTGTTTCTGGAAGGCTGCAGATCTCTCTGAAATGTTTGTGCCAAGGTAATTACACATTCATAACGAGAGCATTTCAATGATGAACACTTCAATGTTTCACTACAGTAATAGAATAGATAAAACACATTTTGTATTGTAGCTCTAACCACCAGTTTTACAGTCTGACACTGTTGAGCAGCCAAATAACAACGGTTACCTGATTTTTTGAAAAGTCTCTCCAAGACATAATCATCATTTTTCTTTGAGTCCTCCTCCTTCTCTTCACTGTTTTCCCTTCTGTATC
This sequence comes from Calonectris borealis, assembly GCF_964195595.1. Classification (NCBI taxonomy): domain Eukaryota; kingdom Metazoa; phylum Chordata; class Aves; order Procellariiformes; family Procellariidae; genus Calonectris; species Calonectris borealis. The sequence continues at coordinate 24,108,990 of NC_134318.1, forward strand.
GCTTTTGTTTCACTAGATGAGGAATGCGCTCTCCTTCAAATTTGGCATCTTTGTGACGTTTCTTCTTAGACTTATTTTTGTGGCTCTCATGTGACAGCATATCCACCCTGTGCTTTGTTTTTGAGGTACATTTATAATGATTATTATCTAATTGCCCATCTTCAGTTTTAGCAACCTGCTTTTCCCAAGAGCCAGCTGCACCACACGTAAGGCTAAGATCTCCCTTGACATTTGCATTAGCTGCTCCATGTAATTCATCAGCCACCACAGCGTTCAGACATTTGGCATTCTCTGAAGACCCTACATCACCTGGCAATGACTGGAACATAGATTTGTCAGGTCTTTCCAAGCTTCTGTCCTTGCTTTTATTCAATGAATTTATATTAGTAGCAGCTTGTGCATTATCTTTGGCATTGCTATTTTGGTCAAAGGCTTCCAAATTTCCTTTGGTTTTCTCACTTGTCTCTATTGTTTTAGAAGAAGAATTTGTCATGTGGGTGGTTGAGTAGGAACTGGATGACTTGCTGTACTTTGGTGAGGTGCTTTCTGTAAGATGGAGATCACCTTTAGAAGTGTCATTATCAGGTGGCTTTTCAAGTTTCTGTTTCAATTGGTGTTTTGGGACTTGAACATCTGAACCAGTACCTGAGGGATGAATGAAATTAGTATCCATTTATCAAACACTTCAGACATTTTTTCTTTCAAACAGATAGGAAAAAATGTGTACCTGCAAAAATTGCACTTGTTTCTGTCCCCTGAGATACATCTGGGCTGCTCAGAGTAAAAAGTTCATAAAGGTCATTGGATTTGAAAAAGCGCCTCTGCTTAGGGTCTTTCAGCACTCTATTTGTTAAAAACTGTTTGAAGATTTGTCTAAAAAAGAAAAAAAAAGTACTTTGTGCATGAAACAACGTCTAGCTATGTTTAAGTACTGAATACAGTACTTAAACAGAAAATTGTATAAGCACAAATGTTACCCTGCAGAACAATTAAGCAGTGGGAAGATGATGTTAGTTTCCAAAAGACAATCTTGAGTTAGCAACTTTCAAACAACCAACTAAACTGTTAAACACAGGGATTTATTGTTTTGCAGCAACCCCATAACACAACAGGTAACCACCATCCTGAAATATCCTATGAGGCATTCCTTAACTAAGCAATAAATAACTTCACAGCTAGAATTTTTGTCCATTAAAATTGAAAAGCTTGCATATATTACAATAGAACTATCAGAAAGCTCCTGAAAGAAAAACAAGAGCTTGTTAAGATGACAACATTTTAATGGTTCAATTGGTTGGAGGAATCAAAAGAAGCAGAGTAGCTCAGTCTAATGGTGATGACTGGATGACAACCACTGAAAAGGAAGATCAGACTTGTGGTTGAGAGGAAGGGAAAAAAGAGCCCATCTCCAGAGGACGGAAAGGAACAAATTTGGCAGAGAACTAAGCTGCAAAAAGTCTTCTAGCATTGGTAAATCTACTTATCTACTTCTATGCCATGTTTGTACTACGTAGGTTTTGATTGCAAGTTCTAGGCACTATTTTCCTGTACAAAAAATACATCCCTAAATAAAGCTGAAAATCAGTTCTCAAGAAGTGTTTTTATCATGATTTTGGCTCTGCTGGCATTAAACAGGGAAACTATTTTTAAATCCAATTGGCAAAAATCAAGTTTAAACATAGGTGCCAGATACCGTAGTGCACCCATCAGAAGACTTTAAAGTTTTTAAGAATTATCTGAGCTTCATAGCTTCCTGCAAGAATGATCACATATTTGCAGGGAAGAAAACACAGGCAAAGAGAAAAGACAACTTGCTTAAAGTTCAAAGTCCATTGTATTGTTCTGGAAATAAATGAATTTCTGATGGCTGTCCTGACCCTTAGAGCCCACTTCCTTGATGTGGTCAGTGTTGTTCAAACAGAAGTATGCCAGAGGGACGCAAGCCAACCAACAGCGGATGCTTTGTGTCCACGTGGTAAAGTAGATTAAAAAAGGCACTCAGTAAGTGCGGGTATTTCATTATTTAGAGCTTTTCATTCATCTGCATTTTCAAAGAGGATATTCCAGTTCTAAAGAGTAATGCCTAGACAGAGGATTCCCATGTACATTCATTTGGAATTCATGTGAGTGAAGCTAACTACTGAGAAAGCTAATGGGAAAGCAAAACAAAAATATTTCATTGATTTCAAAATACAAGCACTTTAAGGCTTTAGCTACATTTTGGAATAAATAACGTGAACATGACTGGTGGTTCTTGGGATTTAATTCTCTCACTTTGGAATGATTTGGGAATAAAATCAAATTGGGTTTGCAGAGTAGTAAATAGATGTATGTACTGCATACATCTTTACATATCCTAAGGACAACATAAAGAACTTGTTGATTTCGATTTGCATTTCAGACTTGTTGAGTCTCATGTTCTGAGTAAGGGGTTCATTTTTTCCTGTCTATGCCTCAATAGTCTCTCATTTACAGTGAATTCTGGATGTGCTGGACACAGCTGCTGGAACAGATTGATGAGGTATATTTAGCATGTGGGTCTTGGAGCTAGAGAGCCAGCAGCACAACCCTGCAGCTGGGAGTCTAACATTAGGAGAAGGCCCATTTCTCAGCAGAGATTTTTAAAAGTTTTCCATGACGTGCCCATCATGACCAAGGTTGGGGGTTACAAGCCATGTGTGCACATGCACAGGTATGTCAGTCTTACACCACCTCAGATTCGCTACAAACATTTTCTTGATACATATGGCTGTCTCCAAGGAGTAGTTCTGACTGACCTGTGGTATATCTTCTCTTCAATAGTACCTGCGGTGAGAAGCCTATACACAGTCACCTGTTTCTTTTGGCCTATTCTCCAAGCACGTTCCCGAGCCTGGAACACAAAAGGTTTGGTTACCAGACATTAGCCTCTTAGACATCTGTTTGACAGAGAGCTATCGATACCACTGTTTCAAACTTAGTTTGGACGTTTAACAAATAGTTCAAGAAGTTACATAGCCGTGGTATTTCTACAGCATTAGGACAACTAACTCAGCAGGAGAGGAAAACAATTTAGAAAGTTTACATATGTAAAAAGACAAGTCTCCAATTGCACCAAGAAATCGATGCAAAAAATCTCAAAAAATAAATTATGTTAAAATTAGAACTCATATCTAGGATATGTACTTTATATAGACTTATTCCAAAAGGGATCTATTTCACAATAGAGCTTTAACAAACACATTTCCTTTGAACGTTTCTTCTTTTTCTTAATGAAAGCTTTCCTACAAACATCTTGAACCAACTGCTATAACAGACCACTCTAGGTCAGATTACACGCTTGCAGATCTCATAGCTATGTAGGATTTCCGTCAAAAATAGTTTTTTTCCTCTCAAACATGTAAGCTCCATATACTGTTAAGGGATCTGATAAACCAGAGTCTTATCACACCATCAGATAAAGAACAACTTCTTTAACATATTGGCTTAACAGCAGTTTCTAAGGGCATAGCTACGTATCATTATTTAGTGACAAAGCCAATTTAAGCAATACTTCTCCTTTTCTTACCCTGCATTGCCACCATGAACAGTCACGCCTGTTCAAGAGCTTGCACAGTTGTACTCTCCCTTCAGAAACATCTAGTTTGTTTGTTTATTTATTTAAGAAACCCAGACCATTTCAACTGTTTGTTTGGCTACGCTCTAAACAGACTATGTGAATTCACAATATTGAAGAGTGGTAAGGTATAACAGCATAAAGGGGATGTGGTGGGAACCGCTTAAATTGGCTTTGCCACAAGAGTAATCATAATGTGGAACTGCACCCTAAGCCATCATTGCTGAGAGCAGCAACTTAGGGAAGAGCAACATTAGTGCTTTAACACTATTTGAGGAGACAAATGTCATTCGGTCTTCATTTTTATTTCAACTTAGCAGGTAAATGGAATGTAATGAACCAAACTCACCTGGGTGTCTGTACTGGGATTCCAGTCAGGATCATAAATAATAACTCTGTCAGCACCAGTCAAGTTAACTCCAATGCCACCAACACGAGTTGTTAGAAGAAAAATAAATATGGATTTGTCCTATAACACAAGAGAGAATTTACTAAAGCAAGAATTACCAAAGTACAAGATAATTTTTTTTTAAAGTTTCCTGGATTTTTTTTATCATCAGCATTATTTGCAAAGATGCAAAGGGAGTCAAGAGAAGGAATACATTTCCTTGTTTGCCTAATATCTCTTTTGACAAATAAAAGTAGCTTGATCTAAATTTCATTTACTGTTGTCCAATAAAATTTCTCTTCCCCCTTTTCAACAGCATTTTTTTTTTAGCAGAAAACCCAACTTAAGTGTGAAAAAAGTGATGACTTTTCTCCCCTCTCACAAAGAAAGTGGTTTCGTTTGACTGAACTCCTCAGTTTTGTGTCTCAAACCTGAAGCAGTATATTTAAAAACAGACCTAAAAGGAATGCAAGAACTCAACCATACTCACTAATAGGCATTAGTGTGCGGGACGCAACATCTCACCTCATTGTATCTTGTTATAAGGGGCTGTCTGGAAGCTATTGTTGTGGTGCCATCCATCCTGAGGTAGGAATAGTTTCTGTCTCTCACAAAGACTTCAAGTATCTGCAGCATCTGTTGTGATGGAAAAAATATAATGAAATCCAGACGTAAAGACTGAGCAACTGTCTAATCAAGTCATAAGAATTTCTGGTACTAACTGCAGTGCCAATCAAACAAACAAGATGACGACCAAAAACTTGTGAATCTTAAATGAGCAGAAAATTCAGTAACTTATGTAATTGCGGGGCAGGGAGGGGTAATTAGTTACTTCACTGCTGAATGCACGAGTGGAATGTTTGTGCTTAGTTTGGGAAGTCAAGAGCCGTGGTTTCAAGACAATTAACCAGGTAAATGGTGCAGCATTCCAAGAGAATCCACAGAAGCAAGACAAAATCGTGAATACATAAGAAAAACAAATGATCATTGTCTGTGCCCAAAGCAGACAATTCTCAGGATTAGATGTGCACATGCACTAAACAGTGTGAGCAAACTGACTACCAATTCCATCCTGAAACTACACAGTAGGGACAATAAATACATCACCACAATAAATATATACCCACTGTATTATATGGGTACAACTGATACAAGCTTTGACCCAGTACATTGAATTTGGGCAACACTGCCACAACACTGTCATTCCAGTAAAGCTGGGAGCTTGGGAACTGGTCTCCAATTATTCCAAAGACATTAGTCATTTTAGTATTTTTTTCAATAAGATGTTCATTTTCTGAGAAGGACACTACAAAAGGTGGTTCTAATTACAAGTCTCATTGGGACACACATGCACTTTTTTAGTTTCAGTAATAACCAAAACTAAAACCAATTGGCTTATCTTACCTGTCTTGACTGAGTAAAAAACAACACTCTGTGACCTTGCTTGTGCCATATTTTCAGCAAGGATTCTACCACTACCATTTTTCCAGAACGTTTCCAATATCCAAACTGATCTGCTTCCTCCACTTCAGCATCTGGTACACCCCTCAAAATCCTGGGACCACCAGAGAAGAGGTCAGGGTGGTTGCAAATCTTTCTCAAAGCTACTAGTCCTGAGAAAATCTAAAGAATACAGGAGAAAGATGTTTTTATTTTCTTGACAAATACTTGTATCTATACGGGCTGAGAAAAATAAATAGCAATGGATTAATCCAGTCATCATCAAGAAGTTTGTTTTTAATAGTGGTTTCATCTTTAGAGAAGCCAATGGACGCTAATACTCATTTCACGGAAAGTTTTAGGAAAAATCAGTACAAGAGAAGGTCAATGAAATTTTGTGTTCTTGTGAGCCTATTCTGGTGACAAAGTTAAGAGAATTCTGCAACAATTTCCACATTAGCAAACGCAGCCCCTAGCTGTAACTCACAGTCAATTTTTTTCCCCACTCAAAAGGAAAAATTCCACCAAGTTTGTTACTTGAAATTATTGTGTCCTTTCTTCCAACCCCCGCCATGTTAGCAGGTGACTTATGACAGACCTTGAAGATAGCAAGTATTCGCACCAGAATGCATGGTAACAAAGAACAGATGAGTAAACATATTTGAACAAACATATGAAGCTGAAAATTACTTTTGATGCCGTGTTAGAAGGGTTCTGTTCAGTTATTCATTCAATAATATTACAAGTGTTACTTATTCTTCTGATATAATGGGCACTCATAAAAATGGACTAGCTTGAAACAGCAAATCCCTCAATCTTCTGTCACTACAAGTTGGATGAGCCTGCTCATAATTTATTGTTTGTACAATGGGGTTTTTGTTTTTCAGCTGGGATTCACTGCTGTCATTACAAAACATCTAACAAAAGTATTGACATTTACTGTTCAAAATTTTCAGAACTCTAGCAAATATGATAGCCCATTCTGTAACATCTTAGAGAAATATCTGCAGATAGTGTTGTACAAGCCATCTCTTGAAGATCAAGCTCCTTAAAATAATTTTCATTGGGATAACTAAAATGGCTAGGCACTTGAAAAAAATTGGGCACTATACTTTTGCGAGATCTGGAAAAATAAAAAAGTCAAAACAGTGATAAGGTCAACATCTGCTTTGTATGGCACTGCAATATACATGGCTGTACTGACCACACAACTCACGGGAGCCACTGGGGGTGAGGGGGGAAGGGATTTCACAGTTCCCAAGACAAGGAAACGTGGTAAATTACATGTTATAACCAAGACATATTACTTTTCCTCTTCAAACAATAGATTTGTATCCTGCAGCTAAAATGGGAGTGAAAAACACCCACTGCATGCATACAAAAGTCAAATGGACCAGATGTGTGCAATGTAGGAGTCACAGGGAATAGCAGACTTTTTACACAGGCAACAGTAGGCATTTGAAACTGTGTTTCAATTACTACTGTCATCCTGGCCACAGCAATTTCAACACTTATGTTGTGAGGATGGAGGCAAAAGATGCTGAAGTGACTAGTAAGACAATAACAAGGATGCTTGCTATTTGCTCTGCTGTATGTTAAGACTCTGTGAAATCATCAACTGTTGCATCACAAAGTTATCACACCTGAACTGTACTCTCAGGACAAATCACTATTTTCCTTTGCTTCACTTTTACAATTGGTTAAAAGCATGCATACAGTTACCTACAGCAGGTCATCCAACAAGCCATAATTTGTTCCCAAGACCACAAACATATTGCGAAGACCATTCTATTCCTACTTTTATCTGGTCATGCCACTACATATGGATCACTAACTCTACATATTCCATGGAACATTTCTGAGAAAAAAAAGCAGGCATCCACAAAAGCAGAACTGAGATCAGTATGTTTGCTTCCCTTTCTGCTCAGAATCCAGCTAGAAGAATGCGAAGGTCAGTCCATGACTTTATCCATCAAATTCTACCTGTCATTAGCCTTAATTAATGCCAACCTGCATGTCTCCATTGAGAATCTGGTAAACTTCTTTAGAGTTGATGAAATTTTGATAGACTTGACGCTGCTCATCTGTCAAACGGCAAAAGAGAACCTACCAAAACAAACAAACGAACTGCTCAAGCCCAAGCTGTAAACTCCAAACAGAGTTTTAAAGTTTTACAATGAAGCTTCATAGATGTCTGACATACTGAAATACTAAGTTAAGAGATAGTGCATAGAAATCATTAAAAAATAAAAAAACTTAGAATTTTTAGAGAACAAAAAAAGATGGGTTTCATGAGGTTTTTTTGTGCTCTCAGTTGTTATTTTTTCCCCTCAAATTGCTTTAGTTTTGGAAGTGCTACCATTTTCCAGTTTTAATGAGGTAACTGTGCAATGTTAGCACTCTCTCAAAGCTGTTTATAGGAAACGCTTTCCATTGTGTGTCTGTTATGTCCCTTACAACTTGCAAATTCCTAGTACCTCATGGGAAGGTTAGCACACATAATCTATTCTGTCATTAGCCTTTGAGATTTTTCAGATGGTTTGATGGGCTAAAATGGAACAAAATCACTTCCTTGCATCCTGCAAGGCAGCCAACATTATGCCATAAGTCAAGCTTATGTACTGCCCTGTGATTGACAAGAAGAAAAATCAAATTTGTTTAATCTGTTTATGATTGCATTCTTTACCCCAGACTCTTTAAAGTATATAGAAATTCAAAATTTGGTTAAAAAAAGATCATTAGACTGCACAGCAGAAACTGAGTATGGCCTACTCATTTATTATATACCTTTCAGCACTGTCTTACAACGACTAGCATGTCTAACTTCTCTTTTAGAGGCAGGAGACAGGAAGGAAAAGAGTGAGGAGAGGACAAGAAAGCCTGAAGCACTGAAACCTGAGTGGCAGAAGAATCTAGTAATTACTACAAGTGAGTATTTGTAGGAATTTCAGTTGTTTAAATAATCCTTTCACCTCCTCTACTTAGAATCAAAATGTTTCCTAAAAAATATCACACCTCTTCGTAGAGCAAAGAGGTGTTAGATCAAAAGGCTGATATTTTGGAAATTTATTAGAATGTACAGGCCCGGCTAGCTTGCAATGTGAACAACCGCCATCAAGTATTTCTCTACTATTTGCTGCCCAAAGTAACCTTTTTACAGCAGGAAACAATGTTAAAGTGTCCAGGAGATGCACCATAGGAAACACCCCACAGACAACTCATTTGTATGCACCTGTGACCTAGGAGGACAGTATTAAGCAGACGGATATACTTCATATATCCTTTGTTTTTTAGATGAGAGTGTACTTGTATAGACCCTGCAAGACTATGACCATTTAATACTCAGAACACAGGTGAAAAGAATATGCAACTTGAAAGCTCTAAATCTTATCTTCAGTTAAGAGTATTTCATCTGCTATTAGCACAAATTATTTCCAAATGTCCATGAAAGACTGGATTTTGGGGAGGGAGAGGGCTCAGAGCTAATAGTAAAGAGAAGCAAACCTGTTCATTTTTATCTGGAAGTGAAAGGCTCATTTTTACATCAGCCTTCATTCTTCGCAGCAAGTAGGGGTTTATGGTATCCCGTAACACACAGGCACATTTGTATGCAGTTTTTACCTGAAAAAGGAAGAAAAAGCAAAAGTTGTATTTTGGTTCTTGATATTAATTTTAGCAAAAAGCAAAATTCCATAGGAAAATCCTAATGAAATGAAATGATTTATGATTTATATGGATCTACAGTTACATATTGAACACAACATGAATTGCAGTAAAATTCATGTTAGCAACAATTACATTGAATAAGCAAGTCTTCGTCAGATACCACTAATTTATCCTTCCTAATTTAATAGACTTTAAAAGAGACCAGAAACGAGATATTTCTTTTAGAAACCAATCCAAGAAGTGAGTATAAACTTGCACAGAACCAAAATCGTCATGAAAAACTGCTAATACATATACTGAAGATCAAAAAAGAAGCCTGCAGCAATGGTGGTTACTAGACAATAAGCGAAGATTAGTGCCCGCTTGAGACTATTAAAAAAAATCGGTACAAGAAAATCCCTACGATCACAGAAACTAAAGGTCACTCTGGCCTTAAATGGAGCATATGGTTCTATAATGGGTAATGGATGTGTGAGATGGGTATTAACTGTACATAATGGCTAAAAATACCTTCATTTCTCTTAAAGCATAACAAAGAATATAGTAAATTATTGATACGTAAAAAACAAATTGGCTGTCCAATTTAGTAAATTACTAAGCTTTAGACCTGGGAAATACTTAAACTGAAAAAGAAAATAAAACTTTAGAAATGTATGTGTGAAAAACATTACAAAGAAAATTTAAAAGGATACAAGTTTATTAGCATTTATATGAAACTTAGTCTGCAGATTATTATGCAGACAATTTATCTATCAGGTAATTCGAAAAATGTTTAAGAAGTTATAAATACTGAGAACCACAACTACAAAGATTAATAGACATACTTATTCAAAATAATATTCCAAATAATTTTTGCTTTCAAAATTAAATAGTTTATCCTCTTTCAGACTTCCAATACCTACTTTAGCTTTTTTAAATGAAAACAGTTTTCCGTTTCGATTTAAGGATTCCGTTATTGCATAATTTGCTGAAGCTTGGTATCAAACAGGAAAGTTCTATTTAAATACATCAAAATACAAAATCAGTCATTTCCCACCCCAATTTGCTTATCTTTACTTTATATCAAAGAATACTTCTAATGATTTAAACTTCAGGGCTTTTGACAAGAAAACCTTGTGTGTAAGCTATACCCCTGTATAAACGAAATGGTCTCATTTAGTTGAACAGTTATTTTCACACACACAGTAGTAAAAAACACATGCAACTCTCTTCTGGGTTAGTGTCTAGAACATACTGCATGAAGTACATTTAAAAGTCAATTTAGAAACAACATAACAGTTTCTGTCAAGCAAAGTGATATTTTTGACGCATTTACCTGGACAGGAGAGGCATTGGAGTATCCTCCCATGGTTATTGGAACAGAAAATTGTTCCATGAACACAGGTAGTGTTCCCAATTTCCCTGGGAATACAAAGTCAAAGAGGGACCAGAGCTCCTTTAGGTTATTTTGCATAGGGGAGCCAGACAAGATGATTCGATGAGGTGTGCGGAACTGTTAATAAAAAACACAAAACCAAAAGAAAGTTATTTTCATGGTTCGTGGTGTAACCTGCCTCCTGCCTCACAGGATACTCAATTTCACCATCAATGAATTTTCATTTTAAGATATGTGGCCTCATATTCCTGAAATAAACAGCTTTCTGCAATATATTGTCCATAAACTGTTAGCAGAAAATGAATACCAGCAATGTGACATTTATCCCTAATGGTAAATTACTACGCAACTTAAATTTTTTAATTTTTTCCCTCTACCATACTTCTGTAAATTTACTGATGTAAACTCATTAAAAATGTTAAGTAAATTAAATAGTCAAATACAGATCATTGTGATTTATGCTTTTACTCTTTATTAATGGTCAAACATGTATTTTTATCATAAAGTAATACAGGCTATTAGGTTTTGGAACCTCCCCCCAGAGCGCTTAAAATCTTTGATTTATTTTTTATAAAGTACCTGCTTGCATGCAAGTGTGACTGCGGCATTTGGATTTCGGATTTTGTGACCCTCATCCAGAATCACATAATGCCAGTCATAGCTGTGGATGTTATCCTGCATCAGTCGAATGTATGAATAAGACGTAATTAAAATTCCATGGCATGAAGCAATTTCATGAATTAGTTTCACCTAAAAGCAAAAGGTGCATGTTGTCAGTAACAGTGAGAAAACTCAGACCTATTGAACTGCAGATTTGCTATCCAAGGTACGTACAAAAAGTTTTGAAAAAGCAGATATGTAATTTATTTTGCAAAGAAAATAAGTATAGGGAAGGTTTTGATTATATGATTCTTAGCTCATCTGTAAAAGAATGAAGCACTTGAATACTGTGTTATAACAGATCAGAATTTGACCTGAAGCCTGGTCAGAAGGAAACAGTGTTTGGTGTTTTTTTTTTTTTTTTAAAGGCAATGTTTGAAAAAACAAACATTAAATTTGATTAAACTAACCGGTTTCTTCAAGTTCTCCTATATTCACCTCACAAACCCAGCTTTGTGTACTGCATGCAAGATCTAGAACATTACAGCAAAATTAAACAAGCGAAAAACTGAAGAACAATCACAAAAATCTATCTGCTTAATCCTAAATTGTGTCCAACCTTTTTCATAAATAGGATTAATATATTTGTTATTAATCTTCAAATTTTGTGCTTCTCTTGTAAGCTATATCCTTTCCCCAAGTTTTTACTGCCTTTATAGCTGTAAATTATGTAGGGCTGGGACAGTCTATATCACCTTCCACAGCATTCACAGTATTCAAGACCCGTCTTTCTTGCATTTATACTCCACATATAAATCTAGAAGACTTAAACAGAAGATGATGGGCTGGGAGGCAATTCTGGATGAAACAAACATACCCAATGTAAAAGAAAAAAAAGTAGAACCACCACAGAATTTGCTAAAGGAAAGACAAAACCCTTATTACTGGAAGTGCCTTCAAGGAAAAAAAAAAACCCCAAACATAAAACCAACAAAAACAAAAGGGAAAAATCCATCTCAAAGACTCAGATGGTGTTAAAAGCCCATAATCTCTTACTGTAAAATTTCTTGCTCAGACATACCCCAAGATTCGAAAAGCTCTTCTGTGTTTAACTGTTCAAGAATTTCTACTTTCTGATTGTCATCTCCTGACAAAACCATGACACCTTTTTTAATGTTGACATCATGATTCTCAAGAGAATACGCAATCTCTAGAACAATTTGTATTACAGAGTAGGATTTCTAGGCAGGTGTAGACATCCAAAGCTTACATTGCCCATAGTCTGCAACCGTGTCCCAGAGTCTCAGCAATGGCCTATCATAGAGTATTGTAGACATCTCTACCCAAACACTTAAGACAAATCATCTCGGGCGATTTCAAATTAAAAGCTTGTAAAATATGTAACCTCTCCTAGTTTTTGCAATTAATAGGGTATGTCTGCAATTAGCCCGACTTACAGAATGCTACACTGTTGTCATTAAAAGATGTTTTGTGAAAGTGCTGCTGTTATTATGGAGGCTCAAGAGACCAATCCCTCCTAGAGGGCAAACAGTGGACTAGTAGAAAACAACAGCCATAAATCACGTTGTCAGGTAGCAGAGAGAACAGAAGTGAAACACAGGCACATGAAGGCCATTCACTGTAAACACACCACAGCAGAATCCTAGTCAGGATTTACTGAACCTGTAATTAATTAAAGTTTCCTTCAAGCTAAATTTTTAATAAACAAGGATTTGTGCTGACAATGAAGAAACACAACACCACAATTTTATCAACTCACACTACAACACTTATTAACTCTCATTTTACTGCATTGGGTACTTTCTCAGAGGTTGCCTTTGCCTTAGCTGCAGCTCTTGGAATGATTTTAAATATTTTAAAATATGATAGCAGATTTAATATTGGATACACACTGTTTTGAGACTGTGGAATTTCAGAATTTATGCTATTTTATCATGTATTCTTTAATTCACAATTCCTATTTGGTTAGATTCAGGCATGTTTAATTTAATTTTTTTTTTCCTCAGGAAATACACTTCAGTGAAATATTTCAGGGCATGCACTGTTAAACTAAAAAAAGAAAAAAAAAAATCAGCTTAAGAGAGACAAATCCTACTAATGCCAAAAGATTACACAGCAGTTATCTAGCTCTGAAATTCTGAACTCTAGCCTTTAAATGATGCTAATGAATAGAGGAACATGCAAGTAGATCGAGTAATTCTGATCTTGTAGTTCTGTTCAGCACAGTATTTCAGGCCTTTACAATTCAAGGACAGTATTTTCTCCTAACTTAGGGTGATAAGTTGATTGTGTTGCCTTGTCTTCACTGGGACACATGCAATGTACAAAGACTGGAAGATTTTTGGCAAGCAGCATTTCTTAAGGCTAAAATGTTTATCATTTATTCTAAGGACACACCTCTAAGCAAATGTTGGTACCTTGCTGTAGCTACAAGTTTGTTTCTGAAACTACAAAAACAGGACAATTTTTTTGACTGATGCTTACAGAAATAAGATTTATCTTTTTTAGCATAAAGTGGTCTTTTAAAAAATATTTAAGAGGACCCGAACTCCTCTATAATATTATGTATTAAAAATGGTAATTTTCTTAAACAGAAATGTGTATGTTAAGACTGAACTTAAAGAACTAGACTAGTGATAACTATGAAATTCTCTAAATATTCAGATACTTTTAAGGCAAGTGTGAACTTACAGAGATAACATCTAGTCACTTTCACAACCATATATCACTTGTGAATCAAAAATGCATTCTTCAGCAGGCTTATCACTATCTCATAACCAACCATTAAGCCCAGAGATCCATAAATTCAACCTATAAAACCTCTTTATTATTTCCCTGCCCCCAACAAAACAATCTAAATGGCACCATGAAGAGGCTTCAAAAGAACACATTACAATGTTTAATAATGTAAAAGTTGCAATAAAAAGAGCTAAAGCACTTACTACATATTTAACAAGAATGCTACTTCTTGTGGCATGATACTGAGTTTATCTGAGTTTGGTCCTTAGCTCAGAAATAGAACCTTTGGCTAAAATAGAGGTTCCATATGCAGTCACGCCAATAACTCTAACCTCTGCAGCTTATTTTCTTTACATGTAGATTGCGTACTCTGCTGTGAGGTTAGAAGGTCTAAAATCTTCAGTTTGCAAAGTCATCTTCAAATAGATGGTTCCACAGGTGAAAGCAGCATAAAGTGACAATTGCTTTCAAGGGCTGCATTGTGTGTCCAACATTTGACCAGAATAAGGGAATGTAAAGTTATGGCTTTACAAATGGTATGTGATTACCACCAGAAAGAATTGTTAAGCTCAGTGATACCTGTTCTAAAGATCAAGAAATTAAAAGTTCAGCCTTGATCTTAAAAAATACAGCTTCCTTCCCCATGCGATACATTAAACCAAGATAACCGAAGTTCATGTTGCCTCTTACATTTTATGATTTACAAATGCTCATGTGCCATCAGAAGTTTTGAAACAACAGGACAAGCTCTTTGTACAGAAGGCTTTTTTTTCCTACACTTACAGAGCTTCTGTTCTATACCATAAATAAAACAGTATTTATGATACACTACATTAGATTTACTTCTTTATTTTCTCTCATTCTTAGAGGTCTCAGAGCACTTGATACTTACAAGTCACTTAAAGCTACATCAGATTTGAGTGTAAACCATAGTAGGAGGTTAATAGCGTAAGACAGCACCACAGGACATACTTAGCCACAAACACTGTACCTTGTTCAAACTGAAAGCTGACTTCACAGGGGAAGACTACTACTTAAGTCTTCTTTCTACTGCTTCCAACTTAAGCACATTTATCATCATAGAAGAGCCAAATGATCTTCTGTGATCACAAATAGTAATAAAAAAAAGCAAGTTTTACATTTCCTCCAAATACCTTAAACTAGCTCTAAAGTCTTGGAAACCTATCCAACTTGCTATTGTGTCTTCCTTCCATCATCTAAAATACCAATCTGCCTTCCTTTGTGGATAGCTGAAGGCCTTTAAACTATTAGTCATATTTCAACTGGTAAAACTGGAACTTTACACTTCTGTCTCTTACTGCCAAAAATTCTCTACCATTGTTATTTTAGCAAAGGAATGAAGTAGTCTCTTTTGAAGCATCACATATGCTAAAAACCTACACAAATACTATAGCAGCAGAGATACCTAAGCAGGATGTCTCAATGACTCATCTGAAACAGGCTGACCAGATTTGCAGCCAATCTGGTGCTCACAATTCAGGCTGTTATTTCATACCATTATTGTGGAAAATTCTAAAGTTGCTTGCAAAGAAAACCAAGATGGACTGGGAAGAGAGGATATGCCAAGGTAATGATCAGTGAGCCTTTCACCTACCACACTGCTCAGAAGTCCTTTTGTAACACTAAAGAAGTGTCACTAACCGAAAAGATGTGCAAGGTATTACCTAGTATCAATTTATGATAAAACAATCGGATCAGATGTTACCCCACTCTTCACTGCCAAGCAAATACTTCTGTGGGCAAGTCTAAAGAACTGGGAGACAGGATCTTGTATTGATGCTTGGGTACTTAGAAGGTGCAACAGAAAATACCTATTCATAAAAGCATATAATTTCACCAGTGCTGAAAGATTTAGTATTTGCTAATATTTCAGGATTCCTGACAACGTTATGGTAATAAATACGTAGATCCATCTCACCTAAAAGATGAACTTAAGTTTTATCAAATGAAACTTCAGCTGTTGTCTCCTTGTGCTATAAAATACTGTCTTGCCTTATGGGACACCTGTCATTGCTTCACTCTTTTCCTCCAAAATTCTCCTTCATTAGTTTTAAGATTAATCTTTCTCTGTTCCTTAGAGATCATTTGTCCCTCTTTTACAGGCCTTGTACAGAACAAGCTGCAATACTGTGTTTTACCACGAACAACCTGCTGGCCAACTACTACAGGATAATGCATTCCTCAAAATCCATTAAGATCTTCACTGTCTGATGTCCAGTTAATTTGGGGGACAATTATGTTCCTCCACTAGGCGAGACCATTCTAACCTCTGTTAGCCCAAAGGCTGAAGTGACCTTTCTCACTCCAAACCAGATAACAACGTTCAGTTCTCCAATCCTGTCTCCTGGCAAGTTAGCTGTCCAGCACAAAACTCTTCTCATTTACTTCGTGATAAACCATGATACATTAACAGAACAACAGGCGAATCCTGGAATTGTCAGTTTAATTCCAAACAGGTCTGTGTAATATTGAGACCACAGATGCACAGCAACTTGGCTTTTGGCCATATAAAATTAATTTCAATCAAAGAATAAACGCATGTTCTTATGCAGTCTAACCGTAATTTTCTTATTTATTTCTTAAGCCTATTTAAGTTTATGCCTTATGTCAGAGCATAAGGGCAGAACGGTCCCTAGACGAGTATTATAAAGTTAACATACGCAAAAGCAGTCTCCTGTAATACCATATGTTATCAGAAAATGGAATTGTCACGAGATCAGGTCAGCACCAATGTATTCATAGAAATAATGTATATTGAAAAGAAATTCTACGTTGGAGTAAATCACCTGGCCTGTATTTTATGTAATATATTTTCAATGTACAAGTGTTATTTATGCTAATAAATTAGCAGTAAACTTTTTTTTTTTTTTTTTACACTTTACTTTAGTCATGAGCTTGCTCTTCTCTGATTAAGAGGCATCTAGGAAAAAAATGTGCATGAGGTGAAGACCACATCAGCAGTGACACTTGTTTAAAGCATACTGTTGCAGCTCTCAGAAGAGGAGGCATTAGGGCAGAATTAGAGAACTGAACCTATCTAAAGTGATCATATGGTATCCGAATTCCTTAATTTTAAGTTGTTGAGCAGCATTTGTGGGAGGACAACAGGAAGGTGAAGTCCTGAAAACCGGACTATTCCTGCAGATGGAAAACTTTGAGCCAGTCTGTCAAGTGCATTAATTAACAAATACCCCAAAATAAGCACACACGATTTAATTTAGAAAGACATGCGAGCATGTTATTGAGGTCAACAGACTTTTAGGGCTTGAAAACATACCAAGTTAATTGAACAACAGGAAGCTATTAGCACATTACAGCGTGCTATTCCTTTTTTGCCATGTACTGTAACTGCATCAATTACCTCAGAATACGTTTAATCAAGTGCAATTAAGTACCATATCATTTTAATGTTATTACAAGAAATTCAATAAATATTTGAAGAGAAATTTAAAAATGCTTTGCTGAATCCTGAAAATCCATTTAAGCATCTGAAATATGAGGCCAAGGGAAAACAAAAAAAAAAACAACCACCATCTAAGTTTTCCTTGTTTTGTTCCTGCAAGGTACTAAGGATTGAAACTTCAGACAAGTCAGGCTTGTCAACTTAAGAAATGGAATAAGAACACGCATATTAAGAGACTGGCCAAGAAAATTAAAAGACAGAAAAAGCACTGCTTGAAAAAAAGTAAACCAACAAAGTAACACTGTCATTAAAGAAAATGAGACTAGCTGATATCAACTGACATACTGACCAACTGAAAAGAAATTGCCTGTGCAAGCAAAACGTGTTAAATATTAGATCAATGATGCACGGAAGTGCAAGGAAACAATTCACCAGTACTAGAAGCATTATCTGGTGTACAAGCAGTCTAATCATGAACTTCTAGCATGGACTACAGTACAAGCAAAGCTCAAGCAAGAAACCTGTTACTATGTTTAATTTGTTCAGGCAACACTAGTCTATATCACAAATATAAATGTACCCCATGTCATCCCCTTTTGGTCCAGTTTCCTAGCAAATCTATGTAAGACAGTGAACTTTTTGTTCTTTTAAAACAATCAGAGAAAGAGCACAAGCTTGCACAGAAATATTCAGGAACAGGGGATTGTTTTTTTTTTGGCTAGCACAAAAAAAAAAAAAGAAAAAAAAAAGAGAAGCTTCTAGAGTTACAAAATGGATGTCAACCATTACCTTTTTGTCGGTATAAGAACCGGTTTCATGGAGAATGGCAACTCTAAACGGAGGCCACCAAGTGTGGAATTCTTTTACCCACTGATGCATCACAGTAGCTGGACAAACAATCACTGTTGGACCCAATCCCTGGTACCTAAAATAAAGTATTCAAGAAAAAACCTTTAACATGAAATAAATACTCTATATTAAGCGGCTTATTAAAATACACACATATTAAAATGACACACTTTATAGTTCAAGTGGAATATGAGAGCTATGAAAATTAATTGGCACTTTGTTTTTCTGGAAGTCTGTTTTTTAAAGGAAGATGAAAGGGCTACTGCTGTAAGAACCTATCCACTGAACAGTTAATGGATGCATCCATCAAGATAAACACAGAAATAGAAAAGCTCCAAACAATAAGGCATAAGGGAACTTCCTCCTGTAGTAATACAAATCAGGTTTGGGTGACTGCTGTTTCTATAAGAGAAAAGAAGTCATTAACAAACAACTATTTTATTACTTCTATTAAAAAGAATGTGTAGCTTGAGTCTCACAAATGGACTCACACACAGGTGTTCTGCTTCATGTTGGCAATATACTGTACTATTATCACCATAATTTACAGATAAGACAAAGACTCTAAAGCAGCAGAATATATCATCCATGGAAACTGAGGTCTGAACTGGGCTTAAACTCTCTCGTAAGTTTCTTATTCATAATCAAATGATTGTTTCTGAGAATTACTGACAGAAACAAAGTCTTTCTGTACATTAAGTTCAGAGCTACTTTTCAGGTTAAGAAGAGAAAAATCTCTGGCACAACAGCCAAACAAGAAATATTACCGTCACAAACAAATACCAACAATCATATAGGAAATAAATTAAGCAGTGGTTACTAGTAATTATTTTTCAAATATATTTGCTGTTTAAAAAACAGAACAAAATGAGTTTGCAGACAAAGGCAATAGCTACAGTTATCACATACTGATCTGTGTCTGGCCGACTATGTACTACTCAAGTGGTAATAAATAAACAATTCAAAAGATCACAGTATACATTCAAGATCACATGCGTATAGCAATTCCCAGACACCAGCAGTACCCTGCTTTAAAAAGAACTGTAACGCCTTCAGAAAGTGCTGACATTAAGAAATAATATTCTTTATTAAAAGCTTATACATATGCAGAATAACAACCTGGATGTTGCTTATCTCTTTCATTATGAAAAAATATTATATACATAGCCTAATTAAAAAAATCCCAGCAATCCAAGGGGAAGTTAGAAGTTGGAGATGCAAAAAATAGCTTCAGCTATGCTACAAATCCAAATAACCACTGCTACTGCTCTTAAAAATATCTGTAGCAAAAGAGCCAACTGCTCTTAAGAATATCTATATCAAAAAAGCCAACTTTCCCAGAACATATTTCTCATTCTTCATGGGTAGTAACAAATTACCTCTGTTTATTCCCCTGGTGTGTATCAAATAAGCTCACATGCTGGGTTTATCCAGGTTTTTTTTTCCCCCTCAGGTTACACAAAGAGTTTACACTTCCTTTGATCAATTTTCAGAAAATCCATTCCCCCTCCACTCAGCTGTGTGAAACCTCTTCTGTGTCTAGTCTGGCTCTAACCACTTTCCACTACTTTCCAACATTTTACTCTTCTCATGAGAGCTTTTGTTTATTTATTTATATAAAAGAGTATCTAACTTCTTCCGGTCTGTGCTGTTTCACAAAACTAAACAAACCACACACTTCTGCTTGCTACACTTAGGAGGCATCCTTCATTCTCCTGATCACTGCAACAGATTTGCTCTGCTGCCCATCCAATTTATATTTGTTTTCCTTGAACAAAGGTGACACTAATAACATTCCAAACCAAAGTTCTACTGGTGCCTTGTACCAGTATACTAATACTGCCCTACCCCAAATATATTGTCATAACGTATTCTGTCCCTTTTTCACAGTTGCATTGTAACTAATAGCTTATGGTCAATATCATGCATTCTATACAACCAAATCTCTTCCTTCTTCTTCTGTTGCTTCTGGTTTATAAAACCCAAATTCACAGCAAGTATCCTTTATTAGTTCTTATTTAATTGGATGTGATTAGAATTGCAAATGAGATCTATTCCTGCAACTTACTACGAAGAAAAAGGAAGCTGTAGTCATACTATATAATCTAAGTATTCAAAAAATTTGCAGAGGAAAACATGTTGCATTATGACCAACTCTATTGCCAAGCACTGGCAAATCACGCTTTCAAGATGAAATTGAAATGACAACTAAATCCTATGAAAATAAAAGAACAGAGCAGCAAGACCAATACAAATTATCTGGGGCAATGGATTTTTATTTATGTAAGCACCATGGAAATTAATCTCTCTGCCAGTCATAGTAGAGATTGAGCCTTAATGTTTAATGTGTATGATTATATCTCAGTATCTTGAAGAGCACAGATGAGTAAATAATCAGTGTATAAACTTTATGGCAGAGTTTCTCATCTGATCTCTCAAATAAATGAAGCAAAGTCTGTAGTGAAAGGTAACATCTTTGTTAAACAAAATAATGTATTTGGAAACAAGCAAACTTGTGGACCCCCAAGCCCTTCAACAGGTTTCAAGAACAGATTTCAACCTAGATAGAGGCCAGAGATGGATTACTTGAAGTTTGCTGCTGCTTTGTTTTTTCTTGTGAAGGGACCATTGGTCTGAAAGCCTTTGCTTGTTCCAACTATCTCAGCTTGTCTAAAAAAAGACCGTTCCCCCTCTAAAAATCTTGCTTCCCTTATATCCTTTACACCACCACAGCTGCAACGCTTCTAGTGATACCTCACATGACATTTGGCTTTCCCCAGCTGTATGGCTCAATAACCGTTAAAAGTGAGACAACATTTTCATTTCTGTAATAGTTATACTCCACGTAACAAGTAGTTCCTTACTTCAGCTAGTCTTGAGGCTCCTTCAAAATCAGAAAACCATTAGAATCCGAAGCAGTTTACAAAAGGAAATTTCTATTCACCTTATTTTAAAGAATACTTTTGCAGAAAATTTCACTGATAGAAAATAAAGCTGAATATTTTGAATATCAACAAAAGTAACCCTATTGTCTTAATACTCAAGTGCCTCCAAATACAACAATCTTTGCAACTCTGCGCAGGAATGACAGTATTATCTCCATTTCACAGAAGGCCAGCTGAGGCTGGGAAAGCCCGCAGTGCCAGATTCATACAATAGTACGCTAGCTCCACCTACACATCAAGGTAATGAGATACAAGCTAGGCTGGAAGTCATTTAAACATGCTGACAACACAACTACACCCACTCTTAATGCTTGCTTCTCAGCCAGACTGACCAGAAGGTCTTCTGCTTACTAGACTGCATGGCTTTCAGATAGAAGCTAGCTAGCCGGTGTTACTGCTTTCTAATTCAGAGTGCAGATGGGGAAAATACTTGCCTATGCAAAGATCAAGTTGTTTAGACCCTCTGCCTTTCGGCACACAAGCAAAATCAGAGTAAGTTTCACCAAAAAATTAAACCTTGTTTCCTCCCATGGGATTACTATCATGATGGACTTAATGACATGCACCAGCCAAAAAATGAAACCAAACACATAATCTTACATGCAGAAAGAACACTGCAACTTAGGTGTGTATTTATATTTTGGCCTTTTCACATTTTTATTGTTTTCACCGCAGTATCTTGGTCTTAAGCTGTAACTGTGTAACCAGTCAAGAGATGTTCCTGAAGGATTTCCATCAACTCAGTGGTCCTCCAACTGGGGCAGGGAATATACCTACACAAAATAATCTGTACAGTAGCATCCTTAAATCAGGAAGCCATATCAAAGTAAATAACTGACCTGAGTGATGGAGGACCTGGAGATTTTTATATAAAGGCTACAGTAGGAAGCAACTGGAGAAAAGACAGTAATATTTTCTCTTTAAAACAATTTTACAATTCATGTACATGCTGAACATAATTTAAATATGCCTCTATATAAAGTTAATTATTTTTGTTTACTATAGTACTATGACATTTGCTTAATTGCATGTAGTAATTTACACCAGGTAAACAGGCCAACAGAACTAGAAAAATCAAGTATTATTCATGCATGCCTTTGTAAATCCAAGGACACCAACAAGTATCTTTTCCAGTAATTTCACCTATGAAGAAGGAATTTTAAAGCATTGTTCAGTAACAAAAAAGCATAAAAGACCTTGTAAGAAACGCCAGTCACTCTAACAGTTTTGAAAAGCAACAACAACAACAACAAAAAAGGCAGATGGAAATTCCTCTGCCTAAGTTACTGTTTTTACTATTACTACTATTTTTTTTGGCATGGATAATTCCCTGCCGATCAGAAACTCTAACTTTCATTGCAAATCAGCTTGCTACTTCCTGTAAAGCATTTACCTGGTGGCTTGCCAGAACAAATATTTTAATGTAGAATTTAATAAATGGAACTAAAGGTATTACAGCTAATTTAAAATTCCATATTGTGTAAACTATTGATATTAATGTAATTGAGTTTGTAAACAATCCATTTGTGGAAGCTAACCTTAGACACTGTATTGACCCAAAATATCTAGTGTGGCTCATCTGCAAAATGAAGCATCAATGCCTGGAATTCATTAAAAGTGTTACATGTTTAATTTTTCCTGCCCTACAGCTCCATTGTCTCGTAAAATTTTTCCTTTGATGTCCCCCACTAAAAGAATTAAAGGAATATTGTAATTGAAATGTCATTAATAATTCACAGGACCCTCCTCCACCAGCAATACATCTGATGAAATATTAATTGAGCTCCACAGACTGACAGTCTGCAGAAGAGCACTTGCCTGTAATTTGAACCACGAGTCCTTATCTTGCTGTAGCTCAGACCTGCCAAGAAGGCAATTATCTGGATGGTCTTGCCCAATCCCATCTCATCTCCCAGAATTCCTCCTGCCTGCTGGCAGTGCAATTCCCAGAGCCACCTAACACCTGTCTGCTGGTACCTAAAACAAGGAAAAAGAAGATGGCAAACATTTGATAATACAGATCATAACAGAAAGTACTCATGAATTAATCATTTGGCAAGGTTCTTATACTAGTTACAGTAACATGCTGGATGTGTGTTTTACATGAGTGCTGTATTTACTAGGTCATACATTTTTGATGCACTCAGACATTACATGTGACTTTCATCCTTTATGCAACACTAAAACATTTCTAATTAAACTGATAGTCATGATAATTAGAGGGTATTTTATTTCATGTATATTTTAAGTGTCAAAAGCAACTTGGAAACCTACTCTAAAAAAGCATTATCTTTTCAGAAAAGATGACATGTAAGGGTCTAGTAAATTATATTATTTGGAACATATACCTTGAACTGAAGGAAAAGCTTAACTTGTAAGAGGTAGAGACTTCATGCTCCACTGTGAATATTGATCTGCCAAAGCATGCTTTCTTTTTACATAAATTTATTTAATAACATTTAGTCTCTTTCAATGAAGAAAAAAGCCAACAAGGCAAAATGTTTTGGAAGGCAAAACAATAGAAACTATTCCAGTGAATGGGATGCAGCAGAGCTTTATTATGTGAGAGTACCAGGGCAATTTCTACTCCCAGTCATTCACTGGAAATTGTATAAGTGACAATGTAAAATACATTCCAATTAAAAGAAGTAGACTAGAAAGCAAGATTTACAATGGCAAGCTAAAAAGGTGGAGATAAGATGCTGGACTGAGAGTCACTTTAGGACATGCGTTCTTACAATGATATGAAATACTGAGACCAGTAGGAATAACACACAACGTGTGTGGGTTAAATTGAAAACAGAACAGAAAGAAATGAAGAAACAGTATATTTAAATTACGGTTAAAAAAAAATACACATTTCAGCACTTCTGTGTCTTGTAACTTAGAGGAAGAACAAGGTTACTGATACCATTTTCTTGATGGCATGCATTCCTGGAGTGCAGAGCACAGCAAAGAGCAAAACACATTTTTTTTTTGTGAAATAGGGATTGTTCATTTTAGGGCATTGTCTTGTGTGCATTTCAAAATCCTGTTTCATTCTTTGAACAAAAAATATTTAGGACTACTGACAGCTAATGACACTGGTATCTACAAAGTAATATTAAAAAACGATTTATGAGGAGTTCTGTATGGATTCAGAGAATGCTAAACGGAGACAAACAAATGGCTTGAGTAGTTAGAAAAAGATGATCAAAGAACACATCTAATGGTTCAGACATCATACTATTTGCTGGTGTCTCAAATGCATTATACCAAGAAGCCCTTAAAAAACCCCTTTTATTAGAAATTAATTCACCTTAAAAATGTAGCAAT
The DNA here is from genome assembly GCF_964195595.1 of Calonectris borealis. Classification (NCBI taxonomy): domain Eukaryota; kingdom Metazoa; phylum Chordata; class Aves; order Procellariiformes; family Procellariidae; genus Calonectris; species Calonectris borealis. The sequence continues at coordinate 24,133,347 of NC_134318.1, forward strand.
CTAAAACCAACTATGAAATGGCTTGCAGGATTAGCTATAATTGGGTTAAGATACTACCATTACTACATTTTTTGAAGACAAAACATTTTTTGACAGAAATATTAAAGAATTGGAGAGAACCCTAATTCCAGACAGAAACTGCTCCTCCAGACTAATGTCCAGCATGTCTCTTCAGAAGACAACCTTTCAAGAACTTCCTCATACTATTTTGTATTATTTCTTAGGATTACATCCAGTGCTTAAAAGCCAGCTGCATTTATAAGCACCTTTCTCCCTCTCCCCCTTCTCCTGAGAAAGTTTCACAGTAGAGAATTAAGTTTGTGAAAAATTCTGCTCCAAGATTATCTAAAAATGGAAAAGATGCAAGTGCTTTCTTTGTATAATCATATAAACATGCAATAATTGCAACTACACAAAAATTAAAGTAAAAAAAAAATCCCCTCCAATAATTTTTTATAGTTATATGGTGAGATAATCAATTCTCTTTAATCCTATGCTTTCATTGCATCAATTTTTATGTTTTGTTTTTTTTTCCTCCAAAAATACTGTAGAAGTAAAATAAAAATGTTGCCTTGTCTTCTAAAATAGTTATGTTTGGACTGTATTTCACATGAACAATCATGCTGTGATGCATGCCTCAAAATTCACCACAGTAGCTAGCAGAGTTTAGCTGCATTGCTGCTGAGACAAAATTGCATTTCAGGCGTATCAGGGAAATCACGTACTGAAAGCAATTGATGAAGAAACCAGGTTTCTTGTTTACACAGACAGCATTCTCTCAGGCTAAGTACAGACAGTATAAGGCACTGTTTGTAAGACACTCTTGCTCACTGTGTTTGGTGTTGTTCCACAGCAGCACCAATGGTATTCTTGCTGAACGTTCCTCAAAGCAGACAAGTATATAGGGAAGAAACAGATTGTCTGCTTTAACAGGCTTACCAAACAATGAACTTAAGGGTCTACTATTTCTAGTGTGAGCTAACTTCTTTAGAATTCAATTCAACTATGCAGGCAGATCACTTACAGTATACTGCTGTATACCTCCTTGGGTCAATATTCTTCCATGTTTTGTACTAAACTTGCTCAGAACTCAAAGTTTAATGCCTGTTGACTATGGGCCCTCCTACATTGGAGATTTCAGCGTTTAAGTTACAAGTCAGACAAATCATTCAACTCAATTGATATTTCTAACCACTTAAGAAGTTTTGCCAACTGACTCATGCAGTTGATTGCAGGGATACCCTTCATTAGTGAGGATGGTATCTCTAAGATTAATTTTTAGTTGTCTGCTTTATTTCAATTCCCTTCGGGTTGCTCAGACCACACATCCGTTCTCAGGATGATTACTTCTGCAGTACCTTTGCATAAACAACTGGAGACCACATATTGGCTGTGTATGGTCCTGGCAACCAAGTCATTAATTCAATTCCATTTCAGAGCTAGTGCTCTCATTCTGAGGAACTGCAGGACAACAGTAATAATTTCTTTGAGGTTAAGACTAAGTGGTCCTGTTGGAAGGGGTACCACTCATGCCCGTTATAAACCAGGTCTTTCTACTACACTAATTATAGGATTTTAGAGAGTTAGCTTTTGAAAGAGAGGATGTTTTTCCTGCTGTGCGACATGTTGCCAAGAAAAATGAATTCAAGCCGATTATGCATGAAAGTTAAGGGAGAGATTATGGATGAAATTAACCTGTCAGCTTGTTTGGGCTGCCTTTTGTAAATAGCTTTTTGAGATGAACTTGAAAGTGTCATTGGGCACCATGGTCTCAAAAAAACTGAAACAGAAAGCAGTCATGTCCAAATCTGTAATCCAGCATTAAATAACTAAAGAATGAGTTGTAAAGTGTATTCGATCTACTAAAGGAATTAAGAATGCACTTTCCATATTTTAAAATTTTACTGGGCAAAATATTCAAGACTATTTTATAATACGATTTATAAGTAGTTACTTTGAGTAGACTTTGAGTAGTTATTTAAAGTTGGCTGTATTTTTTACTGGCAGAAAATTTCACTCACTCTACCCCATCACAGAAACACCTACATTTCTTGTTTTCATTTATCACAACTTGCCAACACCTTATTCTTCAAAATAAAGTTATTCTACCACTCCACACCTGAATTAAAAATGAATAAAAGAAAGCATTTATAAAAATAGACAAGGAGAGCGTCTCAATTCATAGTTTAGCTAATATGCATTCACAATATTCACATCAGCCAGTTATCATCTGTATTTTCATGTAACTGCATTTTGTGCTTGTAATAAATTAACTTCTTTGAGGTTTCATCCTGGAGCCTTTTTTAAAGAAATAATCCTACAGAAACAACTGAAGTACAAGTTGAGGCATCATTCACTTAAGTAAAAGTTGCAGCAAAGGGCATCCAGAAATTACCATGACTATTACTACTAATATTATTAGCAGCATACAGGAGCATAATATTAAAATAAAATACACAATACATACTTAAAAAGCTTTTTGAAGAGAAATCCTGGTACTTTGAAACCCTCTCCAAATTCAGTGTCACTTTCTTCAGAAAGTTCCTCAGCTGTTTGATGTTCTTTGTCCTTCAAACGTTCTTTTTGCCACCTCCTAGAGTGACACAAGTGTTGACAAGGAGTCAACATTCAATTATTGCATAGAAAAGATACTACATGAAAACTACACTGAATTTTTGATCACGTAAAAACCCAACAAAAATGCATTCTCTGATGTCATGATTTAAATAGTAATCCTTTGGAGGAGAGAATTATGTAAGTAAATGTTCAAAATATCTGACATATTAAAAGGTGCATGCACTTCTAACTATTTAGTTATAAGCCTTCAGTTTTATAGCTAGTTACAATTTTGTATAGACAGAAATACTAATATAATGGAATCAACAGTTAACACCATCAAAGAAATCTGGCTACCTTAAATTCCTAAGCCTCCATAAAAAATCCCACAAAAATATCAATAAAGCTCAGGTATTCCAAAGCTATTTTATTAATTTAATCAAATTAATTTAACCAAATACTTAAATAACTTCCTTCACCTAGAGAAATGTGCAGCTGTGTATAATCTTACACAGCTCAGTTGGAAACATCACTATCTTTAGGGTGACGTGCTCTAAATCTGTTAAGCAGTCATTATTAAGAGGATGAGTTTTCTGAGGTTTTGAAATTACAGAGTGATCTGTGGTCTGCAGCCTAATCTTATTTGGACTCTAGGCAGGCTAGAGAATTATCTTTCCGTCCCATCGTTCCCCCCACTGTTGAAAAAGTACCAAAGGATCTTCAACATCCAAGGAAATTATGGACTTGTGTTTTAGTGACCCAAAAACATCTACCTGTAATAGTAAAGCGTATGCTACTGCTAGCTGGGTATGTACTAACCAATCAACAGCACTTCACTGACAATTTGGGTTTTGCTGGAATCTCCCCATGAAAATGCCATTCACTGCAGGCATATGATGTGGTGTATAAACTGAAAACATCCCTACAGAAATTGGCAAGCTATAGAACAGATGAAAAACATCCTTATGTTACTGTTCTGGATGCAGTGCAAAAGTAGCCATATTTCACCTCATAAAAAGGCTGAATGAGAAGGAGACCTAATAGTCTAGAAGTATCTGAAATATAATACATGAAGATTAAAATTGTTCAGGTCCCAAAGAACCTAGCGTTGGGATGAAAAGAAGCAAACGGAAAACTCAGGCCAAAAAAAGTAAGTTAAGCTGCTTAGCACTGAAATCTGCTGCATTAAGTGACAAACAGCCTCCTGAGTGAGATGCTGGAAAACTCATCTGTCCAGTCTTTTAACTTTACATTGAAGAAACCCTGGAGAATGCACTCTAGAACATGAGGACTTAACAGCACGCAACAGCTTTCCAGTACACCTCCAGTTTCTGAATGACAAACATTACAGGTGCAGGAATAGTCTGTTTCCCTCCCGGTAACATTTTACCATTTACCCATTACACAAACAGCTTCTTGTTAGCTTAGGTTGCCTCTGTAGCAGCAAAAAACATGGCAGGATAATGGATTAACAGAGTTCTACAAAACAAAACAAGAACCTTAACCCCCTTCCCCCAAACACGCTCCATATTCTGGGAAAAAGGATTTCTGAACTATTTAAAAACATGAAGAAATTCACATTTTCCTCTCTCTTTCTTTTTTTTTTAATTTTTCAAGTTATTTATCCTGATTTTTCTGTAAAGCTCTGCATTGCTTTCAAGCATTCGAAGAAAAACTGCATCTAGAGGTTGACACGCAAACTGTATTTTATTTCCAGCCTTGCTATGCACAATCCAGTGTGCTTTAAGCTTATGGGGCTGAGTGCCTTATGTTTTCAAAGCTACTAGCCCAGTTTTATCGATGTCAGGAAAAAGCAGCATAATCATTCTTCTCAAACAACTGCCTGTAAGACAGCTACCATCTCTGACATTTTGCACTTCCAACCTGGCAAACAAACCAGAAGACACTACAAAACATCTCAAGCATTGCTCCAAGTCTTTAAGACTTCAGCCAAGCTGCTGTCTAGCTCAGTCATGTTAAGAGCAGACACGACTGGCACAATATCACGTACAGTACCGAAACTCCTTCCAGCCTGATATGAGAAGTGCCTTCTCCACTAGAGAAAAATCCTGTCAGCTAAAACTCTTTAAAATCAAATTTGATTCAAGTTTTCTATCTTGAACACATCAGTGAATGAAAAAAAAAAAACAAACAGGTTTGGTCTAGTGTTCCTCTTGTATTTTTTAACTACATAAGCAGGGGGCAATTAATCCAATGATGCCTGTCTCCTAAGGACACTACTCTGCATTCTTTGGTATGAAATAAGGTGAAAATACTAGAAGAGACCCTTCTTGCTGTTAGGTCATTCAAAATCATCTTCCGCAGGATCTGCAAACTCATAACAAGGCTTAAGCTCAAGCTGTGTTTTCTCCAGTGGCAGCATTAATAAGAGTTTCTCTTGTCTTACTGACCACTTACTTCAGCGAAACTTTTTGGAACTTCCACTTAAAGGTTTCTGCATCTCTGGCAAATTTGTTTAAAAAACTTGGGTTAGGAATGAAAGAACAGGGAAAAGTTCAACACTTCATATACAAACACCACAATCATATACCCATTCTCAAGGAAGAAAGCTAATACGGCAGGTTTCTAGATCAACTTTTCACCAGTATCTTTTGGGAAAATACTTACAGTCTGCCTTTATGGAACCAGTCACAAACTTGGAACTGTGGCATTGTTTTATTAAGTGAAAATAAACACCAACATCTCCAAATATACGCAAGTTAAAATAACTGCCAAAAACGATTGCATTGCAAAACTAAGACAACACAATGCTGGACAGGTTTAGAGAGCCAGCTTCACTGGAATATATTTTGATCTCTTAAGTCAGGATGTCTTCAGAAGCAAAAATCATGATGGAGAGAAAAAGCAGCATATGCAGGAGAAAAAAACCAAGACAGACAAAGATAGTCTTCAGTTTTCTGATTAAAAACTGATCAGTTGCTAATGTTTATTATCGGATTGTTCTTATTTCATTATATGAAATCACGTATCCAGTTAAGTAGTAAAAAAAGAACTTACTAAAAATATATAAAGTGTCAAAGTTTTCCCCAGGATACTTTTAGATACCTATCCTAACACAGGAATGGAAATCTCTATCTTAAACTAGCAGTCTATTAAATGTTTGATTTAGGAAAATAACATTCATGCTCTGGAGTCTAGCAGGATGATACATTCTAGAGGAACAGCATAAAAATGAATCTATTTTTGTTCAGTACTACAATGTTGTGGTATCAGGCACAGATGGTCGATTATTCTTGAGTTCCAGAAAAAGATCAACGATTCAAACTGACAAATGCCGACAGTCATTGCTTCAGACTGTGTCATTACTGGAACTGAGACATGTCAGAACTTGATTATTTTATCCGACTGGGTTATGACGAGACTCAAACCAAGGAAGAAAACTCCTACTTACCACACTAAAATCAAAACAATTGTAGATTACAAATCTTCTAAAGTGACAGCTAAGTAAAGAATCCATATTAACTCAAGCAGGGCAATAACTTGTACAAGAGTTTGCTTCTAATTCTATATTCCAATATGAATCGCCACTAGCCAACACTGGAGCTTCAGTCTCCCCTGGGAAGAAACAGATTGCCCTCTAGTGTACATTAGAAAAAGCGATCCAGAAACAACCGAGAAGAAACATTTCTGAGATTAGCTCGTAGCTGTCCAGGAATTTAGGCACTTCACCTTAATATAACTACTATATTTTCTGCAAGAAGGGTAATCAATGTTGGCATTTCTCTTAAAATTATTAGATACCTAGAAAATAGGTATAGAATTTGAACTAATAAATCCCGTACTTAACTTTCCTAAAGAAAAGTTTATTTTATACACACTGTATCGGCTACTTTACTGAAGGGCATAATTACACAAGCTGTAGTATTGAAGGCTCTGGTACTATCTCTCTTCCACAGGTCTGGAGGGTTTTTTGCCCTTAACTACCAGTTTAAAGAAAAAGCACAAATTTGTTGTTACCACTAACAACTTTTAAAGTTTGAAGAAGCTATTCAGTTTTTGAAAGGCTGTGAACTTAATGCAAGACATTGTATTAAGATATTCTATACTAAAACTTTACTATTTTCTTTAAAAAAGTGTAAATATCTAAATGGCTGAAGCAACGAGAGGACAAACTATTTGCTAGACCAGATCAGTCAGTTGGTCAGTCTGGTCTTGTACCTTTCCCCAGAAGTTAAACTTTGGAGGGAGAAACAACAGTAGCTCATATTTGACTTAACTACACAGTAACATATTGACCATTTGGTCAGTATATTCCTTACTCACCTCAGTTAAAATCATTAGTATGCCCAAACAATCAGAAAATACAGGTTTTACTATATCACCAAGGTCTCTTGAAAATACAAGCATTACCTTTGAGAAATCTATTTTATGTTGTCCATGGTCACTGACATAAATACAATTTTTTCCTGAAAGTGCAGTATGAAGGCCATATATCATACAATTAAATCTTTCTTAATATAAGAACGTATTCAGATACTAAGCCCATTTCCCAGTTATTGCAATACCCTAGAAAGAAATTCTGCATCCAAAACAGTAATGAGCACAAATCGATTTTTTTTTAAAAAAATACAGTCAGGAACCAAGCTGAGTGTTTAATAGAGTTTGTATTTGTGAAGCACAATATGTTTTCTATTTTATACAGCTAAGAATCCCTTACAGATTATTCTAATTTGCTAAATTGAAGCATTCAGCATTACTTTTCTGATCTAACTTTTTATGGTCTATATGGATGGATTTAATTGGTATGTCCTAACAGATGAAATACATGCAGTTAGTACCACAAGTCTCCATAAGTAAATTAAGACTGATGTAGACAATGACACACTTGAGCTTAGAATGAAAGGTGTACTCAGCAAGTAAGCCAAAAATATATCTTCATTTGTGTCTTGGCTTTGTCATTTTAAAGAGCAGTTAGGATGCTCTAAGAAAGTATCTTTCAGGAAAGGTAATATTTAATCCTTTTTTGATTTATAACTCTGAAACATCAAGAGATTCAGTGACTCAGATACTTTAGAGAGAGCTAGCACATGAATACCGATCTGACTTGAGAAAAACAACTTATTTTTAAGTGAATTTTATTTTTTGGTTTGATTCTTTGTATCAACTACTTTGTGCACTGATAGCCACAATTTCCAGCTACTCAGCTGCTTGGATGTCACTTGGGAGACATGGAAAGAAGCAGCTTTCCTAGCCTTGCCTCTGAGCACTTGAGAGCAATTGAAAAATTCAAACAACTGTACTCCACAAACTATACAGAATACACAAGAAAACACAGATATGGCACTTATCTCCCATAACATGACATATAATTCCTTCCTTGAAGCAGCAGGCAGAAACATACTGACAACTGCTACGGGAATAGTGACCATAAGACAGCTAATTTTTTGTTTTGTTTTGACTCTAAGCTATTACCTCATGCAGATACTGTATTAGTGATGTCAATAATGTAACACGTTAACTCCGTATATTATAAGCAGAAAAAATTACTTGGTTATACTTATGCTTTGCATTTTAATCCATTCAAAGGAAAACTTTGATTAATATGCAAAAAAAAAAAAACTTGGTAAGTTGCAGTTTCCACACCTGCAGAGTCTTGAGAATAATACAAGAAAACCATGCAACAGTTTTCTTGTTGAGAACACAGAAAAGGTTTATTTCCTATGCATTTAATCTGCATACAAGGTTACTTGTATGCAAACAGGTGCATTTTCATTCATTCCATAGCCTTCACAGAAACTGGCTCTGCCATGACCTGACCATTCCACCAGGCAGGAGGCAACAGGTAGATTCCACCAGCGCCTATTTTGAACACTTCTAGACCAAGATGGTCACTGTTGTGTATGACAAAATATACATTGATAACATACCTGGGGATGGGGATCAAGTCTCTGAGAACTGCAGCACCATCCTAGAGACTGATTACCTAATCCTCTGGGTTCAGCTGGTAACAGCCGGTATGAAAGACAGTTGGGAATGATGATACGCTACTTTTCACTGAATCTTAAACTTACCTTTTAGCTGCTTGACAGTATCCTACTTATTTACCTTACTCTCCATAACCCTGATGTTCCTTGCTACTGTGTGTTATGATTTGTTACGTGAATCAAGCTATGATTCACCTTAGACGTTAACCTTTTCAGAAGTTTTTTTCCCCTGCATGTCTGCACAGCAACATGGCTCCAGTAATAGTAACTAGAGAAAGGCAAGACCCACAAAAGGGAAAAGAACTGAAATTACTGAGAGCGTGAGCTGAATTCTGTATAGCTAACTTTTACTTTTTCACATTCCACTGATCACATCTTGCTTTGAGTGACTAGGCAGACCACTGCAAGTAGCCTTTAGAAGGAAAGGAAAGAGCCTGGTGCTTTCCCGCCTGCCCTGTTTACTGCAGATAACACCAGCTCCTGTTCTGAAAACAGACTCTTGTTCTAGAGATGCTTTGCAGTCCCGCAGTTAGCTAATTATCATGCTTTAACAACATCATTGTAGTTTCCCCTTGACACAGACCAATCTCTTCAAGTCCCATCTCTGAAAAGTTTTAATGTTACGGAAACTCATTTTCAATCTTTAAGAGTGTAGGACTGTATTCGGCGCCAAGCACAAGACTAGATATTCAGAAGACTAAAGTAATCCTAAAGGATTCTCCCCTGCCTCTCTCAGGGGTAAAATATACCATAATCTCACCCATTCGTTTGCATTCAAAAGTAAAACTGACATGAAACAAGACATAAATGTAAGCAAATGACAACATTTCTATAGCATTCTTAATATGTTTCTTAATTCACTACATTTTATTTTCTCATGGCATTTCCCATAATGAAGATTACCTGGGGGTGTCAGCATAAAAACGTCAATGTGGACAGCTGCAGCTTAACAGCCACAATAACTATAGCTATGAAATTTTTAAGAGATGTAGTGTTTTGGTAGCAATTACAGTTATTGATATTTCTAAAATTCATTTAGGCTTTTATTGTAACTTTAGTAACCAAAAGAAATGTAGTCTATGATATGACTTTGCTAAGGATAAATTGTCACAATCTTAAAGTTATTAAAAAATGTGTTTGAATGAATTTAAGCTGAGAGTCATATTAAAACTTTCAATCAAAATAAATTACTCTTGATGAAAACACTGAATTAAAAATGATTTAATATTGGTCTAATTTAAATGTGAAGAGTACAGTTTTATTCAATAAAATAGTAAATATTTTACCAATTAAGTACAATTAATTTTTGTTAATGCATCCAATAAAAAACATATTTCTTTTTGACCCTTCGGACATTGTTCAGATTAGCCGCTTGCCAAAATCTTCTATTCAAGAGCAATAAACTATGCTTTAACTTTGAAATGCAGCATCCTGAGATTGCAAACCTATTGCATATCATATCAGCTCCTGATCTGCCTTTGTAACCTGGGATGTGAAAGTGAAGTTAGGCTCTTCCTACCTGAGGTTTTGTCACCAGTAATTCTACAACTGTGAGTACCTCTGCTACCAGATGATACCTCTTCCTCCACAGCAGCTCAGGCTCTCACCACAGGAAGAGATGGTGTTTATACCTCTACTTCTTGACCCCTTCTCTGATACAGCTTCATTTAAATCCGTAAGATTTTATATTTCCATTGAAGTGTAAAATTAGAGTCTCCCAAGCATTAACCAAGTTCCTATGCTAGGCCTTACCACTGGCCTAACCACCTATGTGAGGCCCAATCATGCTTCACTGACGGCCCTGATATATATTCTTCCTTTCACTCTGGAGCAGCTGTTTTCAAGTTGGAATCCATCCATTTTCTAGAGGACTATAAAACTACTTGAAGGACATTCACTAAGGGTAATTAATTAAAAGTAAGCATGCTATCAACACGCTGAAGTTGAAGCTCAATCCTCATACTAGAAAAGAGTCAACATGCCAGTGGTTAGAGAACAATTAAAACAAAACACCTATTTCAGTGATCTTGATCTTTTGACTTCTAGTATGTGCAGAAATGTCTCTTAACTTCACTGGCATGTCTAATTAGCATTTTTAACAGCTTAACAAATTACATGTCAATTCGTTGCCCTGCAAAATGTTTTCCAGGCAGTTGTGAAAATGGAAACATTGCTTAGTCTTATTGTTAGGAGCTCAACAGCTATGCTATCAGTAGAGAAAACACCTCAACAGCACACTGTTGCTACAGAGAGATCATCAACACACAGGTTATACAAATTTCATAAATCACAGATTAGCACAAGGTGTTTCAGCTGCCATTTTCAAAAATAATTTGTGTTCTTAGCTGTATTTCCCCACCTAACATATTAGATTCTTCTTAGAAACCTTACTCAGTTTACAACCTTAGGTCATCATAGCAACAGAAAACACCACTACTACCACCATTGTCACTATCTCTTCGGATAAGGATGTTTTTACCCTCACTCTCATCAAGAACAAAGAGAGGAAAATCACTGTCAAACAGAGCAGCTCTTTTTAGACTTGACTAACAGCAGTATAAATGTCCAGTCTTCATTACTTATGTCTTCTAATAGAAGTTATGGAAGACATATCATGTGCATTAAATAATATAGATATTGTCCTTTCCAGTATAATTTTTTTACAAGTTTAAATTCAAAAGATCCTTTTAATATTGATTTTCAAATAAACCTGTTAGCCATATAAACTATACATAATTGCCTCGGATTTCAACAAACTAACAGATTCTACAAAAATAGTATGTAACTATAATTTATTCAAATGATTTCTTCTTGTCTAGCAGTTAATTATTTAAAGCTGAAAACTAAGCATCTCACCCCATCCAAAACTAAAGATTTCTCTCTCAAAGGAGAAGTGCCATCCCTCTGAAGAGAGAGGGCATTGTCTGTCTGCATTGTAATTTTGCCTATCAAACAGAAGACATCATCTTTTTTTTTTTTTTTGAAAGGTAGGTATATGATCTACAGACAAAGGCAGTACTTAAGTATAAAACTGCAAGTAATATGTTGTTTGATATATACTTGATTTTGGGCACATTCACAGTTCTGCAAACAACAAACGCACACTGATACACAAATAGCTTATTACTGAAGGACCTATAACGATCAGAAAAATCTAATAGCAAAGTCCTGTAATGTCTGATTCCTTTTGGAAGGCTATGATCATTCCGACTGTCTCGTTTTCCTTACTTCAATTCCTAGCAGTGTATTACAGACATTGCCCTTTGCATGTTCAACGTCATTTGTTAATGTTACTAATAAAAATGTCTAGGACTAACCTTAGTCTCTGTTTATAATAGTCTTCATCTCCATCATCTCTCCATCTCCTTACTTTGCGCTTCCCCAGTGTATGCTCTTCTTCCTCAGAGCTTGGAAAGAAGTCAGCATCATCTTCAGTTTCTTTAAAATCTCTCTTCACCAAGTATTTTCTTTTTCTTGACAAATTCCTGAGTTCATAATCAGAATCATTCTCAGCATGAGAAGATGCCTGCTCTTCCTCCTCTTCTGCTGCTTCTGGATCAAAGAGCTCCTCATCAGGTACATGTTCAGACTCTCCACTATCATCCTCCTGTTCATGCCTGAACTTCCTGGCCTCAAGAGTTTTCTTTTCTTTTGGAATCTCTGCCTTTGATTGAATCTGAAGGGCATGCTTCTGAAGTTTTCTCATGTGCTTTTTTAAGCGCTTATCTGTTTTTGACAGGGCTTTACCCCTTTTTTCCTTTGTAGTAGATGTGGGAGCTATGCACTGAACATTTTTGGCTTGTGCTTTCTTCTTTGCTCCTTTGTGAAGGGATATCTTCTTTCTTTCAGATGACAGCTTAGCTTGGTCTGCTAAATACTTCTCAAAATCAGATGCTTCATTTAGCATTAATCGTCGTGTCTTCCTCTCTGGCTTCTGAGGTATTTTAGTTCCAAATGGAGTCATCTGGCCAGTACGAATAAGCTCTTCCCACTCTGTTTCCTGAACAGGCATAAGCATACTGCCAAGACATGATGGACCAGGTTCTACAACAAAAATCAGAACATCCAGCACGCCTTTAACACCCTCTGAATAACACAAACACAGGAACAAGGGTGTTTTGTTTTGTTTTTTCCCCCAAGCTTTATATGCATTCAGTTCAGTTTTTATATACAACTTAAAAGTCCAAATTATTGTCACACATAATACTTGAAGTTCAAAAAAGGCAAAACCCAACAAAACAGAAGGCCAAAAAAGTCAGACTGTACCTTTTACTTCAAACTACTTCTCCAACTTCATACAGGAAACATTACACATGCTATCAAAATGCAAATACTTCTGAAACAACAAACAGCAGCAAGAACTACCATAAAATTACAGTCCCCCATGGCCCATGAACTCTAATGTGCTCCCTATGCTGTCAATTCAACCCATGTCACCACATTCAGTGCACTGCATTCCCATATGCAGCAACATCGTCCATTTCTATTTTATCATTGATTTTTCAGTCCTACTCATAAGCTTGAAATTTGACATTTCCATTACCATACCAGGACAGACACAAATCTTACAAAACACATCAAAGACTGTCTTCCCACATGCTTCAAAAAAAAGAAAACAAAACCCATCTCCCTATTCTACAATACTAATAATAGGATTATGACTGGCTGCACCGCACGTTGCCATAAAAGAACACTTCAGTTAAAGTGGATACACAGTTACTATACATATTAACACAAACTGTAATTGGTGTTTGAAACCAAAGAGGGGGAAAAGCTCTTGAATTCAGAATCTAAAGAGGAATTCCAGCCTGAAATCTATTATTAGGGTCCAAATTTTCAAAATAGCTGAACCAGCATGGCATGCTACTGCATATGGTCCCATTTAGAGCACTGTATTTATCACCAAAACATGTTTAACAAGTAATGATGATGCATCAGGCATGAAACTCCTCCCTCTTCACCCCCTCACTTCTCAAACTACTAGAACTGCTCAACTCCATTTCTTCTGCCTTGGGCTCCATTCACTTCCTAGTTACATTTCATCACACTGGGTGCCTGAGTTTTACTGCATGAACCCATCCAAAGAAAAAGGATTAAAGATGCTTTTCTACTAAGAAAAGTTTACTGAGGCTTTGATTCCTGTAAGTTTTGTTGAATAAGGAGAGATCTGGAATCCACTCCAGCCACATCTGCAATGGATAAATAGCATAAAGAGTTTACACCCCTGCAAACAACAATATAACCCAAAGGTGATGTGCAGATGTCAACGGGGTCCAGACTTGCACTACAGAATACTGCAGATTAGCGATTGTGGCCAAGACACAGCAAAGCTGGAGTTACAAAACCCAAGCTCAGTTTGCAGACAGCAGTGAGAAAGAACATCTAGTTAAACACTGAGAGAACAAATATCCTGCTTTGGAAGAAGCCTTATTTTTATTTTTTAAATCACAGTGCAGCCTGAAAAAAAGAAGCATTTCCCCCTTCCATTTCTACTGATACTTCCCAATAGTAAGAAAAAACAATTTTGTTAATGCTGATTGATAGCATTCAGCATATAAAATGTAATTCAATCATGATGTTAGTCATCTTTATCAAATTAGCCATGAAAAAACGTTAGGATTTCCAATTTATTAAGCCCAATACTCTAATGTGCCTCAGCCATCCCTACTGAGCTGAACACGGATTAACATCCATTTTTTAAAACTCCCCACATGAATACGTCAAGATCTGCAATTCTGCAGGTGCAGAGCGTAAGTGTTCTTAACTCTCTCTGTGAAAGCAAACCACTGAAATTCATTTCCTTATTGGCAAAGATCTTGCAAACTAGCTTCAAACAAAAAAAGGTATTACATCAAAGTAGAACAGAACTTTCAGCCTTCTCCCATACCTTCATCTTCCTCAAATTCAATCTCATTTACTTTATCAAGAATTTCTGTTCCACCAAGAATTGCTTGGAGACGCTTCTGTTTTGCTTTGATCTTCTTTAGCTGTTGCTCCTTGAATAACAAGTAGATACATAATTAAATTTTTAATCTTGTTCATAAACTTGCTACCCTTTTAAACAAGACATAAATTACTACATTTGCAGTATTTTCCACCAGAATCTCATATTCAAATGGTCACAGTATTGCATTTGAAACAAAAAAAGTGCAAAAAAGTGTCACCAAAATATCCGTAGGGCTCCAACCCACAGAACACACACAATTTTGTGCATACAATCATCTTATGATATGCGTACAGTAAGATCAGATTGTTTATACACACAAGTCTCATGTGCACATTACGCATTTTTATGTACATCTTTTGGGGTCATCTTATGAATGTGTTGATTCTAGTGAAGGAAGCCTATCAAGCAGATTAGTGAGATGCACAGAGAACACCAGAAGTTTTGTTCATGATTTGCAAGACTGGGTTAATGGTTAATAAGCCACTAAAAACAGCTATGAGATTTAGTAAGATTTATTTATCATCCCAGAAGTTTTGGAATGTTTTGTTAGAAAGAAACTGAAATTGTAAATCAGTCCATCATATATGTTTGTATGCAGTTAATTCAGGAGTGGTCACAGCTAATTGAACAGCAAAAACTACAAAGTGAAATGACTTTAAAAAATGTAAGTGAAAAAAATCAACATTACACATGCTGTAACAAGTATAGTTCATTACTGCTATGAAAATAATTCATAACTAGCTCTTCTGTTACACCTTTTATCTGATTGTAATATCCTCAACTGTATATTTGCTGGCGACGTTGTGATTCCTTGGTGTTGCTAACTTTTATTTATGAAACAAGAAATTCCAACCAGTAAAACAAAGACATAGGCAGTGTAGCTTTCCACATTTATAACTCCATTCTTTGGAAGTATTTTCTTACCTAGAGAGGCACATACTTCAGTAAAAATCAAGTTCATGGCAAAATCAGCAAATTTTTTTTTATTTTTGGTGAAGAACAGCTCATTAGCCTGCCCATGTCTTCATGTAGCACTTTTCAAACCATAAAGGGTAGAGTATATTCATGTATGGTACGATATATTATCTTCTGTATATGCACTATTATCCTCGCTACCAGAGTACTTTATATCATAAAACACTCCCTGTATGACAGCTCTAAGGAAATAGCTCTCTTGTACCAGTCACTAATTTCCCATTTGTCTCAATAACGGAAGAATTCAGTCTTCTTTAACCATTTCTTTTTTTAAATACTACAAAAGGAAGAGTACCTAAAGGCACTTCTCCATGCAAAAAGCAGCACAACACCAGCTTTAAATACACTGCCTGCCTCCAAACAGCCTCCAAAACACTCTTGAGGTTATTAGGACCACTTTTACAGATCATAGTTTTCATACAGGGATTTATTCTTACACTTCAAGGACTGTTAGAGATGGCTAAAAATGAACTCGCAACAAGGTCTGAACTTCCCCTGCAACTAACACTTGTGGAAATTACTTCAAGTAGTAGGAAAAGAAGCAAAATACATGATCACTCTTTAGTGGTAAATCTGGTCCAATGCATTGCTTCCCACTACTTCCAGCTACTTGTTTCTAGTCCTGTGCCACTGTTCAGTACTGTCCCCCACACTCTCTTAATTGGCCAAATTGCGAGCACAGTGTTATCCAAGTTTTTAACCTTATCAAGGTTAAAAAACAAACAACTGAATGAGTCAGAGGCAAATGGCCTGAGACTGGGACGATGTGTCTGCGGGCAAAGGACAATAAGTTTTTCAGTCAGGTTTACCATTGGAGAAAATATTAGGGTGAATTTCCATCAGACGGTTTGCTGATCAAAGTTTCCCTTTCCTCAACTCTCCTTCTTCCTATTCACAGCTGTATAGGTCTATTGCTTACATTACCCTGATGCCTGCTAGATTGCTCTACAAGCTCCTTTAACTTACTACTCTGGCAGAAAAAACGCTGGAGCGGTTTCTGTCAAACCAATGATTTAAAATGGCTCCCAGAAAGGAATGATGTGTACTGGTACAAGACAGACACAGACAATGAAAGAGGATTAAGGAAAGGAAGGTAGGGAATGAAGACCGCTGAGATTTAGGTCAACTATTGAATCATGCCCTAAAAATGCTTTGCTAATTCTCCAAATACTACTGGGAAGGATTTAATTAAACTAATGCAAATCAGTCTTCCGAGCAGGTCCTGGAACTTCAGTTTTACAGCTTGTTCTGAAACTTAGAATTAAAAAAAAAAAAAAATTCAGCTCTCACTTTCACATCTTTAAATTAATTATTTACATGTTTTTTGGTAGAAAATTAAACAATTTAAAAGGGAAGGAACAGCAATTGTAGATTGACTCTGAACTACATAATTAAGCAAGAATTATATCACATAATCCAAACCTTAAGCCAAAGTACAAGCTAAGTATTGTCAACAGGAAATTAATATAATCCAATCACCTTGTTATATTTTTGCCGTTTTACGGAATCTAGTTTTCTGTTTATATCTTTGTTGTCGGCAGCCTGAGGTGAAAGTTGCTCAATGATTTTATTTATTTGTTTCAGAGATGTTGCACATGATCTGAAAAAACAGGAAGATTGCAATGTACTAGTCAACTCTAGAAAGAAAATAGCACAGTCTCAATTCAGACAATTTAGAAATTCCAGATTTAAGGTAAGATTTAAAAAAGTCTAAAGGTAAGTTTCTAAATAAGCATCTTATATTTAAACACTGGAAATACTAAATGCTTTAAGAAGTTGTACATGATAAAATATTTTTATTCAAAATTTTGCTAATACTAAAATTCCAAAGGCAAGGAAACTGAACAAACCACTGCAATATTTAGTACTCAAAATTTACAAGTCTGATAATGATAACAAGCAAGTGATAGTGATTGCTTTTATTATTCAAGGTAAACAAAACGCAAAACAAAAATTAAATGGGAAATCCCATGTTTTCATTTTCTAAAACTGTTTTAATAGTTTGATGCCATAATATGAAGAAGCCTATTTCTTTTACCTTTACAATGTCTCTTTTACACAAAGAATAGACTAGAAGATACAAATACAGTTTCAGGAAGACAAACTAACTCAAAGAATTAACAGCACATCAACATTAAACTTTCCTTACCTATGCACTACCGTTTTTCATGTTTCCATATACAATATGAAATTCAGGCTGAACCATATACTATAACCTAATATCATCTGTTTCTGCTGTTGAATTCATTTGCAAGGAAGGAGGCACTGCCCCACCATCATAAGCAACAAATCTAGGTTAGTTGATTCAAATAGGACAGTATTTCATAAGGGTACACAAATTAACATCTCAAAGCATTATGTAAAATGTCAAAGAAAACTTTTTACAATACTTGCAAAGCGGCCATTATTCCCCTTATATGCAAAGAAAAGCACTACATAACTCTCCTCAATTGTCATGTTGACAATGTTGGCCACATTTTTCTCCATTTCTAATCTGGATTCTACCACTGTTCCCCTAGCTATCCCTAGGAGATGATATTCTACCAGCTCCCCAGCTATCACTGCCATCTTCACTTCTCCATTCTCTTTCCACACTTTTGAACCATCCCATCCCCTTTCTCAGTCTTCTGTTTCGCTGCTTTGAAGTATACCATCCTCTTGCACATCTCCTACCTTTTGGCTCTTGCTTCCTTGGCCCTAGGGTCTCTTGACACATACCGCTACTGTCCTCTTCCACAAAGCTTTATTTAACAGGACTGCAGGATTTAAACAGGATTTAACTTTAACCATTTTTTATTTTCCTTCTTCTGCTTGAATTTGTGTGTATATTATAGAATCACGCAGCTTCTACCATGAACTCTGTGTCAACTACTCAAAAACCACTTCTTGCCTGATTTTACCTCTAGGCATGCATCCACCATGTTACAGAACCAACTATATCACGCTCTACTGATACATCTTTACTTTTGTTAGTCCCTCTGCTCAACAAGCCAGCTATATCTCTGCTAATTTTCTCCAAAATCAACTTTCAGACTTATACATTACATCTTATACAGACAAGGTTCTACAGGTCTGCATAAACCATTTGCATCCCCTCATGCAAATCTCATTTTATGACTTTAAGTGGAAGATGAAAATAGAGGGGTAAGAAAAATCACAGGATGTTTCTCAAAGAAAAACAGGAAATTATCAACTAATTGACAGTGCCATGCACCACTCTTTCAATAACTCCATAATCTAATCGCAATGGTTACGCTGCTCGATTCTTCCTCTCAATGACCATCTTACTCATTACGTCCTTCTGCTACATAACATCTGAAATTAGTTCCAGTTTTGCAAATTTACTTAATTTCACATCTCCACACCCAAACTGGAAAATTAATGAAGTGCATAAAATTAAGCATATGCATAACGAGAGCTATGCGAGAGTTCACATAGGTAATGGAGGCCTATAGCACCCTTGAGCACTAAACCCCAACATGTGATTAATGCAATACAGTGAAAGATGCACAGGTAGAATTACTTACCTGCAGTAGTTCACACAGTAACTCTACAACGAGACTAGAAACAGAAAGTGAGATCTGAGATCGAAACTCAAAAGATTAGTGGCTCCTATCCCTCAAAGTCTTCTACTGTCAATATACCATGTTAATTAAGCATTTGATTCTTTTAAGGTGTCACTAAGTACTTGATACAAGCACTTGTGATACGGATGTTTTGGTTGTAATACACTCATGACATGGAGTCATCCAAGTTACAGAAAGCACATAACCAGAAGAGATAACCCCATGAAGCATACAGAATTGAAGAATTGGCACTTTTTCTGACTATAACTTCGAATAACAGAGTATAATACAGTTCTCCACTGCCCAGAAAACAGACATGCATCTGGCAAGGTAGGAGACAAAGCAGAAAAAGGAGATGCGCTGTCCTCTACTGCCTTGATGCGTGACTGAATTAGTCAAATAAGAGCAATGAACCACTGCTCTGATTTGAAAAATATTTTCTCCTTTTGTAAAAGGTGGGTGACTCGGAAGAGTACATGTGATCTAGTGCTTTCAAAACATCTTTTCGTCTTCCAGCTTTTAAAAACATGAGACACCGAGCCTCATTAGATAGTCAGTAACAGAAAGGAACAGTAAGAAAAGACACAATTTACCTTAAGTCATCCAGCACTGACTGATATTCTTTCTCCGCATCAGCTATTTTTGTTGCTTTATTAGCTTCATTAATTGCATTATCTACTTGCTGAAGAACTCCTTGCTCCAACACATCCTGGTCATAGACATCAATTCCTAAACCTTTGAGCTCAGCAGCCTGTGCACTATATGAGATGGACTGAATCTGCTGCCTGTTGATCTGTAAAAGGGGTTGTCCTCTTCTGGGCACCTCCAAAGGAACAGCCATGGAAGTGGATGACTGGCTGGCAGAGTTGGGAACTCTAATACTATTATCCGGGTCACTGTTACAAATGCCATTTTCTTGTTCAGTGCTCAATTCCTCAGCATTATGCAGGCAATTATTGCTTGAAGTAGTAACAAGGTCTTGTTCTTGGATACTGTCTGGCAGGTGGCTGTTGTCTGTTATCATCATCTGCTCAAAGGCAACAAAGAACCACATCATCATAAGAACATTCACACATGCAAAGTTCCTCATGAAGACTGCCCAAATAAAAGTAGGCAAAACAATGAGCATGTTTCTTTATGAGAAATTCTTGTTTCAAAACACCTAGCAGTCTACTCCTCCATGAGTCCTCCCCCGAAAGGCTTCTCCACACTAATTTCCACAGTCAAAAGGAAAAAATGGCCAAAACGTCTTAAAGACAACTATATGGAATACTCCTGGAAGACACTGATATCAAAATAAAACAACCTGTAAAAATTACCCTCCTTGCCAGAGAGTGAACTCAATCGCGTGTGCAAATGGTCATGTTCCAGAAGACTATGACATAACAAAAACATACGCAACTTAACATATCCAAAACCAAAAAATACAAGTTTTTGAAACAGGATAAGACTTGCCAGTGAAAGCACTGATGAGGACAGCTGGCTGTAGGCTTTAGTTTGAAAATTCAGCTTTGAAGTAGAACATAAAGCATCTTAGTTGTTAGGAAATTAACACTGGACTGACTTACCAAGGCAAGCCTGGAGCTGGTATTGTTTGAAGCCTTCAAGGTGAGACTGTTTCCTGCAAGGATGTTTTTTTTTATCAACTTCGGGGAGAAACAAGTGTTATTAACGTGCAGGAAGACATTAATAAGGCAGTGGGCTTCATCAGCAACCTCTCCTAGCATGGCAGCCCGCGGATCTCAGTCCCAGCTCACGGTTTTCTTCCATCAGCTCCAAACCCGCACACAACGGGTTTGGCCCTGCATTCAGGCAACAGGTACGAGGACAACCGCGCGCACCGGGGACCCCGGACCCCAGCCACCCCCCGCCTATACCGGTCCCCAAGTTCCCGTGCTCCACCACCTCTCTCTGCGATCAAGCCCGGAGCCGGGACAGGGCCGCCGGCCGAAGGCTGTCCCTCGCGGCGGGCGACAAGGCCCGGCCGGGATGGAAATGCGAGGGGCTGCGGGGGGCGCCGCCTCCCCCCGGCCTCTGCCCGAGCCGGGCAGGCCGAAGCCGCGAGGAGGAGGAGGAGGAGCGGGAGCGGCACCCCCGGTCCCGCCCCGGGACTCACCTCGCTGGTCGGCACCCCGGTCCCCTCACCGCCGCTGCGCACGCGCGGCGCACAGCACCACCGCTCCGCCACTCACCGCCCACCCACGCCGAGCGCGTATGCGTCACTTCCTTAACGTCCGTGACCGTGCCAGTTGCGCATGCGTTGCGCGGCAGGCGGTGGGAGGTGCCGTGCTGCGGGCGGTCGTACTGGCTTCCCGCCCGCCCGTGGTGGGGTGGCTGCCTGCGGGGCGAGCGGCCGTGCTCAGCTGCCCCCGAGGCCGCTGGCAGCCGCTGACCTTTACCGTGGGCTCGTCAGGCTGCCTCGTTCATGCGGTGTTAGCGGGCAGTGCGTGGGCTCGGCTTGGGCCGCTTGCTGTGGCCCACAGGTCACCTCGGGCTGGGCACCCTGCAGGGGGTTGATGCCTGTGGCAGAAGTGCCTGCAGACCAGAGCCGCAGAGGAACTGCTTACGGGGATCACCTCAGAGTTCAGTTTTCTCCCTTGACGTGCCTTAACGTCGGGTGATTGTCCCTTGAAAGGCTTGGGAGACGTCATCTAGTGGTTGCAATATTAGCCCAGGACTCGACAAACAGGCATTGTTGAGCAAATTGTATAATTTGATTGCATTAAGGTTCCTCCAGGGCAAAAAGAGAAGGATGCTACGCAGCTGGGGATATAGCAGCAGGATTGCTTATAGGCTTAGTAATCAATTGGCGAGAAGAGCAATCTTAAGGGCTACAGGTCTCCTGCCTGCTGGGCTCTGTAGTAGCAGTTCGTTCTGTTTTCTGCATTCCTTTCTATTTTCTCCCCAATTCTCTGGTAGTGACAAAAGCAGAAAACTAGATTTTCCCCAGGGCTCCTTTCACTTTTGCTACCTTCTTTCCCCTTCCTTCTATCTCCCTATTCCGGTGGCAGGAGAGTCCTGGACCCAGCTCCTTCTCCTTCGGGCAGCAGAACTGAATTTATTTGCCGTCAGCCTTGGGACAACTGTGAGAGGATAAATACATTGTGGAATATATGTGGAAGTGTTTTGCTAATTAAATGCTAAGGCATATAGAGTTTAACAGGGACAATTTGTGATTCAGTTTGACCACAGAGTTGCTTTCTTCAATTGTCTTTCAGTTGTCCCGCTCCATGTATTCTTACACCTTTTGCAGTGAATGTCTTGAAACGATGCAGATTTAATAAAACGTATTACTATTTTGTAAATTATTCAGGGGTGGAGACAAGGCATATATAAGTAAGTGACATTCATGACACCTTATTCTTCTCACACTTAATTTCAAAAAAATGCTACAGAGCAAGAGAGAAAGAAAGCTTGTCCTGTAATGATAATACATTCATAGTGCATCTTTGATCCAAAGAAAGCCCAGACCCTACTGATTAGTCACCCTGCATGTAGAATATTACGATTGTAACTATGCAGAAATGTCACAGGTGTTTAACAGAGGAGTAGCAGAGGTGGCATTTGTATGTGACTAGATGTAATGTTTTAATCATGAAAGTTTAAGGATGTAGGTTAGGATGTATAGGGAGAGAAGATAACTTTTATTAGATTTGGGTCTTTGTCTTCTTTACACCCTGCCTTTAGATATTTGTCTACATTGATGAGATCTTCTCTTCCTTCTTCTTTAGGCTATACAGTCCAGGCTCTTTTCAGCCTTTCCTCACTGGGCAGATGGTCCAGTCTCTACTCATCTTAGTGGCCCTTTGCTGGACTCTCTCTGGTAGCCCCATATCTCTCTTGTACCGGGAAAGTCCTTGTCTTTCTAGACATTGATTTTCTGACATTTTCTCAACTGTGTTTCTACAGTGCATTGATGAAGCCCACATTGCTGTAGTAAAACACTGTTGATAGATTAAGTACCCAGCAATTCAAGCATTTAAAACATCATTGAAGCTTTTTTTTTTTGCCAGATTTGTGGCATATCTAAAACACCCAAAGTCCCTACACACTTGCTCCAAGAGTAGGAGTTCTATTCCTTTTTCTCATAAATCACCACCACTGATAGTTTCAGTAAAATACTGTATCCTACGAAGTTCTCCATGTTGCCAGCTCTCTATGACACGTTCTACCATTTCCTTTAATACCCACTGGTGTGAGTATTAATGAATAACTCTGAAAATTGTTGGTGGCCTGGCTTTATTCTGAACTACAATTACAGGTCCGTCACTGAAGATGTTCCTTTTCCTTCCTTCTATTCCCTTATTCCCTCCAGCCCCCAATGTCTGTAAGTCTCAAGAAAACACAGAACTGGTCCTCTAAGGTCTGTAAGGCCAAGACCGAAAAGGTCAGCAGGCAAATAAAACAGTGCTTAGTTGGTATACTCTTTTTTGTTTCCTTTGCTCTGAAATATGCTATTACTGCAAATATCCTTTACTTAGTATTTAATGACTAGACTGAGGAGGCTTATTTTTAACCTTTGGTGCCATGTTCTAAATAGAAGGAACAAAGCTTTGTAATTGCTGAAACAATTGAAAATGTGGAGTGCGAAGTCTTTCAGCAGAGTGAGAAAGGCAGCAACCAGGGGACCTTTAAGGACAGAGCAACATCAAGCTGTTGTCAAAACTAAACTGAGGTGTAGGCTCAGTTTTCCAGAAACTGATTAATGAGGGGGAAAAGATAAGTTGTCCTGGAAGAAGAAAAAAAGAGCTTTGTATTATTTGCTAGGAGAGGAGTTCAAATGAAAGGCTGCTTCTTTCCCAAGCTTGAGAGGAAAATAAATGAAGATTTTCTTACATGTTAACAGACTTCTATGGGTTAACAGATTACTAATGTGGGAGATGTGTGATCCAGAAGAAAGAGGCTATAATCCGACATTAAATACTATCGCTTCAAGGCAGGTACTTGCAGAACAAAGCAGTTACACTGGTATCCTGACTGTGACTTCAAACGTCCCTGGTAGAGCTTGCTCATAAAGATCCCTATTGTGCTTTCCATTGAGGGGATATATGGGACTGAAGATGATCTTTGTGGGAGTGTTTTGAAACCATGATGTAAAAATGTGGGAGGCCCTTCAGACAGAGACTGATCAATGTCATCTGTCTGTGAAACACCATATACACTGGAAATGATGTATAAATAATAAGCCTATTGTGCAACTAGTCTTTTGCAAACTGGGTCAGGCTCCCAGGTGGTGTGAATGAAGGCTGTTTGACTGAAGTCTGCAGAAGCCAGGTCTCCCAGCAGTTGAAAATCAATGTGGCTCCATTAAAATAATAGCAGGGATAGATTCTGTAGGCCTTTAAAGCTAGTTCCGTGGTGGTCCATCTTTGATGCATTTACAACACTAAGCCTTTCCTTACCTCTTCTACCTCAACACATAGTTTTGCTTAAGCAGGTGAGATCTATGGTTTCCAACTGTTCCCAGCCTCAGCTGTTGCCTGGCACTGTCCATTGCAAAGGCTGTAAAAGCACAAAATCTATATTAAAAAAGAGAATTACTTTGAAGTTATATTTTCAGTGCAGTCATTTTCACAGAGAAAATTAACCTCTGATGAACTGAAAGTTCAAGTATGCTCTCAACTACATACACACATGGCTGCTGATCCTTTCACATAGTCACCTGTAGAGTCCTATGCATCCATGTTTCTCAGTATTTTAATGCAGTATTTCATTGCATTTACCTTAATTTTCTTTAATTTTTTTTCTACATGTAGATGACTGCTAGCTGCAGTGCAGCTACTCTGCTAAATCACTGGCAGTGTGGTTTCCTGGGCAGGACTAGTTCTGCTTGTTTGGTTAGGTTTTTTTTAATGTTGTTAATGTAGCCACTATCTTCACCCCCCTTACGTGCAAGCATTAGTGATGACACTAAATCCTTGCTGGAGCTGGTTCTGGCAGCTTTTGACATGCAGTAATTATGCTCTTTTACTTGAACTAGCAAGACTGGGAAATTAAATTGTGTGGATGTCGTCCCTTTCTATCAATCAGCCTTGCGGGATTACTGGGAAGGATCCTGGCAGAGTGTGCAAAGCAGCAGCTCAGAGTTCAGCTGTCGGTTCTGGAGGGCTGTAAGGAAACGCAAACAGGCTTCCAAGGAAGCTCAAATAGGAAAACAACTTGGAAAGGAAGCTATTTGTTTCTGTGATTCTGAATTGGGTAATGAAAAATCAGGTTCTATAAATTATTGTCAGTGATGAGGGGGAAAGGGGCAGTGGTTTAATTTTTAGTCCATCATTTTTATTCAGTTTCCTACTCTAAAAGGTTATCCCAAGAGTCATGGCCTGGGAATTCTATGAGAAACACATGTCAGTGATGTACCCAGTGTATCCTGCCATGTAAAAGTCCCTGGTTCTTAGTATGAGATGATCCTCTCAAGCCCTTTAGTGGCCTGGTTGTGCTGTTAAGGGTGTGCCCTGCTGACAGTTGGCCAAATCTTCAGTCGTGCTTTTTCAATTAGGCGTTTCCTCCACAAATTTTAGTATGTATTTTGCCAAACTGAAGGCTAAGGAAGAACTTCGTGACAGAACATATTTATGGATTTTGTTCTGAGGAAATCCTGTACATGAACTATGACTGATTGCAACAGAGCAACCTCACAGAAAGGCTTGGACTGACCAGCTAAGAAAAAAGTAATCTGAACCACTACATTATCAGAGTTAAGTGACCCCAGGGTTTGAACATCTTCTTCGAGCTCTCATCACACAAGTGTTTACTTGCATTAAGGTGACCTGAGATGGCTAAGCCTCAGGCATGCGACTGCTACTCTTATTTATGGAGCAGTCCCAGTGGACGTAGTGCTTTGCTAAATATTTAAAGACGCTCCTTGTCCCGAAGTGCTTAGGCCTAAGACTTTCATTTATTCATAGGTTCATAGAGCTTAAGGCCAGACGGGACCATTAGATCATTTTTTCTGACCTCCTGTGTGACACACAGCAAAAATTCTCACTCAGTAGCTCCTACATCAGGCCTGTGTCTTGGAGCTGAGGTAGCACAGATGGCTTAGCAAGACATCACATTTTGATTTAAATACATTGAACGGTAGAAAATCCACTACATGACTTGGTAGATTGTTCTAGGGGCTAATTCTGCTTGCTATGAAAAAACATGTTTCAAGTAACCTGAAACACACTAGCTTTAAAAAAAAGCCAGATGCTTAAATAAGGGGCTGGCTTATTAAACATAGTGGAGGGAAAGACTCCAGTGGAATTTTGGAAGAAGCCTCAAACACAACTTTGGAAATTCTTGAGACTGAATTTCAGACGAATAAACTTTCCATTACTTGCTTAGACGTCTGCAATGGGATGGACACCTCAGGTTCCACCTAAAACTTCCCTAAGCAGTTATGTGCTTCCCTGTGCTCTGGGTATTCCTAGAAATGCTGCTTTTGTGGCTGAGCTATCAGCTGGGTACATTTGTCCTGCCTGAGGCCAGCTTAGAAGCTAAAAATCCCAACACTATGCTAGAGGAGTCAGATAGTCAGGTACGGAGTGTTATAGTGCCCGCAGGCAGCACTGTTCTGTTAAAAAACAGATGGGAGTGGCAGATTTTAGTGCATATCAGTTTAGCTTCTCTAGTTTTCAGTCCTTTCCTGATGAAGTATCAGCTCTGAGTCTGAGCCAACATCCTAGGAGATTTCTGTGCTGGTGGTGAAAATGCTATACACTGAGGCACACTGACACTTGTAAAACAGAATGCTAAAACTGTGAAGTTGTGATGAAAATAGATAATAACTAATTTAGGGACTGCATTACTTCTCAGGAGGGCACGGAATTGCTGGCAGCATTGGCAGAAATGGGAATTCCATCCACAGTAATAAAGCATCTATATGTCTTTGTACCAGCGAGTTGAGTGGCAAGTATCTCTCAGAGCCATGCCAGTGTAATAAAGCTAATATATCAACTTAAGAGAGATACTAAGCTCTTTGAAAATAATTGTGTAGTTGGCAAGCAATAGCTTTTACTCTTTATATTGCAGAGAAATAAAACTGTTTTTTTTTTCTCCCTCTCTCTCCCTGCTGTGGTGCATTTAAGAAATTAAATGCAGAAATCTACTCCTAATGCACTATTAGGTTGGAAAAATCATGACTGCAAATGGGAACAAATTCCAGAAGTGAAGGTTTCTCCCACTACTTTGCTGTGGTTAGATTGCTCACCTTTTGTGTTTCCAACAAATATTGCTGGACTAAGGCTCATATGTGAGGAAGTTCTTGACAACACCAAATTTTTAGGAAAGCTCCGTGTTTGTGCTTATTTGAGCTGCATGTTTCTCCAGAGGAAGAAAAAAGTAACTTTCTAGCCGAATCTGCTGCAGCTCGTAGAGGACTGTTCCTGAGCTTGCAGCTAGATCATTGAAGCATGTGTCTTTGCTATCTATCTAAAGATAGCTAGCGCTTTTTAAGGCCCCGTATAAAAAGCAAATAAATACATACTAGTTTTAAGTACTGGATAAGCATGTAATAGGATGTTGCCAGAGCAATTGCATCAATCTCCTGCAGGCAAAGAGGGAAGTTGAACCCGGAAGTTTATTGAGTCTTTGCAAACCGTTCACATTTTGTGTACTTCATAGCTGTTCAGCGGGAAGCTTATGGCGAGGCTCTGGCCCAGCCTGTATCCCAGAACCAGGATCTTCTGCTGCCATTTTACCCAGGCAGCCGTAGGCTGCTGCTTTCTCACCTGCTGACAGCCTGTGCTAGGTCTCCTTGCGGTGACTAGCACGTATGATGATTCCTAAAGCTCGCTGGCAGAGTCATGCTAAGACCGTGTCTGAACTGTCGGATGGTGCCAGAAAGAGAAACATATGAATATTCAAGTACTCGAAAATCTTTCACCTCCTCAAAAACTGAGCTGACAGAGACAGACCCGGTAGCGGCCACCTGCCTGCTTTAACACTAGAGGGAGGCATCACCTAAAAGAAATCACAAAGGCTTCTAAAATAGCGCAATTTAAAACGATTTATGTGCCTTGGAAGGGAACAAAACACTGATTTCTTTTTAAAGCCTCTGTTTTTATTGGAATACGTTATGGGAGGCCTCATTTGTTGCCCAGAGTGCTCTTGGCCAGGGTGAAATTCAACCTTCCTGATGAGGCAGGCAGAGTCAGCTTGCGCTGCTCTGCTTTGTCTTAGCTGGGCTCTCCTGGGACAACCTTATGCACAGGGCCTGGAGGTAGTTCAGCCTCTATAAATAGCTCATGGCTGAATTCTTGTGTGAGCAGATTTTGAAGGCTGTGCCAAAGGATAAAGAGTTGTGTTGTTTTAGTTCACTTGAGACTGACACACTCAAACAGATTTCCCTGTCTGGCCTCAGTTTGTACTCAAAGCAGAAGCCAGGAAGATGAAATGTCAGTGCCTCACTCTGTATTTATTTCTCCCTAATTGCAAGCCTATAAGCAAAATAATAGGGATTGACTTAATGATGGTGGCTATGTAGGGATCGTTGTGGTCCCTGAGGAGGCTTTCCCTCTCTCCCTTTACCCCATTAGCTCCTCCCGTTGCAGCATGGATCTTGTACCATATAAGGGGTAGATAATGCACAGCTCCCTCATTCATGGTAGGACTGCTTCCATGTCTGTAAACTGCATTTTGCTAGGTTGCACAAAAAGACCATAGAAAAATGTGAATAGTTATTTGAGGGCTCCACAGCAGTTGACAGTAACCTAGAGCAGTATAAGGCATCTATTGTACTGAGCACAGAGCTGGAAGTTACATTTCTAGAGTAGGGACCAGGTAGCTGAAAATCCTGCAAGTTAATTCCAGCAAAGGGGGAGAGGGAGTATGATTACCTGTTCTTTCTCCCACTCCTTATTGTCAGGAGTAAAGGTGGTTCACGGTGAAGGGAAGTGGGGTAGGAGAAAGGGCCCAGGAGCTCTGGGTATCCTGCCCAAATCTTTCAATGAGCTCTGTTCAATGGAGATGCTTATTTCTTCTTCTCCTCGGCTTTTACCTGCCTTGCCTCAGCTGGTAAGCACAGCTACACCTGGCAGGAAAAGGGGAAAATGTGCTCTGAGGCAGTCTTTTCCAGTCAGGTAGGAGGGATGAAACACTGCTGAGGGAGCAAGAAAGGCAGAGCTGGGGTGTGCAGATGGGGACAGAAACAGATGTGAGAAGGAAACATGTAGAGGAGGACTGGAGAGGAAAGAACAGATGTGAAGAGTGAGGGAAGGGCTGCTATGAAATCTGAGGACCAGAATTAATCGCTGGGCAGGGCAGTGCAGAGTATATGGGTGGCTGTTTTGAGTGGACTTAAATCTTTGCATTTAAGTGAGGTATAGCATACATGCTGATGGGCCCAGGTGCTCTGAGATCACTGTGATGAGAGATAGAAGGTCTGTTGTCAGAAGGTGCAAGTTACAGCACTTCAAATGGATGGCAGGAATTTAGAAGGATAATAAAATGTGTAAGTTACAGCTGTCAAGACCCTGTCTAGAGTCACTTAAGCTGTTCCATGAATTTATCCTTTAACAAGTTCCAGGCAGTGCCTTTCGTCCTTTTGGCAACACTTAAAATGTCCTGAGTCTCTGCTGAAGTGGGACTTGGTCCACTGTTCGTATTGCATCGTGCTGCTCCAGCTCAGCCATATACTGCTTCTGATAAAGGAACTTTCACAGTGTCTGTCCGTCGTTTCATTCTGTTGAATCCCTTGGACACCTCATCATCTGTGATTCTCACCAAAGGCCTTGAGATATGTTTTGTTAAACAGCTAAAAGAAAATTGCATTGGGGAAGCTGCTGATGTGGTTCCTTTTGCCTTTCAGAACATAATCCTGCAGATCTGTAGTTATTATAGCAGATCTCTGTTTAGAGCAAGGAAGATTTCTCAAGGTGCTGTTTAAGACTTCCTGGTTTGTGCTGCAAATTGTTAATCAGTCCATGACAGCATAAATAAAATTAAAGGGTTTAATTAAAACTAATGAATGAGTGAATGGAGAATACACAGCATGTTCCACTTGCAGAGCGCTGGTGCTGTGAATAATTAAAATGTCACAAAGTAGGAGATGTCTTAGTAAAAATGTTGGAGCTGCAAAAATAGAGGCCCCTGAACTTTGGTAGTTTGGGAAGGTTTTGCTCTTTAAATTGGTTGAAATCAGTTTATGTAAGTTAGGGGAAAGATACAAAAATATATACAACTCTGATTTTTATTAGGATGGAGTCAAAGTTGGAAGCTTGGTGCCAAACAAACCCTACTGCATTTTGGATCGGTTTGCATGTCTCTGAAGATCTAACTTTTTCATACGGTATTAATCCTAAAACCATATCACCCAGGGGATTAGTTTCTTCTTTTGACTCATCTGTGACTGTATTCTTGCAAAGTAAACTTGTTATTACAGGCTATTACATTGTTGTTACTTGTTAATGTTCTGTCTACTCAAAGCACAAGCAATTTTTGATTTAAACCCAAACCTGAACCACAGCCTGAACTGGATCTGCCTTTGGCTCAGGTTTGGTGTGTGTGACATGGTCAAATAACAGGCCAAGAAAATAATTTTAGCTGGACTGTTTTAAATAGATCCAGGGGGCATGAGGTGGGAGTTAGAAAGATGAGGCCAAGAGGCTGATCAGACTGTTGTAAAGTTTGGGATTACAGAGCAGACCCAGAATATCAATTCTAGGAATAATAGGAAAACGTCTTCCATCTTGCGGCTTTACAGTGGCTTCCTATTGACTGTGGTACAATGTGATTGATACCACCCCTCTGTGACCTATTCTGAGGTTGGCGTTCTCCTCCTCAGCTCTGGACTTTTCCCCAGATTTCCTGACCCTGTGACATCTTCTGAGGCAAGGAGCCTGTTGGAGGATGAAATAGGATCTGGATAAATGTCCTGGCTACTGACATCACTGATGAAATAGTAATGCCCCCGCAGCCTGCTTTCTGTGTCATAATGACCCAAGGTGAGCGTCAGTGAGGGACCTTACTCAGTGCAGGGGTTTAACTACATGTGTTGGGAGGTTTAAAAGGTACCATACCTCCATCAAGTGCCTCTAGAGGCCATGATCTAATGGTAGGCAGTATTAGATGCAAGTTAGAGTGGGGTGAAAAGGTGAAGATCATCTGTGAGGTAAGTGGCTATGCTGTTGTATAATCCTAGCTCTGTATCATGTAATTTCATAAGATGGCTGAGTAAATAAATTTACCTTGAGAATTTCCACCAATTTAGCCTAGTAGGTTAAGACTAGAAGAACAGTGCAACTTCCAAGTGGCATCATGGAGTCTTCCATGTCCAGACTAGGTATACAAAGCCTCACTACTAGTGGTATCCACAATATATTCCCTCTTAATGTTGGCTGTCTGTTTAGCGGAAGATCATACTGGATTATGATAATGGTCCCTCTGAGCCTTAAACATTTATAAAGGAATGAGTAGACTTTGCCAGGAACTCAAGTGATTTCTTAACGTTACATTAAATAACATTTAAAAGTATGGCATAACCCTAAGGTATTCGCCGTTGGCTTAATGCTTTGGCATTATGAATAGTGTGGAAAAAAGGTATCTCAAAAATGCATTTCTCTCAGGAGAAAAGACTTGGAGAATATGGAGGTTTTATGCCTAAAGTTTTCTCTTTCCATCTAAGTTTTTGGCTTATTTTGGTCCAGAATTCAAATATTTTCGAAGCAAAACATTGAGAGTCTACCTAAGAAGAAACGTAATTCTCCCTGCACCTCACTTTGGATGTGTTTGAGTTGGAGGAATTTATACTGAAGAAAATGTGGGCCTTTCAAATCCCAGATATCTATACATTATCAAAGCAGACTAGACTTTCTGGCTCACCCTATAGCATTAGGGGCCTTGGTTACCCAGAAAAAATAATAATTAATAACCAGCAATTGGAGTTAATTAGGTATGGTCAATTCCTCACATAAATTATGCTGATTTATGTGAATTCTTAGACTTTAATGGCTACATTAATAATTAACTACAAATTAAAAATAATCGCAAGTGCAATTGAAAAAATATCTTCCCACTGGTTATTTATGATTCAGTTTCAATTAAAGGGTTCGGTACTCATTTTCAATCAACCAGGGCTTGTATGCTGCTCCTGGTGACATCACTGTAAATCACTGTAAATCTGGGGTGAGGTTCTTATGAAGTCAGTGGCATTACTCCAGATTTACATAGATCTAGCCAAAAGCAAAATAGAGTCCATCAACTAAAGCATTCCCTTATCTTCAAAGGGAATTGGTTTCATCTGTAGTAAAATATCTCAGGGCAGCTTAGGGTAAGCCTAGTTATTTGGCTTCACTGAGGCTCTTTGTGTGAATGAATCTTCTTAGATTTGAGCCTAAAAGGTTGAAATCCATAAGCAACCTTCCATAGACTTCACTGGAGCAGATCCAGGCTCTATAAAGCCTCTGCTAAGAGGCTTTTCATTACGGCAAGATGCAGTTAAGGTTGCAAAAATTTGTTGGGTTTTTCATAAGCACACGTATAAAACTTATATTTCCTAAATTCCAGAAGCTGCCAAATATGATTACAAAGTAGCTAGAAAGAGGAAGGCATGAGGTGTTTGGGACTCCATGCTGGTCTGTTTTTGCAAGAGAGAGTTCTGGTTAGCTATATTCTCTTGCAGTATCTATCAGCACAATATTTTTTTCCAAACGTGGATCAATCCGTTACCTCATAAGTTTATTTTCTTAGTTACTTGTGAAGTGATCAAAAGTCAAAACTTCAGATCAAGATTCCTCAGTGAATAGTCCCATGTTTTTAACTTAGCCTTATTGAGTTTAATGCTTGCTACACGGTAGGGTATATGGTGTATACTTCTAGGACGTAGGAGCTCTGGTTTGTATTTTGCCACGTGGTATGGCAAAGCAGAGCAATACCTTTGTTTAGGTATATACAAAAGGTATTGCTATGCTTTCCTTCAGAGCACATAGTAGGAACTGTGAGCCAGTAAATTCTGCATTAAAATATATGTCTTTGCTCAGCCCATTCAGGATGTTGGCACACCTCTTCCCCATTCCCTATATCTTGCTGCAAGACTAATATAAAGTAGATCTAGGATTGGTTTGCAGAGCTCAAGATTTTTATCTGATGGGTTATTTGCACCCTTTCGTGTGTAAGGGAATGGCGGCATGGTGCAGCGTTTCCCTACTGTCGGGTAGGCTGGTTGATACTCCTGGAAGCGTCTGTCTTGCTGCGTATCAATATCACTGCTGTTTGGCACATGTAGGGAACACAGTGCTCCCAGAACTGTGGGATGAGAGTAGATGGCAGCACCATGCATACACTGTAAGGAAGGGCTGGAGAAAAGATGTCTGGGGGTAAGCTGCTGACACCAGTATGACTGCCAGCATTCAGTATGCTTTCAAGTTGCTCCCAGGAGTGGTCCTAGTGAATTGTCCTGGAAGATGAGCAGGCTCATCTAGCAGATGTAGGAGCTCACAGCTCCTGCATCAAAAGGAAGCTTGCAAGAATTTTTTCAACATATCCATGAACAGCCATGTAGGGAAGAGGGGATTCTTCCTTTGATTGAGTGGGATCTACCCTTGATCTCTCACTGTCAGGGAAACTTTTGTGTTCTCTGACTGTTTTGGATGAAGATACACTGTTTTGCAGTCCTTCTCCTTGTAGAGTAGCTGGGGACAGCATTCATTTATAACCAGAAGTATCATGACAATATTAAAAAACAAAATTTAGACTAAATATCAAAGAACTTCATGACAGCTAAATTTATGACAGTTAAGTCAGCCAAAAGAAACATCAGAAGCCCTGTAGCATGGGTCACATACAACCATGATATACCTAAACCTGGGAGAATACCGTATGAGGAATAATCTTAGACTCCTGTATCTGGATGATGAAGAAAAAGAGCAGTATGGAAAGTAAAACATTGGGGCAGGGGCCCAGAGGGGCTCAGAAACCTCCATCCCTAGTATGTAATTGGAATTGCCCTTGTTGCATCTTGTGTATTGCTGCTCGTAGTATTCATCTGATTTTAGACCGTTTATGCCAGCAGGCCATGGAGTCACGCAGCTGTGAATCAACTCTAGTAACTAGGGTAGGATCGATACCTAATTCTATAAAGAAATCCTCTTAAAAAGGACAGGAGACCAAAGCTAGGATTAATAGAGCCTTCCAGTGTACACCTCCAATTGCACGTCAGAGAGTTGTCAGTATCCCTGATACAATTTACACTGCATCAAAAACACAAACCTCAGCAAGTACAGAAAGTGAAAGCAATTTTAGAATGATCTGTGCTAGAGCAATTCCCTCCACAATAGGTCTAAGCTAACCCAAACTGATGCTTTTTACACAAATGATTATAAATAGAAGCCAAAATTTTGTCAGACCAATAGTGCAAACTTAACATATTGGCCCCTTGGTGTCATTTGAAGAAAATTAATGCAGAGGGCCAAAGAGACAGAGTCTGCAATATGTAATGCTCCAGAGACATAGCTGAGATTTTGTTCCTAGTGTAGCAGAAATAAATGCTCTTGGCAAGTCATAGGGGAGAAATAAGATGTGCATAAGTAAGATTAATCAGTAAAGCCAGTGTCTATCTCATGAGTCATATCTGACATCAAAAAGGCCAAGGTTGTTGCATTTTAAATTTGTGCTACTACAGGAAAGGAAAAATAACAAAGAATCTCTTGTGCAAATTGTGCTGTAGATTTGGAGAACGTGCAAGCACTAGTGAGAATGGGGGCAGGGGAAGAAGGAGGGGGGCTTCCTCTTTCCTCTCTCAATAGAAGACTAAGTGTGGAATTGCAGCCCAAGCAAAATCAGCGCCAATGCTCCTGTGGCTCATAGTGGGGCCAGATCCTGCCTGTGGTTTGTATACACTGGGTTACAGTGGAAGGGCTGAGTTTCTCAGCCTCTACTCAGGTAAACTCTTCGAGAACTAAGTGGGAGTGAAAACTGGCCAAAGAGCCTGATTCTCTGTGCTGAGATTGCTAGATCTGTTAAATCAGAGGCAAGAGAATTTTTCTTCAGTGAGGGTCAAACAGGCTTTTCCTACACCTTTGGTGAGCTGCTATAGTGTGATTGAATAATGCGGGGACCAGGGGGAAAGAAGTGGCGGCCAGAATGTCCAGCTGTGGCCCCCAGGCTGCAGGTCCCCTGCTCACCTCCCCTTCCATGCAGTGTGTGCAGGTGTGACCTGAGAGAGGCAGAAGAGCCTCTTCTCTTGCGTGCTGAGCAGTGATGGCTTGGTGTGTGCTGCTTTGTTTCCCTTTGCAGCAAACCACTGTGCTAGCTGTCTGCCCTTCCTGCAAGGAGAGGGAGGTGTGGAAGGAGAGATACTGTGTTCCTGCAGCATCGTTCTCTGTTCCACTCATAGATTTCCTGGCACAGTTGAAGTTTGTGATGCACTGGGCATGGTTTTGCTCTGCATCAAAACCAGCTCTCAGCAGGGTCCAGGAGAAAGCACATCAGCAGAACCAAGAGGTCTTCTTTCAGGACACGGGGCAGAGATACCTGGTCTTGCTTTTTTAAAGAAAAGTGTGTTGAAGGGGGCAGATACAAGGACTCTTTATCCACTTACTGCTCTTTTCCTGCTGGTCCCTTCCCCAGCAGTTTTCTGGTCTTACTTTCAGAGCTCAGTGGACCTGTCAGGCACAAGCCACCCTCACTGTGAACAGGGGAAGGGGGCAGTGCTTTCAGTATAGCAGAGATGACTGTCAGTCGAGGGAAAGACTGCACCTCCTCTTGGAGAATCACATTTCGAGCTTCTGCCCAGGACATGCAGCTCAGTGATGGTCCCACATGGGCCCAAGCCTTCAAGGCACAATCTGGCTCTACTAGTTTTGTTGCAGTGGTTGTCTAGGCAGGTTCCCCCAGGATTGAAATGAGAGACCTCCTGTGCTGAAAACACTTGGGTCTGTCCAGACTGAGCTAAAGTGGGCTCTGTAATTAAGATTTGTAATGGGCTTATATCCTTGGGGAAATGACCATAGGGCTCGGGAGGGGTTGAACAAAGACTGGCCGAACAGTGGCCTGTAGGAAACAGCCACACAAGTGTCAAGTGTTGGGAATCCTGGGCACCAGGACAGGAGGGTGGGTGGATGGGGTCCCCATTTCATTTCCATGGAAGGACTCTTACCAGCCCAGTATGGAAAGCATTGTGGAAAAACATTTGTTGCTGCAGTGTCTAAACCGAGCTGTTGAACTGGAGTTTTGTCTTGCTTTCTGTGTTAAAGATGCTGTCCTGCTCTCCTCTGGCAGAGGGGAGGCTAATAGCTGTCCTCTTCAGGGCAACTTTTTCCCCTTTTGTTCAAGTCCATTTTTCACTTGCCAGTCTACCCAAAACAGGAAAACCAGGTGGTACCCTAATACAGTTTAGGAGATCAACCACTGCGCAGGCAAAATAGGACTCAGTGGAATAAAATCAGAAGGGGAAAACGTGCCCTGCTTACACCACAAACTCATCCATTGTGAAGCGTTTCCAAAGGATTTTGGATGCTGGTGCCAGCACTCGCGGGGTCCTGCTAGATGGGGAGGGGGGCGGAGGCGCAGTGGGGCGGGCTGATGAGCGGTGGTAGTGGCAGTGCCAGCAGGCTGAGCTGCCCTGGCCAGCTGGCCTGCGGAGCCCAGGGGTACGCTCATGTTTCGGCTGCAGGCAGCGTGCCAGGCTCCCCAAGTGTGCCTTTACAAGGCACCACTGCCCAGTTCATTGGGATGTGAGGGGAAGCTTTGTGAGCGCTGCGCCCAAACTGGCATGCAGATGTAGAGCTTTTTAAAAGCAGCAAGACTTAAGGCTAGCTCTAGCTGCGTGGGAGCTTTTAGTGCAGGAATGTGCTAGCTGTCCTGCTGCTGGCTCATTCGTATTAAGTATCCTAAATAGAAAGTGCAGATAAGAGGGACTGGTTGCCAAATGAATTGCTAGATAAAAGATGTAAAGATGGAGTTAAAGGTGAGGTTGTGTATCACTCATTTAAAGGTTAAAATCATGTTGTAATTAGCTGTGCAGTTCTAGGAACTTTTGAATACAGATTATATTGGCAAGACAACTTGTCATGTTAAGAACACGCAATTAAAGCTTTTTTGCCTTCAAGTGATGAGGATGAAAACCCAATAAAGATGATAGACCTAGATTGAAAAATCACTGTCCTCCAGCCCTGCCCTGTGAGTTGTGAGAAGATAAAGTCCTGCTCATATGCATGGATTTGTGCAGTGAATGGACCTGTTAGCTACCCTGCAGTTTATTTCTTTTTGTCTGTGTAGAGCCACTGTGTGCTCCTTGGATGCAGGGAGGGAATGAATGGATGAGCCTAAGTGCTGATAAACTTACCTTCTTCTGGAGTCCCAGCATAGTGCACATGCCTTGGGACAAGGTATCTGCCCTGTGTTAGAGAGTTCGGTGACTTGTGCCTCCCTGTCTTCTGGTCCGGCTTTGTATTGTCTCATAGCAGAGACATCCTCTGCTCTGCACCTGTCATAACACTTGCAAACCACCCACTCTTCACAGGAGCAATTATATGTAACCCAACCCCTTGCCGTATGTGCAAGCTGATCTCTCTCCCACTGCCCTAATTCAGGCTCCAGAATCCCTTTGTTTTGCAGCGCTGTCACCTCTCTAGCAATCACAGCAGACCAGCTTCATTATTTTCCAATTTGTGCTCTGGGCTGTGAGACCTCAGACCTGCCGGCCTTCTCCCAGGGGAGTTCCACTTAAGCAGCTCAGACAGGGTGCTGTCTGCTGGAGGTGCCCTCGCCTGCCTCTTTTGGAGTAACTAACAGGCTGATTTATCTTTCTCCTAATTGTATCAAGCTATTTGTCAGCCATAATTTTTGCTTCTGATTTAATTGTCTCCTCTCTACTCCACAGCAGAAATTTGCCGTAGAGCTTAGCTTATTAGCGCTGATTTATTTGAGCACTTGTTGCAGTTTAGCACGGCCCACATCTCCCTTTCTGCGCTGCTGCATCCCTTACTGTATCCTGGGCCAGTCTGAATGGACATTATGGGGAAGAGCTCTGACAAAAAAGGACCCCTCTCCCTCCCGTGAAATCCAGTTTTGTACTGTTTCATCCCGCATTTTTAGATCAGGAAATTTGCTATGGTGGGTAGACCTTTCCAGAGATGTTGGGGCTGTAGTTGTTGCCATTGTTAAGTTGACTTTCTCAGCCAGCGTTTGATTTGAGCTGAGATGTTCTCATTGGGATCCAGATTTTGGTTGCTCTGAAGCTTGATGTTTGTATCCACTCAGGTGCAAGGACAGCATTAACTTAATTTTTATGCCTTCATGGTGTTCCTAATAAATGTATATGGCAAATAGGCAAAAAGTAGTGAAAAGCTACTTCAGATTTCTTTCCTGCTTCTCTGGGCAAAAGTGTTAGCCAGCTCTAATAAAAGTCTTCCTTGGGGAGTTGTGTTTTGCAGTTACAAGTAGGATTCATAGACCAACCCTTGAAATCTAAACTTAGGCATCTAAATAGAGATAGTCTAAAGATAAGACTAGCTTGGAGTAGGAATCCTCAGAAATAGAATTCTGCGGTCAAAAATACACTTTCTGGACAAGCCAGCCATCTGGGGCTTTGATGGAGTGTCACATAAATACAGGCACTGATGTAGGATAGCCTTCTCCTGTCCCTTCTGTAGTGAGACACACAGGAAAATGCTGTTGTGTGCATGGGGAGAAAGAAGCGAAGGGCTGGTGAATTTGCTCAGCGCCATGCAGAGACAATGGCCAGGTGCCAGTTTGACATTGGTTTCTCAGCTCTGGGATGCTGCTGTTCTGTGGGATGGACCTTTGGGTGGGGGGGTCAGTGGTTGCCTAAAGCCAGAATCAAAAAACACCAGTAGCTTGGTGTGGAGAAGAATTGTGGAATCGGGAGTTTTGGCCAAGGTAAGATAGGACTTGGGCCTGTGCGCTGAGAACTAGCAGACACGTACATACGCCCGAGATAAGACCTGAACACCTGCCTTACTTGTCTGCTCTGTAAACATCAAAATGAGAAAGCTCTCAGCTAGGGGTGCTGCTTGCAGTCACCCTGAGGTGGCAGATGTGGAAGCCAAAGAAGAATTGAATAAAGCAGAAGAGGTGACCTAATGAGCCCCAGTTGATTCAAGAGCTGAAACAGGTGAAGGGAATTGTGAGCAGACATGTGATCATTGCCAGAATGAAGAGAGACTGTTTTTTTTCTTAGTATATAAAGGAGATGAATCAGGTCATGAAGGAGGTAAAGGAGAGAAAGACAGCAGGACTGCCCTGTTATGATAAAGGATATTTTCCCCAGTATTGTAAGAATAAAGGATTTTGTGCATGTATATGTGAGGGCCTGCAAACATAAACCACACTGACTGACTCCCTTAACAGAGCTAGATGAGCCCCAAAGGACAGAAGAAAAACCCTGGAAATACAGGAAACGTCTCAGAAACTGTGTGAAGCAGCCCCATTAATGCCTAAGGAGCTAGGACAAGAACAACTTGCAAAACACCACAAAAAAAGCCACGGGAGATGTGTCCATAACAACAGGTGAAGGCTGTCGCCTTCTCTGAAAACTCAAGAGGAGGTCTGAGCCGGCGACAGACATCTTTGGGGTACCAGACACCAAACAGAACCGCACCATAAGACAGGAAAAAACCAGACTGCTGCGGAGCACAGACAGAGCAAGACGCATCGTCACAGGGCTTAGAGAGGCCGACAGTTGCCGCCGGCGTCCGTCATTTGGGCTGCTGCCCTGAGGCTTGCGCACCACCTGTAAATCACAAACGACAAGGGATGCTTGTAACGTCACCCACAAGACACCACGACAAAAATAACTGCTACTTCAGCCCACCAGTCAATGCAGCCGGCATGGCCCCTGCCAGCGGCGCTTCCCCTTTTGGCGCCTCTGCTTGAGCCAAAAGACGGGGACGGGGACAAGTCGAGGCTCGCCGGCGGTCCCCGCCTTTCCACTCACCCATGTATGATTCCCAAGTAGGACGCTGTGCCTCTTCTAGCTGGTGCCAGTTCAGATGCCAAGAAAGAAAATGACTCTTGTGCTCGTGAGACATCACCAGCCCCGTGTTCCCCCTCACTACTCTCCCACCTCCCCTCAAATATGCCTCCCATTCCAAAGGTGGCCAGCACGGCGCCTGCAAAACCAAAGACAAACGCTTCCCCGAGCTGCCATAGGATTCTCTGCTCTTAGGCACCGACCTGGCCGACAATGGCCTCACCTTCTTAGGCCGCTTGTCGGCATCCCGTGCTCTCGTGAGTCACCTGCAAAAATCAAAGCAAATGGCGCACGCTGAGATACTGCCCAGCAATTTACACAGTGTACAGCAAATCTGGTGCAAAAAAAAAAACGAATCCCACATGGTTCCATCTTCAATAACGTCAGGAATTCCAGGAAAATGCAATGCACCCAGAATAAAGTAAAAAAATGCATACTATTAAACCATCTTGCCACCCCTGAACACTCAATGCAAAAGTACTGACCTTAAAAAAAACCCAGAAGCTGGACACAAGTGTATTTGCCACTACGTACGCTGCTGAACCTCGACTGGTCCCGAAGCTCGTGCCTCAACCAGACACCTCCGCTTCTCTAAACGTCAGAGCGCATCTGCCCAAGTCGCTCGGACGGCCCAAAAGCTGCAGTCCCCTGAAGGAGCAGCAGAGCACTGCCTCCGCAGAAGCCCAGCAGCGGAGTGAGCTCCCTGGGGAGAGGCTGTGGCCCCTCTCCCCCGGGCCCCGCCCACCGCCCTTCCCACAATCCCCTGGGCGGGGGCGGGGCAAGCCCCCAGGCGGCACACGGGGGGTTTCTCACCTGCCTCGGGGTCACGGCCTGCAAAGCACCTGGCAGAGGCAGCCACCCTGGCTGGCGACCACGGCTCCTGCGCTTTTGCTGCCACTGCAGCTATCGCTTCAGCCCTGTGACCTGGGAGGGAAGTAAACTTCATTTTTCTGGGGCCGAGATAGCCAAAGACAGATGCCATACTAAGCCACATAGGAAAGTAGTTCGTTAAATGCAGTAACAACGTTATTACCAAAAATTAGGTACTTTAGATGCCTAGAAACAAACCAAAATGCTGTGGATGGGGTGACACCTCCGTTCTAGCAAGACCACGCGCACTACCTAACTTCTACCAGAACTACGTTCTGGATAGGACTGAATGACAGAGCAGAATTAGATCCCGTAAGAATCCCTTCCCAAGAATATCTCCGGTTGCAAAGTAAACTATTTACTGTAAATGGCTGACAGTTCAGAGTCACCTCGACGGTCTCCCCGACTTGTGGAGAAGAATTGTGGAATCGGGAGTTTCGGCCAAGGTAAGATAGGACTTCGGCCTGTGTGCTGAGAACTAGCAGATGCGTACATACGCCCGAGATAAGACCTGGACACCTGGCTTAGTTGTCCCCTCTGTAAGGAAACTGTAAACATTGAAATGAAAAAGCTCTCAGCTAGGGGTGCTGCTTGCAGTCACCCTGAGGTGGCAGATGTGGAAGGTAAAGAAGAATTGAATAAGGCAGAAGAGGTGGCCTAATGAGCCCCAGCTGATTCAAGAGCTGAAACAGGTGAAGGGAATTGTGAGCAGACATGTGATCGTTGCCGGAAGGAAGAGAGACTGTTTAGTTTTTTTAGTATATAAGGGAGATGAATCGGGTGATGAGGGAGGTTAAAGGAGAGAGAGTTAGTAGGATTGCCCTGTTATGATAAAGGATATTTTCTCCAGTATTGTGACAATAAAGGATTCTGTGTATGTATATGTTAGGGTCTGCAATCATGCACCACAAATGGTGCCTGAACAGGGGCTGAAAGAGGAAAGCCTGAAGAAAGAAGGTCTTGAAGAAAGGAAATAGAAGTATCCGATGGTGTACCCCTGTTGAGCTGGACGGAGGATAGACAAAGGATCAACATATCAAGCTCGATTCATCAGTGGTTGCAGTACGATTCAGGTGAGCAGCTGTAGGGAAGTGATATGAATTTTATACATTAGTCATGGGGCAGTCAGCATCTCAGTCACAGAAGCTTCAACTTGAAATATTTCAATGTATTTCAAAGGAACAAGGTTTTAAGATTGCTCCCATACAATTGGTGAGACTCCTTGTGTGGGTCTGAGAACATTGTTTTTGGTTTCCTTCTGAGGGAACCATAGGGTGTTTTGATGTAGCCCTATGGTAAAAGATGGGAGAAGAACTGCAGATGAGGAAAACTTTGGAATTAGAAGTTCCAGAAGGAATATTGATTACCTGGTGAGTTGTGTATACGGCTCTGCAGAAGTTGCGTCCTGCAGAGCAGGTGTTGCAAAATGTGACTGATTCGGCAATACTGGAGGGAGAATCAAAAGATAGGAAAGATTTGTTTGAACTTGTGCCACCAGCAGATGAAATCTTACAGCAACAGAGACTAAAGACGCTTTCTTGGTCGTCTGTCGTGAAACGACACCCCCTGCGCCCGTCTCCCCCGCCCCCCCCCCGAAGATCCACTGTGGGGATTTGCACACCCCACCCCCCCACATATCAGCCTTTAGGTACAGTAAAAAAATGAATGACTACACTGTTTCTTCTGTTCTAAAAAGCTAAAAGAGCCCTGCATATAGGAAACCGTTTCCCCCCTTAGTTGCGATGAGATGTGTCTGTATTGTTTTGTGTCCTGTTTCAGTGATGTAGAGTGATCCTAAATATTTTTTATATTTTAAATAAAGAGTTAAGAGTCTTTGTTAAAGAGTCTTTGTATTAGAAGTGTTAAGTTTGTCTGGCTAAAAAGAAAATAGGTCTTTGTATTATAAGTGTTAAGTAAGTTAAGATTAATATTTGTAAGTTTACACATTGTTGAAAAACTGTTGTTTTGAAGATGATTCCATTTAATTTTCTGAATGCTACCAAACTTCCTGTGGTTTTTTTTTTTGTGTCAAGTATTCTGGCCAACTCTGATAATCAAAAAAAAAAACCAAACCTTTCAAATCTGCTTTGGCATCTGGGAGGATGGATAAATCATATGTGAGTTAAACTTCATGAAGAATAATCCAAAATAAAACAGGAAAATGCAAAAAAAAAAAAAAAAAGGGGGGGGGGGAATGTAATGCTTCTCCAGGCAATGCCTGTAGTTTATCGACCTGGCAGGGCGCCAAACTATGCTCATTTACCATATGAGGTGATTAAGGAGGTACGCAAATCAATAAAAGAATATGGGTTACAGGTTTCATTTGCTATAAACTTATTACAAGCAATAGAAGAATCATACATGATGATTCCTTTAGATTGGAAGTCTATACTACGCCCTGTTTTGTCAGCGGTGCAGTATTCCGTGTGGTTTTCTGATATTGTGAACTTGTTTTTGTGAATGTAATGGACAATTTGCAACTACCCTATGAAATGTTAGGTGAAGGGAATTGGGCGTCACCTGCTGTACAAGCTGCCTTGCCTTGCGAAGTGCTTACACAGGTGGCTGATTTGGTTATGAAAGCCTTAAGACGAGTGCCGGATTTTGGCAAGCGGATATCATCATTTGCTATGATCTGGCAAGGGGCGCAAGAACCCTATGTGTGATTCTTAGGTCGATTACAAACTGTTATACAATGTCGGATAGAGTCTTCTGAAGTCGCCGAGTTGTTGCCTTTTCAGCTTGCAGTTGAGAATGCTGCAAAATGATAAACAAAAAAGGGGGAGATGTGGAGAATCATTGTGGAATCGGGAGTTTCGGCCAAGGTAAGATAGGACTTGGGCCTGTGCGCTGAGAACTAGCAGATGCGTACATACGCCCGAGATAAGACCTGGACACCTGGCTTAGTTGTCCCCTCTGTAAGGAAACTTAAACATCGAAATGAAAAAGCTCTCAGCTAGGGGTGCTGCTTGCAGTCACCCTGAGGTGGCAGATGTGGAAGGTAAAGAAGAATTGAATAAGGCAGAAGAGGTGGCCTAATGAGCCCCAGCTGATTCAAGAGCTGAAACAGGTGAAGGGAATTGTGAGCAGACATGTGATTGTTGCTGAAAGGAAGAGAGACTGTTTTTTTTCCTTAGTATATAAGGGAGATGAATTGGCTGATGAGGGAAGCAGTGGAGAGAAAGACAGCGGGACTGCCCTGTTATGATAAAGGATATTTTCTCCAGTATTGTAACAATAAAGGATTCTGTGCATGTATATGCGAGGGTCTGTGCAATCATACACCACAGCTTGGTTGTGCCATGTAGTCACCAAACCTAGAGGTTTTTGGCAGGGAGGAAAATGACATTGAAATAAAGCCTGGACTGTCCTCCCCTCAGCAGCTGGCCCTTGGGTCACATACGTTCAAGCCAAAATTTCTGCCCCACGCTGGGCGTACCTTACTGTGCATAGCTAGGGGAATTGCTGGTGCGAGATCCGTCCGTCAGCCGTGGTGGAGGTGTGTTTGGCTTTGAGTTACAGAAAGCCAAATGACAGCAATACAGCAATTTTTTCTGGCCAGTAGATGGTGCTCTCCAGCTGATTTTCTGTGTTGAGCGGGAGTTTGGTAACAGTTTGAAGCAAGCCCTTTCATACTGTTAACTGCAGTAAGTTTTTTCTGGACTGGGTTGAACTACGCAATTACGAAACTCAGAACAGGCTTTGGAAACTCTCTTCAGAGCAGACCTGGCCTGATTGACTAGGCAGATTTTTCTCCATTTGCAATTAAGATTTTATTTAAACTTGAGCAATGGTTAAACAACAAAAAACGTTGTCCCCCATGTACAGTGTGCTGCTGGCAGCCTGACAACTTATGACTCTTAAATTATGCAATGATGACCTAGTACCAAATAGGAACAGAGCATGTTCTTAAACATACTGTCAACTAGGAACACAGCATGCTCTTCAACTCCCTGAAGCCTTGAATAATCAGATTGTGGCAAAATAACGCAACCAGGTAGTAGGTAAATCAGAGCAGAATAGTTCCTCCCTGGCACTTGGGACCCTTGTATTGGAGATGGAGGTTCACACCTGATTTAAG
Source organism: Calonectris borealis (assembly GCF_964195595.1). Classification (NCBI taxonomy): domain Eukaryota; kingdom Metazoa; phylum Chordata; class Aves; order Procellariiformes; family Procellariidae; genus Calonectris; species Calonectris borealis. The sequence continues at coordinate 24,178,201 of NC_134318.1, forward strand.
CTAATTGGCAGCTGTGCTGTGGGTGAGCAGGGTGCTGTTGTGCACCCCTCTGTGGCCGACTGGGCGTTTGCACCCTCTGTGTGAGCAGTGCTGGTGCTGCGGCCATTGGATGAGGTCGGTTAGCTAAACGCAGACTAGGTAGATCAGCAAGCTGGTCCAGTCTGTCCCACAGCCACTCAGCTGTCTGGCATAAGGAATACAGGAGTATTTTGCTCCTGTACTTTCCTGTTTTTTCCATCAGCAGCCTGGGCTTATGCTGCTGTTATGCAACTGCTCCTCAGTTTTACCTCATTTTATGAAGTCTTCTCTGACAGTATTTTGGTTAACACACTTTTGTTGAGAGGCAGTGTGTGTGTCTCCTGCTCTTGCTCCTGGCTGTGTCATCCCATCCCCTTTCTTCTGCCAAGTCTGCTGTTTGTTGGGGCCACCTGTGACCTGATTCAGTTCACTAATGTAGGTGAAAATTATCAGTGGGGAGAGTCAGCAAGACCCTTTCACTCCTGCAGCAACAGTGAGGCTGGAGATCAGTTTAGTTTGCTGAGGGAACTGCAGCCAGAGCGTTCAGGAACCTGATCTTGCTTGCATTGAGGTTGACAGCAAAATTCCACCTGACGTGGATGCCACAGGAGCAGTCTCTGGGCTCCAGTCTTGCATGTGGTTATATGGAACAACCCAGGCATAGGTTTTGTACCTCCTTGAAGTTAATCATACCAATATGTGCTTTAAATAGCTACCTGTTGTCTGCATACGTCACCCTTAGGAAAGCAATATTTTAAAGGCCTCACAGCTGTTTACAGGAAGGCAGTATATCATAAGGGAGATCATCAAAGACAATACTCTGCAAATGCTACATCTGAGATTAACTTCGCAGCTGTCTCTTGATTTACTTATAATCAAGGACATGTGAGCTGCAGCTTCCTTCCTTTACTCTTCCTTGTCAAAAGGACCTGTTTAATGCAAAGCAAGGAAGTATGACAGGACATTTCGTTATGCTTTGTTGGTGGTTTATGTGGACAGCACTAGCTTGAGTCACTCTATTGGAGGTGTGGAGCACATCCTCCTGTGTTAGCTCAAGAGACAGTATCTGATGTGTCCAAGCTGACAGGAGTTTCTTATTAACTCCCCTTCCCCCAAAAGTGTTATCACAACGATCTAATGCGTTTTTATGGGTATGAAATCTTCCCCTGATTACTGAGCTGAAGAGAACATGAGAGCAATTTGTTCCAGTTAATAACCAGGAGGCTTAACTTAAAATAAGTTGGAATGAAAGCAAGTGTAAACCAGATGCAGAGAGAATAGAGTTGCAATCTATTGAAGAAGTGCTTGAGGTTTCTTGTGCACGTTTTTCTTCCAAACAAATAATAACATGTTGAGAGTGCACATCAAATCCATGGTGCTTTGTCCTTCCACTGTGAAAGCACAGTTAAGTGCTGCTGAGAACAGGGAAAAGCCTTGCTTTGAACAGCGTGTGTGGGAGCAAATGAAGATGGTTGGATTGCACCATTGTAACTCTGGAGCGGGCTTCTCTAGTGGCTGTTTTGAGGTTGCCAGATGAGCACAGGCTGTTGCTTTTTCTTTTTTTTTACTCAATGGCCAATAAATGAAAGTTCTTATCAAGACTGTCTTGGGCTTTGCAAGACTTTGTTTCTGGTTTTTGTAGCCTATGTGAACTGATAAACTCAGAGGAGGCGTGTAGATTTATACCTTAGTTTCCATCAGTCTGCAAAAGTAATAGATCACAATGAAATCAAATTGTTTCCCTTGGTTTTTTCTCCAAGATGTTGTCTACTTCTTTTCATGCCCAGAAGGTTCACATCCACCTGATTCCCTGGTGATGTCCTAGAAGTAATTGGAATGACTCAAGGACCAAGAATACGAATTTATTGAGGTGGAGGGGGGGAATTCTCTACACTGTCAAGTCTTGCTTGTGTTATGATTTCCATGTTAGGGAGCATCAGTCACATGTCCTGAAAGAATCTAAAGCATCGATCCTTGCTAAGGGCAAACCCTTCTCTTAGCGCAATTAGCACGCTAGTGGTTCTGTTAACTGTAACTGTGGATTGGTCTGAGGCACAAGGTTGGTCACTATCTAGATTCGACGGAGTTTATGGAGGCTCAGATCATCTGTTCAGAGGCAGATGTTAGCAACAGTGTGTAGGCCAGAAGCTAGATGGTGTTGACAGCTGACTTGGAGTTGCATCTAACAGCAGCATTTTTCTAAGAATTGGATTGGTGCCAGAAGGGGAACCCCAGCTCTGGTTGTCTAAGCAGCACATACGACCAGTGCTTAGCTCTGTGTATTTTTGCCGTTACCTTACAAGTTCACTGATGCTGCTGTTCTTTGTCAGAAAGTTTAATGCATCCCAGAGCACCCCATCAGTGTCTGGGTACTGGAGGCTGTGTGTCCACTTTGCAGTGTTTATTTCTCTGAAGCTGAGTGGGTGGTAGCCATAAGAAAGAGGCTTTGCTAAAATCAGGGTGGTTTTATTTTTCTCTGACATATTTCTTTCTCATGTCTTAATCAACTTGAAGATAATTGTGAGGCATAGGGGCATATCCATCTTTCCATAACCCTCAGTCTTGACAGAACTTCGCATGATGGCTGACACAGTCAGGCTAAGGAGGCTACACAACTCTACCTTCCAGAGAGCTGTATACAAGCAATAGCAACAGATGTTTTAAGACTGGCATTTTATTTTCTGCCACCTCCTCTTCATCGAGGGTAATGTTGTAGCTACTTGTCTTGCCAGCCCAACCACTAGGCAGTTTGCCTTGGTGGGATCTAGCCAGCAGAGAGCATCCCTGGTCTCCCTGGACCCTGCTAGCTCGGGTCCTGTGTCAGCACATAAGGATTTATTGCCACCAACAGAGTCAGGCATTTTGTTTAATCATCAAGATTTTTTACTATCCAGGTGGGAATGGCCAGAATTACTTGGCTGCTATAGATCATCTATCTGCCAATTATTTGGATGAATTATAGATATTAGCAGGCCTGCAAAAACAGTGGTTAAGCAGAGCTTACTTTCTTCCAGCTCATTAAGCCATTTAGCATTGCATTACTCTCCAGTTCACATCAGATATATAATAATCTGACCATCTCCATTTGTCAAGAGCTAAACCTTTACTGAAACACAAAACAACCATGGCTTAGTCACCATTAGAGGTGCAGGCTATTATATTTATTTAACAGAAGGAACATAAATCTAGGCAGAGGAGCCTTAGGAGTGCTGTGGGAAAGCAACTTTTACAATAAGGCTGCCTTCTACTGTACACTTGGGTAAAGCAGTGGCTCAAGAAATAGGTATCAAGCAGAAGGAATGGACTGTTCCTCAGATCCTGAGAAGTCCCAGCTGCTCCAGGCGAGGCCATGAGTAGAAGTGTGACCCTTTCACTTACGTGGTGGCCCTTTCCCTTGCTTCCTGTGCAGCACAGTGCGGATGCAGAGACAGGGAGGGTGGGAGGTGAAGGAGGCACGGCATTTATCTATGGGCATTCTGCATGGTGGGGGAGACTTTTTCTGCAGAGTGTGTGTAATGGCTAGTGAATGATACACGCTGTGGAAGTGGTTCATTTCAGAAAGCTTAATGGATCACAGATTCTGTGGTGGTCCTGAAGATTTGTTGAAAATTATATTCTCCCCACTTCGTCCACCCACTCTTTAGGAAGACAACCAAAAGATTTCTAATATTGTTGAGAAGCTGCCCACAGATACAGGAAATTAAATCTGTTAGTGGGACTTGTGTATTCTGATAAGAATGGCCTCGCTCGAGGAGGTGTGGTAATTCTGTGTGGCTCATCTGATGGAATTGTTATTCTCTTTTCCTTTGGTCTGGCCCGGCTGGGGCACTCTGAGCAGCTAAACAACCAAGCTCATTCACTCGGTAGCCTTTGCTGCAGTTGCACTTCACAGTTGTTTGGAAATCATTTTGCGTGTGAGTTCGTGTTTAAGGTAGAGTTGAGAGCAGAGGAAAAACACAAGCGAGCTGCAGTTGAAAGCAGACTGGGACAACAGCTGTGTCCAGGGAAAGGTCTCCGATGCTGACATCTGTGACACAGACGTAGAGACCATGCAGTGTTCTGAATTGATGGGGGAGGCTGTGCTCTCCTTCTTCAGTACAGTGACTCAGACTAGTGCTATACACATAAACCACCAGGGAAGTATAAAGAAATATTCGGTTGTACTTCCTAGCTTTACATTAAAGAGGTCATTTCAATAGGGAAGAATAAGGGAAGGTGCAGCTCGGATTGCAAGTAAATTAAGAGACAGGTGGGAGGTTAGTGTGGTCTGTTGGAGAAAATGGGGATATGAGGAACTGAGTGGATGCAGGGAATTTTTTGAAGTTAAATTTTTCTTCTTTGCTCCCTCCATGCTTCCCTCCTCTCCCCACGGTCAGTTCTACTAACATCTTTTTCCAACAGAAAATCTATAGTTCAAGAAAAGTACTTTTTCCAATAGTAGAATACTGAATAGGTACCACAATGGCCCTGCTGACCCTGCTACTTGACCCAAAAGCTGGAGTCAGAGTTGGATCAGTATAAAATTTTTGGCTTAAGCTCAGCTTTTCTCTTTCTTTTCTAAAGGGAAACAGGAGGCAGTGGCTAAGTCACCAGCCCTGACTTTTTACATTCAGTCCAGCATCCATTGAAAACATTGCCTGATCTAGCCCCATGGTGATTGAGGGAGAAAGAATATAGAGAGGCATTTTTAAATACAGAATGTGATGTCTCATATGTTTCAACATATGTCTCATATGTTTCTGGTACAACAGAAATACTCTGTAGGGACAAGTAAGCCGTGTAATTTTTAAGTAAGATTAATCAACGCCCTTTGCTCCTGCTCACTGAGCCATTCTTCACCTTCAGAAACACCATGCGGTTGCAATCTGCTCCTTGAGTTCATCCTACGGTTGGTTCATGACAAGTCCCCGAACCTGCAGTACATCATTAGCTCTGGCAGTGTGTGGGTAAACATCCTCTGAGAAACTAAAGCATGGGGCTGAAGGAAATGCCCTGTGTTTTTGTTGCTGGGGGAACCAGAGTGCTGTTTAATCTCCTAAATGGAGAAGTGGTCAGCTGTGACCCAATGTTATTGTCATCTGGAAGATTTGAGACTGCTTACTAAGTCTCGTGTCTGAACTGGAAGTGAAAGGGATGCGACGCAAACTGGATCTTCTTGGGCTTAAGCATGAGCGGAGTTATGACAACTGAACTGGAGATCCTAGATCAGAGGATGCTGGATGGGAATGTAGCTCTTTTCTGCAACTGCCTTCATGATATCTACAGTTTGACCTCCGGGAGAGGACCTTGGCTAAGGTGTACGTGGTCTCTGATACATAGAACAGTATCAGAAACGCCAGGCAGACCTGGCCTAAATGTCGGCAGGGTGTTGGTAGTGTGGTTGCTTCTCTTTCAATCACTGGGACAGATATCCTGCATGGTTTAACTTCACAATGTGATGTTGCCATGGCTGAGCTGTATATGATTGGAAAAAAAAGATGCGGTTTTGAGTGAGAGGGCAAGACACAGTTTAGGCCTAGGTCTACTAAACCAATAGTTGTTTCTATTGCCACTAGTTATGTTTGCAGCTGCCTAGGCACTGAGCAACCACTCAAGACTTAGTAGAGGTTGCGGAGGTCAGAAGCTGTTGGGAAAGCTCTGAGGCTGTCCTGGGCGGTGGTGTGAGACCCAGGCATGCACGCGCTCACGCACACATGCTGGCCAGCGTGCTACAGTGTTTCACAAAGGGCTGTGCAAAAAATAACTTGAAAAAGGAAATGGTGTTGTTGAGAATATTTTCAGAATGCAAAATAAACTCTGGTCCAAGTAAAGGTATTACTTTGGAAGGAAGCCAGAAAGCAAATACAGCCATGACCTGCAATGACCACAGCTTCTCTCTTCTGATCCTGGCTGGCTTCTAGCGTCCTCAAGGAGTGCAGTATTGATTAAAGAGAAGGTCCACAGCTTCTGTTCTTATTTATCTCTACAGTAAAAAGATCAGACTGTCAGGGTACTGGGCTTGAACAGTGCCTTCGCTTGGTGAATAGAGAGCCCTGCAAAAAAATCCCACCCTCCGCTTACAGGCTTCCTTGTGAAGGGGAGGAGGAAGAATGCTGCAGAAAAATGTGCTCACTGAACAAGAGCAAAACATATAAGATCCGTCTGTCTTCCAAATACAAATTTACTATCCTCATTCAAGGATATGGTTATTCTAGTAAGGAAGAGCCATTTTTATTGTATTATGTGAAAGCAATTATCTTCAAAATTCACAAAAAGGGGAAGCATTACAGGATTCATTCAGGAATTTTTCCTAGGAGTAAACCAGCCTGTAAATATTATGTAAGCATCTTCAATTTGCTCTAGATGCTACTAGAGTCAAACCAACAATGCGTCCTTGCAAACAGACCGATGCACCATTCTTGGTCGTCAATGGGATTCTCCCTCTTGATTTAACAAGTCTTAGACAAAATCTTAGCTCCTTTTAATTAAGGATGGCAAAAAAAAGAAAAGGCAAAACAAGAAACACCCCAATGAAAACAAACAATCAACTTGGTGCAAAACTGCAATGCTGTGGTATACTCGTCTCAGCCACTTGCATTGTTTGCAGAGACTCCATCTGAGGTCATAAGCAGTGTTTTCTGAGAGCAACAGTCTTCCAAGTATGATGCTGCATATTCTGTCTGTCTGAGCCTCTCCTCTACTGTTCTTCCGGGTGGCTTTCACCCGAGAACAGCCAACCTGCGTGAAGGTTAATGCTGCCTGGCCTTCAGTGGTGCCCACTAGTGGGTGCTCCATCTTCCAAGGCTTTTTGACTTGACTCTGCAATGCTCCATCACTGGAAGAGGTGGAGATGGCTTTTCAGAAAACCTGGAATTAGGCTTGCATATCTTGGCTATGACACTCCTTTACAAATCCAGACAGGTTGCAGCAGCAGGACAGGGCTGTACCTAGTGGACAGAGAGGGACTGATGTAGTTAGAAAGGCTGGTGGAAATACTTCTAATGAGTATAAAATGGTTGTTTTGATAAGACACCTTTAAAAAAAAAAACCTCAACATAAGCAGTTTCATCTCGATGACAGCACAGGTGGGTCAGGCAGAGTGTTTTGTTATCTGTGTTCTGGGAGTGAATGACTTTTCAGAGCCCTAACAAACAGCTCACACCCAATTTTATTGGAACTAATTAGCTGCCAATGGAGGAGTGTGTTCAAAATGATGTATTCCTCTCACTGAGCCCAAAGAGCTGCCCTTGTTTCACATCTGTGTCTGATTATGCCTCTTGAACTTTAAGGCAGCTGTCTTACAGGTTCATTTTCTGTAGGAACTCAGGAAATTGCTCAGGAAAGCCACTGACACTACCTACCACTTACTGCCAGATCTCTTTCAGTCCTCATGTGAAGGAGCCTATTACTGGGAACTGTTGGCATGCAGTATGGTCAATGGCAGCCGAGCAATTAGAGTGGAATTTATAAAGAATGATTGCAATACTCCCTAAATGTTACCAATTGATGTGTATTCTCATGGCTTATGGAGGAGTCCCCAAAGACTATGGCTCTTCCCTCCCACCCACAAATAATAAGGGATTCTACAAATTACATTGAGATCACAATGGGATTGATTAGGTGTAAGGGAGATAATATTTGAGGGAGGATGTAAAGTGATACTTACTTGCAGGTCATTAGAATAGTGAGGGACTTGATTGTTGTAATATTGACTCAAAGTGTTGGCATTGTTTTTTGCTGCATGGAGCAGTCTTCGAAGTACTGCAAAAATGACTCACTTTTTATTCCAATTTAATCTAGAAAAAGATAAGTGACTTGGAACAACTGAAACTAATTCCTTGTCTGGTTATTTTCCTGATAAAAGTGAATTGAAGGACAAAAGGTGATTTCTTAAGTGCCTTGCCAACAACTATACAGTAATTACTTCCAAAGGGCACGCAGCCCACCAGTGCTGACTTGAACGAGAATTTAGGACTTCTGATGATGTTGGTTGACTCCTCTCTTTAATTCTCAACATACTGCTTTGGGCTATGATCTCATCAGATCTCAATGCCAAGCAAGAGTCAATTATGCCAAAACTTGGATAGGAAGCAGATAAGAACAGGTGTTTCAGGAATTGGTGTTGATTTATTGAGGTATTTTATTTACTAAATCAATGTCCCAGCAAAGTTCTACAGTCACTGTGCTACTGAAGTTGCTTTGGTGGTGATATAAACACCAAAGTTTTTCTGGTAAAAGGAAACCACATTTTTTTAAAGCATAGCCTTTTTTGCTTGGACATCCTTGCCAAATAAGCTTTGGTAACTTTTCTTTCTTCTTCATTTCTGCACTCTGTAGCTATGATAATGCTCTGCGATTCAGAAGACAAACAGATCAGAGGCTGAAAAATGTTTATATGAAACATTGACCGAATGAATCAGAAAGGTAAATTTGTAAGAATCAAGGGACAGCGAGAATCCATAAAACCACCGCTGAGTCTGTGCTGGCCACAAACTGGCCACACACAAGGGTTGGGTCCGTTATATAAAGTGTAGTTGTGTGTAATCGTGTATGTGCTGGCATGTAAGCAGTAGGTCTTCTGAGTACTGCCAAGTTATCTAGAAAGTAGGAGTGTGTGTTCCACAAGAGAGCAAGCCAAATGTTTCTTGAATTGTGTTTTTGTTGTTCTTTCATCATGTAAAAACCAAGTGTTAAGTGAAAGGAAGTGACAAGAATATAAAGAAAAGTCTCATATAAAAAAATGTGACTCTAAAATTAAGATCCTCAAAAGCAAGTTCCTGAAATCACCATCGGTATGAAGAATAGAGACAAAGGGGGGAGTGGAAAAGAACCTGCTTGGCAGGAAGGGGTAAGAAAAAGTATAAAAACTATATTCCAGCATAAAATGAAGAATCACTTAAATACCACCATTATTCTAGAAAGTCACACAAATATTATTTATTCCTATTCAGGACATAATAAATCATTCAGGGTTTTCATGTCTTAAATTTCCTTCCTCAGATTCATTGCACTGGATGTCTCTTCTCTCAAACTAATAGTACAAGTAGCCTTTGACATTGCTCTCAAAATAGATCAGGAATTGTCAATATTTAGTGGACAATGGTGTACCGATAGATATTTCAAAAGCTAAAGGAGGAAGATCTGGGGGAGTGCAGATAGATGAAACTTTTTGATCCAGCTCTGAGTGATGAGTGTTTGTAAAATACAGCTGGGAGGAGGATGAAAGTGAGTATGCAGTTTGCTCCATGAAAATTTAAAGCCTGTACTGCGGTGCTGGGGTCTGGCCCTGTGCCTGCTAACCTTTCTGCTGACTTCAGAGAGGGCGGGATGAGTCTTTGACAAACACCTGTCTGGAAGGAAGCACGTGAGAAGAAAATTCAGGAACTCAAAAGCTTTATGTAATGTTGACTGAAAGATGGCATCCAGCTCATGGATCTCATCTGTGAGTAACTGCGGGCCAGCACACCCCGTGGTGCTGAAGGAGCTCAGTGCTCTGGCAGGCACCAAGCACTCACATGCAGTCAAGCCTGCGTGAGTTGAGGCCAGTGTAAGCCTCCAGCTTGAGAACGTGTCTGGAGAGCTTAATTTCATGCTGCAACGTGTGATGTTTAGCTGCAGAGATTCATATGCTTGTCAAGATGGGATCTGTTTTCCTGGCTCTTTCTCTCTCTTTGACTTTCATCTCCTTTCAGCAGATTTCAGTGCATATCTCTCTGATAAAATTGGTGCAGACTTGGGCTGGAGAAAGGCAAATTAGGGCTGTAACCCTGAAGGGCAGCAGAGGAAAGAAAGCAGAGGTTTGCATGGCTGGCTTTGCAAATTCCCCTTAGCATGATCAGAACTGAAGAGGGACTCGGGGGAACCTCTGCAGAGGAGGGAGGTGAGGGTTTCGGACTACAAAAGGCAGGCAAAAATGAAAAAGATAAGTCCTTTGAACTGTCAGATGATTTGCCTGACCAGATGATGTATAGAACAGAGGAAGGCAAGGCCAAGTGCCCAAAGAAGAGGTCCGGAAGAAAACAGTGGTGTTAGTCGACCTGTGCATAACAGGTGCTAGAAGCAATAATGACTCCACTGTTTGGGTTGAAAGTGTGTGTTTAAATCCTCCTCGTACTTCTTTAGTGGTGCTGGGGGCAGGACCAGAAATAGCTCTTCCTGCCCTACCTGTATGGAGCCCTGTATACCTATACGTCGGTTGTGTGTATGGTTATGGTCAGTTTCTACAGAGACGGGGGGCTCCCATCTTCCTAGCTGACTGTGACTGGAAGCGGTGAGCTCTATTGGGGTGTAAGTAAGGGGAGAAACATCTGCAAAAGAGAAGAATTCATGGATCCAGTAACCGTCATCTGGCTTTTAAAGCTTTCCAAGATTTCCTGGAAGCTAAAGAGCCGTAATCAACCAAGCCTGAGCAGTGGACAAATGCACTGCAGTGTTTGGGTTGGGTTTTTTTTTTTCTTTTCTTTTAATTTAAAAATTATTTGTTGGAGGGACAGACTAAATTAAATCAAATTGCCAAAAGACCACAGGGGAGCTCTAAGAGGTCTTTTTTAAACTGAGTACATAAACTTTAGCTCCCATTGGTTGGGCGACTTTGGAGTCTTTAATCTTTGTTGCTGTTTATTTTTCATAGCTGTCACTGTCTGTAATTCTAATTATTGGTTTTGTTAGTGGAGTCATGAAGTGTCCTGTTGGCTCAGAGGCTGATGCTTGGGAACCTTAAGTTGACTGGCTGAGTTGTGACAAGTGCATATCACTCGAGTCTCCACAAACTCCTCTGCAGGATTTGAAACAGCCTTGACAGTTATTTGGCCAGCTGAAAAAGAGACAGTACCAAAATTAATAAAACGTGTTCCAGTAAAGCAATTTCCTTTGCCTTTCCCTGTCCTACTTCCTTACTTTATTTCACCTTTTGTCCCCACAGAAGTTAATTTTAAAATTAAAGAATGCGTGCTACATGATACAGCTTTGGGTTTTTAAGTGAGCCTAGAGCTGAAATCAGAGAGGCAGTGGGAATTCAGTTTGACCTCAGTACTTGCCAAGCATGTAACAAGCGTGTAGATGCTGCACAGTCACCAAGGTGAGCTGAAGTGTGACATCGCAGATGGAGCAAGTGTTGCTGAGTGGACCTGGATCCACCAGCCACGTAGTATGTAAGCTGCCCTTCCTCTGCAGGCTTTGCACCTTGCAGTGCACACCAGGGCTGTCCAGATGATGCTGCTTTTTCGTAGTTTTTTAAGCTCCACACAAAAGATGTATTTCAGATTCCTTTCAGAATTCCCCTCAAGGAAGCAATCTTATCTAAAAAGGTCTTTTACCTACCCTTGCAGACTTGCTGCTACTTATGGGGAGGTGGAAGAGGAGGCGGGGTGCAGGGGGAGAGGGAGTGAGGTGGAGTTGCAGAGGATCTTCTTGGGCTGATGTCCTGCATTCCTGACTAAATTCCAAATACCCAGTAGAGAAGACGAAGACTGGGGATGGTGCTGACTTCGCATGTGGGGGTTCAGCAAAACTCCCTTGACTGCATTGGATGATAGTGACAAAGAGTAAGGGGGTTTGCAGCTCAGATGGTCACTGGATGATAGCCTAACAGTGACTTTGATGTTGATCCCAGTAATCGGTGCGGACATGCTGTTGGACTTAGGAGGCCAGCCTTTACTTCCAGCTGTGGTAGAGGTTGGTATGTGAGTGCCTGTGTGTTGACTTTTGCAAAAGCTAACAAGTCCCACAGTCTTACACTGTTTGCTGTCTGTGTTGATGCTGTGCTGCTAAATTTAGGATGTTCCTACTAGTCCGGGAATTAGTACTAGTGTACTAGTGTAACAGGCATTTAATCATCACATGGAGCTGCTATGACTGCAAGCAGGCAGAGCCAGAGATGTAAATCTGAATGAGTATCTCAGCCACAGGCAGTGGTTTATTGGCCTCAAATGGAGGTCAGATTCTGGTCCTGGATATCTCTGCATGTATCAGCGTGATACATCAAATGCTTTTAAATGCTCAATGTACTGATGTGTCTGGATGCAAATGAATTCTTGACTGTCTGTACCTCAACTCTTCGCCACAGCACGAAGACGTTTGCTAGGCTTTGTCCATCACACTGACATGGCCTGGGTTGTCTTGGTTGTCTATCCAGATACAGCTGTTAGCCCTCACCTAAGGAAGTATGTCCTCGCATTAGAGAGCCAATGAATATGATGTCCTATGTAACTGAACCTGCTATTTTTGCACTTCACTGCAAGCTTAGCCACTGGCTTCAGCAAATTATCACCTACTGCTGGTACAGGACAGTCTAGCAAAGAGGTCTAGACAGGGGACATCTAGAGGTCCAACAGCTAATGTCTGCACCCAGCTTACAGTCCTGAGCATCTAGTGTTAGGTCAAGCTACATCCCACATTTGCTTCTGCTCCCCTGGCTGTGTGAAGTAGCTTGTTAGTTGTTATTTTTCAACACTACCAAAACATTTAGGGATTCTCAAAGAATCAGAGGGTGGACCAATAGAATTTTGGGTATCTACAAAGAACTTTTAGCTGAGATTAGTTATTTTGCTTACTTACGTGTTGAACATGCATAGCCCTAGGCAAGCTGTGATGAAGAGCAGGTTGGACAAACAACTAAGGCTGCTAATATTGACTCAGAGCTCCATTTAGCTTTGCAGCCGCCTGTAAAAGGAAGCAATCAAAAGAAAGTGCTATGAGATCCTGAAGGCTGCTTGTTTGTTTTTTCACATGCTGCTCAGCTTGGGAAGTGAAAATACCAGTCAGCTTGATTTCCTCTTTCTCAGGCATTGGACAATTGTTGATGGCGTTGCATTTTCAGTGCTGGAAGGGCAATGTTGAAATACACCTTCAAAGGGTCATGAAAAACATTCTGATTGAAGAAAGTTTTGGATGCTTTTTAAAGGGTCTTTTTTTTTTTTTTTTGCCAGATCACATTGCTGAGCCTTGTTTTAAGATTTTTTTTTTTTGAATAACTGGATTATTCCTACATGTGATTGTCACTCATCACCTCTGGCGACGCACAAATTTTCTAGCAGGTAATTTTCCAGTCTGAAAATTGACAAAGTGGATTTTGCAAAGCCTTTGCAGCATGGTGATGCTTTCTAGACAATGGTATATAAATGCCATTTCCAAGTGAGACTGCTGTTATTATTCCCAGATGTTCCATTTCTTTAGTTGCCTAAATATAGTTGTTGGTGAGGGGTTTTAGGCTTTCAGGGCAGAAGGTCAGCTTGAAAGGGACTTAAAGTTGTAAAGTAAGCAACTTCTGGATTTTGAGCCTTATCAGCTCTCACTTTGAGTGTGATGGGAAAGCCTTTAAGCTGCTTTTGTCAAGCTTGGGAGATAAAACTGGCATTTCTGGGGTCTATCTCATAGGAAAAAATGCTGAGGTCTGAGTCAGTTTGGGTCACAAGTTCCATTGATGTAAATTTGCCCCACTGTATTGACATCAGTAGAACTAAAGTGATTTGCTCTGTATAGGTCCTGGCAGCATTAGTAGAAATATTTTAACTTTAAATGGGAAATGTCAGAAATACAGGCACCTCCCCATCTTGTCATGTGGGGAAAGAGCAAGTGAAGAGATAGTGCTGCCTTTGGAGCCATGGCATTCACATCCTTCATTTGAAGAAACAAACCTAGGCTGAGATGGGGTCAGCAGCAGAACTTCGGACTTCAGTGAGTCTAAGCGAAAGCTGCACCCAATGTGATGAGCTGCAGCTTGATCTTGTGTCACACTTCAATATTTATGTACTGAAGGCTCTTTGTTTAATGGAAAATATTGTCCTTTTCCCATCATGACTGTCATGTAGCCATCTGTGTTAGCTAGGCTTGCACCTTTTACGTATCATAAAAAATGTACATATTGTAGTTTGATATGCTGGAGCATAATAACAAGGTATGTGCAGTGAACAGCACTGTAGGAAAAAACGGGTTGTGATCTTGTCATTAAAGAAGGCAATGAATGTGTGGAAAAGGCCCTAGTCTTGGCCAAAGACCTTATTCTGACTCCTACATTAAAAGAGCACTGACTTTGTCATTCTTACGCACCTCATTAAATCTGAACCTGTGCTTTAATTTCACACTTTCTTGTCTCATCCTCTTTTCAGAATCTTTCTTCCTTTGTGTAGTGGGGCATTCTCTAGTTTATTTTAAAATCTTTTCTTGTAGAACTGTAACTGGACCCCTCCCTGCCTGACCCTTCCTCTTCCTCTTGCATCTCCCTGTGAAACAAGGCAACTTTTCACCTATAAACCAGAAAGAGTTAGCCAGGAGCATCTGGCAGAATCACTTTCTTTTCAGTCAAAAGGTTACAACAAACACTCTATTTTCTACAGAAAGCACACATTTTTCATATACTCTAAAAATTTCACTTACTCAAGGATCTGACTTCTGTCCAGAAAAAGAATTCTGACAAATTTTTCAACCAGCCCTAATTTTTCTTCATCAGGAGTTTTTAACCAGTCCTAATTTTTCTTCATCAGGATTTTATTTTCTCCTCCACCATTTCTCTTTCTATAGCCTCTTGAGCAAAATAAGATCCCTATAAACATTTGAGTACTAGATGAACTTTCCAACCTATGGTATTTAGGTGGATTAAAAATAAGGTGAAATAAGTTTGCCAGTGCCCTATTTTTGACAACTCTGGCCTAGACGCTTCCTTTATAGGTCAGTAAAAGCCTTGTTATATGTTTGTAGAGTCAGCAGAAAAAGCTGGCTTTCCTCGTAGCCTGAACCAGTGCAATTCTGAAGCTCTCTGAAGTCACTTGGGATAAAGACCAGGCCCTGAGAGAGAGAGAAAAAAATACACTAAATGTATCCAAGGGCCAGAGCTGTGCATCAAAATCTTTTGAAGCAAGTGGCAGAGGGAAAAAATAGAATCCTGCACCTCCACCCAGACCACAGCATTGCTCAGCATTGCTCTCAGCTGTAAATGCTGCCATCAGGGATGAATTCTGGTGTGTCCCCATCCCATCAGAACATGCAACGCCCATGTCCGAAGCCCAGCCAGCGAGGCCATCTGAGAAACGTACCAGGCTGGGGAATGAGGAAAGGCTGTAGGGCAAGGTTCCTCCACCCCTTCTCTGTCTGTGGGATGTCAAAATGTATCTAATATGCAAATATTTTTAGGTCGCTTACTTCCTTCTAGCTGGTATCTAAGGACCACAGGTTTGGTCACGGTGTGGGATACGCCTGTAATACTTGCAGGGTATTGTGTAGTTTTCAGTCTGCCTCTCTTTATCTTGCCTGAACAGCCTGGTTTCACCATGTTTCTTTTTCCAGCCTGGGCTTTTTCTCGCTTGCAGAGTATTGTTGCTGAGGGGAGCTGGGAGACAATCAAGTAGAAGAATATAACCCAAATCTGGGAAATGTGTGTAGTCTGTTTTAAACAGACTTATTCCCTGGGAGAAGAGCGGTGCCTAGTCAGTAAAAAGAGTTTCTAGGGTACACAAGATGAAAAGAATTTCTCTATGAGAACATTTCTGGTAATTTAATTACTACTAACTACCATCCAGTGCTGCTAGCGGAAATGGTTGCAGTTTTCAGCTAACTTGCTGTGAAGACTGAATGGGGCATGAGGGTAAATTTAATATATTCTGCCTTAGTGATTAGCGTTTGTGTTCAACTTTGCAGCCTTTAATGGGAGCTCTGTGGCTGTGTGCTCTCTGGTAGCACTGGTTTCCATGACAGCTTCTGTGTCAACTATTTTTCACACATGCTTTATGACTTATTGTACAGCACGTGTTGTTTAGTTTCACAGCCTGTGCTACAGTTTTCAGGAAACCTGTGACTCTTTAACATCTATGTTGCAAGGAGCAATCGCCTGCCATGAGGAATGAGAGAACAATGAGCAATCCGTATAGGAAAGGTGGGGAAAGCATGCTGGTATGTTAAAAATTTGGATTTGTCACATCAGAATACAGCTGGCAGGAATGACAGGCTCGGGAGCATCTGTGAGGCCTTGGACTTGAAGGAGCTGATTGTTAGTGATGGTTTTCTGTCACTTTGTGAACTCAGAGTCTTAGATTTTCAATCTCTGTCACATTCTCCAAACCCCTTGTCAAGTGCTGCCTGAGGGCTCTCTCTCATGTGCGTGCCTGCTTTGTTCCCATGCCCCGTCCGTCCTGTATGAAAAGCTCCTCACTTGTGCCAGAAAGACATTTCTAAAAATACCAAGGGAGAACTATACCAGGCTGGGCACTTCTATGCACGCCTGTGCTGGGTCAGTCTTGCTACCCCAGCTGAGTTCTCACCGTGTCCGTGCTGGGGAAACCTCTTCTGGGAGCAGGAAGGTGCCCAGCCTTGTTCCTCTTCCCCCCAGCATGTGGGCAGCTTGGGAGGAACAGCGGCTGCAGCTTCTTTTGGGGGGGTCCCCTGCTGAGAGCCCCCCACTGTGAACCCACAGCAGATGGGGTGGGCGGGAGCATGTGGCTGCATCTCTGACTGAGGCTTCCTTGGAGATTGCCTGTGTTGAGCAGGGCGTAGGCTACTCTGCCTCGGCACAGCCAAGAGCGTCGCCAAGTTGCTCTCTGAGAAGGACGTCCCAGAGGACAGAGGTCAATGAGAATTTGCCTGAACAGAATCTGAGGAAAGCAAAAAGGCAAGCCTGCAACGGTGCATCGAGCCCGGGATGGGTGTACGTGCGGTGCCTGAAATAGAGCAGCCAGAATTGGAAATGGTCCTTTGGCCAAGTCCCTCAGAAAGGAGCTTTCCGAAGCGGCATGGTGTGCTCGCCGAGAGGCGGCGGTGGCTCTTGCTGGGTCGGAAGAGAAAGCCTGCTGCTGCCTGCTGCCTCCCTCTGAGTAATGCCCGACAATTAATGCTGCAGCAGGAAATAGGTGGGAGATTAACAAAGGGTTTGTGGCTGAGCGGATTGTGTGGCCCTGTCAAAAGGATCTGTAATTCCCACCCAGTCTGATTATTTCTGCCGTGACTAGCCCTGTAACTTGCTTCCCCTTTCAAATAAGGTTAACACCTTCAAAAATTCAGAACTTGCTAGAGACTTGGAGTCTGCTGGAGACTAGTTTCCACCTCCCCTGGGGGTTTCTGTACAGTGTTAGGAGTCGGCAGGGTTCAAGGGTGGAAGGGATCCTGGTCTTTAGACTGAGAGGGGAACAGAAAGACAACTGACGGAGAGCAGCATTCGAGCCTGGGATGGGCTCGTTTGTCATCTGCCAGGTACCTGTTAGATCTTGCAGTCTCTGGGACAGAATTTGTTAAAAAATGAAAAGCTTTCTGGTGTCTGAAGGTTAGCGGAGCCTGATGCAGGAAACTTTGTATACCTGACCAGCCTCAGATAATTTAAAGAAGTAGCGATTGCAACATAAACCACTTAAATCCCAAGAGCGAGTGAGGAACTGTTTCACACCCAAAACTGTGTCCTCTCCCCTGGCACTGACAAATCCTCCGTTTTTTGTTCCCCAACTCCCACGCTGCTGGCCGGGCTCCAGAGGAAAGATGCAAAGTCTGTGACAACTGTTTGTGGTTAAACATGGTCGTTGAGAGGTCCTGGGTCTCCCAGTAAGCCTGGGTCCCATCCTGGCCCTGACTCCACCAGGCACCCGTGCCCTCCAGGTGAAACTTGTGTCCCAGGTTTGGAGAGCCTGTGGGCAAAAAGAGTCCCATGGGCTCTGGAATTTACATAACTTGTGCTAAGGCCTCTTAAAATGTGGTGTGTGTGCTGCCTGGTGGCTTGTAACCTGGAGGTTATACCCTGGCATGCTGGGGGGAAGGTCTAACGCCTTCTCTTCTCGGGGCACCTGGCAAGGTGCCGCCCCATGTGGGTGCCGGGGCAGGGGGTGCCGCTGGCAGCACTGTTGGAAAAACACAGGATTACTTCAAAACCTACCTGCACAAGATGCCCAGGCCTGGGAAGAGGAGAGAAGGACAGGCATCTCAGAAAGGAGTGCTGTGCTGGGGCTCTGTGGCTTTGGGGCAAAGCAGCATCATGAGGTGGACTTTGGGGGAAAAGAGGGGTGAGGCTGGGGGGACAGGGACTGCTCGTGGGAATGTGTGCGTGGGGGAAGGAGGTAGGCGTAAGACAGAGGACCGCAGGGAGGTGTGGCTGCTGGCAAGTGGGTGGGGGCTGTCTGGGAGCACTGTGCAAAGGGGAGTGGGCTGGTGCGGAGAACGGAGCAGGGGCTGCTTGTGCACGCGGTGGGTTTCTGCGCAGGAGCAAACTGGGATGAAGCGTTCACCAGAGGTGGGCTGAGGCTGGCCGGTAGCTGGGTGGGAACACAGGCTGCGCTGGGGTAGGGCAGCGCAGCAGCTGCAGGGTGGGAGGGAGCCTGTGAGCTTGGGGGCCTTCAGGCCTGCAAGGAGCAGCTTGTGGCAACAGCGTGGGAGCAGACTCGTGGCCTCAGAGTCCTTCTCCTTGTGCTTCATTTCACTGTGTCTTATCCTGGGGGCAGTTGGCATTGCAGTCACAAACTGTACGTGGTAGACCTCCCTGGACAGCTGGGCCAGTGAAGCTCTATTCGCCATCTCTGCATTCAGGTTGGGAGCCCAAAATCATGTGTGGCTGCAGCTCCACCCAGACAGAGCTGTTTATTTTTGAAGCAGCTGGGAGATGTTGTGAGAGAGGTGGGTAAAGTTCAGCTGGGATTATTTTTAATACGCTGTGTCTGGAGGGAAATTCAGAGTTCCATTTGATTAGAACTGCTTTTTCTGTCCCAAACGTGTCTGCTTACATTGCATGAAGTCCCAGCCATTTTCTGTACCTCCCCATCCATTTCCACTCTCCTCTTTTGGCTGCTCCTCAAAAGGCTCATTTTGGGGCCAAGACCCTGTGGCAGGCGATGCACTGTGCCTGGTCAGCAGGAGGACCCAGCCCTGCTCCCTTCTGTACTCTTGTGAGCTATCTTTATGGCTTGTTCCCCATCTGCCGTGCAGGATGAAATCTACCTTCTAGCAGGCAATTCATCATCGTACTTGGTGACAACACAAAGCTCTCCTGTTGAGGTATCCGAGTGTGTCCCCTGGCTGAGATACTACTTTACGCAAAGCTTGGGGAATTAAGCTGTATTACTGTATTTATACTGGGCTGTAGCTTTGCTCTGGACCCTCTGCCAGGCTCCAGAGCAAGTCAGTAAGCGTGGAGTCAGCAAGCGGGCTAGGCTGAACGGTGGAGGACCTACACTCACCTCCTCGTTCTGCCTCTAGCCTATGTGTGACTTGGGTTGACTCACTTTGGCTACCCTTGGTCTTTGGTTCCCCAACTGTAAAGTGAGGCTGACAGTACTGCCCTACCTCTTAGGGATGCTGAGGAGATAAAGGCATTGATGTTGGTATTGCTTGCTATTACTTGCTGTACCTGCTGTTAAGGAGAGCCAAGTTGGGGTTGATGGACAGCCGGATTTTCCCTTCACTCACGCCTTCACCTTCTGAAACCACTTGGATGTCACCACGGCCTGATATTTGTAAGCACTTGAGTGTGTGTGCGTGTGTGTGACACTACAGCATCTCTCTTACTGGATTCAAAACAGATGTTGAGATGACAATTTGATCCCCTCCTGCTCTGGCTGAGCTGAGTGGGTGGAATCTGGGCTGTAGCTCACAGCAGAATGTCCGGCCAAGAATCTCCAGGCCTTTCTCTGACATTAACAGGACCCCCTGGAAGTTTGGGAAATGCTGTTACATCGATGTGCAGCTGGAGAAGCCAAAGCACATGAAACAGAGAGGGCTTGTTCAGTGTAGGACAAGCTGGAGCATGAAGTCTGTAAGCCGCTCTTCCCTGGCCAGACCACTAGATGGAGATGTCCCTACCAGATTTGTGAAAAATGCAGGTATTTATGAAAATATATTTCCCAGTGGTTTCTCAAGGACCTGCCAGTGAAAGCGCAGACATTCTTCCCACTGGTTTCACTATGAGTCAGATCTGGACAGTGGTATGGGAAGGGGCTTCTTGGTTTAGTAACAGGGTGTGAGGAGCAGCTTTTGGAAAGATTGCTCATTTTGAGCTGTCTTCGTTTACCAAGTACCCTCTCTCCCACGCTGGGAAGAAGCACAGCAGAGTGGTTCAGAGCTCCCGAACATCTCGCTCGCTAGCGCACAAGGGTGCTCTGCCACTCTGCAAATCACAGGGAGCCCAGAGGTGACCATGCTGGCAACAGCAGTTTGTGCAGCTCTAACACCTCTGTGGCACAGTGGTGGTGATATCCCTAAGGCCCGGAGCAGCTCATTTTCAGCTGCCTCCACCCTGCATCTGGCAGCTTGCTTCATTCTGCCTCAGCACAGAGGATCATAAATATGGACTAGTCTCTGCCCAGAAACTTAATTTTGCTTAGACAAGAATTCTTCAGTTTGGAGGGGGGGAAAAAGATGGCGAGTATTGCTCTGTGACCTCAGCTGTGCCTGGTGGCTTTATATCTCACTACTTTAATGTACATTTGACCTTGCTTGCCTTTGCTCTCTGGGCTTGTTCTTCAAGTAGAAGGATATTAGTGACTTTGACTTCAATCCAGTCCTCCCTTCCCCCTTTCCCCTCTTTTTTCCCAGTCTTGACAATGAGGTCAGACATAAACTCTGAATCAGTGTCCAGTCACACACTGGTATGTCTGTCCCTAATGTTCTGCAGAGCTTCAGGCTGAGATGGTTGAGGTTGCTGTGAGTCACTGCAAGAGAATCTGCAGCTCTGATCCTTTGAAGAGCAAATGCTGGAGGTGCTCTGCTTCTTGAAGCCCAACAGTAAGCAGTGGCAAATGTGCAAATTCTCTCTGTTCTTATGGAAGGTGAATCTTATGCACACTGAATCACAGATGTTAGAAATACAGAGGGTGCAGGTTAGCTAACCTCCCCAAGCTGCTGGCCTGTGGCATGCTGGTGTCCAGTTCTGAGAACTGCGAATCCCACAGAGGAGGAACTGTAACACACATTCGCCTCCGGCTAGGGGAATAGGCTTCCAATACCTGATTTGGCTACACACCCAGTAGCTATATCTTATTTCGCAGAAACCAGGAAAATAAAATATATTGCTCCAGAAGCTCAGATCCCAGGGTCTTATATGCTTATTTGTTGTCCTTTGCAGCACAGGAGGCCCAGGACACACACTTTTGCTGTCCTGCAGTTCTGATCTCATCCAGTTCAGGGCACAAGCACTTGCCTGTGACTGCATGCATGCGTGCCCACCACCAGATCCAACGCAGCCCGCTCACTGGTACGAAGTAACAAACTGTAACTAAATAAAGGAAGCAAGTGAGGGATGGAAAAGTTTGGGAAGATGCTGTGTTAGGGAATACAAGCATTCAGGAAAGTGTTTGGCTTTTAAGTTTAGTTTTGCTCTTAAGGCAGGGGGAGACTTCTCTAAAAGTGATGTCTGAGAGTTGAGATTAGGGATCAGGGGCTGTGCAGCCCATTTCCCTAGCACACAAAATGTCCCACAGAGTTGGGCCACTGCCAGCATGGAGCTTGCTTTCACTGACACATTAGCTGGAGATCCTTAAAGTCATTGACATATCTGGGTGTGATGGAGACCCCAACATCAAATCTTCTTCCCTACTGGTTATCTTTTTGCTGTATTCTCATGAAGGGGTGGATTTGCCAGAGGAGAAGATATGGCTCAAGGGGCTGCAGCTCCCCTCCACCCCATCTCTCCTGACTGATTAATGACTGGAAGACCAGTCATACAGTGGCATACCTTCCCCCATGTCCATCTGCAGACAGAACACATGCTCAAAATGTCTATACTTCTCCTTTCTTGGAAATGGTATGTAATTCACAGCCTTAAAATACTAGCTGGAAAGTTGTTAGGGTTTTTTTCCCCTCCTTTTTTTTTTTTTTCCTGTTGACAATGCCCATTGGCAAAAGTCCATCAAATAACAGATGAGGTGATGAGTGCAGCTGGAGTTCAGCTCTAGGACTGAAGTTCCCCCTGTGTTTGCATTTGGGTCCTAGGAGTACGTGCATGTCCGTAAGAGCAGTAATATTCTATAGAAGGAGTAATACTTCCGCAGCTTCTGAGTGCTTTGAAGCCTGGAAATAAAAGAAAATTATGTTCAGGAATTACTTTTGCCACTGTTGAAATGCAGCCCCACCTCTGGGACACAGCAGGGCAGCCTATTTACTGTCAAGGTTGTGCAGCAAAGCAGGGTATGAAGGGAACTGAATCACCAGCAGGAATGTGGAAGGGGCTAGACAGCACTTCCCTGATCATTACGTGGCCAGGATGTCAGTGTTGGTGTCATGCTACTCACATATACCAAAAGATCACCAATAGCACAAGTACTGAAGACTTTATTGGCCAAAAGAAGGTACTTGCAATGGCACAAGTCTCCTAATGTTGGGCAGGATCCTATAGGTCTGACGAGGAATGGGGTTTTGCTCTTGATTTGCGTTGGAATTGGGGCAGTTCAGCTTTGCAAGAACAGTGATTCAGAAATTATTTGGGAAAACGCACTCCCTATTATATCACCCTCCTCGGATCCCTGCACATCCATGTTGGGCACTTTCAGAAATGGGGTCACTTGGAAGACATGAATAGATGTGAAAACACAGTGGTCCTGCTGCAACAGGGCCGTAGATCTTTTTTATTCTCTTCTCTTAATTTCTAAATAGGACTTTACAAAATGCTGTCAAATTATGAGTTACTAGCAATCTCCTCAAGTCTCCTTGTATTGAGCTCAAAATCCAGGGAGAAGGTGTACTAAAACCTCAGAGTATGACAGAGTGCGTCCCTAAAGTCCTGTCTGTTAAGGAGGAATTAATCACTACAGAAAAAGACTTTGTGACTGAGGCTTTAGAAGTGAGGAAGGAATCATGGTCAGACCAGTAGAAGAGAGGGACTGGAGCCCTGAGTTCAATGCTCAGCTTTGCTACTGGCCTCTGAGGTGGCTTTGAGCAAGTCCCTGTCTTTCACTGTGCCTCATGTGTCCTCCCATCCCAAAATATTACTGACTTCATCTCTAATTACTGACTTCATCTCTAAAATGTTTTGAGCTTGAGGTATGATCTGAGAGTGTTGTTATTCACTCTCTGGTGGCACCGGCGTTTCAGAACAATCTCTTAATATAAACGCTCACCTCATTGAGTTGAAAGAAACTCTCTCGCTGTTTTCCCACTGGGTAATAAAGCATTACACTTGTTGGGTTTTAAGGTAAAAATTAATGATTTCCTTCCTGTTCTGAAGGAGGTTCTACTTCCGGAATCTGAGAAATTCTTTTCTTAAACATTCCATGTAAATATAATTCTTTTAAAAAATAATATGCATGGCTTAAGTCATCGTAAGCACAATGGTTATTGTATATAAAAGAATTGGGGCAGTATTTTATAACTAGGTAAGCGCTATATTTAAGAAACTGAATAAATCACGTTCAAATTTGCTGATGTTAAAAATGTCAGGTGCCCCCAGGGAAGGTGAAGAGGGTGTGCTAAGGGCCACGAGTGACTGAGGAGCAGTCTCATAGAAGTATTGCAATACAATATAGAATTCATTTTATTAAAGAATAATAAAAAATTGAACATTGTTTCATTGTTTCCTGCACTTGTGATACCAAAGACTTATATTGTCCTGATCTGTACTGTAGTCCCAAAGGACTTTCAAAGATCCTTCATAGGAAGCAAACTTTTACTTATTGTTTGCAGTATTATGGAGGGCATTTGGGGTGTGGGAAGGACACTCCTGGCAGCAGATTTTCTGGAAGCTCCACCTGGCCATTCTTCCACCTCTTTGGTGAGGAAAGCCCTTTTCTTTTGAAAGCCTGAGCACCTTACATAAGATGTCAGCATGGCAAAGCCCCAGGGAATCTCAAAGTTGTACCATAATGTGTAATTCATGCTGAAAGAGAGATCACGCTGTGGGGGCCTGATTCCAGCTTCAGAGTGAGCCAGGGCTGGGTTTCTCCCTCAGAGAGCAACCAGATCTAGCCCAAGAGAATGAGAATTAAGACCAAAAGTCCAATTTCTGTGTGAGGAGGGGAGTGTTTCATGACACTCCAGTGGCCCTTCAGGTCTGACCCGTTGTGGATGTGTGTGGTGCAGACATTCATTGTGCAGACTAGCTCTGTGGCTCAAGTCAGTCTGAAACCTTGTGGTTTTGTTTCTGGAGAGCTGTACAGTCACTGATCTTGGCCACGATGGCTGAAGTTATTTCAGCATTGTCTATGAACAAAAGGATCCCAAAGGAACTAGATGCTAACTCCCAAAGGACCCACTACTTGTGTGACTTTGCAGTGCTGTGGCACAGGAGGACTACTGGGGCTGCTGGGCTGCCTGCCAGAACCCGAGAGAGGAGCTCAGTGGATCAGCAAACCCGAGATGAGCATCTCCATTAGTAACTGAAATGCTGTGGCATGTCTTCTGGTGGTGTGAATGACCCCTCTGTGTGAGCCCAAAGCATGCCACAGGCTTTGTATTGCCAACAGAAGATACAGCTGTTGCTTGAAACTTTGCACCTGTAGCCCTAGGATACCCTGCTGTCTGAAAGTTACACTGGAAACAAGGTTCACAACTTTCCATTCAGCTTGAACATCCCAGCCTAGTCATTTCCATGGACTTGAATGACGTTAAATAGTATTTGGTGCCAGAACTGGCTCCGTCCTGTTCTGTTCAGCATACATGTCTCTCATTGTGTCTCACGGAGGTGTGCATGCATGCCATCCAGTGCAGCTTAAAAGACTCATGTTTACAGAGATGGTTTGGTTTTATTCCATTTCTAATTCGTCAGCTGCAAAAACAGTGTTTGGGATTGTAATTATAAAGCATCAGTGGAATTAAGTTGTTAGAAACACTCCGTTCTTTAAATAGAAAGCCCACACTCATCTGATGTGCAGTTGGCATCACTTCTTAAAAGGATGAACTTTGCCCCAAAATTATGAACAGGACTAGGGCATATGAAACTTTCAGTTTAGAGTGAGTCCAACCTAGGCTGTAACCAAATCTGAAATACTTTTTTATGTGAGTAACTCTTCCTCACCCAAGGAGCTCTGTTCACTTCAGTGGCATTACTAATGTGATTATGGGCTGCAAAATTGAATGTCATGTATGTGATTTGTAATTTGTGGACAGAGTCCCCTGGAAAAAATTTCTTCTTATTTAACTTCAGTTAAGTCTGGCAAGACCCCTTTGCTTCAATAAGAAGACCAGACCACAGAGGGAATTGGTAAAATAATCGTGGGCAATCCCTACCACACATCGTTGCATGTTAACAACACATTACTACATGCATCGCTAATCTTTGGGTGGTGGGCTGGAGAGGGGCCTGGAAAAAACAATCAAGGATTTCAACTAAGAGACACTTAGCATGCGGAAAATAATAGGGCTTCAGCTTATGTAATAATATACAGCAATTTTGTTTGAGTCGAGGGTGATAGCTGTTTTATGACTTAGGATCTATAATTTTTTAGCGTTTCCAGGCAATTAGCAGCTCTACTGTAAATCATAGCAGAATTGCTCAGAGAATCTTAGCAGTTGGTCGCAAGAGAAGACACCCTCCAGGCTGCAGCAGCGATGTACAGAGCAGCAACATCTTGCTCCCCTGCAGCTGCCTCCTGCACAGCATTACCATTAGCTGTTTGCTGGAAGATACAGGACAAGGAGGGTGTCCTTGGCACTTCTTTGAGCCACCAGTTGCCCTTCCTGGTGGCACGTTCAAGGCCTGGTCTGCTAGTGCTTGCTTTTATTCCAACTCAAGCACTGCTGAGTTTTCTGCTGGGAGACCCTGGCCTCCGAGCAAGCTGAAGAGCTTGAGGGTGTAAAGTCACAGGCAACCATGGGTGCAGCTGGAACGAGTGGTGAAATTGCTGACCTCAGCTCTTTGTCTCATCCCTGTCTTGGAGGTTGTTTCCAGCACATCTGGAAAAGCCTTTAAGACATCAGGCAGTAAACTACTGCAGTTTAGGAACAGTTTCACGAGCAGTTAAGCCACCCACGCTGCAGGTGAGGTTCTCTCACCTCTGAGAGAACAGAGAGGTGGAAAGGTGGGGAAGGGTAACCCAATCAGCCATCCCAACCCGTCTGCTGCTGCTTGTGAGCGAGGTCTCCCAGTTCTCACCACAGGCATCAGGGATAGCGGGGGATATAAAGACACCTCACTAAGGTTACTTTCTGCATGCTTACCCTCAGCTGGCAAAACATCTAGGGGGTGTGGGTACATACAAGGGCATCCTTTACGGATTGGTTGGTTGGGATGAAGGTGGTTAGGAGTCCACATGTTTTGCATTGTGAACCATTAGGTCAAAGTACTGGCTGTGTTTTTTGGAGATAAACCCACTTTTTTCCTTAGTGTTGAGGACATCTACAATGCTTCTACTTTGGCATAAACTGCAGGTGACCGGACTCTTCCCTCCTCCTCCCAATCCCCTGCCCGACTGTAGAGTTCAGTGACTAAGCCACAGGAATCTCACTAGACAAATCTTGGAGACCAAAGTCTGGGATAGGCAAAGAACCTGGAGTGTAAGTCTTTAAAAAGTGATTAAGTCTACAAAAGTGTTTGTTTGTAGACAGATTTGGCATGGATCTCTTGTATGCCCAATCACCCTGGAATCTGCCTCCCTGAGTTGCCTCTCTGCAAGTGGGTGTGGGGATGAGTGGAGACGGAAGGTTCATGAGAAATTGCATAATGATGTGGACATATGTATTCACATGACAAGTCTTTCCTTCTGCCTCCTGAAGGTACAAGAAAACTGTGACTCTGAATTGTCTCTTGCCTATTAATACAAAAGTGCCATTCTTTCCTGTTGCAGTTCAGCTTTACAGGTGTCTGACCTGGGGCAATCTTGATTCAAATTGCCAGGATATAGATTTCATATGAGAATGTAGCTATAAAAAAGTATTGACATAAAGGCACTGGTGAAAGTGAATTAAAATGGCATTCTTACACAAACACAACAGAACAGCCCTGTGGTACTTTCCATTCTTGTCCTCTGTTTGCTTAGGATAATAGGAATATTATGGAGAGCAGATTGTCTCCCCATCATCATGTTGTGTCTGCATTTCTGTTGTAAACCCCATTTTGACCTTCCCTCTCGGAGGCTGTAGTTTCACGAGAGCTGGATTAAGTTGCCCTGGCTTCATGCCACTGTTTTCTGCCCCCAACATGTCTTCCTTCTCCCTTTCCTTTGTACCAGCACAGCTCTTTGGACGTCCCTGTGGAGGAGTGGATTGGAGAAATGATCAGGTTTAAACATTATATAGTTTTTCCTGGACTAAAGACCTCCCCTCTGCTTTCACCAAAGCTTTCCTCTATCCAAGTTCAACATCTTGGATAGACACTGCTCAAAAATTGGATGTTTTCTCTCAAGGGAAATCCTCATATATCACTATTAGTTTTCATTACAAGTTGAGAGAAAGAGACCAAATAACTCATTTTTTTCCCACAGAAAGTACCGTTAGGAAAAACATGGAATAAAAATTCTCAAAGTGCATGAGGGGTGCAGTCTGCAGAGCATTCAGGTGTGCTGCACCCCGCTTTGTGAAACAGCCGGGAGGCGCCAGGGCCAGAGGCAAAGCAGCATTAAACTGACTTGAAGCAGAATTCTTCTGCTCGTCTGGCCAAGGCAAAATGTTTTGATTTCAGCTTAAGGAGCCCAAAATGGAATAGGCAGCTCTCAGTTAACTGTGGGTGGATTATCTGTGTTGAAAAAGAACCTTTGTTTAACATTGTATCGTACGAACAGCTGGATCTGGAAATGAAGTTTGTGGCTTTTACTTGGCCTCTGAGAAGCCTTGCTGCCATGAAATACATTGGTGTGCTTAATTGCAAAATTGTTCAATCTGTCTTCTGATAACCTACAAGTGTAGTGCTTTTTGCAGCACTGCCAAGTATCATGGTATCTGTTCACTCTTTTTTAAAGCCCCACCTATGGGAATGGGGTGACTGAGAGAATTTCAGGTCCTCTTAAAATACATAAATAAGCTGTGATAATACATAAATAGAATACAAGGGGAACTCCAAAACAGGAACATAAACATTTGTGTCAGAAGGAAGATGAATATTTAATTGTTTTTAAATGCCCTATTTTTTGGAGAGTGGAGCAGAAGGGATATCTCAGTCTGATTTTGATCATCAGGGATATCAGTAATAATTCGTGACCCAAGGAGGACAATGTGACTTATCAGCTAGCTGAATAAAGGTTCAGATAGACACAGAAGTTAGTGTGTGATAGTACAGCAGTGCACGCCAGCTCAGCTGTAGGAACTGTTTGTGTGTCTTTAGTCCTAAAGTGGAAAATGTGATATCATTTCAGTTAGCGTAGCCCCCAGAGAAAGAGGATGTTGAGCTAAAATTAACAGATTCATAGTTCATGGCCAGAAGGGACCATTATGATAATCGATCTGACCTCATGCATAACAAAGGTCACAGAAACTCACCCAGAAATTCCTTCAACCGCACTATAATTGTACCTTTTTTTTTTAAGATATGCACTCTTTAAATAAAGAATTCATGTGATGAAGAATTTACCATGTTTGGTTTTTCTACTTGGCTATCCCTCTGGTAAAGTCTGCAAGCTCTTAACAGAAGAATTAAGTTTATTTATATGTTGCTTTTGATTTTTTTTAAATTGAAATTTCAGATAGAAATATTTAGCACTGTTTTCATTTTTATTTATGGGACATAAAATATTTTTGTCTAGCACTGCAAATATATATGATTGCATCATGCTTGCATCAAGCAAACATTTTTTCTGTGGTTGATGATGGAGCCATAGCAGATTTACAGTGGCCAAGTTTGATGTTAAAATAAAAGTGTAACAAGCGTATGCTTATGAAGTCCCTGGTGACTAATATGGCCACAATGAGTGAATTTCTGAGTCAGTTCATGGGAACCTTGTAATGAAATTGGCTGGAAGGGGAAAGTGAAACAGAGAAAGAAATCACCCTTGCTGGGGAAGTCAGGTTCACGTGCAAGGGTAAACCTGTACTACCAATGGGCTCAAGTATGTTGTAAAATAAGCGAAGGGACTGTCGCGAAAGTGTAAGAAATCACAAATTTTAACAAATCAGTGAAACAAAATGTAGCAGCTTACAAATAGAAATATGTAGCACTGATTTTGTGTGTATTTATCTACCGATTTCATAGCTAGCACAACGCCAAATGTGCATCTACTGCCTCAGAGGTGAATCTCATCGGTAATTTTTATCTTGACAAAGTCTCTGGGCTTTGAAGATTCTTTCACCAAAATCCCCCAAACCCAAAAACCCAATCCCAAACCAAAATCCCAAAGCTAAGTGTGAAAATACATTGTATGTTGAAATGACAGCACAGCATCACTGCAGCTGGACCGACATCTGGGTCCTGTGAGAAGTGGTCAGGCGGCTGCAGCATCATTCTGGCTGCACCCACTCGGGTCCTGGTTTTTCTGTGGACTCGTAGTGTGACCTTGGGCATGATGCCCAGTCACTCCATGTCTGGGTGCTGCTTTGGTGACAGTGCACCTTCTGGTTCATATGCTGAGCCCTGGTTTATGTGCTTGAGCTAGCTTGAAGCAGCATGGCTCAGGAAGGAGTAGCAGACCAGCTCAGAGCTCGGCGTGCCCTGGGAGCACAGAGGTAACACGCAGGGAGTGCAGTTTGGCTGGGGTTACGTTGCTGGTCGTTCCTGAGCTGACCAAAGCGGGCTCAGGCCTGTCTTTGTTACGCTGCAGTCACAGAGGAGACTGCAATGTGCCCATTGGGCTCTTTTGAGTGCTCAGACGGCAAAATTTCATGGGGCAGGGATAATCTTTACAAGATGCATATGCAGTGCCTAGCACAATGGAGCTCCAATCTCAGCTGAGGCTATAGACGCAAGCCTAATCTGAATAGTAACAGCTTGGACTATGGATTCATTAGTGTCTGTGAATCAGTGTTGAGCAGAGATGGTTTAACCTTCCTGGTGACTTGCCTCCTCTCCCGAGGCTGAGAGGGCAGCAAGGGCTCGTCCCAGTGAAGTCTCATTTCTGACCACAGGACGTCAGCTGTCCATCTCCCATCCCCTGTGAAATAACATAGGGGCTGGAAAATACCCCAACATTAAACAGCATCACAGTGCTGGAAGCCTTTTCCTGCTCCCAATTTTACGACCTTAATTAACACAAGCCAATCCATAAATCAGATCAACACCAGGAGATAACAATGAATCATGTGGAAGGCAGCTTTAATAGGAGCCTAATCCCCCAAAGAAGTGGACAGTACCAGCATTTTAAGAGCACGTGTGAGGTTGAAAGGGAACAGATGTCCAACTGGGGCTGCTGCCGGCAAGGGTAAGTCTGTAGGGCTGTTGGATTTCCAGAGGGAAACCTGTTTTGACATC
This sequence comes from Calonectris borealis, assembly GCF_964195595.1. Taxonomy (NCBI): domain Eukaryota; kingdom Metazoa; phylum Chordata; class Aves; order Procellariiformes; family Procellariidae; genus Calonectris; species Calonectris borealis. The sequence continues at coordinate 24,208,418 of NC_134318.1, forward strand.
TTAATGGCAAGAGTGTCTGGCAGCGGCCGACGGAGTGGTGATAAATACTGCCTCCCTCCCTGGGTGATTGCCGGGCAAGATGGGGATGCTTTCAGGTTCAGCGTGTCTGGCAGAGCGCCGTCACCACCTCGCTGGGGTGCTGAGTGGGTCGGGGCGAGAGGGAAGGAAAGCTGTAGGAGTGACTGTCTGGAGAGCATGAGAACCTAAAGGGGAAATGTAGATGGAAAGGAAGAATTTCAGGCTTTCCCATCACGGCTTCAACTGGTAACTTGCCAGCAGCCCAGCGCAGAATGTGCACAGAGGAGCAGACAGAGTCTGCCTTCTTTAATACAGCCAGGGAATGACAGCAGGAATGGCAGGCCGCGGGACTGGCTGGCCCTTAATGACAAGCGCCCCGTGTGTGGGGTGGCTGGTCTTCCTGAGGGGCCTTCCGTGGCTATTCCAGCTGGGAGGGGCAGCAGCCTATAATTAGGATATCAGTTGCCTGCTCCCTAACTTGAGTATCTGCTGATTAACTGTGGTTCTGCTTTGAAAAGTGAGGCAGCGAAAATGTGCCTTGGTTACTGCTGCACAGAAAGCCCAAGTGCCATGCACCCCTTTTCCCGGGAAAAAAATGTGTTCCTTTCCAGCCATCTGCCCTGTGAATCCAGCTGGAATCTGAGAGTCAAGCTGACTGACGTCTTGCACAAAGATATTACCAGCAAAAAGGAGCACAGACAGATTATACTCACTTGTCCCAGTTTTCTGAGGTGGGTTTTCCTTTTGTTCCTGACTGAAACTTAATAGACAAATCTCATGCCAGCGCACGAGCAGGAGTAGACTCCAGGTTGCCTGCTCTTGGGCGAGCTAACTCACTAGCACAGTTATTTTACGTGTTCTGCGGGGCTAAGAGAAACAGTAAAGTGGAAATGTATTCTGGAGTGAACTGCTGCGGCTCTGGTTTTCCCCAAGAGGCAGATCAGATTTTGCAGAGAATCATCACCCCTCTAATGAAGGGTAATTGATGGGCCTGAAGAGGGACCTCAGAGTGCAAACTCCTCCAGTTCTGGGACTGTAAGACCCTTCTGTGTGATCCTTCACACAGATGCCTCTGTCCGGCTGAAGCAGAGGCCATGAGGAGACTTATCCCTTGTAATCAGTGTCTTGGTGCTCTGTTCAGCAGATTTGGAGGGTGTCCAGCTCCTGCTTTTCCTGAGTCATAGTCAATGACGGGCTATAACTGGAGCAATGGAAAGGAACCTTCATTACGACTGGGGGCTATTCCAATATTCCATCAGGGTGTTCCCAGTATTCCGCATATCTCTGCCATTCAGCGTATTTCCCACCCATAGCTATGCTACTCTTGGGGGACTGAGGGGTGGAAAAGGGAGAGGATTGGGTACGGTGTATCATGAGAGCACTGAGCTATGACATCCTTGGGTCTTCACAAGGGGCTGCTGGGACCTCACTCTGTGAAGCAATTTGTGACTTCATTAGAGAACCAATCTCACTGATAGCTTAAGGATGAATATCACTTAGGGCTGGAGCAGCAAGTGGGTCTTTTGATGCTATTACTGAGCTAAGCAATTGTTGTGAGTGGTAAACAGATAGTGGAAAAAAAAGGAAACCTTTTAATTTCCATCAAAATTCAGATCTAACAGCAACAAAGTTGCTCTTGAGTTAGCTTGCTCATGGTAAAATGTTTTCACCTTTTTTTTTTAATTGTAGGTAATTTTAAATGAAAATTTCCATTTTGAAAACAAACTCTGACCTGAATAGAAATTTTAAAAAGTCAATGTGAAATGTTTCAGCATTTTCAAGTTGAGATCTTTCATTTTAAAAAATGTCATTAGAATATTTTAAAAAATTATTCTCTTTTTTGGGGGTTCAACCTATTTGACCTAGTTTTGCCAGTAGCTGTAAAGCTTCTTTGAGGACATGATCTGGTCTAGAATAAGAGGAGGACATGTGATGTAGAGCTTATCATCGGGGTCTCTGTAATGTCAGTAATATGGAGCAGAACATATAAATGTGTTTAGACTTGATGTGGATGTATACTTTGGATTGCCAGTTTGTTGCTTTGTGAGGCTTCAGGGAGATACAAATGCAAAAAGAAAGGTAAACACTCGTCCTTTGTGAAAACCTCAATGAAACTTTCAGCCACTGGTTCCCTCACGAAGACCTCACTGTATTCTCTCTAGTGAATATTTGGCATCACATTGCACAATCACATTTGGCAAATCATTGCACAATCTGCCTGCCAAAATAGCTAATAGCCAGATCGTCAGAAGACAGAGCCATGCAGCCATCCCTGTATGCGTCTCTTGTAGGATCGAAGGTGGCTGGCCCCAGCCACCCTGGGAATCATGGAAGCCAGGAGCGCAAGGCACCAACTGCCTCTGGTTGAACCTCCACCCTGTAGGTCTGTATTTCGACCCGCAGCAGTATGTGCGCTGCCAAGGTTCTCACCCTGACCAAAGTCCATGTAGACAACCTCCTAACTATTGCCCTGGGGCGCTAGGGGTCTCACAGAGGGATATTGCTACAGGAGTGGGTGAGCAGAGATCTCTTATTTTTTCTTTTTACTCTCATTTCTGTGGTTTGTCTCCAAGGACTGTATGTGTTTCCACCCTAAAGCAACCTTCAAGTACGCAGTATTTAGGAAGAGGGGAAAGGACCTATTTTGGCTTACAGCACATAACTTCTGTTTCTCCCCAGAGTCTCATAAACAAATTTCTCATTGAGTTACTCCCAAAATAGATCCTGCCCTCTCAGCTACCCAAAAGCAATCTCTGCATTTGTTTCTTCTCCTCAGATTGTGGGTTTTCTTTCAGTTCAGCCCCATGGGTAGCAGGAAAGCTCACAGAGTGCTTGCAATGCCCTGCCAACCAAAACTGGATTTATTATAGATCAAATTAAGAGTTGCCTAAATGACTTGAAAGTTCAGGGACAGGAACTGTATGAACACTTGGCAAAGGCACACAGGAGGGTCTCCTCGTCTGCAGATCTGATCAAGTAGGGAGTAGCAGAGGTTTATAAATAACAACTGTAAGAATTAGTGTGGAATGGAAAGGCCTAAGTGGGGAACATTTATATCTGGGGTCGGTTTGAGGGGATACATTCATGATGCTTGAAACCTGGTATGGGGTATCTTTCCAGGCTTCCCCCGCCCACAGCTGGTAGCTGTAGTTAGCGAGGCTCACACTGCAGTATGTGTTTGGGCTTTTTTTTGCCAACTTCAGCCCTGTAAATGGCATCAAATCTAAGGCACTGAGGCTCTATATTCATGAGAGAACAGCATCTCCAGAAAGGTCCTGTCAGAGCTGCCCAGCTATCAATAATCTGAATAGAGTCTGGAGGTATCTGTGCCCTCTGACTCTCTGGAGATGCTTGATATTTGCTCCAGATATGACACTTTGCTTTCAAGTGGCTTACTTAACAATTCCTGCTCTACCTTAAAGCTCCATCAGTGCCTGATATAGCTAGATGGGAGATTCACCATTTGGAGAAATTTATAATTTCCCTGCGTCTTTTTATAGGCTATGTTTTCATAGTTCATAGTTTTTTCAAGTTCATCCAGCTCAGGTAGGGTGAAGGTCAGGCAGCACTCAAGCAGGAGGTGAGTCCTCAGGCTGGAGGACTTTGTGCCAGTCCAGCACCGCAAGGGATGGAGCAGACAACGAGGACAGAGCCAAGTGTTTTATGATGGCTAGAGATCTTCCCAGCAGACCTTACTGAAACGACGCATCAGGGACATGTCCTGGGACTGTAGAGGGAGCAGGATATGTGTGGCTAAAATTCAGAGCACTCCAGAAGTCTGCAGGTAGAGGATGGTGCCCTGGAGGCTCCTCCATCAATGGGGTGGGGAGGGTAGGGGAGGGATAGCACCTTCACTTCGGACACCTTGGAAAAGGCCATGGCAGGGTCCCTCCCCTGTGATCAGAGGAGCTGAACAGGCTGGAAGCCGGCAAGAAGACCTCCAATAACATATTTCTCTGTAAACCCCTGAGGGTCTGTTATTTCAGCCTTGCAACTTTGCAGTGTAAAACATGGTCCAAACAGAAATGTGCAGTCAATACCCTTACATTAATTTGAATTTTGGTGTGGGGGACTGCTGATTGAAGGTCTCCATAAAAACAGTGGGTAGGGTTGGGTAGCAGATGTTGTGCTCACATTGCTTATTTAGATAGTCTTGCTTATGAAGCATTACATAAATGCAGGGCTGGCCAGGTCTCCGTGGTGCACTGCAGGAGGGGAAGTGGTAGCCTGGCTCAGTACCCGGGGCTGCAGGGACGGAGTGGGGAGGTGCAGCACACAGAGGCATCAGGGGCTGTGGGCCATGCATGTGGCTCCATCCTGCTGTGCCAGCAGCACCAGGGCAGAACGGGTGGTGCATGGGGCAGGCATGGACCCTGCTTTCAGCAGGGGAAGCGGTGGCAGGAAGTGTGCAAACCCATGGTGGGACATGGGGACAAAAATCTGCCTGTCTGCTACCTGTAGAGGAGGCAAGGGCATGGTAAGACACATGCAGCTAGTAAAAGTGGCACCTTTCACATTGGGTTTCCCTGCAGAGTCCAGATTATCGGTGCAGTTTGGATGCCAAAAGCCGTACTGCTGCAGGCTGAGCACTCACCAGCGATCCTCTCCAGTCTCTGCAGCCAAATTGCACCTACCCAGGTGGCCGAGCTCGACTCTGGGGCTAGCAGTTGACTGTGATCTGTGTGCCAGAAATGCTGCCTACACAACTGGCTAGGAGGGAAGCCAGACACCCCAGCTGCTTGTGGCTAGACCTCTGTTGGGGCAGTTCAAAGCCAAGGCAGGTTTTTATCGGAGTAAGAGCCATGAATTCATAACACGTAATAAGTAAGAGGTAACTGCACAGTTACCAGTTCACAACCAAAATATTGTACATTGGAAATGGTCTTCCAGCTTTGTTCCTCTCTGAGGGCCAGAATGGGGCAGGCTTGTATGGGTGCTATGCTCTGCGAAATGCATTTGGGACTGCAGGAATGCTTCTCTGAGTTTTACTACCCTCTGCTCCGATCTTTCCTTTCCTACCCAGCCAGGTCTCCCACTGACTTCAGAAGAGGGACCCTCTAACCATTTATATTAAATCATTTCCCCTTATCAACAAGAATAATTCATTGCTGTATTAGGAGGAAAAATGTAAACAGCAGATAAATCTGCCACTCTAAAATGTTTCTAAGATAACAGATCAAACATTAATTTAGTCCCTGGGCCAATTTTTTTTTTAGAAAAAAGAAAAAAAGAGGAATGTTTTATTTACAAAAGAGACCTTTGATGTATAGCATACATTTATTACGAGTGTATTTTTTCCAACGGCAATGGGATTTTCAACAGCAGTAGGATATGTTTTAATAATTAAAGGGATTTAGCTTCTCTACACAGACGGCCAGCTTCTGTTCTCACTTACAGACTACAAATCATGCATAGCTTCAGTGATGTTGCTGCTATTAGCTTGGTGCAAAACCAAGGTTTGTGAGACTTGCAGCAGGCCCTTTGTGGTTTTGGTTTGTGGCCATTTCTGGTTGCTTTCCAGTGTTAACTCTAGCAGAAATCTTGCAGTGCCAAGGGGGAGCCAAGCTTGCTGCGGTTTCTAGGCCACTGTGCAAAGTACAGTTGCTGGGATAACCAACCAAGCTGAACCTCTGGTTTTCCCTAAGGGATCTAATCTGTGGAAGAGGGTCAAGCTCAGAATTTGAGTCTGGCATTTCTTTCTGGCCACCCCATAGCATGGGAAACTCAGACACAAGTTTTGGTTCACCCTCTTTAGAGTGGGTGTTTGCGAGGCACAGATCTCACAGACGTGCCCTCCAAAACTAGTTAATATTTGGATCTGGGGGTTTCCTTTCCTTCAGGTCCCTCTCAAGCATAAATGTGATCGCTCAGTTCAGTTGGATGGCATCACTACTTTATCTTCCCTCTGTGGAGACACCCTTTGCTCTTCTAACTTTTCCTGACTCCTTTCAAGCACCAGGCAGAGATCTTGCTTGTCTTTGCCTCCCGAGTTCACCATCAGCAGCTCCAAAAAGACGACATCCCATCCCACATCAGCTTTGGGAAGAAGCTAGCTGAAGTCAGCTGGTCATGCCTTTGCTCTGTGTATCTGGATACACAGATTAAAACTGATCTTTTCTTGATGTGTCATTACCACAGCGTAGCAAAATGGTTCTCATCCAAGAATCAGGTCCTCATTTTGCTTGGCATGGGAGGGCCACAGTGCATTTTAAGTCCCAGGAAAGGCCGCTACTGAAGGGGAAGTGGTGTGGCTGAGAGGATTTATTATTAATGCTACCACCATGAACCTGTCTTTCTTCAAAATCTGACTGGTCACTTGGCTGATTCCCTCTGCTTCCTTGTAGGGATGCAAACAGGCAGGTGGAGAGGGCCCTCTCACCCTTTGGGAACCAACATATTTCTCCTTGCCCAAAGGCTTTTGTGAAGTGGCAAGTCTGCTGTGCTTGTTAAATAGGTGGGAAACTGAGGCACAGGGGCCTTTCTTCAGGAAGGTGCTTACCTGTGTGCCTGAATCGAGGCTGAAGCAATTTAAACCCTGATTCTTTGGTCATATACAGAGCTGAGCTCACACCAACATCATCTAGGTGCCAACGTGTTCCTTAAGGGCTGCTGGTGGCTTTTGCTCAAGTAGATAGGAAATAGAAATTGCTCATAAGTTCTGTCGAATAGTTTGTCCCATCTCCTCTTTCTGCTAGTGACCAGTATGAAATGCTGTGAAAAAAAGTCATAAGAAATCATAGAAAAATTCTTGGTGAACAATAATGGGAAAAAAATTACCAGAGGATGCACTATTATTCTAATTTCTATTAAATGGTGATTGGCTAATTCCCCAAAGTACAGTCAGGCTTATATCTCTTCGGCATTTTGAAGTGATTTCCAACTAGTCTGGCTGTGGTTGTTCCCATTATTTGTATGTATGTGTAGTTGGCTCCTGACTCCCACTCCCGAGGATCCTGTGGAAATGAGTTCCAGAGGGTAATGATGTGTTTGGCAATGAGTCTTCTGCCACAGGGAAGAAATGAAATCAGGTCACCAGCACGTCCATCCAGAATGTTCCTACCATTTAGTTTCCTTCATAAATAAGTCTTAACACAGGTAACAACCACAGATCGGTGTGGCAGACTCTAGAGTTCAGGAATTTCCATTCCTGAGAGGGTTACCTGGCAGGTCAGCTATGAAAGGAGATGGATTATAAATGGGACATTTTAGAAAATATTGTCTGCAAATGGGCAATTTAACAGTCCTCCTCCTCCCTGTACCCCTCAGAAAAAAAAAAAAAAGAAGGAAAAATCAGGTATTTTCCTTAGGTGGATTCTTGCATGTTTCCCCCAACTAGGAGATGATTATAATGTGGCTTCTTGTGCCAAAGGGCAATCCAAGAAGGACAAAGGCTGGTGTGTGAAGCTGTTTCAGCTGCAGTGGAGAATCCTCCTTTCCAGCCCTGTCATACAGGAAGGCTTGAGGGTTTGCAAATATCAGAGCAGAGAGGGGAGGAAGGTAATGAATGGTGGCATGACCTTATGCAGGAGCCAAATTAAGCAAGGTTTACAATCCCTGTCTTGGCTGAGGAATTACTTTTTTCACCAGAGAAAAAAGATACTGATCTGTCCATTCAATCAGAGGTACGGAGAGCAGCTATTTTTAAGAGCGCTCAATCTGATTTCATGTTCTTCCTATCCTTTGCTTCGAGTCTAGTCTTCAACATGGCTAGAAACTGAAATCTTTAAAGCTGAGCCTTTTGTGTAGCCTGTGAGTATAGGTGGATTAATTCAGGGATTCCAGGCAGAACTTCTCAGCCCTGCTACTGACTGCTAGGAAGGAAAGAGCACCTCCCTTACACGTTCAGGGCCAGTTTTGCACTGCTAGAGCACTGCCATGAATTTCTCTGGGTAGCATCTGGTCTTAGGCTGGGCAATTATTCCTCATGAAGACTGGCATTTTTTCTACACTGAGAATTTGGCACTTAACCTAAACCCTGGCTATTGTCACGTGAACCGCTCTATGTATATCTTTGTGCTTCCAACTTTTTATATATAACTGCAGAGAAAGTACCCGGAGTCTCTTTCCCACCCAAATCGTAACAGAAGAGTGACTTCGTGGTGATTCCCGGCCCTTTCTCTGTTCAGCGGGAGGACCCTGTGTGTTTGATCTGCTTCTGATCTCCTGCTGGAGAGGCCAAAACACTCAGAGCAAAGCAGCCCCATCGGGAAGGCTGGTCTTCCCAGCTGGAGCAGCGGCGGAGCGCGTGTGGGGCTGTAAATAACGCAGGCTGGAGCTGGCATGGGTCTCGCAGAAACAGTCGCCATTGTTATGCCGATAGTGAAATTGCCCTCGGTTCTTTTGTGTCGAGCAGAATATGGTGTGAGCCAACACAAATGGCTCTCACATGTTTTCATTGGTGTAAATGAGGCATTCAAGTATGAAATGAGGCAGTTGCAAGCTGATCAGCTTGAGAGCTGAGGCAGAAAGCTTTGGATAAGGGTAATAGCTTTGGACAAAGTAATGCGTGCCTTACTGATGAGCCCTAGAAAGCTGATTTGTGAAACAGATCTTTAAAACATCTGTAGGCAGAGCTGGTTAGAAAACCTTTTAAATGAAAGTAAAAGCTTTTTGTCAAAAATGAAGATTTTTCATCAGAATGAAATAGGGTGTAATTGCAGGTTTTGTTTCTCTTGAACAGCTTTTTTTGAAATAATTTCATTTCCATGTGGAAGTGTTATTTCTACTCAGAAAGTAATGCTTGCACATAGTTCCACTGCTCTGTTCCAACTGGCAAAGTTAGAATAAAAAAAAAAAATTAGCTGTTTTTCAACTGACAAAAGCTTAAGGACAGTCAGAGGATGGGGAACAAAGTGAGTCTTTGTTTTCTCACCCTCCCCCCTACCCGTGCCCAATTTTTTGTAATTTTCCTACAGGGAAACCATTATTTCTTGATTGGGAAATCTGAAATGAAGTTTTCTTAGAAATTGTCTTTCCTAGAGAACAGAATTTTGTTCATAGGATCTCAGAGATTCAGATTCTGGGCCCCATCTCCTCTTAGAATAAATTCCACTCCAGACCTGACTAAGGTGCCTTTTCTCACTGAAATTATTCCATTGAGTTGACTCAAAAGTGATCAGCAAGCATTTCAGTTAAACAGATGCTGTGTTACCTGCTTGGTTATTCAAGGGATCAGGGTGTGCAAAAGCAGGTTTTTCATCTTAACAAAATGGGAAGAGAGGAAAAGTTAGGTATTTCTAAAGAACAGGAAGGTACTCCGGATAACACAGTGGTGGTTTAAGCAGGCAGTGGGTTCAGAGATACCGTCTCTCATGAGGCCTGTCCAACCCTGCCCTGCAAGCAGGCTGGCTGTGCCTTTGTGGGGCTGCCCCTGAACTATGGTTATGTGAACTGCTGGCAGGATTTATTGGGTTGTGTGGATGCTGCATGAGCTTCTGGGTGTGAGTTATCTGTCTGCCCAATCCACTGCCATGAGACCTGCCCGATAATACCTTATTATTCTGCCAAATTGAAGAGCTCTTCCCAATCACCTTTCCTTTTGCTACTACACCCTGCTCATGTACAGTGCTCCAGCCTTCTCCACATATATTTTATATTACACATGTTATATTACACATGCTTCATTTAGATCAGCCTTCCCTCATTACTCTGGCTAATTAATAGTACAGTGAACTTCAGGCTGCTGGTTCCCCTAACACACAACTGAGCTGATGAATCATGTAGAGCTAGTAAAAAAAGTGTGTCTCTTTCCCACCATGGAAACTTTTCTTTTCTTTTCACAAATCTGCCTCAAACTCTGAAAACTCAAAATACATTTGTTTCTGGAAGTTGAACATTTTTTGGCAGAAAATAGCTCCCCTCCCCCAGACACTAGCAATTACTGTCTGCCTCCCTCATACCTGCCTCTTTCTACCAACTTCTCCAATGAAGACATTTTGGCAAACGTTTTAAATTTGTTAAATTACAAGCTTTTGAAGAAAATAATGGTAAAAGATGAGACATTTTCTAAAAGTGTTCTTTAATTTCAAATTTCTGACGAAAAAGGTTTGATGGAAATAAACCACAGTAACAGCTGTCATGCTGTACTTGTTTACAGCTCTCTTACGTAAGGAAGTGTCAGAAAGAAAGTGAGACTAATTTAGTGGACTAGGACGCAGAACGCTTGAAGTAAAGGTCACTCTGTGTCTCAGTGTTGCAAAACTCACATTTGGCATATCATAGATCTGGACTGGAATTTTAGGCGCTCTCTACTCCAGTCCCAACAGTAACCAGACCATTAAAGCACTTGGAGAAATTTTATGTATAAATTCAGTAGGAAATGATGGGTCTGAGATTTCTCCATACTTAGAAGTTTTTGATCACGGGCTAAAATGGCCCATGAACCACCTTTAAGAACCACTTTTGACTGTACTGTCCAATTGCCCCCAGCACATGTTCATCTTAACTCTTGCTTATGTCTTAGTGTGACTGTTGTGGTTTCTGAAGGAAGCTTCCCCCCCTCAGTAGAAAGGTGATACAACAGTATCGGGACATGACACAAAGGCACCTTCATGTTATATATGTGTACACTGTCGTTCTGAAATTACATTCAAGTCCTTTTCCCCCTCAGGGCAAAATCATAAGCTGTGTAATAAAATATTGCTGTGAATATGTGTCTGCCTGAATTCATAGCTCTCACTCTGACATGTGAAATGGCTAATGAGAACTTCATGACATCAAGATCAATATAACTCACATCCTCTGGCTAAGTCTGTGGAATATTTAAGTATTTTATAATTCTCCTTGTATTGCTTCCTCTGCTTCCCTGCTGCTTGTAGGCTCTGTGGACAATCATTGCTAAGGGATGAATCAGCATCTGCGTCCAGCCAGAGTCCCAGGATTGTTCATGATGCCTATTACCTTCGGATGGCCTTGAATTCCACAGTGACCACAGCCAACCCTCTAGCTGCCGGTGAAAAGAGCCACCTCCCCAGTTTGGAGCCATGTTCTTTTATTTGAAGATTTAAACAGGAGCAAAAATGCTGGATTTCCTTTTCCCCCAAAGCTGTCTGTGACCTCCGCTGTACTTGATAATGGTTCACATTCTTATCTGGGAGCATAGTGCAGTTCCAGGTTATGGCAGGTGGATGCTGGCTACGTGCCCATAAATAATGATGCTTCATGGCTTTATTAATATGACTGGTTTTACTTTGTTTTTCCTATCTGTCTCAGGGCCTGACTGGAGGAGAGGACAGGAAATGTAGGATCTGTAATACACATGTCCAAGGAAGGGTTTTAATTCTTCCTTTTTCTTATTTTGGTGCAAACTTTTACTGCATTTGGATTTAATAGAAAAAATCTCCCCTTCCTCCCCTATTTTAAAAATGAAAATGTTTGGAGAAGGCTTTCATTATCCTTGTGCTCTGGAAGCTGCTAAACTTTTTGGTCACTTTCAAGTGATTTCGGGAAAGTAACTGAGCCTGGAAGATTTCAATCATTAAAATTAATGTTTCAGAAACTGTAGTATCTTTTTACTGGGAATTTACATCTGGAAGCTTATATAGTCTTATCACCAGAATTTGCTTCCATGCATTTAGTGGATACAAGCAGATTTTTCATCTGCATTTAGAGCCTTGTTCTGATACATCATAGTTTACTCTCCATTAGTAGGGTTAGCCTGGATAATATGTCTGGGGCAACACTCTTGACAGCTCACCAAGAGGTCCTGTGAGGCATGGGTTCAAACTCAGCCAAGCTAATTAATTCACTGTGAGGTAATACGGTCTTATTAGCTCAGGCTACAGGCAGTAACTTGGGAAATAAATTTTGGCTACATTCAGTAGGGTAGTGCAATGTCCTGATTTAGATTCCTTTATGTTCATTTTCTCATAGATCTGTTTATCCCCAGCCCATGTAGTTGAGGATCTACTTTGGTGCACATTCATCCGAGTAGGTCTCCTAATTTACAACTTTCTACATCATCTTGTTAGCTGTTTTTGCTCTGTGCTTGGTGTGAGCTATTGGCATGTGGGACTCCATAGATATATGCGGGGAAGGGATGCAAGCAGACAGCCAGAGGCAGTCGAAGGCCATATGCCATTACATGCACTAGCTTGGTTTAACCATGCTCTCGGATGATTCTGTAAAGGTGAGCCACATATTTACATGGTAGGAAGTGAGCTCAAGTCAGAGCAAAGCGAGAGGAGCTGTGTTTGGAATGACAGAGGGAGCTGAAAGGAGCCACTGAAAATAGATGTTACAATGTTGTAGACTCCCTCTTTGATTTTGGCCCTCAGGAGTCTGGTAACCTGCCTAGAATTAGCAGCCCCATCTACAAGGGAAATGAGATTTGCACTCAGAAGTCCCTCCATCCCAGTCATCATTTTGACCTCATCAGAGAGACAAGTGATGGTCTTGAGGACAAAGAAAAATTACTTTATAAGCACCAGAGATTGGAGTGTACCCCTGAATTACCCTTGCTGCACAACTCTAGGAGTCCAAAGAGGTAAAATGTATTGTGTGTCTCTGTTAGCATTCTTTAGGAGCAGTTTCATTTCATGCTGGGGGAATCTAGTGACATGCTGTAGACAGGAGGAAAATGACATTTATTAGCACTAAAAGCTGGTTGTTATATGGCTGAAAATGTTTTGGCTCCACTGGAATTTAAACTTGTCTGACTGCTTGAAAAATGTTCAGGTTTAATATAACTGATTCAAACTTGCAGTCAAAGTTCTGTGTAGAATCCTCTTGTGGGACAAGGATCTTGGTTTACAGCGTCTGAAGAATGATTCTAAACACCCTCCAGCTCTGAAGACAATGTAAATGTGCCAGCTTCTACAGAGATCAAATTGCTGCAAGTGTCGAAATTGCAAGTCAATGTCAAATTTGATAAATAAGTATTATCCACCGAGGGGTTCTGCTGGGAATTATTAGCCAAAGTCTTGCCTTAGTGATATTTCTTTCATGAGCTGAAGAACAGTTCATTTCATGGAAAGACAAAGTACGGCAGTGGTGAAGTGAATGAACAGGAAATAGAAAGGAAAACAGAGGAATTCGGCAAAGGATCGTTCATAAAATGTTTAACTTGGTTTATATAGTTTCATTTCATAGATTGGAGGTTTTAAGGCCAGAAGGAATCACTGTGATCACCTAATCTGACTTTTTGCAAAGCACAGGTCTAAAAGCTCACTTTGTGAGTTCAGCATCAATCCCAGAACTTCTTGTTTGGGCTGAAGCTATCCAGAGCAGGTAACTTGATTCTATTTTTTTTTAATCTCCTGTGCTGCATTCTACCCCTCTAATGAGTCCGTTTTAAAAGCTAAAGCTCCTAAGGCCAGACAGTGTTTTGTTTCCATCAGCATAAATCAGAGCAGCCTCAGTGGAACCAATAGTTATTCCGTATTTGCATTTGGGGAAATTCTGATCTCATGCTATCCTTAGTTAAGAGTAGAAAGAATGGAATTAAACTCTGAATTGCCCGGTTATGTGACCACATCTCCCTCTTATGCCTGATCTCAGTGATTACAATCCAAATGACAGCAAAAAGAATTTTCCTTCTCCTCAAAAAATGCTTTGAGCTGTAGTGCTGATGGCTGTGGTTATCGCTGCACCCAGAACACGGTCACTTACATGTGCTTGTTCTGTGCCCAGTTGTGCCGATAAATTGCCTTTAGTTCTGATCAGGAGTAGTTAAAGTTAAGATCAAGTGATGTTGCACCTTGGAAACTGAACAGCCATTGTGTAGTGGGAAACTGAACAGAAGGCACCTTGCATGGAAAAGCATTCATCCATAAAAATGTTGGTTTTGCTTTAGAGAACATGTAAAGCCAGGGCAGAGGGGGAATCAGGATTCATTGGCTACCGAAGAAAATGTTTTCTTTTTCGGTCAGAGCAATCTCTTTTATAACTGACAACTCCCGGAGAAAGGAGTGCAATGCAGGGTGAAGCAAAGAGTCGTCTGCAGTCTGCCAGGGGAGGAACAGCTCATTACCGCAGGCAAAGCTGGAGTTCAGGCTTGCTTATTTTTGGCTTTAGGTTCCTCAGTTGTGGGAAACAGTTTTTTCATTCTTGTACTTTTAATAAAATCTGCACATTGTTATTTGCTTCGCTCTGATGAGGGTCTGGATTGATGTTGCGATGTGATGTTTGCCAAATTTGTAACATTCTTTTTAATGTATTTATTCTTCTTTCTACGAGAGCAAAGGATCTTATTTTGAAACCCCAAAGACTTTCGCAACATATGGGGGATGAATAAATACTCAAAATGTCTACAACTGCTGTTACTGATACAGCTGCCAGGTTTAGAAATGAACAAAGTATGTGTACGCGCGTGCGCATGCGTGTAAGTGTGAGAGGCAGAGAGAGAAATACAGTGCGGGCACTCTTGGGGTCAGGAGAGATCTCTAATAAGAAACACATTTTACAGGCAGCAAGAGAATTATTTTTACCGTGTGCATTTACAAGTCCTCAGGCAGTGAATTTTGTTGTGCAGATATCTTTAAGGCTAATTATTTATAACATGCAGGGCTTGAACCTGCAGATCTTAATTTGGCAAAACTCCTGATCACTTCAAGGGGTGCTCTGCATTGCATACCCGGTGGAGGGGAGGGAGGGTCGGGTGGTGGGCATGTGCTGGTTGTGAAGGGTTGTAGAAGACTCTGCTGACTTCAACAAGAACTGAGCTTCTGTCTCCAGTGACAGACTTTACATGAGTATGGGAGCTGGAGGGGTGACCAGCCCTGGGGTAGGGTGGCCAGAAAGAAAAGAGTGGTTTGGAGGAGGATTTCTTTGCCACCATTCCCATAAAACTTGCCTGATTTTTAACTCAATTTTTGGCATGGCACTCTAAAGCAAATTTTATGGGATATACCACACAAACCACACTGGGTTTGAGTGTTTTAGTCTTTAGATCTTAACACTGTGATCCTGAATGCTGTCCTCTTATGCAAAAAGAGAGAGGAGGAGCAATCTCTGTTAAATTTCCATCCAATACCAGCTATTTTTCATTGAGAAACAAAATTCAATGAGCTCTTTTGATTAAGGAGATTTAAGAGCCACAGCACAACAAGAGGAGGTCTGGGAGTACCACTGAAGACAAGCTTTCTGAGTCAGGAACCAGGTTTTTTTGTACTGTATTGAGCATGCTTGGCATGAGTGGATCCTCTTCAAGCTGGATGCTTCTAGCCAATTGAGCGGATGGGGGTGTTGGTTGCACCAGTCACTTCACAGTGTTTTTGTTGTGCTAAAAACTGTTTGATAATCTGAGAGCAGCTGGGTGCTTTCAGCTTTCAAGGAGCTTTTAATAGGACAATTTTCACTGGCGTGGGCTTGTGCAAACCACCTGCAAATGAGTATATTGCTCTCCATGAATAATCAGCACATGTAGAATTTGTATCCACCAGTAAAAACAACTCCGGTGACTTCTCCGCCCAGTCACAGCTAATCAAGACAGGTTGTTTCTCTTCAGTCGTTAACATTTAAAATAATGCTCATTCAATCAAGCTGGGGAAACAGATTTGAGCCCACTCAATTATTTCATCATTCCAAATCATTTGGCCAGTTTCAGTTATAAAGCACTGATATATATGTGATTTTCAGGAAGAGAAGGAGCTCAGTTGTTTTAAGAGTGAGTCCAGCTCATTGCTTTATTGTTTGGAAGAGCAGGCAGATAAAGAGCGTGCTACTGGTTGGAGGGAAAATGTCCACAGAGAGGTATATGGTGCTTAAGGAACAGCAATCTTAATAAGGTAAGTTATTGCAAGGGAAGTATGGCCTTTTCTAAACATAATTTCTCCCAGAGCATAAACAATGGAGAAATAGGAAGATTGCCTAGTGAAATGACTTTATTTTTTTATTGTTAGGGCATGACTTTCATGTCTATGAATGTAGCAGGCAGTCTGACTCATATTTATGAGTGCAGCTGACCTGTTTTGCATTCAGCAGATGGAGATGGGAAGACTCACTTGTGCTGTGAGAGGTGGAAGGGCTGCATCCCCTCTAGAGCTCAAGGAGCTCACTGCTATAGGACTTGTAGGGAGCTGGGTAGCTAGGCAAGCCCAATGATTCTTTCTTTTTCCTAGGAGAAATGCAGAAAGTGCAGGAAATGCCAATGAATGGTCCCTCTCCCTTGGAAGGAGCTGCCGGAGGTTTCATGGCATTCTGGATTGGGTAATATAGAGTTTAGCTACTTTTCACAGCCAACATTTGAGTTTCTCAGCTTGCTTTTTTTTTTTTTTAATATATATATTCAAACCCTTTGAGTCTTCCAGCTCCCTTTGTTTTGTCTGTCAGAGGTATGAGGTCTGGAGGTGACCTCTTCTCTCTCCCACAGGGCAGAGGCTGAATGGGAGGCTGATTCTCAGGACCAAAGATACTAGGTTTGCAGAGGATACAGCCAGTTAGAAAGGCAGCCCACCGAGTAAGTGGGCTCTCTCTGTGGGCTGTTGGAAACCCAGGGCAGCTTGCTTTCTCTACTCACGTTGCCAGGGATAACAGGACGCTCCCATGACACAGGGTCAGGTTCCCACTGCCTGCATCCATGTTGCTATTGTCATAAGAGAGCTCTCTTGAAGGTTGAGGTTTTCTATGGAGTTGTGGGTCTCACTGCAGACTTCTCTCACATGGAAGCTGTAGTTTTGAAAGGAGAAGATCTTTCTGTCTGGGGTGGTGGCTAGAGATATCTTCTGTTCCTAGACTTCCAAGAGCTGCTGAAAACCTGATGGGACAAAGAGTCCCATAACCTGTGGAAAGGGCTCTTAGATCTAAAGGCAGAAAATACTCCTAATAATGTTTTTCAGTAGTGACTGAGGCTCATCCTGTCTTACACATTAGATCCTAGATGTCCTAAGAGCTTCAAAGCCCATCTGGGAAAGAAAAACTGAGACCCGTGTGAGCCTTGAATCCCTATAGGAGATTCCCAGAATGATACCTGAACCCCTCTCCCGGTCCTCTTGTTCTGCTCTGAACTAGGGTAGGCAACGCAAAGGAAGTCTTGAGTAACTGCAGGGTGGGTGTCCCTGGATGCTGCTGCTTCTCCACCAGTCTCGTTTTGTTATTTTTATAGCTGCCTGAAATGTGATCCCAGTAAATATACCTACTTCTTGAATTTCTAGCTGATGTAAGTGTTGTAATCAATTAGCAACAGAGTACAAGGCAGAACCAAACATTCATCCAAATGTGTGAAAAAAACCTTTCTTTCTTCTGAACATCAGGTATAGGATGTCAGGTTAGTCTTTGTATTAGCAATGTTGCCTCTGCACATTCTGTTTTTCAGAGACTTGATATTCTCAATTGAAAACTTTGAATGAATGAAGAAATAGGTTATGGCACTTTCATGTAGTATTCTGTTCCTATTTTGATTGTTACTACTTCAGCCCTTGTAGCACCTACTGTTTTTAATCAAGGTTAAAATCATCCTTCACCAGTGGCAAGTTTTGTATTCAGAATACACCACATTTGTAACCTCTTTCGTGTACTAAAGAACTAGTTGAAAATCACATTTTGTAGTTTTACAAGTGGGAAATGAAGGCACATGTCTTGGATCCCAGGCTCATTAATAAACCACCACAGCATCCTGCTCCTCTAACACTGTTGATCCTAAACAATTTGTGCTCTTGCTTCAAAGTTGAATGAACAACAGCTTTCTTTCCTTCAGTTCCCAAGGAAAGCTGTGCAGATTCATGGTGAAAGGGTTTCTGTTGTAAATGATTTCTTTGCTTTTGATCCACATAGCCAAGGTCTGAGGGTTAAGCGTACTCAAAATCAACTGCTTTGAGGTCCAAAGAGAGAATTTCTTATAGTTCTGACCTGGATCTATAAACCAATCCAGTTTTACTCAGCTCTGGTTTGGGGGAGGGAAGCGTCACTTGAAAATGCCCACAACTCTGAGGAACTTGATATAAATCATGAATCTATAGTACAGCTGCAATGACAGTTCATGATGAATATTTCCTACTGCTGTATTTCTAAGCTAGTCCACCCATAGCAGGAAACAATACTGAAACAGTATTGTTTGGAAGGTGCTACCCCTTCTCCTCTCTTTTTAGAGTATAAATTCACTTTTTCTAGAGAGAATAACATGAACTTGTAGACAAAGATGGTCTTAGAAACAGGTGACTGGTTGGATTGGAGCAGCCTAGTAGAACAACCAACATCCAAAAGAAGACAGATGGTGTTTCACCTTAAAGGACAGTAGCTTTGTAGCAAAGGTTTACCACCAGATCTTGAATCCCTTAGGATTCAGCCTCAAGTGACTTTTACTAGAATGTCTCTTCTGTACTCTGTTATAGTACAACAAACCCGTTGTCTGCTGTACATACAGAGAGAGAGTGCATGTCCTTATTATCTGCAAGTGAAGCTCCTTGAGACAACAGCCAGTCTAGTGCAAAGGAGGTTAGACCTGTGCTCCAAGCCTCCGATGTCTATTTTCTGCCCTGAACAGTCTGTGAGACCATTTTTTTTTCTTTATGTCCTGGTTTACACTTGTCATCTCAGCAGGACAGGTTAGGAATAATAACATTACAGAATTTCTACAACATATGCTACAACAGTGGAGACATAGAAGTAATTAGAATTGGTCATCTCTTAATAGACCTTTTTTAGTGTGCCATTTATGGTCGGGTAATCTGGAAAGGTGTCTTAGTTGTGAAGAATGCTGTAGTTAGTACGCATGAGTGGAGTCATGCATATTTGGGCCTTTTTACCATGGCTTGGATGTACTGCTCCTGAGCCCTCTGCTGATGTCATATTCGTCAATCATATCAAAACTATATAGGTTTTTTTCCCATGAAACTGGCTAGTTTCATTTTGGGCATTTGATTTCACTCAGATGTAAAATGCCATGTAAATCTGGGCTAAGCAGGCTACAAACAACAACAAAAACGCTTCAAGAAGCAAAACTCACACCCTCCACAAAAACTCCCATGCTCCAAGAAACTTTGGCTGCACACGCTGCCAGAGGAAACTTCTCATAAACCACTCTGTTGGTTTATACACTGCAAATCCCACAGTATGTATTAAAAAAGGTAGAGTCCAAGTCTGAGATGTTACAGTGCAAATGAACCTCCAGAGAGTTGAATATTTAAGCCTTTTACACAAACATCCCATGACACTGTGCTGAAAGATGGCAATAAGCAACAGCAGAGAAGGCTGGGTATGCCAGTAAAATCCATTGCAGTGGCTTTGTGTGTATGCCCCAAGGCCTAGTTAGCAATCCAGTATTTGTCAGGAGCGACTGAGCAGAGGGCAACTTCGCACAGCACAGCTTGGGAGGGGGATTTCCTTGAGCCGTTCTTAATAAAGTTGCTGTCAATGGAAGATCAGGCTTCCAGGTCAAATGCCATTTAGATGTGGTAGCATCCAGGTACTTGTGTGCCAGATGTGGAGAGGTTTGGCTAATTAGTTCTGTCTGCACTGGTATCCAGCTTCCAGCCAGCAGACATAACATTATCCAAAGAGATAAAATAGTAAATGCAACCTCAAAGGCTTTTCCTCCATTTGGCACTGAACTGGGAGCCCAGCAAGGTAACAGCTTTGTAAACATTGCCAAGCAGGGCATCTAGTGTGACTCGTACAGCCATATCTGCTTGCAATTTCATTAATGTCAAAAGAAGAGGGAGAGGACCTCCAGTCCAGCAGTAATTGTGCATGTGGCTGCTAACCCCATGAGCAAGGAGGAATGACAGAATACATGTGGGGCAAAAACAGACCTTAAAGCACTGAGATCACCAACACTTTAGGGCTTCAGCATTGTCATACGTCACCTAGTCTTCCTGCTTCCTCTCCTATACATGTGCCTTTTGAAAGGCAGATGGCCAGATGGCAGTTGCCTCACATTTCCTGAGAGGTTAAAGGCATTGCTATTACAGGACAGCTAGCTCATATTTACGTTGAGAGGAACGGTATGATTCAAATTCAGCCAAAACAGGGCTGCTGGTTAGTCTGGTTCATCTGAGCAAAAAAACTCTTCAATAATATCGTTGCATCAAGAAGCCCTTAATTGCAGTGGCCAGGCTTGGTTGATTGGTTGATAAGATTAAATATTGGTGTGCTGAGATCTCTGCCTATCATTCTCGCAGTTCCTGGGAGTGCCCTGACTGTTTGTGCCTGCTCCCCATCTTTCCACTGGGATCATCTGTAGTTGTACTGATTTTTCTCAAAGCAATCCTGTCTTTCTCCAAGCCCCTCAGTACTACATCCCACGTCCATTCAGCCCAAATATAGACACTTAACTGAGGTACTGAAATTAGGGTCTTTGTTGCTTCTGTCTCCTTTTTCATCCATGGTGAGAGACAGGCATAAACAAGGCAAGTCCAGATGTTAGTTGGGCTGAATGGCATCAGTATGACTAAAAAAGAATTAAGTGAAGATTTATTTTAATAGCAATCATTAGAGTAATAGCCGAAACTATGTGTGACCAAAGTGTTTTGCACTCCAGGATTTTGTGTCTTAGCCTCCCTCTGCCCTGACCCACGCTTACCTGTGTATTGCCTAGTGCTCTTCCTGATCCTGCCTCAAGGTGCAGAGACCCAGATGCTGATCCTCCAGCAGAGCCCTCCCAGACAAAACATGGTCACTAGAGGTCCTAGCAGTGGACCTGGTTGCAGGAGTTGAGCCCTAGATTCCATGTTGTGCATGGCCATAAAGCGTTCTGTGGACAGCTATGGTGCCCTAGAAATAATAAACGCTAGCCACAAACTAGAGTTCAGATGGAAACCACCTTCGATAATGATGTGGTTGTCATAGATACTCTATAACCCAGGTTAACTTCTAGAGCTAGAGGCACTGTCTACAGGGCAAGTGAAGTTTCCCAGAACGTGTGAAATGCTGACATAAATCCCCAAATGGACTGAACTGAGCCTTCGCAGCCTAGCCAAAGCCCTCCAGCCAGATTTCAATAGTATAAACAAGACTGGGTCACCATTGAATTAGAGATGGCAATAGTCCTGGCAGCAGCTGATTGCATGCTATCAATCATTCAAGATGCTAATTTTTCTGAGTTGGCACCAGAAAAAAAGCAACCAAGATTGGAAAGGAGTCTAGGTTGCTGTTCTGCCTGTGTCACACTGCTTGTGAACAATTCAGCAACAGCTTCATGCCTCAATCAATGCAGCTGTTAAGCCGAGGAAAAGCAGGACTTTACCGAAAAACAGATGTTTTGCACATGAGCCGACTTAACTCCAGTTAATGACCCAGATAGAAAAGAAAACAAAGCACACGCATATGCACACACAAACAGGCATAGGCAGTGCTTGAAATAGTATTTAAAAAGTGCAGATACGGATGCTGAGATACACTGAGAAAGAAAAATTCGCCTGTTTCACAGTTACTCCATACACCTCTCAGACTTTTTGTAATGCCAGAATGGCCTTTTGGCATATTTTGGCTCTTTCAAGCACCGTGTATATATATGTGTGTACATGAACACACACACACTTACATATATGATGCAGGGTGACAATGATAGCATTGAGGCTGATTTGTATGAAATAGTGTTGAAAGTTCCCAGAACAATCAAGGCACATTCTTGCAAAGTTGTTTTTATCAGTGTTTTAGATGATTAACTAAGAGGGAGGTGATTTCCCAGTATCTGGTTAGGAGATTAAGTGAGTTAGTGTTTAGAAAATTGTTTCTAAAGATAGCAAAATTGACCACGTTTTTATCCATCAACCTAATTAGAGACTGAGCTTTCAGAACTACAAACAGCCCATGTGGTGGTGATTTTGAATGCCTTGGTGTTTGAGTTTCTGAATGGGGATACTGCAATGAGGCTGATTTCCAGGGCATGACTTCTCAGTGCTTCCTGAAAGTTGGTACCTGGGATATGCTTTAAATTGCATGCCACTCTGAATTCACAGTCACTGTTAAAAAAAGTGGCTACAGCTTCTTCTTTGAGATCTTTGGTGTCTTTGGGATCACTGACCGCTTTGTCAGAGGTCAAAAATAAGAAATATAAATAAACAGAGAGCTTGCAGCTATTTCCGTGTAATACACCAGAGTCTGCCTTGGTTCTGCACAGTGATACTGAAGAGGTGAGAATTAGGAAATTGTACTTGGGAAATTGTTTATTCCTCCTCCCTCCCCCCGGTTGCTTTTTTCACTTTTCTGGCAGAAATTACAATACTTTATTATTATAATTGGTCTCTGTTTAGTAATATCTGATATAACCTTTCTAAGGCATCAAGAACAAGGATGGGAACTTCTCAAATCACAACTGAAGATGTGGTCATTAAATGTGACCAAAAATCAGCATTTCTGGCTCTTGGGAAAGTTTTCTGGGGTGCACTTATTTTCAGTTTCCAATTTGTTGTGCACTGGAAATTCAGAAAACAAGTCTGAGAAATGAAAGTCATCTGGAGCTGCTCAGCAATACAGAGCTCTTTCACTGTCAATCTCTTAGCTTTGTCTCAACTTCAGCAAAACTTGATCAAACGTGAGATGCTTCAGATGAAACGTTCAAGGAAGCAGTGTTTACTGATGAAACTTTGTTTAGTAGGAAATTTGCAAACCAGCTTTAGTTATAGTCTTATATCTCTCACACACAGATTTTTTTTTACTTATACACGTATTCACATAGAGCTTGTGTTAAATAGATGTTATCAAGTATTTACTTAAAAAAAACAATAAGTTTTAAACTGTTTGACCAAAGAGCCTTTTCCTCCCTTCTGATGCTGCCAAAAGGATTTATATAGGAGCTAAAATACATGTGGAAAGGGTCATGTCTGGAATTTTGCTGTAATTGAAATTTTTTGATGCTGAAAAACAGCTGCCCATCAGTTTAAGGGGGTCACTTGAGAGCCATTCCACGCTCACTA
Organism: Calonectris borealis; assembly: GCF_964195595.1. Taxonomy (NCBI): domain Eukaryota; kingdom Metazoa; phylum Chordata; class Aves; order Procellariiformes; family Procellariidae; genus Calonectris; species Calonectris borealis. The sequence goes on from NC_134318.1 coordinate 24,231,226, forward strand.
GTAACATGACTGAATTACTGAAACAGTAACTCACTGGAAAATTCTTCATATAGCTCTTCATCCCTATCTTTGGCACAGGCCACCCCTGTAATTTTGCGAAGTGCAAATTCAGCTCTGACCCTGATGGGCTAAGCTAAACTGCACTAGAACGACTCTGCCTCAAGCTCTGCAAAGCCCTGGTTCGTCAAGCTCTGCCTGCATCACCGAGATGCCCACCTCCAAAGCAGAATTTCATGCTCTTTTTGACATTTCTGCTTCAGATCCCAATGCAAGGTCAGAAGTGAACATTAGGACAAAAGAAGTAATAGAAAAAAAAAGGTTATTTTTCACCATCCAGCCCTGCAAGCTCCATATAAGGTCTTGATGAAGCTTCTGGGAGTGTTGTGCATATGCAAAAGTCTTATTTCTTCTAATGTTTATCTTACTGTATTTGTTACAACGTTTCTAAGTTATCACTATTAGTTCGTTGTGCGGAAGCTAAGGTCTCCACGTAAGCCTCTAGGTCAGCAGGATCTGAAGCCACTGTTTCACTGATGATCACTAAAGCAATGCCCGTGAAGAAAACCTTGCTGTGCTTACACTGGGCAAGGGTTCAAGTTACAGCTATCTTGACAGGCAGTGAAAGAAAGCATGGCTCAGTAGGAAAAATGAGATCTGCAAGCCCAGAACCTTAATCAGGTGATTAAGCAACAGAGTCCTTTTTACTACATGCCTAAAAGAGTACTAAATCTTGGGTGGGTAATGTGAAAGTCTGCAGTATTTTATGTTCTTGGTGGTCACTTCTATGTGCTCCCAGTGAAAATCCCCGCGATAGCTAATTGAGAAACCTGAGTTCACCAAGTAAAGTGATAGGTACTGAAAAACAATTAGGACTTAACTTTCAAGTGAGCTGCTGGCCCTCAGGCAGAAAACTGTGAGAAGACAAATGATAAACGACCAAGTACTGTATCTCGACAGGAAGGTGAGCCAGGCATTTCTGAGAACAGGTCTTCCAAAGAGCTAAACCCTGACATAGCTGAGCAGTTAAAACTGTAGAGCAGCCCAGAAAACCAGAGTGGGACAGTTTACTGAGTGCTGGGTTTCTTGGGGGTCTCCTGGAGGTTTTTGCCTGTGATATTCGCTGCAGGGGAGGGGTCACCAGGTCAATTGTGTTGATGGCATATTAAAAAATGATCAGACAATTTAATGGTTGATAATAGCACGGTAGTTATGTCCCCGAGATAAAGGTAACCAGATACCTGGCTCTGGGGCTTGAACAGGCAGTCTCACTTGAAAGATTGAGTGGTCTTTAGAGGATTACAATAAGTCGTGAATGCTGAATGTTTCCATTTGTGACACCGCTGCCGATGCCCGTGGGGCTACACAGGGCAGCAGGGACGTGGAGCAGTGACACTCCAGCGCTGCCTCAGTAGCACCACGTCTCTGGGGCTCCCAGGGAAGCCTGGCACGGTGGTCTTGGCTGCCTGCCGCTGCCTTGTGCAGCAGCACAATGCTGGCTCTGGCCGCAGCGGCTCTGGGAGTTCAGTGAGGCTGTGACAGGATTTGCCCCTGCAGATAAACGCTGTGCTATTGTGAAGGGTGTGCCTGTGTGGTACACAGCACGTGCGAGCTCCTGAAATGAGGAGGGTGTGGGGGACAGAGGTGGCTCGTGTCTTGGCAGATCTCAGAGTCAGACAGTGTAAGACTGTACGTGCCTTGAATTTGCATTGCAGGGTCCCTATTAGCAGGTGGGTCTACTAGAGGAAGCCATGGGTTTGCCAGCATTGAGGACTAAAAGGATGCAGAACAGCCAAAAATAGCTGATTCTGGTATTTTACCTTCTAGCTTTAGAGTTCATTCACCACCAGCCAGCATTACGTGATTCAACTAGATTGAATCCTCTCTGATTTGGATTCAGGGAGCCAATCAGTCCTATGGTGGGTTTGTGCTGGGAGAAGAGTCTACTTTATGTCTGGATTAACCCAAAGGCCGACTCCAGTCATGCCTATTCTTGCTCACAGACTTGTCCACGTAGCCATCAAATACCTGTCCATGTTTCTGTGTTCTCTAACACCTCCTGTACGCAGCCAGCAAATCACTAGCAAACAGTGTTCATGCACTTGTGCACTTTGCAAAAAAAGAAAAAACCAAATCAGGCACACTTCAGCAAACGTGCTTGCCAGAGATGTACGTATGATCTAAAGTACAACAATCCCCTATGTACCCATCATCTCCCCTGCAGACACGTCATACTAACTTACAACATCCTCTGCACAGGCTTCCCTTCACATATTGTTATACAGACTAAACTTGCTTAGCACAACACAACGGCCTCTCTCATGCAAGCCTACGCGTTCTTAGCTCATGAGTTTTACCATAAGTCCCATGAACATTCTGTGAACCTCCAGCTCCTGGATTCATGGGAACAATAAAAATCTCAACATGGTTTTTAGGTTTTATGATTGCAGGGAAAAAAAACATAAATACGATCTAAAAAGCCTCCAAACCAGAAGGCAAATAAAAATAATCCCAGAAACATTACTGTTATGCTGATAAATCCAGTGATTTTTAAGCCACCTTCTTCAGGGGATCTCACATATGGTTTTGGAACAGTAGGGCTGGCCACACTTGTGAGACGCACATACTTCTCCACACCCAGGTCTCATTGCACTTTTTCCTTCTAAACCTCACACAGGCGCTTCACAGCACTCACAGTCACTCAGTGCCTTGAGATCTGCTGTAGTTTTAAGATGTCTGGGGTGAAAATCAGTCTTTTTAGATTCAGTCTGCCTAAGACACAGCTCCAGTCATTACAAAGATCAGGGTGAGAAGCGGATGCACTAGGGAGGATGAGAAATGGAGGCACTAGGGAGCTGTAAAGGCCACTTCCAGTGTCTGCTGCTTCTTTGGCTTAATGAGGCACATGAGACGCCAGAACAAACGGCCTGTTCCCCCTCACACTTAACTGCTGAAACAGTGTGTCCTGCCTTGGAGGGGCTGCTCACACAAGATGGTTCCCAGAGCTCACGCTGGCTGCGTTGCACCCTGCCCTACTGCATGCGGGGCGTTCAGCTCTGGGCTTGTGAGCAGAAGTCACGCTTAGTGAGGAGATGTGGCAGATTGCCTTTCTTGTGACAGAAGACGACTGGTCTGCTGGCAGCGGTCTGAGCCACGTGGCCTCGCTCTGGGCTGGGCTGTGCAGCGTGTGCATGTGCTTTAGGTGCCTTCAGGGAGGGCAGCCCATCCTTGCCTCTTCATCTGGCTGTTTTTGTGCCAAGTGATGCCCTTGGTTTGGAGTTGGGTTTGTTTCCCCTTCTGGGCCGGTTTCTCTTGGCATGCCTAGGAGCAAGGAGTGGAGCCAAGGGGGGCCTGGCCCAGTGCACCACAGGCACCTTCGGCATCACCTCTCTCCCCACTATACCGTGATGTCGGGGTGTTGCCTAAAGCCCTGGCTCCATTGGTCTCCCAGACATTACTAGGTGTGGACAAGGAGATGATGTTTTTGAGATGAAGTCTCTGCTCTCCTGTGGTACCTCCCTTTTGACTGCTGAGGGAGAAGACATAGCCTATGCTATATGTTTTATTCTAAATGGCTACAGACAGGTCAGATGAATCCCCACCCCTGCCAGCTTGGTCCATGACTGATTTCAAGGGACATAGTCCCCTCAGCAGATGTGTGCGTGTGAACAACAATCTCTGCATGATTTCCTTGCTTTGTATGGCTCTAGCTGGAAGATTGCTCTCCAGCCTGTTACAATGGCCAGTGCAGCAAAATGAGAGGGGAGCAGAGACAGCACTAATCTGACCTGAAAAGTACTTCAAATTTTTGTGGCTGTGTGATCCTCTCCTGCTCCCACTCAGGCCTGTGATAGCTGGAAAGGCTGGCTGTGGTGTCCTACTGCAGCTGGAGAGGCAAGGGTGATGTGAATGAAAACTCTGCTGAAGAAGGATTTCTCTAAATCCAAAAGGGCACCTAGTATTTTTTCTAAGGTCATGGATGTTTTGCAAGAGCTGTGAGTGATGGCAGAGACATACTTTGCAGTCAGGTCTTCTGGGAGTCAGTTGGGAGTTTTGGCTGAGTAAGAATTGGCACTAAAGTTATGAATCTTACCCAGAGCAAGTAATGAGTCTGTGGGTGAGGCTGTCCCTAACTGAGATCTGAACTTCGTGGCTGATCCACATGGGATCAAGTGCTGAAGACAAAGGGAACTGCCACCACGACCTCGCATGGGCTGGAGCAAGGGTGCCCTGGGAGATGTCTCATATTGGCTCCAGCAGAGACTTACTGAGGGTGGAGAGAAAACTGAAACAGGCAGGACTGAAACAGGAGGATGCAGTCTGTCTTGGCACCATCTCCCTTCTCGTTCCTTCTCCTTTATCCAGACTGCAGCTACAGTCTTTGCATGCTCTTGAATGCCAAAACTCTTCTTTTTTAGCATCCTTGACACTAGAGCAAAACTGAGAATTATAAAGGGAGCAGGGCACTAGATCTAGGCTGGGAATTATTTTCTCAGTTTGTGAGGTTTTTCAAAGTACTGGAAAAACCTTTTTGACCTGACAGAGGCCAGAAAGTCAAAATGTGAAACATATTGGTGAACTGAAAATCTGGAAAAGAGCAGTAAGGTTGGGGTCAAGTGCAGCACTTTGTTTAGATAATATTCAAATGTTTTGGTTTAGTTCCTTTATAAAGGGTTTCCAGCCACTACAATTAGCTTAAATTTGGAAATTAAAAGCTACTTCGAAAAGTAGAAGCTTGAGCAATTTGGAGGAGGAAGAAACTTCAAGCTGGAAACTTTACAAGAAAAAACTTCTTCCTAGGGAGAAAAACAGTTTTAATGAGATGGCTTTGCCTTATGAAACCATGAAAAAAACCTGATCCTCCGTGCCCGACAGCTGTCTCAGGAAAGAGTCGGTGTTCAGCTCTCTGCTTCCAAGAGTTACCTTGGGGCAATGCAGCTTGTCACGGATCTCCCTTTTACTGCCCCGGTCTGTCCTTAGGACTTTCTTTCCTGCTCACGGAAGGGTTCTGTGTTGTCTGATAAACACTGAGCAGAACCATATGTGAGCTGGGTTCCATTATGCAATAAGGGAGGATGGGTTAGTATCTGCTCTTCCACTTGTGAAGGTTTTCCTTTTTGGCCAGATCTCAAGGGGCAGGATTGAATTACATTGCATTTCATTTCTGATTGACATTGGATGCTTAAAATTTACTGCCAGTGCAGACACAGATTTTTTTCTGCTGAAGGAATTCTTATATTCCCTGAAATTTCTAGATCAACATGAGCCTGCCCATGCCAATTCTTGCTTTACAAGCAACTACTAGATCCTAAGGCTGAATTTACAGTATTATTTCCTTGTAAATGTCAGATGTAATTTTGGGAGAATGCTCAGATATATCTGATACTGATCGACTCACCATTTTCATTAGGATGTAGTTGAATCGGATGCAGCTGAGATCCTTACCCATACCCTTGGGAAAGCCTATTGACGAGGTTTGGAGGCAAGCTTTGGAAATAATAGACGTGAAAAAGTATAAATCCTATATTAAAGTTTTATAAGCTTCATTATATAGTGATATTTCAATTACTCTGTGGGAGATTTGGATGAACCTACAGGAAAAAGGCAGATGCAGGATTGGCTGAGACTTTGGCAGCTTTTTGCTCTGCTTTAGCTCTGGATTTTGCCTTTTGATTAGAAATAGGAAATCCTTCAGCTGAAGGGGCAGCACTGGACCAATTTGCGTTGGAAATTAAGAACTTAAGGAGCTTTGCAATGATCCCTGATTCTAGTTAATTCCAGTAAGTTTTGAGGCTCTTCGCCACTTTTCTGGTCACTCCCATGGAACAAAACAAAGAGTTATCTCCTGCTACCCAGGGAAGTAACTGTAATCTCATGTTACCTGCCAAAACTCCTTATCCAGTGTTTAATGCCTCCAAGTGGGATCCAAACTAGAATTTGTTATTAGGAAAATGATGGAGTCTTAAACCTGTGAGCCTTTTCCTTTGTACTAATACGCTCCCTCCAAGGCAAGAGCACCTTGAAAGAGTGGAGAGGACATATTCTTTCTTTTTTTTCTTTGAAAATACACGTGCAAAATCCAGTAGTGCTGTTATTAGAGCAGTCTGCAAAATAGACATGCCCAGAGTCACGACCAGGAAAGGATTGATGTCTTGTGGGGAAGGGTGTTTGACCAAATCCTGCTTATGTTCACATCAAAATGGAATACATTTGGTGACTTCAGGGGAGTCTTGATCGAATGACAATAGTCTTGTATATATCTGAAAATTAGTTTGTCTTTTTAAATACAGCCCTTCCTATGAATAGTAAATATCACTTACTAAACCATACCTTGCATGTACATGGCAAGTTGCAAGCAGTGGTCAGATTCAATGCTCTCCCTACCACAGAGGTACAATTATTTCTCAGGAAACTAAGGCACCAAGGGAGTGATATGCCTGACTGTAGGCGGCTGTGAAAGCCAGAGCAAGGCTCTGGGACCAAGAGTACTAGCCCCTCTTTTTGGATTCATATTGCTCCTTCTCCTGCTCTTTACAACAAATGCACATTTAAAAATGTGAAAGGACTCTTTAGAGTCTGTTGTTCTCTAACCCTCTTTCTGGACTACAATTACAAGCATAAGTATAACAGAAATGAAGCAAAATGGAACCTCATAAGCAAACGGCATGCGAGTTATCACATGTGCCCTGAATCATTTATGAGAGAGCTTAGCAGATCTACAAACCAGGCATGACAGTATCATTGCCTACAGTAGCAAGAAGCTGGTTTTCTTTCCCAGCCTTTGGTTCAAAATACTTGACCTCTATCCTCATATGTTCTGTCTTTTAGGAAGGGCCATACTAAATCCTCATTCCTCTCCAGTTGTAGGAGTCATGCTTACAGCTATTCAGTCTCTAATTGTGTGAAGCTGTCCCCAGAAATGCAGTTTCAGAACTGCCTTTTACTGAAGGGAACAATAAGGCTTAATATAGTGCCTGGAGTGATATTATAGAGTTAGAGGCAGATCAGAGATTAGTACATTGTTTCTGCCGTAGAGGATTTCTTGCTAGGACATTAATAGAGAAGGTTTTACCTAATCGTATTGTTTTCAGGCTTGTTTTTTTTGCCAAAGTGATATGCAAGTCCCTGACTGTCAAAAGGGAGCAAAGTTCAGCTTCCCATTTTCCACTACTGCTAAATAATGAGCCTTGCAAAGTCTTGAGCTTGGCTTAAAATGAGTTTTACAACAGTGGAGACATGAGTGTTCTGTTCCTTGCAGCTGATTTCTGAGTTTTTAGGTAACCTGTGGGTTACATTTCTAAGCGCGGGGGCGAAAAAGTCTCCAAGAAGCGGAGAGAGAATGCTGGATGAGGTTCATGCATAAATTCTGGGATTTCACAAGCTGGACTTTTAAAAAATCACCAGATTTTGCAATACCCACAATCATATTGTGAGGAATGGTGACCCTTCGGATCTGAAAGGATTTTTTTCCAGTATTGTCTCCATTGACTCTTAGTTCCAGTGTTTTCCTTCCCTTCCACATGTGATCCTCTTTTTCAGGGTCATATATATATTGTATGTATTGTATATTGTGAAATCTACTTTTTCAAGGCACACCACTCTTCCCTGCCCCTTTTTCTGCAGCTCTTACAAGGGGCAGGATAGCTTTCTCTGCAGCCCTGCTTTCCCATCTCTTTCCAGTTTCAGAGGCCTGTTGAAAGCAGTTCCTTATTCCCCCCATCTGCTATTAATTGCCTCTCTCTCATGCACTGTAGCTCTCTCATTGCACCTCGTGCACCCCCGCTTCAGGGACAAACTTTGGGAAGAACTTGCACTCCACTAAAGCCATCTATCATCAGCTAAATCCTCCTCAAAGACAAACATTGCCATTCTTGCTGTACTACAGCTTGCTCTTTCTATGCCAAGGTTTGCTTCAGGAAATCCCCCAGATGAATTAAAAATATTGTTTTGCATTTGTTGGGACCTCTGCCCAGCGCTGCTTGCAGTGCACAAGCTGTGTTTGTTGCTAGTTGGGTCAAGATATCTCAGAAAAATCTCATGCCTGGGTATTGGCTCTTCTAAGGGTTTATCAGGCCAGGATACCCATAAAAATGCCACAGCACACACACACGCACACATACACACACACACACACACACATACATACATACACACACAATCTCTTCTTTAAACAGGAAACTCAACTCAGCGTGTGGTGAGTAACCAAATATCAGCAAAGACTTTCTTGCATTTTTTTAAATTCTGTTTAAAAAAAAAAAAAGAAGAAATTGGAGAAGGAGGGAAAAAAATCCTGTGTTAAAATAAACTCTTGGGTGTAAATGGGTCAGCACAATTGAGAAACCTGGGTGTTTAATGGAGAGATTCTGGCCAGGATTCATTAGTCACTGATTCAGTTGGAAGAAGTGAAGCTTCATGGTGCCTGGAAGTTTTTCAGAAGTTTGGGAGAAGTTAAAAAACCAGCAGATATTCTGTGGAGATAGGATGCAGGCCCATGATGTAAGCAGGCACAACTCTGTTCAATTGTATTGGAGCTGTGCAAATGGTTTGGTTTTGGCCCTGGAAATAACACAGGTGTAGGTTAAACAAGGCCTGATTCATTGTGTTTAAGGCCATAGGGATTTTTATGGTTGTCTGGGTGGACTCTGTATAGCATACACCTGGGATACCCTGTGATTCATCTATGAGGTCTGAGGTGTGGCAGAGTCAAAGTACATTTTTTTGAAAACAGAGATATCATAAGTGTATTCAAAGTCTCCAAGAGACAGAAGACCCACCACGTCAGACCCCATTCTGCTCGCTGCTCCTCATGATTGCCCTCTGCTCCCATGGCGTGGAAATGGGTTTTGTGTGCCTGTCTCTCCTCAGCCTCACTTGCTGTATCACCAGCTGTGCTATTCCAATGTGAATGCTGCTTTTGTATCAGAGGTGATCAGAGCAGAATGAAAGCTTTGGACAGCCACAGTGCTTCCAGCTCACTCAGTGCCCAGCCTGAGGTGATGGGAAACTGAGCCTGATACCCCACACTGGGAAAGGACCACAAAAACTGTAGCATGGTTATGCAGTCTCCTGAAATGCCCAGTTTTGCACAGGGAACATTTCACCCGTGTAACTATTTGCATATCATCCTTTCATATTTGAGGAAAAGCTACTAGAAAGAAGCTTGACGTAAAGTAAGAGCTTGAGAGGGCCTGGTGATTGTATTTTACTTCATCTTGGCTGAGGCAGTTGCTAGTCAGAGTTTTGCACAACAAAAAAGAGCTGAACGTCAACATCAAGGTTTGGCCCACGGATCTTACCAAAGAGAAGGTATTTCCTGAATGGGGAGCAGCAAGACCCATGTAGTTCATACAAACTCCCGGCAAGAACATATGATGTTGCTGGTTGTAGAAAATCATTACCAGATGGTACAATGGTGGTAGGTGTATGCAAACCCTCAGTGTGCAATAGAATGGATGAATAACATCTCTCTGCAGCACATTGAAAAGTCAAGGTGATGGCAAGCAGAGTTCTTGCTTCACACTCATTGGTCATGCTCCATTCTGCCTTCATGCTGGACATGGGTTCTGTGCAACAGTTCTGTGTCGTGGGAATAGCCATGCCACCCAGGCCTTGAAGCCTCTACCTTGAGCCTAGCAGAGGAGGGTAATAGCAAGGACAATTAAATGCTGGTTGGTCTTCTGCTGCGCTCAGCAGGAAGGAGATTTCTCTGAGTTTGTTAACACAGCTCTGATTCATAGCCTTGAATGGAAGGAGGCCAACAAGCACAGCATGCTATTCCTCTGAGTGAGCTGTTCCAGCTAAATGGAAGCAAAAATTGCACCACGCTCCCCCCCGAACAACTAGAGAGGTGCTCTGAAAGTTTCATTAAAATGTCATGCCTTTTAATGCCTTTTGTGATAAAGAGTGGGTCACTCACATTGCCAGGGAAGTTAGTATGTTACTATGGTATTTTACCAAATCCTGGCTTCTGTTGTCTGGGTGGAAAACAAACAGTTTGTGTGTCCTGTGAAAAGTTTTTGTAATGTAAAGAAACTGCCAGCCTTTGAGGATGGCATGGGACAAAATAAAATTTTTTCAAACTTGGTTTTCAAGAAAGCCCTAAATCAGGGTCATGTCCTTTCTGGAACAGCCACTGATCTGGGAGCTTGGGATCACTGCCTTTTCCCAACCCAGCAGAACAGGCTCTTGAACTCGAGGTGGTGATAGGAAAATGATAGCGCGTTTCTCAAATGCAGAGTCTTTTTCTGCCCATGAATTTTCCAGGACCAAGGCCATCATCTTTCTAGATTTGTTAATTTCTCATAGTGGATTGACTAATGGCTTATGCAAATTCATTTGTCTATGAACTACCTGCTATGTATGTCTGTGAAGGAATTTGCGCCTTACACCTGGTGAGTTGTGAACATCGCAGACTTTTTGATGGGGTCGCCACAGCTACTTTAGAAGAGAAAAAACACAAGACTTTCAAGATGACTGTGAGCAGGGCTGTCCATGGTGTGCTATTGTAGGAATGTTCACAAACTAGAGCTATTTGTGAAACTTTACTCATAAAATGTAGGATTTACAAAAGGTCTTAAAGGATCTTTTATGACTGGGAAACATTGATCTCGCTGAACTGGAGGAGGGCACACAGCATAATTCACTGAGAAAGCTGCTGATTAAATGATTAAAAGAGATTTTGTCTGCTGGCCCTTATATTTGCTCTAAAATAAAAGCTACTTTTTCTAGTTACAGATGAATGTCAGTCAGCTCCTAGCTCCCAGAAATGCAAAAAATCAGAATTTTCTTCTTCTTCCAAATATCAGTTTTGTACAACAATTGAATTCCATTGATCTGAGAGGGATTTGGGGAAAGCTTTTAATGTCCCATATGGCTTTGGGATTCAAAGAATTTCCATGTAATGAAGTATTGTCTTCTGGACTTTTCCCTTTCTGCTTTATACTTAGCAGGCGGTATTATAACACTAGCAGCTTGGAGCAGTTTAAATTTCATATTAGAACTGTAGGATCTGAACTGAAATCCCAAAGGGGATTTTTATTCCTTTTCTTTTCAGCATGTGTCAATGGAAACAATCCTCTGAAGGTCAAGAACAAGTGCTGTCCCTAAATATAGAATTCCTTTGGTTATCGCAAAAGCAGTGTTCACCACAGGAAGGGACTGGACTTCTGAGAAGGGTGCAAGTTTTGATTTCATAAAGTTTATTTTGCAGAAGGGTCTTGGGCTGAGTCTTGGAGACTGGTGAGAATCAGTGAGATATTATCGGCCCACAGCAAGGTTTTATGTTCCAAGGCTCCTGGCATGTAACCTGGGTCCTTATTTTCCATGCTACTGATTCTGGTATTATGTTAAATAAAAACAAGGGTAAAGAAGACTTTTTATAACCATGTTTTCCATTCAGACGTAAAGCAGATCATGCAGTTTGGTGTAAAAGGGGCAAGCATAGCTTATAAAATTTATTTGAGAAGGACCTGACTGAAAGCAAACTTATCTCAGCACTCTCATCAGGAATATTACATTAGTGTAGCAGCACCTCTTTTTTATTATTAGGAACACAAAGAGCCAGTTGGCTTGATTGCATGTGGAATGGCCACCTCATAAATGTGCTGTAATCCTTGTCATGAGAAATTTTTAAAGGCTCTTGGCGGGAGCTGGTCACAGTTTTCTTTCTCACTTTTTTTTTTTAACCCAAAGGTTGCTGTAATAAAAATATTAGGGTACTGGTGTTATTTTTTCAAGATTTTATAGTTTTTGATCTTTTGGAATTCTTCAGTTAACATTATCTAGAAATGATGTAGTTTGAAATTTTTGTTTTCCTTGCTTTTCATGCTTCTCTCTCCCATTTTTCCTCCTTTTCTCCATCCCCTCCTACTCTCTTCTTTTTTCTCTGTCTTTTTTTTTTTTTTTTCTTTTGTGGCTGGAAAAACAAATAGTGGGGGAAAAGACCCCTAAGAATAAGGCAAGATATAGGGAGAAAGACCAATTACAGGAGAGAAGCCTGGATCTCTGCACTGCTACACACCTTCCAAGACAGCACGATCAAATGATTCTCTGGCTTAGATTTTAGGCATGAATTTGAGCGTGCATTTGAACCCAAACTTGCCTAGTATCCAAATGATCTGGGAACAGGTTTAAGAGAGCTCCTGAGGAAGCTCCAGCTCAGCCTTTAGAGGAGGCCATGGTGTCTTGGCCAAGGTTCCCACCATTTGTCAGATACCTTGCAGCCTTCCTATGGCCGTTATAAGGCAGATGCACTGATGTGGCTGACGCTCCTTCCTAGAAGGTCCCAGTCTGGTGCTGGCTCAGGCAGCTAAGTGACAGATGTGTGGATGCATCTTTTGGGCTCCTGGTGCTTTCTCTCTGTCAGCCTTGGGCCTTGCTGCCCTGGTGTGTGAATAGGGACGTAAGACTTCCTTGCCTCAGAGCGGTATTTTGAAGAAACAATCAATAAAAACTGGGAGGCAGTGAGATACTACATTGAGAAGGGCCATAAAGCGGCTATGACAGCTCACTGTTGTCAAGGTGGGGAAAATGCTGTGCTGCAGTTACCTAGAAGCCCATGGGGAGCTGAGATGGTTCTCGTCAGTTCTCTGGGAGGTCCCGCAGGCGAGCTCTATCAGATCCTCATGTTCTTTTATGAAACACAGATGCTGATACTTGGAACATTTGTCTCCACCAATTACTGGTATATAGGTGCCATATGGCTAGCCCCAAACCGAACAACTATACTGCAGCAATTAGAGGTTGAGGTGAGTCTTTCAGAGCAGGTTTAGCCAGACAGTAGTCAGATGACAATGGAAGGTAGCCCAGCAGCAGAGCCCCTCCTTCCCTTCCTTACATGCCTGGGATGAAGTGCAAGAATCTGTTTGGAATTTCTTCCTGAGCCAAGGCCTCCACGTTTGTCAACAGATTCGTTTGTTGATGGAGCAAAACGTTGAGTGGAGCAGCTCGAAAATTAGCATCCTGTGGCAGCTGAGCTACAGAGAGAAAGCACGACACAGTGTGGGTGATGTAGTCCAGCCACCATGGAAAGGTGGGGCAGGTGGGGCTTGAAAACCCAAAATAAGGAGTTCAGCTGGATGCTGAGAAGAAAGCTGACTGCAAGTGAAATATTCTGTTTAGATTTTCCACAGCATGAAATTCCCAGAGTGTCAGTCTTCATCTATCTGCTTGTGAGGGCCACTTGCAGGACACTGTAGGGATGAACCTGCTCTTGGCTTTTTCTTTGCTGGGGTGAAGTCCAGTGGTGCAGCAGCGGAGGAAGCCTCCTCTGGTGCTGATCACTCTGTGCTGACTATAGGGGCAAACAGATTCCAGTTTGTATGCCTCTCAGTGGACTTTCTTTTCACAACTCTTAAAATTCCCATTAAACCTTACTGTAAGTGTTGAAATCAGCTTAAGAAAGTTAATCCATTGTTTGAAAAATCATTGAGACTGTCAACTTTATGTTGTGTGTAGTTATTCAAGTTCTAAAGCCCTGAAAAATAGAGCTCACAAGAGAATTGGCAGCTGACCCTTAACTTCAAACATCATTGCTTTTATACTGTAATATGAATTACTTTCTGCTTTACAAACTTGTGTCATTCATTAAAGACCCTGCTGTGGGCTGGGGTTTTCAGATATATTAGTGACGAATTGTACTTGTTCTGCAAAAACCCAGGGCTCAGTGTTTGCTAGGTCTCAACAGCTGTCATCATTTTCCCAAGATACATTAGAAAATACTCTCTGGAGTTGCTGTGAATCACAGATGTTTGTTCAGAAGGATGGGGTTGGTGGTCCAGGGCCATATGTAAGGGCACCTTGATGAAATTCTATGTGGGGGTCAGTTTCAGCGATGGTCAATCTTTGAAGGAAACATTTTCCTACTATTGCTCATCAGCAGAAATATGCTAATTGATTTTTGAAGCCTCAGTCCCTACTGTAGAGAAAGGCAACAGGAGGCAGAAAAAGGTTTTGTTGTCTTTCCTAGTAGTTAATTTTGCAGTCTCCAAGTTCCATCTGCTTACAGGGAGTGGGGGACATTCGGAAAGAACATCTGTGAATATCCCATGTCATTACACTTACAAAGCCAATGGCAAAGGCCTTGGCAAGATCCAGGGTTTTCAAACACGAGCCTTTTCTACAAGTGTTTAGACAGATGGTTTGCTACTGTATGGAGCATCTTCAGGGAATTTACTCCTATTCTCAACATTGCAATTACTGTAGGCTCAGGACTGGCTGTCTCCTGCTGAGTTTCTGAACAGTGTTTGTTTTTGCTTGATGAAATTCTGTCTTAGATTTTTTAGTGATTATGCTATATTGTGTTCTGCCAGGCTTTGAAATGAGATCAAATTGCTTTTCCCTTACCGTTTACTTACAAAACATATGTCGGCCAAATCTTGAAGTTCCTACTTGTGTACCAGTCACCCACCGAAGTCAATGGGACCTTTGCCTGAGCAAGCACTGCTTGAAAACCAAGGGGGGGGGGGGATTTCTTGGCTGCAGAATAGCAGCTTGCAGCAGCAAATGTTTTATTTTCTCTGAAAGAGGTGAACGGGTACACTGATGTTGCCTCTGATGAGACACTTTTAAGACAAGAGTTGGCCAGACCATGGTGCGAGTGGCCACTAGATCTGAACGAAAAATGGGTTTCCAGTTTGCCATAATGCTTATGTATTTTTTAAGTTTATTTCAGTCTGAATGAAACCAAACCCCAAGTTTAGAGATATTTCCATTGATCTGGAGAATTGCTAACACTGTATCTGCTCACCAAAATTGACAGCTTCTGTTATTTTTGCTGACAACCTAGCTGTGAAGTTGGTAAGAGAATCAATTTCACTGAACAGCTGTGGAAATCTCTGGCCCCAGATGCATCAAGAATGCATGTTTGGGCAAAAATCTTTAAACTGGAAGTATTTCATACAAAATATTTTGCGCTCAGTTAATCGGTGTTTTTAAGTTAATCTCTTGTAACAGAAACTTCTGCTAATCTCTAATAGACACAGACCAGATCACATCCCAACACTTTTATTTGCCACATAGTGCACAGATGAATATGAATTTTGAAATTTTGGTCCTTTGTGATGGTGTTTGCCGCATGACCCCTCGGATTTCACAATCAAAGAACACTTAAAGAGCTGCTGTAGAACCACGTTTCTATCAGAACCAATTCTCCTTTTCATAACTCCGCGCCAGGCAGACTTGACCGCACACAAAGGGTGAAACTCATTGCTGAGAAAATAAATAACACAAGACTATTTAGATCCTTGAAAAACAAACGCGGTGGTCTTTGCCCTGGTCTATTGAGGAGCAAGAATACTGCATTTTCTTTCCTATTCCAAATATTTAGTAGATTTCTACACATTGCAGGCACTGTCCTACTGTCTCTATTAATTAAAGCAAATAGGGCTGATTTTGTGTTTGTGTATTATATATGACTAGTCTGATGTCAGTGGAATTCACAGCAGTATTAAGCAGGTGTGTTAATGAACACAGGACTAGATGCTAGTAAATGCTTAGAGGATGTTGGAGGGCCATATGTAAGGGCACCTTGATGAAATTCTATGTGGGGGTCAGTTTCAGTGATGGTCAATCTTTGAAGGAAACATTTTCCTACTATTGCCCATCAGCAGAAATATGCTAATTGATTTTTGAAGCCTCAGTCCCTACTGTAGAGAAAGGCAACAGGAGGCAGAAAAAGGTTTTGTTGTCTTTCCTAGTAGTTAATTTTGCAGTCTCCAAGTTCCATCTGCTTACAGGGAGTGGGGGACATTCGGAAAGAACAACTGAAATAACAGTCACTCCAATTTGCAGTTAATTATTGCAGTGATTTAATAATTGTAGAAGGTAAATTTATTTGTGTATAGTTTTTTAGATTTTTTCGGTTGAGTCTAGGGAAATGAGCCTTGAGTTCTTGCAGAAGAGAGGACTGTGTGTACGTGTGTATGTCTGTGTGTGTCCCTGACACCTTTTGAATTCATTGGCTGACTTCCACCAGATTTGTCAGAGGAGTAAAGATGTCTAAGATAAGTGAGCTTCTAAAAGCAGATGGCCAGGTGGAAGAAAATGATGTTGGGAGGACCTGACAGTTGGGAAAAGAACAGAATGAGAGTGCACATTATTAGAAATGAGAGAATCCATATGGGGAAAAACCCTTACAGATGTCTCAGTTGCAATAAAATTTTAGATATCAAAGTCATGCATCCATGAGACACAAATCTGAAGGAAACTGGTTTCATTGCTTTTGTTTTTGCAGCATACCTAGTTTTATCTGCATTCAAGTATTTGGGTAAGATTAAGAAAACATCCTTCTTTGGAAAAAAACTTAAGCATATGGGTGATTATGCATTCTTGGAAAGGGAGCAGTATTTTCTGTGAAGAGAGAAGTGAAGCAGGCTCTGAATAACCGGGATTCAATAATGGTATGCTGGGTCATATTGCGTAAGTATCTTCCATTCTTCCATTCTTGGGGTCCATTACCTGTTTTAAAAATGGGGTTAATGATGCTTAACTTTGGAAAGTGTTTTGACTACTGCAAAGAAATGGTCCCTGAGATAGGTGTAATTAAAAGCTCCATATACTTTCAAATCTAGTTTCTTGTTGCTGAGGCATTAGACTGTAAGATCTTAGAGTCACACTTTTTTTTTTTAATGTATACAAGAGTGGCCAGTTTAATTGGTGCTAAAACTTGAAGAGTCACAAAGACACTGAGCTTCTCTTAATGCTCTCTTTTGTGCTACTTTATGAACAATAAAGTCAAAAGATACCATGCAAGGCATAGGAAACCTTTTGGTTTAGCTCGTAAGCAAGTAAAATTTGAATATGTTGCTGATGACTACAATCATGTACTGTGGATGCATGCGGCTGTATTGTCTTACAGACAGAAGGGTTTTTGAGCTTCGCTACACTTCTGTTAACTGGATCCATATTGGTACAAGGCATATGAGATATTTCTGTCAGATACTAAAATATAGGGAGGCTTGGGACTCTATGTTTTATGTCTCTCCACATCAGTTGAATAATTTCTCTTTCTTTTCTTTGAATAAAAAGTTTGAGGAAAATTCTTTCCAGAGCTAACATTTCTGGAAGCTTTTAAGGAATGCATAACCTTTGATGACGACATCAAAGATGAGTTCAAGTGAGGGTTTCTGGAAAGGTTTAAACCAAATAGTGCTCTAATCAGCTGTAGAGAAAGAGTCGCTGGATGGCTCTGTTGATTCTTCACGTCACTTGAGTGTGACAGAGTTTTATACCATGGCCAGAACCAAAACCTAATTTGCTCTGAACCCAAAGCTCAGGTGTTAGATGGCAGAGCAGTGTTAGGGCTGAATGTACTCTGAAAGAGGTACCATGGCTTTGTCCCAACTCCAGTTAGGAAGCCACGATGGCTGAGGGATAAAATGCACAAACAATTTCCTGGGTAAGAAGATCTACTTTAATATAGAAAAATCATTCAAACAACATGTTCTGTAAACAAATTAATCAAATACTGGCCAGATTTTCCTCAAATTCATGTGGTTACATTAGGGTCAACCAGGGCCCAATTAACTTGTGTTAGCTTCCCAGGATCATCTGATCTTGGTAATTTTCATCATTCCAATAAAATTGGGTTTGATTTCTGGTGCAGAGAACAGCTGTGGTTCCAGGTCTTTGGCTTTGTCTAATTCCAAGGAGCTGTGTGCAAACAAACTAATCATCTGAGATCTCAGCAATGAGCATGGGGAAGTGTGAGTTATGTGCATCAGTAACTTGTGCAAGGGAACTAATTAGGAGCAGATGCTTAAACTTTCCTAATGTTTATATGAGGAGAACAAATTGCCCGCTGGCAGAAAAAGCCATCTGTAAAAATGACGTTCCAGCCTCATAATTTGAAATGTTTTCATTATATTCCTAATTTGCATGTGCAAAATAAATGGCAACTATATATATTCAATCGGCAATGCAGCCTGAGTTATGTAAAACTTAAGGTCTGGACCATGTCACCAGCAGTTCTGTAAGACCGTTACATATTCAGCTGAATATTAGATGTCCATGAACCACTGTTTAGGAAAAAAAAAATATATTTCCTCAAAAAACAACACGCATGGAGGATCTTACAAAATCAACATGAGTAAGAAATGTTGTTATTCTCTGATTCCTTAGAAAAGTAAGAAGAATTTGCTGGTAAATAAATGCTTCCCTCTCCTTTTTCTTTCCCCTAGACAAGAGAAAATAAATAAGTCGTTAAAACATTGGTGTCATGTAAAGGAGTAATGTTCTCAAGGTATGAAAACACATTCCCTCCCCCTTGCAGAACCCAGCCTCTTTTAAAAATAATGAATACTAAAGTGTTTAGGGATCCCTCCATATAAATTGTGTACGTCCCACACAGTGAAAGACCTGTCCATTCCCACAGATGTCAGCTGGGACATAAAAGCTTATTTTGGCCATACTGGCTGAGTCCTCCTGCCGTGGGCTAGAACGCTTCCCTCCACCACCTGTGTGCTGCACTGATTGATTCAAAACCAGATGACAGACCATAGGCTGGAGAAGCAATTATTTGTTTCTCCAAAGTCAGTCTATTGTAGCTCAAAACTGGCTTTGCAGAAGGCGTAGGAGAGGAGCATTATGATAGCGCTGGGGTAGTTATTGGGATAGTTATCCTTCTGGGGAAATCTTGACCCCAGCTGCTGGGCAATGTGGGGGTGCTTGACTGCTCTTGCATGGCAAAGACTAAAAAAACCAGTTGCCTTTAGCTCACTGGTATTACTACAACACTGCCAAACCTGCAAGGGAGTCATCGAGCCCGATTTCTTGTACATCATAGACCACTTCATTTTGCACAGAGTTCAGTATTGTGTGTTGGCAAAAAGGATCTCTTCCCGGGTGGGCTTTAGCTGTGATCCGAGTACTTCAAGAGCTGGAGACATCCTCCAATTTTTTAGGTCATTTGCTTCAACTCCTAATGACAAACATGGGTTAAAAAAAAAAGTATGGCTACATTTCTAACTGGAATTTGTATGGCTTTGATTTGCCAGCTATTGGTTCGTGTTACTGTTTTCCATTCTACATTAAAAGAATCTGTTAGTGACTGATATATCCTCAATGTAAGGATACTTAGACACCAAAACCAAATCACCACTAGATCTCCTTTTTGAGAGCTCTTTGATACTTTGCTACAGGAGAGTATTTGCTGATGAAATGTCAGGGGCTGCAGCCTCTGGACTTCACCTTCTGGTGACATCTCTCAAGACCTGTGCTGGACAATGTTTTCTCCAGCCCTTAAATCATTTCAGTGATTCCTTTCTGCTTGCTTCCCAAACATCCAGCGTCATTTTCTGAAAAACACCCAAAGTGACCCAGCATGTGACTATCACAGACATGGGGAAAATATTCTCTCTTCTGCCTCATGTCTGCTCTGGTTGCACCCTGAGCCATGGCATTTGCTGATTTTGCCAGAGGAGCATGCTTGGAGCTTAGGCGGAGCTTGTCTGCTCTGGCTGTATAGTCCTTAGTAAAGCCCCTTTAAGGCTTTCCTATTGCCTTTTCTATTGCTCTGCCTGCCTCTCTTCCTCCAGTCTATGGAAAAAGCCTAAGATTTCCAAGGTCTCAGGTCCTGGCACTCATTTCTCAAATAATTGCATTTTCCCTAGGCATCTTTTTTGTCTCTAATCAATTCTATTTTGTTTAAATGGACTCACCTTAACAACTGATCCAGCTTTTCGTGATTTCCAGATCATTAAGGAAAGTGCTTAGTAATGTACAGACCAGTATCAGCTGGCCTCACTACACCCTCCCATACCCTAGACTGGTGTTTCTCTATTATTAGCTACTTTCTGAGATAGGTAGTTCTCCAGTTCTCCAGCCATTTCGTATGTCCTTGTGTGGTGCTAAAGTAGATGAGAGTCCCATTTTGTCAGACCTTCCCTTAAGAAGAACTAAGCAGCAGGATGGTCCCTGAGGAGCTTGCAACAAGGTACGCGAGTTTGTAAAGCACTTGCCTATATCACCCGGAGAGATCAAGACCTTGGTTTCCTGGGCAGACTCTGCTGTCTGCGACATTGAGAAGATGGCTCCTGCTATTTGTCTGACCTTCGACTGCAGCTGTCAAAGAGTAAGCGGTTTCACTGGGCAGTCTGCACTACTTGGAGCATCCCCAAACAGCACCAGAAATGCTGCCGGCCCGGAGCAGAGATCGTGGTGGTCTGGAAAGCTGCAGAGCTCAAGCCTGCCCAGGAACACTGAGGTGAGCCCAGGGTTTCACTGTGAGCACCCGTGGGGAGAGCAGCTCCCGGTACTCAAGCAGGAAGCTGCTCTCCTGCGGCTCCCCGTGCTTTTGGGATTGGTTTCCCTGTGGGGCAGGTCAATGCTTTTCCATTGGTGCTGACTGAGGAATACCTCAATGCACACCATCTGTGCATTTAACTGCTATTTTTAGTTAATGTTTTTCATATTATTTTATTCTGCTTCATTTCCAAATCTAATGTTGAATTCCTTGGGATGTGTTGCCACTGGGCTTCCAGGGATGTAGATCAGGCCCTTAAATACTCCTTTCATTCTTCACTCTTCTACAGCTCCTGAAAACACTGAAGTGAAGGTTTTCAAAGCCTCTGGAGAGACCTGTTTGCTCATTTCTCAACTAATTAAATTTTTCTTAGGCAGTTTTGACATTTTAGCCTGCAACACCTTTTTTTTGCTCAGGAGCAAAGCAAGGAGGCAGATCCTCAGGAGATATGAAGTGGCACAGATCTATTGAGTTTAAACCAGAGGGTGTTATCCCAGGTCTGAATCTAAAACAATCTTCCTACCCTCCCATTCTTCAAAGTTTTCTGTTGGCCTGTTTCTCTCCTTTCTTACACAGGAGGAACTTCACTGAAATCAATGGAATTGCACTGGGATGTTCAGAAACACAATGATTTTTAACAGGGAGGATTGTCAAATCTTGGAAAAGGTTGCTAGTCAGTGTAGTAACTTTTGAACTCTCTGTCCTTTGAAGTGTTTGAATCAAAACCAGATACCTTATTAGATGTACCTTGTATCTACCACATGTTGGTGGGTCTAATGTGGAAATCACTGTGGAAAAAACCCATGGCCAGCTTGGAGCAATTTGGAATAGACTATTATAAAATCCCATGCCTTAAAATCTCTGGATAACTGTCACTAGCATGGATAGAACCAGTCACAAGCAGAATTTTGAGTAGAAGACATCTAGGACAGGACATGTAATTTTTCCACTGCATTAATAGAAACTCTAAAAAAAGGTGCCAGTTGTGTACCAGGACCTTTAAATAGGTTCCAGTGTTATCTAAAGCCATGTCCTAGCCAACCTGGGTAGGCTGTCCACTTTGCAGGCATTAAGTTGGGTTCTCTCAGCTGTCTAGCCTCATTTTATGCACTTTTTTTTTTTTCTATTTCAGGACATTGTGGTTCAGTTTTGTCATATGTTCCTGTTATTGTTTTAGGCAAAGGAAAGAGTTGGCTGTCTAAGGGTTTTCTGACCTCTGTAAATACAGACATGGCTGAAGAGTGCTAGCTGCTGAAAAGGCCAAGAGGACGAAGACAAGTCAGGGTTAAGTTCATAAGTTGGTCGAGTTTAAAGATCCCATATGTGGGGTTTATGGAACCATGTTTTTCAGTTTTAAAAGATTTTTATTAAGTTTTCACAAAATCCAAATGAAAAGTCATAAACAAAACCCAGGATCCTGCTCAGAGTTACCCTGAAATAAATCTGGAGTAACTGCCTTGGAGTCAGGCAATGACTCCAACTTTATGTTGTTGGGGCTAAAAGGAGAGCCTGACCCCATGAGTATTTTCAAACGTGCAGTTATAAAGTATGCAATGTTCTCTTAATAATTTAGGCTAAGAAATTTACAGGCTGCCATTCACTAAGGTTTGAGTTTAACCAGTGATGTTTTGATTTAAATGCTCTTTTGGATTCAAGTGTCATAAGAATGGAATGTGTCCAGTGACCCACAGAGACTTTCCTGTGCCCGTTATCAGCATCACAGCTAGTGGTCCCCAGGCACCAGGAATTTGTCCTCATGACACCTCTGTCAGACAGGAAAGCATTATACTCTCTGGAGAAACTGAGGTACACAGCAATGAGAGACTTCCTCAGGGTCACAGGAGGAAGTCTGTTGTAGGGCAAGGATAAACCTCTTATTGACTTCATCATAGCCAGGATTTCATTTGGACTTCCCCAAGGCCCACAGGGGACTCAGCGAAGTGTTGGGCTGGAGAAGAGTCATCAGGGCAGCTACTGTCAAGATCTCAGGTCAGGATTTTTCAGCTGAAATCAAAGGAGGACTGAAAAACCTGTGTCCTTCTTGCCTTTCCATCTCTGCTGCTGTGTCTTCCATTTTAGAAAGAGGCTCTCATCAGCTGTGGCATGAAAAGGCATGGGCTACTTTGGCTGTAAAAATCTCCGCTGCTTTTACAGACCATCAGATCCTGGGACTGACCTTTTTTGTCCTCGCCGATCTGGATTTGGTTAGCGTTATTAGGGTTTGTTTCCCTTATTTCAAAATTGCATAAAGACTATCTCCTCTTGAATCCTTGCAGTCTTTTCCTGGACACCGGAGGGATCTACAGTATATTGTGGAGGGTGAGTCTCTCCACAGAGTTAAATTACACATAGAAACTGAACTCCTGGCTCTGCTGCAATGAAGGGAAGACTTGGCAGGCAAGCAGGGATTTCACCCAGACGCCATCCCTTTCTTCTGCGCGCTCTGCTCTGCAGGATGTACTGTTTCCATTAGAGTCTCACTCCAGGACTCCACAAGGGCACTGTGAGAAAACCACTGTTGTCTCTTATATCAGATTTAGGGTCTGCAGTGCTCAAGCCATGAAAGCTCCACAGAGGCTGGGCAGTCAAATCCACGGAAATCAAATGAGAATTTGAGTAAAGCCCCTGGTTAATAAGTCATTCCCAAGTCCAATAAACATAACTGGAAATAAATTGCATCCATACATTTCACAGTTTGATTTACATTAAAATGAAAACACGAGAAAGACCTGCCATTGACAAGTTCAAACAATGCAAAATTCTGCACAGTTTGTGTTTATTCAACTGTAATTTATAGCTCAAATATTCCATTGAGATATAAATAAATCAATAGTAGTACACGACTTGTGATTTATCTTAGAGCCGTTTAAAAAAACAGATGATTGTTTTCCTATGCTGGTAGTGTGGGCCTATCATAAAAACCATCACACATACAAATTTTGCTATTCAAGGCCCAAGCAAAATGCCTTCTGACAAATGGCCTCTTTTCACGGTTCAGACAGCTTCGCTTCTGTTCAAACTTCAACATAGCCAAGTTTCTCGTGTGATCGGTATCCGGAATGAAACTGTCACTCAGCTCTATATTTAATCTGGATGGATTTTTGACAAATGGGGTTCAATCATTGAGCCCTTTAGTACCAGCATCGTGCCAAGGAGCTCGGTTTGGAAGCGGTGGAGGAGCACGTTCACGCACCACCTGACCGCTGACAGGAGCAGTGATTCAGAGCTGGTAGCATTGTTATTCAATAAATATTATTGGACGCAGAAGAGAAAGGAATTCTCCCCCAGTCCCTATGGCTCCTATGGCTCTTGGCAGCGTTTCTGAGGTGAGTGAGTCATTAGCAGCTGCTCGGGAGGGGAGGGAAGGCCGAGCAGCAGCGTGCCACGGCTTCTAGCTGGGCTCCTCCACCCTTCCAGGAGTTCAAGGCTTTTTTTCCCGAGTGCCGGAGGTTATAGAGGAAACCTTGGTGCTCCAGACTGTGAGCCGGCTTTGGGCTTGGCTTAGGTGAGGAGACTCATTTGATATTTGCCAGAATGGGGATTATTAGAGTCATAGAAGAATTTAGGCTGGAAGGGACCTCTGGAGATCATCTAGTCCAACCCCCTGCTAAAGCAGGTGAGTCCTGAAGATATCCAGGGATATTCCAGGACCTCCCTGGGCTCCCCTCCAGGGCTTGTCCCCTGGGTTGTTCCTACAATAGGGACCAGACAGAGATGGATTTACACACCTACTTCGATCAGGAAAACTCCTAAAGGGGCAAAGAAAGAACGAAAGCCGAGTTTGTTCATCCTAATGTGGCAAGCTCTGGCCTTCCAGGACGTGGATCCCCTCTCCTGCCCCTCAGCCTGGGATGGATACTGTCCCATTTTGGTGGGGGGAGGAGGCAATAATTCACTGGGAATTCACAGGTCCGCTGTCAATAGCAATAGTCTGCTTTACCAGGTCCAGACTGACTTGATACCCAGAATTCCCTTAGGCCATTCCAGCTAAGGCCAAATCTTTGCTGTACTTGGCACTTTGCTGCTATTTTCCCTGATGTCCCTGCTGGGTTTCCCATACCCCTGGCTGTCAGCTCTTGTTCCCAGAGCACCTTGACAGCAGGTCCCGGTTGTCAGGGTACCAAGGGTGCTGTTAACATAGCATCCCATTCCATTTTATGCATGAAAACACTGCCTGTTATTTAGCTGGGTTAGCACCTGTCAAAAACCTCCACACATCTGTGCATCTTCCTCTCCTCTGGGGGCTCCACCTCTTTGGTGTCTGCGTGGTTTCCAAATGCTGGGCAGCATTTTCCCAGGCGGTCCTTGGTATCTGCCCACAGTGTTCCTCTGCTTGTGTTGTGGCCACTGCCTCCCCCATCACTTCTCCCTCCCCCAGAGCCTTCCAGCATAGGAGTTGGGCAGGATTTCCTGCTGCCTTTCAACCCATTCAGAGCTTTGAGGGTATGAGGGAGCCAGTTTCTTCTATGTGCTTGTCTCCGTGCCAGTCAAAGCCCTGGGGAGAGGGCTGGTTCTCGGCATGCCTCCGGCATTCACACCTCTGCGCTGGGTCTGCACGCCCCCACGGCCGCTGCAAGCATGGTCTGTACTTGCAAGAAAATGAGGTGACCCCCTATCCTGGACACATGATTTACCCCGATCAAGGCACTGCTTCATATTCAAACACTCACAGGCAATTTGTTTGCTGCCTTTCTCCCCCACCTTACAGTTTAATGCCCCTGCAAGGGTCATCGATAGAGCTTGTACCTAGATCTCTGCATTAAAAGCCTGTTTCTCTAATGCACTGGAAATGCATTCTTCCACCTCTGTCTCATACCCAGGGTGGGCACTTAGCCTTTTATTTGAGGCTGCCATCGAAGTGGACAAAAGGTTTCAAAAGTCTGCTAAAAACGTCTCCCCAGCCCTGGCAGCTCAGCCTGGTATTTCAGAGTTGGGCTGGGCTTTCTCTGCTTCACACTGCCATCAGCGACAGCAATTTTGAAACTCATTTTTGGGGGGAACTCTGCATATGGCACGTGAGTCCAGATGAAACAGCCCTTGACTGTTATTTCCATGTCCTGCTTCTGGGGGGCAATTTGTCTGGAATTACAACTACCCTACTAAAAGTTGCAACTTTCTCCCAGGTAATTTGTGAACAGACAAAGCTAAATTTGGCCGTGATGCTGTTCCCTGTGACTTAGCTCTGTTTTACAAGTACTTGCTTGTTGATACCACCACACTGACGCTGAGCTGAAGTTGGCTTGGGATTTGGGCACTCATTGGATTTTGTTGAAATTATTCTTGGGTGTCCTTCAGCAGAGAGAATCGGCTGAAAAGGGATGGAGCAGCCCAGGCTCAGCAGCAGGCTGGGCACATCAGCAGCCCCCCGGTGCTTTCTGCCCCGTTCCTGCAGGCAGCCCCTCCAAATCACCAGTTGTTCTCATTTCTCTTCCCCCGATTTCCTCGGATATTGTTGACATATTTCAGATTCCCCTTCAGTGTGGGAAAAGGGAACTTGGGCCCTTGCTCAAGTCAGATTAATCCAGGCCCTGCAGGCAAGGAAGGTGCCTCCAGCTGAGGTCACTGGGTGAGATTGGTTAACCCAAACTTTCTTTTTTCTCTCCCTGCCCCAAACCATCACATAATTACCTATACTGCGATCATGGGAGTTTTAATTAACCAGTATTTTGTAAAGGTCTTTGAAAGTTACAAAGTTTATTAATAAACTATGAACCTGGATTCTTTTCATCAGAACTTGCTGCAAAGTTGAATATTGAATTTTTGCTTTAACTGGGCTTGTTTGCCTGATACCTGATTCTTGACAGACAGCAAGAGTTTGACATTGGCAAGGACTGTGCATTGTGCCTTTGTCTCAGCAGACTAATTAATTAGGTACCTACATTTAAGTGTAAGCATAGTCCTACTGAAGTTAACGGGACTTAGAGGTGTGTGCTCTGTACTTCAGGCAAATCCACACATTTCTTGCCAAACTGAAATCCAGAACCAATCTTGTCAAGTGAATGACTCATTTATTTAACAGATTTGATTTGTCTCTTGTTTCTGTGTGTTTGTTTCTTTTGAAGAACTCATTTGCTTTATTTGCTCTTGCTCTTCTTGCTGTGCGGTATCCATTTTCCAGTGCTGCCTCACTGTATGGGCTTTAGCCCTCTCCTCCCTGATTCACTTCTCTTCCACCTCCAACCCTGTGCGATTCCAGCGCTGCTCCCTGTAGTACATCTTTTGTTCAAGAATTAGCAGCATCTACATTTTGTGCTATTAAGTGCCGTCACCTCAGACTTGCTCGGGAGCTGGAAATTTTGATGAAATGCTGTTGTTGGAACAAAATGTTTACGATACTTTTCTGGAGTTCCCCTTTATGTAGAGTCTGTCCAAATGTTTAATTCCAGCTGTGGCTAAATATTTAATAATATAATTAACTCTGACCATTGCAGATAATTCCTACTCTGTCAAATTTCATCTGATTACCCTGTAGAGTTTTACCTACATAAGCTTCATAGCAGCACTTTGAGATGGGTGAGAGGTTATTTGCTGTGGTGCAGGAACGCAGCCACTTCTAGTGAGGAGCACAGCAGCTGCATAAATTTATTTGGCACTCAGTCATTGGAAATACAGGATACGGATCTAACCAAACCATAATAGAGACTTTCAGGAGGCAGAATACAAACATTTAACATCCTGAGTTACAATTTGGGGAGAAACTCATGTTCCTGCAGCACTCTTAAGATAATGCCACAAGATCCTCAGTGCAAATAAAACATCTGCTTTATACCTCCGTCAGACAGGTGACTCTTCTGTAATACAACACCCTTGTGAAATATGGTGGAGCTTATGGTCAGTGCTAAGGAAAAAGAGCTCTTGTTTTGTAGCGACATTTATGTTACTTGTCCATTAAAAATACAGATCCAGCTCTGTTAATGGAAGCTGACATGATCACAGCCGAAAGTAATATGTCTGCAGGCAGGCCAAAAAAATATTTATAGCCCATCATTAAGATGATTCGGGAAACTAATATGTGTTCTGTGTATACATATTGTACTTAATTTTTCTCCACAACAGATGCTTATCATGGTTTTTCTGTGTGTCTGTTGCAACGAAAAAAAGGCAAGGAAAAAATCCCAAACTGACATTATTTATTATATTGCCATTGAAAAAAGATCATGAAAGTAAGTTGTAAAAGCTATTGGGCAACATTAAACTTGTGCTGCTGAGTTCACAGGGTATCTCAGGGGACTCTGTGAACTCCTGCACGCTCTGAGAACTGGAATCTCTTGCACAGTTCTTGGGCACCGTCTTTGTTTTTGCAGTTTACAAATTAGTGGGCTTGAGGGTAAGATAAATTATGAATGGGGGAAGATTTCAGACTAGCAAAGACTGTGGGTCTTTGTGGTGAACTTCAGGATCGTTGTTTCTTCTGTCATGGCTAAGATCTTTTGAATAACAGAAGCCCAAAATGGGGAGCTGGAGGTAAAATTGCCACCAGAATGGATGTGTAAATAAAGCCATGTGAACTTTTCAAACAGTTGGATTTTTTCACTGGCAACTGTAGGCTTGGAGTGACTGAAACGTATAAATTTATGTCAGATTTACAAAATTGTTTTGCCCAAGACCCTCCCTTCATGAAAAAATGAAAACATCTCCTTTTGGCATTTTCTGAGCAAAACATTTTAGTTTCTTCATTATAAATGTTCTATGTCAATGTTTAAATTAGTTTGCTTTAAAATAAAGACTTTAAAAAATTGTTGCGAATGAGTGATTTCAGGAATGAAACAAAAGGTGGTTTGGGGTCAATTCCAGCATGTTTTCTTTATTTTTAATTTTCATCTCATCCAAAAAAAATTAAAATGAAAATATTTTTTATCAGGTGGATTCACATCATGTTAAAAAAATGTACTTGATTATCTACTGGAACAGCAAGTGAACTAAAAGTCTGTTATTCACTGACTTTGTGTGCAAAGTGGTCTCAGAATTAGTTCAAATGACACAGCAAAGAGGTACAAGTCAAATTGTACATTGTGTCTTTCTTATTTTACCAAACAGAACAACTCTGCCCTCGAGGCAAGAGGCAGAGGGGAATTTGAGGCCATTTTTCAAAGCATTTGTCGTTGATGGTTACACTGGAACAGCTAAGTGGGAGCTGAAAATCAGGCCAACAGAGTCATACACCGGGAAAAATGTTTATTGCATTAACAAAGGTACAAATTAGAGTGGGCCAAAGTGTGTGAAATCACGGAATTCTCGAGGAGTTAAAGCTTTTAATTTTGTTTCAATAAAGGCAACAGAAGTAAGGAAAGAAGACGATTCTTCCGAGGTCGCAACCTCTGATGTTGCTAGAAATTACGCAGGAGAAACAGTCCCACGCAGTTCCCCAGGGCTGCAAAGGGGCACTGACGGAAAGCTCACTTAATCTTGCTTTTTAAAACTCTGCAAAAAGAAATTTACATTCAGATGCAATGGAGGAAACAGAGCTGCACGTTGAAGCGCTCTGAGGAGGTATGCTGTCACCAGAAATGATCTGTTGTGGAATAAAAACTTTCTCCACAAATCCAACCAAACAGCAGCAGACTGGGTGAAAAGAAGCCTGGCCTAACCACAGGAGCAAATCCCATCAGGGACCATTGGTTTGTGTTGGTGAGGTACCCAGTCAGTGTGATATTGTCCTCACTCCTTGACTGGATTCTCTACAGAATTAGTTAGGTTTCTATATATAGCTGTTTTTTTAAATCATACACATTCTGTCAGGAACAAGATAAATAGCCTATGATTTACAGACACCACTGGTGGCCCATGCTGTAAGTAGGGCAAAACCATTTTACCATGGCTATGCACCATTGGTAACATGAGTGGCAAGGAGATCTTGGTTGGGGCTCCACACAGAAAGAGAGTTTTACTTTGCACCTGGAATGATGATCTGAACCTCCTAGAGAAATATGAGAAACACAGCACATCCTCTGCAAATTCAGCGTTGTTCTCACAGGCAAAGGATGTTCTTTCTGAGAATTTGCGAGTAAATCTGCTGAATAGTTTATAGGATGAAAGTAATTAAAATCTGGGTCCCTTCAGTGTGTGGTACCTACAAATTTTGTTTTTCCCAAATGTTACTAATAATGGAAAGATCCCCGACTCTCAAAACTTCAGATTCATGGAAACTTGTTCACAAACCATGTTTGGAAACATCCAATTGTAATTATATTCAACAACAACTCTATCTGTTTGCTGTGAGTGGAAGGGCTAGGGGAAGGGTAATGTCAGTAGCTCAGGTGAGTGTAGCCATCGTGCCTCCAGGGAGAAATTCAGAGCTCAGCAGCTCTCCGTCCTGGCTGCTTTGCTTACACTGAGGCCACCAGCTGTAATGCCTGCCCGGGAGCAGTCACTGGTGCCAGGTGCTGTCACTGGAGGTGACTGTATGCTGTTGTCACCATCACGTAAAGGTGCTGGGAAACGGAGGCAGCTGCAGCCCTTCAAGCACAGTGTTTCGTGGTGCAGTGGGTTTGACTGGTGAAAGCATTTGCCAGCAGAAGGGGTGATGATCAGCGCAGCACTCTGCCACAGAGCCTCGGCCCGCTTCCCTTGAGCTGCTGGTGTGCAGCAACACCCTTGCTCTAATCTGGCTATAGAGGTGTGTTCAGCACCAAAGAAATTCTCACTTGCTGGCTTTTTGCCTCCTCTGCAAAAGCCAATGACTCCCTGGAAGCATCCCAGAAAGCATCTTTCTAGGTTCTCACAAAGGCTGGCTGGTGAAATGTAATGTATGGCATTCAGTTCCTGGATATTATCAGGAAACCAGAAGTACCCAAAAGATTTCTTAGGGCAGTGTGATCCTGTAAATGACACTACTTGAACCATCACTGTGATTGGGACCATGACCTACAGTGCTGAAAGCATGAGTCTGCCTTGTTTGACAGGAGAGACGAAGCTTAAGGCTTAGAAACTTTTTCAACTTCTTCTGGATTTAACCACTAGAGGGAATGATGGCAAAGTTTATCGGTTTTGTTTAAAGTCAGACTATCTGTTTAGTGTATCAGGCATGACTCCACCAGCCCTCCATTGCCGCGAGGTGCCCTATCCACGGGAGCAGTAATCGCCACCCACACCAGGCTGGACTCACCCACGCAGAGTTGCTGAAGCACTTACTCCTCCCCGTGCACCCAGAGTGTTGTGTTTGCTTTGCATGCGAGAAGATGCTAGCAAATAAAATCTTATCCACAGTGCTGGAGCATTTTTGTTAGTGAAGGCCAGGGGTCTTCCAAGAAGGTTTTCTGTCCTTACCATCTCTGTCTCGCTGGATTTCTCTTGCTGTTTAGGAAGGTCTCAGTCATCCAGTCAGAGCAGCGAAACACCACCATGGTGCAGAACAACAGGATGGAGGAAAGATATGAAGCGGAGAGATGAGGGGAGATAGTGGGGGACCAGCTGGTTGAAGCACATCTGTTTCACCAGTAACAAGACCTGATTCCAGTTATCCTGGGTCTCACAGTATTTACCAGAAGGAATATTCGGTGGAGAGATGTGTTGTATTTCCAGCAGAGTGAATGTACATCCACAGTAACACAAAGCAGCCCTAAATGACATAAACATATGAATAACCAAGTCGCAATGCTGAGTGCATATCTAGATCCATTCTAATAGAGTAATGAAAGCCAGCTTTTTACTGTATGCTTTCTATACATGATAAAGCGATCCGTATGTTTTTGTGTCCCATAATTCCTTCCAAAGCAAACATCTTAAACACTGCAATATAGGTGCTATTTGAAACTGAAACTGGCCTAATAAGACAATTACAAGAATGCATAAGCCACATGCTAGGAAATAACAATACTGTAGCAACATAAAACATGTACAAATATATAATTACTTATATTACTCAAACATGCTGCCACAAATGGCTTTTCAATTTCCTGGGTCACAAAAGAAGCATTTTCTACATAACATTGTGACCAAAGATATTGATAAACACAATAAAAATTAATCGCTCACCCCTCTCCCAACCTAAATCATTAGCCATAATTATGTTGTTATTTTCCGCCTGTTTCCATCGACTCTATAAGCCATGGAAGTCCTGGAAAACATTCAAAAAGTGGATGTCTCTCTGGCAAAAGTGTAACATAATTTTTTATATTCTAAAACATAATGTTTCAGTGGTGTTTTCGTTTTCTGGCAGGTAGTGTCTCTGGAATGACATCTGCAGTGAAGGAAAGACTTTTAAGCTTTTGTTGGAAGTTTGCAACGTCAGCTCATACGTACGAATCTTTGGGCCTTTTAATTGTTCCTGCTTTTCTGGAGGAAGGGGCTTGAAAGCAAATGTGATTGATGCTTGATGATAAAAACTACCCTCACGTTGCAGGGCTCCTCCTAATTGCCTGAAGGACCTGAGTGGATTTCTCGCTCTCCTTGTGCTCCTATGTCCAAATTATCCTTCCTGCTGAGCAAGAAGGAGCCAGGGCCAGCACGGTGCGAGGGTGACGGGGCTGCCCGCCATCACGTGCTTCTTCTGGTGTGCCTGGCGCTGTGCAGAGCCCTGTCTCCTGCAGGGTTAGGTGGTATCACAGCTGTCATTATCACCCTCCAAACTTTTCGTGTCCCTTGTGATTGCTGGCAGGAGCTTGAATACTTGAATACAAAACCCACAGATGTCTTTGTGGTTCAAGAAACAGACACAGCTCAGACAGACATGTCGTTTTCTGACCTCGTGTTTTTAAGGCCAGTTTTATCCCCATTATCACTGGTAGGGCTTGGGGTAAAAACATTGAAACAGGAGTTTTGCTTGAGATACAGTGAGTTTGGGGGTTTATTTGCTGCTTTGACACTTTAGATTCATGATTCCTGTATTTCCTCAAATGAATGCCAGTTACTTCACCCCATGATAGCAGTTTTACACGTCCATTCAGCGGGAGAAAAACGCTGCCTCCGGACGACAGGAAGGAGTACATAACCCCCCCAGGATCAGCTGTATGGATTCAAGGTTTTGGACCTGCTAATTTTAAAAGGAGCAGTTAATAACTGAAGCCAACTCCTGCTGCCAGCAGCACCTTGCAAAATAATCGTGTGTGTGTTATTAGAGAGCGTTTAGACCAAGGAGCACCTACAAACATCACTGGGGTCGGGCCCCACTTGTTGGGGGGTACCTGGGGACTGCGAATCGCACTGAAAAGCAGGACAAAAGGGTGAGACAAACATGGTAGGGAGGGGAAGGTAAATGAAATAGGAAATTTTAATAGTGGGGAAATAAATTAACTGAGAGCCAGTTTCAGAGCGGCTGGACTGGTTTCCACAATCATGTTGAATTTGATAAGCAGTTTGGAAGAAAAACAACAGGGTGGGATTTTAAAGCACCAGACCCTTTCCCCTGGATAGCTGCAAACTGAAGGTTTTTGGCTTTTCATTTTGAAAGGAGATTTTTCATTTAGAAACAAGCATGATAAAAAGCTGTATTTACAAGAGTTAAAGAACATGAAAGCAAAAGGAAACCCTGGATTTTGGATTTAGTAAAAATTATTTCTCCCCTCCATTTATCACATTTTTTTCTTTTTGTTTCGGTCCAAGCCTGCTACTCCCCCTGTCTTATTTTCCTGCCCGGGATTTCCCAGTTGTCCACCAGCTGACCCCTCACTCAGCTCTCCGTGACCTCTCAGCTGTGTTTCACATAGTTTAGCCGCGGACACCTCCGCCCAGGAGGAGCAGCAGTCACAAGCCAGTGTGCCCAGTATGCTCCACGCCTAACGTCAGCTCTCTCAAACCTAAATATTTTGTGTGAGCTAGTTGATCTCAGCTCCTTCTACAGCTGTCGAGGAGAGAGAAGCTTCTCCAGAGAGCGTTTCCTCTTCCCTGTCCTTATAAGTCCCCAGGTGCAATGGGAGGACATGACCACATGTCCCCGTGGCCTATGGAGGGAAGCTCCATGCCCTGCTGCAGGCTACAGCAGACGTTGCCTCCCTCCCTGCATGTAACCCTGCTGAGATGGCAGTAGGCAGGAGATGCCTGGAGGGGAAAAAACTGGGGAGGGTGAGGTGTTGGGCTGATGGAGTTTTCCTTTGGTCCTGGTATTACCGGGCTTTTGGAGAAGTGACAGAAGCTGGATTTGCTGGTACAGCTTGGAGGCTTGGGGTGTCACTGGGGAAGGCAGGTCAGGCAGGTGAGCCCAGGGCTGCCCTGGGGAGGAGCTGGGGCATAGGCTGGGAAGGATGCAGGAACTGGAAGGGACTGGGAGCTGTGGAGGGGATATTAAGTATGAAGCACTGGGTTTTTACTTGTAGTGTCCATTGCTCAATTTGCAATCCTTGCTCAAGGCAAAAACAGCAGTGGAATTCAACATATTTAGACTCAGTGGGCACATTGTAGTCACAAAAAATTAAAGCTTTTTCACCAAGCAGACCACAGTGGGCAGAT
The DNA here is from genome assembly GCF_964195595.1 of Calonectris borealis. NCBI lineage: Eukaryota > Metazoa > Chordata > Aves > Procellariiformes > Procellariidae > Calonectris > Calonectris borealis. Next base: position 24,264,845 of record NC_134318.1, read on the forward strand.
AAGGGCTCCTCTTCCCAAGAAGGATGTCAGGGGGATTGCAGAAGAGCTTTGAGCACACACGGTGGGAACTTCTGCCATCACATGCAACCTCAGCACCAGCCATTCATCTTCTGACTTCTGCACCACCCGTCTGAAGAAATTGTGCTAAGGACCAGGCTGGCGTGTGAAGCCTTAACTCCTTCCCTGATCCCACAGCTGAGTAATTCAGGTTATTCAGTTTCATTGTGGAACACAAGAGCTAGGAAAAACTGTAGCCCAGCTGTTCCCCTTCTCCAGCCTGGGAGTCCCTGGCTGTGTTTTGCAGGGGCTGAGGGGAAAAGCTCCCCTGAGTGCCTACCCCTTGCTTTACCGCTAGTCTTTTCCTTCACTTGTGGGCGATTCTGAAGCAGATTTACTTTCTTCCAGTGCAGGAGGAGACCACTATAGAAACACGTGAGCTCTGTAGCTTTGTAACAATAATAAACTAAAAAAGCCCCGTCTCCCAAGTTTGCTATTCCACATAGTCATGACCAAGCGGTGCCTTGTGCAGGAAGCTGAGCAACACACAGTCTCCAGAAGTGTTCCCATGAAGATTTTAATCTGCGTAATCTAAGGAGCTTTCTTACAATAAACCATTGAAATCAACTCATCTGGTCCCATTCTTGTGTTTAGAGTGATTCTTCCTTCACATGTGCCTGGGGTGTTATGCCGGGCTCGCCAGACACCCTGTTTGTTGTTTTGTGTCACGAGTCCGTCCTCAGCAGGACCGGTGCTCCCGAGCTTTTCCGCCTGGCACTTCCACCCACTCCAGGGACTGCTCGTGTTTTTCCACGCTACCGAGATACATCTTTCAGCTAAAACTCAATCTGGCCAGCTGGGATTGCTGTTTGGACTGGAGGCCTAATAGACAGACCCCACTTGCCCTCTCAGGGTGGGATTTCACTGCCCCCAGCTCAGACACAGTTTAAGACATTTGACTGCTTGCACTTTATCCCTCCGGCATGGAGCTGGACTTATGGCTCTTGCTGGAGTCAGGCAGGCCACAGCAAAAGACAAAGTATGCAAAATGTTAGTTATACCTAGCAGGTATCCTAGCATGGTCTGAGGGGCAGGATGCTCAGGAATCCCTTCAGCTGTATCTCCAGAGGATGACTTCTGGTCTGAATCAGACAAAAGAGCTTCTGGCCTGGGCACTTTGGAGTACAGTTGTTTTAGGCAAGAACCTATGAATTTTTATCTAGAAACTTACTTGGCCATCTCCCCCACTCAGTGGTTGGCAGAAGTTCCCTGCTGACCCAAAGGGAGATCATGCAGTGCCAGCACAGTCTCTGCCTTGGGTTCATGATCAGGGGTGCTCAGAAACTCTCCTAAGTTATGCTGGAGGTGTGAAGCTTAATGCCCTTGGGTCAGCTCTCTCCTCTTGTCAGGGGAGCTCAGCATCGGTGTTGCTTTGTGCAAGGAAAGCGCCTGGGACAGGGTTTGGGCAAGGAGATTGGTGTATCGGTGTGGGAAGGAGATGCAGCCCGGGATGATCTGGGGGTGCCCACGCTGCTCCATCGTGCAGGAGGTCAGGGGCTCCTAGCTGACAGTGAGCTCCATGTCCGCAAACCCTTGTGAGCAGGGACAAAAATCTGGGCTCAGCCATCAGGAAGGCACACGAGTTGGGAGAGAAAAGGCAGAGACCCTCCTCACCTGGAATCCTGCCCTTGGCAGCACACAGGATTAGGCACCGGGTTTAGCTGTGATTTAGCAGCAGGATACGCGCAGGGCAGATCTCTGCCACCACAGAGACACAGAAAGTTCTGCAGTTCTCCGCTGCTACAGCTCTGAGTGTATGTCATCACTTCCAAAATTGCAAGCCAGAAAGTGAAAAAAGAAAGACTAAAGTTTTGAATGAAATAAAGCATTCCATTCAGATTCAGTCAATTTTGAAGGACTCTCTACTAAAAAAAAGCGAAGAACATTTCGTAACTGTCATTTCTCATTCAAAAAGTGTTTGACTTTTGCAAGAACAGAATTAATTTCCCCTGACAGCAGCAGTTTGGCAGTTTGGAGACAAGTTTATGAAACATATTGGTGTTGTTGAATCTTCTTTTTTTGCTTTAAAAGGCAAAGTTTTAAACTTCTAAATCTTTTAAAGTTGAAAATGTAAAAAATTGGGTGAAAAAGTCTCTCCCTTTTCTTTTTATGTCAAACAAACAGACTGTGTTTGCAGACTGCATGCCAGATCAGAGTCTTGACAGTATATCAGCTACTTCGGTCAAGTGTGAAGTCCTGACTGTGAGAGCAATAAATTCACAAATCAAAACTATCCTTCCTGAGGCTGAAGGAACTTTATTGCTGGAAAACACAGTCGCACACTGGTTTTCTTTCATACCACCGTGATAAAGTCCTCGAGACAATGAGGTATTTATTCCAGGTTTCCTTAGTTTAAGAAAGCTTTCAATGCACAGACCTTGTATGGAGTTAAACACTGTTTATATTAGGCAGAGGCAATAATGGACTTAGATAAGGTATGCTCCCCAAATAGGAATGATCTGTAGCGCTCAGAGCCCCTGAGAGGGAACAGGGCTTGAATCACCGAACCCTGATATTAAAAGCAATAGCCTGGCTGTGGAAACACCAGGCCAGTCACCAAGTGGCACGCTGCAGGCTTGAGGTAATGCTCCACGTCCCCATTGTCCCGGCATGCTGATGCTGCACCTCACTGGCTCGGAGCTTTTGTTTCGCACAGGAAGATGACTGCATGGCTGTCCTTGCTCTGTGGCTCCTGGCGTTTAAAAAAAGCCTTCCCTTCGTGAATCACAATATGCACTCCCCAGCCAATTATATTTGGCCTCCAAACTGTTTACTCCATAGCTGATATATTCTTGCCCCTGGCTCTACCCCCACCCTCCTTTTTGTTCTTTTTAAGGAATAGCCAGGGGAAACCAGGACAGCATTTCCAAAATTTGGCTGTATAAAATAAACAGATTTTTTTCCCAGCAGGTCCTGTTTTGTGCTGAGTTGCCTGTTAGCACCAAACTCCAATGCTGCTGAGGTTTAGCTAGCATGGTGCCAAGTGCAATGAGAGCTTGCTCTCGGGGCAAACCTCTGGGTGCAGTTGTAGCACTGCTAGTAGCATTTTGAGAGGAAGACCGTGCGGGACAAATGAGGGTGCAGTGAGTTTCAGCAGTTAAAACAAGCTGTTTGTGTCTGGAGCAGCACAGATTGATCTCTTAAAGAGTCATAAAATAGAGAAGTAAAAGACAAAACATTGGAGGGTGAAACAGCGTTTCTGCAGTGACTTTGTGCAACACATCATACTTTTTCAATTATAAAAATACAGTGGCATGAAATTCCTAAGGGCATTTAAAAAATGGAAAGCCATTTTGAACAAAAAGTCCCAAAAGGCTTGTTTAGAAAGGAATTAATTGGAGTGCTGCTTTTTTCTAAATGCCTTTTGTAGTACTCTTTCCTAAATGACTGTGGCAGTTTGTGGACTCCAAACCTACATCTTTCTCTAGAAGAGCATTAAACCTATTTTATGGAATTCTGTATACGAGCTCTGCCTCACACGAGGAATGACCGAAATTTCAGCACAGCCTACTCTTGAAATGCTTCCAGACTGACAGTCTTGCTCAGCCAGTTCAAGTCACCTTCTTTACCTGAATCTTTGCCCTTGCTCTGTAAAATGTTGGTGCTGTCTCCTGGAAGCAGTCAGAGGTCTCGCTGTGTCTCAGGAATGAGCCTGTTGGCCCCCTGCTACTCCCTCGCTATCCACCACCGCCTGCTCGCCTCGTGCCTGAGCGTGTTGCCTTGCTACGTAGGGAAATCTCCAAATGCTGACTTCTCCAGGTCACAACTCTGGTGGTTCGTCAGCAACGGGACATACCTGGCCAGACGCTCCCTGTGGTTGCAAAGGGAGTCCTTGGACCTGCAAGGATGTGTCTTCATGCACGGCCAGGCTGGCTGGAGGATGCTGGAGGGAGTGCAGGATGCTTTAAGCCCACCAGCACCGGGGGTGTGGGATTCAGCCTGCACAGCCCTGCAGCAATGGCAGCTGGTCCCCAGCTGCCCCAGAGAGACCAAAGGACCACTCCTGTGCATGATGCCAAGTCTGCAGGAGCAACACCTCAGCTAATGTGTTTGCTGTGTGGCTTTGCAATGGAAAATGTTTCAGAAAATAGAAATGTGTGATCAAAAAAGAGAAGAAAAAAACAAGGAGGGAAGGAGATGGAGAAGGGCAGACTGGAGTTCAGGATGGGTCTTGTTCCCACGTTAAGGAGAATATGATTTCAAATGGGAAGTACTCCTTCTGTGCTGGGCCAGGTTTCTTCCTGAGAGATCAATGCAGAAGTACCCCCCTCTCCCAAAGGGGCCTCTTCTTCATGGGAGCTTTGCCTGAAGAGGAGCGGGCTGCAGGGCTGGGTTGGCCTGGCTGTGGACCCTGTGGGTACCACCGCACCTCGGGCACTCGGGCATCACTGCCGGGGCTGCAAAGTGACCGGAGGATCGCCCTCACAGCCCTTCTGGCCAGCCTTCTGCTATAAGAAATGGGAGGTTTGCAGGGCTTGAAGGTTGTCCCTTTCACGTGGGGGAGCTGTAGCTTGGATTTTACAGCCATTTCCTCGGTGGGGCCCTGCAAGATATCACTTAGTAAACAGTAATAGGGAGATTGATCCTTTACAGCCCTGGATGAGAGTTAGGGATTGGTCGGGTTTTGCCTATGACCCTTTGCAGATTCTGCGGAGGCTGCGCTCATTCTGAGCTGAGTGCTAACGCTGCCGAAACCAGGGCTACATCTCCTCTTGTCTTTTAATGGGGTCCAGATCGCAGTTTCCTGTGGTGTTTTGAGCACGTCTGTTTCCATGTTGGCTTGTTCTTTTCTTTGCAAACTTAATGTGCCTGGAGGGAGAGAAGTATTTGTTCTGGGTTTCTGGGTGGTAAAGTCCTTACTTGGCTCTGGCCCTCCAGCTCCTCAGGTGGACAGTCTGAACAAAGCGGGGAAAGGAGGTGTCATTGCACTTGAAATAATTATTTTCCAGTAACAGAAATTTTGGCCTTCCATCAAGAAAATGAGGGGAAAGTGGAGCTCGTTATTATTTTTCATAAATACTTCGGCCATTTTCCCCCCCTCTCCAGAGATAATTTTGAATTGTCACAAAAAGCTATCAGGCCGCATCCCAGCTGGTTCCTTTTGCTGACGTCGCCCAGAGTCACGCTGGTGCCCCAGGGACTTTCTGTTGGCCTTCTCCTCTGTGACCTCCCCCCAGGGCAGTGTCTGCCGTGCTGCCCCACAGTTGCCTCCCCGCTGGAGCGGCACAAAGATGTTCAGCCCCATCTCCCAGGAGGCACTGGAGCACCAGACCATATGCAAATGATCTTTTCTGCTTGAAAAGAAAAAAAAAAGAAGGGAAAACTTTCCATTCCATTTTGAGTGAAAGCCAAACTTTTCCAAAGAAAGTAAACAGTTTTCATGAAAACTTTCTATAAAGTGCAAACCATGTTTTCAGTAAAACCCCAGTATCAACAGTTTTGTGTCTGTCCTACTTTAGGCCTTTCAAAGGAGGAGACCTTTAAAGCCCATATACTGTTTTCTGGTGGGAAAATCTGTGAAAAATAGAGCAATTGTCAAGTTTCAGTGATTATCTGCACTTCTCGCTGCCCTGTGAAATAGCACTGGACCCAAAGTGAATCCAACAGCTTTATGTCTGTGGGCCGAGCAGACCAATTCACCAACTATCTAAAAAGACTCTCTCAGCCTCCCAGTAATCTGTTAATTAACTGCTGATAAATGGTGGGCTTAATCCTGGGTGGGGGAGTGGGGGGTTAATCCCACCCCCGTCTGGCGCAGCCCCCGGGGGCTGCACAGCTGTACAGCTGCTCTGGCACCGCATGTGCTGGTCCTGCACGGCCGTGGGTGTTTGCCTTTACGGGGAGCAGGGAGGACACAGCTTCACAGTAAATCCAACCCTTGCTGCTCTAAAAGCTGCCTGTTTTAGCAGTGAGTGTCCAGATGAGAGGCGTATTTGCCCAATTGAAGGAAAGTCTATTTTTTCCTGGTGACAAGCATCTAAATCACTCCGGGGCGTGCCAGACATCCCGATGGTGGTGTCGCCAGTTCCCAAGGCTTGGCTCCACCTGGCCACCCAAAGCATGAGCTGGGATCTCCCTCTGCAAATCCGGACAATACCCAGCCTTGATGGCCTGAGTGGTGCCAGACCTGGAGCCTCTGCTTACTTCCCGCTGGGAGCTCTCCCAGTAAAACCCTTACTCAGTCGGGAGTTCAAAACCGCTTGTCGAATTACCTTTGTCTGCAGCTGAGACCGGGGTTCCTGCATTTGTGCTGACCTTGTTCCTGTCTCCTGCCTGTCCCTTAGCTGCCTGTCTCTGCCGGTTTCCTTCTCTTCCGGAGGGCCAGGCACGAGAGCGTGCACGCCGCGGCTGCCTCATCCCCTCGTGCCCTCCCAGGCTGGAGATTTTCCGAGGGGCTGCTCCGTGCCCCCGCCCTGCGTGGGTCCTGCCAGGCTTGGTGTGGCAGCGTCCCCCAGGGCTCCTGCTGGTTTGTACATAGGGGACAGAAGAATAGATGGTGCAAGCCCAGCTAAACAATAGGCTTTGTCCTGCGCCTGCTCTCCCCCGAGAGCTGCTCTCTCAACGGAGCAAGCCCAGTCCTGTCCAACTTTGTGTAGGAGGTGACAGGTTTGGGTCCCCTCCAGGTACAGTGACACACTTGTCGCCCCTTTTCCTTGCTTGAAGGGGTTTTGAGGTATGATGGCTGTTTTGCTCCTGCTCCCTGCCCTCACTAGCAGGGCCGTCCTCGTGGGCACAAGCCAAGATGAAAGCTGCTCTGGTGGAAAGCTGGCAGCTGCGGGTTTTGTATGCAGAGGGGCTGCACATGCATCTCGGTGGGTTTTTTTTCTGACGCACGTGCTGGCCTTGAAGAATTGGCTTTGCCTGTTGTTGACTTCAGACGAGCTGCTTTCCAACGGTGCCTGCAACCACCGAAGGTCATGTTTCCATCTGGGCGTATTCCCTTCTCTTCTCCCCCTTTTCCCTTTCACCCTCCACATCTCTCAATTTTAAACCTACAGAGAGAGAGAGAGGCTCAAAATCTCTGGAAAGCAGGTCTTCAAAGCTCCCTCCTCTGGGGGAATCACAGATCTGTGCCCCTTGCTGAAGCCCCATTTCAGCAGCTGTTGCTCCACGGAGGCTGCGGCACGGCTTGCAGAGCGATGCAGGCAGCCTGCCCAGCCGGCGCCCGGTGCTTTGCCGGCAAGTGCAGTCAGTGGCAGCTCTCACCACCTCGGTGTCGTGCTGGGCTGCAGCAGGGTCTCGATTTTAGGGTAGCATGTACAAGTGGGATCCCCCGAGAAGCTTTAAAGGCATCATTTCAGTCTTGGCTTGACAAATTTCAGCCTGAACTGTCAGTGATGCTCTGCTTCACCAAATGCAGGTGCTCTTTGGCTGGAATATTTTCAGGGCTGCTTGGTATTAAATACATTGCATTTCACTTTAGCAAGTGAATTAATGTCACTATGGTCTTTACCCCATAATGAGTTTTGCTCTGCGTTTTTCTTCCTGTGACTGTTTTAAGTATATATAAAGTGTGTGTATGTGTGGTTGGACCTGTATTGGTCAGCTGGGGGAAAAAGAGGGTTTTACAGTCAGAAAAGCTGGCCAAGCAATGAATAGTGCCCGAAGATTGCATGGTAGTTGTGGAAAGTCAGTTTTCAATTCAAAATTATCTGCCTTTCTTTTAGGAAAAACATGACATAACAGAGATATACCAGTGATTTATTTGTCCAGTCAAAAGTGCTTTGATTTTGGAAAGCAAATGCAGAATACGCAGTGAAACTCGCAGCAATCACACACTTACCAGCCATCCACAGGATGAAGTGTGCCTGTGCGAAGCATTCACTAAGTTTGCTGTAATCATGATCTGATTGGAAGCCGGTCAGGCAAACAAAAGGGTCTAATTTGGGCTAAAGAAATAATTTTCTGTGAGTAATTAGGATATGTATTCATGGGTAAAGCATTTTGCAAATGTTAGCTGCTATGTAAACATACTCATAATTGTTATTAATGGAGTAAGGAAGTATTTTGACAGACAGCAGTCAAGATGAACTTTTCCAAGCCACAGTGTTTTCTATAGAGGAATATGAATATGTAGAGACTGTCTATACATACGTACAGAAAAGGCAGATGGTGTTTTAGCCAGCTGAAGTGATATCTATAAGGCTGCGGTTTTCTTCTTTGCCCCACATACCTTTGTGATCCCAGCAGGACCACGGCAGGCGAAGGCTTGCTCCCCCGTTTCCCCATGGCTGGAAGGAGGAGCAAGGCAAAGGCTGTCTGAATGTTCACAGGGAAGACTCCATCCAGGCAGGCAGCCTGCGGCCGGCCCGGCCCAGCAGCTTTCCTGGCCCTGCAGAAAGCGGGCGGTTGGCCCTCGGAGCTGCCTCCGCTCTGCCCAGCCCCCCTGCCTTCAGCCTGGACGCTGACTGCTGGGTTGTCACCCCCTGCCTGCTCCCGCGGGAAAAGGAGCGGGGTTTCGGTGTTTGCCAGCACTGACTTTTCGAGGAAAGCACGTGCTTTCTTAGGAGATGTACTATTTTTGGTCAGAAAACTGGAAGCCCTCAAAATGTCTGCCCCAAATTTTTCCACTTCGGATCCAACAGGAGTTTCTTTTTCCTTTCCTTTTTTTTTCCTTGGGGGGAGGCTTCAGTAACTTTCTTTTGTCTTCCACAGGCTCTTGAGTTACTTTTTTTTTTTTTTTGCTGCAAAATGAGTTTATCCTCCACAAGAAGAAAATATTTTCTGAACACCCTGAGTCTAACTCCTGAGCGTAGAGACCTGACTCTTGGAAGATGTGCTGCTAGAAAAGAAAAAGAATGAGGGAAGCTACAAAGAAACCTCTGCCTAACTGCACCTTTCTAAAACCAAAGACCTTGCATGCAGGTCTCCTGCTAGCGCGGTGTGAGCTGTAATATTCATTTCGCCAGTATGGGTCAATGATTTTCTTCTTGGGCTGATTTCCCTCTGCTGGCAGTGCGGAGGAGAGCGGGTTCGAGGCCTCGGGCACCGCGGCAGCGCTCCCCACCAGCTGTGTCGGGGCACACAGCGAGTGGTCCCGCTGGCGTGGATGGAGGACATGCCTCTCTGCCCCTCCTCGCCACACTGAGGGAAGACAGGGTTTCTCACATCCCCAGCGAGACACAAAGAGCTTGCAAGGATGAGAAGTGTTTTGTGCAGAAACATCTCTGCAATGTTTTGGGGATTGAACTGTACAACATTAAAAATGTCCAGTAATATTACACCTTGTTTGCATTTTCAAAAGCTGATATATGAGTTTGAAATACTACTTTTCCTAAGTACAGTTCTAAAAAAACGCATGGTTTCAGGTGAAGATGAAATTTCCTTACAATTTGATTTGAAAGATATTTCAAGCCTTGAACTTGGGGGAAACAGGGGAATTTACCTTCTTCCTTTTTCCTTTCTCCCTTTTCCTTTTCCTCCTTCTCCTTCTTCCCCTTCTCCTTTTTCTTTTTTCTTTTTCCTTTTTTCTTTTTCCTTTTTTTTTCCTTTTTCCTCTTTCCTTTTTCCTTCTGCTTTCGTTTCCTTTCTTTTAACAGAAACAATTTTCCTAATTCACTGAGGATTTCTAAAATGCTTCTCTGACCTAAAACTTCCATCTCTGCTGGAACCCTTGCTCCCATTGCTGGAGACAGGCTGTGTGCTGCAAGGTGGTGTGAGAAGGGTGGGCACAGGAGTAAGTGATGGCAAATTTATGAGGTCCCACCTTATAAATTTATGTGAAAGGCAATAAAAGCGGTTTTAAGGGTGTATCTGTATGTCTATACTTCAATCTGTGATAGACCCATGAAAGCCCCATTTCATCTGTTAGCACAAGAGTCCTCCGAACCACAGAGCTGATGGAAAGGCGCTGAGGTCAAAACCACTTTAGAGGGGTTTTTAACGGCCATATAAGCCAACCTGGGACTGTGAGACTCCTACTAGGGCGCCTAGAGAAGGAGCCTCCTTATCTCCCCACTGTGGTGACCTGCTGATAAAGTCCAGCTGCTGTGAATAAAAAGCCACAAAATATTTGTATATCCAAAATGAAAAATTCCCCAGACCTTGATCAAACAGGGTGGCCAGTAGGAGTCTGGCTCAGATGGGGCATTCTTCGTCATTCTGTTTCAACTGATGAGAGAGAGTCTTTTTAAATAATAGTAGCTATGCTTTTGGGGTTGGACAGAGCTCACCCAGATTTAGCCACCTAGATGTTAGTCCTCTACTCTACCTCAACACTTTGGTGCTCTTAATAGCCAGCTGCTACAACATGCCCAGCATGCCACTGGAGGTGGGATGAAAAGTCCCATGGAGGTGCCTGTTGGCCAAGATGCTTTCAGATGGCCAAGACCATGTGCTGAACTTTCATGGTGGAGCGTAAGTAGCTTGGAGTGACTCAGCTGCCTGATCAGGGCTGATCCGAGCAGATCATCAGCTATAGCCTTGACTGGGTTCAAGAGATCCCAGATGAATGTTTATTTAGGAACAAATTGAAATTGTAATTGGATCTAGAGACTGCATCACTTGATTGGGCGTTGGAAAATCTGTGTTCCTCTCTAGTGGTCCATAGACCAGCAGGTGACTTTGTCCAAGTCCCTTTGGCTATGATGTTTCCCCGGCCTCTGAAGAGTCAGAAAAATCCTACGGGCCCCTAAGCTTCAGGCAACAGCTTGTGTTTGATGAGTGGGAAGCACCACCTAAGGACTAATGGTCGATTACAAAGAAAATATCCACCTCCAAGCTGAGTCCCTGAGCCAGCACAGCTCGTCTTTCCAGAAAGCGAGCAAGAAGCGTGGCACAGACAGTAATTAAGTACCAGCTTTCTGTGAAGATCGGCCACATTTTTCCTTTTAGTTTTCACTTCTCAGAGAGGAGCTGTGGCCTCTACTCAGCCTCCTGCCCTGTGCAGGCGACGGTCCATCGGTGCAGCCCCTTGCCCGTGCCTGCCCTGGCTCTGCCCGGCTGCAGGCTGGCAGCAGGCAGGGGAGCCCTGAGACGAAGCAGCTGCCGGCTTCGAGGGATTTACCCTGTGAACCGGAGCTCGGGGACTTGGCTTGGAGCTCGCTCACATCCTGCCAGGCAGGATTCGCTCTGCAGACCACCCGATTTTTAATATTGGGCTGAGGATTTAACTCAGATCAGAGCAAATCTGGGCCTGGAATCTGCCCTCCCATAAATACTCTAGGCTCTTAGCGCTGCCATAGCTTCGCAGAGGGTGCCTGTGCAGGGCTGCCCTTGTCTGGCAGAGGGCAATACTGCAGCACCTCATGATACAAACCTCTTTTCCTTATCACACCAGTGTGCAGTTCTGCTGCGTGGTCCACCTGGCTCGCTCGCCTTGGCTCCAACCAGCTAGAGAGCACAGAGCGCTGCGCAGGAGGGTGGTTCCTATTAACCAGCTTTAATAGCTGCTGCTATAAAGGCAGGCTGACAGCTGCTGGAGAAGCCTCTGCTTTTGCCCCCCTCCCCTCTGCCGTGGGCTAGCTGCTTGCTGCGAGGAGCCAGATTTGTTCTATTAAAAGTGTTTTCCCGGATGGAGGGAAGTTCTCATGCACTCTGCCCCGGCCACCCCTGACCCGCACTGGCTCCGATGTGAGCAGCCTTTTATTCAGCACGGCTCGGTGATTGGAAGCAGACCTGAGCGGGACACCTGCCCGCACTCACCCCAAAATGAAGGAAGGCGCTGAGCGTGTTTGGGGCAGGCAGCGGTGGTCTTGGTCCCAGGCTGCGTGGGGCAAGCCACCATCCCGGCTCCTCAGGGCACCAGGACCCTTTGGGCACTTTTTGTCGAGGATCTCTGGGCTAACGTGCAGGTTGCAACCTCAGAAAGCCTCTCCAGCTGCCTGCCAACTCTTGGAAACAGCAGTTGTATTAGCAGGTGAATTGAAGCTGGGGTTTTCCAAGGTCTTAGTGACAGAAATTTAAAGGGTTTGCAAAAGCCTGGATTTAGCTCTGTGGGTTTTGCAGCTGCCCCAGTGTCACCTGGGTGAGAACACGTCCTGCTGTGGGCTGCACAAATGCTGCCTCACTCCTCTCCCACCCTCCAGCCCCTGCAGCAAGCCTGTCCCTGCGTATCGACACCCACAGCAGCACAGGGACGTGACAAACGCAGTCGCAGAGCTGATGCCTGAGCCGCTTCCCTGGGTCTGGTGAAGGGTGGTGGCCCCGGAGGGGAGCATCAGGCTGGTGGCTCCCTGCTTCCGCAGAGCTCGTGCGTTACAAGGTGCTTGCTGGAAACAATTTTGTCATGGAAAACCCACTGGGACTTTTTGAAACAAGACTTCAGAAGAAAACATCTGGCTATTTTAAACAGAAGAATTTGGGAGTAACTATAGCTCTAAGCTTCAGTTAATAAAGAAAAACTTTCAAATGCTAATAAGAAATTCAGAAACCTCCCATTTAAAACCAGCAAAATAGCGTGTCAAAGTGTCAAAGTGAAATGTGTAAATTATTTATGAGGCAATGCTGGGCAGGCCACATAGCAGGTAAACTCAGCCAGGTACAAGCTAATGGTACCCCAGGATGGAAAACAGCTGGGGGGACTGGCATCGCCCTTGCTGAGCTCCCGTGTGCTTGCTTAGGTGAGATGCCAGCGCGTTCACCGCACTCCCTCCGGGTCCCGTCACTGCAACTGAACTCAGGAGGTGACATTCAAGTGTATAAGCTATGTCCCCAGTAACACTTGTTTATGGAGCCAGTAGGACATAATTTTAGCAGGAGAAATTTAGGCGTAAAAGGGGAATGCCCCAGCAAGCATCTCTCAGCTGGCCGGTGAGCTGCAAGTCTTCTGGCAGGAGGCAGGAGGCAGCGGTTGGAGCACAGGGCGAGCTGCCAGGAGCTTGTGAGGTCTCACGACAGAGGGAAATGAAGTGATTTTTTCAGTGCCACAGACGGCTGTGGCAGTGAGCAATCACTTCATTTCCCTGCGATTTTTCATAGCAAGGCAGAAAGATTTGCTAGTTTCTGAAGCCAAAACATTTTGGTAGTAAAATGTCTCATGTTCTCACATAATTTTGACAGGATCTGGGTTCTGGGAGTTATTTTTCAGAGCGCCTTACAAAAGGCAGACTCAGTTTCTTCCCAGGGAAAGCTCTTATCAGGGAAACACCCCTCCAATGAATTTCCTGTGCAGGGACATATCCTGAGAAATGAATTTAATTTTCCCGTTGTTTGTGACATCTAATTTAGGAAGAGAAGGAGAATTTTCCATCTGCCAGCATTTAAACGTTCCTTCACCTGGACGAATCCCACTGGCCCCTTTGCAAGATTGCCTTCTGATTCAGATACCTGGCGAGCAAAACTGTCTCCATGTAAAAGGAGTTTGTTTGAACTCCTCACAAGGTGTCTTGCATTGATCCTCACTTGGAAGGGGAGCCAAGCAGCACTTTTAGCCCCAGTTTACACTTGGACAATTGGTGCACCAGGTGATTAAGGAACTTGACCAAGGTCATATGGTGAGTCTGTGGCAGAGCAGATGTTGGCATTCAAAATTCAGATTACTGCCCTAATTTCTGGTCACCTTTCCTCTTCATACGCTCAGTCATTGCTGCCTTTTCCTCCCATATAATAACAACTGGATTAACTTGTCAGATAAATGTCCGCTCAAGTAGCAGTTAATTTCGAGTGAGAAGTCCAGGATGTGACACTTATACCCTGAAGAGTTTATGGGCAAAATTCCTGGGAAATTCTGCACTCTTTTCATTCCTGTGGAGTACTCAAGACCCGTTCTCCTCCAAAGGACAGCAACATCTACCCCTGTGCGAGATGAAACCACCCCCTCAAGTCCCTGGTGAGCCGGAGCTATTGTGGCAGCCCTGGCTTAGGTCGCTCCCACAGCCCAGGTTTAGGGCTAGTACAAACCATGAGCTGGTGCTTTCGTGACAGGGGACATCTTCATTATGTCATTTGCCAGACCCTTAACAGTCCACACATTACCCGTAATAACTGCGTCTCGCACGCCCCTACAAATTACAAATGTTTGTCTGAGGTTAAAATTGTGAATCCCAGGGCATTTATATAAAAACTTTTATGCATTCCTTGAATGAAAAATGGTGCACCGTGTACTCATTAGCTTTATTTGTCATATTGAGTGAACATTCGACAGCCCAAACAAATTCCTGCCTGTTAGCTAGGAACACGGTTACTCCTGCAGCGTTTTATAAACTTCTTTTGGCAACGGTACAAAACGCAGAGAAGTTATCGAGGCACATTCCCTGCAGCTGTTGTAATCTTTACAAACTGATTTCTTATTTCACCAGGGGAATAAAAAAAATGATATTCACAATAATAACAATGATGACGATGATGACATAGTTATTACATTTTCATCAGAGGATCTCTAAGCACTTTATAAACTATAGCTAAGCTTCAAAATAAATAATCCTGCAGGGCATATAAGTACTATACTGTATTTTGCATGGTCCCATTAGGCTGTAGAAAAGATCGAACAAACCCTAACCTACAGACAACCTTAACTTTAAACTTTCTTCTGAACATATTGTTAAAATTTGAAATATTCCTCTCCCCAACACTTTTCACAATTAAAATTTCCATCTTGAAATATTTTGAAAAAGTCCAAAGATGAGTCAGAAAGCATGAGAATACATGGGAAACCCCCTCAACCCTTCTTATGTTGTTTTCAACATATCTACTTCAAGGTGTGAAAAATGGGAATATTCTGATTTTTGAAACACTGCTACTGTGTTAAATAAAAGTAACAAAGTGCTTGAACTGGTGTGTAGGCAGCCCTTTTTAACCAGAAAACACTTTTATTTAAAACTATTGGAAAGTTTGTATTTTTACAAAAATCTGGAGATGATTCCTGCTTACCCCCTTCACTTTGGACCAAATTATCTGCTAATTAATTCCTCTCACCCTCAAATCCCTGAGGGTTTTTTTGTACTATATTTAAATTATTAGATAGGGCAATATTTCTCGTCTTGTCATGTATTTGTGCAGTTTGCTTTTCATTTACTGTTCCTTCAAGCGCTGATCACACAACAATGTACATACACAATTATGCACTACACAAACTGCAGACACACTATTCAAATGGAGTACTTAAGAATATAGCTTGCAGTATAGGCAAAATTACTTGTAGAATCCAGATTATTAGTTTTCTCTGTTGGATTGTTTGGGTATTCCATACATTATGAGAGAGAATTAAAAAAACCCCTCAAACCCTTTAAAACAGGGAAAAGTGTTTGCAAAAAAGAGACCCCGTCCCTCCCGATCATTCTAATAAAAAGTAGGGATTGCTATAAAGCCATAGACAGAAAGTGAGCCTGGCCAATTGAAACTAATAATTATATATTTCCCTTTAAATGACTTGCCCAAGGTCACACTGCAAATCAATGGCAGATTCGATAATTCAACCCAAGAGTCCTGAAACCCAATATCCTGCTCTCACCACTAGAAAACCACTGCACAACTGGCTTCCAATCTGGGAATGATACATGATGTAAGGAGAAAAACTGTCGATGTTTCAGGTTTTTTCCCTGTGTACTGCTCATTTATATAGAATTTCTGTTTTCCTCGGTCTAGGATAGTAAATACTTAGACACATTTCCTGTAAAAATGTCTTGAAATGTTGTCAGAAGCTGCTGGGTCTATCAGCTAAAAATGACATCTGGGGCTGCTGTGAGAACTACTAATCTGTGTAACTCCTTTCCTTGCTTAAAGAGCAATTCATATGGCCAAGCTGATAAATAATCTAGTAGCAAAAGCAACTGGAAAATTATCTTTTTTTTTTCATTGAGGAAATTTCTGAAATATTTTTTTGCAATCTGCTGGCAATATCTTGACATTAAATTACATCTAGATTTATATCTGTTTTTTCAAAGACTCAAATATTTTTGTACTTCAAAATTCAATTTTTTTTTGTTCCTGTATTTTCTCAGCATTAATTGCAATAGAATGGATAAGACTGAGGGGTTCTAAGTTCATTTTCCCCCTTTTTCTCCACTCCATATGTCCAAAGGAAAAATGGTAAAATAAAAAAATCTAAAATTGAGGTTTTTTGTAATGTTTTAAAACAAAACCTGAATGTAAAAATGAAGCACTAACCTCTGGATTTCCCATTAGAATTTTACAAGAAAAAGGAAAATTTCTGAGTGAAAAATTCATTAATGTGTAGAATGGAAAAACACTATGTCTGTTCCCTCTGGACCCATTGAAACAGCGAGGGGGTGAAGGAGCCCCTGTACCAGCGGTCGGAGGTCAGGATCTGCCCTGCAGCGGTTTCGGGTGCGCAGAGCTGGACGGAGGTGCGTCCTGCCGATACGATTCCTCCCATTGAGCTAGGGGACTGTCACCTCTTTCCACACCACCGAGGATGGTTGGAAACACGGTGCTGAATTTGCTGCATGTTCTGCAAGCTCCAAAACCCAGACCATGGGCTTATCCTTAGGTCCCTTCTCTAGTGCAAGTTTGTCATCAATTTTTCTGCCATCTCTGCTCTCACAACAGCCTCCTACAGCAGGTGTTCCTCAAGTCCACCTGCCCGGAGCCCACCAGCTAATTTTTCAGTCCTGACCTCAAGCAGCAAAAGCTTTTCCCTGCCCTTCAGAGAGCATATGTGCAGAGAACTATAATTAGCATAGATTTTATTGTCAGGCAGGAAAAGGGCCCACTCAATTCTCCTAATGCAGGAGATCCCAATGGCCCAGGCCAGTAACAAGGTTACAAGTACGCTTTGAAGAGACCAGTTAGAAACTGGTAGCCTGGTGCTGTGCTTGGATGGTGCACATCCATGGGGTCCCTTTTCTGATCCTCATCCCCAGGATGGCGAAGGTCTGACAGCAGCTTTTTGTCACTTTGGTACCCTTCCCCACATCACTGGCACTGGACAGCCCTAAACCTAACGCCTGCGAGGTACCGGTGAGCTGGGTCAGTGTTATCACTGTCTCACAACCAAAGGGAAAATCCTCCCTCTCTTTCTTTTAGGATGCTTTGCCTTCATGACCTTAAGAGAGTCTCAGGGGAAGGAGTTATGGAGCCTCCTGAGACCCTCTGATGCAGTAAATCACCAGGGGCAGATGGAGAAAGCCTGAAGGGAGTAGGTGGTGGGGTACCAGCGACACTGATAAATCAGGACCATGTGTGCTCCTGAAGGGTAGGAACACAGGCTCTGCAGAAGTTCAGCTTGCTGAAGTGGCAGTGAAAGCAGAGTCTACCTACACACAGAAACTGGATAATGTGGGTAATGGTACTCTGGGAAGGTCAGGTCATCCTGTGCCTTGAGGGGAAGGAGAGTGCCTTCCTGGCCTCTCCAGGTGAAGTGAGAAAGACAGTGTGATGCTTGTGGTTTAGAAGGATGCAACAATGAGCCATGACTGACCACGCTCCTCCAAAAGGATTACTTATTGTACGTTCTTGCCTTGAGACATTTTCTGCCTGATTTTAAGAAGACAGTGAACACACGGGCCTCTAAGATGCATGGGTGCAAGATGTCTTGTGACTGAGAACCTCAAATCACCCGTCATTTCTTAAACTCTTGGCTATGCTGAAAACTATCACACCGGAGATATAAATGGGTAGCACAGCCCAGGGGCTGAATCCAGAGCAGGTACAGGACAGCAGAAGAGCCACGGCTAGCTCATGCAGATCGCATTGAGCAGACATTGCCTGCCAGTGTTAGGAACTTCATATATTCCATGGAAATTTCCCACTGCTTGTTCTGTATGAGCCAACATCACTGATTTCTTCACACCAAGTTCACTCACACCAAGCAGGGGTGGTTGAACTCGCTTGGCTGCTGGGTCACGGGTCAGCAGTAAGCCATCAGAGGAAGAGATACTTTGGCCTTCTATTGTTAAAGATGGTCTTCAGTGCTTGCCCATGTCAGATATATTGGAGGACTGTGAAGCAACCCATGGTGGACCTGGTGAACACAGCACATTTTTCTGCCTTCTATAACTAGATGCATGTCCTGAAAGAGAGAGTGGATTGCTCCTGTTGTCTTCCAACACTGGCTACATTAGTATTAACCATTATTTGATCCTTTTAGTGCCTTCCCACTCTTCCAGTTAGAATGCACTCTTCCAGTGCACTACACAGTGTTTTCTGCAGAGCATTAGAGGGTTATGGTGGGGCCACCTGAGACTTCAGATGATAGGAAGTAGTGCAGAGCAGCCAGGCTCTGGGCACAGCTCTCTGCCAATGCATATATTTTGTTGGTTTTCAGAGTAGCAGGAGAGTCTGGGAAGCAGAGTAGAATTTTGGTCCCTCATCTAAGACTTGTGTGTATGCAGATTTGCTATCGTAAGTAGCATGACTAGGACTGTTCTTTCTCAGTCTGGCTGTAGGATTTAAAATAGACACTTACTGTTATCCCAGTCTCATAAAACTCATAAGGCCAAATCTTGCTCTTGCGTATGTGTGTAGATTTTCCACTGGTGGTAGAATGGCCAGAGGTCTTAAAGAAAACTGTGAGAAAAAGGTTGGAGATAAATACCTATCCAAGCCACAGCATTCAGAACCAGGACCTTGCTCCCCTTTTAATCTGCTTTTTCACAAAGAAGAACTGCAGCCAGTCAATGAAACTACGCTGGTGTAGAAATCCTGGCTGGGAGTGGAAGATCAGATTCCTGGGTTGAGCTTCATGGCTTCACAGTTTGGGGGTACTTTGATCTGGGCTGTCTGAAGAGCCCAGACTAAGACACTGTGATGTAGTGTTTAATCTTTGCCCCAAGGGCCTCTGGAGCTGAAATACCCTTCAGGCTCATTTCTTGTTTGAAATAAAATCAGATATGTTTATTCCATAAAGTACAATGGAAAACTCTGAAACTTAAACAGACCTATGGCCCCTGTATGTGTTCTCTAACATGTTACACATTACGAGAAGAAACACCATGGGCAGCTCTCCTCTCATTGCAATGTGTCCAGCTCATGTCAGGTGTGCAGAACAGCTCACCCCAGGAATGTACTATTTAAACTTCGTCAGAATTATAACACCAAGGACAAATTAGCCGAAGTCTCTTTAGTTGGGGCCTTCTGCGATATCAGTAGGAGACATCACCTGATAAGAGGCCGCTTTGCAACCCGATCCTGCGTTTCCCTTTATCATGTGTCTAGGCGATGCTTGGAGAACATGAATCTGTTAGCAGGCAATTTACTTATGCCTTGCCAGGTCCATCTGCAGGCTTCTCTTTTTCACTGTGAATTATTGTAACATCAAAAGTGCCACCTGCTCCTCCTTGGGAAGAAGCCAGTGTGGAGTAAGCAGCCAGCAAAGCTGTCTGTGATTCATCAATCTTCCTTGTAGCAATGGTGTCCTAAAAAGACAGGAAAGTTGGGAGATGAATGCCTAGAAGTGGGATTTGAGCCCTTTAGCCCCACTTCGGGAATGTCTTTCCTTAATCACTTGTAATTACACCACGTTTTCCATCACAAGAGATGAAAAGCCTGTCCATGCCCCTGACACACTTCACTGTAATGAATTTGGAAAGCAACGACCAGACAATCAATGAAGTCTGGAAATTACTCCAGAGGTAAGAATGAAATTTAATCAAGGATGGTGAGGATAGACATGGACTGCTAATAACATGAGATGTTTAATATCTGTGGTTCACACCTGCTCATCTTACCTCAGCATCACCATTTGGCTGGCTCTTTTGCAAAACAGCAGAAAAACCAAAGAAATCTTCCCTCAGGTTACGTAATTTCTCCGATCCAGAAGTAGGCACATACCATATTTGCAACCAAATAGCAATTTTACTGTAAGGTTTGATGAAAATATTGACCCTAATAATGGGGGAGAGGTTTTGAAGCTAGCACCTTTGAAATGAAGTGTTTCATGTTGCTATTCCAATGAACTTCAGCTTCCAGCAACTGCTCAGGCTCAATGCTTGCAGCATGGTGTGGCATTAGCTTATCTTGCACATTTTTTTCTTTTCGCTTTGATGCAAAATCATGCTTAGAAAAGAAGCAGACAAGATTGCTTTGGTCAGACTTTATATTCCAGCAGGGTGATATGCTGGAACTGTAGTGAAAGGTGATTGTTGCTGTTTATTTAATAAAAGAAATCAAACTCTAACCACAGATTTAGATAAATTACAGCTCTTAGCTTTAAGATTTATTGGTTTTGGGGAGAAAAACAGAGTTTTTCCCAGGCTTATGTTTGCTACCGACACTGCATTCTTTCAAAATATATCTTTGGAGAGAAGACTTCTCTCACTCATTCTTTGGGATGCATGTGAGCTATGCTGAGCACCATCTTCTCCTGATGAACTGGATCCCAGTTACAATAGGGTCCCATTTCTCTCCTAGAGTGAAATCTGTCCTCCTACAGCTCCAGACTAGGTCTCTCAGGTCTGGACAGGTCTCTCCTTATCCGGCTCTAACAAACACTTCCCACATATACTGAAAGGGTGCAGCTCCCTGGTAGAAATGGTGCCAATGACACATAGCCTGATCTGGTTAGCTGGTGTAGACATCTCACTCTGTGCAGCAGATGGGCTCATCTCCCTGCCATAAGCACCTCACTATGCTGCAACCAGAATTTTAATTGCAGCATTTTTTAGCTTTCCCTTCTGCACAAACAGCAACCCCTATGTAAATCTAGCTACACAAGCAGGGTTCGCTGTAAGATCCCAAGAGCCACCAGACAGGATGCCTCATGCCAAAGAAAGGGTAGAGAGCTGAGGAGCTCTTGCAGAGAACACCCTGTTTAACTCTTTTTAGCCTAAAGTATTATTTAATGCTGAAAAATGATCATAAACTCTTCTAATAGAACAATAGCAATGCAGCCTACCTGGAGAAGAGAGGCTCTATCAGAAAAGCAGGGTTAACCACCAAGAAATCTTGGGGACTCCCTCCCTAGCCAATTTATGTCCCTTTCATTTCACCCTCCTTTTATGAAGCCAATGGCAACTGCCTGAGCCTAATTAGCTCCAAAAATATTTCATCTGGCACAAATCAGCAGTGCTGTAGTAGAGAGCTGCTGATTTACCCTAGCTGAAAAACTGGCCCTGAGATTTACTATCCCCTAGGATTGATTAAATTGTGTTTCAGGGAGTAGGTGTGGGGTGTCTTTTTTCCTTTTTTTTTTCTTTTTTTTTTTTTCTTTTTTTCCCCATTTCCTGTTTTTTCCCCCCTTTCCTCTTTTTTCCCTTTCCTCTTTCAATAGGGTTGGGAAGTTCATTTTGAAAACAAACCAATCCTTCTGCTTTAATTGGAAGTCGTGCTCTGCAGAAATCCTTATAGCTTTATCTTCTGCCAGGTGGAGAGCAGAAGCACTTGTATCTGTTATTATTCCTTACCTTTACCTTGTCCCAAGGAGTTGCCATCTATAAGGAAATAATTTCAAGACCAGGAACACTCAGTTATTTATGTTTTAACATGAACTGGTACTTCACCCTCTGCTGCTGTTTTCTTTTTGCCAGTGTTTTTGCTTTTCTGAAACCAACTTATCAGGGCATTTTTTAATTTTTTTTTCCTTCTTTTTTTTCCTTTCTGGAAAGGTAAGAAGCTGTAAGAAAAATCTGGATGAAGTAGATGATGTGAAGCAGAGGATCTGTTCTTTATGGCTGGATCCTGCTTCCTCTGTGCTAATTGGTACAGAATGGGAACGAATGTGGGTGCTAAAGTACAAGAAAAAGAGCTGAGTGACCTCAAATCCAGACAATATCATGCTAATTATTTCACATAAATCAGAGCATAAGAAACTTTGGCACACTCTGTTCAGTCAATAGGAGTAATTTGTTACAGTATAGGAAAGAAAAGGCTGGCCAAATTGGAGCCGTGGTTCACACAGGAGTGAATTCATTGATTAAATACAATTGTGTCTGATTGTGCATGAACTGAATTGGAACTGTTATTCATAACTCTGTGGTCATCATTGCTAAACCAGAGCGCATCCTTCAAAATGCGAGCTGTGGGGTGCTTCACTAAGTGGTTGTGCCTCATGAGAAATTAAAACCTTTTCTCAAGTATAGGCTGAAGACTCTGTGACAGCAGGGTCTCTTCAAAGGGGTCCAGCATTTTGTGCCTCTGGTCACAAAGGGAATACTGAGTAAATCGTTTTCTTGGGCACTCTGACTCTTCTCCACTGGGACCCCCACTAAGTACGGAGCAAAGCATGTAATGTAAAACGGCCACCCAAAAGACAGGACCCTACTGGATGTTGCAAGCAGAGAAGGCAATGGATTCAGGCACCTTTTCCCCAGTTCTGCTCATTTACAAGGGCATACAAATCCTGCTTCCCTGGGTGCGAGAGGAATCACACCACTGGAGGTAATGTCTCTGTGTGCAACCTCTGGCAAGGTCGTCAGCCAAAAGCCCATCTCTCCTCTTGAGACAGTATCTGGGTGAACTTTGAGCCAGAAGAAGCTTTTTTGTCAGCCTTTTGTTTCTTGCTTCTCATTCATCCAGACCTTCTTTCCAGAAAAAAAAAACCAAACAAACCAAAACATTCACAGCCTTCTGATTTAGAGCAGCCAAGGAGCTGCGTATGTTCCAATTTCCCTCTCCTTTGCCTTAATAAGGAGAAACATATAAATCCAGTGTTAGTGAAGTTCAGTCAACATACCCCAAAAATGTCACTTCTCTTTGCTCCTTGCATGTAACTTGGGCTTTTGAAGAATGGGGGAAACAGAAGCATGGGACCAAGGCAGTGTTTCACAGTTGAAAATCCAGTATTTACTTCTTGTGAAAGGAACAAATATTTGCACCCATCAGCATTTTAACCTCAAATGATTTCATTTTGGAATCCAAAATTGCAGAGGGAGCATTTCACTCTGGCTTTGCTGATGTACTCCAGTTTGTGTAACTCTTCCCCAGGCTGCGGATTGTTATGTTGGTAGCTTTCATCCTCACGAGCTGATCTTTTTCCCAGTGTCATGTTGATTTATTTGTCTTCGTTGGGATTCTGATAACATTTCACCAATAAATTAGTTTTAAATTAAACTTTCTGTTGTGTCTTTTATGTTGGGCCCAGCGCATGTGCTGGAAAGGAAATTTCATTTCAGAGATACTTTATTCTTCTTTTTATCACCATCTTCAGCTACAGACTCACCAGCTGTTACATTTATTTTACTTTGGGTGAAAGTTGGAAAAGCACTGCATAAATTATGAATAAAAATTTGCTGCTAGTGAAGATAAGCAATTGCAAGAAACATTTTAAATAGCCATAAACCAGAAGCAGTTGTACACACAACTGAGGGTGCAGCCTAGCAAGGGAACCTGTGCCTAGTTTATAGGTATTCTGATAACAGAATGAAACCCCACGGTGACTGTCACTCCAAGCCTTCCCATTTCCTTGCTGCTAGACCGTACAAACACTAGAAAGCAGCACTGAAACAGTCTGGCTCAGAGCCTGAATCCACGCTCGGTTTGTCTTTATCCATTTATTGGGGTACATCACTGTCACCCGTGAGCAGGGAGCGCTCCCCCTGCGTGGCTCAGGCAGGGCTGGGGACACCAGCTCTCCTGGGTCCTGGTGGGGTGGGACTAGCCGGAGGTCCCAGCAGGACTGTCCCCCCTTACCTGCCAGCGGGGCTCCCCAGCAGCCTGCCCTCCCCAGAATGCCCTTCCCACAGTTCAGCCTCTGCTTTTCCTCCACTGACATGGCTGAACAGCTTTTAATGGTTAAGCTGAGAGCAGTTTTTCACCTGCTGGGGGATCCTGGGGGAAGCAGGATCGAGGCTGACAAGCAGCAATCCAAGAAAAAGTGTTTTCCTTTACATAAATCTAATGAAAAACGTGAGCAAAGCAGAGCTCTGCAGCGGTTTGTTACATCGCACAGCAGTACGGCCCCGCTGCAAGCATGGGCAGAGGGGAAGAAAAGAGGCACGAGACCGGATTTTGTTTTGATGGTGCCAGGCGAGGCTGTGTTTGCTTTTCCTCAGCATCACGCCGGCCACCTCCGTGCTTTTAAACAAGGCAGGAAACAGCTTCCCTCCGCCGCTCATCGGCGTGGTAGCAGGACCGCCACCGCTGCAGAGGGCTGCTGGGTGCCTTGGGCACCTCCGGAGGGATGGCCGCGGGACCGACGGGAGACTCGACCCGCAGGTTGCACTGAGGTCTTTCCATTTTAGCAGCACTCTGAGGTGATGAGAGGAGGTGAAAAATGTATGTTTGGCTTAACTGAATTCCAAAATGGAGGATTTTATGGTATGAAATATAAAAGCACTGAGCACCGTTTCTATTGTAGTTTATTTTTGTAGCAGATGCCATTCATTGTCCCCTTGCCCCATCTTTTCAGCGCATTGTAAGTAGTAATGATGTATGGTCTTCTTGATGAAGCGCTTATCTGGGGCCCATTACTGTAATGACAGAACCCTCCATACTCTTTTGAGGTTTTATTATCAGAACGACTGCCTTGTTTCAAGCTGATTTTCATAAATCATCATTTTCTCATAAGCTTAAAGGAAAAAAACAGTCTTTTGGAAACCTGTGACCTACTTTGTTGTGTGATTCCTCACCACTGGTCCAGCTGCCAGACCCAAAGGCAGAGTCACATCGGCTCATGGTTTGCTTCCAGGAGATTATTTTATATTATTACATTATTTTATAATCTCCTGGGTTTGAGTGGTCTTGCTTGCAAACCTTTACAATACTATAACCTTGAATTCTGTGCAGACTGGAATTGCTGCCAGACCCGTGCACACAGGAACTCACTGCCTAAATCACACCTCCAGCCCTCGGATGCAGCTTCATGTTCCCAAGGGGGCAACCTGAGGAACACCGCCTTGGCCACCCTGTCCTCCAAAGCGGGAAGGTCAGTTGGGAGGTGTCTGGTTAGAGGAAGGAGAGCCATGCTCCTTCCCCAAGGAGGTGCTAGGAGGAGACCCTGGGAGGATGCACACCCCCTGCCAGCTCAGTGCCTCTCGAGCAGCCCACTCCATCTCTGCCTCAGAGCAGAAGAAGCATTCATGTATTTTCTTCTGTAACCTCGTATTATTTTTGGACAGGAAATCCAGAGGAATTCCTCACAGAAGCATGGAGAAAAAACAAACCTCTTTGTCCTAGTCCCCAGGATAAACATTTCCAGCACCGGAATAAAATTAGGGCTCTGGCGGTTCCCAACCCGTGCCTGTGTCCCAGCACCCATGTGCAGGACACCCCATCCAGCTCTCCTGGCGGTGGCATTTCCCAGAGCAGATTTTCCCCTTGTGTCCCGGCTACTTCTCACCATCCTGCTGCATATGCCGCCTCTCTGTCACTTGGGACTTCTTGACCCCCCTCTTTTCTGTCACACCCCCACTGCATTGAAGGGCCACATCCCACAGGCCCGGGGTCACCTCCCTGCTGCCAGCCCCATGTGACGGAGCAGCCGCTGCGCCCACCTCCCTCCTGCAGTGGGGCAAGAGCTTCCTCCCACGCTTTCCGCTGGGCAGTGTTTTCCTAACAGATAATGCAAAGAAATCAGTTTGCGTCCCCCGCCGGCTTCAGCGGCTCTGGGGTTTCTCTCTCTGTCACAGGAGTTGTGCAGCTCTGTTGTTTCCCTCATGTTTTATGTCTCCTGATTTCCAGTCCTGGCTGGCGGTTGTAGCAGAGTCGCCACGCCACGCAGGCTGCTTTGCTGCCTGTCGGGGTGCTTCTGCTTTGGGATCGGCAGGGATCCTGCCCATTCCGGTGACTGCTCTCTTTCCCAGGCATTGGGTCATTCCCGTATCAGATCTTTTTTAAATCTTTGGATGTAGTTCATGTCTGAATGACGATTTGGTCTGATATTTTTGAATGTTAGTTATTTTAAGATTTAGGGAGATCTTTTTTTTTTTTTTTTTTGGCAGATGAACTCATCCCACTGTACAAATAAGGGGGAATCAAAGATATTTATGAATTTGGGATAAACACAAAAAAATGGTTTTCTTTAAGGAAAAAATGAGCCTGTTTAAATGTTAAACAGTATTTGTTTTCAACTTTTTCTAAACAGAAGCGTTCTTTTGCTTCTGAACTATATTTTCATTTATAAATTGACATCAGTTATAGGAAGATTTTTCAAAAGCTTGCATAAAACTATCCAAACGAGCCATTTTTGTTTTCAGTCAGAGTCTTTGTGATTTTTTTTTTTTTCCAGTTCCTTACCAGAACCCAAGCAAGCCCTTGGTGCTTGAATTCACAAATCGCTGTGGTGTGAAGAACTGTTCCCCCTCTTTGCCACAGTAGCTTTCTTAGCCTTGGCATCCGTTTCGTTAACTCTTCCTTAGCACGCGGCAGAGGGACAGCCTTCATGGCTGCATTGACCTGGAAGGGTCCTTCCGAGGACACCTCTGTCCTCCACTGAAGCTGTTGTCAGCCACAGTTCCTGGGAAAGGAACTCATTAAATTTCTTCTCCTGGGCTAATCCAGTGGGATTTTTGTTGTTGTTTTTTTTTTTCCTTTCTGCTGACATGCCTCTTACATCTCTATTTTTTTAATATATCTTTTTTTTCACTCCTGCCTTTCTTGTCTGGCTCTGTGCCAGGATTTTCAGCCGATGTAGATGACCAGAGCTACACTAAACAGATAATGAAGACACGTGAATCAAACCTGCTACCGGTTTACTTCATTTTGCTTTTCAGTTTGTGGACCACTACAAAATTTCTAAAGGAAGCATATACTCCTGTGTAGAAAATTTGAGCCTCCTGCAATAGGTTAATTCTTAGTTACTTTTTGTGGACCCCTTTGAAATTGTGTTTCTTAAGCCTCTTAGGGATTTCTAGGCCACAGGGTGAAACCAGTGGTTTAGTGTGCTGCGTTAGTGATGGAACCAGGGTGATACTTGAGTGAAGGGGGCATAAGGTCCCACTACTTCAGTATTGTTAAGAGTATTGTTGCCTCAGGTTCTTCAGCAATGCCTCTTAAATATACACTGGATCAGCAGTGCTGAGGGGAGCCTTTTATGCACCAAATCAAAATGCAAAAACTTAAAAGAACTGGCCAAATAATGTCTTCTTGATACATTCAGCCCTCTCCAAGTCAATGGGATTAATGAATGTAAATCCTTACAGCCAATGGGATTAGCGTGTGCAAATTCACTCTAGAGGAAACCAGATGATTGGATGAGCTTTCATTGAAGTCACAGTATTCCCTGTCTGCAATTAGTTACAAAAATTTTTAAGTGCAAACTAATTTATTCAGCTATTGTCTGTGTGCAAAGTTTCAACGAATTTTGACTAGATGGAACATTTTCATGGTCTGCATTATTTCATTGTTGAGACGTTTCAAACAAAGGAACAATTGGAACAGATTTCTTAAAGGACCAAGTTTCTAATTAATTGCAAATCACAAACTAACAAATTACCAGACCATTCATCTCGTACCCAGAGGGATAAGTGCTGCCAATTTGAGGAGGAGACTGTGTTTTTCAAACATAACAAAGAAGCTGAATTCCTGTTTTCAGTGCAAAACGGAACTGTGCTTTAACTGTGAAATCCAAAACCGTGTCTGTATTAGAACAGTTCTAATTTAACTATAAAATTCAATTATCCACTGATGATACTCTTCCATTTGATTCCCTTGCAGAGATTTCCATCATTTCCCTAATACTATCTTTGGCCATCACCTGGAGGCATCTGTTCTAATGACTGCTGCCACTTCTCCTCTTCATTAGTTTCCTGACGCCCTTAGTTTTTGGCACTGATTTACAGCATTCAAGACAGGAAAGCAGCCTGAGTACCTTAACTCAGTGTCACTGCAGACCGGTGCAGTGATAGGACAAAACACATCAGAGCCTCACAGGAAATAGCTGGGCCCCCACAAAATGTTGCTTGTTCACCAGATGTGCTAGACCCGAGCAGTTAGGAAAACAAAAGGTGGCACTGAAATAAATTAGCAGCAAAATTCCAGCTCTGAAATTTTAAAATATAAAAAAAAATGTTAGGTTATACATTTTAAAGAGATACATAGAAGCATATTAAAAAAGAGAGGGGAAAGACAGTTTCAATTAATGGATTTAATTTACCCTATGTTTTCTGAACACTATTCTTCTGACATGGGGAATAACAAGTCCTGGAGATAAGTTATGCCTGGTTGTGTATATAAATTATGGATTCTTGGAGGTGGATGATTCTAGCAGGGCTTTTTTTCCCCCCTCTTTTTACCATGCCTGGAAGGTGGTATTCATTTCTGGACCTTCTTGTGTGCAATTGGGCATGAAAGGCGCCATCCTGTAAAGTTTAGAGGACAACTGGGGAACACTGAGCCCTTTCCAAGCGGTGGGAGCTGAACAACGCAGCTGCCGATCTCAGGGGGTCTCAGTTCCTCTCAGAGGATCAAAGGAGCAATGGCAACATGAGAGGCTGCAACAGGGCAAGGATCTGCCCTGGACCCAGATGTGACCATGGCCACATTGTTCCTTCCCACAGGCTTTGTTTACTTTCCTGCTCTTGCCCAGACAAGCCCATGAGGATAAGGATTTGCTTGGCTGCCTGGGTCCACCTGTGCTGACCTGCCAGTGCTTCATCTGAGTCCCTCTGTGGTCCTGGCGGTGCAGATTGGTGGCCTGGCAGAGCATGCTGTGAATCCCGGCCAGGATGCAGCCCAATCCCTCTCATTGCATTTGGGAAAAATGGAACGTACCTGGGCTTTGCCCAAATACGGATTTGGCACGCTGAATGGGCTGTGTACCTGGGGCCATAAAAGTGGACATACACATTGTGCTTATACAGTAACCAACACTGATTTTTTTGCTGCCAAGACCTCCTTGTGCTAATGTAAGAAAATCAGCAGCATTAATTTATTTCATTATATCTGTCTTACCTTCCCAGCAGCAGAAGAAATCTGATAGCCAGGAATATTTGGCAGAGGGGAGCGGGGCTGTTTAGGCTGGTCATTACTATATACCAAATCATTGCTATTAAAGCACTAACAGAGTCACTGCATTATAGTATCAGAGATTACACACCTGCATCCTCAGCTACTAAACCTCGAAGCTGCAGGAACCTCAGGCAGGGAAGGGTGTCCAGAGAGAGAGGTGTCTTGGGGCACAAACTAGTGTATTTTCTCCCCTCCTAGAAGGCATTTGCCTAACCTGTACCTAAGCCTCTCCAGTGAAGGAGATTGGACAATCTTCTGCTCCGCTGCACCGACGGATGGAAAGCTTTCCCCAGGCTCCAGCCTAAGCAGCCTTTTGCTGCATGTTTAGCTGATCTCTTCTTGTCCTTACTTTCAACCAGAACAATTGCTTGCTGTCATCTTTATTAGAGTTTTGCATGCATTTAGGAACCAGAGTCTTGCCTCGTCTTCATCTTCTCTAAACTAAACAATCTTCTCTAGACTAAACAAATGCAATTCTTTCTACCTCACTGGCTGTATTTCCCAAATCTCTGATCATACTTGTTGATCTCCTCTGGATTGTATCCAGTATATCTATATCTTTATTAAAGTACAGTGCCCAAAACTTGACAAAACCTTTCAACTGAGACCTCCACACCAATGTGCAGGGCAGGATAATTGCCTTCTTTGTCTTACGTGTGATGCTTCCATATATACAACTCGGCATTTATATTTTTTGCCAGGGCACTGCACTGTCAACAGAAATCCAGCCTGTCATTTGCTACGTCCCTCAGACCTTCTTCTGCCATCTCACTGCTTACAAATTTCTTCCAGCTTTATAGTTGGGAATTTGATTTCTCCTTCCTGAAAGTAGCACTTTATCCTAGCGGTTACTTAATCAGGCTGGCTGTGGACCATCTTTCCAGGTCATTTCTGCACTTTGATCCTCTGACTTTGATTCTCTTGTAGCCTCTCCAAGTTTAATGGTAACCACAGATTTCATCATCTGCATCATTAGTGAAAAGAATGGAAACAGGCCCAGAAAAGATCCCAGAGGAATCCCACTTGAACAGCTTCCTATTTGATAGAAACTATTGATAACTGTGGTTTTGGAGTGAAGTTCACCCAGTTGTGCACCCGTCCTGTTGTGATTACGTTTTAGCTCATACTTAGTGCGACCATGTCAGGTGGCTAAGATCAATCACATCCACTAGCTCTTCTTTATTCACTAAGCCAGCTACTCTGTTAAAAAGGGAAATTAGACTGGTTTGACATGATCTGTTCTTGACAAACTCAAGTGGACTGCTTTTTATCACCATGCCATCTTCCAGGTATTTAAAAATTGATTGTTTAATAACTCATTCCAGATTTTTTGGAAATCAGGGTGAGTGGTTTATAGCTTCCTGCGGTCTCATCATTCCTTTTTAAAGATCAGCACTATAGTCACCCTTCTCTTGTGCTCTCGGGCTCATCCTGTTCTATGTGACTCCTGTACAATAATTGCTTTACAGTAATTGTTAGCAATTCACAGATTACTTCATCTTATTCCTTGAATAAGTTCAGGTGAACTTTATGAGGCCCTGCTGACTTGTATGCAGTTGGCTCATCCAAGTATTCTTTGACTTGGTCTTTTCCTGTTTTGGCCTGTAGTCCTACCTCACTTTAAAAATAATTTATTTAATTAGCTGGTCACAAACAGCTTTTTTTTAAATAAGGGCTGGATCAAGAGACACGCCAGGCTTCTCTGCATCATTTGTTATTTGCTCTCTTTTCCTGTTTAGCAATGGATCGAGACTTTCCTTTTTCTTCCTCTAATTAAAATGTATTTATAGAACTTTTCCCAGTTCCCGTCTATTTCCTAGTTGAAATGCCTTCTGCGCTGTAGCAGCTCTGCTTCTGTACCCAATTGTTTGTCTTGTTCCCTTGTACTTATCCTTAGCTATGTGTTTGTGTTACTCCTTTCTGTAGTATCCACTTTTTAAAGTCCTTAGAAAGCTACTGATGCAGCTGGAATCGTACCTCTACGTGCCTGGTGTTCTTCTGCATAGCGGGGCAGCTTGCTCTAATGTTTTTAATATAGCAGTCTTTTAGGATCTGCTCACTCTTCTACTCCTGCTGAAAACCTTGGTTATCTACTGGAGACATATTCGTTACCCTATTGGTTTTTCTACACAGTTTTGGGTAACTAAAATCTCCTATTTCCACCATATCTCATTGTTTCTTTATCTTGTACAAATGCTCGTAAAAGCTTCTTCCACTTCCTATTAGTGATTGGACGGCCCATAGCAGATCTCTGTCCTAAGCTGCCCCAAGGTCGGCTGTGTCACAGCAACCGAACAAAGACTTACAGTTCTTTCTGTTCCCCTGGCTCCCTGCATTTGCCTGCAGTGGTCAACACATCACTCCTGTATTTACATTTTTGTCTGCTTTATCACTGACGTCTCCGATTCTCAGGCTGCAGCTAAGGACAACACATTTTTCAGTTAGCTGAAGGCTTCTGCAACCGGATTTCTCCAAGTCTGCTTAAGAGGCCACTGCCAGATTATTTAATAGTTTGGGATAAATTAACCCCAGTTTGGTATAATCTCAGCCACAGGCACTCCTCCATACCTCTGTGGGGCTGTTTTGGATCAACGTTCAGTTCAGCCTGCATGAGTTGATCGCAATTTGGTCTAATGCCTTCTTGAAACTGTAACAAGGTGCACAGACTCCTAAAACGGGATGTAACACGGCTGTTGGCAAAACCAAAGAGCAAACGACTCCAATGACTCACTTTAAAGAAAAATACCCAGAGACACCATGATACGTGAAGATTTGATACTCATCATTATATGCTGTCTCCTGATGCTCTGCTGGGACATTAGCTCTTTTTGATCTCAGAGAGAAACCATGACTCCCTCACCTCCACCAGCCCCTTTCTGGAAGGTCACCTCCCAAGCCGTCACCAAGCCCATGGAGAAACTAAATTCTCCCTCGGCAGGACACCAGCATGACTTCAGAGGTACTCTTATGCTCCTCAAGTTTCATCATGCCTGTGCAAGATGGTTTCATTAGGGCTTGCTCTTGCTCTTACTCAACTTGGGACCCTAATGACATAATCAGTGCAGAATCAAGCCAGGGGAAATAGTTAAGCACATGCAGAAGCCCTTGAAGGGCTGGAGCCCAGACTGCAATTCTTGTTTGGCCTGGCGCGTCATTTGTGACCCATCCCATTGTTCTGAGCTTAATGCTTATTCATTTCCTCTTCGCTTGTGTTTTCATCTATTATTATTTTTAATTGTGCCTTTTTTATTTTAAAGAAACAATAAAAATAAACTCCCTTGGGCCACAGAATGTGGATCAACGTAATCAGGTCAAGGGACTGCTTTTAGTCTCAGCACTGACTCTGAAAAAACATGAATTTCAAGGTGATGGCTTTGCCTAGAAGCCTTTCGATTAATAGCTTTAGTCCTGCTGTGACTTCTGGGAATGCAAACACTCCTAGCAGGAATTCAGAAGGACTGTTATTTTACAGGGAAGAAGGATACTTTTGAGAGAATAGCGATGATATTCAGGCGGTCTTCCTCATTGCAGAACTAACATCGTATACCCTACAAAAACCTGTAAAGATTTTATTTTCCTTTACATCATAACTACACTGATTCATTGCAATTGAAGCTCACACATAAACTGGGGCTCTTCTGTTCTGCCCTATGCCACATTTCTGTAGTGGAAGTGAAGTTTATGCTGGGAAGGGACTGGAGGGGGTGGAGGAAAAAGGGAAGACTCTTGCTTTCATAATGAAGAGAGAAGAGCGGTAATATAAGGATAATTTCCTCAGATTCCTCTCTCCTCTAAAGGGGGAACTTTAGGGAAGTGTTATAGTGGAACAGACGAGGTGGCTCTGCAAGCTGAAGCTGTGGTCCAGGTGTATATCTTTTTCCGTTAAGAGGCTGAAATGCAATCTCTTTGTAAAGCAGCTGCAGTTACTTAACAGTCAGTCTGAAAATTAGCAGAATTAATAGGTATTTAAACAATGCCAGGGCACTTTGATTAAACATTAAATACAGGAAAGGCCATGCAAATTATACTTTGGTTATTGCAGTTCCACCGAGAGTGTAAAAAATGCGATGTGATCTCCCTTGGGCAGAGGCAAAACATATTTGAAAGCTGCTGTTTTGAATTATGATGGCACGCCTATGGAAAACAGACAATGTTGATACCACAAAAATGTGATGGGTATCATTAACAGTGAGCATCACAGAGCAAACCATAAACCCACGTGCCTTCCAAATGTAAAAAATTCAAGTCAGAGGATTTGTTTAGGGAAGGGATTAAAAGCATGTAAAAAAAATTGTGTTCTTTTAGCCCTTATATAGTTTGCCAAGAGCTCTTTAAATAGAAGCTAAAAAAGCTATTTATGCTTTTGACAATTAATAAAACAGATGCTTTTCTGTACAGAATATAATAATAGTAAAATTATGCTACAGAGACAGAAGGCGTTGTCATAAGATTTTCCTTTAAGTTATTTCTGTAGCCATATTAAAATAAGTGGTGCTTGATCTAATTTTTGAATAACGGGATACAGAGCCACCTTGATCCTGTGGCTGCTGGTCCCTATTCGAGGCAGGTAGGCAGTGACTGATGCCATTACTGATGTGGACAAGCAAAACTTCCTTAAGCAGAGACTGAAAAAAGTTGAAGGGGTTTACATTCAAGAGAAAATTAATAACAGGAGACATGATAAATGTACGAAGAGAGTGGGTGGGATAGATAAGAGAGGGAGGAATTAATATTCACATTGTCTTTAAAATGAGAGCGCAGAGATTCAGTGAAACGCAGCAGCAGGAGCAAATGTAATAGTGATAAAGGGAAGCACTTTTTCACACAATATGGCAACGAGACACGGGAGCCCCTAGTTACAGGATGTTTTTGAGGTTAGGAGTTTATCAGGATTTATGTAGAGAGCATGAACATGCCAAGACATCACTGTGAATGCTAAAGAGAGCCAGGAACCAGAGCAGCTTCCCGCAGTGGTGGGGGAGCATCGTTTCTCTCCCAGAGGTGGTCCATCGCCCACCTCCTGCTGTCAGTTGCAGGACCCCTGCCCAGAGGGCCCCACGGTGGGATGGGCTTTGGCAGCTCCTCTCTCCCGCTTGGTTGAGTTTGATGGGGTTGGTCCGGGCCTTGCTGAGTTCCTGGCCAGTGCTGGAGCAAGCCACTGGCAGGATCAGAGACTGCATGGGCCATGGGGAGCATGGTTGCTGCAAGATACCTTCTTCCCAAAGGAGGCAAAAATACCTCATCTCTACACAGGCAGAAGACCTGAACACCAGTCGTTTTGCTGGGAAACTCTATGTTTCTCTGAAATGAGAAACAAAATGGAGTTCCACTCCTTTCCTGAAGGTCACTGATGCAAGTGCTGATGCAGACACCTTCAAGCTGCAGCCTTGACTTTCCATGCTGAAATGGAGCTGCCTAGGAGCTGTAGGGGAGCTGTGCGGGAGTGGGAGAGAATCCCTTGCTCCAAGGAAGACCTATGATGGACTTTGGATGGACTTTGCATTCCGGGAATTTGTGACCCATTTCCATGACATTGCCCTGAAGTTTGCTATTGGGAAGCAATCCTTCACTGTGAAATCCCTTATCTTGAGGGAGAATGTAGTATTTATGATTTTTTCCCTGTTTATGGCACATGCTGATAAGCAGCTCTGGGACCAAGGAGCTGTCAGAGTCTATCCCTTTTTCTTCCTAAGGGCTGACTAATTAAAAAATAAATAAATCGCTAGTTGAACTTTCAGTAACTGTTTTAAAAAAATCATGCAGTGTTGGAAAGGTCAATGTCCAAAGTAGTTCAGGATTCAGATCCCAGCAGGTCTGATGGCTGCCCAGTTTCTCCAGGGAAAAGCTAAGTGGGACACCTGAGGGGAGGAGGTGTTGGTCATTAATCCAGGAGTCAGCAGCTGGCCAAGTCCAGTCATCTTAGTAGAAACAAAACATGTGCATGGTGTGTGGTTTCTTAAAGCCTGGGTTTGTTGCCTGGCCTGCCAGTCTGAAGAATTGCTTGCTTTTGCAAGTTTAATAATAAAATGGATGCTAAGGTCAGGGAATAGGCCAATGCTTTAGCCATCCAGCTGGGAGACCTAAGGATGCCTCACAGGAATTAGCTGGACAGAGGTTTTTGATGGATTTTATGTGAAACTGAAGAAAAAGGATTGCTTTTGGAGAAAGGTCACATGCAAAGCCAATGCAGGCAGACATCTTCATTACCAAAGTGTCTTCTCCACGTAGAAATACAGGCAGGGAAGGAAAGAGCTCTGATTTTGACTAATGATCAGTCAGAAGGACTCCATGATGGGGCAACATGTGTTCCTGAACATAGCACGATTGCTTTAGGGGAACGTTTCTTTTCATTTGATGAAAGCAATACTGTCACAGCATATATATTGGTAGCCTCATCCTCCTCTCCTGATTCTCCACTCATTTCATTGCAATTGTTACTCTTCGTATGGGGAAACGTAAGAGGAAAAGCAAGCTAAGCACATTAGAAGAAAAATGTATCATCATTGGGATTAGACCATTTTGTACCAAAAGAGATGAGAAGCTGCAAAGGTATTGTGATTAATGGTCCAGCAGGTGTGCTCTTCTTGCTAAACTACCGTCCTTGTTAACGTCATCTGTATTTTCCAGCACCGCAGTGAAGTTAGAGTAACTCATTGACTGCAGTTTAACAAAACTTTGGCTGTGGCAGCAGTCTGTGCCCACCACGGATGGAAAGTAATTTGAGTGAGTTTAGTCATCTGTCTTTGGAGCTAAACTAATTTCAGTTGCCTTGTGTTTGCTGTGGAGTCTGAGGTCCACGTCAGGGAAACCCATCTGTACAGAGGACAACTGTTCTCCACCAGTCCTTGGGGACAACCTGCAGCTCAGCATTTTCTGTCTCCCAATGCCAGGCATTTGGCATAACCCACCTTTTCTTCAGTGAACAACGAGCAGGCAAATATTAAAACAAGTTATTTCCTGATCATGTGAACTGATGCAGCCTGTTTTTCTATGGGATTTCTGTATTTCATCCATATAATGACAACCAACATAACTGTTTCCCATGATCTCATGTTTCCATGCATTGCCTGAAATACCTCACAGACCCTCATCTCTTCTCCAGTAGTCCCCTAACTGCTGGGGAGCCAAAAGCAGCACGTGCCATGGCCTGTTTTGAGCCATGTGGTGCTGACTGGCTCTCTGGGATACGTTTTTTCCTTGCCAGCTGGCAATCAAACAGGACAGATAATTATTGCTCTCACTTTGCAGTCCTTCCTTCACTGAGGACACTAACTGGGGTCTCCGTCCTCTACCCAGGCCCTGTTTTCACTGCTTTATAGGAACTTCTTATCTTTGATATCTCTCCCACTTCATCAAATGTGACTGGAACTGGCCAGTGGATTCAGAAATTGTAGGGGAGGAGGCAACTGAGGGAGGGGGGAAATAACGGAGAGCATATGCAGCATGACAATTGTGCAGTACAACTGGCTGCAAAAATTCATGTCTTCTTAAAATACTACCCAAACATGTTGGCTTTGTGTGACAGGATGCGAGGGAAGAAACCTTACATGGGATGGATGAGCCACATGGGTCCATGGGCAACTGGAAGATGTTCGGGCTCCCTCATGATGGAGATATGGGGAATTTGTGTTGAACTTTGGGCTTGTCAGTATGGTACTTGTCATCAGCCCTAAATTAACTTGAATATAAACATATACATTCAAGAAATGAACAAGATATAACAGTTGCATGTGGCATTTGAGTGAAACATTTTGTTCCCTTTCAGAGCTGTTAATGGACAGACTGCGCAGCAGGACCTGCTTGGAATTGCTTAGATCTGAAATACTGTTAACTGGAGATTGAATACTGTTAATTGGAGGGTAAATCAGTGCCACTACTCTCTGTAAGGCACCAAGAACAGGAGATGGATAAGGCTTGGATACTGATCAAAGCTGTGAGAAAAGTCCCAAGGGTCTACAGGAAAATTCTAATAAAAAAGAAAAAAAATTTATAACTGCTTTCTTGCTTCTGATTCCTGTTGGCTGTGGTCTACTGACCATCTTTTGCTAAGATATGAGGCTCACAGCCTGGCTGGTGGCATTTCTGTATGCAGGTGACCAAGGCATGGGTCAGCCACCTTAACGCCTTTTTACCTTTACGTACAATTCACCTTAGTAACAGGAGCTTGCTTCAGAAACTCTGCAAGCATGAAAAAAAGGCTATCGCTTTCCAAAGGGATGTTGGAAGAGAAACATTTATTGTTTCTGTCTAGAAGAACCTGTAGTATTCAAACCACGTGCTGATGACCATGATATAAATTCCTGGAGGACTCGATGTTGCCTCTATTCTGCTGGTAAAAGAACTACTACTTTCTTTTTAGGCATTTCAGTTCAGCACATCCCCTTAAGAACAGGCTTGCATGTCTGACTTTTGAAATAGTTAGAATTAACAAATGATGGCATTGCTATTTTTATTGCCATAATTTCTAGGAGCCAAGTTCATACAAAAGCCCGTTGTGACTATCTCTTTTCATTACAGTCAGGCAGAATATAGCCAAGTTCTGCTTTCAGTTACAGCCATATAAATCTAAACTACCTACATATTCTTGCCAGTAGTACTTGTGTATGCTGGAGTGACGGTTCTATAGTATTATTTTCCCAGAAAAAGCAAAGCGATAATTCATCCATGTGACTTAGGAGGGCAGGCTTCGAATAAGTTGCAAGCACAGCTAAAAATGGAACATGAAATGAGTAGGAAAAACACAAGGAAATAAGAAAATAATTTTAATATTTCCAGTCTTGAACATAAGTATGCGTTCACATGTACACATACCGAAAAGATCTGTTTGCAATCAACTCCTTTGTCACTTACTGCTTGAGTGCTGGATTCAGAGAGTCTGCTGCTACAAGATGATGTGTGAGGAGCAATACAGAATGAGGAAGCAGATCCGAAAGCATCCAAGACCCAGTAGCCCTGGGGAGAAGGCTTGTCAGGCAGCTGTTCAGTTTGGGAGGTGCTCGGGCGCTTCGGCAGGGGAAGCCAGAGCAGGACTGAGAAAGAGACAGGGAGAGATAGAAAGAGATAAAGCTAGTTTCTTGTCTATTTTGGGTGCTCAGGCAGCATCCCAGCACAGGAAGAGCTTTTCTGGCCTTGGCAGTGAGAACACCTTGTAGATGGGAGGCGACGGGGGCTCGGGAGCGGGTGTGCGGTGGAGCGGAGGCCGTGGTGCTGGGAGGCTTTGCCAATGGGCTGCACGTGTGGCTCTGCTCTCGCATCGCTGTTTGTGGGGCAGGTGGCTGAAAGCCAGCGCTCGCTCCCTGCTACGCAGCTGCCGCGTGTGCTTTGGCACGGTCCTGAGGCGCCCTTGTTGACGGAGCACAGGTGCCACGGAGGCTTTCAAGGAAAAGTTGTTATTTGAAATGGAAGCAATCCCTGCAGCCTGGAGGGATGCCGTGCGGGGAAGTCTCCAGGCTCTGGCTGAGCCAAGAGAACACGTGCCAATTTGGCATTTAACTCATATAAATACATGTGCAACCTCTGTTTATATTAATTACAAATATTAGAGGGTTGAAAATATGTGGCTTGATACCAAAATGGAAGGTAGCTAAAGGAACTGCATTGGAACTACCTGCACACAGAAATACAAGCCAGCCAGCAAGAAAGAATATAGCAAACTAATGGAGATGTTTGAGAGGAAAAGTTTCCCATGGATTTTCAAGGGTTACAGCTGGAAAAGACATGATGTTCCCTCTCTTTGCCAATACTAAGCAGTTTTGCAGTGTTACATGCCTACAGCACGTGCACTGTGCTGTGTAGGGCTGGTTGAAATGTTCAGTGAGAGCATAGGCCAAGCCGTCGTTACGTTTGGTATCATCAGGTGATTTCCACAATACCTGGGTAGATGGAAGTGACAGCACATAGTCTGAAGCTTGGCATCTGGTATAAAGGTGATCATTTCTTCTCTGTCCCTTTGCTTGCTGCTTGTGAGCTGATCCTGCTTTCTGCCAGCACACTATGCACTTCTCATGGAGCTCCACTGCGCTAACTCATAAAGTCTTCCTTGACTATTCAGGATGGTGGTGTCTGAGTCACATACTGCTGTTTCCACCTTGATCGGAGGGCTGAAATATTTACAGCTGTTGTATACCAGCCCTCCAGAGGACTATCGATTCCTTTCTGAAAGTCTAATCATGCCTTTTCCCCCTTCTCCCCTCTACATGCAGTCAACATGTTTGAGAAGGCCACCTGCAACATCTCCCTCCAAAAATATCTAAAAGAAAGCAACAGTGAAATAAAGTGGGGGCTTTAGGTTATATTCTAGTGCTCTCACTCCCCTGGCTCAGACCAGGAATGTATGGGGGCAGGAAAGGGGGCAAAGTAATACATATTCATCTCTTTTTTCTTATTGTATTTACCAAGAGGAGGGTTTTTTTTCCCCTTTCTACATTGAAAAAAATAACCTAAGGAGGCCCCTCTCCCCTGTTGTCCCTTGTAGACTGAGTGGGACCAACACTGCTGTACAGGCTCGCCCCAGAGGCTCCTGACGGAGGGAGGCAGCTTGCAAAGGAGAGGCCAGCCCAGGCCTATGGGTCTCTGAAATGGGCTGCTAGGAAAGCGAGTGGAGAAGACAGCAGTTTCTTTTGGAAACTGGATTTCAGGGAAGATAAACTGGGCGGGAAAGTGCGTTGGTGCGGCTTAGTTGTTGGTCCTTGCACCTCCTTGGCACCTGGGGCTGCTAAGCAGCTGTATAAGCAGAGAACAGAAGAGTGATTTCTGCTCCACAGAAGCTGGCACCGAAGCCATGAAAGCTGTGTACGGCCTGAGGACGAGGAAGGCAGCGCGTCTCCTCAGTGCAAAGGTCACTGGGGGATATTTTTCACGGTTTCTGTGTTTGCACAGAGCCCTGACCTCCACTGGAACAATCAAAATAGCACATCAGCAGAAATGGGGAGCATCTGGGAGGAGGAGTCTTGCTGGACACCCCGATGGGTCAGGCTGCAAGTCACGCAGTCCTGGGCTACAGAAGTTGCATGTACATCACACAGCATCTCCTGCTGGTCTCACCAAACACGAAGGCATATTCTTTGCTCAGTGGCATTTTCCATGCAGCACAGATACCCACAGAGTCCACACAACTCAGATTGCTTCCCCAGGCTGCCACCCCGGGCTCAGCTTCCCCGATTCTCTGCGATTCTGGCTCCTCAGAGTTGCTGGTGATTCCTGGCGCATGAATCCTGAGTATTTCAAAAGACACCATGAAAACTCCCTGGTTTGTTTCAAGTCCTCCAGTGGTGCTCGATTACGAAGATCTCGCAAAAAGAAACAGCTCAGTCCAATCCGCCAGGGAGAGACTCCTTGAGAAAGGGGCCAGAAAGCCGGCATGCTTGGCCCAACCTGAACCAGAGCATGCCAAGGAAGCTGGAGAGCAATTATGGAGAAAGTCTGGCTCCTCTCCTCTCACCCCAGGGTGACACACAGGTGCTCAGTGCAGGGAAGATCTCTGGGATAAGAATGTGATGTTGGGGAAGTCCCTGCTCAGTAGAAGGGAACTGAAATGTTTCAACATCTCATAGCTTGCCAAATACAAGCAAAAACTTCCTGAGAGCAACAAAAGATGCTTCCCAGTATCTGTGGTGAGCGGGCAGCCCAGTTTCGAGACCTTGCCTCCAAACAGGAAGATGCTAAGTGACAAAGTGGTCTTCTGGTAAGAGTGTCTAACCCATCCATTTCTTCCCCTTTCCTCCTATTTTAATACATAGCTGAATAATTTCAGATGGCAGTCCCCTCTATTTCTTTTTTAAAAAAAGAAATACCATCCTGAGCTGACATTTCTCTCCCCAGTATGGAGAATATCAGCTGGCTGGTTCAAGTACAAAAGAGTAATTTCAGTCACACCAAGGTCACACCAAAGAATACCTCAGGCTCCTCCAACTACATAAAGCATTGCTTGCATGGTGTATGCTGCAGAGACTCTAAGACGTACAGTGATGAAGTATAGAATAGACCATCAGCATCCCTGGGTGGAGGGCTGCCATTTGTAACTGAGGCCTGTGAAACAAAACTCTGGAGGTGAGATGTTGGAAAACAAGTACTTGGAAACATATTTTGAAGACTCCATTGACTATAGCAAAAGCAATACCAGCAATGATTATATGTTGGTTTATTTTATTCCAGGTTTGTAATTTCCTCAGCTTGACTGGGGATGGCTAAGTTTCTCATACAGTGATAGCACTCATTCATCAGTCATGTTTATAGCAAGGCCGGAGACAGGGAGCAGCTTTTCCATGACCAGAGCATTGCAGTTCCACACAGAGGAAGCCTGGAGAAATTTCACAGCAGACATATGTGAGCGGGCGGCAGATACTGCGAGGTACTGAAGATTCTTCACAGCAGTGGAAATGACAAGGTGCTGAGAAAACTCAGTGCCTTGAAGGTTTAGACTGACAGGTATTTCTAGATTTCCTCTATGTTATGGGAAATGTCACAGATTCCAGAATCAGACTTTGTAATAATTTGTTTCTGCATTTTAGGCTTCCCTGATTATTCTTTTTTTTTGTCTCCTTCCTTTATCAGTTATAGTCTCCTACCAATGGAGTATGCATTTTATTATAAAGCAATTTTTTGTAAGTGTTCAATTCCAATAAACATTTTCAGTAAATCAAAATTCAACATTTTAATTCAGAGTTGCCTAACAAGTCATTGACTGGATTTAGCTTTTCAGTATTTGAATTTGTGAATTTTTAGTATCATTTCATCCAATCTCGTACCTTCTTGTAAAAAGGGGAGGAAAGAAATCAAACAAGAGGAGATAAAAGGAAGAAACCTTTGCTCTTTCTCATTTCACACATTCCCTCCTCTTTTTCTCCTACTGTAATCCCCAGCCAGAAAAGAGGGAGAAATAAAATATCTGAGAGAATATGGAGAGAGATCTGA
Source organism: Calonectris borealis (assembly GCF_964195595.1). Lineage (NCBI taxonomy): Eukaryota > Metazoa > Chordata > Aves > Procellariiformes > Procellariidae > Calonectris > Calonectris borealis. Next base: position 24,306,533 of record NC_134318.1, read on the forward strand.
AAACTGGCATTTTTCTCCTATTTCTCTCCTCTCTATTTCCTTTATCTGTGGGAAAAGGAGAGGAATATGAACCTTTGTCTCTCCACCTCCCCTTCACAAACATCAGAGAAGTTTAAAATCAGTGAAAATCAAAACCTGGGATTGAAAGTCAACAGAATTATTTGGATTATTTTGTTTCAAATATTTTTGGCAGAAAAATGTATTATTTGGCAGGAGAAAACTTCGCTTTGTTTAATTTATTGGTCAGATCTATTCATTAGCAGTGTGTTAGGAGTTAGGCGCTGGCTAATTAGTCCCATCCCACTGAACCTCTTGGGATTTTCTGATTTTAACCTAAAACAATAGGATTTTCTATTAAAAGAAGGCAGAAACAGGGATTGAAAGATCTGGTGAGACTGAAGCATGTGGACTGAAGCTGGAGGCATTAGCTCTGGCCAGAGAAGTGCTTGCAGTCTGTGACTCCCCCCATCCTCCAGGAGAAACTGGGCTTTTCTTCCCCAAAAGGCTTCTGCCTGCAGAAATTTAGAAAATCCGTCTATTCTGGGAGTGAGCTGGATGCTGTATTTAGAGGTTGCTTTTATTTTGTACTGACGACTAGAGAGGTCCCTGCTGCCCTCGCTGGCCACGGGGTCCGAAGGACTCTGTGCAGCTCTGCCCAAGACTAACGCTGTTGTTGCTGGGCACAGAAGAGCCCCAAATTCATGTACCAGAATCTCACAGCAACATGTCAGCTTTTATCCATTCTGCTCACACAGTAAGGAAGATAATTTATAAATCTCTGAGTAACAACTCAAACTAGCTATTCTCACTGCATCTATTCTCACTTCTGCATCCATAACACAGAAGTACCCAGGGGCACTTGGAGGAAAGTTCCCCTGCGCTATGTCCTCTTCGACTGACCCCTCCTGTCCAGGGGCTGCTGGATGAGGCAGGTGCCAACATGAAATGAAACTGGTATTCAGAGGAGAGGAGAGATCGCATTAAGTCCCATCACCTCTCTGCTGCAGTGAGCACCAATCGCAGATTTCCTGGCTCCCAGTGTAGCATGTGCCATAGCCGTGGGACCACGTCACCTCCGGCTCCTAACTTTTATTATAGCACCACATCCCTCTATGCCCCTGGGCACTTCCTTGAACCTCCTTCTTCCAGTTCCTTCCACTGTAAAAGGGTGACAAAGAGACTTGCCGGCCCCACGATCGGCACAGGATTAAATGTGTGCAAAGTTTGATGAAAAGACAAGGTGTGGATGCTGACTGCTGTCAGCAAGGGAAATGGGGCAGGTTAGCAGGTTAGGATACCACCTACAACTTCTGTACTTACTGCAGCAGGGGAGAGGGCACTGGGCTGTTGGTTCCAAGGTTATATTCTATTCACTGGAGTCCAATAAAGTACCAGAGTAATTTTGAAATACATCAGAGATATAATGCTGGTAGTGATGGACACAACAAATATCGAAGACAATAACTTAGTGTTGCGCTAGCCATGTCAAATTCTATCCCGCTTCAGCTGCTTTCCAGGAAAATAGATTTCTGGTTTTAAATATGAGGATTAGCAGCAGCAGATTTAAGGCTTAAAATAAAGGATGTATTTTAGATTTATTTAAGGGCCTTTGACTCCCAAACACTTTGCTTTAATATATTGCTTTCTGGGCTGACATGGCTTTCATTTTTCATCACTACTTTACATTCCAGTGTTTGAATGGTTTACGCAGGGGAAACCTGTGTTTTTCAAAAGCTGAAATTCTGCTGCTGCTGCTGTTTAAGCAATGCTTTCATTTCTTTTCTGTCTGTAGCAGGTTCTTAGCAGAGAGAACTGTAATTCAGAACAATTCAATTTTCCATCATTTAAGAAGCAAGACACAGTAATGGCTTAATCATGATTATACACAGCCATTTGAGAGGACTGACTTCCAGATGTTCATGTTCTTTTATTTTTTTTTATTTTTAAATGTGAATGTTATTCATTTCTTTGGACTTGGTACTAGGAAAGAAATCTCTGAAATCCCCAGGATAGGAGCACTGATCAAACTTCAGTCCAGCTGAAGTCAGAAAGCCACCCTGAAGTTCTAAATATTTGCTGGACAGGTCCAACTCAGGCTGCAGCAATGGAAATTTTTCTGTCCTAAATCCTGCCCTGGAGGGAATTTCTATTTGGAGCAGAGCATGTTCACTTTTCCTTGGACTCTCTTTAGAGATTGCTAATTATGGCGAGGTCAGAGCTCTAGGATCTGGTTTGCATCCAACCAACTTTGACCTTCTGAAGCATTGGCTGCACCACCAGCCAAGATTTCATGGTTAAAGGTCAATGAAGATTACTCCTTAAGTTCCAAAGAATTTGAGGGTGGAAATGGGGAACAAGACAGTGACAGTGTTTGAAAGCCAAAAAATGAATTTGGTAGCAAATGTTCTGTGTATACCAGATTTTAGACCCTATATCTTTCAGAATCAACTGTCCAAGTCACGCAATCCCCGTGACAGGCCTTTCCTGTAAAAACGTGCTTTCTGGCCCAGTGAAGCAAACTGGCTTTTGAGATGGGAGCTGCTTTCCCTAGTCTGTTTTCAACAAAAAGTGCCTTTTTTAATTGAATTTTGGTGCTATCTTTGCACACATTATTCTAATCATCCTGCTGGGAGGGTTCTCTATGTAGAGCGACCAGGAGGCTCATGCTGAGGGTCTGCTGTGTGGATCCAAAGGATAAATTGGAGTTCATGCAGCTGACTTGCAAGCAAGCTTGCTAAATAAAATTTAACTCTTAAAGAAGACAGCTTGGCCCTGGCAACTCTGATTGCCTTAGCACAATGTTGTGGAAATACAATTACAAGATTGGACTGCTCTTGATTTGTTCCAGAGAGAGAGAGAAAAAAAAAACTGTTTTTTTAATTAAAAATAAATAAGTCAGTCCAATTTTGAGAGCTTCTTGCCAGATTATTGTTGAGCTCGGCATTGTCTTTTCATCCGCATCATGGTGATCCCAAACATGTAGATCAACAGATTTCCTCCACTTCAGCAGGTGAAGATGGCCCCTTGCCGCAGTCATGAGCTGGCCAGAAAGACTCCAGTGAGTGCTGCCTGTGAGGCTGTTGCATGGGCTGCCAAAGCTGTCCGAGTGCTGCACAGTGATGCTTGCAGTGATGGTTTTCGGCACAATAGCTCATAAGAACATTATGAGAACTCACTGTTGATTATAACATAGTTATACAGTAAAAAATATGGGGCTTTTGATTGTACTGTACATGAAGGCCTCCACCTGCCAATTTTTACCTGCTTGGCAGCTCTTCTGAGCTGCTCGAATGGCAGGAAGGGCCGGCGTGCTTGCATTACACCAAGAGGCTGCGCAAGGGAGCACGCATCTGAATCCCACCCCCGCCCCTGAAGGGCTGTGTAACAACTACACCTTGTCTCGGTTCCTGCCAGCAGAGCTCTCCCTCACACTATATGTCAAGTATTAATTAATGCTCGTATGCTGCCCGCAAAGATCACTTACTGCACTGTGAAAAAAACACCAAATATTATTCCAGCCTCCGTACGGGTGACTGGGCTGACTTCCCCAGCAAAGCCCTGACTCCAAGCAGAGGTTGCGATTGTGGGGAGCAAAACAAAACAAAGCAAAACCAAACAGGAGGTGCTTTAAAGCAGCTGAATAAAGACACCCAACAAACTTGCCTGACAAAAGTACTGTTGAATTAATGCAACCTGATCCCTGAGCTAGCTATGGGGATGCATCATATTCATCACCCAGGAGAAAGGGGCCGGCAGGGAGCCGGGGAGGCCAGCATGGGCAGTGTGGATAATTGTGGAGGCCTGCTGGTAGATGGAAAACATCTGGTTTGCGTTTGAGTTAAGAAGGGATATTTAACTCTATTACCCAGATTTGTATCTGTCCATTACTTATTCAGATTTATTAGCATAGGCTCGCGACATCAAGGTTATGTGAGGCTGAGACATCTTTGTGTGTTGGGAGCCATGGAAAGTTGATGTTAAAGGCAGTAAAGTCACAACAAACACCTGCAGGTCTCTCAGTGCTGTGAGCAATGGGATCTGTGTGTTAGCAAGGCTGAGGACCCGTGCATGTTGGTGCCGGCTGATGTAAACATGGGTGATGGGTGCGTGATGCGTGTGGGGTGTCTGAATAGGGAGGTACCTGTGCATGCGCCCAGTGGTGGACATGGACAAGGTGATGTGAATGGACAAGGGAATGTAGCTCGGAGACACTAACACTCTCCAGCCTGAATACAAAACCAGCAGCTCACAAATCCAATGAGTCAGGGTGCTTTTAGCGGCTTTCAACACTAAGCTGCCTCTACCTTTCTGCTCACCTGTTGCAGTGCTTCTCCCCCTCATACCACCTACTTACAGCATCATCCTACCTCAATATCCCCACATCCTCTGCCTTGTCTTGCCCCACAGCCCATCTCCGCCCTACCTTCCTCTTCCAGCGCTCCTCCTTCCCAGTCTCAGATCTCTTTATCCACTTTCCTAATGCAAAATCCTTACTTCTGCATCCAGTTATCCAACCTCTCCTTTTGCCCTTCTCCATGTGTGCAACCTGAGATGTGGGGGTGGACTTACAAGTACTCAATCCCCTTGAAAAACAGACGCAAAGCATCTCAAACCAGGTGCCCAAGCTGAGGGGGAGCTTCAGAAATGGGGCTGAAGATATCTTGCCCTAGGTGACCCAAGCTGACAGCCTTGGGACCTGTATTCACAAATTCAGGTCACCAAACCACACTGCACCAAGCCTGATAGTAACTGTGGGACTATTCTTCTCTCACATCCCTCCAGCTTCTAGCTTGAAAGTATTCACTCTGGGAGCAGGGACACTGCCAGGTTTCTTAGGCGATCATCCACACTGTAGGAATAGCAAAGAGTGAAAGCAAATGGATCACAAACCACCCCTAGGCTGAAATTATTACCCAGCACTGTCCCATGAATCCCCTTGAGGACTGAACACACAAAACACGAGTGCCACTGATTTGTGAGATTGTCCCCACTCTGGTTAATCAGCGATGGCTTCACAGACTGCTAGTCAGCCAGTTCCTGGCAGGTGTAAGCCTGTATTTAATATTGCTCAACCCCAACTGTTGTTTAAATGAAAATAGGGAGCTTTTTTTCTTTCAATTCCATTTAATTCCTCCAAGATATTAGTTATAATTCATCATGTTTATAACTTCTGAAATTAACTTCCCTCTCATAGAGTTCAATAAATAACACTTCTCCTGAATAGCTCATTCACAGTGCAAAAACACCTTCTTCTTCATATTTTTCACTCCACAGAACGAAACCATATGAGGTGGTTAAGATTTACATGGTCAGCTCTGGCAGGCTTTTTGTATTTGTTTGGGTTGCAAGATACGAATCAGTGCTGGGCCTTTCTCCAAGAACGAGTTATTTGTATCTTGCTACATGTGTGTTTCTGGGTCAAAATTTGATAAGGTGTTTTTAGCATTATTGCATGGGGTAGGTAGGGTTTACATTGTTCTGTGCCAGCTTCCACGTTTTGACTGCAGAACATTACCTTATACTGCATTTTATCACAACTGATCACTGGAAAATTTTCCCAACTCAGAAATAACATGTGTAACTGTGAATTACATAGTTTTCTTCAGGGACAGTCCCATTTAACTGAATATCCCATAAATATATGTGTGATCAAGATTAGAATTTTTTAACGATTTAGAGCCATGATTTGAAGTCACATGAATATGACTTCCTTAGAAAAATGATGGTCTTTAAATCTGTAGGAAATCTAATAGCTTGCACAGGGAGGCTTCTGCAGGACCAGATTTTAACTTCATGCAAGTCTTTCAGGCATGTAGGGACATGGGGCCATGTGGGATCTTTAAAAATGCATAATAGATCCCTCTAGTTTAATGTCTATGATAATGGTCTCAATAAGCAGAAAGTCCATGGACGATACATGATACTATTACTGAATATGTCAGGAATTTTCTTTATCTATTTTAAGCATCACACCTGGGCATCTCCATCCTTTGGTGCAAGCTTGAGCTACCGGTAATGCACTAGACATAGTCCAGGAACAGGACTTTGGTGGCTTTGTAAATTCAAGCCACCAGAAAAGTAGGTGACTGTGGGATTTAGGAACCTGACACTTCAGGCAGCAGCTGGGCAACTGAATTGAAATTGTGGCAGACAAATGTTCCAGTAACTGTAAGGGCCTAACCAAGAGTACTCAGGATCCAAGACCTGATCTTATGTACATGCACACAAATATGGAAAAATTCCATGGATTTTAATGACTCCTGATTCACCCCTGCATGATGACTTGCGGATTTTGTCCCTGGAGTTTATTATTTACTGAATGTGTAAAAACCAAAGCACTTTAAGATCAATCTGTGCATGACATCAGCACTCAGAGATCAGCAGCCCAACACAGATTAGGTCCTTCTCAGGACAGGCAGCACAGATGAACATAAGGCCATATTCAGAGAATGCATGGCAGTTTCTGCAAAAGACTTAGGAGCCACTGAGGTATCTAAGTTCAAGGAAACAGCAAGTCAGTGCTTATTATTCAGGACTTTTGGATCCTGAATCCTTTTATCATCCATGAAGTAAACCAGGTTCTCCACAGTGATCCGGGGACCTGAATCAGACCCCTGTGTCTTGGCTTTGAAAACAGAGAGAGAGAGCATGAGGTGCCGCTTGAGCCCTAGGCGGCTCAGCAGGCCAGACAGCTGGATGGATCTTGGAAGACCTCTCTCTCCAATCTATCGTGCCTACACAATTATTCCATTTTGTAAGAGAGATTTCAATTCTCTGCTAACAAAATGGTCTGGACAACCCTTCACATCATTCACTAGCTGCCATTTAGGTTTTCCTTAGCTTCTCTTTTGTAGACCGGGTGATGTGAAAGTCCTTGATCTCTGTTTTCCATCACGCCCGCTCTTCTATGAGATCTGGTGAAAATAAACAAATCTAAACTTTGGAAACTCATGTCTACATTCATAGAGACCTAAGTCTGCCCTATTGCCCTGTATCTGTATGGACCTCCTAAGCTAAGGCTTTTTCTTCAGATATATCTCTCTTGTGGGAATGTCATGAAAAAATATTAATAGCCCACAGAGGATTTTAGCTTAGTTCAGCACTCGTTCTCTGCAGCAGGACAACTATAGGGCAACTTGTGCAAATTAGCAAGGTGACCTCACTCATTACATGCAGAGCTCTTCAAAATTTTCATTGTGAAAATCCTCTAATTTAAACAAGGGCTTGTTCTGGATTTCCCCAGAGGGAATTAATAACAAAATACTTCTTCTAATGTCAATATGATATACGGTGACACAGCAAAGCAAAAATGAGCCATATTTTGTTCAAAACCTGACATTTATAACCACTTTCTTAGAATCTTTCTTTCCATATCTGATGTTTTTAGTCTTCATGCAGTCATCAGCATATCAGCTCGTTTTGTGGAACAGAGCTTCTCCACTGCATGAACCTGAGGTCTGGTCTGAGCTCAAGGTCTGCATCTGAATAGAAGCAAAACACCAGTATCGCTTGGATTTGGTCTTTCCTCTGTGGAAGAGGTTTGTTATTTGATCCCTTTTTCACTCGACAAAGATCTTTGCCTCCCCAGCAGAAATATTCTCAGATCTCTTTCTTACTTTCTTTGCCTTCAGTTTCACTTTTCATTAGTTTGTTCATTATCTCTGGAAGGAAACCCTTGAAGTTCTCCCTGTGCTTGAATATCTTTGATATGCCGAAGTTTCTTTTGTATCCCATATTCCTGCTCCTGATCTGGGCAGCTTCATTTGCTGACTCCCTGAGAGCAGCCATCACTGTACATGTCACTGATCAAACGTGGTGAGAGGAGAAGAATGCAAAATAGAAAGAAGCAGAATACCTAGAATAAGTTTGGTTTGGCAAAAGCCTCGTATCTGATCAGTCATAACCTCCCCTCTGTCACTAACATGTTTCACTACAATTTACATTTAAATGGTGTTAAATGAAGATATTTATCTTGGCTGCCCTCCCCCCCACCCCCCCAGAACATCCTTTCCTGCCACTTTCACCTCATGCTACTTGTACAGAAACACAAGGAGAGATTAAAACCCCCACGCCTGATGGCTCTGTTTTAACTCCATGTATAAAACCCCTTCTTTGTGGGCACCATTGTTAATTGATGGGCTGTGCAGGCAAAGCCATGACAGGAACAATAAGACGAGAAATATCACTACGAGGAAAAACACAGGTCACTGCAAAGGTTTATGCTTTATGGCCAAGAGGCTGAAGCTGTGAAACATTTGTTATCCTTTATGGAGAAGAGGCTGAATTTGAGAGATATTTATTAATGTGGAGTCACAAAAAACTAGCCCTAACAGTAATTCAGAGATTGCGTGATGGGATATGGGTTTGTTAGGAAAGGGATTCCTAGGGCCCCATCCTGCTGTGTACTGAGCATGTCATCATCTCTCCCCAGTAAATTAGCCCACTCCCATGGTTAACTGTGGTGTAAGGTGACAGCTGGATCCTTCTGATCCCAATGGTACCTGCATCAGGTCCTCTTGCTATTCGGAAACTCCACATTTGACACAGCACCAGAAATCCATTAGCATGTGGTAATTAATGATGCATACAAATGATGTATACAAACCAGAAGTGGTGTGTGTCTCTAGGAAAGGGGAGGTGTTAATGTGAAAATTAAGTCCTAACTATTAATGTGGCTTTGCCTTGCCTTCACACACCCCCAGACCCAGGAAGAACAGAACTTTTATGTCTCTTTAAGCTAAATAGCCCCCCAGGAAACTGAAAATACGAAATTCAATAAAGGTCTTACTTCCTGATGGAGATTTTTCTCCACTTTGCAATATTCAGTAATTTCTCAGACTCCGGAAATGTGATCCTCATGCACAGTGATCAGACACACCTAGTTACCAGTTGCACCTTGCTTTTGTGGTATTTACAAACTCTGTATTTTACAGGATACTCAGGTATTTCGTTGAAAGCAACCTGTGGTTCTATGGGTCTCTATCCTTCTGGTCCTTGTCCTCATCCTTGTGATATCTAAATACCCTGGACCTGCAAAGATTTAAATGACTGTGCTCATTGGAGGTAGGGGGAAACGTTATCCACCCTGCACGGATGGGGAATTGAAGTACGCACCAGATGAAGTGATTTAGCTGAAGGAAGGAAGTCTGTGACTGCTCCGCAAGGAATTGAATACAGGTTTTCCTAGTCCCAGTGTGGTATCCCCCGCCCCAGATAATCCTTGTCATGCCAAGCGCTCCAGCACTAGATCTGTCATTAGGCAGCAAGGCCCTCTGTGCTAATGATGCTTTACTAACCCAGGCATGAGGATCGCACAGTGCAGCACTTCTGAAAAAAATCTTGGTCCGCAAAACCTGCAGGAAAGGAGCAAGGTGAGAGAAAGCCATTATCTATCCAATCAGCATCTGGGTCACAAGTGTTTTGGTGTGGGTGGGTAGCTGTGAAATATTTCTAGATATTATTGCCAAGAAGAGTTTGAAATTTCACCGGAAACCAAAAATGGCACCAAGGATAAACAAAACAAAAAAGAGGGTCAAAAGACCCCCAAGTGAAAACTCTTAACGGCAGAACATCGATAACTTAAATGAGAGAGGAGGCAGACATTTTGGTCCAGGAACATTTTAAAGATTCTCAGCACTTTTGAATGAGCTTGGCAGATCAGCTGGTTCATAGTAATAAATTTGGGATGAGATCAGAAATATATGAGGTGGAGGTAAATGCACATACCAAGTAGGAGTGCTGAAACAGTGATAAAGACTTGTAAAAGCCAGGTGTGGGGACCAGCATGCTGCTTTCTGAGGACACAAAGAACACAAGGCTTGTTGACAACTTTCTCTGGCAGTGACTTTTCACTTGTACTTCTACTGCAGCACCTGAGCCTGGGAGCCACGCTGGAAAAGCAGGGTTAAATGAGAGATCAATATTAAGCAATAAATCAAAATGCTCATGGCTTGAGTGCAACAATTGATATTCTGGCTAGAAAAAACTACAGGAAACATGTAGGTAATGAGCACAATTTTTTTCTGAAACTCTTGCGGTACAGTGAGGTGCCGTTATTGCACGCTCCCTGCCTATGGAGATGGTACTTTGAGGGCTGTAGTGGCTGCTCTAACGTGAGAAGTGTCAGCTTTGAAATACCTTATTTCTTCTGCTAGTAGAGGCTACTCAGCTTTCTCAGTAGTATCAACAAGTGAATAAACTGTTTCTGAACAGATTAAACTGGTACTGGAAAAGTTTTTGCCTGGTTTCTGCATGAGGCAAAACACATACACTCAGTAGTATCAAAATATTTCAAAAAAATTTTCGCAGAATTGGTCACTTCTAAGAATCACTCATAACAAAGCCAATAATTTTTGGCATTTTCAAAACAAAAAGTAATTTGGAAGGGTTTTTCATCTTGGAAAAGCCTAATTTCATTAAAAAAAAAATTGAAAGTATGCTTTAAAACAGGTTTTAATTTTTTTTTTCAGTTTGTCAAAAATTTTGACACCGTTTCATTAAAGATCAGGCCAACCCTGACTATTCACCACTACCAAGAAATGTAAAGCATACAAACCTCTAAAACCTCAAATGAAAAAACAGCAATCCACAACGCCCTCCCACATCACTTTTAGTCCCACAACTGCTGAAAAGCAGTGCTACCCTGCAACAGGAGGAACCATCCCGATGTCTTAGGCAAAATTTCTCTCCACGTCGTCTCTGCTGTCTTGCTGGTTGCCACCTTTCAGCCCCGGGCTGCACTTCTGGTGCTGAATTTTTTACATGTTGGGGGAGGCAAGGCAGTGAGTACCACCTTGGGGCCTGAAAGTGTGTTGGATATATAAGAAAACCATCTCTCTAGCATTCCCTTCATTGAATAAAACAGATCTTTCTTTAGTGTTTCTTAGGAGAAAAGCCTTATGACTTACATGGTCACAAGGAGCCCTGCAAAAGCAGCTGTTGCTTGCAGTCCTGGGGGACACAGGAGTTGTCTTTTATACCTTATATGTTCTTGCTGAGGTTTTTACACCTGTGTATTAGATAACCGACTTAGACATTGTCATTCAAAGAAAGCCCCTACTTGAAACAAAAGATTTAAAGCTCCCGGAAGGATTGTCAGGCAGCTCAGCGCACCAATGTATTCCCCTGGCTTTCTTTCTCCTTTCCTGTTCTTTGTGTGCATTTATCTGCCTTTCTGCGGCACCCACGTGGCTGTGCAGTAACGCACATCACTGCGGGCCAAATGAGAGGCAGTGGAGCGGGAGGAGCGAGAGCTGGGGGTGACCCCCGAGGATACAGGCAGCCTCACTGCTTCTGTGGCAGAGCCACGTGGGATGATCTAATACAGCTTCAACATGTGCAAAACGCATTGTCTGTATTTTTAAGTGTGCTTTATTTAGGTCCGGGTAGCCAGAGAAGGGAAATGAGTTTTGACAAACAATAGGAAAACATAGACATCTAAAAACAGATTATTTCCTACTCCTGGGTGGTACTGTGCCACTCCATGTTCCAGCAAAAGCTGGGGATTTTTGTGTGAAGGCAAAACGATGAATGTAGCATTGCTACTGCTTGTGACCCACCTGCCTTTCCTTTGACACCACTGTATTTTGATGGCCCTTCAGTCTTCAGAAATGAATCCAAGCACCACTGCTCATGTTTGGGTGTGCAGCTTCCCTCATGAGGCTGGGAGCCCACATTACCTGAGGGATGTGGTCCACCCACGTGTCTCAGCCCATGAAGGAGAGGAGAGGAGTGGCATGAAATATTCCAATTGCTGCTCCCACGAGGCTTCATGACAGCTTTTCAATTGGCCAATTAATTCATCCTTTTATCATTAACGAAAAATTTCCTGTGGAATCTTCATTGATTGACTTTTTTTTTGGTGCCCTTCTTCTATTAAAAAAAAACAGAACTAGTGCTCCAGCCAGCACCTCCACCATTAAGAACCCTAGGTCCTTCCTTAACTGCAAACACCAGTGCCAGATGAATTACTGAGTTGCTCCTATGGCCTCAGTAAAAACGACATGTTTTTAGCCTTTAGAACAAAGATGCTCTGCTCAGAACCTAGTCAGCACCCAGCAAGGACGGGCTTGGCAGGGGGAGAGCAGGGGGTGTGGAGAGAAAGGAGAACAAGGTGTGGTAGATCTTTGGTCTGTAGCCAAAGATAGCTCTGTGTCTGGCAGACTCGGTTGGCTTAAACCAGACCTTTCACCTCAGTTTCTAAGTCTTTCCTTGTGTGAGGGGAGAGCTGGTCCTGGAATGCTGCACTTGGCTGGCTTCTCCCATCTTCTCCAGTCAACCCCTTGAGAACTTTTATTAAGGAGATTTAGGAAACTCGAGGTTTTCTAACAAAACAACAAAAGAGAAGCAGCGCAGTTCTAGAGTACGAGTCATTTTGGATAAGTCAGTCCATGACTTTGTAATACAAAGAACATGAAAGGCCTCTGAGAATGGGGCCTTGCTGTAATAAAGCTTTCTTTAGGAAATGCTTTGGCACAGGGTTTATCTGTTTGCTGCACTGAACCGTTTTGATCTGAAAGAAGTCCAGTAATTGCATTGAGTCTGCTTTTCTCCGTGAGTAATGAAGCCGCCTGCATGTTTCCACTGCTTGAAAGCGGCCAAAATGAGTACACGAGCATTTGTGTTGCAAAACAGTTCTGTGCTGTTACTAATCCTACCAAAAAGGCACAGGGAGATTTACAGAGAAATGTTTCTTGGCTGGTGCAGGCCTGCTTGTGCCTGCTCCTCATTTCAAAGTCAAAGGAGGGATCACTTGCCTTTTACTCATGCCAGAGTCTACTGAAATCCAACAATCCTGCGTCCCACAGGGAGCCAGGGGCTCAGTGTCCAAGCCTGAGTGGCTGATAGAGGAAAATCCACGCAGAACACCCCACCAGTGAACCAGGGAGAGGGCTACTGTGGAAAGACATTTCAGGGCTCGCTGGTTTACTCTTATCTTGCTATTTGTCAGTGAGATGACTGGATCTGCTAGGTTTCTGCTCAGTAGCTCTGATACTAATTTTCTATATATTCAGTAGGGCTGATGTTAGAGCTATCACATGTGCTCAACAGACCTGTGTATGAGCATTGAAAGTGACTGGAGAAGCCTGGGTTTTTTAATCCAAGAAAATGGCAAACTTGGAACATCCATATCTTGAGTTTGTATCTGGGAGTCAGAATAGCTCCCTGTCCTCTGCAAAGGAAGGTACTTGTGTCTCTATACCTTCTCTAGACACAGAAAACTTATCTTCAGAGGTGTCATCGGTGAATTCCGAGTTGCTCTGGACTGGGCTAGGTCTGCCAGGCACATAGGCTGGGGTGCAATCTAAACGTGTCCACAAATTTTTGCATATTTGATTATTTGTTGCTATTATTTATCAAGTTTCATGTCTGAAATATAAGCATTACAGCCTGAATCCCTATGGGTAGAAAAGCTGTCTGTTCTCATACATCAGGCAAGTGCGGGAACACTACTGCTGCGGGAGTGTTCTGCTCTAGGAAGCTTGGTGGGTCTCTTTAACTCCACATGCACTCAGAGGAGAAAGTGCTGCAGGACAAGGAGCTCTGCTTTATTGTTTTGCAGTAGGGAAGACTTCCATGGCCACAAAGACTTTACTTGGTGGGTTTCTGTTACTATTGCTCAGTGTGCTGTTGGGAATATCTCAGAGTGCTGAGCAGACAGCCCTTCATCAGCAGGGTACCACGTAGAAAGGGCTTTTTGGAGCTGCTGCAGAGTAAATCCTTGAACCTCAGCTAAGTACCACCAAAAGAAATACAAAGTGAAGAAAGTGCTGGATTTAACTCCAGGAGCAGGGACAACTTTGCACAAAGTTGAGACAGGCCTGTAGGAATGTGCTGCTTGCAAAGATAAGTGATGGACCATGGTAAAGGGCACCTGCCTTTTAGACTTTTGTACCAGGGAGTGAGTCAATGGACTCTGGTCAGTGCTACCACAAAGAAAGAGGCTCATTGCTTTTTTCCTATAAGCACTGGATGCTTCTGACCCTTCACTCCCTATCAAAGCTCAGCATTTGTTAATAGGCAAGTGCTGCCTATTAAAGGCACCCAGAGTAGCTATGTAATGAGCACAAAATGCTGCAGCAGGGGCCCATCACTGGTGGTTATTAGCTTGAGAAGGGACCTTACCCCCTCTCACTCTTCTGTTCAATCCCAGTCCTCGCTGCCAACAACTCCTTACATATAACAAGAGCTTTGTGGTTGCCAAGGAGAGCCCACCCCCACAGAGAGGAGGAGAACGTGTGGAGAAGAAGTAGCGAAGACCATTATCATCATTTATATAGCAATGGGAGACTGGCAGCCAAGTGCTGTTGGCAGTAAAGCTTTCAGCTGCTCTGGGAAGATTGAGAGTGTTCTCGTAATGATTCCCAGACATCTGCTTCACAGCAATTTCTCGGACTTATTCCCTCTTTGGATTGCTTTCCCCCTCTCTTTTATGCCCTTCTAAAGGGCAGGGGCTAGCAGATTAGGCAGAAGGTGGACTCCCAGAAACAGAGGTCTGGGGGGGGTCACTGTGCCCCAGGCACACAGGCTCTTGTGGAACTAGGGAGGGCACTGACCCCCTGACCTATCTCCAGCCGCCGCACTGGGAGCTCAGGTCATCCATCCATCCTCACCTTGGTTTTTCCGGCTGTCTGCCAGGGTTGGCTGCCTGTCTCCTGGTCTCTTCATGCCCTGGGCAGTGCAGGCAGGAGAGACAGAAGAGAGGCTGCCCTGCAGTGGAGGAGAGCTGATGCCTTCACCGTGAGCTGCCCTTTGGTGAGGAAACCCTCACTCCCCACTTGCCCATTGCAGCAGTGACGTCATAGCTCCCTGGGAATGACACAGCAGCCCATTGCCATGGAGAACGGGGATGGAGCCCAATCCACAGCCACAGCCATCTTTCCTTACTGGCTTTTTGTTTTTAAGGAACTGGGGCAAAGTTGAGAAGACTCCCCCCATCCTCCCATAAATCTACAACTGGGAAACAAACACAGGCATCTCCGTCCAAAAATGTGCAGCTCAGGCTCATCTCTAGCTGAGACTGGAGTGACGTGAGATTCCCCGAGCTGCAGCGGGCTGGACAGAGCAGATGGACTCCAATTTTAATGAAGGCAAAGAGAAGGGGGAGGTGCAGAGCCCCCAACACACAATGGAAAGGGCTCTGGAGGAAACTTTGTGGCTAGGACCCTAAGCAGACTTTTTTTGCTGATGCATAATTGCTTAAAAGCAGCTTGGCTGAAAGCTAAGATATACTAGGGATTTTTGCTTTCTGTTAGCCACCTGGAAAGCGACATTAATTCCCTCGTCTCTTGTATTCTGGGGTGGGGATGCAAAGCCAGAAATTTCTCCACAATAAGGACACAAGTCCAGGCATACAAACCCTACTTCCAGGTCACACAGGAATGAACTCTTGCGACCTGAGTGCAGTTGCTCTGGCTTTTTGCCAGCGCCACCAACAGCAGAGTTTGACCCAGTGTCACCTTTCCACTATAACGTGTTAAGTGGCTGCCGATGATTCGGCCAGGACAAGAGCCCCGGGGACCGCCTGGCTGCAGCACAGGGCAGCCTGCAGCAGGGGTGGTTGGGCACCGCTACCACCAAGGTGCAGGGAGGGGACCCCGAAGCCTCTTGGAGGGGATGCTGCCTTGTGAGTGGCTCCGTGCCCCTCTCCGCCTGAGGCCAGCCGGCACCAGGTGGGAGGACGGTCATGGGAACCAGCCTGAGGACATCGGCCGCTTTGGTAGACAATGGCAGCCCCCCTCTTAGGGGTAGGGGCAGGGCAGCCAGGATCAGGGGTCACAGAGAGCTCTGCCTCTGTCTGATCTGACGGCCAGATGTTCTTGAGTGGAGATGGCAGCGGGGTGACTGCCAGAAGCTCCGTGGGGGAGGGGATGTCATTTGGGAAATAGTCTTCCTTCCAGCTGACACGTTTGGGCTGGCAGTCAAGAATGTCAGTTGTCCCTAGGGCTCTTTTTAGCAGCTACTGTGGCCAAGAGAGGTGTGAAGAGAGAGACGTGTAGTCTCAATAGATCAGAGACCCAGTCAGCTCCAATTAGACCAGCCAGATGACATCAGAGATAATGTAAAATAATATAAGGCCTATCAGCATATCAGCTCTGTGAGAGGGGATGTGCAGTATTGGCAGGGAGAACAGGCTGGAACATCCTGCGGGTCATTTTAATCACAAGTTTTTATGGGGCCAAAGCATATGGAAAGAAATTAGTCTTTCCTTTAGGTTCTCTGAAGTTTGGGGTACATCATGCAAAAAATGAAATCCCCCATATTGTAATCTTAAATTGTTCCTGCTGTAATTGCTCTGCCTATATACTGGAAAGATAGACTGCCACAGGGCTCTGCAAATATACAGACCATCTTTGAGTCTCTTAGGGAGTCTTCTGCTCCATAAAAATGTATATATACAAAGATCTTGTTTTATCTAGTGCAGAATTGCAGCCCTGAAAAGAGAGGTCTTGACTTCCCCTTCAATGAGGTTCAGGATATTTTTGTTATCTACAGATTTATCCACTCCTTTTTAAATGCTGACAAATATTTTATGTCAATGTCTGCTCAGTTTTAGAGAGTATGAACAAAACAACACTGCAGAAGAAAGTTCATGTAGTGTGGCTCCTCGTTTTCTGACAATAGCTAGCAGGCACCTGTGCTTTTGGGAAAGACACCCTCCAAAACAGGAGATAATGAAAACATCTGCTCTCAAGAAGGTCTCCTTACTTTAACATCCTATTAAAGATTAGTCTGAACCTTGAAACCAGAGGTTTTAAAAGCCCTTTGAAACAAATTTACCATTCATTATTTACAACGTTGGATATGCTTGTTATTTATAGAGAAATCCATTCCTTTTAAGATCTTGCCATTTTTTTTGTGTCTAACAATATTATGGGAAATTAGTTTTGTAGCTTGATCACACATTGGCTAGAAAAGTGTTTCCTCTGATCCATTTTGAATTTGACCATTTTTATTTCTTTACTTTTATCTTGTGGATTATCCTCTTATTCAAAAGCCATTCAAAATCCTTTCACAAACAACACCTGCTCACCCCCAGGAACCTGCAGGACAAGATGACAGGCCCTAGTGAAACCCATCTTCTTCATGAAGTTTACTATGAAACTTTACAAGTGAAGGACCAGATAGACCTGAGGTTTACAGTGTGAAGAGTGCCAATTGGCAGGGAAACAAGCTGTTCTATATTCATGGCCCTGGAAAGCTGGACATTTTATTTAACCTGAAAGGAATTAAAACCAGCAACTGAAAGAATTCAGGGTAACGATAACATCCCAAGCGAGGGCAGGTAGCTTTTTTTTTTGTAAAACATTGTACAGCTTAAATAACACCAACATAACCTAAGACACTAATATGAAATTAATCAAGATTTGTAATATAATCAAAAAGCTGATATGAATCAGAACAAGAGCTAAGAAGAAACTGTGACACTACTGAAAACAAATTTCTGTTTAAATTGACATGTTTTCACAACCCCTCCATCACTCTCTCCCTTCTTCCTTCCCTACCTCCTTTCTTTGAACCAACCAGAAATTTTTTTTGCTAAGAGGTTTCCAGCCAGCTCAAGATATTCTCTAGAGAAGGAAAACCTTCTAATGATGGCTATCTTCGTTTACAAACAAGAGCTGAGTGCCTGTCCTCATGTATATCTACTGTCCCTGGCTCCTGAAATGGGGCAATATTCCCTGATTTGAGCAGAGTTGCAGGGTCATTTCTGCCCTGGGCAACAGTCAGAGCATGGAAGTGATTACTGTGGTATGAAATAACATTGAGATAACATGGCACATAGCTGTCCAGGCACTTGAAAGTCTGCCCTGAATAGGTTTGGCAGCCCCTCTGTCCCCATCAGCAAGAGACAAAGGTCTTCCCCGCTCTCAAAATCCTTGTATTGATTTAATTTAAACCATGTGCATTCCCATTGACACCCAGCTGTCACCCCACATTCTGCACTACCCCCTATAGGTGTTATTCCTAGTCTAAGCAAATTACTCAAGGCCTGGTCTCTATTACACTCTTTTGGTGGTGTTGAAAAGTGTTATTGAAACCCACATTATGATCCTCTCCTCCCTCCTCCCCCTATTGCCGCCTCTGAAAAGGTACTGCTCTGGGACCTGCTCCTGAAAAGCTGCTGGCAATTCATCAAGAGTGAGGGGACCATGGTCTGTGGAGAAGCATCCTCCTTCTCTATTCATCTGACAGGGGGCTTGGTGGCTACACAGCCCCGAGCTAGAGGTGCCTCACTTGGGTGACAGTCATAGGAAGGCCAACAAAACGCTCTTGTTAGATTACACGTGGCTGCTCTGCTCAGTAATTATTTTCCCTACAGGACAGCCAAGCAGAAAGCGTGCAGTCCCAAATTCACAGAGCACTGAAATCAGCTCCTTGGTCCCTGTGCCAGATGGGCAGAGCACTATTGCAGAGCTGAGACCGGCCTGTAAAGACGTGGCAGGGAAATGGAGAGCACCGAAAGGAAAATGGGGTCCCAGAAAAGGAGCTGATGCCACCTTGACTTGGTCCATCTCGCTGCCCCCAGGCAACAAAGGGTATTTTTTTAGGTAATTTTTGACAAATGTTCCTCTAACCTCTTGAGGCTCTTTGGCAGAGGAGATTCTGCAATGACCCCAGACAAATCTTTTCTGGTGCGTCAGTAACCATGCCCCAGTAGGATTTTCCTGATATCTAACCTAACATCCCTTCACTGCATGCTAAGCACATCACGAGCCTAGAACTTCCAGCTGCCAGTGGGCTCTCACTGACCCACGAGGTGCTGACAGAGGGGCACAAAGAGGCCAGACTAGGGACCCTAATCAGAAATGCTCATTACTGACGCCACTGCGAGAGGGTTTTCTCGTTGTTGTTTCTGGCACGGTACGGCAGGGCAGGCGGGGGCCATGCAATGCCCTTGAGCATTGGGAGATTTCTTACCGATACCAGTGGGAGAGGTACAGGGAGCAGGAGTCAGACACAAGCCTTTGTCTCTTACCTGCCCCAGAGGGTCAGGTTTCCTTCCACTTTATAAGTATTTATTGTTTCAGATGAAGGATGGTAGGGGGTCACAGGGAAGGGGGAACAGTGAGACAATAAAGGATAATATTGCTTCCAAAACCGTGTCTGGTTTTTCCAACAGTATTAGCTACTCTAATAAAAGATGTTATCTCTCCCTACAAACCTTGACTGGCCTATATCCTTTCATCACAGCTTCAACAATGTTACTACTGCAATAAAAATATTTGCAGGCAAACGAGACTCTGGTTCTTTAGTGATGGGTTGCATCAGCAACTGGAAAGGAAACCTCCACAGGGGACTGTTCTTCCACAGCCCTTTCAGGCAGCCCTATGCCCAAAGGAAACACAGCCAGCCTGTCATGCACTGGATTAGGAAAGCAACAGCGATGTGATGATTTTGTTTTTTGTTGTTGTGCCTCTTGTGTTGGCATAAGAAAGGAAGAGGGAGCTGAGGGGCAGAGGGGAGCCAGGCTGTTGCTTTCAGCATTAGCCCCAGCTTCTGCCAGCTTGGGCTGCTCATGGGGCCACAGCCTAAGCAAATATCTAAGCGTGTGAGCTGTCAGGGGAGGAATGAATCAGGTTCTGCAAAGGGTACAGTAATCCCTTGGGAAGGGGAGATCCTCAGTGGTTTACTGCTGGGCACCTGGAAGGATTGCCCTTTCCCTCATTCAGAAGTGGCAATGGGACCATTACAGCTATAGCTGATGAAGATGCGTTTCTTCCTACAAACTTGTGGCAGCACAGGCTTAGAGCTCAAGAGATCTCTGATCAGTCTTGGTATATTAGCCACGGTGGGGATTGTGTTGCATGGGTTAAGGGGCAAACAGGAAACTCAGGCCTGAGATTAGAGCTATTCAAACACCTTTTGAGTTTGATGGGAAACAGTTCCAATACAAATGGCACAAGCTCAAGCTGAAATGGACTCTGAATGGCTCAAAGGTTCAGACTGAAGCAGCTGCAACTATCGTTTCCTGAAAAATTTTGTGCGAGGGCAAGCCCTGCCAGTGGCAGAGCTGTATTGAGTTTTGGCTAAAAAAAATGTACTCAGAGGGTTTCAAAATATTTGGGTTTTGTTTTTCAAGGGAATAGGTTTTCATTCCCCAAGCAAACTTGGGACCACAGAGACTGGTGTTTCATTTCTCAAAAAAAAAGAAAAGTGCCAAAAATTTAATGAATCATTGCTTCTGGGCAGAGAAAGTGCAGTATGACTGGGGGTCAGCACATTTCTGAAAAGAATGCATATTTTTAATTTTGGGATGACCCCAGCTCTTTTTTTTAGCAGCTGTAGCAGAAAGTCAGTTGTTCACAAAGCTCCTCTTCCTCCTTCTTTGCCTTCAGTTCCCAGCTCTATTCCAATGGGAAGTGTAAATCTCACTTCAAGAAAAGACAAGAAACAGTTAATGTGTGCTCACCATTCTGGGTGCTTGAAGGCAAAGAGCCAGTCAAACACATCAGGTTTGAACAGGGAGTTGGAGACCCATATACCAACTTTGGAGGACAAAATCCTTTCCCACAAGAACATGGTGAGAAGAGTTAAAGTCTTAACGCAGCTGCTACTGCTCCGACTTAATAGATGTCCTTACACAGACCACTTGAGTCAAGATTTGCTTCCCAGCAGAGATGTTTCACCCCTTGGACATAAGGCCATTGACCAACCTTTCCCAGTCAGGAAGCTCCAGTCATCTGTTTGCAGCTATCTAACGATAGAGAGGAAGGGCACATTTTAATTAGAACATTTGAACTCGATTTGAACTCCATAAAGACTGGTGAGGTTCAAGATGCCGGCTCAGGTGCTGTTCAGTTTACAGAGCAAATGCCAAAAGGAAGTGAGAGAGAGAGGGAGAGGGAGAGAAAGATCCTAATAAGGACTTATTGGAGCCAATAAGTTTGACTCCACTTAAGGCACCCTGGTGGGCCATCACAGCTTTGGGTGACTTATCTCTTCCTGACACATGCTGGAAGCTGCTCACTTGTTAGGTTTTATTTTTAAAATTGAATCATCCTTAAAAATGAAGTAGATCTAAGTGATTGGTGGGGGCCTGCAAGGCGACTGGAAGATGGAAACTTTTTGTGAATGGGTTTGACCACGAGGTTGCTCCAAAATTCAGGATAAACGTTCCCGCAAATGTTCCCCGAAATGTGTTTACAGAATCAGGCTGTCACCTTGAAGGCTTGCTGGAGTCCCTGAACTTTGTCAGTAGCTTTCTGAAACTCTTTGCTGCTGTCAGGCTTTGAAGTGGGGGAATGGATCACAGCAGGCCAGAACGTGGCAACGTAAATGGACTTCACATTTTGCTGATGAGACTGCTGTCACGACACTATGCTGGTTTACACCCAGCAAACAATTACACAGCTCCTTCCTAATAGCAGCCAGGAGACCTGACAGCATGTTTAGACCTAAAAGGTGGTTTGCTTAAAAGCTCAGTGGAAGTGAATGGAGCAATTGCAGAGCAAAGACAGTGTCAGTGCAAGGAAACTCAGACCCAGAATTATGCAATGGTCCTCATTTTGCAAAGTATCATTGGGACTGAGTCATTGCCCTCCCAGTACCGCAGCTTGAACTGAAAAATCCACCTACTTTCACAGATCTGTCTGTAACAGCCTATTAAGCTATTTCATTTGGACCCAGAAGGGGAACCTGTTCCACATCCTTGACAGTGGATCAGACTATGGTTTTTCACATAAGGAATTTATTATTTCAGAGATGCAATTAGCCAGATAAAGGGCTTCCTAATGAAGTGTCCATTCTCTGTACCATATTGCCCTGGACTCCTGATGCAATGTTTAAAGGGGAATTTAAGCAGGGACCTCCCTTCTCCTCTATTCTACAGAATGCTTTCCATAGGATCTCTCCCAATTTATACTATTTGAAGTGGGTAGGGAATCAGGACCACAGAGCTCATTTGAAATGGATCTTTACCAATATCAACATGTAAGATACCCTGTGCACGGCTCTGTGACATGTTCCCACCAGCCTGGAAGAGCATGTCTGGACTCCCCTGAGTCAGGCAATGGAAATTCATTCAGTTTAATCAGTGGAAACCCCATGAAAATGATCACTATGCCCAAAACAAGCCAGGAATGTGACCCACTAATTTTACTCTGTGAATGAAACTAGGCTCAACAAGGAAACCAGCCTAAGGTTTTTGTACAAGTCTGAGCTACTGACTGCCAAAGCTGTGTCACTTTACTGAACCACATCTGCTGCACATGAGGTCTGCCTTTGTGGTGATATGAATGCAAAACCTATGATGATATGATTGCAAAACCTAAGGAGGTAGCTCCATCTTCAATAGCAAAACTGATGTAAGAGGTTCTGAGCATTGCCTGTGCCTGGGCTTTCTCAGGGGCACTCAGGTAGGGTCACCTCATAGCTTGTATCAGTGAAATGACCCATATTGCCAAACCAAATCAACCATTATCTAGGCTGCAGAGAGTTTCCACCAAGAGCTGCCCACATGCAATGCCAAGGGAGTGAAGCAGACCTGCCAGGAGCTTCTCAGACCTGTTTTGCCACTAGAGAAAATACTAACACCTCACTCCTGAAGAGCACAAAGTAGGGAAGTCTCTGCAACTGGCCTCAGAAGAGATTCCGACCTGCTGGTGGATGTTCCCTGGCCTGCAGCTGTAAGGGGACTTCTCACGGGGTGATGTGGTGTGATCCAGTTGCATGATACAGGCTTAACACCATTAAAACGGCTCATCAGCAAATGGCCAGAGTCACCCTGTGCAGAAAGTGAAGTCAGAGCCTCTGTGGGCAGTCCTAGCTCAGATGTTGTGTGTGACTAGGCTGGACAGGACTGTGTTTTGCTTTGCCTGTTAATAGATGGCAGTAGTTCTGTTTCTGGTCTTAGGGCTAGATCATGTCCCTCATCTTGGCGGTGTGATTTGGAAGAACTGAACTGCAGCTGGAGTCAGCTATAAATTTTCTTTGTAGAAATGCTGGATTTACAGCAGTATAAATGAACTCCAAGCCTGTCCCACTGCAACAACTGAGAGAGTAGGATCCATGGGTGGGTCTGAAACTGTAGGAACATCCTGAGATAAGCTTTACTTGAAAGACAGCAAACTGCTATGAGCTACTGCCCGAAGTGTGGACAGTGGCAGTGATAGCTCATACATGATGACAGTCTCCTGCAGCCACATCTGCCCTCCCTCTGTGACCAGCCTCACCTGCTCCTTTCCTCAAGCTCTGGGCTTCAGATTGATGTCTAAGACAAGACACTGCCTTCTGCCTAACTTCACGAGCTCTTCAGAGCAGACAATAGCCTTTGGTCATGTAGGTTTTTTGTTTCGTTTATTAAAGAAGTTTATCAAGAGAAGCATCAGAATGAAATCTGGGTGCCGCTGAAATCAGTGATTAAACTGCAAATGACTTAACAGGGCCAAGGTTGCAGCCTGTAGGCTTCATCTGCAGTATCAGTAATGAATACCAGGCACTGACTTTGAAGTCACTTTGTGTGCTGATCATATAGAATCCCAGAAAAAGCTGTTGCTAGTAAGTAAAAGCCCTCAAATACCTGACCAAGGTTGTGGTCATTAATCAAAGGCTTTTTTACATCCACGTTAGAGTGGAGATATATTGAATCCATGAGCTAATCTGGTATTTGAAGTTAATTAATTACATGTCCCTATAAATTTCAGTGGATCCAGGACTTGCGCCAATATCCTGGGGAAAGAGGGAATATGGCTGCATTGCTTTCTTTCCCTTTTGTTGAAAGAAAACAACAGATTTTTAAATTACATGTCACATATTTATTAGATATATTGTGTAGTTTCCTTTTCTCCCTTTCCCTCCTATTAACTACCTCTCCTAGAAGTTCAAAATTTCATCCAAGACACAAATATCCTGAAAGCAATGAGTAAGTTATAGTGAAGAGATCAAATACTTGAGCGCTGTGGGACAAATTACACATTTCTTATGCTGGGGCAATCCCAGTAATGCAGGGGGCAAAACTTGACCATGTATCTGAAATCAAGTAGTTGAATCTACAGTATTAGAAGTTGGCTCAGCGTGAACATGTTTCTTAAAGCAATTATAGATATGTCAAAGGAAATGTCTAAGGCTAGCCAAGATAATCAGCAAAGTTCCTTGAGCCAACATCACATATTCTCCTAAGATAAACTTAAACAATATTTCTATTTATTGTTTCCCGAGTCTCTTGATAGTCCCTATCAAAAGGCAAGAAGAATTAGAGGAAAGGACTAGAAAACAACTGTATAACAGTTGCAAGGGCAGCATTTTGAAACTGGATTCTTCAGTACAGTCTGTACCAGCCTGAAGTGGAGAAGTTTTGAAATAAATCAGAGAAACCACATTCACCAAGAGGCATCAACTGGTCTTTGGGTGTTGGGACAGACCTTTCTGAAGACTTCCTATGTGCAATTTCAAAGGCCACTGAATAGTGGGAACAGTCACTTTTTCTGTACCACTGTGCACAGAAAATTGAACAGAATAGATGTTTCTACCAAATGGAAGTCAATGCTTCTGGCTCCATCTGCTCCCATCTTCCAGATGGAATGTTAAATCACCTGCAGTTGTTAAAACAACATGGCAACTTCTGCAAGTGCAGAAATGCTCGGCATAGCACCGTGGCCAGATTCCAGCTCTGGTGTCTGCCTGCCGGATGCATTTCCCCTTCTGGTGCCTGCCTCCTGGTGGCATTTCCCCTTCTGGCGTCTCCCTGCCCGCAGTATTTCCCCTTCTGGCGTCTACCTGCCGGCAGCATTTCCCCTTCTGGTATCTGCCTCCGGGTGGCATTTCCCCTTCTTGCACTTCCCTGCGGCAGCACTTCCCCTTCTGGCATCTGCCTCCTGGTGGCACTTCCCCTTCTGGTGTCTGCCTGCCAGCAGCATTTCCCCTTCTGCCATCTGCCTGCTGTTGGCATTTCCCCTTCTGGTGTCTGCCCGCCGTCGGGTATTTCCCCTTCTGGTGTCTGCCTGCCAGCAGCATTTCCCCTGCTTGCGCCTGTCCACCCGCAGCATTTCCCCTACTTGCGTCTGCCTGTCGGCAGTATTTCCTCTCCTTGCATCTCCCTGCCAGTGACATTTCCCCCTCTTGCGCCTGCCTGTGGGCGGCATTTCCCCTTCTGGTTTCTGCCTGCCGGCAGCATTTCCCCTGCTTGCGTCTGCCTCCTGGTGGCATTTCCCGTTCCGGCGTCTGCCTGCGGCCGGCATTTCCCCTCCTTGCCACTTCCTGCCGGCGAGACTTCCCCTACTTGTGCCTGCCTGCCAGCGACATTTTCCCTCCTGGCACCTGCGTGCTGGCAGCATTTCCCCTTCTGGTGTCTGCCTGCCGGTGGCATTTCCCCTGCTTCACCCTCCCTGGTCTTTCGCTCTCCCACTCTCGGCAGCGCCGCTCCTCCCCAGCTGCATTCCGGAGGCTGCAGCCCAGGCACCAGCAGTGCCCAGGACCCTGCGGGCCCTGCAAAGCCAGGCTTCCGCCAGAGCAGGGGCGGTCATTGCAGCCCATTACAAGGTTCGCTCACGTTCACTTTCCCTTTGCGGGTGCATGAGTCCAGCAAGCCCAAACGCCTGTTACAAAAGAGGCATTTCAGGAGAAGCATCCCCCAAGATGCCCTCCCATGCCAACTGCATCTTCGCTAAGGTGTTTTGCACCCCTGAAAGCACGGAAGGAAAGCACATGCACTTGCTGTCCAGAGCCAGCAGTACAACGTGAAACAGTGAAACAGAAGCAGCAGTTTTGCATGCAGGGACTGAGAGTAGAGTTGTCCCGGGTAGACGCATTGTGTACTCACTGGTTGGCCACCACTGTGCTAAGCCACTCTCCCCCTCCCAGTACGCTACGTCTGTTGGGAAAGTCAGTCACCAAAAGGACTGAGGTCCCCACTGTGAGCCCAACAGTTTCACTGTATGTTAGGTTTGGCTACATCATTGTGCTGCAAAGGCAAGAATAATTTTATGTGCATGTTGAGTGAACTCCTTCTCTTGGGTGGTGTCTGAGTTAACACTGGGATGCCGTGTGCTGTACGAGCGTCTCTAAGTGCTTGTACAGAGCGCCTATAAATATTTGCGTTTTCTCTTGTTTCTGACTCCAACAGACGTAGATATTCAGCCCTGGCAGCAACCCTGCTTGCTTATAAAAGCAGAATTCCCATCCCAGCCTTACTCTCAGCTGTGGCTTGATGCCTCTGGCTGCAGCTGCCTGTGGCGGACCCAAGGGATGGGACCAGCTGTGGCTGCCTGACAGAGAGTGCCCGCACTGCCTCCAGCTCTCCGGGGGATGCTGTAATCCTCCAGGAGCTCCAAGAACTCAACTGATGTTTCCTTTGCCTCCCTCATCCTTTATTCCCAGTTCTTTCTGTCCCCACAGTGCATTTCCATTGGGGCTATGGAGCAATAAGGAAGCATTACCACAAAACCTCCAAGAGCAATTTTGGAAACAAAGTATCCATAAAGGAATTGGGAGCCTTAGCACCAGAAGCAAAATTGGTTCAGTGAAAATCCAGTTCATCGCCAAGTAGCAACAAAACCAGGACTGATGTCCTCTGCACATCAGCTCCAGCCAAGGGAAATGTTATCTTTGTTAGACTCAGTACTCTCATCAGTCCTGCGACCTGTTTTTCCCTCAGAGTCTGCCAAAACTGCTAACCTGGAGATGAACAATCCAAGTTTTCTTTTTTTGTCTACAGGCAGCTGTTGCCCACCACAGGAGATGCACATTCTGCACAGACCCACAGTGCTGCAGGAACCCAGTGGAAGTGGATTTGTCCCAAACAAGCCGTCAATACTATCAATCATCTGCTTGCTTATCAAGCAAGGTTTGTTGACTCAACATGCAATGTAACACGCCTGAACGAAGACACTCCAAACAGAAGACAGTAAAATATGAACACCAAGCCCACGCACGCCTCCTGGGGTGGCCAGCGCCAGCCACAACTCAGGTGTTCCTCCCTGACGGGAACCTCTCCTCATTGCTAGAGTGGAAACATTTTACTTCTGTGTCCTGCCCATTGCAGTCTCCAAGTGATACTGCTACACGCTAATTGGGGCCCCGAAGGCATTTCTTTTCTTTACTGAGTAGTAAATTATAAAATAAACTAAACTGGCCCACAATATGTTTTTCCTCTCTCCAAATTAAATAACTCAGAAAACAGCGGTCCTCAATCAGACCACACACAAAACTCTTGACATTTTTCTTTCGTCTTGCAAATTAAGTGTATTTGGCCAATATAAATACCTGGAAGCCTACCAGCAGTTGCCTTGATCAGACTGCAGCAGGTTTATAACAGGTATAGCTCAGTAAAATCTGCAGCTTGTCCTTCTTAAAGAACTGCTACAGCTTTCTATAGTAACATTAGTTCTGGTTTTTCCTCAATAAAGCTTTTTTGCTGACTTTGATCATGAACCCTCTGCCTCAAAGCAATAATAAAACAGAAATGCCCCCCTACACATTTCTAGGCAGCAGTGGGGTGGGGCAGCAAGGTGACAAGACAGAGTGAGTGTGCAGGACTCTGTCTTGAACAGAAATATTTTCTGGACTGTTTAGAAGATGTCAGCACCCAGGAAGAAACCTAGCAGAGACAAGGCAAAGGTGAAATCTACCTGACAATGAGCTGAAAACTAGAAAGGACCCGTGGATGTGTTGAGCGTTTTTATGTAAGGTGTCCCAGGCACAGTGGCAGAGTAGGGTACGTGCAACGCTGGATCTGATCAAATGTGTGTAACTGAAAAATTATCCTGAGAGAAAATACAGCCTTACCAAACCCAGAAGCTTTCTGAAGATATCAATTATTAGGGAAGTTAATTTTCCAGATGGAAACTGAGAAGAGAATCTGTATGTTGGAAAAAACAGTTTAGTGATGATTTTTGACTGAGACATACACCCTTCTGTCCCCACATCTGGAACTTGAGCTTTATCTGGAGCTAAGGTTTGGAGCAGGCAGGGTTTCACTTTTCCTCCTTTCCCACCCCTCACTTTCGCTTTCTTCCCTCTCTTCTCCACCACCCAAAAAGGTTAAAGAGCACAAAGGGGTGAAGATGGGAAAAACCCGGCCTGTGTAAATACACCTACTGTTTCCTAGAAAGGGAGACTCAGAAGATGGGGAGGTGTCTGCAGAAAGAGCATTAGTAGACATGGAGCTGAGAGAACTAAGCAAACAGAAATGTTACAGAAAGACCGCAAGGCCCCTAAAACCACAGAAAACAGAGAATTTAATGACTGGTCTGGTACCAAAATTGAGTAAATAAATAAATGCTGTGGACTTCTTGATTAAGCGGACCTAAAAGATATGTTTATTTTCAGACCACCATCTGAAGTGAAAAGCAAGTGCATAGGAAAGCCAAGAAAGTTTGAAGGATGAAGTATTTCAAGAGGGGAATCTTGCTCGGGATGTTAAGGGGGTAGTGGTGAGGGAAGAAAGACACAGGCTTTCAGCCTGGCTCTGGTCCTCTCGTTCAGGCAGCAAAGCTTGGGGTGGCCCTGGTGTGGGGGCTCATGGTGGACACCCTGCCAGCACACTCCCTCTCCCTGCAGACTGGAGGGGAAGCACCAGAGCTGGCCTGAGCGGGGCATCTCTGTGAGACGTTTCCAACCGGGGGAAGGTGTCAGGTCCCCCTCAGTAACAGCATCTGAGCCAGCTTCACTAATCCGCTGCTGCCCATGACTCGCTGTCCAGAGCAAAGCCTCCGGCACAGTACCAGCTGGGGCTGGTGCATGCACGAGCTCCGTTGTTTACAGATTTCACTAAAAGAAAGACAAATGAAACATGAAAGGTTAATGCCAGTCCCCGGATGGCTCAGCTGTGCTGGGTCTCACAAGCATCGCTCAGCATATATGCCAATGAAACCCTGCACATTATCAGTGGAAAAAAATTCCACCTTTCACTGCAGCCCTCTGGCCGAAATAGCCCGTGCTGGGCCCAAACACATGCAATAAAATACGTGGGTTTATTTTTTTAAAACAGCACCAGAATGAACTTTTACTTTAAATAAAACAAACGATTGCTAATGGTCCTTTCCCACCTTCAGTCCCTTTGGCCTTTCTTCTCCCCTTTCCGTCTTGGTCCTAGACATTTTACAAACACTTGTAAATAACCATACCCAGGCCAAACAGAGAGTCATTCTTCATTCTAAACAGGACATCAGGGATAGTGAAAAAACAAGGTTTGTGGCTGGAATGCATTGTACAAAGGTGGAGGGAATATAGGACTGTTTCTGTGTCTGGAAACAGATGACGAGTGTTTGTTTTTAACGCAGTATGTTAGAGAACAGATTAGATAATAAAATCCTAAACAGAAGACCTCATGCTCCACCAAATCTGAAATAAACTTGGAAGAGCTGTCTCGGTGAACTCCATCTCCTTCTGGGCCCTCGCAATACCATGAGGTCAGAGATGCAGGAATGGATCATTTCACATCATTTGCTCAGTCAGTCACCAGGCGAGTATATACAACCCCTGTACTATGGCCTGATGTGATTAGGAATGGTAGATTGGGTAATCTGGTCTTTCGGGAGGAGTTAATATGCCATTGCTGCAGCTGTGCCTGCTCTGATCTATTCATTTCTTATAGGGTGTGCACAATCATCAGCCTGCCTTGCAGGAAATACATGCAGAAAAGTAAGATTTTCTGAATTATCCAAGAGATTTAGGAATCTTGTTTCCAGGTGTGGCTTAAGATCTTCTGGTCCAGAGAAAGCCAAGTCTCATTGATAAGCTCTGTTCTTAAGTATATTACAAATTGCATTAAATTGTAATCATTAGAGCTGCATTGACACGGCTTGGCCCAAAAACATTTCTGGATTTTTCAGAAAAGCAAGACATACTGAAAGAATTAACGTGGATCAACCTGAAACATTTTGATCACCTTGAAGCATTTAAAAAGCTATGCTGAGTCATTCCAATGCAGGTCATTTTATTAACTGACAACACACAGTTTTGAAACAAAACAATGAAAAATTAAGCCTGTCCAGCAGTATAGCTCATTGTTTTCAAAGTTATGGTTGCTTGTTAGTTTTGGATGAAAAATAAAAGCAAGCTGAGTTTTATTCCTGATTCATTAGTGGGTTTAGTTCCCTGGGACGCTATTTAACAACAAATATAGTAAATCCATTGTTTTTAGACTAACAGTTAGATGCGTAGTTCTTCTGTTAAGTAGTTAGTTGAAATATTTTGAGCAGAGCATCCCTCCACCCCCACACTTTCTCTTATCAAAAATGGGTCTGTTTCAATATTATAAACATTTTCCATTGAAATGGATCATTTCCAGTGGAATTTTCCACAGAAGACACAAAACAAAGTGCAGAAGGCCCACAACATTTTGTTCGGAGTTGACATGATGCCTGGTGTCTGCACTGCACCGTGGGAGCCTTGCAGGGACGTGCCGTGCAACCCTGCCCGGCAGCCTCTCGTGTCACCCAGCCCGTGCTCCAGGACGAGGGGTGGCAAGGGGCCACCATGAGACCCCGTGGGCCATGGGCCACCACAGGCCCTTGTGGGAAAAGCATATGCCAAGAATAAGGTCAAACCTAAAACTGAAGGCAGCTTTTCAGCATTTCTAAACCCATGATTTTCTTTAAAAAATAAACTCAGTCAAGTTTTATTTCAACTGCAAACAAACTGTTTGTTTGTCCTTAGTGCTGAAATTACATTTTTCCCATGGGAAGGACATTATATTTTTCTGTACCCTTTAATGTCAGTCACTCCACTGCCCTAAATTTCATTGAAACACCCTAAGCATAACCTTAAACACCTTTCAAAGCTTCTATTCACAATAATCTTTGTTTCTTTTATAGCTTGCTTACATTTTCTGTGCATCTGCCGAATTCCTACCTGCACCACAGCAGTGCATAGCAAACCAAAATAAGGTGGTCCAGTTTGACAAATACAAACAGAAGTCACTACAAAAAAAAAAAGTGGGAATTAAGAGAAACTTTAGACATCAAATAAAGACCATTTCCTGATTTTCACACCTACATTTCAGAGCTCTGCAAGCAGAAAATCTCTGTTCACTTATCTTAAGCTGTTACAGCTCAGATTCACATGGCCCATATTCCACTGATTCCTCGAATTTTAGTGTTTTTCCTACCAGCTTTCTCTGGGCCCTCTAAAGTGCTTTGTCCATAGAAACCCCCAGGCTGAGAAGCTCAGGTGGAATTTGGTAAGAAAGCTTTAATTAAAGATTTCTGTAGAATGTCTGCTTTCCTTTGTGGTTTTGTTTCTTTCTGATTCCTCTTGGTAGGCCAGAAACCTGAAGCACCCAATTCTTGCTTGTAAAAAACTTACAGTTGTCCTTTTTTGGTAAATATTTGCTATTTCCCACTGAAACTTCAAGTTACTTTGTTGAAGATATAACCATAAAAACTCTACTGCTAGTTTCTATCTACTGCTTTTCCTGAAAAGAGGGGGATGAGCTGGTAGATGTAGTCATTCTCAATGCCCCAGAAATCGTGTACCACTGGCCATGGGGAGGAGAGAGCCAGTGGCCTGTGCCAGGAACAGGAGCTAAACAAGGAGTGGGGCACATGGGTGCATTGTTCATGGAATCACCCTCTTCAACGATGAAACACAGTAGACGACCTCAGCGCTGCGCTTGTGATTCACCTCCACTGACATCCTTGCATGGAGTCAAGGGTGGAAAGGGAGGGAGCAGAGGTTGGGCAGGGCCCTTGATTTAGCATCCTGAACTCCTGAGTGGAAGGGAAGGGGGTAGGGAATAAGGATTTCCAAAGAGGAACAGAATGCTGTTATTTTTGGCCTTCTCAGAAATTTCCACCAAGTGAACAACTTTCAGCTGAGTAAGCGTCAGGAGCTCAAATAGGAGGCCCGGCTCCACATCAGACTTCTCAAAACGTTCACTTCTCAGGTTATTAAGTTTAGTCTTTGCCCTCTTGAGACCCATGAAATGAATCAATGTCTCCTGCCAACCACCAAGGGATTTGCTGTCTTCATGCCTCATTGAGACATCAAAAACTAACCAGCGAGGTGAGAGTATCTCAGTCACGGATTGCACAATACTCCAAACACAATGCTTTATGTACAGAAATAATATCCTGAAGGCAGATCTCTTCACACTGTTGTTGATACATTTTCTAGCCACTATCGCTCTTTAATATCCCAGTTTATACTTAAAGGTCAACACATGTAAATGCTGTTTTGCCTGCAAAATGTCATATGCAGGCAGGCAGCTACATTTTGGCAGAAACTGTGTGAAAATGCCAAAATCCTTAGCTGGTACAGACAGTGTACAGATTGAATCCGTTTTTGAAAAAAGCGAGTAGATTATTGCCGTTGGTGTAACTGTGGGACAATTTGGTTAAAAATGAAACCCCAAATATTCCCTTGGGTATTCTTCAAAATCTTTTCCTTTGGGAAAAGTTACTTAGTCCTCATAACATGAGAGCTGTGCAGGAAAAGTCAAGTTAGTGTCAATAACTCTTTTGAAACCTAGTGATGATGAGGTTCTGTCAGCAATTTCTCTTTCTGCAATTTGTGCATCTGAAGGGAGTTGGCACCACTGTTCATGTCTAAAAAAACCTACACAGGCTGCACAAAGCCAATGTTACCTTCCAATATGCATAACAACTTGCTAGAAGATGTTATGAAGAAGTCATTAAATCAGCAAAATAGTGATAGAATTGTGATTAACAATGGCTGGAAACAGAATTAACTGGGAATTTCCTCCTTCACATTAAGAGCTGCAAATTTAGGAGCATTTGGTTTAGTCCTTTTCATAAGCTTAGCAGAGCCAGGCAACCTTTCAGAGAGGGGTGATGGACTATGCACAATTAAACCACTGGACTCTTTCCATTAACTTTAAACACTATTGGAAAGAACTCCATATGGATTGGCTTTCTGTGGCAATTCTGCAGCGCTCCCTCATCAGTGTATGTAGAACAGATATATTTTCCTCAGGAAGCTTGTTGGCATGAACGTCTGGCCCATGATAACTCCAGGAACTAAATCTAGAAGCCTTTGAGGGTTGTTAGCAGCCCATAATTTCAGTCTCATATCTCATCCTTATCACTTATTACTTCCTTCAGAACAGAGACTTGATTTTGAACTTGGACTTGCTTCAGACCAAACCTGTTCCACCAGTGCAGGAAGCATCCTCCAGCACCACCAGAATCTCAGAGCAGGCACTCTTGCGCCACCTAATTTACAGCCTCCTACCACATTAATCAGTGGCTCCACCATGAGTTTATGCAGATATCCATCATCATGTTTCTGTGGCTCCGTAAACTGCTCCACTTACTCCATAAAGGTGCTTGCTGTACGATTCACAGTGAGTTCAGAGAGAGAAGCTCCAAGCGCTTGTCTGGCTGGTTTCAGGTACACTTGCATGTCGATTTGAAATGAGGCAGAAAAGTGCACGTGTGGTGATATTTCAATTCATGAGCTTCTGAACTCAAATCAAGTGCCACTCTGTAAATACAGCCTCCCCTAGTAACATTTAAGTACTACAGGCTACTGTCTTGAGTATCAGCAAGTGGACATTAGTAATGAAGACACCGACTTCACACTACTTTATCTTTCATTACTCTCACCTGTCATCTACAAAGATGCTGAGGGAAGTCAGGAAGTGGTTAAGCTGCTTTTTACTGACATTGTCACAGCAAATCTGCATTTTTCTGTTAATTTCCAGAAAATCATCTACATTTTTTCTGGTCATTCCCGCTTCTACACTACAGTCTCTGATAAGCTCAAGCACTCGGTCAGACTTGTGAAGCTTAAATACATTAGCATGACTGATCCCACAGTGGGATTCACCAACTCAGCAGACTGTGTGGCAACCTTTATCTAGTAATTTATGATAGTGCCTAAGTCTGTGGGCAGGACAGCAGGAGAGACTCCCAAGCTCCATGGCTGAAAAGTCTCATTCATCTGCCAATGACAAGGGAACAAATAAGATTTAGACACTATTGACCCCTTACTGGAAATGTCTAGGGAACTATACAGAGTGTGTGATGGAGTCAGGGTTTTATCTGAGCAAGCCTACAGGCAGGACAGGTTTATTTCACTAAAGCATAAACTCTACTTTCTGCAGAAGTGGAGAAATACATGTTTTGTTAAAATTCTCCATCCAAAAGTGTTTTGTTTTGATGTTTGTTGGTGGTTTTTTTTTTGTGAAAACAGGACACTGGAAGTTGTCATCCCATCTCTACTGCATCTCATGCAGAAGACAAAGGTGTATGGGATAGGACATATATCCAGCATTTTCTATGGCCGAGACTAGTCTGACTACAGCTTGCATGATGCATCACTGTGTGACTGCACAAAGGGCTGGGTAGTCCATCATGGGAGCCCCTGCCCATGGTATGACCAAGGACCATATCCCTCAGAAGACTAGCACGAGGCAGCTGGGGAAAGGAGACAACATAAGTATGCTTCCTTGAAATCATCACAGCGACATACACAACGCAGGTCTAGGTTCTTTGCTTCTGGCATGTTTCAAGGTTTCATATAAGCAAAATCTGAAGCCTAGCTGTCCTGTCTACCTGTTTGTAGTAACTATAGAAAACTGTTCATCTGTATAATGTAGCATGTCCTACCATAAAATACTGATACAATAAGCTTTAGACAAAGCTATTTGTTCTAAAGTCCAGTTTTGAAATATTTTAGTTGTACGCATTCATAGAATCATAGAATCATTAAGGTTGGAAAAGACCTCTAAGATCATCAAGTCCAACCGTCAACCCAACACCACCATGCCCACTACACCATGTCCCTAAGCGCCTCATCTACACGTCTTTTAAATACCT
Source organism: Calonectris borealis (assembly GCF_964195595.1). Lineage (NCBI taxonomy): Eukaryota > Metazoa > Chordata > Aves > Procellariiformes > Procellariidae > Calonectris > Calonectris borealis. The sequence continues at coordinate 24,341,254 of NC_134318.1, forward strand.
CCAGGGATGGTGACTCAACCACTTCCCTGGGCAGCCTGTTCCAAGGCCTGACCACTCTTTCAGTAAAGAAATTTCTCCTAATGTCCAGCCTAAACCTCCCTTGGCACAACTTGAGGCTATTTCCTCTCGTCCTATCGCTTGTTACTTGGCAGAAGAGACCAACACCCACCTCACTACAACCTCCTTTCAGGTAGCTGTAGAGCGCGATGAGGTCTCCCCTCAGCCTCCTCTTCTCCAGGCTAAACAGTCCCAGTTCCCTCAGCCGCTCGTCATCAGACTTGTGCTCCAGGCCCTTCACCAGCTTCGTTGCCCTTCTCTGGACACGCTCCAGCACCTCCATGTCCTTCTTGTAGTGAGGGGCCCAAAACTGAACACAGGATTCGAGGTGCGGCCTCACCAGTGCCGAGTACAGGGGCACGATCACCTCCCTACTCCTGCTGGCCACGCTATTTCTGATACAGGCCAGGATGCCGTTGGCCTTCTTGGCCACCTGGGCACACTGCCGGCTCATGTTCAGCTGGTTGTCAATCAGCACCCCCAGGTCCTTTTCCTCTGGGCAGCTTTCCAGCCACTCTTCCCCAAGCCTGTAGCGTTGCCTGGGGTTGTTGTGGCCAAAGTGCAGGAGCCGGCACTTGGCCTTGTTGAACCTCATACAGTTGGCCTCAGCCCATCGATCCAGCCTGTCCAGGTCTCTCTGCAGAGCCTTCCTACCCTCAAGCAAATCAACACTCCCGCCCAGCTTGGTGTCGTCTGCAAACTTACTGAGGTAGCACTCGATCCCCTCATCCAGATCATTGATGAAGATATTGAACAGGACCGGCCCCAAAACTGAGCCCTTGGGAACACCACTCATGACCGGCTGCCAACTGGATTTAACTCCGTTCACCACAACTCTCTGGGCTCGGCCATCCAGCCAGTTTTTTACAAAGTGCTTTAGTCAATGTAAACCAAAGACCTGGAGACTGAAGTACTATGGCTCCTTAGACCTGAGCACCAGCCTGGAAAGGCAGAGGAGCTGTCTTAAGTTCCTTGATGCAGACAAAAAAATGATCATTGACCTCAGAGAGGTTGTGTGAAATTCCCCCATATCCCATTTCCGTTTTGGGGAGTAAAGGGCGGAGTTTCCAGTCCCAGAGATGAACGAGGATTTGAGACCCGTCTTTCCCGTCAGCATTTCTCATCTGCTCACTTAGCCGCTGCTCTCCCAGCATGCTGGCTTGCGGTTGACTCCTGAAGCACCGAGCCCTCCTGTGCAGTGAACAGGCAGCGCACACACTGAACCTGGGGCTGGCAGCTCCATTAGGCGCTTGCAAATACCGTAATGCTATTAAGATATGAGGCTTTTTGTGGCTGGATGCCAAAGTCTACTGGCTTACCCTTCACTGTAGTGAGGATAAGAAAAGCTAACATTTCACTCAACCATCAGAAACATGAATTGACCTTGATAAGTAGATGAGTGGAATTTTTCAAATTTGGGGTAATAATAGTCACTGACTCCATGATCACTAGTGATACCGGGAGGTTTAAATAATCAATCTTCATAAAGCTCCTAATCTTTGCCTGACAGGCACTATATACAATATGTGGAATATTAATATTGCATTCTGGACAGCTCAGTAACAGTAGTGAGAACAAATTGGAAGGAATTCAGAGAAGCACAGAAAAATGATGGAGTGGCTAGAGAGACTGATTTATGTGGGGTTCTATCAAAAGAATTGTGTTTTCTATTTTGGCCAAAACGCAAGGGAGAAAGGATGATCTGCAGAGTGGTAAGACGGGCGTCTTTGGGTGTCTGAAGGGGAGACACTGCAGGAGGAAAGGAAATTATTTGGAGGTCTCTCAGGATGTCCAATTAGAATCACTAGAAGGAATTAAGTAACTGACAGTTAAGACAGAACATCAGGAAAGTCCAATTTCTCTGTTATCTCCCAGATCCACTGGCAAATATATATCTCCCAAAACTGAGGATAAGTGGTGGGTAAAACATTGAAGGCTAATGAGGAGATAAGGAAAAACTAGGAGAAATAAGAAGAAATCCGCAATACATAATGTCCCAGGGTCTTCTGGATGTTTTGTTGAGGACTCAAGAGATCCTTCACTGTAGGAAGGGAAAAGAATATCAAGAACCAATAGGGAGGTGCTGGAAAACCATGAGCAATTTGGAAGAGGCCCACAAGTCTTTTCCCAGCCACTGACACAGAGAAAGACAGCAAAGCTTGGCCAGGACTGGGATGCATACTCCTTGGGTGTCCTGACTCCAGATCATACCCTGCTATCAAACAAGCCTGAACCAAAGATCCAGACTCCAGAGGACAGCCAAAATCTGAATCTTAAGCATCCAGCTCTGGCTCATGACTAGTTTAAGGTGACTGTTTTGCACATTTTAAAGGGAAGAGAAGTGACATATCCAGGATAGGGACCTCTGTGCTCTGTCGATCCCTCCTTCCTGCCAATGACAGCAACTTGCAGTGCAGCTGTCAAAACCCTCAATATAACACATAGGAGTAGTGGGGAGGGAGTATGCACGGCTCTTTGGCAAACTTGCTATCTAGAAACATGTGTGCAGAGGAACACCCACCAAGGGTCTGTGCTATGTCCCGGGAGGGAGGGCTCTCCTCGAGAGGACAGCAAGTTCCTCTGGAAGGGGATGAGTGGAAATCATATACAAACAAGAGATCAAACAGGCCTCTTGCATACTGCCCAGAAGGCAAAGGTTTAGTCACTCCGCTCTTGGAGGAGGATTGGGGTACCCATGACCTCTGCACAGCCACCATTTGCGAGGAAAATGCATACTTCGAGGAGGTTGTCCGAGCCAGAACTTCGCTTCCCAGGCGCAGGCTGTGGTGCACCTCATCGCTGCTCTCTGCATGCAGCTCTCCTGATGGGGAGAGCGAGGCACACAGTGAAGCTATGCTGTGGGGGTGTCATTTCATCTTTTCAAGTGATCCTTATTTCCTTTTAGATTTAGGAGACTTTAAATAGCAAAAATAGGTCTTTTAAGAGCAAACTTTTTTGAAAATAAAACAGATATTTCTATTTCATATTCTCAGGTATTAAGGGTCACTGTGGATTCAGTTCTGTCATATTTAATGCAGGATATTGCTCCCTCCATTTTCTGTCGAATGTTACAGAGATTTTGCTCAGCCCTTCATCACTGGAGAGAGAAATTTTATTTTGACCTCTGAAATGATGCAGCCTGAACCCTGACAGATCGAGACCTCACTGTGCCAAGGTGATACTATTTGGCATAGCATAGTTGGCTCAGAGTAGTGGGAGAAAGAGGACCATGGCTTCTCACACCTCCCTCCCTGGGACAATGACTACTTTCCTTATCAAAATCTGCTTTCTCTTTTACAAAAGGGGGTTGATAGTACTCAGCTTCCTCCCCTACCCTTTCACACACCAGAGCATGCCGTTCTGGACAGTTACCTCCCAAATGCTCCTTGACATATCCCCAAAAGCAGCAGTGCTGTGATCTCCTGCCACTGTAAGCACCGCAGTGATCAGCAAATATTGCTGAAGCAAGCAGTCCATGGCCCACACACATTCCTCTTCAGTGACACTCAGGCCAGCTGAGCCAGATACATACCGTACTGAGGAGACTTAAGATGGATCCTGACACAATCAGGCTCTTTTCCCACTCCCAGCACCAAAACGTAGAGAGAGAACCCTAAAAAAAAAAGAAACCTATTGTATGGATATTTCACCCAGAGTAAAAATTCTCTGTACAATTCACACAGCTAATGAAGTTACACTGCTTTAAGGGCTGGGGAGTCCCCACTGGATCTAGTTGATTTACATCCACATACAGAAAAGATCATATTTAAGTGCCAGTCCACCTTACCCTGGTTGGTGACATAGTTAATATCACTTTCTTACTAGCTGATGTAGTTGAATCTGAGGAGATAATGTTGGAATTAAAGTAGGACAGAGCTCCTCACCATGAATTCCCATGCTTTTGGGACCACTTGTAACTAGGACCACAAAAGCCAGAGTATTTAGTAAGTAAGTAGTGCCTTGCTGTAGGATACAACACAATGGCTCTTTATGTCTTGGCCATCAGATTTTGCTTGTACCCTCAAGTTAAATATAAAAAAAGAAAAAAGACAAAAGAGAACCTGGCATATAATCTCTTCCTACTAGAAATAAAGCAAACCAGAAGAGGAAGCTGATCTGGACACAGACAATCATTTAGTTAATTGAACAGGACAGAAGAGATGTTGATCTCTCTAATATTTTCCTGCCCTTCTTCACTTGTATTAGCAGCCCAATCTTTTTTAAAATTCAGCCCAGGGGCTCTCCTTCTGGAGGCAGCAGCTGTAGATTCTGCAGCAGCATTTCCCACCACCTCACTGCAGAGCAGACCCTGGACCTGCACATGTGGAGCCAAGTGATGCTGATTACCAGCCACAGCTGAAGTAGGATCAAAGCTTTGGTGATCAAAATACAATAGGAGTTTGCCCATAACACCATCTGTGTGGGCTGGAATATATAACCTATCACCAGCCATATATCACTTGATATCTTGATCCAGCAGCTTACCAAAGGGACATTCTTGCTAGATGAACAGTCCCTCTGATTTTTGTAGGACTACTTACACATGTATTGTTAAGGGCTGTGCCTAAGTATTTCTCTGTACAAACCCAAGGCTTTTAATTCATCAGTAAAGTCTGTTCATTTTGGTCTGGTGAGAGTGTTTAAATGGATTGTTGCTGATTTGCATTAACTAGCAGACTAAAACTCAATTTTAATCTTTCTTTGATTAGGATTGAGACTAATTTTTGCTCTAGGATAGAGGGTTTGAGTTTTAGCTGAGGTTAAAAGTCCACCTTCACTTATGATATACACAAAAAACCACGAGAGTATTCCAGTCCTCAAAGGAAACCAGCTGGCAGGCTGGCACTTGCTGCTTCTGCCCACGGACACGCTTACCTGGGGCTGGTGGCTGCTGACTTTCATGCCACAAGTGTGACCAGTTTGCCTTGTGGCAATAGCAGTTCTGCAGTAAGGATTACCTGTGTCAGGAGACCCATTTTGTGCATTATGCTGACGAGCATGTTAGTTAGTACAACTTGACTAAAACAGTCTTGGCTTCCATGTATCTTAAAATGTAGGTTAATTATACAAATGCTATACCTACAAAAACTTCGCATGTTCTCCTTCGAGACAGATCAGAAGCATCGTCCTGTGCACAAATGGTCCTGACCTTGGTGAAAGCCTGGTCCAGCTCAGAACCCTTTCACTCATTAATCTTTTTATTAGCTGCCTTAATCACAGAAATCACCAACATACCTGTGCTGCAATTACACCCCAGCTTCACCTGATCACCGCAGACAGAGGTTAAGGCAGTATGGACCTCTAAATCCACTGGACTGTGTAACATGTTACTTTTGGGCTCCCATATTAAAACCTTTTAAACTCTGCAGCAAGCTTTAAAACAATCACTTTTCCTCAGGGCTGCCAGAAGCAAACGTAAATACAGGAGTTCAAAAGAAGAATCCAGTTTTCACAGCTGCATGTTAGTTAAATTAAAAAAAAGAAGAAGAAAAAGAAGAAAGACAAACTGACCTAAAAGCTTTTGAAAATACAGACCAGGGCAGACAAGAGTAATTGTTCTAAAGCAGTTCTGGATGTTGTAGGAACTCTATCATTTCCAGATTTGAAAGACTTTTTTTCTAAGAAAGCATCATTTTAAAGTCATATAGGACTTAAAAACATCTTGGTTAAAACTAGTATCAGGGCTTCAAGAGGCAATAAAATATACCACAGTTAGAAAAACATGCCATTTTGGCTATAGTGTATGACTAATTGATTTTTGAGCATTGCCTAATTGTGTGACACTGGTTAACCAAACAACAATGCATTTTTTCACAGGCTCCGATATTAGCTCAGACCATTCTGTGACCTCCCCCTGTTGAGAGACACATCGTATTTTTGATCATAAATCTAACAGGGTGAGGGCTGGAAAAGGGATTCCTACTTTGTTTTTGCATTTTAACTGAAGTTAAAAAATTCTAGCTCTTGTCGTTTATATAGGGAGTAATATATTTTAGTGAGAGCTATGGCTCAGAGAAACGTGAATACCAAAACTGTGCTGCTGAGCTTTGTGTTTATTTAGACACAGCAATAGGTTGGATTTGTGAGTAGAGTCATGCTTAAGTCATGGTTAAATTCATCTTTGATGGCTTCACTGAACTGGTTCCTCAAATTCATTTGAGGAACTGGGAAAAAACTATTAGAAAAACTTTATATGAAAGAGTATTTTGAATATCAAAATCTTCAAGTGCTCAAAATACTCTCTCTGCTTCCTCCATCTCATGGATGCTGAGCAAAGCATATCATCTTAGGCAAACCAATTTCCACTGAAAAATGTGTATATGTGATGACAAAAACTCTGTGCAAATTTATATATTAACTAAATTTTGAGAAAGAAAATCCTGAGAAAGATTGAAATTTTGCAGTAATAGAGTCTAAAATACAGGTTTTACTTTTTAAAATTGCTACTGGTCCCTAAGTTAATTAAACTATTTTTAAAGAAAAACTCAGGAGAACAAAATGAAAGAAAATACTTTATTCAACAATTTTTTTGTATCTTTTAGTGGGAAAACAAAAAGTTATCATAAGCACTTCAATGTGATTGAAAACACATTGTTTCTATTTGGCTGGTCAACTGAGAAACTGATATTCCTATTTTCACGAGAGAGATGCTGATAGGATTTAAAGCACTCTTTTCTTGGGGGTGCGTGCCAACGAACTAACCTGCTGAATTTCAAAGCACAGTTTTACACTCTGCTGAGCAGCTTCATGTTGACATTCCACTGAGAAGGAGAGATGGGCAAGTTACTCTTTGTGACTAGACTATAAAGGGGATTTTGGTCTATTTTTGGCAGCTATTTTCTAATAAAATAAGTGTCTCATAATGCATTTGTCAATCTCAATTTGAAACACGATCTTTGATTTATTTGGGCCTGAACATTTGCAGAAAGCAGCTAGTTACCTGGGAACTAGAGCAGTGCTATCGATATGGGGACTGCTTTGGTGGAAGGAAAGGGTTTCCCGTTTAGAGAAAAATCACTGTGTACAAGTCTTGTATACAAGTTCCTGAGCAAAAATAGTGTTTGCACATTCAGTGGTTCTGTCACTGTGCTTAGCTCCTCTGGTTTGTTTTTGTTTGCTGATAAGGGGACTGGAGAAGTGATGGGAGTAATTGATGAACTGTGATGCAAATTCCCATCTCACAAGCTGGTGGGTAAATAAAAACCCATCCTCTTGACTAGCAGAAAAAGAAGGAAAAAAAAAAAAGAAAAAATTAAAAATAGAAAAAGAAAAGAAAAAGAAGGAAAAGAGAAAAAAGAAAGAAGAGGCAGAGACCAATGTGTTGATCACAGACTGAGTCTATCCATGATAGTAACACAACAACTGGATGTGTTTAACCAAATGAATTCTCTAAAGGGAAAAGTCCAAAACACCGAGGCAAAATGAAATTCAAGAACACCCATATTTTATATTTGATTGCTTTGCCATGTGTTCGTGTGCTTTGTTCTCTGTGTGGGTGTGTGTGCGCGTGGATCCTTGGTATTTGTGATGAAACTGGACTGTGAAGATGAAGGGTGCGTTCTTGAAATGGTTTGTGGGAAACTGGCTCCCTGTCACGTTACTGAAAGCTACCTGGCCACATCCCAGGTCCTGACTTGGAAACATGCCTTAAGGAGTCTTCCTGGCGTTTTCCCAATTATTCCCCTCAGTGGTAATGAAGAAGAAAAAGGAAGAGCGATGTGCTGAACATAAGGTGCATTCGCTGCCCATCAGCATCGGCTGCAGCACTCACGGCACAAACTTCGGCACAATGCGATGTAATGGTCTGATCCAACTGGGAAAAGACCATAAAACTCCACTGCAAACACTTGTATAAATAGGACTTTTTCTGATGAAATTGAAACCATATTTTGACTTGCCATTAGAAAAACAAATCTGAAGAGATAGTTATATATTGAATAAGCTTAAAGCTTTTCAGAGCCAAGAAATCAACTGCTGGCTTGATGAGTTAGATGGCAGCATGAAACATGCTGACCCAGGCTGATTCTCTTAGTGCTCCGTGGCTCAGCAACGTATTCATGTTGTGATTTTTCTCTCCATCACATCCATTAAGGCCTTCTTGGGACTAGCAGGTATAAAACTGATCCTTTTGCCTCAAAAGCACAGTTTTTTTAAACAGAGGAGGAATTCCCAGGAACCATTGACAATATAGGGCAAATGACACACAGCCAAGCCTTCTGACAGTGCCAGGAGACCATGGTGGCACAGTGTCAGCAGATAAGGCCGTGCCCTCTAGTGTTCACATTTTATACAAACTAGGAGCACACTTCAGTGGTGTCAGCTATGTGCTTCTCTCCAGGGATGGAATTTTTGCCTACAGTTTACTGGTTGGCAAAAAGTAATTCTGAGCACAATGTAAGGGATGTGCGCAAGAGGGGTGATCGGCTGGAGCCGCTATCCCTCACCAGAACACAGCTGGTTTTACCACTTGTGTCTACTGACATCTCCTTCCAGGGGCTGGAGCTGAGGCAGCCCTGAAGAAGCTTTCCTCATTCAAGAAGAAGTTAGGAAATTCAAAAGGCACCTTCTGAGCTTCCCAGAGACTACTGCTGGCAAAGCAGGCACCCAGGTCTCAATCCTGCCTGCTGTGATTTGCACCTAATATATCTCCCGTGACTGTCAGTGCAGGCACCTTTGTCAAGAGCCATAAAGTATGTGTATATTAGCATCTCATTAAATACATATACTGGGGCTTTTAAACACCCTGCTTAAAAGGAAGTATGTAAGATGTGTCACATTATCCAAACCTTATCCACACTGCTATGATGAGGTGTGACCGTCTGCAAATGGAGCAAGAACAAGGTCTCCAAGGAGTTCCAGTATTGCTGTATTTTTCTATTTCAGTAGCACCTAAAGGCCCTGAATGAGATCCAGGTCCCTGCCCAGAAAAGCTTACCATCTAAAGGAAGACAAAGGGAAACTGAGAAATGGCTAAATTAAGAGACTTGCCACAGATTATAGAGCACATAACGGTAGAGGCAGAAAGAGAATCCAGACCTCGGGAGTCCCATCCCATGCCCTGGAGATTAATTGAGATAAACAGGTTGCTAACACCCAAAACCCACTGCTCTTTGCTTTTGTCACTGCTGTACCCTCACTGCACTCAGAATTTTACTTTCAGAACAGCTTATTGTGAGCTCCATGGCAATGAGAAATGTCCAGTGATCCGTAACTATCAGGCAACGAAACGTCATTTGTAATTGTGACTTTGGAGCCTGGGATTTCAGATGTTTGTCTGCATTTTCTGCAGGTCGCTTCCACCAAGATCCAAAACTTTTGGGCAAATCAGGTCCTTTTGAGGATACAGCTGGCATGGCATATGAAGTTACTGGCCCACCTGTCCATTCCTGCCACTGAGGAAATACTGCAGGGAGTTATCTTCACTGCTCATGAGATACCATAACAGCTCTTGCAAGTGTTTTCATTGTGTTTCATTGTAAAGATAAATGCATGCACCAGGAGACTTTGCGCTGTATAAGATTAGGAGAACATGGGATTGTGAATGCTTGGGCTGTGAGACTTCCTTCCGGGAAGCCTGACTGCACTCCTGGAATGAGCAGAGGGCCATCTCCTCAGCTGATCCTTCCCATATTGCCTATATGTACATTCTCTCTAGTCCTGTCAAACACCTGACATGCTGGAAAGAGGATGATGTTTACAGATGTCCTTGAAATATGGTCCAGTACAGAGTGTCCAGTGGAGGCCAGTGCTGGCAGCAGTGATGTTCCCTTTGCACAGTTCTCTTTCCATTTATCCACAGATGGAGTAGTTGCCAAAAGGGGATTTCCACTGCTGACTTCCCAATCTCCTATTTCTGGCCAATCCAGTTATTTATTCCTCTCCTGTGAATATCTGTGGGTGGGATAGGAATTTGGAAAGAAATTTCCAGTGGGTGATGGCCAAAATCTTTGACAAGAAACCAACACCGCTGGTAGGTCTAACTTCTAATAACTTGAACTGACTACCAAGAGGAGACTGAGGAATCCCAGGGCAGAGCATTTCTGAAACACCTGTGGGTCCCATCACATCGCACATGGTCTGCCTCTTCTGAGCAAGCTCATGTGAAACAGGTCCATGGGCTGGAATCACACTGGGGACTGTCAACCAAGCCAGGCAACACACTGGCCAGCTTAGCATCTCTTCCCCACCAGCTCTCCTACCTTTGAAAAACTGCTGAGGCCTGAATAGATACTAGAGGGAAGATCACAGCTAGGGCCAGCCCTTTGCGTTTCATGGAGACCTGTATGTGTGCCGCAGCACAGCCCATCCCATGAGAAGAGAGGCACTAGTGAGCGTTCAAAGACAACAGCTGTAGGTGAAAGGACGTATCTCTTGTCACGTGTTTACTGGTGCTGACTGACTGACTTGTGTGTTGGGTTTGGCCCAGAATTTGCAGCTAAATGGAAGGGTGGGTGTGAAGACAAGAAGATTGTAGGCTCTGGTGTATGGTCCTGCACCTGCACTGGGCTATGTGACAGACAGCATCACCCACAGTGTCGGGTTGGATGATCCAATGGTGGAAGGAAGGGACATGGGATATGCTCCTTCTTCCTTCCATGAAGGAAGAAACAGGCTATAACACACATGCATGCATATTCTCCCTTCTGGCTGCTTTGCAGTACCCACTGTTTCTCTCCAGCTTTGGGCCCCCAGAAATCCCTGTCTTGTGCAGCAGCAAGGAGTGATTTGACAACATCAGGGAGCTGGGAGGAGAGAGCTAATGAAGGAAGCAGGACAAGAGTCTCAAGCTGTCTTCATGCCACTACCTTTTTACTATAAATCTACACCTGGCTAAAATGGACACAACAACAGATGGCACAGCTGCTAATTGCATGCACAAGATGACAGCCTGGACCATCAAGAGTGGGATGTGTCACACTGCCAAACCACCTCTGCAGAGCAGCCAGATGCCTTATCTCCACCTCTCTGCAAAATGTGTTGGAGGGCACTGCTGGAGAGAAGCTTCTTTTGCTGTAGACATTCACATAGACATGTCATCATCTGCAGGTCTGACGGTCCTGCATGGGACCTGTTGGGTTTGTGATACAGTCTTTGTCTTTCATTCAGGCAGCAGAAAATCTAATTGATTATCATTAGGACATAAAGCTGGTGGTTCAGATTCTTAGGATGTCTGTGCTGTACTTTCAGGAGTGCCCTCAACCCATCTGTATATCAGATTCATTGGCTATGCTGTGGACAAAACTGGAACTGTGGCTCCAGGTGTATTCAAAAGTTGCTCATAGAAATCTACAGTTCATGCACTCCCAGCAGCTTGGAGTGGTGGTTCCCCATATCTGCCTCTCTCAGACAAAGATAAGAACAATAACAGCCATCAAATGCTCTTAATAGACTACAAAATGTCAATACTCTTGAACGCAAAGGGCAACTTTGGCCTTAGTCCACCTTATGTCTGGATGCCAACAGTTCTCTGTGTTTCTTGATGGGAAGCCTGAGTTAGCTTAAACATATCATAAACAACTGACTGGTGTTATTAAAATGATTTGGCAAACATCTCAGCTCTCATTCAGCAACTGCTAGCACCAACATCTCTGACCAGAGGGCTGTATCCTTCAAATGAATGAGCAGCTTTGCGTAAGGCAGGCTACAGAGCATAGCAACTGATTCAGCAGGCCTGCAATGACACCTTGTAGAAGTTCAGTGTCCCATACCGACCACGCACATATGCAAGGCCAGCCTACGTCCATATGCCTCTATGGCACATTCCTGAGAGCTTCCAAAACATAGGACATGGTGAGTAGCACTAGGAGGCCAATGCACTTCTTACAGCTCTCCTGTCTATTCCTATTTTTCCATGACAGCCCTGTACTGGGCTGCACTTTACAACCTGAAGCTGGAGCAAAATGCATCGTGTACTGAGTGGATCATTGCACAGGCAGCTCAGGATATCAGGTCTGCCCACTGGCTTCTTTGCAGCACTTAAAGCAAGCTGTGGAGATCACCATGGCCCAGCAATGGAAGGATTGTCTCCTTTCATGAGTTTCCTTTGCTTGAGTGCTCCTGTGGGATCCTTCTGGCTGTCAACCAAACAGGTTTTAAGACCTCCGTGATGCTGGAAAATGTTCTTCCCTCCTATGCCTTGAGCTGACAGGGTCTAAAAATGGTGACTTCCAAGGTATGCTGCAAAAAAGCCCTTGGCAAAAAGTTTTTGGAGCAGCTGGGCTGTGAATGATCAAAAGGTTACTATTCATGGCTTCCTGGTTGAGTCCTTCTTTGGTTTATTTTTACATAAAAACAGGTCTTGAGTTTTTAGGGATATTTTTCATATGCAAGGCACCTACAGATTTTTTTTATTGCTCTGTTTATTATTTAAATAAAAATAAAACCATTAATCAATCAAAATTGCCTGTCCAGTCCCAAGATTTGATTCTGAAAGCTTCAGCTCTCCATGTGGTCTCTTAAACCACAGCAAGCTACCAGAGTTTAAAGCTGACTGCTTCCAGTACCACAGCAATCAATCCCTCCTGCATTTAACCACGGTTATTTTGTAACACACTATGACATGAGCACATTCCTTCCTTATAAAATAATTGACTTCTCCATATCTCCGGTGAGGTTTCATCTTCCCAGCCTGACCTAGTCTGACAAATGCACTGGATCTACTTAAAACAGCAGGTCCAGGGTAACTAACGCAAAGCACTGCAATTAAGTGGGAGCAGCCTGATTAAAATGTTGTCCTTAATTATGTGTGATGACAAGGAAAAAACATTTTTATAGATTCTCTTTGTGACAGGGCCCAGACTGCCTTGCCAAAGCCCTAATGCTAGACAGCAGGGAACTTGGCCCAGAACCAAAAACTCAGCAGACACTTCCTTTAGACAGCGCTTGGTGCAGAAAGCAATCTGTCCTTCCCCATGTATATTTTAGGCAGACAGGCTGAAAGTCAACACAAACTTGAATAAATCCGGGGACTGGTGTAGAAACTCATGTTATCTTCAGACGAGCCTAACCCCCAGGTCAGCAGGAGTCTAGAGTATAGGGTCAGAGTGGGACTAATGCTTGTAAGTATAGACCCCATTAAACTTACAGCATTATTTACATCAATCTGCTTCATTCATGAAATGATGATGCTGCCAAACTTTCCTTTTTCTTATGAAAGATGGGCAAGGCAAGTTGGGCAATGGTCCAAAGGTCCCCGAGGCACCAATTAGTTTTGATAGATTAGAAACAAGATGAATCTCCACGGGACGGTATTAAAGCATCTTTTATTATGTGCAAAGCAGCCTTTTAACTTCCCAGGAGACATCCCTATCTCTCCATGCTAGTCCAAGAAAAAAGCTTTCAGCATTAATAACACCTGGAGAACCCCACTGGTCTGACAGCTCAAGAAGACCAACTTGACAAGGGCTGTCTGACCTCCTAAAATAGCCCATTTGGGTCAAATGCTGTTGTGCTCTGGACAAAATTATCTCCTTCCAAAACTAGTAGGAGCTTTGAACGCTGGACATTTCACAGCTTAAGGGCCTTGGTTTCTTCATGTAATTCATGATGCATTTGCCCACACGTCAGTTGCTTTGCTAAAATGTCTGCCACACAACTTAAAATCATCTGATTGCTGCAAGGTCAACTGCCTCAATACCAAGGTGTTTGCTGGACTTGCTGAGAATGAAAGTGTCAATTTAATAGCCAAAAACTGGCAAAGCAACTTTTTGCCTGGGTTTAGAAGAGCATTGTGCTTGGTCTCCAGGCAGTGCCTACTCCCTGCTGCCCCCAGCACGGGACAGCTTTCCTCCGGCTGAGTCAATGGCTGGTCCTCACAGGCTGGAGAGAAACATCAGCTCCAGCCCAGCCACATGAGATTAAGGCCCGCTTGGAGCCGTTTTCCGCACTCTGCTTGCACCATGGTCCCCTGGGGAGGTGTTTGGACTGGGAGACATTCCCCCCCTCCAGCAAACAGGAGAGCAGGACTTACAACCTCTCTGAGACCGAGGGACCAACACTGCACACAGATGTCTTTGACACCTATAAGGGAAAACTCATGGCCAGTGACACGCTAAAGAGTAAAGACCAGTAACAAACACTTGTGGGATCCGAGAGTGAAATTTCCCTGAGACCACATGTGCAGAAGCATACAGGCAGAAGTCAGGCTGCCTCAATAGTCCTCAGCATGCTTCAGCAGAGGAATAATTGTCTTTGAGCGCTGGAGTGTAAGCATTTTCCTTACTGAGCTGACACTCTCTTCAGAAATACTTACAATAGATGGAAAGGCAGGAATATATAGCTAAAATTAAAAGGCAAACAACACATGAAGCTGTAGGTGGGATGGAATAAGAAATAACAAAGACTATTGTAATGCTACCATATAAAATCAATGGTACTGCCTTACCTGGGTACTGTAATGTGGGCAGGTGGGAGAGCAATTAACTACATACTGAGCGTTTTTCCCATCCCAAATGGGCAAATGATTTGAGTGTGTAACTTTTATCCTGAAAGGATTGTCTAGAAAATCTTACCTTAGATTCCCAAAAGCTATTTTTTGGTCATCTGGAAATGTTTAATTTTGATTGCAAACATAAATATAATGTACTTACTACATGAAATAAGCATCTTTTTGAACTTTTTTGAAACGATAAAATGTAGCTCTATTGATTTTTTCCAGTTGTTCCAAATTAAAAAATGGATGTATCTTTCACCAGAAGTTGTTCCAGCATAAATAATTTTCATCATTCTGATGAAAACACAGCAAATTTCCAGCCAGTTCTAATGTGCATTCCTAATTACTTGTCTCAAAAACCATCTTCCATTCACAGAGCTTGGAGAGTGGTAATGAAAATAATGAAGGAACTAGAAGAGAAATCTCTGAGAAGAGACTGTTAACTGTCATTTTTTTCAGGAAGGAGAGTAGAAGATACATGATAAAACTGTATGAGCGATGAAAGTGCCAGGGAACAAAGACGGGAAAATTTGGCTGCCCTTGGGTCATAATATAAAAAAACTCCCAAACAAATGGCAATTCGGTGAAACAAATTCAAAGCCAGTAAAAGGACATGCTTTTCACTTTAATTTTTTTTTTCATAGTGTAATTTGTTGCCAGACAATGCCACTGAGGGAGAGAACTCAGAAAGAGAGCGGTCAGTTATAGAGATAGCAGTAATACTTAAATCCATAATGGGTATTGATAACATATACTTTGAAAGGAACATTCAGCCCTAAAGAAAGAAGTTTAGAGATGAACCTTAACTACTAAAGAGAGAAGTAGGTGCTGGCTACTACTGGGGACACAAACCTCGAGTATAACAGGTCTACTTCAGTCTGAGGGCTGCAACACTCCCTTGGATACATAAACAGGACAACAGTCATCAAGCAGCAACAAAACATCGCACTTCTATATGAGCATGGCAGTTCTATATATGGGTACAGCTACCAGTTTTTTTCAAAATATGATTTTTTTAAAATTTTTTTTGCAAAATTTGAAAATCTCTTTTCATTCTGAGCCAGAGTGAAAAAAAGCACTGAATATTTTCTTCTGTGATCTACGCATTCAGAAAAAATGTCCTTT
Organism: Calonectris borealis; assembly: GCF_964195595.1. Lineage (NCBI taxonomy): Eukaryota > Metazoa > Chordata > Aves > Procellariiformes > Procellariidae > Calonectris > Calonectris borealis. The sequence continues at coordinate 24,356,867 of NC_134318.1, forward strand.
TTGGGGAAAAAAAAAGATATATTCTCATATATATTTATTCTTATGTTACTTTTATTAGTTTTACATCATTTCTTGAAACATAGCCATTCTAGTCTTCACTGGGAGTCATGTTAAAATATTTTAAACAATAGCTGCTCATCCAAATTATGAGCACTTTTTTGTTCCAAATGCTAGGATATACTAACACTGGTAGGAGACATAATCCAGAAAAGACAGGATGTTTCAATCATTGCAGTAGCAGTTGCCCTTATTTATTTAAAAAGAAAATAATAAATGATAAAAATAATGGCTGTTATAGCAGGTACTGTAACATAACTATCACATCCTGTGCCATCTGTTATGTCATATATCATCTCACTTGATGAACGCACTGTGTGCTTGTGTCCATTTACTTCACCTCCCTACACACATCCTTCTTTTTCATCCCAAAACATAACAACTGCCACAACGCTTCCACAATAGGTTATGACATGCCAGTTAGAAGACTTGAATGACACGGGAATGTCAACAAATAACTAAAACCAGAGAAGAGTAAATACACAATATAATTTTTTTTTTCTGTAAAAAAAAAGGGTTAAAGGGTGAGAAAGGGTGAGAAAAATCATCATCACTACAGATTACTGTGGGAAAAAAAAAGGTTTACTCAAATTGACATCTTGCAAGGGAAAAATCACTTCAGCAAAAATGTCCCGAGCAGCTCTAGTCAGTGCTGATTAAGGGTAAGGTCTGTTGCAAGACTCAGTTACATGTAAAAGCCAAGAGTGATTTAATGGAAAGAATGGACTAGAAGCGTTCATTTGAGAACATAAATATAGTGCAAATCACTGAACTACAATTCAGAAGCAGATCGTGGCTGTTGTTTAGGAAAGTCTGCAGGCTCTGCAACAGCCAATAGATGTTTGGGCAATCAGTCCAGTTAATTGTAGCATATATTTATACAGAATAGTAACTCTGAAGAACCCAGGAGACTACTGGAAGAAGTTAAGAACTGATTTGGCTTTTAGCCTTGCCCAAAGATTTCTGCTTGTCTTGAAGAACGCCCAGTCCTTCCTAACCAGGAAATCCGGGATTCATCTGCTTTGCAGGAGTGAGAGGGAATGCAGCTTTTTCTCCTCCAGGAATGATACTCGGATAAGACCAGCCCTCATGCAGAAGTCAGGAGACTTCTACCACACCAGTGCTGCCTGGACCACTCAGGTCTAATATACCGCAGATTAGAGGAGCTCCAGCCCATAGTTTCTTATAATTCAACTTGCATTTGGCATGAATCTTGCACATTTTCTCTATATAGGTTGGATCCTTGCCTGTCTTTAGTTTAAAACCTCAGTAAACCAATTTGTTAGGAAAGCTTTTTGCTCTCTATGCCCCCAGGCAGACCCCGGATTACAAGAATAACAGGCTCTCATGAGACTTCCCGGTGTTTTAGCTTCATCTCAGCTCCTTTTCCATAGCTCAGCTGTTAGGACTGAGCCCTGGCCAACTGGCTGTGCTGCAGGGGCTGCGTAGTCTTATCTCACCTCCCAGCTGTGATGCCTTCCACACCACTCTGGCTCCAGATGTGGCCTGCACATTGCAGTGCAGAGAAAGGGAGTGTTCTGCACCTGCACCTGTACCTGTCCCCGGGAATGCTCACGTGATGCTCCGGCTGTGAAGGTTGCTTCCCTCCAGGTTCCCTTGGTCAGCTTTTTCATATTTTCAGCATGGACACAGAGGGGAATGCTCCTGGGGGCAGCTCAGAGCAGTGAATAACAGAGCTCAGCCTGGTTGCTCTTCTCCATCTTGAATTATCCTGTTTTCTCATGCCCTAGAAATTTCATTAGTCATCAGCCTTCACGTTTCTTTTTCTCTCCATGAACATGCAGCATGTTTAATAGGTCCTATATCTTCTTCCTCCTCAGCCTAGGCTCCAACGGTTGCTCAATACTCCCTTCCAATGAATGCTGGAAGTTCATCAATCCAGGCTTTTGATGTCCATTCTCCCCACTTCATTCTTTTCAAATTCCCTGTTTATTCCCAATTTACATGTTGCCTTTCAGTCCTCCCTGAGCTTTGGACGACACTTCATCTCTTGAAGCATTTCAGGATATTAACCTCCTGCAAACTGGTCAGTAATTATAATTAGGAACAGGAAAATGTTTCCAAACTTTTCTACCTAAGGTCCTCTCTCTGCAATTATGATCCCACTGCCGTTCCTACTTCCATTCTCACAACAGCTAGTTTAGGAACTACAGGGAAAAAGGAATGAGAGAAAGGAGTTACAAGAGAAAGTCCATCGATTCACAGGCATTCAGACAAGAGAGGCTCAAGACCTTGCAGTCTCACCCTCTCTGAGGAACGATAGAATTTCTAGTCATTCCTGCTCTGTGGCTTATAACTTGTATTTGGCTGGACGGTGTCTTCCAGGAAAGCATTCAGTTTGGATTTGAAGACATTAAGGGAGGCAGAATTCCCCACTTTGTTGGTAATCTTTTTCTAGCGGTTCATTGCTATCTCTATCAAAAGTCAGCAGGTTAGAAGCAGAGGGACCCAAGTCCTGATTTTGTAACCACGAGGTAAGAGGAAGCTATCACGCCGCATGTCTTTCAGCTGTGACTGTGTGAGTTCAGTGCTACAGCTCTGTCCTCACAGAGTGTGTCTCAAGGTTACTTATTCTCAGCTCTGTCTTTGGCTTGGATGTTAACTCTTTCCCATCAATCATGCTCAGAGAGATATGAGCTTTTTGTTTTCCATTAGATCAGACAAGTGTCACTGGCTACACTGTGGCAGACAAAGCTCTCCAGAAGAGAGGTTTGAAAAGCCTCATACTGTGCTATCCAAATTATCCTAATTACCTAATTATCCTTATCACAGCAGCTAATTAGGCTGGCTGTAAAGCTAAACCCATAAACAGACCACAGGCTATAAAAGCCTGCAGGCAGGAGAGCTGTTGCAGAGGGACTCAGAAGAACAAGTGGGTGTAGGAATGCTTTTATTTGAAGGTTTGGTGGAGGACAAGTGCCTGCAGAAAATAACCAGTAGCCTCTCAGCCTTCTAAGAGTACTGACAGGCTACAAAAGCCACAAGAGTGTCAGCAAGAGCAGCATCTACAATTGTCCAATTTTAACAGCTTGCAAGGACTAAGGCATGAAAATTGGAATCTATTTTTCCCCACCACAGTACCTTAAAAGCAGGCACAAAATGAATCACAACCCTCTTCCTGAGAGCCTTCTCTTCCAAAACGGAGAAGCAAAGGCTGACTGAGTGGGGTATTAAAGGAACACGTTCCTCAGGTCTCATCCTTTGACAGAGCAAGGGTGCAAATAAACAATCTCTGGACTAGGTCCCCTTGTGCATCAACACCTCTCTTGAAAGTTGTTTTAGTTCCCACTTACTAATGCAAAGACATTTTCAAGGTGTGAAGTGTGTCGGAAAGGGTTTCCAGTCCTCCAAGATGAAAGCTTTTGCAGCAAGGTGAAAGTCAATGGTATTATTTATTGCTCACTTCTGGCTCTCAGCAACAGTAGGTTTGGCTATTGGGGAGGCCATATGTAAACATTTGGACAGAGTGCGATGTCTGTCCCTTTTAGCAGCCATTCGGGAAGGGAAAGGGAGTCTGTCACTGCGCCTGGCGCTCCCCCCTGCTTGGAAGAATTAGTTCCTTGTAAATAAAAGCCTGTGCTTTTTCCTGCTGAGGTCGGTCCCTATTGTCTGATATTTGATTTCCTGTAAATGGACTTCCACTGCTCTTGGAACGTTTAAATAGAAACCAAAAATAATTCTGAGCAGGGCTGCGTACACACAGTTTAATGGCAACCCAACTGAGTCATCTTTTTTTCATGAAGCTACCAGAGTTTGACTTCTCTCTCTCAAAGGCCCTGTCTGAGTGGTTATAGCCATCCCCCCGTGTACATTTCCCGCCAGAGATAAACCCCAGCATGTAACCGAAAACAGGCAGAATCAGCAGGCAGAGAGCAAACACCTCGCGAGCAAGGGGGGATGCTCCTTTGGGGCTGATGGAGAGAAGCGCACCCCTTGCTGACTGACACTGCCTGCAGCCTCCTCATCTCAGCGCTAGAGCTGCCCGGGGACCCCTCGTGAGTAGGAGCTGATGGGAGCATAGCCCTTTATTTACTTCATTTTACTTTTACTTTATTAATGCAGTAAGATGGTTTCCTTCTGACGCAAGCAGAAATGCTGGTTGAAACATCTTGCTTGTTCTTAGCAGAATTTATTACGTCTCTTTATTCCTTACACTGGTGTTTTTCCATGTGCAGGTTTCCCAGCTGGCACACACATTTCAAATACCAATTACACAGTAGCCTTTCTGATAGTCGTAGTTACAGCTCAGAAGTGAGGCATCTCTGCTCTTGTAACCTTAATAACCAAATGTCAAGTAATAGCTCCAGAACTTGTAAGAATCAGAAAAAACGGTCTGTTTGGAAGTAATAAAATTCACATTGCCATGGGCCTCCCAGTTCATGCACCTGCTGGCACAGACACAGTCAGTAAAGGGAAGCTTGTAATAACATAAAAGCTTGGAATTCAGGGGACTTAAAGCCGAACAAATCATTGGAGAGGGAGGTTTGCATTGCAGAGAAATGAGCTTAAAAGGCCTAGAAAGCCACAAATGCTGATTGTTTCTAGATTCTGCTCCATTTTACTAACTTAATATGAATTAGCTGAGGTTACAAGGTTAATCTCTGCAATGTTTACCACTTTCCTAACTAAATAGAGAGGAACACAAGCAGAATGCGTCAGGTTTCAGGGCTGCAGCACCATTTCCGTGCCTCTTCTTGGGAGGTACTGGAAACTCAAAATAGCCTGTGGGAGCGCAGGGGGCTCAGCACCCTCTGGGCAGTACTCAGCACAGGGCTGGATTGCTCCTGGGAGATTTTGGCTGCAGGAGGCTTGGAGTTTTTTCTTGCAGCAACGCAGGTAGTTGGACAGCTACATTTTCCACTGCTCATGTCAGCTGCATCTCTTGCACCTGCTACAGATGAAACAGATTTTGGTCAGGATCTTTCCTGAAAATCTTAGCATAGATCAAACTTTTCCAGTTTTCTATTTTTCACCAAAATCAACAGGGTTGAGGGCTGTTTTGAGAGGATAGAGAAGGTTGGCTGGATGTAGCTGAGGTAGCAATTGAGCAAAGCATAGCTCCCTTATCATTCCCAGTCTCTGCCAGACCCAAGCTGTGTGAGCAATGACTGTTGAAGATTTTCTGTTGGGTTGTTTTCCCTGGATAACTCATAGAGCAGGGAAAGATGCTCAGCCCTGTCTGGATGCTCAGTGAAGATAAGTAGCCACGTGAGTTGTCCCTGGGCTGGCCAGGAAAGAGAGGCTCTGCCTTGAAAAACTGTTCACGTAGTGGCCATGGACCTGTACTGCAAACCCTATTCTAGCTTATTTCCCAGCGTAATTGCTTCTGAAGCAGCCTCCTTAGGCCAAAGAACTTTAGTCTTTTTTTTTTCACATGAAGCCCAGTTTGTTTGAAGGATTGCTTTATCCCTGCAAACCCTTAATCACATTATCCCCAGTTTCCATTCCCAGGTCTAACCCAGGCCCTACTAGCTTTGAAGAATATTTCCCCAGCCACATGCCTTGAGAGAAGTCTGATTATTAAAATCAGCTTCTTGCTATAAGAGAGGCCTGAGGAACCTCCTGAGCAAACCCCAGGGAACAGGACTGAGGTTGTCATTGGAGCTAAGGTGGAACAACAGTGTTATGAGGAAAGTTAGTGCCTCTTTGGTTAAATCTCCGCCAATATTGTCATTTTCATAGAATAAAAATATCTGCCAAATTCAAGCCAAAAATAAAAATAGAAAAAACTTTGATAAGGTCCAGCTGCTTCATTTTATCATTTTCCAGACAAAACTACCATTTTTTTCAAGACCACTGTAGTTTGTTTCCACTTTCCTTTAAATGTGTTTGAAAATGGGGGGAAACAAAACCTTGAAATGAAACTTGATTTCAGGGAACATTTCAAATGACACACAATGAAACAAACAACAATTTTAAAAAATTATTTTATTTTTATACTATGTTTAAAATACTTTGTTTTTCCTGTGAATCAAAAAAAAAGCAGTTGTTGTTACAGCTCTGGGCCTGAGTCCATTAATCCGTAACTACATTTACCAGTCTCTCAGTGCATCCTCTTATTCCTATAATGGTTTTAAATGTGTTAAAACCCTTTAACTCCTTTTTTTTTTTCTCTGAAAATGTTTCTAGAATACACAAGTGGATTTTAGAGCACTTAGAAACCCAAGCAATTAAAGCTTTGCTCCAGGGCCAAACTGCTCCAAGGACACTCAAAGGAAAGCAGTTGGAGAGCAATAAATATGCACAGCACACATTTTTAACAAGGGACTGAGGGATGATGCAGGGTCCGTAGTCATGGCACAGCATCTGCATCTAACCCCTTCCTCCTAACACCAACTGTCTGCAAAAGCCCTACCTGGCTCTGCTGAACACTTCTCATTCCCTCCAGGGACTGGTCTATTTTTAAATTTCAGACTTTACCCTAAGTAACTTTGGAAATACAGCCTTCTCAAATGAGGAACTGAGGCAAACTAAAAGGAATATGAACCAAAGCATTTTGATATCACATAATAATTTGAAGGAGTTAGGTGCATATCTCACCCATGTTTGCCAAAAAAATCCTGGTTTTGGAATCGAATTCTTGCTCTCCATAAGTTATAACGATTACCCAGACTATCTGTACAAACCTGGAGATTTTATAGCATTTTGGAAAAAATAACTATGAAAAGAATGAGCATGCCTCTGTGTCGACTACAGCACAGTTCTCGCCCTCTAACGTAATCTGCATTTGCAGGCTCCAAATGTCAGATGTGATGAGGAGAGAGATAGCTGAGCACAAACAGGAAGGGCCTGAGTCCGAAAAGTTACCCACTGAACTTGCAACTTTCCCAGCTATGCCTCTGTTTTAACCCGGATCGTTCAGCTCTTCTCTGCCGTTTGAAATCCCATCAGGAAGACGTTGGAGCACCACTGGAAATGGCTCCGACCATCCATTTCTTCTCCTTACGGGGTTTCCAACTCATGCAAAAGGGGCAGGGTGAGTTTCCCTGACCCCTGCTCTGGCCCTGAGGAGGCGATGCAGGCGGCCCCCTGCTCTTCACTGTCCAACAGGGCTGTGCCCGGGCAGAGCCTGCCCTGCGCCAGCTGTGCCCATCATAATCTTACCTGCTGCAGGCAGGGCACTTATGACATTAGTATAACTAATTTTTTTCTTATGAAGAACAGAATTTTGCAACCACCACCAGCGCTACAATTTAAGCTTCAGCAAGGAAATACTCAAGAACCTCCGATGGCCACTTATGTATGTGCGCATATGAAACTCAAATTTTGGTTGACCACAAATCTGATTAGTATTTTTATGGGATCTAGGCCATTTCACGCAGTCCTGACCTCTGGGTGTCAATATTGCTGAGCAGGGATATACAACATGGCTTAAGTGTATTGCAATAAAATGTTTATTAATGTCAAATGGAAATTACTCTAGGTACGGCAAACTTTTACCCTGGAAATAAATGTATTGCAACAAGTTATTTGTTCTTTTTCCATTATACTTTTACAAAAATTTTCAAAGCTATGTTAGCTTTGATGACTAGGTAGACCTATTGAATTAGCAGCATAATGTCCAAAAGTATTGCACATCCAGTGTTGCTTTAATAAGTGTCCAAGACAGGAGCTAGGGAACTCACTTTTCAACACTTTTGGCCTCTATGTTAAAAAGTAACATGCCAAGCAATATGGGTCAACAACGACTTAGGGACTTGCTTGAATACAATGTCTCAGTGAGGTTAGCGGGGCTGCTGCACAGAGAAGGTTACCTGTGTAAATAAATGAATATTGAAGGATGAGGCCAGGTTGCACAACCAAAATTGAGTGCCTTGGAAATCCTGTGTCTATAAAATGCTCAAAGCCATTTTCCATCTGGGGATGTGTAGAGGGAAGTTGATCTATACTGACTGGAGACACTGTGATGTTTTATACTGGACAGGCTAATGAAAGTCCAGACAAGAAATAGGCGTCTTGTTTCACATATGTTTTCCTTTAATTATTGCAATACAAGATTTGGCTTTTCAAGGCAATTTCTGGGGTAGAGATTAGCAGATATTGTACATAATAGGACTTACTCCTTGAATGGAATCCAATAGTCCCAAACTAATTTCCAGTCCTTAGAATAAGGTATTTCTCCTGGGGATGGCAATATCTGTGGTTTCAATCTCTCACATCCTACCCAACTGTTTCCTCATTACAGTCTCAGGTTTCTTTGTCACCACACAGTTTATACAGGCTCAGATTTAATCAGTAGCAAAACATTCATCAACATGAACCCATGCCATTTTTTTTTCTCAAAAATACCTCCAAGCTCGCTAAATATTTGTCAAGTAAACATTTCCTAGACACAGAGAGCACTGCTGCCCACTTCCTTCTCCTTTAGGTCTATTGCAGTCTTTGGATTCTTCCCTAGGATTACAGTCATTGGTATTTTATTCCAACACATAGAAGATTTGATAGAAAGTCCTCATGCCTCTAGGCTGTAAGTTCACAAGTTGCAGATCCCGCTCTGGACACGGAAAGCCATTCTGTGGTTAAGTAACACTTTGTTTCAATATTAGGCTGTTTAAGCTATTTTCTATTCAAAACTATAATTAAGGTTCTTACTTGGCAAAATATTTACCTTGTGCTGTGCTTTGTCGAAGAGAAAAAAATGATTATATCATTTTCAGCTCCACAGTAAATGGATACTCCTACTTGAGCTCTCACAGTGATTTATGAACATAAATTAATTAAGACTTACAAGAGTACTGTGAGATAAGGAAATACTATTCTCCATCTCATGGTACAGGGAACCAAGGCACAGCTTCTGCCAAGATCATACACGCAGTCGGTGCCAGCGCTAAAGCACACACTCCTCCCCTGCTGTCACCTATCCTGTTTGCCATTTCAGCTCACTCCAGTGTTGACTGTTGTGTTTGTGTTGTCGAGTTGCTTTTAGGTTAGCTGCTTGTTTATCATAAAGTGATGTTTCCAAGCAATTGCAGTGATGTCCATGCCACTCCCTCCCCTCCACCACTGATATGCTCTTCTTCACTTTTTTCCTCAGGATTTTGAGGATTGCTGGTTTTAACAGTGTCATGCAACCACAGGACCTTATGCCTGTTTCAGGGTGAAAGCATGCAGGAGATGACACCCCAAGCTCTCGCAGCTCCCATGCGCGGTGCAAACGTCTGGGGCTTTGGGGGAATGTGGAAGATTCAACTGAGTTTTGTGTACAGAAAAACAGCTGTGGTCTCTCTACTGCAAGTTGTGGTTACGCTCTTCAAAATACCTCCAGTGTTTTCATACAGCGCTGATGCCTTCTGCTCAGGAAAGATTATGTTCAGTTAAAGACCTCAGGCTCTGACAAATGAGCTCTGGAAAAGCTCAATGAAGTGGCTTAAGATGTTACTGCCCATGGCTTTCTGCCCTGCCTCTGCACTGAAGTTTACGGGCCCTACGCAATAGCACGGAGTGTGCTTGTGCCATAGCTGCTCCAGTGGTTAGGCTGGTGCCTTGGTTTAAGTCCCCGGGGAGGTGGGTTTATGCTATGGCTGGGAATTGGAAGCACTGAGGCGTGGGCATGTTGCATTTGGCTGACTCTGATGCAAGGACTGTGCTCCCCGTAAAGGCAAAATGGATGTGTTAGACGACTTCTACTTCTTGGCTTTATAGTCCCTCAGTGCCAAGATTTCCACTTCTCAACAAGGCTTGCATTCCCACAGTCTGATCCACTGGCCACTTCTTTCTCACTGAGGGAGATCCTAAAGCTAGAGGCTGGTCTCTTGAATGCCAGAAGAGGCCAGGCATGCTTGGAGAACACTTCACACCAAGAAGCTCACACTTCAAAATATACAAATGGACAAATATATAAAAGTTGTGTTTACTTTTCTTTTAGAGAAGAAAAGAGGCATCCTCCTCCCCTCCATTTATATACCTGGGAAGTGAATAGAGCAAGAGTTGAGACCCCTGAATTTGAATTCCTTTTCAGCCTGAGAAGACTCGAGCTTGTAGCACCCTCTAGCCCGGAGTGCGCTCAGTGCACCAGGCCAGGGACAGAGCAATGCGAGGAGGCAGGCAGAGAGAGGCGGGAGCTGAGCCCCTGCTCCACAAGCAGTTTGAAAGCGTGTTTTGCACAGGTGCTCAGTGTTAGTGACTCTAACCTGAAACACTTTGCCAGTGTGGCGCGGAGATCATCAGCGTTGTCATCTGGACTTCCCCTGCTGTCTTACATCCACTCTTGTTATGAGCTGAGCCCTGGTGTTTACACCTGCCAGATCCAGCTGTGCACCAACACCACAGCTGGGGCCTTTCTGCTTCACTCCCGTCTGTCCTGCCCGTCGCTGCCAGCGGGATGAGAGCACAGGCGGCAGCAGGCTGCTGGGAGGCAGAGCTGCGCTCTCACCGCTGCCCGCTCAGGAGAACGGGCAGAACAGGGGAAGGAGAGGAAAGGCAAAGCAACCAGAGGCCAATAGCCTAACCAAGGGCAAGGACCAAGGCAAGGCTGGCCTTGCCCTGGCAGCATAATCCTCTGTCTCCATGTGGATCACACTGAAGCACTGCAATGTTTGGGGTGGGTCCATGGGCTTCTCCTTCATGCCGCAGTTGCACTACGGCTACCAGAGCCAGTGTCTGTCACACACCTGGAGTGACCGTGCAGAGGAAGCCTCCTTCAGCCATGGGTCCCCGGCACCAAAACTGGTACCAATCTCGGCTCGGCTGGGCTCACAGCTCTTCTTCAAGCAGTTCGTTGAAGGCAGTCTGCCTCATTGCCTTGTGAGACATGAATAAATCCCAGGAGACCGGAGCATCTCATAGCAGCTGCTTAACAAGCCCTCCCCACTGCTAACCTTGCAGCCTGCTGTGAGCCGGACAGCCAGCTGTCCTGATACTCTTTGGAGGATGCTGATTCTGCAGGACCAAAGAGCTCGATCCAAATGAAAGTACCAGAAAGCCCACTATTCTCACTTGGACCAAAATCTTTCCTAGAGAGAGAATTGGAAGGTCTCTACTGGAGCAAGTGTTTTCTTATTTTAGAAATTACATATAAACTTAGAGAGATGTTGAAACATAACAAGACATAAATGATACTGAAATGGCTGCTTTGTGAAACCCTATAATGGGAAATTCTTTTACAAACCTTTTAAAATTGGCAAATGTTACTAATATTCCTCCAGGCAACACTTGGGCTATTATTTAAAAAGGGATGTGTGGTGTCCCAGAGCGACTATTCTCCTGAACTGCAAAGCATTCTGTAGGACCTGTGAAATATGAAATGATTTAAGGAGGAAAGAGGGTTATGCAGTTCTGCTTTGTGTGGTTTCTACTACCTCTAAAGTAGTTTTAGAGGAGAGTGTGTTCTGGGCTGTAATTCAAACAGTGTTATAGATACTGTAAGGAACAGAAAAAAAGGACAAATTAGAGGCACCTGATGAAAAACGTTGTTACTTGCTCCGTTTGCAGCCCTAAGCACACAAACGTATTCCTTAGATTCACTTGGGTGTTTATATTCAATGCAAATGGACTTATTAAGGAGGCCTGAAGTGAGCTTTAAGTATAAGGGCTGGATTGTAGCACTCTGTCTCTCTGCAGAGCAGCCTCAGCACTCAGGATGGCGCGAATCAGCAACAACCTCAGCACACGCACAGGGACCCCTGCAGAGGTGAGACTTTTTTTCCATCTGCCCTGACTCCCATACAGCAGTGCAAGGACAAGCCATAACTCGTACATCTGTGAAAGGCTCTGGGAGTTTTCTGCACATACGTGAACTTTCTGCTCCAGCACAGAAGTACATTATGTGTGATTTTCACAGCGAAAGGCAACCTTAAGGCTGCAAAGTTTTTCTTGTGGGCGGCTGGGAAATGAGGCTCATTTTTAAAGACGTCATTGCTGGTTTTCTTTTCGTGTTTGGAGAGGCTGACAGAAATGCCTTGACCCCACTGCAAGTTTCAGAAGATCAACAAAAGGATGGGGGACGGGTTCCCTGATGGCAGAGAGAAGCCTCAGCACAGCACTGCACGAGAAGCTCAGTGTAAATCGACATCAGCCCATCCATAGCAGCTGCATGTGCTCAGCCCCGCTGAGGACCTGTCCCTTGGTGCAGAGGGTGACTCCACAGAGGGGAAGGACACTGCGTGGGTAGGCCAAAATGATGGGAACAAGTTTTGGAGCTTGCTGCCTGGGGGAAGTGGAGAAGTGGCGTTGGTGTGGCTGAGCTGCCTGGGGGATGCCCCTGCCCTCTCATGGCAGCCTGACACCCTCTACCCCATCTCTGCCTGGCCAGGCACTGGCAGGCCTTGCTCTGGGCATCTCTTGTAGGATGCTTATGCTCTTGGTTATGTGTTATGCTCACTAAACAATTATGCTCAAAGAAGAGCAAGGTTATAAAAATCCTGCATGTTTTTTCTGCCACAATGATCTGCTCAGAGTGTGATCTGGCAATAGCAAGAAACCAAATGCACCAGCAGTCCTTTACTTGTAGGGGACGTCTTCCTGCAGTGCAAAGGGACTGGTCAAATGGCTTTTGAGGAGCTCAGTAGATGAATCTGGGAACATGCAGCCAAACGGATGAGCAATGTGCAGGTGAGGATTTATCTTCAGCGGGAATCAAGTTTTGAGTAGGCAGATCCCAGAGGTGTGTTAGGTACTGAGACAAGAGCTCAGAAACACAGATCAGGGTAATCCAAACCTGAGGGAGAGGAGGTTTGAATATAATGATCACAAAGAGCAAATCCACGTTCCAGCATGGAGACCATCTGTGGGGAAAGGGATCTCGGGGGCAAGGGAACGCGGACGGCTAACAGGAACAGCAGATCATAATATCCCTGGCCAGTGCTGCAGGCTGAGCTTTCCTTTCCGTACCGCAGCTGTAGATCAGGGATGATGTGAAAAACAGCAGACTCGCACCAGCCCACAAAGCAGCGCTAATGAAATCATATCCAGGCTGGCTGTATCCTGCTGGCCAACTCCCTGCGACAGCACTGGGAGCACTAGAGAAACAGCCATCAGCAAAGCCACACTGGTGAACATATCTGGCTGCAAAGGATGGGCTACACCTCCTGCCCAGGCAGAGGGGGGATGAACCGGTGGCACAGGAGTCCCCTGCCCCGCCTCCCAGGCAGAAGGGGCAGCCCTTTGGGAGCTCGCCCAGGCAGTCATACAAGAAACATCGCCTCCAGTCCTGGTGCAAATCCCACAAGGGGATTCTCCCCCCACCCTTATTCCCTGTCTGCCACCTCCCACCAACATGGCTCTGCTGGCGTCTTACAAAACATGCATATGGTTCGGCTGCCAGACTCTGAAGGGCTTCCAGGGTTTTTTGGATAGAAAGCAAGAGCCTACAGGGAGGTGGTAACTGCTGTGAAGCTCACAGTCCCTCTGGATGCAGCCTGAGCGTTGGTGAGTACCTCCAGGGTCTGGTCTCTCCTCTTTCCCTGGGGTGAGACTTGGTGTCCTTTCACTAGTAAAGACAAAAGGAAATTCATGGAGGCAACACAAGATGAGATTCTTCCCATCTACTTGAAATTCCCTATCCGCTGGTAAACTTTCCTTTACATTGAAGATTTGTAAGAGAAGGATGCTACAGGAATGTGGAGTATTTTGCCACTATCTACAAGCAATGCCCGGAGTACCACAGGCTTGCTATGTCAGGCAGGGACATCTCCAGGAAACATTTTGTAGCACATCTTGCAGCCAAACCACAGCAGTGGTGTTGAAAGACACAAAAGAATTTTCCCTTCCTCCAACTGGCCAAAACACAAAAAGGAGTGAGATTTGCAAATTGCCAAATTAAGCTCAGCCAGAGTCTGTGGCTGCTGTCATTAAGAAAAACCCTGCAATAAATGTTTACAAAAGTGTTTCAGAAATAATGGCTCTCTGTAGAACTGGGTTGGGAAATTTCCAGCAGAACAGGTTTCAGCAGAAAAATGCTGATTTGTTGAAACTGCGGGGTTTGTGGAATTGTATGCATTTTGACAAACTTTCGATGAACTACAACAGTAATTGCCAAACTAGGGGCTGGGAGCCTGGTGGAAGTTCAAGCAGAAGTGAGGCTTGTGTCTGGATCTGGGGTCACGAGTCTGGAAACAGCTACACTGTGGGCAGATATTGGCTTTAATATCCTTTGTGCCAGGGCAGTCCCTCCGTGCAGAGTGCCCTGGGGCAGGAGGTGACAGGGCTCCAAGGCTCCCTGGCTACCAGAGCTGTGAGCCCTGGGGAGCGTGGAAGGCTTTCAGGTTTGCCAGAAATGCCTGGCCCTTGCTCTCAGAAAATGCATGTGGGCATACACCTTGCAGATGCAACAGTCATAGAAGAGAGGAAAAATTTTTCTAATGAACAGTAAAAACAGAAGAAAAAGAAATGAGGACAGCTTTGAAGGGATGGAAGCTATTCCTGGACCTTGCTCTAATTCAGACAATAGGTTTTAGAAGAAACTAAAAGCAAGGAAATAAAATATTCAAACAAGTCAGAAGAAACCACTTCCACTTTTCAGTATGAGATATGGCGGGTTTTCTCCTACAGTGTTTTTTTCTGACAATCCAACTTTTTTGAAAAATTTTTGAAACAAATTTTAAAAATGCAATGAAATGCTTGATTTGGGGCTAAGACAGACTTTTTGAGTCAATCTGAAACAAAAAAATGGCTTGGTCTCAGCTGCTGACTGATAAGTCCGTTTCCCTGAGCGCCTTCCCCTGCCAGGCGCTCCAGTGCAACCCCTGGGGCTGGCACACCCGGCCACGGGGCAGGACATGTGGGAGCCCAAACAGCTCTGCTGTTCCCCCAGATCATCCCACCACTTCACTGGCACCATGCTGGGCTGCTGCCCGCCTGGAAGAGACCCAGCCGGGCTGTGGGTACCCGTGCTGCCCAGGAAACGCTGTTTCCTTCACTTTCCGTCCCAGGGAAGCAAGGGGGATGGACTGATGCTTCGGCTTGCTGGCTGATCAATGTCATTAGCATTTCAAAGGCGTCATCTGAAAACGAGTACTTGTCCTTTAAAGAACTTTTGCCCCTGATTACAGGCTTTGGCATGTCCAGAGACACTGGCAGAAATTGGTGAAGTATGTGTGTTCACACTCTGCAAGTCAGAGAGTTGCTTTATCCTACCATGGAGCCCAGCCTCCCAGGTACTATCACTGGTGAATTAGAAACTATTAATAAAAAAAACTAATAACTTACATCTACAGGGGGGATTTTCAACCTAAAGTACAAAAAGTGAGCTATAACCGAATGAGTTATTGCAATCTCGCATTCCTCAGCACAGTAATTAGGCATTTTAGTGAGTCTGTAACTATATTAACCTCTGGGGACCAGTTCATTGACTCTTTTGCATTACTAGCTGATAAATACCATGCTTGGTATTAAGCAGGAGGAGAAGGGCAGGGAAGGTTACCTCAGGAGGTTACCCACAGCCCTCCCGGTCACACAGGAGCCTAGACCTGCTTTGTTAGCTTTTGCTCATTCACTGCAATTCTTCTATTGTTCTTCCAACCACTGCCTTTCCTAGTTAAACTGCTCCTTCCCAACAGGGCACTGCAGCAAGTGTTCCCATAAATCCCACTCACCTTACCACATTTCCATTGTCTAGAAAACCATTTGCTGAGGAAACAAATTACTCAGGCATGAGTTGCTCAGGCTAAAGCCAGGTCTCATGATGCTAGGTCCTCCCTAAGTCTTCCCGAACATCTTCTAAACTCTTGCATGCTATCAAGGGCTGGCTACCACACGTGGAGATGGTGTGACTCCCTTGCCCACATCTCCTCTCTTGCACAGGACTTGCATGCTGTCTGCAAACACTATCCTTGAGTCATGTCAATCCTCCGGCAGAGCTGAGCCCTGAATGTCTCTCAGCTGACCCCTGCCTCAGGACCCCAGCCCCTGCTGCCCAGCTGCCATATCTGCTGAGGGCTGCTGAGGCTCCTGGGCTGGAGCCTCCTGGGAGCTGTGAGATGGAGGATGAAGGGAGGAGGAGCACACTACACCTTGGCTGAAGGTATGGCATGGAGCTGGAGCTGAAAATAGCTGCCCTACCATTGCATGTGGCTGCTGTGTCCAATCTCCTTAGTTCGGATCATTCCTTCTCACTAAAAAGGACCTACCAAAGGATGCAGAAAAGAGAACCCTTTTTTCTGAGCTCTGCAATAGGAGAATTCTATGGATCCCCTTCTGTCCCTCGGTTCACAACATGAGCTTTCATAAAGGGACTGTGTCCTTGTAATTGTGAAACCTGAGAGCCTGCTAACACAGAGAGGAATAAAATCTGCTTGGAAATGACCAATCACCTTCCATGCTGTGAAATGCAAAGACAACCTTTATGCATGGGCTTCTTAATCACTTTTAAAAATATTTTTACAGAAAAACAGGTATTTTATTAAAAGTAAAAGGGCTGCCGAAATGGTTCGAAGAATCAGCTGTTAATGAAAGTGTTTGGATTTTTTTTCCTTTCAGGTAAATAACGAATAGCCCACAAAATTTTTCTCTAGTGGGTCCATAAATAAAACTCAATTAGAGGAGATGGAATGGTGGAGCTGATCTTCTTTTTCTCTTTTCAGTTAAAGTAATATCAGAGGAATGTGACTGCCAATAATATTTTACTAAGTTTTAGTTGATCTCATACACCTTTAAAAAAAAACGCAAGAGGAAAAGCTATGCTCCTAATCTGTTATTCATGAACTAAATCAAAAAATAACAGACATTATAGTAACCCCTGGAGAACAGGTACCATCATTTACTATGCATTTATTAATTTTTCATATTGGTGGTGTTACACTAAGCTTATCAAGGTCCCACTGTTCAATGTGCTGCAGAATCAAATTGAAAGGCAGTTTTTATTCTCAAGAACCTACAAAACAAATCACAAAAGTTTTTATATGTTGAGTTTTTGTGCTGTTCTTATTTACATGGTAAGTGAATGCAATTGGCCTTGCCTATCCACAGCTGATTTTGCCAGTGGTTCTCCGCAAGTCTTACATGTTTTTGTATGGGAGCCTGGGGCATAGCAGAGGTAGAGTTAAATCTTTCTCTGCCTTAGACTTCTCATGATTTTAAGCAAGTCACTTAATCTCATGGTTCATCATTAAGAAAATGGGCAACAGCTCTGCCCAGCTCAGAAAGGGTTTTGTGAGGATAAGTACAACAAAGAGATTGAGATATCAATACAGGGATGCAGAGTCACAAAGTACCAGACTTCACACTTCTCCCTGACACAGGGGTGTCAGGTATGGGAAAACAGGCATACTGAAATGCTTACTTAGATGCAGAGCATTCAAAGACCCATGCTTTTAAAATGTCATCATCCAGGGCATATTCCATAGAGGCCTTCTGAAACCAGGGGCTGGTAGGCTTCTTATTTTCCAGGTTATTTTTGCAACCATGAAGATTAGCAGGTAAGCTAAAACTGCTCTGCAGGCAGCAGAAGTGATGATGGCTGTCTTCCCACGGCTGCCTTAGCCGGCTAGGCAGGAGCACCCCGGGAGGACCGACAGACCTGCCTGTGTGCACAGGCTGGGCAGGCAGCTGCCAACAAAAGCCAAGGCTGACAACCCAGTCCTGCTCGTTCTTCCCTCAGGAGGGTTTTAACAAGATTCCTCTCCTTCCCTTCCTTGCCCAGTGTCGCAATGCTCATACAAACTTAATAACTTGGAGACTTCAGCCCTTCTCTCCAGTCTGCTCAGAGGATTGAAAGTCACTAGGGAGGGATTGAAAGGCAGATGGATAGGTATGCTGAGCCTGTAAGCCTGGCTTCCTTAGGAAACTGAGTTAAGAAATGTAAACTGCTAGTCTCAGTAGTACTCTAACTCTGGCAGCTGAGATTTAAAAAACCCAATGTTACAAGATGTGAGAGCTGGCAACTCTGCAGTAAGCAACCTGTCCAAAAACCTCATCCTTTCATTTTTCTTCTGAACCACAGGTGTTCAGAGACAAACAGGGTGCCAAACCTGTGACAACTTAAAGCTGAACAAGCCTTGAATATTGAGCACACAACAAGTCCCCCTCATGCTCCCCACAGCCAGAGGCTTGCCCTGTGCATTTGCAGGACAAGCCCCAGCTCCTGCCCCGCAGCTCTGGCACTGGCAGGCTGGTGGCCTCCAGGATCTGCTGGCCAGCCCTGCCAGGCATGGAGGGGCAGCAACGGCTGCACTGCCCAGCGGCAGATATGCCTCTTCCAAACAGTGGCTGGTACCACTTCAAAAAACTATCTAGCATAGTTTTGGCATTGCTGCCAAGTTTTTGTTTGGGACAAAAGAGGCCTTTTGCCTGTGACCCTCAGCACTCTGGACATCTTCCTTCTGCCAGAAGCAGCTGCCGGCAGGGTCCTTCAAACACTGCCTTGTCCTCCTGTTCCTCTAAGGCTTGCACAGATCCCTCCAACACGACTGACCACCTCCTGCTTCGCGTGCTCCCTCAGCATCAGAGACCTTGTGCACAGCACAGGCACCGCCACGTTTCAGCCCCTTCTCGGGTGGGGGAGCCCCTCGAGGTGATGTGCTAGGCACAAAAGCTCTGCCCCCTCATCAAAGTGACACCCTGGGTGCCTGTATGGCAGTGTCCCCTGGGCACCGCGCTTGTGCCCCAGGTCCCCGGGAGCGCCTGGCACACATCTGTCTGAGCACACTCGTGCTGGAGAGCAGCGCACACTCGCATAGGTGCTCGGGGCAACAGCCAAAACAAAGTGACAGCAAAACTTTGCTGGCAGAGCCCAAGGTTTGGAAGCTCTTTAGCAGAGGGACTAAGCATTCTCATTCTCCTTTTATGCCCCGAAAGCAGCACAGGAACATATAGACCATACTGTCAATCTAGGTCACAGCATTCACTGGGGAAAAGGAGATGGTGGGGATGGGGGAGGTAAGAGAATGAGAGACTACAGAGAGAAAATGGTTTCAGGAATCACTACGACCTGTGATGCATTGATTAATGATACTGAATAAAAAGCCACATGCTCCATTTGCACAGAAAAATTCAGTGAATTAATGCAAAAAAAATTGCAATACCCAGAAAATTACTCTTTTAGAGATCTGGACTGATACTTCTGGTAATCCTTTTGTCATTAAAGTCTTTGCTACATTAAACCTTGCGTGTCCTCTTTATGTGTTTTCTGCTACTGAGTGATTTCACTCTGAGAGCAGTGAATTGATATGCTGGATAAGTTACATGAATGGACTCCTTCCCTGACTGGCTGATATCACCCGAAACTGAAGAATGCACAACACCAAGCTGCAAAGCAGGATAGTAAGGTCAGGAACATCTGTCCAAAACTATAGTTGGGATAGCTATGGCTTAGCTGTGGTTTATGGTTTTGGATGACAATAGTTTAGATAGCAGAATTGAGGAGGCTGAATAACTTGTTCTTCGGCTCTGCCAGCAAGGTTTACACCTTTCTGCATCTGCAAAGGGCACTATTATTGCTAAGAGCCAATATCCCACACTTAAAACCTTTATAGGATACCACTTCTGTACCACTATGGCAAAAAGCTCTTCCTGCACAGAAACCTAGCAGAACCGAGCAGATTTTTTTTCCAACAAGTAGCCCTCAAAGTACAGCTGAAAATAATTTAGTTTCTTGAGAGAAAAAGCAATTAATCTTGCCATATTCAGCTGAAAAACCTAACTTATTTCCATTTGTAGCCACATTTTTTTCCTAGTTTTCCAACTGAAAAAAAATGGCCCAAGGCAGACGCTTTATACAAATTCTCCAAATAACTGAGCCCTCCGTTTTCCTTGTAAGATCTCCAGCCAGCCCTAATGCACGTCACCTCCGTGGAGGGGGCAGCGCATTTCTCTCCAGTGGCAACTGCAGACTCCTGGGGCACTGCAGGATCCGGCTCATCATTCTTTAGCAATTTGAAAAGGAGGGTATCATGTACTGTGTCCTATGCAATGCTCCCTGGAGCACCTGGGACTGCCCAGTGACTGCAGGGCTGGCCTGACCCAAGATGTCTCAGGAGACATAAGGGGATCAGAGCACAAAGCCTTGTAGCCCAAGGGAAGGGGGTACTAATAGGTTATACAAATGAAACGTTGCTGCCTCACTGAAACTTTAGAAGAGTAAAGGGAAGGTGTGGGAAGAGAAAAGTAATCACCCTTACCACTCCTTCTTCTCAGCTTTACTGGGAGAGCTTACCACAAGAACAAACCAGGCTAATTCAGGGGTAAAACGTGTTCCTGGCACTTTAGGCACACTGCTCATGCCAGAAGCTCCCAAGGTCAGCTCTTTGCACCATGCACAGGTAAGTTGGTGTCCTGTGGTCTGATATCTTGTCGTCCTGATGCCATTAGAGCAAAAGCTGTCTATGGTTATGGGATGAACCAGACTTGTCAGGTCATCTTGGCAGAGACTTCTGCCTCCCCACACCCGCCTATCCTTTGCACAGCCCCGGGTAATAGCAGTACCTCACTGCACCACCCATCACCTCCCAGGGATGGCCACGAAGTGCTGTCCCCAAGAGATGGCCTGATCCTGCCTCTGGGCTGAGCTCTGCCCAGCAGTCATTTCCTCTGTGCGAGGCACCCATCCCCATCCCTCACAGACCCCATCTCACCCCCTCTCCTCGGGGAACACGCTGCCCCAGCAGGGAAACAAAAAGAGCATTTCCAAGTATTTCCTTTCCTCGAAGTGCCGAGTCCTGAGAAATCGCTCCTGTCCCTGTGTCAGGGCACGCTCCTAAGGCAGTTGCTGCCATTTAAGGCACAGGAGAAGTCCCTGGTGTGAGGCCATCCTCACAAAGCCCTGTTGCACAGCAAAACCTCTGCGGCAGCAGCAATGAACAACGAAAAAGAAACAAGTGCGGTAATTCCCTGGGGTGGAGAGGTGATGTTTATCCAAGATCTCTGAGGGAAGCAAAGTGTGAAACAGCAGAGGCATTGGCAGACCCTTTGAAACAGCGGAGAATAGAAAGCTCACAAGTCCCTGTTGCCAAGCTGGGCTGTTGCCTCTGCGTCTGCCTGCGGAGAGGCTGCTGCAGACATGGAGATACCCCTGCCTACCCAGGAGCAAGGCTGTGCGGCACTGGGGTAGCGGTCTCTCCTTCTTTGCTTGGGAAGGATGCTCTTCTGCTCTGGCTCCCATGCAAGATGGACCCTGAAAACTACGGGGACGTGTCCGAGGACTACAGGCTCTGTTGGGGCAAGTCTTGAGGCCTCTTTCAACACCAATACCTGGGCTATCTGCATCTGCTTACTTCTGCACACAGATGTACGTGGTAAAGTCTGCTGGGACCTATGTGGATCTGAGGCCATCGCATCTGAAGTTCAGTATAGTGTGTCCTCCTCCTGTGTTTTCCCCTTGTGAAATTTCACTCTTCTGCCCCACTTTCTTCCCTCTCTGACCCATTCCTTAGTCTCTGAAAAAATGATTGCTGTGCTTTCTCACATATTCACCAGATCACATCACACCTTCCTCAAGCCTGTACTCCAGACTCTCAGGAGGTCCTTGTAGAATCCTGCTTTGAACTCCTGCCTGCAGACAACCCAGTGGCTTATACAGGATATTTATGGTGCAGACGTCCCTAATGGGCCTATGTTGTCAGCGCAATCTTAGGCTGAGCTCCTCAGGGACCCTCAGTATCTGAGAAGTGCCGTGTCCACAGGCACTCACAGCCATCGGAGAGCTCAGTGGTCAAGCTGTTAACGGGGCATGCATAACATCAAATCTGACTTTCTCATAAGCCCTCCTCCACAGCCATAGAAAACCCAAGGATCTAAGGTACCTTGCTATGATGGATAGGACAAGAGTTAGGTATCTTGGTACTTTTGGAGTAACATGAGCAAAAATGAGGTTGAGATCCTTCTTGCCCCATTTAAAGGCAACCAAGCCTGATGTGAGTTTTGTACAGCCATGCAAGTGCCCTCCTGCAACCCTGCGTGCTGGAGTCATCAAAAATCGCATTGCTGATTTATAGCACCCACCTCAGCAATCCAGCAGCCAGCTAGTTAATGCAGGAAACCTTGCAATTTGGAGGCTTCCAGGAAGTGCCAAGTGTCTTGCAGGCTGTGTGGCTGCTCCTGGGGAGTGATCTATGCCCCACCATGACCCTGGCCTTTTCCGTTCCTCGCTGCTGCGCTTTCAAGTTGCCCTAAGGAGGTCCTCCATGCTGGCCTTTGAAGAGAGTGCCGTGCTGCCCAGGTGGGATCTGTTCCCTGGCAGTGATGGAGCAGCATATCAGAGGCAAAGAGCAGATCCTACTGTGCAAGACTCTGGTCTCACTGTATTTCATGGTAGATCAAGCTGTCACCTACAAGCTGACAAGCTAAAGTGGTTTATTGTGGTTTTTTGTTAGGTGCATTAATAGTACTTGTAAGTACAGAGCCCAGATGAGAGATACATAAGGATTTGCCCACTGTGGCTAGGGAACCATTCCAAAATCTCTCTAGGCAGAATGTTTTGCACTGCCAGCTGATCTCTTTCATTCTCTCCCTTCCCTCCAGGGGAAGAGATACTTTCTGGCAGCATCTGCCTTCATTTTCTCACATTTTTCCTGTTAGAGGCTGAGGCTTACTGGAAACACAGAGCATCTACTCATCTGGGCTTGGACTGGTAATATTACAAGTTGAATTTGGTCATGATACCCATGAGCAAAATGTTTGCACTTTCTCTTCCTGCGAAGCTATCCATGGGAAACTAAGCGATGGGAAGCTCTCTGGGCACTGGCAGTTTGTTACACATCTCTAAACTCCATCAGCCAACAGAAACATAGCAAAATGGAAGCAGATGGGATAAACAGGGATCCCTCTTAATTTGTTTCACCACAATGTATTTGGACAAGGCTGTTTTGGTCACGATATACATGCAGACTAGGACTGGGCACTAAGTTTCTTCCTGAAAGCCTGAAGATCCCTAAGATCCTAAAGATCCTAAAGAGAAACACCATTACCAGCAGCAAGCTGCAGAGACCTGCTGCACATCTCCTTGAATTTAATCCCATCTAAATCCTGGTGGGCAGAAAACAATGGGAGTTTGTCGCTATTAGGGCTTAAATCTCTAGTTGCTGATGTTAAAAGCCAGGAAGAAAGTTTTTGACATAACCTCTGAACTCCAAAGGGCTAAAGTTCAGCTTGGATCAAAGAGGGGTCTCTAAAGAGCTCCATGCTGCACAAGGAGGGTAACATAAGGATGCCATGTACAAATTGCACTGCCTCTCAGGAATGCCTTGCTTTCTGTTATTGCTTTTGTCCTCAAATAGCAGATCCAGGGTCCCAAAGCAGAATGTTGCATTAAAATACTAACAGAGGCTTTGCCAACTCCAGCTTAATCGCAGGTTCAGAAATCCCCTCCCGTCTCAGGACAGGCAGGATTTGAAAGAGATTGTAAATGAAGTGGTGCCTACAAGAGTGGGAAGTCCCAGAGACTTGCGACTTTCATAATTAACTTTGTCCCCAGAGCACACACTGGGAGGACAAAGCCGCCGGGTGGGTGAATCTATATGGCAGCTTCAGTTGTACTATTTGTGGCTTCACCTGAATCCTCTTTCTAACGCTCTGACCCCATAACTCAGCTGCTGGCTTCTTCTACACCTATGGGAACCCTCCAGCACTCAATTGTGTGAAAAGCAAGGAGGATGCACTGAACACAAGTGTAAGAAAGATCCTTCTCTCAGATCCAATATCCTGTTCCAAAATGAAAGAGTGGAAATTAGATTTTGACTCTTACTGAATGACTTAAATTGTATAAAGCTTGGGCACCTGTTTAAAAAACTGAGAAACCTAGAAGTGGACAGCAAGCTCTAGAAATCTTGATTTCTATGGTTTGGCGATTGTTAAAATATAAGTTCTCAGCACCATCAAAAAACCCCAGTGGCTGAAGAAGCATCCCAGTGTGCAAGGAGCTGTACAACTAGGGTTGGGGCTAAAAGGCTGCCATATTTATTTGTTCCTTGGGCTAAATGTTGCCTTTGAACCTAGGCCCTATTATTATCTTGGAACGCCACAGGCCTGTCATTCCCAACAGGACAGAATACAAAAGCAGATCAAAACAGTGATGCTTTATACTGCAGTTTCTATTTTCTGAGTATTTTACCAGCCCAGGGTTTCTAGAAACAATGTTTTTAGATCTCACCACTCCCCTGGAAATGTGCTCCATGAATGAATTACCAAAAGAGGAAGGAGGTTTGGATACCTGCATAGCAGATGGATAAAATGTGCGTGTGCCGGGATTCTCTGGGGATCATGATACGCTGCCTGCCAGGTGGCTCTGCACGGGGCCAGCTGGGGCCCAGCAGCACTTATTAGCTCCATCCAGTTCAGGGCCAGCTCTGCAGGATCCCAGCTGGTTATTGCTACATTACTACACTGTGCTGAGGTTCTGGGAAGGTTTATTAGTGCTAGAATTAATCCAGCTGCGTGTACTCCCACCTCGGCATCACTGGCACAGATTCTGTGAAGTCCCAAAAATCTCTCCAAAGACAGCTGACAGCTGACTGTGCACACATGGACAATTTATATTCATTATGATGCATATATTATGTTATTTATACAATAGTGTAAGTAAAATCAAGTGAAATAAAGTACAGTTTAAGGTGTCATTATTTTTAAAATAATACTCAGAAAACCAAAAAGACAGATAATATTTGTATTGCTTTGTTAATATGTATACATTTCCCACCCAAATCAGGATTCAGAAATCAGGCTACTGCAACACATGCTTAAATTAACCTTCGATACCATTCAAGAAATGTGCTACCATTGCCAAAAGATCTTGCCCTCAGGTTATCATCACCATGTGGTACCCCTTGGCTGGTGGCTCTGCACACCAGATAGGGTTGTAAAAAATCTTTTCAGAATAATAGCACATAATAATAGCACTGTTCTTATGGCAGATATAATTGGGTAAACCTACTATGTGGTTTTACATGTCCTTTTTTAAATCAAGCAACCCTTGTTTAATCTCATTAAAAAATTGCTGCAAATTTGGGAGTGAAATTTCTTTCTAGGTGAGCTATGGCCAAGACATGAAGATTTATTTGTCCTGCTTTCCCTTAGTCCCCTGTTGCAGCATTGTTCTAGGGAACTGGCCATTCGGACTCATGCTTGAATTGCTTGAAGAGTGGGGACCCTTTTCCTGTCTACTCCCAACATTGGCCCAGAACTGGTTAATGGAATATAAAAACCAAAATATAAAAATACACGTCACACCAATGAGTCAGTAAGACTATCTAAGTTCCAAAAAGCAAATATAAATAAGGTAAAAGAAGAATTAGTTATTACTTCCTTTAAAAATATAGAAAAAAGTACACCCTGATTTTGTTGCATTGATATTAATAGAGCTGCAGTAGGATGGAGCTTGCTCAGCCTCTCCTGCCTGCAGCTCTCCTGGACTTAACTGGTACAGATGCACAGCTGGACAGAGGTTTGGGTTGATCTAATAGGAGACTCTTGATTAGGGTTACAAATGAGTATGAACTTGCTAGTGTCTCAGCAACAAAGAACAGATGAAAAGTGCTTAAGAGGGGCAAGACAAAAGATGGCTTAAAAATGCAGTAAGTAATTGAGGGTTTCGTTAAGACATCTAATAGGTCAAATAGCATTACCTGCAAGATGTGGAGATTTAGCTATAAAAAATAAGAAGGCAACAGCAGAAAAAGACATTGTCCATATTTACGTTCCATTTGTTTACACAATATTTTTGGTACTCCAGATCTAAATATCATGGAGACAGCACTGGCAGCCACAGGTGAGCCCATTTACTGTAAAAATAAGCAGAATGCGATGAAAACTGTAATAGTGGGGGGTGGTTCATGAGAGCCTGGAGTACCCTAGAGATGCAGGGTACAGAAACTCAGGTGGCATCTCAGGGCAGGCTGGAGTAGGCTCCCCTCTTCTGCCTGGGAAACCTCAGGGAGACATGTGGGTGCATGCACATGCAGAGCACACAGAACAGGCTGGAGGCATCATGCCTGAGCCAGAGTCACCAACTTCCCATCACGCAGGTGGTCTGTGCATGCCCAGAGGCCATCAGCCTGAGACCTCTGGTCCTCAGGCAGCCTGGCTGGGGTCACCCTCCTGGCTGGACTGCTGGAAAACTCAGAGATACAGGCAGGTTCCTCTGGTCCCGCACAGGTAGACTTTCAGGTGAGAAAAAGGGCATGTATCCAGGAAACTCAGATGCAGGTTAGACAAACGTCTCTCATGAATGGTTAGAGCTGATGTCTCCAGAAAACCAGGTAGAGTCTGGACTACTGCATCTGAACAATTTTTTTTTTTAAAATGAAAGGCCACACAAATCATCTGAGAGGGATCTCCAGCTCCTGTGCAGCATTACCACCACACTTTCCATTTACTATTGGATGAAAATGAAGCTAAGTTCTGAGCACTCATTTGCTGTGTTTAGTTTCCCCCATTATGTTTTGGCACACACGAGAGTGCATAGAGTGGGTGGGTATGGTTTTACAACAGATTTTTTGCATTGCTTTCACAGTCTCCCGATGTCTTGCAGACCAGAGGCAAAGAAACACTGATCTAAATGATGCTTTGAGGTCCCTTTCCATCTTGCTTTTTATGAGCCCATCAATCTGTAACAACTGCTCAAATGCTTCATTTATTAATGCGGAGTGCAGACTTTTGGCTGGGGTCAGTGCCCCACCATTTCAGGAGCTGCAGAAACACCTGGCAGCTAATGAGGTCAAACTTTGCACCCTCCCTATTAGTATTAACCAGATTGGCAATGCACAATAGCAGCCTCATGGTGTGACAGCCCTGTCCTACCTCACCCAGACTGCAGCTGGACCCACTAGAGACTGGCATTCTGTTTTGGAGAGGCTTGCAAGGCAAAGGTGCTCCCAGATGGAGTGGGAGGAAGCAGGCAGCAGTTTTCATACTGCTTTCACTGCAGTAACTTTTTCATCATGTCCGTGGCCAGGGCTGACCACCAAGTTCAAATCCAGAGGGAAATCCCTACTCCTGGCATTTGGCCTCTGCTTCTCAAGCAACTTGCTATGAGCTTGGGGTATATCTCAAATGCTTAATTTCCTACTCGGCCATGAAGCCTTCTACCACCTTCCCTGCTCTCCCTTGCTAGCGGAGAAGCCATAGAGCAAAAGGGCAATGGAGCCTCAGCTCCCCACTTGCCTTAAAATGGGCTTAAGAGTCAAGATGCCACAGAAGTTTACCCTTCCCCTGTTGTGCTTTGCATGTTTCCCAATGACCCTCCTGACAGTGATGGAGACAGGTTTCCAGTATTTGCCCTCAATTCTAAGCAGCTTCAAAAAGAGGTATTATATAGAAAAAAGCCCCTTCCCTCCTCATCATTCATGATTTTGCCTTCCCTGCTTGGCACAAGTTATAACCTTTTTGAGAATTTATTAATAAAATACCAATTAGGACATTTGTGCCCCTGATGTCTGAAGCACTTAAAGCAAGCTATCCCCTAGAAACTCTTGAAATGGGCAGCTTTCCATTGCTTGAGTGGATGAAGTAATTGAGCAGAGGAGTTATATTAAATCCAGACACATTCAGTATTTAATGCCAATTAGGTCCTACTGACAAGGGAGGGATATGCTAGAGAACTGGCTTATGTCATGCCCTTCCTTTATCCCTTTTTGACAAGATGAAGGTGGAATGACCTCAAATAATGGCATTGCCCTGCTGTTACTTTTGCTATAGCTGGCACGTCATATTTTGTTGGTTATTGATGGTTCACAGCTTTCATGTGTTGCAGTCAAGGAGTTTAAGGCTTTTCCCACCATCAGTATCGAATACAGCTTCCAGCTATCCCTTGCTATTTAATTCCAGATGGATCGAATCTTTAGTACCGCCTGCAGGCACATTACTAGCTAATGAGTTGCACTGGTCTGAGATCATCGCTACAAACATTATTTCCTTGGTAAATATTTTTGGTTCAGACCTGAGAAATGGCAGAGGTACATGCAGTCAAGATTTATAATCTGGCAAGATGCTTGAAAGTTGAATTGCAAATAACAATGGTTACATTTGTACTCTCTGTTTACAGATTTCTTCCTGCAAATATGTTGAGGCTTAATTCAAACAATCAGCCCTGCCACAATGCTGGCAAATTCCCATGCTAACCGCACAGAGATGCATGTCTCAGGGACTTCTATTACTTTCTCTGTTACTGTATCGCAGCCCTTCACACTCACGAATGCACTAATCCTAGCAACCACCCTGGCAGAGAAGTGAAATTGTTTCACTTTTACAGATGCAAATGCTGATGAAGAAGAAAGGGACTAAAGCGCCAGAAATACTTAGAGCCTAAAAATGCATCCAAATGCTTAGTGTCATTTTTCAGAAGCTCCTACATCCAGCTCGAGGCTGGATGCAGCTGTGGGGAGGCTGTGCAGCTCTCGGCTTCTTTCTCATCATCAGACCTGCAGCCTCAGCACACAACCTGGTGGGGGGAGCGCACAGCCCTTTCAACATCCTTCCCAGTAAACGTGCACCTGCTTTTGATGCCTGCTGAGGCATTCTTGTAGATCCTATCAGGCAAGAGTCTACTTCTCCAGCTCCTTTGAAAAGCTGAACTAATGGCCCCAGTCCTCGGAGGCCTTTAAATACCTCATGAAACAATTGATGTCTTACCCACGGTTGCTCAGAGAGACTAGGACAGAAACGGGAGCCCAGTTCGGGTCCCAGTACCTCAGCTGGCTGACCGTACTCTGCCTCCCACTGGCTTCAAGCCAAAGAACGAGCCTCCAGTTTAAGGTATGGTTTTTTTATTGTGCAATGCTATCTACATTTTGGGTAAAGTCCTGCTTCTTTTACTCAAAGAAATTATCTCAGTGGAGTCACTCAGCCAGAATCTGATCTCAGTTAACCCAGAAACACGTCAGCAATGCTAAGGGCTATTCCAGTTTTAATCTGAAGATGTGTTTTTTATTTGTATGGTATTACATCAAATTTACACAACTTTTCTGAGACCAGATCCCAGCCCAAAAAGACTAATCCAGAACAGTGGCAGGATACTGTCAAAAAAGAACTGAAAAAAATTAAAGCAAATAATTATGAAAACTGATTTAATAAACAAAACAATAAGAAACATGTCCCATCTAAAACTGCTTATGAAACACAGGTTCAATTGAATGCATACACGGGAAAATGCCAGTTTTCGTGTAATTATAGCACATACAGGAAGAATCAGATGATATCAGGGACTAGAACAAGAGAAATGGGACAAAAATATTTCACACAAATTTGTACGCATAGGGATTAGGCTCAAGACTGGGACCTTAGCAAACAGTCCATCATTGGGAACTAACGAAGCTCTGCAGCTCTTAGACACAGGGTGTCTCAGAGTCACCACTACAATACTGACAGAGGAAAGCAGAAGTTTGCCGATGCTATATGAGGATAGGTATTTCCATGTGAAGAGGGAAATATTCATGCCAAATAAGACCTTGTCTGCACACCTCTAGTCATCCATAATCCAGTACAGACAAGAGCTACAAGGATGCTCAGGAAATTAGAGAGTCTGTCAGAACTGAAGTAGCCTGCCTGGTTTGCATAGCTTAGCAAAATAGGTGAAGAGGCAGGGTGGTTACACCTTCCAAAAGTACTGCGTGACAGTGGGCAGAAACTACATAGAAGGAAGAGCCAAAGAGCAATACTGGTACAAGAGATAATAAGCACAATTATATTTTTACTAGAAATGAGATGCAGTGATAGTCCAGATCAGGCATTCCAAATGTAGCAAAATTGGAAAAGAAATCTACTTTTAGACTGAGTTTAATGTGTTCAAGCAAATAGTGGAGTTTCAGTGCACATGCCGGTGATAACAGGAAAGCGGAGTGGATGAGTCATCTGGCCCCATCAGCACTGTGCTCCTACCACATTCTCACATCAACCCTTTGAAACACCAAATGTTGCTCCTACTAGAAGTTTTGTCACATCAAAGCCATCAGCACTTCCCTGTCCATAGAAAATTAACATTTTTGAGGGTTCAGTTTACATCTCTGGGGACTTCCCATCCCAGAAAAATGTTAATTCTTGTGACTTTTCCTTCCTCTTAGTTCCTTTCCTCCTTTCATTTTTGTCTCAAGATTAAAGGACAAGCTAAAATATCTACATTTCCCATAGGATAGAGATTCAGTGCTTTCACATGTCTCTCATTAACGTTTGTGCACACTAACGTAGCTCTGAATGCTCCTAATAGTCTCTGGCAGGAACAATAACAGGTCATTGAGGGCCGACTCTAGTGGCTGTGGACTTGTCCAGGATAGGGACAAGTCCTTCTGCTCCCTTCTTATCTAACCTTGCAGCGTGCAAAGCAGCTCTCAATGTGTTCCCTACTCCATCAGTAGTGTCAGGTAAGGCAATAAGGTAGGACTTGGTCAACCTTTCCATTCTGAGGGGAAATTTGCTCCTCTAGCCCATCACAGTACAGCTTCTTGAGAAGTTCAGCTCTGCTCCACCAGGACTAGGCAGTGGCTGAAAGTCACCTAGGAGGTGACACCTGGAAAACTCCTCCACCCTTTTATGAGAACAAGTGCTCAATTTCAAGTCAGACCCTACATTAAGGGCAGGAAGGATGGACCTGGAAGCCTAAGTGTTGGCACCTGTGAGGAGGGCTGGAAACCATCACTTTGACAAACAGATTTTTTCTTGGCTGCTTTTACCTCCCTGTCCTCAATCAAGAAGCAACAGTAGAGCTGAACACCCCCTAAACCTTCACATCAAATGCCAAGTCCTTTTCATCACTTCTCCTCTACCTGCTAGATACCAGTGCCCTGCCCACTGCAAAGGAAATATCCCCTGGAATGGATCTGCATTCCAATTCTAGGGGCTGCTGGGACCATTCTGGGATTATGATGGGATTATTCCACCTCTAGCTGTTTTATTAAATGTTATGTGATTGCCAGGGAGACCCTGAGGAACAGAATAATACAGTTTTGAATTTCACCTGGATCTGAGACAATTGTTATAATACATAAATGAAGTAAGCAATGGATTAAAACCATTAAATCTTAGCCTGGGATATTCCTGGACAAGCTACACTTCCCTGACCCAGCAGAAAGTCTATTTACTCAGCAATTTCATTAACAGAGAAAAGTTATCTTTCCTAGAATTAGTGGAGATATTTCCCAAGCTGCTGCTTCCATCAGCATGACGTTTCTGGGAGGTCTTGCAGAAGTGACTGTGGACAGACCAAGAGTGCTCTGTGGGTGTAATTCCAGGAGCCAGCCTATTACGACGGAGTAGGGCACGTGGTGGGGCTCTTCAGTCAGTCATACAGAGCTCCGGGAGAGCCAGATCCTCCCAACCCTGCTGATGGGATTTCGTTGACTGTTATATTTTATAACGGTGTTTCTCAACTTTATCAAACCAAAAACCACCTAACCTCTTGGAAAACAATCCTGGGGTCATCTTGTGCAGTGCTGCCACAGGAGTTATCATTCACAAGCAGTTTAAACAGCATGCTTCACTTTGAATATTTATTTACGATATAAATAATTTTACAATACAAATATATGCCGCTATAAATAAATGCCTGTTAGATTTCTGTTAGATTTCTAATTAATCTTGCAGAGCTCTTCTGATGTCCTGCAGATCACCACAGAGCCACAGACTTCTGCCAGAAAAACCCCAGTTTACATGACACTTCCCTGAAAGAGAGCTTACAGAACTTCATTATAAACCCAAATGTTTTGGGTTTACTTACGTTAAGTTTTTTCCCTTGCTTTTTTTCTTAAGTGTAGCAAATGATACCTTTTTTTCAGCTTCTCAAAAGTCACATTCTTAATGCTGGGTACAAAAAAGAAATTATTAAAAGGAAGTAGTATTCATCTTCTGCAACTTTGTCTGAATGAGACTAACCACCTTTATGTTTCAACAACAATCTCCATTATTTCCACTAGATATTCATTAACATCCCTAATATCTACAGAGGTCCTCTTCTAATTTTTTTTCATTTTCCTGTTAATTCTTTTCCTAGTACAGACTCTTATCTTGCAAAAGGAGTCCATGTATACCAGTCCTGGAACAATGTTCAGGCCATAAC
Source organism: Calonectris borealis (assembly GCF_964195595.1). NCBI lineage: Eukaryota > Metazoa > Chordata > Aves > Procellariiformes > Procellariidae > Calonectris > Calonectris borealis. The sequence continues at coordinate 24,388,851 of NC_134318.1, forward strand.
GGTCTGTTTGAACAGGGCTCTTTGCAGGATCACAGTCCTCAGCTGCAATTTCTTAGTGATAGATCTAGAAATTATTTGGGAAGAGGCAAGAAGAGAGGTGACAAAGTTTGCCAAGGATACAGGGATTCTCACAGGTTGAGAAGAGATGCAGGAGGATCCCAGGTTACTGAGCAGTGGGGAGATGAACAAGGTGAGTTTTGTTTGCAAATTTAATGCTAATAAGTACAAAGTAATGTTCATGGAAAAGAAACAACTCTAATTCCCCATACACAATAATGGGTTATAAGTTAGGTAGTGGCACTCCTAGAAAAGAAATCTTGGGATCATTATGCAGTTTGTGGAAACAGCTGCCTGCTTGGTAGTGATCAGAAAGCACGACGAGCCTTCGAGTGCAGTTCCACATTACATCCAGCAAATCTGAACAGGCTGGCTGCTGAAAGGGCAGTTGCCCCATTTCCCTTGCTGTGTGCTCCCTCCCTCTCCCTTGCACCCCCTGATGCTTGTCTGCCTCCTCAGCGAGCAAACTTACCCAGGAGAAGCCCAGCTGTTTGTACCATTTGTAGGTACCAGAAGAAGGAACAGCTATTTGTACCACACATGTTACAGATTATGCAGTTGAAATGCAACTTGTTTTACAGGAATATGCTGAACGAGGTGTCCGCACTGTGCACTTGAGGATTGCAGCGGACACATGCCCAACATGGCCTGTACATAATGTAGATGCTTAAGTCCCCAGAGCAACACACCTCTCCTGCACCCCTGCCTTCACCAGGCTCCTGATTTTGTGATTTCTGTTGCAGACTAGCCCCTGGCACCGCATGCCCCATCGCAGTTCCTGTCCCTGGTTCCCACAGTGTGGCCCCTCTGCAGGTCTGCTCTGCACCACGTGGGGGGATTTGGCTCGTGGAGGGCCACCGGAGCCCAGGAAGCAGCAGATGGTGGTTTGCATGCCCAGGGCAGGGCAGGAGGGCTCATGCAGCCTTGGGGGTCTGCCTGTAATGGGACCACGGCCTGGCAGTGCCTCCTAGCTCCTCTGCAATCAGATTTGGCAAAAGGAAGGGATTAAATCCTGTCGATAACCTTTGGTCCCAACCTCCCGTATCCCCAGCTGAATATGCACCAGCATCCCATCCTGCTTCCCCATCTCCTGGGACCCATCTTCCCCAGTAGCCTGGGCCCTTTGTGCCCGTCCCATCCTCCCTCCCCTGCTCCGTGGCCCTGCTGTCTCAGCCTGAATCTCTATGCCCTGCCAGGCTTTCCGACGTTTTCCTCCCACTAGCACCGCCCTGCTGCACATCGAAGTGGATGCTGCCAACTACGGAGCAGGTAATCCAGCTGCCAGTCCATAAAGTGCAGTTCGTTAAGAGGAGAGCAGAAGTCTGAAGTTAATCAGTCTGCAGAAGGTGTGGTATGCCGCAGGATCACTGCTCCCCTGCATGGAGAAGGCAGCTGCTCTCTTCACTAGATGACTATCCCTCCTGGGATGCTTTTGTCTTGAGAAAACTCAAACCAGACCCTATAAAGGCTGTTATACTTGTGCTGGCCGGGCAGCCTCCATCATCCTGCAAATTACTGCCACACATGCAGGGAAGGTGGGAAAGCAGGCAAGGTGGAAATGGTTTTGGCACCTCTCCCAACTCCAGTGAATCACTGAGCCAGCTGATGGTGGTATTATTAATTATTCAGTATTATTAAATATTTTGTTCATGATCATGTATAACAGTAACATTCTGTACTTCACATGAGGAATTTCATTTTTCTCTCCTAGTGCTGAAAGGGACCTTGAGAGATCATCTAATCTTTTCTCCTGCCCAGGGCAAGACCAGCTTCATCTAAAACCTTGCTGACAGATGTCATACTAGTTTGTCACATCCCATTCCCTTTGTCAGGGTCTGTCCTTCCAAGTTTTTGACCTTCATGATGCCGTGGAAACAGGTAATTGTGGATTCTGCCAAGATTTCAACAGTCTCACCTACAGGCAGGGCAGGGCCTGATGTGGCATCAACTGTAATCTCTGGCAGCCTTCAGTAAGCGTATATCCCCTGCGCCTCACCTGATTCGAGGGCTGAAAGAGCTGTGTCCCTGGCAGCTACTGGGAACCCGCTGAAGTCAACCTGGACTAAGGAAAGGCATGAATTTGGATAGGCTCAATTAAACTGCATTAAGGTGAATCCACTTAGGGAAGAACAGTGCTAGCGGAATTCTGCAGCTGCAGTCAGCTGTGTGCCCTGAGACAGATGTGCACCCTGCAGACAGCTGTGCACCCCACAAACAGCTGTGCACCTTGAGATAGCTGTGTGCCGTGCAGAGCTGTGCACCCTGAGACAGCTGTGCACCTTGAGATAGCTGTGCCCCAGGCAGAGCTGTGTGCCATGCAGCCAGCTGTGTGCCATGCAGCCAGCTGTGCGCCATGCGAACATTGGGACAGCCTGCAGACAACTGTGCACCCTGGAGACAGCTGTGTGCCATGTGGAGAGCTGTGTGCCACACAGACAGCTGTGCTCCCTGCAGACAGCTGTGCGCACTACAGGCAGCTGGGCCACAGAAGAGCCGTCTGCTCACCACCACCTTGCAGTGTGCCAGGGCACGGGCATGCCAGCAAAGCTGCTTGGCAGAGTCCTCTCCACCTCATTTCTGTCAGAATGAGCTGGGTTAGCAAGGACTGGTTATCAAATATCATATTAGAATAATAGCGTGAGATCATTTTGATGGAAATAATTTAAGGAGCAGTCTCAGAAACTGCTCTGGCTGCAGATCAGGGAGGATGGTGACATCTGGCAGAGATGTCCCCAAGAAGCAGTGCTTCTGCACAGACTGAATAAGAGCATTTCAGACCAATATTCTCTGGCGTGCAAGGGACATGCTCTCTGCACATCAGGTAATTTTAGTAGCACCCAAGGCTTAAATCAAAAACCTGCAGGCGCTGAAGACTGCAGGCATCCTCACAAGCGCTGCTGCACACATGGTTTTGAGCTGTGCATACTTGCTCCAGTTGCTCTTCTAGCCTTCTCTACTGAGCTCCGGAGCTTGGGAAAGGGACAGGGGCACAAAGTTATTATCTTGATCGTGCTCTCGGTTAAATCTTGTTCTCCACTTGGCTGCCAGGAAAATCTTGTACCTGTTATCGGGCAGTAGCACTGATGCTGCTGGAGCTCTGGCCTAGGCTAGCACCTGTAACCGTACTCAGGATGACCCTTCCAGCCCAATTTTCTGTGGGATCTCAGTTCAGCCTTTATGTTAGTCTTATAAACTGTTACAGCCCAGGCAAATGAAAGGAAAGAACACAGACGCAACCATTTGTCAGTCAGGGTAATGGCTCAGGCGATGCTTATTTGGACCTGTTTTTCTCTCAGTCTTTCAGGGTCGTCTTAGCCCCCATAGGAGCTTGAAAATATGCTGTTTGCTAATGCAATCACTGACTTATCCGAAGTGTCTCTGTGGCTGAATATGCACAAGGAAATGGCTTGCACAGAAGAGCCACAGAGATTCACATTAGCCAAATGCGCACTAAGCTAGCCAAAGCTGGAGACTATGTGTTTAAAAAAGACTTTAAAAAGAAGATTTGCAATCACTGTACAATAATGAGCAGATATCCTCTCCTTTGAGACAAGACCTAGGATTTATTTACCCCCTGTAGATAGACATTGAGAGAGAAAGCCAGCAATAACGTCAAGGAGCCATAAATATCGCTATTTAGTGAACTAAGCAAAAAGAGGGTTATAGATGGGGGATGCTTTAACTGGAAATACATGGCTCTCTCACGTGGCCAGTAATATCTTAAGCATGCTTGTTTCTCGCCACACGTGCTCTGAAAGGGAGGCAATGTTAGCAGGGCTTCTGCAGATCAGGAGGATGAGATTTGCATATGCGTTGACTGGCTGTGGTACAGCTTCTGCAGGGATACTTATGGCCACAGACAAACCAATCAGTCATTTTTCAATACCAGAATAAAACTGGAGCGCACTGATCCACACATTGCTCCTCTCAGTCTCCAAGGAGCTAACGAACGGGATAGTTTATAATCTAGCAACAGACTGTTGTTTGCAACAGCAAAGCAAAGAGGAGCCAAACACTTCCAACTGAAAGAGGAAAAATCCCTACACTTTTGAATTTTCATTTGTAATTCTTTTTTGAGGAGAAAAAAAAAAAGTTTCTGGCATGCTTTGAATATTCACGTTCAGTGTGAAATCCCCCTTCGTCACAACAGCTTCATCTGAACTCAGTCAATCGCCCTCCCACACAAAACCCACCTGAGCCCAATTAAAGTGTGGCAGTGTCCCGTTACCACTCAGTTATCCTCTGTTTGTACCTTTTAAGAGTCTTTCCTTCTGATGCCTTTATAGCACAGCGCTTTCTGAAGATACTCTTTTCTTGTGGCTCACAGATGCGGTAACAGCCACACAACCCAAATGTGACACTGCCACAACTCCAGCATCACCAAAGGTGCCACCACCATACTCCAGCCAGCTGTAGATGGTCCATCAACTGATCCTGCAGTTGTTCCCGTTACTTAAAGTCGAAAGTCCCAAAATTATGTGATTCCACATCAGTTGCAACTTGCAACTTTTTTCAAGGAATTTTATACAGTCCTTGCATTGCAAAGGAAAAGCTTAGAAATGTGAATTTAAAAGGTACCAGAAGAGAAGACACCAACAGACATATACACTACCATTTACATTGCTGTTTTATAAGAGGATATGAGATACTGAAGGTCTGTCATAATTTCTGAGTGCTTGCAGACAGCAGGACAGCAAGCACCAGAGATCACTCTGCAGCTTAAGGATGGAAAACAGGTAGAAGTCTTTCCTCTACAAGCTTGGACTGCAAAAAACTGTTCTTTAATTTCTGTCCTTTGCATTGCTTACAAATACTGATGAAAGGTATTGGCCCACACAACCAGACTCCTCCTCATTCCTAGGACTTCTCTATAGAGACATTAATAGAGGCAGGGAACAGGCTATTATTAATAACACGCTTCATCAGTTTTCTGCACCTTCCTTTATTATCTAGCTACCTGTAACTACAGATATGTCTCTTACATTACCTGCAAAAAGGTTATATTAGGAAAATCATGAAGTCAAACTGACAGAAGTGAGGAAGCGTCAAATCTTGTCTGATGGGTGGACTTAATCATTATGATACAACCTTTCATTGCCAATTACTTCAGTCACTATTTCTCTGCCTCCCCTCCCCACATACACATTCATTCTGATTTCAAATATATCCCTTTTCAATCTCTGTGAGGTCTCACCTGCCTGAGGTGAGCTGATCAGTCCACGGTGCTCAGGTAAGCCCCATGGGGAGAGGTCCTTGCCCCAGGCAGCAGCCCAGAGTGCTCCCTGCAGCCTGGAGAGACTGAGCTACCCCTCTGCGCTCCACATCCGTTTGAAAACGGTCTCTCCACCCGAATTTTTCACTTTTCAGTTATTCAGGTCCCTGGCCCTGGAGGGGGTGAGGAAGGTGAGGTAGGGGAAGGTACGCGATGTCTGCCAAATTTCTGTGAGGAAGAAAAACTCAGCCTAGCTTCGATACCCAGCTGTGGGGAGACGATCACAGCTGTGCTGCTGATGCAGAGTTAAGCGAATCTCCCTGCGGGGAAGGCTGGTGTTCCCCCTCTCCTCTGCCTTTCCTGCTCGGTAGTTTAGGCAGCTCCCCCCATGATGTACCCTCTCCTGGGGTCCTCCCCAGGTGCCTGCCTCCCCTCGTACCGCTGCTGGGCGCCCAGGACTCCACCCGCACTTGTGGATGCTGCTGGGCAGCAGGGCTCACAGCTCCTGTTTCCCTCTTGCAAAAATAGCTGGAAGCCCCTAGGAATGGGCTTGAGAAGCCGTCCCACAGTCCGAATGCATCTCAGTATTCGGGCTGGTTGTAGCCCCTTGATCAAGCGCTCGCTAAGTCACTGACATGCCCTTGGGAAACACTATCTTTAGATGCATTGTAAAGCGCACCTGAATTTGCTGTTTGCAGCTTTGTAGTGCATGTGATGCATTATTTTACAAATTCAAATCTGTCTGCTTTTTCAATAGACCCTTCTCACAGTTATACTTGTGCAAATCTGGAGTAGCTCTCCTAATGTCACTTAAATTAGTCTCAGTTTATGCAGTGGGATCAAAATTTATTCCACAAGGTTTTGCACTAGATCCAGTTACAAATGATGGAAACGCTGAATGCAAGAAAAAAACCATTAAAGATGAGAAGAATTTTATAAACAGAGGCCTTTTTAATGGGAAATAAGTGGAGTTCTAGATTATTTATTAGGAATGTTTTTAGACGTAGTCGAAATTTTACTGTGCTGGCAATAAAGGGATTTAAACACAACATACAAAAGGATTGTGAGTCCAAGAAAAAACTGTAACATATTAACAATAAATTAGATTGTTTAATGTGAGAAAGCTTAATAACGTTGGAATCCTTCCCTGTACACCTTTAAAAATCACACTGGATGACAAATCTCTGCCTACCTGCTGTGTGTGTATGGACAAGAGGGAAGGAAGGGAAAATGTACATGGGAACGGCAGGGATACCTGACACATGGGGATAACAAGGTTATAGAGAGGTGAAGCCTAATTCAAGAAGGAGAGATCAGTAGAAAACTTTAAAAATCAGGGTTAGTTTTCATGGCCCATGTGCTGGTTTTGTCTGGGATAGAGTTAATTTTCTTCCCAGTAGCTGGTATGGGGCTCTGTTTTGGATTTGTGCTGGAAACAGTGTTGGTAACCCAGGGATGTTTCAGTTCCTGCTGAGCAGCGCTTGCACAGAGCCAAGGCCCTTTCTGCTCCTCACCCCACCCCACCAGCGAGGAGACTGGGGGGGCACAAGAAGCTGGGAGGGGACTCGGCTGCTGGGACAGCTGACCCCAACTGACCAAAGGGATATCCCATACCATAGGACGTCACGCTCAGCATATAAAGCTGGGGAAGAAGAAAGAAAGGGGGGATGTTCAGAGTGATGGCGTTTGTCTTCCCCAGTAACCGCTACGCGTGATGGAGCCCTGCTTTGCTGGGGATGGCTGAACACCTGCCTGCCGATGGGAAGGAGTGAATGAATTCCTTATTTGGCTTTGCTTGCCTGCACAGCTTTGACTTTATTTATTAAACTGTCTTTATCTCAACCCATGAGTTTTCTCACTTTTACCCTTCCGATTCTCTCCCCCATCCCACCAGGGGGGAGTGAGCAAGCAGCTGTGTGGAGCTCAGTTGCTGGCTGGGGTTAAACCACGGCAGCCCACCACAGACCTGTGGCCAGCGTTATGGTGCCCCGATGTCACAGAAGTCGCTTTCCGACCTTAAAAGCCAGTGACTAAAAATCTCTAAGTATTCCTCCCACCACCATGTAGCTTCACCTTTTCAGTCCCTTTCCACTCTCTACCAACAACAAGCTTTTCCTTAACAGTGTTCACAGCTAAATGTTTCCATGCTGCTTTCCCCTGCAAAGATCTACAGAAATATAAACCTAATACAGCAGAAATAAAGCCAGACAGGACCATGGTTCTCCTCCTGGTCTGGTATGGACAGCCCTTCACAGACTCAGCATTCCCACCAGTCCCTCTGGGATGAGCTGGCTTTTAGCCACGTTCAGCCTGGTGAAATCCTCTGCCAATTTCTTGGCCGCTGTGAAAACTGATATGTAGTTGCGCAGCACCAAGGTCTCTTTTGTCCCCTGGTCTTCCATCTAAAATTTGAAGCCTTTTTCCCGTAGCTTGAAGGCAAATGGTGGGCTGCTGTGAACGGCACATCCCCCAAATCCTAGAGTCTCCAGCCACCAACCAAGAAAAGCTGGCAGAAAAGCAGCCAAGTGCTCCGCTGTCCCCAGGTTCTGTCAAAATCAAAGCTGTGCGTGGAGTGTTTAGATTGAGAATTCAACATGTTATGAAGTCAAAAATGTTTCTCACAGCAAGAATGTGGTGCTGGAAGGTCTATTCCTTCTTCCAGATCTGGGATAAGCATTATGCTCAGTGTATACTCTACATGAGAAGACGTTAAAAATGTGTAGTTTCAGAAAGTTTAAGATTTACAAGTTTTCCTAAAATAAAGCCAGAAATATCCAAAGACTTGTCACAAATCCAGGGAAAAATTTAAAAACCCAATCATATTTAACGGCTTTTAATTTTAAACACAGATAGGAGGGTCCCTTAAAGCTTTCTCATTTACTTACCCAAAATTTTTCTGTAAGTATAATGAGTTTGGAGAGGAAATATTTTGTTTTCCTGCTAAATTCCAGGAATCACATTTTAATGGCATTTTTCAATTCAGCCAAATACATGTAGTTGTTAGTGTGGCCTCTGTAATCTAATCAAGCCATCTAGCTATCTGACATGATGGATGGAAAGCAGGAATATTATGTTTACTTTCCCATTGAAGGGTAAGGGCCAAATTTTGCTCCTGCTCACAGCAAATCCAGTCTATTCCTTGTTATTTTCCTCCTACTGTACTTGAGAGTGGAATTTGGCCCATAAGGCTAACTAATGCCAAAGGCAAATCATTTGCTTTGCTAATGAACCAATGAGCTTCCCTTCTTCACAGCTACACAAACAGCAATCACTTCATTACACTTTCAGATAGCTGCATTTTTCTAGAGAAAGAAAATATAATTAAGCAGTGAGATTGTAATCGTGCCCTGGAACAGCTCAGTGCTTTTCATAAAATTACCTGTATCTGAAACACTTTTAATCAGATTATTCCATTACTGGGTGCTGTGTAGATAACAGGCCCCTGCCTAAGATCAGGAAGCAAACTTCCTAACAAAGACCACTTTATATCTGAAAGCCATATATATGTGTGTGTATATATATATGTATATATATATGGCTTCTGATATATATGTAAGACTGCTTTTGGGTATCATTCATCAAAACAAATTTAGCTGAAAGATTTGTTCTGGAAACTTACATTTTTCTGTTCTTTCACCTTTGCTATATATATTACTTTTCCACCCAAAGAAATGTACACATGCAAACAAAAAAATGGACCAGTTTCAAATCTCTTGATGCAATATATCTTTATTTTGTTGGGCAAGATGTATCCCAGTACATTCAGCTAAATCCAAGGTAGAGCTATTCTCAAACACATTTTTAAGACGTAGCATTTGGCAGTAAAGTTCTCTTTTAGACACACATGACAGTCTTTCTGAATTTCACTGAAGTCTAAGATTGCTTACCACACATGATATTAAAATCTGAATAATATTTATGACCAAATATTACTAAGAGCTCCATGTTCCAAATCCCTTTTGGGAAGCATCTTAGCTTAAGTCTCTAATCATTATGAATTCCTGAGCCATTGAAAACCTTCACAGTGCCCTTGCCAGAGCTTGTTGCTTTCCAGTGCTCTGTGAAAGAAACCTATCCTTCATCAAGCAAGTTTCAGAGGACATTTCATAATATTTAATGAGAGAATTGTTAACTAAGAAAATGTAGTTCCTTCTATATGAAAAAATTACAGAAGCTGATTTTAACATTTGTTTAGGGGAGAAACTCCAAAATGAAACATTTCAAAAGTACTGACACATTCTATTTAATGACACCAGATCAGAGAAAGATTCATTTTTCTTTTTGAAAATAACTTTCAAGGTTTTTTTCAAACAGATAAAAGCATTTTAAGGAGTAAAAATCAAAAGCAAAATGAAATGTTCTGAATGCTTTCACACACAATGCTTAAGCAATCCCCAATTTTTCTTTATTTGTTTCATTTTAGAATAGAAATGTTTTTGACATCTCAAGCTGAATTTCCCATAAGGCACAAAAGCCAGATCCTAACTCGTTCACAGGCTTAGATCGAACAGTGTATGGTTTCTAATGAATGAAATCTAGCTTTTGGCACTGATTCACCAAGAATACTCAGGTGACACAGTGTAATACTAGAAGTTACTTCCTTAAGCTATTTTTTTCTCTCCTAGAACTAGGTATTTTCCTCAAAGAAAACCTCTTTTAATGGAATGCACATTTGTCTAATCTCACATGTGTTTAAATGGGCAAAACGCATCTCATTTTCTTACTAACAAAAGACTGTTTTTCTGTCACTTGATCTGTTTTTTTGTGGAGCAATTAAAAACCCACCATAGATTCTTCATGAAAAAACTACTCGTTTGCCTGCTTGCCGTGATTACAGAATGGGATCCATCCTTTCAGACAGGGGAAAAAAAAGATGCGCAGAGATGGGCGCACTGCTTTGCAAGGCTTCGCTGCTGCTGGATGGGTCCTTGCACAGCGCAGCCCTGTGCTGGCAGCACCCGGGTCCCTTCCCACAGCCAAACCTCCCTGGGGCACAGCCCCAGCATGGCTCTGGGAGTGCTCCACGCTCCACGACGCTGCAGGTGGCCTCTGCGCGACAGCCGAACTCCAAGTACATCCTCACCTCAGGAGGTTGTCTGAAGATAACATGCTAACCAACATGAAGTGTCCAAGTAACGACAGCCTCCCTGCCTGAGCATTTAGCAGTGCTCAAGGTGTCCAGTGTTATTTCTGGCAGGATGAAAAAAAAATCCAGTGCTGTTGTGAGTTACATTTTTGCTGCAATCTGCCCATTTGCAAAGAACAAGCAAAACTCCTTTCACTGAGTGCAGCAGGACAGAGTCTCTCTGCTCACAGCTCTGGTCTCCTTCCAAGCAGCCCTGTGCATAGGTGGCTCTGTCTTTTTGGCTGTTCTCAAGGCCACGACCTAAAGCTTAGGTTTTGGGATATATCCTCATTTCGTTCACTCTCAGCTTCTGTCATTCATTCTATGCTCATGTATGTTACATCCACGCAGCGAAAAGGGCCAGGAGGACCAAATCACCTTGGTCTAAGCTATGCACTTCAAACTGCACGGCAACACTGGGCAAGCATACTGAATAATTTCCTCTGATATTTACAGCATTTGCTTATGCCCATATAAGAAAGGTGGCAATCTCTTGTATAGAGACAAGGATCCTGTCTCCAGAACATATCAGTATGTTTCTTAACACGGCTTTTATTGCGCAGTGTACCCTGCTCACAGAGCCTCTAGTGAAGTTACCAACATGAGTAAGCTACACAAGTGGTTAAACCCTTGTGCCAGGTGACATTGCCAAGCTAAATCCGGGCAGCGAGTGTGCTGTCCCCTTCTAGGGGTCAGTGTGACAGCCTCTGTTTCATAAGGGCTGCCCGCAGAGCTCAGCTCGCGGGTCAGGGAGATGCCTTCACTCCACATGTATGTGCACCCAGTCCCCGCTGCTGATTACTCCTCTAGTAGCATCATACTATACATGCTGGCCTCAATCCAGCAAAGCACTTAACCACATGCCTAGCTTTAAGTAGACAAGTGACTATTGCTTGCATTACAATTTCAGGCTAAGCACGTGCTTTAGTATTTTGCTGAGTTAAAGTCACAGGCAATACTTAGGAGACTTTTATATTTGCTCTCTGCTCTACCCACTGTAACCCCTGCTTCAAATGCTGGCATATGTTCATCTGTTCTGGACGCCTGAAGCCTACAGGAAGACCATGAAAGGGCTGTATTTGCCCAATGGACTCATGAGTGACAGGGTTATGTATTCCCTGGAAATGATCTCTCAGAGGTGAAAACAGAAAGGTCAGGTGTGGATATGAATTTTTCAAGGTAGGTCTATTGCCCTTGCAGAGTTCATGCCTCCTGATTGGCCCTACTCTCAAGACAAGCAGCATTTTCCAGGTTGGATAATAAAATGATTCTCTGTAAAGAAATTCCTCTGCCTAATGACCTTCTTGCAGCCGCCATGACTGGCTGTCATCAGCAGAAGGATCCTGGTGACCTTCTTTTTATGGTGTGGCTGAGAGCAGGACAGAATTGTAATTGCAATTCCATGTTCCTGACAGCTTCCAGATTTCATGTTGCAAAATATTTTTTAGCCATAATTTGTTTTATCTTCGCATCATCCTTGGGAAAGCAAAGCTTTTTGGCTCTGTGCTTGGGTTAGTATCACTCTTCTCTGAGCAGACCCACCCACACAAAGTCTGCTGTAAATTGCACCCTCATGAGCAGTGCTTGGCTGAGGGAATCTAAAGAGCAAAGTCCTCTGGACACCAGGAGAAGCCTGACGCAAGGCAGTAACAAATCTTGATTCTCCATCTATCTCCAGACATACTCTGCCCCTGCCAAGAGGCATCTCAAGACTCTCCCTGGGGATGTGAGAGCAATTAAACACCCATTTGTTTCCTGGGAGCATTTCCCAACAAAGACTGGCCAAGGTAATGGAGCGTGCCAGCCACACTCCTTCCTAGAAGGGCAATGGAAAGGATCATATGTTGACCACAGTTGACTGAGAGCCAAGTCCCAAATGAATCCAGCTGAGGGATGGAAACTCTTAGACCTATGCAGCCCTAGCATAAGATCTTGTAGACTAAGGTCAGCTGGTCTTAGCCCTTCATCTGTGTGTCACTATTAGCATTGTAAATATTACTGGACTCCTGAGCATTAGGATTTTGCCTTCCTGCCTTTTCCCAAGCAGCCCGATATCTCTGTGTTCTCAAGCTGGCTGATGGACTGTCCATCACCTCTGTCTGCCCTGTAATCCTCTTCTACCTGGAGCTGGCGAAGAGTCTTCTACAAAGTACATCCAGTGCTTAGGCCCTTCCCTTGCTGACAAAGGCAGGAAAGCAAAAGAAGAAAATAATTGCACTCTATTACCTCTCAATATGAAAGCATTCACTGGGCCATCAGCTCCTTTCTTTCCAGCATCTAATATCCTTAATACGGACACATCTTTCAATGATGTTTGTCAGACTGTTCCTTGTCTGCATCAAAATCCTGGTCCTTCACATGTGAAGTGTTACAGAATTTTCTGGATTTATTTTAGAAGCAAAAATTTATCTGGTTGCTCTTTGAAAGGAAAGGCTGTTTCTGCGTAGACCAGTTACCCAAGTATTTGTACATATATAGAGGGATGTATGTGTACGGAGTGCACTATAAAGAAATCGGGACTATTTTCAAATGTGCCTAAACTGGTTACAGCCCTAAGACTGTCCCAGCTCTGCAGCCTTGAGGTTTGAGTGCAATACCTGCAGGCACAGTTGGGACCAGCTAGATGAGGGATTGATGGTAGGGCAGGCACCACACAGTCTTAAAGCCCAGGAGGCACAAACCTACCCAGGACCTTGTAAAAAAACCCGAATCTATTTCCCCACTTCAGGTGCCACTGGAATATAAGTATACAGTAACCATCACACAATGAAATGCAGGTCATGGACACATGAATGGGATCTCCTGAGAAAAATCCCAGCATCCCAAGGAAAGAAAAAAAGATTTGTCTAATCCATATGACCTCTTGAATGAAAGCAGCTCTGTCTTAACTCAGGAAATGTCATTCTGGTTTGATTCCAGGACAATATAAGCTAAAGAGTCATGGAGCTGCCTCTACATATCTTTGTAGTGCATTGTGTGTGAATGTATATAGATAGATACAGATATAGATATAGATATAGATATAGATATAGATATAGATAGATATAGATATAGATATAGATATAGATATAGATATAGATATAGATATAGATATAGATATAGATATAGATATAGATATAGTTAGGTATATGGGCATCTATGTGTGTCTGTCTCTGCATATGTATGTATATATGTAGGTGAATGGGGAGATTTCACAGCAGGTCTGTCTGGAATAAATCTTTCTCTTTCAGGAATAATTTGGATCTTATCCTCTGTCTAAATGAAGACAAAAGTGACAGCTTCTCAGAATTCAGATAGAAGAGGTATTCAGTCCTTAGGGGAAAAAAAAACTGTGAAATTTAATAGAATTCAAAGACTTAGAGACAACAGTGAGCATGCAAAAATGAATGATATTTTCCCAGGCCAGGATTGAGGGACAGCGGCTGGGAGCCAGCGAGGAGCCACGCACAGCCTTGCAGGGCTGCTGCACATCTCCTGGAGATGGAGAGGGCTTCAGAGCAGCCACGCTGGTGCTGGAGATGGCTGTGAAAAGCGTGATTTAAGTTCTGATACTCATTGCCTTTGTTTACCATCAGCACAAAAATCAAATGAGGTGCAACAGCAAGGCATCATAAAAATACCAGTGTCGAGTGTCCTAATTTTTCTCCCAAGCAGGCATCTGGATTAGCATGTGTCTCTGCAGAGTGCAAAGCCATGCTGCTCATGTGTGGGGACTGGATAATCCCAATACAACTGGCTAGTGACCAGGAATGATGCTGGAATGATTAGAAAACATCTGCTCCCCTGTTGTATCCTGCATTATCTGCATTCCATCTGCTTTGGCTGGACATAACTTTTACTATAAATGTCTTGTGAATTGGTCCCTGTGGGAGTCAGCTTGGTTTTAAAAGTATATGACAAGTGATGGAGGGAAAACTGCTAAATAAATCTGTTGTGGTGATTGCATTCTGTATTACTAGCACTTCTTGAACCCTTTTGAGGGAAAACATTTCTTTGCTGAGTTACCTTACTGAATGAAATCAATTCTTCTGCTGGGGGAATGAAGATTTATTTATCTCAAGTAATGTAAAAGGTCGTTCTTCATTGGGCCTATAAACTGGATCATTCCTTTGGCAGCAGCTGCTGCTGAGCTATTAATGTCACTGGTAACATGAGAAAATAAATACTTAGAAATGTCCTCAAAAAAGCTAGAAGAACAATAGGCATGGATGTAAATTATGTGTGTGTGAAGATGTAATCTTGTCTCCTGCAACCCAGGATTCATACTCCAGTGTTCTCAGTGTCCAAGGGTAACAATCTGAAGTGAAGGAGGCAGGTCTGCTGTCCAAGCCTCAGCAGGTGCCTAGTGCAACCAAGCCAGCCTAGGCAGCGCCCCAGGACACCCACCTGCAAATCCAGGGGCTCTAACTGGTGCCTGCAAGAGCCCAGGGCTCCCCAAATCCAGCCCCTGGGTCAGGAGCACAGGGAATAGGGATGGGCTGTTCAAGGTAGGGACAGGGGAGCAAGCAGGAGGCAGAGGGGAGGTGAGACTGCTGGATCTGCAGTCCCAGGCGCTGGGGTGGGCTGGGTGGCCATGCCTACAGAGGTCTGGCTCTAAGGATGGCATGGGGAAAGCCCACCAGAGATCAGGGAGCGGGAGGGCTGAAGTGCCACTGAGGGCTGAAGCAGCACATCTGCTGTGAGAGTTTTAGCAGCAAGCTGTGTATCAGAGCTAATCCCATTAGCACTCTTCCTTTCCCTGTCCTCTCCAAAAGCACGTGTTTGGAGAGGACAGAGCCTGCATTGATCAAGTACTTTCCTGCCTCCCTTGCTGGCAGCAGCTGTGCACGAACACAGCCGCGTGAACTTTCAGATTTCAGATTTTTATTCTGAATTATATTCTGAGTGATCTGAATAATATTTCAGATTATTATTCTGAAATAAACTGCTAGACAAATACTCCATTCCTTCCCCTCAACCAGGGAAGAAGGTCAATCTTCTTCAGATGTTTATGCCTGCCTTCCGGGTTTTCCGTCGGGAAGTCTGGGCTGAGCTAGGAGCTGTACCTTAGC
The DNA here is from genome assembly GCF_964195595.1 of Calonectris borealis. Taxonomy (NCBI): domain Eukaryota; kingdom Metazoa; phylum Chordata; class Aves; order Procellariiformes; family Procellariidae; genus Calonectris; species Calonectris borealis. The sequence goes on from NC_134318.1 coordinate 24,404,296, forward strand.
CCAAGGTGATTTCTGAAGAGCAGTCCAGAAAAGGTATGTGATTTCTTGAGTGGTGACTGTTGCCTTAGTTCACATTATGTCTTCACCTTGGGTTTTTCTGTTTGGAATCAAGACCAAAAATATAGGGAGGCTGAAATACATACTTTTTTCTAGTTAGGTGAAAAGAAAAATTAACAGAAATATTCCATTGTAAATTTCATATTCAATCCAAACTAAAAATGCCCTGTTTGATAAATGTTAAGATGAAACATTTCCAGATAAAAGTTAATTTTTTTGGAAAAGTGAACAAGGAATGTTGCCACATTTTCAAAATGTCCCATGCATTTTTTTAATTGGAAACTTTCCCTCAGCTGAAGAAAACTTCTGAAATAATTTTGTTCCCCCTGTAAACTTAAAATTTGCTGAATTTATCAGGCTCACCAAAAAAACACGACACTCCAGCATCCATTCAGAAGCTTCTATCTCCTCCAGTCATTTCTTCTTTTCTCTCATAAGTGTCACCATCTCACACACACACTTCACAGCGCTATCGGGAAGTGAAATTCAGGAGACCTACTTCAGTGGCTTACAAGAAGTGATTATCCCAGGCTATCTATGCTCTTCAGAAGTCACGCTTCCTCAGCTCCCTATCTCCCCAGCTGGGCTGGAAGTCAGGCTGGCTCTGGCGAGCCCCTTCAAGCGTCAGGCGCAAGCAGCAGCCCCAGCTGCCTGCGCTCTCACACACGAGAAAGTTTTTCTGAATCAACTTTGCTTCTCTCCATGTTATCGGGAAACAGGAATGTTTGTGATTATGTCTGGAGAAAACTACTGCTGGGGGAATAGTAAGGAGTAGGCAGTCTGGGTTTGTTACAGATAAGCATGAGGAGTTGCACTGATTAGCCAATGTTTATCCAAGTTATTCCAACTTCTACAGTGAGCAGAATGGAGCTGCAAATCTCTCGAGCCCCGAGTTCCTCCAGAGGTTTGTGATTGGTCTGGAAATGCTGCAAGAGGAACCCAGTCTTGGCTAAAACCAAAAATCCGTACAAAAATATTCCTCACCTTTCGGCAAAACTCAGACTCCACAGTTCATAGGAGCGTGGACGCTGGTTAGAGGACCCTGGTGTGCTAACACTAGCCTTGTTTCTGTGAATAAGGAAAGCAGCAATAAATATTGAGAAAATGCAGAGGAGGGAAGACAGAAAACTGAGCATTTTGAACCTTAGCTGACTTATAGGAGTAAATTCAGAGGGGAAGAACCTGAGGCTTGCCAAATTGCCTGAGACATCTGGGCCAATATCCCGACTCCAGTTATATTCAGAACCAGGTGCTCCTGAGGAAGAGAGAAACTGCCCGCTGGGGAAGTTGCTTACTAATTTACTTTATTAGCAGTTGTCTGCCAATATGTTTTATAACTTTCCCCAAACTCTTGTTTTTGAAACTGTATTAATATCATTGTGAATATTCCCATGGGTTTGAAGAACAGCGTATTTTATTCTGAACCTCTCTAATCTCCAGGCATCAAAAGCCTTGCATTTATTTGCAGCGTGTGGAGAAGCCATTCCTCTAGTTACATTCAAATGTTATGACCCAACTTCACGGAGTATCTGTGCACATCCAGGATATTCCTGTGTTAGGGGACACGGCAACAGAAGCTCTGTGATGATCTGGCTTCTATACAGCCCTGATAGTCCTGTCTACTTCCATAATATCCCTATTTTTTTATCTCCGCTGTAAAGTGAGTCCCACTATTTTCAGTATCTTCTTGCCCAACATGTTTTCCTAGGCTGTAATCTCTCTTCCTGCCTCTAATCACGCTTCTGATTCCAGAGCTTCCTTTTGGGATAGAGTCCCCACTGATTTATGCAATAGCATTGCGCTATCGACTGGATTATTCTCCATCCTATCAACAGTGCTGAAAGGAGCAATCCAACAGGCTGTGCAGATCAAGCAGCCCTTTCTTGGCACGGCGTTGGTACTATCTGCCTGATAGCTTTCCTTTCACCATAAGAAATACACTTTGGCCTAAAGCTTTTCTGCTGTAACTATGTGAGATAGGAGTGTGAAGCCAGTGTAGCAAAACCCCTGGCACAGATAAAATTATAAACTAAAACTGTGCTTTCCCCTTTGGTAGCCTTGCTCCATTCAGCAATGGTTTGAAGGGCTTGGAGGAGACCTCAGAGACTGGGCCTCCGCGAGGGGCACGCTTCTTTTGTAGCAAAGGTAACTTGTTTTAAGGCCAGGTCTGTATCCCCACAACAGCTTTGGTCAGGAATGTGGTTTTCCACCTATGGATGAGATGTGCGAGCTTCAAAGTGAATGACATCATATCAAAATAAAGATGCCTTACTTTGTCACAGTGTATCCCCAGCTGTCTACTGGAATGAACGATCCTGCTCAAAGGTGCTTTTCTACATGGAAGACAATGTACAGAAATTGCATGAGATGTGTACTACTTCCATGTTCTCTTAAAGTAACACAGTTGTGCGTAGACAAATCCTGTGCTCATAAAGGTTTGGTTTGTTTCTGTGTTTGGGAAGGGAATGATTGGCAGAGGGATTGGTGGCATAGTGTTTGCTGTTTAAAGTAGATTTTGACTTCAGACAAAGAGGAATGTGAGTTTCCTTCTTCCGTGAATCCTCCCTTCCCTATATTTGTTTCTTTTTTATTTTACTGCTCTGGGCTTTTTTTTTTTTTTGAATACTGAAATACAAAACCTGAAACTTTTTATTTAAAACACTTTTTAAAAAGACCACTCATTTTTTCTTTCCCTTTCCATGAATCTTCTTGAAAAACTGAAGAGGGGAAGGAGATTGCAAAATATTTCTACAAAACAACGAATATTTTTATGAAACATAATTGACTTTTCCCTTCAGATCCCATGGAATATTTCAAAGACAACAGGCAAGGCATAGATGGGGGAGCTCTGAAATTGTTTCTGATCATTCAGCAAAGGAATGAGCAGGTCCCAGATAGCCTCATCCCTACGTCATGTCTGCACAAGTTATCCCTGACCTGAACCTCACCAAACACAGGGAGCAGGGGTGGGGAGTACAGACCCAGCCAAAGCTGAGTGGTCTCACTTGCAGATCACTGCATAACTTAACCCTTGCCTTCCGGGGTGACCTGCCAGAAATATATGAATAAGTAAAATAAAATCGTTTGCAGGGGAAGACAGAAGAGTCTTAAATCCAAGCAGAACTTTGCACTAAGGAAAAATAGCACTTCTAGACTGGGAATTGGCGTGCCAAAATCAGGCAAAAAAGATTAGGTTAGAGGCTGGAAGCAGCATTTGCATTCTAGCCTTGGCTGCAGCTTTTGCTGTGGATGGTGAAACCCCTCTGAAGGCTGTTCCCAGCCGGCTGGAAGAGGCGGGTGAAGCACATGCTGAGGGCAGGGGTTCCCCTGCTGCAGGCAACGGACCCCTTTCAGGCGGCGCGGCGAGCCGGGGGTCCCTGCGCAGGCAGCCACAGCCGAGGCGGTACGGAGTCAACATGCCAGGCGAGAGAAGGGGGGTGCAGAAAACGTGTGTATCACCCACCCATTCCCTCCGTTACCTTCGCCTAGCTCTGCCGGCTGGAGGGGAACGCTCCCCGTGGGGACTGCAACTGCTTTAAAGTCCCGGTTAAAGGTAACTGTGTCACCACCTGCTTGATTTCCCCAGGGTGTAAAATGATACACAGCCAGCGCAGATTATTTCCATCTGCTGGGGCTGCAAGAAGCAGGAGGCCTTTATGTTTTATTTACAAGCCTGTATACTGGGGGGAACCAAGTGGCTGGAGAAGTTCTCCATGAATGGAGACGTTGCATTGAGTTATAGCTTGTTCCCAGACAGCTCCGTGTCCATTCTCACAAAGACTGTTTTTTTTTTCCCGAAAAGTTTTTCCTATCAGAAAATGCAGTTTCAAGTGAAAGCAATATTTGTGGGCAGGCAAGAGGGATCTGGCCATCATGACAGATGTTTTTCAATATTCCAGGGAGATGAAATGAAGCAAAAAGAAAACTTGCCTCCACTTGAGCTGTGGAGCAAAATACAGTTATTTTGTTTCAAAACATTCATTTGAGATGGAAAAAGCTGCTCTCATCAATTTTGCTGTTGTTTTTTTAATCTTTGTTGAGAATGCCTCAAAAAATGCTGTTTCCGTACTCCTAATTCAATTCTCCTGAAATTCTTTGCCTTTAAAATGGTTTAGTAATTTGGCCTTCTGGTTTTGTTCAAACAGAAAGCAAATTGTAAAGCAATTACATTTCCTGCAGCAGAACCAGTCTTCCTCTCGACCACCACTAGCAGAAGGACATGGAGGTGGGTGGCCCAGGCCAAGACAGTGGCTCTAAGAAGACCCTCCACCTCAAGCTCTCTGAGGGGCTCCTCTTCCCTCCTCTGGTCTCCAGCTCTTAGCCCTCAGACAGACCAGCTAAGACATAGGCTGTGTGTTTCATTTAGAGGGTTCAAGACAGCCCAGCTCCGAAGTGCTCAGGTGTTTACCTCTGGCTCCTTTTCATAATAGGAACCAAACGAAACTTCAAGCCCAGATTCAGTCCCGAGCTTCATTTCAAAAGTGTTTGGAGTTGAAAGTTTGGTTTAGACCTGAATCTAATTTGTACCCTCCGCCTGCTTCATCAGAAATGCCTGCACGTCCCTGCAGCCCCAAGGCAGTCCACTCCATTCTGGTGCCAGCTAGGAAATCAAACTCAGACCAGCCCTTGTCAGGGCTTCAGGGATGATGAATGAGCTTGCTATGTGAAATGCGAAAAAGAGAAGGATCTGGGATCATGGAGGCTGACAGGCAGAGCGGAGCGAACGCCTGGAGGATGTGGGAAGGCCCTTGGTAACAGGAAGAGCTCTGTCACCTTCATTCCTGGATGGAGAAAGAAAAACTATTGGAACAGGTGATGGAGAGGGGAGCAGCCGACAGCCACAGTGGGGAAGCGGTGGAGCCAGCTGCAAAGGGAAGGAGACACTGCTGGTGCTTCTTTGCAAGGCAGCCCAGCCCCAGCGGGACGAGGAACCGCTTCCTGCGGGAGAGCTGCGCTGGGGACGGGAGGGAAAGATCACTCTGCCAGCTGAAAGGCATTTACCCAGCGGCACAAAGTAACTCCCAGCTTTGCTTCTGCTCTCCTGCAAGCATGTAACGAAATCTGAAAGCTCATTGCACAGCTCAGCAGAGCAGGACCCCAGTCATCTTTTGCTGGGCGCTGCAGGGTGGTGACATTACTATCTAGTTATGCTGCTGGCCGCAACGCCGATGACAAGCGCTGCCAGTAACACTGGTGATACCCTGCCTTTCACTAGGCCATGCAGCGGCCTGGATTGTCTGTGTCCCTTAGTGGTACAAATCCGCCTGCTCGGGCACCTCTGCCCTTGGGCTGGGCACAGCCCTGTTGGAGGCAGGACAATGGTGCGGGAAGGGACAATGAGGGAGGAGAGAGCAGTCAGACTCCAGTGCCATCCCTCATGCATCTCCATCTGCATCTCTATCCCTTACCTGCCTCAGGGAAGAGCGTAGTCTCCTCTGCCCCTCTCATACACAGGCTTGAAAAGATGGAGTGAAGGTAAGGAGGAGAAAGCAGCCTGGAAAGGGCTGATATTTGTTACTGCTTGAGCTAGTTTCACTGGCTAGCTGGCTTGAGCAGTTTGGATGTCTGTCCCGTGCTGCGGGAATAGCTGTGGCAAGGACACAGTGCTGCGGTTTTGCTTCACACCCACCGTTCATCAGAAGGAAGCCGCTCTCATCCAAATCAGCGTTACCGCTGGGGTACGACCCAAACTGCTTGTGCCTCCCAGCTCCCACAGCCCATCTCACCTGTGACATTGGATTACCCAGGTGAGGTGTATCCTTAAATAGAGAAACCTTGAAATCAGTCTGCACCCTGTTGTATGTGCTTCTCTTACCCCAAACCCTTTCCCATTAAGCACCAGTTTGAAAGCCATTACCAGTAGCAGTTCCCAGTGCATTATTTCACCGGCACTCCAATGAGTACCAGCCAACCACCAGAGCTGGCCGCTAAAGAAACTGTGGCTTGTTTTCACCTGCTCCTTCCACAACCAGGATAAAACGAGAAAATGATTGCTCTGAAAGAAGCAGGCAGTGAAAACAGGTGCGAAGCTGGAAGTGCTAACTCCTCTGTCAAGTTAATTGCCAGCCTCTTCAACTCAGTGCAGCTCGGTTTTGAAAGCTTTTATAGAAATCCAATTATGTGTTAGCTGTGGAATTTTTATTGATAAATAACTTACCAGAGCAATGCAAACTGGGGAGAAGGGAGGGTGATAGAGGGGTGTTATTCCTACAGAAAAGGCGGGGGGAAAGCTTAAAGTCATGATTGATTTTTAGGCTTTCAAAACTACTCCCAGGTGAATTTGACTAGTAAATCCTGCCCTGGCAACAAGCCATCAGGAATAAAAGCAGAACCAAGAAAAAGAAGGATATGTACAGATGCAAGGTTTATACAGAGCTTTCAGAGAGACCTTGCTTCCTTGTGCAGTGAGTTATTCATTTAACAGGTCCCTAGATACAGGATTTCTTTATGGAGGGCAGTGCTAGGCAAAGCTAGTACAGCCTGGTATCTAGCAGCTGAGAGCCCTATGCCCCATCCTTCATTTTGAACACTTTTAAAAGTCAGCCCAGCTTCCAAAGAGTATAGCTGAAATCTGAACCTCATTTTAATTCTGAATTTTGCAGTTTAGTTCAGTGAAGATGCTGAGGTCAGTAGGAATTGTGGACGCTCTGGGAACATGGGAATCTCATGCTTATCTCTGGGCTAGCAATGGAAATCTCTGTGTGGGGAAGGAAAGAAATTATATTGAAAAGGCAAAGACAAGGGTTTCAACACAGAAAGTATTCAGGCTGCCTAAGAAGAGGAAAAGACAGACATCGAACAAAATCAGCAACCAGAAGGAAAAAGTAAGTTTAACCCTCATAATTTTATAGTAAATAAAAGGTCACAGAAGATACTAGAAGTTATTTTCCTTTTTGAAAACTGGCACTTTTGAAAGTGAAAGCTTTGGCCAAAATGAATCATCAGGAACTTTTACGTCTAGAAAAACTGCATTGGACTGTCTTTCCCTTTCATCTTTGCTTTTCAGTATTTATTTTCTTCTGCTTTTTTATTTTGGTTTTTGCTCCATTTCAGAATGGAGAAAAAAAAAAGGTGAATTATGTGTAACCTGGAAAATCTGGCTTCTGCCCACCTATGCCATAAGAGAAGCTGTGGACTGGCTGGAGGCTATGGCCATTTTGAGTTCATTTCAGAGGCACTACATCAATTAAAACACCTTGTACACAGGTTTCCTGAGGGTATTTATTTCCATTCCTTTTTTTTTTCAGCCCTGAGAGACATCATTCAGACAGAAAAGATAGGGTGTCTTTTTGTGTGATGGAATAGACCTTGCTGAGATCAATTTGCATGAAAGACCTAGCAGATTGGATGATCACTGGGAATTGATCCAGATTTGGGGACTCTGCAAATGAATGCTGGAAATCTTTCAAACATATCTAGACTCTTTAGCCACTTCACCTTCTGGTGGGAGCTGAAGGATGGTGTCCTTTGCAGTATTTCTGTATTTCTTCTTTCATATCTGGCATACAGACAGAAACTAAGTAGTGCATGAAAATTAAAAGTAAAAAACTAACCAAGTTTTCTCAAGTTCAAGGTTTGGATTTAGTCTGAACCAAAACTGGGTCATGCCCTGGGCTATTTGCATCCAAGATTTACCCTTGAATTAATTCAGCGTCGGGGCAAAGGTCTGGGCTGGTTCTGAGCACTGCATTTGCATTTAGTCTAATGACATTCTCCCGGCCTCACTGGCCTCGTTAATTCTGAATGTGACATTGTGTCACCCGTGAGCTGACATAAACCAGGGAAACCCTTTTACATAGGCAGTAAACGCAGAGAAAAGAGGGCTTGGATTTCATGTGCTGATAGGAAACTGAGGGTCACCATATCCAAACCCCTCTCAGGTCATTCCTAACCCCCTTTTTTAATTTTCTTTCACCCCTTGAAGTGGTGTGCGGTGAGAAGGAGGAGGTGTGGGTCCGGGCAGAGGTGTGCTGCTGGCTGCAGGGGCTCGGGCGAGGCTTGGCGGGGAAGAGCGCTCGCTTGGATGCCTTCGCTGCCGAGGGGGCATGTGCAGCCACCCAGCCGGAGGCGTCCCACCGCAGTGCCTGCCAGGGAGCTGCCGAGGCCACCGAGGCTGAGGGAGAGCCTGCAGCCACTGCAGCCCTGGGCTGCCGATAGCAGGGATCCCTGAAGAGTTCCTTTGGCTAGTGGTCATTTTCTGATAAAGCACTTTTGTGGATTTTTTTTTTTTTTTTTTGCTTTTATGGATTTTTGCCCTTCTCCCAAGAAAGTAATTATCCAAATTTTATTGAAAATATTATTTGCTTTGAAACTTCCTGTCTACAACTTCTTCCTGGTGAAGAAAGGGACACTCGGGACTAACCAAGCAGGGAAATATTCTGTCTTCTCTCACTGCTATTTACCCTTTTCCATCTCCTTCTTTTTTAAACACAATTATCAGAAGAAAAAATTGTTGGGATGGATTTTTACCCATCAAAATGAACAGGAAAAACAAAAGCAAAAATTTAAAAACTGGTTTTGTGCATTTAGAGGACACCCACAGAATTTTTGTGCCTTGCTTAACTGGGTCTCGACAGAAGTGGCGTCTGTTTGAAGTACTCATATGGGCTTTAGCATTCTCACATTAAGACATTTATCCTCCTAATACCTTTGTGAGGTGAGGACATGCTGTCATCCCTATTTTACCCAGGAGGTAAAGAGAAGGCCTGCAGAAAGGCTCTGGGAGGCATCCTGATGTGTACCAGTAGCTGTGGAGTGAGTGAGTGCTGGACACTTGTCAGCACTGGTGGGTGACACCGTCACAACTTGCCGTATCAACTCAGCAGGCAGAGCTGCCAGCAGGAGGACGGGCACGGTCCTCCCCAGCGCACAGGACCACACTGCAAGTGAGATGCCATTCGTCAAGCCGGGACAGAGTCATGACTTATTGTTACGGTATCTCACCAGTGTCTACTCCCTCCCTAACTGGGAGTACCATTCACATTACCTCTGTTGGAGTGCTTTGGGTTGCACAGCCCTTGGAGCACCTCACAGTGATGGGAGGCTCAGGACTTTATCTCTTGCTGCTCCTTGAGTGCAGATGTGTTTAGACTTCTGCAGCAATAAGCATCCTCCTTTCCAGAGAGGAGTTGTGTTTCTGAGCACCAGGGAAAGCAGAGAGCCTAACACAGCTCATACATCATCTCTGGTCCTGGAGGCGAGTTGAAGGCATTCATATGAGGGCATTGGCTCCTCAGGTTTGTAATGATTCCTGACAGCCCAGCAGTGAAATATTTTCCAGAGTGGGAGTACAGATGTGGGGTAATGTGGATCTTATTTCTCACATAGCCCAAATCATGTAAATATGTGGATTGAAATACACAGGGTGATGAAGAGCAGATTACCCAAATAGGCAGCTTGCAAGAGGTTTGCCTGTTAGGAAAGCAAGTCTAATAAAAGTGACAGACATAACAGAATGAAGCTGGCTACACATCAGCCACAGGCAAAGTGACCCTTAGCTCTCCCCCTGTAAAGTATCTTGTGGTCTTTCTGGACGAACCACCTCTTCAGAGGAGTGCAAAACACCTCAGACCCATGTGAAGGAATTGGGGCTGTTCCAATTTACAGCAGTTGAGGACCTGGCCATTATCATACTCACAAGTAAAAGGCCCTTCTGTGAATGACAAGTCCTGAAGACACACTCTGCCCTAGCCTGAGCAGTTACACATGCTTGGTGTCCAAATTAGAGCAAGGATATTAAAAAGACTTGAGCCTTAGAAACAATCATTAGAGGAACCCAAGGAGGTTGGTAGTGAAGGGACGCATTCATCAAAGGAGGTACGAAGCAGTCCAGTCGTTCAGCCTTGATAAACAGTAACTGGTGAGATCAGGAAGAGGCTATTGACTGAGAGTATGGATGGAGAGGAGCTGGAAAGGGACTGACTTTTTGGTAGCTGAGTTAGGAATGAGATAATGGATTTTGACTAAGCTGAACTTCTTTAGTGGAACAGTAAAAAAAAAAATGGATTATTAACACAGAACCATTTGTTTTGTCTCAAATTATCTTACTATTCAATTAACTTTTAGATAAGGAAGGTTCCTTTAAAAGGAAAAATCAAAGCATTTTAATTTTAAAATGGCAAACTGAAATGCTGAAGTACTTTTGAAGCTTGCTTCATTCTTTTCATCTGAAACTGTTGACTGGATTCAGCCAAGCGTGTGGCTAATTTCAATCCCCCTGTGCTTTGGTAGTGTTCATTTAAAAAAAAGACAACTGTCACCTCGTAGCACTGAGGGACAGATGTGGAGTGGCTGTTGCCAACACGTAGTCACCCCAGAGGAGAAGAAATCACAGACAGTGACTGGAGGTGACACAGCAGAGCCCTGGCTGTTACACATCATGTCCCAGACATGGCAGCAGGTTTTGTAAGTACATGTTATATGCTGTAACTCTCTCCAGCTCCTTCTCTCCTCCTTTCTCTGCAGGGCAGTCTACAGTCCAAAAGGGAAGGAGAATGTCAGGGAGATGAAGGGCCTTCAGAGCAATTGTAGTGATCCTGTAATGGAGGAAGGATAAAGGAATGGTAGAAAGAGATGGGAAGCAATGCTATTTAGCACACAAGTGGTGCAGACCAGAGCTGGAAATAGAATATAGTCTGCTGAGCATCTCTTTGACCTGGCCATACTGCGATTGTATCTGAATCTAGTTCTGCTAGTGTGAACTTCATCAAGGTGATCAGGCTAACCTGAGAAACAACAGCTGAGTGCAGCTTAGCCAAAATATTGCAATAACTTGGTAGTTCTCTGCCCACACAAGGTCCTGCTAGTAGATGGTGCTTTCTCGTTATACACATATAAACTATCTCAGAGCCTAATTAGTCCATTTGCTAGCAATTCAGTGCATAAGGGTTTGTAAAGCAATGGCCTCCTATAACATCTGTTTATCTCTAAACTAAGTGAGCCTTTCCCCAAAAATATTCTTGCATGGATAACACAATTCTTCAAATGCCTTATCAGCTAGAGCCTGAGAAATGCAATCTCCCTCAGGCAATTCTGGTATTTTCTACACTGTTTCATCCAGAACTGTGAGGAAAAGCAATGATGGAGAATGAGAGGTCAACTGAAGAGCCCTTTTCGGCAGTGGGGAGCTATTTGCTGTTGGCTGACATGATGTTGTCTGCCTGTTCTGCAGCAAGACCTGGTGGGGTTTGCAGTTCCCCAGCCCAGCTCTTACTAAATTCAGTCTCAGCTGGCCTCCCCCTCCCGGTCCGCAGTGCAATCGCCCCATCACAGCCTCAGTGCAACGCTTCTCGAGAAAGAAAACTCTATAAGGCACTGAATGACTGGTGTGGATGAGACACGACTGCTGATTCCAAGCAAGCCATTTCACTTCACTTTTCCCAAAGGAAAGATGCTCTAAAATCAATCTGTTTCCTCGAAAGGCTTCGGTCTTCACACAACTCCGTTTTCCAATGAGGAAAAAGAGTTAATTTCCAGCAGATCCCTAGCACAGCTCTGCCTGGGCATTTGCAGTCTCCTCTGTGCTCCCATTGGAAGGGCTAATATACATCTCATGTGTCCCCTCCAAGGACTGAACACTCTCAAATTTCTCTGCGGTGCTATTTCTTGATTAATATTATGGGTAGCACTAGGTAAGGGTTGATTCACATGCCAGCCTCAATAGCTGATTTAATAAAATTCTCTGTGCTTTCTAGCTGGAGCACCCGGGGTGCAATTTTATTGGCCTATTAGGTTGCTGGCTGCCTTTTACACACACCTTCTACACACATGTAAAATGGATTATATGTATGACTATATATATACACATACATATATATATACACACAAATATATGTATACGTGCACACTTATGTATGTATCTATACACATACAACTCATACACACGTTTTACTTAGGGAAAATGTTCGGCATAATTATGGCTTCCGTTTTCTTTACAACTGAGTGGGCAGCAGGTGTTGAAGCACGCAGTGGCCTTGCTTAAATTTACACACGTACATGCAAATGTCAGAGCAATAAACTCAGACCTGCTTCTTGATTTGGTTTGTTTTCTTAACATTCATAGCATGCCAGCTGGCTGGATCAAGAACAAACTGAACTGAAGCTGCAGGGTGACTTGAAAACCAAAGAGCCAAACAAAAAGGCAGGTAAGTTCAGTTCGTGTGCTATCTGCAATCTGCTCAACTCCTTGCTCTCCCACTTCTTCCTCATCATCTCCCACTCATGGTGCAGCACCTGCTAGCTGCTACCCGCCCTCTGCATTTGCTAGAGCTGCCACAGTCTCACTGCTGCGTGGGTTGAGGCTATGCAAGGGGGGAGATGGAAGGGGAGTTTTGGGTGGCCCCTCATCCCAGGCCAGGTGCTTGGAGGGAGATGCCTGTTGCAAGAAACCAAGGCACCTGGGCCTGTGCTGAAATCTGCACAGGAACTTGGACCTAACCAGGCACAATCATCAGCACCTGGAAGCTAGATGCAAGTCTTGCAACTGTTGGTCCCTGCAGACAGTGCAACAGAAGAGGAGGTTCATAGTCCCCAGGCCTCTACCCATTGCAGTGGGAGTCTTCTCCACTTTCACTGGTCCTTGGTCCTCTCATGAGAGTTCAAGCCCTAGGAATTCCTTACCTTTTGGGATTTTTTATTTTGCATATCTAAAATGCTACTCTCCTTGGGCTGCTGTGTCCTTTGCTCTGCAGTGCTTAGTTCAGGCTCCCTGAAGGGATGCTTGCCTTGTGAAAACAAAGAGAAGGGCTGGTCTCCATTTTTGTTCCCAGGACCCAATCCTGTGCCTTTCATTTGCCTGCTGGTTTGCATCTGGACCCTTTCTGGCATGGCAGCACTTGCGAGCTGGTGACATTACAAATAAATTTTAGCAGAACAACCACCAAGCACATCGTTGTAATGTTGTTCTTTTTTTGCTGCTTAGGAAAAAAAAAAAAAAGAAGTTGTAAATATTCCCTGGCTTTCAGCGAGCAGGAAATGGACTGTCCCCAGCTGATGGGTTGTGCTGAGTGTGTCAGTTCCTGACTCATTTCAAACTCAACAGCCACTTCATAACATAAGCATTTGGGTAGTTCTTTAAAGGGAAAGAGAAGTGTTGTTCCAGGCGACTGGAAATAAGTAAAGGAGAGTTTAAGACCTTAATAACTGTGTGGTGACTCAGCAAAGAAAGGAGTCTGACCAGCTCACCTCGCCCTGCCAGCTAGCTGGGCTGACTGCCCCTCCTGCAGCATCACAGATTTGCAAGCATCAGCTCCCGGCGGCGGGGAATGGTCCAGAAGGAGCTGATGGGTAAGCCTGCTGTGGGAGACGTCACTCGGATCATAGCTGCAAACTGCCCCCTCTGAAGCAGAGTGATTTGGACTCTACCAAAGGGGGCTTTGCTGATTTATCTCTGCAGAGCTGTGAAGGATCGGGAGAAACCTTGCCAGAAGGCCCTGGCTGCTCCTACCCGGTTCTGGGCCAGCTTCCAGGAGAAGATGTCTCTGAGGGGAGCACAGGCTTCCGCTCCCTGCAGCACTGGGGAGCGCTGGTAACTGGAGGGGTCACCCAACACTTCATTTCTATAGGAATTTTTCTAAATGGTTTCCTTAAACAATTCTTTAAAGTGATTTGCTCATGCAAGTTTGGACAATGCATTAGAAAAGCTGATCCCATCTTCTCTAGAAACTCCTGTGAGCAAAGCAAGTAAGGGTAATTAGAAGTAACGAGGCAATGCAGAGAGACATTTAGCACCTAACTCACCAGTTTGCTGAAGATGCAACCCCTGAGAGAAACAGTGAGAGCAAACTGCTCTTATATATCCCAGATGGCTTGTGCTATGTGCACCTAAGCAAATCCCATCCTCTCAGAAGTGAAAGTCTTCCCTAACTGCAATCCATCAGCACCTACCTAGAAATTCCTCCTTTCTATATCAAAACTCTCCCTTATTAAAAAAAACACCACCAAAAGCCACTACCTCCCCTCTAACAATTTTCCATGCATTGGGATATTTTGCTGCACAACCTACTGAGAAAGACTCGGCGCAGAGCACTGCTCCTAGTGCTGCAGTGGAGCATGGCAGCACCTATCTTACCCACGGAGACCAGGCACATCTCTGTGTTTGGGAAACAGCAACCTTCCAGCTCTAATGGTTTGTGTTGTTACTCGTCATGGTGTATTCCCATAGGTTTTGTCTCGGCCTTCTCTGCATTTTACTCTGCAGGTCCCAAAAGTTGCTCCTCTGTGGAAGGACATTTGCCAAAGTCTGAGCAACTGGGACTGCAGGATGAAAGCTACCGACAATCTAATTTAATTCCTCTGAAGGCAAATGTTCAAAGAGTTAGGACCCACAGGTCCTAAGTAACTAGTAAAACAAAGCGATGAAAAGTCCAAGGGGAGGATACTTGGCCAAGTTCTAGTATAGGTTATACACTATAAATCCAAAATAAGTCCACAGACTTTGTTCTCCATGTCATTAAATCCACATACCTGAAAATATTTAGGCCCTTTCTTTTTTAAGATTTTTCTAGATGGACAAAATGACTTGCAGTCATTTGGACTTGATTCTGCTTTTACAGAGCCTGGTGTGTATGATGAGCAAAAGCATGCAGTTGTGCTAGAGACAAGCTCTCTGTGTTAAAAAATCAAGCATTAGATCCATTGCTTATAAAGATATGATAGTTTCAGAGTGGTTTCACAGATATATCTGATTCAGGAAACAGATAAGATAAAAGAATAGATTTTTCTCTGTTTGGAATAAAATTGCATTAAAAACTATTTCTTCACCTTTGGTTGTGGTGGTCTGGATCCTGACTTTACAGACCAAGAAGGACTAGAGGTCATGGATGTATTATGCACATCTGAACATGGGCTCCTTCTCAGACCCACAGAAAACCAGAAACTGTCTCCATTATTTTTTGCCTGTAGATGCTCTTCCTTATTTCTAACATGGGCAAGACTTGGAATCTGAGACTTTGCCTTTCTCCTCTGATTAACATCACTCTTTCAGTTCACCCACCATTGAGACCCCAAATATTGTGCTGGTGGGAGAACACCACACCTTTGCCCTACTCCCCTGACTCTCCTACCTTTTTTTCTGATGCTGTCGAGGCAGTGTTCTGCACCCTCCACAGTTGCTAAAATGAAAAAAAAAAAAGAGAAAGAAACAAGCTGTGGGGTTTTAATACAAAACAGGCAGCATGACCAAATATACCACATTTATGGATTCATATCTTGAGCCTAATTCAAATCCATTGCAGAACAGCCCCCGAAGGGGAATGTACATAAAAGACTTGTCCAGGTTGGTTGCTGCACATATTGCTTTCCACACATTTCAGGCACTGATGTTGCCAGAGCATCGTTGTTGGGCACCTTCATACCTTCACCTTCTAATCACTAAGGCTCCCTGCTGCTAGGGACTCAGTGCTTCAGTATGGCTGGGTGGAAAAATTGGTCTTCTGTTCTTCTTAAGTTCCTCTCTCCCAAGCCATGGTCTTGAAAGGCTGTTGGAACTGATCAAAAAAAAGAAATCTCTTTTTCCTGAGAACTGCTGATGTTTTGCCATTTGTTTCCATTACTAATTGGCTCAGGGGAAGTCAGAATATCATAACTTCTTGCAGGAAGACTATTTCCACAAAAAATATTTGATTTGGGAATATATTTAATTTCAAAAAGTTAAAAACATCTACTTTTGATGTTGCTTTGTTGTGTTGTATTATTAGATCATATCTGAAACGGTGAAGTCAAAACAAGTCATTTTACCTTATCAGAACTACAAGTTTCAATATTATGAAAATGAAACAATTGACCACTATCGAGAGAGACTGAGAAAGTCACCTCAGAGCCTTTGGACTTTCCCACTGAAGTTTAACCAGCATGGCCATGTTCCCACTGAATGTTTGGATTCCAAGAAAATCCGTCTGACAAAAAAAAAATTTATTCAGATCTGTTTGCTAGAGAGCAGGCGAGAATAATCCTTCCTCTCCTCTTTCTGCTACCTGCCCTCACACGGGATGGTGGGATTGCTGTTTGGGATGAGCCTCTGCAGACCCCGAGGATAAGCACATGCAGGTGCCGTGGGGCAGAGGTGGAGGAGTGGGACGGGCCCCAGGAGTGATTTCTTCATGTGGAGTGTGCACTTCACACGAAGGTTGGGAAACCCTCCAAGGGGAAGGAGGTGCTTGAAAGCGACAGAGGAAGAAATAACGCTGGCAGGACTTGGGGTTTTTTATCTGCCGATCAATATCTGAGAATGACTCCCCAGCGAAGTTGAATAAGCTGAAGAGTGGCAAAGAAAATAATGAATAGCAGCTAAGTGATAACTTAGAAGTGATTGAGAATTTTCTGCCAGAGTATTTAATTTTATTAAATTAAAAATAGTTTTCATGAAACTGAAGTTTTTCAGGGGAAGTTTGCAGAAATTTCTGTATTACCTGCTGGGGGTAAAAATCATAATGAAAAGATTTTAGATTAAATCGACCCGCTCGGTCCAAACTCCCAGATTCTTCTTCATGCTCTCACTACCTTTTATGAGCCAGATGCTGTGGAGAAACTGTAAACCCCGTGAATCACCTTGGCTGATGTGTTTCAATAAGTCATAGATGGGCTGCAACAGCAATGCAGCATAGGAGATGTAGTCCAGCCTGGGAAAGCCAGGATGGGGTGGATTGCTGGAACTACAACTCCTATGAGTCACACTGACACATAGGCGGATCAACCCCCTGTCAATCTGAGCAGAACAAATGATTTTGTCGTTTCCTGATTGAATCCTTTCCAAACAGTCCATTCCATAAGAAAACATGATATTCTGTCTTTTTCTGTCCTGCTTTGGAGTAAAAACAAATGTCAGAGTATTGGGAATCTCTCCCGCTTTCTCCTGGGTGAAAGTCTCCTTTTCAAGCAGCTCTGCGTGCTGGGCAGAGGAGTGTCTGTGCACAGCACATGAGCCACACACTTCCAGCTTGTCCTTGTCACGGAGCAATGATCCCTTTGTGGGTTCCAAAGAGAGGCAGAAATGGAGTGGAAACGCTGTGCCATTTGCTTCTGTGCTCTGTGAGGATTTTCTGAAGAGTGTCCAGATTGCGCACGGCAATCAACTACCCTTTATTCATTGACGTTAAGGGAAACCAGACATTTGAGGTATTCATGTCACAAGCATCGTGTGGCTTTTATGCCTTCTCTTCCAAGGCAGCTAGATCGCTGAAGGCCAGATGGCACTCTGCTGTAAATCACGAGCATTTCACCAGTCCTGCAGTGCAGAGCGAGCAGAATCAGGCCCTCCCACCCAAGACACAGTATTGCTGGGGACTTCCATTTGTTTGCGATTAGGTGCTGGCACTGGGAAAGCCCTGAAGTCACCATGGTCTCTGGGCAACAGCTTTTCTTTTCGCACAGACAAAAGGCAGAGCAGGCCAAACCAACACAGAGTGTGTGAGCACTGGGAAGCCTGATGAAAGGCAATAAAGAATGTCCAAAGTCAGCAACAAATAATATGGCAGCAGGAAAGAGAAATCTTAAAGTAGTTAAAAGTGAGGAAGGAGGGAGGAGAAGGGGAGGGAGAGAAGGGGAGGAGCCGGGATGGCCGGGTGCCCAAAGCAGTGATACACGGGGTGAGCGCTGCTAAGACTCACATGGGAGCAAGCCACATGGGAGCTGTGCAGAGCGAGCTGCACGGCCCAGACCTACTCTTCTCCTGCCCGCAGAGCATCCCTCTCCAGGCTTTATCTCTTGTAATTGAATGACTGGGAAGCCTTGCTTCTCCTTGTCACTTCTCCATTATCTTTTTACGTTACTCCACCCCTCCAAGGAACTGAAATACTTTCTGTTAACCAAATCTTGCATATGGTGAAAGAGGTGAATGTGAAATTAGATGATCTGTACTTCTTTACTTGCTTGATAAGCCATCCCGCGTCTGGTGTGATGCTTCTCCAACACCCAACGAAGAGATAGAGACTTGCATTCCTTGCAACATGTATGTTCGATTAAGAACCCAGCAGAGCAGATCTTCGACCATGAAATCTATCAGGTAGGGACTTTCTTTATCATTTTGTGTTGTGCAACTCTTGCACAGTGGGGCCTTGTTCCAATTATAATAATGATGGACAGAGAGAAAATCAGACTGGGAGATGGGATGCAAGAGTAGGGGAGTGCAGGCTTGTACAATAGGTATGTTCTGGAAATGCCCCTGGAATCTCCTCCCTTTCTTGGCAAGCCCAGATATCTGCTCTGGAGGTCTCAAGGACGGGGTACCAATCCCTCAGTAACAGGGCTGGGGTAGATTGCTTAGCAGGCAATAATGCAGGTAACAGAAACGCTAGAACAACCAGGCTGAGGAAAGCACTGAAAGTTACTATGAGGACCTTCATTTTGAATGTGGGCACTTAGCATGATGGTAGTCATCCAGCTGCTTTTGTGGCTGCAGATCTGGCATACAGGGTTTGATTCCTGTTTGCATTCATAGTATTTATATTTTGAAAGAAAGAAGTATTTCCTCTCTTTTTCCTCCTTCTTTTCCAGATATTTTGTGCAGAACTATTTTACTAGTGCTCTGCCCTGTGGGAAGGCTCTAATTTAGAAAACATGGGCCAGGCTATGCAATGGGGCTTGGCATTTGCTCATGTAAGTAGTCTTCCCTTTGTGTAGGAATTGTACAGTGTAGTCTGAAGTATTTTAAGTGTCTCCCTGGTGCTCAGAGGCAAACAGATAGCGTGTGCTAGATATTAAACTTATATTGGTTTTATGTATTGCTGTGGTACTGTGTATGGAAGGACTTGGTGATTTGGGTTTTGTAACACACTCCAAACCACATCCAGAGCCATTTCTTCAGATTTGCTCTTTTTACACGCAACGTACAAACATGTTTCACCACAGCCAAAATCTTCTTCCAGGCACTGCAATAAATCACACAGCACACTAGGCAGCTGGAAGTGATTGCAGATCTTTGGGGTGGAAGAATCACACACGTTTTGGAGGTTTCAGTCAGCTACAGCAGCATTTTAAACCTCTGCCCTTCTGTTCTTAGGTTGTGTTCTTCCACTTCTCAACAGACTGTGCTAGATTTCACCCTCCGTTCAAGCCATGGTGGGCTGGCTTGGGTTTGCTGAAAGCCTAAAGCACCCTTTGGTTCTGCCAGCTCACAAAGCCAGTGCATCAGGGTTTGCTGGCAGTGGGAAGGAAGCAATAACAGGTCACCATTTTTCCTCGGCAGCTACCGTGAGGAATGGCTGGCTGTAGAGGGAGGTGCTGGAAGGCATGTGAGCTGAGGACACGCCGATGTGCCAAAGGCTGGTGTTGTGGCAGGCAGGGGAAGACAGATCAGATTTCACAGAGAGGAATGAGCCCAAGAGCATAAGCCACATAGCTCTGCAGCAGCCGTCAGGCAGCTCCTTTCCGAAAGGACCCTGGATCCTCTCTGATACAGTGGCTGCAAAGGACAGAAAGGGAATGTCCTACCACCTCTTTCAAAGACTGGAAATGGATAACTGGCCCTAGCCAGAGAGCACCGACAAAGATGAGGAAGCAGGAAGGTGCTGATGACTGGCAGAGACTGCCAGACGGCTTTAAATCACCAAGACTTGTCACTTGAGCTGTGGCAACTGGGGTTGAGAGGAAAGAGAGGTCCTCAAAGAGCCAGACAGAATGAAGGACAAATAAGGGTCAGGGGCAAAAGGGGACAAAGAAAGAAACTCAGAGAGTTCCTACAAGAAAGATCACTAGTGTGAGCACTCCTGCCAGAGGGGACCTACGTGAGCAGACCCCCCTCCCAGAGCTGCGGGTGTGCATGGACCAGGGACAGGGCTGCAGCCTTCTCTTGCTGCCATGCCTCTGCCCCTCCAGCTGGAGGGCAACCTTCATGACCAGAAATAGAGGCCTTTTACCCCAAATATGCCTCCTGTGTAACAGCAGGAGCCATCCTCAGCCTCGATCCAAGCGGAGCTGGGATGGCTGATGATGTACTGTGTTATTAATCACACACAGGCTGAGGAATGCTCCCTTGGAACCGGGGCTTTCTGCGTATGGATTTCTGAGGCCAGAGGGATCGTTAGCTCATCTCGTCTGACCCTATTGGTAACAGAGGCAAGAGAACTTCACCCCGTGTCCCCTGAGAGCCCAGCGAGCTGCATGTGGCTAACATAACGGCGATCAGCCCCACTCTGAAGACATAGGAAGGATCAGGGCTTCCCCCCCCCCTTGGGGAACGTGTTCCAAAGGCTAATCAGTTCCACACTTAGAAATCTGTTTTCAGTTTGAATTTCTCTGGCTTCAGCTTCTAGACCTTGGTTTTTTGGTTTTTGTTTTTTCATTTTGCCTTTGCTAGTCTCAAAGCTACATATTTGTTTTGTCTGAGGGACTCTCAGGATGACTTGAGAGCAAGTAGCTTTATAAAACAGGGAGATGCTCACCAGAAGCTAGGACTGACCCTCGTCGTGTAGCATCACAGCAGCTCCTCGGTAACATCCTCAGTGGTAACATCTCCAGCTGGTCCCAAGAAGCAGGGGCATTTCCCATGCTGTCTTCTGACCTGCACCACGCCAGGGCCTAATAAATCCAGCCCATAATCAGTGTCAGGATGGCTGAGGCCATGAATGCAGCTGATTTCCTTCAGCTTACTAATATTGGAAGGCTGCCTATGAAGAGAGCCAGATGTACTAATAAGGTGGGTCCACCTCTAATTCCTAGGCAGTTTGCAGATGCATTGCCATGATGCTTTGCTGAGGAAGTAAGAACCAAAACTTTCACATTCAAGAGAAAAAACATGATGAAAGGCACAGCAAAGTGCTCCACAGAACATGGGGCCTTTCCTTAATATCAATGTGTAATTTTGTAGCTAATTACTCCCAATGCATTTCCCAGTGGCCTGGGAATCTCTCACTGGCCATCTGCACTCACAATTACCCTCTCAGTTTTTCATAATCTCTTACTAAATCATTGCTGGATTTGCAAAGGGATCATCAGTCATCTGAGTTTCCTTTTTCCGTTTTTGCATGTCTTTTGCCTTGCGTCAGTTTGGCCAAGAAATATTCATTGAATAAGAAGCTCGGTAAGGCTCAAGCACTGTTTCACTGTTATGAGATATTGAATTACCCCTAACCTTTGCTCCAGCCAGAGCTGTACATGGTGCTGGGATTCACCTGTGTTGTTGCAGTGGATGAACAGAGGAGGACTGGCATGTTGGAGCAGGGCAGCTGTGGAGGGAGCAGGGTGACCTGAGGAAATACCTTCCCCCCGCCATGGGGACTCGGAGATGGGGGAAGGCGCTGACAAAAGCCAGTTTTCAACTCATTGTTTTGAAACTCACAGCAAATTCCCTATGACATCATCCAAGACAGGATTATATCTATATCCAGGATCTCAGGCCAGTCCTACAAGCCTCTAAAACCATTCCCCACCTCCAAACTGAAGGTTGACCCTGCTGTGCCCTGGGAAAACCAGCCCCAAGGAGGGTGTTGTTCACAACATCTGCTCTTTTGTCAAACGCATCTTCTGACACCCCTCAGGCTCTTCAGAGAAACCCTCATCCCTTCCCCAGCACAGATGATGATGGCACCCCTGTTGCTGCAGCAAAAACAGCTCACAGTTTTCAGTTCCACTGAAGTCAACCTGCTGCAGGAGACAAGTTGGAGGAAAAGACAGTAAAAATAAAAGGGCTTGGGCTTCTGTTTAGGGAGCAAATGGTTAAGCCTTTCTTTTTGAAGATGACACATTTCAGTCTGCTAGGCTGCTGCTCCCTGCCAAACCCCGCGAGCACTTTGCCTCAGGTTCCCTGCAGAGAGTCTGAGCCATGGGGCTACATGGAAGCATCCTTGAAACTGGACACTTAAACTACATCTGAATGGTTTTTCTGATGTGAAGCTTTTAGTTCTTTGTTTGTGAAGAAAAAAAATTAGAAGCAAGTAATAATTTCCTTTAGATAGACATTTTTATTAAGGAAGTTTTAAGTGCATACACATTTACGGGAGAAATTACAACAATATAAAAGTGTTTATTTTCAAAATATTCTATGAAAGGAGTAATTTCAAAAGCATAATATAATTCCTCCATAAAAGCTGCCTTACAGGAACACAAATACAAAACCCTTTTCACATTATTTGGGAAGATACTTCTTTTTACTTAATAAAAATATAAAGTACAGTATTTATGACATTCTGACAACACTGAGTTCTTAAGGAGTGGAAGACGTGAGGTTCATGCAGCCCCTTTCATCATGATACATGTTTTCTTCTCTGTGGCCACTAGAGTTTCATGTTTGCAGACAAGGCTTGTCTTGGTGGGATGTTGGTAAAAAAAAAAATTCAGAGTTTTAGGTGATGCGTTCTCAGAAACCCCTGGTTACTATAAATTACATCACTCAAAACAAGTTGCCAGAGAAAAGAAGGACCCTTTAGATGCTAACAAAGGGAAAATAGCAACAAAAACTTCTATAGGAACTGCATTTTCAACGAAATGTGTATATTTAACTTTGAATATAGCCTTCATTGCAAAATGAACAGTCACCTTTGCTCAAACACCTTAGTTAAAAACACATCAGAAAGTCACCCTTCATCCTTCCTCAGGCAGAATTCAGATAAGATATTCATACATAAAAGTATAAAGCTCGTATAAATAAAAAATTGGCACAGCAATAAATACCGTCTATTCTTTAAAAAAAAAATAATCCAACCTTAGGATTCGACAGCTGCACTTTGAAAATACCACACATGACGATTTCACATTTATGGAAGCTGCTTTTTCAGCAGCAGTTCAGTGTTACCTCTTCTCCCTCCTCTTCACGTGTGGTCACTACATCACTCCCATCTCTCCACGCTTCCTTTCCCTGATTCGGTCTTTGGTCAACAGTTAAAGGCTGAAAGGAAAATCTAGTGTTCCCCCCGAGGGGGTTTCTGCTAGTGCTGCTTCTCAGCCTGCTACGACCGTGGCGTGCACAGGAGGAACAGCGTGCGATGCACAGATAGCGCAAGGAGCTTGGGGCAGCCAAGTGACTGATTTCTCTAGCGTGAAGGACATGGCTGCTCTTCCTGATGCATCATGCAAATAATGTCAGGCAAAAAGCAAAGCTTCCTGCTCAAGGTTGAATTTTGGTCTAAAGCAAGAGAAAGCTTTTATCAGGTTGTCACTTAAGTCTTCGGTTACTCCTGGCCAGGTCTGTGCCACCCCTGCATTCACACTGTACTCAACGTTGCCCAGGCAATGGAGGGACCTGGTGCTGGCCCCCGAGAGCAGCCCCATGGCCTGAGTGGTCTCAGCTATGCGAGCAGTGAATCGTCACCAGCACAGCGGTGCCAGGGCCCAGGTCACAGGGCGAGTCTCAAGAAATGCCAAAGGCAGGCAGCCCACAAGGCACCAGACAACCTGCACCTGGCTGTAAGTGTTCCCTAGCCTTGCAGGGAGTCCCTTTCCTTCCTGCTGCTACTCCTGCATTTCTCCCAGGAGCAAATGCCCTTCCTTTAGCAGAGGCTACTGCAACGCCCACTAGTTTGCCCCTAGAAGAGAAGGTTGACAGGTGACCCTATTTCCTGCAGTGCCTCCACTACCTGGCTGTACCGTCCAGAGCTAGGATCCCGGGGTTTGGCTGGGGTACTCCAGCACTGCCCATCTCAATGCTTCTGTCAAAGTAGTCTGTTTGCCCAGGCTGTGATGTAGGGTTGGCATGTGCCCAGAGACGTTTCCCTGCTGGTGCTGACCCCAGATGCACTCCCTGTTAACGAGGACTGCAGCAGAGCATGGGCAAGGCTGTGCAGTCACATCTACCCACCCCATTTTCCACAGGAAAGCCAATGTTTCCTCTAGAAACAAAATCTTCATGCCCCCTATCATCATTAGCAAGGTATGCTGTTGAATCAAAATCAAAGGGTTATTTAATTCTCCATTTACTCCAGTAGGAATTGATCAGACCTCAAGCTGCCCTTGATGGCAAGCATGTGTGAAGAATGCACCTTCCTGGGTGGGAAGGACAAGCTCCACGTCTGTGCCAGAACCAAGATTCTTCCACACTTTCCCCAAAGTTATTCTTGGCTTTGTCACTCACATGTCTGCCTCTGGCAAACCACTAGCAATTGCAGGTGCATGTGTGGGGAGAGGAGATGGACCCTAGGATATAAAGTACAGTCCAGGAAAGGTACAAGAAACTCTAGTTTTTTCATAAAAATTCTTTCTGTCTTTACCCTCACAACAGAGGATCTGATCCTACCCACATTAAATCAACACTCCAATTCTCATCAAGTACAGTGGTACCAGACCTTTCAAAATGATATACTTAAAGCACCAGGTTGGTAATGATAACAATAGAAGGAATGTGAAAATCACGCACATACATTTTAGGCACAGCAGTTGGTTTCTACTTTAAAGCAAATGAGGTGATGTGCTCCCAGCTGAAGCACTCTCTGTAATAGCACTGTTGCGCAGAGAGGAAAATACTTACAAGATTTTTACCTGAATCCACATGGAAATAAGGTAGTCCCTGGCTAGCCAAAGCGCTTCTTTGGCACTAAAGATGCCTGCCACAAAAAGCAGTGCTTGGTGAAACACCCCTCTCAGTGTTCCCGACACAGGCTGCAGGGAAGAGGGAAGATTCCTTTTGAAGCAACCCACTCAAAAAAAAATACAATCTTACAACATTTTTTTGTTTACAATACGCACACAGATACATACAAACATAAGCACTGTGCTGCACAAGTGTGCTTCCCCCCGGACCCCAGTGCGCAGCGTAACATGATCATCGCAGTACTGCAGGTGTCTTTCCATGCACTATACAGCAAAGATATTGTGTATACAGGTAGGAGTCAGGAGAAAGACATTTCTGGCTGAGGGGATTGGTGCAAGAAGCGGTACCTGTCCCTGGGTGTGCTTTGCAAAGGAAATTGCAGAGGTTATCCTGTTCACCAGCAAACAGGGTCATGACCACTTGTGAATGGTGAGTGTTGGCCTTCATTTCCACACCAGAGAAACACCACTCCTTCCACAAACTGGGCAGACTCTCTCTTGCCCCAGGCATCTCTTTTCTCCGAAGATATGGCCAGACATCCTCTTTTAGGTATCTCCGGAGCAATCAAAGACGTTACTGCCCTCAGGTATGTGTGACTGTGTGTGACTGTTCAGTAGCCGAGGCTACAGCATCGTTGGTGAAGGGTCATGTGAATGCATCTCCGCCTACTTCAGTGCAAAGCCAGCCAGGCAAGCTGAAGCCACCTCCTGTGGATGGGTGGGAAGAGACACCTGGTGCATGGCAGCATATCTGACTCCTCCAGCAACTTGCAACATGATTGTGTGGTTAGACCTTTAAGAACCCATTCTTTTTTGTGCTAAAATCTGTCATCAGAAACACAGGAACATAGGAAATGCCAGGTGACATCAGATCAGTGTTGTGGCTCCTAACACACACAACTACTACAAACTAAGTACTAGCACCTTGCAATACCAGGTGTGCATTGACCCAGCTGCTCATAGCTGTCACCAAGGTCTCTGATCGTCAGAGAAGGGCTTTAGCCCTGTAGCCCTGAGTTTGATCCCTCACCCTAAATACCTGTAAATGTCACCCATGATAATGCTGTTCACTTTCATCAATGTCTGATGCTTTTTAGCCTTCCTATGTTCTTGGCATCGATGACTTCTGAAGGCAAGGAATTCCTCCACTACTTACACAACATCATTGCACTGTACAGTTCATGACCTTCTAGGTTTAAAACTCCAGGAGACTTGCATGAACGAAAAGAAAGTTAAATAAAGCAGGACCGCTACATAGCAAAGGAAATAAAATATTATATAATAACATAGGGTTAGTTTAAATTCATATCTGCCCTCAGTTCTAGGTAATAAACCAACCTGTATAAAAACATATATTTCTCAAATAGTTACATCTTACTATATAAAAATAGCACTGTGAAAGCAAGCCAATTTGTGCAAAAACAAAAAAACACCAACAAAAAAACTCCAAACAAAAAAAAACCTTTGGAAATGCATGAAGCGTTGCTTTTGTGCTGCATGATAACAGTGAAATGTATTCATTCCCTAATACTGGTTATCTGCTCTCTGGGTCCTACAGTAAGAAATCCTGTAGACGGCTTACAATGCTTGCCTCTTACATCTTGAACCTCCTGTTGATGAAGAACAGAGTGAAAAACTATTAAGGTTTATTTCAGTTGCAAAAGCTTTGATATCAGGCCTAGTCAAACAGCAAATCTGTGTCTGGACTAACCCAAAGGCATTTCTTTTGCAGCCCCTCCAACCAGTATTTGCCAAACCTTTTGGGGGAAGTTCTCCACAAGGAGCTACTGGGACCCAGCAGGGCAAACCCAGCAATGGGAGTTATTTTGGGCAGGTTGTGCTTATCACAGTTAGTAAGGTGTTCAGAGCTAACACAGGAGGAAGGCTAGCTAGGAAGCTTATTCTGGACTTGAAAGCCAGAGCAGAGAAATATCGGTGGGCAAAGACACTCGGCAAAAAAAACAGCAGGGAAAGGAGGGATTAATCATATGTGAGCAGCCCCAGTAGTGGAGCAAGTGGCACTGGGAATGCCTCCTCTACCTGCCCCTACCCCATGGCTCTGCTGGAGATCATGGACTGCAGCTCCACAGGGGTCTACAAGGGTGCTAGGTCTCTGTGAGGATGGAGGAACACAGAGGACAGCCCATGCTCTGCTCTTGCTGGTGTTCAGCTCCCACCATGGGGTGGCTGGAGAGCAGAGGCTCCCAAGAGTGCTGCCCAGCCAAGGGCCATCCCCATGGCCTCCGGGCTGTCGGACCTCGCCTGCTCTGAGCAGCTGGGCAGCACGTCACAGCTCGTGGTGACCAGCTGCCCAGTGAAGGTGGGCTGACAGGGAGGGTGAGCAGCCACCACATGCTGCACAGTGAACGTGTGAGGCATTAAGTGCAGAAGTAGGGAGCTCAGGGTAGGAGGCAGACAAGTCGAGTCTCCCATGCTCAATGTGAGCATGGCACCCAGGAAGAGTGGTGGGTTAGGGATCACAGCAAAGTGCAAGTGTGTTGTGTGCAGGGTTCACTCAGAACAAGGAGCCAGTCTGTGCTGGCTGTGCTCCAGGTTTTGTCTGAAGTGACCCCTACTCCTGCTCCAGGCTGATCAACCTTTTGCAATCTAGATGAGGTCACTAAGGCTGAGTTACAAACACCAGGTATTCAAAACCCCTGATGTCTCAGCATGTCTTGTCTAGCCTATAGGATCAGAACAAGCATCCCTTTCAATGCCTGCTGAACAATTAAGACTGTGTGACCACAGCCAGAGACAGTTGTGACTACTCTCAGTGAAGGTAGCCTTGGAAAACTGATCCAGGCATAAAGAGGATGACAAAGCCGTAAGCAAAATTTTCCTCTTTGAAGATATCTTTTCCAATATCCCACACCAGTAACCTTACTTCTTTCGGTGCAGAATGACAGGACATACCACCCTGGTGGAAAAAACCTGGGACATCCAGAGCATTGGCATATGTAACACCGTTCTCTGGGACTTGCCTAGCATCTCCCATAGGAGAGGTGTCAACCAGTCACCAATGCACCAAATCATGTTGCCACCACCCAGTGCTGCATTTGTCATTAAAAAACACCAGTGACAAATTTCCAGCTGTTATTTATAGTTTTACTCTGTCAGTTTGGTATTGGAGGAATATGGCCAGCTAAAAGACATAGGGCTTCCAAATCTTACCCTGTTTTTTACTTTGGCTTTGCTTCAGGGTTATTTTCACCTCTTTGGGTATCCATTTTCCCATCTGTAAAGTGGGAAATTTTTCCCACCTCTGTTGTGGCTGAACTTTCCCCCTATTTTAAGAATTTTATCTATATAATACCCCTTTGCAGGGCGGGTACAGTTGTTATCCTCAACAACTATTGGAAAAAATGGAGGTCTGGATAGGCTAATATTTTTGCCCAAGATCACATAGGATGGTCAGTGGAAGAGCAGGGACTTGAACCTGAGGTATCCCAGCTCAGAAACTAATGCCTCCTACCATTCTTTCTCCCTGGAGACTTTAGTGGTGTTGCACGGGAAGGGCAGCGTGGGCCCCGTTTCTTCTGTTGCTTTTTTTTATGAGTGCGATGACGTGGTCTAAATTAAAAGAAAAATACAAAAAGACTGCCATAAATTATCCATATACAAAGGCCTTATTCACATTTATCCTATGGTCCCCTCACATCTTGCTGGCAGGGTGCAAATGAAGATAACATCCCCTTTCACATACCCTCTGCCTCAGAGGAAAGCCAGGCAAATGAAAGTGCCCTGGTGACAGGACATTTGCTAATTCTGAGGCCAGAACAACTCTTTTCCCCAAAACACCGAAGCCTCCCCAAATGCCTGCTAGAACTTGTCAGGCAGGAGCCTCACCATCCGCACAGTACCCCCTGAAGTATAAGCTGGATTTCTGGCCTCCCACCCAGCATTCCCACTGACATCAACAAGAACCGGTGGCTATTCTATGGGATTTGTGGGCATTTGGTGCCTTAAAACAAGGCTGTAAAGTTAGTTGCCTACATTGTCCCCACCATATGGGGCATTCACCC
Organism: Calonectris borealis; assembly: GCF_964195595.1. Lineage (NCBI taxonomy): Eukaryota > Metazoa > Chordata > Aves > Procellariiformes > Procellariidae > Calonectris > Calonectris borealis. The sequence continues at coordinate 24,432,828 of NC_134318.1, forward strand.
AGCACACGCTTGGTGGAGTACCGGGAGGTAGTTGTTTTGGTGTCTTCAGCCCTTATTTACAAATGAGGTCAGAAATTGGGAAGAGCTGCCACACTGGGGTTTACAAGCACTATGGAGAAAGGCAGCAGCAGGGCTTGGCTCCCATCACAGCCAGCCCCCAGAAGCTGGGAGTTTCCTTTCCTTTCTCCCAGCGGGCTCAAGGGAAAGGTTTTTCCTATTTGACTTCGTGATCTTCTCCAGATCCACCAGCTCTCTCGTCTGTGCCAGCAGTAGCCGCTGAGCTTAATGGACTCCAGCATCTCAGGCTGAGGGGAAGTTCTGAGGTGGGACTATATTAACGTGACAACGGACAAGCAAGGATCATTCTCTGGTCTCTGTTTACTCTGCAAGGGCTTGATTTTGCATATCCTTGCATGAAGGGAGAAGGGAAAGGCAGTCAATGTACTGTAAATGATGACCGGGATCGCCTGGAAGTGATAAAGGATTTGTTAGCTATTTCAAGAAAGGACTGATTTGCCTCTTGTCTATAAAATGGATGAATGTTGAATGATGTTGGCCACAGCAGCTGCACAATGTTTTTTAAAGCCAGTTAAGGAATTTGGTTTCCTGACAGCCTGAATGTATTTTACTGATGTCTCAAAAGTATGTATATTACATGGAGATGTAATGAATATAAAGCAATAATAAAGGCTAAGCAGAATTAGTGAGCAAAATAATTCCCTACTAAAAACCATCTTTGGTTTCACAATCAACTGTATTGGACTACTATATTTTAAGAACTTTTCCTTGCCCTTAGCTGCAGATTATAACACAGAAGATACTCTCATATTGAAGCACTGGTATAGATTAAGATGTCTTGACACTTTGGATTTTACTTAAGCAATTACAAGAGCCCTTTCTACAAAACGTATTGCTTTTATTCCAGAAAAATAAATTCCCATGTACAATTGGGTTTTCATAACATGAAACAATTAGCCATTTTATTGCTAGTGCATATAGGGTAATGTCACATTTCATACAATTTCAGTACAAGTGAAAAAATATAATATATGGCTGATTGAAATTGATAACTACATTAACATTTATAGATCTATATAGATTTATTTTACAAGCTGTTAGTAGTTTAGAGGGATATCGGTGTTTTAAACTACCAACATTCATATGGCTCCAATTCAAATATATGAATTGTTTGATGCGCTATAAATATATTCCAAAGTACATTTCATTGAAGAAGTCAAAGCTGTGCACTAAAATATATCAAAAACATGCCTTGTGAAAATGCTACAGACAGAGCTCTGACTGTCTGTGGAGCATGAAAATGCCACTGGTGCTAGTATTTCTAATTGGAAAATGAAAATAATGCCGTGATTACAGGATTAGGTGATGGAGATATATGATTTCTGTCATCTTATTTCATAGAGCTGGGACAAAATTCTCTTCTGTTACTCGATGTAAACCAGGATGAAATAAACCCAACTAGCAGAATTGCTTCTGGATTAGAGTTAGGTAAACAAAACCCAGAATCTGGCTGGAGATCAGGCACAGGCTCACTGGTTTCAGTAGAGCTGGCCCCAGATCTTCACCAATGGAAGTGAGAGCAGAACATGTTCCAGCTGAGTTGTTCCCCTAAGTCAGGCAGGCAGGATCTGAGCTCATAATCACATTGGCCCAACCCTACAAATTTCTTAAATGCCTCCTAAGTTTCAGGTCTTATGAACAGCACCAAGGGCTTCACTGGGGCTGGCAGCAAACAGAAACTTAGGCAGGGGCTTGAGAATTTTCCCAAGTTGGAAAACAAAGTAGCCCAAGCCCCTAGGATAGTTGGCATGGGCCACATCCTGCTTTTAGGTTCAGTTGTGCCTAAATCCACAGCCATCCCAGCAGCATTATCCTGGATTACCTCTGCAGAGAATTTGCCCAAAGGACAAGAGGGCTGAGCGCTGGCAGCAAAGAAGGCACTGAGCATCAGATGAGATGGGAAGAGCTGTCAGGGCTGGAATCGCAGTCAGCTTGTTAGCTGGCTTCCTTCCCTCCTCCTCCTCACTCTTGGCCCCAGTGTGGTCCCAAAAGGGCCACATGGAGGACTCTCTCTACCTCTGGTAGCATTTTTCCCCTTGCTTATTGTAAAAACACAGGGGAACAAAGACTTTTTTTTTCAACTCTACCCCTTGTTTGGCAGATCCATTTGCAAAGCAAACAGTGGAGGGCATTCAGCTACCTGTACTGCCTCACATCTGCCCTGGGGCCATACCCCTCCCCACATTTCTCCAAGAATGCATTGCTTTTGCAAATGACTGGATTCCAGCCCTGCCTTTACCCTACAGATGCAGAGGGGGCAAGATTCAGCACGGTTACAACGCAGTTACTGAGGGGTGGGAATGTGGTGGCAAGGGTGGGAGGGATACTGAGTGCACAGGTAGGCTTGCTGGCCAAAATGCCGCTGCTGGATCAACCGCAGCCCAGGGCTCTGGGCAAGCAAGGAAATGCTTTGTACCATCACTTGTCTCATCTTCCGTCCCAGGAAGGCTGGAGCCCTCCCCTGCAACTCAGCACAGAAATGTTCTCTGTGCTGCTCTTGCTCACTGTAAAATTGAACTGAGATACGCTGGGTCCACATCAGGGTAGCCGTGATCACCCACTTTCAAGGGGAATAAAAATAGATTTTAAAAGTCTGAATTTGCCAAGTATGGCTGGTTTTGCCCTGGCCTTGTGGGAGAGCCTTATTCATGGCAGCGCATCTTGCCTTGGCTGATATTAATAGCACTCCACACTGGCCAGCAGAGAAAGACTCCATAGGCCTCAGCTGCCTGTGCAAACAGACCCCCAGTGTACCGTGGAGAAGGGGCTCCAAAGAAACTGGAACAATACAGATTCTGAAGTAATTGTAGTTCGGCTTGGGGAAGAGGGGGCATAAATGAAGCATTTTCCTTGGGAGAACGGCTTTTTTTAAAAGAGGATGAGTTGGGGACCCCAGAATAGATTCATTAGGATAGATTTTGCCTCAAACCCTGGCAAAACTCTCAGTTTAACATTTAGGATATACTAGAAGCTGTTGTTTCAATACAGACTAGGTCAACTCCAAACCCATCTTCAAAACGATATCTGATTCCATGAGTACTTTGTCCACATGGTAAAAGCCAACCCTTAATGTTCTACCCTTTAATAACTCAGGATGTTAGCTGTTAAGTCCATTTGTCTCTTGCCTTACTTGTTTAAAGCTTTCTCCAGATATTCCTGGATCCACTTTAACTTGGGATCAATGCACACTTGCTTGCTGTTGCTCTTGAGCCTTGCACTGCCGAAGGAGAAAAGTCAGAGTGAGTCTAGTGTATGATGCTCCTCAGCCCACACCCCCCCCAGATGCCTTATTTTGCACAGAGGTTTGCAATTCCATTGTGGACAGTGTCCGACTTCCTTGGGTGTCAGTGCTGCTGAAGAGGATGGGTTATCCCTGCCATCCTCAAAGCACCTATTATAAAGATCCCTGGGTTCAAAGCACTGGTACCATTTGACTCCTCTGATGCTTATTCTTGTGGTCCGTACTTGTGGTACACATATGGGGGTGAGATAAATACAGAATTTAAATCTAAGTTTTCCAACTCATACCTGGACTTTTATGAGTTCAGTGCCCGGAACAGCTAAATTTCCTTTGGAAATAGTGACATGGTAAATATAGGTCATTTTTGCAAGGAATTAATTAAGAGGAGCTTTCAGATTCAACCCAAAATTGAAGTTTCACATGTTTTGAGGACAGACACCAAATCATACATCTTGGATATTCTGAAAGGATCTGGTTAGCTTTTTGTTTTATACAAGACTGAACTAACAGGTTGCAGGCAGGAAGACAACTGGAAGTACCATAGTGCTAGAGGCAAGTTTTCCCTCATGTATTCACTCAGCACTGGAAACAAAAGCAGAAACCTCCTGCTGGATGTCCAAGCTGCACTTTCCAAACCAGACTGTTTAGCTAATTTGAATTCCCTATGAATTTGGCATTTGGGCTATCTGCATCTTTCATACAGAAGCAGTACGAATAGCTTTTTCACCCGCATCAGCAGGTCTCACCCTCCAGGGATCTCGGGGCCTCTTGAGAGTGCTGTGATCTCCCACGTCCCCCAAAGCACCCTGCCTCTGCCCCAGCTGCTCAGAAATTTCCCCTTAAACAGCCTGCCTGCCATGCAAAAGTGCCAAGAACAGCAATTTCATGGAAATACCCATAGGAATAAGTTCAGCGCTTGTTTAAGCATTTTGCTGGATGGAAGCCAAAATTTTCCCTGCTTTATAAAATGAAATCTGCAGGATATAAAACCATGGTGTAAGAAATAACAGGTCAAAAAAGCTCCTTGGTCTGAAGTTATGCAACAACACAGTTGTAACATAAACACATCGAAGATCCAGTCTTGCAAGCCCTGCGCCAATAAAGAGATGAATGGGCCTAATTCATATTTCCCTTACAGCAGTGCCAAGCTGGAGTATTTCCAGTGAAGTGATACCAACAGAGAGTAAGAATGGATTTGCTGATGTTAGCAATGCCTGAGAACTCTTGAGCTGGCCTCGCAGGGTACAGAACCAAAAGCACACGTAACCAGCCTCCAGCCACATGCAATGCAATTCCTCACCTAATATTAAGACGTTGGTTTTTTTAGACATTTATTTCTGAGCCTGTCAGCCCCTGCTCCTTATACAGCCACAGCAGAGACCTAGGCAACTGGATGGAGTATTAATCTGAACTGGTTTAGATGTCTACTTCAGGATGCAATTAATTGCATGCTGAAAATGCCTATTTCCCTGTACGGAAAAGCAGGGCATTTAGGGTGGGCTTTGTAGAAGGAGATATTCACAGAGATTTCTGGATTTGGAGAGATGACTTCCCATAGAACCAAAGACAAAAGCCTGCTCTTAGGCTTTTTTTTCAGGTACAATTCCTCTCAACCATAAAGGGGAATGTACTTGTGCAAAAAAACTCCAAGATCTTTCCTTGAAACTATATGATTTCACTGAGATTCTCTATTCCTGAAAACGGTAGCTTTTAAGTTACTAACACCTTCACTGTAAATACATATCCACTAGATTCAGAGTGTGGTTAAAACCATGATGAGAAATTCATGTGTTAGTTTTGATTCCATTTCAGCTTCTGCTTTGATAAAGACCTAGTTCAAACTCATGATGTTTCAGGGGTATTTGGAGGTAAGTTTTTAAGTACTTTACTTTTTAAAGTAACAAAAAGATGGTGAACTATAGGTTCATGTGTTCTGTGTGCCACTAAATCACATTGCAAACAAACACATTTGGGTCAGGAATGGACAAGAACGTGAGTTGTCTGTGTTTCTGCATTTCATGCTCTTATCCGTCTCTCTGACTATGATGCCACGTTGATTAAGAGATAAATGTATACTCTATCCTGTCTTAAATGCCTGTCATTTTCTTGAAACTACTCCAGAAAATTCCAAATCCTCTACAAAGCCTTAGCACTGGTACCCTTACAACATCCATTGACAGTCCCGGAGCACAAATCCTTACATTACTGCATTTTGGATGCTTGCCTCCAAAATTGTTTATAGGTAGAGATCAGAGTTAGTCACAGCTGGTTTTGCCATTTTTGTGAAAGAAAATTATTTCTCAGCTGAGGCTTACATTTTTCTCACTGTCCTCCACCAACTCCTAAGGCAGAAGCACACAGGAGAAATTGTGTATGATGAGTGGTTTAAAAAAAAGACAAAAATCATATGAATACAAACTGGTTCATGAATGGATACATGCTCTTCAATATATCTGTACATTCCTGAGAAATCTCACAAAACCACATCAGTTTTCTGAATGCAGAAATGCTTTGGATGACAAAGAATGGACTTCTACAGCATTTAAGTTGCAACTGGAAGAAGACAGAACTAGTGATGGGAGCACTGCACAGAAACCCAGTCTAGTCACTGAGACCCTCTTACAGAGGTCAGCAGAAGTTGATGATTAGTAGGGCTTCCCTGCAATGAAAAGAATGCTATTTTTTTTCCTTCTGAAGATTTTGAATTTTGGGAGAGGAGGGAAGGGGTCACCCATGAACAAATGAACCAAAAAACCTTCCTAAAAACACACAGAAAAATCTACAACCGCATTTTCCGTGAAAATCAGTGTTTCTTTTTCAGCAAAAATGAGGAGGTTATTTTCCATTGGGAACCCATCATTTCTGTCCTGCTGTGATCTGTGATTTACCAGAGTCTGTCACTGCCTGGTAAGTGTGTCCCTAGATCAGGCCAGCACATGTTTAGGGTCTGTATGACCTGTGGAGGCTACATGAAATCCGGGAATTACTTTTGCTCGTTTAGCTCCTCTCTATGGAGAAGTGGAGCATTAGGAGACTCAGACCACTGTAAGGTCTTTCCCCCAAGATGTGAAGCTCCACATCCAAGGCAATGGACAGCCTATCTGACATTCCTGCTCACATACCCATGGGGGAAACAGAACACGGGATCACATAGTTACAGGGAGATGTCAGAGGTAGAACACAGCTGGGAAACATTTAGCTGGGCTCCTTCGTGTGGGGTAGAGCAGGGTCCAGCTATATCTGATGCACAGGGTGAAGAGGTGAATTGGAAATCATGGCATGAGACACAGACCTAATTGCGGCCACCAAAGCAGGAATCAGCTCTGTGACTCTCCCTTTTAACACCCGAGATTTGCACCCAGCTGAAAAGAGTGAGAGACTTACACAATCTGAAGTGAGCAGTTGGGTGTGGAGAGGATTTTGAGGTGCTTAATGTTGGCTCTTGCCACGTTGCTCTCGTAGAATCGACAGGGGCATCGGTAAGTCAGGCTGACGGGTTTCTCTGCGGGACACAGGGAGAGAAAGGACGCGTTACTCCCTCTTGCTCCAGGTCAGCAGTGCAGATACACAGACCAGGGCTGACAGAAACTCCCTCCAAACGTGTAGGTGAAAAAAAGCAATAGAAAAGCTGTAGCTTTGGGAGAGCATTTGCCCACAGCTCACGGCACAATCCTTTTACTCCAGTACCCAGCCTTTCAATCCTGGTGCGTGGGATTTTGGAAGACAAAAGAAGAGGGAGAGAAAATAGAGATAAGTAAAGAAGTAGAGATTAGAATAAGGAGCCGCTCCATTGTGCAGGGATGCTCCTGGTAATTAGACAAGATAAAGGCCAAAAGAGGGGGCACTTGTCCTCAGTGTTGTTCTTGCCAAATGATTTTGACCCGAGGCCAAATTAGAAGGTAGCCAGAAGAAAGCGATGAATTCCAAAGAGTTCAGATCAAAACGGCTGGGCTCAGGTGCAGGCTTTTCACGGGGGACTTACTGGCTACAGAAAAACCCTGAGTCTTTCAGGCTTTCCCAGGGCCCAGCGGCTGACCTTTCCCCACTACAGCCAACCCTTACTCCCAGCCGAGATACTCGCAGGAGGAGGTGCGACTCGGAGATGTGAGATCATGGTGGTTTCGCAGGAGAAATTTGGAGTCTTTTGAACTCCCAGCCTGTGGCAAAGTAACAGCCAAGGAGACAGTTGTCAGGCAGTGTGCTCCCCATATACTAATCAGAGACCGCCAGACTGGATGGGAGTCTTGTCACTGGCATCACTAGGGACAGAATTAAGTTTAGCCCCCTAGGCTAAAAATCAGCAATGAATATGCATGCAGAACTGAGAAAGCAGCCTGGTGCTCACCACAGCCTCTGATGCAGTCCTTCTGCTACCTGATTTCTCCATGGAAGAACTTGATTACTGGCAACCAAGTGCACATAAATAAGGTCCTCACTCTGTGTGTAAGCTTCAAAGCCCCATGCACACTAAAATACAAACACAGAAGCCTTGCCTGGAAGTCTAGAAGGAGCTGCCTAAGATTTTAAATAACTTCCCAGTGGAGCAGTTTTCAGCCTCTGGGAGGAATTAAATTCATACACCTAACCCGTAAGGCCTGGCTCATGCTGTGGATGGTCAGATCTACAACTGACAGAGCTTTAGATCCCACATGGCAATCTGCCACCCTGTTTATTTAGCCACATAGGAGCACTGGCAGCATCCAAACGCAGCTCCCTTAATGGCAGATGGAGAGTGAAAGAGTCAGGCTTGGATTTCCAAGAGAAAGGCTTGGAATCCCTAAATTGCTATCTAGTAAGGTGAGAAAAGAGACAGCTTTTCGAAGTGCAGCTGATCTGCATATATTGCACATTTACCAATGCCTGTCTCTAGCACATAACCACAGACAACACGGTGAAATTAGCCTGTTCTCAGGAAGCAAAATTATTTTTTCCGAGCTCCTCTAACAAAAGATGAGCTAGAGTCTGATCCCACAGGCACATGGGCAAAGAGAGAGGAATTCATTAGTGGGAGCAGAGTTCCCTCCAGATTCACACCAGGATCTGGACTAGAAGTTTACAAAATTGGAGGAGTTTTTCCATCAGTTTTATGGCAATCAGTCAGTCTGAATAGTGGTATGATCTACGAGTTAATAAATGGGAGAAGCTTCTGTCTGCGGGAGGAGGAGGGCTGCAGGGTGAGCCGGGAACATGCAATAGACTGACTAGTGCTAATCTGGAAGGGAAGGAGAAAGACACTAGGATTTCCCACCACAAATCTGTGCCTGATAGCTATGCATTAGTGAGTTTGTATTGGAAAGGGAGGCTGAAATTGAATGCGCTCGTACAACAACGCTCAGGACAGCTGCAGTGGAAGTGTCTCTGCAAGCTTGTACCAATGAAGTTTAAGCAAGTTTTACCCTAAACAATACACAAGAAATGAACTGTTCAGATCTACGATTTGAGAATGCAATCCTGTCTTCTCTGAGACTGGGAGAGGGACTTTCAATCTCATCCCACTTGAAATCAGGAACAGAGAAAGTTTAACCATGACTAACATGTCCGTGAGTCCCAAAGTTGTTTCCTGCCCGAGAAAGGACATCCAGCACAGAAAGGAAGAGGGAAAGCCCCAGCATTCGGTGTTCTGTCACCCCAATGCAAGGTGGAATGACAACTCCCCTCTCAGCACAAGCATCCCTTTGGCATTTCTGTGCCCCTTGCTTGGTGACCAGAAACAGGCACTGAGCAACAGGGACCAGCAGCACAGGCACCGGGTCAGCTCTCAGCATCACTAACAGGGAACCAATATCTCCTGCCACTGCCCCTCCAGCGCTCCGGCTCTGAGAGCTTGGCTGGTGCTCACTCTGCTCTTAGCAAGGCTGAAAACCAGGGAAAACTAGCGCATGTGGCATTCCCAACACATGAATCCCGATCATTCTGAAGTAGGAGAGGGAAGGGGCCATTTGGGGTCCATAATTTGGGAAGGGGACATTTCTGGTCTTACCCTGAGGCTGACAAATACCTTCCTTATCTCATTTCAAATTGTTCCATGCACAGTAGAGCTGATTAAGCCAATTATTCTACAGGGTTGTACTGCAGAAGTTAATGCTCTGTGGGTTCTCTGATGTCTAATAAACACTGAGCACAAGCTGAAGCATTCTCTTGGTAGGACGAATTAGTAGTCTGTTAATTGTACTGTTACATGAAAACACCAGTTTTCATGAAACTGATGGTACATAAAGCTTTCGAGACCCTTATGCGTTTGGCACATTTGGTTAAAATGGGTGAATATAGTCAAAAGTTACAGACAAGCCAGACGCTATTCAGATATCTCAATGTCATTCCTTCAGCCTTATTTCCTTAGACAAAAAGAAAAAGAGAACACCTCTTTTGGTCTCGACTAGCAGGCTTCTTGGGTTTGGGTGTTCTGCTGGTTTTTTTTTTTTAAATAAATAGTTTTACTTTTTTTCTAACTCAAAGCTGAGTTTTGCTGGCTCTGAACACCCACTTCTGCTGGCAAATTCTCTTTAGAGACAAAGCACTCACAAAAATCTCCCTCACAGAGTGGCCATTTATCAAGGTTGCACAGTACCTATTTCACCCCATAGGGATCTGCCTTGCCTCACCCGCACTGGAACTGGACACTAAGGGAACAAATTAGTTGCCAGTTCTGCTGCAAAGTTACCATCACTAACTTGCTGTGCAGGCTGGGAAGCCATGGGCACTTGAATGGAGGGGGAAACTATACCCAGGCAAGCAGGTTGGGCATGAACAGACAAAACATTTGCTGGAAGCATCATTTTACTCCTTTTCATCCAAAGGTGCATTTGTCAATATCAGGAGAGGGTTGGCAACTTTTTAAGACTAGAACAGCTCCATTTCCCTGGGGAGTGAGGCTGTGATAGGCAGATACAGCTTTACCAGGGTAAAGCTCACCTGCCCTCCAGGACAAGGTAGCCCTGCAAGCCTTCATCTGGATCAAGGTTGAGAGCACTACATGACACGCAAAGGAGGAGGCAAAAAACTTCACTCTTACCACCACAAGCCGGTGGGGTCTCTCTCCTTACACTTGGACTGTAAATTGGAGTTTTTTTCTAACCCTTTTAAGCCGTTTCCTTATTCAGGTAGCCAAGTCCCGAGACGCTTACCCTGCCATAAAGATACCCGCTGCCGTTTGCTGCCAGCCAAGGAGTGCTGCCGGGCAGCTCTGCCAGCCTCCCACTCTGTGCTAAGTGCTGCCAGAGGGGAGGCGAGGAGAGGGAGCGCCCTTGAGCCCCCGGCGGCCCCCGGCCTCCCAGCCCTGCGCCTCCTGTCCGGGCCGCAGCCCCGGTGAGGACCGGCAGCGCTTCCCCATCTCGCTCCAGACCCGCACTCGCCTGCAGAGGCAAGGAGAGCCTGCTCTGGGTACCCGGGCACCGGCCGCCGGGCCAAGCCGCCCAGGGCTGGGCGCTGGGCGCAGCGCTCCGCGGGCCGCGGGGCTGGCGGTGGCGGGGGGCGAGGGGCCGCGGCTGGCCCTGCCACCTGCGGTCCCCCAGGGATCGCGTCCGCCACCTGCGCGCTGGCTTCCCAGTCCGCAGCCCCAGCGCGGCGGGTCCCGGCGTCAGCAGCGAGGGCCAGAGCCCACCTGGCCGGGTCTGCCTGTTGGAGTCTCTCTGGGGCAGCGCTGGCTCCGTGCTGGCTTTTTGTGTGCTTCGGCGGGACGGGGTTGCTGCTGGGACAGTACTGTGGAAAGGTATCGGCGAAATTATCGGCAGCAATTAACTATCTCAGGCTAAACAAAGAGGGCACCGGAGGGCATCTTTTGCCGCCCTGGGTGGAGAACACCAAAGTTTCGGTCGCCAGAATGGGAGAACGAGACGGGAGCGGAGGACTGAAAGGGCCTTCGTTACCAAGCCAGCAAGCTTTCGGTGAGTGGACAAAAGGTGGCAAATCTCTGCCCGGCGAGAAGCCAGCCGCAGGAGGAGCGCCCGGGAGATGCTGCCACGCGTGGGGAGTGAGGCTGCCCCGCGCGGTCCCCGCTCCCCCGGAGCCCCGCGGGACAGGGCTGCCCGCTGCCCGCGGGATGCGGAGCAAGAGGCGCAGGTTGCCGCCGTCTCCGGGGCTGTCCGCACCCGGCGGCTCCCACGGCCGGCCCCTGGCGAGCAAGCCGGCCAGCTGCCGCTGTGGCCGGGCTCCGGGGGTGACACGCGGGGCCGAGACGGCGCTGCAGCGCGGTGAGGGAAGGACAGCGCGGTGTCGCTGTCTTAGCGATAAATGCCGCCGCGGCAGCGCTCGCCGGCTGCCAGCCCGCGTTTCCCCAAACCTCTCGTCAGCGCACCTCTCCGCGCCCCCCGAAACCTCCCCGTGCACCCTCGCAGGGGGCGCGGTGAATTCCTGCTGAGTGACCACTTTGGCTCAGCTCTGCGCTGATCCGAGGGAAGATAGATCACAAAAGAGGACAGAAAAGGAACCGAACAACCGCCTGTTTCTCATTTCTCGTAACTTTTAGGGTAAGTTTTTTAAAGGGGAAATCGATACGCATATTTTGCAACCAAACCACCTCCCTGCAGACCGAGCGCTGTTGAAAGTCTTCCCCCAGCCGATTTCAATCTGGGATAAGTTTGGCAAAGAGGATCGCTTCGACCAGCCTTCTTTTGAAAAAAGCGAGCGAGGGAGGGAGGGAAGGAGAGCCTGCCTGCCTCCAGCTCACAACGGCTATCGCTCGGGGCTCGCCCGACGCGCACATCTGAACCGCGGCAGCAGCCAGAGCCGGGAGAGCGAGCGAGCTGCGGGGAGAGGGGGGAAGAGCGGGGATTTCCGCGGGACCGCGACTCCCGGCCGGGCGCCCGCAGGCAGAGCGGCGCAAGCGGCGGGCAGGCGGGGAGAGCCCCGGCAGCTCACTTACCCTCCGAGAGGGAGATGATCGCCAGGGCGAAGGCGAGCAGGGCCAGGGCTCGGAGGTCCATGCTGGGGCGGCTGGCGGAACGGGGGGCAGGCGCTGGACTGCTCGTCCCGGCGGCCGTGGCGCTCTGCTGGAGTCCCCTCCTCCCCTCCCTCTATAGAGGGGCCGGGACCGCCGGGGCTGGGGGAGGGGAGCCAGGGGGAGTAGCTAGCCTATGATTTATTGCCCGTGGCATGTTATTACATCCTTCCTCTGTTAAAAATGCTTGGAAAGGAACCAAAAGAGCGAGAGCTCCTCTCTTCGCTCCGTCAGCCCGGCAGTCTTCCCCCAGGCAAAGCGCTTGCCCCAGCAGCCCCGCGACCCGAGCCCCCCGTGGGACGGCAGCGGCGGTGCGCTCTCCCCGGGGGTCCCGCCCGCACGGCGGCTCGGGGCTGCGGCGCGGTGGGGAACCGCGATCACGGTCACTCCATCCAGCCCGGGCCGGGGGGAGGAAGTTTTCTCACCAAACCATGCCAGCCCCGGTCGCGTCTGGGCGCCCCGGCCCCACTGCCTTTGAACCAGAGCTGCTTTGAGCTGGCACGGCTGTGGGGACGCATCCTGTAACGTCGCAGCATTCACACCGGGAAGAGGAGAAAAATCCCCCTTCGCTCCCGTGCGCGCGAATCTAGATTTACACTGGCGCTCTGGGCATCAGATCCAGCGCCTCATACGAAGCACCCTCCCAGAAGTTTATCTGGGAATTTGAGGGGGGAAAAGAGAGAGAGGGAGGCTTTCAGTTTTTGCCTCCGCATGCTTGGCTCGAAACACCACCTTTTCCCCGTATTAGGTGAACTCAGTTGTACAGTTGCTGCCACGTTTCACCTCCTTTGTGTTGCAGATGCCGCTGGGCGCCCTGGCACCTCGGCTGAAAGCCCCCGTAGCGCGGCAGAGCCCGGAGGTCTAAGGGGTGCCGCTTACCCCGAGCTATTACAGCATTGTCAAGTGTAATTGACTTAAGCATGTCCTCGCTGTCTGCAGTCCAAGCCCACGGGGCCCCGTTTGTTGCTATTCAATACTTTAAATAAACATCGAGGCTTTGATTTAATTTGGACCCCTCGGCTGCATTTAAAACAGGCGCCCTCGGTAAAGTTGGGACAGAGTGAGTAAAGCTAATCCTGGTCTGGAGGTGTTTAAAAGACAGGTCCACAATGCCACCAAAGACAACAGCGTGGGCCGTTTATACCCTGGGTAACTTCAAACTCTCCCAACTCTCCCAACCACCATGAGGTTGGAAACAGGGGCCCAAATCCTGCACCTGTGCTAACCTGTGGCTGTTTCACTTAGAGGAGCTTGTTTCTAACGCTGGGGGAAATGCTTGTATCGACACTGGACCATGAATTGGCTCCCTCCCTGACACAGGCCGGCAAAGATGATTCTCACATCCAGCTCCCCTAAATCTAGTTCTTTGTGTTTCTTTGTCCCTGCTTACCAATTTGTTTAGGCTGATCTTGCTCTCCCCCCTTTCTTTTAGGTAAGCTAGCACAGCAGTGCAGGAACTTGATGCATTAAACCAGCCAATAATTGTAACTAGTGCTGTGAGCCTGTCTGCAACTGCTGTGACAGTTGTGAAATCCTGCAGGGATGGGAGAAGTGAATCTTAATCCAACTGCAAACACTGCTAGGAGCGCTGCTGTCCCACTAGCGCTCCGGCTGGCACATGAGGATGTCCACGCTGCCCTTCACATAAAAGAGTAATAGCGTGTCTTTGCTGTTGCTACAGGCACAGAGAAAAACAGTCCAAGGATCTAATCAAAGAGACTGGATGGACGCAGAATGAGATCAGAGTTAAATCTGAGCAGCAGTCTCCCCCTCGGCATCCTCAGACATGCACATGTGTTGTAACTGCAGGGGAAAACTGGTCGGAGCCCAGGAAATGCCTGGACAGACCTTCAGAGCTGACTGGAAGAGATGCAGCACGCAGATACAAAGGCTCTCCCTACACCTCTGGATAGCTGAGTGCAGCTAGCTTCAAACAGGGCTCACACCCTCCTCCTTACGGCAGGGGGATGCATCGGCTCCCCGTGCGCCTCGGCTGTCCTTCCCCTCTGCTAGAGCCGCCTCTGCGTGGGAGACCAAGTCTCCCGAGGAGAAGGGAGTACCCGGGCACCGCACCCGGCAGCATCCCTCTATCGCCTGCCCGGCCCCCCTAGCAGCGAGCGCCGGGGCTGGCTCCGCTGCGTCCCCGGCCCCGGCGCGGTGCGGCGGCGCGGAGCTGCCTCCCAAGCCCGGGAGAGGAGAGCCCGGCGGGGAGGGGGGAGCCCGGCGGGGCGGGGGGGTCCGGGGCCTGCCTGGCGGCGGGTGCCGCCACCGCCAACGCCCGGGTGCTGGGCAAAGTCCCCGGGGAGCTTCGCATGGGAGGAAAGGCGGCCCCGCGGCGCTGGACGGCCCCGCTCCGACGGCTGCCGGGTGACCGCTGATATTCCGCGTTCTGTTTCCTCCCTCCCCGCGCATGCACACACCTGCACACACCCATAGGTATGTTCTCTACTATATAGAAACCAGTGACATCAAAGCAAGCTTCGGGGTTATTTTGCCGGCGCAATTTTACCAGACCGGCCCAGCCTGCTCCGTGCCCGGAATCCCCCCCCGGTGGGATCCTTAAGCGGACGCGTTTTGTTTCGGGTCAGAGCAAACCCAAGCCTGCAAAGCCCGAGAGCGCTGAACGGGGCTGCGGGGCGAGCGCGGGAGGGGAGACCGGACCGACATAGAGCCCTGTGCCGTGGGGCTGCCTTCACGACTTCACTGCTCTGTTCCCGCTACCGGATGAAGAGGAGATCTTCATACAATAACCAAGCTCATCTGAACACCGAGCAAGTTTTATGAACTGCGATTTTTTTTTTTCCATCAAGAAAAAAATTGCTGCCTACGGTACAACGATTCTGAGCTTAAGATTTAAACAGCAACAAAACAACAAAGCAAATCAATACAAGGAAAAAACCCTCAACGGGGGTCTTATGCTTTGCCCCCCCCCCCCCCCCAATCTAGAATTATGAACTCATGGAAATTTGAGCTAATTGTACATTTAAAGGAAAGTCGAACGACTGGGCAAGTGTGAAATTCTCTGAAAAGTTCGTTTCAGCTTAATGTTAACTCCCACAGAATTGACCAGTGTTTATCTGAATGCTGAACAAATCCAGTCTGCACCCCTCTATGAGCTGGGTGGCTGAATCCCACCCACCCCCCCCCCTTCAACCAGCTGCAGCCAGAACTCCTTAATAGGCAGTAAATTTAGTCTTTTATCTGAATGCTAACAAAGAAAGGATGAATTCAGAAACCTTAAATAGACCTACTGTTGATTTCAACACAGCTTGAGACAGCCTTTTTTAATAATACAATATTCCAAATTTTTAGTGTGTTTGTATCAAATTACATTTCCTCTTAAATGGGGAGATGGCAACATTTCAGTTGCTAGAATTTTAGGCTGGCATAACCCAGCAATGAAATCATTATTATCTGAAGTTGTTTTAAATCCCTACAGATTATGACTAAAGCAAGCCATTTCTGACCAGTACAACACAACTCATTATTATTAAGAAACTTTTTTTGTGAGTTAAAAATTAAACTAAATGTCCTCAGCTTGGGAAAATAGAACCCCTGTTTAATCTTGTTCTCACTAAAACTATTTGACTGTGATCTTCCTTAATATTTCCTGGACTGGATCTGTAACTAAATGCATCATTTTTTGGATGGCCATAGTGTTCACACAGAGTCTATGTTTAAGTGGAGTTAAGATTCACAGTGCATCTCAGCAATCTGGAGTAAAACACATTACAAACCAAGTGTGTTAATGCCAGGAAATTCAGTGATCTAGAGTTAAGGATACTTACATTTAGAAATCTATATGTACCAGGCTGTGGGACTGCACAATTAAGATACCAAATCGACCTTATCTCTGCCTTGTTGTAACATCATCCACTAGTCCACATGATAATGACTACAGCAGTTTAGTATCTCTGTTTCTAGATGCAGCTCTTTTTTTTCAAGATATGTTTTTTAAAGCATGCTTAAACTGCTTTTTTTCACATAATATGATGCTGTGATGGGAAGGAAATGAAAGAAGCTAAAATGTTAAAATCGACATTAACTATTGCATGATATCCTTACAGTGCAGGGATAAGAGTGCTTGGAGATTTTGAGTGTTCCAATATTTTTATGTATTTATATTCTTTTGTAACTTAACTCTGAAATTCTTTGATTTATCATACTTTAAAAAAAAAAAATCAAGGCATCCATATAAAGTTCTTCTTTCTTCAGTTACTGACTATACGCCCTTAGATTTACCTCCATCTTACTGTCTTTCTTGTTTTGCTTAAGAATTCTTTTTTTAATAGTAGTCTTATTCTAGCGACATTCCTACATGAATAGGGTTTTTTTTGCCAAGACTACTAATCAGGTGAAAGCTTGAAGGCTTTGCAGTCTTGCTGCACATCCAAGCAGCAGCTAGAAGAGGACAACCCTACAGCGGTTTGAAGATCTTTCTTGACTCCTGTCTTTAACCTTCTTGTTTCAAGGCTATTTTCCCTCCTTATTGCCATGTCAGGGTTCCAAGCGCGTCCTTTACATGTGTAGCGAACAGGACTTTTAGTATTAAGTATTTGAAACAGAGCAGTATAAAATAAGAGAAGTGACTTGCTGGATTTGTCTGCTCTGCGGAAGGAAAAAAATAATCTCCCCAAATAGATTCAGGTTTCAGATAGAATTGCAAGAGTTCTGTTCTTGTTGCAGTAAATTAGCCTCAAACGTTCATGTACACAGAGATATCCATAATGTGTGTTGGCCCCAAAAGATTCCTTGGAGGGCAGAGACAGAGATCAAATAGAGGTCAAGTGAGTAACTGTTTATAGATGGTTAACTAGAGTGACAGAGAACTGTGGTAGCTGCTTTTCTAACAGTGTTTAAAGGTTTAAGCTTGCTTCACTGGGAGTTTTGCATGTGATTTCAATGGATGTGAAATTGGCCCTTAAGGGCAGAATCCATCCCTCCTCTTATCCCAGCAGAGCACAGCCCAAGTTGGTCTAACCTTTCATGAAGAAACTCAAAACGTGATAAATTTTGCTTGGGTTTAAGTTTTGCTATGAACATAGCTCTTGGCCTCAGTGTGAGGAGTTTCCTGAAAGCTTGGGGTAAAGCAGAGCCAAGTTTGGCGTGTTCTGCCTCTCCCCCTGAGCACCAAGCTGACGCCGTGGAGGGGATTTTATTCCAAGAGTGTTTAAAAGTATGTAGCTTTGCTTGGGTTTTGCTTGGAGTGTTCAGGTTCATTGAGCTTGCAAGCCACTTCGAGAAACCTAGACCTCAACAATGAAGGTTCACTATTCCCAGCAAGAAAAGGCACCGGGGAGCTTGGCCAGGGACAAGCTCAGCTCTGTCTTTGTACCCTCTCCACAGGAAACTGATGCACAGAAGACCAGAGCATCAGAACTGAACAGACTTGAGTCTGCAGGGAAAAGATCTAGCCCAACGGCCAGGTCAAAATGGTCAGAGGTCCTTACAGCACCCACCTCATTTCTTTCAGGCTTTCCTTTGACTAATGGAATATGTGTCACACGTCTTTTGGGATTTTTTTTTTATTATTTGCTTTTAATTTAAGATGGGCATGAATGAAACACCATAACCCAAATATCTATACACTTTGGGAATTTTCAGGCTCTGAAACAAACTTTCCAGCTGCCTTCTCCCTCAGCAAGTCTAGGGGCCTCATGGTTTTGTCTATATTAGCAACTTGCATGGTGCAGTAAGAACAACCCTACAGAGCAAAGCAGTCATTCCATCCCATTTCATGTATTTTCTTTAGTCTAGCTGTCATCTTGTCGTAAGGACTATTCCTATTTAGCAACTGGTGTACAGGCCCTTCTGGAGTTCATTTTATGACTTTGTTTTATCCTAAAGCAACCTAATTCACACATTCAGAGAGAGCTCTGCGATGCAAAGGGGTAGGGGTAGGGCTTCAAGAAGCTCACTCCAAAAGCACATCGCCGATCCCAGTTAAGTCCTAATGTAGGTGCAGCCTCAGAGCCACAAAAGCCAGGTCCGTACGCCCCGCAGCCCGGGGTACCAGCCCGCAGCTCCCCGGGCTGCCGGCGGGGCCGGGCGCAGCGGCCGGTTTCGGTGTATTGGGGTGCCCTCTAGTGACCGAAGACCGGGCACTGGCTCAGTTTTCAAACACCATGAAAAGCCTTTCTTTCCTCAAACCCTCTTTGTATTTCGCTTTTGGTTTTGAAAAGTCTTCTTTTTGTTTTGTTTTGTTGTTTTTTTAACCCTCCCTTTCTGTGAATATTCAAGAAGTTTCTGAAAATTGCCTTTTTTTTGAAATGCGTTTTTACAATTTAAGAAGCCCATTATTTTAGTGTTGTTTTGAAGAAGTCCTATTGTCAATTAAAACCATGAATATAGACATTTTAGGAAAGAGTAACCACAGAGTTACATCACATAAAAGCCCAGAGTAATAGGTAAGATAAAAACGAGCAAGAAAAAAAAGAATCGGGTGGGAAGGAAAGGATAGCATGCTGTGTGCCCAGAGCCAGGCATTAGTGCCTGGGCAGCATGTACGCTGAATACACAGAGGGCTGACGAGGCAGATAATGTAAACTAAATCTAGTTCGTATTTAGAGATTTGTTCTCCGGGCTACAGGCAGCTGTATTAAGCTCACATTGAAGCAAGATCCAGCAAACAGCTTGTTTATGGTGATGGAAACATTTAATTTGCTGGAACTGTTCTGACATTCGTCATCTAAAGTTGCCAGATGGTAAAAATGTTTAGTTTGCAATAAACAATCACTAACATCACTTAACATACATGTCACTCACACGACAAGGACATGTGTCTTACAGGACCAGACCTAACTGGGATGTGGGAGATTGGGATGTGCCAATCATTTGCTTACTTGCTAGACTTGTGTTTCGCTCAGAGCCTTACTGGATCTTATAACCAATAGCTGATTGCGTAAATCGAGGTTTTCAAAGCCAGTTCCTAAAACTTTGCTCACTTAGAGGGAAATACTCGGCCAGAAATGAGTCCCTGAAGTACACACCCGTGACCTGCCGCTCTCCCAGTATGTTAGCAGAAATATCAGCTCCTCATTTCTCCTCTTTGCAGCAGGTCTGGTCTTGTGGCTGTAGCTACTCTTCCTAACTTCTGCTTCAGAATTTGGTCATGAATATATGTTTCAGGAGATTATCACCATATATACTGAAACACAGAGGGAATGAGACCAGTTGGTATCCCCACAGTATCTTTCAACCTAATGGATCCCCAGTTCCTTATAAAACTTCAACCATCCGCGAAGAACATCAAAGAGTCACTCGGTTACAAGACCTGGAGAAGTACAGTAAAGCCGTCTAGCCCTTTTTTCTCACAGTGCAGGGTTGTTTCTGATGGAAGATTTATTGCCACCGTGTTCAATCTGTGCTTAAAAGTTTTCAGAGATTCAGCTTCTATTTCTTCCCTCAGGAGGCCTTTCTATAGTCCAATACATCTTACCATCAGAAATCTTTTTTTCTTAATGCCTCTATTTTTAACTCCTCCCTTCTGGAGTGTAAAAGTTCTACTTATACTCATTTACTACTTTACAATATTCCTCTCTGGAGGTGGTTTCTATTTCCTTTTTAACCCACACAACCAAATGATAAATGCCCATGTTATTCCATTGTCCTGTATCATGAGTCCCAAAAATGTTGCTCTTCTTGTATCTTAGTTCACAAATAGGGACTGGCATTTGCTGATGTGCAGGTGGGTTTACATTTTTCAGCATTTGTGGCTTTGTTGGCTCACCAAAGGCAGTTTGGCGTGCTATTTTCAACCTGGCAAGGAGCATACAGGGACTCACCCAGACTGAATTTCATGTCAAGAAGTTCAGCCATGATTTTAATTAAGCAGACTGGAACACAGTTGTGCAAATGGTAAACATTCAACAAGAACATGTGAGAAGATCTTGTAATCTCAATTTTAGGGGTTGCAGTCAATTCAAAATTACTGACCTTACAAAAATCAGTATATTCATGACTATATGACTGCAGGAACTGGTTCCTCAAGACTTGCTTCATTTAGTAAAAACCACTGAGATCTAAACAACAACGTGATTTAGAAGAAAATTTGTCAGACAGTTTTGCATTTCTCCTCATTTACAGTGATTGCTCACATTTTCAGGAAAGAGACCTAACTCAAAATGCTTGTATGTATGTAAACCCCTGCACATTCTCTCTCATGAGAAATGTGAGAGTCATCTTGTTTCGTGACATACACATTAAGCTAAGCTCTAAGAACATCAACCTCCCACAAGGGAATAAAGTAGGTGTTTAGATTTGGCATAGTCACCCCCTTCACACATGCATACAATCAATTCCCCAACATCTGTAGCACAGTTGACTTACAGCTTTTTTGGTGTGTTCTAATTTAGCATGTACATGAAGCCCTGACAGCATATTCCAGGCTGAGAGCCCGATCCTTGGCCCCGCTCCCACTCTGTAGAGCAAACACAGCACAGAGGTGTCGGTGTTTGTTAGCGCGTCACAGCTGGAATTTCCCTATGTGGGATGAAGTGCCCAACACAAGTCCACCCGGTACACTAGGTCTTATCCTGCCCTGGTGCAGCTCCCTTGGTGGTGTTTGGGTGCAGGACTGGTGTTGGACACAAACTTGGTGTGTTACAGAGAGGGGGGACGTTGCTGACAGAGCACAACCAGCTAACAAGCACTACGACATTTATAGATGCAAAGAATCCAGAGGAAGATGCACGAGAGCAGTAC
Source organism: Calonectris borealis (assembly GCF_964195595.1). NCBI lineage: Eukaryota > Metazoa > Chordata > Aves > Procellariiformes > Procellariidae > Calonectris > Calonectris borealis. Next base: position 24,453,785 of record NC_134318.1, read on the forward strand.
AAAGGCCATATTGTTTCAGATCAAAGGTCTACGTAGCCCAGAATCCTCTCTCCAGCCATGGTCAAGAGCAAATGCTCACGGGTGGAGGGCAAGCATGGCTGAAACTTCCTGCAGCATGCCCGCTCGGCATGTGGCTAAAAGTCTGGGCTCAGCTCCAACAAGGATGTGGAGCTCCTAACTTCCCACTGATTTCAGCAGTTCCAAGCAGATCTCGCATAATTTGATTTTAGCAGGGAATCAGAAACTTCAGTAGAAATAAAAAACTGTAGCGTATAGATTCTACTTTTAAAAAATTTTGTACCACTCCTCCTGAAAAACAAAAAACAGCTTCATTCCCCACCCCACCTCTGACTATAAAGAGCTTTTTCCAGGTCCTGCAATATCTGAAAAACTGCAGACGGAATTTATGGAATAGTAAATGTCTGCCCTGAAGATAAAGTCAGAAACACCTGGAAATAAGAGTAATATTGAATCTTTCTCTTCCAGCAGGAGCTGACTGCAGTATCCCTGTGCAATAAAATAGCTATTAATGACATCATAGGAAAAGCCAAAGGTAAAGTTGCCAGGACAGCATGCACCAGAAAGCCAGGGAATTCAGAGCAAAGAGAGGCTTTAGGCTTGCAGGATTGGTCCTAGAATGCTAAATCAGGAGGTAATAATGGAGCTTCTCCCTATGTCCAGTTGGCAGATTACAGCTGACTAGTTTTTCCTGCGAAGAACAAAATGAATTTCTGTAGTGTGCCCATCTAGGGACATAAACGTTTTTTCTTGCAATCCCCTTTCCCAGAACAACACAGCAAACACCCCCTGCTCCTGTAACTGGGGGAAGGAGGGGAAGGAACGCGCCTGGACCAAGTCACTCTGCACAAGAGGCCAGTATCTGATGTACTGGCTCATAAATGACACAGGAAGATTTTCTCTGGATTTACAGCCTTGTCGGTTCCGCAGGGGCCATAGTTTTCCCTTTTACATTTCTTGGAGGTGTTGCCTGCGCTCTCAAACAGGAGATCTGATGTGGAAACAAAAGCCTTTCAGATCTCCCACAGAAGGTAGCTTTTTCCTCCCAAGCAAACACCCCGACCAGGTGGACTCCCTGCAGCTGGGATGCAGGAGCAAGAGTAAGTTGTTTAAAGGTCATAAAAACCCCTGGGCCTAACTTTTATTTGTGGAAGAAAAACCCAGGTGGTAGATGCTTCTCTGCACTCCTCCTAACATGCGCCAGTAAGAGCGAACCTGCCTGAGAGTTGTCTACGCTACAGGTGAAGAAGAAATCAGCTGGGTTGATTTAAAGATAAAATATATCTTTATGTAGACATTGCTGTGCAGCTCTTTATGGGGATGTCTTAGCATCTCATACACCTTAAGAAAGAGGGTGAATGTAGACATCTGGTTCCCTGAATGTAGACATCTGGTCATTGTAGGTCTGTGAGGTACCTGCCTGGCCTCCAGCTGCCATCTCAGAAATACATGGGTCTATCAGCTTCTTATCATTACCTGGCAGGCATGCTGCATACCTAAGCTGTTCCAAACTGCACTAGGAGCCTGGGCACCCAAATGCCACCTGAAGGATTCTGTCCTGGCTTTTTATTCCTATTAAGGATGGAGAAACCAAGATGAAGTGTTACTCTGGACAACGGCTGCAAGAGCGTCCTCTTGTTCTGGGTGAAGCAGTGTCTGGGAGGCCAAACCTTGCTTGCTGAAGATGCTGAGTGCTGCCAGCTCCAGCTGACCTCAGTGCCTGGTGTGATTGTTCTGGCCTTTGGAAAACAGCTGCTGAAGGAGCACTATGGCACGGAGAGCTATTTATGGAATTTGGGATTACACAGAAAGTCTGTATTAAAGACAAAGCTAAACCCAGGCTCTCAAGCAGTGCAGTTTACTGCCATAGCTGCAGTGATCCTCAGCTACAATGGCTCCTTGTGAAAGCTGACAGACTTGCAGATGTTGCCAGAGATAATTAATACTCTCTCTTCCATTTACCTACTCCAAGTCATGGAACTGACCCCAAGCCCCCCATGGGACACAGGACAAGCATCCATGCAGCACATGCATGCTCTTGCACACTGCACTGGATTGCCCTGGACATGTCTGTGCTGCCTTTAACCCCCATGAACACATACACACTTACACATACAGCTCAGCCAGCACCATTTAACTGCTCTGTACCTTCAGCTCTGTCAAAGCCCAACTTGATTTTAGTTCCACGCTTCGGGCAAGTGGGTAAGGGATGTTGCAATGATCTACGCAGCTTACAGCCAATGGTCCTGGGAAAGTATCTTGGGTGTCTATGGGGAAGCATAGTTTCTGGCATGTACATATGCAAGGCAGCGGCAACATAAACAAAAGCAGCTGAAGCTCATGGCATAGCATCTTCTGTCTTGACTGACACAATGACAGTTGCACCGGAGCATTGATTGAGAAAATGAGGAATGATATGGCTGATCTGTATTGCCCCTGCTTTGCCGCCTGGGGCCTCAGGAGGAAATTGCTGGGAAGAGATCAGCACTAAAAAGCAGCAAGCACAGTTCCAGGCATGGAGAGTTCAAGGCTATCAGATCCTTGGTGGCCTGGGACTGCTGCCTCTAGAAGGGTCAATACAGAAAGGATTAACTTGCTGGCAAAGGGCCCAGTGAGTGTGGGGCTTCCTTCCAAAACCTCCCAGCCTGAAGGGCTTTATTCAGCCCTAACTCCAGATGCTACAAAACAAGAGGAACAGGAATTTCCCAAACATTTACGCTACGAGGGTTGTGAGGCGGGAAGAGAGAGGGGGAGGGTCATGCTCATGTGCTGGTTTTGTCTGGGATAGAGTTAATTTTCTTCATAGTAGCTAGTATGGGGCTATGTTTTGGATTTGTGTGATAACACAGGGATGTTTTCATTCCTGCTGAGCAGTGCTTACACAGAGTCAAGTGCTTCTTTTCTGCTCCTCACCCTACCCCACCAGCGAGGAGGCTGGGGGGGCACAAGAAGCTGGGAGGGGACTCAGCTGCTGGGACAGCTGACCCCAACTGACCAAAGGGATATCCCATACCATATGACGTCACGCTCAGCATATAAATCTGGGGGAAGAAGAAGGAAGGGGAGGACGTTCGGAGTGACGGCGTTTGTCTTCCCCAGTAACCGCTACGTGTGATGGAGCCCTGCTTTCCTGGGGATGGCTGAACACCTGCCTGCTGATGGGAAGGAGTGAATGAATTCCTTGTTTTGCTTTGCTTGCCTGCATGGCTTTGGCTTTCCCTATTAAACTGTCTTTATCTCAACTCATGAGTTGTCTCATTTTTACTCTTCGGATTCTCTCCCCCATCCCACCGGGGGGAGTGAGCAAGCGGCTGTGTGGGGCTCAATTGCTGGCTGGGGTTAAACCATGACAGCTCATCAGGGAAAACAGCCCAGAACAGCAAGGTAGGACACTGCTGTGAAACAGATGCACAGACAGGTGAGCAATAGCTACCTTGTACATGCACTGGGACCTGACTCAGAGATGTCAGCTTCCTTAATTTCCACTGACGGCAAGGCCAGAGGTTGCTTAGGGCATGCTCAGCAGCTGGCCCTTCTGTCCAGTCTCACCCATTTCTTATTACTGTCATCCTCTCATTCTTCGTCCTACCCTTTAGCCTGCCTCACACATTTATACTCTGTTGTTTTCTGTTTTGTTTTTTTTCTGCTTCAGCTCTCCACTTCTTTCTGCCTTCTCCCTCTTGTTCGCTCTTCATTGTCCTGCTCTGCCTCTGTTGTGCCTTTCTTTTTTCTCATCTGTAGCCTGCTCTTTCCAGGTGCTCCACTCCACTGGAAGTACCTAGTGGAAGAGTGGGTCTCACGTGACCCGTTAGAGATGTGTAAGCGCTGGCATTGCCCTTGGGCAAGTAAAACCTGCACCCTAGATGTTACCCAAGACATCCCATGAGGTCCTTCCTGGGCAATGGCCCTGCATTCAGCAAGGAGGGCTCAGAATTATCTGCCACCCATGTCCTCTGCTCTGTGGGAGTGTCTCTGTCCCATCAGATAGTTCTTTCAGCATCCCTGCATGACCTTCAGACAATAGTAGCTCCTCTCTCACACTCTCTTAGGAAACATTTATTTTATAAGAGCTGCGGATGTTAAAAAGTACATCAAGATTTGTGGACTCTAAGGTTACACGCTACAGGGAAGGATCTTCTGGGCTGAGTCCAGACCCTTTTATCACACAAATAACCCTCTGATTCTGCACTTCTTTCATTCAGTCTGCTGGCAGACTCTTCCAAACCTTGGCTGCTTGAATAGTTAAGGACTTTCTCCTAATTGCTGCCTCAATTTATTCTTTATCCATTTACCCCTAACTTGTTCTTGCATGATACAGTCTATACCATAATGAATCTCTTCTCCCTCACTTACAGACAAAACTTTTAGCTAGTCTTTTGGGGAGTTTTTGCAGATTTAGTAATGACAAACTTTCTTGTGCTTGTATGTCCTGTGCAGTTAGTACAGAAGTCACAAGCAGGACTATCAGCTACGGCCCCATCACGCAATCTTCAGTGTCATCCTTCATCTATTTCCACTTGAATGGGGTTATCTAGCTGGTGCCATCTAACTCTGGAAGGTTACACTTCATTTAGATGTATTGAGTAAATTCTCAGCTCCACTGATACTCCATCTTCTAACGGCAGGGGTAAAAGGGCACAGGATTGTTTACGTTGGTTTCAGGCTCAATCATAATGCAGGGTTTTGTCTGAGTGGAAGTGCAGAATTGGAGCAGCTGGCAGGATTCAGGAAAACTATAGGATTCCCTTCAGATCAAAGGCAGACACTTTCTTCTTCATTCCCACAACTGATGTTAAGGAACTCTGTTGTGTGCTTCAACAAAAAAAAGTCATGGTTTCCTCCCCCATCTCTTCTCTTTTTTCATTGGATCTGATTGAAAATTTCTCATCAAAGCTTTTTCAGTGGACATTTGAGCTCTTGATGAAGAGAAAAAAGGTCTCAGTGCCCTTGGAAACATTCAATTTTTCACTGAGTAAACAAACTAAATTATTTTTAGATAAGAACAGCAGAGTCAAGGGAGAAGAGCAGGAAGATATTGAGTCTCAGTGGAAAGGCATGTTTTTTGTTAAAATGGAAAATTTTTCAACAAACTGTACGAGCTCATCAAATGTTCCTTAATTTCAACTTCTGAAAATCTCTAATGACATCCCAAAAAAGTGTTGAAAAATAACAGTTGGTGTCTGCTTGCCAGTCTGTTGACTCCATTGCTCTTAGTCGTAAGACAGGCTTCTGAGTGGGGACTTGTGTCTGTGTCTGAAGTTGAGATACATGCTTTTACCTGTGTTTCAGAGTTAAAATTTTGTTTCAAGGAATCCCAATTTGATCCCACTTCTTGACATCGTATGGGGTTTTGGGAAACTGTTAGATGGCCATTTGCTCATTACCTATCAGAGCGGGCACATGCAGTATTGGGAGAAAGCTCCCTTCTCTTCAAAAAGCTCCCAATCGAAGAAGAAACCTCCCTCTTCTCACGGATGGCCAACAGCAGAATATTGCACCCAGAAGCTGAAAGCCCGTGCGGTGCATAAGCCTACCTCTTCTTCAAGCACCTGGGAATTATCTGGTGTCTGGATAATCTGTTTTCAGAAATAAGGCATCTTGAGCCCTAATAAACAGAGACAGAAGTGTCGCCGGAGCAGAAGCAAGAGTGATCTGCAGCTGAGCAGATCCAGCAGCAAGAAGACACTTGAACCTGCCTAAGCAATCCTGACATCCAGCAGCCGGCACTACTCATGGTTGGAGTCCCAGATACTGGAGATACAGATACATTCATGCTGTAGGCTGGAGGAGCACAGTTAAATCAGAAGTTGGGTATTTTTATAAAAGCCACCCAGAGGATGTGAAGGCCACCAAACCCCAGTGACTTGAATAAGAGCTGTAGTTCAGCTTCCCACCCTGGATTCGGTTTGGCGTGGGTTGTGAAGAGAGGAATAACCTGGAGAACAAAGCCAGGTGAAGTCTGTATGGAAACATAATGCAGGTCTGGTGCCAGAGCTTTGAGGCAGACGACTGTGTGGGGAAGGGACTCTTGGAGGAGTTCCATTTTGATGTCAGGCTGCTCTCCTTTGCAAGAGCTGGTGATGAATTTTGCACCACTGAGTTATGCTGTCCTATGTGACTGTAGCTCTGTTTATTTTGAAATCTTGGTGTGGTAGAGGGAATTTACAAGCCAGCAATATTTCTACTTTATGGCACTTCCTTCATCCACATTCCATCGTCTGGTCATTTACATGGGCCAGGCCCACGAGGAGAGGTCAGGGGGGCACCCAAGTGGTATCTAGAGGCTCAGAATGGAAACATGTTTTCTCACGCAAAAATAAATAAGGGAGAAATGTTTCCATTGCAGGAGAGGAACAAAGGCTGGGATCGCAGCAGAAACCGACCAGGGAACAGCAGGCTGCCCAGCCAAGGCAATTAACAGCATTTAACGACAGGCATACACTGTACATAATGTGTCTATTCTAGTGACACCTTCTTTGGCTTTGGTACATGTAAGTTTGGTTGCTTTAAATAGTCAGCAGCTGAAATGCAAAATACAGATGCAGTTATATCTGAATCTGAATGACCAACCAACTGAGGTGCAGGCACATGTCTCCCCTGGGCTGCATCTGAACATAAAACAGCTACTCCCCTTTGGATCACAGATGAGGATTTTACATTTGAAGAGGCAATAGACAAAAAGTAAGTTCTCTATACTGATTCCCCATCCCTGCCCTTCTCAGGAGTTGAATGAGCATTCCAGCTAGGAATACTGTTCATCCAGAGCTGCCTGAAATCTGTCTCTCAACTAATTTCCTCATTTAAAAGTCTGCAGCAAAACGAGAAGAAGATCTGTGAATTTTAAGTATATACACCCCCAGACAATCCCACCAAAAGATCAAACAACCACCCAAGCCTGAGAGGTCTACAAGATCAGCACAGTCTTACTAACATACCAAGAGCACCCAAAAGAGCGAGGTGACTAACATCATAGCTGGGGTAGTTCTGATTAGGCTCCAGTTTCCAGCGGGATCAGCAAGGTGCCACACAGTGGTGTAAACCTAGGGGAAGCTCTGTCACCGTGTCCCTTACCCAGCAGAAAGGACTGAGCTCAGCTGATGTTATTTGGCTGTGTATGTCTGCACTGCATATCTGACCTTCAGTGCAGAGGACTTCCCTCCTCCACATGCACGCAGTGCAGAACACCACCTGCAGTGGAGGGTCTCAGCCACTTTAGTACTTTCCACATATTTGTTACGAGTCCAGTTCGTCTTGCTTCTGCCTTCCCACCCCGAGGTGGTTGTATTTCTGCTTCAGATTAAACAAGTAATTCCCACACAGGCAGTTTGTTAAGTGTCTTACAACGACAGACAATACCTTAGAAAGGCACAAAGCGTTGATTTATCTGAGGTTACTGGCTACAGCACGTGGTTTAAATCAGATCCTGGTCCATGACAGTGATATAAGGGAGAACCCCGCTTAATGGTAGTGAAGGGAGCACATCTCCCTTCCTTAATCACACACAGATTTCCAGTTGGGTAGAGGCTGGGCTGCCTATTTGTCCTTCATTATATAAACCATAAACACACACTCGGATATGCAGAGCTCATCAACTCTAATCATCTATCAAGAATTCCAGATTCCTTCTCTGCAATCCAAAGACCTTCTTTATTATCACATCCTTTCCAAAAAATGTATACAAACTAACTTCTGTTCTCATCCTATTCTTATCTTTTCCCAACTGAACTGAAAAGATCAGGTTCCCAAGGAAGCTGGTTTTGAGGCTCCATGTAGACGTACTCATCCAATAAGTACAGTACTGTCACTTGCAGAGATTTTTAACATTCGGTGGGCTTGATTCTGAGTCCCAGCCAAAATGGAAAAGTGTTATTTTATACCCCTTCAAGGTCTGATGCTGGATTTGAATACAAGAACACGAGTAACGCTAAGCACTCAGTGGCTTTCTGACAGAAAGTGTTGAATCTGTATCCTCTTGTTCTTAAACAAAGGTATCAGCTGGCTGAGCTAAGTGATCTATATCTCAAGCAGGCCTTTTGTGATCCAGCGGGGGGGGGGGGGGGGGGGGGGGGGGGTGATCGCACTGGAGGGGACAGGGCCTTACCCTGAGAGCCCATGAGGGAGTTACCACATCATTTAGATTCATCTCATTACACACAGAATTACCTAGGAATAGTTTCTAGGAGAAACACATTTTTGTTTTAGAGTAGTACAGCGAAATTTTGCCATCAATCACTGCAGAAAAGCTGCAATGATTTAAGAAATTCTTACTCCACGGGTCTGCACTGCTGCCTCTACCAGATGTGACATCCCCTTCTACGCTACTGCTACAACAGCCCACGTGAATGCTCTTCATCAGCTCCGGTGCAAAGCCAGCCAGATTAGCTTATGCCATCTCTGAGCAGCAGCTTGGTATTGCACTGAAAGACATGAAGAGTGCTCATCTAAATCTGTTTCATAGCTGGATAGTTGTGAGATAATCTCTTCTCACTGAAACATGTTCAATGACAAACGGTTGGACAACAGTATTATCTTAAATTGCCATGCCATTTTAACAGCTATGTCAAAATCGAAATCAGATGGGACATTTCTAGAGGCACAAAGCAGAATTAAGTGCCTGTTTCTCAGTGGCTCTCATGAGGAGTTGGTACACCTCATAGATATTTGTGGCTTTGAAAAGAGAATCCAAATACTGGTCATTTGGGTCTTGCCTGAAATATCCTTGCAAAGTTTTTTTTGGCAAAGCTAATTCTACCAGAAAGATTCAGAGAAAGCTTTTAAAATTCCATTTACTATCGGATGGAACTCAGACACGATATTTGTAATGTCATCAGAGCAGGACTGCTGACGTGAACAAGAGTGTTGGCAGCGACTTCCATGGGACCAGGATTGGGTCCAGTTTTCACATTTCCTAGGCATTCTTTGCTAAACATTTTTTCACATAAAGAAGCATTTGTTTGAACTCCAGATGTTCAAGTAACCTCCTGTCATATTTTGTCTGCATCCCAGCTCTCCCATCTGTGATCTGAAGTGTTACAAGGAAAAAGTGGAAGGATTTATTTTGATCTCACTTCCATCTGTTTTACACTCCACTGACTCCCCTCTTGATTTGTACCAGTGTTTGAAAACAGGGCTAACGCGTAGTGGTTGCAATTCTGCACTGCTCATACCAGTGTAAATCCGGAAGACAGGGCATTCACTCTGAACTGACCTCAGGCAATTATTTGCGGAGTTATTTGGGATAAACTGTTGTGATCCAGGAAATCAGCAAACCCTGTGCGGGCACTTGTTCAGGGAGGAGAACATCTGCTATGAAACACTTCAATTGTTACCCGTGCTTAACAGATGGGCACTGCTGAGGCTAATCGTTGTGAAATATGAACTTTACGATGTTTCTGAACAACCCACAGTAAAGTTACTGCAGCATGTCCAGTGCTGACATCTCTTTATTTACTCACAGAGTGCTCTGAAGGCAGCCCTGACCTGGAAGCCCTGAGGCTTTTCCGTCGGTGCCAGCCTTGGTTACAGGATAGGAAACTTATGAACACTTCCCTTAATGACTGTGGTTATAATCAAACTTATAAGACAACCTGATTTGGGCCAGAATGGCCCCTGGTCATTGATGGCAAATGCTCCTTATGAGTATCAAAATAGCTGTGTATGCTGGGGTGGGGGGTGGATCTTCCCTCTCCAGTTCCTAAAAAATGCTCCTCTACTCCAGGGCTTGCCTGCAGCAGAATACTCCATGGATGATGCAGAGAGGGGACATCTGAGAGCAGAGAACCATTCTCACTAGTTTGAAACCAGCCAAAAATTAGTGTCAGGGAGGTCTATGTGGGCACCTAAGATGAACCTAGAGTTTGCACCAGCTTCCATAGTTCAGGTATTTATCTAATGCTGCTGAGTGGGTGAAGATGCTTCTGGAAGCAGTTAAATACTCCTGGTTCCAGCATTTAATTCTGTAAGTACTTTGTGTTGCAGAATCCCAGCTGGAAGCAACAGGATCGCCAACATAGGAAACAGGGAAGCTTGAATTCCAAATGGGTCAAAGGTATCCAAAAACCATACAGAGGAAAGCAAAACAAAACAAAAAAGACACTGTCCAAGAAATTCAGAATGACAAAAATCTTCTGCTTCCATCTTCACTCTGGCTCAGCAGAAATAAGCAGCAGATCCAAGGCACTGGGGTGTGGTTTTTTATCCCTTTATGCTGCAAGAAAAAATTCTCAGAGCACTTTGTCAGAAAGAAGTCATTAACACAGGAAACAAGAATTAACAGAGCCTACAATAATCCTTGCTACAAATGAGATGGACCTAGTTTGCCTCCCAGCTGCATCACTGGAAATCCACCAAGAGAAGCTTTTTGGACATAAAGATTCTCAAGGGCCGTGCACAAACCATGTCACAAAGACTACAGGAAGTCGTCTGCAATGTAGCGTTAACATTTTTTACAGGAGACCTGAAAATTTCCATGCCTGGTCCAGAACAGAATCCCCTGATGCTCAGCTATCCTCGTCCTCCCCAGGCCTGGCTGCTGGACCAATCCTAACACAGCCAGCAGCCCAAGGTGATATCACTTGCTAAGTATGAAGTTTGGGATTGAAATGCCTTGTTCTTTCTCATTTTGCTTGCCAGCACTATCCCTCAGCTCTAGTCAGGGCCTCTTATTTGCCTGAGAACTAAATTTAACTAAAATAGTAATAAAGATACTTTGCATGCTCATCTGACACTAAGAGAGAAGAATTGGTGGACAGATTATTGGCATGTGGAATGATCTCTTTTCAGACTTTCCGTAATTCTGTGGCTATTAAACTAAAAGATCATTAATAATACACCATTTAGCTTGTTTTTGAAGGGTGGAGGAAGAACTGAGAATATACAGATGAATAGACTGAAGGGAAGAAGCTGGAACCTTTACGTGCTCCTGGCAGCAGGCAGGGAGACAAACCCCAGCTGTGCATGTAGCACACTTTGATGTATTTGTAAGGCGTTGCAATCGCACAGTCATTTCCAAATGTATTTACTCACGGTGGTAGTCCAGCCAGCTGGTGTGTCTGTGTGCTAGTCAGATATCCAGGCTGGGAAAGATCCCTGGTCAGCAAAAGAAGATGATACTGGAACTGGGGCTGGGAAGAAGCCTGGCTGTTTGTCTCTGTTATAGCTGTTTCCTTCGGTTAGTGTCTCCTGGAAAATGTGAGGGTTTGTTTTTAAATTTTGCTTTTATGACAGCAAAATCCAGCATGGGTTTGAGAGATGTAACGTTCTGCTGCTTCTTTTTCCTGTACTAAGGGAGAGGAGCATGAGAGCCGAGATACTCTGAGCTCACTTAAGCACAAAATGACAATCTTCAGGTTTCTCTCTCTCTCTCTTTGTGCTCTTTTTTATTTTCATAAGAAAGATACTCTCTCACCTCTGAAACGGAAACTGCTATCAAAGGGAAGAGGTGTATAATAATAGCAAACAGGAGACAGAGTTCTCCCTCCCACCAAGTGAGGAATTTATCTGGGAAAGCACCTCACAGAGCCTTCCAAATCTTCCAAACCCCTCCAAATCCACAATATTGGACTGAGAAAAGGGGTACGAATGAAGGCTGTGCAGAGCCTGGGTTCTCACCACCGTTACTGGATCACAATCAATTTAGCTCACACTGTTTCTCTGCTGCCTGATAATTAGTGCACGTGAGCTGAAGCGGGCCTGGCAGCGATCCCCAGCTGTCTTTAGCAAGGAGGGGGAGCCTTTAGTCTAACCGGAGACCCATGAAGGCACCCCTAAGTTACTACTCCGTAAAGGTACTCACTTCACGGCATAGCTCTTGATTTCTCTGGCTAATTGGTTATCTTTGTGGACTCTCTTACACAATGTTTAATTTTGTGCCAAGGCACAGAAGGATCTTGTAAAACCATTTGACACTCTTCAGCCCTGGGACAGGTGAAGGTGCTGGTTCTCACCTGACATGCAACAATCTCTACCACACTCCCACTCTCCACATCTTCCCTCACACTCTGTCTGAACTGTCCTGATGCAACTGAAAGCTATATATGTATCGAAGGGAGTAGCTCTTATTCATGTAGGTTATTCAAGAAGAAAAGTGCTGGCTACACCTCTTTACAGCATTGAGAAGACTGTAGTTGGCCAGGATCTGCCGGGTCACAAGCCCCCTGGTGTCATTGTGCCTATAACACGGTGGCCACTCCAGATTCACCCAGCTGGCAGAGAGCACCAAAGGGATTTGCTAATTATCTGCTAAAGCCTCAAGCTCTCAGCAGGTGCCACCTGCTATGGCAAGCCCTGCCACGTTCAAAAAAGGCTACTTTGCTCCCCATCAGTTTTGATGTTCTTTTTATACGCCAGTGCTCTTCTCAGATACGGCAACCAGTGCCACCGCAGGTTGGACGGGAAGAGCCCTGCAGTGGGAATGGATGCTGCTTTCTTTAAAATCCCATCTATGAAAGATTCCCCTGGAAAGGAAGTTTTGCCTTTGGCTCAAGATCCCCTGGTGCCTGGACAAGTCATCTCAGCAGACAGAGAGTGCCCTGAAATAGAAATAATGGAAACAGTGACAGCGCCATCGTCTAGCAGGCAGGAGTGACGCTGCCGGAGCGGCGGGCTCGTCCCTTGCAGCATGAGAACACGGCGTGTCTCATGGGAAACTGCAGACCTGTAACCCTGACGCGCGAGTGCCCGGCCTTACGAATGGGTTGTGACGGGCTGACACAGCTTCACAGCTTCTCTCCTGACTGCTGCCCTTTCATACCTCATTATTCATGTTTATTCTGAGGTATATGTTTTGGCTGGGTGGGAGAATATGGTTTTTTCTTTACAATTTTTTTCTTTCTAGTAATCAGTGATCAGAGTTCCTATTCCTCCTTTGGGCCAAATTCAAAGACAAGACAGTACAAGTACAAGACAGTGTAAGATGGACTTCTTATGCTTTTCTTATCACCTATCTACAGCTCCAGGCAGATATGCAAAACACTCGAATTATATACCTAGGGCAAAACCAAGCATCATTTCAATTAGAAAACTTGTCTCTGACTGGCATCTTTTTGCATGCTTCTCTTAATTTATTTTTTCTTTTCACTCTTTACTTCTCTGAGCCACTCAGAGATGAATGACACCAAGCTTTGAATGATATCACTCTTACCCTTCACAGATAATTCATGTCAAATTCAGAGGTGATACAAAGGAGTCAAAGTGGAAGTAATAACAGAAGAGTCCAGAGCGACCCTCTCCCATGTCAGGCGCTGTCAGGAGCCTGGAGGAAGGTGTGACACATACAAATCTGAACTCCCTCTATGACCTTCCTTTACCAACATATCTTTGTAAAACTTCTCAATAGACGAAGCAAGACAATACTCTCTCATACAAAGGTTTTGCAATAGTTATACTCCTGCCACAAACCATTGATGAAATTATTCAGAATGGAATAATCATTTGATTTGCTGCCTTCAGTCACATAAAGACAAAATATCCTGACAATAAGGCATCATCACATAGGAAAAAGTAGCAAGACAGCCCTCTCCTCATGGCAACTAGCATGCACTGTTTGCATTGCATTCACCCCAGAGACTTTCAGAATGGACCTGCACACTACTGTGCGAAGGTTTGCACCCACACACAGAGTAGGCACTTCCTAACCCTATAGGGCTTTCAGGATTAAGTAAATTTTAATTTCTGTAGCTCTTTCTCATGCCACCCAGAAGAATCCCCCCTGCTGAAAGTCAGTCAAATAGTGCCTTTTTTTTTTTTTTTAATGGGCTGCATAGATTTGTGAGCAGTAATACTGTTTATAGCTGTGCAGGTAAGAGGGGGTTAAACAAGTTTTATGTTCAGAGCACCTAAAAGGGTCAAGGGGTCATTTCCTTCACGTGTAACCATTTGACCAGGTGCAACCGTGGAATTTTCCCTTCCTCAAAAGCCTCAAGGTATAGACTATTTCCCAGAGGTGCATAATTAGATTTAATGGCCCAATATTCTTTGGGTATGGCAAAACTTAAAAATATTGAGCACATGGAGACTGGAGAAGAGTGCAGAGATTTGTTTGACAAACACCACCATCAGCCCTAGCCTCACTTTTATACATGAATCATCATTTAGGATTAGAGAGGAAACAGAAAGGGAAATGTTCTGTCTGAATCCCACTGAAGTGTGTGAGTTCAGCACAGATTTCCATGAGTTATTTCTGTATTACCCTTTTAAAACAGCTGCTCTTTCCCTTGGCACTTCAGTGATCCAATGCCCGAGAGTATATGATAAAAGTGCACCAGCTTTCAGTGTCCTGGAACCCAACTCTTCTATCAGAAGCAGGTAACATCTTTAAAGCACGCTAGTGATTCCCATTGCTTAGGAATAACCCGAGAAAAAAAACCCCGTATGATGTATGTTCTTTTTTTTTTTTTTTGATTCTTTATTATGGATACAGTAGACCTGAAAGGTTTTCTGACTTAAAAAGATATTTCTCCATTTTGTTTCTATGTAGGGAATGACATACACACCTCACTGAAGCCAAAGAGAAAATTCCTCTGTTCTTCAAGAGGACCAGGATTGTATGCCAGAAATACAAACTCTAGATAAGGATTTCAAGACCACGCAAGCAGAGGGCCCCAGCCCAGATGTTGAAAGACTCCACGAGACACTGTAGGGCCTAATGCACATTTTTGCAATTGCTACAGTCCTTGATCCTGAGTGGTACTGAGGTGATGTGGGCAGTCAACATTTCCTAAACTCTGCTGAAAACAAATAGAGCCAAAGCTCCAATGTAAGTTAACTGTTGGTAAATGAAAGACCTACATCCCACTTAGCCTGAGATTCAACTGGTCAAAATGTAGATGTCTAAAAATGAGGCATCCAGTAGAACCATGTTTTCCTGAGTTGCCTGTATCTGCATGGTGGCAGCTGATGGAGGCTGGCACTGCTCCAGAACGTGATTTATTTCACTTGACTTAGGTTGCCTCTTGGCCCTGTCTCCCTCCCTCTACATCGACTGAGGATTAAGACAACCAGATTGAGTAGGAGCTTGACTGTTACCTTACTGGTTAGATAAAAGGTATCCCTGTTCTACTACCTTTGAAAATGTTCCCCCTTTTCCATTTTAGAATGTCATGGATATTTCAGAACTGGTGGCATTATATCGGAAGACGTTGACTTTTAGACTCCTGCTGAAATTAGGGTGGTCTTAGGTTTTGGCATATATTTGTATTTTGTGTTTGTGTTTGTTTGCTTTTTATTAGTAGTGGTTTAACTCAACACCTGAGAAACCCTGCATGAAAAGGAGGTCTTCATTAAAATTTCAACACCCTTGCTGCTTCAGTTTAGAGTTGGGAGAGCTCCCACTATGCATGTAATTGTTTTTCCATAGTAAAACACTCTGCTGAAGGATAATTGATATGAGGCTTAAAATTCTAGCACTGAAATACAAAAAAAGTTAATAAAGTCTCTAAGTATTTGTATGGGCCCCCGATTCCATCCTCTGGAGTCCCATCATGTTCTTCAGGGGTGGGCTAGTAAATTGTCTTCTTGGCTGCCTCATTGGCCAAGTTCACCCACACACATCTCATGTTCCAAGGAGTCTGATCCCATAGGTCTGTGTAACGTAACCAGCTTCTCTCCTGCAAATATGCAATGAGAACATGATACCGTTTTCTTTCTGATGTTAGATGATAGGCACAGGCAATTGACTGGCCTCTGAACTGACCGGGAAGAGCCATCAGGCACGCAGTCTGCATAAGCAGAGATGATCAATCAATATGGAAATGTGCGTCCGAATACATAGACCACACTGTGACCGTATCAGTTAAAAGCTGAAAAAAATGCAAAGGCATAGAAAGACTGCCTACCAGCATCACCAGCTGAAACTGTCCATGAATACAGGACTTTGCCTGTTATTAGCAATTTCTCTCCCGATTGGTCCATTCCTCAAAACCACCAAAAATATGAGGGCCTTTCTATCCACCAGTTCACCAAGCAATATCTCTATCCTGTTCACAAATTAAATGATGTGGGCTGAGGGAACCCTGGGCACCCCTCAGCCTTTGTCCTGCTGATCCCCTGCTCTTGCTTGCTAGGGAAAAGCTGGTGCAGCCCATACAACATGCTCAAATTCCTACAGCTTCCCTCATCCTGTGCCACATAGGCCGTGTTACAGTCCTATTCACAAGAATCCATCCACTTTCTAGCCCAGAAGGTCCTACCAGACACACAGCTCTATTACACTTTTGCTTATACTGCCAGGCTAAGCCCCAAAATACATTGCTGCTGCAAGAGAAACCTCCCAGATGAGTTTGGTGATGTTAGGAATGAGTGCTGGGCACTGATAATTCCTCAGATGCCCTTGGCCCACCCTGTCTTTACAATATTTATGGCCCTTTCTCCTTTTTTCTAATCAAAAGCGTTAATGACAGTTCAATGGAATAAGGTAGCAAACATTTTCTTGGGGGAGAGGGGAGATCATGTTAAATAATACCAGTTTTAGACAGATTACAGGATAGTGGGGTCCATACTGATATTTTCCAGCATCTTGCCAATCCAGGAGTAACTCTGAGCGAGATCTTTCTTCCTGCGCTAGTCGCTACACTCTACCGAGGATCATAGTGGTGGGACAACAAAAATCCCAGTGGTGGGAGCATTCCCAAGACACCTGCTGTCTCCCAGGATCTGCTGTGGAGGGTTTCAGGTTGGGGATGACTGGTATATTCTGGTGCGCAAATTCTGTCTACAATGCTGAGGAGTTTCTGAGCTACACGTTAGTCTAGAAGACACGTTCAGCCAGGCTGCCTTAACTTTGGCCTCAGCTGCAGCACGGTTCTCTTCAGCTCCTGGAGTAGGCTGAGAAGGCACAAAGGTGTTTAAAGGCACTGTCCTGCAACCCTTCCCAGGGATGGGAGTCATGTGCTGCATCCTCTGGAGGCACAACACATAACCTCACCCTGTCAGCCCAGACCTAGACACAGGTCTCTAAAGGCATAGTTGTCTCTTTGCATGCAGTCCATTCAAAGCTGTGGGAGCAGGGGTCAATGTATGGCCACAAACAGCTCAGTCACCTGACCATCATTTTCCTCTGAAGGATGGATCTGGACTTCAATAAAAGCCATTAAGAAGTGGAGGAAGCAGTACATAGTAACTAGTAAAGCCACTGACTTTGCAATCCTTTAGGGGTGGCTTTGGTGGAGCTGCAATGTTGATGTGTAGTAGTGTTCTGTTGGGGTTGGAGCTGCTTAACTTGACAAAGTGATCAAGGGAAGGTGTGGAGACATTGCAGTTATTTACAGACACTGAAAGCCTGTGTGCAAGTACCATGGAGGACAGACAAATTCACTGAGGTGCCAGAAGGACAGCTAAGAAGGGATAGAGAAAGGAAATTAACAAAACATCATGGCAATCAGGAGGAATTTGCCGATATTACTCAGAGGAATAATCTCCTCCCTGCTTCAAATACATAAACCTAGACTGGAAAAAATACTAAAAAAAAAAAATACAGTAGAAAAAGCAAACTGCACTCAGCTTCCAAGGGTGGAGTGAGAGAGATCCCAGGAAGACTTTGCTCTCTATCATCTCCAGGTTTCTCTGAAATTCAGGCTGTCCTGGCAGTGCTCATTCAAATTTATGCAAAGTTGAATTAAATAACATTTGTCTACTACTGTGTATTCCACCACAAATTCCATTCAGAAGACAATGAAAAGATATTTCTGGAGACCTGTAAGATCTTGTTGAATGAACAAAACCAAGTGGGACTTCCTGCCTGGACGTCTTTTTCTTGAGATTATCCAAAGGCTCTTTCTTGACAGAGATTCCCCAGATTATTATTATCGTTGCTGTTTCCTGTAATAAAAAAATTCCTCAAAAGTTAGTTTGAATGAATGCTGAATCTGTGCTTCTCCAGCCAGGGAGCCCTGCCCCAAGATCACTGGAGGCTGTTTACCACTGTTTTATGTTAGCCTGTCACTGATAGATTGACTGAATGCCCAACTGTGTCCGCCTGCCAAAGATCAATGGCTTCCTCCAGAAAGAAGTAGCCTGGGGGGAAGAGGAATGCCTGGACCAAACAGCTTCCTGGTCTCCCATGCAGTTTATTGGTCTGATACTTTTCCTGCTTATCTCAGGGCAACACCAGGGCTCATCCCCATCCAGACGGAGTAGAGATATGCAAGATAGTGATGCTATCAGTGCAGAGGTCATTGGTAGCTTAAAAATAAATAGAACTAGCTTTTTTAGTTTCCTCAACATTTTATTATGAGAAGAACATAAGGTAAAATAAGGCAAGGAATATGACAGTCTGGCAGACTGCCTTACACAGCAAGTGACGGGTGAACTTTACAAAATTTAGACGTCATTTGGTCTGGATCAATATCTGAAATAACTGAAGTTCACTTTTGTGCCACCCTATATGAAAGAGATACTGACAACCTGTAGAGAGTCCCAAGAAATGCTGCAGCGACAGTCAAGAGTCTAGAGCACATGAAATATGAGGAGAGGCTGAAGGAACTGGGTTTTTCTAACCTGGGGAAGAGAGGGCTAGAGAAGGGAGGAACCGATTGCATTTTCTACTTCCTGAAGGGTCTTGTAGTGAAGATGGAACCAGATTCTTTTCAGAGGTGCACAGTGAAAGGACAAGACACAATGGAAACAGGTTGCAACAAGGATAATTCCAACTGGATGTGTGGACAACCATCACTGGGAGAGCAGTTAAGTATTGGAACAAGCTGACAAAAGATGACATGGAATATCCACGCCTGGAGATTTTCAGAACTTCCTCGGATGAGATCCTGAGCAACCTGGTCTAATGTTGAAGTTGGGCCTTCTTTGAGCAGACAAACTAGATGAGCCCCAGAGGTGCCTTCTGATCTAAATTTGTGATTTTATGACTGCATTTATACTGCTTGAACCTACTGTCTTAGGCGGAAAATGCCATTGAAAGCCATTGTATTTTGCTAGCATGGCTTCTGGCTCTAACAGCAAGAACAGAGTTTGATCTGGATTCTAGAAACAGACGAGCCTTATGTATGTATTGATTTGCCCATAGCAGTGTTCAACATGTGATATGAGATCAAATACATATATTGCAGCATTTTATTCTCACACACTAAGTGAAAAATACCTGAAGAAGTAGCAAACTGTGATCCAAGTTCTCTGGCAAAAACCCTGTAGCTGCTCAAAAAACACTCAAGTTCACTTCAGATTTTAGATTAAGGTTCAGACTGGGTCTTGTTTCTTGTTAGGAATGAATTTAAAACTGGAGTAATGGCCTTTTGTTTGGTCCTCCCATACTAGCTTTAACCCATTGAATCCGATGAGTTTATCACTGATAAACATGAGGATAAGTGGGAGGAGCATTACAGACCTCTGTAAGAACAACAAAGAGAGTTCTGGCTGCTGCTTTGTGCTGCTCCACCCTACTGACTCATCCCGGAGCTAACGGCCTTATCACTCCCACTGTGGACAGCTGTATTACCCTTTTCTTCCTCCAGAAAGAGAGGGCAGGAGATGCAAAGGAAGAAACAGTGGGAGAATGGTTCACTTACTTTGGGACCCATTCCTAGCTCAAAGCCTGTCCTATATATCCATCTGTGGTTAATTATGAAGTCACAGAAACTAGAAGAAAGAAAAAAAGTCTAAGAAATGTTTGTCTTCCATGACAATAGTGTAGATTGTTCCTATCACCCTTCCCCCTCTACCCTTTTGTCTTATGCCCATTGACTTCACCACTCCTTTATTCAGGGAAATCCTTTATACTCTCAGTGGTGAGCCTAATACATGCAGCAGGAAGGGAAACTAACTCAGATATAAGACTAGATACACTCCAGGACAGAAAGGAGCAATTGCCTTGAAACACAGCAGTAAACTGGATCAACTGCTTTTAACTAAAACTGAACCCCTCATCATATTTCTGGAAAATTGGGAGCCAGCTTAAATTTCTTGGAGATACTAGTGTGGAAAACTGCTTTTTTGTCTCCATGAACTGCTCTATTTTAGCTGGACACAGCATCTTTCTTCCTCTTCTCAATTGTGCCAGGCACCAGGAAAAGTTAGTGACCTGCCTGAGGGATGACTGCCCTTTCCCATCACAAAAGTGATTCCTGCTCTTGTGCTGCTGGAGCCTTCAAGATGAAAAAGGAGATTAAAAAAAATCAGGAGATCATATAATTTGCTGGGTAAAACTGCTGGAATGAGTTTGGGCCATTATCTCCAAGTACCGTGTTTGCACATGACCTCCTGTGCGAAGCTGAATCTTTGAACGGCACTGCCAGACAAGGGGGCAGGCGTTCAGACAGCACAACTCAGAACCACTTGGACTGACTTCAGTGGGGCAATGCTGGATGACACCAGATGAGGATGCGGCCTCACAATATTTGACATCTGCCCTTCTATGAAGGAAAAGGATTTCTTGGCAAATATCCTACTTTCAATATTTTAAAAATGAAAATAGCCTTTATTGCTTTTTAATTGGAACCAAGGAGGGAGTATGTTTTCTTTGGATCTTGCTTCAAAGCAGATGATCAGTGTTGCTGAAAATAAAGAGCCTTGTTTAGGCCTCTTCTGATCTTACCCGCTAAGCAAAATAAACTCAGATGGAAGCGTCCCCCTCCACTTGTGCTCTCAATGCAGGTCATTTCCCTTGCAGGTTTATTTGAAAAATAAGAAACCCCAGGCTTCAGTTTGCAGTGAGCAGTTGCCCATTCTTAGGAGATACAGATATTAGCACTCCTCTCCAACCAGTGCTTTTTTCCCCACACAGTCAAACCAGAAAGACAATAGTCAAGAGTCCTTGTCTTTGAGCTGTTTCTTTCTGCACCTTCATATGTTACAAGAAACCACCTTGAAAGGCCACTAGCTAAATACAGGACATAATATATGAAAGCTCTCATATGAATCCTACCCCTCTTTTGACCCAGTGTTCCTCCTGTTTAAAGGAGAAAAGAGATTAATCAATGGGGAACTAAGATTGTTTCCATTTCCTGACCTTCATATCCGTGCCACCTCTGTTTAAGGTAAGTACAATGAAGATGGGAACTAATACTGTGTGGTCCACTGATGTGGAGCTTTCACATTTGTTCTTCCTTAGTTGTTTTCTTTAAATGGAAATACACCATTCAAGCTGAAAGACCATTTCCTGCCCTTTTTCCTGTCCCTGAATATGGAAAACTGGATCCTCCAGAGTCTGCTCTACCACCTCCCAGTTAAATTTAGGACCGAAAGTACTACACAAAGAGTACTACACAATCTGAACAAGACACTGAACAAGAATAACAGGTGTACATCGGATGACCAGAATGTTTGCTGTACTTCTGAAGAGCCATTTAACTGCTTGCTGGGCAGAATTTGTTCCCTACAGCATATGCTTTCTTCTTTTCGATGACAGGACAACATGCTTTGAGAGTCAGCTGGATTCATCAAATAAGGATATGGGGGACTTAAGGATAAATTTCAACTTGATAGTCCACCATAAGATCAGAATATTGGGCCCCGATACAGCCAGAAACAACCAGAAACTGTATGCACATTAGCAGTTTCATAGCATGGAAAAAGTTGAAAACACCTCTGTCACTGACACCTCCTGTTACAATGCAACTCAGCTCTCAGTATAGCTTTCTGCGTCGATACGTTCTTCGCTTCACCAGACACCAAGGACCAAGTGTATTAGAGAGCGCTAATTAACTTCTCAGTCTAGCACAGGGCCTGTTGTTATTTAACATAGAATCATAGAATCATTAAGGTTGGAAAAGACCTCTAAGATCATCGAGTCCAACCATCAACCCAACACCACCATGCCCACTACACCATGTCCCTAAGGGCCTCATCTACACGTCTTTTAAATACCTCCAGGGATGGTGACTCCACCACTTCCCTGGGCAGCCTGTTCCAAGGCCTGACCACTCTTTCAGTAAAGAAATTTCTCCTAATGTCCAATCTAAACCTCTCTTGGCACAACTTGAGGCCGTTTCCTCTCGTCCTATCGCTTGTTACTTGGGAGAAGAGACCAACACCCACCTCGCTACAACCTCCTTTCAGGTAGCTGTAGAGCACGATGAGGTCTCCCCTCAGCCTCCTCTTCTCCAGGCTAAACAGTCCCAGTTCCCTCAGCCGCTCCTCATAAGACTTGTGCTCCAGGCCCTTCACCAGCTTCGTTGCCCTTCTCTGGACACACTCCAGCACCTCCATGTCCTTCTTGTAGTGAGGGGCCCAAAACTGAACACAGGATTCGAGGTGCGGCCTCACCAGTGCCGAGTACAGGGGCACGATCACCTCCCTGCTCCTGCTGGCCACACTATTTCTGATACAGGCCAGGATGCCATTGGCCTTCTTGGCCACCTGGGCACACTGCCGGCTCATGTTCAGCCAACTGTCAACCAGCGCCCCCAGGTCCTTTTCCTCTGGGCAGCTTTCCAGCCACTCTTCCCCAAGCCTGTAGCGTTGCCTGGGGTTGTTGTGGCCAAAGTGCAGGAGCCGGCACTTGGCCTTGTTAAACCTCATGCAGTTGGCCTCAGTCCATTGATCCAGCCTGTCCAGGTCCCTCCGCAGAGCCTTCCTACCCTGGAGCAGATCAACACTCCCTCCCAACTTGGTGTTGTCTGCAAACTTACAACATGTACACACGGGGCTTGGGGGTGTGTTACAGACATTCAGAAAATGTTCCTTATACAATTTTTAATGGTAAAATTTCAAAACCTGAAAATACTTGGCTGGAAACCGTAACAGCTCCATCACGGAGGCCCCACGGGACCTCCTGGGAGTTATATTTCATGTGTTTTACACTCCCATTGTCCCCTGGGCACGTTCCTAGGTTGGGTTAGATCTCCTGTGATGCATGATCTTCTCTCCTCTTGTTCTCTTCTGAAGCCTTGAGGGTGAAGCAAGTTGCAATAGATGACATATATCTTGAGTTCGGTAAGGCTTATGACACTGTCCCATGTGACATTTTCATAAACAATAAGGGAAACAGTCTAAATGAAACTTCAAGATTTGATGCCAAAATGATCAAAAAAAATTTAGAGAACAGTTATCAGTTGCTTAGACTCACCCTAGAAAGATATATTGAGAGGGATTACTGAAGGGTATGTTCTGGCTCTGGCACTACTCATCGTTTCTGTTAATGATTTTAGCAATAGAATAGGGATTACCCTTAAAACAGCTGAATGTGATACCAAAGTAGTGAGATGGAGCAGAGGGAATGGAGGCTGGACATTGTATTTAAGTTTTTAAAAAAAGAAAAAAGAAATACCTTGGCCAATTGAAACAATTAGAGAGAAAATTGGGGATTGCCTGGTTGCAAGTCTGTATGGACAAAGGCCAAATACTATGCTTATGCAGAAATAACCAACTGCACAAAAATCAAGATATGAAAGCAACAGGTCTGCAGAAAGTGTTCTGGGAATTTCAGTGGATAAAAATCTGAAAATCAGCCAAAAATCCCATGCTGTTGTGAGAAAAGCCAACTTGAAACAAACAGAAGTGTCATATGAAAGACTTTGCAGGAAAGTCTTCCAGTCTGTTCAGTAATAGCAAGGTCTCAAGTGGAATATGGAGTGTAGTTTTAGGCACTGAACTTCAAGAAAGATACAGATCAGTTTGGGAGATTTCTCTAAAAACTGTGATAATGATCAGAGGACTAAAAAAAAAACCACCAAAAAACAGCCCTCGCATGAGGAAAAGAATTTTAAAACTAGTATTTAATCTTTCAAAGATAAGCCTGAAGGGCACTAATCTTCAAAATAAAAGGAAAACAAGAAAACAAAACTTTCCAATAGTCCTAATTAAAAAAATACTGGAATATATGGCCTGGGGAAGTTTGAAGCTTTCATTATTGCAGATTTTTAAGAACAGATTGATAAAGACACGTGAGGAAGAGGATGAGTGCAATTAATTTTGCCTTAGGGCAGTGGGATGGGCTAGATGACTCATTAGATGAAGGCATCTTCTACTATTACATCTACAAACTTCTGATTCTATGTATGCTGAGCACAGAACCTAGACCACGGAGTTGTACAGGGACATGAAGCAAATAACTCTCAGGAGACATTATGAGAGCATTTCAAAGTGAAGTTCTGTCTTTTAGCTAGGAAGTTTTAGCTGAAATACTTCAAGTTTCAGGCATTCAGGTTTTGACAAATATAACTGGAGATTTCTGCAGGAAGCAGACCATTCCCTGCCCCTTCCCCCAGAAAGCTTCCTTCTATTTAAATCTCAAATTCTACATAGAAAAGTATTTTTGAGGCAAACTTTTAACCACCTCCTTGTAGTGGGTACAGCATACTGGAAATGTGATGGGGATTGCTAACTCTATACCCTTCACATTTAGATAGAAAGTGGAGCGAGGGGAAGATGCTAGCTTTCACGCTGGAGAGCATACATATTTGTGAAGGGTGATTACTCGTTTGACAGCAATGCCAGGGGGCTGCACATTGGGAGCAACCTAGGAAGGAACTGGGCAACACAGCAGGGAGAAACAGTATGCAGGGTTTTGGCTTCAGCATCCTCTTTCCTCTCCTGAAAATGAGATTGCGAGCAGGACTCACCCCCCAAGAACTCCCTGAGGGTCAGGGCAGTTAAGTGCACAGCTTCTCTAGGCTTCTTAGGGAATTTCACTCTGAACTGACCTAGCAAGTAAAATCACATCTACTGTGATTTCTGGCACCTCTGTGGTCCTTTCACTATTGCCCTGTTGCTCTCCTGTCAAACAGGCTTAGCTCAGTGGCTCTGCTGGCACTTGGCAGTGAATCATCACAAAACTTAGCTGGTTTAGCTATCTTTTTTATCTAGTTTAATCTGCAAATAGCCTCAGCACTTGGAGTCTGGTATTCAAATGGTAGAGCTGTACCCCCTTCTCCACTTCAGTGTTAATGGTGACCACTCCTCTCTCTGCCCCTTGGCTCCTCCTGCTTGCGCTGGAGTCCACCCTGACAATTCGTGTCCCCCCTCCCTTTCTCTTTCCAGATGGCACTCAGGAATGGGTGCAGTGCAAGGACCCCTGTAGCCCCCAGACAAATTTCCAAGTGGTCTTGACCTTAATTTGGGGAAAAAAAAAAAAGAAAGGGGGAAAAAAAAAAAAAAGAGTTTTGGTCACATTCTCTCCTTATTTCCTTCCCCCTCCCTGCACTGGCACTCCAGATCCCACTGTCTCCATCATCAGGGATGGCAGCTGACAGTCCTGTCTAACGGGTCAGGAATGTGCCAGAGGCACCGCAGCACAGCGGTGCACGCACCAGCTCCCTATCCCAAAAAGGAAGGGAGGCAACCGTGAAAACTCCTCAAACCCTGGAGGCTCAATGCTGCAGCAGCTTCTCTGCAAAATTGGTAACTTTGGCAGGCAGTGTCATAGTGAAAACCCAAAAGATAAAGGAACAAAACCTCCGAGCTGTTTACATTCTTCAGATGTGCTGATTTGAATGGGCATCAAGTACCCAATAGGCAAATCGGTAAATATATTCAAGGTGTCTAACTTGCAGTGAAACCCCTTGCAATGCAGGGAATAAGTGCAGTTGAGGAGTTAAGCCTGAGGTCTTCTGCCCACAAGAAAGGGACAGCTAAGGTAGCTGCATGGTAGGTGGCCCATTTATGCCTTCACCCAGCTCCCAGAGGAGCAAATAAACCTAAGTTTCCCCTTCCATTTAACTTTTAGTAAAGATTCCTATTTCTTTCCGTGCCATCTTCCCAAGACACACATACACGCACTCCATAAGAATAACTCTCCTTTGCAACAAGATTGACCCCACCACACTTATTGTCAGAGCTCCTAAGGTGATAATGAACCTGCGGTATATCTGGGGTGGGCTGAAGCTACAGGCATTTGTTGCTTAAACCATTGCACAAGGTGTTACTCTAATTACTTGTGGAGCCCACAGGGGGTGAATAGCAGCTCCCAGCCTAGTGCAAAACAGCAGCGGCTTGATTCAGAGATCAAATTAGTGATTGGGTGTAGAGCAGAAGGGAAATGGGCTGGTGGGGGGAGGGAGGACAACATGCTGGTGGGAAAGGAGCCCTTGCTTTTCCTGTCTGATCCTTGCACCTCAGCCTTGGCCATCCAGCCCTGCTGGTCCTGGAAAGCTTCTCTATACCCCCTCCAGACTTGAAGAGGCTTTTATTTTTAGAAAAATCAGTGCCACATGCAACTGTCTTAAGCAAAGGCAAAAAAAAAACCTCAAACAAACTTATGAGATTTACAAGCAGTGCAAATTCCTTCACTAATGGGGTTTGTCTGCTGTTACCAAGATCCGAGCCTGGGCCACTGGTTACAGGGAACACAATGGAATTTGAAGCCTAATTAACAAAAGAAATCCCTCCACCTGCCTTTAACCAGCACACGTGTTTCCAATTGGGCTCACAGCCACAAGTGGCTAAAATTGTGCTAAACAACTCTATTCACGTGGCAGAAAAATAGCCTCCTGAATCATGAGCCAGATCCAGATGATCAAGGGACCACAAGGATCAAAACAAGACCATGTTCAGGGACACAGATGAGGCGGAATGGGAAGGGTAATTTTACTAAGAGAAGACCTTAATGCTCAGCAGCCCCGTTAGCTGTAAATGGCAGTTGTTACCAGTCTTGGGGTAAGACATTGGTGCCTGTGCTCAGTATGAATGAGTCAGGGGAACAGACTTCACCACCACCCCTTATCTCTTTACCATCTGCAATCTCATACAACCTATTGCATGAAACCTATGCACTCCAAAGTGGTGCAGCTGTCTTCTTGCCTCTGCATATAGCTAGGCATTTCAAAGGAAAACGTACAGCAAGTGTTCAGTAAACTAACAACAGAGCCAAATCAGTAACATTTTGCTCCTCAAAACGAAAAGGTGTCTCTCCCTTTCAAGGAAGATAAAAATCCGCCAGCCATCTGCTTTTATCCTATGGCTGTGGTATGCTCAAGAGCACTGTATGTTGACTGCCCCAAGTGCAGCTCTTTAGACAGACTCGGTGACAGATTGTAACAGGCCTGCTGATACCTACTCTGACCCTGAATCAAAGGATTCACAGGAATCACTGCTGGTCTGGAGTTGCTCCACTTCTGTAGTTGAAATGCAAGTGTAAGTAGCTAATTACAAGCTCTTTTCATCCTAAAACAAAACCTTTTAAGCTCTCTCTGATAGTTACTAGCAAGATGCTGCTTGCATTTTTTCTTATTTAAGTATGGTGGCATCATGTGAGACCCACATAAAAACCACAAGGAAAATTCAGATTAAAGTCTTGGGTCCTGCTGTGTAAAAAGTGCCATCCAGCTGGATCATCTGCACCCAGCCCCTGCCCTGAAGTGCCCCCAGGGACCCGCTGTCACCCAGAGACAGGAGAATCAATGATGCCCAACAGAAATAGTGATGCCCAGTGACACTCCCCCAGCTCAGAGCACACCAAACAGATCAGGCTTGCTTCCAAAGAAATGCATTAGGTTGAGCTTTTTGGAGTTTTCTAACAAGTTACTGATGAACCAGAAACTCTTCAGCTAGTTCTGTTTCTCTGTTTTCTACCAGTGACAGGCGATCATGAGCCAGAGCCTCAGCCCCAGTGTTTGGGGACTTTCTGAATACTGGAGCAGCTGTTTCCATTTCAGACACAGCAGGGCCAGGCTCACAGCCTGCACAGACAGGGAGGAGGATGGGGGTGCTACACTGCGCAGGTGCAGAGCACACATTCAAAAGCCCCTATAGGGCATGTGTTCAGTCCGAGAAGAGACTGGGTAGCTCTGGTATGGGATACATATGCTGTGTGCCCACGTGCATGGCACCCGACTGGCGGAGGTCTTTATGTTACTCATTATCAGCCACAGTCATTGGTACAAGAGCTCAGTGCTGCCAAGCGTTATCTTGCAGAGGGGAAAAAGGCAGCCTGGTGGGCTGTTCCCACACACCCTTTGCCTGGGACAGCTGTTTGGTGTCAGTGTCCTTCAGGTGGCTGCTGAGGACCTCTCAGGTTGCGGAGAGGCTCTGGTTTGCAAGGCTCAGCATTACTTTTCTTCTGCAAAAAGAAATGTAACAGGCATCTGGGATTAAAGAGGAGTAAAGTGGGGTTAAGAGTCTTCACTGCATAGGCCTCCTAGCTGAGCACTGCTGGTGTGATCAAAGCCAGCTCTGCTAACGACCTTTTCTTCCCAACAGCACAGCCTGGGAGGGTACAGTGCCAGTCCTGTGCTCAAGTTGCATATTGGAGAGGATGGAGCTGCACGTGGCACCAGGAATAGTCCTGCCTCAGTCATTCCACAATCACTTGAATTATTATCACTGGAACTTTTCTAGATCTAATTTTATTTGCAAATTAAAATACAGTAAGGTTAAAGCTAGCAAAGCATAAGTCTACTCGATTTAAGTTTTATGATACATATTTGATATGAAAGCTATAGCGAAAAATTAATTTAAAAGAAGCTGCAGCTTCTGATACCCTGTCATATATCTCTGGAAAGATGGAATTAGATTAGTGTAGAGATACGCACTCCACCCTGCCTCAAACCCTGTGAATGCATGGGTGGGGAGGCAGCCAACCCACTGAACAAATCTAGTCCAAAGCCAAGTGCAGGGGAGCTGGGGGATGCAGAGGGGTGGGTTTTGCCTGGCAAAGTGCTTGAAATTGACACCAACTACATGATCTGCCAGTTCTGCCGGGGGCAAGTCTGGGATGCAGCCCAGCTTCTCAATAACCTTGAGCTGTGCCAAGGAATCTCACGCATGCCGCGCTGCTAATCAGCCGGTGAGGGTCCTGCCGGCTGTTCAGTCCCTGCCCTCACCTCAAATTGGTGACAGGAATGCCGAGACTGCACCTACCAAGCCTACTTCCAAAAGGGATTAGCAACCCCAGCTTTCTCCCCCCAAAGGCTTTCTGTACCAGCAGGCCAGTCCAAGGAGAGCGGGGCTGCTGAGCCTTGTTTCCACTGTAAAAGGGAAATGTGTTGCATGGCAGGAAGCAAGCAGCAACGTTAGTGATGCATCCACCTTTAAATTGCTGAGCACACTGTCTGGAGCTGGCTGGTGTGCTGGTTACTAGCACCTGCTTGGAATTCTAGGAGGTGAATGGAGTTGTCCTCTTCCACAGAGGGAAAAGGAGCCATCAGACAGGGAAAACAGGGCTGCTCTCCTAAAGTTTTCCTGGGAGAAGTAAAGTTTCTCCCTTGGAAACATCAGTAGTTGTCCTTATAAAGATCAAAGCAAGTCACAAGGCTGTCTATGTCCTCAAATCCCTCCTTCCTCCTTGCTGCTGTTGATCATCATTCAGCCAAGCCCACGGTTGATGATACCTGCCCCTTCAACGTGGAGCATGGCTGACAGGACTGCCTGGGAGGACGACAGCAAGCCGGGGCAAAGAGCTGACAGTACAGGATTAGCTAGGCATGTGAATTTGTGCATGCAGGCCTGGAGCGTTTCTAGGTCCCCATACTCTCTTGGAGACTTTGTGACTCAGTCATAGATGCAGATGGGAATATACCTCCCTGCTAGCAGAAGGAAGCTGGCTTGAAAAGAAAGGTTTCCTGGGAAGAAGAGAGTGATGACAGATCTCCGAGAAGGCTGAGACTGAGACAAGAAGTCTAGGATTTAGAAAAAGGGGTTTGGATGAAAGAGGACTTGGAATACGATGCTTGAGAAAAGAGTAAGGTGCAGAAAGACAAGGGAAAGAACAGGCGTGAAGAGAAGGACAGAACGAAGAGGGAGGACAGAGAGAAAGGACGTGGGGAATGCGGAAGGAGGAGTTCAGTATGGGGAGATACATCGGCATCAACCAGGGAGGCAGGTCGTGCTTGTGGGGACTGGATGTGGAGTAGAGCAGCTGTGCTGGTAATATGACAACAATGCCTTGATGCCCAAATGCAGAAACCTCTCTAAAAAAAAAAAAAACAAAAAAACAAAAAAACAACCACAAAAAAACCCCACACACCCCCCTGGCTCAAGCTATCTGCCAGTGGAAACATGCCTATGGATGAGCTGTAAAAAAAGGAGGATACTTTTTAGTGTCATAATATCTGTTCTTAAGTCAGATGAGCTATTGTGAAAAGTCTAGGGTCTCCTGGCCAAGCATATAGCACCAGCTCTCCGGGCACAGAATGAACTTTTTGAGGATTTATCAGTCTGTTCAGTTACTAGTTTCTGAACTGGAGTTCACTTAAAAAAAAAAAAACAACCACAACACACACACACAAACCAAACAAACACAAAACCAAAACAAACAAAAACCAACCAAACAAAAAACCCTAAAAGAAACCCCACTGAGTTTGTTTTGTTTTAAAAAGTGACAGACTATCTGGATAATTTTCCTTGTTTCAAATTACATCAAGAAAAGAATAATATATGCATTTCAAACTTCCATGCTATTAGCATTAATTGAAATCTTCTATGCAGCCTGCTGTGTATGGGAAAATAGTTTATCGACTCTTGTTGTTTTGAAAGCTGGAGAGATGGAAGTGTTACGCCAAAGTACTCAATCTAAACAGACCTGACATTTGCTTCACATACAAATCAAGTCCACATCTGGCTAGAAGGAGAAACAAATGACACTTGGAAATGGAGAAGGGGGTGGCTTTGAAAATTTTAGACTGGGATTTTCAAAGTTACGGTGGGGATTTAGATGCACCATCCCGTTAATTTTAACGACTATCTAAATTCCCTAGTAGGCTTTGAATAACCTCAAAGTTAAATTCTTGTTATTTTGGGGTATTTCCTTTACTTGACCCGGGTTTGTCCTTCCACAGTGAAGAGAAAGAGGTGAAAAGTGTTGTGTGCTTTCTGCTCAGAAAGAGCTCTGCAGAGACTTCACTGCCTAAGTTTGCGGTGGTCGTTGTCACTGCTGCCTTCTCTCCCAAACACTCATCTCAAGCCCCCTGAATGCTATTTGTTTGCCATGTTGCTGACAGAGATTGTACAGATAGCTTGGGAGAGGACGGTAAATCATAACTATATGACAAGCTGCTTCTGACAGCAGGTCCCTCTCGTCCCATTTCTGGAACCTTTTGGACTTTGTTTAATGTGGTTTTGTGGTCTGAAATATTCTATACATCTTTTTGAACCTTTCAGAGACTCCCTTTGTATCTTACTCACACAGTTCTGCAATTACCTATTGGACTGGGAAGGTCCAGAGCTGACAACTCACTTTTAGCCTGGTGACAGTTACTGTATCATTTCACTACCCAGCTCCTCATTAATTTTCTGTGTTAAATTTTTATGAAGAAAAAAAAATATTTGAGCAGCTATAGAAGATGCATAAAGAGCAGACACATAAAACCTCGAGCTCAACACCTTTCCATCTGCAAAAACATTCCTATACTTCTGGCTATGTAAAAAGAGTTCTTCCTCAAAAAAATGTAAACACATAAAAACATGAGAGCTCTGTGAGGCAAAGTGGTTTACCTGGCAGAGGGCAGGGACTGAGGCTTTCAGCATTTTCACTCGTTGTGCCCCAGTTTTCTCCTCCATGATACAGAAATAACAACAGCATTCATTTTCTTTGGTAAAAACATCTCTTTTTGATGGATTTGTTTTTCCATCAAGGACAGAAAATGTATTTTGTTTGAAAAGTGAAAATGGGGGGTTGCAAACTGAAAGGTGGGTTGCTTTCAGCAGTTCTCTAGGTAAAGCTAGAAATAAAGAAAGTACTTTTTCTGCTCTGCGGCTGACACCCACAGGTGTTAAGCACATTAGGGTTTAATGCTAACTCATATGTGTCACCACAAGCTCCTGGCTCTACGTTTCACGTTAATATAAGTTCATCCCATAAGCTTATTGGCATGCAAATAAAACATACACCAGAGTCCAAGGCAGCTGAAATGGCTGAATTACTGCAAAGACAGCAGCCTACCAGGCAGTAGGAAGCTCAGCAGCGTGCCAGCAGAAAGAGGGACGAATAGCAAGGAAACAAGATGGGGAGAGGGAAAAGAGTGGCAAGTGCAGTAGTGGGAGGACCATGAGAAGGATCAGAACATTGGCAAGACTGGCAATAAAGAAGGTCACATCCCGGGTCCACTAGTAATTAAACATGCCATGGAAAGGAGAGGCAGCAAAGAGGTTAGAAAGCATACAGAAAATGTTTTATAGCTGGCAATGACTGGCTAAGAAGGGGTATTGCTCTGTGTATGATTCTTTTGCTCCATTTCATGTCTCACTCTGGAAAGGTTCACAAGGAAGAGAGGCTGCTGAGACCTCCACATGTTAGCGATACTGCCAAAATCCTTCTCAGCCTGGAGTGGTGTATTCTCTTCCCTGATGCTCTGGGGGCAGGTCCGATTACTTAGTTCGCTCTTCACACTCTGCTGAGGCTGCCCTGCGATCTGTCACCCGCTGCCTGCTGCTTCCCCTCTGGGTCAGCAGCGTGCTCGCTCTCCAGGCGCCGTCCTAAGCAGTGCTCACCTCCCACCCTCCAGTGCACAGTGAGCATCTCCTAACTGGATTCATATATTCAGTAAGTGAATACCCAGAGCTACCAGCGAAGGGGGATAGTAAATACGCCCACACTCCCACCGTCGTGCCCCCTTTACACAACCATCCACTTTTTTTTTTCCACAAAACCACTGCACGTAATCGCTTCCTCCCATCTGGCAGATAGGGCCCATGACAGGCAGCTTATGTGGTGGCATGGTGGCAGCGAGCGATGCTGTCCAGCCACACGAACTAAACCCTATAGCACATTTGCAACGGCTTGCAGAGGTCAGTAGTTCAGCTCAAAGTCCTGGATCAGGGAGGTGCTGTCACTCCAATACAAGAAGGAAAGACGTGTGGCTGTCCAGGCTGGTAATGCTGTGTCCCAGCCACAGGTAGGGAAGGGGGTATGAGATGGGAGACCCTGATACAAGAAAGATTGGTTTGGGACTTCAAACACAGAGCTGTAAAGACAACCAGCCTCAGTCCTCAGCTCCACTCTTGAAGAAGCCCCTCTTTGTATTGGTTCACATCTGTAAGAGGTGAATTAGCAATGCTTCCACTCACTGCATCTGGTTAGACGTCAGGGCAGGGATCATGACTGTGCATGAGATACCCTCTATCGCTGTGCTAACTCCGGACACCCGCAGATCACAGGCCTGCCCCGGGCAGAGAAACCAGCTGCACTTCTGTGGGCAGGGTAAGCCTGGTAGCACAGTGCTGCGCTCCGGCCAACGACCCCTGACGCTCAGCAGAGCCGACGGCCCGGGATACAGGGACTCGCCAGCACTTCTAGCAGAGGCTCATCCACAGCTAACAGGAGGTCCCGCACTGCATTGCCCAGCCCTTGTAGATCAGTCTCTCCTGATTGTCCCACACTCAAGACATTATGGCTTTGTGTTCAGCTGAGACTTTTAGGAAGGTCTAGGACACTCCAAAAAAATATGTGCAAATAAGAAAATGTTAGATTAGTTAAGATTGCTCTTTTTACTAGCTGTAAAAATGAGGAAACAGAAAGCCAAGGATGAATCACTGTATTAATGATGCCACTCAATTAGCAAAATCATACTCAATACCTTAAAAATAAAATTGAAAGCTACGCTCAGTTTCACCTAAGGAGCATTTGAGAAGTATTGTTATCAATACTTGCATATACATTTCAGAACCATCATTGTAAGCTGATTTCATTACACTATTTATCCCTTACAATTATTTTAATCATCTTTGAAATAGACTAAACATATGGTTTTGTCCTGGTTTCAGCTGGGATAGAGTTAAATTTCTTCCTAGTGCTGTGTTTTGGATTTAGTATGAGAATAACGTTGATAACACAGGGATGTTTTTAGTTGTTGCTATATAGTTGTAGTCTATAGTCAAGGACTTTTCAGCTTCCCGTGCTCTGCCAGGTGCACAAGGAGCTGGGAGGGAGCACAGCCAGGACAGATAATCCAACTGACCAACGGGGTATTCCATACCATATGATATCATGCTCAGTATATAAATAGGAGGCGTGGTCCAGGAAGTAGCGATCGCTGTTTGGGCATTGCTCGGCAGGTGGTGAGCAATTGCATTCTGCATCACTCATTTTGTATATTCTATCATTATTATTATCATCATTATTTTCCCTTCCTTTTCTGTTCTATTAAACTGTCTTTACCTCAATCCACGAAGTTTACTTTTTCTTTTTTTTTCCAAATCTCTCCCCCATCCCACTGTGGGGCAGGTGAGCGAGCGGCTGTGTGGTGTTTGGCTGCCTGCTGGGTTAAATCACAACAGGTTTACATACGGTTTATTCACATCCTTGAAAGACATGTAATGTCAGAGTGATTTGAAAAAGTCTTATCCAATTCCATAATATTGAGCAGTACATTAGTAATATAGTTTATAATTTTTTCTTCTGTATTAATAACATAAGGAAATGCATGAACATAGAAATCATAAGAGTAAGAGTCCCACGAGTTTAAAAATCCAAGATAATCATAGACCAATGACTCTGAAGAGTGGCAAAGGGATTCCAGGTCTAAAGAACCAAAACTGATTGGTTGCAAAGTGCTTTCAGTTGAAAATAGAAAAAACCTTGGAGACAAGGAAAAGGATTTTGTTCCTGAGTAAATACAGTTAGATACCAATTCACAGTGGCTTCTGTGTCCTTCCTTATAAAGGGTTTAATTTTTAAATCATTCTAAAATAAAATAACACCCTAATTTAAATCTTTAAAGCTCCATGAAAATGGTACTTCTCATTTTAATTAAGACTACCATGCACCTGGGTTTCCCTGGAAATGAACTGTTTTTCCAGCCAGATGCTTTATCAGGGTGAACGTTGCCCAGGCCGTGCAGACATCTGATATACTGGCAGGTCAAATACTTCCATGGAAGTGCAGTAGCTCCTATAGGGCTACCTATACAGCCAGAAGTCCTCTACAAGCATGTGGATCAACTCAGTAGCAACTCCACTGCACACATGTGCAACTCTTTAGCTCAAGGGAAGAAATTAAATCCCTGAATTCTGTTTAAAATCAATAAAATACAGAGTGTGTACACACATGATATATATGAATTCATAGTTCTGTGATACACTTAAAAAAAAATCACCTCTGAAAGCAGACGTTAAAAAAAAAAACCAAAAAACAGCCCACAGTTCTGTAGCCCAGCAAGTTTTTAGTTGCAGTATTGTCTAAAACAAACCTTTCCCTCTCCCCATGCAATAAATAATCCAAAGCTGTCACCCCTGCATCTGAGGTCTGCTTATCTCACAAGATGTAAATGTATGAAAAATCACTATGGAAAGTGAATTAAAGCAGTGATGCCACTTTAGCTAAGGGTTGTGAGGTTTTAGATAAAATAGCGCTGGCTTCTACGGATTGATTTTTCTGGGACTTGCTAAGTTGTAAGAACGTTGCATTTAGTCCAGGAGTGGCACTGGAGAAGCTTGAACTCTCAGAGAAGTAAACTTCCAAACAGCTGTTTGTGAGCAGAGTTGAGCCCATCGCTAATGATACGCCAATCACTTGTGGCAGATGGCATCAACATTTTGGCTATTAAAACAGCTCAAGGAACAGCATATGCTCCTGGCAGGGGGGCTCGAAGGAGACAAGAGACATCACCATGATGAAACTAATCACCTTTACGATTTTAACCCAAAGCTTGCTATGCAGTTTCCAAAATGTGGGGATCTGCACTTTGCACGGGCACACTTCTGGAGAGACCCATCTCCCCTGCTGAGATGATACCCTTCTCTTAAAGCAATGCTGGGTCTCAGCTCTGTCCGAGAGTGCTCTGGTGGCTGGTAGGATAGGGAAGTTTTAAGCACTGCTCTGCTCTAGCAATCCTTCTTCATATTCTAGATGTGACCCTGAAATGAAAACAGCTGAGAAAAGTCCCTTTTCACAGGACAGTGGTGTAAAGCTTTTGCTGCTAATTACTTTTTCTTAACTGGAATGACGTTGGCTGAAAATCCCCTGAACTTGAGAGTCAGGAAGCCACAGCTTGCTTTGCCAGAGGAGTAATTCAGAGGAAGAAACGTGCCCAAACAGCTCATACACTCCCCAGAGGCAGCCGGGGGTTAAATCACCTGAATAAAAGGGAAGTATGGCTGGAATGAATTCCTGTAACCATAAGCACTTTCTCTTGCTTTTAAAAGCTCTGTCTTCTAAAAGATAGAGCCACAGATGTTCAAATCCTAGTCAAGGTGTTCTGCAAGTCCATGATGAGCATGGTGAGGGCAGTAACAGGATCACTTCTTAGTCTCACAGTTCCCCCCACTCTGGCTGGCAAAAGGGAATAAAAGTTCCTTCCATGGCCATGATCCCGAGTACCAACAGCACTTCGCAGTCGTGCAAGGGTCATTCGTCCTGGTGTCCGATTCCCAAAGCCAGCCTCTTCCTGCAGTTCTGCCCTGGTACTAGTTCTTTGTTCAGCATCATTTCCACAGCTGTCAGCCAGGAAAATTCAGGTCCTGCATTTCTCAGGCTCCAAGACCCACCAACCCAGGGATACTTCATCATTTAATGAGCTGCCTTCTCCTTTGACAGGCATGTCTCCAGACAGGACAGTTTTGACTAGAGCAAATATATTCTACATATGTTTCTGATTAGGATCCATCCCATTGTCCCAATATATTCCCTACATTGCTTTATGCCGTGTTACACAAGGTCAGCTTCTAGATCTACATGTAACATAACATAATTATCAATGACAGGGCGCAAAGCCCCAGGGCAAGACAGAAAGGGAGGCCCATGCTGCTCAGACCAGATGTCCACGGACAGCTGTTCACTTGTCACCTAGTGACACACAAGTAACATGCCAAATTTCTGCCTGTTGCAGAGTTTTGACTTTATCTTGCTGAATTGTTTGTTCTTCCTTTAATAGCCAGCACGGCCAGAGGGCCAGGATGGCCACAAGGCATTTCCAAGATATGTGTCCATGTTACCGTCACCCCGATGCTCAGAGCCTGCCGGCGTGCCAAGGAGCACTTGAAACCTGAAGATGCTCTGGGATATGGCAGCCATTGGAAAAAACAAATTTGCTGTTACCCACAAGCCACAGCGGGTGAGCTGCTATCGGTCAGTGCCAGTGCTGATGGTTATGCTGAGAGAGGCTGTGGGCTTTCTCATTTCCTGCAGATATGCAGAGAGCTAAGGCTCAAACGCTCATTGTGGGAGAAGGAAGTGGCCACAGAGTCCTCAACGTCCAGATAAGGCTGGGACCCCTCTCCTACTGAAACCATGGGCAGTTCAGTGTCAAAAAGCCTTCAAAGATGTCGGGGTGCAACCTTTTCTGCCACACTTTGAGTACCCTCCACCCCAGCTGTCTTCCTTGGCAGCAGCAAATGAACTTGCTTTAGCAGGTTGGCTTTTCCCTCCTCATTTTGCAGTGTGTTGTCAGATGTCTGCTGAGAGAGGCTGACCCACACGCAAGGGTCAAACTTTACCTAAGTGTTCATGGGCTGAGTTCATCCTGAGAAAGGGCTATTGTGGAACTGCTCCCTAACTGCAGGCACATTCATGTTAGCCCCAAGTGATCCAGCACAGCCTTAAGCTGCACCAGCTATATGTTGCCTGAAAGAAACTGTGTATTACATGGTCTGTAACATAGATGCACTTGCCATCTCAATTTCTATCCCACAGGTGGGAAATCTGAGGCACCAAACAATTCTGGGACTTGTCTTAGGTCCTCTACAAAGCAGAGACCCACCCACCTTTGCAGACTCCTGCCCTGTACATCACCAATGCTATCTCCACCAACTGCGCACACCAAAGCCAGAAACCACAGGCAATCTGTAGAAATGGAAGCGCTAAAAATGAAGTGAGCCCATCCCAGAGCAGGAAGGGGCCAAGGCCAGCCTGCAGAATGAGTTCAAAAGCGTTAGCGGGGGGAGGATTAACACAAGGGACTGAAGCAGGTGATCTGACTCCAACTGGGCTACAAGGCTAGCCAATCCCACTCTCCAACAAAGGGTATCTCTGCAGTGAGGAAGATTTTCCCTTTCTTTTCTGTGCTGTGGTGCTCAGCTGCCCCTGCATTTTGCAGATGCACTCAGCTGAGACTCGTCCCAGAGCCTTGCATTCAGAGCACATAAAAGCTTATGCCTCCCCCTGTGCCCATGTGTCACAACAGTGTCAGCCCATGTCACCGATCAGAAGTGAACTACAACAGGGCTATTGCATAGCCCCCCAGCACGCCTCTGGCCTGCCAGCCAGTGAAAGGCTTAAAAACATGACTGCATGAGGCACTTCTACAGAAAAGCAAAGATTCAATACAGGCTTTATAGCTTAGCCTTTGCAATATTTTGCCTGTAAAACAGGGTTCTTGAAAGAGTGTATTTGACTTGCTCAAAACACAGCCATTTCTCCAAACTTCTCCAGGCTGAAAGGCTTCTTCGAGTCTTACACAAGCATGATGAGAATCATGATTTGGCCTGTAGCCTTTTCCCCTCAGGACCAGTTGAGCTGCCTGCTGTACATCAG
The DNA here is from genome assembly GCF_964195595.1 of Calonectris borealis. Taxonomy (NCBI): domain Eukaryota; kingdom Metazoa; phylum Chordata; class Aves; order Procellariiformes; family Procellariidae; genus Calonectris; species Calonectris borealis. The sequence continues at coordinate 24,492,087 of NC_134318.1, forward strand.
ACTGTAACACAGGGGCATCTGGATCTCCTGTAACCCACCACCTGGTAGCTGCTGAAATGATCCCATTTCCTTCCATTCACTACTTTTTTTGTTCCCCTTCCTTTTTTAAGAATTCAGTCATCTGGTCAGATTAGGTGGTTCAGAGAATTTCTTAACAGTCAAAAAAATTCTGCGAAAAATGCTAAAATGCTCTTGGCTGTGTCCTGTCAAACTAAATCCAAACCTCATCAGTTTTCAACAAGTCTCTGAGAACACATTAAATTGATATGAAATCAAACAGACACGGACGTTTTGCTGGAGCCAGTCAATTTTGCTGACGGTAAATCACACCCAGCTCTAGCCCACAGCCATGCTCTCCAGCCAGCATGGCTATTCTGGAGTCACACAACCACGCGCACGCACACAAATGCATTATCTCCCATTAGGCTGTTCAGTAACGGTCTATTTATAACAATGTGTTATACATCTCCTTGCCTACTTGGATTTTACCTGATCCTAGGCACCGTCTTTTGCATAAGATGAAGCATGGACCCATTTTTCTCAAGGTAGGTATGTAGCCTACGTACAGATGCATAGGGGAGAGGAAGGGGGCTATATGTGCCACATAACAGAGACTAGAGGAGGCACATGGTGCTGGGGAGAGACACTGACACCAGAGGTGGGGTTAGGACATGGCTGCTATGTTGCAAGGGGCAGCATGCTTGTAAATAGAGTGTGTCCAAGCCAATGCCTGCCCTCCTGCGCATGCTCTGCAAGCGCCTTCTTCCCACCTGGCTCCATCTCCCAAACATACACACCAAGCAAGACAATTTGGATCAAAGCAAACCCAGCACACAGCAAGGCAGGGGGACCCAGCCTGTCAGCAGGGTCACAACAGCCCCTCACCACTCAAAATCTCCAGGATCCTGCTTTCTACCAGCCCCATACAGGCCACAACAACAGCCACTGCACAGACCCAAAGCCCCTCCAGGAGGACATACCTTGCCAGGAAGCCCTCGTGAGTCCCTGGGTTGAGCAGAGGAGGCAGATCCCAGCAGGAAGGGTTACCACATCCAGGGCCCTCCAGATGCAAGCGAGCAGACCAGAAGGGCACATGCATATGCTTGGGGCTGTGGGCCTGGGACAGCCCCTCCCCACAGAGCCCCCCATGCTGAGGGCAGGGGAAGGCCTCCTGCCCCTTCCCACCACGTGTGTGGCCAGAGCAGGGCAAGGAGGCAAGGAGGCACACAGACACCCCCCACCACACAGCAGCCTGAACAGCCAGCCATGCTGAAGGGCAATTAAGTTCCTCATTAGTTGTAATTAGCAGGCACCTGACACCCCTTAACAGAAGCCCAGCAGCAGAGGGGCCTCTGCCTGCCAGGAGGGGGCTAGTGGGGAGCCGGTTTTTGTGGCTTGTTTTATCAGCCCCCATTTCTCTGAGCTCCCCGCGACTGTGCTGGAGCCTCACCAGAGGCAGCACCTGTGAGCATGAGTCTGATCCACCCCCCACTGCAGTCAGCCGGGGACCGCCGCTGATTTCAGCAGGTTGTGGATCAGACCTTCCCTGAATAGGCTGGAAAGAACAGCCCGGGAGAGCTAAGCCTTGGGCTGAGCTGCCGCCACCAGCACGAGCCGCTCTGGGGGCGGGGGGCTGTGTGCTAACAACTGATCCCAGAGCAACTCCCGTTAATTATCCCAGCCCTCCTGCTTGGTGCTTCTGCCCTCTACAAATGTACGAAACAAGGTCTACAAAAATCTCCTTCCCTGGGTGAGATCTCTCGCCAACCCTCTCACCCAAATGAAATCTTCAAGCAGCAGGAACTTCACCTCATACCCCCAAGGCAGATAAAAGATTAACCTGGGCAGGGAGACCTGCCGACACTCTGTAGTCAGGCACGTTATCCATTGCACTACTGGTCCTCAGCAAATTAAGTGGATCAGGCAATATCATCTTTCCAACTTCACAGCCAGAAGGAAGGGCGTCCCTAAGTGGGCCACTGACCTTTTGGTATAACTTGGTTGCTTCAGCACACGTGGGTGGCAACCTGCTTTGTCTCCACAAGGCTGTTAATGTGCGTGGTCTAAAGGACCTTGATTATTTTCAAGGCAAAATAATCTTGGGGATGAGGGGAACCAAGAAGCAGGGAACAATAAAGAGAAGAGAGGAAAAACTTGCAAGTGCACACTCTTGTTCTTGCTTCACTTTGAATTGGTTTTAAATTGGGCTTTGCTAACTGTGCAAGGCTATGCATTGCTATGCAATCATCAGCCAGTATTGCACTGTTTCTCCCCGTGGCTTCCATGCTTTCACCAGGCTGTTGTGGCCGCCTGCAGTGAGTGCACTGAGAAGCAAGCAGGAGCAGGTGGCAGGGCGGACAGGCATGTTGGGTGGCTGCGCCAGAACGGCTTGGACAATGTTTGTTGAACAGTCAGCAAGACAAATGTTCACTCTGCTTTTTGCAGAGGGAAGGCTTTGGATCCTCTTGAAAGCCTGTCCCATCAGCCGCCAACCTGTTTATTGCATGCCCACATCCTTTGATTAGTTCTTAAGCACCTGGCCTTCACTCTGCAGTGCATGAGCTTCCTACTTAATGCATTTATCTTCACAGATAAAGATGAGGGAAGGGAAGAGCTGCTAACTCCCTTGGATAGAGCAGATCTTTTGATGCAGGTCTCTTAAATCCTAGGCTAGCCATTAAATCCCTCCAGCGTTTAGTGGTCTCCAACTGGTTCTTTAGGTCATTCATTATTTATAGGATGTGCCTGGTATTTCATCTGGAGGAGGATGGCAAACACAGAGTTGGGAATCTCTGTGTCCTCCTTACCCTCAGAGACACTGCAGAACTTCAGACTCTTTGGAGCTAATCCCATGCTCTTTTAACTCATTTGTAGAGGTACTCTTTCTAAGAGGGGAAAGGATCAGTCAATGTGATGTACAGGTCCTATATTTTCACTTTGTTACTGTTATATTGAGCCTGCAAGCTGAATATAGAGGAAAGCTTATAGAAAGAAACATACCATTAAAAAAAAATAATAATGCCATTATTTCTAGCTCAAATTTAATCTCCAGCTATGGTTCTTGCTGTGACTCCATGAGAGTAAAAAGCCCTTCATAACCGGTTAAGCTCTTCCCATGAAGGCACCTACCAGTCTGAGCACGGCTCCTCTTTTTTTTATTGATGCACTAAGTAGCCTGAGCTCCCCAATTCCCATACTGCAAAGCAATCACAGAATCTCAGACCATTTTTTGGAGTGCGTGTGTGGCTTTCCATTGCATCCTCTCTAATTTTTCGGTTTCTTTAAAAGTAAGCCCTGTTTTAAAATGTCTACAACAAAGGTCTGGAAGGGGAGGCAATATCTTTTATTAGACTAAATGACATAGATGAAAAAACTAGACAAGTCTTCAGTTACGGAAGACTTTTACCTAATCAAAGATACTACATTTCTCTGGCATCCCTGCCTTGCTTATAGCCTTAAACCACTTCATCTTCACCAATTCCAGTACCAAAAAGAAAGCATAGAAATCTTAGAAAGGCTGGACATTTAATCTGTACTGCCACAAAACAGCATTATTATGAGGACTGCACTGCCAGGGCTGGTTTGTTGTTGTAGGATAGCTCACCAGAACTAGGCAACTCCTATTTCTTAACTATAAATCACCACTAAAACCATTTGTTTGCATTCAAAACCAACAATGGCATACTTGAATTGCAATAAATTAGTTATGTAGGGCAGCACAGAGAATCACCAAAAAGTACATTAAGTCAAGTGGGATGTAGTAAATATTTTGATAAGCTGTTGTCAGAGCACAAGGCAGCTATTTTTAAGCTACATATTTAATCTCTGTCTTGTTACAGATAATGGGTGAGCTCCCTCTGCCTCTTCCTGATTTGTCTTCTCCACAGTCTTTGAAAGTTAGGATTGGGGTAAAACATCCTCCCACCTTCAGGCGGGTTTTGAGATACAGCTGCCCGGGATGTACAGTGGTTACTTGAGCTGCGACCCTGCAGTTCTCTTTCCCAGCAGCTAATGCAGTACCTGGGGAACAACCTAATACCAAAATATCACATGTACAGAGAAAAAAACATTTCAGGAAAGCATCACTCCTAAAGAGAATGAGGCAGACTGTAAATCTATCCAGTTCAGCCTCCCCTACAGCTGGGAAGGTCTCTCGCTTCAGATTCCCCCCATCTGTCTTTTCGGCATCGGCCTGTCACCACAGAAAGCTGCTGACAGATGGCCCCGATTCACACAGCCATGCAGGAAACCCCGATTACACATTATCACTGTGCAGGAATTCATCTCACAGACAGGCATCCCTGCCTACCAGTGTCTACAGTTTAATACACTGAAGTCCCATCATCATTGTAGCCGCATCTTATTTATCTGGTTAAAAAAAATAATTGAAAAAATCAGCAGCAGCATGAGACACACTCTGCCTTGTTCAATAATGCTAGGGGCAGCTGCTTGTGCCAGAGGGCTGTGTATGGTTTCTTACTTTCCTCAGAAAAAATAGACTTCAGAAAAGGTCATAAAGTTGCAGTCAGAGTAGATCTGCCCTGTAGTCCCTCTTGCCCAGCAGCTTGTTCCCAAGAGCAGCGTGGATCTGGCAAAGCAGCTGTGAGATAATCCCTCAGCAGATCCTACTCGGTAATAAGGATTTCTCTACCTGCCCCCATAACCATCCCAGAAGACTTGCATGAATACAGCCCCGTCCACCGCAGGTGCCCTGATACCGGTGTAAGGGAACGCATGCTGCCATTTCTGTTCCTGCACAGCAAGGGAGGTAAGTTGCACCAGGACAAAAGGCATCACATTCTCACCACTAAAGCTGAGTTGATGTAACTACTTAAACACAAAATTACATCTTTACAGCATTATACTGACCAAACTTTTATGAGGAGACCAGGACATAGAGAGTGGCCAAGTGAAAAACAAAGTCTAATAGTACAATGAGTAAAAAAATTATATTCTAGATCAATTATTTACATGCTGCCCCAAACCCCACATCCTTAGACCTGTTAAGTAAAGAATGTTTATTTTACAGTTAAAGAAAGATACCAGGAGATACAAAAAGCTATTTCAGACATTAAATGAAAGCATTCCTGAATGGTGAAAACCATTGTGTACAAAAAGGGCACAGAGAAGGAGCCTTTGAGAAACCTGAATAAGAAAATAAATCTCCCTTTATTTGCCTTGGAGAGACTTTTTTTTGATGTCAGCTCAACATTTCTTTGAAACCTTTACCATCAAGTTGCACAGTGCAAAAGGGAAACAGAGATGTTTATTTATCAGCAGAGAATTGCAGGCCAGTCTCTGCCCAGGATGGGCTCTGTCCTCTTTAGAGCTGCTGCGATGGCAAATATGTCTCCTAACCCTGGATAACGGTATTGCCCAGGATAAGGAGGCCCCGCAGCAGCGTGCAAACCCCATCTGGATCTGGGGCGCCCAGAGGGACAGTGTGAAAATATTCACAGCAAAGGACGAAATGGTTTGAAATTGCATTTGTCATATTCTTTTCTTTATTGACATAGGAATATCCATTTTTTCCTGTTCCCTTCCCCAGGATGGTGGGAAAAATCACCATACTTCCTGAATAAATGAGTGGAAAAAAGACCATCTGGAGTTAAAAATGAGCTTGTAATGCAAAGCTAAAAAGACAAGGGTTTCTTATGTATAATTTCAATGCAAAAGCAGCCTTCCTGTTAAATTCCTTGGTAATTTCATAATGTAAGAGTCACCCAACACAAAAGTACGGAAAAATATGTTAACTCCTTGACTATCAGGGGGCTACAGCCTATGACGAGCTCAGTATTTGCTCTTCTCAGCCCCTAGCCTCAGTGCCCACCACCCTCATCATACATGAACCATGCAGAGAAACAAACTCCCTCCACAGTGGACTCCTCTCTGGGGTCTGAAGCCACGAACACAGGGACCACGTCTGGGAGGTTTGTGCTGCGAACACCTGGTAATGGGACAGGGGCTGGGATCTCGCACAGGCCGCTCTCAGACAGCAAACGATCTCTGGCATGAGTTGGATTTGGGCTGGTTCCTAGAAAGAAAAAATTTGAGCCGCTTGGTTACTGTGTTTGGATTTTCTTCAAATGTGTCTTCACTGGCAGTGGATATGTTTCGACATGCATTCATTAACTAGCCTCCCTCCTCCCGGGGACTCGAACGCCTGAATGCGTAATTTTCCTTTTACCCAGAAAATGTAATTTCCTCTTGTCACCACTGCCAGCAGTTCTTTTTAATGCTTTAAAGAGAGCCTTACCTCTCTTGTACATCACTTTATTCTTCACGATCTCTCCCCAGTTAATAGCTGTATATAGTAGATGGGGAAACTCAACCCAGTGGTGGATCAAGGCCATCAGGAGAGTCTCCTAGCACCCAGGAAGCTCTGGGCATTGCTCCTGGGGTTACACTTGGGGCAGGTGCAGTGAGGGGCCTGGAGAAGCAAAGGGCACAGCCACAGCCTGGGGTAAGAGCGCATGGCTGCAGCCCATGGCCCGACGCAGAGGCTGCAGACCATTGCACCATTGGTACACCATGGGAGAGCAAATCCTGTCACCGCAGCAGGTGCCGGCCCTCCTGAGACCAGGTCTTAGGTGGCTTCAGACAGACCCACTGTGCTGAAGCGGTGCTTTCTCTGCCAGGAAAGTCCTGATCGATTTTCCCCATCATTACAAACCTTAATGCCTTCAGCCAGCTTCTTGTTTTCAGAGATTGGTTTCAGGAAACCAGGATGCCCAGCTTACAAACTCAAACTGTTTTGTGCAAGTGATCTCTAAAACGAAAACTAAATACATCTCCCCTAAGATGACCTATTAATATTGACCCAGACTCTGACCAAATAAATGAATGTACTTCTACTATTTGAATGGCTAAATATTTCCATTTAAGAGTGTTATGAACAATGCATAATATGTTTGCTTTGGAGAGAGGCTAAGGATTTAAAGCTCATAGTAGAAATATTAGCTGCTGTCACTAATGTGACTTGCTGGCTTGAGCATTTATTTTTTCTGATTTTTTCCCCTATTGCCTCCAATTTTTCAATTAAAACTTAATCGCCTCCCCGCTCACTCACTGCAGAAGTGATAGGGAGATTATAAGCTATCATAAAACCTTCTCTGGTCTCATATTTCTCTCTGGCAACACAGAGAAAAGGTCACTTCTAGTACTGGTCTGCACACTAAGCCACTTTTATTGCAGTCTTGTGGCTTAAGCACTTGCTTTAGGAATGTGCTGGATGGTGCTGGATGGTGTGTTCATGTCCTGTCTTTCTTCAGCTTTGCCTGAGTGTCTTCTAGTGAGCTGCATTGCCATCTCATCAGCAGAAATCAGGATCCATCTCTTGGGTGATGTATTTCTTGTATCTTCCTCTGACTTGGGTATGTTGATCTGTTTTCATGGCTTATTTCCATATGTTGAATCAAACTAGGGTCGTCTCTGTGTATGTGAGATGAGCAAAGAACAGCAGACCTGTGTCCCAGCTGAGCAGCTGTCAAGTGGAGAGAAATTTCTGCAAAGATCATTACCTCGCTATTGAAAGCAGGCTGAGTATGGACAGCATACCACCTTACCTGCTAGGAGACAATAACAGCCTAGTGCTATTGCATTCATTTCCTTAAATAAGCCTGTAGCTCTAAAATGAGCAAGGACTTGTTCAAGCTTGTAACCAGAGCAGTGGCTGGAGGGAAGCTATAAAGGGAGTTTGTATATATGTGCAATGATAACAGCAAGAGAAGAGATTAGATAAACAGAAGATCGTTTACAGCATCATGTGCCTCACAAACCTCTCCTGGCAGGAGATGTATTACATCCACTCCAAAACAATTAGCTGGCCTGACAAGCAAGGAATATTCACTGGGGGTAGGTAGCAAGGGTGATTTGTCATTGAGACCCCTAGGCTATCAGAAGAGCAGAGGCCAGGGCTTTCCTGGACTCTTTTATGGCCAGCTGTTTATTTTTAAGAATTAATTTATTCTTCCTGGTGTGTTTGGTGCAGTTGTCACGCTAAAAGAGTTGTGAGTGTCATATCCTCGCAGGAGGAGCCAGGGAGAAAAATGGATTTGATTTCCCCAGTTTACTGAGTGGGGTGGAGGTCAGCAGCTTGGATCTACCTTGCGCAGATAGAGCAACAGGGCCTGGAAACACCATAGCGATCCTCTGCACAGACACAGGGAGCATGAGCTGCCATCCCCGAGCAGGCTTTCACTCCCCCTGCTTCCAAAAGGGAGCATAAATGCTCCTGAAACAAGATTTTCACTTTGTACTGCTGTAAATGCAAGGATCTTTTCTCCCAAGGTGCTGAACATGGGAATTGGCTCAAGGCTTTTCAACAGTATGGGGAAAATTCCCCTTTCGTCTGCATTTTTGGGGATGGCAAATTTTACAGATGCAGCAGAGGTGGTCCTGAGACAGAAGCATAAGGAACCGGTGGGGCTTTGAGGCACCAGGAAATGTTTCAGGGTAGCTCTTTGCTTCTTCAATTCTCACCTATTTCATACAACCCTAAACGCAGCCCTACTGAACTCTTGCCATTCTCACTGGCTGGAACTGCCATGTACCTGAGAAAACCCCATGCAACAACCAACTACGCAAACTATACCGCAAAGGAACAAAGTGAGGCACAGAGCTTGGTGAGTCCCAGTGCCCTGGAAAAGATCGCAGACCTGCTGGCAGAGCTGTGGAGGCCTGGTGCCCACCACCCAGGCAATGGTCCTTCCAGTGGTCCTGATTAGCTGCTGGCTATGTAGGGGGAGTGGGTGAGGCAGCATTTACCTGAACTACAGATTCATGAGTACAGCTGCTCTGTATCTTTGTGAAAAATATTACTTGTCATCCCTTTTTACAGATAGTAGACTGTTTTCATCTGGATCCTTTCGGCATTCCCGAGGACTGCCCAGATAGCTGGATGAAAAATGTTTGCAACCACTTTCCATACCTGATTGCTTTTCCTCATTTGAGCTTGGTGTCTTAGAGCCCATGGTATTGTGCCCATTTCTGATTGGGAGGCTGAAAGATTTTTCAGACGAGAAAAGTAAACAGCAGATAATAATAATACAACCTTTCTGCCAGGTAGTGTTAGCAGTAGGAACAGGCAGGGTCAGACAGTGTCTAGAGTTTCCATTTAATAGAACTGAAATAAATGGTTCTAGCCTCCACCTAATACCTTGCCCTCTAGAGTTTTAGGAATGCAGTCTGTAAATCCCTTATCACCTTTAATACCTGTTATTTTCTGAGCCCAGAATTTATGTTACTCAACAGCTGACTGAACTAAAACCCTTCTGAGAACTCCAGGCTTCTTGGTAAAAATCCCCCTAGATCTCGCCCGCCAAAGAGTCCAGTGCCACTTCCTTCAAATAGTCGCGAGGCACCTGTCTTTCCTATTGAGCTCTGCCTTTCTTCCCTTGTAGGACACTCCATCCCTACTACCACCTACCACAGACCACCTTAGTAAAGGAGTAACTATAATTGAAAAAAGATCCCATGCAACATGCTTCTTCAAAACAGACTTGTGACTTGTCTGTGGTCACAATGCTGGTCAATGAGGTAGCCATCTAATGCAGCCGCTAGTCCTACCAGTCTCATTTAGGCTTCCCATTGCCCTCTGGAGGACCTTCGTTAATAGATAGATAGTGGAGAAGGCAAAATTTTGGTTGAGAAAAGATGTGAAGTTCTCACTGCTTGGCTGGAGGGCTGTGTTCTTGTACAAGTGCATCCACTCAGCATCCTGGCAGAAGGACCTATGAGAGATGTGTTTCCCATGCAAAGAAAAACAACAGGGACTGCAGTGCTTGATGGTGACCTTTTAAAGCACAGTGGTATCCAGCAGCAATACTGCAGTGTTTGAGGCCTTACTACCATGGAGGAGAGCATGAGCATCCAATCCTGAGAAGGCATCACCACACAGAGGAGTTTTATTTGGGAACCAGAAAGTCTCACTGTGGTTTGGGAAAGGATTTTCCTTCACTGTCCTCATTCCAGAGGACAGTGGCAATCTTCTAGACAGACTGGATCCATGCCACAGCGTGCCTCGAAGATTTAGTCTGAAACTTATACTTGATTCTCATGAGGAAAGTTACCCAAATATGGCCTGTGTCTGGTGTTCAACAGTCTTGAATTTCTTTGTCCTAAGTGGCTCTCATCCTGACAGAAAAGGAAAGGTAGCCCTGTCTACACATTAAATATCATGGGAAAAATTTCTAAACTTTAGCTACTTCCCTAATCTCCCACTAGGCAATATTTTTCAAGAGTTAATGAATCAATGACAGAAAATCCATCAATATGTAAAAAATCTTATATGAAATTCTAGATGCATGGCTTTTTGTTTTTTCCATGGACCAAACTCACATTCAGCATTTGTGGTACAGAAGAAATATTGTTCATGACACCTCAATAGCAGATTTTGCAAGGAAACTGTCAGGAGAGACTGGGTTTTCCATAGTGGCCTCCCACCTCTCTACTGTGAGTTGAATAGATCAAATCTGTTCCCAAAAGCAATAAGCCACTTAATTGATCCCAAAGCTTAAAGATGCTTTCTAAGTCAAAGCAACTGGTTTCTTTCAGTATCAGACAGAGCAGAAAAAGATCCTGCTCTACTGGATCAGCAGAGGAGCCAAAGCAGAGGAGGCAGAGGAGCCTCCTTGCTAGATCAGTCTGTCACTGTCTCCTCTAATGCCCTAACCAGAGCTGACCTGGTTTTCACATGCTGGACTGCCTCCCTGGGTGGAAGATCCAAAAACCACTACAACCATGCCCTGTGCCCATGAAGAGCGTAACAATATTTGAGACACCTGTTTGAAGGAAAACATCTCCTTTGGGCACCTGCACACATGTTCCTTGGTGTGGAGATCCCATGGTTTGTAATGGACACCTGCTGCTTGAGCTCACTGATGCCTCACTGAGGCTTATTGCCTCGGATTCAGTTATGACATTGATTTGACTATTGTACTATCTTAACGCTGTTATAGGAGTAGTCTCAGAGCTGGGTTTGCTGAATTTTACAAATGTATGTGTATTCCATTTAACAACATCGACTGAAAATGCTCATAAAAAGATCTTTGCCACTTTTTGCATCTGCAGCAGGACTGGTAAGTCAGAGAGCAAAGATACCCAACTAAGGTATTTAAAGGCACTTTAAAGGCTCAGTTTCTGAATGAATGCCTCCGTCCCTCATTTCCTCCACATTACAGATGCCAGCAGATAGAGGAAGAGACAGGGTAGTTGTGCTCCTCTCCCCTGGACTGCAGAGGAGGAACCTTGCAACATTCAGTACCTGCTGACGTTTCTGGGCCTGGAGGCTTCATGCCCAGGCAAACTGCATTGCTGGCAAGACAGAAGGCAATGGAAGCATGTATATAGATACAGCTTTATTTGTGAGGCTACAAGTGAGCAAAACCCACAGGGTGAAAGGAGATTTTGAAAGACAAGGACTGTTTGCTGCCCCAGGCAGAGTTCCTACAAAGACTTTTAAGCATCTGAGTCCTATTTTATATAGATGATCCAGGTCTTAAAAATAGTAGCATCTGGGGAGTAACAAAATATGGATCTGCAAAAGTTTGGATCAGGAGTTCAGACCATTGGAAAAATACCTTCTCCCTGGGAGGAAAAGGAAAACCCAGAGACCCCACTGATTTTGGGATAGAGGCTGGATAGTCCACATTTCCTTGGAGGCTCGTTCAGCCCTTTAATTTATACAGCCACACTTTACCACACGTGTCAGACGTACCTCCCTAGTAAACTCTTCTCCTTCCTGGCCTTTCAAGTGCAGGATCTCACCTGCTTGGATGTCTCTGAGTGATGCTCATAGGAAAACAACCCTTGAAACACCAAACAGATGTGAAAATGCATCTGAGGAGGAATGTATGGGTGGTACCCATCTGTCATCACCCCTTTCACCATCTCATTTCCTTCCCTTTCATCTGGTGCCCACCTCTGCCAAGCTACAGACAGGGGAGCCAGGTAAAATGCGAGACAGAGCCCTGTTTAACCTGACCTCTGTTTCTGCAGTGTGAGCTCTCCACAGGTCTTTACCTGGCTGTGTGAAATTCAGCTTCACTTCACTGAACATTTACTTTAAGGTGGAAGTGTAGTGCTTAGGTATTTTGGGCAGGTTCCTATTGAAAAGCTGGTCCACCTTAACAAAGATCGTAAAGATATGAAATCTCAGAAGTCATTTGTACTTACATAGAAAAAGCACAGTCACCACCACCACCCACAAGTGTAGCCATGTTGTTACCTTGATTCTCAGCTGCCCACATTTTTTCATTTCATTTTCTTTTTCCCAACCTGCTCTGAAAAAAGTTAAACACTTCTAAATGAGCAGGGTTTTTTTGTCAGAGGAAAACACTTTTTTTCAAAACAGATGTTTTTCCTGTAAGATTTTTTTATAACAAAAAAGTTTTTCTGGCAAAATAAACACAGCCCTTATTATAGTGATTATCAGAACTTTGTTTGATGGAAATATAAATGCAGGTAAAAACTAATAAGCAGTATATGACTAGTTTCTAGTTTAAAAAAAAAAAAATCACATTCCCTCCCAAAAAGTACAAGAAATTTGCAGTGAATCCCTAAGGACTTTGTAAAAATACACAGATAGAGTCAAAATTTCTCAGTAGAAGTTAAAAATAAGATCGCTCTGAAACCAACAAAGCAACACCATCTTCAGGTTCTTTTGAGAAGGTTTTTTTTTTTCCTCTTTCAACCATTTTTCCTACGTGGTAAATTCCATTTTCTATAGGTAATTGAATAGTTCCATTAACCAAAACTCTCCTACAATCTTCTTAAATTATAGGCATTTCCCTGCAAATACTTTGAAAGTCTCTGATTTCCAGTGCTTTCAAAACAAAGACCAATTCTCTCCATCTCGTTCTTCAGTGCCACGTGGGACAGAAAGCACAATCTTGTTGCCCGTATTGAGAAAAGAGAAGACATGATTTGCTTCTTGCCTGTATCAGAATAGCTCTGCTGCCTGCAGTAGAATCACTCCTAAATTTTTACCACCACAAAGGGAGACTTAAACTCTTCTTTTCACAGTGTCATTTGCTCTTCTGTAGAAGTCCACAGAGTTGCTATGGGGATTTGAATCACTTTGGTGCCATTCTCCCAGAGGACCCATTGTTAATAGATTGTGCCCACCCCGCTCCAAGGCTGGGTCCTGAAGATGTGGCTACGAAAGTGCACAGCTTTCTGCTCAGAGACGAGCTGTACACAGATATGCAAACGATGAGAAGACCCCCGCAGCAGCTGAGGCACTGGCTGGGTGCTATGAAGCCTGGGAGTTTCTCTCACCTTCTCACAGAGGTGGCCTTGGACCACTGTCATCACTGCCAGCGCGGGGGAGCTCCCAAGAGCAGAGATGTTTCACCAGAGCTTGTTTTGCATTCAGTTGCAGGAAGCGCAAAGACATGTGTGGCTGTGAATCCAGCCAGGCTTTCAGATGTCAGCTCCATAGACCTCCAGCAGGGATTTGGGGAACAGGGCTAGGTACCAAGTGAGATCCTTCAGGGCAGTGTTTCTCAAAGGAGGCTCCCTTAGCCTCAGACACAGAGCGGGCAACCTCTATCGCTTCCCACAGGCAGGAATGAACAGCAGGAGTGAGGTGGGGGTGGTGTCTGGAGCCCCAGCACCTCCAGTGAGACACTTGTGGGAAGACAGTGGCTCCCAGCTCCTGTCAAGGCCTGAATGCTTTGGGAGACAGGACTCCCACCACATGTGGAGACAGGACACCACCAACAAATTCTTCGAAAAAGCAGTGTTTGCTCCCACGTGCTGGGATTCTGCCCATCCCCATACCTTCTGTCTCGGCAGGAGAAGCACAGCCCAACTCTGCTGGCTGCCCAGGGAAGCTTCTCCGTTTCTGTGTCCTTGTCACTACAAAGCATAATTGCAAGGCAGAAGCAAGGACTGTTGATAAAAATAAACAAAGCAAATTATTACCTAATAAGAATGGACTGGATATGATCTTAGTGTAGGGGAATTTGAGAAAGCAGCTTTACGTTAGGGAATAATATGTGACCTTTCTCTTTTTCAAGAGAAAGAGGCTCTTGGCATTCTTCAGCTCTTAATTTGCCTGAAACCTGAGCCATGTTGATACGGATCTTTTAATTATTGTCCTCTGTTGACCTGGACAAAGCATTGTGAGAAGGCTTCAAATCAATCATTCCACCGCTTTGACTGGGTGCTCACCTGTTCAAAGGTTTGGTTTTGGTTGGTTTATTTTTTTGAAAAACTTGCAAGCAAGCAGAAAGATAGAATATTTTCTACTGTCAGTAAGCCCTTTCAAGCAGCCTTTGTAAGACCGGGAGAAACGCTTGTTCTACTCACTGATCCAAAAGCCCAGAATTAAATTCCCAGAGACAATAATAATTAAAAGCAGAACAAAACAAATGAAAAAAAAAACAAAACAAAACAATGACTTGGTTGATTGCATTGGAATGAATTTGACCAACAGATGGCAGCTATGAAAAGTAAGATGGGTCACTTTCCCAGCCATGTAAACAGAATGAAAACACTATAACACATCTGCCATCTAAAAATGCTATTAGTCCTGCTCTTGAGACAAGTCATACAAAAAAGCCATTCTCAAGTCAATTGGTTTTGGCCTACATGCAGTAGAAAGTGCTGTGCAGGGATGTTCATCACCATGCTGCAGTGTTCCCTGCTCAGCTTGTGACTTTGCAGCTTCCAGGGCACACAGGTTTTATTTCCTCTGTAGAAAACCTTTTGGCACGCAGAGCGTCAGGATGGAAGTGGAGGAGAAGGTGTAAATGCAGGAATGTGCAGGGGTTGTTCCGCCAGAGGACATGTGGAGGGCTGGAAAGATCCCAGGAATAATAAAGACACCAACATGCAAATATCAAAACCTCAGGAGGAGAAAAAAAATGGCTCAACAGACTGCTACGTTAGGGGCCAGCGCTCAGCCCCGGGGACAGCTGGAGAAGCAACCCTGTCCTCTGACACAACCCGGCCACCAAGTGTACGTTTGGACATGGGCACACAAACCTCTCCTCTGAAGATGCCTAAACAAATCAACAAACACTTCCAAATACCAGGGCAGAGTTAGACACGGCCAGAAGCTGGAGTGGGCAAATGCTTGCAGTAGAGATGGAAGTTTCATTTCTGGTGAAAGTCTCTGTTCAGACAACAATTTTTAATTGAGAAAATTATAAATCTGTACAAGATGTTTTTTTATTATTTGAATGATTTCTAGATAAAGTAATGATTTTTGATTCAAAATAGTTTCAGATTTGAACTGAGAAATTTTTTCTTTGTTGGCAATATTTCTGGGCATAGCTGGTGCAAGAAGAAAAGGCAGGCAAGCAATCTGGGACTTCATACCCTTTATCATTTTTACATGGGCATTCCTTCTGGTCTTCTGCCTTCCAAAGGAGTGCTTCAGCCAGGAAAGACATGAGGAGCAAAGAAGAGGAAGAACTTGTGCAGCAAGAGGAAAAGCTCTGCTCTGATCTGCACCAGGTGATCACAGGCAAGGATCAAACATGAGGCAAAAAAGAAAAAGCTGCTGCTGATGCCCTCAGGTTTTCCTCTGAGCTTAGACGTTAGCCCATTCAGAGCCTGAGGAACTCACTCAGCTTCTGAATACCCCAATATCCCTTCCTTAAATGTGAACAACATGCAAATTTGCTCCACTCAGCCATCCCCATAGGGCAGCACCTGTGAGAACATAGGAAGCAAGGAAAGCCCATGGGAATGACAACTGTGCTTTTCAGAAGAGCTCAAAACCAGCCATTGGAAAACACAGGGATTGCTTATTTAATTTGGGATTTAAAAATGAAGCAAGCATTTTAATGGCACAAAAGGCAAGGAAAATGATGCAGGTTAAAGGAGGCTGTTGGTCTGGAAGGCTCAGGGTCCGGAGGCACAGACTGCACAGCCTGAAGGTGCTCTTTGAATGCACATTTTTCTTCGTACTCATGATTTCAACATCAGGCACTGATCAGACCAAGGTGCTGAATAAAGGCATCTAGAAGCAAATATGGTATAACACTGCGAAAGCCTTGGCCATAAAGTGCAGAGGTGAGTTAGAGGATAGGACAAAGAATCTTGCTACTCATCAGTTCATGCAAATGTTGAACTGTCTGGTTCCTTTGAGACTGGCCCCTTCCCACAGAGGCAGAAAAACTAAATAGGTTTTGCAGGGTAATGAGTTGGCTTGCCAGTTTGGGAACGTTTGAAGATTCCAATAGGAGCCCACCTACATCTGTAGGCACTTGAACATCTTGGGAAATCTGATCCTGTTCCCTAAGACTTAAGAATGATCCAGAGCCAGGGAATGCAATTAAGCAAATGAGACAGAAGCATTAATGTCAGAGCCAATGTATCTTGATTTCCCCAGTTCCTGGGGCAGCAGACTGAAGGCAGAGCGGGGCCAGCCCATGGGCACCTATGAATTGCAGACACAGGAGGCAGTGTGTCTGAGCCTGGCAATGGATTCCTGGGAGGAGTGGAAAGGTGCTGGAGTGCGGAAGGGGGATTAACTACCAGCTGTAGTGAGCAGTACACATTCACTGCCCACCGGGAGAGGGGAACCACAGCATTTCCAGCATGGGATTTGCAGATGCTCAGCCAGCATCTGCTGCCCCGAGCCAGCTCAGCAAGCTGGTAAAGCATGTCCTTCACCACATGTGTAGGGGCAGTGTGCTGGAATTCGTGGGGACAACACATGTCCTCATACATAGCCCCAGTTTCAGAGAGATCTTGCAGACACTTAATATGAGTGATGACTGTGAAGAAGCTTCCCAGCACCAGCCTATGTTTTGCTGTGACTTGTTTTCCCCATCTGTAAGCATGCTGCAGCATTCACACTGTGAGGTGCCGAGAGGGGAAGCACAGAGATTTTTAGAGGCTGCCTTTAAAACAGCTAATGATGATGAGCTAAGCCAGGAACCTGGTGGGGTCGGATTCTGTTGCCATGCAGGCTGTTTCTAGTGGAACCAAGGCAGAAGCTCTAAATGTCAGGAATTTGTCTGCCAAATGTAGCATCATCTGTCAGCAAAGCCTGCCAATGTGATGGCTATGATTGGGAGAGGTAGTTAGATGAGAGATTGCTCACTGAATCAAAATGATTTATCCTGGATTATATGGACATCCTCAGCCAGCCAAGGAAGAAACAATCAGCTTGGAAAGAGATGCACAATTTGTAGGGACACAACGAGAGCACCATGGCTACACTGCTGACTGCACAGCATGCGCTGCAAAGGGGTTTGCCAGTGCCTGGCAAATGCAGCGCATGTTGTGCCCCCACACCTCTCACCTCGTTCGCAGCTCTGTTTGCACAGCATCACCTCTCCAGGCGTCAGAGCAGCTGGAACCAGGACTGCTGACTACATGGATTTTGCAGCTCATATGAGATTGCTCTGAAAAGCCACAGTTTCTGGTGGGGAGGGATTCTTTTTTTCTTCCTTGTTTTTCTTTTTTTTTTTCTCTCCAGAACAGCTTCACTTAATGAGCCTGAATTTAATAAAGTTCCTGTGGCAGCCAAGCTGCTGTCCAGTCTAGAGGAACACAGATACACACACTTTCCTGAATGCCTACCTCCCAAGCTGGTTTGGATGCCACTGATGAAAGTCAAACCTTACATGTAAACTCAGTCCTGGTATCAGTGCACCTCTGAGCTGTGCGCCTCTCTTTTCTTTCCCGCACCCACACTCTCCTGCTTACATTTTGCAGACTTGACCTAGAGGCAAGAATGAGCCTTGTTCCCTATCCCATCGCCTTGCAGCACCATGGCAGTTCCTGGCACAAGTGCCGGTACAGAAGCCCATCCATAAAATCCATCAGTTCTCTCAATCCCATCCGCTGCTGGAGCAGCAGGCAGTCAGGGTACATTGGTATTTCTCAGCTCTTCCTTTAGACTGTAAACAGTCAGATCCCCAGTAGGCAGCAGCCCTGCCCAGCCACTATCCAGCCTCTGGGCTTTCACATGCAGGGACACCTTCTTCTCCCATAAACTGCAAGAGGCAACTCCACTCCCTTTTCTTCATAAATCTGCCAGACTTTCCCAGATGCTTTTAGTGGATGCAACAGCCGTTCTCCGTTTTGGAGTACACATTTCTTTCTGTCCACAGGATCCACAGGTTTTTAAGTCCAGAAGGAAATGTTACAGTCAAACAATCTGGTGTCTGGCATCATACCGGCTGGAGAACATCATCCCCTGTGGCGGGGTAAGCCCATCCTTCTGCTGAGGAAAGCCGTATTTTAGAAAGACACCTGGTCTTGATTTAAAGACTACATGTGATAGAGAACCCTGTACAGCCTCTAGTAAATTATTTCAGTAGTTAATTCTCTTCACTGTAAAAAAATCTGCACCTTATTTCCACACTGAATTGGTCTGGCTTCAGCTTCCAGTTCCCTGGATGTGCTTGGACCACACCTCCAGGAGAAGCTCTCTAGCATCCAGCTTTCTCCCTTGGCAGCTCATGTAAAGCTGGATCTGGTCACCTTTAAAACTTTGTTTGAAGTACATCTGCAAAATCTTTTTAAAAAAGGCTTAACCCCCACACAGCTACATGTCCTGAGCCAACTAGAAAAAAAAGCAGATGCATAAGTCAGGCCCAAAGACCACTCCAGCCCGGTTTCTGACAGTAGCCAGCCACAGGTATTTAAATAAAAATATAAAACCCAAGGAAGGCAGAGTGACCCTTTGCATGACACATCTTTCCAGCTTCACTCCTCAGGGGTTTACAGGTACCAAACTGAAGGTCATAGTGAGGTTTATCAGCTGAGGCATAGGGTCGCCCAGTTTGTGTTCGGATGGTTTCCAGTCCACTTGGGCACGGGCAGATTGAACTCACCTCTATTTGCGTAGCACTTCACAGGCGTGTCCTTAGAGAAGCATAACAGATGAGCCCTCAGGGCAGGTTTTCCAGGTACCAACTCACCCACTTTTGTTATCTCATCATAAAACTTGATCGAAGATCTGCGACTTCTCACTAAGAGTCCCCAGTCACTTTCCCCTAAGGTTTCCCTACACAGAGCGTGACCAGGACCACGGCTTGGTACCTATCCAGCCACACTTGTACTAAATTAAACATAGGGAAAATGCTTTTGGCTGCATTTTGGCCGTCTCCTGGACCCACGGCTCAGCATTTCTGGCTCAGTTTACACCACCACTACAAATGCCCTAAATTGACAGTATCTGGTTTACATTTAAGGCAGTTTATACAACTCCTTTGGCTAGGTCTTTTCAAAATTTCCAGCTCTGTATGTAGCCAAATGCAAAAAATCAGAGCAGATTATTGTGCTTTTCCCTGACAAATATCACATGCTTCTCTTCTATGTTTACTATTACTATGATGGCACATAGGCACACCAGCCTCAGGCCAGGACCCTTTCTGTGCTCGATGCCGTACAGGTACAGGAAGAAAAAGCCGCTGCCTCACAAGGTTATGACAGCAAACACAAGTAAGGCCAGAGTCCTCTGGGACACTGCCACCTCCTAGAATGAAGTGTTGCTCCTCCCCAACATGAAGGTACAGGCCACAGAGACCACCAGCAAGTTTCAGATAGACTGACTGACTGGCAAAACCATCATCTTATGAGTTTGGCCAAATTTGAAATGCACCAAGCGCTAGCAAGGGAGCAGGTAGCAAACTCTGCTGCTTGACTGGCAGCTCATGCGATATACAGTGAGAGTGGTGGGGGAAGAAGGGCTGGCTGACCCTGACAACAGCCCAGTCTAGGAGCATGCCCCCTCTTCCAGACGAAGTTTGGACAGGACATAAGGCATTTTGTTGCTGTCTGGGCAATCTGCTGAGCACCTCCCAGCTAAAGCCATGAGAGGGAACTTCTGGCACCAAGCCCACACTCGTGTAACCCGGTAAGGACTGCTGGCAGAGCGCCTCCGTAGCGGGAGGTAGGCTGCAGGTCGACAGCTGATTTCATGCTGGTGGTCCAATGCCAACACTCAACCACTGCATATAGCCAGAGGGCACATATTTGCTCAGCATACTCCACCAACAACATCAAGAAGATTGCTGGAGCATAATGGTATATGGGAAGCAAACCTCTTCTTACTGTGACATTGCTGGATTCAACTCCACTTACTTCTGCCCATCCGCTCTCAACAAAGCAAGTAACACAGGAGCCAACTGGCCATGTCACAAACTCCTGGGAGTGCTGATAGGAAGCTCTGAGCTTTCTACAAGCATTTTTGTGGTCTGAATTTTACTTGCAGGAAAATTTGTGGAGAGCAACTAAGTGTGGGGAATAGCATCAGCATGGCTCCCCATCTTTTGCAATACAACTGCTTGGTATTATGTTGGTACCATTACTACTTTATCCTTCACTTGCAACACTGGAATTTCTTGGTACCTTCTGTACATGTACAGAATAGGCTGTCAAAAGGCAGTGGTCCCTCATTATCAGCCCCTTCACTTTGCGCACACTGACAGTGCAAGCTGCATCTGGATGAGAACGCAGGGCTAAAGCCTTAGCAGAGTTTGCTGTTAGCTGCCAGCCCAGGGTCCTGTTCCCTTAACCCCAACTTTCATACCTGCTGCTTGCCAAGGCTTAGCAGACAGTCGCCAAGGCAAGACTGGCTCAACGCCCTGTACAGTTAGAATGGGCCACCCACGCCCATTGCCTTTCCATGCAAAAACACAACAGAAATAAATACCCTTCTGATTTCTAAGAAAGGATAGCAAAAGAGAGCAAGTTTACAAACTGGCCTCCTCACTCCTCTTTCTAATGGCTGCACAATCACTGGCTTTGTGAACTCAGTAGTCTGTTAACACAGCAATTAATTATGTTATTAATTATAACACATGCTGGGCAAACACAAGTTAGCTTATGAAGGTATAGAGATGGAGCTGGTTGTTGATTTGTAAGTGATGAGGAAAAACTGCAGTGGTCAGGATTTTTTTTCTTCTATAAGTCTGTTGCTCTATGACAAACCCAAAGATCCCAGGATACTCACAATGCAGGCTAAAATCACACCGCATGCAACAAGGAAAATTCCTGTGTGGAAAAATTGGACAGAGCATGCATTGAGCTCTGGGATGCTCAGGGGAGCAGCCCTTAACTTAGCATCCTTAGCTACACGTGCTCATTTTCATTCGGACAGACAAGGAGAAAGGGCTCTAGAAAAAGAAACCAAACATAAAGCAAAACTTCACAAAACAGAAAGCTGCCAATTGTCCAGCTCCACTAATGTAGTACTGACCCTGCCCTGACGAGCCTCCAGCCTAGATCATGAGACATTCTGCAGTGCTCAGCTCTGGCAGCACGCTGCAGGGATTGCAGCTCCTGTTTTAGTGCCTGAGCATCACCTGGGTGTCAGACATTTCTTAGGAGCTCTCACAGCTCTGCCACTGCCCTCTGCACCCTCAGCCAACAGTTATTTTGGTGCTGTGGTGCATCAAATGTCACCTCTACACCACCTTCCATCATATGTCTGCAGGCTGCGCCACAATTTCAAGCCTGTGAAAATCACCGTGACCATGCAAAGAGTCACTGGAGGGCTCAGCAGCTGCATTTATGCTTTCCCTCTCCACAGCTTAACGCTCTTTAACCTCTTCACCAGATTTGCCCCCCCTGGAGGGACAGACATCCCGACTTCAGCCTGGCAGACCAGACAGGCACCTCTGTCCTATCTGCAGGCTATGGGCTGTGTGTCCCTGCAGCCTTCCAGGGGCAGGGAACATCGTACTGGGGTGCCAGAGGTAGACGCAGCTGCTCAACGTGAAGCCACACACACAGTCAGCCCAGTGGGATGCCCCAGGCCTCCGATCTGCCTACCGCTCCACGTGCTGCCTGCACCAGCGCTTGGGAAAATCTCTGGACTACTGTTTCCCCTCCCACCTTCTGACTGTCCAAGGCAAACTGCAGCACATGGAGGTCTCCCTCTTTCTCTCAAAACATGAATGTGCTACAGCTGGTCAGCAGGCTATTTTTTAATGAAAAATGGCTGTAATATAATCGTTTGCCAGAAAATCAATTTTCAGAAGCAACAGCTAATCTTTCTTTTGAAAACATCCACCCCCTCTCAAATATTAGGGTTTTCTTTTCTTTTCTTTTTTTTTTTTTTAAGAAACATTTAAGGCTTTGATTACAAAGCACACACAAATTCAAATGTCATCCAACACTAGAAATTTGGGAAGAGTCACGGCATTTTCTAATGAAAACATATTTTTTGTAGAAACTGTCAATAAAAAAAGAACATTGAAATAATACTAATGGAAAAGAACATGCAAAACCAATACCCTCAGCATCCCGAGTCTGGCTAGCACGTAGACAGAAGGATCCCAAACTCAGAGGCAAGTGAACCATCTGCAGCGCAGTCAGCCACTCTTCTCAGTGCACATCTGCACAGTCCAGTCTGCAGCAGGACCATGACTTCATGGGACCAAACACAGCAAGCCCATCATCCCAGTTTGGCTCTGTACGAAAACCCACACCATAACGAACTACACTGGATAATGAAGGAAGCAGCTATAAGTTTATTAGGGTCCCTGCAGCCCTCGGCATGAGAGGACATCAATCTTTGCCAGGTCCCATGCTTCAGTCATCGCAATCTTGAGGCACACTGCAGTTTGCTGCTGCTACCATTTTTATTTAACTAGTCTATTTAAAGACAACACTTTAAACCTGTATTTCCTCTGAATCTGGAGAAGAGCTGTTCTTTGAAACGGATTGATACAGCTTGCTATGCCAACTGCTTACAGAGATAAAAACAGCTGCCTGAGCCACCCCGTGCTCCCAAGGGCTTTGCAAATCAATGTTTAGTCCATGTCGATCTTCTCCACTTCCCTGCTCCTGGTGAATGGAGCTCATAGCTATGTTGCCCAGCGCAGCTGCACTGAAACCCCACAGCGGCAGGAAGCACAGATGCTTCCCAAGATCTAGATGAAGACTTCCTAACGGCAGGCGCCCGGGCAGCCACTGCTGCCATCGTTCCCCACGCTATGAGTGACGGTCGCACTGCGGCCACCACCGCTGGGGAGCCACCGCTCCTCACCGCAAGGGAAGGGCACGAGGAGGTGCCCCGTAGGAGCCTGCACCAGCCGGCCTTCCGGAGAGAGGCCCAGCTGCCAGGCTGAGCATTAATTACTGCTGCACTGGCTTTAAAAATAATTGCCCCGGGAGGCAAGGGGCTCACTTGCTTTTCCTCCTCATACACCATGTCCTTGCGGCCTGTGGCTGAAGGCCCTCACGGTGGGGAAGGGAGGTCCCAGCACAGTCTCCCTCTGCAAGGAGGCTCCCAAAGAGTTTCCAGTGGGGTCTGGGGTCTCCAAAGAGAAAACAAATCTCCCTGGAGACCCCCAGGTGCTACCGAGGGGCTAGAGGCTGAATGGGCAAGGGAAGGGGCACAAAGCAGCCCCCCTGCGTACTCCTCCGTTAACCCCTGCGGTGGCCATGGGTCTGCTTCGGCCAGAAGGTTCCTGCCAGCACAGCCCAGTTCCCACCCCGTTTCTCTTCCCCACCGACCCCTGTTCGTATTACGGGGACAGCGCCGGCTGGCTGGGCCTAACTCCCATCGCAGGCATCACCACAAGCCCCCACTTCCCACCAGGGCCATAAGCCCCCCAGCTTTCCAGCAAAATAGCTGAAATTCCTCAACAGGACAGGCCTAAACCAGGCATGAATATGCAACCCTATGAATAAACAAACTTCCCCCCACGTTGTTAAGCCCTTTTAATATTTCAGTCATCACAGGAAACTTCTGGTGAAGGGAACGGGCAATATTTCAGAGGGCGAAAGCAGCCTGTTGGTCACGAATTTAGCAGGGAAAGCCCCCCTGGGAAGGGCACAGGAGGGAAAGAGGCTGTGCGTGTCCATTCCTTGTCCCTGCTATTTTCTCTCTGTTAAGCTCTGGCAGAGATAAAATACCACCGAGGGCCAGGTCCAGCCATCCGATCTCTCAATTTGAATTGCCATTCTGGTCTTTTGCTGACCACATCTAAGGATACAAACTGCCTGATTCTGGGAGACAGAAGAATAAAAAGGAGAAACAAATACTTATTCACATTGCAATTTAAGGTCAAATAGCTTGGTTTTCTCCCCAGGCTCCTGGTCCAGTTATTATAAGATGCCTAACAAGAAGCATTTTTTATTCTGTTTACATTCTGTGGTCAGATTTTTCTCTATTTTTCCTTCATTGCTTTATTCGGCTGTGAAGTCTCTGAACTGCAGCTATGGCCAAAATGTTTCTCACCTGCTCTCGTGGAGCCATCCCTCATACCACAGAGCCATGTAGTCCAAAGCATTACCTCCTGTCAGCTGAGATGAGGTACAAATTAAAACCTTTCCCGTTAATTTCCTGGGGTGGGATGCAGTGCCTTCTCCCCAGCTTGTACAGCCCAGACCTGTAGTCCAAGTGCAAACCTTTCTGCAGCTTCACCTCGTTCGTTTCAGCAGAGGAAGGGTTTCCTCACTCTCCGTCCGTGATCCCCTGTCCTGGCCACTTACAGCCCTTGGGTCACTGGTCCCAGAAGCAGCAGGGTCTTTTTTTGGAGGAACCACTTTGGGGAGCTGCCCAAGCCGGGTGCCTCCCATGCTCACAAGCAAGAAATAAATGGCCCTGGAAAGTGCATTTGGCGTTCAGGGACCAAGCAATAACTTCGGTCTAGGGAACTGCCACGTTGCACGGAGCGGGTACATGGCCATTTCACCCTGACTGCTTGCTGCTAGCCTGCCAGAGACGGGATAAGTGACTGTGCCTCAGGGGAGGGGGACAGGCCCACCCAGCCCCACAGCAAGCCCCTCAGCAGCGGCTGTGCAGGAGCAGGGCAGTGCCCGGCGCAGCAGCACGGCACCGACACCTGTGTCCGAGCGCGGGGCCAAGCTCCATGGGGTGCGGCGAGGGGTCAGGCTCTGCCTTCGCAGCAGACAGGCAAAGGCACATCTGTAATCTATTTCTTGTGCTAACAAGGATTCTCTGCATGAAGTCTTTTAACTTCCGATTCCTGTTCTTGAAGATGAGGCTAATGATAGTCCTAGGATCTCCTATACAGAGAAGAGGAAACTTCATTAATGCTTGCAAAATCCTTCAGAAAACAGCCTGAGGATGAGCAAGGATGATTTCACTGGTAATCTGTGCATTAACCTACAGCCTGAGGAGTCACGTTTGCTTCTGATTCGGAGTGGAGCAGCCAAAGGAAAGTAGCTGTGTTGGAAACTTCTATTTTGCCCACCCGGACTGCAGTGGGATCAGCTTAGGACTGAAATAAGCTTTGGGGAGTCATTGAACTCTGACCTAAGCAAGAATAATAGGATGTGTTTATGTCTGACAATGGGGGAGCTTTGCAGAAACCTCCAGTGAGCTCCATATGCAACACTGTTTTTATGGTCCTCCTAAGAAGGGAATTTCAAGGGAACGTACATGCCTTAAGTGTAAATTATGACATGCATTAAGGACCACCCGCGTCAAATGGATGATCGCCCCAACCCAGGGTTTTCATGGTGAATTGAGAACAAATTCCACAGCCCCTCTGGTTTGCGCTTCCATAGAATAATATATTTTCAGGTCAGCAGAGCTGTCTGCTTCTCACACAATAGGCCCTTTCTCCCTTTTCCCCATACCTGTCAATTGCTCTCTGCCTCTCTGTAATTTATGCTTTACTTCCGAACAGTATGACTAAACTCTGGAAGTGCATGAGGGTACAGCAGCTAGGAAAAGCCTGTTCCCAGCCATGATCACTGCAGTGTTACCACTCCAGAAGTCCAAATGGGCACAAGGAAGCTTTACAGATGCACTGCATTACTGCACAACCTGTGTTCAAGATCGCAATGCCTCTACCAGTGAGCCTATTTTTTGTAGTTTACTTAGAGTATTTCATTTTGCATGTTTGTAAGGAAAAAAGTGGAAGCATTTAGAGTTCAAAAAAACTTGCCAAAACCGATCCATGGCTCAAAGAATAGATGTAAATAGATACACACATCAAGGCAGTATGTAAATTTCCAAACTTTCCCTTTAGTATCTGCTCAATACTGTAACCTACATGTAGGCTCTACCAGATGTCTCTGGAATGGGCAGCTTGTAATTGCCTGTAGAGACTCTAGCTAACCTGAAAGGACTAGATTTAGGACCACAAAACCATGTCTACCTTACCTTTTGATCGGTGTTACTAGGTAACAGAAGAAGCAAACATAGCTCCCCTATTAAACTGGAGGTTTTCATGGTAAGCTAAGAATTAACTATTTTGCTTGGCAGGCCAGAGACTGCCTATCTTCCTCCAAACTATGCTACTTCATTTCAGTGACTCTTCTGAAAGGTTCTCAGTAGATCTATCGCATGATCACACTGGTTAATTTTAAAACTGAATCTTTAGCAGGTATAGCATGCCATTGTTTTGCAGTTCTTTATCTCCAGTGATATTACTAAGCTCACAGATTCTTTCCATCTTCTCTAGAATAAAGAAACACTGAAATTTTTTGCATTGACTATGTTTGAAGCCTTTTCCTTTTAAGGATTAATCATTTTCAAAATTGAAATGTTTTCTTCATCAGGTGCTGACAAATAATATTCTACTGCACAAACACTCTTCATAAGAGACTGCATGCAGCTTTCCACAGGCTGCTTTGTGTCTTTCTAAATCTTCCCTCTAGCTCTTCATTATCCCTTCATATGGTTGCAAGCAAAGCAGAGCTATTGCACAGATTGTTTTCTTGTGTAATAAATCCAGGTAGGTATCATTATCTATTGCTCTGCCTCAAACAGCTTTTTCCAATATGATATTTTCCACGGTTCCTTCCCCAATATGGGGATTCAATTTAAGGTGGGGGCCAGTCAATAGTTCTTAGCCCCAAGAGTAGCCCTGAAGTTGCTCTAGTGTATTACACTTTACACCCTGAGCTTTCTGTGGCAATGAAAAGCTCTTGTCCTTTTCCCATGTGCAAACCCAGAACAGATCTTCAAATTGCTGGCCCTTTCTCCCATCCTTTTCTGGAGAAGGGTTTAATAAAACGTGGGACTCCTTTACCATGAGCATTAGACAGCAGGACACATCTCTGAAGACAGGCTATAATGCACACCTTGCATGTTTTTCATGCCTTGTTTCAGGCAGTAAGTAGCAGTGGAAAATGCCAGGAACTTCCTGCTCTTGTGGATCCCGAGCAGTGAGGTCACTGGACTCCCCACCGAGACTGTGCTTTTACATCTCAGAGCCTCCGAGGCTAGAGATAACAGAGTGGAGAGAAATCCAGGATTTGGGATTGCCAGGAATGAACTGAGGACTGAGAACTAACCCTGAGAAAGAACTGGTATATATAAATGACCCAAATCCATCATAATTTAGAAACACCTCAAGATGCAACTTCTCCCTCAGCTTCCCCAGAACACACAGACTCTGGGACATTACTGTTATCAATCTGGCCAAGTTCGTTACTCCAGTGAAGAAACATCACGGTCATCAATAGACATCTAACACTATTCGATTGTGCACCTGGTCCCACCAGCCAGCCAACCCACCTGTAAGGATTTTGCTCTTAGTGACTTTTTCAAAACAATGCAGAGAACTAACTATAACTGTTACCTAATTCTGAATTTGGCAAAACTGTCTCTTAAATTTCATCTTCACCTCTCCCTTTTTGTTGGTTCTGCTGTTTCCCATCACTAGTTTGCTCCTACCCTCTGTCAAGCTCCCTCTTCCCACCTCCTTTTTCCCATGCATATAATTCACTTAACATCAGATGCACCATTTTATGCTATATGTGTTTTCAAGACTTTTGCAGTATAAACACATCTTGTCAGTAGGTTGTATTTACTGTCAATTCATTTACAAGCTCATCCTGGAATAAGCACTTTGATTTTTTTCAAGTTAAAATGGTTTGGGTTTTATATAGCAAATATTTTGTGTTGACTGGTTTTCGAACTGCCAGCCATTTGTCTATTATTAGCATCAGACCCTGACAATGGGAGTATTCTGCTCATTAAATCACCGTTGAGCAAAGTGTTTAGATTTTATCATTAAGAAAAAAGAAAGGCTTTTCATGTCATGAATGGTTCTCAGGAGATATGTGTTATCATTTAAAGCCAAAATTAATAGGGTCCTCAGAAATCACCCTGTTTCATGTTTCCAGCTTCAAAAGCAGAGGAATGCAGGCCTGGAAAGGACTTGCTGGACCATCAAGTCCACTTCTCATAGCACCACACAGTGCAATCCCTAGAGGCTTGGCTCATGTTAGTTTCTTCATAAAGATTGGCAGCAGATGGTTACAGTCATATAGGCCCCAAACTTCAAGGTACCAGCCTATAGTCAAAGGGATTTGCAGATGCTCCATACAACTGAAAGGTAGGATTGCTAATTTAGGTGTCTAAACACATCTCCAAAGTTTGAAAATAATGGTGTAGCCCAATACTAAACACAGGACCTATCTCAGATCTGACATGGAGAGGTCTCACCCACAAAACTAAACTGCCGCTTACATTCTCCCTCCCCTCGTGACTTCAGACAAAGGTGCCACATTTGGACTTCTCGGCAAGGCAATGAATCCAGCAGCGTTCCTTCTGCAGCAATACTTCCAGGGGCAGCTAATCTCTTTTTCAAAGATGTGGCATCCCTCCAGACATACCCTAAAACTTGCAATATAAACTCAGCAGCAGCCTTTTGCAGCCAGTGAAACTGATATTTAAGAAGAATCACATAAGCACATTTGCTGCTTGTGCTGAGGACCAGGCAATAGACCTCTGGACACTGAGTGAAGTCAAACCCCCACATGCATACTGCAAACTAAGAAGGGTAATTAAAGACAATGTTCATTTCTGTGAATACTCTGACCTCAACTCAGCAAAATCAACACATTGATTTCACATGCCTGGCCCCACCAGCCAGCCAACCCACCTGTAAAGACTTTGCTCTTAGTGACTTTATCATAACAATGCAAGCACTCAGTGTAACTATTACTGTAACAGCAACCTTCAGGCGTCAGCTCAAGAGAGGCAAAAAAAGGGTTGATATTATCCTATTTTTGAGAATGCATCTTTTAATATTAGGGTGGTAAATAGGTGAAGAAGGAAGCCAGCACCGCAGACTAAATGCAGTGCTGGTTTTGCATCCAGTTGCTGTTCAGAGGAGCAAGCCTAATTCCAGGTTATTAATAGCAGCATAGTTTAATAATAATAATAAAAAAAGACATCTGGATGAAATCAGATGAGGGGAGCAGAACCATATGTGCAGAGGGAACCCAGGCATGTCCCAGGCTCACTCACATGTTTTGGTACAGAAAAGCCAGAGTATTTCATTGAGAGGGGAGGAGGAAGCCAGCCAGAAAGCACTCGAAACCTGGAGCTCTGCTACTTTTAAACTAAACATCAGTACATTTCTGCTTATCTCCTTACCCCTGCAAAGACAGCTTTTGCTGAATATCCAAATGTTAATGGAACAAGCCCACAGGGAAGGCAGCCAAGCCAAGTATCCCTGCCCAGAACTAGCTTTTCTCCTTGATTGCTCCCTTTTTAAATTTTTCCAATGTTTCCCAGCCTGTCTCTTTCTCCTTATTATGCACAGAGATCATCCTGACATCCTCCTAATTCATCTTGACTTGTACAACAGGCTCCTCCAGCCCTAGGTGCCTCCAAATGCATGTGGTTTGCAGTGTTTCGGCAGGGCTTCTCACATACAAATCCTAGTATGGATGTTCCTTGGCAGGGAAAGGGAGCTGCCTGCATTGCTGTGCCCTTGAAGGAGAAGGATGAGCGAAGAGGGAGTAGCTCAGTCACCGGGGCAACGCGAGCTTTCTCAGCTGTGCGTGAGCCAAGACATCCTTGGACAAAAGACTGACAAAGGTAGCACCATCATGCACTGTCTTCCCTCCACTTGTCAATCAAGTCCAGCAGACAACCAAACACCATTGCTGCTTGAGAAGGCAAAACCAGCCAAGGTAGCCAGCCAAATACATTGCACAGGATCATTTGAGGAAGGCACCTTGTTTGCACTTGCACAGGGAGAGAACTGAGGGCAGCTGTGACCAGCAAGGTGGCCAGGTCAGGTGTTCCCAGCTCTGCCCTCTCTGGCAGAAGACACTGAAGAAACTGTCTGGAAAAAAGTTTTGCTTTCTGTTTAACAGATGTTCATTCTAACAGGTGCCCTACTTTCATATATCAGGGGACAAAAGTGGGTCTGTTCAGCTTCTCCTATGAGTGGATGGTTCCTGCTGGGACAAGCAGTGGGCTGGGTCACTTGTCACACAGCCTGGCTGAAGCAACCATAGCTTCCTTAGGCTGATAGGTGTAAATGCATACAGAGGATGAGTTGGAGCGCTCCTCATTTCTGTTGAAGGCTGCCACAAAGCATGAAAAAATCAAGATCCATTGGACCAGAAAGAAGGAACTGAAGCTGTGGAGATGAGGACCCTCTAGCAGGAGAAGCCCATCTGTGCTCCAGAGACTGTTTAAACTTTTTATATAAAGATGACTACTACCAAATCTAATATCTGATATCCAGCCAAATTAAAGTGTATTCCAAGACTTCAGAGTTGCCCTACTAAATGTGAGCATCAGCTTTATCCATGGTGTGTCACAAACAAAACCTCTGGGAACCAGGGTAGAACATCTCATTCAACTTCCTCCCTCCCTCAGCTCTCACTGAAGGGACAAGGGAGTTCTCTCTAGGACCCACAGGCTGGAGAAAAAACTTGTGGACAGTGATCCAAGGGAGGGCAAAGTGTGGTCCTGGGGGATGAGGGAAGGCTTCACATCAGGAAGGACCCTGGGAGCAGGAAAATGCTTGATCTCCATCCATCCTTGCTCCTGCCACCTCTCGGGTCCCTCAGGGTAGTGCCATGCAGAGAGGAGCTGCTCTGCGAGGATCCCAACCATCTGGTCTCCATTCAACCCATGTCACCGTGGCTTCTGAAGTATTCATACGAATGATTAAGAGAAAAAAAAAACCTTATCACTACAGAAATCCCCTGACATTACTTGGCTTAGCTGGGGTAAAGCAGAGAGCATGCATCAGTGTCTCTGGGGAAAGGCCAGGTGGGACCATCGAGTGATCCAAAGCAGGCAGGAACTGCTGCAATCAGCTTTGCACCCCATTGAGCTAAGCAGAGGGATCACATCTGCTCCCCAGAGCCTCATCCCACGTGGTCATGTCCTACTCCATGTGTAGGATGAGTGATTTTTCCTGGGGAAGGGAAGTGCTGAAATGCCATCAGTTCAGTAGAAAATCTGGGGCCACTGTAATGATTTAAGGGCCCTGTTGCAGGCTGGAAACACTGTGTGCTAGGTGCTGCAGAGACATAGCAGGAGACAGTGTCCCCTCCCCTTCAGAGAGAAGCACGAATATGGGGCTGGACACAAGCAGCACGTAAGGACAAATCAGGAAAGCAAATTAAGACCTATCAAAGTGTAAGAACTCAGGTCTGCCCCAGAGGTGAGACAAGAAACCCCCTTTTACTTTGCCACAGCAGAAAAGCAAGCAAGTCCTTCCTGCTGGAAAGCATGTTTGGGAACCCAGAAAACTGCAGAGAGGGAAATAAGAGAGGAGAGCGGCACACGGGCCCTCTGACAGCACACAGCTTTCCAAGATTTACAGGGCAGCCTCTGCTTCTAGTACACCAGAGCTTCCTCCATCCTCTTAAGTACAACAGCTTACGTACCCCTTCACAGCTGGTTGCCTAGCCCAGGGGCTATCATTACCGTGCCTCTCTGGCAGACTGCAGTTTTACTGCTGTGCAAGCAGAGATCTGGGAAAACCACCTCTGCCCCAGAGCAGCTGGGCTCCACGCTGCCCTGGGAATCACCCCATCTGACCAGCCCCATCACCCCAGCCATGGCATGGCAGAAAGCTGGAAAACCAGAGCGTGGTGTCAGCAGGCTGGGATTCAGCAGGCTTTGCAGACCCTAAATACAGATCCAGGTCAAAGACCAATGGGTCCACAGACAGTAAAGCCATTGGGGACTGTTCTGGTCCTTACACTACACTGACATCCCGGTCAGAGGGCTTTCTCCAGCAACTCCTATGTCTAGGCAGATAAAATCTAGGTGGGAGGGTGAAGCTTTCAGAAAAGACATCCTCTCTTAGAAGTCCTGGAGGGCCAACAGTGTTCCCCACATGATCCGATCCAGCAGTTGATCACCACATCATGGGAAAGCTGCAGACTGGCTCCAGTGCAGACATGCAAGTGAAAATAAGGATTTATGGTGCAGCAGACAGGAGGTGGTTACAGTTTGTCTCAATAGTTACCTGGGGACTAACGACCTTACACAGATGAAATGGTGAGACTATTAAAGCTGATTTACTGAAAATACTCAAGTAGTCCTCTGACAGCTGCACAGAATTGCTGGTCAGAGCAGTATCCGTCAGCACGCTGCCAGGGAAATATGCTGCAGGAATGGAGGCTGTCACACATGATGCTTGCAGGGCCTGCTGGAGCAACTTTGCTTGTAACAAGCGATTTGTAAGGATGAGAACAAGGAAATCCCTTTTCCTTCACTTGACAACATTAAGTATCTTCCCACTTCCCCACTATTTTTGTGAACTCCATTATCATTTGCTAAATAAATGCACAGCCTAGGAAGAAGCATTATTAGTATGGAACCAAGAGAGGGTAAGAGGAGGAGGAAGATACCAGGAGGCTGCACACGAAGAAATCTGTGACACAAGGGAGGGTGAATTTCAAGGAACCGGATTTTTCCTGGGGCAGATACTCCCTATGAACTTTCAGTGGGCAAGAGAAACAAAAACTACCAAGTTGCAGATCTAGATGAGTTCTTATTGCAAACCAGAGCCCCTAAGTTTCTTCTCTTATGGCTGAGGGAATACCTTTGCAGTAATTTCTTCTCAAAAAAAGAATAAGTCTTTTCCCTAAATAGAAATAATATGGAAAACTGATCTCATTTTGGGCCTGAAAAGTCAATACATCTCTACTACAAATGGGATTAAAAAAGGAAGGAGAACTCTTTGAGGAAACAGCATTAAGATATGAGCGCTCACACATTTTTTTTACAAGATGCCTCTAGTGTACTACTGTAACACAGAGCTGAAAAAAACCCAACGTTTTTAATAATTTAGGAATGAAAGGACACCAACACCACAACCAGAAGCTGCTGGTCACATTACAAGTCGGTGGGGAAAAAACTATACTTTTTTTTCCCCCCCGTTATAAATCTCAAACATTTTCCTAGTCCCTGCTGAACAAACATCTCTGTCCTAACTTCCTGAATATCAGCCGAAAGAACTCACTTATAAACTCTGCAAAGGATCATAAATTGAAGGAGGCTGCCACTCCTTGGAAAGGCAGCATCAGAATTAAAAACAGCCTTGATAATTGGAGAGATGGTCCTAACCAACATGAAATTTGGTAAGTTCAAATACAAAGTATTACCATCATAAGGAGAAATCAAGTGTGGAAGCAGGAGAGAGAATGATTAGCTATGTGCTGGCTGAACAGGAACGGGACAGCATAAAATGATCAAGTCATAAACTCAATGAGTCAACAGTGTGATGCCATTGCAAACAAGACAAATTTCTTTCTAAGATGTATTATCTCAAGTGTTATGTGTATATAACACAAGACCAATGATTTCACTCTTCTGGAATACTGTATTCATTTTGGGGCACCACAATTAAAGAAAGATGTAGAGAACTGGAAAAAGTCCAAAGTAATAAGAATGATCAAGGTATAGAAAATATGGCCCAGGAAGAACAGATGAAGGAAGTAGATTTGTTTAGTCTACAAAAGAGAAGACTAAGGAGAGACATATAAAAATCTTCTCACATTTAAAAGGTCAGGAAGATGATGATCGATTGCTCTCCATGTTCATTAAGAGTAAGAGAAGAAAAATCAATTTTACTCAAGGCAAGGTAGATTTAAAGGGGATATTAAGAAAGCTTTCTGACTATCAGCATAGTTAAACATTGCAGCAGGTTACCTAGGGAGGGTTCTTTATAAGTCGTCAGGCAAACAACCATAAGCATTGTCTAGAAATAATCCTCCTGCCTAAGTGCCGAGTGATGAAGGAGATCTCTGGAGGACCATTCCAGCACTACAAGACTATAATGAATCTATGATTTTTCATATTAACATTAGCCCCAGGAAAAACTCAACACTTCTGGCTTCTTCAGCTTTAGAGAAGTTAAATTGACCTTAACAAGGGACAAAATTCCATCCTTGGGTCACCTGCACCTTCCTTTGTTGCTGAGTGCAAATCAAATTAGTATATGTTTAGCGGATGAAGACTGATAAATACATAACATACATGCAAGTGAACTTGAATGCACACTTCCCTCTGTGCCCATAACATACCATAGTTTGGCACTGAATACCAAGCTTCTCAGAGCCATTGGACTCCCAATGTCACATGCAGAGTAAAAAAATGTTTGCAATACTTTATTATGTTGAGTTACATTTACATTTCTGCGGCCCGTTTCTTAGTTCAAAAATGATCTTTGCTAAAATTTCTTTCCAGAAAAATGTTATCCTTTTGGATTCAGTCTTGCTCTGGAAGAACGAGCTGATGAGGAATTTGAGTGTCTCCAAATGTTTGGACGCCCCTTGCCGCCGGCGCGTTCAGGCCCATTAGCCATCACTAGATATCCTGGTTTCTTACCCAGCCCTGGAGATAACTCCAAAGCACCCTACCAAGTTTGATAGTCTCCACTGCACTCCTGGAATCTGCCTTTATATATTCTGTCACCGTAAAAACGCTGCATCCTTTGGGGAAATAAAACAAATAGCAAATAAATTCACAGATGAAACTTCATTGAGAGGTGTTACCAAGAGTAGGGGAGACATAGAAAACACAAGTGGATTTAGAGAGATTTTAAAACATGCTCTGAGCATACTAGAACAAGCAAAAAGCCAGCATGGGGGAAAAGCAAGCAAATTAATTTGGGGAAAATAACCTGAAACAAAGATCTGCTCTAGGAGAGCAGGAGCTGGAAGCAGTAGTGCTGGCAAAGGCTTAGGAATGGCAGCAAACACCAAATTATGTCTGACCTTGGAGACAGCAGGAGCTGCAAGGTGCTGTAAACATGGGGAAATAGAGCACATGCTGTTGTTAGAGAAAAATCACAACCTTTTTACTCCGTGCCAGTTGACAATCAGAGAGCTCAGTCCCCTTTCTCAGGGGATTCCTCCCTGCGCAGCCCAGCAACAAGCCGTTTGGATGTTTGTCTCAGGCATTCATGTAGCAGAAGATACAGGTTTCTCCCTCCACCCTGGCATGTCCTGCAGGCCCAGTACCACTGCTAAACCCATCCTCACTCCCAGCATTCTTGGGGCAGAAATACCAGGCACATTCGCTGTATCTCTCAAATCCCAGAGGGGCTCAAACTCTTTCAAGAAGTAACAGAGTAGGCACAGCACCCCTCTGCTGCAGCTGGGGTGGGGAGAGGTACCCTTGAATGCAAATGCAGTCTCTAGCCCCAGTCCCTGGGGATCAATTCCTGATTTAATTCAACTGCTGCATGTATGAAGAAAACCTGTCTGACCCTTGCCTTTGCTTCGCTCTTGCCTTAATTGTCCCTTAATTTTCTAATACCCCTGCCAAAGGCCTTTCAATCCTAGTGCTGCCTGGGCTCCGTTCAGAATCCAGACTTGGCACATTGCAAACGCCATAATCAACCATATTAGCGGGGAATTGGGAAGCTGTCTTGAAAGAAACAAAAATCATCCCTTTTGGTCCGTAACGCTCCTTCACTGCACGTGCATGTATACAAGTGAGATCAAAATGCTGCTCAGAGGAGCGTATCACCAAAAGAAGAGACAAAGCAAGATGATTGCAGGGAGTCAACTTGATTTGCAGTTGCACCCAGACCAAGAAATAAACGACATCATTATCAGCAAATTGAAAACAGAATAGGGGCTGAGCGTGGACTTGAATCATAATAGGAGCCCAATGCTGCTCACAGAGAACATGGGCCTGGGGGAGTTCAGAGAGGGTTTGTTGTGATGATAGATGTTGTCCCCAGATATTTATCCTGTGGTATCAAGCTGCTCACCAAATGCACGGAAAGCTTGATAGCCAATGTACATGAAATTCCTATCTGTGCTCCAGCAATACATCACCCTTCAGCCATCACAGCCACAGGGCCCCCACCACCAGCAGAGGGGTCTTGTGCCTCCAGGAGGGAAAAGCAGCTAGACAAGCCATCCACAGCCACAGGGGTGTCCCATTTAACTTTTCCCCTTAGGAAAATGCTTCTTGCATGATACGCCCATTTGCATGCTGCAGACAGATGTTGGCTGGTGTTTCTTGTGGATCAAGGATGCGGGTCAAAGTCAGAGCTGGTTTACCAAAGAAGTCCACTGGGGGTTATCAAGAACAAGTGCTTCAAAGCCACAAGTATTTAAATAACTGCCTCAAAAGCTTGGGGTAGACAATGCCTGGAGGCAGAACATTTTTGAGTGGAGGGTGGGATTCCTCTGCCTGCCACAGAGGCTCTGTGATGACAGAGAATTTGGCAGGGACCCACCCAGCCCCCTCACCAGGGATGTTAATGAATTCCCTTCATAGACCATCCATATCTCCCCACATCTTCCTTCTCTACATGCAGTTCTCCCTCTCCTTCAGCCCAGGCAGTTATTGTCCGCTGATTTTGACAGACATATAAGTAAGTAAAATATGTTTGAAAAAAAAATTTATTTTTGCAGAAAATACTGTTTTCTGCAACAATACTTATTAATAATTTGTTGACATAATGCTATAAATATTCATTTTCCCAATTATCCTAAAATTTAAAATTGTGGGAAAACACACCAAAGCTTTAACTTTTTTCTCCTTAGGAAAATACTTCTTCCATGATACACCCAGACCTGCTTCTGGTAGGTACCAGCTCCACAGCACACAGAATGAGATGAGGGAAAACAATAGCTTGAGGGAACTCGACTCAGAATCCCTTCCCATGAGAGGATAAATGTAAGCTCTGGTGGTGGTTACAACAGGCAGAATATAAGATGTCCAAGTCTCTACAGTACTACAGGCATCCCACACCTTAACGCCTGTTTGCCCTGCCATACTCCCAGACCCATGGTGCGCTGTCGGACCCCATATCTTCCCAGTCCAAACGTCGATGCAGACCATGCAATCTGTTTCAATTCACAGCCAAGGCTTGCTGAGCTGCCAAATTGGCCACTTCCTTGCCAGGTCCATACGTTCTCATCCCAAAGGAAAGCGGAAGCCGTAGATTACAATTCCCACAAAACAAAATCCCTGTATTACATTCATGTTAGGGACTGCTTCAAAAAACAGTGCCTGAGAGAAGGCAGCGCCTGCCCTGCTGTAGGCTGTCTACAGGGCTGGTCTGCACATGATGTGACCCATGGGGACCCTGGGGCTCTCCCCAGCCCCCTAGCAGCTCACCCCAGCTGCCCTGGGGACCTCACGTGGCAAACATGGCAGAGCCTGTGCACTGCCGCTGTGCTAGCACAACCCCTTAATTTGAAGGTGGGGCTTGAAACAGGGCTCCCATGGCCTTGCCATATCAGAAGATACCTTAACGCCTGCAGCAATAACACTGCTCTGGCCTACACGATTTGTCACATCCAAGCTTGAACAACTGCACATCTTCTCCACAGCCTGCAGCATCACTGAGCTGTGAGGGGGGATTACTGCATGGAATAGGATACTTAACGCAAGTTAACTAAGAGCATACAAAGAATTAGTGACACAGTCAGAGGAAAGCCCAGAAATCCTGAATTCTGGCATTAGGTGTCTCAGTCTAAAGAAGCTGGGTGCCTAACTCCTTTGGGCAGCTCTGGAAACCCAGGTTTCATCTGCAAGAGGGGCACTTGATTATGGGAGGGGGAAAAGACTGATGTCATCCAGGCAGCTCTGAACGTCTGGAGTTCTGGATTCAGTTCCTGACAGTTTGGTTTTCCTTCCCCTGTATGTACTCAAGCACTCTTTAATTTAGCTTGAGTGATGATTCCTGTCTCAGAGGTGCTTGGTGAGCAGCCAGCAGCAACCCAGTAATAAAACACCTTCCCTTTGCTGATAAGAGAGCATAAGGGAATTGTGCTGTGAAGCACCCGCCCTGGAGAAGGAATGCAGGTAGCCTGCGATGGATCAAGCCCAGCTTCTTCACTCCTCCCTCCCTCCCCCAAAATGGCCCGGGCAACGAAGCAGCAAAACGCTCCCTTGCTGGTCTTACTCATTTGACAGCTGGTTTTTGCAATTTTGGCTAGAGCAACACAGTCACAACCTACGCTTGCAACACTGCCTACCTACCATCTTTTCCTTAGCCAGATGGGAAACCAATCATCGTGGGGGATGCCTCTTTACTCGGGGTCTGGGAGGGAATCAAGGAATCAACCCACACCAAAAAACCCTGCTGTGGTTTTCAGGGCTAGATTCAGCCTCTGTCCAAAGGCAAAAGCCATGTGGCCACAACACCCCACAGCCTGGATGGCACAAAGATGACTCTGAGGGCATCAGGACAGAGCACCCCTGGCCCCACACCAGCTGATGGATGGTTGGAGGGTACCAGAGACCATTTACAGCAAGGGACACTCAAAGTCAGCTCTCATGATTTGTAAAACAAAATGCTTCCTAGTAGGCTTAGCACTTTTAATTTGTAAAACACTGCAAACAGCAACTTTGGAAAGGAGAGGGCTTCATTTCTAACTCCCATGAGACAAAGCAGCCTTTACACTGCAACGCAGTCTTTCCTGAGCCACTGAATTTTTCAGCTAGCCATGTACTAGGGAACTGGTTCAAGGCCAAAGAGAGACAGGGACTCCCGCTTCCCTTCCCGAGCATGTTTCTGTTTAGGCTGCAAATTAACACAGGCAAGGCCCTCCTCCAGGCAGGACCCTGCAGAGCACCACGGCCGTGGGCGAGCACCTCCAACAGTGGTAGCTACACAAACAGCCAAGTCAGTTTTTACAAGCTGGTCAGGCACCTGGTTATGAAGCCCCAGTGACTGCCTGCACGCACCACTTTATAGCAGGATATAGGAGGGCAGAGCCTATGTATGGCACCTCTGTGCATTCCCCACAGCAATCGTGTTCTCCCAAACAACTGCACATGGGAGGCTGTCCCCAGTCCAGTGGGACAGATCCTGGACCCCAATGCAGGAAAAGGTGTGGTGGAAAACCTCTGAAGTTACTAAACACAGATTTAGGCTCCTGGTTTTTGGTCATGAAAGTACTTAACCTGGTAGCAGTATTGGTGTATGACCGTAAGATAGTGTTTGCCAGGAATGCAAGAGTTTAAGGTATGAAGAACTCAAGATGATCTTTCAAGAGAAGCTGGGGAAAATACACCACTTACTGCCACAGCCCAGCTGCTATACTTCCTTGTCAGCAAGCAATGCTGCTTTTTCGGGATTGAAAGAGGAACACTCACTTGTACTCCTGGAATATCTGACGGTTTGTGCAGGACAGATTTGTTGGCAAGAAGGGAACCACTCCCCCCCACCCCTTTTTTAAATATTTACATCTCTCACTTTTTTCTTCTCCTTTTCTAAACTTACTATTGAAATTGCAGGGATTACGTGGAATTTTGGACATGAAAACAACGTTGTTCAAAGCCAAGTCCAAAACATTCACATCACTGTTCCTTTCACATATGCCTGTCTTTTAGAGTCCAAAGCAAGCAGCAGACTCCAAAGGGAGTTCATCCCACAAGTGGTGGGATCAATTCACAAAACGTTGCCTCCAGATCCAGCATCCTTCAATGTAAAGCCAAGTCTGATATTTCTAGGAGCACAGTCAGACCACAGCGACATTTCCAGCCAAGCAGAGATGAAGTAACAGACTTGTTCTGGTCCTGTTTGGCTTCAGTAACTACCAATAAAAAACAGGAACGCAGAATGGTCACAGGCCTGCTGATAATTTGGGATGTTTCAATTTGTGAAACAAGCTCCACATTTCTCTCATGACTAGCCGTGGAATAACAAACAGACTGATCTAGTTTCAGTGCTGCTTGGATTGTCAGTTTGATTTGTTCTCAGATGTTATAGGTTACATACTGCTTTACAGAGCCATTCAGCAAAGCAGAAACCCAGAGAGCTCCAAACGACACAGTTTCCTAAGGATTTCAGTCTC
The DNA here is from genome assembly GCF_964195595.1 of Calonectris borealis. Lineage (NCBI taxonomy): Eukaryota > Metazoa > Chordata > Aves > Procellariiformes > Procellariidae > Calonectris > Calonectris borealis. Next base: position 24,532,029 of record NC_134318.1, read on the forward strand.
ATGGTAGTTGCAAGCTTTTCCTGAAGTTGCAGCATGGTGTGTTTCCCCTGGGCCCTCTCTCTCCTCTTTTTTTTGGTGGGGGGTAAGTTTGTGATGCCTAATGAGTTCAGCTCCCTGAAGTTTTGCCCCTTGCTCAAAATGTTAAGAAGGTCTTGTCCCTCTCTTCAGGCACTTATTTCTACAAAACATATTGGAACGCAATTACTTTTAAGAACTGTGCCTTTCTGGTAAATTTGGATGAAATTAGTTGCTACAGTAAAAACCCTGGATGGGAGAGATCAAAAGAAACTCATACATGTACAAATGGATTAATTTCATAACCTTTCTTTCCTTAGGAAGCTGAAGTAAAAAAAAAAAAAAAAAAATCACAGAAAAGAGTAAAAGTTACTGAAAATAAGGACGAGACTAGAAACAAATCACAGCCAACAGGAGCTGGCCAACACATCATCCAGTGAATAAAGGTAATGAATGCATTTTCTATGGCTCAGCTGAATCTGGTGCGATGTTCTACTCTTTGCAGATTTAGCTTTAATTCATTGCTTGACATTATTTTTACTGTTTACCTGGATGGCCCTGGAAATAAAAGGGTTTAAATTACAAAAAAATGGTTCACAGACTCAGCTAGCTTTGTGAACCCATAAAGCAGTTTGCAAGGTTCATAAAACCTCAAAAGCCAGAAAATCCTCCACCCCCGATTTCCTCCTTACTTCAGCTCCAGTCTCACTTCACTCATTGTAGGATGTTATGAGCTCCCTCCTCTAACAGACTGTAACTTTTACACTCAGAGCCTTCACTCTTTCTTTACATCTCCGTGCTGGATTGGAGCCTGAGCAGAATCTCCATGTAATGAACCTGACCCTCCTGCTTGCCGATTGTGAATGAGCACTGGTGGGGTTACTTGGCTTTGCTCTGATGCCAAGCAATTGTTTGCACAACAGAGTATAAGTCCCTAATGCATCATTCTCTATTTTTCTTTTCCATTCTGCTGAATGAAGAGAAATCCTGTTCAGCTCCTGGGCAAGGGGAGTGCATCCTTTCTGCAGCATGCCCAGCTGGGTACCAAGTGATTTGGGGGGGAATAGGAAAGCTTTGTATTTTAAACCAAGTGGCAAGCCTGAAGCAGCCTCCACCTCCTAAGGGCCATATTTTCCGGCCTAGTAAAGCCCTGAAAAAAGAATATTTTCAGAGGCAAATAATTTACACTGAAATACAGCCTGTGAGAGTACTCCCAGAGCCCTGAATTCCTGGTAGATCCTGTGACCCAGGTCCATATGTCTCATAGCCTGTGTAGCCAGTAGTTGTCAGTTCAGGCTGCTGCCAAACGCCAAGCAGGGTCTTTCAAGCCTCTTATAGGAAACATGGTGGAGCTACTGCAGTGAAAATGCCCTGGTCACTTTTACTGCCTGCCATCACTGCAAAGGCAGGTGAGATCTGGAGGCTGTACAGAGCAGAGGGTCTGGACACACAGTAAATACATGAAGCCTCCATCACATTTTCAGGGGCCCATACTCACAACCCACTCAATCCACTTCTAAAAGGTCTTTACTGAAGGCTGTCTAACGTTTGCTTTACCCTTCATATAAACCTGCATGGTGCTAGTGTAGAAAGATACCAGATGGAGTCCATGGAGAGGACCCACCTGCAACATGGTGCTTTGCATCAGCTTAGCAGCAAGCAAAGGCATCAGCAGTTAATCTGGTGCCTCTTGGGTCATCCTGACAAGGACTACTGACTCAGCAGGTCCAGAGCAGCTCTCCCATGGTGTTTTGTAGTGGAAAAAAAGGCAGGATTTATTTCCATCCTTATTTCTTGCAAGAGCATTGCTAGGCATAGACTGCCAAATTTGTCTATGGGAAAGGCTGAAAACACTCTCAAGGGCCTTGTCCACACCATCAGTGCTTGTTGCAGCTGAGGACTGGGGCGCTGGTCACCTTCGAGCAATGTTCATGCACGGGGCATGGGAGTTGCAGATACATTAAACAGAGCCCCTGAGTCCAGCTCTCCTCGTGAGGGCAATTGGGACTGACAGGGGAATTCAAGCACTCCTGCCTCAGCCCTCCAACACTGTTTGACAGCCCTGCCAGACTCCAGGAGCTGCAAAGGAAGCTTGTAAGGTAATGCTATGGGGAGACAGAGAGAAAAGAGGCTGACTTACGAATGAGAAAGTTCAGCCCAGACTCAGAAATCAAAGGAAAAACAATGAAAAAGGAGAATAAAACACCTCCCAGCTAATGCCAGTAAAAATGAACCAGTGACCTGCCGCCCTTGAACACAGGCAGAACTGCAAACTTCCTCTAATTATCTAAAAAAATAAAATCAAATCCATATTATTTTTATTAAATTAAGAAAAATGTACACATTGGTCTGAAGCAGGCATCAGCAAAAAAGCCCTCAGCTCAAACAGCAAAAGGTTGGCAAAGATACCAGCAACTGAAAAACGGCTCTTACAGCAGAAGCTGTGCAGTCTACAGGCAGTGCAGCTGGGTCTGCAACCCGTCGCATGGCGCAGCATCTCGCCAGCCTGCCCGGCGGCAACCACTGCTTGCCTGGGGCAGCAACTGGGGGAGCCCACCCTGTGACTACCATGCACAGAATGGGTGCTCTCTGGGGGCAGCAGAAGGCAAGGGCATAGCGCCTTAGCTTTTCTACACAGCAAAAGGCCACTGAGACTCTTGAAACAAATCTTTACGTACGTGCTACACAGCTATTGTTTAGAACATGACGGAAGTACTAAATCAAATACTTTGCAGTAAATACTTGCTAGTCAGTCTTGATGAACAGAAGCACAGTTTTAATTGGAATTTAATTGCTGTATTAGTCATTTACTGAACATAAGGCTTGCATTAATGGTGGCGTTTCCTTTTCCCACAAAGCACATTTGGTATTTCTCAAAAGACAAACAAACGGTTCTGAAGTCTCCTGAAGAAGATCCAGAATCTTTCATGCACAGCAGCTCCCATCGTGCCTGCAAGAAACCCTGAGCTGTTTGAAACATGGTACTAATCACAATCACTGCCAGCAGTCAAACCTTTGTCCAAATAGGGAGTTTTAACTCACCAAAACAAATGAGTTACTTATGGAAAAGGAACCCCCCATTTTGCAACCACCACATCCAAATAGGCAGACAGACTTTTTCTGTAAACCAATATGGATAAGTGGCTGCAATTTTCCTAAGTTGCCTTTAAAACACGGGCTTTGTTTTCAATTCAGCCAGAAATGACCTTGTGTGACTTCGGTTCTAGTCTCTCCTCTTCAGTCTGCAAATTATTATTCTGCAATAGCAGAAGGTCCTCACTCATATTACGAGTGTGCTGTAGCTGATGTGCTATTTCTTGGAAAGGACAAGACTGCCACAGTCCAGGGCTAGAGTCTGAGAGTGAGTTACATTCATTACATAGCAAGAACAACTGAGAAAAAATAAACACTTCTCAAGTCTATGACTAACTGAAGCTGTAAATTTCAAACCCTTATTACAGAGTCATAGCTTAGTAAAACAACACGGGATGTGTTACATATCAGAGGGTAACCTTTAAAGAAGGACTTATGCTCTGGGGAAAATTTTAAAACAGAACAGGATGAAGTTTATGTGCCGTTTTTCATGTGGTTCTTATAATTAACCAGACTGTCACAGAAAATCATCCTAGAGGTCTGGATTCGATCCAGCCTTCTCTAACACACATGTCCAATCATCCTCTCCACTACTGAAGTATCCATACCATGTTAGTTAAATAACTAGAACTGGCGAACAATTTTTCAATGTTTTTCCATCCTCTGTTTACAAATTTCCTCTAGGCAGATTGTGGGGATTTATCCCTCTTTTCATTTAATAGAGCCCAACATAACTTTTCCCAGGGGACCAGAGCACCAAGTGATTCCCAAACTGCTCTTAACACAGTGTAAGTAATTTACTGCTTAGGCTTTCTGCCTGGTCATTTGGGGCACATGGCATGAGTTTTGATCATTGACTGCATGACCTTACTTGACTTTAATACATTACCTTTGTTTCAAAGTTAAACAGCAAAACAAAATCTATTTCTTGGCTAAATGTGTTGGCCACAGGCTCAAAAATCGCTCTCCATCAACAATGTAAATCTTCCCATGTGCAAGAACTTGAAAACAGCAAAAAGGGAAAGCTGCACAAAGGGACCAGATGGTAACTTAGCTTCCGAGTCAAGAAACTGTTTGCGAACAGGTTTCAGCTTTACAACCACCTCTATGATCATAAAAGGCAGCCACGAGGGGCCCTGGCATTATATTTTTGTCCAAAATATTTGGGTGTTCAGACCTGGATCTTGGCTTGTTCCACTATGGAGATCCAAATAAAGGGAACTTGCACATTGGAGGGAGGCTGAGGACAATCCTTAGTCGAGAAAGTTTAGCTCGGCATGTTGGGGATGGGCCATTGTTCACTGAAGGTCATAGTTCATTGTGTCCAAAATGCTCTCAGACATCATCTCTATTACAAGAGCAGCTGGGATGAAAACATACATCAAGAGAAATATGTTGCGCACGTTTTCTTCTCCATTTTCTTCCTATCTCTCTATTGGTTTTCTCAGACTCAATCAGTAAGAAAATCTATCTGGCTGAGGAAATATGTAAACAAATGTGTTTAGCCATGCAAATATCTGGAAGATGCCTGCTCTGTATAAGAAGAAAGAGTTAATGATGGAAAGACACAGCCAGTGACTGCATCCTTACAGCAAGAGAACAATCTAAATTGATGGTTCTTCACTGTCTTGTTATACATCACCTTAAAAGAAAAGAGATCTACTGGAACAGCAAGAGATTTATATCAACCTGAGTTGTATGAATAATTTCTTAAAAAAACAGACTGAGGTTGGGTTAGAAAATAGCCACTGCTCAGCATGCTCAGTTTGGTGCGAAAGACAACTGTGCCTCCAGCTCTAGTTGTAGTGTGTAGTTGTGGAACCACAAGGCTGGGAAGGTTCACCTTGTTCATGACTCAGGTTGTTGCCTTTCTATACACTGACAGGGCTATTTATTTTGATTATACAGAGCAGTTTGAAAGAGCAGCTAACATCCATGCTTTCATTCTTAGTTTTGTTTTTTTTTTTATTCATGTTGGCAGTTGTAGATGCACAGTCTGTTCTCCAGGTATTCACATGGAAGTGACTAAGACATGCCAAATTTACCAGCAGCTTCTCATTAATGGCCCTTCCTTGATTATGACATCTGGTGAGGTTGATGACAATAACAGAAGAAAAATGTGAAGTTCAGTCATTTGGAAATTACTTAAGTGGAGGCCATTTTGCACAGTATGATGTTGAAATGTTAGGAATGATTGAGGCCAGATTTATAGCTCAAGCAGTCTTGCATCTGTATTTCATTTGTGAGCAACAAATACAAAAAACACCTTTAAAAAAATCTTAATCATTTCCCAACTGACCAAGAGCTCTGAATATTCTGTCAGCAGTATAATCTAGACCACAAAATGTTGTTCTTGTTGAAAGGAATTTTCAGAGTATTGTTATATGGCTAGTCCAATAAACCTGTACCAGTCAAGGCTGTCAGTATCCCACTTTTGGTTCTTACAGAACTATCTTCAACTGCTGGTCAGTAGGAGAGATTCCTGTAATACTCCTGGAGTGGACAAGGAGACCATTCACTAACTTTTAGCTATGAGAAAGGACACAACATTTGGAAGCAGCTCATGTCTGCCCTTCTTCAATAACTAATGGTCATTCTGCAGACTGGCCTGCTGAAGTAGTTTCTCCCCCAATACTATCCACAGCTCAGCATGACAGAGAAGCATGCAGACATAGCAGAAGAGCTGAGAAATTAGTGGCTAGGCTGTTACCAAATTAACCACCTTTCAGAGTCATGCAAAACTCCTTTCATTTGCAGTGATGTTTTCTGAGTGTTGGATAGTTGATGAACGTGTCCGATCAGTTTATAGCACACAGTGACCACTTACTGCTACCCAAATGTTCTCCTTACATAGCACAGAGCAGAAAGCTCAGTCAAAACTTAATTCAAAACTTAATTGCGTTCTATATAGTACACTTTATTAACACTGCCACGTACAATCAACAATGGTCCAAGGACCTCAGGTTGATAAAATAAGTGAAACCATCTTATCACGACAGCCAGCGTACAACACACATGCACATATTGGTTTTCAATGAAAGTTAAGTTCCTAATTAAGTGCCTAATCACTTTCTTGAGTGCTCAGCCACAAGACAAAGATGCACTTAAATTTCTCCCATGTCCTTAGAAGGGCAAAAATAATAGTTGTTTCCTGAGGATGCAGCTCTCCTGCTTGCACACCATGTAAGGTGATAAGACAAAAATCTTACCCAAGATACAGTAGATAAGTACATGGAGTAGAGACATTTCTAAGGCAGTTGAGGAATCACTGCCAGCAACAAAGGGAGGTTTTTATGATTTTGCATGCATGTGAAGTCCATCGGGTCATAAACCAAGATGCTCTGATTAACTTCAAAATTCCTATTTGCTAGTATTATGACCTTTCAGCTAGGAATCATCTTTGTTACCTGTCTGCCAGACCCTCCTACAGGCTGGTGGGGAAACTTGATGAGTTTTGGTGGAAAACTTCTGACAGGATTTTCTGATGGGTTGCTGTACTCCCAGAACTATCCTCCTCCCCACTGACGAGGTCCAACACTGCATTTGCAAGAAGCAATTGGAAAAGAGGAGAGATTCCAGCAATCTCCCCTTCTCACTGTCTTTTTCCTTTCCTATAGGCAGGAAGGTGGAGTACATTGACTGCAGTGATGGAAATTCCACAGACCAGGGAAGGGGAGGTCTTTGAACAGATGCCTATTGCTTTTAAAGTAAATGGGTTGCTCTCTAGCAAAGTATGAAGTGCATATAGTAATGGAGGAAGGTCTTTCTGTAGTTACTTCTAAACCGCAGTTCCCCTCTGCTCCAAAGGATTTACCACCTCCTTTTGGCACCATGGTCACACAGGATTCACTTTCCCTGTGCATTGGCTGATGGGAGCTCTGGCTGGGGACAGCACAGTTTGCTCTGGAAACCCCTGAGCACAAGCGAGCCTGTCCTGGCTTACCAGCCACCTCTTCCACCATACAGAGCACTGGCCCTGCAGCTGTTTTCTGCAGGGAAAGTGGCAGGGAGAGAGACATGCCTTACATCAGTGCTCCGAGTGCCCTGTCATCCACAGGCCATTAATGAGGTCCTAAGCTGATAATGTGTCCGTAAGCAACCCAGAAGCTCATCGCCAGTTCCTGCTCACTGACCAAAAGCCATTCCTGTTGGGAGGTTGTCTCTATTTGTTGCTTGAGCACATCATGGTTTGTCTGCACCCTCCTTTGCTGAGGTTACCACTATATGCCAGGGCACCTCTGGGCACCAGAAGGGGAGAATGAGAGCTACACAGCACACCCAAAACAAGATTTAAAGATGTAACACTCCATACTTTGATGTGAAAAGGAATATTACCTCACACAATATGAGGGATGTTAAATTCATATCTTAAAATGCACTTTAAAATGTGGACCCATGACTTAGCAGCGACGAGACCTCTGAATTTTCCACATTGTCTTGGTAAGTTTTATCCAAATAAAGGAAGTAGAAAACAATAATCAATTACAAATAACACAAAATGGCATCCTCTTCATTGCAACAATGTAAAAGGGATCTCCCCTGTCCTGAAGCATGCAAAGAGAAACAAATTCACGGTCTGTAAAAATAAGCTTCCTATACCTCAAAGATCTTGTGAGCTAGTGATGTTTGTAAGGCACTTTGAAGGTAAGTGGCACTCTTATAACACACAAATGCTTGTTTGAATCACAAGTTGTGGCTGCACATGTTGAATGCCACAGGGCTGAACAGTGAACAGAATAGCTAACCAGGAGCCTGATCTGGCATTACCAGACTGACTCTGTTCACTGAGATTAATGCCTCCCTGTTGTCCTCATGAATCTTTCTGGGACTGGCTCCAAGTCTCAAGAGAAGTTCTCACATCCATGCCTGTGACAGACTGCCCGACCAGCAGACGCTCGTACACAGAGCTGATCCTGCAGGGAGCTGAACGCCTGGTCTCAGACCGCTACAGACACCAGTAGTGCTGAGCTGCAGCCCCAAAGACCTAACTGGACTGATTCACGCTTTTTTTGATCTCCAAATGATACATTAATTATTCAGGACTGCTAGTGTTGGAGATCACTTCCCAATTAGGCCATAATCCAGTAAACCATGCAGACCTACTCAAAATTAAACGCTAAAACAGACCTCTGGAGTCAATAGCTGGTCTCGTATGCTCAAAACTAGAATATAAGTGCTTTGCTTGAATCAATGATGATTAGAGAGAAAGCAACAGCCTGCAGTAAAGGTAAAGGCCCCAGAAAGACACTAATAGTTGGCAAACAACAGCAACTATTAGCAAACATGAAAAACAATAATGTCAAGATACACAAAGTAATTATCTATACACAAAACTGCAATATGAACCCTGCATAGCTATGAATAAGGCTTTGTTTGTAAAACTGGCCATTTCTCAACGCTTAGATGCATGTGAACAAGTTGAAACATAAATCAAAGATATAAGCCAGGAGTCCTCAACACTGGTGCTAATAGTCTTTGAGAGTCTGGACTGGACAACACCTTTCAAATAAAAGATATTTCCATAGCAGATGCTGTTTATTTTGTTCTACTTCCCCATTGGCAAAGACACCAACTCACCAATTTATTTTTCACCGGTTTCAAATTTTCTGGCTGCCCCTTCTGATTGTAAACATCAGTGGAAAAACATTTATTTGTTTAGAAGTACTCTCTTGGGAAGACTGATGAAAGCTATTCTTCAAAAACCTGAAGCATAGGCCAAATTTGGGAAGAAGTTACCTTGGTGTTGCCAAGTCTTGTGATTTTCATCCTACCTCTTCAACATGCAGGACTGTTCGTCCAGAGTAACCGTTAAGAGAAGGAAATGGGAATCTTGGATTTTGTTTTTAGCCTCACTATTTACCAAAAGAAAACATATGAGAGCACCTAAGCAGCTCCTACCCCACCTCCTTGCCTGCTGCCTCCCCCCCAGGCAGCAGCATGGGGGCAGCCGAGCAGAAAGGACACTCCAGACAGGAAAGATGAGATGGGTTTGCATCAGTGCAAACTGGGACCATGGTGCTGCTGTGGACATGGCCGCAGGCACTAACACCAGCCTGGGTGCTGGTCACATTACAGAGAACCACTTTTTGTTCCATGTTTCCAGCCATTTTGATGAATAAGAAAAGCTAGAAAATTTGTCCCAGACAAATTTGCTCAAAATTCAGAAGGGGAATAAAGAGAAGGCAACAACTGTGGTGTTTTTGTTTTGTTTTTTGAAAATAATGATTTTGAAGAGAAAACTGAGCTCCAGATAGCTGACTCATTAGCAAAGATGCAGGGCTAACAATGTTCATTTCTCTTTGAAAATGCACATATTAGGAGCAAACGGGATTTATTCCTCATCTTCCTGATGAATTTATAGTCTGCAATAGACACTAGCTTTGCAACTAAGTAGGTTTCTTTTCATTGAACAAGAGCTGGATTGAGTCAGTCTGTCAGTGAAACACTTGCAATGCTTCTGACAAAGGAAAAAATGCCTGGCCCCATACCCAAACTAGTGATTAAGTTATTTTAACATGGGATGTTTTCCTGTTCCTATGGTCTTCAACACCACCTGAGTGTCCTTGAAGGAAACCAGTCTGTGGGTGATGTCAATTTAGAGGAGAGGGATTTCTGTGTGGCTGTTGCCCTAAACCTTGGTCAGCCTTTGGCACCTCTGCCCAGTGCAGTGAACAAGGCAGAGGGGATTATTCCTTCCTGTCAGCTATGTTACAGAGTGGTTGCACTGGAAGAGCAGTTGCTATCCTGTTACAATTTTAACTCTTTTTCCCACCCGAAGTCCTGTTTTGAGACCCCTCCCTCCAAGTGGATGATTTCTGCCTGAAGTTTATCCTGTGTGGTCTCCTGCTAAATTCTTTTATAGCGGAAGTTTGTGGCTAATCAGACAAGGCATTCAAATCACTCACATTTGGAAAAGTCATCCTTGCTTTCCTTGGGAAATCACAACTTCCAAGTATCTTTCTTAGAAAGTTCACATTTTTTATTTGCTTGCCCTCACAGGGAACTCCTGGGCAAAGTGGTGTGTAAGTTTGCGAGTGATTCTGCAGTTGTTTGCTACAGGTTTTTCCTAACTACTGAAAACTCTGAACTCCCTTCTCTTCTCTGTAGAGACAAGAAAATTCAAGAAAAGTTAGTCCTCTAGATTGGAATCCTGGACCTTTCAAACTGCATGCAGGTGAGTTCAGTACCAGCCTGCTGTGGGAGAAGAGTGCTGCATTCCCCAAGCTCCTTGGACAATCCCAAGCATAAATAGTCCCCAGCTGGGAAGGGGGGGAAGAACCAACCCCTGCTCGCTTCACTCGATGGGTGTACACAGACCGCTCTTCATAGACAGGAGGGTGGATAGGATGCTGCTGGGATCTGGAGTGCCCCACACAGTAATCTTGCCCTCAGCTGTAAGCATGCTGTATTTCACACTACAAGCCCAGACAGCAGCAGCACTGGCTGCCTGATACTCCGATTAGCAAATCAGGAGCCCTAAGCCTTCCTGCTGAGCTGAGGAGCCAGTTGTTAATAGCCAGGCTTTGGCCATTTCCAGATGGCATAACATGAGCTGGAGGAAGCTGATTACCAAGTAAATGCAAGTAGTTTATCAGGGAAACTATTTCCATCAACAGACAAAATAGCAGTTTGCCACCAGGCTCCACAAGTTCACTGGACAGAGATAACATCCATCATTCTGGGTTTGCCATTTCTTAGGAAGTGATTTACTCTTGATCACTTTGTTCTATGTTCACCCAGCTAGCTTGAGTCATTGCAGCCCAGGTGAAGAGGAAAGATGCCTGGAAGAGTCAGCATGCAGAGAGCATCAGCTGTGTCTCCCATCTCCCCAGCATCCTCCTCATATGCTTCATCACACAGAATTTATACATCCATCCCCATCTGAGCTATAATGAACAAGAAAAGCCAAAACCACCATTATAACAGCAGAAAAAAACTTCCAGTGTAGCCAGTGTTAAAATACAGGTTTATGGACCATTGCTCCACAGACATCAGCACGCAGGAAGGGCAGGACTTCTTTAACAGCTTCTCACTATTTTCTTCCACCTCCATTACTCAGCCTGGCTCCTAAGCCCTGCTGCCTGCACAATGCTATTCTTTTCACTTCCCTTAAATTACCCTGCCCAGTGCTGCTCAATCTCAGTGCCCCACAAATACTAAATTTAACAAGCTTCTGCGAGGGTAGGCAGCATTACCCCCAATTTACAGATAAAACAGCAAGGCACACAGCTAAAGGCCAAAAGTAGCCATCCTGAGAAATCAAGTCCCTGGTTCTTCTGCCTGGTTTTAGACACCCACTTGAAGTGGAGTCATCATAGCTCCTTCACAGTCCCCCCAAATTACACCAATGGCAGACATCTACCTGTGTCTTCCAGTCCTATACCATCTTGAATGCATGCACATATTTTGGGACATGATTTGCACAAAGTCTTTACACCATATTCCTAGGGTTTAACCATTAGCCATTTAGCCATGCTGATCTTGTAACAGCATCTTCCCAACTGCTCTGCAACACTGAACATCCCCAAGCCTCCACACAAGACACAAGTCGATGACAGTGATTAACCAGCCTCATATGCAACCAATTACCCAACTTTTCAGGCAAGTCCCCAAGACTCCACACTTCACTTTGTCTCCATAAGGCATTTTTATCATGATGGATAAGCCATCTTCAGCACTGGGAAATTCCTCCTGGGACAGGTAACTTCCCTAGGGTACAGACTTTGTGCAGCTCTCAGACATGTATAAAGCAAAGAGGAGGAATCTGTGAGAGAAAAAAGGGCCAGAGCAGGTACCATTGCATGAATCTGACCAAAAGAAAGTGAACAGAGTCTGATAGGAAGAAACGGTGCCTAGACCAAGGAGGAGTCCAGGAAAGTGACAGATTTCCCATTACTTAAGACCATTAAAAGTAGTTTGGACAGAGTTCAGGAAGGGATAATTTGCCCTTAGTTTTCACATGCATCACATGCCAAATAATTATTTCAGCAGAACTGGTTTGCTGCTATAGCATTTGTTTTCTGTATCATTGTTTTGCAGATATCACTTCAACTGCACAGAAAAGCTATTTTTCACTCATCTTAGTCCTGTTAGGTGGTAGAAAGCAGTATCCTCCTCACACCTGACCTTCAAAATCAGCCAGGCCCCTTCCACTGCCTGCTGACAGGGTCTGCAGCCAGTGTTACAAAACTCTTCTGCATCCCTCTTCCTAGGAGGAGGATTAAGGTACAGAGTGCAAATGCAAGTAAGCCTCCATATAAATATCACTATATTCCTTGGCACAAAGTTCACTGAGCCTTTTGGTGTAAATTGCATTTTCTTTCAATCAGGAAAGCATCAGAACTACAAGAAAAAGTAAACATGTTAAACCAAGCAGCACATTTATGTTCTCCTGCTCCTGGTATTCTAATCGCCCAGATCAGGAACTTAGCCAAACATGTAACAGCCTCCTTCTGTCCTTCAGAATGACTTTGCAAAGGAGAGGGCGGTGGAGCTGATGGGATCTGGTGCTTTTCCTAACACAAGGTTGAAACACAGCCAGGACACAGATTCCAGCCCTGAAGCCAGTGTGAGGGTGTACTGGCACAACCCATGCACACTGCTCTACAGACCTGTGCTAATGTCACAGCAGTCTTGAAGGAGCACGCGATTTCCATAGATGTAACTTCCTCTTGCTGTGAGATCTCAAGGAAGTTTTTTTCCAATGACCTTAGGGTTTTGCTTCTACTTCATGGGAATGTTTTGGATGGTCAGCTAAAAAGAGGAGCCAACTCCCTTGAAACCAGCCACGACTCTCTAAAACCCAGGTGGACATTTCCTCTGATAGCAGCTCTAGCCATGCAGTCCTGGAGGAGCCGCCACCACCAGAGATGAGAGGCAGTTGTTCTTCAGAGCCTGCTCTGTATCACTTGAGAACGGATTGTTCCAATATGTCGTGTTGGTTTTATGAGACAGACGAGTGTCCATTGGGACATAAGGTGTAATTATAGTGCAATTTCAATTAAGAGTCAAACTGTGGTCCAATAAGGTAAAAAGGTCAGTGCTATATCTAGCAATGCAGCTGGATGGTGGTTTTGCACTTGGCTACAAAACGAAGGGAAATCCTAACTGAGGCCAAAAATATCCTTGTCTTCAGCCATGATTTGCTGCCAAGCATCAATCCCAGAGCAAATTCTGAGAGGATGTTTGCCTGGATTTACAGTTTAAACAGTGCATTATACACTCCTTTGTTTTCGCAGGTTCAGGCTGCAACTTCCACTCTTTCCAGAAAGCTTTCTTTTTTTCTCCTTCCCCAGTTTTGATTACAAAATAACTAGCTGAAGAGATTCTCCTTCATAGTGAGAGTCTCTCAGCTGTCGAGTTTTAGATTATAGCAAAAAAGAAAACTAGCACACCATCCTGATGTAGTTTAAACAAAGATTTAAGGAGCAAACACAGAAAACAGTTTATCTTGATAAACTTGCCAGTTTATCATCAACAGTGGGAAATTATCTCAGAGCACCTCCTAGGGGACAAAGTCTGAGAAAACATCTGGAAGGGAATTTGATGAAGCACTAACTAGGACAACAAATAGTTAGCATAGCATTCAAAGGGAATATCAAGGCAGCATAACTTGTTTGAGCTCTAGAATTCCCTAGAAAATTCAGTACGCTCAAAGGTGTTGAATAGTGCTTAACGTCAAAAGACAAAAGCTGGGCCAAAGTGACATGAAAGCATATACAAAGCCAGAGGCTGAATAGGAAATATGAAAAGGAAAGCAGAGATCAGGCAAATTCACATGGTGGCTTGGACTGAGACTAAGTGAGTCAGCCCCAGCACTGCAACTGTTTATGGGGGCTTATACAAGTGGCTTAGGCCATTTACAGAGCACTCCATCTTTACCAGAATTCAAAGTAGTATTAGACAACAGGAAAATTCTTTTTCTTCAAATAGATCTTACCCTGGAAGTAAATTCTTCCAAGAATTTGGAATACCTGCAAATCCCATGTGGCTGCTTTTGCCCAGTCATAGCTCTGCAGACAAATGACAACGGATTACAGATTAATGAAATCCTCAGCCTGGCTTTTTGCATGGGGTCTGCAAATGTCCACGAATGCTGCTAATCACAAGGACTGGAGACAACAATCTCTCCATCCCAGCCCCTGTCAAAAATGCCTCTGCCATCAGCTGGAATACTATCTATCCTGTTAAGTTTTTGGCAGCTACAAATGGGAATCTGGTTTTAAAACTGGGCCACCTACAAGGTCAGATACATGCTCATGTCAGCCAACTGTGACATGTCATCCAATTTTAAGTGCAAATAGCCTTTTAGCTTTATAACTATGTAAGAGGGCGTCTAGGGGAGCAGCATCTCCATGTAGCTTACTCCAGAAATAGAGGATGCAGCCTGTGGAAGGAAAGACTGAGCCAGTCATGAGAGCAACAAATTTTACATCAGACTGGAATAGCAGGGCCTTTCCAAATAAGGTAGACCTCACAGAAATAACTGGTGTTCTTCTGATGTCCACTAAAAAAAGATTCCCTTGGGCCAGGTGAAAAAAAAAAACAACTGGGCACAGAGAACTATGCCAATGAGATCTGGGCAGAGATAAAATGGGTCTGGAAGATAACATGAAAAGCAGAATGCAAGGCTCTGAATTTATCACCCCTAGATATCATGGAAAAGGAACGAACCCTGAAAAATGAAACAAGAGAAGTAGGATGTTGTTACCTAAGTGACAATACATGAGAAATTGAAATGGGCATAGGGTCACGTAACTGTCCGTGTCCCCATTGGGCCTGACAGCAAATTATGGGTAGAATCAAACTAATCTGCTCCTTCTGGCATAGGCAACGTTTTCACCCTCTTCAACAACGCTGGCCAAAAATTGAATAGTTCAGAGGTGCCTCTTGTCCAGAGCTAACTTGCTTCCAAGAAACCTTTGACAAAGTAGACAGTGCCTTTGTAGCAGATTTTAGGTTTCTTATTTATCTAGGCTTTCCAGAAAGTTGCCAAAGAAGTTTTAATCTCTGAGCAGAAATTAACCCATTGCACTAGTTGTCTGAATTGCCATTGACTTCATCAGGACAGACTTGTACCATGGAAAAAGGTACTGCCTCCTGGTTTTCAACGCACTAACAGTCTGTCTCCCAAATATGCTCATATGCAATTGATACTACAAATGCAACAGCAGATCCATCATTTTGTTGATAAAGGTTTTAGAAGACATTAAATCCATAGGCAATTGCATCATAGTAGAGAAAGGCATCTTACAAACTGCTCGTGAGTTCACTTTTGTGGGAAACACCTTTTATTAGCACTGGAAATAGACCCACAGTATGTTTTGTGAGGCAAAGGCAAGTGCTGATTTCTGGAGTCTCACGCCATCATGGAACTGTAACCTTATTACAGTGTCAGCACCGAGACAGAAATCTCTAGCAGCAATGCAGGAACAATACTCTATCCAGCTTTCAGTTATGGTGCCTGAGCCAGAAACATGGACAGAATAAAGCACGAAAAAATTTGGGAGTGTGCATGACTGCCCACAGCTGCACAAAATGTGGAGGAGAAAGCCGCCTTGTTTCAAAGTCGCTGTACAAAAAGGCTCGTCACTTGACCTCTACTTTAGTGCTCCCCAAGCCAAAAGGAAGAGAAGCTGATCCTTAGGGGCCCAGAGCAAAAATGATGGAGACAGCAACTTTACACACCAGCAACTTGAAGAAATTAAAGGAGCAGCCCAGGAAAGTATTGGCTGGCAATTCTCAGCCTTCTGCACCTGACAGTGCAAGCCGCCAATTGGTTTGGATATCTTGCCATTTCCAGTTTGATGTGACATGGGAAACAAAACTTCTCCTTGTCCTGACTGCTATTTGAACCCAGCATTTAAATCCCAAAGGAAGAGGCTTCGTTAAAGATGCTGGTTTCCTAACCCTACAAGACACATACCAAACAACACCCAGAGCTCTAGCTAATTAACCTTTTATCTCTTAAGCTCTGTGCCCTTTTGCTGGAATCACACCATGAAAACACCGCTCTTGCTCCTGCACCTGGTTTTCCATCCTTCCCTGTGATCCCAGTGCCTTTGGCTGAGAGTCTGAATTCCCATCTCCTCCCAGCCAGCCCCTTGCATTCGGTTTCCCTGCAGCCTGACAGCCAGATGTGGAGCTCGGCCTCAGGGCCACTTCACTTTCCTTTTCACTCAGACTAAAGAGCTGCATCAGCAACTGACAGCTCTTTGGTTGTATCTTTTTTAATCATTTGACTTGCATACATGTGATCAACTGAAAAATGCTCACAGCTGCTGGAAAAGGCAGACAACAGAGAGCCTCCAGCTTGCCCTGCGGATGCAACAGAGGAGCCAGGACTCAATTTCTCAACAGGAATGCCTCCAGATCACACTGGACACAAGAATCAGTCCAGGAAGCCAAGCTGCTATACACAAACCATAAACTATCTGTCAACACCCAGAACTGATCCTGCCCAACTTTCTAAATAACCCAGACCCACAATGTCATTCTGCTGAATCTCTAGAGCTCTGCCAACATTTCTTGGACCACCCATTTCCAGCTGTCAATGTATTGAGACCCATATTCTCCATACATTTGTATTTCAAAGGCAGAAGCTGGGAATGAAAGTGTCACCCACTTCTAAAGCCTTCCCTGCACAGAGGTACCCACAAGGTGTCGGAACAAGCAGCAGCTCACCACCATTCCCGTTACACAGGAAACAAACCCGTTGAGCAGGAGGAGAGTTTGTTGCTTCCAACAACTTCCTAAAGTGCCCAGTGCAGACATGGCAGCATGGCACACCAGGCACGCTGGTACCTGTGGGACACCAGCAACCTGAGAATACAAGGCAGGATATAATCTAACACCTGAAGCAAGGAATACAAGGGGATGAATACATTTTATGCAATTTAAATCAAAGGGTCCTTATAATTCCTGCCTGAAACACTTAGGAAAACTAGAAAAGTATAGCAACCATGGGAATATTTTCTTGCTTCTGGGCAGGGAGAGGTTAGTTAAGTACAGCCCTGGGCACATAAGTACATGCAGTTACACAGGCTCAGCTCAGAATCTGTTTACATAGAACTAGGAGTGCATGTCATCGATCTGGGTTGTAGCTTTTATTTGTACAGCCCTCGTCTGGGCTTCAGAGCTCTTCAATATTAATCATAACATTAAAATAAATTAGATAAAAGATAGAGCAGAAGCAGAAAAAAGACAATATACCCAGTGCTTCCAGTCTGGTTACAAACTGTGGTGGATAACAGTTTCCAAATTCTTTTGAAATAGCAGAGTGCTGCAGGGATAACATCATGGATTTAGATTCAAGACACTGAAGAACTATCCGAGAAAACAAATCCTTTGATTTACACTCAAGTAGATCTTCCTCTGGATTAATCTGCTCAGCTCTGAGATAACATGTAGATTTTTTTTTTTTTTACACAGCCTAACATAAACAAATCCTCCATGTGCAGTGAATGGCGGGGCAGTGAAAAGAAAAGCAGTTTGGGAGCATGTACTTTCCAAGGGACGGAAAAACACTTTGTCATTCACTCTGGGTTTGGCTTTCAGAAGTGCTGCCAGGGCACAGTGTTTGATATAATCAGTCTGCTACCAAGAACTTCATTTAAGCACAGAGAGCTGCCTGCATCGCTGGGTGATTCCCAAAACAACAGGGGTCTGGGTTACATCACCTCACCCACTTCTGCTCTCCCTCAGCCAAACGTGACAGAGCAATTGTGCCGAGGGCTCCAGCCTGATGAAGCTAGTGGGGACCCGTGCAACTGCATAAACTAGCATTACTGGTCCCCAGGGGATACACGGCTATGGAGGCAGACTGGCAATTTTTCAGCAGTAAATGAAATAAACCTTCACAACTGGGCATCATGTACTTTTTTTTTCATCTTCTGCTATCAGCAGCAGTTTGATGTTTCACTGCTTGTTGCAAGGACAGGACACAGTGCTGCAACATGGACCAAGATGGGATGGGTTCTTGTTTAACCTGCACAGACCTTAGAGAAAAAAAACATGTCTTGATTTCTGTTTCCTAATTTTATGAACTGTAAGCCTAACCTCAGCAGTAACAGACTCCCTGCCAGTCCTGGCTGGACTCAGCTTTTTGCCCTTGCACTCCAGCCTCTGCCTCCAGGCTGCCGGGGGGCTGACTGTCCACCCAGCCCCTCTCTCCCCAGCAGGCTTTGTCCAAGGAAGGAGGCAGCTCCCTCGGGCTGGTTTTGAGCACAGGCTCTGCCACAGAGCCCATTGCCTGCAGGCTGTGAGCACACAGGTGCTGAGTTCTGCTGGGGGAAAAGATCTCAGCTCCACAATTGTCTGCTTCAAAATCCCTGCTGTGTCTGTTAGTTTGGTTTTTTTCTCAAGCAATGTTTTAGGAACAGCTGAGCACTCGGATTCCCCTTTCCCTGGGACTGAAAACCAAGCAAACCCAGCTAGCACACACAGCTGCTCCTTCATTTAGAAAGAACAGTATTTTGCATCTGGCTAGGCCACTCCTCAAAAGCATAGTGAGAAAGAACACTTGGATAACAGACAATTAACACCACAAAAGACAATTGGAAATGGAACCAGTGTACTTTGCATGCATGCTAAACGCTATCCCTGCAGCCAGGGTCTTCTGGATTTCTACCCCATACATTTTCTGCATGCAAGGAAAACTTACCTATTCTCTTAGATCTTCTTGGCACATATCAGGCAACGCACCACTTCCTAAAGACACAGACCGGTTTTGGGGATAGTCAGATAAAGCCTGAATGAGCAATATAGGTTCTTCAAGCAGTTTCTGCTCAGTGGTGCATCCAGCAGATTCCTAACACCAACAAGCTCTTGCCAAGTGACTGTGTGTGTATTGCACTGTAACAACAGTTATGGAGATCACAGTCGATGAGTGACAGTATAACAGTCTTTGGCACTTAGTCTGATGCACTCCAACATCTTTTCTCATGTGGCTACACTGAATCACCTTACGGCAGTTTGGAGCAATAGTTCTTATACCCCTTTGTGGAAACCGAGGCACAGACCTGCACTGACCATCCCAGAGCCACCCCACCGGCTCACAAAGGCAGGATTGAAAAGGCAACCCAGATCTGCCAACTCTCAAGACTCTGGCTTCACCAACAAAGCACCCGATCACAAGCAAGATCACCAGGATAGCAAGAGACCCAAGTCTTGCAGCTCTGAAGTCCATTCAAATTGAGGCAGCTCTCAGCTGAAGATGAGGTGCAGCACTGCTAGAAAGGAGCAGAGACGGACACAGACTTCTGTTCAGGGCAGCTTCCTGCACCTGAAGCAGGGCCTGAAGGGCTCCATTTTACACCCCTGTCCAGCAAGAGCAGAAGAAACAGCCAGGCGGTTACAGACATCAGCACATTATGTGGAAAGCTAAAGGAATCAAGTGAAATAACTCATGCCAGTTACTTTACAACGCCTCTGGCCCTCACCTACCACACTGGGAACAGACTGGTGGGGAGGGACTGGAAGAAGCAGACACCACATCCAGCTCAACAGCTCCCATTACAACCAGCTGACTGACTGCTCAATAGGGAGATCCTGGATTTGGGGAGTTCTCAGACAAGTACGGCATTAGGTTAACATGCCTAAATTTACATCTGTCCCAGAGGGCCACATTTCCTGTACTACAAGCCCCACAAGAAGGGGAAATTAGTTTTTTCCTTCATCAATGTCTGGCTCTGTTCCAGAGGCCTTGGCTTTTTGTCCCTGCAGGAGCTTCCCCAGGGAAGCTATTTCCTTGAGGTCTACTTTCTCCTCGTGCACGGCCTTGCCTGAGCAAGGGTTACAGAGGGGCCCCAGCTCCATCTCCAGGAGGTCTCCAAGCCTGAGGCTGGCCACGATTCCCTCAGAGACCAGCCTTGCTCTACATCGGGCAGCATCTTGCTGGCAGACACCCTTAAAGAAAAGGCAATTGCACCGCAGCTGATCTGCAGTTGCCCACCCTGCTCCCTCTGCAGAGAGGGACACCAGGACAGGAGCTGGCCCCAGTGCATCCTCATGAGGCAGTGAGCCCTGGAGGTGCCAGCCTGGACTCAGAGTTCCTGTGGGGCTGAGAATCCTCATTCACACACCGCACCCCAAAGCTGCAGCATAAGCTCCCCACAAGCTTGCAGATGTAGGAAGTCCCACTCCTTCCCTCCCAGACAGTGTGGCTGACACCTCCACCCCAAAACCTGAAATTTAGCCAAAAGGCTCATGGAGGAGGAGCTGGAGTCATCTCTCATCCTACCCTCCTCCATATACTTCATTTCAGGCTGAAAACTGTTGTGAGCAGCAAAATAAGCCCCTGAGAAAAATCTAGTGACTCTGTGTGACCTTACCCCTGCAGCACATTGTCAACACATTAATTCACTTCAAGATAAAGTTTTAATAGATTCTGACCTCCAGCATCAGAAAGACCTCCCTCAGCCACATGGCCTAGTACCCTGCTCCTTTGTTCACACAATGCTCGCGTGAACTTCGCAATAGAGTCAATGACAAGAGCACACATCAGTTTCTTAAAATTGTTAATTCTGTCTGTAGACACTTCTGATACCCTTAACCTTCCAGCTACTTGCCATCCATGGAGAAAACATTTGGGAATACAGCCATGACCACCCTTTATTGGGAGAAACATACTTAAAACAAGCCTGTGAAGATCAACCTTCAGCTTGAAAGCTAGTATCATTGCAGGTGTCACAGTCAAGGCTATATTGGCTACTGGCTGAGTTTCTTGACTATCACACAGGTGGGCCCAGTCACTAGAAAAGGTTTGTTCTGCCACCCACTTAAGCACACAGCACAGCATGTACACTCAACAGCAAGAAGATGATGGGAGCACTGTTCTGCAAAGGGTTCAGAACACAGACATGTGAAATTCAGGCTGCAGAAAAGCCACAACTATTTATCCCTGTGTGACCTTGGGCAACACACTTCACTTCTACATATATTTTAACTTGACTGACTTCAATAAAATGTATATATAACAGACAACTGGTAAGTAGAACAGTAGATAATGCCTTCGAGGGCTCTCATACACAGTAAAGCCTAATATGTTTTGAGACTATTTTGTACTCTTCAATACCAATGTAGCAAAAATTTGCCATTGATTTCAACTGAAGCAGGTTCATTTAAATTGTACTGAAGCTTTGTGGAGGTCAGCACAATTCTGGAATGACACCATGGACAACAGCAAAAGCAGAGATGCTCTGCCAGGCATGGAGGAGTGGGAAACACCTTCAGTCACACAGTAGCAGTGTTCTTCCTTTCATGATTTGCATGACATTTTTAACAAAATGTAATGCAATTCATAAATAAAAGTTTTGCTAAAGTTAAGTTTGAGGTATGACATGCAGGATTTGGCAGGGCTGTGGAGGCAATACATGGTGGAGGCCCAACTCACTGCATGGAAGAGCTGGGATGGTGGCAGAGTCCTCCAAGAAAGGCACAAACAGTGTCTCTGTACATGCCAAGAGGAGGCACAAGAGAACCAAGAGGTGCCAGAAAATGATAAGGAGGAGAAAATTTCAGAGTGTGAAGAAGGAAAGATTGCACATGCAAGTCAGACAAGTCTTTTCCCCAGGAACTCCAAATGGCATGAAAGCTTTGTGATCCTGTGTTGGCCTAAGCAGCAGCAACCGGTATCACCCCACTCCAGATGTCACAACTCTCATCCCAAGCAGCCCAGTCTGAGGATATAAGCAGGCAGCAGCTCAGACCCAGGGCGGATCAGGTAGCAAAGGTATAGAAAGAGCCACATTCCCCCAGGCCTTCCACAGGGGCTTAGGAAAGGGTAAGGAATGAGTCCAGGAGACAAGCTCAGCACAGGGAGAAGACATGCCCTGGCTGCTTGCTGGGCTGGCAATGCCAGCAGGACTCAGTCATCAGCTGCAAGCAGAGCCTGAGACAGAGCAGCCAGAGGGAGAGGACTCAGTGGGCTGGAGCTGTGTAGGAGAAGGACGGCCTGTAGGAGACATTGCAGTTCCTCTGTACAGAAAGGCTGAACTATGCGCTGCTCCTGGGATGCAAGGGACAAAGCTAAACGCTACTCGTCTGACAACAGTGAGACTTCAGCAAGAAGCAGCACAGGGCTTTAGGAGAGATGGGTCACATATATGGAATAAACTTCTTAACTGGTACAACCACTATTGAGAAAGCAACTGAGCAGAACAGCATTTCTGCAAACCTAATTCAACTTCACTGAATTTAGAGGATCACCACACAATATAGCTGATGAATAAACAGCAAACAATGTCTTTTATCAAATGAAATATTTACACCTCTTAAAGACATTCCTGAAGTACAGGTTTGCTTTCAAGCAGTAACAGGGGAAAAGGACCCCCTTTCCTGAGCCATCCATCTGCACTCACCCTCTACCCCAACAGCTGTAGAGTTTCAGTTCTGCCTAATGCCTCTCCAGATTTATTGGATGCCCAGCTAGAAAGCTCTGATTGTTCTCTGTTGCAGTATTTTGCCATGGGTGAGGAATGTGGGAGGGATCCATAATATTTTTATGACTATTATATGACCTTCTGTTAACTTGATGGGATGAGTCACAGGGCCCTCCCTGAGAAGAGGGCAAGCAGCCCTTGAAATGGATGCTCATGGAAAGGCAGAGGGGTCAAACCAACAGTGGAGCCTGAACGCTGGTAGGAGTTTTAATTATGAATTATGAATCTAGCTACTATAGGCTGCTATTTTGGGAGCTGCTAAATTAACAGGCAAGTAAGAAACAGGAGGATCTTCTCAAAAGATAGGGCACTTCTGCCTCCCACCCATTAAGGGATGTGAAAGTCCTGGATCTGAGGCAGCAGTGATTTGTGGTGCCTGATTTATCAAGGTCACAGAGCACCAAAGCAAAATCTTGCCTCCACTTCTGTCTCTCCTCATGCCAAGGGGAAAGCTAGTCCCCCAAATCCCTCTCACCAGCACAGACTGCTTAAAAAATGGTATCATCTTCCCTCAGTTCACTTTACATGGTCTGGAGAGTAAAACCGTGTGGCTTCTGACTAGAGATGGATAATGCAATGTTCTCTCATAAGAAAATATTGCCTTGTTAAAGTCAAGACTTTTGCAAGCAGACATAAATCTAAAGCAAGAATAACTTCAATTAAAAGTGGAAATATCAGATTAAGAGAGGTTGGATTCATTAAGAGAGAATTTCACCTCCTCCTAAGACCTCCCTTTTCTGCCTGACTTTCTGAAAAAGGTTAAAATATTCTTTGAATTTTGTGCCAGAGTTGAAACAAATTTTACCATAGACTACAGGAGATTCATAATCCTGCAGTCCCCATCATAGGAAATATCATACCTGTTAACTGAAAATGCTGCCACAGCTATCCCATAAAGTGTTAAGCCACTGAACCAGTGACAGTAAGTGAAATTTGTATCTGCTGACATCCCCGAGAGGCAAGCTAAGCCCCAGCTCCTCTCAGGGCTCAGCATGGAAGGGAAAACCCCATTCCCAGAAGAGCAGAGCAACTGTGGGTGCCGGCGGCTTGCAGCAGGCACGCCTGCAGAGAGGGAGGGTTTCAGCACCTTTTCTCACCAGAGCACTGCAGTATCACAGCCTGGACACTCGGCAATTACCTCCCTGGAAACACTGCTGCTCACACCAACCAGATGCAGAGCCTGGCCGAACCTCAAAACCCTGCTCATTTCCCCCACTTTTTACCAGCAAAGCACAAAACAGGCCAGGGGGTCTTGCACTGTCAACAAGTTGTGGGGAAAAAAAGAAAGTACTTTTTCATTCTCTTCACCATTAAAGCTCTTCCCATCAGAGGGCACGAGGGCAATTTAGCTCCTCAAGGGGAGGGGGTTGCTGGTGTTCAGCTAATGGAAACAGGCTGCTGGCTAACGGGTGGTCCGCAAGCCCTGTTTGTTTGTGGAGGGAGCAATCCCAGCCATTGCAGGTAAGCAGCACGCTGCCCTTGCTGCTCCGAGTAACTACGCTCACAAACTGCCTCAGTCAGCAGCTACACAAAGCCTACCGAGGATGAGACTGCTGAGCAGGAATTTAGCACCGTTTACACCACCAGCTTGGGTGAGCAGCACCATCTCCCCCAAGGACCCCAACACCACCAGCAGAGCCCTCGTTGCTGCAGGATGGCCAGGGAAACAGGCTCTGGGACTTGAAGGAGAGTTACATACTTCAGACTCATAAAAGTTTCATTTATTCTGCTGTGAGTACTAAAGGAAGGAACGAGTTGCACTGAGTGCAGCACTTCTACCAAATATGTTTATGGTAGGAAAAAAGTCTTTCAGCTGGGACCAAAGCTATTTGTGGACACAGACCAGCTCCAGCAGGCCTTTCAGGAGCTGCAGCAGGCTGTGTGCCACCGGAGATGCTGGCAGGATCAGATCCACGTGTCTGGGAACAAAAGATTTTATGAATTTGTTTTCGTTCCACTTTAGAAGCAGAACCAAACTTGAAGCTGTAGCAAAATGGGACTAGCCACCCCTGCCCAGCTAACCAGCAGCTGTGACACAAGGCTAGTGAGCACAAAAACCCATGACTCCCCATACATTGCCTAGCTGATTAATTAACATCAGCTGATAACATTTTATTTTCTCCCCTATCTTTGCACCAGACCTCACTCCCAGCAGTAACTCAGCTGAAGTCCATACGCCCAAGGCCTCTGTTTTGTTTTAATCAAGGCTTACACCTGAGCAGACCCACTGGCAAGCACTGAAACACTCATGTCTCACCCAAAGCACCTCACTAACACGTGGGAAAAGTCACCAAGCAGGGCTCCATGCCCAGAGTGCACACGCTGTAGCAGCAAGGTTCCGTTTGCTACAGATGAGGGTGTCACTTGGCCCCAGACCCCACCAGCATCACTTGCTCATTGCAGCCTGCCCAGCTACCAAGCCCCCCAGTTTCCAGCAGAGCCAGGCACAGCCCAAGCTCCTGCCTGCTCTGCCAGGCGCTCAGCGGTGCAGCTGTGACCCACATGGTAGTGCACTTCTCTGGATGAGACACTCACCTTCAGAGCCAGCCTTTCACCCAGGTGTCTCCAGCTCCTACTGCCAGGCAGGTCCTACTTGCAAGCTGCTATTTTGGTGGGGAATTTAAAAAAAGGGAAAAAAAAAGAAAAAGAGAAAAAAAGGAAAAAAAAAGGGGACCCATGAGGTGGTCAGTTTGGTTGGAACCTCCAAGACCAAAAAAGAGGCAACCCAGGAGGCAGCACAGTTGCTCTAGGCACACACCCATGCCTCCAAACTCAGACATCAAGTTACAGCAGCCACAGAGGGGCAGGGCTTATCCCCCGATACCGCAAAGCCCAATTCCCAAAGCACAGTGGCTGTGCCCAGCTTAGAACTGTTTTCTCCCCAGGAACAAACATCTCCTATCAAAACCTACTCAGCCCCTGCCTTTGATATTTAAGTGTCCTGCTGTACTCCCATAGGCCACCACAACCAGCGGAGCCCACCCTTCACCTGAGAGGTGACCTCCTCCCTGGCTCTCCCAGGTGAAGCTCATCGTGGCTCCTAAAACCCCAACCACAATTCCCCCAGGTGCAGCCTGGGAAGCAGGAAAAAGGCTGGAGATGAAACAAACACCTGGATGCCAGCCAGTAGATGAGTGACAATACCTATTGCTAGCCCCAGATCACAGCTTTAAGCATTGGGATAATCCCGTAACAACATGCTGAGAACATTTCTGGAGGGCACGCTGGCACGCTGTGCTTGGGCAAGCTGTGCTTGGGCAAGCTGCGGCAATGCACGGTATAAAGCGAAGCTCACGACCAGACACAAATATGTTGTGCTCAGGCACATGGTCTGTTTGCATAACAATGTGCCTGAAACATTGCTTTCCTGTTAGCAGGAACAGTTTGTCAAAGGGTTTGTACCTCAAAGCGAGTTATAACTTTGTGCTTTAAATTACTAAGAATGCTTCTGCTTTCTAAAGAGTTGCCATCCAGAAACAAGGCAATGCTAGCCGGTTTGTGACATCCCCCAAATAGTCACCAGCAGAGAGGAGACAGTCCAAGCAAAGGGCTTGTTAACAATGCACAGGTTGAAAGTCATTAATCGGATTTTTTTTTTTTGGAAAAGGCTGTATATAATTAGAAAAGCATGAGGTAGAGTTGGAGAAAGAGGTAAGAAAATTTTGTGCATCTTTAGAGGGTTTATTCTGGTTTCTGTTGCAATTTTGACTTGAAAATATACTGTGAGCTGCAGCACAAGACCAACAGGACCACGTTCACAGGAGAAGATCCTCTGCTGCAGCCTGTCCACCTCCCACCTGATCTTAACTGAGAATTTCTGGATAATGAATGCTATTTTCGATGTTTGTTTTGACCAACTTTACACAAACATTTACTGTGAAGAAAACAAAGGTAAATCTGAGACAACTTACTTCCTATTTGGCACCAAAACCTGGTCTGAAGCCATTCCTCAAACCCAACCCTGTTGCCCACAAGCAGACCAGATATTTGTCCTGCTGCCCTCAGCAGGCATCTCGGTGCTGGCGAGGGGAGAGGGTAACCCAGCAGCTGCACCATGCCCACAACAATTGAGCAACGGTCCTGTCTAATGTTTCATTTTTAATAAGTATTCCCAATTGAAAAGCTAATGCTGCCCCACAGCATGTTTCTAGTAAACAAAAGAAGACAAATGCATACCAGACACAAGGCGTGTGGGAGGAAGAGGAATGCATAATCAGCTCCCAACTGTCATCGCATGGTTTCTCCTTCGAGGGGGGTTTGCACTGAGGGAACAGCGGCAAATCTCCTGGGGGCTCAGATGAGGAGAGACCTGACGTAAAGCACTGCATCTAGAAACCTCAGGCCTGACTCTGGTCAGACTTACATCATAACCAAAAATTATAAAATCAGTATAAGACTGTCTCTATACGGACATATATATACACATCTTATAGTCTATAAGACTGGGTGGATGAGATTGAGTTGTTTTTGCAGTTTCTGGGCAGGGCAAAGTCATATTCAAGTGCAGCTTCCCCTGAGACAATGTTTAAAGAAGGTCCTCAACCTGACCTGAGTTCACATCCAAAGGTGACCTCAACTTCTGGCCCGTTTGCTCGCAGCAGGAGGCACTAGCATTCATGGCCACACAGCCAAGCAAGCCCTGGAGTTATCTCCAGCCTCCTCAGTTTTCATTCATATCCCCCCTCCCTAACCTTCATACATCTTCTTCCAGGCTCTTTTTTAGCTTATTAAGTCTGTGGTGGCCTCTCAAACGTACTAAATATAAACGTGTGGACCCAGCTATGTAAATAAAATGGCCCATGTGGTGAGCACACATGAGGGCATGGGGTCTTTCCCATGGATGGGAAGGCAGATTCCTAAGCAAATCCCAAGCCCTGCACTTCTGCACAGAGAAGGGGAGCCTGAGGTGTAGGAGCAGTCACAACTTTGCTTAAAACAATTGATCATTTTCTCTACCTGGAGCGGGAAATGCCAGTTACTGGCAGTGCTAAGGTCTGCCTCTAGCACCAGGAGATGGAGACCTGGAGAAAAGAGGGTCAGGGGACAGGAGGATGTGTAGGGAGGAATTTTTATGGATGAGTGTTATGCAACCAGAAGGGGAAGGATTTCCCCAGTCTTACTGTCGCTGGTATATGTGTACATCAGTGTTGACCAGGGTGCACACTGTGTGGGGGCAGCTCTGCACACGTTGAGAATGATTTGTTTGAGCGACTCCCTTGTTCTTCCTTCCTGAAAGAGAAGAAGCTCAGACTGGAAAAATAGGTCAGGGGGGCAGTTCAGGAGAAGACTGCCAGACAGCTGCCTCTCCGTCTCCTGTGCAATGTCCCATGGCGGTGGGGGATCTAACCCCCTGTCAGGCGAGTGAATGTGCTGGGAGCTGTGTGTAGTGTGGTAGGACTGGGTGTGCGAACTGCGAGCTCCCGCTGGTGCACAGCCTCTGCTAAGTTAGAGGGTGACTTCGCTACCCACCTCACGGTGAGTCTCTTCTTCTGACTGAAGAGGTCATTATCAAGCTGCTGGCTCTGATACAGTCTTCTGTGCCTCCCCACAGGTGCAAAGGGGCAGGAGGAAGGTGGTCCAGGGCACACGGCCACCTAAGAGGGTGAGCTCGCGGGTGGGACAGCAGTGAGAGGACACCCAAGCTCTGGCCCGCTGTCACAGTAACACAGCGCTGAGCCTGCTCCTACTTTTCAGCAGGCAGAGAAGAGCCCATGCCAGGTTCAGGGATTGGACCTCAGTGCAGAGTGAGGTACAACACAGCCAGTGATACCCAGAATCGCAGGGGATGCCCAAGCCAAAAAATATAATACATGGTCAAAAACTCCTGCCCAGACCCACAGACTCACACCTGGAGATCTGATGTGGTGGACAAACTCAAGTTTACACCCCAACTTTCCAGCTGAGGCCAGGATAGCCTCCTCCTCTCCCTCCAAATCATCCTAGCTATGGCAGGGTCACAGAGTCTGCAGAAGAAGCCTCCTCTTTTCTGATCCAGTGCCCGGTGCCTAGGGTGGGGGTCAGAGAGTTGGCATTTGGGGTCCCTCCAGGCACTTGTCTAACCTTATCCGAAGCCTGTCTCCAGGCACTGTCTCCTTTGCTGCTGCTTCTCCTTGCTCTCAGCCTCTTCCGATTCCCAACCCCAGCTAGGGGTGATGTGACAAATCTCCTGGTTTTAAACCTATACACTTAAAATCCTTTTAGACAACATAGTAAAAGAGGTGATGGATCCTGCTGTGCTTGTTTGCTTTGCGGCCTTTTGGAGGCAACGCCAAGTAAAATGAAGTCCCAGAATAAATCCTACTGAACAGGAACATTTTCATAAATAACTTCAGCTACACAGCTTGCAAGTACTTGAGCATTTCTACATCTCTGCAGCCAAAACATGTGTTTTGTGTTGCTTCACATAAATCTCTCTGGTTATTTATCTGCATAAACCCTTCTATAAATTGCTCACTGGGCCTTGAAATGCAGCAAGCAGGCTCTTTGATGTATGTCTCAATCACCAGGTGAATCAATCACTGCTGTGCACACCTTGTTTGCTCCCACGTAGGGAGAAGTTACCAGTCTCCTTTGCCAGAAAAGAGGGCAAAAAGTCAAATGGTTTTGATGGATGGATAAATGTCTGTGAGCTGAACCTCATGCACAGAGCTTGTTTATACTGAGAGTTACTAGCACTCCCTCCTCCCACTAGCTGATAAAATACTCCTCCTCATCCATCCTTACAAAATATACTCCAGACCAAGAGCCTGCACATGAATATTTGATCTCTTTGTGAGCTCCTTTTACACTACTGCATTTCCTCCTGTGGTGGCAATTCCTCTATGTACAGAAATAAATAAAACATCAGCTTTATCCTGATGGTGTTAAGGTGGCATATCAGTCTTGTTATACACCCGCTCCGCACAGAGGTGGATCTCACTCTTCATCATCACAGCACAACCTTTAGTGTTTATTCTAAGTCCTGTGAATGAATCGTGTTCATTTGGGTTATAGTTTAGCTGAGTAGCTTTTTTGATTGAGAGCTACCATCAGATTTCACAAGGGATGTGCAGACTCATTGATAGGCAGGCATGATTCATCATCCTCGAGTGAGCTGTGCTGCTGACATGCTGTGTGATACTGTCTGGATCAAGGCATCACCCTGCCTCAGTTTCCCCATTCAAAATGAAAATAAGCCAGTGCCACAGAAAAACTGATAGCATTTACTTTATGTTGACACAGCGCTCCTGTTGGCCATGTTGTCGGATCTCCATGATGAGAGTCAGCCTGCATATACAGTACACTATAACATGTCACGCTTCTCCAGGGAAAGCCACTCCTTGTGAACGCCCTCTCACCCCTGCACGTGGCTCCTGCACTGCTGCTACAAGATGCTGTCTCCCAGGGTGACAGCTCATATTAGCGATGTTTTCGTAGGTGGGGGCTGAAGGGATAGAGAAGTCGGAAGAGGGGAGACGGAGCCTTAGACAGCTTGGCCAGCAGTTCAGACACCTCCTAGTGTGACAGCCCAGAGCTCGTATCCGCTGGCAGCTACTGAGGAAGGAATTGGCTGGCCTTGGGAGCAGGCTACAATCTTTATTTGGAGGTCCCAACAGCAGCTAAACTGCTGATTCAGAGAGAATATGTGATTGATTTCATCCCTTCTTCAGCTGCATACAAATAGGCTGAGGCTGCTCTGGAGTATCTCATGAGTAATTTTTCTGCCTCTGCACTGTTCCTGTGCACCTTTGGTACCCCCTGGGCTCTGTGCTTTCCTTTGACCTGTGGTGTGGGGCTGGACCTCTTTTACTACAGCCCACTGTTAGAAACAAAATGCTATTATGAAAGGTGGAGATGGGACTTTCAAGCCCCTTATTCACCTCCCTGTTTGATCACTCCAGTCCCATGGGACTTCTTGTGGGGTGAGGAATTTTTCAGTGCCAGTGGGAAAAGTGGATGTGTGGTCACATGAATCACATCCTCCCATGGGGCTGAAATCCATGGCCTTACATCCAGATCACAAGTTACATCTATATTGCAGTAAGTGATCCTAAGCATAGACTTTTCCATCTGTTCTGCCTGCCTGGGTCTGCCTTACCAATCAGTTCTAGCTGCCTCTTAAATCTGCTAGGAAGGCTTTGTCACATCAAACTCAATATACTCTGGGAGTATTTTAGACTTCAGCCCAGACATGCAGACTCTGTGGAAAAAGGAGATAGAGCTATTTTTAGTGTGGCCGTCCATGCAGAGTCAATGATGCCAGCTTCAGCATGACAAGTCTCTCCAAGTCCTGCAGCAGGCTGACTGCTTCATGGTGGTGGGTTCCTGCATGTGTAGGCAACATGGATGGTCTATGTGACATGTCAGCTCATCTTTGAACACATCTGGAGTCCTTGCAGCTATTGTATGGGAGTAGCTCACAGCAAAGGAGTCTGACCAAGCCCACACTCCTGCAAGAAAGGATGGGAACTGAGGGGCAGCAGGAGTAGAGAGGACATGCAGGGACTTGCGCAGGGCGTAGCTGTGCCTCAAGATCACACGTGCAGCTCCCTTCATGTCTCCCTTCCCTCTTTACATGCCAAGTCGAGATCTCCTGTCATCCACCTGAGAGCCAAGACCAGGCGTCCAAAGACCAGAGATTCCCAAAGAAGAGGGACGAGGCCCTGGAGCCCAGCACTGAGCTCTGCTGCCTCTGCCCTGGGCATGCCACAAGTAACCCCGTCACACTGAGGCTTCCCCTTCACCTCACTCCCTCTCAGCGGAGGTGAGGACTGAGCAGACCCTGGCAACAAGCTCCTTTGCTCTGTTGCCCCTCAGCACAGTGGAGACAGTCCCACTGGAGAGGGCTCATGCCTGCGGCATGGAGCAGCCCACCGCTTGGTGCACCGGGCACATCTCTGATGGCAGGAGCAGCCAGCTCCCTGGCAGCTCCCTGGACAGGAGGCTCCTGCATCCCGCTGGCTGACATCCCCTCCCCCTCATTAATTTGGGGGAGCACCCCTGTCCCTGTGGGCTTTGCCACCTCCACAGTGCTTTGCAGCTCCCAGCCCCGCTCCTGTCTCAGCCCTCCTAACCACTCACACTCTGCTGTCAGCAAAGAAACTTCACAGGCAGCTGAGAAGCAGTGAGATAGGAGGCATTCATTTCCTTGGGGCTTAGCCTTGAACTTGGTGCCTTGAACTTAGTCTCAGCTCTCCTGATGTCTCCTCTCCCTCATTCCACTGCGGCATTCCTGGTTTAGCTTTGCTGTTGTCCCCAAAAAATCATGAGTTTAAATCATGCAATTAGAAGTAATACTACTAATAATAGCAAATAAAGATTTTTTTCACTTGGGAATTTTCTTTTCTCTGGGTTTTGAGTCTCTTTTTGCAGCTTTTCTCTGCAATTTTGCGAGCTAGACATGTGTTTTCATGGAGAGTCTTGCATAATCACATGGTTCTGGGAGCTGGGCACCAACCTCTAGGAGCCCTGCTGTTGAACTGGAGATCAGATGCATAGTAAATAAATCTACTTTTGAGAGTTCTTGTTATTACAGCTTCGTTTAAGACACACACATGGGTTTTCAGTGCATACATACATACACACACACGTACACATACATCCCAATCACACACCTCTCTCCCAAGTACTACGTAAAATACCGCAAGTTCAGCACACAGTGCCCAGCCCACCCAGTCTTGGTGAGCAGGGTGGCACTGGGATGGGGATTGATCCCAGCTGTACGGAGCTGAGCAGAGCCCTGGGGGATGGCCAGCCAGGAGCGTCTCACACACGCTGCCGCAGGGGGCCGGTGTTAGTCCACTTTTTGGAAAGCCTCTAAGGTTGGTGTCAAACAGGTGACCAAATAAGAGAAGGGAAGTTTATGCTGACGTGCTGGGAGGTCCTCTTCTGAGCGAGGGGAGTTAGCCTTGGGTCGGGGGGAGAAGGCTTGCAGGTTTCACAGGGAAAGCAGGAGTCACCAGCAAGTCAGAGGCAGTCTACTTGGACCCTTGGCCCTCGTTCACCGGAGGGTGATATAGGTGCTGTAGAGGTCTGTGAGATCCCCACAAGTACATCAGATATGTTCCTACTTCCAGTTTCTCTTTAAGATTGCCTTTGCCACAGAGGCCATCAACCTCTGTCCCCTTCCCCTGGCAGCACCCCCACGCTGTCCCGCACCGCAGTGTGATGAGATTTATTAACGCTGGACGCCCGGATGAGAACTCACCCCCTGGCCATGGCCAGGCACAAGGCACAGCCTGTGCAAATGCCAGGCCTGGCCCCAGGAGAAATACAGTGCCTCTCCATCCATGCCAGCAGTGAGAATGTCCCCAGGAAAGGCTGAGAGCACAAAGGCTCTTCACCAGCCCCTCCAGCTCACCCTCTCTGCTGGCTCAGCCTGCGGCGCTAGGGCTGTGCGCCAAAGGCCT
Organism: Calonectris borealis; assembly: GCF_964195595.1. Taxonomy (NCBI): domain Eukaryota; kingdom Metazoa; phylum Chordata; class Aves; order Procellariiformes; family Procellariidae; genus Calonectris; species Calonectris borealis. Next base: position 24,564,964 of record NC_134318.1, read on the forward strand.
CTGGGGCTGGCTGTCCTGATGGGGGACAATCGGGGCAGTATACTGCTGAGCCTTGACCCCTTCCCTGGCGGGGTGGGAAATTCCCAGAGGAGCGGGCGAGTGTTCGGCAGCATGTCGGACACCCTTTGATCACAGAGCATAAAGCAAAACAGGCCAGTTATTGATTCGTGTTCGCTGCAGCTCTAGGCTCTCCCCAGCCCCCTTCAGATCCATGTGGTGTCTATCATGCTTTTCTTGTTCAGACAGTAAAACTTTACGGTGCCCTTTCATCAGCCTTGCAGAGGGCTGGCTATGGGCTGGCAGGGAGCAGCTGGGCTGGCGGTGCAGCGGTGGGATTCTGCTGTCCCCTGCCGGGCATCCCCAGCACGGCTTGCAGCACTGCCCCAGGTTTGAAGACTCCAGAGGGCATGATTTAGTGGTTACAGCAAAGGAAGAGGGGCACACTTAAGATTTTCTCTCCAGCTCTGCTGTTTATGTGGCTTCAGGCACCCTAGTGCCATATTTTTTCCCTGCCCCAGGAGAGGAGGGAGGTCTGCCAAGCTCACCTCAGGATGCTCTCAGTTCATCCAGACTGGTTTGGAAAGCTGTGGACCACTGGTGATACAAGGCAGAGCGAAACTCCCACTGACTGCAAGGAGGTGTTTGTATCCAGTGAACCCACAGCTGCAATTCATTGGTGCTTCCAGTCAACTGGGTCCATCTACCATCAGCCGGCTGTCGTGAAAATCTGTTTCCTCTCCATGACAGGTGACCTGGTGGAAGGAGGGCACAGGGAGGCAGCACATGGCAGCACTGCAAAGGCTCTGGGCAGCTGCCTGCTGGCTGCCTGTCCTTCGGCGGCCAAGGGAGACCGTTGGTGTCAGTCTGTCTCAGATGGGCACGTTGGTGGAAGGAGATTCCACCTCTGTTGCTACTGCTTAGAGAGGGGACCAAGGCTGCCAAGCAAGGCTGCTTGACGTGGTGGTTATAGCTGAGGGCTTAGAGAAAGGAGAGGGGGAAATAACAGAAACAAATTTCTAGAGCATTGTGCAAGGCTCAGTTTGGGAACAGTTTGGGAACTGTTTTTATACGACGGGCAGGGAGTGAGAATAGATGAGTAAGTCAAGCATGTTCCACAGGTTTCTGCCAGAGCACGGCTTGTGGTGCCCTATACCCCATGATGGGAATCTCCGCTCACCGCAGCACTCTTGCAGCATCACCATTTCGCAGAGCCAAGGCACGAGGTGCGTGCTGCTCCCCCGCAGCCTTTCAAGGGTGGCTGCTTGGCACAGTCGCTGCACTGTGGCCTTGGTCACAGAACAATGGCCACGGTGGCCGTGCCACAGCAAAATGACTTGAGTAAAGTGTGAGGAGGGAGAGCTGAAGATGAGGATTAACATCACCATGAAACCCTAACGCTGAAATAAAATCCTCTCAAATCAACCCATATATCACTGGAAGCAGCCTTTAAATGTGAATCCTGGCTGGCAGCCAAAGTGCAAATGGCAAGCCTCTGTGCAAGAGAAGTGGCTAATGTGCGGTGGGGACCACTGCTATTACGTGTCCCAGAACAGGCTGTGCTGATGCATAGGTTTTGCAGTGTTGGTTACAGGCTATTAAACCCCTCTAAGGTCATAAGTTTTCAGTTCTCTTCTGATTGCATAAATTCATTCCTAAAAACCTCACCAAAACACACTCAACACACAGTTTCGTTGAGGGTATCATCTCCCCACTTGAACAGAGGCAGAACAAGAAGGGACCCCTCTACCAAGAAAAATCAGGTTCATTTGAGGTTGCTTTGTAGGAGCACTAGCCAAAAAATTCCTGGATGGAAGGAAAGAGCTGCTAAAGGAGTGCTGGTACAAAGCAAGTCTGAGGATACCTGTCCTGCTCACTCCAAGCTCCCCTCCTGAGCACTGGAGTGAGAGAAGCACTAGTGCACCGCTGAACCGCGAGTGGAGAAGACCGTACGTTACGTCACGCTAAGGGTCTCCCCAGGCGGGGGACACAGACCCGCAGGAAGGCTGATGTAGGCCCACTCAGAGGATGGAGGTTAGGCAGTAGTTAAGGGAACATGGGAGGGAGACAGGAGGTTTAAATTGTTAACATATTAATCTGCCTTTCCCAAGTAGATTCTGTTCCTCCATCACCACCACCATCAGCACCCATAAATTTACGTTTATTTTAAACCCTGGGGCTTGTTGCTCTCTAGAAAGGAAACACTGCTGTCAAGGGCACTTGGACAAAGTCATTTAGTTTCTGGGTGAGAGCTCAGTGCAGTTTAGGAAGAGCTCCAGAGTAACAGCCCAGCACACTGCTCTGCCCATGTTGGCAATGGGGACCCCCACCACGGGAGGAGGCAGAGGCTTGCTGCATTGAGAGGGGCTGGGTGCTGTTGAAGGGTGGGTGCTGACAGCGCTCAGGATTGCATTGTGGTGTTTGCTGCTTTTCTTCAAACCCAAGCTCGTGGCTCTAAGTGATTCTGAAAGAGTCTTACGTCTTTCTTTTGTCTATTTGCTTTTTAAGTAGTTTTCTAGCTTTCACGTTTGTAAAGAAACACCTGAAATTCAATACATCGATGTTAAAAAAAACAAGACAGCAAGGAAAAAAAACATTCAGACTGTTTGTACAACCTCAGGGCTCTTAAGCCGGTTGGTGATTTCTGGAAACAGAGGATGCTCCTGGATCCTGCAGCGATGGGCCGTGAGAGGGCACGGGGATCACCCAGGCAGTGCCTAGCCACAGCGGGCAGGGCAGCGGGGTGCCACAGCCGGGCTGCTCCCTGGCCTTCGTGTGACCTTCCCCGCTGGCATGCGGGGGGGAAGGTTTCCCTCTTTGTGTTTCTCTTGAAAGGAAGTTTTGACACACCACTGAGTCATCAGTTGTGGAAAACCCATAGTTCCTTCAAACACCCACGGTGGTGCGGGAGGACAAGAGGAAATGGGAACACCCAAAGGCAGTGCCAGTGCTGCAAGGCAAAGACACATTTTGGATCTGCACCATTCAGTGCTGCCCCTTGGGATGTTCTGGAAGCCCTTCTCCAGTGGGCTTTTCCATTTTTCACATAGAAAATGTGCTGTGCCCCCAAACCTTGTCAGCATTGCCTGCTGCAAAATTCCTGGCACCTACCACCTTGTAAGTGTTCAGAAAAACACTATCTGCAGATATTTACAGAAAATAGGAACTCATTTGATGAGCTCAGGCATTTGGCTGTCCTGGGAAAATCCCAGTCTGAAATACAGACCAAGATCCTGTGGAAGAAAAGCTGTCGCTGTGCCCTTGGACCAAGTCGTCTCTACCCCCGGGACATGTCAGTACACACATACTGGCCAGGTTCAGCTTCGTGGTCTCAGCCAGGTGAGAGGGGATCACGGGAGACAGGCTCGGCCGGTTGCCGCCTCCCCGCAGGGCTGCCTGTGCGTGAGCTGAGCGTGATTCACCCAGCCCTTTGCCCGCACCGCTGCTGGCTTCACAGCAAGCGCAGTGAGGGGCAGGGGCTGCAGTGACTCGCCCAACGCCGGCTGCAGCACAAGGTGAGCTCACTGACCTGCAAACCCGCGGCCCCGCAGGCGCCAGGCTGCCCGCCGCGGCTGTGCTGTTGCTCACACGCCCTCCTGCTGGGACTGCAATGACCAGATGCTGCTGCAGACATCGCCTCTTCCCCAGACAGCAGCAGGTGGAGATCGAATCGGTGACCCCCCGTGAGATGCACCATGTTCAAGCACAGAGGAATGTGGGGCTGGGGTCCAGAGCAGGCCAGCGCTGTCCCGTCCTGGCCTTCAGACATGCGTAGGGCTGCCCCTCTCCAGAGGCAGTGTGTCCTGCAGAGACAAGCCAAGGACCCCCAAGCTGCCTACCAAATCCACTACAAAGAGGTCAGAGTACCTATGCGCCCCACTCCATGTGTCAGGACACTTGTGCGACCCTGGTGCTGTCCAAATGGCTCTGGTGACTACAACACAGAAATACATTTCACTGAGGTTCCAAGAAGAGAAATACACATCTCCCCTGCTATGGTCGGCCTGGGTCTTAGGACCCTTGAGAAAAGATCTGATCTCCTTGTTCCTGAGGTTGCACATCAGCCCGGACACTGCCTGAGCCATACTAGTCAGAGCCTGGCAAAACCTGCATGGTGAGCAGCAGCTGTGGCGGGGGGCTCAGCTGCAGGAGGCAGCAGGGCTGGGGTGCCCTGGGAGCCTTGCGACTTGCCAGAAACGTGCCGCTCTCTTACCAAGAGCAAACATCACCATCCTCACAAATGGTTAACCTGCCGGGAGCTGCACAGCACTAATGACTTCACATGCATTTAATCAGCTTGGGCTTCCAGAGCCTCCTCCTCGGGAGCAGGAAAGGCCATGCACCCCGGGTGCAAATGCTCCCAAAGCCGCACCCCCCCCTTACCAATCATTAATCACCGCCGGGCCGGCAACGCGAGCAAGCAGCAAGCAAGCAGGAAAAGGCCAAGTCTCCGCAGCCCCCGCGGGAGCAGCGGGAAGCAGTGCTGACCGGTTCCCTGTGGTGGCAGCTCGCTCTCCGACCACCATCCCCTGGGAGGCCCCGGTGGAGGTGGCCAGTCCTGCACGCACTGCCTTTTCCTTCAGGAAGGTCACTTGGTCCTGGGCGCGGGAGGCTCTGCCTGTGGCTGGGAGCTGCTGGGCTACACGTGAGGCCGGAGCTCTGAAGAGGAGCTTCTGCCTGGTCGGCACCGCAGTCTTCATCTCTTCACCATGCGGCACAAGGTGTTTTGGAGTGCTCTGGAGTACACCTGCCGATTGCTGGGCATCTCCACTGCAGCAGGTAAGAGTGAGCTCTCTTTTTATTTGACACTAAAAGGCACTGAGTGGATGCCGGCCCCCCTGAGCTGTCTCCCTGCCTTTGGCCAGGTGCAGCCACTGCCCCATCCTACAAGGGGGAGAGGGAAACTTGCTCACTTTTGCTTTCGGACCCAGGGAGGGAGAGTGCTGGGTGCCTGGCCAGGCTCTTTCCAAATGCTGGGAGGCACAGTGGGACATCAGAAAGGAAGAGCCAGCACTCGGTATGGCAGAGGACAAGCTAAAGCACAAATGGAAAAGAAAAATAAATTATACTCTTGTAAAACAGCCATGGGCACAGGCAAGATGTGAATGAGACTGAAAAGCAAAATACTCATGGCTGCACAAAACTGCCAGGCTGCTCTGTGAGATGTGAAAATGAAGGAGCTCCTTCTGCTGTGCACGGTGAGCTGTCCTGTGCCAGGCAGGATGGAGAGGTCCCAGCCATCACGGCACAGTTACTGCCAAAGCGCGGCTCTGCCTCTCCAGCAACCCGTCAGGGAGCAGGCTCAGGAGCAGTTCAGGTTATACCTGCTGTACAAACGTCATAAATTCACCCTCCTGGCTAGCTGCATCCTCTCACCTGCTGCCAGGGGCTGCTTGGGACCAGCGTCCTCTGGGTTTGGTGACACATCTGAGCGCTTGGTTTCAGGTGAAATGCAGGTGTTTTGAGCCGGATGTCTCAGGCACAGCGTCTCACCCAGAAGGACTGAACTGTGGTGAATAACCGTCTCACATGGGGCCTCTCCGGATGGGACGTGGGGAAACAGCTAACGCAGAGGGCTGAGGGGTTCACTCTGGCACTGCTGCTGACTCGCTGTTACGGGACAGGACAGACAGCGCTCTCTGCCTCAGTTTCCCCATCAGTAAAGCAGAGATCAAAGTGGCTGGTTTCCCTAAAGGCTGGGGGTGTGAACCAGAGGTTCTTGGTGAGAGGTGACTTGAGGTGGTGCCTGTGGTTCCTGTGTCAGAGCCCTGGGAATTTCAGATTCAGACACTGCAGAGTAGGTCACAGCAGGCCCTTCTACCTTCGCATTTCCTTTATCAACTGCAGACAGCCATGAGAGACACTTTGCTCAAGTCAGGGGCAAAGTAGAAAGTACAGAGGTCAGCTGAAGAGAGCACAGGTCCCCAAGGACACCCAAAGCCCAGATGGGACGCCGGAGGCTGTGCTTTGGAATGTACTTTAAACGACTGATAACAGGCAAAGATTTGAGTATCTGAGTTTCTACAGACTCCCAGCAGATAAGTGCACATCATGATGAGACTGCAGCAGATAGGAGCTGGGACATAGTTTTAACCAGCAAATGCAAATCTCTTCCTTTCTCCATCCCTATCCCCCTCGGGCCCACATGAGCCCCATGCTGGTCATATTATCTCTTAAAGCTCCAAGGAAACTCATAGAGACCTTCCTGGGAGAAAACATGAGCTTGTTGCCATGGGAAACTAAAGCTAGAACAGCAAAATTGAGAGTAGCTTACAATTTGGAAGTGTCTTAGTGGAATATAATCTCTCTCCTGCTTGTTTTCTTTTCATCATTTTGCATCATCTGCACTTCTTTCTGTAGTTCTTCTTGAAATGAGCAGTGCAGTTGTCTCTCTGCTGAACATCACAGAGCGTAGACAGCTGCACTACCGATCTGTGTGCTTTTCCATAGCTCTGATGCATTCCCAGTATCACCTGACTTTCCCAAAAGGCCAGTGAAGAATGGGAGGTGCCTGTGTTTTATTCTTCTATGTGTCTCAATGGAGTAAGAAAACAGCTTGATGCAGTGTTTAGTGCCTGATGAGGTGTGTGAGGTTTTTGCATGAAATGGAAACCATGCAGAAGAGAATCCCACGGGGTTTGTTTGAAAAAAAAATATGAAAGGGAGAGGAGAGTGCATCAGCCTCACTAATTGATTCTGAGAAGGCCTGGCCAGCTCCATAAGCTGCTTGCAAACACAGAAGGTTGCCCACATAATATAAACCTCCCCTTCCTCCAGGATCTTGGAGCGTAATGGCTGTCTGCAATGGTGGGGCTACAGGGTTTCTTGTGTGTGAGAAATCAGACAGCCCTGCTGTCAGCAGAGCCTCATGGTGAGTTGGCAAAGAGTGATCAAACAGCCCCGTGATTCGCTGCAGTGTTTGGGGCATCTCTGTAGTTCAGAGATTTTAGGCCTTGTGATTTCTGCATCTAGGAGAGAGTCCTTACTTATTTCTTAATTCTCATGCTTTCAACCATTTAATGCCTAATCATGTGCCTTCAGCCACATGGTTTGGATAAGATCCAAATCAAGGCAGCAGCTAGTCCAAACAAACACCTTGGAAACAGCCCTTTGCTTCTTGCAGATTCTTCATCCAAATGGCTTTGTGGATAAAGCAGAAACTGTGCAAAATGAGGAAGCCTCCCCATCCAGAGCAGAGACTCGAGCGTAACAGCTGAGCTGTTGAATTCTGCATTCATCCACAGGGAATGAATGAATGAATGAACGAACTCCGCATTTGTAGGGAAGACTATAAAGAAGGGTTCTCAGTCATGAGACAGCAAAGGACAGTACTTTGCGTGTAGGATTACACAGCTCACACAGCTTCACAGCCCTCTGATGAGACTGATTTCCCCATGCCTCTGCTCGGGGCTGGAGAGGCAGCCTTCACGGAGGAGGGTGGCGCGTGGGCCCCATGCGTTCCCCTGGCTGACAGGGCCAGCAGCTGCAGGTGACACAGGGGGAACCAAAGCAAGACTGCAGCACCCCAGCAGGGCTTTGCTCAGCCAGGATGGGAGAGCTGTGTGCTCAGGCATAGACCCTCGGCATTGACCCACATCGCAGGCTTGATGGACACTGGTCTGCATCCCTGTTTGGGAGCCTGGTACCCTTCTCCAGCTGGGGCAAACCACAGCTCAGATAAATGAAGCCAACCGGCACCTCAAGCATTGGCCAGCGTGCATTGAGCAGGACCAGCAGTGAACTTCCTGAGCACCAGTGGATGGGCAGGGACTGCTCGGTGAGATATGGAGACAAGAAGTGCCGACACAAGTCCAGTGACTGCCTGGAGTGATGCCCTGGCCATGAGACCTGGGCTTTGCTTAGCTCCATGCAGCTGGCACTTGTGCATTGCGACCGGCTGGTTGCGTACCGACCAACTTGCTGCAGCTGGTGCTAGTCATTCGTTTCTGCTCCATTTGGGAAATAGTCTTGTGGGGAATTGAAGGATGTTGAAGGAAATTTTCCATCCCCTGAAGCTATTGGCCCCCAACGGCCAGTCCAGGGAAGATTTTAGCCTTGCTAATACTCTTAATCCCCCTTCAACTGACTCCCCAGTGTGCTGTGCTGGCCAGGGCACTGAGGGGACGTTCATTCCCTCTTTTTAATCTGCCTGCCCCCATTATATGTTTTTCTGTTTGGCTAGCAAAGGATCTTGATGCCATGGCTACAGCCCTTTGTGAAGGCAGCTGGCACGGTTCCCCTGTCCTGCTGCTGCCCTGCAGCCGCGTGTTGGGTGCAGCAGGTTTGGGCAAGCAGGGAGGGCAGGGGAGTGAGGCTGGGCAGAGAGGTCCCCACACTGGGAGGGGGCAGAGGTGGATGGGGCAGTGGGAGGGAAGTCCCTGTGGCAGCTGTGATGGAGCGGTGTGGCAGGGGGTGGAAGGGACACAGGACACTGCTGCTCACCTCCCCCCGGCTGTCCAAGGCCAGCTGGTATCCCCAGAGCACCTCTCCCCAGCCCACGCAGTGGCAAGGCTGCTGTGGTGGGGGTGCAGCTGGGATGGGTTTCTGGGCTGTATGTCAAGGCCAGCATTCAGCTCTGACCTCCCCTGGATTGGTGTGTCAGCACGAATCACTGGTGCTGGCAGTCCTGACATGCTGCACAGCACGGGAGGAGCGGCCTCGCCAGCCCCTGGGGAAACCGAGGCATTGATCCTGGGAGCTGGTAGGGCACCAGATTGTTGGGAACCAACCCTGCAGTCAGCACCTTTCCTACCTTCTCTTTCTAGTGCTGATCGGTGTGGGCGTAGAAACTCTGCAGCGAGGACGGTTCAAAAGTCTGGCTTTCTATCTGCTGTGAGTATTTTTGCCCTTGAAGTCAGAGCTGGCGGGGGTGACATGTTCGACCCCTCCACCACATGTAGCACCAGACTAGACTGCAACAGCAGCAGGGAGCAGTGCCCGAGGCTTTGGGGAATTCAGACCTCAATGTTTAGGTTTCAGAAAAGTAAGCTACTTCTGTTAGAGAAAGTGATGCTACTGCATCACCCATGCTACTGCAGACTCAGGCAAGCCAGAAGTGACACTGGCTGCAAGTTGAGTCCCCGGGGACAGAAGGGCTTTGAGCTCTCCTCCACGAACCAGCCGAGCAGAGGGTATTCAGACCCCACCACACAGACTCTGCTGTGAACTGAATAGTAAATCCTGGCCCTCTATGCCCCTTCTGCCACCTGGAGAGCATACTCAAACCCAGCCCTGCCTCCCTGACAGCTCCACCTTTCAGTTTTTCAGGGGTTGCAGTTACTGTCTGTGAAGGCTGCTTCTTTATCAGTTTGTTCCTGGAGATGTGCTTCACGTGAGTAGACCCTGTCCAGTCTTCTCCAGCCTCGGTGGGACCTCCCTAAGGCAACTTGCCCCTTAGGGACAACACCAGACCAAGCTGAGCTGCAAGTGCCAGACCAAAGGTCCTGCCCCTAATGCCATGGCAAGTGCACTCAAGCAGGGGGGAGGTAAGTGGGGCCATGTCCACAGCCAGTCAAACCTGTTTTAACCCAAGCTTGTGCCATAATTTGCTGAGCATCAGCAGGATAAGCCCTGATCTTCAGCACCTCCTAACACACAGTATGAAGCACTACAAAGGACCAGGGTTGAGGGAAGAACCAGATCCCCGGGTGAGCTGCAGCTCCCTCCCAGAGACAGCGCAGAAGTTTTAGTTAAAATGTAAAAAATCCTTATGTACTTCTCAAAGGCTGAGCACTTTTGCTGTCTTTTAGCATAAACCTAAAAGCCCGAATAGCTTAGAGGCCACACCTTGCTCCAGCTAATAGGCACTTGATTAGTGGCCAACTGGGCAAACACACCAAGGAGAGATGTCCTGAGATGCTGACCTCTGGCAGCTGTAGCCCCTGGCCTCTTTTCCCCATGGGAGAGGCTCAGACTTTGCTTACCTTCCCTGACCAAAACACTGATTCCTGAAAACCAGAGTGAGGATCTGCACATCTAGATGGGTGAGAGTTAAGTCCAAATCTTTTTGCCATGTGCTTGGTGCCCCATCCCACAAGGACCTCTGTTTCTCTCCCCAGATACGAGCCTGACTCCCTGGCACAGGCCTGCTGGAAGCGAGCTAGACGCCCAGGGAGCTTCCAGAAATTCCTGGGGTACACGTTGCTGTCAGTGGCTTGCTTCCTGCATCCCGTCCTTGTCTGGCATGTCACCATCCCTGGTGAGGAACTGGTGCTGGGGTGGGAAGTAGCACAGATGGAAGAGGAGCATGGTCTGTTGAGGGCCAGAGAGGGTGGGGATGTGCAGGGTGCTGGACTGGTTGCGGATGGCGCTGAGCTAATTAGACCAAACACTGCTTGGTAAGGTGTTCGCCTTGCCCCAGCCCTCAGCCAACCTGGCCTTCTCCCTAGGGTCCATGCTGGTGCTCACCGCCCTGGCCTACTTCCTGCTGAGCAAGAGGAGGAAGAGCCCAGGGCACAAAGAGACGCATCCACAGGCGGGCCAGTACGTGGACCCTTCAGCCACCATGGCAGCCCCAACCATCGCTGGTGACACTGAGCAGACCTACACCTTCCACAGCACCCAGAGGGAGCAGCACCGCTCGCTGCTGGGCCACATGAAGAGCATCCTGAAGGGCAGCAGGGACAGGAGCCTGGCCCCAGTAGCTCCTGCCCAACCAGCAGCCCCGCCAGCCCCACGGAAGCAAGTGCACTTCCAGGAGAAGGTGGTGCAGATCATCCCCTCTGTCAGCGAGAGCTTGGAGGACATGGAGAGCGAGGCTGAAGAGACCACATCAGACACAACACCCATCCTCACCCCACCCGATGCCCCCGTCATCCTCACTCCCCTCAGCTCCACGGGCCTCTTTTGAGCCCTCAGCAGGAACGAGGACAGGACAGACCTGCTACCCCTGGCACTGGCATCTCTCCCTGCCGCTCCAGCAGCCAAAGAGCCCTGAGAGGTGGCCCTCCTTGCCCTCCCTGCCTCCAGGGTGACAACTGTGTCACCCCCTCTTCAAGGGGCTGCCCGCACTACACGGTCCCACACCTTGTGACAGGGCCAGTGGCAGTCCCCAGCCCCTGCAGCGCCATGCCCAGGGGACAGGCGGTGGTTCAGCCAGGGTAGTGCCAGGGTAGTAAGGTTTCTGCTCCCGTGACCTCACGCGTGGGTCACCCCTCTGTTACAGCACTACTCATCACAACGGCTGCTCCTGCCTAACATCACAGCCGTAGCGTGTGCCTCCCATGAGGCAGCAGCAGGCAGGAGGCGGGGAGACCGCCATGTCCCCAGAGCAGCCTCTGCTGGGGGCACTTGTCTCCCACCTGCCCTCGCTGCATGTTGAAGAGCTCAGGGCTGGGACACATTCAGCACAGGGCACCACAGCCTGCAGCCTCGCAGCACCTGCACCAGCTGCAGCAGGCCCAGGGCATCCAAAACATCATTTCAGAGGTGGGCTGAGACCAAGCACGCCCCTGGGGCTAACACTCCCCTGAGACACACTCTGAGCCCAGCAGGGAAATCACCTCTGGCCTTGGGGACACCAACGCAGGAGCAGGGAGGACCCTGGCGCTTGCCAGTGTCCCCTGCCTGGACAGCCCTCTTGAGTTAGAAGAGCTTTGGGTGATGTGGCAGCTCAGGTCATGAGATTCAGCACCGCGCTGGTGCTGAATACAGCATACATACAGCAGACTGTATGTAACTCCCGATGTGTGTTAATTATGGGCTCCAGAGGGCAAAGGCAATAATAAAGTTACAACACTGTCCCACCAGTCCCTTCCATGCCAGCTCTTCCCTGAATCCTTCACCTCTGGCTTAATCCTACCATATTTTCTGCCCTTTGAGGACCCTTCACCTATAATCAGGCATTTCTCTCCTGTTCAACTCATCCCCTTAGCTCTCTCCCACCTGAGGACTAAGACTTTCTGCTTCCAGGTGGCAAATGCCATCTGTGCCTGCAGACACCATCACCAAGATCCTCTCTCATCAGCATCAGGCAACTCTTTTGGCTACACATGGGAAAGAACTCACGTGGCTGGGTTTTCTTGGACATGGGACATGAGGCCACACTGTCACCACTGCTGAGATGAAGAGTTGTAACTGCTCTAAGCTCAGACACGCAGCATAGGGGTGAGGTGGTGGTAAGGAGAGAAGATCCCTGAGACTTGCTAGACTAATTATTAGGTAGAAGCCAGTGGGGCTGTCTGTTTTTCTTGGAAATACATTATTTCTTCTTTTTAAAATCTCAGCGCTCTGAGTCACAATCACCATGTTCATTTAGGAAAGCAGTGTAGTTTGAAGTGAAGTGCAAAAATGTAAAGTGTAAGCATTCAAAAATCAGAAGGCAATTGAGATAAGAACCCAGTGCTACTTTTTAATAAACTCTTTTTAAGTGAATCCTAATTTGAGAGATGGATGGGGAGGAAGGTGGACGATACTGACTCACAGTATTTGACTGCCTGTGTTTGATAATGAAACTCTGTCCACAAGAGCAGCTTATGAATGGTTGCACACACTTGTCATTCCTATAATCAGACATAAACAAAAAGCTTTTTGTTGCATCACCAACATTTGAAATGATAGCTGGTATCAATCTGTTCTAAACACGATACATGAATTAGAGACCTCCTCCTTCTGGCTGCACAAATTAACCCTCCACCCCATAATTGCATGCTGGGGAAGAGTCACGTACACTTCTGCCTTTATGGAGGTTTTGCACCTGCAAAAATGTCTTCAGAAAATTGTGCCCGTTTACAGCCTAACTCTGCACAACTGATAGCAGCAAGCCCAGGATCCAACCACAGCTCCGCCCTCAAGCTAGTGTATTTATCACATTGAGAAATAAAAATAAAGCTATTTTCCTCTAAAGTTGGTGACCAAACAGCATACCTGCACCAATAAAGGTCCCGACCCAGCCATGCTAACAGGGTATCCACCCTTGCCAACTCTGCCCCAAAAGGCTGTGCTTGGAGCTGGCTCCCCAGCTCGGTCACACATCTGCTCTGCAATTAGACCTACTCTCGTTAGCAAACTCAGCTTTCTGCATGTTCTTTGAACATTGCATAAATAATTACATACACAGAGATAAGGTTTGTTGAAAAGGCACTGCTCCCAATAGATCAAGCAATCTGCTGACCACATTTCTGCAGCCTCCTCTCTAGCCCTGAGCAAAGCTCCAGGGCAGCCTGGGTGAGGACAGCTGCTCTGCGACAAAGTTCATCCTTCAGCCCTTGCTCAATCAGCCTCACGCTTCCTACCGGTGGGGCAGCAGGGCCAGCTGGCAAGGGGAGAAGCAATGTGGTGAGAGCACCTGTGGCACCCTGAAGTGTGTGGGGTGCAAATTTCATTGCTCTGTGAAATGCAGAAAATGAGTTTGTAATCATTAGAGTCTGCAGAATTAGGTATTTCAGGTTTTAGGCTCATCTTTTGGAAGTCTGTTGTAGGTTTCCCTTCGGAAGCAAGACTAGGGGAAGCTACAGGTGAGGTAGTTGTTCAGCCTTCCTGGAGACAGCACTGGACCTGGTTGCTTTTCTTGCCTGCTCCTTTGTGTTGGCCTGGCTCTTCTCCAGCCCCACAGCTAGCTGGCTCAGGAGAATAAGGCTGGAAAAAAAGCTGCTGTTCTTTTCTGTGGTATTAAATTACCTGTTCAGTTAAGGTCCATGGCTGGCTCACTCTGGAGTCTGCCAAGAGCCTGCACCAGTGCCAGGGAAGTAGATGCTCCAACAGAGGCAGCCGAGCTGTGTCCCAAACAGCACCCGACGGGTGTGATCCCACCTCAGGGGCTGAGCTGCTCCCTGGGTTACCCCTGCCAAGGAGTCCATTTGTACATCCCCTACTCTGCTCCTCACCACCCATCCCACCCCTGGTGCTATCTTCCAGCTCCATCAGCATACACAGCTTGTTAGCCCAGAGGAAAAACAATTAGAAAAAAAGAAAGCAGGTAGCTATCTTCTTGGGTAATGAGCCAAATAAATTCATGGAAGGAAGGGCCAGCCACAAAATGAAGGGGATGGGGCATAAAAGCACCCCTTTCAGAGGCAGCTGGATTTCCTGATGAAGATCTTGCCAAACTACCATCACCTGAAGAAGACCGCAAAGGCCATGTCCACTCCTGTCAAGAGCTGAGCTGGTGGCTGACGGGGGGTTTCGTCTGGTCCTGTGAAGCACGGCATGGCCCTGGAAAGCAGATGGTCTCTGCATCCCTCATTCCATCTTTCAAAAAAAAACAACCTCTTGCTGTTAGAGCAGCTCGACTGCTTAAAGAAATGCAGCCTCAGGCTTTCTTTAAAATACCAGTGCAGAGGAAATGTTCAGCGGGTGTCAGATGACTTTGCAGAGGGCTCAGAGATTATTCGCTCAAGTGTGTACTTCTCTGCTGGCCCCTCTCCCTACATCTAGCTGTGAGGGGCATCCCAGGGGCTACTGAAAGCACCAGAGATGCTGTAGAGAGCTGTTGGGGAGTCTGTATATGAAAAACTCTCATATATGCAGGGTAATTGCAGGAAAAGAAAAAGAGGAAGAACTTGACACTATTAACTGTGCAGTGCAGTGATATCTGAATTTGAGCTGCCTGAACTGTAAGTCTACACAGCACTACATGAACACCACTATATAATTTTTGCTGCATTACAGTTAATTCATGATACAGCTAATCCATGGAGATTAATCCACTGAGTTAGAGTGCATAAAGCTATAAACTCCTATGGATTCACATTCTGAAAGGAAACAAGATGAATCATCCAGAAGAAATACATGTGTAAGGTAAAACTCTATGAGGTAATCCTGGCAGAAATTGTTTCCTTCAAAATTTCCTCCAAAGATTTCCCTGCATGAGGAAAAATTTGCCTGCTTTGCATGTGCATGTGCAGTGGAAACACTCTACAATGTTACTTGACAGCCCCATCACAACTTAGTGAACTAGTATGTTGCAAACAATTACTCCATTTTAAGTTTTATATGAAGGCAAAAATAGATTTCAGTGCAGGCTTCAATTACAATTCCTCTCTGCCCCCAGTGCACACCTGTACGAGTAGTTGTTGCACAGCCCCAAAGGCAGGTATGCTACCTGCCCCGCCGCAGTACTCCACCTCACGCCAGGTCCTTAGACGGTCGCCCTCCAACCTATCAAGCCCCCACCAGGGACTCTGGGCCCCAGTTTCTCTGAGCACTGCTCCTTGTTTGAAACATGAATATGAATGTTTTACCCGTACAACAGCAGTGTTAGGAAAATAAGGTACATTTGGAGAGAAAAGTGTTCGGTTTCTGCAGTGTCAGTACTCTAAATCAGAAATGCCCTGCTCGTATCTGCATGTGCAACACTTGCAGCAGCAAACACTGGCATTGGCAATAATGGCATGGGTGGCTCCTAATTCAATAGTGAGTCATATCCAGGTGCAGGACAGGACCTGTCTCCTCTCGATTCCAAATGCTGCATGCGGACACCTGCAACCCTACCACTCCTCAGCCCTGCACCTTCTCCCATGCCGTTCAGGAGATTCTCCCATGTGCTGGGCCAGAAATGCAGGTTCTGTTTTGGCTGGACTCCTGCATTTTGTGCTGTGCAGGAAGTTACAGGAACTAGAAACCAGGTCCCAAACCTGCCTGGGATTCCTCGGAGCTGTCAGCTCCCTTATCTGTTTGGCATGGTGTAGGCAAAAGCAGGAATCTGGCTTCCAGCTGCCATATGTCAGCCATTTCACTGGTGAAATGACTGCACTTAGGTTATATCCTAGTGAATGATTAAGGTACCTTTAGGAAACTAATTCTAGGCAGCCATTTACTCGGCATGTGACTTTATTGAATCTTGTATTGAGGCTCTGTGCAAAACACCGGGAACCTGATTTTCCAACCCAGGTCTTTGGATCACAGACTAAAGAGGGAGTCCATATTTAAGACAGGGGGGGAAAAAAAAAAAACCAACAAAAAACAAGAGAGAGAGAAAAAAACCTTGAAGAGTAATGTTTTCTGGCAGCTCCTCCTCATCCCAGCCTGTACCTAAAGGGGGCTTCATACAGCACAGGAGGAAGTTAAGAACAGCATCTTAACACTAATCGTGATTCCACTCTCATGACTTCCTTCTGCCCAGCCTCTCCTTCACCCCAACCTTTTCCACCCCTCATTCAGAAGAGCTATTTAAAAAGATGAATCCATGCTAAACAGAATTATACATACTGTGACATGATTGCACAGTTCCTCCCTGCCCTTACTCTCCTTCCACTGCCTCCCTCTCCAAAACTCCCCTGTAAGAGGGGCTGGGTTTGGTACTCACCCAGATGCCCAACCTTGCTTATCAGCCACCAGCTCCCTGCTGGCACTCTGCTCCCTGGCCAGTGCATCGTCCGCTGCATCTGCACTTACTCTCTGGAGAGCCACTCTTGCAGCTGCCGTTTTGGGTGAGGCTTTCAACATTGCAGAGGGAGGTAGTTAACACCTACCAAATTGTGCCTAGAAAGAAGGAAGGCAGCAGCCACAGGGGACATGCCCAGTGAAAGGAGGCTGTACGGCAGCCGTAACTGACTTGTTAAGTTCTTCTGTTGTTTTTGGGCAAACCTCTCCTTTCAGCTCTTGATTCCTGATGATGTGCTATGAATTTTGCACCATAAAAAAGAAAGTTTGTTTTTTCAGTAACATTTTGTGATTGACTATATTACTTCCTTCAATAACATGAGAAAACAGAAGTACACAAAAAGAGGTTTACTGTGCACAAAACCGAGCTGCAAGAAGCTCTTCTACATTGGCTATCCTCTCAGCCACACTCAAGAGGAATTCTCTGGGGGAATTTGGTATAGTGACAGTACTTTTGAATTTGATATAGTAGCACTACATTTCTCCCTTTCGAGGTGGAAAGGCTTTGTCTGGGTTCTTTATTACCTCTTTCACTCTTGTGCCTATTGAGAAGACAATCCCCAGCATGGGAGCAAGCCTGCCTCCCAGCCCGATCAGATGGAGGGACCATATCCCATTTTATGTCACACTGCAGAGCTATGTCCCCATATCATGTGCTCAGGAAGACTGAGGCTGCCAATGAAGGTGCAGGTGTATTACAACACTTGGATCCTCTCCATGCTCCCAGATCTGGTGGGCGAAGTCGGATGGGCCAGGCAACCTGAAGCTCTTCCCGGGGCATTTGTAGCAGCATGGCAGGGAAGCTTGATCTGGGAGATTCTTGAGGGGAAGGGCTTGGGAAGGGAATTATACCTTTTAGCTGCACCTTCCCCTCAAAAACCCAGGCCCAGGCATGAAAGTGAACTCCGTCTTATTCCTCTCAAATTAATTATTATTCCCTCTCAGCATCTGTTTCTCATGCAAGCATCAGCAACCTCAGAAGAAAACATCAGCTGCATAAATGGAAATCAAAGTGTCTTCTCCAGCAATAGACATGTTATGTGTTTCACATTGGGACTGCATGTGGTCACAGTGTAAAAATATGACAGTCTTACTGTCAACAACTCTCATGTGGAAGTGCCATAAGAAGGAAATTGCAAACAAATGCCTGCTGACTGATTTGGAAATGGAGAAGGCTCTGTTGATGTTATTACTTCTCCTGGCTCTTATCCAGTACTAAACTATCATGTTTATGCTATAATTATTTTATCAATCTCATGCCAACGTGTTTTATGATTTCTTCACTTCCAAGTGAAGGCACAAACATTCCTTCATTCAAGCTGATTCCTTCTAAATCAAAATTCCAAACAAAAGCGCAACATAGTCCCTCTGCTAATGTATTTATCAGATAGTTATAAATACAAATTATCTTTAGTTTTCGTATCCTGATATTATTCATAAGGTTACTGTTACCATATATCTTCATTTTCCACTTACATAGCACTTTCAACCATGGAAAAGCTGGCACAAAATGGCAAAATATTTTTTTTGCAGCTACAGTTAAGAATGCCCCAAACCCATTAATTACAACATGGCTCTTTCCTGAAACAGCACCACATGTATGAATTACTCCATCAATAGTGAACACTGCATTTTTAGAAAAGGTACCGTGACAGATCATGCAATACAAACTACCAGACAAGGCAAAGGAAAACATAGCATACAGAATTTATGTTGCCATGGAAAAGTTATTGCAGCCACTGTGCTGGTTCTGCCCTGAAACAACGTCCTGTGTGCCATTCTGGACAGACTCTCTCCTTTCTTGTTACTTGCTTAGAGCTGTAAATGACAGCAGAGAAATACCCAGAGTTCAGCTCCAGCTGCCTGCCCACCCTAGCATTTTCTGTGGTTTCCACTCTTGTGTGGCTGACACCTGTGAAACGCTCGTACAGCCACCCAGGACTGCATGGAGCTGCCATGCAAAAGCTTAGTTTTGTTACTCAATAGTTTTATTGAAAAAAGTAGTTGTTTGAGTTATTGCCCCACAAGCAGCTAAGTCAGTAAAACTATAAAAAATGTGTAAGAAAAAATCATCTTAGGCAATGTCTTAAACCTTTTTTATAAGACTGTAACTCCCATGTTACTGGCATTCAGATGAGGCATTCAGATGAGGCATTCAGACAGGGTTTTTTTCCTGCTAAAAAAGATTGTACGTCTCAGGCAAGCACAGTGAAAATTACAAGTTGAATGGGATGCAATCAAAGCTAGTCTCAAGTAGAAAATCATTAACGATAATTTGTAATCAAGTTTTGCAGAGCTTTCATGTAACAGTAATTAGAAATTACAAGATAAATCATATTTCTGAAAACATTCATTTCGTTTGGCAGTCTCAATGTTTTTTAATGCTGTAGTTACTAAGATGAAAGATATTTTTATTAATAGCATTTTGCCTTTATTCCATCCTTTTAGGAAAAAGTCTGACATCTCTGAAAAGTTTTCTTATGAAGATGAGTAGGGGTGTATATGGCTCAATACCTGCACAGGATAGCTGCTAAGAAGAAGTTGCACTAAAGCCAAGTAGAATTTCTGTTTTACTGTACTGTGGTTTATATTTCATTTGATTTATCTAATCATGTTTAAAATCTGATTTATTCAAAATAGTAATGAGAAACTTTAACAGTTCACAAGTCTATAAATTTACTCTGCCTTGAATGAATCACTCACAAATGGATGTGTATGAAAAGCAGTCAGGGAATAGTTTTATGGGCAACATCTCAGAAATCACATCTACTATACGTGCCTGATATTCAGAAAAAAACATGAGACAACAGGTTGCACTATAGTCTCATGTATAAGAAAGAATATATTGAGTTTCAGGAGGATACATGGGTCAGGGAAATAGAGTAGACAGAACGGACTAGACTAGACTAGACTTAA
Organism: Calonectris borealis; assembly: GCF_964195595.1. Lineage (NCBI taxonomy): Eukaryota > Metazoa > Chordata > Aves > Procellariiformes > Procellariidae > Calonectris > Calonectris borealis. The sequence continues at coordinate 24,584,197 of NC_134318.1, forward strand.
ATGGAAAGGAAAGGAATAGCTTAGGCTAATACAAATGTAATTCCAATGTAGGTGTAATTTCAAGTTGCCACTACTAGAAGAGTAGAATTGCTGAGAGCTGTTCCTTGGTGGACCAGGGCTGAAGTCCAAAGGTAAGTTAGTGATTCTGTTTTAAAATTATAACAATTTCTCAAATGTACGTTTTTCCCACATCTGCTTGTCCTCTCTGTAAACTAAAAAAGGCTGTGCCAACTGCTGTATAGTCTGGAGAAAGAGACCAGTGGTACGACATTGAAATGTTACTTGTTCAGATCTGTAATCTGATTTAGTAGAAGAAATTCCATGACTAGAAGCACTGGGATTTGACTTGGGGTATTGATATGCCTGAGCACTTGATGGGATGTAAAGGCATATGGTGGACAGAAGAGAAACAGCTGTGAGGCAAGAAAATACGTATGAGGATCATGAAGGCAGAATAGAAAAGGGTGCGTGGGAAAGCTGAGAAACAGGAGGAATTTATGAAAGGCTGAAGAGCTGGAAAAGGGCAGGTAGGTAAGAAAACATGACAAGACACTGAAATGAAAAGCAAACAAGAAGGACAGGAGGTGCTGAGGGACATGCAAGAAAACAGTGGGAGCAGAGGACATTGACAGGACTGCAAAGAAGACTGAAGTACAGAAGAGTAGACAAGGGACAGGACACTGGCTAGGTTAGGAGCTGGCCTCACCTCAGGAGCAAGGAGAGGGTAAATGAAAATTTGTTTCATTCATCCTGAGCAGAAGTATGGCAACATATAGTTGATTTTGGAACTGAAATTGTCACATATATTACGAGTGGTTCCTTCCCCTTCAAAGACCAGAAGGCAGATGAAAAAAACAAACATATAGCAAACATAAACAAACGTGGATACATGATAATTAATTATCCTGTATAACTTTTCCATCAGATTTTTAATTCTGAGATGGTTTGAACACGTTGTGCAATACTCTGCTTCTTGCAGCATAGCTGTGTGGTTTCGTGGGAGGAACAGCGGGACAATGTGCACCACCTCACAGTGCAGATGAAGATGACGGGACGGGACTCAGAGACATAGCGCGCCAGGGTGTGTATGGGAATAGCACATTCTTATAGCACCATGATTGCAGCTAACCAGCTTTTCCTCAGCTCATATGGAAGATACCACACCTCTTCATGCTATGATTTTATTTAGCAAACCAGGTTCATTCTAAATGACCTCCCCTGTCTGTTACTAATAAAGAAGACAAATGTGCATTGCATAGTAAGAGCCTGCTATTTCATTTTGTGTCACTCCAGTAAATCCACATTGCTTTGATGGGAAATATCAGGATGATTGTCCCCAATTAGGTGCTATTTCTGACTGTGATTTCCCGGACAGAAATGCATGTGTGCATGCTGGGTAGCTGACGCATTTGATGTTTCAAAGGCAGCAAACCCTCTGGGATTAGCACACTAACAGAGCTAACCTCTGCAGTACGTGCTTTTCAGTTACACACACACACACTCAGTACGTGTTGTACAGATCTCTGCCAGCACAATGGCCTGTTGCACGAAAGGAAACATACCATGACTAGAAAAGTCTGGGCATAAAGTAGCCTTACCACCAGAGTTAATACCAAAATCAAATATATCAGTAATGGGGGGAAAAAAAAAACCAAACCCAAAAAAACCTCTAACCTGCACAACATCAAAGAACTGGATAAAAAACTATGAAATTACCTATCAAGTATTCAGAAGCCCAAGGATAATATCAAACCCCATATGCTCATACTAATACTTGCCATGCTTGCGGTAGCTATGAAAAAACATAATTTAAATTATAATAGTGTTATAAATTAATAAATTCACTAAGATTTTATTGAAAGATTGCTTGGCATTTCCATTAAAATTGCTGCTCCTGGAGTCATGTGAGGATGTCAGACTCTCCGCTCCTCAGAGATGCCTCAGTCATAGAGAAAAGTCTTGAAAACTGGGAGCTTTTGGTGATCCTGGAGACCTCGTGCATGGCTTTGAATGCAGAGAACTGGCTAGTCTGCATCACCTGTGAAAGGGAAAACTGTTTAGAATTCCTCTTGTAAATAACCTCCCACTTTTCATTCATCCTTTTTTTTTTCTATAATATTGAGCTACCAATAGTGAACATTCTGCAGACAACAGATGTTCACAAGTTTAACCAACTTGTGCCCATCAGTCATCACAGATGGAAAGCTGCTTCTACATCTGAAAATCTGGCTGCTGCTTTGCATAAACCAAGTGAAGGATAGCTGCAAATCCAGTCTTCATTATTTACTAATATTTTTGTAAATAAAGCGATCCTTAACAGATAAGGATAAAACACTTCACGCCCTCCAGACATGATCCAGCAAGAAACTGGTTCAGCCAAAATGAATACACACAAGGACAAATCCCAGAGGCAGGCAGGATGCCCAAGGATATCTCAAATGGCACTAAACCCATGTTTGGTTACTTCTTGTTGATGGATCCAGGGACTGATTACTGGCGCCTTGAGTAGCCCCTTATCTCTCTACACTCCTTTTCTTTGTCCAATGTCCCATAGGTAGCAGTGGCCAAAGATTAAAAAAAAAACAAAACAGAGAGATTAGTGGCTGAAATTCTGTGATTCTGCCAAAAAAATTTCCCTAAAATTCCCTCTGAGGAGAGTTGTCATCTGAGGGAAAAAGTAGCCAATGTGAGTAGAGCGTTGCGTGTGCACACCCTATGTGCGTATCCACCCTGTACTTAGGATTTCACCCACTAGTAGTTGACAGCTGGTGTACCACGTAGAGAAGTTGGTTTGCCGTAAGCAGTTATCTAGCTCTGGCTTTGATTTTAATTTCTAATAAATAAACTCCAAGGCTGTAATTCTCTGCAGTCGCAGATGAAAATTACAGACTAGTGGTCACAGAAGCCATCTCAGAGCTGACCTGCCCCTGATGCTGCTCTCCCTCCCTGGCGCCGGTGGCAGCAAACAGCGTGGGGAAGGAATCGCACATGGGAAAGTCATCCTGCATGGGGAAAGCATCATGTGGGAGACCTGCTGAGCTAGGCAATCCTGCAGTGGAGAAAGGAAGCCTGGCTCCTTCCACAGATGATCCCAATGGTCCTCCTCAATGTCCCTTGCTAGGACATAAGGTGTGATAAGGACATGACATGGTGACATGGTTCACGTCTGTACAATCTGGAACAACCTCCAAGGTGTTGAACATGCCAGATAAGAATTCACACTATGCAAAATGCTAATGTATCTTTCCGTGTATGTGACAAAATCCTTGGATACTGGGACCTCCTGTCCATTTTTAGGTGAGCCTTAGGAGGTTTTCTCCGAACAGGTCTTTCAGCACCTCTCTCATGAAATTGAACCATGCACAGCCATACAGAAAGCAATGGCACTAACTTCAGGGTGCTTCCTAAGCTGGTGCCTTCTGTGGAAAACTAATGCTTTCTTATGAAATTAAAAAGGTGGGTACCCAGTATATGCACCACATACAAGTTTTACGCTGCATGTTGCCCGTAAGGCTAAGGATGAGTCTGTAACATCAGAGGGTCTGCAATATCAGAAGAATATTACACAAAATAATATTCTGTGAAATATTTGTATTTGTCTTTAAAATTTGAAAATTATACTAGAATAAAAAATAATTTTGGGGGGGCACAATCCCTTTTCAAAACATGAAGACAAGAGCAATCCAGCAGCAGCACAGAACCATACAGTGATTTTTTTCAAAGGCTTAAGGGAAGGATGGTTAAGCTGCCTTCCTAAGGAAACAACGATCAGGAGATTATGCTATCTGTGTGTCTGTCTGTATGTTCCCTGGTAAATTTTGAGCCCTGTGTCCAGTTTTCATTGATAGCAGCATAGTCCTCTGCAAAATAATTAAGGCTTTGTGTGTTTCATGGAAAAAAGATGACCAAGTAGAAGAGAAAGACTGCAAGTGTCCTGACCAGTGAAGACTGCAGCATGATTAGGAGATTAGAAGAGGAATAATAAGAGCAAGAGAGATACCTCAATCATTGGAAATATTTTACTGGAGCTTGCAATCAACTGTACAAACTGATAGGAAACCAGTGCTGTTACATCTAGTGCTCAGGGAACGATTTTTTAAACACGGAAGAATTCTGATAGGATCAAATGAAAATTTTGAAAGCATTGCTAGCTCCAGGAATCTACCTGACTGTTAAAAATCTCTTTAAATCTTTTTTTCAGATATTCCTTTCTTTTTTTCAAAGCAAAAACTCATCAGTGAACTTCTTTATCTCCAGTAGTCCATTCCCTTAAGTCTCTGTCAATACAACTTGTAATAAGGACATGTCTGTCTTTATGGCTTATATGAATAAAATCTGACATCCCTTAGGGCACAAAAGTAAGGATTTCAGCCATGATTTTCATTTACTTATCTAAATATTCATTCAGATTAACAGGAATGCAGCTTGAACTGAAATATCGCTTAGACATTGTTCGGACAAGTATTAGGGACAGTCCATGCACAAAATCCTCATAGCTGGAGCTGCCAGCTGGACAACAAGAAGGAAACAAAAGCCCTGGAGGTCAAAATGACTTGAGCAACACCGCACAACAGTGACAACTGGTTCAATGTCCTACTTGTTAGACCTGGACACCAGTTATTTCAAGATGACGGGGTGACCTGAGAGAAACTGTGGAGACAAGAAGTGCAGAGCGATTTGGCTGAGCCGTGCCGCAGTGGTGCCGGGGAATGTAGCAGGGAGATGCCAGCCCGGCTTTGCCAGTTGAAGGGCAGGGTGAAGTGCAGGGGGTATGGACCCTAAAAATGGTGCTGTCAGAGCCAGGTCTGAGCAGGTACCTCTATACGCCACTCTGTAGGGATGCCGCCAGCTCAGATCAGAATCAGCCTGAGGATCACTGCACCACAACTTGTTGGGCAGTGAAGACGTGACCAATTTTCCTGTTGGCTTTCAAAAGGAAAATACAAATTACCAGCTTTTCAGACCTGTTTCTCCTCTAACATTGGAGCTTTTCTGCTGCAGATTGACAGTCTCACTAGCAGAGAGCATGGAGGCATCCCTGCTGAGGGACACGTCGTACTCCTACACAGACCTTGGGAATTCACCACTTTTCAGATGGCCACTGCTACCTGCTCCAGGGGAGGGAAACAGCCGGGACACCATGCTGCAAAGGGATCTTCCTGCCTCAAGGCACTTCACAAAATGCTTCCAAAGCAAAGAGGTCATCCTGACCATAAAAAGACATGGATTTCCTTTGTGACGGTAAGAATTATGCCCTTGTCTGATATTACTTGGCTTAATGGAAGAATATTCCCTTGTTTCATGGAAACTTTGAATGTCTAGTGCAACATCAAATGGAGCAGAGCTTGAAAGTGGTCCATAAGCTTCATTTGTCCTATTTCTGTGCAGTGTTGTGAAACTATGTGTTGGCACTAACATTTTAGAAGTAAACTTACTTCTCATAGCAAGAGAATGAAATGTTGTTGACATAAGTAAAATAGAATGTGTAGACTCTTCATTTGGTTATTGAAAAGTATCACTTTAGGATCAGCAGACAAATTTTGTCTTTATAAGGGAAAGCTTTTATTGAAAACAGACTATATTTGATAAGCAGTTTTGCTATTTAAAGTGCATTTGTATAGCTAAGGTTAAAAGACTTTTGTCGTGTTCCATTTTCCTTATAAAAGATCAAAACAATATTCTAAGTCCTAAGTGCAAAGTAATCATCTTAATTTTGTAATTATTTTTTATTTCATTTTTTATTATTTTATGGTGGACTATTTAATGTGGGAGAATTAATGTTGATGCCCAAAGCAGACCAGCAATTTGTATTGGTAACTGTATCTTCGCTTTTTAAAGAAAAAGGACCAGATCTATGAGTTAGCTATATCTTCGCTGTTTCAAAAGAAATTCCTTACTGTGTATAAAGGTAAAAGTAAAAAAACAAGTGCTTTACAATTTGGAAAGACAGAGCTATGATTATCCAAGCTGTTGACCTAGCAAAAGTTAGTGGGAAATTGTTTTTTATGCATGAAAAAATTCAACAAGCCAAGGCTGAGATAAATAGTAATGGAATTCATATTTGAAGAGAATTTTTCCGTAGAAAGCAAGCAAGGAGAAAGATGTTCACGGGAAGAGAGCCAGCAGTCCCAGCTGCCAGCCACCTCGGGGCCCAGCCCTGACCTCAGCTCACTGCCCACTCTGGGCTACAGCCAACTCAGTCCCAGCCCAACCCAGTTAAGGGTATGCAAAAATCCCAGTTTGAACAGAGGACGGAGGTTTTGCGATGCCATCTCTAACTCCCCAGGAGCCTCTTTCTGTCTCAGAGCAAACCCGTTACTTTAATTCTTAGCTCTAAGAAAAACACAAGCCACTCTGCTTGCAGACCCTCTGACCCATCCTTAAAAATAGCTGGGTAGCTCCTGCTGATGCCAACACAAAACTGACCTGAGCAAATTGCCTGACCCCACCCCAGACTCATTCATTAGTCCTTGCTTATGACTGCTTAATGGCACACGTTCACCAGGACAGACCAGTGGACATTGACTAGTGCTGACTGGTGCACACAGAGTATAACTCCTGCTTAGTGCTCATACTGGTTCCAGTTCTTCTGCCAGAAGATTTGAGTTCACACTCCCAAGACTTTCATTTAGCAACAAGTGCAAAATAAATAAACGGTACTTAATTCAGCTTTCCATGCATGTGTATGCAGATGTGTAAATTCCTTTTTTTTCTAATTACAGTTGATTCATATGGGGGTGAGGAGATATTGCTGTATACATTACTACAAAATTAGCAGAAGTATAAAAAGAATTACCGGTGGATTGTGGGGCAAAACAATTTGAACAGTCATGCAAAGCTCATGAATTGCAACAGAGACTTCATCTTCACCCACCCTCAGAGGTGAAGAAATCCTGGTTTGCATACATGTCACAAACTTCAGCATCAACCAAGAAGCACTGTGGAAATTATTTCTGTTTTCAGAAGTTGTGTTTCCTTTGGATAAGTCAACAGAGGGGCTGGTGCTGAGCTTTTTGTTTGCAAGCTGCCCCTTCTATGGATGATTGAGACTTGGGCAGGAGGGCAGCGCTGCCTGAGACATTCCCAGACAAGGTGTCAGCAATGTGAGCAGAAGAGACAGGCATGCACCCCTCTCTGTCCCTCCTGAGCCCTTCCTTTTGACATCTCTGACTTTACCTTTGTGACACGAAAGATTCATAATTATGTAAGTGCCAGCTCAGAGCTACTTCACTCATTGCTTAAGAATACTGTGCCGCTTAGCCTAGTTGCTGGAAATCCTTCAGGCAAGCCCATGCCGTTTACCTTGATGATGAGCACCAGGAATATTTCTGCAGGCCTGGCGGAGCTGAGGAGAATCTCTCACCCAAGCAGCGCCAGTTCTCACTAGTGCTTTATGCTTTTGCACTTGTGGCTCTTTGTGTGTGGACTCCGCTGGAAGGACTCCCTTTGTTTGGAGGTATAGGGGCCATTGCTGGACAGGGGGGCTCTGCCCTCACCCCCCTAGACATGCCTGTGCTGGGAGCCAAGGCAATAGCGTGGGGCAGGATGGCTGAGGACAGGCGTTGCACCCACACTGCCAGAAACCAGTATTGCCCCAGGGACGGCATGGAGAATGCACTGTCCTTAGATCTCAGTATTCTGCACACTCTCAAGAAAGAACTGCTTATACCATTACGGTATGAAATATTTTTAAAGCCGTATGAGTGCATGGAGGGGTTCCTTCTGTTTTTGCTGCTGTGTGTTCCCTTGGAGACTACTGGCTGGCAACTCGCACGAAAACAAGTCTGTCTCTCAATAAAGCATACCTTCCTCTAAAGGCCCTCCTTAACATACTCAAAATAGCCAAATGTTTCTGATAACTACATACACTAGCTGGATGAAGAAGCCAAAAGGACATATTTGATCCATGAAGAACTGCTATATTCAGCTGCTTGCAAATATCTTCTGTTCTTAAGTCCCTTGCAGGCAGAGCCAGGTCTAATTCCTGAAGCAGGAGGGAATGGGGAGAGCAAAGATCTTGCAGAAAACACCAAAATGCTAGAGATTATCTCCTGTGCATTGCTGGGGTTTTTTATCCAGAAAGAGCACTGGAAGGAGCTGAGGTTTTATAAACCAAGCACGTAGTCACAATTTATACAAAGGCACTTATTTATATAAGAGCGCCTAGACTGACCAGTTTAAAGTTCATTTGCGTATGACGACATTTGTGAAGCTGCAGCCACACCTCTGACAACAACATTTAAGTATTTCCACTGAATTCTACACCTGTTTATATTGTGAGTAACTTCCCCTGAAACCTGTCAACTTACAACAGAATGTGCATGTCTGTGTTTAAAAAAATTCAGCCTAGCACTCACCTTGTTAATCTTCTTTCCCCAACTCAAACACTCACTTGAAACACGTGCTGCCAATAACCCATTGCAATGGTAACTTTATCCACTAGTTTACTATTTATGGTATTATGCCATTTATACATTGTCCTTTTACTCAATATTGTTTTATTGAGTTCTTTTTGTCAACGAAGCATTGCATTACACTAAAGAATAAAACTGGCTTTGTTCAAGTTAATAGCACATCTTAATGAGTTAGAATAGCATGAGGTACTCAAGAGCAAGTACATATTTAAACAGTTCACTCGTGGAATTCGTGTTGAGCTTCGAAAGACACTGGGACTTTAAAAAGGAGAAAACATGGTTTTCATAGAGGGAAGATGAAAGATGTTGAAGTATATGAAAGGAAATAAAGAGAAGATTCCAAAAAAAAACCCCCATGTGTAGAGTCAATATTTGGAAACACTCAATGTTCTAAACCAGATCTTTGAAAATCTTTTCCTCTCCTAATTCTGTGCCAGAACCTGAACTCAGACCTTTATGTTTCTCTTTGAAGGCCTGCTAGCAAATCTTGTAGGGACAGGTCTTCTCCTGAGATTTTCTTTCATATTTCTGGTCTGTAAATATTGAAGAAAATAACTTCTGAGGATATATTAAATAATTCTGGTTCTAACCAGAGCCAGTGTTGCAGGGAGAAAGTATGCAAGCTATAATATAAATAGAAATATCAAAGCCTGTTCAAAACTTTGGTAGATGTTCATCTCGGTGTATAAGCTGATCTGTTTGTGTGCATGAACGGTATCTGTGAGGCAGAATGAATGTTTGGAGGAACAAGTGTGGGGAACTGAACAAGAAAGAATAATTAGTTTCAAGGTTAAAAAATACCAAGCTGGAAAAGGCAGAATGCAAAGTCCACCAGGTTTATACCAGAATATGCAAGTGAAAAAAAAAAAAAAGCCTCAATCATACTTCTACAAAATTGGTATTATGGTAATAGCTAGGATACCAGTTATGGAACATGGCTGCATTATGCTTGTACTCCACAAAAAGAAAAGCCTCACAAAGGTCACTATCCTGAAGACCTAATGGTCTACTCAAACCTACCTAATTTCTTCTGCTGGGCAATATTGGACAATTCCCGGTATGCTTGAGACCACTGAGACAATTGGCCTTCATGGTAATGTTTCCTGAGTCCATACAGATTATGACAAAACATTCTAGCTTGATAACTATTCGTTTAGGGAATATCCATTTTGTTCTATGGCCATTTTAGAGGTGAAATATGAATAAAGGAAAATCTCCTGAAACTACTCCTGCAACAATGTAGAATTATGGAACAGCAACATGAGCATTAAAAGAATAAAAGAAAAATATGTGCAATAACATCTATAGAAGTATCAAAGAGCCAGAGTTCCTTCCATCCTTTCCACATAACGTGAAAAGCTGGAATTGGCAGGTTGTTAGTAAAAGAGAAAATTGTTGCAGGTTTATTGACAATTTCATTAAGTGTGATAAGGTATATCTATGAACATATTTGTTTTCAAAATTCCTGATCCTGCTCTGCCACTCCACAGAGGCTGGTATTCTCCTTAAAAATCCAGCGATCTGTGATAGTAAAAAGAGCCTTGTTATAGCTGTGGTGGTGAAGGAGATGAAAAGCACGAGGTCTGAGAATAAAAGGAGTCAGTTCTCTCTGGCGCTACCCTAGGGAAAAGCTGAAGTGACAGCAGAAGGAATGAGAAGTGGGAAAGAAATAGATGCTTACTGTCAAGGTGCTGCGTGATTGGGGGAAAAAAGCTGCATGACCATCGTTTCACTGCTGTCTTTACCCAGCGCTGCTTCCAAACACCCGGGAACTGAGTTTCCATTCTTCTGTCATCTCAGTTGTGCAGTCGAACACATGATTTCTGGCACAAGGTCAGTAACGTTTTAACTTCTTTCTGGCCCAAAACTGATGAAGACTTTGTGGAAGCTGCAAAAGAAGGTATCAAACCTAGGCTTGAGGAGTCGCTTTATTATTTGAGAACAAATATATTTTGTTATTTTGTTTTGTTTGTAACTCACATAGGTGAAAGGATGGCTATTTCTTGAAAGATTCCTTTTGGCTAAAGAGGAGTAGCATGACTCACCTAGCCCGAATTTAGGTAACTCTGGGATAACTGGAGAGGCATGGGAAAATGCCAAGTGTGGGAATAAGATAGCAGTGTCTTTCAACCAAAAGAAAGGAGGCTGAAGCTGAGTAAAAAGAAGTTTTTAGTATGTCTGTTCCTTTTACTGCAAAAGGAGCCAAGTATTTTCAAGATTCGGATTATATCAGAATGTAATGTTAGAAAGTTAAAATATAAATTGTTCTGTGCTAAGAAAAAAATAAGCTATTCATATTATTTGGGGGAAAAGTTACAAAGTCGTGTTGATTGGGAAAACCATAAATGCAGTAGATTTGTTGTCTAATTCAGTCCAGCTTAGAGCCCTATCACTGGGACAACAGGGATTTAGACATGGTCTCCAGGTGTTTCTATGGCATAGAGAGAATACGAATTCAAGCACTCTGCATTTTCTTCGAGCTAGGAGTATGTAGGTGTTCACAGACTGTGGAGCTGCTATGTGTGCAGCTAAGCAGGCTAGTTTCCTCTCAGGTTTTTTTTTGTTCCTCATTTCTTGAACAAAACTGGCGTCCCTGCACTCAGTCTCTGTCTATCATTACATTTAGCAAAACTTTCTTCTCCTTTCTCCATCCTCATCCTATGGAGTGGATAAATTTTGCCATTGAGCAGCTTTGTATAAATTATGCTAGGCAACTATAAATAAGTGCTTTATTTAGGCTCCTAAATTCTTAATTAAATTATAAATATTTTAATTTGTTTATTTTCAGTTGTCTTTGTTTTTTCAGTTAACTATCCAACAACTTGGTTGTCTCCACTTTGAAAACTTCATTGTGACAATGATTGATTTAGTTACGAGTTGCCCAATAACCCCAGAGTTAGTCAGAAATGTTTCCTAATTAATGTGTGAATACGGTAATGCAAGTGACTTGCTTCTCAGAAAAACGAGTGAAATCCATTTCTCCGAAAGCTTTGTTCCTTTCCTTGGATTCACTGATACTTTTGGCCTGATTGAGAGCAACGTCCTAGTCCAAACCTTAGCAGAGAATCCAGATTGCTGCCAAACTCCTTCAGATAGGTGTTTAAAGTCAGCTTTGTTCCATTTAATTAACAAGTAAGGAGTACCAGACTAGCTCCATTCAGTGTTAGGCAGCACTTACCACATCAGAAAAGCACAGAACCTGTCTGGATTACAAGTGCAGAGCAGGACTACTGACAGATGAAAATACTGTTTTTTCCAGAGAGAAGATATGGCTGTTTGTGGCTGTGACATACTTGTTTCAGGGAATCACTTATTCAGAAGAACTCAGGAGAATGAAGAGAGCTGTGGATCCCGAAGCATTTATGAATATTGTGAGTTACTCGATAGAGAGACCTGGGATGGAAGGAATGCATGTCTCACAGCTGAGGGGTTTCTAGGTGTTGGAAATAACAAGGATGGGTTTATTTAACCCATCCTCTCTAATCACTCTATATACTACTGCTTTCTCTTCTATTCTCTTCTTTCTGCATGTGTAACAGCACATCTTATGTTTGATAGAAATTAAGGCAAACACCTTTCCTTAGTGAATCTCCAGAGTTAATTTCCTTTTAAATATCAGTTACCAGTTTGCTATTGTTGGCACTATCCCCCTATCTGAAAGAATGACCATCTGGAATGTCAGCATTTCGTCATCAAAGACGACGCTAGTGGTTTATGTTTTCTCCTTTTTTGAATGATCAGCAGAGATCAGAAATGGCCAGCTTTTCAGAAGAGCATCTCTTGCCAAGAAGGCTTGTTTAGATCTTTAGTTACTTGTTAAAATCTTGGGTTTTTTGTCCTGCGTGACAAATTATGTTGAGTAATTCTCTGAGTAAAAGTTATAAAAAACAATCCTCTTTTGTAACAAAACAGGTTGAATGTTACAGGTCAAAAGTAATATTTATTTCAGAGCTTAAGATTGGCTGTGCTAGTGATTTCCCTTGTGACTCTGCAAGTGGCTGATCCTGTTTTTTCCATAATATAGCCAATTTTTCAGTGGTACTCATTGCATATGTGCCATTCACAAAAGCGCAGTTGTGAAGCTCTCTGGTTTTCTCTGAAGGTAGTTTAAATAAGCTGGTTTCACTTTGCCTTGCAGCAGATCAGGAGCATGCACTCAGGCAGCTCCTCATCTCAGCTATGGGAATCATAAGCCCCTGCTATGAGGTTATAGTGATTCTTATATCACCAGAATGCAAGGGCTTGTGATTGTATGGCAGTAGTATAACACAGGTTTTTTTATAACAGATTTTAACTGAATAGTCAAATCCTGGATATAACACGAAGAATGAAGGAAATCCGTTGTAGTTGCTTTATTCAGATGCTTAATATATGTAGACTAAATCCCCAGTTGTATCTGCTCTAACATTTCTTCATTGCAAATATCTTAAGCATATAATATATGAAATGGACTTCTGCGAGTAAATGCATTTGTACTTTCTCTTCTAGAATGAGCTCATTACTTACAAAGGGTACCCCAGTGAGGAGTATGAAGTGACGACAGAAGATGGTTATATCATTACCATTAACAGAATCCCTTATGGTACACAGAATCAGGGAAACCCAGGTACAGTTCTTTAATATGAGACAAAACCAGCCTAGATAGAGCACATTCTGGAAAGAGATACCTTATATTTGTAAAATGTCCATCAAAGCTTGTATACAGAAGTGAAATTTTAGTAGAGAATTCTGGCTGCCCTAAACAGCCTGCAAGATCAACATGATTTATGTCAAGCACACCTATTTATACTAAAAATTCACTATAATATGAAGCATATATCCTCATAATAAGAGTTAATGAGTAAAAGTTAAAAAAAAAAATAGGGTAAAGGCTGTAATCTGCCCAATCAGCCTGTTTTGAGAAAGCTGTTCCAGCTTCTAATTTTGCTTTGCTTTTGCTTACACCTGGTTAATAAGGGTGACTGATTCATATTTTGGGTAAAGGAAACCTCTGCAAACAATCCCACACCTTCATTCTATATATCAGTGTTGACAATCTCAAGCTAATGTGGTAGAACTATACAAACAATGACCAGAGGGTGCCAAGCTAGTTTTTGTTGGTGTCAGGCAGATCTTTCCATAAATCCTTGCAGAAGCTCAGAAGAAGATATCTCTTTTCAGAAAGGGATGTTTTGTTCTTATGATTAGTTTTCTCCCTTTAAATTGGTGCAGGAACAAATCCCAGTATTGGATGTGGGACAGTAAAATTAAGAAATTTTATAAATTGTTGTTTTGTTTCTGATTTGCTTTTCAGCTTTGAAACCTGCTGTATTTCTCCAACATGGATTACTGGGAGATGCTAGTAACTGGGTCACAAACCTGCCCAACAACAGCTTGGGCTTCATACTAGCTGATGCTGGCTTTGACGTTTGGATGGGAAATAGCAGAGGGAATCGCTGGTCCAGAAAACATAAAAATTATTCCATTGATCAAGATGGATTCTGGGCTTTCAGGTAGACTGAACCATTGAAGAGCACCTCCATTGCCGACCCCTACATATTTATTTAAGCTGGCTAAATCAGAGATTTACATATGCTACCTTTTAAAAAGCATTCTTTACATTCACTTTTGCTGAGGTGCCCCTATACACGCACATGAACTTTAACAGTGGTGGAGACTACTTTCCTCTAATTACTGCTAGAAAATGTTCTTCAAACTAGAGGTATAGCAGCAGAGCAACTCAGAGGAACCTGCACAGGCCATATCCAAGCCACTCCTCAGTTCTGGAGGCTGTTTTGGAGGCTGTTTGGAAACACTAGTCTGTATATTACAATAACACTAAAATCACAGAAAGAGAAAATGCAAATCATTTTTGCACTTATTTTAATGAACATTTAAAAATAGACCTTTTCCTTAGTGCCGAGCTGTATAAAATGTGTGATTCCATGGGTGGAGCTCTGTTACTATAACACCACCCGTTCCTTCTGTATAGACCGTTACAATTTAACCCGATACTTCTTGAAGTTATAGTCCTGCTGTTGATGTCAAGGGAGAAAATACCCCAGAAAACCTTGAGTAGTATCTTCCATATCCAGTGCCAGAAAAACACAGAACCTAAAATAGCTGAATGATTCACTAAATGGTTTATGTTGTGTCTTTGCTGACAAGCCTGTAATGAAAATGTGAATTCAAATAGAATTTTAATTTATGCATGCCTCTCTTTCAATCTCCTGCTTGCAGTTTTGATGAGATGGCAAGGTTTGATCTTCCAGCAGCAATAAATTTCATTCTGGAGAAAACAGGACAGGAAAAGTTGTACTATATTGGCTACTCACAAGGTACTACCATCGGTAAGTTACACACAACAGACCAATGTTTCAGGAAAATAGGAGTAAAATGTCATTTGAGATATTGAATGTACCTGGGGTTTTCATTAACTCTTTGCAGGTGTGAAAAAACCACAGGATAAGCTGTTTTCAGCACGTAGGCATTTTTAGTTTATTATAAAGACAATAAAACATAATGGGCCAAATGCACTGCTGCTATAAGTCTGTCAACTTAGAATTATACTAAAATACTGGGCCATGCAAATTGTTTCTTTCCAAGTTGCACAGGTGTGCCCAACAGCAGATAGTTAGTTGACCAAAATAAACAAAATAGGAAGATGAGAGTATGGAAAGAGATGTTGGCCAGTTCGGACAGGACATACACACAAAAGAGAAAATATGAAATTGGATTGACTGGAAGAAAAAAACCTGCTCCTCCCAATAGTATATAAAATGCATGAATGTACATCAGAAGTGTGCATTTATGTTTAAATGGGTTTGGAAGAAAGCTGCAAAGGCAAAATATGGAATAAATTTCTCTCTGAAGAGGGAAATAAAATTACAAGCTGGTAACACATGGAGAAGAGAGATCTCACACAAATCTAGGCTGAACCGTAGTCTGAACAACTAACAAGGTTGCTTGTAGGTTTGAAATTGCAGAATAGCATTTATAAATACTGAAGACAGTCTAATGTACAAATGATGATTTTCTTAACTCCTCTTTTTTTGTTTTCTCAGCTTTCATTGCATTTTCAAAAATGCCACAGCTGGCTCAAAAAATCAAACTCTATTTTGCGTTGGCACCTGTCACTACTATTAAGTATGCTAGAAGCCCAGCAACAAAACTCCTCTACCTTCCTGAAAAATTGCTCAGGGTATGTGATATCTTGGTTTCAACTGTTTAACCATATACTTGTTTGTTCAGCTCTTAAAATGGATAAACAGAAAGTATAGGGCTTTATGAAGTCTACTCATTTGCATGTGGGTAGGTTTACCTTATGACTGAAGCCTTTGAAGTTCAGACTGGACATTAAGAAAAACGTTTTATCTAGGGCAATAGCGCAACACTGGGACAGGTCACCCAGAGAGGTACAGATATGCAGATCCTCACAGGTTTCCAAGATTCCTGTAGACAAAACCACAACCAATGTGCAAGCTTAGAGCTAAAATATGAATTGGAGTTAACATGTAACATATCTCTTCATTGAAAGTGATGTAACACAAATTGAGTAATGCCTGAGCAGGCTGATGCAATGGAAAAACACTTAATTTCTTTCTTTTTTTGTGGGAACATCATCTGGCAAATGAAGAAAAAGCAAGTGAGAACCACTGAAAGTGCTGGAGAAGAGGAACAGGACAAAAACACCTTTTAAAAACAACAGCACAATGTACAAGTGTACATTCTTAAATGAATGTTACCTTTGTATTTCACAGGGTTTGCTTGGCAAAAGAGAATTCCTTCCCCAGACTGAATGTCTAAGAAGACTAATAGTCCCTATCTGCAGCCACCGAGCTTTTGCCAGGCTTTGTAGAAGTGTCTTCTTCAGTCTGGGTTGTTGTAACCTGAAAAACATTGACATGGTATGTATAACTCTTACCAGCTCTACTGAGAGTTTAAGTTCCCAAAACTTGCCCTCTACCCTGTGGTGTGAATCCTGAATTTCTGTTAGTCAGCATCACTTGTAGGGAACAGTCCCCACTACCAGACAGCAATATCTGCTGATTGCCCCATCACTGGTAGGAGACCACTGCCTCACTCCTCAGAAGAGCACTTGGCACCACCCCTACAATCAACAGCTGCTTAAAGCCCCCCAAAACTCTGCAGTCTGACTTCTGCCAGTCCTCACCTAGCGCACGGTCTCCTGGTTCATACTGTGACTACTGGTCTTGGAGATCTGTCTGGTATGCTGGCACACCACAGAAGAAGAAATAAAACCCCTATCTGCTTCATGTTTCCAGGAGCTCTTTGCAATGGACAAAGGAACACACGTATTCCCCCTTGTCCTCCTCCTGCAAGCCCTGGACCATCAGGCATGTGCTCAGAGGCACAGGATACCTAGGGGGTACCTGAGAGAGAGTTGGCAGACACTGGGTGTTAAGACATACTTGGGCGCCTCATGCTATGTACAGCGGTAGGTCAGACCGCCTGGGCATGAAAATTTTGCTCCAGCATTTTCCAAAAAATGCCTTAGAGCATGTTCTCTGAGGAACGATCACACAGCAACTTGTTAAGAAACCCCTGCAGGACTAGGGTGTGTTTTATTTCAAAGTCGTGCATTCCTCAGGCAGTTGCAGTTCCTTTTGCTGTTCTGTCCAACAGCGATCCTCTCTCACACAGGATCTGTTACAGACTCCTAAAAAACCCCACCTAGTCTGGGGTCTAAGTTGCTGACTTTCTGTTCTATCCTTTCCATCTGTAGATTCTTTTAGATCCCCAGTCATTCTGGAAAATTTTCTGGTTGGGGGTTGTTCTTTCGGTGCTACTCCAAACCTGACACATCGCCACAGCTGGAGTAACTCTGAGGAGTCTCCGATCATGCCACTCCGATTTCTGCTGGTTTTATTGATACATGACACTGCTGTGGCAGAGGTTTTGATGTACATCTGAAGAAAAGGGAGGAAGAGAATACTCACTGAATATTTTCTTTCAGAACCGAATCGATGTGTATATTGCACAAACCCCCGCTGGAACTTCTGTGCAGAACATAGTCCACTGGAGTCAGGTACTAGCAAACTCCTGGAAGACAAAATAGGTATTCACCTCTGGCTGAATGGTATAGAGTGGGTATAGCTGATATCCTGCTGTGAAGCCATTGCTAATTTCTTGGAAACACATGCAACTTGTGGTTTACAATTGAAATCTCAACTCAAACCACTATTTTTCATTGATCCTTCTTTCGCCAGCAGGATAGAAATACCCTATGTGATACAGGTACATTTGAAGCCAACAATGAAATGCTGTATTTGCATAAAAACATGTATGCTGGAAGCTGTGTATGTAGATGTATATATCACTCTTCTTATTACGTATCCCGTACCTTTTATAAATGATGTCCACAGTTCTGTACAGTGCTTACCTTAAGACATTAGTATTTTTTCCAAGGTGGCGTCAAGAAATGAGCAAGACGTAGGCTGTTTTGTAAAGTATCAAATTTTACTAGTAAAAGCCCTTGTATTTTCACCCCTTGCTTTCAAAGTTGTCAGTGTCTGGACAGCAATAGAACTATAAATGATAAACTCTTTATTTAGTAGACTTGTTATATCCCTTACTTACAAGGTACTGTCACAGTACATCCTCAGCAGCAGTGCTGATGGAAGCTGCCTTTCTGTCTTTGGGCTCACACTTCCAGGATTCATAAAGTCTGGGCTCGGTCCCAGAAGCTGCTGCAGGCAAGGCAGGTTTCCTGGCAGCACTGCAGGCTCTGGAGCAGAGCAGGAAGCAGCTGCGAGCACAGTGAGCTTGCAAGAGTGTTAATGCCCTTTTCAACCCAGCAAACACATGGATATGTTGGAGTGACATCTACACAGGCATTTACTCAAAATCAAACAATACTTTTGGATGTGAATTTACATAAAATATTAGATTTTATTAAGTTGCCTTTGTAACCATGGCCTCGACCTGTAAACAAAAAGGGTTACAAAGGCACAGTGGGGGGAGCTCTGCAAATTGACTCAGGTTTAATTCAGCATCTAGCCACAGACTGGCAAGTACAAACATGCAGGAGTAATACTCCTAAGCCTTCGTTGTCATTGCTGTTACTACTACTAAAGGAGTTAACAGACACCTTACCTTCAATATTAAGATCCCATTAACGGTGTCTCTCACAGTAGTAACAACCCATGCCGTAGGCAAAGCTGAGGAGCACAAGGGAAGAACTAGAAATGGTGACTTCTGTATTCCAACCAGAGAGGGAGAGGAAACATAAGAAGGAGCCACTCACAGAGCTGAGTGATGGCAACATGACTGTCAGAAGAGGACACGGCAGCATTAGTGAGGGCAACTTGCTGGAGGCAGTTGTTGAAAGCGATTTTACAAACTAGAACAATTTGCCTGTGAGAGCATCCCTGGGATGCTCTGCAGGAGCCGTGATTTTTTTGGTTCTGTCAAAAACATTTGACTCCTTTTCACTGATTGAGACTTTTAATTAATTTACTGTTGGCTCTACCATAGCCCTTAGAAGAACTTCCGCTGAGGCTTTAGATTGGAGTCAGAGGCTCAGCAGGGAAAGAACCCACAACTGGATGATGGCTTTGTAACTACCCTTCTCTTGTTCATCCTCTTAGGAGGCCCATTCGGGGAAGTTCCAAGCTTATGACTGGGGCAGTTCAAAGAAGAACATGGAAAAATACCAGCAGGTATATTTTGGTGAAACAATATTATCACCCTTGGACAACACAGAAGCACACAGACAGAGAGGAAGGATGTAGTAGGAGACACATTTTCAGAATGGTAGATGAAAGTATTACCACTTTCCAGTTTGGAAGCCAACAGAGAAAGCATGCAAGCACTAATGGCAATAATAAATTTTTAAAAGAAGAGAGAGAGAGAGAGACAGAGAGAGGAAGATCAAAACTTTTCAATTAAATGATCAATAGGAATAAGAGGAAGTAAGGGCAAGAAAGATAGAAAATTAATTTTGGAAAAGGAAGAGTACATCTAGTGAATAATTCCAAAGAGGCATCTTGCCTACTAGCGCGATTGAAACAGTTGCCAGTATGTGAGAGTTCAGGGAAACAATAGTAGGAAGAGGGCAACTGGAGAGCTAATAGCTACCCCTAGATTCTGGCAGCCAGAGACAAAAGGACTTTGTCCTCCAGCAGTCCCTGAGGAACCTCTCCTCCATTCAAGACTCGAATCCCATCCTTGACCTTGCTACCCTTTAGGTCTCCACAACAGCCTATCATTACAAGTTACATGTTTTGATGATGGCTTGCATGAAATGCAGCTTCCTTTGGTTTGTCTTGAATTTGCTCGTCCCTGGAAAGTCACTGGATGCCTTCTAGTGAGAAGTAATGGAATAATTACTTCCTGTGCTCTTCCTTCATACCATTTGTGATTGTATAAGCCTGTCTCCTCTCCCTGCTCTGGCCTCTATTTTCCAAACTCAGGAGTCCTAAGCTACTTCCTCTCTCCTCCTACAGAAGCCATTCCATGCTCCTTTTTATCCTTGTTACATGTTCCGTTTTCTAACGAGGCCATGTATGTCTTCTGGGGCTGACCAGTACTCCAAAAGGACCAGGAACAGGGTTTATCCAGAGGCATCCTGACATTTTTTGTCTTGTTCCAGGTTCCTGCCCTATGACTTCCTAGCTGAGAGGGCAAAGACCCAACAGCAACTTTTTGTCAACTCAGGAGGGGTTTCCTTTGGCTGTGCTATCAGCTGGGTCATCCCTGCAAGCACAGACAGAAAAGGCAAGCAGGGCACTTCCTTCCTCTTTGGTTTAGGCACCTCCACTTTGAACAGTAACGGAAGAAAGCCCCAAATGCATGTTTAAAATTTGCTGTGCTTTCCTGGACATTCATTCCTGTACTGCTTCATGTTTTCCAGGCTACTCCTCCTCTGTACAATGTAGAAGAGATGACTGTACCAACTGCGGTATGGACTGGGGGACAAGACTTGCTCGCAGATCCCAAGGATGCGGCCATTTTACTATCTCAGATTAAGAGGCTTATCTATCACAAGAGGATTCCTGAATGGGCACACCTGGATTTCATCTGGGGGTTGGATGCACCTTTTCACATGTACAATGAAATTATTGATCTGATGCAGAAGTATCCTTAACCCACAACCAGCAGCCATACCTGACTCATTCAACGACACTTGCTTTCACTGCGTACGAACAAAACCTTCTTTTGCGTCAGGTGGTTTCTGCTGGAGTCAGAGAAATTGTTCCTTCCGACACTATTTTCACACCACATGTCACTGCAATGCCTTTGCATCCTGATGGTGCACTTCATATTTTCTGGCAACCTTGTGGGTCAGTAATCACTTTTTAATTGGTACAGACTAGATTCTGCAATAACCATACTTTGCTAACAGAAGACAGGGTTTTCTTGCAGCCTGCTCTCTTCTTTAGACCTTAACAGTAATGAAAGCACTGACTTTCTCTGGATACAGTCAGTGATCTCAAGATGTTTTCCATTCTTCGTATTATTTCTCAGTTTATTGGGCTGGCAGTTATTAAAAGGTGCAGTGTAAGCCAAGACTAATTCTAGCAGTTATGGTATTGATTAATGTTATTATTAGATGAGACAATGACCAGAAAGTAAAAACTGAGTTTACACAAAAAACTCACTCCTGAAAAGATGATGGTTTGTCTTCATTTGAAACAGGGCTGCTCACTTGTTTCATGAGGAAGAGCAAGGGACACAGAGAGGGTAGACCCAGCAGAAAACAGCCAGTCTCGTGGTTCAAGCACGCACCTGGAAGATGGGAAACTTGGGTTCAAGGCCCCTCCCTGAGATAGAGAAATCTTGGCAGACTCAATCTCTGCTGACAACACTTTCAGGATCTGTGTACATGACCTCTCCAGAGTGGGAGAAAGGAGCTGATTTCATCTTGGCAATAACAGCACTTTAATTGGACACTTTGGTTCAAAGTTACACTCTGAACCCTGCAGGTTCCACATGGAAGCTACTGGCTACCACAGAGCTGAGCTGTTCTAACCTTTATCATGGCTCTGAGAAGCCTCTTTGTGGTTTAAATCTAAAATGAAAAGTACCCAAACATCGTAGAAAAAATCCATTATCTCCATCCCGTGGGTATTTAGAGCACTTTGCCCATTAGTGGGAAAGGCTGCTTTGAAAACAGTGCTGAAGAAACTGTTGTCCTATTTAATTCCCTAGGGGAACTCTGACTCTACCAATCTTGTTTCAAATAAGTAGCTACTGCACAAAGACACTCACTTGAAGTGTAGCCTCCATGGTTATTAGGTTACAGCACTATGGGTCACTGTCCCTCCACAAAGAAATGCCATTAGCTTGACTGTGAAAAGAAACACAGTGCATTTAGGGGTTTCCTTTCAGCGTGACACCCTCATTCCCCATTTGAATCAAATGTTAATGTGGGCCAAGTCTGGGATGTTAACCAGGGCAGGTACAGCTATTACACTAAGGCAGTTCACTGGTGACACTCTATGACCAAAGGGTCAGTGTCTCTCTCTGCGAAATGGTTCATTAGCCGAACAAATTAACCGTGGCTGGTGCCACTTCTGTCCCCTTCCCTTCCAAGTCAAAAAACAGGCCTGCTTCATCTCCTGAGCCCACTGCTGAAGCCTGTCCTGTTTCCTTGTGCTCCACAAATGTAAGTAGAGCTTGATCCAAACAAAACAACTCCCCTCCAGACAAGAACATTCCTTACACCTAATACAAATTCCTGGGGACAAATACACTCCAGAGAGTCAGCCTTTCAACTAGCTCACTGCTTGTAGGGGAAACGGATGAGGACTTGAGACCTACTTTATGAGTTTTCAATATTTACAATGGGAAATGCAATAGCAATATACCTGAAAGAAGCCAGAGCATCCCCTAAATTCACCTAGGAAAGAGATTGCAGCTGTGTAGCTATCTTACAACCTGGGAGACCATAGAGGAGGCAGGGTGTTGAATTTTCTGGAAAATCAGTAAAAACAGGTTGGGCAAGCAGCATTGGAAACATCATGGGGACCATTGATCCCACCCATGAGGAGGGACTAGACATCATGTTGCAGGAGCCCTTCTGAGTGATTAATTTGTGGTTTGATGAAAGTTATTGTCACTTAGAGACATCAGAGCAGCCGAGTTATAATGCTTTTCATAGAGAAATTACCAAATTACCTTTTTCACCATCCCCAAAAATGTTCTCTACTTTGTATGTAAAGCAGAACTGTTACTGTGGCTTCACTGATATCCTGTTATTTCACTCCTTTCCTTCCCCCACCACCCAAAGGCATCGTATTATTTGCAATGGTGTTCCCAAGAACACATCCCTTTCATCTGCTGTTCTCCTAAATGCTCATCAGTCCACAGTGAAACACAAGTTCTTCTGAAGACACTTATGAGTTAATTGGCTGAAAAGGCTGGTCCTCACATAGGAGGATTCTACTTTGTTTGTAGCCCAGCTGCCTAAGGACACAGAACGTGTCTTTCTGCCCATGGTCATCAAGCCAATTTTAGTGAGGACTGAGCCCCAAGGCTGACTACAATTAATGCAGCAGTTAGACAAAGATCTCCAAAGATACTACGTTTTTAGAGTTGATGAAAATGGCTTGGGAGAAACAAGAACCTTTTTTTGTTCCCTCACTGGGAGAAAGGTTCCAACCTTCTCTGGCACCAGAGGGTCCCTACACAAGCCATGTCAACTCTGAGCAACTAATGTAGAGTAAGATGGGTTTCATGAGTTGTGCTGCTCACTGAAAAACAGACTTAGGAGTCTGTGTGTAACGTTAAACTTAAAGTTGACATAAATCAAATGAAAAGCAATAGCAGAGACAGTGTTCTTGAGAGAATATGTTGAGAGAAGCTGGACACTTCCTCCTCTTCATCCTAAAAGATTACAGTGGGAGCAGCATCTCGTCGGCAACCGTACAGGTTAAGGTCTGCCACAGCCTCAGGGAACTGGAACACCCAGGTCCCTGCTAAACATCCTAACCACTGATTTGTAGGTACTTCTTAAACTCTCCTGCTCCATGGTGCATTTTGGGTTTGTGAATTTAACCAGAAGATCTTTTTCATCACAAAGATTTCCCCATTTCTGAAGCACTGCCAAATCAGCCCTTAAACACGCTCTGCAATACATGCTGCCAACTCATGACACTCACGGCTCTTACCCTGAAGTGCTCATTATGTTTTGACTTCCTTTTATCGGCGCAGGTTTCTGCCAGTGAATCAGTCTGCTAGTGGAGACAGACCAGTAACTGCAGCAGAAGACACAAGCAAGGCAGTCAAAGCAGAGGTAAGTTGCTTGTACATATGTGTTCATGGTCTTTTTCTCTGTTGCCTGTCTCCATAAAGATGCGCAGTCTTGCTTTGGTGCAGTTGCTTGTAAGAATAGACAGCTTTTTGCCTCTCTGATCTGTAAGCCTATTGCTATGCACAGAAGTGCTTGTTTGCTCAAATTAGAAGACAAAGTAGTTTGACCTCCACAAAAGGAAGGAAAAGAGCAACTATTTAATTTTCCTCTACTTTTTTCTTTAGTCAGAGAACAAGGGAATGAAAGTCCCAGTATTGCAACAGTGTGTGTAAACTGCACCTCCTGCTCTTGTAGTGTAATGCGCATGTATGTTTTGTTAGTGAGTAAGGCAGCAGATTCTCACACGCGTTTAGTCACCGTTGCTTCTCTGGTCGGTGTGTGTATGCCTTACAGCTTATATGAAATAAATTTTAGACTGAACAATTTTAAAGCACAAGGGTAGATGGATGAATTTCTGAAGGGCTTGTACCTTAGTTTCACTAAATCTTAATAGTACCTAAAGAACTTTCAAGGGTATTTCTCTCTGACCTTTTTTCCTTCCAAGTATGTTCTTCTAAACTATGACAGTTTACCACGCCCAATATTTCTTTATGACTTCATCTCACTAGATAAAAACGGCTGTTCACACCTCCTAACTGTCTTTATTCCTGAAGCTTAAGGGAGCAGTGGTCTGCCAAGACTGATATTACTTAACCCGCTGTATCTGATTTAAAAGGCGAATACCTGAAAGTCCATGAGCCATGCCAGCTAAGCCAGGTGATCATAGAGTGCATTGAGAAAAGTTTGCCCTAACAAGAGGAATAATTTAGCCTCTGCATTGCCTCAACTAGTCTTGGTAGTGATTTGAAAACAAGCTCGGACATTAGCATAACTTTTTCTTCCCAAATGAGATTCTCCATGCAGGGAGAGGGAGGCATATTTTACTCCCATGAGAACAGAGTAAAACAGCAGAAAGCAAAAAGGAATGTTGTGCTGACTGAGTACGTAGTTGTGAGGCTTCCTGTTTTGACAACAAAAATTAAGAAGTATTTGATATACAAAGGGAATCGAATGGATTGTGTTTTGATGCCAAGTTTAAAGTTTTGGGTGTTTCCAAATGCTGCTTCATTCCAACTGTCTGATGACACATGAGGTTTGACTTCTTTAAAATTGTTCAGTCAAATTTAAAGGTTAAATTGAAGATCAGAAAAAGTCGAAACTCCTTCTCCTATAAGGAGATTTAGAAAATGCAAAAAATCTCTTGGTTACCCCTCCCTCACTCCCATACATGCTGCTCATCTTTCCCATTACTTGCCGGGGAATACTCTCTTATTTTCTCTTGATCTGTAGCTCCATTTCCAAGTCCAAGTAAACTTCGTAGAGCAGCATGCCTCGTCATAGCAGGTGTCTTATGCTAGAAGCAGACTCCAGAAACGTGTGGCTGCATGAGAACCTCTGTTCTTCATTAAAAATTGGATTTTCCACATCTAGCAGACCTAGCAATGCCTGGTTTCAGAAAGACTTGTTTCCTGAGTCTGCTTAACTTCCTAACGCAGACTATAATACAGGCAGGTCTCCTGCGAAATTCTCTCACAAAGCCCGATGCCCTGCCACACATGCTGTGGCTGCTTTGAAGCCACACGGACACGGACTAGCTGGCTAGTTCACTCTTGCTGGCTGCTCAGCTGGTTGCAGAACATTCAACAGCTGCCTTTGGCCTGCCTTCCCCCCAGCAAGGCACTAACCCCGCTGAACAGTCCTCCCCCAGCAAACAGTCCTCAGGAGCTCCTGTGAACCCCATTACCTTACAGGCTTGTATCTCAGTGCTGAACTTGGCAGATACTTACCAATGACATCAAAAGTTAATTATAGGATGGACAGAAAGGTGAACTAACATAAACATACCACGGTCATAGAAGCATGCCCTCTTCTTCTGAGGAAACCAAGCCTACAAGAACAGTAATGTCCCCAGTCATTACTGGTGAGGCAATCTTACAAGACGCCTTGACGAGCTGAAGCCTTACATTGCATTACGTGTCCTTTTTGTCCCATGGATTCTATTGGTGAACATTTAGGTAGCCTGCCTGATCTTTATCCACATGCAGAATGGCTGCTACTTTTCTCTTCACAGCCCTCTCCCCACCCATGCAGGCACAGCAGACAACAACGATTAGATGTATAAGGGCTTTTCCAGAATGTGTAAGCACAGTCCTGAGCTTCATGGATGAATCCTTTTTTGTACAGTTCTCCAGATTGGAAAGAAAAATCCTATCCCACCAACTTGCAGCTCTCTTGTAGGCGAGGAGCACTGAACATGTCAGCACTTCTCTTGCTCTCCAAACAGTTTTAACTCACAGTCCCACACCCAGTAACTTTCTGGGACACGGAACCTGCTCTTCCCTTTTCTAGGGAGCATTTGAGTCAAAATTTGCATGTTGAAAAAAAGGTCTGGGAAGCTCACAGAGAGCAGTGTTCCTGCACTCATTGACTGGGTTCTGGAAAATAAAGATTAAAACCTGGAAGCATATCTACTGTAGGTAGAGTCAGCATAAACTTGTGCTAGATAGACTGCACTCTGCAATTTCTATTCAGAAAAGCTAATCTGGTACCATCAGTCAACCCAGGAAAGGACAAGGTCTCACCTCCCCATGACCAAAACAAGATTTGTGATATGGACAGCCATTTCTAAGAGATAAAGGAGACAGGCCCTTGGCAACATGAAGGCAGTCTCAGAATCCATTGCTCACTGCTCTAAAACCAAATCATTGCATGGTTTCTCGGCTGGTGGCAGCCATCGATTTTGAGAGACAGAAACTTTGGACTCAGAAGTAGCAGTAGAAAAAATACAATTATCTGGGGATAACAGAGCAGGTTCTTGGAAGAAGTGGGTAGCAAGGGGCTGGTGAAGAAGCCCGAGGGGATGGTAAATGGAGACCTAGATGACTCAGTTTCAGTCTGAAAGGCAAGGTTGACTGGGAACTGATTCATGGGGCTTCTGGGGAGCCACACAAGGTGACCTTGTTTGCTTCATATTCTCAGAGGAACTAATTTCAAACAGAACTTGAACCTGGTCTGGGGCATATCAATCATTCTGCAACCCTCCCTGTTACACAGTGTGACCTGTGGAGAGTCCCTCCTCACACACGTACTTATTCTGGCAGCACCCTGGGGAACAGACCCCGGGCAACCTTCAGGAGAGTCCCCACTTGGGTCTTCATGTGGAATTCCACACCAGACTCTTCCTAACGCAAACACCTCCGCACGCGCTCTTTCACACAGCTTCAAGATGTGGTGCCTCCTCCTGCTGCTCTGCTCCCAAGGAATTGCCCTTTCAGCAGGATTCACAACACCCTCCACTCTGAATTCAGACAAAAGCCAGTACAGGAAGACTCGCAACCCCGAGTGTTTTATGAACGTGGTAAGTTGGGTCACTTTCTCTCCCTTTCTTTCTAAAGCGTCTCGCCAAGTACCACTACCACTGCCCCATCACTAACAGTCCCTGTCAGGAGGCTAAGAAGGGCCCCTTCCACATCTCCCATTTTCCCAACCTGCCTTTTCCAAAACCACTGCAGTAGAGTCACCGCTGCAACAGCGGCCGGCTCTGAATGTGCCAGGGACAGATGGGACTCTTGCACATTGCATGAGGACAGACACGTAGCACTGCAACGGAGGCTGCCGGCTGCTACTTTTGGCTCCAAGGCCAGGCAACTCCCCAGAACCTCCCGGGGGGCACTGAGATCCAGGCTACTGAATTTTGGCCCCAGCAACAGGACTCAGCCCCGGACTGTGACCAGAGCACAGACTACTCGCCCCAGTCCATACCAAACCGAACAACAGACCTCCGCTGCCTGCATTTAGGGTGAACCCCAGCAGAAATACGATGGAGGCAGGGCTGGGCCATGCCTCATGGCGCTTGTTTGCAGTCACCTTTCTCAACACAGGTTGGTATTTCGGGCTACCGCACAAAGAAGGGAAAAGTGCGATCCTGGCAAGAGAACAAAGATCCCTCCAGCACTGTGATAGGGAGCACCGGCCTAGAAGAAACCTTCATGCTCCTATCCAAACGGTCTGAGCTGCCAGGGAGAAGAATTCCTTTGCAGTGGAGGCAAAGGCTGGTTTCTAGTCTCGAGGGAAGCAAAGTCCTCCCCTTCTGTAACAACCTGTTTGCTCAGTACGGTGGCAAGGGAGCTTGAACCCCTTCTTCAGACAGCAGATTCTCGCAACACAAAGTAATCCAAGACCCCTTGCTCTGAATCACTACAGATTTCCTCACAGTACATGCAAAATGAGGTGTAGGCGGTCTCATGAGTTCCTTAGTGACAAGAGCTCCACCTTTGTTTGCCTTGCCTGCATGGCTTGCCTAATCACGCTTTGGCAAGAAACGGTTCATTATGGACCAAACCCCACATCTTCTGGCATTGTCTTATACAGATACTGCTACGTATTTAATCTGTAGGAAGGCATGATCTGTATCAGCTTTGCAAACTATCTCCCAAAAGGTTAGTCACTCCATACAGTTTGGCTTTGTCCCATAACATGGCAACAAATGCCAGACAACTGCCACCTAAGCAGGCCTGAAGACTTTTGATGCATCTTTTTACAAGACCTGTAATATTTATTCTCAGCCATGCTCCCTGTGGCCAGGGGCCTTGCACTGCCACCACAGAACAGCCCACATCCACACTGCTCAGCTTGGTTACCCTCCAAAACAGGACAACTTGGATGTTAACAAACTCTCCTTTGGCTTCCCACAGAGTGAAATTATCAGATATCATGGATACCCCAGTGAGGAATATCAAGTTCCCACAGAGGATGGATACATTCTTGGTGTTTTCAGAATTCCCGCTGGGAGGAACAGCCAAAATACAGGTGTGACACAGTTATAGGACATAAGGAAGGTCTGAGAGCCAACTCTTACATGGGTCCCCCATCTTTCCCCTTTGCACATGCAATGGCATGTTCCACACCTTTCCATCTCTGCAAGAGCGCCTAGTCAGGAACGGGGCCTGAATTCTGAATCCATCTGAAGTCCACACATTCAGTGTCTCTGTCCTTATTTCTGACTTTTCTAATAATTTTGTCATATCCCATTTTTTGCCCACATGTGGGCTTGGGGAGGCTTTGGTAGACTGGATTTGGGGAAGTTTTGCATTACACCCTAAGTAATATACATTTAAAATAGAAGGCTGACAACAAAGCCTCTCAGATTAGGCATGTGAATATTAATTCCCAGCCTTCTAAAGGACAGGGATAGTCTTAAGGAAGGTGATAAGAAATCAGGTCATCAATGAAAAGCAAATGCACTGAATCTATTTCATCACATTTTCTAAATGGAATAAAAATTTCTACCTGGAATTCAAGGTACCCTGGATATTGATACTTTGTTTATTACTCTTTGTTAGAATTACACAATAATTTATTTTGGATCTCCTTTGGAGATCATCTGGAGTAGCCTCACTCTCAAATTAAGGTTAACCAAACTTAGATCAGGGGCCTCTCAGCCCTGCTCAGTTGGTTACTGGACAGATCTAAGGGTAGATATGCTTCTTTGGATGAATTATTCTTTGTCTTCCATACACTGTTATGCCTTCAGCAGTTTTCAGCTGTGGGTAGATGGTTTCAGTATAGCGACCTGTAAGTTGACTTTCCAGTGCAAGAGGAGATGGGGACAGACCTCCTCATTAAACTCTTTTTTTGCCAGTCCTGTCGTGAAATGTTTATGAAATGTCAATAAATGGTTCCTGCTTGCATGGAGCAAATCCTTCAGGTTTCTCAGACCAATATCTATGCATAGTTCTCCTGGGAGTTTCTTGAAGAAAGAAAGATTTAAAACCTCTCACAAACTAAACCCTGCACTGCAATCTTAAATACACATTAACTACTGCTCCGATATAAGAATACTTTCATCTTTTCCAGGGCAAAAGCCTGTAGTCTTCCTACAACATGCTTTTCTAGGAGATGCTACCCACTGGATTTCTAACCTGCCCAACAACAGCTTGGGCTTCCTCCTCGCAGATGCTGGCTATGATGTCTGGATGGGAAACAGCCGAGGGAACACTTGGTCTTTAAAACACAAGACTCTTAATCCCAGCCAGAAAGCGTTCTGGCAGTTCAGGTACTCTGTGGAGGGAGAATTACTCAAGATAGAAACTCCAAAGGGACTAGATAGCTTCAGCCTGATGGTTTTTACCTAAACCAGCATCAGAACAGGGTCTAACCAACAAGGACAGTAAAGAACCAGGCAAAGAAGGATGCTCACTACTACTCAGAGTTGGAAGCATTGGCTGGGGAAGAGATTTCAGACACTGGGAAATGAAATGGGATGCTGAGGAAAATGGAGACAGTACTGTGAGAGGGAAAGCCAGAATCTCAGCTTGAAGAGGCTGAGCAGCCTTGTCTAGAAATCTCTGATCTCTCACAGTTGAATTCAACCAAGAGAGAAATGTGTTTTGTAACCCATGCTGGTGAGAGCAATGATTAAATTCAGTTCCCCAAGGGCTGCTGACAGGTGAGACTGGCACCTCCTCCACAGAGAGCCCAAGGCATCAGGCAGCCTGGCAGTACAGCTGCGTCCCTCTACCCCCTTCCTCAATTCAAGCGAGAATGCAGACAAAGCGTGCAACCTCATCTGTCAATGGGTTCTGCTTGGTGCAATGAACAAAACTGACATTCAGTAGCTCACACTGTGATAGCTGAATTCTCTGCTAGCTTTTTTGTGTTTCTCCCCTGTAGCTTTGATGAAATGGGTAAATATGATATTCCAGCAGAGCTGTACTTCATCATGAATAAAACCGGACAGAAGGATGTATACTATGTTGGTCACTCTGAAGGCACAACAACAGGTAATGTCAGGACACTCACATTTCACAACCATTTGTGTTCCTAGCTCAATAGGTGGGCCTCCCCATTGATTCAGTTGTTTTTCTTGTTTGTGGAGAGCTAGTAAATGTAGAAGTGCCTTCTGAGTTGAGATTTGGAAAATATGCAAAACTTTTCTAAAAACAGCTTTGATTACCCTTAATAAGCAAAGAAACCTAATAGCAGATCCAAATATAGTTCAACTTTTTAAATAACTAGAGACATAAAAGTGGTTATTTACTGGGTACTTCAGGTACTGGCACTGGGTATTTCTCTTAAATTCTCAGAATTTTCATTAAGTTCATCTTTTATATTAAGACATACAATTCTTTTCCTTGTGAACAGGAAGGAAAAACTAAAAAGATAAAACAGCACATATAATACATATTTTCATATAACAGAAGACAAGGAAAAAGAACCTCAACATTACTAAGTCATGTGACTTAATGGCAATCTTACAATTTAAAGCATAGTTCATGAGTAGGTATAACTAGCCACATTACTGTTTAAAAACACATTGCCAGAGACTGAAAATTAGGAAAGAAAAAACATTAGTAATTTATTTTCTCTTAGTGCCAGCCTTTAGCATTAACTTACTTCACGGCCTCTGAATGCAACTAACTAACTTTTAGCATCAGCTGAAAGTTCCTGATGTTTATGGTTTATGTGTAAGATCCATGAATGGACATTGATTAAAAATGAGCAACTGCCAGTTCATTAGTGTAAACGACCCAGAAAAAAGAGAAGGAAATGTGGGAAAATCATATATTGTCACAGCTCCAGACCTTTTCTTTCTTTTCCTCTCATAAGAGTATTTAAAGACCCTCATGGCAAAACAAACTAACCATCTAGGCTTTCTTCAGCTGCCTTTGATGCAAACAATCAGTTGAAAACACTCAAAGCTCCCAGTATTCAGCTAATTATTCTACAGTTTCATGGAAGCATAAACATACATAGACCTTTAGAGACTATAATTTGAAAAACTCTTTTTTTATGAGAGTTTTTTGAACTTTAGAGGGAATTGACTTTATCACAAAAACCTCATTGACATGTTGCCTACAAAAACTGTTCTGATAAAGGCAATGTCCAGACACGCTCTAAACCTCAGAATGAACTTTGCCTCCCAAATAAAATTCGTTTCAGGACTTAGCTTCAACACTTGCCCTAGGTAAAACATGCAGCACAGACAAACATGGACAACAGATAATGGGCTGCAAAACTAGTCTCACTTCTTGTTTGCTACCTGCTGCTTATTTATTTGTTTTGTCTGTGGAAGATGTCTTCACTAACTCAGGCTGTCTCTTCTCTGTTTGCAGGCTTCATAGCATTTTCTACATACCCTGAGCTGGCTAAACGGGTGAAAATGTTCGGTGCTCTCGGCCCAGTAACCACATGCTCACATGCTACAAGCCCTCTGATTAAGATAACAAACGTTCCTGGATCACTGCTCAGGGTATGTAATTTTTCCCTCTACGAGGCCCAATGCCCAACTTACCTTCACAGGGTTCAGTCAACCTGAGATGAAGCGTTCCCAAACAGGTGACATGCCGATACTGAGCTTGGGATGAATCGAGTGCTCTTGAAAAATCTGTTCCTAAACTCTGTGGGGAAAATATTGGAGATATAGGGCTTGTAGCAGCAAGTCCCAGTGGAGTGTGAGACTTGTGAAACTCTGTCTCGTTGTAGGACTCCTGCTGTTAACTAATATTTTGCTGGCCTCATGCAGGAGGAACTAAACCAGAGCTGCAATAACAACCATGACAACCTCTGGGACTTCAGAAATGAGTGAGCATTGAGGTCACTACACTAGAAATGGAAGGATGGCTTCCTCCAGGATTGATGCCTGGAGTAATATGAAGAAGGAAGGATATGTGATGCACTATGGGGAAGAAGGTGTTTTAAGGGGTACTGGGAGGGCAAGCTGTTTCAGCAATCTTTGAATACTGAGTTAGGAGGCTAGGCTATTAGCAACAGTTTCCTGCATAAAATGCTCCTGTAACAAGAAAAAAAAGTGTTGCGCTTTTCTCTTCCCTCAGTTAATACTTGGCTACAAAGGAGCCATGCACCAAATTGGATTTCTGAAAGGACCTGTGACACAGTTATGTACAAGCCTGGATAAGTTTTGTGGCCACGTACTCTGTTACATAGCTGGAGGCGACATAAAAAATCTGAACACGGTAAGTATATGCAAGAACACCTACTCAAAACTAAGCTAATTTTGGAAGTTACATTTGTGCACTCTATCTTTATCTAGTAACTGTCACGCATGTAAACGTACATAAACCACAATGTAGTCCTCAGCAGACTGAGGGAATGCCAGGACATTGTGTGGTGTGAACAGTGCCAAACAGGACTAGAGCTAATGATGGATGGGACCAACAACTAGGCACATTCCAATCCCAGAAAGAAAAGACTGAATTCAGTCTGGAGCTATATTGCACATATAGCAATGTGTCCTCTTTTGGGGCTAAGCTGACCAGATTTTGGTCATACACAGATGCTCTTTAAAAAGAGCCAATGGACAATGGAGTCAGACTTCTTCTTGATAATATAGTTCTCAGTGTCCTTCTTTAGCATGCAGACACCAGGGTTCTCTGAACACTGGAATAATTAAAAGACAGGAAAAAGCTCCTTTTTTCTTCCCACTTTTCAGATTACTTGCACCAGAACTTGATCCCAAAGAACTACTGGAAGGGGCATTTTCCCATTTTTGTTGTCCTTAGAACTGGGCCCAACAGCTCAATCCACAACATGTAGAGCTACAAAAAGTCCTTGCACTGTGCCTGAGGAGTGCAACGCAGCTACAGTGGGATTCACAAATCAGTCAGAGAGGACAGGAGAGACAGGAGGGTTGTCCCTATGCTTGCCAACATATGGACACTGCAGTGTGTCTTAAATCCCCTTTACAGTTGCCAAAGTATGCAGAAGCTGGCCTCTGTAATGTTTATTACTGCAACATCTGTGAAGACTGGGGCTCATTTTTCTCCATCTATAACCACTTGTAAAAGCACATACAGGAAAGCAATGAGAACGAAAGGTTCAACACAAAAGCAATTAAAGGCATTGCAGCCCTTTTGAATTGCAGAGCTAAACCAGAAAGGATCTTTCTTGAGTTGGGTTAAGTCACTAATGTAGTTCTCAGGGCAAGATAACAAGTCTAAGGAGGAGTCCAGGAAGATGGCATTGGAACATCTCCTTAACAGAACTATAAAAATGCAAACAGAAGAAAAAGCAATCTGTTTTGTAAGCCTCTTCTTTAGCACTAGGTGTAAAGTGAAGAGAAAAACAAATCTTCAAAAGACTTATACATCCATGGGGGTTTGGTGTGAGGTGAGGAATCTACTTTGAAAGGTCTGGAAGGTTTTTCCCTACTGTTGCTGAACCACAAGATCCCACAGTAGTACTATCTTCATGTAACAGACTCGCTTTCATGGAGAAAGTGTGCAGATGCATACCATTAGACAGCTATTCCTAAGTCTGCTTCTCAGTTTTCTGTCTGATTTTTGAAGAATATCCTATTAAAAACGGGTTTTAACACAGCAGCAGTATGTTGCTCAGGTCCTTCACAGCTTTATTCTGTCACAACACTGGATCCCTGCCTTTATAACACTTCTGCTTTCTCTCCAGAGTCGAATAGATGCATACGTAGGACATTCCCCTGCTGGAACATCAGTACAGAACATTATCCATTGGCATCAGGTATAATTGCACATTGACGTATAAACGGACCCTTACTCCTGTTTTTTATGCAACCGACAGCCTCCAGGGAAGTCCAGAGGTGGTGGATCTGGGAAACTGCCCATCACATCTTCTCACATGCTGCCACAGAGGGAGCACTGTTTCCCATGGCTCACCAGACCATCACCCAAGTTGCCCCTTTGGTATCAGGCACCGAGATTTCCCCAGGGCACATCAGACCCCTCTGCACGTTGGGCTCTAATGGCTTCCAGCCTTCATCTTTATTTATGAAGACATTTGCCTTGAGAGCTGCAGAAGTGAACGCAAGCACGGTCTAGGCACTTGGCAGGCAGTAGGAGGATAGTGGAAACTTGAGCGGCCAGAGGATGAGCCAGACAAAGAAGTAACGCAGGTTAAAGCTTTTCTCCCAGAGGGTTAATTGCAGCCTGGATCACCTCCCAAAGCCAGTTCACCACAAAACACTTCTGCTGGCACGACGGCAAAGTGGGGAACTGCCTCTTCTGCTGGCATCTTACGCCACTCTCAGACCTAAGCTTGTTCTGCCTATGCTCCAAATCAGAGCAGGGCAAGAGAGCGTCGGCTCAGAAACACGTCACTGTACGTGCACAGAACTGTGGCCACTTCTGCCAACGCTTGAATATATGCATGCTCCTGCACACACCCCTGACTAAAATTCCCAGGATCCAGACCACCACCACCCAGAGCCAGAAAACAGGGACAAGCGAGCAGATCTCTAGCATATCCTCAGTTAGTTTAAGGCTTGCATAAAAAAATGCACACAGGTTTGCAGTAAGACAGATTCACCTTTTATTATTTCTTTTTCCTTTCAGACAAAGCACATTCAAGAAGGGAACAGTCTAGTGTTAAGCTAATCACACCCTGCTCCCCATAGCCAAACTCTCGTAAGAAGCACAGAGCCTCTGGAAATGCCTCCACTACTGTGAGCAGACCAGACAAAACTGACACACAAAAGTCGAGGTGTGTGACGAGGTATCGGTGTCATATGTTACACTAGACTAGTAATAGCCCTGACACACCTCGGTGCCACAAACAGGGACCCCAACTTTAGCTAACTAAGATAGTCGAGCAAAATTTTGATAACAAAACATACCAAGGGTGGCGGCTGAGGATCAGGAGAGAATGTTAGCAAGAGGAAAGGCAATGAAGCCTCTCACCCTACCATCCATCCTCAGTACCCCTGGAAGCCTGCAACCAGAGGAAGGGGTGGGAGTAACTCACAGTCCACTGCCTGAGCCTTGGCTTCAATCACAGGCAGGAAAACACCTCCTGCGCTCTGCTTCTTGGTCTCTCAACACTTACCTTTTATCTGTTCTTTTAACAGCTAACACGTGCAGACCAATTTCAAGCTTATGACTACGGCTCTAAGGAAAACATGAAGAAATACAACCAGGTAAGGCAATACGGTTTCTCTGAGAACTCATCCTTGGGTTCTGGCAAAACTAAGAACAGAAAAATTCAGATTTTAGCACCTGCGAGTGCTACACAAAGAGGGAGAGAGTGGTCTGAGCTCATGTTTCACCTGAATCTAATACTCATACATGTAAAAGTCTAATCACAGACAAGGCATAGACAGTTCCTTGCAGACAGCTAACAGAAGTTCGTTTTGCCTCCCCTACTGATGCAGGGATGTGTCCAACGACATGTCAATTTACCTGCCATTCCCAAAAAGCTAAGAGCCACACCCAGGTCCTAGGACTGCATGAGTATGGAGCTCTTCACTCCCCCAAAATCCTCAAGGTCTGCCTTTCAGTTAAGGGAGGAAACTAATCTCACAGTGATGGTGACCTCTCCAATTGGCTGACAATCATTTGACTTTCAACCAGCACATTTGACTTGCAGTGTCCTGTGGTGTACCAGGGCAGGCTGCTTTTCACAGACAGAAAGGTTCCAGAGTCACTTTTATCCATGCACACCGTCTCAGAAATTTTCTAGGGTGAAATTATAAATGGCCAAAGTATTTCCTTGCCACTTAAGTCGCAAACGTAACAACTGAGACCAACAGTTGCCCTCCATGCCCCAACAAAACTTAACGATCCTCCCAGCCTGAATATACACATGAATTAACTCCACAGGCCTTGCCTGATAAACGCAGACACTGCTCTTTCCATGTCCCCACCTCCAAAGGGCACAAGCAGGTGTCAAACTGCAGGACAACTCATAGCCATGCATTACAGAAAGACACAGGAATAGGATGGATCGTTCCCTTTCGTGGTCAACAGGGAATGGGGTTAGGGCAATAAACACTAAGAGGGTGCCCTTCATCCTTACTGTTTTACTGTAGGGAGTGCAGGAGGGAAAGAGAGGGGCTTGCACAGAATCCTTTCCCTAAACACCACTTCTGATAAAACAGCAGTCACTCAGGTCTCCTCCCTTTCTTACAGCCTAACCCTCCTGCGTACAAGATAGAGAAGATAAGCACACCAATTGCTGTTTGGAGCGGTGGACGTGACAAATTTGCAGATCCAAAAGACATGGCAAAGCTACTTCCTCGGATTACTAATCTCATTTACCATGAGCATTTTCCTGCCTGGGGACATCTTGATTTCATCTGGGGCCTTGATGCAACTGAGAAAATGTATCAGAAAATCATTGAAATAATAACAAAATACCTTTGAAACCACATGCAGAGTGTTGATTCACTCAGTAAAAAACTCAAAAAATTCTATTTGGCAATAAGCATGATACCTGTGGAAGAGGTAAACACACAGACACACATAGTGGATACCAGTATAGGTATTTATCTGCACTTGTTTGTTTCTTGCTTTCCTCATAGTTTGAGGTTTTCCATAGTGTTACTGTGACTGCTGTCTTCCTGTGAAGTTTGAGGTGTATAGGAATGAAAGCTGAAAACATGAATATATTGGAGCACACACTGCAAGGATCACTTAATTTGGACAGCTTTTATTTCTACAAGACTGATTTTCCTAAGCCTAAACTCTGTTGTTCTCATGTTCTTACATACCCCACAGAGGCATTCCCATAGCCAATTTGTGTCTTCCCATGAAGACCCAAAAGTGGGATTTTCTCATTTTTCTGTAGAAGTACAAATGTCCTTTGTTTAAATTTGTTTAAATTAAATCATTTATCCGCTTGACAGAGAACTTGGCTTTTTTTTTCTTTTTCCCTCCTCACATTTACCTACAGTGTCAACACAACCAAGAGATCTTCAGACACAAGAAACTGAGCAGGCAATAGATGACTTCCAAACATCAAGGAATCCAACCTAAGAAAAACTCATAGAAATATTCTCCCGCCCTCCATGCCTACACATCACCCAAAGGTTTGTTCACGCACTCTAAACCCCCCAACTTCAAAGACCATGGATGGCAGCTGAGGAATGAGGAGATGTAGATCCGTCAGCCAAACAACACAGCTTTCACCCCATGAATTATTCTTGACACTGGCAATGAAGTTGTTGCAAGCACTCTGAGCTATCAGCTTTGACTTTTACATAATTATGTGTCTTGACCATTCTTTGTTCAAGCAATTTCTGCAGCATGGGAAAGCAGTCAGCTGTTTTCCCTTTCCGGCCATTAGCCCAAAGAGATGGCATCTTCAGTATCCATGCAAGTGCCTCACATCTACTCACCTACAAGTTGATCTGGTAGGTAAGAGTGTCTGTCCCCAGGTTACACCAAATTGTTCATTATTACAGGCTCAGAGAGGGTAGCTTTGTTTCCTGGGGTGTTTCTGGATCGGGCCTCAAGCTCTTACTGCCCAACCAAGACCCTTTGCAGTTGGAGTCAGCATGCAATAGAATAGTTACACTGAAAAATACATCTGTGTTCTGCAACACAGGCAAAATACACTAACTTGTCCATGCACCCAGTCTAGCAGCCGTTAGGAAATGGCCAAAACTACCAACAAAAATAAAGATCCATTAGACCAAGAAAGCAAGATACATTTGAAAGCATTTGAAAGGAGATTCCCCTTTATTGCTGCATTATTAAATCACAAAGCGCCAGGCCATGTTAATACATTGCTTACCGCTGCAGGTTTTCTTCTGCCTTCACCTATGCAAGAGAAGACTCATGAATTTATTATTATTTTGGTATATGCATCCCCTGCTGCATGCATCACTCTGAAAAGCATGCTATCCTGTGCAGTCCCGTGGGAAGGATACATCTGGTTCCCCTCAACAGCATTTCATTTATTGATTTTTTTTTTCTTTAGTACACTGTTTATATTGGAAAGGTAGTCAAGAGACTTGTTTCTCTACTGCGCCAAACATACTTTCATTATTATTTCTTAATGCATTAAAGCGACCTGGGAATTGGCTTGCTTTGTGGTCCCCAGCAACTCATTGAATCTCTTTTTGCTGTTTCTTATACAAAAAAAAAAGATTATAATCCTTCCGTTGTAGCAACATAGTGAGAATAAAGGTGTGTGAAACTTGTAGCAGGGATGGAAGAAGAAAGTGCTAAGTTGAGAGATCTATTTTCCCAGTCATTCCCATTGTAAGAAGAGAAATACAAAGAAGAAGGGTACCAGACTTTGTATAAACTGCTGTGGCATATTGTTCAGTTGTCAAGTGTATCCCCTACGGAACAAGTAACACACACTCTAAAGGATATTTTATTTTTGCATTGGCTGCCAACCATCATGTGCTTTGTTTGGGCTTCCAGAAATATTACAGCTAGCTTTCAAAATCCACAGTCTGCGCAAGTCAAGTAATAAAACTGGGGAAGCAGATGGG
Organism: Calonectris borealis; assembly: GCF_964195595.1. Lineage (NCBI taxonomy): Eukaryota > Metazoa > Chordata > Aves > Procellariiformes > Procellariidae > Calonectris > Calonectris borealis. Next base: position 24,623,120 of record NC_134318.1, read on the forward strand.
AAGGGCAATATTTTGAACATTATTGTAATCATTCACGGCTTGGTAAAATCAAATGAACTCCTTCCAGCCCACGTGGCCTTGGGGGTACTGACAAGCCTCACAAAAAAAGTCAAAGTCTGCAGCAAGGAATGGGTGGATTTGGACCTCAACCCTCTGCTGGACTCCTGCTGCTGTGCAAGATGGTTTGCCAGATGAGGTAATTTTCTGCATGTTCAAGAGTCCTTGATGACTAGGAAGTTTTCCTTAGCATGCTTTCAATGTTGTGGAACTGCAACCTTCTTGCTATATCTAAGGGAGTCTCCCCATCCTGAAAGAAACAGATGAAATACATTGCAATATGATAGATATGGGCCAAGTACAAAGAGCTTTCGCAAATTTGCCACCCAGATGCAGTGCTTTCCTGCGTACGTTTCACTGTCACATCCTTGCTCTAAAACAAAGGTTTCGGAATGTGCTGGGTCTAATACTACTCTCACTGAAGCCAGAGGCAGAGTCCTCCCCTCCCCTCCAGTAGTGACAGTCATTCCACTGTTTCCTGGGGCTAATGTCCAAAGTCAGTGCAGAGCTAAGCTAAGAGCTGATTTCAAGAGCAACATGGGCGATATATTGTTCACCTCAACTCAGTAATGCAGATACTCCCAGGTCAATATTTATTTGGACAACATTTGAGCTTTTCTGATGACAGAAGCAGCTTGACTTAGCCCCCCTCAGAAGCCTTCCCCACCTAGGAAAGCTCTTACCACTCCCCTGCAGCCTGCATCTTAGGAACAACTGTAGAGCAGCCCTGAGTTAAGAAGAGGTACCGTAAAGATAGCTAAGAGATCTGCCAATCCAGCGGACATGCATGCAGTGTTTACTGGTAGAAATCCAGCAGCGAAGAATTTGGACTTTAAAGTTGCTCTTGCCAGCAAAGGCAATGGAGCAAATGTTGCTTTATACCACACAGCAAACAAGTCTGCTGCCAGGAAGATGTGCACTCTTTTTTTAAACTGCTGCATACCAGCTAAGGCCTACAACATACTGGTTCACCATCACGATAAGGAAATACAGTTATCAACTTCACCTTCTTACCTGATTCTTTACAGAAGCGTCTGCGTGAGCTTCAAGCAGTAGAGGAATGACTGCCTGGTTTTTCATTTCACAAGCATAGTGAAGGGCTGTGCTACCAGACTGAAGGGAAACAGCAGCAGATGAATTTTAGTTCTATTAATTCTTTAGTAGACCTTAGGCAAGTATGACCTCCTGTAGCCTTATCAGTTTCCCCCTAACAGCTGGACGCAAAAGACACATATCATTTGCTGTCACAATACACTACACAGTAAAACAAATACATTCTCATAAGGGCAACAGGAACAAAAAAATCATTCCTTCCCCAGGATGCAGCTGCTAAAAGAGGTCTGTTACCAGGAAGCCAATAATTCTTTACTAATTTCAGAAGATTCCGTGATCTTAATCTCAACAACTATGTCTTAAGCAATACTGTTTGCTGACACTTCAGTGTTTTAGAATTTGGTGCTGTTAAAACTGGGGGTTCTCCTTTTCTACCTTAGAGGAGGGGAGCTCTTTACCACACCCAAGTAGGCTGGTGAATACAGAACTCTACACATGGCTGATCAGCACACTCTGAAGATCAAGAGAAGACACAGGGTCTAGCACTGTGGCATGACCTTTGCCCACAAATCTGCTCCAGTCCAAGAACTCTTAAATGGTGATAAACTCAGACCTTTATATCACTAGAAACTTTATAGGATCAGTATCTCAACCCAGCTGGCCTGGATTCTTTTAAGAGGGCATTGGTCAGAAAGGGAGAATTAGTTAATCAGTGGAGAATTATTTCTGTGTACATTACAAAACTATTGGCTAAGTGTCAAGGGGAAACACTGAATCCTCCTCCTACATCACAGTCAGTTCAGTCCCTGATCCTACTCTGAAAGCAGGACTATATTGCTAGAAGATTCTGAAGTCTGTTTTTAGTAATGTTGCATGCGTACAAACCACATTTGCATTTGTATAAACCCACTTACAAAGTCTGTAGCATTAACATCCACTCCAGCTCTAAGCAACATCTTGATCAGGTTTTCATTCTGTTTAGTCTTTGAGACCTGTTTGGTGCAAAGGAAAAAGTAACACAGTAAGACATTTCACCTGCATATAGTACTAAGTAGATTTTGGCTAAATACTGTTTTGTTTTTTTTTTTTTCCAAAAAAGAGGAGTGTCTGGCTTCTGCAAATACCAGACTGATGCAGTGATACAATTCTGTTCCTTCACTAGCTAAATTCACAGCAAAATCCCTGCTTCTTCTGTTGCTGTCCATCAGCCCTTGCTTTAAAAACAGCAGTCCATATTTTATACAGGTTTCTGGCCTGAAATACTGCAATGAGAAAGGTGATAAGGGGAAAGGGAAAGGTATGGGGGCTTTCCTGCTTTCATCCAAACTCACCATGAGAAGATATCCAAGAAGCAAAACTGGCATGAGGATTATGATGAGCACATAGTCAAGGAAGGTAAACCGTTTTCTCACAGCATAATGCAGACAAGTGCGGTCTTTCTAAATACAAAATAACTCTGATTAGTACCAGATTCAGTGATTTGATTATATTTGTTTAATATTGACAACAGTAGACCATTTAATATTTCACAAGCTTTCTTTCAGGTTATCTACTAGAAATATTTCTCTGATTTTCAAGCAGAAACAGACACATGCATTTTGCTTCCTTCAAGTGGGAGCACATTTAACGCATCCCAGGCTCATGGAAGTTGGGCTACATGTGTAAGAAGGATATGGGATCCAAAGGATTCCATGTGTATAGCTGCAAACTTGGACATGGCTGCAGAGGGAAAGAGGGCAGAGCAGACATCTCAGAGTGGCTACTACCACTGCCCAGCAAGTTAAATCAGCAGGAAGAATCCCCACAGCTCTTCTTCTTACACAGGTGCTGGTTATTGAAGCAAAGACATAAGAGGGTTTATGGCATCTTAAGAAAGATGGCACACGTGAGAAACACAGGCAAGCAGCAACAGCCCCAGCAGATTCATAGTGAGAAGAGAGTTTAAAAAATCTTTGAATACTGGTTGTAGCAAAGCAACTAAAGGGTAGAGCTTTCAACTTGCGTGTTAAAGAATACTTGTGTTAAACCTCCTACGGGTTGTCGAACTGGAGTTTGACAAACTAGGTTACAGCGTTACACTGTGCCCCAAAATAAGCAGGGAAGCCTTTCTGTGTCATGCTCTGCTCCCCATTCTCAGTTCTGAGCCCCACAGTCAAGCTCTGCACCCAAGGGCCTGATTCCATCTGTGAAGGTGAAGCAGAGAAGCATTTAAGAAAGCCAGGCACAGCTAGCAAATGGCTGGCAATGCAATTAGAATGATTTTACTGCAACATACTGAACCCTTTCAAAGGGACTTTGAGGTAAGATGGAGAGCCTTCTGCATCAAGAAGAATAGATAGGAGAGAAATGCCTCTGACCTCACAAAATTTGCTGCGCTCCTATGAAATAAACAAATGCACTGGAAACCAGAGATATAAGATAGCACACAAATGTGTAGGAACTTGCTAAACGTTGCCTTGGAGTATGACATGATACAATAGAATTGACAATGTTGTGGGGTTTTTTCCTGACTATTTATCGCCTTTAACATCTTAAGAATAAATTAGTAATGAAGCCAGAACATGCATCTTTTGGCTACTTTTTATTTGTAACCTACAAGGAAATCTACCACAAAAACACACTTCCTCATCACGTTAGGGAAAATAGTCGGTCACAGCTATTGTGCAAGGCAGGTAGGTTTTTTAAAATAGGGAACAGGTGAAGAACAGACAAAGGCTTCCTTCCTCACCACCCAGCATGCTAGTGTGTGTCAAATAATGTGACAAAAGCTGGTCTGCAAAGGGAATAAAGAAGGTTTTCTTAGAGTCAGTCTCTCCTCAGGGATACATTTGTGAGACAGACAGGCTCTCCTTCAGACCTTCCTTTTAACCAGGGTGAAGAAAAAGACAGAGGGAAAGAAAGGCTACAGAAGGGACAAATACAAGCTGGAGGGCGAGACAAATGCAGAGTGCTGCATGGGTAAGCAGGCAGAACCCACTGTGAACTGGGGATGGCATGCAGTATTACCTAAACGGGGAACGTGAACACAGAGAGAAATTCAGGTTGGCAATGTTTATTATCTTGTATGCACTGGAAAGTTAGGAAAATAAATGAGGAGACAAACAAAAACATATAGGTTTATTGAATTATAATTTGGGGGTTATACTTATGCCTCAGTTGGAAACAAACCTCAGGTTTGGCTGTGCTTGCCAGTGTCCCCACACATACACTCCAAGAATCTGAAAGAACAGTCATTGCGAAGGAGGAGTCGGTGGCCACTTACCTTGTTTCTGAGGTTGACATCAGCATTTCTTTTTAGAAGATAGCTAGCTATCCTGTTGTTTCCCTGTTTACATGCACAAATTAAGGGGGTGTCTCCACCGAAGCTGTCCTGGATGTTCAGATACTTGCTGTTGCGCTCCAAAAGGAGCTGAACTTCATTGAAATCGTTATTATAAGCTGCCTGACAAATGGGCTGAAGAGAGAAGATAATATTCATCAGCACATGTTCCACTAAGTCATCCATTCTGACTTACTACTTGCACATCCTAAGGCACTGCCAAGCACTTCTGACAGAGGTTGTAGTTCTAGGTGACTTCCAGAAGATGGTGGTAAGAGATACTCCTGCAGCTGCCACACAGCAGCTCTCAGCCTTCAGCCTGAGAAGTCACAGCCCTTGCCAGTGGAATGAACTTTCTGTTCCATTTGGATGATGTGTCTATAACCCAAGAAATAAATCCCGTTCATTTGCAGCCATTAAAAAAACGGCTTCTGATCTCATAGGGGTTGGTCACTGTATTAAGCAGCAAGCACTGACAAGCCCACACCTCTCTAAGTTTACAGCAGCCTTTTCCTTTGGACGAGCACTGCTGAACAAGAGATACCACTTGTGACTCATCAATTCCCAGAACAGAACCACACTTTAGGTGAAAGCTGAGATAGAAATGTAAAAAAAAAAAACAAAAACAAAAAACACACCAACAAAAAAACCACCAACAAAAAAGCAAAATGCCAAAACCCCACTAAAACCTAAAACCTCCACAATGTTTCTTTTCTAGGGCTTCAAGTTAAACTTCATACCTAAAAAATACATGCATGTATGCCCACAGCTCAGATCCTCAGATCGTCTTGGCTTTTGCTCAGTATTTCTACGCACCCTATGGCACCTAACCTGCAATTCCTTCCCTCTCCAGCAGCAAGAACTCAGACTAAGGAGAGGCTGAGAATGACAGGAGTACTATGAGTTTCTAATGGCCTAATACAGGCAGAAAATAACAGCAAGAAGTCTGGCAGGCTGGTAGCATTTGAAGTTCTCCAGTCAAAAAGAGAATAAGTTTCTTTCTTTTCTTCTGTCTTTGATACTGAGGTTTTTATTCACCATTTTCCAAGATAGACATTTTCTTTAAATATTATCTGCAGCTTTTCCTTCCCGTCCTCCTTTTATCACATCCTAAATATAATACATGAAGAGGATCTAGCCCTGAACTCTGAGCCCTTTCCTCACCCCTCCCCGCACTTAGCTTTTTCTTTTTTTTTTTCACATTAAAAAGATTCATCTTATTTACACTTTCACTTCAGACAAACTTTGATCTACAACACAAGTTTACTCCAGTATCATTGCTGCTTAGTCTTCTGGACAGCTGCATAAGAGAAGTGTATTTACATGCTTACCAGACCTTGCACCACTTCTTGTTTTGTTTTTATTATATCAGACAAAAATCTACAAAGAATACATGCAACATTGTAAATTTGCATCATCTGTCTATATTCTTTTAAAAGCCTGCATGTGCCATTTGCTATTACACACTCCTCTAGAACCAGAACTGTTTTAATGATTTTGAGGAGAAATCCCTCTTTTAAATCCCTCTTGGTGTAAGTGACTTACACCTCTTGGTGTAAGTGCCATCTAAATCATCAGTTTGCTCTAGTACCTCGCTCTCTGTCATATCAGTGTCTAGTACTGTATCTTCATGTCCAGGAAAGAGAAGATCAAGTGGAGTCTGTCTGCACCTCTGATTTCCCTACTATTCTTGCTTTTAAGTATTGCTTTGCTTATTTAAAGATGCAGGAGTTTTGCTGTTTGATTGAACAACTGCTTAAATCACAGCCATTTACCATACAATTTTACTCCTTTCAAGTCTGATTCTTGCTAGTTCAGCAGCTCGTGTCACCAAATGATATGCTTTTCTGCTTTTCTTTCTGTACTGCCTCAGTTTTACTAGCTAGGCCATTAAGCCCAAGGCATTTCTGACTGATACTCTCATTGACCTGTGGGATCTTTTTCTAAACCTTACACTACTGTTGAACCCAGTTCTAGAGCCATGAATAATGATGGAGCACTTACCACTCCCTAAGAGACTACATTATTTGGGACTGAAGTCATGCACAGAGACGGGCGCGCAAGAGTCACGTATGCTCTTTTACGTTCTGAAATAGGCTGTTCTCAGAAAACATCCAGGGCAACAGAGAATGTAAGGAAGCAATTCTCATCCATTCCAACAGCTAATACATGGATAATTGACATACTTAAAGTATTTTTTAAATTATTATTATTATTATTCCACTGCAGTGGGGGTTCTTTGTAGAATTGATTCTTTCGTGCATCAATATGTTCCATTTATATTAAAAAAAAAAACACCAACAAACGTTTTTCCTGGTTTTATGGGATTTTCTTGAGGCCCACTCTGCTGGTTTGAATTCTAGAAAATGCCTCTTATAGTCAAGAAAAGTGAAAAGTCCCATCAATCTTGTAATATACCTCCCAAATTGACAAACATGACTTTATGACTGGAGGAGCCAACATAGTAGCAGAATATTTAAGTAACGGAACAAAGCAATCCAAACAACTATAAACTCATTATTCTGATATCAATTACAATAGGACTTCAGAAAAAATGTGTTAGGAAAGAATAAAGATAAGAAAAATTACAAATAGGTGGCAATCAGTCACTTGTGCAAGAAAGGCATCAGAAACAGCAACCAATGGCAAACGTTATATTAGGCAGCCCTTCTCACAGAAAGAGGAAAGAGCTGTTACAGAAGGCACTTAACTGGGATAGTGGATACAGTTCCTGTCATCTGCATCCAAAAATGAGATCAGACTATGGCAGGAATGTAAAACCTCTACACAGCTGAGGAATATGAAGAGCCTGAAGAAAGACTGACTTGCTTAGCTTGGCTAGGAAGAAAAGAGACAGGGCTGTAAGTGTTCCGAAATAAATTAAAGGGTAAGTATTAGAGAAGAGGAGCCAATTAATTTCAAGGAACAAGGTAAAAAAGGTCATATATCTGGCCAAGAAGTTTAGCATGAAAATTAGAAAGAGATTTCTAGGCATGTGCGGAGTAAAGCTCCAAAACAGGCTTCCAGTAGCAGCAGAATGGACACAAAACCTGACTGGCTCTAGGCTAGCGCTTGAGAAGTGTGCAAGGATTTCTGTGCTTGTGAAGCCTCTGCCACGAACCCCTCTTCCACCCTCCACTTTTTTCGGTTGCCGCTGGGGTAGCTCTATCTAAATTAGGACTAACTGTGCTTAAGACTGTTTTAAACAATTCTCCAAACTTTGCTCAGAAGACAATTAATAGAGTTTCTTATATATACACAGTTAGACAGCACCTGTCTGGAATATCAGCAGTGAGGCCAATTATAGAGTTAGGACAATGTTATGTACAGGCAGTAGATTCCATCCAAAACCCAAGAAAACACATTTCCTTTATGTCTACAGAAAAGCATGGAGGCTAAAAGTCTGGAAAGCCCCACTCAGTTTTCTACAGTTTTAGAAGACCGCCTCAGCAAAGATGTAGCTTCTGATTCATGTTATGGTTATTGCATTATTGTTATCCACCCATCATACACAAGAGGGAAATAAACCTACGAGACACGTATTCAGAATAACTGGGCTTCACATGCAAGATGGAAGCAGTATCAGAAGAAGCCAAAGTTCACATCTCAGACTTGGGCTCAGCTGTGGAGAGGAGCAGGACTATGAGTGCAGAAGTCTCATGGCAGCATATGTCGGCCAGAACACCTGTAGCTTCCCTTGTTAGAGAAGCGCTGGTAGCTGGAACACAGATATAAAGTCTGTGGCATCTCCTTTAGGTACATGTGAGAATCAAAGACCAACACTGCCACAACAAAAAACCCTGAAGAAAGCATCAGAGGGAACTGAGCTCACAACTTCTGGAGAGGTTCGCAGTCCAAGACACAGAGATTGCGAAGTGGCTACTCTCACTTACACCACATTATTTAAAAACCCCAGGGTCCTGACCGCCCCAGAGAACTCAAAACAGACCCAGCCCACCTCCACAACGTAGCAGGGCAGACCTGGCATGGGCACAGCAAACATTACACCCAATAAAACACGAGCTCTAGGTCGGAAGGGAGGGGGAGCAGGACCAAGAATTCCAGCTTAGGTAAAGAGGAAGCGAGCACCTCTTTGAACTGTCTGGCAGCAAAGCCCTTCACTCTGCTCTCACTCACACTTCCGCAGCACCACCTAACATTTAGGCAAGATGCACGTGATGAACCTGACAGCGTGACGCTGCACAAAACATAGGATGGAAGAGAAGGAAAATAAAGAATTGCAACACCAAACTCCTCCTACCCTCACCAGTGGTGCCTTTTCCCTGCCGCAGCATCAGGGCCAACCATGACCTAACTCAGATTCTCCATGAACCAGAGCACATGCCTCTGCCCGACTGAAGAAAGCAAAGGGCAGACACTGGGGACTGGAAATCTGAACATGAGATATGCCAATGGCTGAGTGATGCCCACCGAAGTCAGGTGTTCAAAGGAAAATTGAATACGCAGTTTTAAAGCAAAACCTCTATAGTTAGATTAGAATCTCTTTTTCTACAATACTTCTTCTTCTACAAGCCCTTCAGAAGAGGTTTTCATTGTTCAGTATCTGAGGCTTCAGGAAAGGTGAGAAGTAGTCATAGGACAGGCAAGGGTTTTCATGGCTGAGATCACTCAGTACAAGATCACCAGACAACGGGTGCAAGAAAAGTAAAAAAACTTTCACTGTCAGGAAGAAGGATAATACCTCTACACAACTGATTTTTTTACATTTTTTTTTAATCAGCTGTGGGCCATGTGATTGAAATCAGGACCTGGTAATTTACTCAGATCCAGATGAACTGCCACATCTGAATTTGTCTACTTGTTTTCAGAGCTTCTTGCGTCTCCCTCTGCTTAGCTTTGTTGAGGTAGTGATAAACCACGAGCTATTCAGCAAGTTCTACCACACATGAAATAAAGGTTAAAGGCATGGCACTAAGACGAAGCATTCAGCCAACAGAGAGGAGGCTCAGGTAAAGCCGGTCTTGCAACTGGGAGAGCAATTTCAGATTGTAATTGCTTCCTCTTTTGAGAGCTGCAGGAGATTGCCTAAGTTACATCAACACTTTGCTGTTGTTTAGACAAAAAGGAGTCACTGCATAACATCCAGATATTCTGAACCAATCCACAGTCTCTCTTGTGCACTAAGATTCGTCCAGAGGCATGCTACAAACTAAACAGGGAAGTCTAAATCTTGTTTGTGATGCTGAGGAATGCACTAGTATCCAATCCATACTCCTCAGGAAAGGCAACTTACACTTTCTTATTTGCACTTCTCTAGATTTCTATCCTGTACAAAGGAACCACACTTCACCCAGAAAACTATATCTCGCTCAAAATTTTTAAAGGAAGAGAACTAATGTATATGAAAATATCAACTAATAAGCATGGAAGATACGGACAGCATTTGAACATTCTCTAAACATCACTTTAATTAAGCTAGATGACACTGGTTTCTTGTACAATACTGTCTCAGAGTAGTAGATCTGGAGAGAGGCAACAAACCCCTCCAGAATAAGGTGCAGTCTACCCCGCCCATCACCTTATGAATGCACAGATTCAAGCTCCCTATAATACTGAAAGAAGATACTTGATTTCATTGAATAGCCTTTTAAAAATAAAAGGGTGGCTTGCAGCATAGAAATGTAACCTTTTAAAGGAACAGCTATGTAATGCTATCTCCAGAAAAAGAAACAGCAGTGCAATCCACTGTATTCGCAGCCAAAAAGGACCAAAATCCTCCTTTGTTCCCAAGGGCACAAATGGAAAACTTATAAAATAATGAATATGTTTAGGTAGCACTTATGCTAAAATCCAGGGGTATGCTAAATGGACCATGGTCTGGGGACAAACCCATAAAGATAAGAGCTAAAAAAAAAATCACATTCCTAAAACAATCGTGGGGTGGGGGGGAGTGTTTCCTTGGGCATTAGCTTTATTATCTATATTCAGCATAAGCCACAGAGTTGTTTGCAGCTTGCAAAGTTGTTTGTTGTTTGCACCGTGCTCAGAATCATTCTGATCTCAACACAGAACAACAAAAAATGTTGAACACATACTTTCTCTGTGAAGTCACAATAATTACGCTGGTTATTGCATTTTCTTTACTCCTACAAACAGCACTTCTGCCAATTTGTAATAGCCGAAGTACAGCATTTCCAAACGAAAAGAACTTCCAGGTCTGTATCAGCCCGTGTATGGGAGGCTGAGAAGGGAACAAACCAAACCCAGCGAATATCGTATCTTCAATAGCTTCAGTTACTGCGCAGAAAATGGTCACGTACCTCTGAATAGAGTAGCCCCATGCCTATTCTTCACTGCTGGAGTTCGTTCTTGTTCACCAGCCCAACAAGTTAACCTCACTTGAAATGCTCTTGAGCTTGTTTGATTCTGGTTAATATTTAACTCAAAAGTATCACTCTTTCTTAGGCTACATTTCCTTTAAGTGATTTCTACTTGGTAGCATGAAACAATTGTCTTCAGAAATCCAACCCAGCGAGATAAACATGAGAACAGCAGCTTACAGGAGACTGACAGGACAAGTTACAACAGAGAAGCATTTTCCTTTGTCGTTTTTGCAACAACAGCCTCCAGTTGCCTAAAAAGGAAAGTAGTAAAACAGGCTGAGGGGAGGAGGAGGGAGAGAGAGAGGAAGAAAATTTCACAAGTGACGAAAGGGAGGGGGAAAAAGAAATAAAAGCACGAAACCTAAAACTTAAAACAAGTAACTCAGAACGGTAGCTAGTTTGCCACCCAAGCTACTTCTGACCAAAACACATCCCAAACCCTCTGCAAGAACACCTCAGACGCCTACCAGGAAAAGGGAAGCAACTAGATACCACACCTCTAACGAGAGTTCCCGGTATAATTAGCTTCAGTCTCTTATTAGGTAGGCCAGCCGCTTTCATCACCTTTTGCTCAGTCTTCTCGTCCTAGCCCAGCCCAAACAATGAATATGGTTCATGTTTAACCTGCTAATGTCATATGTTAACTGCAACAGAGCTTCCTTGGGAAGAGAATTATCGTTGATTCACCATCCCCTTTGAGTGTTCATGGCTCCGAAGACAAGATGCTGACGGCATCTCTGCACTACACTCGGACAGTCTTTCCAAGAAAGGCGTGTCTGCAGACACCCCAAAATCTCTTTTCCCTTTATAGTTTAAATCCACGTTTCCTACATTTCAAGCATGCTTTTAAACAAGTTTTAAAACATATGCAGGTAACTGTCCATCTTAAGTCCAAGCCCTCTACCTTACATTTAAGAACTTTTATTTCCATGCAAGTTTCATATTTATTCTCCACTGAGGTGGGAGGCCATATAAAATGACTCACACTGTCTCTATCCTTTTCTGGTTAAAGTAGCATAGCTCCATTGACTGTAGCGTTAGTTTGTCGGCAACAGTTCTAACTTTTCAACGGCTGTTTACCAGAAGAAAACTAAGTTGGCTTGTAACAGAAACGTACACTACACCTACCTGTGACAAACCTCACTAGGATTCTCCCAATAGATTGATCTTTCAGCAAGCGGTGAATATTCTGTCGGCCTAAAGACACGGAGGAGGGAGTAACACCTCGAAGGTGAAAAGTTATTCCTTGCCAGTGTTTCTTCACATCCAGATCCTAAGGAATGGACGTCTTCCTACATCAAATGGCTAGGTTGTTAGAATTTATAAACTACAACTCGTTCAAAGACCTCAAATCGCTCAGCTGTTCCATATAACAACTTAGTAGTTTACTTAATCCTCTCCTAACACCAATATTCAAATGCATGGTAACAAGGAAAGGTATTAAAAAAAAAAAAACCAGCAGCAACAACAAAGAAAAACCCCCAAAATCCTCCACAAAGCACAGTGATAGCTTCAGGCACCACCTCTCCCAAGACAGTGTAAATTACCACTGCATCCAGCATCCCATCTCTGGCCCTCTTGAAAATCACTTAAGTGATTACTGCAGGCAGAGCTTTAGCTGGAGAACAGATAAGCAACCCAACCGCGGTGAGACTCATGCAAATTTATGTAGTCACAGGTTCACTTCTGCTTCACATATTGCTTTAGTGTTCTTTACCATGCTTGTAAGCGAGGATTCGAATCCAGAAAGTTTTAATGTTTGTTTGCTGAATAAGTCTTGTTTCTCCAAAAGGTGCCAAGTCTCAGCACATGGGCAAACTGTCACCTACTCAGTCTGTGTAGGAAACGTGATTCTTACTTCCTGGAAGAATTTAACAACACTTTAAAAGTTCCACATGAGCCAGAAGCGTACCGAGAGTTTATCAGAAGGGCCTTCACCAGAGAAAGAATAAGGGCGACTCATTTTTTAAACTAAATATCAATTACACTTCAAAACACCGTGTTCAAAAAAAGGCATGGAAGATCACTTATCTTTTTAATATCCAAGCACTATAGGTGATGCCAAATGGCATGAGTTACACTACTCTCAGAGTAGAGAGACCAAGCTGAGCGGCGCGGTTGACATGCCCGAGGGACGGGATGCCATCCAGAGGGACCTGGACAAGCTCGAGAAGTGGGCCCGTGCAAACCTCATGAGGTTCAACAAGGCCAAGTGCAGGGTCCTGCACCTGGGTCGGGGCCACCCCCGGCATGAATACAGGCTGGGGGATGGAGGGATTGAGAGCAGCCCTGCCGAGGAGGACTTGGGGGTACCGGCGGATGAAAAGCTGGACATGGGCCAACAATGCGCGCTCGCCACCCAGAAGGCCAACCGTATAGCAACATAGCAACTTCCTCGGAAGTTTCTGTATACCTTTTAGGTTTTGTGTATCCTATGCTCTTTTTATATGCATTACTTTCATTGTCTGTTTTCCCTATGCAGGTGGGTTTCCCTATCTTTTCCTCTTCACTCCTACTAACAGTATCAGAAACAATATCATACATCCCATATGCCGGCGTGAGATAAAACTAAGTAAAATCTTGCAGATCTTTCCAGGCTGACAATTCTATAAAACAAAAAAATGTACTATGGTGTTAGCTGGAAATACAGCAGAGAAAGGTCTTCTGTATCTCTCACTAAGCAGGGATATCAGACTTGCCAAGCTGTAATGGTCACTTTTTTGGTCTTTCCACAGACAGCACGCTACTTTATAAAGCAAATTGTTTCTGTGGTTACTCTCAGGTTCTGATACTAACACAGACTTACTTCACTCCGTTTGCCTACACAGGACAGCAGACGATTAGCACCCACATTCCAGAGAATTTGCTGCATCAGGCCAATTTCAGTGAGGACTGAGCCCACGGGCTGACTACAACTAATTCAGTGGTTAGGCAGAGGCCTCCAAAGACACTATGTTTTCATGGAGTTCATGGAAATCGCTTGGAAGAAGCAAGAAATCTTGTTAGCATCCTCTCTGAGACAACGTTTACATGATGTTCTCCAACTTAATTCAATACTTGAGAATCCCTGCAGGAGCAGGCTAATTCAGAGCAGACCGGTCATTGCATGTTGTGATGTTCACTGAACAACAGATTTAGGAATGTGTGCGTGACGCTAAATAAACACCTTTCAAACCACTTGCATTTTTACTCTAGGATTACCTACAAAAGAAGAATTGTCCCCAAGCAATCTGCAAACAGCGGTTCAGAAAACAAGTGACAGGTGTGGAACCAGTGACCACGCCAGCTTCTGTACAAACCACAGCAGCAGAGACCGCGTTCTTAGGTAGAAAGTGTTGAGAAAACTGGACCCTTCCTCCTCTTCATCCCAAAATAATCGGGTCATAGCACCCCCCGAGACAGGCAGCAGTACAGATCAAGATCTGTCACAGTCTCGGGGGGCAAGAATCCTCCAGGTCCCTGCTAAATATCCTAACCACAGGTTAGACGTCTCTTTACCTCTCCTGCCCCATGGTGCAGTTTGGTCTTTCAGAATGTCATGCAATAGTGCTGTTTATCATAAAATAACTCCACCCCTTAAATACTGCCAAAGCCGCGCTTAAACATGCTCTCCTATATGTGCAGACATCACACAGTACTCTAGTGCTGCTCCTAAGTGAATGTTCATTTCCTTTTATTGGCAAAGGTTTCTGCCAGTGAATCAATCTGCTGGTGGAGACAGACTAGGAACTGCGGCAGAGGCCACAAGCAAGGCAGTCAAAGCAGAGGTAAGTTGCTTGTACATGTGTTCATGGTCTCTCTCTCTGTTGCCTGACTCCATAAAGATGTGCAGTCTTGCTTTGGTGCAGTTGCTTGTCAGACTAGACAGCCTGCATCCTTTCTGATCTGCAAGGCTGTTATTATGCATCAAAGCGCGTGTTTGCTAAAGTTGAGGAGAGGAGGAAGTCTTCGACCTGCTCAAATGGGAAAAAGGAGTAACTGACGGCTTCATTTTGTTCTACCTGTGTTGGGTTTTTTCCTAAGGATGTCACTGTGGATGCATGAAAATCTTGGTATTGAAAGCTTGTGCATAAATCGGACATTTTGCTTCCACAGTTTCAAACGCATTTAAGCTTTCCTTGTAAGTTAACCAGGAGATTCTGGCACCTGCTAGCCACATTAACTGCCCTGGTGCCTTTCTGTCTCATTTACAGCGTATGTGAAAAAAATATTATGACTCTCTCAAGAGTACATTGATCAATTTCTAGCAGGTTTAAAGCTTATTTTCATGAAATATCAGAAGTCTCCAGAAATGGCCTTTTCAATGTATCTTTCAAGTGGTCTCTTCCTCTACTTCTTTTTTTAATTAAATATTTCCATGAATTCCAGTTTGCCATGGTAAATGCTGCTCTTTGGTGGTGTTTCGTTAGATAAAAAGAGTAGATGGCTGTTCAAGGCTCCTACCATCAAGACTTTGCCACTGAAATTAATGAGACCATGCGTGCCAAGCCTTGGAGTTAGTTGGCGCGCTCTCTCTGATTTACGAAGCATTCATCTGGAAGTGCCTTAAAACATGCCAGCTAAGCCAAGTGACCATATAGTATATAGAAAAAAGTATACCCTAAAAAGGGCAACAATTTAGCTACCCCGTTGCCTCACCTATTAGTACAGAACCAAACTGGACTTTAGCTGAACTTTTCAGTTGTATTCCCAAACGATGTTCCACATGCAGAAATAGAGGAACAGGTTTTACTTCTGTTTGAACTGAATAAAAGAGCAGAAAGCAGTGGAGTATCTACTACAAAGCCATGCTTCTAGAGCACACAGGTGGGGGGATTTCTGTTCTATTGACAGAAGAATGGAAGTATTCTCCTACAAAGTGGATGGACTAGAGTGAGTTTGGATGCCAGTACTAAAATCAAGAGTATATCCCAGTTTTGGTTTAATCCAAATGTTCTAGTGACTCAAGGGGTATGACAGATTTAATAAAAAATGAAAATAATTGAGCACTCCCTCCCTCACGAAGAAGTTCAGAGAGAACAAATCTCTTGGCTATCCTTTCCAGGTTCTCCAAACCTTAAAAATCTTCCCCACGATATGTCAGAAAATATACTCTGGTTTTATGACCTCTCTCCTCCATGCTGATTACAAAGGTGGCTACAGCCAAAAAGCAGGGCACTAACTAGATGGAATGCACCCTACAATTTCTATTCAGAAAAGCTTCCCCGGGACCATCAGTCAACTCCAAAACCCCATCAAAATGCAGTCTTTCCTCCAGGTGGCCAAGACACAGATTTACATAGGAAGGACCATACGTGAGAGAGAAAGGAATGAACTCATGGCACAAACTGGCACCGATATCATACAAACACATTCCCCCAGGTTTGTTCCCCATCTTCCTGGAGCCCTTGACTCACTCCTGGCCCCCACTACATGGCGCGAGCTGTGGAGAGTCCCTCCTCACACAGGTGGCAGCACCCTGGGGAACAGACCCTGGGCAACCTTCAGGAGAGTCCCCACTTGGATCTTCATGTGGAATTCCACACCAGACTCTTCCTAACGCAAACACCTCTGCACGCGCTCTTTCACACAGCTTCAAGATGTGGTGCCTCCTCCTGCTGCTCTGCTCCCAAGGAATTGCCCTTTCAGCAGGATTCACAACACCCTCCACTCTGAATTCAGACAAAAGCCAGTACAGGAAGACTCGCAACCCCGAGTGTTTTATGAACGTGGTAAGTTGGGTCACTTTCTCTCCCTTTCTTTCTAAAGCGTCTCGCCAAGTACCACTACCACTGCCCCATCACTAACAGTCCCTGTCAGGAGGCTAAGAAGGGCCCCTTCCACATCTCCCATTTTCCCAACCTGCCTTTTCCAAAACCACTGCAGTAGAGTCACCGCTGCAACAGCGGCCGGCTCTGAATGTGCCAGGGACAGATGGGACTCTTGCACATTGCATGAGGACAGACACGTAGCACTGCAACGGAGGCTGCCGGCTGCTACTTTTGGCTCCAAGGCCAGGCAACTCCCCAGAACCTCCCGGGGGGCACTGAGATCCAGGCTACTGAATTTTGACCCCAGCAACAGGACTCAGCCCCGGACTGTGACCAGAGCACAGACTACTCGCCCCAGTCCATACCAAACCGAACAACAGACCTCCGCTGCCTGCATTTAGGGTGAACCCCAGCAGAAATACGATGGAGGCAGGGCTGGGCCATGCCTCATGGCGCTTGTTTGCAGTCACCTTTCTCAACACAGGTTGGTATTTCGGGCTACCGCACAAAGAAGGGAAAAGTGCGATCCTGGCAAGAGAACAAAGATCCCTCCAGCACTGTGATAGGGAGCACCGGCCTAGAAGAAACCTTCATGCTCCTATCCAAACGGTCTGAGCTGCCAGGGAGAAGAATTCCTTTGCAGTGGAGGCAAAGGCTGGTTTCTAGTCTCGAGGGAAGCAAAGTCCTCCCCTTCTGTAACAACCTGTTTGCTCAGTACGGTGGCAAGGGAGCTTGAACCCCTTCTTCAGACAGCAGATTCTCGCAACACAAAGTAATCCAAGACCCCTTGCTCTGAATCACTACAGATTTCCTCACAGTACATGCAAAATGAGGTGTAGGCGGTCTCATGAGTTCCTTAGTGACAAGAGCTCCACCTTTGTTTGCCTTGCCTGCATGGCTTGCCTAATCACGCTTTGGCAAGAAACGGTTCATTATGGACCAAACCCCACATCTTCTGGCATTGTTTTATACAGATACTGCTACGTATTTAATCTGTAGGAAGGCATGATCTGTATCAGCTTTGCAAACTATCTCCCAAAAGGTTAGTCACTCCATACAGTTTGGCTTTGTCCCATAACATGGCAACAAATGCCAGACAACTGCCACCTAAGCAGGCCTGAAGACTTTTGATGCATCTTTTTACAAGACCTGTAATATTTATTCTCAGCCATGCTCCCTGTGGCCAGGGGCCTTGCACTGCCACCACAGAACAGCCCACATCCACACTGCTCAGCTTGGTTACCCTCCAAAACAGGACAACTTGGATGTTAACAAACTCTCCTTTGGCTTCCCACAGAGTGAAATTATCAGATATCATGGATACCCCAGTGAGGAATATCAAGTTCCCACAGAGGATGGATACATTCTTGGTGTTTTCAGAATTCCCGCTGGGAGGAACAGCCAAAATACAGGTGTGACACAGTTATAGGACATAAGGAAGGTCTGAGAGCCAACTCTTACATGGGTCCCCCATCTTTCCCCTTTGCACATGCAATGGCATGTTCCACACCTTTCCATCTCTGCAAGAGCGCCTAGTCAGGAACGTGGCCTGAATTCTGTATATAGGTTAAAAGACTCCTGCAAAACCAGACTCTGCACCCCAGTTTTACGCAGTACTTACTACTACAGCATAAGAAAACCCTCTTCTTTTACAGGGAAAAAGCCTGCAGTCTTGCTACACCACGGTACTTTAGGAGATTCTATTCAGTGGATTTCTAACCTGCCCAACAACAGCCTGGGCTTTATCCTCGCAGATGCTGGCTATGATGTCTGGATGGGAAACAGCCGAGGAGACACCTGGTCTTTAAAACACAAGACCCTTAAGACCTGCCAGAAAGAGTTCTGGCAGTTCAGGTATTCCATGGAGAAAGAATTGCTGAAGAAAGCAACTTCCAGGGGACTAGCAAGCTTGGGTAGTTAATACTGAGATGCAGAACTTTTCTCCTTCTGGTTATATGAAATAATCCCGTTCTGGATTATATGAAAACCCTACTGGTTTTTCATATAATCTGACTTCAAGTGGGACATGCAACATCTAAGGAGACTGGACCAACTCTTTTCCCCAGATGCAGCCACTTCTGGGCACATTGGGAAGGTCATAAGAAGGGCTTGGCTACGTGACCTGGACAGGCCCTTCTGGAATCAGCACATACAGAAGCAAAGCTGGAAGTAAACAGGTCACCTTTGTCCATACGCAGTGCTGCTTTCTTTGGGGAAAAGACTTCCAAAACTGTGAGGCATCTGTAATCTTGAAGTCTCCCACCAGATACCATTGTCCCAAGTGCAGCCAGGAGAGGAGGCTGCTCAGCTCAGTCTAGAAATCTGACCTATCACACCTGATGTTAACTGAGAGAGAAGTATTTTTTGTAACCCATCCTGGTGAGAGCAATGATTAAATTCAGTTCCCCAAGGGCTGCTGACAGGTGAGACTG
Source organism: Calonectris borealis (assembly GCF_964195595.1). NCBI lineage: Eukaryota > Metazoa > Chordata > Aves > Procellariiformes > Procellariidae > Calonectris > Calonectris borealis. The sequence continues at coordinate 24,642,075 of NC_134318.1, forward strand.
GCACCTCCTCCACAGAGAGCCCAAGGCATCAGGCAGCCTGGCAGTACAGCTGCATCCCTCTACCCTCTTCCCTAATTCAAGCAAGAATGCAGACAAAGCGTGCAACCTCATCTGTCAATGGGTTCTGCTTGGTGCAACGAACAAAACTGACATTCAGTAGCTCACACTGTGATAGTCGAATTCTCTGCTAGCTTTTTTGTGTTTCTCCCCTTTAGCTTCGATGAGATAGGTAAATACGATATTCCAGCAGAGCTGTACTTCATCATGAATAAAACTGGACAGAAGCACGTGTATTATGTTGGTCACTCAGAGGCTTCAACTGCAGGTAATATTAGGACTGCCTGGGTACAAAACAGTTAACGTCACTACCTGATTGGAGTATGTCTCTCTTCTAAGTGCATTCTAAGGGTCTTTTGGCAGAACAAATCATTCAGGCCAAGACATCACCTTGTTTGTCTTTAGACACCTCTGGTTTAGGCAACCAGTTAAAGTTCTCACCAAATCCATCAGCAAAGAGATTTGGACATGTTCAGAAAACAAGACGGGATGCACCCTTTTCGGTTTTCCTTCCTTCCTTCCTTCCCTCCCCATATGCTTCCTTTATGTGTGCATTCACTCTTACACGGGTTTATGCTTAGTTACAAGTAAAAAATTCTGCTCTTAACCTACCAACCTTCAGATAATTATTGCGTTACTGCATGCCAGCATAAACATATACAGTCTTTTAGAGACTGCAAGCTGAAAAACTCATTATTTTATTACAGTTTAGGAAACTTTAGAGGGAACCTGTATTAAGAAAATCTGATTAATGCATCTTCTCCAACAAAAATGGCCTTAATGCAAAATTATCAGTTCTTAGAAAATCGACACCTGTACACGCTCTAATGAACCTCTATCTTTAGAATGAACTCTGTCTCCCAAATAAAAGTTTCAAGAAAAAAACATTTTCCTTAGGTCTGCAGCACAAACAATGAGCTGCCTACTGCCTTTTTATTTACTTGGTCTCTAGAGATCTCTGCACTAACTGGACTTGTGTCTTCTGTGTTTGCAGGCTTCGTAGCATTTTCTACTTATCCTGAGTTGGCTCAAAGGGTTAAAGTGTTCTTTGCTTTGGGACCAGTAGCCACAATCACACATGCTACCAGTCCTCTGGTAACATTTACACGTCTTCCCCAATCACTGATCAGGGTATGTCATTCCTCTTTCCAAAAGACGTAATTGTCTGCTTTGTCTCTACTGGATTCTCTCAACCTGAACTGATTTTAAGGGGGTGATGAGGTATGAAATAACTCAATGTATCAGACTGCTGACAGTGCTGGTAGGCTTCCGGCTTTCCACAGAGCTACACTGCAAGGCTTGACACGGTATCTCTTTTGCAACTTCTTTAACATAACAGGTATATTTTCACCATTATTTGTTTAAATCAAATATTTTTGAAGGAAGCTCAGAAATACCAGAATAAAAGGAGTCTAACATAGTCTACTAAATCTAGCCTTAAGCACTAGTAGAAAACCACAAATAGGATATTGCACATCTTCACTTTATTAGACATGCAGTTCAATTACGCTTGTGAAATACTTACTTGTGAAATGATAAAGGAAACTTAAAGGGAAATACCTATTTCACACCAGAACTTGCCAATTTAATAGAATCTGCTGGGAATGGTGGAAATCCTGCATGCTATACTTTACGACAAACTGCAGGAGCACATGCTCTTTCTGCCCAAGCTGTACCCATTAGGTGACTATAGAGCATCCAGCTCTACACCCTTCTCATTTGTCTGCTCCCTCTTTACTTAGTAGCAATACTCACAGTACAGTTTGTGCACCTGTCTGGAAGAAATTTTAGGGCAAAAAGGGACTTCCTATACTCTGCAGTCGTGAGTGCAGCCAACTGCTCTTTCTCACTGAGGTTCAGTGCTCTAAAACCAGATGGACAGTGACCTCCAGAACTCATGCCTAATAATAAGAAGCTCTTGGGAAGAACACACTTTAAAGGATACTGGGATGACAAGTAGTTTCAGCAATCTTGGTTAAGAGGCAAAGCTATTAGAGAAGGTGGAATGACCGTTTTCTGCATGAAAGAATCCTGCAATAAGGAAAAAAAAAAGTGTTGCACTTTTCCCCCCCTCAGTTACTACTTGGCTGCAAAGGAGCTTTTCACCAGAATGAACTGCTGAAGGGGCCTCTAACATGGATCTGCAGATGTCTGGGAAAAGTTTGTGGCAGTATCTTCTCCTACATAGCTGGGGACAGGATACAAAGTCTGAACACGGTAAGCATGCCCAAGAACAACTTAATACAAGTACAGATAAAGTAATTTTGAAGGAAAACAATTTTTCTGCCTTATGTCTACTTACAGTTGCATGGATATAGAGAAACGTGTTGGGGTTTTCAAGTAATGCCAACTAGGACCTCAACTAATGATGAGATGTGCCACCTGACACATTCAAATCACACAAGGAAGAAAGGCTGAATTCAGAATGGTCCCATCTTGCAATGATGTCCCTCAGTGTCCCCTCTTCTGAGGCTAAGCCAAAGAACAGTTGGACAGATACCAAAGCTTTTTAAAATGGACAAATGGATGGAGAAAGAGATTTTTTCTTTTGCACAATTCATATTTTCCTTCCTAAATAGGAAGGCATCCAGACCATCTGAACATAAGAGATTGTTTCCTTTTGGCCGCTACACATCACAGCATTTCCAGCCAAAACTCAAAGCTGTTCCTTCACACTTTTCTCAACAGCAAGATCTCATTCCTTTACTCTGGCTGCTACCTTTTTTCTTGCAGTCCTTCACAGCTTTATTCTGTCACAACACTGGATCCCTGCCTTTATAACACTTCTGCTTTCTCTCCAGAGTCGAATAGATGCATACGTAGGACATTCCCCTGCTGGAACATCAGTACAGAACATTATCCATTGGCATCAGGTATAATTGCACATTGACGTATAAACGGACCCTTACTCCTGTTTTTTATGCAACCGACAGCCTCCAGGGAAGTCCAGAGGTGGTGGATCTGGGAAACTGCCCATCACATCTTCTCACATGCTGCCACAGAGGGAGCACTGTTTCCCATGGCTCACCAGACCATCACCCAAGTTGCCCCTTTGGTATCAGGCACCGAGATTTCCCCAGGGCACATCAGACCCCTCTGCACGTTGGGCTCTAATGGCTTCCAGCCTTCATCTTTATTTATGAAGACATTTGCCTTGAGAGCTGCAGAAGTGAACGCAAGCACGGTCTAGGCACTTGGCAGGCAGTAGGAGGATAGTGGAAACTTGAGCGGCCAGAGGATGAGCCAGACAAAGAAGTAACGCAGGTTAAAGCTTTTCTCCCAGAGGGTTAATTGCAGCCTGGATCACCTCCCAAAGCCAGTTCACCACAAAACGCTTCTGCTGGCACGACGGCAAAGTGGGGAACTGCCTCTTCTGCTGGCATCTTACGCCACTCTCAGACCTAAGCTTGTTCTGCCTATGCTCCAAATCAGAGCAGGGCAAGAGAGCGTCGGCTCAGAAACACGTCACTGTACGTGCACAGAACTGTGGCCACTTCTGCCAACGCTTGAATATATGCATGCTCCTGCACACACCCCTGACTAAAATTCCCAGGATCCAGACCACCACCACCCAGAGCCAGAAAACAGGGACAAGCGAGCAGATCTCTAGCATATCCTCAGTTAGTTTAAGGCTTGCATAAAAAAATGCACACAGGTTTGCAGTAAGACAGATTCACCTTTTATTATTTCTTTTTCCTTTCAGACAAAGCACATTCAAGAAGGGAACAGTCTAGTGTTAAGCTAATCACACCCTGCTCCCCATAGCCAAACTCTCGTAAGAAGCACAGAGCCTCTGGAAATGCCTCCACTACTGTGAGCAGACCAGACAAAACTGACACACAAAAGTCGAGGTGTGTGACGAGGTATCGGTGTCATATGTTACACTAGACTAGTAATAGCCCTGACACACCTCGGTGCCACAAACAGGGACCCCAACTTTAGCTAACTAAGATAGTCGAGCAAAATTTTGATAACAAAACATACCAAGGGTGGCGGCTGAGGATCAGGAGAGAATGTTAGCAAGAGGAAAGGCAATGAAGCCTCTCACCCTACCATCCATCCTCAGTACCCCTGGAAGCCTGCAACCAGAGGAAGGGGTGGGAGTAACTCACAGTCCACTGCCTGAGCCTTGGCTTCAATCACAGGCAGGAAAACACCTCCTGCGCTCTGCTTCTTGGTCTCTCAACACTTACCTTTTATCTGTTCTTTTAACAGCTAACACATGCAGACCAATTTCAAGCTTATGACTACGGCTCTAAGGAAAACATGAAGAAATACAACCAGGTAAGGCAATACGGTTTCTCTGAGAACTCATCCTTGGGTTCTGGCAAAACTAAGAACAGAAAAATTCAGATTTTAGCACCTGCGAGTGCTACACAAAGAGGGAGAGAGTGGTCTGAGCTCATGTTTCACCTGAATCTAATACTCATACATGTAAAAGTCTAATCACAGACAAGGCATAGACAGTTCCTTGCAGACAGCTAACAGAAGTTCGTTTTGCCTCCCCTACTGATGCAGGGATGTGTCCAACGACATGTCAATTTACCTGCCATTCCCAAAAAGCTAAGAGCCACACCCAGGTCCTAGGACTGCATGAGTATGGAGCTCTTCACTCCCCCAAAATCCTCAAGGTCTGCCTTTCAGTTAAGGGAGGAAACTAATCTCACAGTGATGGTGACCTCTCCAATTGGCTGACAATCATTTGACTTTCAACCAGCACATTTGACTTGCAGTGTCCTGTGGTGTACCAGGGCAGGCTGCTTTTCACAGACAGAAAGGTTCCAGAGTCACTTTTATCCATGCACACCGTCTCAGAAATTTTCTAGGGTGAAATTATAAATGGCCAAAGTATTTCCTTGCCACTTAAGTCGCAAACGTAACAACTGAGACCAACAGTTGCCCTCCATGCCCCAACAAAACTTAACGATCCTCCCAGCCTGAATATACACATGAATTAACTCCACAGGCCTTGCCTGATAAACGCAGACACAGCTCTTTCCATGTCCCCACCTCCAAAGGGCACAAGCAGGTGTCAAACTGCAGGACAACTCATAGCCATGCATTACAGAAAGACACAGGAATAGGATGGATCGTTCCCTTTCGTGGTCAACAGGGAATGGGGTTAGGGCAATAAACACTAAGAGGGTGCCCTTCATCCTTACTGTTTTACTGTAGGGAGTGCAGGAGGGAAAGAGAGGGGCTTGCACAGAATCCTTTCCCTAAACACCACTTCTGATAAAACAGCAGTCACTCAGGTCTCCTCCCTTTCTTACAGCCTAACCCTCCTGCGTACAAGATAGAGAAGATAAGCACACCAATTGCTGTTTGGAGCAGTGGACGTGACAAATTTGCAGATCCAAAAGACATGGCAAAGCTACTTCCTCGGATTACTAATCTCATTTACCATGAGCATTTTCCTGCTTGGGGACATCTTGATTTCGTCTGGGGCCTTGATGCAGCTGAGAAAATGTATTGGAAAATCATTGAAATAATAACAAAACACCCTTAAAGCTTCACACAGACAATTCATTCATCCAGTAAAAACCCAAAAGTTTTAGCACTAGAATATGAGTACAGGGATTGTCATAGGGGTTTACAAACTGATTGGTTTGCAATTTTTTTTACATTGTTTTCCATGTAAAACTGCAGTCTGTCTGAGGAAGTTGAGGTACATGGGGATGACCGCTGAAAACACAAACATATTAGAAGGAATGCTTCAGGGATCACTTATTTTGGAAGATTTTAGCTTTTATAGGACTGATTTTCCTACAACTAAGATTTCATTTGCACTTCCCGTGTAGATCAATACCACACATTCCACCTGAGACAGAAGTGTTATCCCATGAAAACCCAAAAATGGGAGATACTAATTTCTCCGTTGAAGTATTACGGATCTTTGTTTAAATAAACCATCTACCCTCTTGATAGAGTGTTTTGCCTGTTTTCCTCTCCTCACATTACCAACAGCAGCAAGCCAGACCCAAAGGACCTTCAGTTCTAAGACTACCCCGGCATCTAAGCAGACAGTAGTTGGCTTTAATGGCCCAAATGCCAAGGAATCCAAAACCAGAAAACCTATGTCAGAGAGAAATCACTTGATAGTTGGACAGGTGCAGATACTCCCTTACCCTCACACTAACTAATGGTTTGTTAACCCCCTTACTACAAAGAGCACAACTGTCTTCATGCTCATAACCTGGCAACTGAGGATTGAGGAGATGCAGACACAGCAGCAGCCTGCACACAAAGGGCGACAGCATCCATCTCAAGAAATGTTCCTGGAGCTGCCAATAAAGAAGTTGTTTCAAGTTCTTGTAGCTTCTTAGTTCACCCTGTTAGTGTGTCCCACTTGCTCACCTACAAGATTATTCCAGGAGGTGAAAGATCACATCAAACGTTCATCATTACAGGCCAAGACAGGGTAGCTCAGGCACCGTGGGTGTTTCTGGGTGGGGACTTAAGCCCACATTCCTCAATCAAGACCTGTGGCAAATGAAACCCATTTGATGATAATCTGCGAGATAGACATCAATATATAAGTAAGACATGTTTGTCTCATGCAATAGAGAAAACACGGGCTAAGGAGATGACACACCTTCAATGGCTGGACTCGATGATCTTTTTCCAACCTAAACAATTCTATGATTCTATGATTCTCTAGCAGCCTGTGGTACCACTGGGAACTGAGCTCACAACTTCTGGAGAGGTTCGCAGTCCAAGACACAGAGATTGCGAAGTGGCTACTCTCACTTACACCACATTATTTAAAAACCCCAGGGTCCTGACCGCCCCAGAGAACTCAAAACAGACCCAGCCCACCTCCACAACGTAGCAGGGCAGACCTGGCATGGGCACAGCAAACATTACACCCAATAAAACACGAGCTCTAGGTCGGAAGGGAGGGGGAGCAGGACCAAGAATTCCAGCTTAGGTAAAGAGGAAGCGAGCACCTCTTTGAACTGTCTGGCAGCAAAGCCCTTCACTCTGCTCTCACTCACACTTCCGCAGCACCACCTAACATTTAGGCAAGATGCACGTGATGAACCTGACAGCGTGACGCTGCACAAAACATAGGATGGAAGAGAAGGAAAATAAAGAATTGCAACACCAAACTCCTCCTACCCTCACCAGTGGTGCCTTTTCCCTGCCGCAGCATCAGGGCCAACCATGACCTAACTCAGATTCTCCATGAACCAGAGCACATGCCTCTGCCCGACTGAAGAAAGCAAAGGGCAGACACTGGGGACTGGAAATCTGAACATGAGATATGCCAATGGCTGAGTGATGCCCACCGAAGTCAGGTGTTCAAAGGAAAATTGAATACGCAGTTTTAAAGCAAAACCTCTATAGTTAGATTAGAATCTCTTTTTCTACAATACTTCTTCTTCTACAAGCCCTTCAGAAGAGGTTTTCATTGTTCAGTATCTGAGGCTTCAGGAAAGGTGAGAAGTAGTCATAGGACAGGCAAGGGTTTTCATGGCTGAGATCACTCAGTACAAGATCACCAGACAACGGGTGCAAGAAAAGTAAAAAAACTTTCACTGTCAGGAAGAAGGATAATACCTCTACACAACTGATTTTTTTACATTTTTTTTTAATCAGCTGTGGGCCATGTGATTGAAATCAGGACCTGGTAATTTACTCAGATCCAGATGAACTGCCACATCTGAATTTGTCTACTTGTTTTCAGAGCTTCTTGCGTCTCCCTCTGCTTAGCTTTGTTGAGGTAGTGATAAACCACGAGCTATTCAGCAAGTTCTACCACACATGAAATAAAGGTTAAAGGCATGGCACTAAGACGAAGCATTCAGCCAACAGAGAGGAGGCTCAGGTAAAGCCGGTCTTGCAACTGGGAGAGCAATTTCAGATTGTAATTGCTTCCTCTTTTGAGAGCTGCAGGAGATTGCCTAAGTTACATCAACACTTTGCTGTTGTTTAGACAAAAAGGAGTCACTGCATAACGTCCAGATATTCTGAACCAATCCACAGTCTCTCTTGTGCACTAAGATTCGTCCAGAGGCATGCTACAAACTAAACAGGGAAGTCTAAATCTTGTTTGTGATGCTGAGGAATGCACTAGTATCCAATCCATACTCCTCAGGAAAGGCAACTTACACTTTCTTATTTGCACTTCTCTAGATTTCTATCCTGTACAAAGGAACCACACTTCACCCAGAAAACTATATCTCGCTCAAAATTTTTAAAGGAAGAGAACTAATGTATATGAAAATATCAACTAATAAGCATGGAAGATACGGACAGCATTTGAACATTCTCTAAACATCACTTTAATTAAGCTAGATGACACTGGTTTCTTGTACAATACTGTCTCAGAGTAGTAGATCTGGAGAGAGGCAACAAACCCCTCCAGAATAAGGTGCAGTCTACCCCGCCCATCACCTTATGAATGCACAGATTCAAGCTCCCTATAATACTGAAAGAAGATACTTGATTTCATTGAATAGCCTTTTAAAAATAAAAGGGTGGCTTGCAGCATAGAAATGTAACCTTTTAAAGGAACAGCTATGTAATGCTATCTCCAGAAAAAGAAACAGCAGTGCAATCCACTGTATTCGCAGCCAAAAAGGACCAAAATCCTCCTTTGTTCCCAAGGGCACAAATGGAAAACTTATAAAATAATGAATATGTTTAGGTAGCACTTATGCTAAAATCCAGGGGTATGCTAAATGGACCATGGTCTGGGGACAAACCCATAAAGATAAGAGCTAAAAAAAAAATCACATTCCTAAAACAATCGTGGGGTGGGGGGGAGTGTTTCCTTGGGCATTAGCTTTATTATCTATATTCAGCATAAGCCACAGAGTTGTTTGCAGCTTGCAAAGTTGTTTGTTGTTTGCACCGTGCTCAGAATCATTCTGATCTCAACACAGAACAACAAAAAATGTTGAACACATACTTTCTCTGTGAAGTCACAATAATTACGCTGGTTATTGCATTTTCTTTACTCCTACAAACAGCACTTCTGCCAATTTGTAATAGCCGAAGTACAGCATTTCCAAACGAAAAGAACTTCCAGGTCTGTATCAGCCCGTGTATGGGAGGCTGAGAAGGGAACAAACCAAACCCAGCGAATATCGTATCTTCAATAGCTTCAGTTACTGCGCAGAAAATGGTCACGTACCTCTGAATAGAGTAGCCCCATGCCTATTCTTCACTGCTGGAGTTCGTTCTTGTTCACCAGCCCAACAAGTTAACCTCACTTGAAATGCTCTTGAGCTTGTTTGATTCTGGTTAATATTTAACTCAAAAGTATCACTCTTTCTTAAGCTACATTTCCTTTAAGTGATTTCTACTTGGTAGCATGAAACAATTGTCTTCAGAAATCCAACCCAGCAAGATAAACATGAGAACAGCAGCTTACAGGAGACTGACAGGACAAGTTACAACAGAGAAGCATTTTCCTTTGTCGTTTTTGCAACAACAGCCTCCAGTTGCCTAAAAAGGAAAGTAGTAAAACAGGCTGAGGGGAGGAGGAGGGAGAGAGAGAGGAAGAAAATTTCACAAGTGACGAAAGGGAGGGGGAAAAAGAAATAAAAGCACGAAACCTAAAACTTAAAACAAGTAACTCAGAACGGTAGCTAGTTTGCCACCCAAGCTACTTCTGACCAAAACACATCCCAAACCCTCTGCAAGAACACCTCAGACGCCTACCAGGAAAAGGGAAGCAACTAGATACCACACCTCTAACGAGAGTTCCCGGTATAATTAGCTTCAGTCTCTTATTAGGTAGGCCAGCCGCTTTCATCACCTTTTGCTCAGTCTTCTCGTCCTAGCCCAGCCCAAACAATGAATATGGTTCATGTTTAACCTGCTGTCCTGGTTTTGGCTGGGATGGAGTTGATTTTCTTCCTATTAACTGGTATAGTGCTGTGTTTTGGATGTAGTGTGAGAATAATGTTGATGACACGCTGATGTTTTGGTTGTTGCTAGGTATTGTTTACGCTAGTCAAGGACTTTTCATCTTCCCATGCCCTGCCAGATGTGCAGGGGGCTGGGAGGGAGTGTGGCCAGGGCAGCTGGCCCAGCTGGCCAATGGGCTATTCCATACCATATGACGTCATGCTCAGCATATAAGGCTGGGTGAAGAAGAAGGAGGGGGGGCATTCGGAGTGATGGCGTGTGTCTTCCCAAGTAACCGTTACGCGTGATGGAGCCCTGCTTTCCTGGCGATGGCTGAACACCTGCCTGCCGATGGGAAGTGGTGAATGAATTCCTTGTTTTGCTTTGCTTGCGTGCGCGGCTTTTGCTTTCCCTATTAAACTGTCTTTATCTCAGCCCACGAGTTTTTCTTACTTTTACCCTTCCGATTCACTCCCCGTCCCGCTGGGGGTGGGGGGAGTGAGTGAGCGGCTGCGTGGTATTTGGCTGCTGCCAGGTTAAACCACGACACCTGCTAATGTCATATGTTAACTGCAACAGAGCTTCCTTGGGAAGAGAATTATCGTTGATGTCACCATCCCCTTTGAGTGTTCATGGCTCCGAAGACAAGATGCTGACGGCATCTCTGCACTACACTCGGACAGTCTTTCCAAGAAAGGCGTGTCTGCAGACACCCCAAAATCTCTTTTCCCTTTATAGTTTAAAACCACGTTTCCTACATTTCAAGCATGTTTTTAAACAAGTTTTAAAACATACGCAGGTAACTGTCCATCTTAAGTCCAAGCCCTCTACCTTACATTTAAGAACTTTTATTTCCATGCAAGTTTCATATTTATTCTCCACTGAGGTGGGAGGCCATATAAAATGACTCACACTGTCTCTATCCTTTTCTGGTTAAAGTAGCATAGCTCCATTGACTGTAGCGTTAGTTTGTCGGCAACAGTTCTAACTTTTCAACGGCTGTTTACCAGAAGAAAACTAAGTTGGCTTGTAACAGAAACGTACACTACACCTACCTGTGACAAACCTCACTAGGATTCTCCCAATAGATTGATCTTTCAGCAAGCGGTGAATATTCTGTCGGCCTAAAGACACGGAGGAGGGAGTAACACCTCGAAGGTGAAAAGGTATTCCTTGCCAGTGTTTCTTCACACCCAGATCCTAAGGAATGGACGTCTTCCTACATCAAATGGCTAGGTTGTTAGAATTTATAAACTACAACCCGTTCAAAGACCTCAAATCGCTCAGCTGTTCCATATAACAACTTAGTAGTTTACTTAATCCTCTCCTAACACCAATATTCAAATGCATGGTAACAAGGAAAGGTATTAAAAAAAAAAAAAAAACAGCAGCAACAACAAAGAAAAACCCCCAAAATCCTCCACAAAGCACAGTGATAGCTTCAGGCACCACCTCTCCCAAGACAGTGTAAATTACCACTGCATCCAGCATCCCATCTCTGGCCCTCTTGAAAATCACTTAAGTGATTACTGCAGGCAGCGCTTTAGCTGGAGAACAGATAAGCAACCCAACCACGGTGAGACTCATGCAAATTTATGTAGTCACAGGTTCACTTCTGCTTCACATATTGCTTTAGTGTTCTTTACCATGCTTGTAAGCGAGGATTCGAATCCAGAAAGTTTTAATGTTTGTTTGCTGAATAAGTCTTGTTTCTCCAAAAGGTGCCAAGTCTCAGCGCATGGGCAAACTGTCACCTACTCAGTCTGTGTAGGAAACGTGATTCTTACTTCCTGGAAGAATTTAACAACACTTTAAAAGTTCCACATGAGCCAGAAGCGTACCGAGAGTTTATCAGAAGGGCCTTCACCAGAGAAAGAATAAGGGCGACTCATTTTTTAAACTAAATATCAATTACACTTCAAAACACCGTGTTCAAAAAAAGGCATGGAAGATCACTTATCTTTTTAATATCCAAGCACTATAGGTGATGCCAAATGGCATGAGTTACACTACTCTCAGAGTAGAGAGACCAAGCTGAGCGGCGCGGTTGACATGCCCGAGGGACGGGATGCCATCCAGAGGGACCTGGACAAGCTCGAGAAGTGGGCCCATGCAAACCTCATGAGGTTCAACAAGGCCAAGTGCAGGGTCCTGCACCTGGGTCGGGGCCACCCCCGGCATGAATACAGGCTGGGGGATGAAGGAATTGAGAGCAGCCCTGCCGAGGAGGACTTGGGGGTACCGGCGGATGAAAAGCTGGACATGGGCCAACAATGCGCGCTCGCCACCCAGAAGGCCAACCGTATCCTGGGCTGCATCAAAAGAAGCGTGGCCAGCAGGTCGAGGGAGGTCATTCTGCCCCTCTACTCTGCTCTGGTGAGACCCCACCTGGAGTACTGCGTCCAGCTCTGGAGTCCTCAGCGCAAGAAAGACATGGACCTGTTGGAGCAGGTCCAGAGGAGGGCCATGAAAACGATCAGGAGGATGGAACGCCTCTCCTGTGCGGAAAGGCTGAGAGAGTTGGGGTTGTTCAGCCTGGAGAGAGAAGGCTCCGGGGAGACCTTATTGCGGCCTTTCCGTTCTTAAAGGGCGCTTATAAGAAACATGGCGACAAACTTCTTAGCAGGGCCTGTTGCGACAGGACAAGGGGGAGTGGTTTTAAACTAAAAGAGGGTAGATTTAGACCAGATAGAAGCAAGAAATTTTTTACAATGAGGGCAGTGAAACACTGAAACAGGTTGCCCAGAGAGGTGGTAAATGCTCCATCCCTGGACACATTCACGGTCAGGTTGGACGAGGCTCTGAGCAACCTGATCTAGTTGAAGATGTCCCTGCTCATTGCAGGGGGGTTGGACTAGATGACCTTTAGAGGTCCCTTCCAACCCAAAGCATTCTATGATTCTACGATTCTATAAAGGAACACACGTATTCCCCTTTGTCCTCTCCCTCTAAGCCTGTGGATCACCAGGGATGTTTAGAGGTACAGGTTGACCAGGGGGTACCTGAGAAAGGGTTGGCTGAGACTGGGGCTTAAGACATACTTGGGCATCTCACGCTAGGTCCAGCTGTAGGCCAGACCGCCTGGGCATCAAAATTTTGCCTCAGCATTTTCAAAGCAGAATACTTACTACCTCAGCTGGCATGGTTCTCTAAGTAAGGGCAGCATAGCAACATAGCAACTTCCTCGGAAGTTTCTGTATACCTTTTAGGTTTTGTGTATCCTATGCTCTTTTTATATGCATTACTTTCATTGTCTGTTTTCCCTATGCAGGTGGGTTTCCCTATCTTTTCCTCTTCACTCCTACTAACAGTATCAGAAACAATATCATACATCCCATATGCCGGCATGAGATAAAACTAAGTAAAATCTTGCAGATCTTTCCAGGCTGACAATTCTATAAAACAAAAAAATGTACTATGGTGTTAGCTGGAAATACAGCAGAGAAAGGTCTTCTGTATCTCTCACTAAGCAGGGATATCAGACTTGCCAAGCTGTAATGTTTTTCATTGAGAAATCACTTTTTTGGTCTTTCCACAGACAGCGCGCTACTTTATAAAGCAAATTGTTTCTGTGGTTACTCTCAGGTTCTGATACTAACACAGACTTACTTCACTCCGTTTGCCTACACAGGACAGCAGACGATTAGCACCCACATTCCAGAGAATTTGCTGCATCAGGCCAATTTCAGTGAGGACTGAGCCCACGGGCTGACTACAACTAATTCAGTGGTTAGGCAGAGGCCTCCAAAGACACTATGTTTTCATGGAGTTCATGGAAATCGCTTGGAAGAAGCAAGAAATCTTGTTAGCATCCTCTCTGAGACAACGTTTACATGATGTTCTCCAACTTAATTCAATACTTGAGAATCCCTGCAGGAGCAGGCTAATTCAGAGCAGACCGGTCATTGCATGTTGTGATGTTCACTGAACAACAGATTTAGGAATGTGTGCGTGATGCTAAATAAACACCTTTCAAACCACTTGCATTTTTACTCTAGGATTACCTACAAAAGAAGAATTGTCCCTAAGCAATCTGCAAACAGCGGTTCAGAAAACAAGTGACAGGTGTGGAACCAGTGACCACGCCAGCTTCTGTACAAACCACAGCAGCAGAGACCGTGTTCTTAGGTAGAAAGTGTTGAGAAAACTGGACCCTTCCTCCTCTTCATCCCAAAATAATCGGGTCATAGCACCCCCCGAGACAGGCAGCAGTACAGATCAAGATCTGTCACAGTCTCGGGGGGCAAGAATCCTCCAGGTCCCTGCTAAATATCCTAACCACAGGTTAGACGCCTCTTTACCTCTCCTGCCCCATGGTGCAGTTTGGTCTTTCAGAATGTCATGCAATAGTGCTGTTTATCATAAAATAACTCCACCCCTTAAATACTGCCAAAGCCGCGCTTAAACATGCTCTCCTATATGTGCAGACATCACACAGTACTCTAGTGCTGCTCCTAAGTGAATGTTCATTTCCTTTTATTGGCAAAGGTTTCTGCCAGTGAATCAATCTGCTGGTGGAGACAGACTAGGAACTGCGGCAGAGGCCACAAGCAAGGCAGTCAAAGCAGAGGTAAGTTGCTTGTACATATGTGTTCATGGTCTCTCTCTCTGTTGCCTGACTCCATAAAGATGTGCAGTCTTGCTTTGGTGCAGTTGCTTGTCAGACTAGACCGCCTGCATCCTTTCTGATCTGCAAGGCTGTTATTATGCATCAAAGCGCGTGTTTGCTAAAGTTGAGGAGAGGAGGAAGTCTTCGACCTGCGCAAATGGGAAAAAGGAGTAACTGACGGCTTCATTTTGTTCTACCTGTGTTGGGTTTTTTCCTAAGGATGTCACTGTGGATGCATGAAAATCTTGGTATTGAAAGCTTGTGCATAAATCGGACATTTTGCTTCCACAGTTTCAAATGCATTTAAGCTTTCCTTGTAAGTTAACCAGGAGATTCTGGCACCTGCTAGCCACATTAACTGCCCTGGTGCCTTTCTGTCTCATTTACAGCGTATGTGAAAAAAATATTATGACTCTCTCAAGAGTACATTGATCAATTTCTAGAAGGTTTAAAGCTTATTTTCATGAAATATCAGAAGTCTCCAGAAATGGCCTTTTCAATGTATCTTTCAAGTGGTCTCTTCCTCTACTTCTTTTTTTAATTAAATATTTCCATGAATTCCAGTTTGCCATGGTAAATGCTGCTCTTTGGTGGTGTTTCATTAGATAAAAAGAGTAGATGGCTGTTCAAGGCTCCTACCATCAAGACTTTGCCACTGAAATTAATGAGACCATGCGTGCCAAGCCTTGGAGTTAGTTGGCGCACTCTCTCTGATTTACGAAGCATTCATCTGGAAGTGCCTTAAAACATGCCAGCTAAGCCAGGTGACCATATAGTATATAGAAAAAAGTATACCCTAAAAAGAGCAACAATTTAGCTACCCCGTTGCCTCACCTATTAGTACAGAACCAAACTGGACTTTAGCTGAACTTTTCAGTTGTGTTCCCAAACGATGTTCCACATGCAGAAATAGAGGAACAGGTTTTACTTCTGTTTGAACTGAATAAAAGAGCAGAAAGCAGTGGAGTATCTACTACAAAGCCATGCTTCTAGAGCACACAGGTGGGGGGATTTCTGTTCTATTGACAGAAGAATGGAAGTATTCTCCTACAAAGTGGATGGGCTAGAGTGAGTTTGGATGCCAGTACTAAAATCAAGAGTATATCCCAGTTTTGGTTTAATCCAAATGTTCTAGTGACTCAAGGGGTATGACAGATTTAATAAAAAATGAAAATAATTGAGCACTCCCTCCCTCACGAAGAAGTTCAGAGAGAACAAATCTCTTGGCTATCCTTTCCAGGTTCTCCAAACCTTAAAAATCTTCCCCACGATATGTCAGAAAATATACTCTGGTTTTATGACCTCTCTCCTCCATGCTGATTACAAAGGTGGCTACAGCCAAAAAGCAGGGCACTAACTAGATAGAATGCACCCTACAATTTCTATTCAGAAAAGCTTCCCCGGGACCATCAGTCAACTCCAAAACCCCATCAAAATGCAGTCTTTCCTCCAGGTGGCCAAGACACAGATTTACATAGGAAGGACCATACGTGAGAGAGAAAGGAATGAACTCATGGCACAAACTGGCACCGATATCATACAAACACATTCCCCCAGGTTTGTTCCCCATCTTCCTGGAGCCCTTGACTCACTCCTGGCCCCCACTACATGGCGCGAGCTGTGGAGAGTCCCTCCTCACACAGGTGGCAGCACCCTGGGGAACAGACCCTGGGCAACCTTCAGGAGAGTCCCCACTTGGGTCTTCATGTGGAATTCCACACCAGACTCTTCCTAACGCAAACACCTCCGCACGCGCTCTCTCACACAGCTTCAAGATGTGGTGCCTCCTCCTGCTGCTCTGCTCCCAAGGAATTGCCCTTTCAGCAGGATTCACAACACCCTCCACTCTGAATTCAGACAAAAGCCAGTACAGGAAGACTCGCAACCCCGAGTGTTTTATGAACGTGGTAAGTTGGGTCACTTTCTCTCCCTTTCTTTCTAAAGCGTCTCGCCAAGTACCACTACCACTGCCCCATCACTAACAGTCCCTGTCAGGAGGCTAAGAAGGGCCCCTTCCACATCTCCCATTTTCCCAACCTGCCTTTTCCAAAACCACTGCAGTAGTCACCGCTGCAACAGCGGCCGGCTCTGAATGTGCCAGGGACAGATGGGACTCTTGCACATTGCATGAGGACAGACACGTAGCACTGCAACGGAGGCTGCCGGCTGCTACTTTTGGCTCCAAGGCCAGGCAACTCCCCAGAACCTCCCGGGGGGCACTGAGATCCAGGCTACTGAATTTTGACCCCAGCAACAGGACTCAGCCCCGGACTGTGACCAGAGCACAGACTACTCGCCCCAGTCCATACCAAACCGAACAACAGACCTCCGCTGCCTGCATTTAGGGTGAACCCCAGCAGAAATACGATGGAGGCAGGGCTGGGCCATGCCTCATGGCGCTTGTTTGCAGTCACCTTTCTCAACACAGGTTGGTATTTCGGGCTACCGCACAAAGAAGGGAAAAGTGCGATCCTGGCAAGAGAACAAAGATCCCTCCAGCACTGTGATAGGGAGCACCGGCCTAGAAGAAACCTTCATGCTCCTATCCAAACGGTCTGAGCTGCCAGGGAGAAGAATTCCTTTGCAGTGGAGGCAAAGGCTGGTTTCTAGTCTCGAGGGAAGCAAAGTCCTCCCCTTCTGTAACAACCTGTTTGCTCAGTACGGTGGCAAGGGAGCTTGAACCCCTTCTTCAGACAGCAGATTCTCGCAACACAAAGTAATCCAAGACCCCTTGCTCTGAATCACTACAGATTTCCTCACAGTACATGCAAAATGAGGTGTAGGCGGTCTCATGAGTTCCTTAGTGACAAGAGCTCCACCTTTGTTTGCCTTGCCTGCATGGCTTGCCTAATCACGCTTTGGCAAGAAACGGTTCATTATGGACCAAACCCCACATCTTCTGGCATTGTCTTATACAGATACTGCTATGTATTTAATCTGTAGGAAGGCATGATCTGTATCAGCTTTGCAAACTATCTCCCAAAAGGTTAGTCACTCCATACAGTTTGGCTTTGTCCCATAACATGGCAACAAATGCCAGACAACTGCCACCTAAGCAGGCCTGAAGACTTTTGATGCATCTTTTTACAAGACCTGTAATATTTATTCTCAGCCATGCTCCCTGTGGCCAGGGGCCTTGCACTGCCACCACAGAACAGCCCACATCCACACTGCTCAGCTTGGTTACCCTCCAAAACAGGACAACTTGGATGTTAACAAACTCTCCTTTGGCTTCCCACAGAGTGAAATTATCAGATATCATGGATACCCCAGTGAGGAATATCAAGTTCCCACGGAGGATGGATACATTCTTGGTGTTTTCAGAATTCCCGCTGGGAGGAACAGCCAAAATACAGGTGTGACACAGTTATAGGACATAAGGAAGGTCTGAGAGCCAACTCTTACATGGGTCCCCCATCTTTCCCCTTTGCACATGCAATGGCATGTTCCACACCTTTCCATCTCTGCAAGAGCGCCTAGTCAGGAACGGGGCCTGAATTCTGTCTATAGGTTAAAAGACTCCTGCAAAACCAGACTCTGCACCCCAGTTTTAACTACACAGTACTTACTACTACAGCATAAGAAAACCCTCTTCTTTTACAGGGAAAAAGCCTGCAGTCTTGCTACACCACGGTACTGTAGCAGATGCTACCTACTGGATTTCTAACCTGCCCAACAACAGCCTGGGCTTTATCCTCGCAGATGCTGGCTATGATGTCTGGATGGGAAACAGCCGAGGAGACACCTGGTCTTTAAAACACAAGACCCTTAAGACCTGCCAGAAAGAGTTCTGGCAGTTCAGGTATTCCATGGAGAAAGAATTGCTGAAGAAAGCAACTTCCAGGGGACTAGCAAGCTTGGGTAGTTAATATTGAGATGCAGAACTTTTCTCCTTCTGGTTATATGAAATAATCCCGTTCTGGATTATATGAAAACCCTACTGGTTTTTCATATAATCTGACTTCAAGTGGGACATGCAACATCTAAGGAGACTGGACCAACTCTTTTCCCCAGATGCAGCCACTTCTGGGCACATTGGGAAGGTCATAAGAAGGGCTTGGCTACGTGACCTGGACAGGCCCTTCTGGAATCAGCACATACAGAAGCAAAGCTGGAAGTAAACAGGTCACCTTTGTCCATACGCAGTGCTGCTTTCTTTGGGGAAAAGACTTCCAAAACTGTGAGGCATCTGTAATCTTGAAGTCTCCCACCAGATACCATTGTCCCAAGTGCAGCCAGGAGAGGAGGCTGCTCAGCTCAGTCTAGAAATCTGACCTATCACACCTGATGTTAACTGAGAGAGAAGTATTTTTTGTAACCCATCCTGGTGAGAGCAATGATTAAATTCAGTTCCCCAAGGGCTGCTGACAGGTGAGACTGGCACCTCCTCCACAGAGAGCCCAAGGCATCAGGCAGCCTGGCAGTACAGCTGCATCCCTCTACCCTCTTCCCTAATTCAAGCAAGAATGCAGACAAAGCGTGCAACCTCATCTGTCAATGGGTTCTGCTTGGTGCAACGAACAAAACTGACATTCAGTAGCTCACACTGTGATAGTCGAATTCTCTGCTAGCTTTTTTGTGTTTCTCCCCTTTAGCTTCGATGAGATAGGTAAATACGATATTCCAGCAGAGCTGTACTTCATCATGAATAAAACTGGACAGAAGCACGTGTATTATGTTGGTCACTCAGAGGCTTCAACTGCAGGTAATATTAGGACTGCCTGGGTACAAAACAGTTAACGTCACTACCTGATTGGAGTATGTCTCTCTTCTAAGTGCATTCTAAGGGTCTTTTGGCAGAACAAATCATTCAGGCCAAGACATCACCTTGTTTGTCTTTAGACACCTCTGGTTTAGGCAACCAGTTAAAGTTCTCACCAAATCCATCAGCAAAGAGATTTGGACATGTTCAGAAAACAAGACGGGATGCACCCTTTTCGGTTTTCCTTCCTTCCTTCCTTCCCTCCCCATATGCTTCCTTTATGTGTGCATTCACTCTTACACGGGTTTATGCTTAGTTACAAGTAAAAAATTCTGCTCTTAACCTACCAACCTTCAGATAATTATTGCGTTACTGCATGCCAGCATAAACATATACAGTCTTTTAGAGACTGCAAGCTGAAAAACTCATTATTTTATTACAGTTTAGGAAACTTTAGAGGGAACCTGTATTAAGAAAATCTGATTAATGCATCTTCTCCAACAAAAATGGCCTTAATGCAAAATTATCAGTTCTTAGAAAATCGACACCTGTACACGCTCTAATGAACCTCTATCTTTAGAATGAACTCTGTCTCCCAAATAAAAGTTTCAAGAAAAAAACATTTTCCTTAGGTCTGCAGCACAAACAATGAGCTGCCTACTGCCTTTTTATTTACTTGGTCTCTAGAGATCTCTGCACTAACTGGACTTGTGTCTTCTGTGTTTGCAGGCTTCGTAGCATTTTCTACTTATCCTGAGTTGGCTCAAAGGGTTAAAGTGTTCTTTGCTTTGGGACCAGTAGCCACAATCACACATGCTACCAGTCCTCTGGTAACATTTACACGTCTTCCCCAATCACTGATCAGGGTATGTCATTCCTCTTTCCAAAAGACGTAATTGTCTGCTTTGTCTCTACTGGATTCTCTCAACCTGAACTGATTTTAAGGGGGTGATGAGGTATGAAATAACTCAATGTATCAGACTGCTGACAGTGCTGGTAGGCTTCAGGCTTTCCACAGAGCTACGCTGCAAGGCTTGACACGGTATCTCTTTTGCAACTTCTTTAACATAACAGGTATATTTTCACCATTATTTGTTTAAATCAAATATTTTTGAAGGAAGCTCAGAAATACCAGAATAAAAGGAGTCTAACATAGTCTACTAAATCTAGCCTTAAGCACTAGTAGAAAACCACAAATAGGATATTGCACATCTTCACTTTATTAGACATGCAGTTCAATTACGCTTGTGAAATACTTACTTGTGAAATGATAAGGAAACTTAAAGGGAAATACCTATTTCACACCAGAACTTGCCAATTTAATAGAATCTGCTGGGAATGGTGGAAATCCTGCATGCTATACTTTACGACAAACTGCAGGAGCACATGCTCTTTCTGCCCAAGCTGTACCCATTAGGTGACTATAGAGCATCCAGCTCTACACCCTTCTCATTTGTCTGCTCCCTCTTTACTTAGTAGCAATACTCACAGTACAGTTTGTGCACCTGTCTGGAAGAAATTTTAGGGCAAAAAGGGACTTCCTATACTCTGCAGTCGTGAGTGCAGCCAACTGCTCTTTCTCACTGAGGTTCAGTGCTCTAAAACCAGATGGACAGTGACCTCCAGAACTCATGCCTAATAATAAGAAGCTCTTGGGAAGAACACACTTTAAAGGATACTGGGATGACAAGTAGTTTCAGCAATCTTGGTTAAGAGGCAAAGCTATTAGAGAAGGTGGAATGACCGTTTTCTGCATGAAAGAATCCTGCAATAAGGAAAAAAAAAAGTGTTGCACTTTTCCCCCCCTCAGTTACTACTTGGCTGCAAAGGAGCTTTTCACCAGAATGAACTGCTGAAGGGGCCTCTAACATGGATCTGCAGATGTCTGGGAAAAGTTTGTGGCAGTATCTTCTCCTACATAGCTGGGGACAGGATACAAAGTCTGAACACGGTAAGCATGCCCAAGAACAACTTAATACAAGTACAGATAAAGTAATTTTGAAGGAAAACAATTTTTCTGCCTTATGTCTACTTACAGTTGCATGGATATAGAGAAACGTGTTGGGGTTTTCAAGTAATGCCAACTAGGACCTCAGCTAATGATGAGATGTGCCACCTGACACATTCAAATCACACAAGGAAGAAAGGCTGAATTCAGAATGGTCCCATCTTGCAATGATGTCCCTCAGTGTCCCCTCTTCTGAGGCTAAGCCAAAGAACAGTTGGACAGATACCAAAGCTTTATAAAATGGACAAATGGATGGAGAAAGAGATTTTTTCTTTTGCACAATTCATATTTTCCTTCCTAAATAGGAAGACATCCAGACCATCTGAACCTAAGAGATTGTTTCCTTTTGGCCACTACACATCACAGCATTTCCAGCCAAAACTCAAAGCTGTTCCTTCACACTTTTCTCAACAGCAAGATCTCATTCCTTTACTCTGGCTGCTACCTTTTTTCTTGCAGACCTTCCACATGTCCGTTCTCCAGTGGCCTTTGAACTCTCATACTCAGACTATTTAACAAGTGTTCCCATAAAAAGCTCCCACACATGTAGCCTCATTATGCACAAGCAGACAGCCTATTAATAATCCTCCTCTACCGATTAAGCACAGCACTATTTAAAAGCATCACACAAACTGTAGAAACTGGGAAAAACAAAGGCCATACACACTCCCCAAATGATGTTTTCCATGTGACTAAGCACTAACGTGACAAATACTCTCCCAAAGGGATAAAATTCTACATACTCATTCCCACTGTAAACTCACATATTTCTGAGCCTCTCCTCAACTTTCTTTTTGATATTTGAAGAATATCCTATTAAAAACGGGTTTTAACACAGCAGCAGTACGTTGCTCAGGTCCTTCACCGCTTTATTCTGTCACAACACTGGATCCCTGCCTTTATAACACTTCTGCTTTCTCTCCAGAGTCGAATAGATGCATTCGTAGCACATTACCCTGCTGGAACATCAGTACAGAACATTATCCATTGGCATCAGGTATAATTGCGCATTGACGTATAAACGGACCCTTACTCCTGTTTTTTATGCAACCAACAGCCTCCAGGGAAGTCCAGAGGTGGTGGATCTGGGAAACTGCCCATCACATCTTCTCACATGCTGCCACAGAGGGAGCACTGTTTCCCATGGCTCACCAGACCATCACCCAAGTTGCCCCTTTGGTATCAGGCACCGAGATTTCCCCAGGGCACATCAGACCCCTCTGCACGTTGGGCTCTAATGGCTTCCAGCCTTCATCTTTATTTATGAAGACATTTGCCTTGAGAGCTGCAGAAGTGAACGCAAGCACGGTCTAGGCACTTGGCAGGCAGTAGGAGGATAGTGGAAACTTGAGCGGCCAGAGGATGAGCCAGACAAAGAAGTAACGCAGGTTAAAGCTTTTCTCCCAGAGGGTTAATTGCAGCCTGGATCACCTCCCAAAGCCAGTTCACCACAAAACACTTCTGCTGGCACGACGGCAAAGTGGGGAACTGCCTCTTCTGCTGGCATCTTACGCCACTCTCAGACCTAAGCTTGTTCTGCCTATGCTCCAAATCAGAGCAGGGCAAGAGAGCGTCGGCTCAGAAACACGTCACTGTACGTGCACAGAACTGTGGCCACTTCTGCCAACGCTTGAATATATGCATGCTCCTGCACACACCCCTGACTAAAATTCCCAGGATCCAGACCACCACCACCCAGAGCCAGAAAACAGGGACAAGCGAGCAGATCTCTAGCATATCCTCAGTTAGTTTAAGGCTTGCATAAAAAAATGCACACAGGTTTGCAGTAAGACAGATTCACCTTTTATTATTTCTTTTTCCTTTCAGACAAAGCACATTCAAGAAGGGAACAGTCTAGTGTTAAGCTAATCACACCCTGCTCCCCATAGCCAAACTCTCGTAAGAAGCACAGAGCCTCTGGAAATGCCTCCACTACTGTGAGCAGACCAGACAAAACTGACACACAAAAGTCGAGGTGTGTGACGAGGTATCGGTGTCATATGTTACACTAGACTAGTAATAGCCCTGACACACCTCGGTGCCACAAACAGGGACCCCAACTTTAGCTAACTAAGATAGTCGAGCAAAATTTTGATAACAAAACATACCAAGGGTGGCGGCTGAGGATCAGGAGAGAATGTTAGCAAGAGGAAAGGCAATGAAGCCTCTCACCCTACCATCCATCCTCAGTACCCCTGGAAGCCTGCAACCAGAGGAAGGGGTGGGAGTAACTCACAGTCCACTGCCTGAGCCTTGGCTTCAATCACAGGCAGGAAAACACCTCCTGCGCTCTGCTTTGTCTGTTAACACTTTCATTTTACCTGTCCCTGTTACAATATTAACAGCTAACACGTGCAGACCAATTTCAAGCTTATGACTACGGCTCTAAGGAAAACATGAAGAAATACAACCAGGTAAGGCAATACGGTTTCTCTGAGAACTCATCCTTGGGTTCTGGCAAAACTAAGAACAGAAAAATTCAGATTTTAGCACCTGCGAGTGCTACACAAAGAGGGAGAGAGTGGTCTGAGATCATGTTTCACCTGAATCTAATACTCATACATGTAAAAGTCTATTCACAGACAAGGCATAGACAGTTCCTTGCAGACAGCTAACAGAAGTTCGTTTTGCCTCCCCTACTGATGCAGGGATGTGTCCAACGACATGTCAATTTACCTGCCATTCCCAAAAAGCTAAGAGCCACACCCAGGTCCTAGGACTGCATGAGTATGGAGCTCTTCACTCCCCCAAAATCCTCAAGGTCTGCCCTTCAGCTGAACACTAGACTGGGGGGGGGGCGGGGGGGCGGAGAGGAAGAAAATTGGAAATGCATACCTTGGTTTTGGGAAGCTACTTACCGCAAAAATAAAACAGAAGGGATGATTCAGTACAGCCCAGTGGAGAATACTGCTGGGGTGAATTAATGTATCCTGTACAGAAAAAAGGAAACGGACGAAACTTGGTCACTGGGTCACTTTGGTTACTGCCTAGTCTACACTCAGAAATGCTGTGCTCCTCCTGCAACACTGATAACTTGCCTGACAATTTTCTGAGATTTGATCAGATCAGTTGACTTGCAGTGAGCTTTTCTGAGTCAGGGCAGGTTATTTTATGGGTGGCACATTATTTTACAGGTGGAGAAAGACTCCAAAGATTTCTCAGACAACTTCCATCCACACATATGGTCTTTAAATACTGAAGTTTAGATTTTGGAATAGGCAATGTTCTATTCTCAATACTTCGGCTGGTTAGGAAACTGCCCAAAAAAGCAGTCAACGAGAAAAAAAATAGAACCACCCTTAGATAATAGGGGTCAATTTAAAAGCATCTTATGCATGGTCCCTCACCACCCCATAGACAAATAACCATCCTGCATTAAGGCATTTGGCTCAGGTCTCAACAGATCTCCATTCTACTCTTCCGTGTATCTTTGATATCCTCTGTGATGATAGACAAGGCAAGTATGCTCACGGGCTATTACTCCATCAGTAGCAACACTGTGACCTAGAGAAGCGTCAAGTGAAGTCTGGAAAAATACAACTAAAAGTCTTTCACTCCATGTGCCATAAAAGCATGAAGAGGACCCTACATCAGCCAAAAATGGGACACACACAAACAACAACTCCACAGTCCTTGCCTGATAAACACAGACACTGCTCTTTCCATGTCCCCACCTCCAAAGGGCACAAGCAGGTGTCAAACTGCAGGACAACTCATAGCCATGCATTACAGAAAGACACAGGAATAGGATGGATCGTTCCCTTTCGTGGTCAACAGGGAATGGGGTTAGGGCAATAAACACTAAGAGGGTGCCCTTCATCCTTACTGTTTTACTGTAGGGAGTGCAGGAGGGAAAGAGAGGGGCTTGCACAGAATCCTTTCCCTAAACACCACTTCTGATAAAACAGCAGTCACTCAGGTCTCCTCCCTTTCTTACAGCCTAACCCTCCTGCGTACAAGATAGAGAAGATAAGCACACCAATTGCTGTTTGGAGCGGTGGACTTGACAAATTTGCAGATCCAAAAGACATGGCAAAGCTACTTCCTCGGATCACTAATCTCATTTACCATGAGCATTTTCCTGCTTGGGGACATCTTGATTTCGTCTGGGGCCTTGATGCAGCTGAGAAAATGTATTGGAAAATCATTGAAATAATAACAAAACACCCTTAAAGCTTCACACAGACAATTCATTCATCCAGTAAAAACCCAAAAGTTTTAGCACTAGAATATGAGTACAGGGATTGTCATAGGGGTTTACAAACTGATTGGTTTGCAATTTTTTTTACATTGTTTTCCATGTAAAACTGCAGTCTGTCTGAGGAAGTTGAGGTACATGGGGATGACCGCTGAAAACACAAACATATTAGAAGGAATGCTTCAGGGATCACTTATTTTGGAAGATTTTAGCTTTTATAGGACTGATTTTCCTACAACTAAGATTTCATTTTCACTTCCCTTGTAGATCAATACCACACATTCCACCTGAGACAGAAGTGTTATCCCATGAAAACCCAAAAATGGGAGATACTAATTTCTCCGTTGAAGTATTACGGATCTTTGTTTAAATAAACCATCTACCCTCTTGATAGAGTGTTTTGCCTGTTTTCCTCTCCTCACATTACCAACAGCAGCAAGCCAGACCCAAAGGACCTTCAGTTCTAAGACTACCCCGGCATCTAAGCAGACAGTAGTTGGCTTTAATGGCCCAAATGCCAAGGAATCCAAAACCAGAAAACCTATGTCAGAGAGAAATCACTTGATAGTTGGACAGGTGCAGATACTCCCTTACCCTCACACTAACTAATGGTTTGTTAACCCCCTTACTACAAAGAGCACAACTGTCTTCATGCTCATAACCTGGCAACTGAGGATTGAGGAGATGCAGACACAGCAGCAGCCTGCACACAAAGGGCGACAGCATCCATCTCAAGAAATGTTCCTGGAGCTGCCAATAAAGAAGTTGTTTCAAGTTCTTGTAGCTTCTTAGTTCACCCTGTTAGTGTGTCCCACTTGCTCACCTACAAGATTATTCCAGGAGGTGAAAGATCACATCAAACGTTCATCATTACAGGCCAAGACAGGGTAGCTCAGGCACCGTGGGTGTTTCTGGGTGGGGACTTAAGCCCACATTCCTCAATCAAGACCTGTGGCAAATGAAACCCATTTGATGATAATCTGCGAGATAGACATCAATATATAAGTAAGACATGTTTGTCTCATGCAATAGAGAAAACACGGGCTAAGGAGATGACACACCTTCAATGGCTGGACTTGATGATCTTTTTCCAACCTAAACAATTCTATGATTCTATGATTCTCTAGCAGCCTGTGGTACCACTGGGAACTGAGCTCACAACTTCTGGAGAGGTTCGCAGTCCAAGACACAGAGATTGCGAAGTGGCTACTCTCACTTACACCACATTATTTAAAAACCCCAGGGTCCTGACCGCCCCAGAGAACTCAAAACAGACCCAGCCCACCTCCACAACATAGCAGGGCAGACCTGGCATGGGCACAGCAAACATTACACCCAATAAAACACGAGCTCTAGGTCGGAAGGGAGGGGGAGCAGGACCAAGAATTCCAGCTTAGGTAAAGAGGAAGCGAGCACCTCTTTGAACTGTCTGGCAGCAAAGCCCTTCACTCTGCTCTCACTCACACTTCCGCAGCACCACCTAACATTTAGGCAAGATGCACGTGATGAACCTGACAGCGTGACGCTGCACAAAACATAGGATGGAAGAGAAGGAAAATAAAGAATTGCAACACCAAACTCCTCCTAACCCTCACCAGTGGTGCCTTTTCCCTGCCGCAGCATCAGGGCCAACCATGACCTAACTCAGATTCTCCATGAACCAGAGCACATGCCTCTGCCCGACTGAAGAAAGCAAAGGGCAGACACTGGAGGCTGCCCTTTCTGGGAGATGAATGAAGGGGGACCTAGCAGTTCCTCAAAACCTAGTTGTGAGGACACAGGTCTGAGATTAAGCTCACTTCAGCTTGGAAGCAGCCACCAAGGGGCACTCCAGGACATCAAGTTCAAATTTCTCTAGAGGGCCTTCCTGTGCCATACCAGCCACAGGCACACCCTGCAAGAGGTTACAGGGAGGCATTCAGGTCAGTGACCAACACTGCTTGGGAAAGAACACAACATGCAGTGTCTTCCATTCTGAACACCTAAATCAGCCTAAGGTTCAATCTAACATCACAGTTACAAAGTTTTACAAAGGATTGCCAAATTCTCTAATGGAATACAACAATTTCCAAATACTCATCAGATAGGCTCTCCACTTGCTAGAGATTCCAGCAACCAAACGTTATCTTCTCATTGCCATCCATCAGGAATGAGTCCTGGAATGGCCAGTGTCTGGACAAGAGAAACACCCATCCCTTACACTTCCCCTCGGAAGACTGTTAGACTTGGGCAACATCCTTGTAGCGCTGTAAGGGTCCCCTTGCACCTCTGCTTCAGGTTGGGCTTGAGTCAACAGTCCCACCGAGCACAAAGAAACCCTCCATGGCACGGACCAGAGCCTGTTTTTTGTAACACTTTCAGCCAAACTCAGTGAACTGCCAGTGTCGAATGAATGCTCATACAAACAGGATTTTCATTGCTTGGCCAAATCAGCCCGTCCTGTTCTTAAAGCCAGGACTAAGACCTGGTGCCCCATACCCCAGCCATCAGCACCAAGAGTGGTACTTCAAGGCTGCGATGCCAAGCAGGCAGAACAGCCATGCACACAATGAAAGGAAGGAAAGGAAATGCCCTTACCGTGCCTGGGGAAAGGCAGGGTGAGCTAAATACAAGTCTCTTAGACCATACCTAGACTTCGGTGTCCAGGTTGGGCCCAAGGAGATACATCAACATCTGCTGAATGAGTTCAGCAGAAGGCCGCCACGGAGGTCATCCAAACTTACCATGGAGCGACTGCTGTGTTGGCTAGACATGGCTAGCAGAGGTCTGGGCCAGCCGACAGCACTGCACTGCATAGCCTCCTCAGAAACCCAGGTGACAGCCTCTCTTCCTACTGCAACCCCCTACCTCCTCCGTCTCAGGGGAGAAAATTCCCTCCTCTCCAGCGATCCCTCTTCCCAGGTATCACAGTCCCATACTGACCACTGCACTTCATTTAAACCTTCCTCCTCTTCCTCCTCACCCATAGACACCTTCCTCAGCGACAGTGCTAACCGTGTTTCCCCTCAGTGAGCCGCATCCCCGGTGCAGATGAGCCCAGGTGAGGCGTGCGTGCCTACCAGAACCCACGCAGGTACGGACTTACTTAAGCGATAGCTGGACTGACACCAGGAACGTGGGAAACGTGGAGGGGACACACGCCAGGTGAGCACGGGCCACGCTGCGGAAATCCCCCTTGGGGCCCTTCAGCCCTCGCCCGCCTCCGCTCACGCAAGGCACCTCCCGCGCTCGCCGCCGCTTCCCCTCGCCCTCCCGCTGGGCTGCAACGGCGGCCCCGTGCGCCGCGCAGGCGCCTCCCTTCGCCCCGCACCGCAACCTGGGCCGGCTGCGGCGGCGCAGGGCGCTCGGCTCGGCTCCTCTCCGCGGCTCCGCCGGCACCTGCCGCCCCGCCCCGCCCGCCGCTCCTGCGCAGGGCGCCCAGGGCACCGGAGTCCCGGCGGGGCGAGGCCGGGCGCGGAGGCCCAGGCCGCCCCGCCGCTCCTGCTCCCACCTCCCCGCGGCGGGGCGGGCGCCTTTCGCCTTGTCTCCAGCACCGGCCGCCGGGGCCGCTCACACTGAGAGCCGGTAAGCAGCCGCCGCCTTCCCCGGTCTGGGGAGCGCGGGGCAGGGAGCTGGCGGGGCGCTGCCTCCCCGCCTCCATCCCGCTGCTTTGCGCCAACGGTCCCTGCGGGCAGAGGGAGAAAGAGGTGGCGCCGCGCCGCGCCGTGTCCCTTCTGGGGCCGGGGAGCGGTGGGAGCCGTGGCCGGTACGAGCTCCATCAGCTCCACTGCCCCGGCCAACGTCCCCGGTGCGCGGTCGGCCCGTCCCGTCCCCGCCCCGGGTGTCAGGTGCCGCGATCCCAGGAGGCCGGTCGGAAACCGCCCTCCCCCGGGCAGGGCGGAACTCGGGCTATGGACAGCCCCAGGCGGGCTGCGCGCTGGGGCAAGGAGGAGCGAGGGAGCAGCTGTCGGTGCGTGGATGCAGCGTGGGCACCGCGGGGTCACTTCTGGGTGTGCGGGGCGGCGGGGAGCAGCGAGCCTGGGCTGGGTAAAGCTGCTGATTTCACCGCGTCTGCAAAAATAGGCGGTTATAGTGTGGTGGGGAGCAGAGCTCAGAACCTTACCGTGTTTCAGAGAGAAATGAAACTTATAACAGTACTGTATTTTTAAATAATTTCCATGTGCATGTGAAAGATTATCATCGGAACAGAAAATGAAAGAATGTAAAAAAAGAAGAAATTGTGTTCGCTGGGCATCTGTAACTCTCTCATAAGCTGTTCCTGCTCGTGTACCTCATTTTGTACCTACCTCGTTCCGACCTCGGTAGGATCTAAGGTGTCCCTCCAAAGCGCACCGAGGAACGTAATTCACTTCTCTCACACATGGATGCGCTCTGCTGTTTCAGAAGGGTGGCAAAAAGTCTCTTCTGGGGGAATTCCTCTTGGTTTGGAATTCTTTTTATTTAATACGCACATGGTTCTGAATGCTTGTCTGAGAAGTCATGGGCAGGAAAAAAACCACCTTTTACTGAGAATGGAAAGTGGTGAGATTGTGAGGTCTTGGATGGACTGTAGTTCCCAGGGAGTTCATTCCTCAGGCGAAGACTGGCTTTGGGAA
Organism: Calonectris borealis; assembly: GCF_964195595.1. Taxonomy (NCBI): domain Eukaryota; kingdom Metazoa; phylum Chordata; class Aves; order Procellariiformes; family Procellariidae; genus Calonectris; species Calonectris borealis. The sequence continues at coordinate 24,672,105 of NC_134318.1, forward strand.
AGTCCTGTCTTCACAGAATTGGGTTTTCTCCTCATTGCAGGCTAAAGTGGTTGACTGTCCAAAGCTGCAGTTAGCATATATTTGATAAATTGCCTTAGACCATCAGGTCCTAGAAAATAGGATACAGACTCAGAACTTTATCAAATATTCCTAGGAAAATGGAGTCCTGGTTTGTTGTTGTGGGTGTTGCTGAGGCAATATATTGTGTTCCTCTGTAACAGCTTGATTTTCTGAGATGCTAAATGTGTTTCTGCCTGGTATATTCCATGTCTGAGTGCTAAAGGTGTGAATTACTAAACCAAAGGCCAGTGTTGACAAGTCCAGAGTTTCATAGATCACAGGAGCATATAGGAAGCATTCCTCCCAAATCCTGTGTAATTCTGTAGGTGCGAATTTCATAGTTACATTTTTTTAATAGTATTTTGAGTGGCTGTAAGTGCAGGGGGGTTATTTTGTAGTATTATGTTTAAAAATAGGGTTCAGTGTCTTGATCAATCCTGCAATCACATGTATTGCTAATATTGCTATGGGGATACTGTGAAGGCATTTCTCATGTGGTTTTCTTTATGTGCATGAAGTATGCTCAAGGTCAGGCCTTAAGGCATTTCCTGGAAGTTAATCACCAAGCTGAGGAAGAGTGTAGCTCAAGGTGAGGAGTGTTGTGAAATCTTCAACTGCTGAGGGAGTGGCAAGGTGACTTATGCATGAAGACACTGAGCAAATGCTGTATAAAAATAAATATTTGGTCTCTGTTTGCTGGACTTGTATGCATAGTGGGTTTTTTCTGTTCTTATCTGACTCCTGAGATTTTATTTCTGTATCAAAGGTTACGTTTCCAGTTTGTGTTCTGAAACTTAGTTTTCTGCCGTGTAATGAAAGTCTTTGTCTATTTCATTTTAATAAATATTTAACATTTAGATTGCCATGCCAGAAAACATATTTTCTGGTCATTGTTTCCATTATAAGTAGAAGTATCAGTCCATGAAAGCAAATGATCTTGCTTGTACAGGTCCTGAATGATCTGTATGTAGTGGCTTAGTACTGTTGTTTCATAGGCATCCCTTTTATAAAAATCCAGCATTTTCAATCTTACATGGATGATGATACCTCCTGGTAATGCTGTGAGTCAGGCACCTGCTCAGACACAACCCATTGCCTACCACTTCCTACTGGCAGCTCTAGATGACTCACAGTTCAGCACACAACATACGGAATTGCGTTAGGGAAGCTGTGGGCTCACTACATAATCAACGCAGAAAGTATCTTCCTCTTTTAGCATCTCCGAACCACTGTCAAGAGGCCTTCAGAGATGTCTAGCTCTCTCCATTGATATGGCAAGGAGCTTGGATAGGCTGCAAAGATCATTGGACTCATCCTGAAGGGAAAAGCAAATAATTTGGAAACAGGCTTAAAGGTAGTCTGTGTATAGCTTCCCTGGGATGAATAGCCTGTTGGCCTGCAAGTGTATAAAATGTTAGCCACAAATCATTGTGCTCGGCTTTGATATTCCGGATAATTCAGCTGACTTTCAAGCAGCCCTGTGAGCTGACTGTGTTACAGTCAGTGCTGCTATAAAACATGTGCTTGCCATTGTCAATCTCAGCAAACTTACAAAAGAGAAGTTAAATATTTTAACTACCCAAGTAGAAAAAATGGTGTAAAGCACACTGAATTCTTCTTGTCGAGCCAGACATTCCTGTTTTTTTTCCCATCTCATAGCATGAGATGTCCTGAATCACCTAGGATAGGGCAGGAGGTCAAATACTTCATTATGAAATCAACTAACTGTATTAGCTTAATATAAGCATCCTACTGCAGAAACATGCCAGATTAACTGGTAGTTATTTGTACTTGTTGACCACACTCCATCCTGTAGGTAATATCACTGTCAGTTTTTTATCTGCATTTTGCTTACTTAACCATTAGTGTACAAAATAGTCAGAATCCATTGAACTAATGCCCCAAATTGTTTTTTCTAGATTTAAGGTCACAAGACAAGCTTCATTCTTTATAAGTAATTTAATAGACTTCAGATGAACTGTGAATTTGTATGTCAGAAATGTCAATTAAATATAATTCTCCTTTTTTTTGTTACCTACATTATGAACCATAAGAAGTAAGACAGAATAGGATTTGTCATCAGGTAGAAACAGAAATTGATTGTTGCAACCGGTTATTTACCCAATTAACAAATGTCCATATTAGAGGTTATGGAGTCTGAAAGTATTATAAAATTATGTAGCAAGTATTGCCAGAAAAATCATTACTTTTTATAGAAAGAACAGGAAGGTTCTTAGCCCTTCTACCCTAGTGGGACTTTGCCTCTGAGGGAAATAGGGCTACAGGGAGAAAAATCGGTGAAACCTGAGGATTTGCAAGGAATCATGCTTTCTTTGTTTCTTGGAAGTCTATGAAGTGTTGCAGACCTCTATGCTGATTTTAGCCTCTCATTTGTTTCCCTTAGCAACACAGCTTCTTGTCTTCATGGTGGAAGTTAGTTTTATTGGTGATGTTATGTATTGCAGGTATTTCTTTTTTCAGTATTTCAGCTGCATCATCAAAGAACAAATTATATAACAACATCTATTTCTTTTGTTTCTGCTCTCTTCTGGCTTAATGTGCCCTGGTACACGGATTTTGATGGGGGATTGCTGTGGATTTCCTAAAGGAAGGAAATGGCACTGTTTTTCTACACCATGTCTGGAACATCCTTTTAGTGGGTCACTGGAAGGATGCTGTTCTGTGTTGCATAAGTATATTTTAATGACTGCCTAAGAAGGCTATTGCTTGTAATAGAAGACATTCTAACATTGGTGATACTTATGTATACAGCTCAAATGCATAGGGTTATGTTGTAGTAGCATGGACATACTAGATTTTGACTTCAAAATAGTCTGCATAAAAATGAATGAGAAAATAGGTGAAGGTCAGTGTTCTTCTCTGTGCTCTGAAGCAATGGGAAAAGCCTGTAGGTTCTACATTCATATTCTCTGTAGGGAGCAAGAGTCAGGTTTTTGCATGTGTCATGTTGGACGTTATCTACATATTGTAGTGGTTTATCAGAGTCTTATCAGACCCAGTAGCAATCTAATTTTATTGACGTAGCTTAACGCAGTAATGTTTGTATCTGTTCCAAAAGGAAAACTGTCCCTAGAAAACAGCCAGTCAATGATATTCAAGTAGCTACGTTAACTAACTGCAGTCATCCAAATATTTGCAGAACAGCTTTAAAAGTCTTCAAATAATTGTTCTAACTTTTTTAACTGTGGGAAAACAGACCCTTGTGTCACCCACGTTTTCTTTACATGAAAATAAAGCTCAGTTTTGTGATGTAAGATACAGCACTGAGTGGCGTAACCACGTAGGCAAGACTTGGGTCTGGCAGATCTGTGCACGGAGGATCTCCTCTGCACATGACTTCTCCCTCTCAGTACCCAAGCAGGTGAAGATGCTACTGTCTGTACGCCACTGACAGCCTGCAGAGAGACCTCCAGGCAGTGTGCTGCGAGGTGGGTGGGACTGGTCCTTCACAGTAGGTGAAAAAGAGGATATAACCTTGACCCACTTCTAAGAGAGATGATTGTATAGCTCAACAGCTGCCTCTGGGAGCCAGCGGAGCCTGGGAGGAGGTCTTGGCAATGCTGTTTACATGGAGCCATGGAGCTAAGGAGCAGTGTTAAATTATGAACTGAGACAGGCTTTTCTAGAGCCAAGCTTAGTAGCTCCTACTATGAAGAGCATTGAAAGACGCAGGGTTCTCGGCAAGTGGCTCCTTGTGGTGCTTCTTTTCACTGAAAGGCCATTCTGTTGTTTTTGGTTGATTGGGTTTTTTCTCTGCACAAGAGAATGATCTTGCCATGACATTCAGTGCTTTGTTGTTTTTTTCCAGAAGAGACTACTTACTATACTAGCTGCATCACTTGCTGTAATGGTGAACGGTTGTTTCAAAAAACATGTTAACAGATGAACATCCTGTTTCTTTTTGGAGAGAAACAACAGAAGGCAGTTTGCTATTTAGGCTGGTTTTTAGCATATTTTATATCAAAGCCAAGTGTGTGTATAAATGATTATGTGCTGTGCCAATACATGGCCTGGCATTTCAAAAAGAGCTGAATGAGTTAGGTGCCTGTATTTCTAACCTATTTTTCACCAAATTCACTTGAACATCCACTTCAAAGTACAGAAGTACAAGTATCTGCATCATGGGTGACTTATTGGCACGAAACAGTCCTTTATCTTCATCTGGCAATCACTGGATGTGCCCTATTTCAAGTTTGCTGAGACAATTTAGTTCCATTATGGGTAATTAAAAGGTGTTTTTTGCACTTGCTAATTTGGCTATTTTAATGAGAACTGACCCCTTTATGGTTTGAGATGCATCTTTGTTCCAGATTTCTATAATCATCACATTTCCTAGTATAGTAAAACAGAGTATTACTGTTTTAACTTCTCATGACAATATTACAGTAAGCTTTTTCTTACCACGGGATGAACGCAGAACAGTGCTCTCAAGAGTAATTTGTAAATAGAACTATGCCACATTTTAACATCTGTATTAGCAAATATTTTTAGATATACTGTAAGGAACCTGATCCCAATGAACTGAAGTGAATTATTTTGATGGGAACCACATCTGGGCTGTACATTCCACCAAAATATCAAACAGAAATGAGTATTTCTGAAATAATCCACTATTAAAAAATATACAAAGAATAAATCATTGCTAATGCCCCAAGTCCCTGTTGTTCTTAACAAAACCTAAGCTTTGAATGAAAAAGGTGCTTTGGAAAATTTTACCGGCGATCTCCTTAATGCAGCTTTTTAGTAAGACCAATAGTAAAAATATTGACAAATCTCGCTGTCAGCAGTGAAGTGTGTTATGACTAATTCCCTTGGAATTTAAAAATATGTTACAAAGGGGAAAGTAACGTTTCAAAGTAACTAATAACAATGTTTCAAAGTAACTAATGTTACAAAGTGGTAACTAATGATTAAACTAATACTGAAGTTAGGCAGTTACTTGTTTACAAATCCAAAAAGCTTATTCAACATTTAAAAACCTCTTCTGAAGAAGTGAAGAAGGAAAAGCAGCCTCAAGATGATAATAAGGAGTAGAAATTCAGTCCACGTGCTCTGCTGTCAGCTAGTTTCTGGGAGGTGCTGGTACCCTGAGCTCCTCTTTGTGGCTGTGTTTTCTCCAGAAAGCGCGAGCAGCGCAGCTCGCGCCGGGGCACCGCCAGTCGCTGTGTGCGTCCCTCGGCAGAGCACGGTCCTGCGTGGCTTCGTTGGCTTTGCTGGTACGGTCAGCTCACAGTCAGGTTCTGTCGGTGAAGGGTGTGTCATACTAAATAGACATTTCAGAGCCTGTCATAGGGATGCATGAAGACTGATACAAGCTCTTTCTGCCCAAACGGCGAGCTGGCTCCACACAAGGCGTTGCAAACACAAACTGTGTAACTTAAATAGTTCATACTGCACTTGAGCTAATAAGCCTTGCTGCGCGGCCACGAGTACCACCTTCCGCTGTCACAGAGCACAGTTACATAGCTTGCAAGGTTAGCTGGGTCGTGCCTCTCGGGCTCTGAGCACAGGCAGAGGGGCTCGTGCTTGTCTACATCCATCCGCCCTGGCAGTTGTTTGAAACATGCCAGCATGCAGCAAACTGTGAGGGCATTGGAGAATTTGTGATGAATTATGATATTATACCTCTCAGAAAACCGTGAGAGTCTCTGTATGCATTCTCCAGATCTTCTCACACCACCTCTGTCTTATTAGCCTACTCTTGAGGTACTTTATACGTCTTGATAGGCTTATTCTAACTTCATGTACTACTATTTGCATATACTTTTAAGTTAAAATTGCTCTCTCTCTGCTTTTCACTTCCCTGGTACTTGGTATCATGCTTATTAGCCTGAACAGAAAGAATGACTTTCAATGTCATTTAAAATGCTGATTTTCTCACTTTGCTCTATTTCCTGTGGCTGAAGGCCTTTGATTTAATAAAGCTGGATTTTGCAAAGGATTAATGCATATTATAATAAGCTGGATCACATAGCAAAACAAGTGGTTTTTGAGGAGGAAATGGGATTTGGTGAGGAGTGCCATTACCAATGAAATCAAGAAAAGTTTCTTAACTGTTGAATGGGTGCTAAATTCTTGTATTCTGATAAAGACTCTCAGAAAATTCATCATTAGGAAAAGCTTGATTTGCATGCTAAAGATATTTCTTCTTAATCAAACATCACCTAAGTCCATCTAAGTTAGTTGGAATGCCTGAAATCGTAAATTTAATTGTAAATTGCATCTTTACTCTTAGAATTTCAAGCACTTTAATAGACTAAGACAGCTGCAAGCTAGCATTGCTACTTATCCCCTGTGGTTGGGGTTGGAGAGTAGTTCACTGTATTAGCATAACTGTTTTCTATATTTGAATATAATTAATTTCAGTTACACAGAGAGCTTTGATATTTGAATTTCTCTTTGCTTATGCAGAGTGAAATATAAGTGTATTTCTAGAAGACAAAGAGTCACTCATCAGGACTGGGCAATTCTCGTAGACACTGTACAAGCTCTAGGGTGCATTTTCAAAGCCAGCTCACACCAATCTAGGACAGCACTGCCTCGGAAAGGGGCAAGTCTCTCTGTTTTGCTGGCCTCATGTTTCTGCCTTCTTCCTTGCGTTCTGAGTTTGAGAAGGAAGTAATTAATTTAGAAAGTCTATTTTAGTTTAATTTGGATCAGCTACAACTTGCCTTGAAGTCACTGGTGTCAACAAAGTGGAAGTACAAAGAAGTACGGTGGGGTGGGGGGAGCCCCTTGGCAGCATCACGGCCTTCGACCAGCTGAAGGTGATTGCGAAGCTGCGCCAAGAGGAACATTATCCACAGAGGCATTCCAGGGAACCGGCAGACGTGCCTGTGGTGCTGTTTTTAGTAAAGCTTAACTTTCTGCATTTTAATTGTTTATAATTCTGGCCAGCGTACCCACGTGTTAAGGACAATATATTGGAGTGCAGTCATAAGACAGTCCACGTTCTTTTTAGGATTTTTTTTTTTTTTAATTACGCTGCCACCTATAATAGCTAATATATTTGAGTCTTATTTGACGTTTTTGTAAAAGTGATACAAATTCATCTTAGTAGTTCTTCTTTATTTACAGTCTCCGGTTTTTAATGTGCTCCTGAAACCAAATTTAAAAAGTCAGTTTCCTCTTTCATTTGCAGCGATTCTTCTGCTAAGCTCTGCACTGTGGCTTGACTTGTGCTCCCTGCAGAGCTGCTGCATCCTTTCAAAGCTCTGACACAATTTTGAGGAAGTGTGAGCTTCTGCTGTTACCAGATGTCTCCTCTTTAAAATACCTCCTATTAAACTTCTTTTTTCTTCTTTTTAATGCTTCTTTGGGTTAAAAAATCACTGAAATAACTTATAAATATAATTTTTAATATTTTTAGAGGCAACCAAGATGAGAAGTGTTTGCAAGAAACAGTTCCATGATGTCTCCCTCTGCCAGTTCCAAAGAGCTTTTGGCTGGGGATACCATAGGCTTCTTTAACAAAGACCTCTTTGGGAATACTGCCCTCTAAAAAAAACAAAAACAAAAAACAAAACACCAGTTAGTGGCTTTTGTGTTTCCCACTTGCTGCACTGACATTTTTCCACTTGCCTACAAGCTAGGCTGAAAGGTCTTCAAGGTGTGGTAATAGTTGAAAGAAGCACATGATCCATATCCCATGTCCTCCTTAGGGAAGCATCTCAAGAGCATTCTCTTAAGTGTCCACTTCCTCACTAGATTTTGGAAAAAGTCTGTAAGGGAGAAATTGCTTGAAAAACAGTTTTCTTGCTCAAAAGCTGCTAGTTGAAATAGGGAATCGAATAGAAATACATTTCTGCACCCTTTACTTTTGAACAATATTTTTTTTTTATAAACTGAATGACTAGAATACTTTGCAGTTTGTCATACTTGGATGCATACTTTAGACCAAAACCAGTCTTCCATTCAGCTATCGTAGATCTCCCAGTTGCTTCTAGAGGAAATAAAAAAAAAATCCACGAGTGATGGATAAGTCATTGAATAAATGGTTTTTAAACATATGCTTTTTAGCTCTCAGGTATTTTTTCTAATTGTTATTCCTGAGCCACACAGAGCTTATGAATGCAGAGTCTTTTATTGAAGATTTTATTTCTGCTTAGAATCTGAGCTGCAGGGCAGAAGACTGACGTGAGCTCTGTGCTGGCCAAGCTTTCAGCCCTCTCCTTTCGCAGTCTACCACACCTATAGTGGTCCAGCTGAAGAAGGGTTTCAGGTGGAACTAGCCATAAGGCAGTATATTTCTTGGCGTAGGCTAAAGCAAAAATATTTCATTATTGTGGTCCCCTGGGGTCCTTTCTGCACTCCGTGAATGGGCAACGAATAGGCTCTCTGCCAAGCTGATCATTTACACCAGCGCTCCATGTATGTAAAATTAAATTGTTTAGAGAACTGTTTCCATTAGTGCTGCAACCACAACTAATGTTGATGTCTTGGGTATATAAGCCATGCTCCATTTTTTTTGTCACAAATTGTGCAAGCATTTTGAATACCTTAATTTGAAAAAAGCAGGTCTTGAAATTGAATTCACAGACCCATGACATACCTGATGATGAGAATAAAAATCTTGAAAATGGAAAACATGGGTATAAAGTCAAGCAAGAACATATTTATTGAGATTGGGAGGTCACACGTAAAACCAGAGTAAGACTGAATTAATAAGATAGAATGAGTATACCAGTAAGGGCTTTTACAAGTAAAACAGGATGATTCTGATTATTTTAAAGAAAGTGTATTACTTAAATGAATTTGGTGTCTCCTGTAATACTTGCACTAATTGTTAAAATTAAAGACTGATCTAATAGATACTGTTAGTTTTGGGAAAAAAATGAGCAAGACCCAAATACAGAAATCAATACGTGAGAAATGCAGCCAGCTAAAAACACATTAGGGTTGTTTTTCTCTAACCCAGAGTCCTCTGGCCTCTAGAGAGAGGTGTGCTGAGAAAATATCTTTGCTGAACCCACTCTTTATGCTTTTACAAAAGCGTAAAGCATATTTATTGCAATATGCGAAGTGCCTACGACTTTCAGGATCAAATCTGTTTAGATTGAGGGCATAGAAGTGAAAAACCATATTAGGAGCTTCTTTTTCATATTTCCAGTGTAATTTAAATAATTCATTTCCCTTTCAGGGGTTTGTTGGGGTTTTTTTTGCTGATGACCACAACATGTCTAAATATTTGTCTTTACTTGTTCAGAGCTGTGCAAGGAGCAATTACTATCAGTTGATTCATCAGAGTTCATTGTATTTTGAGTGTTGAAGTCAGCAAGTTGTGCAGGTGGAACATGTGGTGCCTGAAATATTTTCTCTGCTTTATATTACTGATATGAGTTTGTGTGCTAAGTTTTATTTTTAATTATAGGCTTAGCAGGAAAAAAGATGCCAGATTCACACTGTTTATAAATATGTTTGTCAAAACATATGCTCAAGGAAACACAGATTCTATGACTAATCTTTGACCTTTGAGTTTTTCACTTAATGCTTGAAAGTTGTTTTATTTTTTTTGAAGTTGCTGTAAAAATTTGTTATATTGTGTTCTGATCCACAGTAATAACATTAGAACTAGTCAGCGAGTCCACAACTGTCCTGTAAGCCCCCATGCATTCCTATTTTAAATTCTAGATGCCTGGTAAATTTTAGATTATTATTAAATATGTATGTACTGTGATACCAAAGTAATGAGTGGGTGCGGGCATGCAAACTTACATGACATTTGAATGTATTTCTAATCTGAATGACTTATCATATTTTTTTCCAGCACATGACCACGATCAACGTATCTATGTTCAAGTTTCCCTTGGGCTAATAAATCCTGAGACAGCTGGCTGCAAATATTGAGCGCTGGATTGATACTGCCCTTTGCAGTCAGATGGAGACTTTGGAGGAAAAGAGCGATCTCCGTGGTTTGCAGGCAGAGAACAACATGGAACAACCATTCACTGTTAGCTCGTTGGTACGTATTGCAAATAAATGCTTTAACGGCTTAGCACCCTCTTTTTCAAATGGGAAGCAATTCAAGAGAGCTGTTTAGCAGTGTTGGCTGTCAGCTGCAAGGGTCTTTTCTGGCATGTTGCCAGTTCCTTGCACGTTCTGCCTGATGGTTTTGTTGGAATTTATTTTATTTCTTTATATGTGGTTTATGGGGTTTTAGCTTGTTTCAGAGATCAGGTTTTTAAGAAGTTGAAGTGAACATTTTGAATAGAAAGAGTAAAAATTTTTATCACAGTAAGAGGAAACAACTTGCAGTACCACTTATTTAGCCACTTAACAGGAAAGTAATGATTATAATAAGCAGCTATGCTGCTTCTTCAGTAGAGTTAGTTCTAACTTCTTAGGCTTTAACTGCCTCGTTTGAAACTGGAAATGAACATTTGAAGTGAACTGCTGGCTGACCAGGGAAACTTACTGGTCTTTGGTAGCTGAACTATACCCAGCAGTCATACCCTGTACATCATGTTGTTAAATCCAGTTGGTGACCGGTCACGAGCGGTGTTCCCCAGGGCTCAGTACTGGGGCCGGTCTTGTTCAGTATCTTTATCAACGATCTGGACGAGGGGATCGAGTGCTCCTTCAGTAAGTTTGCAGATGACACCAAGTTGGGTGGGAGTGTTGATCTGCTGGAGGGTAGGAAGGCTCTGCAGAGGGACCTGGACAGGCTGGATCGATGGGCTGAGGCCAACTGCATGAGGTTCAACAAGGCCAAGTGCCGGGTCCTGCACTTCGGCCACAACAACCCCAGGCAACACTACAGGCTTGGGGAAGAGTGGCTGGAAAGCTGCCCAGAGGAAAAGGACCTGGGGGTGCTGGTGACAGCCGGCTGAACATGAGCCGGCAGTGTGCCCAGGTGGCCAAGGCGGCCAATGGCATCCTGGCCTGTATCAGAAATGGTGTGGCCAGCAGGAGCAGGGAGGTGATCGTGCCCCTGTACTCGGCACTGGTGAGGCCGCACCTCGAATCCTGTGTTCAGTTTTGGGCCCCTCACTACAAGAAGGACATGGAGGTGCTGGAGTGTGTCCAGAGAAGGGCAACGAAGCTGGTGAAGGGCCTGGAGCACAAGTCTTATGAGGAGCGGCTGAGGGAACTGGGACTGTTTAGCCTGGAGAAGAGGAGGCTGAGGGGAGACCTCATCGCGCTCTACAACTACCTGAAAGGAGGTTGTAGCGAGGTGGGTGTTGGTCTCTTCTCCCAAGTAACAAGCGATAGGACGAGAGGAAATGGCCTCAAGTTGTGCCAGGGGAGGTTTAGGCTGGACATTAGGAAAAATTTCTTTACTGAAAGAGTGGTCAGGCCTTGGAACAGGCTGCCCAGGGAAGTGGTGGAGTCACTATCCCTGGAAGTATTTGAGAGACGTGTAGATGAGGCGCTTAGGGACATGGTGTAGTGGGCATGGTGGTGTTGGGTTGACGGTTGGACTCAATGATCTTAGAGGTCTTTTCCAACCTTAATGATTTTATGATTCTATGTAATAGGAGTCTGAGTATTCAGGCTGTCCACCAAATTATTTCAATAACTTAAGGCAAAACCTTATAGAATTTCATGTGTGGGGGATTCTAAAGAGGACACACTTTGGGTTGCCTTTGATAATTTCTACAGAGGTTTACTTAATTTTATCTTAATTTTTTTTCTGGATTTTTTTGTAGTTCGAAGATTTGGGGAGGGGTTAAGATTACTTCTTATTTGTAATTGCAATCACAATTTATTTGCAATTGAGAAACATTTTGGAATGTTTCAGCTGTGGCTGGTGGTGGGGAAACCAATGCCTGTTTTGAGAGAAAAGCTGAAGATTTCCCTTGAGTTTCCTGAATGAGATCACTTACTGAAAGTGAAAGATAGTATCTGGTTCTCTTTGCTAATCTCTCTGTTCTTTTTCAGAAAAAGCTAGTAGCTATTCCTGACCATACAGACATCTCTGTGACCCCAGAAGAGAGAGTACGTGCCTTAAGCAAACTTGGCAGCAATATCACAATCAATGAAGATATCACTCCACGTCGTTACTTTAGATCTGGAGTAGAGATGGAGCGAATGGCATCAGTATATATGGAGGAGGGAAACCTGGAGAATGCTTTTGTTTTTTATAATAAGTTCATAACGTAAGAAACCATTTGTAGTCATTACACCTTATAATTCTGAGTAAACTGAAATGAAGAGTTGCAGTGAAAACAGGGCACCCCTTTAGATTAGGAGAAAAATGTTTAGTGTGTTCTTGCAGAACAGCTTTGCTCTTCGGAGGTCTTTACTCTAACCACAGGCTTTGTTATAATTTCATCTCAGCTGTCAGTATAGTAGTCCTATCCATCTATTAACAGCCAGGCGTGAACTAACCTAATATACAGACGTTTAAGTTTATTGTACCAGGCTATCCTACGAGCACTGTTTCCAACAGATTATTCTGTATCTATCAGCATGTTGGTTAAATACAGTGCATGGCTTAAAAAGCAATGTTTAAGTAAGATTTCTGAGCCTTTAATAGTTACGCCCTATGAGCTTCTGCCGGTAGTGTTGCATAGCACTTAAAAAACATGAAAAAATGGCTTTTTGCCTCTTTTTACTTTTCTTTCCCAAAAGGATTAAGTATAATTTATTGCTTCTTACAGGAGTAAATGCAAAATCCACAATATATGTTCATTGTATGATTATTCTCCCCACCCAGAAAAAAACAAATCCAGACAGCTTTCATTACAACTCTCAAAATAGCCAGCTGAAAAATACATCAGTGGCAGATTTAAACTTTTTAACTACCTAGTTTTGCTGTAGGATTGATTGGTTTGTTTTCTTACTTTTGAAAGGTTTTTTTATATATATGCATATTTTTAAATTTTTATAATAGGAGACCTCCTTCCTGCCCCCCCCCCATTTTTCTTATACTCTGAAAACTAGACCAAATCTTTCTCATTCCACTTAATTTTAAATGTATGTATCTCTATAAAAAGAGGGTCTGGAGGTGAACATTGCACAAATTGCTGAAAGAATGATAGCAGCTGTGTATTCCAAACTCTTTGCAGCTGAGTGTTGCCATAATTTAGATGTAGGTTAATACTACTGCAGTTAGCTGTGCAGCTTGGTCTGGTAAAAATAACTACTTTAATGGTACTGGACTTCCCATTCAAGATTCAGCATTTCAGCTAAGGACAGATAAAGACAGTAGAAGAAGGATTTATTAACACTGGCTAGGGTGGAGGGTGCTTTTGAGGGCTATTTTTAGGTGCTGGCTGCTAGTCATTTTTTTAACCCAACCCAACTACTAATGAAAACCAAAATATATTCAGATGTAGAAAATAATCTCCTGTCATTATCCTGTGGGTCCCATACAAGTCTATACAAGAATTTAAGTGTTATTTTAAACAAATGAATGTGTAGAAACCTGCTCCAAGTCATCTGGAATTCAGTATTTAAGAGTTATGTGAAACTGATTTTTCTGCCAACATAAAAGCTATTGTGGATATTCCTCTGTTTAATTTTCTAGGTTGTTTGTAGAAAAGCTGCCCAGTCACCGAGACTACCACCAATGTGCAGTACCAGAAAAACAAGATATTATTAAGGTAGGGTTATGGTTTCCTGGCCTTTAAGAAATGTTTCCACCAGAATCTGTCCATTCTTTCCTAGCACTCCTTTTTCCCCAGTGCACACATAGCCCACGGCAGCCACCACAGCTTGAATTTCTGATATCTTTCTACGCTAGTCATTCACATTTTATTTTGGTTTAATCACTTGATCATTACTGGAAATGAAATTAACATTCTAAAAGTAAACAAGAACAGTCTCTGAATAAGTTGGTATATTGTTGGAAACCCAGGTACATCTATTTCTGAAAGTTTACGTATTAAAACTATGCTAATTTAACAGTACTTAGAGTTTGATTCTGATCCCAATTATGCAAGTGGCTAATGGTCCAAACTGACTATGGCAAACGGAGGGAAAGAGAGATGTGTGGCATTACTGGTGTCTGTGCAGTGTTTGCCTACCCTGCTAAATAATCAAAGTATATTTTTGCTTTCTTTATTACCAGATATGTATTTACTTGGGGTTTTACCAGATTTTTTCCTCCACTTGTGTACAAAACTGTCACTTCTTTTTCCTTTTTTTTTTTTCCCCCCCTCCCTTAAAGAAAAATTTCAAATACAGCCTTATACTGAGCTTAAAACGTCTGGAATTACCCAATGAGTAGCATAAGTGTCTCTTTTGCTTTGTGCTGCCATATTTGCTTGCTTTCTCTACTGTTAAAGCTGAATAATGTAATATTCAAGGCCAAAATGCTTCATACCAAATTTTGACTGTGGCCCACAATCTAGGAAAACAACGCTGTTGAGAAAGGGCATCTAACATGCTCCCTCCTATGGCACTCAGTAGGATTAAGCACACGATCTCTTTCTCTCCCTTGCCTACAGCTTCTAAATTATTTTGTAGTAGCTTCTGCATCAGTAGAAAACATTGGGCATTTACAAAACAAAATTGTGTTGTCTGCCAGGGCTGTTTCAGGAAGCTACATGTGTAGCTCTCCCTGCAAATAAACTATTTTTCTTCCCACCTACAAATGGGCATATGCAGTCGTATTTCTATCCAGAGAAAAATGTGATGATCCTACCTGAAACATTGAAAGTGCAACTTAGCTTTTTTATAAATTACACCTACATCAAAAATGTTAGTCATCAGGCACCTATTAAACAAAACAGAGATCACAGATTGCTAGAAAAAGGACTAATCTTTCCTCGAGATAAGAAGTAGTCATGTCACAGCTTTCACTGATATAAATTAATAGAGCTTTATTGAAGTAGCGTATTATAGAAGTTTTACAAGCTGATGGTTTAGTGTGTATTTATTCCTTTTTTTCCTGGGAGAAGAGCGTATTTTTTTTATTTCAAATTTTTTGAAATCTCTATTACAGCTGAGTTTGTTTTCCAGGTGGTTCTTTTAAAAAATGAAAAATAAACTTATCTATCTTTCTCCCCCACCCCAAAGAAATTGAAGGAGGTTGCATTTCCACGGACAGATGAATTGAAGAGAGATCTTTTAAAAAAATATAACTTGGAATATCAAGAATACATGCAAAACAAAGTAAGTTTTATATGGTTATTAAATCTTTGGTATGAATATTTTTTCTGTCATATAAATCTTCTTAAAAATTAAGCAGTAAAATGCCAGCTCTACAAGAACATAATCATTTCACGGGCTGCTTAGAATGACTTTTCACTTCTCAGAATCTAATCGGTTGGTCATTTGAAAATAAGTAATGCAAGCGTGTGCTTGAAATAAATGTGCTGTGATATTTACATAATAAGTGTACAAATATCTGAATACATCTCGGGTACACTCTGATTTTGTTTTATAAAGAGGATACTGCTGATACACTTACGTGAGCGTGTGGAAAAGGTCCCTTGGCTCTGAATGTGCTCAAGTTTGAATTGTTCCTTTTTGAGTCTTGAAGTAACCGTAAATACTTGCATCTTGTGTATTGAAATCACCTTGTGTATTGAAACCTTGTCTTGGAAAGACCATCTGAGGAAAAACACCTCTTCTTTCCTTCACTTGAAATGGACCTAGAGAATTAAGAGGGGGGAAAAAAACCAAACCCAACCCCCACACCCCATATTCCCGTCACCGATTGGTTCGAGGCTTTCTTTCCTGCTCTATTTTGTTCATGACATTTAAGAAATGACTTTGCCCTGGTTTTTTATTTGCTTCTGGAGATGCTTGATGCTCACTTTTACCGGGGAGCAGGAAGGGCTGTTGAAACGTGAAGCTTCCCGTGCAGTTCGTGGAAGAGCAGGTGGCTTGGGGACGAGGGGGCATAGGCCGGAGTGGAGCAGGCACCTCCTGTGTCTGAGCCTGGGGGACTATGCACCAAAGCCAGGTTAAGCAATCCAGGGAAAGTTGAGGAAAGAAAGTAGCAGGAGAAAGCCGACAAACCTATCCAAACAGCAGCGACAAGCAACAAAACCAGATAATAAAATGGATTACGAAATCTACCCAGAAAACCCATGTGCTCCTGGATCTCTTGTTGCATTGAAAATCGCAAGGGCTTACGCTTGTGTCTAGTCTCTTCACCATCACTGCTCTGAAAAGTCTTTTTTTAATGACTTTATTATAACGGGTAAATGAGGCAAGTGCTATCACTACTGAAGTAAGAACACAAAGCACCACAGGTATGCAGATTGGAAGCTTTGTGTTAGGAAATTCATTACTTACTGTATTTCCCTCCATATCATGCTGCTGTGGGGCATATAGTTGTATTTGCCAGTTCAGCAAACAGATTCCGAAAGACTTAATTTTTAATTACAGGATTTGTTGGCTTTATTAAACTATTAGTTTGCTTCTTTCCCTTCATTTTTTATAGCTTTTTTAATGTTCTGAGAATGTCACTATTTTGCATATCTTTCAGAACAAATGTAAAACTGAATTTCTGAAGAAACTAGAGCATCAAAAACTAATAGAGGCAGAGAAGAAACGAATCGCACATATGCGGCAACAGCAGCTTGAATCAGAACAGTTTCAATTCTTTGAGGATCAGCTTAAGAAGCAAGAGTTGGCTCGAGATCAGAAAATCAAAGAGAGCGTGGTTATGTCTGAACAGATAGATGGAAGTATGCTATCTTGTATTTCCGTACCAGAGAACAGTTCCTTATCTACTGCACTGCTTGAGAAAAAAGACAGGAGCGGCACATCTGGCTGTGCTGGACATTCACCTCCAGTAAACCGGGTCTTAAAGCCAGCGGCTACTTTAGGTGCTGTTCAGAGTAAGTGCCGAGATTTTTTTTTTTTTTTTTTACTTTTTTATTTTATCTGCTTCTTTGCTGCTTATAGCAGTCCACATATTGCATATGCGTATGTATTTATTCACCGTGAGGATGTCAATAGTGAAATAAGCATGAACAGGTTAATGTACACACAACAGTTCCATATAGTTTCTTCATTTTAAGAGAGGAGATTAGTTGCACAGTTTCACATTTTCCAGTTGAGTACCAATAGGTGGATCTAGAGATTGAGCCTTAGTGTTCCTGTGGAATGAAGCCTGAATTTTGCCATGGACTTCAAGGGAACAGAAGCAGAACCTGCGGTGGTTCACCCTGGACTGGGAAATGGTATCAGCTCACTGTCACCTCAGAGGCAGGCTAGCGAGCATATCTCATGGACTGGTGACCTCAATTTAGGGTGAAGTGCTTGTGCTACAGATTTATTGGGCCTGGAGCACAAGCCTTATGAGGAGCGGCTGAGGGAACTGGGGTTGTTTAGCCTGGAGAAGAGGAGGCTGACGGGAGACTCATCGCGCTCTACAACTACCTGAAGGGAGGTTGTAGCGAGGTGGGGGTTGGTCTCTTCTCCCAAGTAACAAGCGATAGGACGAGAGGAAATGGCCTCAAGTTGCGCCAAGGGAGGTTTAGACTGGACATTAGGAAAAATTTCTTTACTGAAAGAGTGGTCAGGCCTTGGAACAGGCTGCCCAGGGAAGTGGTGGAGCCACCGTCCCTGGAAGTATTTGAGAGACGTGTAGATGAGGCGCTTAGGGACATGGTGTAGTGGGCATGGTGGTGTTGGGTTGACGGTTGGACCCGATGATCTTAGAGGTCTTTTCCCACCTTAATGATTCTATGATTCTATGATTCTATTCTCAGTAGAAATCTGTGATGTGGTAAGTACAATTCTTTCACTTTTAATAATTTCCTGTAACTGTGTATATTTCCTTATTTTAGGGAACTTCACTGTGTAAGCTGCAAAGGCCTTTTTATCTCTCTCTCCTTTTTTTTGTTTGTTTGTTTGGGTTTTTTCTGTTAGCTCAATTGGCTGAAGCACTCAGAGGCGTCATTTTGCCCAGGGATCTCTGTCACAAATTTCTGCTGCTAGCAGAGGCAAATACAGTAAGAGGAATAGAGACATGTGGAATTCTCTGTGGAAAACTGGTACAGTATAACCCTCGCATTTGTATGGGGAAAGGCATATTCGATAGTTCTGTATTTTCCTGTAATGTATCGATTTCAGAGCAAAAGCAGATCTAAACAATTAGTCTTTAATGTAATTAACTTCATATTACAACCTGAGTGGTCACTTCAGCAGTGTGGGCTGGCCTTGTTGGGGAAACATTTGATCAAAGTTACACTGCTGTCATTGTAAAATGTAGCAAGTTTTTCACCACGCTGTACAATACAGGCTTTTTCGAGTACTTTCTCTGGCATTCATCTAAGGTAAGTGAGGTTTAGTTACAGGACAATGAAATATAAAGACTGTTAGAATCTACTAGAGTCATCAAATTCATAATGGCACAACAAAAAAGAAGAAGAAAATCCCCCCTATCAAGCTGTAGAACATCTGATTTTCAGCCTGTTTTTTTTTCCTTTGACCTAGATAACACTAAATGCCCTTTCAGAGCAGGGAAAGATGTCATGGCTGATGCTGGCATACAAAGAATTTTAAAGATGATGTCCAAGTGTATTTGAATTGTATAAAGAGAAAGAATAGCAAGAGTTGTGATGTTCCAAGTTCCACAGAAAATAATTATAGTATTCTCAAACCTCTTTTTTTCATGTTTTTACTTTTTTTTAAAGGACATCCTTTTCACACTGGTCTCTGCAAACATTTCAATCTAACAATCTCATGTTGTTACTAATACTACCCTATATGTTTTCGTGCTAAAAAGCTAAGGCGTATTTTCAGGTGCAGTAAGCCAGTATAGCTGCACTGGAATCAGTGGAGCTATACTGCTTTGTTTTAGCTGGTAGGCTGACGTCTTTCAGATTCTGATTTAGCATTTATTCATTAGTTCATTTGTTCCACTCTAAGTCAATGTTTGTTTTACAGACACATAATGAATTTACTATTACTCATGTAATAGTGCCAAAGCAATCTGCAGGACCAGACTACTGCGACATGGAGAATGTGGAAGAATTATTTGGTATTCAGGATCAGTATGATCTCCTCACTTTGGGTTGGATCCATGTACGTATGATTCATAGATTCTGGCTTTTCTATATCAGCTCTGCATACTATGTGAAAGAAACCCTGGAAATAACAAACTAAAGAAATAACTGGAATAACCCAATTCACTTAATTCTAATTGTAGTGATGTAAATTAACACTAATGTTCTTCACAGATGAGTATTTGTTAAAGAAGTTGAGGCACCCTATTGACACAATGGGCCTGCTTTTGCCAGTGCAACTTTTGTTCATGCTGATTTAGGGGTATTTTATTACTTTCTAATGCAATTTATTTTTCTACTATGTTCAAAATCGGGGGGGGGGGGGAGGGTATTGTGTTGTTTAAACTTTACATTAATTTCACTTTTAGGGATTTTGGACAATCAAGTCATTTCCCTTTGTCTTGTGCTTCTTCATTCCACCCTTTTCCCCCCATGATCAGAAAATTGCTTGTACATCTGGTTGTGAATGTGCCTCCATAAACCTCATACTGAAAAGCCACCCTAACAGTGTAGAATCTAGGTTAATAGGAACTTAAGAAACCAACCTGCAGAAGTACTGACACTTTCACTTGTTACAAATTATTGTTCCTTCTTGAATGTATGTCAACCTTGATTTGTAAGAAATATTTCATGATGTTGCGTTTTCCCTTTCTTTTTGTAGACACATCCAACTCAAACTGCATTCTTATCCAGTGTTGATCTTCATACTCATTGTTCTTATCAGCTAATGTTGCCAGAGGCCATTGCAATTGTTTGTTCACCAAAGCATAATGAGTGAGTTCTGATTTTTCTAAGTAATATTTAGATATTTTCCCCTGCTCTTTATCTTAAAATTTGATCAAATACAAACAGCACACGTCAACTGGGATGAAGGGCAGGAATATTGTATTGTGAGTTTGTTTTCTTTAAGTTGTTTAGACTTACATTCCAGTCAGTCTATATGCACAGTATTGTTTCTGGCTTCTCTCTCCTCCACCCTCCCAGCCCCAGGTTTTAAATTTCATTTATTTTTACACTCTGCTCAACCAAGTAGTAATAATGGGAGCTGTTCTTCTGGAGACCTCATTGCCAGTGCCCTACCACAGACCTATCTTCATTCTGTCTGATGAAGGAAGTGGAGGGGTTAGACGTATTTCTGTAGGATGATATGAAAATTGCAGTTTGGGGAGTAGAGGGATAAAGATCACTTCTTGGATAATAAGGTCCTATTTTTGTAGTTCATAAAATACAAACAGTAAGTATCTGGAAAAACCTGGAACTATACTGTAAGTATTAATGTGAAGGTTATAATGGAACAGGTTGCCCAGAGAGGGTGTGAAGTCTACATCCTTGGAGATACTCAAAACCTGACTGAACATGGTCCTGGGCAACCTGTTCAAGGTGATTCAGCTGGAGCAGGGGGTTGGACTAGACAATCATCAGAGGTTCCTTCCAACCTCAATTTTGTGACTCTACTTTGTTGTGCTTGGAGTTTCAAGGCCCCAGGGCTAACTCCATTGTTTAGACTGTGCATTTCTTCAGCCTTCCTTTCTGGCCTTCTGCCCGTGTAGATGACTTCTATGAATCCCAGTCTAGTTGCCTAACTTCCTGTATGGGCTAACAGGTAGCAGAGCTGTAAGTACAGGTTGAGTGGCAAGTGCTCAAGCACTAGGCTATGTAACCCAGAGCACAATGTCTGCATACCTTTCCAAATCTCTAGTCTCGCAAACTTCTTTCATAGTTTGTGCTAATACCCTGTAACCAACTCTAACCTGTTACTCTTATCCGTAACATTTATTGATCAGGTGCTGTCCTGTAGTTATTAGGTATTAATGTTCTTTACAGAAGCGTGAGTCTTCTAACTTTTTATTCAATACTCAAAGTGTTAGGTCATACATATGCAGCAGTGCGTTTTCTGGTGTTTTGTATTATTCGATTGCCTAAAAGAGTGGGCAGGATGTGTACTCTCACCAGTCACTTACACAGCTAGCTTAAAGGCTGTTCTCTTTTAACTTGCTCCTCTAGAGTTCAGTGAGTGAAATGCAATCCAGAACACCTAAGTTTCTGTTTTGTATCTGCTCCTGTATGAACTAGCCTTGGCCCTTAGCAGGCTAACCTACCTGATGGGAATAGCAACAATACTGTGGTTTTTCCTCCCCTTCCCCTCATTATCTCTTTCTTTACGGGAAAACAGCTCCCCTTGATTTCAAATATCTTTAAAAGAATCCAACCCAGCCTTAGCTCCTGTGTATCAAAGGTTACTGAGTTAAGCCAAGCAATTTGTATGTGAAACCTTGGACTTGTATTATGGGGGCAGTAGGTAACAGCAGTTTCATCTTTTGCTTTCCAGCACTGGCATCTTCAGACTTACAAATGCTGGCATGCTAGAAGTTTCTGCTTGTAAAAAGAAGGGATTCCATCCACATACAAAGGAGCCTAGGTTATTTAATGTAAGTATATAATCCAACATGGTTTTGACTATTCAAATTCTTGCCCATGGTTCTGCTGTCAGCAGAAATGTTTCGGACTGGGTTTCTTTATATTTTCCCCCTCATTTTAATAATTCATTACCTTTGCTTCACTGGCCCTACTTCACAGTAGACATCAGAAGTCTACTTAAGCAGTCGATAGCAGCCATGAGATGAGTGTTACACATCATTCAAATGGTGGCTAAGCAGAGGCAGTTACCATCAGTCACCACTTTTACCTACTTTCAGAAGCAAAAGCCACAGTTTCAAGTGGGAGTTGTTCCTGAGCTCTTCAGTTTTTAAAAAAAGCATTCAGTTCATCTCCCCAACTGTGGTGTCCCAACAGAACATCCCAGCTGCTAAAAAGTGCAGCTATGAGTAGATTAAGCCCCATTTCCTTCATTGCCCATAATTTTCTCCCGGCTTCTCGCAAGCCTTTCTCAGTAACTACCATATTGTTTGATGTTTTAATACCATAGTATGCTATATGTATGGCTGAACAGTGTAGTCAGTCAGAATTATCAGAAGTGTCACTGTTGTCTGGAAAAGAAGAATCTTTACCTTTGAATAATTAAGATTTTTTTTTTAAATGGGGCTCACATCAAATACAGAGCATCTCGTATAGTTCAAAATAAAACTATCAAATGCAGAGAAGTAATACTGAAAGACATTGGAATTTACTACTTTGTTGTAGGACTCTCAGAATGGCAGTATTCCTCAAAAGAAGGAGAGGTTGGGCTGCTTTATTTTGTTTTGTTCTTTTATCATTGATTCTGTAATGGGGATAATGGGATAATGAGAAGGTAGTCCAACTCTGAAAAGTCTTAAGACTTTTGTTCCAGATGGGTTGTGGTTTTTTTTTCAGTGGTCCTTTACAGACTGACTTAGTTCACAAATGAAGTTGTTACTGGCCACATGAGCTCAGTTATAATCATTAGACACACTACTGGTCTCATATCAAACCCAGCCTTTCAAGTACAATCCCCAGAACACATTGATCTTCTAATACAAACAGTAAGATCACAGCCTCATTTGCTGGAGGAAAGGTATCAGGGGTGATAATACAGGAAGCTTCATGAAACCTGACTAGAACAATCCTAATCTGCAACTCTCTAGTTTCTGGTAAACGCTCTTCTTCACAGACCCAAAACAAGCTGTTACTTAGTCATGACTGTGTCTAAAGACCCAATGTAGTCCTAAATGCTTTAAAAATCTATTGTGTGGGCAGATGTATCTGAAGCTACTGCAGGAAGAGAACAGAGGTCATGCTTTCCTTGCTGCTGTTCCCCACGCACTGTTCTAATGCAGCACGCAACACCTTCCCCCTCCATTTCGGGTATCCCATGCTGTGATACATAAAGGATAGTATAGAACTATAATCTGTTTCACAGGCCAAGCACTGAAAAGCAATATCCTTTTTAGAAATTTATTTCTGAGTGCATGTTGTAGTCCTTGCTTTATTCAGCAGTCTATACCTGTAACGGTCAGGTTTGCCTGTGAACAGGCACAGTGATAGGTACAGTCAAAGCTGGATAGATAGGCATAGTATTAAGCAGGCTCAGAAAATTAAAAGGAAACAATAGCCCTCATGCTATTTTGCTGAAACTGGTTTCTGTGAGTAATGGGTTGACTTCTTCCGCAGCCATGTACCCATGTGGTCGGGAAAGACATAAAGATAATTGTGCTGGATCTGAGGTGATACAGATGGATGATAGCGATGTCAGTGGCCAAAACAGAAAAATGGATTCCTGTTTTTCCTACATTTTCAGAAATGACTTTTATATTTATACATTCTAGATTGAATGGTTTGATATTTATTGCTCTAGCCTGTTTTGGAGTTATTTTGTTGCTCTGTCAAGATGGAGTTCAGTGGCATTACCCCTGAATCTGTAAACAAATCTCACCTATAAAACACAACAATAAAATGAACTTCAAACAACAGTGTGTTGAAACAAGTAATGTTTCTTTTGTCTCTTGTTGGCATCAATTGCTTTCCGAGAATTAGGGATTTTCAAGTGGTTGGCTTTTTGTCACTTCCAGTTATGTACATTTCTTCTTATGTACAGTTATGTACCTTCACTGCTTCAGTGAATTTACATGATATGTAGTACATCAGTTTGGGTGATTTTTTTTTCATCCTTTTCCCCATTCCATGCTTGTATAGCTCAAGTTTCAGCTAAGTTATTAAGCAGAAAACACTTAGGAAAACACAACTCCTTTACCTGAGAGCTGACCCTCATCACATCTGCATCAGAATCCCTTGGAGAAATGTGTCTTCTCCAGCAACCTCTCGTAGAAATTTTTGTTTGAAATCAAGTTCTTATCCTGAAAGAGATTCCCTGGATCTATCTAGAGTTAGATAAAAAGATCTAGATAGCGTTAGAAGGAAGAACCACACAAAGTTTAAACAAGAGTTTATTTAGTTCTGTTCCAAGAACCTAGATGACCTATACTTTAAATAATAAGGTTAGTACAATAAAGTTTGGAACATGTGCTAACAGTCAGAAGCTGGACAAGATCTGGAACCCAGGGTTTACGCAGACATGGTAAATAACAGGTGCTGTTGCAAAGAGCTTACAGTTTGAAAGATAGTGAGTAACAGGCATGTGAGGTAAACAATTGAGTTTAGACAGGAGACTAGATAACAAAAAATAAATAGCATCCTTTATCCTGAACTCTAATGAACACAGATTGCAGCAAGTTCCTTAGAACTGACCTTTTCCAGGTCTGTCTCAGTGAATTCTTTATTCATATATATGCTTTAAGACAGTATTACTGGCTTCAGCTTCTATGCATATACTTCTAGTTGAATATCAGTTGTCTAAAGTATTTTATCTACTTTGATTACATTACCACCCCCCCCCCCCCCAAAAAAAAAACAGTTCTGAAGAGAAAGTGTATTAAGCCAGCTTAATTACCCTTTAGACCTTGCCAGAAATCACAACATAAAAATAATAGACTGCACTCCTCCTGAGGGCATATGATAGGAAAGTCATGTGTTCAATCTAATACTATTAGTGTTTAGATATGCTCCCAAAGGAACAGGTTTTGTTTCTTTAAAGAAAACACACAGAATTGTTGTAGTACACATCATACACCTCTGGGCCACACACTGTAAAAAATTAGCTTTTCCAGCATGGCAGCTGTGAATTAAGAAGTGATGTGGATAGATAATATTTCTGGATAGAGCAGATACAAAGCAGAGTGCCCATGCTCATCCTGATATCGAACAGATGCTATGCTCCTTTGCTACTGCCCAGAACTTTGGAAAAATCAAGACTGGTTCTGTTTGCAGAATAAAATGTTTACTGAGGGTAAACTTTGACAATGTGCAGCCTGATAGCTGAGTGTTTTCTAGCACTGGTATAATTGAGCAAAAGGTACCACGTTTTCTGTTAAGCCCAGTATAGTGTAGTAACAAACTCATGTCACAAGGTGGAGCTTCAAACCAGCTGTAATGGTACCTCCACAAATGCATGGGTAGGTTTGTTTTTCAAATAGGAGCAGCAATTTCATAGCATATTTAAAATTTTTTCAAAAAAAATACATAGTATCCAATTAATTAGAGTCATTACGACGAAGGTTTTATGGAATGAAATTATAAGAATGTATTTTCCTGAATACATTCACAGTAATACGTAGACATATAAAGATAAAGCAATTTAAAAGCATTTGCGGTGAACAATGGATGGGCCAGCCTCATCATATTCCTGTTTGCTGATCCACATCTGCTGGAAAGTAGACAGGGAGGCAAGAATAGAGCCTCCAATCCAGACGGAGTACTTACGTTCAGGAGGAGCAATGATCTGTTTAAGAAATAAAAGCATTAAGTACAACTGTCCACTGTGAAGAAAATACGTTTGTTATACAAAAATATTAAAGCAGTGATATTCAAAATCAACAAAACCACTGTATCTATGGGCTAGTGTATCCCTGGCATTACAGTTAGCAACTACAGTTTGCTGCAAGCAGTAAAGTTAAAAAGCTGTTATTTAAGTCTGAGTCTAAATCCTCAATTTCTCTGCCTGAATCAGTCTGCCCAGGAGTGGTGCATTTGTGTATTCATGACTGCATATGAGAAAAGGGGAGATAATTGCTCTGGAAACATACAATGATAGCCCAGGAGGGCTTGGAAAAACGAGTGACCTATGGACCACTCTTATTGGTTGAGCTGATAAAATGTTTGCAAAGCAAAGAACAGAAGATTTGAAGCAGCAGAAGGAAGATTGACTTGTCAGAGACTCTTTCTTTTCTGAACTTGTAGGCCAAGGACGAAACCACCATTTCCTTTCTCCCATCTCCATCAGCCAAAAAGGGGCTGAAGAAGCTCACATATAGCCCCAGAGGAAAATTTATGCTGCTGGGTCTTCTTTGGCCATGTTGGGGCAGTTTGCAGAATTCACCATGAACAAAGAAATGAGAGAAGGCTCTCTTCCAGCAGCAAAGTTACCAGGTGGTGATTATTTGCTAGGAGGTACAGACATGATTCAAAATATGTACAAAGCACTTACTTTGTAAAGTGTTGCTATATTTCATTAGATTTTGAGGAGTTTGTACATGCCAACTCAAATAGTCTACAAATAATTGCATCATACCTTGATCTTCATAGTGCTGGGAGCCAGAGCAGTTATTTCCTTCTGCATCCTGTCTGCAATACCCGGGTACATTGTAGTGCCTCCAGACAACACGTTGTTGGCATAAAGATCCTTTCTGATGTCTATATCGCACTTCATGATGCTGTTGTAAGTGGTTTCATGAATGCCAGCAGACTCCATGCCTGGGGAAGTTACGAAAGAACACTGAGGAAGCAACTCCATACAGAGACTTAGAATTGTTAACACAGAACTGACAACATGGACTTTAGTGTCTCTTTGGAAGACATCAGTCTTCACAGCTATGGAAATCTGGAAAGTCATTCTGCAGCTGCCTAAATTATTTGCTTAGGAGTTCCTTGGTGTACAGCCCTCCTCTCCCTCTTACGCACACAACTCCTCCTTAAAAAGAAAGCTGAGGGTGTGGAATAGTAAAGTTTCCACTAGGCTTTTGCAGGCAATCTCAAATGTCCTAAGAATTCCTTATATGGTCTTGGAATCATTTGTTTTCTTTTTGTCTTTTTTTTGTCTTTTTTTTTTTTTTTAAATTGAGCCAGCTCAGAGACAGAACAGTCAAAATATGTCCTAATACCTCTAAGTATGCGACTACTTCATCTATTTCCGAGCTGAAATTCTGCTGACTGGCAGAACCGACACTGGATTTCTGTGTGACCTTGTTGCAAGTCTCCCTTCATGGCTGTTGATTAGCATGCATTGTGTTGGCTTTGCTCTGCAAATGTGATGAACCATGGATTCAGGACTTGGAGCAGTCGTCTTGAAAAATAAAAGTAGCACTTCCCCCCCACACACCACCTCCCTGCAAGCAACTTCAAACTACAATCCTCACACTACTTAGAAAAGTGGCTTTGCAGCCATACTTCTCGTAGTAGCCAACTGCACAACATACAAAATGGCATGGGCCCAATGCCAGAAGCCAGGAATAAATATTCAGGGTTTATTTTGGAAAAGCATTTTGCCTTATTGTTTGACATGAATTTCCACCATATTATAGTGCTGTTCTGAAAGATTATTATATAATGGGTGCTAGGACATATCCGTGTATGCATCTAAGTGAGTTAGCAATGGGATGCCATCAAAAGAAAACAAGGACTTGATATTTATGTGCAGAACAATCATTCAACTTGCCAATGAAAGACGGCTGGAAGAGGGTCTCTGGGCAGCGGAAGCGTTCATTTCCAATAGTGATCACCTGACCATCAGGAAGCTCATAGCTTTTTTCCAGAGAGGAGGAAGAGGCAGCAGTGGCCATCTCATTTTCAAAGTCCAGGGCCACGTAACACAGCTTCTCCTTGATGTCACGGACAATTTCACGCTCCGCTGTCAAGAGGATTCAATCTTTAGAATGGCATTCAGGAAGGACCCAGACATGTTGACAGGCTGTTCCCTTTCATTCTCCAACACCCACCACCCCCCCACCCCCCCACCCCCCCCATTTTTTAAACAAATCCTCTGCTAGCCTTGCAGGGCACTTTCCTGTTGGATTCCTTCTTGTGTCTAATCAACTGCAGGACCACTGCTGTCCTTCTAAGGCTGCTAGAAACATTGCACATTAAAGAACTCTCCTCCTCAGTCAGCAGCGTGCCCTTACCAGTGGTCACAAAGGAGTAGCCACGTTCCGTCAAGATTTTCATGAGGTAGTCTGTCAGGTCACGGCCAGCCAGGTCCAGACGCATGATGGCATGCGGCAAGGCATAGCCTTCATAAATTGGCACATTGTGGGTGACACCATCTCCAGAGTCAAGCACAATCCCTTTGAGAAGATAACACACGATTCGTTCCCAGGTGCACATCAACACACTTAACTATTTCAAATGTCTATGTCATGTTGCCCTACCTGTGGTACGTCCAGAAGCATAGAGGGACAGGACGGCTTGAATAGCTACATACATGGCTGGCACATTAAAAGTCTCGAACATAATCTGAAATGCAATTAAAATAATTGCCTTAACACTAGGGGTTTTAGCTTAGTTGAAGCAATATACTGAAGGAGAGGGAGAAGACAAGATTTTCATATTTCTTGATGGTTGGTAATAACAAGGAGGGAAAATTCAAAATCTAAATCCAAAAATATTTGTCCTGTAAGACGTGTCCCTGTATCTGGCCTGTATCTTTAACATATGAATATAGACACACGCACATATCAAAGATAATTTTGTAATAGGCCTGAGCATAAAAACAGATTAAGATGACATAAAGCTTGGACAGACTGAAGCACTCACATTCAAAGCTGATACACTGACTTTCTAAAGTAAATGTAATAATATGCAAATATGACAGGTGGTCACTATGCACTTTCCATCTTCCATAACTAAGAAAGATAGACTACGCATGACTAACTGAAATGATGAAGTTCACATTCACAAAGTTGGAATTATTCCATAGTCTCACTGTGAGCTTACCTGGGTCATTTTTTCTCGATTGGCTTTGGGATTCAGGGGTGCTTCAGTCAGTAGAGTCGGGTGTTCTTCAGGTGCAACACGGAGCTCGTTATAGAAAGAGTGATGCCAGATCTGAGAACAATGGGAGAAGCCAAAGGACAGAAACACTATCAACCAGCAGCTGAGAATCACTTCCAGACAGGTATTGTGCTCCAGCACTCTGCTTACAGCCCTAGAGACAGGCTAGTAATGTTTCTCATGCAGTTGTTCTTACTGCCTTCACAGAGATTACCAAAGCAACTGGAGAAAGAAAACCACTATCCCCAGGTTTTACTGCTAGAAATATATGACTTCTTTTAAGGATACATAAGTTAATGAGAATAAATATATTATTCTTACAGTAGAAGGGACAGAGCAGGACAGACTCGGTTCCAGCAACACTATTTCAATAATGATTGAAAGTTAAACAGTTCCAGAACAACTCTAGAATATACGCAGACCTATGCAGTAGAGCTCAATAGATAATGGGTCTCTTGAAAACAGTTTCATCTTTTGGTTTGTAGAGGTCAGCCCAAGAATTCATAAAAAGAAATGAAGGCAAATGGTTTGTGA
The DNA here is from genome assembly GCF_964195595.1 of Calonectris borealis. Taxonomy (NCBI): domain Eukaryota; kingdom Metazoa; phylum Chordata; class Aves; order Procellariiformes; family Procellariidae; genus Calonectris; species Calonectris borealis. The sequence goes on from NC_134318.1 coordinate 24,701,150, forward strand.
GGCTGAAAGCCACCTTGTGTTTATCACCTCCTCATGGCTCATTCCTACCAGCTATAAAAATCTAGGGCCAAGTGGACCGCAATGAGGAGGTTAATACACCAACAAGAAGTAAAACCGTCAGAGACTTTCTAAAGGCCAAAAAGTTTTTTCTCAGTTTGTTTTCAAGGTGGTGGTGATTAGAGACTGGTTGATAGGTTAGGCATCTGAAAGGTTTTGCAGTCTTTCCAAGTAAAACATACAATGCTATGATAGTCCTGTGTGGCTCCACACACTTGCAGTGTGTTGTGATGTCCCGACTGTTCCAAATAGCCCTCCACAGCACAATACTAAATAGAAATACCATCTTAGAAATTGTATCAACCATACAGACTACGACTGTAAACATGGTTCTGGAAGCCTTTCATTCAAGTACTGGCTCTGAAATGGACGCATTGCACTGCAATATTGCTAATCTTTCAAGCCTTAAAAAGTATGTGTGTAAACAGTGCCCTTCACATCAAAATTACATATATGCTTTGCATTTTTGCAGAAACAGATACTTTTAAAATTCCATTTCTTTACTAGCAAATTGAGGATATTCCTTTTCTTCCCCCCGCCCCCCCTCCCTTTTTTTTTCCCTTTCTTCCCCCTCCTTTGCTAATGCAAAGATTTATAGATCATACTGGAGTAAAAGAACTCCCAATAACTATTTTAATGTACTCCTAGTGATACTTCAGCTTTAGATGCAAGTTAACCTTTGTTGTTAACAATCTTCTTGTCAAACCATACTTGATAGCATGACGCTTTCATCTAAAATTTAGTGGGTATTCTGTAAACATTTGGTTCAAGTATTTCTGTTTACCAGTGATACACATCAACTTTTCAAAGCTGAAATACCTTCTCCATGTCATCCCAGTTTGTAATGATGCCATGTTCTATGGGGTATTTCAAGGTCAGGATTCCCCTCTTGCTTTGAGCCTCGTCACCTACGTAGCTGTCTTTTTGACCCATACCAACCATCACACCCTATAAAATAAGACAAATAGAGTTAGTCTCTCGAGGAGAGGTGTCACAAAGTGACATTAGCTGTGAAATAAATCTAGTTGCCAGTGATATTAGTTACAAAATACTTTACGAATACTAATGAATGGAGAATTACTCATTGCTTTTTAATTTCCAAAATTAAATGTTCAGTTCACTTAAACCTCTGGAGTTCATGTTTCCCCTACAGTTTAAGTACACAGCACAAGTACAATGTTAAATTCATCAAGATAAAGTGGAAAAATAGGGTTGGTTTAATGCTCGTTATTATTTAGGGATGAACTGTCTGCTAAACTATAATAACGTGGAGTAAAAGCAGAAAGTGATGTTGTGCCATCTAAGGATCAAGACGGAGCAATACACGCTTTATATTTCCCAAAGCTTAAATTTCAACATTTTTTTAATCTTCTTTTTGAACACTATAATATTGCCATTAGAGACAGACAAGTTAAATCTACTGATACAGGCTTCTTTTTATGGATCCTGTAGAAATCGTCCATGGACCAGAAGCTGGAAACTACTCTGGATATACAGTAATCTCTATGTTAAAGTTAGAAATACTGGAAAAAATAGTATATAGTAGGATGCTTTGAGTGCATGATACTCGTATCAAAACTTAGTCATTACACACTCCAAACTAGGGCATCTCTAACTGCCCTGTCTTAGAAACAAGCAAGCTGTATTTGCAATTTATGATGGGATGATCCTTCCTTCAGGGCACTAATGCTATCCATGATACGTGATCAGGAAAGAAAGGTTCTAGAAATCTGCTGTATTTGTTTCCACTGTGACTGTATGGCTTGCTTTTGAGCAATTAATACTGTTCATACTATCTACAGAAGCTGGCATTTGAATATTTTTTTTCAATTATGTTAATGCCCAGCGGCCTCAATTAGGCACACATTTCTTCTGCCCTGCTGAAGAGCTTAAAATGTATTTGCTGGGTATATAAAGTGCTGCGTCTTACAACCTCTTCCCGTTTCACCAGGTCCTTAGATGGCATAGAAGCAATTAGGTGGATCTACTAATTAGGAAGATTAGTTTGTCGTGGCCTAGCCAAGCTGCTCTAGTTCATGCTAATGATGATCTGGCTCAGAAACTCTCTATATTTAATAGCTCAGATAATATATATATTTTGCAAACTATGAAAATTGACTGGAATGCATCATATACTCAAATGTAAACCTTGAAGCTAAAGACACTCAACCCTAGACAGGGTTGTGATACAGCTAAATGAATAAAGTCAGGAAGGTTAATAGGAAGCTGATGAAAACTTCTCCTTCCTCCTTTAATTTTCCACACATCACCTATCATCAGCTTTTAGGGCAGTCAAAATTTCCAGATACTTCTTGTTGGGCTTTTGTGGTTTTTTTAAACTAGCTTTACTCACCAAGTTCTCTGGGTAATCCAAAATTAAGGGACAGGGAGAAGAGGGCACGTACGGGCTCATCTCACAAGGCAAGAGACCTGCTTTGACTCAGGTGAGTGCACTGCTGGACTCATTTTGCCTGGAAATGCTGTGTTACACAGATCACCCAGGGCTGGGCTAGTCCCAAACACAGGATTAGGTGGCTCTGGGGTGGAGGGCTGGGGACAGGGCAGAAAAGCCTTCTACAGTATGGGATAACCAAAGCAGTTCATCACCTGGTGCCTGGGACGACCCACAATGGAAGGGAAAACTGCTCTTGGAGCATCGTCCCCAGCAAAGCCGGCTTTACAGAGCCCTGACCCATTGTCACAAACAAGGGCAGTGCTGTCCTCTTCCTCGCACATCTTCTACGTCAATGTCCTCAGGCCCTCCAGACAGAAAACGGCCCTATGAAAACAGCAGGAAAGAATTTTAAAAAAAAACAAAAAAAACCCATACTCAGGTAGCAGACCCATCCTTGAAGACAGAGACAGCTGTACGAAAGCAACCAGCACCAGCAAAGAGAGGTGTGGCACCGGTTTGGCAATCACAAGACTTGCAGGGCCGTACGTGGGAATAGGCTTCCTTTTGAAAGGGTGAGAGGTTTCAACCACGTCTGCCGGAGGGCTGTGTGCACTAGAGGTTATCCAGGGGATTCCACAGGAGACTTCTAGTCCTGCAGCATGGGCAGACAGATCAGGGAGCAGCAAATGTTTATCTAAATTTGGTTACAGAAATCCACGGCTGGGGGTGGGTGGGAGATAAAAGAGAACGCTGGACTGACAGCTGCAAAAACAAAGATCCCTTTGCATTGGATTCAGCACAACTTCCCCCACTTTTCTATCACTCTGACAAAATCCTGACACATATGGAAAGATGTCAAAGGTAAGAGCACTTCAGTCTTGGGCTTCCCAAAGACTAACCACATTAAATGCTAGGCATGCACCAGTGCTGTTTTCCTGATGCAGATATTAACCCATTGGGTCAAGATGGCCAATTAAGTTTACATTTAACTTTTTTAAAAAGAAGAAATGTTCCTAATTAAAAAGGAAAAAAAAAAAGCCTTTTCCAGCCCTCCCTTAATCACTCAGAAAAAATAACCCACCTTTAAAATGAAGTCAGGGACAATATGTGTTTTAAAAACAGGCCATAGCATATGATCCATCATCATTTCAAAGGAGCTAATAAACTGCATTTGTAGAGTGTCAGAATAATTTATGTTGGCTCCTTGTCTCAGTAAAAAGAAACTGTTTTCCTCCTCTGGCAGAAGGAAGATAACATGAGCAATAAAAATGCTTTGAAGGCTTTGTATTAAAGTCAATTACAGAAACAAGGACTGAATACCGGGACTCAAGAAGAACTATTTGCTCGCAATTTAGTGTGGTAGGGAATCACTTGGCTAGCTCTGAGCCTGGGCTTCCATACAGAGTTCAACAAATTGCAGTGTTAACAGCTAAAGAAGACAGCTGTCATCCACAGACCAGCTGGCTCTGCACGCAGGCTCCGAAACCTTCTGCCACAGGAATACTGGAAGCGTAGGACGAAGTGGGAATGGGGTCAGTGAAAGCCATGGCTGATGAGCAAAGGAGCCCACAACCTGTTTAGCCTCTACATCGCATAGAACAAGCAGGGACAGTTCTCCCAAATCCCTCATTTGAGATCCTCCGACTCTCCCCAGCCAGGCAGCCATGAGACACAGCTGCAGCCCCGCTCCTGCAGGCTGCTTGGGCATAGCTCCCAGGAGAAGACAAGGAGAGGGAAATCCTAACTTGATGTACTCCAGATATTTTATCATTGTTACTGGGAAAGGCAAGTAGGTTGCAATTTTTGTGTTTATTAAACTCCTGGGAAAACAGGCTCTTTATATTCAAACATTTACTGAATGGAGTACAATTGTTATCTAACATGAATGAACAGACTGGTTTGGACAAACCATTTCCTAATTAGGAAATAGGCTTTTCAACCGTCTGTTTTTGGAACAGAGTTCGGGGTCAGGGGGTTTGCTCAAACCCATGCAGCTAATGCAATGCCAAAAATCACTTGGGGGAGGGGAAAGAAGGGGGCAGGAAAGGCTACATTTCTGAGCTTAGTGGACTCTAAATGAAAACCATATTTAGTAATAAAGTACAAAAAGTTGAAAAACCAAAGCTGAATGATTTCAGACAGGGCGCTCTGCTGCCAGCCAGCTCAGGACTGCCATGGCATGCAGTAGTAACATCTTACAGCAGCAAATATCACTCAGCACTGTGGAAAAAAAGGAAATTTTTCTCCCAAGTAATTAATACAGTATTTAGCCTCTTTCTTCTACCTGCTTTATATCTAAAGATAACCAATCACCTCACCAATCTCCACAACAAGATACTAAGAGAACTCCAGCCCCACAAGAAATACTGTGTGTAGCCTGTTCTTTAATGAAATGTTTGGTATTTTACAGAACAGTAGTTTCATATACATAGAGACAAGGACAAATACACACGCGTCCTCATTGTATCCTATTAGACACTGCTATTTTGCATACTTCCAGCTCTTCTTACAGTCACATTCCCAAAACACTCACGTCACCTTACACTGAGTTAACAGCACTGAAGCAAACCTGCTGAGAAACCCTACTACACAGTGGGCAAATTCCCCCCTTCAGGAACTCTGTTCTACACAAACCTAACACTGCAGGGTCACACGGGTTCATGTGAATATTAATATAGGTATAATTCCAGCCATGGCATTACACAGACTGTGTCTTTATGCTGGAGCACTGGTGGAATAGCAAAATCATCGGATAGAACTTTTATTTCCCTTTTAGAAGTGCTATAAAATAAAGACAACTCAGTATAGATATTACAAGCATTTTATCAATGCAATTCTAATAAGTAAGTAAGTTTGCTTAAGCAAACTACAGCACAGCAGTACATCCTCCTGAATAGCTTCCATTTGACGTTATTTAATTGAAGTCCTCCAGCAATCTGTAAATCATGCTATTGGTTCAGTGCCACTTACCCTGACAGCGCTTGGCTGGGGATAGCTGCTCTGGGATGGTGCACTCTGAAAGCTCTGAAGTTATATAGCCCCTTCAGCTCTTCTCCTCCCACTAGCCTCCCAAACAAGGAGCAGAGACAGACAGAGACAGAGCTGAAGTCTCTAACAAAACCATATAGGGACCTTATTACAAAAACCTCTAATCTGGGTGGCCACAGGCCCTGGGTCTCTTCCACTGCATTCCAGTGTAGAGCTCATGAAACAGGAGGAGACTTTCAGCTGTGTAAGATAAACACTTCAAAACTTCAGGAGAGTTGCTAAAATACAGAAAGACGGAGTGTGCCTGCAATAGACACCCTCTGGCAGGAGGAGCATGTGTTCAAACAAGAGAGATCCAGGCCTCCATAGTAACATCCAAGAGGCAGAGAGATAAATTGGAAGAGCAGTCATTTATAACAGTGAAGGCATTTTTAAAGAAACACTTTGCTTTCATTAAAGATTTTGACAAAAACAATGAAAATATTTCTGGCAAGCTAAACAGCTGCTGAATTTTGCTAAAAGTCTCTTTAAATGCTCAGCGTTTTGCTTGTATGCTAAATATTGCCCATAGGCTTAAGGGTAGTGAAAAAAGTACCTGCTGTTGTATAGGGTTCACAGTGAAGTCTTTGAAGGTTGTGAAAACGTTCTGTTAAAAGATTGTTATGGTCCCCTCTGGATTGCGATGGGTTAGAATCCATTCTGTTTCTCTGTCAGCTTATTTTCAAAACCCTAGGACCCTTGGGTTCTTCACCCCTACCGCTACTCCACTGATGGCTGCAAGTCTGGACTGTGGTAAACTCATCTCACATTGTTCATAACAAAGTTGTTAAATTTTATAACGCCCTTCTAACTTTTCCATTTAACATGTTTTTAATGAATAAAGCAAGGGTTCTCACTGTACAAGTTATTTTCAGCACAGGACTGGATTTTTACAGCTGTAGCCAGCTGTTCCCTGCACAGGCTGATTCTAGCGAAGCAGCCCTGTCAACAGTAGTCAACAATATTTTGTCATTAAGTTTGTACTAAAGACCAGAAATCAGCATCTCTAAACTCCAATATTAAACCATTACAAATTCAAAACTGCTCTATGCATACAAGCCAAGAAAGATGTGAGAATCCAAGTGAGATCCTTGCTTTGTGAGTCTTGTTACCATGGGGAGGGGCATCATGTGTTTGCTTACAAAGTGTTTGCTAATTGAGTAGTCTTAATGCAAGAAAATCTCCCATATAACCACAGTGGGAGTTTTTCTGATGTAGAGGTTATGAGGATTAGGCCACTAGTAGAGATAGCAGATAGGCAGAATTATGGATTGAAGACCAAAAGGAATTTAACTTTTAAGGAAAGGAACTTTTAAGGAATGTAACTGCCTTTGAGGGTCAGAAACAGAAGCTAACAAACGTTGGAACATGAGCCACGCAAAAGCTATTTATTATTTCACTTCCAGCATTGGGGCAAAAGATAAGAGGTATATTTAAAAAAAAAAAAAAAAAAGGAAAAAGCCCCACCAAGGTAAGCAACCTACAACAGAGGATATAAACAAGCCTTTTTTGCATATCTCCAACTGACACTCAAAGGACAGCAAAAAAACAAATTCTTTGCTTTCAAACAACACTCAAAAACACAGCTGAGAAAAATTATGTACCTCGCATAGAACGTATGGTATTAGATCAGGGAACTCAGGTCAAGGGGAAGGAGAATTTCACACAGCAGAACCCTTCACTGCAGTATCATGTCTGATTTTGATACAAACATCAGTTACCTCCTAGATTGGAGGAAACATAATCCAAGGTTTTCAGAAGCATCATCTACTGCTTCTCCTTGGAAATACCAAGACTGGGACAAAGATCCAAAAGAATCCAAACTCTTCACCTTAATAAGAAGAAGTTCACACTCCCAAAAAAGCTTACTGGTGAGGATGCTCTAGTGGATACAGCACATATGAGACTGCAGAGCCAAGTAAACAATCCTTCAGCAGAACTGGTAAACCATTCACACTGCACCTCAGCATAGCTAGAAATACAGGCAACAGTATTCTACAAAAGGGTCTGTGGATATTATAGGAGGCAGTGGCCACGCAGATACCACAGACACCTTCGTACCTGTGTTAAGCTTCCTCACAGTTCCTGTAAACTTAGCCTGGTGTGTACCACAATTACCAGTGGTGGCAATGATGGCAGCAGCAGCCCCTTGGCTGCTACGAGGAATGGTTATTTGGGTGGGGATTACACGTCACCTTGCCTGTCATGGGCACCAAAGATGTGGGAATCCCAGCTTTCAGGGTGCTCATGAAAAAGATACAGGTGACACAGAGTCTCATTCAGAGCAGGCAGCTGTTGATACGGCGATAAAGAGGAAACACCAGTTGTTTGGAGGGACCTACCATAAGAAGGATATTTGTTAGAGACAGGGCTATACAGAAAGAAGGGAGAAGTAAGCCTAGAGGCTGATTGAGCAACGGTGATGGATACACAGGAACAGCACAGGAAAAATGTAGAGATGCTGCACAGCCGTGCCTCCAGCACACAATGGAGAGCCAGCGCTCAGCAGGCAGCTCGTCTCTGGGGCGTTACGTTATGGAAGGTCCCTGGGCAGGAAGGAAGGAAGGCAAACAGGTGAACTATACAAGGAAATTAGGTCAGTCCGGCTCGAGGGACATTATAGAATATAGGTATTTCTTTTCTTCTTAGTGATTCCATGCTCGAGTTATGATCACACAGATATTACTATACATAAAAACACATGGGAAAAAATGATATTGGTAGTTTATACCTTTCTTCTCAGCAACATAGGTGATTGCCAGAGTGGTGGGAGGAAGGGGAGAATATACTTAGCATGACACAGGAAGAAGAACCTAAAGAGAACTGAACAGAACAAGTCTTCTGAGAATCAAGCCTAAATGCTGAGGATCAAACCTCTAAAGCCTACTTTGTAGCTACGGACACATACCAGGTTAGCCCAAATATATATATTAAAATTTTTTTTTGCCAGAAAAAGAATACAATACAATTTCTGAAAGTAGTTTAGCTTCCCCTCTGGAGGCCAATTCCATCACCACTTTCTGCTGCCTATCTTTCAGTACTTATCCCACCCATTTGTGTGGAAACCACCACCATGCAATTTGCCTGGTGTGTCCATATCTCGAAGTTCTGGTTCTTTCATTGCATCCATAGCCAAAAACTACGGTTTTTAATTGGCTTCCCCTGAGAACTTCTCTCTTTGTCCATGCTAAACCATTTGCAGTCTCCACAGCAGCATGTCCAGAGTATGATCAGAGAAAGGAAAATAAATGGAAAAAAATAATTTTGCCTCTTCCATACCCTTTTCCTGCTCTCTTTATAGTGATACTAGCAAAGCTCCTGTGCACATTGGGTACTTCCCCATTGACTTCATGCATCTTTCAAGATATCAGTGGAAACTCTTAGCTACATGTTCCTTAAGTCAAGTTCTTTGTTTTTCAGTAACTTGTGTAGATTGTCACACGGACACGAAATGTGCTTGGGACTCCACAGCAGCAGGAGCTGTATAGCCACCAGGCCTAGGAAATGGGCTTCAGCTGGCCTGCAGAGCGCCGGCTTAGAGGCCACGCACCAGTTCGTAGATGCCATACTTTTTTGGCAAAGGAGGGCAGAAGCTGCAGTCTTATCCCAACTGCTATAGAAAACTGAGAATAAAGTAACCCCTTCGCTCATAACATTACAAGCCATTACTTTATAAGGGAAAACAACTTCTGAGACGTGCGTGGAGACCTTCCTGCCTACATCCAATTGGCTCTTTAGGAATGAGGCTCTGCTAAATATGTCTCTGGCTCCTTTTTATTTGGGGATTCCTTTCATCTTCGTAGCATTAGCAGAATCTCTAAATGTTTTGGTTTGTCTGGCTTTGGGCCCTCTCCTCTATCTCATTGATAGGCTTTACACTTCCCTACCCCACCCCTTTTGAGAAAGGCGGGAATAAATAAGCTTTAGGGAGCAGAAAGTCCCTCTAATAACCTGATTCATTGCAGCTGTCACACAGTATGCATCTGTAAAGTGTCAGATCAACCATAAGCTGTCAGACCCATAGACTAGCTTTCTCTATGATTGTCAGGCTCTTGCACTGGTCTCTCTCCAACAACTAAGACAAAATGGCTCTAAGCATTCTCAAATATAGCAGTTTTCAACCTACAAAGTTTGGAAAATAGTTTTGCCAATGTTGTTCAAGAGCTAGAGGGGACAGCGTTTGCCTCCTGGGCCTGTTGAGCGGGGTGATGAAGCACGTTAATTCACAATCTTCCTTCATCTTCTTGACAAGGTATCTTCCTCCATGGTATTGTGGTAAAGATATCCCTCATTCAAAATCAAAGGAACGTATTCAAAGTAAAAATGAGCTAATGGCTCCCTCCCCATCCTTCTTAGATAAATAAATACAACATAAGAATTAGCCCTGCTGGGTCAGGCTGATATCCATCTAGCTCAGTATCCTGTCTCTGAGATTTCCTGATAGCTGATGCTTAGGAAAGAAATGGGACACCTACAGCGATAATTTTCTTCCTGTATCCTTTCTGCTTCCTTATGTGCAGCATAAGGATTTCTTGAGACAGGAGTTTGTACCTATATCTTCATGCGTAATAGATGCGGACAGATTTTGGAGATAGAGCGCCCTTCGTGATTTTTTGTGGAAATAAGCTCTACACTTTATCTGCAAGGCAGCACCCATAGCTCACACTCCAGCTGGTGTAGACATGCATAATGTTAGGAAGAAAACATCAAATATATCAGAAGCATAGTCAAAGGAACACTATCTTTATACAAAGAGCTGCAAATCCACCAGAGATCCTGGATAAGCCCTCAGGCCACTGGCCAAGGCTGAGCTCTGCCCCACTGTGTGTAAACTCTTAGCAGCACCTCAGTAGCTGGTTCACAGTTCACGCAGACGTACCTGTCTAAATGACATTGTAGACAAGGCTTCACGATAATGTTACACTGGCACATCTCCCAAGAGCTGAGTGAACAGATTCCCCCAGATGATTATCAGAACCACTCCAGTGACATGCTAACTAAATTTGTCAAAATGTAAATTAAATCGTCCCACCTTATCACTGTGAAAAACAAGCCCTGTATTCCCGAGGAAGTCAGACCTACGTGGCATGCACGTGGGGCAGGAAGAGCACAGCGGTTCTTCCTCCACAATAACTTCCAAGCTCCCCAACCAACGTATTCCCAGACTGACAGCAACAACGAGACCAAGTTCCCACCACATTCTTGGAAGTAGTTGCCCTGTTATTATCTCACCAAAAGAAAGGTTTCAAGGTGAGCTTGCACATTATGAGAAATCAGATCATTCCCATCAGAGAAATTTGCTGGAAGCAGGTTTCATAAGGCTGTTACTCACAGATTAAACCTGCGGACTCTGCGTGCCTAGTTATATCACACAGCTTCACAAGCTCAAGTGCCTGTATCCGCCAATTTGGCTGGCCCTCCAGCAAACAGGAAGGAAAAGGATCTCTACAGATTAATTTCGTTCACTACCAAATTTAATAATTTTCTGTAATGCCAGAGTTTCACTTTTTGTGACCGACACACAGCTTCTTTGCCCGTGGGCTCTGGTCGAGGACAAACTGTGGAGTCCCTCTCACCACAAACGTCAACCAGCAGGTACCTACCTCTCCAGATGGCCCAGCCCTGGTCTCCAGGGCCTTTCTCCTGGCACCTGAGCTCGGCGCAGTTAGGTGTCGCTGCTGGGCAGGACAAGGCGACATGGCCCTGCTGCAACTTATTTGTCTTCTGAATGAGCCACTCAGCACAACCGATAAACAAACAACTCCTGAGAGCACAGCTGAGTCTTTCTTTAAACCTCCGTGAGAACCACTATCACAGTGAAGGAGTGAGCATGATATGGCAATAAACTGAAGAATGTACAAAAAATACAAGGGGAAATCTACAACCTATATGACTAAAGTGAACACATACTTTAAAAAATACCTTAGGATAAAAACAAAATGTACTTTTGGAATCAGCATGCTATTATAGGAAATATATGCTGTTAAATGGAATTGTCAAAAATAATGTGGCAAATGCAAACATATTTAATGCATGTGCATTTTCTGTACCAGGAAAAAGTCAGATTCAAAGGATTGCAAAACAGTTTGGGGTTTTCTATTTCAACTCCACTGCAGGAGGGTACTAAAAGAGCCAGCAGCAAAGTTGGGCATGCACAGTGCAGCAGCTTTGGATAGCCTGCATCCATCCAGGTGTTCCGGAGAACAGGCCAAAGTGCCTCCAGAACAATTAACTTATTTTCATTAGTCCTTAAAAATGCTTAAGGGGTTTTCCTGAAGCAGGAAGAAAGGCAGTTTAACAAAAATTTCAAGCACGTAATGGCAAGAAGTAGCTAATTACAAACTTTCCAGATGAACACACCACTCTAAGTCAAACTACCACAGCTGCCAATGTAGAATCCAAATAATAAAAAATAAAAGGAGGTAATATAATAAATGCTGATGAATAAGGCTTTATAAAAATGACTTCTTGTCAAACTTTTTTTGAGAAATATTACAAACTTGGTTGTAAAAGCCATCTAAAGCCTTTTACTTTCTAAAACATGAAATAATTAAAAATAATGTGAATGCAGAATTGACCTATGCAGAGTAGCATGAGAACTGTCTAGCTGAAGTCTCACAGCATAGCAGTGTGGGGAAATCACTGCCGAGTGGGTGCGATTCTGTGGGACCTTCCCTACCCGTCATTGGCTAGGCACCTTAATGCCTTTATCAGTGATCTGAACAATAACATAAGTTACAGATAAATGTCACAGATAAAGTGTGTGTGTGTCTGTGTGTGCATGTGTTTTTATAGCTTGTTACAATCTACATTATAGATCTAGGATAAAACAGAGTCCTGCCCAGCAGAATCCCGTTTACAATATGAAGCCCTGAGAAAACTCTTTTCGTCTCTGACCCGTGCAAAAGGATCCCTACCCCCACCCATCGCACTTTTGCTGAATGTCATTTTGGTTGATGAAAACAAGGTGCAAACACACCCGGCAAAGTGGCGCCTAACTCACCGCAGCTTGCAGGAAGGACAGGACTTCACTGGTGCTCTCCTCTGCCCTGTGTCTCAACCTGCCTCTGTCGCACCTTCCTGCACACATCCTGGCTGCTGCTTGGGCCTGGGAGACCCTCCTGTTATCTACTGTGGTGCTCCAGGAGACTGACAGCTGACGATGGTTGGTCACTTAGCCAGGAGGAACTTAGCACACAGCTATTAGTCATGCTTTAGCACATTCAGTTTATAAACCTCTCCCCAAACAATGCTCAAGTCTCACAAGAAGACTAGAGCAGGCAGGTTTTTCGCCTTTGCTTTGCAGGTGCATCTTAGTTACGTAAGGTAGTTTCTTCTTCCTCTTTCTTGCAGACAGTCATAAGAATTACAGAAAAGTACAGATACCATGTTATTTTTGCTTAATAATTTGGTTGGTTTTCTGAAAGTGTGCCAGCATTTTCCAGTCAAATGTAGGGGTTTTTTCCCTCTTCCACTAAATGTGTTTTACATGTCCACCTCTAACTCAAATTTTTGTTTGCTCAAATTCACTATCAGACCAAAGAACAATGTTTTGTTCTTTCCCTTTTATGACTGTACGAGAGACTTAGACACACATTTCTGAAACAAACATAACCATCCTTCGGAAATAAGGAAAAACACAGAATTCTGCAAAGCTTTAGCTTAATCCAGCCCATTTCAAGACCAATTGTTGTACCAGTGGCCTCGTGGGGGATGAAAACTGTTAGGACTCAGGTCTAATTTGCCAATAGCCCAGATGGAGATTTCTCCAACTTCAACTGCTTTTTGATCCATTTCTTAACCAAGATAAGATCACAGATGCTGCTCTGTATCGCACACACACATTTAGTGCGCCCATAGGGAGCGGTACGGATACAGACACAGCTGTCGCCGCACACAGCTCTCCATTCCATAGACGGAAGGCTAACATCTGCCTGGTTTCACTGCGGTTTTCAGGACTTCAAGAACATCCCAAGTAACCTACAGGCAGAAAATGCTAAAGGCTGCTGATTCATGTTCTGTTCTTCTTGCAAGTCAGTAACAGCACTAAATAAAAGACAAGGGTTTGTATATCTCGGTCTCAGAATTATGGTTTCTACCATTTGTCAGTCCTGTAGGTACTTCCCAGGTTTCTCTTTCTTTCAGTTCCTCACTAGTAACTTCTTGAATAGACGTAGTAACTCCTTTCACTGCTGCAAAACACTGTTGCCCAAGGATCTTTAAAATGCCTGGATAGTTTCCACACCAGGATACCAGAACTACATACAACTATTTCAGCTTCCTAATTAGAGTCTGTTACTTGCTGCATTGTATTTAGCTGTCTCTAGGAATTCATTTACAAGGTCAAATGCTCAGACCTCTTCAACATAATATAAATCATTCCTCTGCACTCTGATTAGTCTGCGTTACACAGCATGAACACATTGTTTAATAAAAGGAGAAAATTACGCAATTAGCAGGTCTTCAGCATAAACATGTCCCCCTTTCTGAATTGTATTTAAATAAAAGTGTTGCTGTAGTATTTTATACAATTAAAAACTCAGCGCCGCTTGCACTGCAAATGGCCAGGTCTTCTCAGAAAAATGGGCTGGGGGGAACAGGGAACAACCACTCACAATACAAGCTACTGTTTTCATGAGGGCTAAACCTTCCCTATTACCTTGATATTAATAAACTATAGTTATTCTTCTGCAGACTTGTTTTTGTCAGATGCTGTTTTTCAGATAGGCCCCCTGAAAAGAAGATATGGATTTTGTACCAGGTCACTTAGGAATAGTGGAACAGTAGCTGGGAGAGCAAGGAACAAGTTCCATGTAGCACCAAGCCGAGATGCTCCAGGCTCTGCCATGCAGCAAGTGCAGGGCAGACCGGGCTACCCCTTCAAGGAGCTGATGGAGAAGGGGCTGGCGGCCAGCCCTGCCTCCCAGAGGGAGGGAAGTCCCTGGTTACTGATATAACGTATCTTTACATCCGCTTTATGCACGTGTAGTGAAATCTTAGCTTCGCTCAAGACAACATCAAAATTACCATTGATCTCAAGTAAAATCGCGGCTCACTGAAGTGATTCAATGAGAGCTGAGAATCCGGTCCAAAACCTCTACTTCAAGAAGGTAAGACAATTTCCTTACACTATTACAGCAAAGGAATGCGAGTCCCTCTTCATTTCTCACGTGAAACTGAGGAACTGCTCTCCTCTCAGCAGGCTACCTCCAGACAGGGGGGATTCTGAGCACCCCCGAGCTGGGAGAAACACATGGAAAACCTGTGGCTGTTAAAGCTGTGGCCTGCACTGGCACCTGATTCTCCTGCCCATCCCAGGGAACCAGAAACGCACGTTCTGCTGTTCATCCTTCTGCAGTCCCCCATCCGGTCTCTCATTCCTGCATGTGAGCTGGCTGACAGAAGGAGAGGCAGCTACCATGCAGTGCAGAAAGGATGCCGCTTCCGAAATACTTGGCTTCCAAGAAGTATCTGAGCAATGATTCAGCTGAAAAATATCACTAACATCTTATCTGGGAACTTAACAGACTGCTTCAGATAGCAAACATCAGTATATCCCTTCTTGTTATGACCTCCCTTGGAGACACACAGCTTTCTAAGCCCATCATTTAATTGCTGATGAGAACCACCGACAGAAAACAATCAACTGCATTTTGATAGAAATATAAATTATTCTGTAGCACATACTCATTTCATTTGCTTCATGCTCATAAAAGCTTGACTATGCAGCGGGCTGTGCAGCTGAACAGAGAAGATATGACTCACTCCTGTAGCTGCATGAGCTACCCAGGCCTCTTGTCTGTTTGTGCAGATGTGTGGTAGAAGCGGGTGAGTAGGTGAAGGCAGGGAACAGTGACAGCCCCACCACCTCCAAACCTTGCTCCTGCCACAACAGCCCCTCTCTAGCAGAATTTAGCTCTTGATCGTCTACTTGAAGCACAAGCCCCGGTTAAAAGCGCACAGCAGTGCCCAGGAGACAAATATTCAGAGCGAGATCACTGCATCCTGTTCTCGCTCTGAAGAACGTTTGATGTCGCAGAGGATGCCAAACTGCATCTGAGATGTTAGTGGGAGGGATAAAACTTTTCACATCACAATCCCTTCCCCCCCGCAAAGAATTTCAAAGGTTAAGTGATATAAAAAAAAAAAAAAAAAAGAAGAGAACGTGTGGAGTCTCAGCCACAAGGCATTGCTTTATCTAAGCGTGCTAGTCTCACTTGTTAGATGATATCCCAGAAAGAGGAGCATAACAGAGCAAAGCAAACCAGTGGAACTAAATCCCAAAAGACACAATATTTCTTACAGTTTCAGAAATTCTGATCAAATGCAGTATGCTAAGATCTTTTAAGATGTTTTCTTCAGCTTCTCCTCCCCACCACCACCTTTAATAAAATTTGTTTTAGTTAACTTCAAAATCATTATGAATACTTTTTTCCTTGAAGGGTGGCTGTTTGGGTGTCACTTACTCAACATCAGAAATAAAGCCATCTGGTGTGCCTGTTACTGCCATCTTTAGATCAAAGCTTAAAAGCAGAACTAAAGACCTTTTACTCACATTTACCTTTTAACTCAGACATTTCTCTACAGATCTTTCCACTCTTATCCTCAGTACAAGGATTCGGCCTTGGATTTAACTCACAAATGCAGGAAACTAACACGACTCACAGACTAAATCAGCTGTGCTCTGTGCAGGTAGTGCCTGAAGGGAAAAGGTTTGAACACTTCCTCACTCACCTCTGGAGAACATCTAGCCTCCCTAGCACATTATCTCAAGACCTTTTACAGTTCATCTGTTGCACCTTTGACAGTTAACATTTGCTGTACACTAAGCTTTGCAAGTATAAAGCATAATCTTAGTATTAGTAATACCATCCTGAAAAAACAACTAAAAGCAACTAGCCTGAAAAAAAGAGGAAACAGCACCAGCCAACCTCTGAAGCTAAGCTGCCTGCTACAAGTTCTGGATGGAGACAGAGCCCTGCAAAACATTTAAAAGAGATGCATTTACAATATATCAAGTCACAAAGTCAAATTTTAAGTGAGCCCATGTGATGTGCAAAATATTTGCTAAATAATGCAGCATTCAGGATCTCAGAACTCACTGGTAGAGTGCACACACAGAGGACTGGGACAGGATGGTCCCATGGCTAAAATAAAGTCAATAATCAACCCTAAGATAGAAACACATCTACATTTATGGTAAGGTTATAGTGATTGGCTGTAGGAGCCACCAGGCATCCAGCCAATTTGCTTTTCCAGTCTAAGGAAATGCTCGGTTTGTTTGAAAAATGATTTTTTTTCGTGCTGTGAAGAATGCATTGACGTCATCAAACTGGGTCTGTTGAACAAAAGCACGGATCCAGGGTTGTGTCAAGAAGTTGAATTACAAGAGAAAGGACACGGATCTGTTTCAGCTTTCTTTTAGAGTGACAGACTGTTCCCAATTCTCCTTTATCACCTTCTCCGGAGGAGAACTGCTAGAGGGGACAAGTAACCTGCTACGAGTTTCGGTTTCCACTCTGTTCTTTCCCACTCTGTTTTGCTGTGTTTTCACTCTGTTTTGTTGCTAGTGTGGGTTTTTTTAGATAAACACTAACATCTATGGCTCGACAGGCCTGTGTACCAGATCACTATTACTTTTAATAGGACCATACTGCACACCAGAACTCCCTGATCTGATTTGATGTAACACCATGCAGCACCCTTACAAAAAAAGCCACAGGGTGTTCATGAACTGCTCTGATCACACACTGCTTTCCCACTTCTGTGCTGTCGTAGCAGCTTCTCCACCCGCAGAACGGGGTGTTTGGGCCAATACAGTGCTTTGCTACCACATCATCTGACCAAGAACCTTTCACTCTACCACTAACCCAGGTGATTGTAAGTAGCATCTTATAAAGCAAGAAAGGTAACCTCGAATTGTCAGAATCTGGCCATATCGCACTGCAACAAAATAGCCAATAGTTACAGCGGTTACAGAACTTCTCTCATCCACAGGACCATAGAGCAAAGGGTGCAGCAGGTGGGTGGAGCAAGGTCACCATTTTAATGTTTCACAGAAGATTGGAAAAACAAAGGGCAAAGCATTCCACCATAAAACTGTACTCAGTAAGAGCTGATGATTTAAGGACTGATGCCACTCCGACCATTTCCCAATAGGGTTACCTGATGCTTGTGACGAGAGTCACAGAACGGAACAGGTTTGAACCAAGGATGAAGGAGATGCAATAGAGCTGCGTGAGTGATGGATTACTCAGTCTAGTGCTTGAACCAAAAGTCAAAATTAGGTTGTTCTGAACATACATGAGGGAGGGGAGAGGCAAAACAGAAAAGCAAAATAAAACAAAATGCAGACAGAAAGTGAAACAAAATGACTCTACTTTGGGTCCGATTATTAAGTGTTTGAGTTTTATCCCCCTTCCCTTTAAATTTCAGGTTATTTAAAAAACATGAATCACACAACAAAACATTTCATTTTAAGTATCTCCAAAACATATATTCTGTATTCTCGCCTATTTTGCTCCCTTTTCAGCCAAACCAAGTTGTCCAAATACAACAGTTGTGCCCCCTAATCTACAGTTTAAGGAAAATCCACAGTTTAAGGCAAACTTACTATCTACTAAAAGACAGGGGAATAAGTCAACATATACAACACAAGAAAATGCAAAGCTAACAGGAAGACAATTGTAGTGAGGAGTTCATAACTCAAATTCAACACCTCCTGCATTTATTATATTAAGGTATCCCAGTGTAAGTCTTCCATGTGACAATAATCTAATGTGTATTGTAGGTCAAAGGAGAATTTAAGTTTGATGGAACTACTTTGGTCAAGTTACACTACATTAATCTAATTTCCCAAACTTAGTGCAAAAGAACTGCTAAATAATTACCAATATGCCAAAACAAATCTAAACCAAGTATTTTTAAAAAACCCAGTATATTTACATTAAAAAAAATCTGTAACAATTTAACAAAGAAAGAAGTAGTAGAAAGCAAGCCAGATCTTACCCCCCTCCCCGCCCCGTTATTTTCTCTCTGGAATATAAATGTGGATTCAACATTTTGAGATGAGACCAATACAATGCACAGGCCTCTGGGCCCTCAATCATGTTTTATTTCACCTTGACAAAGTTTTCTTCACCTGGAGAGACTAACTAAGTTAGCCTCTCAAAAACTTAGCAATTCATAAGGTCATAATACCCTGATGGAGCCAGTTTCTCTAGGTGCAAGTAGGCTTCTGGAGAGGGAAGAAAAGGTTTGATGCCATTAAGGCATGAATACAGATTCCAACCCAGCGACTCTCAAAGCCAGAACACTGTGATTGTGTGTGTCTAAAATTACTCCTCGGGTGTTTTTGCAGCTATCTTGAACAGAATTTCCTATGACCAGGGCACATACGTGGACGTAGAACAACAATAACAAGAAAAAAAACCACAAAAATCAAAACAGCATAGAAAATAAATCAAAAACTTCACTTTAATTCCAAAACCTTACATTTTTAAAGGTGGAAGTGCAAAGGAACTAAAAAGCCAGTCTCCTGTGTGCTAACTGTTCCTGGAGTTTGATCCCAGCAGAGTCTGATCCCTCTTTGCATGTTAGCAAAGGTGCAAGGCCATCTGCTGGTAAGAAAAATAGTGCGGTGTCTTGTACTCCTGCTTAGCACTCCTCAGCTGACATCTGAATTAAGCTTTAGATGAAGGGCAAGTAAAGAAAATAGTCAAGGCTGCCACTTTTCCCAGCCCAAAAAGGCTGCTGCAACCCAAGGAACAATGCAAAGATGGAAACACTGGCCTTACAGTGCTCACCAACATCAACTCAGGATAGTCAAACAACAAGCAAAAAATCCTCCAAACACATACTGGCTCTTGGTATGTATCCATTATATATATAAAAAAACCCCAAACAGCTACAGTTATTAACAACATGAGGTATGACTCCAAGTCATACGCAGACACTATTGTTTTGACAAGAATCTGGTGGCTTCTCAAACGTTTCTCAAAGCTCCCTACCGAGACAAAAACACTCCACCGCAAAACAGATACATGCATGCAGTCATCACACCTCCGGGCGGGTGGGGAAGAGTGTAAACTGCATGCGCCTAATAGACATTAGCTACATTACAGGGAGACATTGGATAATTAGGGCAAGAAGCACACCGAGGTGTTACTGAATGCTAAGTGATGCCTGCTGAGGGCCCAGTCTCGTCAGGTTTTGTTTTTAGGACAAACCACAATCCGCCAAGTGATGAATTTGGAAAGAACTCTTCTGAGCTTTCTGCTGCAGCAGCCGTCCAGATCTGGACAACGTTGCTCGCAGTCCCTACTCCACCCCTATCCGCATGCAAATTTCCACTAAAATTAACAGTCTCAGGTACAGACTGATTTGGGTTTGCCCAGTAGAAACTACAGACGTGTAACACAGGCACTGCACCCAAGAGAGGTGCCTCTCGTTCGTCATACTCCGTACTGCCACTGGGAAGGCAAAAAGTTGATTGTTAAAGGATACTCCAAAGGCAACATCTCTAAAAATGTGTCAGCAGTACATTCCGTTTTATCCGGAAGTGGTTAAAAAGCCTGAAGTATTTAAAACAGCAGCTATTTTTTCTTGATGTTATGAACCCAGCTTATCTGTATGGCAGCTAAGAGCCATACCAGCAGAAAATCTGAAGGGTTTCTGAAAATCTGAGTCATAAACCACTGAAAAATGGTGTTTAAAATGAAAATGCCAGCTCAATTGCAACCATGGTCTTTCCAAGGCAACAGCATCATGTCAAAACCTGAAAGATCAAAACACATATCAATAACTGACACCATCACGTTATTTCTAATACTGTGAAGGAGGCCAGACTGCCAGCATTTCAAACCACTGAAAGCTTGCAGGAAAAACACAAGGAGTGACTGGAAATAGCTATGAAACAGAAGTCACAGGCTTGAGCAATCCTTTCAATAGGACAGCAAAAGGCAGTATATTCTGCTGCAGTGAATTTAGCCTATCCTGAATGACTGCTCCACTCTTACGGATTCAGGACTCCCTGCCCCACGCCTGTGCTTACCAACATTGCAAAATGGGAGTTTCTGCCCTTGGTGGGGAGGCAATTGCTCTACCCAGCAGTTGAAGCACATGAAGCAAATGCCTCATGCCCAGCCCAAACTCAGTTGGCATTTTGCTTTGTGACCTCAGGGCTATGCCTGGCATTCACAAGCTGCCAAGCGGTGCACCCGACCCCATGCAGCCCAAACACTTAAGATCCCCACGGAGAGCGCGGTGCCCGCGACACCCGAAAGGAGCCGCCGTGCCCCTGCCTCCCTTTCACAGCGGGGAGCTCAGCGCAGAGAGCGGGCGGAACCGCCCGTCCCATGCCCGGGGGTCAGTCGGGGGCGGCAGCCCCTGCCCAGGGCTGGCTCCCGACGCCGCGGGCACCTGCGGGGAGGGCGGGGAAGGGCCAGCTCTGCCCGCTACCGGCCGCCGGCCCCTCCGCGGGGGCGGGTCCGCCCCGTGTTTACCAACATGGGAGGAGCCGGGCGCGGGCAGCAGCAGGCTGCCGGGGCGGTTTCGCTTTGCCGGAGGCTGCGGGCAGCGGCGGCATGCCCCGGGGACTCCTTCCCCTGCTCCTCGTAAGTGTCTGCGCGAGCGGGTGAGCGGGACGGGCGCCGGGGAGCCGGGCGGGGCGGCGGCGGAGCCCGGGCGGCGGCGGGCCGGGTTGGCGCTCCGCAGCAGGGCGGCCGGGTGCTGCGGGGCCCGGCGGTGCCAGAAGCGCTGCCCGGTTTCTGATCGTCGCCGGCCGTGACAAACTTTTTTCCGAGATTTCAGGTAGTTCGTTTAGGCGATTTTTTTTTTTCTTTAAAAAACCCACCTTCAAGTTCAGGCACTTTATGATTTTACGATAACCTCTTAGGGTGCCAGGTGAAGGGAAGTGGGCGTAGTGGAAAAGCGGAGGGAAAGAAAAGGGGGATGGATGCAGGTGGCTGTCAGGGACACCGGCTCGCGTGCCATAGCCGCGGGGGACCCAGGGACAGCTGGCCTTGGCCTGCAGCCACCCAGACCCGGCCGGAGAGGCTGGCGAGGCAGGTTCAGCATCCATGCATAGACAGCACGGTTAGGTCTGTGGCTGGGTATCTGCCCGGGCAAAGACCGCGTTAGTGAAAGTTGACATGCACTGCACCTCAGGGATCCGTAACAAAGTGATCTGGTAAAGCAACATAAAGCAAATACCTGTGGCGCAGGAGTTTTGAACCGCTGCCAACAGTGACCCAGGACAAGCTAGAGAAATAGTCCAAATTCAGTGGCATGAAGTGCAGCGTTTGCTGGAAGTAGCAGGGCAGGGCCTTCCTTTCTTGCCTTAATCATCCCCTATGCACAGTATGAGTCTCTGCAGCTTCAGAGCTTAGGTCACATGTCCAACCACCGTCAGTAAAGTTACCTTCGCAAACACTCATTTTGAAGGGCTACTGTCAACAAGGAAGGTAAGGAAGTGGTTCAGTGTCTGCAGCACTGGGATCTCCACTGGTACAGGTGCATTAGGCCAAAGAGCTGTAGTGGCAGCAAGCTCCTGGGCGGGAGACCTAGGCTCGGGCAAGAGCAGATACACGGGCTCTGCCTGCGCTCTGCCCCAAGGCAGCCCTGCTCTGAGAGCCCAGAGGCAGGATAGTGGGGATCAGGCAGGTGGCAGTAAGCCCTGCTGCATAGCAGAGCTGTGACCTGCCTGGAAGTGTGGATGCGATACACATTGCTTCCCCAACCCCAATTCTCACCTATATCAGAGAGAACTCACTGGAGTTCACATTCAAAAATCTCTTCACAGCGTGGTTACATTGCTAATGAATGCAGTTTGCTTTGGGGTTTGACAGGTTAAAATCAGGTGTTACAGTAAAAACTACTCAAATTCTGATCTGATTTACTATATAAACTATATAGGTAGTAAACTATTCAAAGTGATTCAGAGGGTTATATCCATGCCCCTGCACAAAGCACCAGAGCATAGTTAAACACAAAGAAGGACTTTAATCTGCTGGCAGAAGTGCGTATTATCTATTCCTGTACAGGAGCAGCAAACAACTGGCAGAAGTGTCAGTCTAGCTCAGTATCTTGGAACTATTCAGAATATAAATTAAGATTAAAAAATACTTTCTCTTATCACACTGCTCCCAGAGAATAAATATAATTTCTATTCTTATTTTCCACTTGTTTCCAAATTTCAGTACCCCTTAGAAAGACTGTAGCACTCCCACATACATTGTATTTTTAAAAAACTTTGGGTTTTTTTTTTTTATTAGCATGTTGTTCCACTACTTATAAATCAGTAAACCTGGCAGCATTTGACATACTAATTTGATTAAAACAGAACATGAAAGTAGTTTGTTGAATAAGACCTCAATTTTGCAAGGAACTCCATGTTGCACTAAAGTAGAAGCAGTTGCAGGGATAGTCATGCAAAATAGTAATGGCCTACATAGTTAGAAAACATCTAACTTTACCCTGTAAAACAAGCCGCAAAACCACGTACTGCTCAGACACACTCTAAAGGAATAGGCCATCCTAAGAGAGTGAAGTATTGTCTAAATATTCTGTAATTATCTGATATGACTACAGAACAGACAAATTTCTGTAAATGTAGACGACATACCTTTGAAAACAGGACTCCTACATTACTGTGCTGACCCTTCTTTATTTCTCAGACAACTAATGCATGCATTTAAACGTATACGTATAAACAGCCATAAAGTCATGGGATGACCCAAGACTTAAGTGAAGAGTGTAAGGGCCCTAATTCTGGAAACATTAGTCTGCTCATGTTTCCACAGTTAACTGCCTTTATCTTTGAGGCAACTCACTGAACGAAGAGAAGGTGCCAACAAGAAAACTGTATTGTGTTACAAAAGGAAAAGGGAGAAGAGTTGCTGAATTTCTACGCTGTCCAGCTCTTATTCATCCTTAGCCACAACATCATCAAAATGAGGTGGGAGCTGTTAATACTGCTTCAACTCTCCCAAATTGTATAGTATTTATTAAGTGTTCACTACTACAGTACTCCGAAAAATCAAAATTAAAAAGAAAAAAACAACCAACAACAACAAAATGACCAACCATACAGCCCCCGCCCCCCCCCCCGATATATTGCTGTAATTTGCATGTGAGTCAGATGAGATGTGAAATAGTAATGGATTGAATTTGGACAGTGACTATTTTAAGATACTGGACAGTAACTGAGGCTTCTTACTCTCACAGGCACGGAATACATGCATCTCACTTGAAATTTAAGCAGCTCAGGATGCTTCTGGTTGTGGGGAAGTACCCACTCCTATTGCTGGGCTTCAGAAAATGGAACTGGATTCTTTTTCTTCTCGTAAAAGATTTAGAACAGGAAATACTATTTTTAGTGGTTATTTTGGTGCTAACTATCAACTTCTGCCTTGATGGGGGAAAAAAAAAGGTGGAGGGAAAATTATAGTGGAGATATTGGAAGTAAAAAATACTCATAGTAGTAAAAGAATTGGAGTAGAGAATCCTCTTAACAAGCAGTGTGAAATTACTTACTCTTTGAAAAGGAGTTAATGCAAGAAAATTAATTACATAGAAAACTGTATTAAAATGGAGCTAACTCTAGCAACCGTTTGACAAAAGTACCAGAAGCAAATCAAAACTCAGAAAATGAGTTAAAGTTTTTCTCAGCTCCCACTAGGCAAAAAAGCAAGAAAAATCCCCCCCTCCCCCTTTTTTTAACACTTAGAAAGCCCCTGATGAGCTCATGCACATTGTTCCATGTAACAAATGTGGAGTGGAAAAAAAAGGCCACCAAGTTCTGAAGGCATTAGCCTTCTCATCCATAGGCATCTATGGATTAGAAATGGGAGAAGTGGTTTGCTAAAAATAAAATGTATTATAAAGATAACAGGAGAAAGCAGAGACAATTTTTTTCTCAGGGTTAAAAGTTGTAAAGCTTTAGAAAGTCCTGTATGCAAATAACACGTTCACACACTTCCAAACCTGAGATTACATCCCCATAAGGTAGGTCTGCTGAAACTTTTCAGTTGAAGGAAGTTGACCTGTTATGAAGAATACTCTGATACAGGAAGAATCGGAGGCCTAAGAATCCCAAAATGACACGAGTTTTCAAAGAAACTAAAGTTCCTGTCACTCTGCCCTGGGAACACAGATGAAAACAGGTTTTATAAAGTCTCCTTAGCAGATGCCTGTTGGTGAAAGCATTTTGGAGGACTCTGTAGGAGTGAAGGAGAGGGAGAAGCTAGAAAGCTCTCTTGAATGCCTGGGCAGGAGAGAGAAGGAGAGAAAGGAGAGAAACCAAAAAATTTGGGCTCATGTGATAATTTTTGTGGATTCTGCTAAGGTTAGATATCCCTGATTGATTTTATTCCCACTGACTGCTTAGTCCAATCTAAGTCTTCAGTTTAGATATGACAACTATTTTTCAGGTTAAGATGAAAAAGGTAGAGGAGAGCCTCTGTGACTCATTTTAGACTGAAAACGTGCAGCCACTCTTTGAATGTACACATCACAAAAAAAGCACCTATCACCCCTGCCTACGTAAAAGCCCCTAAAGTGCTTCCTTTCCGCTATTAGCACTCGCTGCTTAGTGACAAGGAGAGCAATTAAGGTGTGTGCAGGAAGCTAAATGACTATTGACTTTTTTCTCCTATAAGACACACCAAAATTTTCATATAGCAAATGGATTGCTTTTAAGAGGTGCAAATCCAGGAGGAGAAAAAAGTTTGAAAAAATCAGGGTGTTGCTTTGAAAAAAATCTCCGCAGTTTTCTCATTATTCCTTGTACAGGAAGGCGGTGTAAGATGTCCCTGCGAGCAGAACCAACGTAGGTGTTTGGTGCTGCTTAAATGTCAAATTCTGAGAAGTGATCCCCACTTCTTGTAAGTGTACCAGGAAGTTCATCTCCGTGAGCGACAGCGGAGGGCTTTCATCAAAAAGTGTTATATTTCTGTCCCCTCTCTCTGCATCAGCGTAGCTCATTTATAGAAAAGCATAAGTAGGAGGTGGAGAGGTTTGTTCGCATGAGGGAAGGCTGTGTCTGTGATTGCAGGCGTTCAGTAAACAAACAAAAAAATCAGCTAAGTTTTACTGATATTAGCCATTTAGAAAGATGTTCCCTTCTTTCGTTATATGCCATTTTCTGCACAACTCTAGATGTTTTCTTTCTTTGTGCACGCTCTGTGCTTCGCCAGTGCCGTTCAGTTTCTCTGCTGTGCCCAGGTACTGTTTGTGGGTGCATTAGGGCTGTGGTAATCTTCACCCTCCCTCTCCTCTTTACTGCTGTCCAGGGTCTTTCCCTGCCCCGCCCAAATGGCTTGACCTCTCTGGCCTAAAAAAGGGGAGATCTGGGTGCAGAAAGCAGGACACAGGGTGTCCCTGTGGGTGCAGAGCTTCGCCAGGTGCGGCTGTGAGGGCGGGCGAGGAGGAGGGAGCCAGGCCCTCGCAGCGGGGTGAGCACCACCGAGCCGGGGCAGCTTCGTCAGAGCGTCGGCTGTGGCGTTTGAGCACAGCAGGGAGCAGGCGGCGGGGCCAGCGCCGCGCTCCTCGCTCGCCCCGCTGAGTCACAGTTCACGCATCAGCATGGGGAGATGAAGCAGTCATTTCCCCACCAACTTCCTCATGCCCGAGCGGCGTTCGCGTTGGCCCGCCACGCGCCCCAGCTGCACCGCCTGCCTCCAGGGCTGGAAGCCTTCTGGCGCCATCGGCTTTCCTGGGGCAGCCAAGGAGCCATCGCGCTGCCTCAGGGCTTCCCCGCCCCGGCAACCGCCTCACTTCTGGACCCTTCTGCTGGCCGAGGCCTCATGGCAGGCAGGCCAGTCAGGGTGTCACGAACCTCCAGCTCCGAGAGCCGGGGCAACGCGTGTCCCCCCGGTGTTATCCTGTGACCGTCCCCTGCCTCGGCCCAGTCCGACACGTGGCAGAGGAGCGATGGAGGCGCAGGGCTTCACCCTGCTTCAGGGAAGGCCAAACCAGACTGGACATACTGACTAGATTTTAGTAATTATTTTTTAATCGGACTTTCTATCCCAGTTTTTAGTAAGATGGTTCTCCCAGGCAAAAGGAAAACAAATCACGCTCACTTGACATGTCCATTTGACAGCTTCTGTTAAGGCCTTACATTAACCTTTTAACATCATTACGCGGGGATTCGGAGAAGAGCACCCTCGAAGCTTTGGCAGCAAAGGAAGAGCGTCAGAGCCCTGAACACGGGCAGTGACGGGCTGAGCGTCCATACAGTTTCTCAAGTGCCAAACTGCTTTTTTAGCAGCTGAAGCTTCTCCTCCAGATGCAAAGAAAGGCCTTCTCAATTTCAGTCTAGTAACTAATATTATATAAATTTTAAAACAGATGGCTGCTAAGGAAAGAAAGTGCTTTTCACCTTCCCATCTCTGAATAGACTAGAGGATCAAAAGAAGTGGCTACTTGTAGAAGTCAGCAGACAGTGGTCATACCTCAATTAATTAGCCACAGATAACGCTTCCTTCGCTTGAAAGCCCAGTTTGAAATGCAAACCCATTTTTCATTAAGTTAATATTTAAGATAATTGCTCCACTTCTTTCCAGACATCATTTTTTCCCCCTTCCTCAGTATCCCTCACAGTGTATATCCAAGTCTTTTGTAAAATACAAAACAATATTTTTTTAATTAGAGGAGCAAGAACAGTGAATGTAGAGCTCAGCTTAGATGTTAAGACTTCAAACTCTTCAAGACAAGGACTGTCTTAATTTTTTATGTTACAGCTCCACACAGATAGTTAGTAACACACAAGTAAAATAAATGGTGAAAATGTTCAAATCACTCCAAACTATCAGCAGAAACTGGGTTAAGTAAAGGCAGGCTGTCCTCAGGCTGTCCTGCATAATAATATTTCTAGGAGGGAATCCAGTTCTCCAGCCAACAAGCATTACATAGCTCCATTATATAGACATCTCATACTTAGTGCATGCAAAGTATATACAGAATTCCTCACAAACCATTGCCAGAAGGAAGGCAAACTACAGTAGATCTATCCTTCTCATTTTCCCGCCTTACTCCCAAAATAGAAAAAAAGAATGGTTTGGCCTCTGGTTCACAGTGCTTTCTTATTATCATGAAAAGAGGCGGGACAGTGACGGCTAGTAAAGTTACTGACTAGTAACAGAAAAAAAAAAAAAAAAATCAAGCACTATGCAATTTAACTTGACAATGCATTCAAAGAAATGGATCAGGGTATAAATTAATTTGAAAGGAGAGTAATACTTCTTTCAGGAATATATAGGCATTGTCTATTAAGGAGAAAAATAATCAAATTGGAAAACAAAGTGAGAACAAGATCATTTTAGAAATCAGGTATTTTTAGCCAAGATTAAAACATTCCATTTTTTTTTTCTTCAAAGATGCATTAACACTGTTCAGTTTGCAAGCAACAGTAGCATGGCAAGAAATTAAGAAAGATATCATTTGAATTAAGAATGTTCTGTATGGAAGATTATTATTACTGGCTAAGAAAGGGCAGATTTAGGCACAGTGATCTGAGGAAGAGAAAGCTCTTCAAGAAAATAATGGGAGTTCCTTTGCTTTGCACTATAATTAAGCATATGAGGGTCATCTGTTACAACTCAGATGTATGAGGCTGTTCTCAAGCATTAATGTTCAAACGATCGGTACCTGTAGTGGTAGGGTGGACAGCATTAAATCTAATATGTGTCCTCATTGTCCATTAACTCTTCTAAATTAATGAACAACTTTAATAAGGGGGTGAATATCAATACATTTAGCAATAGAGTAACGGTGCTGATATAATTCTGTGCTAGTAGTAAAACACACCTACAGTCCTTGGCAGTTTTTTTGTGTAACTGGCTGTTCTTCTCTCCTAGGTGGTTGTCTTAATTACTGAAACACAGTGCAAAAATTATACTGAAGCTCTAATACACATAGCGTACAATAAATTAATTACAAGGAGGATCATTGCTAAGAGGGAAATTAAGTGTAACCTGGATGAATACAGAGATCAGATGAGTTCAGATGGTCAGTGTTGCAAGAAATGTGAACGTGGTGAGTATCATTGTAAGGCTGTGTTGAAAAGTCATTAAGAGTGGAAACCACGACATGCACAATTGCTTTCTGCTGGGATAGCTAAGTGGCATGCTGTGGTTTTCTGGATGCAATGCTTCATTCTAGCTGTATCTTTCTCTATTACAGGACATCAGATGCTTCAAAAGTATTTATTGAGCTCAGTGCACCAATAACTTTTCACTACAGCTAGTAGTTCTCACATAACGTGCTTGTCACAAAAAAGCCAAGAATTACATACACATCTTTGAGAGAGGTTAAAAAAGTCTTTTGCCTACAAGACTGCATATATTAATGGGTTTTCCAATTTTGCATGTACAGTTTTGTTTGATGTGTTCTCCTTCAGTCCTAAATTGGAGAAAGAGGGGGGATAATCAGATTTCATGTATACTACGTTCCTGAAGAGCATATATATATGCGTAAAGAATATAGATTCTGTCCATATTTGTAAATCAAAAAGTATTAGGCATTAAAAAAAAATCTTACATAGGTCTTAGAGCTGATGGCTTCTGTCCAAAGGTATTGCAAATCTTAATTCTTGTTTTTCTGTCTCTGCAGGTTTTGTTAAAAACATTAACTGCCCAACAGATACTGGCAAACACTGTGTTCCATGTGAAAATGGAAAGGAATACGTAGATCATGTCAATTCTTTGGACAAGTGTTTGAGATGCTCTTCATGTGACAGCGTATTCGGTACATCTATGGAAATAGCAACTCCAGCCATGACTCTTTTTTGATACAGGATTTGACTGAAAAGTCTCCACAATCCCTGAATAGTGTGTAGCATGCAGATTAAAATGTTTTAGTAGTAGTACACGAAGGAATTTATGACAAAGTCGTAAGTTTATCCCCCAGTTCCCTTTTGTCAGGCACAAAGTGGGAAGAAGAACAAGCTATGTTGGTCCATTATTTTCCTTATACTGCCTTTGCTCAGCCAAAGCAGTCCTTGCAAAACAGAGCCTATACAAACTAGTTAGAGTCAAGGAAGAAAAGCTCACTCTGTTCTTCGCCCTCTGAAAGAAGAGGGGTGTTGCAAGAAGCAGGGATGGGAGAATTCCCAATGGTTAATTTCATAGTCTTTCATGCACTTAAAATTGCTGGAGCTGATAGAGTGATGTCTTTTATACATTCAAGATGCTGTGTGAGTTACAGGATCAAATTATGAGACGATGAGGCATGCCCTAGTGGGTCACACCAGTGGTCCACCTACCCCAGTATTGTGTGTTCAGCAGTGGAGGCAGGAGATGTTATTTAGAGAAAACACAAACCAACGTGTCTACTTTCTGTGGTCTGTTCCCTGCAAAGTCTACCAACATTACAGTTGTAGGAAAGGCTGTTAGAAGGTCCATCCCTACCTAGTCATTTTAGTATCCATTTATGAGCCCTTTGTGCACAAACCTGCTGGAGGACACCAGGTTCCAGAAATTTACTACCTGTTGCATAAATACTCATCATAGGTTTTTTTTTTTTTAAATCCATTAAACTGATCTCCTACCAGTTCCACCAGGTGTCCTGTAGTTCTAGTATACCTGGATTTAGGGAATGATAGTTCTGCATTCCTCATATCCAAAGTCGAGTTTGGTGAGCGGAGAGACAGCTCTTAACTCCGATATGGTTGTACTCGGATCACCTGCTGGAATATCAATCTTTAGTGCTTTCCCCTTCCTGCAATACCTCCTTATGCGTAGAAAATTTTCCTCTCATTAGGTACTATAATAAGCACTTTTGGATGGGTAATGAAGTTGAATGCAACAAAACAATTCAGCATTTTGTACAGTGCCACAAAGGAAACTATTAGTTAAACTGAAGGGGAAAGAAAGGGTAATGGGATGACTAGTCGCATTATCCCATGGACAATAATGTAGTTGAAGAGAAGTCAGTAGAAAACATTAGGCAGGAGGAAAGTTACCACTGAAGTCCCATGAGAACCATTCTTAGGATCATTCACGTTTGATATTTTCATGAATGGCTTCAGCACTGGTTTCACAGTAAAGCTTCCTCAAATTTTGAAGGATAACATGTTTTCCCATTACAGCAGGGCACTGAATGTGATAACTCAAAAATTCGCTTCTATTCCCATATGCCTATGAAAATAGCTTTCATAGTAGGTAGATACTTAAAGTAATTCTTAATGCAGAAATAATTTTTCATAGATGGAGATAGCTTCATCATATACACTGAAGATAGGAGAAAATTAATTCACTTGTTTTGATACTTAAGCAGGGAATACGTTAGCTAAAAGAGAGTGGAATTCCTCAAGAAGGAGGAATTGGAGGTCCTCAAGAAGAGATAAACTTGTCTGTCAAGGAGAGTAAAGAACTTGTCTCTGACATCAAGCAGGGAGATGGGTTACGTGATCTTCTGAGTTTTCTTCCGGCTTTACACTTCTGAATGGGGAAGAGAAGCTGACAACATTTGGCAGTGCCAAATGTGTCCTTTTTGAGCAAGTACTTTATCATGTGATCCGTTTTTTGAGCTCTTGGCCAGCAGAGGTCTCTTTGCCATCTCCATATTTCCAGTATTCCAGCAGCAGGGCTCCTTATAAAAGCTATGTTGTTCTTACAATTAAGCCTCACCAGTGCCAGCAGTGGTAGAGCTAAAAGCACCTAAGTCTGAGGACGAGAGCTTGTGAGCAGAGGCCTGCTTTTAAGGCCTACTTTTTCAAACTAACAAACTTTAAGAAATTTATTTTAGGTTTGGAGGTTGCAAAGAACTGTACCCCAGCACAGAACACAGAATGCACCTGTGCAAAGAACCATTTTTGCAGTTCTTCTGTACCATGTAGCCACTGTGGTCCATGTACCATGTAAGTTTATGCCTTCATTGTTAAGTATGAAATTGTTAATATCACACTTTTTTCCAGCCAGCTTCAAGACAGAGGCTAACGTAATGTATAACCCAAGGAGAACATACTAGTTTTCCTTTGCACTTAGCTTGTTGAGCTGACTTAGCTCAGTCAACTTATCTTGCATCCATGCAGGCTTTCCAAAGACACGCAGAAAAACTTGTATACATCCACCAAGTCTGTATATACTTTTCAAAAAAATGTAATGAAGTATCTGAGCTTTTGTCTTTGTGTGATCTACTGTTACATCTAGAAAATAATTTCCACACCTTTTTCCACTCCCATATCTTTCCATACCATTTTCATACCTATTAAATTCCAAACTCCAGCATCTTGATATATGAAATATTTAGCTGATAAAAAGTGTTAGAAGATTTTAATTTGCTCTGCCTACAGAGTTTATAAAGAGAGAAACAAATCTCATAATAATTTTTGTTCATGTTTTCTGCAGATGTGAAAGTGGCGTAATTGAATATCAATGTACTTCAACTTCAGACACTGTGTGCGGAAGGAAAGGTACCATTTTAAAACCTAGCATGGTCTAGCATCTGCTGTATTTTGAGAGGCTATTGCAATTGTACTGTTCTACACAATGGCCCATAGTGATTCCTGACAGCCAAGGGCATCATATCTACTGGGCCCTGTACTGACCTGCGAAGCACGATTGCTTTTTTCCCTTGATCACTGTGCAGATGTAGGAGCTATTGCCCTTTTTTAGGGGCAACCCATGATAGGTAAGACTTTAACAAAGAGGTAACTTCTGCCATTAGGAGACAACAGAAAGGCTTTTATAATCTGGTACAATCTTGTTTAAAATTTAGAGTGTGTTGCTGTATTGCATTTCTTGACTTAACTTTCAGGTAATGTTTCCAACAGGAACGCCATGGTGGGCCATTGCTTTGGGAATCGCATTACTAGCGATTCTACTACTAGCAGCTGGAGGAACATACTTGTGTAAGTGATTCCCTATTCCTTATTCCTATCATACTCTGAATAAGATATTCAGCTACTTAGACGTAATTTTATATTCTTGGAGTCCAGAGGAGAGATATACTCTGTCCTGGATTTTAAAAATGCTTTTTTGTTTCAGACAAGAGAAAACAGAAGGGTCTCACTAGCAAGGAGAACCTAGGTGAAGTAGTCCCCAAACCAGAGGCTTCTTATGTAAGTATTGTTGCTTAGATCACAAAAAACCTCAGGTTCATGCAAGGAACTTTGTTCCATTTGAATTACACTGAGACTCCCCAAGCATGCCTCTCTTCTATGATATTAATGAAGTAAATTTCACCATGAGGACTCTTTTGGGAGAAGTAAGAGAAACCCTGTATTATTTCTTCAGGATTTGTTGACATGCTTACTAAGTTACGTGACCAAGATCAAAACTTCATAAATCATCAGGCCTCCACTGACCCAGGGTACCTGTCCCCATGCGTACTTTTAGGCAACAGCAATTGTGAGGCGATTCCCCAAGCTTAACCAAGTCAAGAGAGGTCTGTCTGTCTGATCTGATTCCCTCACTCATAAAACAGGGGAATCACGGAGAAAACTAAAAGAAAATTACAGAAGTCAAGTGTCATGAAATGTGTTTATCGCCTTATACAAGGTTGGTGTTTACAAAACTTGTTTCTACTCATTTCTCTCTTGCTTCTCTTTTCAGGAGAATGTACCTCTCATATACACAGGTAAAAGACAAGTAATTTCTCAAAATTCCATAGAAGAAAAAAAAAAACAGAAATGTAAATCTTACACTAAAAAAAAAGGGTATTTTTGTGTAGACTTTGCAACTGCCTAGGGCTCTCATTCTAGCACAATAGTGAACACTTACTAAAGAAATGCCGGTTCATATTGTGCTTATTAAGGCATTTAGTGGTATCATGAAAGTTTTGCCTCAGGAGGAGTTTCTGTTGTATAGGAAGCAATTACTAATTGACAACAGGTGAATTTCTGTTCTGCATGTGGTACAGACACTAGGAGGCAGCAAGCTGGATTTCTAGAATCACAGATAATTATAATGGAGTAGTCCCACACCCAGCAGTGGGATCGCAGAAACACAAACCTACCTTATGTTCAAGGGCAAGTCCACAGTAATAACACACAATAGGAAAAGAACATAAGCTCCAAGGCTGTATCATAACAAAAGACCTGTTCCAGGACCTTTCCCAACACTATTTTGAGCTAAACAGGTACATGAGGGATGACCAGACTTTAACGATGGAGAAGGACAGAATAGGTTACAGAGGGAACTGAGATTCTATTTCAAGTGGTAGAAAGCAATATGGATGCAACCCTAAATATTTGAATTATCTAGCATTTGGTAGAAACATGTAAAAGCAGACCTGCTATATATTGTAAAAAAATCACATATAAAACATACTGAGTCATGGATACCTGAAACTTAATTTGTTTTGGATAGAAGTATCAACTCTTGAGCGCAGGTGATAAAAAACAGTAAGATATAAGTGCCAAGAGCATTAATTTCCTTTTATGCTTATAGATGTTGACCTGAGCGGCCACATTGCTGGTATTGTGGAGGAGATGACACTCCAACAAGTGAAGACATTTGTTCGTAATCACAAAGTACCAGAACCTGTCATAGATCAAACTGTTCGGGATAATTTTAGCGATACATCTGAACAGAAGATTAAGCTGTTTCAAGACTGGTATCAAAGACATGGGATAAAAGGAGCCTATGGAACCCTGATAAGCAGCCTGAGAGAGTTTAAAATGTGTGCTGCAGCTGATAAAATTGAGGAAAAACTGAAGGCAGCTGTTTCCAGCTGTCAGGAAGGGGGACAGTGTTATAATGGTGACACTGAGCAAAGTAAAACCTACACTCAGGAAGGTAGAAACTCTTACAGTGATAGTGCTGAGCTAAGTAAAACCTATTCTGGTAGTTTGGAAGAGACATAGCACAGAGTCATTTGAAAATTATTCCTGACTGAATTAGTATTTTTCTAATAATACAAATAACAAAGCTTTTAAATGCCATTTTCATTGGCAGTTCTGATTGATTCAAAGTTATAATATGAACAAGGAATAATTATGATTTTTGTAACAGTATCTTTCCTTTAAAGAAAGTTTTAGCTTTTTTTTTGTTGTTAAGAACTGGGAAGAGAAGTTTTATGGCTTGTTTACTAAAAGGTAGAATATAAGAGTCCAGCTATAGAATTCACTACAAGAAGAAAGGAGTAGTCATTATTTGAAGAAAAGGTTTAAGTAATGTAGGACCATACATTAAGACTAATTGATGTAATGTTTTGCTTACCTTAAAATTGTGGGATGTTCCATTTTTCAAAGTGAAAACTCTGATGTTAAGAGTCTATGAAGTGCACCAGGAAGAATATTTGAACAAAGCCAAATAATATACACCTGATTAATTTTCAATATAGGTGTTGCTGTGTAATTAAATTCTACTTTGTTGCAAACGGGATTTCTCCCTTGTATAAAAGCACCTGTGTGTGTGTCTGTGTATACAGAGTTTTGTATACATGAGTGTGTATTTCTGTGTGTGTATATACGTGCAAGTTTTCTATGCAAAAGCTCCCAGTGCTAAGTAATAATTATTATTCCCCTTGTTCTCTGCAATAATTGTAAGCCTTTTCTAATGTTAAAAACCTTCAAAGAAGCAGGAGCTGAAGCAGCACAGTAGAACCATGATTTTTGGAAGGCAACCTGCAGAAGCTATGAAGTCTCCATAAGCAAGTGTGCAACACTAGCTTTTCTAATGCAGGAAATGATACAATGAAAATATCATTGTTATTAAAAAAAAAAAAAATCCACATAGTGCATGACTTCCATCTTCCCTTCTTCTTGTGCAACCTATAGACGTCATTTTTAGGTTTTCTTTTACTCAGGTTAGTAAAAAAGGGAGATCACTCCTGAAAAAAAACACCTTACCTTTCTTCCATCACAGAGCACAGAGGGCTGGGCTCCTAAATTCAAAGGGCCAGTAGTGATGGCTGCTTTGCAGCGAGGCCTTTCCCACTCACACACCCGTTCATGCAAAGTCTCACAAAATCCTTCAACAGAAGAGGAGACCTCGGTGGAAAGGTTTGATTTTTCCAGGTCACACGGTAAGCAGGATGACTTTCTTCTTTGGCTCTGCCATCAGTTCCATAGAGAGAATCTTCAGCCAGTGTTAAGACTCAGCCAAAACATGAGGAGACCTGCCTGGGTGTGCTCCCACCTGGCAGCCAGGGTGTGCCGGTGCGTGGGGTAGGGTCCAATTGCTGCCACCTGCCCCAGGGGTGCGGAAAGGGCAGGGTGGGTCTGGCAGCAGGGTGCCAGGTGCTGGCAACCCCCGGGCAACGCCGGCCGCCCACAGCTGCGTGGGGCTGCTCCAAAAGGACACGTTGCTAGAAGCAAGGTGCCTGGGAGGGCAGTGCGTGGGCCTTGAAAACAGCTAGAAACCTGCGTATGGCATTAAGCAAGAGCCTGAAAGGAAAGGCAGGACTTAGATTAGCTTCAAAAACTTTAAGCCTTTCATAGACTTGACCTGTCGAAGGTATGGAGGACACAGAATATGTTTTGTTGCCAAGCCCAGACCCAGTTTAGGTTGTACAGCTCTTCCCCAGGTCTCAAGCACCACATAGATGCTAAGCGCTTGGGAAAACCTTCCACCCCACTTTGGAGCCTCTTGCCTCTAACCTTTTTGCATTTTCTAAGTGTCTAATCAATCAGCTTGCCACTACTATGCTGCCAAAATCCCCACACCGTGCTGCTTTTCAAAGGAAAACCTTCAGGCTGCTGTAGCTGGATGGTTTAATAGCCTTGCACCAGACTTGTGCACCTATGGACTGATTAAGGCATAGCATTATATAAATGACTTGTGTCTGTGCTATCTGTGTACAGATCTGACATGCTGCAACAGTGTGTTGCTCATTGCCATGTTTTGGCCAGGCTCAACATATATAGAAGAATAAAATGTCTGCCTTTCAGAAAAGCAGCATGGCAGTGGTGTAGGCTGTGCCGTCTTTCCTAGGTTGGAGTTATGTAGAAGCACAGCCAAGACAGGAAGGAAGACAGGAAGGAAGAAAAGCTCCATGCTCTCACAAGCCCTGGTAGACAGGCTGCTCCCTGCACCAGGTCCCACCCAGGAAGGCATAAATGTAGCTTAAAGGTATGTTGGCAGGTGCTTGACTTGAACTTTGGTTTTTTTGGCTTCTGGCTTTATCTCTCAGAGTAAGGCATCTGGCCACCAGAAACTAAGGTTGTCCCCCACTCAGGTTTTCAGTGGGTCAGTTAGTATAACTGATCTGAACTAGTCAGATCTTAAAATGCAGGCACCAAACCTCATAAATTTGTGGCAGTGAAATAAAATGAGAAATTTTTCTTTCATCACACCAGAATTCCCCAACCTCAGTATAATGAGGATGGTTTAAAAAATAAAGTCCCTGAGCAATGAGTCATATTCTCCTTAGGAGAGGTCTGCAAGGCTGAAGCCAGACTGCCATTAACTGTAGTGGTTAGCATATATCATAATTTTTTTTCTTAACTGGAACGCTGTGCATCAAATAAGAGAATTGATTATACTGTGCAGTTGCTTTTCCAAAGGAGTGCGTATGTGTCTATGTAGTCAGCAGTGCAGCGTAGAGCTATCTGGTCAAGCTTAAAGTACCTGGACGGGGGACCGAAAGTGATTTAGTTCTGCTGACCCACGGTAACACACCCAGCTTTCCATTGCCTCCTGCTTCTGGCCTCATTTTCAAACTAGGGCTGCACAGGAAAATCATAGCAAGCAGGTTATGTTAGCACAGTTTCACCTTTCGCTCTCCCCTTTCATTCTCAGAAGGAAAGTCCGTGCAGAGTCTCATACTGATAAGCAAGACGACTGCCACCGCCCTAGCTGCTTGCTGAAATATAGTTCTGGTATCTTCACTCCATGCTCTGCACTTTGCACACTTGCCATGACCAGCCTCTTCCTCCCAAATGACAAGGCTCTGCCATGAGCAGTGTGAAATAACTCTTCTCAGTTTTAGGGGAAAAAAATAAAAAGGAAAAACTGAAAGCAACAGAAATAACTTTGAAAAACGAAACTCTCCTGTTCTATGGAAACCCAGCATCAGAAAAGCAAGCGGAAACTGAAACAGAAACTTGCCCAGGGAATGACTTGGCACATTTTGAAAAGCAGATTACAAAGGGGAAGCTCCCTCTTCAGGAAGCCAAAACTTTGCAAAACACTTGCATTTGTTATTTAAATAGTAAAACCAGAACAATTGTTATTTAAAAATAACAACAGAAGAAGAGGAACATAGAAATAAAAGGCCAGAAGGATGATCTTACTTCAGTCTCCTGCAAATAGAAAGCAAGCAGATGAGCGAGGGCTCTGTTCACAAGTTCCAGGGGCACCCACGCTCCAAACAACAAACAGTTCCTGCTGCCCTGCAAACAAACCAAACACCTGCGAGAAGACAGAAACAGGATCACTACGACAGTGTGGTACCAGAAGAAAGCAGGAGAGGTTCAAGACTGCTCCAGTACACAGGATTACTGCAATATGAAATAAATTATTTTTAAAATTATCCTGCAGGCTGCCAGTTCTTGAAAAGACGTATCTGAGAAATGAAGTGCTGAGTACAGACTGAAATGTTTCTGCACAGATAGCATGACAAACATATTAAAGTATGAGAGAGCCGTAGGCTTATTTCCTGCATGGAGGAGAAGAAAGGAAAACAATACAAACAAATTCGTGAGAAGAATAAAACTGTACTGGGAAAAGCCTTGGAGTTAGACAGTTTTCTTGTTTTGAGGGAAGATAGAACCTCAAAACTCACATTCCTCTCTTACTGTTTGTCAATACTTTGATTTTGGACTTGAAAGGGAAGCTCGCATTCCTGCTATCCCACTGCTAGCAAGAGGAAAAATGCCCACCATGTGTATCTAGCCTCTAGTACGGAGCTGCGGTTGAGAATTACAAGGGATGTGGGAACAAGCACAAAACTTAATGTACAGTCAGTGTTTTCTGGATAGCTTTTCGGTGGTTTTAGTTCAAGTTCCTTCCCAAACTGAAAGCAAGACTTTTAAGGCAGACAGTGCTAGAGGGCCCTTTCCCATAGCTTTACACAGAGGCCTCTCCCTCCCCCAATAAACCAACAACTGGGACAACGTGCTATTTTCATAGCAGGCGGGGAATCAGCAAAAAATGTCTCTGATAGCAGGGATGCTGAAAAGAGGGTCCTGAACAAACACAGGGGAGGAGTCAGTGACGGGAAGCAATGGCAGGAGAGAGCCAAAGGTGCAGCCCTCGGAGGGACAGCACGCAGCCTCCCGCGCCCCGGGGGCATGCAGCACACGGAGGTCGCTGACCCTGCCTCCCATACCTCTTCCGGCAGTGGCGTCCACACGACTGGCTGTCCACAGGAGAGGGTAAATGTACCTGTATGTGTGCCGTTGGGATATGAACAAGAAATGATGAGGGCAGAAGTACCCAGTTTCACTTCCCACATAGTTATCCTACAGTCACAAGAGGGATTAATACATTTTCCAGATTATCAATATCTGAAGATTTATGTTCTCTTTCTTGGTCTTTTCCGGGTCCTTCCTTCATACTATATGAAGATCCCTCTCCAGACATATCTCTGGGATAGCTGAAGCTGGAGGGAACATTCTGCGACACTCCTCAAATTGCTCTGATGCATAGTCAGGCCTCTGGCAAGCCGGCCTCCGTCCCTGCTGGGGCTGGTTGTGCCCTGGCACCTCCGCTCCTCTGGGTGGGGACCGCAGTTGTCACTGCAGTTCATGGGGAAGGATGGCCATGATCCGCGCTGATCTCAAAGGGTCTTGAGGTTCAAGGTCTGTCTCTAAGACATGAGGACAAGGCTTATTCCTGTACTTCGGGGGACAGGTGGGCAACTAAGTTTATACCAGACAGTGCCCCCTCATTTATCCAAGAATGGATAGCGGTCACTAAATAATTCAGTATTTTTGAACCTCTTAATCAAATCTCTTCAGATTTAAATTCCTTTAAACTTTTTTAAACTTTAAACAACCACCCTGGGGGGTGGTGGTGGTTGTTTTGGAGGGAGAAGGGGGGTAACAGCCAGA
Source organism: Calonectris borealis (assembly GCF_964195595.1). Lineage (NCBI taxonomy): Eukaryota > Metazoa > Chordata > Aves > Procellariiformes > Procellariidae > Calonectris > Calonectris borealis. The sequence continues at coordinate 24,740,572 of NC_134318.1, forward strand.
GCCTGCCTCACTGTTCACAGAAAGCACGCACCAAACGCTGCAGACTGTCTTTCCCTGCCCCTGCTCAGCAGGTGGCAGCCTGTGTCCACGCAGTCCCACGCGTGTCCCCTCCTCCCGGTCCCCGTGCACACCCCCGGGCTGGCTTGGCAAGGACGGAGAGCCTGCCAGAACTCCCTCCCCGCCGCCGCCTCCCCCTGCTCCTTCCCAGGCTCCCCGGCTGGCTCGCTCTCTGGGGGATGAATTATTCTCACGGGAAAAGGACATTATATAAATGAGCTCGCACATGAAGCAAGCAGCGGGCTGGCTATGACAAGGGCAGGAAGCCTTGCTCTGGTAGAGCTGAGCCTGCCATCAGGCTGAGCCAGTTACAACTCCAATTTTACATGCGATCCCTCAAGTCATGTTACACACCTACAGTGTCATAAAATGTTGTGTGACAGCTTTTGTAACGCTCCTCAGATTTGAGGATGAGCACAGGATTAGGTGGCTCAAGAAAGTCCCACACTGCAAGGCCAAACTCTGCTGCCGCACCGCCCATGACTTGGCATCGCCAGTTTTAAGTTGAATACCACATGGAAAAAACTGTGTCATAACAAAGCATTTGGGCTGCAAACTGAGCACTCTGAAATCTGGACTTGGCACTGTTACTGAATACGTGCAACGTTACCTGTGCCAACATGAATGTGCATTGCAGTAAAGCCTTAATAAACGTTCACATATAAGACAAAACAGTTGAGAGTTAGACATTCACTCGATCGTTACTTATGCAACTGCCAAGATACCAATCAAAGCTAGGCATTAGCAAAGGCTGAGAAAGCCTAGGAAAGGCAGGATGGCTGTCCTGAAATTTGGCCTTCTGAAGGATAGTGTTTGTGTCACCATAATCAAGTGAAAAAGCAATTGGTGAAGATGGGGGAAGAGAAGGGGTGGGTGGTGACAGCTTAGAGGCTTTCTGGAGGAACTGGCTTATGGATAATACCCTTAATTGCTACAACATGCTATTGTAAAGGGTCTTGTCTTCTTTCTCTTCCAGGCTTGTAAGTTAGCCTATCATTTTAAATAACTACACATTAAATGCAGTTTTGACTTCTGTTCTAGCTATAGAAATGTTGGGAATAACCACCTCAGGAAGCTTGCTGCCAAGATTTTTTTTAATCTTCCAAAATCTATGGCTGTTGCTTCCATCAGAAAAACTGGAATGACTGTAAGTGCTTGAAAATATATAAGCCTGTATCATGAGACATCAGAGCTTGCAAAGTACTCCATGTATTATGCTTTTTGTAAGCTCTATTTATGTATCTTTAGCAAACAGCAGATCAGCAAGTAGCTGTGCAAGGTACACAACTCCTTTACTGAGATACCTTTCCTGAAAAAATGTCTTATTGTAGGAGCTTTATTCAGCTCTCCCTACAGTACTCAATAGTCTTTCCCTGACGTCAGGCACGCCACTGTAAGGAATTTCCAAAGAGCAGCCCATAAAGATGCTATAAGGAAAGTAATTAGCAATGTTACTCAGTGCAACTTAAATAATAATAGGTTACATGGGCAGGTACTCTTAGGCACCCTTTAGGGAGCCTGGCTTAAATGGTTTGTTGAACAGTTACACTAACTGGCGCTTCCAAGGATTCCTGAGCTGTGGCCTTACTGCAAGGCACTTGGGGCTCAATGCCTATGGACTGCAGGACAGAGTTACATTTACCTGGTGACCCAGGGAATATACACTGTAGAGGAGAGCCAAGGAGATGCATAGAGAATTTGTGGGTTTATTTGTCCTCTCATCATTGCTTGCCTTTACAACTGTAAGACTCTATTAACCTGCTGTCAGTGCAACTTTTTAGGCTCTCTTTTTATTTGTAAATGAAAACAGATGAGTAAATTCATGAGCTGGAATTTGGGGGCTGGACACAAGATAAAAGCTCTGTTCTGTGTGAGGGTTGGAGTCAAACAGTCTTTCAGAGACCAGCTTCCTCATCCCTTATCCAAAGGCATTCCTGCATACATCACAATGAAAATGCACAGATCCTCCAGGAAATGCAGTTTTCAACATCCCCTAACTCATCCAAGTCCAAACCAACTACCAATAGAACATGCAAAAGCATTTCTCAGAAAGAAATACCATTTTCCTACTTTCTTCTCTCAGCCGTGGACCTATTCCAAAGAAAGATAGTCATGTATTCATTTTTTTACTTAAATGGAGGAAATGGTTCTTTCAAATGTGACTGAAAAGGTTGTTGGTCAAATTAAATCAATACATTATGTTTGGACAGCAACCAGGTCCAGAAAATTTCAGCAAAGAAAAGAAAGCGTTAGAAGCTGTAAGTAGTTCAATTCAAGTGAAATCCTGCTCTACTTGGATTCAAGTTAGCAATTGGGATCAAAGAGGCAAACTATTGTCACTAGAAAGCAAGAAGAATTTTTGTTTTCTAGGCAGCATTCCACCTCAGGATCTAATCAGTCATCAGCTTATACTCACTACTTAACAAATCTGGACAGACTTACAACCTTAGTATAGATAAGTCTATAGGGGAGTCCATGACAGAGCCAAAAAGCAAAGCAGTCTTTTTAAATCTAAAAATACTAGAACAGCCTTCTTGGAGCTAAAGGCATGACTTAAAATGGGATGATGCCTATTTCTTTGGTATCTTGCCACACTATCAAACACAGAAATGCAAGTCAGATGTTCTTCCTCCTTCTTCCACTCTAACCCCATCCTAATTGGCGTAGTAGATGTTAACATTCACATGAGATGTGGCATAACCTGGCTGGAAACCCCTTCTCTGCTCTGGAGCAGAAAATTGCATGCAAGTATCCCACCTCCTAGAAGCACGATTTGAGGACATCTCTTTCCTGATTACTCTTGTGGAAGCTGTTCCACTGTGTGTAATTAAATATTCATCGCTGTGTAAGTTTGAAATTGATTCTCTCTTCCACGGGATGCCTAAACTATTAGGTTATTCACATTAGTTATCTGGTGGACCGCATGCCACAGGAAAGGCAGCCGAGGAATTGTCCAGTTTGTGAACCCAACTAATGCACAGGGGCTCAGGAGCTCAGCACTGAGACCTCACTTGTAGACACTGGCATCTACTGAGGTATTAGGTACCCAAGTCCTTCTGTGGGACTAATTTGGGTTAGATTGCAGGAGACAGCAAGAGCAAATAACATGCTGTGAAGGCAGTGTTACACTATAAAGTTTTTTACTTTGTCACACTACACTGTCTTTTGGGATTTTTTGTTTTGTTTTGTCCTTTTTTCCTAATAAGGTATCTGGGACTTTCTTCTTTGAGAATACAGTACTGTTTATGATATCAAACAGGAAATTAAGTCTTAGCTAAGGTGAAACCCAAGAATTTTTCCTGTTGAACAACGGACTCCAGCGAGAGTTCCTCTTTAAAAAGAAAGAGCTGGAAATTCCAGACACCTTAAAATAGATGCACACAGTCTTTCTGCTTTGAAAGCTACCGGTTACTTTCTGAGACTCAAAAGACTAGAAGAGACTTTGAAAGGTCATTTACTCCAGTCCTTTGCCCTGAGGCAGGATTAACTGAAATGTTTTTGTCCTATCTCAGAGATGGAGACTCCAAAACTCTCTAGGTAATTCATACTGAAGTTTCACAATCTCTACTCTTAAAAAGTTTGTCTTAATATCAAAATGATCCCTTGGCATATTTTCAGTCCTCTACATCTTGCCATACCCACTATGACATGGAGAAGAGATCGTTCCCTTCCTTTTTACAACAGCCTTTTACATTTTTGAACGTCATTATCATGCTTTCCGCCTCATCTTTTTTGCTCCTTTAGGCTACACAGCACCAGTTTGTTCAGCCTTTCATTGAAGGGCACATCTTCTGCACAATGACAAAAATTAAAAGAACATTTTTTTCTGCTTTTCTGCATGATCGCATTAGCATGATTAAGCATGCTAATTCAGTTACCCTTGAATTTCCCCTTGGTTATCTATCTTTTAAACTTGCTAGTTAGTCCCCAAAGTAGGAGTGTATTTTTAGTTGCATACATTTCTGTGTACATTGCAATCCAGAATTAAACAAATAGGGACTTCTGACTCTTCCTCACGTGGCAGTGTGTATGCTTAGGGGTATATAATGTCTAATCCAGGATTCTTTTTGAAAATCTTATGCTCAAAAAATTTCAGTCTAATTCTGCTAAATCTCCTGTCTTCATTACCACCTCAGCAAAGGAAGCAGAATTTATGCAGTTAGTGCTTTAGTTCCACAAATAGGTGGCAAAAATATAATGGCTGAAATGAATATCCTTGGCCCCTAACCAGACACCTTTTGCAAGTGAAGGTATTTTACACATGCCCAAGTTTGCTGTCACAACCAGACCTTAGCCTATTCTGGCTCTTTTTTACATATCCTCTAAATACTGCTCTGTGAGAAGCCCCATGGAGTTGAGCTCTGTACAAAATCATTGGGTATTACAAGGCTTTGGATTTCATTTCCAGGGGAAACATTGCTTTCATCAGGATGAAGTCTGTATTCACCTAGTTTAGATATATGATCTAAAAGAGCTCTGTGCATCTGTTTCCTTTATTTTGCTGTCATGCTAAGAGTCTGCTGAGGAATCCTGTCTTTCCTGCCTCATCCTTATTGTAACAAGGCCACAAATATGCAGTTTATTTCTTTAAATGGATGCTTTTTTCTTTTATGTGTCAGGTCCTAAGTGCATTTCTTAACTTTTATGAAATCATTAAATCACTGGAAATGTTAGGAGTTATGTCTTCAAAATTACAAGAACAAGACATATTAACATTTTGTGCTAACCAGGATCCTTTAACCCCTGCCCCTTGCCATCACAGCTTTGCAGCTTTACCCATTTTCTCAGTATTTAGTTACAAGATACAGCCAGACCATTACCAGAAAAAATAATGTAATTGTGACTTGTCTAAAATCCGTCCTTTCCTGGAATTAGTCTTTAAAATTTAATTTCAACATAACTTTTACGCTTTTTGTGATTGCAGCTCTTTCTGAATCATTGTAATGACTTTCTGAACGATTATAATAAATCAACTCCTTCTCCGCTGCTGGGACATTAGAGACAGTCAACAAAGGTGCTGACTTGTTCTTTTAAGACATAACTCCTGGTGTGCCCTACCTCAGCTGCTGTCCCCACAGGGTAGCCAACACACCATGCTCCACCATGTATTATTACTTTGCTGGCAACAGCACAGCGACAGTAGTTATAGACAATAATAATAAATGAGACAGAAGAACAAATGAAATAAATAGAAATATCTTTAGATTCAAAATTAAAGTTTTCTCTTGAAGATCAGTAACAAATGGTCAGCCTCCTAGGAAAGAACCCCTTCCCTAAACAAATTCAGGCACTGCCGTTCAAAGCAGGTTTCAGGATGTGTGTAGATAGGAACTCCAGTGAGAATACTGCTCAGTGCCAGAGGAAAACTCTTTTTAAAATACCTTATTGCTAAAATAAAATCTTAATCTAAATTAGATAGTTGTCTATGCATATACATATATGCATCCTGTATGTATGATAAAGGTCTTATGGCTGCCATAAGACCATATGGTTTGACATTTTTTCTGCCTTGGCCTAACCAATGTCAGTATAAGGTGTTTCACATGCCATTGCTGTAGGTAATGCAGCTAAACGCAGCTAATTTTGGATATCTAGCTATAGTCAAAGAAAGTACTTCTTTGTTTACAATAGGCACTAAATCAAGCCAAAGCTTATTAGAAAGAAGAGGCCCTTGGAAATTAATAGACTGAATTTTCCTCACATTCAGGTGGCTGGTATAACTCATTCATTTCAGTAGAATTACTTTTAATTTCTACCAGTGTAAGTTAGAGTGGAATTGTGATAGGATGATGTCTCCTTACACAGGACTCAAACGAGATCTTCCAGGCAGCTGGTAGCACCTAATGGCTGCCCGCGACATTATGCAATGGCTGCAGAAACTTTCAGTTCCATCCATATGTGGAAAGAATAAAAATAGAGAACTGAAGAAGACTCTGGTTTTGAGATGTGTAGGAAAAAGCCCAAACCAAGGGCTACAGTGTGTTGCACCATGGTAAATCACAGGAAGAGAACTTCCTATTACCTAATATAGAAGGAGAAATGAAAAAGAAATATAATACATACAAGTTTGATACTTAATGAGATGTTGACCCGAAATAATTCCAGGACCTAAATTTAAATAGAAAGGTGTAGTTGGGTTTTGCTTTTATTAATTGGATAAATGCCACTATTCAGTTTTCCCATTTTTTAAGTTTATAAAAAAAAAAAAGAAACAGCATAAAGACTTTACTGTCTTTCAGAAAGCTAGACTGTTTAAACAGCTGCAGCCGTACCACTTCAAGTGGAAGATAAAACTTTTGCATGACAACAATGTGACAGTGGCTCCACGTAAGCTACAGCTGCAAAAATTTGGTTTTCCTCCTTCACTGTTAAATGAAGGTGTCAAAAATAATAGCCAAACGGCATATATGGCCACATATCTTTGTCCCTATCCTTCACCCACCTATTCTTAAACCTCAAGCTCTCTCTTTTCTTGGGTTATACTTAAATTTCTGTCATGGCCTGTATCATCCCCAGTGTTGAGGACAGAAATACACCAGAACATCTAAGCTCTTTTGGTCGATGTTAGTTAGGGGTCATCAATTCAGTTGTACCTTAAAGCCCACAAAGTCCTATGCTTGTCCTTGTGCCTTTTCCCTAAGATGCAGCTGTCTAGTCCTCAGTTTCTTTGCAACACCTCTCTTGGGGGAGCAGGATCGATGGCCCAGTACATCACTGCATAGCCCTTAGCCCCCACCGGTAAGCCACGTATGCAGCTCTCCTTTGTCACACGTTGGCTGCACTTGGAACAGCACAGCCTATTTCTGCAAAAACAGCGGGTCTGCTGCTGTTGCAAAAGACTGGATTTGTTGCACACACACACACAGCCTGGCTGTGCAGTGCACACAAGGTCAACGTGATGCTCCTTGAAAGCTCTAGAGCTACTGTTCAGGCATGGTGCAGCCACCCAGTGAAGCACGTGCGTGCTTGGGGAGGACACCAGCAAGGAACAGGCTGCCACTGCCAGAATAATTGGTGCAAGCTACTGCCAGCCACCTTCTTCCTCAGGAGTAACCTGAGAGCACACAGGGACTGAGCCAAAGAATTGTTCTGGCAACAGAAATAGCTTGAACCAGGCCACCTTGAGCTCCTCAGCCCCTCCTATCCAATATATGCCCATCTTTTTCTATCCTGGAAACCACCATGTCCAGTTGCCAAGGATCGTGTTCTGCACAGAAACTTTCCACTGATCCTGCAAGACTGCCCCTAGAAGAAGAGGAATTTTATCAGCCTTTCCTTGAGGTTCTTCATTTTCTCGCCTCTGTCACAGGTATATTCTAGGACAGTAACTAGGACGGAAAAGCTGTGGGCTTGGTAGAAGTATATTTTCTAGTCCTAGGTAGCAGAAGGGATCAGAAGTCCTTCCTTTCAGGACACATTGCTTCCAGCGCTTGGTTCCTCCCATAGCATTCACCCTTACCAAGGGAAAAAGCCCAGATTTCGAGCACCTTTGTGGAACATTTCTAGATGTTTGTTTTTCCGCTGGGACAGCCTAGGGTGCCTCTTTACTCTCTCCTCCCAGGGAAAGACAGAGACTCTCTGTGCCTGGCAAATTTACCATGACATACACCACCAATGCATCTTCCAAAAAACACTCCACAAAAAGAACTGATTCCCAGCACTGTTGTCCAGAGGGAGTTTGCTGGAGAAGAAACAATAGGCTGTTTCCACAGTGTCATAACTATCTTGTTTCCTGCCTTCTCAGTTAAGCGGTCTTAAGAGGTCTGCACTAAGTGGGAGCAACAAGGCTAACACCAGTGAGATGAAATAAAAGACAGGACATGTGTGTGGAGCAGCTGAAGTTGATGGCATCAGGTGAAACAGGGACAGAGCAAGCATGCTGGAAACAGAGATTGGGAGAAAATGAGTTGAGTAAACAGCAAAAGATGATGACTGATTGTGTCACGTTTCTGTGGCAGTAGCTAACAGAGATGCTGTAGAAATGGATAGGCCACTGCAAAAAGGAGGATCAGCTATACCCCTTGACTAGGGCAATTCTAGAGTATGTAGACTGCTCTCCTGTCCTGACAAAAAGCTCTGGGATGCTGCATAGAATCATAGAATCATTAAGGTTGGAAAAGACCTCTAAGATCATCGTGTCCAACCATCAACCCAACACACCATGCCCACTACACCATGTCCTTAAGGGCCTCATCTACACGTCTTTTAAATACTTCCAGGGATGGTGACTCCATCACTTCCCTGGGCAGCCTGTTCCAAGGCCTGACCACTCTTTCAGTAAAGAACTTTCTCCTAATGTCCAGTCTAAACCTCCCCAATAAGCAGTAGCGCCAGGCATGTTTATCCTGCTTCCATCATTATTTTGTGATGGATTATATGTGGGGGATTATATGGATCTCAGCCCAAGCTCCTCCACTGCTCATCTGACCCAGCAGCACATCTTCCTCTTCCTTAAAAAGATGCAAGAAGGATCTTCCCCCTCTGCCCCTTAAAAACCAAACATCTGGTCACTCTAACCAGTGCTAGATAAGTCCTTCCATCTTCCCACTCCACCACTTTGCACTTCCCCTCCGGAGCAGGGTTTTATAATTGTCTCCATGTTCCGCAGACCTTGTGGTATAGGCTCTTCTGCCCCCAGATATTCTACTTGATGTGGCCGAAAAGGAAAGAGAAGTAAGACATCGTGCATGGAATCAGCGTGTGAAGATCTCATGTGCTGCCTCTTCCTCCGAACTTGGCATGATGTACTGGCCACAGTTTCCAGGAGTGTTTACATGGAAGTGGTTTGGTTTTGTCTGTCTGCTTGCTTGTCATTTGCTTGCTGTTTGTCTGTTTTCTTCACTCTAAATTCTCATCCTAAGCAAAAGTTTTATTGCAGTGCAGATCTATTTCTGACCACTATAAAACCATGCACAGACTGCATCCCTTTCCTCCCTAGTTTGAGCTCTCTTAAAGCCAGGTGCAAATACGAACATTAACACACTGCAGCAGAGTGTCATCTCAACGTTACAGGAAGTTTTGTTTTGTTTTGTTTTAAACTGACCTTCCATAAGGCCATTCAAAATCAGGGAATAGTTGCTTTATTTCCTCCCACCACATGCTAAGCTTTCATCTTCTTGCAGGGCTTGCCAGCTCCCTGCCCCTGGATGCCGTGCACCCAGAGGTGCTGCCGGAGCCCTTGGCATGGCAAGCCCTGCACAAGGCTGCTCATCGTGAAGGTGCCAGGCACCAGCCTGGCACTGCCGCACCCACACAGCTCTGGTTCAGTGGCTCAGCAAGGAGCTGCCAACAAAACCCTGCACCACAGACGCCATTTCCACCAAGTCCCTCTAGCTTTCCTTGCAGTTCAGGCTGGAGTTGTCCTCCCACCAGAAACTGGGATTCCAACACCTCCCCGAGGATCACAGACAGTCTCTGTGTGCCTCAAAGCACAGCTTTTCCCCTCACTGCGGCTGCCAGTGGGGCAGTGGACCTATATCTGTACATATAGAATGTGGAAGAACAAAACTATGTAGACATCACTGGAAAAAAAAAAAAAATCATACTTAGCAATTACAAAAGTAATTAATTACATGCAAATTTTACTCTTATTTGTAGTTTGACCTCACAGTGAAATCACTAAGACTTTCCCAGCAATCAAGAGCAGAATTAAGCCCAAAACCAATTTCAAAATTCCGAAGAATCTGAATTCCCAGCTGGTTAAATGGGAGAAGCTCTGCTGAATTCAATACATCCACACTGCTCCACGAGAAAACTTGCTGCCCATATTGCTTAAACCTGTGGGCTGGCACCTATATAAATCATCAGAATCTAAACGTAAAATTTCTGTCCAGCCACTGCTGAGAACATTCTAGTTCTTAACACCACGATAAACAGATCAAACCCAGTGATCCCTACAAAAGCTACAATAAGCGGTCACGGGGGCTCGGGTCTTCACGTTGTAGAGATGTTTTCCTATCTCAGAGACTCTCTTAAGAACAATTTTTGGTGGCACATTAACATCAAGATTTTTCTTTGTTGATTAATGTAGCAATTCATCTCCTGTGCTATTTTTTTCTCTCATATGAAATTCATATAAAGAAAGAACAGTCCCTGAGGGGGAAAAAAATAAACCAACCAAACAACAAAAAAAACAAACATAATCCTTGTTGCAAAGTTAGTACCATCTAAAATTCTGCGTCTGCTTACTGTTAATAGGGAAACTATTAGAACATTTGGTCAAAGGCCAGGAAGCAGCAGTGGCTACTTAGGAACTTTGCCATAGCAAATTAATAGATCCAAATGGAAATGTGACTGGAAAATATGTTTTCTATCTCAAATAAAATCACCTGACCAGGAAGTCTCATCAGAAAAAAAAGTATTCTACACTGAAACAAACAGCCAGGCGAGTCTGATCTTGTATACACTGAATTCAATGGGAATAATTCCAGTAGGAAGTAGAAATAGATCAAATCTACCCTGTCTAATTATAAACAAAAATGAAACCCTTTTAGTGAAGAATCGTTGTTTTAATAGAATGCCTTAAATTTTTCCAATTTTCACAAAACATTCAAAAGCCTGTGGAAGAGAAATTTTCATGTCCCCTACCTTGCCAAAAAGCAAAAAATATTCCCAGTTTTGCATTGGTGAGGATTCCCTCAGCGCTGGCTTCTTGGAGCATAGCCATGGGGTAGGGAAGTCCATTTGCACAGCAGACAATACAATGAAGTTTCATTCTGAACCATAAATCATTCACCACTTACATAAACACCCAATTCTACTCAATTACACCCAAGTCCCCTTCAGCTCCCAGAAGAACATGAATGGGGCTTACACAGCCCACAGCTCACTGAGCCTGAAGTTTTGTATTGCATACCTGAGAGGCACAGCCCAGAACTTTACCTTTAGACCTTCCTGAAGCTATTGTGCAGCCAGGATCATTTAAGAGTCTGCAAATGCTAGTGCAGGTAACAGGGTGCCCATAGTTGGCAGGCTCCTTAATTTTTAATCTTGCATACTTTACTTTTCAAAATTTTGTCTCAGCAAGTCTCTCTGGACATACCATTCAAATTATAAAAAGAGCCGCAAGTATTTTTCTTCAAAGATGCCCTTAATGCTGTCTAACTTAGCTGACAACAACATCAGTAATGTTATGTAAGGATGATACAGCTGCCTATTTGCAAATTCATTAGGCATTAGCTATTGTTCTGACACCAAATGGTGAAACTTCTCCTCAGTTGCTATTCAGCGTTTCCAAAGGGAGTGTGCCTGTGGTTTTGGCAGGTGCTCTGTGTGCTGTTCCTGGTCCATGGAGATCTCCATGGATCTGCTGTGCATATAAATGGACATTTATAAGACAAGGAGCTATAGATCATATGGCAGAGAAGCAAACAGGTACTAAGAAAAACTACTGAAAAAAAATTGTGGAATAGGAAATAATTTCTACATATCACATTGCCTTTTCAGTTACCACCATCAGAATACTTTTAATCAGTGTTTCATTTTTACTAATCTCACACATGCACAATAAGCAACACAGAGGATTGGAACCAGTTATGAAGAGAAGCCAGCAGAATCCCTATGGATTCAGAGTTGTCCACAGGGCTAAGCTAGAGTTATATAAAAGTCTGGGTTCTTCCACTTTACCCAAATTAAATCCAGCCAAATACCAGTAATAGGCTCTTTAATCTCAAAGGAAAACATCAAGAGATAAGAGAGAACAGACGTTCAGAATGACCGTGCTTACACTGCTCACGAAGGGGTCGATCCTGCGGCTGCATTCCCAGGGCAAGGGCTTCTGGGGATGGAGAAATTCTGTGGAGTGACCTTTAGCTTCTTGATTCCTGGAAAGGGATAAAGGGAAAAGTCAGCAGACTCTTCTGACACCAACGTTCCCTCCTCTTTATAGCAACAAATATCTAAGGGTTCCTGCTCTTCTGCAGATGAGAGCTCCTCAGTACTGGGAGGCCTCCCCAGAAGCAGAAAGGCAGAATACCCTGTGCCACTTGCACAGCCGGGGCAGCTGCACTGCAGCCCATAGCTGAGACCTACCCAAGAGGTTTATGGCAAGGACTACTTAGCCATTGCCACAGGTAGGCAGCTCACAAATGCCGCTGACTACTTCGGTGGAGAAAGCTATCCAAAGCAGGCTTTGCACGGACTAGAGGATTCCCCTGCATCACTTCCTCTGCTCCACTCTGCCTCCCTTTCCTCCCATCACAGGGCAGTAAAACTGTCACGTTCAACACAAAGGTTTATGTGATCACTCTGCCGGTGTATGGCAGTTTGTGTGTCTTTCATGCTGTTGCCTCCTTTTCCCAATGGCTTTGCACTCTCTGACTAATTTCAAGCAAATCTGATAATAGGATACCAGCCAAAGAAAAGACATTCTCCGGGTTACAGAAAAGCAGACAACGAGAAGGGAGATTTTATAATGAAGAAGGGGCTACAGTGTGGATGCCACTTAGATTAGACATTGCGGAATCCAGGCACAAGCCATGACTCCGCAAGACCAGCATGCCATTAACTCTGCTGCTTGTGCAACACTTTGACAGTCATGCCCGCAGGAGCATTCAGTGCTTTGATTATTTATCTGGGGAAAGTGGGTACGTCATCAGTACAGGAAGTCAAAATCAGTTATTAACTGCACGGTGTTTTCACACCTGGAGAAACTTGCTTCTTTAAGATTATTATGCCACCATCAGATTTGCTTGAAAGAGGCCAAAGGCTGGGCAGGAAACTGTTGGGAAAAGGGAGCGAGTAGATAGCAGACAACTGTGTTAGTCACTAACATAATTCTGTTTAGACAAAGATTACCAAAATATAACAAAAGTAATTGGTAAAAAGTAAAACTACTTCTATAAAGTGTTTACTTATGAAGCAGCTTCTGTAAACACAGAGCTTTCTCAGAACCTGAATATAATGAAGATCATGAAATTTTCAGGGCAGTACAAGTTTCTTATGCAAGCAGAAGATTATTCAAGAGTTCTCTGTTTTAAACAGCGTTAGGGAGAAGTCATACATTGTATGAAAAATCTTGGATTGCACTCTGTAGAAAAATTCTTTCTGTTTGTCAGGCTCCTGACTTCCTCTGCGTTTTCTGCTTTGCCATTCAGTAACTAATCAAACATATAATCAGCTCTTTTGTGCCTGTAAGGAAGCCTATGTGAAGGAGAAAGGTTATTATAACAGCTTAGTAAAAACAGAGAAGCAGTGTAGTTATCCACCACCACATCATGGTCATTCTGGCATCTGTAGGAAAACTCATATTATGGTTTTGTAACACAAGGCTTTTGTAGCCATAGTGCCTTAAGGAGTCCTGCTCAGGCCTGTCAGCCACTTACTCCTGGCACACTGGCCCCTGCCACCATGCCAGACCATATCAAGGAACAGATTTCACTTTAAAAAAAATGACCCTTTTTCTTTTTTCCCCAGAGTTGTTTTTCCAGGGCAGATCAACTTCCTGAGGCGGCTCGCAGGATGGCTGGGCAAACATTTGGACCAGTGCTCCTGAAAGAGCAACAACACGCCACAGGTGCCTGGGGTCTGGAGCTGGAGCAAGAACATCTTTGCTGATACGACATTCGGGACTTCCTGCTGTAAAACCACAGTCTCGGGCTCCGGCTCGACTATATGCAAAAGCCAGCTGTGGCCTTCTGTTGCCAGATCGGGCACACCACGGGCAGATCAAACAAACTGTTGATCCTTTCTAGAAACATCCCAACATCTCCAAAAAGTTTTGCCTGTTTGCAGCTGAGCCCCCAGGATTTATGGTAGCAAGTGCTGCCCGTGTGACCAGGGGCTACCCTGCATGTATTTCCATCAACCCATTCTTTCCCTCTGGTGCTTTCTGCTCTTCTTTAAACACAGGTTTATGCACTGTGTTTTCCATTTCAAATTTTCATCCAATTTCTAGTCATTTACACCCAGATCTTGACCTCAGATGTCTTCTTCAACTGTGACTTTATGAGTTACTTGCCTTAGTCCGTCTCCAGTCCCTGGTTTTGTGTCCAGCATGCCATGTGACAGCATAATATCGGCACCAAGCCAGAATCTCTCCCTCTGCACTGCAGAGGCTTATCCTTCTGCTGGATCTCATCCCACACCACGAGCTGCGCACGGGAACCCAGTGGAGCCAACAGACCTGTTAGCACTGTGGCAGGACACCTCTGGGTGGCTGGGGGCCTCAGCGAGATGTAGTGTCACACAGGTGGCTCAGCGTGTGCTCCAAAGGGGGCTGGCAGAGAGCAGAGCCCAAGGTGGGGTCAGGGTTCAGAACAGCATGGGATGCCAGGGATGGCTGCAGGTAGGGGAAGGCGTCTTGCCCATACTGCTGGGAGCTTATCCACATCCTGAGTGGGACTGTTCGTCCTGAAGAGGCCCCAAGGACTTCACGGGAGAATCCTAAGGCTTTCCTGCACTAAGAGATAGTTTGTCTACCTAGGAGGAGGGGGAAGTATTTATGGGGAAGAACTGGGAGGGAGGGAAGGAGAAATCCCTCATAGATAAAGACAGGGCTTTTGGGAGTCAGAATAACCTCAGTTCCCCAGTAACTCCAGGAGATAACTGAAGGGCAGTGTAAGCTGCTGCCTGGCTGGTAAAAAGCTTGTCCTTCTCACCTATTTATGTTTCTCATTACTTTCTAGCTTTACAGCTAGAAACAGCTCACACAGAGAGTGCTGCTGCTCCCCTCTCGTAGCCTGCTCTGGCCTGAGCCTCTTTGCCTCTGTGCCTGCTCAGCCTCCGGAGCAGCGCCACATCCTCCACGACAACTCCCAGCCTGACCTCGCAACACCCTCTGATCCCAGATTTCATTTCTGCCCCACCTCGGATCAGGTCCCAGAGCCATACCTCTCACCATGCCTTCCCACCTTCTTCCCTGCCACACATACTGCTCCAGTTGCATGCTACTGGCTTCCACTGCCAGCTGGATTACCTATTTTGAGAAGAGATGCAGACACAACACCGGCACAGCCCCAGCAATAGCTCACTGAGTAGTAGTTTATGACAAGGGTCCAGTATATACCAGGACAGCAGGCATCCTCACTAACCCTCTGGGGACACTTTTCCCTGTTCACGTGGCCTGGACTCATCTGCTCTTGTCTTGGGCAGGTCCTGACATGGATGGGTGCTGTATTAAGCAAGCCTGCAAAAAGATACTTGTGAAACCTTCTTTCTCCATTGCATCTGACTCCCCTACTCCTTGGATCCCATTTTATGAGTCCATCCTTCTCACACAAGAGGTCCAGGCCAAGGATCACAATGAAACCATGCATGTTCCAGAAAAACAGCATTTACTTTCCCCCAGACATACTCTGCACAGAGTCAGCACTGCTCAGGACTCTTCAGTAAGTGCCGACCACCTCAAAAGATGGCCCAAGCAGAGAACTGCAGCACTTTGAGCAAATCAGTAGAATGAAGAGATAATGGGGAGTAAATGACAGGGTTTATTTTCTCACTTCAGGAGTACTGACATCCTCAGCCAAAGCTGGATGACCACTAGTGGCTAATCTACAGCCACAGAGCCCAGGCACAGAAAATTGACTGGAAGCCACCTTCTTGGACCATGATGTGGATTGAATCATTCTGTGGCTGCCATGAATCAGAACAATATGACAAGTACCCTGAGGTCTTGCACACAAGCATTGAACGGGAGCAGCACGGGGCAAGACAATGTTGAAGGCTGCGTGAGATGTAGTGCAGTGATAATAAGACCCCTGGAGCAGTCATCTCTTCACCTCTTTAAGACCTGTACTTATCTCTGCTCCATGGACCCAACCCCTCCAGCACACACTCTAACGTAACAGGATCCATGATCTGGTGGACCAACAGCAGGCTGCGAGACTCCATCTGTGATTTAATCCAGCACTGTGGCTCTGCAATCTCTCCATATCGCATACAGCCTAACACTAAAGGAAGCCAATGGCCAGCAACATATTTCACTCTGTGCAGAGAGGCTGGCAGAACCTTAGCCAAGCCAAGATCCATGCTGCAAGGGTTGCTGCAGCATTCCTTGGCAGTTCTTGGCAAGAGGCTAAAGAGGACACTACTTCAGAATGCATCAGAAGATGCAAATAATTCCTGAGACAGTAACTGATCTGAGAAACAGATGGCTGAACCACCAAGAAAACTGCCCCAAAATCCGCACAAGGGAACAGACTGTACACCAGGAAATCTATGATACAAGATATCCCTAACTCATGCCAGCACAAAATCATCATTGTCATATGATCTTAGTTACTGGGCCAAAGGGACTCAGATCCAACTACAACCACACCTTAAACTGTCTCAAAACTTTTCAGCTGGCAGATCTGCCATGCACACGTTGTAAGCGCTTGTAAGAGCACATCCTCACTGATCTCTGGACTTCCACATGGTATGCAGATCCTGCCACATCTTCTTCCAGCTACCGTTTTTCAACTTCAGCAAGCCAATCAACCATTCAGTGACTGTTCTGTTTATCCCTCCAGGAATTGAGTTGCAGATCAGATCTTGGGTATTTTATGCTGATTCAACCGGCATTAACAGGCAGGAATTCCAAAAGGGAATGCCTGGGTTTGCCAGGAATGCTGCCATAGGTATCAGAACAGTCACTGTACTTCTACTGTGACAATTCTGCCCTTCAACACGTTCCTCTCGAAGCCATGGAGCTTCACAAGCAGGATGTTCCTGGTTGATGTCCTCTCTTGGTCAAATAGAAGGGCTTGTTCTTCTACCTCAGCCAGTTTTGGAAAGGTATTTGTGTTGTTTCAGTTCTCTAATACAACACAACAAAGCAGATTGATGACCGAACCCATGGTATTTAATTAATAAATTGGTCAGTATATCTCCTAGGTTTGTTACTGGAGCATTACCACAGCCTCTTCACCTGATTTCTGCCATAATCCCATTTTGCGATGCAGAGAATGGTGACTTGTGGTAGTTGCCCCAAAATTAATCTTTTATATTTTTATATAATTTTGGGGCAATGAGAGAATCTAGATAGTGAGCAGAGATAGTGAATATGTATTCCACCTATTATGCTTCACTTTGGCATTCAAGAGCCAAGTCCACAGAGATACTTAAATAAACACCAAATTACTATTTAGCTACCAAACACCTAAGTGATTTCAGTGAAGGTCTAGATGCCTAAGTTCCTCTGTGTGTCTCAGTTAAGCTTTTTGAGACAGACCAAACTTACTATTTTACCAAAAAGTAGAAGAATAAGGCTACAAAATTATGTGATGGGGGAGAACAAGACGGAAACGCAATGAGAGCAGAAAGAGGGTAAAATTTATATCTAAGTATTCTTATGCAAGCAAAGAAAGATGACTTGGAACGTGACACATAGATCTAAAAGAAATATTGGGATTGTTAAGTCAAGAACTTAAAACTTCAGAAATTGTCGGTCTGGCCCATCTGCATGTGGGCAGTGGGAAGGGCTCTGCAATCCTTGCTGTTCAAGCACGCACACCAGCACGGAGTTGCATGCTGGGGAGTTTCCAGGATATCCCAGGCCACCAGTTATCCACAAGGCTAACAAGGGTGCACCACTTACCCTTTGGGTAGGCTGGAGAATGCACTAGAGAAAGCAGGTAGTTATTGTGACAAGGCCGTGTCCCAGGTCACCATCATTCCCTAAATAGATGGATGAGAAAAGCCTCACTGTTGGATAAAAAACAAAATACAAAATACAAAATGAAATTTGGAATTCCTGCCTGTTAGTGCAGGTTGAATCAGCATAAAATATCCAAAATACCCTCACTTAAACTCCGAGTCACATTAAACCAACACTGAATTCAGGTCAGACTAAAGATAAAATGCAGATAAAAGACCATTTGTTCGTCACATCCAAGATAGACAGAAATCTGTAGATTTTACAGAAATTACTGAGGGAATCAGAAAATTCTTGTTCTGATATCCGCGTGATTTGTTTTTTAGATGGGATTAAAGTACATTGCTCTTGACTGAGACCAGATGCGACCAACCAGTTCAGGATGATCATTAGTTTGGTGTGACTGTTCCCCACAATCTTTAAAACATGCTGTACCACACCCTGAGTGTGTTTCATGACATAAGCTCCACACCATACTTTTCACAGACCAGTGGAAAACACCCCGGCTCTCTCAGACGCACTGAGACACGTTTCAGAGACAGAGAGGGTTAAAAAGAGTGAAAAAGAAAGGCATGTTTTCTCTTCTTCCCACCGACCACAGCCGTAAGCTCTCTGCATCTCACTCCTGTCTCTTTTCCCTCCTCACCATCTGGTCTGGCTCTTGACTCTTTCAAATCAAGCGCGGGGAGCCGGCTCGCAGTCCCTTGCCCTTATGAGTCAGAAAGGACCGAGCATGCTCGGCCATGAGAACTTTCACAAAATTTTGATCTTCTAGTTTAAGAAGCCGGTGCTGAGCTACTTGTCAGTGGCCCAAATGTGGGACATTTTTCATTAGAAAAGCAACATGCTTGTTACAGATTCAAAGGTCACCCCCTACTGATATTTGAGGACCTGGGCAAGAGATCAGCTGAAAGAAGATATCATCAGAATAGTTTTAGCATTGCAAACAAACTCATTCTCAATCCCTAATGTAAACTTATCCCTTTTATTTGTCTATTATAGGACTTAATCCACTGTCTTTAACTATTCTTAGTTTTATCCTCCTAATCTTAAGGAACGATTGACATTAAAGTATTTGGAGCAGATTTTGTGCAATGACTTTCATGAGGACTCAGGATTTTTACTTTTTAAGGTTTATACCAAAAGCAAAGCTGTCCATTTTGCAGTGTTGCATAGTTTGGCAAGAGATCGTGTATCCCATGTAGAGCTGTGTGCAAAGTGTACAGGATTTTGGATGTCATTTCTGACCAGGCTCTTCCTGTCCTTAGTTAATAGTATGTCATGCATGTTTGCACAGATATGTGTATATTCTATGTATATATTCTTGCTGAAGTATAATTGCTTTTGGTGTGTGGTCTGCAGAGATGAACTGTTGAAGTTCGGCCTCAGGGCAAGCTGTAAAAGCTTCATCTCACACAGCAACTATGACAGTAAATGGTCAACTACACAGTCCTTTTTGACATCAAAGTGTAGAACCCCTAATAATTTTCTCAAAAGAAATCTGAAGACATTTCCAGCTTTCAGCTGAGACAGTTTACAGTATTTAAATAAGAGGAAGGTCAGACAGACTACACTTGACACTGCTGGGAACTGACAGATGTTTTAAAAAAAAAAAAAAGAAAAAAGGTCACTTAAAAAAAGCAGCTGAAAGATTCCCGTTTCTTTATTACATTGGTAAGAAAATGAGGTTTCAGAAACAGTCACAAAAGAGAACAGGGAATTGCCCAAGATTTTAGGACTCATTGTCTATCTATGTCCTTGTTCATATGTAAAAGCAAATACACATTACCTAACAGAAGGGAGACAGTTATAATATATATCATTAGCCAGCAGCGCATTTCTAGCAACTGAGTAAGAGATTATAAATACAGAGAAATAGCACAAGAAACCTGCAAAATCCAGCCAGTAGAGAAAGTAACTTAAATTCACAAGAGACCATTGTTTCAATCTTTCCACGTTATATCAAATCTATTTGCCTAGATCACCTACTAGACTGAAGTAGGTCTTCAGTTCTTTCCTACTTTCCTTCCCACTGATGTGGAGAAAATACAAAAGGAGGGTCTAAGCAGTGGATACAAGTGTCTATTCAGCTCAGCTCAAAAGAATTTTGCAGATGAAGTCACTAAAGTCAGCAGTATACAAGGAGATACCAGGAAAAAAATTATTCTATAATTAAACATAACACTATGATCAGTTTACTGCAGTTCCAGCCCACTCGGGCTTTCTTTATCTGAAATGGAACTAGTAAATCTCCTGGTTTACTAGTAATTTTTATAGTTTACACGTGTTTTCCTTTTACATAGAGGCATAGAATGAGCAGTTCAGTAGGAACTGAACTGAAAGTGCCCAGAGGATAAAAGGAAGGGGGTAAACATATGGACACAGTAGGGAGTGGGAGTTCAAGCACAGTGGAGGTTAGCAGTGAGCTGCTGACAGGGCAGAAAGATGCTCCACACAACATACAACAGATCTGTGCCGCTGGCCCCAACCAGCCATGAGCTTCTGTTTTTCCCCAGCACTGTACAGAATTGAGCAAGAGGAGAACCCTGTTATCGTATATCTGTTAACGCTCCCTGTTTTAGGGCAGAATCACGAATCCTTATGGATCCTAATGGATGTCTCTGAACTGCTCTTTCTGATGATGATGATTGAAAACCCTCCTGAGAATCAACTTCCAGCCTTTCATGATCCTTACCCTCATACATTTCCCTATTACATTTCCCTAATGTCTAACTGAATCTTCCTTTATTGCAGTTTAAACTCACTATTTCTACCCTACTTGCAGTAGGTATAGAGGAAAAAAAAAAGCTATTGCTTCTATCTTTGAAGCAGCTCCGTCGTGGTTTAACCCCAGCTGGCAACTGAGCTCCCCATAGCCGCTCGCTCACTCCCCCCCAGTGGGATGGGGGAGAGAATCGGAAGGGTAAAAGTGAGAAAACTCATGGGTTGAGATAAAGACAGTTTAATAGGGAAAGCAAAAGCCGCGCGCACAAGCAAAGCAAAACAAGGAATTCATTCACTCCTTCCCATCGGCAGGCAGGTGTTCAGCCATCGCCAGGACAGCAGGACTCCATCACCCGTAGCAGTTACTGGGGAAGACAAACGCCATCACTCTGAACTTTCCCCCTCCTTCTTCTCTGCCCAGCCTTATATACTGAGCATGACATCATATGGTATGGAACAGTCCATTGGCCAGCTGGGCCAGCCGTCCCGGCCATGCTCCCTCCCAGCCCCCCGCGCACCTGGCAGGGCACGGGAAAAATGAAAAGTCCTTGACTAGCGTAAACATTACTTAGAACAACTAAAACATCAGTGTGTTATCAACATTATTCTCATACTACGTCCAAAACACAGCATTATACCAGTTAATAGAAAGAAAATCAACTCCATCCCAGCAGAAACCAGGACAAGCTCTTTATGCATTTGAAGACCAGTATGCTCCCCCTTAGTCTTCCTTTTTGATTAAGCAACTCCAGAGCACCAATTTTTTCCATCTTTCCTCATAGGTCATGTATCCTAAAAGACTCCTTATTGCTGTTCCTCTTCTCTGAATTATCTCCAATTTGTCTACATCCTTCTAAAGCCATACTGCTCCAACTAGACATAGTGCTGTAGCTAACGTTTTGCTAATGTCAAGTGGAAAACCTTGATGTATATCCTGCAAGCTAAGCTCTTTGTTTATATGACCCACGATTTGTCATTTGCAGAGTAGCAACACTGCTGATGCATTTTCACGTTTTCACCCACTCAATCCTTTTTCTGCCACTTAACTACTTGTTCCCCACCAAAACCTATGACAGACTGCTTGATTTGTTTTAAAATCACATCCTATTTTTGTCAGACCATTTCTTCAATTTGCCAAGATCATTTTGAATTCTACTGTCCTTCAATTTACTGAAAATGTTATCGGACACAAGACATGCTCATGAAGCACCTGATTCTTCTACTTTATCCATCCTATATTAGATTAATCTACATCATGTTTCCCTGATTTGCTTATCTGAACAGCATCAAAAGCCTCAGTAAAATCACAAACATCTGAAACCTACTCCTTCCTCCATGCTTACAAGGCCAGTTACACAAAGTCTTAGAAGGGAAATAGACTGATTTGCTTAGAAATAGTTTCATAGTTTATTATGACTTGAATTTAAGCTGATGAGTCTTAGTCTTCAGTTCTTCTTTCCTACTTTCCTTCCCACTGATGTGGAGAAAATACAAAAGGAGGGTCTGGGCAGTGGATACAAGTGTCTATTGAGCTCAGCTCAGCTGAAAAGAATTCTGCAGATGAAGTCACTGAAGTCAGCAGTATACAAGGAGATACTAGGAAAAAAATGATTCTATAATTAAATGTAACACTATGATCAGTTTACTGCAGCAACACAGGATCTACTGGAAGGTCAGAGACTTCACAGGTAAGCAGTAAATAGCTAGTGTTCAAAAGGAAATGGTAGAAAGCGTCATCAAAAGTGCATGAAAATTGTTAGGACAATGTGAAAAATGTTTCTAAACTGTAGTCTAGAAGTGAGTTTAACAATTGGAGGACATCCTGTCATTTCCAGGAAAAGAGAAAAGCCTACTTTATCTTGTTTACATATTCCTGGCAAGAAAAAATAAAATCGTATTTCCAAACTTGTTTTTAATTCAAATAGCCTGAAAATTCTGAGTGGATACTCTGAGAAGAAAAAGGAGCAAGTGCCTTTCTTAAACAAGAAAATTATTGGCTAATTACGCCTGTTTTGAAAAGTGATTTTAATGGGCTGAATAGGATCTCTTTCAAATATCTATAAAAGTGCTTCAGTCATTACACTTAAGTATGCTGATGACAGGGGTTTTTTTCCACACACACAACCCTTCTGTAGCTTCCTACTATTATGACAATGGAGTAGTTCCATTTTCACCCATTAGATCTCATGAAATCATTGAAGAAGTTAATCACTTAAAAGATAAGTTAACGTAGGGATAGAATCAGTGAAGTTGGAGAGGACCTCTGGAGGTCATCTACTCCAACTCCCTGCTCAGGGCAGAGACAGCTTGGAAGTCAAATCAAGTTGCTCAGGGCCTTGTCCGGTCAAGTTCTGAAAATCTCTGGATTGTTATTATTCCAGTAGTTATCCACCACGAAAGCCTTTCTTGAGGAATGCTGTTGCAGCTTGCCATGTCAGTTGGCTTTACCATGCATACTGCATGTGATATAGCCTTGTGCTCTCACACTAGATGCAGCCAAAGTCAATGACTGCAGCATCAGCACTCTATTTACCATGTACTTTTTATATTTTATTCAAATAGGCACTCCTAAAAGAAGTCCTGCCAGCATATATGACATGAACTGAAATGGTTAAGTAGCAACCAACTAATTTGAGGAGTTTCTTCTTCCGTAATATCTTACGGAGTCACCTATAAAAACCTTCCAAACGGTATTAGAACTACATATTCCACACACATTTATGGTACTATTTACTGAAGAAAGAAACCTTTTGGGGACTAATATAGAACAAGGAAGGCAGGATTTGACATCAGCAAGCTATGTGAAAAGCTTTGCGATTTTTCATAATGAGAAAGGAGAATTTGTCTGCTGAATAACCATGCTGCACAGAGCTACTCAAGGTGTCCCCGGGGGGCACGGATAAGTTCTGGAGCATCTCACTGGTGGAATGGAAAGTATGAATGCCTCCAAATGCTGACAAAAGTACACATAGGAGTGCAAAACAACTATATTTCACTTAGTGAAAGTCCACAGGCCTACTTCAGTTTCAACCACCTGACGTCAGCTAGTAGAAACAAGTCTAATACAGGCAGGTCTTCCGGCCGTGGCACTGCTGGAGGGAAGTGTGGGTAGATGATTATTCTCATTAACAAAATTTCCATTCACCTATTCAGCTTCAGGATATGGGAATCCCTTGTAAATTGAGATAAATGCTCCTACATTCTTTCCTATGTGTTAGGGCATGCAGGTTGGCATAAAGCTTAGAGCTCTTGGATTTAATTTGTTTAAATTATCTCTTCTCTGTTGATCCCTGTGCTGGAGGGAGAACCTGACATGTGAGGAAAACTTACAGCTTTTATGTACATGTTTCTTAAAAAAAAAATTATTAATTGAAACATACTTCATCTAATCTTACCACTATTTTCAGCCAACTTGTTTTATCCACTACAGATTCATAGCAAAAAAGAAACACTTAAAATAAAATAAAATAAAATAGAAAGAAAATGGCAGAACTGATTTCAACATTCAAAAACCATTATTTTAATTTAGACTCCTTTGAGAAACAATCCTATTCTTTGAGAAACAATTCTTAATATATTTCATCCCTGTTTGATTCTGTTACCACTTCGCAAGTTTAAAAACACCCTGAAAATAAAACATGTGATCTACTACAAAGTAAATAATCTGGTGGAAGTGTTTCCTGGGAGAAAAAGAAGAGTTACAGCCTGCTTCAGCTAGTCCAATCCCTACTTGCCGCCATGTTAATTTTTCTTTTTATATCCAAAAATCGATATCTTCTCACCACTGAACATCCCTGCCATTACTGAAACCAAAAATATATCTATGCAGTGCAATGAAGCACCCAGCTAGGCTTACCTTGGCCCAGCTTCCTCTAAAGAGTAAAATGAACCGGCCAATCCTGCTTCCAGCCATCCGTGTCTGCCTTTTGCTCTCGCTGTTCCCAGGAGCCCAGTCAGATGGATGCGCACTGGAACCCTTGAACTGAGCTCTCGCCCTCTTTGCCAGTGCTTACTGGCTGACAAAATATCCCTTCTTTCCACATTCATAGCATAATCCTTACCAGTGTTGCAATCATGTTACTCCTCAGTTTGTATTTGCAGAAAGACAGACTCTACAGAGGCTTTCAGCCTTATGGCTCCCTCCATACCATAGAGCATGGGGGAGAATATGAGAGGATTGCTTTCCATTTAGAAGGGATTACCATTTATTAAAGTTCAGTGGGAGAGTGGTACTGTCCTGGTGCCATGATTTCACTGCCATCACGTACCAAAGAAAGATTCCCTTCCTGAAACAGCAACCCTGGCATTTTCTGTAATATCAAAGTGTTATTTCAGATGGCAGGTAGACGCTCCACCCCCAAAATTATCCCATAATGAACTCCATATTTTTTGCCAGCACTGGTTCACAGTGAATGCTGCAGACAATCACCCACAGATACAAAAACTAACAAAGCCCAGCTCAAGGTGACAGTTATACTCCTGTTATATGACTTGAGGCTAGCTCTGGGGCAATTCAATTTTTCTGAAAAGATTTTATATAATTACATCAAGTGGTCTTGTTTGGCCCCCATTTATCTATCTACTATTAAAGTGATGTTATGTGACTGACATATGTGACTCTTCTTACCAAAGAAGAGAGTTCGGGATCATTCCTACAAATTTCTTCAAAATGCCCCAGCATTGCCTGCCATACAGATACATGTTTTGCAACATGACTAATGGGCTTAGTGCAAACTACCTAAAGGAGCAATATGGAAATGAAGCATCAGTCTCAAGATCACCCAAACTTTTTGGCTGCTCTGGGCCTGGCCAGCTCAGGTAGAACACAGACATGGGCAGAAAGTCTTTGACCATTTGGACCTACCCAACTGAAGGAAGATGCCCATAGGGACCACCTAAGGAATGGAGAAATCCTGTTTCTCTGGGAAACTGCTCTGAAGGGAAGGATAGAAGAGCAGTTAAAGCAGATTAAGGGGGAAAAAAAAACAACGATAGTATTAGTTTCCTGGATAAAACTTGTAAGGATTATATGCATTTTAGCTGTAGAAATTGGGAGAAGAGGAATAGAGAAAGACCTAAAGGCTTAATGCTAGACACAAAATCTGACACCTGAGAAGTGGTTTGAGCTCCTGAAAGTAGGTGTCAGATGCGCAGATAGCGAACACTTCAACTAAGGAAATGCTAGATTGCTAATACTTCACATGAGGAAACATCTCATTAATAACCTTATGAGAATAAACACTTACCCTGACTACAAAAGATAACTCTCCTTTGTACATTCCAGTCACTCAGTTCTCACCAAAAAGGAAACCTTTAATAGTTTAACAAAGGCATGAACACTGAAAGAGACAACTTGATGACTCACCAAACATGTTGAGATCCCAAAGAGAAGGGCATGTCCCTAGAGGAAACATCTGGACAGATCAAGGGCTTTTTACCTTGTTTGGTTCTGAAAAACATAATCTTCCAAGCCTAGCATCTTCCCGTAAGTAGACAAAAGTCTTCTTAGTGGAAGACTAATTTTCCCAAGAAGTATTGGCTTAGTTGTATTTGGTGAAGAAAATAAATACACATATTACAATATGTGAGTGATATGGAGAATCCGTCAGAGATAAACATATGCCAGGGAAACTTCTTTATTGTTCTTCATTATCAGAATTACTTAATCTTAAAAACAAAGAGTGTTGGGGTTTGTATAGTGAAAATCGAAACCAAATTAATCTAATTTTCTAAATCTCAAGACTTAATTGCCAAATTGCTCTGTCTCAGCTCAGACTTGGTAACATTTAATAAGTGGTGGAAGAAACAGGTGGGAGCATGCTGAATCTTTGAAGACTACAAATGAAGCAAATGCACACAAATTTCTCTGACTTCATAGTATTCACTTCTCAAATGAAATTAATTCAGGACTGACCTACAGCTGTCCCCAAATGTTGCTTATACTAGGCTGACCACTCTGCAAGTATTTTCTGTGATTAGATCCCACTTATTTTGCTATTTCTCACAAAAGAATCTTAAGATTTTGGTTGTCCCTGCTGACACGGAGCACCAGGAGATGTCCACTGCTGTCAGAGTGGAACTGGTTGGCACATCAGGAGAGCACACGCACTACCTTTCTGGTCATATCAATGAGTATCACAATAGAAAAAAACCCTTATTCTTACTCTCAACTTGCTCAATGAATGGCACCATGGATTTTCAGCACACCATAATGAACGCCTGACGATTCTCAGATGCCCCTGCAAGCTGATACCAGTGTAAAACAATTATTGTCTTAAAATACCTCCCTAGATCTCCCTTCTCACTCCTGACCTTTACCCAACTTGCTTTGAGAGGGACCATAACCACTCAAAAGACCACTTGAAACCGGTCATTTCTACTGTATACAGTGGAGAGGCATATATTCAAATGAGTCTGGAAATGAAGCAACTGTTCTAATGAGTTGGAAACTATGGGTTATTGTACTGTATAATAAAAGAACAACATTTCTGAAAAAGCAGCTTTGAAATACACAGCTGGAGTTCATATGTGGAGTTGGCTACAACTTCCCCAAGCACTTGCCGTGCTTTGAGGAAAGCTTCATCATAGAAAGAGGAACTTATATGGTATTTAATAAGTTAAAATGTTTAGTCACAACATAGGTCACTATTTCATGCAGGACTTGCTCAAAAATACTATGTTCATTTACAATCCATATACTTTATAATTTAAATAAAAACATCCAATTTGTCAGTAAACACTGGCGTTATAGGAAAACGAAATAAAGTTTAGCTTTTCCTGTATTTATATAACAGTCTGTCCACTGAGACTTATTGTTGTTATTGGCTTGCCTGAAACCATTAATAGCATAAATCTTCTACTTAAAAATCATGTATTAGTCTTGCATACGCTCATCGTTCTTACAACAACACTATCACCAGGGAGTCAACATAAAGAAAATAAGCTTCCAAAATGGGTCTGCAAGGACCACAAGAAAATGAATACAAGATTTTGCATCATCAAATAAAATTAAGTAACATTGTATGTGACTTTGTTAATCAGACAACATTATAGACTGGCACTACACATTTCTGAGAAAAAGTGGCATGCTGCATCAATGTTTTGTCAGAGGAGAACAAATAGAAGAAAGGATGCTACTAAAACACACTTGAGACCATGAGCCTGGATCCAAAACTATAAGTCTTGTATATATCCTAAGTGTCAGCAGCCCTGGAATTTCCTTAAGAAACAGAACAGCGAGGTAGAACTCTGACAAAGCATGCTTTTGTGATCATATCTAGAATGTCACCTGGAAGTCAAATAAAGACATCAGCCGTGTCATCTGCAACTGTGAGACTCTTAAATTGAATACTATCAATGCCAAAAGCTTTAGACGTTGCTAAGTAGGACAAAATGGGACATGCTAAAAATTTAAGAATAAATATGTGCTGTCAGTACTTATGCTTTTAGTTTTCCTCAAGACTTACTCTTGCCCATTCTGATGGCCACCGATGCAATCTGCAGAGTCCTTATGTCCATGAGGTAACTTTGTTTAAGGGTAGAGGGGATTCTATAGGAAGCAAATACACATGAATAATATTTTAACTGAGATTAAGCATATGAATACAATGTCTTCAGGAAGCGGTTGCTAATAAAATAGTGATAGCAATAGTAGTGACACATTCATCACTAGGAAATCACAAAACTAAGGAACAGTTCACCATCCAGGATGATTTCCTAACAAACTATTCTCTGCACAGACGATTATTTTGAAGTAAATTGCTACTCCAGAAACAAGAGGGGAGAAAGCTCGCTGCCCTCACTACACCTTGCCTTTCCTTTCAAAGGAACATATTAACAAAACATTGTTCACCCTTTATTTCATAAAAACACACGATTTGGATAGCCTTTTGAATAGCTCCCAAAGTAGAAAACTTTAATGGCAGTAGGGTGTTGAGAACATCTGTTACACTTCTCTCAAAGCCAGGAATAAAAACATTAAAAATGCAGGAACCAATCTGTATGACATAGTGCCAAATGTAGTCATAGTATAAATCAATAGTATTGTCCTGTCTGTTATCCCCAGCCTAATATACCTCTAAATCGAGCTCATATGGGTTACTTTAACATATTCATGAAAAAGAGAAAGATCTACCATGTCACTGAACTCATGCTTTTCCCCCCGAGAAGCAGAAGTACCTCTCACATTCCAACCCACCCGGTTTCCACTGCATGTTTGGCACAAGCCGAAGGACAGGGTGACGTCTCAAAGCTGTTTGGTCCATTACTGTTATGTCCAACTGAGGAAGGAGTCAGCCTGTGAGTCCCAGCTGAAAGGCAACAAACACCACGTCCACCAAGAGACCAAGTTAAAACTGGCATCCAACTGCAAAAGTGCTTCTCCATTATCTTAGGGATAAGTGACACTAGGAAACTTAATCCATGCCTGGCTTGAACTGATGTGCTTGCTCCTGTGTGGGAACAGAGAAGAGCACTTAAACAGTCAGATCACTGTACTGGATGTTAATTGCCGTAGATTCCATTGCCCATGTTGGAAGGGGCTTAAAATACCCTGAACTAGTGCCTGTCCTCTCACATGTTGCTCCCAGTGGGCTTCCAGAATGGAAGCATGAGGCCAAAGGAGACGCCAAGAGATGGACCAGAAAGATTAACTGCTTGAATGATCCACAAAGCAGCTCAGAAGCTCTGGCCTGACGGGTCTCCCTAATGCTTAAAAAAAAAAAACAAAAACAAACAAAACAAAAAAAGTCCCAACACTTGACTTACCCCATTATTTTCTGTGGAATAGTTGCTATGTATTCTACAGAGAGATGAGGCTGCAAAAAGGAGTTCCCATTAAAGTCAATGAGCATTTTATCACGTGACTTCAGCTGGAACGGAGCATTGCCCAAAGAGCTTTTTGGAAGCGGCCTTCTCAACACTATTTTGAGGGCCATTTGTGTGGCATATCTAATGATTAACTAAATTTCAGAAGTCTCAAGAAATGCTTGAAATTGTTTGCTTGGGCTAGCTGCGGTCCTTCTACAAGAGCAGGCAACCTAATTCACTCGTTTCACCCTCAGAAGGACTTTAGAGGCTGAATGCTTGTGTATTTTCTGAAGAAAGCCCTGAGTTGTCCTTGCAGGCAACTGAAACGTTTCCAAGATATGTACCCTGCTCACTATTCATGGATTCCTTGGAAGTAGAGCTTTCCACAAAAATCTATTTAGCTCAAGAAATAGTCTTCCGTGAAAGAAGTATTCACCTATTACCAGTGGCACAAGTTTTGACACAACAAATGAAATAATTTCCAACTCTTTCTGGAAAACAGATCCGTAGTTAGACGGTCACCTTCCTAGCAAGGACATGCTCAGGCATAAGTTGTACAGACCTCTGCTGAAGACATGAACAGGTCGAGTTTCAGGCAGCGTACAGTAAAGCTCGCTTTACTTCTTCCAAAGGCACATATTTAGTCTCTAATAGATCGGAAGAAACTTGTTCCTCTTCAGTTTACTAGCCTTCTAAACAGTTAGAGAATGACTCAGATGGATCATAGAATCATAGAATCATTAAGGTGGGAAAAAAACTCTAAGATCATCAAGTCCAGCCATCAACCCAACACACCATGCCCACTACACCATGTCCCTAAGCCCTCATCTACACGTCTTTTAAATACTTCCAGGGATGGTGACTCCACCACTTCCCTGGGCAGCCTGTTCCAAGGCCTGACCACTCTTTCAGTAAAGAAATTTCTCCTAATGTCCAGCCTAAACCTCCCTTGGCGCAGCTTGAGGCCGTTTCCTCTCGTCCTATCACTTGTTACTTGGGAGAAGAGACCAACACCCACCTCACTACAACCTTCTTTCAGGTAGTTGTAGAGCGCGATGAGGTCTCCCCTCAGCCTCCTCTTCTCCAGGCTAAACAGTCCCAGTTCCCTCAGCTGCTCCTCATAAGACTTGTTCTCCAGACCCTTCACTGGACACACTCCAGCACCTCAATGTCCTTCTTGTAGTGAGGGGCCCAAAACTGAACACAGGATTCGAGGTGCGGCCTCACCAGTGCCGAGTACAGGGGCACGATCACCTCCCTGCTCCTGCTGGCCACACTATTTCTGATACAGGTCAGGATGCCATTGGCCGCCTTGGCCACCTGGGCACACTGCCGGCTCATGTTCAGCCAGCTGTCAATCAGCACCCCCAGGTCCTTTCCCTCTGGGCAGCTTTCCAGCCACTCTTCCCCAAGCCTGTAGCGTTGCCCGGGGTTGTTGTGGCCGAAGTGCAGGACCCGGCACTTGGCCTTGTTGAACCTCATGCAGTTGGCCTCGGCCCATCGATCCAGCCTGTCCAGGTCCCTCTGCAGAGCCTTCCTACCCTCCAGCAGATCAACACTCCCACCCAACTTGGTGTCATCTGCAAACTTACTGAGGGAGCACTTGATCCCCTCATCCAGGTCATTGATAAAGATATTGAACAAGATCGTCCCCAAAACTGAGCCCTGGGGAACACCGCACGTGACCGGCCGCCAACTGGATTTCACTCCATGCACCACAACTCTCTGGGCTCGGCCGTCCAGCCAGTTTTTTACCCAGTGAAGAGTGCACCTGTCTAAGCCATGAGCTGCCAGCTTCTCTAGGAGAATGCCGTGAGAGATAGTGTCAAAGGCTTTACTGAAGTCCAGGTAGGCCACATCCACTGCCTTGCCCTCATCCACTAGGCAGGTCACCTGGTCATAGAAGGAGATCAGGTTGGTCAAGCAGCACCTGCCTTCCATGAACCCGTGCTGGCTGGGCCTGATCCCCTGGTTGTCCCGGACATGGCTTGTGAGCGCCCTCAAGACGAACCACTCCATAATCTTCCCCGGCACCGAGGTCAGGCTCACAGGCCTGTAATTCCCCAGATCCTCCTGATGTAGATGGGCGTCACATTGGCGAGCCTCCAGTCATCCAGGACCTCCCCTGTTAACCAGGACTGCTGATAAATGATGGAGAGTGGCTTGGCAAGCTCCTTCGCCAGCTCCCTCAGTACTCTTGAATGGATCCCATCTGGCCCCATAGACTTGTGAGCGTCCAGGTGGCATAGCAGGTCATTAACTTGTTCCTCTTGGATTATGGGAGGTTTATCCTGCTCTCCGTCCCTGTCTTCCAGCTCAGGGGGCTGAGCAGCCTGAGGATAACTGCTCTGACTATTAAAGACTGAGGCAAAGAAAGCATTAAGTGCCTCAGCCTTTTCCTCATCCTTGGTGGCAATGTTCTCCCCCGCATCCAATAAAGGATGGAGATTCTCCTTGGTTCTCTTTTTGTCATTAACATTTTTGTGAAAACAGCTTTTGTTGTCTCTTACGACAGTGGCCAGATTGCATTCTAGCTGGGCTTTTGCCTTTCTCATTTCCTCTCTGCACGACCTAACGAGATCCCTGTACTCTTCTTGAGTTGCCTGCCCCTTCTTCCACAACTGATAAACTCTCCTTTTTTTCCTGACTCCCAGCAAAGGTTCCCTGTTCAGCCAGACCGGTCGTCTTCCCCACCTGTTCTTCTTACAGCACATGGGGACAGCCCACTCCTGCACCTTTAAGACTTCCTTCTTGAAGAATGTCCAGCCTTGCTGGACCCCTTTGCCCTTCAGGACTGTCTCCCAAGGGACTCTCTCAACCAGTGTCCTGAAAAGGCCAAAGTCCTCCCTCCGGAAGTCCATGGTAGAGGTTTTGGTGACCTCCCACCTTACTTCACCAAGAATTGAGAATTCTATCATTTTATGGTCGCTAAGCCCAAGACAGCCTCCGACAACCACATCTCCCACCAGTCATTCTCTCTTTCTAAATAACAGGTCAAGCGAGGCCCTCCCCTGGTAGGCTCACTTACCTTCCACACACTCCAGGAACCTCCTAGATTGTTTCCTCTCTGCCGCTTTGCATTTCCAGCAGACGTCTGGTAAGTTGAAGTGCCCCACGAGAACAAGGGCTAGCGATTGTGAGTCTTCTGCCAGCCGCTTGTAGAATGCTTCATCTGCCTCTTCATCCTGGTTAGGTGGTCTATAATAACCAACTCCCAGCAGGATATCTGCCTTGTTGGCCTTCCCCCTCATCCTTACCCACAAGCATTCGACCTTATCATCACAATCATTCAGCTCTATACAATCTAAACACTCCCTAACATACAGATCTGAATGTAGAGATTCAGTTCTTTAACAAGAGAGAAAAGAAGTACTTTACATATAGCATGTATCAAGCAGCCCAGCTGACATGTATAGATAACTGCGCTCATTGTTTGAACACAGCTCTGACGATATATTCTCAAAACACATCTTTTATGGAGTTTCCTCCAGCTCTGCTGTCACTGCACTCTCCTGAACACACTTTTGTGACAACTCTGTCTCTGCTTAGGGAAGGGGCCCGTGTAATGCAAAGACATTATGTTAAATAAGGGATTGAATGTATCTGTACAGAAAGAGATTTATATTCTGAGTTTCTCTGAATTAGAGTTGGTTTCGATATGACCAGCAATGGGCAAGGCCAGCTTTATCAGAAACTTGTCAGTAGTTCAGATCTGAGGCCTGAATCATAGTTGGAGCTGACTATCCAAGCTAAAGTGTTTCTTCCCTCTGCTTGTTTTCTTTTATTCTAGTCAAACTTTTTACTTATGAATTTCACAGAAAGAAGATGATTCATATTCGTGTCATCCTATGCCCTTCTCTCTAAGGGAAGGGATCCAGGACTTGAATCCAACATTCAATCATTTTGATCCCTGGCCACTTGAGATGTTTGTTCTCATTAGGGCCATTGAGATCATTAGGCCACATAATCTGACTTCCTATATGTCACAATCCATACATTTCACTCAGATTGGTGCTGACCAAGAATGTCAGTCCTCTAAGGCAGCCCTTTAAATTGATGCAGAGAACAGGAGAAATCAAGTGTGGTCACTGCTACTTGGAATGGTGGTGGCACTCGGCAACTGCAGGGGCTAGACAGGTTTGCGGGTGCTGGTAGCAGCAGGGGGATCTCAAGGCACAGGGGAGACTGCATGAAATGAGAGAAAAGTAAGTGAGAAAAAAGAAAAGAACATTGTCTTCATCTAAAATTCACTCTACTATTAATTCTTTATCTATTCTCAGAGCCCCCTTGCAATGCCCTTTCCCTCTCTCAGCTTCCTTTTTATTTCACCCCAAACACCACCTCCCTGCTCCCAGCCTTCCTTCCCTTTTTCCTCTTCTGCTGACCCTCTTTTTGCTACTGCTAAAAAAATAAATTTGGAAGCCTCCAGCTTTCTTTGCGTAGGAACATTCAAATTGGACTACCCCACTAAAAAGATTTTGGCTGCCTCTGTCAACCAGGAGTTTCCCAGCATATAAAGACCTGATTAATGTGAGATTTGAAAGTCAAGTATCATTCATACCTACGTTTTCAAAACAGAACTAAAAATACTAACAGAAGTTATTATTATGTTTCCACAGCAGAAACGTTCCCTAATTTCCCATAATTATAGCTAAGCCTCATGCAGAGAAGGTATAATCAGAATAATAAAACTGGTTTTTGGAGCATTCACTTGGTAGGACTAAAATTGCAGTTTTAAGCAAGATGCTTGTGCTTTCTGAAAACTGCAAGCATCAATTCTTTTAACAGGAATATGGCATGAAAATCATTTTTACATAGTAATATCAAGTCAGTTTTATATTGGAAATTAGCATTTTCCGGAATGCAGAAAGAAGAGACATTGCTGCTCAGCCTATTCCCTGTTAACGTCAGCAAAGACTGAACCTGACTTCAGGCAAAGCAGGTACAAACTCTCCAACAGAAAGAGATCCATTGATAGAAGGAGGCTCCTCTCTAACCTGTGCAGAAATGAATTTGTGCTTTATTGTATGAACTGGAAAAAATGTATTTTGCAAATATATTTGTAACCTTACTCATGCCCTCTCATGTATAATTAACCACTGCCCTTATTTTTCAAAGGAACAAATTACATATGGCGAGAATGAATTTGGAATTAGAGATAGATTCTACCATATTATATCTCGCCAGGCTGGTTCTCATCTTTATTCAAGTTATTTCAAATTATTCCCAAAAATCCTCAAAGTGACAGAAAAATTCCTTGGAGCCCCACTTCAACATCAGAAATGTTTTTCCAATGTGGAAGTAAAAACATCTATTAGATGTTCCTCCAAGAGTCTTGGCTATAGAGATTACAATGATAAATCTCATCATCACCAATGACTTGCACAAATTAGGAAACTACCCTTGTGATGAAGGAATTATGTCAACTGACAACCTCTTCCTTCCCTCCCACATAGGCATATACTCATTGGATTAGTCTGCCACCTGCACAGCTCCTTCTACAAGTGAAAAAATATTCCTACTACCCGTATCTCACAAATATATGGAAGCTGTTTGTGTTGGTGAAATTGTGAAGTCCAAAAAACGGCAAGGCTGATAGAAAACAAACATCATAGTAAGAAAAAGCTAGAGCTTAAAATGTCCTTCTGGAAAAAAAACCCTGCACTTTGAAAATGCACAAAAGGAGAAGTGAGTTATGGACATCAAGAAAACTCAGTCGAGCTGTATGAGGTAAGGCAACTCAACGCTTCAGAGTTAACTAAGGCAGTAGGGTTAACCTTCTTGTATGAAGCGGATTGGTTTGATCTGCACTTAAACATCAGTCATAGTTCTCTCACGTGTTACCTGGACCCTCCAGAAACTCTTGGAGATCTAAGGACATTGAAAGCTCAAATGAAAACAGAGTCACATTACATGCACACAATTAAAAAGGAATGACCAGCTATCATCCCAACCAAATCCACCATGTTAACAGATCCTCCAAAACCCTACCCTTATGCCTGGTACAGCTATCTCCACAGTACCTGAAACATGGCAGAGAACACTGGCTCTCATTTCTATCTCTGCAGACACTACAGTTTCTAATAGATAGTATTGTTTTCCAGGCTTCTTGCTTGAAGGCTATTTCTAAGCCAAAACCCCCTCTAACCCTTCCTCAGCAGGCCCTGAATTCAACATAATCTTTACTGGCCATAGAAGCTCTCTCTTGCTGCATTACCATAATTACCAAACATTTCATGAAGAAACAGCAAGCCCCCTTTCTAGACTTTGTTTTCTGCAGCTCACTGAGGTACCATATGGTGCTAAATCTACCTTGAGTTTTGGGACTGGAATTAGCGTTTGAGAAAGCAATGAGAGCCATTTGCTTTCAGAGATCCCAGTTTTCCTTTTATCTTCGCAGATGTTACAGGATCCAATAACAAACTTTGCTCTCCCAGCCCTACTTTCTCAAATGTTGTCCCTGAACTCAGCTTTATATATACACTGCAGATATTTCAGCATGTCCAAGAAACAAGCATAATGTATTTGTTCCCAGGTACTTAGGATCCTGCTCTAGCTGACAGTATCCAGCAGTAAAACATCCTCTTTGGGCCTGGGTTTCTTCAACCATCTCTTTAACCGCAACCCTAATTTACCCATCTCCATAACTAGAGATTAAGCACTTCAGTCATTACCAGACCTAAATAAAATACTTTCTGAAGCAGTCAGTCAGCACTTTGTTTCTATAGTTTCCACCAGTAAACCTTCCTCACCATCTCCAGCTGCCTCAAACACTAAGCCTAATCCCAAGCAACGCGCTATCCCTAGGTCTAACATAGGCCATGGAACTTGGCCATGGAACTTGGTGTAAACCATTCTTTCCTATTGGTACAAGTTCAAAACCTATCTTTACAGGCAGTACAGGCTTCCTCCTCATGTGAGCAAGACAGACTTGAGGGGGGAAAGCTATACCGGTATCAATTGGGCAGGATCTTCTAGGAACACATATGTAATGGTAGCAGATCCAACTTTCAAGGGTGCGCTTTGAGAGACAAGAGGTGGGACAGGAAAGAGACTAGCTCATATAATGATGTCAATGTTAACTTTAGTCAAATGATATAAGCACAGTATCCTTCTGTTCATGGAAAGATGGAGAAAGAAATGCTATTCAGCACTTGTATGACAATAATTTCACTTCCTCATGGTTCACACTGCTGATTACATTTTCCCATTATATTTTCTAGGCCAACCTTGAAAGAAAATGCCTGAATGAAAGAACATGCATGCTAGGAAACTTCCTGTCAAGTCATTAATAACAAAAAAAAACCCCAAAACCTTCATTTCTGAGAGTCTTTTTTTTTTTTAAGGGAGTTTGTACTACTTTTTGTTTCTTTACCTGTCATAGCTGGGACAGCAACAACAATTTTAAAAATCTCTCCTGATGTTTTTCAGAACTTAAGTTGTAAAACATTCCTTTGATGTTTTCTGCCCTCGCTAAGTTTAGCTGCCAGTAAGTTAATTCTCAGTATGTTAACAATTAAATTAAAATAAATTTAAATATTAACATAATATTATAAATTACAATATTAATCTATAATATTACTATACCTATGTTTGTATTAATATAATTAATATAATAATTATTAATTTATATACTGTATTAATATATTAAATATTATTATAAATAATATAGTAAAATTCTAAATAAATTTAATTTAAAAATTAAGTCTGACTACGAAATCCATCCTATGCCTGATCTAGAAATGTTGCAAAGGTGCCTTTGTTTCTTATATTTCAGAATACTAACACTTTGATTTACTATAGTTCCAGACGTAAAAATAAAGCCCCCAAATAACATTTTTGGGACAACGTGAAA
This sequence comes from Calonectris borealis, assembly GCF_964195595.1. Taxonomy (NCBI): domain Eukaryota; kingdom Metazoa; phylum Chordata; class Aves; order Procellariiformes; family Procellariidae; genus Calonectris; species Calonectris borealis. The sequence continues at coordinate 24,777,588 of NC_134318.1, forward strand.
CCAATAACCAATTTAACCAAAACCAAGAATAGTTTCAACCAAAGAAGACAATCAGCAAGAATGCTTTTTGGAGGTCAAAAAAAGCTGTTAAGAGTCCCAAAGCTATTAAAAAGTAAGCAAAAGCTTAGGTTCTAGGTATCAAAGTTAACTGCTACTCTGAAGCAATGTTTATTTCTATGCTTGAAGGAAAAAAACTTTATTTCATATCAATCCCACATTACATATTTGGGTTTTGAACATGCTATGAGATTGAAAAAGCCATTATGTTAGGTATTATATTTTATTAGGCAATTCAACATTACTGAAAAAAAAAAGATTGTAGGTATGTTGTTCTCCAACAACATTGGCCGGTCTAGCAAGAGATAATACAAATTCCTACAAACTCTGTTACTCATTTTTATAACAGTTAAATTAATTTGTAGTCTGCTTGGCTTCCTTCCCTTCTTCCTTGCTAAAATTAGTTGTTGATGCTTCAATGCATCACCTCCACCCTTCCTGAACCCAATAGTGAAAGCAAGTTTGGATTTTAATTCTCCTCTTTCATTTTTGTTTTAAGACTATTTTTTCATTCTGTTTGAGTTCAGGATTGGGTCAGTGTAAGCCAAATTGTTCAAGAAGTTTCAAATATAATGTGAACCTCTCTCAGCAAACTATGTATTGGTGCTTCTATATTCAGACACGGTTTAATTCATGTAGTGCAATTTTTTTCCTGAGTATACAAGGGGGAATTCTGGAAAGTATTTGTGAATTCTGATGAGCAACCTCACAAGGTTGCCTTCATAGATTTCTCTAAAGAGGCTCATTCAGAGCAGGAACCTTGCAGGTGATCTGAAATATCTTCTGAGGAACTATGTCCCCTTGGCTATAACAGGAGTATTGGGAATCAAACTACTATGCGTAGAAACTAGTCTTTACAACTAACCCCTTACAGCTGGATTCCTGTGAAAGTAACAGGCAAGAGAGTCTTTTTTTCAGATCCAGAAGCATATTTAAGATGCCCATGTTGCATACAAAACAACTGCATACAGGAAGTTTTAACTGCTGAACCCAGGTAAATTGACCCACACAAATCCTATTTACATGTACTTGCATTCACAAATACAAAGTTTAATTAATATCTAGGACATAAAGTCCTCTAATTTACATGCAAAAGAAAGAGCCACCAAAGTTTCTCATTTGATCTCTCCCTCTACTTACTTCACTTGCTCCCGTCATTTCCTTCTGAGCATGTCCCATGATCTGTTTCATGCATAGTCATGTCGCTTCCTTTTCCTCCTAATTATTTCTGGATATTTCTTCTAAAGACTCCAACACGCCTTCACTTCTCCAGTATCAACAATGTCCAAACACATCCCTGGCTTCCTTTTGCCTTTCATCTCTAAATTAATTGAGCATATTCTGTGCAGTCACCACCTGGAAGCAGCTCCTTCCCTTGCCATCCTACCTCTTCTCCAACCCTGGCACTCAAAAGAAGCTCCTCTCAGGCTATAAGCAACCTGAGAACCAATATTTAATCCTTACCCTTCTTGAGTGTCAGCTGTTTTCCAACCTCATAAATATACAATCCCTCTCACTTCTCCATTAATACCTTATCTCTAGTATATCATAAGATTTAAAAACTCAGCTCCCATCTCTAGTCTGGCAGTCTACAGAGCTACCACTGAACACTAGGTACTTTTGTCCCAACAAAAACTTTCTTCTATGTGTCAAGCATCTTCTTATAGATGTTAAGATGACGTCTCAAGCCCAGCAGAATCTAAAAAGGGCTCAAAATTCCCTTCCAAATATCTGTCATCCTTTTTCTCAGGCACAACGGATAACATGCATTGCCATCACTAAAACATTCATGACACCATTTCTGACACTGGCTTGTCCTTAAGTCCTCATATTGAGGCTATGCCTAAGTCTTGCCAATTCTTTTTGTACAACACCACCAAAATATATCCTTCCTTAACCTTTTACGTATCTAAGGCTTGCTCTTCAGGTAGTCATTTCATCACTGTAATGTCTTTCTCCCTAAGGAGAACATACTTGACCTTTTCATACGTAGCCTATGTGCTATTTCAAAGTTAATTTCTTTCCTCTGTTTGAACTTCTCAGTCCTTTTTGCATCTTTCCTTTGCTGTGGTACATCAAACATAGACTATTGATCTTCACCTTCAAGATTTTTCATAGCACGATCCATTTGTGTTTGCAATCTCTCATATAATATCAAGGTCAGATTTCAGCTTTCACTGCCAGTGATGCTTGTTGCCTAATCATTACATTTTACATTTTTAAACTTCTGCCTTTGTGTTTATATCCACTTTGCACTCAAAACTTGGAGGATGTCTCCGTTAATATTTGTAAAATGAAAATTACTATTCTCTTTCAAGTACCTGCTTAAAAACCTTCCCTTGTTGTGATATTTACAGAATCTTGAAAACAATTTGGCATATGATGGCCACAGTCCCTCTTGGTGATCATTACTGCCTTATTGTCTCTGCACATAGATCCTTCAGACACTTGTTGTTTTATACTTAAACTGCAAGCTTTGTGAGGCAGGGATCTTTTTCTCTGTGGTAGGGTCAAAATAGAATCCTCCTCTGTAACTACAATTTCCCAGCATTGCAATAATATTGATAGTAATAATAATAACAAATAAAACACAAACCAGATTATTTGTGAGCTGGAAAAGAATGAAATCAACTGAATAGATCATTCATAAGATGTAGCGCTACTCCTTGAGCTTCAACTAAGGAATAGTTAATCCCTGTGCATTGAGACAAACTGGGTTTTTTTCAGTTTAAATTTCTCACGGCCAAGAAGTTGGATGCGATGCAAAAGGAAGACTCAGGATGTGATCATACGCGATCATAAAAGAGTAGCTCCTCCATGACAGTAAATTCCTCTAGCAGCTGTTCTGTAAGAGTATGGTAAAACCCTGTTTCACAATTCTTCAAATAACCAATTATTGATAATAAAGCTGAAGGAGCAACAGATTTGTATGGAACTGAAGTAATTTTGGTACTGGAATAGGTGATATTCTCCAAAATAAGTGGCATTCAGAAGCTTTATTTTAGTTGCAGAGTGCAATATCCTTTATTTTATACATATCTGAAATCTGATATGAGCACGAGGAGAATTTTCTCATAAATGAAAACAGCCTTTGGGGCATAGGGCCTTTTGGCTTGCATTTTTTAGCTGTGACCTTACTTGTCAAACCATTGTGGTTTTGGCAACTACATTATTGCTAATCTGTTCTGGAAATTTTAAAATCATTAGTCTGAAAGGGTTATTTCTGCATTAATTTTATTTTTTCCAAAACCCTATAGATAAGAGAGATAATGAAGATCTTAGTTCATACACTATGGGGAAATTTTCTAAAACAATAATTTCAAGATAGGAAATGAGTGTGTATGACAGACACACTTGTAAAAATTTTAGTATTAAGAAGTGTTATGGTATGTCTTCAATACTAACACAATAGTGAAGGAAGACAACATAATAAAGTAGAAAAGGCATATCTGACAAAAAACTAGAATTATTTACTGTATCATGAATTAGGATTCTATAGCAGCTAAATATTGCAGCAAATAGCAAATGAAGCTTGCTTTTTGCCTCCTGTAGATTTTGGAAATGAATACTTAATTTGGAAAAAAAGGATTAGTAAACAGAACTATTTGTATTCTTGAAAGAAAAATGTGCATTTCTTTTTTTTAAATAAATCTGTTGCCAAATGCTAGGATCATCTGATATGCATCAGGTCAAAATAGGAAAAACAGAATGGAAAGGGAAAAAGGCAGCTTCAGTTACATTTTTACATGCTATATGTAACAAAGACTGAAAAAGAAGGGAAGTCTCTGGAATTGGTGATACCCCTTTGAGGTTGGGAACTGGTACAACTGCACCGATCACGTTTGCCTCTGCATGCAACACTTTGCCTGTGGTGTCTTCCTACAAGATGTAAGGTTTTAAACCTCAGGAGATAGATTAAGGTTGCAGCCATGAGATCCATAAGCAGTTTCCCGCAGGAATTCTTCCAAATTCCCTCCCCTCAAGCTTCGCTTCCATTTCCCAAGCTGCTCTTCTCAGACCTAATTACCCAGTGGTAATTAATTGGTGTATGAAAAGCTGGACATGAGCCGTCAATGTGCACTCGCAGCCCAGAAGGCCAACCGTATCCTGGGCTGCATCAAAAGAAGCGTTGCCAGCAGGTCGAGGGAGGTGACTCTGCAGTACTGCATCCAGCTTTGGAGCCCTCAGCGCAAGAAAGACATGGACCTGTTGGAGCGGGTCCAGAGGAGGGCCATGAAAACGATCAGGAGGATGGAACGCCTCTCCTATGCGGAAAGGCTGAGAGAGTTGGGGTTGTTCAGCCTGGAGAGAGAAGGCTCTGGGGAGACCTTATTGCGGCCTTTCAGTTCTTAAAGGGGGCTTATAAGAAAGATGGGGGCAAACTTCTTAGCAGGGCCTGTTGCGACAGGACAAGGGGGAATGGTTTTAAACTAAAAGGCAGTAGATTTAGACTAGATATAAGGAAGAAATTTTTTACAATGAGGACAATGAAACACTGGAACAGGTTGCCAAGAGAGGTGGTTGATGCCCCATCCCTGGAAACTTTCAAGGTCAGGTTGGATGGGACTCTGAGCAACCTGATCTAGTTGAAGATGTCCCTGCTCATTGCAGGGGGGTTGGACTAGATGACCTTTAGAGGTCCCTTCCAACCCAAAGCATTCTATGATTCTATGGTGTCCCGTCTCCAATTTTCCTCAGGCTTTGCTCACTGCTTACACTAATGCAAAACCCTGACTCCTCTCTTCTAGCAGGGCTTGACTTCCTTTCTCTGTTGGCCTGCTTGGGTCTGACTTCACCCTGGGCATCTCGCTATCAATGGGTAACTGAAGTGTACACTTTATTTTCATATAAACAGAAACACAAGCATCCTCCACCTATCCCTATTTGCATGCGTGAGAGGGTACAAATAATAGCAGGAAGAAGTTTGATTTAATGAAGGAAAAAGTTAGAATAAACTTGTTACTATGGGATGCTTCGTTCTGTCGAGGAGATATGTAGCTATGCATGTGCAAGTCACTTCATGATTCCCTTTTCCTGCCAATTTGGCCTATTTTTTGACTGTGAATGCTGTTAAAAGCTATAGACTGCAGACCAACAATTTTCATTAGATACTTCATTGACACAGGATTTTCATATAATAAAAGCATATAAAATATATTCATCTAGCTAAAAGATATATACTGAGCTGTCTGACAGCAGTCAAATGCCTTCGTTAACTTCAAAGCTGACCCTTGCAATGTTAAATCACCTTCCCTTGAAAGAAGCAACGTTTGATATGGGAAGTCGGGTCTGGCATTTTCAACTTTTGGACTGCCAAGAGCCTCCCATTCATGGCCCCTCACCCCTCTGTTGCCATCAGTGAGGGGAAGTGCAGCTGGGAAGCGCCTGGGTCCTCCCCCAACACAACCAATGCAGATGACCTGCAAGAAACCCCTGGCAGCCTATGGTCAGTGGTCCTGCAAAAGGTAGCGGGTGTTGCCTGGAAGAAGCAGGCATATGGTGGGCTGGAGCGAAGTGGGAACGAAGAGGACAGTTTTGACTTGTAATCTCTAGGGATAACTACCTATATGTGATGCTATATTTGACTTATCTTATTAATCATAGAATCATACAATCATTAAGGTTGGAAAAGACCTCTAAGATCATCGAGTCCAACTGTCAACCCAACACCACCATACCCACTACACCGTGTCCCTAAGCGCCTCATCTACACGTCTTTTAAATACTTCCAGGGATGGGGACTCCACCACTTCCCTGGGCAGCCTGTTCCAAGGCCTGATCACTCTTTCAGTAAAGAAATTTTTCCTAATGTCCAGCCTAAACCTCCCTTGGTGCAACTTGATGCCATTTCCTCTCGTCCTATCACTTGTTACTTGGGAGAAGAGACCAACACCCACCTCGCTACAACCTCCTTTCAGGTAGTTGTAGAGCGCGATGAGGTCTCCCCTCAGCCTCCTCTTCTCCAGGCTAAACAGTCCCAGTTCCCTCAGCCGCTCTTCATAAGACTTGTTCTCCAGACCCTTCACCAGCTTCGTTGCCCTTCTCTGGACACGCTCCAGCATCTCAATGTCCTTCTTGTAGTGAGGGGCCCAGAACTGAACACAGTGTTTGAGGTGCGGCCTCACCAGCGCCGAGTACAGGGGCACGATCACCTCCCTAGTCCTGCTGGCCATGCTATTTCTGATACAGGCCAGGATGCCATTGGCCTTCTTGGCCACCTGGGCACACTGCCGGCTCATGTTCAGCTGGCTGTCAACCAGCACCCCCAGGTCCTTTTCCTCTGGGCAGCTTTCCAGCCACTCTTCCCCAAGCCTGTAGCGTTGCCTGGGGTTGTTCTGGCCAAAGTGCAGGACCCAGCATGTGTTGAACCTCATGCAGTTGGCCTCAGCCCATCGATCCAGCCTGTCCAGGTCCCTCTGCAAAGCCTTCCTACCCTCAAGCAGATCAACACTCCCGGCCAACTTGGTGTCGTCTGCAAACTTACTGAGGGAGCACTCAATCCCCTCATCCAGATCATTGATAAAGATATTGAACAAGACTGGCCCCAAAACTGAGCCCTGGGGAACACCACTCGTGACCGGTCGCCAACTGGATTTAACTCTGTTCACCACAACTCTCTGGGCTTGGCCGTCCAGTTGTATGCCAGTGGCCTAAGACCAGAAAGGCATTGAGATATACCAAGTACTGGTCCCTTCTCTGAGATATAGTCCTGTCTTCCATATGTGGAGTCTTTATTTTGAGACAAGTGGGTGGCAATTTTGGACAATGTAAGGCACAAAGGAAACTTAACAGTATACACGTCAGCATTAAAGTATACGTAAGTCAAGATCAAAGCTCAGCCCCTTTGCAGATGATTCATTCAAACCCATGTTCAAAGAACTGCACTGATCTTGAGATCTCAAGTTCCCTGAGCTACCATGAGCTCTCCAACAGCTGTCTACATTACTGTCTACATAGAAGCTAAGGTTTTGTTGGCTGCTTACCTGAGATTGGAAAGTTCACTCCACTAAAAATAGTCACAGATCTCACCACAGCACTGTCCTCATAGCAAAGGCAATTCTGACCTCCCCCCTCAGAACCTATTAACAGTATACTAACCTATTAAACAATAAACCCAGAACCTATTAACACTAAAAAATAACACTAAAATAAAGGGAAAAGCTTGCGCTCGATTACAAAATATACCTTCCACAATGCAGGACAAGGAAGCAGAGAACATTTACGTTGCCAAGGCAGCCCATTTTGTATGCTATGCTTCCCAAGGTACTCCGATGTCAAAATGCAAACACAAACCACACAGAGTTGTGCTTACCACAGAGGGGCACCAGGCTGTGAAATTCCACTCATGAAATAGCCATTTCTCGCTGTTTCGTACCGCATACTCTATCTGCAGGGGTAGGCCAGAAGATTTTTTTTACACAAATTTACTACTGGGAAATTTTTGTTAAAAAAAACTCCTACAGCTTGTGCACTGAAAACCATAGCAGGAAATGTAACATAAAAGCAGCACAGTCAGTAAGTACTCTAGTCAGGGTAAAACCAAAAGAGAAGAAATGGCTTAGATGTAGTTCATGTGCTATACCTGCCAAAGTTCCCACATGGGGTTTCATGCGTTTATGCTCATATTTTCCTTTAAAAGGTATTTTCTCCTTTCACTGTAAAAGAAGCTACACTGTCATCAGAGGAAACCAACCAGACAGAGTACTTTCTCTATAGCCAAGCTCACCCTAAAATCAAACTGAAAAATATTACACTGATAGTTTGGCTCTGTAATTTCTCACATTTAGCTTATAATAAAAACAGGTAATGCAAAGGTTTGTTGTTCCTTGTGGTTGCTGGGCTGATAAAGGTTGGAGTCTCTGTTTGGGAATTTGCCAATCTCTATAGCAAATGACTTTACCTAGAACATGGTTTGTGTGAATTGTTCAGGTATCAGTGTTAAACATGTCTAAATATGTCTAAACACGTACTTTGATTTTTTTTTATACTTTAATGTTAGCCTTTACCATTGTGAGCCGCTTTATATTTTTAATTTTGTAGCTTTGTATTTCTGTGCATTGTTCTGCATGGGAACTGAACCCTCTCAAAAATCTGATCCAATCAAAATTCAACCTTTGTTATGTGCTTTACACTTAATGGGACTACTTCATCATCATTAAGCAAGAATTATAGACTCTGGGTCTAATTCTGATCAGTAAAAAATTTCCAACTGTGAAATCAGGTTCAGACTCAGAAGATTAAATGAAAGCAGATCCCCCAGCCGTGGGGAGGGGATCCATCCCTCCCTACTTACCAGCCACTCAGAAATGGCAGGCAAGGGGAATCGCCATGGGACCACCTAAAGTGTGCTCATGTCATTGCCCTGATGAGCTCTGGTCTCCCGCACAGGAAAGGAGGAAATATGCTGCCTTATTTTATTCCCTCATGTCATCGTCCTTCCTTGTATTGTGACTGGGCTAAGCCACATGTTTTCCAGAGATAGGAGCCACCTCCTGTGGCTGCTGAATTCAGGGCCATGAGGAATTAATCGCCTGCCTGGCATCTGCATGCCAGATGAGGAGGGGAAAAAAAAAAAAAAGTTTCAACTCACCTGTGGGTGAGTAGATGTTTTTGGCTTTTTCCCACTACAACTCACATGTGCTGCTAGCTCATGAGTTGATCCACCTATGACACCAGCACATACTTCAATTGCCAGACTTTCTCATGGGGCATAGAAGGGATTTTCTAATATGGGAGAATTTGCAAACTGCAGTGTAAACATCCCAGCAGTACAGGCCTCTGCTTACATTTCCATCTGTCAGAACTCTAGAATTTTCTAATGCATCTGGCAAACAAATAAAAAGTAAAAAAAAATTCCAGAGCTACAAGACCTACTTCTATGCTTTCACCAAATCAAACCTTCTTAAAATATAACACTTAGGTTCTAAAACATTGAAAAAAATATTTTTAAATGTTTAATAAAATCATAGTAATTGCCTCTAAATGAAACCCAAGATTGATGTATTCCCCTCTGATGTATGTGGTGGAGATGATGCTGGATATTCCCATACATGAAGTGCAAACAGTCTCCTTAATGCATGAGAACTCCCTCCAAGTTTCCTGCAGAACAGAGTTTCCTGCAGAACAGAGAGTTTCCTGAAACAGTACGTTTATCTGTGAGAAGCTATCATCTTCTCAGCAGTGTGTCTGATGAAGACAAACCCTTGCTAAAGAGAAACTAAGCCCCGCTAGGAAGACAGTGAGAGGGTCATTGCTTCATTCAGCACTGATTCATCTTAGCCTTGACTGGTATCTGATAAACTACAAATAACCTAAGCTACATTTTAACACTGTAATCACTTTCACTCTCCAGTGAAAATATCCGTTTATCCAGATCAAACACAGGGAGACAAAACGTGATAAAACTAATCCTTAAAAAACCACCTTCTTTAGACTTGCAAGTGGTACCTCAGTGCTGCAAACAAACACCACATCCCCTTTTTCAGAATTTTGGGGGTATGCAAAAGTACATTTAATTTTGGTTTTGTTCATTACTGGGGATCAGATGCTCCAGTGTAGTTCAGAACTCTCTCTCTCCGTCTTATGACTTCCACTGCTTTCTCTAAACTCTCACCTCACACTCCATGATCTCTGCTTATCTCTTCCCCCTGCTTTTCACTTTATCCTCAGTGAAAAAAACTGAAACACTTGTAACAAAATTAGCCTGCTCAATCCACCTATATACTAAGTCCTTGTCATTTTCTTTCCTCTGAGTCAGTATTTTAACCACAGTCTGTTTTCAGCAGATCTGACCTTTTGTATACCCTGATAGCCAGTTTCTATCCTCTACCTCTAGGTGTTGTTATCTGGCCTCATAGTTTTACCAGACAACTTAGAAAGATAACAGAAGTTTGTTGACAAGCTGCAATCTAATGTACATAAAACTGAAAAGAGAGTTAATGTATAAGGGAAAAAGGAAATGAGTTAAAAGGCAAGCTCCTAATAAAACCCACTAAGAATGTGCCATGCTAGAGTGCCAATGAACTGTAATGCAGACCATGGGCAAAACTATTCAATAAAGAGCTATAAAAAACTCCTGTAAAATAAGAGCTGCAATCCAACTGTTTACTTTTATCCAGACATGCTTAACTTTTAATCTAAATCAATCCCCTATTTTTCCCCTGGGTACTTTTCAGAGCTAGCAACCACTTCCCCAACTAACCCCATGTAAACACTCCAACTCATCAGTCCTACAACATTAGATGTCACAGAAAGTGTTTGCTTCCACGCTACAAAATGGCAGCTTCAATAAAGCTAACTAGAATAAGTACATTAATTAATGGGCTTCTGCTTTTGACAACAAAGAGAAGAAACCCTCACTAAGTAGCTCACCAAATGGCTGGTTTAGGCTCAAAAATAATGAAGGGGCTATTGTGAAAGGAATAATGAAGTTCAGATGTCTGTTGCAAAGTGTTCACAAAAAAAGCAAAAAGAATATTACTATATTTGCATCCTCAATAAAGCTTTTAATTCCTTTTATTCTCATGTCTCCTCACTTGAAGCTATGCCTTCTGTCTACCCAAAACCAAGGGAAGAGACTTGGAGACTGGCTTCTGTTCGAGTCTTCAGGTTCAGCCCATTGCTAAATCGCAGCAGTTCTTTCTGTCTAAGACATTTCCTACTCCAGCCAGCCAGCCAAAAATCCTATCCATGTTCTCATCATGTTGAGTATTGCAACATCCTTTTCAGGAGTTATCAAGCACAGTCTTGTCCTCCTCTGATCCACCTAGAAAGCTGCTGAAAAGATCACTCTCTCATCTTTTCTTCATCACATCCTTCCACTGTTGGCCCCCACGTGAAACTGAAGTTCTTTGTCTTCCCTTTCAAGGCCTTTCCGATTTCTGCCTATCTGTCCATCTATACAGAAAGATTAGCTCCCAGCACCAGTCAGCCAATTCATCACCATCCTGTCTCAGGAAGGTACCTCTTGCAAAAACTCACACTTTTATGGAGCTCCCATTAAACAAAGCAAAAGCATTTTGCTATCCTTTTCCAAGAATCCACAATCCCTTTTGTCATGGTACACAGATGAGAGTGGTGACCAAAATCGCCTCCCTATCTCCTTCCAACTGCTTGGACGTTCCTGTTATCCCATGCTTTACACTCAGTACATAAACAGTATTGGAGGGGGTGTGAGAAGGGAACAGGAGGATTTTGTAGGTACCATATATTTACACAGTTCCAGTCACAATAGAGGTCTTCATCCATAAGCGCAGTTCCTAGACACCATGATAATAAACAAACAGTAACAGCATGCCCGGCAGAGACAGGCTTCTCGAGCCAGGCTGCGAGTGCTGAATCCCTCTCCAGCACAGTGCAGATTTCACATACAGTTGCTAGCTGCTCTCCTTCCAGCCCAGTTCCCCCAAAGAGGCTGTTCCCGGCTTCTCCAGCGCTCAGCCCTGCCTGGCTCTCACAGCCCTGCTCCCACCCGTGGCACGGGAGCAGCCAAAGCCGTGACAAAGCTCCCCGGGCAGCTGGGGACTTGGACAGACCCATGCACTGACGTCCTCCAGCTGCTGGCAGGGCCCCTTCCTGGCTGAGTGGGTGTCAGGAGCTCCACGCTTGCAGTGAAGAAGGGAAAGCATGCCAGCAGCCCCGCAAAGTGAGTCACAGCTCCCCAGTAAGCACTCTCCTACTGAGATGACTCTGCTCCCTGCCTTACCCACGCTCTGCTGACAGGCTGCAAACAAGTTCAAAGGGTCAGAGATCCTGCAGCAGACGCTGGGGGAAGGCAACCAGCAGAGCCGACTCCAGCTACATCACCAAAAAGGCGGAAGAGTGGTGCCACTGCACCACACCGCCACGGGAGCAGGGAGAAGGGGGTCAGGACTCCTCTCGGGGATCATCACCAGTCAGTTTTGTAACTGGAAAGCAGAAAGTAATGTAGAAGTCTCTGCACTTGGGAGGGGGTCCTGCTGGGGTTCATTGGTCCTCTTCCAGCTGTGAAGGCTGAGCACTGGTAAGGGTGAGAAATACTGGGGGAGCAGCAGAGAACGGGAGAGAACTCAGGAGCCACCCGTCTCCCCGAGGGAACGGCAGTGCCTGGCACAGACAGCACTAAGCTGGCTGGTTCAGGCCCATCTGGAAACAGAGGAAACCATGTCATTCTGGAGGCTGGCAGGGACTCCTGGAGATCACCTAGTCCAACCTCCTGCTCACAGCAGGACTAGCTTCAAACAGCATCCATAGACCCTAGTTCTTGTCTCCATGCCGACCTCAGACAGCTCCTGGGTTTCAGGGCCTGGGCTGCAGTCAAATGTTTGTAGTAATAGAAACAAAAGGTGGCTTAAACCAGGCTAAACACACCATGTGAATGCCCGTAGTGCCATAATCACAGGGGTTGGGGATACCTCCACCATATACACACATTCGTCCTCTGCCCTTCTGCTTTCTCTGCATCTTCGGCCAGATGCAGTTCACTATCTGCTGGAAAGCCAAGCAGCCTCTTCATCTATGTGTAAGAATAAAAGGACAAAGAGCCAAGAGTCATTTGCACAATGAAGACATTGTGTCCCAGACTTCTTCATTATCTGCGCTGTCGTGAAGGAACTGGGGGCAGGGAGGATATCAAAATCCTCGGTATGGGAAGCATTTGAGTTGACATTCAAGTACAAACAGCTTTGCTCAATTAGACTTTCTGCCACAAGAAGGGATTACATCAGTCAGAATTTAAATACACTCTGACCCAGATTTTCAGAAGCTCATAAAGAAGATAGTTGTCCCAATCCACTTCCACAGGTATGTACTGATTCACTTAGGATTTGCTGTTCTATTTGTTGAAAAATAAAATAAAATATTTTTTAAAAAAATCAGTGTATACAGACAGTGGATTGAAAGTTGGATTTTGGGTGAGGACACAAATGATCTGGTTAGGGAGTGGGAGCAGTAGGATTTTTTTTTCCCAGAGAATTATGGGAATTTATATCTTGTATCACTGTTTGAGTATCGGCAGGAACATTGTAAGCAGATTGATCCAACAAAGTCAGTTAATTTCCTGGTCCTGCTGCCATGTTTGTTATTAGCCAGTGTCAACAGATGTTTGGACAATGAGTCATCTCACACTTACTATCCGTAATATGCCGTTTTTCCTTGTCAATATTTCTAAGCTCACCTGGAAAGCAGAGTACACTGGGAACCTTATGGGAATTTTCTGCTGCTTTTTTTGGGAAGTTATCTGGCAGACCTGGGCCTCATGCTAGGTACCATCAAAGATCTGCTGTTGTCTTACAGTGATTTATGTAACAATACATTAGTGAGGAGCCATAAAAAGCTGTATTTCTCATAACATGAAGATTGAAAAGTATCAAAAGTTTTCTCCAAGAAGTATTAAGTCAGAGTTTTATGGTGGCAAGGAACTTACAATTTTTAGCAGAGAGGACAAGTGAGATGATGGTGTTGATCTATTTTCTTTGACAATTTTTTAATATCCCCTTTTAATTTTTTAATATATAAGAGGAATGTTTCTAATTAAACTGAGTTGATAGGGAACACATCTCTAACCTCTAAATGAGAAAATGTTTCTATGAGCACTCAAAAATTACTCACTGTTACAGACTACTTTCATTTTCCTTCTTGTGGGTGACCATGTCATAATGACAAATTATCTTAGGCAATTTAGCAGTAAGCGATTATAACCAACTGTTACAAGCCTCCTCCCCAGCCTCACTGGTGATCCAGCAGTTCACAAGCCACCTTCCTCCTCCTCCATAAATGACATCCTATAGCCCTGCTATTCCAACCTCCTTTCCTTCTGCACCGTGCTCATTTCCACTCCCTGTTCGTGATTTCCTTCAGCTCCATATCCCCCATGGCTCAGCTGGTTTCCCCATCAAAATAATCCATCAGGATTTTGTCTCCCTCCTCCCTAAGGAAAATGGTAGCATCTAAAGCTACTAAATCTTCCTTCATAGAAGCTTGCTGCTTTTTTTTGCCTTTTTTTGGTTTTGGTGGGTTTTTTGTTTGTAAAGAAAATAAAAGACAATGATGCCAGGACACACTGTCTTCCTTCAGTCTCACATTCAAAACGTCTTTAAAAGTTGCAGAGCATCATTAGGAATCTCAGCGCTGATTCTGACCACACTTTTTGCAGAAAGCAGTGTCCCAGGCTGCTGAACTCTATGTGACTTAAGTTCTTTGAAATACAGGCCACCCTCCCCTTCAGCCCATTTCCAACAGGCTGAGGCTCTACATCTCTTTAATCCAGCTCTGCCCAGCATGTTACTGGGAGTTTCTTTGCTCAGTCTTGCCTCGTTCGTGCGATACACAGTTAGAGATTACACTGGCCTTCAGAAAAGAACAGAGTTCAACAAAAGAGCTTTGTAGACCAAACTCATACAAGCTTTAGCGACCTCTTCAGTAAAGAACTAACGATTAGTTTCAATTCTGAATTATATGTGATATTTTCTGTGAGACCTAGCAGCTATGATTATGACTCCTGTCAAGTTAGAAGACATGTAATCAGAACAGATTCATCAAGCAGGAATGAAATTGCTTTGTATGTGGCAAAATAATTCTTGGGTATAAAAAACCACAGCAATTAGGGTAAAAAAATGCCAGAGTGTATGTAAAATAAACACATAGGGATGATTCAGCTGCAAAATGCAGAATGAGCAACTGCTTTTAGGAGTGGCTGGATGCAAGTTTTTGCTCTCACCGTTAGAAAAGAGAAGCAGCATTTACAGGCTTTGCTTCCAGATAATCCCTGAACCCAAAATAAGTCTCAAGTAAAATGAGAGCCCAGTGGTAGGAATATCATTATTTTCAGCATCTGGTTTATGTAAATTCAATGTACAAACTGTGCACAGCACCTTCAGAATAGACTGCATTTTTCATTCCCTCCTGACATCAAATCATCCATCCAAATAAATTAAAGGATTAAAATATCCAATAAACCATAACACACACTGTCAGTAGCCCAACTAGGAAGAGCTTTTCATTAATGAGGTTATTAGATGAAATATACATAATAATATGCAGAAAATAGATGTCTTGTGTGCATTCCTGGTTGCTATACAATATCAAAAAGATAAACCAGAGTAAAGCAACGTAAAGAAAGAAAGGAAAATGCACTGCCTTTTGACGTCAGGGTTGAAATATGAGAACGTATCCTCCAGAGACGATGTCATGCATCAAATTCTCACACAGCAGCTAGGTGATTTTTTTCAGAATAAAACTAAACTTTTATTTGCTGAAAAAATACATATTTGGATTATTAAAAACAACTAGGAAATCTATATTATTTTTGCTGGGACTAAAAACTGATTTTTTAAAGTAACACATCTATATGATTCATTTCCATTTTTCAAAATTAACTGCTTTTAGTTTTGTTTCCAAATTAAGCTAATAATTTTGGATGAATATAAAACTTTAAAATACCAGGAAATAGATAATATAATTTTCCTTCTAAAAATGGAAAGAAACATACCCTGGTTTGATTCCAAATGACTGTTTTTCCAAACAAGGCAATTAAAGTGACAGAAAGCTCCGATTTTTCTGTAATGCGTGCAGCTGTTTCTACACAGCTCTGCACATCTGCGTACCCCTTCCCGTGTGGCCCCTGAAGGAGGGAGACCAAGGCCCTGCGCCTGCAGAGGCAGGTGGAGACACCAGAGCACTGCGCTCTGTTCCAGCCTTGAACCTGTCCCCCATATAAGCTCCTCTGCTGCTATCAAGCTGGCTCCTGCAGAGCCGCCATGAGTTATGGCTACACTGCGCTGTGGGTTCTTGAGATTAGAAACAGCAGATGTTAAGGAGCAGAACAAGAGTTTGAGGGCAGAGGAGTAAGAGTCTGTGGAACTGGTCGGTAGGAGCAACGTGGAGATGGCGCGGGAAAACGGTACAGGATGGGATAAGATGAAGCCAAGAGAGGAAAAAAAAACCAAAACCCAAAAAGACATTTTTAGCAAGTACTTCTGAAATGAAGTGCCAGAGCTTTGCATCCCAGTGAGGTCATAATGTTCAGTCTCTGTTTTCACTTCACAACAAGTGTTACATAAATGTAATTTATCAGAATTCTTACGTTAGATAAATGTAATTTATCTAATTCTAATTTCTTGCAGAATATTTGCATGTCATTAAGCTGATATGTCCCAGCATTGGCCAGCTTTATTCTCTTAGTCCTCAGCTCACCAGACTAGGAAAGGAGCAAGGAGACAGGCTCTCTGCTTCTGCAACCCTTAGAAAAAGAGGTCAGACTGGATGCTAGGCACATTTTGTGCTCAAGCTGCAGCTTCACTGTCTAGAAAGAAAGCAGGTCCATCAGTAGAAGCTGACCATTTGTGAGTTTCTTTCTTTTCAATCTTTTATCCAGACTGGTTAGTTTTCCTACACAATCCTAGAAAAATCACACAGACTTCATTACAATTCTGGACCATCACATCATCAGTATCGCACAACCCTCTTCAAAGTTGAATCCACCCTTTCCGTTCCACCTGTGGCCAGCCTGCATCTTGTAAAGTAAAATACATGTAGGCAATACCAATCATAGATCTATGCAGAATATATTCAACTAAGATTTAGCATCTGTGTTGCTCATTACTTCCTAAGGGATCAGGAATGAACATTTTCAATCAAATGAAGTCCAGTCACCTAACAGCCTCAGTACAGTTTGGAATTTTCTTGTGCAGATCTCCAAGAAAATCTTTAAATTATCCCAATTTTCAGAAAAGTGTTCCAAAAAGTTATAACCTATCCATTAATTTAAAAAGTATACATTCGTGAGTGAGCCGACTTTTTTTTTTTTTTTTAAACAAGGCTGACAGTGGATAAAAATAAGACTCCCAAAATCCGGATAGATGAAAGGCTTTGACACGCATTATCATATTGTCCTCAGTGTGTGATTAGAAGAGTTGTGAACTAGCATCACTTCTAATAGTTGATGGTCTCTCAATTTTCATTCCCTTAAAATGAAGTCCAGTAATAAAGTTGACCAAGAACCAGAAAGCTTTTAGGACGCAAAACTAACCGCAGAGTGGTATGGCATCACGAAAAAGGTGGGGAAAAAAAACCACCCAAGAGAAACCCAAGAGAAAGAGAGGATGAATGAGAACTAGAAATACAAAAATATCAGTATTCCACACAGAGCAATTCTCCTTGCTCCGAAGACAGAGATAGTTAACCTTAGCCGGTGTTTAGACTAGTCATTTCCACAGATTTTGTTTTACTACCTTCATGGTGCTGCTTGAGGTCTAACACAGGATTTCACATGGACAGGAAACTCCCCCTTTACCACAAGAAAAATTCCGCCCTCTCTGTCCTTAAAGACTGTTATTCCCCTTTTGTATTACAAAGTTGAGAAAACCCCAGAAAACATTTCAGATCCTTGTACTTTTGAGTAAGCTTTTTCCCCCCCTTCCAGATTCAGATGTTAGTTTCGGCTCATAGGAAACATTGCTGAAGTCTTCATCAGCACTTCCTTTTTTTCAGAGGGGAGGTTTAATCTTCATCTTGAGATGCTGCAAGCCAAAACCAAGCTTCTACCTGGGAGAAAGGATTAGGGCCCGCTCAGTTTTTTTTTTTTTCCATTCTTTCTATTCCAGATGCAAAACAACTTAGATCAGCCGCGATGACACAACTCAGATCAATGAGATACCTGCAGGCGAAGGGGAATGCTTTCAGAGTATTGCTCAAGCAAAGTAAGCACAGCTCGTTTCAACCAATCTCCAAAAGAGGAAGCGTTTCTGGAACTGGTAACACGATGTTTTAGCCAGCTGTCGCTTGCTCAAGCTCCCAGCAAAATGCTAAAGAGAAACTAAATTAAGAAAAAAAAGAAGGAAAAATGAAAGCTGGAGTGTTTTCATTTTCAGGTATGCTCCAGGGCTTGTTCTCTCTCTGACGGGTGCAGGGATGTACTAAGTCAGGTAGGAGCAGGAGAAGGGGAGTATGGGGAAAGAGCTGGAACTACCCTGTGCAAGGAGGCTTGCTGGAGGTGGGGATGCAGAACTGGGGGAATAGCTGAGCTGGATGAAGCTAGGGCTGGTTTTGCTAGGGTGCAGGATTCACATATTTGTAAGATCAGGTGTGGAAGGGAGTGGACAGCATGGATTGCTACAGTCAAAGAGAGTGGAGGCTAGAGTACCCTTTGGGACAGACCGATCTGTTTGGATCTACAGGACAGTCACATATAAGAAGAAAAACCAGATGAACTGAATCTACACATAGCTTCCTGACCAGTCTACTCAGTTTTCAAAGATCCTGCAGTTTTAGAGACAAATAAAAGCAATTTGCAATTTCTAGGAAAATTCTTCATAGTGATTTCATCTCCACTTAATGTGGAGTACCTTTCTTCTCAGGAAAGGCTACTTCATTTGATGATTAATGTCTCTACTCCCAGAATTTATAACGGTTTACATTACTATCATTCAATCTTGGGTCTTAAACTCATCTAAACTTGATAAATTAAAAGAAAGGAAAAAAGTTTACAATAGGAAAAAAGTTTCTTAAATCAGTCCCATATTTGTTATTAAGTCTCACTGGCTGAGCTTCTTTTTAGGCAGCATGTTCTTACCGTGAATACATCAGACTTTTTGAAGACCAACAACAAATACATTAAATCATTCAAGGGCATTGTGTCTATAGTGCATTACACTATTTGAGTTAGCTAATTCAAATAGGTTAGCATGCAGGAAGAGCCAAAATAAGAAACACAGCAGCACAGTTTTACTGACTGCCAGTCTTCTTGTTGCAATGAAAGCTAAAGGTAAGAAGATTCCTGTCATAAAAGTCTCCTGGTACTATAACACATCAAACAGACTTCCAGAAATAAGTACAAATAGGTGTTTAGTATGTCATACGAACTACCTCCTAGAATTCACTCCATGCTTCCCACCACTCACTTTTCCATGTGGTCAGTCTGCCACTGTTCCCTCTCCTACAGCACCGACCAGCACCTCTTGCAAGAGCTGCTCTCCCTTTTTGCAAGTAGGGGTCACAGCTCTGGAGTTCACCTTCTTGTGAAGAAGCGTGACACTGCTTGAGCTCATCATTAGGTCTCTTCTGCAGAACTGTTCAGTTTGGATCATGAGTTGGCTCCCTGATTTTGTCACGTTTATTTTCACCCTTTTCAATGAAAAAAAGAGGGGCATAGTTCAAATCAAAGAAACTGCTTGCGAGTTGTAAAGACAATAATTCACAGGAAACAAGGATTTATGAGTTACACACTGCGACCACAAAAACCACAGAACCTCTGGCAGGTCCTCCCTGACACAGCACTACCTCCAGCTACCTCCAGGTTTTCTATACTGTCCCACAAAATCTTCAGTCCTCTCCCATGTCCCCAGAGCTCACCTCCCCCCACACACACACGGCAACGAGCTTGTACCTCGTTTGGTCTTTAGCTAAAGAACAGACAGTACAGGCTGCAATTAGTCTGGAGCTGCACATTTGTGCAGGGGCCAGCAGACTGCTTTCACACAGAGCAAACCAGGGTTGGTTCCCTCCCTGCCCCTTTGTAAATGGGTAAATAAAATGGTGTAAACACGTCTCGCCTCTGCCCAGCTGATGATTTTCATAAAATGTGAGAGCGCTTAATATCTTTGGGACCTCTCCTGCTCTGTCCAATTCTGCCGAGTTGTGTAACAAGTCCACGAATTACTGGAAGACGCTGACAGATGCTGCAGTTGCGTAACTGTTGTTCCCTTCTGAAACTGAGCGAAAAATGACACTATCGCCACCACACAAGTTTCAGCTGTCTTGTTCTCTGTCAGCATGTCTTGACTTGGGGAAAACCCTTAGGTTGCTTCTGAGATTGAGCATGCATGCCCACATCTCCCCATCAGTGCTCCCTCATGGTCCTTTGTGGAGAAGTTTGCCTCTATCAAACCACCAGCCATGACTCTGGTTTGTTGTCATCTCCAGCTTTCTTACACCATACCTTATATACCACAGGTTTTTACATATATATAAAAAAATTTACTATATATATAAATAAAGCCCCATTGCTTGTTTCATTTGGGTATTTTTGGTTTTATATATATATGTCTGGGCTTTGTTTATATATATATAAAAATTTTTTATATATTTATGTATATATTTATAAATAAATAAATAGATGTATAAAATGGATATATATGCACTATCATGAGCTATCTCACGTATTGCTGGACAATTACCAGAAGTGCCACACATCCATTTCTCATAATCTCATCCTGGAATTCCCACCCGAGCAGAATGAAAATGCAGTTCTTCTCTGGAAGCCACTGGCAAAGGTAGTTAGACTAAACACCAGTTACCTTTGTATGAGTTGAGTCCAAATCTTGCTTTGGATCCTATAGTAAGTTTTTTCTACACTGCTGTCAGGAATTTTTACATTAAAAGGCAGATGTAGTGTAAGTACACTGCTGTAGCAGCATAATTATTAGAAAACTCTTACACAAACTGGATTTTACACCTTTGATCACGTGTACTGCAACAAGAAAAACAAGCTTCTAAATCCCTCTCCTTGCCACAGCCAGCTACAAGCTTAGCAGGTGCTACATCTACATTAAATAATCAAGATATATAATAACAGCACTGGGAAATAAATAAAGCCCCATCACTTGTTTTGTTTGGGTATTAGTACTTTGTAGATAACACACACCCATCAGCTTTTCAGGTATCTGAAAGGACCAATTATTGCCAAGTCAAATTTAGATGTTTGTATGGAGAAAGTTTTGATTAAATTCTTCTAAGAAAGAAGTGAATACAGCTTTCACAAAATACATGTATGTGATTTCTTCACTCTTGCTTCACAACTTCACTGTAGCCACCAGGAAGGTGCAGGTACCAAGAAAACTCTTTGGCAGGGTAAAGCATACAGTTGAACTTTTCTGCTAAAATGCTTGGGAGGGAAAGGGTGAATATTTACTTTCCAGTGCTATCATCATGTTTTTTAAGTTAGAAACCTCCTACAGTTATAAGTTTAGTTCTTATTTTTTACTCTCAGACCTAGTGGGAAAAATTCATCAGCTCACAGCAGATGAAGAACGTGTATATTGATGGATTTTATTCTTCATTTTTGCTTTTCTTCAACTGTAATGATTAGAAACATAATTCATTCTCAGGGAATGCTTAGGTCTCAGGAGAAAGTTTGGCAGCAAGAAGCAGGTGCTATAAGTCATTCCTGAATGCAGAAGGTCCATACTATGCCTCTAGCCTCCTGGGAGATAGCTTTTTCCTCTGTGTTTGTAGAGCTCCTGGCACCTAGAGTTTGGCCAGGGTTTCAGAATTATATTAGAAATAATAGTATTTGAAATCGTGCTAACTGCAAATTATTAGGCTCTATCAGGATGGTTAACTTCTAGAAACAATACTGATGCTAGTACATGAGCACTAATTTATCCCATTACCCTATGATTAAGAGGTCTGTGAGAAGAGCAGGGAAGCAGTAAGCTGAAGCTCAATAGGCAAAGGACGTAAAACAGAGAATCAGCTTGTGATGCTGATATGGCTGAGTGCATGTGCCTTTCCACATGTAACATGCTCTGCTCTTCTGTTATCTGTCCATAGCTTTCAGAGAAAAACTGCTCTTCTGCTAGCTGTGCCAAGTGTGGAGGGAAATGAAATTCCTTCTCCTAAAAAATGGTTCAATTACTCAAGATACAAATCTGAGTCACAAAAAGAAAGGGGAAAAAAAGTCAAAAAAATGCATATAGCGTATGGGCTAAACTATGCAATTAATTTCCAGAAAGAAAAGGACGCAGAACAGTAGGTTTAGGGTCCAGGTTTAACAGTGGTGGGAGGGGGGTTTTGGTTATAAACACAGCATCGGGATTTGCTAGAAAGCATATAAAATAGTAAACCATCAGTCGTGGTACTTGCAAAAGAATGTTGCTACATAGACTAATTGTCTGCCAGCCAGTTGCAAGCTAGTGATTTTGCTTCAGCTTTCTGGCTTAGGAAACACACATGCTACGTAACACGAAATGGAGATGTCATGAACTGGAAAAGCAATTCCCCGCAGGGGAGTCACAAGAAGCATCAGACAGTGCTGAATCCAGGATGAGCCGTGGCTGTGGGAACAGAGGAAAGGCACTAACCGGCAGCAATCAACCCCCACACAACAAGTAATGCAATATGCTTTTGCTTTCCTCACCACATTAGTAGCAGAGCTACTAACCTATTGCTCACTTTCTTGAGGCTCCAACTTCAGGTTGGGCCTGATTACGCTGGAATTGCCGCCGGCGAGAAACTTTGACACCCTCAAACACTGCATCCTGCAGCTCTGCGTCAGCATGGCCCCCCTGACCAGAGGCCCTTCCCTCACACATCCTCAGTCTGCTCGGCTTCGTCGTCAGAGGAGCTGGCACTTGCTTTGCAGCCAGGGAAGAAACCGCACATGGGAGCTTTTGAGCTATCCCACCACCCACAAACACACTTACTAGACAGCAGAGAGGTCCAGCGTGAGTTAAGGTCACTTCCGCGAGCGTAGTGAGCCAAACCAAGACCTCCCTGGGCTAGGATTCAGGAGGGAAAAGCCTTCTCTCCTGCTCCTTTGAGCTGGGATGAGCTGGGCTCAGGTGGGCTCTGGAGCGGCAGGTGGGAAGGTAAGAGGAGGCCCTCCCTCAGGGGGAAAGACCTAGAGAGAAAACACCTGAAATGCAAGCCCGCCCGCGTGGAGCTGAGTAGGAGAGGAAAAGGGGCAGAGGCAAGTGCTTGCCTTCTCGGACGTAGTTTTCCAGGACAGGTTGTGAGGGGTAAGCCTCCGTTTGCAGCAGGACATGTGCCTGCAATGTATTACGGGTTCTCAACTGATGCAGGCACAAGGGAGCGATCATCTGACGGCCTAAGTGAAAAACACTGCAAACCTGGCAAAGCAGCTGGCAGTACTCAGCCAGTTTTCTTAGGGGAGGAGGGGAGGCTGTCAGCAGCTGCTCAAGGGAAGTGTTTTGGGGTTAGCAGGAAAAGGGAATACCATTGGAGATGATCACTAGGATAAAAAAAGAGGGAAGGCAACTCGTAGGCATTTGCTCTTCCTGGAAGCTCAACTGACTAGGCCACCTCTGAGCTTGCAGGTTTTGTAAGCTGCAAGCGTCGGAGGAGCATGCTCACACGGTATTAAATCATTCCACCCTTAGCACCCATCTATCTCCCGTGTTCATTTTTCTGGACAGCTTGACAAATTCTGTTCTGTCAGCTATTTAGACTAGCTCCAGAAGTTTTGTAAACAAATCACTCAAAGGGGCTTTGTAATTACCCAACCATTTTGTTTCTTAGGGGTGTAATCTTCCACAGCTTCTGTGAATGTCTGAAGAGGTGTGTAAACAGCCTTACATCAATACAATTTCTAGCAGTGCTTTTCATATCCTTTTGATAAACAGGGTACATCTTGCTCACCTTAAAACCAGATTTTCTATAGTTCCTCCTAGACTTTGGGCTACTTCATCCCCTGAATTGTTTGCTGCTTATTTCTAAGGACAAATAAAAGAACCTGCCATCTAAACTCTCCCTGGAAGTATAGGTAACACATCCTTCCTCATCCCTCCGAATCACATTATCTGGTGTGAAGTTTCTCTCAATAGACTGAAACCAAAGTAGCCATGTTTCTGCCTGCCTGGCCTACTAACCATCTGGCTTGGTTTGTTAGCTTTTTGGTTTCCCACACGTAAAACCTGTTATCTCAAAACAGAACGTGCAAGAGGCACTCCAGTCCATGTGTCTGTAGATTTTTTTTTAACTTAACCTTATACCTGATGACACAAAAGTGTGTTAGCGTTTATCCTGACCAAAGGCAGAGTTCCCTCTTGCAGGTCGCTGTGTTTTGCTGCTGTGGGAATTTCCAGAAAGAACTAGATAACAGAAAGGAAAAGCTGTGTGCGGATGTGGAGTCTGTACTGCTCCCGCGACAGGAACCTGAGGGCTGAAAGCACCGGTGCCGCGGTGGGGAGGATATGTCAGTGCAGCGCTCCGTCGTGTGCATGGAGGGACAGTGGTGGAAGTGCCTGCAGGCACATCCGTTTCCTTCCCCCTTCTCCTTTCTCTCCTCCTCCCATCCACACCTACAGCCTTCATCATGGCAATCATGGCAGTTTGGGGGACAAGGTGATTAGTAAAAAAGAAGAAAGTCTAAAAAGAAGGATTAAAAATCTCAGCATCATTTTCCACAGCTAAAGGCCTCTCTGCATTAGTTCTGTTCCCTTTAAAGTCTGGAATGCTTGTGTCGGTTGGTTTTGGGGGGGTGTGGGGTTTTTTCCTGTGTTCTAAGCAACTTCACATTTCCATAAATTAGAAACACATTTAGGTTTTGGAAAACAATTGTTTGGCAGTTGTTTTTATGAGAAAAACATACTGCAAACGCAACCCCAGATGTGCTACAAAGACCTTTCAGGTTGGATTGTACTGAGTAATGCAGGACCAGCCTAAATATTTGAGCAAACTGGCACATCAGCCAAGCCCAGCACACAAAGCCAGGGTCTTAGACGCAGTTTACATGTAAATGTGATAGTAGGCTCACATTGATTAGCCTCTCAACCAGGGTAATCTGGGAATAAATCCACAGGGGTTTCATATTTTGAAAAAGTCCAAGATGACCGATTTTTTCAGATACAGAACCATAACTGGTTCAAAAAGGGTTGGATGGATATAGGCAGGTAGTAGCAGAAGCTTAATACTTGTGCGTGAAAGCAAGAATAATAAAACTGCTGAAGTGACTGCTGAGTCCACTAAGATAAAGCCACATCAAAGAGTTATTCACTCCTTCCAATAACGTTGAGGGGCAACAGATGACAATTAAGTGTTCTGTCATTACAAATTGCTTCAAAACGAATTTAGAGATGGCATAGTCAGATAGCACAAAGAGATACTAGCTTTTCATTTAATCCAGGTAACACACTAACTGAATCACTAAATCCATTAATGACATAGATTATTTTTCAAATCATAAAAAATCATAGCTGTAGACTGTAGATTGTGTTGGTTTTCCCCTGTAAAGTACTTGCATTTGATCAACATGAAGAAGGACAAAGCCTTTTCCAGAAGTGAATATTGACTCAGCATGGCTCTGAACTTCATACGCTCTCTCCGAAGCACCTGAGGAGCACACTTTCCAGCAGTGCTGAGGACGCACCCACTAAGCAAAAACCTGCCTCTTTGCAGTGTTGTATACTGTTACCTCAAAATTGCCAAACCGGGTATCATTTGAAAGGCTTAGCCTAAATTTCAAGAGAAGTATAGTGCTAAATTGCCAGTGAGAATTTGAGTTCAATATTTACCCATGTGCCTAAGAACTAAGATACAGTTACAAAGAGAAATGCATAAAATCTTATTTCTTTGACCTTTATTAAATTAGGATTTTTAAAGATGTAAAGTAGACAATAGCGGTATCAAAAATATCATTTTATAGCTTCAAGGGTCTGTGCAAACATTCTCTATTTAGAATCATAGAATCATAGAATCATTAAGGTTGGAAAAGACCTCTAAGATCATCGAGTCCAACCGTCAACCCAACACCACCATGCCCACTACACCATGTCCCTAAGCCCTCATCTACACGTCTTTTAAATACTTCCAGGGATGGTGACTCCACCACTTCCTGGGCAGCCTGTTCCAAGGCCTGACCACTCTTTCAGTAAAGAAATTTCTCCTAATGTCCAGTCTAAACCTCCCTTGGCGCAGCTTGAGGCCGTTTCCTCTCGTCCTATCACTTGTTACTTGGGAGAAGAGACCAACATCCACCTCGCTACAACCTCCTTTCAGGTAGTTGTAGAGCGCGATGAGGTCTCCCCTCAGCCTCCTCTTCTCCAGCCTAAACAGTCCCAGTTCCCTCAGCCGCTCCTCATAAGACTTGTGCTCCAGGCCCTTCACCAGCTTCGTTGCCCTTCTCTGGACACGCTCCAGCACCTCCATGTCCTTCTTGTAGTGAGGGGCCCAAAACTGAACACAGGATTCGAGGTGCGGCCTCACCAGTGCCGAGTACAGGGGCACGATCACCTCCCTGCTCCTGCTGGCCACGCTATTTCTGATACAGGCCAGGATGCCATTGGCCTTCTTGGCCACCTGGGCACACTGCCGGCTCATGTTCAGCTGGCTGTCACCAGCACCCCCAGGTCCTTTTCCTCTGGGCAGCTTTCCAGCCACTCTTCCCCAAGCCTGTAGCGTTGCCCGGGGTTGTTGTGGCCAAAGTGCAGGACCTGGCACTTGGCCTTGTTGAACCTCATGCAGTTGGCCTCAGCCCATCGATCCAGCCTGTCCAGGTCCCTCTGCAGAGCCTTCCTACCCTCCAGCAGATCAACACTCCCGCCCAGCTTGGTGTCGTCTGCAAACTTACTGAGGGAGCACTTGATCCCCTCGTCCAGATCATTGATAAAGATATTGAACAGGACCGGCCCCAGTACTGAGCCCTGGGGAACACCACTCGTGACCGGCCGCCGACTGGATTTCTCTCCGTTCACCACAACTCTCTGGGCTCGGCCGTCCAGACAGTTTTTTACCCAGCGAAGAGTGTACAAATGACAACAGATTAGCTTCCAGCCGATTAGATAGGAAGTCTGTGTGGCACATCATGTCACTTTATAATGAGGAAGGAAGCTGGGAGAATTTTGGAACAGAAGAGAGAAAGTTGGTTTTGGTTTTCTGACATAAACCCTTACAGTAGAGAGTCATGCTGTTCCTTTTGTCTGGTAAAGACTTGTGGTAAAGACCATGGGGAAATGCAAATATAGGAAGTAACATCTGTAAATCCTGTTTTAAAATCTCAGCACCATCAATACACAGAACTTGCTGTGCTCTCATGCTCAATGGTACAGTATATGCTGAACTTTCAATGAAAACAGGGAAAAAAACAACTCTTATTTGCTTTATTGTCAGTATATGTTTTTGTCTATATTTTGCTTTTCATTGAATTGCAAAAGCCTGAAGTTACATGTTTGTCTGGGTCTTCTGCTCATGAGTTTTTCTCATACATACACCTAAAGTTATATTATAGTACACTGTCACGCAAAGTGCTTCAAAATACACACAATACACAAACGGTTTCAATCCCTCACAGTTTAGAGCCTAAATTACCTTCAAAGCATTGGAGAAATAGGGAGAAGGTATGCTAGGGTTATGTCATGATGACGAAGTACAGATATTTCTAGCATGGAATTCAAATAAGCTATTCCAGGCATGTACTAGTCAAATTTTCATTTGACAACTTTTTTTTTTTTGCCCCCCTTTTTTTTTTTTTGCCTTTTTTTTTTTTTAAGTATTCCAAGTTCATGCAATAATGAACCTTTAAATCAAGATTCCAGGTCTGACTGGCAAGAGGTTCAGTACAGATACAACCTGGGGGAAATGCCATATTTGAGGAGACGCATTCTCTTGATGTGTGACTGAAGTCATGCAAACATTGAGAATGTGTGGGAGAGAGGAGTGGGCAGGATGACCATGCAGCGCATTGCCTGCTTCCACTGTCACTTTGATCATCCTCACCGCTGCTACGCTACGCTGCCGATGCCAAATGAGGCCACCGCACTTGACTTGACAAGAGCAAGCATAGTTCTGCCTGCAGCTGACTAGGACTCTTTGTGAGTGAAGTATTTGTTAATATCAACTTTTAAGCTTCATGCAAAAAAGCAGAATAACCCCCGTGGGTTCAGCTACAACCTTTTTTGTGGGATTTGCTCATAGGTTTCCTATAGCAACATATCCAAGTACCAGTTAGCCTTAACCTTGCTTACTTGGAGAGACAATAGTACGTGAAACAGACCGTTACAGTGTATAGTTACAACAAATAGTTATAGTATAAGCTATAACTCACTGAAACCACGGAGCACCCCCGTCAGATGCTCAGTATTTGCCAAGCTGAATTAAGTGGGCTATCTAGAACTGAGAGGGTAACTTTGGGATACCTCAAAACAGCTAAACAGCTGAAAGAAATCGGAGACTGTATTTTGTCTCCTGCATTTGGCAGAAAAAAAGAATACTTCCTTCTCTTTGCAGCACACCCCAAAATACTTAAGATTATAATAATCAGAAAAATTGGGAATTCTTTCTTTCAGCTGAATAGATGCATGGCAAAATTTCCAGTTTTGTATTCTTTTAAGCCTCAGTTCTTACCACTGAAAAGAAGGGTTGCTCTTCTGTGATATCCAGAGAGCAGAGGGAGTAGTTAAGTATTAAGATTGCAGCCTTTCGTACTGTTTATGAAGATGTTTATGAAAATTATTTCCTGTTATCAAAAAGATGCAGTGTCCAAAAGTGCTGTTCCCTTTATAAGTTCACATTGTTGGAAATACTAAGGGTTCTCTCTTCTCCTGGACAAACAGCCTCTGTAAGGTCATACAACCCTCTAGACATAACATAATGACAAAGACATTTTTCGATGATGATGCGTAAGTGTTCATTACACACTCTCTGCATTATTTGCACTTTCTCTGTTCCCATCACTATCCTGAGAAGTTTATTAGTAATACAGGATAGAAGATTATAAGCGTTAAAATGTTATGTAGTGGATATAAGAAGTCCATATGGATCTCTGCTGAACGAGACATGGAAGACCTGCTTATCTCTTCATATGCTTATTTTTTTCAGTGTGACTTCTGTGAGACTACATGGCAATGTTTTATATATAACTGTTCTTCTAGTAGCCGTTTTGTTCTATGGTTTAGGATCCTGAAAGATTTGATTCTCTTTCTCTGAAATCTGCTTGAAAGAATCATCTATTTTGTAGATACCCTGTTAATATTCCTTGCCAGTTTTTTGCATGCAAGTAACAATTAATTGATGCGGTTGTGAAGGACCAATGCTCCCTTTTATTAAGGGGCTGCTTAATGTTCTGCTCTCACACCATAAATTTGGTGAATGAAAATTGTTCAAGCTTTTCACAAATGTAATAAGAAAATTTCACCATGGCTTTTTAAACTGCATTCTTCAATATTCTGTTTCTACAAAATTGAAAATTATTTTAAAATAACACGTGATTCTGGAGAAAAAGTAAATGGTTCACTTTTGAAAAAACATGACAATATTTTAATAAGAAAAGTCTGAAATTTTGAAACTCAAATAAATGACATCTATGCAAAAGGAATCATACCTGTTCCTAGTATGAACAGAGGAATGAATGAAATCAAACAGAATATAATTTAGAAAGAATGACCATTTTTATTTTCATTAAAACCAGACAATTTTCTATTAAAAATTTTTCTATTAAAAAAAGGTTTAAAATATAAATACCAAAATTATTGCACAGTTAGCCAACTAGCTTTTTTTGGCAGCAATATTTTACAGCATCATTGTGCAATAATATGCTCTGGCAGATTAAACTCCACAAAATCCATGATGTGTACCTTTTCTGTTTACATCATAAATCATCCTACAACAGTAAGATAATTGTTCTGGCGTATGTATAAAACATCATACAGTAATACAATATATGCTTTATGAAAGCTGGAAAGAAGGAAAGGAGAGAATGTCTCTTAATGCTTCCCTTACACATTTGACTCAAATTTTAAGCAACAGATATTTATCGTCCCATTTGCAGTCATTTAACACAGGCAGTTCGAAGTATACATACAAATACACATATATTAAGAGGATTTGTTATAAATAGCTATTGCTTTTATAGGCAGCTTCAAATATACAATCTTCTGTATGTCTTTGAAAAATTAATGTCCCAGTTTAGTCTATAAAAAAGTAAGAGTTCATTGACAGGTAAATCTCCTTAATTAGAATGCGACTCTGTGAATGTCCCAAAGATTTTGTCCCAGTGGGTGAAGTAAGGAGCATAGTTTGATTTGAATTTCAGATGATGGAGATCATGATGTGGTGATCCTCCGTACAAACCAAAAGGCACAAGTCGGTGAGTTGACCACGGAAGGTCGTATCCTGAATGGTCCTCCACCGACAACCAAATGTTTACAAGGAAGAAAATCATTTCTGTCAAAGGATGGCATCCGAGGAGCACTGGGTTGATAGCAGCAAAAAATCCCAGTGAGAGCAGTTCCCATACACTGGAATACTGTGTAGTAAGAGCAAATGTTGACACATGCTTGTGATGCACCTTGTGGAACGTCTTGTAGAGCCAAGGCACCTTGTGGTGAAGCAAATGCCACAGGAAGTACTCAAAATCAAACAGAACCAGGCAAACTCCTACTTCCAGTAGGACCTCAGGCAGCTCTGGAGCTATCACTGGTAGATTCATTGGTCTCCAGTACCAGTGGAGAAGCGTCACTGGGAAGATCAAAACAACATGGTGATACGCACTTTGAATAATGCAAGGCAGCATCATTCCAAGAGTTGGATAGTTCTGCGGCTGGATTTTGTATTTTCTCAAGTTTGGTAGTCTAGTGCTTAAAAAGTCCAGTGCAATATATGGAAGACAGAAAGCCATGTATGCTGTAAAAGAAAACAGCACTGGAAAAAACGGTGACTTGATCAATGGCTCCTTTGCTGTGACGGAGTCCCAAAGGGACTGAAGGCACAACCTGTCCCGCTGCCTGTCCATCGCGTAGCTGAGCAGCACTCTCTCTGGCAGGCTGCAGTTCATGCTGATTGCAGTCTGAGCGGTCTGTAAATCCTGCAAGCCTTTATCTAGCCTGCTCAAGGGAAAACTCCGCCCATCAGAAATCCTCCTTGCTTAGTAATACGTAGCTTTAAAGAGGAAGTTCCCTTTCCTGTTATACAGAAGTGGAATAATGCGTTACAATCTCAGAACAGAATTAGTTGGCCAGGGTAATCACTGGAGCTCTACAAGAGACTTGCACAATAGGAAAAATAAGCAGAAATGCAGAACTCTAACACTGGAATTCAGAGAAAGAGGGTAGGAACATTTTCCACTCCACTTAGTGCACACACTTGAAAAACTGCTGTCTCTTACTAATTTTAAGTTGTGTCATCCTTTGTTATCCTTTTGCCTTTAAAGGTAAGGAAATACAACCTACCATTGATTTTTTTATGTGACTGCTACCGAAGATGTACATGTACCTAAACCCCAGGTCTGACCTGTGGATGTTTGGTGGGTAATGGATGTGTGCAAACAGACATTTTCTTAATGATCTCTTGGGTATACAACAGGGTAAGTCAAAACCTTAAGGAGACTTACACTATGCTTCCAGTCTGAATGTGCTGGCTGTGACTTGTCTCCATCTACTTTTGAGGTCGTGTTCTCCTTTATGCTCCTGTATCTACTTGACATGGCAAAATCCACCTGACTTGACTAGATGCAAAATTGAGCCCACAACTTTTGAAGAACAAAACATCCCCCAGTTGCTGGGAAGAATACAAGGTAAAATCTCATTATGATTCCAAACAGATACTTGGTGACAAGTATCGTTGCATTATTACGATATTCACTCCACATCTCAACAGCTCTTTGAGCAATATGATACGGAAATCATCCTTTACCCAAGTATCAAACTAACCTATGCAATTAAAATATCCACTGCTTAGACCTATGTCCTTTAAAGGATCTTCCTTTGACCATAGGCAAGCACACAGCAGACAGAAGGTAGCAGGCTTGACTCCCAACATTGCTAATTTGCTAAAAGTATTTTAGGGGTAAACGATGGAGGATTTGATTTAACCACTAAGACATCACTTCTTTTGTGCTTTTAGAAAAAGACAAACAAAGCTTTGAACATTTACAGAAACAGAGCTTGCCATCAGCTTCCTATGAACTCACCTCTTTTGTAGGTACAGCATTTATTCTAATATTGGAAATGATCTCAACTTCCTGGATGACTTTATTAGCTTGTTCAGACGATTTTAGTTCTTTGCTATTCAGAAAAGAAATCTGATGGGGGGAAATGGGAGACAGAATTTCCGTGCTTCTCAACAATTAAGAATGATTAATTATCAGTGACCTTTTCTGAACTATATATGGACTTCTGATACTTAAGTTTGCTCTCAGTCTCAACTCTTGTCTCTTCAAGAGATCCTGCTCTTAAGGAAGTGCAGATTTTGCTCTCTCCTTAGACTTCAAGGAGTTTACTGCAACAGTAACGTTATCTGTGCTATTATTCAAGTAATCAGTTCTTTGTTGGAGACAGGCATTGTACTGCCTTCAAAGACTCCACCTGTTGTACATACATTTTAGAAATAGATTCAGATTCTCTGCTGTTGTGATGCTGTTCTGTTGAACTCAATTCAGACTGTTGAACATAGTGAAACTAAAATCCAGAGAGAGACGCTAATTTAATGGATGAGGATCTATATCCAAGAGCTTCATTTCAATCTTCTGATTGTATTTTATCCTGACCTCCATTTCACAATAAGGACACGAAAAATGCATTTGTAACTCAATCACTGTCTGGGTCTGAAAATATTCTTGTGAGAGATGCTTTCTGCTGATTTATGTAGTTACAATCAGAAATTAAGCCTCCCAGATGGGATACGTGATTCTCTATTTTATTAGACTTATGCAGGGACTAAATTTATTCTATAATGTATTCCAAATCTGCCTAAAGGGAGATTGACAGAAATTGCTCAGCTGCCCTAAAGACACTCTGACTAATCCCTAACAGCCATGTGAAGTCTCAAGAAGTTTTAGAACCACTGCTGCCTATAAGTTAAAATTTAAAGAATAGGCATTTTGCCTGCAGATTAGGTCATAGAAAAATATTCTTGAGGCTCTTAAGGAAAAACAACGGAATTCTGCAGTCTTATTACTAATATATCCTGCAACGTAAAGCCCAAGCAAGGCGCAAGGGGAGCCGAGCTCCCCTGGGCGCCTGGCGCAGCCCCGAGGCGGGCTCCGCACCCCATCTGCTGGCGCCCCGGGGGATGGGCTCTGCTGGCCAGGCTGGTCCCGGCCGGGCGCCCAGTCAGGCTCAGCGAGGCAGTATGCTCAGAAAAACGAATCCTCGTGCATCAGAGAGGGCAAACCATTATTCTCCAGAAACTGAGTTCAAGCGATTTGGCTTAGCCACCAAAAAGCGCTTATCACATATTTCCTCTCCGCTAACTTAGGTTTCCTTGTCAGCGCAAGGTACAATGAAGAAAAGACAAAGTACACACAAATCCTTTCTGTACTTAATTCAGCAATACGACCCCAGCTTTTTTCACTCAACTTACGATGCTGCCAAACTTTCCCATGTGTTACAAGACGCTAAATGGGTCTCTCAAAAAATCAAGACTCCTGCTACAGTTTACGTTGAAGGGCACATAGTTTGGAATGAGGCCCCGCAAAGGGTCTTAAATAGATTCCACATGAGCACAAGACTCAAGCACCTACCCCAGGCTGCACTGTTAGGTACAAGCTATAAGGTAAACAGCGAAACACTAAGTGGGTAGGAAAATGAGGAGAAGTTAGCAGGAGGGAAAAACCAGGATCAACATACTGAAACGAATGTCACAGCAGCAGAGGCAAGATTTCTTTTTCCCTCCTCCTCGCCTTCCCCTCTGTATGGTAGGATTATTGTTGTACCAGAAATAAGGCAACATCCCAGTGCATGCTGAGCCTCCCAGCAGAAAAGGGTGCTCGGGAAGAGGGTTGATAACTTGCTCAGGACAGTAGCAGGGAAGCAGGATACTAACCAGGGCAAAGGAAGGCAGAGGCAGTCCCTTCTCTCCTTTTTAAAGGAAGTGTTACCGTGCTGGAAAAATACAACAAATCTGAGGTCCTCACATCCTACCTCACCTTGCTCCGCGGGCCCGAGCGGGAGGAGACGCGCTGCTCAGCAGCTCACGGCAGCTCTGCCAGGGAGCGGGGCTGAGCCGCCGCCTTGCGCCCCCCCGCGCCGGCCTGAGCGGCCTCTCCGCGCGCAACAGCGCCCCCCAGCGCAGGCACCCAGCCCCTGCCAGCAGCCCGCTCCCGCAGCCCCCCGCCCAACCGCCGGCCTCCGGCGCGGCGGCAAGAACCACGGGCAGGGTAAATGTTTGCTTTCTGTACGTTACAGTTATCAGGAATATTTCTTAGACTTTGTTAAAATTTTCGGGGATGACAAAACATGCACTGTTTTGCAGCAGGACGGAGTGTTGGTAGGCATAGATCTGTCACAGGCCTTACAGGTGTAACAGGTTGGGAGGGAGAGAGGGAGCTTTGCATATTTACATCTTTTCAACCTACAGTCTCCTTACGTTTGGGTATACTGAGATTCAAGTCCAGGATCTGAATCCAAAGAAGGGACGTGAGCCTCTACTCCTCGCACCCCAGGTAAGCAGCTTGAACCTTGAGCCCGTGGGGATGCTGAGTACTTGAGGATGAAAAACACACATTCCTCTCCAGTTTTGATGAAAAACTTTAGCCTAAACACAAAATGTTTTTCTTAACAGAGCTAACACATTTTCTTAATCAAAATATTTTCATACCAACACTCCACCTCCCCAACCAAGCTTCACTGAAAACCACTCCAGCAAGCACAGAAAGAAAGCTTAATCAAAGGTCTTTTGAATGAATTCCTAACAACAGCTGGGGATGGAAAGCTGCCAGCAAAGCAAATTGTTAATTCTCAAGTTTTACCTTATCAGGATCAGTTTTCAAAATAATAACAATCAGGAAAAGATCCTAAAATTCTTTTATTCAGAATTTGTAATTCAGTAGTGAGAAATTGATTCGCATCCTCTACAACTACACACATTCATCATTTCTGGAGGAGTTAGAATGCAATACAGACATGTTTCAGCTCAGTACCCTCCGAAAATAAGACTTAGGCAATCATGTTACAGGTGTGGCTACTGTCCATCCAACCTTCGTCATTTTTTATTTCATTGATGATTTCAATTATTTTGTGTATATAAAGTTATTTGAAAATAGGCTACTGGAGAAGAGAGGCCATGATTAGCATGCTCATGACGGGCAATGCTGCAGCATGAGTTTGTATTTTATATGACGTGAAAGAAAGGAGAAGACGTTATAAATGCTTTAATTATAGGAAAATCTTCCACCAAGAGCCACGTTTTACTATATATCAGAAAACCTATTCAGCCATCAAAGTTTCTTTCTCATATCTTACAGATTAAAGCCATTTGTAGCTTTTCATGGTATTAAAGTATTCATGTTTCCTTTTTTTTGAATGGCACATTCACCATAAAGAGTAATTTATACAAAACTGGTTTATTTTGTTCCCAAGCTGGCAGAACTGTTTCTCCTACAGGGCCCAAGGGAGTAGGAGCTCTGTTTTACCACCACTTCCTATGCTGAGGCATTTCTATGTTGTTTGAGTTGATGTGTAAACTTTTGTCAGTGTTACCACTAGCTAGAGCATCACTGAGTAGTGTAAAAATGCTCTGCATTGAGCTAGTACGTCATTCAGTATGCACCACTAACGTAAACGCACTCTACCATCCTTAGGCCTTCTGCATGAAATGAACAGTGTGAATATACTTGGAGATGACTGTAAAAAAATCCTTTTCAAGATCCAAGCACAACATGTGGACAAAGACACGTGCCTTTATGTCTGCGTAAGCCCTCGTATGCCCAATTGTGTTGTACATCTCTAAGTCAAAGCCCTGGATCGTGCATGCACGTAAGATGCACACAGGTCTGTGAGTCTGGCAATCCGTCAGCTGATCGGGGACTATTTTCTTCTGGCTTTCTAACATAGTTTGATCATGTCACTAAATGCTGAGACTAAGTCAGCAGAAGGTGTCCAATGCCCTCTGTTATGCTAGTACACTTGTATATTATCCAAAGCTGATGTTCAGCAAACCTTCAACATCATATATATACACCTATAACACGTCTATAGAACAGGCACTAAGTATGTGAAAAATTCACCACTGCTCATTCTTATTAGACCAAACTTCTCGCTCTTCTCCTCTATGTTCAGGGTGTCTTATTTTACAGATTTCTTTCCACTGACACCTCTCCAAGCTTGTCACACAGGGCTTGTAACTTTAGCAAGCCAGGGAGAGCACAGCAGCTCACAATTCCCATAGGCATCCCTGCTCCAGCGAAGCTTCATAATGGCTTTTGTATAAAGCTTCCACTATTCTGGCTTTATTTCCAGGCACGCAGGGGGTTCATCAGCTGACAAAGCTGACAACACATACGATTTAATACACCCTGCTATCTTGACTGCACATCTACTGTATTCAGAATGTACAGAAAGGTACAGCCTGAGCATATTTATTATTGAAGATGACAAAGGTCAAAAGCTGGGTCAAACGTACCATGGCAAAGATTAGTTCCCTGCCTTACTATGTGGTTAAATGCTATTTATGAGATTACCAGACAGTCCATTAAGCAATACAATCACCCAAGGTTTAAGAATGTGATACAAGAAGCTTTCCACGATGTCAGTGGTTTGAAAGGAGCCTCACCTGGAGGCTTAGAAAATGACTCCGTCTTGTGAGCAGTTATTTACAATTGGTACCTTACTTAAAAAGCTCAGAAAAGTCCCCCAAAACAACATGAATGGCCTTTTAGGCTTAGGAAAAGCCTCTTTCAGGACAAAAGTAAAATGGAAGCTTACTTGGCTGTTTCACTTTTTTATTGTACTTGTTCTATGGATGAATAGTTGTGAAAAACAGACTCGGCTTTCTGGATTCTGTCCCAAAGATTCACATACATTCATGCAACAAGAAGTGAAACACAACACATCGCTCCGAACTCCAAGCAGGTCTCATGTTTATTGAAATATCTCAAGCTTAATAAACATGATGCACGTGGCTCTTGCTGTATCACATACCCTCACAACTGCTAAGTTAGCCACTTTGGATTCCTACAGAAACTTCCTTTCAGCACAGCAACGTGAAGCAAATATGGCTGCTACAAAGATAAAGCAAACATAGAGGTCCTGCTAGGAATTGCAACTGAAATATCATGAACCACTTTCTCCTTGAACAAAGCCTGAGGATTCCCTGAGTCTGAATTAGGAATAAAAATACCCAGCCAAACAACCCCTAATTTATGGCTTATGCATCTTTTTGCAGTTTCTGGGGTTTTTTGTTTGTTTGTTTTGGTTTTTTTTTACAAAGTAAGTTTGCCTCTGTTTAAAATGCACTATTTTCTATGCCATGCAGAAAAGGCTTTTTATCCTGTTGGGATTACTGACAGAAATCTGGGTTGAATCCAACCATGGCACAGAAATTATCATCTGGACTGAGGCAACTGACTCTGGAGATTGTTTATACATCCACATTTGGCATGGAACTTTTGTGCAATTCAGAGGAGCCAAAGTCCTCTGCATATAGTCAATGGAAAAAGCAAGGCACCTATACTACAGACAATTACAGCTCCAAAGTCAGACCCCTGAAGAAGATGTGAATCCTCTCCCCCCATTAAATGGGGGCTTAGCCCCATTTTGAAGTGGAAACAGAGACAAATGGAAACTGCTGTTAATACTGCCAGGCTTCACCAGAGTGTTGTACGGTTCCTGAGCACAATGGTGGCAGCCCCACATAAGCAGCTAAGAAGTAAACAGATCTTCAAAGCAGCAGATGATTACGGGGAAAAGTCCACACAAATTAAGTCACTCAAGCTATAGAAT
Source organism: Calonectris borealis (assembly GCF_964195595.1). Lineage (NCBI taxonomy): Eukaryota > Metazoa > Chordata > Aves > Procellariiformes > Procellariidae > Calonectris > Calonectris borealis. The sequence goes on from NC_134318.1 coordinate 24,815,009, forward strand.
TAATGCTGTGGCTCTTCCTTTGCCAGTAGTATACTGGGGGAGCTTGTTTTCTAGTGGTCAGTGCAAAGAAAACAAAACACGAGTATGTTACATCATTCTCCTTGAAAGCCATAACCTATTGACAAAGCTAACTGAAAGTGGTATTTCTTTTAACCGCTTCTCTTGTTCCAGGAATCTGCAAGGGCAAATAATGATCCTTACCCACAGCAGGTACGTGAAACATGAAAGGCTTCAGGGACACCATTAAATCAAAAAAAAGGCAGCAATGAATCAGTCCCAAAATCAGAGATTTCAACTGGCAGTGGTGATCTTCTCTGGCTTCATGACGATTTTTCTGGGCAATATTGAAAAAGAAAGACATGTGATATGGCTAGCTTGTATGTGATGGCTAAAATAATGCAGCAAAAAGTCACTAAGTGCTTTTTAAAGTACCAGCACCAAATGGGTCACTGCAGTACAAGGAGTACTTCTGAAAGGTACTCAGAAATGGCAACGTACTGAGAAATGGTAGTGTTTTATGCACAGTGAAATACTTATTGTTTTAATTGTCAAGCACCTGAGGTGCTGAATGGACTAACTTGTCTTTCAGACATGTCACTAAATTTATATGCACATGACATACTCCTTTTGTGCAAAGTCACACTGCTGTTTGAGTACCATGCCACTGTGTGCAAAATCAGCAAGATACAATGAGGATTTCTGCAGGAGAGAGAAATAATACTGAGAAAAACAAACGAAATATGAATCCAATTCAGTAGTCATTGCTGGCATTTTAAAAATGCATCATAAATAAACAATGTAGGATTATTGCCAGAAAAGCATATGTTCCAAAAAGACAAATTCCTGGTGAACTAACTCTGAAATACCATGCCAGTTTAGAGATACTTCCTAATCATGTTAATTATTTCATTATACATGCGGTAAGGTGCATCAAGGCCCCAGATGAAATCCAAATGTTCCCATTCTGGAATGTTTTTGTGGTAAACCAAGTTTGTGATCTGAGTGAGCAGCATAGCAACATCCTTTGGGTCTGCCAGCCAGTCCTGTCCACCAGTCCACACCGCGGTTGGTACAGTCATCTCTTTTATTTTGTAGAAAGGGGGAGCAGACTGAGGAGGGGGAAAGTGAAAACAAAAGCATTAGAAAGAACAAGTGTTCAATGTGATACTACTGCAGTGTAACATAATAGCAAATGCAAGACAAACGCGTCAGATTCTCATTATCTCTTCCTCTCTTGGGCAGCTAGAGACAGAGATGGAGTCCTGACTCAATGGAAAATGTAACTCCGAGAGTCCTGCAATATTATATCACGCATAGCAGTAAAGATGTGGTTTAAGGAGTTCACAAGACAGCAGGGTAGCAGAAGTCTCAGAAAATGCATCCCATTCAAGTTATTTCTAAACCCTAATCAAATACTAAAAGTGATTGTTACTCTGAAAGTATGATACTGCAATCTTTCCCAGTCACTAAAGCGACAAGGGGCAAAATATTTTTAGTATTGCACACCACAATTTAGAAACAAACATGCGTGGAGATTAAACAGGTTGAAGATAAGCAATACACATGAATTGACAGTCTATGCCTTATTGTGTGAAATACAGTGGGATCTCATGATCTAGACAGGCAGGACCACCCTCAAGAAACAGTGCACGCCATCACAGCTTCGTATCCAAGCGTGGGCTCCATACTGACTTAGGACTACCTCAGAGCTCTGTCGTCCTGTCTTTTTTTCTTTTTGGAAAAGGCAGCTCTCCAGTTGGTTACTGGGCAACACTAGTGGCTCTTTAACATGTAGCATAAATACAGCACGCAGAGAAGTGCCCAAAGACTTTTTTTGTGACACTCAAGAATTATAACATATCTGTAACGTAACATACCTGGTTGTAGTGAGCCATATTTGCAGCCTTGCTTCCCCAGTCATAAGCTTTGAGTTCCCCAGTCTTCACAGCCTAGAAATAAACAAATATTCACACATACAAAGAAAAACTGCAACACTTCTATTGCAGGAATTAAAAAAGTGTAGGTCATCTGGAGAATTGGCAAAGGCAACAGTGAAACAGTGAAATGCCAAGTATTAACAAGGACAAGTGCCACTGCTTTGCCCAGTGTCACAGGAGTGGAAAACATTAACATTCAGTACCATTAGACTTTGTCCCTTAAGATTTCACACTCTTTCACAGCAGCAGTAGGAAAGATTAAGAAAACAGTTTAGTGTATCCAAAGCCAGGATGTGGCAGCTCCATGCTTCCTTCTGAAATTTTTACCTTGCTGTCTAAATGTATAAGAACATAGCATGAAGCTTTCTTAGAAAGTCTACTCTGTATGATTTACCACCTATTATTTTTCAGAAACAGAAGTCTATATAACAGGGATCTGGAAAATAAAAAGTCTTCACAAATTTCTTTCCAAGCCAACACTTGGACAGCTATGTACAGCAGAACACACTGCTTCTGAATAGATGACCAAGTCCAGTTACAAGATCACAAGCAGCACTGACCACCGCTTCCATGGCAAATGTCTTCTCGTATTTGTCAGCCTGCTGAGCAAGCTTCAGGCACAATAGCGTCACAGGCATGAAATCGTGCACTGAGGCGAAATTCAAAATACACTAATAAAATAGAAAATTAAGCCAAACAGAATAGAACAGAACAGAACAGAAAGCCTGCTGCTTTTCACTGGCTAAAAATATAACTTGTAATCAAAACAGGGTTTGCTGAAAGGGGAGCAAATACTCGTTACAGCATCTCTGAGTTAAGTTATTCCATTGTATTGTTTGTTGGCCTGAAGTACTTACAGTTAGCCTATCTTCAAAGAAATAGGGAATAGGGATGAGCCACCAAAGTCAGTATCATCAAAGCAGCTGCAGTGAACAGTTGCTGTTCTAATAATTTGCAGTTCCAGAATTTCACTTGGGCTATCCTACATATATATTTTGGCATTTTATTCCATTTAAGTATCAGAGACATGAATACTCTACAATCAAGCTAGAGTCACGGACATTTTAGATTCTGGAAACTCTACCTGGCTCCAGTGGATCATGTTTTGTACAGATGTGCCCGCAGGGCAGTGTGTTGAATACACATCCACTCGGCTCTGCAACAAGATAATTAATATGGTTTACTCCTCACAGTGCAACAGGGCAACCATTATTGTTTCTTAAACAACTAACAGAAAATTTTCCATTCCTCTTAAAACTGTTCTAAAAAAAAGTTAAATGGAGCCATATATACAGATGAGGTAAAAGGTTCAAACGTTTTGGGGATTACTTACAATTAACTGCAGAACTTTAAAGCTGAACTTTAAACCTGATAATTATATCCCTTAAGCATTATTTATCTATTCAGAATCTTTTTAAAAGTGCTAGTATTGTAAGAATTGGGACCATATTAACTAATATTTAGACAGACTTCCAGAGAAACCTTGTGTTACTCTACATCTAAACTAGTACCTGTCAGTCCAAAGTGATTCAGAACTTCATACACTTTGAGTTTAGAAGTACAAAATACCCAAGGGAAAAATATTATCCACCATTAAAACCATGAAAACTGTATGTGCTGGGCAAGAAAACATCAAAAAACTCCGCTTTCACCTTGATACAAAATACAAAAAATGTACAATTTTGTACACAGAATAGTGAAAAAAAATGCTAATTCTATCTCACTCCAATCAAAAAATCCTCAGCCTTCATCCACCTGTGGGAAACTGATACCAGCTTCTACTGATTTCAGGGAGTTAGAAACACTTTAGGAAGCATTATGAAAAAAGACGGTCTCATGCCAGTTGCTGTTGATTAGCTTTTAGATAACAAAACAAGTCCTATGAACAAGTCCTTTGGAACTAGAACCACAAATGAAATCATCAGCAGGGTAAAAAATTGGTCCCAGAGAAAATAATTGCACACGTCCACCGAGATACCAGAAAACATCAACAATTCTCTTGAAAATGGTTGAAAACTGTATCTTTATTCCTCCCTTCCTTGCAAAAGGAATTAAATACTTGCACCATCATATTAATTCATTGCTCTTACCTACTTCCCCAACAGATCTAAAATAATGTATTTTAGCTTTCCAGTAACATTTTAAAAGGTTAATTCTATCCATCCAAGCTGGGCAACTACATCTATACCACGGAAAGATATCTGTCCAAACTCAGTATGATAAAGGCGGCTTTAGTTTTTTTCTAATTACATGTAAAGGACAATCAGTACAGTGATACACAGTCAATACTGTGTGAAGAGTTCACAATAACTCAGCTATTAAAAGTCACCAAAACATACCATATTCAAGTTTCTCTCATTAAAACCACATAGAAGAAAGAATATGTTGCCGCAAAGGTCATCAAGTATTCTGTGGGTGCAAACATGGGTAGCAAGCCATTTCAGCAAAGAATTCTGAGGGAGGAATTGTTTCTTTCCAAACATGTCCTACAAAATAACAAACACATAGGACAAACACGTAATTGCACAGAATGACCTGGTTTGAGTTTTTATACTACAACATTCTTGAGGTAATTATTTCCATTTGTACTGGTGACAGGTGTGTCATATGAAAATGATTTATCTCCTTATCAACCTTATTTACAGTCCAATGGGAAGGTCACGGTTAGTGTTTCTGTTGCAAATGATGCAGTCCATTACCCCCACGAAAAGTACATGGGAACTGGGACCATCATTAAAGAATTCCAAACCTAACCTCAAATTCTAATCAGTTTTAAATTCAGTATTTACAGGAGTACTACACAGCTTCTTCATCAGAATTGTTTAAGGCTACAATATTTTAAGCTGCATCTGCTAATGTTAAATGGCTTTGTACTTGCAACTTCCTCTCTTCAAACCATATAAGAAAAACAAGTTGCATAAGCTGTGGTGGACACTTCCTCTTGATGAGTATTTTTAAAACGTCCAAGGATTTGAAAATGGCCCACTAAGCACTTCCTTAAAAAGTGACACAGCTCTTTAAAGATACGCCTGACCCATGGGTTTGCAGCTGGCATGTACTTCTGCACTCCAGCGTTTTGCAAGTCACCGTGAGAATCAAGTTCCTCAGCACACCATAACCATCTGCACAGGGCGCTGACCAGCTACTATCCTCATGAGACAAAGTTCATTACACGAGGAACAGGAGCTCACAACTGTTAGTGTCACTTTTATGTATCTGCCTTTGAAGCAGGGAACTAATAATGCAAACAGACACGCATTAAATGTGTACGAGGTACGTTAGAGGAGGGTTTATCTCACAGAACAAACAGCTCTATGTGGGAATCTCCATGGGTGGTGGAAAGAAAAGTGATGGTTAAAAATGACACGTAGCAGGGTGTTCACAATATCTGGCTTCAGGCACTCAACTGCAGCCTGCCAGTCTGCCTACATTCCCTTTGATGTTAATCGGGGAAAGGTAAACTCCTCCAGAGGATGATTCACAGCATCTAAATAAAGCTGCTGCTCTTAATCACCCTCTGAAGGATCCTCCTCCAATACTAAATGGTTAGTTGTGAAACAAATCTGTTCAAGTTCATGACAATTCAAAACCATTCTGTATAAAGCTATCATATGAGTCTTCTAAAATAGACCCAACTATTTAATTCATCATGTGATTTCTGTGGCATAAATTCTAGAAACATGTAAATGGAAAAACATAATTTTATTCCATCTATTAAGTTGTAATTGTACAATACTACTTTAAATTGATGCAAATTGTCTCATTAGACAGCATTAAAGCCAGAGAAGCCACTGCTTACTTCCATAGCATTATTATGGAAAAACCAGCCCAGTATTCTTGTCAAACATGTTAATCTAATAACAGTTATTAACATTCTTTGCTATGCTGTTTTCAACTAGAAAGGGGGACACCTCATTTGGCTTAAAACATTTACACTCAAATACAAACCTTGAGTAGCAGGTCAGGAAACTCTCCCAATTTTACCAGAGGGCTAGTGGCAAACTTGACTGTAGCTACTGGTGCCAAGGCAAAGAACATTTTGATTTTCTTAGCCAGCTGTGGCAAAGTTGAAAAAGCAATGAAAGCTGTAAATAATATGAGAATAATTAACAAACCTCACTGACACAAGTTAGATGAGAATTTTACCTGGCAGTGATTCTATAAAATCTAAGATACGTTGAGTGTGCACAAGTATTTTCAGATTAATAGTTTGATTGTTGTCTCTAGGATCAGTTTATATTTTTTAAATTAAGCTAGTTACTATGGAACACAGACTAAATGAGGCAAATCAGAAGGATTTGTTTTATTCTGAAAAACAAGTTCATGCTAACTAACCAGCTCTTCCAGCTCTTTCTATCTGCGGGTCTAAGAGCACCTGAGCCAGGCCTTACATACAGCAAAATATTCTGGAAATGGGAATCTCGATTCTATATGTCTGACTGTTCTAATTTTATTATGCACAGTTCATCAATTTATTTTAATAGAAACTGTACTGGTGGCTACCTGTGACTTCAATTTATCATTTCAACAGCTTCCCACTTTAAGTAAACACAGAAAGATTAAGTCTTTTCTTTTTAATGTTGGTGAATATTCCAGGAAGCAGTTAAAAAACAGAAGCAGTAGATTTCAAAAGCCCTATTTTTTCACCATTAAACCACTTAAGTGGAACTTGGTATCATTTCAAATACAATATATTCTAACAAATGCATCTCTTCACATACCCATTGTGGTGCCCTGTGAATGGCCAACGTAAAATACTTGTTCCTGGCCAGTCTTCTTCAAAATAAAGTCCACTGAGGCTGGAATGTCATACTTGGCCATTTCATCAAAGCTACACAGCAAAGATAAAAAGTCAGTTGTGTAAGTAAAGTTATCAGTTTGGAACAGCTGCACAGAGCTTTACTGCACTGCAGATCAGTTGTCTGGACATAAAGAAAAGCTTCCTTTGGATGAAGCAGAACACTCTGGTGATTGAGTCTTCACACAAGCACCGGTGAAAGCAATTAATATTCTACTGACCACATATGAAGGCTGTCCCAGGACACTATACTGACCATAAAACTCCCCTTTACTGCCCCTACATATGTGACAGCACATGTAACCAGAAAAAAAAAAAATCTTGTACATTCACAATGTGACTGAACTGAGATGATGGGCAAAGAGAGGAAGAGAAGCCTGCTCGCAAACAGTGTGTTTCTCTAGTTTCTCTAGCAAGACGAGGATACCTGAAAACCCAGAATTCTTCTTGCTTCACTGTGAAGTGTGTATGTTTCCTGGACCAGGTGTTCCCTCTGCTGTTTCCCAGCCATACATCATAGCCAGCATCTGCCAGCATAAAGCCGAGGCTGTTGTAATCCAAGTTTGTGATCCAATTGCTGGCATCAGCAAGCAAACCATGCTGCAGAAACACAGCAGGCCTTGGACCTGAAAAATAAAGCATTTATCATAGCTTCCTGTTCATCTGGAATTGAATGCCTAAGAATAATTCAAGTGAGTTATTGAAAGTCTGCTTTAGATTTGCACTTTGAATATTTAATCTACTTGACTTAATCTACCAAGATTAGCAATTTGTATAATATTCATAGTGCCATGCAATCACATTTTCACAAAAAGCTACTTTTTATCATTAAGAATTTTAAACTAGCAACTTGATAGTTTCTTAACTAGAGCAAAAGAGTCCTTGAATCAGACAGCAAATGTACAATAAGCAAACATGAGAAAAGCAGGAGCTACAAGAAAAATACAGGTAGCCCTTACAACTGTTTCAAGCTCACAAATACTCAGCAAAGTGGCCCAAACACAGAGACAGCTGAACTACTTATGACCCTTGCCCTGCCCCTAAACCTGGGGAAGGCATTCCCACATGTGTGCTACTGAGATCTTTGTTTTCCAGCTAAGACAATGGCAAACTAGGGTGCTGAGCTGTGGAAATCTCTGCAACTGGTACTGATATTATCTCTATGCAACTCCCTTCCATTACCAAAGCTCTGCCAGAACCTGAAGAGCAGTATGAGTAGCTAACAAGGGAATCTATGTTTCAAAGGACTTTCTCCCCTTGACTTAAATAGTTAAAAGAACAACAGTCAAGACCCAGCCTCCCTCTTGACCTCCCCATCCTGAAAAGGGAAATGACACCTTTATGTGGAATACAGATTAAAAAAATTGAAAGTTCCTGCTTCTACACAAAGAAAAGAAATTAACATATAATCCTTTAGGAGGAACATGACCTTCAGAAAATCCAAAGACCCTTTCTCTGGATCTCGCAGTGGCACAGGTGTTGTGGTTTTTTTTTCTGCTTTAATAACTGAAATCTGATAACATGGTAACTTTAGCTCAATGGCAGAGATTACTCAGGAATTTACCTCCTCCAATGACACATCATTCTACTACAACACTAACTCATGCAATACTTCCTCCATTGATAATTTAGACTTGGACATTTCAGCAGAAACTGCCAAATCACAACTGTTTCAGTCACCTACACCCTCCATTCCAGGTCACGTCCATAAATGTTTGCTGTGAGTTCCAAAATCCAAATTAGCAATATTCCTCCCTCCTGGCAACCTTTATACCTGTGACAAGGAACCTTTTCAGTGCCTGCTTTTCCCATTTTGTTAAAAAAACATGTCATGGCATACTGTCCCTGCAACCAGAGCAAATCTCCAGCAGTGCCAATCTGGCACCAGAGACAGTACAGTTCAACACAACCGTTTACTCCGCTGCAGTAATACTTCATTGCCTTACGAACAGTGTGCAGGATTTTCAAGCCTAACATTAAATTTGTTTTCAGTAATGTTCACTTTTAGCTTTGATGATACCTTCTTCCCTTTTACTAAACTCAGATCAACCAACTTCTTTTTTTTGAAGAAAAGGTTCTCCTCAAGCTGCTACTTGCATGTTTCATAACATAGGAAGGGGAAAACTGTTTAACCGCTTTAAGGCTTTAATTCTGTTCTCCTATTAGCCTCCAATTTCTCCCAGTTCCTTTTTCACTTTACCAAGCAGTCACCAGATCTGCACATGAATTGCACGATCATATGACAAACTCACTTGGACAATAATAATTTTGTATCACCTCTGATCCTAAAAACCCCAGAGGGGAAATAAGAAAGGTAGGTCCTTAAACTACCCTTTCCGCCATAGAACATTTTGTTCTTTTCACTGCATCCCCAAGAAGTTGAAGACAGACTTATTTCCATGCCCTTCTTACCCATGCTATGCAGTTGGTTTAGATTTTTAGTTAATACTAAAACCAAAAATCATTGATATTTTGCTTTTAGGTTCTCTGGGACATTTTCCCTGTTGGTTTTTTAGCTGAAGAATTGTAGGTTTTGTTACAAAACATCATGTGATACATAATTCCAAGGGATCCTATTAACATTATGCAGGTATTGCAAAAGAATAATTATGGCATATATACGCCAAGTCAGCAGTAACACATCATTGGTATCTTTCTGAGAAAAGATACCAAGTCTATAAAAACTTAAGATCAACATGAACTTTGAAATCCTCATTCTTCTAGGAGATCATACTTCCCCAAATGTGCTCAGTAATCCTTGTTTTTAAAATTAAAGCACTTTGCAAAACATGAACTTGGGGTCGAGGGTGTGGCAAGGGGAATGTGGAGAATTCCCACAGGTCAGGAAACTTCTGTTTGCTTATGTCATCGATGAAGGATTTGACAAAATCAACAGGTACAAAGGCAGCCTGTCTTTTTCCTGTGGGCTCTGAAATTCTTAAGTACAAAGACACCTGCCAGGTTTGACTGGCCTCGTACATGCACTGATCTTTACACACCTACCTTGTAAGAGACAGCGGACAGTGCAAACATCCTAACTCATACAAAACCAACAGATAAGGTCAGGAAGACTGTTGCTTGGCCTTTGGCAGAGGAGAGGGTTTTTCCACAGGTCTTGTTCACACCCAAGGCTATAGGACAATCTTTCTCATTTCTGTCGTGAGCTCCATGCTTTTACCTCTCATCCTAGGTTTTTTCAGTCCAAAGGGTTCTGAGGCACTCCTTAGAATGTGTACGATTTCTATGCAAACAGGCTGCTGTTGTATGCATGCGATTGTCTGTAGGAGCTTTTATAAGCGGTGGCAACAAGACTGATACCAAATTCAGCCATTGCTGTTCAAATACACTGTTAATTCCATATGCAGTGTACGAGGATAGCAAGTCAAAGACTACGCGTCTCTCCTCTTCCACATACATTTGTCTCATTTTTAAAGCATTCCATCATTCAGTCCTTGCAAAAACCTTTGCCCGTATCAGTCCCTTAAGTTTCAGTTTACATTCCCCTTATCCTTCCTCTCCCCCACCTCCTCAACTGTACACCCTTCCATGGTTTTATACCAGCGTTCACAGTAATTCTTACAGCTTGTAACAGTGCTCTGGTGGCACATGCCAGTGCTCCTCCCAGTCCCCCATGAAATCACATCCATAAAACAACCTGGTCTGGGCTGACTGTTGTCAACTACCTGTTACATATCCTGATTTGCAATATATTTTTAAATGTATTGTACTCAAGATGTTCTGAAGGGATTTTCTCTTACTATATTGTTTTACCTATTTAAGCAGCTGTGTAAAATATGACACCTCAGTACTATGCAGTATTGGTCTGGATTGTAGCTTACTGCAAAGGGAGCTTCAGAGAGATTAAAATTAACAACAAATTCTTATTTTATGCAGGAATCAGGCAGTAATTATTTTGTGAACATTCTAGTGGGAGCTCTTGTAGTTTAGTTATATTGCACCAAAAGAGGCATGTGAACTGCCCCTACTTCTGAAAATGGTCAGGCATTTTTAACAAACTTATTTGTTATAAAGAAGCTTTTTTCAAAATGGGGTTTGAAATAACCCTACAATGTTACAATCAATCTCTTTTCAAGATACTACATTACTTAAAAAAAACCAACAAATCTCAACCCTTATTTTCCACTTCTGAGAAAATCCAGACCTCTCAGCCCCTCAAAAAATCAAACGACAATGAAGGGCTTGTATTAATGTTACATAAAGGCAATGTCAGGAAAATACAGCTTTCTAACTCCTTCTCCCTTCCTTTACATAAGTCACTCTACATGTGCCTAATCCATTTTGGCCATAACATTCACCAATAAAACATTCCAACTCCATACGTCATATAGTCTTTAATCTTTTTCTGGATTATTACAGGAGCAAACGTTTTATAAGTCAAAGAGAGCTTCTTCATGACTTCCCATTTTTCCAAGCAGACATAAATCTTACCTTTGCTCCTCTCACGGCCTTTTCTTCCATAAGGAATTCTGTTAACGGAAAGGATATACCCATCTTCTGTCGTCACTTCGTACTCCTCACTAGGATATCCCCTGAAGGTAATAATTTGACTCTGAAAAAAGAAAAGAAACCGCCCTGGAGTCAGACTGCCAGCCTCCTCAGTTCATTAATATGTGCAAAGTACTCTGGGTTCATTCCAAAGACAGTGATGTGAAATTAAAGGATGTGGCAGGAATGTGCCATACCACCTGCCTATTTGATGCAGACAGCTTTTCTTATGAGACTTATCCCAGTACGGAGTCAGGAACTAGCCTAGAGCACAAACCCTATCCTAGGAATTTGGGAGGACTCCCTGGCCTGTCCTCATCCACTGTCATATTAATTACTTACACGCTGCTTACAGTGAGAAAGGAGGCTGAAGTGTTGAAAAGGAGATTATGATAACAGGGCAAAATACTGAGACACGGATTTCGCAAACAAAAATTGAAACTGTCTGCTCTCAAGGAAAGCAGTATCTTCCAGTAACAAAGAAGTGAGGACAGCAAAAAGCCACTGGCACCACAGCGGCATATGGGAGAAGAGAAGGAGGGAAGACTTCACCTCTCCTGAAGGGAAAGGCTTCTTTAAAAACACTTCAGATTTATATCTGAATTTCATGCCGAATTCTCTGTTATACAGAGGACACAATCATGTTTAGGCAACGTGCTGAAATGAACCACAAACACAGCAGCTTTAAAACACTAAGGTCACATCTTCACATGTGCGAGCTGCTGACGTTGCCACCTCAGCTCAGTTTCATGTGCCATTTCTTACTCACCTTTCTCCTCAAACCTTATGTCTGTTGCAGAGCTTTTAAGTGACTTTTCTGACAAGCCAAACAAGAAAATAATACTAAAAAACCCCACACCTGTTTAACACTATGATTTCATTAATAGGTTTAACTCCCATCTCTTATGTCTCGGGCTTTATGTTATTTTCATGTGATGCAATTCCATTAGGACAGAGAACTTGCTTTTTAATTGGTTTTATGGCACCAACCATGCCTTCAGAAAATGTAAGAAATGCAAGACATGATCGGAGTTCTACTCTTAGGCTGCTGGGCAAGGAAGAGAAGGAGCATTTAATTAAACGTGCCATTTCTTTTAAATATATCTTTAATCATCCACAGCGACATTAACATTCCAAAATTATTTTAAGGCTAAATTCCATGCAAATGCTATTAGCCTTAGACTAAATGACTATTTTGAGTCCTTGACATGATATTTAGATGATACTGACGACTCACACACTTCTTTTTTCTTATAAATGCTTTCTATAAGCACTTCTAGCTTGAAGTATCTTCTCGCACATATGAGAAAATGGCACAGTTTAGATCGGGGAGAGGAAAGAGCAACTAATACCGTTACTAGCGGCAAATATTTTCTGGTGTCAGCTATTGCGGCAGAATGAGAATAAAGTTAAGAAAGTAAACGCCAAATGAGAAGAAAAGCAGTTGTGGGTAAGCACACGGGAGCACCGGGCTAGGAGCACAAGTATGCTTCGTAAACATGCGCTTTTCTAGCAGTTAAGCGTCCCGACTCTAACAAAAAACACAGGTCTGGATCAGAAAATTTGTGAGAGAAGGATCAGCCACAGGCAACAGGGGAGCAAGAAGGGTTTGGAGGGAGGAGGAGAGAACGACGACGTTTAAGCAGAGGGTGTAAGCAGCAGCAGGCTGACCGCTGACCAGTGGCTGAAGCCTCCCGCGGCTTTCACCGCGGCTGCTGAGGGCGGGAGGCACCAGGCTTGCGCCGTGGAGCCAGAAAGGGGCCGTACGCCGCCCGGACCCCCCTCTCCTCCTCTCCTCGCCCCGTTACAACCCCGCGGCCGCAGCCGGTGACAAGTCTCGGGCACTCTTCCCTCACCGCCGCGGCCCGCCGCGCCACTCACGATGTTCATGTTCGTCTCGGGGTCCACATTTCTCCTCCCTCTGGCGAACGCGCCCGAACCGGCGATGCTCTGCAGCAGGAAAGCGGCGACCACCAGGCCCCGCATCCTGGCCCTGCCGCGGCGGCGAGCGGGCCCCACCGAGGCTTATGTGCCGCCTCCGCCGGGCGCGGCGACCGGCACGGGACCGCGTGACAGAGGCGGGGGCGGCCGCCCGGCTGACAGGGCGAGGACGGGGGCGGCCGCGGTCCTGTCAGCGGCGGGGAGGCGGCCGCGGTCCTGTCAGCGGCGGGGAGGCGGCCGCAGGCCGGAGGCGTTGTCCAGCCCCGAGCGGCTGAACACGCGCGACCGGCCCCGCGGCACGGCGCCGCCGGGCTCGGCGCCCGGGCGTGTCCCGCACCCCTTCGCGCCTCTCCCTTCGGGTGACTGCGGCCCGGCGGAGCCAGCCGGCGGCGGGACGGCCCGCGCTCCGCGGAGAGCTGCTGCCACGCCGGGACCGACCTGTGCCCCCGCCCGCGCGCCCGCAGCTGCGAGCGCGGATGAGCGCGGCGCGGCGGGAGGAGGGCGCTAGGCCGACGGCGCTGCTCAGGCCATGCGGCGCGGCCTATCGGCGGCGGCCGCCCGGCCCACCCCGCCGGGCCCCGCGGGGCGGGAGCCCGCCCGGGGGCGATGGCCGCCGAGCCCCGCGCAGCCCCCGGCCGCCGGCCGCCCGAGCCGGCGTGATTCAGCGTTTCTCAAGTAATACCTGTGCAGATCCCCCCGCCCCCCGGACTCCCATTTTCAGAAGGATTTCAGCCCCGAGAACGGCGCCCATCATTTTTGCTTCCCAGCCCTCCTCGTCTTCTGTATCTGCTGCTCATCTGAAGTCCCCAGAATCTTCATAAGTGCCGCCCTGCGAGGGTGTATTTTATTTCCTGCCCTGGTCCCGCCGCAGAGCCCGCAGCAGTCTCCAGGGAGAAAGCAGCAGCAAGGAGAGAGCTCCCTTTCCCCGCAGCGGGAGTATCCCCGGGGGATGCCTCCCCAACGCGCCGAACACCTCGGGAAGAGCCGGTCCTTCGTGAGGACTATAAAGCGTTGTCAGCAATCACTGTTTTTCTTACACAAGTAGATCATCTACCTGTCATCTTTGAGCATAAATATATAAAATCTAATACAAGTGGGCTTAAGTTACATGCAGGCACACAGTTGCAGCAGGGTTATCATCAGCTTCCTGCAAACCTGTTTTATCTTCATGCTCTGAGGCAACTAATTGGCACTGTATTGCATATCTATAATTTCCCAGAGAAGCGTGTCTGTGGTCAGGGAACGTGTGACCGGGCTTGCAAAAGCTTGGACCAAATTCAGTCCTATAATATTCATGTTACTGCAACCATAGTAATATCTTCAGAGTAATACAGAAACCTGATATAAAATACACAGTGGAAGAGCAGGAGTGTGTCAAGAACAGAAATGTTTCTCTTTATTTATAAAGGATTAAGATTTTAATTGAAAAATCATTAAAAATTTCATAACATCCTCTTGTTTTGATACATGGATACATCACTCGATACAAGTGACACTATACAACGCTTTGCATTCCTGGATCCCATTTCTTAGGGTCGTTTGGTTTTAAAGAACTTGGGTAGCAAAAATATTGCTCAGTGATTCACTTGGGTTTTCTGTCAAATTAATTACAGGGTACCCTTCCCCCTAGGCAAAAACCCAAGTTATAAAATGCTGCAAACATAGTAATATATGCTAAACTAGGCTAAATTGAAACCAGCATAAAATAGGACATTTAAAGTGATCCTGTCATTTACTACGGTATAGTTTATTTACAATATTTTAATAATGAAAACGGCATTTCAGGCAATTGTTTGGCCGGGCTAATGTTGCCAGGGGAGAATTCTTTGCCAGCAGTTTTACCCATTTCAGCTCCAAGGAAATGTACAGCTATGAGTTTTCTCTCTAAAATGTATACATATTTTTAAGGCCATTCCCTATTCTTGTATATGTACAGAACACTCAAGTAAACAAAGCCTTTGTATTAAATATGAATGCAGTTGTTGTTTCCAGTCCATTTCTGCACAAGTGTTTTCCAAGAAGCTCTTGCATTTGCTGCTATGCGATGCAGCTCTCCCTCATATTCGTCAGCCCAGCTGCAGCTTTCCCTGAAGTGAAAGCAGCAGGGCTGTAGAAGTATTTCTGAATTTTCCTGTGCTGTGCCAAGCGAGTTGCAAAGATGGCTGCAGAAAGGCATTGCATAACTATTCTCTTACTTTCACTTACTGTATTTTAAGCACTTTTCTGCACTTATTTTATTCACTAGGCATTTGTGTCAAACCAAAGCATATAGATGCAACTAAATTTGTAAAAATATGGATAATAGGGCAAATTTTTGCATTCCAGAAGGAAACTTGCTGCATTTTCCCATATGTACCAAGCTAGATACCAAGCAATGTACCAAGGAAAACAGACACCCAGGACAGAAACAGAGACAAGAAAACCACAGATACTTAGTAGCATAGTAAATCATTAGTGTCCACATTTGATTTTAGCCTTGCAGAAACCTCTTAAATACATTTTTCTACAGCTACCTGCAACCTTTAGTTTCCATAAAATACATGAATAGATAGATACCCTAATCCATGAATATCCATGAATAGTAGATACCCTAATCCTTTTTCCTTCCCAGTTGACTGCCTCTTTTCACCACTTACCAAATACCTGATTGCTAGAAGGTTGCACGTTACTCAGAGTAGTAGCTGTACTAACCTTTACCTTGAGTTCTGAAACATGAGCTCCAACACCACCCCCCCACACACACACAAAATCACTTAAATGAGACTCAAGAGGTGTGCGTGTTACTAAGGCTTTCCAACTTGTAGAAACCAGAAGTTCTTATATGTAAGACTGTTTGTTTTGTTTTGTTTTTAAAAGAAGGGGAAAGGGAAAGAAGAGAAAGAAGGAAAGGCAAAGGACAGCCTTGTCCTGAAGAGTTACTGCCTACTGGGAATTCACACCATGCCGGCTGAAACTCCCCGCACTGGGAGCCTTCCCCGAGAGCGCACTTCCCCAGCAGCTTGCGGGCTGCCCCGGCTTTCCCCCGGACAGCCTGAGGGTCGCTGGAGCCGGCCGGACAGAGCCACAACCTGGCCAAACCCGGAGGATGAGTGCAGCTTACCACAGATGCAGAGGTTCGCTCTGCCCTACGTAGATGCTTCCTACACACTTGTGAGGGTGGGGATACAGTCTGTTCATACCGCGGGAGATAAACTTTTATAAGCCAGAACCTAAAATTCTTGAAAACATACAAATTGGCAGTCAGAGATTATAGAAATATATAAATAAAAATATGGAATACTGTTAATTCTTGTCTGTAATTGCAGAGATTGAACATAATGGCACCAGCAGCAGTTCTGAGGTGATAATGAGGTTTGATATAAATGATTTTCTGGCTTGTTAGGACAGGGGGACAACCTTGTGCATCCTCTACTAAAAACCTCACAAAACAAGGGGAGCTAACACTGTCATATACCAGGAACAATGAGAGGCCTCGTGAGGCACCCTTATATGCATTATTTGCTTATTCCTACAAAATGGGGGGGGCGACGTCTCAAATTCTACAGATATTGATTATGAAAGAATGTCAGACAGTATCTAATTAAACATATTTTTTAACAAGACGCTCTCACATTTTAAAATGGGATGGATTCAAGAATGGAGAAAGGTTCTGTGATGTTACTTAAAAGATCTTGTTTATGGGTAAAGAGGAAGCAAATCTTATATAGGTAGGTAAAGACAAGAATATTTTTGTTAGTATAATGAAAATCTTAGTCTAATGCAAGAATTATCATTAGTCTAGATCTAATTACTACAAAAAGAGAAAGAATAATAATGCAGTTAACGTACTTATTTACAGAAAAAGTCACAATAATAGTAATATTATGGTTAAAATTGTGACACATGCACGCGCGCACATGGACCCTTAGTTTCTTTTCCTTCCCCTAGCGATTGCTCCTCTGGGCATTCAGATCAGTAGCTTCAGGCTGCTGGAGGGAATAACACCAACAGTCATCAGCCACTGGCTTCCTTTCTTGGGAGAAACATGATGCTAAGTGCGGTGGTTTCTTCTTCCTCTCCCCAGGATCCCCTTCGGGTCATTTTTATATGTTTGCTAACAGGCTTTGACACCTTTCTTTCTCTTCACTGGTCTGCAGCTTCAGGTTTGATCTGAATTTACCATATATAGCGCCATTTATGTATGTCAGATACTATTTCTTTGATCTCTTTGTTACCCCTAAAATCAATTTTATCAAGCCAGGTCTGCGTTTATTTTTTTTTAAACTAAGCATCAGTGAGTTGCTTATATCCACAGGTGCTCCAGTACCCAACCCGTGCCCCGTCTGTTAACATGTAGCCCTGTAACACGGCATTGCTGTTGCTAGCAACAGCCATAAGCTTTGCACCGAGTTTGCACGGCCTCTGGACCGAGGCTTGCCAGGCCCACTTTGTTTGAGCTTGTCCTCACCTGCCTGCAGCTTTGTTTTGCTTGGCACAACTTCTTGAATTGACTGTCTGTACCTAATTTGCTTTACTGTCGTTTGTCTTTGCACAGTACAACTGCAGTTTTATGTAGACAGCAGCAAAAAACAGTTGTTCTAGGTGGGATGAGGTATTTAGTACTCTTACACAATGACATAGGGCGGAGGAATACGGGCCTGGTACAACAGCAGAGACCTCGCGATGTGGAGACACGGGATGAAGGATTGCAGGCAGGGGCGATAAGACGTTGTGCGAGCGTTACGTGGATGACACAATGCCAATAAAACAGGAGCCTAAAGCATGGTGCAAAATTGTGCAAAGATGCAACAGCAGAGGCAGGAGGGAGAAATGACCCTTCCCTAGCCTATGCATGATAACCAGCTCAGCCTCTACTAGCCTGAAATACTCTCCTTATCATAGATGCCTCTGGATTTGAACAAAGTAAACGCTGGGAGCTATTAGGAGCTGTTGCCACATTCTCCAAAACACAATGTAATGCATGGCACAGAGCCAAGCTGAATGACTGATAAGTTTCTATTTCCCTACTGGCCACTCTTTCGCAGATTCAGACATAAGCTGAAGTTTCACTTTCTGTTTCCCGTTAAATTACTCACAGATCACATGAGGGCTGGAGCACATAAAAGGGAAGTCATAACAACAGTGAGCAGCACTTCTTTGTCTTTGAAGCTACCTGAAGACAAGTGAGCAGAGAAGGAAAACCATGAGGTAAGCAAGCAACTCAGTCCCTGAAAGATGCTTTTTTCCTATGCCATGGGAAAATAATGTTTATTATTTACATAAATGTAAGCAGTGAGGGACTTTGGGGTTTCAAACAGCAGAAGATATTTTACAGAATATTTGCTGGAAGAATCAAAATAAGGATGCTATTGAATATTGTAATGTTGTTATTTCTCCGACAAGGGCCAGTCTCTGTGAACAGAACTGACAGTCAGAAAAACTGTGTGCATGCAGTTCAGGGATGAAATCCAGGCTGCAGCCATAGCTGGTGCCCAGCCCAACTGATGCATTTGAGAATTTACTTTCTGATCTCTATGATTGTGAGGACCAGCAAACAGGGCAGTGCAGGTTATGGCCTGCAGCTTGGCGCGTAACAGGGGGGGTAACATTTTCTGAAGACTCTCACGCACGCACAGAAGCGCACACACACACACACACGCGCTCTCAAATAGGGCAAAGCCAAGATATTTATGACAACTCTGGAAATTGCATTTACCAGTTATGTGTTGAACTAAGCTAAACTGTATTTAATCTGCATCACAAACCTGTTTTTGTGACATTCATGAATATTTATTTTCCATAAATGTCTTTTCATTATTTACTGTCCACTGTCGTTTTCAGCCATGAAAACATGGCCATTGTCATGGTTCTCAGCTGAGGCAATAAGAAACAACACACGTTTCATTTTGAGTTGAATGGGACTACTTAAATGCTTCAAGGTATTCCTGCTGATTTGGAAGCCAGTATCTGTTCTGTGGTATTCACCTGTAGCCAAAGGTTTCTAACAAGATAGTGATAACAACAGGAATTTTCACTTCCCCTTCATCCCAGAAAAACTGTAATTACCTCGCATACAGCTTTCTAATTAGGAACTGTTGTTAATACCAATCAAAACCACCAGTTAGGCAGAGGATATTATTTGAGAAAGGCAAAGAAGTCTGTAAGACAAACTTAGGCATTAACAGCATTTATAAATAGCTTTTTTGTCTGACCTTCCTCCAGTACCTCTGTGTCAGATGGTTTGGGTGGAAACGTGTATTCAGTGTCACTTTCCCCAGTGTCCTTCCCACTGTCCCAGAACCCAGGGATAGGTTCCTGTAAGAATTGCTTC
Organism: Calonectris borealis; assembly: GCF_964195595.1. Taxonomy (NCBI): domain Eukaryota; kingdom Metazoa; phylum Chordata; class Aves; order Procellariiformes; family Procellariidae; genus Calonectris; species Calonectris borealis. The sequence goes on from NC_134318.1 coordinate 24,834,501, forward strand.
CTGAGTCCTCCTTGATTTGCCTCCTCATAATTTTCCAGTCTTTCCACTCACACACGTACCACGCAGGCTGTTGGACCCTCTAGGTTTTACAGGAGGGAGACCATTATGCCTAGTTTAAAAACAAGAGTAGCAAAAAGCAAACGGAGTATAAGTTTTTCTTTGATTTCTTCTAGTACCATTTCCAAGAATTCCTTGAAGAGCTCCCTGCTGCAGCTAGAATGTCATTTTACATGGACTTTGCTGAAGCAGGATGTGGATCTCGATAATATAGAGGCAACAACAGGCGATCAGCTGGAGTTTTTCATAAAATCCAACATCACAAATTATAATCTATTATCCTATATATGCCACCTAAAGAATTCAAACGAGGAAGCCCTGAGAAATCTCCAACAAGCTGAAGAAGTAGTTAAAAAAGATTATCCAGATGAAATTGCCAGGAGAAGTCTTGTTACCTGGGGGAACTATGCCTGGATCTATTACCACATGGAGAGATATGAAGAAGCTCAAACTTATGTAAGCAAAGTGGAAAACAGCTACAAAAAGCTTTCAAGTACTGCTCAATGGAAGATTCAGCTTCCAGAGATCTATGCTGAGCAAGGATGGGCATTATTAAAGTTTGGCAGAAAATACTACAAGAGAGCAAAGAATTGCTTTGAAAATGCTCTGAAGAATGAACCCAATAACCCGGAATTTAATGCCGGCTATGCAATAGCAATGTATCGTTTGGAACAGTTTTCTCACAAACAATGCGAAGACGTAAACCTGTCCCTCAAGCCCCTGAAGCGTGCAGTGGAACTGAATCCAGAGGATACTATCATTATGGCATTACTTGCATTAAAACTTCAGGACTTAAACCAAGTTGATGAAGGGGAGAGGTACATTGAAAAAGCAATGGAGAAAACCCCCGATCTTCCTTATTTCCTGCGGTATGCCGCTAAATTTTACAGGAAGAGAGAAGAAGCCGACAAGGCACTGGAGATTTTGAAAAAGGCCCTAGCAGTGACACCAAAATCTTCCTTTTTGCATCACCAGGTAGGACTCTGCTACAGAGCAAAGCTGTTTCAGTTGAAAAAGACTACAAGATATCCACCTCAAAAGCAAGTGGAGGAACTCATCCGACTTTCCATTTTTCATTTTAAAACAGCGACTGACCAAAAGACAAATTTTTTTTCTGCCTATGTCGACCTAGCAAACATGTATGCAGAAGGAAAGAGGTATAAAGAAGCAGAAGAGACATTTCAGAAAGCATTTCAGATAAATATTCTATGCTATGATGATAAACAACAATTCTACTACCATTACGGCAATTTTCAGCGTTTTCATATGAAATCAGAATCTGAAGCCATTAGGTATTACATAGAAGCGCTGAAAATTGAAAAAGATTCTATTGGAAGAAATAAGTGCAGAAATGCTCTGGAGAAATTGTTGGAACAGAGAATTTCGGGAGGTTTAGGAGATGCAACAGATTTTGGTACACTTGGACTTGTTCATAATCTAAATGGTGAGAAACACAAAGCAATTGAGTGCTATGAGAAAGCCGTTGCATTGTGTCCCGACAATGACGAATACCTGAGAGCACTGTGTGAGCTACAACTTTCCATCTCAAGCTAAAGCTCCCAAAAATCCTTCACACCAAAAAAAAACCCAAACCCAAGGACATTTCAACAGACTCTCAAAACTTTTTTTTTTTTTTTTAAGGTTTTTTAAGTTACAACCAGATGAAACATCTGGTGGCATCACATTCTGGTGATAATGTAGAAACTGCAGAGGATGATTCTTCATTTGGTTGTTCATTCACCAATAGAGAGCATGCTTGGAAAGACTGAATAATAGCAAAGCTATCTTAGTCTTCAATGCTAACGCTGGCATAAAGGCTGTGTTTAGGTGATGATCTGTAGAACACAGAACTTCTAAGCTGGAAATAAGATCTTACCTTCTACTGAGAAAAAGATAAGGGAATCATATTGTTGTATTTCATCTATCCACTTGAAAGGCATGCTTATAGATAAATGGAATTTCTGATGCTTTTTCAAATATTTTTTAAAATGTCTTTTTTTAGTGTTATTTAGAAGAAACTTTTGTTGAAGACTTGTTCTGTTTACTACCTTGTATGTTGTTTAACTATGAAAAATAACCACTGTTTGGCTAGTTTACTGGAAAGCTTACAAAAGGTGTATTATTGTTGTGAACCATTAAAAAGCATTGCATCCATCAATTACTGTTTCTGGTATCTCTCTGCTGACCAATCCTCATGTTAACAGATGAAAGAAAGGGAAATGGCCATTCGAAAAAGTAACAGGGATAAAGTTTTAGCAAGATATGAAAGGGTCAGGAGATAGTCCGTTTATTTTCCTGAACTCTCAGCAAAGCTAGCTTCAGAGGTGTTGCACTAAAGAATTAAACTGTGCACAAAACAACATCCATCTAGTTTACCCAAAACCACACTCTCAGGAACTGCTACAGCAAACATCTGGAGAGGAAGGAAAGGCAGTCTTTGAGATGCCAAAGAGATGGCTATCTGCGGCCATGCTTGTGAAACAAGCCAAGGATAGAAAACACACACAAGAAATACACCGAACTGAACATGTGGGAAAAGGGGTGGCTGCCCACAGAGTCTAAGTGAGTGGCAGAAAGGGCTGAAAGGACAGCGAGAACGGGTGGAGGAGGTGAATGTCTTCAGATGTCCAACTAAAAGTCAGTATTCTTTACAACAGGTTAGACTCATTCCACAGTATGGTACCCTGGTATAATAGATCATGGTGCTCGGGGAAAACTAACGCTGTACTTCCAAAACACTTCTGAGCCCTAGCCAGTAGCATAGAATGAAGCAAACTGGTGACAGAGCCCTTCAAGAAGGATGTGCACTTTTGTTTCCAGCCATCTTGGAGCGTTCCTGCCCCCACAACAACAGTCCCATGTACAGACAGGATGACAGGCCTGAAGGAGTGTAAAATATGATGCCAGATCATGAAACATCAAGAAAACTCTCCCCTCTCAGCTCTCCTTCAAAGAATCTTTCACAACACAAGCAAAAGTCATCAGGAGCTTAACAGTGTACATAATACAACCACACCTTCTTCCTAAGAAAGGGCTGGGGCAAAATCCATCCTTGTTTTCCAGCCACCTGCCAGCTTCTCCCTTACAAACAAAGATGGCCCTACCTAGGGAAAGAGCAGGGAGGGAGGACAACAGGAAGGACTGGAAGCAGGACTGACACACCACTCCTGAAAGCTGGTAGGAACAACAGTAGGGTTGAAGTGAGGAACTGGTGACTACCTGTGGTGGTGTGCTCAGCTATGTTAGGCGACCTCACTGTCCTTCTCAATCTTGAGGCTTCTAACATCAGCATCGTTGCCATCCAAACCCTCCTTGAGGGCACGGACGGCAGCAGGGAAGAATTCGAGGAAGAGGTGGTGCAGGTTCCCAAAGCCATGGTGGCACATCTGTGCTCCACTCCACAGCCTGCCACCAGGGCCTCTTCTGCCTCTCTCCTGGAAAATGAACCTTGCAGAAATAAGGAGAAGCAATAAAGTATTTTGAGAAAAATGTGAGCCTGAATTTTTATGAAGAGTCAGAGCGGCTCAATCTTCTCCACAGCGAAGAAATTGGCCGTGAGGTGTAGTGATGCAAGAAATCTATTTATTGTGCCTTACCTTCTTCAGGCTCTGGAGATTGCACTGGACCGCAGCACTACCTGGGGATGCTCTGCGCAGACACTGCCTTCGAGTTCTTGCCTAGTGTCTTGTAAATGAGGAGAAATGTTATTTCCCACAGGGTGGTGCTGCTGCATTGCCTGGCGCGGCGACACAGGGAAGAGGCTGAGCTTGAGCTTCGGGAAGTGGACAAAACGAAACACACATTTTGCAGTGTCCAAGTCCAATGGGCAAAACAAGAACCACACAGAAGCTGAACACCTCTCGATTCGCACCCAAGTATGAATACATCACTGGAGCTTACGCTGGCGGTGCAGGGGAAAAAGGAGTGAAGATAACCCTTCAGGAAGTATTCATTTATGAATCAAACCTTCTAAATAATATAGAAAACTCTACTGGAATACACTAGAATAGTCACTTAGAAGAAGGTATTATTTATCGAGGCAATCCGGCTTAGACAGGCAGCTCACGGCTTAGACAGGTGCACGCTTCGCTGGGTAAAAAACTGGCTGGACGGCCGGGCCCAGAGAGTTGTGGTGAACGGAGTGAAATCCAGCTGGCGACCGGTCACGAGCGGTGTTCCCCAGGGCTCAGGACTGGGGCCGGTCCTGTTCAATATCTTTATCAACGATCTGGACGAGGGGATCGAGCGAGTGCTCCCTCAGTAAGTTTGCAGACGACACCAAGTTGGGCGGGAGTGTTGATCTGCTCGAGGGTAGGAAGGCTCTGCAGAGGGACCTGGACAGGCTGGATCGATGGGCTGAGGCCAACTGCATGAGGTTCAACAAGGCCAAGTGCCGGGTCCTGCACTTCGGCCACAACAACCCCAGGCAACGCTACAGGCTTGGGGAAGAGTGGCTGGAAAGCTGCCCAGAGGAAAAGGACCTGGGGGTGCTGGTTGACAGTTGGCTGAACAGGAGCCGGCAGTGTGCCCAGGTGGCCAAGAAGGCCAACGGCATCCTGGCCTGTATCAGAAATAGCGTGGCCAGCAGGAGCAGGGAGGTGATCGTGCCCCTGTACTCGGCACTGGTGAGGCCGCACCTCGAACACTGTGTTCAGTTTTGGGCCCCTCACTACAAGAAGGACATGGAGGTGCTGGAGCGTGTCCAGAGAAGGGCAACAAAGCTGGTGAAGGGCCTGGAGCACAAGTCTTATGAGGGGCGGCTGAGGGAACTGGGACTGTTTAGCCTGGAGAAGAGGAGGCTGAGGGGAGACCTCATCGCGCTCTACAACTACCTGAAGGGAGGTTGTAGCGAGGTGGGTGTTGGTCTCTTCTCCCAAGTAACAAGCGATAGGACGAGAGGAAATGGCCTCAAGTTGTGCCAAGGGAGGTTTAGACTGGACATTAGGAGAAATTTCTTTACTGAAAGAGTGGTCAGGCCTTGGAACAGGCTGCCCAGGGAAGTGGTTGAGTCACCATCCCTGGAGGTATTTAAAAGACGTGTAGATGAGGCGCTTAGGGACATGGTGTAGTGGGCATGGTGGTGTTGGGTTGATGGTTGGACTCGATGATCTTAGAGGTCTTTTCCAACCTTAATGATTCTATGATCCCGACCAAGGACTTCATTATGCTGACCATGAAGTACTGTTACAGCTTAACTTAAACAAGCTCTTCCTTCTCACATAGATTTGTAACACTTTAGAAAGCAAACAAGGAGTTGTTGTGGCAATGTAAAATACATTCACCATATAGTAGCACAGACAACCTTTGTTTTTCAGGAGATAAAATTATCGTCCAAGCTGGCAGAAATGTTTCAGGTGCAAAGTTTTTCCTTTTTTTCTGAAAACAGAGTTATTTTTCAAAAGAACGTACTTGACTTTCCCAATGCTGTTTTCACACAATTTTTCAAGGTACAATTTATTAAATGTTCCAAAGCTGGATCCGATAAAAATTATCACTAGAACATACGCAATTTCAAAAGAATGATGATTTCCCCATTTCAAACCTCATGGAATGGAAACAGATGGGATAACTTCAGCAGGTGTAAGCAGTTTCACTTACACTGAATTCCCGTTCACTGCACGGAATAAAGTATTACCCCAGGCAGGATTCATCTGAGGTAGGATCCGTCTGTTTCTGTCTCAGACAGATGTTACTCCAGCCAAATCCACGCTGTCCCAGGAAGCCAGACAGGCTCAGCGGTGCAGTGCTCCATTCAAGCTCATATCCATCGGTGCTCAACAGGGCTGGTGGGAACATGCAGTGTTAGCCGGGGAAATGGTTCACAGCTGGCCCAGGTATCTCTACCCACTTCTGCACTGTGCCATGCCAGGAAGTATCGTCTGTGGAGAAGAGCCTGAATATGATAATCTCTGAAAAAAACATTGCGGATACAATAAATCATTTTTTAAAAACGGTATAATCCATAGACTTCCATAATGCGCTGCCTGAAACATTTCATGTGGCAAGATTAAGATGAGCTGTTCAGTTTGGGTTGTGTGGACCAGGGGACAGAAGTTTGGCATGAGGCTTTGCAAACCTGGATTGTATTGCCAGTTCTTCCACTCGCAGGTCATTTCTTGTTATGCTTCCTTCCTTCTGTTTCTGAGCTGGGGAGATTCATGACAGGGCTGATATTTCACAGTGTGAAATGCATCAGAAATGTATTCGGTATTTAAAACAAGAAATACTGCCTTAATTATAAGTTAAACACAAAACAGAAAAGCCTATGAAAAAATATCTTGAAATAAAAAAAAATTCAAAAAATGCTAATAACGTATTACACAGTATTGTTTACTGGGATAAAAATGCATAAAGTATTATTCCAACATGCTTTTATAATATGCAGTTTTGGCATGAACAACTGCTGATATGGCATGATTTGGTAAAAAAAGTAATTCAATTTTTGTAAAGTAAATGACAGCGGTAACTTATAACTTGTTGAAATAGCTTATCTTCTTTGTAGACCAGATATTCCCTACTTTTTTATATAAACTTTTGCATTACGATCTAAAACAATATCTTCATCACTACTAATTAATAAAACCACCTTTTTTTTTCCTCCCAAATGTGCATATTTTTCCTAACTCATTAAGAAATACTCATGGATAATTTTTTTTTTTTTTTAATGAACATATCTTAAAATCAAAACTAGGGCCCAGGACTTAATTGCCACACAGAGCTGAAAAAAGGTTATGTCATTAGTTTTAAGCAGTTTTTGCACTCTCATCTCTTAATCTGTGGTCTGTGCATGTAAGTCATGCTACTGGCTCTGACCACACTTCTGAAGCAGGGCAGCGAGAAATGCTTTGTTTGAGCACAGACAACTGAAGTCAAACAATTTTAATACGTTATATTTGAAATATGCATGAATAATAGAACTACTTGATACACGTACTATACATATATATAAAAAAAAATACATTATACCACTATGGCTTTACTCTTGATCTAAATCAAATTTGTGAACATCAGTCTATTTTGCTTTCCCTTCTGAGGCACAGACTGGAATAGGACACCATGAGCAACCATTGAATACACTACAGATGATTAACAAAACTATTAGTTCAGCACTGATAAAAATTATTTGGACTCTGATCAATTTGCTAATGAACAGAATGCAGCTTTATACAGCATCAAAACACAGAAGTGATTTGCTTTGCAGAATGTGAAGTTCCTACATTGCTGACAACAGTTTCACTCTGGAAATGCAGAAACATCCCATTATTTATTAAATCATCACATGAGTAATTTACCCCATGAGCTACATTGAGTATATAGCTCCCGTGAAGCAGCGTATTCCTCACACGAGTAGCAGGAAACCATCAGCAAATTGCAGCTGTTGTGTTCTGGCCATCCAGGACAAGTGATCTTGGTCAGCTCTTCAGCTGGCCCAAACGAGTAATTTGCACCATCTGAAGATACAGCTCCTGGGTCCAAGAAGAGACAGACTTGCCACTGGATTATGCAGAAACAACTTTGTCTGCCAACATCCTCTTTACTACTAGGCTGTGAAGTGGGCAGTTTCTCAGCCATCTGCACGGACTCTAAAATTCTTCAACAACTGCTGATTTTACAGGAGGAAGAGGCTCTGTATTTGGAAAAACTCAAGCCTCTCCTCTGGTCTCCGGGGCTTCTTCCAACTAATGCAGCTAAAGCAGGTTTGTCTATCAGCATGCCTAGTCCCCTGGCACGAATTTACTCCTCTTCAGATAGTAGAGGAGCCACAGCACCTCTTCCACCCTCCCAGACAAGCATCAGCTGGAGGATCACACCTGGAATGTCAAAGTTTAGAAATTCAAGCTTTAAAGATATCCAGGAAAAAAAGCAGCAACCACCTCAAAATTTTGCTGTAGGGGGCTTGGGAAAGTACGTCTAAAACCATATTTCAAATTAAATTGCAACTTATGTACAAAATTCAGGCACACAGAGATACTTTCAGCATAAATCACAGTTTTCTGCCAGATTTTCTAAAAAAAATTACTTTGGCATTTGAAACAGTTATTTGCAAAGAGTTTAACGCAGACTGATAAATGTGGATGTTTTTTGGTAGTGTGTGTGATTAGTCCATTGAAACATAATAGACCAGCACACCAAAAAGCTTACTTCATTAATACTATTTTTGAAATAATTTAAACTTATTGTTCAGTTTTGGTGACTGATTACTTTATAGTTTTCTTTCGATTATAGCCAATTATCATCTTTGAGATTACCTGTGGAGTCGACATATTGCATTTCAAATACATCTGTGAACATTTATATCTACAAACTCTCTTTATTTTCAGTCTAGCTTTCTTATATTACTGCATTAACTTGGTAGTACTGTTGCTATGTAGATTTTAGCCAACTAAAACATGGCAGAAAATCTAATTGAGGGATGCCTTGTCTCACAGGAGTAATATCTTCAGCAGCGTAACACCTCCGTCTCAGTCACGGCTGAATCCTGACAGCACTTGTCATCTGTTGCTGTAGCTGTTCGTATCCGCAGCCAAAAATTCAACATCCTTTTGGTCTAATTCTGCTGTGACAGAATAAGCTATTGCTCCATTTGTCCAGATGTGCTGTTTGGTGCCAGTATCTTTGGTGAGCGACCGCAAATGCGTTCTTTTGATTTTCTTTGCTAGTCTTGCAAAGCACAATAATGTTGAACTAAATATCATAGAAAATCCACACAGGAGGAATGATGCAGTATAGCTGCCAGTTGTGTCCACAAGGCAACCTGTAGGAAAACAAATCATGGGTTTTTAAAGGCCCACCAAAATTCTGATAATTTACAAATCCTGTGATCAACAGGACTTTTATAAACTTCTGGAGTTATCACATATAAATACAATCAAACAATACGGGTTTAAATCACCGTCACTATACTTTTACCTCCTGGGGCAGGGAGGGATTTGTCCTCAGTAGGCAGATAAGATTTTTATGGGCTTTTGTTTAGAGGTCAAACCCATGAGAAAAGGCACAGCAGTCATCACCACAATACTAAATGAACATCTTTCAGCTGGCAGTCTTTAGACATGCTTAGAGAGCCCTGGGATTAAATATTGTGCACATGAGATCCTCATACAGAAACATCTAGTGAGTTATGCCCTAGCCTCATGCATCACTTAAAATAATTCCATTTTGCAATAATTTTTGCTATGGAAAATTAAATTAAAAGCTTCAGAAGCAGAGATTAATTGGGAATTGATGTGAACGGCAGACAAAATATGCAAGACATATATATATATATGGCTGTTTGAAAAAAGATCTCTGTCCTTCCACAATATTCAAAATTGTGTCAAGTTCTTTCTAAAGAATAATAGGAGCACAGCGCTCATGCTTACTTCACCTTAATGGAATCGATGGGGAAAATGATGGTTAGATATTACAGTGATGAGCCTGTGACCAAACAGTAGTAAAGCTGTTGAAAGCAGTCTGGAGATGAACAGATCAAGTCCTCTGCACAAAAATACCTTGGAATGAAACTCTCTTTAGGTTACATTTTCCAAATTGTGTAATTTCACGGTGAAATCTTTTGTTCCTTCTACTTGCATAATTTCTGAACTACGTGACGTGGTGATGTAACAGCTTTTAGAAGCCCCATTCCATACTGGTTTGTTTTTTAAATTTCAGTTCACTCTATATGTAGAAATCATCCCATGAAGACAGGGTTTAAGTGGGATCTAGAGTCTTATGGAGGTTTAGGTGTGTTATTTCCCTGCCCAGGGTCTACCTCCACATTCAGTGGGCATTTGCTGTCCTTCCTCTCCTTTTACATCACACCAATATGTTAATCTGACATAGTGATAAGACTATATGAAAGTCATTTGTGAACTGACCTGCAACAGGCGGGCTCACTAGATATGGAATGGCATGCAGAAAATACACGACACCCAGCGCTGATGATAAGGAAGAAGTTCCCACTACATCTGCCGTCACGACAGGGATCAGTGTTACATAGGCTCCATCGAAGTAGCCGAAGGTAAATGAGAAAGGCACAAGCAAGGGGAAGTTTTTGAGAACTGGCAGGAAAAGACAACAGAGGCCATCCATTCCCACAGCAAAGAGGTAGCAAAAGTGCCGATGCTTCTTCAGACACCTGCAAATTTCAAAACAGAGTTGAAAAAGATTAGCACTGGACACAGCATCTCAGTTTCTATGCCCTGGCTTGCAGCACTTCAGTCTCTCTTTCTCTCTCTCTCTCTCTCATATAGCTCAAATTTAAGTCAATTTTCTTACACAGTCTTCAAGACAAAAAGCTCAATACTGATGAGCCCAGGTAGGGAAAACTGCCCACCTACCGCTGCAGAAACATCTGGTAAGCAGCAGCCCATGCTGTCTGCCGTGTTCTTCGGCCTGCCGCTAGTGAGGGGAGCTGCTCTGCTGCCAGGATTTTGCAGCCCTCTGAAGTTTCAGTGTTCAAAGCAGTATTCCATCAGGCTTTACATCCCAGCTCAGCAAGGTGCTCCCAGTATTATGCAAAAAATATTACAGTATACCTCTCTTAGCTGTCATCCTTCACATCAGGCCTTAAACACTGGATATAGCATGAACTAAGTGAGATGGCAATTCCCTTTCTCCCAGCCCCACAAAACTGATGATTGATTTTTTCCCCACAAACTGAATACGCACAAAGAATGTGTCCTTTAGAATCAAAATCCTTCTTAAATTAGCCAGTCTCTACTGATGTTACAGATCCTGCGCACAGATGTTTGGAGTGAGCTGAGTTAGCAAAGCACAGTGAGTTCTCATATACTGGAAAACGTATAACAATTTTAGGTCAGTTCTTCTGAGTATACGCCTGACGGTGTTAGGCCAGACCCTTGACCCTTTTCCATGACTTGTGTGCCTCCCCAGCAGCACAAAAGAGATGGAAAGGCAGAGGAAGTAGAGTGAGATCCTCTAGGAAATAGGTACAGGGGATCACGCCCAACATACCTCAGGCAGGGGGTTACATTTCCACTGTCAAATGCAACAGCTTTGCACGAACACATCATTTCTTCAGGAGAAAAAGAAATTAAACCAGCAGAATTGAACAAATCCAGAAGAGACAAAAACATTAAATAATAGGCATTTCTGAAAGTTAGACTGTGTGGTGTTGGTTTTTTTGAAAAGTTACACATCCTACAGAAAAAGTCCATAATGTTTGTATGTATTATACCTCACTTGCATCCAGCCTGCCACCAGCTAAAGCTTATACTTGCTTAGCCATAAGCCATTACCTTCTGTCTGTTAGCCATCCAAAGGTGATATTACCAATGATGTCTATGACACCAAGTATGGACATGAGGAAGGCAGCCTGGTGATGACTCACTCCAACGCTCAAAGCATAAGGCACTAGGTAGACAAAAAGAGGGCTACAGCCATATGCCATAAATAAAACCGACACTGCCAGCACCATGAAGCCTGGCATCAGTAAAAAGTCATATTCCTTCCATGAACATAAGGATTCATGAGACCACGCTTTGATTAAAGGTGAACAGATGGACATTCGCTTTAAGTCTCGTTTCCGTGCTTCGGGGACATAATCCTGTTCAAGAAACTCAGGAACACTTTTATGGTCCTCCTTAAGAGCAATAGGCCGCATCAAGGCACCACAGACACAGAGGTTTAAAACAAAACCTCCCAGGATGAGTAAAGCTCCATGCCAGGAAAACTGCTCGATTAAGAGCTGGACCATGGGGGCCAGGATGAAGGTACCGATTCCACTTCCTGACATGGCTATTCCATAGGCCAGCGCTTTCTTTTTGTTGAAATATTTGCCCACCATCGCGATGGCTGGAGAATAACAGAGTGCAAACCCCAGTCCTAGAAGAGAAAGCACAGTGCAGATGGCTTAATACGGAGCATGACATATGGAACACATTACATTAAACTACATAACCTACTTTCATTAGCACAAATGCATAGGAAGCTTTTTCTGGTTCTGTATCACGCAGCTCAGCCACAGTGTGAAGAGAAACCATGATGACCCCTTTCTTCCACTGTCAGGGTCACTGACTTGACAAACCTAACAGATCATCATTAATCCATGATAACAAGGCTCAGAAAGAAGTGATGGGGTTCACTTAATAACAAGAACAAGGACCATCAATAAACATCAGAGAAATAGTGTGTCAGCCTCTCCTGGATGCAAGATGAGGTCTTGCCCCGGGATCTGCGCAGATGCTGGCACTGGGCACACTGTCCTGATGAGGGACCATTTTGTGTTTCAGTCTGTTGCAACCCTGAACATTAATTTTCAGGTCTCTGAAACACAGTACAAAGAGTCTGTCTCTGTTACTAATATTCTGCAATAAACCTTTTTTAGTCAGCTAAACAAACTCCACACAGCAGATGCTTGGAGTCATGACCATTTTAAATCCCTGCCTACAAGTAAAGAGGGAGGAAAAGCCTCAGAAAACAAAGCCATGTCCAATTTAGAAAAACAAGTAAAATCCATCTCTTGGACTGGGAAAAAGATTGTGGTCTCTGCTGCAAAACCAGAGAGCAGATTTTAATCATCAAATACTAGCCCTAACACTAAAACATACAGTTCTGAATCAGCTGCAGAAATGAGGTCCTGACTAGGGTTTTGGAGCATGTCCTACATCGAGGGTAAAACGGTCCCCACTGCCTTTGGCAGAACTTGCCAATAGAGGAGATAATCACCCAGCACCGTAACCAGCTTGCCACGTCCTCCTCAAAGGCCGCACTGTGCCAGGCAGGCATTAAGCCTGCCAGGACAGGATAAGTGGATTAGAGGGACTCTGGGCTGGGGGTGCCCACTCTGGCACCCCTCAGGAGGTGAAGGGAGGAGCAGGGCAGAGAGCTGGGGTTGGACCTGTGTGGGCAGCAGAGCCAGAGGAGCAGCCCTGAGCTAGACATCATCATTCGAAAGCTGTGAAAATCATACTCTATTTGGCGTACACACCATTTATTTTTTAGTGAGTTGGCAGGGGGAAATAGGTCCCCAAAAACCCCAGTAAATGTCCTGTGAAAAGTGGAAATGCAAAGTTTGGGGCTGAAAACTTTTTCATACCTCTTAGAAGGAACTCTGCTACTTATTGCCACTCCCCCATCTCACCTCTGCTTCACTCCTCACAGTTTCAAGTCCTGCAGCTTTTATGGATTTAGACCTTCAGTTATGCTCCCACCTCCTCTCTGCCTTGGGGCACCATCTCTAGCCTTTACCAACAGTTCACCTCTCCATTAATCAGTCCCCACAGACGAGAAGTTCACTGCGTGTAGAATTGGCTCTTTACAACTCCAGGTACGACGTGCAACTGCTTTTCCACCTCAGTATTCACAGCAGTTCTTGCTAAGGAAGCCTCAGTGGCATTAGCATGGTATGTGGCAGTCCCTCGAGTTACAAGGAGCCTTTTTATTTGTTATGAACACATTTGTCAAAGATTAACACTGTAATACAGGAGTGACAGGCACTACAATAAGGATTTTATTTTTTTTTTAAACAAATAAGCTGTTGGCAGCATGTGAACTGCAGTAATTCCACCAACTTGTTACTAAACAGCAGGGGACCAAGTACAAGGGCTTATATCACCGTGGCTACCAGGCCAGCATTAATGAGGAAGGAATGTCAGTGTGACCATGGGCACCTCTCAAGTTCCCCTGTGCACAGCAAACACAGCGAGATAGGACAGAGCAAAGGTTTTGTTACCACCATACCTAAACGCAAATGGAGGAGCTGCTACAGCAACTACCAACCAGCAACTCGTTTGCTTTTCAAATGGAATGTAATGCAGACAAAAGATGCACAGCTGAGGTACCAGGTATTCAGGCAGTGCTCCTGTGCCCACTTACTCTTTTGTTTTGATTTAAACTTCTTTTTTTAAGATGCAAATATTTTGAGGCAGTCTAGAACTCCTACCATAACAGACTCTTCCCAAATCACAGGCAAAAAAGGAAACATTTTTGTGTATCACCTGCAACAGGAGTCCTTCCTGACCTCCCATAATTTCAGAACTTCATCCATAGTCCTCTCTCTAACAGAAGTTAAGGAGTTGCTTTTGCAGCGTGCTGCATTTGGGCTGTATGAGACTCACTGAGTGCTGAAGCCCTCACAGGGGCAGCCAAAGCCTCTCTTTTACAACGAAGGGAACAGGTCTGAGTATCTCTATTGACCAGTGCAGTGGCAATATGACACGGAGAAGAGATCACCCCTCTTCCTGAGGGTGATCTTCCTTCCTGAAGGAAGAACTATCATTTTTAAGACTCCCATGTTGTTTTCCTGGCAGGAACAAAGGGGCTGAATGCTTCCTACCTGTAAGGACTCCTAATGATAAGTAGAGATGTTCCAGGCTGGTGGCAAATGAACTCAAAATTAGTCCAGTAGATGCAAGCAGGCCTCCTAGCATGATACCAACTTGGCAGGATACATGATTACTGATTAAACTCCCAAGCGGGGCTTCAAAGAAACAAAGCTGGTAGTTAATGGCAGGTTCTCACACACAGTTTGTTGCAACAGTCATCAAGGAAAAGAAAGCAGTAGGCAAGCAGGAGCAAACGGTGATCACAGCTACAGAGTAGTCTTCCAACCTCCCCCCCATCACAACTTCTAAAAATCTTTTTTTGGTGCTCCTCCCTGGCCTTGAGGGCTCTGCGTCAGACCCAAACAGGAGAGGTCTCACATCTTTTGGACCCTCTCTGCACTTCTCCAACGTTGATGGCTCCCTGATCACCCTGCCTCCATCATGGGGTGTCATCACCAGCCTTCTCCCGCTCCGCTACCTGCAATGCCAGGGCAAGGTTATCCTTATTTCTCTTTTTTCCCCACGATAAAGAAAAAAGAGACACAGGAGAGTTGCTACGTCTCAACGTCTCATTCCAGGCTGTGTCCCTGTGCCTTTGTAGCAATTCTCATGGATTAACCCTCTTCCACAGGATTAGGGCATGGATTTTCACCTAGCTGTACAATTTTAAAGTAAACCCATAAGAAATTCAGTACAACTGCTGCATTGATGCATGTGTCCCACGGCATTCTCCTAGAGAAGCTGGCGGCTCACGGCCTAGACAGGTGCACTCTTCGCTGGGTAAAAAACTGTCTGGATGGCCGAGCCCAGAGAGTTGTGGTGAACGGAGTGAAATCCAGCTGGCGACCGGTCACGAGCGGTGTTCCCCAGGGCTCAGTACTGGGGCCGGTCCTGTTCAATATCTTTATCAACGATCTGGACGAGGGGATCGAGTGCTCCCTCAGTAAGTTTGCAGACGACACCAAGCTGGGCGGGAGTGTTGATCTGCTCGAGGGTAGGAAGGCTCTGCAGAGGGACCTGGACAGGCTGGATCGATGGGCCGAGGCCAACTGCATGAGGTTCAACAAGGCCAAGTGCCGGGTCCTGCACTTTGGCCACAACAACCCCAGGCAACGCTACAGGCTTGGGGAAGAGTGGCTGGAAAGCTGCCCAGAGGGAAAGGACCTGGGGGTGCTGACTGACAGCCGGCTGAACATGAGCCGGCAGTGTGCCCAGGTGGCCAATGGCATCCTGGCCTGTATCAGAAATAGTGTGGCCAGCAGGAGCAGGGAGGTGATCGTGCCCCTGTACTCGGCACTGGTGAGGCCGCACCTCGAATCCTGTGTTCAGTTTTGGGCCCCTCACTACAAGAAGGACATGGAGGTGCTGGAGCGTGTCCAGAGAAGGGCAACGAAGCTGGTGAAGGGCCTGGAGCACAAGTCTTATGAGGAGCGGCTGAGGGAACTGGGACTGTTTAGGCTGGAGAAGAGGAGGCTGAGGGGAGACCTCATCGCGCTCTACAACTACCTGAAAGGAGGTTGTAGCGAGGTGGGTGTTGGTCTCTTCTCCCAAGTAACAAGTGATAGGACGAGAGGAAATGGCCTCAAGTTGTGCCAAGGGAGGTTTAGACTGGACATTAGGAGAAATTTCTTTACTGAAAGAGTGGTCAGGCCTTGGAACAGGCTGCCCAGGGAAGTGGTGGAGTCACCATCCCTGGAGGTATTTAAAAGACGTGTAGATGAGGCGCTTAGGGACATGGTGTAGTGGGCATGGTGGTGTTGGGTTCACGGTTGGACTCAATGATCTTAGAGGTCTTTTCCAACCTTAATGATTCTATGATTCTATGTCATTTTTAGTAATGCTGAATTTTCTTTTAAAGGAAAAGATTATTTGTAAACATACAAGTTTGCTAAAAGGAGGATGACTATGACTTGATCTGAAGGCAAGATGTACGTCCTGTGCTAAGTCTCAAATATGATTCCAATCAAAAGGCAAAAGAAACAAGTGCTCAGTTAGTAGCTCTCAAACATGACTTGTCCCGCTAGACTTCAACAAAAGTACATTTCTGAAAACTTAGATCATTCGACAAAACAAAGTTCTGTTTCTTTTCTGTAGTATGAAGACACGCCCTTCCTGCACAACTATGCTGGGGGAAGCAGCTTGGATATACCATACCCCAGAGAGCCCACAGTATCTATCCTTCCCAGCTGACTCCACCAACTTGTGAACACGCTAAAACCAGATGGATGTGGCTGAAGAAAAAGCAGCTACATTGGTGTTAGAAGGGTAATACACACCACAGAGCATCGTAGCACAGTCGACAATGGAGTGGATCCAAGCCGTTCTGGCATAATCCTGCCCAAAGTATGCCTGGAACTCCACAAAAAAAATAGAGATGCACCTAGGAAAGAAAACACAAACACCAATCTGTTGAACATGGGATATTTGTCTCACAGAAAACACTGGTCTTGCTTTTCAGGTATAAAGAGTACTCACTTGAAGGTCCTCTCCAGCTCCCAGGAAAATAAAATCTGTGGTTTGCCTAAATCCCAACGAGATGGAGAAATTTTTAAACAGTTTCTAAGGGATATTGGAAATGAAGGGCTACCTTAATGCGTGAGGGACAAGACATGAAATGATGTGTGCAAGTTGAATAATTCCAACAGTAGTCTGTGTAAGGCACCTCGGCTAGGGTGATTCAACCAGAGAAGAATCCTTGCTTTGCCCTGGCAACAACTGAATCACAAGTTGGTGTCCAACTATTATCTCAACAGTGGGATTAGAAAATTAGGCTGATGTAGAACCTAATTCAGACAGATAACTACTCCAGAGAGATTACGAATATTGTAATACCACACGTTTCTCACTGTGGTACCTGTTGCTAGATTTTTATAACTCATATTATTTTTAATTTAAATGAAATTGAAGTTGTAATTATCACCAGCAATTTATAGCCCACATCATGATGTTGCTTCCTTGGTACACAAAGCTCCAGCTCTCCAGTTCTTCACAGACCTGGTTGCTCACTAATGGTGGCATTCACATCTGCACAAACTGGCAGAGCAGGGCCAGCACAGTACCTATAGAGCCAACACCACCTATAGCTATGTGTTCATGGATGCACGAGCGCAAAGCAAGTGAAAAGCAACTCTTCATGAACAGAGAACCAAAACACAGCAGGAGCCCATGGTTTATTGAAATGCTTCCAGGAGAGGTTACTTTGCTCTGCTTAATGAGCGTTACCGTTCTACCTGTCTCTGCAGAGGAATGGATTAAAAGGCTGCATAGTTTCATTCTGGTTTCTGGATCGGCAAGATATCCCTTTTCCTCCTCTCTTTTTTCCTCCTGCAAATCAATGAACAACCACTTCCTTCAGCTTTTTTCTTGCACATACTTCATTCTTGTATATACTCTAGATGCGTGCCAGCCATTAGATGACTTTTTGGATGTAACACATTTCACAGGTGAAAAAGGAATTAAATCCACTAGGAAATCTCTACTGCTATTATGGAATTGGTATATTTGCATACTTAAACTAACACTGTGTCAATGTTTCCATGCCCCTTTTATGCTGTTGACTCCAGACCCTAGACTTTACATCCCTAAATGTGGCAGCTTTATTTTAAAAGAAATGTAAAATTTAGGTAGGAAACACTGTATTTACGTTATACTGACTGTCCAACAAGACACTGTCTCAGTGTTCCTCACTTACCAGGGTGCCTGTCTCTCTGCTTAATATAGCTTAAACGTCCATGTTCACACACACCAGGCTCTTCTGTCTCCAGTCGACATCAAAGTGACCCAACAGCAGCTGTGGAAGCCATCTCACCCCAGATGTATACATTATGTTTATGCAAGGCAGCAGTCTTTTCCTGTTCTTTCTGTTTTTGAGAAAATACGTTCTGCATATTTCAGATACCAGAAGGGTAGAGAGAGGGGCCGCCTCTCTAGGGCACCGACCTTCTCAGGCAGGATGGCACCTGAAATGCTTGCCGTAGGAGAAGGGGGTATTTACAGGTTTCTCAGATAGACTCGGGAGCCAAGCAAATCCACTGGGACTAGCAAAAATGAGCACAGCTGTGGGGTCAGAGGGACACAGCAGACCTGAAGAGACCCTACATGATTCCTCCCTCCCGAACCAAACCACCAGCCTGAAATAGCGCTGCCTGCCCAAGGCTTTGATTCTGAAAAAAATCAAGGAAAGGGTGTTGAGAGATGGAGCAGCTGTCAGAGGAGGTGAGACCAAAACCAGAGGGCTCATAATCCCTCAGCCATCCCCACAGCCTTAGGGATTTCAGGAAGCAAAAGAGAGGTTTGCAGCTAGCCAGAATAACCCCTGCAGCTGCGGGACAGCAGGGGAGATCCCCAACCCTCTTCCTAAGGTGGGGAAAAAAAAAGGGGTAATGCCACAAACAGGTCAGAAAGACAAGAAGCAGCCCCTTTACCTCGTCACGGCCCTGGTACAGATAGTGACAAGGAAGCAGCCGGCAACGATCATCCACCCCCAGCCTCCGTCGGGAGGGCCGGCGTGCCGGGCCCGCCGGGGCGAGGCCATGGCGCAGGCTGGGGCGATTCCTCCCTTCTCCCCGCCTCAGTGGCAGGGGCCGACTCCGGCCGGCTCGCCGAGCGCGGGCCGCGGCTGCCTGGCACATGGGTTTCTGGCCATCTGAAGGGAGAGAGAGAGAAAAAACAGGCAGAGGGGGAATCAGGGTACTGTGACCTGCACGGCTGGGCTAGGACACACTGCTTCGGCTTTACTGCATAAAAGCGAGGGTTTTCTTTCTAACGCAGTTTATGAAAATTTGTTGGAAGCAAGACTGCCATCAGAATTTGGCCCTGTGTCTGGTATCATTTATTTCAGGGTAATTTGCCCAGCAGTTACATCCTAGCACAGATACCCTATTCCCCCACAAATGTCACCGCACATACATGTAAGTCACGTACTTTACTGGTGCCAGTCACTGCAGCTCATTTACCTTCCGTGGGCTCCTCCAGCTCACACCAGTCCCTGGCCTGAATTGTATTTTCAATTGCAGCCTTCACTCAAAGTAGCTATTCTTCCTTAGCGCAAAATTTTTGTTTGAGGGAATACCGTTTTCACCTTTGTATGAAAAGGGAATATTCACTGCAAAATCAGAGCAGATCTGATGATGAAATGACCTCCTTGTTCTCACAAGCCAAACCCTAGATGAAGGCTGTAATCAGGCAGGACACAGCAACTTCATTTTCTGGGCATGGACAATTCACTGAAGGTTAGAGCTAGCCTGTCCCCCTTTTCCATCCACTTAAATCAAAGTAGTGCCTGCATCCAGGCCGTAACATGGGCTCTAAATGCGCACTGAGTGCTGCAGGGGACCAAATGACACCCACTGGACCTTAGATGAGCAATGGAGTCACGTGTGCTGGAGTAGCTCTGCTAACGCTGTGGGTGTCACCAGCGGCATGGGACCAACAGCCCTTAGTCCTTTCTGCATCAGTGACTGCATGGCAGGGCTAGACCGAGGGACCTGCGACACCCTGTTTTGCTCAGTGCAGGAACACGCAGTGCTGGCTGTCAGTGCTGGGTTTCAGACCATCACCAGCAGGCACCTAGCTGCTGGATGAATCAAAGATCTATAAGACACAAGCAAACTAATCTGGCATGTCTTTCAGTTTTGCTTGGAGAGAAACCTCAAATAGCTTCTACATCACCTAATATGACAGACACTGAATATGCAACATTCCCACTAACAAGAACCACAGGCTTTCCAGGAAATGTTACCTGTTACAGCATGTAAGAGGGCTGCAGAACTACTTAAAAGTGCATCTCAAGAAAGCAGCTACATGGCTAACAATGTGCCTTCTCAGTCCTTGAAGCTGCTCAGCCAGGTGATGCTCAAGGCTTGGCTCTGCAAAGCTCAGAGCTCCCTGACCCAAAACAGCAAGGCACCCCAGAGCCTAACCTAAATATCACCACAGGTGAACCTTTGAGAAGTATTCATCAGCTGCCTCCCCTGAGATATCAGAAGATGCATCTCAAAACCATTACAAAATTATTTCAAG
This sequence comes from Calonectris borealis, assembly GCF_964195595.1. NCBI lineage: Eukaryota > Metazoa > Chordata > Aves > Procellariiformes > Procellariidae > Calonectris > Calonectris borealis. The sequence goes on from NC_134318.1 coordinate 24,854,846, forward strand.
AAAACATATACACATTGCCAAACTTAAAGGTGAACAAAATAGGAGAAAACAGGAATGACAAAACAATGACACTGTACAAAAGAATCAGTGGACTCTTTTTAAAAAAAGGTTTGGCAGTCTTCTGATTTAAAAGCACTGATAGAAGCACTATCCTAATCTACCTGCTTGGCTTTCAAAGCCCAAGAATTGTAGCTGATCATACAAGGCACAATCAAGCCCTATATGCCAACATAACTCAGCCCATAAATGTTAAAACCAGGAAAACCAAGTGCAATTTTCAAAGACGGGTTAAGTCCAAAAGCCAGTGCCTGTGCTGTCGTATGAGGCACCTGAACTGCCACGGGAAGTGAACAGCAAAGAGAATGGCTCGTAACCTCACAACAAAATGCATGCTTGTCAATGCTTTTGAGCAGTGATTTAAGGTAACCATGTTTGAAACAATATCCTTGAAAAATATCAGTGATGCCAAAACTATATTATACTGCCATCCAGTTACACAAGCTAAAAAAGCTACCATTAAATATCTGTTCCAGGTCTTTGTTTATTCCTCATGTACCATTTTTTTTTGCCTCTGTGCTAGTCAGCCTGTTAGCTATCACACATTTTACTTCAGGCCAAAAATGCTGTATACTATTTGGAAATAAAAATTACTGTCCTATTTCCTCTCTTCATATAATAGGCTTTGCTAATACTTATTTATAAGTAAATATTTGTATAAAGCTTTCTAATGATTCGAAGCCCAAAGCAATGCCCACGATAAGCATTAGAACATGTATTAATGCTGTCTTTATTATTCTCTTCTCCTCCGTTCTCACAAACATCTGTTTCATCCTAAGTTAAATTGTATTATGAAGTCTTTGCAAGGTCTGTGTTATTCTCTGTGTTTACATGGATTCTAGCACAATAGGGATCTTCACTGCAGCATGAAGTACTATTACAATATAACCTGCACTAATGAACTAGAAGAGAGCTCAGGTATGATAAAAAGAAAATCTCTAATGACCTGCTTTGCTTGTCACTTCCATGGCTCTTTGGAGAGAGACACAGTGCTCTGCTCTGCCTGATTACGTAAATGCTTCACTCTTTGTATAAAGAATAGGCCACATCTCAAAGGGGACATCTGACATAACTACGGTTTGGATTGTATAGCAATGGTCATAGCAGCTCACAAAGATCAAATAAGAATTCACGGCTGGGGTTACAAGAGCTTTTGTAAGCAGCCACCAAACCTGGTATCTCATGCATAGAGGCTCCTAAGTGAGTTTAAAGGCTCCCAGCTGGATGCAGTCTTTGCAAGTTCATTCCTACAGCTGATAAGAAAAAACACACAAAAGCAAATGAGATCCAAATGAGTTTATGATTTCAAACCTCATCTTCGAGGTATTTTACATACATAAAAGTTCAATGAAAGCTCTGGAATGGAGACCAGGACAGTTTGCCTTTTCTGACACAATGTTCTAATACACAGCAAAAAAATACCAATGCAGCTGACGGAGCTTTCTGAGCAGCTTCTGCAGGTGCCCACATGACCCCAAGGACATCACTGGCCTCTTCACAAGCCTTGTGACATTTTGCTTGAAGTGTAAAGTTCATTTTTTGACCTTACCTATTTGCTTCAGGACAAACGTACAGCAGTGCCAGTGTGTACCTGCACCCTCCTTCCCTCCCTGCTATGTTCTGAAACAAACTCTCTGACACAAACACAGAGAAATTGAGGACAAAAGGTACAACAGATTGGCTAATGCAGTAAAATAAGAAAGCACGTGTTGGCAAGTATAGCATTATTCACAAAATCTGTGAGGGAGGCTGAAAATGCCTGCAGTCAAAAGTTAGTTAGAGGATGCTGGGCACATGATACAGAAGACACATCCATGGACTTGCCACTTGACACACACATTCTGAATTTGCCTTCCAGCATGTGCTGCTAATTTGTGAGCAGACCATACACCTCATGTGTTGAATCCATGCAGACAACAGACAATTCTGCAGGGTTTATATTGCATTTTGAGTAAGCTGACATGAACTAATGACTGATTCTTTATTTTTAACAAATAGGGTCAATTACACATCCATTTCTGTATAGTTCCAAGCAACAACTGCCTTATTAAATATGTGCAAATATTGGATCAAGTTATCTGATGGCTAAGGCAGTGGTTACGTGATTCTTCGTGCTGGATCAGTGAATGACCACATCATCAAGCACTACAATTTGATGCAAACCACCACCACATCCCTGTCTCCTTAGATGGAAAACAAAATTCAACACTTTTGTGGGCGTCTGCATCTAACTTAGCCTCAAAAAAAGCTGATATCCAATATAGCATGAAGCCAGAGTGGCACAAAGAGGTTACCCCAATTTGGCAATAAAGTCTCCCATTACATTATCCTGCCAAATTCACGTGAACGAGCAGAGCAAGTACCAGTGCTTTGCACCACGTGGCCACCACACTTTGTATCTAACACTAAGGGCCTCAAAGGCGGATTTATTGTATTATTGCAAGTTTAATATGTGACGTTCAAATGCCTGGATGATTGAATAGCCCATAAGAATCCATGACAGTCACCCGAATTAACAGGGCACTGATAAAGTTCAAATTATTTTGCTCAAGGGTTTCCTGGCAATCACAAGTAATGCCGTTTCGTGGAGTTTGCATAAGCACATGATACATCACAGAGAGATCCTCAGCAATTCAGACATATCTCTGCAGCACTTTTGCAGAGTCTTGGCAAGGCAGGGCTTCTTATTTTGGATCTGAGCAGTATCTTTCACTGCCCCTTCTGGAGGGATGAAGATTTCATTTCAAGTTCTGATTCTTAAGGGTTAAGGAGGAAGTTCCAGGAATGCCAGAAAGGATAACAGTAACCCTTCAATAAGCAGAAATAAACACAAAATCTTTCAGAGGAGTCAACAATCTCCAGATACAGAGCCCTAACTAATTTTAATACACATACAGCAACAGCTGGGTGCCCAGGACTTCAGCCTAGATCTCTGGCCCAACTTCCTAGGCAAGCTTCAGATGGGGTCTGAGACCCTAATTAGCATTTTAGCTGTACGTTAACGTACTTGGGAAGAATTTGGTGACATATCAGGCTAAGCAAACATAGATTGGGTATTTGGTTACATGATCACTTGCTGCTATTTTCACAGAACCCTGCCTGCCAACGTACACATGAACAGCAAACATCGAATGAGGTTACAAGCAACCGAAAACAACCATATTATAAGAAATGCCTGGCCAACACAGAAATAGGCCACCCAACCTCCCCATAGTAGGATCAGTGCAAACCTCATTTCCTTGACTTCACACTCGCTTCAGGGAGTACTAAGCCTGTCATAGCCATTGAACTAAGTGGTAAATTAAATAATTACCTTTCTTGTTGCTGCACGTGTCTAATAAATACTTATTATGGCATCCTGGCAATTTTATTCTGAAGTTAGAAAACTTAATTCGCTTACACCCTGGTGTTGTTTTCTAATTATGCATACCGTGGATAGTACAGATTGTGGACTCTACAAATGAATTCGAACAGCCAGAAAGCACATACTTTGTCTGAACAACCATGTCCTCCCCTTCCCAGCCCTACCTTGGTTTGCTCTCATGTTGCGTCTTTTTCTTAACCTTTCTGGTGCAGGATAAGACTCTTATTGCATATCTGCTCCACCTTTAGCACTGTAAGGCCTGATCCCTGCTGGCAACACTGGTTGCTATTATAACACATCTCAGACGTGCATAAAAGTTCCTGATGCTTGAGACGGCTAAAGGAAAGCAGGGTTAAAAGAAAAGCTCATGAAAGAGCTCTGCACTTTGCAACCTTTGCTAGATAATTTTCACTCAAGCATTAAGTAAATGTGCTTTGCCATGAGTTCAAAGAAGATGTGGGGTGAAGGTGGCAACAAATTCTGCTGATCCCTAAGAAAGCCTCAGTTACCCAGCGTGCCCTGACAGTTCACTAAATAATGACTCTGTTCCCCAAGTTAATACGTTGGGTTTAATTCGGCCGGATAAATAACCTATCAGTTACTTCAGCAGCTGTTTTCGAGAACCCTGGAAAGAAAACAACTGGTCCTGAGAGCATCTCCCTCACTCAGTCTGCTCAGCCAGCAGAAAGGAATAGGTGAGGTTACTAGAAAGGCACCACTATAACCTTGCACCTCATCATGAGGTCCCTTTTGCCAGGGAAAGGAGCACAGAAATCCATGGCAGCCTAGCAACTGGCCGGCACAGCGACCGGAGCCACTGACCTTTTAAAACATGGCACACAGCCAGCAAAGCACTCGCTGCCCCCTCCGTCTGTCCCGCCTTCCACCGTAAAGATTTTCTTCTTTAAACAAATTGATTCAATACCGATATCGCAACAGTGTGAAGTGAAGACCCGAAGCATTTGTGTGACGAAAGATGGAGAAATAGCAGGTACAGTCACACCAGCCTGCCTGGGGACCGGGGGGTTGCTTTCTTCTTGCCTTGTTCAGCTGTTCCATTTACAGCGTTGATGTACCTGGGCAGCTCCATCATCTCAAGAAATGCCACCTCACCTGCCAAACAGTTTGGATACTTTTTGAAAAGGCTTTGTTTGTAGAAGGATACGGCTTCAGCCAGAGGAACAGACACAAGGTCAGGTTTGTATCACAGCTGCCCCATGATGGGACCACACAGCCCCCGGACCATACTGGGGGTCTCACTCTGCTACTCTCTGCTTCTTCACACTATCCTGCCTACACAAAATTAAAATGGCTGTGCATTAAAATGCTTTTGCAATTTCTTTCAGAACTGTGTGGAAGGATTTTGTGCAGTTTATCCCAAAGGAGCTGCCCCAAATATGTATACCAGCATAAATAAGCACAGAATCCAACACTTACTTTTACCTGTTTGATAATACAGAGATGCACGAGAGAAGAATGAGGAGACTTATCTAGAATTTTCTTTCTAGATCAGTGTAAGATACATACATACACATAAACTGTACGTGCCATTTGCTGCTACCTTCACAGCGATGATGGGTTGGGCGAGGCCCGAGAAACTTGTGACAGTCTCTGTGTCCAGAACACCAGGATGCACTCCCAGAACAAGTTCATTCGCACCAATGAATTTAAACCCTATTTTTCTTGTGAACAACAATGTACACAGCTTTCAAAGTCACTTCGAGAACATTTGTGCAGATGAATTTTATGAAAAACAAGTATAAAGCAGCTTAAGCATAGCTGGAGAAAATTTATTAATGCTTAGAGTGAAAGGTAATGGAACTGCGTATATTTACTATGTTTACCACCCTACGCACCTAGCTCTAGGGCAGTCTTAATATTTTCCTATATTTACCCTATTCATGTAGCTCTAGATCAGTTCTACTATCTTTCTTACTTTTCTTGACCTTAAGATTGTACCAGGCATTAATTATTTGTAGTCATTTGCTACATTCATTCATGTTAACCTCTTGCTTTAATATTCTTGCTTTCTGTTCCCTTTTCTCTGATTGCTGCACCTTTAATAAAAAAAACCCAAACCCCCAAAAAACAGAAGAAAAGAACTATGAATAAAAAAAGAATAAAAAGGGCACAGAATGAGTAGCCAAGGATAGAAGAAGGGGAGAGAGAGAGAAAGAAAAATGTTAGATAACAAAGAGAAACATTGTATGTGCTATGTGACAGTGGATCATAAGAAATGTATAAGATTAAATATTGAACATGTTTTGAAAGACTTAATTTTTTAGGTCTTGAAGGATCAAGGATGACCTTATCTGTAACAAGCTGCAGGAGAGAAATGAGCTTAAACCAAGCAGCAGTTTAAAGGGAAGACAGAAAACTGAGAGAATACTGATTACCAATTAATAGCCCAATTACCTTCTGTCACAGGTTTCTCTAATTCCACAGTGATCAGGGATCTCCCTTCCCCACAGACCAGGGTCCTCCCCAGAGGCTTGCTAGCCCCTTAACTCATTTCCTAGATCTCACCAAATAGGGTAAAGCACATGTAAGTGGGACACAGTATTTGATATGAGCACAGAAGACGCCAACAGCTGCAGAAGCTTCTATCAAGTGGATTGTCAAGAAATGGCACTTTTTCAGCCTCCTTTTGCTTCCCCCCCTGCCAGCAACTGCATTCCGTGGTAGGCACTACAGTCAGCAGTCTGGCAGGCTGCTAAATTCCGAGTTCTTTCTAAATACACTGGAAGTAAAGACTCTTTAATTCTGTACAGCTCTTGGGATTCAAAGGCTATTTCTAATCTAATGTATTTTCTCCAATAAAGAGCTGTCCCATTCTGCACCCTGGGTTAGCTATTTAACTGGAAAAGTACAGCTTGTTTTGCTTTCAGCAGAGGCTATTTATCAAGAGCTATGACTATGACTTTGACTTGTTTAAAAAAAACAACCTAAGAGGTCCTTTCCAACCCTATGTTCCTAAATAAAAATAACTCCACTGAGCATCTTAAGGCTGCTACTCTGTATCCTCAGCTTTCTTCTCTGCTTAAAGATGTCTCTGTCCAGCCTCTAGATAAAACCAAAGTTTATGCTTTTTGAGAAGATTGGCAGGTTGGTCCACTGAAATTTTCCTTGTGCAAGCCAGTAAGCCTGAGGATTATGTGTAGCTATATGAGCAGGATACACATTCAGCTTCTCAGATCTCCATAAATTCGGTACTTCTCCAGCACTGTTACAAACAGTTAACAAGAACCATTTTCCTGAAAGTTCATTTAGGGAATTGTACCAGAACCAAAGTAAAAAAAAAAAAAAAATTAAAAACAAACAAACAACAGACAACCTGACTTTTAATTGCTGCCACAGTGCTAACACAGGAAGCATATTAAGACAGATTGTAATAACTTTTTCCAGTTTTTTATCTATAATATACCTGCATAAATCTGGATGGTTTACTCTGCCAATCTTTAACCTCTTTTATACTTTTAAAGAGAGGTTTCCCTATGATACAATAACCTGTTTGTATTCTAGTAGTACTTTGGGACTTCTAACCAGAAAGCGAGTGTCACAGTGCTAGGCATCATACAAATATCTAATAAAACTTGCCCGCCATCCAATATGTATTGAGCTAGAGAAGATGAATCATACGAGAGCCCAGCTTATTAACTCCCATCGCTATGTTGAGCAGCAAACGTTCTTCATTTGCTTCAGTTTGTGTGTGCGAGGGAGGGAGAGGGCTGGTGAAGAGGACAGACTGAACAGAGCATAGATGTGGGAACAGGAGCAGCAATGTGGAAACCAAAGGGATGTTCAACAGCTGGTAGAGAAGGGAGGTGCCAGAGAGGGGCATAGGTGAGTGGGGTAGCGCAAAAGAGGGCCAAGAGTTCAGAAAACTCCCTTTTACCCAAGAGCAAAAATACTCAGAGCACCAACATGAAAAAGATAGTAAAAAGTAAAGGTCGTAGAACAGCACAACACCCATTAGTCGCTCCCCTACCGAGAAGCGTGTCGCTGGGAAAGGAAGAGCTGCTCTGGCCTCCCACAACAATCGCTTTGCAACACTGGCTCCTTAATCTGTCAAATTTGCCAGAAATTGCTAAATCAAATGGCATGGGTAGAGCCCCAGCAGAAATAGTTACTGTCTGCTGAGTTGGTAGCACTCAGATGAAAAACGTGAGCTTCCCTTTTCTCTGGAAACCATTGTACGGGGCTAACAGAAAAACAACAGCCTGACAGAAGGGGTCTACAGCAAAAGGTTAAAGCAAATTATAACGGAAACCTTTTGAGCCTTTAACATAGTTTCTGGCTAGATTAGTCCTTAAATAATGCAGGTTAAGCATAGAGAGTAAAAAAATACAAAGGAATATTTTTGTAGGAAAACCCCTTTGCACAGAAAGCTTGACTTTAGCCTACGTAACCCCACCTGGAAATGTGCATTTTTTGATCGACATTCTGAAGGGTTTTTAAACCAGCAAGCGCAGTGCTCACCATTTCACTTTTCACTGTGATGGAAATAACAGGGGGTTCAAGTACTTTCTTTGAGTACAGGGCTGTTACTGAAACCCAAGCTGAACCCGTCAGCGTGCACACCCTTAGCAAGGTGATGGTCATGCATGTTCCGTCAAACACGTATTTTCCCCCTGAAAGGAGAAACACTACTCATCGACTAACTGATAGCCAACAGCCACGCTCCTGGGGGCGGGGGCATGGTACCACCACTATCTCCATTTTAACACCTTTCTTTCCCCTTCCTGCAAATAAGTGAGAATAGCCAAAAATTGTTACAAAAAATATCAGGAAACCTTTTGGGGAGGAAACGATCAGTCTCCACTGTCCAATAACTGCAATTATACAACAAGACTTCCAAGACAATGTTTTGGAATTTTTGGTGTTGAGGGGTTGCTGATGACATATCAGTATATATTGAGAGCATAAGATAATGTCAGAATTGTCTGATGCTTATTGTTTTTCTAGTATTTCTACATTTTTAAATATTTCTACATTTTCATAATATTTCTAATATTTATTTCTAATAACTATTTTTAATACATGGTGGGTAAGCAACAGTTGTGGAAAGGTTTTTCGTTTGTTTACAGAGCTACCTATATGTTTATTGATTTATAATTACATTGCATTTATCTGTTACTCTTGAGATTTATGACATATCCTTAATGATGACTAAACATTTTGTCAAGCAATTCTCATTTACGGTTGAACTTAAGTATGTGATAGTCCAATCATTTTCTGAATCATCAGGCACTTATTAATATCCCATTATATCCTTAAAGAAATGTTAACATCCAACCATAATTGTTTGGAAATGCTGAAAAATATTTTTATTCAAAGTGGTCTTCAGCTGACACTTTTCCTACATCTGGTATATTAATTTTTCCATCTTCAGGAAAATCTTGCCCTGAGAAAGAATACCACTGCAAAGCTGCCATGGAACATGTAGGAATAGGACATTTTTTATTAGACCATTATGCAGTCAGTCTGTGGAAATCACTACTCTCCCCTTCTTTTACAGATTCTACACCCCAGATTCTACTTTGGTGATAAGGATCCAAAAATCAACCTCTCTTAGGTTAGCTGGAAATGACCTGGCAAAGGAGATACCAAGCAAATGCTCTTCTGATCCCTCCAGAGAAAATCAGGGTGTTATCAGGCCCCCCAGGAGTGCTCAGGCACCAACAGTGCAGCTGTGCCTGGATAAAACCGAGGGGCTGAAGACTACGGAGACACCTCTTCCTGCACACACCTGGAAGTGCCAAAGGCCACCCAAAAGCTGTGGTTGCTGCCAGCTTTTATGTCTCGCCTCCGATAAGAAATCAATGCAGATGGACACCGGTTCCAGCTTACACCCCCAGTGGGGGTCCCAGCCTGGGGAAGTGCTGGCAGCCGTTCTGCGGTGTCCCGGGAGAGCTGCCACCCAGCGCTCAGACACTCTCGGCAGAGCGGAAGCCAAAAAAGCAGAAGGCAGGGCCATGGGAAACAGATACGCCCTCACCTAGAAATCTCGGTGATGTACTTACAGAAAACATACTTGTACTTCGAGCTCTTTCACAGTTGTCATCTTTTCAGCCCTTCCGTTTATGGAAAAGCCTTATTCAAGTTATGCAAAACTAATTTGGTTTATTATGTCCTTGAGGCTCCTGGCTGGGTTTTAGTAAAATGAGGAACTGCACTTAAACAAAGACATCTTTTTCCCCTGTTCTTGAAATGTTCAGAGCCTGAGTAGCATTGTCGGGTTTTTAACAATTCACAAAAAATACTTTTCACTGTTAATGTTCAAGATGTGAATCTTACACAAGGGCTTTCTAAGGGAAAAGAGATGACTATTTTAGAAAGCAAATTCTGTACCTACAGAACAAGCTATCCAGACGATTGCCTCTATTTATCTGATGTTCTAGGGCTGCTGTTAGCGTCAATTCATCATCTTCTCCTTCAATATGCAAGATTTGTTTGCAAAAACTAATCAGGCATGACAAGGCAAGGCAGGTTATTTCCTTTCGTTCACACAAGCTTATGTTCTGAAACAAAGCTATTAGGATACTTAATGCCATACGTGCTCTTCTAATGGACAACATGCACCATATGATAGCAAACTGTCGCTGTGACCATTATTTTTCTTGGGAGGTTTTCAGCTGAAACCTTGAACTCTGTAAAATTAAGATAGCCCTACTATCATTTCAAAGCTAGTATTAATTTTCCCTTTAATAATGATAATATATAATTATTGTATATACAGTGGTGCATTAATATAATCCCCAGCAGGAATGAAAGAAAAATCTCTAAATACTGGAAAGACAACAAACAGGATGTCTGCTGCTTCCTGAAACAGGCTTCCAACAGCAACTACTGATGAATGTTGCTTTACAGGGTTAGGCATTTCTGAGAAGTCATTGCACAGATCACATTTACTCTATTAAAAAAAAGCATAATATAATATATTATCTATATATAATATATATTATATATAAATAATACAGCCATAGGCACATACCAATGAACACATCTCTGTCCAAGAAGGCTTATGTGTGTGTCACTGCACACAAACTTCAGAAAATAACAACAGGGAAGCTACTAAGCTGGGAAAGAAACATCAAATACTAAAATGAAAGACAAGGAAACAGATGGAAGTCAAGAGGAAAAACTCTTAGCATGCCATAAAAAAAAAATCTCTGACCAGGAAGAACGTATTTGACAGCATGCACATCGTGAAAACACGCATCTACTCACAAGTAACAGTTTGTCTTAGTGAAATCACACACTGAAAGTTAACAAACAACCGACACGTCATGGGCAGATCGGCACATTCTTCATGCTCAGTCTTCCACTCAGCCTCACCAAGCCACCCATATTTCAACTAGATCCTTGCTTAATAGCTTATTTTAGCTTTTAGGGAATCTTTAAAGCTTTGAGAAAAGTGCCTCAAGTTCCCTCAGCTGAGTGAATACTGGTGCAGCTGCTTGATTACATCATTTTCAGAAACGATCAGCAGGAACTTTCCATGCTACTTAAGGGTGTACTTCTGCTAATTAGTATTGCAGAAATACAGTTTCTCAATTTTATGTTTAAAGAACATTTCTCTCCATAGAGAATGGTTTTGTTTGTTTTGGTAAGTGAAACATGGAAAAAAAAAATCTACCTGTCCTATTAAGTATGTTTTACCTTTGCTCTCCAGATTTCTGGCTGGTTTAATTCTTTAAAAGTTAATTTCCATTTTCATTTTCTCTGATGTTCCCATACAGCCCCTCAGCTTGTATCCTCTTGCTCCACAGACACACACACAACCGTCAGCAAGCAGAATATTACAGTAAGTGTTCAAACATGCCTATATTCACATTTAAGGAATGGAGACGTAATTGGAGGGAATGCTTGAAAAAATAGCTGATCACAAGCAGCATGGGATTAGCTTAACTCGTAAAAAGCACGAGACCAAGGACTCTGCAGCAAAGGACCCAAGGGCGCCTCTGGCAGGAACACTAACCTGTAAGTAGGGAGGGCAGAAATTTTACAGAAGAGAAGTTTGAGTTACGCTAGGAGTAATGAGACAGTACGTAGAAAAACAGGAAACCACTTTCCCCAGATTGTATCATGTTTGTCTTTTCTCTTCAACAGCTACACCGAAAAGGCAGATAGCTATAAAAGAAAAAGGAAAAGAGCCCATATGGAGCAGCAAGACAAGACGTTAGGGAGTCATCTTGTTAAACGTTAGACAGCAATGATAAGAGAGCCCATAAATGACAAACTTTTAAAGGACTTGAAAAGGGAAAAAAGAGAGAAAGAGACTGATGCTATCTAAGAAAAAAAAACCCTATAAATTTATCTAAGAACTGGTCATAAAAGAATTGATAAAAATGCTCCATCTCTTCTTCCTATTAAACCCAGTCCTAATTACAGCAGCTGAGAGCAGCAGAGCATTTACAACCACAGAACCAGCCCAGCCTGCCAAATTTCTCAAACGCTCCTATCAGCAAACTCTCAAATGGAAACACTTCAGAAGCAAACTATGCAGGCTCTGCTGCTTCCTGTGATCCTGCAGACCAACTGCAGGCCATTTATCACAGCATCTTGAACCACTGCATTAGAAAGTTCATAAAAACAAATACCTGGCTAAGAAATTCAGGAAAAGATTGTAGAAATAAGTATAGGCTTTCAGCCTGGTACCACGCTCCCACGGGAGTTATGAGAAAGTTTAAAAAAAAAAAGTAGTCCTGGCTCCTCTATCTCAGCTTCGTTATTGACATTACTGGTCAAGGAGCCTTCGTGAAAAAACGCGTTTGCTAGCTGTTCAGATTGGACAGTCATATGAGTATCGTTTGGTCAAAGTCTCACCACATGTCAGCTTGGGAACCAAAAAACAAGAGACTTAAAAGGAGGACCCAGTAGTTATCCTCTTATCCTGTTATTCCAGCCAACCTTGTAATTGTCCCTTAACTAGATCCCATTATCAATAATCCTTTTAGGGGGATCCGTTTCACTTTAAACAGCTTATTACATGGATGACAAAAGAAGCAAAAATAGCTCAAGAATCATCAAACAACAAAAATATGTCTAAAAACAATGTTTATATCTTGATACACAGAAGATGATATTCCTTAAAATCTTCTCTAGGTGAAATTAAGTTTTTTCCATAAAAGAGAACAGGCCCTAGTGATTTTTTTCAAGAACATCTTCTATTTACAATGGAGATTCACCCCATCTAAGGAATAAACTAACTATTACGATAGCATTATTTAAATTGCACCTTCTGAATTACCTGAAAAAGTAACCTGGAGTATCCCAAAGAACAGTTGTTACAGGGAACTGTTGGTTCACCCATGAGTGCATCGACACCATAATAACAAAAGGATAATCTTGATTTCATGTTAAAACTAATATACAAAAATTAAGGTCAAATTAAATTAATATCTATTTCTCAGCTAAGAGACCCCTCACTGAGCTAAGTTTCCATTTCCAGTTAAGTAACACCTGTGTATGTTGGTAGCCTGAAAAACACCTGAAAGATGTTGCTAGCAATGTCTGCCTATGAACCTTCCTGAACAAAGCTTTGTTGCACGCTCCAAATCCTGCATTGTTAGACCATTTTTCTTCTTGAGCAGGTATTTCACATTAGGGCAGGTTGCATTTGATCAATCTTAAAATACTATAAACTTCCAAATTCACCTGAAGAAAAAAAAAAATCCCAACCAACTTTTAATCAGTCCTCAAGTGCCAGCTGATTTCCTTTTCCTCCTTCACAGCCACCCTAAGACACACTCCACTTGTTTCACACATTATTCTGCTGTCACCACCTTCACATCCTCTGGTTTTTCTCCAATTTTTCCCCACCCAGTTTTTATTTAGTGCTTCAGTGCCAACTGCATAGTCCTTCCCTGTCAGGAGACATTGATAGATTGACAACATCATTTACATGCTTGCTATATTCTCTAGGAGCAATAAAACTAACTTTTTTTAATTTTCAAGGAGTTTGTCCAAGGAGTAGCTTCAGGTACCAGGTTTTCACAACTGTCTCCCAAGACCTGTCTCCCAAGATTTACTTTCTCATTTGGATAAAAGAGTGAAGTTGCCTACTAAAGGAGTCCTCTGCAAAATAGCTCTGCCGATATGCCCAAGATGCCCATGCAAGAGCTCTTATTTGAAGTATTTTGTTATCCCATCCTTTCTGGCAAACAAGCAGAACTTGGAAACTCTGACAAGTGTCATTTTACCATCAGTCATGTGTGGGCTGTTTCTATGCAGCGTGCACCAAAAGCAAAAGGCAGAATTACGTCATGCGGGTTGCAACACCCCGGAGATTGCTCTCCACTCCATTAACTTCATTAAGAATAAACTTGCTGTGTGGGATAATCCTGTTTATTCTTTCCAACTTGCTACTCCATCAGGCTAAATTAAACAGACACTGATAGAAGGAGCTCTGACCACAAATGAGAAAGAGGTGAAACACTGGCTTCATGAAGAGCAGAGGATGGTGGGTCAGGCAGGCGATGAGTCACAGTTCATCCTAAATTTCCCGTTCTCTCTTGCACTGCCTTGCTCTACTGCCCTACATACTCTGCACCTGGATCCCTAAGCAAACCAAAATGGTAACTGCTCAAAGCGTGGGATCTGTGCTGTGCACCACTGAGCTAAAGAACGGGGTATAGAAATAACAGTGTTTGCTTCTACAGGGAGCCGGCTCTGGCTGGGGTGCACAGGGATGTCTCTGCTACAAAGCTGTTTTGCCCTGCCAATTTGCATTGCAGGCACATATCAATTTGCAAAAATGAAAATGAAAATGAAATTTGACCAATTTAATTGTTCTCCAATTACATCCTGTATTGACTGCTGAGATTTTCACATATTTAGGGTGGAAGCCAGGTCCTTCAATACCTAATGAGACCAATTGCGTATTTTTGCGGAGTTTGAGGCCCCTTTGTGATCAGCTGTGATGCCGCATTCAGTACATTCTTCATCCAATGCCAATTTCTCTGCTGTCATCAAGTGGTACTTTATGGCAGCTGCATTTCCCAAATTAAATATCTGGGCCATTTTTAATACAAGATATCAGATGCACAGAGAAATAGTCTGAACTAGTTTTAGACAAGGAAACAGAAAATATTAATTCTATACTTAAGAATGAAAACAGCTTTTATACAAAAAGCCCCAGATGCTACTGGAGCACAGCACTAATACCGCTTAAGTGGAGAAATTACCTGGTCTTTCTATTAACTCAGTCCCTTGAAGAGGGGAAGTGCTGCTCCTCTCAGCTGGCTCTTCTTGCTCAGCTGATTTCCATTTCAATATTCTCTCTGCCCACAGGAGGACTTTTTTCAGTCCCTTCAAAAAAGGCACTTTTGCTTGCTACTGCTGGTATCATGCTATAGCTGCCCCAAGGACCATTCAGACTAATTAAATAAAAAACCGCTATTATAGAAGTTTAGCAAAGAGAGAAAAAGGGAGTCAACAGGCAGAGGGCACTTTATGAAGAAGCCTCCCAAATGCCTTTATCCAAAACAAGACGTGTTGGCTTGTTAGATTAAGCAGGTCAGATAGTGTAACTTTCAAGCTTTTACAGAAGAAAGTGTAACTTAAGGGGATATTTGCATGAAAGCAAGGTTGCCAGCAGATACAGTCAATAGGGAGAGAACTCTGCAGGAACATGTTGCAGCGCAGGACATGATCATGGTGAGAAGAGATGGGCAGTGGTTTGTTATCCAAACTGACAGGATCTCATCTGGAAGGCTGCAATGCTTAAAAAAACAAAAAAAGAACATGAACTACCAGAAATGTTTCTTTCTCTAAAAAATGAAAAGCTGCTTCTAATGAGAAGTAACAACATCAATACATTCAAATGGGAATATCACATCAAATCAATTCCTTAAGTGTCAACTCAAAACATCAGGTTACAATCTCAAAAGTCAGCCCATGTGACAAAAAAGGCAAAGCACCAAATTCAGTGCTGCAACACATTTTAAAACCAACTATAGATATTTATTGAACGTTGATGCTGAGCCACACCTGTATAGGCAAGGCTGAGTGCGAAGCCCCTGGCCCAGGAAATTTCAACCTCAATAGCTGCGAGACTGGATGCAGCACTTCAGTGACAGAATGGTAAAGCTGGCTCATGCCTTGAAAATGGAACCATTTTGGTTTTGACCTGTCTTATTTCAGCTCTTCTTTCCCTGTTCTTTTAGTGACTTTTATGGGGAAATAAAGGTCATGAGCTTGAAGGGCTGGTTATAGGGGCCTCCGAAGGAGAGGAACAAACACAAAGCCAAGAAATTACCAATCCAAATACCCCGGTAGCTCGAGGAAAGCATATGAGTATGCGCATGATTTCATGTGGGATCACATAGTCCATTGCAGTATCAGCAAACGAAGACAGAGCAGAGAGGAGCTGGGACAGTGGCCACAGACAAGCAGCGCACAGCCCTGTACTACCAGCTTCTCAGCTGAGCACCAACTAGCAGGTTGCCTGAACAAGCTCCAAACACTCCTCTGTCGAAGGAGCTTATATATTGTCAAACATGACAACTTGATGAGATGAGCCCTAAAATGCACAGGAGGAGGAGGTATTTGCCTATGTCAACAGACTAAATTAAGAAGTTTTGTGTGGTCTTCAAGAAGCTCTCAAAGCCAACCAAGTTTAAGATGCGTGTACAACGAACACTCTAAGATATGACTTATTAAGCACTGTAACAACCCCAAAAACACTGTGGCCAGCAGGAAAACCATTTGAATCAGGAGCAACATGTTAATTAAGAAACTCAACAGCACCATAGACTCCAAGAAACCCCTAGGGAGGCAAGGGAAAGATCCCACTTCCCACATTTGCATTTCACATCTGGGAAATGTGAGTCATCACATCCACATTGGGAGAAATCCAGAAACTGCAGGAAGGAAGGAAGCAAGCTTTGAATTAAAAAAAAAAGTGAAGGACAGGAGACTCTTTCCATCTTGAACAAAGGGAGAGAAAGATCAGCACTGTCCTGCTGAGGACTAAGCATGAGGAGTTAAATTCCCAACTTCAAAACTATTTTCAGGTCCTATTCAGAAAAGGGGATGTCGGAGTTTGGTGGTTGTTAGCTAAAACATCTTCTCACTTTTTGTACTCAAAACTTGCCTCTAGGATCTTCTGCAACGGCTGGGAAACACCTTTCATTTTTTAAATATCCAAAGACAATGTTTCCTTCTTCTATTTGTCTCCTATCTGGAACTTTGCTATCAAGAACTGAAATTTCTTTTACCATATTTTCATCTGCACTTTTACCTAATGCTTAAAATGAATTCAAAAGAGGCTTCCAAACATTAGGTACACTGTTACCCCAGAAGAAATGGAGCATAAATGGTGTGTGTAGGCAAGGAGACTGGCAAACTGAAACAGTTGAGGAATCCCAGGAGTTTGGTCACATCCCTTGGCAGGCTATGGATATCACTTTGATGGTATCACCAAATGTCAAGACCAGAAGAGACATTTCTCTTGACAAGCACAGGCCAGCTCTCATCTAGCAGAAGGAAAATTTATAATTTCCAGTCCCTTCCAGATCACACAAAAAAACTTGTAGAGTTGGAAAGAAAAGAGTGACGGATTAGCGCTCCATAAATAACCGACCAGTGAGTTACAAGAACAATAATGTACATTATAACTAAATATCTACATATGGCCTAGGGCTGCACATTACCATTATTTCTGGACACTGTTATGATGATCCTCTGGCAGCAACTAATGTACTTACTGCTCAAGAAGCATTCAAGAACAGTATTCCCCAGAAACTGAATAGATTCTTATGACAATCATAACAGTTAAAGAAAATAATGTTTAATAGTAAAAGGAGCCCAGTTTATCTCAGCTGTATTGTTTTAACATTAATTTTAGCTTTATTAACTTAAATAGCATTACCCAACTTACACTTTGCATCAACTTGCAAACCTGTTTCCTGGTGCATACGAGTGTGGAGGTACACCCACCACATAGACCAGACATACAACACATGTAAAGAAGACAGTTGCTTCATTCTGCTCCGTTACTTACGTAACACTCCGAGACAGCATTCACACCAAAGCCCAGAAAATAATCTTACAATAAAACACCAGAAAAGCAAAAAAAGAGACCAGAAATCCTTCAGTGAAAACAGGTAACATTGTCTAAAAGCAAACACTAAAGACCACTTCATTTACTGCCTTCTCACTTCATTATCCCATCAAATGAAACAAGCAGAAACTAATAAATATGACACATAAAACACACAACAACAAAAAGTGCTGCTTCATTTGTTTTGAGTCCCAAGGAAAAGCAGCAAGAATATCCTGCTTTGTGGATGACCTGCAATTCTCCAACACTGAACTACAGCTGAGAAACAACTATTCAACGGCTTTTGTATTGTATGCAAAGTAACTGATAGAGTTTTACTAATGAAGATTAAGCTCAACCCAACTCACTAATAAAATATATTGTCTTATTCCCTCAAGCCAGCCCCCCAATTCCCAGCTGCTGCAGGCTCTGGGGAAGAAGTCTGCCACAAATTGCTGGCTAATCTTACCACTGAATAATTTATCTTGCTGCCGAAGCGATGAGCTGTTGCCTCAGGGGCCTGCGCAGCTTAAAGTCCCGTGGAGACAAAAGTGATGGATTTTGCCTTTACAGTGAAAGGAAAGATACTGCAGGTGCCTCCTGGCTATACCTGCGTTCTGCGGGATCCTGATCTGTACTGCCACGGTGTCTATGACCGTGCCAGAGCAGCTGGGCATACAGCACCACCCGTCCTCCGGTACTGAAACCGGAGAATGCTTCTTCCAAAAGCAGAAGGATGAGGGACCTTAACTCCAAAGATTTTGTACGCAAAAGGTCATAGCTTGCCCTACATGTAGTTACATCCAGCATCCTACAAGTCTAAGAGAGACAAGGAGACAATCCAGAAAAAGACAGTCTCCATCCAGGTATCTTCATCCAGAGCAGCTGAATTGGTATATAGTCCTACTGGCAACAGCTCTTCCACTTACACATCATAGCAAGTGCAGACAGCTTCCAGAGAAGAAAACAAAACTATCTTTGCAGTTCAATAAGCCAAATAGAAAACACCTTCATTTTCAGTGAAGAAAAATGGAGTGATTAACCTGGATGTCTTCGATTTTGGTTTTAAAGGATTGCACCTTTCTAAATTTCTCCATACCACAGGCTGGGAGCCTACCGCCTGCAGGCAAGCTGTAGCTTGCAGTTTTACTGCCCACAGACACATCAATATATGTCAATTAATATAGGCAACAATATAGCATATGAAAGATGTATTTTGCTCTCCTAAGGCTGCTGGCAAGAAGCCCCTTTCCTCTTAGAAAGAACGGATAAAATGAAGATTTTTTTTTTTTTAAATCTGCTTTTTTAAATCTACATGAGACTCTAAGAAGATAATCCAGACTGCAGTTGTAGTGACCCACCATAGGACAAACAGTAAAGATAACATATTTTTCTTAACTCTATTACAGTTTCTTGTTTTAGGTTACAAGGAAAAAAACTCTGTCATTTTTCTCTGTTGAATAAAGACTGTAATAGCAAGTAATTACTCCTTCAAGTTCTGTGAACAAGAAAGTGTACCATCATTCTCTAAGTACGCACACATACCACACAGAAGTTCATGTGCTGAAAGTGTTTTCTTACTGGCTACAACAGAGAAACAAAGTGTCTAAAATAAGATTGAGAGCAAGTCTTAAAACAATGCACAAAAGCATCAATGCTCTCCAGACTGAAATAAGTTAGAGCAGATTACAGAAAGCTTACACTCCGCTGACTTTTCAGTCTCACCATACCAATTAAAACAGTGCCATTTGCCTAATCACTTCTGCCATTCAGAATTTAACAGCAGGTCTACGCTACATTCAAAAGCATATTTAACATTATGTGTACATGTAAAAGCGAGTAATTTGCATGCAGGTGACAATTATGCTCTCTAGGATTAAAGGCACCCTCTTAGGGGTGGTTTAATCTTCCCTTTTAGAATTTTAGGCATCAACCTATCCAGCTGAATATAATCTGATTAATAAAACTCATACCCTTATGATGCCTAGGTCTATTTTCCAGAAAAATGGGCTTTTGAAACCCTCATACTGCAAGAGAGAATAGTATAGGAAATGTATCCTGAAGTTATGCAAACACATAGCTATACATCACAGAAGTAAAATCATTAGGTGAAAACTCAGAATTACAACAGAAATACAGAATCAGTTCTTCATGTATACAGCTAACTGCATGTGCACAGAACTGCATTAAGATATCTGAGCATTCGGCTACATTTTCCAAGCAACTGCCATAACCACATGTCATCCACTATTGACCACAATTTGATAAGCAATTACTTCTTTCAGCAGCAGCAATGCCAGCAGAAACAGCCCTTACCTCCTGCTCCCAGCCACACGTTCCCTCCTCCCAGGCCACCTTCTCAGCCCTGACACAGCAGCCACGCAGTCAGACAGATTAAAGTAGCCGATAACCAAAGAAGAAAAGGCGCTTTTGAACCCGCGGCAGTTCCCCGATGCGGTTCACCACCAGCCCCACAAATGGTTGTACTAGTACAGCTCAGAGGGTGGCAGGGGGCTGCTTACGCAAGCACGGTTCTCTAAGGAAACGCATGCCAAATTTCTCCCTGAAGAAGCAATTGTGTTTGCACCTAAACATCTGAAAAATCTTCCCCCCACTGTGCCCAGTCCGTAGGATCTTGGCCTGGGAATATGGATCTGGAAGGGACCCCTGGGGGTCTCCTGGTCCCCGTCCTCGCAGTAGCGGGCAAGAACCAACCCAGCAAATCCAATTAGGGAGGAGATCTACTGTAGCAAGCCACTCGTTAGGTAAACGAAATACAGCTTAAACCTGAAGTGAATGTGCAAGTTGGGAGAAAAGAAGGTTCCTGAGGTTTCCCCCCTTTATGTATCAGTTAAATCAGTTCTGATAAAGCTCTGTAAAATTAAGTTACACACTATGCTATATTGTCTTTCATTGTCACTTTCCAACTTGAGTTTAAGGCAAAAGTTAATGATTGAATTTTAAAGGCATTAACATGGAAACCCCTACGGGAAGCCCTGAGAAACCTTCCACTAAAATACAGCTTCTGTTACACTGTTGCAAAAGATGAAAGAATAAACATTAAATATAACACAAGTGAAAAAATACAAAACAAAAACCACATAATGAGCTACGTATAGCTAAAGAAATAAATGTGAAAAGACAGTAACAGCTAATGATTTGAGGTGAGTAATAATACTGCCTTAACTGAGGCATAATAGAATCACTCTGAGCAAAATGCAATCCTGTTTCACTTCACTAAGTTTCATGTTATCCTCAAATTTCCCAGCGCTAACGGAAATGTTTCCTCATTGCCACTGCAGGAGCGGACTTACAACAACAGACTCAGCTACCCCAACCAGCTTGTTAACTTAATGAAATCAATTCAGTCAAAAGGCTATCACACAAACCCAAATTCATCCCAAATACCTAAATAACAACTTATTCCTAGAGATATTAAACAGAACACTTCAATAAATGAGTGCCAAATTATCAGAAAGTTCAAAATAAGGATAATACTCATTGTATCTTTTGGCTTTTTTTTTTTTTTTTATTGAACAGTTTCCTGAACTTAGTCAGCCTGTCTGTGAAAACAAAATTTCCTATAAGACACAAGCCTACAATACCACCTGGCCTAAGTATATTATTGCACACCTGGTTAAGTCCTGCAAGGGACTAAGTATTCTCCTGGAAATGAATTTTGTTAATATCCCAGAAGAAGTATCAAGGCTGTTCAGGATGGGGATCACTGAGATTAGACTTTATTAACTAACTATTTCTGTGGAAAACCACAGACCAGCTCTTCCAGCCCATCACTGAGCAGTCTGCGCCTCAGTTTTCAGAGCTCTTTTGGGAGCCACTTCCACACACACGGCCACAGCCAGTGTAAGCGAGTCTAGGTAACAGCCCCGTAGGTCCCATACACACACGGACATAGTGCACGCAGCAAAGCCTCGCTCTGCCATCTCTTCCAGCCATCTCTGAACAGGTATATTTTTTCTGCTTATGCAACAGAATAAAAGAGAATTAAGTTTTCTTGTACCATCTAGGAACTTGAAACGCTGTTTATTCTTTAACTGTCTGACTAGCATTTTATCTAACCAACAGCTTATATATATATGTGTGCACATATATACAGTTCCTTCATTTAATGATGGGGTTTACATTTATTTTTATTTATTTTTTTAACATTTCTGCAGTCCTAGGCTCCATGATGCAGACGGGGCACGAAAGCGAGCCGGAGCGCTGCAAACCGCCGCGGAAGAGCTCCGCGCTGCCCGCCCCGCTCCGCGCCCCCTCCCCGCACCGCCCGCCGCCGCGGCGCAGCTGCGCGCCCCCGCCTCGGCGACCCCCAGCCACCTCCACATCGCCACCGCGGCGCGGGGACCGCCCCCACGCCCAGCCCCCCCCCCCTCCCCGCAGCTCTCGGGAGGAGCCCCGCGGCCCCCCGCGCAGCCCCTACCTGCAGGCTGCAGCCCCCGCGGCGGCGGGAGGAGCGGGGCCCGCCGGTGAGCGCTGCCCCCGGGGGGGGGTGGCTCCGGCGGGCGCGGGGCGGGGGCCGGGGCCGGGCTTTGGCCCGCGAGCAGGGCTTTGCACCGCGGGTGCTGCGGCACATGGGGCAAGGAGGCAGGGAAGCAGCGCGGTTCCACCTCCGCTCCGTGAGGAGCTCCAGACCCCACAGGAGCTTCCCCCGCCGCCCCGGTCGCCCACCTTCCTTGTCGGCTGGCAAGGAAAAGCCGCCGGCTGGGAGGGCGGCAGCCGGTTCCCTTCTCCCGCTGCCGCCCCGGCGCTGCCCTGCAGCGGGACCCGGTGGGCTCCCCGGGGCGCTCCTCCTTACCGTGGCTCCGGCTCCGTCAAGCTGTCGTCAGAGGGACCAGGAATCCCTCCTTGCGTGGTACCTCCACCAACATGAAAAGGGCGTCTCAACAGTGCCACGGGTACTTTCATCGTATTAAGAGGGTTTTTTTTCCTGTCAAGGCAAAGTCTGTACTGGGATTTCTGGATCAGTTCTCTCAGGCATTTCAGAAGGTATTTTTGCACTATTTCAAAGTCAGGCAACGCTCAAGAGTGGAAATATCACCAAAACTTGTGCATCCAGATGGCCCTGTCACATACACCAGCCCTGCATGCCCTATTCACTATGCGGAGTCGTGCTGCCGTTGCTTGCTAATCTTTAAGTTTTCAAACTCAATTCAAAAACCCAGGCCGGGGGAAGGACTCACACAGATTTCAGCAGGCTTTGGACCCTAGACTCTTGGAACAAGTTTCAAATTCCAGCAGCCTTTTGTTTATCCAAGGAAGATAAACTAAGTGGCCTGCTGAATACTGCATGGGTTCTCAGACAAGATCTGGAAAACAGCAGGTCTTGGCTCAGAAGGGACATTAAACATCCTGTGATCCTTTCCATGAGAACAAAGATAAAATGGGACCTTTTCTTACCCTTCCCAAACACTGTCGCCAGACAAGGGCTGCCTGGTTCCTGTCTTTCACCCAGGACCTTGCTGCCTTTCAGCGCTGCCATAAAGAGCAAGTCCAAAGCTCCCAGGAGGGCACAAGCAGAGCCAGAGGAGAGGGTGGCTGGGAGGCGTTTGCTACTCTGCTCTTCCAGGGCAAGTTCAAAATCCTTCAATGTAAGGAAGTACCCACAATTTGGGTAAGCACGGCAGCTTCAGGGCGGATTATTAGTTGGAAAAGACCCCCCTTTCCAGGTGACAGAGCTACTCTGTAGAGGACAGCAGCATGAGGTGTCTAGGAGAGACTGGTCTACAAGTGCTTCCCCCTCCTGCACACTGCGGGGTGAAGCTGTGCGCTGGGCAGCCCACACCACCTATGCACAGGTTCCCTAGCACAAGTACTCCCCTTGCTGCGGCTCACAGCAGCTGTAGAGAAAAGGGGCTAGGTTTTCCCCACCAATGGCGTGGGAAACAAAAACTTGTTCTTGAACAAGAAAAAAGCGCAGCTCTTACTTTCTTGGTGAGATTTTGTTTTTTTCCTCTTTTTTACAGTTCTGTAATATTTTGGAAATTTTTAAATTTGGAAATATTTTTAACCTTACCTGGATTAAACTATGCTTCATGTTGAAAGATTTTCTTTGCCAAAATCCACGGCTAACATAATTGCAAGAGGCTTTATCTGTACTGCGTAGCACTGCCAAATAATAGACAGCTCTGAACAAGATGGCCTGTGCATTAAGCTACCACTCAAGAGACTGGGAATCTCAGCATCGCGACAAACTTCCTCTGCAAGTCTGGTTGGCAGCGTCTCTATGACAACTCCCCCTCAGCAATGGGAACGACAGTGGTTATCTATGTTGGCTGCTGACATTTTGACGTCTGGGTCAACAACAGGTAATGCTTTCCTCTCTGTGGTGTGGGAAGGATATGGTCAGAGCACTGCAGAACCACACCGTGTATTGTACACACCAGGAATACACAGAGAGGCAGTAACACTGCTCATACTCTGCTGACCTGGCCATTGGCACTATAACAACTTTAAAACACACTTTTGTGCTATTTAAATTTTTTATAAGTTCATTTTCAGCACTGAAGTATCACAAACTAGGCATCACCAAAACAATATGCATGACTTCATTTGGCTCTTCGGAGCAACAGTCTAACAATAATAGAAATACAAGGTTTTGGTTTACGTTCGTGTTTTACACATTCATGACAGGCTTCCTCTTGTCACTGCTGGAACAGTTTTTTCTCATGCAAGTTTCAACTGCTGACATCAGATAAATGATCGATTGCACTGCTCCATCTAGCAGTTTGACAAGGAACACAATGTAACTCACCTGTAATGACCTTAATACCTCCAGGGTTGCAGGACTATGCATGTTGCTCCTCTAGGACTGCTGTAATCACAGTATCAGAGGAGTACAGTCCTTCACCTGGAGTGCCTGACCAGGCAAAGAACATATCCGGGAAGGGGGTTGTTTTGGTTTGGTCCCCATGCAAACAAGAATAATACCTTTACACTTTTACACTTTCCAAACCACAAAAATAATCAGAAACTATAACACTATGGAATTTAATGGGTAAGACAAATGATTTTACAGTTTGGAGGACGGTTAGGTGCCATGGTATAGTCGATGGATGGCCTTCCTATGCATGTATGTTCTTAAAGTATGTTCTTTAATTGAACCTTTATATACAATTACCTGTGGTAAACTGAAAACCCCACTATCCTCCTTCCTCTGCCCTCTTCTTCCACCTCCCTAATACAGCCAGCCAACAGTACAGGATATACTGTAACGGCATGCTGAGAGTAACATTTTCAGATCTGGTCACTAACATTTGGATCTACAGCCTTTGGCATCCTATAGCCAAGAGGACACAGCTTCCCCAACATCTCTGGAAATTAAGCCAGATCTGGAGAAACAGCAGTCCCTACGGTTCCCTCAGCTCCCCTTCGGCAGCTACAGTCCAAACCTTGCTGACTCCAAGGCGAAAAGGTAAAGTACTCACTTACCACTTGTGAGCGGAGGCTCCTTTCTGAAGGTGAAGGCAAGCTCTGTGGCTTACCGACGTACAGGGCTTCATCAGAAGATCAAAAGACTCTGATGAATTCCTCAAAATGCGTGGCTGTCTAAGTCATATATGGAACCTGGGTTAGAAAACACAAGGTGTGTAATTGTTATTCCATGGCCTCCTCACTTTTTACACGGACATTAGCAATTCCTGGAACATAAGACCATCATACAGCATCAGACCAAAACATGCACTTAAAGCCAGCTATGTTTCTAATGACACCCAGAACTAGATGCAGGTACATCTTGCAACCTATTTTGCCTCATCAAGCGTATCATCTTCCAGAACCTTTGGAAATTCTGGCAGAAATATCCTCTTTTTCTTGTTATAAACTAAGTATAGGCAGATCAATGCTTAATATTAGCTGAACAGGAGGATGATTCATCTCCTTTTAGTGATTACAAGCTTGACATTTCAAAACTCTTGCCTTGCTGCTGTTTATCTGGCGATTCCTTCTGGCCTGTCATTGAAATCCTTGGTCCGAGCACACACAGTAAGCTTTTTGGACACATTTTGATGCATGTATTTTAGAAAGATCAGCTCTCCAGCTAGCCAGAATTTTCCAGTGCAACAATTTTTCACTAGAAAACACAGATTCACCAAAACAAATGTTCTATGGAAATGTGGTTCTGTGGCTATATAAAGGCAGGAACTTTAAAAAAAAAAACCCTTGTCCGTCAAATGACTTTCTTTTGGCAGCCTGCTAGGCTTCCTGCTAGCAGCCTTTCTGGTGGAAAAAGGGAAATTTCAAAATGTCTAAATTTCATTTCACATCAGAAGAAAAACTTAATTATATGTTGGAATTTTTCACAGCATGGGAATAATAAATTTGAATTAGTTGTACTTGGAAGCAAGCCTTTGCACAGCCATTCCAGTCTCTTCCATAGCCACTTGTCTGTGGAGCAGAGGCTCGGGCTATTTCAATCCATACAGGAATCCGACACCAAATTCGGCCTGTACTGCTGCTCTAGTCTTGAGGAGAGCTAACCACTTCCATGGCTCTGCGACTTTTCATGGCAGTATGTTTTTGTTCTCCCTGCTGCATGACGAGTATGGCTTGCTGTGCTCTTCTGCAGAGCCGGTGTTAGCAGCTTGTCCTGCTCACCGTCAACACCCTCGCCTGCGCCAACTCTTGGTGAAAAGCACAAGCTGAAGAAGGCTGAACTGGGGTTCAAAGCCTGAAGGCAGCGCAGGTCGTCTTTATCCTATTCCCCAAACCAGCACGATACCAAGTGAAAGAAGATGGCGAGCCACCACCGATTCTCCACACCTCCACAACACGAAGAACCAGTCCCTTGGCAGGAATTGGCTGTACCTCAGACAAAACTCCGGCTGGCACTCGCTGACTGCTGGGGCTTTCAGGGAGCGCTCCTCACCCGTCCCAGGGTATGCCGTGCCTCCGGACATTTTTTCCCTCCAGCTCACCTGTAAAATGCACAGCTTAACAGCTACAACTACTTTCAATTCAGTTTTTACTACCTAGTTTTTGTATTTGTTGTGTTCGCAGGCTGGGGGAAGAGTTTCTTTGCTTTAAACTTTAATATACTCCTTTAAATAAAATATGCCTATTGATAATATCTACAGCAAACACAGAGTTAAACACAGAAACTATTGTCATTCCAGCCAGAGAGGAAGTTTGACAAGCATCAACGATTTCTGTTTTATTTGGAGATGTACCAGATCAGTTCCAGGGGCACTTATGCAAGACACAGCCTTACAGCCGATTTTTTTTTTTTTTCTTCACTCTGTGCGTGTGCAAGGTGGTTTTTTTCTTTTCCTCTGTCTGTTTGGTTTTTTTCTCTCTGAGTTAAGCATGTGTGGACAGAGACCTAAACCAGAGCCACCTAAAAGTACATCAGAAACTATCTGCTCTGGGTAGCAACATATTTTTTTAAATATTGCAACATTGACTCTCCACAGCCTTGCATTTCGGTATCGGGCTCGTGGCTGCAAAGCTGGACAAGCTGCTGCCATTCTGACACTGAGATGGTTCGGTTCCCTCTGGCCACACGGCAGTGGCTAAGCAAGGTGCCTTGTGGGTTCTCAGTGAGGTATTTTTAGTATGGAAATTCAGCAGCCCCTTGAAATGAGACGTACTTTGGAGAGAAGCCTTCCCCAGGGAGCCGGGGGCAGAGGGGTGCCGGGGCTGGGTACTGCACCGGCCTCGGGAGGGGCAGGGGCTGAAATCGGGCTGGCGATGCCATCCGGTGGGAAAAACGGCATCAGTGCCTTTTTTGTGCCGCCGGTACCGTTCGGTAGGAGGTGGTTTGAGGCATCATCCCTCCAAGGGCTAGCAGGTCAGCACAAACCAACCCACCCACCTTCTCACCAGGTTCTCCCGCTGTAGAACCACCCCGATGCTGTACGAGGTCTGCGGGCTCGGCAGTGGACCTGCAAAGGTAAGGGACGGCCATCTTTTGCGCAGGCATCCTTCACTGCTCTTGGTGATGAATACATGTCTGCATAAAGGCTTGAAGCCTAATCTTACCTGCTCAAGACGTGAAATTTAAAACCGTAAAGAGACATGGAACAATATTATCTACCATTTAATTGCTATAAGACTAATTTTATGACTGGTGACATTGATAGATTTCAGATTCAAGCCTGAGTAATATTTTACTAATTAAGGTGTTTTGCTTGTTTGTTTTTAAAAGCAGTTCTCTGATGTTTGTGTATTCAGCCTTTTTTTTTTTGGGGGGGGGGGGGGGGGGGGGGGGAGAGGGACAGGACAGAAGTTCCCCTCACTGAGTTGCTGGTCGTACACCATCACCTCCCTACCACAGCAGGGTAGGTGGAAAGGTCAGGGACTGAACGGGAACCGACTCTAAATTATCCTCTTTCCTCTAACAGGTCTGCAAGGCAAATAGGTTAGAAAAGGAAAAGCCAGTTCTTCTCTTACTCTTGTGAATAAAGAGATTTCAATCACCAAGCCTAACAATCTCCATACATAGGAAAGACAAACTTCTATGGTGTCTTCATACCAGTTGTCATGGACTCCACAGAGTGGTATTAGTAACAGCTCTTTTGCTCCTATGCTGATAAAAGCACTTAGAATTCCAGGGTTTGTATCTGAGAACCTTATAGTAATGTGTATAACATGAAACTTAAAAAAAAATCCCATAATGCTGTGAAGCAGATGTTCATGGAAATTTGACAAAGATTTTGCATCCTTGTCAAGTAAAAGAGCCAGAACAGGAATATAGGTTGTATGGCAGGTTAAAAATCAAGCATCTGATAGTGGAGAAAAATATCAGAAATTGAAAAAAGAAGTCTTCCTGACAGAAGCTAAGCTAACCTTGGTGATTCTTCCCATGAATAAAAGGGAAGTTCATTTTCAGGGGTTGGTGCCTCTTTTCTTCTGCTTATTTTTTTTTTGATGCAATTTCTCATGTGATGAGAGCAAGGGGTGGAGGGGAGAGAAGACTCTTATGAAAGTTCAGTACCTGAATATTTTCTGTCCTACCTGCAAAAGAGCAGCTGTAGTGTGAGACGGGTTATGGGTCAGCCTGCAGCCCTCATCAGAAAGCAGCTTTAGTTTCCCTTGCACCGCCCTTCCCTCTTCAAAGAAGAGGCAAGCCAGTGATGCATAGGGAGTTGCCACGCTGCACAGGCAAATCTGCTGGAGAGACGACTTCAAACCTCCTACATTTGAAGAGAAGAGAGAACTTACTTTCTAATCTAAAAAAGAAGTGACTAAAACACTGGGAAACATGGGAGTGGTTTTGGCTTATCTTGTATATGTTTCTGGATTTTTTTGTGCACAGGCTTTTGTAGCCAAGTGCAATATGCTGAACGCTAGCTGGGTAACAGCATGCTCCATGCTTCGGACATAAGAACAGCATGTATTTGTTCACTTAGTCAAATAACACTAGGGGTAAGGTTGCTCAAAAAACAAAACAATTCTGCTAAAAGGAACTAAAATATCTTTTAAGTACATTCAGAATTTTGTGATTCGTTTAGCCAGCCAGCTTGGAAAATGGAAAATTCATTTGTTAGTTTAGTTTTTTTTGAATTTATATGCATTACTTTACAGTTAACTTTTAAAAGTATTAGAAGAGTAAAAATAACTGTCAAATATAAGAGAGCGTTCTCACTGTTCAAATCCATTCCAATAATAATTTTTTATTTCAATCTTCAGGTGGAGCCTGCGCAACCTTCTCAGGGGAGAAGCTTCTCATAGCTTCAGTTGCCTTGCCCACATTATACTACTGCATTTCACAAAACAGGTGTTCACAGACCGCATTACTGTGCTGCCTCAGTTGCACACTGGGCTAAGGGTATGCCGAGAATCACGATATCCATGGGGTAATGCCAGTGGGAGGACAGAGGGGGCAGATTCAGTAGAGTAGGTAAAAATACTATTATCTCAACACAGTATTACATCTGCCAGTTGGTAATGATTTACCGATTTACACAAGAAAACTTCGATTGCAGTCACCCAACTGATGCAACTGTTATAAAAGCTTGTAGGAAAGAACCTTTTGATCAACAGATTTTTTCCTACGGGCTTGAGGCATATTTCTTGATCCTTACTGGCACAAACATATTCCCACTTCCACCCAGCCTAGCATTTGCATTCGGAACTCCTACAAGCTGAGACCAGCTATTTTATTTTTGTGCAATTGGCTAACACATACGAATGCAAAACAAAACCCCAAACAACAAAAAACCCGACCATGTCACAATATACCAGTGGCCACACCATCTTGTGGCTTGAAGCACTGATGTCTGTTGCAACAATCTTCTACATTATCAAACCAGTGGCTGTTCTTGATGAGGCTCTGTCTTGCTCTAAGTGTTTTTCCTCAATGCTTTCAAGGCAGCAGAGAATATGTATTCTCTTGCAAGGGTAAGTTCCTCTCACAAAAGAATTTAAACCAAAAAAGTATGCTACTTGGGAAAAGAAATAGTTCTAAAATATTATCTGAGAAAGTGGTAACATGGCTACCTGAGGCCACATCCTCATGGATGGGCATAAATGGAGATCTCAGTAACAGGGGTAAACACAACTCGGAACACACGCTGCCACGGCTGCTTTGGTACATCTTAGCATTTGTTAAAGGGCAACTTCTGCTTTGTACTAGCCACCATGTTCAGATTTGCTCAAACATCGAAGTTTGCAGAAAGATGGATGCGTCATCCATCCAAAAAGCTGGAAAACAGTGAAGCTGTCAACTTGGAAAGCTGGAAGTGCTCTGATCATCACAACAAAATAAGCAAAACCACTTAAGAACAGGGAGTGACACATTTGCTTTTTTCAGTACAACATGATGCCATTTCAGGCTGTTTGCCCTCCTTCATTGCCGTACATCAAACCTTTAACTTGGTGCTTCATCGTTGCATCTACAGTGTTTAGAAATAAAACAGGCAGCACCAAAGCACTCTGCTCCGGGGGCTCCGCTGGCTGCGCCACCCTGTCATTTGTAAGCAGCTTGGGGTTTACCGCGGGGGAAGCTGCAGGAGGCTGCTGACCCCTTGCTGCAACCAGCTGCTTTGCACAGCTGCGCACAACAGAGCAAATTGCTGAAGGCCAGCAGAAAAAAGCCATGTTTCTGCCAATATGATAGAACTGGTTTTGACGTAAAAAAAACATTCGGAGGCCAGTACATCCCCTACTGTGTCCTTCATGTACTGAGACAAGCAATGTGAGACCAGGCTATTGCCTGCACTGGAGAGCACACGTGCATCTAGACAGAGACCTAACGCTTCAGCACGGGCCGCTGGGTACTCTACACGGGGGTGCTCAACCCAAGTAATAACCATTAACTGCTTTAGCTCACAACCACCCAGCCGCACCCTCCCTTCACCTCAGAATTAGGAAAACACTGCCTGCCATTCTGTCATACAACCTGGCCTCTGCCACCCATCTCGCGCTGGTTGCACTAACGAAGAGCTAGTTTATTGCCTACCCTGCAGTGCCCTTCCCACCTTGTCCATGTCACCGCAGAAACCTCCAAAGGTGCTGCTGCCATGTCCCTTTCCCAGGCTAACTAGCTTCCCCTCGTCTCAGCTTTTCTTTACTCATTTCTTTTCCATCTCCCCAAATGCCAGTACCTCCTCTTGCTTGAGGTGAACCTCAATTCCCAAGGCAGTTAACAGGTTCTCCTAACTTTTACAGTTAGAACCACAATTTTTATTTGGCCTCTTTTTGTTGGGATTTTTTTTGGGAAGGCAGTGGGGGAGGTTTGAAGAACAGACACTTATTGCACAGTCCCCACATCTCTCTTTTTCTCTCCAAAACCACTAATAATCATGCAACTAGTAAGTTCCAATCAGCACCAGTAATACTTAAAGAATCAGAAACTGGATTCAGTTTTTAGGTTTAAACAAGCATTTATTTTCCAGGATATCCTAGATATCAGATGTCCTCTACCTCCCAGGTACTGAGAGGTAGCAAGAAATAAAACAGACTGTGGTCTTTTTCATAGCCTGTATTTCATTTAATCCCAAACTCAAAGACACCTTGTACTTTAAAAACAGATCCCAGCAGAACAACTCATCCAACTGGAAACAATCATGTATGTTTATTTTGTCATCAGTTCAACCCCATACGGTTTTCCCATCTCTAAAATTCTGCTGTGTCCTGCCAAAAATCACTTGCAAGTATCTTGTGACAGCCTACTGGGAACACAAGAGCTAGTAACAGTGAAACACCAGGACAGCTTTGCTGAGGTTGGAATGCACTGCAAACATCCCACTTGTCCTAGAAGTCAGATTCCTGTACTGCCCCCCCACACCCCATACTAGTCTTCTCTACTGAATCTGATCAAGCAAATACTGTATCTTAGTCATCTCTTACTCTTCAGCCAGCATTAGCAACTGTTCCCCAATAATTTAGTCCAAAAACTTTAAAACATAGACCCTTCTTCCTACAGGATGTAATTAGACTTTTTTGTCAAAACCATTAAAATTCGGGGTTTCTCGGGGGGAGAGAATGAGGAAAGTAGCATGTGTTTCAACAAGAACAGATGTTCGAGTCCAAAAGAAGCAGAACTTGGCACAACTGAAAGCAAGGAATCTCACTCATTCTGCTCCAACTTACCTTAATAATTACCTTAACATGTTTCAGAAAGAGGAGCTAGGTCAACACAGCCTAGCTTGTTAAGAGATCTTATCAATTTCTACCAAAACAAGTACTTTGAATACATACTAGATCTGCAAACTCACTGATCTTCCTTAGGGAAGTCTGCTCCTTCACCCTCACCATTCTCAAAACAAAAAGGTCCAAGGATCTCGGTATTTCTAGGTTCTCAATACAACTCTTCCATAGGGGTGCAACACAGCTTTGCTTGCTCAAATTTCCAGTTTGTACCAGTTATACGTAGTAAAGGTTCATCTATGTAGTCAAATAAGACTCTTGAACTGTTTTCAGACTCTTTAGATACCTGTGCAGGAGGAAGTCGGATAAAGAACCCTCCCACCAGATGAGTGTAGGCAGCAACTGGATGCAAAACACAACCAGAAAAAAAATCAAGATAACAGTGATGCTCTTAGAACAGCCCCAAAGTCCTTCCCTATGGCAAAAATATTGGAACAGTGCTAGAAATCAATCACACTGTCATTTGTCCATTACCTTAATTACGGAGGAAATACATGTGAGGAAAACAGGAGTTGGGATTAGCGAAGGCAGGCAAAGCCTAAAGGTAAAGAAGCAAATTACAGCACTAGCAGATTCATATGATGATGCTGGTGGGAAAGGAGAAAAAACAAAGTCAGCTGTAGATTTCAAGGTAACAAATACTTTTGCAGTAGGCTTTCCTCCCTCAGGAAAGGAAGAATTTAACTTACAATGTCATTTTCCTCTTACACCAGCCTCCTCCAATTTCTCCTACTTAGTGACTTCTCATAACTCTCCATCCTATTTAGTTTGCTAATATTTTTCCCAATCAAATGTACTCATTTGAGTAGTATATACTTCAGAGTATTTTTTTCCAGTCTTTTAACTTCGGCAACTTACCTATGAAGCATTTTAAATTTCAAATCAGCATTTTGAAGTTAAAGATTTATTTTGTGCTTCTTTTAGAACTGCTGTGATCAACTTAACTGACAGTCCCTGGAATCTTACAGCTGACGTTAGGGCTCCCAGAATTGTGCTGTCCTTCTTCAACCACGCAGCCTCAATTTGTGCATCTTTCATAGTCCATATGTATTTTCCTGAATTACTTGCTAGGGTTTAAAAAAAATTTTTTTTGGAGGATTAGATGATTTTAATCTTAAAAGAAGTGCTATTTCATATTTGTTTACTTAACATTATATTCTTCCTTCACATAACTATAAATGCTAAGAATGCAAGAACACCCAAGTGATAGATATTCCCACATCAAATTCCCTTCAAAAATTGACCAGGGAGACAAAGAATCTCTCTCTAAAATAAACAAACCAACCCCACAAATTGCCCCAAGCTCCACCACTTTAGCAAAGCATATTTATTGTCGATGTTATGCTTCCCTCTACGGTTTATTGTAAGAAGTGCAGTTACCTCTTAACATTCTGAAGTCTTCCTAAACAAAACAAAAAAAACCCAACACAACCAAAAAACCCACAACCAACGCCCCTCCCCCCCCCAAATCAACATACAAACCAATCTTTAGTTGCAGGCAAAACTTAGCAAATAAGCTTAAAGAAAGTTTCGTTTTGTTAATGGAAAATTGGGGGCACTGAGCAGAACTATCCCCACTTACCTCAAGCTCAATATTACATGAAATGTCAACTACAACATGCCAGTTGTCTCACGTTGTAGTTTACAGTCTATGAAAAAGTCAACTTCAAGCAGGCAAAAAGCTTCAAAGACCAAAGCAATGTAACAAAAAGTAAAAAACTGTCAAGAACCAAAGAATTATCATGGAAATAACTAGTGTATGTGTCACAAGACAGTGTTATGTATTTCACATAATTGATTTCAAGAAATAAATTGCAGAGATACATTAAAATCGTCAAAACAGTAGTGGTCTTTATTTCCATCAGACAAGTTAACACTTCGGTTAATATGAATTTATTTCAACATTTGGGAGATATGCAAATTAATGACTATTAAAAAAGTGAAATAAACCCCATTCCAAAAATATATTGGATAATACATGTGTCTGAATTTTATACTGTCCCTCTGATGAGCCCTTTACATTATGTGACATCACATACAGTTTTGCAAGACAAAATAATTTATGAACTGGTTTTCAGCCTCTTCTCTGTGAGCCCTCATAGTGTCTAAGAAAAGCAAGTTTACACATGCTACGCAGACACCTAACTACAAAGATTTCAAAGGGGTCTCAATTCAACTGGGAAAAAAAAAACATCTAGAGATGTCCGTAAATCAAAAAAAGGCAGAAAATACTGTGTTGGAATAAACACTCAAATCTTAGTGTCCTGGAAGGAAAGTTAACATTAGTTTAAAACCAGAAAATACATTAGTCAGTATTTTTCTAATTTTAGAAACTGGGCTTTGAATAATGCAGTTATCAGTTGTTCTCGATTAAGATCAAGTTAAAAATTGCAGACTACAGAAGAGTCTTCAAATAAATGAAAACAATTCTCCCTTTGTCATCTAACGCCAAGTATGTACCATATAAATAACATCTGTACTACAGAACTCTTCATATAGATCAGAGATTTTCAACAGAAACAGGATTTAATTTTAGTGTTAAGCCAATAACTAAAATTTTAGTTAGCATCTTTTTAAAAATTTTTAATACAGAGGAGAATTAGTCCTGCAAAACCAGTTAGCAGTCTGTTCCTGTTGCAAGTCATGACTACTGAAAAATTACAATCTTAAACCCGCTGCCCCCGCCAAGTTTTCTCGTAGTCTTGCCAAGAAACCCATATAGTCACAGAAAGCTTGTAAATTTTTTTTTTTTGGGGGGGGGAATGCTAAATAAAAAAGTGTCTCATCTAATGAGGAAAGGAAAGGCAAAAAAAAATCAATGACTAGTTTTCACAGTAAAATGCATCAGCTTTGTAGTTTCATTTGAAACCAAGAACAAATCATGAAACGTCATGAAAATAAGATAAAAAAATCTCCTAGAGTGATTACTAAATGAAGTTAAAATTACCACACTAATCAGTAAACCCCAGAAGAAAAGCAGATGCCTCATATCACAGGTCCTACATTAAACAGTATCCACTTTTTAAAATAAATCCATAAAATCTGTATGTTTGGCCACTTTGCACATTTTTCCCCTAAAAAATACAGTGTACAGAGAAAAAAAAATTTCGTTATTCCCAGTATGAATTCTGAAGTATAAGCTCAAAACCCAGAAGTTAAAGATCAGCTAAAAGGATTTTAAATTATTTACAAATCCAGCAGGTAGAACTA
The DNA here is from genome assembly GCF_964195595.1 of Calonectris borealis. Classification (NCBI taxonomy): domain Eukaryota; kingdom Metazoa; phylum Chordata; class Aves; order Procellariiformes; family Procellariidae; genus Calonectris; species Calonectris borealis. The sequence goes on from NC_134318.1 coordinate 24,890,131, forward strand.
CCATAATGGCTTCATTTCCATCCTTGTAGTGGCTTTCACTCTTATCCAGCAGCATCTGCAGTAGGAATCTCTTCAGACAGCTTCATCACTGATCATCTGTCATTTTAAGTAATTCTAGAAGAGCCCCAACAGCTCCAAAATAACCCTTTAAACAAGGCAAAAGCAAACCAAAACCAATCAAATTCCAAAATAAGACATAAGCATGAGCATCTATAGTCTTCAGTTCTGTTAAGGCAATTAAAAGACCTTTCTTGTAAGATCAGTCCTGCTGTGCCAAGTATTTGCTGTATCTGAATTATGATTTAACATGATCTTGTTTAGGTCCAAGAAAGGACCTTATACCAGGGGAAATCTTACACAGTTCTCCAAAATTATCAAAAAAGAAGAAATTACAGAACCACTATAATGATGCTGCAGGGCAGTTATGAACACATCCATCTGACAGTCACCTCAAAATTATGCTTAGAAAAATTAATTCTAGTTGAGGTTTATATACCAGACCACCAGACCACAAGTGAACATTGTTGGTACTAGGGTCAGAAAGCAAAAATAAGAGCTGTGCAACATTTAGCAACAAATACCACAAGATTAGTGATCAAGTCAGGGAGTGAACAAGGGGTATTTTCAAATGAATTTGTAATTAAATTATATTTATGCAGAACTTAGTTTCTGCATTCACTTCAAAGCAATGGCATTGAAATTCTCCCTTTTAACTTCACCAAGTCAAGAACCACAAGATTTTTATACTACAAATAAAAAGTTCAACATGTATTTCCTTACCTCATGTTCCAAAAACAGAGCTTTCAGCTGACCCTTGGACCAATAATCCATAGCATATGCTAGCACCTTCATAGAAATCATATTAATTCTGAGAAAGTTGCCAACAAATACCACCTTGTCGATATTCTGTAAAATTGAAAAGCAGACCAGCAAAAATTATATTCAGCTATATTATTTGCCTCATTCAACATGTACTTCTGCCTCCACTAAAAAGTCAAATGGGAATTTTGAGTTACATTTAAGTTCTCCAGGCTGAAAAGTAATAAAATTAAAAAATAACTGCAGTTACTGACTGCTAAATAGAGATGTTGCAAGGGGGGGGGGGGAGGGGGGGGCGAAGAGAAGTTTTATTCCAAAGAAAGTGAGAGGCTGATGTCACAGATGGTGAATATTTGCTTAAAAGCCCAAGACCTTCCCAACATGAACAAGATTATGAGTGTTTTGTTGTTTTGGTTTCTTTTTTTTTTTTTTAATTGTGTATGACATGGCTGCACTGAAGACACTTCTTCCTTCTGTTTGTTAAATGAAACAACTTTTCAGAGATCACTATGATTATTAAATCCAGATGGAGAACCTCTGAAGGATATCTGAGAAGGATTACATTAGAGATGGGAAAAAGCATCTTTCATTATCGATTATCTGGACTGTGGTTCCATTTTCAAAAATCAAGCAAAAGATGGCCTACATGATACTTGACATGTGTTGCATTCCTTTGTTTCAAAGCTCACTTGAACTCAGTTTTCACAGAGAAGCTTGATTTTTGAACAACCAGCACTATGCTGTGAGCAAGAAAGCCAGACACTGTCCTTACTTGTATGCACATCAGTGCATGTAAGCAACAGTTCTGGTGCTTAAACAATGCCCCTAACTATCTTACCACGCCCAGTTTTGCCTGTTATGCATAAACATTTTGAATTGGTGTACCATATCGTGTTCACCATACACCAGAATCGGTCCAGAAGATTCAGCAGGAGGCCAAATCCTGGAGACATAAGCTTTTACAGGAGTCTTGAAGGAGCCCTAGAAATGTATCTTCAAGAGTCCCCTGCTGAAAATTACCAGCAAAAATATGCATAGAGGCTAGAATTACCAAGTGTTACCTCTCTAGATTCACACAAGTCTATAAAGCCCAACACTTGGATCTGCAGCAATTACTTTGCTGCAGACCGCAGTTTTGTCGTATCCAGTACTATCCATGTGACATACCAGAGAACATCCTCACCTGAATACTCAGTACTGGAGAGTGCTGTTACCCAGGTGCAATAATTCATTTATCCAGTCTCCGATGACTGAGTGACATGTCTGATTGTCCTCAAACCAAACTTTATTTAAATAATTCAGGTGTATAGTCATCTATCCCCTTAGACTCTGCAGTCACATCAACATGCATTCATACTCATTCCTAGGAACTTGTATGGCTGAAAATAAAAACTTCTCAAATTTCAAAATGCTGCTATTACACATGGCCAAGAGCACTTTGCATCCTCTGACAAGGCAGTTTTGTCTCTGAAGTAATTTCTGACAAAGGAGGGGCAAACATGTAACTAATTAATTTCCTTTAATGCAATACCATCAAGTTGATTAGAATCTACATTCGATTTCCGTTAATTTTTTTTCTTTTGCTGAATATACATACCAAGCCACTGTTACCAGAAATTCAAGCAACCAGTATCTAACACTGAGTATAAAAATTACTGAAAAATTTAAATCTAAAAATACTAGTCATATCTACTAGAATAGTGGAGTGAGTATCAACATGCAAATTTCAATTCAATTTTATTTTCTAACATTCCTTGACTTGACAAGGTTAAAAATTATGTTAAAGATGTAAAGTTTCCTAGATTTTTGAACTGAACTAAAAACAGCTTTAGCATGTTTCAGGAGTCAGAAAACGAAGAAATGCTACTTTTATCTCTTAAGGGAGTCTTGCCAATTTACTTTTAAATTGTTCACTGTTGAAATATTCAAAGCTGAAAGACAGAAGTCTTGAACTGATGAAGGGATGGTGATGAAATGCTTACTTAAGCTAGCCAAATTGCAACACCCTGGAAAAGACATGCACCCTCCCACTCTGTCAGGTCTTGCTAAATTGTTCAACTATCCTGCAGTAGAAAGTTATAGTATAGCTTCAGTATAGAATATATAGTATATACATATATTTGCCAATTTAATTGAACATGGGAATCTGTATCAAAGATGCAATTAAAAAATTCTGCACATATTTTTGCAAGAAGCCTTGTTCAGATGCAACTTACATGTTCTGCTAGTAGGAAAAGGATAAACCAGGGAGATTGGTTTCCTTTATGCAGTTCTGCTGTGCCTAGGACAGACTGTTTCAAATGATGTGTAGCCAAATGGTTCCAGACTATGGAATTTTTCTACCCTACTGCCAACTTTGTGCAAGCAAACTTTGCTTTGAAGTTCTGCAGACAGAATATTTCATTTATTCCCCAGCCTCATTTTCTCCTGCACATATGCAAGTCATTTTCAACACAATATTAAAGCTGCAATCACTGGGGCGGGGGGAAGAAAAAAAGAGAAGAAAAGAAAAGGAAAAAGCCCCCAAACTTATCAAAACTCATGCTTCAAGGCATAAATTGATTTTGTCAAAGAACCTAAAAGTGAGCTTCACCATAACCCTAATCTAATACACACAAACTCCACAAAAGAATACATCATATTCAAGTTTTTTTAAGCTCTTATTTGGCCATTTCATTTATCAAGCTTAGTGAGAGTCAGAGCTGTATCTCCCAAAGGCAATTTAGGCATCTAGATTATTTAGCAGAATGACAGCATTACTTTTTCCCCCCCGAGAGCAAGCTATCCAGAGATTAGCTGACTTGCAATGATATATCACGTCCGCAATCTTTTTTAATAATATGTAAAGCTCCCAAAGAAGGTTTTTTTCTCTAAAGCTACAGAATAGATTTAGTTCTGTTGGAGAAATTCTACTTTGACATTGTCTGGGAAATGAAGAATACTTGACACATCAATCCGTGTTTCTCCACAAAATTCTATGGATCACATCCAGTTTTTGAGCAAGCCTGCCCACAAAACAAAGATGTTAGGAACTTTTTCACAATGACTCAGAAGCATTAGTTTCATTAGTAGCCTACTTCCTCCTCTGAACGCATCGCATGTGGTTCCCTGCTGCAACTCTCCATGCTTTGATAGCCCTGTACAATGCTGCTTGAACTCCATGCCACAAGGCAACACTGTAAAGAAGCTGAAAGCAAAGAGAACACTGAAAGAGAATCATCCTGACTGAAAGAGTCAAATTGCCAAAAAAAATAATGTCTGTAGCCACTTTTCACGATGAAGGGAGGTTATCAGTGGCATTTGATAGGGGCATACACTGAGACTTGTGCTCTTCCACATATTTTGAAAGTGCTCTAGAAAGGGATATTGGCAACAAACATAACATTTATTGGCATACAAAGTTATTCAGGAGAGTCAGAATAAAAAATGAACAGCATAGCAACGCTGAAGAGACTTACACCCAGCGACTGAGGAACAAAATGGCAGATGAAGTTTAAATTAAAAAAGTGAAGTGACACAAATGGAAGGGGGAAGAGACAGAGAGGCTTCAGTATTCGGACACAATGATAGGCTCCAAATTAGCCACCACCACACAAGAAAGACTGTGGAGTGACTGTGGATGGTTTCTGAAAAATAGGAGATCCATGCTCACAAAAATAAAATATTAAGAACTGTTAGTAAAGGAACTCAGAACACAAAATTTATCAATATGCCGTCACATAAATTCATTGTGCAACCACACTCTGAATACTGCATGAAGATCTGATCATTTGATCTCAAAATTAGAACCACAAAAAGATTAAAAAGACAAAATGAAACAGTGGAAAAGAGACACAGAGTGTCTTCCGTAGGAGCGGAGATGAAGTATTAGGACTTTCTGTCTTGGAAAGACCAAGAGGGAGATGTGGTAAAGGTTTATTTAAAAAAAAAAAAAAAAACAAGACAAAACAAAACCCACCAAAAGCACTAGTGATGAATTATTTCCTATTTCTCATAAAGGAAAAAGCTAGATAGGACCCAATAAAGTAATCAGATGGCAGTTTTGGTTTTGTTGGGGTTTTTTTGGGGGGTATGGGTGTGTTGTTGATTAAAAAATAAAAAAGAAGCACTTTCTTCTAACCACAGAATGCTGTGGAGCTAAAAACATCAATGTATTAAAAAAAGAGATTAGATAAATTCATTGAGAGCAGACAAAAGAGCTTAGTTATCACGTAATAGTAAAGGATGCAATTTGCAGCTCAAAACAAGTGTCTAAATGTTTGGGTTTTTTGGTTTTTTTTAAAACTGCTGGAAGCTGGAAAGGTGTATGAATGGAACAATCCATCCATAGTTATCATGCCTAAAGAAAAGAATGTAACAAGCATCTGATAGGAGTTTGAGGCAGGATAATGAACTATATTTTTCTTCTCTCTGATCCAATACAATGGATCTTCTATCTATCAAAACATTTAACAAAAAACACAGTTTAAACCCATCATGCTATGGAAACAAGGCAGGCAAGATACTATTTAAACAAAAAAATCTGTCATGGTATAGTGAGATCTGTTAATAACGACAAGGTAATTGAGAGTATTAATTTGGATTACAAAGGCGTTAATTATCTATATATAACAGCTTGAGAGCAACTGAACAGCTCTAGGCATCAATGGTTCAAGGAGACCTTTACAGTCAACTTTTCTCCCCTCTTCCTGACTTCTGAAGTGCAAAGTACCTTACACTTTGCATCAAAGCATACACATAATACAAATCACAACAGTTAGGACCCAACATTAAATATATGCATATTTACCAAGGCCAGTTACACACCTACTATACCAGCAATTTGCATTTTTGTATTCTGATAATCTTACTATGTTGTTTCTAAAAGTTTTAACCTTATAGTAAAAATATGCTATCTTACCTCATTCAATGCACACATGCGAGCAATAGAACCTATGTTGTTGGTGATGGTGACCAAAGTAGCTCTGGCCAAGTCCTCTTTACTGATGGAATCTCTCTTTTCTTTACTCATCATATGACCAAAGCTGTGTGAGGAAGATTATTCCTTTTAATGAGAGTTATTTAGGAGTGCTAAAAGGCTTTAGAAATTTTATCATTTAATAAGCTTGGATTTGATATCCATCAATTTGAGACAGATTTGAACATGAGAAAAGGGATCTCATTGGAAAGGCAGAACAATGAGCAAAGACACTTCTTCTAAAGTAACTATAATTTAAATGGAAGCAAACTACATCAAGCATTGCTTATACCTGTTTAAAAAAAAAAAAAAAAGAGTAAGAAGTAGGTGAAAGATCTAAGGACAAACCACATGATACATTCAGAGTGACATTTCCACATGGACATAGTGCATAGTCCAGGGATTACTCACTCAGTTCAGCATACACAGTAAGTTTCCCAAGGAACTCCTTAAAAACAGCTCAGTTAACACGTACCTTGATGCTACAGCAGACCCCTGAAGGCCAAACCGCTCATAGTCTCCTCCGTAAATGTCTTTCACCAGCTTATCCACATTGGTGCTGTCTCCTTTTGCGGCCATTTCTAGTGCTTCTTCAAACGTCTCACAGCCAGTCAGCAGACAGCACAGGCCCAAGAACGTTCCTCCTCCAAGACTAGAAAAGCACAGTTCCTTCAGACCAGCAGCTTGAGCCAGCTTTTACCACAGCTCTTCAGACTCCCGTTTTCAACATAGTCTACACAGTTACCACCTATATCTTGCAACCCGTCCCTCAGAGAAGCAAAGACAGACACCCTAAATTGAGTTTCTATTTAACACAAATGTCATCCAGCGTGGTTTTAACTGAACCACTCTTAAGTCTTTAATATTTAAATAAGAGAAATGATGCTAAATAAAGGGTTAGTTGAGAATAAGGTCCAATCCAACACCACAGATGTCAGTTTGCTATTTGTAGCACTTCAGCAAATTTTCCTTGTGCAAGAATAATTAGCCCGCAGATCACTTAAGTCAGTGATGAAAGAATAAACAGTGATCACAGCTAAATATCTATGCAGAGGCAGGCAGCCAAGACAGATCTTGTCCCCCTATCCAGTGGCAGGAAGCAGTCTGGTTGGTTCCCGTTCAAACCAAGGCTAGCATCAGCCCTGAATGTCTCAGCCCTCCAAAGAACTCTGAGCAAGGAGCAGCACTTTAGTATCTTGTATGGGCTTAAGTACAGTATTTACTGACTACAAATTTAGCAGGGAATATTTGACTGTGCCTAACAGGTTGCTAACTCATTTCATTAAAATTCTACTTTGGACTCTTCAGTCTTAACAGACATGAACTTCAACTTACTAACCTCTACATCCTTCCTCATTCTTTCTTAACCCTTGAGAAAGTTAGCTTATTTGCACTGATTACAGTCACACCGATTGGAGCCACTGTAAACAAGAGGATCAGTGAGACACCACACTTGCACTTCACAAAAAAGCACAGGAGGTCAGACAGGAACACCATTCAGTGAGTGCTCTGAATTATTAGGCAAGTTTTTCAGAACACACCTAGTAGCACTGTAATATATTCAGTATCTGAACAGTAGGAAGCTCTGCACACCATCCACAAGACAGTATTGATTTCATCACGTATAACAGGTCAGCAAGCCACTGCAATCATGTTTTTCCTTTCATAGTGGAAAGGATCAGAAGAACATCTACAGATATCAAAAGGGCTATGCTTGAAAAACAACCAGAATTGCAAGAAAACCAATACCTCTTCCATTCAACTTGCGTTCATCTGTATTGTATACAGAAAAACGGCTCATGGATACCATCGTGGCAAAGATATGCCCTAGATAAGGCAACAGAAGACATATATGCAGTATACAGGAGAAACTTTATTAATATGTACCATGCACTGAAGAACAGAATGCAGCTTTGGAAGGGACTATAGCAAATCCAAAAAGCTTCTTTGGTTGTTGTTTTAGAAGGGGATTTTTTTAGGTTTCTATTTTGGTGGTTTGTGTGTTTTTGTTTTTAAGATTACAAGATTACTAAAAATGAAGTATATCAATTTAGTTTAAATGTGTGAGGAAGAAGTGGGATAGATTTATTCGTATTTTTACTACTAGTCTGGATGGACACATTTGTAACTAAAGTGGTTTCCTATAAGTAAGCACTGTTGCCACATCTATAAAGTAAGCTTAAACAAGCCTCAGGCTGTTTTTTGGCCTCGAGAACAAAATTCTGCATTCACACTACTGAACTCCTGAATTCCTAAACAGAGTAGTCAGATTTAAATCTCTTACTAAACATAGGCCAGAAACCATTTCAACTCAGCTGTACCCTACAAATCATTTCAGAGAGCACTAGCTGACCCAGGCTGAAATCATGCTGAGGACAAAGTAAGAATACAGACAATCAGATTCTAGTCTTTACATGCTGGCATTCCTTAATTTACCAGCATGGTCCAAAGACTAGTACAATCAGTAAGGAAACAAAAGATCTAGTGAAATTCCTCTGCCAAAATCCAGTAGTAGCAGGTAATTCTACAAAGTTTTCCTATATCCTGGATACATTCTAACTACTAAGAAGAGGTTTGTGTTGAGCCCAATATTTTTATTTCACTGCTCTGGCTGTTCTAGTGGATCAAAGTAGGGAAAAGAAGATTCATTTACTGGGACAGCTTTATGTTGGTTGATTCACAGCAAGAGGCAGGAAGTAGGCAAGAACACCAAGAAGAGACTAAGGCAGCTCTAAAGTTGAATGGATCAATGATTTCCCTGATGTAGACCCCCTCTCTGAAGGAATCCTAGGATATTTCCAGCCTTGCTACTGGTGGGCTTTTAAAAGAAATAGGAAGACAAGCACAATTTGGGTCTGCACCTACTAGTCACACTGTCTGGTTCTAGCTGTTCAATTATTAAGGAGAAAAGAAAATAGAATTAAAAGAACATAGAATTAAATTCACCTGGATCCTGTGACTCTCTTATAGTTGTCCTTAGAATACACAGCTAGGATGCTGACCCCTGAGCCTATGTTAACCAGCAGCATAGGATATGGATTATCAAGGCAGTAAGGCTTTTTCTGGCACTGTTCAGGATCTGTAGGATTTTCAAAATAATAGCACTCTGGTTGGCCATTGAAACCAACAGAATCAACATAAAGGAGGCCCTGGATCAAACAGTCCAATTCATCCAGTTTATGGAGTTGTAGATCAGCAATCTGGAAAAGAACAACAAGAAATTAATAAACAAACATTTCCTAGTGTAATACAACACTGAGAAGGACAAAAGGCTCCGCTGAAGCACTTTGATCACTTTAATAGTAACACATTATGCTATTTAAACAGTACAAAGATCTGTCTAAGCATGAAGTCTGAAATAAAAGGAGTTTGCTATCTGCCTGACAACAGGTACCTCCCAAAACAATGATGTGCTGCGCAGTAATGTCATTTAGTTCCTTTGCCTTTGAGATATTCCCTGCTCTGCAAGCAGAAAACATTCCCCCCCCGCCTTCAGTATTCTGAAGCAATAAATTTCTTTCCCCTCATCCCCATCCCAAGAGGAGCTGCGTTTTGCAGCTTTTGGACAGTATCTGACACATGCCTGCACGACAGCATTCCTCAGGATGCAAAGTGCTTTAACTCATCATCCAACTACATTTCCCGGAAATTTAATGAAATATCCAATAGAAGCATTAAGATCAAGAAACTTCAGTTAAAGAACAAGATAGTTAAAGCCTTACAAAGTGTACATGCTTATGTTAATATGCATTAAATATGCAGTGGATTATGCTTAAAAGATTTGCGGGTTTTTTTAGTATTAGCTATTTCTTTAAGTTATGATGAGCATTTTAAAATGCCTTACGAAAAATAGGGTATTCCCAATGTTTGGTGAAAAACAATATAAAAAAACCCAAACAAAAATATTGTCAGGCCCACGCCCCCAGCAAAATGTTCATAAAAATGTAACTGTAACAGAAGGCAGAAAAACAATTATAAGAGCTTAAAAAGGACATTCCCCCTGAGATCTCACAGGCCACCCATGACTGTACTTAAACAGACATGTCTACTTGCCATAGCATTCTGTTTACTGGAATTAGAAATCACATCCCTTTCTCGAAATAGGATACAGTGACAGTCTGTAGAAAGTCTCCTTTCCAGATGACATTGAGCTTAGACTTGTGTTAGGGAGAGGAGAGGGAGGAAAAATAGTAAAGCTGCCTGTCCAAACTCTGAGGTCATTTGCATCCTCACACCTGCAAAGTAGGTCTTACCTAACTCCACTTTCTAGCAGAAAAAGCAACAGGGTATTAGGAACAAAAGGGAGTTACACAGCACAGAGCTGGTTCTTGAACATTTGCATATTGCAGGATGTTTTTATAGCAGCTAATGGAGAAGATTACCTCCACTCACTACCTCCTATTTTTAATTCTGGAAGCTTTATTAAGTCACTATAAAGAGGAAAGATATTTCTGTGGAACAGGCATGGCCAATAGGTTACATTCTTTTGAGCTATTTAAATCTCTCCCCTTAAGTTTTTTCTCTACTTGTACATAGCTCTAACTTGCCTTAACTGAAAGCTAAGACTCTTTGCGTCTGCCCTTTTGTTATACTTGTTAGTCCTCAAATCCTGGAACCATAGAAAAGAAATAAGACCAAAAAAACCCTAAACTAGCAGTCTCAAAGACCTCAGTATAGATCCAGTTATTCATAGGACAACAGAGACAGGTGGAGATCATTTCTTCTTGTTTCAGTATCTCCTCCTGTAACTTTTGCAACCCCTTCATATTTCTTTCTTGGTTACCATATGGCTACACAAATTACAATTACAGAAATGCAGCAAGAAAGACTGGAACCATTTAGCCAACAAACAAAAAAAATAAACGCAAATCAGGAGAAGAGGTTTTTAAAGAAATGTTGCAAAAATCTTAAGGCTGCTTTGCATATATCTTGGATTTCAGCAATTTGTTGCTATTAGACTGAAAGGAAAAGCTCCAATCAAGAGACATGCAATACAAGGCACTAACATAATAAATGCTTCATGCACTCTTTCTCACAATGGACATTGTATGGAGCCCACTAAACCATCACTCATTAGAGGATTTATTTATTTTGTTAAAACCCAGCTAACGCTGCACATAGCTAGTCAAAATAAGGAAAGATTCTATACTAACCGTGATCTTTCTCTAGGTTATGTGCTGTACAATCTCAATTTCCTTATCTTACTGTATACACTAGATGCAGCATGACCAAAAACGATCTAACACAGGTACAGCATGCAAAAACATCCTATGAACTAGAAGCCTGCTATACAAAGACAAGTCATTAGCAGATTTATGGCCCCTACTGTCAGAACCTCTCTTCTCCCATACGCCAAATACCCAGCCACAAGCTGCTTTTGTCTCATCCATGTTATGCTTTCATAAATAGGTAAACATCAGTGAGAGACCTTGCAAGACACGAGCAAGCAATACAAATCTAAGAGTAAAACACTTCTGGTATCAGTGCAAAGACACAGACAAAATCCTTGTTTCTACAAACTCTCCAGTCAGCCCACTAATTTTGTAAAGACAGAACAAAAGAAACTAATCAAAGGTTCTTTTTCAAGCACTAAGCATAGAAGTTCTATTAGGTCCAGCCCTCCACATATAAAAGACATACTAGAATTTGCTCTGCTTTTTATAGCTCTGTGCTATATTTAAGAGCTGATATACTGTAAGAAGAAAAGCCCTATTACTGCTTTCTTTCATGTATGATATCCGTAGCAGACTGAAAAACTATTTTCCTGCATTGTTGCAGCAGTCTGGTTTTCATTTTTGGAAGGAGCAAGACTGCCATCAGTATTCCACATCGATCTGCCTTCATTCAGAGAACGGCAAGCTCTGCAGCCACCAGACCTCTGAGGTTCCAAACAGCTTGGTGAGCCACCACTGTTCTTGTTTCTAAACACAAATCAGGGCACAGATGCAAGAAATGTAGTAACCCAGTCTTGTACAAGAAGCCATAATAAAGCCAGGGTCACAATTCCCAGTCCCTTTCCCTGCATATAGAACTGCCTTTTCTCTATCCGTTTCTTTGCTCACAATGACTCAAGCAGCAAAACTGCATCACAAAATAGATGTGCCTGTAAACATCGTAAAACATGGGTGAGTAAGTATTTCCACCTCAGCAAGGAAAACATGAAACAACCCAGTCCTTTAGAAGTCAGCTGAGGGCAGTCATGACATATATGCAGCAGAGTTGAAGCCTAATGGATCAACATTGGTGTTCAGACATCTTTTCAATGAAGCTCCAGCTCACTCATAAAAGATTTCACCCAGTTTGAATTTTCACACTATTACCGAGTTCTGGCAGGCGCAGGAATGTCCAAACCTAGATGCAGTTACGAGTTCATCTGTCTCTTGGACTTTCAATCAGAAATACAAATTTTTTTCTGTAAGAAACTGTTAGGAACATAACGTCTTGCAAGTTTTTAATTATCAATTACAACAGCCTCATTTACTATATCACTCTGGCTTTTATACGCCTTCTGGGCATTGCTCCAGTTTTTATTTCTTATAATAGCTTACAGTCTAGCTTTTCCTTCCATCTCCCTCCCATTACCCCTCCTCCACTTTCATAAAGACATACTTTGCTTCCTTTATATTTTGATTGTCTTCACCTCAACCCCCACCCCTGCTCCTTTCTGAGCTCAGATGAGGTACGCCCCTCAGCTCATTACACTCCCCAAGGCTGGGAAATATCCACTCACATTAAAAATAAGACAAAGTCTAATGCAAATAAAGGGTAAGCCCAACATTCGCTGAGGCAGAAGAGAAGACAGACTCTGCACCAGCTTTGGGCAAAAAAAGCGCTAGTCTGGGATGCTCTGCAGAGGATCTGCCCTCTCGCCCAGCTAGCTGTAAGGATCTCTTCCCTCTCTTGACAGGGAAAAGATGCACATTGCTTCCCCCCATTCCCTCAGTTTCCTAGCTTCTTGCAGCAGTGGTAACAGAAGGTATCGTGGTTACTTCACCTGTTCTCCGGATGCCACTTTCAACTCCAGCCCAGTCTACACACTACAGGCCAGCACCCACGGCCTGAGCAGCAGTGTCCAGACTCCTCAAGCAAGTGAGGTGCAACAAGATTTTTTGAGTGTCTTACACTAACACAGAGTTACATAGCTTACTCATCCTACAACACAGGACAGTGAGTTTGTTTGTTTTAAGATAAATACAGTCTACAAGTCATCAACAGGCATTCAGTTCATACCACAAAGTCAAGCCTTAGAATCAGCTACTAACTGGCACAAGGAAATCACTCTCCAACAGCCAGGCTTACTCTCAAAGCATTTTTCTTACAGGTTATGGGGAAGGTCAAGGCCTGAGTTTAAGGTTGTGTTGGTAACACATTTCCTTCCTCCCCTGCCCCAAATGTTCTTTATTAAGTGATTGATTTTTGGCCCAGGCCCTGCTTCCACTGAAGCCAGCAGTAAAATTTCTGTCAAGACAAGTCAGGTTCTGTATGTGTCTGTTCAGGAAAGGAATACAAAGATCCCACCTTTGAGCCACTGCAATCGACAGGAATTTTGCAATAGAGCAGGTTTTAGACAAAAGTCTGAATAGCCCTTTCTTCCCTCATCCCCCATGTATCCTTTACATTGAGTTGCTTTACAAAAACTGAGTGACAAACTTAAGAATTTATTCCGTATTACATCAACAGCATACTTCTGTGCAAGTAACATGTGTGTGCTGTCATGGAGATGTCACAGAGTATAAAGAGATTTATATTACAGGTACACAAGCAAATAAGTCTATGTACTCCTTACTTTTACAGAAGTGATGTTACTTAAGCATTTACAGACTATGCGAGGTGACAATATGTAGTTGGGGAAAGGAGGGAGGATTATCAGAATTAGGCGACAGATTCATCCATGCCTTAATACCACTGTTACCTGAAAATAAAGTCAGACAGCCATAAAGACCAGTCATTCAGAAAGGGAAAAAAAAAACGAATAAAAACAAAATGAAGAAAAAACACCCTAAGCTGGAAACAGTCCTTTTAGTGAATTACTTGCTGATGCTCTTCCATGAACATTAAGTATAACCATATGGTTGGTAAAATTATTTCTGTGATCTAGTTTAATGAATAGAGTCAGTTTTCCTACTTCTAGGGGAAGCATTCAGATCTTAATGAATCAAATGATTTGCCAGGCTACTGATCGTTATTACTGGCAGTCACTGAGCAGTTCATGGAGACTTCTCCAGGTCTCCTCCTATCCAACACTGTGGATCACATGAGAGGGAGGTCAGATAGCTAAAGCTTTGTAGTTTTAGTTGTCTTTCTATGGCACAGAAGACAGGCTTAAGGTAAACAGAAGATGCCTCCCTATTTTATTGTATTTTTTAATACACAAAAGCAACAGAGATGTCTAGATCAAACCTATAACTCATTTAGCGAATCAGAATTAGACACTGGAACAGGCAAGTAACGACAGGGTGTTTGCTTGACTATTTTAAGGAGAAAAAGCTGCTAAAATTTTAGAAGGATTTCTTCTTTGGGATTTGAATGCTGTTTTGCAATATGTTGCATCTTTTGTCCTAAATCTATGCAATCCTGAAAGTCCCATAAGCATTTAGAAATACCATGAAAGACAAATAACTTAAAAGCATGTACATAAGGAAATAAAGGGCCAGAACAAAAGCATATTACCTATATCAGTTTCATGAGTTTCCTAGCATTTAGCCAGATTTTTTGATGAAATTAACAACATTCACAAACATACTTTAGTTTTTCCACATTACTTCTAGGTAACAGAAACAGTAACATTTAAAGCCTCCTCCGTGTAAGGCATTATACAACATTGAATCCTGCAACAGCATGATATTATACTTGGCACATGTTCTCTACTTCTACAGGTGCATTAGAGTGATTAAATATTTGAAACAGACATTTCAATGCTTTGAGAGAGCAATCCTGAAGCTGTTGTCCAATGTCAATTTACAGTCAGCAGAACACACTGAGATAGCCAGCTGCTGTTACAATGGCTAACAAAGTGTGACAATTTAAGTGCCAGGACACTCAGCCCTTCGAGAGAGATTAAGCAAGCAAACCTTCGTGTAATGCACATGTATTTTGCTTCTGTAATACTCTATGGATATTACAGTTTGAGCCAAAAAATACTTGGTATAAAGGAAGGTGTGGAACTGGATTGCTGTAAGAAGAGGTGTCCAAAGCACTCACTCAGGTGTGAATGCACTTCACTGATTGCTCTACACTACAAAACACCCCAGCCAGCCTTTATAGCGTTTTTCTTAAACTACCTACAAGTGTTGCAGCACACAGAATGTTAACTAATACTGCAGAGATGTGGGATTTCATGCCTAAGTCCACCAGTAATTTGCTATGTGACCTCACATTTTTGTACAATAGCTAGCAAAACAGCCCCAACTTCAGTTGCTACATCGATTACATTGCAGCTGAGATGACAGAGACTGGTCCCTCAGTGTAAATTGCGTATTTACACCAGATAAAGCCAAAGCCATGGTGAGAAATGCCTAGCTGTGATAGCCACCAGGTAACTTCCAGTTCAACTCTACAGCTGTGGGAGCGAGGGACATGAACTTACCTACTAAGTAAGCAACTCTAGCTGCTATTACATGATGCAGGAGAGATGAATTTGGGAAGATTGACCATTCCAAAGGGATAGTCAGCCTCTTCAGAAAGTCTCAAAGTGACCTCCCATTGTCACTAGAAAACATGACCTGAATCATCCCCTGGACACATGGAAGGACGCTCGAAAACCTGAACTGAGGCCACACTGACTAGCACTAGAACCCATCTCCTACTGTGGTGCCAACATCCTTAGACAAATGCGAGATGAACTAAAACTTTTGAGGACTCAATGATCAGTAGACCCTAACACGTGAGGGACTTGCAATCAGCCTAAAGGACAAGAAATCTGGCACTAGTAGTGGACTACTACAGCAATTCAGAAACTTGATAGTCCTTCATTAGACTAGCTGCTTCCATGTCCAACATTTACTGAAAATGACTGCACAACAGTGTAACAGCTGGAATTCATGTTACAGCATTCTCTTTCCCCCTTAGGATCTTGGTCATCTGGTAGATGAGGGGTATTGACAAAGAAAAAACCTCTTGTACTGCAGGAATGGATGCTTGGAGTTAAAAATGAAGCACACGAAGCCAAGGACTGCAGTCAACGGCAGTTGGTAAATCAGTATGATAGCTCCCTAGACTGAAGCAGAGACAGAAAAGCAACTGATGTAACCTGTCATACCCAGCAGCCACCCCTCGCCCTCAAGATCAGGTCAAAAGCTAGGGACAGAAGTGTCAAACCTGCCTGCCAAGTAAAACATTCACATTAATCTTAGTAAGACTGCTCTGGTACAGGCAGACTAGTCATTCTTTTACAGAAAATAAATGGAGATATGCCCCAGTAGAGACATATACACAATAGGCAACTGCCTCCCGAATGACTATTTCTCTCTAATGCAGTTTGTACAACAGCTCTCTATGCCTCTGTTGCCACAATCAATTTTTGCAGTGCACTCTAGTGCACTCATTCGGCAGCTAGAACTCCTGCTGAAGTTTATACAAACAGCATTACTTCAGATTTACATCAGGTTCTGGAACTCCCTGCAGAGGTTATTTTTAAATTCTAGGGGATCTGGGACCTAGTCACCTCATGAACTGCCTTTCTTCACATGACATACTCCCAGAATGGAAATCAAAAGCTAGCTGCTATTGTCATGCTTCCATACACTGTTTCTCCCCCTGCTCCTTGCTTGGTCTTCCAGATTCTTGACTTAAGTCTGCTTGAAGATTAATACAAGGGGAAGGGAACCTGAATCTAATCTCCAGCCTGTATGGTTTAATTTCTGGTTTTCCAATAGATACCCAGTTTGCAAGATGAGTACTTGTAGTCTCAGCTGATTATGAAGCATCTGATCATCACAGCTGTACTCTAAGAAAACCCATTTACTGAAGACATCCTGCACAGTGATACTTCAGTAGAATCCCCAGCAAGTAGAATACCCTCCCCTGCCTCCTCCATGTTCTCAGCAATTCCACCAATTAACAAATGTGAATTGATTCTGTTAGTCTTAACCAGTTAAGGCGGACAAAAAAAATGTTATTTTCTCCGCAAGTTTTAATAGGACTCCCATGAAGTTTTCCCAAAGTACTTCCCACTGAACCTATATGAACCGTTCACATACCGTTCTAAAGTCCTCCTCAAACTTATAAGCTCCACCTCCTGTGGCACAGAGCGTAGTGTGCAAACTGGAGAAGTTCTTTTCACTACCCATCTGTATGAACCTGTGCATGGCACAGCTGGGAAAGCGGATGAAGTGCAGGTTTCCTTTGCGTCCACACATAGTCAAATTTTTCAGTTCAAGATGCACATCGCGAATGCCAGTTTTACCATAGGCTGTATTGGAGGTCAAGTATTTCCTAATGCTTTTCAGGTTTTCCACCTCCTCCTGTTCCTCTTCTGCCGTAATGTCCTTAGGTTCAAAGTAGACCAGTTTAACCAATGTTCCACCGATATCCATTCCAAACCATGGAAACGCTAAGGACAAGGGGGTTGGGGAGGAAGAAAGAGAAAGTCACTATAAATATACAGGTTAGCCATATCACTTAAAACATTTGCTGAACGACAATTCAGTGCAGTCACAGTAGCAGCATCTGTTCCTGAAAGCTGGTGGTCACATACATGTCCAATTCACATGTATTAAACTCCTCTAAGTTAAAACTTCATAAAGCCTCAGTTAAGAAAAAGAATAAAGAAAATCTCAAAATACTCTTCTCTGGAGAAGGAGGTTTTAATAAAATGAAAATCATTTTTCCCAGGAAAACATTTCACTCTTCAGTCAGCACCTCTTGACAGAGCATTTACTGCATTTCACCCCGTCTGACTCCCGGCACCAATTCTTAAAATAGCCTAAGGAGGGGAGGAGGAACAACCAACCAAACCGGAGGACAAGATTTCTCAAGTCACATCCCCACTGTGTAACATCTACAATTGCCTTTCCAAGACCAGTCGGAATTTCCACAGTCACAAGGCTCTGTCTGAAGAGCAGCAATACATAACTCTCTCATTATGCTGGGAGTCTCCAGACTTCAACCCACCAGAACTAGCAGCTCTGTTGGAACTACACCACCTGCATATATTAGCAGAAAGAGAATAAGCTGTTTTAAGTTCAGTATTTACCACTGACAGTCCTTTTCTTTGAGCACAGACTCCCTTTACTGGTATATGTGTTAGCCTATCATAAAACGATACAAGAAATGCCACTATTTGCTTCTCAGCATATATGTTTGCCACAGCCAGCCTAGGTCTACCAAAGCCTTTGTTCTGTTAATAGCAAGAGAAAATTACTATGGAGAACATGCAGACAGAAGATACTAACTGAAGCAAGTTGGTCTGCCTGCTCTGCTTATGTATACACGCATAAATTTTAAATAGTAAGCCAGGTAACTTTATGAAGCTTTAAGAAGCAAGAATACAAAATCTATACACAGGTACTGCAGAAGGAGGCAGCTAGTAATGTTTCTTAGAGAAATTAAATTAAAAGTACTGAGTATGTGGCTAACATCTAAGATACATTTCTAAAATAACGGTCACACGGTCACCTCCCTGCTTTTAAGGAGAATCAGGCAGACTTGCTAGAAATGTGATTCTACCAATTAGGGCATCCCAACTTAGTGTTGGTATGAACTCCAAACCATGGACACCATATGCATTACTAATTTTTTGTGCCAGTGAACCTAAATGTAAACAACTTGGGGCAAAAATTTTAGTAAGCATAGGAGGTACTGATCACACTATTCTTCCTCATGTAATCACAGATCAGTATTAAGTTACTCAACTTCAGGCTGAAAGGAGCTTAGAGTCTTTTACTTCTTACCACAAGGGTCTCAGCATCACTCTTGTCTGGCTAAATAATTCTAAAGTCTAAATTTCACAATTGTTATTACACACTCTCCTTCCCCCGAACCAATCCTTAAATGTCAGATGTTTAAAACGGTCATTTTGCTCCATTGCTGTATGCCAAATAATTGAATCATCAATTTCTCCCCCCTTTCCCTAAGAACAAGGGAGGCATAATGCATAAACTCCCATGAAGTAGCTTGCTTAAAGTTCAGTTTTTCTAAGAGCACCTACTCTTATCTGTTGTAAAGTCTAATTTCTTTTTCCATGCCCTACAAGGTGCAAGACACTGAAATGAAGTCAAATTTGAGGTTTGGGAAGATACATCCTATGCAGATGCATGAGAGCTCCCTGACATGGGAAGAATTCAAAACAAGCATTTTAAGATAGGCTTTATTTTAAAAAGGAAAAATATGTTGCCATACACTAACCTGTAACTCAAACACTTTTGGAAGTACAAGGTAAATATTTAAGCAAAAGTGGTCTGGTCCACACTGTACAATACTACAATGCAGTGGAGCTCAGAATGCCAATCCCATTAGTAATTTACCCAAATCTTTATTTAAGCTACTGAGAACTTTAATTACCTGTCCCACTGGAACAGTAAGTCTCCTCCTTTCATGTATCTTAATTATGTAAGCAGAAAGTTTAATTTTAAAAACATTATGGTTGGACTGTGCAATACAGAACTAGCCTGTAGCTAAGTGTAAGCCAACTTCCAATATTCTACATTAAGGGCATAAAATCTGCTACAATCTACCTGCACCAACAGTTGCTTTAAAGCTATAGTGTAGATTTAATCTTTAAGAGAGGAAAGAAGCATTACATCCTCCTATCAAACACAAGTCCAGCAATAAAAGCATAAAGTACTAATAGCTGAGAGTTATTCACAAATGACTGCCTTTATATATCTTTTATATCTTAATATTTTGAGAAGTCATAACTAAATCATTAACAAAGAATAAGTACTGTAGAAAACAACTATGAAGTTATTTCAAGTCTGTGTATCCCAAGAACTTGGGATAGGTACACATAATGCTCACATTTGAAAAGCACGCAGAAATACCAAGACACTTGTTTTTTCTTTTTAGTTTATTCTCTCTGTGAATCTAAGCTCCTTTCATTTTGTTGTGAGCCAAACGGAGAGCTGCAGAAAGAAAAGAACTTTGCTCTTAGAACAGCAGCAGTTTTATTCAGCACAAATAAAAAGCACAAAATCAGTCCACAACAACCTGTATGTAAGTTACGCAGAACAGCAGCTTAGTTTTCTTCACAGCTAACACCCGCTATCTGTTGAAATCACTTGCAATAAAGACAACTATTTTGACTGGTTGACCACTTAGGACAAAAAACAAGTTTCAAAGTGCCTGACAAGTCCCACTGAAATTCATATAAGTTCCGTACAACTGGAGTGACAGTAAAAACACTTCTGTATTCCAGTGATTATTTAATTTATTCATCGTATCTTTTGTTACTATCAATGTGTTCCAAAACAAAATGCACCACTGAAGCACCATCAGTTCTTTTCAGTATCAGATAACCCACCTTAGCAGGTATCTATACACTTCAACCTTTCCTGACGCCACTGAATGCGGTGCTAATGGCAGCATGCCTGCAGACTGCAAGGTGCTCCCGGGTTTTGCTGCCTCCCTGAATACGGGGAGTCAGACGATTCAGAGGCCACCAAAATTATTAGGGCTTTCACTGCTACAACCAGGAGGTATGAAGACGAATGTTTGTGTAGATACAGTCTCCACAGACTTGAGGGAAAATGGGGAGAAAATTGTGGTGTTTTTTTTTTGTTTTGGGTTGTTTGGTTTTTTGTTTGTTTGTTTTAAACTGGAAGCCCAGCATTTCATTGATAACCTGAATAAATGTCCAGTTTCTTGAGTTATTAAAAGCCAGGAAAGCAAGGAGAAGAAAGTGAAATCCATCACATCCACATCTTGGGCTGATAATAGTTATTCAAAACTGTGTGATTTACTATGAAAAATGAAGACACTGGATATGTTGCAGAAATGCTTTCACAGTGTAAAAAAAATTGTCTGATAAGACTGTTATGAGCTTATTTCTCTCTTCTCAGCAAAGTCAGTATGCAATGTACCTGTTGGGTCAATGCAATCTATTACTGTGGAGAAAATAAAACTATTCTACTGTATTGCTACACTGCAATAAATAATAAAAAATAACAACACTAAAATCTAGTTCTAGTCCCATAGAACTGATACAGAAAGCGTCAAGATGAATCATTCATTCTTAAAAGCCTAGCATAAATCAAAAGACTCCACTTATCTTCTTAAGAAAATTAATTCTCTTTATGTTAACCTGCACCAACTACTTACTGGTTTGTTATCTTGAGATAAAAATCTCCATTACTCCAAAATTTAGCTGCAGAAGCATGTGACAATACAAACAGGAGGCATCTACAGCATTGCATAATTAGGTAATCTGATGCACACCAACAGCTGTGCTATCTGGGGGAAAGGTTCACTCATGAGAAATTCCATGATACATTTTTACCTAGTTTCTGCACAAACTTTGAAGAGTATGAACCTATAAGGCTATTCCTATAAGGCATATTACATTCAGAATTGAACACATTTGATTTTTAAAAATCCTATGCTTAACATACAATATAAGGAGGGCGTGTGGAGAGCAAATATAAAATCACAACATGGACAAGATCAGGGGAAGCAAGAAAGAACGGGAACTCCTAGGTCACTAAGTAACATTTCCCCCCATTAAAGAGGATAACCAAGAGTAATCCTTTTCATATGTTTAAACAACCACCACATAAGGTTGTTAGCCGAATCTTTTTACTCCTCAACTCTTAGAAAGAGATTGAGTCTGAATCCTGCTGGTTAGAACCTTCTTCTCTCTACCTGGACACTAGATTTATCCATGACCAATTTGCAGCAGTTTCTTCTTTTGCCAAAACTGTTTCAGCTTATGCATTTCTCTTACAAGACCTGTATTTCCTTGAACACGGGTACAGTATCTCAATTTTTTAATCAATAATTTGAATGGTGGTATTAATACTTTGATATCTTAGTCATAACTATCTCAGATAAAATATCTTAGGTTCAGCTGCTTTTCTTCCTGGACACACATATGATGAAATCCTATTACTTCATTTACATGTTTCATTTGCATTTAATTTGCATTGCTTGATGAACTTCCTATTTTAATTGAGACTGGAAGAGAGGAGAGAGCCAAAAATAAGAACAGAAAAAAAAAAAAAATCAAAACAAGAGTCACACATAAGATGTGATAGTATTCTCACAGCTTCTGAAAGCTGCTTTCTAAAAAGCTGATAATAGCTTACATATATTTTTCAATTACTTCTCCCTATTTTGCAGTTATTTTGAGCAATCCAAACATGTTGTAAAATGGAAGCATTCATCTTCCTTTGAACAAAAATAGAATATATACCTTAAAAAATTAATTTGATCTGCTTAGTAATGGAAGTTTCTTCAAACCTTACAAAGCTAGAGCTAAACCATGTACATGTATCAGGCGAAGCCTTCCAGTTCATTTTCAGCAGCAAGGGCTTATTGAATGTCTACCTCCTCACCAGAAAATGAAAAAACACAAAACAAGCAAGCAAAATCACACCCCAAACCAAAAAACTTCAAACCCAAAAGCACAGAGCTGTTTGTTAAACAGTTGTGACTATTCACATTTATGTAGTCATATTATCACAAATTGATTTCTGAAGATAGCACTGGGAGACTAGGTCATTACCTAGCCTGTATAGCTTCATTAAAAACACTAACAAATAAAAGCCAAACTTACAAAGCTACAAGAAGCAATGATTAGCTATCTCATTCTTGGATCTAAGAGCACCCAGCCTGATGGAAGTGATTTGCATAAGTTTCCCATTCTGTTGGAAGCACGTTGTCTTGTTGATAAGGCAGATACGCCAGAGATGCTGAACCACAACACACCAACTAGTTCAGTTTGTTATGACCAGTCCTATGCCTTAGGCAACCCTCACTTCCACCTACATTAAAAGCAGTTGGAAACTAACTTTACACAGCATGTCGTCTGAAGAAATTCTTAAGATTAAAAGATTGTGGGATATTCCAATGCCTTGGACAAAATTTCAGTAACCGATAATGTTGTACTTATTCACTGTCCAACAATAGCAAGACCAAAACCATTTTCACTCCTGTATTCTTCACTAAAATATACTATATAATCATGGCATTCCATATTTAACATCACTGCAGATGAAAAAAACCCTAGGTTTTCCAGTTTCCACTACATAACCATGCTGCAGCCAAACATCGCAGTATAACAATCTAAATATTGGCCAAAAGCATTCTTTACTGTGAAGCTACAGCTTGGAAGTGTTTAGAAATTAACCATGGCAATTATAACGCATATTAGTTGTAAACAGTCATGCTGCCTCGAAATACACATTCTTTGATCCCTAACGACTACCAACTGACTTGGGGTGAGATGTAAGATGCTGATTGGAACAGAGACCCCAAAGTTTTATCTTAAGTTAAGAAAAACAATAGAATTAAGATGTCCAGCTGGCTTCTTCCCTATGTCTGATGTATAATAATGCTGTGAAGCACCAGTGTACTTAACTGCCGTGCTGAAATCTTTGTCCTTACTTGGCTACAATGCTGTTTCACCAGGATCGATGAAGGCATTTTAACTGCTCTTTTCCTTTCTTCTGTTCAAAGATCACATTTAAACTGAACAACATGACACTTTAGCAGGCCTTTGAAATTCGCAGAATTCACACAGTTTCAGTATTTTATTCTCTCCTGGAGCGCTTCACAGCACAAGGCATCATAACAGATACTTTTTTGTATTTGTTATGCAGTGCTGTGATAGAGAAAGGTAACGTAAACCCTAGTCTCACAAAGGGTCTGCACTAACGATTTGAAACAGAAAACTGACATAAGCCTAATATCCCTGACAACTCATCTAGTTCAACTAAAGAAAAAACAAAGCAAAGACAAGCTTCTCAGCAGAAGAAGCAGGAGGTGAGTCAAAAGGCTATAAAGTCAGTCCCCAGATCCTCTCTCACCACAGGCTAATTAGCAAAGCACACTGGTTTCACAGGGAATCTTCCCTTCTCAGAGGGGAAAAAGACTTGGGAATATAGAAGTCTACCTCACTTTGGCAGAAAGTAAAAACAATCAAGAAAACATATAATTTATAAGGATTTAAAGGAATAATTACTGCAGAAAGATAGGTTTCATTTGTTGAAATGTTGGGAAATGCCAATTATCTCATTATCTTTTTCACCACGCAAAGCAAACCCCACAATCAATACTGAAGTCTTACATGCCATGTGGCAACTGCACTTCATTTTGCAATGTGTCCTTAAGCACAGAACAAACATCTGCAAAGGCCAGGATTAAATACAAAAACCAGTAAAACGCAACTGTGTAGTACTCACTAGAGATGGATACAGTGGAAAGCTATGCAGTACCAGGAGAATTTGAGTATAATTTAATGAATTTTTTAAGCTGGTGATAATGTGCTATCATTTTTTCCTGCAAGACTAATACTAAATTGCAAATTTATTCTTGTGCAGAATAAACCATATAAATTAAAAAGTATAAGATCAGCAAGAATTCATGTATTTTATTCAGCACAGAAACTGCCCACGAAGTAGTTCCACAAAACAATTCCCTGACCTGCTGTTTTCATTAAAGCCTTATTTCATTAAAACCCCATAACTGAAGACTCGGTTGTCATACATCTTGGGCAATATAGCCAGTCACCTATGCTCTTTACTCTGATGGGCTCTTTTTCCCCTCAAGATGGGAGGGAAATTCCAAGTTCCTCATTCTTTCTTATTCAAGTGATTACATGAATCCCTAAAGCCTTATTCTTTACTTCAAAATAGTTTTTACTATTATGAAGAGTTTGATATGCAAGTGCTGACTCTTCTTAGTTCCACCAAATCAAAATGTAAGTCAATCCAAGTTCTGCAGTTTTTGTTCCTGAATGAAAATGTGAAGCTGGACAAAGACTACAAAACCAGCTTGTGACAGAGAATGATTTGGTCATCAATATGTTAAATTTGGTAGAGACTAAATTAACAATCAACAGGTACTGTAAGCACTACATGATTAATCAATACAGAGAACATTCTAAGGGAAAGTGATTTGCATAGCTCAGCAAAAACATTTAAAAAGCCAGAGAAGGCACTGGCTGATAAGTAGCCCTGTGAAAGCTGCAGCTCTTCAAGGCTGTTTCTGACTATTTTGCTCTGCTCATACAGAAAAGTTTTTTAAGCATTCATTTCAAAAGAAAAAAAAAATCCAGAGTAGCTGAATGCACACCACTTCCTACTGAGTAGAAACATCTTTAAATTTTGGCAGTGGCTAGCTGTGATCCTGACTACCCCTGATTACCCTTTCGGAACATGCTGAACTGTTAACAAAGAAGCAAACATTTGTTGGCTTTATTTGAAGGGCTAGTGAAGTGAGAGCGCAAAGAAACAGAGTACTTTTTCCATTGGATTGTTTTACTTGTAGAGTTTACCATGGAATTACTCAATAGCTCCATACCTACATATAAGAAGTTAGCTATGATCAAGTAAGTAAAACGTACTATTAATCAACAAACCTTACACGATTAAGTACATTACAAATACGGATGTCCGAGACTCACAAAACGAAGCAGCCAGCCAGTTCACTAACGCCTCCCAAGCCAACTAACCAAAAGCCACAGGCGATGCTCATAAGGAACATATTACAGATATATCGCGTTTGCGAGACACTCTTTTTTTTTTTTTTTTTTTTTGCACTCAGCTCCCAGGTCTACTTTTTTCTTAATTCTAACGATGTCTGGGGAACGAGCATGTCCCGAGACCACAGAGCCTTCCCAACGCACAACAGCACCCAGGTCGACCCCGCCCGGACGCCGGCCCGGGCGTTACTTACAGCGCTCCTTGGGCACGATGAGCTTCATGGGCGCGTCCGGGAGGCGGCGGAGGCCGGCAGGACCGCAAAGCTGGCGCCCGCCGCCTGCCTGCGTTTGTGCCGGGCCGCCGCTCCCCGCCCGCCGCCGCCCCATTGGCGCAGGGCGGGCCCGGCCCACGCGGCAGCGGGGCCGTGCCCAGACGCCGCCGCCGCATTGGCCGGCACCGGGGGCCCTCGCTCCGCCCGCCCGGCCCGCCGGCGGCTGGAGGGAACGCCCGCGGCGCGGGAGCCGGGCGGCCGCCAGCCCCGGCCGGGCGGCGCTCTGCAGGGGAGGCGGCGCAGGAGCCGCAGCCGCCTGACACCGGGCCGGTGTCGAGGCCCGCCGGGCCGGGCTGCGGCAGCGCCGCGCGGAGGGGGCCGGGCCGCCGAGCCGAGCCAGCACCGCCCCGCAGTGCCGCTGCGCTGAGCCCGCCGCGCTCATCACTTACGTGGCCTGTGCCGCCGGCCCGAGTCCACCCTCCGGCGCAGCCGGCATTTCTTGGCCGGGGAGCCGTGGCTGAGCGGCGGCAGCTCCGGGCGGAGCAGCAGCGGGTGCGACGCCTCCCCGCAGCCGCCGTTGCTCAGCGGCTGGCTCGAGGGGTGGAAGCCGTTCTGCAGCAGCCCGCCGAGCAGCGAGCAGGAGGCGGTGGCGGGCGGCGGCCCCGCCGGGACGGCAGGCTGGGCGCGGAGCTGCTCCCCCATGGCGGCAGCCTCTCCCCTTTGTCTCCCGGCTCAGCTCCGGCTGGGCGCGGCGCAGCCTCCGCTCATGCCGGCGCCCGTGCCCGCAGCTCCGTGCGCTGGGGATGCGGCGCCCGCCCCCCCGCCGGCGGCGGCGCACGGCGCAGGCGTCCTGCCCGCAGCGCGCTGCAGAAGGGCGGCCACCGCCCTCCGCCGGGGACGCGGCGACCCCCGCGGCTAACGTGCGCGTTCCCGGTCGCCGCGCCCGGCACCTGCGGGGGCTCCGCGAGCAGCCCCGGGAGCGCGCCGGGGCGGGGGGGCTCGGGGCGGGCCCCCCTGCCGCCCGCACTCGCAGGGGCACGGTCACGCTGGAAGCTGGCACCCGGTGCAGTTTCAGTGTGACTTCGCTCCCGTGACCCTGCTCGCTGGTGCACACCGGGCAGGCCTGCCCCGGTAACCGGCTGCGCTGTCATTTTCGCTCCAGGGCGTCCGCAGGCACACTCATGTGACTGGGGTATCTATGTCTGGGAGGCCTCTGTGCGAGTGATGCCTTGTACCTCACACAGCGATTTGTGCATCAGCATCAGCGTTCAAGTTTTTGTCTACATTGTCACGTGTTTCCTCAACAGCTCAGAGAGACTAGTGTGACCTTGAATGCATTTGACCTCGTGCTTTTTTAGTATCTCGGCTTTCCCTGCGCAGCACTGGTAATTTTGTGACTGTGATTTACTCCCTGACCACTGAGATATCCAAGTGTAAAAACACATTTTCTGAATGAAATGTATTAAATACCAAGTGGACATACAATAAAACTGGATGAACTGTGCTGCGGTGTCACGTGTATACTTGAAAAGAAACACGAACTGAATTTTGCTCTGCACATGAAGGTCATTTCTTTGTACAAACTGCCTGTCACTACATGGATAATTGTTCTTAAAATAAAAACAGGTCACATAATGGCTCCTCCTTAGACCTAAAATTAGTACAGGACATGGGCCCTCTACTGTAAAACACCTACAAAGAATGAAGAGCTATTCTAACTGCCTTCATTCTGATAGCTCAGGGGCTATCTGTCTGCTTTCCTTCTTATTTTGCAGAAGATAGAATTCTTCACCAAGCTCCATATCGTACACCTAAGCGACAATTCCAGGAACATATAATAACAAAATTACTGAATGTGAAAGTACTCGTGCATATCTTATGTCCTAAAAATTCTTTATCTCATTCTTCCTATATGGTTTGCCATCTTCACCTAGCAGACCTCCATGTGCAGGTTTACGCATCAATACCTGTTACTGATACTGGAATAGCGTGTATTAAGAAATTGCTTTATGAGAGGTAACGTGACATTCTCTCCACTTCTTGGCTGGCACCAGAACATTACGTTTAGGTAACTGGGAGCAAGCCACAGAAAAACATGCATATGAAGTTGGGGAAATGAAGAAAGTGTTTGAGAACAAAGGATAAGTAAAATTTTCTTCCTAAAAACCAGTAACCAATGTTCTGAAGATGATTAAAACACTCCAAATTTTCCTCATGTCCTAATGCATAAGCACTGCTGTAATTGCCAGCCCAAAAGCGATTGCCCTGAAGAGGGTAGGAAGGAAGGCAGGCTATATACATTTGCTGCTAGAAGGAGCTGTAGTCCTTCCAAACTGAAATTCTTTGAGAACTCTCTAACTTACTGAATTATGTTTAAACTAAAAACCAGAAGGTTGCTGACTGGACTGACAGGGACCTTCATACCACTTGTTGGCAGTTCTAGGCAACTGGCTGGTTATGCTTTATGAAATTTCTTTGTTAATTCAGACCTCTCAGGGCATGAGGAATCCTTGCTGCTACTGTCCCCAGCTGGCAACGGTTGTCCCCTTCTCCGTCCCCGACACAGAAACTGACTGCACATACAACCAGCCCGATGCACAACAGGGGATCATTCCTGCAAACCTGTTTTTCTCTGCAATTGCAGCGTAACTGGGAGCAGACACGTGGGCAGTTGCCATATCTCAGCTGAAGGGTGTCAACTTTTTACCTTACTCCAACAAAAGCAAGACCATGTTACATTTCCTTGTGGTAGGACAGCAGTCCTTCCACTGGCTCTGCAATGGAATACAGTATCTTTTTCAAGTACTGTAACCAATTTTAGGCACTAAACTGCTGGAATAACTAACAAAGGATTAAATGAAAACATCAAGTTTTAGTCTAGGAAATGAAAAATTTGAAGGGATATTCAATTCTGGAACAGGTAACAGCAAAGGAAATACATCACAGTTGCTGAGAAAAAAGAATGAATTCGTAAGCAATAACCGTAGTAAGGGAAATTCACTTTAGACTTGAGGCAGACATTTCCTAGAATGAAGCTAGACAAGCGTTAGACTGCACCAGAAGACTCAACTGTCCATTGCTCCAAGTTTTTAGGAAAAGTTAAGTATCTGTGAGGAACAGTCTAGGTAGAGCTGATCCTGACTTAGAGCAAGGAGAAGGCATGGCCTAGACACCTTTCTGAGGTTCTTTCCAATCTTCTATTTCTAATTAAATATTTCCCTAATATTTTGCTGTAAATATTGCGCAATTATGCCCAGGATAGAAGTGGACTAGACTGTGCTGAATAGAAGAAATAGGTCAGGAAAATACTGTTAGGATATGATCCAAATCACTGACAAGTTCAGGGGCAGTGTAGACCAATGGCATATAACAACAACAAATGTCACCTCAAATAATGCTGCAGAAAATATAAAAATGGAGAAATGCTAAAGACTGTCCAAATCAATTGACAGGTTTTATGTACAGGGACAGATTCACTTCTAAGTGTGCAAGTTGCCCTAATCTTGTAAGCTCTCCAGCAGGAATGGATGAAAACACTTTCCAAACTTTTTGCATTGCGTTGTGGAAAGATTAAGTTTCAAACCGATGTGCTGCTTTATCAAAACAATTTCAGACTCTTGTACTGATGAATATCAGTAATTGATTTCTGCACTGCAAAATACCACCTTTTTCATATTATTTCTGTTTACACTTGTTTAATTTTGGAATGAGATTTTAGAAAGGTTTTACATACCCTCTTCAGTTTTGATTTCAGAATTCTTCAGCTCTTCTGCAATGTAAACCAAGACAAAGGGAATAAAATTAGAATATGTTTGATGTATTATGTGATCATCTGTAAGGGTTTAAAATTAAGGAATCTCATGTCCTCAGGTGCATATAGCATTGCTTATTTTGGGCACAAGCAAACAACAGTGCAATCCATTTGGCATTCAGGGGAAAAAAATCTGAGCCTTTTGCATCAATAAAGTTGAAACTGGGAGCAGATGAACTGTTCATCCTATTCTGCATCAGCTGTGAGCCACAGGTAAAATCACAGCACCACATTTCATTAATTCATTGCCTGATGTAGTGATGTAGACAGCCTGTGCCCTTCTAATATTCTGCACAGGGGCTAAATTGGTGATGTGAAGGTCTCACATTATACTTAGTATTTGAAAATCTGGAACATCTCAGAAAACACAAATATGACAGAAGTGATCATGTCACCTTCTCAAAACAGGACAAAAAAGTAGAAATAAACTGTCCTGCTACTCTCACAGTTAAGCAGTTGGCTCCAGACCTGCTGGTTTTTTATCCATACTATTTATGAGACAACGCATCACAGCAGAACTGGCTGAAAGCAGGTATTGTTTCTAAGAGGTACTGCACTCTCTCGCCTTCATACCACATATACACATTCAGCGTGTTACTGCCTACTCTGCATCCCTTTATATTAATTTCTGTATATTTTATATGTATTTAAGTTGTTGCAAATCAAGAACTAGGTGGAACATACAACATCCGTCAATGAAATCATGGCATGTATTACAGGTTCAGTTTCTAACACTTTGGTGCAACCAAAGTAAATTTTTCCTCTTCCTTTTATCCTAACTTTCTGAACAAACTCTGTGAGCCAGTTCAGTTTTCAGTCTAACTTGCAAGACAACAACCCAGGTGGAAGTGCAGTACGGACAAACAAAATTGAGGATGCTTCCAGTTCTTTCAATATTAATGTTTAGTCAGTATTTCTGTCTTCCTTTCTGAACAGGAGTAGGTGGAAACTACTTGTTTATTTTTAAATATTTTTCTATATATTTCACTGTAAACCAGCAATCTGGTGGGAAAAGGACCACAAACACATAGTATGCTGAAGAATCCAGGACACAAATGGACTCAGAACAGTGAACAAGTCTCCCATACTGACTCACTGCATATTACACATTTGCACAGCAAACAGTTCATGGATTATTCCATACCTGCCTGCACTTCAGACACCCAGCTTTCTATCCCCTCTATTTATTTGTTTATAAACACGGAGAGCCAGACTGCAATTCTCTAACTCTATGAGTCAGCTTCAGCAAACTAACGACTTCCTTGTGGTTAAGATACTCTGCCACAGGATCAGAAGTGCTGTGCTGCAGCCCTTATAGTTTTAAAACCAATGGAACTAAAAAAAAAACCCAAACCAAAAACCCCCACCCTTTCAGGTATGTTATCGTCAGGCAACCTGGCCTGAAATTTTTAGGAGCCTATGAGGATTAGCCCCTCCTCTCTCATTCTGTGGGGCTCCCCTATCCCCGGTCTGAGGCTAAGCTAAAATAAGCAGCAAACAGGTGCAGTCCACATGTAAATTCATTACCCAAAAACCAAAAAAAAAAATCTTACAGAGCACCACTGGCGTTATTCTAATTCAAAGCCAGCCAGCTACAAAGCTTTGGTCATATTTTGGAGAGAAGTGGTAACGAGGAGCATGTACACACCATCTCAAATTACACAAACTGTATTATGCAATGCAAAGAGTGTAATGAAACAGACTTCTGGCATAGCTGCCTGCAGATTTATGTTCAAGGGGTTGCTGGCACTCTGCCATTCCTGTTTATATTTCCATTCAGGTTACTTCTATGTTTATCGTGTTTCTGTATTACAGGAAAGTCATACTAGTTCTTATTCAATTTTATCCCTTTGAAAATAAAGCAAATACAGTACAGCTTAATAAATTAACATAAAAATATTAAGAATGTTTCTTGCAAAAAATCAGATACTGTTGATTTGTTTTAGGTATATTCACATATCACACATATCAAAAGGAAAGTGCCAAGTCTCGGAGTCTAGAATTTCTGCCTAATTTCTTTTCAGAACTGGGAAGAAAACCATACTTTTTTGGGGTATGCAGGACCTTTGGTAGACACATGTTTAAAATATATTTTAATGCTCTTTTTCCCTTACTTTAAATTGCAGGGCTGGAAGACCAACAGTCAAACATAACTATATGACAAAGGATAGATGTGTAAAACAAATGGGACAAAACAGCTTTAAAACTGTGCAGAATTGTTATATGGAAAATGCAATTAGAGAGTATTTAAAAAGGGACCCAAAGGGCTCTAGTGTTATCAGTGCAATCACAGGAAAGCTAAGCCTTACTATGACAACAGCTAGCTAGCACGAGAATTCTGCTTTCCCCAAACACTAACGCATCTGAAAGGGGAAACCGATTGCAGATGACAGAGGAAGTGAAGGGCATAAACTTAGTCATATGCCTAAATCTTTGCCACATTGAGGCCGTGAAAGATTATATTGAGACCATCAGTTCCTTCCCTCCCCACCCACCTCCTGGTGCAGGCTCCTTTCAGTTATGCCTTTTGTGACATTTAAACAAAACCTGTTGATCTCATGAAGAAAAGCCCTGTTCCCCTGCACAGAGTTGAAGCTCATCTCCCCTTCACTTTCATCAAGGCAAAGAAAGATGGAGAAAGGCACTCTGTCTAAACAGGAACTTAGCTTTGGCGGTCTGAACAGCTCTCAGGAGGAATGTTCTTTGACTTCATTGATGACAAATAGGGCATAGATCTCCTGGCCCAAGCGCCAAGCTGAGTGTCCAGGCAAGGCAGTATGAATGCTACCTGTAAAAAGTTGTCTGGACTAGGACATGACTTACATATCTAATAACAATAGCCAAGACTAGGGAATAACAGTCAGAAGAGTAATAGATGTAGTCTGGTCTTACCAGCCTGCCCATCCCTGTGGCCAGACTTTGCAGTGGCCCAAGCGGTTTCTACAGTTATTCTCTGGCAGTTCTGAGATGAGGTTAGAGATTGTGGTTGCCGTCTTTCATCCCAACTGAAAAAAAGCATGCAGCAGTCACAAAACAGTGAGAACCTCTTCCTTCTAAAGCCTTCCCTGCCAATACCTCTGTTTCTCTGTGTCCAACTAGACACAACTTAATTTGCAGGTGCATTTACTCTCCACAACTTTAACTGATTCCTGGCGGAGCTATTGGTGCCCTTCTTTTATAGGAAACAAACACCTTCAGTGCCTTAGTTCAGACATTTCAAATAAAACTCCCCAAATTAGTAAACGTGTAAAATCTAGTCCTTGATTATTGCTTAGGAGTACAAGCCAGTGAAGATAAAGTAGGTGTTGGAGGTGAATCATCTTTTTTTTCCACGCCATAGTTTCTGCAGAGAGTTTGTAAAAAGGAAAAGCCAGGTAATGGATTCTAACTATTAGGTATGTAAAAAAGCTAAAAATCTCCTTTCAAATACACTCTCCTTTGCCACCGTCCACTCCATCTCGTACCTAAGTATTTGGCTCCATGTACTGCTGCTTATGTTTAACTATCAAACTTAAATATACAAAATGTAATTGGAAAACATGCAAGTTCACAACCCACTGATTGAGAAATACTGTTCATCATCATAAAAAAACGACTGCAACAAGTGGCAGAGCATTTGGCAGAGAAAACGATGGCCTTTCCTCCTGACTGCTCCCCCATAAACAATTACTCATGTATGTATACATACACATACCTCCAATGCAGACAAAACTGGCTTACTCTAACCCAGGAGGGAAGACACAGTATCAGTCAGAGGGTAGAAAGGACACAGAGCTTTTATTTGCCTTCTTCCAAACTAGTCCACAGATGGGAATCAGTGTAAAACGGAAACACACCACACCTTTGGTATTTCTCCTCAACCACCTTCAGTAGCAGGGAAATGTATGTCTGAATGAGCATTTAAGCACAGGGTTAAGTCCAAATACCACAACTAATCTGAAGTTAAAATTTTAGTACTTGAACAATATGACTTTGCTTTCAGATAGATAAACCAAAGATTTGTTTAGGTTTTTGATGCTGAAAAAACATTTAATAAGTCCTTGTGAGATTAAGCTGAAACCACAGACAGTAAAATTCAAATGCTAATCTTTTTAAAAATATCTTTTTTATCCATGTTTGCAAAGAATGAGAGTCTTGTGTAGGAAGGGGCTGTGCTATAAATGACAAATTTGTTCCTAAAGGCTCCAACTACCTAGTGACAAAGAAGGGAAACAACCAAACATTATTGCTAACATTGGGTTGGTTTGCCACAGTTACATCCTCTTATATTTCTGGGACGGGTGACCTTTCAAATATTACAGTGAATAGTCAGTTCTGTGCAATGCATTTCGTTCTGTTCAAGAGGCCAATTTAGAGCTTTCAGGTTTTTACAATGTTAATTCAAACTATGTACACACAAAAAAACAAAAACAGAACTATAATCATAGACTTCTGTCTTCTCATTAGATACATTGTGGAAAAAAACACAACAGAAAGTAACTTCCAGGGTCTCTCCTGCATAGAAGGCAACTTGCATTTCACTGCAGGAATCTTAGTGTCACCAAAATACTTGTTTTCTTGTAATAAAACATAACTGATACAAATACACACCTGGTCTAATGGGAATTTAAGACTCGAAGAGACCATCTGGGTCATCAAAACAAGTTCTTTGAATCAATGATTAACTTGAAAGGGTCTAAGAAACATATATGCCAAGTACCATGGAGGACAAAAGATTTTGTATTATCTCATAACATATGACTGAACACCTTGGGACCAAAGCGTTATTTTGACACTCACATGTAAAGTCCTAATTATACACATTTATAGTTCTTTTTAACCCAGAATGGTAAATCAGACTCCTTGATCTCATGAACACTGCTAACCAAATTTGTTGTATTTATCCTTAATTTTGACATGGAAGTCAGATAAAGAAGCCAGCGATTTCACACATGGGAAAAGAAACAAAAGCATTCTGTATCTCCTGTAAAACAGGAGACAAAGGTACCTTTTTTGTTTACAAAACTTCTGTATATCCACTGAAAACAGAACTGATAGGGCTAAGACATCAATCTCATACTTTTTGCCTGACTGCTCTAAAAGTAGCAAGCACCAATTGATTTGCTTTTCCTCTATTTATAAAATTTACTTCAAATACCAAAGGAGACATGTATCTTATCTTCATTCCATTTCCTCTTAGAAGGAAAGGAGAAGGAGGGGGGAAAAAAAAAAAAAAAGAACAAGCACACAAGTCAGAAAGGAAGGTACAGCTACCCCATCAGATGAAGGTATGAGGGAAATACTGCCGCAGTGGTTATGAGGCATCCGTGGTCAAGGATTGCAAATAAGAGAATCCCCACAAATTATATGACATGATCTAGTCTCCATTCACAGGCACAACTGAAATTGAGCATAAGCTAGAATTAATATGCCTAACCTAAAGCGCTAAACCAAGAAAAGTTGTCTGATTTATGACCTGCTTATCACTGCCAGGTTTCAGACCTGAGATCATCCCAGAACATATAAACCAAACAATGTGTACATAAACCAAATCATTTTTAGAGCAGATTAATTCCCACATTTTGAGGCAAATGCAAACAGCACTGGATTGACACATCATGACTGTTTTCATAGGATTAGCAAAAACTACCTAATCAATGAAAACATTTAAAAAAAAAAAAAAAAAAGAGATATCTCTTTCCTGCAGAGAGAAATCAGGCTGGAACCCTAGGTTCAGTGAACCAGAAAGTCTGTGGTTAAAACAAAAAAAAAACAATTCTCCGCCCCTATTCACCAAGTTTAAATTTGATTATAAGCAGATTGATTTCAGTCACAGCATAGACTGCCATAAGGAAAAAGGAAGAAGACATTAACACTGTTCTGAATTTAAATACTTCGCGCTTATGTAGTGCTCTGTACCCACAGATCTTCAGACACTTCACAAACTGTGAATAACTGCTCTTCTCACCTCCCATTTAAAGAAACAAAAGCAACAATGCTAAAACAAAAAGTAGTGAGAGAGCTGAGAAAGAACTTGCAGACAGGTCTCACCTCGAAACTAAAACCCGTATTTGGATCAGTTTGACCCAAAATGGAAATTAAAATACCCATGCCCCTGAAATGGAAAATTTAGTTGCAGTATTCCAGTCATTTTCAGATTTTTAACTTACTTGCCTAGGCAGGCTCCGTGCTGAAGCGGAAATCTGAAAGACTTCTATTTGAAAAACAGCAGAATATCTTAATTTTCTGAAAAGGAATTCCCATTTTTCTCAGCCAATCATAGATTCAAGAAACAGCTTCAGTTCCCCAGAAGTTGTATTCTCAGCAAAATTGGCTATTAATCTAGCAATGCTTTGGGTTGGCCAATTAGCAGTCAAACTTACATTTCATCAGACAGAACATGCTGTCTTCCATTTGATATGGCAGGGCCCTGGAAAGACACTTCTTGCTGCTTATTGAAAACAGGATCCATTTAAGTTTAAAAAACAAACAAACAAAAAAAACCCTTGCTTGCAGTTTCAGCAAATTAACTCATCAGTATTAGCTTCCTTTGTTGAAGCTCCTTGAACCTATTGGAAGCATACATTTTCACTTCACTGACATTTTTCTGTTCTGCTTGTGAAATTCAGTGAAAAGCTCCCTATTTATCTTTGCATGTACATCCACATAAGTTATGTCATTTGGCCATTACCAGTGTGAACAAAGTTCTAGGCACACAGGTTACTGACCTTAAAACACGCTGTTTGAAATCCTTGTTTGACATAATTTGTGTTATTCTCTATGTCAATAGTTATTTGATCTGTTGTCTACTATATTTACAACTGAACAAAATAAAGACAATAGAAACTACTACTCAATGCAGTTTTCTTAAGACATTCTGTCTCAGTACAGGAATAATTTCAGCTATACTAGCAAATAGCCTACTTTTAAGAAATAACCATGTATAGGTTTCTGCAATGAACATAAGTAACTTCTAATGTTATTAGAAACTTCAACTCCCAGTTTAAGAATCATAGTTGAGAAACATGAACATCTCACTAAAACGTGCCAGACTTTCCTCTTCATTACTTCAGCTTTCAGCATTCAGAACTATTACAATAAAATTGTGTTCCATTATTTTCATTGCATGATGAACATCCAACATGGAGGTAACATCTGACTTCTTTGGGGAAGTGTTTGTATGGTCAAATGAAACTGGGCTCCCAGCAACCAGTGACACTGAACTTCGATGTGAGTTAATGATACAGAGGAAGGACAGGAACAAAGGGAACTGGGGGAAAGGGGAAGATGAGCAACAGACTTACCTAGTAAGAGGCCAGCACTCCCAAGTTTGTGGTCTGTGTTCTCTTCCCATCATAGGCAGGCATCGGCATTAGTTGTGGTTTCATCAGATCAAACCCACGTTGTGATACCACCTTACAAACTGCAGCCAAGGAGGAGGGGGGAGGGCAGGGAGATAAAAAGAAAACAGAGAGAGAGGGTTACAGCCAACAATATGGTACTACATCCATAAGAAGATGGATGGCATCCAAGATGGCATGGATCTTCCCATCATCCCCATATCAATGTTCTCAATAATATTCATCAAACAATTTATTAAGAATTCTGAGGTGAAAAGTTTATTCATAGGAATGTTCCTGTGATGAGGCTTTAATAAACCACAGTTCCTGGATGGAAAGAAATACATACCATGTTAGATTTTCCTTGCCCAAGTTCACTGCTGAGATTCTTGGTGGCCATGGCTGCTTTAGACACCCACTAGCTAGCTACACCATCCACCTAAAACTGAAAACAAAACATCAGATAAAAAAAATTTGGCATGCGTAACACAACCTCAAGCAGCACTGTGGCATAATTTGCAGGGTATAGCTACATTTGTTATACCTGAAATTAAGCCTCATGTTTATTTGTAACAGCAATAGCCATCTGACTAAAACAATAA
Organism: Calonectris borealis; assembly: GCF_964195595.1. Classification (NCBI taxonomy): domain Eukaryota; kingdom Metazoa; phylum Chordata; class Aves; order Procellariiformes; family Procellariidae; genus Calonectris; species Calonectris borealis. Next base: position 24,927,487 of record NC_134318.1, read on the forward strand.
TAAAACTGTAGCATCTATTTCTGAGTCACTTGTATTGGATAATTAATTTGCCAAGAGCATAAGTCATCCAGTTAGAAATTAGTTAGAGAATGACTCATTTCTAACTTTATACTAATATTATCCTTAAAATAAAAGGATTCCTCCCTTACCCCTAAATTGTTGCATGTTTTGGTTCTTTTTATAATGCCAAAATCTGCTTCATATAGAATATTTGGATTAATTGTTGGAATAATTATCTTAATTTTATAATGCCATTCGCCCAGAAAGATCTTACAGTGCTTTCTAAATGTGTGTGTATTCTTCAGTGCACCCACATATATGATGAAGCGTGGTAGCAGAACAGTACTTGGCAACACTATACAAAAGCATCTGACTGGAACTGCAGTCAGATCCTATAATCTGTTGAAACAGCAAAGGGAAATTCAGATACACAAAACTGAATTACTAACAACGGAATTTTCCCGTTTACATCTCAGTTTTTGCAAAATGGGGTTTATTATGGGGTAAGATCAGCCAGTGCTTGGTAATACTCATCATTTCAGTGGAAACCTTTCAGTTTCTTCAGATTTCAGCTGTGAGAAAACTTTCAGTAAGGAAGCCTGGCCTATTTCAAAACTCTGCTTATCCTCGGCTGCAGCACGTTGTGACAACATCAGGCAGGGCAGCATCAAATTGAGAACTATATGTTGAACTACACTTGGAAATACTCTCTCTAACTCTGCAAGTCTGGATATGCCCAAAGGCTGCAATCCAGCCAGTCACCTGCATATTTGATTCCTTGCTGAAGAACTGCCAAAGATGCAACTTCACAAGCAATTTAGCCAATCTAAGACTGCTAACAGAAGAGAAGCAGCCCTGCCCTTTTGTCCCACCAGCATTTCTGCCTGCTCTTCCGCTCTCCCAGCACCTGTTTGGCCATGTAGATCTACCTGCCAATTTGGCTGAAAATAATGGTATAAGAATGTGTTTAAAAAATAAGCTGCTCATTAATCCACTCTTTGAGAAGCAACTGAGACTTCATGAGTTTTTATCATCTTACATCTGCTGGTCCACTTTCAAGGAAAAAGACTGTGTTTCTCTTCAAGGACTGCAAAGAGCACTGTAGTCCGACTGTATGGCACAAATACAGCCCTTTCTCTTCAGGAGTATGACTTCATTCTATGCAGGGCAGATGCCTAGCGTATATTAAGCTCCCTGCCTTCTGTTTTTCCTACAGGATGGGCAATGCCCAGCCTGAAATACTAATAAAATATAAGCTTAAAAAGAAAAAAAAAACAAACAAAAGACGAGCTCAGACCGAAACAGGAAATGTCCTGGGCCAGGTGCTATTGTCAAAGAGCCATTATTTTCAAGTCCTTTAAAGAAAGTCACGAGTTAAGAAATTTGTTTTCTAAATGTTCATTCCTTGCCCTTTTATCATGCTGTAGGATAACTGTGTCACCCAATACTAGACATTAATTTTGATATCTAAACTAAGAGGCTAGTGAAGAAAGCAAGGTTTCTTCAGAGGGCAATTCGGGTTATGGTTACATTGCTTAGCTGTAACATGTAGTATAACTGCACTTCCAGAACAAGAATTTAACTTAGGCCCGAAACTATTCTGAGCATTTCTCTCCACTGGCTCTACAGGAAGCCCAAGTTAAAACATCTGAAGGTCAGTGGCGTGACTATCCCAATCCAATCGCATCCTCAGCTGAGTTCAAGGAGAAGCCCCAAGTGCTTAAAGCCATGATAACACTCCGAGGAACGGTACATAATGTCAGAGAACGGCACTAGCTTCTGAGGTCAAGACAGACAGTTGACACTTGCCAAGAATAAAAAAAGCTCTGTCTTGGGTGTCAGAGGCAGAAAGATGAGTAATCCTACACTGAAATACTGTAATGGCTATGCTGTAACAAACCCTGCTCCTTGGATTTAGCCCATGTTACAAGTGCAGTAAGCTGCTTGCTCTTGAACCACATCTTTTTGAGGCACCTGACATTTTTGAGACACAGAAGTGTCCAGTCTTCTGGCTTCTACACAGAACTTATATATATATGTATGTACACACATACACCTTTAGTGGAAAACTTTCAGTTTCTTCAGCTATATATCTGATATATATTTAGATATATCTTGGTATCTTGACCAGTTGCCCTATTTCAGAATTGCATTACTCTAGATAAGTATTGACTTCATGTTCCAATTTATTTATCTTGTTAAGTTTCTAGTAAGATGACAGAACAACAGTTGAGAATGTAATAATCAACAGAATGTCTTCGGTAAAATTTTCTGGGGCTGTTCTGAGGGCTCTGGGACCATTGGACAGCTATTTACAGCCTGTATTTTACGAAACAAAGAAGAAGAAACAGTATTCTCAAAAAAGTAATCCTGAGGATTGAAACTTGAATTTCTTACACCATGAAGAATTTCCATAAGCAGTCTGGAACTAAAATAAAACTTCTGAAACCTCAATTAAAATAAAACTCAAACACATGTTTCATTTTAGGAAAGTCAGTCCTGAGATTTTACCTTTAAATTATGGTTACCCATGTTGGTATTTATACAGCTCTTGGATGATTGAAAAAGAATCAAAAACACATGGACAGAAATAAAGTTTTACTAATAAGATTTGGAATTAATCCCCAGCCCTTAACCTGGAGGTTACAAGCTAACAGACTGTCTGCAAAGAAAATAATTAACATCATGTATGGCAAAAAGTGGCAACAGGCCTAGTACCAGGCTTGGAGCTAAAAAGACATTATGCAAATATTTGCAGAACTTAGGCAAAGGTTTAGAAATTTAAAAAAAAAAAAAGAGGGGGCATTTCAGGGAACCAAACAAATTTTGGATACAAAGTTCAAATACTCTTCATGAAATATAAGCAGCATATATAAAAAAACATTCTCTGAAGTAGCCAATGTTTCTGGACTGTATCTGTCCTTCTGTATCAACAATACTACCCCATTTTTATGTCCAAAGGATGTCCTGAAATCGATAGGAAAACTATGATGCAAGATCCTGGCTATGTGAAAACAGTGGCAAAACTCATACTGACTTCCCTAAGTACAGAATTCAATTGATTATTCCAGCTGTAGAGCCATTTCTAACAGTATGTCCTGAGACATCAGTATAATGTTGATTAGGAGGGAAGAATATTACACACCTAGTCAATACCAACCATCAGTCTTCCTGCTGGTGGATTCTCTGTCAAGCTTTCCAATTATGTGATTACCGCTAGCTCAAAAATGCCTGGTTTACAGGATTCAGCATGATCACAACCCAAAGTGAGACAGTGTACTGGGTCTGGTTGGGATGGAGTTAATCTTCTGGGGCACATTACAAATGCCCCAGAAACTATATTTAGCAACCATTTCTATAGAAAAGCCATCTATGCAGACTTGCTCTTAAAAACAATACGACAGCACACAACTTAAGAGTAGTCATCTTTTCTCGTATAAATACGCTTTCACAAAAAAACCTCTGACTGTATATTTTTTAAACAATCGTTTTACTATTCACAACATGTATCTTAAACGCCGGATAACTAACTACACTATTCGTGACATGACTATGAGTCAGTCAGACAAAACAGCCGATACATTTATAGGACAAATACTTGTGTCAGTGTGAAAACAGTTCTTACCATTTTCTCCAACGGAGGCCACTTCTGCTGCTATGTTGACTAATAAGATACTGTGTTGTTTGGCCTGATCAGCCAACTCATGTCTAAATGCTTCAGCCCCTTTCAGCAATAAAGCAGCAAAATACTTAGCCATCACTAGTGGTCTTACAGCATCTGTTGCCAGAGTTACAGAAAGACCCTAGAAAAGGCAGAAGAAAAAAAAAGTAGATTTTTTTTTTGCCCTCCAGTTAGTAAAGCTTCAGTTTCCTTTGGTAGTAAAACATATATAAACATATATACACACACAAAAAAAATTTCTCAATTATTATTCATCTTGACAGCCTATTAAATTTTACTCCAAACTGGCGGTTCAAATGAATAGGGTATATCATAAAAACATTTAAGAAACATATTTTATCATCATTTATGCTATGATGATGTTAAAAAGCCTCTGTGAGGTTAAGAATTCCACTATATTAGGAAAACATGAGTACAACTGCCTAATGGAAGACCCTCATAATCCTGCCTTGAAAAGCTTCCTGTTCATAATAACAAAAGATTTAAATATGGGTAGGTGGATGGAGAAAACATACAGCACACTAGTACTGAAAAAAATTAACTGTATTACTAATTCTTCAAAATATCCAAGCCATTCAACTTGCTTTAGTCACTAGAGCCAGTATAGGACACTATCACTATGAGGCACTTCGTTATACATTCTTATTAAAGAGCTGTGCAAATTAAAATAACCTGAGAACCTAAGTACACTCATACACGTGATAAGCATAATGATCCAAGACACACAATTATGTCTTCAGGTATGTTTTAAGCCTGGTGATGAGAGGTAGAAGGTTCTGATTTCAAAATGCTAGATCTGACCTTCAAAACCGTAATTATTTATACTACCATATTACAGAGAATAATCAATTTTGAACCTTTTTGGTTTAATTACAAGATTAAAAGGTTGGTTACAGCTGAAATTATCTCTTTAGCTCACCAGAGAATTATGCAATAATTCAAAAACGGATAAAAGGAATAACCAGAGGGTTGCGGGAGAAGCAGGAAGAAACAGCGATAGCTTTTTTGCCTCAGTTGCACTCTTTCCAAAGACTAAGTCTTGACTTAGGCAAACTGAGCAAAATACATCTCAGTAAATATACTTCAAATCTTCTCCTATGTAAGATAATACAGCTCCTGCTCAAGGAGTAATACTATGTTTGCCATGCACAGGTTTTCAAATGAAACTATGAGATTTAAAAACAATATGCTGATCACATGTAGCACATTTTCATTACACAAAATACTGGCGTGGGACCAAGTGGCCTCACTGCATCTATGAGAAGCACACACATGGCACTACCTAAACAAGCCTTCTTAACACAACTATGTCTCCAGCTGTCTCCTCTGTCCTCAGTGACTGACTTTTTAAACAACCATGACCACAGAGCACAGGCAACGCCAACACCATACTTGCTGAAGCAGCCAGCCCTGGCCCTGGGAAGCGGCTAGAGGCCAAGCATCAAGGCCCAAGTCCAGCACCAGGCGCTATGGCTTGCCGCCAGCTGCCCATCAGCAATCGCCTCCTTCTTCCCCAGGCTCCTGGCTGGCTATCTCATTCTGGCATGTGCTCCTCAAACCTGCTCTTTGCCAGGGGGTCTATGATTCATTTTCCAGACTGTATTTTATGCTCCCAGAGCACCTCAAGGGAGCGGCCTCATGAGCATCCGCAAGCTCCTTCCCGTGACAGTTCCTCCCACCCTGACTGAAATTCCTCAATTACTCAGTTAACCAAATTAGCCACGAAACAGCCGCAGCCCTCGCAGGCCAGGGGCTGGCAGAAAGCCCCGGCCCCCCGGCGAAAGGGCCCCGACGCCCCGGCCTCGCTGCGGCGGCTGGAGACACCGCCGGGGCCGGCTCCGGCGCCCGGCCCCGCAGCGCCGCTGGGCTCCTGCGGGCCGCCCCCGCCCTCGCTCCCCACCCCGCAGAGCCGGGCCTCGCCCGGCCCCGCTGCGATCTCCCGGGCCCCGACGCCGCCACCTGCCCCCTAGGCGAAGCCTCCCGAGCCGGCGAGCGCTCGCGGCCGCGCCCAGCTCCCACAGCAGCCCCCGGGCCGGGCCGGGCGCCTTCCGCCGGCGGTCGGCCCGAGCGCCCGGCGGGGTCAGGGCAGAGCAAGGCGGGCTGCGGCCTCGCTCCCCGGCGGGGCGGCCTCCGCCTGCGCTGTGGGGCGAGCGGGGCCGGGAGGGCCTCTGCGGCGGGGCCGAGGCTCCCGCTCTGGGCACGTCACCTTGTCTCCCGTAATTAATCTGACGTATGTTCATGTCTGCGAGAAGGAGGAAACGCGGTGCCGGGGTGGCAAACCTGAACGTTTGTTTGCTTGCAGGTGACCGGCTCTGTACTGCTCGGTTCAAGGGAAAGCTTGAACGTATGCACGCTGCAGCACAAAAATTACACTGACAAACCCAAGCCATTTTTCTCTTAAGTTTGTGCCTTTAAAGCTAGTCTTGAGCAGGAAACAAGCAAATAGGCAAAGAATCAGAAGTCAGCCATAGAATGAACTGGGAAACGTGAGACTGAAGTAGTAGCTCATTGCTTAAAAGAGATGATAAAGGAAAACATACCTATATTACTAAAGAAAAATAAGCAAATGAACAGCCTGCAAAGTCATGAGTTCATAAAATCAGCTGTGTGTGCATTAGAAATAACATCACGTGAAGGCAACTGAGTGGGAGTGGGAAAGTGAGGGTATCACCATATAGGTTCAAATTAAAGGAAGTGTGAAATGCATCCACAGGACTGTGCAAATAACAAGATAAATGACAAGCACTGCCCTGAGAGAGAGGGGTGAAAAGGGGCTGATGTGGCAGACTACCAACAAAATAACGCAAGGCACCATTTTCCTCCAAGACACCTGTGTGACAGGGAACAGGAGCTTTCTGTGCCGGTCGGCTCCAAACGAACCATGCACAAGAAGGACGGGAAGAAGGCAGCACTGTCAGGGCATGGAGAAGCACAGCAGAACCAGGAGGGCCGAGGGGAAACTGAAGCACTTTGTTAATTCCCTGGGGAAGGTGAGTTGAGTACAAAGAAGCTGAAGCCAGTCCTGGTTTGGCTGCTGCTTAGATGTGCTGAAGGATGCTGGGCCAAGTCCCAGCACTGTTGACTGCGTCTCTAATTATTTCTGACAGCAATGTAAAAGCTAGCTGAGATATGCTGTCTCATAGGGCATCATCTCATCTCTCAGATGAGTAACTATCCACAACTTTTGAATCCTGTCCCAAATATAAGAAGCATAAGCTTCTAACAAGTCATTTATAAAAAATCTTTTCCCTTGGAGAATAGCAACCTTGCCCCACAAGTATAAAGAATTTGAAAAGAAACATAATCAAATTTCAGGGGCGAATGAGTTAACAGTTTTGGCAGCAGATATTCTTGTTGCAACTGGCTGTCCTTGCACAAACCACTTTAAGGAGAATATATTGGTGGAAAGCCATAAAGGTTATTTACATAGATGGAGTTTCATCATCTCCCACTTCAAAACAGGCTGGGTTGGTTATGCTGATCTAATGTTTTCTTTATCATGGTTTGTATAAGACCAGGAGCACATGTTAGATTGTGTTTTAGTTTGCTCTTTTAGTATGCTGATGGTAGTCCTTTGAGATACTAGTTTAAATTATGCAGCATGTGCAGTATTATAAACACAGTTTCAGAAATCTAATCTTCAAACAAAACCAAAATATTGCTTGTATCATGAGCTTTGTTGTGCCCCAACTTAGCAAGAACAATTTTCTGCAGTATATAGCCCCCAACCTCTTTAGGAATATACCTTGCAAAATATTCTGAGAAGATCTTCAGCTTTGCTTTCCAAAAACTGGCAGAGAACAACTTTCAGGTTTGCTCCCAGGAGCTCATTTTTCCCTTTCTTTGAGAACCATTCTCAGTCCCCTCCTGGTATGAAAAAGGTGGTTTGGCATTAGGTTAGTTCACTAGTTTGAATTCACTGTTCTGTTCAGGATAGAAACTAATATACTTTTAAAAAAGTTAGCCTAAGCCTTAAAGAATGTCTACAAGAGCTTTTCAGTTTTATTTGGCAAACAATTTCAAATTCAACGTTGCGTCATATTCTGCAGTTAAAACAGACCAACTTTTGCAACATGGCCTGTATCCGAACCGAAATCAAGTATGCATCTTTTACTGATATGACACAGCCTCTGTTTAAAGAAGGATGGGATTTAATCTTAAAGACAACCTTATCAAAGCAGCTGATACATGATCTGTGTAGAATTATTCTTTCACAGAATTGCTTGCACTAGCTGGCATTCTTTTCTTGAAATGAAAGACAAACGTTTGGTTTTGGTAGTTACTGACTACTTTCAAGTTACTTTTCCTTTTTATTTCAATTTAAAGCAGGCAGATGTTCCTTATTAAAGTTCAAAGAATTCCGTCTGAGTCTAAAGAGAAACTTATGGTGATTTTTGTTACCAAAACCTGTAGATATCCACACCCTGACGTTCTAGAAAAGGATGATCTGTTTGACATTCACACTGTTTTGAAAATAAAGCCAAAGGATTTCTCTCATTGCTATTTAAGAAATTAAATCCCTATCATGCAAACCTGATACCAAACAATAATTTCCACCTAGGGAATGTTTTAAACAAAGATACCTTACTAGGTGTTTTCCACAGCTGTCACTCTGTCAGTATTGTAACCCAGGGTGAGGAACAGGCACAGCACGAACTTAAAACTGGAGTTTCCCAATTCTGCTGATCCCTGCTCTGATATAGGGCGTCTGCAGCTTGAGGTCACCTGGCCTCTTCCCTTTCACTACCTGCAAACCGCGATTATCCTGTTTATATACAGACTGCAAAGCCTCAGCTTGCCTCTCTGCCTGCAAAACGCCTGTGGAAACAGCATCACTGTAATCACCCGGAGTATCGACAAGCTCGCACTTACATATATCCTTCTGCCAGAACTGAGGGAGGCAACGCCCGGGCACTGCAGACGGCGAGGCGGGCAGGTGAGGGCAGGCCGCGGGGGAGGCCCGGCGAGGCCAGGGCGCCTTCCCATGGCAGTCGAGGTGCTGCTGGCCGCTGAGGGGGCAGGCCCTGACGGTTCGGGGTGCGCGCAATACAGAAGTCTCAGTAAACACCCCATCGTAGCCCATCCCCATTGCAAAGCTCAGCCGCCGCCTGAGAGAAAACCTCCCCCGGCAACCGCCAGCCAGGCGGGTCGGCCCCGCCCCGCCCCGCTTGCACCGCCCCGTCAAGACTACACTTCCCGTCGAGCCTTTCGCCGCAGCAACGTCCGCCCTCCCAGAAGGCCGCGCGGCGCCGCGCACTGCCATTGGTCGGATTTGAAAAGAAGCCGCGGCCGTGCCGGTTACGCTGTACCCCTGAGCGGCGGTGGTTGCCCGGACAGGTGAGGGGAGCGAGCTGCCTTCACCCGGCGGGGGCCGGCGGCTGGGCCCGCCCAGCGTGGCGTGGGCTCTCGGGTAAGGCCTTGCGGGGCTGCTGGGCGGGAAGGAGGTGGTGGTTGCGGCCTGGGGGTCGCGCAGCTGGCAAGCAGTGTGGGTGGCCTTCGTGGCGGGCGGTGCTGAGGCCTCTTCCCCTCGCTTCTCCCTGCTGCAATCGCGGTTACTAGCGTTACGCTGGGTGAAAAGCCCCGGGGGGGTGTGAGGTGTGTGAAAGCTTTTCGGTATTGCTGTGGGGCGTGCAAGTCGCGGGTAACGCCTGGCCCAGGGCCGTGGTGCTGACAAAGCCATGCGGCAGTGCCTCATAAGAACCGGAAGATAGTCAAAGCCTTGAAGTGAAAGACTGATATTTGCAGAGGGAAAATTTTCCTTTTTAATTTTTTTAATTGAAAGGGCTGATGCTTTATGTTTTGTATAAGCTGCCAGGCTTATTATGTGGTTTGGAGCCTTTTCTACCCGACCACGCTTTGCTGTGTGTGCCACTCTGGATCCCCTTCCCTTAGGGTGTCTGCAGCTCTGAACTCGATTGTCATGATAAGCAGAGTTACAATAACGTATCCCAGTATACAAGTACCTTTTAGTGGCTACAGCCAGCCAATATACGTGTTTACACCACAATATCTAAGGTAATAACAGTGCTGTATGGCAATGTGGAGACAGATTGGATAGTCTGCAGCTTGGGTTATGCATGCTGTCAGTGGTTGAACATTACTGGTCTGAGTGCTGGCTCATATGAAGACTTTCAGTTCCAGCTTTGCATACATAGTTTAATGTTTGTCTTTTCCCTTTTATGTGAAGAGGCACAGAATGAGAGCAAAATCTTAACAAATCACACTTTAAAATAAGCATATATTTAAAGCAACTAACATGTTAGTTATCTAAGAAATATGTTTCCTGTCAAGGCCTGATAAGAGTTTTGCAGTGTGACTTTGTGTAGCTGATGGATAAGACTTCTAGATTGTGACAGCACAGGTATGTTTCTTTCCAGTAGTATCTTATTCACAGGTCAGTGTTTGTTCAAGCTGTGATAATATTTCAGGCCAAGTTTTTCCTGGTTTTCATACAGTTGCCTGACAAAAATAAAAACTGTAGATTAGAAGAAACAAAGTAAACATTGCTGCTTAGTTCACGTATAGCTTTATCTCCTTTGCAGCTTGGTGATGTTTGTCTAGCTTTATGAAGTTCTGTACCTGCCTTTTACAGGCTAGATAGGAAGGCTGAGCTGTTGTTAAGTGTTGTCCTGGTTTTGGCTGGGATAGAGTTAAATTTCTTCCTAGTGCTGTGTTTTGGATTTAGTATGAGAAGACTGTTTATAACACACTGGTGTTTTCAGTTGTTGCTAAGTACCCTGCTAGTCAAGGACATTCAGTTTACATGCTCTATCGAGGGCTGGGAGGGAGCATAGCCGGGACAGCTGGCCCAGCTGGCCAACAGGGTATTCCATCCCACGCGACATCATGCGCAGTATATGAATGGTAGGTGTGTTCCAGGAAGTAGCGATTGCTACTTGGTTATCGGTCAGCGGGTGGTGAGCAATTGCATTGTGTATTACTCACTTTGTGTATTCCATTATTATTATTTCTTTTTCTGTTCTAGTAAACTGCCTTTATGTCAATCAATGAATTTTTTTTTTTTCTCCTCCTGATTCTCCCCCCCATCCCACTGCGGGGGCAGGGAGTGAGCGAGTGGCTGTGTGGTGTTTGGCTGCCTGCCGGATTAAAGCACAACAGTGTTTTGACACTGAAGTGCTGACACATTCCAGGTCTTATGCTGAGGTCTGTCCATCATCTTAATGAACACCGTGTGTTCTCCATTAGTATTTAGAGAGACAACGTATATGTATTGCTGTAGCATAGACACAGGAATGTAGTATTAGAAGACCGTTGAACCGTTGTGTCCCAAGCTTCAAAACTATAAGAGGCCATGTGGTAGGTGTCTAATTGCTAGAACACTTGCTGCCATAGTCTATGAGTAATTGCCCAATGAATTATTTTAAACTTAGTCTGTAACAGAAGCTGCCAAGTCACATCTGTAATATCACAGGAAAAAGCAATAGGAGAGTAAATATTTTGCAGACAAAATATAATAAATTAAATAAAATGCACTTTTCAAAGGTTATTTTGAAATTTACCTGTCTACTACCAACACTGAATAAATTTACTTTCATTTTCTATAGCAAATTTTCACTGCCCAAATTCTGAGATGCACAAAAATCATTAAATTATGGATTAAGAAATGAATTGCTGATCTGTAAAATGACTGAAAAAAAAACTGCTAAAAAGCAATACTTTAACTTCTACTCTGGCATGAGATCTTCTAATTTTCCAGTGTCCCCTTAATAGCTAAAACTACCTATTAGTCTTTAGAATGTTGCTGAACTCTGTCTTGTATTAAGCTACATTGAGTTATCTTTATAATACCAACTATTTGTCAGCTCCTGCAGAGATAACCATGAAGTTTAGGTTACTCCTGCAATGAGTTTTTATTCTAAATGGACACTATGATGTGATGATGGAGAAGTAGGTGTGGAACAATATGATTGTTTTTTCTAAAATTATATCTTCGTTGTCAGACATGGTTTCTAGCAAGCTTGTGGTATATGTGTAAGGTTTTTCACTGGTAAACAGTTGCTTTTCATTGAAAGAATAATGGCTCTTCTTGTTTCATCATGATGTGAACCCCTCTGCAGACCCTCTCCCCAGCTATCAGAAACTTGCTATGTAAATTAAGAATAGGATGAAGAAAGCTTTCTTCTTAAAAAATTGCAGCTATCAGTCTCAAATTGACTTGTCTTCTAAGGGACTTTTGAAGCTCTACATTATGTAATCAGAGAGCAAAAAATAGTTTTATTTTATCTTTCAGGATGGAAGCGACTTTGGATAATGAGAAATTTTTCAGACCATCCTACATTGCTAGTGTTGAGCCTCACAGAGCAGGACCAGTAAATGTGGAAGATATTAAAGCAGATCTCTCTGCTGAATTTTCTTTGGTTTCTTCAAGCTCAGACACAAGCCAGGTAAGAAAGCTTTAATGTTTGCATTGTTTGGATTTTTTTTTTTTTAAATAAACTTAGTCCTTTCATCAATAAGAATAATCAGAATTTTATAGAGAAGATTAAAAGCGTCTTCAGTATGGTTTTTAATTTTAAGGAGATGTATAGGATTAGACTAAGTTGTGTGCTACTGCATTGATACCTTGGGTGCATCAGTCTTCTGTGAATAAGGCTAATAGAATGTTTTTGTGGGTTTCATTCTTGATCTCTAGTTGGCCTGAATGTAGTTTGTATGTATATGTGCTGCAAAATTATTAACTCTAAGTTATCACAGCGAACGTTTGCAGAGGCCTAAACACTTGTAAAAACTGATGTAGTGAATTACTTTTGCTTCCCACGTCATCAAATAAGTCTGTTCAAAATAGCCTCATGGAAATAAAACTGCCTTAACATGCTAGCTGTCAAACAAAGAATCTAGTCAAATTTCTAACTTCTTTTTTTTTTTTTTTAACTTAAGAGAAGCAGTTTGGAGTCTAAGGGACACATACAAGTTTGCCTGCGTATTAGGCCATTTACATCGTTGGAAAGAGAAAATGAATTGCAGGTGTGACACTTCTTTAGTTTAAAAATACTTTAAATGTGTGGGATTTTTTTTCCTGTAAGCTGAGCTCTTTATACACTTTTCATGCCTGCGTTGCTTGTGCTTCCTTTTAATAGGACTGCATTTCACTTGAAGACTCAACAAGCATCATACTGAAACCACCCAAAAACTCTTTGAGTCGACTAAGTGAAAAAAATGCTGGACAGATGATACAGAAGTTCACTTTTTCACGAGTAAATGAATTGTCTTTAAAAGTTTTTAATTCATTCCTGCAAAAAGTTATTTAACTTAATACCAAACAAACTAGATTTTTTTTAACTGTCAATAGTCTTTAAGATTATAAACATAGAATTTAAAGGATTCTTTAAAAGTCTCTAATGATTGATCTAAACAAAATAAAGATGTTTCTTGGTAATGCTCAGGTGTTTGGACCTGAAACAACTCAAGAAGAATTCTTTGAAGGTACCATGAAGCAACCAGTGCAAGATTTCTTAGACGGATATAATCGTCTTATTTTTACATATGGCGTTACAAATGCTGGGAAGACCTACACATTCCAAGGTATAAGTAGAAATGTGTTCTCCTTGAATGAACTTCCTTTTTTCTCTTTTTAAAGTGAGGATTACTTCTAGCAGAAGTATTTTAACTTTTTCCTTTATTTAAACTGTAGGCCCTATACATTGGCTTCTCTTGAATGTTAATAAATAGCCTTTGAAAGTCTCCTTCCATAACAACAGTCACTGCTAGAGTTTACATAAACATATCACTGCTAGAGTTTACATAAACATATCACTGCTAGAGTTTACATAAACATATAGTGATATTGCTTTGGAAAGCCATAATAATTTCAACCATGTGTGTGTGACTTTTTTTCCCCTCCAACCATCTAGAACGTCAGGGAGGAGGGGGAGTTGGGAAAATACATCTTTTTGTATATCAGGATGTGAAAAGTGTGTAAGTCACTCTACACCAGACTAGCACTTTGTTTTTTTTTTTTTTTTTATTATTATTATAAAGGTCATATGCATCTTATATGCACTGTCTTCAAATAAGGAATAGTATTTGAGCCTGTTTCAATTACAGGCAGAGAATAAATGTTTTGAAACATATTTGATTACTTCCAAGTGTTTCTGTCTTGTCTCAAGTTTCTGAGCTTATGAGTAATATCCTAGGAGACCTCGCCTCCTGATGTACTATTTCTGTACTGTTAAAGCTCCATATCCTTTCTGGTCAGAAGATGTCATTCTTTAATTATTTTTTCAAAGCATTTTAACAAATGAGGTGATTTGATTCACATGGAAACAATTTCTCCTATAATGCAATGGCAGTTCTAGATGCTATACTAATTTTATACACAGAAATAGTATAAGGACAATGAATTTTGTGCCATATAAAATTAATCTTTATTGAAGTGACATTGTCTTCTAAGTGATCTTCTGTTAGATGAATTATAACTGAAGACTACTGCCAGTACTTTCAGTTATCATTAATCTGGGGCAATAATGGGATGCTCTTTCCTGTCCTAATAAATAATAGATAAATAACAAAAACAAAAATTCCAAACATGTATGGTCCTCTGTGCTTGACTAGTTTGGGGTATATTGTGTAGTGTGTTTTTTCAAGAATTTTTTTGATTCACATCTTTTCAGACTCTGGAGACTTTTTTATGGTATTACGTTTTTAGGACTTAACTATCAACTTGTGGTAAGAATTGTCAGGGCAGAATGTTGCCTACTGGGTGCCATGATTTCCTCTTCTGTTATTCCCAGTATTGTCAATATAGCCTTTCCACTTTGGCATTACATGGGAGCCTGTATTCTGTCAGTGGCAAAGGACTTAAGTGAAGGAGGAAGCGGTTTTTTAGGACTGTTCATTGTTTGCCAGTGACTGTTACTTTGTTCATGTTAAGTTGAATTACAAGTGGCATTACAATAAATAAAAAATGATTAGAGAAGAGAGGAGATGAGGAGAAACAAACATAATGCAACAGTACTTCAACTTAATATGTTATTTGGTGTTTGAGTGCCAAGGTTCTGACTCAGGCAACACAGCTAGTGCTGTAACTGATAAAAGTCCATCTGTCTTAAGAGTAGGAAAAATTTTCAGAGGCTGGAAGATGATGCTCTCAGAGTCTGAGACAGGACAGTAGTTTCTCTTCTACTCTCCCCTCCCTCCCCTTCTTCTCTCTGGTTTAGAAATCAATGTTCAGTGAACCCTTTTTAAACTTGCATCTGGGTTTAGAAAGATCAAGCGTGCACTGAGGCTTTTGTTTGACTCCTTTTTGCCTTTCAGGTGCAAAAGTAGTATGCTCTGAGAAGAGGGTTTGGGACAGGGAAAGGAGTGAGTCTTCACAAGGCTTCTAGAACTTTTTTTTTAGGGTCTGTGGAATTAGTACAGGACTAATTAGTACAGCTGAGAGATCAGTCATCAGTTGTATTTCAAGATTACTTCCTTGAGAGAGAGAGAGTGTGAAAGCAGTCTATAAAATGTGATTGAAAAACTGTAAACCTCTATTAAATCTCTGTGGTTTGTTTAGATTTTTTTTTTTTCCTTAAGGCGAAGCTTATGCAGAATACCCCAGCAGTTTTTGTTTTATGTTATGCCCCTTGCTGTCTAAGGGGTAGAGCATGAGCTGTTGCTGAAAGCCAAATACCTTTCAAAACACTCTAATGACGTTTCTGTGACCTTGAGAATACAAAAAACCACTGCTTCATGCTGTAAGTGGCCTCCAAATTCCTCATGTGTGCCTTGAGATTAGAATTGCTTCTCTTTCTGTCTTCATTTATCTGTATACCTTGTTCACGGTAATAACTAGGATCTTTCTTTTGTATGTTGCATACAGGGACAGAAGATGATGTTGGTATTCTGCCAAGGACTATGGATATGCTGTTTAAAAGTATTCAAGGAAAACTGTACACAGCAATGGATCTCAAACCCCATCGGTGTAGAGATTATATAAAGCTGACTAAAGACCAAGTGAGAGAAGAAACTGCTATTAAAAATTCAATACTTCGCCTAACAAAAGAGGTAGAGGAGCACTTCTTTCTATACTGATGAATACACACATATTTAGATAGCTTAATGTTACCCTCTTCATTTTTCAATGGGAAGAGGCTATCTGTATTTAAGCATGGATATGTCTATTTACTGTCAGCCAGCTATCCAGATTAGCAGTAAAGTGAGCAATAGAGCTGATGAACCCTGTTCTCCTGTGGATTTCTGTCTTGTGGCTGAATGCTTGATAGGATCTAAACTCTAAGCTTTTTGTCTATAGCTTGGGCACCTGATAATTTATCCTCTGGGGTTACTGGTGCTTAATAAAAACTGAATACAAATAGTCTTTCCGTCTGTAGGGATGCTAGTAGGTCTGCTCCTTTAAACAATTTACTGTCTTTCAGAATACTTGAAAGAAATTAATGATTTTGAGGTTGTTCCCCTCTTCCAGTTTGGCAAATATCCTCAAAGGAAGCAAAACCTTTTTTGAAACAGAAGAGCTATAAAGCCAGTGGACTTCCAAAGATTTGAATTAAAATGGGTTTCTGAGTTAGTTAACTGGACTTCTCCAAACTGGACTTCTCTGGTGTGGAAGGCAGGTGGCAGCAAAATTCTTCAAGACTTCATTTCAAAAGCACAGGCATATGTTAAATCTAGCTCTAGCAATCTATAAGGACTTCAGAAAAATGGGTCACGTATGTGTGTCTGAATACACGTGTATGCTCCCTCTAGTTTCCAAAACTGGTTATAAGAACAATACTTAAGCTTATAAATGTGGTGGCAAAGTTTGCATCTACTTCAACAGAGACAGGTTTGGGTGGGTGTTTTATATGTGTAAAGTTTAAACCTGAAAGTTTTGATTACATAAATATTTACCGGTTTCAGGAATCACTTATGGAATCCCAGCTTTATATGAAATATACTCTTGACAAAACGTTTAAAACAAACAAACAAAAAACCAAAACCAAAAAAACCCCAAACAAAAAAAACACCAAAAAACAAAGACAACCCAAACCACACCTGTTTTTTAATCCATGTTTCTTCTCTTAAGCATACTGGTTTTGGTAGATGAGTTGCACTTCTTTGCAGTTCTGTGCCTGAAAAAAACAGCCAAACAAAACTAAGACTGGGAATGGAATGTATGTATATGAACCTCAGAAGCTCTAGCTGTAGGGATTTGTTTTACCTTTTTTTTTAAAGAGCTCAGCAGAAGAAAACTTTCCTTCTCTTTCTAAAACCTAGCTTTATTTCAACAGTGAAAGATTTTTACAGCCTGTATCATGAAGGTAATAAGTTGCTCACTTAATTTCTTAAGTCAACGAGTGTTCTACATTTACCTCTGTTTCTGAGGGTTGACCTAGTAAGCTGTAAGATATGGAATCCCGAATTAGCAAAATACCAATAATAAAAAATTTCAAGACTCTCTAGATTCGCCAGGCTAAGAGTAATGTGTAAACTGCAACCGGTATCCTGCAAACCATCCTGTTAAATCACCCTGTCTCTGTGTGGGCTCCCACCTCTCTATTTTTCTGCAGCTAGTTTTCTTCTGGTTCAGTAAGATGAAATGCTATATACTGTGGTAGGGCCTGATGTAGGGGAAGCGTTGGGAGTGAGTGTTAAGGTAAGAACAACCCTTTCAATAGGACTGTACAGGTGCATTGAACCAGGCATGATGTGTAGCCAGGATCCCTGTATTGGCTTATTGCAACTACGCTGTATTCCTATCTAGTAGGACAATAGAGCTGTCAAAAAAGTAACTGGCGGTGTACTGGTGATGTACTGTCAACAATATATCTTAAAGTCTCTGTTCTCTTTTGTAGGTAGACCATCAAAGTAGCACTAACAACAAAGCACCAGTTGATTCTAAGGGTATGTTTTATATTAAAGAATTGCAATTAAAGCTGGCAAAGAAGCTTTCTTAAGGTCAAAAACTGACTTCGGGCCTATGTTAATAATAAAATGACTACTAGGCATTTTTATGTGCCTGTGAATTGGATAGTGAGCAAGTTGTCTGGGCAGAAAACACAAGGATAAAATGGTTAGAAAAATACCTGGATGGGCATTAAATGAGGTGAAACTATAGCAAGGAAAAATAGTACTACTTATGCTATGGGCCCTAGCGGTATCCTGACAGGCTTTTAGAGTACCTGTATGTAATTAGATAAACCTAATCCTAGCATTTAAAAGCTACCTAAACATTAGGTTTGCTTTAAAAAGTCAGAATGAAGTGTACTTGTCAGTTTAATTCTCTGTCTTTTAAAGACACTGAAGAGACTTGAATAATTCTAACTAAGCTGTACGTGTTTGATAGAATTTGCAAGTGGAAAAGGAAGTGGTAGAGTAGATGTCTCTTGCAAATAGGTAGGGTAAGCATGTGACATCCAGATACTTAAGAAAGGGGGGGAAAACTTCAATGGATTTTTGTCTGGGGTAAGTGTGTTTTAAAAGGCTGCTGTAATATCAATTTTCACTTATTAATTTTTTAAATGAAACTCACTTTACTAGGCCTATATTGACTTGTAATATTTTGTACTTGGCAGATTTAGAAGAACTCTTAGAAGTCTCGGAACAATCTAACACAACTGTGAAAAGTTACATGAAGTTTTCTGTTTGGGTTTCATTTTTCGAGATTTACAATGAATGTTTTTATGATCTACTGATTCCTATATCAAATGACAAGAAAAGAAAAACACTACGCCTTGCTCAAGACATCAAGGGATGTTCTTATGTAAAAGGTGATTAGGATACATTGCAAATCGCCAAATGTGTAATTTGTAAAAGTCAGTCTTCCTGTAATAATGTTTCTTTCTAGATTAGAAAACTCCTAAACTGCATTCACTGTGGCACTGGAAATGTCTACCTTGAATATGAAAGGCAACAATCTACATGCATAGAAGTATCTGTACCTCTAATAGCTTTTTCTCTTTATTCTTGACTGTAATTCTTAAAAGCCTGCGTTCACTCCACTACCTTGATATTTCTTTGAAATGGGTGAAATATTGAAAATTGACAGATTTGTTAGTGGTTTGGTTTTTATCCATTTTCTTAAAAAAAGACTCCAAAAGTTCTTAGCTGTAGTTATAATTGGGTCAACAGGTTTTTTTTTTTTAGTATTTTCTGTAGAGAAACAGACTTCAGAGAATATGTGAGAAAGTTCAGTCTGACTACAAATTACATTTTACAGTACTCCAGTTTAATCAAACCTGTAATGTAATTTGTCTTGGGTTGTGGGGGGTGGGGAGTTAACAGAATTCAAAATAACAGTTCAGTGTTTCTGGCCATGGAAAAAACAGGGTTTGAAACCTGTTTGATTTGTTACAGGTTCTTTGGACAATCAAGACACCAATCTAGATTAAAGGCTTTTTTGTAGGTGTTTGGCCTGCTGCTTTTGTCTTTCATATGCCAAGCTATAGATTCAAAAAGCTGAATTGGGCAATAAACCCAACTCCTTCATTTCTTCAAAGATTAGAAAATGTGTGAAGTAGGAAATAGTCTGCTTTGAGCTATGCTTTGGAATAATCTTTTTTTATAAAGCTTGGAAGTGTAAGGCTGTTCCTGATGTTATTGAGGAAAACCAGTTAATGATTTTCTTGTTTTTCTTGGTGACGGTTGGTATTTTTGCTAGTACAATTTTGGTGACCTCTAGTTTAACAGAGGCCATAATGTTTGTATTATAAGTTCTATTAGTAGGGTTGTAGGTATTTACTCTAGCACAAACCAAGATGACATGCAGTCATCATATTGCAGACAAAATTCTTCACTGATCTTTTTCAGTTAAGTTGATGGCCCTGAAAGATATCCAGATGACTTCACCCTCTCCCCCAAATTGTAGGCTAAAAGAGAGAAGCTGTCCAGGTAGAATTCTGCCTTGATGAATATGAACACATAGGGCTTTCATACTCTTATTAGACCCTACCTTTTGTCTTTTCAGTGCTTAGGCTAAGGCTGCTCACTTAATTTGGATGGAACGTATTTTAGTGTGCTAATAGGATGAAATGATGTGATATACTTGTCCTTCCTTTCCCATGGAAGGAGGAATCTTGATCTTATTTGTCATCATATCATTTCTGTCTGAAAGGCTTAGCAAAATGTTTGTATGTCTCAAGTAAACGTATTATTCTTGGTGTGCATACATTATCCCTTAATCCCTTCTTTCTTTTTGATAATGATATTTACAAGATTATCATCTTTGTTCTTCCTAAAGATCTGCAGTGGGTTCAGATTTCTGATTCTAAAGAAGCTTTTAGACTTCTAAAACTGGGGTTGAAACACCAGAGTATTGCAAGCACAAAACTAAATACTTGCTCCAGCAGAAGGTGAGAAACGTTTTGAATAACATTGGGCATAGGATGGTGTGTGGGAGGAAGGAGAAACTAAGATGCGGCTTGTGGCTTTTAGGAGGGGAAGTGGCTTTAACGAGGCCTAGATACCCAGGTTTCAGTTTTGGTGTCCTTTAGCAGTATGTGACCCAATGCTTTAAGCCAAAAGGATGAACATGTACAAAAGCTAACAGTGTTTTATCAAATATTCTCCTTCAAGCAAAAGCACTTAGCTTTATTCCATCTAAATGTCTGAGGAAAAAGCAAAATAAGTGCTACATAAATATCTCTTTAAAAGTTTGTATCTGACAGAGTATATGCTTAGATATGTTGACAGATTCAATGACATTTTGAACAGACATTGTGGACGCTAAAAACATTTTGAAGGTATTGGTCTACTTTATCACTTCTCTGCTGACTTAAACTTCTCCTTTTAGTCACAGCATATTCACAGTTAAGGTACTAAAAATTGAAGATTCAGGAGCACCACGAGTGACCCGAGTCAATGAGTAAGTTTAGAAGAGTCCCTCTCTTCTTTTGTGATCAAGTTGTCAATTATCCTCCATGTTGGTGTACTGGTACTGCACTATGCACCCAGTGCTCCCTGGTAGAGCCTTATACATGTATGGTGGTTTCCCTCACTTCCTACACTCATACAATACTTGGCCCTGTACCTCAAGCCATCATGTGGCAATGCCGTTGTATATCTTGTCCCCATTGTTCAGCACAAGGTTCTGATAGCCTGCTAGACTCCTGAACTCATGTAAGTCCTCAGAAGGAAGAGGATGGGGGGGGGGGAAATAGGAAGCATGTTGGGAAAGGGTTTGGCAGGAGGTAGTATGAAATTTGATTGGGGAAGCAATGTTGAAAAGAATGGAAGTGTTCATGTAGATGAAGATCAAGAAATTATTCTTCTAAGAAAAGTGATCATTTTTTAAAAGTGAATAATTTGTGCATGTTCTAAGGTAAATAAAATTAACTTTCCTTATCTGCTTTCAGATTGTCAATGTGTGATCTTGCTGGTTCAGAAAGATGTACCAAGACCCGCAATGAAGGTGACAGATTGAAAGAGAGTGGAAATATAAACACCTCTCTCCTGATTCTAGGCAAGTGTATTAATGCACTCAAGAACTGTCAACAGTCAAAGTAAGTCCTTTTACGAATTACAAACTGGTTGTGGTTTTTAGGTATTGCCCACAATGTTTAAAAGCTATTGTTTAAAATATGCAATGCCAACACTAAGTTTTTGGTAGAAAAGGTGTATAAACTTGTAAGGTCTATTCTGTGAGGTCTTGTTGATCTACCAAAGTTATCTTTAAACTTGTCTTGTTTGGCTCTTTAATTAAATAATTCAAATTCTAACATCCTTTAAACATGCTATCATAGATTTTAGCAATTTAACTTTCTTTTTCTGAGCTTGGCTTATCAAACAAACTTTGGAATAAGTTTAAAACCCCTTTTTCACTAATGTCATAGTAAGAGTCAAATTTTCAGCCTTTTCTTACTCCTTTGTGAACTAACTCAATTTTCCATGTACTTCTAGTGTAACATTTTTCATCAGCAGGATATTGCTGTGCTGTCATAGCTGTGCACTCTTTGACAAAATTTGTCTGTTTTGTCTAAATCTTGACATAACTTTCTCTCCTCCTGATCTAGCTAATCATATGCAGACCAAAGAAAGCCTTCCTGCTATTTACGCCCTAGCTTGGGGATCTAAATGAGAGTACAATAATTCAAAAAGTTAGCTGTCTAAAAAATGTACAATATATAGTCACAGATAGATGTAACTGTCCAGGAACTGCTTTCTCCACAGGTTCTCATTTGAAGATCTATTTCTGTTCCAGAAGTTAAATGAACCCTCCATCGGCTGATTGATATGCCCAGATGTGCTTTGCCAAATTCACTTACCCCCTAACACTGTTCCTGAAAGCCTATTCAAAGTCTGTCACACCTTAAGATGAAAAAGCTTTGCTAGCGTGTGTTCCTGATTAACCCTACGTTTTGTGAATTTACGGTCTTTCTTATCTTCCTGTCCTTTCCAGATAGGAAGGATGCATTAAAACTAGCTGCTACTTAAAGGGCTGTTAATGTATTCAGAATGTCTTTTTCTGATCCTAATAACTTGGAATTTTAACGATATAGAAGAAATGTTCTGAAGCATGATCTCTTGAAGTGTTAATAGATGCCCGTTGCAAGTTGAATAGGAAGCAGTAACTTTCTTAAAATGATTCTCGTTTATCTATCCTGCAGCAAAGCTACTTATGAGCTGTGTATGTATTCTGGCAGGAGTGTCACTATCTTGCTGAGTTCTGTAGCACTATTCATATAACTGAATAGTTGTCGTGTCCAAAATGCAGGCAACCTATTCAGTGGCAAGTGTGTGTTTAGTCGTGTTTTAGGAATTCTCATAAAATTTCCTACAAGCATCAAAAACTACATCGCCAGCTGTTAAATTCAAGGGCACAAATTCTGATTTAGGAAATGCCAAACTGCTGGGGGATTAGGGAAAAAATTCTGAAAAGCATCTCCATGTGTTTGTTGTATATTCATTTTTTTTGCCTAGGTACTTGCTATTGTCCATTCTCAGAGGCAGGATACTGAGTGAGAGAGATCTCCGATAATGTTGGATACTGCATGCCTAGAATTAGATATGTCGTTTTCATGAATGTGGAAAGGAAAAGAGAGAGGTGGGGTATAGTTTGATGTAGCATGAGGCTATGTGACCTACCCTAGGCTAAATATTGAACATGTTTTTTGTTTAAGTGCTCCCATTGATTGTATTGCTATAGTCTATCTGAGATAATGGCTAAAGCAGCTGTCACAACAGCCACGCAATCTCTCCACAAACAGCTGTATCTAGTCCAAAACAACTTTAATTGATTTAAAGACTACTGCTTTTATGAATTTTTAAGTCTTCAGGCTGGATAGCTCTTACACTGTCTGGAAATTATTAAACTTCTGGTCATCTGTTCTTTTGTCTTTAAAGGGTGCAGCAGCACATACCCTTTCGGGAAAGTAAGTTAACTCATTTCCTTCAAGGATTCTTCAGTGGAAAGGGGAAGGTATACATGATAGTAAACATAAGCCAATGTGCTTCAGCATATGATGAAACACTCAATGTGCTAAAGTTCTCAGCCATTGCACAAAAAGTAAGTGTATTGTAGTTTATCTTGTTGAGCAGTACTTTTGATTTGCATTTAAAAAGCAGGTTCTCTCACTTCTAAGAATATGAATTTAGTTACTGGATTTTTCTGTCTCGTGTTGCAATTATATTTTCTAATTACTCCTAGTCAGGCTTTATTTCATTGTAAAGCTTTTAAAAGCTTTGTTGGGACTTCTTCTTTTTTTCTTGGAGTGTGGGAGCATGTCCTACTGAAAATCCGTAATTCCTATAAAATGTCCAGCCTAACAAGACACTTGCTACATTTGGAAGAAATTCCCTGAGATCTAGGTAAATTTTTCTTCTGTATTCATAACATGCTCTCACCTAGGAGCAATTCTAGCTGTCCCATATACTACTGCTATCTTAATTTGGAATATTGCTCACCTGAAATATTGCTAAAATAGGTTGAGCACCAAAGAGAGTTTGAAAGGTTGCCTTTAAGTCCACAGAGGCTTCAGTGGGAAGGTGAAGGTTAAGCAGAATGAGTAGGAGTCAGTGCGGTGATATAACCCTGGCGAAGTTGGAAGATGAAAGTATCAGGGACCAGTGCTGCAGCCTTAATGGAAGCCACGGAAGACTTCTGTTGACAGTCAGATATGTTCAAAGGACAAATAGATCCGGGCCTTTGGAATGTGGGCTCATCTAAGCAGGTTAAGTACAACGCTAGAAGGAGCAGTCTGTAAGGGTGATACAGCTGTTCAAGAAATAGAATTTGTAGAATGACATTCGTGTAATGCAACTAGAAACTCAAAGTATAGGAAATACAGAAATCTGTTGGTGCATGAGGTGGCAACCCTCTTGTAGGTTGTCGAGCTTGTGAAACTTGGTGTTCTTGGGATCAAAAGAAGGGTTAGACTATAAAGTGAGTCCTTTGTACTCTAGGTGGAAACTTGTGTAAGTAGTGACTCTGAACAGAGGATAGGCTGGGGGAGTACTATGCTCAGGAGACCTAAAGTGCAACAGGTATCTCTTGGAAGTGCCAGTAGAGGTTTAAAAATACTGATGACTTTGTTCTTTACTTTCTGGATAGATTTTAGTTATGGACACATCTATTCTTCCCCAAGATCAATCATTTGGCCAGAAATCAGCAAGAGAAACATCACTATTTAGTGACACTAAAATGCCAATCCCAAGGAAAAGAGCTACTATCCTATGGGACAGGAGCTTAGAAGATGTGATTGAAGATGATGATGATGAGATGGAAGAACAGCATAATATGTCAAGAGAAGAAACAATGCAGAAACACGAAGAAAATAATGTTCTTATTGGAAAAGAAGAATATATGGTATGTGCTAGGGCTACTCTAAGAATTAGTATAGCATGAAGTCTTGAAGCAAGGTGGTTTTTTTTTTTTCCTGATCACCCTTATTCTACCTAAATCCAGCATTAAACACTAAAAATGGAATTACTCATGACTTAGTGCCTATTGTGGGAAAATTCTATGAAATGTGTCTAAATACAGACTGAGCATTAAGAATTGCAGATTTGGCTTTCTCTCCTTTTGGTAATATATGGTCAATGCACAGCAAGTATTACCTGGTTTTTAGCAATACAGAAGACTGTTCCTTTGTATTTTATGCACAAGAAAACTCTGAAAACCATTCTTTAAGGAACAGCAGTTTTAGTCTTCTAGGGAAGACAAGGAGGAGGAAATGGAGGACTAGACTGTTTTGTGGAGGTTTCATCAATATTGCCCGAAAAATAAGCATCTGGAAAACACGAGCCAAATCCTGTGGAGCTTAAGCCTGTTTTTTAAGACAACTTCAAGAGTTCTTGTAATAAACTTAATGTTCTTTATAAATGCCTACTCTATGCAAACTTATAAATTGCTGTGCTAGTGCCAAACAGATATTTAAATCTACTCATGAATCTTCCCGTTTAGGAATAAGCTAATAAAAAAAACTGGAAGAACTTTTGCCAGCTGGAAGTGTAAAGTGTTGTAGTGTTTGAGGAATGGGAAAAATCTCACTGGGGAACTATTTCTTTATGAAAAACTTAATACTAATGGTAATTCTAGGCGCTGCTGAGTCTCATAGAAGAGTTGAAGGACAAACTTATTACTGAAAAGAAGAATAAGTTACTGCTGGAACTAAAAATTCGTGAAGAAGTGACACAAGAATTTACCCAATATTTTGCAGAGCAGGAAATAGATTTTAAGTAAGTTAGCTTTAAGTTTTTCTTTAAAAAAAAAAAAAAAAACAAAAAAAACCTCTAAGCCTTTAAGGTTTTAAAGTTACTGGTTAAAAAAATGAAATGAAATTCACTTCATTTTTTAAATCTGTCTCTTGGCCATAAGAGACAACACTCTTCTGCTGGACTTACTACCTCTGTTAATATATCAGTTTCTGTTTGGCCTATGAGTTCAGGAACAATACTGTGTAGGAAAGGCTTTGATTTTTGGGGGGTGGGTAGGGAGGTGTGTGTGGAATCTGTAAGTTGTATTTGTTCCTGTAGAGTGCTCTCTAAGAGAAGAGCTTTGTTGATAGAAAGAGTCTATAGAAAGAGTGACATTTGCAAATTCTTTGGTTACTGCAGTTTTAGTGATATTCCACACAGGTATTCTGGCTCAAGAAGCTTAGAAAAAATGCTGTAGTTAAGTGCTATCCATAATCCCTGTATATATTTGTCTTCCCCTCATTCTTCACAGATATATGTGGGGGAAATATACTTCTGTTTTGGTGTAGCAACACTGTTTTGTGTATTGTTCTATTGTGTCAAAGAAAAAAACATCTTTGTTTATAGGCAGCTGTACTAATAACTTCTTAGCAGCTCATACTGGCTAGCTTTTAGCTGACTTATTTTTCCTACTATAGAAAGTGCCTTTCTCACGAACGAGAACGGCTTGAAGAAAATTCTGAAAGACGCCTGGAAATCTTCAAGGAACTTGTAAATGGTTGTACTAAAAACGCAGATGAAGAAAATAAATTAAAGGATCGGCCTTGCAGTGAGCAAGCTGGACCTCTGGTATTTTTATCCCCCCCAATAACATCCCTTTTACTAACTACCTGTTATGGTGATGGTATGTCTCAAGGATAAGAAGGATGGTTTGCTGTGTAAGGAATTGCATGCTGTGTAACTGTATCCTCAACAAGATATATTTATCACATTTAATCGTAGTTGCTGAGCCTATGCATTTAGGAATCTTTGGGGTTTTCTGCATTTCCGCAACACAAAGAGAAAATTACTGTATACAAAGGAATTGGGGGGGAAAAGCTGCAATTATGGTATAAACTCTGCTGCATTAAATGCCTATTTAAAGTACTTGAAGTTGACTTCCTAGGCCCCGTATATGGACTGTACTGGAGTGGTCCCAGAGACTTTTTCACTCTTAAGGCAATTGTAGCTACAACTGAAGAAATGAGAATTGTATATATACTTATGCTGTAACTAGACTCCTAACTTGAGGCTGGCTCTTGTGAATTTGGAACCCTTTGTTTTTAAAAAAACAAAGAGGAAAGATATAAAGTAAATGTTTTGAGTACAACTTAATTTGATAAATTACCACAAACTTATTTTGCCTCACAAACTTTTACTGATATATGGAAAATTTCAGATGTATTCCTTCTAAAACTGTTCACTTGCTGTGTTCATTCAATGTTCTCATTAGGTAAAAAAAAAACTAGCTTTTGTATTAAATTTGGAGGGGATGTTTTTGTGGTGATGTAAAAGGGAATGTGATGGTGGGTCATTAAATGCTATAAAAATAAAGTAGCTATTACTTGATACTGGAGACTTGTGTGTGAAGGTAGACAGAAACTAGCAATCAAATTGCATATGAACCCACAAGATGGCTTTGAAGCCAGAATTAACTGTACTTACATGCTTGAATTCATAATGGTCTTCCAAATTTTCTTTAGAAGTAATGGCTATTGTGTAATTATTTGCTATTTCTAAATGGATATACATTATCTTTCAGGATGAAGAATACAACATAGGACCAGGCACCCACATTGATCTTGAGGGCATTATTGATTCTCTGCAGAATGATGTCATTGATATCAAAAAGCAGGCAGAAGAAGCACACAGATACATTGTGTCCCTAGAGGACCCACAGGAAGCTATAGGTTGGCTTGAAAAACAACTGGGAAAAATCACCACTGAACTAACTAAGACCAAAGAAGAGCTGACAAAGAAAACCAATGAACTAATCAAAACTGAAGAAGAGCTGACACAGAAAACCAAAGGTGAGCTGGGTGTAAGTGTGATGTGAAAGGCAGAAAAAAGAAATGACTGACTACTGTAAAATAGAAATAATAATCCAGTTGAGCAGGATTTTGGAAGCAAATCATATGTATAGAGGTGGTAACCAATTGTTTTGTGTATGTTCAGGTTGAACAATTCCACAGGCCTTGGTTATTTCATTTTTAAGACAGAACTTAAAACTGTCAGTTGCAGACTTCTGAATCGTGGGATAAAATACCAACATTATTGATTCTTGATTTCATGGTTATACTGTAATCCCCGCACTTCTTTACATCTTGCTGATGCAGTGTTTTCAGGTATCCTGTGGAACGTTCATAGAGGAAAAAGTAGCAATACCTCATAATATGATTTCAGCAGAAGTCTCTTGACGTGATCTATATTTTATCCGGATTGTAAGGCCCAATTCTCCTGTTCAAAAACCCTAAAAAACTACTGAAAAGTGTCCTTTAAGTAGAAGTCAACATGGAAATAAATCAGTCTATTCAAAAGCTACTGAGGTACCAGAAGATCTGGAAAAATGGATTACTGCGTAAACTATGTAATGGCTGCTTATTTGATGCAGGCTTCTTTTCCTGTTACAGACTTTGAAACGCAGATGATTAAATTGGATGAGTCTGCTGAGCAGCTTAGAGAGGCAACTGAGGTAACTTTCTCAAGGAAAAACCTGTGCAAAATTATTTGCTTTAATACAAAATTCCAGTAGCTTAAAATACTATTATAGTATGCTTCTAGCTTTTATTTTTATATCAAGCTTAGCTTAACTGATCTTGCTTCTAAATGCATGGTATAGTTCAACAATTCAACACTGATGACTGAACTACTATTCTTTCTTTTCCAAGAAAATGAATACACAGAATAAAAGGATTCAAGAACTAATGGACATTGTGGAGCAAAAAGATGATGTTATTATGAGACTACAAGATTTGATATCCCATTTAGAAGAAACTGTAAAAGACTACGTAAGTCTTAGACGTCTCGATTTTCTTTACACAAAAAATCTAAATCTATGCTTATAATGGTCTTAACTATTTTGGAAAATTGAAATTTTCTGTAAGTAATTGCTACTTGCTTGAAATGGTAGCAGGTGAAGTTGGCATTGAAACTAAAGTTACAGCAAAATGTGTGCGGGGGTGTGTGTGAAAAATGGGACTTTCGAAAGCAGTGATCTGGAGTTATTACTGGAGGACTGTAGATGAGACTCTGAAAAGCCACTCTAAAGGAAAAAAAAAAAAACACCTCAAACTCAGAGGACTTAAGCAGTGGGAGTAGAGGGATTACATCACTCTGTCTTTATTTTTGCCTAAACGGAAAAGGAAGGAAAGGAGGTTTTGCTGCAGCAAAAGGTCAAATTTAATTGAAGTCAGAAGTTTAATAATGTGAGAAGGACAGCGGTTGTGTAAACTGGCAACAAAAATCAGCGTGTTCCACCCACCACTACCATGCACACACACTTTCAAAGGAAGAGCAATAATATGAATGTATTGAGCAGAGTTGGAACTAAGAGTGGATGGCCAGGGTATCTCTGCTTTTAACATGATTAATAAAACTTGCAGCTGGCTAATCTAGTGCTACCTGCTGAATGCCAAAAGACGAGCTTGGCTAAATATATATACAGGTATGTATGTATACAGGTTAAAAAAATTAAAACATGCAGTTAGGGTTTTTTTTTTGAGCCTGATGTCCAGTAACCTGAAGTAGTTCTGAGAACACTTTAAATGAAACTTAGTCAGCACTCTGATCTGTTTCTCTCTTCCACTGTCTTCCTCTTAAGGCTTTCTCTCTTTCCACTTCCACTCTCTTCCTCTTAAGACTTTGACCATACTTAATCTTCTATTCCCTCTCTCTGCCCCAGAACAACTTAGCTTTTCAATAGTATGAATGTTCTGACAGTGATAAGTTGTGATGACTGCTTCCTATTACTACTCCTTCCAAGAGCAAGCTCCAACTCTGTCCAGTGTTTCTATGAGACTGTGTGGCATGAAACTTAAAACATGACCACAAATCTCAAGTCTGTTCTATAGATTTTTTTTTTTTAATGAAGTACTTAAAGATGAGTAACTGGTCCTTGGCAACCAGCATGGCTTGCCACTTGTGTCATCTTGCAAGTAAAGAAACTTTATTCTTAGTCAAAACTGACTAGGTTTTCAAATTGCGTCAGATCTGTCATGATAAAAATGACCTGTGGCTTTGCTGATGGCAATTAAAACTCTCAACTCTACCAACTATGATAAGAAAGTGATGAACTTGTAGAGCTGACCATTTGCCCTTTGAACAAATCAGGAAATTCATCAGCTCTTTTGTCACTGGAAATTGTTTTCAGGTGGTAAATAAACTCCTTTTACTTGCAAATCTTGCATTTTGTAATTTCCTAGTCTCTTTCTCTGCTTTCTGTACAGGGCAAAGGATTGTGCTTATTAGTATCTGAAGGTGTACCTGCTTTTGGTTTAAGTAACTGATCTGCAACTGACTTGTTCCTCTGACAACCCCTATATATGTTACCCAGATAGTTTTGTAAAAATATTTGCATATAAAAGATTACTAAGCCTTTTAAGTGCTCACTTTGTAAAACTTCAAAGCAATTGATCTTATTTTAACACAGGACAACACTGTAACTACCATTAAAATAAAATTGGCAGAAAAGAACTCTAACAAAGTGATTGAAAGCAGCCAATTCAAGGATTGTGAGGAAACTGTATTGGAAGTGGGAAGAAAACGTTGCTTTGACAATAAGCCTACTATAGAAGAAGAGCCACCTACAAAGAAAGGTACAATTTCTACCATCACTCAACAGGGGGTCTTCCAAAAAAACTTGATTACTATTCCAGAACAGAAGCAAAAAGTTGTGAAGCGTAAACGTTATGTTATAAGGAGAAAATCTGCTATGTTAAACTGTAAATGGAAGTAACTGTTATGTAAATATCACCTGTTTTGCAGAAGGTCCTATACTGTTCACTCCTAAATGCTTAAAATAAAAGTTAGTTTTTAGACTCTTTCCTTTCTGCTGCTTTTTCTCATCTGTAAATGTACTTGCAGACTCAGCTGTGGTTCTTAAGCAATCTCTTAACAGTTGTTTTTGTGCTACACTTGCTGTTGCTGGACTTCTGGGAAAGTAGCATCTCCTGCTCAAGCTTTTAAAAATTGTCTAAGCAAGCGTCAAAGGTGTCAATGACTTACTGATTGTTCAGTCATACAGTATGTGCTGTGAAACTTGATGTTTCATTCTGTATGCATGCTGTCAACACACCAGCTCTGGTCAAGGTGATACTGCTGGCAAAGGAGAAAAACTTTTCACTTGAATGGAAGTAAAATTATTTTAAGTCCACAGATGGCATATCCTGTGCAGCTCTCACATTTGCACTTCCAATCTTTTTGTTTTCCTTGCCTTATCTGTGAGCTTACCAGTCTTTTTAGAATGAGGTGAGTAAACTAGCTGCAGTTGAAGGATAATGGTGAAACTTAAAAGGACGCCACTATTTGTTATCCATTTCATTAACGTCTATTAATCAGTGAGATTGAGCTGTATGGGACTGACTTGTGCAAAATGGTATTTGTAAGATCTGCCTGCCTCTAAATTGACTTTAGGACACAGCTGGGCTTCAGTTTCTCATAGAACTATAGAAAGCATATGCAAAAGGAGAACGAAAGGCCTTCCCTTAGTGTTCCTTACTTCCTTACCTTCTTCCTGCAGAATAGGTGCAAGTAAGAAAATCTTCCAAGCATTGTTTGGGTGAGGATGGGATAGAAGAAGAGAAATAAGATTAAAAATGGGAAGCACAAAATATCTATCTCCATAAAGAGGGATAAAACACGTTACAAGGAGACTTGTCAAATTCACGTGATCACAGAAAACTGAGGATACAGACGGTGAATAAGCTGAATGCTGAACTGTCATTCATCACATTCTGCAGTGAAAGAACGAGGGAACACTCAATCTAATAGAAGATAAGCTTAAGTTTATATAAGGAAGCACTTCATGCAGAAGTTCACGTGGGTAGTGAACTTCTAATATTTGCTGCCCTAGAAGGTGAGAGAGGCAGATAATTCTCAGATTCCAGGAGTGGTTAGACAAGCTAACAGCCAACCCGTTCATGCATAGATACTGAAAGGGTTAAGCAGGGATGTATTGTCTCATATTCCTCCAACATTCCTAATTTGTTTTATGTCAGGAAAGGTCCGTAGGAAGTGGCTGGGCCTACCAACAGTAGCAAAAGGAGGTAAAATATTAGGCTATGTCAACCAATGATGTGTGATTCAGTAGGGCATTTCTGATGTTTGTACAACTTGTTCAAAAAAGTGTCATTTGAAGTCTTTCTTAAGAGAAGCTTCTGTCTGTGTACCAGATGCATCTCTGATTTGTCTCTACCATCTTTGGTTGGGATGAATATTGGATCCTAACATGATGGTGCCACCTATATAAATGTTACACGAAGGGGTGGGAAATGAAGCTAATGTAGACTCCTTGATATACTAGATAGTGGTAGGTTTGTTACAATCTCATGGCTGAAGCTCATTTAAACAACCAAAAAATAGAAAAGTGATATGTCTTCTCAAACAAGAAATTAAAGTGGATAACTAACAGTGCCAATTAATGTGAGCGCCGAGATTTTTCTGTTGGGAAGAACAGACTATTTGGTCATGTTAAATATGTTTCTTTTGTGGGTATTGAGAATATAAGGCATCTGATTTGAAAACTGAGTTGTTAGATGCTCCGTAATGATGAAATTTATTAATATATACTTACACTTAACCATTTTCGTTAGATGTACTTGGCACAATAGAACAACGAGCACAGCTACACTGTGATGGCTTTCTCGTAGAATTTAGATATGGTAGTGGCCTATAACCAAAGTTTATTTTGGGAGAAGATAGGCTATCTTGTCTGGAAGTTCAGGTTTTTGTACTCTTCTCTAGGACTTGCCTCCCATGTTTTGGGGTCAGTCTCTTTCTTTCTTAGTACTTCCTACATAAAAAGTTTCTGGACTGAATATCATGTATCTTCTTGCACTAATATTTATCCTACTTGCTGCATGATTGTGGTTGTCCATACAAAACATCCAGATCACTTCTAAATCCTCTTGTGAATCATCATACCCTTCTCACCGTAGGTGTTGGGCTAAGCTCTGCTACTTTTTTCATCTTGCCACCTTCGATTACAAAGTATGTCTTAAGACACCTCAACGCCATTCCCTTTTAGTGAAGTACGTAAAATTCATGTCCAGTGTGAGGAATATGTAGTATTTTGTCTGATATATTTTTTTGGGACTACACAACCATCTCCATTCCAAAATTTTTAATCTTGTAGGATTTAGAAGCATGGCTTTACAAGCCAAAGTAAAGCTGCTATCTGACCTAGCAGGAGCACTTGATATGTCTAACTAGAACAAAAAAGAAAAGATGCAGAAAAGCAGGAAGAAAAAAGTGTTCTGTGGAATTTGATCACTCTAAAAATAATCAAAAAAACAACTATTGCTAATGCTTCAGTATGACTTTTAGTGACTCAAAGTTAGTGACTCTATAAAACTTGTTGCATCTGTTCAGAGGATGTTTCCATGTAGTACACGTGTACCCGTGTGCTTAATGCTCCCAAAGTGAGATGACTGCCAAACTCCACCTTGCTGTAGTTGCAGTACTCGCAAAGTACTCACAAGAATCCATAGTATCTCCCTGGAGCACATAGTTGTGATGACCTAATCCTTAGAGATAGTCAGGCTTGATTTTAATCCTAAAACATAGCATGCATGTTACTAAATGGACATAGCTGGATTCTAAAACACTTGTGTGAAATACAGCTGGAGTCAATTTTGAAGGTGGTGAAATGCATGTGATTTTAGTTAAATTTCTCATTACTTAGGGAAAAACCAGTCTTAAGCTAATAAAATATTTATGGAAATTTGCAGTTGTGATGGAATGTTGTACGTCTTTCTGGAAGAACTTCATATGTAACACATGAGGTGTGGGCATAAATAGTTATCCTTATATCTAATTTAGAAACTAATTGAAAAAAGAGAGGAAGGCCCCAAACACTAAGCAAAGAACTTGTGCTGGATTTTTACCTTCATTTTTAAAGTAAGGCGATATTGAGTATGAATGAAACTTCTCAGAAAAGTATACGATACCATTGCTTTTCTAAATGTAGAATGGGTGATTGCTGGCTGTATTAAAGGGATTGTTGAACCAGTGAAGGTGGAAACTAGATATAACTGTGAATGTTATTTAGCTTATACCTATTACTACATATTAGTAAAACCAGCTAGATTTTTCTACTAATGGTGCAGAGTAGAAGGCTGGAATAGAGAAGGCTGGAATAGCGCCATGGCAGTGTTCTTTAAGGCTCCTGAACACCTCTTGCTGCAAACTATCTTCTAGGTCTAGAAGCCTAAGAGGCACCTATTGCATGTTAAACCATTCAGAGGGCTTTAATTACTTCAAGACTTCAAAATGCCATATGATATGAGGGTGTGGCTTTCAGATGGTGACCATTTTCCATATAGTAATTGCAATTTGGTATGGCTAGTGACTTGTACTATTGATTTTAATCAACCTGAGCTGTATGTTTTGTGGGTTTTTTAGGAGATATGGAGGAGAGTTGGGAAGATGACTCTCTAGAGCCAGAGAGAACTGAGTATGTGAGAACAAATACTTCTGAGAACTATGCAGAAATACTAGCACTGAAGGAAAGAACTGAAACCTTGGAAGGTCAGATAGCTGCACTTGAAGAACAATGCAGAAGAGAAAGAAACAAAAAAGAAGAGTTCAGTGGGCAGATAACAAACTTGCATCTCAAGCTCTCTGCTTCCGAAGAAAGGGCTTCTGGCTTAAGTGAAGAACTTCAACAATGTCGAGCTGACTATCAGGAGCTTGTTTCTGAATTAGATAAGCAGAAAACTATAAATAGGGAACAAGAAGAAAAGATTATTCAGCTAAATAACGAAGTAGAAAGTGCCAAAAAAAATATAATTGATAAAGTGTCACAAATTAAAACAATGCAGTCCAAAGTATATGAGTTGTATAAATGTCACTTAGAGTCTTATGCTATGGATATTGATATAGTTAATCTAAAGGACTCCTTAGACTCTCAAAAAGATGAACCAGAGAGTGCTCAAATGAGTCCTGTATGCATGCAGTCCCAAACTGCTTCTACAGCAGATCTGAGGCAGGAGAGCTCCTTTCACTGCAGCATTGAAAGCATTTGGGAGGAATGCAAAAATATTATTAAGGCTTCTTCACAAAAAAGTCAGCGGATTCAAGAACTACTTCGACAAGTTGAAGACTTAAAGAAGGCATTTGGTGACCCTGAGAATTATAATAATCAACTAAAAATAAAATTAAATGAGATTGCAAATCAAGATTGTCAGTCGGTAAAGAAAAAGGATCTTATGAATCAGCTACAAGAGCAAATCCAGAAGAAAACCCAGGATTTTGAAAAACAGGCTGCAGAAGATCAGAGAGTAATTGCACAGTTTGAGGAGGAAGTTACCAGCTACAAGGGAAAAATAAGAGAGCTTGAATGCCTCCTGGAGGCTTGTAGAGCTAAAGATGACAGCATAACAAAGTTAGAAGTAGTACTTAAAGAAAAAGAATCTATTATTTTAAACCTAGAAAGTAATACAGTAGCTCTGCAAGAGAAATGTGCCAATTCAGACAAAAAAATGAAAGAATTAAATGATCAAGAAGCAAATCTGAAGGAGGAAATTGTGCAGTTGATGAACAGCTTGGAGAACATGAAACACTCTTTTCAGGAAAAGGAGAAAAAAGAGGATGAGCAAATACAATCTATAGAATTGTAAGTAAATAATGAGATAATTCATAGCCCTTTGAGAATAGACTCAAGTTAAAACCACCTTATATGAACATCAGTTTATTTTGACGTAACACCTTTACAAGTTTAACTTTATTAACCAAAATACTTCTTTAAGAAGTTTTAATACACTACTTGAATTTTATATTTGCATATTCTGTTGGCTATGTTTTCCTCACCTGTTTGTATATTCTTTCAAAAATATAGATCTAAATCATGTGGAACTATTGTAGGGGGAAACAGGAGCATGCAAGGAAATGAAGAATTATTTGGGGATTTCTGTTTTATGTTGCATACTGTTTCTGGAGGAAGTGACGTATAGTTTAATATTATATCCTGTAACTTGTATAAAAGCAGGCAACATTTCTTTGGAAAGGACTGAATGGTAAAAAGGAAGAGAAGAAAGAAAAAAAAATAGCCTAGGGAGTAAACAGTAAACAGCTGGTTTTGGTAATAGCTATTCTAGGTGAACACAGTGTACTGTAAGAACTTGAAAGAATAATGGGTGTAGGAGGGTAGAACTTCTTCTAGCCCCCTCTACTTCTTAAATCTTTAAGAAATAAAATTAAATGTATCTGAGAAATTATATTTGCTATATGGTAAGGAAATTACAATCATGTAAAAATATCTTTAAGATGCTATGTAGCCCTTCTCCTGACTAGGGTTTCTTTAGCACCGTATCTGTGAGTACCTGCATGTACTCTAAAGTACAATTTAGCTTGAAGGTCTGGGGATCCCCAACCCTATACTTGTAACGCTTTGAAAGGTTTTCCTTTCGTGAGACCTTGTTTTGTATTGCCAATTATAGAAGCTAAAAAAACTTCTATTAGTTAGTTTTAAAGTAAAAATCAAAGATGTCTTACTGTAAACTTTTTCAAATAAATATGACCATTCAAAAATAAACCCATCAAACTTCTTAATTACTTTGTAGCACTTGTAACAGCAGTACTTGCTGCAATGTTATTGTTTTTTCTATTTTCTTTTGATTTTTATTTATTTTGATCGTTACAAGGTCTAGGATGTAGATATCAAGCTTAAACTTACTTGATATTAACCTTGTTCCTTTTGTTACTTTGTAAGGACACCTAGTAATAAAAATGGTTGCTCTACTGTGGTTAAAAAAAAAAAAAATTAAAGAATTGCAGTGTTCAGAAGTGAATCTGAGCAGTTTGTTACTTCAGGATCATATAATAAGAAGTTGAAATCTAAAAGTAAAATTATAAAGCTTGTCATTGATCTGATAGATCCAGCAGTCAAAGAGCCTGAGTTAATGTGTAAAAGCTGTTTCTTTGAGATGTGTAACGCTGATGTTATTTATGTCTCTTAATTTCTAACACAAGGCTGCGTAAGGATCTTTCTGAGACCTCTGCCCTTGTACAGAGTTTGAAAAAAGATTTACAGAGGAAGGAGGAAGAATATACAGATTTGAAAGAGAAATTTTCTGATGCCAAGAAACAAATTCAGCAAGTACAAAAAGAGGTTGGTTACCATAGGCCAAATTTTTCTTCTGCAAGTTTATGCTTGGGATTCTGTTATTAAAACCTGTTTTCACAAATCTCAAGTTACAAATATTAAAAGTGATTCATAATAAGGCTATTTTGAGTGATACATTTAGAGTAACAGTGAATCTTAAGTTACATTGCTATTTAAGCTGTAAGCTAAAGATAAGACTAGATGCCAAAAAACAGATTAGTACAGATATTGAAGGAGGGAAAGTAAATTTTATTAATACACTTGAAAAAGGTTTGTGAAAACTATGGCTAATCTGGTTATGGAGAAGGACTTCACAATCTTTATAACAACAGTAACCTTACATTGTTGTTTGTGCTGACTTCGAAGCCTCAGACTTGTGGAAAATGCTGATCTCTGGGAGGAAAGGATGGATTAATCAGAAAAGGAAACCACTAACTCTTAGAGACTTTTTAAAATCTGAGGACAATTGAATTTGTAGTTTGATTAGGCTATTCTCTGGTAGTCTTGGGGTGGTTTTTGTTTGTAATTTTGTTTGTTTGTTTTCCGCCTGCCAAATGTAATACTCTGTTCTATGGTGAAAATCCTTCCCTAGGAAGGATGTACAGTATAGCGCGCTTCCAACCCCTGAAATTTAGCTGAGATGCTTGCAAAAATTTGACTCTTAAAGTATTTGGTTATTTACATAACTTACAGAGATTGTAAAAGGCTTATAGCTAAATATTAGCTTTGCTTGCTGTCTTTGTGCATTATTACAGGTGTGTACAATGCGATCTGAGGAGAAATCCCTGAGGAACAAAGTTAATGAACTTCAGAAAATTAAAAACCAGCTTAGTGAAGAATTAGAGATCAAACAGCGCACCATCCTGCAACTTAAAAAGGTATTTCATTTTTTAAATTTTACTTGCTCTTGATTTTTTTAACTAATCCATTAACGAGGCAAGTTTTCCAAGCAACAGGAGAAAGCTTATAGAAATTGGGGTAAAAATAAGAGTAGCCAGCTGAAATTAGTTTTAATGGATGAATGAAAGATATTTAAAGAACTTCTCACTGCAGGACATTGTCAAATTGTTTTAAATAGAGTAATCTGCCTAGTAAATACATACTTAATACCTGCAGATACCCTGATTCTGATTAGTGACACTTAGATATGTTAGTAGTAATGTCTTCCTCTAAACACTTTTTTTTTTTAATATCAGCTGCTCCTTTACACTATATGAAAAACTTATTTGTTCTGGACTGTTTGTCTTAAATACTTTATTCATTACTTATTAAAGCTCAGAACGGAAAGCTACTCATTTCTAGTATGTATATTTGTTTCTTTCAACACGTTTTCTTTAATTTGCTTTCAATGTGATACTTAGGAGCAGTTGAATAATGAGAAGCTGCAAGAAATCTCCAAACAGTACGAGAAAACACATAAAGGTCAGAAAAAGCCATTATTGTTCCATTTTTTTGGTGTGGAATAGCAACATAATGAGTTGTCATGTTGTTAATGAATTTGCAGAGTCTTGTATATTTATATTTTAAAATACAGAGAAACTCCAACCTGGCCATTCAAATGTTGGAGTCAGGAACTAATTTTTATTGGATCATTATTAGCAGTTATGTTTGAAAGCAAAGAAACAGTCTCAG
This sequence comes from Calonectris borealis, assembly GCF_964195595.1. Lineage (NCBI taxonomy): Eukaryota > Metazoa > Chordata > Aves > Procellariiformes > Procellariidae > Calonectris > Calonectris borealis. The sequence goes on from NC_134318.1 coordinate 24,965,733, forward strand.
AATAAGAAACAGAAAGTATGGATTTGCTGTATCAGTGTTAACTATTAAATGTTAGCATTTATTTGCCATTTTAGTTGGCCATTTAAACAAAATCACACTGAAACGTGAACTAGCACAATAACAGTTTCTGTAGGTTTGATAAACATTTATCAGTTGAACACTGGTTAGTTTCTCATATAATATGAGCCATACGAGTCTGACTGATGTTAACACTGAAATGCTTACCTAAATCAAGTTGATGAGAATCACTTAAGAGTTTTGGATTTGGACAGCTCAGTAGAGGTACTCTATTTCTTTCTAACAGAGCTTTTGATCTCAGGGAATGGGGGAAATAACTTGTAATGAAGGCACTTTAGGAGAGAATGATGGTAAATAGGAGGGGGCTCATCTGTAAATTTATTTTCAAATCTTCAGATCTGTGTGCAAAGGAAAAAATAATTGAAGATATGCGGATGACATTAGAAGAACAAGAACAGACTCAGATTGAACAAGATCAAGTACTTGAAGCCAAATTAGAAGAGATCAACAGATTAGTTTTGGGTAATCTCTCAGTGGAAAGGAAGCAGGGAGGCAAAATTGTTTTGGATGTATTGTGATAGCTGCTTTAAACTTCTGGTTTTGTTTGTTGACTGTTACTTAGGCATTAATTTTATGTGGTACATAACAAACTTCTAACAGTTAAAGGCTCTGTTGTCTCTTTGTGGACATAGCTGATAAATCCAAGTAACTTTAGTAGACGGATGTAAATGTGGTCAAATATGCATTTGAAACTATACAATATGTAACCTCATTTTGTGTACTGACTAGAAGTGGAAGCATGGAAGCAGAAATATAGAGAGCTGAATAACCAGAGCGATAGTGACTGGCAGCAAAAGATGAGCAAAAATGAAGAGAAAAACATAAGTGAAAACGAGGAATTAATAAAGCTGCAAAAAGAACTGAAGGTAAAATATGGTGACGTAATTCATACTTAGTTTTAAAGCCGTAACTTTCATTTAGGAGTCTAAATTCTTTTATGTCACTATCTTCAAGAGCTAGGGTGTGATATGGCAAGTTTTTATACTGGTAAAGGAAATCTCTAAAAGCTGCAGTGCACCAGTGCAGCGAAGTCTGGATGCAGTCTCTTTGTAATATATGGCATCACTGATGCCCCATAATGGATTGCACCCGTCCCTACGTTATGCTACCAAGCACAGTGCTTCTGTAGCTGAGCTTCTCTTACAGTTGTCGTAACCAATCCAACTCCTAATACCGGTTCTAAACCTCTTTTCTGTCAGTTGCTTGGGCAACTAAATGAAACTCTTTCAAAATCTTGTGCTTGCTGTATGACCTGTAAGCCCTTCCTGTTAGGCTGAGGACTTACCTCTAATTCTTCTTGGATTAGAAAGTAGACTTTTTTTCCAAGCAGCTTTTCAGGTGCCTTCTGTCTTATGTGGGAGAATGTCTGACAAGAGGTTTGATTGTGATAGAAAAGGAGCTAAAGCTCCTGTGGATTGAAGTGACGTTCTTAGGTACACACTATCTCTGCCTACCATTCAAATTGTACTGCATTCTTTGCCTTTCAGTCTTGAAGTAGAAGTAAGTTTTCTACATGTCCTGTAAAGCAGCATAAAAAATTGGGAATTTGTAAGTTAAAAGGGTCTCTTTACCATTACTTTTGGTGTAACTTATATAGTGTTTGTGACTTACCCAGAGCATTTTTAGAGGAAAAAAGTTCTGTTCCATGAAGACGTGCCAGTCTGAATAAGTAGTGCTGAAAATTGCTAATTTTTTTCAATAGAGAAGAACAAATGAGAGTGTACTTGCACTTGGGAATACGCTGGAGTAAAACTGTGTTAATATTTCTGTTACCTTTTTGAAACAAATCCATTTAATGGTAATCTGGATTTTAAGACTTTTTTTTTTTTGCTTAATAAAACCTATGGTTTTATTTCTGGTTTCATTAAAATAGGAAAATGAGGCAAAGTATCAAACTGATAGAAAGAAGTGGCTGGAGGAAAAAATGGGACTCATAAGTCAAGTGAAAGAAGCTGAGAGCCATCGCAACAGAGAAATGAGAAAATTTGCGGAGGATAGAGAACGTCATGTAGAGCAACAAGCAGAAATTGTAAGTGACTGGAGGTCTCAGCAGAGTCCTTTAGTGTAAGTCTTTAGTATAGAGCAAATATCAAGTGATAACAGTGGGGACACTTGAGGGTAGCTGGCCTTTGTCAAAGTCCTCTCGCTTTATCACATGGCAAAGACTAGATGAGATCTTCTCAATATGGAAAGGGAAGAATAAGAGGGTCACAAAATCAAAAAACTTAGTACGAAATGGAAGTTAACATGTCTGTTCCTTTCTATCCTATCACCCCCACCACCTCACTATGAAGTCTTCAAACTTCATTTCTGTGTGTAAAATACCAATAAGTAACCTACACTTAAATGAATTGCTACTTAATGAAGTTAAGAAAACATACTTTGAAAAACAAGATTTGTTGCTTGGCTTTTCAAAAAAAAAAAAAAAAAAGAAAAAGAAAAAGGCAAGCAGAAGTTGAAAAAAAAAAAAGCTTCTTTCCGGATATAGAGTAAAAATACTTGGTCAAAATTCTAGTGGTTTTGCTCCCATATCGCTTTCAAAGTAGAGTGACTGATAGTTAATAACAAGGTGGATATCTGCCTGTTCACTGGACTGTGTCAAGTTTGTAACTTCTTAAGCGTATGAAATTATTATATGAATCTATACAATCTAAAGCTATATTTGCACCTACAAGTAGTTAGCAATGACTTTCTGGACCTGCAATCAGTACAGGAGGGTGTTAGGAGCTTAGAATTACTTTCACTTTGTCTGTGACTTTGCTTAACTGAGACTTGTTAGTAATAAAATCACAAAGCGAGCAAACAGGAGTGGTGGTTCTTACCAAAAATTCTCTTCACAAAGAGTATAAATATAGATACAGGTTTTCTAACTGAAGCATGGTTTGCTTTTGCATATTTGTAGTGAAACTAGTTCTATGTGAGCTTTTTAAGATTTACATAGGCTCTTAAGTTTACTAAGGCCGTAAAATAGTACTAACTGTACAAAACCAAACTATCAGAACAGTTCAGATAGTGTGTAGAAGCGGTGTTCAATTCTAACCTTTTTTTTTCCCCATTTAGGAAAGACTTGCTGCACAGCTGGTAGAAAAGGACAGCAATCTTCAAAAGTGGCGTGAAGAAAGAGATAAATTAGTAGAAGCTTTGGAATTACAGCTCAAGACTTTGGCTTCTAACACCACACAAAAAGACAAAGAAATAATGGAACTGAAACAGGCTGCACTAAAGGATTCAGGAAAGGTCATCTCTCTCTCCCTCCCCTCCCCCCCCCCGTGTGTGTTTTTGTTATCCATTAATTATGCAAAACAGCATACTTGCTTTTTGCATTTTGGCTCTATTTTTTGTTCTTAAACACTGTCATATGGAAACCATTTGCAGCTAATTTTTAAAAAAAAGCTTTATTTGTGTTTTTTTGAAACTGAATTTATAACAGTAACTGAAGTTTCAAAATATTTAGTATTTCAAGTAAACACCCAACTCTATTTGATCCTTTGATTGCAAAGTTGGACTGGAAATCTGAAACAACTATCACATTTGCTGCCTTTTTCACAGCACCAAGGACTTAATGAGCAAAAGGAAGGTGAACTTCTTATAACTCTACATAAGTAGAGTAAAATAAAAAAATTTGCATTACATCTTCCCAGACTGTTTTATGACTTTTCTTCACTTTAAATAGTGGCCACTCATACATGAAACTATTGGCTTTTTGTTGGATAGCTGACTGTTTTAGCCTGCAATTCTAAAACTGGTGCTACCAAGTAATCGTAGTGGTGCTCGTGTATATGTTAATTTCTTTTGCCAATCCTGTAATTTGTGGCAATTTTTGCTATGTTTATTAGGATAAGGAAACTGATATAGAAGAACTAAGAAAACAGCTGGCTGAGAAAGATGACTTTATAAAGGAATTGAAACAATGCATTAACCATGAGTGTCTTCAGTCTTTGGCAGAAGTATCTTTACCTAAAGAAGGACAAGATAAAATCGATCAGTCTGTAAACGAAGAGGTATGTTTGTTATATTTATAGAAAGTATGTAGTAATAATATGTTGTTAATACTTGTGTTTTGTTTTCTCAGTATATATTTCAGCAACATTGGGAATCTACTTTTTGTAGTTCTTCATACTTCAACTGTATCTTCAGTTCTGAGTTCTTGTTCATTCTTTCCCTCTTTCATGCTCGCTCTTAGGAAAAAAAAGTACTTTAGTTAATAGAATACCACCTCTCTCTACATTATAGAACTTACATACCTGAGGGAAAAACTAGTTAACTAATGCAGGTTCTAGAGGTTTGAAGACATAATACTTGTAGTGTCATCTCAGTTTGGTTATGTTAGTGTTAAGGGGATTTTAGCTCAAACAACTTTCATGATATCACCTATAGTGTGGTAATAGAGATGATTGTGTAATGAGAGCTGCCAGCCCATATGGGGGTTCACAAGAACAAAACAGTATCTTGAATCCCACTGAAAACCAAAACAAAAATATATTCGAAGCTTACACAAAGAAAAGATCAACTTTGCATATTTCCTGAACAAAAATTAAAAGGCTTACAACTGTACTGAGATTCCTGATTCTGACTGAACCCTTGTGTGCTACATGAACAGTATTTAATGAGGTAGTTCTCCTGCTAAACTGAATTAATGCTATGTGGCTCCATTGCTAATTAATAATGAACAGGGCTGAACATGGATTTCCTGGCAGTCCCTCCCCTGGCTGCTAGAAGATGCGTTTCTCCTCTTGTTGCAGAACTGGACTGAATGCCAAAATGCATCTCTTCATCTCTTTCCTGTCTACTGCCAAATAAGACTGGCTCGTTTCTCGGTACTTCATCAATTCAGCTAGTGCCATATAGATAAAGCTTGTGATGTATAAGGGAGGACAGGATAGCTCTCAGAAGGGTTACTGCTTTATACATCTTTGTAATAGCAGCTACAAGAGCACCATAAAATTAGTTATTTTTGCTATAAAATTAGTTATAGAGAAGAATTGTTGTGAAGAGTTGGTGCTGAAGTATTTACCTCAAGCCAGTAGCAACAATACTTGATGTTATGAATAAGGAGAGGCTGCTAACAGGATTATCATGTGAGAAACTGTTATGGTGGTGTTGAAGTGAATGGGGTAAAGTTTTGGGGGGAAGTCAAATAATTCTCAGGAAAGACATAGTGGAGATAAAGAAGAAAAACTAAAGTGATCAAGGCGATATGTGTCTCCTGCCTTGCGAGGAAAGGCTAAGAAGCTGGTACTCTGATTAGGAGAGAGTTAAGGCCACTGCAGGGTTATGGGGCTGAGGCTTACAAAGTCATGGTTGTGATGGGTAAACAGAAGGCAGAACTGTCCTTCCTAAAATCCTGCAAGAACTAGGCAGCACTTGATGAAACTAATAAGAGATTTATTAGTTAAACAGTTAACATATTCCTATATGAAGCAGCTAGTGATCTTCTGGAGGTGGTGAAAACAGGTACTGTCAGCAGGGATTAGAAAAATTTGTAGTAGAAATCCATAAATGTATTCATAAATGGATACTCTGAGGATTAGGCAGAGGTGTACCCTCTGACGCCTCTAATGCAACGACTGAGAGTGCTGGGAAGGTATGGAGGGAACAGATGACGAGGTGGCCAGGATCACACATGTTATCCCTAAGTAGCATCTTCCTTTGCCACTCTTGGAGGCAGAATGTTGAACTAGATGGATTGTTGGTGAGACGCAGAGGGCACATCTTATGATCGTGTCGTGAATAGATGTTACTGACTTAAACTTGTGTTGTCTTTCAGCCCAGGTGTTCATTAGCTGTCTGTGTTTGAGCTTTCATATTGTAACTTTAGAAAACTCAAAATATTTTGAGGTTTACAGTCTAGCATAATCTTTACTCATTCTAAATATTTACAGTTTATGGAAAAACAAAGGATGACTAATCCTATAGCTGGAGAAAGTATTCCAATAACATATGATGAAGTTAAAGAGAATTGTTCATTATCTCAATGTCCTAGCAGTGCCTCTTCATTAAGTGAGGTTGGTATAAAACTTTAAATTTGAAAATTTTATGCAGTTTTATGGATTTTGCTAAATGCAGAATAGGGAAGAAAATGTATCCTGTTGCCTGAAGAATTCTAAAGTTTTATTCTGGAAATCCCTTTCTTGGTGATCAGATCACCTGATTTAGTGGCTTTTGGTAGAAATAAAAGCTGTATGACATAATCATATGAATAATTATATCTGACTTCAACTGTGTGCTCTTGAAAACTTACCTCTCACCAATGCTTATGAAGTGACTGATTATTAGATAAGTTACCTGAAAAAGAAATATATAAACCCTTTTAAGGGGATGAACAATAGCAGGGCAAATTGGATTTGCTTTCTTCCACTGCAGGGTTCCTGCGTGTACCTTTGTTAGCTAATGACACTAACCATTCCTATGTAACTTTTTGATTGTTAACTCTTTCATGAAGTAGCAGTTATAAAGAAAAACATTTTTATTAGCCAACTCCATTCTTGGGAATGCAGTGGTGCTGGTATTCCCACTCAAAATCCCAGCAGAGTCTGTTGAAGAAGGCGACTGCCTCTTGGCTTTCTATGAACTTTGATCATTTTTCTTTTTGAGAGGAGGAAGGTACCCTTCAGGGTGAACCAGCATAAGAAGCAACAGCAGCTAGTCTGTTTGGGACCCTACTAGAAGCAGTAGTAGCAGCCACCTGCCATTTCTCACCACCAGCAGCCCATCTTCCACGTTTCATTCAAACAGCTGCTGAATTCATTTTTGTATGCTAGTCAGCAGCTGAACTGCTGCCACAGAGATGCAGGAGCTGGGGAGACCACAGCTCTGACTTTCTTGCTAGTTTTGCTAAGAAAAATCATTGGAATTGTCTGTTAGAAAAACAGGGTTAGGTGGATGGTGGAAGGTAAGTGCTGCTGGGGAAGAAGAGTTGTGCAAACTGACCTTTCCATCCCACCCTCACTGCGCAGTTCTTGCGGTTTGGCTGTAAGCAGGTACAAGACAAGATCTTCAGCTTGCGGGCAATGGTGCTGCCTGAATGCCTGCTCTTCCTCCAGAGAACATAGTGATGTAGAAGTCCCTCATAGGTTGAATTTGGCTTGTAGCTTGCCAGTTGGACCTTGTTACTTAAACAATTAACTTCTCTAGTGTAGAAGAGGAAGGGAAAGCTCCCTAAAAATAAGCTAGAGAACGATTATACTTTTCTCCCAAAAGCTCCTATTACTGCCTAGTTCCTAGGGAGCAGCAGACTTAAGATGAAGAAAATCATGTCAATTCTACTACTGCTAGCTGTGAAAACCATGACTAGCTGTCTCTGCCCTTGAGGAAAATGACTTGGAAACAAAGTATCAGGCTGAGTTCAGCAAGGAAAACTAAGTTCTGTGATCATAGATAGAAAGAAATGTTAACTTTTTAAAATTTAACAGAAAAGTTTTAGAAAAAATAGTTGAAGTAGATTTCTTCACTTCTATTATAAGTGTTCCAAAAGCTAAGAGCTGGAAAATGGAATGCTTACTTTGCAATCCGCTGGAGAGGGATATGTGTTATAGTTTTTTAAGTCACAGTTATTTTAAAACTTGTTGTCTTAAAATTTCCATATGCTTGCAGGACCATTCAGAAATTGTCCTTGACTCTTCTGAAGTGTCCACAGAAAATGGAAAAACTAGTCGGTTCCCAAAACCAGAGATGGAAATCCAGTTCACACCTCTGCAACCCAATAAGATGGAGGTGAAGCACCAGGGCAGCACCTTACCAGTTACAGTTAAAATGCTCAAGCCAAGAAAGAAAAGGAAGAGTGAAGAGATGGATGAGGTATGACCTAGACCAACCGACAAAATATGTTGTGCAGTTTTTCAATGTATCACTCTGATCATTTGTTAAAATCCTATCTTTATCTTCCAATTCTCACTGAGATCCTAAGTATATATATAGGGTATATTTAAACCTCTTCCCCTCTGCCCCCACCACCAAGTGGTGGATCTCTGGCCTGTGTTGAATAAGGTCATAGACTTCAATTTATCCAGATTTGCTCTCTCTCTTTATCTTTTACGTTTCCCTCTCCCTGCTGGTACCATTTGCTCCTGTCTCCAGCTCTGATCTGTGGGATTACAGACCAGTTCTATAGAATTGCTTCTTTTGGTTTAGGCAATCATGGGTATCAATTATAATCTCTTCTAATAGGCAATTACAAGTTAAGCCCCTGGACTTCATCAATTTCAGAGTTTCAAGACTACTTCCTTTGACTTTCTCCAGCCTGTGTTTTCTTTGATCTTTTTGTACTTAGAGGGACTATACCAAACTAATTGCACCAGCACCTGAACCTCCCTGTTTTCTGTAGACCTTAATTCCTCTTTAATTCCTTCAGTTGTGCTAAGTTATACGCTCCAGCCTTCTTAATGTGCTGTGGTGTTTACATGTGAGACTAAGGTTCCACAGCAGTTCAAGGTAGTAAAAAATCTTCACTGCTCCTACCTGAACTGCATGTTCTTTTCCTATGCTTTTTATCAGCATTAGCACCAACACAGCTATCTCTAAGACACTTAGGCTATGAAACCCTAAGACCACATTGTGGTGGTACGTACATACTCATAAGACCCTACTTGGGGTCTTATGAATCTCTATACTTCTAAGGACTTTTGAAGCTGGCAGGTGAGTATAAGGTAGATGATCTGTGGATGATTTGGCTAGGTGGTAAGTGATCTCTTTCAGTGAGTGAGCTTGTCTCAGTTGGAGAGTGAAATATCTGATGCTTCTCTAGCATTTCTCATTCAAGCATTCCCAAGTGATAATTTTTTTAATCTCTTAGTAAAATAGTTAAGGGAAATAATCACTTCAGTGATTAGTGTTCAACAGTACTTCAATAAACTCATTTTGTTAAACCTGGATTGCAAAAGTAACCGTTAAAAGCTGTGTAAGTTAATTCCTCTGGAATTCAACACTTCATTCTGGAAGTGTCCAGAGTTGATTTAAGCTTCTTGTCTTGAACCAATTTTCTTCAAAAGTAGTATTCTCTCAGGCTTCTGGAAAAGTAGGTGTAAAAATAACCACCCTTCTGAAGGCACTGAAAAAGTACCGAACCTTATCTACAGATGAATATGTTTTATCTAACATAGTTATCCATGTTTTTAGAGAAGACTGTTTTACCAATCCATTTAAATCCTTTCATAGTGTAGTAGTCCATGTTCATACCCTTATGGGATAACATTTAGCTAAGTAACTTTTCAATAACATGGAACTAAATTTAAAAGTATCTTATTGCTCTTATATTCACCTGAATGTTACTCTTAAATATTATTTTCATGTTACGTATGCCAAACAGAAATAGATTATAAAATGATTCACTGACTTTAACTGTCACAAGTCACAATTTGTTTTTCAAATTTCCTAAAACTCAAAAGCACATTGTCAGCACTAAAACTAAGGACTGAGGGGAAACCTGTGGTGCTAAAATAACCATGTACTGCTCATCTCAAATTTAAAAAAAAACCAAAAACAAAAAAACCCTTGATCTTTTAGAAACAAACAAACCAAAATGTTTTGCAGAGACTCCCTTCTAATTAAAGAAAGAACAAAATCCTCTTTCCCTTTTCTAACACTGTTATCATTCAATATCAGTTATCTGAAATCTCTTGGTACCACTTCACAAGATAGAAGATGTCTTTTGATGACAGCTTAACAATGGTACTATGCTACCAACCTGTTTTTATAGTTGGCACTGGAAATCTGAATTTACATTTAGATTTACTGAGTTAATTTCAATTTGTGTGTTTGCTTGTCAAATACCTTAAAGCCAAAAGTATAGGAAATAATGGAGAGAAGAAAATAGTAAATGTCAGAATGGTTTGACTACAGGTATTTCTAGTTCCCTTCCACAAGTTTGTTTAGCGTTTAATTTGAATAGTTACCTCTATCCAGTAGTAGCCAATGCCTTCCTACTGTTAGTCATAGCATTTAAACAGAGGCTGTTTCTGTAATATAAATAATTGCTGTTCTTTCCAGAAGAATCCTAATTAAAATTTGTCATATTTATTTTCTTAGGATTTTGTGAAAAGTGAGAACAAGAAAAACGCAAAACCTGCTATGATTAATTCACCTTCTACAAGCAACAAGGAAATGGTTTGGTTTTGTTCTATTTCTGAAGTTAGTTTGGCCTTTTCTGTAAAGGTGGACTTGTGAAAGGAGCAAACATTCTTATGCAGCAGTATCTTATCCTTATCTATGTAGTTGAATAGGATTCTTAAACACTTACGTTGTCTTCCTGCTAAACTCTGTAAGCTAACCAAAGACAGCAAGTCTGTATTTGCCAAGAATGTGTACTAGCTGCAGTGTACAATGATTCAAAGGGAAGGATGTTGCATATTGAATAGTTATGAAGACTAGTTTGAATATACTACTAGTATATGTGATGTTATAGGCAATGCCTTTGAAGTAAAACTAAGGTTCATGTCATCTATATGCTTGACAATTATAAAAAGATGATTTTAGGCCTTAGTAGTAACCTGGGCAGGTTCAGAAGCTGGGTAGTAGATTTATTTTCCCCATCAGTTTCCTCCTGTTTTATTTATAACTAGAACAGTTTGTCTAGTGAAATACCCTACAACTTTGAATCTACTTTTTTTTTTTAAAGAAACTATTTGTTTCCTATATTACTCATGCCCTTAAATGTATTCTCTGAAACTTCGACATTTTTTTTTCTTCTGGGTATAAAATGAGATTGTCTACGTTGCTTGCTATTGTAGTATCGTTAGTATAATGAACAGAGGTGTCAGTAGCAAAGCTCAAAATGTCAGCTTGAAAATAACATTGAAGCCAAATAAAATGGAATTAAACTGGAAGATAAGTCAATTTTCAACTTAAACAATGATCTTGTATTTCTGTACAGATGTCTACTACACAATCATTTAGAAAAGAACGCCCCTCAAGAAAGCAAGAATCTACTTCAGGTAAAAAGTCAGCTAAAAAGAAAGATGGAACACTACAAAAAATTGGAGATTTCTTTCAAAGTTCTCCTACTATTATTCACTCTAAAGGTTTGTACAGAATAAATAAGGCTTATTCAATGTTCTCTGGGCATTCTAGAATGTCTTTTTTTCTACTGCAATCTATTAATGTATATGTTAAAGGACATGTTTGCTGCATTAAGTTGTTCTTTTGCTTATGAAATAATGGAGTCTGAAATGGGGCCTGCTATATTGAATCTTGCAGAGTAGAAAAGTCTTGATTGCAAGGACCAAAGTTTAGGTTAAGTGTGGAAGGTAAACCAGGTGGAATGAAAGGAGGCAGTGTGGAATATGTGCATACAAATTTATCATAAAAGCAATGGTAACTGTTAAGCTCAAAATGTCTGAGTTACTTTTTTCTTGCTTACAGCAAAAGAGTTAAAGGCAATTTCAGAAACTTGCTTTACTGCTCTAAAAAAAAAAATTGAGAGCTGAATCCAAACTCCAAATCTTACCTTGTTCTATAGGCAATCCCTCTTCCTCGTTCCCCCCTGCTTTGTTTCTGTGGAAACTGTATTAATAATTTTTGATGTACGTATGTGGGAGGGGAAGATTAGTTCTACAGAATCCGAAAGCCAGTGTCTCATGAAAATATTTGGAAGACTTCAGTAAACTGACTATGAAGCAATTAATGGATTTCATTAAGTTTAACCATAGCCTTGGGAAGATTAACTGCTAGGACATTCCATTGAAGAATATATTTCTATTCTTTCCTACAATAAGACATGATCTCTGAGTTACTATGTTTTTTAAAAAAAAAAGATTAAAATTAGCAGAGGGCACAAGGAATCACCAGTGTTAAATTCTAAAAGACATTATTACTTGGTTGGTTAAAACAAGGTCAGTCATTATTCAATGTGGACAGTTAAAATGAAGATCTTTGTATCAACTTGAAAACTTGACTTGCTACAGAGTATATCTTATTTATCTGCTGTAAGACAGTCTAGATGGTGATAATGGGATTTTTAAATTTTTCCAGGTTTGTCAGATTGGTTCCATGAGGACAACATATCATTACCAATGGAAGCCAAATTCAGACTACTCAAAATTTCACCCTGAAAATACTTAATTTGAGCAAATGAGTTCTAGTTTGTAATCTTTATTGCCATGTCCTGTATTTTTTTTCCTCTTTTGCATAACTTAGTATTGTCTGGAATTCCTCTTTCCTTCTAGCTCATAATATGCATACACTCATCTCTTTACAGATCTAGTACTAGTTTGATAAAACTATACAAGTATATAGAGAAAATTGACACTATCCTGTGCTTCTGTCAGCACAAAAAATTTAAGCCTATTGTTCAACTCTTGTTGAAGTGTTTAACTTCAAATCCGACTGAAATCCGAATCCTAATTGATTTTTAATGTGCTATTTAAATGTGTACTTTAAGCTTTTGCATCTGAAGCTATAGAAAACTGTTTCCAGCTATACAAAACTGTGGTAGTCAAATACCACTTCTGAACTTTTATGTTTAAACTTCAGACTACATCTGTTTCACTTTTGAACTGTTTTTAATAAAGCTCGCTTTATTCATTAATTTAGAGGCTCACAAAACCAGTAAGACATTGATTTGCGATAAAATTTTTCTTCTAGCAAAGAAGCTGATTGCAACAATAAGCTCTCCCAAGTCTGCAGAACCAGAAAGTGTCAAAGAAAATGAGCTCAAGCCAAAAGGAGCTAAGAGAAAGCTGTATTCAGCTGACATTTCTTGCCCTCTAGATATCCCTGCTTCTTCGGTAAGTGATTACAGGTTACTGTTCTGTCCACTGTAAGGTATTTCTGTAATCTTGGCTTAAAATAAACTACTAGGGAGATGGAACAAACCTGAAGATTTGATCAAGTTGCAGAAGAGGTTTGAAAGTACTGACTTATTTCTTGATTCTACCTAACCATTCCTTCTGGTCTTTTCTTTCTGCTGTTTTACTTCATTTCCTCCGTTTTCTCACCTGTCTCTTCTGTGTTTGACTGTTGACTTACTGTATAGATGATACAGCAATCACAGAGATATCTATGAATCCAAATTTAAAGATATCTTAACTGTGGTATGTGGAGGATTACTTTTTCCTCTACTACAGCAATTGAGTCTTAATTTGTTTTTCCAGTAGTTGGTGTTCATTTAAGTGTAGCGTAAAGGAAGAATAGAAATAGAGACCATTAAGGGATCCATAGATTTGGAATAGCATGATTGAAATAGCATGATAAAGGTCTGCATGTTCAACTAACTTTGCAGGGCAAGTGAGCACCTAAGGTAATTTCCAACTCCATTTATGCCCAGCTGATACTTGGGTTGCTTTAGGATGTGGATACATCCATGCTTTTCCAAAGTACAGTTTAGATAGCCTTCTGGGTTTGCTTAAATTGTGTTGCCCTGTCTAAGCCAGCCTACAGTGTCTTATAGGCCAGGGCTCGATGTATTGTTTCTGAAATCCAACTTTATGGTTTAGACAGTAACTATAGTGCTGAGCGTACTCTTACTCGGTTGGAAGTATATCTCTTCATTCTGTTTGATTCTTTTTTCCCTTCACTATGGTGAGTGTTTACCCATACTGAGATATCCTATTGAATTTTCTGTAAATTGTATGAATGGATGTGGCAGAAATCAAAATGCTGTCCATAGGAGCATGAAGAAAATGACAGAAATGCAGAGCAAAAGAAGCTAAGAAGCTTGGAAGTGAAATGAAAAGTGGAAGACTGAATCCTGGGAAAATCAGAGAAAGCTAAAGGAATTTAAGCTAAAAATGTTTTCTGAACACTTCCTGTTTCACAAAATGAGTATTAGAGATTACAAGTGAGAGCTGCTTTCATATCACATTTTTCTTTGGACTTTGATATTTGTTTCAGCAAAAATGGAATTTTGTATGTTGCCAGTATTTGTTGCTTATTATGATGCACTAAAATGGTCTCTCTATCCTGGAGACCTCTGACTAAAAGATAATACGCAAATTTTATTCTGAAAACAGCTTCTGGGAAAAAAAAAACATGTCTTACTGTATAGGTGATACAGCAATCACAGAGATATTTTTAAATTTGGATTCATCGATATCTTAGCTGTGGTATGTGGAGGATTACTTTTTCCTCTACTACAGCAATTGAGTCTTAATTTGTTTTTCCAGTCATTGGTGTTCATTTAAGTGCAGCATAAAGGGAGAATAGAAATAGAAAATAGAAATTTCCATGTTGCTGGTTACATGGGTCTAGAAGTGCATGTCATTTGTCACTGAAGAAATGCTGAGTAACTCTTGAAATACCATCTTTTTCAGATCTTTATAGAACAAAAAGAAAAGGAAAGTGATCATCTAATCATCAAGCGACGGCTACGATCAAAAACAGCTAAATAATCTTGCAAAAGCATGTTTGTATTTCCTGGTTAGGGCATATTTCCATTGTATGATTTCAGCTGATTGTATACAGGAAGTAATAGATACTTAGTTATGCTCCGAAGTCTGTATATAGATGTATAGAATTGTTCTGATGGTTTCCAGTTCTGACTCCATTAAAGCTGAAATACTGTTCAAGAAAGCTTGTGTCTGAATATTTTTTTTTTTAGGAATGGTGTCTTTGGAAGTGTTCATAATTGACCCATTGTGCAGTAAGAACTATGCCTGTGCGGAATGACTTAAGTTGCTTTTTTTTCAGGTGGCCAGTATACTTACTGTAAAATGAGTACACGTCGAAACTTGTATATCCTTAAATTCTTTAAAAAGATTAAGAAAAAAAATTCTGTGAAGGGACAAAATTAAGGAATTGGCACTATGTGGAGAAATATGTTTTTCATCACTTGTGTGGTTTTAATTGTCTTCCATTTACTCTTCTAAATTAAGTAATTTATAAGCATAATATTTTTTCCTTGGGGATTGTAATATCCATAAATAATTGTAATCTGCTATTAGAAGTGACCCACTCTGGGACAGACATTTGACGTTTTATTCTAACCATCCAGTTCTGCTCAACTAGAACAGCTACTTTTTATACATTAAGGTTTCAGCTTATAATCAGTGACTGAGTAAACATTTAAAACACTTTTGGTTTCATCAAAGTAGCATTTACTTAAGTCACAAGCAGTGACTGTATTTCATAGGATTTTGCATTGTTTGAAGAACAGCACTGGTCATCTTTCAGAAAGAGCTGAAATTACTTTGACAATGACCTACTCTTGACATGGATGAAGCAAAACAATCCCAGTTAAGTGATCATTTACTCTAACTTCTTGCTCATGTAACTTTCTTATTTTTATTTTCTTGAATTAGTACCAACCCTGCAACATTGTTTTTACTTGGACTATTGGATTGTTTTGATTATTACTGCATTTTGGTCTGTTTCACCCATCATATCTATGATTTTATGATATCTTTCTGTTCAAAGAGTTCCTTATCAATCTGTTTTGCACATCCATAGTGTTTAGCACCATAGGAAGAGTATCTTGTTTACAAGATTGCCTTTTGGGGTTTGGTATTGGCCTAACCACAAACATTTTTCAGAAGTTCTCTGTCAACATCCAGTCTGAGATTTTTCCCCTTCCTCCAAGCCATGCTGGTTCATCAGCAACAAACAGCTGGTCTGTAGAGGTAGCAATAGTTTGCTCATACAGCCAGATAAGTGCTACTCATTTTTGATAGTACAACTGCAACCTTACTGGCTTTCAGAAATTCCATGATTTAACAGTTAAGTGTTGTTTTGTTTGTTTGTTTTCTTGGACCGCTGCTCTGTATTGTCTTTTGTTTGATTGAAGAAAAAAAAATCAGATTGACTCTGACACAAACATGAGATTAAAATTGTTTTTCTTGAAAGAAAAAAAGTGACTTTAAATGCCTGTTGCAATTTAACTTTAATAACAAATAACCTTTAAAATGCAAATCAATGTGAAAATGGTCATTAGTCATTTCTTTAGTAGTAGTAGTTTTTCCTTTAATTTTTATGTGACTATAGCTTAAATGTGGACAACAATGCTGTGAGTTAGTGGCAACAAACTCTGCTATGGTTTTCTCTACTGTTCTCCGGTAGGTGTCTGAGCATGAAATGCCTTTTCATAAGGATAATGCATAGTTTAGTTCTGTAGATCCTGACTTGTAAGATCAGATTCTCATACTAAGTTGCTTCTCTAGTTTCCTGACTGTAAAACACAGTTGTACCCCTATACTCTTCCATATCTTGTCCTTAACAAAGCAAGATTGACGTTTTGTTCTTTCTAACTTGAAAGTGGTAAAGTGAGCCCGATTCACAAATCATTCAGCTCTTCCATTGTTTCAACTTCCCGTCTTCATCTTCTGTTTGTGTGAATGAGAACTTAGATTTCCTTTTCATTAGCTCATGCCTGGTATTGCCATCTTCTTTCTTCCCTCTTTTCATTCTGATAGAAAAATGTAAAATCCAGGTGATGCTCAGGTAATTCTAAATAAAAATAAACACAATGTCACTTAATATCTCTTCACAGGTAGGATTTTATACTTTAAGCCCCTTTGCCCTTCCCCAGATCTTCTGCTTTCTGCTATCTGTGGTCCAGATATCTGGACTGATCTCTTTCAGGGCTATAGAAGAGCACAGCAGTGAAGATTCTTACCTCATGTAGGTGCAAGTTGCTCATTTTACAGAAGTCTTATAGCTAAAGACAATAAATATACAAGGTGAAGTCATATAACAGTCTTAAACAATGGGACAGTACTTGGAATGTTTATTCTTTGTCTTTCTCAACATTTTGTCTAGGTTTTTTTTCCCATTTTTAGCAGATGTTCTCAGTCAGCTGTTCATCTTGACCCTTAATTTGTTTTTTCTAAAAAGTTTCAGTTAATTTTAGAACCCATTCAGCCATGTGCCTGTTTAGCTGGATTGTTCCTTCCATTGTGTATAACCTCACACTTGCCTGCAGTGAAATTCATATGCCATCGTGTTGCCTTGAATGACAGTTTGATTGCTTATCATTAAATCATCAAATGGCCTTATAGTTCTTATTTAACCAAAAAACATTTGCAAGGTAAAGGCAGGATTGGAAGGATGCTGAATTACTTGGTTTTTGCATGTATGATTTCTTTATTGATTCAAATGTGTGGAAAGTAATAGAAATATCTTCATCCGTTTGACGTCTCTGAAATTGCTGGTTGATAGTTTGTTCTTCTCCTATCAAATACAAAATTTCAAAGTTTCAAATAACTTACGCTTCTTTCTGATTTCGTGGGCAAATAACAAGTGACAAAACATTTAACAGTTTATTTCAATTACTCTGGTAAATTACAGTTTACCAGTCTGTGCAACTAACTAGGAAGTAGAATCTTTCTACTTAGTCAAGCCACTATGACACTCAGGAATGCTACTGTACTTCTAACTGTATTGCCAATTTTTCTAAGTTCTTGTATTAACTAAAATTTTAATAGTGTTGCTGAGCTATCTGGAGGCTATATGAAAACCTGTTTTTTCTGGAAGTCATTTGAATGGTTGTTTTCAATATAATCTAAGCATTAGAGTAGCTATATATACATGCCCAAAAATTTTGTCTATTTCACTTATTCTAGTTTTTTGTCCCTAGGGTAGCCTTTGCAGTTGCAAGAACTGCACTGAATTAACTTCCTTCATAGGTGTAGACTTAGTTACCAAACTCCATGGTTACAGATATTTAATACATATGGGAACAAAGCATGCTCCCTTTGCTTTGGTCAAGGGATTGTGATTTCTGTACTTTCTACAGCTCTTGGAGTTTGAACCTATATGTTGGTAGCCTAGAAAATGGGTCCTACTTTGTGTACCTCCTTTGTCTATGTCAGGATTATAAATTATTTCCTGAGCAGGAAGAACATGGGTGTGATATGAAGGGAAAAAAAGATAAACCAAGAAAGCAGGTTTTTTAATATTTTTGATACTATCACATATAAAGACATTCACTTCCAGTTCTTTGGTAGTAACGGGAAATACTTTTTTTTTTCCTGGTCGAGACTGAGGCTAGCTCGGTATTGTCCTCTCTTTCAGCTCCTCTGGAGAACGAAGCAAAAAGGTGTTTTAAGACATCATTTCCCTTTTGCCTTCCGACTCTTCCTGATAAGTACTGTAGCTAATTAAAAGTTGAGCATGACTATGCCTCCTCTTTATTTTATTCTTACCTAGTGTAAGGTTCAATTTGCTTGCAGAGCAAAGAGAATAGTTTTAGTCCATTTATGGAGGCAAGCTCAATTTTTTACTTAGCAAAGACTAAGATAAGCACCATTTCATGGAAATTTGGTCTATATTTTGACATGGAGAAGACAT
Source organism: Calonectris borealis (assembly GCF_964195595.1). Classification (NCBI taxonomy): domain Eukaryota; kingdom Metazoa; phylum Chordata; class Aves; order Procellariiformes; family Procellariidae; genus Calonectris; species Calonectris borealis. Next base: position 24,984,024 of record NC_134318.1, read on the forward strand.
CTGGTAATACTTAAATTTTCCTTGTTCTCTTCAGAACTTTCTTGGCTGTATCCCAACGATGTTGTGTGATGCATGTATCACTGTGCGTCGTTGGCTGAAGAGGGGAATAAGAGCTTCTGTATGGGAAATTGGGTTATGCAGTGCTGATATCCTAAGAAAACTCAAATCCCACAAAGGAAAGTCTCCCATTTTGCTTCCCCCTCCCCCCTCCTTTGAGTAAATCTAGTTTCTGAAACTATCTGAAATAGGACAACCTAGTTCAGTATCAATCTCTTCTATGCACTGAAAAATTCTGATACTTAAAAAGAAGTTTCCTTTTCCCAAGGAAACAAGCTTAGATCCTTATAACTTTAATAACAGACTTTTAAGACTTGGCCTCACTTCTTTAGTGTTTTGTTTTCCCACACAAGGAAGGAAACTCTTCCATAGTATGAGACGGTTCTATTTCTGGTGTAACACCCAAATTCTGCAAAGTGCCTTGTACAGCAACACCATTGCCACGCTGTGAGTGAAAATTCTTAGAAAATAGCCCATGCTATACTTGTATCAAGCTGCCCCAACGGTTACAATAGTTAAACCTCACCTTGAAAAGACTATTCCTTGCTTAACTTCAGCTCATTTGGGGTGAACGCTTTTTCTCCTCCATCCTCATGGCACTCCAATTACAGACATAATGAAGGTTTCTGGAAGGAAAATATGAGGACACTACTTCATATAGATCAAGCTTTTCTCTTTGGCAAAAGAAAACGAGGAACAGTGGCACTGGTTGATCGGACAGTTCATGAAGTGAGGGTGTTTCTGGAGCTAAGAAAGCAAGAAAAGGGAGCAGAATATTTTTGGGGTGATTTCTCAGCGGTAGGATAGCTTTCTGTAGATAATGCAAGTACTTGAGCGTTCTTGAAACTTGATTAGTGCTGTGAGAGAAGAAAAATAAAAATACTTTAATAAAACATGCCTACCTGGGTCTCCACAAGCCCGTTGACGCGAGTGTCTCGCGCAGGGCAGCGAAGTCCCCAGGAGATGGCGCTGAGACACCGCTCGGGATCGCGAGTCGCGACGCTGAGCGCTTCAGCTGGGGCGTGCGGGGGGGGAATGTTTTACCTTGTTTTAAACTAACCCCCTTTTCACCCCATTTAGCCAAGCTTCATAAAGAGTTCAGAACGGGGCCTTGCGGGACTACATTCTCTTGGCAAAGTCTTGGTCCTCCACATCTTTTTTTCCTGCTACAGTGACACCGCTACCTATGCACACAAGCAATCAGCATATACCCTGTCATATAGGATTTTGTTTCTCGGGTTGGGATTCTGAGGTGAAGTATTGGTCTATATGCAGTGATGTCTGCTGTAACCTGTTCATCCATTGCTGCACACGAACATTTCATAGGAGTTTATATACTTTTCTCTTTTAATGAAGATAAAGGATATTTCCATTGAAAAATGCATTAGGCAGAACTAGAGGTCCTCCAAAGCTTAAAAAAAAGTATGAGATCAGATTTGTTAAAGAAGAGTTTGTTTCCAAAGTTGCTGGATTTAATGTTTATAGATCTTTGTATTGATGTCAGACTTTCTTTTTTTTTTTCCCCAGAGACGTTGACACTAAACAAAACCAGTGTTCTGCTATAGGGACTTAGGATGCCTTTCGTGTAAGTGCTATAACATCGTTTTATTTTTGAATTATCTATAAGAATAAGGAATCTTCTGAGAAGCAAGCTTTGGCTTATTTTATAACATCAAAATGCCAAATAGTACCTTTCCTGCTGTGCATTGAAGCATCCATGTGCTCTCAAATTGCTGCTGAAAGATGAGTTCCCAAACTCTTATCTGGGAACAAAGACAAGTTTTTTTGGAGTTTAACCCATCTTTTCAGTTCATTAAAAGAACTAGAAGAATTGCATAAAATGAGCTTGCACCTCTTTCAGTTCATTTCCAACTGTTTAAAGTGTGTTTTGCTTTTAAAAAGGAGTCCTTTTAATCATAGATGAATTGCTAATGTGATGCATCAGTGCTGTGTCATGTCAGATTGAAGAAAATAAAAAATTCTGGCTAAAAAAACCCCTGTGGATAAAGGAGAGGCAGCATGTGTAGATAAAATACCTCAGTACATTAAACAGCATATCTATTAGATCTCCTTAAAGTATTGTACCTTATGAGCAGGTATGCTTCATCATCTTGGAGACCTCATAAAGTAGATAATCCTGACTCTGTATGTTTGGAGAAAGCTATCTAGCTATGCTTCTGTGTGCATGACTAATCAAGGAAGATTTAGGTGTTCTTTCCTTGTCATCTGTGGTCAATAGCCCGTAAATAGTATCTCTGCTCTGATATGTGTTAATGTCTCAAAGCAACAATAAAAATGATTGCACAGGTTCTGTGCAAAACTCCAAACACTAATCCTTCCCCTCGGTGACCTTTAAAACTTTGGGTGTAGTCAGATGAGCCAGCTGAGAGGTTCTTGGCTAGCAATATGTCCCCATGAAATCTCATAGGTCCAGCAGTTCCTGTGGATTCAATTGCTCGAAGTATAGAAACATGGAAGGAATCTGACATGAGTGAGTACTTGACAGTGTTTGACAGGAGTGAATTGCCTTAAAAGTAGCTGGCAGTAGAATGGTATGGTTTTATTTTCTGAAGAAAACAGAATCACAGTATTTGCTGCTATACAAATAGGCTTTTTCCTTGCTTGTACATTTATGATATCCAGGTTTGTGTTCGGGAGAAAATGATTGGTGAAAAAATCGCAGAAATTGTGTTTATATTGAATTACCTCATTAAAAACTTGAACTTTGGAAGCTTAATTGCTTGGTGTTAGCCAGACACATCTGCATGTGGATGCCAACATGGAGGTTAGTACTGATCTTGAGAGGAACGCAACATTCATGACTCCCAGAGAGACAGGCAGCTCCTACACAAGTACCTAAACAAGGAACTTATAGAAGTAGGTGTGTTTCAAATTGCTGTCCTTACCACTTTCTAAGCTGTTCCGCATACAACAGGAACATGATAACACTGTTTGAACTTCGGCAGAAACCGGTTTTAAAAGTTTTATTTGACTTACTCTAAGGGGATGTGTGCGATGTCTTACTCTACAGGGAAATGTGTATACTATATCTATCCCATATTGCTTATTTTGGTTTGGGTTTTAAGATAGTATTGGAAAGAAAAAAAATTAATATTAACATGGGAGGCAAAAGTACCTAGAAAAAAGGAATCCAATCAGATAAAAACTGTTATCCCTTCCAGTATTAATGAGACCTGGAAGGTAGAAGACACCAGAAAGCTTTAGGACCAGATTACAAAATGAAACACTATAGCTTGAAATGATCGGTGAGGCCATTGAAGCTGACTCTGATTAACTGCAATCTGCAAATTGCTTGAGCAAATATTTCCATTCCAGAAATCTACGAGTTATTGACTATGGGGCATTAGAGGCGAAGGCATTGTAGGGGTGAGAGTGCATGTTGTGGTTTAACCCCAGCCGGCAACTGAGCCCCCCACAGCCGCTCACTCACTCCCCCCCAGTGGGACGGGGGAGAGAATCAGAAGGGTAAAAGTGAGAAAACTCGTGGGTTGGGATAAAGACAGTTTAATAGGTAAAAAGCCGCGCACGCAAACAAAGCAAAGCAAAGAATTCATTCACTCCTTCCCATCGGCAGGCAGGTGTTCAGCCATCGCCAGGAAAGCAGGGCCGCATTTAGTCCATGACTTTGGGCTCCATCTGCTATGGTGGTCACTCAGGTCAGCAGAGGTGGTGTGTTGTATGGAGTTACTGGGCACCAACGCCAGCTCAGGTCGGGTCCCTGCTGCACTTGCACTGCTTCTTGTAAGGCTTCTCCTCCATTGGTTCAGGTGGCTCCTGCTATAGTAATTCCTAAAATATGCAACTCAAATCATGGGTTACAACAATTTAAAGGTATATCCATTACAACCTCTACCCCTGGTCCCTTTGGACCAGACCACAGGGTTTAACATTGCAATGAACTCCTCCCCTTGCTCCTAGCCTGGCTAGAAAGAAGGAATATTAACTTTATCCCAGCCAAAACCAGCACAGTAAACAATTTGGAACAACAGGTGTTAACAGAGCTTTCATCTGTATCAAACATTCCATAATCCACAATTACATCACAGAAGCACTATTTTTTTTTTAAAAAACATAGCATTTTTATCATGAGAACAGCCTAATTTGCTAGCTTCCACTGTACAGAAAAAAAGCAGTAGTGCATTTACTATACTGATCTTGTGCTTTGCTGCTACAAAATTGACCTTTTATAAAATGTCACTTAGTGTTTGGTGAGTCTCAGACTTATTTGTGTGCATTTTCATAATACACAACAGGCAGGGAAAATATGTTGCTTTTTTTTTTTTAATTGAAACATTTAACATAGATGTTAAACTGATAAGACTGCTGACATTTAACTGCTGTGACTTAATAGGGTATCTTACAAAGCAACTGAAAATTTTTTAAGACACCATGTTGTCAGTGGGTTTCATCTGAGCTGAGGCTTTGCAAGGTGATGAGGGCAAGAGAGATGTTATCACTACACAACTTCTTTTCAGTACTGCTTTCTTACTACTAGATATTCCTAGCAAACTAGACAGCACTGGATCCTCTCTCTCTGCAACCCTCCGGGATGATACAGTGTTGTCATCCAGAGCCAGGCCATGGGTACTGCGTAGCAGTCAGCTGAGAAACAGATAAACTCGCTGGCTTGTAATTTCTGCAAAGCCTCTGAGCTCCCTATTGCCCAGCTGTAAGTGGAATGAAGTTACCTGCACTTACTCACGTTACTTTTCACGTTTTTGATGAATTATTCAGACCATGTCACTGACTTCAGTGGAACTGGGACTTGATTCTAAATGCAAGAGGTGTTTGGAGGTCTCAGACACTGCTCCACACACATGAGGTCACAACCTCCTCCTCTGAAATAGTTGTAACAGACCCAAGCGCTTCCTTGTTGGAAGAAAGCTTTGTGATCATCTGTGGGAACAGATAGGTTTCAGTGACAGCTGAGATGCTGCTGCACAGGTCGACATCCTCCCTTTCTCCCACGAGAAACGCTGGCTTTATGACCCATGCCAATCTGGACACATTTTATCTGTATATTTGTATTCAGGATTTAAGATGTTGATGAGGAAGAGATATTTGGAGAAAAGATGAAAAAGCCCATGCTTTTGGTCCCCACAGAAGGAGCACATTGCTTCTGTAATAGGGAAGTCTTTGAAAAGTGGCTTTGGAGCAATCTTATGTTTGAGCAGAGCTAGGTGTTGAAGTAAAGGCAACGACTGAATTCCTGAGGGAAGTGGTTTCACATAGACATCTCTGTGCTCACGGGTATTTGAAAAAGTCACTTATTTCTCTCTTGACGGGGAGGAATCTCACTAGCCCTGATCTCGTATCGTTAAATGTAAGGCTTATGTGGGTACTTAAATATGACGCATTCCTCTTAGGAAAAACCAACAGGAACATCCCAGGAAACGCTTCACTCAGACACATTCCAGCTTCTCTCTCGTTAAAGTGTTTCTGTCTTTCCTTAACTGTGATGGAAGGTCAGGAGAAAGAGCCTACTTTCCAATCACCTCTTTAAGCTGTCCCCTTATGAAGTGCAAATCACCTGGTACGCAGCTTTTGGAGCACTAAGCACTCTACAGCCACTGAGAAACAGTCTTGGTTTGTTTGCTTTCAGTGGTTCGAGGAATAATTCTGAAATTAGGGAAGTGATTGCTTTGTGGAAAGTCTGTGTGCAAGATGCTCTGGATGTCTGTCTTTCCAAGTGGTTTAGCCAGCTAAAACATATTATCCAAATAATAAATTTGAACAATCCTTGTTTATCAAACAAGGATTTCAAACATTTTGAAACAAATTCTGGAGAAAATGCTTTGAGCTTAATTTATGTCATCTTTTTAAGCATATGATATCAATGTGTGAAATGCTACATGGCATTTATTTCCTCTGGTGTCTATTAATAATGTTAAGATGATTAGACAGATACTCTCATCACTAATACTGACTGTTAAACTTCTGGCTTATGAAAAAAGGCCTGGTGAAGTGCTTGCTCCTGCAGACACTGCTTAAGTAAAGCTGGGGCACCAAGTTCCCAGCAGGAAATCTCTTGGACAATCTCACACAAAGAAAGTTTTCTCTTCCTTGTAAATTAAACTTCATAAACATAGTCAGACTCTAGTGATGCAAATGAGTAATAAAAAATGAAATAGCAAGTAGAGTCAGTCTCTTCAACTCTCATGACAGCTTTTCAAAGAAAAACCCTGAAGTTGAATTTCATTTAAGGAGTGACTCCTGTTTGTTAATGCAAGAAACAGAACTGATGAAAGTGGAAACTTCTGTTATACAGATATTGCCAAAATATTAACTACTTCATAACTTAAACATTTCAGTGTTCTGGGACATAGAAATCTACGTTCCAGTACAAGATATATGTAGATATATGCAAGGCATGTTTGCTTATTATTTGTGATTTACAGAAATGAAATGTTCTGCTTGACTTAAACACATTTATAATACTTTGTTCCCAAAGACTATTGAAATTTCATTTTTACTTTAGAAAAAATGGTTCAAAATCCTGTGTAAAATGACCTTTCTCATCTCTGCATTGCTTTAATGTTATAGCCACTAGGGAAAATATTTTGTTTATAGGTTAATGCTCCACAGACAAAAAGTAAGATGGACACTAACTGGTATGGTTATAGACTCCCTAACTTCTCCAGCAAACAAGATGAAGTCGGGGGAAAAAAGAGGGCTCTTTAATCATGGGGTATTTCAATCTAGCCAAGAATGCTATATTAAAGATTATATTTTGCATCAAATGCTGTCTACTTTTGATAGCTCTTTTGAATGCCTTTAGAAGTATTGATATCTACCTCTGTCTCACTGCCTTTCATTCTTCTAATTTGTGTTTTGTCTCTCAAGTCACTTTTATGGTTACCTGGTAAGCCTTGATATTACACGTATATTTTAATGTTCATCATTCCATTTGTTCTCCCTTTCCTAGAGATTAAAAGCTCTGTGCTGTGCACTGGTTTTATGCAGTTTTAGTCTCACATTCTTCCTCATAATTCAGACCATTTGAGTAACTTCTATGTAGAATTCAAGGATATGGTGCCTGGTTTAGTCACAAGCGTGATACTTTGTGCTGTTTTATAGCTTGATGGGAGTGTGCAACTACCTGCGGTTTTGACTATATTAATAGCTCTTGGTCTGAATAACTACATTCGCTGAGTCTCTCCTCTTTAGATCTGTCCTGTACCTCAAGGAGTAGGTGTCTCGCCAAACACAGCTCCCAGCCAGGGCTAATGTTTTTTGACTAGCACCTTTAATTGTTGCAGAGAGGCTAACTAACCCCACAGTGTTGAGGCTGCTCTGCTCTTGTAGATGGGGAGAAGGGAAGATGCCTATAAAGTACTGAAGTCATGCTGTCTTGAGAGAAAACGAGTGTCCTGGTAGATATCTTCTCTACCCTTCCTTCTTCCCCCCCCCCTTGCTTTTTTTTCTAATATGCCACAGCTTTCGAAATCGAGGCAGCGTTGTTCCACAGCTCATTCTGTTCCTTTATAAAGATTGATGCTCTTCATCAGTATTTTGGTTTTGTAGTTCAATAAAATATCATCTACAGTAAAACAGCACTTGAGGGTCCTGTTTACTACAGTTGGAATAGGCTGATGACTCTCAGTTCCCTTTTTATGTAACGTTATTTCACTTTACTCTTTTTCTTCCAGCCCACATGGGGAATCAAAATATCAATTTTGGTTTTGTTTTTAACTTTACTGACAGAGATCTTATTGCTAGAGGAAAGCACAATAACACTTCTCACATCTTTTTAACATACGATTTTTCAGATTTTGTAAACTCTATTAGTTAAAAAAATGTTATTGTTTAAATAAAAAACTGGGTTCCAGATGCAGTGAGTCACTAAACAGTATTTTTTTTTTTTAATGTCAACATTCAAATGACTGAAAAGGAATTAATTTATTACCACATGAACAAGAGTGAATTAAATTAAAACTGCGGGCAGAGAATTTCAAAACTACCTTTTACTTTATCTTTCTTTTGACATATTTTTCTCTAGGTTGCTGTCAATTATTCTTGCATTAACTAAAGACACTGAAACATGAGTCCATGTAATAGTAAGACTAATTGCAGATGATTTGGACACGCTCATGTGATAGACACAGTGATGGACAAAACCCCCAAAATGCTTTCAGAACTGAGACACTGCAGAACATCAGGTACTTGGATAACAAACTAGCAAACTGGAATCGCAGAGAATACCGATATGAGAATGTACCAGTTTTAAAATTTTAGATCATGGAAATATTTTTTCATACCTGACAGCTTTGCTTTCCAAAGCTGTGGTTCAAAGGTATGTACACTAAGGACTAAAGCAGAAAGAGGACACTATGTCATTATGTTAGGAACACACATACCTTTTTGTTAGAATGTCTTATCCCAGCTTGGAAGGTGATTTAATTTGTGAATTGAATTGGAACAAATTGCCTGTGTGATAAATAAAATGTCTGTATTAGCTACTATATTATTCAAGCTGTCCTGACTGACTTCTGTGTTAACTACCGTGTGCCAAAACCTGTCCTTAAATGCAATTGTATGTGATTGTGTTGGCTTCCATGGAAATCTGCCTGCAAGCAAAATTTAGCCCTGTGGCTTCATGAGGGACTGCATTCAGAAGCAAATACTTTAGGAGGTATAACCTCCGAGTTCTGAACGAAAAGTAAGAAATCTGTGGCTTAGAGTCTGCCAAAACAACAAAAAAGTTACCATTTCATGGACGCTGATCTGACAAAAGCTCCTAAAGCACTGAATTACTTGCTGGTGTTATCAGAGATTCATTGACAGGCAAATGCTGACAAGTTGATTTTGTTTAAACGAGGACCTGGAGAAGCTGTTAGCAGCTGCTACTAAAAGCATAGCCTCAAAATTAGCAGAAGCATAAAGTTTAGACTACCTCAGGTGTTTTATGTAATTTTTCATGAACTGGTGCTTAGTCTCTGCAGTGCCTCTTTGTAGCACTCCAAACAATGATGGGATGAAAAACAAATGAATTAAACAAAACTGCTACATTTCTAGCCTCCTGCCTTTAGTGAACACCACAAATTTCTTGACAAAAAGCAGTTCTACAAGTCTGTCTCCACAATTTAGCATCAACCTTCTCTTGCTCACAGTTAAGGTATCAGAATCAACAGGATCAGAGAAACCTCACGGAGCTCCGTCAGTGGCGTGTGAGAACAAAAACCAGCGTGGCAGAAATCTGAATTCCTACTTTTCCCTGGTCTGATCTGTGTTCTGTCAAAGCCATTACCTGAAAGCTGTGAATTTATCCATGAAACTATGAAAGGTAGGAACTTTAGGCTAAAAATCTGAGGTGGTATTATCTGTTGCCCATCAGCAAAAAGACTTTCTGTAGTCAATGATGTAATTTTCCTGTAACAGAGATCAGCAGTGTCTGCAGGCTGTTCAGGTATGATCTCTGTTAGAGGGGTGCAACAAAAACACAAAACAATAGCACATCTCTGGAAAGGATAAAGCTAATTTTTAACTTTAACAGTAGCTACAGTCAACCTTTGCAGGAAACAATCTTCAGAAAATGTCCTATATTGCATATCTCTGTGAAATTTATTTTTCCCTTTTAAACAACACAAACTTCAGAAAATATCTAGGCACAAACATTTCACATTTGTTTTGATCTTGCTGACTTCAAAGACCTTTTATGTGGTTTTTGTATTTTGAGTGTTTCAGTAAACTTAAAAACAGAAAATTAAGAGAAAAACAGGGTGGATTATCTCCATGAAAAGTTAGGGAAAGGATTACTGAGTGGGGTCAAAATGGCTTGAAGAATGGCCGCATGTAGTACTAGAAGTAAGAAAAAAGAAAAAGCTATAGGAATAAGAGACTGGAAGAGGGGTGGACTGGATGAGTTTTCCAAGAACCAGGTCGCTCTGCCGTATCCGTGACAGACAGTAGCCCCATCGGTGTCAAAGCCCTCCAGAATGGGAGTCCAGACCTTTCTGGAAATCTAGTCCAAGAGCTCATCCTCTTCACCCTTACATTTCCCTGCCCTCTAGATCTCCCTGCTGTAATATCAGTTCGTTATTCCTTGTTCTGTCCTCACAGGATATAACCCCTGAATAACTACTTTTACGTATTTAAAGATGGCCTTTCGTGTTCTCTGATGTTTAGCCTTTCTTGAAAGGTCATGTTTTCTAGATCTCTGCTCATTCCCTGTGCTCTCCTTTGGTTATCCCCATTTGGGGGAAGAGACCTCTCTCTCTCCTGGTCACCATCACGCCCCAGCTCCACCTGCTTCAGGTCTTCATGGCATGTTATGTTCTGGGGGATCTGGAGCCTATGCTAAAACTTTTGATATTTTTCTGTAGCTATGATGAACCAAAGACACAGGAAGAATGAGGTCTGTAAGTAGAGGTAATGCCTTTGAGATATTTTCTTAGGCTGACAGATATTTCTGGAAAGATCAGATAAGCTTGTGCCCACACAGACTCAGATCCTGCTTTTTAGTTACTGCTTCATACAGCAAATTTTTTTATCTTCCTTGCTATATCATGGCATGGAGATAGATAGATATATAGCACATATACCATCGAACATACAACATTTGTGGTAACCATGGTCGTGTAAGTATGTAATTGTCCTTATAAGATCAAGGAGGGTTTACATGTCTAAAGGCTTGTCTAATTCTTCCCTCTGTACAAATTAGTCTAATAAGTGACATTTCTTCTGTTTGTAATCCTTGTCCTGCATGAGAATTTAGAGCTTTTGTGCCCTATTGTGGCCACTTCACAAATTTATCAGATCCATGGTTGGGGGATGGCTTCTTGTTATTCAGTTACATTGAAATTACTCTTAACTCAAGCAAAGTTAAGGTAAAATGTAAATAAAACATCCCAAATAGAAAAGACAGGCCTGACCTACTCGTCTTACAATTAAATCAGAAGTTGCTGGATCTCCATTATTCAGGAACTGGTTGTAGGTTTTTGCCTGACATGGGAATGAATGTCCCCGACATTTTCTCAGAAGTTCAAGCGTCTCTTCACTGGTCAGGTGTCATCTCTCATTCTTCAATGCTGAATAACAAGTCCTTGGGCGAGAAAGGGGTACAACTCCCCTGCTGATCCAATGCACGCTTCACGGTCACTCTGCTTGATGTTGCCAGAGGGTAGGATTCAGTGGTGAAGGTGAGCTGATCTAGTGGCCTGTTGCTGTCAGACACAGAAGTCCTGTGCGCCTGCTGTCCCTCTTCTTGCTCCCGTTTCTAGTGCTGATACCAGCACCCAACAGACCGTTTGGGGAGCCGCAGAAAACTGCCCCAGGAACAAAGCAAATCGACCTTTCTGTGATTGAGGAAGGGGGATCGGCTCGGCGAGGGGCCGGACAACTACCACGGCTGCAGCAGGAGCGCAGACGGGCGGGAGGATGCGGCTGGGCGCAGAGCCCGTGGGGAGCGGGAGGGGTGGTCCATGGGGCCCTGAGCCTGCCCATCAGCTCCGCCGTGCTGGTGCACGGTAGGTACCCTGTGCTCTCTTTCAGCCTGGACTTCAGCAGGCGTAGCTGACATAAATATCTAACGGTGATAGCTGTCAGCAGCTTGTTACTGGCTCCTGCTGGAGATCAGACGTACTGATGATTGATTTGGAGGTGACTGCCAGCATCTTTCTTCCCAGAGCACTGTAATGCCTTGCCTGACACCGTGGGCTATAAAGGGTGAGTAGGGGCAGGGGTCTCAGCTCCAAGGCAATGTCTTGCCCTGTGGTACAACAGGGTCACTGGCCAAACTCAGAGGGCGTGAGAAGCATTGGCGGCTTCACAGGGGACTGGGGTGGGCTTAGATGTCATTTTGGATGTCATAGAATAGCTTCTTGCTTTCTCTGGGGAAGTTTAAATGTATTTTCTCTGGAGACAAATATTTCCTACATGGAATGAGATTTATGCGCTTTTAAGGAAAAAGCTAAGAAAGTAATTTTCATCTGTTTTTAACTATGAGATTCCAGGCTCTCCAGGGATACATAACAGTAAATAGAATCTATAAATGAACATAAAAATTGTCTTGATGAAGAGGTGAATTTTTACTTTGTGTAAACTGGAGCATAATTTTACTCTGTAATAATAAAAAAGAATTGTTGCAAGATGTGTTCCAGCCATAGTTTTCCAATATTAGCAGATAAAACTTAAGGTAAATTTTTTCATTAGAAAAAAGATCAGTTCTCAGCAAATGCTGTCACTAGACTCTTCTAGGACAGAGCAAGGTTATTCTATTAATTATAGTTCTGGTTACTCGTCTTACTAATGTCAAAGTCTTGGTCCACAAGATTCCACCTCGGTGAACAGAGCCAGCTGAAGATGAGTGATGGAGCAGATGCCTCTGCTTTCAAACACAGAACTTACAGTGAGCTCACAATGGATGTTTCTGGGCAGCTGTAGTGTGCTCCTACAAAACAAATCTTGGTTTGTCACACCTGAGATTCAAGACGTTTCAGCTAATAGTCTGCTGTGGGTGCTGTTGCATGAGATTTGGGTTTCTCCTGATTTAGTGAGCAGGACCAGCTGGTGACAGGGCCCCACAGAGGACAGAAGAGGACCGAGGGGCACAGCCACAAGTGCAGGGGAAGAAAGCCAAGGTGTCTCCTCCTGTCCATCAGTACTGAGCTCTGCTTCTGAATTAAGGCTGGAGTTTCATAAAGACAGTTACAGTCAGCAGCAAAGGCACATCTAGCCAAATTTATCTAGTCTGGTGAAGAGACTAAATGGTATGAAATGTGAAGAGGATCAAAAAGCCAGAGTGGAGGAGGAATGTGGGGATTACCCTGTACCAGTCACGTTTTCTGTGAAAACTAACACTGCAGTGTTACCAGCCTTTTCTTAGCATGCACTAAGTATATTGAAAGAGAGTGGAAATACCCTTGCCCTGGAAAGTTATTAGATGATCTGCCTATTATCTGCATCCTTTCCCTTTTTGCCAGGCTAATTTTCAGCTCTGGTTTTATTTTTCTGCCTGTAAGTCTCTGTCTAGATATCTGAACTGAGTCATACTAGAATTTCAGTTACAGCTTCGTGTAAAAAAAGGCAACAAAATTTTTCCCTGCTAATTTCTTGGTGGTGGATGACTAGTTGTGCCCTTGGTGTCTCAGGAGTTATGGGAAGAGGGTTGGAATTATCACAAGAATTCTAACTGGATGCTAAAAAAGTGCTCAGTGCTGAAATTGTTAATAAAGTTAATGGTTCTGAAGAGCTAATGTGCTCCTGGATTACTTGGAACAGCTGATACCCTATAACACTGTTTCTGAGGTGGAGGTAGACAACAGCATCTCTTCTTACATTCTTCAGGTAAGCATTGATATATTGATAAGTCTACAGAAACATTATATACATAGAAATGTAACTATGAACAAATGAAAACTGTAGATTTGTGGTAAAGGATACCTCTGAATATTCTTCAGGCAGTTTATTGTGAGATTGCAGCATTTGTACTGCCCTTCATAACTCTGTTTTGGGGAGAATTCTCCCTGAATTCTTAAACTTGTGGCTTGCTCAGTCCCTGCAGCATGCTGAAATCTCAGAATTTATATAGCTTAAGCTTGTCCCTCTCAGACCCCCTATGGAGTTAATCCGCACATTTCTGCGGAAACACAGCAAGCAGTCAGCAGCTGATGGTCTCTGAATATTTATGAGTGCTGAAGGCACATTCTTGTCACTAGAGTAAGTGAGAACTGCTAATCTTCTAGTGCCAAACTCTTTTGGGGATCCCAGACAAATTGGGTTATATGCAGCCCATCAGTGGTCCCTTCTTTGATTTATACTGGCCATTAATCAAGAGCTGTCTCCTGAGCTACCTTCTACACAACCGTGCAGAAGGAGGGAGAAATTGCATTAAACTCTGCAAAGAAAAAACTTTCCTTCAAATGCAGTTTTGCTTTAGTTGAAGTATGTTGAAAGTGTAAACAAAGCAAGGAAGCTCCTGCTGACATTGCTGGTAACACTTGGCTGAGTGGTTGCTCTATGACAGTGTTTGGGGATGGGATAGACATACCCCTTTTTCTACCTGGTTACAGGCTTTGCTTCTCCTTGGTTGTACCAACAGGCAGCTGGAGTGTGGAAAGGCCAGCTGAAGTGCCTTACTATGGCCTTACTCCGAGGTTAAGCCAAGGACTGTCCACTCTACCCAGATACCGATGGTTGCTGGTTTACTTGAGCTGAGGACTTAAAGCGTCCATTGGGCCCGTATTAGTGCCCATGGAACAAATGCTAAATTAAGGGCTCGTGTGGATCTAACAACTGTCCCTAATGTGGACCTTGGTCACTTATCTTAACTCTGCAAGCAAAAATACTCCAGAAGAGATCATACGGCTCTGCCTTCATCTCAGCCCATTTGATCTCTCTTTTGGAAGCTTGCATTAACTGGTATGCAAATAAAATTATGATGCAAAGCTCTGCACCAGCAAAGGATTTGCAGCTTACTTTATCTCTGTCTTCACACAATCTATGTACGAAGCATTTTTTTGGCTTGAACTCCCTTACAATCTGTTGTGTGCTGAGGTGTGCACCTAGGTAAACATTTTTCTCTTAGAAAACTTACAAAAAATGTAGGAGAAAACCTATCTTTGATTCAAAAAATAGACAAAAAGTGTGATGAAGTATAGCATCATTTGTTATCTTTGGCAGTATTCATGTTTATTATAACTGTTAATTAAAACTCCTAGAAAAACCACATGAGGCTCTCTTTGAAAAATCTAGGAGAGTCCCAACTCACAGCAAAACTTTCTCCTTCACGGAGTTCCGTGTCCCTATTTCCATTAATGAGTGGAAGAAAGGATTCTTGGAAAATGTTGATATGTCAAAAGGAGTTAGTCTGAGGCAGTTTATGGGTAGGATTTATTGGAATTTTCTTTAAATTCAGATTTTATGGAACTTCTTTTTACCTTCCAGGATGTTTCAGTATTAAAAAAAAGGTAAATAAACTAAAGTGTATGAATGTGTGCATTTGGGGAAGAAAGAGACTTTTAAACTCCAGATACTATTACAGTAGCCAAATCTTTGCTCTGATTTGTTAGCATAATTTTACAGCTGTTCTCAGTTAAGCCAATTACTCACAAATCTTTTAAACAACCCAGTGTCACAGAGCACAGATCAAGCTTCCTCTCATTTAATTATAGCTGCTACACTACATGGTATAATTGGATCTTCAGGAGAATTTCCCTCTATGTCATAAAGGATAGGAAGAAGCAGCCTGAACTCAAAATCAGGTGTAAATGATTAGAAAGGGGCTGTAACTATGTGTTATAATTTACTTTAAGAGTCTGAAAATTATAGATTCTTTCCAAACTTAATGCTCGTCCTGCATGCTGCTTACACCTTTCCACACAGGGAGGGGACGTGCCTTCTTCCACTGAAACCCCGAGTGGGAGCTCCGTCCTGAACACCGAGGAATTATCAATTCTTTTGGGGGAGTTTCTGTAACGTAAACCAATTAGCATTAAACTTCCTAACACTATAATCTATCAAATATGGGGGAAACACGGCAATCTACAGAAGAGTCTGCACCTGACATCATCTGACATACGGCTGCAAAGCAGGTTCTCCTAGCAGAGGAAAAATTGCATCTGAATTCAGTCTCTGATCAGCCCAGCAGTTTCTCTTTCCAGTTGAGAGAGAGTATCCCAAACTTTGTCTCAAACATGGATGCCAGAGCACATTATCGTACCAGACGAAGCTACCCTAGCTTGTTTATGGAGCAGTGTGATGTCTCTCCTATAGCCGATGCTCCAGCCCTGGGTTCCCATGCTCGTATCTCATTGTGTCAAAGTCTAACCTCTCCCAAGGCAGCCTGGTCTCGCCACGCTTGGGTAACCCTCACTGACCGGGGTGGTTAACTTCTGATTTTTGTGCCACTGTGTAAGGCACAGAAATTCAACTGTATCCTTGTGCACTGGTTAGTTTTGCGTTGTCATGAAACCCAAATCATCATCAGGTGAAAAGTCCTCTGTTAAAGTGCCTGTAGGACTCACGGATTAATTTCAGTCCCAAGCAGCAGTTCAAGTGGTAGCAGTACTTAGATGCTGAATATTTTAATGAGGGAGTTTAGAGATGCCCTTCGTTTATGCATTTTGCAATATCATAACACACCCACACACTTTTATATGAGAGAACATCCTGAGAAGGAGGCTTTCTCTTATGGACTGTAAACAGAGCTAGAGATGCTATTCAGTAATGTTTCTCAAAGGCATCTCAGCAATTTCTAAGCATCCAGGGACTTCACTGTGTCGCTTAACACAAAAAAACCCACAACAAACCAAAAACCCCAACCAACCAACCAACCAACAAGAAATAGCACTATATGGTAATAGCAAAGCCTAGGAGAAATGGTGTATGGACTGGCAGATCCCCAAAAGAGGTTGCTAGTGGAAAATCATCATTAAACGGCAGTATTTCCAATGGAACTGTAAAGACTAGTGCTAGGTCTGATACAACTCAGTGTTTGTTATAAACAACAGAGAAACGTATCTGAAATCTTTTACAAAGTTTCAGGTTGTTAAGTTATGTTGAAAGTTAAATCACAGAGCTAAGCTGAGCCCATGTAATCGAAATGTGTTTTAAATGCAAACAAATGCAAAGTTCAGTATCTAGCAGCAATGCATGCAAGGTCACACTCACAGAAGGGAGGAGTGCTTCTGGAATATAGTGTCTCTGAGTACCTTTGCAGGGTACTGCATCAGACACAAATATGTTGAGTTTAATGAAAAATGCAAGACCTGAAGCAATATTTAGGAGTGCGGAGACCAAGGCAATTCAAATGGGAAACTAGGCATCACTTTTGAGACCTAGAAGGCTTAAGCCATTTCTGGCATATCACTCCAGAAACAGATAAACTCATTGCAGATAAACTCCTTGCCCTTCTCGAAAAGGTGTTTTAGACAAACACAACTGAGTGGGTTGAGTTAAATACTCTGGCCTCTTCTAAGCAGTTTCAAAGAAATCTGAGACTGAGAAGGGACCAGTCAGTCTGATCTCCATATGAATCCTTCTGGCCTTGGTTCCCTTCAAACCTGAGGCAGGCAAACGGCAGAGTGCCTTTAAGCAATGGCTGTTGGTAACTGTGCTCTTCTTATTGGCAACGTCACGGCAGGACAGCACGTGATGCCATCTCAGGTGCTCCACGACAGGGGGTAGAAGCCCGCAGAAGATATTCTGTGATGTGAAAATATTTAGAAATGATCCTACTCAGCAAACCCTGTGTGGCAGTAAGGACGGCAAGTGGAATTCACAGCTCAGTTTGAAAAGGAGCCTCATCAACTCCCAGGAAAGCATAGCTTGAGTTAGCTCCAGAGTGACTAGGTTTGGACACACTGTTGAATATCAGTGGCCAGTTCCAAAGAGCTGAAATCAGTTTAAGCCATCCAAAGAACTTGTCTTCTACAGCCATGAAAGGAGGGGAAAACAACAGAAAAAACATGAAAGCTGGGAATAAGTGATTAAGAAAATAAAGCAATTAGGTTTATTGGAACAAGACTATACCGTATAATAAGGCAATTGCTGCCATTTCTATCATTCTGCTGTTTCTAGCTTGTAGGTCTTGTTGTAAAGGGCCCTGACCTTCCCTGCATTTGAAGTGGCTACCTGTACGTGGGGAGATAGTCTGAATTGGCAGGCAGATGTATGAGCTCTTCTAACTCTTTTAATCCTACGATTCTATAATTGTTCAGCATCCATCTGTCCTGAACTCTTCACAGCTTCTGAGCAGCAACGCTTTCCATGCATGTCTTCTCTGCCTCATCCAAATTTCTGCTCTCCCAAGGCTTTTGGATCTTTCTCATACAAATCAGACACTGGTTTAAATTGCCATGGTATACAGCTATTATTCGTATAATTTACTTTGGCTAGAAAATACAGGCTTAACTGTGTTAACAAGTATGGTATGCATTGGGTGGTAAGGTTCTCCTGAGAGGCATCATTTTATATTAAGAATTTTCTGAACTGTAGTTTGAATGAAGAATGTCTTTGGATGTGTCTGAAATAGCAGCTATTACGTGGTAGATAACAATGCTTTCGGAGGTTTGTATTCTCACAACCAGAAAGATGCCAGGCGTCTGTTCCCTGCTGTGGTCAAGGTATAATCACGTATAATGTTCATAGGAACTTAATTTTATAATAAATACAAGCAGTTTTCGGTAAGTGCTACTAAAAGAGGTTATTTCTCATGTAAATTAGTTTACCTCTGTGTCAATGACTATATTATAAACTGTCTATATAAAGTCTTCCCTATTTAAGGAAATCTGCAATTAGCATAACTGTCTTTTCAAATAAATTTATTTCAAGAGCTTTTGAGGCTCTTAATTATAAATAGCTTTACATTTCTTAGGAAAAGGAAGAAAATATAATTGTCTTTCTCCTTCCTATTTCTTATAGCTTGTTTCTGTTATGCCTAAGCCAGTTCTGGAGATCACCCTGTTTTTCCATTTAGGCCTTGATTCAGATACTTGCTTGTATTTAAGCAAGTGAATATGCAGAGTGATTTTTAACTGAGCTGAACACTCATGGAGAGTATCTTGGTGAATCTGCACTAAGGTTGCAAGAATAATATGGCTATTAATGTGATGATAATGTGGCGGCCGAATTGGGGAAAACACCTTGAAGATCAATATAGGATCAGCTAAGATCAGTTTTGAGTTTATTGATTCTGGAATAAACAAGCACATATATTACTTCGCATAGAACAAAACATTTTGCTTGATGCAAAGCAGAACATCCCGATTTGGGAGCACTTGTAATAAAGCCAAGGAAACAGAAGGCTATAATTACAAAATAAGAGGCACCAGTGGAGATTCCCTGCCCCAGATCACCTTGGTTAACACTTCACCAGTGGTCATGGGTTCACTTCTTTTCTCCATTTCAAAACAACTCAGACCTAATTACCATACCCTTCTCGGTTTGTCCGATTGACTTTTTTTCCACTTTGCAAGGACTGGGAGGGGTGGGGGTGAGAAGGAACAGGCAGATGGACAGACAGCCATGGGTGGTGGCAGGGTAGTGTGCAGGTCATGTAGTTTACCTACAGATCTTCATGTAGGTCATTACTGTGAATCACAATAAGAGTTATCTTTCTAGTATAGTTGTTGCCTATGTGCAATGGTTTGAAATGTCCACGACAGAGGACAACGTGCAGGTATCCAATGGTGCTTTTTTGTCAACACTCTGCTTTTTGAAGGACCCCTGTTTAACATTGCTTTCCACTTTTGGTATGAAATTGTCAGGGCTAGAGATACCCCCAGTTCTTTTCACTCACCAGGTAACTTACCAATTGCATAGTGGACATATTCCTTGACAGTAACATTTACCGATTTCAGCACCCAGTAACCTTTTTCTATCAGTTTGTGTCTTTTCCCATTTAAATCATCATCACTATTTGTTGGCAGCTACGAACCTGGGGGCAAATGCCCTATCACTTCATGATGTTGCTAGAATAGGACCTTTATGTCATTAAACATATCTCAAAATCAGTGGGAAAAGGTGTCTAAAGGAGGGGTGGGGGTGGGAACGTTGAAGTTAGAAAAGCAGTGCCAGCTGTCCTTGCAGCTTTGCTGCTCTCTTTGGGATCACTACAGGCACATTCTCTGGTGAGACACCTGAAGAAACCTGATGCAGATTAAACTGAAGACACAGAACCAGCTGTGTTTCTGCAGAATGAAAGCCCTCTGATTTGCATTGTGCCTGGTGCAAGGGAAGACTTGGTAATAAGTTTATGGGTCTTTCCACTTTCATTAATGTTTTCTTTTGCAGAACAGCGTAATGGTTCTCTCTTCTCTCCTCGCTGGCTCTGTCGGGGTGCAGCGAGGGCTGGGGAGCCGAGGGGGATCCCGAGGATGCCAGGGCAGGGCAGGGCTCATCCCCCAGCGTGGTGTGGGAGCAGGTCCTGGGGAGGCTGGTCAGGGCTGTAGGGACTATTAGAGCCCACAACGCCCTGACAGGCTCTTTGTTTAAGCAAGGGCAAATAAGATCCAGTTCAGAACTATTTCACTCTGTAATCCAAAGGAGAATCAGGCTTTAGTATTCTGGGAAATGGTGAAAAACATGGGAGGAGATGTTCACATTTCCTTATCTCAACTGATCCTGACTTCCTTTGAGAAGTTTTTGTGCAGCTATGAAAGGTGGTTTTTTAATAAGAGGCTGAGCTTTCACTCTGGCTGAAAACAGTTTAACTGAGTACAATATATCAGTGTGATTCTCTTCCATAAAGAGAAAAAGAGCTGAGGCTTTTTAACAAGGTTCTAGTAAATTTCCCACTTTGATTTAGGGCTTCTTTCTTTAGCTTCAGATGCCACTCTGAGATTTTTTCTTTTTTTTTTCCTTTTCTTTGTGACGTGTTTATCTGAAACACACGTAACTGTAATCTTCACAAAATGCTATCTGTTCTTGAAAGGGCTGAAGAGGGTCAGCAATGCTTGCAGAGATTGCCAAACTACAAGAGGACTGCACTGAGGCATCCTATATCTTTCTACCTCTCCTTAAAGAAACTTCAAGACTAAAACCAAAGCTTTTTGTTTGATTTTGGGGTTTTTTGCTTGTTTTCATACAAAGGTACAGAGAGGAAAGAAAAAGATGTCCTAAAGTGATAGGGAGTTTCATTATAAAAGTTCCACTAAGAAAAGGACAAAGGCGTGTTTTTCCAGGTTATGAGATGGTTAGTCTATTCCTTATTTACTACCAATATATATCAATAATTAGTAATTGCCATTGGCAGGTGGCTTTTATTAAAGTGAATTAAGTTTTTAAAAAAAATTGGGTTTGCAGTAATTGTGAGTTTATCCAAGAGCCTCTCACCTCTGGGGTTGAGCCTTCAGCTTTTGATTGAATTAGATGTTAAAAGAAAATATTCCAGTCTCTGCGCTACTGCTTCTTACAATGTGACTTGTGACTGAATATCTGCTTGCAGAAGGTAGTGGGGTTGTGAGTGGGGAGTATTGTGAGACAACATCTGGTACACTGAAAGAAAGGAAGGCAAAGCTTCCAGCAAGTCCATCCAGACAACTCCAGAGATACCTCAAAATGCTGAAATTTCCTGAACATGAAACTTAATCACAATTTACACTTTCTCTTTTCAAGTTCTTTCTCTCTGTCTTTGCCTGAAAGCTTAGTTTGCCTTTTGAGTCAGAAGTATTTTATAAATATTTTCATCAGAAGGAATAAACAGCATAAAATATGTTGACACCTGCCTAGGAAATAATGAAATCCTTCTTGTTTTCTTCAGTAAGCAAAGTAACCTATAGTGTGGAAAGATCCATCATTTGCAAGTCAACGTATCTAGAACTCTGCGTTTCTTGTGACACATAAAAAATGTACCTTGACAGCACATCTAGAGCACCTGGTCAGGGACCACTTCTGGACCTTCTTTAGGCTCAAAATTTAAAAACATGTGCCTGGTGGCTTGGAGGGCAGCCCAGCAGCAGGAGAACGTTCAGCAGAAGTGTGTTCGGTGACTGTGACAGTTGCGTGCATTTGCCTGGTGAGTAGATTTACACATGGGCATTTTAAGAAGATGGATTGCTCTGGTCCTGCAGGAGTTACCCACAGCTCTTCTGGGATACAGCCATGGCAAAGATCAGCTGTAGGTAAGTTATGATGTCTGCAACCTGGTACAGCAGCTGGTGGGTGGTTTTTCTGTGGTTTCCTGAAGAGACGAGACTTTATACAACCATTCCATGCAAGCGTGTCCACATCTTAACTGTTGAATCCATTGGCCAATTTCAGCCAGGTTTCGAAGACAGGCAGACATGTCAAAATTATTACATCTCCACAGGTGTCATGAGAGTAGGCAGCCAAGCAGGGGAGAGAGGAAACGACTGCAGAACGAGCTCATTCCTTACCAGATAATCCACGATATTGAAAGTCACCATGCAGTAAATCATACAAATCTTATTACTGCAACTAATAATACTTGAATAAACAGTATGTTGGTAATAAGACTGCTATACAGCTTTTTTTCTTTAACGAAATAAATGGGCTTCATACCCATTAGACTATATGTTAGCTCAAATAATGGCTAATTTCATGTCATTAAAAATACTGACATGAAAAGTAACTACAAAATCTTGTTATACATATCTATACTATAATCTTGCCATTATGAATTAAATGCTTCAGCAAGTTTGTGAGAACATTTAAAGATGATTTAATTCAGGAAAGCACGATGTAGTTTTGCCATAGCTGAAGGTAAGACTCTCTTCGCTAGTCTCATGCTAGATGTTTTTCCTTCTTAGAGCTACTGATGTGCCATGTTCAGAGCTCGCTTTTCTGAGTAGTTACCTATCAGTCTTTCGCATTGAGGAGTTCATGTTGGCAAGATGTAATTTAATGGCAATTAGACACAGATGAGCCACTTTTTTTTTAAGTATCAGCCTTTTGCTGAAGACTGATAATGAAAAACCTTCAGTTCAAAATAACTGCTTAGAACTTAAAGGGTTTTGTTTGTTTTTAATTGAAATGTAAGAAATAAAAAGAAAATCTGGCTTTTGCACTAAGAATAAAAACTAATTGACATAGCACAATTTGAAGTTTTTGGCTTATATTAGAACTAGAAATGTTCAACAGAAATTCAGTGGGCCAATTTCTTTAGGATCAAGTTCTGAACCCCTAGTAGATGTGAATTACAGCTGGCTGACAGAGTTTGCATTTGAAGAGAACCCAAGACACTGAAAGATTCTTCTTATGTATGTACAAAGTTCATGAAACAACTGTGCACATTGCAATGCCTACCCACCAATTCAGGCTTCGATTTTCTGTAAAGTGGGAATTGAAATTCTTCTGAGGGACGGTCTGGGAAACCCATGCTTTAAATGAAAGTGTAACGTGTCTCTTAAATCTGCCAGAATACTACAAGTAGAAGAGCTGGAAAGGTTAATCTTTGTTATCACAGCAGGAGTGTATGGGGCAATGCTTGGATTTGGGACAAATGCAGCTTCAGCTCCGGCTATTTGTCTACATCTCTAGGGTGATGTAGATTATGAGATTTGGTAAGTGAAAATTAACTGATATCAGGAAAAAGTGTTTCATGGCAGATCACTAGACCGAGTAAGGGTCTGGGATATGCAGATTATTTTAGAGGATCTCATACAAGCAACAGCCACAAAAAAATTAAGACTATTAAATCTCATGTCAGAACAAAAGGATTAACCAACTTCTGCCAACAATGATGCCAGTAACTTTAGGAAATCTTTAAGTCCAAACAGTGGTGCACAGCACTTTGAAGATTAGAAAGAATAGGTGATTAGTTAGAGGTGTTTGAATTGCATAAACATTGTTTGTTTGCTCACAGAGAAGTGGGAAATTGTGCTTTAAGGAGGTTTGTGTCATGTGAAACATGTTTGAAACACTACATGAAGCAATGATGCCATATCTCTGCTAAAGACAGATTCTCCCTCCTCTGTCCCATGGCTTGGAAGGCACGGAGTAACATAAACTGAATGCTTTTCTAGGTTCAGTTTTGTTTTTTGCTTTTTCAGTAGAGCCACTGTTTTGAATCAGCGTCATGAACTGACATGACCTTTTACCATTGCTTCTGGCAATTCATTAGTGGCAAGATGTGGAACACTACTTATTGCTGTTAAGGGTTAGCCGTAACAATAAATATGTTATTATTAACATAAACAATCCCAAACCTCAGCTCTAAATCTGAACTTTGCCAAAGTTCAGGTAGAGAAACTAGTTGATATGAACTTCCCCAGAACTCTCATTTCCTCGTTCTAAATGCATCTCTTGTGCCACGCAATCTATGCGCTTGTAACCCACATTCAAACGTGGTGGACAGGATCTGGCTTTGGCTAGTGTGCCAAAAAGATTAGGATGAGATAAGGATGTAAGCATTACTAGCTGAGACCCACGGGCTTTTTTGCGCTTGAGAGAAAAAGTCTTCTCAAAATGTTTCACGAAACCTAGCGATGTGAGCTGCATTGTGCTGGGACCTGCACTGGTTTCCCTTCCGAACTGTAGGGAACTGGCAAAACCTTCACACGCAGAACCAGCTGAGGGGATGGAGAACTGTAGATGCGGTTTGTTCAACTGATCTTTTAGAGAATAAAAACTTTGATTTTTTTCTGGTTTTTTTTCATTTCAAAAAATCTTTTTAATTTATTCAACAAAATTCTGGATCAAAATAGTAACAAAACATTGACAAAATAAACATCTCAACTGCCTTAAAGTGCAGCTTATTTAGAGATTAAGGTGTGACTTCGGAACCTTTCTGTTTGCGTGTTTTAAAGTGGAAAAACATATAAAAGCTGAAAAAGTCCCTTTCCCCCCTAGACAAAAAAGACTTTCCTCACAAATTTCTGGAGGCAAATATAGGGTCTTCAAGCAGACAGGGAGTGAGCTAGGCTCTGCTAATACTTATGGACTCTCAGCAGAATTATTTACTGAGGTAAATCCATTAAAGGTGTGAGAGTTCACAGGTGTCTCTGTAGGCGTAAGTTGATGCCTGAGAAGTTGCTCAGGCATTGGTGATGATGTCTGGTCTGAGAGATATTAAGGACAGCTGAAGTCATTAGCTAGATAGATCTTCTGGGGTTGGAGGGAAGGGACGTGTGGTGTGGAAGTACGTTGTGGTGTTTGCTCTGTGCTATGGAGAGTGGAAGAGAAGGACTTTAAGGAGCAGGTGTTGGTGGAGGTCTGCACTACTGAGCACAAGCTTAGGGCTCTGCCTGTTGAAGGCATGGAATGAACAAGTGCAGCCTCAGTCCTCTGCTAGGTAAGAACTGGGTGCTTATTTTCTTCTTTACATCTTTTTTTAAATCATTTTTTTCTCTAGTGGTTAATACTTTTCCTTATCTGTGAAATGTTTCTGCTATTTGTCTGGAAGATTATTGAAGTGACTTCTAATGTAGGCTTTGTCTTCTGTGGTGCAGAAAGAGATAAAAATACCCCATATTTTTCAGGTTCTCTAATCTTTATTTAGCCTGTGTTTTGTAAAACTTTATTTCACTTCAAAGAGTGCTCTGCTTACATAAGAACTGAAGTGAGCGGTTTTAAAGAACAGTTATTTCTGCAACAGACGAAGAGACCTAATGCTTCTCCTAGTGCGTCGGGCTGCGTGTTCAGTGCTGTGGAAGCGAATACTTGACTAAGAACTGCATTAAGTTTGTGTTAATCTTTGGGCTTTCACAAGTGCAATATGTTGGTTTTTCTGTATTTCAGCAAGCAGATTTTAAAATAAATGTGTAAGTAAATGTTATGGTGCTGTTAAGATATAAAAGAATATGAATTTAACCAAATATTAAACAGAACTCTTCGTTTTGCTTTTTTCACATAATTGTACATGAAAGCCAATTGTGTGGCCCCTCCAAACAAAATTCAGGCATGTTGTATTTTCATGTGAAAAATGTGATGTTTTTGCAGCCTCACTCTCAAGTTGTACAGTCATTTCCTTCCCCCCACAGATAACTTTGCAATTTCTATTCAGAACACTAGACAACTTAAAGGATTAATTCTGTATTACTCAAAATCTCTGTCTTGATTGTAAAGGCAAAAATCGAACCCTATGGCTTCAAGCGACTACCAAAAGTTTCAAATTTCAATCTTGAAACACAAACAATCAAAGATGTCTTTTAGCTTTACAGCAGAGCTTCGCTGTGCTAGGAGGCTCAGCCATGCTCTGATTGATGTGCAGGGCTGTGAGACGGTGAGTTTGATGTAGGTGTAGTGCCTACTAGTTTTTTGGTATACTGCACAGATTTTTGCTTCCATCTCTAACAGTGCTGGTGAAGGTGGCAAGAAATAAATAACTTTTTTTTTCTTTTTTTTTTTTGATTGTTGTGCCCATGCTCCTGAGGACTCAAATGCAGAGGCTAGAAGGAGAGGGTAGGGGTTGGTAGGCTGGCCTGATGTCATGCAGGTGGACCAGATGAGGCCAAGCAATGGGCTGCCTACATTAAAGGTGGTCTTGAGGTTTGCTGAAGCTGCTTGTTATGAGTTTGAGCAGGCAAATGACTTCATGTGTTTGCTTGTATGAAGACTGGCTTAGAACTACAAAATGTAGGGACACACTTGAAACAAACGCTTTGCTCTAGGAGAAATGTGCTCAAAACAGTTGCGTGAAGTGTAAATTACTTTGGGGAATTGGAGGATCCATAGGTGACTTTGAGTGTGGTTTTCTGTTAAGATTTGAGTTAAACCTGTTTAATTTTGTAACTCCTTTGACTCTTACTGCAAGCAGCCCAAGAGGGGAATAACTACAATTTTCCTTGAAATATGACAGTCTGAAATACTAAGTTGTTAGTTGAAAGCATGTTAGTGAAACACATGAGGTTTGCATGAAGGGTATGACTCCTTTGCCACCTGTCTCTTAAAGTGTTGTAAGAACTTAATTGCAAAAGTATGACAGCTAAGAGCTGGAATTAAAACTTTGGGCAGGTGGGGAGAAAGAACAGCTCTGCCTGTAAGTCAGCTACATTCAAAAAGCCATGATTGTTTTCTGTAGGTCTGATTTCTGTCAGTATGAGCCCTGCCAATATAAATTCAGGTGTTTCTATTCAGACTCTGAACTTCATTAGCTGTGTTCCCATCATGGCACCTGTGGATGGTACTTTCATCTGATTTAGCAGATGGCTAAAGCAAAACCTGTTTGAGATTAAGTGGTACAAAAAGAAAGAAATACAGCCAAGAACTGTAGCATGTGTTTCCTGAAATACCTGCGTCCCTGTGGAGGGACAGAGCTGGATCTGACAGAAGGATGTTTTTGCCTGCAGGTTGTTTCTATGAACATGTGTGCAGAAGGCTTTGTTGTTTGACTAGATCTGCCCTAACTCTGTTATCAAATGTAGTAAAAGTTGTTTGGTAGAAGCTTGTATTTATTCATGATATTGGTTTCATCAAAAATCAAACATCTGAAAATCCTGAAGTATACAGGGGCTTGCCCAACTTTACCTGCACCCTCCAAGCTGGTGGTGCATGCAGGTCATTCTGTTTGCATTGGATGTAACTGTGCTGCCAGATCAGTTAGGGTTGTATGGCAGTGCTGTGAGACTTGAATAAAAAGAGCTGCTTCAGGTTCTCAACTTAATGTTTTTATGCTTGTGTGCTTTGCATCTGAGAAGACCTGGTATGTCTTGCTTAAGCACTGGTTCCAAGTCCTCACTGCTGAGATGTGGAAGTAAGCCTCCTGTAGAACCTCTTCAGTAGTTAAAGTGGAGATCAGTAGGACCTCAGATGTAATGAAGAGCAATTGGGAAGCAGTAGTGTAAAGTAGGCTGTGATGGCATTGTGGGAATCAACGTGACTGTGAAGCTTATTTCCATGGGTAGAGGCAGGTGGGCAACAGAAATGCTGTTGGACATTGCTTAAAGAGACTAGAGATAAGAGAGGGAAGTGCAGTTTTTCTACTTGAGTACTGCTTAACTTGGCATCCTGGAAAAGTACTAAACATCACTTGGCAGTCTTAATTTTTAGTTAATAAAGCTGTTTAGATAAACTTTTCAGGGGAAAAAAGTGTTTTAAAAAGGAAGATCTTATACACTTATAAAATAATACATTCTGTAAATCACTGTTGTGTATGAGCTTAAAATGCAACTGTGACAATGTTGTGATTTTTATGTGACTCTTAAATATCCCACCTTGCTCATGCACACTCCTACCTTTAACAGAAGTGGTTAACACCATCTCTTCTCTGTGTTCTGACAATAGTACAGTCTGATATGATGGCTACACTGAACTGTCTTGGCTGTGCCCGGCTGGTCCCGAGCGCTGCCTGCTCATTCTCAAGGGCTGGAGAACTTTATATGTAAGCACAAAGCATTTTAGGTGCAGCTGCAATTCAGGAGCTGGATGTTTGGTCTGTATAGACATAATTTGTGTCTCTGAATTGTTAACAGATTGCCCAAGTTGAAGCACTAAGTTTTCTCTGGAAGTAACCACAGAGCCTGGTGGTTTGACAGAACTCTTCAAGGCAGCCATGGCTTGGCTTTAGGCTGGGGGATGAAGCTGAGTAGCTGAGCAAATGAAGATTAGGAAAGGCACTAAGTGTCTGTCTTTAGGTGTTGCTGTGCTTGTGGTGGTTTTGATGTGCTGTCAGCTGATGCAGTGCTCCTGCTGTTGCAGAGCAGGGTGGGGGAAGAGGGCAGGTGGGTACCTTCACCACCTGGCTCACACTTCCTTGCATACAAGCTTTTGGTCATAGAACTAGGGAAAGCTCCTCCTTCCTACCTCCCCTCTCCACCCTTCCTCAAGTCTCCTTCTCCCTCTGATACGCTGTGAAAACAAATGTTAAAGCCACCAGTTTCTCCCCAAACAGAACTCTTACTGTTTTGGCTAGTGGTGTTTTAACAGTTGACACTGTTATGAGAGGAAAATGCTTAATGAAAGGTCTCAAGAAAAAGAACAGACCCGGTGAGGAAGGGCTTCCTAAACTCTTACTATTTAAAAAAAAAAAAAAAAAAAATCTGTAAAAGTCAACAACCAGCAAGCCATGGAACAGGAATACTGGAAAATGATTACAAGCCAATTTCCAAACCATAATTGGCACTTGGGTAACAAAAAGCAAGGTATCTTTCCAAAGAGGTAAAAAGGAGAGGTGTGTCATCTCTTCATAATGGCAAAATAGAACAAGTTCATAGTGATTGGGTGAATATTTTAATAGTGTCTGATTTGAATGTTATGAATAATTAAGGTTTAGAAGTACAGCCAGACAATGAAATTGATTATCCTGGATTTAGGACATGTAGAGTAATTATCCAAATGGGCTCATATTGCCAGTGTAGTTATGAGCCAGGTTTTTATCCATTTTTAATATCAATATGGAATTAGCTGCTTCTATTTTCTACATAATTAGGGAGATTTTTCTGTAAATTTATGCAGTCTCTTTCTCTCACCTTGCCCCAAAAGCTCATGCACTGTCCTGTTCATATGCTCTTCAGGATCACAAGGTATTGCTCAAGACCAGGTTGGAAATGAAATAGGCAAAATTAACAGGTGACAGAGAGAAATACTATTTCTTTTTTTTTTTATTGCTTGTCCAGGACAAGACAGCTGTCCTTATTGAACCTTACTGACTAATTCACCAAACTTACTGAAGAATTATGTCCACAGTATGTTACATGATCCAATTAGCTCAGTCGCTCTCATTTCTTGAGAAAATTATAGTCTGACTAATTCCTTTGTTTTTCTTGAGGTTTTACAAGTAATTTAACATCTTGTAAAGATTAATGTCTCAGAAATGTCATTTTGTTCTTTGCTCCAATCTGATAACTGTTCTTTTCATTTTGCAGCAAGAACGAATTAGTGAATTTCAATTAATGCAGTAATCTGTCTTCCTAGGTACAAATTTGCCTTTGAGCGCTTTCTTTTGAAGCTGAAAGATTTTAACAGTAGTAAATATTACTGTTGAAGGAAACCAAATTCAATCATATAATTTCTCCGCCTACAGTACTCCATTACACAAGTTACAAGGGGTGGTTCATTTGACTGTTCCGTTAACTCTGAAATGTTTCAGTGCAGACCCCATTGGATTTTGAAACTGAATAGGTCTTGCCAATCTGACACACTCTTGGATGCTCTTAACAGATTTTCATGATGCGGTAATCTTATTTCTTGGTTTGGGTTTTCCTTGTTCTCAGAGAAATCTAAAATGCCAAGATGAATAAAACTCATTCATGAACCGGCTTTAGTTATACAAGACACAAATCATTCAAATGTTATTCACTGTATTGAAATAATTTTGGTGACTATTTTGGTCTAGGCATTAACGTCAGATGCTTTAAAGCTTTGCTTAAAGCAAAAGATGCTTTTTGTCATTTCTAATTCATGAAATAATATTTCATTTTTTTAAATGCACATTTTTGTGTATAAAATCTGACATTTGCCCCTTAAGACAATACTTATACATGCACACATATATATGATGGCTTCCATTAAAGAGACCTGAATAATTTCTGAAAACCCTCAGTTACTTTTTGTCATTTTACATGGATGAAAACCTAAATAGAAAAAGAAGCAGATGTTGCCTAGGTAACTGCAGTCTTCACAGCTCCGATTCTAAATGATACTTGACCTTACTGTTGCTACATATTTATTTATACTTTTAATTGACTCTTAAAATTAGCATTTATGAGTTGGGCTTTTTATGTTGGGTTTTTCTGTTTGGTTTTTTTTTTTTTTTTTTACATTAAAGGTAGACTGATCTCTCTGCCTATGTCCTCTCCTCTTCACCTGGATGCCCGTATGCATATGCATCTAACTTTGCATGACAGGAGTGCTAATATGACTGATGGGCTAAAGAAAGGTGTCTTCAAGTGTGCTGGGGTGGAAGTATAGACATCATCGCTTTAACTTTCTGGTTACCTCATACTAATGTATGCATTTATTATACATATGTTTTTGCTGGGGGTTGTTAGTGAGAGAATTAAGCAGGTGCTTTTTAAAAAATATTCTTACTAAACACAAAATTAATCTAATTGAGCTCAGGAAATGGAATTATATTGATTGCATTTCCTCTTGGGATGAAGTTGCTCAGATCCATATCACTAACGCCCTTCTTGACTCTGTCTGCAAATCAGTACTGCATAAGAGTACTCATTTTTCATCTCGAGGACTAGCACTGTTTGCAATATAGCTGGAGAAAAAGCTATAAAGTTTATCAGCTGTGTGAGGTACAGGGAGCTAGAAGAAAGCTGAGCCATTGGTAATAGCCAGGCAGCAAAGATCTGAAATGGGGCAAGTGTGAAACTTTCTAAATGAGGAAGAACACCTAATGCCCAGTCACTGGGCATAGAGGATCGCTTTGTTTCTCCTGCTTGTGTCTTGCCGGTATTTCCTGGTCCTCTGCCACATCACGAAAGATGCCATACGTGCATTAGCCTGTTGAAGAACTTGTAGGAGTACGAGGTGAGAGAAGTCGGTGCCCCTAGAAAGGGCTCAGTGCTCCAGCCTGGTGCGTGAGTGCAACGGGCTGCGGGGTCTGGGACGAGGGGGAAAAGCTCTGCCGGTGCTGCTGCTAAGGTTTTGTTTACTTGAGCTATTTCAGCCGAACTTTATTACCTCAGCAGAAATCTCACATTGAAAGCGAGCAGGCAAACAGGTTTGGGGGAGAGTTTCACTGAAGTGAAAGTAAACAACTGCTACTGGGCTTTTCGCGTTGCCACTGCTCAAATGCAAAGAGTAGGACAGCCTGCTAATATAGAGTGTGTGTATATACATGTTTTTATAATCAATCAAGTGCTCAAGTTTTTATAATTTGAATATATAAATCATTCAGCAGAGGCTGTTATATTTATGCTTGAAATGTTGGTAATATATGTTTTCATAATGTATGTTCCCTGGCTATTGCTGATTGAAGTGCACTAATCTCTTCTGTGTGATTCCTTTCATTATATCCTGTAAGTAAATTGCCTATTTGGAACCACTCAGCTCAGCTTTGTCACCATCTAAAGAGCTTCCCATCACCTGTATTATGTCCATGTGTGTCATAACTAGTACTGAGAAAAAAAGTCTATCATCTATTGCAGTCTTGTGTCTCTATGAAATGTAGTGAATTTCAATAGCTACAAAATAATGGAGGATCCACCAATGTGATTCTTCCCCCCTGCAGCAGCACCGTGCTGTTCTGCCAGGAGACTAGGGCTACTATCTTTTGAGATGCAATAGCTCTATAATGCCCCTGAAAAGTTTCTCATTAAACATCTGTCTCTCCTCTAAAATTAAACTCTCGAAAATGACAGATCGGAGTTATTAGCTCTGCATGTTCGTGGTCTGTAGGTCAGGCAAAAACTTCAGTTTTTCCTTGTGCTCTCTTCACCCTAAGCAGTGTTATGGTGCCTGATAAATTCTGTGTAAGCAACGCTACTGCACTGTACTTCATTTACCCTAATATAATGTAATAATATGAAGTAAAATTAAACTTACCACCTTGTACTCAATATATAATATCTCAATTTAACTGATTATGAAAAAAAAACATAATTTGGGGTGTTCTATGAAAACTGCTAAAGTAAAAAATAAAAAAAAAATGTCCCAACAGAACTGGGAGCATGGCTATAATAGTTGTCAATTTTGCACAAGAGTAGCTTATGAAATGACTTCTTTGGGTTCAAGACACCTCATACCAGAGGGACTCTGCAGTGATATCCATCTTCTCTTCCTGTGGACGGTGCTGTGTATAACATTAGCTTGATTCATGTGCCAATTAAGTGACTTACTATCGTAACTCTGGATTTTAGCCCTGTTGAGTAAGTGCATCTCCCTCAGCCAAGTAATATTTATTTATAACATGACGGTTCAATTTTCTCTTGGCCCAGAATTTCTTTTCTGTCTTCTCCAACTTATAACCAGTCTTTGCTGTATTGCACATTATTTACAATCCTGTGGCTAATCAGTTTTAAATCTAACCTTTAAAGTCCATGGCTTCATTGCCATGAGAAGGGATAGGAATGTTAGTCCCAGTGAGGAGAGAGTAGTTATTTATTGGTCTGTCTCAAGTCTTGGTTGACTTGAGTCAACCAAGAAAGCCGGGCTCTGGTTCTTTGAGAAGTTGCTAGAAGCTTTGCAAACCATTCTTTGTTATGGGTGCTCTCCTTGCAGCAAGTAGGTCCTTTGTTATGTCCTTTCCCAAGATAAGCTTTGGCCTTCCTGAGGTGTCTCACAAGCCATTTTCCATTCCTGCTATTTAAATGATGAGTTATTACTAATTTATGTAAATTTTATGCTATTTAAATAGCAAATGAAAAAACTTGTACCATGGTAAGATGGAACACTGAGGGCCTGTCTCTTTTTCCTGTAATGATTTGTGCCTTTGTCATGTAAAAAGATTATTGCCGTTCACTTTACTCTGCAAGACCCACAAGCTGAAAAAGTAATGCTGCAAATATAGTTCTGACTCAGCCGGTAGCCTGTGGTTTCATGTCCATTTTGAGCAGGTTGGTAGGTTTGTACGTTTCTTGCTGAGCTTTTGTTTTCAACTTCTCTGAGGAAGAAATGAACAAAAAATGAAATGAAAAATATCCTCCTCAAATCTCTCTTACCTCAGAGTAATTCTGTTCCACCGCAATGCCCCACCTGAATGTTCTCCCATGCTGCGAATGTGCTTTCACGAGACTATGGTGATATGATGCTGTTGACACCAGAATGATACTCAGCATGCAGAAATTTCAGTATTTTGCCACTTTGTCAATGTTTTCCATTCTTAATCTTACCAGAAACTTTCACCACCTCTGCTTCATTTTTGTGTAGGAGATGATAGCACGAAGAGCCAACTTGCATAATGATTACCATCATATGTGAATACTCTCTTATTTTGTTCTTTTAGCTTATTCTAAAGTACTTTTTTAAAGGGGCTCTGAGACTCGATAAATAAGTCATAAAAACATCACAACACAAAAACTTCCGTGTTTGTACGTATCTATAAAAGGTGGCATTAAAAATAAGTTGTTGTCTGGTACTTATTTTTAATAAGTTATAAAGTACCAATTGCAATGAGATCTTCTAAGGCATTGTCATATCACTGTTCCAGACTCCCTTTCTTTTCAGCTCCCTCCTACACATCTCATTATTTTAAATCTCAAATCCTTGCAATAAGAGTTAACTCTCCGATATGACTCTATCACTTCAAGGAAAAATAGACCATAGGCCATGAAAACTGGAAAATGACTGCAAAATGACTCAGTAGAAGAATACTATCAAAGATGAGTAAAGTACTAGTGCCAAAACTTGCATAAGTAGTCACCCTGAGATAATAGGAAGCCGTTATGGAAATTTTTCTGTTGTAGACAAGTCCGGAGCCAGCTGGCGCTCAGTCTGGTAGAACTGTAATGTAAACAGGTACGAGCCAGTGTGTTAATAATAAGAAAAAAAATCTTTCTGGTGTAGTGGTCAAACTTCTAGCTCTCTAACTCCCCCGAGAAATTAAGGGGGATGGTATGCTTCTGTATGCTACTTGGGGTGAGGGAAATAATGTTTCCGTTGTGGGGAAAACAGATAAATTTTTCCAAGCATATGACACAGATATTAGGGTAAAGTCTTTGATTAACTTTTCTAGTTCCAGAGACAGTTTAAAAAAAAAAAAAACCACAACAACAACAAAAACCCCAAACTATTTATCACTTGATGGGTGGGAAAGTTAAACATGAAAAAGGAAATGTTCAACCAATGTACCTCCATACACAACAAGCGGTATTGTATGTCTCAGCACTTCATCTTAAAATAAAGGGTTTGCTAATATTTGCCTGTCTTCCTTCAGCAAATTTAGTATTTGTAAAATACTAAAGGTGGAAATAGTCATACAATTGCCATCTGGGAGCAGCACTGAAAGGGGGGGAAGTAGCCATTTTGCCTCTAACTTTTAAACATTAGAGGCATGACTCATGTTATGGGCAATTACTTGGAAGAAAATAAACTCCTTTGTACCTATTGTCTGTTTTTTAAAAAATCCTAACTGGCTAGTTGTTGCTTTTTTTTTTAACCCTCAATATCCCTCATGTCTCATTGGGATGGCCTATGAGTAAGTCCTTACGCAGTCTAGTAGCCTAGTGTTCATGCAGAGTGTAACGAAGCTGGCTGTGCAGCTGGTATCTGTGATGTGAGTTACTGTGGTGAAGGCCTGGTTATCATAACAGAACATCATTTGCTAGCATCCCTTAAGCGTTAATGAGCTACAGTGAGTTTAGGCCAGGCTGTAGTAGAAGTGATGTGGAAACGAACCATGTCTTCCTCTCTAATACCTTACTGTCATGATTTATTGATGCTCCAAAACATACTCTGATTGTGGTCACTTCTTATCTGTACCACAGCCAGCTCTTCGTATCTCCTCTGGTTTTCATGTCTGTTTTCTTGTCTATCTGAATGATGATGATCTGTCTTATTGTTTTATCTCTGTGCCAGCCATACTTTTCACGTTAAATCATTTCCTTTGCCTTCTTGGTTGTTGGGTTCGGTCATCTGTTCTTCTACCTATTTCCTTTTGCTCTCTTTCCTCTGTCTCTTGGTGGAGCTGCCTTTGCACTATGTGGGACAAAACAAGCTGCCGTTGTTTTTGCCATTGCTAGCTCGCTCTTGCTGCACTCTGGTAGCTCTGAGCTAGAGATTATTTACCTGGATGGTTAGTTTTATGTCTCCTAGAAAAAAATAGTTGAAAACTCAGAAGAATGTGACAAACTTCACAATTTCACCTTCTCAGTCTTTTTATTTAAAGTGGGCCTGGAAATCCATCTTCTCAGGAGGCAGTGAAGTGAAAATTATTCCTGCTCTAATCTTTTGCTGCTTTTTTCTCCTGATTTTTGGATGACTGTATTAATAAATAGCCCAATAACTGGAGATTTCCCTGAAGAATCTGCTAAAAGTGAGTGTCAAAACCTGAAACTCTAAGCCTTGCCTTAAAACTCTTTCTGCCTTCACTCTCTGTGATCCATATAACAAGAGACCAAAGGTCTCTGAAGTTATTTGCCCTGAAGAAACTATTGATGGGGTTGTGGCTGCTGTTATAGGGTCCCTACGATGGACTTGTACTTTCCTCTGTGTTCTTAAAAGACACTTTTCTACATCTTTTGTTGTTGGCTTTCTTTTCCCTCAGTCGTTCATGAATAGAGGGTGATGCCATCTGTATTCCATCGGGTATAGAAAACTGGGCCTGCCCTCAGTAGAGGATAGTGTCTATAGTGCATCTTCTACAGGTTAGGTGGCAGCTGGTTTGAGCCCTGCTGAATCAGTAAATGCAAGTATGCGCTGCTATTGATGGCAGCAGCGAAGGCGTCTCTCCGAGTTGTTTCTCATTCTCTTTTGCAACTGAACCTGTGGGTATTGAAAAGCAATGGATGTCAACACTGTAAGGGAAAAGCTTGCAGCTTTATAGGTGCATATATAAAGCTGTAACCTGTTGTCTCCTGAAATAGTTTTCAAACTAACTACAATGTTATTCTGGTCTTAATAGCTATTTTGACACAGCAATCTTCTTTGGTTGTTTTGCCTTTAACTCTGATGAACTTTTTAAACAATTGATGCTGAAATATAATGACACATTTGCTGCCTCAGATATCTTAAAGTGTCAGATTACTACAATCATCTGGAAAGTGTCAGGGTGCACCCTCTGATTAGTTAAACTTGATGGCTCAGAACGTTTTAGCAAATGAAGTTGTTCCTTTGGAAGGGAATGGGAAATGCACTTAGGATTTTCATTAACTGTGACATCAAATGAGCGCTTAATGGTCAAGAGTTGGGAGGTGGAAAAAGATCATGTTGTGCTTGTCATTGTCTGACAAATATTCCTTGCTAAACACTTCTCTGCTTCCTATCTAGAGTTATGAAGACAAACACAGAATATTTCTGTTGCTGAAAATAACTGGTGAAATACAATAGATTTGCACAGCTGAGCTGAACAAATGGTTCAGCAATTGTATCCCCTTCAACCATGCAGAAAAAACTGCTTTGGAAACATATTGGGAAAATGAGTCAAATCTACATAAAGAATTTGAAAAAAAAGAGATTATAGCCTACAGACTTTTTTCTGAGACTTGACTTGCTGATGATCAGAAAGCTTAGTTCTATGCAGTGGTGCATTTTTCACCTTTGGATGTGGAGAATATTATACCTGTTTGGCATGGGTGATATTTTTTTTTGTGTGTGTGTTTTGGGTTTTTTTGGTTTTGGGGTTTGTTTTTTTGGGGGGGGTGGTTTTTTGGGTGCTGGTGTTGTAGGTTGGTTTCCCCCCTGCCCCTTCCCCCCTCCCCCCAAAAAAAAAAAAAACACCACACCTCTACAATAGTGCCTACTGGTGTCAATGAAAAGACTGACTTAAATGGGGCTGCATGTGGCTTTTGCTTTTTCCCTGTTTGAGGAGAAAGGCTGCCTGTGTTTATTATGCTCTGTACTTCACAAAATGAAAATATGAAGAAGTTACATCAGGCTTCCATCAAGACAAAATTATTTTAAGGAACAGCTTTGGCTCAAACACCATAGCATTTAAAACAGATATAATCAGTATTAATACTGTTTAAAAACAAACAAACAAAAATTAGTTCACGTGTAATCTACCATAATATTGTATATTTTAGCTTATAATTTTAGGTGCTTTTCGAGTTTTAAACACTTTCCAAGTAATTGGTCTGTGGCAAGGCAAGAGTATGACAAACTGTAAAATGGCTTGATGTTAGACTTATATGAAATTATTAGGAGTAACTTGAAAAAAATAATTCATGAAAATAGAATGTGAATGGTTTTAACTTCAGAATCAGCCTTTTCAGTCATACAGTACTGGGAAAAATCTGACATAATATTTCACCCTGGCTTGTAATAAGGCTCTCATTTATTCAAGTGAAGAATCATAAATGATGATGAATTATCTATTCATGGAGCAGAAGGAAGAATCTTGGGGGATTAATTAGTAATTAGAGTTAACCTGTGTTGCCTAAATAAGATGAATTTATTCTAAGTGATTTTCTGCTCTGTTGGGATTTTCTTTAAGA
Source organism: Calonectris borealis (assembly GCF_964195595.1). NCBI lineage: Eukaryota > Metazoa > Chordata > Aves > Procellariiformes > Procellariidae > Calonectris > Calonectris borealis. The sequence continues at coordinate 25,021,481 of NC_134318.1, forward strand.
AGATAGGACTATGATATCAGCAAATATCACTTGCTATTATGCCTGGATATCTGTCTCGATGTCTGGTCTGGATATGCAGTATTCCACGCAGCTCACTGGAAAATTATTCTTCCTTTTCTGGTTCAAATGCACTTTTTCTACTGTGTCTCACTGTGAAATTAATTGATAACAACAAACTATTATACAGGGCTATTACCAAGTGACTTTTTCAATTAAGTCAGGTACAGCTGAAGCATTTGAAACACCATTTATTCCTTACACTTTTGATTGTGAAGAAATTGACTTTCTGTAGCTGTAGTCTTAGAGGATTTCAACATGGGTGTGTACCTTTGGCATTTTAAGGATACGTAAATGGATATATTAAAAAACAACAGCAACAAAACCCAAACCAATCAAACAAAACAACCTGATACCAAACCAAACAGCAAAATAATAACTCTGAAGGCTTGAGCAGAGTTTCTGCACCTTAGCAAGGTAATCCTGGGAGAGTTTAGCTTATTAAAAGCAAGAGAGGCAAACTTTAGAGTTAGCTTTTGCAAATCTTATCTTTCAATTATTTCTTTCGTTCAAAAAGTAGCTTATTACATGAGGTTTTGTCTATTTTGCTTACTTGGTTTACATTCCAGCTTCAATGATCCTCTTGATTCAATGTTTTCCGCATGAGAATGATCTGGCCTTTGCCCCTTCCTCAGTTTCGTGCATGCATGTGAACAGCAGTTAACCTTGGTTAAGTTATAAAATTTCCTTCCTTTGAATAGGTAGATATAGACAGTAACTTCACGTAGATGGTATCCCATTGAAATAGGAAGCATCAAACATAAAGAATAATTTATGTACCAGGTAGGCAGAGCAAGCCTTATGTCCTCAGATGACTTTCTCCTGACTAGTCCAGTAACAGTGCTATTTCTGAGGAAAGGCTAATGCAGGCAAGCAGGTCTTGCTCACAGATGTGAAACTAGTTGGATTATTCCAGTCCCTTCACAGGGAGCTGTAGAATAGCAGGTTGATTGCAGGGAGAATTATGTACCGTTCTCATTCAAGTTTGAAATTTGGCATGGAAAAGACTATAATCACTGTTTCCATTCTCTAGCTCTTGTGTGCGTGTATGGTTTTAATTTTTTGTTTTTTATTTGGTCCTGTGTCATCCCCCCCCGATAGTAACACAATGTTCTGGGTTCAGAATTTAGGTGTAAAACATTCTTTTTCCCTTTTTAGGACTACATGCTATAAGCTGTTTAGAGCAGTTCTACAGCTGTAACGGTGAGAGGCAGGCAGTTCGTTTCTGATAAGAAAACAGTCTTCATGAGGGAAAAAGTCGTGAAAACTAGCAAAAATAATTGCTAGAATGGTTTTTAAATTCAAACTAGGAATCTTTGAAAAACCAAACTTATCAAACAATCAGGATGCTATGAATATGACTTATTAGTAGATTCTTAGAGCAGCAGTTGAGGAGAGGTAGGGTGCCACAGATATGGAATAAGGTGAGATTAATAGGAACTCTGGATCGACTGAGATTTAGCTTCTGTATGCAAACAGGGTTTATAATCACTATTTGCGGTTTTACAGCCCATATGTTTATGAGCTGAAGAATTGCCAAAAATGGAATGTTTCACCTTGGCTTCACTTTGTGTTTCCCTGTTTTTCTGTTTCCACTCAATTGCATTCACTTCCCATGACTCTCTCATACCTTCTTAGCCACATCTAGCCCTCGGCAAACTCTAGTTTTGCATGTGTTATTTTTCATTGCATTTGTTACTCTACATTCCTTTCTTCACATCCTATTTCTCCTATATGCTTGCACTGGGAGCACTTAAATTATCTGCTGTTCTGTCTGTGATGCCTAGCACAATATAGTCCCATTTGTGGTCGATGTCTAGCCATGTTTAGAATAGAAATGAAGACTAATAGTAAAGAGGCAGCAAAAAAATGTAGTTTCACTTGAATAGAAGAATACTTTAGAGAACTGCAGAGACAATGTAGTTAAGGTGATGCGAGAAGGGAAAAATGTGTTAAAATGTACATCTTTACCATGCTGGCTTCAATCATCCCCTCTCCCTTTAAACAGAATACACTGAACTCTTCTGAAATAAATTTACTTGTCTCTTTTTTAGTTATAAATTTTTTTAAACTATTTTCATAGCTATGCTTTATCAGAGAAACTTTTTCTTATGAGCTTTCTAGTTTTCCAATAGCATTTTTTGTTATTTTCCTGAGAACATATTCTTTATTAAAATTTGTGTAGTAGTGCACAAATGTTTTAATTGAAACTACAAAAATAAAATCTCCTAATGGATTACTGCTTTTCAGTTTTGGACTTTGCCCTGACATAACTGCAGATTATCTGTACTTTTGGCGGTGGAAGTTTTGTTTCTGTTCTTCTACCCCAACTGTGCAGTGTTTCACACATCTTCAAGGTTGCACTTCTAAAATGTTCAATGTGGAGAAAATCTGCTAAGAGCAAGGGCAGCCTCAGGTGTGAGCAAAACAAACAGGTACACAAAATAAGAGATGCTCACAGGTGTACGTACGCTTTGCCTGTGTTACTTGCTATTTTAAACAGCAGTGGCCTCAGTTAATCAGGACACCATTTGCTGAGGGATAGTGTTGGTCTGTTCCAACGGTACTGATCTCGATTCTTTTATAATTCAATGCTTTGGAGGGAAGGAGAGAGGGGATAGTTGATTAGACAATGAATATGCCTTTTTTTTTTTCTTTTTTTTATCCCCCTCTGTAAAGGGGGAACTGCAAAGGGAAGCACAACAATAGACAAGGAAGACAGCCAGCTGGCCTTCACCAGTGCTCCAGAAAAATTCAGCCTGGCCTTGAAGCCTGAAATAACCTGCCTGCCTATTACCATTAGACTGGAACTCAAATGTGCATATTTATATTAAAAGTAGGTCAAGACCACAATGAAGACAAAAGAAAGCAGCTCTGCTGGTTCTGTAAATCTATTGAACAGGCTTACATTTCTGCTCAAATAATTCTGGAACTCTTAATCGTGTATTGATATTCTGAGATTTTTTGCTGAATTTTTGCCTTGCTCCGTTTATTGTTTCTGCCATCACTCATGGAGTCCCAGATCATCATGCGGACATCTCCCTGGGAACAGACATATGAGTTGCAGGCAAGTTGTGACAGAGCTAAAGTCTCCTCATGCAAGTGACATTCTTCAAGGGCCATTTCAGCATGCTTTATGTTTGACTCCTCAATGTGGTACAAATTAAGCTTTTCAGACTAGACAGCTGAAACCCAGATTTCTTCTACTCTTGACGCTTCCCCTGTCTTTTTAAGGGTCAGACTACTTCATTGTGTGAACCTTTACTTGCCTGGTCTATCCCTTGTTTTCCATTTGGAGATTATACCATAAATTGTTATGATAAGAGATACAGGTGTGTTGTTCTTACCTCATTGGCAGCAAAACATTGACCCTGTACTGAGCAGTACCACTGACTATATTGCATTTTTAGGGTAGAATTACAAGGCAGAATTTCTCATCTTGGTGTCTTTCAAGGCATCTTGTTTTAACAACAGTCATACTAATTTTCTCTATGTAAGTGGACACTTTTTTGGACTGTAGAATACACCCAAAGGGGTTGTCAACCGGTGTTTCTCTTTCTTACTTTGGGATCATTTAGTGTAATATTAGCACTGTGGTATTGTTTGCCAACTAAGTCATTGGTAAGTCTTTCTTTTCAGAGGTGACTGCATTGACACAACTTCTGTTGTTTAATAGGTCATCTTCAGAGAATATTCAAAGCTGGTGGTGGAAAATATAACTGCAAATGTGACTGGGGTGTTAACATTTCTGCTGGGGGCCAATCTGAAGCTATTGATCTTGAAAAGGACTACTGTAGCACTGATTTATTTTTTCTTTTTTTTTTTTTCTTCCCACAGACATAAACTGAAGCATCATTCTGTATGCATTTTATTACGTTTTTTTTATAAAGACAGAAAAATGCCTTCACAGTGGCAGACCTTGTTGTTGCTGTGGTAAAACATAAGAAAATTCTAAGGCCAAAACTCTCCTTCATTTTTGTTTCAACAGTGCTGCAGTGCCCCATGTGGGGGAAGCACCTGCTGTCACTGGAGCAATTTTTTTTCCTATAAATTTCTGTAACAATTTCATTTTATCAGACTATTTTAGTTGTAGCTTATCTGATGGGAGAGTAGAGATACCAAATGAATATGTTTTCTCAGTAGCTCAATTGTAAAATAAAATATTTCTGAACTCTTACTAAGCTTTCTTCAGCCTTTTTTTTCTACTGTTGAAATTACCGTTTCATATTTTCGGCTTGTGCATGTTAGTAAGCCTTTACAGAAAGTCCCACTACTTGTTATATCAGTGGATGAATAAAGGTTGTGATAGAATCATGATCTTGTACTGGGAGATGTGCAAACACATTTATTGAATTAAAAAGAAAATAAATAAAGGCTGTATATCTTCTATCACACTAAACTGGCTCCAAGGGCCGAGGTTTTGCTTGTGTCTGGAAATATATCAAAGAAACCTTCTCAGTAATTATTCTGGAACAGTTATTTTGGTTTCAACCAAAACAGTTATTCTGGGATAACTATTCTGATAAAATTCCAAGTGTAGACAAGTGTTAATAAACACAAGTCTGTCATTTTGTTCACACAAGATACACTTCCACAGTTAGCGTTCTGTTTGCCTTTTCGGCTGGCTTTGTTCCACGTGTCGTTACCGGTGTCATCCAAAAAGCCTTTTTGTACTTAATTTGCCATGGCCTTGAAGAGATCTGTCAGGCAAAGGTTATAAAAGCTTTCATCAATTTTTGGAAGGCAAAAGACTTAAATCTTAATAGTGAAACTAAAACCAAATCAAAAAAAAAAAAAACCAAACACAAAACAGTTCAGTGACAACTTCATTCCTGTTAAGAGTCCAGGTATGCTGTAAAAATTAAAGAAGCATCTGTAATTTAATTGCTATGTATCAAAACGGTTCTGGAAGGAAGGATTTTCTCCAACTTCAGTGATCATATAATGACAGCAGATGGTTGAGAGAGTTTTTAAAAGTTCTCTTGCAACAAAAACCCGTTATCTCTTACTTCTGCGACTAATTTTTCAGTGTCACATGTATTATTTCAAGTTGTGGAGAATGGAACCTTTTGTTATTTTTCTCAGTTTTTACTTAATTGTCTTTTCCTTACATGCAGTGTATATTTTCCCCTTCTGAATTGTTTCCTAGAATATGGTGTTTTCTAACTGCTGTCTTTCTATCCTAACAGTGATGCCGTAGGAGGAAAGCCAGATGTGTTCCTCATTAACAGACAAGGGGAGAGAAAACTCTCATTTTCATGAAAATATTTTGTTTCTAGCATTTTTTTTTCTGTTCTTCTTTCTTCCCTTTTTCTGTGTGTCATTGCTGAGATGCTTGGCACTGCTCTGATGTAGACGAGTGGCGTAGCTGTTGTCTCTGTCTTTCCACACTTGAGCTTACTTGTTTTTTTTCCCTCTTCATCTTTCTCACTCTTTGTGAGATACCCCAAAAGGACCAAGAGCAACTTTTGGACAGTAGTTAGGATCCGTTCTTCCCTTTCTATGCTGCTTTGTCCTTTCCTACCCCAGCCTTTCCCTGTGACTTCATTTAGAGTATGTGGACAAAAGCTTCACTACAGTGAAAATGGGCAACTAAATTTTTATGACATAAAACAACTTTCAGAAGTTGCTCAGTTTCTCCCCTGTTCAGAAAGGAGGTGCTGCGGGTGCTACTGCCATGACCTGGCAAATGAACTTCTGCTGCCGCCCATGTTTTTCTTAGCAAAACAAAAGACTCTGAAAGAGGATCCATCTACTTTCCTTAAGAACATCAGGTAGTAGGTCTAAGGGAGAGAGAAGAGCTAGGTAAGCTAGCCCAACGGTATTGGCAGCAGGACAGCTGCATGACCAAAGCTAGGACAGAAATAAGGGGGTTTTTGGATACCAGAGGAATAAGAATTAGGTTTCCAGTGGGAGAGATGGTGCAGGAAGCAATCTGAAAGTTGGAGCTTGCAAGTCTTGTGGCATGCAGAGGAGAGCTGTGAGGGGCTGCTGGTTGTAGGCTGTGGTGTGGGAAACGAAGCATGTGTAGGTAGGCTGGCTTTGAACTAGTGACGTGGGGATATTAGATCTGGGTATATATTTGTTTCTTGGATAATGATCCATGTTTTCCACATATTTGGTTGCATTTGCCAGTGTCCTACAAAGTAAGATCTAGGAAAAAAAAATCTGAAGTTTCTCCTTTGTTAGCATAAAAACTGGATTTTATGAATAAAAGTTGTCTGCTTTACTATGAACGTGGCTTTTTTGTTAATTTCTAGGTAGAAGATATTCTCCTTCACCCCGCCTTCAAGCTGTAGACAGACTGTGTCCACTTCATTCTTTCCTGACAAAAATAAAAACACAGTATTTTTCTTTTTAAACATATTTGTGCAAAACCCAAAGTGCCAAGAGCCGTTCAACCCATCCTCTCTATCCTCTACGCATCTGAAGATTGGCGGGCTGGGTTCGTGCTTTGCTAAGGCTGCAGTCGCTTTGTCACTTCCATCTCTGTTGCTTGGCCCAGGCTTAGGGTGACGCACATCAGATGGGCACGTCCCTGAGTCTCTTCCTGCAACTGGTTCTCCTTGATGTGCGACTCTGCTCAGTGGGTGCAGGGGTTCACCTGTGTGAGTCCAGTGGTAGTTTGAGGATCCATGAGGGCTGATGACAGTGGTACTGTTAAACTACTGATTTATTTATTTACTTATTTATTTGTAACTTGGGTGCTCAGTAAGGGAAAGGGAGTCTACATGTTGTATTAATGCTTTGCACAAACGCAAATTAAATCATAAATGTTATCTTTCTCCCATTATGAAAATGAGTTCTTGCCCGGCGTGGCTGGTACAGTTCTCCCTGCCATTTCTCCAGTGATGCTCTAGCAGATTCAGTGTATTTCTTGGTGTGCTTTGCTGAGCCTAGTGTTTGCTCTGGCATGATGGGGACTTTTCTCAGGGAGATGAACAATATCCTCATAAACAGCAGGGAGCGTTGTGATAAATCATCAAGAGCACATTTACCGGATCTGCTAAGCTCTTCAGCGCAGACTGTTTCTGGATCTCCTGATGCCTAGAGCTAGTAGGAGCTCTCATTTTATTTCCATTTTACTTTGAACACTTGTCACTCTGCCTGCTGCTCCTTCAAAGCTATTGCTTTTTACGAAGGAGAGAAGGTCATTTGAAAACAACAGTGCTTCTAGATTAACACTCTCTTCTTTCTGACAAGAGCTGAGTCTAAGGACCTCAGAATTGGGCTGTGAGCAGAAGCAAGCATGAAGTGAAAATTCACTCTTCTGAAATAAAACCTCTCAGACACTTTCTAAACTGTGAATGTGTCACAGGAGTTGTCAGCCTAAATATGACCATGTTTCATTTTAAATACAATCAAATAAAAGCTTTTACTGATCTTGGACAACACATGATTTTTTTTTTAAACTTAGTTTAAAGGAAAAAAAAAAAAAAACAAAACAAAAAAAAAAACACAAAACAAAACTTGGCAATCACGACAACAGAAAAAGCTCCAGAATCTTTGTTATTCAAGATAAATGTATGGATTTACTGAAATAGAGGAGGTTGGCAAAGCTGAATTCCAATCAAGACAGCAATCATGGTATATAGAGAGATCTGTTCAGGAAGCTGATTAGTTAATCAAAATGCAAATAATTTGCAATTTGCATAATATCTTGAGGTATTTGGTTTATGGATACTTTTAGCAGAGTTCCCCTAAAACATTCACTGTGTTTGCGTTTGAAAGCGTGTGGTTTGTAGAAGGATTAGTGAACCAAAGCGGTGTGATGTGACTTGTCTGGTAGAGGGCAAGCTGTTTCTTTGAGCCTTTGTGTAGCCTCTGCGTGGATACAACTTTTTAGCTCACAGACCTGTGCCTGTTCTCTCCCATAAAATTGTGTTCACTGTACTCGGAGTCCTTGGCTCGCAGCTCTCCTGTGAGACCTCAGCAGACCCAACTGGGTTTTGTTTCATTAGAGAAATCTGTTTGGGTCCTGTGAGTGGGGCTATGGGAATAAATGACTTTATTTTCCTCCCTACTCCTATATCTGTTGTGGGGTGAAGAAAAAGAAATTGAAGGCAGTCACTCAAAACACATTTGAATCAATCTATTTTTGTGTCCTGAGCTGGTGTAAAAAACAGTTTTCACGACATGTGGAACAACTTACGTTGGTGCATTTGCAAGAAAAGACAACCAAGATCCGTGTTCATAGTTCTGGAGGAACAGGCTGCTCTTTCATGTAATAATGCAGTAGTGAAGGCACCTGCCCGGCAAGTGGGAGACTTGAAATCATGTCCTTCCACTGCCCAGAAGGATTCCCTAACCTCCTGTTAGACCTGTCCTATCTTGTATAAAAGAATTAAATAGCTGATGAGAGAGAACAAGAGAAGAATAGCTTTACAGCCTGCCAGTAAGGATGCACTCTTGAAATAGGTCACAGGGTTTTTACTTTCTGCTACGGTGATTTTTTTTTTTTCTTTTTCTTTCTCTTCTTTACAGACCTTGGCTTGTATACAGAAAAAACATCTCTCATTAGACTACATTGTGTATGTTTGGGGAAAGTAAGCAAGCATAAAGGCTGGATACTGAAAGGAGACTTTGCCAGGACACCTTACTGCATCGCTGCAGTCAGGGCATTTCCAGGATAGGGAGGATGCGGGACCGAATCTAGCCAAGCAGAGGAAAGAACTGAACTCATACCTCTGCCAGGATGCATGACTGCCTCAGTCGAGGGACTTTCGGGTACCTGGGGGTAGCACCACTACTAGTGGCCTCTTCAGAAAGAGCAACTCCATGCCTCTGGGAAACTTGCCACTGGCAGTGACCAGTGCAAAAGTACGGTGAGCAAGGATTGTCTGCTCAAAATTGATCAATACTTATTTGTCTGTGGAGCAAATAAATTTATCATATGAATATAGCAGTACCATTATAATCCTTTATCTGTTTTTCCCCGTTTGCTTTATCTCACTGCATTAGGTGCTGTTTGTCCCTACGTTTTCCTCACAAGGGTTGCGACTGGAAGAGATGGGCACTTCCCTGTGACTCTGAAAGGGTTTTTTCCCTGTGCCTGAAAGTCAGGGCTGTCCACAAAGCCCATTCGTTTGCCTCTTGTTCTGGGGGCCTGATTTGTGCATCTCTGCAACAGGCTTGTGGCAAGAGACTGGGTTTATTGAGCAACATGGACTGGATTGAGGCCGTTATTTAACTTTCTAAGGCTTTTTTTTGTTGTTGTTTTCTTTTGGGTTTTTTGGCAGTTTTGGGGTTTTTTTTTTGAAACTGGAGTTTAACTTTTTTAGTGGGCAGTGTGTCAGTAATTTTAATACATGAGACTAGTTTTGTGCTTTGGAGCATATATGTTGAAAGTTAATAAAGAATAAAGCTTCCCTGCTTAAGATGACAGATACTTAACCCGGTCAGCCTGTCTCTAAGGGGCACTATCTGCTGTTGAATGCTCTCCCAAGCCCTGTGCACAGGCACCAAATGCTGTCCTTTATATCTGCAGTATTACTCACTAGGCAATAATTTAAACTATACATAAGTGCATATGTATATAAAATAGAAGCAAAACATGAAAAATTATAATAGAGACAATACATTTCTTATTAAAAAATACCTTTAACATTAGCTAATTTCAGCCCTTTCAGAAGTGCCAGCTTTTCTTTATTCCATCCCAGTGTACAGATTACTGCTTGAAGGCTTTTGAAAATTGACTCTCTGGTGGTCCATTCATTATGTTGTCTCCTTTCTTACTAACAGGCAGTTTCCAAAACGCTGAGCAGCACTGCCAGTAAAGTACCTGGAATCCTTGCCTGCTTATACTGAGAGAGAACATGATCAAACTCCGCTATGTTCCTGGACAATGTCAATGGTTTCCTTGCTTTGAATATTATAATAATTTCTATGTTTTAGTGTGGCGGGGAGAGGGACTAAAAGAAGCCAAAAGTTGGGGAAACTTACATAATCCTACTAATGAACACTGGCATCGTGAGTGTGCGTGGCAGCCAAACCCTGGCACTGCCCAAGTCACCTGGGAATTTTGCCATTGAGTTCTGTCAGGCTGGAATTTCTATGTCAGTACTTGAAATTAGAGGAAATTTGGTTTAGCCTTTCTTTTAGCAAAGGATCTCTTTTTACATAAATTTCTATTTTAAATTCTTCTTGTGAAGTTTGGCAATTATTATTCTAAATATAACTAATTGCTTAAACAAATAGACAACAGTCTAATGAGCAGATACATGAGCATGAACGTAACTGTTTACTTGGACAGTGCCATCTAGTTGTTGTAAAACATAGCGGGTTTTTCTTGTAAAATTTAATTACCATGGCAAATCACAGCTCTATAAAAAAACCTTCAGTGTAATTTAAGGCTGTTTTCATCTATTATCCAAACAGTTATTTCTCTGAAAAGAGACTATTAATGTAAAGCAATGACTGTCTAAATTAATGGAATCTATGGAGCTGGCGGTAATGTGATTCTTTCCTGTGGTACACTCCATTAGAAAGACTTGACTTACAATGTAAAAGGTAACCTAAGAAAAGATCTAATGGCTTTCTGGTTTTGCCAGAACATCTCTCCACCTCTTTCTTCTAAATCTCCTCAGTACTCTTTTTCTACCACAGTTCTCAATGATAAGAATTCACCAAATCTAACTTAAAAAATTCCATACCCAGAACATCCAGAGTCAATAATCAATCTACTGTAACCCTTCAGATTTTTCAGCCATACAGAAGAAGGCCAGGCATCAATAACTGCTAAGGAATTTTTTAAGAACTTCAATGATATTTCATGCTGCTTTGGCACTTGCCTTGCTGTCTGCCTTATTCTTTATTTGAATATTGAGCAAATGTTTAATATAATGACTGCTTTCTGTCCAAGACTGCAGTCTTCTCTACTTTTTAATAATTGAGTAATCTTGCTTGTCTTCAATATGATGCCAAAGAAAGATTAGGAACACGGAAGCTATTTATTGGGAAAGTAAGCCCTGAGCTGGTGAAATAAATGTTAAAGGAAATGTCAATATTAGTGAATATATTGGAAGACTGAGGTCTCTAAATTTTTTCCCGTTTATTTTTTATCACACCTATAATTGAATCTTTTCTGAACATCCAGCTTATAGTCAAGAATCTTTTTGTGACTTGTTAATTCACTGGGTGCTAGTCTGCAATAGAGAGATGTCTCTTTGGTAACATTGTTAGATGGCCTTTCCCCCTCTCCCCCCTCTTTTTAGAGAATTCATCTTATACTTCTGTAGAACCCTTAATCAAAAAAGCGAACAAAAATCACCATTTATTCACTCTGTTTCTCACAATAGTCCTATTTTTTTTTTTTTGCCTAAATTGAAGGAAAGGTAATAGATTGAACACGTGTTTTTCTTTGAGGGAAAACTTCAGGTGAAAAAGATTTAGCAAGCACGTCTAGTATTCAAGAGAGTTATTGAGTAGAATGATTTCTGGGATAATAGCTGCTTAGCTGAAAATATCTTCCTCTTAAAATAAGCTCTTGGTATAACACTACAGGGTCAGAGCAAAGGACCATATAGTTTCCTAGGGCCGTCTGTAAGAGCAGTCAGTAGTGGATATGTCGGGCAGAGTGTACTACAGCCATCAGCTTGCTTCCAGCAATTTGTGGAAGTTGTGATACCTGTATATGATAGCAGGGATAGAAGGCGGACCTGGAAATGGGACCGCTCATGAGGTGGAGCTTTTCACCGCAGTGATTTTTTTTTTTTTTTCTTCCCCCCCCCCCCCCCCCCCCAAAGGCGTCTGAATCACAGTAGCATGCCAGGGAGGAAAATCCATATGAAATAACATCATTATGCAGGAACCTTGCTCACACAGTTGGTAAAGGTTGAAATACTCTTCCTTGAAAACAGTGCAAGCTCTGTGTTGCAGAGCAATTGCCTATAGGAAAATAGGTAATCAGTCTTGCCTCTTTCTTGGCCTTGTGGTCTTAGGCCTTGGGTTGCTCAAGGGCTGAAAAAGAAATTGTACCTAAGACATCTTGCTAAGAATCGGAGGGGAATCCAAGTTATCAGCAGACTGCCTTACCTGAGCCTTCTGTAGCGAGTTCTGCAGAAAAAGCTGTTACCTCTTCAGCCCAGCGAATTGTTTGCATATGATGTGAATGACACTGGAAAAATGACAATATCCTCATCTTTAATTTCTGCTCCCTAGGGGAAACTCAGTAAATCATGATCAATATTGCTATGCTCACAAAACTCCTAATGAAGCTGCAGGTACACAGGCAAAACTTATTACTATAGTTTGGTTTCTTCTGGGTGGTATATTTGTACAAAGCATGGCTCTGCCAGTTCCGTTGTGTTCATCTCTGTTTAATATTGTACTATTCCTGTCCCAGCAAAGAGCTCCCTCTATAATGCAATCCTGACCTGCATGGTTCTGAAATCTTGCTTTCACAAGTATTGTAGTGATAGTTCCTGATGTTTAATTAAGCTGCACAGTCTGAGCTGAGATGTTCTGCAGGCTTTTGGAGGAGGTCAGAATTTATTGGGATGCTGGAAATAATTAGTTGGTCTGCACTAAAGCTTGAAAAGGTAAGAGTAGCTTTACTGATATTGATCAGTTAGAAGTAGTCTGGGGCAAAGACTCATTATGCACAATTATTTTATGAGTACAGACAGTACTTATTCAGTACAGATAGTCACCAACTGTTAAGGTATAGGAGCAAATAGTTATGGTTTGAACTAAGTCACTCTGGTGACTCCAAGATCATTACTAGTGTATTCAAGTCTCTTCAGTGATTAAGACGACAATTCTTCCTGTTGCAATGTCCTTTAGCTGAGATATAAATTTTCAATGGCATTGTTTAAAAGTGTCATAAGAGGTGTTCTCTGGCTTCTGCTTATTCAACTCCTGGCTAGATACAGTCATAGCATCTTAAAAAAAAATCGAAAGTATAAATTACTTTGTGAATTAGGGGTAACCTAAGGCTGAAAAAACAGTGCTTTCTTCACACATCACAGAACTTGCCAGTTAAAAGCTGTTCACATTGGAAACTTTCTTATAGTCTTATGCAGAACTTGAATAGGAGGACAAAAAAAAGAAGCTATATTGTCAGCTGAAGCATATGCAGAGAAATCTAGTTGCTTTACCAGAACATACATAGTAACGGCTGATTTTGCAGAGCATGTGGGTTCCACAGAGGCATCAGTTGACAAATTCTGAATCTGATTTTGTATTTTTAGTTACTAATTGATTTATCCTACTGGGAAGTACATTATGATGATAATTTTTCACGTAGTTATTAAAAAATACAGAAATGTCAAACTGTCTCACAGTAGGATTCAGAACTTGTCAGCAGCATTTGTTAGTTTTTGGTTATTGACATGAAGATTGCAAAGTTGGGGAAGTATTCAGGGTAGGGTGTAACTTTTTTGATGTATTATTATTTTCCAGATCTGTTATTGACAAGGAGCATAATAATCCAGAATATATAATCCAGACTGTGTGCCCCTGTTCTAATTTCAGAAGTGGCTTCTGTTCCTAAGTTGTGCAGGTCCTTTTGAAAAATCTTATTTTCCATCAGGAATACCACAAGAATAACAATATACAGGCCTGCCTTCACTCAGGAGTTGAGGCTACTTCTAATCATTCTAGATGAGAAGAGACAAAGAGTGTCTGGAAAAAGAAATGTTCAAAGTATGAATAATTCATTTCTTGTTTTAAATGAATGAGCATTCATAGTTATATTTTAATTGACAAAATTTGTTTTCAATACAAGTCACTATGAATGGCTTGACAAAATTTGTTATTTGCTTGTATAATGCAATGTGAGCAAGACATGCAATTGAAGCTCAGCTTCATGCTGGATCCCAGGTGACTGTGCTGTCAGCTGGCCCTCCAGATGGCACAGATCTCGAGATGATGACATGCTGGTTTATGAAGTGGAAAGTGTAATTACTGTGTTAACAATGCATAATGTTGGTTTTACTGTTGGTACTAAAGCTAGAGAAGTTGAATAATACATCACTAAAATCTCTCTCGGGAAAAGACAAATGCTTTAATCCATGAAGAATGGCTTCACTGGCATCCTTAAAAATTTTCAAGTGCCTTTCAAAAGCATTTTTTCTTTTTACTTCCTATCCATCAACATAAGAAATAATGCACTATGAACAGAAGCAGACTCTCATCCATTCTCCAACCATTTCATGGTTTGTTTAACAGTGTCAATTTTGAACGCAGCCATCTGAATGGCCACTGAAAGAATAAAAATGGCATGTGAATGTGAAGCATGATTGTGTTTGAGACACCTGTACAACCCCTTTAAAATATTAATTTTGAGGTACTGACAGAATGTGTCTCTGATGACCCAAGATTGCAAACATAACCTGTGACTCTACAACTGGCTTAGATCACCCAAGGAACTTCTTAATGCTTTTCTAATCTCTTTAGCTCTCTTGAAATTCTTGATATATTATGAAGTGATGCATTACTAAGGAGATAATAGTACAGTATTTTATAACTATGCATATTATACACATGCTTGCACACATACATATTTCCAAGTCCCCTGTTGAGCTGTTTGGTAAAAACCCCAAACATTCTCCTGAGACAGTTTACAAATTACCAGGTGTTATTAAAAGTGTCATCACTGGTAAAGAATGGTAAGGTTACTGCAAGTAAGAGTTGCTAGATTAAAATCCCTTAAGGTTGCTTGGATTTTAAAAATCTTTTATTACAGTGCATATTGTGTGTGTGTATATATTGTTTTATATATATATATATAGACAAAAAATACTGGGGGAAATCTCTTGGTTGATGATATCATGTTGTACCTATTTTGATAATTTGGGCTTAAATAGAATAAATATTGAGAATAATAATTCTCTGTCAAAGACAACAGTGACTAATGGAGAGACTAGTAAAGATAATATTGGCTGAAACCTCAGATGGCAACATCTCTTCAGTACAAATGGAAGTGTATAAGCCAAGCTATTCTTAGTTCATAAATTTGCTACCAGTTGTTGCATCTTCAATAAATTTTAATACTTGCTACTGTACAGTATGTAGGATTAGAAAAGCTGAATGCATTTATATTTTTCTCCCCTCCAGAGAAAGGCAGACAGGTGCCTTCATATTTACTGAAGTAGAAGGAAGACAGGCAATAATTTAAATTTCCATCTAGGCAATGAAAGCTCTGAACTGATGCTAATTTATGCTAAGTTAGCGTAGTGTGTTTGCTACATTAATGATCAATGTGATGAACAATGATGAACATGATCATGGAGATAGGTCCCAATGGTCAAGTGTCAGCCCTGTTCACATCTTCATATCTGTACTTGCTTGTTTTTCCGCTCATGCAAATGAGATGTGGCGGGATAGATAGTAACAGGACCAGTTGTGTGCCTACGGGTGTATACAGGACTGATGTCTAAAAGCCAGTTCCAAATTGTATTATCACCACTGAAGTTAAATGTATTTTAAAATGACTATGAGAATACAGGACTCGGCAATGAAATCATTCCATTCTGTAAAACAACCTAGTGTATTGAAAAAGTGCACTGTAATTCTCAAATATTGTGTAGTTACTAACTTTGTGGTCTTGTTCTTCCAAGGCGTGATACTCCTTGGACTAGCTGTCCTGCAGTCCAGAATCCATAGTAAGATTTTGAAAGTGACTTTCATAATGAATCATATTAATAACTAGGGTCAAAGTGATATTCCTCATGTTTTGCTTTCAGGCAGCTGATATTAAGTACATTGTTTTATTCCTGATATATTGCTTCATGTAATTTATAAGTAATACATCTGCGTTGCTGTTCTATTTTCAAGTGTGTAAACTTACATCGATTTATCAAAACCATTCCTCTAATGGGAAAAGGAAGACTGTAGGAAACAATTGAATTCAAATGCCTTATTTTAGGCTGTTTGCTTGCGTTCTGTCTGCTTGTACTATGTCTCCATACTAGAAAAAATTGCTTTGGTGTTTGGCTTTATAATAGCTGCCTTGTAAACCATCAAAGTATTTGTGGTTTGGTTTCCCAACTGTCAAGATTTTCAGCTGATAAGAGAACATTAAGGAGCAGCATATGCACCGCATGGAGCAGATCTTCTGTTCTTTTGAAGCAAGTATTAGTCTCCCTTGAACAAATGCTGGTACCATCTCAGCTTCATTATCTCAGTAGTACCTTCCTGTATTCCTATAATGTTTAAAGACTATTATGATAGTTCTTAAGATGTCCAATATCAGGCTATCTGCAGTGTTGATATTTCTAATAAATGTCATCACTTTGCTTATAAAGAATTATGATGGCCTCATATACTTATAAACAGAAATGTAAATATGAATGGTTCTTGTAAAATAAAGCTATATTTGAGGCGCACTATTTAATGATGAATATTTATCTTAGCAATTTTCTTAAAAAAAAAATATTTAATACATGCCATTTTTAAATGTCATGTCCTGGTATTTAAGAATTCCAAGAGTAGGTTCTGGTAGACATCCTATATTCTGTTATTTTTAGTTGAAGACATTGTTTTTAAGGGTATTAAAAAATACGGTATAATTTTGCAATGTTTCATATCGCCCAAACTTCTTAAGAGGAACAAAGTCAGTGTTTATGAAATCTGCATCTATGGCAACTGTTACCTAGAAAAATAAGGCAAAGTCTTCTATTAATGTCATCTTTTAAAATGTCTCTACACAATTTATTTCAAGGTATTAAATGAATCCTATGGATATTAATGAATTGGACTACAACATCAGAATAAATTCTCTATCAAAAAATCCCATTGTAAAATCAAGATTTTTGGAAAACATTTCATCAGGAAATAGTTAATGCTAATAGTTAATGACTTTATAATACTTGTAGATCACACTGTGTATTTTTCTACTTGTTTAGGAAACTAGCTAGACATCAGTCACTGTTGCTGATGAATTCAGGTTCTCCAGCTTGACCTGCAAGTGTTCTGATGTGGGTATTTTGTTTTGTTGTTTGTGGGTTTTGGTTGTTTGTTTTGTTTTTTAAATGATGGGAGCAACAGCAGAAGGTTCCTGCATGGGATTTGACTTCTGGCTGAGCCAGTGGGAAAAGTGGAAGGATCTGAGCCCACATAAACTGAAATACATGTAGAGCTGATCTTACATTTCCTAACATTATCATAACTGACCTTCACATTTTAAAAAAGATAACGCTGAGCTCTGTTATTCAGTTTGGCTGGGTGAAATATCTTCTACCAATGTTTTTTAATTGCAAAAATATTTGTGATAATTATTAAAAATCTACATGTTCTATGGAAACGTGTAAATTGTGGTGGTAGCTCTGGTTTGCTGTCAGCTCATTTTCCTCCCCTGCTTGGCAGTCTTTTAGCACAATGAGAGAAAGCATGGGTTGGCTGATTTCTTAACAACCTGTCTGGCAAGCTGACTGGGAGCTGTGAAAACTGAAGCCTTAAGAAGTCCTCTTCTCAAGATCCAGGCATCAAAATCCTTTCTGATCTAAGCTTTTAGGGCTCTTGGGGGAGCCCTGGCTCTGACTGAGACAGTTTTATAGTGTTATCCTACACTGTTATGTGTTTGTTTTAAAAAGCTATTTATCTTTGGGTTCTTGATCCAAGAAAAGGTCTTGTTCCCACAAACAGTTGTTTTGTGTGGTGACCACATGTGTCTCAGGGGAAGCTGACTGAAGCAGTGCTAACAACATTGACAGTTGTGAGCTTAAAGTATTAAAGATCAAAAAATTGTTGGTGAAATAACAGTGGGCTGATTTTCCCAGCCCTAGGATGAATCTCAGTTGTTTTGACTGGGTGAGGAGAGTGCTCCATGTGGTTATGGTCTTGTCCCACGGGTGCTTTGGCAAACGGAGAAGTCCGTGGGGAACCCAATGCCGTCAGCGCTTGTGGTGCTGCCGGGTCTTCTGGCCAAGACCTGCAGGCGGGCAAGGAAGCTTTCTCCAGTGCTCCTTTCTTCCTACGTGGGAGAAAGAAGAAAATGCAATAGCTCTATAATGTGCTGGAAACAACATTAATATTCTAGCACTGTGCAGAGGAAAGGGGGCATCTTATGTTTTCCTCTTCCTATGGTTTGGTAATATTGCTAATGGGCAGAAAAAAGTATGTTTTGTTATTAACTGAAAGAAAACTGAAACTTCCTTAAGGTTCATTTATACAACTGTATAGAACTTCTAGATTTTTACATTTATTGCTAGTTTTGATCTAGCTTAAGGAATGTCTAGAAAATAAGGAAGACACTGATTATAGAACTACAACTAACATATACTTTTCAACATACAACGTAATGCTGAAAACATCATTGTTTTTCAGACTTCTTAATACACAAGTTCTAATGCAAGATGTTGTCTGATAGTTAAGGAAAGCTGCAAAAGGTAAAGGAATGAGTTCATAAAAACTTAAAATTGTGAAAACTTATGAAGGCAAAATTCAGCATCTGCATGTAAATTAAGTAGACGGATGTAAAGTGTTGGCTGAGAGGTGATGAACATAATCGACCCTCAGCTTACTGAACATTTATACAGCATTCTAGTCTTTTATACTGGTTTTGGAAATGCTTTTTGAAACTGTTTTCAAGTTAAAAGGCTAACAGGAGGAAGAATAAGAAAAGCATGAAACTATGTTTATTCTAAACATTACACTTATTTTTTGTTTTACGGCCTATTTTTAAACAGTAGCTGTTCAGTGCCAGGAGGCGTATACCTTGGCTTATTCTCCATTAGCTGAACTTACCACTGCCTGCAGAAACATAAAAAATGGCAAGAGGTGAGGCGAGTCAGTGGATATTCAAGTGGTGTGTGATGTGAATACTTCTTAGTTATTCTTTTGACATGCAGGATTGAGTGTGAACTCGGCATGTCCAGGGTAACCTAACAAGGGCAAGCTGAAGTGTCCTGCTACTGGGGCAACACTGATCAGGTCAACCTTTGAACATGTTCGGCATGTGAAAATGTTTCCTCTTCTTGTCATTACTCTCCTCTTCTTCCTAGCGGTCTTTCAGTCAGACTATAATGTTAGGTACATCCAGGAGAAAATGTATAGGAAAAAATAGGGATTTTTGGTAGAAGCATCTAGGCAAGTACCTGGAAGTATCTAGGCTTTGGTGTGAAAGTAAGGGATTTCCTGACTAGTTTATATTGCAGAAATAAAAATCAACAATCATTGAAATATTTAATAGCCAATGTGTTTAAAAACACTATATAATCCTTTTTGGCTGAAGAAACTGATAAATCTGCATTCATCCGTATAAGGTTTTTTTTTTCCTTCTCTCTAAAGAAAAAGTGTTTAGAGGCTGCACTTAGGAGAAGGATTGAAATGATGAGGCATACTTGTGCTTTGAGTGGTAAATTAATTGCATTTCCAAGCCAGGCTATATATCTTAAAACCTTAATATAAATGCATGTATTATATCCATGAGGCATAACAGATGTTGCCTTATGAAGCATGTATCAAATATATAAGACAGCGAGGCAGTGGTAAGCATCACTCTGTCAGATGCTGCATAGCCTGAGGAGTTAATAACTATTATCAGTGCAAAGCTGAAACCATGTACAGAGGGGTTTTGTAGCTTTTACCGAATTTTCAGCAGAGTTTCTAGCACAATATGAGCATGTGAGGGATAAATTGCCAAAGCCTGTCTCACTGATGCTTATCTCAGAAAAATTCAGTTGTTTGACTAAACAAAAGGCTACAGGCATTAGTGACTTTCTCTTGATATGTCCTTTTCTCCTCTGGGTGACATATGACAGGCTTGGGCAGCATTTTTGGTTAACGTAGTTTCTGCAGCTGATTGAAAAATGAGACAAAAAAGGATCCCTGTGCTGGTCAATGGAATGCATTTGTACCATGCAGTGTCCCTTTGCTCTAGTACACTTGATCAGATTTGTTTGGGATGCTTGTTTGTCAAGATCTGTCCTGATATGTGCCTATAAAATAGGAAGAAATAAAGACCATTGTTGTTTTCTTTGGCTAGAAAAAGAATCTCTTTAGAATGTTTCTCCCTTATGTCCTTGCACTCTGTGCTCTAAAATTTAGCTGCAAAAAAATTTTTTTGTTACAAAAGTGTCTCGGTATAATTAAGCAAAATGTATCCCCCCCCAACACTTTTATTTCAATATTTTCAGTATGTCCAATTTGCACAAAACTCATATTCAGATCAATTCAACATCAACTCCTGCTGATCAGTTCAATATAGCTCAGCATTTTTCTCACTTGCTAAAGAAGAACCTTTCTGTATTTGAAATTGAATATTTGTGTGTGTGCATACGCATGTTTCCCCAGCTGCTGCTTTGCTACTAAACACTGATTTATGACAGTTTTATTCTTATAATTGCTCTGGTTTTGCTACGTAAAACAGAAAATGTTGTTTACTTTCATCCTAGATGTCTCTTATTGAAATAAGCATATATAGGCACTCCAGGAGACAAGGGAAAATGATGTTCTGCAAATGGCAGTGACCCTAATAATTGCCCTTGTAGCTGACAGACAGACACAGCCATGGTAAGCACAGACACAGGAAATGGAACATCCCCTTCAGTGTAACAGTAACGTGTGCTGCTAATGAACGTATATCAAGGTCCAGGTCAGAGATCCAGTCAGTCTCCAACTTTTGTTTCCACTGGATCCCATGTTGACCAGAACAGTGTCATACAAACAGCACAGATGTAACGATGTCTTGCATTTTCTTCTTGGAAAAAATCCTGTTCCACCTTGAATGCTTGGGGAGTTTAATCATAGTAGAAAGCAAGTAGATGGTGAGCTCAGCGAGTTGCGTGACTTCCATCAGATGCTGTTGCAAATCACGGGGTTTCAGAGAAAGCTAACTGTGCTCCTTATTTCAAAGGCTAAAAAGCACAACGATTATAAAAGTGTATACTTAAAGCTTGAGAAAACTTTTTTTCAAGGCATGCAGAGGGTGAAACTTCTTTCTCTTGAAGTAGCTAGAGATTATTTTTTCTCAGTAAATTTTTCATTAAATGAGATTTTAATTTAAAAATGTTAAGAAAGCATCACTCCCAATAATATGAAGCACAGATATGTTCTTACAGACTCTCTCTTTTTCATCAGACTTAATGGAAAGTATGATGCAATGTTCTGTCAGACAAGAAATAAAGAACATCTTTCTTTCCAGGGTGTACATCTTTCAAAAACACTAGTTGGCAAAACTTAGGTGGAGTTTGATTGTGCCAAATGCTGAATGTAAATGTTAATGCCATCAGAGCTGAGTGTGCACGCTACTTTCCACAAAGCTCAGTATGCAGCACTTTACAAGGAAGCTGGTCCTCTGGATCTCAGGAGATCTGTGAGCTTTCTCTACATGTTCTTAGTCAAGTTGCTTCATCCCAGTCTATCGATTCTGGAAAAGGAAGTGATACATGTTTCATTCAGAAAAGTCTAAATGCCTATGACAGATGTCCTACGCTTTGGCAGAGCCTATGCAATTATACTTTTTTCACAGGTAAAATCATTCTGTAGTCAGGGAGCCTGCAGACTTCACAGTTCTCTTCCTGAAGGATTAATATCAATAATTGCATTACACTTTAGTCTGTTTCTGAAATCATATTGACAACATGCATTTTCCAAAAAAATGTATATTTCTGTTTATTACTGCACATTCAGTTACAAGGCAACATATCTGAATGCTTTCTCTATTTTCTACTTTAATAGTCTTGATTTTTGTGTGTGAAGTGTATTTTGTGTTCCTTAGAACACACACACCTACTTTTTCCCCTCTATCGTGTGTCCAAAGTGTACTTTGAGTACCCCATACTGTAGATGACTTAAAATGAAGGTTCCTGGAAAACAATGTGTATAAACTGTCTAAACAGAGCTGTGCAAAAAGGAACAATCCTAGAGACTGCATCTAATGCGTTGTAATGTATAGAATCCATGCATTTCCCTTTTCCTGCTCTTGCTGTTCATTTCTTTGGGCTCTTTGTCCCACTCCCTTTTTCCTTGCTTTTCCACACTGCTCTTACTGGGAGGTTAGGACAGGCAGTGAACAAATAGTCTGGACCTTTTCAGACCACTGTGAAATGTTTCCCTGGCTCCCATCCTTGTATCTTGAATCCTTTTTTGCCCTGTGCCACAGTTCAGAGTATGTTTGTGTTCATATAGTGTCTTGAATAATGATTTTTTTAATCCTTGTTATGACTGAGTATTGATAAAATATAAACAATAACTGTTTTATGATATTTTGAAGACTAACAAAGGTTGCTATTAAGCATTTATCTGCAATTATTTCCTTATTTGCCATTAACTAGTAACCTTGATTGTTTGGGGGTTTTCTTTCTTTCTTTTTTTTTCCTTTAGGCTTTATTTCTTCCTAGTGAATTTTTCAGCCTAATCCGTGTTGCTGAAAATGCACTCTTGAATATTCTCTGCCTGACTGACTTATAACTGATCTCCTTCCGCACTTGTCCCCCTACAATCAGCCTAAAGAGACCAAATTTATACCATAGATTATTGTCATAGGTAAAAGAGCTGCTAATCTTGGATTGATGAGTGAAAGTATGTAGCTAAAGTTTTAAGAGATAATAATGCTCGGAATGCGTCAGTGGAAAGCAGCAGGACACTAGTGTAAATGTGTCCCTAAATGTGATGATGTGGGGACATTAAGCCAAGCACACTACAGTGAAACACTGAGATCGGTGAAGATACTAGAAAGTAACATCAGATGTTATCAACAACAACTGTAACTTGTGAAGGAATACTCGGGCCAAGTTGAGGTTAAAACAGGCAAGGCTGACGTACCTGTGGTGTCCACAACAAAGGTGGATTGTTTTTGAGTTAGTCTAATGTCTGTTCGTTATTTATTATAGCTTGTACTCTTCCTTGAAGGTTGAGACTTTGTGTTGTATGAAAAGAGACCTAAAAGCTATTGTCTGTACTTTGACTTTAAAGGTCACTCAAATTAACACAGTGGTTTGTCACACCAGCTCATGTGGAGATACTGCTGAGCTCTGCAAGTCTGAGGATGGTGTACCCCAGCCCAGGGGTGCAGCACCACGGGTGCCTTGGGTAGCTGCAAGCCTTCCAGATGTCCCTTCTCTTGACAGCTGGTTTCCATCCTGGAGCCACAGGCTACCAACCTTCAATTATGCTGGTATAGCCACAGGCTGCAGTGAAAATGGTATCACTGGAATGACCTTTGGTTTAAAAATAAATACCTAAACATCCCTTCTTCTCCCTTCTACAGAATCACTGAATATTTCCAAAACCAGGGAGGAGGATATTTCTAACGTAGGTTGTTTCAGTTTCTCATTCCTAGTTCATAGTCCAGCCTGACAAACAGTGCTGCTACCGCGGCTGGTGAGCTGTAAGCCAGGGTGGAAACATCTCTGTCACTGATGCCAGTGTCTCTCTGTGGCTGTGGTTTGATGTTACACAGGGTTTGGCAGTAATACTGCCCTTTGATGTTACTGCCTCTCTCTCCTTTCTAGGTCCTCACATCACCTCTCCAGTTCTGCTAGTGTGACTTAGGCTGCCATGTCTAGCATGAAATCAAACTGGCTTAAAAAATATATCTATATTTGTACCTACAATTGAGTTTCTGTCAGTTCAAGCTATAGCCGTGCAAACAGATGTATCGGCATCGCTGAAGAGTTAGTACCGTAGGAGAGGAGAATGAATAGTAGGGAAACAGATTTAAGAAATTGCTGTATTGCTGTCCATTGCTTAGTAACGTCAAACCACAGCTGGCAAGTGAGCTTTAAAATGTGCCATGCAGTCACTGAAATTCTTGTCTTGACTGACTCAGCAAATATTCATTTTTCAAAAAGACCAATACCTTAAAAGCTACTTTCGTTAGTAGCTTGAGGGAACAGGTGTGATTGCTATGCTGCAAGTGTAAAATGACTTTTACTGATGTGCCACCTTTTTATGTGATCATAGTTCAAGAAAAGTTTTGGGGTGAAAATTTCATTTCTGTTCACTCAGATGTAATTTCTGGTGTGATCAGGCAAAAGCTATTCAGTAGGTTAAGACAGTGAGCAAATCTTTTATTTCTATTGGGGAAACTTTCAGAATGGCTTTGACAAACAACCTGTATATGTGCAGTTTAAATTTGGCATAGAACTAATTTCATGAACTGTTTTGCTCAGCCTCTTTTGCTTCCCCTCCCTGAGCCTGTAAGCAGGAATAACTGGCTGCATACCTACAGAAAAAGGAATTACTGGCTGGTTGATAGTACCTGTGCAGAGGGACCGAAGTTTACAGTGGATGATGAGTTCATCGTAGGAATCTACGATGTTGTGCTGTTGAGAAAGGCAAAAGCTGTATAGAAGCTGCAATACTGTTTAAAAGACATCTGAATTATTTTTCCTGCCCTGTTCTTATAGTGCTTTAGGTGTTGTCTGTGTCCCATAGGGTAGATAACATAAGAACCAAAGAGAGTGGACCAGAACAGACTGATGTTGAGAACCATCACTTCTAGAAAATGTCCTGTGAGGAAAGGTTGCAGGAATTGATGCTCAATTTGTCCAGAGACAAAAAGACAATTCAGACCGTGGCACTACAGTTTTCAGATAAGTGAAAGCTGAGGAGGATTAAACTCTTCCCTCTCTGTGTAAAAATAACGAGCAGGGTGCTTAAATTACAACAACAGTAGTTTATTAGGCATCGGGAAAAGCTCTAAGGAACAACAGGAAAGCACTGCAATAACCTGCCAAGGGAGACTGTTAAATCACCACTGTATAATGTTTGTGAATGGCATTCCATCTGGAAGGGCACGGTGTTACTGATTTCTCCTTTATGAAAGAGGCACAATTATCTTCTGTCTCCTATGGAGGTGGAAAAGGACTAGGTAGGTTAAAATTTCAAAGTAAGTGAAAATACCTTCAATATGGTGAAAATGGAAGAAAGCAGTTGTGAAGAAATGGGCATGTCAGCAGAATTGAGAATCTGCAAATGTGTGATGTGCTAAATCAATAAGCACTTGCATATTATGTTCTTTGTAAAATATGTACCGTATCTGATGTGAGGTAACAAAGCAGTTGTGAACCGTGAATGTCCCTGTGGATCTGCATAATGAAACCAGGTTGAAGTCCCCCAGATTTTGCAAGTACGTCCAGTGCAGCACACATCCTAGATTTACTATTATAGACCAAAAACTGTAATGCTCCACCAGATGCCTGAATACTGGAATGCTGAAAAGGGAGCAGTTTGATAGTCTGATGCAGAGCTGCATTAATTAGAGAGTGTCTTACCACAAGAGCTATGAAAAAAATCCTCAGACACGTGTACTCTGGTGCAGCAGTCAGAGATGAGCTGGCCAAAAACGGCCACAGAGTATTAGTTTAATGATGACTGCTGCAGAATGATAGGGGAGGGCTTTGGCCAAACTGCCAATATCTTGAAAAGGTTGTGAATTCAAACTCCCGAGGGAGTTGTGTCAATTACTGTAATACATTTACTGTATGATGTCATTATTGATCATATCACTTTGAGATGTGATTTGCAGTCCTACTGCAATGTTAACAAAATGTGTTTCCCAGGTCAAGATTACACTCAGTACTTCTTGGCACGCAGACGTTTTGGGGGTTAAGTTTCTGTGTCTGTTCCCCCCAGGAAAAAAAGGGAATTTGAGAGAATGAAGCAGAGGTAGGGAGGGGAGGGGGGCAGGGATGGGGACTGGCCCTGACATCCAGTTGGCTGCCATTTGCTTTGCCCGAAATCATGTTCTTTTGGATACTGATAGGTCTTAGGGTTCCCTGGGAGAGAAGCAAGAAGAGTCATTCTTACTCTTTGTACAAGATCTGTTCTGAGCCCTTCTGCTGTTATAATTAGGTTTTTTCCTCTTGACAGTGTTAGAGAATTTTCTATTGAATTTGCTAATCTTATCATCTGCTGAGGCACAGAACTGCTAGAAATAGTCAGACATGTTAAAGGAAGAAAACCTCTATTAGGCTGCTTAGCCAATTCTCTGGCACTTGATATTCCCACTAGCACATAGACAAATGTTTGGACCTCACTAGGTTAGTTAAGAATAATTATGAAGGTGTTCAATACAGAGCTATTATTGTTAGTCTTAAAAACCAGTTTTGTTTTGGAAGGTTGTCGTGATTTAACCCCAGCTGGCAACTGAGCCCCACACAGCCAATGGGATGGGGGAGAGTATCAGAAGGGTAAAAGTGAGAAAACTCGTGGGTTGAGTTTAATAGGGAAAGCAAAAGCCGCGCAGGCAAGCCAAGCAAAACAAGGAATTCATTCACTCCTTCCCATCGGCAGGCAGGTGTTCAGCCATCGCCAGCAAAGCAGGGCTCCATCACGCGTAGCGGTTACTGGGGAAGACAAATGCCATCACTCTGAACTTCCCCCCCCTTCCTTCTTCCCCCAGCTTTATATGCTGAGCTTGACATCATATGGTATGGGACATCCCTTTGGTCAGTTTGGGTCAGCTGTCCCAGCTGTGTCCCCTCCCAGCTTCTTGTGCCCCCCCAGCCTCCTCACTGGTGGGGTGGGGTGAGGAGCAGAAAGGGCCTTGGCCCTGTGCAAGCGCTGCTCAGCAGGAACTGAAACATCCCTGTGTTACCAACACTGTTTCCAGCACAAATCCAAAGCAGAGCCCCATACCAGCTACTGGGAAGAAAATTAACTCTATCCCAGACAAAGCCCAGCACAAAGGCGTGCTACAGAATAAACACAAGTGCGTGTGTAATTGCACACACAGGGCAGCTAAGCTTTACAGACCTCACCTACAATTTTGCTTGGAAGTGAGGGTGACACTTGTGTTAATGACACCTATAGCCAGCCTTGTACTAAATTAGAGACTAAATTAGAGCAATCCTATGATGATCTACCTTAAATTTGTCTATAGAACTCTCTAAAGCTATGACAATAGTTGCTGTGTAACACTGTGGTACAGTCAGCATCTTACCAGCTTCCCAGCACATAAGTTACACCAGCTCCATGTTTCAGCCTTGCTCTTACTGTGTGTGTCCTGTGCTGACTCGGGGCCACCTCAGCATTCACTGTGGCAGGGAAGTCACTGCCTCACTATGTGAGCTAATCATGAGACTGATTTGAACCACTCAAAGGGCACAAAGGAACTTTCTGGAGCTGAAAATCCAATCATATATACATACATACATGCACACGCACATGTGTATGCATATATATCCTACATAAACAAATAGGATTACATGTATGTATATCCAATACCTTTATATATGTATCTATACGTATATTCTGCTGCTGAAAAGCTACTGAAGAATAGAGAGAGATTTAGAGGCACTGTTGAAAGAGATTCTGTGAGGTTCCTAACTTTTCTTTAATTAAAGAAGTAGTTCTCAGTTTTTAGAAACAATTTTTTTTTCTTTTACCAAAAAAGGCCTTTCTGTAGATTCTATATAGCTGGTTGGTTTGTTTGTTTTACACATGTAATGTCAAAGAGCAATGGAATATCCTTGCCACAGAATAAATAGGCAATTTATTTAAAATAACCTTATAATATATTGTTTTGACATCTACAGTAAACCCAAGGACAATAAATTATCTGATTAAAACCTCTGTTTTCTGTTCTGTGTTGGAGAACTCAGTCCATAAGCAGATATCTAGCAGACTTGCAAACCTTTAAGAGAAAACAGAGTAACAGTAAACTTACTGTTTACTGTAATTTCTTTTGTGTCATGGAACACAGTTACGGATTTTAGATAACTTCTAGCAGGTTGAATGATGCACTAAGTTTGAAGTAGGTTATTGAAGTCACAATCTGTATCTAAGGAGGAATTGAATCTTTCAGACATTGCATAGAAATTCTTACTGGAACATAACTTTTGTGAGGTGATCATTTTGTGACAGATATATCTGTTATTATGAGATATATAAACATTTTACGAACATGCAATCTAGATTGATAATAGAGGAAGATTTTATTTTGAAATTCAACCTTTGCTAATACAGTTTTTTCTTCTCTCCATGCTTGTTTATCTTAAAGAATATCAGTTATTTCAAGAAAGTAGTTCTAAAGAGGTTAATGGATTTTTGTGATAAAACACAACCAATATATAAGTTCTAGTCCAATCTGCTGTTTTCAAAGCTACAATAAATTTTTCAAATGAAGGGCACATTTTTGTTTAAGAATTGTATTCCAGATGATGAACTAAAAGTTAAATAGTGCTTTTAGTAAATTGCAAATGATGAGATTCGAATAAAGAAGAGCTAGTCAGAGTATTGAACTCACTGAGAAATATATTGAAATTAATAAACTTGGGAAGAAATCTAGGGCTGTTTCTGCTTGGCTGAGCCGTTAGAACCTCTATGGGCATTTGGAATTTGGGAATAGCAGGGACAAATTTTCCTTTATGTTTTCACAGTTAGATAGAGTAGGGTAGATGGGTAGGTTGGAGTCAAAAGCTTTTTATCCTTGATGTGATTCCTGTGACTCTTACCATGGTCAAGAAATCCAAGAATGGAAATGCTATATACCTGCTTTCTGAGAAAATTAAAAAGGGAAGTAATTGTATGATTGTTAGAACTGGCCAGGAAAGGGAAATCTTCTGCTGAAAAAGAATTTTGCATCTTCTAAACTGGAATTTTGTCTTTTATTTGGGTGGTGGTTTTTTGTTTGTTTGTTTAAACCCAAACAAACCAAGGAACAAACAAAAAACCCACCCAACCAACTTTCTTGAAAGAGTTTTTTCAGGGGACAAGATACATTTTGGGAGAAATTAAATGAATGGCCTGATGTAAACTAGGGTCTGTGTCTTTTGACAGCATACGGAAATTTTTCTGGCCAAGGATATGTGATTTCTGCATAAAGGAAGTTTTCTATCACAAAATTATTCCAACAAAGAATTTCCAGTTGTCCCCAACTGTTATAATTCTGGCTATTAATAATAGCATCCTCTATACGCAGGTCCTCTTTAAATACAAAAGGAAAACAGCCCCCTGTTCTTAGGCTTAGGGGCGCTTAGGGACATGGTGTAGTGGGCATGGTAGTGTTGGGTTGACGGTTGGGCTCGATGGTCTTAGAGGTCTTTTCCAACCTTAATGATTCTATGACTTCACTCCACCATTGTTAAAAAAGCAAATTGTTTCTCATCTTTCAATGGCTAAGTTTTTCTAAGAAAGATCAACTGCTTTTGTCAAAAACAGGCCTTAAAATTGCCTCAGATTTTCGTATTCTCCCCATTGATTGAATCTTAAATATCCTGTTGACAATGAACTTCCATACCATAACTCTTCAGCCACATACATTGGCTGCATCCTGAGGCAAATACAGAATATGTATATCTATATAACAATCCAGAATGAATATCAAAAAGGATGTTATAGATCTGCTCATAGATTCTGAACAGATTTAAACAAACTGACAAGGGTTTCATGCTGCCTATAACAAATGCACGCATTTTAGGTTTTATCTAAGGAGAGCGCCTTTTGTAAATGAACGTACTTAGCACCAGAGCTGTATTTAGAAACTAGTGAGGAGGAACTGAGTAGCACAGTTCACAGAATTTCAGATAGTGAAAGGACAAAATACAAACTCGACTGGAAAGCTATTAATGATTTTGCTTTGCTCCAGATGAGAGTTGGTCTGTGAAGATTTGCAACATAGTTGGTTCCTTGGGACTACTGTACTTTTGTGCAAGTATTATTGAACATTTAAACATATCATGTTCACAAGACTGAATTAAGAATGTCCCAAAGAATCTTTCAGTTGTTACTTAAACCAGACAGTGAAAGCTGTTACGGCTTTATAGTTGCCATTATCAATAGTTATTTCTTTTCACACTTTCAGTACTCGTTATTTCCTATGATAAATTGGGTGGAAACACACATTTTACCCCCCAATGTTAATAATTAGAACACCAGTAACAAAATTTTATACTTGGAAGAAATCGCTGCAAGAACAAAATGGTAATTACTGTAGGCAATCCAGAAATACTTAATGGGCACTCTGATTTGTGAGATAACTAATTTGCTAACCACATACAGTACAGCTACAGTAACTTTCTAAAATTGTTTTGTCATCATAATTATACCTTGTGCCAGCAGTTCTAAGCAAAACTTGCTATTAGCTTAATTGAGGAAAGAAATGAAGTGAAAAAATATCTGATCTAATGGCCCAAAAGCTACAGCAGGTGCACAGCAAACCCAAGAAATAGGTCCCTGGAGCACACAGAGGTGAATTCGTGATCCTGGAGCACTAAAGACAAATACTGCCAATTACTCCAAAGGTGCTTCATGAATAGATGCACTCAATGCTTTTGCCTATTTTTGAAACAGGTCTTGGAATGAATTCAGCTATACATTACTGTAGATTTTACCAAGTAGGTGTCCTCTATGGGTTTGGTTGTGGTGCTGGGAGGTGCCTCTGCTTTCTTCTCTACCAGAAGAGAATAACTGAATCACTGAGAAACTGAACGAGAAGCATATGAAACATAGTATGATGGGAATGACAGCTGATCATCATGTCTCCAAAGAGTAGACACTGGCAAGTTTCACTGATGTCCCTACAAGTTAGAGAGCTAGGGTTTGCTGGCAGAGAACAGCAGTGCTAATGATAACCTACTCCTTTCCATCCTGAATCCTTTCTGGAGAAAAGGACAATACCTGCATTTCCTGACACTGTAGCTGCCATCATGCAGAAGGGGACTGGAGCCTACTAGACTTGAAGAGCACAAGGAAAGGAAAAAACCAAAATTGTTCTTCAGATGTAAAAACTTCTATTTTGTGAATTTAACACGTGGGCTCCTGAAGAGATAACATCCATGTGTACTTACTTATCTTGCTCTAATTGGCGTAGGGTTTTCTGGGCAAACGATGAGCAGAACCCTGTGATTTTATAGCAGTGCCTTCTACATGAAATACTGCTGCTGGAGACTTTAGCAGGAGCATCTTCTATAGTAGCACTAGTTACAGTGCTGACTTCCACTCTTGTGAACAATGCTGCCTTCTCAGCAAGACTCGTTTGGCTTGGTTTAGGTAAAAAGGATTCCTGTGCTTTGTCTTGCAATACTTATAAATGGAGAAAAAAATAAAAGACTCGGCTTTATTTAAAAACAATAGGCTCCAGGTTTTTATTTAATTATTTTGCTGTTTTTTCTTCAGTGTCTAGGGTAAAGCTGATTCTGTTGGCTTCCAATCTGCCTGTTTGTCAGTTCTTATTTTAAGTAAACTAATGGGAGGTAGTTCTGAAGCTCTGCAAAACAATCAGAGAGTCAGCAACTCAAATCCAAAAGATTTGCTTCATCTTTTTGAAAGTCATTAATTTCTCCTAGAATGCTGTCATGATCTTTAGGCTAGTGAAGGGTTTTATATTGTCCTGGAAAATGCTGTGAATTTTGTGTATTGATGAAAGAAAGTAGTGATTTTTCCAATTTGAGTACTTTCATTCTTAACTTATATTGTTAATCGTTTTTGCTAGAACACTATACAGAATAAAGGGTTCACACAGGATGAGATCTTCATTGTACTGGGCACTGTTTGGATCCATTTGCAGTTCTTGCTCTCAGGAATTTATCATCAGCTAGCAAAATATTAAGTATGGTGAATTTTATATATGCCTAAGGGAAAGTAATTTAATCATAAACACATGGATTTAAGGTTAGCCTGCTGATATCAGTGAGCAGGTTAGAATTAATTATGTAATCTGGCCTTGGGTAATCTGCCTTCAAATACCTCACTGAACCAAAGTATCAAAGGTCAAAGACGTAATGCGAACTTCACTC
Source organism: Calonectris borealis (assembly GCF_964195595.1). Classification (NCBI taxonomy): domain Eukaryota; kingdom Metazoa; phylum Chordata; class Aves; order Procellariiformes; family Procellariidae; genus Calonectris; species Calonectris borealis. The sequence goes on from NC_134318.1 coordinate 25,053,163, forward strand.
ACGTGATTTGTCATGACAGCGTTACTAGAATGCTTACTTACAGTGATTATTTAATATGTTTCATAAGTTAGCCATGAGCGTGTTTACCATTTGTGGCTGTGTAGTAATAAAAGAGCGACACTCACAAAGACGGGTTTGGGGACAGCTATCATTCCCACTGGCTCTGGAAAGCAGTGTCTTCTGTGTTAGTTGGAAGTAATAGCAGGGACTGTTTATAACAAAATACTTTTCCATTTCAAATTTTTAGCTATTGTGACTTTAAGGAACTTAAATCCTTAAAAGAGCTTATTTTTAACTGAGAAAATACTATCTGTTCTTCTTTCCCTTTATTTTGAAAGCTGATGTAAAAACGATGCTAAAAGGTGAATTTCAGGTGGCACATTCTTCATACTAAATTGGAGTTTTTTATCAAGAGCAGCCCTTGGAAAGTCCAAGGCGGGGACAGTTAACTTTGAAAGGTAGTGCTACTTGGTTCTTAAGATTATAGGACAGGGTTCTTTCTGGGCCGAAGGGATAGCCTTTCCTCTTACTGATATGTGTATCTTTTCTCAAGCAAAAGCAGATGTATAAATAACTGTGAAAATATTGAAATACTTCTTTTTAACTTGAAGAAATAGTCTTATTCCAACAGTCATTAAGGGCATAAAACAGAAATCTTAATTTGTCTTGCATTTTTTTAAAGACAAGCTTGATGAATAAATTTGTTATTTTAGTAAATCTCAAAATATTGTAATACATATAAAACTCTTTAAATTAACTACAACTTAGAAAGTTATCTATTTAGCCACCTTTTGTCCAAAAACCTCTGTCCTTTCCTAGATATTGTGGTTTTGGCTCACTTTATTTTTTCCCTCTACCAGGTTGTGTTAAAGTACTGATATTGAACTTTGCAGAATTTATGCTTTTTTAAATATAATTCTTTCACAGTAATCTAGTTCCCAAGACAAAATTTGGAAGCAGCAGTTCAATGATATAGAATGATTTTTTTTTTTAAAAAAAAAAAAAAAACACAGAACCTCCCCCCAAAACTCTCCCTGAAAATTTTTGCCAAAACTCATATGTTTTCCCAAGTCTCGTAGATAGGCAGCATGTAGAAATAATGATTCAGGGAGATGGGCGCTTAAACAGTGTAAGTATTAAACAAGTAATAAATGAAAGTTCTCCTTAAAATAGCCATTAATCTTTCATATTTGCATAAAAAAATCCAGTTGCTTAAGAACCTCAAATGATGCTATCTTGCTAAAAAGAATAGACCTCTGATGGATACTTATTTTCACTGGGGGGAAAAAAAAAAGGTCTTAACATCTTCAAGAATCTGGACCAAAATACTTTGGGTAATTGTTAAAACTGAAGGAAGTATCTTGTAATCCTGAATAAAAGTAAGATAGTACTAAGTACTTCCTATCTTAAAATAGCAACCTGCTAATGCTTAGAGCATTTCTTTTCAAATGCCTTTAATGAGATTTCAGTAACTGTCAAAAATAACAAATACTAATAAATATTAGGTCTAGAAGTGAACAATATTTTAGGCAATAGAACATACATCTTAGCAGTAGGTGTTAATTATTGACAGGTATATGAGTTTAAAGTTTGCATAAAATATCACATTAACAGACAATCCGCTTAGGAAAGGTTTTAGTACTTAATTAGAACTGAAGTGTAATACTCTCTCTGGGGCTTGATTACCTTATATTTCTGCTTATCAGGTTATTCTGGTGTTACCTTCCTCTGATTTTATTAGTTGATGTGAATAAGCAATCTAATCAGTCACATTAGAGCAGAATCCAAATAGTGCAATAACACTGGATTCAGTGCTACAAGTAAGTTGTAATTCTACTACTCCCTAGTATCTGTGCTTTAAATATTCTCTACAAAAGTATTTTATACAAGACACTTCTAAGAACCTCTGATTTTTGGACTGTGGAATAGAAAAGGGATAATCATGATAATTTAAAAATCAAAGTTTAAAAATCTATTTTATGGTAAGCTTATCCTTAAAACTCTATGTATTTCTGGAGGAGAATAGCTGAGATCATATTTTTAAGTAGAAGGCCAGCAGTTCTTAATGATGTTGTCTTATTTTAACAGAAAGTTAAAAATATTTACATATGATGGTGAATTTGTGTCAATACCCCTTACATCTACTACCTGTAGATGTAAGGTTTTCAGGAGCAGGAAACTAACTTCTGCCTGAAAGACCGATAACGATCGTCCTCAGAAACCACAGTATTTAGATTCACAAACGTTCATGCAGAAATATTTTTAAGTATCTGTTTGAACAACAGTATAATTCTGTGGTTTACTTGCCTTAAAATGATGATTTGTTGGCTGAGGTGACATAGCAACAAGAAGCTGTTGGTTTTTTTTTTTAAGCAGCATGCAGTATTTTAATTGCATGTAGCCGTGTTACTGATACAGAATTAAATACGAGATCTGGCCGCAGTCAAAACTCTGCCTTGATTCCCTGCCATACTGCTGTCAGACCCGCAGCGTTTGTAAAACTGATTTTGAGGGAGTGTTCACATTGCAGCTTGTATATTCCCCTGCCTGACATGCAGTCGCCAACAGCTAGGCGTGTGGAGCAGTCTGACTCTGATACCCAGAGAACCATCACGTGTAGTAATAACGTTCTCCACTAAGAGAGCGGAGCTATGTAGTTGTACCTATTTGTTTATCTGACTTAAATAAAATCGTGTTTGTAAATTCCTGTGAATAGATTGACTTGAATAATGACTTTCATATGTTTTAAATATTCTTGCAGGTTTTGCATGCAAATCATAAAATAGATTCAGAAGACAGATGGATGTCAGAGCTGGCTAGTTCACCTGCTTACCCCAGGGCAGGATCAGCTAAGTCTAAACCACTTCTGACAGATGTTTGTCCAAGCTGGTCTTAACAAAGCTCCTAGGTAACCTCTTTCTGTATTTAATTACAGCTAAAAAGTTCTTTTCTTGCTGCCACATACAACTGTTTCTTCTACGTTTACAATTGAAGTTATCTACAATTGCTTTACAGAACATTTTATTTCCCTTTTCTTTGTGGTAATATTTTGTGGAGGATAAAATTTATCCCTGCACCTGGTCTTGTCTTTCCCTGATTTCATAGGCATAGGCATGTTCGTGCAACTGTTTCTCATGGATCATGCGGTTAGAACCTCTGATCACTTACTGCTCTTCCATCCTTGGTCCAAATCTTTCCTAGAAAGTAGTGCTTGAAATTCAACAAGATGCTTCTATTGAAGCCTTGCCAAGGACAGGTAGAAGGAAGACTGACTTTACAGGTTTGTGTGGGGCTAATCTGTTCCTGTACCCAAGTCCGCTATTTGCTTTCTCTTATTTCATATTCGGTTTGTGTTCTGTGGCACCGCACAACATATTTCAAATTCTGAATTAATCAGCAACTAATCACTGTTTATTGCTTGAAGTGTTTGCTATTTGTAATTTGCCAGCCATAACATGGTTACCTAAATCATATCATGAGGCTTCCCCTTTCTTTCCTGTCTCGTACAAATAGATGGCTAACAATTTGCAAGCGTGAGCTCATGTATTTTCAGGGTGAATGATCTCATATGTGTTCATGTTATAGCGGAACAATATCATGATTCCTGTTAATTTTTCTTAAGCATCTTACTGGTGTTTCCATGTTCTCTTCTGTACTCTCATTATAGCAGATTTTCAAACCCAGTTTGGATGGGCAAGATAGTCAGTTGTGCTTTGTGATGGTTGGGTAGTTTGGTTTGGGGGTTGGGTCTTTTTTTCTACTTCAATTTTTTTCTTGATGGATTTTCTTAAACATTATGTAGAAGCAACTTAATGCAATGCGGTGTTCTGTGTACTCAAAGATTTTGGGCTGACCAATATTAAAGGTGTTTTATTCAATCAGCGGATTTTACTTTTTCTTATGTCTTTATTAAAATAAACTATAATATACTACTAAGTGCTAATACCTACTTCAGGTAGTTTGTTGATTTGATTTAGTTACCGACATGCTATGATGGGAATTTTTGGTGCCCTGTGTCTCAGCAAAATAATTTAGTTTATTCTGGAGAGCAGAGCTTAAAATAGCTTAGACTTACAATAGTGCAGAGTTCTTTGCATCTTGAAATTCTCTGGGTTTTTTTCGGTGTGGTGGGGTTTTTTTTGTTCTTATTAAATGCTGAAAGGAGTATATGTTTTCTTTTTCTAAAAGGTTTTAAAATATTCTAAGCATTCAATTTATCCATCTTTTGAGAGCTTTTGCAGGTCCTGGGAATCTGTTTTGAGGCAAGACTGTTCTCTGCACTGCTACTGAAAGCTCTGAAATTCGAAAAAATATTTATAAAAGTCTTTTTGAATCTCTGAATGATAAATCTATTTCTAATTGTACTTCTGCTGCTAGAAAGACTTTGAATTATTCTTTGCTTTATTATGCATATTTATAAGGCTTGTTTAAAAAAGAAATTCTAAATCACGGATAAAGCTCCCTTTAGAATAACAGGATGAGAGGATTAAATCTCCCACAGATGTTCAGTATATTAATATCTCTTCAACATCAGTTTCTGTAAAAGAAAAGTGTGTCCACTACTGATATTCTCTTCAATTAGATCATGTATCTGAGTCCTATATGTTATCCAGCTTGTATGTTCACATGGTTAGCAGTGGCATAAAAGCTGAAGAACACAGCAACATAAGGACAAAGTATATGACTTCTCTGCCTGCCTTTAGGGGAGGAAGGGAAGCTCAGAATGAGGTGGGGTTTTCTTTCTTCTCGCTCATGGGTTTTGTTCGGTTTTGCTTTTTTGTTTTTTTAAACATTCTGAGAGGACAGACCAGTAAGCCCATGTTTTACAAAGCAGCTGAAAACCACTAACAATAGAACCTCCTTTGCTCTTCTACCAAGAGACTGCTTGTGCAGGATGCCAGTGGTACGAGTGTCATGTTCTCTGTGCCTATCGACCTATGCTCGCCCCGCTCCATGGAGGGCAGCAAAACTGGTACCTGAAAAACTGTTGTCCCTGTCTGTTAAGATCTTTGCAGAGGAGAATATACTGAGATCTAGTGAAGTGAAATACTGATGTGGGGGATTTGCACTCATTTGTCTTTTTGTTGACAAAAGCTCTATTGGATCATGTGCTAGTTTCATGGTTTTTAATGGATGCAGGTAGCCCACCAGTAAATTTACGTTTTATAATCCTATTAAAATAATGATTAAATGAGTATTGGTCTAGGATGGAGCATCCCAACTGATACTGAATTTTTTTTTTTTTGTATCTTCATTTAAGAAAGCAGGCATGAATGCATAATAGTAGTTTTCAAAGAGCTGTCTAATTTTCCATTCAAGCAAGAATGACAGAATTGCACCTTGAAAGTTAAGGTTGTTAAATACAAGGTAACAAATTGATTAAACTCAATTAACAGGTGGAACATCATGGTAGGCTAACTGGGCAGTACTTGGACTTAATTATCTCATAAGTGATGTAAGGAATTTATTACCCTTTTTTGGATAACTGAAAAGAGATACACACCTGCACATTAATACTTATATACAGTACATAAAATTATGGATGATTTAGCTTTGGGTTTTGCTTGTTTGGTGAGAGCCACAAAACTAAGGTACAAATCTCAGGCAGATATTCATTAACACGAATATGTCTTTTCCTCTTTGTACAGATAAAAGAAGTCTTGGCAAAGCTAAAGAGGAAAATTATCTCTGCTGTGCCAATGACATTTCTACTGAATGCATTGCCTTAATGCAAAGTCAATATCTACTTAAATGCTTCCAAGACTTAGTAAATGGAAGTACAAATTCAATATTCTGTATAAACAGTTTAATTTAGTTAAATATTTGAAGCTGCGGCATAGCAGAATCATGAAAATATTTGCTGAAGTTTACTCCACTTTTACAGTTGCTTTTTAGTAGCTGTGTTTTAGATTGTGTTTGAAGGTCCCAGTAACCTTCCACACATAATGTAATAAGTTATACAAAGCCTAGCATTTTGTATGAATTCTTCTGTAATAATAGTTTTAAATATATTGGTCTAGATCTTCCTCTTTTGGTGCCAGTGGCAAGAATCCTATTAATTTAACTGAAGAAAGAATATGCCTGTTTAGAAAACAACCATGTGCTGGCTTCTGAAAGACTTGATGCACAAGTGTATTTAAAAAAAAAAAAAAAAAAAAAAAATTACTTCCATACCCAATAATAGATTGACACAATTCACATGTATTCATGGGTATTAAGAACTGAATGGCCAGAACAGCTGGGCCAATTCTTTTTACTTTAGCTAATCTCTCAGTCTCCCTTTTATCTTAGGGAATGAGTTGGCAGTTGTGGTGTGGGTGTTTGGATACTGTTTATGAAGTCATTATCTGTTATATTTATGTTGGTCCTGGGTTATATATTTTAATCTGGGCACATTAATGAAACTGTTTATATGTATTTTTAAATTATGATCAAAGTTGCTAGCAGCATTGGCTAGCCATGTTTACAAAGTTTCTGAAAAAACTGTATAATAGACAGTTAAAATATTTGATAGTAAGACTTTCCTCCTCCTCCTATGGAGCGTAACAACTTTTCCAATTTTTATGATATTAAGAATACAGTGCCTGCTTACCTAGTGTGGAAGGTACCTACAATAACAGCAATCTGCTGTTCCTTGCTCAGTAACCTTCCAGGTGGAAAGGTGCAACCGTAATGAACGTCACCTGGGGAACACTAAGGAATTAACTAGATGATAATTATTAGTATATTCAGCTACCTGTTCTCTTCATAATGGATTCCTTGTTACCAGGGCTGGGTTCAGTCATGCTGTAAATGGAGAGGCAGAACAGAGCCTCTTTTACTTTTGGTGCAGTGCTTTATTGAATAGACATCCTCCTCTGCATTTAGAAACTGAAGTCAAGGCAAGGAGCTCTGCACATCTACCGAAACGTGGTGAGGTTTGTAATAGTCCTCCTTGTCTGCTGGAGAGGTTTATAGTCTCAAGATGGCCCTGGATTTTTCTCCCCAGTACAGAGGGAACAACTCCACCTTTATTTTGGCAAACGCAACCATGTTGGAAGAGGTTAGGTGGTAGTCACAGTATCCACCTTGGAGCTTTATTACACGTGTATGAGGTCATGTTGGCTACTTGGAACAACGGTGTAAAACCTGTAAATGAAGCTAAGCTAGCAAACCAATTTTGATTTAAACTCCTTGAACTAAAAATTTACTTGTATGTGAGCTGTGAGAAAATTAATAACTTCATTTTTTTCCATACTTTTTTCCCCACTTTTTATATCCCCTGTGATATAAACTTTGCTGTTTCATTCGATTCCCTTTAGTTTTGTCAAACTGTGCTGATCAAAGTTGGTAAAGTCTGTTTTCTATCTCTGTCCTTTCCTGTGCAATGAACGCTGAAGTGAAGATCAGAATTTTTTTTCACTTTGACACTTGCTATTTAATATGTGGAAAATTGTCTTGCAGTCTGACACACTTGAAATGACATTCTCATGTTTGACATTAGCATTAACATTAGTGCTTTCCATACAACAGTTTCATCCAGGTTCTTCAAAATGAAGCTTTCAGAATTTTTACTTTCCAGACGAAAGCTGATGTGCTCGGATTCCAGATAAAAAATCTTAAACTCAAATTGGAATTTTTAATTTTTGGCCAACTCTAGCTGCCTACCATTGAATTTAAGGAATATTTAAAAACATACAATAAACGTCATCCTTAATAACAATAGAGGAGCTGATTATTAGTCTTGTTTTGCTAGAAATTGATTTAACAAATTGTGACTTAAGGCAAAATATTCCACTGGAAACATACCCTGGAGGCTGAACATTGAACATCAAGTAGCAAGTATCTCCAAATGGCTACTTGTCAGCTCAGGAGAAGTGGAATACAACATGCTTTTTCCCTGCATGCCAGAGCCAGATGAAAAAGTAGCTAAACCTTTGAAACTCTCTAGCATATACTAACCCTGAGCAAGGTAACCTCCTAGCTGCTGCTCAAAATAGTGTTCAAATCATAACTAATATTTTTTTTTTTGTCAGGAGACTTGCCAAGAAATTCTGTTTTGCATCAAGCCTCTTGATAACTCCTAGTGAAAAGATTAAATATTTACCTTTTCTTTTTAAAAATTTAATTGCTATTTGAGAAAATAAAACTTTTCATCTGCTGATGGTACTTGTTGATGCTGTCAGCTTTCAGGAACAGTATCCCAGAATTAGAACAGATTTGATAAAACCTTTAAAGGGAATCTAAATTGAAATTGCTCAGAATATAAAACAAAATGGCAAAATCTATCCCCTCTGATTTGGGCAAATTTCTATGTAAAAATAGAGACAATCTTCTACTGAAGATGCACACACGCACACACAAACATATATACACTAAATATAAAAAATATATACTGGCATACATAGTCCCGTATGCGTGTGTGTCTATGTAGATGTACATTTAAATACACACTCACAAGTTTTGCCAATGTCGTTACCCATCAATTTGCCAATATAATTTTATTTGTATCATTGAATACAGTCATGATGATGAACTTTTATAGAAATCAGTTTTGGCTTTTAAAAATTTATTGGATTTATTCCATTGGTTCAAGTAGTACTAGGCAAAAAACTTTTGCAGTCTATAATAAACAATCAGTACTTTTATCTCCCCATAACACAGGCATCACTGGACTTTTGACTTCATTGATGAGAAAACTTTTACTAAATTCCTTATCAGAAATCATACTGAGTGCATGATGTAATTGTGTGTATGTGATAAATGTGTAATTTTGTAATATATAATCATTATGTAGCTAAAAGTCATTTTAAGTTTCTCTGTGTAAACAGCCAGTTATGAGTTAAAGGCAATGTATATGTCGCTGTTATACACGGCAAATATTTTTTTAAGAGTACTGGTAGGGGAGTAGGCACAAACATCAGATTACACCACTTCATCTTAATGTTACTCCATAAAATAAGATTTCATGTTATGCAATGGTTGCTGTGAATGTCTCCCAGTGGTCTCACTCTCTTCCCCTCGTTTACTCATCCCATGTGGCCTCGATGCGTGTTGTAAAACTATCCATGTACAGGTTGCAGAATTTTCTGGAAGCTGTAAATTTGATGATGACAGCTCCCAGCAGCTCCCTGCCAGGTCTTGCAGAGAACAGCAGGTTCCTGCCTGCGATGCGCTCCTGCTGCTGCAGGCAGGGACGGGAGATGAACCGCCCTGACCCTCTAAGAGGGAAACTGCCTCGACTGCAGCTGCAGTCTGTCCACAACAAAATCATAACAGAAATGACAGTTCTCTCTATGCTCTGCAATGCAAGGGTTCAAACAGTAGAAACACCTGCCTTTTTGGTGAGGTGATAACTCAGCATCTTCCAAAAAGGAAGCTTAAACAGGAGAGAGTGAGTTGTCCCCTGGATATGCTCTGCAGAAGGTTGAGCTCCAGATTGAGGCAGAGCAATGGGGCTCCTTTCAGACATTTTTCAACTTATCAGATCCTACCCTGGCCTTTGGGGCTTCACCAGCCACCCCCACGGACATCAGGACTGCCTGAAGCTGGGGCTCCATTCAGGTAAAGCTTGCAGGCAGAAAATGCAAGAGGTGAATCCTAAGGTGAGGATGCTTACAGCAGTGTTCGTTGCGGAGCATCAGTCTTCCAGAATTTGGTCCTTGCTAGCAAATTTCTCCTTCTCTGCAACTAGCGTCATATCCACATAAACATTCATGTTAACAGATAGAATGGTGACTCCTGGTGTTTAGCAAAGATGGGGATGCTTTCTGTATCAAGTGTATTCTGCAATACTTTCTCCTGGCTCACTTCTTAAAATGCTTCTCTGATTTGAAGACTACTCAATAACGCTGCCGAGTGCTTTAGCAGAGGGGTTTTGGAGAGCTAGATTACTTATCATGGTGTGCCTGGATGGGTCGAAGCTGTTCTGTCACTGTTCCCAGAAGAATGTGCTGAGTTGTGTGAAGCACAAGTGAGACATCAATCTATTGTATGTGACCACTGAACTTACCTCCCCCACCATCCGATTTAGTCATGTTATTAGGTATTTGTTTTACAACACTTTAAATATTCCTCTGCAAAAGGAAGGTAAGGATATGCCCTGCTTCTTAAGAGAGGCTGAAAAATTCCAAGAATGCTGTATTTTGGTGTAAATATTTTTGTGACGTGCTCCAGAGAACCTCTCAATTTCCACCTCAATTGCTCCCTGGGGGAAAGAAACTTTAATATATTCAAAAATTTCCAGTTTTTCTTTGCAATATCATCTCATTGCTGGTCAACTTATAGCCAGCTGTCTTTGGTCATAGTCTGTTTTGAGACACTTCCATTAGCTTCATTACATAATATCCATAATATTTTATTTCAACTATCAGTTATTTAACTGGAGCAATTGACAGTCTCATCAAGAATGTTTTGCTTAACAGTTTGACCACTGGAGCAAAAACAAACCTCAGTGTAATCAATTGATCTGTTTCTATTGGAAAGGGGTTTTATTAAATCTGGACTGTAAAGAAATACAGCCAGTTCTTGTGATCTGCACCATTCTCATACCAGTGTTTTATCTGAGTAGTGCCCTAATAATGGCTAGTTGTTCCTGTAAGCTACTGGTTTGCACGTGGGGAAAGGAGATGTTAACGTTGACAAAGTTTAGAAACAGAAATCTTAATCTCATTTCTGGACCTAAATGACAGTGTAGTACCTTTGACAGGTTAAGTATTCTTTACTTAAAGAAAAAATTTTACTTAAAGAGAAACTGCATTTCGAAGCTCACAGAATTAGGTCACTTGAATTATACAATTAGGCTTTCAGAAAAGCGATGTTGGTTCAGGTTTTTGTTTTGTTTCACTGACATGGCAACACATGGAACATTAGTCACAAAGACCAGAGATTACTTCTTTACATTGAAGTGATTACCTCATAAACAGGAAAAAAAACCAAAACAATTTAGATTAAGCCCTCGCATACCGTGCCTGTTCAATGTTACGGTCTCCACTGACACTTTCTACTGCATGATTAAAAAAAAAAAAAAAATCTTCAGAGATTTAGAGTTTTTTAAGAAATTTAAGAACAATGAAATTTTTTGTGCAGTCTCAGCTGTCATATAAGGTCATCTTGCTGGATTCTGAAGAGTCAAAAATTTGTGAATTCCTCATATGTATTTCTGGGTTTTGTTCTTTTTATTTTCTACCCTCACACAGTAACCATTTATCATGTGCCAGAACTCGAATGTTTCTCTGCTTGGCTTTGTGATTGCATTCAGCATCACTAACAAACCACTCTAATTCCATCCGTTTGTATCGCTTCTGTTTTCAGTTTAGATTTCCTCCTTTGCCTCTCAAATAATGCACTGCATTTATCATCTGATCCTAAAACTCTTTTTAATCCACTTAGCTTACACAAAGCAGGCTAGCCAGAAGCTGATTTTTTGCCAAAGTATGCCAAGCCCATACTTAAGAAGAAAAATTTGCAACGTATGCCCTTGCATGTGGATGACTGCAAAGGTTTTGTTCCATGTGTCATACATATTATTGAGGTTATTCTAGCACTGTGATTGCCCCTGTGTTTGGGTGCAAAATAGCAAGAGATGTGAAGTGCTGCTAGAGACGTCTTTGCACTGGTGTCTGCATCCTGCTTGCTAGTCACAAAGCCTGGCCTGAGTATTCTCTTCCTTTTTTATTTTTTTCTTCCACTGATGAAGAAGTAGAAGTTGTTCTCAGTAAAAGTTGTTTCCCAAGCTGTAGTAGATGTGATCTGTTGCTCAGTTTTTCCATGTGTGTTTTTCACAGGAGGGAGAGATGAGTGATGGTCTGACCTACAAAGTCCTATACTGTGCAGAGACCAGCCCTGATTGTAGAGAGCCACGGGTAGCTAGAGGCTCTGTTGATACCCCTCTCAAATAAATCATGTAGCTCCTGGTAATGCTGGCATGTAAGCGGAGCTGCCTTGGAAATCCGGCTTCTCTCCATGTCACAGCATTAAGCGGGCATCAGGCTTTGAAGCTTGTACCACCGAGGTGTGTCAGCTCCTGTAAAACTAGTCTGTGCTTGCAACTGTCCCGTGGCATTTTCTGGATAGTCTTCTCTCATCAATATCTTGCATGTTATTGTGGTCCTGGTCCATGAGAGTCATCAGCTGTCACCTCTTTGTCCCCATGACATGAATAGGTGTTGAGCAGTATTAACTGGAGAGCTGTTTTGCAGCTTTCCAGAGATGAGTTAGGGCAGATGGGCATACCCTGTGCTGGGGACATAGGAGCAAAAAGTCTGTGTAAAGCCATAAAACCTGCTGTGATACATTTGGAAAGCTAGAATGGGCTGAGGGGAACTAGATGTCCAAGTTTTTCTGTGCTACAGAGCAAAGCCCGCCTTTGAACTGATGCACAGAGTGCAAGTAAGGATTAGCAACCTGGCTCGAAACAGGTAATTTAAACTGATGGTATAGTTTTATTTTCTGAAGTTACTAAGGTATATTTTTTTACTAAGCCTTTTCTATCTTCTTCCAACCCCCAGTGTAACTCTTTCTAGGTACTATTAAGTAATTCAGTGAACTTGGCATTGTGGCTATGATTTTCAGTAGGCTAGGAATTAATGTCCTCTATTATTGGTTGCAGTTATTGAGAAATATATATGCGGATTGACTTGTTAGTCAGAGACTTCAACCAAAGAAAGAGGTAAACTTCTAATTTTCTTATGTAGCTTTCAGTAAATCTTCAATTTGTTATGTTCCTCATTTGTGTTAATGTTTGTCATCCAAATGACTAAGAATACATGGCAATGAATTAACCAAAAATAATTCCTAGAAATGCTTCTAGGAATGTTGAGGGGTAGATAATGGAATCATGTTGAGGGCAGTGCCGCTTTAAAATGAAATATTTGAGAACAAGGTTAGTTTTGTTTTGTTAAGATAATAGATCAACAAAAGAAGGAAATTATCATAATAAAAGAAGAAGAAAAGGAAAAAAAGTCCTGGAGATGAACTGGATGGTGAAACAGGTGTTTGAACATCTGAATGTCTCTATGGTGCGTGCAGAGCTTGTGCTGCTCTCGGAGACTTCCTTCTGTAATCTTCACAAGTATGAATGCATTGGCATGTGAGAAGGTCAACATTGGTCAGACCAAAGGTCCACACTGGCTCGCATCTTGTTTCCAAGTGCAGCCAGCAGCTGCATGCAGGGCAGAGATGAGGACCAGGACAAGCGTGCAGCAATACCTCTGCAATAAACTCATCAAAGGGGTCTGTAGCACCAGGTCTTTTCAAGCCAGAGATAGCAACTTTGCGGTGTTATACAGACTTTGGAGTTAGGGACATGTGAAGGCTGATATATTTATCCTTAAGTGTTCAATGAGTCCTTAAGGTCACACATGAGATAAGTTGCAGATAAATAGCATTCAAATCTATTAGTAAAACAATTCTTTTGCTCACTTTTCTTGCCTAATAGTTACTTTATCGCTTGCTATGTCTTAATTCGCATCTTAGTAATGTACATTAGTATTTCTGTTTCATAAAGTAAATAAGCCAAAAGAACTGTGTTAAATAGACACTCTAAGTTTGAGGTTTTAGAAGTAGTTACAAATAGTTCTGCATCTAGCATACGGAGTGGTTTTTTCATACTTCAGGATAAGACAGAATATTTTTCAGTAGAAAAATAACTGAACGTTTCAACACTGGTAAGTCATTCCACTAACAGCAGTAGACAGCCGATGGATTACCACCCTGGTTTGAACATCTACTAATCTTGCTGAAGAACTGAGACTGTAGAATACAAGGCCCTTTCTTTTCATAAAGCTGTTTCTGCCTTATTTAAAGCTAAATGTAAACAGCTGCATACCTCATAAATTATGCATTAAGAGAGCAGTCTGACATTATACTCTTCAAAACACAGTTAATTTTAATCTTTCTCATGCAATTTTTGTGACAAAAAAGATTGATGGTGCTTGTTTCCTCCTCTTTTCACTGTAATTTTGGCAGTGAAATATCAGAGTATATTAAGTAGTCTATTAGACATATGATTTTAAGGTAAGTAATTCTTATACAGACTATGACCAGAGAAGATGTAGCCCATCTATTCCACATCCAATATTTCATGAAGCAAATCTAAAATATAATGTGACAGATATACCTAAAAGAGGTCTTCAAGCATCTGTCCATTATTGCAAAGTAGTTAGTAAGGCAGTGACAGCTTAACTTAGACATTTCTTCAGTGATATTTGTAAATCCCTTCTTATTTGGAACTATGCTGATTAACCCTAGAGCAGAGGTAATGCTCTCAACACCGGAGTGCTTAGAGGCTGAATTGTATGGTAGAAGGCGTGTGCCCAAGGGCCATCACAGCAGCGGGTCCTCAGCGTTCAAGTGACATTCTCAAAAATAATGTTAATAATGAAGTGGAAAAATGCTTGAATGGCAACTGTTGTTAACAGATTATTCCCACTTCTCCTTTTTCTAAATGCAGTGCTCGTTAAGCACCAAGATCATTCATTCGTGTTCCTCGGCATTCTTTCCACTTTTCCCTTTACCTGAATTTGAGAGTAGCAGCAAAATTTCTCTGTTGTAACTAATAACCTTAGAGATCTTCAAATCCTTGTTCTCCTAGTACCTGCTCTGTCATTATTGCAAAACCAAGAGGTTTTTTGCTATGGAGATGACAGCAAAATCCTTGACATGGCGAAACATATTGAGGTCTATGCTATTGAGAAGTCTTGACCTGTCTCTGAATCCTGCTATCTGCTAATACAAATGAATAACGTATGTTTCTGTCATGATCTGTGAAACTTTTCTGGATTTCAAGAACATTCCTACTCAAACTTGCAAAAAAGATGAGTTGTGAAGGGTATTCTCAAAATTGAAATTTCGTGCTAATAAGGGAGTGTGTTTCATCCTGTTTATGTTTCCTTTCAGAAAAGCAAGTCTTGTTTGCAATACTTTCCAGCTTTAAGGAATAAGGTTCTTTAATTCGGAAACAAACAGCAGTTGACTGTCACAGTAGGGATTAAGAGAGTCCTAAAACCTTTTTATTGGCTTCATGTTGGCTGGCAGTGGAGCTCCAAGAAGACTCGCAACTGGGTGACTCATAGATGACTGCTGTCTGTAACTACCTGCTGGGAAAATCAGCTAGAAAGTGTGCTTTAAGCAGCTGTACAGAAATTATAGAGAAGTGCAAAAATGAGATAGGAGAGGCTTTTCACTCTTTGGAAAGATGCACAAGGGACATCTCCACCTCTTGAAATCCTGCAAATGTTCCTGAGAGTTGCAAAGCATTAGGAAAAGGCACTTTTAATTCAGTACACATTTTTTTAAGCCAGACATATGGTTCTAAACTATAATTTTATTTCCACTGTTATTAAACCCAATAAAATTCTAATGATAAAGTGAAAACTCGGCTCAAATCTTACGGATATTTTTGCAAAATAAAACTTTGTGGTTCCGTCTTCCTTCTCCTGTGAAATTTGGACAATTGTTTCTCTCCATAAATCTTGTAAATTGTCTAAAATGACTTATAATCATTGGAGTTTGCAGCTTTTTTTCTCTAGATTGATAATCTTGAATTTTTTCTGTATGATAAGGGAGATGCTTACATTAAAACCAGATTTAAACTGTTTAATTGGACAAAGTAAAAAAGATCAATCAAATGGTTATAGCCTGCAGTATTTTAGCTGTTTTTCATAATGTTCAGGATTTCTGAGCTAGACATTATTCTTAATTTAAAAATGAGGTAGATCTATAATGTGTAGAAAAGATATATTTTATTGGAATTATGGGAAATGTTCTCATGGAAAAATAAAATGTAAGTTTTCCCACCTTTATAAAAAGGTAGGAAGAAATATCTTTAGTGTTCCATTTTATTGAATTTTCCTCTTCAATATATAAAACCTAGTAAAGAGAAAAGACAAGACATGCTGATACTGGCTGCGAAAGCTGGTTGCCTAAAGTCTACATAAGATCACTTCTTTATTGTGCAGCTGTACATTGATAGTCTTCTAAATATAAGTACTAAGCTTCTAAACAAGAGATCTGAAATGTCTTGTTGCAGTAGAATGGTGCATGTACATTCAGCTGGACACAGTGCATAGCTGGAAAACTCTTTTGAGATTTCATGTGCAATTTCGACATCCACACCAGAAAATTATTGCAAATTGACCTTACTGTCTGCTATTCTTTGGCTTTGTATTTTTAATTGGGGTTTAAAGTGATGACAGGATGATAGATTTATTTTACTTGAACTTTTAATTCTCTTATATTAGAAAAACTGTGATTTGCTGACAGGAGAGGGTCTTCAGCATGTGACTAATATATTTTAGGTTACTTAATACATCTGATAGTGTTGAGTGACTTGAGGGAAATCTGCAAGCTGATTGCAAGAAGCAAGCAGTGAACTAGAACAATGTTAAATCGATCCTAATGCCTGTTGTGTCTGGTTATGTATAGAGAAGTCTTGCAAAATAAATGTAAACTCATGCATGTTAAAAGGCTTCGACCTTGCACATCACTAGGAGTGCTTTTCCTTTTTTTTTTTCAATTGCGAGAATGAGTACACAGAGACAAAATGAACTGGTAGGGATGTTAAGCAATATATTGTTCAAAGGTGGTGAGAAGAGAGGAAACAAAATGTAGGCTCTATGTACAATTCAGAAGAAGGTCCAAAACAGCTCCATCTACCTCTCTGAGCTAACCAGAGGCCATGGTGAGCTGAGGGAGAGCTCTTCACTCCCTTTCTGGGGTTTGCATGTGTCCATTCAGGCTTGCAGGGAGGCAGTGCCAATCACATAGGTACCGTATGCTTTTTACTGTAGGTGACTAAAAAGTTTTTATTTCTGAAAGGACTGAACAAAACTAGGTCGCTTCTAGGGCTGCTGTTGGTAGTGGTGCTATTGTGGGTTTGGTCTGCAGTTGCTATGCTTTTAAAAACACCTTTTTGCAGTTGCAGTTCAAAGATGCATCAGCAATTGGTATACCTCTGGAAATATATATATCATCACAAGTAGAATGCTTTAATTTTGAAGATGTTATCTGGGAGTATCTTAGAGGACGGTTGACTTCAAAATGTCCTTTGCTATTAAGGATACTTTTTTCCAAAAGGAATTATTTCTGTGTAAAGAAAAATACTTCATTATTATATGACATGAGCAGATAAAAATGTGGTAAATCGTATTTTGATGGCTAAAGTAGTTTTATTGGTGGTAGATTGCTGATTTTTAATTCGGAAAGAAAATTTTATTCCTTTTTAATGACTGGGATTTATGTGTAAAATCATTCTATTGGATCAGGAGAAAAAACTTGGAATAGATTTTTTTTGTAGTTTAGAAACCTCTGCTTGAATATATACAAAGCTAATGAAATGCCTGTTCAGCCTGAGAATGTCTAAGATCTAGCCTAATCACTTGTTACTTTTTTTGGAAGCATCTTAGAAAATAATGCTTTCAGCTCTATAAGACTTCTGTCTTATTTCTTTCAATATTTGTTTGTTGCATCACTTCCTATGAAATGTACTTTAATATGTAACACCCTATTTCAAATGGCACTTCAAAGTTTTCAATAATTGTAGATGTTAAGAAGTACTTTTAAATGACTGAACTAGTTTTATTATAGTGCTGTTGTGCTCCACTCTGCAGTTTCCAAGTCCACCTGTCCTGTGTACAAGAAATGTTTGATGTCTCGTGTTTGTGTAATATCCACGTACCACTTTTGTATCATCTGTGAGCATTACAGAATAATAAGCACTGAGTTTTTAAAGCCACCTACTGTAGCTCAAGCTTGATGGCTTAATATTTTCCCAAGAGCTGCAGTTCTCATGATGTTGGCAATATGTTACTTGTATGCTGTGGCCTTCGGGCACTGTGTTCTATGCTGAAAATAGCTTCCTAAAACCTTGCAGTGCACTGACACGTGCCCAGGCAGCATGGTGGAAGCAGCTGTTTGGACATGGCAGTGTGTCACACCAGCCGCTGTGCAGGCAGAACCGAAATTGTGCTATTTATCAGCAGATAAAAGTTCTGTATTTTTAAACTGTTTCTGACACTTGGGTTGTTGTGAATACAACGAGCTTTTTTGTGTCTAAACCCTATTCTTCTCTAGACCTCTGTACAAGATCCATGGTCTTTGCTGAATGCTTGAGTTAATGGGAATCTGCCCTGATTCTCAGAATATTTGAAAAAGTAGCTCTAGGAAGAGTTTGGAGACACATTTCTCAGTTATCTTTGCTTCTACTATTTCTATTAATTTTTGAAACAGTACAACGCATAATGATTGTGCTCTGAAAAATGAGATGTTATCTACATCATGAGGCTTATGCAAGAGATAGAGAATGTCTGCTCGAGTGGAAGCACAGCAGAAACGATGGAATGAACAGTATTTCCTTGATGCAACATACTAAAATGAATTTTCAGGCTGAATAATACCCATTTTAAAATGTGTGGTTTTTTCCCATGTAGTCTTTCATCAATGAGCTTACTGTGGTTTTGGTGCAAATTTGTCCCCCTGCAGGGTATTAGTTGTACAGATGAGTGATCCAATGCCATCTATGTGAGGGAGAAGCCAGACCTCTATTTTATGTAGTAAAACCATGGTCCTACCATTAAAGGAAAGGCACCTTTTCTTAGATAATTGCTTCATCATATGTGAGGCAAAGGCAAACAAATGTCTTTTGTTTTGTTTTCTGACATGACGCTGTGAACAGAGTCATAAGCAGTAGCATGTCTTTTCCTGAGCAATAAGCAAAACTAGAGCAGGAGGGGTTTAACAGCAAGCTGAACTTGCTTGCCAGCAGAGACTGTAGTTACTGTGCACCACACCACTCATAGTAATCCTGCTTCTCTCACTCTGTTAGAGGGTTGAGTGTTTTGTGATGCAAGTCCATTCGTTTTGCAGCTAGCTCTTTCACCAAAACATCTTTCTTTGTTCTCTTGTTATGAATTCCAATAAAATACTATTATTTGAGTAATCAGAAGAGTGGTTTTCTAGCTATCTTTACTTTCCATTTCAGCTTCTTCAGTCTGGGAACTAAAATCAGAAAATCTCTGTTGATGTATGTTAGCAAAAGATCCATAGGCCCCTGTGTAAAACTAGTACTAGTACATACTAGTAAAACTCCCTAATTCCTCTCTCTACTAATCATCTCTGTAATGTTTCCTGTCCACAAGGAGATGATTTACATCCAGCGTTGCTGATGTTTACTTTAGATAAAAAGAAACCTAAAAGTTCAGTGAGTCTGAAGCATAGTGTTTCCCTACTCCTTGAAAGAGCCTGCAGTTTTAATCTCTCTAAGTAAGGAATTGGGGTGGGCTGCACGTAGAGCAGGAATCGGGAAACAGAGCAAGCTGCACATCTTTCACTTCCCTTTCCATCTTTCTCCATTTCTACAGATGCCATTTTCTCTACTTCTAGTTTCTCCCCAGTGTGCCTCTTTTCCCCTTCATATTTCCTTTTAAATACAACTTTGTGAAAACTTTTTAAATACCCCCAGGATATCATCTAGAAAAAGTAGACATTTCCCTCAGGGTATATCTAGAGGAAGCAGAGAAGTGTAGAGACTTGTTTATTCTGCTTCTGCTTGAAGCCAGAAGACACCCAAATAAGCTATTTAGAAGTAAGGATCAGCTTGCTAGGAGAGGTGCAACCAACCTTTTTCTTAATGTTGTACGTATACAATAGCACAGAAGAAATCCGACAATACATGAAGCTCTTTGGGAAAATGAAATTTAAAGCCAGCAATGCTATTTATCAGTCAAGATATTGCTTGATAGTCCTAATTATTCACAGTTTAAAGTAGAAGAAATGTAATTTGCTTTTAATTTTTTCTATTTTACATACCTGAGAAATGACTTATGGAGTAGGAAAATATGTCTCGATATAAGAATGTCATAATTTGTTTTTTAGGAGTTGTCATCTTCACACTCACCATTTTGATATTTTAGTGACATTAATGTGAGTCCTTATTTACAATAATTTACAATAAGGGAGCAGTCATTTTGTAATACTTTCAAGATCTTTTTTTTTTTTGTAGTTTTGTAAGCTAGTTCTATGTCTTAAACAATGTACCAAGTCATAATTCTTGGTGGTTTTTGTCTGAAATTGTGAATCCAGAGGCACAATTGGTATTTTAGGTGTAAGGTGACTGATATGGTACAGTGGAGTAATGTTGGACAATGTGTATTTTGAATAGGATTTATAAAAGCCTGATAAAGAGATTTATAACAGATATCTGAAACTCAATAAATGATTCCTCCCCTGGCCCAGTGTAATCTGCAGTGCCGTTGTGTTAGTCAGAATCACTTGCAGTAATACCTCTAGCAAATGGATTTCCTGATGCTGCTGCAGTCTGGGGTCTGTGGAAAACTGGCATTTTGTTTTGTTTGCAAAACCCTGCGTCATTTAAGATGGTCCCTGGAATTTTAACAGGCTGTTGAACAGTGGTCATAGAATAATATTTACAAATTCAGGAAGTAAACATCCTCTCTCTGATTACAGTTCATCTGCTTCTGTATCACAGCTTAATATTCACTGGCACCGTGAGTGGAAAGCAAAGAGCCCGTCACCGCAGCGGATAGGGTGCTGTGTGCCCCCCTGAGCCTTGCTTCAAAGTCACATTTTGGTTTTGCAGTTGTTAGCATCTGTTGAACAATAACGATGATCGCATTTGTTGTTTAGTACTATCAGACACTGTTCTTTCTTACTCCGTTTAGAATTTTTTTTTTGCTTTGTCTAGAAAAACGTCTTTTACTTGAAAATTTTCAATAGCTTTCCAAAAATGTTTGAAATATTCACCATATCCTTATATAAACTATATTTGATGTGGAAGAGATGAATTTCAACAGACCGTAACTTGATGTTAATCACAAGGTCAGTTTACTACATAACATGATATTGGTGTTTATGGTGCTTGCAGGAAGATTTACCTGAGAAAAAAGAGCAAACACCCTGTGCCCATTTCATTACTAGTTCGGCTTCACACTTTTATTACAGTTCTGTCTACACCGTCAGGAACAGTGTATTTTTGTCTTTGCTGGGTGCATAATTAGTTTTTCTTTCCGTTCTTACCTTTGCCCAAATTTCCAGTGCATGCATTTAAAGTAATGCTCAAAAACCTGAGCAATTGGATATGTTGTCTTTGTTCAAATTATGGAATACGAAAAAAAGGTACGAGTTCTCACTTTTAAAAACCGTAGAGAGGAGCCCTTCTAACTTCTTTCCTACTGCTTTCTCTTTCTACAGAGTTTTTTTAATCATATAGAATTTAGTACATTTGCAATTTATCTTGTTTTGCTGATTGTATCCTGATTTCTAAACCTTTTGTCCCAAACATTGCAGGACACTGAAAGCCTCTCTACAGTCTTTAGCACCAAAACAGAGGTTGTTCTTTGGCATGTGTGACAAGAGTACCCTGACCTTTCGAGCAGAAAAATTAGTTCTCTCTCTGTGGTTTTATTAAATTCCAAGTGATGCTATTGTGCATTGTAAAGATCTATAGTAACAGGTGATCACAGATTTCTTTGAGTAATCTTATTTTCCAGATGGGATTAGAAACTGAGGGTGGTATGTGGAAGGACAATTTTTTTTATAAAGAAAATGTATGTATCAGAAATTATTTCAGTTATATTGTGCTGCTGCTCTGTCAGGGTTGCTGTCAATAAAATGCAGAAGAAATTACTACAAACTACTTACTGAAAGAATTTTTCCTTCCTCACTTTGCACTAAGGGCTTTTTTTGAAGTAATAAATTCAGAATAAAATGGCTTTGTACATCCTGATGCAGGATTTATCACAAGATGCGTATTACATAGATTAATATTCTTATCAGTAGCTCCATGTAGTACAGGAGTACAGAAAGAAACTGTCTAAGGAGAGCTAGTTAAAAACCACACTACTATTCTTGTTACTGACACATGATAATGTAATATAGTAAAATAGAAAATTATCATAAATATTTATAGTATTTAAAAATTATTAGCAACTGCTAACTAGTTCTGATCGAAACATTTAGTCTTCCAGATCTACTTGAGCTGCAATGAAATGCTTTGACACTTGATTCCTGCACTACAAGCTGTAAAGTAATATGGAAATACCTAAAGCAAGCTTAATTTCCAGAAGCAGTCTAATTGCAGCAGCATAGTGATTCAGCACAGGCTGTTTCTCCGCCAAAGGAGTTCTTATTTCAACATGAATCCAAGCTGTGAGCTATGAGGATTGCCTGTAGAGTAGATTAAATTTCAGCGAGAAATTTTAGAAAATGGTAGAAATTATCTATTTTTACTCTAGAAACATGAAGACTTTGCGTTGTTTGGCTCCCGGTAAAGCTAAAGAGCTGGAGGAATTTTCTGAACAGTCCTCTCTTCCTAGGACGTATAATTTTGTTTATGATGTGCCATGTCACTGAAAAGCTCAATTGCCTTTATTTGGTGAGACTTGCTGAGTTGGCCAATAAGTTGTATGCCAAGTTTCATGCATAAGAGCAACAGAGGAGAGCTATCCATCATGTACGTGTGGTGTGGTTTTCCATACTACTGCCATTAAACTTGTTCAATAGTTTTCCAAAAGCAACTGGAGACAGATTTTATTACAGGTTATTATAGCTCTTTTGAATATAAGGTTAGAAAAAAAAGCTGCTGAAGCTGCAGCAGAGAAATTATAGCTTACTTAAGAAAAATCTAGGTTTCGGGGCAAAAAAAATTAACACAATTAGACTCTACAAAGTGAAGCCTGGCATAAATGTCTAGATTGCCAGCGTAGATACAAGGTGAAGAACAGACTTCTGTCTGGAGCCAGTTGAAAAAGGAATCTTTAGGGATGCTTTGGCCCTGATATCAGGGGTTTTTTGGCTGAAATCGTCAAGGAGAACTCTAAAAATTATAGTGGTTCTTCCACGTTGTAGAGTGTGAGAATCATACCCCCAGGCTTCTTAGAGCACGCTGCTATCAAATGCTTAAACCAGAGGGAAGGTTCTCTACGGCACTACTGCATGAGAATAAGGGTGCTAAAAGCTGGGCATCTTTTAAAGATACAAAATGCTACATTTCTTGCATCAGAGTTGAATTTCTACACCGAAAATAACAAAAACAAAAAATCCAAAGGCGACAGTGGTATGTTCCTGGCGGTTTCATTGGTTATAAATAGTTAGGAACACAAGTGAGGAATCCTGAAATGTGGATTATTCTACTCATATGGTATTTGTTTCGGTCTTTCCTGGAGATATGTATAAAACTAGAGGAAAAAAAAAATTAGTGGGAAGGAAATGGAGGGTAGAAATTAGAGATGCAGATGAAGCTAGTTGACCCAGTGGAATAAAATAAGTAAGCAGTAAGTAAAATGCTTAGGCCAGCTTTTCAGAGCTCATTACTTGCCTAAAGATACTCAAGCACTCTGAAAATCCCCCTAGTTACTTGTCTGCATCTTTAGGCAGCTAATGAGCCCTGCAAAGTCAATGCTTTTCCTGTGCATCCTTCTAAGAGCAATAGCATAACAGTCAGCACGTGTAAAGTGCATGTGGAAAATATGATGGGAGATGTTTTAAATGAAACTTTTGCAGAATGAGTTGTGATCGAGTACAATTCCTAACAAGCAACCCTAGCATGATGCATTCTACTCAAGACCTTATTTAAGACGATGTTTTAGTGATAGAGATTTGTTTTAGTATGGATAATGAGGAGCATCAATTTATTGTACCGTGCATAACTTCAGAAGTAAATGTTTGTTAAAACCACATTTAGTAAACAGTTAAATAATGTTTGACTCTTATGTGATCCTTTTTGAAAAGTGGCGAGAAAACAAACTACTACTTGCTGACCATAAATTCCTACTGTCATAACAACTTTATGGTAGCTGTTCTGTAGTATTCTCTCAGTCTTGCCCCTCAGCATCCCTAATGCTCAAATTTATTCCTCATAAAGTAGTTTTTCCCCACTGAATTTGCATTCTGCATTAAGATTAGCTGATACTTTTAGTATGCTTTATATCTACACACTTGACAGAATGATCTGCTTTTAATTCATCCCTCTGACATTTTCAGTATTATAATTAATATTTTAAAAACCTACACAGGCCTTGAATACTGCATAGAATAGCAAAACTTGTCCCGTTCAATAGGAAAAATAAAACCATAAAATTACCCACAGAAGAACTTCTATTACAACATAAACCAAGAATATTAATCTACAAATACGTTGTAACTGTTTCCAGAAAGAAAATAAACCATCTAGTTATAGGTGTTATTGCTCCCAACATCTACTTTTCTGGCTTCCAGCCAGTTAGGGAACAGCAGAAACGTGGACTATTCTGGCACAATGGATATTTGTTGCTACCTCCATCTCAGCAGATACAAAACATTGCTGAATTGAATGTGCTGCTACAGTACAAGTGGGGAAGAGAAATAATTGAAATTGGAAATGCAGCAACAAGCTTAGGTTCCCATGCAGGGTTTGTGTTGCTGGTCAATGACTGTAAATACCCAGAGCAAAACTGGTAAATGTTAAGTGTCTTTTATTTAGTTAGTTTTTTGATGCTTGGTCTTTCCCAGAGCGGTTGGCAAATGATTGATGTCTATGCATTGCGCATTCAGTAAGGTTCATAAGGTCTAGATATGCCAAAGCTCCTTGAATTCTCATTCAAAGATTTAATAAGAAAGCAGAACTGTCCAGGAAGGAGCTTTTTCATTTGCGTTTTTTTCACTACATTGATTTTGAAACTGCTTTCTATTCCACTTTCTATCTGTTATTTATTCCAAAATCTCAACTCGGGTCCAACCCTCACCTCAGCAAATACCAGTCATGGCACTTGACATTTCTCAAAATATCTTCTGTTAAAATGTAGACTCCTAATGTTCTTATTCAGCAAAGCTCCCTTTCTGCTGCCGTGATACCCATCTCCACAGCAGAGCAGCCAAGAGGTTCAAATGATTCAACCATTTAACTTCGGTTTAGTGATGGAGACTTCAGTACAGCTTTGCTGCGTAACCATAGTTTAATACAGTGTTTCTACAGATTTTCATCTTAGCTACGGTACTAAGCTTTTGCCAGGCAGCACTCTTACTTTCTTGGACAGGCACAGACAGAAATGGAGCACAGAAATATCTGAAATGAGCCAAAGAAACAATTGTTAAGGGTTATTGGATGGGATGTTCAGCCAGTGTAATAACCTTTCTGATTTGTGTTTACCAGTGTGTTAGAGTCTGCTGAGGCTACTTCTGCCCCAATTAGTGTGGCCAGCAGGAGCAGGGAGGTGATCGTGCCCCCGTACTCAGCACTGGTGAGGCCGCACCTCGAATACTGTGTTCAGTTTTGGGCCCCTCACTACAAGAAGGACGTTGAGGTGCTGGAGCGTGTCCAGACAAGGGCAACGAAGCTGGTGAAGGGTCTGGAGCACAAGTCTTATGAGGAGCAGCTGAGGGAACTGGGACTGTTTAGCCTGGAGAAGAGGAGGCTGAGGGGAGACCTCATCGCGCTCTACAACTACCTGAAGGGAGGTTGTAGTGAGGTGGGTGTTGGTCTCTTCTCCCAAGTAACAGCGATAGGACGAGAGGAAATGGCCTCAAGTTGCGCCAAGGGAGGTTTAGGCTGGACATTAGAAGAAATTTCTTTACTGAAAGAGTGGTCAGGCCTTGGAACAGGCTGCCCAGGGAAGTGGTGGAGTCACCATCCCTGGAAGTATTTAAAAGACGTGTAGATGAGGCGCTTAGGGACATGGTGTAGTGGGCATGGTGGTGTTGGGTTGACGGTTGGACTCGATCTTAGAGGTCTTTTCCAACCTTAATGATTCTATGATTTTAACTTGCAAAATAAAGTAAAATTTGAGCTGGAACAGATTTTCAATTGTGCTGATACAGGCTTTCATTTATCCAGGAGACTAATAAAATATGGTACCTCTCATTAGCGGGGCATTGTGTCATTCAACTTCAGCTTTACTTTTTATCTTATTTCAGCTTTTTCCTTGTAATTTAATTGCTTTGGTTTTTTTCTTGGCTTATAATTCTCCTCTCTCCTACGTGCGTAAGTTACTTTGTTCCCCCACCTGTATTTGTTGTTCAACTACCCAAACATAGGTGAAGAATTCAAGTAAATGGGATTTTCAGAAATAGTTTATTCCTTTAATTTGGGTTGGGGTTTTTTTGGAACTGACTGAGAAATCATAAATAAAAAGAAGCGTTTCAAATATGCTATCGTTAGAGCTATTTATGAAAGATTACACTGCCTTCGTGCTTCCTGACACTTGCACAAACATCAGTCTGAATTTTGCTTCCATGTTACATTTTTAACTGTGGGTTTAATAGGACTCGTTTTATCACTTCCTCCCTCCTTTGGTGTGGCTGCTGTCCAGATAACGCTCTTCCCTTGCCATGTTCCAACTCATTTTCTGCTTTTATTTCCAGTCTTTCCAAGTCAAATTACCACCAGATTTTATTAACTACTTAGGTTTTCCTCACACTTACCCAACATTTCCCCACCTGTTAAAGTAAAACCTCACTAGAACTCTTCTCTGGATATTTTGAACATTAAGGTATATTGTTTACATTTTTAACTATTAGTTGCCTCTTAATTTTTATTTTTGATCCAGTAGTATGCATTTCTAAAGCAAAGAAAGTTTATTTTAAGGGTGAGATTTCATTATATGCTAGGAAAAATATGTATAGCAGCTGGAAATCGTTGGTATAGGATTAGAAAAAGAGATGCAAATTATCATGTTAAACCACATCTGTGCTGCCCACACACTTAGCAATACTAGGGAATTGCCCTGCCTCTAACTTGGGGAAAAAATAATCATAACAGCATGCTCATTCTTTAAGCTAGGGCAACAAACAACATTTTATTAGTTCTCCACCTGTATGCCTGATGGATGCTTTTAGGCCATTTCTGCCTCCTTTGCAGCTTTTCAAATCACCAGAGTAGTATCAAAGGGATGTGGGAGCAACAGGGAATTGTTCCTGCTATATCAAGTGCTTGACTGGAATTTAGATAGATTTACCTTATTTGTCTCCCCGTCCCCCTGCCTCCTCTGGTTCTCTAGAAAATAAGAAATTGAGTGGTTTAAAGGATTTGTTTTTAGAAAATTGAGTTGATGGTCCCATCATCTTCAGATTATTTCAGTTTCTCTGAATATTTCATTTGGTATTTTACTGGAATAAATCAAGACTTCTTAACTGGTTTGTTAATTTTTTTTTTTAAGCTGGTATTTTATTCATTTCTTTATCTTGAAGTACCTGATTCTTTTCTATTTTTCTGTGATTTAAAAAAATAATTTTGTTAACATTGGTCTTGTAAATCAATTCCTTTTATATGCTAAATGACTTCTCCAGACTTGGCTGCTTGCATAAATTGATGTTTAGCATCATCTTGTTTTTATCATTATTCTCGTATTTCCAGTCTTCACCGTTTCATTTATGATACTTATAAGATATTATACCAAAAGCTTTAAAAACTCGGTAGTGTTAACATGTTCATTAGCATCTCTTCCTCCTTTAGCATCAGAGATATGCTTTCCCCATCTATTTTTCCCTAACTTTTTTGGATCTCATTTTAAACCACGTAATCCTTAGGACTTTTTGAATCCTCTTGAAGGATTCCCCACCAACAACAACTGTAATTCACTATGTATTCTTGGTCACTTTTTTTTCCTACTTCTGCAATTTGCTAGCTGTTTAATTCTCGAATCTTTTTTGAAGACGTGTCTTATTTGAAGACATACACGTTGCTATTTATTTGTTGTTTGCTTTCTTTTTGGAAGAGCATTGGTAAGATTTAAACTATTTTATAGTTTCTTAAGTTTTCTTTCTTCCAGCTAACATATATTCCTCCTGTGTCATACTCCTCAGTTAATTGTGTCGCTTCTAAAATGTTCCCCTTTGAAACAAAATACCTCTTTGATTTAATGAAATAAGCATTAGACCACACTTTTGTTCATATTCTAAAACTAGGCATGCTTTGCACTCATTGCTCCGTGTGAAATAAAACTTTATTCATGGAAGCGGTGAACAGGGGTTAGTTTTGATTGAGTCTAACTGCCCAGCCCTGTCAAGGCTGAAGTATTTCTAGACATGCCCAGGAATAAAGCGTTAGTTAAGTGGAAATCAGAATGCTGAAAGTTTAAGCCTCTACTGATTTTGATGGAAATAAAACTGGCATTTTCAGGTTTGCAACATTGGAGTGGTGTGACTTAAATCCATCTTATGGATAGCAAAACTTTTTGTGGCTTTATATCCTAGCTTCTGCATGAAAAGGTGGAAGTTAAGTGTTTAATCAGCATACGCGTTCTTGTGCCTTTCTGTGGTTTTAGGTTACTTTCAATGTAGCTGATATTCCTGGTTAAATAATCTTATTTTCAGAATTCCTCTTCACTTTGCAAAACTATGGCTATTTCTCTTTGTACACACAACAGGATGTTAATTCTTTGACTGCATTTTGCGCTCTCCTATGCTGGCTTTTTAATCTCCAATTGAACTAGTTGGCTCCCTTGATTTATTTATTCACTTAAACACTTAAGTGTTATTGAGGGATTTCAAGACTTTCCTATGGGGAGCTGGGAGACAACTGCCTTTGAAATAGTTGCCTCTCTTTGAATTTTAAGGGTACAATAACCTGACTTTCAACTTGTAGCCTCCAGGGGTCAAATTGTATGCTTGATGTTATCTTCTTTGAAAATTGGCATCTTAGCAGGAAATATTTCTACAATCTATCATCTGCTTTATAAATGTGAGTTCTGGTGGATTTCTGACTTCAGATATTTCCTTTTTGCTAGATAGGCAAGCAAATTATATTCTTTTCAGAAATGTTTAAAATAAAATTCACGTATATGATTTCTAGTTATTATCTTAGTTGGATGACTAAAAACTCAGTTTCCAAGTATACTCTGTAAGGACTGGAATGACAGGAGCTGTTGAAAATAGATTTTGGTTAAGTGAACTTGATCATTCAGGTCAGATGTCTGCAAGTACTGGATTGTTTCCTGAAGTTTTACATGCCTCACTGATACTAGGCCTATTCCACTGCATAAGATATTTTCTTGTTGATATTCAACTAAAACTTTCCTGATGCAAATTTAATTCCCACCCGACTGGTATGTTTCAGATATTTTTGACTCATCCCCAGTTTATGCAATATACTTCATATAACTATTTCTGCATCAATAAATCGTCTTATTCTTCTGTAAGAATTTTCTTCAGCGGTGATACGCATTATAGTGAGAAAAAGCAGAATTTTCGTGTTTGAGAGCTAGTTGTGTTCATCATGTCATCTTTTCAGTTCACAGATAAAAGACCACCTAGTAAAACTTAAAAGAAAAAAAAAAGCCAACCCCCCACATTTTTTCTTAGAATGGTTGCTGATGACATCTCTGACATCATTATTATGTATGTTAATAGCAGGAGAACAGCTGGTTGGTTTCATATCTAAAAATACCACTGCTACGTTACACAGCACATATTGTCAGACTGTTACACTGAGAGGAAGTTTCTTGCTATGATGGTCAACAGTCTCTTTCCTGATTTAATAAAGCCTTTCTAAAGAGCACTTATTCTGTTCTTCTCTTATGGGAATAAGAGCAATCAGAAGATCTATGGCTAAACTGTTCCACGCTGAACTTGGTAGAAATAATCCCATTAAAGTTAAACGTAACAACTGTTTCTCAACTATCCTCAAAAATAATGTGTTAACAAAAATGAAAGGTTTCTTAGGCTGTTCTTTAGTGCTTAGATGAATTCTGACCTTACAAGAAGGCTGTGCTGGTCCCTTTGAGACCATTGCATTTTCCAAGAACGCTTCCTACAGAAATAGCAAGGTCCCACTTCAGGCATGCCATTGTTTTATTTGGATTTACTCCCAAGCTCTTTAGTGAAAAGAGTCAATTTAACAGTGAATTTTGAACAGGGAAAACTGTGGCCTATGTTATGTGGGAGATTGAACAAGGTCTGTAGGATAATTCGTCTAGCTTTAAGGTCTTTAGACCTATAGAATGTATTTAAATGCTTGTTACAACTTAAATATTGCTTAGGACTGCAATTTGTCTCTGCTATGGGTGCCATGCAGAAAGCCATCGTGTGAGCTTATTTATTAATGTTGCAGTATATAACAACAGTGAGCGTAATAATGGTTAATTCATTGAATGGTTCATGCCCTCCAGGCATGACCCAGGCTTGTCAATGTGAATACTTTGTTGTACTGATGCACAGCAAAAAGGAGCTGTTCTCCGCCAGGTAACACCAGGAGAAAATGACACCTCTCTGTTCATGTTTAAACAGTATTTCAGGATAGTGTAGCGTGTGATCTACATCCAGATTTCACTGAAACACTTCACAGTGATAAAATATGAGAAAGAATTAGTACAATAAATTTTCAAGTGTCTTAGGGCCAATGATAGTCACAGGGATCTAAATCCATGTAGTATTCAATTTAGGTAGGTAATTAAACAGTAAAGTAGTATGAAAGCCACAAAGAAAACTAAGCAAAAGTACTACAATATGAGTACGAGCAGACTTTCTATCTTTTCAAAGAGAGAAAGTAGTAAATACTTTAGAAATCTCCTACAATGCTGAGAGAATTAGTTTCTGACTGGCCAGTTTCAGACACGTGACCAAATAGTTAACTTCTGATTTTGGTTGCCTTGTTTCCAGTTCTGTTGGTTTCTCCCAGCTTTGGTTAAGGTATTGTGTACTTAGTTTTTGCTGTGCAGATCATGAAGCATCAGAATTATGTTTTCTGCACCCAGAAATGCTCATTCTTCACCTGAGAAGAATGAGAAATCATATAGCAAGTAGCTAGTACATTCTTGATATTTTCAATATTGGATGCTCTCCTAAGGTGACTTGGAAACACGGATTCTAAAATACTTTAAGCCAGCCCATAAAATGTCGTTAAGACAACAATATGCTCATGTTACTGCTGGGTTTTCTGGGAATTCTGCTCCAATTGTGAATACTTTAAAATACATTAAGTGCCTCTGAAGAAAAGCATATGACAATTCAATTAAGTGGAATACTGATTTCTAATTAGTATTTAATTAGAAATTGAATGCTGATTGGGAAAAGAGTGAGTGGCTTCCTTTTACTAATTACAAAACAATGTTTGCTGTTTCCAATTAGCCTGGTGGTTTGTAAACTCCTTGCACGTGAAAGCAATGAAATGCAATTGTATGTACCCCATGCAACATGTTCGGTTTATGCTATGAGCTATCTACTATGATGTATTTTTTTTGATCCTGTAAATGATGGCCTTGTGTAGTTAAAAATGTAAGAGCTGAGAGGAAAACAATCAGCAGTTAATGTGTAATATTTATCTGCACTTAACTTAGGTGAACTGGGCTATTTGCTTTCAGACCTGCGGGATTTTTCCCTGTGCAGAAAAGGAAAGCGCCTGTGTAATGGCTGTAGTCCCATGCAAGCCTGGCCCTAATAGCGACAGCTTTCCTTCAGAAAACACTGCAGTACCTGGGAGCAGAAACGTTTGCTTTGGTACAGACATACAGATCCAGCCTCAGTGAATCTGATGTGCCTAGTATGTTAAACCTGTAGCTGTTTCTGCCCAGCAAGCACAGGAGAAGGGATTTTGGAGGCTGCTCCTCACCATGCAAAGTACTCTGAGGATGCAGTGGGATTGGGTATCTGAGAACTGTGAATGTGTAGAAATCAATTTCTTTATTGGTATGTCTCAGACTTGATAGATCTATTGCACAGAAATGTAGCATGTCTGTTCATTTGGCAGTGGGGATTTGACGCAGTGACTTATGTATGTAAGCAATGCAACTTCTGTTTGGATTTCAGCCTGGTGAGTATCTTGTATTAATGAAGCGACCACAAGAATTATTAGAACAGTTAGTTTTCTAGCCTGAATGGGTAATTTAAAAAAAAAAAAAAAAAAAAAAACCACAAAATCAGCTGCTGAGGAAGTCTTATATAGATGTCATAATCCATGAAAATTACAAATTTTAGAGTACTGTTTGATTTTATTGCACTCGTTAAAACTCCCTGCTTTTAGCATGCCTCAAAGATTTATGTGCAAGAAACCTTACTGAGTTAGATATTAATGTTTCTCAAGATAGTACTCAAAGACAAGTTTTTTAACTTTGCTCATTTAATATTGGACATGTAAATCTGGAAGAAAACAAGATGAAAACTTCATGATGATAAAAGTCAACTAAAAGTCTGAAATTCATCCTTATAAGCACTGCTTGATTTTATTACTTTGCATTTGCCAGCTCTGCAGAGGGTTTCTCTAGGAAAAGCTAGAAAAATATAATCTTGGTGGTCTTGTCATAGAAAGATATTAACAGACATTCTACAAAGCTCTTTTTAAAAATACATACGTAAAATGTGAGAATGACTTTTGGACGTATTTATTTCATTTAATTGTAGATAACATACAGTGAATAATAACTGCAAAAATGCATTCAGTCTTCCAGATGGTCTTTGAGGTTCTGACCCTTCAGCAAGCTTTGGAGGTAAGGACTCTTGTAGTTAAGGGCAGCTGTGAAGAAGGTCAGGATCAAGGAGAGGTGCAAAGCCTTCATGGGCTTGTGGCTGAGATCCTGTGCCTCTTCAAGCCCAAACAACCCATTTGTTCTCACTTCTCAGCTCTAGCCCCCTTTGAGCTTCTGGTGTGCAGAGAGCATTGGCCACAGACAGCAATGAATTTATGAATATCAGTTATTGACTTGTAAAGGAGATCCAGCAAACCTGCTGGCACTTTCTTCTTACCCTCATCTACCTGAAGAACATTTCTAAGAGACAGAAGGTGAAGAAGGACAACTTCACTGAGGTACAGCCTTCAGACTTACTGTGGGCAGAAATTACGCCAGAGCAACCACACACATCCCCTTTCTTCCTAAGGATGTGTTTTGCTTTGTAGCCCGTGTACTCATCGCACTGCTTTTATCTGCTGGCATAATGAAAAAGAAATCTTGGCTTGGTTTCCATAAAGTACGCGGGTGATTTAGAAGAACACATTCTTCGTAGTGAACGATGCCTTGCAAGCTAAGGGAATATATCATTTTCTAGGGCAGTGGATTACTTAACTGTTGTTTTAAGGGGATTTGTGAGGCTTGGTTATCTTCTGAAGAATATCTGAGAAAATTCAAAAGTTTTTGTGAAGGAAATGTGTTAGTAATAGTGTTAGTATGTAATGCAATTTCTTAGAAGGTGTTCACCAAAACCAGGAAATGTCACTGAATAATTCTATTTACCCTTCACCTGCTAAATACAATAAAAAAGCCTCAGGTATAATTTCTAACTATGGAGGGGAGAAAAAACCTAAATTTTAAATCCCCTTTTCTTTTTTTTAAAGAAACCGTAATTTTGACTAATACAGAATCAAAGAAGCACTCCTATTTAATTTGTCCCATGGCTTGTACTGTGCAGTACCTGTAATCTAAAGGTTATTTTACTGCCTACAGTACAGTTAAAATTCAATTTTCAAACTCCCTGTTCCTTTAGAGATATTAGCTTGCCCTTGTCAGTTTTCCATTAAAGAAATGTCTGTGCCTCAAAATGATTTGTGGTCAACTTATGTCAGGAAATTGTCATGAGGTATATGAAGAGACCGTTAATCCCTAGTACATTTTTAAATTTTATACCTGAACACTAAGAACTGGATGTAAGTCACGATTAGCCATATTTCTTTTCTATTTCACTCTGCTGTAGAAAACTGATAAATATAATATTAAATCTGGTGTATTATTGGTATCCTTTTTGGCTGTTATGGGACAGAATGTAAATCATGTTTTAATAACTAACAGCATTTTGAAAGGCATCAGAACCTTAAATAAATCATTTGAAACTGTAATCCAAATTAAATTGTTCCTTTAGGGTCTTGTGCTGCTAATGCTGAAGTTGACCTTAAACTGAAACATCAATGGCTACTGCTAATTGTGTCCACTGCTGCCATAAACAAAATCATTGCCTACTGCCTTATTTAAATCACAGACAGCTGTATGAATTAATTTTCTGCTATTGGTTGGATAGATAAGGTGTCATTTCACTGTTTAGGAGGTCTGTTGTGGAACAGTGAAGGTTAGAACATGAAATTAAGCTGTACCAATAAATTCGCTTTTTATTCTTGATTTACTTGATTTGTGGTTTACTCTCCAACCTCCCTAAACATGCAAAACAAGTAAGAATCATTGTGGATAGACCTGCAGGCATTGCACATGTTAAAACTGCCAAGCAGTAGTAAACAAACCCTTAAAGGAAACAAGTTTTAGGGAAGCTAATGGTCTTGCTAGGCTGAGTTAGCTGAGACAACTTTGTGGTATGATTTAAAAAAGCAATGTCAGGAATATGTTGATGCTGTTGACGCTCTTTGAGAGAATGGGGTCCTGACTCTTCTCTCAGTTGCTTTGGATCAGATCAGGAATGACTGTAGCTCCTCTGAATATTTGAGGGTGAACTTGCCAAAGCAGAGACTGTCACCTTTTGGTACTCAGTACATGCAGGCGAGTTGGCCTAAAAGCAACATGGACTATGACTGAAACATCAACACCACTTCCAGCGGTGCCAGGCGGTCCTAGACCAGCTCATATTTGAGTGGAGATGACTGTGGGAAGGCTGCTGTGCAGTTCAGGTCTTGACTCTAACAAGGGTTTGTCACTGGCAGTGCAAAACTTGGACTGTGCAAAACTCAGACTGTGCAGAACAAAAGGCATTGTTGCTCCTTCTTGGTTTTAAGG
Source organism: Calonectris borealis (assembly GCF_964195595.1). NCBI lineage: Eukaryota > Metazoa > Chordata > Aves > Procellariiformes > Procellariidae > Calonectris > Calonectris borealis. Next base: position 25,087,773 of record NC_134318.1, read on the forward strand.
AAATAGGTGATGAGAACAGACTGTCCGAGCTGAATTCACTCCCACCGTGACAAAAACAAGGAAAACATTGAGAGCTTTCTCTAACCCTGATGACCACAGAGCTCATACCCGTGAGACCCAGATAGTCAATCCAAAGAGCTGGTGTGCACTCAAGTATTTGACACAAAGCAGTTATCAGGTCAATTGTGCTAGGGGATCTTCAAGCAGCCTTACTGGAGGCTCCTGCTTCCAGTCTAGGAATTGGGAGCCTAAAAGTTAGGTAAACCTCTTATGTGTTAAGTCTTCAACTTACCTGGAATGAGACTTTTCCACAAACACATTTTGAAAATAAGCTTCTAGGTCACCCAAGTACTGCTCTGTATTTAGAGTGACAATACGGATAAAATTTTAATTTTGTTTTTTTATTAGTCTTACAATATTTTTAAAATATTGTAACACTAAAAATATCTGAATTCTTAACTATACCATAGATGCGAAACATGGAGAGTTGGAGTTTTGTTAAATGGTGAGATGCAGCAGTGGAAATCATGTTATGAATTCAGTTAATGAGCAAAGAAGCCGCTTACTCTTTTCCTTGCTTATGAAGAGATAATTGCATTACTAATGTACTGAGCCGTATGATTTAGTAATAATATACTACCTCTTTCATACAACAGCTTCATCAGTAGATCACAAATCACTTTACAAAGGAAATAAATATAGTTAGCCTCATTTTATGCCACAAAACTCAGTAAAGAAACACAGAAACTCCATAAAGAAACATTGTGCTGCAATTATACTTAATTATAATAAAATGAATGTTATGATCAACCCTTGTATTCGTAAACCATCATACTCGCTGACAGAGCTAAGAATCTTACATTTTTTGAATAACCACAGAAACCAGAATTGAGGTTTAAATTTTTGAATCCTTTGATTCTCTTTATTCAAACCTATTTCTATGTAATTATTTCAGCTGTATTCTCAAAGCTGGTAGTTAAGGTTCTCATAAGATTTTTGTCTGAACCTGAGGTTTCTGTGCAGGTGAAGTAGGTGATATTAAGAACAAGATGATAAAGCAAAGTAGAATGTGGGATTTCCATCTCACTTTAAATTCCAATATATCAAAATGCTGACATTTCAATTTCAAAATATTTTTTTTTTAATTGAGAAATGTAAGTCCTACTATGTACTTAACTATGTTATCCTCTAGCCTCTATGAAGCACCTTACAGTTTCTTTAGAGAGGAATATGCATTGCATTAAGAGATGATAAAGCCCTAGAAGGTGAGCCCCCCAAAAAGAATAAGGTCCCAAACTGCAACTGCCATCAAATACCATGCTAATAAGATGCTGATTCATTTTTCTTTTTTAAATCATTCAAAATACAATGTTTTGGGGAAGTTAAAAAAATGAAATATTCTGCTTTGATTTCAAGCAAACCCAAAGTAATTATAACAATTTTCTTGACCGAACCCTTTTCCTATCCCTTATTTTTGATCTCTTCCTTCTTTCTCAGATCTCAGTGTTCCCCTGAGATGGCTTCTATAGACTATATGATGAGTTCAGGAATTTGATCTCGCTCACCTGTAAAAACAGTACTGCTGGAGAGCATATCACAGCTACTGGAACTGAACTGGAGCAGGGGAAATATTTGCTTATTTGAAAACTTGCATAGTTTTCCAAGTAAATGAATACCCAAACTGTTCAATATCTGCTTCATTTAGGGCAACATTTCAGTAAAGCTTTCTAATTGGTAAGGAGAGAAATCTTAACTTCATTTTGGAATCTAGACATCTTTTCTTAAAATTTTTTCATCAACACTTAAATATAGTTTTTCAGCTGACCAATATTTTGGCCAAGTATTTCTAATAGGAATTGAGAACATGATATAGAGGTTGATCGGAAAAGTATGGTGAAAGAGCAGGTACAGTTGTACCTGCAACAGTGTGCAAATATAATCTCCAATTCTGTTCCTTGAAAAGATTTGCAGTTTTAATATCACTGCTGAAGGAATAACCTCTATTGAGCTGTTGCAATTTTTTTTAAATCAATGCATACTTCTGAGCTCGAGTGAGTACTTTCACTTTGGAATTCCATTTAATTATGCATTTCCTTGATTTGTGTTCTTGAGTTCCGTAAATACCTGACAGATTACTACAGTGCTATTTAGCAACTTGCACATGTTTATAAAACCCAGCTTGTTTGTGGTTTGTTTGTTTTTCCAAATTACCATGTGTAATGGTAAAACTTATAAGTTTGGAGATAGGAGTTGTTTGGTTTCTTAGGAGAGAAGGGAACTGATTAACTGAATTTTTGAGATCAGATTCTTTGTAGTGATCATCAATCTGTCGTACAACTGATCAAAAGAACCAGTCAGAAATGACAATCTTAACATAACCTGCTGTTCCTATGGCTCAGGGGACAATTAAGCACTTGCCTAAGAAAGATAGAGAATCCTCATCACTGGGGGCTTTTGAGAACAAGATATACAAAAATCTGTCGGGAGCAAGGCAAGTAGAATTCATGCAATGATTTCCTAGTGCTGCCTGCAGTTCTGTGATTCAATACTAATAGATCGTTAGGAGTAGCTAAAAACCTAGTTGTTCAATGAAAGTAAAGCAGTTTTTGCTTTGCATAAAGATAAGCATATCTTCATTCCTTCTATAAATTATAGTGAAATAATTATACTTTCCTAGCAGTACTAGTAATGAGCTTGTTTATTTTTTTTAATTCTTACGGCAGAGAGTACTGTAGTTCCTTATTTCTTCAAATGCTGAGCCTTAAATTTTATGCTCTAATCAAAAGTAATACAGGCATTTGCAGTTTTCTGTGAAGAAAAATCTCATCTGTAATAGTTTATACTGCTGATATTTTGGTGGAAATTGTTCTGGATTCATCATATTTATAATGCATGAAAGCATGAATTGATACAGCTCATAATAGACAACACAGAAAATTGTAGGAACGATCATCGTATGAAACAATTAATAACAGCCTTTATGGCAGTGTGTCCTCAATTTTTTTTTCTTTTCCCCTCCTTTCAGCATCATGCAACATGAATGGCTGTGCTGGGGTGTTGGTTTTGTACTTTAAACAGACTGGCTCGCTCGGGAGGATCTGTGTATTAGCAGCTCCTCCACTGCGTCTAGCTGCCTGGCGCTGGCGGTCAAAAGCAGCAGAATTTCATGAGTGGATGCAGAAGGTCTGAATGTAATGTGCTTGTTAGTGGTTAAACTCTGCCCTTCAGTGCCTTTGTGCTACACAACGTCAAATGGTAAGGTTCCTGGTATGGAAAAGCTAGAGGGTGAACTAGAAGCAGTCAGAAATGGTCTCCCTCAGTGTATTTCTTATGTGAGAAACTCAGTATCTCCACTTAATAGTACACTGAACCACACGTTCAAAATAGCTTTTACTGAAAACCTATTTAATTCATCCTATAATATCCTTTAATTAATGTATGTAACCAAAGTTATTGTTAGCAACCATAAGAAAATACACAGCTCAATTGCAATGTAGAAATTGAGAAGAACTGAACCAATATACAGGGCCTTATTGTGTAATCCAAAGGGGTGACAGGGATATCTCTCTCTCTCTCTCTCATATATATAACATGAATGCCATGGAGGAAGGAATGAAACAGCTGCTTCTGCCTTTTAAAATACAATAGGCAGTAAAATCGGATACTGGGGATTATTCAGTGCATGTGTTAGTGTGTGTGGGGAAGTCTAATGACGAACAGATTGACAGCTATGTGCACAGTAAGTCCCTTCTGATAGATAGCCAGAGTGCTAATGGTGGGCATACATGAAGAAATACATGAAGAACAGGCCAAGAAAACCTGTTTTTCCTGGATCTGATCCCTGTAACCAGGCAAGCTTTGTCAGTTACTTCCTATAATTAAAGCATTCATTGATTCAAATTTTTTTCCAATGGCTCTAGAATGTTTTCATTTCTTTTAAAATTAATTAAGTAGTCTTTTCCAACATCAATTTTGTGATTAATTTTTAATATATATCTTATAAAATATATCCAGGGATGAAGTTTCAAGGCTCATGAATTGCTGGGCCAGAATTGGCAACGCTGAAATATAGTTCTTTCATTTGGCCACAAAATCTTTATATCCTAGTTGTCCCCAGTTTAAAGAGATGATTTAAAAGCAGTCAATTGGCCTTTAAATGCCTTCAGAGATCCCACATAATTACACAGATGCCAAGCTCTACCCACAGGCAATCTGCAAAATTTCTTAGTGTTAATAAATTGCTTTCAACTAGACTAAAAAAGAAACTATTATCCTTGTTAATGTATCTGATTTTAAAATGACCTGGATCTCTTGATAAATTAATTTTAACTTCCCTTCTTTGTTAATCTTTAAAATAATAAAATTTATGAAATATTTAAGATCTTAAATTAAAAACATTTATCCATTAAGGTAATTTATTAACTCAAGTAAGAATGGAAGTCAACATTACATTATAGGTGTCTTTTTATCAGTTGAGAAGGACTTCTTGGGCAATGAGGAGGGCAGTAAAGACACATTATGCCAAGTGACTTCATTAGCTTTGTACAGAACAGATGGGTTTTTCTATTACAGGAATATCTGAGGAGAAGGTTTTGAAACCTTTTGTAAGAATGCTTAGTCTAGATTTCCTGTTTCTCGTTTTGTGTTGATCCCATCCTACTTGCTTGCTTTGTAAGATGCATGGGTCAGATGTTGTCACATTTACTGTTATTTTAGAAGTCTCTTCTCTTTTATCCCCAGCCTAAATGAGCAACAGCTGTCCCTAATTTAAAGGATGCAAGTCTATGGCTGATTAGTAAAGAGTAGAGCTTGATCCTTGTCCCCAAAGCATGCAGGACTGAAAAAAAGAAAAAGAGAAGGTATTTGAACACAGTGCATGGGAAGTGCAGAAAAGGCTTCTGCATTGGTATAAATAGAAGCACATAAATATATGTGCAGCTGCAAACACTAAATATTTAGTATCATGGCTATGGAAGGGAAGGCTTCATCTAAGACCCCTATAGTCACGTTTTCTATACCTAAATGTATGGGTTTTTTCAAAGTCTGAAATCTGGCTTGCTAAGCCATTCTCTGTTGTATACATTTAAAGTAGCACTAGCACAAATCATACTACACCTATTTAATTTGTCATTGTTAAATAAAAGCATCAGAAGACTGTAGATTGCTCGCTGTGCTTTGGGTTTTGAGTTTCTTTTCCCAAATGATGTGTTGGGTTTTGGGTTTGTTTGGGTTTTTTTAAAACAATTTTAAAAAAAAAAAAAACACCCACAAACCACAAAATGGATCTGAAGGAATTCCCAAAGCCAAAAGCAGGGATAAATATGCAGATGATCATTGATGAGAAAATGCAGAACATTTGGCAACAGAAGAAAGAACCTGACTCTCTCAGTCACCAGGTAGCATGCACACTAGGTCTCTAAGTAGTTCAATTTCTGATTTGGAGAACTAAATTAAAGCTGTAGATATTTACATCACATCCTATGTTAAAATAATCACATACAAGAGGTGTTCATCTTAATTCAGGAGCCAGAAGAATCCCAGTTTTCTGGATTTATGATGTTACTCTTACCGTGCAAAAGGCCAGTGTTGACTTGCCTGTGAAACCAGAGCTGCCTTCTCAACCCCCTCCAAGGTTTCACATAGTCATCAGTTTGTGAATAAGCAGAAGCTCGCTGCTGCTTCTATGTCCCATTACTGGAGAATGCAAATCTCTGGCTAGCAGCCTTGACTATTTCACCAGGACTAGCCACATAGCTAAACAGTAAAATGAAGAATACAACCTGCTCCATAATGCTCTAAAATAAAAAAGCTAATTATCAGTTAGGCCATTTAGAAGAAATGAATCGTAAACATGTTTTTAAACCCATATATAACCATGCTATTATCTTAAGATGATAAGAACAGGAAGAAAAAATACTAACAAACAGTAACAACTTCATGTGGGAATAAAAGAGGTCTCACAGACAGGAGTTGAAAAGGCACCACTTATTTATAATGACTTAGGGTATAGATATAGTACACTCCATAAATAACAGAACAGGAAGGAAAAATATTCGCTATACGTTTGTTCAATTGAGAGCTTCAAGTTCTTGAAAGGAATGATGTAACTATTATACTCTTTCATAAATCTAAATCATGGATAAGATTTCTTTTTCAGCACTTCAATCTTTTTAAAAATCCTCTCATAATAACTTTTAAATGTTCTCTTGTATCCACTTCCTCCTTATGGGATTTATTTAGTCAATGTATATTTATGTATAAGATTAAAAGACCTGAGAATTATATACCCAAGATAACACTCAGTAACCCCTGGTTTATGCTTTTTTTGTAATCTTTTTTCCAAGAGCTGGACTGCCCGTGGATGTAGGGCTGTCAACCCGGCAGGCGTTCAGGTTGCTCAACATGTTCTTGCTGATTCTCAAGAGCTGTGTTAAGGCTCTGCCGGCTCGCAGGCCTTTGGAGGGTCCTCCTGGAAAAAGCCAGAGCTGCTCTTTGGGTTTGGATTTGTTTGGTTGGGTTTTTGTGTCTATGAATGTGTGCCCGTTCCTTCCTAACAAGTGGATATAACCTCCAACTCAACTGTGTGACATGTCTCAGGCCACAGCAAGACTTTATTCTGCTCATTCATCTGAAGTTGCTCTATACTGATCTTTACATTAGGCTAAAGGAGTTTTCTCAGGTCCAGCCTTTCACATGAGAGCAAGGCTTCAGCTTGATGATTCACCATGATTTCAGCCATGAGTCTCAATGTCCAGTCTGTTACCAGCCTGAAAAAGAAACATACATCTTTTCTTTTTTCTCTTTTCCTTACAGGTTCTCTCAGGACTTGTAGTTTCAGAAGCAATACAAATACTTTCAATGTACTTTCAGTAATTTGCAGGAAGCAAAGCTTGGGTTTGTAACTTACTTCCTCCCCTCCCCAACACAGAATAAATAAAGACAATAAAACATTTTGCATTTTCTGAGACTGAAGGCCACTAACCTTGCCCCATGCCTCCAAAACAACAGGCAGTCAAGAGATGCAAACAAATTCCAAATCATTTTCTGAGTTGACATGATCTCATGAGTTACTGTTATAAAACAGCAAACCTGGAATTCAAAACTGGCTAAGCTGTCGTGCTGGTGGGATAGCTCTGTTCGTTTCCTTGACTGACTTTCGCTTAAAGGTATTCCTATTTTCTGATGTTATGGATGCTAAACTGTGTAGGCTGCCAACTCAAGGTGCAATAGCAAAAATCACCTGTTAACCTTCATTAGCTGGAGGTTCTCTGGCAGCCAAAGAGAGCGTAGGAAAACTGATAGAACTTCTAAGAGTTCAGGCAAATTTGCAACGCAGACAAAAATCGTAGAAAACAGAGGGAATTATGTGGTTTAGGATTGTTTTGAAAGACTTGGATGCTGATGATGTGTAACATTGTTACAGATTGGCATATCTGCAGTTGCCTCCCACGTGGAATGATTGCTTGAGACTATTCCTGTAAATAGTTCTTTAAGATCAGCTTAAAATAACATTTTTTCCATTTCTTACATAAATTTATGGTTTCCTCTTTTGCTCCTGCCCACAAGAACATCTGGTTATCGGTGTTCGCTGCAATCTCTGTGGGAATAAAATTGCAACTAGCATTGTGCTCCGACTGAGCTCATTTGCTTGATTACTGTCTTTGACTCCTGATTGCGAATGAGATTGTAACAATAAAGCCATACAAAAGAAATGAGAAAAATCTCGGGGCTAGATTCAGCAGTCCCTCCTGAGGACTGCAGGATTGACAGAAATACTCAGTACAGCTGGTGAAACGAGAAAAATAATACCTTGTCTTTGAGCTTTGAGCTATAAAGCTTTCCATGTAGCAGAGCTCACATTAGCAAGGATTGTTTGTTAAAGCATCCCATATCTCTGTGCTGTCTCTTGAATGCAGCTTAATCACATTTATTTACTTAATAATTTAGAAAGAGAAGTTCTGAATGTTAGGGGAAACTGATACATTGCCTTCATTTGAGAGTTTAGTATATTGCAAAGGACATTGCATTTCATGGAAAGCTGACCTGGAGATGTCAATGAGCACATCTGAGTGCCAATTTAATGCTTCTGAGCTTCTCTGCCAGTGAAACTTTTCTAGCGCAGTGTTTTGATTCATCAACAGCAATTCCAGCTGTGTCTCATCCTACTCTCCCTCCCTCTCCTTTCCAAATCAAATTGCCTTGCAAGTCATTAACATTTTTATTTGATTTTTGAAATGTTTTAAGTGGACAGTGTGATTTTCAGCTACTGCAAATCTCTCTATGCGCCATTCTCGGAAAATGCCTTAATCTTCACTGACAGAATTGGGCTTCTCTCAAAATAATATGGCAATAGCTTCTCCCTTCTTGCTTCCGTATTGCAAAATCCATTAATGTGGCATTTATAGAACTTAGATGTAGGAAAGAGAAGTTCAATTCTTAAATAAATCCAAGAGAATTAAACTCCGTTCTTCCGACCTATGAGAAGACTGTGCTATTATACTAGGTCACATACCATAGTAAGGGTGGGAGCCACCTCCCTTCTCCATTTTCATCTGTTCTCTTGTGCAGAAAATGATTCAATGGACTGAAAGTGCAGTCAAGTCAGATCAGAACATAATAGACCAACAGTTAGGGCATTTATCTCGGAGAGAAAAATCCATGGTTCCAGTTCCTTCTTTGAGTACTTTTTTAGAAATTAAATGAAACATTCCTAGAATAGAAACCGTAAACTAGCACTCTTCTTATAGAAGAGTGCCCCAGCTAGTGAGCTTCAGAGCCGTGCTCATGCTTGCCATCATTTTCTGGTTCCACACAGACATGCACAAAGCATATCTGCATATCCATAACTGGAAAACAATTAAATGGAATAAGATGAACAGGTTAAAACTCTATTTACATACTGCATGTGTTTTTGTATTAAGGCAATTTAAATTCTTCTCAAGAATAGTTATGATGCTTGTCTTCTATGGAGACAGGCTTAAGCTGGAAATACCCTTATGATAAATGACAATAACAGTAACGAAAGGTGTTTCTGATATCCGAACACTTTTTTTTTTTCTTTAACTTATGACTTTATTTTGCAGTTTTGCAGACAAGGAAGTTATTTCATTGCAGATTGCTTGTTGATTATTTCTGAAAGCATTTCTTTTGAAAGTAAGTTATTTTTAATGCCAGCTTCTTAGATTCCACAGATCAGGATTTAGATAAAAAGCTTCTTTAATTGTCTTGCATGGGAATTTGTGTGTTTTGAGGGCTGATACTCATTTATAGACATTGCTCCTATTTTGCCGTACAGGTAAGGTGTCTTTAAAGGCATTTTAAGATGTTGCAATTTTAGGTTAGAGTCGTAGAATTGCTAGACCTTCTCCACTAAAGAAATGTATTTTTTTAACGTTGATCTAAGAAGTGGTCACATTTTGAACAGAATATCTGATTTATTTTTCTTTTTTATTATTATTATTTGCTTAAATGAGGACATTTTTATCCAAAGAAAGTTGCTTGATAAACATTTTTTCCAACCATTTAAAAATAGGATCATTTAGTAGGATGCATTTCATACTCTGTGTTTGGAGGCAAAAAGACGATGAGCATGTCTGCAAAAGTAGGAAGACAGTTTCTTAAATAGGCTTTAACTTTTTGTCCAGACATTCCTGAAGCCTTTAGCTCTCATTTTGTTCCATTAATATTTTATTTTGATAATGTGTGTTATTTTGATTTATCCTGAGGCTAAAGTTGAAGTACTATCACCTAGGCAAACCACTCTAGGAATGATTTAGATATCTTTACAAAATCGTACTCATTGCAGAATGATAAATTAATGAAGCTCCTCAACATTTATTCATCTGGAATACTTCCTAGATAATAAAATATAGTAAAGCGGGTTATTTTGCTAGAATAATTTTCTTTGCCAAACATAAAGAAATTAATGTAGCTGCTTACCGCTGGAGTACCTCTAACATAATACTGTAGGTCACTGTGAATCCTGTAAACAAGCTTTGTTTTGGAAGTTCAGTCATTTACAGGCAACACTTGAAGTCAGTCTTTCTGCAAAGACCAGAGGTCTCGAAGATAAGCAGTCTGCTGCTTGTAAAAAGCATGTTCAAACAATACATGGCTCACTGTAGGTGTGTACGATACTCATAGGCCATATAGTGGATCACGTTTTATACATGAGTATTGGCCATAATAAAGCAGCACAAAAGGAAAACAAGTTATTCAATTGCAGCCTTTTCATATTAACTTTGATTGCTGCTGTTAACAAATTATTCATTCAGTCTAGTGATATGTATGCAAATAGAGGTGGGGTTTAGAATTACACATACTAAAAAGGCCTATGCTTGCTTAAGTGATTAGACTCCATCTGAATTGCCCAGGTATGAAGGAGATGAAGTGAAGTCCAAATGACTTGGTTCCTCTCAGGTTCAGCATTTCCTGGTTAAACACACAGCAGTACAAGAGCTGATGGTAGCCTCCCTTAAATGGCCCAGTTTCATACTCTGTGCTGTGAAAGAGAAAGAGAAACCAGCTGCAGTTCCCTTGCTGTGGATTCCTATGTAGCATGAGGAGACCTCCAGTAAGTGGAGAGCTGTTTCTGTGTAGTGCTGGTCAAACGTACCTTTAACTGGATTTTTCTGGCTTTTTTTTCACAAGTGCTTCTTATTGTACATGCAAAAGGCTCCTCTGATTCTGTAAGTGAAGTGTGCTGAGGTAACGCCTTGTAGGAGTTGTTAAGAGACACTTTCCTCATGTCTCAGAGTTTTTTATGGCCCGTGTAGCTGACAGATGCTGAGATAGGCATTCCCAGATGTGTCTTGCTTCCCTCACCACATGCATGGAAGCATAACCTACATAAAGACTTGGCACCCCAAGGATAAGAGCAGAAGGCACCCAGCTGTATTATTCAGGATGTACCAGCAACATTTCTGAATTCAAATGTTTGAAGAAGCAGAAGTGATCTTAAGGAATCGTGGAGAAGAACAGAAGATAGCTCTTATTCCTTCCTGTCAGACTTAGCATATATCATGTGTTCTCCTTGCATTTAGGTTATGGAAAGGAGTTGGGGGGATACACGGAGCAGAGCTTGTTTGTGCTCCTGTGGTTGACAGGTGATGGAGAGGCTGCTGGTTTGCACTGACCTAATCTGGAGCTGTACTAGACAGAAAGAAGGGTATGGTTTGCTATCTGTCCTCTGCTGTGCTGAGAGGAGCTGGGGGCATTGGAATATTTGGCCCTGTTTTCAGAATGAGCTGCTGGGAAAAGGGTGTAAAGGAGAAATCTTTGCATTTGTGGCCTGTTATAAAGTGTGTGGGGGGTTTTATTATTTTGTTTTATGTATATTCTCTACTTTTTCCTCGTATGGAATAAGCAGTAAGTGCTTATTCCTTTGTAACCTTCTCCCGTGAGTCATTCTCTCTATTTTTGCCTTTCTTTTCCAGGAGTATAATTATTTTGCAACTGGGTTTTTTTCCAGTTGTATTTCTTAGCATGTTCCATACTAGCTTTGCAATGTAGCTCTAATATATTAAACAAATGTATGCTCTAAACACTGTATCAAATCTTGATGCGAGTACCTGACAAATCAACATTTTGTTACATCTTGCATGGATCTAAGACAGAGGGACAGCCACGTGATTCCCTGTCACTGGCTTTCCCAACTACTCACAATTTTTACCTCTCAAAGCAGGGGTTAGTAAGGTTGGCTGAACAGAGCAGGACAGAACTAACGTTTGGTATGTTTCAAATTTCCCAAGTGTTATCTATACCAGAAAAATTGATGATTTGGGAACAGAAGTGCTCCTCTACTTTCAAAATCAAAGCTGTAGCATGTTTTATACTTGTAGTCTTAATAGCGTACCTTCATCAGATGGAAGTCAGCAACATGTTCTGCACTGAAATACCATGGTTTACCCACTTTAATCACATTGCAGCAGGGTCAGATGGTGCCTGAAAGTGCTTTCCAATCAAAAGAGCCAGGATGATTTTAAAAAAAACCTGACATTCTTCTGAAAGCTGTGTCAGCTTCGGAACAGCAACAGTTGGACTCTTTCCACCTATACTTTTTGTTGCTGGATTAATTTTAGATGTGCTGCATATGGATTAAGCATAAAACATTGTTTTCCTGTTTTTGTTGTTGCTGCAATTAACTCCACAGTAAGTAACTCTTCGGGGAATTTCATGGTCCAGCACGCAAACCTGCCCTGACAGGGCTGTTAGCCCTGGGAACGGAAAAGGAAGACACGTACTGAAACCTAAAAAGTAACTATATGTGCATTGAAAAAAGGCATTCCTGGTTCTAAAGCAACCTGTGGCTGGGCACAGGAGAGGCGGCCACCAGCACGGACTCCATCAGTCATGGCCGAGTCGGCTGCTGTGCTTTGTCCAGAGCTGGGCGTTGTTAGTGATGTGCTGGACATCCCTTCCTTCAGTTGGGGAGGTCATGAAATTATCAGACTCTGGAACTGAATTTAATTAAGATGCAAATAGCAAATCTGGTTTAATTTGTTATACTTTACCCCTCAAATATTTTCTAATGACTTTTGCAATGGTAACAGAAATAAAAACTGATGGTTACATGACAAAAATATATCCTTTGGTAACTGTGGCCTAGTTTTTCTATGTAGATTTCCTCTATTTTACAGCTGCTGGTTGTTTAAATAGTAATGCTGGGTCTATTGCCACTTACATTAGTCAGTAATTCCTTTATCACTGAAAATACAGCTAACACAGGGAAATACGACTTTTGGGGGTTTTTTTAATTGAAAAAGTTGAAACCTTACTTTAGAAAGAAAAGTGCCCTTTGGTGAGAATGTTCACAGAAAGTTGCGTGAATGAAGCCAAAGAAAGCAATGTAGCCTTTTCAAACTTGGAACCTTTTCTAGCGCTGCACCGTTCTTGTAAAATACATACCCATGAAGAATAAATACTACTGATTTTTTTAAGGTACCTAATTAAACTTTTTTTTGCATGGGCCTTTTTATTTTTAAAATGAGCCTTTACTGAATGTAACAACAATGAACAATTTAAAGTGGTTGTTTAGTGGTTGTTAGTGGACTAACATTAGTGTTAAAAATCTCTTTGAGCTGAAGCTGCAGGGTGAGATTCGTCTCCTAATGCTGACAGTCTGCTGTGTCCTTCTCTTAGGCACCAGTATGGGTTTCATACTATTCCCGTGTTTCTGAACACGAAAATAGAGATAAAGCACACAGAATGGAGATTGTCCTTGAAAAATTACAGTATCTTTTGCTCCAACTGATGGAACTCAAAGGCAATGGGTTTAGGGTCGAATTTCTTTTGCTTTTTTTTTACTCCAAGGTGGAAAATGTGACGGCTTATTCCAGTACTACTTTCTAAAAGATTAAATGATGTTTTCTTTGTATGCCACTGCAGAACTGCAGCAAAACAACTGGAATGGAGAGCAGACCCATGAATGAGATTATCACTGACTTTTCCTGGTGGAAGAGGGACTTGGGTGTTTGACTGTCAATGCCGGCAGGCTATGTGTGATGGAGGTGTGCATCTACAGCACTTCGGGAGGAGGGTATTTGAGGCATTTCATCAGCCATAGTTAACACTTTGTAAAGTTGAGAGAGCAACTTAGAGTAAAAAACATGAGAATGAATGCCATGTAGAAATGTTTGCTTTAGAGTTGCGTGAGACAATATGAGCTGATCTAACCACCCAACGTGTTGGCAGAAGGGAGGCTCTAGACTGTGCTGGATCCTGCACTGAAACAGTTCAATAACTGACCCAATTGCGAGCCATCGCCTTCCCCCGGACAGCCGCACACGGAGGCAGGCTCTTCCTTCGGGCCAGGCTGGCTCTCGGCCGGCTGTCGCTGCCGCTTGCAGCAAACCCCAGCGAGCGCTGGACCGTGGCTGCGATGCAGGATGGGCTCCGGCCAAGAGAGGCAGGAGGGAAACCTCCCACACGGGCAGTAACGAGCTCTTGGATCAGCTCAGCCATCTCTTGTAACTTCTTTCTAAGGTTCACTGAGCCTCTTAAAATAGAGAAATGATAAAATTGCTTTTAGACAAGTAATTCCTGTGCAGAGTATGAGGGGTGGTTGATTCAATGGGTGCTGCTGCTATCCATGTATAGAAGGACCAAATGAAGAGGGGGAATTTGTTAACTGGCTTCGTTTTTGCACTGAGCAATGCAAATCTCCCTAATAAGGGAATCCTGTGGGAAAACAAGGGGAAAAAACCACAAAGGCTTGTAAGATAATGTATACACCTTTTCCTTAATTGATAGCCTGTAACTACAGACCTTTCTTATTTCTCCCCCTTTGAATTAGCTACATTTATTTTTCCTCTTTTGGACCTGTGTGTCCATTCAGCATCACATTCATTGCAGCCACACTTTATTTTTCTATTTATGCTTGTCAGTATTCTGGTGCTGTCAATTAATATTGGCATTTCAACAAAAATCTTCAGTATAGCACAGAAGAATCACAAGGAAGAGTTAAGTTTTAGTACACCCACCTGATAAAATTTTTATTCTGTGCAACTTTTTCGCTATGTCTAAATTTCTTATTTCAAATCTAAATTCTAATTAAACATAGTAAAAGGGAACTTAAAGCCTGCTTTGTAAGGTAACTATGCACTGAGCTGAATAACAATGACAGGACATAAACATTAAAGTAGTCTTTCTTAAGTGTTTCCTGCTAATGAATGCTAATGTGTCTCTTCAGACCACTGTAGCATCTACAGTTGCCTTTATATGCCTTTTTGAGGCAAAGTACGCAACAAAGTGATAGTTATATGTCAAATGGCAGGTGGAATATACAATTATCCTTTGCTTTCTATACATTTTTTAAAAGAAAATTCAGTTTTCTTCTATGAAAATTGTAAAGGTCTGTGTCCTCATAATGAATCCTCCACTACTGCTTGTACACAACACAGAATGCAGTTTTTCCTTTTGTGCTCCCTGGCTGCTTTATTAAGCGTGAGGGCTGTTTGTGTAAGGCTGTTGCAAATTCAGACCCCCCCAGATTTCAGGCTATGCAGGGTGAGAAAATTTTTTCCTCTATGAATAATGTGGTACCACTCCTACAAATATTGGGAGTATCTAAATGTCTGGCTAGAAATCCTCATTGCTCATGTTTACAAGATTAAATGTGTGTTTATAGTATAATACCGAATATACTTGCTATATTACATTGCAAATGCTATAATTTTATAGGTTGCATTCTCCATAACAAGAATTCCATATATTGTAGCTTATTTCCCTACAAATGCTGATTACCAATTGGTCATGTAAGGAATATTAGTGTATTTTAGGGAACACCTCGTTTCCTGGATATGTCAGATTTTATCAATCTGATTAATCTAGAGTGGGTAAAACATTATGCCCAGCAGAGTACAGTTTGAGAAAGAGTGTTGATTATGTAGGAGAGCATGCCCTCAGCTGCCTACTTAGGATGCTGAAGACTGACTTATGGAAAATAGAAACTGATATCTTATATAATTAGACTCATTCAGGTAGAAAATCAGAAGTACAAATTGATGAAATGTGAGCTAATGAAGATTAACAGCTTTGTTCTTCAATTATTTTTTTCTGTCACACTAAAATTCCTTTCCCACCGCCTTGCTGGTGCTCTAATCTCCTTCCTAGGTGCAACCTGGGCTGTTCTGTGATCCTATGATATTGTTGCTTTGGACACAAGATACACTTGCTCCAGTTTAAAGGCCACCAGTTCACCCTCTGCATTGGGGCAGCATGATGAGTGTTTTAGCACTAGACTTCTAACCTTTAAAGGAACATCAGAGCTATTTCTTCATAAGTGGATGCAGAGTCCCTGGGGGAAGAAAATGAGTTACAGTTTTCGCCTAGCATTTTTCATGGCTGTGCTCTAAGCTGCTCCTTGCATTCCCACAGGAGATCAATATAACAACCCCATCTTCTTGTGAAGTAGTAAATGACTGGGTTTCATCTCTACAATGTGTGTAGGTGAACTAAGTATAAAAGACTGTCAAAGATGTTTTTGAGGGAGCTCTTCTCAGGCAGAAAAATTTTCAGGAGAAAAACCATAAAGTTTCTCCTATGAGAGAAGCTGGGGGGTGAAGCTGATGGGTGGTCAATAAAGATGAAGAACGGTGGCATGGTGATGTCAGAGATTAACATCACAATGGGATACTCAATTACTACTTGGATGGATTAAATGATAAAAGGACTTAATAGGTAACAAGAAGACTTGCAGGAATAAAACAACAACCAGCACAGGGATTAAATGAAGGAGTGTAGAGAATCTACAAAAATTGTTTCAGTGGCATTGGTTTGAATAGAAAGAAAAAATTTGCTAGAGTCCAGGTTTAAAAAAGGTAAGTTTAAGCATAGTATGTTGAGATGTTGCAGATGTGGGTGGAATGACAGAAAAGATGGTGCAGTTTTCCAAAATACCTAAGTAAAGAAAACCAGGAAAATCTGGAAAAAGCCTAAAAATGCAGATCCAGAGGGATGATTGAAGTTATGAATTAAATGGAGAGCAATTTAGTAATTCCAGGACTGTTATTATAAAATATTTGTGCCAAAAATGAGATTTTTTTTCCTTCGTCTGAAATGAAGCAGTTGGGTCACAAAATGTCCAGAGTTGATCATTCATGAAATGTAGTCTCATTATCAGAAAAATTTTGTCTAAATCTGCACTTGTGACATATGTAAAAATTAATTTATTTCAAAGAACTGAAGACTGTTTGACTGAACCAATGACCTACCAGTGAAATATTATGAAAACTGCTGTGAGAACACCAGACTATAGCTGTAGTTTACAAAACCAAACAAAAAGTAGTTTATCTGAAATTCTTTATCTGAGGCTATTTAATTTCAGCACATGCAAGCTGACTTCAAATGTATTTAATTGTGAAATGTTTTCAGGAATGTGACAATAATAGTGCATCACCTTGTCACCTTGGTTAGAAATTATTTCTCTACAGAAAATCTTTCCCAGGAGAAATGGAAAAATCAGTTTCCCAGTCACAGTTATCTCATCCTGACAGCTAGCACTATTGTGCAAAGTAAGTTACATCACTTAATGGTCACTCCTGCCTAAATGGCTAAGTGACATGTAGGCTTCTTTGTTTCTATGATTTCCTTTTCATCTTCCTATTTGTATATCCATTATTCTTAAATATTCACAAAATATTTAAGATTATCACCTTTATTATAATCATGTTTTTAGGATTCATGTATATGATTAAGTTCACATTTTTTTAAATATAGTATTTCATTTAAGTTAATTTTAAAAATAATTTAACTGGTGATTAAACTATGTACAGGAATGTTACATCGCAGGTTGAATGAAAAACCTGATTAACTTAACAGTTTAAACCACAAAAGGAAGCTTTTCTAGATTCAACTGACATATGCAAAAAGATAACAGCGAAATAAAGAAGTATTTAAAATTATAAAAATAAAGCCCCTGAAATTATAAAAATAGATAAAAATCTTTTTTCAAAGCTGCTTCCTAAAAATCCATTGGTCTAGGATCAAAGCTCAAAGTGTATCACTAAACTGGAGGTCACCCTCTTTCCCCATCTCCCATCAATACCTCTGCTAGAGACACTCTAGACACCAGAAGTGCTTCTTGGATCAGAAATAGCTGCTCACTTGGGTTTTGCTGTGTTAATGCAGAGAGAACCTCATAGTTATGGTCTCACACAAATGTTTTTATATTTATTTATGCCTTTGAAATAAGATCCTCAAAGAAAATATCAAACAGAAGTTGTCTCAGATACTGCCGTATTAATTCTCCTCTCTTCCCTTATTTTTGCTTAATTGGGGCTGTTTCATCAGACTGCTTGAGCTCCACTTAGTCTTATTGATTTCAATGAGACTGACACATGATTAAATATGTGCTTATATGTTTTGCTCACTAATGAGGGAATTAAATGTATGCTTAAATAGTTTACTGAAGAAGAACAATGTTCTTTGCTTGCCTTTTAAATATGAGCGTGTATATATATTCATATATATACATACATAGATATACACACATATATAAGTACACACATGCACAATACCACTGGCGTGACTAGCCAGTAAGTAGAGCAATAAATCCATTCAAAAATTTTCAAGAGCCAAGTTGTCTCAGTATTGGAGTCCTACCTCACCAGACTTCTACAGCATGGACCTTTGCACTATGTGAAAGTGCTGCATGCCAGACCTTCTAGAGAGGACAATTTCATAAGACTTCTTCTCTCAGTCAAGCCTAACAGCAATATTGGATAAAAATTCAATACACTGTGAGTTCTATTGTTGCCTGGATTTTGTGGCAGGTGGAAGGGACTATAATCATGGTACCAACCTTTAGCATGTTCATAGAATCATTAAGGTTGGAAAAGACCTCTAAGATCATCGAGTCCAACCGTCAACCCAACACCACCATGCCCACTACACCATGTCCCTAAGCGCCTCATCTACACGTCTTTTAAATACCTCCAGGGATGGTGACTCCACCACTTCCCTGGGCAGCCTGTTCCAAGGCCTGACCACTCTTTCAGTAAAGAAATTTCTCCTAATGTCCAGCCTAAACCTCCCTTGGCGCAACTTGAGGCCATTTCCTCTCATCCTATCGCTTGTTACTTGGCAGAAGAGACCAACCCCCACCTCGCTACAACCTCCTTTCAGGCAGTTGTAGAGCGCGATGAGGTCTCCCCTCAGCCTCCTCTTCTCCAGGCTAAACAGTCCCAGTTCCCTCAGGCGCTCCTCATAAGACTTGTGCTCCAGGCCCTTCACCAGCTTCGTTGCCCTCCTCTGGACACGCTCCAGCACCTCAACGTCCTTCTTGTAGAGAGGGGCCCAAAACTGAACACAGCGTTCGAGGTGCGGCCTCACCAGTGCCAAGTACAGGGGCACAATCACCTCCCTGCTCCTGCTGGCCATGCTATTTCTGATACAGACATGTTTGACGTGGTAATCAGATCTTATCTCATCTTCAGGTAGGTTTATTTGATGCCCAATACCTAAAGGTATTCAACAGTCCTGAGAAAATGTAGGAAAGTTCCCTGGCAAGCCTGCCATCTCCATTTTGGGAAAGGCTGCAATTCTATTTTAGTTCTTCTCTCACCTCTAAATTTCCAGGTTCCTAACAAACTGCATCAATCTTCATACCTTTTACATCATTAGTTTTGCCATTCTGATTTCACCATATGCTCCTATTTTTCAGCCACGTTCATCTTTTAGTGTGTGGTCTCTTTTTAGTTCAGCCTGCATTTGTTTCCTTGCTTCCATCATGAGCCATACTCTTATATGCACATTCTTTAATTTCAAGCCTCGTTTACTTTATCCCATTGATCAATCATATATGGTACTTAAGGTACAAGCTGTAGCATACGTATAGTCATCTGTAGGGCCCTACAGCATTCATATTCAAGGATTTATTACACCTTGTAGTCTATGCTATTAACTGAATGAAGGAGGTGAATTTGATATTCAGCTTTATGCCACATTCTCTTGTTCTATTTTACTCCGGGTGTTGCTTATTTTTCAACAGTCATTCAGAGTTAAGAGATCCAATGGATCTTTTTGCTTAGATTATGTCCGTGTGGACACAGTTCTGTGTATATGTAACCCCTGAGCAGTTACATGCAATAACTCAGCAGAAGAGCAAAATGCTGCTTAGCCTAGCTGAGGAGGAGGCTGAAGCCGTCCGGGAGCAGCACTGGCCTGTGCTGCTGTGGTGGGTGAGCATGCTGGCACAGCTATTTGCATGTGCCTTGCTCTGCAGGAAGGTCATATTTGAGTTTTAATTCCTCAGTGTTGTGTATTGTGAGCATCTTCACAATGAACTTGTTCGATTTAGAATCATAGAATCATCAAGGTTGGAAAAGACCTCTAAGATCATCGAGTCCAACCGTCAACCCAACACCACCATGCCCACTACACCATGTCCCTAAGCACCTCATCTACACGTCTCTTAAATACTTCCAGGGATGGTGACTCAACCACTTCCCTGGGCAGCCTGTTCCAAGGCCTGACCACTCTTTCAGTAAAGAAATTTCTCCTAATGTCCAGTCTAAACCTCCCTTGGCGCAACTTGAAACTATTTCACCCAGACTGTCATAAAGAAAAGCTTTTCGACAAACTACTTGCTATATTCCATGTTTGCAACCTCTTATCTTTACCTGCTTTTTCCCGTTCTGAGCCCTTCTGCACATCTAGCCAGTCAGGAGGCATTGCACTTGGGCTGACACTGAAGCGTGAACCTGGGATTGTCAGCACAAAAAG
Organism: Calonectris borealis; assembly: GCF_964195595.1. Classification (NCBI taxonomy): domain Eukaryota; kingdom Metazoa; phylum Chordata; class Aves; order Procellariiformes; family Procellariidae; genus Calonectris; species Calonectris borealis. The sequence goes on from NC_134318.1 coordinate 25,107,996, forward strand.
CCCGAGAACACGTGCTAAGCTGAAGTACCAAGAGCTGAAGACACAACAAGCTCAATACAAAAGAAGGTGAACGAGGTTTTTGGTTTGTGATAGAAAAGCATTTGATATAATCACAATTTTGATGCAAGAGAGCTCTTTGTGATTGTAAAAAAGAAGGCTTAATAATTGTACTTGGAGATGCAAGGGGGTTGATAATTAACCTGTAGATGTTAAATTATCTATGCTGACTGGAAATTTAAGTACTAGTTATTAATATTACTTCATGTGTTTTCAGTAACAAATCACAAATAATTACCCTTTATTGAAAAACAGTTTCATAATGTGATATAAACCATAGTGGAGTAAGAAAACAAATACATGTGTTAACAAACTAATCCTTTCAAAAGTTGTTTTTCCAGAATGCCATTCATTCATACAGGGAATAATTAAGTAGCTTGTAGAAAATTCAATTTGATGTCATCATTCAAAGTAGTGTATGCTATTATTACACACCTACATTGAAGATCCTGCTTTATTGCTGACATAAGTTAGAAAGCTTAAGCATAAGGCCATAGGACCCTTCTTTTGTTCCAGCAGTGCAGAAACCCCTGGAACATAGTCTTATCAGTCTATATGGCTCTGTATTTTACTTTCGATAATGGTGGAAAGTACTGAGGCAGGTTTTGATTTATCTCTGAATTTTCTGACTTCTACTGATTTATGTACAAATTCAATATTTTCCTTGCTATTATAAATGTGGAGTTTTTTGCCCCCAGGGGAGGTTTCATGCAGACTACTGACTTTAGATTTAACATAGCCCTCATTCACAAACTACTGCTTCCTTTGAAATATATAACATTGCTCTGTTAAACAGACATCAACAATGAGGGTTTCATTTATGATAGTTGTATGGCAAAAAACTGTAAGGTAATCTGTCTGTCAGCCTCAACAGGCTGTGAAGAACTTGTTCTGATACTGTTATTGTATACTAAACAATGCTTGAAACAAAAGAATGATGATGGAGCAAATCCTTTGCCTGAAACCTATAGTATTAGGTAAGAACATTCTTTTAAAATTCAAGAAATTACAATTTTATCAGTGACAGCCCATGGTATATGTTTACTGCCACTTTGTGTTACAGAGAGTCAAGCTATCAAGTTAATTAAAGTCTCAAAGTACAAATCTGACACCACTGTTTTTAACTGCCAGGCCAGCTTTTGGTAAATATGGTCTCACACAAAATGTCCCGTTTTGAGTTTTCTCAGTTTAATTCACCGTAAAACCAGGAAAGTTTGTTTTCCTCTTTGAATCCGTGGAGGAAGTGTGCATTTAATTGTTAAAAGTGAGTTCTGAAACACTGAAGGACAGATGAACCAGGAAATCATTTATTCAGCTTATGAAATACAGATCTTATTAGCATAGGTTAATAAATCAGTTAGTTTTTGAAGTGCAAAATACTTATCCTTTTTTCTTTGTGTTACATAACAAATCAATTATAAAACGGTGTTTTGCTTCAAATTCATTAAATTTCAGTTTCCATTCTAAAACAGTTTGACATATAACATCAGTTAAAACAGCTTTAATCTGTAGCTCAGATCTGTTAATCTTTAATTAAAAATGTCGTTCACCTGTTACAAAACTTAAATTTTAAGATTCTGAATACATGTGCATTAAACTGTATAACTTCTTGAACAGCTACATCATATCTTCTTGGTCAGCAAAGGCAAGTATCAAATTCAAAATAAAGGTTATAGTCATCTGCAAATCAGTACATGTCAATAATTTCTAATTCATGAGACTTAATTACTCCTTTATAAAGACAGCAGAAAGTACAAATGCAAAGACTGAAACTCATCTTTTAAACAAAGATTTTTTGCTTGCTAGTTTAAATCTTAAATAATTTAAGAATTTTGGTTTAACGGTATTGCGCAATCACTAAAAGTTGGTTTACCTGCCAATTTTTAGAATAATTTTAAAAGAAGGTGAACTTCTGAAAACACAACTTTTTCATGCTGAATCATCATCATGGCAGATCAAAGGAAGTGTAGGAGAATAAACTTTTTTGTAGTTTGGTCCTTTGTGACCTTTCGTAACCAGCATAAACTAGAATGTACCTAACAGCTGCTAACATGGTGTACAAAATATAGGGATGCAGAGAGTTTGCTCCCAGCCTCAAGTATGCAACCCATAGCATATTTTATCAATCATTGGCCTATCATCTTGAACTACTTACGAGCTGAAAAAAGATCCATAACAAAAAAAAATGTGTGCTCTGGTTATCTCTTCCTATAAGAGGGAGAAAATGAATCCTACATCTTCTGGTAAATGATGACTGCAACAAGATTGCTTCATGGGTCCTCTTGCATCGAAATTAGCTAGCCAGCAGACGTATTGGTATGGCACCAGCAAAAGACACAGCTGTTTGTTTCCACTACAATCCACAAAGGGTTGATGTGCTCTGGTTTCTTTCAAAGCCTGTGCTAACCAAGAAGTAAAATTCTGTACTACAAATTAAAAAAACTGAAATATTTATCAAATGTCAGTTGGAGGACAGAGAATACCTGTATGAGTTTATATCCCAAGTAATTCCAGGACCATCTTCTCAAATAAAGGTTTAATCTTTCTCTGTGTTTTATCAGAATTAGTCAGTCTTTTCTACTACTTTGTTCAGTAAACCACAGTTTAGGCTCTACAGACTGTAACTTGCAGATAAGAGTTTGAAGTCTAAACGGAAAAAGGTGTATCTGTGCGAGCTGCAGTTTATGGAACTGTAACAGATAGAGAGAAATGCGTTTTTGGAGCTCGTTCAGGTTCTTTTTCTTCTAGGTATGCATTTTGTAACCTGCTGCGTTGTTTAACCAGCTAATTAGGTAGGCCAATTCATGGAAATAGAGAAAATTCAATCTATTTACAGCCTCTTCTATGTGATAATTTAACAAACTTAAACAATGTTCTTTCATCCTGTCAATTATCTGGGACAGTTCTAAAGGGAGCATTTTAAAGGCTATAGTGTTCCTTTGTGGCAACAGAATAATTTTGAATAACGTTATAAAACTTGCTTTGATATAAAAGTTTTATGCTTAACAGTCTGAAGATCTTTCACCTATGACAGAAAAGTCATATTGGAGCAGAAGAATAAGAGGCCGCACATTGTAAATGTTGCTGTCAATTCTCAAGTTTTCAATACTGTATTTTGATATTTTTGGAGCTGTTACCTAGGCTTACCCTGCCAAATCCAAGCTTATGCTATGTAAAATATAAATATATGATATGCAACAGTTACTTTGTTAGCTTCAGTTATGCTCTGTGAAAGTATTTTTGCCAGCTAAACTTTTGTGGATAGCTAGGAATCAGGGATAAATTCAAATAACAGAGCTTGCCCAATTTCTGTTATGAGTTCTAAATGTCGAGTGTTAGGATGCAGAACATTCTTCATAAGGCCTCACTGAAGCAAGTAATACCACATCAGTATTAATGTAACGGCTGAAAAAGTGCTTCTGAACCGAAGCCCTCCCTTTAAGTTATATTTTTCAGGATGTACTTAATGCATATTCATAGCACCTGCTCAGTTTTTCATTAATGGGCAGAATACCAGTGCTTTCTTATTAAAGTCTTGTGAAGTTTCAGCCATCACTTAGATGTGAGGAAACTTCACTTTTGCGTTTTGAGAGTATGTTTGTAAATCGGAGCACAGGCTTATGCTGAACTAAACAATCTGAGCACACTTATCATGTCTCAGACTTCCTCTCTGAGCTCCCTCTTTGGGTTTATCTGACCTGCCTTCTTCCTTGAAGACCTTGCTACAGCAAATTCACTTCCCACTCTGCCTTTTTTTAGTGGGAAAGTAGCTGTCCTGCATTTTCATAAAGCGTATAGGACAAAGAGATCCTAGTCTTGCTGATGTGAAATTGAATTAATAAATAATCTTAAGAAAGATCACCTTTAAAATAAACGTGTGGTTACTTTTGCACAGCAAATGTCAACTGCTGCTCAAGGTCAAAGACGGCGATTGAATTGCAGTGTAAGGGAAGATGTCCCAGTTTACAGGCTCTGGCTTGATAGTGGTGAGGTTGGACTGGGTATTTGGGTTCGTCTGGAAAAGAGGGCCTTGGGGGTGCAAGGAGAGGTTAGAAGTAAAGTATAGCAATAAATTTAGATAAAGGGTTTCCAGGAGAGTCCTAAAAGATAGGAGACTCGGATAAGAAACATCAATATTTTCATAGAATCATTAAGGTTGGTAAAAGACCTGTAAGAACATCGAGTCCAACCGTCAACCCAACACCACCATGCCCACTAAACCATGTCCCTAAGCGCCTCATCTTTTAAATACTTCCAGGGATGGTGACTCAGCCACTTCCCTGGGCAGCCTGTTCCAAGGCTTGACCAAATTTTATAGGGTTAGAAAATAACCTTGCAAAAACACATTGGGAAACATTGTGAAGAAATGATCTGGTAAGACAGTCAATTTTCTGAGTGGAATATATGCATCCACGTAGGATGAAATTATATGAAGAAAGGCATTTATTATCATCTGTTGGCATGCTCTGAGATGCAGAGTAATGTGTGTAGCAACAAATAGCTGCTGATTATCTCAGTGTGATTTTGAATAAATTAATTTTCTTAGTTTTTAAGCGAATAATCAATAATGGATCAAAATATCCATAATGGATCAAAACTTTTGTATTTAGCGGGTACTTTACATGAAGAGCTAGTGGACATATAGTATTAAAGCCTTTGAAAAGTAAATATGAACTAGTAATTCTAGCAGCAAGATGAACATAGAATTAAAGGCTTTAGATAAATGACTTAAATATACATATTGGTTGATATTGGTTTTCATCTTATAGAAGTTCACTATCTATATGCAAATTACCAGTAACACTCAGGATTTTTCTTATTTACCATAACTCCAAAATGCATCATAACAAAGGCATTACTACTGTTGCTAATAGAAACATGTCTTCAAATACACAAAAATGAAGAAGTGCAGAAGAAGGTTTAAGTCGCTCTCTGGTAAGCTATATTAATGAATATAATCATTCACTGTAAAATAACATTTTTATCCCTGTGTGCTAGCTACACGGTAGCTCCACAGACTTAATAATTTTAATTACATCTTAGTCGATCCTCAGAGAGAACGGTATATGTTTTCTTTTAGTTAATTAGAGCTGGTAATACAATATTGATGATTTCATCCACATGTTTGTGCCAGGATGCTTTGAAAATAATTGTATCAAATCCGATGTAGGGTTTAACTTCTTAGGTGCCTGATGCCCAAAATGAAATGCCAATGCCAATGTTAGGTACACAGGCTTCTTCTGCAGTGTCTGAGAAGGGGCTGGGAGCCTCAGGGTGGGATCTGAGAGCAATAAAGTTTCCTTCAACTAGCCACTATAATACTCTGTGTTGTACTTGAAACCACTTTCTGGAACTGGGATATGCCTACTATTTTTTGGGTTCATTCCTAGAGATGGGCATCTATGCTGTTTCCTTTCAAAGATCTTGGTGGAGCTCTCTATTTCCGTTGAAAGGGCAATTAGATTGTGGGTATTTTATAGAAAAAAGTTAGTGTTTATAACACTTGCTACAGACAGTGATCTTTACCCTAAGAGAGCTGATCCTCAGCTGTTTCTTGATAAAGCACCAAATTACCAAGGTCTTCTGATTTGGTGGTGGAACGTTTTCCTTTTCTGCTATTGAAGTAATGCTCTTTTATGGGGAAAAAAATTTGAGATTTGTGGGCCAAACAGAATCTTTAGAGGCTTGATTCTGTAGGATGGGGCGATGAAGCTCATCTAGGAAACAGTAAACTTGAGTCCTGGTTTCTGCTCCCAGAATTTTATCCCTTTTTATACTTTTATCAAAGTACAACTTTGACTGTACTTTTACAATACATCCACTGGATAAAAACTCTTTAAACGTAAATTAACATCTTAAGTACTAGGTTATGGAGTCATGTACCCCTTCAGTTCCATTTTGGTCCAATTAACATTGAATTGCTTTCTGCAAAGGGTCTTCACCAGAAAGGACAGACATTGCTTCTGTCACTCTGAATAGCTTGCTGGCTGGAGGACTCTGGGAGTAAGGAGATTGTGGATTTGATGTGAGCCTTGATTCCAGATTTTCCATGTGTTGAGTAAGTGCTCTGACCATTTAATAAGAAAAGTAGATACTACCACTGTCACAACCATCTCTAAAAGGAGGTAACCAGATCCATGACGTGTAGAACTCTGGTTCTGGTGGGTGCACAGTCCACGTTCTCAGTCTGTGCTCGTTGGATTGGCAACTTGGGCAGAGGATCTCCTGTTCGTACGGGCTGGCTCTGGCTCTGCCGTCCTCTGGCTCAGGGGCAGACCTCTGTGCCTTGTAGGAGCTTACAGTCAAACAGAAAAGTGGCTGTTTAGAGACGTCCATGCTGCACTGGCAGCTAGGTGGGTTCTTCTGGATCACAATTCTAGAAATATTTCATTCAATCCCACAAAACTTTTCCTTTAAGGGTAAGTTTTTATTAGATATAGGTATTGCTGTTCAAAAATTATTATTTGTTGGTCATGTGTGGCAAAACTAGAGCTTGGTTTCACTTTGTTATCACACTCAAGTTTGAAAGCGAGCTTTTCCAGTGTGGGAGGTCTTAGTGATTGAAATGGGCAGCAGCTTTTCTACTGTTTTTTTCTTTGCTTTCTTCTTGCCCTTGCTGCCCTTTTCAAGAGACGGATCACTCTCCGTATCTTAATCTTCATAACATTTTAGATGAGAGAGAAACTTGTATTTGGGCATTTTTCTCCAATGATTCATCTATAAATCATGATAATGAATAAAATAATTTTATTTAGCTAATTGTTATCCAGTTGTAAGTTGTTGTTAAAATTTAGTTTCCTACTGGTAATTACTCCTTAGAAATCGTATTTTATTCAATCTGTAAATCTACTGCACCATTCATAGTGCTATTACACCTGTGATATTGTAATAGCAAAAGTGAAAATCAAATCAACATTCTGCTGACAGAATAAGAGCAGTAAATGTCAAACTAATGAATATAGAGTGGGCATATGTAAATGGCCTAGGAGAGCAGAGAGGTTCTTGGCATTTCTCATTTTGAGCATAGATCAACCTAAGTTTCGCCATGTGAAAGCAGCTTACACTGTTCATCTGTCCTGGCTGTAACATCATCAGAAATCATTTAAGACGGGCTTCATATTCTTGCTAAAAATTAAGTAATTGTTAATAGATGTCCAGCTTGGCAAGAATAAATTAAGAACTGGGATAGCACAAAGATTCCCTTCCATTCAGTGAAATGACAGCTAGACTCAGAAAGATGGGAACTGGGAAGGTGAGGCTTTGCTCCATTTTGGCTCTGCTCCATTCCCACCAACTACCTCCTCAGGGGGAGCTGGAAGAGACCTTTCACAGGGGACACTTCTCCAAGAAGAGAGGGTTAATTGTGACCTGGTGTGACCTGGTGTGCCCTGGGAAAAAGTTTGGTGACCTGACTTTGCGTGTGGGTCTGTAGGCCTCACGGAGCTCTTGTTCCTTGGCAATTTGTGCTTTGGGGGGCAGACGTGCCCTGTGGCGTGCTCCAGAGCTGACCAGAGCAGGAGGTGTGTTGGCACATGCCCCATTTCTCCCAGTGCCCACGCACCCTGCTCCCCTTCCCGTGGACACAGCAGGGAGAACAGCGTTGGGGAGGAAACACGCGCTTACATCTTGTGGTACACCCTGGACGTACATCTGGATTCAGGCACTGGGAAGTAACCCTAGGCTGAGAACGCAGGTATAATCTGCTTTTTTGGTTTCGGTTTGTTCTGAAGAACTGCATATATATGTTTACAGTTTCAAATACTTCTTTCACCGGCTTTTCTCTGATGTGATTTCCCATCATGGTTTGTGTTGCTGTTTGTGTCTTTCATCTTTTCTGAATCTGGTAATCGAAACCATAAGGGATGCGGTTTACTCAGAAAAACTCAAATGGTTACACGTAAAACTGATTTTTTGAGAGCAGTTTCAAAATACTCTGTCTTCTAAAAATCTATTTTATGATATGCTGAAAAAAGTAATCAAATGCTTATATGCGGCTGTCTCGTTTATTGGTTTATTTTGATTCAGCTGGAAATCATCTCTGCTTATTTGAATAAATACCCAACTTAGATACGTGGTATTTTTAACAAAAGAATTCAGATAGGTAGTCAACTATAGGAGAAGACATTGGCTAAATAAATAAGTATTGATACAACAGAGGAAAAAGGAAGAAAACACTTGCATAAACAAAACATATTATAAAATGTCTGAATATTGTTTTCTGTGGATGTCCCTAGATGGATGCCCTCTGTGCATTGAATAGGTCATCAGAGGCATAATACAGATGTCAAGTATGTACTCTAAAGGTCTGGTTTATCTAAAGCATGTTTGGGTTGAGAGGTTGTAGATCAGAGTTTCCTAGCGTGTGGCCTTTGAACTATCACTATCAGTAAAACCTCTGAAAGTGGTCTGCAAATTATAGGAAAAAGTGTTTGAAGGAAAAGAACAAAACTATATAGTATTCATATATGCACTCCTGCAAGGAAACAAATAAAATAGGTGTGAATTAAAGTAAGATATAAACATTGAAAATTATTTTTTTATAAATGAAAATAATTTTGACTACACTAGCCGAGGTCTTTGGATTTTTTTTTAAAAGAAATGTTAGGTCATCCATTTTTAATAAACGAGACTGATGTCAGAGGATTTCCTAGACAATATGCTACCTGACTTCTTTAAATAGAACTAGAAGTAAATCCATCTTTAGATTATGTTATTCAAGAAATTGGACAAAGTATCCTTTCTGGTCTGAAATGCAGTCTCCTCTGGACTGAAATGCAACTAAAATTTTTGAGCATTTGCCCTTCCCTTAAAAGGCTTGAATAGACAAAATCAGCTTTTGCTTAGGAGTGATCAATCTCGACCTGCTCAGTAGGGCCTGAGCCAGTGTTCTTTGTCGCAGTGCTTGTGCTGAACAAACCAGATCACCCTTTCATTAGAAGAGTCATTAAAATTTCCCATCTCCCATTCTTTCAATTCAGTGCTATCCAATAAATGTAGGTACCTTTCTTTAATGTTAATTTTGATACAGTAAGGATTTTAAATGAGTCAAGTTGAAAAAAAATCAGTTTTTTTTGTAGATGAGAATGTCTTCCATGAATCTAAATTAAAATCACTTAAACAAATGGATTCTCTATTTTCTGTAGCATTAGCTCAAAGAAAGCACATGACACAGGGATTAGTATTCAGTAGACTTCTTATTTTATTGTATAAAAGTAATTACCTTTTAAATACTATCCAAATTAACATTTTAATATCCCTCTGGGCTTATATATTTTAAAAGCATAATATAACTCAGTACCTAATACAGAAGAACCCTATTTCCTTTTCTGCTAAATGAGTTTGCTGTATAAATTTGAATCATTTGCAATGCAAGTGGCAGCAATTCTTTTTTTTTTACAAATAAAACTCATATTACAAGCAAAGACACTCAACATTTTCAGGCCACTTACAATGTGAAGAGCTTAATTTCCTTGTATTTGTATTTCTTGGGAATTGTGGGAAATAGTCTCTTATGTTAACCGTCTTTATGTTTTACTAGATCTCATCAAGGAAAAATATATGATTTAAAATATGTAGAGTTCCAGCTCAATTCTCTGGCTGGAGAGAATATTATTAAGGTCCCGGCTGACTGACATAATATATAAAATTCACTTTTATCTCTTAGAATTATCAAGAACATCTGACTGTTTTCATATTATACATAAATATGTTTTTTTGTGCTTTCCTGTAACTTTTTCAACAGTGCATCTTGTGATAATAAGAAAATCTTTCTTCTTTTATCATTGTATTTATTTTTTGTGCAGGTCTGAAGCAAATTAATTGCTTTGTCATATGAATAAAACTAGCTAATTTAGCAAGAACTTCGCACTAGAATCAAGGGGGCAGCTAGGAAAAAGCTCTAAGTTTGTAAAAAACAGATCCACCTGGACAAAAAACAGGGGTGATGATGGAAGGACAGGAGAGATATAATAAGGGTGTAGTAGGTTGGTCCACCAAATATCTCAGCTGTCTGTTGACCCCAAGAATATATATGGAGAACAAGGCAGGCTGGGGCGCATACTGAAAGATCAAGGCTTTTGCAAAACTTTTGGGGAATTTATTTATCAAAATTGACAAATGCAGTGATAACTACCATAAGGCAGCCCTATGAAAATGCAAACTGCTCATCGTCACATACCAAAACAGGTTTGGTGACAGAGCTAGAAAGGCATCTTCTATAGATCCAGAACTGTGAGTCTGAGCCTTGTTTCTGGCATTATTCACTCTGCTAGACTTATATCTACAGCCCGGGGACTTGGATTATCTCGATATAAGGCAGGTCTGCGTGCTGCTTTTGTACTACTGGCTACAGAAACTATTGAAAGCTCAACTCGTTATCCCAGTAGGCCATCTAATCTCTTGACTTCTTTTGATCAGCCCTACTTTTTCTGTAATCCTCTAAAATATCGTATGTATTATTTGTTAGTCTTGAACACTTACTTATCCTTGAGTGACTCTTCTAGTTACTGCGTGGGTTTGCGCGTTGGTTTGAGAGAGGCGATAGACCTGACAGTTACAGCAGGAAAAAAAGGAGTTTCATCTGGTATGACAAAGTATCAGTACTCTGTAGTTCCCAATGTTCTTTGAGTTGTTTACCTGTCTGAAAACTCCTGGATGAAAAAATCAGGCAGAACTGCAACTTTATAGGTTCACAATGCCACAACTTATTCTAAAATATTCTCATAATTTCTGCAAGATTCTAGGAATTTAATAGATATTAAAAGAAAGAAATGTTTATTAGGTGATAATATATTTGTTGCCTTCTTTTCATGAGGCAGTACCATTCTAAAATACGAGGGATGGATGTGTGTGTTATAGATAGGTATACATATATCTATCTAGAATTGTAGATCCCTAACAGCTAAAAGGACTCTTTTCTGACTCTTTTGCCCTCCATTATATTTCTCCTAAAACATAAATTTTCACTTAAGCGTAAAATAAAATCACTAAAAAAACCCATGAATTTTCACAGAAAGGTGTCACTGGTAGGGTTTGTTTATTTGGATTTTTTTTTAGTCATTTAAATTATTCATATAACGTATAATTTTTCCATTTCACTTGAAGTTAAGGTTTTGACGCAACATCACGAACAAGGAAAGTGACAGTCTAGTTCGCCTAAGTAAAATTGTTTCATTGCCTTTGTGAAATGGACATGCAAGTGAGACCATACAGCTTAAAAAAAAGAGTTTGAGTATTACCACTGCCCTTTATTGTAAGGTTTGGGGTTTCTAAAAAAAGAAACAGACTTTTTTTTTTACTGTTATGTTTATGGATCTATCGTCTCCCTTTCTCATTAGGTCCAGTTATAATATTATTTACCAGTGTAATTTTTACTTCAGCTGAGTTTCTCTGAATGTATTCTCATGTAATTTAATCAGAACTGGTCCATTGACCATTGACAATAACTGTCCTGTTTCCTGTTAAATACTTAAGGCTAACCAAGTAAAAAGCATTGCTGTGCCATTCCCTTTGGGAAATACAGTAAATTATAAGACTCATTTTGTTTCAAATGCAGAGTTCATAGTGATTAGTTTTATCACTGAAGTACTGAAAAGAGTCTTGCTGACCTAGTACAATGAAAGTACGCTACTCTGGTACTCGCTCGTCTAACTACAGGAGTTAGCTTAGGGTGTCGGATAGTGAGCAGAAGGTGGGTTAGGCTCTCTGTTCTAGGTTTTACATAGGCTTAACAGGGATTGATTTGTATTCCATATTTATCTCTTGCTGATAAGTAATGAATTGGCCTATGCTGGTATGCCTGTCTCCTTATTTAGATAGCTATTGTGAACTTGTATATTAATTCAAACAAAGGAAATCAAAGCTGTAATGGCATGTGTACTCAGCAGATGATTTACCAGCAGCATTTTGGTTAAACTTGCAAGTAGGAGACTAAGTTATCACAAATTGTACAGCTATGGAAATAAGGCAAGTGCTCATCGAGATGTACTTTTAAAGATGATAGCCTTTAGGAATAGTATATCCCACTGCATAGTGGATTGTATAATCATGCATAGTTTAGAAACTCTGAGGGGAAATGAATATGAGAAGCTCAAAAAAAAATGTTCAAAGGCATATTTAAGGAATGATCCCTTGACAAATGGTCATTAACACTTGCCTATTTAATTTTTGTTAATTCAAAGGGGTTTATTTTAATTATAACCAAACATTGGCAGAAAAAACACTTCTTAAACACATTTTAAGAAATAACAAATATTGTAATTCTCAGTCTAGTCTGCCTAGCCAGTAAGACAAAAAGCAAAGTGCTATGGAAATTCTCCAGCCTCTTATATTTATTTGAGTTAAAATGAGAGAAAATTGGTTTTTATAAATTGGTAGATCACGAAAATTACATTAAAGCAAAACAATCATATTTGTAAATTAACTGTGGTGTAATACGTGTGCGTTCTAATTTTGTCCCTTAACTTTTGTCAGAGCGTAACTGAAGGCAGCTTTTTTGAAAGGTTAGGGAGAACAAACCATGTGCATGTTAACAAGTAAACAGACATTTACTTAGTACAACAGAATGCTTTTACAAAAATCGGGCTTTTACTGTTGCCTTTCTCGATCCCATTCCAGGTGCACAGCACCTCTTTAACACAAGCCCCGAAAGCATCCACAGAGCTACCATTTGCTTGAAAACCTCTTTTTGTAGTACAACAAAATACACGTGGTATCACTGACAGTCCCTGAACATTAATACCGATGTCACAATCCACAAGCACGGTAAACATAAATGAACGCTCTTCTACATAGTTTAATGTGGTGGGAATCTGTACAGTGCTTTATCTTTGAGTTTTAGTTGCGTTTCCCCCACCACCACCCCGTGTGCCAAACTCTTATTGCTGAAATCATGTGGCTTTCTCGGGCAGAAAACTATTTTCATTTGTATATAGCAGCACTTTTCTCCATAACAAGCAAGATGTGACTACTTCCAATAGAAATGTATTTAATGTAATGTATTGAGCTCATTGAGTATTTTTAGCACATTCCCATCAAAAGAAGGTGAAGTACATTTCGTAAATCTATCCAGTTCTTCAGAAGCCAACTCTTCCTTTTTCTTCTTCCAGTTCTGGCTTGGCTTTTTCTGGCTGCTTTGATGCACATTTGGTCATGACTCTTTTTCCCTGGAGAAATCCAAACTTCTCCTGTTTTTAAAAAAGTGGATGAATTAGATGAGAAATGTCCTGGAGCAACTAAAAGTCCTGATCCAGATACCACTGAAATAAATGGAAACATTTCTTAAGAGGCAATTAGATCATGGCTAATGAGATAATTCTTAGAGGGCCCATACAAAGGAGGAAGCTAGGGGAAAGCAGAGGATTCTGGTGGTTTTCAAGTCCTTTGTACTCATCACATTTTGGGTTGCTGTGAGAACTGAGGAAGTTCCCAGTCCATTTTACACAATTCAGTGGCAGAAGCCCAAAATGACTTCAGAAAACATAGCTGGTTTTACTGAGTGCCCCACATCTGGCCCAGCCTTCCAGCCTCTGGTAGCAGCACGAGCCTGCACGTGTGTCACTGCTCATGGAGACCTCACGCATGCAAGAGAGGGAGAAAGGAGCCAGAGCAATAACGAAGACTTCTCCCTCGATTTCATAAAATCGTCTATAGACAAATAATTTCTGCAAAAGCTTTGCATAGAATATACATCTTAGCTGCAATTACATTGTGTTTTATCCTACCTATAACACCATCACTCTAATTACAATTAGGGCAAATTCCTGCCTCTCCTCTCAAGTTTGGTGAAGGGAAGAACCAATCCTCTACAGTAACCAGGCTGAAATGTTGTAACAGAAACGTCTGTGAGATTACAAGACACGTTTTCAGGGCACCCCAACTCCAGTTCTGCCTGGCTGTAGCACGTAGCAAGGTACTCCTTTGTCTTGTTATAGCCTCCCTATTGAAACGACTGAATTATTCCCATCAGTAAACATATCAGGAGCAGGCATTTTTACAGACAAACCTGCATTCTCACTCATTTCAAATATTTTGTTAAATGAAAACACACCTTGGCAAAAATGGATCCAAATTAAAGGAAGACAGTTAGGTAGGAACTTTTGAGAACTGACCAGGTAATTATATCTAAGTTCAAAACTATAGATATAAAGGAAAGCAAGGATTTTTTAAAATGTTCTGTTTTAGCTAATTGTAGGTGTTTTTTAAAGCCAGAATAAAATTCTGAACTTTATATAATTTGCCTTAGGAAATGTTATTTTCTGTTCATGTATTACATTCATTGGAGGAACAACTTTAAGGAAAATATGTGGATAAAAGATGATGAGTTATTTCATTATTATGGCTAAAAGTTCTTAGCTTTTATAAATCTTTGTAATTCCAAACCATTTTAGTGCTGGTGATCTTTGTTGTTTTGTGGGCTGACAGGGGGTTATTTTGGAAAGAGAAGACTAATTTTTTTTAAAAATGGTTATTTTACAGCATTAACTTTATCTGTCTAATTGAACTATTTTTTTTCTTACAATTGCAAATTAAAGGTCATTAGCATGATTTTCACAGTACTTGCTGTATTTACTGCCTTGTTTGACGAGAGAAATATAATTTACGAATTTGTCAAAAATACTGTATACAAGCTAAGAAAAACTATAAGTGTTCTGTAAGGAACAGATAGGCTCTCTGCATGTTCGCAATCAAATATCCCAAAAGTTTCAAGTTCTCTGTGTTGTTTGGTTGCCATTTTACTTTTTCACTATTTCTGTTATTTTTTCTCTATCGGGATAAAATTTGGGCTTCTTTAATGCCTTAGCTTGGAGAGGCAGTAGATACCTTGAATAGGTCCTCGATAGTGTATCAGTATACAGAATGTGTACACCCTCCTTACAGCAAACACATGCTAAGGTAAAATTATTTTACTAGACTGCAAAACCATAGCAACTCGTTCCAGCATTCCTCAGTGAAAGTCTCCATTAATTAAATATGCAAGGAAAACAGTCTCTAAAATTTTGGGTGAGTAGTTCTTACTCAGTTTGGAAGCACGTACCATGAAGATATTGATTTCTGTGTTTCTATGAAGCAGCTGTAATATTTTGTCTTTGTGCTGTTTAAAGTGTTGAGATTACTAAAATATCATCATTGGTTTTACTTATTGGGTGGGGTTGTTTTGCTTTTGCAACTATTGTTGTGAAGTAAATGTTCATTTAATTTGCCTAGTTTTACCTTTTTCTTGCAACCATCTTCAGCATAGTAGATGTGGCTGATGAATCTCTGCTGGTTTGTCAGAGACCTGCAGAAATCCTGGCTAGATTAGCCAAGGATGCAAAGTTTTCTGAGGCATTAGAGAGTTTATCCAGATGTGTTCTGCTATATTTTTCCATGCTTTAAAACACAGATTCTCCAGAGGGCTGAACAAGTATACTACAGTGGTTTTCTTTCTCTTCTCTTATAGAAAGCAAAAATAAGTATACTGTAAACACAATTTTCTGGAACTAGCAAAGACCACACAACTACTGAATTAATGAAATATTGTTGTTTTTGACTGAGAAGATAGAAAACTAAAACCAAAATATTTATTCAGTCTGGTATGTTGGTTTATAAAAGTGTATTGGTCTCTTCTGGAAACTTTGATACATCTGTATGCATTTTTTTGCTGAAGTGACTTGACTAGTTCTATGTGAAAGATCACAAAGGACAGAAATAATAATTTCAATCAGTAAAGTCACAAAGTTACAAACCTTCAAAATATTATCCCCTACAGCAACTAAATATGAATATCTTTAAGAAAACACAGTATTTCAGTGGGGTTTTTTTGCTTGCAGCAGAGAAAGCTTAATCTGGGAATCATAAGCATCTTTCAGTTTCCAATGAGTAAAAGCCATTCTGCCCCATTGGAAATACTGCTTCATAGAAGAGGTTTGGCAGTGCAGCTGGGCAGCTAAAAGGGGTGCCAGAATAGAGAGTGTGGGGAATGACAGGCCTATTTGGCAAAATGTTTAGAAAGCGGCTATAGAAAACACTATTAACTCACTTCAAATTCATGCTGAACCCACTCTTTAATAGCAATAACTACTTAAGAGCTTAAAATCAGTAAAAATGGATATAAGTTTGTATTTCTTGCATGTTGCAAAGATTGTTCTTCTAATGCAATGTTTCTTAGCCTCTTTCTTTTTTTTTAATTTGCTTGGGCCCTCCTCTTAAAAAAAAAAAAAATTCTGGTCCTCACCCTTTGAAATAAGGGGTGAGTGTCTTCTATTATGGGATATTAATAATTTTGCACATTAAGACTATTCCCCATGTCTCTGAATTTTCTCCCTTCTCTCTCCCCATGTCTTCCTGAGAAACATTGTTTTAAAAGACAAGAACTGATTCTTAAGCAAACTGTGAACAGGATTTGATGATACATTGATCTTGCACATTTTCTGAGAATATTATACTTTGAATAGTTTTTCCTGAAAGATAAGAAAAAGAATATGGAAAGCTAAGTTGATAGCTAGAGGAAAGCAACAAAACAAATGGCATTGCTTCAAAACACCTTCCAGCCCTGTACCTATAGCATCTTGGTCAGTGATCTCAAAACTTACCTCAATAATGTTCTTCTGGTCATGCTGCGCTGACCCCAGTGTTTGGAGCAGGGCCTGCCTGGAAATCCATTTTCCTGCTATAAAGCAGGCAGGAGGGAGTGAATGGACTCTGTCTGCATTATTTATAGTATTAATTTGATAAATAATTCCCTTCTCTATGTCTCATTGTAGTAGATTTATTTCCCACTGTTTGACATATCTTTCTGCAGGTGGTACTAGCTGGTAAATCATCTGAACAGAGCATAAAAACTATTGCTTTTCTTTTCATGAAACTGAAGTGTGAAGCAATAGACATTTAATAATGAGATATTATCATAAATTCACATGTTTTATTACTCTGCTATTTCTGTTATTACCCAGTAAGACTTTTGCTGAACAGAGGAGTTTGGTAAGTGCTAATCCTGTGCTACAGTATTAAACCTACAGGCTGGTAGACTGCAGGAGCTGGGAGAAAATGTTAGGAATGAGGCATGTACCACAGATGGTCTCCCTCAAAAAAGCAGTACCAAGTGAGCAAGGGGAGTACAATGTATTGATACCGCAACAAAACCTTGAGTTTTATTTGAACGAGGAGGAAAAATACCATGGGGAATGCTATAGGCTGTCACTGGTTCTACTGCAGTTAAACTGCTACTGCAAAATGGGAGCGTGGTTTACGGTAGGCTAGAAGTACATTTACAAAGGCAGTTGTCAGCAGGAATGGCAATGAAGAAATGTGGTCATATGTGACACTTGAGAACCTCTGAGCAACAGTTACTGATTTGACACTGGGTAATTAACTCAATAGAAAGAAACAGAGATAGGAGGGTGCAGGGTGGGCAGGGAAGGCTGCAAAGCTAGCCAAACCAAACTCTTCACAAAACCATTATCTCAAATTCTGCTCCAAGGGCATTGCTTACACTGCGCAGAATTGTTCAGTCTAAGTCTATTCATCTAAAGCCCTTACTGTAAGCTGCTTTGTGCCCTATTTATTGACGAAAAATGTCATAAATATGATGCATCTGAGCAGGATGAGACTAGAAGGATGCAAAGGACTTCCTGGTAAAGTACAACCCATACGCTGGCTGCTATACTACTGGCACGAGGCATGCTATGGAAAGACTGTTTCAAGTAAAGGAGGCTCAGCCAGGACCCCCTCATCTGGGATCCGTTGAGAGCTACTGTTACCTTTATGGATAAATTATATATAGGGTATTGCTAACGAGTTGTGTAAGGGGTTTTTTTTATGCCCCTTTCAGAGCTTTGCTCTTTGGCTTTTATTTTGGCCACAGCTGAAGTTTATCTTGGGTAAAATGTGTTTGTGATACTGAAAGGTGGGCTCAGGGAAGGATCTCTGGCACAGCTGTGACTAAAACTCCTTTTGGGGAACTGACTCACTCGATGGCTGCTCTTGAGGACCTTTACATACACTTTAGAGGTGAACAAAGAGACACATAAAGTAAAGAAGGTCTGACTGGCATCTCCCTGTGTTGATGCCTAGATAATTCTGGCAGCAGCTGAAGATTTCAGGCTGCAGCTGAAGACTGACTGAGTGGCTGCTTGTGCCGGATGAAGAGGCAGCCTAGTTGCTGTCAGCAGCTGCACAGCTGCTGCCTGATTGCCTCAGCTCCTAGCACAACTACAGTAATCCCTCTGAAATCACTGCTTGAGCATTTCCCAGTATCACCTTGTTTTTCCCAGTGTTTAGGCATGGTATAGCTGAGTGATCATCCCCTGAGCCAGTATAGCCAGCTACATTTCCCCAAAAACACCAACCAGAAAAGCAAAAAAAGCCCTAACCTAGAAATGTATTGTGGTAACTCCTTCGCTCCCTGAATAAGGAGAGGTAAATTCCCACTCAAGAGATACAGAGGAAGCAAAAGGGCTAAACAGCCTCGTCAGATCCTGGAAAGCAAACACAAGTACAATGTGTGCATG
This sequence comes from Calonectris borealis, assembly GCF_964195595.1. Taxonomy (NCBI): domain Eukaryota; kingdom Metazoa; phylum Chordata; class Aves; order Procellariiformes; family Procellariidae; genus Calonectris; species Calonectris borealis. Next base: position 25,126,541 of record NC_134318.1, read on the forward strand.
AACTAAGCACAACTGTTTAAAAAAAACTTGTCAGTTTAGTAAACAGAAGCAAAATTTGGTCCCATTTTCCTGCCACCATCACCATCCAGAAATCACATAGTAGCTAGAAACCAATTTCAGAACTACCGGCTGGCAGAAGGATGGTCTAGGACATACAGCAGCAAGACTAAGCTTTCTAGTCGGCAATGCCGCATGTGGGTACTGGAGTTAATAACAAATGCTGCGTTGAGTCTCCTCAGACAAAAAATCCAGCTGGGGTAAGGCCAGTTATAGTTAATGGGCAAACCTACTCTCTAGGATAGCTTTTTCCAGGCTTTCTTGCTTTCCAGACTGTGCTGCCCTGTGCACCTAAGGACCCACTCCAACCTTTCCTGTCAAACACTTGAACGTTACACAAAGTGAGAGCTACCTTCATAGAAAGCCTGAGATTGTCCAATATTTCAGGTCTTTCACACTCTGTAGTTAACACGGGACTTCTCGCATCTCAGGCTGTGACTTAAGGGTGAGATAGCTGAAACCTTCCAAACTTCCCAGGAGCGGGTTACAGAGTTAGCTGTCACTGTCGCCCACATCCTTCTGTGACCTCAGTTTGTGGATTTAGACAATGTGCACTGTTTCTTAAAAAGAAAGATTGGCTTAAATTTATTGCTTTTACATCTCAACGGGTCTTGCCTAAAGTTGAGATTCACTTCATGCTGCTATTACAGAAAATTTTTTTTTTAAATAGAGTTTTGCTAAATCCAGAGCAATGCTGACCTGCAGAGCCCAGCTCCCCTTTAAGCAATGAGGTAGCAGCAGTCTTTTCACTGGGATTGTACAAACATAGTTTAGAAAGGTTTGTGTCTTTATCCTCAAAATCTTGGATACGTACCCTTGTTTTCCAAAAAGTAACTATCCAATCACAAGTCTGAAACTTAGAACTGCTTCCGTGTCTTGCTTCCCATATCTCACCTTTCTCTTTCTCTTCATTCTGTTAGAGTTATGCTGGTCTCCCTATGCCCTGCCTTGTTCTGGAAGTTTTATATTACCATTTTTTCCACAACCCCATCTATCTGATTTGCCTCCCTTACTTTCTCATAGAAACATGGGAAAGGACGCACAGACCAATGGTGCAAGCTCTTTTAGGGTTTGGTACTAGCACATACAAGGCTGCACACGTGATGATGTAGACTTCTCATTCACCGGTTGATATGTTGCCTCTTTGTCAGATGAGCAGTGAATTATCTAATTTAAAAAAAATTACTACTGCTGCAGTTAGGTATTTTGATGCATTTCTATTTATTTATCTTTTAAAAAAGTAAAAAGTCTTGTTCTTGAATCCAAGCAATTATTTCCTTATGTTTCTTATCTAAGCCTCTGTCAGTTAGAATTCTGTCTGAAAGCTTTCTCCTCTTCTCAACATCGTTGTTACCCATGTGCTTGGGTAATGGGACATTCTTCTAATCTTCTCAACTTCTTTATTTTTTCCCTTAAATACAGCTCCATCCAACAACAGCTTCCATTTGCCACATAGCTGTGTTTTGTTTTGGTTGTATGAAGAAACTTGGGCTTTTCTTTTCTTTTTCTTTTCTTTCCCTTCCAAACATATCCAGAGATGAAAGGTGGCTGTTCATCTCTAAAAACTTCAAGGATTGATACACAGCCCATAACAACTCTTGTTCTTTCCTGGGCTTACATTACCTGAAACAGATGGTAGAAGAGAGGTGGAGTCCTGCAGGATGCTTTCCCTGAGGAAAGCAATGGCCTTTAGTGACAGTTGAGCAAATGTCAATTTCTGACTCATAAGACACTTCTACACTTAATTTAAAAAAATATATAAATTCTTATTTGGAGGAAACACAACTTTTCAGACTTTCCTGCAGAATAAAAATGGCTGAAACTTCTGCCCAGAATGCTGAAATGAGCTTTAGAGTTTTAGAATCCCACTTGGAATCTTCACAGATACATTTATTTGTATATCCTCCTATATATACTCACATAGGGAAAAAAATGTATAGAAGGTCTGTGAAAACTCCTCACTTACGCTAGGAACTCAAAAAATGCTACTCGATAGGTAACGAAGTCAGAAACATCATTAATTTCATGTCGAATATGGAAAATATGCTTGAATTAACATGAGCTTTACTCCGTAGCACAGAGTTTGTGGATATTCTGGGCCAAAATCTCTTCTTGTCTTTCTGCACGTAATACTTTTTGAATATTTAAAAGAAATTGGACTGTTCCAGATCAATTTGAAACTTCTTTAGAAAACTTTTTTGAAGCTGAGATATAGCCTATCTCTTACTATTACAAGACTATGATCCTTCTCTAAAAATGAGGCCAAAATGTACTTTCTACTGTATGTATCCTAGTGTATAAATCCATCTCAGCACATCGATCCAGATCTTGCGTATCTGCAACTTAGAAGCTCAAGTGTTTGCAATAATCTCTGTATGCTTTGAACAAGGGATCTGGCACGAGCTTCTCGCTACTTAGTCCAAATTAACATCACTGAATTCATTTAAGTCATTTTTGGCTTCAGACTTGAGAAAGTGGGGACACAAGTTAGCCTAAAATGTGATTTGTTACTGAAGCAATTTGGTAATAAACACATTGTCTTCTCAGCAATACCCTGATGTCTGAAAAGTAGATCGAGCTCTGAAACAGTCTCAGTTCACTGATGTACCCTGTGCTTCACCTGGAACTCGGTGTGCAGTGCAAACTCAGTCCAGAGAAAGCATCTTGTTCATATGAGTTGTTACAAGTTTATTATTATTTTATGTTACTATAGTAATATATTACATAATTAGTGCATTTTATTTTAACACGTTACTACTAATATATTAATATCATTAATGCATTTATTGGCTGATGAAGAAAAATATTGTTGTAATATTTGACCCTGCTCCACTGAGGGAAGAGCTTTGTTACCAAAGCCAGGAAAAGTAGAATCACATACTTGGATGAACTGCAGTGGTGGAGGGAAACAACTAGAACTAGAAACAGTAAATAATCTTGATTCTTACACAAGGCAAGGCTTTAAATCATTTTAAGCAGAAGTGATGACCAAAATCAGTTTTTAAGGGTAAAGTCCAGATGTCTCTGAATGCCATCGAGGTCCTCAGTTTATTTTTTCCTTACTGACTTCAGAAAGGAAAGAAATCCAAAGAAGCTAGAAAAGCTTTCAAATAGACAATAAATTAACTACTGAAGTGGAATACGGACTAGCGATTCATCAACAGAAACCAAGATTTGAGTATAGACAGAGTCTTCATCTAGATTACAGAAGCGCTCAACTGATAAAGCCAAGAGAATCAAAGAAAGAAAAGATGGATAAAGACTAGACAGCTCCTGAAATAAACTGTAATCAGGCATATTTGTTATGTTAGTAGTATAGGATAAGACCTTTAGCTGGTGTAATTGGCACAGCAGCACTGCAGCTAATTGTGCTGCATGACTGTATGCAGCAGTAGATGTTGGTCCATGTGACTCAAACTCTTACATTCTCATTGGAATTTGTAACATATTCTTTCAGTGCCATAGTTGCTGTGCAAAGGCAACATTAAATTTCACAAAGTAGTTTATTTCCAGGCAATCCAGGAAACTAATATTTAATGGACATATGGAGTTTTTTATAATAAAGAATATTTCTAAGCAAAATAAGTTCTTTGATCCAGCTTCATCTTAAATGGTTTATTTTTATAACAAAAAAAGTGGAAAGAAATTAATTATACTGAAATTTTCACCATTCTCAGGTCTTTATTACAGCAAAAATCTCTAGGATACAAGATGCATCCAACATTCAGACCCACTAAAAGTTGTTTGGGGCCAAGGGCCAAACAAATGGGTTAGGCCGACTTTGTTCTTTCCTCACTAGCAACTCAAACATCCTGCACCACCTTTTACCCTCCCCCTTCCTGGTATTCCTCTTACACCCAAATTCTTTAGATGGTCTTCTTGTTGCTCCAGGCTCGCTAGGACTGGTGGGCTGTACAGGAATTAACCTTGCTACCTTCCAGTTTCTTGATGACTGCATCAACAGTGTTCAAGAAGCCTGCTTCTTCCCATAACTCTTTTTTCAAATCTGTGGGGGAAAAAGCCAATGTGATAAAACAATAAATTATCATAGTAAAGGATGAGTGACCTTACAGAACAAATTCTGGCTTTTCTGCAAGCTTCAGAGCCTCATGCATCCCTGCAGCTGATAGTTTCCGATTGATATTCCTATATCTGCATTGCAGTAGGTTGCGGTAAGTTGTCCTCAGGTCCCGATTGAAGAAGGCATATATAAAAGGGTTAATGAGAGAGTTTGCGTAACCCAGCCATAGAAATGTTCTCTCGACCCACAGTGGGATACAGCTGCATGCTGTACCGCAGATGAAGGGCCTGGCGGTTGAGAGGAGGAAGAAGGGCAGCCAGCAGATAGTGAAAGCCCCAACAATAATCCCAAGCGTAGTGGCAGCTTTCTGTTCTCTTTTAAAGATGGAAATGTTTTTCTTGTCATGCTTCAGGAGTCGTGAAAAATTAGTACATTCTTCAGATTCCTTGTGCAGTTTTACAACTCCATTCATAGAAATTCCTTCCATTTCTTCTGGCCGGGGAAAACCAGCAAACTTGTGTTTAGCAGCACTCCTCTTGGCAGCTTTGTAAATCTGATAGTACATGAAAAGCATCACTGACATTGGAATATAAAATGCAACTGCCGTGGAGTAAATGGTGTAGCCGAAGTCTTGACTGATCAAACAAACCTTTTCATCATTTACATTTTGGGCCCAACCAAAGAGTGGGGGTATAGTGATAGAGGCAGATAAGAGCCAAACACACAGGATCATTTTGGCCATACACTTCCCGTTCTGCCTTACAGGATATGTAAGAGGTCTCGTTATTCCCAGGTACCTAGAACGATAACATACAGTTACTATACAGTGCAGCGATTCACCGATAAAAGTTATTTCATGTAATCTGCCCTAAACCAAAACATCTGTGGATAAGGTTTCTATTTTACATTTTTTGAATCCTGTCTGTGTGTGTATTTCAAACTCCTAAATTCAGGTGTCTCTCACTTGAAAATTTATAGTGCTGATATTCTGTATAAAAGGTCTTCTATTCTAGAAGGAAATCATCTATTGGCCACAATGGACTGCGATTTTAATGAATTTGTACAATTTTCATGCAGATAACTCGGTTTTTGCTTTTAAGGAAATTCTGAAACCTAAATTTTATTTGGCTACCTTATGAAGTCTTGGAGTATAGATGAATGCTCACTCCGCAAAGCCTACCACTTTTTGTATTGAGTGCGTGGTTAAGTTAAAACAAGCATGCATTCATGCTTGCCACTAAACTGAGATGATGAGTTGTCTTTCTTACCTTCATGTTTCAGATGGGAACAACAAACTGCAAACTTATGCCAGGAGTAGATTATTACAATATTTCTTTTTATCATCATTTAATTAGAAAGAAATTATATTTATTCAAGGTTCAAACTTTTACTGAACAAAATAACAATTTATCACCGTGTCAGTTCAAGAAGAAAAACATAGTTTTACCAGAAGCTGTGTTTAGGGTGGTAAATTGTAAACAGACAAGAAAAATGTTTATAATGTGTCAAGTTTTCATAGAAAAAAAATGAATCCTGCTGACAACTTCTACATTTCCTAAGCTGTGATAGGTTAAACTATATATTTTTTCTAATTAAAAAAATATTACTATGGCCCTATATAGCTGGACAGCAATGTTCTAAGTTTGTGTTTACTCTCAGCTACAGAAAATGTCTTTATTTCCTCTCTATGGGAAGTTTCTCTTAGATGGAATTGGATGCTTTTTTTTACACCTAACATTTTTACTTTGAAATTTGGTTTATGCCTAACTGGAACTTGCCTGTGAGTTACCGTTAACTTCTCAAATTGTTCTTTTTTTCCTCCCCCCAAAAGAAAGAATTTTGAGAAAAATCAGTGTGACTCACTTTGTTACTTGTAAAAGAAATGGTTTCAAATCAGGTTTCAGAACAACATTTTGGTTGCAAGAGGTACAAGTCTTTAGTTACACAGTGAAGGTTTTGGAGGGTTACAAACACAAAATACAGTAACGTGATTAAAAATATTTTTTTCTGAGCATTTTTTCTCTCTCTGTTCACCTAGCAAATCAAATATGAGTATTTGCCTGGCTCTGTGGAATGCTGCATTGTTGATTTTACTGCAATGCAGTAAATTATGGCCAGTGCTGATGCTTTATACAAGCACTCAGGTCTGCTACAGTTTTGGAAGGATAAAGAAGCATCATTTCATGATTGTTCTGATGAGTAACAACAATCCCCCTCAACAATTCCATTGATTTTATATTACTTGGTATGGCAAGTGTTATACAAAGGACAGAACTGGTTTATTGTGCCCTGTTCTTGACAGCATGCACAAGTAAATTACAGCAGGCCAGTACTGTGCCAGTGAAGCTGTGCCTGGTGGGGCCGTGAGCTAAGAACAGTTATTAGAATTGGCTGGGATTAGAGCAATGCGATACATGGACCGTGCTATTAAAAAAAGCAGTTTCATGTGGACCTCAACATCAGCATGAGAATATAGTCACCGCACCAGCTCCCGACACCATGGGCATATTGCAGAGTCCACGGAGATTTCTCTTTTACAGCATCATGGCCAAAACTGCGCTCCCAAGGAGCTGAAGTTTTCCGAGGTGCTCCAAGATGTAGAAGAGCAGGGCTAATGTGGTGAAGTTCCAGAGTTTAACTACGTAAGGGATACATCATTTTGCTCTAAGTAATATAACTGCAGCAAGGGTAAGTTATTAGCTGCAGCCCTTCTGCGGCAAGAGTGGCACACCCTTAAAATTTGTCTGAGAATAGCAAGATTTAGCTACAAAAGAGTTAAACACATCTTTTGTGCAGAAAGCTTGTCACTTATAATGTGCTATTTTAAAAAAAAATCTTTAAAAAGTTGGTCCACTTTCCCGAAGTATGTATTGTTCTAGCTATTACCCAGTTGGTCATTAAAAATAACATGCTTATGAGGTGAGCTTTATTATGTAGCTAAAAAAGTTAAACTGGATTTCTGTAAAAATCAGATCTGCGGGCTGCACGCTCTGAATGCCTACTGATGCATTCTCATGCATCAGAATATAACAAAAAGAATCCATGAAAGCAGAAGTATACCGAAAAGGATTAAAATTCATTAGTTTTGCCCTGCCACTGCTTTTCTGGAAGCTATCTGAGCTTCAAAAATACTATTTGGAATTAAAATACATTAATTAACATAAAAATACACCAGCATGCTTTCCAGCTTATCCATTTTGCTAAATGTAATATGATAGGGGAAAAAAGTCAGCAGGCATAAATGAGAATTTTGTCTTTTTATCTCTATATATGAAATCCATTACCCTTAAAAACTTACTTGCAACTTCAAAATCATGTGTAAATCACTACTGTTGTCTAATACACTAAAGAGCGTCCAAGACTTAATAGATTCATGAACTTCAAAAGCATAGTGTCAAATTCATTGCAAAAATATGCTTTGTAATGCTTAATCTTTAATTACTACCTTTCAAAAAAGTAGTAAAGGTAAATCAGCTGAACTTAACATATCATTCCAAAAATAAGGAACACCTTGAGGCCTTACTGCTGGGAAAGAATGAAGTCAAATTCCCTAAAAAGCCAATTTCATGTATCTCAGCTATCCCCCACAAAAAAGACATGTCTCAGACTTGTTATTCTGAGATTTGTTTCTTTTACACGCCGCAGATGTTCATTTTGATCTTGGTGGGGAAGAAACTGTGCCTCGGTTCTCACTTGTTAAATAAGGGCAATGCTATTTCCTGTTCTTCTCCCAGTTTCTTGAATACAAGGTTCTGCCAGACAGGGTATCTATCCATATTACGCCTAGCACAGTATCTAGGTTACTCCCCAAAAGCACAGTATTGCAGATGCACGGCCTCTGGTCATGGCATTTCTCACCCAGCGTTGCCCGATGCTGTATGCAGAACACCAAAGTGCAGGATGCTACAGCAAACGACTATCGGGCAACTCTACGAGAAGCACAAGACATACTGCAGTCACGGTCCTGCTGCCATTCCAAGAAGAAAGGCTGCTGGGTGAGTGGAGAAAAATGAGAAGGGAGAACCTGGCACTAGTATCTAGAGGATACAATAAAAAAAACAGATGATGGGAACTTTTTTGTGCCATACCACCAAAATCTGGAAAACAGCCCCTTGCTCGAAAAGCTCAAAATAAGAGCAGACAACATAGACCAAACAGAAGACATGTGGTGAGGGACAGAGTGAATTTTGTCTTAAACAAATGCGTGTAAACACATGAGCACATCCCCATTCTGTGTTGGTTTCTTATAATTTCTTCAGTGTCTCCTTTTCCCCGTCGGAGGATCAGAAACCAACTCCTGTGCCGCGGTCCCCTTCAGGTGTGGGCGCACGCAGGGTGCCCAGCTCTAAGGAGGAAAAATTATCCCTTGCCTTCCTCTTTCTGGAGCTCTGTTCAAACGTAGGTGGGGTAAAGACCTTCCTCCTTCGTGGGGTGCTATCATCAGCTATTGTGAATTATCGCTTTTTACCACATTCACCCACAAAACACCAACAATGGAAAAGGTAAATGAACAAGTCCTTTCTTCCTTTCACTTAATAAAAATCTGGCTCCCTGTGATCCAGTATTCTTTCCCAGTACCTCTAAATTGTTGCAATTTAATGACAGGCAATTGTTAGAGACAATTTAATGTAAAACCATTATAACTGTAGAGGGCTGCTCCTGAGAGCAGTCGGTTTGTGGGTTTTGTCATTCTGGATTTTTTGATACTGATGCACTACAATGACCACAGAGAATAGTTTTTATTCTAAGGGTTAAAAGTCTCCGTTGTCATTTGAACTGTAGATCACACAGGCATTTCTTATTACAGTGTGCTCAACATATTAAATGTCACAGCAAGTATTAGAATGTAACATATATAGAAAGCAGAACACTATATGGTAGAGGGAACAGGCATCCACAGACCCTGGTGTCTGTTTCTGGCACATCATCTTATCTTTCGGTGACTCTTTGTATTCCCTCTTACCATTTATGTTTGTCTTAGCTATTTGCTTGTTGTGATGGCTGTCATACGTTACTGCTTCTTCCGTGATTATCAAAATGGACTGCCACTGTGTCCCACTAGGTGCTACTATATTAAAAAATATGAAAGGTTTGATACAATTTCTTTCCTTGTAAATGTATTTATTTCATTCTCTAATCCAGGAAATTGTGAAAAGTAGTTTGCTTTATCTGCACTACCGTGAAGTGACTTCACATAGGCATCTACTTATCATCCTCTAGAAGAACTTTTCAGGAAGATCTTTCTCATCATCTTCATGTGAATAACTCTCTATTTGTGGCTGAATTGATTAGTAATTCTATAGATGTAGAAAAAGATGCCAGTTCTTCCTCCAAGAAATAAAAAAGCAGCAGTGCCAGGCATGGTAGCATTTCAGGTTAACCAGGCATGACTTTTTTTTTTTTTTTGGTGGCGTGAACCTGCTATTTTTCAGTATTAGAAAAGTTCATTTCCTTTCCTTTGTGTTTGTTCCTGGGAAAGCTAAATATAGCTGTAATATTTCAGCTGTAAAAATGATGAATTGTTCATTGGAAACTTTGAGATGGGTCTAGTTCTAACATCTTTTGAAATATCCAGAAAGCAAACTGAGATTTAACAGCTACATCAACTTCAACAATAGAAAGAAAATAGTAATAGGATGGTCCAATTTGGGATTCTTGTCCAAAATCTTTCTTTATTAACTCTGTTATATGGCTAAAAGATAAAGAAAAAAAGGAAAAGGACTTGCTTCTCACTGTGAGCAAAGTCACAGAGTAATAGAAAACTTAACAGCTAAAAGCATTAAAACTGTTTTGAAGCCTCCTGCCCAACCCCATAATAAATTGAATGCACCATGACGTCAGGGTCATTTACGCTGCTTTTGAAGCACGCACATGTAATTCCTTTGTCTCTAGTCTCCGAGTACTTTATAGGCAGATAGAATTCCATTCCAATTAGTCCACATTCGTTTCTCAGAATTCACTGACCTGATCTAACAGACTATTATTCCAGAATCAGCTTAGCATCTTTCACTCTCTGACTTTACTTTTATGAAGCAGATCGGATTACTATGGAATAGAACCAGAAACGTTGTACTGGAAATTATGTAGATGTGTATTATAGCTATTTCTACCAGGAATCTTGACATATTGTTCTGTTATGACTTAGCATTTGACTAGGAGTTGCACGTAACCTGAGGTTCTTTCAGTTCTTCCTATTTTTGTATTTTAAGAGTCATAAAACTGTTTCATTTCAAAGACACAAAAATGCTTACTTCTTTGCTTTTGTGCTCTTTTTTTAGTACAGCACCTTTGCAGCTTCAATACACATCTCCTTGTATTAGTTTCTTTGCAAACCCACAGCTATAGAATCCTGTCTAATGATTCACCTGCAATAATAACTTATTCTGAAGAACGATGCTGATCTACTGATCTTCCTTCGGTGGCTGTGATTCTCTTATGGTCTTTCATAATTTTTCTATTTAATTCAGTGCAACGTTAACAGATGCGTCATGAGAATAGGAGCACGATGCCATTCCTAAAAGTTATCCAGCATTCAGAAATATTCTCCCTAGTGTAGTGATCAATCTAGATTTTTTTTTCTTATACTTTGATACATTAAACAGTAAATTAAATGTAAATGTAACAAGTTGAAACAATGATCAAATCTATTATTTCTCTTATGGCTATGTCAAATCAACTAACAGAAATTGTTCTCTTCAAAGTTATTGTGTTTACACTAAGCAAGAGATGCTCTGTCCCACAGACCTGTTTTTAAATAGAATAAGGTATACAAACTGATCAGGGAACTACTATTCCCACTCCATATTTAAGTAATTGAGATGGAAGTAAAGGGATACAACATAAAAAGACTTAAGTGCTGAGACAGTGCACGACTATGGTGTTATAACGTGAAAAGTTGCTTTGTTGATTATTGTATGACAGCATTGATATCTGTCTTTCTGCAATACAGACTGGCCTCATAATCACATCATGATAACTGCCAGTTTCTTGTCTGGGAAGAGGAGGATATTTCCTTTTCTCATTCCCAGAAGCGAACGAAGTTACTGATTTCATTGCTTATATGACAGCTTTCAGAATATGAATTAGATCACTTTAAAACCTAAACATTAAATATTGTGCAATGTTAGAATGAGACAGCAGACCTAAAAAAATCAAATCATTATTCAGTGGAGAAAAAAATACTTTGTTCAACTAGTTCTGAGCTCCATCTAGTTAAATGTTGCACCTTTTCTATGTAGTGAATTAGTACATTGTTTATAAAAAGTCTTAGCACAGTGGCCAGCTTCCACATCTTAATTGCATTTGCTAGAAATGGTTAAAGCTCTACTTTGTCATTCTCAGTCGATGTTGAATGCAGTAACGTGAAAGATCTTAAATGTATGTTTTGGTATCTATTGTTTTAGATGCTTATGCTTCACGTTTCACACAATTTCAACGTTATTCTTATTATTGAAACAGTGATACTTTAATTTTGAAACTTGGAAGAATGAGAATGAAATATTTGTTTTGCTTTCAGCAAGGTTGACACTTTCCATTCCCCTTCTTTCTCTCAATTAAATGTATTTCCTTAAATTTTTAGAGAAGGAAGATATTTGTTCCCACTGTTAGAGTGGGTACATATTGAATACAGTACTATACTTTTATTTTACATAGTAAATGTTCTGACTTGATTTTTCTTTTTCTCACAAATCATTGTAGGGTTTTATATTTATTTATATTTATTATATTTATTATATTTATTTTTTATTTCTGAAACTATATTCCCCTTTCCTTTCAGACCTTGGCAAATTTCTTTTACCTGTCCTTACCCTTTGCCTTTCATTTTCCCCCTGCATGACTGTCGAAGTATCTGTCACCAGCCTCCGCCTTGTTCTTATCTTCCTCACAAAACAGTTCAGTAGCCTTTGGTTTTCCACTGCAAATGATATGCTGTTTGGAAGAAAAGGTCCCGACATGTAATTGCTGATGTTTACCTTGTAACACTGCCTGAATGTTAGATAATATGTATTTCCTAGCCAATATTTTGTAATTACCCAAATAAATATTTTATATTATAGACTAAACACTCTTATTAACTGTCTTTCAAGAAAACAGTACATGTATATTTTCCTTTCTTCTATCTTCACTAATGATATAAAGGGAGGAGATGTAAGAAGGGAAATTGATTTCAGCCTATTCCATCCTTCACCAGCCTCCTAGAATCTAGATGCATTTGAAAACTGAAAAGGTTTTGGCAACGAAATATTTAGAATTAAGTTGCACGCTGTAATGTAAGACTTCCAATTTTCAAACTTTTTCAAAATGTCTGAACTCCAACTTTGTGGGTTTCATCATCCCTGGTTTCCCATATAAAAGTGTGGTTTGCTTACAGAGTGCAATAGGATTAATTATATACAGAGCTCAAAAGTGCTTCTCACCTCACTTCTTGATAGATAATCTGTAACACTTCAAAAGCTCTCTAAATCTGGGCAAGTCACACATAGGAAGAATCCATTTTTCTTTACACTGTTCAACAATGTGCAAGGTTGAGGAAAAGAAAAGATAATTTCATGATCTTCTAAAAGAAAATCTATAACTGTGTCAGGGAACACACTACCGACTTCTGCCCTTTCACCCCTCCATAGATTTGCAAGTTCCCTTTATTTAACATTGACCTAATTTTTTTGTGGAAGAAGAAGTGAGAAGAGAGTCAAAAGGCTCTTTCTAAATTTTTCTTTTTTTTAAAAGGAAAAATTGTATTAATCAAAATATAGGATAAAGTACAATTTACAATAGCTATTACTAACGTTTTGGGAATATTCCCTAGAGAAGTGCTTCTCAGGCTTTTTAAGCAAAGCCTCACTTCACTAAAAAATTCTTCGTGGACTTCATCATAGTATACACACAAACGGCTTCACAAGTCTAGAAGAGCAGGCCCTCATACACTTATACCTTCATACCCTATGGTATAATTTACGCTAGTTGTTAAGTCATTTTATCAATCAAAGAGAAAAAAGAAAAGCAAAATATCTTCAAAAATGGCTGTTCGTTGCTATATTCAATAATTTAGCAATTCTGATTTCTATCAGTAAAACACTATTTTGTTTAAAATTCACATTTCAGTTTATTCCACATTGAGTGCCTTTTTATTATTCCAAAATATTTTAGATTCAGAGAAACAAATGCAGTGCATTTGCATCATGTCAACTGTTATACCTGAGCATCTAATTACATGTAGACTGATGTCCGTCTTATGTGACTATTTTTTCATCTTTATGTGTATGATGCAGTATCTCATTTTATTAAGTTATTACAAGATGCCTGGCCCCTTTTTGAAGGGGCAAAGAAGATATTTTAGCCTTCTGATGCTATCTGAGAAGACCAAGATAGGAAAAGCTTTGTTCCAGAAAAGAATTAAAGAGAAATCACGTTCTCATTTATTTCTGTCTGGTTGTGTTGCAATGTTCATTTCAGATTGGCCGTGCAGCAAAAAAGTTCAGGTTGGAAGAAAGCTAGGGAAGAGGTTTTATCTCATATGGCCTTTTGTAGGGTAGAGGACAACTGGTTAAATCTGGAAAGGGAAAATGAATCTGAGGATGAAAAGTAAATTATTTGCCACAACTGGAGGGAGGTGGCACTGGCAGTGAGCTTGAGAAGCAGCGGAGGAGACCTTGCATATGAATGCATATAGTTCAAAAGCCACTGAGGAGGGATAAGGCTTGACTTGAAGTATTGCTTAATAGTGTTAAATGGGACTGAAGAGAGAAAGAGAGAGACAGATGAACTGGGAGTTACTTATGTTTGTCCTCCTTTTATCAGTCCAGAGAATCTGAAACAGCAAGTGAACGAATTGGATGAAGGACTGGACTGCTGGATGTTGGTAAGGCACTGGAGAAGGAATGACATAGCTCTATTCTTTCTTCTTTACAATAAGGAAATTGGGGAGGAATGCTTTAGCGCTGGAAGTCATCTTTATGATGGCCTTAGTTCCTGAGGAGTTAATCTCATGTTCTGATCCTTACTCCCAAGCATTTCTATCTCCTGCACAATAAACCTCACTGTCCTTCTGGCAATTACAGTCTGTCAGAAGACAAGCAGTAACCATGATCTTTTGCTGAATGCCTACACGTTTAGAGGATCCTAAAGCCTTAGATGATTCATGTGCTCATTGGCCTGAGCCACCTACACAACTGAAGATAAGGTTCAAGTCCCTGAACTTAATTTGATCCTATGGGCTAACCAGTATAGAAAAACACGAGAGTTGGATGTCATCAGGATAACCCAAGTTGCCCAGCTGATAGGCAGAAGCACTCCATACAGTTGATATTTGCTGATAGGAAAAGGTTTATTTGCTGCTTTGCCTTTCCTGTGGGGGAGAGTAACTTTAAGCAAAGATGTGTTTTCTTGAAGCACCAGCTGAGATGAAATCCCTACTGTGTTAAACAGAGGCAGTTCCTGAGCAAAAGAAAACAGAGGAATGGAAAAGAATACGTTTTGCAGATTAGGAACTGGAAAATCCTCATTTTCCTCTTTTCGCTTCCCCCCATCTTACCCTTCTCATCCCTCACGCCCAGGGGTATGTCAAAGCCAATAAAGACTTCAGGTTTTTGCCAGAGTCTGCGGTACTTCTAACATACTATTTTTTCCCCCTTACTGCCTTCAGAGACGGTTTTAATTCTTAAACTCACAACTTATTAACAGAGCTCAGATCTTTTGCCGTCCCCTATCCTGACTGGTGTTGTCCTGTGGCAAAGACGAACACTCTTGATTCTAGGCCAGCCTCCTGGCTTCAGCCAGGCCAGAGGAGACGTGCCAGGAGACAACCACCAGACATGCCTCAGTCTTGGGACCATCCTGTTCTGTGCAAGCATTCAAGCAGGCTGTAATAAAAATTGCAATGTGTTTTCTCTCAGTTCTGTACTCTGCCAGACACCCTTAACATCACCCTAGCACAAACATCCCTTAGGTGAGCAGTGAGGCAGGCTGATAGCCCACAGATCTGTGTCTATATTTTGGCCAATGTATCAGTCTACCATCTTCTCCTCCCATGTGTGTGCAGGCACGTACACGCACACACCAGGTGACCCCTTTGTATCTGGCAGCAAGGTGGGTCCCAGGATGTACGTGCTACAAACAAGTTGAAACCAGAGCAAACTCTAGGAGGACCTTCAGAGGGGGTACGGAAGGGCCTGCAGACGCAGATGGGACAGTGCCTACACAGATGCAGCTGAAGCAGCCTGGAGAGCTTCTCAGGACGAGTGGTAGAGACTCAGACTGGGGATGGGACACCAGGCCTTTAGATAGTTCTCAGGAGGAGGAGGTTGCCGAAACAGTACAGAGATGTCCAGTTCAACAACACAAAAACGCAGAACTCCCAAGTCCCTGCGCCCAGCTGAGCGCTCTGGCTGTTCCCTGGCACCGCACGGGCATAAGACCCAGGCCGGCTGCGCCCCTTGCTTTTCGCAGGAGAAAGCCTAAACACGCAAGGAGCTGCAGAGAGCTCTGCTCTGGGTGATCAGGGAACCTGAATATCAGGGTTTGCCCTGAGCATACCCGGCTGTCACTTTAGATGCAGCTTAAGTGGCCTCCCCAGAACCACAGAATAAGCCATAGACCCTGATCACTGGGTCATCAGAAGCCAAGGTTGGTGCTTCCGTTGCATAACCAGGGTTTTTTTTTTATTGCTTGAGGTAAGCTAACAGGTATCTTCAACTAAAGTGTGTGGGGGCTTGATTTCAGATCTATGAAAAACTCTCTTTTTTAAAAAGAAAACGCTCATCAAACTCCCATGAAGCAGAAATGGCTAAGGTGATTTTCTCCAACTTCACTACGTGAGTCATGCTTGGATTGATACTAAGCATCAGCTTAAAAGGAATTATTTTGAAAGTTATAATGGTGTTTCAAAATGAAAGCCTCCTACATCTTTAACTAGAAAATCATGACTGATGTCTTTAGTACAATTAAATGAAGCATTTCACAGTATAAGTGATGAATGAAATGAAAAATTACAGCCCATTGAACTGATAATACAATTATATTAAAACAAAGTATCTTCGGGGAACAGCTATTTAGATGTGCTGATATTTATGTCCCCTCTCTTACTTCCTTGAATACAAACAATTTAAACATAACATCTCCAGACAAAGCCCTTAAGGAACAACCCCCTCTAGAATACTTCTTCCCTCCTCCCCCTTCTTTCTCTTCCTCTCTCTGAAGAGACAGGAAAAATACTGGGAGGACCTGGTCCAAATTATCCTCTTTGCTTCTCCATTACAGTAATTTTGCAAGAGCCCAAACAAACACCTATGTAGTGATTATGGGTGAATCTCAATAGAGAACTGATCTACTTGGACATTTTTGGCTTTGTCCATAGCTGTATTGGCCTGAAGGCAGATCACACAAAGATTTTGCTATGTTCTGTTGAGTCGGGTATGTAAAAATTGTAGATGTTCACCTCAAGTTTAACTTTTTGGCCAAGCTCAGCAGGAAAAAAAACACGTATATCAATGAACTGTGTTAGATACACAGGAAAATCTAAGTCTAAAGCAGGTTTAATTAGAGGTCTTATTTCTCAAACTTTGGGATGTGTAAAGCATCTTATATAGAGTCTGTATAGACTCTGGGTTTCTCTATAATATTATCTGTGGAAATGTCAGCCAGAGGTACCTACTGTTCCTAGAAAGTGGGCACCGTGGGTTTTTTAGTTTCACTCCTTTCCTGAAAAATATTTTTTAAATATTGTCATTGTAGTTCAGTGTAAAATACACTTTTCACTAATGTAATCCTCTCATAAAGGAACTGTCAATGCAAATAGGTCTGAAAGCAAGAAGAAAACCCACTAACAGAATAAAATGGCAACTTTGGGATTGTAACAGAGGTACTGAAGCAGCCAAAGCATCTAAGTAATTCTTAGGCTGAGGTAAGCTAACATTTTTTCATAAAAAAGTCCGAGGTGAAAAAGCACACTGTATCTCTTCAAACACCAACATATTCTGGCTGACTAACTTAGATCAGTGATGCTTTACTTGAGAATAGCAGCAAACAAAGCAAAGAATTTTTGTAAGGCTGAGTCAATTAAAAAAAAAAACCAAAACCAACAAAACTACCCAAAACATGAGGTAGGGAGTTTGTGATAAATTTCCAGAGTACATGCAACTAAGTACAACTCTAGTCAAAGCACTAGAAGAATAAGCTACCTCTGCTCAAAGTCACATACTGACAGGTATCTAGCAGTGCTGTGTGAATAATGAAAAGAGCCATGCTGTGTTTCAGGAAAGCTTTAAAATTGGCCTTCATTCTGAATTTTATGAATGAAAAAGCCAAAGTTTTTTTTATCCTGAATTGACTGGTTAGAAACACAATGGTGCACTGAACCCTGCTTTTCACATACAAGCAAATGAACTGAACCAGCTTGTTCTGAAATATCAAAAGAGGATACCACCAGAAAATAACTCTAATTGTGTTACTTTAAAAAAATAAATTCTAGCAAAGTCATCTCAATTTCATAAAATATTTTGATAACAGAACATACCATTCTGATCCCCTACAATACCAGTAGTTTTTTAAAGATGCAGACTCTACAGTAGTAAAAGCACGTCTCACTTCCTCACTTCCTCATATGAATAGGTCCTATCACAGGAAGAAATCATAACCTGGTTTGGAAGGGGAGGCAGTGGGTTGGAGAGAGCACAGCATGAGGGAAAGGTATCAAGGAAGGAAGGCCGGAGGTTAGATCAAATTGTGCATGCAATTCAAGAACCTTTTAGAAAACTGCTATTCACAGTCCTTCCCAACAGAAACTTCTGGAATGGGGACTTATCAGAAGATAAGGGGATTCCTTCCCTGTAACTTATATAAACAACTATTTATTTGTCATTTCTTGATATTTCAGCAGTATATTGGCTGCTTAGTATGCGGTACAGAATGAGGTTATCGTGTCTCATCATCTTTCATGTCAATGAATGTGAAGTCTACTGTAGCTACCACATCTCTCAACCATATGTCATTTATTTCCTTAGCAATTTTAACTAATATATTTATTTACAGCATGCTTATACACTAGATCCCAAGTTCTCCCTTCACGTGTAATCCTCCTGCCTGCTGTCATTTTCCTCAGAAAATGTCTTATTCAGTGATATTTTGGAATTTAATTTCAATAAATAAATTGGTCAGATCAAGCTCTCCTCTATAAACTGGAAATAGAACATTTGTAGGAATTTAATATTACTTCACAAATATTTCTTCCTCTTGCAATCAATCAGAATCCTTAAATACACAGCCCCAGGTGCCCTTTAACTGAAAGAGAGGGTTGAAGGGGAGAAACATCTAGTGATGAAAAATAACTGCAACAAAACCCAAATTACGGTGGGTAAAACTGTATGTTCAGCCCTTTACACCACAGTATTTAATAGTTCATTTACCATAATATTTATTCATTTCTACCAGCAGGTTTGGGAATGAAGAAAGTAATGGCTACATGGACACTACTTCTTGCTAGCTAACCACCCGAATGAACTTTGAACCTCCTGGGTCTTGCTCAGACCTGCCAGGCTGCGGTTCCACATTGCTGCTTTTTTCTAGCTTGCAGCTTCAGTAAAAATTAATCCAAATCCAGAAGTTCATACTCCCCATTTCAGACATCAGCAGCTCTACTTTTGCAAAGGCGGCTCCAAGTAAGCTTAGAGATCTCTAGACAGGAAACCTGAAAGAAGATTAGCCAGGATAACGCGTCCTCTTTGTCTTGTTGAACAAGGGCCTGCCCGCAACAGGCTTCCACTCCAGTATATCCTTTTCCTTCAGCAACGGCTTTCATAATTTTTCTCCTTTTTAAAATCATGCAAAATCTGCAACACTAAATATATTTAAAATATAGAACAGATCTCAACACAACACAAACTTCTTCCATCACCTTCACAGGCATGAAATCATAGTACATTCAATCCACAGAATAAGCCTTTTGCTTTTCTCCTGTCAAGAAAGGAGTTTCTGGCCCTCTTCCCCTGGGCTTTCTATACAAAATGACAAAATTCGAGGCCAGATACAACTACTGATTGTCTACAAATGACCATTTGTCCAGCTCAGTGTGTGTGTGGGGGGGTCCCAATTCTTTTACAATGCCTTTTCACGTTCCCCGGAGTTTACAGTTATACCTTTATGCTAAAACAGAAATAGATACAGCTGATGATAGACCCTCTCCTCCTCTAAAGTCTTTAAAGACAGCGGGATTTAGAGATTATCAAGGATCCCAGACCTCTCTTCTCTGTTCATCTCACAGATGTTACACCACACACGAAAGCAGTAAAATAAGTGGGATAAGCAGAAGGAAGCCCCCCTTCTTGTCTCTCAGTGAGTTTGTCTTTCCTCTGCTTTTCTCAGCAGCAAGTTGGCAACTCTAAGGTTCTTCTGAGACGTGGTGGCATCAACTTTGTGTGGATAAAGACTAAAATACCTAATGTTTATTGCTGTGCCTACAGCATCCAATAATATCAGTTCTCGTTGCCAGGTTAACAACTTCAAACGTGCATTTGAATTTAGGAGCAGAACTTTGGCATCAGCGTGGGATGAATCACCACAGCCAGCCAATGGAGATCTCAGGGAGCTCACTGCAAACTGCAGGTGTTTGGGATATTTGATAAGATGCCCTCTTCATTTCAACATTTAGGCAACACTTGGGGCAACATGCTTCATGTTAAGTAACAGGCTTTGGCAACGTTAAGCTCCTTCTTGTGTTGTTTAATTCACAGGCAAACAGTCCACTCTGCTATTTTAATTTCAGTTATTTTTGAAAAAAAATGAAGCTTGTGTTCTGCTAATGACCAAATTCATTTAGCAAAAATAGCTCTTTAATATGGGACAATAGACTCTTGAGAGACTACAATTAGTATTGTTGCTAAAACTGCTTATGCTAAGAAGTGAGTCTCTGAATGCAGACCCTTAAGGTAAAAGGGAAACTGTAGTATATAACAATGCAAAAATTAAGTCTTTAGAGCATCAAAACATCTTATTAGACTATTAAAGAAAAGCTTTGCATCTTGTCAGCAGCTATTTCGAGTCATGGGTATAATATTTCCAAGTAATTTGTGGCCAGACAATACACTCTGACTTTGTTCAGGGATTTAGTATTTCAACTATTTGTTAAATGTCGACTTCTACAGCAAATAAACAAAATTTAACAACCCACATGGAGAACTGTTTACAGAAAATTATTCTGGCAAATAGTACTGTATATCTGAAATATTTTATGATAATCACAACATGTTTTCATGGTTTGTGTTCATCATGACAGTTATGTTGCAAATTCTACAATAAGTTTACATGATAGCATGTATTTCTGTTATCTGTGCTCATGCCTTCCATTTCCACCTTCTGATTTTTATGCCTATTGCCAATTTCTAAATACCTGTTACCAGGGTAAACGTTCTAGGCCACAATTCTTTGCTTTGATTCAAAAATCCCTACATTTTCTAGTATGGGAACAGTCCTCTAACTAGTAAATACACACCACTGAGAACAGACTTGGTTTGTTTGCAGTTACCTCTTGCGTCCTTCTCTGGAGAACTGCAAACCATATGTTGAAATACGTTGTCCCTAGACTCTAACACATCTCTCATGAAAAGCGAACGGTGTATAAATAATGTACTTAAAGAAAGCTCTGAGTCAATTTAACTTGCAGCAGCAATGGGCCATCTCTCTGATTGCAGGTACTTGTATAGCTGATCAGAAATGACGATTCCAATGCCAGCAGGGTTACTCATCAGTATTCTTCAGCGGGAGTGAAGGTGGCGTAGCTGCAGGCCAGGTTATTGGGAGGAGACCTCCAAAAACAAGCTCTCCCCAAAAGACTGGAGAGTTTTCAACTCAAAAAAGTCAAATTTTATTTAAATGAAAACTAGAAATTTGATCTGTTTAAATACAGAAAACTCATCACATGGTGAGTTAGAAGTAAAAAGATTTGTACACAATTCTCTGACAAAAACGGTGCCCTTGCAGGAACCCTTTGCTTCCCGTTCTGGTTTTACCCAACTCAGTGAGTGTCTGAGCTACAATAAATGCTACCCAGCCTCCCTTGGTCCCTGAGCATTTTTCCACCACTGTTCATACGTGGCAAGCTGCTGCTTGCTCCTCAACCTACTACACGCTGCAGGACAAATAGCTCCTAACGTGAGAAAAGTGTTACCTTTCATATGGCTCTACCTCCACTTCCCACAGTCTCCTTAAAGGAACATAAAAAACTGTAAACAAAAATGGATAACCAACTTTCCTTGTGGTTATATTTTTAACTTACATTTCCACAAGCTAAAAAACTTGGTTTCAAGTTTTTGACAATACCAATAAACCACCCATTTCCTTGATATATCTCAGGAAATACTTTGCTGCCAGGTTTTTCATCAAGACACAATGTACCTCTAAGAATAGACTTCACCCTGGTTTCTCCTTACTTTAAAAAAAAGGTATTTTTGTAATGTCCCTCCTTGGTTTTGTGTTTTGTTTTGGTTTGTTTTTTTTTAAACAGTCATGACCATTTTGCAGTGAAATAGCTGTCCATGATGATATTAACCCCCCTCAGAGGTCTCTTGTGCTAGCTCACAATTTGATAGCAGAGGCCAGGATAAAGACAGAAAGAATATACTCAGTACTGGCTTGATTTCCCTGCACATCCCAGTTCTGCATGTTATTAGAACCGCTGGCACTATTAGAAATTTTGTTTTGTCTGTACGTTACCCCAAATACTTGTTTACTGTTAGAGATGAATCACTACCTGATCTGCACACATGCTACTATGCATGGAATCACCCATATGCATCAGACAATCTAGATGTATATAAAGCCTCCTGAATAAACAGCAAGGTACAAGAAGAAGATCAAAGCTGCTGCACTCTTTAATTTTGTTATGTTAGTTCAAACAGAATAGAAACAAATTTTCCCTATGACACATTTAATTACCGGAGTCTTTTGGAAAGGAAAACTTAACCTTTGTAGTAAGAGTTTGCTCAAAAAATTTCATCTGTTTTTTCTATCTTCAGTATACCTAGGAATAGATATACTATGAATCAATCCTTTAGAAGTAGTTGGCTATCTAGTACAACAAGAAAAACTAAAACTTGTAATCTTTCCAGCTGAAAGAAATTATCCTCACCTTACAATAAGTAGTGACCATTAGAACAGATGTGCAGTGAGCATTGCTTTAAGATGCTCGTGCTTTGTACACTCAGATATTAGAATTTGTAATTTTGCTCCCCAGTCTTTCTTGTATGACAACTGCACCTTGGCAGACTCAGCTGTTTCTCAAGCTATTTTATGTTCATGCAAGACCTACAATGGCCAGCTCCTTCTTCAGATTTCCTAGTCCACAACGGAAGGACCAGATCTTTGTGTGATATACTCAGAGAGAAAAAAAAAGAGGTGTTTGTAGCTGAAAGATGGCGTCTTATGTACAATATCCTGCAGATGAAATGGGATGTTCTGTTTCAAAAGTTGCCACAAATGTTTCCGATAAAATGTTGCAAACTCAACAACAATATTAAAAATAACAGTGGGTTTTTTTAAAGAAATAAGATATTCTCCTTATATAATTTACAGGGATTTTTATAAATAAGTTTCAGAGAAAATTATGCCAGAAAAGTCAAAGAACACTCCTTGATTGACTTCTGTTCCTCTAAAGATTGTGAGAGCATGCTACCAGTGATATAGTAATCTTGCTTCAAACATGGTATAATGACTACAAATGCTTTGATGTTTCATTCTATGATGCTCGTTCAGTTGAAGAAAAACACTCTAGGAAAATATAGTTTGACACCAGTGTACACAGGTTACACTACACCATTATGCCAGTATGATATGTATTTGTATTTTTGTGATTTATATTAGGAGATATTTCTGAAAGTTCCCTTCAAAAACTAAGAGGATCGTTTCTAGAATTGTATTTTTCCTGTGAATCTTGAGGCAAATCCAACCTCACTTATGGAAACTTGACAGGAAAAAAATCACTTTTTAAATGTCTCCAGAATGCCCTGCTTGGCAAAAATGTGAATTAATGTTCCCTTACCTCTGACTATCAGGCTCCTTTGCAATGCCTGGATGAACCCCCAAGAATCTGAGACCCCAAAATCACTTCTGAAAACTCATCCAGTGTTAAACCCTGGTAGGAGCAAACAGAAGATAGTTTCAAATGTGGGGGAAAACGCAACATCCAATTTCAAGAAAAGGCATTCACGTAAATGTGGTGTAATTGCAAATCTCCTGGTACCGACTGAACTATCATCCCCCATTCATGCATACCTTGGAACATTAGCAATTGCAGTCACCTTTTCCCTGCCACCTCTAGATTACCTTGCATCTCCACACTTCATGACTCCCTTTCAGTAACACTACTTAAACGCATTCAGCATATAGCAGCAATAGAATAATCAATCTACAGATTTTTTTCTATAACATTTTCTAGCTTGCCAAACTTTGTCAGCCTCTACTGTGCAGCCACGAGGCAGACCTACCAAACTTCAGCTCTTATGCCTGTTCCTACTGCAGAAGGACAAAACTTCCACTCATTTTGGTGGTAAAAGAACCCCCTTTACTCCCGAGTTGCTAAGTCTTCACAAAATAGTCCATCTGTTTGATAAAATAGCTTTTATCTGCTAACTCCCATCTTTCTTACTGTGCATCTGGCAGTCTAGTCATGAAGCATAATGTCTCTGCAAAGACCTAACAAAGCAATTACCATGGCTAAGAACAGGTGACAGTGTAAGTAACTGCATCTCTTGCAGGCTGCCTACTCGACATGGGAGAAGATACCTGAGGATGCCACAGAAAGGTACCTAACGATCATGTTAGTACAGCAAAACACCCCAGCTTCATTTACTCTTTTGGAGCTGGCTCTCAGTGAGAGATACACATTGCACTGCCTTATATTACTTAATGCATCCAACTTCCAATTCAACTTCTTCATCTTAGGATTTGGGAGCAAAAATTTATGTTGTACCTCTTTTTAATGTAAAAAATAAAACGGAGATTGCAGAAGTGTTCGGCAAGAAATTCTCTGCAAAAAGAAATTACAACAACTTGAGGAACGTTCTTTAAGTGGACTAAATTAGAAAAACTACATGGAAAGGAATAAAAACAAATCTGTTTTTTTCGACTTTAGTGTAACAATGCTGTCTGTATCTTTCATAAGCTAGACAAGTTATTTACAGACGCAGAAAGAGTACAGTTGTTTATCAGGCTGAACAATGGAAAGAATGGCTCTTGTGATGGTGATGGTCTTTAGGAATTAGCTGCCATACTGATCCCAAAACTTTTTTCTGCAATATAGACCTTAATTGCAGTAACTCCATCACGCATTTTTCCTATAGTTCCTTTTAGGTTTTTCCTGATTCCTCAGTTATTTCTGTGTAAATATATATACTGAACAAAATCTCATGGGGGCACTGCTGCAAGGTGCCTATTTTTATTCTAGATCCAAAATATATTACATACAGGATTTGTTCATATCTACCTCTACCTATATATTCTACATGTATTTTCTGAAGGAACTGAGCAGGGCTGGCAGAACAGACCACAGTCTTTTCCACCCACGGCCTGAGGGCAGAAGAGGAGTTTCGTACCAAATGGGAAGCCACGCAGGGCTCTTAGGTGCCATTAGGCTTAGGAAATTGCTGACAGGGTTTTCAGGTGGCATTATCAGTTTTGGATATAGGCAGAATTTAGACACGCAGATACTATTGAAAGTGCTTAAGTCTTTATTTAAATTTAGTCCCAAGTTCTTCCTGTGAGGCACTCCGAGACGTCCTCATTCCCAGGCATGCACCAAGGACACTGGAAATGGGTGAGCTTTTAGGGACTGACATATTCTAAGGTGAAGCATAAGTACTCATACTTACTTGGAATATGGCAAAAGATACCAAACAGGGAGGGAGAAAGAACCAATCCTTATGTACAAAAATCTCAGGATCAACAAAAAGGCCTTCTTTGGTATAATTTGCATACAAATTCTAAATCCTCATCAATTTAATGGAAGTCTGGAATACTCATGAATTGTTGGCTAAGATGCAGACTGGAAAAGTTCCTCAAAAAGTGTTTCATTACTTGTGTGGGTATGGGGAAGGTGTTATAATTTGTCAACTGTATCTGAGTAGTTATGTTACTTTATCACTTTCTAAGCCAAAGGGCTATTTTTAAATTGAATTAAAAATTGCTACTTATGCAGTTATTGAGTGGCTACTCTCCAAAACAGGATTTCTGTAGCTATCTTAGGTTAGAAGAACATGATGAATCAGCATGCAAACACCACCAGTTTAAATTAAATTAATTCCCTTTATATATTCATTCACCCACTAAGATGTGGTTTGCGTCCATCCCTCATAATTCACTCCCAATGTTTGCTCACTCTTAAATGTAAAGGCATCTAAATATAGTATAATTTATTTAATTCAGGACCAGAAAAAGGAGCCTTAAGAGGAAAACAAACACACACACAAATAAGAAATGCTTAAAGGAGGCTACTGTTCACTGAGGCACAATTATCCTGCCAAAGTCTCTGTAACTCCTCTCCAGAGCTACCCCTCATATGATGGATGGTGAGTACAGTGAAGGTAATATGGATCGTCCAGGTTTAATCCTTATGAAATTTGTCTTGCCTGTTTAATCCTTATGAAATTTGAAAAGGGAGAAATACTCTTCTCTCTCGGTCACATCTGTTGCAGTTCTGACA
Organism: Calonectris borealis; assembly: GCF_964195595.1. Classification (NCBI taxonomy): domain Eukaryota; kingdom Metazoa; phylum Chordata; class Aves; order Procellariiformes; family Procellariidae; genus Calonectris; species Calonectris borealis. The sequence goes on from NC_134318.1 coordinate 25,152,301, forward strand.
GACCTGACTGTAAGCACATAGCCTTCTTCCAAAGCGGGGGCTTAAATAAGATAGAGATACCTCAAAACTAACATGCTTATCTCGGGTCACCCTGACAAAGATCTGTGGAGGTTTTCATGTTGTGAAATAAAAGGAAAGATATGATTTGAAGAAAAGCATAATAGTCCAAATCTTGGTATCGTTACGGACATTATCTCATGATCTCCACAAATGTAATTCTTTGTGGATAATACAACATTTTCAGACTAGTTTCTTTGTTGTGCACCCTGTACAAAGTTAGAGATCCCCATAATAGCATACTAACATGTACTTTGCAGTCTTAACGTTTATACAACTTAGAGTAGAAGCAACTTAAAAAGTACGAGCAGTGCTTCATGCGTCTGACTAGGAAAAAAGGACAGGGTTTTTCTCAGCAGAATGACACCAGTCCATTTTAGACTCCATGCTAATCTGCATCTTTCAGAGCTTTCCAACTGATAAAGTCAGCTCAAAAACGCATCCGCCACTAAGGGCTGCGCAGCAAAACATCTCTGTGTGCAATAGGCCTGCCAGCTGCTGGCATTTCAGGGCTCTCAGTGGCATGAGCTGAGTAGCACATATTTGTGCAAGGGAAACAAATCAAAAAGCCTCTTCAATTTACTCATTTTATCCTGTTCGGAAGGGCCTTAAAGCCTCTTTTTTACCAGCTATATTTGTTTGTCTAATAAAAGATATTATCTCTCCTTACAAACCTGGCCTAACAGTTTGTAACAAACCCTTTTTTTTCTTTTTAAAGATTAATTCAATAGTAACATTCTTTCAGCTATTTACCTTCAACCGATTCTCGTATCTGCTTCAGGAAGAACCCAGAGTTTAACAATGAAAATTTTAAAATATGCAACTTATCTGCTGTCTCTGCACTGCCTGCGACAGCCTCATCTTTCCCTTCAGGAGAGACTCTACTGGATCACAACAAAGGCTTCCTAAACTGTCCTAAAGAGCCAGGTGGTGGTGCAATTCATAATTATTCTTCAAAAATGCTTGGTTTTGCCCTATCTTAACTCTTCTCCCTAAACAAATGTCTCCTGCGTGACCCCAGGACCACTTAATTGTGCTACAAGGTTTAAGTGTATCTAAACGGCACCGAGGAGAGCGGCCAAGTTCGAGGATGGTGAATTTCATTCACTCCTCCCCTGCTTCTGGATTTCCCGGTTCAGCTCGTATTTATATTCTTTGCACTGAGATAATCAGGGCTGTATCAACGGAGATCTTCTCCCAGATAATACAAAACATGCAAGTGATTCCATCAAACCCATGGAGAATGGTCTGAGCCTCTAATGCACTACACACATTGTGATTCGCAAGCTCCTGTACCGCATACAATACTTTACCTGGAGGTACTCATTTTTTCAGAGATACATCTCCCTCACTGATCATTCAAGGCTTTCCTAACTACATAAGTGTAAGAACAACTTCAGGTAAAATAGAACTATTAAAATCAATGCTACACTGGCAACATTTCATCATTCACATTTAATTTTCATCATTTCTCCCTGGTTTGCATATTTTTTACATATTCACTATTCAAAGATTAGTTAACATCCCAAGCTAATCTTTGGCCTGACTGAGCAGTGTTACAACAGTATAAGATTATTTATTTTTAAACAGGATTACAAATCATGAAGATTTTTTAATTCTTTATTGCCAAGTGGTAGAGACATTTTGCTAGTGAATTGCTGGCTTGTCTCCTTCTATTTATGATATCACTTATCTTAACCATATAATGGATTTCAGTGAGAGAGGTTAAAGCATCATGATTCATAGAATTTTGATTTCAAGCCGGGAGTAGACAACAGTATAATGAATTATGAAAAGATCATGTTCAATAAACATTCAGTGATAGAAGTAGGAATGCAAAGATGAGAGGAGATTAACTCTGGTTTAAACCAGCACTTGTTAATGAAAATCCGTCATTCATAAAAGGTTATTTGCTGGTCTAAATACATAGCGCTATCTCCTGTTGGTATTTTGGGGAGAGAAGGGAGTGGAGGGAGCATGGAAAGAAGACAGCAAGAGACCCAATCATTACTGTGACCAGTTCAATCAAAGCCCCTGTTCAACATACAGAAGTGACCTCAAATGTTAAGCTAAGAAATGAAAAAGAGTAAAACTAAATTACTCCAGTGCTACAGTGTGAATCAGTCACACATCCTTACTTGGGTAAGAAAGCTTAATTATGTTAACCTGTCTTTAAAAGGTTATTAGAAATGGAGGTGGAGAGCTCAGAGATGGACATCAAGAACAATCAAAGAATGGAAGTACTTTATGTGGAGAGAGTGGAAAAATGAAATCACCTATCTTAAAAATAGGTGGGATAGAAAAACAGAGAATGAAGTTGGGAAGGTAGATAAGCCTATTCATATTTTCTTACAATACTGGAATTAAGTTAAAAGACAGCAAATTTCAAGGCAACAACAGCAAAAAAACCCCACCCTTTGATACTCTGTCAAAGTCTGTATGTGGTTTTCATTGCTACAAGATGCTTTACAGTATTCATATAGCTGCATTAGAGCCATTACAGAAGTCACAAAATAGAGAGCATTGGAACAGGGGATGCTTATACAGAAATTAAAGTTTTGAAATTAATATAAACTGTGATGCTCCTTGGCATGAAACAGCCCCTGGTTATTGTGGGAAACTCTTTTCAAAGACTGTTTCTTTGCAGAAACCTAATGCAGAGTTTTTTCCCAAAACTTTCTGAAGTAGACAGTCAAGGCTGCTGTTGGATATCAGACTTGATAAACTAATTCTACAGCGTAGTTAGGAAGTTCTTCAATTTCTGCTAATTGTGTTGAGTTGTAATGAAGAGATTCTTTCTTTAGATGCTAAAATTCTCAGCATAGGATTTAGGCTGTGGAAGAGGGACATCACAGGCTGCAACTTATTTTACAATGGGACCTGCATGGAATAAAGCAATCTGTTAGCCTCCCTCTGCAGAGGAGAGCTTAGACATGGCCAAATGTGAGATCTTAACATCAGAAATTAATGCCCAAGATCCTCTTCTGCAGTCTGTATATACCTCCTTACTGCCCCAGTGCCTGTATCTTTTGGAAGAAGCTGTATGTCAATGAGCATAGCTTCATTTTTAAGAGGGCAGAAGAAATCTTAAAAAAAAAAAAAAAAAGAAAAAAAAAGAAAGCAAATATTTAAAAGCAATTTTTCCTTCAAACAAAAGGTTATTTGTCAAAAATGGTTGTGTCAGTTGAAACTGAGCTATTCTGGGATTGTACTAGAACAATGATCCAACCCTAATCAGCTGTAATTCCTGAGCCTTCTCTGATCTGGTAAAACTCGACTGAACTCTGTGAGGTTACACTGTCACCAGCTTCAGAAGAATCAGCTCAAATCTAGCCGTGGTATAAAGCGGTTTAAAGACACGCATTGCAAATTTAAAGCAGCTGTAAATGCCCCATTATTTGTAAAGAGCCACAGTAAACGTATATAGTTTAGCTCCAGTTTTGTTCTGACACTGACTCTGTAACGATAGCAGGGAAGTTAACCACAGGGATAACCAGGCACCTGGGCTGGGATAGCGGGAGGCAGCACGCACTGCTCCGGCGGGCTCCTTGAAGGGGAGGCTGCACGGCTTGCTCTCGCCTCGCTCCGTGCTTTTAGCTTGTCTACAGCTCATTTCCAAGGGACCGGAGGCGGCAAAGGAGCGCGCTGGTGGAACCGCTCTCGGCAGGTCCCGGCCCCGGCGGCCACCCTCGGTCCCCGGGGCAGCGGGCAGCGGCGCGGTGCCGGTCCCCCCGGAGCGCGGGGAGTCGGCGGGCGGGCAGGGCGGGGCGGGCCGCGGGCGTCTCACCTGTCGATACTTATCACGCAGAGAGTCATGATGGAGGCCGTGCAGCACATGACATCCATGGCGATGAAGACGTTGCAGAAGAGGCGCCCGAAGATCCACTCGCCGCCGATGAGGTCGGTCACGCTGACGAAGGGCATGACGGCCAGGGCCACCGAGAGGTCGGCCAGGGCCAGCGAGACAATGAGATAGTTGGAGGGCTGCCGCAGCTTCTTCACGAAGCAGACGGAGATGACCACCAGGCAGTTGCCGGCGACGGTCAGCAGGGTGATGAGGGAGAGGACGGCCCCGATGACAACTTTCTCCACGTTGCCGTAGCTGAGGATCTGCTCCCCGCACTGGGAGTCGTTGGCGGGGAGGGGGCTCGCCGTGGGCAGCGCCGACGGTGGGGGCGACGGGCCGAGCTTCGCCAGGCTGCGCGGGGGCCAGGAGCCGGCGATCATCCTACCGCCGCCCAGCGCCCGCGGGTCCTCCAGGACCGAGGGCCGGAGGTTACCGTAGAGGTGACTGCCGTTGAGGGCGAGGACCATGTTGGCGTGAGCTGCCCATGAAGCCCCTCCGCCCGCCGCCCGCTCGCCGGCTCTCCCCGCCGCCCGGGATGCTCGGGCTCCTCCTCGGCCACCCGGCGCCGCCCGCCCCCTCGCAGCCGGCGGAGCGGCCCGCCGGGGGCCCAGCCTTCAACTTCCACCAGAGCAGCCGGGCTCGCCCACGGCGCTCCCCGGGCGGCCGGGGGGTGGGCACGGCGCCATCGCCCCCAGCCCGCGGGGAGAGGGGGCGGCGGCCGCTCCCCGCCCACACGGGCCCACCCGCGGCTGCTTTCCTCCGACGGCGGCAGGGGACGGGGTGGGAGCCGCTCCGCCCCCCTCTCTCCTCCCCCTCTGAGCGGCGGCGGCGGGGAGCGCCCCTTCACCGCAGCCCGTCTGCGCTGCGGGCGCCGGCTTCTCCTCGGGCTTCTCCTCCACGGCCGCCCCCAGCGGGGAGCGCTTCGGGAGCCCCCCTATGTGAATATATGTAGGTCGCACCCGAGAAGCTGCGGACGGGTGGACGCGCCTCGACCACAGGCTGAGCTGCTCCGGTCGGAGACGGGGTGACAGCCTCCCGATGCTTCCTCCGGTGCAGCCCTGCATCTAGATCGGCCTCTGTCTCCACTGTCGAAATGTGCGTGCTGAAAAATTTGGGTCCGGCAGGACCCCGGCTGCTGCTTGGAGAGTTAATAGTGGCCACTCTTGGAAGATTGACCCCCAACAACATGGTCTTCTCTGAATTATTCTTTTGTATCTTCAAGCTCACAGATTCTCAGTATTAAGATTTCTTCCTTCCTATTAAAATTAATGTGAATCCCACTACTATATTTTCCCTTTTATTAATATTTATATAGCATTATTTTCAATTTATTCACATTCCATGTGTAATCCTTTCAGTGAAGTTAAAAACACCACTACCAACAACAAAACCCCATTGCTTTGAAGTACCTGCTTTTCCTGCAGAGATTCCTTGAATTCTTGGATACTAGCCCATTTCTGGGACTCACTAGCTTTCTCCATTCTTTAAGTCATATTCTTGCCTCCAAGTGGGGTGAAAACTGTTTGGATTGTCAGTTACCCGTGGGATGCCAGCAGAAGATTACACCTCTTGGCATGGTAACATGCTAGACAGCAAGGATTAAAAACAGGAAGCACCTGCTCCTGAGTGTCCCCTTACATTTCCAACAAGAGACAGAAGCCAGACCAGCTGGAGAAAGAGAGGAAATGAAAGCAGGACTATTGACCCCAGGTGGAGCAGTAACCATTGACCAATGTCAGTGATATCTGAACAAGGGGAGGTTTTGCAGGTGGCAACACTACAGCAAGTCTTATTTCAGTGTGCACCAGACACAGGGAAGAACTGTGTGTGTGGCCCAGCAGTAAGGGAGACTGCACTATGAGCTCATATCATACAGACATAAAACTATGCTTCGAAGAAAGACCTAACAAGTACCCAGCTATCAGAAAAAACCTCATCTGACACGCATAGGCATAGCAATTGAGGCTTCCATACCTGGCTCACGGAATTTCTTGTTTTTAATGAAACCTTCCATTCTGTTAGCATCACCTGCTCTTGAAAGCAGGCTTTCCATCGTACGTGACTCTGCATTGGCCCAGCTCCCCTATGAGCATGCACAGGACTCGGGGTCCTGATATGCCTGGCACAAGCTGAGCACCGGCAGTCTCCTGTGGCAGCAGGCAGTAAGCAGGGCTTGGGAGTTCTGTTGCTTACCTTCCCTTCCACCCCCGCATGTTGATTTGACTAAGATAATAAAATAAGCAAGTTTCACATGGTAAGGATGAGATCTAGTTGGGTAGCTCTTTGACCATCATCAAGCTGAAAGTGTTTTCCTGTTCAGTCATGTATTTCCCTACGCTTTGTTGGTTGCCTCACTGTGTCCACTCACAATAAAAGCTTTCCCTGTTTAGCCACCCAGAATGTGTTCATGAGCCTTGAGCCTGAGGCGACTTACCCCTCCAGGGTGATAAAGCAAGTCCTTTGTCTCTCCTCCCCAGCTAAGCAAATATTAGGCCGAAAAAGATCTTTAGAAATGGCAAGGGTACATCAAAATAAGTTAAAGCATTAAGGCAAAATACGGAGAAAGGAGAACATTTCCTCATTGTGTGAATGCATTTTTTAAAAATAGTGTCTGAAGTACAGCTAAGCAGATAGGAACCGGGTAAATTTTGTTCAAAATAGATTCATATCATAAAAGTTGATAACACTGTACACTTTAATACTCACTGTAAAAGCAATTTTTCAGTTGCTTAAAATGTCACTAAGGCAGAGCAAATTATAATCTGGTGCTTCCTGCAAATGTGTTGACACAGTTCATTAAATCAGTCATTCTTCTTGACAGCTTTTCAGTACATTTCTGGAACGTGACTCTCTAAGCGTACTCAGTGGATTATATGCAGGATCATTTGCGTGTTATTCTTACCTATTCCAACCTGAAAGGAGGATTTTAGCTTCATCTTTTGTTCTGTACCTTAAATTCCCATACAGTTCATTAGAAATTAATCACCTGATTTCTTTCCTTCTCAGAGGTCATATGTTACCATTCTTTGCATTTACGCTCATAATCTTATCTTTGAAGAGACGAACCAATTTAAGTCAATTTACGTACCATTATAGAAAGGGGTTTACGTACTATTGCAGAGAAAACATGAACCCTTGGCAAGATGAAGCAGCTGATACCTCTCTAAAATCTTTTCCTTGAAAACTTTTCACTGGGACACACCTAGAATAACATTCCAGTTTCCAGGGCTAGGCTGAATCCAGTGGGGTGCTTTCCTTGAGGGCTTCAGAGGCTTTCACATCCCCAGTGTCTGGGAAAGCAGAGAGCACCCATCACTCCATGGGACTACATCTATTCTATGTATTTAAAATAATGATACATGAAGGTAGGAGTTGATCTTTCTGAGTGTACGTCCCGCTTTTGTCTTCAATGACCCTGTTTACAAGTTCTAACATGTTATTCCAGACAGCATACAGAAATTAAACAAATGGCTGATTGGGTGTCAAGAATAACAAGTTGACATTTGTTCTCCCCCTGCGCCCCCAAGATAGTACTTTTTCACTTGCCATTACGCTTCAATAAATATCATCAAATCAGTTTTCTGGCTGAGCTTAGTAACATTCTGTCCTTTGAGTAATTTAGGCTCCCTATGTATAAAAGCCTCTTCACGTTTCTGTATACCTCCAACTCTGTGCTAAGGCCCTCGTCCCTCATTCTTCATGCACTTATTGAAGTTAAATTATTTTGTTCACACCTGATAATGTACTTTATTTGCAAATCACATCTTTGACATTTCATTTTTGTTGTGTAGAAATGTTCCATATAAAAAAAAAAAAGGTCAAGGGAACCTTTTTCTTTGATTTTTTTGTTCCCTCTCCAAAAATAATTAACTTCTTTGTTTGATTTTTCTCCCCTCCTCCAGAAATAGTGTTAATCACATAACATCTTCTGCATTTGTGATTCATACTAAGTGTGTAATATAACAGTGGGTATTGGTATTAATTCTTTGCCCCCGTGTTAGTGAAGTAAGGTAAGGTAGACATTGTCAGAGCTAGCTAAGGAAATACAATTTCCCCAGCACATGTTGATTTAGTGAGGCCACACTGTATCTATCAAAGTGTTTGTGTTGAAAGAACTTGCACTAAATCCTGGATCCTTCATCCCTCTCTGGAGGACTTACTGCTTGCAGAGTCTGTTGAACGGCAGGGCCTTGCTAACTCGGAGCACTCCAACTGAAATGGGTCAAGGAGTTCAGCACAAGAACTCCATCAGTGGAGGAGAAACCGTTGGCAGCCTGGCATGGTAACTCTTTCCCCCACACTACTACCTCTAGAAAACAACAGCCATGCTCATCTTAACATAAAAGTTAAAGGCGCTGCTACATTCCCCTTCTTAAAGAATTCAATTTTGGATGCATGGCAGGAAGGTAACACAAGTATGCAATGTAATAAATAAACAGAGAAGTAATTTTTCTTGCACTTTTTCCTTTCTTATCATCCCCTTTTTTGTCCTTCTGTGCCTGAGCCGGTCTATCTTCATAAACTGTTGTTTTCATTTGTCTGTTGTAATTTTTTCTTTCCTTTTGTTTTCATCTTCTTTTATTGGAAACCAATGTAAGTCTGGTGAGGACCTGCTGTTGGGAACAATAAATGAAGTATAGGTATATGTTTCTTCTGCCTTGGGGAAATATGTTGTCAAAATATTTAAAACATTTTATCAGAGACTGGTTAGAATTCCATGGACAAATATTACTGAAACCTTGATTTTTATTCCCAGCATGTAGTGTTTAGCAAATAACACTCTTGTCCAACTCCTAGCAAAGATGTTGCAGCTGCAGTTTTCTTTTCTGCCTTTTCTTGTCTTTGTGAAAATAAATCATCACCACACTGTGGCAGTAAAACAGAGAGGTAACCGTTCTCATCTTTGGCATTTCTTATCATTGTCAAAATAAATACTCGCATCTGTGCAACTTAAATGTGAAATGATGTCTTCCCTTTTGGGAACAAGCAAATAGTAACAACAGCAAGCTGTCACCTGAAAAGAAAACAAACAATTAAAGTGAAATTTATGCTAAAAATTCTGTATCACTCAGAAAAACAGAGCTCCCATCCCTGAAAATTCAGTCTGCACCTTTACAAAAGAGGTTATTGAGGTTATGAGGTTATGATAAAAGTGACGTGACATTCATGTTACTGAATTGCTGAGATAGATAGTACCAAATAATATCTTAGCTCCCTAAAAGTGCTAAACACAGAACTAAAGCAAAAAAAATCTAACAGTTGCTACCATGGGCTGCCCGTTGAAAACGTATTAGAAGAATTGTTAGCATAAAAATTTACTGAAAGGACTGCCCTGAGATCTAAGTGTATTGAGAAAGAAAACACCTGGAGGGAGGCTCCACGAGGAGGACTTCAGGACACCGATGAAACAAAGCACATTACAAGCTTGTGGCTTAGCAGTGAGGACCACAAAGATGTTTTAAGTAGATCGCTGGGGCTGGCCTAAACAAAAGTAGTAAGAACCAAGTAATTAATGTAGGAAATAAGGTTGTACACTTGTCTGAGTACGTGATTCATGATACCTCATGCTGAAAGTGCTTCCTACTCAGATTCTTACATCATTACAGCAAATAGGTTTCTGCAGATCTTCTGCACGAAGATCTGTTTAAATGTTCTCTGTTGTAAATGCCTCGAGGCCAGACACAAAAGCTGCTTAATCCTGTTTGATGTCTCTGAACACTGCTGCAGTAGGGCCATCCAAAAATAATTGTTACATGTTTATGGATTGCTTCTTACATTCATTAAGGCAAATTAAATCAAGTTCCATCATACATTCAGTCAAAGAAAACCTGAACTCAAGCTCTTCCATTTTCACATCAAAGAAAAGCCTGAGAACACCATTCAGGCTATGCTGCTTGTTTGAACAACTGGCAGAGAAGCAGGACTGGCTGGTCTAACAGGCAAACACCTTATGGATGCAGATAGGCCAAAACAGAGCTCCTTTACTGAAGTATCTTGACCCAATATTGTCAAGAACAAAATGCTGCTATAGATGTGGCAAGAACAAAGACGGTTTACCAGCTGGGTTTTTTTCCCTTTCAGAGAGATATGTCTTTTCCCTGTCACAGAGATGTGACAGGCGGTTGTCTACCGACCCCCAAGACTGTGCTGAGCTCCTACTCCAGTCTCTGGAGCCCACAAGTAGCTTCTATGCTACCACCATCCCAGGTCTTTGTAACTCATCAGACAGCAAGGCCAGAATCATGCCACGCAGGCTCTATTGGTTTTTGGTCATCCATTGTAAACGGTGTGATCTCTTTGGTAGAAACGAGCCACAAGTCCCCAGGCACAGCTGGCCCAAGCTGCACCAAGGACAGACCCCGTAAGCAGGGACATACCAGGAGTTGGCAGCATCGACACCTTGGCCTTGGTTAGAAGCATTTTTGCATCGTTAAGGATTCAGAGCTCCAGATACCCCACAGACTTCCCTTCGTGAACATTTAGCCCAGTTTGAAGAAAGAGAAAGCGGAGGCCTCCCGGCCCGGCCGAGGCCCTGGAGTGCCACCTGAAGTTGGACGGGAACTGCAGACCCGCTGTCTTCAGCAGCTGCTGTAAGTCCCCAAACAAAAAAAAAAAATAGTAGTAATTACCACCTGTATTTTACATATCCTATGCTACTTATCCATGGTAGAACGGTATTTGTGCTACATAGAGAATGTGTATTTGATTACTGGTCTATTACAATTCCTCAGTCCTATCCTTGGGGATATCTCTTGATGTGGCAGCTTCGGGCTCTATTTCACATATTTTTTAGCTAACATTGGAAACAGAAGACCTTTCAATAACTAGAAAGGATTCCTTTTTTTGTATTGACAGTATTCAGATGGAGCTCAGCTAGTTTAACTGGCAGTGCTTCCGTCGAGCAAGGCGACTGCTCCACCTGGTGGGTACCGGAGAGGGCTCTGAGGAGAGCGGTGTGCCTCGGCCTGCTCTGCTTCACCTGCAAAGGGCCAGGTTTGATCTCCTTCAGAGCCAGGTTTGATCGTCTTCAGAGCCGAGCCCCGCCAGAGATCTGAGAGACCACACGGGCTTTCCCCTGGGTCATCGCAGCCCTTTGGTGGAGCACCTCCGACCGAAGCGTATCCGCGGTGATGTGAAACACCCTCTTCGCCTGCTGCCCCGGCTCTGTCAATCCAGCTGGTGAACGCCGCCGGGCTGACACCCCTCCCGCCGGGCGCGGGGCCCCGTCTGCCCGGGACCAGAGGCGACTACAAGCCCCAGGCTGCCGCGGGCCGCCGGGGGGCGGTGCCGGGTGCCGTGCCCGGCTGCGGCCCGCCCCTCGGCTGCGGCCCGCCCCTCCGCTGCGCACAGCATGGCGGGCTTCGCCGACCTGAACCTGCCGCAGGGGCCGGACAAGAAGTCCCTGCAGAGCCTGCTGGAGTCCGCAGCGCACTGTGAGTTAGTGCCCCGGGCACGGCGGGAGCGGGGACGGCGGCAGGGCCGGCCCGGGGCTCGGCTCGGCGGCGGGGCCGGGGCCGGGGCTTGGGCTGCGGCTGCGGTGCGGAGCCGGTGGGCCTGAGCTGGGGAGGGCTGGGCCCGGCCCGGAGAGCAGCAGGACGCGAGCGGCAGCTCCGCCAGGCCGGCTGAGCCGCTAGGCTGAGCGTAGGTCAAAGGCCAAACCTCGCCACCTGCTTCCCGGGCGCGTCGCGTTTCCCCTCGCTGCTCTCCGCTCTCCGTGTTCCACTTGGGGTTTTCTGCCAGTGAAGCGCCCGGGACTGAGGTCTGCCCAGCGCTGAGCAGCAAGGAGAGCTCGTGTTCGCCTTGCAGGCTCTGTCCCTGCCTGTTTATCCCAGTGTAGCGGTTGTTTTTTTCCCAACGCGGACACGTTTTTCTGCCTGCAGTTTCTTATGGCCTAAATCTTTTTTCTGCAGAACTGTCGTACAGCCAGGTGCTGCCTGTCCAGTGTTTGGGGGGTGATTTGTCTTTGGCGAGTATACCATCTTGCTCTCATCCCTGCTGAACGAGACCTTTTCATCAGTTTTGTTAGCATCATTTTGAATGCTCGCCTTGCCTTCTCCTATAGCTGTATCTCTCCCAGCTCTGTGTTGTCTGCAGTTTTAACAACTATCCTGAAAGTCCTTAACCGTTTTCCCTAAAGAAAATCATCAACAGAACCAAACTAGGGCAGAATCTTGGGGACCCCAAAAGACCCCAAGTGTTCATGTTCATAAAGCTCTGCCATCAAGTAAGTGTTGTCAGGGCTGGGGTGTATTAAAAGGCAAACAGGATTTTTTTATTTTAAGGCACTTTTTCGGTGAATTAATCTTCAGGAAAAAAAATGTGAACGGTAAATATGCACGTGATTATTAATTTTGAGACATTTAAGTGATGAGTATTTAACAGGTTTCTGTTTGCATTTGTTTCCATTAGTTTACTGGACAAAATAGTCTTACTATGTGTTTACTTTTTCAGTGGGATATTCTGCAGTTGCTCTTAATCATGTCATCGATTTTAAAGAAAAGAAACAGGTAATTTTTGTTGAGGTTATTTGTTCTTAGTGTGTTTTCTCTTGTAAACCTACATGCCTTATTACATGTTCCCAAATAGCTTTATCTGCAGAATGCACATCTAGACGCAATACAAATGTCTGCATTTGTGACAGAACTCCCATTTATAATTCTGTATAATTGCCTTGGAGTTAACTTTTCATGTGGTCTGTGTATTGTCCCTGGGAAATAGTTTTGTTAGCATGGCAGATTTCTTTTTAGAATTGGGACACAGCTTTTGTTTATATTGTAAGCTTAACCCATGACATTTTGAAAAACTTTGTTTTGTTCTCTTTTAAGGAAATTATCAAGCCAGTATCTCCTTCAGAGTTGTTTCCATCTTTGCCTATTGTACAAGTATGTCTAGTTACATTCTATCTACGTATTATTATTCTGAGTTACATCTTTTACCTTGGTGTGTTTGTGTATGTGATTTTTGTGTGTATTACATGTTAAACAGAAAAGAGAAATTTGTCCATTGCTTGATTGTTAAAACTGCTAGCATTGGAAGAATGATACACTCGCATTAGAGTACGCTCTATTCGTTATTTTAGAAATTATTAAAGAAATTGCTTCATGTGAATTTTGAATCCTCTTGTAGTTAAATAGTTACAGTATAATTCTTGAAATTTGAGTTTTGGAAATAACTTCCTGGGTTTGATGGAGCAAGATTTGGATATAATGAACCAAGTCTGTACTTCAAATTACTCACATATGTTAATTCACGAACTGCTTTTGCTTGCAGTTGTGGCGTGCCTGGGGAACCATAGCAGTATTAAAAGATACTCAGTTTTTCTGCATGATTTTACTTTTTTTTTCCCTTTCTTTCTTTCTTTCTCCTTTCTATTGACCCTTCCTCAGAGAAACACAGTAAGTCGTTCTTTGTAAAGGGCAGGTATAATATCAAACAGATCAACATAAAATAGGGAAATGTAACTACAGACTTTAGAAAATTAGTATAGGCAAGAATATGAGTAAGGCACCATTTTCTTTTTAAAGTGGACAGGGTGAAAATCCCCACAATTTTTGCTTTGGAGCTTTTTAAGTTTTTGTATTATTTCTTTTTTGTAGGGGACATCTAAAAGAATTAAAGTCTTAACCCGGCTAACACTTGTTGTTTCTGATCCTTCCCATTGTAATCTCTTGGTAAGTATATTTAGTATATTAATTTTCCAATTTTTATTTCCTTTTCTCAATGAATGAATGAAACTTTGGAAATTGTATGGGAGAACTTCATGGATTTTATAGGACACTCAGCGGTGATTTCTCAGATCGCATCTTTAGCAAATAATACGATCATGAAGAGATGCAGACTTACAAGACTGGATATGGCTTCTGTTGATCATTTGTCAATATGGGACAACAGTTCTGGTCCTTGGTTCTTTTCTGTGATTTCTGGACTTCTGTGCATAAACTAGAAGACCATGAGCAAGCCCTGTGTCTGTTTATGTTTTAGTGCTACATGATTGAAACAAAAGGTGTAAGTGCCTTACTAGGTGGGTGGGACAAGGCTCAAAATGAGAATGAATGACTTCACAGTATGGCTCGCAGCAGAGACCTACTACGTAATTGTACTTGAAAGGGAAAAAGGGATTTTCTTCTCATTATTTTGGTCATAATTGTTGTGCTTAGCTTTGGCGTCTGCCAGAATTCAAGGTAGTAATTGTTTCCTCCTTTTGTAGAGATCAACATCTGCAAATATAAGGTTATATGACATCATAGCAGTTTTTCCAAAGACTGAGAAATTGTTCCATGTAAGTACAATCATCTGATTGGTAATGCCCATTCAATAACTCTTAGTGCCTTGGCTAGTTTGAGTACATGTTTTGTTCTGATTTTATTTCCCATTTTATACAGGCCTGCATGTCAATGGGGCTAATTAAGCAACATAGGCTGCCTGGTCAGTTGATAGACTGAGAAGGTTGGGAGGGATTGCAAGAGGCTGCAAGGCCTTGAGGTGACTGGTTAAAGTCTGAAATATCTACCCGATGAATGGACTTGTGTGCCACTTCGCTGTGGTTTCCTTCGATTGTCTTGTACTCTACTGAGTAGTCCTCCCTACTGAGGAAGGAAAACATGCTTCTTTTTTTTTTCTTTTGTGTATATATATATAAAAAATATATTTTTTTCATATATATATATATATACACACACACACACTATTAGCATGTAAACTTCTGTCTTGAACTTTAACCTCAAACTCTTACAGCTTCTCCAAAACACATTTGCTATCATCTGTTAGCACTAATTGTTCCTGGTCTCTGAAATGTTAGGGAAAGTGGGAGGATTTTAAAGCGGAACTAACATGGTTCTGAGAGTTACCTTCTTCCTTTTAGTCTTAGGTCTTCTCTTGGAAGTTCGTCCAAATGAATAGCTGGTCTCTTTTTCTTTAATTTTTCTTTTTTTTTCTTTATTTTAAATCAAAAGAGGAGCAAGAGCTTACAAGACGGAGTTAGTTCTGGTTGTCATAGCTTCTTATGAACAGATAAAATAAAATATTCAAAAGTAAACATGCCTGATCAAACATACGACCCTTGCTCCATTGCTAGACTGAGATTTCTGGTTTTGTTTTGATTGTTTTGGATGCTCAAGTTGAGTGAGAGAAGGTTCACTTCTGTGACTTCGAGATATGTTTGTTACTTTTCCTGCTGAGACGACCACTGAGGCTGTACAAAAGTAGAGCAGCCTCGGGGGAAATACTTGAAGGGCAGACAGTCATTTTCTCACTCAGATTTTATCCTGGCTGTTCAGAGCAAACTTGCAACTGAAAACTGCATCCACAAAATTTGTGAGTCTTTGAAGGTGCTGCTGTATCAGTGTTACCGAACAGATGCTGGCGTTTGTAGCAGTGGTAGCATTCCAAGTGTGCTAGTGAGAGAAAACAGGGTGTGAGTCATTTTCAAAACCTTAGTTAGGACTAAGGTTTGTGACCTTAGCCCAACGCTGTTGTTTTTCGCATTGGTTTATATTAATAGAAATGTAAGTATTTTGAACAAAAACCCCAATACTTTGTCACTTCTATGATTTTAGAAAAACAAGGTGTTGGAAGTGTGTTTGACCATGAACTGGTTTGGTCCATTTGTGGTGTTTGACTGAAGAAGACATTTACAAATACAGTTATATGCAGTAATTCTTCAGCCGTTACTAATAGCACCAAGCATCATACTGTCTTCCAGCTTTTATCCATAGCTGCTATATCTTGAATAGACCCTTCCTACCAGAAAAATTCCTAGTTCTAAAACACCGTCCAAGGCAGAATGATCTCAGCTTGGCTTGTTGGGTGATAGGTGTTTGTTATCTCCGTCTCTCTTAATTTTTAATTAAATTGTTCTCAAACACTTGGTAACAGCTGATGTGAGTGGTCTGATCAAGTGGAGCATCTGGAAGCAAGTCATCTTTTTGTCAGAATGTTTTTCTTACAAAACCCAAAAGTGTGATGTCTGACCTGTTGCAAGCTCATAAATAGCAACATTAACTCTGAACTGGAAGAGTAGGTGGAAGCGTCCCGTCTCTGTTAGCCTTGGCAGGCAGCAAGCAGGCTTGCAGTTTAAAGCAGTGTGAAGAAGGCACAGGGACACCAAAAGAAAACGTGAATCTCTTTGGAGGAGTGCCAGAATTTACTTTCAAAGAGAGCTTGTCAGTATAAAACTGTGTCTGTGTTTTTTGTTTGTGTTTTTTTTTTTTTTTAAATAAGTTAAAGGTACTGTCTAGTACTCTTGAGTACTTGTTTTGACACATGAAAATGATATTCTTCTGTTTTGTTTTTCTAAATTATTTTCCTTCCTTTTTGAAAACTTGTCCAAGTAAAGTACAAAGCAGGAGGCTGAAGAAGGCGGCGAACTTTAAAGAATCGTTCAGCAGAAGAATTCAAGCATTAATTATAACAGTTACAGCTGAATGAAACTCATTTCTGACTGCTTTTATTTCCCTTGCAAGATTTTAGGACTCTTGGGGGTGTGAGAGAGGCGAATAGTTGTAAAATACTTTTGAGGGCCACTCTCCACCTCTTTCTTTTGGTCTTTGGCAGCAATGTAAAATCTCACTTCTCAAGCAAGCTCAATCAATTTATCACGTGTTTAAACAAGCTTCTGAAGCCAGGTAATCAGCAGGGGCATGCTCTGTTGTTTTTGGGGGGAAGGGCTTTCTCTCCTTTAAGGGTGGGTATTTTTTATTTTCAGCCATATTGTGAGTTCTGCTGTGGTTGGATGTCCAGCTGCAGCAGTGTTTAAGGCTGGTTTAATGGTTGGACTTGATCTTAAAGGTCTTTCCCAACCTAAGCGACTCTATGATTCTGTGATTCTATAAACAGCTACTCTGTCTGCTCTGCTGGTGAAGCTGCTTGCTAAGCTGCATGGCAGTTCAGTTTGAGGAACACGCTTTTGGCTGAAAAGGAACCAGGGTTTTTGCCAAGTTATTTTGCAGGCAGATCCACTTTCCCGCTCTGAGTCAGCGTTCAGCCACGCGGATAGTAGTGCCGGCACAAAGAGGATGGCTATGCTCTGGGCGGGCCGATGCAGATAGCGACCGTTTAAGCTGACACTCTCACAGGTGATGGACAGTGTGTTAGGAAGGAAGCAGGATTGTCAGTGAGACGGTCTTCGTTGCTTCCATGCTGGCGGCTCTTGGAGCTGGGGAGGGAACCAAAGCATGTTTCTTGCAAACTGCGTGAGGTGAAAGACTCCATCCTTACATGTTCACATTCAGGGCAGATCTGTATGTTTGTCTTTTGTTTAAAGATTTTAGATTTTCTAACTGTCTGTGGAGAGCTGTGTCAATTTTGTAGAGGTATCAACAGGGAGTCTGGCGCAAATGACATTATGCATGGAGTTTCAGCATATACCTCTGGCTCTTAGAACTCATGGATCTTCGCTGTTAAGGATAAAGCCTTCTAGGGTGGGTCTTGCACCACAAATTAACTTTATATTTTAAAATTGGCTGTTGGTAACTCAACGCTACCTTGAGAGCGTCATCTTTCTCACCAACAATTTGGCACCTGGATTATTTTCCATAGAACATGATTTTTCATGGTTTTGTAAAAGAAATACGTGACCGTTGGAGATGTCCTCTAATTTTAGCATGGCCCAAAACCAGTTTATGCCCCCTTGTCACGAGCCAGGGAAGCTTTTCTGTGACTGAGTGTGGCAGTGATATGTACTGAAAGATGTGCTCAAATTCTCCAAATAATTTATATCCTCAGGGTTATGAGGAAGCTGTGTTTGCCCAGATAATTGTAGAACATGCTCCTTCTTTAAGTCTCCCAAGAGGATTGTTTTGGGCTGCAACAGGAATGCCCACTCCATGCTAGTAATAAGGTCCGTGCCTGTTGCTTTTAAAAATTTTTGCTTTTTAAGAATTCTGACTGTTTTAATCATACTAGTTAGTTCTGCCTGCTGCTTGTCAGCAATTAGCAGATCACCAGTATCTAAAAAAACTTGCTTATATAAGTCTGAGGATGTAGTGCAAAGCCAAATTTCAATGTTTATTCCTAAAATGTTTGCCAAAGCTTTCTTCAGCCATCTAAGCAGTGGAGAATTTATTTATTTATGGCTCTCTGGAGTTTCCCAGCAGATGGGGCTCTTGCCTGCGGTGCGGCCGCGCAAGCACCCAGCTGTGCAACTGCTGCATATCATTTTCTGTATGAAGTTTTTGCACTTCAGATCCTTTCAGCAGGCAGGGTAACCTTAACTTGCCTCTGTGTGTGACTTGTCCAGCAGCCAAAGCTAGGCAGAACATCGGAGTGTTTGGAGAAATCTCCTCTCCAACTTTCCATGCAGTGCAGGAATTCCTCCTTATGGGGAAATATGGCTCTTAAACTTGTTTTTCCTTGGTGGTGTTTTCTGAAATGTTCTTGTCACTGGAATCCTGTAGATACCCTGGCATTTGGGTCACTCCCTTTCCCACTGTGCTTAATTTGCAAAATGGAAAAGAGTTTTTCCAGTGTTTCTGGAGCTGATTAGGAAGGCTTGTTTTCTCATCACATAGGGCAACTTGCATGCTTCTGATGTGTATTTTTGCTTTCCTTCATTTTCAGCTTTCTCTCTTCCTGAATTTCCTACAGTCTCACTGACATCTTTTCTAGGACATGATTCAGAGCTATTTGCTCTGTGTGTGTTCCCATAAATCACCTCTGTCTAGATGGTAGTTTGTGCTCCACGTAAGAGAAGGATTTAAACTGGCTGCAGTAGGGCTAAAGTTACACATGCAAGTCTAATGTGATGCAATAGATTCCAACCGTGTCCTGCCTGACAGGTAGGGCATGAAGATAAAGTTTAGTCTGGATGGCCTGGTAACATATTAACATCAAAAACCTTGTGGTTTGCTGGATCTTTGAATTGCCTGCATGTGTGCTGTGGTGCTTTTGTCTAGGAGGGAGTGTATCAGCAGCTAAGAAACATTCCTAAAGCTGGCCTCTGCTCCCATCTCCATCCAAATTTCATGTGAACAAACTGGTAGAAGACTAGTTTGCAAAGCAATAGCCTGCCCTGCGTTAGAGCAGAGTGCGGCTACCCCGCAGCCCAGCCCTGGGACTCCCCGCCAGCCCCACTGCTCTTGTGCCAGTGTGAGGAGGGATGAATGGTTAGCACCTGGCCCAGGTGTATTTGGAGCAGTTGCTGGCGGGTTTCTGAAAGCAGAGGGTTCTCCTACACGTAGAAAATTCCTTTTCAACATCTTCAGCCCATTTTGTCTTCCTTGTTACAATGCTGCTTACAGACGTTAATCTGGCTCTGTGTAATCATCTTTAGGGGCTAGGCACATATAGTTCCTACATGCCTTGTGTGCATGAGATGATATGTAAGTCAAGGGCTCCCTTTTATGTGCACTTAATTTTCCTCTGTAAGTCAGCGTGGAGATTCTCAACCCTTTGTTCGTTCCTTCCCTGTTTTAATACAGGCTGTAAATTGTGGTGTGAGTACAAAGCTAAACTTTTAAACTCTGACCTCCAGTGCCATCTTGAGACTTTTCCAGAGATGTGGCTTTCAGGAAGGGCTGCACATTCCCCACCCAGCCAGGAAAGTGAGGCCCTGTGGATCGGCTTCCAGTACTGGGCGTGGGGCACCACCAGTCACTGTCCAACATTCTGCTTCTGTTTCAGTTTTTTGGTTGCTTCTAGTAAAAATACTTAATCCGTAGAACAAGCGGTTGCTACACTGGAATTAGTGATGGGGTAAGAGGCAGTTCCTGGGCTGTTCTCTTTGTAAACAGGGGTTGTCCTTCATTAGCTGTGAGTTCTTTTGCCAAAGGCCAGCGTTGTTTCTGCACGTCCTATGTCGGATAAGAACAAAGCAGTAAGTCTTGCCTTTGGGTTGGTCATTATTTTATTGGAAAAGTAGTTCTGAAGACTTGCGTTTTAAGCCCAAAATGCTTAAGCTGTGCACCTGTAGCCCTGCTGTTTTACTGGGATACCTGCAAGGCATAGTACCTGTGCATTTTAAAACTGAACTCGTCCTGGAGAGACATTCTTGCATTAAGAAATGAAGGAGAATATCAGTGCACCTAAAGTTGGTTACACGTTTTTTGGCTTATCTAATAATCTGTTCCTATTTCTTTGCTGTAGATCGCTTGCACAACTCTAGATGTGGATCTGGTATGCATAAATGTAACAGAAAAGCTGCCATTCTACTTCCGAAGGCCCCCTGTGAATATGGTAAATTTACATCTAAATTGTTTTCTTGCTGTTAAATTCTGTATTTAATGTCAGTCTGAGTTGAATTCCCTACCATTTTCCTCCCACCATTCCCATCCAAGTGGTTCTTTTATTTTCTTGCATAATGTATAGTGTTATTTCAGATGTCCTTCACTTCAGGGCCTCAACTGCAGCATTTAATACACAGTGGTGTATGTTCTTTCTCTTTCTCCTTCCTGTCCCCCGCTTAAGAAGGAGAAGTGGTGTTCCCAAGGAATGGAAACAGAGCCTTAAGGGCACTGCTGTGTGAAGCAGTGAGATGTGGTGTGATTGCTGACGAAGCTGCCTCCCAAACCAGAAGTGGTACAGCTGTGTCAGAATAGATAAACAGCCCTGTGATTTAAAAGACAGGAGAATGTGAATGACAGTGTTAATTTGGGAGAAGGATGTTGTTGCAGTTATTTGGAGGATAACTGTATTGAATCCATACTTAGACAAAGGAATGTCTTGGCAAATGATCCAAATGTGGAATTGCTAAACATTTGCTGTGGGACACAAGATGGCTATCAGCATGGATCAAATATTTTGTTAATACAATTCTGCCTGCTGTTGGTGGTTTGCCAGAAAGCTTAATCTGAACATGCTCTTAGGTGAACTAGTTTTTTCCTCTGAGTATATGTCAGGGTTCATTCCGCGTGGGCATTCTTGGCTGATGTACTCCTTAGTGCTTAAAAATTTAAATTTGAAATCAGCTAGAAATCCTATTTCCTCTTCTACAGAAAGTTTGACCTAGAATAAAAATTAAAAATTAACTAGAATTAATCCTGAAACAAAACAAAAGTAATACTTTGGAATTTACTACAGACTGGGAATTTCAACATTCCATTTGGAATCACAATTTTGTATGAAGTGTTGTTTGAAAGTACCCTAGCTGCCTGAAACTCCAGCAGCTGACCCAGGTGAGGAGTTGGGTGGCTCTTGGAGCCCTGTGTTTGGAGGCATTTTTCTTACAAACTACTTCTCAGCTTCCACAGTGCCAGCTTCAAGGCAGTCTGTCTGTCAGACTGGTTTTGTGCACCCTCAGGCAGTCAGTTTTGGTTGTTGTGATGCCAGACAGACAGATTGGCAGGCAGCTGAAGTGGTGGGGATGAGGTTAAAAATCTGCTTGGCTGGAAATTGGTGTATTGCCATCACCTGTTTTGGTTTTGATAAATTCAGGCTTCTCTTCTTGTTTGCAGATGTCAGACCAGCTCTGTGTAAAACATTTGATGTGTACATAGCTTCTGTTGTGTTCGCATTCAGAGGTCATGCGTGGATGGGAGCTGGATTAATTCCATCCGTATTCAGTTACTGGAATCTTTTACAGTATTAACATTGCAGCATTTTTTTAATAATATGACTATAAAGCATAGAGTAACATTTCAGGCAAATGTAGCATAGGCCAGGGAACTAGGAACTCCTAGCTTTGAATTGTGTCTTCATCGCTAACTCACTGTGTCCTATAGCAAGTTGCTTAACTTTTCTCTGTGTGTTTGCAAAAAACAAGAATACTAGGCTTTTGGTGAGGTACTTTGAGAGATAGCAAGGGATTTTAAAGCAGCTGAAAATATATTACTATTTGGAACCTCTCCTGTGACTCACTGTTATTTAACGTTGTCACAAATACCAGAGTATGCTGTGAGACAGGAGAGGAGGGACCTCGCTGCTGCTTTTATGCAAGGACAAATTCCTCATCCGCAAGATGCGGGTACTGTGGGAAGCGGTGGTCTTCCTTACAGCAGGCTGTGGGGCTAGAGGGGGAGGATCCTCAAAATTTCAAGACTTGTTTCTGACCAGCAGTGGTTACCTGTCTCTTCAACTCTGTGAAAGAGGAAAGCCAGTTGCAACTAATAAGTGGCTGGTATTTCTTTGTTTGTTAAACCACATTTATCTGTCATCCCAAGATTCAAGCACGCGTATCTGGTGTACAGTGAAACGTTCCCCGTCCCAATGCTATGCTGTGCTCTCGCTGAAACAATTCCGCCTTAATTTTTTCCATATATAACACAGTTAAACTGTGTTATAAGCTGCATCAATAATAGACAGCAGTTGTTAGATTGTTATGCTTCTCTCCTTTTGATTTTTGATCACTCTCTTTCATGTGAAGGCAATAGATCGAGGCATTTACTTTGAACTTCTTTACACGCCTGCCATCAAAGACTCCACAATGAGAAGATACACAATTTCAAATGCAATCAGCCTGATGCAGATCTGCAAAGGAAAGGTAAGTTCTCAAAGTGAAAGCAAGCTAATTAATTCAGTTCAAATTCTTCTGGAGTTGTACAGACTGAGCCATTTTAAATGAGTTTGATGCTGGGGTTTCTGAAGCTGTGACTGAATCTTTGCCTACTGATACAAGGACACAATTATTCTAGCTCCAGATACTTCCAGCCATGCACCATTGCATGCTTTCTTCTTAAGTTGTCAAATTGTTAGATTCTTTTTTCAGAACAACTTATCTATTATTGTATGCAATACCCAAAACGAAGGAAGAAAAAAGTGCCAGAGATCTAAGGTTTGCACTAGAACTGAAATCCATGCATCTCTTTAAAATCCCCCATTTCATATTTCTGATTGACCAAAAGCTCTTCTTTGATAGTATAGCTTGAATATGCGGGGTAGAAAATAATAAGAAAAAAGTAGAAATCTTGTTTTGTTAAATGGTTAGTAAATTCCCAGTGTACAAAACAGACCCAACAGCTAGATGGCTATCAGCCAGGGCTTTGCTGCAGTCAGTTCAACTGCATTCTTCCCTGCTAATGAAACCCGAAGAAGAAGTAATGCTTGCAGCTGAGATGCCTGTAATCCATTGCTTTCATACCTTACTTCCTCCCAGGCTAAGCTGCCTGGCATGCTGGGTCTTCTCAGGCCATGGTTTTTTTTAACAGGGAAGCATATCATAATACATATCCAAGTTAAAAGATATTGTAGCTCCCACCATCTTTATTGGGAACAGCCTTTGCCGCACTTAGCTAGTCCAGAGAAACCAAAATTGGCATTTCCCTGCAGATCTAGTATGAAGTGGGATATACAGCTTGGAAGGCCAATTAAAAGCAGATCTGTCTTTACCTCAGTTCCCCTTCGGCATGGCAGCCTATTTTATAGGACAGCAGAGTGGGTCAAACAGATGAATTCCTTTAGTGCTACAGAAGAAAGTGAATGTTTGCATGGCCTTTCCTGAGAAGCCCAGCTCTGGGAGTTAATTGCACAAAATACTGACTTGGAGATGAGGTACATATACACAAAACCCCTTTCCTTTGGTATTCCTTTTTGCCAGTGCTGCTCTTTCCTCTGTGCAGTTAAAGATGTGCTTCTCATGCAGTTGTTGATCTGGAGAGTATCAGTTGAGTTGGCATCACAAACAGAGCAAGTGAGACGTTCGGGCGCTTGGTCTGTGCGCAGTACCCTTTCTTCCTGCATTTGTCAATCTAGTGCATCTGTGCCTGGAAGGTAAATCAGCGGGAGCTGGGCATGACAAGTTGTTGTTACGCACTGCAAAAGCTGGGAGAGGACTGCTAGTTTGTCTGTATTTTTTGCCTTTATTTTTTGTCTCCAGGCTCAGTGCCTGATGGGCCAGCAGAGGTGGTTATTAGCCTCACTGGCAGTTTGTCTCCATCAGTTATCTAAAGGCCTTTTGGGATAGCTGGCCCATAGGCTGCTTGCATTGGCACCTGGCACGCAGTTCTTGCCTTCTGTAACCTATAGTTGTTCAACTTGTAGCAGTTTTTGGATCCTTTTGTTCCTCCTCTGTTGTAGTCAGGCAGAGAAACTGCCAGAAATTTACTCATGTCCTCCACTGGCATGGAGCGAAGTCCTTAAAATATGTTCAAATGTGCAGGGAATGAGGGAGGGACTCGCCTGCCTTGCCAGACAGAAGGTGTGCATAGCCACAGTCCCTCACCTCCTGTGTTTTGGTAACTGAGTGTGGGTGCTGTGCCTGGAGCAGCGTACTGAACAGCTGCTGTGTCCTTCACCTGGGGAGATAATGTTTTGCCTTTGAGTTCTTCCCTTTAGCCTTTCCCTTGGATTTGCCTTTGCCTGCCTCTCCTTCACTCATTAGCAGTGCTTTTCTTGTCTGCTCTTGTCTCCTTCTCCCGTCTTACCCATCCCCTAACTGGAAGCCAGTTGCCTTTGAACCAGGCGGAGCGCATCTCCAGCGCACAGCGGTGAACCACAATGCTGCGCTGGTTCAAGGTGGCTTGCGCAGCTGCTCTGGGAGCTTCCCTGAGCCTGGGAGACAGGCATTGGTTGCTGCAGCTCAGAGCAGGAGACTTGAATTTTCCCAGCAAACTCTTGCACCCCTGAAGCTCAAAAGCACCCTTGGGATCCATAGTGCAGTCATTTTAAAGGTGAACTACGCAGAAGAGAATGTCCTAGGCTCCATCGTGATGTGTGCTGTTAAGTCACTTCGATGTATGTATTGCTTCCGCTTCCGACTTTCCCTATGCTAAGGCAGAGTTGTGTGTCCCATCCTTTCCTCCTCAGCACACGAGGAAACTTTGGGCACAGTGTGAGCATGCAGTCATTTCTGTTCAAGTAGCTCTTTATGGGTTGAGTTCCAGCTGCGCACAGAGCATTTTCTTCCAGTGTCTGCCCTGCTCTTTGTGCTGGGGAGGTGGCAGGACAAGCAAAGCAGAGCGGGGAAGGGATCAAAAGCCCCACCTTGTAACTGGAGGTGGTGTGATGTGTTGGTGGTACTGACGTCAGAGAGGGAAAGTCACTGCTTCAGTACGATTCTCATTCCCACCCACTCAAGCAGGAGTTCCCAAAGCCTTTCATTCATTATAATAAAAGGTGCAAGGAATTTTTTGCTGCTGCTGCAGTTTCCACCTGCACAAAACAGTCTTCTCCTGGGTGAGCATCTGATGGGTTTAACATCAGAAGAGCGCTGGCAGCTGAGCTGTGGTATCTGCCAACCCCCGAGCAGTCACGTACCTGTTCTGTAGAAACCCTTTGGGAGACAAGGGAGAAGGATATCTCTCTGCCTGGTGATTTTCATGGGGTGCCAGTGTTGAGGGAAGTGAGCGTATGGCATGAATTGGCAGCCACTGCCTAGCTGCAGACAGGTTTCCTCAACTACTGTGAGTTTGATTAAGGCCAACGTGAATGCTGAGGTTAGGATTGAGTTGTACCGCAACACAGAGAGTAGGCTGAAAATTTGGGAGCAACAAACTGTCTAAAAGCACTATTTGTAAGCTGCTTCTGGGGGATCCTGGACTCCTCTTCTAAGTCCATTTCTGTTACAGCTCAGGCCGAGTTGCCATGTTTGTGGGGCCTCTTGCAGCTAGTGTAAATAAAGGGGGAACACAGTGTGTGCAACTCTGCATTTCTTCTTTACCACTATGGTCCCGTTAAAGTCCACTATGGGACATATGGGCTGATAGGTACTTGCTTAATGCCATCACTGACATTTATACTGCTTAGCCTATCCCTCTAGAAGGTGCAGTGCTTATTCAGCTCACATTTGTCTGTGAAGGGTTTGTAACTGCAAAGGAGGGCTTGTCCCCCTGCCCCTCTCTCTGTAGGGGACAGGGAGATAACCTGGGTTTATTCATGTCCCCAAATTAAGATCCACACTCTGCTAGAGTTCACTTCATCTGAGGGCATCAGATACTCTGATGGTATCAGATACTGTGATGGTTAATTGGGCTCTGAGCCTGAACTTAGCTAATGCTCATAAAGTCTTTGCTGCTTGCTGATTTTTTTTCATTTCTTGGTGCTGTCTGACAGATGAACGTTTGTTCTCTTTTGTTTTTCAGAACATTGTTATATCTAGTGCAGCTGAAAGGGTAAGTTCCAGATTTTTGTTGGTCAGAAAAATTTGAGAATTTATTTGTGGCTGAAAATACAGCTTTAATTATGTATTAAACATACAAAAATTGTAATTTTAAATATGATTGCCATCTTGTGGGTTTTTTTGGTCAATCTGTTTTACCAAAGAATTGTATTGTGGGGTTTGGGGGTTTTTTTGTTTGTTTGGGTGGGGTTTTTTTTGCTGCTGTGGTATTTTCCATTACAGTTTTCTCCCAGATGGGGACTCTGTTTGCCAAAATAATAGTATTTGCTTGATTTCCTGCATCTTCAGCAGCTTGCTGTTATGTGGCATTTAATCTTGCCTTCCTGGTAGCCCTGTCCTGCCTGTTCACACTTGTCAGCCTGCGAGAGAGTGCATGCACATATCCAACCTTCCTTGTTTTGTTTTAGCCTCTAGAACTACGAGGTCCTTACGATGTGGCTAATCTGTATCCTTTTTCTAAGTCAAAGACAGCAGTTAATAATAACATGTGAAAGTTCAAAGTGGTTTTGAAATACTTCCCTCCTTGAACCTTACACATTGATGGTTGTTGGTGACCAATTCAATGAATCAGGGCTCTGAGTGGGTGTGGAAGGAGTGACAGATCTTGATCATGGGGTGGCACGAGCAGTCAAAATAGTAATGTCTGTGTTCAGTACAGGTATGTTTTGTTGTGATATGCATTGATATTGTGTGGGTGTAAGTAGAGAAATTAATAAAAACAATAAAAATCTATGGACACTGTGAAACCAAACCAGAAATTATTACTTATGATCTCCAAGGTACCACATCCTTGGTATAGAAGAAACTATAAAATCATCTTTATAATAAGAAAGAAAAAGTTCCTATCTGGGTGCTGGTTACTTCTGTTCTGAATTTTCCAGTCCTTAGTTACATATGTGCTGTTAAATAAGTGGTTGTGTTCTAGAAACCAAGGAGAGTGTCTTTTCTCCCTTCTTTTAGGAATTTGGATGCATTCTTACTACTCCCTCTCCCCGCCCCCGAGCGCGTATCTGGACTGTCCCTTGAAGGGGAGGAGCGTGCTCTGAGTCATGAGAACCATGTGGGAGGCTCTGTGGCCTGGAAGGATTTTATGTGCAACGTTTCCTTCCCTCTTAAAAAGAGCAGTCAGGCTCAACTCAAATTGACATACGTAATCTGGTGTCATCCCTGCTCAAGGTGGCTGGGAACTTTTCAGCATAATGCTTTTGTATCAGACAATGCCCTTTCCCCAAAACTGAAATTTTCATTGGGGTCATTTTTTTACTTGGTTATGCCTATAAAAATGTTCCTGTGTTGACAGACTTTTATTTTCAAAAGTACATCTTCTTGTCTGGAAAAAAGCAAGGTTGCCAGGCGCTTTCCAGGAGGGCTGCTGGAGAACTGCAGCCAGGAGAACTGGGTGCCTCGGTTCCCTGCCTCTGGGTAACCTTATGCAAAATGTCACTTTGAGTTACAGCTTTGCTAATTCCTGGTTATTTGTAGAGTAAGCAAACCTATCACGCAGACAGACTTCCCTATTCTGTTAGTTCCTTTCTGTGCATTTTGATCCTGAACAAAGATGACAGAGGCTTGCTGTTTGGCCTGTCAGAAAGCGAAGCCAAGGCAGCCGTGTCTACCAACTGCAGAGCCACCATGCTTCATGGAGGTAAGTGAAAAGCGCATGCAAACTTACCTAAGTAACACTTGCATTTCTTAACTAAGTTCATGTTAATGCATATTTTCCAAAAGGTCCAAGACCTTATAGAGTAAGTCACCTTGGGGTTTTAGCTCCTTTGTCCAATGCACGAAGAGGAGCTTGTGCAGCAAGTGTGTTTTATTTTCCCTTGTTGCCATGTTAGCAAATCAGTGGCTGAATTGATCGTGCTGTCTGTACTGGAGTACTCGCTTAACCACATTAACGAGTCATAAACTGTTTAGCCAAAACACAGACCTGCCTGTTGTGCTCCATAGTAAAACTATCCCTTGTTCCAGAAAGGCTTGAATGCTGGTCTCGGTGACACCAGCAGAAACTACATCATTGACTTCAAGAAAATTGGGACGCATGTGTTTTGCATTTCCTGTCTTGCAGCATGAGTGCAGAAGCAGCCTTTGCCACGTCCCTTTCTGATGCTTCATTATGTGGTCTATTTCTGGCCCGCTCTTCAGTGTGGACCATTTCAAACTTGGTGCAAAATCAAATACCCTGAGTGCTTGCTGCTTAGAAAAAATATTTCATACAGTGTATGATGGCTTGAAGTGTTTTGGTGAAACAAAACTTGCTTCCTTATGCTCTCAGCAGAGGCAGCTCACAGTAGTTCTCTTCTGCTTGCCCACTTTTAATATTAAGAAAGTGGAAATTTAGCTTGTGGCCCCCTGCACTGGAAATCAAAAGGTTTCCAGTTGTATTTTGTGTCCTGGTGTCAGTGCAGCAAAGAGATGCCACAGTTTGTGTTCCAGCAATCAATTTAGACCCTTGCTTTCCACTGCATCACCAATTTCTCCATCTATACCCTCCCTTTCACATGTTTATTTATTGGTTCTTAGTGTTTCTTGATATTTGTTGTTTATTCTGATGGCAGTTTAACTTTGTGACTGTGTAGTTGGATCTAGCTCTTAATTTCTGCCTCTGTCAAAGTTTGTTGGGTATGTATGATTTTTAGTCACCTTCCCAACAACTTGAGTTGTTCTAAGTTTCAAACGCACAGTAGGATTTGGTTTGCACCTCGTGTTTCAGTAGAGGTGGGGCTTGAACCTGTTGTAATTCACAGTAGGTAGCTTTGATCTCTTGGAGAGGGCATTTCTGTGAACAGGGTCCTCCTCCAGCCTGCTACTTGTCTACATGAAGACAGCGTGTTGGAAGAATTTTTGTCAAGTTTATGTGGGATTTCTCAAGACAGTCATCTATCTTATCTGTGAAATTAAATAGCAGATGTCATTTCCCTGTCCCCCAAAGAATACTGGCCCAGAATAAGTCAATATATTTTGGCAACGTTCTTGCAGAGCCTCTTTGCTAACAAAGTATTTGTAGGGAATCTCTTCGACCTCAAATTTTGCAGGGAAGCCTCCCACCAGTAGTTCTGAAATTGGATTGGGCTCACTAGATTGTTAGGCAAACATATGAGGAGTTTGATAACATCACACAGTAGTATTTTATGGTAATGCTGAGGGTTCTGTAAATAAAATATTCTTGAATACCATAAAGCCACTTACTTGGTGTGTATAGGGGAGCCTCTGCCACTATAGCTGTGCCAGCATAGTCTGTTTAAGAATCCTGGGGTATGTGAATACATTTTTTTTGTTATTTTTTTTTTAAGAACAGTATGTTTTGCTCAGAAATGCAGAAATACTTTTGACAATGTTTCAAGAATGTGTCCTTCTGTGACTATTGAACTGAGTAAGCCTGGTTTCCTATGGTTTTGTGTGTCTGCAGCCCCTCAAACCCTGCAGAACTCAGTTTTCCCTTATGTTTGCTGTAATTCTACACCCACTATCGGATTTCCCCCTTTAGTTTCCCCACTCCATAAGGCCAGAGTATCCCTGCCCATGCAGGTTGCTTACCTGCTGTGTGTGCTGGCTGGCTGTTAAACGTGTTGAACTGTGCTTTGGGGCATGGGCACCTGCAATAAGTATGCTTTAAATGCATTAGTGTCATTTTATTTGATGTACTACAGCTTCTGCTTGTATGTTCCAGAAACTCGGAAGAGTGCCTGTGGGGTAGTGTACACGGTGAAGAAGCCTCGCAAGGTTGAGGAGGAAGAAACAACACTGCCAGCCTGCAAAAAAGCTAAGACTCAAGCTTGAGGACTGAACCAATTGTCAACAGGAGCCTCCATCCCATCTTTACCAAGTGTTGAGTCTTCCCCCACCCTCCAGCCAGCCCAGTTCCTCCCTTACTGCTTTATTTAGCCTGGAGAAGAATTATTCTTCTGGTGTTCAAGTGAGGAAAGCTGTGGGAATGAGTCTGCTGAATGGTAGTTTACTACATCTGAAAGGTCATGCTGGGCTTCTGGCCAAGGTCAGGAGACGGTCTCTCCACCCTGTCTTAGATCTTCTGGAGTTAGTGGAAACTCAACGTTTCTAACATACAGAAATTTTCAGTTGTACAGGTGCATTCCTTTTTTATTAAAAATGTTTCCAAGAACACAAAGTCTAGCTCTTATGGTTTCTCAAGTTTTAAACACATCTCTGTACTGAACCTTACAACCGCAAGCCAGTAGATGAAGCTTACCTTCAGTGGCCTGTGAAGAATAATGGTGCGTTAAAAAAAAAACAATCTGCTTCCCATTCTGTTTCCTGATCAATGGCTATAAAGAAGATCCTAGCGTCTGTCACTTGCTAGGAGATATCTTGGATTTGTGTTACGGTAGGACTGACTGACCTGACCTGCTAGACACACATCCCAAAGGCCATCCCTGTCCTGCAGCTCTTAAAACCAAGCAGTAACATGAGGTGGTTACCACAGATGGGAAGGAAGAGCTCAAGGTTACACTGAATGTATGCTCAGCGTGGTATGTTGCAGTTGCAGTGTAACAGCTGTCTCACCTTGGCCTGACCAGTCTCCACGTCACATCATTTTTACTGCATCGTTTCCTTCTTTATGTTCGTGTCTGGCAGTGTTGCCTATGAGAGTGTTCATTTTGCTTCCTCCTGCCTTTCCGTTTTCTTTCCTGTTAATGCCTCAGTAAACCTAATCTGGCTGCCAAAAAAGCAATCATAACAGATTTAGAATCACAGAGCATTTTCAGAGCTCTTCCAAATGTTGACTGAAGTTTTTCTTTTGATTAAACCAATATAAAAATTATGTAAGCTACTGTACTCAAGATACTCTTCAGCCAGCTTTACCGTGAATATTCCAATTCTCTATTTGCATCTGACAGCAAGTTGAGAAGTGGAAGTTACAGTATGTAAAATATTGCAGAAATCTTGCATTGGGTCGTCTCTGAGCTTTTAGTAACTGGACTGAGCAGAATGGATGTAGCTCTCAGTAGACTAACAGTTCTATATAATGCTGGTGTAAGTCACAACAGCTTTTGCTTTATTCAACAAATAATGAAATATTTTTCCTTTATGTTATTATTTTACTTGTTGACTTTGTGATTTGAGTCTGTTTTATTACAGGTATTGGGATGTAATATATATATACACACGCAGTAGTTTATCGATAATTTATGGACTTAATGTCCAAAATGATGCTCTAACCAGAGGAGAAGCAGAAATGTGTTTGTCTGGTGCAATTTTCTGAATGACACATCATCTTGCCTTGGCCAGAGAATAACCTACCTTGAGCATGAGAGAAGTTGTTTGGTAACTAGCATACGGAAAGAGGCTTTTGAATGCTAGAGATCCTTCTTGCTACTTGTTTGACTTGATTTAAAAAATTCACAATCAGCGTCTTCGCCCTTTAAGTAGATACAGTGCTTCTGTAGATACAGGAACTGATTGAAAAGTTTCTTCTCCCCCATTTTCCTGGAGCGCGTTGTTCTGGCCACTTTCACGCCTGAACAATTGAACTGCTTCTCGGTTAGGATGATAAACAAACTGAGTTAGCCAGCACTGATGTCATTTCTATTTCCTGCAAGGCATGCTCCCAGTGTCCGGGTAATTGTGCAGAAACAAGTAGTGAAGTAGTGGCTTGCAGAGAAGGGCAGCGAGCAGAGGTGTGCCGTAATTTTTATGAAGAGTGTGTTCACAAATAAAGCCTGTGGCTGGCAAGGTGACACTCGTGAGTTACGGTACTTGTGTCAGAAAAGTCTCATCTGTCTAAAGCTGTTGGCATCAGTCTAGGAGAGCTGGCTGCAGACAGAATAGGCGTTTCTTCTGCTTGCTCCTCTGTGGGGTTTCTGTAAATTCACTTAGTCTCCAAAATCGGCACTCCAGTAACAACTATTTATCGCTGCCCACTCCTAACCCCATCTCATTGCCCAGGACATTGTTTTGGCCAGACTTTAAAGCCTGCTGGCTAGAGGCCAACTGACACGGCTTGGTGAAGGTGTGTGGGAGCCTGTGGTGTATTTCACTGGGAGGCCATGGCGTGGGGTGTTGGGATTTTAACTGAATGCAGTGTGTCATGTCCCAGTGAAATTGGACATTGGTGGCCCTGCTGGCAGTACAGGTGAGATTGTTCTGCTTCTGCTAAAGCAAAGGGAGAGGTGCCTGCCTTGCCTAGCAGGGAGGTAGCTCAAGGGCTAGCTGCTATAGGCAGCTGAGACTTTTTTTAAGGAATTTTACAGAGGCCAAGATGTGAACTTTCTTTAAAGGGATTCAGAATTACCCTGTGCATGCTCACCGCTCCATAATCCACTCCAGCAAATAAAAAGAACGACTCTGTTTATTTCATCTGAAATAGATCAGTACAAAATGTACAGAAAAAGCAGTACAAATTTACAAATATACATAATCTGTTTTTGCATTCTTCAATCATCAGGCTTCACAGTAGTCTAGCTTGAAAAAATTCGTATTCCTGATACTGTCTCCTCACCTTCGTAACATTGCATCTGAATCCTGCAGTCCAAACGGTTACGTGATGGTTGGAGCTTTGTCCTTCAGCTCTTTATCAACCACGATTGCCAAACCCTGTCTAAAGGCCATTACTCAACTGCTTCTTTAAATCCACTGGGCGCCTCAGTACACCTTCTTCCATTGCTTTTCCACATATCGCCACTCATTTAACGTATTTTAATAGTGAGAATTTGGCAGAGACAAGGCAACAGTTGCAAGTATTCGCTATTTAAAGCTACTGGAAGGCTCGAGGGAAGTTGCTAATGTAGTTGGAAATACTGCCGTCTAAGACAAAAGGATTTATGTTGCTAGCAAAGATTGCATTAGGATGTAAAGCTCTATAAAAAACAAAGCTACAACAATACTGAGAATCATTAAAAATGACTTTTAAAATAAATAAATAATAAATAGTAATAAATAAAGCCATTTTAGAATCAGTGGAATTTTAACACTCCACCTACCTTTTAAAATAATTTCTTTGCATGTTTGTTTTGCAGTTTTCAGTGAAGGTACCTCAAATAATCCAGTACCATAAATATTTTCAATAAAAATACTATGTTCAGGGCTATTTTCTTCCAGGTTCATATGAAGCATTTAAAAGCAGCAAAAAGAGAGTGGTCTGGTTTCTCTCTTCAGAACTTGCCTACATGGACGCTCTTATAGGAATTGTCTTTCAGGCTGTTGAATATCTCTTTGGTGCCGTTCTGCCACTGAAGAACAAGATCCATAGGGGTTTTCCCTTGCTGGTTAAAAAAGCAGAGGAGCAAGATTTAATTTCAGCCAGTGATTACGGAGTTCTTCATGCTTCCCTAAATATTTGTACAGTGCATCTGCCTGATGCGAGACCCTTCTGCATGTGCAAGGTCAGACTAACCCTCGCCTCCCTGAGATCTGAGTCCTTTTGCTCTACAGATCTAGTCCCAGCCCTGTTCAGACTCAAGATGACACCTCCCTGTGTTTCAGTGGGTTTAAGCCATGTTAGCAAATACCGTGACTAGCAGAGCATGCAGGTGTTTCTTTTGATCTAGTTTAAACTGATTAGAAATACATTTAGATGAAACCTCAATAAGCCACTCTTCTCTTTAATGGAGAATTCAGGCAGGTAAGAGTTTGTACTGGTTTAATTAGGTTGTGAACCGCATCTAAATTAAACAGGAGCAACTTTTGTGTGCAGACAAAGCCTGAGAGAGCAAGTCTTTGGCCTTTGGGGCTGTACCTTTCATTGTTTCCATACCCTGATGAGGGATAATGCCGGGAGTGGCCCTGCTTCAGGGAGCGTGGGCAGAGAGTAGGGAGCGCAAAGTGCTGCAGTGACTGGTTTCTTCCCTGCCCCCTTAAGTTTTGACTGATTGCCAATCAAAAACATTGACTGGCATTGGTAAAACTCACTGTCCATCCCACTGCTGCTCGGTTTGGGTTTGGGGGAAAGGGGGCTGTGATGTGCTGTGTTTTAACAAGGGGTCGCAGAGCTCTGGCAACGCATCTGCTGCTGCTGCAGTGGCTATGAGCAAAGAGTCAAGCGTGGGGCTTCTTAAATTGAAGCTCTGCTGAGCCATGGGGATTTGTTGCCCAATGGTCAGGTTAACAGCCAGTCATCCAGATGCAGTGCTTGGCCTCGCCATCGGCTGTGGGCTTAACAGAAAGGAGATTTCTCTGACAAGCTAAGATCTTTGTTGTCCCAGTGGTGGTTGAAGCCCTGGAGTTGTGCAGACAGCAAGTGTCTGTACGTTACATCTTTTCAATATATGATACGTGTAATTAAAATAAATCACAGAAAGATGTGATGTTGTTTTAAGTTGCAGCTGATGGGTTCTGGTTTTAGGAGAGGTACTGGTTTTTCCTCTTCTCCCTGACCTCCCCCAAGTTATACTTTCCCTGTGTCAGCTCTGCTTTAATTAACTCTAAAGTGATCTAATTAAGTCTGTTCACAATAGTCTCTCCTGGCCTTGAAACCTGTGAAACTGCTCTGGAGGGAAACTTACTCTAACGTGTTTTGAATTACTGCATTTTTTTGCTATTACTTACGCAGTTCTTTATAGTTAGATCCGCTCCATACAGAATCAGAAGCCTGATCATTTTGTAGCGGTTCAGCCTCACGGCGTCATGCATCGGTGTGTCTCCTTCCTAGAGGCAGGAGACATGGACCACAGCGTCAGTCCTGCTGGTCCAGCGCCGCAGTCCAGCCCCAACCACGTAGCCGGGGATTTTTACAGGCAAGTGGAACTATCGAGGCAGACGGCAGCTTGATGCTACCCGATAGCTGACAGGTAAGAAGCTGTTGGTACTTACTCTGTCTCTGGCGTTGAGATCTGCTTCACAGGCGATGAGGTGCTCCCCGCAGTCGTACTGACCCGTTCTCACAGCCACGTGCAAAGGGGTGCTGAGCAGCTGAGAGGTGGGAGGAGGAAGCAGTCAGTGGCATGGAACAGGTAAAGACCGCTTCAAGAATGGCCACCAAAAACTATCTACTTGGAGTAAGGGTCAGCTTTTCATCTCCAATTCAAAAAGCTGCGGAGTCCCAGAAGCACATACCTTGTCTCTTGCATTTCTGTTTATCCCTTTGTCCAGTAAGAATTTCAGAACATCCAGGTTCCCCCCCCGGCATGCCCAGTGCAAGGCTGTAGATTCAAGCTGCAGCAGGAAAACAAAGGGAAAGTAATTTAATTCATCATTATATTTTTAAAAAAATTAAACCATTTTGATCAAATTTCTAAATTAATCCAAAATAATTTTCATGCAATTTAACCTAGAGCACTTCACCGTGATCAGAGTTGTTTCTAGTAACAGCTTTTCTTGTTTTGCCCTAATTTCTTTAGTACTGCAAGTTTCTCACTCTTCACACTTGCTGGATATTGCTCTTAAAGCAGAGATCTTGGCAACGCTGCTGTGGGAGAAGATGTGTTTCATCCATTTGTGAACTTAGAAGTCATCTTTAGATAGCCAGGTATGATTTTTCTGGCTGGTATGTGCTAGTTAGTATTTTTTATTCGATGCCTTTTGGATTCTAAAATGCATAGAAAATGAAGCTCAAGGGAGAGAATAGTTCTCTTTTTTTAAAAAAAAAAACAAACTTATGCAGATCCACAAAGTGAATTAGTGAATCCCCTACAAGATTCAGTTTCTCTGTGCTCAGCTCTGCCAGGAGGGGTGGAATGTCCCTTGAAGGTCTCGCTCTGCCTGTTGTTCCTCCTGTTTCTTACGCTCTCCATGAGCACTGCTGGGTTAAGCGAGGGGGAGCAAGGCTGGCTGGTTCCAACTGTTTAGCAAAGGGACGAAGAGGTGGGAGCAGAGAGGCAAAAAAACAGCTGCAGAAGCCGTTGATACTCCACTACCCTCCGGAGGAGCAGGCGTCTCTCCCAAGCGCAGCCTTGAAATCCCAGTGGAGAATGTACACATTGCCCTGAGCCCTGGATACGTGCGTGGGACAGTGGTATCTCCACCACCTGCTACCAGGCTGAAGTGGTGGCCTGGCCTCGGCTCTCTTACCCTACGTTAGGCTTTGTTGTGTGTGGCAGTCTACCGGCCAACGTGTTCCTCCGCTTCCTGCAGTTTCCAGCAACCACTCTGGCAAAGGGAGGCAGACACCCCCACAATGTTATATTAAGGATAAACTTACAAGACACTGTAAGGCCTTTTAATGCTCCTCTTCTATAAGAAGCACTTCTGTAAGTGCTTCTCTTGACACTTACAAAACAATGAGCAGTTTTTTGAAAGCAGTGTAAGTTGATGTGCATACCATGTCTTTCTGTTCAAGCCGGGCTCCAGCCTCCACCAACATTTTCACCACCTCTAGATGTCCTTCAGAGCATGCCCTGTGCAATGCAGTGCGTTTGTACTGGCAATTAAAACAGTGCAAAGTCAGATATTAAATATGGGACAAAGAGATATCTTTAAATCTTTTCTCCCCGCCTCCCTAGGATGATGGCAAATACATACTTTATGCTGATTCATTTTCAAAAGCTAATACTTTTGAGACCTGAAATCTGCTAAATTTTAATAGCATCCTGATAGCTGAGAGCTGCCTACCCAGCATTTTAAAGGGTATGAGAAATATCTGCAGTATGGCATTCAAATTTAAAATGATGCCTGTTGAGTTCCCCCATCCAACATGCTACGCTGCGTTTTGCAAATGCATCTTATGCATTATGGAGTGGGAGGGCAGGCAGCGTCACTTTCTTTGTCATTCTGCAGACAAATTTCTTGCCTGTTCATCTGTAGCGTTGGAAGACCACCTGCTACAGAAAATCAGGGTCTCCTGGGCACCAACAGGTTTCTTTTAAATATAAAGATTCTTTTGAGGTAATACTATTTTGAAGGGTCCCAATGGCACCATTATCACTAGAAGACTCAGCATACCAAACTTCCAGCGTTTACTTACTTCCCCCCACCCTTTTTCCTCCTCAAAAGTGTGGAAGCTACAAAACCTAGTGGTAGAAGTTACTTTTGCTCTGTAATAACCTCTCTTCTGTAGCAGGCTTTGCAGTAAGAAGGAAGATTGTACCTCATCACAGACATTTGGATCCCCTTTGTCTGACAGGTATTTTTCAATTACTGGCAACTTATTCTCCAACGCAGCTCTAAAGAATGTGGGTATATCCACTGGTCCTGTCTGATGGAAAGAAATATACAGGGCGTAAATGCATGTGGCGCAAAACCCCATCAATGCTTTCCCAGAAGGTACTTCGAAATAACTTACAATAACTTCTGGTTCGGGTTTCTTTAAAACGGGAGCTTTCACTTTCTTGCATTTTTTCTTCTTCTTCAGCTCAATAATTTTTTCAAGATCCTCCAAGTTTTCAAGTTTTGACCTCTCCTCTAATTTCTTCTTCTTCAGCTGAAACAAATGAGGAAAGCCCATAAGTTGAGCTGAGTGTGACCACCTCTCCCCTTCAAAGTGGCAGGACAGTGTGTGCTACTATTCAGCTGAATTCAGTTAAGACTGGATGAACTTTGAAATAAGATGTCTTTTTTTTTACAGCTAGGGCTAATTGACCACCAGGATAAGCTACTAAGTGTGTGAGAAATTCTACATCATCTATAGTTTTTCATACACCGTTGGACCTCTTCCTAAATGCTGCTTCAGCCATATGTTGTGGGATAGATAGCATAAATTTTTGGTCTGTGTTAGGCCAGGAGTCAGAGCAGCACTATAGTTCCTTCTGGCCCAACAACTTAAGAAACCTCATGTGCAGCTTATGAGGGCTAGAAGGCTCCTGCAGTTTTAACTGACTTCCACCAAGCATTTTTTTCTTCAACTACTTTTATGATGCAGCCCCTGATTTATTGTAACTTAATCCTCTGTGATGAAAAATATACCCTTAAGTGAAGAGCAAAGTTTATACCAATCTTAGCATTTCAGCCAGCAAGTGTTACATTTTGGTAAACTACAAAGAATGTCCCCATTATCTTTGGAGGGGCAGTTCAATAAATGTTTAAGACTTCCTCAAGGCTGCTTGTAAAAAGCATCCCTGCATGAAGTCAGTATGGGGCACTGCTACCACCAAGGGCAAATGTGTTGCCTGAACTGACGGCCAAGATCCCAGGTACCATGAGGTGTCCCTGACTTCAGAAGGGGGATTCACAAACAAGGGGTAACTCGGGGTGAATACAGATTTTGTCCCATGGTATCGTTAAGGGTAAATAAATTGGTGAGACCCTGTCATATGGTATACATTTTTTTTCAACTGAATTCTTATTCAAGTTATTTCCACCACTTCTTTTTACTGTTCTCTGCGTTCAGGGTTTGATCAGTAGATCATTAACTTAATGGAAAATAATTATTTTGGCTGAGTGGGCTGTGGATCAACGGAAACCCAAAAGGTTCTTAGGACCCTGTTTTGGAGGAACTCAAAAAACCTCTGTAGCAAGTCATGATCTCCCTGTTGAAGGTGAAGGTCAATGGTGTTTATTTTAATATTTATGAGGCTCACTTTCCTACCCTTCTTTTTTCAGAACAAAGTCTTATGCTAGTTAAACTTTTTCGTTCCCAAATCCCTTTAAATTTTTAGGCCAGTTGGTTGCTTATTCACCAAAGAATTTAAGACATTACAGCTACTGTATTTTGGGGGGAAAAAAGCATCAGTTCTTGGGGATATAGGGAGAAATGTCATGCTCCAGGAATACAAAATGGTACTTTTCTGTAGACCAGTATCACTTTCATGTGTAATTGTTTTTTCCAAATGTGCTAGTAAGCATAATGCAGTGTTTTCATAAAATAATATTTTCATGGCTTCTGGCCATGAATGGCTTCTGGCTTCAGAAATGCACTCTTACATCTGTCTTGGGTTCGTTATTTTTGGTGGCAGTCATTAGGCGTGCAAGCTGAAGGTGTCTTACTGGCTATGTTGGTTCCCCCCTTACTGACAGCTAGCAGCAGGTGACTCTGGGCAGGAGGGAGCCCCCAGGGTTTCGGTCAGACATTATAGCGGGAGTTTGGGGTTCTGCTTCACAGCATTCTGCCTGCACCCCTAGGCTACAGGAGCCAGCAGATCTCCATGGCCTTCAATGGACTTTAGACCAGCCTCCTTTGGTAGTGATCTCCCAAGGGTTTCTCTAGCTCACCATGCATGTATTTCTAATTTAGAAAGAGGCAAAACGTCAGGGGCTGCAGCAGAAAGTGCACACAGGATGATAAAAAGCCAAGCACAAAACCTAAGAGCCTACCTCTGCTTCTAGTTTTTTCTCCTTCTCATAAGCCAGATCACCTCGGGTCAGTGAGTGTTCAGAGACTGTCTTCAGGTCCTCCTGCTTCTCTAATCTTACAGCAGCTTCATACTCTCCATTTTTGAAGTCCTCAGGGAGGAAACTGCCAGTCTCTTTATCGTCAGCTTTCTTCCCAGTCACCTGTAAAAGCAAGCGTGGTATAATACAAGCAGCAGTTTCATGACTGCAGTAGCCACCCCTGGGAACATGGATTACCTGGAGGCTAATTACATGTCATTCCTGTCCTGCTCTAGGAGTGTGTGACAGACAGAGTGCAGACCCCATTCAGCCTGTGCCTGGATTAACTGTCTATGCGAATGGCTAGAGCAATCTTGCTTGCAGGCACATCTCCTGCGTCCACACAGCAACCCCCCACCTTGGCATCTTCGGGGCTTGGGTCAAGATCCATGAGGCCACCTCACAGTCAAACTCCCCGCTTGGCTGGGGCCGAGGTGCTGCTGTGCTGACAAAAGCAGGTGAGTTGGGAAGACCATCTTTTTTGTTTGGGGTTTTCTTGTTTGTTCACTTGCCAGCATGTCCAGAGCCTTCAGAAGGCTGCAAAAGGCTGTGGTGGAAAGAGCCACCCCGACCAGCCACCAGCACCCTGCGGGTGTTGTGCAGGGGAACTGAGCAGTGGGAGGAGAGGCTTTCTCCCTTGAGACCTTGCAGTTTTAACAAAGCACATCCAGTGCAGTTAAATCAGGTTGCTGAGTAATTTCAAGGCTGGTTTTACCCATCACTGTCAGTACCAAAGTCCCCATTTATAGCACTCAGCAAAATAGCAGAAGGTAGTTCCTGCGCAGAAGCTATGTGCAGCAGCACAGCTTTCAATAGCTTTTGGAAATATTTCTGATGCTCGATTAAGTGTGTACAAAGAGATAACTTGTTAAACTTAGTAGTGGCTGCTGTGTATTTTGAGAGTGGTTCAGTAAATTCATGTGTCCTAGACTGCCTTTTCATTCAATCACCTTGTAAAATTGTGTTTCTTATAAAGTTTAACACTAGAGAAACTTCCAGGGCCTTGCCAAAGAATTTAAGACAGCATTAACTAGTTAGGCTGTATGGCAGTTGCATCTTAGCATAGCCATCAGGGAAAAAAAGTGGTTTCTGTTCCAGGGTTTTACTGGATCATTCCTGTTTTCCCAGTTTATTGATCAATCAGACGTTCTTAGTCCAAACTCTGCAGTGGAATGTCCCATTACTTGTGGTCTAGTTTAGACACTATTTTTCAAAGACTTGTTATGCCATGAACAGCAGTGGGTGTAGGAACTGTTAGTTTATTATTAGAAAATAATATTTATACTAAACTGTTAGTTTAGATTTGAAAAATACTTTGGTTTCTCTGCATTGATATCTCCTCCCAGTCCCTTACTGGATTGGAATTACTCAGTGTGATCATAAACTTAATAGCTTGTAAAAAAAAAAAAAGAAAATCAAGGTCAAAGGAAAATAGCTAAATTTTGGTCAGTCTCTTCTTCCTGGTGAACTGTGTTCTGATGCAAAATCCAAACAGCTATGGAGTTGTATCAGTGGTGAGCCCCCTTCCCAAGGAAAAGTTAAAGTGAGAATAATAGTAGGATAACCTGTAGTATATAGATGTTTTGCTCCTAGCGCACAGCAGTGCTGGTAACCTGTCAGATCACCTCAACGATCCACAAAGGTTGTCTCTCTCTGCCCGGTGTAATGGCAGTCTACAAAGAAAAGTAATTATGAATAAATGAAAGAAGGTTGTACCTACCAGCTCTTCTACTTTCATCGTCATCATATTTGCCAGCGTTTGAAGGTTGTACTCCCGTGTGGCTGAAACTCCCAGGTGCTCGAGCCAGCTCTGCAGGGACCACCACGCTCGCTTTGCTTATATATCTTTGGGAGAACTGCGCTTGAATGAGATAATCTTCCAACCTGGGAATCCAAGTACGCCTCTTGGGCTTGCCAGCTGAGAGGTAGGCTCGCGCTCATTCCAGACATGTTAACGAGCCAGATCTGGTGTCGAGGCAGGGCGGGGGGCGTCAGTTGGCCGAGGGAGGGTGAGCCTCACGGTCTGACCACAGCGAGTATGTGAATCGGAATGAAATGTGAGCTCATCATTCCTTTGGCAATGACTGCACGGCTCAGCAATGCGAGTCATTCTGTGTTCCCAGTGCCCACTAGGACAGCTGTCTGTTATATAGCATTATAACTTCTTCTTCTTTTTTAAATTTTTTTTTATTTTAAACTGACATTCAGATGACTGTAAGACACTGGAAAGAGTAAGTGGCTTATGTACAATACTTGTAGTAGTATCTTCCTGATAAATGGATTATGACCCCTTAAGTCTCGGAAAGCCATTCTTTTCATTGCTATTTATTCTTGGATGATAAACAGTTTTAGGGGAAAGGATTTTTCTCATCATGATGGAAGTTGTCTATATTTGTTGGAAGGAATTCTCTGAAGGGATTACTAAGCCGGAATGATGTCTCTGGTGCTAAAAGGGCCTATGACATGATAAGTTACAATCAGCGTAAGATCTCAAAACAGCAAGCTTTGCATTTTTCTGGGACTTTGTCAGTGATCATAAGCAGAATAATAAATTATGTCCTATTATGCCAAAAAAAAAGTAAAACTAATACTGTTTTCTCAGGCAATATTTTCCTTTTGGATATGAGAGAATAGGGGCACAGAAGTGATTTGTTCAGTTTTTGAGATAAGATGGGATACGGTCAAATATATACAGATGACGTCTGTGTTTTGGGGAAAAGGAGTTACTGAGTCCTTTGGAAAAGCTTTTCTCGTGCCGTGAATCAGACTAGCCTGGAAGCAGAA
The DNA here is from genome assembly GCF_964195595.1 of Calonectris borealis. Classification (NCBI taxonomy): domain Eukaryota; kingdom Metazoa; phylum Chordata; class Aves; order Procellariiformes; family Procellariidae; genus Calonectris; species Calonectris borealis. Next base: position 25,194,171 of record NC_134318.1, read on the forward strand.
GAATGAACACCAGCAGAAGGCAATTTTATAAAAGGAAGATGCACTAATCTTTGCATTTAAAGAGTGTGGATAAAAATGCCATGAAAAATCAGTTTCTGTCATTCTGCAATGTTGGAGCTCCTGTCTGGTGAGGTATAAGCCTGGCTGTAGGCATCCTGGCTGAAATGAATACAACTGCTCAGGTGCTTCAAGTACGACATGTACATAAGTGCTTCACCAAACCAAGAGCTAACTATCTTGGGTGTTGTTTATATCATTAGCATCATTAGCATGCTGCGTTCTTGACACTGACCTTTCAAGGTGTCTCTCCTCTGAACTATCTCCCAGTAATCTGAGTACATCCAAACTTGTCTTCTAGTGCCCATCATACCTATGCCCTCCCTTTCCCTGAAATGAAGCTGGACATCAGGTGGTTCCTTTACTACTCAGAATATATATGACATTAGAGGATGAGCCCCAGAATTAAAATAGAGTATGTGGCAGCAAGAGAACCTCTCAGAATATTTTCTTCCAAACCTAAGTACAGCCACAATATCATTCCCCCAGAGTGGTATGTCCTGAATCACACTGCCGGGCTTTTTTTCACAGCAGTTTTGTATTCCTGCTATATGTCTCTATGATAACAGGCAGCTCGGTTTGGCTTTTTCTTGTTTACAAATGTGCTGTAACAGCTTATCTCGGTCTGTTTCGTTCTGTGACACTTATTTGGGAGATTGTCTTGAAATCCACAGCCCTAACTGGACGGCTGCAAAGACTGCTTCTGGTTTAGTGGGAACAGATCACAGCGGAGACCTGATGCGGGAAAAGAAATGTAGGGGTTTGCTTTAAGAACAAAAACTGTTTAAGAAGCTGTGAACTACCTCTGGTCCCATAGTATTTGAAGCTTACTTTTCCTTTTGTTTTGCTTTCCTTTTTTTTAAAACAGCCTGATATGTAAAACTGACTCAGCAAAACCTAAACTGGAAGGTTTAAGTGGATAGATCTTCCTCTGTAAATGGTACATAAATCCAGAGCCAGAGTAGCTTTACAGTAAACCTCAGTGCTCTGAGGGGAAACACAAACCCAATTCTCACATCATGAGTGCTACCAAAAAACCCCAGCTTGTTTAGAGATAATTCAGTAATTTTCTTTAAAGCATCCTGTCCCTGATGATTAAAAGAATAATAAAGAATAGAAAAGAACCTTCCTTGATTATCCTGAGTTTCTATGCGAAAAGGGTGGCACACAGAAGCCCACTTTAACCAAAGGCTGGAATCTAAATTAGCCTAATGGTAAACGCTTTTAAGCTAAATGTCATGTAAACCAAGGTAACCCTGTTGAAATAGTGGAAATGCTCTGATTCATATCAGCTAAGACTCTCGGATGGATGCTTATCGCTATTGCTTAATATTGGAGGGGGAAGTAGTATAATGAGCTTGCAACCTTGTGCTGGACTGTAACCACTTAATCACCTTTCAACAAGTGATTTCTCGTTAAGGTGGTAATAGTAGATGGTCAGTGGGAGATGTGTAACGGGAATCTGAAAACCTCTTGCCGCTCCGCTAAAGGATAAGGGCAGAGCAATGATCTGCAAGGTGTAAGGCAATTGGATATTGTCACAAAAAAACTTCACAGAGTAAAACACAAAAGGGCAGTAGGCTCAGCATGGCAGAGAGAAAACTATATGGCACACCCTGTACCCGGCTATCGAAAGAGAAGGTGTCTGAATAGTGTAAAGAACTTTTGTAATTAATTTTTAAAGAGGTTTATGGTAGAGTGAAAGCATTATGTGTGATACAGATGATATTGCCGCCTCCTGTCAAGTGCATTACCATCATGTTTTCACTGCCGTCACTGCTGTACTCAGCTATCTTACATTTTCCAGCACTCTGCCCTTGGCTCTGTCCTTGCATCCGAAGATGTTGCCCTTTGGAATGCCATTGTGTCTGGCTGTCTCTGTCCGTCTTCTGCTGCTAAATAAGTAAAGGTATGAAAAAATCAGTGCTGGGGAGTGGTTATGCACCTAAGAGGGTATTAATCCAGCAAACTATGTTCCATGGGTGTGCAGTCAGGGATGAATTCATACCCAAGGTACACATAAGAAGCAGTAACCCATAGCTTACTCCTCCTGGATTCGTGATCTGTTGGTGTGTAATGGCTTGTTTATTTCTCAGTATGTGTGAGTATCCAGTATGCTTTACATATATCTGCATATAACAGAGCCGTAAATAATAGTATATTGCAAGAACTGTATTTGTTTCCTCCTCTTTTTTAGCTGTTTGTTTTCCATAAAGGGCAGGAAACACTTTTATTTGTCTAACACATTTATTTGTTTAACATTATTTTATTTATCTAACATATACTCTTTGATATTTATTGTCAAAAAGCAGTTTAGGTCTGAGTTAACTATAATATGCAAATTATACCACTCATGCTCTAACTTTTTCAACATAGTGATATATATGTCTCTCTGCTTTTTCTAAAGTGATTGGGGAATCGCTACATCATCTGTTTAAAACAACTTGGAGACTTCTTATCAATGTATATTTTTGTGTATAAAACTGCTAAAGAGAAACACATTGTCTCCTTAGGGAAAAAAACCCCAAAACTTTTTCACCTAGGAATATAAAGTTAGTTTTAAGTACAAAATTACAATATGAGAAATTATTAAATTAAAGGATGAGGCTATAATTCCATTTCTTCCGATCAAGTTGTTATCGAAGAAACAAAGAAGTCATAGTCTGGCAGGTTGCTGTCTGGTCAGCACAGTCCTCTGGTGTCAAAACCCAAACCAGCAATGAGTCAATAGTTGCATCACTTACCGTAGGGCTTAAAAAAAACACTTCTCAAATGATGTTAGGGTTGGGGATTTCACATAATAGAAAAAGAAATACTGTGAATTCTATTTAAAAACAAGGAATTTGAATTTATCTGAGGCCTTGAGCTTTATCATGATGGCATTTGTATGAGATGTGAATCTGGCTAATTCACCTTAATGGGTCTCAGTTAACAAGCAAGTGCAGCAAAACACACCAGAAGAGTTGTTATCTGGGTCAAATGGGTTTATCTACTGCCTCCTCGGCCTTCCGCGTCAGCAATGCAGGTCGCGGTCCTGCTGCTCCAGCACACCTGTGCTGATGCTCTGTTCACGTAACCTCTGGCTACATTTTTGTGTGGTTAAGGAAGTACAATATTCCCTCAGCTGCTGCAAAACGGCTTTTCTTTATCGATGTGGAGTTGTCTAAAAGGTTTCAGCCATTCATAAATATTCCAGAACAACTCCAAGTCAGTCAGGAAAGGAAAAGTGCTTAAAGTAGAGAACTGCAGAAGAAGTTATTATCCTTACAGTGCGAGCACACCTGCAAATCCTGGTCCCTTGAGTAATGATCCAACAGGTACCTATGCTGGCCAACTGCTCTGCAGTAAAGCATAGCCAGTGCTTTGGACTGGCAGCAAGGGAGAATTCAGCTTCACTCCAGAGAAGCTGTGACATTTTTTAACTTTATTTTTATTTTTAATTTCACATTGTCTAACTTAAAGCCTCCAGTTATTGAATCTTGCTATATCTTTGCCTGCAAGCTCCGAAGTGCTCCCTCTCATCCCAGTAGTGCAATGCCTTTTTGCTGTATAAATGTAAGGGGATGCTGTAGTTTTGGGTGATACAAACATCCTTCTGAAGTGCTGCATAGCATGTGCAGGACTGTTCCTTGTTTATGCAGAAAAAATCCAGTTGTCCTTCTCTCCACTTACATAGCAAAAGTAGCAGCTCAGGAGACACAGGAGGGCTCCGTCAAGCAGCAGTGCCTTCAGACTTCATGGGCTGGTCATGAGGGAGCGATGGTCGCTTGCAACTGGCTGCTTCAATTTTGGGAATTCCACTCCGCAAAGGTGGCAAGTTTTGTGCGGGGCTGCTTACCAGCACTGGCCCAATAACATCCAACCGTTGCTTTTCGCTGTAGCGTTACATTACAGCACATGTTGAAGTAGTTATCTAACAGGATTCCCAAATCGCTCTCCAGGCAGAATAGACCAAATTACAGTCGTAACATGCGATAACAGGGAGGACCTTGGGAGGTCGTCTAGTCCAAGTTTCTGCTCAAAACAAGGTCAAAATTGAATTCAGGAAAGGTTTCTCAGGGCTTCATCCAGTCAGATCTTGAAAACCTCCAAGGATAGAGATTTCATAACCTCCCTGGCCATCCTGACCCAATGCCAGAGTATCCTCATAGTGATTTTTTTTCCTTATATACAGTTGAAACTTTCCCTGTTTCAATTTATGATCATGGTCTCTCATTCTCTTCCCATAAACCTCTGTGAAGAGCCTGGCTCTGGTTTCTTTGTCACCTCCTTGTAGGCTGCTCTTAGTTTCCCTGAAACCTGGTCTTCTCCAAGCTGAACAAGTCCAGTTCACCCAGCCGTTTCTTACACAGCAAGTGCTCCAGCCCCCGACCATCTTGGGACTGATTTTACATCATTGTTTGGACACGTGATGAAAATACTAAACGATGTTGTACCAGGAACTGATCCTTGTGGGAATCTGCTGGAAATAGTTCCACTCGTTACTCTCACCACTTTGCGATCTGTCAGTGAGCCAGCTTTTAGTTCTTCCAAAGTGCATCCTTTTAATTCCATATAATGCGTGCTTTTTAATCATACCAACATATGCCATGAAATGAAATGCTTTGGCAAGACGCAAGTAAACTGCATTAACATGAATGCTACTCTCAACCAGACCTTTCATCCTGTGGAAGGAGACTTGTTTAAAAAGATCTGCTTTGCATCCAGCCACGTGGATTGGCATTTGTTGCATGTAACATGTCCGATTCTTTCTTGATAAAGCTTTGGTTAACCCTTCCCTGCCCCTGTTTTCCTGGAACCGAGGCAGGTCAGCCTGTCTGTTGTTCTCTTTCATCATTTTCAGGCAGTCAAAATATCTTGGGAGCTAAGGAAAAACAAAAAGGAGCTTCTCTGCTTTACTGGCACTGAGGCTGGCCTGTGAGACCTTTGGATGCAACCCAAGCGGATGCTCTGCCTCAGGGAGGGTCCTGCATCATGTGAATAAAAGGGAGCTCAGGGAATCAAGGTGAGAAAGAATCAGATGGATTTTGCTTAAAAATATGAGAGTGTTTTCATAGAACATTGATTTTGTAATCTCTTAGCAAAACAATAGTATGTCACAACACTGGCATAATACGTGCACTCAGGCATAGCAGCCTCTCTCTTATTTATTGAAACCATATCCTCTATAATGTTAGAAACAGGTTGACGAGATTTTGAAAATCGCTATTACCTGGAAAAAACAACCCTTTTATGTTTGGGGGTTTTTTTTGCTTTTAACATATTGCAATTAAAATGTAAATGCATAAATCTGCTGAAAAGCTTCCCCCCCACACCTTTCATGAGATGAGGTTTCATTGGTAGTGAGATACTACTGGATTTGTATCCAAGCTATTTTTAACAAATATCTCCTTTGCTTGCCATAATACCAGTGAGGGTGGAAAAGCATTGATGCAACTTTGGAATTACATTACATCATATTATGTTGGTCATCCTCTTGGGGCTAGAGGATAAGTATTTCTGTGACTGCAAACACAGATGGAAAAATCAATTTTCTCTTTTTTACCAATTTGTTGCAGGTACAGTGCATATACTAAAAATGCAATTTGAGTTTAATTTTAGAGAAGAGAGTAATTAAAAACCAACCAACCAAAAACAAACAAAAAAAAAACCCAAACCACCTTTTCCTCTAAAGTATCATAATCAGAGGCAAATTTATGTCAGATTATGAACTTGGAAAAAACCTTGTGCCTTTCTGTAACAAAGAAGTTTTACAGGAGTCTGCTACGACACTTTGGCATGGGATTTCTGTATTCTGTTTTATTTCAGGGGAAAATGTAGGGAATGCATGAAAAAGGAGGAAAGAGGAGTGAATGATCTAAATTGGTTTCTCTGGGCCTGCAAACTGCAATGTATTCATCTGCAGGCACTATTTTTAGTAAGTTGTTATTTCACAAGAGAAAATACCAAAAATTTCCCCCATAGCTATTTTCTCTCAGCAAAGGCATCTTCACAGCAAAGCCAGTTGGTTAAGGAGACCATGGGTAGGCCTTTTCCCCAAAAAATCTGTTGTTATCCAAATTAAGGAGCTAGAAAGAACACTAAGCCAGTTCTTGCTGAGGCTGTACTAAGCCCATACTCCACCCATATCTAACTCGCATACCCTGTAAGAAATTTTGTATGAGCTTTGCCTTTTTTTTTCATGTCTTTCTAGACCATCTGTGTGCCAAAGCCAGTGTAGGGATAGGCTGTTCTCATAGAACATGATAGAAACACTAGGGAGAGCCTTCTTTTTCCTCCCCTCAGGGCTTCAAGGGGGGAGGATACAGGACAGCATTCATCCAAATGATACACTGAATTTCATGGTGAAGAAATGTAAAAATAGACACGTATTTTCCTTTTTCTGATGCATACAAGAAAAAAAATCAAGAAAGCGAGAGCGCTGAAGGGCATTCTCACTTATATATGCCCAACTTTTCATGGCCAAGGGTTCTCGCTAGGCGACCACAGAAGTGAATACATTTGGTGATGTTCCAATCTGAATGGAAAGAAGAGGCCACTGCCTTCTCTGACACTGATTCAGACCACTGTGTGGTCTTTATTTCAAGCAAGTGGCCATTCCATTCTGTTGAGTAACCTTAAGCTTTTATATCACATTGCATGATGAGGAGGGGAAAGGGCATTGCTTTCCTGCTTAGTAGCATGAGTGGGAGAACTGGTCTGGAGGAAATAAGAAATCACTCGGACCTTTGCCAAGAAACTGCAGCTTGTGAAACACAGCACGGTTTTGGCTAGTTATTTTGTTTTCTTCATGAAGTCTCTCTGCAATTCTTAGTTTTGGCAGAAAGTGGAAGAGAAATATTGAAACATTGCATGTCCGTCTAAATTCCACTGAGTTCCCGGCTTTCCTGAAGTGAGGAAGTATAGGACATCTCAGACTGACAACAACTTTGTCTGATTTCCAGCCCAAATAGGTCTAGAAAAACTTCTTCCTTTCCTTTTCAATGTTCTTGAGCCTTATTTGTCAGAGGTCAAACACACAGTCACAGTCAAACTCTTACATTTGCACATGCTTGCTCAGCATGCCAGGCTGCTGAGTTTGTAGCCAGGGACGCATGAATTTGTGGTTATCCTTGCAATTTCCTATTGGGGCTTCCTCTTTTAGTGTTTGATCATAGAAATCGGGAGAAATTTTTTCCCTCTCTTTTGAGGGGGAAAAAAAAAGATTCACTTCAGAGGTATATGGCTTTTTTCACCTACCATCAGAAATCCCTACGAGGTGACCTAGAGACCTGCACAGATGGAAGATATAAGAATTGTTGCTTTGATCAAAAGTCAGTCAATCAATATATCAGCAACAAGAGAAAAAAATATATTCTGAAAAGAGCCAAAATAAAGCACTGTCATGTGCTTTGAATGTCTACCCAGCAATAACACTGCAATAACACTATTGGTGTATTTTATGTCCTACAATGGTCATTTAATTTTTGAGGGCTACTGCTGTGTGCAGCCTCTATCCCAGAAGCACAAACACAGGGACTTCAAACACTGAATTTGTGATACCACCTCCAGTAAAACTTGAAGAAATGAATCCCAAGAGTATGCATCCATGCTTCCCTCAGCTTAATGCCTCAGATTTCATGGAAAATTGTATAGCTTAGTGCTGATGAAGTTGGAAATGATGCTGCTTTCACTAGGGATTTTTAAGGGAGGAAGACCACCACATTCTATATCAACCATAAATTGTTGATGAGAGGACGAAAGCGTTCTTCTCATCGGAAATGAATGTTTGGTAGAATGAGCTCTCAAGGCATTACAGTATCATTCACAGGAACACATATAGCTACGAAGCAGACCTCCAGCCTGTTGAACCACGTGAGTTAATTCCAAGTAAAATATTAGAACTATCAGTGTCAGATGACTGAGAAAGTCAACTACTAAATGCTCCTTGCAAGTGCAGAGAACTTTCTACTTACTATTTGCACAGCCAGGAACTAGTGGGAGAATATGGTAGATTTTTTACCTTCAGATGAAAAATGTGTAGATGAAGCAGTTCCTGGATATGAAATCATAAGGCTCTAATGCCAGATTTTACTTTCACTGTCTGAACAAATTTTTCAGAAATGTGGAATAGTCATGTGAAGGTGATTTTTCCAAAGACATAATTTCTAGACAACTGCAGCATTAAAATGCTCAGATTTGGAGAAGTCCTTTCCTTTCTGCTCTGAAGCAGTTGCAAATACTTCTGCAGTCCCAGAGCCACTGAAGAACGTGTGTTGGGTTGCCCACTTTTCTGATGCTGAAAGGGAACAGTCAGAATGCATCTTCCCACGCTGGCTGTAAGTTAACAAAAAAAAGAAACAACCTTCACATTTCATATAAGATGATGGAAGGACATTCACATTTGCAGTAACTTATGACTTTACTGCTTAATTTTCCACTGACCTTTCAAAGAACTGCTTTTTTTACTGAGCTGCATAAGCAGTAGTGTGCATATGTTCATTATGTTCTAGGACAAGAAGTGGTTCTAGAAAATAGATGAAAGCAAATTCAATTTTGTTTTTCTCTTCTTTATTACAAGTTGGTAAATACTTAGCTAGGAACTCAAGGAAAGCAGCAGCCTTGCTGCCTGATTATCTCTTTGCCATTTTGCTGCAGCATATCACCTAGTCTTTCTAAAATTGACACTACCCAACCGCCAAGCCCATGTCCTGTATCAGAACTCTTGGTGCATGCATAAAAATAATGATTGTGTGTTTATTTGGTGTCAGTGAAGACACTGAAAAAGCTGTCTGTCTTTATCCCTGGATGCCAGAAGTAATTCATAAATAAAACTAGAAAAAAAAACATAATACCTTGAGTAAGGGGTTAAAAATGTTTTTTTTTTTAATTACAGCTGTACATTTGAGAATGGCACTTGTTAATCTCTTAACAAAGCATTCTATTTTTCTTTGATCTAACTATAATTTATTCAGAGCAGTTGCCACAGTCATCTGTAATCCTGCTTTAAATCCCTCTATGCATTCCGCTCTGTTCCAGGCTGGCCTTTTTCCATCCAGCGTGGTGAATGTATTCTCCCTTTTGTTTGTATGTGCATCTCCCATTTGTCTCCGTTGGAGTTACAGGCACTCATATACATGAATAGTCCCTTCAAGTGTGTGCTTTCTCTGTATTTTGTTTCACACATTCATTAATTAATATGATTATTTGCTACCCAGGAAGATCTCAGCTGTCTATATTAATGAAGCCTCCAGAATGTGGGGAAAAGATAAACATTTTCTTGCTTGTTATTGTCTAAGAATAATGGCAGCTTTCACAGAGCAATAGTGTTTCATCGACATCTATATGACATTTTTATTAAAAAAAAAAAAGATTAAAAGGGAAAGTTTTGAACCTCAGACTAAGAGCTGGAAAATGGTGTAACCTCTGTCACCTGTAAATGCCAGCGCAAGTGGGCTGGGCAATTTTGAAGCAATCCCATAGTCGTTCTGTATTTGCAGTGAAGTGCTGGTCGTCCTACACATAAGGCATTTTGCATTGATGGACTGCCCCAAAGCCATGGACTTGGCACAGAAGTACTGCAGTGAAATGTACCCTTCTGAAAACGGTACGTAATACATTCAGAGACTAATGTACCCATTTCTTACTGAAAATAAAACCAAGCACAGTGGGTTGTAGCAATTGCTTAGCCATCAGAAATTGCGAGGGATTTAGGTGTAAACTTGGAAACAGATCAGGTAACTTGCAGGTTCTTGGCCTGAGTGCACCTCCATGTTCATAACAAAGTTACAGTTGGGTGGAATCAGTCCATGTCGTGTCTATAGATTTTTTTAAAAGCATAAACCTACAGATATATAACTAAACAGATGAATATTCAAGCAATTCTGTGACTGAGCTAAATTACTGCACCACGTTAATCTAGTCATGATGGGCATAGCTATCCCTAGGACACTGGTGTTAGGCAGATCTATGTGTTGTTTTGGACTGTGGCCTCTCCTTGCTTCTCAGGTCCCCACAGTGAATCACCAAAGAAAGGTGTGCACGTTGGCTTAGCTTAAAGAAGCATTGCTGTGCAGGAGTTTTTCTTGTTTCACCCTTTCCCTGGTAATGCAGATCCCTTCCAGGGATACAACATACAGGTGACTGACAAAGTATACACAGTAGATTTTGAAATCCAGTGAAGTCTCCTCGCTATCCTAGTGACAAGTCAGTCTTCACCCTTAAGAAGTTATTTAAAACTGTTATTGCATCATTTATTATTATTGCAAGTGAATCAATAAAAACTTCAAAAAATAGTTGGTGGTGTCCAGATATTGTAAAAAAAGTAGCATTTGAACTCCTATTTCATCTTTGGCACTTTTATCTCACACGATTGTTCCTGTTTCTTATCACTGCTAGAGAGTGGAGGCTTAGTCAAGACTGGAACATGCGACAGCAGGTGACTCATCTTGTTCACCTGCTTTTCACTCAGGTGGCTTCTCCGTGGAAGGCACTTACATGTGGCTTCAGGTCACATTAGCAGTTTAAGGGCCAGAGGAAGAAGTGTACTTCAAGTTTTGCAGAAAGATCACTTCTCACTTGCTTTGTGTTAGAGGCTGCCTTTTTGGATTTAAAGGCCAAGTGCCACTCCACATACGCTGGATTACCAACCTCATCCTGTTCTTTCAGCGCAGGCACTTGTTTGAGGAAGTGAGCATGACCAGTTGACTTTTCCATACGTATGAAAGCAGGCAATACGGGACATGGGCGACAAGAAAATAGAGCTTGAGAAAATAAAGTGAGGTAGCAGATGGAAGATCTGGCCTCAGAAGAAATAATCTTTTATTGAAAAAAAACCCAACAGTGAGTAGCTTCATGAGTACTTTCTCTTAGGCGTGCATTTTCTTTAAAGCAGTTACTTCAATGATCACAGCTTTTCTTGACACCAGACAGGGGACTAATACAAGCTTATGCTATGTTCTGTTGACTTTTGATGTGAAAACATGCACCATTCATCATTAAATGATCATAGATTTACTTCCGGGCTGAACTGAAATCTGGACTCATGTTCTTCCCAAAATTGCTAAGGAATAAAATCTATTTTGAGAGATGCTTGGGTTTTTTAACAATTCCTGCTGTAAGTTTGTTGTTCTGCCAGATGCCAGTTCCTAATTCTTTTGTAGTCTTCCTTTACAAGCATACTTTCAGACAGACCACCACATGGCTCTCTTAGGGTTTGTTTACCTGGGTTATTCATGGTGCTGGAGAGGTTCTTTTTAGTAAATTTCCCCTGCATCTGTACTTGGAGTCCTGCAGTCCCTCCCTTGGTGGGATCAGAGTCAGGTCACGCTCTGGGCTGCCCTGGAGACAGGCTCACTGCCTGTGTGGATGCAGGGTCCTCCAGCAGTCACACGCTACCCGTGCACGCTGTGGGCTTAAGACAGGGAGCCTCATTACTGGTAAAGGCGTGATGTGATCATACAGCCCCAGAGCCATAACACATTACAGCAAATTGTACCCCAGCCCTTCCCCATGCTTGCTGCACCAGCAGGCAGCGTAACCGTACCCAGAGAGGCTTCGAGAACATGTAAGGATAAGATATACACGCTTGCCACTAGCTGAGAGAGGTAGGTAGGGGAAAACCCTCTCTGCACATAGGAATTGCTTTGTTTCTATGGTTATCATGAGTTTTGTGTTGCAAATCACAAGTTGTGTCCTTCTGCAAGAGCCAGTAACAGAGGCAGAGCAGTTCCTTTATGAGCTGATGGTTTTGACCACCTGCTGACAGACATTTGAAATACAGAATGCTAATCACAGCATAAGGATCTGCCAATTTCGTCTTGACAGAAATAGCCACAAGCACAAATTACATAAATTCAATCTATGTATAGAGTCTATAAAATGTAAGTGAATTAATGGGATATAGGTTATTGAAACATAACAAGACCTAATGAACTATTCACCACGGAGAGAAGTGTTATCCCAGACCTGTGTTTTATTTTGCATTATTATGCTATAGATACTTTAGACCTGTTAGAAGGAGTTATAATTCTGTACTTGTCAGAGTAGTCAAAAACATCTTGTTTAAAAGTTACTTCAAACCCAGAATTTACAAACCTATTTGAACATTTCAACTCTTTTTAAATTGTCGGACTTAGAATCATAAAATCAGAATCATTAAGGATGGAAAAGACCTCTAAGATCATCGAGTCCAACCGTCAACCCAACACCACCATGCCCACTACACCGTGTCCCTAAGCGCCTCATCTACACGTCTTTTAAATACTTCCAGGGATGGTGACTCCACCACTTCCCTGGGCAGCCTGTTCCAAGGCCTGACCACTCTTTCAGTAAAGAAATTTCTCCTAATGTCCAGTCTAAACCTCCCTTGGCACAACTTGAGGCCATTTCCTCTCGTCCTATCACTTGTTACTTGGGAGAAGAGACCAACACCCACCTCGCTACAACCTCCCTTCAGGTAGTTGTAGAGTGCAATGAGGTCTCCCCTCAGCCTCCTCTTATCCAGCCTAAACAGTCCCAGTTCCCTCAGCCGCCCCTCATAAGACTTGTGCTCCAGGCCCTTCACCAGCTTCGTTGCCCTCCTCTGGACACGCTCCAGCACCTCCATGTCCTTCTTGTAGTGAGGGGCCCAAAACTGAACACAGTGTTCGAGGTGCGGCCTCACCAGTGCCGAGTACAGGGGCACGATCACCTCCCTGCTCCTGCTGGCCACACTATTTCTGATACAGGCCAGGATGCCATTGGCCTTCTTGGCCACCTGGGCACACTGCCGGCTCATGTTCAGCTGGCTGTCACCAGCACCCCCAGGTCCTTTTCCTCTGGGCAGCTTTCCAGCCACTCCTCCCCAAGCCTGTAGCGTTGCCTGGGGTTGTTGTGGCCGAAGTGCAGGACCCGGCACTTGGCCTTGTTGAACCTCATGCAGTTGGCCTCGGCCCATCGATCCAGCCTGTCCAGGTCCCTCTGCAGAGCCTTCCTACCCTCGAGCAGATCAACACTCCCGCCCAGCTTGGTGTCGTCTGCAAACTTACTGAGGGAGCACTCGATCCCCTCGGCCAGATCATTGATAAAGATATTGACCAGCACCGGCCCCAGTCCTGAGCCCTGGGGAACACCGCTCGTGACCGGCCGCCAACTGGATTTCACTCCGTTGACCACAACTCTCTGGGCCCGGCCGTCCAGCCAGTTTTTTACCCAGCGAAGAGTGCACCTGTCTAAGCCATGAGCCGCCAGCTTCTCTAGGAGAATGCTGTGGGAGACAGTGTCAAAGGCTTTACTGAAGTCCAGGTAGACCACATCCACAGCCTTTCCCTCATCCACTAGGCGGGTCACCTGGTCATAGGAGGAGATCAGGTTGGTCAAGCAGGACCTGCCTTCCATGAACCCATGCTGGCTGGGCCTGATCCCGGTTGTCCTGCACATGGCTTGTGAGCGCCCTCAAGACGAACCGCTCCATGATCTTCCCCGGCACCGAGGTCAGGCTGACCGGCCTGTAGTTCCCCGGATCCTCCTTCCGGCCCTTCTTGTAGATGGGCATCACATTGGCGAGCCTCCAGTCAGCCGGGACCTCCCCTGTTAACCAGGACTGCTGGTAAATGATGGAGAGCGGCTTGGCAAGCTCCTCCACCGGCTCCCTCAGTGCCCTCGGGTGGATCCCATCCGGCCCCATAGACTTGTGAGCATCCAGGTGGCGTAGCAGGTCGTTAACTGCTTCCTCTTGGATTACGGGGGCTTTATTCTGCTCTCTGTCCCTGTCTTCCAGCTCAGGGGGCTGAATACCCTGAGGATAACTGCTCTGACTATTACAAACTGAGGCAGAGAAGGCGTTGAGTGCCTCAGCCTTTTCCTCATCCTTGGTGGCAATGTTCCCCCCCGTATCCAATAAAGCATGGAGATTCTCCTTGGCAATACTTCCAGCATTTCATTCAAGCAAATAATTCCCAGTTTTTTGAATGAACTAGTAAGTTTTACCCATGGATTATCTGTATTTCAGGATATTCTCCCTATTTCTTTTTCCAGGTAGTAAGCTCTTCAGTTCATAACTTGCATGAATTGAAGGCTATGGCCTAAAAAGCCATAGTCTCCTGAGATGCCATAGATGAGTTTGAACCTTCCCCTATAATCAGCTCTTACCTCAAACTGGCTAAAAACCATCTGGCTGAAGCCAATATGTCCAAAACAGAGATGATGCTAACAGAAGAAGACCTTGAGCTATTTTGTTGCTACGTAAGAGCACCATCAGTTAAAAGCAGAAATCCCAAAATCATGAATTAGTCTACAATGCCTTTTGAAAACCTATTAACCAAAAAATAGGTGCTACCTTCAGCATCTCTGCAGAAGGTTGTGCCATAGTTATACTGGATGTGACCCTGGTTGCCCCAGTTCACTTAAAATAACAACCAACCATTTTACCCGCTCTTTGACGAGCACACACCAAATTTATCTCACTTATGTCCTGCTGGCTGTGTGCTGTCAGCCAGTGAGATGGATCATGAAGAACTGTCACAGGAATCAGAGCATCCGTATGGAATGCATTGCTAGATGCAATAAAATGACCACAAACATCACCATGTTGAAGTGCACAGCTTGTCTCTGTGTCAGGGCTTTTCACCTCTCTTTCAGGACAATATTTGTCCAAAGTCAACTAAACACAAAAACTCAACCACAAGACTTCCCAGCTGACAGGAACAAGTTATTAATGCCAGTTCTTCTCACAGGAGAGAAATGGAAACAGCTTCTCTGAAAATTCATCAAGTGCTGCTTGTTCTAAGCACAGATGAGTTTCCACAATTGTCTCTTCTCAGCTCTCCTCAAGCAAGGACATTTATCTGCGAGATTATCGCTAAGCTGAACTAGTGTAGTGAACTCTTCGAGTTTTGCATACTTCTTACCTCATTAAGATGGCTTGAGCATGAGGGATGAAAGGGAATAGCTGCTAATACTATCTTTAAAAAAATGACATGAGGTATTTATTAGTCATAATAGTCCCAAGTGAGAAAGAGGAGTCAACTCACTGTTAGAAGCATCAGTCAGAAGTGGACAAACTCAGCTACTCTGAGGAGCTGAACATGGAGCTGCGAACACACTTCCCTGCCAGAGCAAGTGCAACATCACCTCTGCAGCCTCTGGTTCCTGGAGCCATTAAGTCGGGGGAAAACATGTGGGATAAGAAGCTTGCAGAGTTTTGACTGAGGACTAATAACCTCAGCACCTGCTGACTCTCCCTTCTACTCTGTCTATACGGAGAATGCAAGCCCTTCACACCGAAACTATTCCCAGCAGCAGCTGCTAGGCATTCATAACAAATGTCTAATGGCTAAAATTGTGCGCTGCGGACAATGTCATCTTTCATGTCACATGGGGACAATTGTGTATTCCCCACTGCGACTGGGATACTGAACTGTCATCCTAACATCCTCTGGAGCCGTACTCCTAGGCCAGGAACTGCTGTTACTGAGCAGTAAGTTCTGACCCCTGCTGATGCCTGCTTTGCATCAAGTTACCGTTTGCTAACATTATAGGTACACCAGAACCAGGTAGCTGCCACTGGTGTCTCACTGCAAGAGAGGAAGTGTAACTGTAATAGCCCTGTCTATGACTTTCGTTTAAATCGGGTTCGATTCCAGGTTACAGTAGGACAAGGGACAGGCATGTCCCGTTCCAGAGTCCCTAGAAGTCTGTGCTTCTTAAGGCAGCATGCCTTTTGCACTGATGTTTGGGATCATCTGGAGAAAACACGAGGAGGATTTATCCTGTTGATGAATGAAGGGAGCTAGGGTGCTGCTGACCAAAGTGAAGTTTCTGCTGGATTGGTCTGAAATGCCTTTCTTCAAGTAATTCTGAATCAATCTTCTGGGGAGAACATGCTTTTCTACTGATTAACACTGTAGAACTGATCTGAAAAGTATTTCCATGAATCAATCAATTTTCCAAATCCCAGAATTTGGAAATCTTACAAAAATCTGATTTTTGTTAGAAATGGTTTTGTTACAATATGGTGAGATGCCAGAAACAGCCTGACGAGCTGTAAAGCACACAGAGAAACTACTACAGTGCGTAGGGATGCCAGTGCAGACCAGCGAGCAGAAGTGCAATGTATCCCACGCATCAGACCTGTTAGGGACGCACACTGCACCAGCGAATGCATCCTTCTACGCCACATGGGCCCCAGCGCCTTCAGGTCACTTCAGTGCAAACACAAGTGGGTGGCACAGTTGACCTGATCATGTATCTCGTTCAGACACATCCTGGATATGCTGGACTTAGTGAAAATATTTGGAACAACTCCGTTGTGTGCACAGCAACAACTTGGCTGGGATTTCCCCATGTTCAGCAGCCAAGTAATTGGGTGGTTTCCTCTCGAAGTGCTAGGTTGCATATTGCCATCCAAAATCAGTAGAATTGGTCTCTAATAATGTCTGGCTTTCTCTAGCTCTATATCTAGATTTGATGGTCAGAGTTTTGAACTCAGGGCCAAAGGCTCATACAGAAGAGAAGGAAACATCACTTGCTTTCTCTGCTTTGTAACAGAAAAAAATATTAGAGCCCAGTTCTGCTCCTGTGAAAGGACAGGACATGTTGCATTATATGCTATCAACCTTTAAAAGCTTCTGGGATTATTTTTAAAATGACAAGAACAACCACGTGTTTTCTTTCTTGTTTACAGGACAAATGTTCTCACAAAATAAACCCAGTGACAAAGGGGAGTGGCGGGGAAAGCTGAATAGCATTTGGTTTCACTAACGGTCTAGTCGGATGAAAATATCCTTCCTATATCTGTATCTCAGGGTGTGTTGCTGGTCTAGTGAAGCCAAGTTGCATAATGCTTAGCCAAGAGAGCACCAATTTTGGTCTGATGTGTCCATGATGATATTTACTACAGTGTATTTATGTGCATAGAACCAGTATAAGGAGGCGCTGCAATGTTTGTTGTCAAGTAGGGAAACGGCCTCATCCTGAAATGCGCTGAGATCCTTTGCCTGGTGCTGAGCCACCAGACTCCTGTGGGAGTTAATCAGAGCTGAGAGCTTTCGGTACCTTAGGGTGCACCCCGTATGGAAGGTGATGTACGGGATCCTGCTTCTCAAATGCTGACAAACCCTCCTTCTTCCTTGCACTTTAATTCTAGAATTTGGCACTGGCAAGTATATTTTGTGTGCCCCGTCATCAGGCACATAAATGGAGGTGCAGTTGTTACTGAGAGATGAGAGGTAAGCGTCCTTTCTGAGTAATTTTGCCACAGCTGAATGAGCTTTTTCTGATGCAAAGCAGAAAAAAAGTGTCTGTCCCAAGGGAAAACTAAAAGTTAGCACAACTTTGAGTCAGTAACACCTCTTCCCCTCTCTCTGGTGCTCTTCTTAGATGTGCATCCTCTCTTCATGTACTAATTTAATCTTTCATTTCATAAAGAAGCAATCCCTGCAAAGGTTAAGGTTTCTGACTTGGGTTTTGGTTTGGGTTTCTGTTGTTGAAGAAATGATTTTAGAAAACTATTGAAGCCAATCTATAACTTACTTAATCTGGATTTCTAAATTCACTTACACCTTTGACAGAGGAGAATTAAATATTTTTATGGAGTGCTTTAACTGAAACTGACCCTGTGAATTGGACGCCAACAAACAAGCAGTTACACGAAATGATGAATCTGGGAAGGAAGAAATAACCCTAATGTCTTAGCAAATTCAGGATCTTGTTCAGAGTTTAAATTTATAGAGAATCTGAGGTTTTGGCTTTCATGTACATGAGAAGAATCCTTCCCAGTCCCTCTGACGGTGGCATTGTGTCTGCGTTTATGGATGTCATAAACAGATCATACCAAATCCATTCACAATTACATTCCTTAAATTTACACTCACAACATGATTTATCATGAATACCATTATACTAAAAATAAAAGGAAAGGTGATTAATTATAATAAATGCAAATATATACATTGCTCTTTGCTATTCCTCTACTATTCCTTTGCTATTCCTTTTCTTTTACACCCTTTCTAACAAGACAGTGAAAGTGAATCTCTAATCCATAACCTCTAATCTCTGATACCATATTCTAGCATACTAAGATGTTCCTGAAATAAAATCCTTTAGTTTCTTATGTCATTTGTATTCCCACCCACATATTTGGAAGCTTTTGAGGCATAGTATGTGTGTTCATACCACGACACAAAAGACATCTATCCACAGGGCTGCAGAATTGTGTGGTATTAATTTACGTAAGGTAGGTACTTATAAATCACAAGATACTTCTCTATGACAGCATGATTTAATGTAATTTATTCACATTCATACTATATCTTCTTAAAGCAACACTGCTTCGGAAACACTGCTATTTGCATATTATTGTATTTTTATATAATGGTGTAACAGTTTATTAGAATACAAGGATGGTATTGATCAAGTCTGAATGCAGCTGTTTTTAACCAGAAAGTTAACATAAAAATGCCCATTACTCATGGATAGTTAGAATTACAACAAACTTTATAAAGAACATTAACTGTATCTTTTGTTTTAAATCCCAGCCATCCCTGCACTCTGCTAACAGGCTGTGCTGAACTAGCAGGTGTTTCTGCTAAGGACCACTGACCGGCTGACCTCCTGGCTAACAGGAGAGGAGAGGAGACCAGCCCAGCCCCCCGTGGGAAAGCAAGCTGGAGTGGAGCAGAGCAGCTTTGGGTGATAGCAGTCTCCTTTCTAGCCCTGAACTGAAGTAAGTGCTACCTTTATTTTGGGCTACGGTTGAGGGAGATCTGCTTGCTTTGTTTACAGCTGTAGCCTGTTTACTGTGTTTGTGTTTAATTGTCATATATAATGGTGCCTCAAAGGAGTTGTGCTTTGAGGTCATTGCCTGTGTGATCTGAGATCTCATGTAGATGTTCAGATTTTGTTTGGATACTGTTCTTCAAGTAGCTGTCTTTCCCTGGGGTGACCGACAAAAAAAAAAGTCAGGTAAAAACTTCACTAACTTCTGTGAATCTGTAACTCTAAGCTACTTGCTATGCTTTTAAGAATTCCCTAATGTCTAGGACAGAAGATAATTAAGAAGAGAGGATGGGTATGATGCCTGTGTTTCTTGTAGAGCAGTGAGAAAGGGGATAAGATATTAATAGAAACCTTCAGTTTGTGTGATGGACCACTTGCTGATCTTCTGCAGCAGCAGTTCTTTCAGTGGGGTGGAGAAAAAAAAAAATCCCATGTTTGCTTTTTTGGTGAATCTGCCTTTCTCTGCTACAGCCTTCTAGTTCCTCATTTGAAAAGAGGAGGGGGGGGGGGAAAACCCAAACAAAAAAAAACCACCACCACCAAAAAACAACCAAACAAAAAACCTAAAAATATCAACCAACCCTCAGATGGCAACTCATTTGTCAAAAAACCCTCTATCCTCTTAAACCTACTGTAAATCTGAGTGCCTTATACCCCTTGTTCCCTCCCTGATGCCAGTTCCCCCCTCCAGGCTGCAGGAGGGACGTTGGACGCTGATCTAGGAAACCACCAAGGCATGGGAGCTGCCCTGGGACATACTACTTACTGCAACACATGTATGAAAAGTACTACCAAGTAGGGCAGGGGGAAAGAAATGTGTGCGGGGTGTTCTTCTCTGCTCTGGAAGCTGATATGTTCACACAAACTCCCATACACAGAGAGGTGCTCGTGTCTGGCTGGAGTGGGGTGTGGAGGAGTTCTGCTGGCCGCACGTGGTCTCTCCTCTAAGGGCTTCATCTCCACTGATGATAAAGGGTTGCTGAGTCCTGGAGGCCACAGGTTCCTTGGTTTCTGTATATTGTGAGAGAGCAAAGGTTGTTACTGAAAAGTGCCTGCTGACATCAAGCTGTATTTTGACTGAGAATGCTCCAATATCCACCTTAGTACTTATCCGTAGGTCTCAAGGAGTGTGAAAACTGTCTTTAGAAGACTTGCCAGACATAGAGATCTGAAGGAGCTTGATTTTTGTAGGTGTGTTTCCCTTTTGGCCTTGCTGCTTCACCAGGGTCGGATGGCTCTCCAGGCAGCTCTGCAGCCGCTGGCTCTCTGCAGCCAACAGCAGGTCCTTGTCAAAAGCCTAATTTTATCATAGACCTTTCTGAGTGGCTACAGGTCTACAGACAGGGCAGGATACTGTCCGCCTTGTATCCATGATGGGTGCATTGTGACTTACTTTTCCCCCTCAAATGTTTAAAAATGCTGTGAATGATGCTTTGTACCTCCTGTGCCTGAATCCTGTCCCTTCTGTGGTGCCCGGGGCAGGTGAGCTGGATGACTAAGCCATGCTTGGCTGCAGCTCTCAGCCAGAGCCTGCCTGTGACTATCTAGCATCGCTAATACCCTGCTAACTCTCTCCAGAGCTCCTTGTTACAGGTGCTCTCATTACAGACACTAATTGTTCCTTCCCCCTGGCCCCCAGCAGCAGCGAGGCTGCAGAGGAATAACGCACAGCGAATAGTTTGACTCATGCACACCTTTAGCCTCTGTACTCGGCAATAAGACCTGCATTTGCACATCGGCTTACGGAGGAATGATTTCCATAGCAACAGCAAGGATATGTGGGATAGTATGAATGCTGCCTCAGAGAGCATGTAAAGCACCTTCTTAAGAAATAACTGACTACACAGGCTCTGAAAAAACACTCACAATTGACTGTGTGGAGGAAGTGTTGTGTAATTTTTTTTTTTTTGTGGCAAAAAAAAAAGATTATTTTCATGTTTTGTTTTAGACAACACCACTTTTTTTTTTTTCCCCCCAAATAAATTCCTGGGCATAGAGAATGGGGGACTTCTGCTTTACATAAACTGTCAGTGAATGCAGACAGTATGGAAAGATCTGTGGTGAGTCTTCAGCAGCACTGTGAATTAATACTCCTTGTGAAGAGCTAAAGAGGAGTTACCTGAGGCAAGCATCAAGGGGAAGGGGAGAATGACAGCTCAGTTGACTGGGGGGGAGAAAAGCAGGATCAGCTAAGTAGTCTCTTTAAATAACAGGTTTTATGGTTATTACTGGGGGGCAGGCTTTTTGCTATCAGAAGACAGGGAGGCAATGCTCTAGTACTTGGGGATGCAGAGAAACAAGACAGGAATATGCATGAAGGAATGAAAAACATTTAATTCTTGGTTACATGCACATGTCTCTCTTCCCCTTGTTGCTGTTGTCCTCCTGCTTCTCCTTCTGTTTTGTTGTGTTGTTCTGCTTTACATAGCTCCACGTCCAGTATCTAGACACCCTCACCTGTGGGGAAGATGGGCAAACAAGCATGTTGGCTTCTGTAGGTTCAGGTGTGTTACCACTTCAGGAGGGTTGGCCCCTTCCTTCTTGGTCCTTCCATGAGCTCCTGGGAGATGTGTCCCTGGGCACACATCTGCAGCGAGCTCTGCGGTGCCAGCAGTGGTTACCTGGATACACACGTCTGCGTCTTTCTGAATGGCATCAGAGTGGGAGGAATTGCTTCAACTCATTATAGGTGGAATGAATAAAAGTAGCAATGTTGATTTCATCACTTCCTTAGTAAGGTGATATTTAATCAACCCTGTGTGCTGTACTGCAGCACAAGCATAAAAATAAGCAGTTTTGAAAGGAGAAAATTTCTTCATTTCAGATATTTGACTTAATCTGTTAAACTTATTAATGTTTGGGAAGCTAAAACCATTGGAAATCTTGAATCCCATGCTTCAGCTGGATGCTGCTGCAAAAGAGATCTCTCCATGTGCTATGGAATTCCTGTACTTTCCACACAGAAAGAAATCTGGATGAGTTTGCACAGCCCATCTTCCTAGACCTTTTTCCCATCTTTTTGATAAATGATTACTGTTCCTGACCAGATTTATTTGCTGACTTACACAACCAGCCAATTTTTTTTCTTCCTCCCCACCTCAGCCTGAAGGTTGCATCCTGTGACTGTCATGTGTGCATGCAACGTTAGCAGCAACAGTGAGAGATCGAGGAACATCCAGCATGGGGGTATAAGATGACATTTTTGTCTGTTCTAATAGTGAGAAGGCCAGTGTGGGGACAGTGACAAATGGCTGTTGGCTCTGTATGGGCTCTGTGTGCAGAGGTCTGCCTGTAAAGCAGCAGCTGGAGGACTAGCTGGGCCCTCACATTTGCAAATCCCCTTTGGAAATACATGTGCTCTAGCTCTGGCACTTGTGCAGAGTGTCTGCCTGAAGACCTGTGTCTTCAGATGGGAGTAAAGAGCGGGGCTGTGGGATTTCTTCAGGCAGTGAAACTGGGGATGGCAAGCCCTGCCTGCAGAGATCAATGATGGTGGGTTATCCCACAGCGTCTGCTGCTGTGGGGTTTAGATCTTGGGAACAAAGCAAGCTATTTTCTTCTAGTGAGTACCATGTACTCCCAGCTTATGCTTTAATAGGATTAAACAGTCTCAGCATGGCCTTGGCAGGGTTGCACATACCCCAAGGCAGGAGAGTCTAGACTCCCTGTCTGCCGCAGGCATCCTCACCCCCTTGACATTGGCGTGTGAGGAGCATGGCTCCAAGGGCACCTTGGCAGGTGCGGTGTGGCTGAGTCCAGCCCTAACACAGGCTGCCTTCGTCTGGGATCGGGTTATTGTCCTGTAAGCATTTACTTGCTAACTTGAATTAAAAAGGGCAAAAGATGAGCTGGAATACTGCATGCACTGATGCAAGCATTGTACTGGGGGATGCATTTCTCTCTGAAGAGAATTGGGCAGGAACCATGAGGAGTTCAATGCCATCTCCCTCTGCAGGAATCTTTCCCTCCTCCCTCTTTTGTCATCTTCCATTCTCTCTTCTGTATATGACTTGGTCATACAGAGACATGTAATGTCTGACACAGAATGACCATCTGAGGGTGTCCTTGTGCATAGGATTGCTTATCCCAGGCTGATCTGTTGCAAAGCAAAGGAGGTTGACAGTCTGAACCAGGGTGGGATGACAGCCAGGGCTAGACTGGTGTAAGCAACAAGTTTCACGCTGGGTGCAGGAAGTCTCATGAAGTGAAACATGAGTGCCTTCTCCTCACTCCTCCTTCTCTGCAACGGAAGTAAACTTCTTTTCTTTTACTCTGATGTCCCACCAGCTACATCTGCTCTGCTCACATGCCAGCCCTCCTGGCAGGTCTGAGATACGAAAGTGGTGGGCCCACGTTTCAGTGCCTGCCCAGCAAACATTGCAGAGGAAGAGCATGTGCAGTTCCAGGATGGAGATCTCTCCCTGGCGCCTCTGAACGCAGCAATGTGGAAACGAGTTCTAATTAAAATCAATTACTTTAGAAGACCAGTGCTGGAAACTGTTTTGTTTTATCCCACGCATCCGTTTTCTTCATGGAAATGCAATGTGTCTGTGTCAATGCTATAAAATAAAATACCTCTTTTCCAGAAATGAATAATTAATCGTGAATACATCAGATGGCATTGCCACATATGCTGAACAGAGAACAAAAAGGCAAGGCAACAGCAGCTTGTAATAAAATTCCTTTTATTGAAGCAGTAAAGATCCACATGATCTTCCACCTACCCTTTAAGATAGTAATAAAAGTGACTCAGCTTGGCAGCGCTGGTAACAAGTGGTAGATGGCTTTAGAGTTGTTTTGTAAGAGGAAAAACACACATTAAAAACAGCTTTGGATTGATCAGGTACTGGCCTCTGAAATAAGTTCGAGGAGGAGGATCTGGTTTTACTGCTCCAAGGCTCATGCTAAACATGTACTGTGAAAAGAAAGCATCCTCTGCTGCTAACACCACCTCTCTCTGCCATCTTCCTGGGGAAGCACATGTAAAGTGGAGCTGAACAAGCAAACAAGAAAAAGTTCAGAGTCTTGCCAGAGGCTGCAGGGTGAGGCTGTGGCAGAAAGGGGAAGATGAGGCTTTCTGTTACCTTAACTAAGTGCTCGCCTCTCACAGTTTCTAAGTCAAAATCACTGCTTTGAGGTCTTGCAATGGAAAACTCTGTAGCAGAGTGGGATGTTGAACTCTGACATCAGGAAATAGAGACCCCCTCATCCCATTTTCATTCAGCTACTTCTCTATCATCTTCTCAAAACATTGCATGTCTGTAGGAGCTTCATAAGAATGATCTGGTGATGTACATACCTAAAACAAGGAGGCAAAAAGCCATTTACGAGGCACTGGAGTAGATGGAGCAAAATGAGCAGGAGATTGAACTGGAAGCGCTTATGAGATAGGCAAGCAAGGCCCGTGCTTCCATGATGGTGAGGATGCACCTCCTGTGAGAGAGTGCAAAGCAGGGTGGTGGTGGTGGAGAAACGAATGTGACAAGCTGCAGAAATAATAATGTAACTGGTCTAGGCAGGGATTCTTGTGAATAATGAGAGGCAACAAATCTCTGTGGCGGCGTGCTTCCCCTGTAGAGGAGGACAACAAAGGCTGCTCTGGGGCTTTGTTTCTTGTGCAGGCTGGCAGAAGTTCATGCCTAGATGCTCTGCGGGAGGGAGCATCTATTGGTGCGACTGGTTGTACATCTTGGAGGCTTGTAGAGAGCATATTGGTGATCTCACTTCTGAAAAGGGGCAGCTGAGGTTATGGAACTGATTCTTGCTGGTCTGCATCTTGTGTAGGTACTCACCTATGGACTATGCCTGCTGGGCATACTCATTTCACGGCTACATGGTGGTGGTATTCTTCTTTTTGTTTCCCCACCAGAAACTGAATTTTTACTTTTCAAACAGTCTCTGAATCCATCCTCAGCTTTGACCACTGAGTGCATAAACCTCTGCTTTCACCTTTGACAGGGCCTACACAGCTTTGGCTTCAGGCCAGGAAATCCTGTAGGTCCCTACTCAAACCCATACAGTATTGCTTGGTAGTTTAATTATCTGCCACTGTAGGTTGTGCCTGCAGATATCTGGAGTGCAGAGATTCAATCATCTGCAGGAAGATTCCTTAAATAGTATGTTAGAAGAGCAGAGTTGAGCTGGTGCCCTATGCTGCTGCTGTGTGAAGTAGAAAGATGGCATGGATGGCTTTGGGAGGGGGGGAACGGGGAACCAGTTCAGTTTAACTTGAAAACACTTGGGCAAGTGAAAACTTTGTTATTAGCTTAATGTGAGGAAAAGATGCTGAAAGCTGAGAAGTTGAGGAGGAAAGGGGATTTCAGCTCTTGAAAATGCTCATTTCTCAGCATTGGGGAGCGGGTGAGGTCTGCTGGTGTTAGCTTCCCAGGGCAGAAAACTTGAAGTTCTGCACCTGCTGGGCTCTGCAGAGCTTCTCAGGAGAGAAGAGCATGGGCAGGAGGGCCCTGCATCCCAACCAGCAGTGAAAGAGGCAGAGGAACTTCTGTTAATAGCCCACTGGAGAAAATGGCTCAGGTTTTCCCAGAGCGGCACTAAACTGTAATAGCTTGGTTAGTAACCTCTGGGGATGAGGAGTTATTCAACCTTGTCATCTGCTACAGCAACAACCCTATTAAACGGGCCCCTCGTTGTGAACAAAATATCTCAATGCACTGCATAGCAAGTGAGACCTCTCCAACACCAGCTCTCTGAGGGTGGGAGCGATCCTCTTGCTGCACCCACACTTTACGTGGCGATGCTTCTGTAAGCTTCTGCAGACCCTCATTTTTAACATGCAAAACTCCTAGTAATTCCTCCTTTTTGAGTTTTTCAGAAATTGAATGGGGTCATGTTTTGTTATAGGAACAGATGCTGATACCCTTTGTTCTCAAAGGGTATGTCTGCTTCATGCAACAGCGCACAGCTACCCCCCCCCACGCACACTCAGCTGTCGCTGACTATGCTCTGGACTTCACGTGGGGCAGCTCAGTGCAGCCTGACCATTCCCCTGGACTCCAAAAGCAGTGGAGCTGTTAGGAGGGCTGTGAGCCGCACACCGGCTGATCTGGGCACTGGCCTGCATGGATGTTGCTTCTGTTGTGAAGCTCACCTGGCTCTGTGCTTCCACACTCTGTCCTGCAGCGCTGAAGGCTCCAGCACAGCTGGCACAGAGGTAGCTCCTGTGTCTCGCCACAGAGCAGCTGTGACCATAGCACCCTTAGCAATAGTAGCACTGAACAGGGATTTTTGTCTTACTCTTTCAGTTAACCTATTGCCCATTCCTAGTGAGTTGGCCAAGCCTCCAGGTCTCCCATGGTCAGCAAGTGCACTTTCACACGCAAGTTTGCAAAGGAGATGAATCTTTCCTGGGGCAATCTCCAAGACAGTGAAACACTTTC
This sequence comes from Calonectris borealis, assembly GCF_964195595.1. Lineage (NCBI taxonomy): Eukaryota > Metazoa > Chordata > Aves > Procellariiformes > Procellariidae > Calonectris > Calonectris borealis. Next base: position 25,220,360 of record NC_134318.1, read on the forward strand.
TTCTGCAAGCTAGAGATGACTGCAGCTTTCAACAAAACAAATCCCAAGAACAAGGCACACATCCTCCAACCTATAACACAAATATATAGCAGTATGCATGTTCTCAGGGAAAAAACTACTGAAACAAGGCGCTCTACTACACATGCCTGGGGGAGAGATGGGAACAAACAGCATGTGACAGACTTTAGCTGTGTTTTCTAATGCCAGGCTGGAAGGCGCTCAGCTGATAAGCTGGATGTAGGAACCTAGACAGAACAGAGCTGAAGAGATTTCCATGGATCAATGTGCTTTGGTTACCAGGGCATTAAGCAGTCTGCTTCAGTCCCCTTAAAAATTCAATAAGAAAAGAATATAACAGTTGATCCAGCTCTGAAATTGTTCTTGGAAGTTAAATGAGATTTCTCAGGGTGTCTTGATCTTCTTGGATGGACATGGAGAGGATTTGGGTCAAGGGTGTCAGCTGCACAAAGCACACCTCCAAGCATTACCTTGGGATGAGCAATGTGGTTTGCTCTGTGGTGTTATTTCCTGAAACAAAGCACTCGCCCATGCTTTTTTAAATGAGGTTTGAGTGTGGTAAAAGAGGAAAAAGTGGAGAGGAGAAAACTTGCCTGTGAAGACTATGGTGAGCAGGTTTCTAAAATTGGGGGGGGTAGAAGAAGAGAGGGGGCACAGTAGCTATCAGAGAAGTCAGCTTGCTATACATGATGTGAAAATTGTTTTTTTAGGTTCCCCCCAACCTGTTTGTAAGACCTAGTGATTCATCTTATTAAGGATGAGTCATTTGAAACGGTGAACAACTGGCTATGAAAATATTTACCTTAGTCTTCATCACAGATTTGGCCTGTCCCTATTTCTTTAGTCAGAACAACTCATCTTGTTCATTCCGTTCTTTAATCTTGTGATATTACAGGGGTTTTGATAACCTGGCATACACTAGATGTGATGGGTAGGAGAAACGGGAATGGCATAGAGGTACTATCTGTGGATGGCAGAGATATGGTAAGAAAGGGTTGAACTTGTGCAAACTGGCTCACAAAGGATTAGTGGGGAAATGGCAGTTATAAGTGCCTCTTATAAGCAACTGCTTGGGCTGAAATTTTCCATACTGATATCTGTCTTGGGATAAACCTTCCTGGGAATTTTTCTCATTTTCAAGAGACAGACTTCAGAGCTTAGAGGATACAGGGATTTGCAATGTGGAAAACATTCTGGCAACTTATTCTAGGAGAAAATGTTTTGAAATTACTTTTGAAAGTATCTTGTATCAGAGACATCTCATAATGAACCAAATTAGTGCATTTATACATGCCATATAATGAACATAGGAGAAGAGATGTTCAGAGTTATGATGGAAAATACATGCGTGATGCACAGCTACTTACTGCTCTGAGAGCTCACATCATCACGGCACAATCCTTGTGGCATTGCTTTGGTCTGGGTGCCGACGGTCTTTCTGAGAACGGCTGACTGAGAACACAGCAACGGTTTTGCTTAAGTTTGCATATGTCCCATGATTCCAGGTTATGTTTTCTCAGCTTAATAGTCAATATCCACCTGGACAAATCTCATTGCTTTAGATTCAGCTTACGCTTTTGCAGCAGGCTCTACTGATGTGACAGCCTAACTCCTTCAATTCAGTGAAGTTTAACTGTTGCGAAGTATATAGCAGCCAACATCAGGCTTCAAGTGTGCAGTACTGTGTGGATTATGGACCCCCCTCTTTGACTCCAACAGTAATTGTTGGTGATCTTGTAATAAAGCTCCCTTGCCATTATCATGTGAATAAACTGTGGTATTAAAATTGTGACACTCATCAGAGTGATGATAAAAACTTTTATACGCTTGTCTCAAGTTGTTGGCCCCTGAGTAAGACGGGATAAAACTTCTTGCTGCCAACCTTTGAGGCACTGCAAGACCAATCCCAGTATTTCTTATTACAGTAAAAGCCAGTCCTGTTTGTTTTCAGGTCAAGTGAAAAGTGATTTTTATGGTAATGACATGGAGCGATCAAAATGCCCAATTCAAAGCAGGCAGGAGCTTGGGAACCACCTTTAGTCCAAAGCAAAGAGTGAGAGGTCAGGTCAGGTCTTAAGGTCTTCCCAGAAAATGATCTGCAGGCTGCTCTTATCCTGTTTTGATGATCTTTTTTCTTTAAGACAACTTTATCATTAATATGAATGTGTAAGCATTATTCCTTGGCTTTTCCTACTCCTTGGTTTTCTTGCTTATTTCTTTAAAATAAAAGAGAAGGTGCTGCAATTTCTCTTCTTCTGTTCCAAATAACTTCTCATTTTCTTCTGCTCTCATTTTATAATCCTGAGGCTAAGCCTTCCCTGAAGATTCTAGTGTTCCAATTTCCAATAATTCCAAGTTCACCCAACATAAGTTTATTCTCCTCCTTGTGCCTCTGTTGCTCATGCTTTAGGTTCTGCTGCTGCACATGTGGCAATTTCACTTTGATTAATTTCCATTTTCCCCTCTGCCTACAGTAAATTTCATATAGCACCCACCCAGCTGTTCATCCATTTTTTGATCCTTGCTCTGCTACAATTCAGAGTCTTAATGTTGTCTTCTCTCCACCCCTGTTTCTTTCAAACCTAAATCCAAATCACAGAATCTCAAGTAACCTAGGTCTGTCACCTACAAATAAAGAACTAGATACTTTTTCTCTCCTGTGGTCCTTCAGATCTTAAATATCCACCAGGATGGATTCTTATTACCTATCTTGTTTTCATGCTGTTTTTCTATTTAGATCTTCCTGAGAAGCTTTCTTTGGTCTTGCTCCTGCCACAGCCTCTAAGCTGGACCCCGAAGCCGCTCAGCCACCCTCTCACAGGGGCTTTCTGCAAAGCAGAGACCTCCTCCTGCAGGAGGGGGCTGCACGGGCAGCCTCGAGATGCTGCAGGATGCTGGAAAGCAGAGCCTCCCTCTGCACACCCTGGCTCCAAAGTCCCTTAGTGTCATTGGGAGTGGAACTGATAAGGATTTTTTTGATGTATCGCTTTTCCATACAAAAACAGTGATTCACTAAAACAGACTCATCTCATCTTTTCATGGAAACTTGCTCTTCCTTAAATTCTTGCCACTACCAGAATACAAAAGCAGAGCAGCTAATAACTACTAATTAGGATGTTTCCATGGCCAAAGAAACGGGTTCAAAGCTTTTGTCAGAACAGGACATGTTAAGGTGGTGAAGCCGGGTATGTGGTGTCTCAGGCAAGTTCTTGAGTCACTGAATTATTCCAGGATAGAAATTTTATGCCCATTATCAAGCAGTTTCCTCTGTTCCTTCACTCTTCAGCGATTTATGTAACAAAACAGAGGAACCTTTTTCCATAAAACTCTATTAACCTTATACTGAGTTTCTATTTTTGAATTGTATATTTGGTTTGTCATGTGTGGAGGTTTGCTTAGGGAGCTCTTGGTTGGCACTTGTTAATTCTGTTTGCAGATTACTAATCCTATTGTATAAAAGCACATTCGTGTAGCCAGGGGCCATACAATTACCTAGATAAATGCTCATGTGGATAAATTGCTTCTAATACTTTGTCTTTCTGTGCAAACAACCGTTGCTTTCCTGCCAAGGAAAAGTATTGCAATAAACATAAAGTACAAAAATATGAACAATTGGAAATGCTTCTATCAATTAAAAACACTTCTAAAGAGATAAGACAAGAAATGTAAAGCATTTAATGTTACTTACATGTGATGTTTGGCATTCATTCTTTGTTTAAATGTTGGTATGAGATTCCAGCAAGTACAAATAACTATGAGGAAGGTAGTTTATTCCACTGATGCATGCTTGGCTATCTGCTGAGGTGGTGTACTCCAAAGTGATCCCTTCTTAGGGAAGGAACTGAGATGTTCCCAGCTGGGGGTATTTCTTCCATAAACTAAAACTGAAAAGACTTCTTTTCTGTTTTGAGCCCTGCTTCCATCAGAATCCTGAATAAATGAGCAGAAAGATAATGAGTGATAAGCAGATGTTCTACTTAGGGTACTGTATGAACTTGCAGAGATGAGCAGGCAAGAATGAAGATGATTACAGTGGAAAATGAGAAGAAAATGGAGACATCTAAAAATGAAGAGTTGACATAGTCCTGAAAATGAAATATTTTTCTACATATTCTCCTGCCACAACTGCACTATGCATCTACCTCATTCTTTATTATAAGTTGTAGTGGAAAAGAGGGCGTGAATTGAGAAAGCACCTAAAATGCATGCTTTGCCAAAGTAATTAAATCTCATTTGACTGCTGTGATGACTCCCTGGACTCCGTCCTTTGCTTCCCTATAAACAATTTTTTTCCTGTGCGATCTCGCAACCATTAACAACAATCCATTAACGCATCTACAGCCACATAAAGTCCCAGACTGTTGAATTTACTCTCACTTGAACCTGCTGCACATAATAACCATGCCTGTCTTCACTAAGGAATAACACTTAGCTGACAGCTGGGTAAGTCCCTCAAATAAGGCCTTGGGCACTGCAACAGGAATTCTTGGCTGAGGCTTTCAGGTACTAAAGTAATACAAATAAATAACTATATTTTATCATGGTTTTCTGTGTGCTGTTTTAGCAGTCAGCCCTTCCAGTAAAGTCAATACCAAGTAAAGCATAAAATTATAGATGTAAACTTGTTCTAATGGATTTGTGCTGATGATCTCTGTTGCTTACTGTTCTTATGTAGTTGTTTGGCAATGTGCAAAAGGATGAGAGGAAAGGGCTTACCCTTCAGCAAGGGAAGTAATTGTCTTCCAGTGCACAAAGGACAGTCATTGCAATGGTCTCAAAATAATAATAGTAATAATGCAGCTACCTGCAGGCAACACTGGCCTCCAAGCAAGCAACAGGATTGTGTTACCATTATACCCCCTGAATTTCAGTTACTGGGCTGCCGAGAGGAGAGAGTTTACTGTGCCTTCTACCTGTGGTGGTTGTAACAGAAAGGCTGCCAGAAAAAGCTCTGCTGATTTGTGCCAGGCACTCCATCATGGCATGATAAAGCAGGAAAGCGGAGCCATAGGAGTGCTAGTTTGTCATGGAGGGACTGTAGCTTTGCCTAGCTTCATCTGCACTGGCTGCTCTGGGAGTAAGTACTTACATGTTTGCAGGATCACAGCCCAGGCTGACAGAAAAGATGCAGAGTTTCTCTTCCAGTTCCGTGTAAAACAAAACTTCATGCGTGGCATCTGTAGCTATTTGAAGGAGACAGTCCTTACATCAGCAAAAAAATAGTTGCTGCTTTCCCATGCTGTCCTTCCAAAAAAGCTTAGTGTCCTCCAACGGCATTTCCATGTTTCATTCTGTCTTTTCGTTCCAAGACTTCCATTGTGACAGGTATGCAAACTTCTTATTGAGTAGTTCAGAATAATTAGGTAGATCTCAAACTTATAAACAGGTTGCACAAAACCGAACAGCAGGTTGAGTACAAGTGGGCCAGCACGGGCAGAGGACTGGAACTGAAGCTCACAGCAGCCCCTTCCCTTAAATAAAGCAACCAGTACTGGCTGGAGTGGGGAACTTCACTTACTACCCAACAGCGATTCCCTAAAAATAACATGGCTGTAAACTCATTCTAAAATACATCACGGCATTGCAGGCTTGTGTTGACACCCCCTGAAACTGAAGCGAGAGGGAAGATGCAAAGCAGGCTCTGAGGCCAGTCATTTCACTTCTAAAACTCACTACTACGTAAATTCAGGTCTACATTGTTCTTGTTTTGCTGCAGCTATCCTAGGATCTACACTTAATGCCAGGAATAGTCACCAAAACAGTGACTCTTAAATAAATATTTCAGAATCTGGTTAGAAAACAAATACTAAAACTGTAATCATGAGCAGTTTCTTTGGGAAAGATGATGCTAAGTGTTACTTGTTTGTGACAGCTGAGAGTTCATCTGTTGGTAACATCTAATACAAAATATAGCTTGTGTTGTCATGTCTTCTATCATGTTTGAACCTGAAGCAAAAAGTGAAAGGGGAAGAAAAGAGTGATACTTCAGGTAACTTCTTAAATCAATTTACAGCAGCCCAGCTGACATCCCCTTCCTCTTCCCCACCCCCAAAATGCAAAGCCCAAGGTTGCAGAGGGAAAGGGAATGCCTTCAAACCATGCTAACTTGAGCAGAAATCAGGAAGGCTGCCCCCTCAGAGTAACAAGCACCAGCTCTCCAACAAGCTCTCCCAAGCACCAGCTGATAGAGCTGAGAGTACAAGGAAAGAGCTACGGGGCTCAAGTGTCTGTGCAGTGAATTTCTGTGGTAGGAGGGGGAAGGTTTAAGCAGGAAAATTCAGTCACGGTCACTCTAGTTTTCTTTTAGATCTGAGATTTGTACTCAAAGCCAAATTTCTTTCATTCTTCCACACAAGTGGAATGCACAAGTAAAAATACTTTGTAAGAGGTAGAAATAGAAACAAAAGAGTTGATGTTTCCATTCCAAGGGTTGGTTTTTATTTGTCTGAAAAGTGTTGTATAGTCACTGCACTTAGTTGCTGTTGGACCAATAGTCAAAGGTAAACTTTTCTTTATTGGTGCCGGTTAGTGTATCTGTTGACTGCTGGCCACAAAAACATGAAACGGGATTAGGGTCAGAAGACATAAAAGCTGCAATAAAATTACCAATTCAACAGGTGTCTCATCTATGCAGGATTATTGAGTTATTCTCAAATCTTTGCTAGTCCTACAAGTTGGAGTGAGAACAGTTTCTGAACCTGCTGTTAAAAGCATCTTCTTTGTTTTCCAAAGTCAGAATAATTACACTCACCCTAATTTAATTTGCAGTAAAAAGCCTCAGTAATGCATAACAGCACCAGCACCACTTCTCACAGTGGCTGATAAATTTTCTTGGTCTCCAAACTTCTTTTTAATGTTAGGCAGCTTTTGCTATTCCAAAATTGTTCTTGTAGCCTTACATTTGAACAAATGCATCGTTTTTACAAATAGTCTTCGTTAAGGTAGCAGGGCAAAAATTCGGACAAATCAGTAAATTTTGGAGTTATTAAATTAGCATCTTAATTCTGAAAGGACAGACTTTCAGGATACGGGACTTCATACAGTTCCTTGATAAGTATTGTTTCTGCCAATAAAATTTGGGTTATGGAAATGAGTTACCCCTTTTCTCAACAATTATAAGAAAATAACATTTTGTGCAAGAAAGGTTCCAACCCTGCTTGGAAAGTTCTTCTCTTCTATTGTTGAGAAATGATTATTCACACATTTAACCTTCATTCAGCTCTACAAATGCCACTGGCAGTGGAGGAATACCGGGTCTCCTGAAGGCCCATGCAGCTGAAATAGGTTCTACAACTAGGATAACTTAAATTTACATTCTTAAATTGCATATGGAGGTGCTTTTCCCTTTAATTGATGCAGTTTCTCCTATAATTGAGCCTATGAAACATCCCCCTTCGAGCATCAACAAACACCTCCTCAGAGCTCTGCTTCTAGAATTAAGCAGGGTGAGTGGGTTGCAATTAGAGCTGCCCAAATAAGCAGGGGCTTTTGGATCAGTGGCTAAGCTGGAATATCCAAGAAAAATGTTGGGTTGGGTTTGCTCAAAGTGAAATCCTCTTGGATTTGTTTTCTCAGTAAAATAATGAAGAGATCTCCTTACCTGCAACTGTTTCACTTGACTCAAAATCAGAAAGTTTTCTTTGTTTTAGCATTCGTTTGGCAATTTTCAAAACAAGTGTCAGCTAAATGTCAAAGTATTTTGACTTTCCCATTTTTTCCTCTTTGGTCACTATTACATGCTAAATCTGAACTGAATTCACGAAGCTTTCTCTACCAATTTCCTCTTCCCAAGCGAGGAATTTTTCAACAGAATATTTACTGAAGTGTATCTGTAAGTTCAACTTAAGTTGCAGAACTCCAGTCAGAAGTAGGTCTTGTGGCCTTTGAACATGTTGGGTGTTGAAATCTTTGTCCAAAGGATGATGAATTCAAACAACCTCCAGTGACCCCACTTGATTAAAGATTTAGGTAGCTCTTTTTCTGCATGCTAAGAGCCTGGTCCATGGGAGGCTCTGATTTCCCTCGAATGGGGCTGGTGGTGTTACCGCTCCCAGAGCTGGTGGTGTTACCGCTCCCGGAGCTGGTGTTGCTGCCTCGGGTCCTGTTGCACCAGGTGCTGCCCAGGCACAGAGGATAAAGCTGGTCCCTGCCGCAGGGAGGTGGAATTGCCTCTCCAGGTGTGCAGATAGGTGATGGTGAGGGAGACAAGCAGCCAGGGCCCCCAGGATGGTGGGCAGTTACCCTTGCATGGGGGGGAATGGCAGTGACATCCAGGTGCCAAACAGCTGTCAGCTTTGTGTTGCTGCTAAAGCAGAAGAGAGGCTTGAAGGAAGGATTCAAAAGGGGGTGAGGAGCTCCCTGTAAACACGGGCAAAACCATCTCTCCTCCAGCCTGTGGGGCAGAATAGCAGGGATAGAAATGCCTGTTTGAAACTTCCAGTGGGCAACGAAGGCTGACAGTGCTTTTCTGCTGAGGGCAGGGCAGCACATCCCTCTGGCCCCTCTACACCCTTTATGCCCAACGCTGTAGCAGATCAAGCCATCCTGTTGTGTAGGAAAGCTGATCAAGAGCTGCAGGTTAGATGAGGAAAAATAAACACAAAAATAGTTGCATGTAGCATTGGTGCTGACTGTGGTTCAGAACCAGCTTTCCAGTGTCTGTGGGGCCCTGGAAGATGGGGCCTCCTTTCTGCCAGTGTGTTAGGATGACTGGCCAAAGAGGTGCTAGTCAAATAAATCAGATTCCTTTGTGGTTTGTGCATCCATTCTGGATCTGCGGGACAGCAGGATCAAGCATATGGAGTCTTATTCTAGATTTTTTTTCTCTGGTTCTGGCTGGAGATGTGGCCCAGGTACCGGGTTCAGGTCAAATGTTGGTTCCCTGAAGCTTTCATGCACAGGAATCCAAGTTGTAATTTCTTCCAGCTTCTATACAGTGGCACAGTAGTGTTTGGTATCTCATGGAAGGTGCACAGCCTCAGTCTCCAGCTTGCACATCATGCAACCCTTAAAGCAGCCCCAGCTCACTTGCTATGTGCTTCCTAAAGCACTCTTCTTGCAGTGCTTTTAGGACAGCAGAGAAGTATATGTTTGTGTCAGTTCATGCATATGTAGTTTTTAGTGGTGAAAAGGGTTGTTTGCTTTAATCAGAGCTAACTTATTTAACAACAAGGCTTTATGCATTCATTGGTGTGGCTGCCAAATTTGTAAACTCAGTGATTCAATAATTCTTCTTCTTGTATTCTGATAATTACTGTGAAACAAGATAATATGAGAAAACTACAGACTCCTTCCAATGTTGAATTGTAGATGTGGAATATTTGACTTAATAGATTCATTAAAATACTTATTTTTTAGCCTCGCCCATTCAGGACGAAGGTTAAAATCACAACTTGGGCGGACACAGAATTTTACAGTCAGGAATACTATGAATAATATTATCACATCAGAATATTTTAGCACTTTAAAAAAAAAAATGGGTAAAGCAGAAAGAGGAAACTTTTGAACAGATTTTCTGTTCTGTAAAGCCCAAAAGAAAAATCTTTGCATGAGGGTTTCCTTTTTGTTTAGATTTATCATTTAAAGTTCTAAAATGCATTCAGTACTATAGGAAAGGCTCCTCAGCAGAGACTTACCGTTAATGTTAAAGGGAGGGTGAATGCTAAGCTGCCATATGGAACTGTTGCAAAGCAACATGGATAAAATAAAAGAGAATAACTCTTTACTTCACTGTTCTGATAACTTAAACTCTGACTATGCCATCAGCTCTGTCCTTAGGTTACCTGCTACCTGCTCACAGCACACCCAGTTGCACGCCAAGCTGTGATCTCCTCTGCCTGCTCTGCTCCGCCTGGGAATCTGTCCTGCCCTCACAGTGTTCCTGACCCGCCAGACCCAAAACAGCCTCTTCCTTCAGCTTTGACCCCCTCTCCTTTGCTCATTCAGATTGAAAGCACCTGAAATGCAAGTTTACCCAAGCAGTCTGGACTGTGCCAAACTGCATAATGTCTTTTAAAATTCAGGTCTCTGAGCCCACGGTTTAGAGTTGTAAACCCATAGTACAAATCTTATCTCTTGCTAGACCAGCCCTTATCTTCACAGTTCTCTAATTTTATCAGATAACCATCCCTGGGCTCCTCTTATTAGAGACTTACATTATAAATGACTGCCAACCAGTCTATTTTCCTTTCTACTTAGCAGTAGGAAACAAAATTAAAGTTGCTTTGCACCTGGTGGGACACAAGGGAGTTCCAAGGCTGAGGATGACAAAAGATGCATTCTCTGCTGTAGGCAGCAGAAACAAAATGTGTATTTTTAGACTATTAGTAAGTTATGACCTCAAAGAAAAATAAGAGATGCCATGGAAGTATTAACTGTAAGGACAAGGGGAGGGTGTTTTTTTGTTCCACTGCATATTTAAGGGAAGAAAAACCTGGCAACCAATTACTGTAGTGAACTACTTATCTCAGAAAAGGATGCAAGAACTATAGTCAAAGGTCAGTGAGATGGTCTTTGTGACCACAGTTTTGTCTGGTGGTACATATCCTTCTTCACAGGCAGGAAAGACAGATGACTCTAGTATCATGAAGATCAGCCTGATACATCACCACTATTTTCCCTCCAGGGAACTACAGAAGAAAGGTCCTTTGGAGACAAGTTTGTAACAACATCCTGTAAGTGCACGAGGTCTCCTGGATGCTTGCTGCCCTGCTGAACAGGAAGGTTCTTTGTTTCATGGCCCTGGCTGTGGAAGAGGAGGCAGAAATTGTGAAGGAGCATGTAGAACATGTTCCCCAAACTTAACCATTAATGTGCTTACATTAAATGGAAATACCATGTTAATGTTGCCAACCAACTACATCAGGTTTTACTTAACTTGTGGCCTGGTTTGGTAACGCAATAATAATTAAAATGTACTATCCTTGTTAGAAGAAAGGAAAGGTTTGTTGTACAAAAGACTAATTAGATTACTTATACCCTCAATGTCAAGAGCTTTTGAAATCAAACCAATAACTATGTATAATTCATGAGAGGCTTGTTTTTCTTCCACATGTAATTACTAATCCAGAAAACCGCCACAAAATGAATTGTGATTTACCTTTGAGGAGCCTGTAGCTCCTCAGCTGTGGATTAAAGGAATAATTAAGTCTTATCCATCAAAAAAACCAAAAACACCCAACCAAAAAACCAACTGAGATAGAAAGGATCACAAGGAATCTAGACCATTCTTCCTCCACAAAGCAGGAGAGACTACATTCTTAAACCCTACTGATGATATGCTTGCTGGTGCTTTCTCCCTCTCCTCTTGGAAACCCCTGGTGATGGATAGCCCGTGTGGTGTCTAGAGAACCTACTGCAGGGCTTTACTAAAAGGATTATTTCTGTCCCCTTGGGCTGTAAGTTGCCAGTTTCTCTGGGGCATTTTGAGATGCATAAACCCCTTTCTATCTAGTATGCTCCCAGCATAGTGATCAGACACAGCCTTGATGATGTTACCAGCTCTCTTTAAACAGCCCCCACAGTATGGGTTTATTTAGCTGAAAAAAAAAAAATTCAAACCCAAATAGAAGAACCATGTAGTTGAGGTACATCTTAAGAAAAAACACCAAAGCTATTACCTTAGACTGTTTCCTGTTGAGACTGTGGAAGGTTTCCCTCCTGATTTTAATTGCATAATTATAAAATTTGACTCAGCCATTGAGTTTTATGGCAGCTCAATCTGACAAAACAAAAAGACAGAGCTCGTACATTGAGTGCTCAGTGATCACAAAGAAGTAAATCACATGGAGGATGCTTATTCAGTTGTGTAACTCCGTATCAGTTTTTGCCTCCTGAGAATTAAATGAAGGAGTCCTAGTGATGCCAAAAGTAACTAGTGATACATTATCTGATGACCAAAAGAAGACTGAAGAAGCTTTGGGCCGGATCTAATGCAGCTACAATGCTTTAAGGCAATTGATTTATGTCAGCCTATGTTAGCAGAGGATTTAATCCTCCACGTTCAGATGACATCATGTTGGAAAAGAACTTCCAGATGAAAGTGTTTCTTTTCTTCCTCTCCTCCCCTCCCACCCTTAAACAGCAAAAAAGAAGGAAATGGCAATGTTAGCTGGCTTTTTTCCTCCCCAGAATTGAAGGTGCATAAAAAAATGCCTTTTAACTGTCCCTGTGATGCATAGCTCTGGCACTTGCCCATGCTTTAGCCTGGCTAGAGAACGTGCTCCGATTGAAACGCTCCTGTCCCTGCTCTGGCCCTCCTGGCCAGTGGTGTAACAAATGCTCCTTGGGACTGGGCTGATACGCAGTGTTGCAGCAGGGAGCTGAGGGTTTGGGGGCTCTTTAAGTCAGAGACAAAAATAAGACAATGAAATGTTAATCTTTTCAGATAGATGCAATATGCGCTACAGCTTCCCAAATCTGACCATCTCTCTGAACACCCAGGCGGAGCCACGCAGGCACTGGGTCTATTGCACAGACAGCAGGGAGACCCGCACTGTACATCCTGGAGGGTAACTAATAGGGTCTTCTCAGGGCAAGGGAAAGAAAAGGGTAGGACACTGCAGATATGTAACCATGCTCACCATTGCAGTGGAGAAAAGTCATGTTTGAGAGTTATTAGAGATGCAGTTACTGAATGGTCGAGTGCAAAGTGGCTCTGTTGTTGCCCTGAACTCTTAAGAAGGAAAAAACTCTCTCCTGTTGATTTCCTCAGTGTATGTCCTAGTTATGCAGGCTGTGTGCTAGGGGGTCGGGATTTGAGCCAGTGTTCGGTAACTCCAGAAATCAAAGACTTAGCACTTCAACTCATTTGCAAGTACCGTATAATGAGCTTTGAGAATTCCTCTTTAGTCTGCGTTTGCTCTCATAAGGAGTTCCGTAGTCCATGTATATTAGGGCAGCATAAATGACAGATGAGTCAAAGCCTTTTTCAGTCTCTTCCCTTTTGAACCTGAAGAAGAATTGTCTGACTTGACTGTCTATGCTCTCCTGAAATTAATTAGAGCTTTACTTCCACTACCTCAAGTCTCAGTGAAAGTTTGTTTCCTACTCATCACGATGACAGTGAAAAGCTTCTTAAACCATATTTTTCAGCAAGTTCAGCACTTTCTGGTTCCCCCAAAAAATTCAAAGGTGAGAATTTGGGTTCCTTCCACCCCCATTTCCATATTCTAAGAAGGTAGCTAAAATCCTGAAGCTAGCAGAAAATTCTGTACAGAACTCGGATTCAGCCTTGTTGAGTGAAGAGGGGACACATCCACTAAGCTAAAGACTACAAAACCAAGCTAGACCATGGCTGAAGTATGCTTCAAGGCTCTCTATGTGAGCTTTCTAACTGTGTGGAATAGACATTGATATGGCTTTGTTCTCATTTGCCTTATTTTGAAAACTTTTTTTTTTTTTAATTTTGAGGTGTATTTCAGACATTAGTTTTGAAAAGCGTCTGATATTGGCCTAACTCCCATTGAAGTCAGGAGGAGCTTCAAGTCATGAAGTGACCATAAACCAAACTCATCAGAGTGACCAGTTGTGATGGAAAAGAAAGGAGAATGGTCCTACTGGGGAATAAGGTGACTCCTTGGGACTCAGAAAAGCTGTTTTGGTAGCAGACTTCTAGTGTGATATCCACACATCGCGTCTCTCAGTTACCCTTGCTCCATAGAGAGGATATTTCCTTACCCAGCAGGAAATTATCTGAGATACCTGGCAAGTAAATGGCCTTATGAACACTGACTCTTACAGCTGACTAAGTTACCCTTCTCTCTAGCGTAACTGTGACTGCAGGTCTCTGGAGTGGTAACAACGTTTTTCTGGCATTACCTCGAAATGAGGGCCACAAGTGCCAGACTTGAAATCTTAGCAAGGAGCAATTGTGTGACTGTGTGTCTGTGTGCTTACAGAGAAGTTTGGGCACTGTAGCTGAATCACACCTTGATATTCCTGCAGATGGCATGGAATCTGCATGTTCTGGACATGGGACATCTCCGAAAGTTTTGCTATTTGCCTACTGAAAAATGGTGAAGTTACAGCTCTTGCTGCGGTAAGAAATATTTTCTTGGAGCTCTGCTTTAGGACTTGCAGCAGATTGTCTGACTGCCTGCCTAACGCCAGCCAAAACAGTCCCTTCCTGAAGTCCCCTCCAAAAGGAAAATAGGAATTTTGATATGGGCAAGGGCTGTCTGAAAGGTGAGGAGGAGTGGGAACCAAATCTGAGCAAGATATTTGGGCCAGTAAAATCCAGCCTTGCTGTGTCATTATTCAGGGTTATCTACCCCCGAACAGTGGGGGAGGTCACACAAACAAGTGCCTCTTCGTGTCCAATTTCTTTAACAATTCACAAACTAAAGACAAACACAGGCTATCCAAAGTTGTGCTGGCTGTAATGCTAAACACCAACAGCTTCCTAGGAGTATTTTGATAACGACAGCTAAATAAGGGCAGGGGGAAGAGCAAGGCTGTTGTTACTATCCTTTTATATGTGTATGTTTATAGATACACACAGTATTTTAATTTTTATGTATATGTATGTAACTGCATATGTATAATTTCTGGGGCAACATTGGGCTTTAAATTGGACAAACTTTTTTAGATTTGAGTTTGTTCACTGGGTGGATCTTCCCAAAGAGAGCCAACCCCACTGTTAAATAAAGAGCTCGTCAGTCCTGCCTAACAATCTCAGCTTCTGGTGACATCAGCAGGAATTAATATTGTCATCTTACCTGCTGTGACTCTGGTTTAAAATAAAATAATTGATTGAAACATTCTTACAATTAGAAATTAGGCTCTGCTGTCCCAAAATATGATTGCATACCTGGTCAGTTTTGACAATATACCCCTGCTAGTGATCACTTAGAATGAAATAGAGGACCCAACGCTTAAATACTTGTTACAAGATCTATTCCTGCAGAGATCTTGCTTTGCATGATTGCTGTCTCTCTCACCTATCATCCTCTTAGCTCCATTATAGTAAGCAGTATAAACTATACTTTCTTCCACATGCCCTTTAAAATGCCTCTTGTTATGAAGGCAGAATCAAGAGGAACACTTGATGCAGATTATACTGTGAGCTCTGCTGCTGTATATGAAGGAGAAAAATGGGGAAAGGAAGAATTTGAATCCTGACTTCTTATGGCTGAATGGAAAACGAAAAATGTTGTGGAGGAAAAAACTTTCTAGAGTGGGATCCTGAGCTAGAAGTAAGCCCTTGGCCCTATAAAGTGTTCAAACGATGAAGTATAAATGAAGGAGCTTTTTTATTTTTAAAAGGTGCGTGGATTTGTATCCTCCCATCTCAAAAGAGACCAAAGTACCAAATCTGAATGTTTCATTGTAGAATAATGGTAGAAAACTATTTGTATGTGAACTTGAGATAAAATCACAAGGGAGAGGGCAGGGAGGTTGGAAATGCTCTCTAGAGCATGTTCTCCTCTAGCAAGAAAACAAGATGAGTCCTGAGCAGAGATATTTAATATCTCATATTAAGAAAAAAGGGGCAAATTCCACTCAGTGCTCATCTGAATCCCCAAAGCTGCACATGACAAAGAACTTTATTTAGATCTCATCAAAATCTTTTCACTTCTCACCAGGAAAAATGTGATTCTGATCATCAGCAGCCTCTATTAAATTCTGGTTTTGTGCTATCATATTTGTCATTTTACGAGCTGGTGCTCAGTGCAAAAATAGAAATATTAATGGATGCTGATGCTTGTATTGGATCTAGCATACAAAGAAGCAGTTCAAGAGATAGAGGCATCTGGCAGGCTGCCATTTAGAGATGAGAAAATAATAATTCAAATGTGATAAGAAAGTTACAAATACCCTGTATATGGGAGCAGTAAAATTCTTGTCTGCTTTAATACCTTGCTATTTCTGGGTTACTCCAAGTCCAGTGTGTGTATTTTGAAAAATGCACACTTTCAGTGGAATGAAAAAGTTTGGGGTTTAACCATAGTGTAACTGCCAGAGATGAATCGAGCTCCTTGGTGGTGAGGAGGGACAGAAATAATTTCAGCTGCTCAGGTTTCAGAATTGTCTGGTCACTTTTAGGCTTCCGTGTAACTGATGCAAAACATAGATAATGGGCTCAGCTGGGGGCAAGGAGGGGAAAGGTTATTAGTAGATCAGTCCTGAATGTGAATTTATTTCTGCTTTCAGCAATTATAGCAGTCATTGCTGCTTGCTGGGGATTTTGTTTCCCCGGGAGAGGAGGCCATCAGAAAAACAAACCCACGGCAACTAGTACAGCTTGTCTGCTAAAAAGACAAAGCATGATTGTTGTGAGAAATGCTACCTTTATAATGAGCACTTACGTTACTCCTGGAACTTGGCACTTCACTAGCTCTTCTCTGAACACACAAACTTCACAACCGACTATTTACACGTATCTGGACAGTTGGTGAGAAAAATTGTGCTGTTACTCCCCCAGGAAAAAACAAGACTTGAAATACGTGTATTAGAGGAGGTCTGTATTGCTTGTAAGGTAGAGTGTTCCATTAAACAGAAAAAATACTAAAGTCTTGACTTGAATTTAACCAGCATAAGTTGCAAGGAGCAAACTTTAAGAGAATTAAAAATTAGTACTGAGACTGCAGCTAATTCAGAGGCAAGGAAAGAAAAATGTAATTTGCTCCTTTGAGTGATAATACAGATTGCTTAACCTTTGGTTTTATAAGTCTCTTCTCCCAGTATCAAATCTAATCTACCTACCAACTTAAGTATTCACAAATGCACTACCTCCTGTTTATTAAACTGCACTAGTGCTTAGCCCAGCCTCCCTAAACCGCACCCTTGCAGCAGTGCTGCGCCCAGGTGAACGATGCCTGTGCAGCGCAGGCAGCCACGTCAGCAGCTGCAGCGGCAAAAGCTGTAAAAGCTGGCGGGGATGGTTCCACAGCTGAAGACTTGTTTACCTTGAGCATCACTCACCTAAGCTCACTTCAGTGGAAACAACAGTGAGCTTTTTTCAGTCTATGCAAAACCCTGGCACGTATGCAAACGGCAAGTGTCACTCCTTCTGCAGACAGGCGCTGGCTCCGATCTCCCTGCGCAGCGCCGCTGCCCCAGCGCGGGGCGGGCCGAGCAGCTGCACCCGCTGCCGGGCGGCCTGAGCGCTCTGCCGGCGCCCGAGCTGCCGTCCCGCCCCTCGGGGGTGGCTGAGAAGCAGGTGAGGAAACGGGGCGGGGGGAAGCGAGCAAGGACTACAACTAGGAGGAAAGACACAGGAAAGGATGGGAGGTGTGTGTAAAGCTGGGAGAGGACTACAAGTGTTGCTGCCGTGCCGTAATTAGCATTACAGATCTTAATTGAGGGCAAACATGCCTTTCTGGTGTCATAGAATCATAGAATCATTAAGGTGGGAAAAGACCTCTAAGATCATCGAGTCCAACTGTCAACCCAACACACCATGCCCACTAAACCATGTCCCTAAGCGCCTCATCTACACGTCTTTTAAATACTTCCAGGGACGGTGACTCCACCACTTCCCTGAGCAGCCTGTTCCAAGGCCTGACCACTCTTTCAGTAAAGAAATTTCTCCTAATATCCAGTCTAAACCTCCCTTGGCGCAACTTAAGGCCATTTCCTCTCGTCCTATCACTTGTTACTTGGGAGAAGAGACCAACCCCCACCTCGCTACAACCTCCCTTCAGGTAGTTGTAGAGCGCTATGAGGTCTCCCCTCAGCCTCCTCTTCTCCAGACTAAACAACCCCATGTCCTCTATCACCTGTGTAAATGTTCCTAGAACAACATAAAGGTCTGTGGAATAGACGCCCATTTAGAGTTTTCTTCAGAAATACATATTTGTTTAAAAATATAATCAAATTATTGGTTCTAAGTAAGTTGCATCAGTATACCCAGGGTGTAATGATTCCTGTGTCATTCATATGATGAAGCTATCTGGATAAACCTCCTCTATGACTTGTTTCTGCTTCATTGCAGAGCTAATACCCTCAAGGTTCAGCAACTTGTTATGACTAACAACTTGTTGGAAATACTGAAAATAGCTCATGGGGAGGGAAAAGGAAGGGAATCAAAGGAGACAATTTTCCAAAGGAGAGCTTCTGCAGAACCAAGGAGGTGTTTTCTGAAAGTTTGCTTTGATCCTGTTTCTAGTGAAAAATACAGTGTAAGAGAAAACTGTATGGCTTACAAGATACAAAAAAAATCTTTAAAGAGATTGAATCCTCATTCTCCTACTTATCTGAACAGAAATACTTGTACCTGACTTAGTTCTCTCTTAGTTCTTAGAGGTCTTTTCCAACCTTAATGATTCTATGATTCTGTGAAAAAAAACTTAAGAAATCAAGATGGACATCTATTAATGTCTTTTTGCTTCTACAATAAGAAATGTCATTCACTAGATATCCTTTCTTTAATGCAATGTATTGCCTTAGTGATATTATGATGATGAAGCATGTCCTCTAGTAGCTCAGTGAAGTTCAGTTGTGTTTACTGTATGAAAAAGTGAAACTATTGTGGTAAATGACAGCCATTAAGATGTTTTTAATCTATGAACAATATTTGCCTCAAGACTTTTTTTCATGTGTGTAGATTTGCTGTGGATAGGAGTAGGAGATGCTTTTCAGCTGTTGTCAATATATCGTTTAAATTGCTCTTTTCTTTCTCTGTAATTTCTTTTTTGTGGGTCTGGGAATTCTTGGTCTGGTTTTCTAAGGAAACAAGGCTTATGCAATCATGTGATTTGGATGTGGTCATGCATCTGTCTGTCCTGCTGTGGCAGCTTTTTAACCCAATAGCAAATTTTAATCAAATTAAAGAGCAGTGGCTCTCTAATTTGTATTCTTATAAATTCATGAAAATCAAGAGCCTGTTACAGAGAGAGGCTTTAAGATGCCCCTAACAAGGGAAAGCCCCTCTACTGAGGACTCAGCTCTTACAAGACACAAGAGATTCCACACAAGAGGAGCTATGTTATGAGTATCCCAAATCCAGGAAAATCTTCCCTTAAAATTCACACCCAGTTTGCTACCGCTGAACTCATCTCCCAGATAAAATCCATAGCAAACCAGGCTCCGTTACCTCCTCTGCCCACAGAACTATGTTTTGTGTATCTGACCTTGGTCAAGGGTAAGCTAGATCCAAATGCTGCCTGTGCATTACTAATACTCTGTGTATTTAGAAATATCTGGATCAGGCGTGAAGAAATAATCATAAAAATGCTGCATTTTATGATTCATTAAGCTTTCCGTTGACACTTCGTGACATAACAAATAGAAGTGCACAAAAAGCATTTCTAGGGCCCTTTATTAATTGCTCTGTTTCTGGGAAATCTGTTTGGAAAGTGGCCTGTTAGTGCCTCCTTCTCCCCTCCCTTGCAACGGCATGCAGCTTTTTCACCTCTAATGAAGTTTAATCAACACAAAAAAAGTGGTAGGCGTTCCAGGTCACAGGCATTGTGGTGACTCAAACATTTTTAAGTGAGTGCTTTTGACAGACCAGAACGCACTTTGCAAACCTTCCCTTGCTCTTCTTGAATGAACAAAGGTAGAAATACGGACTCCTTGCTGCACTCTGTGCAATGGTTTTGTCTTGATGGGGGTAATTTTTTGCTTTATTTTTGCATAAACAAAACTGTGAATGAAATCATCCTTTTGGCACGTTATTGCTGTTTGAATTCTCGTCCTGTTGTTCAGCACTTCGATAGTTCTGAAGAAAATTAACCACAGTGGTCCACTGGTTATTTTATGTTGAGCTACTGGGTTTTATTTTCCTGAGATGTTAAATGTATTTTCATGACATAAATCAAGTCAAAGAAAAGATGATATTTCTTATAAAACATTGTTTAATGTCTTACAGTGTTATAGAGCTGATAATTGTGAAGTTTTCCTGTTATTTTCTATACGCAAAATTAGTGTTTCTACTATTACTTCCTTGTTGAGGAAAAGTCTTAAAAGGGAAAACTGAGAACATATTCAGTTTTATACTTATAATATTTTATACTTGAAACAAAACTCCTGTTCTTGCCTACTGCTGTAAGAAAGGTTGTGCACAGAAAACATTTCCCTTTCATGTTGTTCACCTCCCAGTTACGGTACTGATGGAAGGTAAGAACATTCAGCTAGCAGTCACTTGGGTTCTTCTGGTTTTCTTTAGCAGGTGGTGACTCTTTAAAGATCTGTCACCTATCTCTTGCTTCACTTAAATCTCTGGGCATGGATGACAGTTGAGCTGAGACTGGTTTTTGTTCTGGGTATAGTTACTTCGTGTTCGCTAAAGACTGGAGATACCACAACTTGTGTCCCTCCAACAATACTGCCAGCGTGGCAGAGGTAAATGGAGGTAAACCACTGAAGCAGGCCACTTTTCAGAGGTGCGCTGCTAGCTTTGCTACCAGCTGCAGGTGGCAGTCAGGATTCAATGGCAAGTTACAGTCTGAAGGCTTCTTGACTGTGTTGCAGTAGGATTACTTCAGCAGTGTTGTATTATTTCCAACCCCCTCCATGAGGACAGCTTTCTATTTTTTGCTCTTAGGGAAACCATGCTGCCTGGAAAGATGTCTATATTAAGATGACATATTATATGCTGTTGGGAAATAGATTTGCATCTGATGGGCTTATTCTTAGAAGATTAGAGACTAACCATATACAAAAGTATTTCTTCAAATGTCATTTCATATCTTTAATGTACAACTTGAAAAGGAAGGCTCTGCTAAGAGCTGCCTTCAAAGATGCTTAAAAATTTTCACAGGAATTGAATACAGGCAGGGAATGATGCCTGACCCCCAAATGCTCTTATAAAACTAGGTACTACGTGTAAAAGGATGCTCTTGGCTGCTGTAGCTCTTTGCCTTCTGTTCTGTTTACAAGAATGTCTCCTGGCTGGCTCAGAAGAGCCGGCTGCCAATGGGAATATTAGTGCAACAGGAGGGAGAACAACTGGAAAGACCTGGTATGTTCTCCTGCAATCCCAGGGATGCTCTTTAAGCAGGGAGAGGGGCCTGCATTCTGCAGCCTTCTGCTTAGTCTGCTGGGAAAGCAGCTATCCTGTGATAGACAAAAAAAAGCTATGAAGGCCTTTTAAGAGAAAGGGATAGGAATAGGTTTGCACTGCCATCTTCAGCCCTAGGAAAAAATGGAGCTCTTTGATGTAGTAGGCAGAGCACGTGGCTATATGGGGTATCCCACAGTCTGCTTGCAGCAGCCAGGGCAGAAACTCGGGCATGGGGGTGCAAAAGATCCGCACAGGAAAGGTGCTTCTCCTCCTCTTCACACCACGCTGAACCACTTGCCAGTCACATGGGCAGAGATGCAGGGATTTCCTCCATGCAGCCACTATGGGTGCTATGGAAGGAAAACGTATAACCCCTCCAAGGTATGGCAGGACAACAGAAATATAGGAGGAAAGTAACTGACAGTGAAGTAAGATCTGTGTTGTGGAAAGAGAAATCTGAAAAAAATGGGGCTGCTTAGAGTCCTAAAAGGGAAAGTGAACAAAGAGCAGCGGGAGAGGCTGGGAAGACAGAAGGAGATTTGGGACAACATATCTCCAGGTCTGCATTTGAAGTTTGAAAAATTGGTTGTGGTTTTCCCCTCTAATACAGACATCTCTCTCCTTAATGCAGCAACACAGCTTCACTAGTGGTCAGAAGATACATGGTCTGGTAATGAAGTGCTTAAACAGCATTTAAGATTTTCCATTAGGTAGAAATACATATCCACGAGAGAAATTTATAATTATTGATTTAAATTGCGGTGGGTTTTTGCATCTTCGAAAATCTTTTCGTGACTTCTTGGAGAACATGGAGCATGAAGTACTCTGAGGTTAGTGGGACATTTGCGTTATTAACCCCGCCTGTTGCAATATCTGGAACAAACTTCTTCCTTAGGAGTTTACAAAGGACTCTACTGGAAATCCAAAAGTGTCTTAAAAATACAGTAATACTTCTTTACGTAAAGCCACATATCTCTGGAAATCTAACTGCAGAATGAACCATCACATTACTGTAAAGCTGAATAGCTTTAAATACAAAATGCTGAATTTCCAAAAACTGCTATCAATAGCCTTTTTGTTTTACGCACTATTAAACTGGTGTGCAACAGGCTGTCACTGAACATTTGTTCCACATTTTGCTGAATGAAGAATGAATGCAAGGCAGCTAAGATACCTTCCCTGCAGAGAGTAAAGATGAACAAATCAGGAGCTGTTGCAGGGATTGAAAAGGAGGTGTGTGAGCTAGCAGCAGTGTGTGCTGCAGTGATTGCTTATTTGGAGATTGTGGGAGAAGGAAGCAAGATACTAGAGCTTACTGAAATTGCCAGAGCTATTATATAAGTCATTTAAAAAACGAAAAACAACAAAAAAACCCAACTCTAAGCTGTTAGCTATGCTGACTATACTGCTAATAGGAAAAAAAAAAAGGTCTTCATTTGGCGTATCTCTTGCAACTGGGAAAAGTTTGATAGTGGATGGATGTTCTCAGAAGACAAATCATGAGTAATGGCTACCAGGGGTTACTA
Source organism: Calonectris borealis (assembly GCF_964195595.1). NCBI lineage: Eukaryota > Metazoa > Chordata > Aves > Procellariiformes > Procellariidae > Calonectris > Calonectris borealis. The sequence continues at coordinate 25,242,851 of NC_134318.1, forward strand.
TCAGCCTCAAGAGTCTGGCTAAGAATAAAGCATGTATGAACTGCATCACCTAATCTAGTGATGAAGACACCCTTTAGCTGAATATCATATGGGACTTGCATTAAATCTGTTGGATAAAGGAATCTGACCTCTCTTGCTAACAATCCAGCACCCTTCATACCCCTAGGTCTACTTACCTAGGAACTCTGTGGTAAAAGCTGTTGAGGAAAGATGGGTGGAATTTTCCAAAAAAAAAAAAAGATGGCATTAAAGTAGGCATGCTGTCAGGAAGGATTAAACTTGGGCTGATGAAATGTGCCTAAAATCTGTTCTGGAGACAGAAGTCTTCTATCTACCAGACAGGCTTAGCATAGCTAATGCCAGCGTAAGCGTATCCTGTCACATCAGCATGCCTCTTTCTTCACCTCGCCGACTGAGGCAGCTATGATACCGCAGCAAGGACGCACCTAGCTTCAGTTGTCACTCTTAAGTGGCTTTTCAGTCCAAACAACCTTCTGAGTCAAAATGATAATAAATAGAAGATCAGGAACTGTTTTTTATAAGAAGGAAGGTATATTTTGCATTCAAAGTCCTCCAGGTTCTGCTAGTCCCTCAGCATGGTGCACCAGGGGCCGCTTTGGAGGTGTCTGTACATCACTGAGGGGCTCATCCAAGCAGAGAGAAAAGAGGGGCTCCATCTAATGGTTTAAGAACTCTGGTTCCAAATGAAAAAAAATGAGAGAGGGGCCTCAGGCCAGCCTTGCTCAGGTTTCTGAGGCTTTGGAGGTATTGAAACATCAAATGATAAGCAGTCAGATTTCACTTAACACTACTACTGGTCAGGGTGTGCTCTCATTTAGGCAGCCACCCTATTTCATTATTTATTTCACCAGATACTGTGACTCATTTTTGAGCCTGGTACTTGACAATTAAAAGAATTCATCTCAAATAGAAACTAAAATTTGGTTGCATCGTACAACATTTTAATTTTGAATGGGAGTCCAAAGCTCAAATGTCTGAGCTTTGAAACCTGAAGTGCAAAGTGCTGCAGTGACAGCAAAATTAAATTTGCTCACCTCCATCTATAGAAGCAAATCTTAAAATATTAGTGAAATTATTTGAAACTGAAAATATCAACATTCAAAAATCTGTCTTTGGATATTTGTTTAAAAATTCTGATTTTCTTGTATTTCTGCCTATACACAGATAGAGTTGATGAAGCTTTACCTGTATGTCACTTACTAAACCAGGTCTGACCAGCTTATTTTGTGTGGTGGCAACAACAGGATTATGAAAATTACTTAGTTCCAAGTAGGAAATAAAACCAGTCAAAAACAGATATTTTCTTTCTCACTTCTAATGTACGAAGGCTTTTTAAATAGGTTTCAGAGGTATTTGATAGCTTCCCTTCTATTTTAGGAAAATACATAGACATAACACAGTGTTTTAAAGGAAGAAAGCCTTCTCAAAACTTGAATTTATACTTAACTGGTGCCCTTTCTCCTTGCTTTTCCAAAATGCCTCCTTGAATTAGAGCATCGCTATAGGGGTATTAGACTGTAAACGAGGTAAGTAGGCAGAGGTAGGTAGACAGAACCTACCTGCTTCTCACTGTGCAGTTCACCAGGTGGTTTGTGCATCCATGTTTTTATTTACTCTTCCACCAGTGTCTATATCTGAGCAATTATGAAAGCTTCTCTTTCCCTCTGGTTGGTTTACATGATTCTCTATAATGCTCTTAATTAATATGTTTAAAACTAGTGACTTCTGTCAGTAACTAAGGATATGTGTGGCTGGACAGAATGTAGCAGAGAAAATATAAACTAAACACAGAGAGAGGAAGAAGGAAATTGCAGTAATTACACAGTCATCCAGTCTGGCAAGCTGTTCAGCATCATTGGCAGATTTCATTCACGTGATATTGTGGGCAACCAGATGGAAAAAGTGGCATTGATTTTTCTTGACTACCCCTTCCAGAGTTTGTGACTGAAATCCCCTAACAGCATGAAAAAGCCTGCCGCTAACACTGTACCTGCCGCTAGCTCTCCAACGGGCAGAGGAGCTGCCAGTGCAGCTGAGAACTTAAATTATGCAGGCACCTTACATGCATCCTCTTTCTCTTGACTGCTCTTCTTTTTCCAATCTTTGTTTCCTCACTCTTTGCTGCTCTTTCTCATTTCATCTCTCCAACTATGAATCTGTCTTTATTGAACATACTATACACCAGTGAAGAAGTAACACCTTAAATTCAAAATTCAAATTAACTCCACAGCAGTGCATATGGATCCTGAATTTGGCAGGAATTTAGATGAGATCTTGAAATTTCCATTACATAAAATTTGGGGGTCTAAAGTTTTTCAGTTTCAGCAATTCATCTTGTAGATTCTTCCTATTTACAGTTTTGGCTGTGTGAAAATAGATTCAATGTTAAGTTTAGATGTCCACCTGCTTCTGTTGATTTGTCACTAAGGTTGTCTGGAAAACTGGTTGCTTAAAGCTCTTCCTCAAAATTTTGAATGTCAATTAAAAAAATACATTTATTGTAAAGTTACCGAACATGTAGTTTGAGCTTTTAACCAGCATTATAGCAAAGTGTTTGGTTAGTATTAAGAGAACTTCTGAAGGCTAGATCTAACTGGAGTTCAGCTGGGTCTTTGAAGGAAGTAAGACCATCTGCTGGCTTCCCTTTCATAATAATGTTTGAATTTACTGACAAGTTCCAGCGATATTTGACAGATAGAGAGACTTTGAGAACATGAAGCTCCTGGAAGCTTCATGAAAACCAGCAACTGGTCAGAGGAAAACAACCCAGATTAATGCCACCTCCATTAATGGCAGCTAGTCCCTGACACATGCTTAGCTCCAAGGTGGACAGCTGTAAGGGATGCAGAAGGGCAGTGGGTGATACTTTGTGTGCAGTGGTTGGGGGGGAAACAGGCATCCAGGAGCACTGGGAAAAGGGGCAGTGTTAGTCTATAGGACAAAAATGGGTAGGGAACAGGCGGCCACGGTCCTGCTGCTGAGAAAACAACTTGTTGGCTTACAAAGGAAGTGATTCATATTTTAAAACAGCAGGAAGGGGGTATGTGATGAGAGAATTACTTTTGCATGGCCTCCCTCCCCTAGTCTGTAAAGACTAATTATCCAGAGGTGAGAGATGGTTGTCTCGGGCACACTTCTCTGGCAAGAAACTTCTTTTCATTAATCTGATGGACAGAGTGTTTCTGCAGTTCTGTGGTCTCTCTCTGACTACCGTACAGGCAATTGTCTGTATGCAGTTTTTTGAGGAATGTCAGGGTGTCCCCATGTTTCCCAGCAGCCATACTTACGCCAGCTTTTCATATGCAAAGTTGAAAATTAATTGAAAGGGCAGGATATTTAAGGCTTTCTGTGAAGTATTCAATATAGCAGTCCAAGGTGTTGACATGTCTGCCTTGAACAAATAAAAGCCACCTGTGATAACTTTCATTGCCTACCATGAAGCTGTAGCCCAGCTGCCAAGATGGAGGTAGCTCTGCCTAAGCAGAGTGAAGTCAGGAGAAATAACAATTGGACATGTGACTAAAAGATTTTCAGTTTGCTATAAACTCATCTGTAAATAGCAGAACTCAGAAATACAGAGATCATGCACCTCATTAAATAAAATGAGGTAAAAATAAATAATGCTCAATATACCATTATGGAACTATGCAGTACCTGGTTTTGAATATGACAAATCAAATTATGAAAGCACTGTATTTTTTCTGCATGGATTTGCAGCTACAGACTCTTCATGTTTTAACGAGTGAAAATTTTCACATAGTGGCAGAATTTTTATGCATTTGATAAACCAAAATATCCTGGTAACCATTCTGATCAGAAGTATAAAGAGCAGTCTGTCAAATTCTTCTTCCTTATCTCTTCGTTGAAAATCTTTTCTATGTTTACCAAGAAAATATACTAGTACACTACCACCTGATAAGTAAATATTTCACTGACTCATTTTCAAAATATACATATATTGCCTAATAATAATTTAAGCTCTCAATAGTAACTGTTTGGACTGCTCACGTTATTATAATAGTTTTCAAAATAATTCAGGATTAAAAACTGCTGGATCCCGACTGTCTGGGAGGAAGTTTATAAGGAATGTTACTGTGTTCCAAGTGATGGTGTCATCAGGTACATGCAGAGGGGATAAAAAAAATGTATAAAATACGTTCATGCTATGGGGCAGAAAAAAAATGCAGTTTTATACTATGCATTTTAGTATGTGCTAAAAAACAGATATTTTTTTTTTATACAATATTGTGTGTGCTGTGTCATCCTAAATATTCGCTAGGGAACAGGTTGAGCCTTAATAATTAGAAAAGCTCCTTCTCATATAGGAACTTTTCAATCTATCTGTGCTCTATCCTGTGGGAAGAGTTCTTAGAGGCCGCTTCTTTTTAAAGAAATTCAAGGAAGATCTCTGATTTGTGGGATGGATTTGCCACACAAATCTTTCTTTTCCCTTTTCTCCTTGTACTGTCGCATCCCATTGTAAAGGAATCTCCAGTATCCACAGCTCTAGTTATCTACATGGAGACCTCAACTGCTCCATCCTAAATATATACACCCCTTACAACTTGCTTGTTTTCAAAAAGGTCCGCAGGCTAGACTGAGAATAAATACTGTGTAAGCAGAACTTCTTTTCCTCTCTACCTTTCAAAAATCTTTATTCCTACATTCTAGCTGACATACAAATCAAACTTAAAAATATATTTGCCCTTTTAGTACTAACATGTTCCGATGCCCCAGTGAGGACCATGACAAAACATACCAGATGAAACACTTTTGACCTTAAGGATTTTGAATTCTAATTTCAAATGAAATTGAAATTTGACTGGTTGTAATTTATCTTACTTTCATGTTGCCAGCAAGACCCACGGCAAGTGTTTTAGTAGAAACTCCAGAAATTTGAAAAACTGATTTCTAGGGACCTTAAAAAAGTAGTCTAGTCTTACTTTCTTTCACTTCAACATTGGCTCAAATCAACATCATCAAAAGCAAATAAAGACTCAATGCAGGAAATATTTTTCTTTACGATAATCCAAAAATGTTTACATGGTAGGGTATGTACAAGATCCGAATTTAGGTATCTAGCTTCACCTCTTCCTCCTGAGCAGCTACTTCTCTCAATTCACTTGTGAGCTGTTTTGCACACTACAGGCTACAGAAGGGATGTGCCAGGAGATCAGTTATGTCCCCATCCATAAATGAAGAGAAAAAATGTTCCTGGAGACTTTGCTCTGCCGTCCTCCTTTCCTTCATTCCATTCAGCAGCATAAAAATGACTGTCTAGCGTGGTCTCTGGGCTGCTAAAGGATTGACTCCATTCAGTAATTATGCTCTGAATCTCTTGATAAGGGATTGTCTCCTCACTAACAGAAGGGAGACTTTCTCAGAAACAGCTGCTGTGATTATTGAGCACAGGTATCAGTCCTGTCCTGCCAACACACTCAAACAGAATGTTAATAGTTTAGTCTATTAAAATCTACTCTCGCAATTGTCTATGAGCAGAACTCCCCAGTGTGAAACAATACAGCTCATTACTAGGAAACAACCTGTCTATACCTTTCTCTGGTTTGGAGATTGCCCATAATCACTCACAGGTATTTTATCCCGCCTACAAAATGACATGTTGTAATAGTCTCTTATATAATGTAATTATACCTTAGTTCATATTGCATAAAATGATGAAATTCAAACTACTGCTGGGAAACACCTTTCTCTGACATTGAAACTAAAATGCTTCACAATAATACTAAGCTATAGAGCATGGTTTAGTTTAAAAAAAAAAAAAAGTCATGAAATGGAAGGAAGTAGAGAAAGTTTCTGGAACGGTGTGACTGGAAATGGGATATGAGTTGCCTCAAACCGCTAGAGCAGGTCCGCGGAGACTCTGCTGCCTTTGCAGGAGTGCTGAACACCCAGTTGAGAGTCTAGCCCTGATGTTGCTGTAGCTGTGTTTATGATCTGCTCCAACGCTGGAGATGTTTGTCTTTAGTACCAGATGCTGGCTGGTAGCTAGATGATGTTTGTCATTTATTTACATATTTACAATGCACCAATAAATGATAATTAAACATGCTGTTTACCCACTGATCTCAACAGCTTTGTCCTGAGGAGAAAGTAAACTCTTACATTTTCTTGTTGTAGGCTCTGTACCAACTTCGTAATTAGGTAGCTGACAGAAGATAGAGAGATCACCTGGCAACTCCTCCTGCTGGAGCTGAAGCCAGGCTGAGCAGGTGTTTTACACCTCTTCCTTCCTCTCTGCAACTGAGTGAAGACTCTCTCAATCTAGTTCAAAGGCAAGAGAGCACTTGTTTTCTGCTGTGTAATTCATGTGTTAGTGTGTTTCAGTATTTATACAATAGAAATAAAACAATGCTCAAGTTGAAAATATCTACTAAAAAGCAGAATTCACAATTTAGTCTTACTGTTAGGAGATCCTCTGGAATCAGAGTACCACTAAGCTATGCTCAGTAAAACCAAAACCTAAGGGTGCCTATAGCTGACCAGTAAACAACTGATAATCTTGCTTGGAGAGCCTATTGCATATGACACAGTAATGTATACAACAAATGAAACTGAAATGCAAAATCATAGTGTAAAATAGTCTTTAAAATAGCATAATGGCTCTAAATAGGGAGTTAGGAGTGGTGATGCTCTCGTTTCAAATGGAAGGTAGTCACGGAGTGCCCTAGTACTCTGCTAAACAAGATAGTTTAGTAGTCAAATTCTGGATGAAAGGGAGAGAGGGATTCATCACTCACTCTGGCAAGAAGTTCTACCTCATAAGAAAGCTGCATAATTAATGCTAGATATTTTAAAGCCATGAATTGCAATTCCTATGTAAGCTTTGGAAACGGAAAAATGTACCCTAGCTATATTCCTGAGGAAGTAGGGAGCGCACCCACTGAGACTTACGTATGCTAAGTCAGAAATTGAGAGCCAGGGATCTGAAAGATAAATATATACCAAAAGGTTATGGCTTGTCCTTCAGTGGAAATTATGCGGTCTTATTTGAGAGGCAGAATCTGCTAATGACTTGTAAGTTAACTTACAACCCTAAATGTAGCAACTGCTAAGAATCAAGTTAAACACTTTGGTTTTGCTTATTTTTAGTTTTAAAAAATATTTCCCAACCACATATTTAACAGTTGAGAACCACACTCATGCCAGTTCTCCAAAGACACATCATCAGAAGAGGAGATCCAGATGTGGCTGTTGCTCTAATCGCAATTAACTGACAGCTTATAAAAGCCATCATCTTGAGAAAACACCTACATGTTAAAAAGCTTGGGATCAAGAGAGCCCCAGGGAGTAGTTTAAGTCTCCTCACTCTACTAGAAATAAAATCAGCAAAGGAAGTGAAAGAAACATAATTAGAAAACTGTGTCTTGAACCAGACAAACCCTTTTCTGTTGTATGCAAAGTCTACCGTGAAGCTGTAAAAGCTATTTACACTAAAAATTCAGTATCATCTAAGATATAAAATAAAACTGGAATCTCTAGTTGAGGTTTTCATAGCCACTTAATGGATTTAGACTTTTATGTCTTAAATTGCAACAAATAGAGCAAGTGGTGCCAACTCTTGTGCTTTGATTATTAGTCTCTTGCTATTTGGTGTCTCCTAGGAGCAAAGCAAACATGTGAGAAGATAAGCTTTTGTCTAAATTTACAATTATATATTATATATATGTACTTACATTTAAATATGTGGCCCTCTTGGCTGTGAAGAAAACCTTAAAAGGGGAAACCCACATCCATCATTTAGGTAGACAGAGAACATCTGGTGAGATAACAGTCTTAATACTGAATCGTGTTTTGCATTGGTTTTATTGTATGCCTTCCTTGCTGTCTTAGTAAAGAAAGCTAATCTGCTCTGAGCTCTGTCCTGGCATGTCTAGATCATCATTGGTAGCTACATTTTCTACTTGTAACAATACCTTGAATATCTTTATCTTCTAGCATGGTTTCTTCCGTTACTCCAGTGTAGGCATCAGTTGTTCCTGATTGATAGTCCCCTCTCTAGGTGTTACAATTTGGTACTATCATGCCTCCCAGAAACAGGGGAGCTCTCAGAAGTTTCAATGCAGGATTTGTTTTCCAGTAAAATCACTGAGTGCTCAAGTACCTTCACCTACAGGAAGGACTAGGAAGGAATTTGCTCTTTTTCTGCCCTTTTTTCAGATAAACAAAGACCCCAGTGAGAACCATTGTGTGTCTCTCAAACTGTTCTTTCATGATCCAGAATTTCTCTATTTTCTGCAAATGAAAGCTTATAGTCAGTTTTACTTACCAACCTCCCCTCAACACCCCCCCAAACACCCCCCCCCCAAACCTTTAAGAATAGGACCCAGGTAAAACAATTCAGAGATGTCCGAGTTTTCAGTGAGCCTGACGCAATAGCTTGAAGTATAGACAGCCCAGTTTATTTTCACTTGAAGTTTCTTTTAATCTCTAAAAGATCGCATCTGCATTGTGTGACACCCATTGAGGATAAACTCAAAGGATTTGAATGCACTGCTCTGATATCACAAATCTGGCTGATTATCACAAACCCAATTATAACCAACAGCTGACCTGACAGTCAAGATGAACACTAGTCTGACCAGCAAAGCCTCAGAATATCCACTGACAGTGCACATTGGTGTCTAAATAAATGTGATGCTGCGGCCTGCTAAAGCATCTTAAACGCAGATATCCTGGTAAGTGCTCCCAGGGAGGCTTGAAGTGGCTAAAAGGGAAAAAGATGTAAGTAGGCAGAAGAGAACTCTTCCCTAGATAATGTTTTTTTTTTAATGCAATGCTACTTGGAAAGCATCATGGATAGATTAAAGTGAACCTTTCAAAACCACTTTCCTGCTTTCCATCTAAGAATAAAGTTGAACTCGTGAAGGTGCTAACTTGCAGGTGAATGCTTAGCTGTAAGTTGGCATCAGCAGTCCTGACTGCTGGCCAGCTGCTCTACTGGCTTGCAGGGAAACGGTTCTAGCAAGGGGCCTTATCCCAAACTTCATGCAAGAGGCAATATGAAGCAGGTTACAGGGAATATTGATTCTGTTAACAGCATGAGGAAGTTGAGTGCTTTACTATTAAATCTCAGGAAAACTTGATTGAGAAGCTTACTCATCTAAAAATTAGTCAGGGAAATTCCTGTGGTGCACACTGAGAGTGCAAATTGGGGATTCCTATTGCAAAGAGCTCTCGTGGCATATATTTTGATATTACATTTATTGCCATTGTTGACTGTGGGATGGGAGTAAAAGTAACAGTGAGGAGTTGCATAATTAGAATTAATGAATACATGAGTAATGTCATACGATCGTGTTACGTTCTCATCAATTCCTTGGTTAAAATTATTTCTTCCACTGGAAATTACCAAGGATAAGATATGAGTCACAATCAGCACAGCAGAAATAAACTTAAGGAGAAAATACCCATTGCTGCAATGGCCTTTTGCCTACACAAACGGGAATAACATGGTATTTCTGTGCAGCAGTTGTTCACAGAACAGTAAACCTTGCTGCTTGAAGATGCATGCTCTGCCCCCGACACGCTGTGCCCGCGTACCACCCAAACTTTGAAGTTCTCCTGATCCGACGCACTAAGACTGCGAGCGGAAAGGGTCATTTACCTCACCGACCGGTAACGCTGTGCTCTTGTCACGAACTGAACCCCCAGGACGGGGACGCACCTGCCGGGGGAAGGGCGGGAAAGGGGCAGCGGTGCTGCCCGGCCGCTCCCGTTACATGGCGGGGGCCGGTCCTTGGGCAGGAGCCGGAGAGAGCAAATCTATCTCTCTGGCAGGGAAACGCAGCCACATAAACAACGAGGAGAGCACCCCCGAGGCGGGGCCCTTCCTTCCCATCCGTTACCAGAGCCAGTGGCACTAACGCCTTTTCCCTACTAAGGACGCGCACAGACGGAGCGTCCCGCCGGGCGGCCCGCAGCCCCCGGGCCCTCAGCGCGGGGCCGCGGGAGAAAGCCCTTACATAACGCCTCCAGGGGACGCGCAGCAGAGCGGAGCCGCGGCCGCCACGGCGGACAACGCCGCCGGTCCCCATCGGTCACGTCTTCCCTCCGTCCGAGCTGGGCGGACAACGCTCTTGCGGCCCCTCCGGCCGCTAAGCCGAGCTTCCCGACGCCAACCCGCCGCCCCCCGCTCCCACGGCGACCCCGCCACCGGCCTCCAGCGGGACGTGAGGGCAGCGAACGGGCAGCGGCTTGGCGCCAGCTTCGCCGCCTCAACGGGCATGCGCAGCCGCGGGGGCGCATGCGCCTCCCGGGCCCCCGCCAGAGCGTCGAGCCTGCGCAGAGGCGGCGGCCGGGCAGCTTCTGAGGGAGGGCGGCTGGCGGCGGCGGGCGCTGGCGGAGCCCGTGGGGCGTCCGGCGGGCGGCGGCGCGCCCCGTGCTGCTCCGCGGCGCAGCCCAGCGGGGGCTCCAGCGGCGGCCGAGCGGCCCCGGGGGCCGCCGCGCGGCCGGGCCGGCAGCGCCCGAGCCAGGCTGTGCCCCAGTTTGTGTCCAATCAGAGAGTGAAGTGCGTGCACCGAGCGGGGCGGCAATGCGTAAACAAGCCCCGGGAAACTCCTCCGCCCCCCGCTCTCCCCTCCGCGCCGCTCCCGCCCGCTCCCCGCGCCGCCCCGCAGCCTCCCCCGCCGCCCGCCAACAACTCCGGCGAGGCGCGCGCTCCCGCCGCCTCAACCGCCCTCCCCTCCCCCCGCCCGCCCGCCCGCCCGCCCAGCCGGCGCCGCCCGCGCTGCCACACGCACCCCACTCCCGCACACGCCCGCGGGTGCCCGTGGCCTCTCGAGAGGGAAGGTAAGGGGCCCGCCGAGCCGGCCGGCGGCGGGGGCGGGCGGGGGCCGCCGGGCAGGCAGGCGGCGGCGGCGGCGGCGGGGTGTGGGTGCGTGCGGGGGGGGATCATGTGTCATAACAAGTTGTTGAACGTGACATTGCTCTCGATCTGCGGGGCGGCGGGGAGCGGGGCCGCGAGGGGCAGGGGCCGCCCAGTAACTTTCTCCTCAAATTTGCCGCTAAGGAGGGAGCCGGCTGCGGCGCGGGCAGGGCGGCGGTGCTGGCTGCCGGCGGGGACCGCGGAATGCGCTCGGGAGAGGCTGATGCCGTTCGCGGTGCTTGTAGCTTCCTGAGGGGGACGGCGCGCAGCGCGGCTGGGTGACGAGCGCTTGGCGTCTGGCTGCTGCGGGAGCCGTTTCCACCCCTGCGAGGATTTTTCTAGCAAGGCGCCTGGGCGGCTAGTTAGCGAGGAGTAGGTTCTGGTCCAAAGCATCCGTTCCTGCGGGTAATTATGCCTGGCTAATGCTCCGTGGCAGTTTGGCTCGCTTCCGTCGTGATTAGCTTGGCTTATTATATAAGATGTCACCGGAGGAGGAGAGGCACAAGTCCTCTGTGTGGCGCGGGGGGGGGGGGGCGGGACGGGACACGGCACCGGTCCGCCGTGCCTTCCCCGCACCGTGTACCGGAGCAGAGGGAGCAGCCCTGGCCCGGAGCGGGCGGCCCGGGCAGGGCGGGGAGCTCACCTCGCAGCCCGCCGGTGAAATACAGCAGCTCGTTTTACACGTGGGTTGGGTGTGTTTCCCAAACCTTGCCTTTGAGCAGAAACATAACCTGTTCTGGTTCCTCTCCGCATGTTTGATTTCTTCTTTTCTCTCCCCAAAAAAATAAACATTTGAGCATAACAAAGTTTAAGAATTTGATTTTTGCTTCCTTTATGTGCATGTTTAGTGTGTTAACATGATCTGGAGACGATTGAATGAATCACCAGTTCCATGGAATAAAAGCAAGTGAATCATCTCATACACACACACACACACACACATCTGTGAGGGAGCATAGTTGTTACTGTAGGTAGTGAAAGGTTAGTGTCAGTTTCTGATACGCAATGGGATGTAAGAAGTATAGACAGTGCTCAGAAACCCACCAGGTTTCCTGGGGCTAGTTTGTGAACTGTGAAAGTTTTGCAACACTCAATTGCAGTTTTTCTGGCTCAGTGGTTGAATGGTAACCTCTTTCTGTATCAACTTGCTACCCTTTATTTTAGCCAAATTCTCAAAAGGGGGGTGTTAATGGTAAGATTTAAGTAACTGTGTTATTCCAAGTGTATTATTTAAAATAAAATTTAAACAGTCACCCCCTAAATGGTATCGCACTATGTCCATACCCTGAAGCCAGAGACATATCCCAGATGCTTTTAATCTGGGATTTGTTTTGCTTAGTTTTGTTAAGCAAAAATAGTTAGTCTCTGCTAGAGTAAAAATATATAAATACATATTTGGAAAACAAATTAAGCCAGTTTATTTACTAAACACATTAGAGTTGTACCTAGATAGAATTCTGTTCCTGATCCTCTTGCCTGTTGTTGTTTTAAATGGGATTGAGGCTGGGTCTTATATATAGTTTTTCTTTCAACTCTGACTTGGTTACAAAGTGGAATTTGCATCCTCCATGTTTTCTTGACACGTCTCTCTTTCCCTGTACAGAGGCAGAACTATGAATTTTACAAGATTAATTCATCTTTTTCTCTCAGCATACCTGCCACTGTCGAGAAATGAAGTCACTGTTTACAACAGAGAGGTAGTGCTTTACACATACAAGCACTTGGTTTTACAGTATAGAAGTATGTGAAGATCTTCATATGTCTTACTGGTAAACCATTTTGTCTCCTTTGGCATCAGGTATCCTTTATCTCGCTGCCCATGTTTTGTACCTCTAGTCATTCTCCAAACCGGAATGGAGGAATAAATCAGTCATGGAAAGGGTTGGATTGGGTATTTGTTACTGTTGGGGAGAAAAGGCATGCTACCATTTTTTTCTAGAACTGAGTGCACTGGCACTTCAAAAACAATTTTATAGCATTAATTACAGGATTGGAGCAGCTAAGTGTGGGAAAACTGTATTACTTCAGGGTTCATTGTGCGGCTTTTAACACCTCACTTTCAGAAGATTCTGGAGTTAACCAAGTTAAGACTGCACGCAACTGTGAACACACTGTAATAGAGATTCTCTTAAGTTAGGTATATTGAGTGATCAAATTAACAAACAGGAAAAAATACTATTTTATTTGTGCATTTAAATCAACAGTCAAATAGCATTTATCCTTTTTCATTTATTTTCCTTACAAAGAAGATAGAAACATACAGTGTCTATGGCATTCTATGCGCCCAGACCTCAGCTGAAAGCAGTAAAGCAAATAATACGTAAAGTGGACGCACCACTGCTCTAGCCGTTTTCCCCTGCTCTACACGTGCTCTAGGCTTCAAAGTAGAAGGGAAAAATTCTAGGTTTCACTTTTAAGCCTTCAGAATGTGCAAAATAAAGTGAGATAAAATGGATTGGTTTAAGGTTGCTTCTGTGCAGCTCCATTTTTGGGATTGATAAGCAGATTACTGTAGGATGCATAGCAGAACTTTGAGAACAGCGGAGGGCAGTGCAGATAAAAATGGAGTGTCTGAACTTTGTATCTTGTTTTTTTGCTGTGTTGGGATAGGCTTTGTTCTTAGCATGATAAATTTATGAATATATATCAAATCTTAAAATGCCTTTTATCAAAAAGAAAAAAAAAAGAGATTAAGTTGTAATTTTTATTTGAAATGGATAGTACTTTGCTCAAAACCAGTTCAAGTTATCACTTGCTTTACAAATTCTATGCTCTGAAAGACTGGTGCTGACAGCGCCTTCCTATGTCCTTCCAGCTATCTCAACTGGAAATGAATGGTTAGCATCCCAATTAAAAAAAAAAAAAAAAAAAAAAGAGTCTTTCCTTTTTGCAGTTTTTGCTTTAAAGACCCTTTCTAGACGCATGCAGCAGTCCCCAGCAAAGTTTTGAACTATTCCTGTAGAAAGACATACTGCTGGTGTTGAAAAAGAGAATCCTTTCTTCAACTATTGAAAACTTTGCACCAAGTGCACATTAGCCTGTTTGCTCCCCAGATCCTCAGTTGAAAACATTTATTGCAGTTGTCTGGGAAGAAATTTAATTTCTATTACTAGTCTCAATATTTAAAATATTAAGAAAATAGTTAGAAAAAGTTAATACTATACTAAGGTGTATCACTTTGTATCGCTTTGTATATTAGAGTTGTAGCTAAACTGTTCTTGAATGTTGGTGGAGAGTGCCTTAGACATTTCCTACAGTGAAGCTTATTTCCCCGATTATTGTGTTTTTCTCTTTACATTTTTCCAGCAAATACACTGCCATGAAAAGTAACAGCTTGACAGACTTTGAGACTGAAGCCCATAATGAATAGAGCAGGTGTAGCACTGGCAGCAAGCTCCACCGTGCTATGACAAGACTGTGTATATCTAGCTGCGTGTGTGCATGTGGGAAATATCAGTGTTGATGTCTCTATCTTAATTATTGCTTATAAAATAAAAATTGTTCACTGCTAAGTGTAGGACAGATATATATATATATGAAAGATATATATATATGAAAGAAATATATATATGAAAGAGATATATATATGAAAGATATATAGTGTTACTTGAGCGCTATGGTCTCAACAGCTGTCACTATTAATTTTTATATGTGAAACAAATAATTTTGACTGGTTAGCTAAAGCTGAAACTGTTTATCCCATTATTAATAGTTGAACTCATGCATGTCTCAGCAGTTTTCCTAACATCTGGCCAAACTGTTCATTTGCTACTGTGCATTGGTCATTTGAATAATTTTCTTCCTTTGTTTGTCATTGTTTTATATGTGTTTTGAGGTTTGGCTGAAAATAAAAAAAGAGCCTGCTAATTTGCCATAATAATCCTATTTTCATAAAAGACCTAACTAGGAAAAGATGAGAAGACTTACTTTCTCAGAAGAGGTTAAAGATGAGAGTAAAAGTTACTGGGAGGATCTTCACTTCCTTAAGATACTGTTGTGTTACTGACTGATGCATTGCAAAGAGGGAGGCACCAGGCTTCAAGTTGTTGCAGTCTGTTATGATTCAGGAACTGCTTTCCCACGTTGAATCTTCACTGGCAGTTGAGTTTGCAGTAGTTGTTTTAAAGAGTGTACCACATGGGCATTGAGCAATGACTGCTGAAGAACCAGGTATCCACACTGCCAATGGGGTGCCTTTGGTGACCCCTTGTGCACAGCTTCAGTACTGGTTCTTCCACAAGGAGGAAACCCACTTTGCAGTCATACCACTTCTACTCAAAGCAAATTCGTATCAAAAAGAACCCTTTCTACACACTAAATCAGTAATGGAGATAGAGTGTTGGGACCTAAACGGTGAAGCTGTGTTTTTTTCCTGA
Organism: Calonectris borealis; assembly: GCF_964195595.1. NCBI lineage: Eukaryota > Metazoa > Chordata > Aves > Procellariiformes > Procellariidae > Calonectris > Calonectris borealis. The sequence continues at coordinate 25,258,133 of NC_134318.1, forward strand.
TTCCTGGGTATGATTCATTCTCTGCATATTAGTAGTGGCAGCGTTACAAAATTATTTTCTGACAAAGATACATTGTTTCTGGCAACGTTCTAGCAGTTATCTGCTTCCTCAGAAAAATCTATGGCTCTGTGCTTATGGATAGCGGACAGCTGAATCAGTGAGTGCAATGTGACACCAGCAGGGAGGGTCGTAGTTTGTCATTGTCGTAGAATTGCTTGCACCCAGTTTATTATTCCCATCTTCCAAGCTGCACCCTGCACACTTGTTTAGTTCACCTGTTACAGCTTAGTTTTTGTAGTACGAGCTCTTGGGGAACACTTCGTCATTCATTCTGTATTTGTAAAATTTGCAGCACTTCAGTATCCTGGCTGATTTGGCTTCCAGTCTCTATGGAAATAAGTAGTAAATAATAGCTTTCATTTTAGATGTGTGTGCATGAATCTTTACTGTGTTTCTATCCAGTACAAAGAAAAACCAAAACAATTCTTCTGCAGTTTTAATAGAACATCTATCCAAAGACCAACACTATAAGTAAAATATGACTCCAAATAGACAACGGTACGAATGAAAGAGAATAACAAATCTAAATTCACATTTCTGTGACTCATGTGAAGCTCCAGTGAGGGAGACCATGAATACCACCAAGAGCAAAATTAAGTCCTAAAAAAAATAAGACTTCAGTTTTGTTTTAACATAGTTCAGCAGGAAAAATCTCACAAGAATTCTCAAATGTGATGAGCTTCTGTAAGGGACAGATTGGTTGTAATTTTCATAGCATCTTCTTGTCCTTCTTAAAAAAAAAAAAAAATTGTGGGTTTTTTGTGTAGCCAAACCACCCTGTGGTACCCTGAGTAGAGGTTTGTTCAGCTGTAGACTTGGAATCACAGAGTTGTTTTTGTACCTGAGCTATCCTGGTTCCCTTCACAGAGATGTGGAGTTAGAGACAGATGAAATTGCTACAATTGACTTCTTCCATGAGGAACCAAATGCTGTGGTTATAACTTGATGACAGAAAGGCAATTTATCTTCACCTTGTAATTAAAAGGATGATTTCACATTGGCACTGTATCAGAGCATAGGAAATATATAGATTTTCAATGTAGTGTTACCTGGTACATTTATATTAATTTCTCTTTGCAGTGGTCTTTAAAAGTATTAATGTTCATGGATTACTTTTTCAGGACTAATATAATTGTTCTGTAGCAGTTTCAGTCAGTACTAATGAATTCCATTTTACCAAACAAAACAAGAAAACACCCAACTTAGTTTGCAACAATTGTGAACTAGTAGTTGTATGATCATATAGGTGATTTTATGACTTTTTATGAGACAGTAACATATATTTCTGAGTGGCTGCAGCTGACAAACTAATTTGCAGAGGTAGACTATCCGAGATTTCTCTTTAGAACTATAAAATGGGACATTTTAATATGCATTAATGTTTAGATTTTTTAAAAGAGTTTCTACCGTCATATAAGAAATCAAAGTATTTTAATATGTATTCACACATATAGTGTGGATGTATGAGAACATTCTTGGATTAATTCTTATGTTTTCATCTGTCTAGAGACATTTAATTTTTGTTTTCAGTCATTTTAAAATGGGGATAATTTATGTAGATAAGAGCTTTTAAAAAAAAAAACTAATAATAAGACAAGAACATAGGCTGTAATGTGTATTCTGCCCCAGCTGTTTTGTAACTTTCACTGAGCATCCTAACCCATGAAAAAATTCATGTTAGGGAACAGTCTAAATTTCCAGTCTTGGCATTCTCCTGATCGCTGCATTTTTCATAGTCTGTGAACTTGTGATGCAAAAAGGAAGTACCTGTAGATTGAAATTACTTGTATGGTCATAATTCCTATTTTAGCTTTGCCAGTGTGGTGATAGCGCTTACTAGCCTTGGTGAATAGAAGGGCTTGATTCATAAAAGCAGCTCTCCAAGACTTAACACTGCGTCTCCTTAGCAGTTGCTGACGTAATAATACAATGTAAAACTGATGACATGACCTATAACAAGATATTAATTTCCTCAATCTGAAACTCTACGTAGAAGAAAGAAAAAGCACTGGAGTTCCTTTCAATAGCAGAAGACTTCATATTGTGCTTCCTAGTTCTGGTTCTTTTTAAGAATACTGGTAAAATACTACCACCTTATTAATTTAATTTGGATTGGAAAGTCTGTTTATTAGATTATTCCAGTATATTTTCAAAGTCCCCGAAAGAGAAATTATCACTTTTCTTTGGAATGTAAAATGTGCTGGCATTATCTGTTTACATAAGTTTCTTGGATCGAATTTTTCAGATTACTTTTTACATTGTGTTGCATCTGTTAAAATCCTTGTGTACTAACAAAGCACATTAAAGTAATAGAATCCAAAAATTAAATATTCTGAAGATAGATTTCAGTGCTAGTTACTACTGATCAGATCTGACAGACAGATAAATTCTCTCCACCACAAAAAAGTAGTTGATCTTGAGATAAAAGTCTTGAGTGATTCTTTGAGAAGCATCACCACTAATTAAAGCAAGTGAATTATGTTTATTTCCTCTGTCAAGAAGAAGAGTGGAATATGTAAGAAAACAGGCTCTTGATTAATTTCATAATGAAAACAGTTCTTTTTTCAGATGGAAGATCAGCTCTTAAATAGCCAATGTGTGGATTGAATGGAGTTAAAGATGTTTCTTTCTTTCATGGTTTTATAAAGTTGTTATTTACTTTTTTGAATAATCATCAGTACTAGCTGCAGAGACAAAAGATCCTTTATATGATATAAATGATATTTTGACTAAGTACTCTTGGTTGATTCTGGCTGTAGAATTTCCCTGCATACAAAGTGATTTTGAAGAGCTGCTTAATCAAACCAATATTTTTCAGCTTTCCATCTTAACTCTTTTGATATGTCATAGATAAAGTAAATTTTCATGCTTTCATCCCAAATACATATTTACCAAAATTTGCAAGAGTTTTGTGCGGACAGTGATCCCAGAATGCAAATGGATTTATTTGAAATAATATACTCGGTGAGAGTTGGTGCCTCACACAGGCAAGTGTTTAAAATCTACTATTGATGTGTAACTTTTGTGTATTCATTGCTGAAAATTTAGAACGTAAATTTACATGGGATAAGTCTACAATTCAAAATTTCCATTAATTGCAGAGGAGCTTTTCCAGTAAATTCAGTGTGAAGCTGGATGAAACCACTGACAAACTTTTAACAGAGGAGCTGATCTATAACTTTTCTTTTCTGGCTTCTCAAGGTATAATAGCTCTTATTACATCAACTAATAGAGTAGGGAAAAACACACAAACTATTGGGCATACAAGCCCTTCTTCAGGTCTCAAGCAATAGCAGCAAACCTTGAACTAAGGGTGCGGTTTCAGAAGACATCTATAGGCGCTGCTGTTGAACGAGGGAAGTGCTGCTACTATCTCTTATGCTGTCTGAGCCCTGGCAGTCATTGAACCCCCCAAATAAATTAAGTTTAACTAACCTAGCAAGAAACTAATAAAAACAAGTTTTCTGCTGGGCTAGTGTGTTTAATGGACCTACAGATGGATCAACAAGCTCCAGAGTGGTGCTTCCCTTTTTTGGTTCAACTGGTCCATTAGATCAGCTCTGCTGTTCAGTTAAATGTAGATTTAGGACAAGTTAAGAATAGTTGCTTTGAGTTTATTGTAATTATGGCAATCAAAAAGCTAATTTGACGGAAAAGTGTGGTTATCACCTGTAAAACAAAGGGGATATTAGTATAGGGACAAATTGTGAGGTTGTGCTCCATCATGGGCAGAAAGAAAATGGGTCATTACCACCAGAACACTGAAGGCTTTAGCTGGAGTGTCATCATGTGGCAGAGGCAGTATCTCCAATAAGTCTGTCATTTTTGATATCTAGAAGATCTATGAATCCTCGTTTCCAGGTTTGACTTGATCAAGACTGAGAAGTGAGAGGTGGAATTTTCTGATGAAAAACGTTCTCATGGAATTCATTCTGGCACCTAGAAGTCTTGCTAATATGTGTGTAATTACATTGACAGAAGAACAGCATGAATAGAATAGTGTACATTAAGAAAGCAGTTCTTTAATATTTATTTAAGGTAATCTGTGGTCTTCCTTTCTTGGATACTTACTAGGCTGCTGCACTAGAAGCGGGTTTGGGTGACATGGACGTGAGTTGCTGGAGCAAGTTCAATGTTCTCTGGTTCTGGACTACTAAGTGCAGACTCTGCATCTGACTTCTTTCTTGGCAATGGAGAACCCTCCCCGCTTCCCCCATCTAGCTGTCCTATACCTAGATATCTTACCTAGATTTCTCAAGTACTTCTGGTATATAAAGAGTATCTCCAAAGGTCTGCCAAACATTGGGCCTTTGGATTTACAGTTTCCATCTTTTTGGGGGGTTAATATGGGATAACATTAACAAGTAATGTGCTGACTGAAAAGAAATTTCCTATATTTCCTACCAGTGATGATAGCTGCTTACCATGTCATTTTTACTGTATGTTTTCAAAGGAAGTGTCTTGGGTCTCATGAATCCAAGGTAGAATCCATGAAAATACAAATAATTTAGAACTTTAGCCTTAGCTGATGAAAACTACTGTAACTTAAACTTCAGTTGATCCATTTGACTTTATGCCAATATTGAATATGCTTGTAAATAGAGGAAAGCCTAACCACAAGTACTGCTTGTACTTACCATAGTGAAGTTACCATAGACCTTGCCCTGCTTATAAAATTGTCAGTTATTAAACAATTCCGAGAACAAGATTAGGGAAAAGTTGTCATTTTGCCCAGTTAAACAAATTTTTGTAACCTTTTCATTAAGCCAGGAATTCAAATTTGGCTTAATTATTACCCTTGTGTTATGAATTTATTTTTTCCTGTTCTTGTGAAAATAGAGCAGTGTTTGATCTAACTATAAGCCTTTGAAAAAACAATCTAAGTTTATATATGTTCTTAGAAGAGACTGGTGAGAGTTTGGCAGCGACATTTTCCAAAGACAGCATCTGCAGCCAAGTAGTTGAGTAGAACTTTCCCTGTCATTGTTCCTCCTTGAATCCCAATGTGGACTCCGATACAAGTATTAAAAAGGAGGATATTAGCTCTGCTTTGACTGCACAGACATCGTGAAGGAGAAAGAAGAGGTGACTGCTCTGCAGAGGAGTGAGAATTGCAAGTGGCTTCTGTTCGCAAGTATCAGAGGGTAAAGGAAGTTAGAAAACCATTTGGAGGGGCTAGGCACAGGGAAATGTGGAGGTGGATGTTGAGTGATCAGGGGAGGGTAGGGGCTCCAAAACCAGTAGAGAGCATACTTCCTAAGCCTCTTCTTTCCTCTGTTATCAGCAAATAGCAGAGAGAACAACAGGCAAAGAATGTCTCTTCCCTTCAGTGCTTGCTGGTTTGGTATTGATTCTGTTTATTCATACACAAGGTCTGTTTGGCGGGTGCAGAAGTCAAGCTGCTGACAACTCACACTGCAGAGAGTCATACTGACTCTGCAGAAGAATTTCTGTATTTTGGGCATGGTTAAGTATAAAAATTAGACTGTTCTAATATAGCTATTTTAAGGGTAAAGGGCTAAAATGTTAGGACATTTCTTATTTTAGGCTGTTGGTGTGACCATAGGTTACCTATTGTAGTGCTCTTCAATTGTGTTCTTAAAAAGCTTTCTCCCCAGCACCCGCTTATTCACTGCACAGTTGTAAAGTGTTTGGGGATTTACCAGTAGGAGTTGTCTGCAGCAGAGTGTAGAATGGGCGCAGAGGAATGCAGGAAGACAAAGAATGGTCTCAGCTTAGGGAAGTTGAATGCTGCCTTGGAAGGACTAGTTTCTGCCCATCTTGGATGCTAAATGACTGTTTTATGCTGGGTAATATAGGTCAGGGGTTCACAGGTGGCCATTCATTTTTTAACATTTGTGAGACACATGTGGCCAAATTTGCAGGTGTTCTGACATCACCAGTACAGTGAAAATCATGTGAAACTGAGCTGTTTACTGTTAAGGGTCCTGAGTGTCCTGAAAAATTGAACCTTAAAACTTACATCAGGTGTATGGAACTAAAGAGTGCTTGGGACAGTTTGGACCTAGACTTCTATGTCTCCTGTTTCCGTATCTGTAAATTATGGCTAGCAGTGTTGTCTTGTTGAATAGGTTGTGGAGAAGATTTTCTTTACTATTTGGGGAGCATTGAAATACTAAAGGAATGAGTGCATATGCATGTGTGATATCAAACACCTGTGAGTAAAATAAAAAAAAAAAGCATAACTGCCTTTTATACTAGGTTGTTTGGTAGGAAATATATATTCATAGTATTAAAACCAGTGTTACAATTCAGATATGCAAAGGCATACCCTGGAAGCTTCAACTCTTTTGGACTCTGTAATTTTTACTGAGGTTATACTGATCTTGGAAGGCCCCATCTAGATATGGAATTCTGTTGAGTTTGGTTTCATGGAGGCATATAAGAGACTGGTTTTGCCTAAAGGTTGTGTATTTAGACAAAAGAATGTAATAGACAAATTGGGTTCAGGGAGAGGCACTAGTCATACAGGTGTATTTTCCCAACATACTTGGGTGTGCTGCTTGGAGGTACAAAGGTACTATTTTATTCCTTAAACTAAATATGCATTGGGGCACATCTATGTGATTTTAAGCAGATGTAAGTTTCTTTTGCCTGAGCTTGAAGAAACTGAGAAGATATCTGCCTGTGGTTAGTGTAATATCAAGACAGTATATTAGCTGTGGCTCAGTGCCATGGTAACACCAGAACATGGTTTCTAGTCAGCTTTCAACACAGACATATCTAACTGCTAGTAGACCCAGCTTGCAACTTTTCTTGTCTTAAACATCTTAAAACAAACAAGATTCATTAAAAATACTTTATTAAAACGAACAAACTGTTTTTTAGGAAGCTGTGACAGTGATCTTATGGATGAGTTCCGAATATGGTATTTGCGGGAAGAGACAGGCAGAGTTTAGGAAAGAACTAGTGTAACTGTAGAATAATAGTGAGAAGCCCACAATACTTAAACCTGGACAATGCAGAACCTTCTCTTCTTTTATACCTCAGTGAGTGGGATGTTATTGATCCTGCTTATTGGAGTGGGTGAGATTTACCTTCTTCACAGCAATAAACCTACACATTCCTTGAAAGTGGCGATTGACAGTTAAATGTTGATTCCTGTGCTTTCCTACCAGTAAGAAAAGCATAAACATTGCTGAGCATCCTGTATCGATAGATGTCTCAGGAGCTTGTGCTGCAGGAGCTCTTTGTAGGTCAGAGTAGATCAGACAACTTAGTGTGGTATTGCTGTAAAAGTGAGTGGTAAAATGTTGGCGTTAATGATTGTGACTATTCAGTCAGATATCTGACAGGAGTGTTACATGAAGTGTTACAGTGTATCCCATATGTTAATTTAGCTGCTAAACTATAGTAACTTTTCTTTTTAATTGCTCATTTCTATGTATTTTGTGGGCAGCACAGGTTTTAAATAGAGGCTAAAGAACCTGATACTCATCATTGCTCATTTTATCACCTTATCATGAGCAACACTCACTTGAAAGTCACCATCTCTGCATGCATCAGTCCTGGGACCTATACCAAATACAGGAAAGCAGTGATTCCACATAAGCCATATAGCTAAACAGGGCAGGGAAATCCAACTGCTGATTGTGCAGTTGCTGCTCTTGTCTAACCATGTACCAAAATTAATCAGTGTAGTATACCCAGAAACAGAGCATAGAGCAGGAGCTCCAGAACTTATTTTGAGTGCTACTAGCATAGAAAGAAAAATCTGTGACAGAATAAGTGTTTTAGCAGCTTGTAGTGGCTTTTTGGACCATGCACAGATGCAGGAGGAGATGTTTAGGCTGTACTCCTTCTCTAGAGGAAAGGCAGTAAATCAGATCTTTGCGGGATACCAGTTTGAAGTACCTTCATAGTTAGGAGATCCCTGCGGGAGAGAACTGCATTGCAATTACCTGGACAGGAGACTACTGGGCTTAACGACTAAGAGTCTTTTTCAAAGTTGTTCTGTGAGCAAATAGGTGCTAAATATTTTCAGTTTGGGGGGCTGGAGCTGCTCTCTGTGTAAACATTTGTTTGCAGTCTTTTGTTTTTTAGGTCTTATGCTTGTGCTTTTCTCTGCAACACTCTGCTTCTGACTTAGCAAGGTTTCATATTCGGGGTTTATTTTTTCATTGTCTCTTTTTTTTTTTTTTCTTTGCATGTTCCTGCTTATCTCACAAGCATAAGGTATTGATCAAAACTCCAGGTAGAAGATAAATTTCAGAATAAGAAGAAACTTGCATACACTGAAAAGAAATCACAGAAGGATTGTGGAGAAGAATCTAGAGTACGAGTTCTGGTATGAAATTCTAAATATTTTCCTTGGAATTCAGGTCACTGTCTGCTCTGGAAGACAAATCTCACTTAGTATAGAGTATAGCATGTAAAATAGTTCCACTGAGTCTGAGTAAGGCAAAGCTTACTTCTTACCAGAAAAACTATGTTTAAATGGGTTCAGACTAGCATAGTTCCTACTCTGTTGTACATGGTATCCACTAAGATGTTTTTCATGCTTTATCCAAATGTTGAGGTGTCTTATATGTAAGAAAACTTGTTTGTATGAAAACTAGCCACAAAGGACAACTTTCTAGTACTGAATTTTTTTGCCACTGTTAAAGATGTTTTGAGTATGATTTTTTTCCTCCTTAAGATATCAGAAGGAAAACCATATGTAAATACTCTTGAGATGCATTCTTCCATCTCCATAATATGAAGTCAAAAGGCAATTCATTTTCTTAATACTGAAGATGTTGAAATCTTCCACGCATTTAAATAACACTGTATCAGTATTCACCTAGAGAATACCTTGCTCTATTTCTGACTCCATATTTCCACTGAAGGCACTGGCAAGCATTCCTGCTAATTTAAGGGGCTACAATTTGAATCCTTTATACTTACTGTGGAAATTCTGAATTTAGACCTGTGAATTTGCACAAAGCAAGGAAAAAAAGGTCTTTCCCTTGAAATCAGATTATGTTTAAAACCCAAGAAAGCTTATTTAAATTTAGAAAACTTTAATTGCTCTTTTTTTCACTTCTGTAGCATTAAATTTGCATTTTTTTGACTAGTAATTCTTTCCAGAATTTGGCTATGTAAAAGCTCATCAGGCTAAAACCAGGTATACTTGCATTACAAGTTGACTGGATGGAATCAGTCACCTAATCCTAGACAAATGGCTTGATTATTTTTAGTCTTATGTAGATGACTTACTGGTACAATTTCAAAAGCTTTCTCTTTGTAAGTGCAAGACAGAGGACTGGAAGGTCGCCATGTATGTTTTCTAGGCCCATATCCTAGGTGCTGTTATATAAAAACACCTATTTAGTGCCCACTGAACTGAAATTCATGTTATGATCTCACTGTTGCTAAGTACCGACTTCAGCTGATATAAAACGCTGCAGCTAGAAGTTTGTTAGTTCTATGTTCAGGGCGACCAGGAGAAAGGACAGGGAGGAGAGAGAGGAGAAACTCATTACAAAAGTAGTTTAACTACACAAAATCTTGAGTAAGGACCAGTGCATCAGCAGAAATGAAATGGAGATATAATCTGGCAATATTCTTAAGGTAAAATAATCATGATTTCCCTACAATAGACATTTGATTCAAAGGTTAGAGTAGAGTACAGCTTAACTGTGAATCAAAAAAGCATCATAAAGGAGATGGAAGCCAAAGAATGTACATAGGGGGGCTAGGCATTCGTATCCTACCAACTATTTCCTCGCTTGAAACTGCAGAAATAAGTATGCAGTGTTTAGGTGTTCATGAGGGAAACAGCAGAAAAAAACCCATGGGGGTAATTCTAAAATTGATGTATTCCATATAAATGTAATTAAGCTCCCTGACATTAGATGAGTTCAAATAGAAGTCTCATACACTTCCATGGGCATATTCCAGATCTCTCCAAGATCTGAGATAATAAAATAGAAGAATAGGATAAATAGCAAAAGAGAAATCACTATGTCGAAACTATTTGTAGGTTCTATTTACAGAGTGCCTTATTCTTCCCTCACAAAGCACAGACTTCTAAAAGAGTTTTGAAGGGTCCTGGTATAATCAGCTGCCAGTGTCAAGGGGAGACAAAAGAATGAAGGTAGTCTTGGATGAATGGGCAAGGGGAATATCAAGCAGTTGTCGAATTACATTGCTTCTGTGGTTGTTAACGCTGTGCTCACTACTCAAGTACTGAATTTGGTTCTGGCAATTGCACTTCAAGGAGGATGCAGAAAAATTGAAAAGGATATATAGAAGACCTAAAAGAATGATACAGGACTTGGGACACATGCTTTATCATGAAAGGCCAGAGGCACAGCTTAGTAAAAATAAAGCTAAGGTGGCACTTCCAGCCAGTAATCAAGCCATCCCTTAATATTATCTTTGGTAAACTAAATGGAAACATTTGAGATAAAGTAACTGATATTCAAAAACAGGTTGTTCAGTCTTGCAGATTAAAAGAAAATCACATGACTGTAGCTTAGCAAATGAGATAATAAAAACCAGACTAATTCAGACTACAATTAAGGATTTTTTATTATTATTCATTTTTTACTAATTGGAACTGCTAATGATTGTGGTAGATTCCTTGGCGCTGGTAATCTTGAAAATTAAGAAGGATGATTTAGTCAAAGTAATCTGCTGAAATTCAGGTGGGAATTAATACAAGTAAGTCCTATGGCTTGTGTTCTTTTTTAATGCAGCTCAGACTAGATCATCACAGTGGTCTTTTTTGACTTAATATGTATTACATAAAGGTTGTGCAGTCAGTCTTTACTGTAACATTTGGATTATACACAGCTCTGGCAGAGAATGTTCTACATGCAATTACCTGAAATTCTTCAGAATTCAAATTCCTAATTCAGTAAACGCAGAATAGAGGGACATGTACATCGAGAAGGCAGTACGATGGTATTAGACAAATGAGACATTTTCAAGAACAGCATATCTAGTGTGGTTTGTCAGCATTTTATGAAGGCATGACTGGGTCCCTTGTAAAATACCTGGCTATTTAAATTTTAAATCACCTTTTATCTTCCTTTGTGGTGGGTAGTATTCAAAAAGTATATGGAAAGTAAAGCAACAGCTAGCCCTGAAGCTCTGCAAAAGGTAGCCCTTGGATACAAGGGAGAGCTATGGACTGTATTTGCATAACATGTTGGTCTCAAAGTAGGTTAGATATCTGCTTGGCCATTTGGTTTTCTGTAAAAATACTGTTCCCTATTTGTTCTGTATTAAACCCTTCTCCATTTATATTTTTATGTTCTTTAAAAATAAACGTAGAAACAATGTGTTGTTTTAACAACTGATAAAAGCAAACTAGCTAAGGTGCAGAGTCGTCCAAGATCAGCGTTCCAGAAGAGTTCTTTCTGAAAGAAGAAAGCCAGACTTGAGTGAACGTCTCATATTTATTTTGCAAATAATAAGGATAGAGAAAATAAATATTGTGTGGAAGTGTATGCCCTAGCTTCCCTAAGGTAATCGAGGGTCTATGTTGTGTAAGTAGAACTAACAGATGCTTAGGAATCCTAAGAAGTCATGATTCCTCTCTTTCAGGCTTCTTCTCTTCATTTTGGCAGATTTTTTCATTTTGGCAGATTTTTTCATATTGCTGCTAGAAAATAAATATTCTGTTATAATTTGTAAACATCCTTATTAATAACCACATTTTTTCAGTCATCTTTGTACTATAGTCCAGTGGTGTGCAAGAAAGAGCTTTGCCTCAGATGCATATTAATCTTTAAGCCCCTATAAGAGATACTCAGTTTGCTATAATAAGTAGATTACACTAGTTCTGCAGTACACTTCAGTGTTCATAGCATTTTTCATATGTGTGACAGTGATGCAGTGTTTATTTTATGAGTCAAAAGCCACAGGTGCAAATCCCCCTACAGTCAACAGTGGAAATTGCTTGCAACGACTTCTAACGTATAGCCCATACATTTTGATTTCTATTTTACCCATAAAATTTCTGTATGAAGATCTACTGCTAAGAGTTTTTTTATTTTTGATGTAATGCAGCATTTTTGTGCTCAGTGAGAGGACATTGAGAATATTTAGTAATACAAATGGTTCATTACTATGAATGCAGTAAAAGTAACAAATATCAGTGAGATGGCACCCAAAAATACTATCATTTGTATCTAGTATATTCCCATTCTAAAAAAAAAGTCAGTATCTTGATATAAATATCTATCTGTTATGAGATCATGTCATTATTCTGTATGGCTTCTTACATTGTGTTTATTGCCATATAAATGAAACATCTTCCAGCGGTGTATTATTCCATGTGCTTAACATCTGTCACATGCTTTTAACACATCCCCTCCCCAAGGAGAGAAGCACGTGCAGTAGATGGCCATGTTTTGGTAGACTTTTTGTGTTTATTTTGGGGCAAGTATGTTGAAAGTGTTTATGTTGACAACACATAATCAATGTATAGTGTTACACAAAATTATTCTCATATAGCTGATTAATTGACCTATAGGAAAACTACAGACTGAGCTGAATACTGCCTGGGTAAGTAGTTCATCTGGCACCCAGCCCATTCCCACATTCTTTCCGTGCTCAGAGATGTTGGTCATGTCATACAACGCACGTCTGTATCTGGCCGTGGAGAAATGGGACAGCATACATCTGGTTTTAACACAAATACAGGCTTAGTCATGTCACAAGCGTGCATAAACCCTCAACACCTACTCACACATCGCTGGACAGCACAACAGAAAGGTTGGACATTACTAATTTTGTCGATTATGTTATTTTTGTGGGTTAACCCCGGTAGGCAGCTAAGCACCACAAGCTGCTCGCTCACTCACTCCCCGCCCCTCTGTGGGACGGGGGAAGAGTAAAGGAAGAGTAAAAGCAAGAAAACTTGGGAGTTGAGATAAAAAAATGTTTGATAAGTGAAAGATGAGAGAAAGAAAAGAAAAGAAAAGAAGTGAAGCAAAGGCAACCACTGTCCACCTCCCATAGGCAGACTGATGCCCAGCCAGTTCCCAAGCAAAAGACAGCTAACCTCCCTAAACCCCCCTCTTTTCCCTTTTTATGGCTGAGCATGATGTTATAAGGCATGGAATATCTTTTTGGTTAGTTCAGGTCATCTGCCTGGTTGTGTCCTCTCCCAACCTATTGCGCACCCCCCAATCTTCATTGCGGTGGGTAGCGAGAAAGAGAGAAGGCCCTGATGCTGTGCAAACACTGTTCAGCAGTAGCTAGAACATCAGTGTGTTACCAGCATTGTTTTGGTCACAAATCTAAAACACAGCACCATGTGAGCTGCTATGAAGAAAGCAGACCCAGGTTAACCCAGCGTGGTCTAGCCAGACCCAGTACCTAGGAAGCGTTTGAGACTTAAATTATAAAAAGCTGTAGATAGCATCTGAATAACAAAATGTTTGTCAGGAAGGAAGAAGACAGTCTTTTATAGATATCCTTAGTGCTTTTGAACACATTTTATAGTTCTCATGGTGGGGGAGATGATGAGTATTTCTAACTCAGACTGAGAGGGGAATCCACACATCAAAGATATTTAAGGTACATATTTAAGCAGTGTGTCCCACTACTTAAGTTGCTCAAGGTTTGAATGAATTGAAAAATAAGAATTTAGGTTTGTCTTGGACACAAATCTGTACTTAGGTCAGTAAGTGTTCTGTTTAATTTCTTTTACTGCAGAAAACAGACTACTTATACAGTTGTGTGCATTGCATAATGCTCAACTTTCTCAAACCAGAGTGTTTATTTTCTTGTGCAGGAGTCTTTTGGATGTTTTGCCTAAATGTCTTATGTTTCCACCTACTCCTGTCTAACATAAAGCATTCCTTTTATAGAGAAATGAGATCTGAAAGATCATATTTGGCATTAGCCTCTAGTGAAACTGAAATTTTTGCTGGAATCTACTGAGAGTTTTGCAGGTTTACCAGCAGTGCTGTTTTGGGAATAGAGCAAAAAGGTTGCTGTTACTTTTGTTGACATGGAGTCTGTAGGGATGTAAGCAGCCTAGCATTCCTCACGTGAGCAGTTTTCTTTCCATAACAATGTTTGAATATTGCGTGAAAACCTTATTCTTTCCTCATCTCTGCTCATGTGTCATTAGCGAAATGAGTCACTGACTCCACTGTGAAGTAAAGAGTTCGCTCAAATGCTTATAAAGTATGGAAGTACTTTAGACAGTGGAAGGTACTTATAGTATCTAACCATCCAGGGTTTGGGAGGCGTGAGGAAGGGACTAGAAAAAAGAATGGAAATTTGGCATTTTCATATGAGCAGTTTCTGCCTGTGCAGTGGTCATCACAACCTAACCAAAGATAATGAAACATTCATGGGATTATAATGCAATCTTTGTGGCTTCAAGACTAAGAGGTGTAATAGAGCAGTAGACCAGAGGACCACTTCAGTTCTTAATAGTGTCCACGTGCTTCCAGCACATTTTTTATTAGATAATGTGGTGCTGGAATTTTCTCACATAGGAATGCTTACGGGAGTTAGAAGGAGTGACACTTTGTTCTCCCAGAGTTATCAATGCACTGTGGACACTGGTGGTATCCTTTATTGGACATCTTCCCTCCTAGTTATTGGGAGATTTTGATACTTGTGCATGTGTGGAATAAGAATTGTTTACAAGTACATTTCTAAACATGCTGCAAAGAGTGCAATGATGGAGATGTTACCTTTAAACCTCGCTGCAGAGTATGATATGTGTGTGCGCTCGAATCTGTAATATTCTTTTGTTTGCAACCAAAAATACTTTCAGTTAATGACAAATATAAAGTGAGACAGTATTTCTGTTTCAGCAATTGTTAATATTAACTGCTGCTTTGGAAATGAGCGTAACTGTGCATTTTAATTTCCTTTTTAATAATGGATGTGTAGCTATAAAACACTCTATCAGTACTAGATGTGTATTAACCAGCAACCTCTTCATCACAGCAGAGGTAAAAGTACATTTAATTACATCATAGAGACATAAAAATAACTTCTTTCTGGAAGTCATGGAGGTATTGTGTAGGATTAGGCTGTGTAAACAGTGATATTCACGTTCATGTGATATTTGTTAATACGAAAAAAAAGACGAGTTGATGGGTCTGATTCTTTGTCATCTTAAGTGATCATTTACTCTGGCTTAAAATTGAATGCAAAAATGCAATTAAAACACAATGTTCTGTTTCACTCCCATTTTGCAAGTGTATAAAATTACATATCTATAAATACACAGACACATACTATATAAGGTATGAAATTCTGAAGAATCCAGCTTTTTATCTTCAAATATTTTAGCTTGCAAAATGTTATACTTGCCTCCATATGCTGAAAATTTGAGACTTACCTTTTAATTACTTACCAATTCTGTTCTAAAACTAACTGACGATACCTTGATTATTTTCAGGAGCTGGTATCAATAGCAATATGAGGCAATATGTAGGTTAAGTGTTCAATATGGCTATTTTTTTCAAAATAAAATCTCTCACCTCAGAGATTAGGTGTCTGGTTTAAATGCATGTCAAATGAACATTCAGATGAAGAATAATGTTGTGATTAACACATTGTATTGGAATTTGAGAATTGGAAGTTTAATTCCTAGGCAGTCATGTCTCTCTGTGTGGCTGAAATTTATTTATCAGAAATTTATTAGGAAACCAGCCAGAAATATTTTACTTTTTGTGAAAACAGGCTCAGTAATGTATCCTTTTCTTCACACAGTTTAGAATGGATACTCTTTAGACCAGATGGACTCTCAAAGGGTATGTTTCCACTGCAGCTGAAGGTGTATGAGCTGAATGGATATATTTGCACTAAGTGTAATCTAGCCAGCTTTGTTAAATAGCAATAAAAATAGTGTCAGGTGTTTCAGTAAATGGGACCCAGCTTGCCCTGGACCCTTGTGTGGCTAGGTTATGCTGATGTACATTCTAAATGTTCACTTCCATAATTACTGGAGTTAGCTAGATTAAAGAGCAGATCTGCTTTGCCCTTTCAAAAAATTTGTTTTATTTTGATCACCTGTTTTTTTACTCCTTTACTAAATTCTGCAGTCAACCTTTAGATTTTCTTCTGATTTATTCTCCTGTAGAAGCAAGCTTTTTCCATCTTCTATCTTCCCTTGGCCCTCCCTGCCCCATAATACACAGATTCTTCCTTTACCCACAGAAGACAAGACGGCATGCCTCTGTGGCTGCTTTGATCAACAAAGCTGTTTTGCTGGGGAATACTAGTTGACAGTTGCCCCAGAATTCCCAAGAAGTATGATTTCCTTGGTGCTTTAAGAAAAGCAAGAAATAAACGTAATTAAAGCTTGAGTCAATACAGATTTGCACAGATTTCCCTAGGGCTGGATAGTGGTAATACATAGCCCAGACCCTAAATATAGTTACCCTCATTCTCGTCCTGAACCACCTCTAACAGAGAGCCCATTTCCTGCATGAATTACCCACTTCCGAAATTACATTCTCCTCTATGACAATTGGGCTATAGGTGTTCAAAAGCCAAGTAGTGCACTGAATATAAAACTTAGTTGATTGAGTAGAGTTCTGTACTATGGAAGGACATATTCTGCAGTTTGAGACTGTTGAGTTTTCCTCTTCAAGAAGGATTTAGACTCCTGTTACATAAGTAACATGGAGTAACACCTCTACCCCAAAGCTATAATATTTTGAAAACACAATTATCTTTCTGGAAGCTAACAGGTAAATTTGTTCATCAGATTTTGAGTTAAAATTTGGTGCCTCGAAGAAATGTAGCAACCTGTAGCAGCAGAGGAATGCAGAAGGGACAAGAGAAAGGGAAAAACTTGAATGAAGGGAAAGAGGAGGGAAGTTGGGACATGCGAAGCAGCTATTAACCCAGTTTAACAGGACTGTGTATTTCGCTGTTATGCACTATTCCAGGAAGCTTACTATAATGCTAAATCTACCCTTAAAATATTTAGCATGTACAGTAGCTTCTTCATAATTTAAAGTTTTTTAGACATGTCATGGAGCAAATGAGAATGGACACAGAGCCACTATGCAAAATAATGATACTAATCTGTAATAGTTTTTAGGAAAACCCAGTAGCTTTTGTTTAGTTTACATTATGGTGCTCACCACAGTGGATCCCATAGGATAATGAAGACAAGGAGGTGGCAGAGCCAGTGCATGCTTGGATGTATCCCTAGTGTCCATGCTGCACACTCATGAGGGACCAACGCCGTGAGACAAGACCCCAGCATTCACCATAGCATACACCTCTGATACAGTTCAGACTCAACTGGAATTACTAACTCTTTCTGTTCACAGGTAGCCTAGAACTGCATGTAGTAAGCATATTCCAAACCTATTGAGTAATTCTGGTTAGTATTTCACAGAATCCCAGAATCATTGAGGTTGGAAAGGATCTCTGGAGGTCATCTATTCCACTGCCCCTGCTTAAGGCAGGGTCAACAAGAGCAGGTTGCTCAGGACCTTATCCGGTTCGGTTTTGAAAATCTCCGAGGATGGAGACTCCACAACCTCTCTAGGCAAACAATTCCAGTGTTCAACCAACCTCACGGTAAAAACCTTTTTTTCCTGATGTTTAAATGGAATTTCCTGTGTTTCAGTATGTGTCCATTGCCTCTTGTCCTTCCACTGGGCACCACTGAGAAGACTCTTGCTCAGTGTTCTTCACTCCTCCCTCCATCCTCCATAAGGATTTATAGACAATGATAAGATCTCCCCTGAGCCTTCTTTCCTGCAGGCTAAACACTCCCAGCTCTCTCAGTCTGTCCTCGTGTGATAGATGTCAATCCCCTAGTCATCTTTGTGGCCCTTCACTAAACTTGCTCCAGTATGTCCATGTCTCTTTTACCAGGGAATCCACAACTGGACACAGCATTCCAGATGTGTCTCACCACCTCTCTTGACCTGCTGGTAATACTCTTCATAACGCAGCCCAGGTGCCTCTTGGCCTTCTTTACTCCAAGGGTGCATTGCTGGCTCATGTTTAATTTCATATCCACCAGGACAGCCAGGTCCTCTTCTGCAAACCTGCTTTCAAGCCTGTCAGTCCCCAGCATGTACTCGTGTGGGGGCTGTTTGTTGCAAGTACAAGACTTTGCATTTCATTTTGTTGAACTTCGTAAGACTCCTGTAGGCCCATTTCTCAAGCCTTTTGTTGTCCCTGTGAGTGGTGGCACAACCATCCGGTGTATTAACTACTCCTCTCGTTTTGCATCATCTGAAAAATTGCTGAATATGCACTCTGTCCCATCACCAGGTCATTAATGATGATGTTAGGCAGTACTGGCCCCACTATCAACCCTTGGGGTACTCCAATAGCGACTGACCTCCAGCTGGACTTTGTGTGGCTGATCATAACCTTTTGAGACTGGCAGTTCAGCTGTTTTTCAGTCCACCTCATTGTCCATTTGTCTAGTCCAGCTCCTCTATTCAAAGCAGGGTCAACTAGACAAATTGCCAAGGATGGAGACTCCACAGCCTCACCAGGCAAACAGTTCCAGCGTTTGTCCACCCTCACAGTGGATTTTTTTTTCCTTATGTTTAAATGGGATTTCCCATGTTTCAATTTGTGTTCGCTGCCTCTTGTCCTGGCACTGGACAATATTGAGAAGTCTCTTGCTTAGTCTTATTTATTTCCCCCATCAGGTATTTATACACATTGATAAGAACCCCCCTGACCAAGGCTAAACAACCTCTGTCCTCTCAGCCTCTTCTCATTTGACAGATGCTCCAATCCCTTAATCATCTTAGTGGCTCTTCAAGCACTTCGATTGATAAAATCATAAGCAGAGGGAGAAAATTATGTGGTAGAGTAGCAGTTACCTTTCACTCTTTATTGTCAATATTTGCATCTTGTCTGATTGATGTTACTGTATTCTGTGGCTGTGAAGAAGAGACACTTATCAAAGAAGTAGGGATCTTCATCTTTTGTCTATGCTAAATAAATTACTTACAGTATTCTTGTAAGTGGTTACAAGTTTATTACTCTTTGGGCACTAAGTACCATTTAAATTGGCTCCTGTTTACATCAGTGCCAGTGGTTTGGACAATAACATCATTGAGAGGTCATGTTCATAGTGAGGATGTTTGCTCTAAAATTAATAATACCGACCTTGTTACTAAGTAAAAATTATGTTTCTAAAGATTTGGTCCTAGACTCCAGACAAACTATGAAGCTGCTTTTTCCTTCATCAAAAAAGTGACTGTATGTAATCTATCTACAGCAAAACAGTATACTTTCCATTTCTCTTCTTTATAACAATCTTTGTTACGTGGTTTTTTTAGCACCACATTAATTGTACCAAAAATTGTAGTTTTCAGGAATATTATTGAGTCTCTCTGTACTAAAATTCATTAGTTTGTCCTTATTGAATGAGGGACACTAACATGAAATAGGATTATTAGGAAGCAGTTTTAATACCTCACCTTGAGGGTTTTCAACTGTTCTTGCATTTTTTACACTATTCACTGTTTTTTTTTTTTTAAAAGGCAGGGGAGTGGAATTGCTTCACTGGTACAAATGCAGAGACCAACAGATGCAATGAAGAAATTTGTACAATAGATTTAAAATATATCGCATAAAAGTGTAAATTGGCAGTCTGTGTTTGAAGGTATCTCTTTTTGATGTATTTTGTAACAATGATTTCCCTCATGATTTTGGTAAGTTGCTGCTTAGTGGAAGACATAGCCCTGAAAGACGTATTTTAGTTCCTGACTGATGGAGGGTTATGATGGCACCAGTGTTTCTGACAAGTTTAAAAGACGCAAGGATAAAACACTAGACAGCATTCCAGATTTCTCAGCAGGAAAATGTAAATCTCCTTAATTTTATTCCTACTGAGCTGTGGCAGCTAAGGTCTTGTATTTAAATGCGATTTATTAAATAGACAGCATGGTGATGATAGGAGCAGGCTGTGTGTTATATGTATCAACAAGTTCTCATAAGCCAAATACGTTGTCAAAAATTCATATTCCCATCTATGCATTTGTGATAAAGGGAAATAGTTTTAAGAGTATTATGCTTTTATTCTTAAAAGCCTACCAAGGATATTAGATTAGGGAATGGAGCGAGATTTGCTATGTAAATTGATTGGTGAAACCTTCTAGCTTTAAGCCTCTAGAACCTAAACTTATCACAGCGCTGAAGAAAATAGTCACATCTAAAAAAACTCAGCAAAGTGTATAGAGGTTGTAGTAATGTAGAAAGGACAGATATTGTATGATATCTTTAGCATAGTTTATCATTTACTTCAGAAAAACGTTCTTGAAAGGTATTTATCAGGCAGCTCAGTTCATTACCTATTGTGAAAAATTTTGAAAGTGAAAAGGTTTTGGGTTTGTTTTTTTCTTTTTTTAAATGTGTTGATACTGTAAAAAAAAAGGCAGCTGGCAACTTCAAGATGAGATATTATATCTGAGATAAATCTCATCTCCTAGAACCTCTTAGTGTTTTGATGGTGACTATAGGATTTGGAACTCTTGCAATACAGATTAGAAATAGCAGCAAAGTATGAAACAATAGTGGAGAATGATGCATGCTTTCTGCAGATTTTATACACCTTTATAAAATATAAGGAGGTGGCTGTTACATATATACGTACACTGCTGCATGGAGTTACATACTAAGCTTGATGCAAGTGAATAGTTACCCACTTTAATGAGCTGGACTGTAGACTTGCATGGACTATGGGCATGCATAGTGAAGCATGAATGGTAGTGTTTATAGAATCAGGGCCTAAATTTGAAATATAAACATAGTTCACTTGCCATTTAAGTATAGATACCCCTGCAGCAGAATGTAGTGAATTTAGCAAGAATATGATTTTTGCTAAATGGCAGCTTTTTGAAGAGGAAATAAAGATCTATTTTTCTAAATATAAAGCAAGAATCATAATAGAATGATCCAATTTGAGCATTTGTCAGACCTCTTCAGTAAGTGCCATTAGATATTTAAGGACCAAAACAGACATTATTTTGGTTTATTCAAACAACTGCATCTCTAGAAGGGCTTTGCCTGTACTAGTGTGCTTAAGAACTGATTTGTTAGACTCAAAAGCATGTAATCTCCTGAAGCATGACCTACATTTCTTACCATCATTTTCTTCCTACAGAATTTTCTAGCAAAGTAGTTCATGATCCTGTCTAGTTGATGAGACTGGACAAGTTAGTAATGTGAGAATGAACTTCAGCAGACAGTACAGCTTTTTAAAAGCAGGATTGTGTATATTCTTTGTATTCTGGGAGAGACTCAGCCCTGCTCCATCCAGAGCCTGAAAAGAGAGTATCCAAACTGCCATAGCCTACTCGGCTAAAAGCCACGTGATCTCATTAGCACTGAGCTGAACCCAGACTTCCAAGCATTACAAAAAGGAAGCTCAAGATGCAGGGATGGTAAACATAGTCTCACAGCTTTTGGTTGATTTTGTGCTCAATCTGATTAAATGCACCTCAACCCAGAATATGCTGTTTACATGCAGGCAGAGTCTGAAGGCCATGATTTTGTAATTGCAAAAAAAATTTCAAACATTTTTTTGCATACTTGAGAATTGTTTTATACATCTTTTCTTTAGAAAACTCGGTGATGATAATGTCAGACACAGGCACCACTTATGCAAACTTTTTTGATTTACTGCAGTCATGCGACTAAACTTGGGAAACCAGCACTGTCAGCTTCCTAAGCTAATGTGACGGCAGAACTGGCATATGATGCCAAGTTATGGGCTGAGGAGTGATTGTTCACTTGAGAATAGCTTCTGGCTAGAATCCTGAGCTTGTCTCTTCCTAAAACTGGCGTATTGTTCAAATGAAGAATCAATTAAAAGTATCAGTTTTGCTTAATCTTTTTCTATTAGTATATTGGATAAAAATTATTAATATTTCAAGATAATGCTTTCAGTAAAATGTTATTTGGAGTGACTCTCATTTGTTAATGTGAACTGTTACAAACATCCAAAATACATAAAGAACTTCTATTTTTGCTTATTCTTAGGGAGAGGTGGAGATAATGTCTTTTATCTAACTCGATATGCCAAATTTAGCTGTGACTTTGGTCATATGATTGGATGGACTGGATCACATGGAACATGTTGCTGCACAGAGTTTGACTCTCTATATATGCTAAATTGCTGTCAGAAAAGATCGTATGAGGATGTGAAGCTAAGGTTGGAATATCTTGGTCTTCTCCTTATTTTCTCTTAATTTATTCAGAAAAAACATTCTCTATTTATTTTACAAGTTAAAAATGAAATTCACAAGTATCTATATTAAGTTTCCTCCAATGAAGCCTACTGTTTTAACTGGCAAACAAAGTGACCGTTCCCATGAATGAGAGTCTTCCCATGCAGTTCAAATGAAATGGAGTCCATCCAACATTGTGTGTTAAGTTAAAGGTTTTACTCTTGAGAGAGCTGGAAACAGAATTCCTGTTGAAAATCTGTTAAAGTAGGGTAGTTAACTCCCTAAGACATTGTGAATGTCATAAATTTGTCTTGTAAAAGATGAGGCAATTTGGTTGCTACTTTTCTATTTCCTTTCAAGCCTCTTTGTTTGCTGGTTCTGCCATCGTAACATGCATGAGTAGCTTTCTTGAGGATTGCTTTTGCTGAGCTTATTGGAGTTTTAAATTTGTTTTGACTTAAGATCTAGTAGCAAGCCTTGTTTTTAATTTGCAGTGCGAGTTGATTGCATAATTGTGAAGTTGTTTGACATGTGTGATACAATTTGATTTGCATTCCTGCCAGTTTTCAACTGTAAGAAACAAAATCTGTTA
This sequence comes from Calonectris borealis, assembly GCF_964195595.1. Taxonomy (NCBI): domain Eukaryota; kingdom Metazoa; phylum Chordata; class Aves; order Procellariiformes; family Procellariidae; genus Calonectris; species Calonectris borealis. The sequence continues at coordinate 25,280,936 of NC_134318.1, forward strand.
GTAACAATTTTAGCGGGAGTCATTGGAGGGTTCTTACAGTTTGTTTTCCATTTCCCAGAGACTGAAAGATGGCACTTTTCTAAAACTATTTGAACACTTCACATTATTGTTTAGCTGAGCTGTATATGTTGATGTAAGTGGCTTTGATATTTTCAGGGGAAAAAAGTGAAAAAATTAATATATTATATAAAATATATATTCTTATATATTATATATATTATATTTTTATATATATATAATGAAGTATAGAATGGAAGAAGCAATATAACACTGACAGAAGCAAGGATTTAAAAAGAAAAGTAATTGAATTATAGCAAATAGCCATTAGGATGTCTTGTGGAAAAGCATAGACTTCATTGAGACCTGATTAGAAAACTTGAAACCTGTAATTATACTGGTATAGAGGTACTTGGCCCCTTGAAGGATACATACGTAGAGTTGGCAAAGTATTTGCCCCATGACCAACAGATGCTGGAAATCTATGGAGGAGACATAGTCTTGCCCATGCAGACAACAGCTATATTCAGGCTGGCCTGTGCATGTTACACCACTGGAGTTTTTCTGATAATGTGGCTCTGATTGTCACTGATTGATTTCTTTCTTTCCATTATGCAGTAGCAGGGAGACTTGAAATAGCATTAATTCCCGAGTAGATTTTCTCTGGAAAAGCCACAGAATAAGCAGGTGATACTATTGTAGAGAGCAGAGTAAAAGGAAACTGAACTGGGAGAAGCATATAATCAGATAGCAATACAGGTAAAGTAGTTAAGAAGTATTAGAGATTATACAATAATAGAAATGGCAACAAAGGTGTGATTTCCATGAGTTCAGAGAAAGTCTAACAAACTATGCAGTGGAAGTGAAATAACTGGCCAGAGACCAAAAAAGTAATTCTGAAGATGCAAGGTCTTTGTGGTGCATGGAAAGCAGTTGATTTAGAACCAAGGTGGGTTGTTTCAAGTTATGCATCTTCTTTAAGCTATTATCAAAATGTGTGACCGTTACTTGCTCTAAGTACTTACACAGAATTGCTATAAATTTATATAAAACATAGGACTGTAAAAGACTACTTTGGTCATTCTTTGTGGTTCCCCACAATTGCAGGCAACTGTGAAATAATGCCTACTCCATTTCAGCCTACAGAACATACCACGAACCACAAAACGTTTTTTTCAATACCCTATAAAAAACTAAAGGCGATGTAGTACAGAACCAAAGTGCATGGAAACTACAGCGTCCCATAAGACAAAACCAGGAGAGGTTGAGGATACCACCAGTATTTTAGTTGCCTACAGTGCCATCGCACTTAAATCTACAGCTGCTTTCAGCTGAATAATTTAAATTATGCTGTGATAGATTGGTATTTTTAAATTTGCAATAACCACAGTTCTTAAATCTGTTATTCACAGGGAGGTATGTCAAACTGGTCACAAGATCTTCCCTTGGTATGTTTAATGGTCAGCTAATAATATGTTCAGAACCGGCTATTTTTTCACTTCAACCTCTGCATACAAGTGGCTAAAGTTAAATTGTCTCCTTCATCCTAGTGAAAATTTCTAGTCAATTTTATTTCACAGTTGTGATTTTTTTTTATTTTTCTCCCTCTCCCACTGCTATGACCTTGTTCTTTACTTGGTTTCTGCATTTCTCTAGCTGGGAAGAGACAGTGAGTGCTATGGCTGACCAGTATTTTAGTGTGCCACAGAAATGTTTAACAATACAGATCTGCTCATCTTTCCCTTGATGGAATCACTAATTTCATTCCTTCTCCTTTACTAGCAGCCATTTATTATAAAACCTGTAGGAACTTACTTTACGATTTCTCTTACTTTTAAAAATTTGCTTGAAATTAGTTCAACAAAGTTGGAACACTCTATGACACAATTTTACCTTACTCTTGAAATGTATCCTGAATGCATTTGTCTTGTTTACTTATTTGTCAATGGCATAATAATACAGATGTTAGCATTTTGGAACCTGCTTTGCTACTTTACTTTAGACTTCAAAAGAAGAGTAAGCATAAAGAAAGAAATGCTATATATATATCCCAGAAGTGATATTATGTGCTAATATACAGCATCTTCTGTAGAGCTCAGTAGGGATGAAGAGAAGCCCTCGCAGTAGAAACGCAAAACCTCATTGCTGATCATTTTCATGGGTAAGAGATGGGGATAAGGATAGCCTGATTCCTATCGTTTCCTATCAAATCAAAGACAGTCTTTACACTGAGCATAGTAATGTTGTTTATACAATAAACAATGTTACTACTCTTTGCCTAACAGCAAAGAAATGTGACGCGTGATCCCAAGATAATGGCAAAGACAGTGATAATGACAGTAAGAGTTAAGTTTACTTGTTGCTAGTAAATTACTCATATATATGGGAAAGTATGTGAGATGCAGCAAGGAAAATTCCGACTGGACCTAAGGAAAAAAATCCACCGTGAGGATTGCCAAGGGTTGAGACAGGTTGCCCAGAGAGACTGTAGAATTGCCATCCTTGGATATATTCAAACTTTATTTGGATAAAGCCCTGAGCAATCTGATTTAACTTTAACATTAGACCTGCTTTGAGCAGGGGCATGGACCAGATGGTGTCCAAAGATCATTAGTGTATCGTTCTATTCTAGATACAGTTCTAGTGGATAGGGAATTTAACACTGGAAATAGAAGATCCAAAAGTGGTTATATTTGATCTATTTTTCATACCTGAATAAATATGCAAGTATTTCAAGTAAGTTGCCAGCAGTTTGAGGGAGGTGATCTTCCTCTCTATTCAGCACTGATGAGATGACATCTAGAGTGCTGTGTCCAGTTCTGGGCTTCTCAGTACAAGAAGGATATGAAGCGAGTCCAGCACAGGGCCACAAAGATGATTAAGGGGCTGGAGCATCGTTCACGTGAGGAGAGGCTGAGAGTGTGGGGACTGCTCAGCTGGGGGAAGAGAAGGCTCGAGGGGATCTTATCAGCATGTATAAATACTTGATGGGAGGGAATGAAGATGAGGAAGTCAAACTGTTCTCAGTAGTGTCCACTGACAGGACAAGAGGTCATGAGCACAAATTGAAACACATGAAACCCCATCTGGTCACAAGAAAACATTTTTTTACTATGAGGGTGGTCAAAACTGGAACAGATTGCCCAGAGAGGTGGTGCAGTCCCCATCTGTGGTGATATTCAAAACCCAACTGGACACAGTCCTGGACAACCTGCTTTAGCTGACCCTGCTTGAGCAGAGGGGTTGGACTAGATGATCTCAGGAGCTCTCTTCCAACCTAAGCAATTCTGTGAAGTTTTCAAGATTTTAAAAGTCATGAAGTGGCATTTCCATGAGATGTCTAGAGACTCAGTATTCAGTGAAGGTGAATGCTGTGGCTTCCCTCTAAATATTCAGATTGCTCCACAATGTCTATTAAGAAAAGTAGGGATTTTTTTTTCATTATTTTCCCAGTCCAGATGTGTCCCAGTAATTCTTCCATCTACAAAATACAAGTAACTCTTAGGATAACTGGAGGGTAATTGGAGACTTGCCTAGAAACAGACTCCAGTGTAGCTCTATAGGGATATAAGGTTGTACTCACGTGGATCTACTTGCAGAATTAGAATTATTCATTTCAAATGTTACTGAGAACTTGGCTGTATTGACCAATGTTTATTTTCTCTCTGGAATTTACTTGAGAACTGACATCAAACATTGATATTTTTCAAAAATGTTGGAGCTGCGTTAATGAGTAGAATTAATTAAATGCTTGGGTTCACAAGTTCTTATGTGTCCTGGCTGTTCCTTTAAAAAGATACATTTTATTTGTATTACATGTAAATAATTACTCTGTTTCACATTAGGATGATCCAGTAGTTCAGGGATTTTAACAAACTACTCTACTTTGATAATACTTAGAAAGCAGTCTTTATTTTCTTTGTGTTAGACAAGATCATATATGTAAAAAAGACTTAGTTTAAAAAAAAAAATAAGTATTGTGTTAAGGACACTCTAAGAACTGCTGAGTACATGTCAGTCGATAGGAAAGTCAGAAGTTTAAGAAACACGGAAAAATGAGAGCGGCTGCATTTTCATCACTGAGTTGAGGGCTATAGTCACCCTCTCTGTAATACCACATTTGCTGTCACTAATACATGATATATATTTACTCTGACTAGCTCAGTTCATTTTGTCAATTCTGTTTCTCTCATAATATGAAAATGACCGCCTTGTTTGATTCAAACGCTATTCCTCTGTTACTTTTTAACTGCTATAAGTAGATCAAAATGCTCACATCACTTATATGGCACTATATTTTTAAATAAACCTGTTGTTGTATGCAATGCTAGGGGTTAACTACCTTTGAAATTATAATTAATTCATAAGCATTTATTAACATAATTTGTTTCCACATGATATAAAGTAGGAGTAAGTATTTAAGGATCTTTGTTATACTACTTTCCTCTGATAATGAAATGAGAGCTGCTTCTGCATTGCTGCTTGTTTGTTCTTTATGTTGTGGTCTTGAAAGGTGCTGAATGCCTCAACTTTCATCATGTTCAGTGAGAGTTAAGGGCACTCAGCATCTCATAAATACAGCTTGGTACCAGCGGGACTGAGCTCCTACGTTGTGGAGAGATGAGGCAAGAATTTGTCATGTACACTGTCACTTACCTGGCATGGGACTGGTAATCCTTAAAAAAAGGCCTTCATTATGGCTTGTGAGAATCTATACCAGTTGTGTATATTTGCAAGTACCACAACTGCTGTGCAATTATTACTGTATGGGCTACACAGTATAACAAATGATGTAACTGTGTTTTTAATGTGCTTGAATAGAACATTGTGTATCCATTATTGTGTAAACATGAGTCTAGCTGATAAATTTGTTTAGAATTTTTTTTTTTCTCCAATAGAGACACTTGATAAACTATCCTTTGAAATCTCACTTAGAATCCAGTTTATTTTTAAAACAAATCTTACCAGATGCAGTCATTTTGAAACAGCCAGGAGAGCATCAGCAGTTGCTTGTTTTAAATGCATGTATATAAGTTTAATAACGCTGTATCATGCTTAGTCTACATTCAAGAAGGGCCACTCATGCTCATTCTGAAAAATGTCAACTTCCGCTAAACTGACAGAATGTGACTCCTAATTAAAATAGCCCCATGAGATATATATAGTCTGTTGTCTACTTTCTCTGTTAGAGTTTAGCATTCTCTAACCTTTGACTCAGCAGTGTGTGCTTTATGGTATAATAATGCAAACAATGGTTGACAATAGAAGGCCAAAGCCATCAAAACACAACTTTTTGTTAAACTATACCACGTGCTGCTTTGAAAGATTTTTAGCTTTATAAACTTTTGTTCATGTTGTGGAGAAATAATCTCGTACAAGATGAACATTTTATCAGGAAAAATTGTGCACGTTCTGTTGAATTACTCTGTCAGGTTTATCATGCATTCACCACTGCACTGTAACTTCAGTTGTAACGGTTTTAAATGCACCTGACTCAGCCTGGCAATTGAATTGATGTAAATGGAGATCTACTGCAGGAATGGATCTACAGAAGTAGGAAAGGATGGCAGGAGCAGGCCTAAGTTATTAAAGCCTTCTGCTGTTGCAAGCACATACCCAAGGATGAAAGGGAGACTGCACTGGAGGGCCAATGCCAAATGAGTATTTATTTCAAATGCAGAATGGAAAAGCAAAGACCTAGCACAGTCACAGGTAATGTGATGGTATTGCAGCTAATACAGGAAATGCCTTCTTATATTTTTGTTATTATTGTTAAAAGGAGTGTAGAAGAAATTTTCTAGGAATAGTGCAACTGAAAGACACCATTAAGGCAGCTTTAGTTTTATGGATAATTTCCTGGTAATATAGTGCATTTCGGGGGGGGGGGAGGAAGCAGATGTATTGAACCACAGAGGCAGCTTTCACTCCTGCTTGATCGTTCTCTGGCTAGTTGGTCCCGGTTAGAGGGAAGCACGTGTGTAACGTGTAACTGTTTACAGGATTTGGGCCTAACTTAGTCCAGTGGTTTAGCGTTTCTTCTTGAGGGATGGAGAAATGGGTTAAGTTTCACCTTCCACGGGCAGAAGCTGAAGTTGTTTTTAAGAAACGGCGTAAGGGCCGAAGCGACGTGCCGCGGGGAGCAGCGGGCTGGGGCGCGGGCTGCGCTGCCGCCGCTCCTGCGCTTACCTGCGGCCGGCAGCGCCCCCGCTCCGCTCCCGCCTGCCCTCCGCCTCACCTCCACGGCCACCCGCCCCCGGTCCCCTCCGCCCGCCCGGTGCCCGGGCGGCGCGGCCGCCCAAGGGCCCCCGGCGGCTCCCGCCCCGGAGCGGCGCTGCGGGCCGCGGCGCAGCAAGACTCGGCCGGGGAGCAGCGCCTGCGCGCCCGTCCCGCCCGCCCTGGGACCGGCCGCGGCAGCCTGGCGGGGAGGGAAGGGGGGAGGGCTCGAAGGGGTGGGAGGCGCACGCCGTTTCCCTTTCTCTTTCGCTGGGCGGCCGCCCGCCCGAGGCCGCTGGGCTGCGCCAGGTACGGCGGGGGGCCGAGGCGGGGGCGGGAGGCGCCGCAGGTGCGCGGGGCGGAGGGACAAGAGCCGGGCAGCGGGGGGAGAGCCCGGCCGCCGCCGAGCTGCCCCGCCCGCCGCCCTCGCCTGCCGGCCGGCTCCCGCCGGCAGGGACGGTGGGGGGGGCTCCTCCCCGCGGGGGCCCTCCGAGGCCTGCGGACCGCGGCGCGCCTCGCCGCGGCGGGGGCGTGCCGGGCGGGCAGCGGGGCGCCCGCGGACCCCGCGGGGGCTGGCCGGCGGCCCCTGCACCTGTCACCATGCCCCGCGGCGCCGGGGGACTTGTCCCGCTGGCGGCCGGAGCCTGGCGGGGGCAGGGGCGCTGCCTCGGAGCTCGGCTGCCGAGCGCCGGGCACACAGCTGCTGCTGCGTGAATAGTGACCCGCGTGCCCCTGCCAAGTTCATGGCGACACTTGTCCTCTGGGGCGTCGTCCCCGGTGTTGTGCTGCTAGGCTTCCACACCTCTCTCTTTCCACGTGTGTTACAGGTAGGAAGATGACTCGCCTGGCACAGGAGCAGGAATTACGAGCCACGTCCCTGTGAGACCTCCAGAATTAAGAGCAAATGCCCGGAGAAGTCCAGCTGCACGGAGCAGCGCCACAGCTCTTGTGAACCACGGGCATTGACGCCTCTCAGACTTGCTCCTCTGGCCCGAGCACTCTGCCAGCATTTCCTGCCCCACGAATGGCTACTCAGAGGAAGCACTTGGTGAAAGATTTCAATCCTCATATCACCTGCTATATCTGTAAAGGCTATCTCATCAAGCCAACTACAGTAACTGAGTGCCTCCATACCTGTAAGTAGCGCTTTGCAAAATATCCCTCCTTCATTAGTGATACTTCCTTGAAGTGTTACCTGTTCAATATGATCTCTGTGCTGCTTTTTGTTTACTTCTGAAGCGTTGCATGAAATGCTATGCAGTTTTTGGTGGGGTTTCCTAGACATTGGTCTGCCATTTGGGTCATCTTGAGGGCATGTCAACTCTGCTTAACACCTTGCAGAGTAAAGATACCCCTTTTCTTTCCCCCAAGCTAGTGGTGATTGTGCTGGCTGTAGCACCAAACGTCTATCACTGTGGCCTGGCTGATGTCAAGTAAGATCATTAGGTCGGGTGTGGTATTTTGATAATATAACTATGCTTTTGAAATTTAAGCCAAAGTATCTGTTGGCAGTGTGCATGATGGATACACCAGTTTGGTCAGTACTGGCTCACATCTCTCTGTCGTGTGTTCCATGGCACAATGCAAAGAAATACTTGAAAGTTGGCAAAATATTTATTTAGGGAGTATATCTCTTTGAATGAAACTGACTCAGGAAAAATTATTCAGGTTGTCTTTTGCTCCTAATACTTCTAAAACATTGGTGTGTATGAATTATATTAAATGTATGAATGGTCCTATCAAACTCGGTCATCTTAGTTCCACAAGTTAAATTACTTGCACACTTGACTTTTTTACATTTATTCCTGAATAGAAGATAGTTTGCTTGGAACTTCTTGAGAATTTTGCATCTTTCCAAATAAAACTTGAATTCTTCTAACGGAAGAGTAAGGGGAACTATATGTTTTCTGGTAGATTTCCCATTTTTAAACCTTTAATAAATGTCCGTTAAAAGCCTTGTCTTGGCATTTCCTGTCATTTCTGCACAGTGTTGTTCTTGCAGTTGTTACTGTCTTCACTGTTAACTTTTACATTATGGTGTTATGTCCCTAGTATATCAAGCATGTAGAGAATTAAAACATATCATTCCTGTATTTTGTTCACAGCACAAAGGTAATATTGTTTACCGTTATAATAATATTATTTTTAGTTTAGTTTTTGAGAAAAAATAATATTGAACTGACTTTTTCCATGTCTAATATCAGCTGAGGATTATAATGTATTTTGTGGTATTATTCTTCTGTTTTGGGTTACTCGGTAAAGGAATTTTAAGTTCAGGAGAAGTCAAGCAAAGTGTCCTTATAAGAACTTGAAATAAAACAGGGGAGAGAGAGGTATATTAGCTATTATTAAATTATCCTTCCCTTTAAAGAAAAAATTCCAGCATTAGTTAATTTTTTTCATGGTTGAAGCTTAATGAACAGTAGTAACTTTTAAAAGGTTGGGGTGAGGGGAAAAAAATTGCATCAGAAATCAGCTCAGACTTACAAAAAAAATTGTTTTTATTATGATATCTTTCTGTTTAGATAATTTATTTGTTTATTTACTTTTGCTCCCATTACAAAACAATAATGGCAGGAGGAGTGTTTTTTTCTCAGCAGCATCTGTTTCTTTTGTTCACTTGTAGATTGTGAGCGCTTCACTGAGACAGCTCTGTTACTGCCTAGTCCCCAGATTAGCGCACGTGAATTCCACTGAGCTTCCATATAGGCACACAGGTCTCCTCTCAGAAAAGCTGCCACATGTTTGGGTCATTAAGTAGAACTACAGGAAAGAAGGTGGTGTTTCTTTAAAGCAAAGTTTAGTTGCCAAAATACGAAGCTTACAATGATGGAAAGGAAAACAAAAAACTTCAAGTGGTGATATGGAAGCCTTATGTCTCTAGAGGAAAAGGTGATCTGTATGTGGCAGAATTCAGGAAGATACTCTGAGAAATTATTTTACCCTTTGGCTTTTAGAAAATATTTAAACGTGGTTTTTTTTTTAAGTGCGGGTATGGTTCTTCAGTCATATGCAAATAGTTACCACAAAATACAATGATTTTAACTGTCTTTTTGTATTTGTCTCGTACTACGAATTGCCATAATTCAAAACAGTATTGCACAAATGATCAAAATCTGCAGATATTAACGGTTTAAGAAGTAGCATGAATTCATTAGATACTGGGAGTACAATGTATTACTCGGACAAGGTGAAAAGCATGTATTGACATAGATGTTCTCCAGTGATCATAGAGGAACTAATGTGATCAATAGTAACCAAATCAGTTAGCGGTTAATTCACATCATCTGTGTTTGCTGAAAAATGTTAAGTAGTAAAGTTCTGCTCTGAGAAATGTGTGCATTTTTAATAAGAGATGTTTCTGATAGGGTTTTTGGAAATGTTGGATAGATGACTGCACCGTTTAGTGGGAAGAATAAGTGCAAATTGGGCATCAGCAGTCCAAACTTTCCTATTTCTGTTGGGAAGGAAATGCTTATAATACTGCAAAATAATTAATTATTCTGCAAATTCAATACTTAGTTTCTTTTTTGCTACTTGCAACAGAATGGTTTTCTCTTATGGACTGAGACCTTTTTTTCTAGTCTGTTACACAGTTGTCAAGGATGTTTAAGAACTACTGGTTGAAGTAGGCTAGATGTGAGATAAAGGGTATGGGTATGTCCCATTATCTGTCTCCTGAGTCATTCCGTTGTTTAGTACAGTGTGCGCTTACAAAACTTGGAAAATAAACTTTCCTCGGGAACATTCTTTAGTGTCCTAAAAAATACCAGACCATTTGCACAATCGTAGAAATGTTGGTTGGAAGGGACATCTGGAGGTTGTCTAGGCCAACTTCGTGCATGAGGCAGGTTAGTTGCCAACACTATACCAGATGAAGCCATGGCTCTGTATAATTGAGTTGTGAATTTCCAAGCGTGGAGTCTCCACAGCCTCTCTCAATAACCATTTCCAGTGTTACGCTATTTACCTAGTGAAGAAGTTTTTCTGAATGTCCTATCAAACAACTTGTGACCATTACTCCTTGTGATACTATTTGTCACTACCAAGAAGAGTTGGGCTCTGTCACTCCTGTAACTGCTACTCAAATGGTATAGGCTGTTAGATCACTTGTTAGCCTCAACCATGACTTCCTTTTGGTAAATCGGTATTGCCTATTCTGATTATGTTTTTGTCCCTCACATAGTTGGGAATTGATTCCAAGGGACGTGGCATGATCTGCCATCTTTCCAGGGAGCTAGGGGAGACTGTTTAGCTGTAGTTACCTGCGTCATCCTTCCCATCTTTCTTAAAGGTGGGCATAACACGCTACCCTTTTCCAGTCATCAGGCACCTCCCATAATCACCATGATTATGGTGATGAGCTTTCAGCTTGGTGAATCCTATAGATTTGAATACATCCAGCTTTTCTCAGTAGGCCCTAACCTGCTGCTCCCTGGCTGCTGGTCATCCCTCTCCTTCCCAAATCGTGCTGGTATGCGTGGAGATCTGGGATCAGGCTCTGCCTGTGAAGACCAAGGGAAAAAAAATATTGAAGACTTCAAGCCTTTCTATATAATCTATTCCTAAGTTGTTTCCCTCATTCGTTAACAGACCCACATTTTATCTCGGTTTCCTTCAGCTACTAGCCTACTTGCAGAATCCCCTTATGTCCCTCATCAGTTTTAGCTATGGCTGGGCTTTGGCCTTCCTAATTTTGTCCCTAAGTGCCAGAGCAATGATTTTATATCCTTTTGTTTCCCATCCTTGTTTCCACTTCTAATATGCTCTATTTTTGCATATTAATTAGTAAGCTTGTGCACCAAGCAATTCTTGTGCACTAAGCAGTCGTTCTGACAAAATTCCCTGTACAATGGGCTGGTTAGCTCTTGAGGTCTAAATAAATTTGCTTTAAAAAAAACTAGCCAGCTCTTCTAAGTACCTTTCTTTCTAATGATAGCCTCCTTGGGAAATCTGGCTAGCAGTTGCTTAAACAAGCTGAAGTCCCATCTCCTGAAGTTCAGAATCCTAACTCTGCTGTTTAACTTTGTATCCTTCCTCGAGATGCTGAACTCAGTCATCCTGGGGTCACTGCAAGGCAAGCTGCCATCTGCAGCTGTATTCATCACCAGTTTTTCCCTGTTTATGAACAGCAGATCAAGTGGTGCATTACTCCTAGTTGGTGTCTGTAGTATTTGCCTTAAGAAATTGTCAACCCATGCAGTCTAGGAAATTTCAGAAATGTCCTTCCATGCAGGAAGATGACCAGAGATGTAATTTTCAATATCAGACCAATAATCTTGCAACCAGAGTGTTTTTCAGATTTTGCTAAAAACTTATACTCTCAGCAGGAGATCCCAAAAGAACTTTACTGCAGCAAAATATCCCACCCTTAGACAAGCAAGCTGAGCTGCTTTCATACTCCTTCTTCTGCAGAAGCTTCAGTCAACGGCATGTAGCAGGTCTTAAAGGTTAGCAGATCTGTCTTATTTTGAAATAGAAGACTTCAACTCAAAAAGACTTTCTTGATCACCACGTACTGAAGTTATCTCTCGCTTTTAACAAAAGGGAATCCAGTCTGACTGTGTCTGGTAATTGTAATTAACAGTGGAGTAGTCTCACCTGTATAGTTTCTGAGAAGGTGGTTAAGTGTATTAAAGTTTTCTGTCCTGTTTTTATGCAGACACATTTTCCCTAAAAATGCTTTTAAAGCAGGTTTAAGGTAGCTAGTGAAATACTTCATTAAACATACCAAATGACTTGTTACATCTCTATGCCATTACTGAGATGGGTTTGATGTTCCACTAGCTGTGAGTATCCTGTGCCTCTCCTTTGCTGACTGGATCAAAGAGTGATTAACTTTGAGAGAGGAGATCCTTGGAAGAATTCAAAGAATGAGTTCTGACAAAGAATTTGTCCCACAATTAACTAATTAAGCTTTCTCTTATAGAATATTTTGTTTAAAAAATGCAATATGAAGCTTTATTTAGGTACCTTGTTAATCAGCATTTAAAAAAAAAACCTGGGAAGAGTCTTCTCATTGAACAATATGTGTGTAGATATGCATAAGATAGGTACTTTTTTTGTTTGCATAAGATGATATACAGCACAGTCCTGACACTTGTATCTGTATTTTTCAGCTGATTACAAAGATCTGAAAGAACGTGTGAACCAGATATCTCAGTATTGGAAAATGTAGCATTGTGTAGTATGTTATGGTTGCCAGCCAATTAGCATATGTCACACAAGTACTTTTATCAGCTGTAGTAAATCATCTTATGTGAGTTTAACTTTTATTGTGGCTCATCTGAAGTGTCATAGTACAACCATGAAATTCAGGTCCTTATTTCACTGGCATGTGTAGCACATACCTCAAAATTCTGCAAACTGTGTACATTTTGGTTAAGCTGTTTTCTTTTGTCAGTTTGCTGCCACACGGTGACCTACAGTAAAGCAAGTGAAACCATATCATTTTATTAATCTGTACTGGAAGCATTAAAAGTTTTTGATTTGGTGTTTTTTTTGGTTTTGTTTGGGTTTTTTCCCCTAAGTGCTGAATTAAATATATCTGTAATTTAATCCTGTTTAAAGATTCCCTTTTCCCCCTACCCTTTTCACCCAATACTTAGACTTCACCCCGTTCTCTGAAACTTCAAAGTGATGGGCTTTGAAAAATGTCCAGTGTTTTATATTGAGAATAACAGAGGATGATTATACCTATCATATCTGAAAATACTGGTTGATGATCCTATTCCTACTAGGAGTATCATGTATCAGTTCATTATTCTTAAGTGCTGGAATTTATGTGTATTTTTTACTTTTACATTGTCATCGGTAAATCACATTTAGTTTTGACAGGCAAATCCTCATAGCACTATAGCTTTACATGAGAAAAAGCAAAAGTTGTTTTAGATTACTACAGTATTGATTTACAATTTCAGGAGGTTTTTCATGGTATAAGATGACCTTGTGATTTGAGCTGGCTGCACAAAGACTTGATCCAGACCTGTATGTTTGTTGAGGTAGGGAATACATCCATATAGGACTGGCTTAAGATTCTTGGTTCTTTATGACGTTTTGTCTGTATATATTCTACTCAGAGACCTCTCTTACACTGGAGATTAAGCTCTTCATTAATCATTAGTCCCTTTCTTGGACCAAGCATGTCTTCCAAGGGTGCCATCTTCTCTCAAAAAAAGGTATAAAGAGAGCATATAAATGTATTCAGACTAAGGAATTCAGTTCCTTTCCATAGATTGGTTTATATTATAAATATTTCTTCAAGTTACATTATTGTGGATTTTAGCAGACTTTGTGTTTCGCAGTGTTTAGTATTTGGGAGGTTTTGGGGAGTCAATCATCTGACTTTAAATAAGTGTGTTAGTTATCTATCCTGTGACATAGAGTTCTTCTGAACAGTAATAATTTCAAATTTCTTCTAGCTGTAAATGAAAGCCATAACTCAGATAGGTCCTATTTGTCTTTAGTTTGGAAAACAAACAAAAAGATTAGCAAAGCCAAGTTTAAAATATCTTTACGAGACAAATCAATGAGTCCTTTTCAAAGCAGTCAGATCAGTGTCATCTCATCACAGATTTCGAGAACTTCTCTGATGTGAATGGAGCAGAGATCCCAAGAGCAAGTGAAGGGAATTAAATTCTCTTCAAAGAATTTCAGACATAGCTTTCTTAAAACATAGGGAAATGCTTTCTGAAGGAGGCTAGTACTAATTGCTTACATTAAAAAAGAAACCACTCTGGTATTGATACGAAGCCACTGGTAATCCTTTTGAAGAATTTGTGCTAATCCTCTTAGAGTCTCCATTGCTAAAAATTTCCCAAATAAGAGAAGGTTAGGGGTTAGGCTTATCAGTTCCAAAATTAATCTTGACAAGTACCAATTACATTTATACCATTTTTTCCAATTTTTTTTATTCTTTATCAATCATTTAAAATTGGTGTCACATTAGAAAGACTGACTCCATAGAGATGCTGCTGTTTCTACTGGACAGGAGGCTTAAAAAAAAAAAAAAAATTAAAGACCAATCCCTTCCTTTATTATAGGAGTTAGCAGAAGAGGAACTCCATCTCACTTGCAGTTCTCCATGGAAAAGGAGTTATCCCTAAGCTCAGTGTCCCTGAAGTCAAGTCACAAAAGCTAGAGTAAACCAAACCCTTATGTTACTTACCTCATCAACTTTCAGCTGAATTTCCATATGACCATTATACACAACTGTGTTAGACTTCACAATTTCATCATCATACTAGCTTCTCAGACTTTTTTTTCCTCACACTCTTTAAATTGAGGTTCTCCAAGCAATGGACTTTCTGAGATAGCAGATGATTCTTAATGTTGCAGTTCTCATCAGTATTGTCATCCCCCACCACTAACCTGTACACTTTCTGCTGAGAGAAGTAGTGTATCATCATCTCCACCTTCAGCACAATACGGGTACCAGGATTATGAGATACCAGGTGCTGCAGTTGAAGAGCTCAACTGACAGTAGCATATTTCACAGATTCCTTGAGAAGTTTGGGCAGAATATGGTTATTTTCATTCTCATTGAAGTCATCCAAGAAGTGCTTATTCTAGGACTCTTGTTTCAGACTTTTACTGTATCTGACATCAGATTTAATAGGTTAATCCTATTTAGTCCTTTGCTTTACTTCACACAGACCTAGTATCTCTGCATTTAATTGCTTTGATGCTCTCTACTTCAATAATATAGAAGAATCATGCCCCAAAAATGTCCTGTTTTGTTTTGTTTTTATAATTAGGAAGAAGACATCTCCTCCGTTAATGAACGGGGAAGATACGATTTTCAACAATGTTAACTACTTCCATTCATGGCGATATTTCTTTTTCTAGACTACCTTCTCTCTGAAAATCTCTGGGTTGCTTAAATACATAAATTTAAATGTAGTTTAGCCACTATGTCTCCAAACGGTCTTCTGTTTGAAATATTTTTATTTTTTTACAGTGATTACAATACATATTACTATCAATTAAAGATGGTTTTGTGCCACATTGTCTTCTGTTTTGCTTTTCCTGTCATGTGTTTAGAGTAGGACATTTTTATGATTGGCTCATTTTTCACTTCTCTAGACGAGCAAGATAAATGAATGACATGATACTAGGATGGCCTATTTCAGAAAGAAAAGCTTACTTCGTCCTAGCTTTCTCATGAACACTGTATCAGAATTTCATGTTAATTAGTGTTATTGGCTGTTGGTTTTTTTCAATTCAAATGACATGGCGTGCGTGTGATTTAGCTGGAGCCATTTTTTTGGACAATCTTCAGGACTACTGGTAGTATCAAAAAAGTGAAGGTACAGTAATTGGAGTTTGAAGATAAGCATGAACATTTTTGGAGAATATTACATCATGTTGTTTGGCCAGCGAATCAAATTCTGTCTGTGCACTTGAATGGTGTTGGTGGCTGCTTGCAAGTAATTCAGGTCTGGACACCTGTAGGGTTTCTATTTGTTCCTTAGTACATGTTTTTACAGAGCATTATGTCTTATGGCAATGCCTGTTCAAAAAGTATAACTTTGGGAAAGCGATGCTGCTTCTTCATCTGTGACTCTGAGACCCACTTGTGACACTTCCTGACCTCAGGGGACCAAGCATGCACCCTGTTATCTAGCTACAAGTGAGAGGGCTTTTGTTTGTTACATGTTACTATACAACACCCCTTCCTCTCCAGGCTGTGTGCCTGTGTACACTCTGTTACCTTTGAAGGTGCTGGTAGTTGTGGTTAGAATCAGGATATTCGTTTAAAGGGAGCACTGCAGAGCAGATTCATGACATCTTTTGGTGAGCAATGTCATGCTCTTACCTATTTACTCTAAAATCTTACAAAACTTAAACCGTTTTAAGGTAAAGTGCAAAAAAACAATTAATCATGATATCTAAAGCAAACAATGCAGTGAAAAACATCTATAATAGATATAGGTGAAGAAGTGATAAAAAATCTCACATCTATTTAATCTTGGCATAGCTAGTTGAAATCAGAAAGCTCTAACCCTTATCCAGCTAGAGCATTAATTTAAGAAAAGAGAATGGTGATTGATGTTCTTGGAGAGGTGATTTTTGTATATATTTTACTGTCTGTGCCTCTTCCCTATTATATCATTGTGTGTATGTGGCTGGGTTTTGTTTAGTGAAGGAACTGAACTATGCCTTCAGTTTCTCCCTGTTCTTTGTGTTTCGGGTGGGTGACAGAAGGAAAGATAGATCAGATAGTTACGGGAGCTGGGATGGCTGAGGAGCTAAAGAATTCCACCTTGTGATGTTTGCCCTGGGTTGAATGTGTGCAGACACTACATCTTGAGAACAACTTTGAGCTGAGAATCTTCATATCTTTTCAATTTCAAGGATAACTTCTGTTATTTTCAATTCTAGAGGAGATTCTCAGTCATATTAATGAGGAGAGATTATAGAAATCTTAACTACATGTTTTTTAAAAGTTATTCAGAGTTGTGCTTTAATTTAAGCAGGTTCTTAAATGCTCTGTTGGGCTGGCATGAGGGCTTCTATGTGGGTGATGAAATTCTTTGTATTCTGTAAGTGTAGTAACAAAATGTTTAGTTTTAAGAATATTAGTTATAAAAAGTATATAGAAAAGTGCAGAAATGTTGTGGGTACAGAACATCACATTTGCCGCTCTGTACTAGACTTCTTACCCTGTGGAAGTGCTAGGGAATGCATGTGCAAAAATCAATTAAGTCTAGTAATTTAACAAATTATAAAAGATCTGTGATACAAGAACTGTTCTGTGATTACAGATTCTTGTATCTGTATGCCAGCGCTAAATACCTCACAACTTGAGGTGAAGAAAAAATTAACTCGTATCCTGAGGGCTGAACGGTGCTCTCATAGCATCAGTGTTCTCGGCTGTTTTGGAGTCCCCACATGCAGAGGACAGCACTGCGCCCCGCTTACTGGGCTTGTTTGGCAGGACTCGTGGGCTTCCTGAGCTCATTTTACCAGATCATCGGAAATCTGCCCTGCATCCAACACTGCTAGAGCCATTTAGCTTGGGGAGAGCGCCAAGAGCCAGCCAGAGAGCTCTGAAGTCTGTCCCTCAGACTTGAAGGGGAAAGTGTATTGTAATTTCAACCAAAGCTATGAAGTTAATGTCCTTAAGTTAGTGTTTTAAAGCAGCTGGAAAAAACACCTGCACGGAGGTTTAATGTGTGTGCATTATCAGTGTCAGCTGATTTGTAGTAACTCTTGGTGAGCATACTAAGGCGAAGATAAATGCAGGCTTCGCTTGTTAGGTGACATTTGTTAAAGGAATTTCAAGATTCCTTAAAGATTGTCATATAATTAGGATTTACCAGCTTGTTTTAGAGGTACTCTTAGTTGTTTAGGTAATTGATGAAAGAAATTACAGTGTTTCAGCAGAAAGCATATTGCAATTGCAGCAGTCCATTTATTTTTTCAGTCCATTTGCTGATGAATTTGCAGTTCTCATTTCAGTTTAGGTGAAGTAATAATAAACAGAGGATAGAGTTTATCTCCATTCAGAATGTTGTAAGGCAATAATAATAGCATGCATATTTGTTCTCATCAGCTTGGCTTCCATTTTCTTATTAATGGCAGTAAAATCTACAGTCTGCAATTAATCATTTGGAAGGAACAGTAGTGTAGCACCTTGTTTAGTTTAATTTCAGTTTATTGGATTTTAAATTCACGTTGTTGTTGTTTTGGGTTTGTTTATACTTGCCATGGTCATGATCCTGATTTTTCAGTATAAGATTCAAGTATTAAATGTTTACTGTATGTTCTGTCATTGCTTTTGAAGGCGCTATGTCAAAAGGGAAACATAGCCACTTTGAACCTGTGTACAGTTTCTGTGAACTTTTCTCCCACAAGAAGTATTTACAACAGTATTTTCAGATGCCAGCAATACTGTTGGAAAGAAAATAATGTGCATAAGTAATTTTCAAATCATCTGAAGTGATGATTGACTCTGCTGGGCTAGAGCTCCCCAGCATGCACTTTCTCAGAACCTGTTCTTTATGTGTGCTACATGATATGGGTTTTGCATTTTATGATGCTGGGAGAATTGTAAGTAGTAAAAATACTGCATACTTTAGAGCAGCAGTTGTCTAACCTGTTCTGCTGAACTCAGTGCTGCTGAACTCAGTGTCTTGGCAGAGCAGAACTAGCTATGGCTTTGAGGAACAAGAAGTGGATAAGGTACATTGTCATTATTTGCTTAAAATCATACTCTTTTATATTTGATGCATGAAGTCGTTAGCTGGTATCATTAGGTCATGTTCAAGCAATATTATTTAGATCTTAGTCTAAGGTTTTTTTAATTTTTTTTTTGTCCCTCAGTTTGTAAGACCTGTATTGTTCAACACTTTGAAGACAGCAATGACTGTCCCAGGTGTGGCAACCAAGTGCATGAGACCAATCCACTAGAAATGTTAAGGTAAGATGACATTGCACAATGTTTGCTGAAATGGAACAACAAAAAATAAAAAAAAAATCTTAATATCTTTATCCTGAAAAGAAATTAAATTTTTTGCTTATTTGTAAAAATATATATATCAACTGTTCTTGACCATAGATTCTGTCAATTTTTCATCTCCCAATAAATTGTAAATTGAGTTTTCAAATATAATAAAAGGAGGAAAGATAAGGGAAAGACACAGAAAGGCTGGGTATATTATACAGATTAAAATAAATATTCTAATACCTCTATTAAACAAATAAATTAACCAGATACCTTTTATTCTTTACATGAAATTAAAGTCTAGAGTTTCATTTTTCCAAATGATTTAGGGCATTCCAAACTGCATGCAACTTTTTTTCTTCTTAGAGCAATGTAGAAAATGAATCATGCAAATAACTGAATGTTTACCAATCTGAATTGAAATCTGCTGTCAGATTAATGAAAAGACACTCATGAAAGAAAGTTTTGACACTGAAAGTGCCCTTTCTTGAGAGTTTGCATTTTTCATATCACAGTAACACATCTTCGTTTGAACAATTATTTTTCTTGAAATTCTAGGTTCTCTTTTAGTGAAGTTAAGTTGAAACAAAGGTGATAGCTATCCTACAAGTATAGTACAGAGAAATCAAGAAATGTCATCAGAAGTGGAAGAACTTCATGTTTTCCTAAAATGAGGAAGCCACTCCCTGCCCTCACTCCCAACACTCCCTCCACCCCCAATATTATTAGTTTGTAATACTGCTATGAACTGAGGAAGAAATATTCTTACATCAATGTTAAAATAAATATTTACATCTGGAATTTACGAGGGTTGGTATTATTATTTCCTAATGCCATTGTGTTTGCTGTGATTTGACATATTCTGCTTTGATTTTTGACTGATGTGTCTGTGCAGAGCAATTCCCGTGCTTCAGTTATATACCAAGAGGATAGGTGAGAGAGATTAAATTCAGCAATTCTAAAGAGTATTATTAGCCTAGGTCTTTATCATCCGAATGTTTTTTGGAAGGGTAGGGCTAAAAGGGTTTATGTAGATGTTTACCATAAGTATTTTTCTCATCTCCTGTCAGTGTCTGAGGCGCTGTGTCAGCTGTAACAGAAGATGCTATACAGAGTGCATAAGGCTACTAATAAGCTGAAAACAAAAGCATTTTAGAATTTTTTTTTTTAATTCTGACAGGACCATTTCATAGGAGCTGAAAAATGCATTTTCTGAAACGTCTAGTAGATGTTTAGTAAAATAATAATATGCAGGAAATGATAGAAGGATGAGAAGAGTTGAGACCACAAGCCAGAAATGCGGGAAGAGCTATTTTCTCTGCAATTATTCCCTGAAACTCCTTTTAGAGTTATTGGGTTTATTTGCCAACAAACTGCATATAGCTAGTAGTTTGCTGGTTGTATTTTATGAAACAGTTTTAAACATTTGCTAAACTAATAATCAGAAGAGCACATGAGCAGTGTAATGGAATTATCTTTTTTGGATGTTGCCTGCATAACTTAATACATGTCTTATACTCTGACTGTAGAGACCAGCCCAATCATTGCTCAAGAATGCAGTCATTTTCTGAGAAATGGCGTTGAACACTCTAGATAGTATTTTTAACTGAGATCTTTGAGATAAACTTTATAAACTACTTTATAAGCTCAATTCTGAGTAACTTCATAACTATGTGAGTTTTTAAGATGTGTCTTTTAGTTGGCAGCACTTAGGGTCTGTTGAAACTATAAGCCTAAGTCTGAAATTCAACACTGAGCTCTAAAATGAAAATCTAGGAAGAGGGTTAAATTCTAGAATTCTCTTTCCTGATTTAGCAGAATTCTGCATCATCAGTATTCAATAGGGTCTGGGTTGGTTATACCACGAAGGCAGGCTTATTTTTTTCTTGGTAGCATGCTGCTTTGGATGCAAGTTTTCCTGAGTGATGGTCTTCATTTCCTTCACTTCAGATAATTAGCAATTATCAGAGAGTAGCTTTGATCTTATAAGTCATTCAATATTATAGAAGAGGTGAAAAAAGAAACTATACGAAGCTAACATAAATCCTTGGTTCTTCTTTCTGTACGTTCTGGTTTGGAGGTTGGAAGATGGGGGGTGGAAAGAGGTGTGTCTAAAGTATTAATGTTCTTGTTTCAGCGTTAACAGGAAGTATCATATTAAATGACTGAGACGAACTTTGGAGATATGTCAAGTAGTTTCATTTTGGAATAGGTTTGATGTGAGTCACAGAAATACAAATCTTTGTTAGAGTGCTCATAGGCGTGGATAATAGGAAACTAAGTTGCATCTGAAATTCAGAATCTTTTTATAATTTCCTATTTTTCTCCCTATAGTTTAAGTTTGGTTTCCCTGTACTTACAGATCAGATAAGTGTTATTTTTTCTGTATTTCTTAAAGTATTGATTAGTATTTATGCTTCATAAAGACGAAATAGCTCTTTTTGTTTAGTTTTTGAAAGAAAATGAAGTCATTGGCTAGAGTATGAAGCCAGTTCTTGCTGCTAGCATCATAAATTTGCTAAGTATACTGGTTTTTTTGCTATGTTAGCATTACCAGTGACTTTTGTTTTGGGCCATTGAAGACAAATTAGAAAGTGCTAAGTGGGAATTTTCAAAAATAATGTAGAAAAACCAGCATGTATTATACCATTCTGAGGAATGGTTAGTGGGATTTTGAATTAAGGTAGTGATGTTCTCTTTTGAAGTCCTTATTTCTTTTCTCTTCATGGGTAAGTTATGAAGATTTGAGCTTTCTTACAATGTGAAATGAATTCCATTTCCAAGACAGGTTCCCTGGTTCCAAGTGCTCTGCTGTGGGAACTTCATAGAAAGCAGTACCATCTAGTTGCATTAGTTATTGTTGAGAGGAGAGGCTAGAAGAGATAACATACTATTTGGAAAGGCAGACCTGTATTGTCATCTGTCAGAAGCTAAGTGCTCAGACATCCCACGATTTTGGTTTCCTTCTTATCTGTGGGAAAGTACTCTCTATGCTCCTTTGTTTTAGGGGAGGTCTGTTTCGCTTGCTGAAGATATTTTTTTTTGGTCCTTATAAGAAGCAGCAGTTAAAAAATGGATCGTGGTTGTAGCTTAAACATGAATATTCTTATGGTATGACAGTCTCCATGAGCTGACAGGTAACACAGGGAACTAGTCTCAGAACAAGATGATTGGGTACTAGGTCTAATTGTAAACTTTCAATTACCAATACAAATTCTGTAAAGAAGAGAACCTGGAATGCTCATGTATTTATTAAAAGATGATAACTGTTATCTATTGAAATGGCTTTTAGGCATTCCTGAACAATAAAATCATTCAGTCTTCTTCCTACTTTGCCACTGGTAGAGTACAAAAGATAGAGAACAGTCATATGTTTTATAACAGGCCTATAATGTATTA
The DNA here is from genome assembly GCF_964195595.1 of Calonectris borealis. Lineage (NCBI taxonomy): Eukaryota > Metazoa > Chordata > Aves > Procellariiformes > Procellariidae > Calonectris > Calonectris borealis. The sequence continues at coordinate 25,302,993 of NC_134318.1, forward strand.
TTAATAACATGTACACATATATGTATGTATTTATGCAAATATATACGTGTATATAGAGATATATATCGAGATGAAAAATTAAGGCAATTAAAAATATACTAAAGGCAATTATTGTATTGTAGCTTGTGACTGAATCTCAAGGTACTTAATTTCTCTGGCCATATTACTTAGTACTTTGTTTTGTCATGGATTTTTGTTTAGGCTGTGGACTGGGAGTTACTGTTCATAAGAGAAGATGTAGAGGGCAGAGAAGAGAAAGGAAAAGGAAACAGAATGAGAGACAGAGGAAACCGAAGCATAAGTGAGGCAGGGGGAGGAAGTGGAACTAAAAAGCGGATGATAAATTAAATGCATAGGAGAGTAGGTAAAATTCAGAGGAAAGGGAAGAAAAATATTTTAGCTTCAGCAACAAAGGTAAATGCACTGTGTCCTCTGGAAGGGACTGTAATAGCTATTTGTGGCACTAATAGCAGGATATCAGAGGACATGCCTGTGCTGCGTACTGTCGTCTGGTAGACAAACTCATGGCAGATTTAAATAGTTTAAATTAATTATGTCGGGTACCGAGAACTGTCTAGCCAGAGCAGCATGGATGCTCTGTGGTCTTCTTTATCCTGCCAAGACTGGTTTGTCTGTGTTGGAATGAGTAGGGAATAGTCTGTTCAGTTTTTCATAACAGCTTTATTACCAAAGCATTTGAACACTTAATATGATAATGGAGTTTGTAATTTTCATGCTTACTACTCATGACCTGGACCTTAAAATTGGATACTACTTTTCCAGTTTATTCCTTCTAGTAACACAATCATTTGTATGTAACACAAATTAAAACAATGAAAATTTTAGAGTATAATGTTTTTTCTCTTTTGCTTCATTTTTGTCTTTATACAGTAAAAAATAAATTCCTTGGTTATTTCTAAAAGAAATCCATTCAAGAGGTGGTTGAGATAAGCTTTAATGCATGTTGTCTCTCCAGCTAAAATTGATTGGTTTTTGCAGGATGTATTATTTACCAGAAATATGCAATTCATTTTATTATTCAAAAGTTTTTGTTATTTAAAGGCTGAAAATATTTAAAATGCTAGTTTCTACTTAATGAGAAATGTATTTTTCCCTTTGAAAGGCTGGATAACACCTTAGAGGAAATTATCTTTAAGCTGGTGCCTGGACTTCGAGAACGTAAGTTTCTCATTCGGTTTTGGGTACCTGTTTGGGTTGATGGAGGGAATATGGCTATTTCTAATTATATACCTGTAGTATTGATTTAAAAATTCACATTACTGTTCTTTGATGTTAACTAGAGGAACTGCAGCGAGAGATCGAATTTTGGAAGAAAAACAAACCTCAAGAAAATGGACAAGGTGATGATTTTTTTTCCTCTCTCATCTGCATGTTAAGTAACATTGTTCATTAAGCTTTGTTTCTTCAAACACTGATGCACATACATTGTTTTTATGGAATTCAAAGGTACTCTAGAAACTCGTAACAAATCTATGTAAATGTAATCTGGGCCTTCATGTGCTGCTGCTTATCTATTAACCAGTTGTTTTACAAACACTAGCTGGTTTACCATTATTTTTATTTGCATTTCCCTAAGCTCTCACTTTCAACACTCATGCGATTTTCCACTTGAATTCTTAATTTTCTTAATACAGCAAGATGCAGAACTACTTGAGTTTTTTACAGATTATTTTCTGTTGCTGAATTTGACCAGCTGTTAAGTAGGAGGTTGTCAAGAATTAGTTATGACAAGTAGTAAAACAGTTTTCCACACATGCTAAACAATTGTTTTATATAGATTCCAAAATGCTTTTTCTTTTCTTTTCTTTTTTTTTTTTTTTTGTAGTTGACCCATGAACTTTAAGAGCTCAGTATTGAGATGCTAAGTGAGGACTACATCTGACTGGTTTTATGCCCCTTTAATTTGACTTCAGAGTTTTGATACCATAGCCTATTTGATTTGGGCATTTTTAAGAATTTTTGAAAGGCTCTGCTAAGTTAAAGAAATAGCTATTTTTAGTAAAGGATTACTATCAAGTAAAAGTCTTGCAATACTCTTCTGCACTCAATTGTTATACCTTCTTTTCAACTTCATAACATTTCATTTTCTTTCTCACTAGTTTTGTTGATTTGCATTTGGCATCCATTATAAAGGATGAGGTTCTTTTCTCTGTTACATAATTAAATGAAGAACTGCAGAACAGTTTAGATGAAATTGTATTAGTCTACTACAACATACTGTGTAGTGTATACCTATTCAGTTTTTAAAATACTTAGAAAAAAATTTTATGAAATACAGACATTTGTTGACCATTTAGAAAACGATTTTCTGCTATAGACATAGGTAGAAAAAAATAACATATAATTTGCAAATTTGTAAAATGTGACTTACTTTTAAGCAATTTATTCTTCTGGTTCTTACCTTCCTCCCATAATTTAATGGTAAACCTAATGGAGATCAATTACAAAGTGTAATGAGTGATTGGATTGTTTTATGAATCAGAGTAAGGCTCTAACTCTCAAAATATACTCTTAAGTAGCTACAGATGTATCCAGCTCTGTTAGTGACTGTGTCCTTGAGCTATGGAAATTTGACTCTACAAACCACCTGAAAGTCGTGATAACTTTTTGAGACAAATTATGAGCATTTAAACTATTTTCTGCCATAAACAAGCATTTAGAATCTTGCGTGAGAATAAATTATTTGGTGAGAATAATTTCAGTAAGAAAGGACTGTTTCAGTTGTCAATACCATCCCTTGCAATCACATAGTCTAGTTGAGAAGAGTCCATCAGTTATGTATTTACCGCAGGGCACAACACAGTTCTCAACCTTAGCATCTAAGATCTGTAAAAAAACCCCAGGACTTAAAATTTTCACGTATCAGAGGAAAAAAAAACCCAAACAACAAAGCATTTCTCAGGCATTGGTGACTCCACTAGGAGAGTGGTTACTAGAGAGAATTTGATGGATGATGATAGGAAACATACTGTGGTAAAGAGAAAAAAATCTTGATTGGTCCTTTCCAGTCTGAACTGGAGAAGGAAGAGGGCAAACACCTTTACATTGACTAGCGATCAGTTTTACACTGAATATCTGAGAAAAGCACAGGAAGTGGACAATTTCCAAGGTTTGCAAGAAAGATGAGGAAAAAAAAAAGAGACATCAAATCACACCTTAAGGAAAGAGGCATGGAGGTGGGTGAGGAGTTGGTTTGTTTTTCCTGTCTTCTGTTCTTGACTTGATGCTTTTGGCGTGGAGAATGTCGAGTCCATTTTGGTGAGATTAAGATTTCTTTTTTTCTTTTTCTTTTTTTTTTTTTTTTTTTAAACTTGTATCATATTGAACTTTAATATCATTCCTCTAATGGACCATCACATTGATTTCTGGAGGCTGCCTGTACAAACATCATTAATTCTAATATCTACAAGGATTTTTTAGTAAATAGTCTGGTGCCATTTACACCGAGGAGCATTTGAATTTCTATCAGAATATCTTGAAAGGTGCAATGTTTTTTGTGTGTGTACCTGTTTCTGGAATGATTTTATGATTAGAAATTTGCTAATTTCCCTAGTTCTGTAGTGGTTTGCCTTTCAAGACTTTTCAAACTGCATAATTAAATCTTCCTACGTTACTCAGCAGTGATAACTGTTGACAGTTGTGTATGTGCTTGCATTGCCGAAGAATCTGTGAATCATAGGCAGACTCCTCAGACAAATGCTTGTGAGAGGTAGACTGTACCTGCTTGATTAAAAGAGTTTGCTTCCTGGATTTTCACAAAAAGAAAAAAAAAATCTGTAGTTTGATACTGTAAATTCTGTTCATAGCAAGATGATAGGAACAAAACATATGTATGATATGCATTCAACTAAACATGTCAATAGCTAGTAGGGACTTGTGGACAAATCTTTTCTACTTATAAAATACTTCAAAACAGTATGAAAGAAAAGTAATGAATGTAGCTTAAAACTCGAATATGTAAACTAAACGAAGTGAACTAATTACTATGTCTAGAAACTTGGGCATGGCTTGATATTTGTTAAGTTTTCATTCTATCTTCTCATCTTAACTCTTCTAAATGACTTTAAAAGTTTGTGGTAAGTGTAGCAAAACAGAATTTGATCTGAAGGTTTTTCAGGAAGTGCAAAAGTAGCTTATCCAAGTTACTTGTGATAATGTTTTATTCCAACAGAGAGCAGCCTTTGTTTTAAATCAAAATAAATAAGTTGGGGATACAGAAAAAAACAAATGTATATAATAGGGTTATGGTATACTGTATTCCAAATCTGTAAAAATTACTCCATTTTATGGTTCATTGTATGGTTATTATTTACATACATTGCGGCCTTATTTAGATATACTTGCTAGTCTTAGCATTCGAGTGTTCAACTATGCTAAACGTTTGAAAACTGTGGGAGATGGTACCTTTTCCAGAGGGTTAGATTTTTAAACCAGGAATCAATAGAACATGCATCAGTGAAGAAAGAGAACATGGTATATGTGATTATATAGGATATATGTGCTCTGCCAAAAAATATGGGGACCATTCCTCTTTTCTTACATTTTTTGTTTGTAAAGGGGAATAAGTAAGTACATGACTATTTAGTTATAAAATCCTTCTGGAGAGAGACACCTGGAGTTTTTACAATGACGTTACTTAGACCAGGTCAAAAGCGAATGAAAGTTAAGTTTTATCTTGCCTTAGTTGCCTTCATGATAACATTTCAGGAACTTGTCTCCACTGGGTTATTGTGGCAGACAGTTAATTGATTACCCATGTTACTTTGATATACAAGTGTTGGGATTTGTTACTCCACTCAAAAGCAATATTTTTTGGCAGTGAACTGCCACACCATAGAGTAGGTTTATGTGGTTGAGTGTTCTTGATGCATGCGCAGTAGCGGGGTTTTAATTGCTGGACACAAATAGAAGTAGACAGCCATAACCATTAGTGGTCCATCCGCCTAATTATTTTCTGTCACATAGAAATCTGTTGTTTGCATATTACATTAAAATTTCAATAGCAAAACTTTGTTTTCAGAGATTTGTAAATCAATCAATTTAAGAATGTAATGAATTAAAATTGTATAAAGTTAATTTGAAGAAAAAATATGCTCTTGAAAATGAAGTATTACTTTAAATATGTGTGTATTGCTACTGTGACTTTTACTTATTTTACACTTAAATAATAGGATCTTCATATTTTACAGATGAAAGCCCAAAAGCTGATAAACCCAAAGTAGATGAGGAGTGTGATGAAAATGAAGAAGATAAAGACTATCACAGGAGTGACCCACAGATTGCTATTTGCCTCGACTGTTTACGCAACAATGGGCAGTCAGGAGATAATGTAGTCAAAGTGAGTAGTAAAGATAATCTGTGCTGTTGTTATTGTTGCAGAATAGCATCTTACGGGAACCAAATCATTTTATAACCATTAACAGTAAACTTTAATGTGGTGACCTGTCTCCACTTCCATGCTTATTTAGTCCTTTTGTTTGAAACATTTCAGTGCATCTTGGAATTTTGTAAAAAAATACAATTCAATACAGAAATCCATCTGTGACTGGATTTTTTTTTTTTAATGGATTATACAGCCATTGATGGTATATAACTGCATTACACAACCAATTAGAGCATACCACAGAGGTACTTAAAACGCTAGCTGTAGGTGAGCTGCCTCACGCTTTCAGGATTGCTGTCTTACCATGCCAGCATGAAGCTGCTTTTCAGATATGTTGTACACTGAATGGCTGGGACCCAGATCTTCTGAACTGTAAACCTGATCCTGACACTGATGTGTCGTCCGTGGCCTTGGGCAGGTCACTTCCATCTGTAAAATGTGTAGAGTAATACCTGCTGACTGATATTTTAAGAATTAGGGATATTTGGGTTCTATTTATAAAGGGAAGATTACCTAATGGTATCGAGGCTAGAAGAAAGTGTTTAGAAATGCTCTTAGATTTTAATAATGTTTTATTAAATTACAAAAACAAGAATTAAAAAAATATTAAAGATTTGTCTATTAAAACACTACTTATATTTTCTCTGTACTATGTTACATGTATAATTTTGGAAGTTCTGACACAGGAAGGAAACATATGTATGTGTTTGATTCAGCAAGAAAACATATGTATGTGTTATCACTGTCTGTTTATGCTATATACAGTAAGAAATCTGTATCTCCATTACCATGTAGGACTCTCAGGTTTCCAGCTTTTCTGTTGAATCAAAACTGTTAGGTTCTGGATCACAGAATCTGTGATAATAGATCACGTCTCAGGTTTGTAGCTTCCTGTATTTTACCTAGATTATTTGAGGATGTTTTTACTTCCTTTTTCTCTCAAGGACTGAAGAAATTCTAAGAAATTTAACATCTGCTTGACCTCCAATGTTACTAACACAGACACTTAGATTATTTAAGTTCTTTTGGGGCTTTTGGTGGTTTTGGTGGGTTGTGTTTTTTTTTTCTTTCCTCCGTTCTGTATCTTCTGGAAAATTCTTTGGAACCAGAGATGGGTTAAATGAACTTGTTTGTCATCTTGTAAATTTTTGAAAAAAGTGAACAAAAATGAACCTATGGTGCCATTATGAATTAGAAGACAGTGCAGTAAAATTGGTTACTGGTTGAAAAAAATGTCAATTACAGCTGTTCTTGCACTAAAGATTGCTTATGTACTCCAAAATTTCTAACATGGTTTTTCTGTTTTGTTGCTGTTGCTTTAGGGTTTAATGAAGAAATTTATCCGCTGTTCTACTCGAGTGACCGTGGGAACTATCAAAAAGTTTCTCAGCTTAAAATTAAAACTTCCGAGTTCTTATGAGGTACATTTGAAAGCACAATGCTTGTATTTTTATTTGCCTGCAAAGTATTAGGTTTTTATGAAATTTAATCATATTTGAACTTGAGGAATATTTTTTTTAGCTAAGTACTGTTCAATATCAAAGTGATATTTTCTGCCCTTAAATGAGATGTGATCATTTTATCGCAGTACTAAAGTTGCTAATCAAGGAACTCATACAGTTCTAGTAACTTCAGTTTGTTGCTTGCCTGTGAAGGAACAGATACATTAGGTTTTGATATTTTATGTAAAAAATAAATGCTTTCTCTTTCCACGTGGCTAATAAAAAAAGTCACTTAATACAGTTTTGGGCTAGTAGCTACTGGGGAAAAGGAGAGATCAACTAGACATACACCAAATTACTCTGCAGTTTCATTTTCTTCAGATGTAAGAAACTATCTAGTAATTATGAGGAGCAATACCATTTGAATCTTTCAAAATGCAGATACTTTTTTTGCACTGTCTCTGGAATTAGGTGGAATTTGATAGAGAGAGGGTCTTTGCTCCATGAGTGATTTGATCTTGGCCAAGACTGTTCCCTGGGGGGACTTGCTAACGTGATAGAAGTTGTGATGCAGGGTGGAGTTGGGAAGTGTGAGACTCCTGCCTTTGCTTTCCCTCTTCCCAGGGATACAGGAATTTTGACCTCAGCACAGACTATTTCTTCTTGGGTTGACGGTTGGACTCGATGACCTTAGAGGTCTTTTCCAACCTTAATGATTCTATGATTCAGCCAGTTCTCTTACAGGAGTCAATGACTCCATGAACTGCAGGCTGCCTTTAGCACAAATGGCAGCATCCCAGCTTTGGTCAGCGGAAGGGCCGAGTTAGGTTAGGTGCACAGGTTACTGCAGAGCTATATGCAGGAGTTTGTCACAGTGTCATGACAAACGGCTGACCAGCCATTTTGATGTCATTTGGTTTTGTTAATTATGTTAATTTAATCTGTCTCTGGCACCTTAATGACTTGTGTTACATAGTATCTGCTTACTTCAAAATTTTGACATTTTTTTCCTCTAAAAAACAGAAAAGCTATGGTTATAGTAATGAAAGAATTTTCAAACATTTTCAGTGGAGGGTAGAAGTAAGATGCTATAATACAGTTTAAACCAGTCATTTTTCACAGTAAGATCATTACTTTTTTTATTTTGCCTTCAGTTAATGAAGAATCATGTTTGTATACTCAGAAGTGCATTTTGCTTGTAATTTATAGTTATTTTTAAAGTAATTTTTAAAAATTATTTATCATTTATTTTAAAAAAATGAAAATTATAGTACTTCTCTTCTGGGTTTGAAAGAGTGTTGACGTAGCAAGAAGGCCTTCAAAATACAGCACAAGGCTTTCTCTTCAAACAGATAGCGTGTAGTATTGATAAATATAGGGAATGTTTGTCTACTAGTGATTTCCTACCTAGTTTAGTAGGCTTGCTTCTGTCCACATCTTAATCGAAAACACAAAAGTGAAAAAATGAAGTGGAATACTATTATTAAAAATAGCAGTATAGTTTATTGTCAGTATGTTGTATTTATCCAGGTTTGATAGACGTCTGATGAAATTATTGTATAATGATAGGAGTTGAGGGATGAACTCTCAGAGATTGACTTATGAGTTCATTTAGACATTAAAATTTTGCATCCCTTTGTCTTACTGTTTGTTCTGTTGTATTTTAAGCTGGATGTACTATGCAATGGAGAAATCATGGGGAAGGATCATACTATGGAATTCATCTATATGACGAGATGGAGACTAAGAGGCGAAAACGTAAATGCTGTTACATTATTAATAAAAGATGTTTTGGTATATTTATTATAGAGAGTATACATGTTTTCACAGCTTGGTTCAAAATATATTCTGTGACCCTTCAAAAAACCCTTATTTAAAAACGCATTTTGCATGTTTTCTGGGTTTCTTATGTTAAACCCTATGAGTGAAACCCTGCAGCATATATATTTGTGCAGATTCTGAAACTTAAAAATAGCAGGTATACAAAGTTTATGTGCAAGTTCTGCTCTAAGTCTTTAGTCAAGTATCTGAAAACCCAAGCACTTGTTCTTTGTCTGCAAATGTGCTTTTAGTGACCTTTTGAGTTATAATAGTTGGGGAATCGGCATCCAGCAGTTCTTTATTATGAGTCTGTTTAATTCAGTAGTAAACTCAAAGTGACATTGAAAAATTATTGGAGAAATCTAATTGTTTTATTACTGTTTCTGTTAATACTACACCCATTTTTTTTTAGATATGTTGTATAACACTAACATCCAGATAACACAGCTAAATGGGTTTTCCTTGTTGCATGTGTATATTTTAGAATTGGAATATTTAACTTATTAAAAGACATTTCTTTCAGGTCTGATACTCAGTTTGACTTAGTAGCCCTTATATTGCCTTGTTTGTTTTGGGGTTTGTTTTTTTTTTTGTTAAAAGTCATATCCCCATTTCTTCTCTTTCTTTTATACATTCCTGTATGGCTGTTGATTGTTCTTCACTCTTTATTGCTTTGTAGTATATGCAGATTTTTTGTTTGTCACTACCAGTGGAGGCTATACTGGAGTGCAGCTAAGGTTAAGACATATGTTAATGTACTGAACTGCAGAAAATTCCAAACTTTCTGGATGCTGCTTTGCCTTTTTTTTTTTTTTTTTTTTTTTTAAGCTCCCTAGTACTCAGAATAAAAAGCACTGGGGCATGGTCAGAGAAGACAGAAGAGCACACTGTGGAGTTAACAATTCACAAGTTTCTTAAATTTTTACCTTAATCTGAAGCGGAAGGGGGAAGGATAGATTTAGATAGGAATTAGGGTAGTTAATGTATATAGGCAAGTATTCATTAAATTTGAAAGTAATATTGCACTGAAATTTGATGATTGCTGTAACCCCAATATTGCGCCAATAAGGGAGCTTTAAGTAGTATTTTTTCCAATATAGCCTTGAAACCAGTGGGTGTTTGTTTGGCTTGCCATCTTACATTTTTGTTAGCATTGGCTGTACTATTAGGAAATGTTGAGGCAACAACTTTAATGATAATGGAATTCTTTCATGACATTTAATTCTGCAGCCCCTGCCTACAAATGGACTTTTGGCAGTTGCATTGGTTTGGAAACAACAGTAACGATCATGTTGACAAAAAGGACATTATTTGTACTGGTTAAAATTTTTCAAAAAACTCAGAACTATAATTTTTAACATTAAGTGAATATAAGAGTTGACAACTCTTGATTAAATTTGTAAGTTGTATTTACATACACATAGTATAGTCAGGTATGTGTTCATCTTTTCCTTTATGTAGTTTTAAATCACTTCCCTGAAGTCAGAGATGACAAACTAAAACTTGTAAAAATTACGTTGTGCTGGTAATAAATCCAGTAACATCTGGGCTTTATGATTTTATTTTCCCTAACTGTGTTGGGTCTTGTTATAAAACAGAAGTTGCGGTGGTAATTAATTAACAATCTCTTCTTTTGGATGAAGATCAAGTAAATCCATTATCTCCGTCTTTGGTACTATTCACCATGAGCTTTTACTGGCACACCTGTGGACCTTACAAGAAGTAGAGTAGTAAAGGGAAAATATCCATTTATTCATTAGAGAATTCTTTCCTGTTTTAAATAAGTAAATTAATTTTAAGCTTTACATGTGAAAATTTAAAAAAACATTAAATGGTAAATGTGTATGTCCAGCTGTGAATGCCTCTTATCTGATCAGAAAATCATCTCCTCCGCAGTTTCGGTGTCAGAACTGCTCATCTTCGCAAGTCTGCTCACAGGATGGCACTTTTTTTCAGGTAAGAGGCACTCACGACTGTACATACTACAGTCATTAAGGTCCTGTCAGCACTTCAATTGTAATCTAAGTTGTGGAGTTTTTATAATTCCTCACTACAAATTGCTAAAACTCTATAAGCAAGGCCTGAGCATTTTCGTTCATTCAGAGAAAGCTGTATTGAATGAATAAATAGAATCCATTCAAAAGGTTTAGGGGTTTCTTTCACTTTACATTAGGCCATCTATCTTTTTGTTAGAGAGATATCATTCTGTAGGCTGATATCTGCATCAATCTGGAAGGATTATCTACCTCTTCCTATCTCATCCTTCTAATAGTAGTATTGGGCAGTCACTGACAAGGGATAAATACTGAGGAGCGTGAATCAAAAGAGACTACATTGGTTTCATCTCTTCATGGCAATTCATATGTTCTTTTTAAGGGAGTAAAGAAATGTTAGATTTTTCTAATACTGTATTCCTTTCACATTTTTTAAAATTAGAAATGGGCTAATGCCATATCTCTAGAATATAACAAACCAAAACCTCCAGAACCTGCAAACTGAGGTTGATTTCTAAATTTCATTGATCAAACTGGTTCATACCTATATGAAACAGTATTTCAGTTTCCTCATTGAGAATTTTGATTTGAACTGGCTTCTGAAAGTTACTTTGGAAGTTTGAAATAATATTTTTGCTTGAGCAAAAAATTAAAGTTAATGATAGAGGGTCACTCCCCACTATGGATGGGAGTGACCTACTGCAGTCATGCCTACCTCAATAATTAGAAATGTTCCAGCATTCTATTTATACGGTAGGTTTGTAATTTTGTTTGCAAAAAACACTAAGCCTCGCTGGTTTACTTGGAAATTTCAGTGAGGTTACTGCTCTGTCTCTGCCTGTGTGCACTTCCAATTAGAGTTGAGTACTTTTAGAGACAATTTATATAATCAAAGTGAAAAACATGTGAAATAGCATTTAAATAATATGGTAGTCTTATCCTATGCAAAAAAATCAAAGACCAAGTAACTTACAATACTACAAATATATGTTTGTTAATTGCACATGCAGACTACACATGGTGCTTCCTGTCTTCTCTCACCTCTGGTTTTATGTTTTGATTTCTCTGCACTCCAGTTTGTAAATCCCCAGCAAGTATGATCACATTTAGTTCTGGTGATCATTTCACTACCATGGCATGGAAAGTTTATTAACCTGTATAGGCCTCTGCAGTGATACCTTTCTTTTTTGGTCACTGAAGTTCATCTGTATTGCATTTGAAGGATGCAGTAAAATATTTCTCGTTTTAATGATAGGTTCTGTAATAATTCTTTGTAATTCCAAATTTGCAATGAAAAAAGACTTAAATTAGCGATGTTCCTCTGCCCTGTGGCAGAGAGGTAGTTAAGCCCATACCGTTGCTGAGACAATAGGATTTTCCTGGGTTTTGTGCTATAGAAAACGTCCAGTATCCTAATGAAGTTAAGAGGAAAACATCAGACTTAAACGAAATGCTGACAGACTGAAGAAATAAGACGTTTAGTAAAACAGAAGCTCCAGCAACAAGTGCCCAGGTATTCCACAGCACTTTCTGGAAACCTACCCACTCTTGCCTCCCATTCCACAACAGTTTTGTCCAATTCAGGGATCCAAGCAGTTAATTTGCCATTTTTTTTCCAGTAAGAACCATTAAAAACGTATCACTAGATCTGAAGTTGAGGAGTTTGGATTTGGGGGAGAAGTTAGCCCTCATCTCAGAAAATCAGCTGACAGTAATTTGGCCTGATCTTTTTTCTTTTTAATACCAAAATAGCGTGGCTCCCTTTAACTACTGCTGACTACTAGTATAGCTATGGAACCTCCGTATATATAAAAATCAAACAAAATACATCATCTATAAATGGACTTCGTTTTAGAAAGTATAAAATTTCAAGATTGCTTTTCCTCAAACACAGCAACACAGAAATAAAAGGAGTTGTTTGAGCACTCCAAGTATATATGTTGTAAAACATATAAATCATGAAATATATAAAAGCAGATACGGGAATTTTATATTAATGAGAAATAACTACAACTAACTGACTTAGAGATTAAATACAGATTTGAAGTACAGGTATGGATTTAATTGTTGAAATGTATAGAATTATTTTATATAAATAAAACTGATTGCCATATACATGTGTCTTAGGGATAAGCTCTGGCTATTCTTAAGGCAATCTTTAATTGCGTTTTCTTTGTATTTTTTATGAATTATGTCTTCATGTTTTCTTGTCTGTTTTTGTTGTTGTTTTTCTCTTGCTTTTGTTTGTAGTCTTACCCTATGGTACTTCAGTATCGACCTAGAATTGACTTCGGTTAGACCAAAGGGCCAGATCCCACTGAGATGAATCCTGCACTATTTGTTTACCCATCGACAGATTGCACAATGAATGGATGTGCCTGGATTAGGGGGACACAACCAGATTTTCAGCATGCAAATAAGGACATTGTCTTTCTTAAAATTGTCAGTTGCATCTCTGTTGTTTCTATTAGAGCAAGCCAAGTGCCATTCTGCTACTGAAATGTGCATAAGATATTTGTGTATCTTACGAGTGTGCTGCAAATCATAGCCAAAATCATCAAGTGTACAGTCAAGATTCAAAAACTATGGAATATTTTTGCTTGCGTGTTAGAAAATTTTTCTGGTCCTAATATTGGTTACACTAGCAAAATGGCAGAGTGCTCATTCCATGTGGTGTTGCAGTTTCACACACTTACTATTTTACTGAATATTGTTGTTTAAATCATAGAGTACTGTACAAATAACTAAGGATTATACCTTGAAAATATTTTGTATAGAAAATATATTTAGAAAAGTGGTGATTGGGCCACTACCTTTTTCTTGATAAGCTTCTCATGGGTCCAGGTATAGCTCACTCATGAGTGTGCAACAGTCCTTTTGCAATGAATGAAGATTAATTACCTTTAACAAGAGATGTAGAACATGGTAATTCAAAACAGTAATTTTAAATCTTCTAAACAGACTCTGCTAATATTGCTTAAAAGCATCGCAGCCTTTGTGATTGCACTTTTCTGTGGTTTCCCTAAAGATTGGAATTTGGGATACAAGCTATTTTTGGAAAGTGGCTTCTGGTCAGATTACATTTCTTCTAATACAGCCTCCATAAAAAGGAAGTTAAAAATAATCTAAGTGTCTATGGAACAAATAAATTTCACTGTAAGATTCCAACCAAGGCAAAATTTTACATAATTATTGCCTTTCATAGCAAGCATTTCCTTTTAAGATTGGTTGGAGGTATATAATATGCTAAAACAAAAATAATATATAGCTTTAATTACATTATATATCTCTTGTGACTATCTGGAGTTTAGAATTCATTATAGAAATTTTCATTCATATTTCCATAAAATTAGAGGTAATGCAATACTGAAGATAAGCAGTCTGACCAAAATAATCGTTCAGGTCTTCTTTTTCCTAAGACCTGGTAGTGCTGGATAAAACGTGATTGTTGCCTTAGGTATTGCAAGCGTAATGGTTCTAGTATAGAATGTTTATTGAGGTTTCTGGTAATGTTGCAGGGAGCATACTAATGCATATGTTTTCTGTAGTCTTCCGTTGTCTTTGCTCTGCTTAAAAGTCAGTTGAGTTTTTCACTTCAAATTCTGTGGAGATACTTATAGTTCAGTACCTTTATGTAATTTCTACTTAATACACACCTGCTAGTATTGTAGATAACTATTTACTTTCTTCTGCCTTTTGCATACAGCAAAAAGGAACCAAATCAACTTTTCAGAAGCTACTAGAGTGAACTAATCATACTTAGATAAGACAAAGTGAAAATTCTATCTTGGGATCAAGTATAAAAGATAGATGCAAGGCTGTTACTGCTTTGTAAATTTTTGTTTGTGTACATTAGTATGTTTCTGTAGGAGAAAGAAGCATGTTGTAATTAAATCTGGCCCCTTTAATGTTAGTAGGAGTTCTAACATTGATGACTTGAGGAATCCATATATAGTCGGGTTAGCTTCTACCATTGTGCTCCAAAGCCCATATGACATGCAGAAATAAAGGTGCTGTCGGTAGTCTGTTTAGGAAACCTGCCATTGCAGGTCAAGGTTGCACATATTGTGCAGATGCCAGTGAACCTGGGCAAGCAAAATGTTTAGGAAGCTGCTGCGCCTTTCTGCAGGCATAGTGTGCTGACTGGTACAGGCACTGGTTTGCCCACACTGTAGATGGGAAGGGGTGTACATGCTGGCTGCAGGAAGCGGTCGTCTTTTTGCCCGCCTGGTCTATGACAGAAACCAGGAGATACTCCATGTAGGGAGGGCCCTTCTCCTCTGCAGAGTCTCTAGGGAAAAATAGGTTCTTTGTGCAGATAGAGGTCCTCCTCATGGAGCAGCTTGGAAGAGCAGAGCATGCATTCTAATGGCAAATCATTCTTCTCTTTAGGATATACAGTTGTTTTGTACGCTAGAAATAGGATATTATTTGTAAATATTTACATGCACATACAAAGGACACCTTACAGTTTTTATATATTTCACGTGTTTTTATACCAGAATTTTCACTGTAGATTCACTTGACATAAAATGCCTGTTTCAGTTTATCACAAAACTAATGGTAGTACGCTTAAGCATAATTTCTGCTTGGTTCCGGGGACAATTTTTTTCTCAACAGTTGTGCTTGCTGTTTTGACAAATTTGAACAGACTTGTTTTAAAAAGAGAAGAATACGTTATTTGTAATCCATTTTAAGTTATCTCGCACAGAAGTTTGCATCCACCTAACAGGACCCCTGAAGTAGGACTACTTTGTATTGGCTTCTGAATGGCAACTAATAGAAGCTTTGACTGTTTAATGACTTTCTGTATTCACAATTCAGAGAACATGAATTCTCTTGATCAGAATTGGACATTGGTTCAATTCATGGTATTTTCTTGATGCAACTTAAAGCTAGATTACAGAAGGCAAATCTTCATTTTAAGCATGGAAAATACTGACAGATACGATTTAATGTTCCCAGCTGAGAATCACGGCATTAAATGTGTATGGTTTAGCCACCTACACTGTATGCATTTCTGATTTGATGGCACGATGCCTGAGTGCTGTTATAGTTTAATAGTTTTTGCAGCAGTGAAGTGCCAGTGAAATACATATCTTAACTGGGCAGCTTGTATAACACAGGCATTGCCTTCTTTACAGGAAATTTCTCTCCCGTATAGTACCTATGTGCCATGTGTCTACAGATATGCATATTTAATTCATCTGTGCCAATTAAGAATATCTGAACAGCATAGGAATATGAGAATGCGTGTACAGATTCCTGTGTGCCAAAGATGAGGTAAAGTGAAATGAGTACCTAGGCATTCCGTTAAAACTGCGCCATATGCCATCCTAGAGCAGATTGCTGTATACAGTCACACTTTCTGAGCATTTCCATGACAAAGTGTCACCACTGCATGTTTGTAAAGAATAGGAATATAAGATAAGTGTTGCTGCCACTGTGTTTCTATGGCTTTCCCATATTGGCAGTACCTAGCTGCAGAGGAGTAAGACCTAAAAAATTCCACACTACTACCTAACCTTGCTGTCTCTTATTTAGCACATTTGGTGCTTTTTTTTTTTCTTCCTAAAAGTGAAAAACTTGTCTCTTCTTTTAACTCTGGGGTAACTCATTAATGAAAGTCATATGCAACTTTTTGTTGAGCATAGCTGTATGCTGCATTTGTCTAGTAAACGGTAAGCTAGATTTTACAAGCGAGATCCTATAATATCTCAAACAAGATGGAATTAGGTGATTAATCAAGAAATGTATCTTCCATCATGCATTACTACATTGCTCCTAGCTAAGGGCCTAGTCCTATAAGCATATTTTTATTTGGATGAAATACCAAATAAGATTACTACAATAATCTTAGTGACTCATCACTATAGTAGGTACTGTTCATATGAAAGCTTCTGGGATTTGGGTCCTAGGAGTATGCAGAGCTATAAGTATATTGTGCATACTCAGCTAGTTTGCAGTTATTATGCAAAAAAAATTTCTCAAAAGTATTACTTTGACTTTACTGAATATGTTATATAAAACAAAGTGCCTGATTATTAACACAGAATACCTTTTAAGCCCATTGTTTGCATTTGGCAGGGTAATATTTGCTTCTGTATTTTATCTATGGTCTTAATATTTTCAGCAAGAATATTTCATAAACATGCTGTATTGAGAAGCTTTCTTTCATGGGAAACAAGCAGAAAAAGAAATGTGTTCTGTTAGTTTTTTTCAATTTTAAATTACCTATCTTAGTAGAAACTATATGAAAAAAATTACTTTTATATTGAAATTATTTCATTTTCTGCGTGAGGAACCCTTGAATTCTAGATCTTGGTCTTTTTTCTCCTTAGGCACCAACAATTTGACTTGACTTTTCTCTTCTGCAGTTATTGAAAACAGTTCCAGTATATCTGCAGGAGAAAAGAGATTGATGACAGCCCCTTTAGATACAAGCTAAGCTCTTGTTCTCCGCTGAAGACAAAGGGATGGTCCAGAGTTCCATCTCATCTCTCCCGTGTATAATTGTTAGACATGACTTTGTGAGAGAAGTAAATAATTTTCCTTCTCTGCTGTTTTCTAATATAACAAAATATAGGCCAGTGTTGAGTCTTCAACCAATCACTGAGTTGCGTTGTTCCATTTGTGGGTTTTTTTACATTTTCATATCACTGAAAACATCAAGAGGCATTCACTCCCCAGAAAAGATATTCTTGGGAGAACTTGCAACAAAAGGAATAGCATCCAGCTCAGCCAGGTACTATGTCTGGTAGAAATATTAGAGAACAGATTGTTGTTCAAAGCCAGTCTTAAGTCTCAAAATAAACAGATTGAGCCCTGTTTATGGAGGGGCTACATAAAATACTGGTCAATTACATGGACTGATCAAACTTATTTGTATCCTGGAAAAGACCAAAGGCAGTTGAGACTTACATGCCTCTCCACAGCAAATACATAAACATAGAGATGCTTAAATCAAAAGCTTAGTCCAGTTTCTTCACTTACCAGGTTGAAGGCATCAGTTTGATTCCATCAGAAATGCATGCATCATGCAGGATATTCCTCTCTCATTTTACTTCATGCTATGTTACTTTATTATTTATCTCAGTTAAAATGTCTGTTCAGGCACCCTGTGTCCTGTTGTTAATTCTAGGTTCTTACACATCCTTTGCCCATTCCCTTACCCCACCCATTTCATGCCCAACAAGTAGAAACATTGAGGAGTTACAAAGGAGAAATTGCACATGAGGAATTAGTTCATAGGTTTGGTTCATCAGACAGCTGTCATGGATTTCAGTAAAGTTTTCACAGTTCTGCATTTTGAATCCTTTATAGCCAATTTGAACAAGGTAATGCTTCCACAAGGTGTTCAGCTGAAGACGCTTGTTTGGAGAAGGATTGCAGCCTACTGGAGCATGTTCCAGGATGGATTCCAAGACACAAGGGGATTGAGTGACCCTAAAGGAAATGTGAAAAGCTTCCAACTGCTCATTTACCACTAGTTTTATCACATATGGGTAGTCTGGCCTTCAGACCTCAGCTGAAACGTCTTTCTGTAGCAATGTCCTCCAGAAGACAATCTTATAATGGTAATATATTTTTCTTCATAAGCAGATCTACCTGTTGTTTTTTTTTTTTCAAACTACTGTCTACACTGTCTGTAGATCAGATTAAAACATCAGATTCCAGAATAGGAAATTGATTAATTAATGAGTTCCTGACACATTCTTCCACCCAAGGTGTGTGCCATAAATCTTGTTCTGAATTCAAGTAGCTTGCTGCTACAGTTGAGTAAGGACGTTGTTTCATTCTCTAGTAAGCAATTTAGATCTGTGCAGTTCTGGAGTGTGCAGTGAAACAGAGGAGCTCAATAGATGGGTGGAAAGATCCAGGCTACCTTTTATAATTGCAGAAAGAGACCCGGTTCTGTAGGCTTAGGATGGAGGAGACATTCTGAAATGAAAGATGTCTACAAGTGGAAGGTTTTGTAATTATGTTAATTTTAACCAAAGAGAGGCATTGGGTTGACTTTGCATGTTTATCTGAACCATTAGGCGTACTTTTCTTTGAAGTAACTTTTACATGTATTTTTAGCAGATGCTTCACTTAATAATGTGACAGTTGACAGGATGAGGTGAACAGAAGTAGTTACTGTGCATTTTCCTTTTTCCTCATGATAGTGAGTGGAAAGCAAAGTAAGAGTTGAGAGTAGGTTGCTATACAATAATCAAAATTGCTGCAACAGTAAAATACTTGTGCTGCTAGTTAACATAGTGAGGTTTGTATTACAAATGAAGTTGTAATAAAGATGTTTATTATCAAAGTGCGAGGCACATATTTTATGATGGTATTCTACTCCTAAAATTCTGGTTTGTGTTATATTGAGTAGAGTAGAACATCGTTGCTGTTGTCTCATGAATTTTGATGCAGTAAAATGAAACATGCTCCCTTTTTACTGAAAAATATCACATACTAATTGATTTTAAATTACTCTTTGTTGTCAGATATTTAGTTTGTTCATAAAAAAAGTTTTTTTTAAAATAAACTATTTTTATGGATAATCTGATTGCCTAATAGTTTTAAGAGACCTATTTAATACCAAAGGTAAAGCTACCCAGAAACTGCCTCGGAATAAGGCATTGTCACTTTTCTGGAGTGCAGCGGTCAAGAGTTACGCCTGGAATCAGTCAAGCAGAACTTAACTGCACCAGGTAGCTGTCTCTGTCACCAAGCTAAAGGGTTAGGCACACCTAGCAATTTCCGACCTAAAATAGAAAAGGAAAAAAACAACAGGAGTAGCATAAAGGTTGAGTTAACAGACCTAGGGTAGCTCTTTGAGTCATAGCTCATGTTCACGAAGAAAAGCACAAAGGCTTGCATTACTGATGTGTCTGCTATACCTGGCCTGTGAACTAATAAAAAACTTCAGTGTGCTGTCTATCCTGTAAACCTTCCAAAGCACAAAATATTCACCAAGCTACTTTTGGGTTTTCTAGTCGTAGTTCAGTGATATTTTGGAGGGTGGAAAGGACAGACTTTGAGGATAATGAGAAGATGCTATTATGTTTTAAAGATTTTTATAGATATTTTTTTAGCAAATGGCATTGCTGTCCTCGACGCAAGACCATTGACTAGCAAGAAGCCGATTATTTTACTTGTGCAGTATAAAATAGAAAGAATAAAAAAATCCAAATATCTTGATTTCCTTTTCCAGGATAGTGATTAGCTAAACTGGAAAGTAATAGGACAATTTAATTATTTAGCTGACTGAAATATTTCAATCTAAAAACTTACTGATCATATTTTTTCTCTCAAATACAAGCTTCTTAGAATAAACATGAAGCAATGCATCATTTTTTCCCTTATTGCAGACTTAAATATTGAAAGGAAAATATTTTGCATTTTTTAAAATTAATGCAAAGCCTGATTTGTTGGATGTTCCAGGCTACTGAATAGATGATATAGAGTTACTCTCAATGGATTTTTTTTGGGATGGGGGCCTAAGTGTCCTTATATAAGCTGTGATCCAAGTTATGATAAGAAAGGAGCCTATGGTGAGCAGTCATAATGTTCTAATGCTTCCTTGCATTTGATCAGTAGTTACCAGTTTTTAATATAACAGCCCTCACAGTACTTAGGAGCTCATAGAACATATTGTGATGTTATGTTGCTAATTTGTTTTAAAATATAAAATGTTTTAAGCTTTTTGTCAAAAGTGATAACATCATATTACAAATAAACCTTTTTGTGGTTGTAAAATTTAGCTTATAAATCATTCAAATTGAAGTGAAAAAAACACAGGTCATTGTTAATGACAGTCTATCCTACTATTAAGAATATATGTATTTTTGTAAAGGAAAAGCACTTGTAGATATTTAATCAGTCCAATATCTATCTATGTTAATGTTTTGGAAAAAAAAAAAAAAAAAAACAAAACAAAATGCTGCTTAGAGAATCACTTACTCTTTTCTTTTTTTTTTTGTGCTCAAATGCATTTTCTGTTGATTTATGGAATGTTTATTCTGTGTGAAGCTGTATAGTTAGTACAGCTGGGCTAAATGCATTTCTTAATCAATTGTATCTGACTGATAATATATTTTCTGTTCGATCAGAAAGCTAATTGCAAAACATAAACTGGTGGTGCTGTTTTTCATCTTTGATATTAGCTTCATCCTGCCTTATAACATTTCTACTTCATAATAATTATAAAAAATACTAATAATTTTTTTTGTGATGTTTGTGTTTTAATGGGTGTTTCAGGGTATGTTTGGTTATTCAGTTGAATGTTGTTATACTTATAAACTTTTTTATAAAATGGTGATAGAATTTTACGTACAGTATTTAAAAAAAAAAAAACAGTTCCCTGGATGAAAAAGTATGCCAGATTAGTCAAGTTTAATACTTACTTTCCTCCAAAGAAAACTACTGCTGGGTACATGCATGGAACATGATTGCATCACTAAAGTTTCTGAGCATTTGTACAAAAAGTATTTTTTAAACTCAGAATAACTCATTTCTTGTAATATTTTGCAGCTATTTGAAACCTCACTCTTAACTGTATTTTGATTCAACATAGTGCATTAACACAGTTTCAGGAAGAAAAAACAGTAAAGCAAAGAATTTTATTAAAGTACAGTAAAGAGTGGCGACCACATTTGTTTGTAGTTATTAGTGTACAATCCAAAATCTATTTACTTTTTTCAATGGGATTCTGCAGGGGTCTACTCCGTGGGCCTGACGCCGAGCTAAGCTCTTCAGCTTGACCTCAGTGGAGCTACTTTCTTTAATTATCCTCGTAGCTAAGACTTGAAATGACCCAGAGTTCCCACTTCCTCTCTTAATTTCCTTTCATGGGTGGCTAATATTGTTGAAATTTAATTTTATTATATTAACCTTCCCATAAGTAAATAAGTTTTGCAATATCGAGTGTGTACACTAGCAGTAGAATTCAGTGTTACAAAGCTGAGTAAATACTTGCATAATTGTCAGATTGGGGGAGAATTTCACTCCGACTATGAACACTCGTAATGCCACTATCTCATTAATACACGTGCTTCACAAAGATCTGCAAGTGATCAGGTTTGTTTTATTATTTGAATGTTGTCTATTTTTATAATTTTTGTTAAGAGCAAATTTCTGTATTAATTCATTGGGGGTCAACATCTCAGGGTCCACAAAGTAGCAGTTTAAAAACTTAAATCCATTTGAGCTGAGTGCAATACCAGGATTGCAGTCTTGTATCTTTTAAAGAACCAAATACGTTGTGTTTTGAAGTATTTAAAAAAGCACTGTAGATTTCACCCAGTTCTACCAAAGGAATGTTTTTGGTTTTTTGTTTAAATCCATGCTAAAATCCTTAGAAGCTGAGTGGCCCTGGAAAAAATGATGCACCTGTAACTGAGTTAGCACTAGTGAGCAATTTTACCGTGAGGTAAGGGAAGTGCTGGTGCTAGGGCTTGGGGTTTCTTTTGCAAAACCCCATGGTCCTGCCTCTTGACGTAGAGCAAAGCGTGCCTGTTCAAAGCTTCATCGACATTGGCAAGCAAGATTTATTTTAGAACAACAGCTCATGCAAACCCTATAAATGGACCTTTTAGGATCTTGTGTATAAATATATCTGATATGTAATGGTATTTCTAATTATGTAACTACCTGTATGGCTCAGTACCGGTGATGTTAAATTGAGTGCTTCATGCTAATGTCAAGAATGTTCACAGCACCTTTATAACAGCTGATAACAATGACAATTTGGTCTGACCCGTATGCTGCAAGATGCCTCTAGCCCAGTTGGATTAATTTTATGAAAAATCTAGATGAGCAAGAAGTATAACTAATCTGCTTACTAGCACTGAATTGCTCCTTTCTCAAAGCAATAAATATATTCATGTTGTAACATCTGTTGTGCAGCCTACAATACGAGTTGTTTTGTTGCATTGTTTCTATATAATTTATTTTGTGCAATAAAAAATCTCTGGTTTTATCTGACTTCTCTCTAATTTGTAATAATATTTGAATTAAAACTTACTAGCTTCGTATCTTAATCATGCAAGCGTGCTATCAACTTGCAGAAATGCAGAGTAAGAAAATGGAATGCAGTAATATTTTGCCTTATAGAAAAATCAGAAGGTACTTACATGGCCTAATTTTGTTCTCGTTAATGTCATAGAGAGTGTTACCATTAATTTTCATGGGTGCAAAGCCTGCCTAACACTAAAGTTGACTGGATTTGCAAAATACAACCAGGTGGCTTACACAGTGTGACTGTGTGTTTGAGGCTTTTTTTTAAAAAGTACATTTCAGTGCTTAACAACCCCATAGAGCTTCTGCCACAGTTTTTTTTTTAAACTTAATTTCACTGCATTTATCATGTCAGATTTCATTTTCCTTTTTGTTCTCTCCCTTTGATGTTTTTCTGAGTTAATATGATTTCAGTAGTATTTATTGTTTTATGCCCTTACCTTCTGATTACCCTTTATTATGTTGTTGGGGCTTTTTAAGTCTAAGGTAAAGTAAAATAAAGGTGCATGCAAATTGGAAGGTAGAGGATATCCTTATAAATGAGCCCTTGGTGTGAACTAACAGTCTTCATACTATATACTGAGTTACTGCAAAGAAAAACAATGGAGGGAGAGACATTATTCAAGAAAACTCACACCTTTTATCTGAGATGCTACTGTGAAACCTGCAGTACCACCGCATGAGATCCGAGATGTGGGTCAGATTTGGAAATTATAGAAAGGATTGCTGATTAAAATGACCTGAGACAAATAGCATTTTGTATCCTCTTGTAAAATCCTTCTAGATGTTAGCAGAAGAAGGTAACAGTTGCTTGTGAACACAAAATGTGAAGGTATATATAGTATACTGCAATATATGTTCATATGATTAAATGAAACACGTTTTCCGTGGGATTTGTTAGTAACATTGCAATTTGCTGATACACAGGCAAAGAGCAGTTGTGGCACCGTTGGCTGCTGTGCAACCTGTGCAGCAGGAGCAGTGCAGCCTCACTGGCTTTCTTTCAACCTTTTTCATGTTGAATATTTGATCTCCAGATTTGTCAAAGGTCATAAGACTAATGACCCTTCTTCTAAAAGTGTTCTTGAGACTTAGGGTCACTCAGTGGAAAAAAACCCCAAACTTTACATAATGCTTCTACATAATGCTACTACATTCTTTATGAAACAGAAATTGAATCATATTTAAGTACAAAATTCTGCTCCTAAGTAGGGAGCAATGTTTCCTCAAGCAAGATTTCCACTAAAAATCTTGGTGATTAAATTATTTTAAAGAATTGCTTGTTTCAGGTAACTAAAAAGAGAATCATTCTGGGGAGAAAAACATGCATAGGACTAGTAACAAATGCCTGATCAGTCATAAACCCGGATTATGTTTTATTGAAGGAGGAAAGTAGGTGGTGCACAAACAGCTATTTACATCAGGGGCACAGCATATGAGTTTCCCTGTTAGAATGTGATTCAAATTGCTTTCTATCCTGATTATTTTTTTCTCTTTTATTCTAAAGGAGAATATGCTGTGCAACATCATTATAGGCAAGAGTAATGTTTTTCAAAAGAAAAGTGATTTAGTAATCTAGTTTTCATTAAAGAAACAGAAATTTGCTGGCAGTATGTAATATGAGCACCTCGTTCCAGTGGCAGACTTCCAACATCTTCATTTGGAAAGAAGACTGCTGCATTCATAATTCATAAAAGCATTGGCATCTATCCCATTAAACTAACACAGGAAGAGAAAACATTCTTATATTCAAAAACACTCTGTCCATCTTTTCTAAACTATTTATAGGTGAAGTTCTGTCCTTTCCTGCAGTACACAAATAACTACAGTAAGTGCATTTATAGATTTGGAAAATAATAATGCACCTATTCTTAAGAAAAGCTGTAGTTAATACTAGTTTTGGAGACACACTAAATTCCTTGGATTTAATGTCATCCTTTGGTGATTGAAAATGCACAACATGTATGTGTCAGTGCTGTTGCAGACTTCCAGTCCTGCTGCCAGTAGCCTTTACAGATTTTAATGTCCCAGTACATCTGTAGAACTGGCAGAGCTTGTTACTAGCCAGCGTTCTTCCTTGAATTTTTCTGTCCATGTCTTTCTCAAAGCGGTGTGATTTTGTCTTGATTACTTTCTAAAAGGTGTTTTATTCCCATGCTCCTCCCTTCACTACAAGAAGGACATGGAGGTGCTGGAGCGTGTCCAGAGGAGGGCAACGAAGCTGGTGAAGGGCCTGGAGCACAAGTCTTATGAGGGGCGGCTGAGGGAACTGGGACTGTTTAGGCTGGAGAAGAGGAGGCTGAGGGGAGACCTCATCGCGCTCTACAACTACCTGAAAGGAGGTTGTAGTGAGGTGGGTGTTGGTCTCTTCTCCCAAGTAACAAGTGATAGGACGAGAGGAAATGGCCTCAAGTTGTGCCAAGGGAGATTTAGATCGGACATTAGGAGAAATTTCTTTACTGAAAGAGTGGTCAGGCCTTGGAACAGGCTGCCCAGGGAAGTGGTGGAGTCACCGTCCCTGGGAGTATTTAAAAGACGTGTAGATGAGGCGCTTAGGGACATGGTGTAGTGGGCATGGTGGTGTTGGGTTGACGGTTGGACTGGATGATCTTAGAGGTCTTTTCCCACCTTAATGATTCTATGATTCTAAAAGTGATGCAGACATGAAGAGACTACTCTGTATGCTCATCTTGTCCTTATGCTGCACCCAACATCAAGATTTCTGAGGATCTTAAAAGTGGACTCAGGAAGTTCGCTGCTGCTCCTGCACTTTGCTAGTTTATGATGTTGAATTTGCAAACCACGTTATTACTCATTAAGAAGTCCCAGCAGAAAAATGGCTTTGAACAGCAGATCTAATGGTCTCTTCTGAGACAGATAATGCATGACTCGTGTTAAGAAATAAATTATTTGCTTGTGATATAAGGAGCTACTTGCCTAATTCCACAGGACCCACAGAATTCAACACAGTAACTTGAATCTAGTTCATGTGAACAATTTCACTGTCACCAGCCTTGATGTAAAAGAATTTTATCATTGCAAAAAATGGCACTTGTTCTAGTGTACAGCTAAGAAGTGCTAGCATAGCTGAAAATAATGGATTTCCTACTATTTATTGTAAAACCTATTATATAGCATTGTGTATAGACTGTGTCTTAGGTTTTATAATGCATATATTAAATAGTTCCATAGATTTTCTATGGTACAGCATCCAGAATTGGCTATCTGGACCGCATTCATTTTCTCATTTTCTGGAATGTGTTTGAATCCATTAAAAAGGAAAGAGAAAGGGATGTACTCGCAACGGGTACCCCTTGGGAGCAAACAGCATCCAGAATAGCACCTGTACTTCTACATGTATTCTTTCTTCATCTCTAGTGTTGACTGCATTATAATGTTAAACAGCGATTTCACGGACTTCTTCTAGACCCTTTCTCTTTCAGCAAATGTTCAGGTCAGATTGTTGTTCTCTGGTAATGAAAATCCCTGGAACAAGAGGAAAAAAGGCATGGATCTGTACTGGTAAATAGTTCTGTAACCTACCCCTCTTTTCATGTTCTGCTGATTGCCAGAATCTTTCTTCTTAGAGTGAAAAGGTGCTTCCAGAGTACCTTATAAATAAATGAAAGAACACTGCTAATCTGCTTCAGGTAAGCAATATGTAACTTGTTCTTCCATTTTTGAATAATTGCTATTTTGAAGAGCTCTCTGGCTAATACTTTGAGAGGATGAATGTGCATGTTCAGAGCATTACCCACCTAATTTGACTTTTTTTTTATTTATTCACAGACATATAAAATCAAAAATGTTTGGTCATTGTGACAGGCTAGTGGAAATTTGTGTTAATACAAGAATAAATAAATAAATAATGCTATAGCTTATTTATAGAAGTTATACTATGAAGGATAAAATCTGCACTATTCTTGTTTTCAACCAAAGGCTGCTATAATTTAATTTTCTATACTTGCTATGAAAATCACAAGAAATTATGTTGCAGCATGATAAAAGCATGAACCCGAAGACATGTTATGTAGATGCTTGATCCTATAAAAAGGCATGTGCTTAAAGAGTACTCACATATGTAATATGCAACACATGTACATAGGCTTTTAGTGATGCTGTTGTGGAAACACGAATTGGCCTACCGGTAGCATCTTCTCCATTTGTTTTACAGATTGTATCTAAAACAAGAAAATCACCTGGAAAATAGATGCCTACCATGTCAAAGGAATCCAAAGTGCTTTGTAGGTTATGTATTTAAAACACACACATGCAGGAGTGACTTTGCCATGGCAACGTGGCCAAAGGTGAAAGTAGACTAGAAAGTAATAGAAAGAACAACTTAGCACAAGAAAGTAATTCAGCTGCCACTGCAAGATAAGTTTTCAAGGTAACAGTAATGTGAAATCAGAATTCACACCTAAATCTATTCAGGTCTGTCCCCTGACTTTGGAGAAAAGTGCCCAGAAAACCCCTTTCAGTGACTGCACGTGGTGAGCTGCTTACCGTCTGCATTCAGCCTCGAAACACTCCTATTTCTGCCTGCAGCTCCTGGCCAAGACCTATTCCATGGTAAACAAATTCTCAGGAATAAAAAAATTCTTGCATCAGGAAACGGAGTAAGATGCTTTATCACTATGGGCCTTGATTTCCCCATGTTGGTTCATTTCCCAACATGGGGAAACTACAATAATCACTGCTTAAAGAAGCTGAAAAGAAGCTAAATTCTTTTAAGTTCCTCATAATATCTGCTGGATTTTGAGAAGGGGACAGATGTGGTAGGAGAGACTAGTTGTCTTTCCAAGGGAGAGGGCTGCGTACTTTCTTTATTCTGATGTCATCTACTGCTAGTCACAGGAGGAGACTGGCTAAAGCCAAAGTTGAACAGCCTGTAAGAAATTCAGTCTTCAGCTCCCGTAGTTCTCAGCTCTCTCAATTGCACAACAGCAGGTGGGGCCAAGAATTTCCAAAGATGCAGTATCGCAGATAGCACCATGCGGAGGAAATTGCTCAGCGTGCCAACAGCAGGGAATACCGGGCAGCCACCCCACAGCGCAGCAATGAGGCAACCAGTTGAGTACAACGCGTAGCTGCGTTGGTACAGCGCTGGTCAAGCTATTAGCAGCTCTGTGCAGTGAGTGTGGGAACTGGCAGCAGAAAGGCAGCGGCTGTGGGTTTTGAGCCGAGGTACCGGCTCGGGTCCTTGCTAGCCAGGCTACCTTTACACCATGCGTCACTGTGTACAGTATATTTGCCCATGGGGTATATATAAAAAACGGTGTTTCAAAGGATATTACCTTTCACCAACAAATACATTTTTAATATCGCCCATCTTCTTAACTGCTGCCAAGCCATGCCTCAGGTTAAAATAGGTGACCAGCAGGTATGACTGTGTTTCTTAAATGTCCCCACATTTACTACTAGGAAGCTTAGACTTAGTTCCAGCTACTGTTAGCATTGAGTTACTAAAGAATTTGACCTTGGAAAAAGTAGAAGGGCATCCTAGAGCCTTACCATAGAATTACAGACAGAAATAAAGGTGTCCTGGCTACAGCAGAAGACAGGAGCTTCTGAGTGTGGCCGTCAGCCCAAGACTGAGGCTGTGAAACCCAGTGCAAGGCTCAGTCTGTGGATTCACAGGTTTCTTGTTGCTAAATACTTTGGGAGCATAGGTCTTGGGAAAGGAAAGCCACTTGTTGTGAAGCAGCTATATTGTCTGGTCTGCTTTTATTTGCCCACAAGCAACCACTGGAATAAGAATATTTATTTGGGAGTGGTAGTGGCAAAATAATGTCATAAGGAGTGCACAGTTGTGAATATAAATAAAACATTTCTGCAGGAAAGTAAGCACTAGATAAGATAGTGCTTCATACTATTAATAGCTTCTAAGAAAAGATACCATGTCCCAAGAGCAAAAGCGTAGTGGGTTGCAGCCTGCTGCTAAGAGAACTTACCTAAATGTAGTCCACACAGAGGCTGACGATCGTTTCCATTTACTCTGTGAGTCAAATGTGTTTTCTTCTGCTTCAGTACAGGATCAATTATACACATCTCTAAAAGCCTCCAGGTACAAGCACCTCTAATGCAACAGACCACAAGGCACATACACATTTCTAATTTGAGGAGCTGAAGCTGAACTGAATCTGTATCTCTTCATGCATCAGTAATATTTAGAAAAGGAGGAGAAACCCAGCTTTGGTGAGTGATGACCCGTGAAGGTTGCATTAAGAATGCTCAAAGTGTCATAGATCCCTTCCAAGCAGCACTTTAGATGCTCCAGTTGTGCTTCTACAAAATTTACAAAGACAAGATTTTCAAGAAGATTTTCCCTGACTGCCATGAATATGCGAGCAAGCCAGCAATGCCCAGATGCCAAAATGATTCCGAGTAAGAACGGGAAGCAGCAACCCCGCACACAGCTGATTGCTATCAGCAGAGCAATGTGGCTGTATGCAAGGCCCAGGTTCCAGAGTGGGACATGGAGAAAACAGAGGCGTCCGTCCCAAGGAATGGGAGGAAAAGTGCCTCTGTGGCTCTCCAGAATCAGACGGGTCAAGGCTTGTTTATTTTTCACCCACACCCAGTGCTTTTGTCAAGGGTAGAATGCAATGGAGAGTTTGTGCTTTGCATTCAAAGAAAAATTGCTTTTTGACAATTTCCTAAAAGCCCCAGGCATTTTTTTTTTCCTAAATTTAATGGTAAACCCCAATACTGGAAGGCCAGAAAGCAAAGCACCTCCCGTAGCACTGAGACCCCTTCAGTGGCATAGAGAGGCTGCAAATGTGACAGCAGCAAAGGAAGAGGGTTCTGTGATAGGAAAAATGTCTTATTAAATAGAAAAAACTACAAATTTAAAAAATAACTTGCTGGATCGTACATCAAAGTAGAAGCCAAGGAAAGCAGAATTTAAAAAAAAAAAAAAGAGCTGGTTTTATACATGTTCTCCATGTTTGTTAATATCTGGCCTTTTTCCTGTACAAAGACAATAGCTGAGCCGTAAGCTGTTAGCATAGGATTTACTGCTGTTAATGATCAGGCCAGAGCAGCTGCTCCCTGGGTTCAGATGTGTCCAAGTCAGGATTTTGAACCGTAAATAATACCTCTACAGTGGTTAGGCAAAAACTAAGCTTAAATGCAGGAGACAGCTGCTGTAGATCAGCTGTGATAGCGGGGGAGGAGGTGTAGAGAGTTATCTTAAGGTTTGGAAACTCCATCTGTGTGCAGTCTGTCATCGGTCCTGACCTTTAGGAGCTTGGTGTTGGTTAAACAGAGTGACTCCATACCCAGGCGGGATGAGACACCAAACACCACTTTGCGGTTCTAGCTGTCCTATGTGGTAAAGATTTCTGAAAACATCCTTAATCTCCAGGATCTACTGTTTTCAACAGGTGAGGCAGCTGGAGCTGGACTCTTCTGATAGCATTTATGCTAGGTAGCTATGTAGAAAAACTGAAGTAAATTGATCTGATACTCTGCTGTCCTGCAATAAGCAGAACAAAGAGAGCAAAGCAGTTATTCCTATTCAGGAGCTGTTGGCAGGAATGTGCTAGACCTCCATGTTTTAAGCTCATTTTATATCATACATGTCACAGGTATTTGTTTACATTGCAGAAGGATTTTGCTCACCATCTTTTCTTATCAATTCAGTTCAAGCCGCCAATGGGCTTGTGAAGCCATGAGCTTTTGCCATTGATTTTACCAGCAACAGTGACTATTCTGGTTGCTCTCGGCACCAGAAATCCCATCTGAGAAGCCAGCTGCGTTGTGTTACCAGTTTCCATCCTTTCAGGTTGGATCTCCTATCAAATCAGGTGCTGACTTATCAGGTCTTACAGAAGATTTTCCTCTGTTTGTCATTAAAACATCTTTGTCCTTTTAATAGCAACAGCTCTGCTTGAAATTACAGTGGTTAATTTCTTTGCAACCAGCTCTCCTGGTGCTGGTTGTGTCCGCAGGATGGAAATTGCTGTCACAGGTATGTGCAGTTACTGAGGTCTGAATGCAAAGCTGTCTTAGTGCTCAGCCGCTCCTTCCTTATTAGCACAACACCAAAGCATGGGGCATCCTCCCCAGGCCGCCCCTACACTGGAAAATTCCCGTCCCACCCGTGTCAGGTGGCACAAACCACAAGGGGGTTCCCGGGCAGCTGCGGCATCCCCCACCCGGCCTCTGCCCTGACTCACGGGGCGAGTTAGTCGATGTTCCCCTGTTGTGCTGTGACCCCAGCTGGCAACTGAGCCCCACGCAGCCGCTCGCTCACTCCCCCCCGGTGGCATGGGGGAGAGAATCGGAAAAGTGAGAAAACTCGTGGATTGAGATGAAGACAGTTTAACAGGTAAAGCAAAAGCCGCGCACAAGCAAAGCAAAACCAGGAATTCATTCACTCCTTCCCATCGGCAGGCAGGTGTTCAGCCATCGCCAGGAAAGCAGGGCTCCATCACGCGTAGCGGTTACTGGGGAAGACAAACGCCGTCACTCCGAACATCCCCCTCCTTCTTCTTCCCCAGCTTTATATGCTGAGCATGACGTCATATGGTATGGGATATCCCTTTGGTCAGTTGGGGTCAGCTGTCCCAGCCGTGTCCCCTCCCAGCTTCTTGTGCCCCCCCAGCCTCCTTGCTGGTGGGGTGGGGTGAGGAGCAGAAAGGGCCTTGGCTCTGTGCAAGCACTGCTCAGCAGGAACTGAAACATCCCTGGGTTATCAACACTGTTTCCAGCACAAATCCAAAACAGAGCCCCATACCAGCTACTGGGAAGAAAATTAACTCTATCCCAGACAAAACCAGCACAGCCCCCCTCTGCCTTTCAGCTCAGAAGACTCCCAGGAGATAAACCCCTGGGAGATGGCTAATTTTGTTTCTTAAATGGTGACACCTGTAACACAAATAGTGCCCTGCAGTGCCTAGGGTAGTGAGATCCCCGATGCCATAGAGACAGGAGAGTTATTTTAGACATATGAATAGATCTATTCTACAAGTGCCCTGGTTAGCCACACTCAGTTAAGAATGCATTATTTTCTTTTTATCCTGGTAAATAGACAGTAGGTAGATAGATCAGTTTCTCCTTTCATTCTCTTTCCTGCTATCATTATTCACAGTGTTTTTCCCTTGGTTTTAGCTTCACATGATAGGCTTACAATTGATGGTCCCAGTTCCTTCACACCTCTCTTACATTATGCTCTACGTACTGCAGGGATGGATGCTCTACATTGCTATTGCATTTCTGAGTCATTTCACGATGTTTGTTTTGCCCATGAAATCCCCTTCTCCATAACCAAGTGCTTTTTCTTCTGTTTTTCTCCCTGTGCCTCCTGCCTCTGTGGAGACCTGCTTCAGTTGTTAACAACCTTTCTTGATATTACGCCTGAGAACAACTGTAATTTTTCTTTTTTTCTTAAACATCAAATTTTAAGCCTTCATTTTTCTGTCTTCTTCCAAATTTTATCTAAGGCCAGCTAACGCGCTCACTAAATCGTGCTTAAGGGTGCCAGTGCCCCTTCTACCCCAGTGTGACTCCCAAGGAAATTCAAACTGGGGCCAACTTGTCTGCTGCCTTTGCCAACATGTTAGGATCAGCGAGACTGCATGTGGCAAGAATTTGGACAAGGTAAGACCCTTCTGGAGGAGAACCTAATTCTAAGCTGTCTCAGTTTAAGTCTGGACTTGCTCCACGAACACCATGTTCATGTAAAGCAGATTAGATTAGATCCCAAGATCCTTTTTTTAGTACATGCGATATTGAACCTCATTTTTCTTGTGGCAAACAAAAGAGATGTAAAAAGAGTGTTGTTGATATTTTCCTCCCGTGATTAATGCTATTGTGCATTAATTGCCACAGGTTGCAGGTTTGCAAAACCAGACCCTACTCAGGAGGTTTTGAGGGTCTTCCCAAGGCCGTCCATACCTAAGCTGAAGTAACGCGGCCGCAGGATTCCTCAGGGATCGCCAGGTAAGCCTCCGCTCCCTTGCCGGCGTGGGCCTCCTCCTGGGGCGGAACAAGGCGGTGAGAGGGGGCCCACTGCAGAAGTACCTGGTGCTGTACGCACCTAGTCAGGGTTAATGTCACCTTTGAATTTGTTTCAACATCAAAGTGGATTGACTGTAAACATAGTGAGAATGGACTAGAACTCATCACTGCTGTTTATTAATCTTTCAGTTAGCTAATTAAAGCAGCAGAACATGGTCTTGCTCTCTGCATTGCTTCCTACTCTAGACAAAGTATTAATTTCAACCGTAGCTGCAGGAGGACATTGGCAGGAGACGTTTGGATCTGAGTAGGTTTCCGGCTTTGTGTTAGTCTGTCTCTGAACATCTGCTGGGGTGGGTGGCTGCTTCAGGGGGGAGTCAAAATTAACTTTATTGATTGAGTAATTTCCTTTATGAAGGATCAGAAGGGGATGGCTGCCTGCAGAAATAATATTTGTTAAATGGCCGTATTTGGAAAATGAGTCAGTGAGAAAATAGCATTCAAATCCCCCAGCTTATCTCCAGCAGGGAAAGAACAGAGACGTGCTAAGAAAGGGGGAGAGATGCTGACTTGGAGATGCCAAGCTAAAATGACCCTAACGGGAATTTTGTTTAATTTTGAACAGAAAAATCAATTAGGAAAATGTTGGAACTGGCCATTTCAAATGCTAAAACTTTTTTCTAATGAAAAAATTTGCACTGAAATAATTGTCCACCTGCAAACTATTTTTAAGTTCAAAAGTGTCCACTTATGCTGGGTATGTCAAATTTTGCAGCTCTATCCTTTACCTACCTTCACCCACTTTTTCTAGAAAAAAGATCTAACAGAGAACACAATGATGCATTTAAGGTATGAATAATAAAAGAAAGGGAAAAGAAACGTTTTTGTGTTGCATGAACTACATCGGCATAATACACAAGGCTGGCAAGGCCCCAAAAAATTAAAATAAAATATCCCAAAGACAAATCCTTGGGTTTCAGACAGCTAGGCAGCAGCCCATCTCATTACGTACAGTTACCGTCTCTTTAGCAGCTTTGTCACCGCTACCTTTCTCATTTACTGTGAGTCTTTGTAGAGGACATTTTCCACAGTCTTTTGTCCTGGCAGCTGGCTCTTTAAACTCAGGGGCAATCTGAAATAGTTTCTACCTTCTCCCAGTTTGTGGGTGTCTTGGGTCCCATTTTCTTCTGAGTTCCGAAGAGATGCCACAGCCTCGCCTGGCTTTGTGTCGACGTGGGCTTGGAGTGACTGCTAGGGAAATGGTAAAGCTCGTTACTTAGAAACCTTGGGCGAGGGGAGAGGTGGAAGGGGAGAGGAGACCGGCAGCAATCTGATCAGAAATGCAAAGTTACATCATTGCTTTTGTCCTTAGCCCTGGGACTGGGGTGGGAAATGGCAGATGAAACAATGTGAAATCTGATATTTACTAAGTAAGCTTTTAAAACTCGTGCATTAGACGGGAGGCTGCCTGGGGAACAGAATAGCTCTGCACTGATGCAACAGAAGCGTCCCCTGCCAGAGCTGAAACCGAAACAGCTCCAGAGAGGGGTTCGCAGTAAGGTGCCGTGGGGTGGAGCAGCCCCTCTGGGAGCGCTGTGGGGACCCCTGTGCTCCGGACCGCCACATCCCGGGGAGCCCCTGAGGCTACGCTAACAGCTGGGAAACACCTTGAGGCCTTGGGCTGGAAGGTGTAAAGGGCTTACCACAGCGTTACTCGTTTTCACTGCTACTCCCTCCCCGCCTTCCTGTGCAGTACAGACATCTCTAACACCAGTAACACTCCTCTTTTGCAAAAGCATGCGGGAAGCAAAGCAGGCCCTCTGCGTATCTGGGGCTGTGCAGAGCAAATAGGCAGCACCGGGAGGGACCGGCTGACCTGGCGTGCCCGCTGCCAGCAGCGCCCTCCGCCTCTCTCGTGGTAGGCAGTGCTCTGCCTCACGTCCGCGCTCCTCTCCATGAAACTGTTGTGCAATCGGGAGACAGTGGAACACAGTCTTTTAAAAATACTTTGATTTATCGTCGGCTGAAACCAACATTATTTGCTTTCCCCACTGATGCCAGAAAAAACACATACTGCATTAAAGCAAATGAAAAACTCCTGAGTCTCATCTGTGACAAGGAGTGTTTTCCAGCCCACCTGAAAACTCTTATCTCTGGAGTGGTTTTGCTGTATAATTTTTCAAAGATGTAAGTTCCAAAGGTTGTTACAGGAAACCAGAGCAGTGTGAAGCATAGTGCTGCAAATACGACCAACAAAGGGAGGATTGCAAGGTGTGACACATGCGCAAAGCAAGCTGCAACACAGCAAACTATAACGGGACGTGTGCGTGATGGCCCTTCGTTAGGGGATGGGGTATTCACAAAGACAAAACATTTTAAAAATATGACTCCCTACATGTCAGAGGGCATTAGTTCTGGCCAGTGAGGGTTTTGGCAACTCTTCAAAAGATGAGCCTTCTAAGAATAATATTTAAACTCTCTATTTACAGTAAGGGTTGTGTTCTGGCCCTGGACTGCAGAGCATTGTTATCCTTGTTGTGTTTGCTTTAATAAAGATGGATATATCACCCTCATGTCCCAGTGAAATATGAATTAGGTTATTTCCTTCTAGCTGAAGCTTCCTCTATGTCTTAATTGGATGTATTCTAATTCGCCTTGTGAGGTTGGGGAAGAGGAACATGCTGTGCAGAAAATCCAGCCCAGTCCTGGTCGTGTAGGAGGACTAATGAGCGGGCTGCTGAGGTTGTTCCATCAGCTCCCTTGATCTGCCCCGGAGCCCCCATTTCAGTACCCATCAGCTTGCAGAACAGAAAATGATTAAGCGTTGCATCAAAAGTTTGCACAGTACTTACAGATGGATGAAGATCGGCACTATTGTATGTAACGTAACACAATTATTTAAATGGCCAGCATGTTTAGAAATTCCTAAAGTCTTCCACTGACTTTGTTCCACAGGCAGCATATTCAGAATTTGAAGTAGGTGTTGCTAGTGCCCTTTTTATTCTAGCCACGTTACCTTGAGCTGCACCCTTTCTGTTAGACGCTAGCTATACATTAGCTAGCTCCTGCACTGGGGGTGTCTTAGGCCAGTCAGACAAGTATCAGTTCTGATCTCTGTTCCAAAACATTAATCTGCTTTCGCACTGGATTTGGTGTAGAGGATTGAGTCAGTTACACCTGTACGAAGAAGAACATCAAACAGCACTGGACTCGCTGCATTTCCTGCAGTAAATTTACTCCAGCTTTGTATGGACTTCAACAGGGGCACAAATGACTCTTGTTGAGTTGACCACAACTGGTTCCATAGGCAAGAAGCAAAATCCCACCTTTAAAAAAAACACTTTCATGTCTTTCATCCTGCACTCTGGTGTATTTGGGCTTACTTCCAGTAGGAAGACTAGCAGTACTGGTTTTTTGTTTTAAACAAGCACAATTATTGACAAATAGATTAATTCGGCGGTGAGCCGTTAAAATGGGGTGCTGAGGAGGAGGCTGAGCATATGACAGAGGAAAACAGAGCTAAGGGGGGTGGGTTTGTTTTTCCTGGAGCAGAAAGACTTGGGAGGATCTAACTGCCGCCTTCTGCTACAAAAAGCGATGTTAGAGAACTACAAGAGGTAATTTCAGCAAACAGAAACTTCATTAAATACCAAAATTCTTTGTAGGCAGAGGAACAGGGACTGCCACTGAAGTTACACAGTACTGAGAATTAGCATATGCCTGCATACTGGTAATACCTGTTCACTGCTAGAAGAAAGCCAGCTTAAGCAATGTTCATCACTATTCACTTCTCAGACAATATCTGGGGTTTTCAGCATTCTTCCGATTTCTGAACGCGTACTGTGTCCTCAGAGTTGCTGTCCTGACGGTGGGTGGGAAAAAATAAAAAGCTTCGAGTTAGTAGCCTGAGTTTCATGGGAATTGTAAATGTCTTAACGAATTTCAGTGGATCTTTAAGCAAGCAAAATGAGAGACTACTCCAATGCCTCTGTGTAATCAATTTCAACATTTATGACTCAGACTATGAAACCTGTAATGCTGAATTATTCACTCTGGGCCAAGAAGAAAATAAGGCAGTGAGTCTTACCACACTGTGAAGTATTATTACGGGACAGCAGTGGTGTGTTGAACTTCTAAAAATCCTGTTAGTGTAAATTAACTGCAAAGTAGCAAAACATAACATGTTTGGCTTTTAGACACACACAATTTAATTTCAGAGATTTTTTTTTTTAAATTGCACTTTTCTCAAAACATAGGAAAAGCTGAAGTAAAAATACATATTTTTGTATATTGAATCGACATGGCATAACATGATAACTGTTATTTCAGTTGCTTTTGATCTTTTGCACACAAGACAGTAGGGCTTAAAGGACTGGCAGGGTCACAGCCTCTCCAGCCCCCAGGCCTTTGCTATGGATGCCTGAAGCGGTCACCATTTGACACCTTCACAGTAGCCTACAAAACTCAGCTTGTGGATATCTGTTGGCATTTTTTCAAAAAGATCATGCCCTGAGACAACCTTTTTTGCTGTTTGACTAGTTCTAAGTAACCCAAACCTAATACTAACATTGCTTGAAAAGAAGTTACGAGGGAAAAGCACTGTTCAGGCAAAAAAGTAACTAAATCAGGTATAAGACCATTTCACCTGAACTGTAAGGTCAGCGTAGCGCTTGTACGTATTGGCTCAATCTGGAAAGTGTCATTATTACCATGCCAATTTTTGGACAAAATCACTGATTTTTTTCCCTAACATTTTAGATTAGCAGTCAGAAAGCCTGAGGAAAGGGTCATGCAAAGTCTATACGCTCAGCAAGAAGTTGCCTGGCTAATGACCTGAGTGAAATGTCCTACTACGGGCTTCAAGCCTCAGGGAGATGCCCTCCTGCAGCAGCCTGGTCCTGGCTCTGCTTTGGGGTTGCTTCCAAGGTCCATTCCTTCCAGGAGCGGGGTATGGCCTCCTGGGTGCATCAGATGTGCACCTTTCCCATAGCAATGGGTGGTTACAGCCCTTGCAGAGAAAGCAGGGGATTTACATTCGGTTCCCTTCTCAACCTGCAAGAATCCAAATCCACGTGTTCTATTTTCAAGGCAACTGCTTATCCTGGAAGAACACCCTCCCCCTCTCCTTTTGAATGTGTGCCACCAAACCAAAATTAATTAAAAGGAGAGAAAGCATGAATACAAAGAAACAAAAAGGCTGCAGGACTGTAGGCTAATGCTTAGGGCGCTCCTGAGGAAGAGGGGGGTTGTGAGCTGCGGTTCCTGCCCCCAAGCTGAGTTGTGTTTGGCACTTGAACTGTAATACATGCAAGCATGTCTGGCAGCAGAGAGAGTAACAGAACTCCCTGCTTGCACTGGAGTGCCCTGAGCATGGCGACTGCTTCCCTGAACAGCGTCCCGGCTTCAGCTGGTGGGATGGGGAGTGTTGCCTCATGGCGGATGAAGCTGTCACCTAGTGACAGAGGCACCCTGCTCAGATTCACAGCTTGCTTGCCACCGGCTGCAAGAAGCAGCTAAGCATCAGACTGATAATGAATTAAGAGGACCCCACCCCATCCTCTGGTCTACAAGAAGAGAGGAGACACCATGGTATCTGTCTGCGTCTCTGAGACTTGGAAACCAGCTGCACCACGACTGAGTGCTTCCTGCCACCTGGCTGAGCCAGAGCCCTGCCTCTGGGTGCAGAGCAGGTTGAAGCAGAGCTGGATGCTGAGCTCCTCTGCTCTGAGCTGAGACAGCTCTGAATGGGTAAGTGCTGCAGCTCAGGGCACCTGGGCATTGTGAAGTGGAAAAAGTAGGTATCTGTCAAACCGAGTTTTCTCCAGTGCTAGGAGGCAACGAAGCAAAGGGAGTCTGGGATCAGGTACTTGATCCTGCATAAGTCCTTTTTGATGTCGCCTTGTATCCTTGTTTGTCTCTTCTTTTTTTTTTAAGCTCTGTTGCTCTGAATTCCCTCATTGCAAGGACCCTAACAGGTCTCTGAAAGAATGAGCATTTCAAGGGGGTTTATTAGTGCAATTAAGCACAAGAAATGTCCTCCAGTATAAGGAAAAGTTAGTTTTAAACCTGCTTCCAATTTCTCTGTTAATCTGAAGGTTGTCTGTTCAAGAAGCTTCTGATGACAGTGCTGTTCATTTTAGTACTTAGTGATACTAGCTGCTTTTGAGGATGTGGAAGCTTGGCTGTAATGACTTTTTAGTCTGGACATGCTCAGCCAGGACACGTTACTGGAAGAGGGATCAGCATTGGCTCGCTCCTGCTGCATTGGCAGGCGTTCCCCGTCACTGATGTCTGTTTTCTTTGCCGCTGGAGCCAGAGAGAGGAGGCTGAAATGAAAGTTAGGATTGGCAAGGAAAGAGCGAGGTGTAAAAACGTGAATCTCGGCATTCTAATCACAACTATGGTTATAATTAGTGATGCGGCAAAGATAAAATATGCAGCATGGGACCTATATATCCAACCGCTCCTGGATTGCTATCTGACAAGTTAATTAACCATAACAATGTTGAAATACATACTCAGAGTGATTGCTTGGGACTGGACTCACCGTTCTCTCATCATAGTGACATGGAGAGAGCAGAGAGAAACTTAAGGCAGTAAAGAAAGCAGTGAAATGAGGGAACTATTTCTCAACCAGAATGAAGGAGTTCAGTCTAGAAAACCTGCATTACAACCGATGTTAAAGATGAGTGAGCTCCCTCCCAACCACAGTCTGGACTCAGAGCAGGCTTAGAGAACTCAGGCAACACAGAGGAAGAGGAAAGAAGTTTTTCTCTATGGCCAGCCCACTTCAAAATAAATAATAATAAAAAAAAAACTTTCCCGGTTTTAAGGAGGTTTCTTTTCCTGTACTTCTGTTTTCTAGGGTCTTCCATTTTCTTTTGCCCAAGAGTGGGCACTTCTGAGTCACCAGGCGTTCCGTGGATGGCAGAACAAGAGCGTAAGCAGTGGAATGATGATGGAGCATTTCTTCAGGGTAAGCAGAATGAGGCTCCAAATTTGGCTTACTAAATGAATAGTTTGCTCAGCTGTAGGTGCTCAGGGACATAGCGCTGAGTAACTACACTTAGATACGTCATTACTGTTCAGTGTATGCTGACAGATTCTGGTGCAGAGGAATGAAATCCTTTATCCAATGGAGAAAAATGCAGAGGTGGCCATAAATGACAATTTCTGTCTTGTGTGAACTGCTGATGTGTCGGCATTTGCCCTTGTCCTGTCTGCTTGGGAGAGAGAGGTGAAATAATGAACTTTTTTTTGACCTGTAGAAGATGTTGGTCATGTGGAAACTGTTTTCTGGAAAATTTCAGATTGGTTTCTATACTGATTACACCTACAAGGACTTGGCACCTTGATGCTTCAGTGGCACTCTGCCACACCAGTGGCCTACGTTTGCTCACGTTTTGGTCTCTTTGCTGAGTGTACTGCAATCCCCCTCTCTGTTGCTCCAATGGAGATGGACTGTTCCAAGATCTGTAAGTTCAAATAACTGGGTGTGTCCATCTACTCAAACGTGGAAACTTGAACTGGAAACCATAACTCATACAGGGAAGTTGCCCACTGTTGAAACCATATGACTAGCAACTTGAAATTATTAAAGAATTACAAGTGAAATGGAGGTCTTGTAAGTGAACTGTAGATCCCCAGTCAGACCCAGCTTGTCTCCTGTCACAGGTGGAGTTTGACATGTGTGGTTTGTTGGTAGAGAAAAGGCATGTAGGAGATGGCGTGTCAAAGAGATCCATCACAATTTTCCTTGGCTCTGTGTATATACATTCATTAGAAGGGTTTTTAGAAGTACCTCTCAAAATTTCAACTTCTTTTCTGCTTTATTAGCTATAGAGGTGTATTTATGCTTGGTCTGATGCAACTCCTATGTATCCTGTGTTTTTGCAGAAGTTTGCTATTAAAGGAGATGCTTCTAGTAACTGGCACGTTTGTGGTGGAGGCTCCTTTCTGCGTGCAAATGTCGGGGCTACCTTCATTTCCTGAATAATTGATGAGCAAATGAGAGCATCTCCTCTGAAATGGAAATTAATTGTAAGCAAACTTTAGGGAGCCCCAATGATGATAAACAAAAACAAACCACCTCATAAAAATGCGAGTTGAATAAGCTCATGCTTTCTTCTGCTCAGAGATATACATCTCTGTTTAATCAAAACCTTTTCAATTGCATTGTTTATTCACCCAAGAGCACCACAGCACGTTCTCCTACCCTCACCACAATTCCTTGTTCTCTTTCAATCCACTAATACCCCATTCCATGAAGAAATCTGGAAGGAGGGCATGGAGGGGTATTAGGAGATCAGTAGAGCCATACTCGATTATTGCAGGCGGAAGGAAAAGGTCACCGCTTGCTTTAACTTAGCTCCTTTGCGAAAGTATGAAATGTCACCG
The DNA here is from genome assembly GCF_964195595.1 of Calonectris borealis. Lineage (NCBI taxonomy): Eukaryota > Metazoa > Chordata > Aves > Procellariiformes > Procellariidae > Calonectris > Calonectris borealis. The sequence continues at coordinate 25,344,023 of NC_134318.1, forward strand.
TGTTTTGGATAGGTGTTTATAATTATTGAGAGAAAACAGTAAGACGTAGTAGATGTGTTCATTTTCATTTTAATCTATTGGGTATTTCTGATTGAATGAGAAAAGCCCACAATGCCGATAGACCAAAAAGAAGTTTTGGCGCAAAAGCCCCGTCTTGCAGTCCTTAATCAAGCAAACCTCCTGATAATTCAGATGGAAATCCTGCTGCAGGAAGGATCATTTTTTGGTCACAAAATATAAGAGCTACAGCAAAACAGGAATAATTTTGACATTATTTACTTACTTTCTTCTTTGTAAATGACTTTTTTCTTATTTGTGCTTGTAACAAGAAATCTCCTCCTTGCTGCACAGCCACAGAGCCTGCTTTAAAACCCAAAAATTGTTATTGGCCTGTTTTCAGCTGCTTCTCTTGATGTCAGTAGGGAGATCTGGCTCTCCCTGAAACGCATTAAAGTAGTGGATATGAATGTTATAAATATATAAAGAAATAAAGACATTTCCTCAAAATAAGTGAGCAGCAGCTCCTACCTCAGCAGGCACCCTGCCACCTCCACTCAGCAATAGGCAGAAGCATGGCTGTTTGGATAGATGCCCTTCTTCTGAGCTGTTGTCTTCTGTTCCAAAGCACATCTATTATTTCTAAAGGATTCAGTCACATGAAGTTAAATCTAAACAAAGGAAGGTCCTGACAAGTCAAACTAAAAAGCAGTATCATTTTACTAGAGAGTCAAAAATAAATCAAATATTTGCTAAGATTTTGTATTCCCTGTGCAGAAAAAATGCTTACTGTTCAGGCATAATGACTGTTTTTCTTCCACTGCGCTTTCATATTGAAGGAGATGCAGAGGGTAACCCAGGACATCGGTAAGTGGCTTTTCTTGTAACATGAGATTTTCATGCAGCACGCATACGAGCAAAGCATTTGTGTGCAACTCAGCACGAATAATCCTGCAAAGATGATCATACTTTGTTATTGATGGAAAGATGATACGGCTTCTCAGCCGCACAGAAGCAGCTCTCCCGACGGTTTGCATTAGTTCATATAGAAGGCATCCAGACTATGTTGCTAGCAGACAGCTCTGCCTTATTAGGATGAGGCAGTTTTCTTCTCAGAGTCTGCGCTTTCCTGGGCTGCAGAGGAGCCCGGTGAATGGGTAGGTGTTACACCAATCTGACTCTCACTTTTTTCATGCCAAATTGATTATACTGTTTTGACAAAAGAGCCCCTTTCCTTAAGCTATATGTTGGCATTTCTTTGAGTTTAAATATGTAATTTTCTATCTTTGGGAAGGCATGGATTGTGTTCATCACCATTGGTGGGTGAAAGCTATATTCTTCACACGTTTAGGTCCACATAAAATCCTAAAGATGTGTATGCAGGAGGGAGAATCTCTACCTGAACCTCTTCCCTCCTCAATCTGCCAGCAGTGGATTTTTCATGTGGGAACTTCCTGAGGAGCTGCTGTAATATTATTAAGCGACTATTATTAAGACTACTTGGACCGGTCAGCTCTGGGGCTTGAATGACGCTGCGAAGTAAACACGGATATAAAACATTGGGCACTGGAATTTTGGCACTAGGCACATGTCTTATTTTTTTACACCAATAAATTCTACACTTAAAAAAGCTGCAGCAGCAGAAGAAACAGCTTTAAGGAGACTAATTCTAGTCTCCCTCTTCCCTAAGGAAAACTTACCGTGATAAAAATGACTCTTTGGAAAACTGAGCAGAGCCCGGTGCTTTATGCAAGTGAAGGCGCTGGTCTCCACGTGCAGATGCTGAAGCTCCACTTACCACGTGTATCTGCAGGGCAGCTGGCCGCTCGCGCCCTTCCGCAGGTCTGTGGAGCAGAAACCTTGCCCGGGTGCAAGCACTGGAGTCTGACCAAGGGGCAGCTCAGCCCAGGCTGAGATGTTCAGTTTCTGGGAACTGGCAAAATGGTGGTGTTGAACTTTACTCTGATTTCCACCATTTGATGCAGTCTGGCCCATAATGTTCAAGCAAGAAGGTATCCTGATATTTGCCTCCAGCTTCAAATATATAGTTTTGCTGAAGCTGACAAACTACTTTTGTTTGTTCTCTGGTCTAAATTTGCAAACAAAGCAGGACTTTCTGAATACTCAGAAAACAACTGACAATATTGTTCCAGAATAGACTTAACCAGGTAACTTCTGCTTTTAGAAAAAGAAGTCAGACACAAGGGCGCGTGACTACTTCGAACATTTGCTGAAACCGTGTTTGTCAGTAATGGCTCTTTCCAGGAGCAAGCGTAGGCTTCCACAGCGGCACCTAGGAGCCGCTCTGGGGTCAGTGGTGAGGAGGGCAAGATTTGGACTCCTGCTGCATTGAGTCCCACTCATTTTACAGAAATTACAAAAGAACAGTAAATCACAAAATCCTGACTACTTCCCCAAGTGGTTTAAAATTCTTTCTGTGGCTTAAATTGCTGTTACAGCCATAACTAACAAAATAGCAGAATAGAAAAAAAACTCCTCTCACTTCTCCAAGTGAGAGGTCCCAGAAACCGCTCTGGGGGAACCCATCATTGCTATAGCATTTAATTTCTTTTTCTGCAATAAACTGTCAATTCCAGAAAGAAGATAATCCTCTTCTAGGCTTTCAGTCCACTAGGAGATTCATTTCTCCTAAGGTTTTACATCAATCCTCTAATCTAGATTTTTCCCTTACTTTATAGCTTTTGTTTCTGTAAGTTTCCCCAGGGACATCCCACAATACTGCCTGCTCTCGCCCTTCACCAAAGCCAAAGCGCGCTGCAGTTACACCCATAACTTCCTTAGACAGATTCCTGAGAGAATGCATAATCTCCCTTTTTTTTTTTTTGGCTTGCTGTAACATGCTTAGGTCTTATAAGCATTAAACCTTTTAACACTTTCTAAATTTATGCCACCAAAGAGATGAGCAGTATATACAAGCCCAAAATTGCATCTATTATGTTGCTCTCTGTTAAATATACTCGAGAATGCAATGCCTCTCACCTCACAGAGATTCCACTTTGTATCAAAGACATGCACTTTTAATTAATAAAAGCTGAAAGAAGGCCTCAAGCAGAGGTGTTGTCTTGTAAATCGTTAAATTCTTAAGTCTCAATCTGCAAAAAAAACCACCACAGGTTTAGACTATTACACTCGTGCAGAACCTCACTACCTCCTCTCTCAAGGATTATAGCCTTCAGCAAGAAAGAAATGTGCAGAGTGTGAAAAAAAAGGAAATCAGAGGCAAAACATAATGCTGACCTGGGTAATGCACCATTTCTTTAAATATGTATGGTTTTATTAGCAACTAAAAGCTTATTTCTCCATTGTAAAATATTTACAGTAACAGCTTCATTACTGTGACAGAAGTCTGCTTCCAGTTAAATTTGTAACACTAACAAAAGCTCCTTGTAGCCATTTTTACAATGATATCTGCTTAAGATACGCTTGAAAACTGTCTAATGTTTCATCCTTCTTGAAAACTGTCTAATGTTTCATCCTTCTTAAACTGTCTAATGTTTCATCCTTCTTAAACTGTCTAATGTTTCATCCTTCTTCAAAACTGTCTAATGTTTCATCCTTCTTTCAGAACAATTATACTTGTTCCCCAGCTCCTCTTTTCTTGGAATTTCTGTATAAAAGCAGAGTATTAGTTCTGAATTCCTCATTGTGGGTTTTCCCTTAACTGCGTAAGGGAGAAATGGCTTTTTTCTTTTTTAATCCTCTGCAATGTTGGTTGGAAAACTGTTTTGGTATGAGAATGTCCATGTTTGGTCTGAAAAGAACAAATTATAGCCAGACAACCTGAAGACATCTCAAATAGTTGCCAAAGTTTCAGTGTCTTAGAAATAGTCAGATTAGATCCACTACAAAGTGTCTTCCATCTGCTACTTGCCTTCTTCAGCCTTGCAAAGGGTTTAATATACCCCCTCATGGTTCTCATGGAGCTGTGCATGAGCTGTACCAAAGAGAATGTTTTATAAATTACAGGGTTTGGGGGTTGTTTGGGTTTTTCGTTGGTTGGTTGGCTTTGCTGTAAATAGGTTTGCATCTAATCTTGCTTCCATTGGTTTTAGTGAAAGCAATGGCTGCTAGAGTTGACCAAATGACAGTAGTATAATTCCCACCATAATGGAAGTCAAGCATTAGAAAATAAAAAAATTAAAATCTAGGGGTCCCTGAATAATAAAGAGAGGTATTTAGCATAAGATAGATTTGTGGTCCTACCTGTACATTTTTGTACTAAGCATCCAAATTCTGTAAATTCTATTTTAGGTAAATTTATTGTCACCTGGCAACTTAGCAGATTTCCCTTAACAAAGGCTTTCACATTTGGAAACACCTCCAGAATGGCCAGTTAAAAACAGTTTTGGTGGTGTTCATCTCTGAAGTGATTTGCACAGTACCAGACACCTGGCTTCATAGCTTTGCAAATTTTATGTCTGAGAGCAAGGGCCGAATTTGCTATTAATAATACCTGTAATTACATAATACCTGTAATAACATAATACTGTGTAAACCACAAAACTACCACCTCATAGGTAGTGAGATGAATGTTTCCGTCCTTGCATCGCTGCAGTTCTTGGCATAGGGTTTGCTGTGATGGAGGGTCTCTGTTCCAGGAACAGTTCCCCAGGTCTCCATCACTGACTCGTAACAGTTTGGTTACAGTCTGGTCCCCCCCCATTCTTTAAATGCGTTGGGGATCCAGCTGCCAAAATCCATCTAAGTCCCCTGTCTCTGAACAGTGTCTGATGGCTATATTGTAAAGCCTGGGTGCATAAATGCAGTCTGATCTTTGCTGGGGCCTTGGGACGCTGCAGTTCAGCTCCCCATGAGACACAGCCACTGCCACCATGAGCTGCCCAGGCTTGCTGTGAAACCTTAGTCAAGTGAGGTCCGTCTAGTCCTCTGCAGGTGGCTGATAAAGCCGTTAGCTGGCTTGTGGCTTAGCCAAGGTGGGAACACATGAAAGTAGAGCCCTTTGGAGCTGCTGTGGTATGAGATGCATGCAACCACTCATGCTGCAAAGGCTGATGGAGCTCTGCTCCAGTGCACGTCCATCACGGGAAGAAAGATGTAACAGCAATAGTGCTGGTGTTGGCGGCCAACCTGAGAAAACCACTGACCGCCACGGCCCTGCTCACCTTTGCCTCCTTCCAACACTTGAACTAGGCTGGTAATGGAAACAATTTACAAGGCAATGATTTTTAATTGCTGTCACTGATTAACGGCCACAAACCCAGAGGCAGAGCAGAAACTCATCTGTTATTCTTCCAAGAAATAAATACCTCAACCATTTATTTGGCCTTACAGTAAAAAAGAGCCTGTTACAAAGATTTATCTGAAATTTTCTGCTTGTCTGAGCAGATAGGTGGTATAAAAGATCAACACTTTCTAACAAAACAGGGCAGGGCTTTCATTTTCATTTTCTAAAGACAAGGAGACAATCTTTGGCTTTGTAGAATGCAATGAAACAGAGAGAGGTGGGAATACTGCCTTTTCTGGGTCATTCTCTCAATATTTCAACCCATTTTCTGACGTCTCCTAAACTGGTTATTTTGCTATTTAGAGTCATGATGGTGGGTAGGACTAGAGGACTAGCTGGATGGCATCTCTTTGCCCCTACTGCATTTTTAAGACCCTTTAGAGGGTTTTCAGACACATTTCCATCTCATGTAATTTGAACAGATTTTTTTCTAGTAAGATTTATGACATGCTCAATGTTAACTTTATTCCTTCTGCAAATGACAAATTATTTCACTTTATTAAAAAGAGACATTAGAATCAGCACCGAACTCAAAAATAATCCGAGGTTTTCTGGCAACCCGTGGAAAGCTGTAACATAAGACAGGGAAAAAAAGTTTTGCTATGTTACTGACTTGCTCAGGGCAGCTGAAGAATGGCATGGCCTCTGATGTAATTTTATCCCAGGCTCTGCTTGGAAAGTGATGTCTCACTACACCCCTGATGAAGCCTGAAGTGCAGTACACTAAGCTAACCCATCACTTGGCCAGCTTTGCCTCTGCTGTGCTGGAAGGAGGGACAGGACTGACAGCTCCTTCACTGGGGGAATCCTTCATACTGTAGATATGGTAAATTTTGGTCGAAGTAAATACTGCTTTTTGACTGTGGCACTCCTCCACTCGTGGAGCTGCTGCGTAAGAATCTTAGCTGAGGCCAGAGTTAGTTCCTTTAGCTTTTAAACTTGACATTTTAACTTCATGTCTTTCTAACTCATTTAACTCTGAGCACCAGTACTGGAGTCAATTAGATAAGGAGGTTTATTTGTGCTGTGGTTCATATCTATTGTGATGCTTCATTGGTTTTCCAGGCTGCATGACAGGAAGGGAGAGGTAAGGTCTGTTTTTCTCCTGCCTGCGTGTGAGTTATGCTAGGATGAGACTAATGGCACCCAAAGTTAGTGCTCCAATAATGTCTGCAAAACACTTTGTCATCATTGCTCGGATATGTTGGAAATTATTATCGGCTTGAAGCAGAGATTCAGGGCCTGGGTGTCCTCTTCTTTTTTCTACATCTGATACACAAAGTCCTTGTATTGTGAGAGTGAATAATCATCCCTAATGATCTCTGCAGACAGGTTCCTACTTGCTGCCTATGACCTTCTAATGTCATAGCCCAGTACTGGATTAGTGCCAGGATTAACATGCATTTCCTTAACATGGGGAAGTGGGACATCACATGAATATTATCTTTGAATTGCTTCTGGCTGTTTTTGCCAGCCATCTGTCCAAACTGTGCAACAACAATCATTTGTTTAGGCTGAATACGGTGCCCTGGTTCAGATCTGTATCACTGTTCCTTGCCACGGGATCTAACTTGCCCCCTCCACTCTAAGAGCACAACCCAGCACAGCGCTCCCTCAAAACTTGTGAAGTGCTTAAATCACGTTTTTGTTGTGCGTCAGGAAGAGAAGGCTCCCTCTGAGAGAGGCTGGCTCCAGAATGGCCAGCAGCCTAGTGCTGAAGGCTTCAGCACCAGCAAGGCAGCAGACCCAGGGCAAAGCAAGGGCTCTGCCTGACAGGGAACAAGAACTTGGCCCGGGCATCCCACAGGTGCCGTGAATGCCAGGCTGCTGTTGTTTAGAAGGTTTCTCTCTTTATTTGTAGCAAGTGGAGAAGCTTTTTCTCTCAAAGCTACTCTAAAAAACAACAAAAATATAATCTACCTTTCTTTGGCAGCTACTACCTAAGAGCCTGGCAGTTTAAGTTCCCCTAATAACATCAATGGGAAACAGGGATGTTTTGTCACCATTTTACAGACCAGGAGATGAAAACAACCATCCTGCAAGATAAAATAGCCCTAATAAAAGAGAGCACTGACACAGCTCTTCTAGTTGAACCAGGCCACGCATCTCTTGGTCTTGTATCTTGAGCAACACAGGCTAAGGCAAGATGCTAACCGCTAACCTTCACACCTCGTCCCCCTCTGCGAACACCCTGGCTGGCTGGAAGACCTGTCTAACTTCTACCCAGCCCATGTAACTGATGGAGTCTGGATCTGTCCTCTCATGTCGGAGTATGGATTCAGAAGTCAGGCTTGTATATACATTTTGAAAAGATACTTCTCAAAATCTTCTAGTAAGGCAAGCTAAAAAGGCTACAATTTCTACAGGAAAAAACACATGAAGTATGCTTTTTAAAGGCCTAACTATAGTGAAGTATAGTAATTGCCAACATGTGTATCTTATTTTCAAACTGTAATCCAGCCAATTTCAGTTAATAAACTGGATCGTGTATTTGTTTACAGTACTCTTTGTTTAAAAGAGAAGTCACATTTATATAATCACATACACATGGAAGTCATTTTATTCATGTCTTATCAGTTGTTCATGTTTTTAGAATATTCCTTATTCCAGTTTCACTGAAGCGAGAATTATTTTAGTTCACAATCTGATTAAAGAAAAATTAGTGAAACAAATTCGTTTGCTAAGCACTGTAGATGAAGTGAGAATTATTTCTGTCCAGTACCAGATCTACCCCAGCGTTTCTGTTGATGTACAACACCGGTATACTCTTTGCCGGCCCAAAAGCTCGGCCATGTGCCAGGTAAGACTTTGTGGCTGCAGCTGAGTGACCAATATCACCTTATTTTCCTCGTTTATTCCAGTCTTTCCCAGAGGGAGCGCACGTTGCAGGCGTTTGACAGATGGAAGTGCTGCTGTCACCCAGCACAACCTTGCAAACAATGGCTTTCAAACACTGCTCTCCACATTGTCCAGATTGCATCATTCCCATGCAAACTAAGCCAAATTAATGACTTTTTAAAGTCCCTATTACAAAAGAGTAGAAAGTGTGTACATAGGAGTTTAAAGGAGCAAGGACTTGCTGCCAAAACCAATGGCAAACTTAACATCATATTCAATTGTTTTTAACAGTTGCAAAACAGAATGTTCTCTTTTCCAGTTCATTTAAGTTTTATGATGGGCTTTGCCTAAACTGTGATTGTATTAACAGAAGGAGGTAAATAGTGATGGATTTTCTGCTGGAATGTATACTTTTTCACTGTCATGCTTCAGCTTCCATGTGAAGAATCATTTTCATTAATCTAGTCTTTATTGAATTAATATATTTATGTTCCCTGTTTCCCTGTATTTCGCAATCCCAAAATAAGTATTTAAGCATACAAAAAGACTTTTCAATATTTCTGCCTGTTCTTGCTCCCCTAACTTCCACATTCCTAGGAAGCAGATCAACTGCGAGATATCCTTATTCCCTTTGAGCGACGCCTTGCTTCACAAACAGCTTCACTGACATCAGTGGATGTCCTTGTTATGCCTGGCAGAGCTATCAAACTGTGATTTATCAGCCCAGTTTGATTCTGGCAGTTCCAACAGGGCGACTAGCCTGACAGAAGTACAATTGTTCATATAGTTTATATGGTCACAAGCCCAACAGAAGCGGGATAAAATGGAGGAAAATTTGGGAAGGGCTAGCGTAAAAGCTAAATAGCTGTCAACACAGATATTACAATCCGGCCCTCGATCACACACAGTGCTGTCGAACGCTGCAGGATTACTGCAGATGTTTTGTGATGCAAAGTAGAGAAGCAATCTTTTGCATTTGAAGGTCATCTGTGCATGCCAGGATGCTTCATACATACAAACATTAAGTTTGCACCCCAATGGCTATCTGCAGATACCATTTCAGCTTTGTTACAGAAATCGTTGCAATAGCTTGTATGGACAAATGGAAAATATTATGCCTCGTTTTTTTCAGCTGCAATGTCATGAGGGATTTTTCTTTATAAGACTTAATCCTACTCACACCATGTCTCCCCAAATCGTCCTACTTGTTTTGCTATTTCAAAAGAGCTACCTTACAAGCATTTATCCTCGTGTTTGCTAAATAATATAATAATAGCTCTGTTCAAATGCAGAGCCAATCCCACAACATTTCTTTTCATTTCAGCTAGTTTATTGTTTCATCACGTTTATTAAGTGTTTAAGAGGCCAAAGTCACTGTTGTAATAGTCACGGAATGGGGCTTAGTTAAGATCCACATCTAAACTATAATAAACTTGTCAAAACCTATAGGGCCTTCTAATAAACAGCAGGTTGTTTTGTGATGATAACTCCATCCTGCAGAAATCTGCACTTCATAAAACTGGAATTGAATTGTTAGTTTCATATGTCCGATTACTGTGAATAAGGATGCTAGGCACCTGGGAGACTGGCTGCGGGAACGGGTAAGGGCCTGCAGAGCCTTCTACTTCTCCATCAGAAAACTTAGTGTGGTTGAGTAAAGGCCATACGTAGGTATTGAGGGAAAACCTGCCCTGAGTATTTGCAGCAGTGAGGTGTGGTTCTTGTGAATACCAATTTTAGAAAGTCAAAACTGATCTAGGTCATTCCGCTCAGAGGTTGGAGGACAAACAGTGCAAGTCTGAAACTCTGGCTCTTTCCTCCTTTGGGGTGTTTCCCCAGCTTCGGGCTGCTCAGTGACACAAAGAATAGTCTGGAGAAATTATTGCCACTGTTGCTCATACCGTTCACTGCTCTTTGGCTGCACTGGTCCTACTTTATGCTGCGCTGGCAACACAGAGCAGCCACCAGCCCTTAATGCTCTCACCTGGAGGATGATACCAGCAAGTGGCAGGCAGAATGCCACCGTGAGCCCCCGTGCTGTTCTCTCGTAGGCCACTCCCAGCAGCTTTTGTTATTCGAGTTCTCAATGTGAGCGCCCACCTGGATGCTCAGCTAGACTTTGGGAGTCAGGCAGAAGCCAGGACAAAGGAAGACTCTCTTCCCTAATTGCAGCTAATGAGCAACGGGCTGCTGAAGGCTGAGTATGAGTGAAGGAAGAAGAAGGAACTTCAAAGGGTGAGATGAAGAGCCTGGACTTTGCCTTACACGTGTTTTCCTCAGTGTGCACAGTGCATGAAAGAACTGTGGCAAGGGCCTCTGAAAGTGTGTCTGAAACACTGACACGCCAGGCAGGTTGTACGCAGGTTGTCTTGAGCTTGGCCAAGGTACATGGAAAAGATTTCCAGCTTTGTACTGCATGTCTTTCCATTTGATCAAATGACTAAGTGTTCGGTTTGGGGGGTTATTTTATTACGTCTGGGTCCATCAGATTGTGAAATTAATACAAGCGGAGGGTTGATTTTTTGTGGGTTTTCTTACTACGACAAGAGAAGTGAGGTCTAGCGGAAACTCTCTAAGTTTCTTAACTCCAAACATGTAGGTGTCTAAGCAGACCTTGCTTCCTTGCTTAGACAATACATACTATTTCAAACTGACCTGGAGGATTAAACATTACTTTGTTTATGGATACTGCTATGGGAATTTCCAGTATAGAAATTGAAGGTGGCTTTGACTTGAAGAGAAGGGGAAGTAAGGACTAAATTTTTGCAGTCTTGCTTTTTTTTATTAATGAGGCCATAGCTGGTTAACTGCAGGGTTTCCAAACCCTGAGTCTCTTCAAACTGTGTCACTTCTTTATGTGGAAGACACTAAAAAGTGAAAATGACGAAATACCAGAAATGAGAACTTTAACTGTCATATGAAGCTAGTTTTATAGTGTTAATGCAGACAATATAGAGAAGTGACAGGATTTGCCTTTAGTATAGGTCTTGTTGAAATAATCAGCACTAAAGAGACGAAGCTTTGAAGAACAGAGTCCTGATATGCCATGAAATATTCATTTCTAGTAAGTCATTTAAATTAGAAGTGTTGAAAAGGGAAATTGTTCCAAGACTTCTCGCAAAGTCTGTTGAACAGTTAGATGGGAATAAGGAGGGGGAGCAGGGAAGGAAGACTTGTTTTGGTTTTGTTTTCTTTTTTAACTTAAAACCTGAGATGTAGCTGACCACTTATATTATTGATTAATCCCTTGCTATTTCTGTTATGTAGTCATATGATGCTGACCAAAACTAGGAAGGAAATGTTTGAAACGTGCACCTAAGCCCCTTCTCCTGTTTCAGCAATTTGTATTGTGGGATATAGAGTAATATGAACCAGCAAAACTGCCCGAGGTGTTGGTTAACACTGTTCTGGAAGATTTATTACCACCCAAAACATGAGAAATTCTTCTCAGTTGACTGACTTTATAGTAGTAAGATCTCAACTGAGAAAAAACCATGTACTGTGGCAATGTTTGAAAAAAAATTTCCTTTGTACTACTGTGTTTTAACAGGCTGCCAGCCAATGTCATCCACATGTCTGCTTGGTAGCAAAAAAGATTTTGAGCATTTCTTCTTACTAAAATGAAACATTTTACATATATTTCAAAAGCATCCTGTCATTTGAAATTAGATCACATACATTAAGTTTTACTTTAAAAAGGAAAACAAGGTTCACACCACTTGTAGTTTGGCTTCATTCCTATCACTCACTTCTCTCCCTTTTTCAATCATCTTTCAACAGAAACTCCACTATGCTAACCAATTTTAAGCAGAATTCCTTAGATTAAGTGGGCCCAAATTTATACAGCAGAGAATAAAGGGCACAGTGCTACAACTCTAAGGAAGTGCCATCAGTTGAGTTACTCCCACAGACTGGGAGTCTGGCGTCTGACTGACCACGTGAGCTGAGCTCACAGGAACCCCGAGTTCATCACAGTTAATGCTTTGCCCACAGGACTAGAACAAGCCAAGAGAACAGTCAGATAGTCATTGGACACGTTCGCATCATGAGCAAATGGAAAACTACTGAGGCAAGGACGTCTTGTGTCCTTGACCTGTGTTTTCAGTTGTACAGCAGTCTGTTACCATTAAGGGTTCTTACTTGTATTGTGGAGCTCCAGTTTGGATTGGGACTGTGTTATCCTTGGTGCAATACAAAGACCAAGAGACTTTTTTCTACTTGGGATGCATTTGCCATGACCCACGGACACTGGCAGCAGCCTGGTCTCTGGCTAATTCTCCTGATAAATCTACCTCAGAGCCAGAGGTGCTGGATTTCTGGCTGCCGAGCACCACCACAGTGTACAGTGATGAACTCTGGTGGGACCAGATTCAGCCTTAGGACAGATCACCTGTTTAATTTAGAGATTAATTTAGAGATTGCGGCTTCCTTAATTTAGAGATTGCGGCTTTGTGGCCATCTAAGAAGGTTCCACAACAGTTCATAAACATGTAAGAAGTATGAGATTAAATACTTCAAACTTACTAAACAGCCTTTAGTATCATGAGGAATTTCCAACCAGATTGTAAAAAGATATTGAGCAAAGTCCTTCTATTTTAGAAACAGTCTTTCTGCTAGAAAACAGGAAGTTTTTTTCCCTTTTAACCTTCCCTGCAAACCAATTCTTCAGATTGCTGAGTGGCCTATAACAGAATTATTTCCTTACTTCCACTAGCACTCATTCATCATCTGTTGTATCACACACAGATTGCCAGCTTCCTTTGGGCCTGCCTTTTTATTCCAGTTCTGTACAACATTCAACACAACAGATTTAGGGGATCCAGAAACAGGGGTGAATAACACCTGTACACAGCTCTGCTAGCTTCTCAAGTGTGACTCTTGGAAGTGTGGATAACAGTCCAATTTAATATCGTTTTATCTCGCCTATCCCCTTTCATAGGGGCAATAAAGTGAAATCCCTCCCTCCAGAGCTGTTGCACCGCTGAGCCAGTCGCCCTCTCAGTAATGCTCCTGAGAAGAACGGGCACAAAGGGGGTCTTCTGGAGTGTCACTTCTCACGGGCAGAATAAAAAACTGCCAGCCACTTCCTACATGTACTGTTGTTCAGGAAACAGATGGTACCCACAACTCCATACAAAATTCTGCCAGCTCATTTTTGCAGTTTTTTGTATGTATAGTACATGTGCATATTAAAGATCAAGATTTTTTAGTTAGCTATTCACCTGAATAGCATTAAGTACTTCATGAATAGTATAAAAGAAAAGAAAATACATAAAACAACTCTTTTAAAGAAAACTCGCTATTCTAAGCCAATACATGCATAGCCACCCCTTTATCTATGTAGCATAGAGGGTCATTATAAACATAAAAATGTGACAAAATAAAAAATAAGGTAATATATCAAAAAACTTCATAGAAGTCACTCAGTACTTTATTAAAATTGGTACTTACAGTATAAGAAAATGGAGAGTAACTTTTCCAAATTAATTATTGAAGTTACAAAACTTTTATCTTTGTGTGGGTTCTGGATTGTTAATTTTGGGACCGCACCCTTTAGATACAATTATAAGGCACATCTGTTTTTATAGCAAATGAATGATTACTGTGTGCAAATCTAACCCCGCTGGTATTATGTTCAGCAAGACATGCAGTTCTGTGCGCTCTGCATCCCTCCTGCGCATATCAGATGTTGTCAACATTTTGGCATGGAATTCACTCGGTCCCACTTTCTGGATCCACGCTCACGGCCCCGAGGTGCCGCGTTGCTCCTGGGGGCAGAGTGAGCAGGCGGTTGCATCATCCCGCCCGGGCACCTGTTCTGGATGTATTTAATCTTCCTCTACCTCTTCTGTGGATGTTATATTGACACTTAGACAGAAAAGGGAGATTGAGTGGTTTAAGAGCAACACAAAGAGTATTTTGCAACAGGGGAGTACAAAAGCACAAGTTTTAATGGTTATGACTAGAATTATTAAAATGCATAACAATTGAGAAGCACAAGAACAAGTTTAATTGTTTTTATTATAACTGGCAATTTACTAAGAAGCAGATTGTTGTTAATGAAACTACTCATATGGGTAAAATGGGCAGGAGTTGGCTCTATAGCTCTGTAAGGCTCAAATCTAATCACTTTGGTTAATTTGTTATTTATCCAGAACATTTTCTTTATTACCTTATTGTCCTTCACGATTAACTCTGTGTATAAATTTCTCTGCTCCTTCTCTTCTGACTACACGATTGTAGAACCTGAACGTATCAATTTAAATAATTCAACAGATGCCACTGTCTGTAACCACAATTTCAAACAGGGTCATGGGTACTTTTTCTAAAAAGGTTGTCAGAACAACTCTTCTCTTCTGGCTGCTCTTAAATCACAGTCATTGTGTGCCACCCAGAGTTGGGATAGCAGAGCCAGGGCACAGAGTGGGTTTGGAGGGGAGGATGAGTCACCACGGTCCTTGGGTGTCAAGCATCCCTCCCATGTTTCCCTAGAGATGAGTGACTTTAAATACAGCTGAAAAATAAATGCGTCTTCCCATGACAAAACACAGGGAGGGAAATAACATCTTCGGTAGCTACACAGATATCATGTGTGGCAGAAAACTGATACTTAATATGGTGCAAATGCTTATCTATATATGTTTTATTTACCTATGACTCCCTTCTAAACAGATAATTTCCCATCCTGCGAGGCGCAGAGGGGAAAGAGGGATAAAGAATGGCAACCCAGTCCTAGCTTATCTTGCTGGCAACACAAAAGGGCTCACCTTAAAGCGTTCAATGCTATGTTTTCCCTCTTCTGTGGTGACTTCAACTGGGACTGACATTCCATCTCCCCCTCCACATGCGATAACACGCTGCATTTCCATGCGCCCAACAGTATTTTTAGCACATATTGCAATTCCCTAGATGGGAAGCAAAACCACAATGTTGTATCTCAGTCCAACCGTATCACTTCAGACCACTGCCACGAGCTGGTACTTGAGTCATACATCCTTAATTATATCAGATACATACTAGGATCGCATTCTTTGCCCTGGAAGGTTGCTGTGGTATGTCATGTGTCAAATCACACCACAAGCAAAAAATATTCACTGTACCTTTTTTGGGCAGTTCTTGCAAAATATAGCCTACGTGCACATTCCCCTTCTGTGCTGTAGGCAGCCAGGCACCAGAAGTGCATTTGGGCTCTGAAACCCTGGGGTGCCCTGTTTCAGTCTCCCCCAGGGGTCAGTCACCCTTTCAGGTACAGCACCTGCATCAGCGTGGTGAGTTCCAGCCTTGGAGCTGGTGCCTGACCTTCAGGCACTGCACTGAGCCACCGCTGAGCCAGGCCCTGCTGCTGGCCCTCACTGGCTTCTCATGAATGATTTACCAACCTTTCTTGGTTTTTCCCTGGTGTACGCACAACCAGCTCTCCACGTGACCACACAAAATGTTCCTGCCAACACCAGGGCAGGGGAGTGGTGGGATGACAGCAAGTAGCTAGAGGGTGGGGAGGGCGGACAGCTTCTTTCAACACCAGAACTGGTTTATGCTACCTGAAAGCATTCATGAAACTACAGCCACTGCTGGCTATCAACAGGATGAATATCCTACCAAAAAAAACCCAGCTTCTCTTAGTCTCACTTGGAGACAGGTACAGAAGAAACTCCTGGGAGCTAGAAAGCTCTGGCATCAACCATGGTGTTTCCTGGGAAAGGTTACAAGGCCACCTGGGGCTCATGGAGGCTGAGGAGACACAAAAAGCTTCTGGCCAAGGTGTGCTCCTCCGGCCCATTCCCCCCGAGGGCTCGGCTGCGGGAGAGGCGTGGAGCTGCCGCTGCTCGCACCGCCTGGAGCACAGGCAGCGAGCAGAGACGACGCGCCCAGAGCTCTGGACTGAACCGCCTGTCCCGGAGAGCCGTGCCAACCTCTGAGAGTGTGCGTGCTGGGCGCCATGGCCGTTCTGTGCTCCGCCCTAACCTGTGCCAGGCGTCCTGAAACCTCTTTCAAAGGGGAGTACAGTGCTAAAGAAACACCAATTTAGGCCCACAGAGCAGCAGCATCGTACTTCACATGATGTACGATGTGAAGATGCCTGCATTCACCCAGCTCCAAGAGGTGGTGGTCTAGGCAGACACTGACACAAACATGGATTCTTCTGCCTGTATCTTTCTGGGCTGTCTCATTTTTATGCGCATTAGGAAAAAATGCAGTCTGTAAATTTTCACATATCTTTTGAATAGCAAAGACTTAATAAAGAAGAATCCATTGTGGGTTTGGGTTTTTTAATTTTTTTAATTTGTAAAATGAATTTAACATTTTGAAATTATTAAAAAATATTCAGATTTGTATCACACTGAGGGTTGGTTTTTTTAACAAACATGATTTTGTTCAACCTCCAGGTCTGTACAGTTAAGAAAATGGATCCCTGAGTTTTCTGTAAATAAGCTTTTAGAGAAATAATTCAGAGAGTACAGAATGACCAGAAACATGTTTGCTATTTCGCAAGGACAGCTGTAGCAGGAGGGGAGGAGACCTCCTGACAAGGTTCCCATCAAATGATGACTTGAGATATGTGACCTTCCTAATAGTATACTAGAGCACTTTTTTGAAAAGCAACCTCCTGCTGGCATGATTTCAAAACCTGACCATAAATTAGTTCTTATCCACAGCTGTCTGAAACCCAACGAAATTAGCTCAGGTTCTTCACATTGCTTTATTCTGACAGGAAAGACTAAAACGTTTGCATGTCGTGAGTACTGTAGGTGCGTGTTGTTACACCTTGGCTGCTAAATAGAGCTTGATATGGTATCGTTATCTATTATTTTGATACAGCTGAACATTATATGGAGTAAATTTTAGAGGAGAAATTACTGATGAAAAACCTCTGAAAAGAGGTATAGCCAACGAATGTTGAAATTCTACTATTCCTCGGAGGAAAAAAAAAGATTGAGTAGTGAATGTATTGTATTATGTATGAGCAAATGCTTCAAGCTTATAATCTTGTGACTGGTCTTTATTCATATTTGGGTCTAGTTGGATTCAGTGGAATGAAAGATCTAAACTTAAAAATATTAGTCTGTAACCATTGTGGCAAATTCTCTTTGTTTTATGAACAGATGGAGCATGCCTCCCCAAGAGGGGTAGAACAAGTAGTCACGCACATTGACTTGTATTGGCATAAGTGCTTCTACCAAGAGTAAATTGCTCACTGGAAAAAATAGAGCTATGAACTTGAAGATCGTGTTAAATGAGTAAGTTCAGTTGAAACCTGATCACAATCTTTGCATCCTGTAAGTATGCTTAAAACTTAGAAAATTAACAAAACCCTACATATCATAATATGAGACACTTTATTTACATTTAAACATGCTTGCAAATGATTATGTGTATTTTGCCTCCATTTGTTACAAATGGAAACTTGTGCTGGAGACAGATCTCTGACTAGGCAGGACCTCCCTAGCTTTGTTATATCTCCCCCATCCTGTCTTTCTGGGTACTTACAAAAGAAAGAGAATGGGGTGTATGTCATGTTTACATTGATCTGCCATCTCCTGCAGCTGTTGGCAGGACATTCTGCATGAAAGGTCCTGTGTTTTATAATCTCTGGGTTTTATTTTGTAGTCTACCAGAACTCAGGTTTATTAACTTCAGGATATGGCAGAGGGCATTTCTTTGCCTGTGCAAAATGGAGCAAATGGATTCACATGTGGATATATATTTGGGTTGGTTTATTCTATGAGGAGCAGTTTTTTATCATTCAAACAGTGTTGTATGTCACTGAACATAAGTGATCTATACTATTATAAGTTTTCTGAATTGTGATGTCTTAGACTTTAATACGCATACTCAGTAGATATCATGGTGGGTTTAGAGCTATCCTCTGCAGTGATCGCTGCAGAGGAGGAGGTCGCTGTAATCACTGGGAGGAGTTTCTTCCTTGTCTAAATGGGAGTGTTAGGGACCCTCCACAGTGCTGAGGATTTTGTCTTCTCTTTCACTGTCATCATTTTGGGTAACGCATTCACTTCAGGTGTCTTCTCAATTTTTTTCTTTATGGTGATTCCATAAGGATAGTTCTGTTTCACCAAAAATGACTGTTACTTACGCCTGTTTCCAGGGCACATCATCCTTGGATTATTTCTCCAGTGCGATTACTTCTCTTCTTATTCCTCACTGTTCAGGACAGTAACACTGGAGAACGGAGGAGGGAGGGAGGCAATTCAGTAAGCTTTTGTATAGTTGAAAGAGCCAGAAAACTAAAGCATCTGCAACCACTGCATAAATAAGCTATTTGACACCTTTAAAAGCTTTAACGTACTCTATTTTTGGAATAAAACTAGCATCTGTGCTGACAGCTTACATGCCAAGTTTCAGCTTGATGCAAATTTGAAAAGTCCTGAATAAAAACTGCTAAAAATCAGGAGTGTATAAACACTACCTGATCCTAACTGACATTCAAAGTAGACAGTAGTTAAGCTGCAGTATTTATATAGTACACGAGTTCATACCCTGGAAAGATAGAAAGTAATCTCCTTCTTTAGAAGTGCTTTACCAAGTATATGATTGGGTCACCTGAAAGGTTATTATAAATAGAACTACTTGGCTGAATACAAATGACGTTATAACTTGGCACCACTGTCTTGAGAAGGAGCCCGTACTCCTGCAGTGCTCTCCAGCAAATTGGACACCTCTATACTCAATAACAGTAAATTCTGCAATATCACCTGAAAATGTGGGAGACTGTTCCCTTGTTTCCCTGCTGCCAGCTCAGCCCTTGGAGGGAGCAGGGCCATCCTTGCCAGGCTTCCCCTCCGCACCCTGCCGCAGCGGGCACCCCTGCTCGCCCCTAGCCAGGCTTTGCGGCACGGGGAGGATCTATACACATCTCCTTATTGCCTCTTCTGCTGGAGAGAGGGTTCACAGGAAGCTCTGCAAGACCTTTCCTCTGCCCTTTTCTTTTTCCAGAGAGATCAGGTGGAGCGGTGCGGGGTGGAAGACCAGGATAAGCCTATTTCGTCACTCAGATTGAAAAGGAAAGTGACGTCCTGCTTACACTACCAGCACCGGCCAACAAAGCCAGGAGCTGAAGCCAGTCTCAAGAAAAATGCTTCCAGATTTATTTTCAGTACACGGAGTTTTCAGTTTAAAGAACTGTAATAATTTATACAGGGATCTGGTACAGCTGTTAGTTTTAATATCTCTTATTTATGTATGAAAATGTTGTGTAACTACAGGATTCTCTACTGCCTTACTATGTGCCTCAGGGACTCCAGAGAGTGTGACCCTAATAGAGATTATGTAAAGGTGAAGATCTTTGTAAAAAATGTTGGAATATTTATTTTTTAAGGAGAATAAGTGCAGGAAAATTACAAAGGGGAAACATTTCTTAAAAGAGAATTATTCAGGAAGAAGTGAGATATAACAACCCTATTACCTAGACCAATGCTTTGCTTTTATAAAGTTTCTACCACTAGAGTCAAACACGGTGATGGGTTTTTTTATACAGGGATTCTGTGTGGGGCAAGGGCAGAAAATGTGATTATTAACCACTTGGTGAATATTTCCTCTGAAGATGACAAAAGCAAAACAGCATTATTTGTTCATTTATTAAGTAAATTCAGTCACCGTTACATTAATTGTGTTCGCATCAGTCCTTCAGTTCCACATACACCGAGGGGAGGTTTTTTGTTGGAAAAGGAGGTTTTACAAGAAGAGACATTGTTTAGGACTGAACCAGTTTCGGGTGAACATGAGTATTTCTGTGAAAGAAATACCCATAAAATACATCTAGATCTTATTTACTTATATTTGTGCATTTTTTTAAGAGGCCCTTGGGAATTATGCTAGTGCAACCTGCACTGGAGTGCCCTGTCTGCAGCCACGTGCCAGCCGTTCAGGGTGTGCACAGCACAGGGATGCCCTTGGCACCCATCCGATCCCATAAGCGCTTCTGGTCCTCTTGGAAAAATAATTGAGAGTCGTGTGTCCTGCTGCCTTTTGCTGGCACGCAGGGAGCTTCTGGTGTCAGAGTCCATGCTGACTGAGGATATCTTCTGAAGGCTGCTGTCTTCCCCCAAAGCTGCTGTAAAACCTCAGGTGTGCTCCTCAGAGGTATGGTGAACATAGCAGTACGTATGCGTGAGGGGTCTATCCTGACACTACAGCACAGTTTGGGGTCTTGTTGGGAGTTTTTCTCTCCCTTCTGTGATTTTGGTCTGTGGCTGCCATAGCACAGCACGGTGTTCCTTACCTCTACTCACTCTCACAGCTACTCTGGGCAGCTGTTGAAAGGCACCCAGTGGGTCTATAGCAGAGTCCAAGGGGAAATTTGCAACTGATAGCAATGTGGGAAATTTAAGAAAATCTTGTGAAAGTGGCAGTGTTGGGTTTGGAACTGAGGGTGTTTATGGGAGGCAGGGGAGAAAGCCCGGGGACACGTTTTGAAATGACTGACTTTCTCAAACAACCGCTACCCTGAGCAGGGAAGAAGGGAAAATAAAGCAGCCCTGGAAGAGGGAAGGCTGAGCCTGGGAAAGCCGGGAACCTGCCTGTTTGACACAGCACCCAACAGCTACCGCTCGGCCAGGTGCGGAGCTGGGGCACATCGGGGCCCATGCTACAGATCTGCAGGTGGATCCATGCCCGGCTCCAGCTGCACCTGAGGAACGGGATTTGGGGAGAACTGTCGTCAGGGCTCGCTCTGCTGCAGGAACTGCCCCGCCAGCACCCAGCAGAAGGAGAGGCTCCTCCTCCACTTTGGGTTCCCATGGGCTTGTAGCAACAGATTAAAAGCAGAGCTGGTTTATTTTACAGACCAGCCTGAAAAGCATGGCAGGAAAGGAGCAGATTCATCAGCAAGAACAGCACCATTCAGTGGGTGGGGGCAGTAATTGCCCCAGCCCTCTGATTTTAGTTACCATTGTATGTCTGCCAGAGGCCTTTCCTCCTTGGGAGGTTCAAGACCTCTGTAAGTTGTTCAGATATCTCTCCTATGTATAAAAGTTAGCCATCATCTTTTCAAGAAATAAGAAACACAATGAGTGTTAGCTAACCAAGGTATCGGAAGGAGCAAGCACTGTACCCGTCCCATTTAGACATTACAAAGGGAATATCACACAGTGCATTAAAGATGTGAAATTCTCAACAGCCTTCAAGCATCCAGCTCTTAAGCCTGCCAAAACTAATGTACGAGATAAAGTTAATCTATGCCATTTGTCCTATCAGTTTCCAGGATACTCATGTGAATTATTATATATGTGACCTGATCCCACATTTATTATTTATAAAGCTCGAAATCTAGGAATTCCTACGATGTCCGTCACGTCTGTGAGCTAATAAATGATTTCCAAACGCTAGGAACCAGGAGCGCAGCCGTGTGCGATGCTGTTTCAGCCGCGGCCGGGTCCCTCCGCGGCGCGACGCCGCGGCTGGAAACGCCGCCGTGCCGGCGCTGGAGGGAGCTGCAGCCCCGGTTACCGCCGCCTTTGCCGGCGCTGCTCCGGAAGGCTCAGTCCTCTTAGGCAAAGAGGATGAGCGTACTAAATTTACTTAAATTGCGTCCCTCGCTGTCACTTCAGTTCAAGAACGTTCTCTTTTTAAAGAAATCAGGCTAGTTAACTCTAAGTAAGCAAAGATTTGCAAAGCCATGCTAAACAGAAATCTTAACTCTAACAGTATTTTACAATTTTATAGGTCATATGATGACAAAGGTACAGAAGCATCTTTCTGAGTCAAACATTATATACTACCTCCTCATTTGAACCTCCTTTAGCATGGCATACTTGTTTCTTATTTCCAGTTTGAATAGAAATTGGATAAAATCCTGTGTCTAATATCTGCCTCGATCTCATTTTAAAATAATGCCCAGATCAGACATGAGAAAGATAGAGGGGTATCTCCTAGCCTTAACTTTTGTCCCTTGCTATACCTTGGGGAAGATCACGCTACTATTATATCTTGTAAGAGTTTAAGTGAAGTTAACTGAAGTTTAAAGATTGAATGACCAACACCAACCTTCTGGAGAGAAGAAATGGAAATCTTAGTAAAAGTTGCATGGTCACTAAGTTCATTCTCTTCATTTGGTGAATTTTTCTTTTGCCGTGTCTCTCTTCTAGTGTTTGCATACACTGGGTTATCACAAATAACCTCACTCTGGACATCACTAAAATAGCCATAGTGTTTCTAAAATAGAGGCTAATGATTTCTTTTAACCCAAAGGTTCTGTTCCATGGCAAGGGGTAATATAATATTCAGCTTATTCAGGCAGACAAAAAAAGAGTTAATCACTAACCTAAAAAATCAGCTGTTGCCTAGGCACCGGTGTCCATGAGCCTTCTACTGTTAGCTGGTACAGATGTTGTATTGCACCAGTCAGTGATGACAAGGAACCCAAAATGCAAATGTAATGATGCAGATAAGACAGAACTGCTGATTACCTCTTCCTTCTCTGTACTAGGAATGCCCAAGCAGGATGCATCCCATCTGATGATGTACCTTCAATCAAAAGTTTACCATTTGCCAAAAAGAAAGATATAACTGAGTACCTGCCAAGACAAAACAACGGCTGGGTAACTGCATCTAAGTGCCTCAGATGAATGAGTTGAGGAGTTCTTTGCACCACTTTTCTAAATGTTTATAAACTCTTTTAAAAATGGGGCTTTCCAAATACTGGAGGACAGCCAAAGGGTAAGTGAGAGCTATAGATGAGTTCATCTAATGTTAGTCATAGGGGAAATAACGTGGACTTAGCTCAGGAGAGTTTGAGTGCACTTTGCACATGTGCTCCTGGAAAAGAGGGAGCTTTTCTCTCTCGCAGATGAAGGCGTATGATCCAGGGACTGAAAGATAGAGTAAGACAAGGTCAAGTTTGACATAATTTCCTATTCCCAGCAAGAATAATAAACATAATTGGACTAGCTTGTCAGCAATGGCAGATGGATTCACAATCATTTGGATTCTTTAGGACAAAATTCCCCAAATTTATACCTTAGTCCAATTTCAGGGGAAACGGATGGCTGCCAATAGGGAAGGTCAGACGAGACTGGGGTCATCCCTTACAAGCCCTGAGGCTGTGCAGTCTCGGAACAGTCATGACTTGTGGGCAGACATGAACGTCCACCTTCCCTAATGGGTGATGTGGGCAGGTGGCACAGGAGGGTAGAGCAGCTCAGGAGGTAGCTGGCCGGGGAGTCCAGAAGCTATGCAGTCTCTGATTTTGATGATTCACGTGGCAAGTGTGGCGAGCTCTCCAACTGAGTTGGCAAAGTAACAGGCGTCTTGCCTGAGTTCTGCTAAAAGGTCACTGAAAAAGATGCTTCGTTGCAAAACATTTCCTTTTCAATGAATCAGGTCTTTCTGTTGAAACCGAAATGTTTTGCCGAAAACCTGTTGTGTTGGAAAACTCCCAACCATTTCTCTCTCCCCTACTCCCATAGAGAGGAAATGGGTTGTCTCCAGCCTTTGCTTCCCCTTTCGATGTTTCAGCCATCCTGTGCTTCCCCTTGTGCCCACTCAGGGTCCATATAACAAAGCACACATCTGTTAAACGGTCCAAATACTGGGAAGTGTACGAGATCTTCAAACAGTATGAAGAGAAAGAAACAGTACTACTCAATAAAAGAGAGAGACAGAGTATAGCCGTGCGATGAGAGTGTATCACCACCTGAACAGGAAATTCAGCCCACCTTTTCTAAAGGACACAGGTCACTTCAATTCCTGAAATGCCAGTTTGCACCAGGGATCTTTGATACTCTGATTGCGAACACTAGTAAAGCATTTGAGGGCCAGGGAAAAAAAACCATAATGGGCCAAAACCACCCCTAATGTTACTGAATTAAACCAGGGCTGATTTTGGCAACGGCTGCATTTTGATTTCTGACTGCAGAGGAACATGTGAGGTACACTCAATTATTTGTCATGAAAATACTAGCCAGGGAATTTAGCCCTTTCTATTTTTTTCATTTGTGCATCACTCCCAAATGCCAGTCTCTGTGAGCATATCTATTACTTGTAAGCATTTACTAATCATTTGTGAACAAATGTTAGCATTTGGTTTGTTTCCATCTGTCATTTCTAGTGGCGGTCTGTGCCTGGCCACGTCATTGCACAGAGATGTGCCGTTGACTTTTTCCCCTTCCTGAAAACTCAAACTCTTTGGATATAAGAAGAAATATATTTGTGAACAATTTTAAAATAAGCTGTCAAGAAGGTCTTCTTCTGGTTGAAAGGATCAACACCCTGCTAAGGCAGGATTGTTCTCCCATGAGTACAAGAAAATATGCTCAGGGTCACGTACTGCCTGTGTCCCCCCGCAGTCATTCAGGCCTGTTACTGCAGTGTACGTTTGCTTATCTGAGCCAGCAGCGTGGCATGCCAACGTGGGGTCCAGCGCAGGCTGCAAACTCATCCAGGAACCAGGGTGGATGTGTAGGCCCAGGCAGCATGTATTTGGCACGAGCAACGGGTTTTGATTGAACTTTACCTTCCCCCCACTCACCAAAAAATACTGTGAAGTAGCTGGCTCCATGTGATTTAAGATTTTTAAGCAGCTCAGAAGAGATTAAAAAAAATCAGGCAAAGGGTCCTTGGACGGATAAAGGAGGGAACATAATAACAGTTGAGGATGGAAAAGCAACCACCGAGGTAAGCAAAAGCATTATCAGCCTCAAAGAAAGGACTGGAAATATTATGAAAGGTGATGCAAACAAAAAGCCTGCAAACACTTTCAAAATAAAGGCGTTGAGTGTGCAGGGCCCTTTGCCAAGGCTCCCAGGCCATCTGGCCAGCAAATTTGTGAAGTCTTGTAAAATGGCAGTTGCATACCTCTGTTTAGTTTTACAAAATTGTGTACGTTGTATATCCCACAAATGTTGTCTGCCAGAAGACAGACTGTCGTTATCCTGTTTTCTGACTGCTCCATTGCTCGCTACGCTGGTTTATCACTTTGGCAACAAATGATTGTAGGGTTTACATGCATTGCCTCATTCCATGCAGCACTGCTACACCCAGCTAGCATCCATCCGTGCTAGCAAATTGAAAGCCAGTTTAGACATGTCTTTCCCAGCTGCAGTTACATCTTTGACTGCCTTGTGGATCTATGAATTACATTGAAATACTTTTAGTTACAAAGCCTAGGAGCAGATGTATGCTACCTTTGTCAGAAGTAAGAAAATGCGTTTGCTTCTTCTTCAGTATGTGGTCCTTTTACGCTCTTATAAAAATAGGAAGGAATTTTTTTAACAGTACTTTTGTGCCTATTTTCATAATTGTCATGGGTCAAAATATTCACCTGAATTAATTTAGTTCAACAGAACACTTCAGCTTCAAATAGCACAGGACAGTATAGAGAGTAAAAATTGATGTTTCTGATGTTGCATTAGCTTTTTGTGAAATAATCTTGGTAGAAGGCTATTTCAGTGCTTTTGAAGCTATCGAAAATCAGGCCTTTATAGCTCAATGGAATTGAAAAAAAAGCATCATGAATTCATTCGTATACTTGCCTTCCTACATTTCTATTTCCCTTTGCTTCATCTCTCTCTGCAGGCTCAAGCGAGCAGATCCTTCCCTGGTTCAAGTTGGCACAGCTCCACAAAACAGCTGTGCCAATTACTTCCAGTTGGGGACTGCCACTGGGTGTATAGCTGCTTGTACTGAAGTTGTTGCAATTACTATCATTATGTTCTGTCTTGGCACGGAAAGAAAAAAGATGAGTGAGTGTTTGGGGGGCTTTGTTTAAGTGCAGCAGGCCACTTATTCATGCAAACTGCTGAGAGCAACTGGGAAGTAAGCACAGTGAGGAGTGAACTTTTTGGAAAACCAGCTCTCATATTTAACTTGGTAAGGAGACAAAGCAATTTCTTAATGAAACCTTATAAACTCCAGGTCTGCCAGTTCCTTCGAAAAGGGAAAGTATTTTTCAATGTGTTAGATTAACGCTGAAGTACCTATTATGCCCTTGCTTTTATGCAGCTTACAGAGATCTTTACCACAGCTCCAACCTGCAGGAGCTACTTGTGTAATGCCAATGCTGAGAAAAACTACCACGTGCTTTACCTCCAACTGAAAAACAATTTTGAAGATTTGTTTCAAGTGGTCTGTAATGCTAGTCACACTCCTTTGATCCTGAAGCTGGGAGGGGAACTCTTCTCCAGCCACAAAATTAGAGTGGTCTGAAAGCAACTTGTTTCGTCTGGCAGCTAATGGTTTGAAGGGCTTAAATTTTATGTGGCTTAGTGTACAGAAACATGGCACCCCTCGCACGCGGAAGGACTCCCATACTTTTGCGTACCAAGCCAAGTGGTAGGTCAGTACCCCACAGACAAATGCTGAATTACATCTAGTCTAGATGTTGTAGTGCAATCAGTTCAACATAGCACGTCTTCTGAAGATGGTTTTTTTTATACATTATTACAGCAAAGCTTCAGCAAGCCCGGGCCACCGCACAGGGGCTCTCACAGCCGATGTTCCCTCAGGCTGTCCATACGAAGGGCCAAGACCTGCCATCGCACAGGCCCTGGCGCCGCTCTGGCCTTGCCAGTGAAAGAGAGACAGGACTAAGCTTTTACACTTCATTTCTGTATTTTCCTCGTTAGAGTGTGACTCGAAGCCGTGATGAAGGTACCGTGAGGTGACAGCGCGGCGTGACAGGAGCCACTACCAGCACAGTCCCTGCCAGCGGTGCAACACCCAACACCAGCCCGCTGCTACGGAGGAGCGGCAGTGCCGTGCCGGTACCCGCGCCGAGGTCCCTTCCCCGCAGTTTTATATTTATTACTCGTGCACTTCCCCGCGGCCATGCCCCCGGCCCGGCCTGCCCCGCGGCCCGGCGGGAGGCCGCGCCCCGCTCGTGGGGGACGCAGGGGCACGACTTCGCTGGGAGGCGGGAGATCCCGGCCGGCGGAAGCGCCGCTTCACGCTCAGGGCGCCCCGCCACCCCCGGGGCCCGGCGGTGCCCCCCACCCCGCCCCGGCGAACGAAGTCCCCGCGGGGGCGCGGCCGCTGCGCAGCGCTCGTCCGTGGCCAGCGCGGCTGCGCAGAGCGCGGGGGACAGCCCCGATTCCCGTACGGCCGGCGCCGCCCGGCCGGCACCGCGGCGGTTCCTGCGCTACGGAGTTTCCGTAGCCGTGTCCTCCGCTGCCCCCGCGCGGCGCCCCTGGTCGCCAAGCGCGTTTCTATGAGCCGCCTATAAACAACATGGCGGCCTCGGGCCCTCTTCCTGCCCGCGGTCTGTAGGTGGCGCGGTGGCCGAGGGGGCGCAAGGGCAGCGGGGTCCGGCGGCGCCGGCCGCCTCCGCTCCGCTGCGTCCCGCGCTCCCCCTCCTCGCCGGGGCCGCGGCGGGGGCGGCAGGGCCGCGCTCCGCCCCGCTGTGCGGGGGTGTCTGAGCGCCCGGGAGCAGCCCGGCTGCTGCATTGTCGCGGCGGCCCCGCGCCGAGCGGAGCGGAGCAGAGCGGCGGCGCTGGGGGTGTCCGCGGGGGCTCCTCGGAGGGGCTCGGGGGCGGCGGGAGGGAGGAGAAGAAGAGGGCGCGGGGGCTTGGTGCCGGCGGGAGCTGAGGGGCTGCCGTGAGGAGAGAGGCGCGGGGCGGCCGGGAGCGGGGCCATGTCGCTGCAGAGCCCGCCGGCGGCCACGGCTGCCGCCGACCTCCCCCCCGGCCCCGGGGGGCTCCTGCCGGGCGCGGAGCTGAACCAGGGGAGCGCGGCGTCCCCGTCAGCCGAGGAGGGCGGCGAGGATGAGGAAGAAGAGGAGGAAGAAGGGGAGAAAGAAAAGGAGCGAGAGAAACTGCCGCCCATCCCGTCGGCATCCAGCGCGGCTGCCGGGGTAGGTCTCCTGCGGTCCCCGCCGGGGCCCAGCGACCCGTCAGCGCCCGGGCTGCCGCCCGCCGGGCCCCGGCCTCGGGGAGCGGGACCGTCTTTGCGGTCCCCGCTGTCATTTGCTCTGTTTGCCGCTTTATTCGGGGGGTGGGGGAGCACCATGCCCATTTTCTTTCATGTTCTTTTCCGTTGAGAGGCTTTCATTCAAGTTTCTTAAAAATAACAAGTGCATCTGTAGCAGTGACATAATGAAGCTATAAATTCTCCATCTACTTATAGTTCTTTAACATTTTACAACGGTCTGCTCTTTTGGGTTAGTCATGACTGAGGGTTTGCAGCATTGTGAATGTTCGTTAAGGGTTTTCGGGGGTGGAGGGTTTCAGCTCTTAATACACCTAATTGCAAGAGAGCTAGCTGGAAAATACGTTTGTATTTTTAACTTTTTCTTAAAAGGTCTTTTGGGGTTTTTACGTTGTGTTGAAGCAAAGATGCCAAAACATTTCGGTAATTGATGAATGGGTTAACACAGGTGAAAAACTGTGAGAAGGATATTTGCCAGAATAATTTTATTTCAGAAATCTCGTTTGAGATTTTTAATTTTACTGGAGTTATGATTTTCTTTCTGCTGACCATACAGTATTATGAAACATAAAATTTTCCTGGCATGAGTTGAATATCTTACATAGCTCAATGCCATAACTTACTTCAGTCCAACAACAGAGCAAAAATTTTACCAATCCTGTAGGTAATGCAGTTACGAGATTTTAATTCAACAGTTCTGATGAGAGTCTGACTTAATAGAAATTATCATTTTACATAATCTGAGTTTAAAAGATTGAGCATCTAATGTTTATGTCTGTCGTGAAATAATTGTAATGTTAAATGAAGTAATCGTAGGCAAACTGCAAACTCCTTAGAGCAATTCTCCCAATTTTGTGTTTTGCCTACAATGTTCCAATCTTCTGAAAGACTTTCAAGCTTTGCAGATCTGTGTCAATGTAGAAGAATGTGTTTGTTCTTGTGATTCAAATACAGATTTGGTGGGAGAAGTCTGTGATGGACAAGTGCCCAGGAGTTATTTGTACCTTCGAAAATCTCCACTTCAGACTTTGAATGGCAAATGCCAGTCCCTTAGAATAAAGATACAAGTGCTGGTCTAAAACGTGTCAGGCTTAGCTCAGCTAAGGAAAAACATGTGCAACTGGGCAGCCATGTAGAATTCCCACTGCCTTAAAGAATCAGGAGAACTTATTTGTAGCTGGACATCCTTCATGTACCTTTGAACGGTTGCCCACAGGCATAAGTTGTCTAAGTTGACCTGCTACAGAGGACCTCAGATCTCGCTAGGTGTGATTGCTTGTCAAATGCGTGTGGGATTCTGAATTTACAAAGAGCAGCGTATGGAGTTTAATAGTATGTTACACAGAGAGAGTTTTGTGGACAGATGTAATAGATATTTCCATAGCCCTGGATTTCCCTGTCTGTAACAGGATGCAGTTTTTGATCCAAATAGGGAATGCAGGTATGCTTTTGCAAGACCTTTATGAGTTGCTGCGAAGAAGGTATTGGACTGTTGGTCTGCTAAGCCCTAGTTGTGACCAACCTACCCATCCAATTCCAGGGCTTTGTAAGTATGTTGTGAGATTCATCATATATAGCATGATTTTAATACAAGTTCTTTTATTAAAAGTTCTAACTGAACATCAAAAAATGTGTGTTACTTAATCAAATCCTCTCAAACACTTTTGAAGGGAGAAATATCTTCTCAGCTTCCTCCTCATTAAACTGGGGAAAAGTTTGTAATATGATGTGATGACAAAAGGCGGAAATTATTGTCTTAAAAAAAAAAATCTTTGCTTATTCATGGGGTTTTTTCCCATTAAAATTCCCTTCCTTTAAAAATACATGCCTGATACAGTGATACTCCAGATGACCTTAATTTTCCTATTCTCTCTGCCTATTATTTCTAAATTTATAGCCATCATATGATAACTATGGTGATACAGATACTATACCTTGTCTCTATATGAAGTGAGCCTCAGATATCCTTGTCCAGAACATCTCCCCAGATTTTGTGTAATTGACATTTTCTTCAATGCACTAAAGACCCACCATAGATTTGTGCAACTGATGTGGCATGACTAGACCTTCCTCGAAGGCAACGTAAAGGTGTGACACATCCTTTAAACAGTTTCCATTCTCCACAATAGCTGTGGAAAAGGTCAGAATTTTAGTAAGACAATAGATAACTGTGGTATCCTATTTCTCCTAAGGCCATGTGCATGAAAGATGTCTCATCTGGAGTTTAAGCTGGCTGCAAGTTGGAATAAAGGGATTATGTGACTATTGCTATTGTCATTCATATCATGGCTTTTCCTAGCCCAGGGCCATGTGGAATTGTGGAAGAATGGTTACTTTTTTGTTTGTTTGTTTTTATTTGTAAAGGAAGTTGTGGAGATTAAATTAGTCCATGAATAAATTAACATGATCCTGCAAGGAGTTCAGGCTTTTCTTATGGGCTAAATGGTGATTAGAAAAAATGCATAAGAGGTGATGGTTTGGAGGTCAGCATTCAGATTCTGAAAAGAAACTTGTGGGAAGCTAAATAACTTGCCCCCTAGTAAGCAGGAACAAGTAGAGGCTTTTGTAAAGCTAAACCAGTCCTATATTATACCTTTCAAGATATGAATGGAAGGGAAAATCTTACTTCTTGAGTTGTTGCATTGACAGCTGCCATTAGGTAATCTGAGTGTCCTCCATGTCTTCTTGCACAGGGAAGAAAGCTTTTACTCCTCACTGGCTGTTGCTTGCCACATACATGTGTGTTTTGATTGAGTTATGTTAGGGCTAAAGAGTAGGATTTTCAAGAAACTCTTCTAGATGGTCTTTTGCCTCTTCCCAGAAAGCACGCTGTATGTGCTCTTTGCAAACAGTTTGACTTATTTTCACCATCTAATTTAACTTCAATAATGAAAAACATAGATTTATAAAGTATAATGCTAGTACCTCTCCAGTCTTATGGAGGGCTTAATACTTTGGAAAACTTCCACCAAGAAGCCAGCAGAGTTGTGAATTATTAATATACTCTTAAAAAAGATGATTAAAGATTACTTTGATCCACTTACTCCCTCTAAGCATACTCATTCTTTATGTGGGTGTTCAGTTTTCTGATGGCAGTATGTGTGTAGAGTCTTAGGCTCTAGAGGCTCACTGACCTCCTACAAAATTTTGTAGGTATGACATGGTGCTGTACACTTGTCCTAGATTACTCTCCCAGGAGATGTCAGAGATGCTCATTAATGAGCATGTAGTTTCCCAGTATTCCTCCAGGGCTTTCCCGTAAAGCCTTTGTCCATATATTTGTTTAATATTGTTGGAATTGCACTTGGAGCAGGATGGTGGAGTTAAATAGCACGTGCAATTTTTGTTCTTTCTGATCACTGCTGAGGGAGGTGGCATTAAGAAGAACCTTTTTAACTCTTCAACTATACTATTTCAGTGGCATTGCTGGAGTAAAACTTAGAAAGCTGAGTCAGTCAAAAAGGCTGTCACAATAGTCTGTGTCATAAAAGCTCCTCTTCTCAATTATCTCTGATATCTATTCTCTATTAATCATAATTAGACTAGTCCAAGCTTCAGAGGTTTTCTACCTAGAGCATACATTTTGTGACACAGCAGATTAACCTCAGGTCTGGATTTGTTTAAAAGTCCTTTTTCAGTCAGTCGTGTCTTGCCATGTTTGTTCAGGGTCTGTTTTTCTCTAGTCATGTGCCAGATGATTTTTAAGAAGCGTCATAATGATATTTCAAAGGTTATAGAATGAAAAAGCTAATGTGAAAATTATAGTGGTAATTACATTTTATTTTTGAATGTTTGTTGCATACAAGGAATTTGGAGCTAGAAATTGAAACTTGGTATTTTTAAAGCCAGAAGTCCTGCTGATTGTTCAAATTTACAATTTGCTGAGTTATAAGCCATGGAAAAATGGCTGTTTGTGCCACAGTTATTTAAAATTCCTGGCAGTGTACCAGCTTGCGTACACTGCGGCATGGCAGGTTTATGGGCTGTGTTATTACCCTCCTGGTGGTATTTCAGGATGTTGTGGTGGAAGTGAAGTGCTTTCCTCAGAACTCTGGCTGCATCTCTTAGTCCAAATTTACTACTCTTAAGGGGAAAGGGAAATGTATGGGTTTAAAAAAATTGATAGGATATTATGTTAATTATTCTAGAATTTTTATTCTTGTTTGGGGAATTACAGTTTTGATTTGCATGAAAACTTTTTTTTTTTTTAACTGAGAGCGCAGATACCAGATATCAAGCAAATGCATCTTTAAGTTAATGCGAGGCTGAAAATCATGATGTGCAGGGAGGGTGTGTATATTTTTTTGAGTTGATCTACCTTTACCTGATACCAACTGATGACTTGGAGCTGAGATGGAAATTAAAATCTCCATCATGCAACTTCTGTCGTCTTGGGCAAACCCTTTAATCCACCCATGCTTTGCAAATCCTCCAGAGTAAATAACTATATCTCATAGCACTCAGCGTTGAACAGACCGATTGGCACAATCCTTTGGAAGTCTGTTGTGTGATTTCACTTCTGTTCACTGTTAAAACACATTAGCGCTCAACATTGCTTAGCAAAGGCTTGTGCAGACTCCTTGGTGGCAGCACATACAGGTACTCAAGCAGGTTTTTTTAACAAGGTGTTAACAAATGTTTGTTGGCTAGCCTTTCTTCAGTGGCAGCTGATGCTGACGATTTTGAATCATTGGGGTTTTTACCCAGGTAGCCAGTATTCAAATTTTATTAACAGGTTAGCTCACATAGAATTTTTGGCCCCACATTTGAAGTCTTGGGAAGTTTGTCTAAAATACTTCAGTATACTAGGGTTATTTGGAAAAAGGAATATGTGACACTTTCATCTGTTTAAACTGAGCTGGATGTAGTGAGGAATACAAAAGTAGTTAGAAATTAGGATACAGAAAGTCAGAATATTGTTGAAAGCATTCTAATCGTATAGTGTTTTCCTTGCAGTAATCCAAGGATATCTTCATATCCTGCAAATTAATATTTGAGTTTTTGAATGTAATGGAAAGGAATTTTATGGTATCTCTCCTGATTCAATTTGAAATACAATTGCAGAATCATTATTTATGTCTTATTTAGGTATTAGCAATCTGATTTCAAGATAAAAGATATTTAAGTATTCTGTGTAATACCTCATGAGTAAGATTACTCTTGCAGTAATGTATTAGCCCTTTATAGCATGCTGTCATCTTAATTACAGGGGTTGGAGAGAGGAGCCAAAAATCAGTTTTCCACTTTCAGCAATTTCATCACAACTATCAACCAAAAGAAAGAAGGCATCGGAAACAGAAATTCACCTACGCAACTTGTTATACCCAACATCAAAAATGGTAAGAGAATAAAAGCCCTGTGTTACTTAGTTACCAATTTAAGAAGGTGCTCAGTGTTCTGCCAATATTTGTATTGTGGTAGTGCCAGAAAATGTAGGAATCTAGATTTCATTAAATTATGCTGTGCTGTACATTGTACAGTCAGTGATATATATGATAGTCCATCCTCTGTAGAGATTATGTCATAAAGACAAGTTGGGTAGGAAAAACAAATAGACCTGGAGGATGAAATAATCATCTGAAGTTTTAAAGAAAGTTACAGATTCAGTAATCCATATGCAGATACTGTTTGTCTAACTGGCAGTTTCTCTAGAAATTGTGTCAGAACTTTGTGGAGAAGATTTTTCTGTCGTCATCTGAAGGATGGCAGGGATGAGGCAAGCATGGGGCTTTTAAGGGAGACAGTTGCTGAGAGTTGCTGTTTTTCAGTGAAGGTGAAGGCCGATGATGACTCAAAATAAAATTCAGAGGTAAAGACTGGTAAGTTCTGAAGAGCTTTAAAGGTGAGAAGGAAGGTTGTTGTGGTATGATGAGGTAACAATTGATGAAAAGATAGAAAGTGTGAGCTGTGTGTTCAGTGTGGTAGGCTAGAATCACGAAGCCTGATGAGATGACATTGTGGTTAGACCTGAAATTTTTATTAGATTTTTGGGCCAGGATATGGAATTTCAGTAATTTGAGACTTTTGATAAAAGGCTGGACAAACATTTGTTTGTACTGATCTTGCCTCTGAGCAGGTCCTTCTCAACCTTATTATTCTGTGGTTCTCTAAGTCTTTATAGCCCTCAATGAATTCGAGGTTAGAAAGAAAGAGACTGCATTAATTAAGAGATCTCAGTAGTGCGAGTTTGAAACAAAACTATGGACAGGTCTTGTCAGTTTCAAAGTTGTGCAGAAAAAGGTGGCTTATACCTTGCAGGATTGGATCCTTACTAAAATAATCTTTGTGTCCTTGCTAGCTATACTGCACAAGTAAAAGTCAATGCAAGACGTTTGTTTTGGGGTTTGGGTTTGGGTTTTTTTTGGGTTTTTTTAAGCAGTTTTTGTTACGGACTAAGGAGGTACTTCCTACTTAAAAGAAAAAAAGGGGCAATCACTGAAATACAAAAGTCACTTATGTGTAAATGACAGCTCAAACAGGATTTTGTACTTCGCTCGAGTCACTTTGAACTGCTCAAAGGAAGCCAAGGTGGCTGGAGATGGCCAGTGAAGAATTCCCCACTGCTACGTAACTTACCGGAGTTAAGGTAGAAGTGGTGTTCTTGAAGGCAATAATTAGGGTAAGGCAAAAAGAAGATGCTGCAAAGCAGGTCAGAGCTCTGTTGATTCTTACAAAGTGCTGTAAGGTCGAGCTAACAAAGCTGGAAGAACAACCTTCAGGTGGCCATTGCTCTCACCTATATATTTTTAAAGAAAAGTCTTCATATGTGAATTACATGTAAACAATTGCAATATTGTTGGAATCTGAAAGTCCTCAGAGAAATAAAATCCTATCCTTTCTCGGATAACATTATTTTCCTCAGAAGCTAAAAGTGACCTCTTGTCAGCATTAACTACTCATCTGCTAGCCTTTTTAACAGAAACATGCATGCAGTTGATTCATAGGCTCCAAGCTACTGTTTTTCATTATCTAAGCCTTAATTGTTTCCTGTCCAGCTTCTGTCTGAATAGTTGCTTAATACAATCTTATGTTATGATATGAAAGCCTGCTGCTTAATAAAATTTAGGACAAAGTAAAATTAAATCTAGTATTGAGCCAAGCAATGTCAAAAATACAGTACCCTTTTGCAGAATTCGTTTCACGAAACAGAAGAAATCTGCCCCCCCCTTTTTGTACCTGACAAGAACGGTAGACTTGAAACACCTCTCTCTCTTGAAGTGCCTTCAGTTACTGTCCCGGTTGTAATTACTGCCTCATAAGTACTTAGTTGCTAATTTTCACCACACTAATGCATGGCAATATTTATTATAGTCAAGGATATATTCTTGAAATTGAGCTCAATGGGTAAAATTGAACAGATATTCTGGTAATTTCAGGATCAGGGTAAGCTTCCTATATAAAAACAGATTATTTTTACTAACAGTCCAAGGTGCACTCAAATTTTTTTGAGGAGGTATGTGTATTCTATGGAAAAAAGAATCATTGAAACAAACTTCTCAGTTAAAAATGCTTCTTTTGCTATTCTGGAATTCAGGAATGATGCTTGATTGGTGGGGGTTTTTTTTTCAGTTTATCTATACATGTGCTATCTCTCTGAATATGTGTTTATATATGTTTATATACTGGTAATATTTTAGGCTTCAAAGATCAAAGAATGTTAATTTTGTTGAAAAATAGAAGTGTGGAAAAGATAATTCTGGTAAATACAGCATGAAAGCTAGGGTGATGTTTGTTTGCTATATAACTGCCACAGAGAATGAATTTATATAACAAATCTTCTAATGCAACAATGATCTGGTATGAAATCTATATAGGAACTAGATTGCTCTAGTGCGTTTATAATGTTACAAATACAAGTAAGATTTGTTTGCTTTACTGACTTTGAAAATTTTCATCTGCCAGTAGCTGTGTTGGTCACCGTGAAAATAACTGCTGTTTTAAATTCATTCACCCTAAACTTCCTTGTAGTAGTCAATCTTGCTTTGTATCAATGAGATTTTCTTCCTCAAAGTTTTTGATCATTCCTTAAGCAGTCATGCATTGCTGAGTCTTTTTACGTGATGTAACTGGGCAAACAGCCAGAAATGATTGCTTTTTCTTGTCTTGTACTATTGTGTTATTGCTGCTTATCAACTCAGTACATAAAGTTTCAAGTTTCTGCTCAATGGAACTCCAGTGACAGATCTTATTTAATACTTTTGAATGTCAGATGAGCAAATAAATCTATTTACAAATAAACACAAATTATGGCAAAACATACTGAAGTTGACAGTATTTATTAAACATATTATTAAAACTCAGGTTTAGTATATCTAATTTAAGATGCATGTATTTCAAAGAAAATTGCATCACTGACAGGGTGCAAGTTACTAGCTTAGCACCTGCAGCCTTAATTTACTGAAATGAGAAACAGCTTCTGTCAGCAGCTGTCTCTTCTGCAGATGTGGAGAGGGTATTCTCCTCATTTCAGTGTATTCAGCTGGTTATAATTCAATGTTTAATCCATTTAAAATTGAGAAGACAGAATGAGAGCTAAATTAAAATGACTTGTCTTTCTCAGAGTATAAAAATAAGACATAGTCTTAGTTTCTTTTAAGTCAGTCCATCCTGTTTTCAGAGAATGATGTGCAATAGCAGAGCACTTGCATGGTGGGATTGTTTGGCACCTTGGCTTGAATTAATTTAGTATCTATGTGTCCACTTTGTTTTTTGAAATTACTACTCTTCTTTTTAAATAGCTTTAAGTTCCACCTGTGAGAGTGGGCAAGGTTCTGTATCAATGCCATACTCAGGCGATTGAGGGCAGCTCCGATGTATTATCTGATGAATGGTGACTGAGCTAAGTCACAATGACAGTGTCGCTGTCATTAGCATGGATGAAAAGAATCTGCCTTTGGGTTTTGGGGATTTTGTTAGCAGCTATTTCCCTGCTGTGATAAATGGAGTAGGCAGTGGAGTAGTGATACTCCTTTGATGTTTAATTAATTTTAAAAAACAACAACTCTTGGAATTGTAGCGAAAAGGCTTAGAGGGTTCTTAGACAATTCGTATAGGATTTTGGTTTAATATGTTTGACTTTTGAGGACATTTTTATTTTATACAGTGTCTTTTATCCCAAACATATGTTATAATTCATACAAATGCTTTTAAAAATGTGCAGTATAAATCAGATTATAAAAGCATTTTAAGGATATTTGAGAAGACACTGTCAGTAAAAAGGATGTTTGTGTATACTGCATTGGAATATTTTTTTCATATTTTTTGGTGGGTTTACCCTGGCTAGCTGCCAGATGCCCACCAAATTACTCTATCATTCCCCCTCCTCAACAGGACATGGGGAGAAAATAAGATGAAACAGCTCATGGGTTGAGATAAAGACAGGGAGTCCACTTTCCAATTACCGTTACAGGCAAAACAGACTTGACTTGAGGATATTAACTTATTGCCAGTTAAACGAAACAAAAGCAAAACTCAAAACACCTTCTCCCTGCCCCCTCTTCTTCCCAGGCTCAACTTCACTCCTTCATTCCCCACTCCTCTACCTCCTTTCCCCCAGCTGGCTCAGGGAGGTGAGGAATGGGGGGTTGCCGTCAGCTCATAAAACTTCATCTCTGCTACTCCTTCCTCTTCACACTGTTCCCCTGCTCCAGCATGAGGTCTTATCCATGGGATACAGTTTTTCACAAACTTTTCCAACATGAGTCCTTCCCATGAATTGCAGTTCTTCAAGAACTGCTCCAATGTGGGCCCTTTCCCCAGGGTACAGTCCTTTAGGAATGGACTGCTTCAGTGTGGGTCCCCCACAGGCCACAGTTCCTGCAGCAGCCTGCTCAGGCATGGGCTCCCCGTGAGCTGCAGGGTGGATGTCTGTCCCACTGTGGTCCTCCATGGGCTGCAAGGGATCAACCTGCTTCACCATGGTCTTCTCCATGGGCTGCAGGGGAATCTCTGCTCCAGTGGCTGGAGCACCTCTTCCCCCTTCTTCTGTACTGACCTGGGTGTCTGCAGGGTGGTTCTCTCTTTTCTTTTTAATCCCTCCTCTCTCAGCTGCTGTGCAGTGTTTTTTACCTGTTCTTAAATATTTTATCACAGAGGCGCTACCAGCGTCACCTATGGGTTCAGGTTTGGCCAGTGGTGGGTCTGTTTTGGAGCTGGCTGTGTCTGACATAGAGGCAGCCCCGTCTCTCCTTTCATAGACGCCACCCCTGCAGCCCCCCTGCTGCCAAAACCTTGCCACATAAACCCAATACAATGTTCTCGGGTCAAATATAAAGTAAGGAGTAGAATAGAAAGACCTTGTTAAAGCACTGCTATATGTACTTAGAATAGGCAGCCAGATTAATTGAGAAGAAACGTTTAAAGATGCTACCGTTTCAACGGTAATTCTCTGCAAGACAGAAAACTTGCATTTCCCATTTAATGTATTGGAGAGATTCTTTTAGGAGGCTGTAGACGATCCACAGTCAGCTCAAGCTAAAATTATATACTATAGTGTAGAAAAACTGACTGAAGACTTGTCCTTGTACGTCAGAAAATAGTTGGACTTTGGTGTGGTTGTGCTTGAGATTTTTCTTAGCTGTAGGAACACCAGTGCTATAGTTTGTATATTGCAATATTTACAGTATATATTTTGTAAATACAATAATGGACAACACTATTACTCGTGACTAATAGCTACCAGTAATGGACTGCTCAGTTTGCCTTTTAAACAGCAAATATAAAAGGATCACCCTGTGTAACTGTAATTCCATGACGTCCTTTGACTTTTTTTTTTTAAAATTATGTTCCAACTTGCTTAGCTTGAGTTCCTTATAGGTTCACATAGATGTGATGTTCAGAATAGGCACTTTCTTTATACATCTGACTTCAGAACGCACTTGGCTTAATGTTCAGAAGCTTGAGCATCTACAGCTGCAAATAGATTTAATGAAAATTCTGCAGCACTCATTTCTAAAAATGAAATTATATATGAACTTGAGGTTTTTTTGTGTGATGTGAATGCTGCTGTATGTATACCAGTGTGTTATTGCTGATGTGATACCAGTGCATCTTATGTAAGTACAGTATTTTGCGATTTTCCCTAATAATGAATTGGAGTACAGATCACCAGCATTTATTTTTTTTTGTCAGCAGTATGCCAGCAATTCAATTGTGAAAATCTGTCTTGGTTTTCTTTGTTTTTGTAATAGACAAATAATCTGTTTTCAACTTTGTCCAGCACTTCATTTATAAAAGGTAGAGACTCACGTCTTTCAGATAAGCCTTAGATAGGAGACAGACTGGCCAATTTTCTCCCTCCATTGGCAGAAGGAAGCACTTTGTTCACAAAGACTTGGTTACGAACTCGGGACGCAGCTTTTGTTTATAGGGTTTTATTTCCCTTCAATTAGTGGAAGTTTCCATCCTGTCTGGGATGAGCATATGGTAAGAAAAGTACTTGGATGAGTAGGGGTTTAAAGATGTAGAATCAGACAGTGTGAGTTTTCTTTTTTTTTTACTTCCTAGTTCCTATATATCTGTATTTTACTAGCTAACGGTTTGTTATTTATATGATTGCATTGTATTTATTGTTTGTTTGTTTGGGTTTTTTAATAAGTGAGAGACCTACCACCTATTTGCCTCGATGTACGACAAAAGCAGCGCATCTCTATAGATACACTACCCCAAGAACTGAAAGCACCAGTTCCTCCTGAACCTTCCCTTCCCATCCGAACCAAAACTGTGAAAGATTTTCAGTAAGTTATACTGGTGTTTCTAGAAGTGTACTTTTTTTCTTTGGACTTTCTTCATTTTGTCCTAATTCATTTGATTTTGTTAATCTTAACAAAAGAGGGAACAGTTCAGCAAGACTGACTAGTAGTAGTCGTTAGTCTGGTTGTGATGGTGGGATTGATAACTCTGTTACTATGAAATTATCGAAATACTGTCTCTAGCTTGAAGTGTTGTTCTGCT
Organism: Calonectris borealis; assembly: GCF_964195595.1. Lineage (NCBI taxonomy): Eukaryota > Metazoa > Chordata > Aves > Procellariiformes > Procellariidae > Calonectris > Calonectris borealis. The sequence goes on from NC_134318.1 coordinate 25,383,951, forward strand.
CAAGAAATGGCAAAGCTTGTACTTCAGAGAGAGAAATTCAGTTCCTGACGTTCAGTGAATGGTTAGTTTTGGAAAGAAATATGTATGGCTTATTGTAGGCTGGAAAATTCCTTTCAATCTTAGGTAATTTTTTTGTACTGCCAATTACGGTGTGTCCTGTCCGTTGAGGTACTGGGCATTCTTGGTCTTGTGTGAAACACTGCACACAAGATACTTAAATGTATAACATCATATTTGAGGACCTGTAATGGTGATTATGTGGACTACACTATTTCTAACTTTGGCTAAAAGTACAGATGACCTTTCTTCATGCATTATGTTAGAAAGCGTTAATTTTCAATATTAGTTTTATAGCAAAAACTTACTTCTTTTTTCATGTATACTTGCTGCTTACACAGTTTTAAGCAGTGTAAGCGTAAGCTATTCTAGCACTTCTTTATGAGAGGCACTATGCTTTAAGTTTGTCTAAGTAAAAAGAGTTTTAAGATTAAAGAGTCTGTGCAGACAATATTTATGCTGCTGCCCCGTAACAGTGATTTAGCTAGAAGGAAAGTAGAATTGATGTGAAATAGTGTCTTGTGTTCCACTTCTGTTTTTCCAGATCAGTACAGACCCTTAATCAAAACTGTATCTGCATTAGATTTCTTCCAGCACTGTTATGATACTCGGTACACAATGCTTGATCAGCTCAGCTAGGCTAGCAGAAGTCCCCAGGGAAACCACCTGAATTGTTTTTAATTGTGTTTCCCTCATGTCAGGTCTACACCACAAAGTTTTGCTAGCTTTGCTTGGTTCTCTGTGGGCACAAGGCAATAGAGAACGTTTTTTCTCTACTTAACATAGCTATGTTCCCAAAAACTGTGATGTTGACACTGTCATTTGAGAAAATGGCATAACTTTGTTGAAAAACTAATGGCATAAGGTGTGTCTACACTAGGGGATTCTGCCTGCAATACATGAACATATATTAGCAGAGTGTTTATTTAGAGTGGGTGTGTTCTTAAAGGGGTGTTTACTAATTCATTGAAAGTGCGACGCTTTTTTCTTTTTTTTTTTTTTTTTCTTTAGCCTTAGCACCCACAGAGCAGCATTATGCTGCTGTAATACCCTCGAGTGTTTTACAGTAGGATAATCTTGGTCAGGAAATGGGGAGAAGTATTCCTAGGAAGAAGCCTGATTCTTCTATTTTTCAAACAGATGGGGAAAAAAAAAAAATCACAGTTGCTCCAAGAGGCGTATGAGCATATACTCTTCATTGCTCTTTTCCATGTTTGAAATTTTGTGCATTCACTGAGGAAAATGAATGCTTTTTGTTTAGTCAGTGTGTGTGTTTGGTGGAAAAGGAAGCAAGTATAAAAAAGAATTTGACAAGAGGTGATTCTTTGTTGGTATTCAGGTGATCTGAAGAGCTGAAGCTTTTTCCATATTCAGATTTTTGTATCTATTGACTGCTGCCTAATTATGTAATTATCAAGAATTTTATTCTTTCAAGTAAAGTATTAAAAAGTCATTAGCATTTTTGGTATGTTCCACTGATAACTTCTTTTTGAATATCTATTACAAAGAAATTACCTGGGGGGAGCAAACTGGGATTTGTATCACCAGCATTGTAGATAGCTAAAATAAAGTTCTGCTTCAAAGGTCGGTTGGGGTTTTTTTTAAGTGTATGATGTTATACAAAATTTCATATACAGATACTTGCTTTAAGGTCCAATACTTAAAAGGAATTTAAGAGTAAATCCATAGATTTTGTTGTCCCCTTAAGGAATATGTACAGTCGCATACAAAGATTAAGTTTTATTTTAAAAATTTGGAGAGAAATAAAATTTTGTACAAATGATCATGAATTTGACTAGTTTAGGAGCCTGCATCCTTAAATAAATTAGTCTCAGAAATTTTATCATGTTGGTGTATCTTCAGCGTAATTCTATTCTGCTAATTATTTGTCTTAACATACTGAACTATGACGCCATGAATTAACATTTTGAATAAGAGACATTACTCACGTGTATCAAACACAAACTATGTTTTTGTTGTCTTGTAATACCATGATCTTAAAAAGACAAGGAAGGTGTTAGAAAGATACTGATATTATACTCGTCTGTTTTCTAAGTGTGCTTAGTGAGGAAAGCTTAGAGTTACAGTGCAGTCTGAAGTCTAAGTGGTTGGGAAGATTGAATCCCTATATTACTAATATTTTAATATATTCTTTCTAGGGATGATGTGGAAAAGGCTAAGTCATCAGGAGATTGGAAAGCTGTACATGATTTTTATTCTACAACATTTGATTCCTTCCTGGAGATAAATGCTGCATTTAAGGTAGAAAATAATTCATAATACTATTTAGTAATTACAGTGCTTTGTATCTTCGAAGTGTTTACAAAAGCATCGGTTAAAGGCTTGCAGCTAGTTACTCAAAGTCACTAAGATCATTTTGTCACGTTCTCGCCTGCCTTTGGTAGACAATCTGTTATTGCATTGATTTATTGATTCCAGTTTAAGCAACTATAGTTCAAGTGTATGTGGAGCTTTAAAACTCCAATATATAGTTAATTTTATGGCACTATGACTGTGTAGGTACTTTCTACACAAACTACAGTTTAAAAACATGCAAGCTAATACAGAGGCCCAGGCAAATCTGGAAACAGAAATTCCCTGTCCATGTTAAAAAATCATGGTAAAAAAACATGTGATATGGGCTCAAGTAGCATAGCTGTTTGTGTGTTGTGATGGTATACTCAGTTTTCCTTGGGAAAGATCATATTCGTGTGTGAAAACTTTCTGAATTCATGCTAAATTAATATTTCCTGCCTATTACAGAGCAAAATGTGCTTATTATATTAAATATGGACAGTAGGCCTGAGCCTAGACAAAATAACCTGTGACTTTTAGTTACTTAACAAATATTGAATGCTTATAATTTTGTTGCTCTTGTCTGATCATGAATCAACAACAAAGATGAAAGATGGAAATTCGATGTAACTCATTATTTGAAACCCTCTTACATTTTAAAAATAGAATGACAAGATAATGGAGTTACATGAATATTGCCATTGTGTAAGATTAATATTGTTTAGCTTCATCTTTCACATATTAACAAAAGCAACTTAGATTCTTATGTTTTGATAAGGAAAATAAATAGTCGTATCTGTGTCTGTTTTGTTTAAACTTGCTGTTAAACTTTTGTTTTCAAAGACAGCTAAAATATTCAAAACATTTCAAAACCAAAATGCTTCATGTATTATCTAACTTACAGAAAGATACCAATTCTCCATTTAATACCATTGAGGACTCTGGAATCAATGCAAAATTTGTGAATGTTGTCTATGATGCCTTATTAAATACTGTAAGTAGAAGAAAAGAATTCATGTTTTAAAACATTGTAACAATTATTTCAGCAAAGAAATACGCTAAGAAGCAATTTATACCAAAAGTTTTTCTCAGATAGGCACGATTTCTGAAGAATCTCTCAAAACATACTTAAAATGGTCCCATGAGAATTGCCATAGAATCATGAAAACTGCTCTAGTAAAAAGAGGAGGAAATTGTTGCTACTAGTAATGCACGGTTTATACTGTGGTAGATCTCAAAGACCACTTGCAAAATATGATGTGATGGGACACTGCATGGTGGGCAACAAGGAAAACGTGAGGATGGGGGTTGCAGAAAGTAGGTACTGTGCCTAGTAAACAAAGGACAGGAGTAATTTAGAAATTATATTTACAGTTTTTAAGTTGTTTAAAGCGTTGAAAGCCACCGTTGGCACAACTCCAGGCCTCAGCTAATCGTCTGCGAGGAAAGATACTTAGGAGCTCAGCATCATAACACAAAGATTTCTTAGCTGGCTTGAGTCACAAGCGAAACAAACTTGCTTGTTCGTACAATATCCCGTATAGAATATGTATAATTACATCAGATATGATTTTTTCTCTCCTTTTTCCATAGCCTCAAGATGTTCAGAAGTCAGTCCTAAAAGGAATAATTAACGGTCTGCTACAAGAATGGAAAGGGTAATTGTAACAAATACTTGCACTAGTGCTGTGCCAGCACTTACAACTGATACACTTTTTGACTTTATTGTTTTAGCCAAAGAAGGAAAACGTTCTGATAGAACTTATTTGACTCATAAGAACTTGTCTCCGTTTGGCAGGCAAATCTGCTGAAATGTATCTTCAACTCTGTAAGCTGACACTGAACCTCTGAGAGGCAGACCCAGCCCCAGCCATACGTTCCCCTGCCAAAAATCTCAGCTGCTTGTTGCCAGGGCAATCTTTTGGGCATCTGAACTGTGAGATGAATTAAGGAATTTTTCTAGAGTAAAACATATTGTCCCCGCACACCCCCCAACAGCAACTAACATATTTTAACCTAGATAATTCCTTGATCCAAAGTTTACTTCACAATACCGTTCATGCGTGGCAATGGCATAGAAAGGGCAGTGCAGGATGCAGAAAGGGATAGCCCAAAGGCAGGAGGTTTGGAGATGACAACATTTTAGCAAGAAGTAATAGGAGTGAGAATGCATAGTTTGATTCACAAAAAGATATAGCAAGAGACAGCACCCTGTTGTGACTCACCTGTGACCCAGCCCTTGGCTATTCCTTTCTCCACCTTATACTATCTTTTCTGAGCTGTTGCTGCATGTGGTTATGTAAAAGCCTTGAAGCAGATGAACAGCAAGAAGTACAGAGGCTGCAGTAGTAGAAGTGTCTGGAGAATTCTGCCAGGAAATATCTAAGATGGGGCAAATAAACTCATCTGTGGTGTCACCTGAGGTAGGCAACAGCATGGATTTCCCTCTTTGGAACACCTCTTACTCTTCAATTATGACTTTTTTTTTTTGCCTTCTCTCTTGTGTTACACCACAAAAGACGGATGCTGCTGCCTTTAGAGAGTAGTAAGAATCTTTAAGTGTCCTTTTCAATTTCTGAGAGCAGTGAAGATCCTTAAATATGGTATTCAACACGTGTTGGCAAAGCAAAGTTAAATTGTAGGGTGTGTGATTTCATGGCTCTTAATGTGTGTATATGATGCATACATATGGTTCTGCTTATTATTTCATTCATTCATAGGCCACGAACAAAAGATGATCTTAGAGCATACTGTATACTTTTACAGGTAAGACAAATACAGTATTTTTATTTAAGTATATGTCTGCTTAATTTATAATCTATAAACCAGTATACTATGCAAACAAGATACTTTGTATAGCTGAATACTTCACATTTAATTTTCTGTTATAAGAATGTATTAAAATATGGAAGAACTGTAGGGTATGCATGATGGGAATGGGAGCTTAATGGAAGATAGTTGATGGGGAAAGGTAGCATAGATTAAAACTATGAACTAAGAGTTAGACATGTAATTGTTTCCTATCATTTTGTGGGTTGAAAGAACAAATGTTTTAGCAGGTTATTCATTCTTATTTCTTCCTTATTCCCAGATTTGCTTTATTGGTATGCTGTAACTTTGATCTTTCCAGAAAGTTTCAGTATATGCACTTTTTGATATTGCTATAATTTTCTCCAGTGTTGCATTTTATCCAGCAGACTCTCTCCAGTCTATCTGACAGGCTGCGTTGTCTGATTTCTGTCTATGTTAACCTATTACCTTTGCTACTGTAGTTGATTTGCATTTTTAGCAAATTTCCCCTTTAAATTTTGCCAGTGTAGATAACACCTCTCCACACAAGGAGAGGTTTCTGCTGTTATTTGAGATGATCAGATGGTAATTTAATTTTTTGAGACAATAGTTTTCTTCTCTGGGGTGGTATACTAGCTGTGAATTATAAGGAATATATCCTGCTAAAAAGTGGGAATGTATGAACTCATATGTAAGAGGGAAAATAAGTTTGGATTGATGTACGGGAAGACAGGAGCAATGAGAATCCTTATTACCGAGATGGAAAGCACATCACTCAGAGGAGTGTAGTTTATGTGCTACACAGTAAATGATAGTCCAGAAAAAGATATTGAGTACTGCCTTTATTACCTGTGGGCTTTCTTTTGAAACAAAAAAAAATCATAGTTTTACAATATAGAAGTTACATACTTTTTATTTGACTAGAAGTTGCAAATAATTTTTTTTCATAGTTTTACCACTGTCACAGCAATTTTGTGAATTCCTTTCCTGTGTAATTGTATTGGCAACAACAAACATAAAAAAAAATCCTAATGACTTTTTTCCCTTTATGCAGTTTATTAACCTAACACATTTTTTTAATCTTTTTCAGAATCCTCAATTTAGTAACACTTCTACTTATGTCATCTATGCTCACTTGCTAAGACAGATAGCAGCCTTAACAGAAGCTGACCATCATTTCCTAGTGCACTGGTCTAAAAAGTAAAAAAAAATTAAAAAATAAAATTAAAAATTCCATTTTTAGGATTTCAGTTGTTACTGTATTTCCATTGATGTTGACTGTTTTATAAATTAGAATGAAAATTAATTTAATTGACTAAAGATATTGTTTTTGTTGTTTTCAAAGTACATTTGGATATAGTCCACTAAGTGATACTGATTTATAGATGCAAACTGTATATAATGTATAAAAATTAATAACTTTATGCAAGAAAGTCTTACTTGCAAAATAACTTATGTAAGTTATTTTTCCATAACACTTGCAAAATAACTTATGTATGTAAGATAAATGTTTAAACCGTATTATTAATACAAACATCTTTGTGATCTTTGTTTAAATAAAGGTTTATCTTGCATAATTTGCAAAAGATACTGTAACTTTACTGTATTGTATGAAAACCACAAATGAAATTGAGTCCCTGTTTCGCAGTGTAATAGAGGTGGTGAGAGAGTGTAGTTAGGGCATTAGATTTTTAATGAATTGAAATAACTCTTAATAGCACCTCACTATTGAAGTCATATGGTGGTAACTGCCCAAAGAGCAGCTTTTAGGTTGGTATGCAGGTTGCCTTCCTTATAAGGACTGTGCAAAAAGTTCAGTATGGCGTAAAGAAAAGTTTGAATGGCCATATTCACAATTCCTTTATCTCCCAGGGAATCTGTTAAAGGATTTTCTTCTCTGCAAGAGTGGAAATTATATTTCCCCCACTACCACCCTATAATATGTCTAGAGTTGCTTAAAATTGTGGTAATATATTATTTCATTTGAATCAGTGTTTACGAATAAGGTTTACCCTCTTCGTTAAGGATGCAATAGGCGTATTGATGTTTTCATTCTTAAAACATGTATTAGAAATCTAACCCGTTAAAATAGGAGAGCTCTTATTTTAGAAAAGGATGCTTTAATATATCTACACATATATGTGTGTTGTTGTGATATTATGGAAGTGGTGCAGCACATAATTTAAAATGTGCGCTTGTCACAAGCATATGAAGTACTTTCTACTCTTTATTCAATAGGACAAAGTATCTGAAAATAAAAAATTGAGAATTCCTCAGTATTCAGATTGCGGAGTGAAATAGCTAAGGATTTTTGTTTTCTTTTTGTTTACTAAAAGTCAAGAACAAGTAATGATTCTATTACTTTTTTTTTTTTAAATCATCGACATTAAAAAGCATAGTTAGGGGTGCACTGAAGAGCATTGCTGTGTGCCAGTATTTAAAAGCGTGCTTCTTCAAACTTTACATTTGGAATTTTGTTTTTATGTAGAGGACAAAAGCATGTTTATTAAAAAGTAACATTGAAATCTGATAATATAAACTCTAGTATGGACAGTGATCACATGAGAGTAACTGCAGCATGTTTGGTTTAGGATTTCACAGAGGAGATTCAAGCAGCTGGTGGACAGGTTACTGCAATTTATTTCTTTACGCCTGTTTCCTGCAAAACCTGAAGAGTTTCCACCTATGGTGAAATGTACCTGGTGGATTCCGTCAGCAGCCAAAGTCCTGGCTTTATTTAGTAGGTATTCTTCTTGAACTGTGTATGCATATGCACGTGTATGTAGATATATGTATGTTTGTGTGTATATGTATATATATACACATATGAGGGGGGATAGTTTATACCTCTCCTCTTCTGGGGGAGACTGACAATGATGGTGATACAGTACGAACTACAATAAAATACCAAAAAGTAGTAAGCAACAAAAAACATCTTCTATTGGCAAGTCTTTGTACTTGCTTTCCAGTAGAGTATAATTGCTGTGCATCATTTTCCTGTAACAGCAACTGAAGATCATTCAAACAAAAATCCACAGAAGTAACCAATGGTTAAGGTTTCCCTTGGGTTTATAAAAGAAGCTGTTTTAAATGTGTAATTGCCACATTTCTTCTGTAGCTGGTTACGCCCACAGAAGTATTTAGCATCTAAGAGAAGTTAGGCAATGCATATGCCTCTTAAGTCCAAAACTACAGCTTAAGAAAAGTAAATCCTTGTCCAGCTCAACATAGAGCACAGCAAATTTGACCAGTGCAAATACAAACCCTCTCCTCCACTCATCCCCAATAGCTTAGTGATTACAGCATTTACTATGGAAATGGGAGGCTTAAGGTCAGTCCCCTTTTCTTGAGGGGTAAAAACCTTTTCTCCTTTCTAGGAGAAAATGAAACCACTAAGTGAAAATTAAGATTAAAATGAGGATGTTTTCATTTTGCTGTCAACTTAGAACTTTTACTTAAAAGCATTCTGCACAGTCCTGCCTGTCCAGAGCAACAGTTCAGACACATAAGCTCAACTATATCTAAAACCAAGATGTGTGTTGTCTAGTCATATATGAACGAGATGCTAATTCCTTAATTCTGGGAAAAGGGATATTCAGTAATTCAAAATACACTACTTTCTGTCTGACTGATCAAAATTAAATTGTGTTTAAGTGCAAAGAAAAAACTTATTAGCTGTTTGACATTGTATGAATGTTACATAACGAGATAGGCAGCTTAAATGTGAATTGGTTTTCTTCATTTGGTCAAGTACTTAGTTTTTGTACTGGTGAGTCTAGATGGTATAGTAGTTACCTGAGGAAATAGGCGTATCTCTGCATACCATGTTTTGTGCCCCTCCCTTTCCATCCCTTTTGCAACAGGCATCAAACTCAAACAGGTAATTGTTAACTGGAGAGCATGTAGATGTTATATCCATAGCTATGTTTGAAATTAAATGAAGGTGTTTAAGAAACCCATCTATCAAACTGCTTTTTCATTGATTTCAGCAGAACATAGCATTCTTTATCGATGAAACCTTAACTTAGTGTATGTTATTAAGTGGGATAGAGTCAAATGGAGGTTCTCTTACCATAAATGGGCTGAACTAGGGATTTACTATTTTCTACAGCAATTAATATGATACGATGTCATATGGTGTTATGTTATAATTGTAATTCTGTAGCTAAGACTGAGACAAAGTTATTAGTAGCTGATTTGGCTTAAAGTTTCTGAGGTCACTGGTGCTCAGGATGCCTAGAAAACAGATGGCCTAATCTGGGCGGTATTTTAAGACTTCTGTGTTTTCTTTGTAGATGCTGCAAATAGTCTGATCAGTCCTCCTATTGTTTCATATACGGATTTCTATAATTCTACACTAGATCATATTGATCTTATGGAAGAATATCATAACTGGCAATGTTATGGAAATTCTCACAGGTAAGAGGAATAACTGGTCGTTTCTTGTTAAGTATTTCAAAGCACCGTATCTACAGTATGTATACCTATCTAATATATAATGTATATAGTGTGTGTTTATGTATGGTATACATACCCTTCGTGTGTATATACAGCCACATTAAGTACTGTATTTTACTGGAAAAACATAGGATAGCTACTACTTGCTATACTTGTTACTGTGAGATTGACTGTAATAAATCTAATTCTGAGTTTGCAAACTGGAGAAAAGATGTAAAATATAGATGACAATAATGTGAGTTTATTATTTATTGACATAGACTTCTAATTGTGTCTTAGTACGAACATATTTTAACCTCCAATACATTCGTAGAAAGTGGTTGTGTGCATACTTACCACTTAATGATGAAAATGTATCTAATTACCTGTATATATGTGGCTCTGATTGTATTTGTTCCACTGAAATCAATTGTACTATTTCTGTTACATGAAAATAAACACACAAGTTAAATCTTTACAGACTCAAAGCTTGCAAAGGTATTTCTCTTCTTGTGAGAGGCAGCCAGCAGTATGATTTAGAAACAATAGGCATTTCATCTTTCTCTTTCTGCTAAAGTTTAAAATCTTATTAATGTTTTCTTAATAAAAATGTTATTTTGTATAGCTGTATTTTTCAGCAGTCTGAAAAGTAACATCACAAGATTATCACTTGGCATTTACAGCTTGAATCACAAGATCAATTAAAATTTCCCCATATTTCAAGACTTTTCAGTAAGCTAATTTAAGACATCAACCATCCAAATGTAACTTTTTGTTTATTGCATGTGCAATTTTCCTTGCCTTTAGCAGCACTTGAGGAAAACTTGGAGATCATAATTTGCTCCACCAAAGCAGGTATTTTAGGGTAGGCTTCTGTCTGATACCTGATATTCTGCTTGGGAAGGAAGGAAAAGGAAAGAAAACAAACAAACAAACCCCAAAACAAAAAACAAACAAACAAACAAAAACCAAAAACAAAACAAAACAAACAAAAAAAACCGCCCCAAAAAACCCCTACAAACCCAAACCCCATGACACATGATAGCAATGAATGTACAGTAGGCTTTGCATAGTCTCAGTCAAAGCATTGGAACCTGAATACTGCTGACCTTCAAATTTTTTTTTTTTTTTTTTCCTTATTGGCACCATCTGGCTGTTTTGGCACCCACATCCAAACTTATAAAAGGGCTGTGAGATTTCCACCTGCTCCAGTTCTTTTCAGTTAGCTGGGACACTGGGAATTCAATATATATCAAAACAAAGTTTGCTTGATACATAATTTCTGGAGTAGCTGAAGTGCAGACGAGCTGTATTATTCTTAAAGTAAATTTAATTCTTTTATTCTGTTACAGCCACACTTTTTCCCAATTTTACATCTTTTAACTCTGTGTTGTTCCACTTAAAACAAACGACAAAAAACCAACAAAGTATCGCAATCAAGACTATATGCTTAGAACTAAGAAGGCCAAGCAGGAGTAAGAGGGCCAAGCATATGTCATTTCTTGCATATGAAATATTTTGAAATACATAATTCTTCTAACTAAGTCGACACTTCTTGGTAAAACATTTTGGATTAGGATTTCCAGGAGACAAGTGAGAATATTTTTTCCTCCTTTTCCTTTCTTTCCTAAAGACGTTAGAATCCAGAGCTTCTCACAGGCAGGATTCATGGTGCACATGCAGCCTGGATTGAAGATGCACTCACAGAGTCTAAAGCTCTGGGTATTTCAATGTGAACTTCTGCTAGGTGATACATGAGCTAAATCAACAGAATAACCAGTAACAAAAAAATCTTTTACCTTGATGATTTCTGAGTTTTTCAAAATTATTTGTATTATTTGATTGCAGTGGAATGTGGCTGTGATCTGACATTTTAGAAGTCCTAAACACTTGGGTTAAATCTGAAGGACCTGTGGAAAATCAGTTCGTTTGAAAATCAATTCTGCAGCCAATAAGCCAATCCAGAAATATTTCTACCACATACCTAAGAATGCTGCATTGAGATAGCTGTTTTCTTGTATTTAATAAGAAGATGTTATCATTTTCTTTAATTCAGTGTAGCAATTAAAATTGAGTATTTAAAGTAGAAGATGACGGGGTTTTCATTAGGTCTATTGATAATGATAAACAATAAAAGAGAGCTTTATTGAGGATAAGTATTATTACTAATTACAATTGCTATCAGTATTTGCAAATAACAGTTTGTTCTACTGAATTAAGTATCTATGTATACAACACAAAAAACCCAGCAGCTATTTGCAAATTACTATCAGTGAAGGGTAGGTAGTTACTGAATGATAATGCAAAGATTCACTCCTGTATTCTTAAAAAGAAAATAATATGCTAGATGCTAAAAAGGAAATATTTTATCTTCTTTTCTTTTGTTGTTAGGTTTTCTTTCTGTCAATACCCATTTATTATTTCTATAGCAGCAAAAAAAGTTATTATTCAAAGGGACTCAGAACAACAGATGATAAGTATTGCACGGGTAAGTCATTTAGTGATAAATGTTTGTGTCTCATCCATTGGTATTTTGTAAGTTTTTGTTAGATTGATATTACATACAGCCTTTAATCACAACTTCTAGTATTTCAGACTACCCTGAAAAAGAACTTGAGCCATTTTACTATTACTAGTCTACAAATGTCCATGCTGGATTCTCTCAATTTATTTTTTATTTTAATGTGCTTAGTTTCAGGATGCTTATAAATACCAGTGTTGTGGAGAAAGAGTTACAGTAATTTCTTCTTTTTTTTTTTTTTCTTTTTTGAGAAACCAGCATAATGTGCTAGCATGTTAAATTAACAAGATAATTAAGGAAGAAAAATTCCATGAGAATTTTGGACTGTTTCCTATTTTATTCTGTGAAGATACGTTGTCATGGAAGACCAAGATGCAACTGTATGTTTACAAGTCACAGAAGAGGTACTGCTTCTGGGCGGCCTCTTTTGTTTTGAAAGAGGCGTTGTCTGCCTCCTTCCATGGTAATTTTCTTCAGGTGCTAGGTGACACTGGTTTCCTTGGTGCTCAAAGTGGCAGCACCACCACCTATCCATTCCTGTCTTGCTGGATGTGTCTTGTGACTAGCTAACTAAAGCACAAGCCAGTCTCCAGAATCTTATGGGTATGTTTTTAACTATTTGGGGAGTTTAAAAGGATGCTGCACAATTGCTGCATTCTTGTTAAACTTCCTGATAAGTTAGTTCGAATATGGTGTAAATGCTATCAGCAGTAGAAAAGAAATTGCTCTCCATCTCTTAGAAGATATTGAAGCAGCTATCATATTAGAGTAATGTCTTTAATGCAAGATAATAAGGACTTTTTACATTTAAGAAGTGTGGCACTTTGTTTTTTAAATGAAGATGTTGCATGTATGATGTTTCTCTTTCATTTAAACAGCAAAGCCTTGTGGATAAAGTCTCTCGCAGACAGAAACCTGACATGAATATGTTGTTCCTAAATGTGAAAGTGAGGAGGACACACCTTGTTAGTGATTCACTTGATGAGGTAAACAAAAATGTAATTAAATGGTGTGTGCTGCAGAACAGCTTTTGCACTTAGATTTCAGTTTGATAAGTCATATTTAAATCTTTCTGTGCTAAGAGATAGGGAATATAATACTAAATAAAAAGAACTGAATTACTATGTCACAATAGCAGTGCTGCAGAATAGATTAGACATTCTGAACTTTACTTTCTGTCCTCATACTCCTCCATAGCTAAGCCCATAATGAACATACATGCTTGCATGCCATGCACTATGTACATGTGTTTGCAATTTTGTTTTAAGAATACAGTGCATATGTAGAACTTGGTTCCATGATAGGAGCACGAATAGTAAGTGACACTCACTTACTAATCACTAATGAGTTTGTTCTGTTCTACTTCTTGGAATATTTTTATTCTTTTTCTTCACTAACTTCTGTATCCTATAGCAATTATTTTAGGCTTTCTTTTCTTCTTATCTTGATTTTAACTGATTTCTCATATTCTTGAATATAATTTTTCGTTATTTAGAAATGAAACAGATGTGTCCATTAAAGTAGGCAATTCTTCAGTATCCACTGAACTTTGCTAATTAACATTATTTAATGAACTATAGTTCCCTACTCTTTCTCAACACTAAAAACAGCCTGATGGTATTGAATAATTACTATCATTGAATAATAAGTCCAAGTGGTAAAAACAAAGCAAGACCAAAGAAGTTCTGATTGCTTATGTTCGGAAAACATTAAGTTTAAACTTTTTTCCCTAGATTAAAGCCTATTTTGGCCTTCTCTTCTAAGATAGAAGGAATATGAGTGGTAATACTGCTTTCTCTCAGGCATTGTAGAGTTTTTTTACCACACTGAAATAACCAAAAGCAACTTCAAGAGTTCTGATAGCCAAAATATTCTCCTATTTATTTCTGATATTTTCTTCTGCCCATCTCGGGGATGAGTAAGGATGTATTATGTTATCCATATTCTCAAAAGTGTGGGGAATGGAAGATGAGGGAAAGTTGTCTTATCTGTGTTTCAAATCTAAAAAAAAAATTTGCAAAGGAAAATCACTTCAGCTAATAGTTTGTGTCAAATAATAAAAATACCTGTAGTTATAAAATTTGTGCAACAGGAATTTACTTGAGCAGCTAACAATATAGAAATTATTTTAGCACATGCATCTTCCTGACTGGTTTAAACACTTTCTGTGGAGCTGACCAGTAATTAATGATTTAAAGAAAAATTGGATAGGGACTTGATCTGAAAGATCACTGCTCATTGTGAAAGGCTTCTAATAAGTAATGTAATTCTTTGCAGGTCTTTTGCATACCTAGATGAAATGCTGTCTCGTGGGACAAAGGAATGAAAAAAGCCTGTAACCATTGTCTAAAAAAATTTTAGAAAATAGCTGATACTTGCTGGCAGGTATCTTATGCTGAACAGAACGATGTCCAAATGTTGACAATTTTAGCTACCTCCATATTTCTAAATATCTCCAAAGGATGTCTAAATTTTTTTTTAATCTATTCTTTCTTCCTGGCAGAATGTCTTCTGTGTAGGTAAAAGATTTTATAGGTCCAAAGTGTTCCAGACAGACTCAATTCATTGTATCTAGTAGCTTATTAAAAGTCCGTTTGCATACCACCTAACTTCTTTTCAAGCCTAGAGGGTGGCACCATGTGCAAGGTAGTTGATGATGTCAAGTAGTCATGATTGTCTTGCTTCTGCAATTCAATCATTGTTTTATTATAGTTTTGAGCTATTATTAGGAGATGGTGCAAATTACTAGTTTCAACAAAGAAAGAGCGGTAAAGATAAAGATGCATTCTTTATTGCCAGAGGTACTGATAATATATTAAATCTCCTTTTTCTTCTTTCCTACCTATTTTGCAATAGCTAGCAAGGAAGAGGGCAGATCTGAAAAAGAAGTTGAAAGTCACATTTGTAGGGGAAGCTGGTCTTGATATGGGTGGCCTGACAAAAGAATGGTTTCTTCTTCTGATTCGCCAGATTTTTCACCCAGATTATGGTGAGTCCTCATAAATGTTCTTAAGTACAACGTGAAAATTTGTTCATTTTAAATTATTAAAACGGTGATGGATAAGAATTCTTCATTAATCCAGTATTAGGCAGACGAGTTACTAATTGATGTAAAAACAAAAGCAGGCAAGTTAGAATTGTATATAGATGAGAAGAAGTTTTGGCATAGAGGAAGGTGGAAGAGAGTGGGAAGTACCTGAAGAGCTTTGAGGATCTTGGCTTTTGACAAGGAGGTTCAAGCATTGCTGAAAAACAGAGATTTTGCGTCAGTGGTATGGCAAAATTAGAGGGTGAAACCTCTGATCAATGGAAAGGTTTAGAATTAAAATTAGGATTCAGCTTTTTAAGACTTTAGTCATGCTAAATCTTGTTTCAGAAACCGGAGGCTCAGTGTTTATGGTTTGTTAGTATCCCTAGGCTAGTGAGCATATTGGATATGAAGCAGGGGGATTCAAGACTAGCAGTAGATATTCCTTGAAGTTCTTCCTCTGATATATCTGTGGTGTTCCATCTCTATCCAGAGACAGGATCTTCATTTACCTCTGGGCAGATGGGAGAAGGCCATCAACTATTTTATGGAGTAGGACAAGGATAATTTAAATCTGTTATAACTCAAATGGAATCGGGCCTTTGAAAGGGTTGTTTCCATTTGTCTTCTGAGTAGAAAACTCTCAGGAGTGTTAGTGAATTGCTAGACCTACTAACAAGCTAAGAAGAATAAGCAAAAGCTATGCGAGCCATTGAAACACTGACACTTGTCAGCCCTTGGAAATTTTGTAGAATTCACAGAAGTATATGTGTGAATTTGTATATTTGGATTTAAGAATAAGTTTCTTCCATTTAGCTTAATATGTTGTTTGGTTTGGAATACGATAGTCCCCTTCCAAAATAGGAAGAAATGTGTAACAGCCTCTGAAGTAGATGGTTTAGCAAATATTCAAGTGGAGATAAGGCCACATGTATTTGTTTGTCACCTGCCATCCTTGCCTCTTTCTTCTCATGCTGCATTTTCTGTTTTTACACTGCCCTCAGCTGTCTTCATTTTGCTAGTTTAGGGAGTTTTCCTGGTTTTCCTAAGTAGCTCCAGTTGGATGCTGTTACTGTGCTCAATTCTGGCAAACTGCTGACTCTGGCCTCCTGTGTATCAATGGTTTCCATTTGCACTGATGGTTGCACTGATAGCATCTGCAAATTCTAGCACTATTTCTGCAATTAGTATAGGTAGAGGTTAGTTCTCACTTGAATCTTTTTCATCATATATTCTGTTTGGGGTATCTGTGTGGCCAGTATTCTTAAAGTGGTCTGAGATGCTTTCAGGAGAGAAAGGTACTTCAGGCAGGTGCAGAGACAATATAGGCAGGTGTGAGACTGAATGAAATGGCCTGCCTCTGCTGTTACCAGGACCTGTGAACCCATAATGATATTTGCAGGTCCAAGGGGAAAAAAAGGAAGATTTTTTTGAGTAAATAGGAGATTGGAAGACATGAATGACCATTCATAAACCAGCAGTTCAATCTACTTGTTTTATATTGCTGTAGATGGATCTGGGTGGGTTTTTTCCCCCACTCTAGTATTTCTCAAATGAGTTAGCTTTTCTCAGCTATGCATGGATACATTACTGATGTTATAACGGGTTAAAGTGTTCCCAGGCTGACTCTTAAATTAGAAATATTGATTTCCAGGGACTTCAGCATAACACAATAGTCATTGATAGAATGCAAGAGCTTGTCTGTCTTTGCCTGAAGTGTTCATGTCCCTTAAATGCATTGTCCTGTGTTGTTTATAGGACTCCTTCTAAAGGTCCAGAGTTTTAAGTCATAAATATGTCCTCAAATCTGCTCAGAGCATTATTTGCCCATAGCCCCTTTCTAGTAAAAAGGGATTTGTGTGGAGAGATGACATTTGGTGACAACAACCTTAATAGGAAACAATTTATCCTGGAGAAAGTGTTCTGTAAGTTTGACAGTTCTGTTAGTAAAAATGTGTTGTCAGCAGAGCTTGGTAACTGATGAGTTTGGAAACATTTGAGAGTAATTTTTTTCACCAGCTCTGGCAGGCTTCCTCGCTTTAAACTGTAAATTCTTTCATTGATACGACTATCAGCCAAGTGTGGGAGGAGTTCAGAAGTGTTTTCGTCCCTTGGAAAGGGACTGTATACTCTGCTGTCTTTAATGTTTAAGTTGCGAATAATGGATGTCAGAAGCTTGGGAGGAAAAACATAGGAAAACATCACAGTTATTACCCATTCCAGGTTAGCTGATCCTGCAGATTTAACCTCTGAAATTAAAGAACTCAGAATTAACTCAGTTGTATGCCCTCCTATGTGCATTACGATGCTTTCTTCATCTCGGTGCGGACAATTAATAAATGGGATTTGAGACCTATTTTGTTCCAGCATCTTTCAGTATGTGAACCTTGCTCTGCCTTACGTGCAACTGTTCTGTTGCTTCTGGTAAAGGCACTGTCTAAACCTTTTGTGACGAGCACCTTTTTGTGTGCTAAAGTTCAAAAGATAAAGTTAGATTGTTCAGGACAGTAGCGGGGGGGAAATATGAAGGCAGAGTTTTACCTATACTTTTTCGTAAGAACTAGATGTCCCTGAGACATCAATTGGGTTTTTATTCTTTTTTTTAATCCAAAGGAGTTTGATTTTTCATTTAAATCTTATTTTTCTCCAACTTCATCTTCAAACACAAATGCGGTGAGCTACTGCATACAAGATGTCCTTAGAACTATTCAGTGCTTTGGTTTGTACGCTGACTATGGAAACAATATTAAACTGTCAGCCCATTCAATCCCAACAAATTAAAACCAGTCATCACGTTTTATCCAATTTACTTCTGCACTGTGGAAGTTAATTTCACTGTTAGTGCACACTTAACTATAGTGTAAGTGTCTTCCTTCTTTGAGTAATACTTCCTAGGCATCTTAAAGCTGTTATGTGGTTTCGTTACGTAGGTTTTTACTTTCTATTACTCTTTAAAACAGAATGATCCGTATCTGATCCAAATAGCAGTCAAACTAGACTATAGTCATGATTTCAGTAGGATCTAGCTTGTCATTTAGACCAGTGGGTAGCTTTTTTAGGATATTTGTGGTTTGCGAGTTTTTTAATTTCTCTGATATATTTTTTTGATACCCCTTTGCTGCTAGTGTGCATATAAGATAAACCTTTTACAGCTTTCTATTCTAAGAAGCTAAAGCTTATGGTATTTGTATCATGGGATTCATGCCAGCATTTTTAAAGATTGTCATCTGCTATTGACCCAGGAAGGGAGGAAGAAATGGCTTTATGTTGGAGCAAGAAAATTTTTGGTTAGACAATTAACTTTTCTGGCTGTAGAGATGATGAAGAACAGTAAAGAAACAGATTGTGCAGAGACGGTGCAGGATATCCACAACTGGAGGCACTGAAGAATGTGTTGCAACAGCACCAAACAGGGCTGGTGGGCTTGGGCCTGCTTTAGGCTTGGCGCTGCCCGTGGTGGTCGTTGCTCAAGCACCTGCAAGCTCCTGCTGTGGGTGGGAAGACGGGGCTGGGAACAAGCGTGGAGATACGGGCACTCCTAGGAGCACTTTTAAGGGTGCATATGTGAGAAAGATGAGGTTTTGTACGACTTTTTATTGAAGCTCAGGCTTTGTAAAGGCCACCGTTCCTGTTCTGCAGGCATGTTCACCTACCACAAGGACTCGCACTGCCATTGGTTCAGCAGTTTTAAGTGCGATAACTATTCTGAATTCCGATTGGTTGGAGCTGTATCCTTTTATGTCCACTAGACGGTGCTAAACAAACAGCTAAACTCCATTCAGTGAGTTGGTATGGGGATGAAATAAGGCATTGATTAAAGCTCATTCAGATGTTGTATATACAAGTGTGTTCCATGTTAAATGTATAAAAAGAATGTCATTCAAGCAAGTAAACTAAAAATAGGGAGAAAATGGTGGTATGTTTTACCACCATGTTTTACCATTTTATAGTCAGAAAATACTAGAATTAAGATTAAACATGCAACTTTTTTGTGTGTAAGTTGTAATTTTTTTATGTACTTATACCTCTTGAGTTTCATTCAGTAAACAAATGAGCCTGTATGCATTAATATTTTAAGTCCCCGTTGATCAGTATGTGGGGGTTTTTTTGTTGTTTGGTTTGTTTTGGTTTTTTTTTTTACTGAATGGAAGCCACATACTATTTTTAGCATAAGTTTATTTCCTAGGTTTTCTGTTGTGCTCATTTATGAAGTCTTCAGACAAATTATTAATGATAATATACGCTTATAACTCCACTAAGATGAGATGATGATGTCCCCATTTTACCGATTGCAGTTGGACCAGATGATCGTTGTAGGTCTCTTCCAACTGAATTATTCTGTTCTAGTGAGAAGCTGAATCGTGAACTAGATTCTCCTGATTTTTAGTATAATTTCAAATTTATTTCACGAGATACACTTAAATGTGCTAGCTGATGAGCTGTAGTGCCAGTGCAGGTTTGTCTTCATGCTTTTAGATTTATTTGAAAGAAAAATTGCTGTAATTGAGCAATCTCTAGGATTTTTGGATTAAAAATATATATCTACAGTTCTCTTTAAAAGCTTTTTTCATAACAATTTATTCTAGAAATGCTTGTATAGAATATTATGATGAAGATTCTCAAGTGTTCTGTCAATGTGCATCATTTGACCATTTTAACTACTACTTAATTGTTATACAAAACTGCATTTAAAATTGTCAGTCCAAAAAAATTAAATAATTTCCATTCCTTCTGTTTGTTTAGCATGTATTAGAGTGTGCTGAGTAAAATCTTAAAATATTTTTTTCAAGTTACTTAAAATATTAACTATAATAAGGATGTGTGGAGTTTACCCTTAACGTTTGACATGTATAGCTTATGGGACTTGCTGTATATAATAGCATCACCTTGGATATTCGTTTTCCACCTTGCTGTTACAAGAAATTATTGAGTCCTCCCATTGTTCCCTGCGATCATAACACATTTGTAGGCATCTGTGATGTCACATTAGATGACCTGTTTCAGATTATGCCTGTAAGTATTACATTTTTTAAGAGGCTAAATTATGGATTTAAAACCTGTTTTATTTATATTTAATGCTTGAATTATAAACTGTACGAAAACAGCCTTTTTTTCCGCACAGGCTGATAAAGTGTCCTTTTCTTCTGTTGAAAACAGAAATTCTCCATGTTTTCTAGCATAGCAGATTTTCTGTTGATCTACTTGAAGTTAGAATACCAAAATCTGATATGAGCATTCTAGACACATTTTCCGTAGTAAAAAGAAAAATGTAACAGTTTATACTGAAATAAAAATAAATAAATATGTATACACACACATATTAATTAAGCAGTGAGGTTTTTCTTTGTGTACGCATTTTAAATATACAGCTTTTTCCAAGATACTTTCTGTATAAAGTAATGATTCTGACACATCCTTGCAAAGTACATCACTTAGTTTTGTAGATTTACTGAAGAGTTTTTACTCATATTGTAGGAACTGGCCCATGGATTAAGTGAACTTCTATCCTATGAAGGCAATGTCGAAGAGGATTTTTATTCAACCTTTCAGGTCATTAAATACACAATTATAAGTGATTCTCAAACTTGTTCAGTAATTTTTACCAATGTTTCTGCAATGGAGTGGCCTGCTACTGTATGATTCCTGATTGTTTGGAATATAACTGCATGGGCATTAAAGCTTGCTTCAAGAACCAGTCTAGTCTTGGGGCCTCGGGGCATACAGAGGTTATGCTCCGTTTAAGCTGTTGTACCCCTGGCAGTGTAGGTGGATCTGAGTACTGACTGCCAGGGTCGCAGGGCCAGCTGCTGGTGCATTTCCAGCTCTCTGCTTGCTCTGACACCATCACCTTGCAGTCGATGACCTGGTTTATGGAATCCATCTGGCTGCAAAACAATCCCTTTTCTGTCTAACCCAGATGGTAGTCAAAGCTTACTCTGGTTATTTTATACGCTTTGTCCAGGAAATCTCAAAAAATGATATTTTTGCCTAACCTGTATATCTAACTGCTACTTCAATCAAGAAAGCCTTTTTCATTCATTCATTCATTGTTTTAGAACATATACTAGTTAGTAAAATTTCATGCCAGTTTATGGATGTATTGGACTACTACTGACCTTTTTTTCCCTCAGCTGTGAATGACATTATTGTCAGACCATATGAGAATTTTTGTAAAGCAGGTACTTTTGAGTTCCTAGGTGAGCTACAATGGAACAAATACCTTCTTAATTGTATCTGATGCTCCTAAATTGTTCTTTTTTTATGAGAAAAACTGTGGCTCCAGAGCCTGCAGGTCAGTTTGATATGCCACAGTGTAACAGGGTCAATTTTTCTACTTTGAATACCAATTTCTTGAGCAATTTGTTGAAAATGGTAATATTTGGCTTTTAAAATGTTAAATGTTAAAATGTTAAAACCCTCAGAATTACAGCATGTGCTAAAGAGAGAGACAGGGGAAATACATAAAATAATAAATACAAGCTTTGTAATTTGTGAATATATGAATGTATTTTCCAGTACTGACCTTGACTCCTCTTTTTCTCCAGGTTTTTCAGGAAGAATTTGGTGTTATAAAATCTTACAACTTAAAGCCAAATGGAGATAAAATTCCAGTCACAAATCAGAATAGGAAAGGTACTTCAATACATACTAACTACACATATTTGGCAGATTTAAGTTTGTCCTTTTTTTTTCCTTCTTATAAGCCCAGGTTTTCTTTAACTAAGTGTGAAAATGAAATTACAGTAGTCCTTTCTGGTATGCCTACCAATTTAATAGTATCTAAAATGAAACGCATTCATTTTTCTTAATTCAGTACAATGTGAGAGAGCACAACAAATGATTATTTAAAATTATTATGATGCAACAAAATAAAATTATTTTCTTTTTAGAATATGTGCAGCTCTATGTTGATTTTCTTCTCAACAAATCAATCTACAAACAATTTGCAGCTTTCTATTATGGATTTCATAGTGTCTGTGCTTCATATGCATTACTGGTAAGACTAAAATGAAACATAACTCTTCTGGTTCAAATATGTGACAATGACTTATATAAATTAAACAAATTATGCTGGATGATTAATCTTGATTAATCAATGTAGTTCATTAATCCAACATAAGCAGAAGAAATTAAGCAGGTAATCAACTGTTGTCTGTAGCGTTCCATTGAAAACAGATAAATAAAGCTCCACAAGTTAGGTTTATCAATATGCATTCACAGACACTTCACGGGCTCTAGCGTGAATGTTTACAAGGATTCTCTGTATTGCCTACAGTTATGAGCAGCAGAGCAACTATGTCTGTGTGCTCTTGAGTGACTCCTCTGAAAACACCTATTACTTTTTGCAGGAAGAACACTCAGTGAGGTTGAGATTAAACATTCTTCCATATTCAGTCCTGTTTGGAATGCCTTTTATAATTACACCATCCCTTGTGCAGTAAGAAGAGAAAGAAGAGGCAATTACAATTTGCATGAGATTTTCTTTATTCCTGTGAAATTAGCCAAGTATGACACACTTGCAGTGAAGTGAGATGTGACTTAACTGCGGAGAAGGTTCCGGAAGGAGAATGAAAATCATACTGTCATACAATTTAAAGAGTTGTAGTAAATGAATAAGTAGGTTCTGCAGGTGTAAGTTTAGCAGTTGTTAAACATGGTTTATTGTTATGTGTATTTGCATTGCACAGCAGTGTGTACAACTAAGAGTCAAGTTCTGTCAGCCACTGCTAGTCATCAACCTACATCGGGACTTTTCAGTGTAAATGAAATGGAATTTGAAACCAAAATTGAGATCAAGACCCTCCCTCTGAATTCCATGCATACAAACTTAATTTTCTTCCTGACCCATTTGTAATCTAATCAGATGACAAGCAAGTTAGTGTAATAAACATAAGAATGAAAAAGAAGTGAGGAATAGAAGAAATACGCTAAAATATGATGTTATCCAGTAATTTGCTTTTTACTATATACAGTAGTAAGAGATTCTTCAAAGTACTGAAGAATTTGTTTTTCTGTAAAACAGTATGTATGTAAGTTATAGATTTATACTGAATGATATTCTGTTAATTTCTCTATAATGCCAAAAGAAAAATTTAATCTGAATCTAGTAGCATCATTTCTCATCTTTAAAAAAATTAAATATTTTATCCTTAATTTCTGGCAGCTACTTCGTCCAGAAGAGGTTGAAATTCTTGTCTGTGGCAGTCCTGAACTGGATATGTCCGCTTTACAGCGAAGTACCCAATACGAGGGATACCAAAAAACTGATCTTACTATACGGTAGGCTTAATTTTTTTCATTCTGATTACTGAGTTTAAAAACATCATAGAATGGTAGACTGTTGGGAGTAATCTCTTCAAGGATAATCTGAGAATGAGTGAAGTTTTAAAAACCTATTTTCAAATAAGACAAAGACACTATTAAATTATCTATAAGTAGGAAGAGTTAGATCCTTAATGGCATAACGTGTTGCTGAATACCTTTAAAAGGTTATGATCACATTGAAATGGAGATAATTTTTAAAAGTAGCTTCAAATCCTGCATAGTGAAATCTAAGTCTTTATTTTTATTACCCAGTCTTCTAAAAATGCTTTTTCTCTTCCAATTCTATTTGATACTAAGGTCATTTATATTAGTGATTAGAAGGCATTTGTATTTTTATAGAAAAGTGGGTTTGGGCATCATTTGAAAGACATCATTCCAAAATTCATAAAACATTGTACTTGCCCTTAGGAATTTCTTTAACCTCGCATATTAGGATACTACTGATGTCCTATATATTACATTAATTAAATTCTCAGTAAGTGACAGTCATCAGGTAGTACTTGCGATTGTATTATTATCCTCATACTGTTTTGTCATTATATTGCATCTTATACCATTTTTTCTCCCTCTGCCCTGAACATAGATACTTTTGGGATGTAGTACTTGGATTTTCTCTTGACCTTCAAAAGAAGCTGTTACATTTTGCTACAGGAAGTGATAGAGTACCTGTAGGAGGAATGGCTGATTTGAATTTCAAGATTTCAAAGAGTGAAACATCCACTAATTGGTAAGTAGTTTTCTGGATTTTAAATTTTTTTTTGTTAAATTATTTCCCGAGAGCCCTTATCACTCTTGAGTGTCTTTTTTAAGAACAAACTAATGTATAAGGAAGAAACTGCGTGGACTCCTTTTAGTTTGACTTCAAAATGTTGTAATTTATTGATTGCATAAATTTTGCAGGTGACCATCTAATACAAAAGTGATTCTCTAGTCAATGTTTACATTTGAGGCCAAGAATTCTTTATTTATGGAGATTCCTTACATGTTTTCAATTCAAATACATTATTTGTTTAATTGTTCCTAATGTGAAGCTGAGCTAATGAAAATATATGTGAATCGCCATGATTTTTTTCCTAAATTCGTTGAGTCTGTTTGTCATTATGTATAGCAGCCCCTGCAGTTGCAGAAAATGCTTGCATTCTTTCTTGATGGTCTAAATAAGAATTTTAATGTGTATGGCTGAGAAGATGTAGCATTCCTTAAGGGTCTCTGGTGACTAAGTGTATGGCTGATACAGAGGTTGCTCAGAAGAAATAGGAACAAAGCAGCCTTGTAATTTCATTGTGAAGGTTAAATTGTTCATGCCAAGTTCTTATGTTTCTGGTAGTGTTTTATTTTGTACTGAATTGACTTGAGAAATTCCACATACTTTCCAGCTAGTATTTTCCTTCTCAAGATTGGAGAAAGTCAGTTTAAATAATTTGGAAAGCTGTATAGAAAAGCTTACTGCTCTGAAGTTCACTGCTAAGCAGTAATTGCTGCTAAGCAGTAATTACTGGCTTTACCTAGATTTCTCAAACGTTTAGGGTAATCAAAATACTTAAATGGAACTATATTTTTAAAGTCAAAATTTTGTTAGGTTTTCTGTGGAGAGCTGAATTAAATGCATAAACAAAATAAATCTTGCTTTTGTTTTTAAATTTGGTTTATCTCATTACTGTGGTATTTCTAATGCTTTATTCAATGAGCTAATAACTGGTTCCAGTAACATGTTAAAAGAACATAAGGATCTGATGAAAAATGAAGAAAAATCAGTCAATGTTGAATCTCTGTTTAAGTTCATTCTCCTGTAAATTGTTCTTTTTCTTCAAAATGGGAAAATGTGTTTTGAAATAGTGATCTGTGTTTTGCAAGATAATTTTTGCAGTCAGACTGCCTGCACAGGGACGAACATAGACATGTTGGCATTGCATTGCTCACACAATAGGATCAAAGAATATAATAGCAATAAAAATTGCCAAATTCCAAATTCTGAAGCACATGACTCCAGTCTGATTAACAGATCTTTGCTTGCTTGTTTAAAGAGCAGGGAGGGGGAAGTAGCTTGGGTTTCTAGATCTGGGGGGATTCCATCCCCTTTCAAGAACATTTGCTAATGACCAAAGGCCAAGCTGCTGCCATTCAGAAGACTAAGGGCTCCAATGAAAACAGAACTAGAGAGCTTTTGAGTCATATACTAAAATTTAACTTTTAAATGTCCAAGTTTTAGAATTTTTTCAGTGTGTTGGGTTAATTCCAAATATCAAGTTGAGCTCGTTGTCTTTCTCCTCTCTCCCCTCAACTAATCAGTTGTAGGACAAGTCTATATTCTCAGTGCTGTCCTACATGTCACTTGAGAATATAAAGGGCAAGAAGATCCCGTAGCTTCTTATTGCCTGTGGCTATGAGGATGTTAGTGGCATCTCATACTGATGGCAAAACAAATGCTTCTGCTATGGAGAACAGTTCTCATTGAACTAATCTGTTCTAGTGAGGAGCAGAGTTCCCAGTGTTTCAGTAAGGCGATCCTAAGAAGTATCTGCTATATATATTCAAACTCAGCTCTCAGAAGAAACTCACAACTGAAAGTATTGGTATGGCTAAGACCAAAATTTGTGAACTGTTGTTTTTCCAGGGCTTCAGTCAGTTCCTCAGTGCTCTGTACTGAGGCATATGTCTGTAAGGATGTATTTTACCAGGCTGAACTTCGAGTTCTGTATCCTTACAGTAACTGTGGCTCATCTAGGTGTCTCTATACCTACTGCAGGACTCACCTTCCTTCTTCATGTTGTGGATTCTGTTTATACCCAGATTTTCTATTTAGAGAAAAACTGATTTTGAAATCATGTGGTACCTGGAGTTTCCAAAACCTGGAAGGAGATGTTTCCAACTTAACAAAAAAAAGAAAGGCGGGGAGGGAGCTGAAGGCAAACAAATTCACCTGAGGTGCATATGACCAACAGTGGTGTTATATGTGTTCAACACAACTTGAACCAACAACATTAGGATAAATGTTCCTTTTACAGGGTTTCTTATTTAAGTAATGTTTAACTGAAAATGTGTATGCACTTCACAGTGTTCTGCTTCTATTGTATTATTATTAAATGTGGTTTGTTGGGGTTTTTTTTAATTATTTTAGGTTACCTGTGGCCCATACCTGCTTCAACCAGCTTTGTCTCCCTCCTTACAAGAACAAGAAGGAACTGAAGCAAAAATTGATCATTGGAATTTCAAATGCAGAGGGTTTTGGTCTAGAATAAAATGAAATACTTCAAGAACAGCATTTTTATGTAGCATTCACTCTCTTCTAATTGTGCCTTTAAGCTTTTTGTTGTTATGTCTCTTGATACTGTGCCAGTCTTACCCAAATTAGATTTTTTTTTTTTAAATTAAATATGAAGTGTATGTTTTTTCCTGAATGGCAATACATTTACTGCTTGCTTTGTCACAGAAAGTAGCTTTCTTCGTACAAAAAGCTAGTCTATTTGATAAACGAAACCCAACTAAGATAATTTCTAAGTTATAGTTTGTTTCTGTTTTTTCCTAATAGCACTTTATCGTTAATCATAATTCCTTTCCATCGCAGGTATCCCACTGGGAGATAATATACAGAATATTTCTTTATTAGCTAATCCCAGTGGTAGAATGTTTTCAATTAACGTGAATAATAGAAAAAAATATAACATACAGCATGTAGCCATATTTTCACAAAGGCAAATAGGAATTTTAGTCTTTATAAAATGTATGCAGTTTTAATATTCTGGTTTTCCTTCTCAATGAAACAGGCTGTCTAAGAAGCATGTAAATAACTGCCTGTGAACAAATAGGATTTTGATAGTGCCATTTACTGCTAAAAATTTATTTTTTATGAATAAGAGGTTTTAGATGTTCTATATTCAGCTTTTACACTTGACTGTACAAGAGTGTTAAAAGGTACTTTTTTCAGCTTGAAGGGGATTCAAGTTGAAACTACAGGTATTAAGCAACTTGTATGTTCATTCTTTGACAGCAAACTAACCAGATCTACTGTAGCATTATAGTAAACAAAACTAGATATTTAAAATAAATTCCACATATGGTGAAATATTTCAGGAAAAGAATTAAATCCACAACACATGGAAAACTGCTATCATTTTTTTCAGCAACTTTGTTGAAAGTTTTAAGTAAACTGTGATAAAAGTGAATACAATAACATTTCAGAATAATGTTGAAGCTTTGATTAACTTGAAGGCCAGCATTTAAAGACAATGTTTTGTGGTTTTCACTGCACAAACGACATGGAAAGAATTCTTGGTATGCCTGCTCTGAGTTAGTAAATTAGGAGCTGGGAAAGAAACTGGTTCTAAAATGCAGATGTAATTATAAGTCTAGGTTTTATTCATTAAATGGAAAGAATTTATCAGCATGCAATATAGTATTTTCTTAATATGAATAGATACTGTGTGTTCCATAGATTTTTCTTTCAGCTGAATAAGGCCCAGGTCATTCAAGACACTTTGGCATCTAATTTGTCAGCTTTCCCCATTGACTTCTGCTGGGGCATGGATGCTTAAATACCTTGTAGTGTCTGTACTCAATTACTTATTTGCAATAAGAGTAAAATATTATATTATTCTTGTTTTCCCTCTCTATTATTTACATACAACCAACAGATTTACACATGATGAACAAATTAATCTGCCTCATCTGTAGTTTCAAAGCTGTTGTGGATTTTCTTCAATAGCTAAGTGTAAATTTTATTTTACTCTGTTTCCTAGAGAAGGTATGGTGATTTTACTGTTTTGTTAAAGCAGAGATACCTAGTAGGAGATTTTAAAATATTTGGCACTGTATTCATTTTGCTCTTCTTGAAACCAGTAATAAAATTTCCATTGACTTCCTAGCCTGGAACAAAACTAGGTTAGCGCGTAGAGTGTTAAAAGCAGTACTTCAAACTTGTGCATTTTAATTGTTTCTCCCAAATGGAGATTTTTTTAAAATAAATTTTAGTTTACAGGATTTCAGATGTTAAGAAATAAATGAAACTTTCACCATTGCGCTGAATGAACTAGATAGCTTCAAGCAATGTTAAATTTCTAACTGTTGAATGTGGATGTAGGTAAAAAATCTGGGAACAAACA
Source organism: Calonectris borealis (assembly GCF_964195595.1). Lineage (NCBI taxonomy): Eukaryota > Metazoa > Chordata > Aves > Procellariiformes > Procellariidae > Calonectris > Calonectris borealis. The sequence goes on from NC_134318.1 coordinate 25,412,503, forward strand.
CCTCCCCCCTTTCCCCTCTCTGTAGAATTGGATTCATGGAAGGTTGGCTTATGAATAAATAGCTATACAGTTTATCTGAAAACATGGCAAATTAGCCAAAAGTATTTTTTTATGGCCTAAGTCCACTTTTAATAACTATTTATCTATTATTGTTAAAATAAAAGCTTTACCTTCTTATTTTCACTGAATTGCACTTTGCCTTGGGTTTAATTTTATTTATTGAAGCTTTTTTGATTTACTGTGTAATATTACCTCAGAATTCTAAAAAGGCTATTGTATTTGCATCAGTTTTTAAATAAGATTGTCATTCAATGACATTTTATATATTTCCTGATGTTGATAAATTAAGTAGTAAATTTTGTATTTGTTAAATGAAAGCATTGCACTGTATTTATGAAATAAGCCTCTGATCATTTTAAAACTTTTCCTCAATGATGTTTTGTTGTTCTTTTGTCTTGCCCTGTAATCCAGCAAATCTTTTTTTTTTATCTCCATCGTTTTGTACCGTACAAAAGAAATCTGGTTTGTATAAACTTGTTCATTAGTAAGTATCTATTTTTATGTATTAAAATTGTGCCGTCATTAAATCAAATATTTCAATTTCTGGCCTTACTTGTTTAATTTCAGATTTCCAAAATTGGTCATAATGGGTTTTAAAATATGGTCAACCTATCTGCTTTTGTCTTATTTTTCTTTTGAAAAGTTTTCTTTACAGTAACAGTTTTGCTAAAACATTGCATGGCTTACTGAAAAAGAAACTGAGTTTCAACTACCAGACATACACCCAGAAGTATATTCCATATTTATAGCCAAAATTACAGGTGTTCCAGTGCATACCATCTTGTAACAATGCTGTAAAACAGCATGGATCCTCAAATTAATTTTCCTTATTTTTTTTATTTCCTCAGTTGCAAGATTACTTTGAGGTACAAGGAGACAAAGGGGCAAAGACAAGCTGTTGTACGTTCTATCTTTTTCTGACTAATTTTAACATTAAAATTGGGAGGAGCAGGTAACAAGAACATCATGCTTTTTCATGGACACAGGTCCTGATCACAGGACTAATATCTGACCAGATTCAAACTTGCTTCTTGTCTCCTTTGTACCACTCAAGTTACCTACAGATGGCAGCAAAGATGAGGATTGAAACCACTTAATTAGATGTCAGACTTTCCTCTTAACTAACAGTAGATATTGTAAGTACAAATAATGAAGAAAAAAGTTGTATCTTATAAATGTATATCACAAATAATTTCAGATTTGCAAAATCAGCAAATATAAATTGCCTTCTAGCAAATGGATACGGAGGAGGGAGAGGCAGTTGCTTCCGTCTAGCATTGGGTTTTGAAAACGTCTTCTCTTTCCATGAAGAGTTCCCTAATGTGTTATTGGGATCAATGAGAGACTCTGCCAAAGCCTCAAAGAGAGGAGATTGATTGTTACTGGTCTCTGAACAGTCAACAGCCTCAAGACTGATGTTTAGAAAGAGGTTAGAAAACCTAGCTTGCCTTGTCCTGTTCCAACTAGGGATCAGATGGCTGGTGCTGGGGCTTAAAATTGAAATGCAGTATTTCCTTTTGATTTTTTGGCCAAAAGTGGTGAGATTCCTTCTCCGTAGTTGTCGTGGTACTGGTGACTTGCTCCAAAAGCAAATGCTATATCTGTTGTTATTTTTCATAGATATGGTATTTAATATTCTTTCAGAATCCTTTCCTGAAAAAACTGAAATATCTTAAAGGTCCCTCAAAGCCTCTGTTTTCATGTCCTGACTGGCAGACTGTAAGAGCATGTGTTTTTCCTTCTAGAGCACCTAGTTCTCTTCCAAGAAATTGTTTGTTTGTTTGTTTGGGTCAAGTAATTTTCCATTCTATCTGGATATTTCTTTTTCTTCGGGATCTGTGCTGTTGTATGTGGTGTTGAAGTTCCTTGCACTTTTTAAAGCTTCATAGTGTCTAGGAAAATAATAACAGGACAGCTTGGACTGCCACAGCTGTTTCATTTCTGTTAGAAATGTTCTAATTCATAGTCAGGTGGGTTTTGTTGTTAAATTAATGAGCAAAAATGGGCCCCCAGAGATCTGCACCTTTCAAATTGTTAATGAAATTAATTAAATTCTTATTAAAGTCTTTAAACACCAATGGCTTTATGTAAAATATAACAGGGGAACAGGTATGGCAAGGGTTATTATAGTTTGATATAGTTAGTGCGTTCATAACTGTAGAATGGATATTTGATTCAAAAATAACTTGTTCTACAAACTACATTTAGGAAAGAACTCTGAGGTCAAGGAAGATGGATGGAGAGATTTTGTTTGAGGATCTGATAGAGTAGTTGCTCATTAAACTCTGGAAGACTGGGAGAAGTTCATGTAAGTTGGGCAGCACCTAACGTAAGTTCAGTGCTGGACTCTTCTGCAGTACTAATGTTAAATAATACCTGTACGCGTAAGAATAGGATATATACGTTAATGGTTTTGTTACGTGTTTCAGGAGTTTTATGTTCTACCACAGCAAGGCTTTATTTACCATTTTTCTTTTTGGCATCTATTTTTATGATTTGATATTTGTAGTGAGTGATGAGTGACTTTTAATTTCTGATGCAATATTTTCTTCCCATGAGAGTTGTTCTAGATTGTAGATGGAGATATATGATGGTCAGGTTTAATTTATGGGTTTCTTGTTTATATGGTGCTTTAGCTCTATAGCATGCTTTCATATTAACCAGAAGAAATGCATCTGTTCCCACAGAGTCCTCAGTATCTTTACACTAGCATCTCTGGCTGCTACCACACTATGGATAATAACAATCCAGCCTCTGCCGATCTCTGTAGGCATTATCAGAACAGAACTATTTGTAACTATGTGTAAGTTATTCAAACCACCTTATCAATGAGTGAATTTACTCGACGTACATTCAATCCCTTTGCTCTAGCGGAGTTCATTATGCTATTCATTTCGTGTCAGTAGCAATACTGTGGAGGGCAGGAACTGTGTTTTGTCCCCTGGGAAATCAATCCAGCTGGATATAAAGTAGCCAAAGCACAGTCATTTTGAAAACAGTGTGGTTTAAACACAAACACATGGGTCTTGGGTTTGGTTGTCTTCTACTGATTTTATGTAACCTCACACACCTTATTTTCAAGGACTGTGGTGGCAGCATGTATACTACTTGGGGGTTTTAATAGTTGGCCTTGATTAGTAGGAAGGAATGGGTAGATGGGCCAGTAACGTACGCCACAGTGAGTAGAGAAAGCCCTTAATTTTGTCATCTCACTCATCTACTTTACAGAGGGATCTTTTCCCAAATCTTTCTGGATTCCAAGATGGAGGAGTATCCTGCTTAGAATTTTAAAATTCCCTGACAAGACATATTCTGTGATGCTAAATGCATCATATTCATTCTTAAACATTTCACTTCATCAATAGAAAAATTAATTAATCATGGCAGATAAATGTGACCTATTTAAAATAGAGATAAGCACAGGAAAAATTTAGTTAGTAGTGGAAGAGAAAAATCTACTTTCTTATACAGTAGTTCTGTAGAATTCCTTTTGAGTTGCAGAAATCTAATTTCATTCCCTTAACTGATGAGGCTTAATTTTTCCAGTGATTAATATCTTAGAGAGTTTAAGAACTGAAATTATTTTTCTTTAATTCAATCACCATGTTAGATAAAGCTAAAACTTAAATAAACTGTAATGTTTTCCCATGTGCACCGCTGTATAATGCTTACTGCATTGTCTAGTTGTACTGAAATCAATGTTCTGCATCACTTTTCTTTCAGAATTCTAACTTCTGTGGCAATTTTTACAGTGAAAGAAAAGCTTTCCCAAGCATTCAAAGTACTTGGTATTTATTCAAACTGAAGCTTTTAAAGTAATAACATACATTTGTTCCTGTTGCATTTAAACAACCTCGTTGTATTTTGATTTGGGTGGTTTTGGTTTAGAATTCGGAATCTATTCAATATCATATTTCTGCGTATTGATTGAAATGCATTAAGCTATTATCTCAAATGGCACATTCTGGAAGGTAAAAACTCTTTTTCCAGTAGCCTGTGCTACTGGAGGTTACTGTAAATCTGTGAAAAGGATTCTGAGTTAATAATTTCTTACTTTGCCCTGTTAGTGGCTAGACAAGGGCTGAAATCTCCTGGGGTATTACAACCAAGCTGTATCTGAATTACCTAGGGGAAGTTTGGTTTTGTCCTGTTGATCATCTCCTAGCCCATGCTTGCCCAGTTTCTACTGGTGATGGGTTTCACATGCTTACAGATTTTTTTAAAATGTGTTTCTTACACTGAAATATTCAATACCCATTAATTCTTCCTTTCAAAAAGTGAACTCAATTTCTGCAATAGTCTATGATGTTGGCCAAGAACCTCACAGGTACAGAACTAAAATCTCAATTAAATTAGTTTAGAAGACCCAGTTTTATATTCCTATACTTGATTTTAAGAGTTAAACACCATCCTATAATCAAAGCTGTTCAGGCAGCATCAACTCAGCTATGCTGAGAGCTGTGTCTTCTGTTCCTCATTCTCTGTTTTTTTTTGTGGAAACTACTGTAGGCATGTAACCAAACTGTGAGAGGTGCAATAAGAGTAAGTTTTTATATAAAAGTGATAGTGTTGGAATTTTTTGAGTTCTTTGTTTGATTTCCCGTCCCCATGTGCTAGCTGTAGTTGTGTGTATTTTTCATTTGTAACTGTTTGCAATGGGTACACTGCAATTGTGAATCTGAAGGTGTAATTGCTTGCATCATTTTTCATATCATTAGTTGTTCAAAAGAAAAAATGAACTTCCTGAGTTTCCCTTCCTTGTCTCCAGGGCACCAACTGATGCATCAAGGCTTTTATATTTTGTAGTGCAAAGGCATTCTCAGTTTATCTTTTGCCCTTGAATTTCTTCTCAATTTATTTGTTGCTGACTCTATTAGTAAAGCTTATTAATTATATATGATATAAGCACAGATGCTATGTTTAATCATGCATTCAGGTAGCATTTTCATACTTGTAGGTGTACCATGAAGAAGAAATTACTACTTTCATGCAACACAACCAATCCCTAGCTAATTTCTCCTGTCATTACCTATAGGAACAATCTGCATTCTTTGCATAGTGATGCTGCCTTTCCCTGTGTTCAAGATCTACTGTCATTCATAATAAAACAGATATGTAATTGTAGAATGATAAATGGAAGCTTTCACTTTGCATTTCCCTAGATTAGGAAATCATCCCTTAGGCTATTTGTGACAAAATTTTTTCTCCTTTTTGTTTGACTAGTCCTTAGGTTTTATTTTGTATTTTCTCAAGGCATAGGGTAACTTAGGGGAATTTAACAGACATTTGAGAACTGAGTTGTCATTTAGATTAATTATTTGGCTAGCTCTCTTGTCAGTCCTTACCCTAGCTACATGCAATGTCAATCCTCTATTTGCAGCACATTTTCGTAAATCAAAGTGATTCTAATATTACCAAAGAACACATAGATAAAACTGCCGAGAAAGGATAATGAGTTGTTGTGTGTCTAGGGTGCAACTTGTAAATGTGTCTTTGCCTCTTCAAAAAAAAAAAAAAAAAAAAAAGAATGGTTCAAGGTGGTGGCAGGGGGAAGCGTAGTGTAGAGAGTAGCTATGCTTCATCCCTCATTTCTGAGGAGCTACACAGAGGCTACATATTGAAGACAACCTGTCTGGGAGAAAAATCCCTGTGGGTTAACACTACGAGTTTCAGATCAGCCATTGTCATTTGATCTCCTCTTCCTTTTTCTTGCAATTAGCTTATTACTTGAATTACCTTGGGAATGTTTGCTTTCTTTCCTATCGATCTTGTTATAACCCATGCTTACCTAATTTCTACTAGTGATGGGTTTCACATGCTTTCAGATTGTCAGAATTCAGATTTAAATTGAGCAATTGAGCTCCGTTTACGAGATGAGAAAAGCCAAGACTTGTCTTGGACCATATGAAATCCCGCCCTATTTGACAGTATTTAGAAAGCTAAAAGTTAACAATGTCTATCTCAAGGCTGTCTAGATGGACCCATTTTTAACAAGCCTGATTCCAGTGCTACTGGGAGATCTTGGTGTTTGCTCAGCTAGTGCACAGGCTGCTGCTGCAGCAGAGCCAGGGCGGAGGCTGCCGGCTGGGGCTTGGCAGCGCGCCGCCTTTAGCAGCGCTGCGCCAGGGGCGTAGCAAGCTGGCTGCCTGCTTGCCGAGGCTGCAGCCCTTTGCTTCAGCTCTCTAATGTTTCTCAGTTTTTCACTTTGGAGTCCTTACCACTTGTTAATGTCAGCCCGTCAATGAAGGCTAGATCCCAGCTGAAGCTCGCTGAGTATCTTGCCTCTGTATTCTGTGGTTGACTTCCCAACCTTGTTCAAACAGGATTTGCTAGAAATTGGTAAGTGGAGGTGAGCAAATAATTTTGAAATGTAGGTTTATTACCAAATTGATAGGATTAGTACCTCAAATAACAATGATTTCTTTTGAAAAAAATAATTATGGAAAAAAGAAATCTATCTGCCTTTTTTAGGCTTCAGTTGTTCATGCTTTTTAATATGTGGACATACAGCTGTCCTGAGAATGTCGTAAATGCAAAATCCTGATGTACTAAGTTTCTGCAATTAGCATTCTTCTTTAATTAGGTGAAGTAGGTATCTCTGTGATGACTTCACTCAATTTGCACCCCAGTGTCTTTTCACCTCAGGGGTCAAAGGAGAAAACCAAGAAGCAGGAGATTCTTGTGTTTTGGACGGCTCAGATACTACTACCAAGTTGTCAGCCAGGTGGTTGGTGACTTTTTTGAAGCTTTTTAAATCAAGGCAGTTTTGAAAATGTGCAATGTTGATATCATAGCCTCATTTGTCTTAATTATAGCAGATTAAAAGACAACATGTAGCAAATGCTATCTTAGAGCTTTTTGTTTGTCAGTAATAGCAAGGAATTTTTCATAGTTTATCAAACCTAAAAGTGGTGATATAAAAAGAATGTAGAAATGTATTGCTTAGATCAGAGCTTCGTCACAATTATTGAATATTACTAGTCCAAAGCAGCTAAACAAAGATGTCTCATATTATCTCAACATATGGTAAATGCTGGGTATTATATGTCCGTAATATCTTGTAAAACTGAATACCAGCCTTTCCAGTCTCCCTCAACTACTTTTTTAGCACAGATTATGAAGTCAGAACCACAGAAAATACTGAACCACACATTGGCAACTTGCATATAACGAAAAAAGGTTTCTTTATTTTTGCGTATTGAAGGGTGGGGTTTTTTGGATTTTTTTTTTGGTGGTGGTGGTTTTGGTGGTTTTATTGGTGGGGTTCCCAGACCGCCCACAAGCAGAGCACAAGATGGCTTTGGCTGAAGGGAATTAAAAAACAAGAGGTAACTCTAGGGCAATGTTCTAGTTTGTAACTACTCCCTACCTTCAGTTATTTCACTAATGACTTAGTTTTATACCAAACGTGTCTCATTTTTGCAGCAAGATAAACTAATATACATCAGAAATTACATTTGATAGAGCATCCATAAAATATAGCTACAGGGTTTTGCGTGCTTAGAGCTATTCAAACCTATAGCAATGTTCCCTTGTGCTTTCAGAACCTACCTGAGGTTTTGTTTGATCCAAAATTGCTGATAAAATTTAATGGCTAATTTCAGCTCATGAGCTTTGTGGGGAAAAATACTCGATTTACAAAGTGAGGGAGGTGTCATGCCTTTCCATCCTTTCCATTCAACACTCAGGTGGTCAGAGCATTTACTGGCCATGGGGGGAATTCACACGCAAGTCTTCTGAGGGCAGGAGTTGAATTTGTGTTGCTGGGCTGGTTTTGTCTGGATAGAGTTAATTTTCTTCCCAGTAGCTGGTATGGGGCTCTGTTTTGGATTTGTGCTGGAAACAGTGTTGATAACCCAGGGATGTTTCAGTTCCTGCTGAGCAGCGCTTGCACAGAGCCAAGGCCCTTTCTGCTCCTCACCCCACCCCACCAGCGAGGAGGCTGGGGGTGCACAAGAAGCTGGGAGGGGACACGGCTGGGACAGCTGACCCCAACTGACCAAAGGGATATCCCATACCATATGACATCATGCTCAGCATATAAAGCTGGGGAAGAAGAAGGAAGGGTGGGGACATTTGGAGTGATGGCGTCTGTCTTCCCCAGTAACCGCTACGCATGATGGAGCCCTGCTTTCCTGGCGATGGCTGAACACCTGCCTGCCGAGGGGAAGGAGTGAATGAATTCCTTGTTTTGCTTTGTTTGCGTGCGCGGCTTTTGCTTTACCTGTTAAACTGTCTTTATCTCAACCCACGAGTTTTCTCACTTTTACTCTTCCGATTCTCTCCCCCATCCCACCGGGGGGGAGTGAGCGAGTGGCTGTGGGGGGCTCAGTTGCCGACAGAGCTCCTAAATCTGTGGTTTGCACCAGGGGGAGGGAGGCTGGCCCTCTCGTACTGGAGGTGAGCACACTGAGTCAGTCAGAGAGCACTGTGTTCTCCCACCATCATAAACGCTGTATGAGCTTTAGCTTTTAACTTCTGTGGTTGTTTTTGTTAAACATGTCCAAGTTGGAATAAAAGCTTCATTTCTGATTCAGTGTGAACCAGGGCCTTCTGCTTCCTCACCTCAGGAAAATCAAATAGCCCCCACTGCACTTCTATCTTGATTTGGTCTTAATCTCTGTTTTCTGAAAATGTTTTGGTTTGGTGGCTAAACCAAAATATTAATCATGCTCAGGAGTCGTGTCTGAAACCCTCCCTCCTGCTCGCAAGGCAGGCGTGCGCCGAGAGGAGGACAGAAGGGGCTGAGAATGGGAAAGCATTCTGCAAAGTGTGGTAAGTCTAATAACTAAAGTACCATCATTCTTCATGTCTCAGTATGAAATTTTCCTGAGCAATGTGCAAAATTAACAAGCCAGAAAGACCTTACTGGCTGAAAATACAGAGAATACTGTGAAAGCCATCACGGTAAATTGTTCAGTTATTACATAGCACTAACTTCTTTTTTCTTATCGAACTCAGAAAATGACATGTTTTATTGTAATATCAACACTATATTGTCTGGGCTGTATTTAGCTGTTTATATAACATCGTAAACCTTCGAACAAGGCCTTGCCTGGCCTCTGAACCATCAAAGGGATTATTTTCTCTGAGGAAACTGCCTTCTCTCTGGGGAGGACTGCTGTAGCATCGGGCTTTGGGCTGGATAGCCACTAAGTGAGCAGGCAGGGAACCTCTGGGTCCCGGACTCAATTGCCCTTCACATCAGGTGTGGGGTTTATTTCCTGGTGCCAGTTTATCTGCAAACATTTTCTTGTGTGAGAGCAAGAGACCTTATCACCAATTCTTACTGCTACTTTTCAATATTCCAGTCCGCATCCCGCACTGTGTATAGTAATTCTGTGTGAACAAGTGCAATTTAAGGCATCCTAAAATTTCCGCTTCTATAGCATATGGAGAGATTTGTAAATGTAATTTTTTAGTGGGTGTTTGCAGAAGCCATACCAGCCCCTGGATGCTTATGAATGCTTTCTAGGCCATTTCTTCTGCAAAACTCTGTTCTGGACTGCAGATAATTAAAGAAATTTAATTGTTCAGTTTGATAGGGTTTTTTTGCCAATTTTGTTAGTAGAAAAACCTTTGCACTTCAAGTGCTGGAGGAGGGCATGCCTATGACATTTTGAAATTATTTTCATCACAGAAGAACAGAGCATTTTGCACAAAATCACATACAGGATTGAACCCAACCTGGATTTTCTGACTTCTGGTTCTCTGTTCTACTTATTAGCTGTTTTTTTTCATGTAGATAAATGAAATATAGACAGTTTTGAGAATACAGTGTTGAAAAATGTGCATTTGGAGTCTCCATGAAACTTTGAATTTCTAACGTGCTTTCTAGGCTGAAAATAATCCACTTTGATTATGAAGCTTCTAGCAGTTTTGCAGAGAGAGGTGTTGAGAACACTGTGTCATTTGCATTATGAAGCATATCGTGTTAAAGTCCTTAATTCAATCCGATGAAAACACTCACTGCTTTCAGCAGGCTTTGGATGAATCCCATATTTGCCAACTTGTAAAAATGCTGTCAATATAGAACTCAAGTTTTGACTGTAGAAATTTCAGATTGACAACCTGATTGGCAAAGACTTTTATACAACTATTTATACGCTCACTAGTTTACAAAATACGTTCCCCAAACTTTACAACTTGATCATTCATTCTTTCCTTATTTATGAAAATCATAACTTTGTGTATAGAATTGCAATCTGCACAATGAAAAGGCGTTTTTGAAGCTTTAATTTCTAATATTTTTCCCCTTTATCACGCTTGAATGTTTTGTGTTTATACCCAAAGCATAGAGCATGCCAGAAACACATAAAGTCATTATCCCCTCTGAATATTCCTAAATTGCCTTATTATTAAGTTACTACTTAGAATACCCTTGAAACACAAATACCCTCAGTTTTAATTGAGGAGGTGTTTGTTTTCAGGCATTAGAAGGTAAATAGTGTTCCTGTAAGTTTTCCTCCCTGCCTTGAAGTACTACTACACGGAATATTATGCATCTTTTTCAAGGGATCTCTCATTCTTTAATGAACTGATTTTTGTCAAGGCAAGTAAAATAGATTGAAATCTTCTTATAACTCTCCAGTCTGAGGGGAGGGATCATAATCAGCTTCAGGAACACTGTGATTCTGAATATACTAAGGAGAAAAATCATCAAAACAGAAAAAAGAAAAACAGCATGAGCAATTGTGTGCCTGTTTCCCATGGGTATTTATGCAGCATATATTTAAACTTCTTTACATACATCCTATTCAGTAAGAATTAATAGTACCATAAATTAGCTGCTCCGGTTCTATCGTTGGGCTCAATTGTGCCTAATCACTTTCTGATACAATTCCCCTAGCTCCAGATGAAATTCTGCCCGAGGTGAGTTTGACCATTTCTTAACACGAACTCTGCATCACTGCCTTCTGCGCAATTACCCTGAGGATGCAGCTGCTGCAGAGCGTACAGGCCCAGTCACTGATCTGCAGGCAATAACTTCCATATGAACGCTATCTTCCAAAACTGTCGACTACCTTTGAATGTTTAAAGTTTTGAATGATCAGGCTGAATTAAAGTAAATCAATGTCCAGAATGTGTAAGCTTTGCAGTTTCTGCAGGTATGTGTTTGTATTAGTATCTCAACATGGGCTTGTATAACTCATCACCTTTAACTTCATCACAATCATATTTTGTAAATAATTCTAATACAAAAAAAGACTTCTCCAGTCTAATTTGCTTTTATTTATTCTAAAATAGGGGGTTTTTTGTCCACTAATCACATAGTCTGTTTCTCTTTTTCCCTCTTTTATAATAGATTAGGTGTTTGCCAGTTGTCCTCTAAACTCATTGAAGAACTTTGACTCTGTCCAAGGCAAGAAATCTTGTTGATGGGTTGACATGGAGTTCATGTGGGGAGCTTGCTCAGGTCATGTATATTGTCAGCACCAAAAGCCATGATGCACAGTGTTAGCGGAAAGACAGCTATTTAAATAAGCAGAGCCATCTTCCATGCTAAAGGTGCAAGTTCACACTGGGCAAGAATCCATCCCAAGCTTTTATCTCCACATTAAATCCTCATTCTAATGTGAAGGAGTGTTTGCTCAGAAGAGTGTTGACAGTTAAGATGGAAAAAAAATCTGTGCTTAAAAACTCCTGAAAGGATTTCATCTACAGACACATACCCAGTCTTGCATTATAAATTTTTAAATCACCATTAAATGTTTTCTTCTCCATTACCTAAGACCAATTCACCACCTAATTACCTCACCTTTTAAGTATAACTAATGCATTCTTGAAACAGTAGAGATTCCACTTAAGGTTGGGATTTGTGCATTATGGATATCAGGTTGCTTATAGTACCGAGCACCCTGGTATCTCTGACACCCACTATATAACGATGGGTTCTTTATAAAGCTGGGCTCTGCCTCCCCTGTCCCCTCTGGCCCCGTGGGTGGTCTTGGTCCACCAGAAGGAGCCTTCTCCTGGCGGAGGACTGCACCTTCGGTCCCGTCCCACGGGTCGCTCCCTCGGCAGCGCTGCTGCGCTCCTCCGTCTCTTCTGGCAACAACCTGCAGGGGAAGGGGCTGAGGTGACCCACCATCGCTGCTCCAGGACGGAGCCAAAGCCGTTTGTGAGCGGGATTGGATTTGCAGCTGAAGGAACAACCTCTTGTGCCAAGGCTATCAGCCTGCCCTCCCGGTAACGAGGCTCTGCGAGTAGTGTGTTGGTGTGACCCGGCACTCACTGGGCACGCTTCAGGCAAATTAAAATGCTATTTCAGACTTTTCTTGAAGCACCTTTCCAATATTCTCACTGTCACGGCTTATTGCAGATGCTTCTCTTAAAGGCCAGCACTACAGCTTACAAAGAGACGGGGAATGAAGTGAAACAAACCAGATCTTATGTACTTTTTACGTAAAATTTCTTACTCTGTGAATTTAGATTCGCATTAGGCCTCGGCTCCGACAGCAGCTACTCCTGAGCCTCCCATGAGCGCAGCGTATTTGGCTGAGCCCACTCACCAGGGCTCACACGCTTTTTCTTCTTGCAGCAGCAGGACTTCCTGAGCAAGCGTAGACAAACGAGGAGGGAAATGGCAGACAAGGTAAATATGTAAATTTTCTTTCCCTGTATTGTTACCAGTTCAGTAAGACCCTGAGTGATCACAGGATTCAGAGGAATTCAAAAGCCAACGCGTCTATCAGGTGCCAGGAAAAAAACCAACCCACCAAATGGCAATGGCTAATCTGCCACGCCAGCCACAGCACGTCGCAGGAGCCTGCTCATCCCTCTGTTGCCAATTTACCGCTGAAGAGCAAAGCGTCAGCATCTTAAGCAGCCTATGGCAAGAGGCAGCATTTCATGCAAACCGTGAGGTCTTGGATACAGCAATAACTACAGAAGGATTTCATTAGCAAGGCCTGTCCTGTTTCCCTAAGGCCAGTCATCATAGCAGACTTGCTAATAAACCTGATCTGAAAGCTATGTATCTGATGCTAAATTATCCTTTCCTAAGCCCTTTTCCAACCTCCACAAACTTTCTGCAAAACCCAGATGGGGATCTAACTGCTGTTCTGCTTTTTTGAGCTTGCCTTATGATTAGTATTATAAAAATCAAATTGGAAGGTAATGAAAATACATCTTCCTGGCAGGGTACTTGCTCTGGGGGAAAGTCAGTTAATGCAGAGATTAAATTCAAAACTGATACATGCATGATAATTCTGGCTAACACGATTTGCAAAATGATACCATACTTCAGACTCAGGTTCTGATACTTTTTGTGTGTCTGCCTTCTCTGGGAGAGAGTCTCTTGTGGCCCACTGAGATGCCAAAGTCCTCCTTTCCAGCAATCACATGCTGTACGTGGCTATGTCAACCAAAGCTGGTAAAGCGTCTATTTATTTAAAACCCACCTAGTAGGCTATTAAATTCACTGGTATTTTGGGACTGACAATTGGTTGATAATGTCTCTAATACTTCCACTGCAGCTGGCATTTAAATGAATAAAGATACAAATCTAGCTCTGAATTTAACTCATTTCATGCTATGAGCAAAAAATATATTTGTGGGAACTTAGTATGACAATGTGCATTTGCATTACATGATATATCAGTTATGCGGGTATCCTGAAAAAAAAATGTTTTAAGGTGTCTTTAATGGGCAAACATCTAAAGATACAAAGGTAATAATCTCTGCCATCTTGCAGTACTTCACTGAAGTGCATTTGTAAGGTAGCAAAAGAATATGTTTCATAGAACTGTTCAATTATAACGATAATAGTGAACTTTGTTAAAGGTCAACTCTCTCTCATTCAAGTATGAAATTGCTGATTTGCAGAAGGAAATCACTTCCCTGGCAATCTTTATGTAAGGTCCAAATGATAATTTAATGCTTTGTAACCGGACTTTTTAGGCTTGCTCAGAACTCTCTAGCAGAAATATAGGTCTGGATGAAAAGAACAAGTAATAATTCTTGATAAAATTCTGCAAACTTCTTATTATCATTTCAGTGGGACTCTATTTCTATAAAATTCTGCCTTCTTTTTTGTATTCTGTGAGATTTTTCCATAAAGTAATTACAGTTTCTAAGTTTCTTTTGATGTTTTTCCTGTTCTTTTTTTCCTGTTCACAGACATACATACACCTCGGAGAGTAAGTGCAAGTGATCTGACGGGAAATGAAGGGGTTTTGTGATGAAGCTCCGGAGATCTGGACTCAGCACCTGGCTCTGGACCAGGGCTTTTGTGTGACCTAGAGCAGGCGGAAGCTGGCACGCAGGCGCAGCCCTGCAGGGCATGGGGAGCAGGCAGGACATGTTGGACATGGAGCGTGGCTCTGGGCAGGGCTCGGAGGCTCCCTGCTAGCCAGGAGACGCAGCAGCAGCCCACCTGAGCCCGGGGGCACTGGGCTGCACCCGGCAGGACCACAGCTGATGCTAACCCAGGTTTAGCCTCACCAGCATCCCAGTGACCTGTCCCAGCTCCTGTTTAGCTGGTGAGCAGCTCCTCGTGCAGGTGTCACCCCCAACACCTGCAGACCCCACACAGCAGCACCCACCTGCCCTTGGCAGAGCGTGGGGGCACATTTAGCTCTGTCCCTTTCCCAGGAATTCATCCCAACTGCAGCGATATTCCAGTCACTCTCCCGTAGCCTTTCCCAAAGCTCCAGCAATGCTCTTCTCATCTCAATGCCCATCTCACTGCAGCTCCCAGGTAACTCCTCCAGATAACGCCTGCGTAAATAGAGGCGGCCACAGATCTCTCTCTCTAATAAGATAAACATGATTATTTTGCTTTTGGGTTTAGTATGGCCAACTCCTTCCCTGAGCTACATAGTTTGTGTGTGACATTACTTTTGTAAACATCAGTATGCTTTGTTATTACTCTGTTTTGAAAGCCAATAGCCTTTACCTGGCAATTATGGTATGTTGTCAATTTTCTCAAATGAGGCTGCAACAAGATTGGAAATTATTGACCCTACAGTAAATCAGATAATCTCCCTAGGCTTCAGTTTCCCCATATGAAAAAGTGGGAGCAATGCAGGGTTTTAGTAAAAGCTCCAGATACTGAAGGACCCCAGACAGTGGAGAACAGCAGAAGGTTCCCTGTTGCTTGCTGAGTAGTCCGGTAACCTCACTAGAATTAACTTTCCTCAAAAACATTACCTCTGGATGCAAATTATTATTTGTTTTAAGAATGTATATGTATCTGAAAGGAATGATAATACACTGAGTAGAATGAAGATAATTCTGGATTTAGAACAAACATAGCTGAGCTTTCAGCTGGGCTGAGAGTGTCCTGATGCCAGAATAAACACACTCTAGTTTTTCTTTGGCCTTCCTTTG
This sequence comes from Calonectris borealis, assembly GCF_964195595.1. Classification (NCBI taxonomy): domain Eukaryota; kingdom Metazoa; phylum Chordata; class Aves; order Procellariiformes; family Procellariidae; genus Calonectris; species Calonectris borealis. The sequence goes on from NC_134318.1 coordinate 25,427,896, forward strand.
GAAAAACTAGCTCTGCACACATAGCTGCCAGCGTCTGTTGGCTGAGTTGACACGCTTCTTACAAAAACAGAATTAATTCAGCCAGTGATTACAATAGACTTTCTTTGCCTTTATATGGTTGTTTCATATTTCTCTGCATCTAGCTCAGCCTACTCCCAGTTATGTCTTCACAGATTAAGAAACAAGCTTTGTGTTTCTGGGCATCCTTTGTGATTTCTTAAAATAGTGTGGCACTGACGCTTTTGTGCTTAAGGGTGCTAAATCCACGACTTCTATTCAGTTGTTGAAACCTGATAGCATCAATAAAGAACAATACTGAGTAAGTATTAAAGCAGCCCCTTGTCACCCCCAGAAATATGTTGTTCTTGTTCTCCCCTAAGATTGATCCATATTCAGCTTTTTAAAAAGTGTTCTTAAATAAGCAGCAGACTTTGTTTACACATGAATAATTCTTTGTCCACATCTTCACCATATTTAAGCAGAAGGGTGTTCATATTCCCCAAAGAAAGAGTTTTCTCCAGGACATGGTCTCTTAGCATTGCATTAGCAGAACAAGTCTGGAAGCTGGAACGCACATCTCTGTGCTACCGACTTCTCTCTTTACCCAGGACGAATAGATGTGCAAAATGGTATAGAATCATTAAGGTTGGAAAAGACCTCTAAGATCATCGAGTCCAACCCATCAACCCAACACCACCATGCCCACTAAACCATGTCCCTAAGCGCCTCATCTACACGTCTTTTAAATACTTCCAGGGATGGTGACTCAACCACTTCCCTGGGCAGCCTGTTCCAAGGCCTGACCACTCTTTCAGTAAAGAAATTTCTCCTAATGTCCAGTCTAAACCTCCCTTGGCGCAACTTGAGGCCATTTCCTCTCGTCCTATCGCTTGTTACTTGGGAGAAGAGACCAACCCCCACCTCGCTACAACCTCCTTTCAGGTAGTTGTAGAGCGCGATGAGGTCTCCCCTCAGCCTCCTCTTCTCCAGGCTAAACAGTCCCAGTTCCCTCAGCCGCTCCTCATAAGACTTGTGCTCCAGGCCCTTCACCAGCTTCGCTGCCCTTCTCTGGACACGCTCCAGCACCTCCATGTCCTTCTTGTAGTGAGGGGCCCAAAACTGAACACAGGATTCGAGGTGCGGCCTCACCAGTGCCGAGTACAGGGGCACGATCACCTCCCTGCTCCTGCTGGCCACGCTATTTCTGATACAGGCCAGGATGCCATTGGCCTTCTTGGCCACCTGGGCACGCTGCCGGCTCCTGTTCAGCCGGCTGTCACCAGCACCCCCAGGTCCTTTTCCTCCGAGAAGCTTTGAGCCACTCTTCCTCAAGCCTGTAGCGTTGCCTGGGGTTGTTGTGGCCGACTTGTTGTATGCGACTATTAAGCCATATGCAACAACTCCCGATGACCCTTGATTTCCACTCTCTACAATGACAAGTACATGAAACATTGCTTTTTTTTCTCCAGGGTTAGGACTCTCAGAAGTTCAGTGCTTACCCCCTCTTTGGCAAAGGCAATAGATGGAAGGGGAGGTACAGTCAAGCAGAAGAGGCAACAAAAACAGGTGAGAAAAAGTATTGGTAAATGTTAATATTATGTAAGCAGTACCAGTATTTGTCACTAGTGTATTCTGCTTGCAATAATAGATGATTGTTACTTTTTCCATCCTGATAATATCAGTGTGGTTCCAGCCCAGTGCCCACGAAAAGACTCTTTTCAGTGCATTTAGAATTAATCCAAACCAGAGTAACACAAGGAAGAGATGTATCATTACATGCTATGCATATTTGTCTGGCGTGTGTTAGATTTTCTTTTTTATCAGTTCTAAAGACTGCAGTGTTTCCAAAAATTTCTTTTTGTAGTATTTTCCTATTTCAGGTATATTTTACACAATTTTATCTAAGCTGAAGTCCATTAAAAACCTGGATGCGTTCTTGTAAATCACAATCACCTTTAAAATCCAAGACAAATTAGTCAGGAAGTAAGAGCAAAATAATATATTGGCCAAAGTAAAGAATTAAAATCCTCTGGATTAGAAACACTTCCTTCCATGGCAAGCACTACCTTGCCCTCTTATTTTAGAGGTCAGTACAGGCAAGTACATAGTTTGTATAGTAAGAAAGTGCAGCCAATCTCTCTATATTTGATGGTGGTTTTCTGCTATAAACCAGCATTATCTCAGGAGACTGTGTTGTTTCTCCATGGGAAGCTTTGCAGAGGGCAAATAAGATAACGTCCTGAGTCTGCAAGAATCAGCATAATACCACAAATTTCCAGCCAGCCTCAACCTTCGTTATTCCTGGGTCAAAGCAAGGTGCTGGGGTGCCAGGAGTGTTGCTCTCGTTCCTTTTTACCAAGTTGCCTTTTGTCTGCCACCACTTCCTGACCACAACAGCCCTTCTTTCTCTTCAACAACAACTGGTAAGGTGCAGTCAAGTTTGCACTGCCTGGCATCCCACTTGCTGCAGCCCTGGCACTGCTGCTAGGATCATCAACTCCACTGAAATTCCCTCTTTGTAGTCACAAAATTCCCTGAAGAGGGTTTAACAGAACCAGAAAACAACTCTGGCAAAGGGTAGGCAGGGCTGGGGATGTTGGGGGAAGAAAATCCTGAACCTGCTTCAAAAGGGGAAAGCTGCAGCCGGGGAAGAGTCCAGCTCCTGGGGGCAGCCCCTGCTTAGCAGGAGCCCACCTGGACTTTCTATATTGACAATTTGCACCAGATTTTTATGCTTTCCATACCCTGGGTGACTAGGGGAAAGGAAAGAGAGACACCATGAACCAGAAGTGGTGTGTGAGCAGGTTGGCTCAGCCCAGAATCAGGCTTACCCGCCTGCTGAAAGTGAGGACATTTTGGTACCAAAGGTATGGCATAGGTACTCCCAGCTGGCTTTTCTTTGCCTGAAATGGCTGAACATTTGCCCTAGCTCTGCCTTTTCCTTTCTTTCAGCCATATCCATTTACCTCACTTTAAAGTATACAAAACAGCTCGTTTAGATAACATAAGCCTTATCAACATGTTATATTTTCAACACAGTCAATTAATCCCAGAGCTACATTAATCCACTACTGGAATAAGACACAGTAATTTCTAGCCATACAAATTATGCAGAATGAGGATTTTGGCCTCTGAAACAAAAACATCTCATGCAGTTTTCTTATTCCTAACACTTCAGGAAGAATCGGGTAAGGCATTTGCTCTTGGATGGCAAACAGCTGCCTCTGTTCACTTAACCGGGAGGACTAACAGCTCTCATCAAACCTGGAGTCAACAGAGAGATTCTGACTGGCATCCTTCAAAATTCAGGTGTGCACTGGCGGGATGCATTTGGAAGGGCCGTATCACTCTTAGCTTCTGTGTGTGCGGTGGTGTGGATCCTCTCTGCGTCTGAGTTCATATCACGGCTGTGTACCTCTGGGGTATAAATATTCATTGGTAAAACGTAAGTGAAAATTTACTATGTAGCGTAACTACCCAGGGTTGGCTTCAGTTCCAGTGTTGGTGGATGAGACCTGGGTGGTTGCATCAGGCAAACAGGGTTGTATGCAACACCAGGCGGCACTTCGGCTGTTTGCAGGTGAGTCTGTGTTTTCTGTGCCCAGAAAGTGCATCTATTTGTTCACGTACCAGCTTTCTGGAAAACTCTGGCCACCTGACCTCATGGTTCCTAGCAAAATAATTTTAATATATCAGCTGTGAGGATTATATATTTTCCTACATTTGCTATGAATGTTTTAAACAACATACACACGTTTTTGCTAAACAAAATCATTCTTTTTTTTTTTTACTGTTATTTGAGATTGGAAAAACTAAACAGATTCTTGTGGGACTAAAATGACAATAGGACTGCCTGTCAGTTAATGAATGCCAGGATATTTCCATATTTAATAGCTAGTAGGTATGAAGATAGAATGAAAGCCACTTTGATTTCATTTTTGGCAATATTGCCTTTAAAGAAGTTTGAATACTTGCTTAGAGGCCAACTGAAATACTTACTTGGGGAGGCAGGAGAGGAAGGGAAGACCTCTGGTTCATGACATGGTTTTAGTTCATTAAACTGCAGAGTGTTTACATTTTTGTTTGCTAAATGTAGAAACAGCCCATCTCTTTCAGCTGAGAGTGGCATCTGGGAAAGTGTGGTGAAATACAAAAAGCACAGAGCAAAGGAATGGCTTATTAAGCTGCAGCAGGCTTGTCCTCTATGTTTCTGGAAGGCATCAGTGGGAGAATGTGTTCTAAAATATATTAAGAAAAAGAAGAATCTCACATTTCATAAGCATTTTGTGGTTTTCATATATGGTACACGATTTTGTCAAGAGTTGTATTTCTCCCATAACCAGAAAAGTCATCTCTGCTTTCTGCTGCAGTAACATTAATGCTGCAGAGGCCACAACAAAGGCTGATGGCTTTATTGCTACTTCCTCGCATGCCTACGTTAGTCGTTTAAGTGTCATATCAGAAAATCCAAGTTTACACGTGCTACTGAACAGGGCAGATGGAATTGAAGCACTGTGCATGTGCTGACACTCTTTGGCAGTTAGGGACCATTTTACTGAAAGCTGCGGTTCTTCAGTCTGCTGGAAGTTTGCTTCGTGGCATCTCTGACACAGAGCAGAGGCTGAAATTCACTGCAGGGCTTCAGAGGTCCCTGTAACATTTTGGTGATGCCTAGGGACCCTGTACCTGAGCCGGAGGGGAGGGTTCCTCCTGTCAGTCCTGGGAATGAAGTCAGCATTTATTTATCATAAAAAGAAACACAGAGTTGAACTTGTGATACTTATACTCCAGCCTCTAAAAACAAAGAAAAGCTATCCACTGCTGGCTGTCTTTTGAATTAATGATAATTGGATTTAAACGTGATAAGACTTCACTAATAGGATAGCAGTAGAAATCTGTGTCATACGCAAGGTACATAGATGGGGTGAATACTGATATTAACACTGGCAACAAGTAACCTTAAAATATTGGCATTAAAAAGAAACTGTCAGAGGTTTCCATTTTTTGAAAGGACAATCTGAGGTGGTGTTTTTGAAAAAACAAAGCACAGACCAGCGGTGACATGCCTCAGGGTTATCCAAGGTGGGCCAGGGATGGGGAGGAAGCATGCAGGGCTGCAGCAGCACACAGCAAAACTGCCAAGTGCCAGGACCTTGCTCCTTTTCCTGAAGCAGGAGGAGCAGCCTTTAGACCTTAGGAAATCCTGCTGCAAATGAAGGGAAATGGTTGTCCTGGGCTTCCAGATGAAACCTTCTCAAATCTGTGCACTGGCACAAACTACACCAAGAAAAATGGACCAAAAAGATGCACCTAGCGTTTCCCTTCACCATCCCAGCTGCAAAGGTAGGTACGTACAGTGCACGTTCAGGCTCCCATTTGACAAAGTACTATCTAAACCAGACATTTAAAGCTCAGTGTGGACTAAAGTTCTCTATTGCATAGTTGTAGCTGTTTACATCTAGGCTCTGTGGTACTTTCAGCATAAGACTGCATACCTAAAAAACGGTATTATTGTATCAGGGAAGGAAGAAGAAAAAGAGGGAATGAGAATACCAGTGCCTTTACATCCCAGCTCCAGCAAGCAAATCTGTTTTTGCAAACAACCTTCATCGCTCTAAATTTCATCATTAAGGAGCTGAAGCAGAGGTCTAAAAGACTGATTTCGGCAGCAAATGCAGACTAAATGAGAAAAGATTCTGCTCTTGATTGTTCAGACCCATCCTGAGGTCTCCAAATTAGTTCATCAGACAGTTATTAATTAACATCACACTAGAGTAAATATCTTTAATTAGTAAAACATAAAAAGGGCTTGGGCAATCCCCATTTTAGGTCAACAATCTAGACTTATCATTAGGGTAAACTTTTCACTAAAATTCTGTGGTGATTTTTTTTTTTTAACTTGAAAGGTGCTCAAATAGGACAGAAACATTTAGTGAATCGGATCCAAGAGACATTTCACCATGCTCAAGGCAGACGTTATCAAGAAGGATCATTTGTATTGGCAGTCCTTCAAAGGTTACCCTCTAACCATGCTCAAATCAGGTTAGTCCCACAGAGAACTCCTACTTTATTCTGGGCATGGCTTCAAAGTCTGCAGCCACACAAGTTAGAAGATGACTGTTAAATTTTAACTGACATTACAGTTTCTTTCTGATCTACTAAACTCGGGTAACCTGTGATTGGTAAATACATATTTTAAGACATCTGCATGTTAGTAAACACATGGAGGCTGAACAAGTAAGTTCCGCTCCCCTGGGTTTGAATGCAGCTTTTTTAATAAAAAATTGGAATGGTTTCATTGGTTCATTGGTTCAATGGATTGCAAGAATTTTTCCTCCATTGCTAGCTAAACATTATGCTGGTGCATTTTAGGAAATCAGCAAACTTTAAAAGTTAGCAATGTTTTTTACTTTCTTTTCTTTTCTTCTATTTGCCCATAAATGGGAGGAATGAAAAATGAAAAAAAAAAAAAGGTTCTTTTTCACAAGTTGTGAACTACTCTTGTAACTCTGTGTTGGGCAGGCGACCCACCGTCCAGCAGCCTGAGAAGCTGGTACAGACCTCGGATTTAAAAAAAGAATGGCGGTGCTTGTTTGCACTTCTTTTATAAAATGAACTTTGCGGGTGAATCACATAAACAAAGCACCAGTCCCAGCAAATAATTTAATTTACCCTCACTGGGTATTTAGAAATTTGCTTATGTGAGCGAGTGAGTTGTACCCCTTCTGCACTCTCACGCCAGGGTTTCTGCAGCCTCCCCAGTTACTTTTGGTTGGGGGCTGGGGCGTCTGGGGGTGGGGAAGAGGGGATCTGAGACTTTCATTGCAATTGTAACCGTGAGAAATGTTCTTTATATTCCTCTTTGTGTGTGTGTGTGTGTGTGTGTGTGTGATATTTTTGTTTGGTTTTCTGTTAATGAAAGTTGAGTGAAAGGTAGAGGGGGAGGCTGGTAAGATGCATTGGTCTTTTCTGAGCCCTGATCCTTGCAGATTCAAAGGTCTGTTCCAGGGTGCTCCAAAGCACTGGCAATGCGGAGGTTTGCTTCTGCGGGGAGGTGGCTCTGCCATGCAGTCCCATCTGGGGGCAGGTCTCTGGCCACGTCGATTAGGGTGGAAGGCTGGAATCACGTACATTACAAACATCATCTTCCCCATGTCTAGAAAGGAATAACGTACCAGAGGGAGCAAGTTCTTTTTTATTCTTTCCACATGAGGGACACCTCAGCTCAAGTCTAAGATTTTGCTTATAGGGAAAAAAGGTCAAACATACTTGGGGGTTTTAGCCAGCTTAGTTTTACTTCTTTTCTTTTTGGAAAGATTTAGCACGTATTTAACATGGCTCTGTAAAGCTGAGAATCCTCTTTCCCTGATATCTCCAGTCTTCCTTCCTGCGCAGCAATTTTCTGAAACACATCACTTTGTCTGGCCTGTCACTGATGGAATACTAGTTATTCTAAAAATGTCCTCTTTGTGTCTAAAGGGATTTGGTCTGGCTGCCTGACAGAAGGCTGCGAAAAACAGCCGCCAGCTCCCTCTGGGTCTGCCGCACGCCAGCGTGGAGCCCAGGCTGTCACTACCCAGGTATCCCATAGAAGACGTTGACAAGCTGCACCACCGTCACTTCTGAAAATTGCCAGAGTCAAAGGGAGGGATGGGGAGGATATTCTGCTTTTCATAGAAGCAGGACACGCAGCAAACTGGGCACTGTAACCTGAGTGCTTGCAGCACACTATAGATGGACAAAGAGGCTGCATAGACCTAATCGGTGTACAATCTACAAAATAAATATTTGAACAGAAGCAGGCCTCTTAAGGCACTCTGCTCATGTGCAACGCGCTACATACACTGACTGCTGTCCCAGTGACACACCAAGCTAGAAAATGCGCCGCTCAGATCATAGAATCACAGAATCATAGAATCATTAAGGTGGGAAAAGACCTCTAAGATCATTGGGTCCAACCGTCAACCCAACACACCATGCCCACTACACCATGTCCCTAAGGGCCTCATCTACACGTCTTTTAAATACTTCCAGGGATGGTGACTCCACCACTTCCCTGGACAGCCTGTTCCAAGGCCTAACCACTCTTTCAGTAAAGAAATTTCTCCTAATGTCCGATCTAAATCTCCCTTGGCACAACTTGAGGCCATTTCCTCTCGTCCTATCGCTTGTTACTTGGGAGAAGAGACCAACACCCACCTCGCTACAACCTCCCTTCAGGTAGTTGTAGAGTGCAATGAGGTCTCCCCTCAGCCTCCTCTTCTCCAGGCTAAACAGTCCCAGTTCCCTCAGCCGCTCCTCATAAGACTTGTGCTCCAGACCCTTCACCAGCTTCGTTGCCCTTCTCTGGACGTGCTCCAGCACCTCCATGTCCTTCTTGTAGTGCGGGGCCCAAAACTGAACACAGGATTCGAGGTGCGGCCTCACCAGTGCCGAGTACAGGGGCACGATCACCTCCCTGCTCCTGCTGGCCACACTATTTCTGATACAGGCCAGGATGCCGTTGGCCTTCTTGGCCACCTGGGCATGCTGCCGGCTCATGTTCAGCCGGCTGTCACCAGCACCCCCAGGTCCTTTTCCTCCGGGCAGCTTTCCAGCCACTCTTCCCCAAGCCTGTAGCGTTGCATGGGGTTGTTGTGGCCGAAGTGCAGGACCCGGCACTTGGCCTGGTTGAACCTCATGCAGTTGGCCTCGGCCCATCGATCCAGCCTGTACATGTACATGTGCATCCAGATGTACATGCCCTCGTGTTTGGAGCTACTCAAAATTCAAAAGATCTTTGTAAGCTTCAGTTCTGTGCCCGTGGCACCTGATCATCCTCTGTAGTCAAAAGAAGGTGGGGACATTTTCCATAAATTTACAAGTATTACTGAAGTTTGGCATCATGGTTACAGTTGTACTTTAGGAAATTTCTTCATTCTTAGAAAGTTTTTAAAACCACAGCCTAAAAGATGCACCAATACTTTTTTCCCTGTGAAGACCAATACTGCAGGGCACCCCAGGGAGAAATATGGTTTGTACAGGGCTCTCTTGTGCTATATTTCCTTTTTCAAAGATATTTTTATTTCTTCAAAGACACATTTACGGAGTTAAAAAATACATCAGCTGCTCTTCTCACTGTAGGTTTTTCCTACATGGTGACAATGCTGTGCAAAAAATATATTTTGTATTTTTTTCAATTTTCTGAGGCCAAAAGAATGTAATAAAAATCACGAGCTAAAAGATGCACCAAGATACTTAAGTTCACTGGAGCATAGGCCCCGTTCAGCAATGTGCTTTTGTAAAGTATAAGAATATACTTTATATAGAATTGACCATTAATAAAAAGATTCTTATTAAAAAGAATCTAATACAAACACATTACAGCTTAGACCAGAGATTTTACTGAATTAGTTTCTAGCTGAATAAAATGGTGATGTTTAGAATAATGTCTAATTTGATTTCAAAATTGGCATTGATGGAGTATCCACCATAGTCCTTAGCAAGGACTTGCTCCAGCAAGTCAGATGGTCAAAACTTTGCAGTTTACTTAAATCATTTAGTGTCCGCTCCTTGTTCTTGAATCTTGTCACATGAGTAAATTTCTGGTCCTTCTATTCTCATACTTGCGATCTCCATGTAGGTACTGAAAAGCCACAGCCAACTTCTCACAGAATCACAGAGAGGTGGATGTCGGCAGGGACCTCTGGAGGTCACCTTCTCCAAGCCCCCTGCTCAAAGCAGGGCCACCTAGAGCTGGTTGCCCAGGGCTCTAGGACTTCTCCAGTCCAGCTTTGAATATCTCCAAGGATGGACACTCCAAAACCTCTCTGGGCGACTGTTCCAGTTCGATTACCCCACAGTGAAAAAGGGTTTTCTTATGTTTAAGGGGAATTTCCTGTGTTTCAGGTTTTGCCCATTGCTTCTTGTCCTGTCACAGTCCTGTCACTGCAGAGAAGATCTGGCTTGTTCTTCTTTACTCCTCACCACATCCATCAGGTATTTATAAAGAATGATACGATGTTCATTTAATTACTCCCTGTGATCTTTCTTCCATTTTGGACAAATTCATCCCGTTTGCAAATGTACATTAATCGTTCAGCTTGTCAGCTCACGCAGATTGAATTGTAGCAGTGGGTTGGCTGCTTTACAGTTTGCCAGCTCTCCGTCTTCATGGTAAATTGTCATACATGAATTTAAATTTTTTCTGTGTTTAAGATTTGCTGAAGTGGTTGAGTGGAGGGCCGTAGCGAACTTGCTTTTACTCTTGCTCTGAAGTCTGTGTTCCTACGCAGTGTAGCAAGGGAGAAGAGTGGGAATGCAAAAGAGGCAGAGGAAGAAGGGACGCTGTTTGGATGACCTAATTTGGTCAGGGATTTGGAAGTTCATAATAATTTGCATTGTTTACTACTCTCATTTGGTATTTCTACACTAAGAGTAGATTTTACTTGCAAGAACTGGCAAAGGGATGGTTACTACTTATTAATACAGCTTTGTAATTCAAAAGAGAGATTAAGATAGAAATTAATTGACAGTCTACCCACAGTTGCACTTTACGATTCATAATGCAGTGCATGAACAGGAACAGTCTTTTCTACTTGCTCAGGTTCCACAGATCTATAGATCTTGAATAGACAGGCCAGTGACTCAAGGCAATCCTGCTAAAAGTTGCTGTAGTCATGGCTCACAAAAGCCCACTAAAGTCACGACCAAAAAGTGTGAGTCACTTCAGCGTGAGCACCGTGCCCTTCATCCATGCACTGGGCTTTCATCTGACTGCTTTCCTGGTAGTGGGAACTCAAAGCACCTCATCTCCCAGGAAAACTGTGAGCTGCTAATATACAACCTTAGGTTGTTGAACTCGGCCTGAACCCTATTTATTTTTAGTTCTGCAGAGAGGACACAAATTACCCTTCTGACACCAGATCTGAGTAAGCAGATGCACTCCATGTGATCACGTTCTTTCTATTGCAGGAAGCAGCAGCAGGCTCCAGTGCTTCCTCTCAGTACTCTGTTCCTATATATATTGCTGCCCGGCATGGATATGCTCACAAGGTCATGTGGGAAAAGGATCATGTAGCTTGAGAAAAAGTGTGTAGGAGTGAATTATTCTCAAACAGAGAGAAGAGAGTCCACGGGAGTTCACAGTTGAGCAAAGCTGGCAGATCTTAGCTGAAAAAAAATTGCATGAGTTGCATACAGTCTCTTATGCTACCTGCAGTAACAACAAAAAGGATATTAGGTCCCAAAAATGCCCAATGTTTTGATTCAGACATAAATGAAAGGCAGATTTTACAGATAGGAGTCTCACTCTCACACATAAATAGTGGACTGATACTGTTTCCAGCCTTTCTCCAAACTTGAGTGAGACTCTGATCGCGACTCCCCAAGACCACAGGCTTCGCTCTCCTCGTGTTTCCTTCGTGCCAAGGAGGATCCACTGGCAGCTGGGGAGCCTGCTCACTGGGATTTGGGCTGGTGCTGTGTAGCTGGTGCCTCGATTTTCATTCCACAGCAGGATCTGAAGGGAAGGAAAGGGGCAACTCTTTCTCCTCTCCTGAAAGCAGCAGTGTGAGACTTGTTTCTGTGGTGGTCACTGTATCTTGAGCAAATGAAGGAACTGAAACCTTCTTGGAAGTCATTATAAAGCCTAATAGAAAGCGCTGCAATGCTGCTCATTTAGTCAGCTGTCAGGAAAGCCCTTTCTGTCAGATGTGATGTACTTCAATTAGAAACTCACCTTAGCAAGAGGAGTGCTCTTTAGACTGCAGGGTTGCTTCCCACGGCTTATCAGAGCAGCTCTTGCGGCTAGGTTTTATCCAGCATGCAAGAAGTAACATAAACCATTGCTTTACATGCTAATATTGGAAGGATGGCAACCCAGAAGGTAAGGAAAGTAGTGTGATAACGGGGAAAGATGTTTCAGCTCTTACGGTTCAGGCCTGGAACGAGGCAGAAGTCCTAGGTCCTCTTAGGAGATGCTTAATATTCTTCATCTTACCTCCTCGATTTCTTTCCCCAGAGCTTGCAGTACTGCTGATACATAATTTCCCTATGACATAGGGAAAATATCTATTTTCCCCGATGACATTCAGTAACAGGGATAAAATGAAAGAAGGGCAAAGGGGCAGTGCACACATCCAGGATCATTGAATGGCAGTAACTGAACACAACTAGGTATGAGAGCTGCTTCTAAAAAAGCAAGAGCTGATCCCCAAAAAACAAAAGGTTTTGTTCAAGCCTGAATGACTTCTGTCTTTCTTACCACCTCCTTGAGTAGCTGCTAGCTTTTTCTTTCACAGTTTCTTTTGTGATGTCCCAGAAGGGAGATTTCAATTCTGCCGTCAGTTCCAGCCATTTCTCGAGATGCGGGGCAACAGTCAATCCTCATCTAGTCAGATCAGTAAAAGCTAATTCTCAACTGGGCTTTCTCTGTACTCGCATAATTTTTTGCTGCTGTGCGTAAGAGGTTTCCTAATGTTTGCCCCATTTTAAGAAAATAATCTGAGTCAGCTTATGCATACAAACTCCCGAAATCTCCATGTCTTCTGATGGCCTTGAGACTCGATTCCTTTAGTTCTGCTGTGGGCTGCAGCAAAATAAATTGATCTCTGAAAGGAAGCAAAATGCAGCTTGTTGTATTTGGTCAGGGCTCAACCTTACCCGTAGCACAATGCAGCCCTTCTCTCCAGGGCTGACTAATATCCACATAATAACAAGTAGCCTTTGCAGAGCAAGCTGAGCAGCAGCGCAGTGGCAACAGCAAGTCTTGACAGGGCTTGCTAACAAGCAAAGAGAGAAACATTGGAAATGCAGCTCGTGGCTGCAAGAGATCAGAGGGAAAAGAGGTGAAGATGAGTATAAACAGAAACACTTGAAAATTATACAGATGTTATTAAAAGGAGAAAGAGCTTTAAAAGGAAGGCAAGGAAGGGAAAAGGCAGCATGAAAAAAACAGCAAGTTAGCAAAGGGTGGGTGGAATTAGCTGTGTACACACAGCATCTGCCAGAGGAGGAAAGGAGCAGAATGCAATGTTCTCTCTGGCCAGAGTCAGTCCAGCATGGCATTGCAGCAGCACACATGGATAAAAAAATCTGGACTAGATCCAGTAGCTGCAAAGAGAATACAAGGTGATGGGAGCCGGAATTCATTTTATAGCCGAGCTTCATAAGCTCAGCAGCTTTCTCCGTATGATCTACTAATTGCTATCTGCAGGAAAGGGCCCAAGATGAATCTCAATTACCTGAAGCATAAGGGATTCATTTGGCTTTGGGAGAGATGGGCAGTTGCTGAGATCAGACTGGGAAGCTGTGAGGTGTTTTATTTATAGTCAAATAATTCAATTTACAATAAACTTTTCTCATGACACCAGCAAAGCTCACAACTAACTTCATAGTCTGTTACAGACGGTTTGGCAAACATTTGTCAGTTTTTCCAAACATCCTGGAACAAAATTTATTCAGCAATAATGAGAAAAGTAGTAAGAAATGGACTTGTGAAAACCAATTGTACATGTCACCAGTAAAATTTCATGCAAAGTTACAATCTATAGCTGCTTTTGCATTGCTAATGCGATGAAGCTACGAATGAAAATGCCAACAGTAATTTATTTTTGGGGAAAAAAAATATCCACCAGGCTGAAAGACAAGAAAAAAATTTGCACGACTAATTTTAGCAATCCTGCATTACTTTTTAAGAACCAGGCACTCCGGCCATGGCTGAATATTAGAGCAAGGTATGTTCTCTATTGCAGCGAACTGAAACCCTAACCCGGTACCGTACAGTCAGTGGTAACAGCTTCTTCTCAGCACGCTTGAGATATGGCTGTTGACTTTGGCAGTGGAAACGACAATGCTTATGTTACCTGGAACCATCCTACCCACCACAGCTTGTCAGGAGTTATATATACTTTCAAATAATTATAGGGTGCTTTACGAATGTATGGTTAATAAACAGAGAATAAAGAAGAGCCTGTTTTTCAAATAGTGAAATTTATGAGCCTGTAAATGGTGTATTTACACATAGGTGACACTATTGAACAGAAGAGACAGGTGAAATTTCAGTATAATTTTACCACACAAGTGCTGAAGTCTACAAGTGCCACGTACATATGGCAGCAAATTCCATATTTCTGGATTTTGATAGATATTTAAGTGTACCTTTAGATTTGTACAAAAGGACACATAAGCTATTGCTGTCAGAGTATTTGGAGTATGTTTTTACCAAGGCATTTAAAAACAGACTAGAAAGAAAACCAAACTATTGTGCTTTTAAATGTTCTGACCTGAGCAGTTATTAAGGACAGACAATTATTTCAGCCAGCCTACAGCTCGCTAAACAGTGTGGACTGCTATCCAAAAAGAAAATTCAGAAAGATCCAGAACTGCACAAAGCAGCAACGCGTTAAAGCGGAAGGAGATGCAAAATGAACTCCATATTTCAAAATCCTTCAGGGAAAACCTTTGTCCCTCTTGTCCCTGTTAAGAGAGCTGCTACTGTTCCTTTCGCATCACATGGTCATGAAAAAGACCTGAGAAGCGAAGTATAGTATATACAGCTGGAAGGAAAGAGCCTTCCAGCCAAGGGGGTGTTTGCTGGAGTATATTCTGTGGACATATTACATGGAAACTTTTTAATTCCAAGGGAAATGGAATATCTGCTTTGTTTTATCCCCGTAATGCTGATGCCAGGACCCTGGACTGCCAGAACTGAGAATGCCCAGGGAAAATCCCAACAATTGCAGCTGCAGAAGCACCTATCCTGCCAGCACTCCTCTTAATGTTGTTTAGGACTGGGTTTAATGTTAAGAGCTGTCTCAGGACAGCCCAGTTTTAACCATCACATCACAGAATAATTAATTTTAAGATTTTTTTTTTTTTAAAAACAGACAGATTGAGCTGATCACTCAGCCTAAAGAGGGTTCCATGCAGGAAAACTATTTCCACATAAGTGTATTATTTAGTTTCTTTATCTGTATTTTCGTACACAGTTATGCCATAACTAGAATATGTCACATGGAAGTTTATTGTTTCTCCAAGCATTTTGGAGCACTTACCATATCCAAGATGAAGTCTTCCCAGTTATGGTTGAATGTGAATAGACTACGCTGAAGAAGCAGGCTTAGTATTAAAGGAGAACAACCGTCCATTGGTCAGCCACCATTGTAGCACAGTTTACAGTGGGTTTCTATGTTGCTTCTGTTTCTCTCTTGAAAAACAAAACTTCATATTTACCATAGAAACTGTCATGAGCTATATTAAACAAAAGAACACTTTAGAATGTGTGTTAATTTTAGAATCATCATAAATATTTATACCAGACAGACCATAAACAGCACCTTACAGACTACACTCTGTTTATATAAATCCCTCTTAGTTTAGAAAATATTAATTTGATAGACTGAGGCAGCCGTAGCCAACAAACATATATTTGAGAAAACTGCTATAGAGTCTCCCGTGACTGAAGTTTCCCCATTCGTACAGCATTCAGCTTTTGTTTCTGATTAAAGCTACTCACAAGAGTTGCCTGCCATAGTTTTTTTATAACTGTCTGTTCATCCTGAGTTCTAATGCTGGACATTGCAGCTGGAAGCATATAGACAGGTCCTTTCAGCCCTGCTCCCAATCATGGAAAGGGTTTCTGCACAAGACCAAGAGCCCACGGGCGGGCGCGGGGCTGCGGGCTGCGAGCTGGGGGCACGAGGGCCCATGGGCGGCTGCGTGGTTAGCGCACCGGCGCGCCCGTCCGCCGGAGCTGCTGCTGCGATGGAAACCAAATTATTTCTTTACACCAGTAAAATGTACTTGAATTGTACATGGTTCGAAAGCACTTCTGAAACAAAGACTGCTGGTCTGGGATTATCCCAGCCTGGACTGCTGAAAATTGAACCCAGCAAAGCAGGAGGCTGTTTTGCAGCTGGGTGAGCGTCCTGCTCCTGTCACTGCCGGGTCACACAGGCCCAAGAGAAGGGAGGAAACAAGCAAGCGGAGGAGGAGGCCAGGGCGAATGTTTTGGTGGCCCCTTGCACTTGGATTGACTTAGAGCTGTTGAGAAAGCATCGCCCTAGAAATGATTTCTCTAAAAGTGTTTTTAAAATTTGATCTTGGTCTCGGGCCACGTAAGCCTCATTTTCTGCCCAGAACAGATGATTATCTCTGGAAATTCATCTGCCATCCACGGGTTATAATTGCAGTTGGAGGCTATTTTCAGATGTTCTTAACCCAAAAAGATATAATTAAATGTTAGTTCTGTACACAGGCTGTATATGCAAGAAAACCATGCTGCTGAAAGTCCTTCTATTTCATTTGCAGATTGCAATGGATTGTGCAGCAGTGGTGTCCACTTAAAATCATTTTTTATTATCACAGAGTAGAGCCTGTGACTGTCCTCTTCTGATCAAAAGGAGGGGTTACCCACTTCCCTCATCTGTGAGCAGGTTCAAAGCTGGGGTATGGGAAATAAGGGAGCAACCGAGTTTCAGAATCTGCACCCATGTCACTAGCAGTAATGGCACTGGATTCCCCAGTTATAATGAGGCCACACTCCCCAAAACAAAAGTATTATTTATCTAACATTTCCTATCCTGCAGCAGAAAACGGGAACCAAGTTGACCAAAAACCTTGCTAATGAGAAGCTATTTGCCAAGTTCCCATGTCCCATTAAGACAGCACAGTATTTTATACACTTGCACTACTGTACTTTTTTCCCAAGTTTGAGCCCAGTTTCCTGAAATGAAAGCAATTTCCTATAAAATGTGACGGCAGCGTGTGAGGAACAGCAGCTGAGTGCTCTGGGTGCGCAAATTCCATGGCTGCATCTAGTTTTAGTGATACAGACTGTGGGAAAGGGCAGCTCTTCTCAAAGGATTTTTAAGCTTGCATGATGGGGCAAAGTGTAACTGAGCTACAATAAGATCTGCATTTTCTCTCTGATATCCAGATTATGTTGAACTGTCCTTGGTCGTGTTCTGTGCCTTAGTATTATAATAGTTTAACAACATTCTTAGCAAATTTACTCAGTTAATCCAAATAAAGCCAAACTCCCAAGAACATGTTGGGTTTGGTGGTTTGCTGAATCTGTGTTTTTATCAGAATATTTATTTTGGTGCTTTGCCCATCTGCTAGACCTCTCTTATTACTTTTTAACTTTATTGCTCATTTGTTGCTGCTCTGCGCATAAATCAATTATGGCATTGTATGGTTTTGACTGCAACTTTTTCTAAATATATCTGGTTTGTATGGGATAAATTCAAGTCTCTGAATTCTTCAGAGAACTACCCAGAAAGATGTTTTGTAAGAAGCGATGAGGCTAGCACAGGGTCCTACAAAAGTACTTCGCTGAATGCTGCTGTCTCACTGGCCCTTTCTTGATTTTCTCTAGAAAGAATGAATGTTTCTTACAGCATAGCACTTGGCCTTCACATGAATTCACTCCCTTATTAAAAGCAAGAAAAACCCCAGAATTCCAAAAAAGTGCATCTGGAGTTCAAAGGATGGGGGGCAGAAGTTGGACTTGTGTGCAGTGAGCTTAGGGATACAGAGGGGAATTTTTCAGAAGGGGAGGGGAGCCTAAGGGAGAAACAGGGCTCACTCACTGTCTACAATGGATTTCAAAATTAATCATAGAATCATTTAGGTTGGAAAAGACCTTTAAGATCATCAAGTCCAACTGTTACCCTAACACTGCCAAGTCCACCACTAAACCATGTCACTAAGCGCCATGTCTACACATCTTTTAAATACCTCCAGGGATGGTGACTCAACCACTTCCCTGGGCAGCCTGTTCCAGTGCTTGGCAACCCTTTCAGTGAAGAAATTTTTCCTAATATCCAATTTAAACCTCCCCTGGCGCAACTTGAGGCCTGCTTTTCAAGGAAGCTTGCTAACCTGTTTTATGTGTTGTCATCTCTTGCAACAAAGCTTTGGCAAGCTTTTGGGCTGTGACCTCTACCGATGACTGACTTATAGAATCATAGAATAGTTTGGGTTGGAAGGAATCTCCAAAGATCATCTAGTCCAACCTCCCTGCAATGAGCAGGGACATCTTCAACTAGATCAGGTAGCTCAGAGCCCCGTCCAACCTGACCTTGAATGCTTCCAGGGATGGGGCATCTACCACCTCTCTGGGCAACCTGTTCCAGTGTTTGACCACTCTCATCATAAAAAATTTCTTCCTTATATCTAGTCTAAATCTATCCTCTTTTGGTTTAAAGTCATTACCCCTTGTCCTATTGCTACAGGGCCTACTTAAAAAGTCTGTCTCCATCTTTCTTATAAGCCCCCTTTAAGTACCGAAAGGCAGCAATAAGGTCTCCCCGAGCCTTCTCTTCTCCAGGCTGAACCACACCAACTCTCTCGGCCTTTCTTTATAGGAGAGGCGTTCCATCCTCCTGATCATTTTTGTGGCCCTACAACCCCACATCGAGTCCTCTTAACTGACAGTCCTTGCATGTCAGCTTTGCAACCCTAACTCATGTTGGTGAGATGAGTACGTAAGACGGATGGCTTAGGTGGCTTAGATGTGCTTGCTGCTGCGAAGAAATGTTGCAGCCTAGAGCATTAGTGCCAGCTGCCCTCTATTTGAGGTCTTCTAAGCAGCGTTGTCCCAAAAAACATGGAGAACTTGGGATTCTGTGTGTAGAAATTATGGCTTGGGTTTTTTTTCTGAGAGGATCCTGGCCTGTCTGTAGTTTGCAGGTTGAAATCAGGTTGTTGTATTGAGCAGAAAAGAGTACCTTCTGGCAGTAGGAATGTGAGCTTAGGGTCAAGCTCTGACATAGGCATGTGGAATCCTTCTCCTCGTGGAAATCAAGCCCAGAACAGAGTGTTTTTAAAGCAGCTCCAGCAAGGAAAACCTTCCATTGAGCACGGCTGGTGGGCTGAGGGTAGGGAAGGATGTGTACCACTTGACGCTTCTGGCATTTCTCCTTGGCTCTTAAATTGCCTTTTTTTTTTTTTGGTAAAGGCTCATTTAGCAGTTCTGAGAGATATGATATGACCACTAGATCCCAGAAGCACCCAGAGTATAAAGGGCAGACTGCGAGGCCTCATACCCTTCATTTTCCAAAGATTTAAGGCTAGAAACACATGTCTCCTGAGCCTGCAAGAAGTTAAAATTGTGGTTCGTTCTCATGCTCTTCATATCTGTGCTTTTAAACCCACAACCTGACCCTGCATATTCTGGGGACTCGGTAGTCTTTGTGCTATAAAAGGGCCTGGCAGAAGATCCACGCCCCCCTCCCTCCTCTGTTTGTGAAGCCTTATATAGCCACGGTGCCCAGGCGTCTGCCCATCTGCCTGGCCCCTGTCCTCCCGCCTGTGAGGCTGTGACTCAGGCTGACCTCAGGAAAGGTCTGGAGGACACACTGGATAATCAGAAATGTGGCCAAAGTGCTCCGTGGACCAACTCCCTGTAACTTCAGAGCAGCCCACTCCGCTGCTCAAAGCCACGCTTAACGAGAGCCGCTCCTCGCCTCGCTGAGGAGTTCTTACGCTGGGGCCAGATCCAGAAGGTGCAAACCTGACTTAGCGCACTTTTAGCTCCCTTCAGCCTCCCTGGAAGTCCCTGGGAAGCTACCCGGGGTACAGCCTTTGCCCGAGATAAAATTTCTTCTTCTTTACCTAATTCTGCTGTACGCTCACTGCTCAGTTACCCAGGAAAAGGATGGGATGGGATAACCTAGACAAAGCAAAAGACTCGTGATATAAAACACATGTAAATGAGTCTATAAGAACATACTGGGTGCGTTCACCTTTGCCATCAGCTCTCTAAAGAGAAGAAGAGAGCTTTAACTAAAAGTAGGCGAAGCTGTGTCTGAGGTGAGCATAAAATATATTCTGTTATGAGCTCCATAATAGGGGCATCAGCTGAAAGCAGGGCCTGATTAATCCACAGCTTGGGTAAGTGTATGCACATTTCAGATGGAGTCCCAGTTTTAAATTAAAAAGAAAACCCTGTTCATTGCAAATGAAGCTGGAACATTGTTTAAGATGGGATCTGTTGCGGGATCTCCTTGGAAACGTGGTAGTTGTGTCCTTATGGTACTGTCTGGTAAACTGAATTTATGAATATGTATTTTGCTACATCAGCATTGCTGAAATCAGAATAACACATGACAATGCTTTATTTCTTATTAGGGAAAATATTTTGTGGCATCTCAACTACGTTTATAACTAGGTATTTATCAATAGAGTTTGGACAAATGTTTCAGTGTAGACTCTCTTTCTAGCCATTGTTAAATGCTCAATAAATCTATACATACTTGGGAAAAAAGTAACTTTTCACACTAAATAACTGTTTAAGAACTCTGTAAAGCCATGTAAAGAAATTAGCTGTATTTTTTTCTGGAAAAGGCAAATACTGTGTATATTTCAGAGAGGGATTCTGCCATTTTCTCCATGAAAATCAGTTTCCTCTGAGTACCTACCAGTTATCCATGAATCCCCTTTATCTCTTTAACTGCCACTGCAAGTATTATCAGGGGTATATGATAATCTTATTATGCATCCACCTTTCTTTTGAAAGTGAAGGGAGGACCAGAGGTGAAACGACAGACCCCTTGTTGAAATCCAGTGGAAGCTTCATTGCCCTGAGGTCCAGATCCGGAAAGGAACTTTGGCATCTAAATCCCTCTGCTCCCCTAGCTCCATTTAGCTGCTGCTTAAGCCTACAGGCAGATGCAGTCTATAGCAGCTTCAGGTTCTGTTGTTAATGTTTCCCAATTGCCTAGTTCTGGGACTGCGTGCCCCAAAGGTACCTCAGTTGTGAGAAACCCCTACCTCCAATTCATTCCTATTGCAGGTAAGTGGAGGAATACATTCCCCCCTGGACGGCTTCAGGAATTGCTTGTGCATTTGACCCAATGGCAATTTAAAAATATTTAAGTGTTCATAGGGCAAGGCAAGCCACATTACTACTTTAAACAGTAGGCTGTTAAGAGATATCCATTTTTTTATTATATGCAAGGAAGCTTTATGGTGCACAGTGGAATACCTTGAAAAAGGTGTTTCCAAGCATTTCCTCTCAGATCCGGAGGGAACATTAGCTCCTGGGCAGGACACTCTCCTAGAAGACATTATTTCAATTTTCTCAGATGTGAAAGGGAATCAAACTGGATGTCCTCCTTCGGGTTGAGGTAGCTAGTGACAATCGAGCACAGAAACGAGGGTCTAAGGCACCAGTGGCCGCATGAGCTCCCACAGCCTGTGCTCCACCTGGCAAATTTGTCATCTGAATTACTCTCTGGTTCGGTGTGGTCTCAGTGAAGTGCTGACACTGAACTGGTCATGAGAGCATTGATTAGGTTCGTGCACTATGGGTGCTTCTTACAGTATGTGATGCCTGCAGTTTTGTCAGTCTTGGAGGAAGGAAATGTACTGAGCAGAAAACTCAGTAACTGTGTGCTTGGAGAAGGACACCTTGATGTCTTCATCGTTTGCGGTTCAGCCCTGACAGGCAAAGAGGGAGGAAAGAGTGGAGTTATCACAGCCAGGCTACCAAAATCCCATCTCCATTTAATCTTAGTCTCTCTCTGCTGTCTTTATATCCCTCTTTCTGATTCTTTCATTTAATAAAAATGGGAATCTTGAAAGGAGATAGGTAGGTTTTAATTCAGACCTTTAAGAAAGGAATCAAAAGGGGAAAAACCAAAAGCATTGAAGCATTTAGCAGTCCTGAATTAAGAGAAATTTTTAAAGTACAATTAAATAAAATGCAAAATAAGTTATTGAGAGGAGCAAGGTTTGACCTACACTTTCATATTGGCTAACTTGAATGGCTCCCGTAACCATGTAGCTTTTACAGAGATATTTTTGAAATGCCTTGTTTCCCCTTAGGAAGAGCACGGGCAGTCTCAATTCTGAACTTTGGGAAAAGTTGTTGCACGATCAAGACCTACCTACAGGCTTAGGAGCCTTCATGTCTGCTCTCGGGTGTGACTTCTCCCGCACGGCCACAGCACTCTCATTCCACTCGCATCTTCCCCTACTTGGCATTCAGATGGTCTCTTCTGCTTACATTAAAAACCCAGCACTTCAATTCTGACATGCCTTCAAAATATTGTCAACCTTAAAGAAAATATTTGCAGAATGTAACATCTTTATACTAAGTAAACAAATAATGAAATGCGATTTTGTAAAATTAGAACATCCATAAAAAATACTGTCTTTATTAGTGGCTGCAAATGCTGTTCAGGGTATTACACAAAACATATTTAGGAGATAAGGAAAGATTATCCACTTGGCCTTATAAAGCACTGAGAGGACAGCATGTCATTGCTGTAAAATGCTTATAGGCAAAATATGTTAAGCATTGCATTCCTTAAGCCACAAACTAGGAGTTTCTTGGTCTCATGCTGACCCTTTACTGATTCGTCTCGTACAAAATATCACATAATGAGTAGGCTTTGTTTGGAAAGGTAGACCAGAAGGGGAAGATATCGACAGACAAGGTCAGGGTGCTGGCAGGGCTGTAGAGGAAGCCTGCAGGCTTACACGTCCCGCAGAACAGTCTACTCTCTGCAGCTCAGTCCAGTGATGGGTCACCCTCAGCCTCATAAATAGCTACCTCTAGCCATACGGTTTTAACAAGAGATTAGAAATAGTTAAATTTTGGAAGAAATGCCTTTGACTTTAGTTTACATTGCTAATTACTGTGATTTATAACAAACATTACTAAGCCAATCACACAATTAACTGCTGGTTACTTTTATGATATTGATACGCAGTGCTGTTTTGCTCTTGTTTTAATGGATGCTGCAACGTAATCCCATGGTGGATTCATTATATAAATCCAGTCTTTTTTTGTTCAGACAGTAGATTTTAACCTGCAGTTAGACTCACATCAGCATGGCACGTCTCTGCAATACCTGCTCGGCCATCTGCCTCCAGCTCCTTCAGAGCAAGTAATGGGCCAGAAACACATGAGAACTGGCAGTGTTCTGAAAAGAAACAGAACAGGCAGAACAACTGGAGAATAAGGTTTAATTGCTACTGCCTCAGTTGTGCCAGGACAATACTATGAGCACTGACTCATCAGAATAAACTGATTTCTCACTGTGTTTTGTGAGAATTGAGAGAAGAACATTTGACAGGGTAGACAAATGTGAAATTGCGCATAGCACTTAGGTGCCATCCCTGCCCTTCCATAGTGCTTTAATTTGCAGTCTGTAAGTATAGTGGGATAGCACATTTCAGGGTATTACAGAAAGCCTTTAGGATAACCATCTATTCCACGATTGCCTGTGATTGTGAAGCTCGGCCCTGATGACTCAGGTGTGATGACTTCCAGTGTGATATTGCTAATCAAGTTTTCTGCTGAATCACCTTCAACTCCTTCACCGCTGACTTCCCTAAAGGTGAAGTGCAATTACTGCAGACTCCCACTAGCACATACAGCCTGTGAATTTCAGGCAGAGCGTAAGGTGAGAATAGCTCCACTGCAAGTCTGGGAATTGGGCATACACGAGAGAAAAACTGCAGGGAGCCCAAGAAGGGAGGCAAGCACAATGGCAGAATTACTGTGTCGCCTGACCAACAAAACCAAGGGCTATGCAAGAGAAATCTTAACTATTTGCAGCATGCTCAGCTGGAAACCAAAAATAGCTCCTTCTACTCCAGAAGCAGTCTTTGCACTACGAATATATTTGTTAATTGTGTTTGAAATATTCAGCAGGCCTGCAGAAACATGAAAACAGGTGAAACCTCCATCTTCTACTCCGCTCCTTGCTAAACAAAATTCAAATTTGATTTGTAGCTCTGGCCTTTGCTGAATGAAAATAGCAAGGGATAAAAATATATGTATTTCTCAGTTATGTTTCCAAATCAGTGCAATTAGCCGGAGGCTCTCAGCACTCATCTCCCCGTCACTTGTCCATCTGTCAAATGTAGGAGTAAAATAGATGTTTAAGAGGAAGCAGATGCTGGCAGTACAACTATTTCAGTGTCTCCTTAGAGCAAACGAATATTTCCTTCAGCAGCGCCGAGCTGCAGCCCAGCCCTCACGGACCCAGCCGTCCCCTTAACCCTGTCTGGAGCTGGCTGGGCTCTGCTTGGCAGCCAGCGTGGGAAGCGAGGAGCCACGGGAAGCACTGAGGACCGGATGGTGGAAAATGTCCAGGGACTCCAGTCCACGTTCCATCCTTTTTCACTTTAGTGCTGCTTGCCAGTTTGAGAGGCAGTCACACACATCCCAAATTTATTGAAGGATGGAGACACTTAATTTGCACCATTATGAGAAGGGAAATCCATGCTGTCCAGAGAACCATGTGGGCTTGTGGTGTTGAAAAGGAATGCCCTTTGGAGAACAAAAGATGCTCGAACATAACGGGCCAGGACTCCGGCAGGACTGGCATCAGTTCAAGAGTTGCCCTACAGATACTTCTCCCTCACCAGCGATGCCAGACCGAGTCTGTC
The DNA here is from genome assembly GCF_964195595.1 of Calonectris borealis. Classification (NCBI taxonomy): domain Eukaryota; kingdom Metazoa; phylum Chordata; class Aves; order Procellariiformes; family Procellariidae; genus Calonectris; species Calonectris borealis. Next base: position 25,452,286 of record NC_134318.1, read on the forward strand.
ATGTAGTCACAAAACCAGCAAATTCATAGTAACATCAAAGATTATTTGCAGGAGGCTGGAATTTAAAATCAATTGGAAAAAATACATTACAAGCCACCCTGCAGATTTGTCTCTATAAAGGCGCACAAATAAACCCTTACATAAAAAACTGCAGAGGCTCCCGTGCTGTTCTGCACAAACTTGTGACTCAGAGCAGGAAAGGCAAGAAGTTGCTCTGACAAAAATTGAAACCGTAGGTGAAAAAAAAGCCCACCACTGTCTCAAGATTATTTTAAACCTGTGGCAAATATCCCTGTGGCACCTAAACCACAGGTTATGTGCCTATGAATTACACTGCTCTATTTACCAAAAGAACAGTATAAAAATAAAGTTAAAATATTAGGAATTTATTCTGGTTTCTAGTCATGCCACAGTGATGGTAACCCTGATGTCTGAGAAGATCCTTCAAAAATGTTATGAGAGGCCATTTTTGTAAGTACTGCTTTAACAGCTTATGCCTTGAGCATCTAAAAAATACTCAGTAAACAAGACAAATTGGAAAATAGGTAGAATGGTGTCTGGAAAATGTCCGTAGGCCACTTCAGAAAACAAATGCTAGAGCTGTTAATAATGTTCCATTCAGAGTGGAGAAAACGCACTTCCTGTTCTCTTTATTGTTTTAATTGAAGACTTTTAGTTTTGTACATCAGGACCATCCAGTGAAAATCAGGTTTTTTACTATCTTTTGTCAAACCACTCTGGTCGCCTGCTAACAACTGCAGATATCAGTTAAGCTAAAACCCAGTCCTTTTCCTGGCCAAAGGGCTATAGACAAAAACATTCTCCTCTTGTCTCCTGAAATAACACTTCAACAGGTTTCTGTGCCAGATCACGTACAGCAATGAGCATTTGACAGAGCTTTTATCCACAGCTTCCCTCTCCTCCGGTTGCTCCTGTAGCTCCAGAGGGACTTCTGCCTCCCTCCCTCTGGGCTGCCCGGCGATGGGCTCTCCTCTCCCCCCTCCGCCCGCACTGCAGCTGCGTCCCTTGGGCCCTCCTGGCTTTATGGACAGGCCAAGGATATTTTCTCTGTTGCTAATCTAAAAACAGAAGGTGGAAAATATGCTTTACATTTTTAATTCCGCACGTCAGCGATGCCAGGCATTAAATCCCAGAGCTGAGAACACTTTGAAAAGGCTCCCAAGAGGGATAAGCAAACGCCAGAGGGGCTAATGTAATCCATACGGAGAAGGAAGAGGGGGCAGTATTTTGCATTTGGAATTCACTCTGCTCTGCTCTTGCTGCCCTAACATGATAATTAACTATAAATATATGTCTCCTTGTAAAGGCATTGCTGCCGTATGTTCACCAGTGGCTGAGGAAGGCATTAGTACTTACCTGTGAAACGTAGAACCTGAAGGGTAAAATTTTGCCTTCTCTAAGGAGCTTTTAGCCCAGGGAAGGTGACTGATTATTTAAAATGACTGCACGGGCTTCTCGTTCCCCATCGCTGCCACACCGACAGAAGGCAATGCTTTCCCATATTACCACAAGAGACAAGAAAGACTACACCTGCCAGGGCGAACAGCTTCACAGCCACCCTGAACTCCGCTGAGGTGTATGCCCTGGGCAACCTCCCGGGGCCGGCCGGAGCAAGATGTGAGCTCTAGTAACTAGCTAGCAAGATGTGATCTCAGAAACAGACTTCATCTCTCTTTTCTTCCCCCGCTGAATAACGACTGAAGCGCAAGGAGGAGACATGCAGCACAACCTCCACTGTCGGTTAGCCGCTTGAGGCTATGACTACATGACACCTTAACCTGCACTTGCCCAGAATGTACACCTGTAGCATTTGTATGACATTTTATACTTAAGAAGTAGCATATTTTTCACTGGATAGAATAAAATGCAATTTTATTTATGTAACTGATCTTGAGAATAAGAACATAATATTTGACATTTGCAGTCCACTGAAAATATCAAAATACTATGTTTTTCTAATTATTGGCCAGAATGAATATCACAGTCGAGTTCTTCAGTATTCAGCTGCTCATGGATTTTGAAATAGAGGAGCGGAGTCTTCACTCACACTCATCACAGAGTGCATTGCCCCGTCGCGCTCTCTGCCAGCTGAGTAGGAACACCTTGTACCCACAGCGGTTACTCTAACAAGGCCCACACTGCATTCAGCACAGGCCCGGGTACTTCTGCAGTGGTGCCTTGACCTTATGCTTTTGCATGAGTCAATGTAAAAAGTTGGGCAACTGGTCCCAGTACAACTAGGATGCTGAAATAGGGGCCTGTGAAACGCCCCTTTTGTTTTTCTCCAGCATGGTAAAGGTTTGACTTGGAGGGGAATTAATGTCATTCAGTTATTTAGCAAATAACCACCTGCGTGCCATACATCGGCATCTACTACTCCCATTTTCTCAGGTGCTGCTAATGCAGCGCTCAGCACTAACCCACCACTCCCAGGCTGACATCAGGCCTGCAGAAGATTTACTTCAGCAATAACACCTCTCCCTAAAGCATCATTTCCATCTCCTACTGGTGGGGGTGGTTCTTAGCTCTTGTCCTGAGGACCTATGAGTGGTCCTAACTCTTCCTATCTCAATTGCTGGGGTCTTTTTTCCACCAGCAGACTGTTCCTGTGTACTGGGACTATATCCTGCCCTAGTGTCCTTCCTGAACAGAGATGATGACAGACCTCTGAAAGTGGTGTTGTCCAGCAGTTCAGACACCCATGGACTTTCAGAAGATTATGCCAGGTGAGAAAAGGAGAATCTTATAGCCTGATAGAAAAAAGAAGCTCTAGGGCTGGGGAGAATGGCTCGGAGGTTAACGTTTCCTGACTTCCCAATGCAGAGCAAAGGGTAAATGCTTTTTTGCTGGTGCAGCTGCTGAGGTGATAGTTACAGACACGGAGACCATGTGCTGGTCTTCACTGTGCACCTTTGAGGGCAAAAGGGAGGATGGGACTCTTCCAAGGGAAGAATAAAGTGGAGCAGAAGATGTTAGGAGCTCTTCCATCGCTTACCTTTGTTAGATGGAGAGTTTGAAAGGTACCAATGTTTGACATACGATAGTCACCTGAACACAAAATCATCATCCAACTCTGCAGCTCCTGCGTGTTTCTGCACCATATCAGTGTGTGGCCTGAGCTTTTAGAGGGTAGAGGAGGGGAGAATAGTAATGGCTGTGGCTGTACTCTGAGTTTATGGACAGATCTGTACTCCTGGGGTCAGTGGATTTGCTATGGTGCTCAGAGCCAAGTCAGAGAGGTCTGTGCTATACCATAATATTCTTAACCTGACCTGATGGACCTGCAGTATGTAATTAGCTTTAAATTGAGGAATAGAACTAGGGGTTTTGCTTGTTTGTTTGGTGTGTTGTGGTTTTGTGTTTGAGGGTTTTTTTTGTAAATCTCTGTAAATTCTATTGTAACTGTTGGGTTAAAGTAGGCAGCTGGATGCTTTCAGAACCTATCTGTCTCCTGGTTAGATGCTAAATTAGCTCCGGGCATGGGAAACTGGAGGGAGACTGTGAGTGGGAAGGCAGGAGACAAAAGCAAAGCCTTGCAAAGAAAAGCTTTTAAAAAAACCAAAACACAAAAGCACACGCACACACAAAACCACCTCACCCTGAGCTTTCCCTGATTTCAGTTAATAATACTTGCTGCATACTACGAATTCGTCTGTTAAAACGGTATTTTCTCAAAGGAATATCAGTAAGACACATTCTTTCAAAAAAAAAAAAATTCAGATACTTGCTTTTGACACTACAGTTCTAGAGATTTGACTTCATGGTTGTGTGTGATTGGGGGAAGAGGGGACTATTTAGGGCAGGAGTTGTGCTGTGTGAAGCTTTTTGTTTTGTTTTACCATTTCCGCAAGAGAGCGGAATTGCCGTATCAGTCCCATTGCCACCTAGTCAAGTGTGTAGCGGCAGCCACTTTCATGTTGTTCCTAAAAGAAAGGTGCAAGATGCTGCAAGACCCAAAGTATATAAAATACTACGATGATCTGAAATATGAAGAGACAGCAGAGGTATTTCCCCTGTAACACCTTTGAAGCAAATAATTTTTATTTTATTCTTCCCCATTTATTTCTTTTACAGTATAGTAAACTGTAGACCAATTTCTGCTCTTGCAGACTTCCAGTTTCTGGTATACTATGTTTGATTGCTTGTTTGATACTTACTCCTTTCCCCTGAATCGGTTCTGGTTGCTAACTTACTGTAACCATAACCTTACTAACAGTCACTCCTGTCAGAAAGCCCGGTCTCTAGTTGTGGAGCAGCCTTATTATTTTCCCCTGTGCTCAAAGAAAGCTGAGGATGTAACGCATGTACACGACTGCTGTATGTTCAGCGCACTGCAATGCCTAGAGCGCCTTACAAAATTATCAGCAACTGAGCAGACCCACAGTGCTGCGTTCGTGCTTTGTCTCACCAGAATTAACCCTGGTATTTTCTACCTTACTGTTTGAAAGATGCACTTGCCGACATCAACACTGGGCCGCCTGCAGCGCCTGCAAAAACAAAAGTCAGCCTGCCTTTTCTGCACGAATCCTATCAAGCTTGCATGAATTTTGTCACTGAAGCAGAAAACGCTGTTCTTCACATGGCAGAAATGAAAGCTGACTAGTCCAGAAAGGAGATAAACAAGGCTGGAGAGTTAGAAACAGTTTGCAATATAGGGAGGAGGAGCAGGAAAAAGATGAATGTTTTTAATGAAGGAAATGCCATCCTTAGAATAAATTGTCAGTGAAGCGCATCACTGATTCAATCTGCCTGGCTGTCATAAGCTTCACAGACAGTCTATCGAGCACCACAGAAATGATATGTACGTTCCAAGACCTTATCGTACGAGACAGATGAAGTCAGTTGAGCAATGAAAGGTGGGTACGGAGCTGTGTTAAGTTTTCACTGGTGAAGTTGAGAACCACACCACAAGGCTTTTACCAGAGCTTGCTAAGAGTGATATTCCTGCCTTAAGGAAAATCCAGAGGTCTAACAGGTTCCTTTCCAAACAAGGATGAAAAGTCGAAATATCCATTTTTCAGGAAATGAAGTAGTGCGTAGCCTAGAGAAGGGACGTGGGGAAAGGAGGGAAAGCTGTTCTTGGCTCTCAAGCACTTACAGGCTATTGCAGAAAGAAAGCAATAGGTTCCTCTTCTTGTCTATGCAGAATAAAACAAGTAATTAGGAGCTTAATTTTAATTAGGCTAAGACCTCAGGAGCCTCTTTTAAGGTAAGAAGAGGAAAGAATAATTGGAAAGCTTGTGGAGCCTCCATCACTGGAGGGCTGTAAGAACAGGTTAAGCAAATGCCAGTCCGGAATGGCTGAAGTACAGGTGATTCTTGAAATAGGAGGAGAGGCCTCTCAAGGGAGGATTTAGCACAGCATTACTTTCTTTTGTTTCTGCCTCACTGAAACATTTTATTCTTGATTACATTTTATTTTAAAGCTCAGAAGGGTCTGAGAGGGATGGGAGTTGTTGCTTTATGTATATGTAAATACCATAACATCTACTATATCACCACTAATTTACCAGATTTACCATATGAATCGTGGTAATTTGTTTAGATATATATAATTACAGAAAAAGACATTCACTAATTGCCTGTGAAAATTCTAATTATGTTCTCAGGAAATGTTCAGATGCTGATCTTCCAGGGTGACAGATCTTTGTTAATATGAAACACTAGCAAATTTCAATTTAATTTTGCATAGTAAGACTAGGCCTAGATTCACAAAAGTGAGTACAGTTATTAGGAGCCCAACTTGAAACACTTATGTTTATGTTTTCACTCATATTTATGTTATAGCCCATAGGCTATAACTGAAAGTTAGACATCTTAGACCTACAGAGTATAGGAGTGGATCCAGTCATCCACTCTGTCACCTTAGTGGTGGAAATACAAGTCTGCAATGCAGCTGGAAAAGTCACTTCCTAAGGGAATGAGATGATGCCATAGGTTTGCAAGCTCTGTTTCAAGGACTGCATCTGCTTTATACCTTCATTTTTTGAATAGGATGTGTCTGAAAGAACAGCTTCTCAGACGCATGTTTGAATCCCCTGGGCTAAGACAGTTTTCCAAGGGTGACATTGTTTTTCTCGGGTCTGATAAATACATTTGTAAGACTAATTTTTTTTCATGTAATATACCTTAGCGTTGCTAATAACCTTCCTCTGTTACCTTTTTGATGGATGCGAGCTTTAGTGTTAAACAAGCTCTGTTTTAAAAGAGGAAGGAGAGAAAGCGCATTGCTTTGGTAGGGAGTGGAGAAAGGAGAAATCCTTTGCTCTCACGACTGAGGGAGGGCTTTGGGGCTGCCGAGCGACACTGCAGCACCGCATTGCCTCTCCGCTGGGCAAATAAGATCTTGCAAGGCATCTTTGCAAAGAAGCTGGCTTAAAGCCAAAGCTTGGTCAAAGGAACCTGTCTTCTGGTATTTTTAAGTGATTTATGTCTCAGTTAAGAGGAAGACAAGTAAGCATTTTCAAGTGGTGATGGCTGGTCACAAAACTTGGCTGGAGGATAAGAAATGCTACTTTTCCTCATGCTAGAAGGCTTCTGCTCTACCCAGTAGCCTTGCACATGGTTTGCCAAAGCAAGTCCTACATTGAGGCAAAGGAGCCTTCAAGCCACTTAAAGTGACCTGCAGAGAGATCTGTAACTTTTTTTCTAGAGCAGGGAGCTGGTGGTGCAATATATCATATGAGCTCCCGTGCAATAAGACACAGTTGTGGTACTTAGTAGTTTGAAACTGGTAGATGGCGTTAGGGAAAGTGCAGGCTTTGCAATGGGGAAGCTCTAAATTCATTCCCCAGGTCAGAAACATGCTGTTAGCACCGTGTTGCCTTTTGCCTTTTGGGAATTGGTTTTTCACAATTAAAACTAGGTTTCTTGCTGGGAAACCCTTGACTTTGTGTGCAACTGATTGAACTAAACTGCATCGTGTCACTGAGTTAATGTATTAGGAAATCCCATATAAAGTATCTGGTGTGCAACTGGTGCTGGCTAGCGTGTTCTTACTCTGTACTGGTCTAAATTGCCACCTAGGAGAAGTAGGGGTGTACCAAAACCCTCTGCTCCCTGGGGACTAGGGCCCTTGGGAAACAACGCACCATTTTCTCCATTCTAAGTAACTGCAAGGGTAGGTCCACGCTGCAGCGTCAAAGGTGAATGGCTGGCTGAAAGACAGACACTTTATTTTGCAGGGAGTTGTTTGGTCCTGATGGCAGTTCAGCTGGGTCCCTGGGTGTAAGAGGAGAAAACGCAACCTCCAGTGCCCAACAGAGCATAGCTGCAGGAGGCAGCGTAACGAGCCAAGTACCAGGTGAAAGCAAGCGCTGCTGTCTAGATGCACCCATACAGGCATCACATATGCTATAGCTCGGCAGGTTAAGTCTGGCCATCGGATTAAGACAGACTCCTGCCAGACAGACTCGCCCACGGCACAGCAAGATCTCCGACAGAAATCTGTCAAACCAAAATATTCCAGTTAAATTTGGTGAGATACAGGGATTTTTTTTTAAATGACACAACTCATAAGGTGAATACTTTTGAGGATCTCTCATTTAGTGAAGAGCTTGGATTTCATCTTCCAGGTAATGCCAGCTGCTGACCTGAGATACCATACCATGGCCAGCTTTAGCAACATCCCATGAGACAGAAAGAACTGGTTGTACCTTATGTCACAAACTGAAGTTGTTTAAAGAAGTTGAGAAAATAGACAGATTGAGCTGCCACAGTAAGAACCAGGTGTATCAAAATACAATTTATTCTTAAAATGGCTAGTTTACACATAACAGCAAGGGTTACATAGGGAAAAAGTGCAATTAGTGGGAGAGGCTTATTTCACCTTAGTATTTATCGTCTCGCTGCATTGCAAGTAGCTTCAGACTCAGGATATTATACTTCTTAGCAATGGGCAAAAATGTGATTTATATTTTGATGTTAACACCATTTCTGTACAGCTAAAAGGCATGCCAGTATTCACACCTGCTGAGTATGTATTGGACAATTTCTCGCACAAGTCTTGCATGAAACACAGATCACTTTTACAGTTTGACAGCTCAGAAAGCTAAATTATAAGCATACAGATACAAAATATACATTAGTTTACTGAAGTCTAAAAAAAAAACTTCAAAAAATGAGGTACAATAAAACAGAGCAGTTTTCTATTTATGTGCAAGCCTATATTCAGTCTAGAAAAAACTAGTAGCAACCCTGCTCTTTTAAAGAAATCAGCTTTCACAAAGTGCAGCTAATTCAGTGTCTTCAATATGAAGGACCTTGCCTATGTTACACGCTTGTGAAAAGTCATCACTGACTTTGCAATAGGAAGCAGGATACTTGACCTCAGATGCTGTAAGATTGGATCAGGTGATGAGTCAAATCATCTAATGCTGGTACAGACTAGGAAGTTTACAAATCACTTTGTCTGTCACCTAACACTATTTTTGGCATGTAGGGTGGTTTTAAAATTTTTTTAAAAGGCACATTTTAATTTTAACATTAGAAGGTAACCATCTGCCTGCTAAGTGAGTAGGATGATGAAGTCCTCAGATTTGTTCTCAATTCCAAGACATTTATTATTCATAAAGCTAACGAGGACAGACATGTCTTCCCAAAGCAGCGGTCACTTCCACCACTCACTTTGCATCATTTTCTGTATTCTCCTTTTTATCTCATAGAACTTTCTCTGGGATTTAAAAGACCAGCTTTGGAAAGAAGAAATTAGAACATTGTATGTCTCCAAGTTATATACACATCCTACCTCTTCTCCTTTTCCCACTTTTTCATTATCCTCTTCAAGTTTCTTAACCTGTATTGCAGCCACAAATCCTAGCCACGCGTTCCTACCTGCCTCTGCTACCAGCACCTTAGAGGGTCATAGCAAGCCTCCTACCTGACAGCATCACCTCATCTCCACTGCACTCCCAGTAGTTGCAAGGTGAATTGTGATGTTCTGTTCATGTAACATCCCTGTGCAGGCACACATACTCTCACACATGCAGTCACTACAGTTTGCTAAGACACCGTCGCCTTCCATATTTCCTCACAAGAGTCTCTCACCTAGTGACTCAGGAAAGTCTACAGCAGAAAGCAAGCAGCGTATACTTAAGATACGGGCATGCTATTTCTATAGTAGGTGGCACACGCATGGGTATTATCTTGGTTTTCTTTCTTTCCAAGGATAAGTTTTGGCTAAGAACTTCAGTAGCATAATATGGTTTAACAAGTCCCGCAGACCAGTGAATTTGGGTTTGTTCAGACAGCCAACCAAACCTGCCGGGTGGTTTTGTCACGTAGTATGTGAACCAGAAAACTAACGCTGTTCTGTTACCAAATGGAAGAATGCTTCCTCGCTAGTATTGATCACCAATATGGTGATGAATTTTCAATCTGACCCAAGCTCTGCCACTGGGGAAGGAGACCACCGGACAGCCTCGGACTGCCCAGTTGATCAGGCTCTCTCTCTTGTCCTCTTCTTGGAGTCTGAAGATCTACACAGTCTTTCTTGGCAGATGGTATCTGAACACCATCAGGCTTCCACTCTGCGTGGAGAATCTTGTAATTCTGACCCTCGTTATTGTCCCAGAAGGTATGTTCTCCACTTTGGTAAGAAATGCAAAACTCTATCTTCTCTTCAGAGGAAATGGCAGGAGGCAAGTCAATGGTAAATGAGAAGGTATCATTTTCAGAATCGCTGTAAACATTGTTCATGTATACACACTCAACGTCTGTGTAGGTCTTCCACGTATCAAAGGTAATTCGAACCTGAACCTTTTTTTCGAAGCTCATGTTTTTTACTTTCACAGTGCCCGACAGCACCTTCTCCTGCAGCGTGCAGTTCTCCAGGCAGACCACGTTCTTCTGCAGGCGGTTCCTGAAGTCCAGGTAGTCAGCTGAGGGCCGAGGGAAACCCAGAATCAAGTTTTTCTCCTCATGTAGCTTTAAGCCAGATGTTATGTTTTCAAGGCCTAAGAGGTCAAACTGAAGATCCCACCCAGGGTGCTCCTGGAACTCGGAGAAGGTGTGTATTGCCGTCAGGGACAGCCCCTTCGAGTCCGCAAACACAACTCGCTTCTTGGCTCGAGCTGCCGAGTGGTTCCAGTCACTCTTCTGAGCTTCGGAGTCACGTTTCACGTGAAGACACGGCCTGAGAGGTTTCAATCTGTTCACAAAGTTGTTTCTTTGACAGTCCTCAAGGGGGCTGAGAAAACTCTTCAGCGGTGGAGAATGGGCTAAGCAAATTCTCATGGCCACGTCCACGGGCATGATGGAGCTTGGCAGGGGTCTCGGGTCCAAGATCTGTATCATTCTGAAAGGAGCAGAAAGACAGGACGTTATTATTTGTTACATCAGGTAAGAAGCTTCTTAAGAATGCATATTTGCTTCATCCGCTGTCTTAATTATTCATGGCCTCGTCTTTGCATGGCTTTAAATAATGCAGCCTAAATTAAAATTGACAGTTGAAGCTAAGGAACTAGGGTGAGACTATTCAGTCATTTCTTGCTAATTCTGAACTCTTTCAATTCAAATGTAGTCTCGTTTGCTTTTTCCAAACCTCTGAAAAGTAGATTTTAGTGACAGCTAATTAAACACATTTCCTTGAAAATACAGAAAAAAACATTCTAGTAACCAGTAAAACAGTTACAGTGGAAGTCCTCATCCACTTTAGTTTCCCTTTTACAGACTCTGAGCCAGGTCTTAAAATTCCAGCAAGCTGGAATCTCTGAGCAGAGGCAGCACTGTATTAAGCAAGGCACCCATCCCATCACACCATCAAATGGGATGCTATATACTTTGATGCAGAACCATCACACTGTGGCTCTGAACAACCATGAGTGCATTTGTTAGGCACTCTGGTTTTGGTTAATTCAGATGAATAAAAATGCTAAGGCACCTTTGGAAATATTTTCTATGAGCTATTAACCCAGGTCTAGGTAACAGAGCTCTTTTGCTCTGTTAACGTTGACTGCTGAGTGAATAGGAGGGAAAAAAGAAAGGGGGGGGGGGAGGGAACACTTTTTTTCTTCCGCATCATCGTGCTTCAAGAACTGGCTTTCAAACATCTTTTTATAATCCCCAAAGTCCATGCCGAAAGCCTACTGCAAGTATTCGATAAGAATGCTACAGCTTTATTTGTAAAGATTTATTCATAACCCTTCCTCTCAGATGACGAAAATCACAATTACCGTGCAAGAACACGGCCCATTCAAAGCCAGTTAGCTTGAATATTTGTAAAAAGGGGCTTCAACTGCAGCACATCCCTTCTGAGAAGTCCAGTCCTTGCTGGAAATACGGATTTTTGTTGAGTCATGAGAAGCCAGAGCATTTGCTTTGTCACTTAAATAAATGGCTTTCTCCTTCCCAGGGTTCTCACTGGTATTCCAGAGCCCTGCCAAAAAAAGCAGAATCTGTGCTGGCCTCTTAATTCTTCCCTTTGCTTTTTTTTATTGTGGCAGTATTGCCATAATAAGTAGGACGAGGGGAATATCAGCATCACATTAATCAAGCTTTGCTTTGCTTTAATAGGAAAGGAACTGAGGCTTCAAAAATACTCTCTCTGCAACTTTCGTGACCAGCTTCTGGGGCAACTGCTCCTCAGCTTTTGCACTATCAAAAAAACAGAGGGGGAGGAAAAAAAAACCCAAAACAACCAACCAAAACCAACCAACACCGCAACCTGAAAAAGGCAGGCTGCTAGCAGAGGCAAAAATGAACTGCCAGCAAAAGGTTCAGCAGTATTAACAGGCACTACACAAGCCCAAGGACGCCCTTGCAGGACCTGTGAAACCGGAGGAGGGGAGGAGAGCAGTGCCAGCTTTGAGGCTTTATTCCCCCAAAGGCTGGAGCCCGAGGGCTGTTGTTTCCGCGCACCCAGAAAAAACACAGCAAAAGCGCGCGCGGGGGCAACGCGCGGAGCCGAGCGCAGTCTCGGGGCGGGCGGCGCTTACCTGCTGCAGTGCATGGGGCCGCTCCGCGCCGCGCCTCGCCGCGCCCGCGCCGCCGCCGCCTTTATGGGGCCCTTCCCGCGGCGGGCGGCCAAGGGGCGGCCCCGGCCCAGGCCCCGCGGGGGTGCGGCTCGGCCCGGCGCGGCGGGGCTGTGCGTGCCGGCGGCCCCTCGGCGGGGGGGCGGCTGCCGCCGCTTCACGTGTCCCGGCTGTGCGGCGGCGGCTGGCCGGGCTGCGGAGCGCCGTGTGCCGCCCCTCGCGCAGGGACACCCGCCGTTCCCTTTTTTTTCCCCTTCCCTTCCCTTCTTTTTTTCCCTTCCTTTTTTTTTTTCCCCTTCCCTTCCCTTCCTTTTTTTTTTTTCCCCCTTCCCTTCCTTTTTTTTTTCCCCCTTCCCTTCCCTTCCCTTCCTTTTTTTTTCCCCCTTCCCTTCCCTTCCCTTCCCTTCCTTTTTTTTTCCCCCTTCCCTTCCCTTCCCTTCCTTTTTTTTTTCCGTTCCCTTCCCTTCCTTTTTTTTTTCCTTTCCCTTCCCTTCCTTTTTTTTTTTTTCCCCTTCCCTTCTTTTTTTTTTTTCCCAAAGGCTCAATGTATTCCCTACTTATGGCCAAGGGCATTTACTCTTGGTATTTTCAGGGTTCTCATGTCTTACCGCAAGTGTTTCAAAGCGGTAGCCGAGCAGACCCCTCCCTTGCAGGAATCAGTCTCCCTGGGCCGGAGGGGAGCAGGGAGCTACAGCGCTGCAGGAGCCTGCCTTGGAACTGCCCCTTACCCTCTTGTCCTCCTTCGGAAAGGGAGGAGATGAGGCCTCAACAGAGCAGCTGGAAGGCAGGCAGGAGTTTCAGAGTGGGCTTGCTCAAACACCTGCCTTTTCAAGCAACCGGAAAGCAAACAGGGATTTGCTACATGGGATTTCTGTGTGAAGTGGATATTGTTTCACATGTCAAAGTAGGGCTGCTTCAAACCACTGCTAAAGGATGTGACCTAGTGGAACAAAAGTAATACCCAGTTGAAATTATAGACTGTCAGCTTCCTTGAAAATTGTAAGATAATGTTGCCAGGCCAGAAATCTACCATCCTGGAATATAATTGTCCTTGTCCTCAGTGAAAAAGTACTTTTGGACATTTAATTTGAATGGTGCTGATGGCTTTTCACCTCCCACACATGGTGATCTGTGCACTGCCTGAGGATGTAACAGGCCCTGCTGTAGTTCCCAAATTGTATCTATTACCTGTTTCTAGAGCAAAGGGACAAGAATCGGTAGAACGCAGCCTCCGCAGCGTTAGCCATAGCAATGCTGTCTTACTGCTTGTGTCCTGCCTCCCAGAAGACCCCATGCACAGGATCCACAAGGCTGACAAGCCCTTGCAGATACCGGAGGGGTGGACAGCCCAGGGATGGCAGCGTGCTGCAGGCTGTGAGTCGCCCAGAAAAGGTCCATCCCCAAGTTACTGCTCTTCAAAGACTATGCCCTGGCTGCTAACTGGCTCTGTGGGTCTTCTGTGGATTGACAGTTTCACTGTCACCTTCTTGCTGGCCCATCTACGCTTTCCTAAGGGCAACAGATGACTTGCAGTCACCCTATAAGATGTGACATGGAGTCTGTGAGCTGTAATTTTCTGAGTTCATTGTTTTTACCAGTAGATGAGACCATGCACAAATGAACAGCAGGAAGTCCTATATTCTACATGAAGGAAAGGGGGCTTACAGTGATGAACAGATGATACAGGATTTTTCTAGCTCATGCAAATTATTTTTCTGTTCTTGGTTTGTGAGAAAAAAAAAAAGAAAAGCTCCACTGCTATGTGTGAGAGTTTATTAGGAGATAGCGTGTGAGCATGGTGGGTGCTGACAAAGACACCTCCATTTTGGACTCAAGCTACATAGAAGCAGAGAGAAAAAACAGTCATGAGAGGGCTGGAGAGGGAAGACTTCTGCTGACTGACGCGCGGCACACGGATCAGTATGCTGCTTCTGTACGTATAATGACAGTATTCATAGGACAGTAAGACTTCAGTTTCTTAGCTTGGACCCTTGCTGACTGAAGTTCCTGCCTTTCGTGCCAGTACGGGACACTAAGTGTGACAGAGATGAAGCCTGAAGCACTATCTGGCAATGCAGACAAGGTTTTGGAAAGTACTGCTCTGTTCCCTGGCGCCAGTTACTCAGGACGACCTTCCCCGGTGCTCCGCTTCTGCAGTCACACCCTGCCGCTCACATCCCTCTCCTTCCCCCTCTCCATCTTTCTTACCTCTTGGCGACTGCCAGCTCCCTCTCAAAGGTAGATGATATATTCTCATTGTTTGCCTAGGGAAAGTGCTAGAAAACAGTACCTGTGCTCTGGAAGCCTTGCTAGTTGCAAGGTGTTTATTTCTCTTTAGGACGAGCTACAACTACTTCCAGCCCCAGCCGCCTGCCTGGCAGCAGTAAGCAGGGCCCAACATCCCCCGTGGGCACAAGGGAGGATTGGGCACATGGATGGCACTTACCAAATCTCCTCTATTTCCCCATTATAAAAAATGAGTGAATAACTCTGGAGAAGTTTTATGAGCCTGTGCTACTTGAATCTTTGTCCACGCAGCTTCCCCCGCAGCACCACTTAGCTGGGCTGCTGCATTATCGGGGAGCACGTGCAGCAGCTGCGGCTGCTATATCACACTACCTACGTGCAGGCATTAAATAAGACCTGGGAAATTATTTTATTCCATGCTTGAAGCCTGCGCAAAAGGAGTCACCACAAGGTTTTGCTACACACATTTCTGCTACTGTGTAGTAGCTCATTGCACTGTTTGCCACGATAAAACATTTTGTCCCTGTAGTGTTAAAGTATCCGTTTTGCCTGACTTAGAAAACATCATGACAGATTATTTAAGGTGATATGCTTAGCAAAAAAACAGTAGTGAGATACAGAGCCTTTCATGGGCAGATCATTGCCCGAGTCAGTAAATACGGACTGGATACAGCAACTTTGTGCCTACTTGGTAACCTGGAGCACGTTCATGGCCACCGACTGCTGTCCCAGTTTCCGCTTGCCAATACAAGCAGAGCGCGTTGTGCAGAGCCAGAGTATCTCTTTCCTCATCCGAGGAGATGTCTCTGCACCGAGGCAAACCGACGGGGTTATCTGAGGTAGCACACCAGTTTGCACTGTCAATGATGGTTCCCTAGCTGCGCTTTTTATAGAGGACTCAGGTTTCCAGTTATTTTGGTTCGGCAGCTCTCCTGTCATTGGCAGCTTGAAAATGTAGATTTGTCTGTCCATCTTACCTTTCAAATAGGGCTGCTAAAATGGGAGCACCAGCGGAAAAAAATCATTGTCTTACTGTGCATTTGACAGCACTTTGTGGCATATCAGCTTTCCTGACATTTGTAGGTGCACATAGAAGCGATGGCAGAAATATATATATAGGAAGAGGCAGGGCTGATTATAAAATCAACCTATATATAGGGGGTTGTACCTCCAACTGCTGTAACAAGTAAACCCAAATTGACCACCTAGACTAGTTCTTTGTCTTTTTCTGAAAACATTGCACTTTAAATGTAAGAAGTCTAATTGCAACAAGTTAGCTATAGTAAATATAGTTTTAGTATAGTCACCATACTTTTGGTAAACTTTAAATGTATGTTTTTTAAAATAGTTTGCGGCCTACATGGTCTGGAGGCAATGTAAGGCACAGGCTCACTTTGCAAGGAGTTGCTCTGTGACAAGCAGGAAACTGGGTTCACGCTGTTCCGTTCAAATACAAATATATGGTATTAGCTCCACAGTGAATGTGGAGGGCCCTCCAGGTCTTCTCCACCTGGCTGAGCTAACCAACGCTTTTCAATCCGCAGCCCTGAGAGCAGATAATGAGTGATTGTGCCTTTCTGTCAGCTATCGGGCAGCAATGGGTTGCTTTGGTCATTTGTTTGTTGGCTCTGGTCATTTTATGGCAGAGTAAAATGAAAGAGCTGCGTTTTTCAGTCTGCATTCTGAAATTGAGTAATTAAACAAGGTTTTTGTGGTTTACCCTGACTTTATTACTTTCAGGTTGCTGTGCTTCTCTGCTGTCCTCCCCCACAGCTCCAGGAGGGAAGAAAGGAGGTATGTTGCAGTTGAGGATATAGAAAGAGTTGAACAGCCTTTGGCATTTAATTGAAGCCTTTTGAAGCAAAGATAAGCCAGCATTTCCTCAGAGCAAATTTAAGTAACGACCACATTTATAGGAAAAAAACTCCGGACGGAAAAAAATGTAGATCTCCATTTCACTTGCGTAGTAATGCATCCCTTGAAAAATCATTGCTGTTTGCAGGGTGGGAGAGCAATGCTAGCTCAATGCAGTTATATCCCTGCAATTTAACAGGGAAGTTTTCAATTTGATTTTGGGCTTGAGACTAAAACCAATCTCTAGGCCAAAGGCAAAATATTGGGGTTACCAGAAAAAATCCACCTTCTTTTGGCTGGCACATATTTGGTTGCTGCAGTATCACTCAACATTTGTGAATGAAGCAGAGCTTTAATAAAAGAATAACTGTGATAGTAGACAGATGTGGCCCATTCGGTCAGGGGATAGTGCTGGCACACAAGGTTTACAACAGTCTTTCTTTTTTTTCCTTGAATTGAGCTCTTCTGTTCAATATTTGCTCTCTGCTACTGAGACTAATCTTTGTAAATGTGTATTATCTATGAAGTTGGGCAGCAGGTTTCTATGAATGTAGTAATTATTCAGGTACATAGCAAGGCTAGTGAAGTCCAAACTGAGTTGAGCCTGCGAGCCGTTGAAAATTTAAAATCAGTGATTTATCCGTTGAAATACAGTGAGCAGAAGTCTTATTTAGTCTTAACAGAAGGTTATTTTCTCTACTTGCTCCTTAGAGCCCTTTGGTGAACTTTGAAAACTCCTAATGGTTACAAATACATACCAAGGAAACTTGTCCTGGGAAACTCCGTTGCTGTTTTAGGGATTTCTTCAGCACTGGCACAGTCCGTATGAGGAATAAGTAAGTTTTTGATCTTTTTAGAATTTTTATTACCCTATTCCTCATGGTTCAACCAGAGCTAACATGCTCCAGCCTTTGGGATCTCCTCACCAAGAGCACACCAGTAACTTGTGACCACTTGTTAAGGACAAATCACAGAAAGTATGGAAAAAGGTATTCCAGTGTCCACAAAACTCCTCTTTAGCATGATGATAGTGCTATGCTTTCGGAGATCCGAGAGCATTTTTTGAGGATTGAGGATGAGGATGAAATTGAGGATGAAATTGCTGCTAAACCGTGTTTGTTTGGGATATGCTGCTTTTGGAATAAAATTTTAACTCTGAAAGAAAGAAGGTAAAAAATACAATGAAACATTTCAAAAAGACAAAATGACGTAAAGTTGGAGATAGGAATAGTAAGTTTTCAGAAATGTTTAACTTTTCCAGATATTTCATTACTAGACAATGTTTGAAACCTCAGACTTTGACAGGACAGTAAATCTGTTTCCTACCCAGCTGCAGCTTGCTTGTAGAAATGAGGCCTTTTCACAGATCTGCCCGGCCGAATACACCCATCCCCCAGAGAAAGGGGCAAGCGGCAGCCAAACTCACTGAGAAATTACACGAAGATGGATGGGGTTTATGCTCTCTCACAGCAACTGTAAGGATAATCAGGCTCACCAGGATACGATGTGGGCCTAACTCTTCAAGCACTGGCAGGGGGTCTAGGTCTGGTTCTTTTTAAGTCAATAACAAAAGTTCTTGCCAGTACTGGGTGTCAGAACTTTGTGAGGTTAAATTCAAAGGCATTTAAATTTAAGGCATTTAAATTCCTAGAAACTGAAAGCTTTGGACTGAATTAGAAGCTAGAAAATGATTTAAAATGTCTAATCTTATTAAGACTGATTAATGACAGATTAGTCAGTGGTAGATGAGTCATCACTTTGGAAATATATAGTGCAAGAGAAGTGCATTGCTTTCTGAAACAACTGACATAGAAAAAGCAAGAAAATGTATCTCAGGCTGCTCAAATGTTTTGTGTAATGTCATTGTATTAAATTCAGGATATTTTGAGCAAGATTCTCTTAAACAGCTTTTATGCAAAATGCAGCCTTTTAAAAGTATAATTGCTTTGGTTGTATATAGTAAGCAACAGATGAAATAAAGACAATGCCATGTTACTTACAAATTGCTGCTACTTAGAGTAAAAAGGGAAAGAAAAACTGCAAGAAGGAAGAACATGAATGTAGGCATTCATTCTTGGAATAATCTGAACTTCCAATGAAGGATTCACAAGACTGCAGAAAACAAAACACATACATGTATTTTATACACGAGTATAAATCTCGCTTATGAATACAGACCAGTTTTTGAGAATGCAAAGGCCCTCCTACATGTTTGAAAGAAATGCAGTATTTCAGTGTTTTTTGAAACTACATTTCTTTTCTCCTTTTTTTTGTGTTTTTTTTTTTTAACCACACACCCAAGAAGGTTGAACTTTGAGATTCTGTGGCCAAACATTTCATAAATATAAATCATGGTGCTGTGTATAGCTAATCAGTGTTTATTCTCTATTCTTTTTCCTAGGCCCAAGTGGAGGAATCACCTCTGCTGATCAGTAGTCTTTTCCAAAGAAAACAGTAAGTAAAATGCTGCTTTGTGCAATTGGGTTTATGTTTAATCCTGTGTGACCAAGCAAATGTTAGTTGAGTAGACGCTTCCATCAGCTACGTGGGAAGTATTCTCATTCTTTGCAATCTTTCAAGCAAAAATGTGATTTCTTTATCCACATGTGAACAATTCCATACAGCCTTGCAGGAGCCACATGATTTTTCAATATGATTACCATTGCCATAAGATTTATGTTGAATGAAAACCTTTGTCCTAAATGAGCATTGCTATATCTGACAGCGGCTCAGCTAACATCTGCAATATGTTCACCCAGAGTGTTTAGAAGCCTTTGAAGGGTCTGAATAATGCTCCTTTTCTTGTTCTGCCACCCAAGAGACATGATCCATTCCTGTATTTTAGGTTCTCTTACAAGGTTCTTTTTGTCTTGTGTATCACAAGGGAAGAACAGGGCTTGGAAATCAGTACAGTGAAATTCTGTTTTTCTTGGATTTGCTGGGGGGGGGGGAAGCTCCCCTATGGCATAGGTCTAAGAGATGAATGAACCTTTTCTCTTTCAGATTTAGTCTAATTTCTAGTCACTTCAGCCATAAAATTGGAGTTTCCTAGGATCTGACCTAGTTATCCTTTTTGGATGTACAACACATATCTATATATACACATGTATATTTCTCCAGTTTCACAGCAGTCAAATTTCATGCAGAGATTAATTTCATTTTTAGATTTGCTGGAAAGAATGAAGCTCTTAAATCCAAGTGCTGTAACAGCATCGGTCTTGTTTCATCCCGCAATGGGAGGGGAAGTAGTTAGGGCCTCTGAGTGTAGAAAAATCTGTGGCCTAAATAACATATTTGCAAAAAATTGGTTTCCTTGGGTTATTCTTGGATGCTGCTTCCCAGAATACAGAGAGTTTACTGTCAAAATATGCTTGCTCCGTATATGCAATAATGCCTACAGTAAGTTTTGCAATCTTTAAAATGGATTTAATCAGTGAGAAAAATCTTGCCTGCTTCTCTGGAGAATTACAGTCGTAGAATAACAGAGGTTGCAAGGGACCTTTTGAGGTCATCTAATCCAGTCTGCTCCTCAAAACAGGACTAGCTTCAAAGTTAGATCTGGCTGCTCAGGTTGCTTGTCCAGCTGAGCTTTTAATACCTCCAAGGACAGAGAGTCCACAGCTTCTCTAGGCAATCTGTGCCAGTGCTTAACCACTCTTGTAATTTTTTCTGTTTATCTATCTGGAATTCTTTTGCTGCAACATGTGACCGCTGCCTCTTTTCCTTTTGCTGTACATCTCAGGAGAAAGTCTGGCTCTACCTTCTCTCTACTCCCCTTTCAGTACTGGGAGGCTGCTCTGACCCACTGTTACTTAGCCTTTTCTTCTACAAGTTAAGCAAACTCGGCTCCCTCAGCCTCACCTTGTGCAGCATGTTCCAGTCCTCTAACCGTCTTGGTGATCCTCCACTGCTTTCACCCCAGTTAGTCCATGAGGCTTTCTTATTCAGGGACCCAAAATTGGACACAGTTCTCCACATGCAAACTCACAAGTGCCCCATGGAGGGGAATAGTCACTTCCCTTGGCCTTTATTTTGGGATTTTAAACAAGATCCATGGTGTTCTCTCATGTGTACATAGAACACAAGCAAAACTTCTTTGTTTGCTGTGGCAAAGCCTCTGTACAGGTTGGTACATAGAAATTTGTGCAATTTCTTCAGAACTCTTTGGTTTCTTTGGGAAACAGCAGTTATCGGTATTTTGGCATACAATAAGTTACATTTTATTTGTGGGTTGGTGGATCTCTTTTTATCACTCTTTGTTCCAAATCTGGCAGTTTTGGAAATCATTCTCTCTCTCATATATGATTTCAGTCATCTATGGAAGGGATATTGCACGTCTGTAGACGGAGTATTGCAATCTTTCTCTCAGGCCTTCAGAACTTTTGATTTAACATCTGCCTCCATTTCCAAATGACACCTCTTCACACTTATCTGTAAAACTGAAGAAAAGTTTTCCCCAAAATGCTGATACACAAACCATTTGCTTTGCTTGCTGTCATGGATAGGCCAACTTCAAACCTCTTTGGAGGCTTTTGCTCCAACACTACATCTTAAGATCTTCCACATCTTTATTTCCACACATGTTGCTGCTTCCATCTTCCTATCTCTTCTTCTAATTATTTTTGGTTGTGTGACTTCTCATGCTGTCGATTTACATTTCACCTTCTCATCCCTTCTGGCTCCAAGTGGATGAACTAAACTGATTCACCACACTTCCGCTTTATCTCCCTTAATCTTTTACCCAAGGCTTATTGCCCTGTTAGCTTAGCAAAAGCCACTAAGATTTTCATTACTACTTTACCTCATCTCACTTAAGCATTCAGGCTGGCAACCTTTCAGTTTCTCTTTATGAAGCCCATTAAAAAGGCATCTAATGCAAAAAAATCACAGCTGCTCTTTCACCATGCTGTTCCTACACCACACCAACAAAAATTTGCTTCAAACCACTTAAAGTTGCTCAAATGCTAATCTAACCCACACACATCCTTCCTGGCTAGTTCTTTTTAGCCACTTTGTGTTAACCAGGCAACTGGATGGACTTTGTTCATTGAGCAAAACACAGCTCATGCACTAACTTCATCTAACTTGCACTCTACTGCGAAAGTATAGATCTCACCTCGGTGCCACTGACATACATTTACTAGTCATAATGTACTATTTAAAGGTATGAGGAGTTATTTGAGGACTTTCCTCTGAAGGAGAAGCACTGACTGTGTTGGAGAGGAAAAGGAATTCTGTTTTTATTCCCAGACTAGCAAAAAAGGAAAAAGCTTCTCTTAACTAGTGGTAGTTAGAAATTTTTCTTTGTAACAAAATTGGAATGTTCAGAGGAATAAATGTTCATCAGAGTGCTTCTTGAAAACATAACAGTTTTTTTTAAAAAAAACAACCTTTCTCTTTGCCTTTAGCAAGGGATTCTACCAGGGACCCCTTCCCAGAGAATGAGATGGGACACAAAATAACACATGGCATGGGTGGCATGGCATTCATGTCCTTGTCCTGGGTTAGGGAAAACCCATCCTAAAGTTCCTGATCCTTTTTCATACGCCTATGTATTTTTCTGCAGTATATTTATGTATGCAAAACTGCATAGCTCTAACAGGAGAGGCTGGGAGAGATGGATTCCAGTAGAGGCAGTTTGCAGCCTATTGATAGGGCAGGAGCAGGCTATCTCCCGAGCCAGCGAGTGCCTGGCCATATCAACTGGCTGTTATGGGAGAGGAAGCTGTGATTCTGTCCTTTGGGAGTAAGGGAGGGAATGGAGGGAAGTAAAATATTTACAAAATAAAGCTTAATAAATCTGTTTCCATCCAACCCAGAATGCTAACTTTTTTAAACTCTCTGTCCCCCAAGGCAAAGGAAAGTTGCTCTGTTTGTACCTTTTTTTCTCAGGGTAGTCATAAAGACAGTGAACGTGACAGAAAATAAATTCTAGCTCTGTATAAAAATGGTAGCATAGAAATTATGTATTCATTTTATTACTGCATTACACATTTGGCTTCTCCAGATAATAGCCATATTCATAATTCATACAGTCTGTATTTGAATATCCCATGAGTAAGGTATTTAAGGAGAAACTTCTCTGCTAGTCATGGCATAGCAATGTTGAAAGTGGGATGGGGTGTTGGTCAATGGAATGTCTTTGTTTTAGAAATGACACCTTATTATCAGGGCTGCTAGCTCCAAAATCAGGTTACGAATGCCCTGCAGGTATAATACCAGAAAATAAAATAGTATACGTGGCCGTTTTATGTAACACAACGTAAGTACAGATAGAGGAAGAGAAGTGATGATTCATTATCTGTTCATCCAAAACCCAAGATTGCTGATTCATATGCTACATCCTAAAGCTTCACAAGTCTAAACGTATTCTTGACTAGTATCAAATCTCTATTAAAAAATGCTGTGCACAGGAGCAAGCCCATGCTTTCTGTCATTGATCTTGTTCTAAATCAAAAGGTCTAGATCGGCCTTGGACTCATTGGTATGTAATGTCTCTTCTAGTGTGCCCTACTTCCAGCATCCCTTGTTATAAGCTTTACAGGTTATATAGCATTAGTTTTGTCCTCTGTGTTTTTAAATGGCATGTAGAACTTTAAAAATACATAATATAGTCTATAGCACACTACAGCTTTTGTAAATTGCATTCCAGGCTCATGCTTGTGCCCTGTTTTTTTATGATAGCCATATACAAAAATGAAGGCAAATCAATCCGTCTTGCAGGTAAAGGTCATTCTGTCCAAGGCAAGGAGCTTCCTGGACTCAGACATCTTTTTTTTTTTTCGCCTCAGTTTGTTGAAATTAGCAAAGCCTTCTTTCTACCATTTTTATCAAAATAAGGCATTAATCTCTATTTTGCTTAAACTCTATAAAGCTATTAGAGTTGGATGCAATGTTGATTAAAAACAACTGTGCCTAATGAAACTGCAGATTTTCTGAAAAACATGAGACCTACTCCAGTGTAAGCACATCAAACTAATGTGAAGTGATGAATAACTTGTTACCATATAAATATAGAAGGTCCCTGCCATGATTCTCTGGCTGACATTTCTAATGATAGGTTCTCAGCTAAGTCAACAGAGATGTTTCTCTTGCTTTCGTGGGTCTTTGAGGTCCTCTGTTGTTAGGATCATTTCCTTTCTTTATCCATATGAATTTGAAAGAGTAATTATACTCCTGAAGATCTTTCCCTGAACAATGTTACCATACTCAGTGTGTAACCCTTACAATGCAAGTAATAACAAGGGTGGAAACTCCCACTTGAAACTCCTACTACCAGTCTTTTCTTGATGGGGCAAGGAGATGCTTAGAAAGCCATTCAGTGGGATGTGCTCTGAGTTTTGAGACAATTCTACTTTCACTCTGCATCATCCCCACAGCCACAATAGTTTGCACAAATTTAATGGACCACGAGGTTACTTTGAATAGGTGGGTTTCCGTACTTCAGTGCCAGTATAACTCAATCAGCTTGAATGGCAATAACCTTAACACCAATCTGTTGCAATGCTGAAAAGAAACACCGTAAAAAACCTATGATAGTTTCAAGAAGTGTTGCCTAGTATCTATTTCATCTGTCTGTATTATTTATGGAGGAAGAAGTGGTTCAACACACCAGCTGAGCAAATCTGCTACGTTCCCTGCAGATTATTATTGGTATAAGTTTCACAGCTGAACGATGATGTTTTCATGCCTTATCAAAAGAGTCATATGGTCAAAGATCTGAAACAAGGAACTACAGCAAGACTTTCTAGCAGGAGGGAAAGGAGACTTACAGATATCCCATACTACAGACACTCCAACAACCTATAGCCAAACTACTGTATAATTCTTTGAGCCACTGTTATGTTGTACAATATTTTAACTGTTGAGTCAGCATACTTTTAGCAGGGTAAGGCTACCGAAACGTAGTATGACTCCATTGCTGATACATAGCATCATATCTAAAACCAGTTTTCTTCCTCTTTGAGTCTTATGATTCTATGAGTTCAATTATCCACTGAGACTTCATTCTTGCAGATAATTGACTACTCATCCACCTTAAATTTGTCTTTGGTAGCCTGGCTCAGAAGGCAGGTGATAGGATGGCTGATGCAAAAAGTGTATGCATGGATTTAGAGTGGGTAAGAGAGATACGAGCATACATTCTCAGAAAATGCTTGGTTTGTTGTTTTTTTTTTTTAATCTGAAAAATGGGGCACTGATTTCCTGCCAGGGGACATTTTTGAATAGGAATGTCTGGAATTATCTATTAAATTGGGTCGAACTTGCAGTAGGAGGCAGAGAGCAGGAGGAAATGGAAAAAATGGATGCCAGGCTAGGAAATAAGTTGAGTCACAGGCTTCGTATCTCAGAGGCTTTATTTTGTCTCTGAGCAGTGTCCCAGAACAGGTACTGACACGGCACTTTGCTGTGGTGCCCTACACTTTCCTCAAAGGGGAACCAGAAGAGAGCACTGCCAGTTCACATTGGTCATTTTCTCCCATCACATATGTCATAATTTAAATGTAACATGTGCCAAGAAAGAACTAAGCAAAAATCTTTTTATTTAGATACGTTGTCTAAATATGAAGGGAAATTTTAAGTCTTCATAAATTCTGTATTTTCACTTGCAGTTAAGTGTTTTGTAGGCACATTTGATTTTATCCAAACATCACTACTCTGGCAGAAATTCCCTCTTGGGTTTTATTTAAGAAAGAACTTTCAGTGTCCTTGAGCAGTGCTAAGCACAAGGGCTCTAACTCAGAGGTGATGTTGGCCACTGCCCTTCCTTCACCTTGTGCCTCAGGTGATGCAACACAAATGTTAGGAAAAGGTGAGAGCTAAAATGGTGCGTGACATTTTAAGAGGCACATTTTCCTGCCATCCCATTCCTCCTCCTACTGCTCTTTTTTTGTCCCTGCAGTTAGAGGAGCTGTGCCAGTCCCCAGCATGTCTAGCTGCTGTGTGTGCCAGCCTCAGGGCTGGGCTCACACATCCACACAGATAACACTCCCCAGTGGAAAACTCATGACTGAAGTGAGGCAAGGTGGTTGCTGGAGGGAATATAACAGGGGACTCAACCTGTTGTTCTTGCCCTGAGGACATGAGGGGAAGGGATCAGATCCATCCTTGCCCCCTCTCACGTGTAGCTAACAGAAGACACCCAAGAATTGATTCAGTGAGTCTTTCTAATTCATTTTGGGTCATGTCAAAGAGGTTTGCTGAAGCCACAGCAGGACTTCAGGAGAACTTCTTTGCCCTGAAAAACAACTAAGAGCAGTCATGTTCTCTGTTACAGCTGAGAGACAGCTTAAAACATCAGCAGCCTGTCAGCTCCAAAGTGGTGCCTCACGCTGAGTGTGCTATCAGACTTACCATGTGCTAACCTGTCAGGTGCAGAAGCAAGCTTTGCATGTCAGTGGGTCTGCTGCGAACACGCTCCAAAACAGCAGCTCAAACGCACAACAGGGAACATATCTTTTAAAGGAAAGGGTCTAGATTAAATTCAGAAGCAATTTAAAAATAGGAGAGTCTTACTTTCATATAGATAAACGTGGGAGAGTGATGTAAGGTAGCAAAAGGCACATAGCAAAGGAAAAGAAGTCCCTGCAGGTCACTGTGGCCTTACTTTGAGTTCCTTCTGGATTTAGCCTGGAATGTCAATGCCCGTGTCAAGTCGCTGTTTGAACACAGCACAACACAACCTGCCCAAGCTGCACTGCAAACTTAAAAACCAGTTCCCCTATCTCTGTCATATTTTGCCTTGTTAATCACTTGCGGATTTAAAGCCTTCCGATAGCTGATGGAAAAACTGCCAGTTAGTAAGCTGTTTAGAGATCCCTGGAATGAAAGGCAAGATGTGAAATGAACACCAGTCAAGATACCAAGAAATTATGGAAGGTCTTTCCCTCTTCTGTGACCAAGCCCAGGAAAAGGTGTTATTGTTTGTCTTTTCACAAACATACTTTTACCCATAAGAGAAGCAATGTAAACTTTCCTATCAAGCAGCCACAAAGTGCAGATAATTGTCACACACTGGTGAAAATATTCCCCCCCCCCCCCCTTGAAATTCCAAGACATTTTTAATATTCACTGTTTTTTGTTGTTTGGGATTCTTAGTTAAGATTTATGCTAATCTTAACTAAGATTGATGCATCCGTTAATTTTAAGTGCCCCAGTGTTTTGCAAAAGATCAAGGTACAAAATGGCCTGCATGCAGTATTACAAAGGGAATTTCTTAGCCATATTTCTAAGGCAGCTGTTATCAAAACGAAAGCACCATTTTGGCCTGAAAAATCAAGGTCTTTCACTGATTTAAAATTTTTGGTTTGAAACTTTTTGACACATAACGCACATCATGTTTGTGTTGGTTTATCTTCACTCAACTTCTTTTTCCCTGAGCAGTGGGCAGAAAAAGTGGCACAGACTGTTCCAAGATATATCAGAGTGCTTGGCATCAGAAGTAAAAAAAGCAGCAGAATTTGCCAGTACTCACAATTACCACATATCTAGCTGCTTTACATAACTCCTCCCAATATAGATACAGAGGTGCTATATCAAGCTTTTACACAATGTAAGTTTGGAAGCTCTGTCTGGGGAGTATGAAGTCACCTAAGCCTTCACATTTGTGTTGGGATCAGCTGGAGCAGAACCAGGGGTTTAAAAGAGGACACTGGCACTTTGCCTAAGAAAAAATAACTGCCAATAAATCCTCTGTCTAAAGTATTTGGACAAAGTGTAGCTGCGAAATCAAAAAAATCTGTAACCAGGCAATTTCAAAATACATAGACAATCTTGGATTCCTTGTTTGTTTGTAAAGAAGAAATATATTTCTGAAGTAGTTCAGTAACTAAAGGTCATATCTGGTTCCTTAGGCTTCTCTTTCCTAAAGAATGAGTTTCAGTGTTGTCCCAAGCTGACTTCTGTCCATAGACACAGAGCTCTAGCTCGAGTAACGCTACAAGTTTGGCCTGTGTGGGAGCATAGCTTGGAGTTCATGCATTTCTGATGCTCAGACCAATAATAATAGCAAGGTTATTACTACTCCATTCTGCCGATATAACTACTTGGGTGGTTCTAATATCGCTTTGCAGCACGTCTGCGTTTACTTAACTCCTCTTTCATTCTTGAGTTAACTCTTTTACCATATCTACAGTGAACTCTTTTACCATCTCTACAGGTGAATTACCTCCATAAAAAAGACAAAACAGCTGTATATATGCTGCTTTGAGAGAGTCCACACAGCAGTGCCATACTCCCTGTCCATCTTCAGTCTGTCTTGCCACCTCACAAGTTGCTTGCAGCCTGCAGCCTTTGTGGCCTCAGCTGCTGGACTCAGCACTGTGAGGGACCAGCTCACACCATCTCTTAGCCTGTGCTTCCAAGTTGGCATCTGACTGACATGATTGTTGCTTTAAAGAGTGGTCTCAGGGCAGCCATTCATGCATAACTGAGGTTTAGCCAGTATGGTTTCCCATAGCTTTTGTCAGCAATATAAGTAGCATGAATACTTGTTTAATTTCTTACTATACTGAAGCATAATGTCTCCGATTTCATATAAGAACTGGTTCTTCTCTTCAGGGGCTTATTAAATATGCCTTTTAAGAATGTTATGAGCTCAGCATCAAAGTACATTATAAATCTGCCCATAGATAAATAAAACAGGACTGCGGAATGTTAGCTAAGGGAATCTATAGTAAGATTTATTTATTTCTCTATCCCTTCTGCCAGCGGAGAACTGCAGCCCTCCCCCAGCAGAACTGCCTGGCCCAGAAGCAAAGCCTTCAGTTTCCTTTCCTATCCTAAAGGGCCGGCTTATTTAGCAAAGCATTTAGGTATGTTTCTGAACTTCCCGTACACGGGTATCTCTATGTAAGTCAACCATAATACTTTGCTAGCCAGAGCTTGGCCATCTGGGAAAAAATCACTGATTCAGCTCTTAGGCAAGGTGGGCTACACCGACAGGACTCCGTGAGACCTCTACTAAAAGCAAAGCAATTCTCCCCCAGAAGCTGGTGTTGCTGTGCTGTTAGATGCAAGGGACAGTTTCTACTTCATATTCTTTTTCCAGAGCTGCCCTCTCTGTGTTGCCTGAGTAGATGCCAAATGAGAATAACTCAGAAAAAGTATGATTTTATTTGGTTCCAAGTTCATTTTGCTAAAAGCTATTTTGGCTAAATTGGAGGATTCCTAAGACCTTCTGATGTTTCCTTACTGTCATCATTCTGTCTTGGATGAAATGCTAGTAGCATGAGGGCAGGCATGCATCAGTTTTCTGATAAGAAAAGCCTGCACTTCCGTCACGCAAATCTTTGCTAGAGCAAGCAGACTTCTTTCAGATCACTCAATCTAGTTATAAAATGAGAAACTGATATTCCTAATAAAATTATCAGATACTGTTATAGTCTAAAGTGTCTGAATAGAGAAGAAAGTCCCTGAGCTGTTTGTGTACTCTCCTGCATATGCTGTCGTAAGTTCTACAGTGCTTTGCACCGCTCTGAATACATGGCTGACACTAGGGACTTTGCTGGTTGCATCAGACTAACTCAAATTATAAAAATTGTTTGCCTACAATTAAATATCCCTAGTAACTAGCATGCTTTCCATATTTTTTTTAAAGGAATATCATTTATCTTGGAACAAATACAAATGAGGTCAACTTCTGTCCTGTGCTTATCTGTTGCATAGGATTTTTGTTTACAAGCTAAGAGGGCCACAAAAATGGCTGGGTGCTATGTCCTCATCTACACTGCAAGGGCTATTCTGGTCCACACTGAAGAGTTTCCGTTCATGGACAATATCAAGAAAGACAGCAGTAGCTCTGCTGCATGAGCTGTCCGGACAACAAAGAAAGGATCATCAGTGAAATTATTCCTGAAGAAAAACAGTTACTAACCTACTGGGAGAAAGCTATTTCACTGTTATGTGCCTACGGGGCATTTATTTTGTGTGCACATACATTGTATACAGTGATAGCATTTCAGATGTCTTTAAGCTTTTAAGATCTTAATCATGCCCACTACCTCCACACCAATCTAATTTTCCATTCAGCTGTTCTGTTTCCAGTTTTGAAATTGTTTGGGTTGTGAGGTAGATCTGGAAAGTAAAATACGCTCCCACTGGGCACGTACTGGTGAAGTGAGGTAGGAGACTCCTTCAGCTAAGTACTTTGAGATCCCATCTTGAAGACCAAAGGGCCTGGCCAGATGGGGAAAAGAAGTGAAAAGGAAGGGCAAAAGGATGACCACTCACTCTCCTGGAGGGACTCCAGAGTGATAAAACCTGAGATATATTTAGTTTTAACCCCAAGTAACCTTGCTGTTGAAATGACATCCATCCTGTGTAACTTCATCTTAACAGCAATAGTTAGCATTTATGTAACTCTGTAAAGTAAAAAGGGCCTATTTTTTAATTTTATAGAAATGTATTCGGTCACCTCTGAAATACCTGAATATCCTGAAAAAGGATAACTTTTAAATATATTTCCCAGATAATTAAAAAACCCACGACATTTAGGATTACCCTATACACTCAAAAATGTTGCCATCTAAAGAGGAATTTATCAGGCATTAGGCACTGGTTGTACTGGCCAAGTAGACAGCGAGTACATGCTATGCAAAATAATCACAGTCCCAGGTGAAATACAAGCACTACTATTTACTATTTTTAGGCACCGTGTAACCATGATCTTGAGAGTGACCATAACGCAACATTTCAACAATCAAGGTATGTTCAATCCAAGAAAAAACCAGTAATTTTCTGGAATGAATGGAAAAATTATTTTCCATGGATCAATAAAGACATAAGTCACTGTTGTAAGGCTTTCTATAACCTATGCAGAAGAAACATCTCTGTTGCTTATAAAGAATTACAGAAAGAAGTAGATCACAGAAATAATCCTAGAATAAACTGTTTGAATAAAGCGCTCAAAATTTTCCCTCTCTTGCTATAAAATACAAAATCCAGAAAAAGATTTTCTGTGTACATAAATAAATGGTACATTGCCATTCAGGTACATCACTTAACTGTGACAGAAAGCAACAACACTTAATTTGCTAATATTTTCCCATCCTTTAGATGTATAATATTGGCAATAAACAAAGCCTACCAATATACTAACTCTTCTTTCAATTAAAAAAATAAATTTTAAAATTGCTTTACATATGGGTTTTGTGTGTGTGGTACTGTTGCCCAAGACATTATACTTTTAAAATGTTTTAACAGCTATTTTTAGTAGGCAGTTGAAAGGGAAATAATTCACTTGTCTACTTGATAATTCTGTGAACCTGCACGTAAAAGGTAATCCAAGTGAAAATATAAAAATTACAACAGTTAAATAGTTTGAACTTTGGTAATGTATCTCCACTTATAGCTGGTAAGGTCTCTTCCAACATACCATTAATAATCTGTCAGTGAATGAATGTAAATTAAGAATTATTCTTACCTTGCAGCCTACGTAGATGTAATACAAAAAACCTGCTATAGATAAAGAGTTAGTTTGCTATGATGTTTCAGTGCCCATCCTTGTGCTAAATCTTTGTAGTAATATACTCTAGTGTAAAAATCCAACAAACCCTTTGTATAACATCAGAGAAACTGTTGGAAGATGTTTTGCTTGCACACCGTTAGCCAGGTAATACATAAAAAAAAAGACACCTACGTGGCAGAGTCTCAAAATGAAGCCAAATTAATGACTTTTAATTCAGTTTTGCAATTTATTTGGCTCTTAAGACAGTTCAAACATAGAAATATTTTAGAACTCTTTGACCACCCAGGGTTTTCTAAATTTTATTAGGCCCAATTCTACATTAAATTTAAGGTATAACCAGCTGTTGTGTTACTTTGCTTCAATCTGAGAGGTCTGATAAACAGATTCTGTCTTCAGTTTACTCATGGAACAAAGAAATGAAATAGAAGATGTCCCTTAAGTGGGGATTAGTCCCTTAAATGCAGGGTGGCTGCCTACCCTGCATTCAGGTAGGAACGCAAATGTGTTTACCTGGTATATGTCTGAGTCTTGAGATTTATCTGTTAAAGGCAAAATATCTTTCGATGCAGATTTTAAACCTTGCTTGCAGGAACAGAAGAATTGTTTTAATGGATCACAAAACTTTTTTTCTCCAAGAATATCCCCGGCAAAATGTACTCTACCCTTCTTGAGACATTATTACTGGTTACAGTAAGTGTAAGATGTTGGAAAAATCATCCCAGGAGAAGTTTCTGGTTGTCATGTGTTGGTTTAGCTCCATGATAACTTATGCTTAGCAGGACATATACATAACTGTGTTCGTTTCTCATAATCTTCCTTTCAAAAAAAAATATTACTATTTATTTTATTGGGTTTTAATGACAATTTGTGACCATTAGAGTTTGATTCCAATAACCTTTTGAATCTGTTTCCTATTTTCTGTCACTCAGTTCAAAATCTGCATAAATATATTCTTCACAGTAAGTCTGAGGATTTTAATGTTTTAATATCTGATTTTAATACCACTGTAATGTCATTCCTTCTTTTCATTACAATTCCCCTTCTGAATCAGTGCCATGGACTACTTTTCAGTAGGAGCCTTCTATTAGAAATGTTGAAATTCTTTGGATTTGATCATTATTACTTCATGGTGAAACTATAATTACTTCTTGAACCAAATAACTGTGTTGCTTAAGTCAAGAATAGCCTCCTCTTTTTTTTTTCTCCCTAGACTGTGGAACTAGCTGTTCCAAGAAGCCATCATTTGAATTGTTGAGAAATTGCCTCTCAAAGATTTGTCCTGAAATAACATCTTGCCAATCTATGTGCAAGTAGTTGGAGCCATACACTACCACTTTTTAAAAAACCATTACATTTAGTTGCTGCTTTGCTTTCCTTCACATTGCATACTCTATATGGTATTTACATTACATACTATAGGCAACCAATTTAGGTATCCAAATTAAACGTATAAGCTTCTTACACCATCAATGGAAAGAAGTAAAGTGCTTTAGACAGCAATTAAGAGTACATCAGTGAGAAACCTGCCTGCTTTGTTAATTACTCAGAGGACGTGAACACTTCTGTTAAATGCCCAGGATAGATTGCGAAGATGCCTGAACTTCCCCAAGGCCTTTTTTTTTTTCAGTTGGGACAGGAAACTAATATTGAAATCTGTTAAAATAACGTCACTTGAACTGCAATTTACATGCATGGAGATTCTCTCACTAGTTCTTGCTCCTCTGAAGTTTTCTCCCTCTAAGATGATTTTTCCAGGAGAATTACTACTTCCCATCTCAGTCAGTTCTAGATAGAATATAACCTAACTTCTTTTTTTTCTTTCGGACAACTTCAGAAAAGCTGAATATGTCATGGTTGGATAGACATTCTAGTTTGCCTTTATTTGTTTTTAGCTTTTACATATTATTGTACCTATTTGAGATATAAATGCGTCTGTTTGGCTAACATCCCTGGTCAATGCTGATCTTTGGCCCAACTGCTCCTCTGCTGCTTCTGGCTTTCTTCCTAATAACAAATAACAATTTCCCAGGTCTCTGCCATGTTCCCGTGCTGGCAGCCCACGTAATTCTGTTTTGCACATGTGGAGTCCATGCTTTTAAAAAACCTCTCTGTCGTCCCAGACATGTTCCAGGCACTAGAGAAAAACAAAAGCTCCCTTTAAACCCTCTAGACATGTGTCTGTCTTGTCATCTTTGACAGCAAAACTGGAATCATTTTAAGGAAATCACAAGCGTCCTGGACTAAAGGCTTCTTTTTTGTGTAATCTAGTTTCCATGAACTCTCATACACTTATCTGTGCTTCTGGTGTCAGGATCACAAACTTCTCCCTACCACTAAAAAGGATTTTCTCTAAATATATCATGTGAACTGTCATCTCCACAGCTGCTGGACAGTTCTGTTGGTTGCTGCATACACAGATACAGTATTTCGATAACTAAATTGCCTATCATTACAGCTTGTCAATAACTCACAGTGTACCCACATCTAGAGGGACCACTTAGCTCTGTGTTTGCTCCTCTCTGCAATGCTCAGTCTCTCAGTGCTTCACTATCTCCAAGTCTCCTTTCATCTTTTTTTTTTTTTAAATCCCCTTATTATTCCAGAACAACATTTTATATTTATTCCACTTTACCCCCATCTGCTGGTGAAACCAAGCTGGCACATATATTATGCCACTAACTACAGATGAGTGACTGGCAGAGAAAAGGAACTTAAAATGAGTAGCCAAAGTACTTGGTAGATGTGATGAGAAGGGGAAGGGAGAAAGTAAGTTCCTTTAGAGATCTGGTTGTACAAACATTCACTGTTGTACAACCTGTACTGCTTTGATTTTGCAGTGAGCTCTTATTTCTTAAATTGATCAGCCTCTCTTTTCATTTGGAAAAAGTAGCTTGCACTGAGAAAGTTTCTATTTATAATTTTAAAAATTTAGTAACTAAAAAATAGACCACTTCTGTTTCCCTCCAAAATTACCTGTTTTCTTTATAGGCATGTTTTATTATTTCCTGATGTACAGCATTAATTATTATTGGTTAGTTGGAGGTTTTTTTCCCCAAGTCTCATCCGGAAATACTTCAAATGGAATAAATTTTAAATCATTCTTTTTTTGGAATAAGCTGAATTTCTGAACAGTTGAAATGTCCTATTAATTCTAGCATTTTACTTTGCTTCCAACAGCAAGGCAACTACTGTAGGGACCAATTAGACAGAGCTGAGAAATCCTCACGAAATGAAGGGCTGACAGCTGAAAATCCTAAATCTGATGGGCTGCCTTGCAGATCGGCATGGACAATGTCTCTGCCCATAAGCAAATTTTAATCTCCTAAACAGAAAGGAAAAGGGTTTATTTTTAAGGCTGCCTTAGTCTGTCCATACCCAACAGTCCCTTTTTTCTCTCCTCTTTTGCTTTTTTTCTTTTTCTTTTTTCTTCTTTCTTCTTTTCTGCCCTCTAGCGACCAACCGTGTTTCTAAATAAACTGTTTAAGCACACTTCAAAAATACTTTCATGTATCTATTAGGCCAGGTCATGCCACTGACATAAATATGTTGCGAAGGTAGAGGTTATTCGTATATCACAAATTACACTAAAAAAAAAAGCAGTCAAATGTTTCCAAGCTGTTAATGGCTGAGCCTTTTGGGTTGTAACAGGTGGGTTATAAATCCCCCCTTCCTCTAGAAAAATCCCTACCACTTATATGGGGTGGGATTTGGCATATATTTCAGCTATGGTTTTCTAACCATACTATTGTACAGAAGACTGAAGGAAAGCACTGGATTTTACAGATTATTTTCTCATAAAAGAAATAAACATATAAATAAATAAAAAGTAGATTTATTTTATGTGATGTGAATCTCAAAAGTGAGTGTGAATACACCAATCCTAAAATATGCTGAGAGTCTTTGACTCACTAAATTCAAGTCTAATTGAATCCTGCTCTTACAGGATAATATTTTTAAAAATTATTTTCCATTCACAGAGACCTGCCATAGTTTTACACTCAAGCTATCAGGAAGCTATACTGGAAAAGGAAGTCAGGCTATAGGTAATTTAGAATAATAGTATCTTTTTGGCATAATGACGTGGAAAGAATGGGGAGTTTGTTTATTTTAGATCATGCTCTTTATTTTTATAATCCTGCTCTTTTTCTAACTCAGTTAAATTTTTTTTCCATTACCATTTGATAATAGCTTTTGCCAAGGAAAGAAACATAGAGTTTATAGTGAACTAATGAAAAATTGTTCTAGTTTTAAACTTCTTTAGAAGACCTGGGGAGCAGGATGTGTTTGTATTTACACAGGATTTATACTTCCACAGACTTTTAGACATACAGTCCCTTCTTCAGTTTTGAAATGGAAGCAGCCAAGTTAATGCATTTGCTACTTCTGCTGGAGGCCTGAAGAAGGATTTATGAACTCAAAAGCCTGTGTATTTTTTCCAGCTATGCTAACGGGGCTAATAAAAGATACAAATGGCAGCACTGCAGATCTTGTTTTCAGTCTGTGGAGCCTGCACGTAGAAAGGGCAGTTTTCATCATGCATACTTTGGAAATGCTGGGAAGGTCTGAGATGGCTGCAGGCCTATGAGCCACAGGTGATGACAGTTTATGCCAGAACATTATGGCCACATGCAAAGCAGCGGATGAATTATGTACATGTGACAAAGCTGCTAGAGGGACTCTGGTCATAGCCTGACTTTTCCCTGCCTGCTGAGCACAACTTGTAATTTAAGTGGTAATGGGGAGAAAAGCCAGTGGGATGACAGAAAACACACATGACCAAGGCATCAAGAGTCTGTCAAAGCAGATGGTTTCTGTCCCTGTGCTGGCTGTGCTGCTCTGTCCCGCTTCTACTGTGGCTATATGTAAACTGGTAAACTCAACAGTGCCAGGACATAGACACAGGCATTGGTCCTTGAGCTGTTACTGTAGCATGGTTTTGGCCTGGGACTGCTAGTAGTCTCCCCAAAAAAATTCCTGGGCACAGTTTAGGCATTAGCATGGACCAGAGACAGGCAACGTGGATGTAACTGCCTTGTTTCAGAGGCAAGGATGTTTAACAGAACGGAAGTGACTACACTGTGGAAATTACCAGCTGCATCTCTTCCTGGTTCTTAGGCCATTTAATTTACTGGTATAACAACAGTCTGCAAGTTCAATTGAGTTTGGAGGCACTTATCTTTCTTGCCTTTGGAACAGGAAGCTACTGACCCTATTCAACTACCTTTTCCAAAGTAAGTGTTTTATTATGGCATGAGTGGAAAAATACATTTCAAAATTACCAAGTGAGTCCTCTAGTTAGTCCCATCTGAGCTCAGGTTCCCCATCAAGCTTGTTAGGCTTACAAGAGGGAAAGAGAACAGGGAAGAACGAAAGAACATCTCTGTTACCTTCCAAAACCTTGAACTGGCAAAGTCAACCAACAGTATTTTCTAGTATGTTTTCAGAGATTAAGAAAGAAAACTATGTAATTTATATTGTATAATTTCCATTTCATAGTTATTATGCACTTCATTTTGAGCAAGATATTTTGCTATGTAAATAAGGATTTTGATTACATCATGAAGTTATTAGCACCAAAATGCAGTCTTACACATTTTACAGGGAAAAAAAAAATCCTTCAATAGTTGTCACCTCCTAATCTACGTTTAATTACTGTAAGCAGCAAAGGGACATTTCTATCCTTCTGGGACAAATTGCTACCTCTGTATTTTGAGGTTTTGTGCTACAAATCTTCCCCTAAAAAGGAGCAGCCAGCAGGTTAAAGACAGACCGTGTGAGCAGTATCTTTTATCTTGCTTCCTCCCCAACTTCGAAAAAAGCGTACTGAAAAACTTGTTAACAAGAATCCAGCTTCAGATCTTTTCCGCAGCAGTACGGGCCTTCGGGGGCGGGAGGGGAGAGGACAGACAGCGCTTTCAGACAGCAAGAGTTTCGTGAAGTGGGAATGTCCGGTGCAGGGGCACCCCCCCGGTCCAAGCACACCTCCCGCAGCCCATGCCCGGCTCTAGGCCCCAGCGATGAGCGCCCGCCCCGGCAGCGCCTCCCAAAGCGCAACGGCAACACCGGCCGCTGAGGTACGGGCCGAGCGGCGCCGTGCGACCCGCGGCCCCCAGACTACGCTCAGAGGCGCCCGGAGGCCGCGGCGGAGCCACAGCGGCTCAGCAGCCGAGGCCACGCCAAGCACCCGGCGCAGACGATACCACCCAACGCCCCCTCAGGCAGCGGCCCGGCGCCCCGCTGCGCATGCTCGGTGCAACCTCCCACGCGTGCGCGCCTCGCGCGTGCCCAGCTTGTCGGGGGGCGCCTGCGCAGCGAGGCCGGCGGTGGGGCGGCTGCTGCTGTTGCTGCTCGTGCTGCTGCCTCCGCTGCTCCCTCCGCGCCGCCCGGATCCCTCCGCCGCGATGCGGAGCGTCCAGCGCCCCGCCCAGCGGCGCGTGTCGAGGGCTGCCGCCGCGGAGGGCCGCGGCCTGTGAGCGGGGCGGCGGGGGCTGCTCGGTCGCTTCCGGCGGGCCCGGCATGGCGGGGCGGCGGTGCGCGGGCGGCACGGCCGCCTTGGCTGAGGCGCCGGGCTGCGGCACGGCGGCGGAGCCGGCTCGGGAGCTGTTCGAGGCCTGCAGGAACGGGGACGTGGAGCGGGTCAAGCGGCTGGTGCGGCCCGAGAACGTGAACAGCCGGGACACGGCGGGCAGGAAGTCCAGCCCGCTGCACTTCGCCGCAGGTACCGGCCTGGGGCCGTCCTTACCGCCTCTGTGGGGAAGGGGGAGCCCGGGGGCAGCCCTGCCGGCCGCCAGGCCCGCTGGCGGGACGCGCACCTCCGCCGCCGTCTTGGCGCGGGGCCTGGGCAGGGACGGGCCGCGGAGGAGAACGGGGTGCGCCGTCCGCACC
Organism: Calonectris borealis; assembly: GCF_964195595.1. Taxonomy (NCBI): domain Eukaryota; kingdom Metazoa; phylum Chordata; class Aves; order Procellariiformes; family Procellariidae; genus Calonectris; species Calonectris borealis. Next base: position 25,489,729 of record NC_134318.1, read on the forward strand.
GGGCCCCGCCGCAGCGGGGGGGCCGGAGCCCTTCGCCGGCCCCCGTGTGCATCCGGCGCCCGAGCCGTGGCTGTGGCCCTCTCTAGGCGCGACGCCCGCTCTCGCGTGGCTGGTTAGCTGACACCCACGCGGTGATGGTTCCTGAGTGGTACAGGTGGGGTCTGGTTGGTTGGTCTTTTTGTTGTTTTTTTTTTTTTTTTTTTAAATAATAAACCTCAGCTGGCGTTGGGGACATCTGGACTGAGTTTTAGACTGTTCATGTTGTGGCATGTGAGCTCTGGCAGGTGACAGATGTCCCAGGTACTGTTTCCATTGATTTCAGCAGGTCTGCTCATTTTTAAAATTTCACCCATGAAGGGTGCCAGTCAGGTAACACCGTTTCTAAGCTTTTTGCATTCTTATCTTTAGCAAATAGACTTTGTTAATTCGGGACTTAGATACGCAAGCAACTGACATCGCAGAACAACTGCTTTCACTGGCAACAAGCCAGAAGATTGTATCCCACCTTTTTCAGACAAAGACCTGACTGTGACTGTTGTTTTCATGTCGTTTGTTTTGATTTTATTACAGCATTAGATGTAGGACCCCAAGGCTGGCAGGCTGCAGAAGGCAGCAGCTTCTTTTCAGCTAAACAATATGTATAGTAATAAAGATGTTTGTTTCTTCACTGAATTGTTTTGGAAGACGTTTCTACTTAAGGTGTCCTTTCCTCGCATTCAGTAGACTTAACAGGTCCAAGTTCTTGAAAGCCTCTCCAGGACAGCTGCATTTCACGGATTTAAGAAACTTGACCAAAAGAGAGCCCAGGAGACAACTTAAAATATCCTGTCAGAGGAAAACAATTTTGCAGCTATCTTTTTATATGCAGCAGTCCTGCATGTTCGCTAACAAACTCTGAACTTCTAAACAAATGAGTATGTTTTACAGCATTTTGGAGAAATGAGGGGGTTTTGTTTTGTTTTAATGTGCCCAAGATGTTCTTCATGCAATATAGTGATCTAGTTTATCTCTCTGGACAAGAGTGATCTGTTTTGACTTCAAAAAACAGAACTCCTGATCTATAGAAAGCTTTTTCTTTAAAAAATGCATAGCCATAAGTTCATGTAGTTGTTAGACTTCTAGTGTTAAACAGGTTGGTGTGTAAATGGGGGAGGCCATTGCCATGCTTACGTCTACTTCAGACTTGATGCAGAGAAATTAATTCTCCTCTCACAAGACTGTAGGAGATGCCAAAAGTTTCTGGTTAACATGTGGCATAAAAGACTTGTGTAATTTCTCGATTCAACACTCTTCCACTGCTTAAGGTAGAAATCTGCTGTTGTCAGCCTACCTGCAATAGACTCAGTGTGGAAGATGGACATAAGTAAATACTGGATTTTGGGGTTATTGTTTTTGTTTTGTTTTGCTTTGCATTATTCACAGTTGGAGTAATACTAGCTTCTTTTGTCTTCTGTCTCTAAAGGAATTACATTCCAGGAAGTAAAAGCAAAAGTCTGTTGTATTCTTGCTTTGTTCAGCCTAGGTGGCTAGGTGTTCTTAGAAAATACATTACAAAACTTTTCTGACTAATTTCATTCAGTTTCAAGACTTCTTTTATGGAAGAGGTGGAGCTGAAATATGAAGATAGGTTTTGTGTTGCCCTTTTTTCTTTTTTTAGTAGCATTCTGGGGTCTGAACTTGGGTTCCATTTTTTTAGTCTTTTCCCAGATCCTACCTAGCAATATAAAGAAATAAAACAAATTCCTCTTTTTCCATGTGTCATTTGTAAAGGTGGATTTTAAAATACATTAAAAAAATACTGCAAGCACTCCCTGGGCATGTGTCATTATTAGAAGTAATATGTATTGGGATCTTGGTGAAGGTTGCTCTTTGGATTTTGTAGTATACAATTGTGTGTGTGGTAGATAAGTTGTACTGAAGCTTAAGTCAAGAGCCCACCACCCTTCGCAACAAAATAGGCTCAGGCCTCTCTCACCATAAGCTGCACGTACTTCCTCAAGTCAATCCTTTTCATCACAGTGTATGTCAAACTTGAAAGTATCACAAGGTTTTAAGGACTTGGCAAAACCAAAATGCCCTTCCTGCAAACTAAAATTCATCGGGAAAATGAATGCCTGGGGCAGGGGAGAAGAATCAGAGCTCAGTTGTTTCTGTAGCTTTTCATCACATCAAAATTAGGTGAATGTCAATTATGACACAACAGTGACTGTAAATAAATAATTTTTTAAAAAATTATATACCGTTACAAGTTTCTATGGTGATTAATATTCAGGATTTGTCAGCTAAAAGTTTGTAACTGTTTGGGGAAGAAGTGCAGTGAGCTACTCAGCTGTCGTAGATGGTAGAAGAGTGTCAGCTGGAGGCCCTGAGTAGCCCTTCTACTTTGCAATAAGAAATAAAGTGTTCATCATGATGAGACAGTTATCTTGCACAGTTGCAAGCTGTGATACCATTTAGTTGGTCTTTTGATAGAAGCTCAAGAGCCAAAAAAAAAACCCCACCCCTTAAAAATGACAATGTTTTGTTTTGTTTTTCTTTTTACGCATTGAAATTGTTTTTGCAGCAGTGGACTAATGGCAAAGAGGAACTGTTACAGTAGGTAGTGGCTCCCTTCACTGTGTCAGCAAAGGCTGTCCACTCTTTCCACTCTCAGTGAAAACAAGAGAGAGCAGAGGGACCATCGTACAGAGTTTGGCCACCTCCTCTGTACACATACCTCGTTTAGAAAATAATGAGAAAATACTTCTCTTTCCATATATGGTGCCCTCTTGTACAGATGCTTCCACAAGGAAGTAAGGAATCCCTGCTGTGCACTCAGTGCTGTAGAGAAGTTGCAAAAATTGGCGTGATGCAAATGAGCCTGTCCCAACATTAAAATAACTGCAGGTAGTTTAGGGGTGTTGCTATACTTAGGGTATTTTCCGAATGGATACAGGCTTTGCACAGAGAGAAGTTGTGGGTTGCTCATGAACTGTATCTGATTGAACCTATGTACTAAACAGAGGGCATCCAGGTGAATTCTCTATGCCTATAATGAGGTTTACTGCAGCTGCTTTTCAATTACGGTATTGATTCCTGCTAAGGTTGGCATTTTTACATTCAAAAACATGGCTATACATCAAAGCTTGGAGGGACGGGAGTGCCTTCTGTATGAGATTGAGTGATGTTTTAACTACCAGACGTGTAACTTCTGGACAGATAATTTGATCAGAGGCTTTTCTAACATAACTAAGCAGTTCTGGAAAACATTTTTTGGTACTGAAAGAAGAAGATACCAAGCAGTCTGTCATCAAATAACAGTTTGATGATGTGTTTGCAGGCCTCTGGCACTTGTGAAAAGTCTCATCTGAGTAGATACTTGAAAATTTAGCAAAATTTGGGTATACATTCAAACTAGAAACAGAATTTTTTGAAATTTTGAAGACATAAGAAAAATTCAGGAGGACACATTGAAGAAAAATAGCATTTATAATATCTAGTTATGAAAGCTAAATTTATTTAAAAATGAGAAATGTGCTGCATATAATTTACTATATAGACAATATGACTGCGTGGGTATATGTTGTATAGGTGCTGATTTTTTTTTTGGCAGCAGAAATAAGCCTGCATGTGCAGTGAATATGGCTTATTGTGCCTGTGCAGATAAATTGTTTTTGCATGAACCACACGTCTGATCCAGTTGTCACCTCACGTGTGCTGAGCTCCTGTTCTCTGTTGGGACAGGCAAGGTGCCTTCTGTTAGTTTTAAGATGGGTAACTGTCATGTTGAGACTCAAAAGTGAATTTGCTGTACAGTATGTGGTTCTATCGAAGTTGAGGTCATAGCAAGCTAAGATTTTAATTATTAATAATGTATTATTATTAATAATATATTTTGAAGAACTGAAACACATCACCAGTATAGTCTTGTGACTGTTACTTAAAAATACCTTGGAGTTCATTCTGGGATTAAAAAGTTTCAAATGAAATTATTTTTCTAATAACCAGAAACCTGTGGAGAATGTGGTTCCTTACCAGATTTTGAGGGAAGAGGAGGAAAGATAGAATTTAACAAAGGTTTTTCTGAGTACCTTTCCTGGCCTTTTTATCTTTGGCATATACAGCTTGTATATGAGATCTCCTCTCAGCAGGTAGGTTCCAGAAATTGCTTAATAATGGCAGTGTTTGTTTTTTGAGCTCTCAATAGGGAAGGTGAAAGTACTTGTTACTCTAGGATTTCAGTTGCTGTCAGTCTGGGAGAAGGATTTAGTGAATAGTCAGGTTTAGTGAAGAACAGGCTATGAAAAAGTTGAGTTGCAACTAAACTAAAACTAAAAAGTTCAGTTGTAACTAAAATGTTGCCACTTCTCATATACTTCTGTGACTTTGTCACTGAAATGCTGCATAGTTATCAGGAATAAACATCATTTGTAGGTTATGGTTGCAGGGACTTCTACCTACCTACTGACATTCCATGGATAATTTGTAATGAAGTTTAAATTTGCTACAATCCGAGTATCGCTGGTGTTGGCAGCTGTGTGATGATTCAGTCTGAGGATAAAGATCAAGACTTCATCCCCACCCAGTTCCTGATCTCTTCATGAAAACGGTTTGCAACTCAGATATTTAAAGCAAGGAAGGCCAAGTCCTGCACACACAGGTTATTTCCCAGAAGATACTTGGCACAGATCTGATACATACCAAAATATGGCTCTTACCTGCCCTAATAATCCCTGAGACCCAAAGAGACCTTCATGAAACCTTTGAGGGATTTCTGTAGGCAGTGGCCTTTGGAACATAACCAGATGGGCATAATGGCTACAGGCAGAAGTCCTAAGTCATTCTGGCCTCTTGTGAAGATATTAGAGAAAACATAGATATAGTTTATAAGTTTGATGTCCTGGTTTATTTGTTGTTATATAAATATGCAAGATACAGCTGAAATTAAACAATAGTAGCTATAGAATTGGCTTATAAGAGCAATTACTTTATTTATGACGTGTTTCTAGCCCCCAGTGTGCAAGTGGGCACATTTTTTTGCTGCCTACTAACTTGAATGACAGGATTGTAAAAAAGTGCCTCAGAATGCATAAGAGCATTTTTGTACTTCAGTCATGATCAAATATTTATAATCATTTTAGGCATCACTGAAAATAGACATGAATATCTTTAAGTTATGGTTGTACATACTCTTGTAATAAATTTCTTCAGTAGAGAATGGTCTCAGATAAACTTCTTATGTCTCTAAGGGTTTTCTTAAGTGATCATTTCAAAGATGGAAACTGTGTGCACGTTATGTTAATTATTCCTTAGAAAGCAAATAGCCATGCTTCTAGTTTTAGCCCGAAAGCAGTGCTGCTTACTTGCTTTTTTTAAAAAATAAGCAATGTGTTTCTGTAAAATACTTTTCATGTTACATGAACGTTTTTTTTAAAAGCTTAGTGTATGAATTGTACATGCATTGACTCGTAGCCAGTCTCATCCTTACTGCTCCCAGGGCTCATCTGTTGGTCCTTCCACAAACTGGCCGTGGGTTGGCAGAGTATCATACAAAATATTGTTCAGTTTAATATCCATATAAAATGACTAAACGAGGTTTTGTTCTTTTTGTTATGTTTTCAAGAAGCTGTTGACTCATGGGGCCCTATCAAGATATTAATTGTTCCAGTAATCTTGAATATTATTTTTCTACTGATTTTAATCTAATTTTTAGGAGTTTCAAAAATAGCCTTAGCGTATAAATGCTCCTTTAGTAAAGAATGCCAGTTGTGATTGTTAGTTAGAGTGGTTACTGTTATTTAAGTTATTGTTGTTTTAATTTGTGTATGTGGGACAGGGAATTCTTTTACCCCACCCCAACACCTTTCCTCCCTAGCAGGTGGAACAGAGCTCTTTATCTTTTCCAGGTTTTGGTCGGAAGGATGTAGTTGAATATTTACTTCAAAGCGGTGCCAATGTCCATGCGCGAGATGATGGAGGCCTTATTCCTCTTCACAACGCTTGCTCTTTTGGTCATGCCGAAGTTGTCAATCTTCTCTTGCGGCATGGTGCAGATCCTAACGCTCGGGATAATTGGAATTACACTCCGCTTCATGAAGCTGCCATTAAGGGCAAGACAGATGTCTGCATTGGTAATTTTCTCCCACTGTTCCTGTGACTGACTCGTTTCTTTTCACTGTGAAAAATCAAGACCCTTTTAAAGTCCATTTTTACTCTATAAAGCTATGGCTGGTGTAAGGATTAAAACTAAAAATCTTTCATAAACTTAAATTCATATGCCAGTTTTATAAGAAACAAGTTTTTAGATCTGTTTTTGGTAATTGCCTAAGTATAAAGGTTCACATTGACATCATAGGGAAAGAGCTTTAGAGTGATGTGATGTGATGGAGCTAGGTTCTCTTCTACTTCAGCCTAGATTCTTATGCTGCCTTCTGCTGCTACTCACAGTGCAGTGGAAACAACAAAACTGGTTTTAATAATAGATTCATTCTGTCTCTGTGTGTAGTAGCCATGTTAAATTACTTAAGGATAGGAGCTAAACTTCAATTATGTTGACCACTTGTTTTGCCCACACAGTTCTTAAGAGTTAGGAAGAGGTAGAAAGTTAGATATGTGGTCAAGAAACTAATTTTTTGATTGTGTGGTTTGCTTCCATTTACTTTATTAAGGAGCACATCTGGAGGGTTGTATATATAACATTGCCTGTTTGGCCCCAATATCAGTGCAAGATGCATGGCCTGCTGCTACTGTGTACAGTTTAGGGCATAGTCACCTGTGGATTTGAAGCAGCATGCTCTGGAGCTGATGGGGAGTAGCTACTGTTTTTTGTGGTCTGTCAGTCATAGTCTTTCAGCTGAGATTGCCTCCTGCTAGTCTGTGATTGTTCCATTTCTGCTCTGCTTTTTTCTCATAAAATGTGTCCAGGCATGTTTCACTAGTTAAACTGTTCGCTGCTGACATTAAGGAATTCTGACACTAAAAATTTGAGAGGGGAAGTTAGGATCAGTAACTGGATGTTTCTTTTGTTGCTTGTGGCTTACAGTAATGATACGTCTCATAAGCCATGTCTTGCAGAATTGTTTTCTCATGGAAAACTTTGGCATTTTGTAGTGCTGCTGCAGCATGGTGCTGAACCAACCATTCGGAACACAGATGGAAGAACAGCTTTGGATTTAGCAGACCCGTCTGCAAAAGCAGTGCTGACTGGTAAGTGATAATCTTTCAATTACGTTATGACTAATAACAGCCGAATGAATGTAATGCAGTATTGGGGGCGGGGGGGTGTCTGGTATTACTTTAATTTCTCTCTGTTTTATAATTCTAAATAGAAATTCCTATATGGCCTTCATGATCTCAGTCATGGGATGTATTATGGATAAATAGTTTATTGTGCTAGTTCAGCAATGGACTGTCAAATTTTTAGCACCACGTTCTCTAACATTTTGGAAGAGGAGGATAAGTAGTGAACTTCACGTATATAGATATTTATTTAACAACTAAAGAAACTCCCTTTTATCTTCCAGGTGAATACAAGAAGGATGAACTCTTAGAAAGTGCCAGGTATGCATGTTTGGAAGATATCTGGAATTTAATTATATTTTCAGAATTGTCTAGGGGTTTGTATGTAATGAATATATATATATATATATAGGCTTTTGAGCTGGCATTCCATCTAGATGCTAAGCTTTGGCTGTTATGTGTGAATAAAGCTACAAAAATAATTATATAAATGCATTTCTGCTTTCCCTTTAATGCTGACAATACAGAAGTGAATGTATTGCTTCAGAACAGAACTGCTGAACATTATAGCTAGGAAAAATATAAAAACATAATAAGCTACTAAAAACTGGAATAAAAAGAATTCTGCCCATTTCATATCTTTTTTTCCAGGAGTGGAAATGAAGAAAAGATGATGTCTCTTCTTACACCATTAAATGTTAACTGTCACGCAAGTGATGGCAGAAAGGTATTTTTGTTTAAAACCTGATTTAAAATTAGTTCACTCTTACACGTTTTGCAGTTATTGTTTGACCAGATTTTAAGAAGGTTAAACATAGAATCTATCTGTTTTCTTTAATATATATGGGGAAATAAGATTGTACCTCTCTAGCAGCTAGCTGGTTTTTTTGTTTGTTTTTTAACTTTAAAAGGACTATGTAGGTATTTCCAGCTAGGAGCAATAAACAAACACCTTTTCAATTGGAACTTGTGTTTGACCTTCATATCTGCAGTGATAAAGAAGGGAGGCCTTTTCATAGATTCTTGTTGCTATCATGAAGAGACATACACAGGCCCCATACTTGCCATACACCCTAGGCCAGTTATTCCTGCTGTTTCAGGAACAAGCTATTCATCTCTACAAGTATTGGTAAAGAACTATGTGAAAAAATGTTCAAAATCTCCATTCTAAAAATACTGATAGTCTCCTGGGTTCAGCCCCTAGCCTACTGAAGGTTCAGATTATTGAGTATCAAATTTTGGCGTCCTCGTTGTTCTCATTAAGTATGTGTACTCATTCACTTAGGTTTTGTTTGAATGAGTTTCCCTGTTTAAGGCTTTGTGGTAAGATATTGGGATCCCCAAAATACCTATGCATCTCTATTTTCTTACCTTCTAGTTACGAGACTCATCCTCCAGGAACTGTACAAACCCAGTTCAATTGATGGATTTGTAAATGAAGAGGATTAAGATTTCTCTTCACTAATTTGTAGCTCTGCCCTTGGTGCTGCTGATGGGTATGCTTGAGTGGGTTTGCTAGAAAAGATCATAGAGCAGTTATCTGACTGCTCTGTGGAGGGTGAGAATTTAGAAGAGAAGATTAAGTTTCCCCCACACCCCACTAACTTACTGCACTCACAGATGTGGATAACAATCTCTGTTGATAATTTCTAAACGTAATCTGTTGATTGGTAGGGAGACCTCTTTGTAATTTAGCAGTCATTGTTTCTAATGGCCATCTTATTTCTCCTTTCACAAGGGACAGTTTGTCCCAGCAAAGTATTTATTGTTATAGGCTAAAAGACAAAAATGGACTGCAGGACTCAAAAATCCTTTAAAGAGGGCCTTCGTTGCCAGAATGTATTAATGATGAAGTAAATTCAGGATTTGTGTTTATGATGACTGCAAGAGTAGTCAGTAAACAATGAATATAGTTATCAAATGTCTGATTCAAGCACTCTGTTTTTTTTAATGTTGCAACAGTAATTAGTACTGTTACTAAGTTTTGAAAAAAAAATTAAAAATCAACCCTTGATTTTGTGTTACTGATTACTTCTACATTCTGTCATTTCAGTCTACTCCTTTACATTTAGCAGCTGGGTATAACCGTGTAAAAATAGTACAGCTCTTACTGCAACATGGGGCTGACGTACATGCTAAGGATAAGGGGTAGGTTCATTTTTCCTTTGTTCAGAATAAACAGAATTTGTTAAAAATTGAGATGAAGTAAAGAAAAGCAATACTATTTTAACCGTGAAGAATTTCTAACTTGAGACCATTATGCCATCTTTAGCCTTCCTGTTATGACAAAAATGCAAAGTGTACAGGCTAAAGTCTTGTGAATCAGTAGGATCCAAATTGAGCTGACCATAGAACATGCTGCGTTTTATCACTAGCGAAATTATTGTCTCTTGTTTAATAAAATATGCTCATACCTCACTGTGAAGTCAGCAAATGTTTCTGTGCTGCTTTTTGCAAAGAATGTGATAAAAATTGAAGATCTGTTTCCCAGAGATTTTATTTGGACTACATTTTCAAGCATTTGGTTGTTATGTCAGGAAATGTAGTGAAATATAGACATGCTAAGTTTATTTAGTTACATAAAATATAATGGAAAACCTATTTTTAAAATGTGTATTTATGTACATTAAGGATTATGGAAAGCAAACTCTTATTTCTCCTTTTTCCTAGGATTACTTCACAGCGACATAAATAGCTGCCCGATCAGACAGCTTTAATTTGTCCCCTTGGGGTTGGAATTCACTTTTGTCATATCTCCCTTACTAGCCCACAGTGAAAGAATTCACTTTGGCCAATTTCTCACTTGCTCCTAAGACCACTAGGTTTGAGAAAGTATGAAGCTGGATTTAAAACCTGTAGCTCTGCTGTTACTGTAGAATATTGTACATTAGCCAGTAAGACTTCTTTAGTTTCCAAGGGAGAAGATAATCTTACAGCAATGTTCTTGTGAAAAAGGAACTAATTACTGTCACTCCTGAAAATCCTCTGCAGATAGTTCTTCCTGCTTAGGGTTCTGAGTCTGAGCGGAACCATTTCATTTGCAGTAAGACGGTGCAATTAATTTGTCATCTTCTGATTATTTTAAACATTTATTGTTCTGAAAAATGCTGATGGGGTTTTCTGAGTTCTTCTCCAGCTTCGTATTTCCCCTCAAATTGATTTGAACACCTGTCATATTATTTTTGTAAAATGTTCAAGGTGCAACATAGTACCATTTGCAATGCTAAAATAATCCTCCTCCCCCTTTCTCTCCTATATAGAGATTTGGTGCCACTTCACAATGCCTGTTCCTATGGTCATTATGAAGTAACAGAGCTTCTAGTAAAGGTTAGTCTTTGAAGAAATTAAATTGCATATTATTAAATAAGAACAGTTTATAATAGACTAATGCAAGTTGCATTTTTTTATTTCATACTTAGATTTACAAAATTTAAAGAACGATTAATTGCTTTTGTTCTACATGTTAGTTAGTGATTATTAAACTGGAGCTACAGAATCTTCTGCTTGCAAGGAAGCTTTTTCCTTATAAATGTGCTTTCTGTTTTTAACACACTCTGCTCCAAAGGTGAATGTTTTTGTACCACCAAGTACTTCTTATCTCAACCTTTCTACCTTCACCCAAAAAACCCCACAAAAACCCCACAAAAACTAAGCAATACTGTGAGTTTGACAATAGAAAAATATTTCAGAAGACAGAGTATTAAGAGGTTTTTGAAAAGAATACTGGTAAAGATCATAAATATTTTCAAATTAAAGAGTAATCAGTCTCTTGAGGGAATGAACTTTACAACATCAATTCTGGCCCTGAATTGTAGCCTTCACCCCAAAAGAAAGAAAAAATGTGTCAATTTTTTTTTAACGTACGTGAACTCCCAGAACTGAGTGGCTTATCTGGATTATGTTAATCTTGAAGATAAAGATGATGCGCATTAAACTAGTGGCTCAAAGATGTGGCCTGCAAAAATCTCTGAGTGTTGTCTGCCAGGGGACTTTTGAACTGTGCCCATTCTCAGCTGCTACAGCAAATCATGATGATTATAACAGCTGGGGGTGTTCTGTTAGATAACTCTAGATGTTTGGAAGCTCAGGGAATAGCTGCTGCTGTTCTATCCTGTATGTCTCAGTCCCCACTAATTCCCTGTGTCTTTCTATTTGTTTAGCAAAATTTAAGTAAAAATTATTGAAATAAGCATATATTGTAGTAAGTATAAATAGTCAAGATTTTTTTTTTACTTCAGAGGCCAATTGTAAAGTGAATCTTTACAGTTGTGGTACTAGACGAAAAAAAAGGCTCTTGCTTAGACACTACTGTGTGGCTTAACTGTTAAGCTAGAGTTGTATTCCCTGTTGTATTTCTGCTCCAGTGAATCTTGAATTATCTTTTGCAAAGCACTACAGCTGTAACAGGAGCAATGGGAAAGAGTATATCCTATCAAACTTACTTACAGACAGAACTCAAGGTGCACACAGAATGTTACTGGAAAAGAATTACACAGATATTAATCATCCAGGAGTATTACTTTCAGAATCTTGTACTTAAATGTTTTGAATTGAAGTCAACTTTGAGTGCCTATTTCCTTCTAAATATCTCGGCATTCATATCTTGGAGGGTATGCACAGAACATGTATTTATCTTAGTGCAACTGTTGGCTCTAGACTTTTTCTAGAGCAACAAGAAACAGGAGTTTTTTCAAAGGTCGTTTGGAGTATACGAATTAGGCTCTTTCTCCAATTTGACCTGTAGCAGAGCTACTCTCCTTTTAGAGATACTGGAGAAAGCCTGAAGAGACTAGCCTGCCTTTGACTTCTTTGAATGCACCTGTGAGACACTAGAGGATTAAAAACTGCAGTGTGCTGAAATGTTGTGTTATATCGAAAATGAATGTCTGGAGAATGTCTTGGATACAGTTTGCATACAAGCATTGATTTTTATTTTAACAGTCTACTGCATTGAAATTAATGACAGAAATCTTTTTCTAACGATCTGGTTTTGATATTGCATCTTTTTTACCCCTTTCCCTTTCAAGCATGGAGCATGTGTGAATGCAATGGATCTGTGGCAATTCACCCCTCTGCATGAAGCAGCTTCTAAGAACAGGGTGGAAGTATGTTCTCTTCTGTTAAGTTATGGTGCTGACCCAACACTGTTGAACTGTCACAACAAAAGCACCATTGATTTGGCTCCAACACCCCAATTAAAAGAACGATTAGCATGTGAGTATGAAGTGAGATAAGTTCTACAGTGATAGATTGTATTGTGTACTTAGGTTCCCTAGGCAGTGACCTGCCAGAAATCAGATTTAGAAAATGCTTACAATTTCCAAGCAATTGTGCAATGTCGGACAGTACATTTCACTGTTCATAATTTGAGATAGCTAGATTTTCTGAATGTAGGCATTTAAAACAATTTTATTGTCAGTTTTATAGTCATGTGGTTGTGATGGGTTTTGTAGCTTTTCTTCCCTGAATACATGCTTTCCCTCACGACCTTGCCAGTACACTTTCATTTTCCATACTTGCTCCTGTCATTGCATTAAGACTGTTGAAATATTCATTTTTATTCCACTGTGTTTTGTTTGAAGAAAAGACATAACCATTTAGAATGCTGAATATATTCGAGTATGTCACAATCGCAGAAAGTTCAAAGAAATTGATGAAAGGCATTGATTTTTGTCCAGCAAACTTGAGTTGAAAAGAATGCCCTCAAATTCTGTCCTAGAGTGGTATAGCTTTCTGGGATATGTACAAAAATTATCAGTAAAAACTACATTAGACTTCATGTTAGCATCTAGAAATGGTTTTCCAAAGACAGGTCAGAAGTAGAAATTTATATATGCCTGAATTGGTACATATGCAAAGAGTGGAACCTAGGACAGTGGTGAGTGAAACAGATCTTATTCAGCCAGTTTGGATGTCTCTAGGTTTGGTTTAGAAACAAAGCGCATGCCGGTAGTGTTTTGACTTAGCTAACAAGTTCTGTCAAGTGATGTAAAAGCTTAAGTCTTAGTTGGAAATGTCTGCACCATGGTCTGCTGAATAAAATGAATATTTTTATCTGACTGAAAGAAACAATGCTCTTGATCCTTCTTGAGTTAAGGAGTGTAACCTGGAATGTATTTATTTCTTTTTAAAGATGAATTCAAAGGTCACTCACTGCTACAGGCTGCAAGAGAATCAGATGTAGCTCGTATAAAGAAACATCTTTCTTTGGAGACAGTGAACTTCAAGCATCCTCAGACACATGAAACTGCATTGGTAATATCTCAGGATTTATTAATTATTTTGCATATATTGTGGCTGACCTAAACATACTAGGTAATAGTTTAGAACTAAAAATTTCAGTGTCAAACAGTGTCATTCAGACCAACCTGGAATATCCAGTGTCTAGCTTAAACAAATAACATGGATTAATATTTTGTTCTTAAGGTTAATGTTAAGACTGATCTAAATTAATTTAGGTTGTCTAAATGACTGTTTTTCTGTAGAATAGTCTTGTTTTAAGCAACAGCAAGCTACATATGTAGCTTTGTTTGTAAAGTTTGAAGGTTTCCAGCAATTATTGGAAAATAACACAGTAAATCCAAAAGCCCACGTGGAATCTCCTGAATTAATAAGCTTCTACATGTGTTTGGTTTTTTTTTTCTGTTGACTTTGCTCACAACCAGGTCTTAACTGCCAACTGATCAGCAAGCAGTAAAACCTGTATATTGCTAGCTAGTTGTTAATGCTACAATTTTTAATGTTCTCAGCACTGTGCTGCTGCATCTCCATATCCTAAGAGAAAACAAGTATGTGAATTGCTGCTGAGGAAAGGAGCCAACATCAATGAAAAAACAAAAGAGTGAGTGGTTACAAATGAATACTCCTAAGTGTTTGTTTAGAAGATTTTGCAAAATACATTTTGAATTATTCTTTCTTTTTTTTTTTTTTAAAGCTTCTTGACTCCTCTGCACGTGGCATCAGAAAAGGCTCATAATGATGTTGTTGAAGTAGTTGTGAAACATGAAGCTAAGGTATGAGTTACTATTCATACCTTTTTTTGTTGAGGTTTGCCTACTATATAGGTTTTCATAGCATGAGAATGGACAGCTGAGTAGACAGACTTTTCTAAGATAATTCATTTTGGAAGGTTGTAGATTTATACACTTAAGACATAGGCCATCAATCCATCAGTACAGCTATATACAGTGAGGCATCATCATTGTTTTGGTACTATTTTATAAGAAGTAGTATGTAGTTGTTCTCACTGTTAACTGAAAGCTCGTAGAGTGTCTTATTTGGTGCTTCATTGACCAGCAGTAGTAATGAAATGCTTAAGGAAAAAAAAAAGTAGGGGATATATACAAACAAGAAGCTAGACTGAACTGTAAACCAAGTAGATTTTACGTGATGTTTTGTGCAGTAAAAATTACAGTGAAGGCAAAATGTTAAATCATAACACAGTGTTTAGTTCAAATACACAGCATTTAGTTCAAATTTCCACAAAAAGGAAAAATGGAAAGGAGATCATCTCTATAATGCTTGAGTCCTCCAAAAGTAGGAGTTGAACCTCTCTGATGTAAATTTGATTACAGCCTGACTGCTGTGAAGTTTCTAAAGCAATGATCAAAAACAGAGGAACAGTAGGGAATACAAGTAACCTTTGGGTGCAGAGTTTTAAATTGTTGAATACACCTTGACTGAAACAATAGAAAGTCCTCAATCTGAAAGACCACAATAAGCCAATGCAGGTAAAAGCTGTTCTACATGTTGGCACTGAGGATTTGTGCTGCCGTGAGCAAAATAATGACCTGCTTCTGTATGTGGTAAAATTGCTGTAACTGTTTGTTTACGCTGGATTATTCACATGCTTCTAAAAGGGGGCTATTCTTCCTCAGTAAAATAGTTTTAACTTTATGCACTGCTTTTGTTAAAATTTTATCTTTTGAAATGTCATGACCTTTGGAAATAGGCTGAATATGTTCTTTTAATTAAAGTAAGAATAATACATGCGAAACTCTCCCAGTCAGCATTGAAAACAGCTTTAATACTAAGTTTTGATGGTGGTATTTCTTGTCTGTGTTACTTTTAGGTTAATGCGTTAGATAATCTTGGCCAGACCTCTCTTCATAGAGCAGCACATTGTGGTCATCTTCAGACGTGCAGGTTGCTGTTGAGTTCTGGGTGTGATCCTTCCATTGTGTCTCTGCAGGGCTTTACAGCCTTACAAATGGGGACTGAAAGCGTGCAACAGCTACTACAAGGTACAACTGATCTATTCAAGATCCACTTCTGAAGTAATGTGGTGCTTCATTTTACTTGCCCTTTCAAGTGCTGTCAAGAAATAATAGTGAACACAAGCGAGGAGAAAAAAAAAAAGTACTTTCTACAAAAGACAGCACTGGGTTGTGCAGTTCTTATTCCATAACCACGTCCACAGGGAGAGTGTCTGTTCTAGGTGTAGTTAACAATATTGTTTACTCTCTAGTATTCAGCTACACAGATTGTCAGAGATGCTGAGAATGTTTCATGGTGTAGCCACCTGGAATCATTTTGAAAAAATCCTGACGTAGGAAGGGGGGAATCTTTTAAGTAAAAAATGAGTTTCAAAAGCAAAAAATGGCTGCTTTGCATTTATGAGCAGAGGCAGCAGGGTACGTGGATTTTTAAGAGTGAGGTTTGGACATTATACACATAGGTAAGCTTCTTGATATAGTGGAATTCTGAAACTGAGATAAGAATGTTTAGTTAGTTCCACAGTACTTCAAAATGAATAGGAAGCATGTTGCTAAAGGCAATTTTGCAAACACTGTTAGAGCTAATAGCTATAGTTGTAGATAGTAAGAAAAGGCAAAACTTGTCTATAATTGGTAAACTTTTTTTTAAGGGAAATCCTTGAAATACTCAAATGATTTCCAGTCTTAACAAATTCCTTCAACTACATACACTTATCTGTCATGCAACCTTATTTATTTTACAGAAGGTATCCCATTAGGTAATTCCGATGCAGATCGACAGTTGCTGGAGGCTGCAAAGGCTGGAGATGTGGATACTGTAAAAGTAAGCTTAAACCTGCCCTAAAAGTAACAGGGAATTATATCCCAAACTATAATTTCTCAAAACCAGCAATGAAACAGCCCTTCATGGACTGCAAAGTCACAGATGTGGATTTGGGAGGAAGGGAGTATTTAATTATTATTTTTCTTGGGACACAATCTTTGAAAAGTAAAGGTTTTATGTAAAAATAAATGAAGAAATAACTTTCTTTTTAATGAAAACAAGTTTTCAAAACTAGATGTGTATAACAACATTTTATGACTAGATTCAAAGTGTGCCAGTACTATGTATAGTGATGTATGCTTTGTTTTGGGGATTTCACAGAAACTATGTACGGTTCAAAGTGTGAACTGCAGAGATATAGAAGGACGTCAGTCTACACCACTTCATTTTGCAGCTGGATATAATAGGGTATCTGTTGTTGAGTATCTTCTTCAGCATGGAGCTGACGTGCATGCAAAAGATAAGGGGTAAATACTCAAATGTATATTTTCTGGGCAATTGTAATTGCTGAATACTGCTAGCTGATAAGCATTCCATCTTTCTTCAGACATTCAATTTTTTTATTTTCATGGAAAGTTCTGTTAGAATGAAGCTGTTCAGAATATCCACAAAAGCATTTTGCGGTACTTGAGACTAGAGCATCAAGAATTTCTCTGGCCCTGTGTTTTCACTTCTCTTCAGTGCCACTGCTGATTGCATTTTTACCACTTTGGCAGTAAATATTCCTACTACGTTAGACTATTGTGGAAATTTTTAAAAAAATGTTTTTGTTATGGTTTGATTGTTGAAGATGCACTGTGTTTTAAGTTTATATCACTTGTGAAAAAAGACACAATTTTTACAGAAAATTTTTCTTTTTTTTTAATTGTTTCCAGAGGACTCGTCCCTTTACATAATGCTTGCTCATATGGTCACTATGAAGTTGCAGAACTGCTGGTTAAACATGGTGCAGTTGTCAATGTAGCTGACTTGTGGAAATTCACTCCCTTGCATGAAGCTGCAGCAAAAGGAAAATACGAGATTTGCAAACTCCTGTTACAGGTATTACATATGCTGGAGAGAGGTTACTTTCTTTTCTTTCTTGTTCAGTCTAAAATGTGATCGGACGTCTTTGAGAAACTGGTTTGTGTTTTGTGGTTTCTAAATGATTGTAGTTAACTGTATGTTTTCAGTAGAAGGGATACTATTAGCAAATATGTTGTCCTTTCTCACACAGTAAATGAAGGCTCTCTCTGAAGGATTTGAGTATGTCAGAATATTTGCTCAATAAGGCATAAGATGCCTAAGATGCAACGTGTTCATTCTACTTACATACTTACCACCTGTTTTTGATGTGCACAGCATGGAGCTGACCCTACGAAGAAAAACAGAGATGGAAATACTCCTCTAGATCTTGTTAAAGATGGTGATACTGATATTCAAGACCTCCTTAGAGGAGATGCAGCCCTACTAGATGCTGCAAAGAAAGGTTGTTTGGCCCGAGTAAAAAAGCTGTGTTCACCTGACAATGTCAACTGTCGGGACACGCAAGGACGGCATTCAACACCACTGCACTTAGCAGGTCAGTGTTTTAATTAACTGGTGTGATCAGTGTTATTAGTTACTGTGGCTGATCTTTCTATGTCTAAGCAAGTTTAAAGTGTACCTTCAAGCTACAGGATTCCATATTTTCTCTTTAAAAAAAAATATTAGTATTTTATGCATATTAATCTTATGTTCCTCTTCTAAACTGTTTAACTCTAGTGACTTTAATTTCCTATTCTCTCTAGCCAAAGAGGATCTTTTATTGTTTATTGACAGAGGTTTTAAAACCAAATACTCTTAAATAGGGTGAAGCTGTTTTCACTAATAGATAATACACTGTCTTCACTGGGACTGACATCTTAACTTCCAAGTAATTTAAGTGAACTACTACTTTTCTACAACCTGTTGAGGTTGGTTTTTTAATATGTTTATTTATTCTGTCCTTTTGCAACCTTCCAGCTGGTTACAACAATTTGGAGGTTGCAGAGTACCTGTTACAGCATGGAGCAGATGTGAATGCACAGGATAAAGGAGGTTTGATTCCTCTGCATAATGCAGCATCTTATGGGGTAAATATCTCAAACTTTCTGAGGCTTTATTTGTTTTTAAAATAAATAAATAAAAGTGATACATTTCATTGACAGCATTGTGAGCTAATACTCCCTAGAAACCTTTTGCCATTAAGTTGTAATATAATCTTATTTGTAAAATGCAAAAAAAAAAATTTATCATAGTCAGCTCATTGTATAGGTGAAGACTCTCTTGAATTTGTAAAATCATGTTTGGAGTTTACAGAATTGAGTTTTCTGAATATGAGCACTTAGAAAGCCAGCAGCCTGAAAGGTGTTCCATAAAATGCATTTCCTTACCTGTGCCAGTCAAATTTTATCAGCAAGATCTCATTTTCATTCATTTGGCTGGTATTGAGACAGTAATTGTTTTTGTGGACTTCCTGGATCTTTGTACTTGGATCATGTCTTTAATCAAAACAGTTGGGAGTACTTTCCAAACTGGAAGTTCAAATTCAGGCTTTTTTTACTTCAGAAAATTGGGATTCTGTTGTAGTCTGTCCTTTTTTCACAAGAGAATGAATCTTAACTTTTTACTGGTATGTTATAAGTGAGGAAGAAAACACCTTTTAATACTTTTTTAATCATAATTAGAAAGTAAACGTATTCTAAGAAAATGAATGAGGATTACAGAGAAGTATCAGTAATAGTTCTGAGTTAGTTTAATACAGTGTGGTACCATGGAATTTAACAGGTATTTTTATTTTCCAGCATGTTGATGTAGCAGCTTTACTTATAAAGTATAACGCATGTGTGAATGCTACAGACAAATGGGCTTTCACACCCCTGCATGAAGCAGCCCAGAAAGGAAGGACACAGCTTTGTGCCTTGTTACTGGCACATGGGGCTGATCCTACTCTGAAAAACCAAGAAGGACAAACGCCATTGGACCTGGTTACTGTAAGTGATAGGGCTCTTCCTGGGAAATCTGTACTTACCTGCCATTTGTGGCAGCTGATTTAAAAACTATCCTTTAAAAAAATAGTTATATGGCAACTTCTGCAAAATTTAAAATACTGTGGTTTCTCTAGTGTTTATACGTGCCTGGTAAAGAAAGTCAGTAGAGCCTTTAAATATTTTCTTGCTTAAGACTTCTTATTTCAAGGTGGAATGGGAGGGCTGTGGTGGGGTGGGGAACCCAAAAGGAATTCATGCTTATAATTTGATGCTTTTAATTCGCTACTTATAGTTCGACTAATGCAAAAATTGTGGCAATAAAATGTGAGCAAACTTTGTAGAAACATAAATTTAGGAAACTATCTGGCTGTTAGTTTTTGAGTGTTTTTTTTCCTCTAAGTATTATAATACAATTGAAAGCTACACTCAGAATAACTGTTGTGTTTCATAAATTCTGGTTGCCAGTAGAAGCTTTTGTTCCTAGAAATAAATTCTCTTTAACTGTCCCTGAAGTTTTTTAGAAATATTGAAGTCTTTACTTTTTATCTTATTACCGTTTTTATTTACAAACATTTTACAGTCTCATGTATGCTGTTGCCACAAAAGGCTATTTGTAAACTGCATTGTGAAATGCATATTTTTCCAGTATGCATTTATTTATTTTGCAGTATACTTAAGAAGTCTGGAATAATGATAATGCGTTCCAGGAGTGTAAAAGCGTTCCTCTTTTAATAAATTGTTTTCTGCTATTTAGGCAGATGATGTCAGCGCATTATTGACAGCGGCAATGCCTCCTTCCGCCTTACCGACTTGCTACAAACCTCAGGTTATAAGTGTGTCTCAGACTACAGGTTCTACAGCTGATTCACTGTCTTCTGTTCCATCCAGTCCATCCAGTCTGTCTGCTGCAAGTAGTCTTGACAACTTGTCTGGTAGTTTTTCTGAACTTCCTTCTGTTGTTGGTACAAACAGTGCAGAGGGAGCTACTGTTCTGGAGAAAAAAGAAGGTGAGGCTTTCTCATTTAGGAATGAATAACATTTTCTACCATATGGTAAAAAGAATACACAAGTGTGAAGTTTCCCATGCAAGTTTCACGTGCACACAGTTACTATGACATACGCAGTATCCCTATTCCTTATGATGTCATTAATGACGAACAGAAGTCTAAAAAGTCTTGTAGTATAAGATTTTAGTACCTTCCTCCTACAGAATCTTTAAAATGTTCCTTTTTTTGCTTTACGGAACCAAAATGGTGAATTGTGTTTTAAAAGAGAAGTCAAATGAAATTTGGCTCCATACCAAGCAGTATTTTACTACAAACTTTATCTAGTTCGTAAGAGGCTGTTCTTGGATCAGATATCTTTAAAAGGTTACTTCTGTAACATTTTAGTTCTCAAAATATTTTCTGTTTGAACATGCACTTCTGGTAGCTAGTTAGTGGCTTATTTCGTGGAAGCACAAAGACTGCTCTTGGCGGGGGTAAAAATCTTAGAGTACTAGGGTAGATTAAGTAACAGTTGCCAGTGGTTAGTTCCTCATCTTCAGAAAACCAGGAATTTCTGTCTTTCTCATTATTGCCACAGACAGTGTGAGATGTGTATACTTTATTTTACAATACATATATGAAAGTTCATTGTGAGTTTTTCTTTTTACGCAGTTTCAGGTGTAGATTTTAGCATAAATCAGTTTGTGCGGAACCTTGGCCTTGAACATCTAATAGATATATTTGAGAGAGAACAGGTAAGTAGCTATATTTATTCCAGATACTTGGCTAGAAAGGAAAGGAATAAATGCTGACTGTTTAGAATAACGCAATGAGACAGATTTAAAGTGAGTGAATGTCAAAATGAATGTAATAAAGGAAAGGATTGTAACTGTGGGGTTTTTAAATTGATACATAATATAAATATATATTAAAATATATGTATATATAAAAAACTGGGGGCAATAATGTCCGTATCAGTTTGAGAGTGTAGGCATGTTTCCTTTCAGTGGTATAAATGCTGGAGTAAATAAGTGATCAGTAATTTCTGTTTTTGTTTCTGTTGGCTTGAATACATCTAGAAAATTGTATTTCTAGGTGAGAAACATGATCCTTGCAAGCAATACAAGTTACACGATTGTAGTTTGTAGCATATTTATTTAAAGACAAAAGTTTGGAGAAAACAGTTGAGTAAAAGTAAAGTACAAGAATAATACACTAAAGTCTCCAATGTTCATGTTCTTTTCACACTTGCTTTTTATCTCAACTATTGTGAGGTGTATTTTCACTGTCATCGGCAGCTGTTCTAATCTGTTCATGCTGTTGTACAAAAAATGGTGTTGCTTTCATTATAGATAACACTGGATGTATTGGTTGAAATGGGACACAAAGAATTGAAGGAAATTGGAATTAATGCTTATGGCCATAGGCATAAAATCATTAAAGGAGTTGAAAGACTCATTTCTGGACAGCAAGGTATATACTTGTTTCAAATTATTACGCAACACTGCCTTTATAGAATCCATTTTTATAAATGCTTTAGATTATTCCAAATTGTATCTCATTAAAAAGAATTAATAATAAAACTTGTCCTAGAAAATGGCACTTCAAATGATAATAATGTCTTCTGACTTGAAACATGAGCACTTCTGTTTGTGCTGTGAATCTTGCCTTTCAGTTCTCTCATTTTTTTTTCCTTCGTGATCACTGTTTTGTATTTAAGTAGGTAAAGTGTAGATCTAGTGCAAAATGATTGTAAGCTTTTTGAGGTGGGGAGTATTTATCTTCATCGGAGCACTCTGGAGAGCAGAGCACATTCTCTGTTGATGGGTTAGGGCTTGTTATGTACTGTTCCATTTGGTTCTGCAAAGGAATACTGTGTTTGCTCTTTCAGAAAGCCAGCTGAAATTCTTACATATACTTCTCTTTAAAAATACAGTTGGTGTGCTTCCAGTGAATCAAAATTAATATAATTGCTTTGTTTAACAGCTTCAGCTTGTATTGAAGTTTATGCTAAAGCCTCTTTATTTGTGCAGCAGTGCTGATACCAGCACAATCCTGGGAATATTAGCTTCATTTAACTATGGCTGCGTAAGAGACCAAAAAAAAAAACAAACCTCACAAACCTTTTTTTTCCTCGTCTCACTGAAACATCACTTACTATTGTTTTGCTGCGTTTCATAGAAATAGGATAAATTAGTTTAGTACTGGTAGGATTTTTTTTCCCTCTTGAGACACCATCTGTGAATTCTCATTCTAAAATCTGCACTCCATAGTAATGATTTGAGGGATCGCACTTTGACGTCCACAAAAAAGTATGTAGCTGATGGAAGGCAATTAAAGTCATTGGTAATCTCTACCTTTCTTAGCAGCTAACCTCTTCATCTTATAAACTGACTTTTGAGAAAATGGTCCCTTTTAAAAAAAAAAAAAAATCCCTTACTGGTTATCGTTCCAAATCATCAGTCTTAAAGCAGTTTCTGAAATTGTTGTTGTGTTTTCTTATATTCACAGGACTCAACCCATACCTGACTCTAAATACTTCTGGCAGCGGAACTATTCTTATAGATCTTTCCACTGAAGATAAGGAATTTCAATCAGTAGAAGAAGAGGTATGCCTTTCTTTGTAGTCTCTCAGTATTTTTGTTATTTCTGCTAAAAAAGTAGATAAAGAAGTATTGATAGACAGTTTAACAGTGCAATAAACATCTCTAAGCCTAAGAAAAACTTGCATAAGAATACTTCAAATTTCCAACTTTGAGTGCACCACTTATAATCTGTGCTCATGACGTCCGTTATTTGTTTTCTTACTTACATTATTATTGCTTGTAGTATTTTTAAAACCACTACTGTAAAGAAAAGCTCTTTGATATAAGGTATAAATTCTGTGCTGCCGATTGCCTGTCTGTTATACAGAGTTTTAATCACTTCCTTCCAAAGTGTCATAATCACACAGAACAAAATTCTGAGGAAACAATATTCTAAGTAGATTAGTGACAGACTTTTTCAATTTGAAAACTAGACCATGGACTATTCAAGATACGGTTTTAAAAAATCATTACACCTGTTCATGTGCATCCACAAAATCTGGCATTACTTAACATACAGTCACTGCCTAAAAAATTTCTTGTATTTTTTTTTTAAGACAGAACTAGTTCTTTTGATTATTTGATTGTGTGAAAGATATGTGATTTGAATGTGTTCTGAAACAAAGTGATCGTTCTTAAAATTCTCAATCTTCAGATGCAGAGTACTGTACGAGAGCATAGAGATGGAGGACATGCTGGTGGAGTTTTCAATAGATACAACATCTTAAAGGTAGCTGTTGCATTTTTATGGTCGATGGTTACATCTTTATAGAGTTTTGGCTGAAAATAAAATGTCCATAAAATGTTCTGCATCTGTTTGTTGAGTTCTGTAATGTGATAAGATGTGCCGTTCTGAGACATGCACAGGAAAAAGACCATCTTCCAGGGAAATTCGAATAAGATTATATGAAAAAACTGCTTATGGGCTAATAGTCATTAAGAAGTTTTATGAGAAATTGACATAGAAGGACCTCACAGAAAACTGCAGAATGTTTGAAGAAAAAGACACAGGGAAACAAAAGAACGTTTCTGTTGAGGGAATGGCAGGGGGAGAAAACAGCAAGAAGTGAAAGCAAAATTCTTGAAGCATGGAAGTAAGGGTACCTATTTTGGCTTGGTATAACGCCAAAGAAGCTTAAAACACCAGGCAGCAGACAACCTTGCTTTAAATAATTTAGTGGAATTTTGGTTTGTGTTCATATTTTTTTTCCCCTGAAGAAATGGTCATTTTCATTAAAATGATAGAGATTTTGATTTGCAAATACTACTGAGTTTTATTCTGAACTGATGTTGCAGTTTCCCCAGTAGAATTGATATGCTATATTTACATAGAGAAGGCTTTGCCAATGTCCAGTATACCTCTGCAGAGAGTACAGAATTCACTTACTTTTAAAGTGTTCTAGAAGTCTTCATGGAAGACATTTCTTAATTTACTGGATGATGTTTTTCTAATGGTTTGGCATCAAGCTATGTTTGGAGTGGTGCTCAAGTAGAATTGTGACTAAGCCTGCTAAATTTAAATTAAGAAGTATTGCTCAACAGATGTTTAAAATCAATTGATTCTTAATTAAAGCATATAATTACGATTTCCTTAAGTTATGCTACAACAATCAACTTCAGAATAAGTTAGAGAATTTGTGTTTCATTGAGTTCTAAGGAAAGTATTGTTTAAGTGGCAGTGTAAGTGTACTGTGGTATAACTGCTATAGGTTAAATATCTGTCAAGTAAAGCAAACAAGTTTTCAGTTTCAGGGCTGAACTTACATTTTGACCGTTTCAGATTCAGAAAGTGTGCAACAAAAAACTATGGGAAAGATACACTCACAGGAGGAAAGAGGTCTCTGAAGAAAATCATAACCATGCTAATGAAAGGATGCTGTTTCATGGTGAGATATTGAAATGCACCTTATGAACTCATTTCACCATCATTGGAGGGTTTCTACTGGCTTAAACAAAGTAAATGTTCCCAGTGGAAATAGGTTCTAGGTTTTGCATGAGTTTTACATGAACGAGTGTTTGTATATGTCACAATGGGGATGCACTGTATCTTTCTTCTGAAATTTGCATCTCCTTGTCTCTCCCTAAAGGAGACTTCAAAGTTCTAAGTGAAAACATTTTAGCAATTATGAATGGAGATTAAGGGGTGTGCCTCCTCCTTGGTTAAGTTACTAATTCTGTTTTATTGGCTGTATAACGAAAATGATTAAGGGTCAAACTTTATTCTGCTATGGGTTGTTTTGGGGTTTGGGGTGAGATTTTTTTGTTTTCTTCTTTTTATAATTTGATAAGTTAGTTCTTGTTCATCATTCCAGAAAAGAAGCTTATAATTAGCAAATTAAAGCCAATTGAAAACTCTCCTGTGGACAAATATGTAGTTTGTCCTGATAAGCAAATTAAGCAAGTTCACAGTACACCCGTAACAACGAAAGCTATGTAGTTCCCAGCATTATACATTACTGTTGGAAGCAGCAACAACACAATAACTAACTGCTTGCCCAGACGTGTAGATATCTAAATCCTGTCTTTTGACTGTGGTCTATACCCCTGTAAGAGGAAATGGCCTCTTAATGGAATGACCTGTCTTTAAAGGAAAGTCTTTTTAAATTAGTTAGGTAATAGCAAAATTATCCCTGGAACAAAGCAATTAATGCCTTATGAGTGTTTTTTCTCTCGCTTCCTCCCTCTCGCTTCCTCCCTCTCGCTTCCTCCCTCTCGCTTCCTCCCTCTCGCTTCCTCCCTCTCGCTTCCTCCCTCTCGCTTCCTCCCTCTCGCTTCCTCCCTCTCGCTTCCTCCCTCTCGCTTCCTCCCTCTCGCTTCCTCCCTCTCGCTTCCTCCCTCTCGCTTCCTCCCTCTCGCTTCCTCCCTCTCGCTTCCTCCCTCTCGCTTCCTCCCTCTCGCTTCCTCCCTCTCGCTTCCTCCCTCTCGCTTCCTCCTCCTTTCTCCCTTTTGTTTTCATCTTTAGTTTATGTAATTTTTTTTTTAAGCATTAACATATGTCTTTAACCACATATGCCACTCACAGAAGATGATGAGCAATTGTCATAGGTTTTTCTCATTCTCATCTGGAATGTTCTTCTATTTCATATATGGTTTTATCATCTTTAGGTTGAAGGATAAGGCTTTGAATTATTTTCACTATAATTCCCAACATAACTCTGAAATGCCATATTCTCTTAGAACAGCTTTTCTCTAAAGGTGCTTTCATATTTATATATACTATTATAAAAATCCTTACTAAAAAAAAACTGCACTTTTTGTGAAAATTAATCGGTATCAAGTGTCTTGAGATGCAGAATCCAACCATTTTGGACAGATTATTCTTTAAGGCTAATTTTACAACCATTGCAAGTAAATAAATATTGGTTTACATTTATTGCTTTTTAAATGCAATCTACTTAGTGTTAGGAAGAAGACGGGATTTGTGTAGCAATGCATTCAATGAATCTTGGTTAGAATGAAGCTCTGCCAAAGGGAGTGCGGATTCATAGAGCCTTTTCATGCAGCAAGAGTTGTCTCAGATAGTATCCTTTGTAAATCTTTGTTAAAAATGTACACTTATCAGCTACTGTCATTTGTGTAATACCGCTAGCAAATTGGCTGTGTAAATCTAAGGTCAGAATTTCTGAAGATTGATTTCCTTCTATGTGTAGAAAAACTGTACAAAAAAAAGTTGGGAATAGATGATTGAATTGTGACACACAGAAAAATCTGTATACTGCATTTTCAATATTTTATTTCCTTTCTCTTAGGCTCCCCATTTGTGAATGCAATCATTCACAAAGGCTTTGATGAGAGACATGCCTATATAGGGGGCATGTTTGGAGCTGGGATTTATTTTGCTGAAAATTCTTCCAAAAGCAATCAATATGTGTATGGAATTGGAGGTGGCACTGGATGTCCAATTCACAAAGATAGATCTTGTTATGTTTGCCACAGGTAAGTCATTCAAAAGAATGCCTTTGTATGTTGTGTTATAGACCATCAAGTCAGCAGAGTCCCTCTCTGAAGAAAGATTTGCTTGGTAACCAAACCTTCTCAGCATTCCCTATATGCTGGGCCTAATAGAGACTTTAGAAAACTTTGATATGTCAGTCTTAAAGAACCTTTAACCATCTTCAGTGCATTTAACCAAATCTTTGCCCTTAACTTATTGTAAAAATCAGACTTGGGTAGCTAGAGAGTGAAGAGATTTTGCTAGGTGCTTGTGTGAAAGATGCAGCAATATGAGGGTTTAGCCCATTGCCTGTTACAGAGGAAGGAGAAATTCAGTAATACTCAGGTGCTGTATTTCTTTGAGGAGGATGTACTTTGTAACAGTCGGCCCCCATGTCACTGCTGCTTCACACGAAAATACAGATGTGGATTTGCGGACTGTCTATCACTAATTGAGTTCTTAAATCCACTTTTCTGCAGAACACCTGTTATGTCTTACTGACACCGTCAGTTCAGAATAAAGTTACTCTTACTTCATGGGGTTAATTACGGTAGTGGCCATCATTTCAACCAGGAGAATATTTTGTGTGTTTGTGTGCATACTGTTTTGCATTGGTATCACAGGGATAAGGTCATTCTTCCAGTTTCCTTCCGTGAGTCCCTGCCCTTTTTCATATTGCTTACTCTTTTCTGGCACTCTCAAATAAAGAGAATAATCTTCTAGAGTTATAGAGGATGTCAGAGTCTTTTCATGCTTTCTAAAGTTTTGAATAAGTTCTTTTAATTGGTCTTGTGTGAAGAGTTAGAAAAGCAAAAGTTTTGGCTGAGCAAAGTGGTACATAATATTGGTCTATAAAAATGCTGAGATTCCATTGCCATTGCAGTTACCTATGTAAATAAATAAGTACCCTTGTTCTGTCTTTTTATAATGAAAACAACATAACATACTGACAAATGCTGGTATGAGGTATTTTGTGTTGACCTAGAGTTTGCACTTGGCCTTGATGTTGATTTGGCTGTTTAGATACAAATCTAGTGTTACAACACAAGTGAATTATGTTGTTAGTATGAGTGATGGGGGGGCGCAACCTCAGAAAAGTAAAAAAAAAAAAAAAAAAAACCACAAAAAAACAACAACAACAACAAAAACCACCAAAAAAAACCCAACAGGAAATGACAATCTTTGAGCACATTGTTAAGCATGCTGTTTCCAGTAATTAAGATAAACATTTTTCGATGTTGTTACCAACCTTTTCCTCAGGCTAAAGAGCTTTTCCAAAAGGAGCGTACGTTTGTCCTTCAAAACAGAACTTTCAGAATTTTGCGAACTACAAAGAGTGACTAAAGTGGCTTCAAAGTTCCACTGTTCTCCTCATGTAAAAGTTTCAAATTACGAAGATAGTATTTCTGGAGCGTCACAAGCATTTTGTATTCATGGTCCTTTTTCCCTTTTAATACAGGCAATTGCTGTTTTGTCGTGTAACACTGGGCAAGTCTTTCCTGCAGTTCAGTGCAATGAAAATGGCTCATTCTCCCCCAGGACATCACTCGGTTACTGGGCGACCCAGTGTAAATGGATTGGCATTGGCAGAATATGTCATTTACAGAGGGGAGCAGGTAAACAGCTTTTTGGTTTGGTTTTTCAGAGTTTTTTTTTTAAGGCATATCATGTATTGGGGTTTTTTTCTTACTTTTGAGGTGCTAGGACTTGCTTTTGTCTTAAAACAGACTCCAGCTGTGATTGCAGGTGAAAGGATCCGTGTTTCCTGAATGCTCCAGGCATTTTGCGTTTGACATTTTGCCTTTTTTTCTTTGGCATAAATACTTTTTTCCCCTCTCTAGCAAACATTCTGAATTTATCCAGAAAATGAAATCATAATAAAGAATGTGTGTGTCCGTCTTTCAGGCTTATCCAGAATACTTGATTACTTACCAGATTATGAAACCTGAGGCCACCACTGAAGCTTAAGACAAATTATTTGTGGGAAACCATCAGACTTTGGATGTGAAGATACCAATGGCTGCCATCCTGTTAATTACAACGAGTTGTTGAAAAACTTTCATCCACAGGTGGTGCGGTAGCAAATGTGAACAAAATACACCATTTTTTACTTGATAAAGCTTTAATAATGTACAGTATGTTTTTCTAAAATTTCAGACATGTCGTCTTTTTCAGCACTTTAACAGATACCATTCCAGGCATAAACTGGGGTTTGGCTGTACTAAATTATAAACAAAAATTAACTTGAAACAATGGTTTTATACAATACTGGATTGAAATTTAGCAGAAATTGTAATGCTCTATACAGGAACTCATTTTACTAATAGTGTGTTCTTTAAAACACTGCATTTACACTGAAAATGTTTTCATTTGTAAAACTGTAAATAAGAGCTTTTGTACTAGCCTGGTATTTATTTACATTGCTTTGTAATATAAGTGTTTTAGAACTGCAACCTTGTACAAAATGTTTTTTCCAGACGTTGGTTTGTTCATCTGTGTTTTCTCATGCACGACAGATTTGAAAAGCCAATTTTTTTCAGCGTTTATCACTTATTTGTGAGGGAGAAAGCAAATTTTATCTGAAGAGGTTTAGAAATATTCAACTTTAGATCGAATACGCAAATTTTTGTTCTGTATTTTTATTTATGAAATATACATTCCTGAGAATGATGGGCTATGAAAATAGAATGCTCCAGCTGAATACTAAAGTGTTTTTCCACCTACTTCCTAGAGTTGCATATTTTATTTCTGTAAAACGTCTTCTGAAGTTTTTTATTTAACTATAAGTATAGTTAACCTGTATCCTCACTTCAAGGCTAGTAGACCTTGCAAGTTACGGTTTTAGTAAATTATTTCCTTTGAATGTAGTTGGAAAATTAACCTCAAGGAGGTCTTTCTTGAGTTCCTCTTGCTTACATTTAAGCCAGGAAGTTAAATAGTTTATTCCTAATATGAGGGCAAACAACTTGGCCTTTTTTCTATGCTTATTTTGGTAAATCAATCTACCTGTTGGTGCCCTCAGGATATGAGTATTGCGAGGTGGAAATGTTAAAAACCATCCTGTCATCTCCTGTGTTTCTTCCATGTTAACGTTCAAGCTGTAGTTGAAGCAGGTGCGTAGAAGCATGTTCATCTGCAGTGCTTTTGGCTGAGTGGAACTGGTGGGGGTTCAAGGTTCTGCTCCCTGTGCTTGGCCGGCTGGGTAAGGAGTGTGTAAGCGGGAGGAGCAGCTCTTCCATGGCAGCAGCTGCCTTCGGTAGCCCTGGTGAGATGGCTTGGGTGGAGGAAGAGTACAAAAGGTACAACCCCCTGTTCAAGTCTCATTCGGGGTTGCTGAATGCACCGATCAGTTCAGTCAGCCCTATCGTAGCTCTCTTGTGTATTCTGCTTCTCTTCCATCTGCGGTTTTTACCTACGTATTTCAAAAATATGTAAATACAAATTATTGTTCATTTGGGGTTAAAGTGGTTAGGAGTATATTTTAGTTGTTTTATACTTTTACATACAGGACACTGTCCCAGAAGACAATTTGTTTGCAGGGCATGTTATCATACCATGGTTTTAAATGTAGTAACTGGTCAAGATAATGAAATTGTCTTGCTGATGTGGTGGTTATGTGATTATGCTCTATGTAAAAATGTATTGAACCTTACCCAGTTATGTGGGGAATCTGAATAATAAGATTGCGTAACTCTTGCAGAAAGTAATATTGGCTATGAATAAAAAAGGCTTTGATTTTTAGGTACTTTCTCCCAGCATGTTGCCTGTTCCTTAGGTATAGTAATGCTGGAATTTGGTGTTCATGCAAAATCTGTTAAGTATGTTTAAAACTTTTTTGTTACTGCTAAAATGCTTCATTCTCTATGAATGATCACTTAATGTCTTGTAAAATATTGTGGTATGATAGTATTTTAACTGGTACCACAATGTTGGTTTTGTCTGTTTGGGGATTTTTTGAGCTGTTTTTTTTGCATGACATACCTTGCACTCTGAAGATGGAAGCTGTAATGATTTGATAATACTGACTATTGAGGTGAACCTTTAATCTCTTGTGCAATTAGTTCTGCTTTACTCATCTTGAAGTGTCTTTACATGTACTGTATAACATTCCATATCCATTTAACACTAAATAAATTTAATTCACTGGTTTTCTGGTAGCATGGGAGTAATTACATAGACATAGTATGTCAACCCATTGTTCTAAATGTAAGCATGCACAATACTATAACAAACTACATCATTAGAGGGGAAATTAATTGCATTAAATAGAAAAGCTTTTAATGTGGATGAAAAACTGTAAATACTGTGGAAGCTTGTAGTTTGGTATATAGCTAACAGCTTTAGCTACCAGTGAAAATGTTTTAATCATAAATCTAGAACTAAGCTTCAATTTATGCATCTAAAACTCCATTATATGGTCCAAAACTGGAAAAGAAAACTGCCTTACGTTGGTTTTATAAAATGAAAAGTAACCTGGAAAGTCTTACCTTTCAGATAACTGCATAGGTAGCAGTATGGTACATACATGAGCAACAACAAAAGTACTGCTTAGACCACTTGTAGTACCACAATAAGTAAATAATTTTATTTCAGTAGGGCCACTTATATGGTAGGAGGTTTCCAAAACCAGACTTGTATAGAAGATTTAAATAGATATGAGCACTAGAGGGCAGGAAAGCAAACGTTTAGTAAGATTGAAGGTGATGAAAATCTTTAAAGTATCTTGGGAGTACAACTTCTGATAAAACTGCTTCTGAAAATTCCACCTATCTAGGTTGTAGAAAATCAAAATTAACTTTCCATTCTGCATTAGTTTTTTAAAAACTAAGTAATTAGTATAAAAACAACTGCTGCAACCAAGCAAATTGAAAATGTTAGGGTTTTTTCTTAAAAACCTTTACTGATAACTTAGACCTTAGTTCTTAGAAACTAAAAAATTATTTAGCCAGACTCTTCCATCATACATAACTGAAAAACTTAAGATTATCTGTACAATGCATGTTCAAAGAGGTATGTTGGCACTAATTTTGAATGGAAATAGCTGCATGAAAGGAGTTGCCACTGTCTTTTTTACCCTGAACTTGCTCATTAAACTCCGTGCTGTGTGTGTATATGAGTACACACACACACTTGCTTACTCTCTCACTCACTTCATTCACCAAGAAGCTGAGAAAAAGTAAAAAAAAGTGACTTCTCCAGCAGCTCACCATTGTCAGTGAGGGTGCTGCAGCCTAGGAGCCATTTCCCCTTCTTATGCCCATCTCGTGAATCTAATGTAATCACACAGTTTTTCTCTTTTGCTGGAAAGAACAGCAGCATCCCATGGGTGGCTTGCCTTCTGCCTTCCAGTAAAAAAGCATAAAGGCTTGGTTTGTACTCATCTAATGCCACAATACAGCAAAGACTGCTTTCTCACCTTCAGTGAACTGGAAAATCAGACGGCCCTGAGGTCTGCCCCTCTGTGGTTCTGGGGAGTTGTGCTTTTCCTGCACCCACTGAAGCTGCAGGAGGTGGAGACAGTGTCCGCGGGGGAAGTGCTATAGTCGAGGGTGTGGAGGGAGGCCTGTGCCTCTTTTTGCCCCTCTCCAGCAAGCATAAGCAATGGTACTTCTGAGAGTATCAAGGGAGTTCTTCCCTCTGCCTGTGGCTCACTAGATCAGAAAAAGCTGCAGGCAGCCAGAGCAGAATGCAAGATAAAAAGAAAAAGCATGTAGATGATTGGTTTGAAGTTAACATGTTCTGTCCTAAAAACAGGCGAGGTTGGTAACTGAGAGAAGACAGGCGGGAGGGGAAAAATAATAAAAGAACTAATAACCTCTGAAGAAAGAAAAACAAGTTCTACAAGCACTGAAAAGTTACGGTAGGAATAACTAAGATAATCATGGTACATCAACTTCCCAACTTATGTCAGGAATCATTTCTGCCCATTTTGAGTTAAAACAGCAAACAAGCGTTGATGTGTAGACATTACAGGGATTTCAGAATAGCTCCTCTTGAGAAGAACATCCGTGTTTAGGAGGACACAGTTGCAGCCAATTCAAAACACTAACATTAGACCTGGGAAATAATGTGCGCAAGAAAAAGAAATAGGATTTAAAAACTGAAGGCAAATGTCCTATACCATAGTTCTTAAAAACTGGGTTTGAAGCATTGGTTGTCGGAGGCAAGCTGAAAAACCACAGTAGATCAGCATACCAGTAAATTAAAGTATGTCACGTTAAATTATCTACCTGGATCTTGTCTAGTGGTAGGATGTATACGGGGACGTGGGGGTGGGGATTTTAATGCAGCCAGAAAATTCAAAGAAGGAAGTGGAGGTCAGATCCATCTCTCCATCTGTAATCTTGATAAAACTGCTAAATTTATTCAGCCGCTACTCAAGTATGTTTTAGCTGGGGTCTTAATGGGTGGCAGCGAAGGGGACTGGGGTGATTTCCTACATGGTACAATTGCAGTGTACACAATGCCGTTGCACAACAGCTAGAGGAACATTTACTTGCAAAGTTTTTAAGTTAGGACCATTGAGAGTTTTCAAAAGTTCATAGTAGTAGTACTTGCAAACCTTAATATTTAAAATACGTAAATTGTTTAAGGAGCAAAAGAAAATGCACTAGTGCCTAAGAATGTATGATTGAGACTTCTTATAGTTGGGAAAGCAGCTTCATGTCATCTCATAATACTGTTTACAGATCTAGGTTGGTACGTGTGGGAAAGGATTAGTATTGAATGAAGCTAACAGAAATAGCCTGAGAAATGGACTTGAAAGTAGTCACTTATTTCTGGGCTAGTAGCATATGGTTTTATGTTGTCTAGCTGCTCTTCAAAAAGGTAACATTTTCTAGCAGTATATTTGGAAGCTTGTTTCACAACAAGAAATTTATTTAATTTTGTGAGACAGTGGGCATCATAGATCAATAGATGGGTATAGAAGTAGAACTTCTTACTAGCCTGATAAAGAAGCAAGTAAATAAATTAAGCAAGTAAATAGGATTGGCATATAAGTAGAACTGAAATTACATGAACAAAGGAAAAAATTGATCTTGTTGCAAAAATGAGTAACAATAAATCAATTAGTAGGTACAATACTTATGACCCAACTGAGGAGGATATTGTATCTAATAGTTTTTAATTATTGAAGTAGTCAAAGTGGAAGCTGACAGTAGTTACATTAAGTATTGTTTTAATTAATGATAGAGTGAACTACCAATCAGTCAAAAAGTGTCATCTTTAAATAAATAAATCTGTATATGATGACCAATGCCTGATAGATAGTGGTTCCCTATTTGGAAGTATTTTACTGAAGCATTGCACACATGCAATAGAATAAATGAGATTTGGGTTGGTATTAAAGGGCTTCATTTTGAATAATAAATATTCATTAGAGCACCTGTTTTCATAAAACAAAGTCTAATTCAGGATTTAGGGAAAGAAATAGGAGAACTTAGGAGTAAGTTACTAAAACCCAAAGATGTATAAATAATCAAAAACTATATAAATAAGGGCAGTTTCACAAATAGCATAGTCCCAGTAAGAACATGAGGCCCCTGAAGCACGTAGTATAGAAGGTGTTATTTAATGCAAAGATTCTAAAACCAGTAATCAAAGAAATAAATCTGACTTCAAAATAAAGGGACTAATGGTAAAGCTTATTTCAAAAGATGAGGAATGTGAAAATGCACTAGAAGCTGCAAAAACATAGATTTTAAGAGAAGAAAAAGTTCTCCTATTGGGACTAGAGCTCTATGAATGGAGAACAGGTTAGTGCGTTACTAGTAAGATGGATTTCTAAAGGTGCAGAACAGACAGACCTTGAAGAAAAAAATAAAGGGTTAAAAAAAGGGGGGCAGGGGGGTGGACTTGACCTGAGCATCTCTGAGCGTGGTAGCAGATAATGTTAATAGAGAAAATCTGGTCAGTGGTATACCAGAAGAGCTGAAATAGCCTACGCAAAATCAGAATGAAAAGCACTAAGTGTCTTGACAAGGAGACAAAAATAGAGAAAAGTGCTGCTCTTAACTGTGGTGAAGAGTAAGTCAGATTGCTGAATTTCTGAAATAAAAAACTTTAAGGTGAACCTTCTATCCAACGTCCTATTTATATATGTCACGTAAGTGTTTTAAGTATCTTTAAAAGCCTCTGAGCATTTGTATAATCAGACTCGAAATGAGATGGAGTGCCAGACTGGTGCTAGCACGTTTCAAGCAATCCTCAATAGTAGCACAGAGCAGACTAGTCCCAGGGGGAATTTTAATGGAAATAACCCGTTATGGATAGGATTGGACAAAAAAATATGGAAACCTGCTCTTTTTATGTAATTGTGTATTAGACCATATTCCAAGGCACTTCTTCTGAAATATCTGCTATTAAAAGTGCGCTTAATCAATTATAATTTTGGAAACACCTAATAAAAAGAACAGATGTTTGTAAAATACAAAAAAGAAATAATAGTAATTTCAGACCCGGACCAATTAAAAGGAATATTTCGCACTTACTGTAAATGGAAAGATTTATTCAGGGATATGCTCTAAAACCAGTTTTGTAATGTTTTATATCTATAAGTACCAGTGGGGAAGTAGTCCAGCAGAAATACATGAAATCATGACAATAATTTGCAAGAGATATGAGAACCTTGTACATGTGGCCACTTTTAATAGCCAAGGACTCGTACAAAATGGTCCGTAAACAAATAGTCCCGGATTTGGGTATGCCTGCTTTCTGTCTTCTGAGACTCCCCTCCCCATTCCCAGAAGATGCCAGCTTTTCAGTAAAGGAGTTTAACAAAATGTATGAGTTAAGTATTTCATATATTAAGTTTTGGTTCTGTTTATTTTTTTGAAAAGAAGAAAGAGTAATGATGCAATGTTGTACAATTAATAGCTTAAATATTATTAATTGTGTAATAGGGTGCATTGTTATGTATTACAGATGTTTTATTGCAATATCAATAAATAACATATTTTCCTTTAAAAAAAAAGAAAATCTTCAAAAAATAATGCTTAATATGTCTCCTTCACTGGACTGATTTTACAGTACAGATTTTGGGGAGTTTGTGCTTCAGCACCTTTAACCTACTTGAAATACTGTTAAAATAGTGGGTTTGGACTTGCTGCCCTACTAGTTTTAGCATAATGAATTTTCTCATATCTGTAACCACAATGAAATCGCATGTATTTGCCTCCGAATTCTGTTATTCTCAGAAAAATTAATCTGAACTATATTTGTACATCCCCTAATTTAGCAGTACAGGTATTTTAAGGTTATTAACCGGAACAGTTGGCTTCTCAAACTCAGACACAATTCATTCTCCCCTATTGTATCTAATTCTGGAGGTAAAACATACCCAGGATTTCCCAAGCAAAATCATAAAGTATGTCCTTTAGTTTTAAAGCTTACTTTATTCTGTTTTCTTCTTTTTCATAGCATTTTGTCTCTTCTGACCCAGTGGAATTACTTTATTTAACTGTGGCTACCTAAAAAAAGCCTCACGTCATTATTCCTAGTTCTCCCTCATACTGAGATCAGAATGGGGTCTGGCATGTAATACTGTAGGGAAACGGCTGTACACACGGTTTGTCTCTAAAAGTTACTCCCTGAACTAAGCTTTTGCTTGTTCACATCGGGGGGGCTTGCGGGTAGTTCAGGAAGGTTCAGGCGGCCGGATGATCTGCCTCTTCCCTGAGCGATACCGGGGGGCCCTATCGCGTTCTCCATCATCACTGCTATCGGTGGCTCCAGAGACCCCCGCGGTCAGAGCTGTCGCTAAACAAATGGCGTTGCAGCCTGCATTCACCTGAAAGACTCGGGCTCTCGTCGTGGCCTTTTGCACCTTCTCCCTTACGGTCCGCAGGGACTTGCTGGGGTGGAGGGCCTCAGGTTCTTGGTTCAGCGTCTGCCCTGCTATCGACTCTGTACCTGATCTGAAGAAGCCCTAGAAGTCTGTTGTGTGTGGCTGGAGCTTCATGATCTAAAATGTTTGAGTGATGTTTTGGATGGCATGTGACAGGAATGTACACGTCCTAAATAAACAGCAATTTCCATGAGGATCTCTGTACCGATAGATAGCAGACAGCCCAGTATCATTTGTATCGCTGGAAATTCCTTTTTCTCTACAGCATTTTGCCTGGTTTCTTTTTTCAGCCCAACTCCGTACTAAGGCAGTTCGACCCAGCGCTCTGTGATAGCCACAATATCCACTGAGAAGCTGAAAGGCATTTCAGTTTAGATAAAAGGGAGGTTTATCCAGCTTGCTCCCACGTAACTTCACACAAAAATATCTGCTGTGGCGCTTTAGTATACACCCTGTAAAAGCAAGTTAGATTAATCCTGGCTGATACTAAAGAACCCAAATTGCAACTGGTAATTTTAAACCTTGTATTTGAGAAGGATCAAGTGAATATATATTTCTAGAAGTCTTTGATTTAGAGAACTTTGCTTGCTTTGAAATAGGATGTTTCTATTCTCAGTGTTCAATCATAAGAGTAAGATCACATCATAATAAAAGCTGCTTGCCATTTTAAGTAGTTTCAAGTAAATAAAGAGTGTCTGCCTGAGAGAAAAGGAACTATGTCCAGCTTGTATTTATAGTCTAGGATTCAAGAAATTAAGTTAAGGAGCCTATACTGCTAATTGTTAAGAACAAAATAGATTAATCTGCATACTAACGATGTAAAATGCATGTGAAATCTATAGCTCCGTATGTGGAAAGCAGCACAAGCGAGACCACCAGTTCTGCCAATCAGTCATTCACATTTCCCACTGTTTTCCTCTATTGTGGCAAAATGTGAGAAGCTGCTCTCAGGCCACACAAACAATGCTCCGTATTGGTCTTTACTGAGGCATGATCAGGCGCCGATGCTGAGACTGCCAGCCTCAAAGAAGTGCTACTGGATGACATCTGGCAGCCTGGCTTTGCTACAGATAGATTTATGAGCTGTGAAAGATGGTCAAATTAACATCTTCTGCATTCTTGATAGGATTAGGGTTTCTGGGACATGCAGCCATTTGCATATTGCCCTGACTTACCACATTAGTATTGTGTTCGTGGCTCATTTTAATAGATTTTTGTGGGGGGCTTTCTCCCTTACCTCCTACCATTTTTCAGTCACCATTGGCAGTGACACAGCTGTGTTGGTTTAACAAACCTAGCAGAAATCGTACTTCTTGCTCTGACTTCTCCCAGTTACAATCTTAACGCAAATCAAGAGCCGCAGCAGTTGTAATAAGCTCTTTCCCTCGGGGAAGGATGCTCTTCACTGGGGACGAGCTTGTGCACACACACACGCACACACGAAGCTGAATGGCTAATGCACTTCTATGAGAGCCCACAAAAGTTGTCCCTGGGAGTTAGAGAGAGAAGATCTCACCCAAGCTACCTCAAGCAATTATTGAAGGTCTTGGAAAGCTTAATTTCATCAATAAAAACTTAACTAAAAACCGTGTTAGCATTAAATGCCTGTTCCTTTCCCACGCAAGACAGACTGCGTGATTTTTTTTCTTTTTGCAATGCTGGTCATCCAATGTTGTGTTGCTAAAATACAGCCTGCGCTTGTCACTAGGCTGGAGATGGCTTCAGTTTGCTGTGTCTCCACTGAGTGACAACGGCCACACACCCCTCGGCAGTTCCCCAGTGCCTGGTGCCTGCCTGGGTGGTGGCACAGGACAAAGCCTCTTCCTGGGGGACAGGGAAGGCTCTGGGCTGGAGACGTTGAGCCCTGGTCAGCACCAGGGCAGGGCTGACAGCAGGGGCGGGATGGCAAAGCAGGTGAGGGCTGGTGGGGTGCGAGCATGGCCAGTGCTGGAAGATGCTGTATGAGAGCACAGGCCACCAAGGGTGGCCATCGTCCCTTCGAGCCCCTAGGGTGGCTCTTAGCCTTCAGGTGTGGGTAGGAGTGATACTGGAGGATGTAAAATGCAGCTTAGATGCACCATTATAGCCCCATTAAATGTAAGGCCAAGGACTGTGTTTCATTCAGCTTCTGATCAAGATACTAGCAGGGAAGCTACTAGCTCATGCCAGCGAGGCCGTGATTTTTGTCATCACAGGAAAAGAATATCACGTCCTCTTCAATAGTCTAACTGGTTGAACATCTTCTCAACCCCACAGCTATTTTTTCTGCCCTCCAGCTTTGTTTTCCAGGTAGAAATAAGCGGTGTAAGTGAGAGACGCTGTGGCAGGACGCTGGAAGGGTGGTTTTGGCTGCACGGGCCGCTCACTGCCTGTGGGGCTTGGAAACAACAGCAAGTGGCCAGCCCAAGCCCAGAAAATACAACTCAGAGCATTTAGACAGCAGGCAAACAGAACTGCAGTTAATTCTGTGTAACCACACAGATTTCAAGTTTTTGGTGATCTTTAGAGCCAGAGATCCATGGCCTTTCCATGCTGCTGCTGGGACACCTGGCACCCTCTAATTGGGTGGATCCCTAATTGCATTCAGTTGCAAGAAACAAACAGCTTATGCTGTAGACTTACAGCCATTTCAAATGAGATTTCAGCAGTCCTATCGCTGAAAGAGCCAGGCTCACCTGCCTTTGGACACTCACTTCAGGACACTCACACCAGCTTCCTGGTGCTGATATGACCATCTGGGGGAACTGACCCAGCCGAAACCTCCCCTGCCCCAGAATGCTTCAACCCAGACTGGTTTCCTGATCTTGTTTGCATAAACACTTG
Source organism: Calonectris borealis (assembly GCF_964195595.1). Taxonomy (NCBI): domain Eukaryota; kingdom Metazoa; phylum Chordata; class Aves; order Procellariiformes; family Procellariidae; genus Calonectris; species Calonectris borealis. The sequence continues at coordinate 25,529,151 of NC_134318.1, forward strand.
CACTGACATAAAAACATGAGCAATAGCAAAAAAGGAGAAGGACAAGGCTGCCTCTTTCAGCTGCAAGGCCAGCTTCTGCCAGCTGCAGTGGATGGCGTAAGCAATGTTCCCCAGCCTTGGGGTGCTGGTGCGAGATAACCGGGTTAACGGCACACGCATGTGGTGAACAGGATTTCCAAGGTGCGTAGAAAAGAAGTATTCAACAAACCACTATTTCAATTTTACAAAGACTACTTATATGGACTTAGTCCTTACCTAGACTATGTAATAATAAAAAATAAATGAGCTATTCTTCCTCAGGAAATGACAACTTTTCCAGCCTTATCTTCTGAAGTTTTTACACTCGCTTCCATGCTGATTTAACGTTAGGTGGTGCCTTCTCTATAGAGCCAATTACTTTTGCTGCAACTGATGCATGATGGAAATATTTTCATTAACGTCACTCAGGAGTTAGCTCCAAATTTCCAACAAGAAGTCTACTCTGCTCCAGCATCTTAGTTTAAATAACTTGAAAGGACTTAGCATCTCTGAGTCCCACCACACCGTCAAGTTATGGGCAGAAGAACTGCAGACAAGAAAGACATGGACCTGTTGGAGCGGGTCCAGAGGAGGGCCACAAAAATGATCAGGAAGATGGAACACCTCTCCTATGAAGAAAGACTGAGAGAGTTGGGGTTATTTAGCCTGGAGAAGAGAAGGCTTTGGGGAGACCTTATTGTGGCCTACCAGTACTTACAGGGCACTTAGAAGAAAGATGGCGACAAACTTTTTAGCAGGGCCTGTTCGACAGGACAAGGGGGAACGGTTTTAAACTAAAAGAGGGTAGATTTAGACTGGACATAAGGAAGAAATTTTTTACAATGAGGATGGTGAAACACTGGAACAGGATACCCAGAGAGGTGGTAGATGCCCCATGCCTGGCAACATTCAAGGTCAGGTTGGACGGGGCTCTGAGCAACCTGACCTAGTTGAAGATGTCCCTGCTCATTGCAGGGGGGTTGGACTAGATGTCCTTTAGAGGTGCCTCCCAACCCAGTTCTATGATTCTATGATTCTACAGAGGCAGAAACATACACGATCATCTAAGTCTAATTTCCTTGGGCAGCAAAGAGCACAAAGAAGGCAATGAAACGTCTGCATGCTCATGGCAGGTGAGGACTCACATAAAAGGCAGAGCAAGCTGTGACAGATTATATTCTGGTGACATTGGGTGTGTACTCCTAATTTTGTGATGTTATTTCGTTCCTAAGCCACGTTTGCCACGTGGGCACGTTAAAAGGCAGAAGGCAGCCCATGCTAGGCAATTCGGGCTCTCCCCACCGTCCTGGTGCTGGCAGAAAGGGTCAGCCAGAGCCTCTTGGTGGCCCAGTGATGCGTTGTCCCCACAGGTGCCCCCTGCACACAGCTGGCCCTGGCCCCAGGGCTGCCTTCTCTCCCAGAAATGAAAATAGGAGCCTTTATCTCCCTTAGAGCTATAATAACTTCTTAAACCAAACCATTTTTTTCTTTCCTGGTACTGTTTGCCTACAGGACTATGGCACCGTCAAGTTCCTGGCTCAGAGACGTCCATTGAAACAAACTGTCACATTACCGCTGCTATTTACCATGGACTAATAAAGCTTTGAAAAGCCCCCAGAAGCTATTAAGATGCCGTTGATGTGTACGTGTGTGGCGGAGCCAGGCGCCGGAGGACGTTCATTGGCCCTGCGCGGGGTGGGATGACATCAGGCCCCGCTTTCCATAGGGCCTCCAGCTTGCCCCGACGTCTGCTGAGGGCTGCGAGAGAATAGAGCCGAGGGGAGAAAACCTTCACACTACACCCTCTCAGCTCCAATGAGAACACAGGCAGCTTCAGCTGGGGACAAAAGAACTTTTTTTAAAAAAAAAAGCACAAAAACAAAAAGAGGGAGACTGTAGTCTTGGAGCTGCTATTAACCGGAGATGAATCGCAAGAGACCATTTCATGGCGAGGGACTTCAGAGAGAGCAGCATCCCCAAGAGCCATTAACTCTCAGTGAGAGTCGTGATGAAGCCCTTTGCTGTCAGGACAGAAGCATGCATATAAATTTTATACCATTTGTCTTTGAGCAGAGACAAAAGATCAGTTCTAAATCCTCAACATCTTGTCTCGACTAACATGAAATAATACTCTCTTGTGTGGCTGTCTTGTTTCTCTTTTCCCATCAAAAGCATACTAGTGATAAACTTATTCATAATTCTGAAAGGTTTTGCTCTTAAAATTAAAAAAGAAGAAGAAAACACATGGGGTTGAGGCTATATTTATTCCTGTTAGTGCAAATCCTGCTGCTGCTAAGGTCGGTGACTTTGGGAAGCACACAGTACTACTTTTAATTGAAAAGAAGCACAGCTTTGAAAAGTCAGCCACTAGGTTTTCTTCTCCTGCTTTTCACTAAACTACCTCTGAGGATGATACAGCTCACGTATTTTCTAGTTAGAAGTGCAGTCTGAACAAAAATAGTAAATTACTACAGGATTTTTTGCCCTTTTTCAACTAAGAATTCAAACCCTATAGACATTTTGGGACCTAAGACCTTCACTCACTCATGCAAGAAAATCTGCTGAATCCAGTAGTCAGACTAAATAGGGGCTCTCGATATAATTTGCAGAATAAAATGCTTTAAGATCTTTTTTATTAAATTAACAATGTGTGCCGAAATAGATATTACATACAATTTTACGTTTTAGGATTTGGATCTTTTATTGGACCAGATTTTGTTCTGTGTATTTCCTTTGTTAAACAGATATTTTAACTTCAGTACTTTGTGAACATGTAATAAGAAATGATTTAATTCTATGTTCACCATGACCCTTTCATCAAACTTTTTCTCATTTTATGACAGTTTAAATAGAAAATAATGTCATGTTAGCATCTGAAATTAATTACAGCTTAATCCTAAGAAGCCTTATTTTACAAGGCGCAATTATTCCTAGACTTCCTCTGAGAGATGAACATAAAACTTCTCCAGCTGATCCAACAGTGGGTGTAAAATGGGTTTCCCTAGGGTGAATTGCCCGACACGGGGGCTGGTGTGGCGATGGTGCTGTGCGTCTCGGGCACTACCCGGGCAGGCAGCAGAGTCCTCTGCCCAGGGCCCACGCGGCAGCGAGTGGTTATTAAAAGCATGTACCCATCCAGGGTGAAAGGGCCAGCAGCAAGGACAGAGCTCTGAAATATATATATAAAAAATATAATTTATATATAATTTATATAAATAAATACATACAATTTATATATATAAATATAATATTTTTTTCTTTCTTTCTTTGCTGTCAGTGAAGCATCCATGTGTTTCCCTGGTGCACTGAGACCCCACGGGCTGACCCTCAGCGTTTGTCCCTGCCGGCCGGGGCTGCGTGGGAGCCGGGGGAGGCAGGGGGGGTCTCTCCCGTGGGAAGGCTGGAGCCGGCAGCAAAATCGGAGCCGGGCGGTCAGGCCACGCCACTGTTCAGCCAGCGGGAGTGGGGGCTGAGCTCAGGCTGAGCCTTGCGCTCCTCTCACGCCCTCGCCCCCTCGGAGAAACACGCATCATTAACCTTCCGAGTGCTTGAAATAAATTGGGCACAATATTTGCCTTCGGAGAGGCCAGCGCAGACTGTACACACGTCACAAAGCACGGCACACACCGAACAAGGTTAAGCCTTAAAAAGCTGAATTATTTGTGAAGCCGTAGATATTTCATATGCGCTTGTACTGAACAGATCCCTTCCATGTAAGGCAGGAGCGCAAGGGCTGGGAGAGTCAATCTAAGCTCTGTAATGCTGTACGGTTAAAAGCCTCTTCCATGTAACCGCATTTATGAACTGAGCTTGGAATTCTTAAAAATCCAAATTATTACAAAGGAAGGGGTTTAGTGTCTGGCCAAATGACAAAGCCTGCCATTCACTCGCCTCTTGTGTTGCTTGGCTTTACAGTGAGTCTCAAAGTTTGAGGTCTGCAACCCCGGAGCTGTCCCGGGAGCAGCCACCTCGGGGCTGGCAGCTGTGCCGGGGCTGTGTCTGCCGCCGGTGGTCCCCACGCCACGTCTCCTGGCAACCTCCTCCGGCAGTCCCCCACTTTGTTTCAGGTTTCACAGCTACTGACGTTTCTGGGTGAAACTCTCTGCAGCTTAGCCATTTCAAGGTTGTTTTTTTTCTTTTAAATTAACCTCCATAGACTGCTTCCCGCAGTACCGTGGTGCTTGTGCTGGCAGCGACCCACTGCCACTTGTGAGAGTGTCGTCTTCCACTTGTCTGCACTGAGATAGCACGACCTGCTGCCTTTCCATACCGTGTCTAACTCTGCATGTCTTGAAATGGGTTGGGAAGAGGGGAGCAGGAGCAGGAGCAAAGCTCGGCGCTGTTTCTGCAGATCCTGAGTGTGTAACAAATGAAAAGAGGAGAGAGAAAGGAATTTGCAGTCAGTGTTAGTAATGTAGGTGTGTGCGAGAGTACTTGTGTGCTCTGCTGCAGTAACTAATCCACTGAGGACGTACAACTTGCCCGCTAAGCTCAAACTGTAAGCATTTAAAATATGCTTATGACAACTCAGTAACACTGTGGCATCTTAAATTGCAATAGGTATACTATATGTGGCAGTATATTGGCATGCATTGGCTTATTTTAGTTTCAGTTTCCCTTTACAAACCAAGAATAAACGGATAGATGGTCCTTCAGAGGACAAGAGCTAGTCCCGTTGTCCAGACGGGGCAGAGCTCATGTGATGTCTTTCCCTTTCTGGTTACTGGACTTTTCTCCCTCCTCGGTCCAGCATAACTCACAGGCGTTGAGCTGACTTACAGATATGGAAATGCTTTCAAGACACAGCTGTGCCTGTCGAAAGCTGCCGTCACTGTGAGTATCACTGCTATGCTGAATCTCTGGAGATTCCTGTTCTTAGTTCAGCTCTGCTCAGATAGTGAAGAGAGATTTATTTCATTTATTAATTTTGTGATGTCACTTCATAGGAGGGGATTGTTGCAAACAGCAAGACAGCTTACTGTCCGCTTTAACCTTGCAAATTAGAGTAACATCTTGTAATTGTCCCTTCAAAATCAGGAAGTGGTGGAAGAGAGATTATTAGTTTTCTATTTATAAGACCCAGGGTTTTCTATGTGTAAAAAGAGTAATTAAAGCCAGCTGCACTAAAACCATACCCAGATTCAGCATCACTGATTTTTCTCCAAAGGAAAATTAAGAAATGGTATTGCCAGCTGTTGAGATTCTGTTGGAAACTCTAGACACCGAGATACCTGCTTGTATGGTCTCATGAATACATGATGAACTGTGAATTCAAACTGGCTGCCATCTCTACTGAGCAGCCAAAGGAAAGAAAACAATGCTGATTGTGTGCAACATGGCACAAAGCTGATTTTATTTTTTTTTACCCCTGAAAACTTCCGAAGAGTTAGTGCTCCCAGAATTCAAAATCCAGAAGCTAAAAAGTCAATTGATTCTTTTTTTTTTCAGGGTAGCTCATGCTTTTCCTTGAAAGACTGACCTAATATCATGATACATTTAGCTGGCAACACCCTTGTGATGATAACCCAACCTTGCAGCTGCATGTGGGGAAGGTGCCCTCTCGTTAATTATTCCCAGGACCACCTGCCTCTGGGATGGGAGAGCTTATCAGGCCTGCGGGGCAGGCAGCCAGGGCTTGCTCCTAGCAGGCTGGCTATGCTGGCTTTTCTTGCTGAGGACGTTGGGTGGCCAGGAGGAGCTGAGGAGGGAAGGACAAGATGACAGGAGCCAGCCAAGCCAGGAATCGGAGAAGTGGTGAAGGACCACCACAGCTGCAGTGGGAGAGCAGAGGTAAGGCTGGCTGCAGAGTGGATGTGTGGGCAGATTTGGGTGGCTGAACTAAATCTAGGGGGGTGACAAGTACGTGTTATGGTGGAGCTGTCATAGGGCTGGAAAGGAACAGAACCTGTTGGAGGTTGGCTACAAAGCCTCCCTGTGTTTGGTTTGCTTAGCTGGTGGTGTCAGCTGTCACCTAACCATGGGAGAGGATGAAAATGTTCAGCTGGAAGCAAAAAGCCACAGTCTTCCCTGTTAAAAACAAATCTGAGGATCTGACTGTGGGTTTCCAGCCTTTGGGATCTGCAAGGGCTGTAAGTCAGGAACTGTTTCTCTCTTGTCTGGGTTAAGTTTAATTTCAAATAGTTAAAGTTCTTGTTCAGCTCAGTTGCATCATGTCTGTAGGCTGCTGTGCTTAGCTGTGAGGCTGAATAACACTTTGTCCCAATAAGCTTGATCAACAGCTTAGCTGTGAAATTCAAACTTTTGCTACACATTGTTACCATTTTCCTTGTATGAAAAGATGGAATTCTGTAATCCAGCAAGGTAAATAATGCTGCCATTAGAATATATATGACATGACTAAACATTCCTCTATCAGTAACGCTAGAGCTTTGACAGAGATGTATTTTCCTGAGGCAGAGAGCTGGTTACACAGTGACCACTAGCCTTGCAAAAATAGTGCTGGCTTCCTCTTCTAGCCCAGCTGCTTCCCCAAATGGTTCTTCAGGTCACAAAGAAAATACACCTGGTGCTTCCTGATGTGACTGCTCCTTTGAACCCTCTTGTTTGAGGGCAACTGGGTTTGATTTTTGACATTGTCCTGTCTGCTTTATCCATGGCTTATGTGGTTGTTTTACTGCACCTGTGAGGGATTTGATGTTTAATCACTGGTCCTGTCGTGTGTGAGGGGACCGCGATGGGCACTCTGCCGCTGCAGGGATACCGCTCCTCTGCGCTCCATCTGCTGATGCAGTGAAGTGTTCCGCTTCAGGAATAATGTATGAGAAGCAGCCCTCTGAGTGACTGCAGGGCTAACTTGAAGATATCTCTGCGGAACAATTAAACCAATGTAATCCTTAATCAAATGCCTCTCTGCAGACAGGTGTTGTTTCAGTTTCTGCACAAGTGGCTCCCCAGGAGCTTCTTTTTTATGAACGAAGGGGCTAGGTCCTTCCCCCATTTACCTCAAGTGCAGCCCTGCTTTCTGCACAGCTGTACTGGGCAACGGGGCAGGGAAGTTGTTGATGCACAGTCGGGGGTGGGCTGTTGAAACCACAACCCCTTTTTGTAGAATCTGAGTGGGATGTGTCTAGAGGAGAGAAATCGGGACTGGGGAAAACCTGAGCTTTCCGTACCAAAATGTAGCACAGAATCGTGCTTCAGTAAGTGGATAAAGTATTTAGCACCTCAAACCCCTCTTCTCCCTTGGTAAAACAACTTGCCTACTTCAACACTATGTCCCTCTAAATGTGCCTGCTGCTTTGGCCTCAGCTCATTAGCCAGGTGAAACTCCATTAACCTCCAAAATACAGCCTCTGTACCTAGCTGCTTCTGAGTTTCTCAATCTTTTCACAGCTGGTTTCTCACCCAACTCTGTTCAATGTTCCTGTTTGAAGTCAGTCAGTGATTATCTGTTCTGTGGGAACAGGACCAGCCTGGCTTGTTTAGCTTGTGAAATCTTTGTAAGCCAGAAAGTTTTTTCTAGGACTTACTGTTTAGTGAAGTCTCAGTTGTTCCTTATTTTGGAATAAATGTTCGTTTTTCTAGTTGGGCAATTTCACTGTAACTTTAACCTTTAGGCTTATAGAAATTGATTTGGGGGAGGGAATAGTTGTCTCCCGGTGTTTATGTCCTTTGAAAAACTTTAATGTATTCAAATACATGAACTGTCCCTAGATGCTCTCATCTGTTAGCTGACAGATGTCACGTGCGTTGTTCAGCAGCGTAACGGTGCTGCAGGTGTTACACGGCTTTGACGAGAAAAGAGTTACGTGAGCTTCTTGTCATGAAACAGTTGCCACTTTATTGGAGAGGAAAAGAGGGAAGCTGACAAAGTCGAGGGTCGCCGCCGGCAGGCGGGCGAGGGCAGGCAAGGCTGGGAGGGCGGCCGGCGGCCGGGCGGGCAGGGCAAGCCCTGGCCGGGGCAGCGGCGGCCGCGCTCCCTCCCGGCGGGGCGGGGGCGGCTCAGCCCTCCCAGAAGCCGACGAAGAAGCTGCACAGCGAGTGCCACCGCTCGGCGCAGTAGGTCTCCGCCGGGTCCTCGGTGGGCTCCACGGTAGCGGCCGGTGCGGAGGGCCCGGGGGCGGGCAGCAGGCGGAGCTGCGCCTCGGGCGGCGCCCGGCCCGGGCCGCAGAGGCGGGCGCTGAGCGGGCCGCCCTGGGCGCAGGGGTGCCGCCGCCGCCGCAGCCTGCCCAGGATCTGCCGCCAGTACTGGCGGCTGCGGGTGCCGTAGGCGGGGCAGCGCCGCGGCTCCCCGCGGTAGGCGCAGCTCCGCACCGCCCCGCCGCCCGCCGGCGGCCGGCAGCTCAGCCGCAGCTCGCTGGCCTCCGCCGCCGAGCGCAGCTCCCAGCTGCAGCGGTGCTGCTCCGGCGTGGAGAACCGCCCCGCCTGCACCGCCTCCTCCGCCCCCCGGCCCGCCCCGCCGGCGGCGGCGGCGCCCAGGGCGGCCAGGGCCAGCAGGGCCAGGGGCAGCCTCATCTCCTCGGCGCCGCGGGAGCCTCCTCCGGTGCCTCAGCGACGGAGCGTCCCGGCACGGGGCTCGCCGGCCCGCCGCATCCCCCGCGCCCTGCGGAGACACGGACGCTGCCGGGCGGGTGCCCCCGCTGCTCCCACCCGCTGCCCGCCCCGGCGGGAGCGCAGCCCCCGGGGTCGCCCCGGCCTGAGCCGGGTGGCGTTTGTTCCGGCGGAGGGAGGCAGAGCGGGCTTGTCCCTCCACAGTCGTAACCCCCGGGGCTTTGAGCTTGTTTCCCCCCGCCCCGCCGGCTCCGCTGACGGACCGCCGATGGCGGCGGGGCCCCGGGACCACCCCAGCCGGGAAGCCGTAACCCGGGGGCAGCGTGAGGCGGGAGCCCGCACCCGCCGGCTGCAGCATCAAAGCAGCGAGCGGCCGCCGCTCGGCAGCCAGAGCCGGCTCCCGGCAAACCGCTGCCCCAAAGCCCCGTCGTTTCTCCCCAACGCCCCCCGGTGTTTTCCGCTCTCTCCCGAGGGCACTCACGGCGCGCTGTGGGGTGGGTGGAGGTGCCACGGGCGTGCGCGGCCGTCTGCGCTCTCCGGCTGCTGGCGGCGGGGCCGGGGCCGGGGGTTATCAATGGCCGGGGGCTGCCCCCGCCGACGCCCCTCCCCGGCCCGCCGCCCGCGGGGGGACAGCGCGGGGACACGCGGGGAGCTCTGTGCCTCGACGGCACCGACTTGCGGGAAGTTCCCCGAACCCCCCCGCTCCCCTTTTGTTCGAGAAAACCGCACGCCGGTACCGCAAAACCATCCCGTGCTGCGGCGGCCGAGGGAGCGGGATCTGGGTGCGGAGCCGGGCAGCGGCGGTTGTGCGGGGACCCTCCCTGCGGGGAGGAGGAGGGGGGATTCTGGCGGACGAGAATCGATTTATTTATTTTCCTTTGAAGTTGACGGAGTTAGATCACAAAAAGGGAATCTCGTTTAGGAAGTAAAATATCAGTGTGGGTTGTTCTGGGATGGTTATTTTTTGTTAATGTGGAGGCAGGCTTCTATGGGGGGGTGTTTAAAAAAAAAAATGCGCAAAGCTTCAAGAGAATGTAGCCATGATCTTTGTGTTACTGCATGTTTGGGGATGGGAGATCAGACACCAGTTTTGGGAATCTCTGGTCGGACTAGACTCTCAAAATCCACATGTGCTTACGTTTCATGGGTGATGATGTACTTTGCACATCTGTTCCAAACCACTTATCACTCTGACCCTCTTAGGAAGATCAAAGACAAGCCCTCGAGTTCCTAGCAGCTCCCCGCTGTCCCTGCGGTAGCGGGTCAGCAGAAGAGCGTGTCCCTGCTCAGCGTGCTGAGCCCAGCACCGCATGGCAGAGACGTTCCTCACCCAAGGCACTTGCAGGGGAGGTCCAGGTTGTCCCCTGAGCTGTCACAGGCTTTTAGAAAGATTATTACTGAGCTTTCTATATAGATACACCCATATCCCCCATGTGTATTTATACCCTATATTTACATTGATGTGGAGATACTATCCAGACCATTGTACTGTCAGTGTAATGCACTAGTTGAACTGCAGCTATCGTAAAGCAGGCAGGGCTGCGGGCACAACGCAGGCTGAGACCAGCCCCGGCTCCTGTCCCTCAGTGGGTCGCGGGGTCACACCCGCCCCAGTACGCGGGGACACCCACTCGGGCTGCATGTCAGCCACCACCCGGGCTGGAGCACGGCAATGTTGTTGGTAGAGCAAAGCTAAAATGTAGCCTTCTTTGCACAAGAAGATAAATGTTGCTGTAATGAACACTGACTGGGACAGTGACATCTGCTCCAGGCTTTCTTCTTGTGTCATCCCTCCTTTACAGAGACTTTACACTAAAGTGCTTATAGTAGGGTAAAGTCTGGCAAAGCATCCCAAAAGAGTGCCTCAGTTACACGTGGATATTTGGGGGTGCTAGCACCCCTTTAATCTTTCCTCATGGGGCGGTTCTATTTTGAACAAATAATATCCAGTGGGACTCCATGGAGGAGAGAGAGAGGCTGATACTGACTCATTTATCTTTCTATACAGTAAGTCCTAAAAAGGAAAGACTTCTGCAGAGACTGAGAGAATGACTGCTGGAGAAGAGGTGGGATGCAGAGTCCTTTCTCCAATTCAGGGGAGGGGGGAGCATTTTCAGATAGATCTCCCATTTCCTAGCTGCATTTCATTCTTGGAGCTCTCCCTAGTTGGTTGTTTGGGGTGGGGGGAGGGGAGGACAGCAAGGGAGAGAGGGTCATGAGAAGGAAATAAAATGGCTTAGGCAACAAACCATAGGAGAGGGTTTACAACCAAGAATCTCACGTGGAAGCTGGTATCTCCTTCTGTCCTGGAGTTACATACGTAACTATCTCTGAAAGACAAGGCTTAGCTGACTGTTAGCTGTCTGTGGCTCCTTACGCGACATGCTGGATTGTGTAAATCCCTTTTGTGAGCGCTGAGGACTTCCCATGGGCTGTAGGAGGTCTTGGCATCTAACTTTGGGCTGTGGGTACCGTGGGGCATCATAAAGAACTGCATTGTGACTTTGAAAACTCTCTGTGGCTCCAGGGAGCATAAGGCACATCATGTGCCTTAGCTTATTAGTCCACCAGACCTTGGAGTTGCTTTCAGATTAAGTTCTGACCACCTGTAATTGCTATATATTATTACACTGAGATCCTTGGCCATTTTCCACATTCTTGCTATCATTTATGCAATGTGAAATGAAGTTGTCTAATGTGTTTGAGGTCAGTTTTGTAGCAGGTTATCCGAAGTGTATCAGGTTTAGAGGAAAATATTACCGTGTGTTTTAATTAATGTTTTGCTGTTTTACTTTTTGGACAGTTTACTTTAAATCTCATACAAGTTATTACTGTTCAGGATCTAAGGAAAGAAAATGAAACAGAATGAAAGCTTGCCTAGCCTCCCCATAAAGTAATTTTATCCTCCTTATTCTTTACCATGTTCTCCTGGTACCTATATTTACACACACATTTTCCTCCATGATTGTGACTCATCTTTTGCAGTAAAGCAGATGTTAGTCTCTGAAAGTCATTGCGTCTATATTAATTTTCCTGCACATGCTACAATTTTATCTCTTGGTTTTGATGGGGATGAGGGGGGAAGGGGGGAAATCGTTTTTACATTGCTAAAATCACTGTATCCTTTTGTTCTGTGTTTGCAGTTAAAATAATCCAGTTAGTCTGTGTTGCTGCTGTAGCTGGGGTTTGACTTCTCTTTCCCTACCGTCCCCCTCGCCTTAGCATATAACCTGTATAGTACTAGAAGTCAGCTGGTTATGGAGTTATCTTTGAAAACGTGACCAGTGCGCGCTGTGGCAGACGTACTTGCCTCCTATCTGCAGGGAGCCTGAAACAAATCTCTGAGGAGCTGATGGGCCTGTCCATCTAAGGAAATGAAATAGCGTGCTTACTGTGTGACTCCTGCAAGGAGACTAAACCAGAAGGGGTTACAGATGTACCGTGTTAGTTTGCAATTTGGACTCCAATCCAAATTCTAACCCAAATTCAAAGTCAACGTGAACACTCACAGGAACAGTCTAGGCCATGGGGTTCAGCTCGATGGAGAGAAGTGTAAGATACAGGTCTGAAACACCTGTGCAAATCCAAGATGATGGGTGCTGACTAAGTAACGTGTCTGCAGAAATGTGTGTAAGGCTACAGGGAATCACAAGCTGAATGTGAGGCAACGTTTTTTATGCAACTGCGAAAAAGGCAGACACATAAATAAGGGTATCGCCTATAAGACACAAGAAATAAGGCATGGGCTAAAGCCAGGCATTGGCTGGGGCATTGTATCCAGTTTTAAGCATTACTCTTCAAAAAAGATAAAGATCAACTGGATTGAGTCTGCAGAAAAAAAAGAGAATATCACAGGCCTAGAGAACTTGATTTATGATGAAACAATTTAAGCAATGGGCTCGTTAACCTAAAGAAGAAAATAACTAAGAAGGCAAATATGGCAAAAGTAAAAATCCAATCACTGCTTAAAGCTGTCTCCTTCTTATGCATCTTTCCATTTCAGAAGTTCAGACCATCGCTTTAATCACACTTTTCATTGGCCAATGAATAAATTATCTTGTTAAATTTAACTTAAGCTATAGTCTGTTTATAGGCCACTTCACCCACATTGAAGATACAGTACAGGAAACTGGGTTAGGGCTTTGACTTCAGGGTTTTGAGCTTTGAAAAGTCAGCTGAGATAACCATTTGTTTTTTATGAAAGTTCCAGTCACTGTGGAGAATAATACTTATTTCTCTTATTCTAGCCTCTAGGATTGCAGCAACAATTGTTAATGATTGCAAGAATAGTTTTGATTTACAAGTGGAGAGTAGCCAGTCTCTCCAGCCCTGTCATTATAAGCCCCTTTTCAGAGAAGTGGGTAGTGTAAAGAACGTTGATGATTCATAAACCTAAATTGTTTTAAATATACAACATGAGCATAGCTGTGTTTAACCTACTTGTTTGAGCTATCAGTTTTCTGATTTCTTGTTACTGGCTCAAGAGAATAAAATCATATTTAATGTGGTAATAAGCACTGTCTAGAGGGAGATAGACTGAGCTTCTCAATTACCTGTTTTTGTTCAGGGCAAGCCAAGCTCTGCATGGTATAAAAGACAAAAACTGGTGGCTGAAGAGCCATGCAGAGACAGATTTCCCAATTTGGTCATGAAGCAGAATAAAATATTTCCTTACACTGGGAAGGTGCCTAGCAGTCCCATTCATCTCTGCTGGGCACCTCAGAAGTTCAATCCCTACAGGGTATCATGTATTTACTGGCTTTACTGGTAGAGGTGTCTTAATGCTTCATGTCCAGTTATGCTGGAGGATCGTCTGAATGCAGACAGTTGTCAGGTCCCTCACTCTGAGCTAGAGCGCTGCAAGGCAAAGTTGTGAAGCATTTTCATCATCTTTCCCCCTTCCATCACAAGCTGGCAAATAAGCATGACTACTGAAAAGTTTTGTAAGATTATTTACAGGTTAATACATTATTAGCACCTTTGACCTGCAGATAGCTGAAATTCTGGTGGTTGTGTCCTGTTTCCAATAGTATAGAAGGAACAAAGTGAAACAAGAATTTCCTTGCTCAAATTTTCCTTCCTAAGTTTCTTCTAGATCCTATTTAAGCACTTCTCTAGGGTCAGACTGATGCCTTTGTCCAGGTTTTTGGTGTGTTTGTGTATTGGTTCTTTCCTTCCTGCCAATAAAGTTCCAATGAAGTTCAACCCAACCTTTCATTTAAAAGATGGCTTTTTGCAAAATGATAGAAAAGTCAAAGAAACTGCATAGTACTGATCAGAGATTAGCAGATTTATAAGTCAATTTCTTATGCTGCAGAATCCGTTTGAAACCATCCATATGCCCATCCTTCAGTCAACAGATCGTGCTGCTGCTGAGCGTTCTCTTGGAAGCCAGGCCATTGCAGGGCACTTCAGAATCATCCCAGAATACGGTTTCTCCTCAATTCATTTGCTTTAGCAAAAAATGTTCCACATATGTTCCCGCCATCTTTTCCGTCTCACATTCCCTGCAGGTTTTTTCACAAGCTGCTCTGAGTCATTCACCTTGTGTTCTCCAGTGCTCTGTTTTTCACACTGGAGTTCAGGAAATCTTAGTGATTTGAGTTTCTGGTAGTGGTTCCTTTGCGCCATAGGAACCGCTTTGTTCCTTGCACCATGTGTATATTCCTTTATTGCTTTGACTTGTACATTCTCAACTCAGATTGTTGTATTTCTGATTAGAGATACATAACTACATGCTAATTTTTCTAAGCATGTCATTTTTCATATTTAAAATGCCACCTCTTAAATGTTTTCTTCTATAATCTGCCTTCCACTGTGAGGATGCTTCTTTTTCACTTGTGTAAAGGTTACCATGCTTATTCTTTACCTTCATAAGCAAACTTATGAAGTTTTTTCATTTCTTTTTCTCAAATGTTTGTCAAAGAGTCATTGTTGTCTCCTTTCGCGGAGAACCCACATGACCACTATTTCCTACCTTCATTCTTTACTGTATAATTAATGGACTGACCTCGGCATTGACAATGCCCCTTGTTGAGCTTGGTATGGGAGCTGCTAAAACACCCTTATCACTCCAGGCTTTTCTATCAGCTGATCAAAATTTTAAGTCTTGTGAAAGGCTGAACTTCAGCTTTGCCTTTTCCATTCTTTAAGCTTGTTCAAAATAAATCAGCCTCTGGCCTCTAATAGTGAAGGAAATCGCAGAAAGAATTTATTTCAGCTACTACTGAACAGAGGACTTCATTAGGATATCAAAAAAGACCATTTCCTTTCATAGAACTTATGGCTGGTCATCCTACAGTCGGTTTAAAGAAGCAGAAAAGATATTCCTTGTTGTGGCAACACACACAGAGACCTATGTGTAATTAAAAAAACATGCAAGTATTGTAGAATGAAAATTAGTTGCCTTTTAAATTGATCTTGGCCACTTATTTTAGACACAGACAGAAGGGGTGGGGGGAACCCATTTAATCTGAACACTTCTGAAGTGTTAGAATTAACTCAACAAATGCATCTTGAGACTATTTCTTTGTTGTCTTTCACAATGTAGGTGACCAACATGCTATGAAAGGCTTATTTCATTATTTAAGTGAGAAGAGTAGGTAAAGACTAGAAGGGAGGGGAGCTGAAATGATGCAGGAGATCAGCTATTAAAATGTCACCAGAGAACGCTTGTGTCAGATGGTGTGAGGGAGCATTTGTATTCAAGGAGCAGCAGGCATAGGCGTGAGGATAGCAGACGGCTGGTGATATAAAACCTGGTACTGCAGCATGAACTCCCCATTCGCCATGTGTGGGAGGAAGCCTGTTGCGCAGATCACCGAGAAAACTCAGAGAGGTGGGATTGCTTCTTATTTTTCTTCTTTTTGTGAAATCTAAGGAAATTTCACATTCTGAAAATGCATGTTTTGAGGGTTTCATCAACAAAATGTAGTTGCAGAGCTTTTCAAAAAGGAAACAAATTATAATTATTTGACAACCAAGTTGTAAACAGAAGACTGAGTTCTTTAAAATAGATTAAACGTCTTGTGGTTTGAATAAAAAAACTTCAAAGCTATATATTGGAATACAAGTTTAAAAAAAAAAAAATTCTAGATCAAAAGGTCAGATCTACCAGGCTCCAGTTAAAATTCCAGAAAACCTAAATGGCAGATTTATAAAACATACAATAAACTGACCTGGTATGTTTAATTTTATTTCATAAAAAATAATAGAAATAGTCTATTTTTTCTGAAGAAAAATGGAACATGGATAATGCTTTCTATATATCATCACAGGAAAGAACCTCACCTGAAACTGGAGCAAGTTCAGACATTTAACTTGTCCAGACATCCAGTTTATTCAGAGCTTAATTCTCTTACCAACTGCTCACAAACTGAAGGCTGGAGATTGGTTTTCCATGGTGTGAGCTGATATGTAGACTATTACAAAGAAGAGTAAATGTCAAAAGAGATAATTATGAAAGATGTCATGTACCTAAAAGGCGGATGTTTTTAAAAAAAACCAACCAAAACAAAACGTTTTTTATGGGTTATGTTTATTTTTGTATTGTGGTTTTGTCTAAAGATCTGAGGTAGTGGGGAGAGTGCTGGCGTATTGGACACTAGCAAACAATGAAGTTGGCCCTGCCCTGTAAATTAAAGTTATTTTTATGGGGCAGAAATACACAGGCTATGCAAGCCTATGTAAACTCTGACAACATATGATTCACGGCTCTTGTATGACAAAATTAAAACCAGTTTGATATTGTGTTTTTTAAGTAGAACTATACTAGGCATAAGTATCAAATAAAAAGCCACCATAACAAAGAAACATCAAGGAAAGACACCTGATTAAAAGGAGAACTAAGAACCTAATATTAATAAAAGCAGCTGAGCAGTATATTCTTGCTTGTGTGTGTTTGCCTTGACACTACACAGGCCACCGAGTTTCCAAAAGGGTGTTTTCTGGTTTGATACAAATGTGCATCCTGTCACCAAGCATTTGCTGCAGGCACAGTTTTTCAAGCAATTCTGGCATTTTCTTTTGTGTGTTAGAAAATATGGTATTTTATTCTTGTGGTAGAAGATATAGAATAATCTGCCCATAAAAGCAAGTAACAGTAAACACTGCACTTGTACATTTTTACCCATCTGTTTTCTTGTTTGAGTTTGCTATTGCTAGCTCTTTGGTCCGGATCCCTAAAAGCCCAAGTGCACCGTAGCTTCTGTGAGTTCTGCTACCAGGCTCTGCCGGCGCTCGTAGTCCTAACACGTCTATGAAAGGCTTCTGGTACACGTGGAGAACTTCACGTAGGCAGTTGTGGAAAGTTTGGAAATGATAACAGAATTTATACCTAAAACATATTTTTCTCTTCACGTACCATAGCTGCTGCTCTTTCCAAAGAATATAATTACTTTCCCCATTGCCTTGCTACTCTCAATGTGTACCAAGGGATTAGCAAAGTAGGACAGAATTGGACAACTGATAAACTGAAGTTCCTTCTCTTATTTCTTAAGCATGATAAAAATAATTCTAAGAGGTTTTTTCCCCTCAATTTAGAAAGAAAAATGAATCACAAAACCTAGAAACCTTTTTTATCCTGCGCTAGTGCTTCAGAGTTGTGGAGAAACTAGTTAATTCATCCCCTTTGCTCTGCAAGGAAGGAAATGGGTATTATGTTTATGGTACATACAGCAAAACTGAAATGCAGGTAGAATGTGTTCCCATCCCTAAATCAGGAATGTCAAAAACCCAGGCATCCTGACAGACAGCCAGACAAGTCTATCCTACTGGAGATGTGGGCTGGCTCTGACTGTATTTTGGTGAGGTCCAAAGGGGAAAACCACATAAACAAAGTTCTGCCCTGACACTCTGCTGCTGTCCTTGTGCTGCAGCCCACCACCCCCTCGGCTATGTGGTGGACTGCATCGCTGGGTGACCACCGAGCTTCCAAGCAGGACCTGGGACTTGTTAAGCCTGGAAAGGATCATTCTTTGGTATCTACATTTTAATCTTTCTTAAGACCTGATGTTTCTGAAAGACGTCTTCCCATTGTGGACTGAGTAGATCCAGAAGAAAGCTGCTTGTTAGAGACAGAAGACAAGAGGTGTCCAGAGTGTTAGTTCCATCGCTGGCCAAAGCACCCTGTGCATGCACTTCGCCCTTCTGTGCGATCTCTCTACATCCAACGTGGGGAGGTGTGTGTCTTTTCTTCTGTTAGCAGATTATAGTTGCTTTCCCCTTTCTGCATCCTGGTCTCTCTGGGCCTAAAAGGCTCCATCAGAAATGGAAAATTATTAGGAGAGCATAGTGATGAGACCTTTATAATTACCAGGTCAGGTGGTAACAGAATCACAGCAAATACCACAGTATCAGGCAGGGAAGGAACTGCTTGTAGTGTTTGCAGGATGCATGGTAGCAGGCAATATAGAGCAGTGGGATTGCATGCAGGCAGATTGAAATCTAGGAAAAATCTGTTTTGTGGATACAAGGTTGCATGATGTTAGATGCTTAGCCTAAAGGCTATCAAAATCGCAATGACCCATTCTGCTCAGTACATCCAGTTCTTTCAGGTTAACCCCTTGGGGGTGCTGAAATTCTTTGTATTTTCCATTGTGACATGTATCAGTAGACTGAAGTTATAGAAGTCTCTGTTCCTGGAGCAATATGCCACGAAGAGCTTTTCTCCTTTCTTACCACACGATACCCTTGCCAAGAGTGATGGGTCTTCTGCCTCTAAAACCTTATAGCCTAAGTCAGAATATAATGTTAATGAGGAAAACCGGCTGTTTCATTGAAAACACACTATAGCTGAGGCTAAGAGACAGGCGATGAGCATTTCCTGAAGGAAAATGTATGATTTTTTCTAAGTAATACAGAAATATTAGTGTCAATACTCAGTGGTATTAAACTACATGAAGTTTTTCCGCTGTATGGCTGTTCTGCCTTCAAGGTTACTTCTTTTTTTTATTGTATATAGATTTCCTTCATCTTCCTTCAGTGTATTTCCCAGGAATGACTCTTTTGACTGGACTGCAGGGGAGCAGGCATGTTGTTGCAACACCTAGGGAGAAAAAAATGTGTTTGGAAGCATATGACTTGAGGCATTGTTTGAACTCCGCTTGTGGCACCCCAAAATTACACATTTCAGCTTTATAAAGTAAGACATACTAAACAACAACTGAAGCTCAAGAAGATATTTACAATTCAAATTTTTTGCCTGTCCAGCTTGCTTGTCTCTGAAAGTTAGGCTTAAATTCACAAAGGGGATTATTCAGAAGCAAAATAAAATGTTTTTCTATTAAAAAAAAAAGGTAATGCATATTCAGATAAGCAGCTCTTGTGCATTATCTGGAAGCAAAAGTGATGGTAGTAGTAAGCGCAGTGACCTCAGCTTCAAATAAAATCAGTTTATTTGAATTGTCAGATATCAGCGCAGCACAAAAGGCATTACACTTTATCTCTATTCCCTTCTCCCTGGACTAGCCCCAGATGTGTCTCTGAGGATCATCACAGCAACTTTTTACCCCTCTTCAAGGAAATGGCTTCCTCTACAAACATCTTTAAAGCTACTTTATGCTCCTTCAGTAGCACAAGTTGCCAGTGGTACAGTGAAAATCTAGCCCTTGTTTGAAAGAAGCCTGCAGTAAGCTGTGTCCCAAAGCTGTGTCCCAAAAACACCCTATTGTTCCCAGTAATTGTTGCTCTATATATGTTACGCTTTCTTATGCCTTGTAAACACACATTTTATGAAGTCATTTAGGCTGCTATCTTAATACCTATTTAAATCTAGCCTTAAACAGTTCTTGAAATGCATCAGTGGTGCAGAACTTTTATTGCAGCTCCATCAATAAAAATTGCTTTTGGTTTCGAGAAGAGTCTTCCTATGAGTAAAATGCTGTTAGGCTGGGTTAAAAAGCAGCCTAGGTGGCCGGACTGGCCCTGTGGTGAACACCTGAGGTCAGTGCTAAAGTGTTAAGACAAAACTGGGGGTCTTACAATATGCAGCTGGAAATGGAAAGTGGGAAAGGAAACAAAAGCAGAAGTAGTCACTATTATCTTTTAAGAACTGTTTGAAAGGAGAACATCACACTGGAGGAACGTCAGCATAAATGTAACAGCAAATGTGGCTTTTGGTGTTGATGTCACTTATCTAACCATTTGGTTTGTAAAGGATTCTCCTCTTCCAAGCTCTTTCACGAACGCTGTGAAGAAGACGCGGGACGGCACAGTCTGTCACACAGCAAAAGAAGGCGCAGTCGCAGGCCCAGCGCGCCGGTGCCCTGCACCACGCTGTTAGCTGCATGGCTGCCGCAGCAGGAGTAGGCAGGACCAGAAGGAATGGAGCCACAGGAAAGGCCACGGGCGGAGCGCCTCCAGGAGGTCCTGTTCATGCGGGACAGCCACCCTCCCCAGGTGCCCGCGGCCTGGGAAAGGGACAGGCTTTTGAGAATAGGGGCAAAGTCTTTCCTTTTTTTGGAGGTCCACCCAGCAGAGCAGAGGAATTCCTTTGACCGTTGCTGTGGGTGTGAAAGGCCTAATAGCGGGAGTGACTGTAGCAGAGGGCTTTCTGGGTTACGATGGTGCTGGCGTTTCCTTTTGAGCTCTTGAAGAGCTTTAGACTGAAGGCTGGCAGCACACCAAGGAAGTATCAGTCTGGTGCTACTGTAATTCATGGCTTGGAAGCACCGGTACTACAGGATAAGCATGCTCAGAGTGGAAATTACGGTTATTAATTACCACTATCAATTAATTTATTGTCACAATGTAGTTTGGCAGCACTAATAGTCATCTCTTATGTTTTGGACTATAGCAAAAATGTCTAATTACCAGTTTGCTGTCTTGAAACTCAGCTCTGTTATATATTTCCCTCCCTCTTAACAAATGCGCACCAAGAACATTTGCCATGATGTTGCCTCTGATGACTATATTACTGATTTAGGCATTAGTAAATACTCTGTGCTCTGTGTTATTTTATGCATTCATTTATTTAAACTACTTTGGAAAATTGATGGTTCTTATTACTTTGATGGTTTATATCTGTTTAGGCCCTGAAATCTAAATGGTAAGGTTAGAAAGACTTTTCAGACTGACCATCAAACAAAAGAGCAAATCCTGCCCTGTCTACATGGTAAAGATCATTACCTCTCGTCAGGTTTTTAGTATGATCTCTAACTGATTCAGCTTTGTTACCAACAGCAAAATATTGCAACGAGTTTGCACACTTGATCGTGTTATCCCGTCTGTCGCTATCCCGCATCACTGGCTTTTTTTTCCCCTTCAGCGAGTCAGAGTCTAGGGAGTTTTTCCTCTCATCCTAAAGTAAGTATCTTCACCTAGTCCGATAAATCACTTTAGACATGTATGGCTGTTTGGCCCAGATCTCCATTGATTGTAATAGAGGTTCAGACAACTTGCTCACATGTAGTTAGTTATCTTTCATGCAGAAGTCATCACAAGATTTGAGCCCATGTAATAGTGTGTATAAATCCATTCAGCCAGTTCAGATTTAAATATGAAAAGAGTAAAATATGTTCTCACTGAGAGTGGGCACAAAGATTAATTTAATTAGTTAAAAATATATTAAAATGTTGAACTGCAGAAAACTGTATGAAAATGATCTTTGAAGAAAAAGGGGAACCTAGCAACGGTTTCTGCAAATTTTACAAATGGAAATGTCTTCTCACTACCTAAACTAAAATAAAACTGGCTCAAGATGAAATTCTGCTCCTCTGGTTGATGAAGATAAACGTGTATTTTCCCTAGCATCTTCATTCATTTTATGCTATGCACATGTAAAGATCCTGCACACGTGTCCACACTTCATTTATTGCTGTCAGTAGTTCCACTGATAGGCAGTTTTCCTATCAGGTAGCTAGTTAACTTAGAAAAATGTGAAATGCAGGTTTCTGCGTTTTCTAGAATGTCTTGAGTGGTTAGAGACAGGTAGGGATTGGGGAGAGATAACAAGCCCAGATCAGGATTACCATAAGTTTTTTTTCAAGCCAAATATGCTAGAAAAAATCATTTCTTTGTTCAACATCTTTGTGCCTTTCTTCGGTGTAAGCGCAAATTGGTTCTTAAGAGAACTAGAAACGTGAGGAGTAGCCCGTGCCCAGGGGCTGCATCCTGCTGTATGTCCCTTTGCAGTAGGAAAGGCGAGAGGATTCAGGAAAGTGCGTTAAATTATAACAATGAGATAAATAAAGTTGAGTTATGTGGTGGGAGTCTGTAACTATGGTGATGAAACCACTCAAGTACATCAGAGTCCAGGGGGACTGGACTGATAGTGATTAACATCCAGAAAGCCACTTCAACCTCCCAGGCGAGAAAAAAAAAAACAGTTATGAAGAATAGAGAATTTTTTACAAAAGAATTTTTACTGAGAAATACTCAACTGATTGAAATATACTTAATATGGTGTGCGTAGGTGCATCATCTGAAATCCAACACAAGAGGCATGATTTTGGCAAAAGCAAAACAACAGATGCTTCTGACAACCAAGTTGTATAACAGATTTCTCTTTTTGCTACCTAGGTCAGCTGTTTCTCACTGAAATTAAAGTTTAACTGAAATGTTAAGGCATCAGCTTAGTATCAGAGGAATAAGAAAAAATATATACAGTTGAGGTATGATCTTGTTTTTCTTTACATTGATATTTCCACTGAATTCAGCATTTGTTAAAGTTACACCTAAGTTTAAATTTGTGGATGAGGTTTTTGAGTTGGTTTTGGTTTGTTTGGGTTTTTTTTACCTTTATCATAGCAACTATATGTAATAGTTGCTAAATCAGAACTATTTAATTCGTTTTCCATTTGTACGTATATTTGGATGGAGTTTCTGAGGACACAACGTTATTTAGTGTGTATTCAACTCAGCAAAACAAATTACAACAATTTAGGAAGAAATAAAGGGAGGGGGAGGGAAGACTAACTTTGGAAAAAGATTTTCCTCTGATGCCTTGGAAATATACTTTGCAATATATAAGGGCTAATATTCCTCTGCAATATCCACGTCTGTGTGCATTTGTGAAGGAGAAAGATGGGGAAGGTGGAAGGTTTTCCCTGCAGGTTGGATGCATGGGTAGACTTCCAGTCCGAGGGGAGGAGGAGATTGGGAGGAAATTTAGTCTTTTTAGGTTTTGCTTATTAGGATTTTGCTAATGGGGAGTTTCTTTGAGAATGTATTTTTCTGTTATTATGGTTTGAATTGCAGAATTGTCCCAAGGCTTTATGTTTTCTCCTGCCAGGTGACACATGCTTTTTCAGTCCCTTCTCATTCCTTGAACTGATACATGTAGAGGCAGCGCTGTAGCTGTATCAAGCTTCTTCAAGTCAACGGAGATCTCTGAAAGTTTGTGTGTAATGCAAAATAAAGCCCTTCATAAATAAGATGAGAGGCAAACAGATAAGCAATAAACAACAGAACACAAAAATGTAAGCATAATTCCAAGGATGCATGTGTTGTAGTTAATCTTTTTAAAATATTGCTTAGGAAAGAAGATGAAACTTTGCATCAGCGTGGTGTTCAAGTACATATTTGCTGTCCTACTGCTGCCTGCTGCTACAGAGGTGCTGCATGTGACTGGTGACACTACATTTGTTTTTAGAAACAACACCCTGATGGCTGGTTACTGAAATGTCACCTGGCACCTTTGCCACACAGGGGTGTGGGACCAGCCTTGGTCTTTCACCAGGCAGGAGTTCTTCTCCTTACTCTGCTGTATCTCCAGCTCCAGAAAGCCTTGCCTTGAGGTTTAAGTCTCCTCTTCCTTGAAGAACACTGTTTACTTTCTAGCCCAGTTGTCTAAGAAGGCATGCACACATGCACGCACATATCTGTCTCCGTTTACCCCCATGCTTAACTTTTAAACCCGATGAACAATTTCAGAGAAATTTGACAGCAGGGAAAAGCTCTCAGCTGCATAAGCATCTCTACAGCCACCCAAGAAGGCTACAGGGACTTTATCCCTATTTCTCATGTGCGATGTAATAGTGAGAAGGTCTGCTGTGGCAGCTCAGCTACATAAGCTTTTAACTGACCACAAGAAGTTTGTATTCATTTCAATTGTGTAATAAAGAAATAGGACCTGTAGCTGGCTGAGAACTTTGTAGACTGGCAGAAGGAAAGGGAGTGGAAATTATCTGAACAGAGAAGGCGTTTGGCATGATACATCGTAGAGCCCTACCACTTGTACTTTGCTGAACTGGAACATGTTTTGATTCGGATGTTTAGACATTGGCTAATAAGAGTGTTTAGATAAGGTATCTGTGAGGTTGGACTGGTTTGACACCAAGGCTATTTAAAAGCTATTGTTTAGGTCACTGTGATGTTAATGGTATTGTAAATGTGGAACTAACAGGCATGGAAGTGAACTGCTTTTAGTCAGTGAAATACGTTACATATATTGTGGTGAATCCATAAAGAAGTATGTAGATTTGATTATCTGAGTTATAAAAAGTATTTGAGGAATAGCCATAGATCTCCCTAAAATAATGCCTTCACCATTTGTCATTCATTTTGTCCTGCCAAGCCAAGAAAGTTCTGATCCAGAAATGGATAACAAAGTGCTGCCAAGTTTTTGCTTTGGAAGGTGTTTCTTTTGAGTGGCTGCAATGGTGTAAACAGGAAATAATTTTCTCTTTTAATTTCTGCTGAAGTAAACCTTTGGCTTTTTGTAATAATTTTAATATCTCTCATCAGACTTGAACCTAACAATACTAATTGAATCTTGTGTCATCTAATACAGCAATTTGCCCTGTCGTGAGAAAAATGTCAATTAGAAATCACAGTTAATCACTACAAAAAATTCTTGGGAAAATAAGTCTTGCTCATTTACTGTTCACAGAACTGCGTGGTCTGTAGTATACTTACAATTCGGGAGCCTTCTCAGTCTAGGAAAATAAAAATACATACAGTATCAATATTTATGTGTTATTAAATCAGCAACAGCAGAAGATGTAGTCTGAAGGGCTATGTGGTGTAGCTTTCATATGAAGTACCTTCAGTAATATGCCACTTAAAATGAGTATAAACAGTTTGTAATACAAAATCTCTGAAATTTATTGCAGCCTTGAACATTACACTGCACTTACTACAGTGGATCTTATAGCTGTAAACTATTGTAACATTTATCATCTGCATATCAGTAATGACCATTATCAACTAGGTACAAACAATTATTTCCAGCATCACTTACAAAGAGCAATTTTAAATTGTCCTTTTAAAAAGCTTCAGTAAAGACCAGGTTTTTTTTCTTCAGGTAAATATCCATTTATTTTCAGGTACAATCTGACCTATTAATGGACCTTATTTAAACTATAGCCACAAGCACCGATACAAATAGCTTTTTCCATTCTTAACACAAATATAGTTTAATAAATCAAAGCTACCATGCATTTCTGATTATTCTTAAGAGAAAATATTATTCAAATATATTCATTGCTTAATTTCTGCCACCTGCTCTGTCATACACTAAGTTTTCATGACTCTGTGCAGTAAGTCCAGACTACTTCCTGGGCAGGACAGCTCCCATAGGCAGGGCAAACCTTGTGAGAAGGTAAATCTTTCCCTTCCACTAATTAACAGCTTTTATCACCAATAATGAGACTGTACATACACTTTAAAAAAAAAAAAGCTCCTGTGCATAATAATTTCATGTGTAGCCTTGACTGCCAGAAGGCTGCCTGCCCACGAGAAGGAAGATGTGTGTGGGCAGGGAGAGTTAACTCTCTGAGGGATGGAGCCGGCTGGAGCTCTCGCAACAGAAACAAGTGTAGCAGGCAGCGAGGAGTCACTTCAGGACAGCGTCTTATCAGGTGTGTCAGTATATCCCCAGGATGGGTTTTAGTGTGGAGGGGGTGAGATGAGTCTCTTACAACTTTAAGATATAATTTTGTTTTTCTGGAGGAGATAAAAGATGCTAACACTCTTAGGATACGTGTTTCTGGTTTGTGTAAGAAGTAAGAAATCTAGCTAGGAAAATCCTCTCACAAATTGATTGACCCATCTGAATCCATGTATAGTTCACGTATGATCACCTAGAAAATAATCAAAGGGAATCAAAACAAAACACGCAGATCTTGTATCTCTTTTAAGGAAATACTAGGTTTATTTCAGGGCTGGTCTCCAGATGAGGCACTGAACAATAGTTGTTAAATGCTAAGAAAAATGGGTAATCACTAAGAGAAAAAGGGAAATGTACCAATGGGGTCTGAAAGTTCTTATCTGTATGCTTTTTTGCCTTCAAGAAAATAGCTAAGGATCATTGCATGCAAAAAAAAAAAAAAATCAAACACGTTAAGCTCAGTGCTTAAGGAGTCATGCTGTCACAGTGAAGCGGGACTAGAAAACATCTCGAGAGACCATTACACTATGTCTCTGCCCCAAGACAGGATTAACAATGCCAATGTCATTTCTGACAGGTGTTTAGCAATGTCATCTTAAAGACTTTTACTGAGAGAGATGTCATAACCTCCCTAGGCAATCTACTCCAGTGCTTAATTATCCTTACTCTTAGGAAGTTTTTCCAAAGTCTTGCCTTGGTCTTTCTTCCAGTTGAGCCCATTACCTCTTGTCCTGCTTGTCTTGCCCATGACAGGACATTACAGTCACACCCAACTATCCATCAAGGACACATTCCTGAAAAAAGCAGGATATCAAAAGCAATTTTTCCCATAAGAATTAATGTGACGGGGAGAAACGCGTACAGGGACTTAAGAACTACACACGGTTTAAATTCATAGGGAGCAGGAGCAGGATCACTGGGAGGAGAGTCTGGCTTTCCAGGAGCTGGCTTTTCAGCATGGATCACTGTTCTGACAGATATCAGCTGTGCCATCTATAAGACTGAATGCCCAAGAAAACTCTTGCAGTGTAAGCATTCTTGATGTCTCTTTCTGCACAGTTGCATCTTCATCATCTTCCTTAGATGAATCAAGGTCAATCAACTCAATCATAGGCAAAGGACAGAAAAATGGGGTAATGATGGTGGTCAATGGAGCACAGTATTAAATGGTCAGCAGCAGAACTCCTAAGTGGTGGACAGAGAAGTGGAGGACAGTGAGGTGCTGCTGTATTCCCTTAATGTCTGCTGGACCCTTTTACACATACAGAAATGATTGTCGAGTTCCCCCAGTATTTTCTCTCCTGCAAGCCATCCAACACCCATTTGCTCTGCCTTTTGCTGCTGTTCATGTCCACAAGTAGTGAAATGGGTTCAGAGAGATGACCTGGTCACTTTTTGTTTTGCGGGCCAGCTTGGTCCTTTCTGGAAGGATTGGCTGCTTGAACTAGTAGGAGAAAGAAGAATTGCAGCTGATAGCAGCTTAAATCGCACAGACTTATAGTATTAGTTCTCAAACACCATCCTGCTGTAACTTCAGCCTAATACAATATTATGTTTTCTAATGTTTGAGGATGAGGAAGATCCTAGCTCAGTATCATTAAGCCTGGATACCCAAGTTTGGCACCTGAAACTGTGTTTGGGGTCTTCCATAAAAGCAACTTAATTATCCAGGGTTTTGAGCAGTCTTTTGACTCAACATAAAATAGTGATGTTTTAATAGAGCAATTTTTATTTAAGAGCCTAAACACAGATTCAGATGTGTAAATCCACACAGGCAGCTTCGAAATAAACACAGAAGTAAAACCAAACACAAACCTTTAAGACCAGAACTATGCACATGTAAGATGTGAAACTGTGAGAGGGGGGAAAAATGGGTTTTAGCAGTGACGCTAAATCTAAGATTAACTTATCTATGTAAAATTATATTACAGAGTCTCAAACTATGAGTTGTTTTTATTTTTATCTAATTAACTCACTATTCTTAATAAATATCACACATTTGATTGAAGCGTGGGGGTGAAGAAATGCATGGGAAATGCCTACTGACTGTGAAAGAGAGTAAGGGAGGAAGGTGGCCATGGGAAGAGGTTGCTATATGCTGGTGGACTTCAAGCACCTGTCACCCCTCTGGGGTAAGAGCAGCAGGTTCCCATCCCTCTGGGATGGGACTTTGTTTGCTGAGGGACAGGCGTATCTCACGTGCAGGCAGAGTGAAGTCTCCCCATGGGATGGCTGTGTGTGAGAAATGCACAATCACTTATCCCTCTGGAACAGGGTGATGGGGTCCCTCACACCGACCAAGCCCCGTACAGGGGGTAATAGTTTCCAGGGATAGCTCTGCCTCGCAATCAAATTGCAAAATGGCTGGCACCTGATGACTCTTGGGGCTGGTGCCAGGGGCAGCCTGTGTCTGAGAAGTCACAGGCCTCTTCTCCATAGACACCTCCTCACTGCTATCCTCTCCGTGAAGGCTTATGGCATGGGGTACGGGCTGCACCCAGGCAGTGACGGCAGGGCGGGGTACTGACGATGAGGCAGCTCCTTCCTTCTGGCAGGTGGTGTCATGGTGATAGGAAACCAGCTCATTGCTGAAGTTGACCCTCTCCACAGTGGATCTGCGTGTGCCACAGCAGAAGCACCGGCAGCCCAGCAGGTTGCTGAAAGCCCGCCTGAAGTCTGCGTTGAAAGCATAGATCACTGGGTTCAGTGAGGAATTGGCCCAGCCAAACCACACAAAGATGTTGAAGGTGGTTTGGCCAACGCAGGGTGACTGTCCTTCATGGTCACTCTCCAGCTCAGGCTGGCAGAAAGGCAGCAGACAGTTGAGCAGGAAGAAGGGCAGCCAGCAGCAAACGAAGACTCCCATTATGATAGAGAGGGTCTGCAGCACCTTGGTCTCCTTGCGCAGGGAACTCCGCAAAGAGGAGGTGGGCTCCTTGTCATGAGCTGGCCACTGGCCCCCTGCTCGCTCAAGAGTGGAGATGCGGCGGATCTGGGCCTGGGCGATTCGGTAGATCCTGGTATAGGTGATGATCATGATGGCCACGGGGATGTAGAAGCTGATAAGGGAGGAGGTGATGGCGTAAGTGCGGTTCAGGCTGACATCACAGCGGGGTGTCCCAGGCAGCCAGGAGCCTGGATATCTCACGTCCTTGGCTTTATGCCAGTGTAGCTGCACTGGGACAAAGGAGATGAGGATGGAGAGGGCCCAGGCCATGGCTATCATGGCGCAGGCAAGGCGCTGTGTCATCCTGCGCTCATAGCGAAAGGGGCTGGCGATGGCCCAGTACCGGTCCAGGCTGATGATGCAGAGGTGGAGGATGGAGGCGGTGGAGCACATGATGTCGAAGGCCACCCAGGTGTCACAAAAGCGGTTGCCGAAGAGCCAGGAGCCACCGGCCACCTCAGTGACCGCCTTCCAGGGCATCACCAGGAGGGCCACGCAGAGGTCCGAGACGGCCAGCGACAGCACGAACCAGTTGGTGACCTTGGCGCGCAGATGGCGGAAGCGCAGGACGGCCAGGCACACCAGTGCGTTGCCCACCAGCGTGCTCAGCACCAGGGTGCCCAGCAGGCACCCGATGAGGGCCCGCAGCGCCCGCGGGCCGCCCCCCGCCGCCGCGCTCCCCATCAGGGGCGCTCCCCCGGCCGCCGCGGCTCCACCTGCGGGGCAGCGCTGGCGTCGCTGCCCCGAGGAGGGGCCGGCCCCGCTTCCCCGGGCCCCTCCGGCCGCTCCTGCCGGCGGGACACTCCCCGAGGGGGCGGCGGGAGCCCTGGCAGCCGGCGCCGTGCGGGGCTGGGAGGGCGGCCGCCCGCGGGAGCATCTCTGTCCGCCGCCCCCGCCGTCTGCCTCAGTTTCCCCCGCGGCGGCGGCGGGCAGCGGGGGGGGCTGCCTTGGGGCTACTCACCGCGCCGGTTGCTTGGGGCTGCCCGCCGTTCGCCTCGCCGCGGCGCCTTCCGAGGAAGGTCCGTCCCGCTGCGGCGCGGGTGCGGAGCGGGCGGTGGCAGCCCCTCGGCGGTGGAGCTGCGTCGTGCTGGGGGAGACCCGCGGCTTTCTGCCCGGAGCGCCGGGACGGACGAGCAGCAACTTTCCGTGGCCCGGGCGTGCCGCACGCCGCCGGGCTGCAGCTCCCCGCGCAGCTGCGGGGAGCGGAGCGGCGAGCCCGCGTTCAGACGGAGCTTGCGGCCGGGCGGGGGATGGCGTGGGAAGCCCCAGGATTCGGCGACCTTCGTAACTGCACGGAGGGAGATTTCCCCGCAGCATCGCCCTGGGAAGAGTCCTCCGTCAGTTTTCAGTTTGTACTTGCGTAAGCGTCAGGGACGAGGATCTGGCGCTTTCCAAGTATCTCCTTCTTCTGGAGACCACAATCCAATTTCAGGTTTCTTAAAGAGCAGGATAGCACTTCGCGTCTGTTTACATTAAGAATGCTATCAAATCTGGGTATTAGAAGCTGTGTTTTCACCGCCACAGTATTTTGCTATTTATTTTTTGTTTTGAATTGATATCCTATGTAAAGAAACCAAAAGCATAGAAACCTAAGGCATCTCTACTTTGGATTTGTTGCATTTTAACAGACGGTTGTTCGTGCATTTCCTCAGACACAAGCACCCAAAACCTGCCTCTTTATTTTTCAGCCGAAGGTGTTTTCTGATGTATTTCAACAGTCTTCCATTTGCTGTTATAATAATATACATGTTCTCATATAAATGTCTTGCATATATTTACTTTAAATAAAGTATCCTAATGCAAATAGGGTATAATCCTTTATTTTGGAAGAATTTATGCAGTAATCCTGTCATGAGAAAAAAGAGATTGGGATGTGAATAGAAAATATCAACTCCTGTAATTAATTAACATGGCAAACAGGTATTTATTTTTAGATGAGGTATTTTATATTTTCTTTTTGCCTCCTAATTAAAACTTCTTCATCCGCTAATACCAATACAAATAATTTTCAAGCCAGTAAGTAACCGATTTCCATTGTACTGTTATGATATTCTTGGTAATTAGCACAGAGACTGGAAATTTTTTAAACAAATTTTGAACAGCAAAGCTGGCAGCTTAGCCTGTAAAAATCAGCATATTTAAGATAAACTAGCTGGATTGTACCAGTTCATAACAGATTGTTAACATTTGGTTGTGTTTTTTAAGATCCTAGTTGCTTTGTGCCTTGGAGACCACAGTCTTCATAATGCAGCCCACTGTGTTATTCCTGCTGTGACACTGAAAATTGGAATACATTTCTTGTTAATGTGTTTGTCTATAAGACTAACTCATAGTTCAAACAATTTAGCTAGAATCTTCTCTGATAAAATATATACTTTGTTAAAACAGTAGCAGCTGTCAAAATAACACAGGCTGTAAGATAAGCACCAGCTCCACACCTTGTCTTATTTGGAACCATCTGTAGTTCCACATACATGGATTTTGCCAACATCTGCAAACCACAGTAGGTCTCTGATTTTCATTCCAGTACTAAGGACTAAATCTTAGTTTGTAAGAATTATCTACACACTTGCTAATTTGACTTAATACATTTACTCTTATTTAACAATCAATACGATGACCCTGAAGAACAGAATGTATTTGTGAAGAATTGTAAATGGGACAGTAGATGGAATTAAGGCAATATAGCACTGAAAAGGAAAGAGCAATGCTTTTGCATATTCAGCAGATAGTAGTGCTACAGGGCTCTATAGCGGAAGGTAGCTAGCATTATCCTTATAAAAACAACTGTTTTCAGTGTCTCTGTGTATCTCCAGTTCCCAGGATCTCATTATGCTCTACAAATATCACTAGCTCCTTTTTAGCATGCATTATAAAGGGAAATGTATGTGATCATGCTGTCTTGTGTGCATATGTTTTTATGCAACTGCCCTACCTCAAAATGTTGAGGCTGTTGGCTGAAGTCAGATTTGACTGAGAGGTAGATGTCTCGAAAAATTAATTTCCTACACTTGTAATTAAAGTAAGCATCTGGGTAGAAGTCAGAGCCCCTACTAATACCCTCACCAACAGGAAGGTTGCAGTGAGGCCTCAACCCTCATTAAACACAAGAGAATCCACGTAGAGGGAGACGTTATGAATGCTCTTATCCTAAAGAAAACATTAACAGACACCTTCATCTTCTTAGATACCAGAGGATCCAAGTGCAAGATGCAAATGCTTAAGAAACTATACAGTGAGTCAGTGGCAAAGACAGGAATAGAAACATTGCCCTGCTCTTATTCCTATATTGGGCATGGTGGAGTGAAGTGCAAGCTTATCGGAGAGGGAGGAAAGAGAGACACGGGGGAAAACACAACGCTGTGTGAAAATCAGTGTGTGCAGTGCGTTGAAAATGCTGTAAACTTTGATTTTAAGGCCTGTAGCTATTTCTTGAATTAACCTCACTCGGGATATAATAGGAAGTGTCTGAGCAAAATAATGTAAAAAATACTGATGGACTGGATAAAGCGGTCTCCTGTGACTCCAGAAAATTTGCAAGCTCATTCCACCTGTGAAAAAATAAACTTACCCAGAGAATATACATAAAACATATTGCAATGTATATAATGTCTCTATATTGTACGTTTTTTAAATGCAGTCACTGCATTCAAAATCTCTCTTCCTCCAAGAAGAGGAAGAAGGAAGCCTGGACAGACAGACCTATATAAGAAACCAACATCAGTTTCCTTCTCCCTCTCCTTTCCTTCTCCTCGTCTTACTTCTCCCATGTAAAACTATGTCATCCTAGACTCAGTGCTCACGTATTTATAGCACATATTATGATTAAGAGGAGATCTGACTCAGAACTTAAAACTAAGCCTTTAATGGTTTACTATGATTGCATTCGGAGCTCATGTCTCTGTCTAGGTCCCTGATGTGCTAGCTGGCTGGACAACTGAAGGAGGTTAAAACTCAGTGGTCAGCAGGACATGATATTTCAACTCAAGGTGCCTCCTGGGAGGGCACCGCAGGTCTCATGTCCTGCGCTGTCACGCTGCAGTCTGCGGGGAGCATGAGCCTCCAGCAGGTTAACGCTGGGTCCGCACTGTGCTTGAAGCTGCGTGCAGACTAATGCCAGGTCTCACTGACGTTACGTGGTCTCATAAAGACAGCAACTGTAGATTTCAGCCACATTTATCCAGTGCCAATCATTACTACTTTGTCAAACGAATCTAATACCAACAGTGGTTAATTAAATAGTTCATTTACTTTTGAGTTCTTGTCCGAATGGGGGAGCATTATTATAACCAACTTCATGAAGTAGTATCATTTAACGGAATGTGATCACACTGTGTAAAGATGTATTGAGGTACTGGTAAAATGATGCTCTGAATAAGTTGTCTTCCTTGCAGTCTGAAAAACCATTGATGGTATGTGAATCAGACTAAACTGGGTTTTGTGATTACCTTTACAGCTACTTTTGGGGACTGATTTTAAATGTCTTGGAAGGAAATGTCATTGAAGGCAGTAACATTACATCTGAAATCAATATGATTATCTATCTATCCATCTCTGTATAGCTGAAGAATCCATCCAATTTTGTACACATACGTCTGTGTGTGTGTACACTTATCATCTTGGCTTTATATATTATATTCATGCTTTCAGTGCCATGTGAGTTTTGTGAACTTGATCATATACTGAGACTGCTAATCTATCTGGATAGTGAATCCAGCATTTACTGTTGAAAATAAATGACCTTTTTATTACAGAGATATGGATTAGCTGTATGATAGAACTGGAATTCACTGAATAATTCATTGTTTCAGAAACTGTCTAGACAAGTTAAAGAAAGAATAACTAAATCAACAGTTAAGTATCAAAAGCATGTTTAGTCTGTTCAGGCTTAACAGAAACTATTTGAATGTGCAATGTCCAATAATGGTGAAAGGAGTCTCTGTCCTTTATTTTAGTCTGCTGGGTAAGGCTTAGTTTAAAGGCAAAATCCATCTTTTGAGCATCCTGCATTGCATGTTTTCAATAGGTCACCTTTGGTGATGGCACTTTTCTGTAATTCAGCCCGTTCTCCAGGGAAGTTCTGTGTTGATATCACACTGATAAGCTCATCATATTGTTTTCTTTTATCAAGATATTATTCCTTCCATTATTCTTCAGAACTAGCATAAGTGAGTCTCTTGCTTTTTCCCCGTTTGGGGTTCTCAGTGGCTTAGCTTTTATCAGCTCCCTCGGCTCACCCCTCCCCAGCACAGTTCTAGTTAGCTGCTTCCACCAAAGCAGCTGGGACCAGAGAACAGGGCTGGCAATTCATCACCCCTGGCCCGCTGCCTCGGACCTTCCTGGGAGGGTGCCCGTGACTGAACACCAGTATTTTTCATTCAGCATCAAAGGCAAATACCTTTGAGCGGGTACCCTTCCCAACTCGGGCAGGGATGAAATGCCCAGTGGGACATTTAGGTACAGTCCAAAATCCAGAAGGTAAAACCAGAAGCTTTAATGCCCAGGCAGCCCTGGGACAGTGCTCTTGCCTGTTCTGATCTTGAGTAGCCTTCACTGGCAGCCATGAAGCACCCCTGTGAGGCCAAGCAGCATACAAGCTGACTGGAGTAATGTTGGGTTGAGTTAGCTCCTGACACAGCCCATAATTTAGGAGGCAGAAAGATGGTTTTAATGCAATCTTTGCCCTCTTACACGTGAGCTGTACTTTTGAGTTGCACAGCACAAAAGCTTTCTCTATTGAACAAAGCAACATGTCCATGTATTTTATGACAGTGGCTGCCTTTTTCCAGAGCGGCAGGGCACAGTAAAGAGCTTTTTGATTTTGCTTTTTAAACAGAAATGCAAAATACATTACATTGCAATAGTAATCAGTACCTATGTTATTTTAACCAGTGCTTAATCTAGATTAAAGTACTCAAGATAATAATAATGTGAAACCCAAGCTATAATAAAGTGTTGACTGTTTCAAAATGCTACCTCTGTATACTTTAGGATACAAATGCTTCATTGACTGCCATTGCATTTATAAAACAAGCTTTAAAATTAAAATTAAAATTAAAAAAATGCAATCCATCATATGTTTCCAATAGAGGGCACACAGAGCACTTTGCAGAATGAAAAATTTTTGAAATCCGCTCTTACTAACTGATGTGGCAGAACTATTGCCAAATCATATTTAGATTCCTATCGAAATTAATAATTTGTGCTCCACTTCCAACAAAAAGTTATCTTCTAAATTGGGAAAGTATCAGTTTGGTTTGCTTCAGAATATGCAAATTTTAATTATTCAGAAAATCAATGTGAGTTTTCCTTACTTTTTTTTGCCCATGTCCCCACAATGTGTAAATAGTTTTTTGAGAGAAGATGTGGATATTTTCAAAGAGTAGACCACAAATGGATTTTCTGTCTCTAAGGGACGGTGCTCAGCACTCAGCATTAAGAAGTGCAATTTAGTCTCTGCTCAAAATGATTTGACTTTAAAGAATCTCAGACAGCCACAGTATTGCTTTTTGTTTTGTTTTGTGTTCGCTTATTGTAGATATTTAGTGAAACAGAGCCTGTCAGCAAGCTGGAAAGCTTTCTAGCACCCAGCAGATGTGATACATGATAGCCACTGAATTTTAGTGTTTCACAAGGACCATTTCAATCTCTCATCTTGTTAAAAGTCTGCATGCAGCCACTGTCGGAACTGGTTGGACTACATGGTCAGACAACACAGAGATGCTGCACAATTGTTTCTGTCCTGAAGAGATGACCATGCCACTGCCACCAGTAAGGCTTGGTGCTTGAATAACCTGGGTTTGAGGAATAACAACAATTAGGTACACAGAATGTAAGCAAGACAGAAGTGATGCCAGGAGGCAGATAAAAGCCTTTTTGAAGGCTTCACAACCCTATATTCACTCGTCTTTCTTTGAAGATCCCAAGTCCCTACAATCTATCATCCAACCTGTATTTTAGAACAATCTTTGGATTCCTCTGAAATACTCATTTGGCAGCGCAAACTTTCTATTATCTAAGCTAAGTTATTAGCCCATACTGGCAAGCAATGGCAAGCCTAATTTACCCACTTACCGCAAGCTCATGGATGGACTACAGCGTTTAAAGTAACTTGATGTTCAAGGACACTTGACCCACAGACATGTGGGCACAACAGATAAGGTCTCCACAGCCTACACTGGCTACTTTGAAAATTGATTCAGATTCAAGTTCTTGTTCTTTATCTTCAAGGCTTTCCCAGACTTCATGCTGGTAAAGGCCACATAAAATGTTCACAGTAAAGATCATGGTTAATAACTACTTGGGAACTGTCTCTGGTCAGAAAAAAATCCATCCTGCAGGAGTCGCTTGATTGCAATCTTTGCCCCAGAAGTTCCAGCACCTCACACACCTTGTCACCTACTGCTCCATGTTTCTTCTCTAGCAAAAGCTGAGCAAATTTCTGTTCAAATACAAAACAAATAAACAAAAATCCTTGCCTGTAGTATGTGCTTCTTTCCCTGTGGTAGAACATGACAAATATTAGTTGCACTGGCTATATCTTGATTGCATGACAGGTACTTCCCATGAGACACTCCAACCATTCAAATTGGGGACAGGTCCCTTTCAGCCTTTCCTTGGCTTTCCTTCTCTGGAAAACATTGCATGGAGAAGTGGAGGGATGATGTATGATTAGCTCTTAACATCAAGTCAGGATAAAATGAGCTATACTCCTGGAACTGAGAAATGAGAAGTGTTCCGCTGTCCCACAATCCAGACATAGCCATTATCTAATGGCTGTGCTTATAGCCATTACTTAACGCAGAGCTGGATTGGGACACTGCAGTGATGAGCATAGCATAAAAAGCTGTATAGAATAACTCAGCAACACAAGCTTTCAGTGCTGTCTGGAAAATAGCTCAGGATATGTGTAGGATGCAACACTACATAACTAGAAGGTGATACTTCTGCATAGTAAATATACGCCTCATTTTTTTTTTTTTCTCATTTTCCTCATTCCTCATTCCTATCCATCCATGGTTCCAAATATTGCATGTTGCTTTTTATAAATAGACAAACATTTCTTTGTAAATATACTTAACAAATGGCCTTAAGAAGTTTCTCCCCTTTTGCACTGCCTGTGATTTGCCTCAGTCATATTTGCTGTCCCTGGCTGCAGCATTTCCCGAGGGACTGTCTCCCAGTTTAGCACTGCTTAAACACAGAGCAGCAAATTGAACCTTACCCTTTCTAACCACTCCCTGTTATTCTGTTTGCCCAAGATAAGGGAGACCTGTTCTTTTAAGGATAAATTCTTATTTACTACTGTTTAGGACCTGGTTCAGGATTCACAAACAGCAGTTTGGAAACTGAGGTAAGCAACTCCTGCTTCCAGCTATTTATTCATGTGTCTGCATCACCCAGCTTCATGTGCTGTGAAACCAACAGAACTGCCAGGGCTGCAAAGTAACATGGCAAAAAAATTAAGTTACTTTTCAGCCAGATCACTTTCTCAGCCTGATTCATTGCATTGCCACACAAACAGCTGAGATGGCGTAACGGCAGGCAGGATTAGGAAGGTGAATGCATGACCAGGAGCTGGGACAGAGGAAGGTCTGTTCACACCAACATTGTCACTGAAAAATTGTTCCCTCTTTCTACCATTTGCTCTTATAGACCCTGTGACAATTTCTTCAACTTTCTGTGAAAGGTTTGAAAGCTTCTATGCTGGTCATATCTCAAGAAAATAATTTATAATAAAATTCAATCAAACGATTTCATCTGCAAGTAGTCCTAAGCCCAATTCAGTTCTCACTGAATTCAGGAGGAAAGACTCTTTCAAGTTTCATCTGTTTTTTTTAATGGACTTCTCTTGCCACTAAATTTAGTGGACAGAATTCCAGAGTGCCCTGGACCTAATGCTCAGTCTCAGCAATGTTTTACAGTCATGCTGGGGGGGGGAGGGGGGAGAGAGAGGGGGAGAGAGAGAGAGAGAGAACCTGTAGGTTCAGAGCAACATAAAATCAGATTGATTAGATTATTCCTAAATACTTGATATGAACTTAGCTTATGAAGCATGCAAAGACAGAGTCCTGTTCTCATAGCCCCCAATGTGCATTACAACACCTTTTTTTTAATTTTAATTTTAGAGTTTAAAAATTCAAATCCAATATGATTTGGCAAAAAAATTAAAAAGAAAAATCCCAAGAATCCATTATTTTTTTGCTGCTTATATTTTATCAGCCATAGAAGTGATTTTATTAGTATTAGTGACACAGTGAGCAAACAGAGCACAAGACTGAGACAGGAATTAGTGATAAGGTTGTAATCACCATGGGGGAGGACTAACAAATCTTTATCAACTACATATCAACTTTAGAAAAGTAAACAAAAAACTTATAAAACACTCTCATTGCATGTGACAATAATGTTAGTAGAAAAAGTGCAAAGTAGAGACCATGCAGTTGAATGAGCTCCCACAAAAATATTTACTGCTGCAGGCTAAGGACCATGCTGATACCCTGCCTGGAAACAGGGAAGGGTTGAGGCTGAATGTAAGTGATTCAAAATGGGTCTAATTAGTGGACGAAATAAGTAAAGGAAGAACTGTTGTTGGTCCTAAAAAAAACCCAAACAAACCCAAAAGCCTTAGGTGGAGAATAACTGGCCAAAGTATTCTGAGGGAAGGGAGAAAAGGGCTCAGATCTCTGCTTCATTACCGTGACTTCCCTTTCATTTCATCACAAAAATATGCCTCCAGGAACAACGCAGGGTTACTGCCTGCCTGAGCGAGGATCCCAGGCTGAGGAATGTGAGATCCTGAGTTGCCTGTTTACCCTCATCTCTTCCTTTTCTTCTGCTTCATCTCTGTCCGCTCTCTGCCAGCTTGCACCTATTCCTTTGGCGGATCTCAAAGGGTGGATTTGAACAAAAAGAAAGAGAAAACTCACAGTTTCTGTGAAAACGACCTGAGGTTTCTGGCACGCAGATGGACAGACCTGTGGATCGGGTAAGTGTCTAAGTGATTAGCAGGATAGAAAGAGGGAAATAAAAGCCTTTTGGATTCTAGCAGAAGCAGATAATATTTTTTTTTTTCATTTCTCTCTTCTATTCTGTTAAGAATCAGTGTAACTACATTTCTGCTTTGGATGTGGCAATAAATACTTCTATCTGGTTTTATCTTAACCTGGTTTCAGGATGGGTGATTTCTAGATAACTCTCTCCCTACAGCTTTGTTGACATTTAAACCAGGGATATTGGGATATGCTAGCAGTCTCTAGCTTTTCAGTATCTTGACGGTGATAGCCAGAGGCTATCAGAAGTAGTCTGTACATAGGCATGTCATTACATAGGCCAGTCTGGAAGTGGGCAACATGGAGGTTACATGGAAGGAGAGCCTTCCAGTGACTGGCAATAACCCGGAAAGCCTTCCAGCCCTAGCAGAGCAATGGCAAGTATAGCTTACCATTGCAGTGCTCAGGGAGGTTTTGGCACTGTTTGAACCACAGCAAGCATAAGCATACACAAGCAAAGCACCACAGGCTGAATTATCTTAATACAGGTATACAGCATGTTTGATCCACAAGCAGTGTAGTTTAATTCTAGGACTGCAGCACAGCTGGGATTGTGCTAAGGAGAAGCTTGCAGTGTGCAGGAGTCTGCCAAACATCATGTCTCTGAACATCTTAATTAATTGTTAGTTATACTCTGGGATGAGATCTTGTCCAGAAGGCATTGTTTAAAAGTGCAAACTGCTATTAGTGGGGTGCAAAGATGTTCCTGCCAAAGTAGCATTTCCAAAGAAATGAGAGCCTCTGGAGTGAACTGCCAAAGAGCACAACTATATTGCAAATGGAAGAACATCTGAGGGTTTGGGAGCCCTGGGGTACAGTTCTTGCTAAGTATTGATTTGAGGAAGCCATTCCATATTTTAATTACACAAGTAATGAAACAGCACAGGGAAACCACCAGCTACATATCGGTTATGTGTGTAACTATTAAATGTGTATTTCAGTTATCAGCATTGTTTGACACGAGGTAAACTAATACCTGTGGCCTTGCTAGTTGTTCTTTTGAGAAGGAGAACCTAGTGATGGGCAATGGCTTATTTTTGTTGATTTTTTTTTTTACAGAGTAGTGTTGTTTCTCAGCACTTGGGAACAAATTATCAATTGACAGTTTCCTCGTTCATAATTTCCAGAACTGCAGAGAGTGTCTGATTCGTGAGCTGCAGATGGGAATTGGAGATGAGAACTTACATAAGAACATAAGAAAAGTAATTCCCGTCAGACTAAGGGTCTGTTTAGCCTGGTATGGCTGCCTCTAAACCAGGGGCTCTCTTACTGCTGCTGGGAAAATGTTAGTCTCCCTGGGAGTCCAAGCAGCTGTACAAGCTCAATCTCAGTGGCCTCAACTTTGAAACAATGGATGAGAGCCCCTGAAATCACTCTGAGCAGTTGCACACTGACTGACTGAACCTTGCTGGATCTCTCAGCCAAGCACTTTCCCCTTGAATCCCTGTAAATGTTTTGCATCCATAGCATCTAGCCCCAAAACTTCCCCTCTTACTCTTTCTTAGGAGAATGCTCCTTGTTTGTGCGTTGCCTGTGCACTCCTTCTGTAGACAGCACAGATGGGCTTGTGAGATTGATTTCAAGTGAGCTAACTTGCTCTTTAGAGTTCTCTCTCC
Source organism: Calonectris borealis (assembly GCF_964195595.1). Lineage (NCBI taxonomy): Eukaryota > Metazoa > Chordata > Aves > Procellariiformes > Procellariidae > Calonectris > Calonectris borealis. Next base: position 25,569,123 of record NC_134318.1, read on the forward strand.
ATTGCCTATAGAGGGGACCTGTAAAAATAGGGAAGATGAGTCTGGGCCTTGGATTCTCCATCTCTTGGCCTCCGTACTGGGGTTACCTGAAGTCCCTGCACAGCAGCCATATGTAAAAGTAAGTGTCTCTCACTACTCCACAGGAAATGAATGACACAGAAGCAGATGACCTGTCTCCTCAAACAATTTGCTTGAAGAAAGATAAATAAAGGAGAGAGGAAGGCTGGCTGGAGCTTAGGCCACTATATCTACCATGGTAGGTAGCCCTGGCCAAAAGAGTCTTGTAATGATTTTGGAGTCAATAGGAACATTCTCTTTGCTTCTCACCACCAGACCTATTATATAAAGAAAATTATTTTTAACAATTGCAGGCTTAGGATTTTAAGTATCCCTTCTGATGTTAGAATTTACTGCTTTATTAGGTTTTGTGTGCAGGCATTCAAAACACAAAGCTGCATCATCTTCTTGATGGCAAAGTGCTAGTGATAAGAAAAGACTTAGGTGTTTACTTTTCTTAGATCAGTTTTCTCAAGTTGTATTCAATATCACAGCTGACCGGCACTTGCATTGGGATATATTAATGCTAGGGCTAGTCCAAAAAATCTCAGATATCTGGCCCCTAAGAGGAAAGATGGTTCCTGGTTTATGGCAAAGGCGTGCTCTTGAAGAGACTCTACCAGCATTTGATGAGCAGTCTAGGTAATCAGAGAGTGTTACTGGAAACTAGGAATGTTTAGGGTAATATGAGTTTGCAGGCTTTGTGATCTAAATTCACTGTGCTCAAATGATGGTCAAGAGACTTCTAGTCACAGCCCTTTTTTTGGCTTTGGGGTAGAGATCAGTCCTGACAGACCTTTGAACTTAACTACTTTTGCTCAAGGTGTTAAACATCTGAGGTTTTTAAAATTCCATGCTAGACCTGAGCCCCTATGGAGATGTCAATTTGGTGGGGAGATCAGATCCCTACATTTGGCATTTCAGCAACAGGTGCTTGTTCCTGAATGAATGCCTTAGGAGTTTCTCAGTACTGCCAGTAGCATTGTGTGAGTCTAGTTCTGCAAGGACCACACGCCAAATTATGCAGCGTTCACAACCAGGTATTTTTAGCACTGCTCACAGTATACGTTGTCATAGATGTTTGCAAGATTAGATCCTTTGCCTGTGTTCACAGCCTCCTTGAAAACAATCGCCTGGCTCATGTTATTGCAGGATATTCCTTATGCTTTAAACTTGGGAGTAAAAAATGGTCTGTATCACTAAAATCCCTAACTGGATGGGGCAACACAGATCAAAATGGAAACCGGAGTTGAAACAAAAGCGTTCAGACCTTTGAAAGGGTGCAGTTATAGATAGGGGCTATTCCTAATGAGGAACGGTATTCAAAGGTCAGCTGCCAAAAACAGTCAAGGATGCAGACAGGTCTAGTTCTCTGTTGCTGGTGCATTTGACAACCAAGAAGGCTGCCTCTCTCAGGCATCAAGTCTGGGTCACTGAGGCACACTATAAACCTCTGGAACAAGGGGCACGGTTGCAGTTCGTGCAAACCTTAAGTAAGGAGTATTGAAAAGCCTTACATTGTTCCTTACACGATATTTTAATTGTAAGCTCTTTGGAGCAAAGTCTATATGCATTATTTATTTGTACACTGTCTCAGTGAGGACTTGTTTAGCTGAAAGTTGTACATGCTGCTTGTAACATAAAATAATGAATCCAGTGAAGATTGCTTCCTTTCTCTTTCAGTGAATAACAGTGAGAACAAACCAGCCAGATTCCTCTCACTTAGCTCCTGTTTCATATCTATTCTCTTGCTACCACACCAAAACTGGCACAGCACTCAGACCTGACAGCCTTCTAAGGTAGAAAAGATACTGCCATCTTCTTTATGACATCCAAAATGCCTGCAGTATCTTCTCCATAGATGAGATATTTTATAAATTGAGCTAGAGGCTTTGTTACTGCAGAAAAGTTTTTAGCAAAAGAAAGAGAACTCACCTTCACGTTTATGTAACGTGACTCACTCACTCTTCACAGAATCTTATTTGGTAAAGTTGCCTCTTTCATCAGGGTCACCTTAGAGAGCCAGGAGCACAAAGGATCTTATTACATGCAAATTGCCCTAATCAGTTTGAGGACAATACAAAATCACTGCCTAATAAGTTATTCACAATATTCAACTAAGCAGCTATTTTCTTTTCACTAATAAATTATGCTATTTCTCATGTGAGTATGTCTAAAACATTGGATACTAGGGATCTCACTAGTATCAGAACTATAGTATAAATAATGTCATTTTTAACAGTATCAGGCAAAAGCACAGTTACTATATGGTGTGGTCAGGGTAGAATCCCGTGTTGTAATTTCTTCAATGTCAAGGTGAAGATAAGAGGTTCCACTCTGGCCAGTCATTCCCAACCTCCAGCCACAGTTTAACTCTCTTTCACTTGTGATGATTCAGTTGTTGGGGGGGGCTTGCCCTAAGATGAATCAGTGAAATGATGCAGGATTTTGATTTTCTGAACCAGATGATTTCACAGATCTGCTGTAATAATCGTAGCATGGGACTGCACTCTCGCAAAGCTCAAAATGTGTTCCTTCACTCCTAGTCCTTTCAGCAACCCTGCTCTTAAAATTCCTGGATTTTATAACCACCTATCTGCTGTTCAGTCCCCACTTCTTCCCTGTGGATTGCTGACAACCCTCTACAGACTCCAGATTACCTGCTCATTCTTGCTCATCCAAATCAGAATGACCTTCTAACATGAAACTAGTTGCTCAGGGGAGCAATTCACTTTTCTGTGAATTATTGCCCTGACTTTCAGATACTTGGCTCAAAGCTGTTTCATTATCAGCTATGTGTGAATTGTATAATACATATCCCTGCTGATCACATCTGTAATTCTTTAGTTCACTAAGGTATTCCTCAGGATTGAGCATTTCTGGAAAATACAATACAGAGCTTCAAAATCCTTATTCAGCTCTAAACTCCATCCTACAGGAGTGATTTAAAATCCAAAACATTATTTGGAAATCTTGGGGTTTTTTAAATATATATATGAGTGATCTGCTTGTCTAGCAAGTCCTAGAGGTGGATATCAATGAAAATGCAGTGAACCAAGTGGTTTTATTTTGTGCAAAACAACCTGCTATCCTTTGGAATCACTGGCATAATTACCAACTATCCCAGCTGCACTGACTGAAGTAAGTTCACCATAAGCCAATCCTGTGTTACAATCTCAGTGCCAGTCTTCATTTTGCTTAGCTTGTTTATCATCTGGTACTGTTCTGCAGGTTCTGCATTAATTAAATCATAGAAGTCTATTCAAGAGTGACACTGCCATACAGCATCCCAGGTAAACAGTGAACACTGTTGAAAATGAGCACAGTCAGTCTATGGATATTTGAGTGTTTCCTTAAACATAAAATCCTCACTAGTAAAGGCAGATATATCTCTCATTTTGTCCTGGTGCCGAATGAGCTCCTGGATAATTTATACTTCATGGATTCACACTGCATCCACTCCTTCCTTACTTGCTAGGCATGGAGTGCTGCTGTGTTTCCACAATTCACATTATCCAGGGTAACAATGACTATGTAAGTGAAATCACTGTCGATCCCTTCTTACAGTGTATGAAGTCACCAATTTAAGATGGGTAGAACAATAGCAAGGCTCTTTTTTTTTTTTTTATTACTTTTGAAGACACAGTATCTACCCTCCCTGTGGCTGCTGACTACTGAAGTATTCTTTGGGATATTCTGCTTGCTGCGTCAGTTTAACTAAAATACAACAGAAGTGCAAGGTGGATGGGTGAGCCACCTGCCCAGACCCACAGTCTGAAAGAGAATCCATGGCATAGGCTGCACATACGTTGCATAGTCTCCTTGCACAGAGAGCCTCTATAGCACCCATGATGTATATTCACTCAGCAGGCACGGTGATCAGACCCCATGTTTGAGATGACCTGGATCACAGCAGAGAACAGAAAACCTACCATCTTAGTTACAGCAAAAAGCTTAATTAAAAAACTTTAGTTAACCAAAAAGCTTAATTAGTTCATCTTTGCTAATGGTTTGTTTTGACCGAAGTAGCCTACAAAGTGCTCCCACAAGCAGTTCAGCTGGCATATCCAAAGGATAGGTAATCCTGGCAACCTCTACTGGGCATTTTACAAGCAGCTGTGGCCAATGGTGCTTTATCTGGCACAGCTGTAGCTGGATGAGGCTGCATGCCTGCTATCAAGATAGGCAAGGCAAAAAAAAAAAAAAAAATCAGACTTGTTTCTTCTCCAACTTCTGAGATCCCAAGTATTTGACTCAGGTCAAAAAGTGTGAGATCAGACTTGCTTGTTACGTGTAGAACAGCTGGTGTTGCACATCTGACCTCAGAAGTACAGTTACAAGACAAGAAGGAAAAAAAAAAATCACAAACTTCCATTTTTTTTATTTGTTTACTAAAGCAAAGCCCAGAAGGCTTTATATTGCCAAGTCCTAACAAGAAGCCATAACACAACAAAATGCATCAACTTTTTATTTGGATGAAATTTCCCAGTTTAAACCTTTCTTTCTAAAATGCCCACAATTTTTAAGGAAAAAAAACATTAAAAGAGAACGGTTGTTCCTTCCCCATTTCCACGTGGTGGGTGAGGCCTCTCTCTCTGGGCATGCCCCACTTGCCTGCCTTTAAAAGCAAGGACCTCCACAATGCTACAGGATCTTTGAAGGTAGAGTTACCAAATGGCGGACTTCTCTGGCCAAGGATTTCCAAGGGAATGGTACTTCCCTTGTTACCAGCTGTGAGTATTTACTGTGGGAATCCAGAAGTACTCTGTTGGGTTGAGGCGCTACCTTTGGTGCTTGCCTAGGACGAGTGGTAGCCTGCTAGACCTTGCACGGACCTATGATGTTACTGCTGCTCCTTTGCCCTTTCTTTTGTCTGTGACTTTTGGCCTTGCTTCCTCACTAGGCAGATGGGGCTGTAATAACTTGTTTTTTCCTCTGAGAGATGCGCTAGGAAACACGGGTGCTGGCGCCTGCCTTCCTACACGCCCTCCACCCACTTCCCCGGTGTCAGCCTGAGGAGTTTTGGGATCCCATCGCTGCCCCGGAGAGGATCCACCCCATGATTTCAAAGTGCCCATCCTACTTCTCTTTCTTCCCTTGCCCGTTCCCCCTAAACGCTCCGGTACGTCCTACCTCCTCAAAACAGCCGCAGGCAGGCCCGGGCGCTGCCCTCCCCCTCCCCAGCCGTGCCCCTGCCCTCGCTGGCCCGAGGGCTCTTCCCCACCCGCCATGGCCGCCTCTCCCCTTCCTTCCCCAGGCCGACGCGCGGGTCCGGCCGCCCCGTGCCCTGTCCGAGGCGCCGCGGCCTCTTCCCGGCCCAGCTCCCCGCTGCCGCTCGGCGCTCGCCTCCGCCCCCTCCCCGCCCCGGCGCGGCTCTCGGGTGACTAACGGCAGCAAGCCCAATCCCCCCCTCCGCCGCGGGTGAGCGGGTAGCTCCGCAGCCGCCCGCCCCCGCGGGGAAACCGGTGCCGGGTCTCCGGGGGTCCCCCGCCGTCCTCCTCAGAGCCCGCTCCGCTCCGAGGCCCGGGATTGAGCTTCCCGGGCTCCCGGGCCGTGCCGCCGCCGCAGTCCCCTCGGGCGCCCGCCGGTCTTCGCACTGCGCTGTCCATGCGGCGGCGCCGCCTTCCCCGCCCTGCCTCGCCTCCCGTGAGCACGCCCTGACCTGTGGTACCAGGCGTCCCTCGCAACGCCCTCGCTGCAGTTAAGCGTCTCTTTATTATCGTTATTCCTTCAAAGAAAGGAAAAAAGGTCAACGGCGAAACTACTGAGCGCCCCGCGGGTCCCCTCCGTAAGCCCCGGCGCCCTCTCCCTGGGGCTGCGGTGCGGTGCCCCGTGCGCGGCCTTGCCGGGCGGGACGCTGGGGCGGCCCGTAGGTGCGCGGGGCGGGGCAGGGGAAGGTGACCGCGGGGCGCGTCCCGGCGGTGCGTCTGCCCGGCTGCCGGCCCTCGGCGCGGGTGGAAGCGGCGTGCCCGAAGCCTGCGGGCGCGCTGGGGCGGCCGGAGGGTCCCGCAGACTCGCTTAATCCCAGGACGAGCGGGCAGGCGGCGAGGCCCGGGTCGCCGGCCCAGGCGGTGGGTGTTAACTCGGCGCCGGGGCGGGGGGGAGCAGGATGCCGGCAGCGGGGCTGTGCTTTTCCGTTGCAGAGAGGGCGCGGCACGCCGGCGGAATGCGGTAGATGCTGCGCGCGGCGAGCCTTTAGCTGGAATACGGTAGGGCGGGGGGAGCGGCCTCCGAGGCACCTCTCTGGCGGGGAAGATCCTGTCTAGTTGGCATCTCTATGGTCCCGGATGTGGTTGCGCCGGGGAGGGCGGGCGCGCTCTTCCTGCCCTGCCTCTCTATGGTGACTTTCCGGGGGGAAGGGCCGCCGCCGGCGCCGCGCGCCTGCGTGAGCCGGGCCCGCCGCCCCCCCGCCGAGGCCGCTGTCCGACGCGGTGAGCGGCGCCGGCTGCCAGCGCTCGCGGCGCCGCCGGTGCGGAGGAACGCGCGCGCCCCGCCCCCCTCGGCCCCCGCCGCGCCGGGGGGGCCGCGCCCCCGCCCCGCTGCGCCACTGGCATCCCCGGGGCTCCGCGGCGGCAAATGGTGGGGCCGGACGATGCCGGAGGTTCGGGCAGCGCAGCCGTGCTTCCCGCGGGCCGGCAGGAGGCGGCGGCGGCGGCGGCGGAGGAGGCGGAGGAGGAGGAGGACGGGGAGCGGGATGGGAGCCGGGGCTTGAGCCGGAGGAGCGGCGGGCCGGGGCAGGAGCGGCTGCTGCAGCGGTACCTGGCGGCGGGTGGGAAACGCTGCCCGGAGAAGCCCGCCAACGGGGCCGCCTACGCCGTGGGCCCCCGCGGGAGGATGACCAACGGGGACGTCGGCTTCCTGCTACTGCCGCCGCCGGAGGAGCCGCCGCCGTCGCCGCCCCCTCGGGCAGGACGGGCTGAGCCGGGGCGGGATGAGCCGGGGCCGGGGGAGGAGGAAGCGAAACTGCAGAACGGGGGCTTCCTCCCCTGCCCGCCCGGCCCGGGGGGCGGCGGCGGCGTTCCCGCGGGAACCGCCTTGGAAGAGCCGCTGAGGAGCTGCCGGCTGCGGAGCGAGGCGGAGCGGCGCGGGGGGGGGGCGGCCGGCAGCCCCCCGCCGCCCCTCGGCCGCGGGGACGACGCCGGCAGCCGGGCGCAGGCCGCCCCCAGCGCGCGGACCTCGCGGGGCCGGGCGGAGCCGGCTGCCCTGCCCCCGGCGCCCCTCGGCTTCACGGACGTGAACCTGAACTCCCGCAACACCTACGAGGTGAGCCGCCGCCGCAGCGCCCCGGAGCACCTGCCCCACGGAGGGACGGCGCCCGCGGCCCCGGCGCCACCGCAGGAGCCGGCGGAGAGGGCCCGGCGGGCGGGCATCGCCGGCGCCGGCAGCAGCTTTGCCGAGTTCTTCACCAGGTAAAGGAGCAGGCGGCGGCGGGGCCGGTACCGGCGTCCCGGCAGCGCCCGGCCTCGGGCCTGGAGCGGGGGGGAAGCCCCGCGGGGCGCGGCGGGTCGGGTGCGCCGCAGGCGGGGGCTGAGGTCTGCCGGGCCAGCTCTCGGAGGGCGGTGGGGGTGTCTGAAGGACCGCGTCTCGGCGTCAGCAGCGTCTCGCTGCTGGTCAGGTGGTGAGCGATTCCAACCCCGGCGGGATCTTTTGCTACCAAGTAAATCGCTGTAGCAAGGAAGAGGCTTTGCGTTGGCCGTGAGGGTGAGGTGGTAAAGATACTTTTGCTGCTACAAACTATGCGGACTTCAGACTGGAATTTGCTTTCTGTGCCAGAACGTTTTACTGTCCGAATGGACACAGCGGTACTGATTAAACTGCTTGGGGAATAAGGTGAGAATTGTTGGTACTGGAAGTTACTTCCAAGTGATTCTTGAGAATCACCATGGAAGTTGCAAAGGCTCATAAAGCTACTTGTTGACAGCGTAGATACATTGTATTTATTTATTCCACAGTGTGCTGTGGAAAGCTTCAAGGACTAGGCTTTGTGCTCAAATTATTTGGGCTTCTGTTAAGGATCTAGCACAAAACCAAAAACTTTAGGGCATCCAGCTTCATTACCTGGGAACTCTGTAGCATCACTCACTCTTTAACATACTACACAGGAGATGCATCTTGACTATAATAGTTTATAGCATACTCTATATTACTTTTCTTATGTTTAGAGAGGGGAGTTTAATTTCCAAATTTCTAACAGTTTTTATTCTCCAAAACCCCGGGGTTATAGTTATTGTGTGACAGTCACTCTGATGCGTGATAGCACACAGGGTCTCTAAGTGTTTTGAGAGGACAGAATAAGATTAAATCTATTAACTGAAGAATTGATACAGAGGAGGAGAGGTTTAATCTCAAGGCAGGATCCCAAATTGAGAAATAGATCCTTCTGCCAACCCTCAGGAAAGGGAGAGATGGATTCCTGCCTGGGGATAAGGATAGTGGCAGCTGCAGGGTAAGTTTGATGCCTCCACTTTGGTTCAAGGATGGGTTGAGAGATGTCCTTCTGTTCCCACTATTTCTACTAGTGTTCTTCCCTCCCACACCCTTTTTTTTCCCCATGGTGCGTGGACTGCAGTGTATTACCTTCCCTTTGCCTCATTACTTGAACACTTTGACCAGTAACATTGGTACTTGCTGATTTTTGCCCCAGAGCAATAGTTTAATGGCATTCTGGAGAATTTTCCTCATAGAAAAAACTGAACTTGGTGTGCAGTAGAAGTTGTTGTCAATATACGCTGACGTTTGCTGTTTTCAGTGAAGGCTTGGATTGGAAAAATTTAATTGCTTCTATTCTGGTAAAAGCTATAGTGCTGATACCTCAGTGAAAAAAAGGATTTGCCAGACAGCCAATTTCATAGCCCCTGACTGGCCCAGCTGGCTGTGCCTCTTGTACATTTGGCCTGGTGAGCCGTATTGGCTTCAGAGACTTTACCTTCAGCTCTGCCTATATGTTCATAGAAGTGCCTTAGTTACAGCTGATTTCATCTGAGCAGCCCAAATGAGATTCACTAATAAAAACCACTTTTACTGCTTTTTTTAAAAAAAAAAACAAGCCCAAACTTCTCTTCCTTGATAGATTTGTCTCTAGATACAGTAACACTAGAGTTTGTAGTCTCTGTTGCTTAGAAAAGTGGTAATAAAACTTTCATCATTTTTTTGAGTAGTTAGTTCTTGTCTTCTGAACTCTTCTGATACTTTAAAAGCTTAGACTTCTCACTTCTGTTTTTTAAACTGCTCAGATTCATTCAAAACTGACAGTTGCCATTGTGAGTGGATTTTTCTCCAGTTCTTAGAAAGAGAAATACCTTGGCTCTCAGTAATGAGGACTCAAATTGTTAAAAACTGTCCTGTATTGAATGTTGGTAGCAACTATACCTCCTTGTGAAGCTTCTCAGCAGATGGCTGCTTGTATTTTTGAATGAGCACAGAGCCATAAATGATGTTACTCCCCAAAGTTTAAGTTGTACCGCGTGGCCATCTTCTATCAAAAGTACTTGCTAAGAAGGAACAACTTGTTCGTGTTTTGTCCGAATGTGTACCTGCTCCCACAGTGTATGAGAAAAGGTGCTGGATGTGCTAAATGCAGGTAGTTCAGCAGTCTGGAGCATCTTATGTAGGATGTTTCGCACTTGTAATGCTCTTTGTCTAGTTTACAAACTGTCTAAAATTTCGTAGCTCCCATTGTTTTTCCCAATAGTCATAATTATATGGAAATTCTTTTAAAAGGTGGACATTTCTTGCTGTTATTTAAAAACTGAGAGAAGGCAAGGGCGAAGTCCTGCTGCCATCAGTGTGAAAGCTTCATTGTTGTAATTGCCCAGTCAGACAAACTGTTCGGTCATGGCAGATCTGGGTTAGCAGGCTGCTGTTTCCAGCTGCTTGTTCCCATCTCTTCAGTTATCAGGCTGGCCTGCTTCGCAGTTCTTTGAAATCATCCATGTTAATTGTCTGTCTTCATTTCACTGGGCCGGAGGAGGAACCGATGAGGTGAGGTAGGGGAAAAAGCGAGCAGCTGTCAACAGCAGCATCCTACCTGAGCTCTGCGACAGGAAGAGTGGCTGTGCCCTTGAGATTGTCAGGAATAATTATTCTAAGATCATGGGAAAATTTACATCAATGATTAAAGCTTGTTTTTTCAGGTAAGTATTAGGTGTAACATTTGGCCCTGGGATCTTAAGTTGTATTTGTGCCAAATTACTAAGCCTGTCAAATCAATGCTAACAACTTTCAACTGAAAAATAATTGTTTTTGCTGTCTTTTTGTTCTACCTCTTTGTTTCTCTCAGCATGTGAAGTGGGATGCCTCAAGTAAATCAGAGGTATGTGGAGCAGAGTGCTGTGGCGAGGAAGATTGCATGACTATCGTCACTTGTCTCCACTGTGCTACTGTTTTGGTCAGAGCGTTAAGTGGCTTCTTGAAAGTCACCTGTCACTGCTTTGTACTCCTGTGTATGATTTGTAATACAGACATATATAGGCACTGTTCTTATGGTTTGTGGTCTTATATAGCTTACAAGCGCAATGCTCTGTTCTTGGGTTATTGGATCACTTTTGGGTAGCCCCAGTGGATTGCTGTTGGGTACAGAATGGTTCCGTGAGCAGGAATGTTGCGTGGACAGTTGAATTAAAGCCATGCCGATTACCTTGATTGCAGTATACTTTATCCCTCAAAGCAGCACATACAGAGCAGAACAGTAAACCAAAAAGGGCAAGCAGCAGTGAGTATTCCAGGGCTGAGATAAAGCCACAGTGATTCTGAACCTCTTTTAAAGATGATTTATACTTCATAGTACGTACCGGGCATCTTCTCAGCTTGTGTAGATATTGTTCCTTTCTGAATTGTGTATTTATAAGTAAATTTAGATATCTGGTAGTTGGCAAAGTTTCTCATTCCTGGATTCAAAGCTTACTGTTGACAACAGCAGTGATAGTTACTTTGTTATAGTAAAGCAGCATTTTCCCAAATACTTATTTTCCAGAATTTATCTAACAAGTTTTCCTGATAAAATCGCAAAGAGCTTAATTCATAACTGTCACTGCTCATAGGTCTTTAGGATGTGCTGTGAGCAATAGGTGTAAGGGGTTGTAGCCATGTATGGTAGTTGGCACACATTTTTATAAAAACTGTCTTTGGTCTCATTCTTCCTTCCTCACCCAGAATGGTTGTGCTTAGTTTTGAAAAATCTTCACTCGTGGAGATGGTGGAACGTTCAAGGGAGTCGGTATATGTAGGAACAAAGAACTGAGAAATCACTGAAGATCTTTTTCTCCTTCTTTGTAAATGCAGTTCTGTGGTTCAGTAAGTAGGTAGTTCTTCAAAAGCTGCTAATCTTCTTGCTCCTACAAATGTCCTTGACGGGAGACTGTGGAGGGTTGCAAAAAGGTTTGCTTCGCTGAGTATTGTTACTTCTGTATGTAGTAATGTCTCTAGAGCTGTAGTTTATATTTCAGTCTGTTACTAAGTAGCACTTGCAGCTCTTTGAGCTGTATAGGCATATGGTCTACAGTTGCATCTTGTGAGTGTTTAATACCAGAATCGATGTTTCTCTTTGTATACAGAGCTTTTCTGTTTCATAAATCAGCCTGAAACTTCAGGGCGCGTACTGTGCATCTATGGGGAAGAAATCTCTTTTGTGGGGTTTTGGTCAAAGATGAGAGTCAGGTGGAGAATGAGCTGTCCTCGTTGCAACAGATCTTCTAAACCTTCTGTTTGTGTAAAGATCGAAGAACAGATTGATGGGGGCACTTCACAATGTTTAATTTGTATTCCTGTATTGCCTGTGCCTATATCTTGGTCAGTTCTTGCTGATGTCCTGAAAGACTTGTGCATTTGTTTTTGATTTTGGGGGTTGGTTTTTTTCCCTGTCCATATAAAAAAAAAAAAAAGGGTACAGAGTGCTTCTAACAGGTCAAGGAAATATACTGACAATATATTGGAAAGATAATTGGAGAGACGAGCTAAGAGAATACAACAAAGCTTCCCCCCAGAAATTGTGAGGGCACCCTTCTGTCTTTGTCAGACCTAGGTTTCTTGCTTTCTCTAAGCAATCTTATAACTTAAGTGAACAAGTGGATACTTACAATTGATTTGAACTAAAGCTGACTGGAGAAAGTAGGCAAGAGCACCTGGACCCAAATCTGTGACTAACTTCAAACAGTATTCTTTTTTCCTGAGTTAAGGACATAATTAACTTGATATAAATATGAAAAAGCATTCATATTATCAAAATGAGAAGCTTCTCCGTAGATTCTTCATTCACTGTTTGCTAAGAATGATTTATTTTATGAAGTTGTGTTGACATGTTGCCTAGTTTCTGGCTTTCAGTCATATGAATAACAAATTTAATGACAACTTAAGTAGATGTAAACTCCAAAGTAAAACAAACTGTAGCAAACTTTGAAGACGAGTGCTCAGCATTTTTTTTTGGCTCCCAACTTTTTTAATAACTGTGTACATAGAAAATTCTACCCAAATTATGTAAACTTTTTATTCATAAGAAGGTCAAAGAAATATCTCTGCACATCTAAACCTTTTTTCGCAAGTGTGAATCCCACTGTAGCAAATTAAATCTATATGACAGCAGCCTTGTCTTTATTAGTGAATTAGTTCCAAGCAGCTCACGAAAATGAGCAAGTCCTCAAGGCTGAAAATGCCCGTTTGAGAAAGTTTCATTCCCAGGCCTCATGATGTATGGTTTTAAAGAGTTTTGTGTTTCTGAAAAACATTAGCAATGGGTGTTTCACCACAAGTATGTAAGATGCTGTGCACCCATGTTATCATTTTGGCTAGGATGTCTGTTGAGTAGCAAACCAAAGTTAAATTTCATGTGTGCAAGCGGAAGAATCGTATGCTGATTTAACTCTGGATAGGTATCAGATTGCTATATTGCTCCAACTTCTGCCTGCAGCCTGTTCCCCTGCTCCCCCCCCCGAAAAGCTGATTAAATAGATGTCACTTCTAAGACCTTAGAGCCATATTTATAATCTTTATCAATTTAAACTACCCGAAGTATTATTAGCAGTTTCTCTGCTATCTTTGGTAGACAGTGTAATATTCTACATTGGTACAGAGATATTTGCACTGGGAGTCTTATAATCATGATTTTTCCTGAAGTAAGTTCTTCTTCCACTAATGCTGTAGGTTTTGAGGGGGTTCTGTGTGTGGTTTTTTCCAAGCCAAACAGCTGAAATTGCTGCTTAGTGTGCAACAAACTGTTGGAATCGTAGCTTGTTTCGCTAAGGAGTGTTTTACAGAGGCATTTAAATTTAACCTGAAAGTATCTTCTCCCCCCCTTCATTTCGCAGAAGGCCTCTTTCATTCCTTGGTCTCTTCTGCTTATTTTGTGTCACAGAATTTCTTACAGAGTCAATATATTGAGAGTAGTGTGACAAAGTGAATGGAACCTCTCTTCTGAATAGGCTATGACTAAAAGGAGAATGTTTTGCATGGAAAATAACAACCAAAGGAGGTTGCTTTAATCACAGCTGGCCTCTAAGAAAATGATAGTTTTATGCTTTTGCTCTTCTGGCTGTTCAATTATTCATTAGGCTATTTTGTCTTGATTGTTTAAGAATAAAAAAGGAGTTTAAGGATTTTGGTCACATTTCAATCACATGGATGCAAAAATTGTTATTCCTCTCTTCAGTTTCTGGGAATTGCTGAGATGTTTATGATATAAAGCCTGTCCTTTTTTATCCCTTACTGGTCTCGTTTGTTTTTCAGCTGGGAAGGGACTAGGTTTGTTAGACTGGGTGGTAAGCATTGCTTTAAGCTTCTCAGCCTCAGACCGTGCTGTGTTTTTCTCAGCCTTTTTATTACTGCTTGCTAAGGGAATGAAGCTTAGCCAGTTACTGCCTGATCTCTCTAATACTGCAGCCTGTTAGTCAGGTTCAGTCAAACTTCTCTGAGATCGAGAGGACTCAAATAGAAAAATCCTACAGGTTTTTGAATGAAGACTGAGCATAAGGAGAGCCTGCAAAGGAGAGACTCTGCTAATTTGGCAGAACCAGTCAGCTGTGCAAACCACCTGCAGAGCATATTGCTTCTGGCCTGGTATTGGGGTAGCAGTGTGAGAGGTGGATGGATGTTGTGTGAGTGAACTTATGACTTCAATTAGTAGAAAAATAGTTTTGATGGTCATAGATGAGTTTATTCTTCCAGAACTTCTGAGAGCCAAACACTCAGACCGGTGTTCTTGTAAATTCCTTTCCTTCCGACTGAAAAGAATACCTATGGGAGGAAGCTCTTTGCAGTTTTTCTCCATCCTTCTCCAAGGTACTCCTTTATTAAGAAGAAATCATGTTCAATTTCCATTGTTATATTGGGAACTTTTATTTAATGTGCTCTTGGGTAAGTGGAAGAGTCTCTCGTAATCAGGTAGTGTAATAAAAGCTGCTTTGTTGGTTCCCCTCGCCTAGGGCAGTTCTGTTGACTTAAACAAACTTCCTGAAGGCCAGCTATAGGCAAACTAAGTGATTGTCTAGAAGTAAAGGAGAAAAGACACCAGAGACAGAGAGAGCGCAACAGAACATCTATAGCCCTTCTGCCTCTGCTGGAGCCACAGAAACCCAGGCTTGCTGCTGCGGCCTCTGTTGCTGAGGTCTGGTTTGATGTGCTGAGGAAGATGCTATGGAAGAAGGGTGATTGTACTTCACACATCTTACTTGTGCTCCAAGAACACCGGACTTGTTGATGCCAGCACCTCTGCTTTCTGTAGCAGGGGAAGCTTGATCCTGGCCAGGTCTCAGACCCCACAGAGCTCAGTCCTGTCTGTAATGCTTCAGTTCCCCAGTGCATCCAGTAACGTAGGATCTTGTCTGTCTTGCAGCTGGGCAATAATGAAGCCGTTTGTATGCTGGATGCCAGCATGCTTTAAAAAACCAAAGAAACCAGGAACTACCAAAGGTATTTGGCCAGTTGGTATCTATGAAATAGGAAGCAGTGGAGATTCCAGAGCACAAAGTATCTTTAGTTGGGGCGGCTGAGGGAACTGGGGTTGTTTAGTCTGGAGAAAAGGAAGCTGAGAGGAGACCTTATTGCTCTCTACAACCTCCTTTCAGGTAGTTGTAGTGAGGTGGATGTCCGTCTCTTTTCCCAGGTAACAAGTGATAGGATGAGAGGAAACAGCCTCAAGTTGCGCCAGGGGAGGTTTAGATTGGATGTTAGGAAAAATTTCTTCACTTAAAGGGTTATCAAGCACTGGAACAGGCTGCCCAGGGAAGTGGTTGAGTCACCATCCCTGGAGGTATTTAAAAGATGTGTAGATGTGGTGCTTAGGGACATGGTTTAGTGGGACTTGGCAGTGTTAGGTTTACGGTTGGACTTGATGATCGTAAAGGTCTTTTCCAACCTAAACGATTCTATGATTCTAGCTTTTTGTTGTTGTAAGCTTTAGGTGTTTTGCAAGTTGCTTGCTCTTCCTCAAATTCTGTAGGTAGCTGAGTGGTAGATTGGAGAATTTCTTCCTTGCTTTGTAAAACACAAAGCCATCGGGCAAAACTGAAAGGAATCAGGCTTTTGCATATTAATATCAGCTGTCTAACAGATCAAAAATGGATTCTTGCGTTTTGTAGTATTTTTGCAATTTATCACTGAAGCATAAAATATATCACTGAAAATAAAATACATTGTGAATTGCGAACCACAGCAGAAACCTGATACACTGAGTGGCTATGAAAGTAGTACAGCAGTACTTTGTAGTAGTACGTTACACAATCAAGTAGTTGACAGGCACTCTGGGAGCAGAAGGGAAAAATATTAAATGAGGTTTAACCAGGCTGGTCAGAGTAGTAAGCATCGCGAACTCTTGGGACAGTCTTCAAAATAAAACTCTGCCCCGTGTTTGAATTTACAGTTCACAGACTTGTGGGCTGTGTCAAAGGCTGGAAATCTTTCTCACCTTTGTCTTGAAAATGTATCCTGTGTAGGAAGGAGCGTTTGGACTATAGGTGTAGTGACTGCCCTGATAAAGCTGGTGACTTTTGCCTCAACTGAAAGTGAGTTACTACTAGAACAGTTTTAGGTAGTTTGCTTCATTAGGTTGTACTTTCGTGAGATATCTTGGTGAGCTGATTGAAGAATTTGCTATTGTCAGGAAACAAAGGGAATGTCTCTTCCCTGCTTCTGGTATTTATTTGATCCTCTGTGAGCTGCTGTAGCTCATTAAGCTGGGGAGTGAAAAAATGTGGATAGTTTTCTGTGGGATTAGTGAGTTGAATTGACTTGCAAGGTATGGAGAGTCTCGGAATCGATGCAGCAGAAGGGAGTGTAGGACATGACTGGTGCAAGGAAGAGAAATGGGCTTCCCTTAGTGGAGCTGAAACAGCTTGGTTATTACGTGCGTGTGTGGGAGGAAGGGGTCTTATTCCTCTAGCATTGTTTTGCTTAGAGTATGTTGCTGGTTAACTAGCTGTGGCTTTGCTGGAGAAGATACTCCTGGCCACGCAAGAAATAGCAGAATATCTGTAGTCAACTGGTAGAAATTCTCCACTACTTGTAGCTGTGATCTAGGATTTTGGTTTAGATCCTGTGGGTAAATGACACTTGGTTATTATTACAGAAGAATGACCATAGTGTTTGGTGTAGTGTCAAAATAGCTGCTGAACTACCTATTAAATATGAAGATGATAGAATAGTTTGGCAGAGAGCTCTGTTTCGCTAGTTCACTCTGAAAAGTAAAGGTGAGACCACACTGATTATCTTCCTTTACTCTCTTTGTACTTCAGCATCCTGAAATTTAACGGTGTCTGTCACCTTGCATATGTGTCTGCTTGTTTACATATGTTTTGGAATGCTTGAGCCTGCTTGTTAAGCTGACCTGTGCAAAAGCTCTTTGTTAAGAGTATAATGTAGACTGTTAAAATAGTGTTTACCAGTTAAGTGTTTTGTGTAGAGTGTTCTGTGATATTGCTAAACGCTTTCAACTCTTAAAACTTCCCAAATGTTTGTGTACCTGTAGTAATACTGTTTTGCCAGCAGAGTTTGTAAAGCCACTTTAGGACTGGTATCAACCAGGAGCTTGAGCAATAGGGTTGATTTAATTTAGTCTCTTCAGTGCAGTTCTGTAAAAGTTCTGTTAATCTTTGTGTCCTCTCTAAGAGGTCAGAAAACTCCTTCTTCCCTACCCCTCAATCCTTAGCAGCTACTCCTTGACAGTTCATTAGATTTCAGGTATACCTAATTGTAGCTGAGGCTTTAGTTGAACAGTAATATCAATGGAAATGTCATAGTTTCATTTAAAAAAAAAAAATACTATAAGCTTGGTCTTGTTGAAGATGCATGTTCTCCTGGTTAGGATTTTTTGGTTTCGTTATTTTAATTTTTTGGGGGGAGGACGGGGAAACCAAAAACTTGCTTGTATAGCACTTAAGGCTGTAGTTTGAGAGTATTACAGATGCAAACATTGAAGTTCGTTTGGGATACTCTTTGGGTTGTCTTGGTGGGGAGAGAAAGAAGAGATCTTTGTACTGCTAAAAGGTGCCGAAACTAGAAACATCCTGTAATAGATCTCTGTTTGGGGGTAACAAAATTTAAAGAGAAGCTGGTGTCTAGTTTCTCCTTGTAGCAAGGTGGTGGAAGATGTGAACTGTGAACTCAGTTGAGTCACCTCTCCTCCAATATAGGGCAGAGCTTGGAAACTTGTGCTCGGAACAACTGTATAAATGTATTGAATCAAAATGGGCTGATGTTATTCGAAGTTATTGAAACTAAAAATGTAGAATGTGTAATAAAGTCTAAATTTATTAGTGTTTGTTCTAAATCTCCATGTTAAGAATTTTAAACTAAACCTAAAGACACTTGTGTGTTAACTTACAAATTAAGGTTAAAATGTGAGAGTAAAGGATGAGTTGAAAAGTATATTTGTAAAAGGGGGTATTTTCTCTTAATATTTTTATGTTCATGTCACTTTTCCAGCCATAACTAATAATGTGAGAAAACACTTCTGAGCATGTGAAAGTGAGCAAATATCTCCTGGACAATGTAATATAATTAAAATCTAAAATAACGGGGATGCCCTATCCATTGGTCTAAGAAATAATTACTGTGTGCGCTCTGAACATACACTGTAACTTTTTGGACACTTTGTTATCAATTCCTACAAATGGTGTACTTATATAAACAGTTTAAAATGTAAAAATAGAATCCTACTTTTGTTGCTCTGCAAGCTTTGTAAGTGGCTAACCAAAAAGGTTTTATTTCCTTTTAGTGATTCATTATTTATGCTTAGGGTTGAGTTACATTTGTTTCTGTATGTAAATTATTGAAAAGTCTTGTTTAAAGCAGAGGAGGTAATTGTCTATAGTCAGGCAATGTTTTTCTGCTGTTATTTCCAAATTGTTGTGCATAAGATCTTAACAGAATGGACGAGTATGAAGAAAAATTCTGTTGTGTTCTTAAGCAGTTTTTGCATTTTACACACGGTGAAAACGTGCAATGTGAATGTAATCATTCTTGTTATGTACTCGGTTATAGTCATGAACTGTAGGCTTGCAGGGGTCTTCAGAATTTGTGCAGACTGTTCTGAAAGTATGGTTTTAAGTCAAAATGATTAATTTTAATGCTATACCAGTAAAAATGCATCTATAAGAATTCCTGGGACATACCTCTTCCAACTCCTCACTGATACAGCTCTCTGGATAAAGATTATTAGGTACATAAGTAGTTCCCTTATTAGTTTGTCTTTTGGCTAACTCAAATTTCAACCATAGACCTATTTTGTATGCCTAGGAAGCTTATTTAAAAATTAGCACAGGGATGGAGCAAGAACAGACTGTGTGCACAAGCAGAACTCTAATCTTTCTGGAGATGCAAAATCAATTGTATGGTAATACATATACAGTTTTTAATGAGTTTTGTTACTTCATATTCCTTTTACAAATTCTGAGGTTTTATTGGAATCAGTGGATTTTTAATGTACTTCAGTTATTGCAGAGAAATGCAACTTCCAGGGTTTTTAACTTAATTTTTGTAATTATATTTAAAACAAACAAACAGAAAACCTAGACTGTTTTTTGTCCAACTCACTGCTCATTTGTAGCATTAATTCCATGCTGGATTCCCCCTCTAAGCCTTTGTGATTCTGGGAGGAAAAGTTATATAGGATAGAGTGAGAATGCTCTTTATGTGATGCTGATTCCTTCCTGTTTGTGTCTTGCTTCCCTGGATTTAATTATGCAGTGTCTAATAACAGGTACTAGATGCTTAATAAAAAGGAAAATATAATCAACCCTTACTTCCTTTGTCAGTTCTTGTGGCTTTCAAAGCTTGTTTTCTCAGCGCTTCCCTGTTATCATAGATCTTGAAAGGTGGATGCAATGAGAAGAAATAATTGTTCATCGAAAATGACAGTAAACCAGAT
This sequence comes from Calonectris borealis, assembly GCF_964195595.1. Classification (NCBI taxonomy): domain Eukaryota; kingdom Metazoa; phylum Chordata; class Aves; order Procellariiformes; family Procellariidae; genus Calonectris; species Calonectris borealis. The sequence continues at coordinate 25,588,531 of NC_134318.1, forward strand.
TGTTATGTGTGTAAAGTAAAAGTCAGAAAATGTTTTAACGGTAATTTTTTTTCTAAAAAAAGTCCGTTTTAGAAGTCATTTTTAGTACTTTAATATAATTTAGGAGGTCACTTGTTGGAAATATTTTATTTGTAGATTAGTGAGTAAACATTTTGAGCAAGGTCAAAGTTACCTTGCAAGGGAAATAAATTTGAGGATAATAGTCTAGCTTTCAGCATCAAATGAATATTGTATTTAAATTGTATTTCTAAAATAACCCTGAATTCTGAATATTTTATTTGGAAAAAATTGTTTCTTTGGTGCCGTGCTTCAAGTTTTGCAAGGATGGCTTTCCAGGGATGCCCACAGTCTAACATGGTGTAGCATTTTGAATTAGATTTATTTGTATATTAAAGTGAACTGTAAGGAAGCATGCTTGGTTGCTCAGGTGTAACAGTAATGGTGATCACATGTTTTATGCTCTCTTCTGAGACTATGTCCTTGTCCCAGTAGTTGATGCCACTTTTTTTTTGCCATTTTTCATAGTGCAGGATTAACAAATTGGAGAAAGGTAGGCTCATTTTAATATGCTTCATACTGATACTCATCTTAAATGGCTCAGGTGTAAGATCCAACCTTCCTCTGCATTTGAAATTTGTATATAGATAACTAAAAGCAGCAGAACAGGTGAAGCTTGGGTCTGAAGGTGGACTTCTAATGCTTTGATTCTCTAACACCTATAAGAAGTAGAATGATGCTGCAACCTTTCCTTTGATGCGGAGGAGGCAAATCCCTATTAGGACACCTGTCTGCTTTGGCTGACTATCTTTGAGTTTGCTATGCCTTTTAAAAATCTGATTGAAACTGCATTACTAGACTTGCTGGCTAAACAGTCGGGATGGCTTTCTAGGCAATCACATTAAAAGTACTTCAGCAATGCAGAGTAAGCTATACACTCTGGGACTGCATTTTAGCTTGCTGTCTTGCAACTTAGTTGCATTTCACAGATTTCTAAACTACTATTTTCTTTTTCCTTTGTGGTTCTAGCACAATTCATGCTCTTGCTTCTCTACCAGGTTAGAATAGCTGTGCTACCAAACACCTTCCTTTAGTCCTGTAGCATTCCAAGCTGGGGCTGGCACTTCACAAGTGGTGTGGAATGTGTAGGTTTAAAGGCTATAGGTTACAGTGTTATGGAGGGAGTGGAGAGATGAGTCAGGATCTGTATCTTGTTTTAAAGCTAAGGACTATGGGCAGATACAGGCTTGTGAACGCTGTTTCCAAGTGTTATTGTTAAGAATGCTGGAGTCAAATGGGAGTTTTAGGGAAAAATGGGAAGTAAATAAAGTTGATTGCTTCCAATAGTGCAGTGCTATATCTCAGCAACATCAAAACCCTGAATCATCAGAGATGATTCTTCTGGTAGGCTGCTTTGAGGCTCAAAGTTAAGATTGGAAACCCAAGGATGTGCGTTTGGAGTGGGAAGGAAAGCAACTTCAGGTTTTGTTGGGATGCACAAAGCAGCGACATACTCATAGCCTGTTGTTAGCGGCACACAGTGGAGTTTGTAGAAAGGGAAGATCCATATGTGTGATCTTTGAAAGAACTGTAGCAAAATGATATCTAGCTTTAAACTAGATATAAGTTTGACATTTTTGTGGTCAAACAGAAAACTATCACAAGACTACTTGCTCTTGTGGAGAGGTGAACCAGTTATACCTAGAGGCAGAGTGCTAGAGCTGTATCTAGCCTGGTGACTTTCCTATCTCCTCCTGTTCACGGTTGCTGCTATTCAAAGCACTTCAGCTTTCTTTGAGTGGCTGTGGTGCAAATATGGGAGTTTCTAGTCTGGTGTTGGATGAAAATTTAAGATCAAGCTTGAAGTAATTGTCACTGGTATTTTCCAGTAACTTCCCCTAAAACTTTGAAAGCTGTCATCCTCTTGGGCTGGCATATAGCTAGCTTGAAAAGTGGAAAAAAGTTGTCTGTTCAGATTTTATGGTGGGGGGAAGCCAAAACCCCAAAGTAAACAACAACAAAAAAAATCCCATTAAAATATCAAGTTCTACCTATCCCCTTCTGAGACTTAATTCTAACTGCATTCAGACTTCACCGATTTATCTTAAACAGCAACAAAAAAGAGATTTGAAAAGCAATAGCAGAGTGAAAATAAGCAATTGCATTACCAGAGCATCACATTAATGCCATCTGTGGAAATGGTTAACATCTTTGAATTACTGTACCATCAGTATGGTGAAACTCTTGCACAGAGTGCTGTGGGCACAGGCAGGAATAGTTGAAGCAATGTTGTTAAATAAGGACGAAAACTGCCACTTGGAGCTGTTACTACAGCTGTTGTAGTTGTGTGATCATGACAGCCCATAGGCTTTTGTATAGTGTAATCCAAACAATGTTAGGAATAGATGTCTTGGTATGTGCCAGTAATGGCTTCTTATTCCATGGCGCTTCAGTTACTTTTCAAGCTCTTCAGTGCATCTACTGAAACATTTCTGAGTGTCATTTGAGAGTGTTAATATGTGTTCCAGTGTGGTTATATAAAACTAGCAGGGAATAAAACTTGCAACTTTTCCACTGGGCTTTTGTAAACCAGAGCTTAATTCAATGAACTAATTTAATACTTGTATCCCACAGGTCCTTTCAACAGAAAGCATTATTCAGTTCTAAAGCGTAGGCTTCTTTTTAAGGAATTTCAAAGTTTTCAAATGGATTTTGAGATTCTGTACCAAAATGCTATTGACTTTTCAGTCCATCTCAACGAATTACTCTTTTTGGGATCAGTGGAACTCATGAATATTCTAAGCAGCGACAAATATATCAAATCCAGTACACTTCCTGCAATTCAGTGAATGCAACTTGTAAGCATTCACAGATGCTGTTCCTTAACAGGGCTTTTGTAAGGCTTTACTGTTGTCAACAACACATCAGATGTGAGACTGTTAGCTGCCAAAACAATGTATTAAAAGTGTCCTTCCATCTTTAGCAAAGCTTATTTGTAAACCTTCCATTAATTTCTCTTGGATTAGAATTCCTGTGTGAGATTTATTCTGACATGATATAAAGTTTGACCAGCTTTTTGCCTTCACAAGAAACAGACTTCAATATCCACTCAATAAAAGTAAAATTGTATATTTTCACTTGTGCATTCATAAAAAGCGAAACAAGCCTTTGCTTAATTCAATACACCAAAGAATATTAAAAAAAAGGCGAGATTCATTATGGTGGGGACTACGTTCTGGGCAGTTTGTTTTAATGTTATATTTGTTTAAAAAAATAAATTAAAAAATCAAATCTTGTAAGAGCCATGAGCATGCCTAAATCTTTTGTACAAGAAATATTAAGTAAAACCTTCTGTGTGTGTACACGTTTTTCCTTTTTAAATCTGCCAGCTTCCTGGTTAAACAGTTTTGATACAGTGACAGATTGCCATCAATGTTAAGGCGTACATCTTTTCAGCTTCCACAAGTGCTAGAAGTATTGGAGCTGAACTGCCAGGTAATCCTGGTGATATTCCCTAGTATGTGCAGAGACCGGATGGTTATTGCTATCCATAAAGTCAGGATGCGTGAGCTATTTCGTATTTTAAGAACAGTGCTCCAGATTGTATCTTCCTGCATACCTGCTTTTGGGAAAAGAATCTCCTCCGATTAAGTTTCAAATACAGCCGCTGCAGTAGTTGCAGATTTAAGGGCAAGGCTATAGTGTAGTATTTAGTGACATGTTGGTCTTTCGAATACTTTGTCTTGTTTTCTTGATGATTCTTTGAACACTCCTCCTTCCCTCCTGAAGACAATGTAAAGTAACACCGTGAAAAGTGTCCTGTACTGGTGAAATGAGCCTCTGTTGCTTACATAAGCACACTTTTTGCATCTTTTTTCTTTTATGGATGGACCTGTTCATTTCACTAATGGTATGCAGTCCTGGGATTGACTGAGGACAGTGTCTTTTAAAGATGTTGGTACCATGGCTTGGCTTTCTCATCAGCCCTTCCTTCCAGGTCATGTGTCAGAAACCGCTAGTTTGATATTCTGCGTGCTTACTCTGCTTCCACAGGGATGGACTAAGATATTGCAAGTTTCCCTGATGGGGACAGAGTTGTGGGATGGATGCATGGATCACAACCAATGCTTACTAGAACCCCTTGTATTAATTAAGCTATATCAATAGCAACAGCTTGATTCCATTAATGGCAGGTAACTATTCATACAGTGCAAGCAATTATCCCCAAACATGCTTACTCACTTACTGGGTTGGAACAACAGCTGGGAGACTTCCACAGAAGTGGAGGGGTGTACTGATGCACCAACAGCTCCTACATGGGCATTCAAAAAAATCTCTCAAGGCGCTCTCTCTTTTATCGGGTGTGTATGTAACCCCGTACTCCCTGCCTGCCTATAGCAGCTGCTGCTTTCTTGAATGCAGTCTTTTTTTTTTTTTTTTTTAACAAGCTGTTGTTGATGGTAGTGTGTGCTGGTGGCCTCGGACAGACCAAGCAGAGTCTTGGTGTTCTGAGTTTCTCGGTTCTCCTGGATTCCACAGGACTGCTAGCCTTGAGCTTACTGGTTCTTGGGAGACTCTCACACTTTATCAGCATCTACTTCTACTCTCCAGCTTGCTCTTTTCTGGTGGCTAAATCTTCAACTACACACAAGTATCTGTAGAGTCCATTCACGCAGACTTGCACAGAAGGGATTTTTGTGACAGGCGTTTGCTTGTTTCCCAAATAACAAAACACATTCTGAGAACTGAGAAGATAGTTTGTATCTGAAAGCTATACAATGTCTTACAAACACTAACAGTTCCTAATTGTAAAACTATGCTGCATGGTCAGAGACCCTGACAGCACTGGAATTTAAGAGCGACTGCACTTTTGGGACAGATTGCGGTTGTTGAAGCATGCCACTTCTATCTGGGCAAAGCCAAGAGACTGTTTTCTGTGCACAAATGTGAATGCGTTCAATTTGAGAAGGAAATGTATTTTAAAATGCAGCAAATGCTGTAGGTGAAGAATAAATCTGGGGATCTCTTTCCAGAGGAAGAATGTGAAAGTACAAGCTTAGCTAGTTAGTACAAAAACATCTTCCAATAAAAGTGCTCTGTGTTCTGTTCGCTCAGAGGTGAACTTGTAAGCATCCTGAGAAGTAACCTGATGGACTACTTAACTTTTAATTCCTCTGTGTTTTTGGAAAGTAACTGTCCAACATTCAGAATAAATGCACTTCTTTCACTTTCAAAGCACTCGTACATAGCATGCTCTGTGGGAGCTTGTGACTGGAGTCAAACAGTACAGCCGTGTACCTAGACAAATGCTTGCTAATATGATCTTGTGATGGTTGGCTTTCTAAGAAGTAATAGAGTAACGCAGTCATCTGCCTGTTTGAGTGTAATTGTTTTAGGCACTGGCAAAGGTTATCTGCTAAACTCAAGCTGTGTGCATGTTGCCTGGTTTTCTAGTCCATGTTATGAAAGTTGAAGGTGTGAAGATTGCAGAAAGCATTAGTAGAAGCAATAGTTCACAATTTCTTTATTAAGCCTGTAATTTAAACAGTGATTTCCAGCTGTTTTCTTTTTAGTCTCCAAATAGCTCCGTAAGATACACTAAAACAAACCCCAAACAAAAGTCTGAGAGCTGTTGCATGCTGCTAATTTACACTTAAAGTGTCTGGTATTACTAAAAGAGCTCTGATACTGCATAAAGTAGCTTAGAATTCAGAGGTAAAACTGAGTGTTAAGTACAAATATTATCATCGAAGCACCTGTAATGAAAGCTGCTCCACTTCAAGTTAATTATTTTAAAGTATGAGAGAAAGCTAAGGTTGCAGACTATGCATTTGCTGAGCAGTAAATCTCTATAGTGGTGAACTTGGTTTAAGGAAATGTAAGTGCATACAAATATTATTTGTTTATATGCTTATAATAAACAAAAAGAAAACCCTTCTCTCTTTTCAGAAACTTTTTCACTAAAAGGACAAAGGAACTCAAACCTGCTGTCCAAAGCGCTCCTGGCTGGAAGTTGTTTGGAAAAGTCCCACCCAGGGAAAACCTTCCGAAAGATTCCAAAATTATTCAGCAGGTGAGTAAACATCACACAACTCCAGGTACAAAACTTGTAAAAAATTAATGCACAGGTATTGCAGTTCTCTGCTGTTATCTCCACGTTGTTACTATACAACCATAGAGTGCTCTGGAAGACTCTTTTGGGGCCTTGTCTAAAGAATAGCAGTTACTGAGAAGGAGTTGGAGTTTTATGATTATCTAGTACATTCTTCAGTACATCTCAGTGCTTATAAAAAGGTGATACATGTTCAAAAAGCATTTAAGGTGTTTAGGTCAAAACATCAGAACTTGTATTAATACTTTCTGTAAAATTTTGTCTTATTTAACATGATACACTACAATTTTTTTAATGGTAAAGTGATTGTGAAATACTCTAGGCTTCCTTTATTAAGTTCAGTTCTGAGTTACTTTTGCCTGTTTTGTGCAATAAAACCATAGTCATATTTGTATATTGAGTTTTTCTTCAAACTAGATGCTAATCTAGTAAAACTTACCCTCTTAAAGCATTCTTGGATAGTCTAGTGTTATAAAACTGATTTTTTTTTTTTTTTTTTTTTTTAAATTTAACTCATCTTTCCATATTCCTCCTTGCCTGGAAGACTTACTGTCTGGGTAGCTTGTGACAAATTGCTTAGAAACATGTAATCTTGAAACATGTAATCTTGTTTCATTTAGACTTTTAATCTCACTTAAGGTATTTTTGTTTCAAAGTAGTGCTGTAAGTTGTACTTGTTTTGGATTTACTGGGGTACTACAGAAAGGTAATTCTGATTTCCTTCCCCTGATACCAAGTTGTACTTCCATATATTCGTTCCTGTCTTTAATTTGATAAAATAATAATAAAATGGCTTAGTCTTTAAAGATGAGCAGTTGGTAATGTATCATTAACTTAACGTTAACATGCGATCCTGAAGTTGAAAGAACTATTGACACTAAGAAACGTGAATGTCCCTTGTGTTGGTGAAAACAGTAACTTGAATCTCTTGAGAGCTGCTTTCTCTTTGTTTCCTTTCTCAAATTCCATATAAGCTGATGTGTTTGGCAGGTGCAAATGGCTGTGAATGAAGCAGTGTTCAGGCATCTTCTAGAAAGAGCTTCGTGGCGAAGAGAGCCTTTTGGGAGCAACTAAAGTGAAAAATGAGAGGTCCTTTTTGAAGGACTTCAATGTAATGGGACTTGTCACACAACAAAATGTTGTAGGAAAATGATGAGATTGCAGCAAGTGCTATTTACTCTGAAGTAAGCTGGGTGCTTTTTCAACACTTTCAAATACAATTTTCCTTATTTAAATGGTTTCCCTTTTTGGGTGAGAGAGGGCAAGTGTTCTTTCTTAGTTTACTTGCAGATGAATGCTGTTGGCCTTGTGCTATGAAAATACTGTTGTAAAAATCCAGATGTCTCTTCCATTCTGAAAAATGGAGAGTGTGCACAATGCTACCAGTCATCTGCTTCCCCTTTTCTAGTAACGAAGATGTTTGTTCTGGAGACCAAGTCATAATCTGCAGAAATAGTCTTATTTTCTTATCCTCTTGTCCCTCAGTGACTGTTTTTCTTTTAAACTGTAGTGTTCCCATGTTTTTAACTTCTGTGAAGTGGCAGAAAAGCAAATATATTAAAACAATGTATTGTCTTTAAACATGATTGAGTTGGTCCTAGCCACTAGTCATGTAGTTTGTGGTTGCCAGATTACAGTCACTATTGGATTTATATAATCTTGAGTAATGTGTCAGTAATAGCTAATACTTTTAGCTTCTAATTTAGCATGGTCTTTAGATAAAGCATCATGAGCTAAGATACACAGTTAACAAAGGGGGATCCAGATTAATAGTATACTCTGCACAGAGTTAGATCTACAATACCTGATAAGATTTGATTCTTAAATTGAGAGGTGAGCCTAATGTCTCCATAATTAACATATGTCAAATGTCTTTTATGTGTTTAAAATTTAGAGTATAGCTCCTTGAACATATGCCTCTGAAGAAAAGTCAATGGTTTCTTTTCTCAAAAACATTCAGAAACATTCAAATTTGCTAAGCTGGAGATGGGTTAGAATGAATATAGGCACACTTGGTTATTGAAGATCAGTGGAAAATAGTATCTTCACTTTTGAATGGCTGACTGAAGTCCCAAGACTAAATTCCTCACTATGTAGGGCATATGAGTGAAAAGAATATGGGCAAGAATGCAGTTATGAGGCCTTTAAGAAGTTGATAGGAATATGATTAAAGCTTAATATGTTCTGTTCACAAGTAATTCTGTGAACCTGGCAGAGTACTTCATATCCTACATGGTGTGTCTCTACAAACTTCCACATTGACATTCTAAATTGAAATCAAGGGATCAAGTGTGATCTAAAACACAAAACACATTTTTTCCCAATTTTTTTAGCCATCTGTGGTCAGAACAATGGCTACTCACTGTTTACCAGCTTTTGTGAAATGAGCTTCTAGGTGTAAGACTATGGAAGTAGAATGGGCTTAAGCTGTAGGCAAGCTGCCTGTGACGGAGTTTACGGTAGTTTATTATTAGCAACAAATCTTGCCGTTCCTGAACAGCTATGGCATTCTCCATGGTTGAACACAAAGTTCTGTGACTTTACTGATGCCAGCTTTGGGAGGGTGCAAATAAACTCTTAATTAAGGAAACCCTGTAATGAGTCAGCATCCTTCAGATGAAGGATGAGATCTTAAGAAGCCCTTCTGCAGGAAAAATTAACTCGCAACAGGAAAAACTTCGTAATTAATAGAAGGAGGAAGTCTTTTGGGTAAGGGTAATACTTATATCAAAGCTTTATGGCAATGTTGTGAAGCTTAAAGGACTTTCCTATTATTAAAACAAGAAAAAAATTGCATCATTGAAGATTTATAGTCAAAAGGGTGGTAGAGCTTACATGCCCTGTTTCCACCCTGGCTGATGGAAGCCTCCTGTGTTATCTTTGTTTGGATAAGGATGATGTAGTAAATTGATAATTACATTTAAATGAATGCTTGTGGCTCCCAGTCACTGTCTATCAACTAGACATTGCTATATATGCCTCTACGGAGAAGTCAGGTAGTGATTTTAATATCTTGAATGACTTCCAAGAAAAGCTGGAAACTTAATTTGGGATACTGTTTCAGACATTTTTCAGACGACGACACTAGCCAGCTCTGCCTTCAGAGGCTGTCTAATGAATATTACGGTAAATCATTTCTTTGCAAGTTTCTTAGCACATGGAGAAGAAGGTAAATATTTTTGTCGAAAAGCAGCCTGCAGGGCTTGCCTGGCAGGGGCGATGGCAGAGTCCCCTGCAGCTGTGCTGCCATCAGCATGCGTTGGGCGAGATGCTCGAGCTCGAACTGGGTCAGAGGTTGAAAGTTCTTGGCAGCTGCATCTCCCCGCTCGCAGCTGCTGGCACGCTCGGCTCCCCTTGGATTTAGAGCTGCCCAAGCAGGATGTGATTGAGGCCAACGCTTTTGCTGGACATCTCCCTCCTCTGGGCTTCCTTCCTTCACTGGTTTTTAAAAAGGGAAAATAGCAACTCCTTAGGACTGCAAATGTCAAATGCGTTTGGTTTTAGGAAGTGTGCCTTTTTTCATGAACTGCAGCTAATAAAACTGGCTGTTATAAGAAGTATGTGGTCATTAATGATCAGCCTGGTAAATTCTTTTTGGTCTGTGCAGAAATCTGCTTTAAATTAGACTGCCGAAATATTTTAATATTGAAGCATTTAAAGCAGAAACGGACTCGTGGGCTGATGTGTAACATTTTGGTGTGTACTGACTGAAGTGCAAGTTCTGTTTAAAAATGCAAACTCAATTTCATTTTTTGTGTTTATGGTTAAAGAAAAGAGCTTTTAATCTATGATCAAAATGATTCTGAATATCAAGTCATTAAGTTTAGCTCTTGCTTTTTATTAAAGCAGTCTTGAATACTTTTTATTAATTTGTTTAAAGCAGCATGGTGATTTTTTCCTAATATGCCTGAATTAAAGTAAATGCAAAATATGGAAATACACATCGCAAGATAAAGAAAAGTAAAACATACACCAAATCCACTTTATCAGCAGTTTTAAAAAAGTACCGTCAGTGACAGCCTTAAATAAGAGCGGGGGGAAAAAAAGCTCCTTTTCTATTTAAATCTGACACACCATGAAAAGCGTGCAGTGATTTAGAAATGATTGCTTATTCAGAAGTGAAGTAAAGCCATCTTTTCCAAAAGCTGTCACCTTGTATACAAAATGGAAGATATTTTAGACAGTCTGTTAATACTAACTCTGATTTTGATGACTGGGTCACTGTCCTACAACTAACCTCTGAAAATACTATTTTTGGGTGGCTTTTAAATCTTAAAAAACAATAACAAAAAGTAAAACACTGTACTTGAGGGCTAAAAAACAGTGTCTTCACTTGCATATTTTTCTGATGTCGTTATGTCCGGTCTGAAATCTAATAGAGAAATTGCATTCACTGAATCAGCACAACTCCCATGGTCTCGCAGGGACAAGAGTTGTCAGAGGTTTCTCTTCAGAGGAACAGATGCATTTTGAATCGGTTTTCATACGACTCAGACCTTCTAACTTGCAATATTAACTCTTCCCTCCAATCTTCGTTGTTTCAGTTTAACAATGCATGAAGCTCCTAATGCTTAAAAAGTGTATATGGCATGTTTGTCAAAGAACCTAAGGACTGAATATCTGAAAGAAGTAGGTAAATACAGTGCTAGATGCTTTTTCATAGGAGTGGTTCTTGAGCAGGCAGATAGCTAGATAGAGGTCATGTTGGCTCGTCTTGCACTACTACTGGAGAGAAGAGAAAGGCAAGACTTCTGCCTGTTTAGCAGATATAAGTAGAAATATGTTGGTAACAAACTGCCTTGAAACCAGGACAGACAATAAATGGGAGTATTGGGTCTTGCAAGGAACATGTGACACCTGAATAACAATTTGTCTACTAGCAGCAGTGAGAAGGCTGTGATGGTTTTCTTTGTAGACGCTTTAGTGGTCAGATTCTCAAGAAATGTCTGTCGTCTTTCCGGAGTCACACATGTAGTCAGTAAAACGCTATGCTAGAGGTAAAACAAAGGGTTATGTTGAAGTCTCTCAAAGAAATTCCCCAGCGTTTTAGACTTTTACAATTATTAGCTTGTCAGTAAAATGGTAATGAAACTGGTAGGACCTCAGTGAGACAAATGTCTCTCCTTTTGTTTGCATAAAGGACATAAAATACAGTTCAGCTCCTAGTAGCAGGGCTTACCCAGCTGCTTTGACAAGGAAGACTTGTCAAGGAGAACTTCTCATGATGTCAGTGCTATGTTGGTGGCACAAATGTATCTTCAGGGGAGTACTCTACAGCGAGCACGGGACTAGTATTTTGAAAATACCACAGAGGTGTTGACTCTGCTGATGTGAATTCTTCAGATTGCTGTTTTTTTTTTTTAAAAAGGCTTTGAGGTCAACTACAAAGAGTATTGAAGCAAACTTTCTCTTCCTAAAGCTTGAAAAAGAAAACATAAGCATTGTACATATTTTCATTTCTGTCCTTGGAAGTTGCTGGGTTTTGGGGAAACAAAGACTATAGAAACAATCTTGAGGTAATAAGAATGATAGAAGTTATTTTACTTTGATTTGGTGGGACACTAGATTTTTTTGGTCTTCTGGATCCTCTTTTTGATGGGATGCCTCCTCCTTAATTGGGCCTTTGAATTTCTTTAGCTAAGGATGACACAAAAATAGTTGTTTTTTCTTCTCTTAAGAAAAGAGAAGGTTAAGTCTGCAGGTTAAGCAGACTTACGCTGGTGAGCTTAAGGTGCTGTGATAGCAAAATGATCATCTAGGCAAGCTGTTTCAAATTCCAAAAGGATAGGATTTAGCAAAAAGATTCAGGTGGTAAAGATGCTGCCTTTTGTGGACTTTTTTAAAGTGTGGGTTTTTTTGGTGGGGTTTTTTGGTGTGGGTTTTTTTTTTTTTTAATATAAGCCTTATCCTTCTGAGGCTGGCATGCTACTTCAGTACTGAAAAGGAGAAAATAGTATGGCATGGGAGAAGGAAGCCTTTAAAATGCTTTTTATTAGTCTAGGGTATGCATGTTACAAGAACACTGCAGATGTGTTCAGAAATAGTGTTGAAGGCATGATAAAAAACTTATTTTCCTTCTTCCAGGTGCTGTAATCCAATGCTTAAAAGCAATGTCTTTCTCTTCCCCCCCCTCCCCTGTCTTTAAGCTTAGCTCTTCCATTAGAAAACCAGCTTTGACTTTTGAATGGAAACCTGCGGACCTGTGGTTGTACAGGGTCTCTGCAGTCGGGCATGCTTTTGCCTGATTGCCTTGCTGCCATGTGGTGTGAAGGGTTTCATATTGCTGCTTAGAATCTTACTTTTAATTTAAGTGACTGTTTCTCAAAGCCTTACAACTGTATCTTAGTTCTCATCAGCTCACCGGAGAGGTTGAGGTACAGTCCACTCTTGAGCTTTCAATTTAGAAATATTAATTATAGCATGGCAGGGGGGAAGGTGGGGGACTTAAAGGCCTGCTTTAAGTCACTGTGCTATTTAATGACACTTTCTCATGTTAAATAGAAAACCCCAAACACTTAATGTGAAAGTTCTGTTTGAAAGTTACCCTAGTATTTTGTTTCTTGCCAAATGCTTACCCAAGTCATTATGTTTCTTTTCCTTTTCTCCACAGTGCAAGTACTATTCTTGAGTATTCGTTTTAAGCTTTAAAGCCTACTAGCTTATAGGTGAAGATCTAGTTGGGTGTGAGATGCAATCTAACACGAGCTGAAGGAAGGCAAGGTCTTCAAAATTCATTTTCAGAGCAAACAGTTTCTCTTTTCTTCTGTCAGCCTATAGACAATGTCTTGTTCTTTCCTTTTTAACGCGTATCTTCCAAGGCTAGAGCTTAAATAAGTATAACTTTTATGGGTGATGTGGACTAGGGAGAGACAGTATATCAGGGAACACCTTTTGTCATGCACCTGAGAAGTGCCATGGAAAAAGATCCCCCTTCAGGCAAAGGTGCTGACTGTAGAAAATACAAAACTTCAATTAAAACAGAAAAATAGTCCAATAGATGTCTATAAACATCTTGCACAAGTGGGAAGTCTTTGTATATGTTTTTGTATATTTTGAGGGCTGGAGAAGGATGATCAGCCACATCTGTTTCTTCAAACATAGGGTATAAATACTCTACATGTGAATTTAAATTTTGGCTTGCATGTTGCTATATTGTAATGGTCTTTTCCTTCATTTATTCACTAAGGCTTTGCTTCTGTTTTTCTCATTAGGATGACAGTTCTGGCAGTCTTGCGTCAATATCTGCTCTCAGTCTATTAAACACAGGGGTATGAAATTTAATATATATTCTTACTAGTCGTATTCAATGCCATGCATGGGACTGTGTAGCACTCATTAAAATAGAACAAACATCACATTTTCACAGTAGCATGAATATTTTTATGGCACTAACCATCAACTCATTAGATACCATTAGTAAAATAAACAAACAAATAAACTTCACACATGATTCTCACTAACAACTTAAAGTGATAGAGTATTATTGTTTATTGTTTATATTGCATGTCCTTGAATAGCAGGAAATCGGTAATGCTAGAGCTCGACAGTAATTCACTTTCTATGTTTGCTGTGGCTCCTTGCTTAATGGTAAAAGTTGTTAAAAGGCTTAATTTGTAATATTTTTGAGCACCTTGTATTAGCTTTGAAAATTTATATCCTAGAATCTTTTTTGCCTTGTCACTAAGTCACACAGGCTATTAACAGTGGCACTTCAGAACTCCAGATGCTTTTAATCACTATTTCCAGTATGAAATTTTCCAATAGAAAAGTGTAGCTATTGAAACTTTCGTTATATGCTGTTATGTCTTCTATTTGCTGTGACTGGTATGCTTCTGAAATTGGTCCAATGCACATGCCTGTTACTTTGAAAACTTTTAATGTAATCCCACACCCTGTGTTAAACGGGAATAGTACAAATTAGCTTTTTCTGTGGATCTGTTACTCTGGCTTTGTGAAACAGAGCAGTAATGTAACTGCTGGTTGATATGTGATGCCTGCGGTTCATGTTACATGGTCCAGCCACTCTCAGCTCTTCTTTACTGGGCCCAGAAGCCCCTGGCTTCATGCTTTTTTGTGAACAACAAAAGATGAAACTTGATGCAACTTGTTAGATGTCCAATTGAGGAAAAAATAAAGTAAATGAACAATTGAAGATGGATGACATTACTTTGGAAGGTTGACCTAGAAATGCTTCAGTGTCTGTTTGGTTGTTCTCTTGTACTATGTGAAGATTAGTATTTTTCCCTCCTTCAATATGGGTTCTTCCTATATTGCCTGCAAGTTAGGAAAGAATGTACTGTTCTGTCTGTCCTGATAGCATCTGGCATTCTTAGTTCTGGGAAAACGTCTAGTTTGACTCTCAGAATTTTTCAGTGACATCTCCTCTTGCTATAAGCACTTCTTTGTTTTTAATCACCTTGAACCAGTTCTAGCTCAGCGATTTTAACCTTTAACCTGGGGGGGACACCCATGACGACATAGGAGGGAATCCTTATGCATTAGCAGAAATTCTTCTTACATAAATTTTCTATTAGTTTTATTAAAGAAGATGAGTAGTTTTATTAAAGTAGATGGGTGCCCTCCTAAGCGATTCTATTAATGCTTCCATTCTTGCGTGATCAACTCTGCTTGAAATGAAGGGAAATAATCTTTCTGATGATATTTCTAGTTAGCTGTACAACATTGTGAAAATGATCATATAGATGTTTTTAGAGGCCCATCTGCTCCACCGAGTCGCACGTGTGTAGAGGGGAGAGAGGTTTAAAACCGCTTGCAGAATATATGGCAATCCCTGTTGTTTCCTCAACAGAAGTCATGATTGATTGAATAAAACCTGTTTCAGTATCAGGCTTAGAATTTTGGGGGAGTAAAGCATGTTAAAAGAAACACCCTGTGTAATGGGTACATGCTTTGTTTCATTGGAGTATTAGTATGCCTTAACATCTCCTTTAAATAGAGGCAATCCTTAAGATGGTGAAGGTTAATTCAGTGTTGTCTATCAGGTCACTTTCTCCTCCAACATACCTAAAACATAATTGGATCTGTGGTGCTTAATGTGTATAATTGGTACTTTCAGGACTGTGAGACTTTCACAATCTGTGTAATCCAAGGCTTTTATCACTCATTTCCAGGAGTTCAGCTTTTGTTGTTGGATCCTAGATAGATCAAAACTTTATCCCAGCAAGATGCATGTGAAATTTCATGCATCTATGGTTTGGGCACTATAGATGCAAGTTTGTCTTTGAAAATTGAATCATTATGTGCACGCTTGGTTAAATACTTTATCCCCACAAGCACACCCTACTTAGGGTCAGCTAATGCTTTTGAAATGCTGCGATGCAGCTGGTTTTCCTTTCTGTAAATTAGTTTGCTTAGATGCTGGAAGAAGCGGCTATGGGCAATTATGCATATGTTACACAGTGCAATCCAGTACAGTTTAGAGATAGCTAAAATACCTCTGAATGGTCTAGCTGTCCTCTATGGTTCTTCTGAGGAAGGATAAAAGAAACTTCAGTTTCGTATGTTTTCCATGTAGATACCAAAAAGGTGCAGGTAATAAAGACCTGTGCAGGTGTATTATTTTTCTTTCATTTAAAACATCGGGGGTTTTTTGTTGGTTTGGTGTGTGTGTGTGTGTTTGTTTGTTTTTTTGTAAAGAAGTTACAATTTGGGATATCTTTATCTTCTTAAGCACAAAGGCAGTTTATAAGCAAAAGACTTTTTTACCCAGCCCCATTTGCGTGCTACCTGTCTGTAGGTTAATAGGCTTATCTATATTTCTGTAGGAGTAAATACTGGAAATACAAGTCCCTCCACATATTAAAGTGCTCTTAAATATATTGTCGCAGTGTTTTTTCTGGAAAAACATGCTTTTAGCCTGTTAACAGGTTTATTATTGGCAGTAGATGAGAGGATGCAGTTCCAGCCTTAATAAGGAGATAACTATTCTTACTTTCTATTAAAGCTGAGATTTGTTTTTCTTTATCTATTTTGGGATTGTGAAATGTTCTGTATCTCTTAATAAACACCAGATATGCTGCAATAAAGAATTTTTTAACAACATTCCCTAAAGTACTGAATGTGACACTTCCAAATTTTTTTTTTTTGCATAAACTCTTGCATAGTCTTGAATCGTAGTTGTCAACTATTCTATCCTGCATATATGCCCTGCATGTTAAGCGTTTGACAAGACATTTGACTTTGAATTGTATTTTTACCTTGTTATGGAAGAGTATTAGCTCACATCTTTCAAAGTGAAATTCTATGTCAGCTCAAGCTTTTTATCCTGTGCCAAGAATTTTAGATTCTGCATCAAATGCATGGTTAAAGCTATTGGATTCTTTACATCTAGCCATACAAAATATTCCAGAAAAAAATGGGTATTTTAGTTGCACAAACTAGTGAGCTCCATGCATGTCTAATCTTCAAATAAGTTTCCTAGAGCACAGGGTTCTTGAGGAAGAAGCATCTTCCATTGGGAAGCTCTGATACTTTGGAATATATTTCATTTTAGGGAATGTGCAGCCATGACAGTTTGAGCTTGAAGCTATTGTGGTCTCTGCTTTGGCTCTTGCTAGTAATGCTTACAGTTTTCCCTCTGTGCATGCGTTCTTTTCTTGCAAAAACCAACTGTTCGTAAAGTGTACTTCCAAAAACACAGTTGGGTGATGAGTTCTGCCTTTTGTGGAAATCCCTGTTGAAGATTTTTCTTTTTTTTTTCTTCTTTCTTTCTCTGTTGCTTTTGAAATAGTATATCAGTTCTTGGCACGTACGATAGCCAGAAGCACTAGCATCATTCACATGTGTTGCTTGTAATAAAAGGGTGAGAGTGGCTTCATTTCTAATGTCCATTTTGCGATGCTTTTTTTATTTATCTTGCATACAAATTAGGTATGTAGGAATACTGAAAAGGTTGGTACCATTTGAGCTTCCTCATCTCTGACCACTAAATGAACTTGATTTTGTGGCTCCTGTTACTTTCACACTTTCCAGTACTTTGTAAATCGGAACTTCTACCAAGAATATGAGGGATGGCATTGCTACTGTACTGCAGCCTGGATGCTGTCCTCCAGGTGCTCTCACAGGATGCATTCCTAACTTAAGAATATGCTGGGGTAGCATGAGGTATAAAGCATGGCAGGAGTGCCTATAATGCCTCTATGGTTTTAGGTGGAATGAAATAATTTCAGGCTTAAGAATATGTATATTAATTCATACAGTGAATGTTGGTTTTTTGATTTTTCTCGTGCTTGTATGAATTACAATACAACTCTACCAATCCTATATGTCCAGATGTTCAAGATACTTGTTTGAATGTGCCAAACGATGTTGAATGCGTATTATTTTCAAGCAAAAGTTGTCTTGGTAGTTACCCTTCAGGAGAGAGGAATATGTTCTAAGAAATATGTATAACCACTGTTCTTGGCCAGAGACTTAGAAATATTTAGAAATAAGTTGTATTTAAGAACAGTTGGCTAGTAACTTTTAAGTCATTGTGTTTACAAAGCATTAGGTTTTTAGTTTGAATGTGTGTATAAATGATGATAGCAAGCAGTTGTTCGCTCTCTTTCTTTACAAGATACATATCTGGGCTTTTCTTGAAGACAGAAAAGCAACAGAGCTTCTCTAGTTGAAATAGTAGGCTGGTTGCTATAGATTTGTGCTTGTCTTTCCAGGGTGCTAACAAAATGAGTTATTTGGTACGCTGCCATGGGGCAGAATGTGATACAGTGGTTAAAGGGTGGATAGCTGGAAGGATAGCTGAAGACTTGGGACAGCAGGGGGGAGTGGTGGAAACCGCATCAAAAGATACTGAGAATGTTTCAAAACCATTCTTTGGCTTGTTTTGTGGAGGTACAATCACCGGTTAAATTACTGTTCTGACTCCCACAAACTAGAAAAAGAAGAGGGCAAGAAGTCCAGATAACTCTTCAGGATCTGAGAAGTATAGTGGCATATAATGCATATGGCCTTACCACTGTGAACACACCTGATCTCCTCTGATCTCTGAAGCTAACAGGTTGGGCCTGGTTAGTACTTGGATGGGAAACCACTTGGGAATACCGGGTGCTGTAGCCTCTGCCCAGCAAGAGTGGAGTCTCAATCCTTGGTGATATTAAAAACCTGGCCGAATGAGGCCCTGCGCAACCTGTTGTAGTTGACCTTGCTTTGAGCAGGGAGGCTGGACTAGATGATCTCCAGAAGCCCCTTCCAACATCAATGATTCTGTGATAATGTCCTCTCTTGAGACGAGATTAACATGACTTCACTGAGGTTATACTTTTTGGATCATTTAATGTATTATGCCCAATGTGGAAGAACAAGAGATTTTGTTACAGATCATTAAAATGGATAGGGTAAGGAGGCTGTTGAGCAGCAAGGTTTAAGCCACCTTAGCGTTGGGCAAACATTTTGTGTCTTCTCTGGAAATCTGAGGCTGTATTGTCACGTTTGTCCCATGTAACTTTATGGACTTCAACTGTGTACTGAACTTTTAAGCTATATAATAGATCTAAAGTTGTCAGCTCTGTTTCTATAATGCTGTCAATGAACACTGAATGTGTAAAGCCCTCTGTTTCTCCCATTAGGGAGAACTAATGGGTACAAGAAGCTATGTATTAGGTGTGAGATTCATTTGGGAGCAGTTTCTAGAGAAGATTGTTATGTGTGATTGGGAGGATACATGACCTAATTAGTAATTAACCAATTTTTTTTTTTATTTTTGGTGACTTAAACGTAAGATATTTTGGTTAATCAGTGACTGAATTTACTTACAGAATTATTAAAGCAACAGATGTACAAGAATAAACTGTCTTTAGATAAAAAAAAGCTTGTACAAGTTAGAGCTCGCTTGGCCGTGCTTAAGAATAGAGCTGTGTGATCTGTGAAAGTACATTACTAAAGTACCTTGAATTTGTTCTCTTAAAAAGATGATTTTTCAGCTCTTAGTATTCTATGTGTGAATTCCAGCATGTGGAAGACTTGCAAAGAAACTCGTATTTAGCCTCATGCCTAAGGAGAGTGTGAACCCACAAGCTAACTTAGTTTGGGAATAAGTTGAAAGTCTTCTCACAGATAACCTTTTAGGATTTGCTGGATCGTAAGAGTGGGTTTCCCAGTAACTTGGCAGTAAATTTTTATTTACACAGGCTAAAAAAGGGAATGTGAGATTTGAGGTTTTCATCTGGCTCTGTCTAGCCTTTTTCCTAAAGACTGTCTCATATTTCTGTTTTGTTGAGTTGTTCTGTGGAAAAAGGAATGGGATTCTTTCTTCCTCGGAATCTTCTGTGTATTAAAGGCTCTTAAATATTTCTTTCTAAGTAGATTGCGTGTTTTAAGCTCTGAGAAAGAAATTATGTGAAACAGACTTGTAATGATAAATATTGTTATATTGTCACTGAGAACAGTGTAGGTAGTTCTGGATAATGTGGGTTTGATGGTCTTGCTAAAGGCTTCAGAAACGTGAGGGGTACCAGATCTTAAGGGTGGCTAGAATTGAAAGGAAAGAAACGGGAAGACACACATTCTTGGTTAGTGTTTTTTGTTGGGGTTTTTTGTCGGGGTTTTTTGTCAACTTCATAGATTACTTAAATATACTTGCGCACTAATTAGTTTGGGGAGATTATGCAGATTTCCTAACTGTAACTGATCCTTGGATGCTCAGTAGTAATATTGAACTAGAATAGATCAAAGATTAAGTTGATTCAAGAAACTGGTTTCTCATTCATCTTTACTTAGCAGTCCTGGAAAGCTGCACTGTCTTGCTATAAACAATTTCAACTTGTAATGTTAGCTCCTTGCTGTCATAAATTATATAATAGTATCTATTTTAATGTAATTTAACAAGTGTTAAACAAGTAATATTAGAAGTAAGGCTGAAAGTTGAAATTTAATTTTTATCAATAATGTTGTTTAGGAATATGAAGCACGGACAGGAAGAATGTATAAACCTCCACCCCCATCAGCAAGACGTAAAAATATTGAATTTGAACCACTTTCAACTACTGCTTTGATTCTGGAGGATCGACCTGCGTAAGTATGATTCTACTGTGGAACTGATACGCTTCTGATGAGCTAAACTTCACAAGTCTTACATGAAAGTATCATTGGATTATTCCATTGCAGATAATAGCCTAACAAATACCTCCAGAAGAACCTTTAAGTATATTATAGTCTATATGAGGATTTCTTTCTCGCTGTAACGGGGCCACCAGTCTGTTATCTACTGTATATCACAGCTGCCTGTGACAGTGTTGTGGGCATCCTTAATCAGGAAAATTCCTGAAGACTTTTCTGGATTTCTTCCCTGCCATCTCAGTGTGCACTCCCTTCTCCTTCCCCCATTCTGGAAACTTAATTTCCTAGACCAGTCGGGAAGACTTAACGGTGACAGTTGTTACTTCAGCAAACCTGGATTTGGCTTACCAGAAGAGTCTTCTAAAAAAGAAAAAAAAGAAAAAGTGTTAGGTAGGTAACAGCAGGAGTGCGAAGAATTGCCTTTGAAACACAAGAAATACCTTCCTGTCACAAATGCTGAATGCTCATTTTGTATCTGGCAACTACAGTTAAATGGTTTATTGGTACTGAGATGATAGTGTTCACTGATACTGTTCCTTGCCCTTGTTCCAGTTATGTTTTCATGGCTCCTTAAAACTACAGCTGAAGGCAAGGAAACAGCAGATGAAGATGCAACAAAGACTGCATTAAGTACAAATAAGAATAGTAATGAAAAATGGGTAATAAATTGGTCAGTATTTTCAGCTATACAGTCTTCAGCAATTTGAAGGAAAGAGGAGGACCTGCTGTCTAGGAACACATGCTGTGAGGAAAGCAAATGGAGCAAAGCTTTCAAATTGCACCTTGAGAAAGCTTGCGATGGCACTGTTTACTGTTTGCTCTAATCAGTTCCAATTAGGAAATGGAAAATAGAACATACAGTGTTTCCTTCGATATTCTCTCTAGTGGTATATAAGCTCATTCAATGATAAGACAGAAATTCCTGAATGGAGGTACAGATTGCTGTGACTGGTTTTTTGTAAATGCATTATTTCTTTTACTGTATAGTGGAGAGTAAGATATATAATAACTGGTTTGCTAATGCTTTTCTGTTCTTTCAAAATGTCACAATTCACAAACTAACATAAGTATGTTTTTACAAATGACACTTCCACTTGTTTCAAATTGGAGTGCCATCCCAAGCGTGTAATGTGTTGTCACAATCTCATCCTTGAAAATATATTCTGCTCCCACTTTCATTGGAAATATTAATAAAGCGATCTTTTCTGCTTGTATAAGAGGAGATAGAAATTTTTTTTTGCGTATTAAAATGACAAAATTGTCCAGTTTATTTTGAACTAAAGTAGACTAGAGATTGGGTAAGAGACTGAGACCAAACATTGTGTTCTGATTTGTTTTGGAATGAGTCTGCTTAGTCAAAAGGAAGTGTGCGTTTGGCAATTAGAGGATCACTATGCAGCCAAAACCCAAACGCATTCTAAGCTGGTGAACTTGTAGCACTGCAGCAAGCTTCCTTAGCTTTAGCTCTGACATAATTGGGGATCTATCCTTTCTCCCTTTGGTAAACCTATGTTCTTTTGTGGGAGTTTTAAAGGGCTGACTATAATGAATAAAAACTTTTACCTTTTATTGAAAATACGTCATCGTAGATTTCATATGAACAAATGGAGTATTGATATGCAGGTATATTTAATGATTAAAATACGCATGTGCAGAAATGCATTGGAGTAAATAACTATATGGACTATCAGTATTTCCCTTTTGTCACTTCATGCAAACTTCATTTGAGCATCATTCCAGATGTTCAACAAATATAATAACCCTGCTTTGGGGGAAGCTATAGAAGAACTCATAAACAGACAACTGGTAGTTCTCTACTGCTGTTACTGAAACACTGGTAGTGTGACAACCCCAAAGCTCACCTTAGAGAGAAGCCAAGTTAAAATCTGTTTTGAAATGGTTCAGAATGTCATTTGTGTGTATTGAATTCAGGAACAACTTGTTTTCAGAAATCTTCCTGCCAAATCAGTGGAGGAGGCTTTACGTCACCGACAAGAATATGATGAGATGGTAGCAGAGGCAAAAAAACGAGGTATGTTAATTGCCAATAATCACTATAATTCTTTTTAACTGTGCAGCAAAAATAAAGTAATTTCTGGCTTGTAGGCTAGTAGGTACAGTAGAGAACAACCTTGTTGAATATCTAGGTTATTCTCTGGTACATATGTGCACACAGTTTAAAACAGAACTCAATTATCAAATTGTTAAATCGTTTTCTTATTCCACCACAGTGAACGTAACTAGGTTCAGAAGTCAGTTTAACCTTTTCTTTAATTTTGAAGAAGAAACCTGATGGTTTTTTTTTTTTCCAAACTACTTGCGTAATGTGATCAGCTAGAAACTTTCTGGGTACTCGGTCTCTTTCTTCAAGCTGTGTTGCTGCAGTTGCCACTGAGAGCCAAAGTATAATAAAGCTGACTGCTTAAAGATCTGTTTTTTCAAGAATTTGAGATCAATTCCAATGTGAAGACAGATGAAAACTTTGGGGTTTTTCCAGCCAGCTGTACCTGTGTGAACCTTTATTCCCACTAGATCTGGTTTTTAAATTAAACATATCTGTAGCATCTGGTACTGGGTCAATCTATGAATAGTTGTTGAAAGGACTTGTGCAGTCTCGTGCCTAGTATTCAGGGAATAAGCTATTTTAAGAACCTGCTGCATGTTTTACTTGGGCTGTTGTCAGAGATATAAGCTTCTGAACTGATTGAGCCTCTATGGATCTGTGGCAGCTTACTCTGAAAGATGTAATAAGAAATCCAAGGCATTTGACAACTCATTTCACTCTTCTCTTGTGGTGTGCATCTTGTAAGGTGTGATCTGCGGTCCATGTACTCTGACTGCATCTTTGGAGGGTCAGCCATGTGTAGTGTTTTAGTATGTGCCCTACCTGGTATTCATTAAATTAACTATTGCTACACACAGAGCTTCAGTAAAAACTTAATGAAGCTGGTCGGCCATATCATTTTACCAGGGTTGGCATGTTTACTCCGTTGATGTGTCTAATTCTTGCATAAATAGACAGTGTCTTGCAATTTCACAGCGGTTCTTAGTGATGTCAAGATAGCACTGCTCTGTCCTTCTTTTAGCCTTTTTAATAAGAGGGATCTACAAATGATCCTTTTTTAACAGAAGGCAGAATATTCTTCCCTTGTTCAGCATTGTGGTTTTGTCTCAGATCTTTAGGTCCTCTTTCCAGAAAAGAAAATACATTATCCTTCTAGGTGTAAGTTTCAGTAAAATTTGAATAGTTTAAAATAGATGTAGAATTGGACTTTTGAATAATAATTTTATCTATAATTATTACTGATTAGTCTAAGTAATAAGTAAGGTTTAGGTAGAACGTGGTGTGAAATTCGTTACAGGAAAAACAGCGCTGATGATGTGCCTCCTTTTTAGTCATTCTGTGTGCTGCAGAAGAGAGTGCTACGAGTTTTCTAGCCAGATTTTTGCTTGTCTAAATCACTGTGTATTTGAATAACTTAGCTTAAATTAAAAAATTTCCTGAGAAATACACCTACAATTAACAGAAATAGTACCAGCTAGCTCATGCGCAGCCATAATTTACCCTTGATGTCTTTCAGACATCTAAATAATTAGATAATACCTGAATTATTTACCTAATAATTTATATACACTAATACAGAATTATTAACGTGTTATGCCTAACAGAAATTAAAGAAGCACATAAAAGGAAAAAAATAATGAGAGAGCGTTTCAAGCAAGAAGAGAATATCGCTAGTGCTATGGTGATTTGGGTCAATGAAATACTACCTAACTGGGAAGGCATGTAAGTAAAGTTCTGTTGTGTAAACGAGGCAAAGCCGGCTTTTCTCCTCTGGAAACAGAGGAACCACATACCTTATTTTCCTTTTCGTTCCTGTTTTGTCAAGAAGCCAGTTTTTGTTCCCGTGATATAGTGAGAGGTCATTACAGAGCAACACGAAGTGTGCTTTCTGGGAGCTTAATGTTTTGGGGTTCTTTTAATGGGGCTTTAGCATAAGCAGAGATCCTTGAATATTGATTTGGGGAATAGTATGTTATTTTGCTTGTAAGTTGCCCAGTGATTTTGGAATAAAAGATGTGTAATATGTGCCTTTTGGTTTTTTGGTTGTTTTTTTTTTTTCTTTTTCCCCTGCTTCCTTATCCTAGGCGTGCTACCCGAAGAGTTCGAGAGCTGTGGTGGCAGGGATTACCCCCAAGTGTACGTGGGAAGGTTTGGAGTCTAGCTGTGGGAAACGAATTAAATATCACTCCTGGTATGCCTTAACAGATCACATTTTAATGTAAAATTAAGTTGGTTATTTTAAAATTTTGTTAAAAAAAAATAAATCAGTGTATATTTGCTTTTTGAAGAACTGTACTTCACAACCTTAGGAACAGGTGTTTTTTACAATTAGACATCATAGCCTAGTAAATTATGGAAACAAGGTTTCAAAAACTTACGAAAACATTTTAGTCTTACAAGAGTTAAGGTTGCGCTCCCCCCAAAAAAATTATTTTTCTGTTTAAAATTGAGAATTTGTAGCTTTGCTTTCTTAAGGGGGTGGAAAGGGGAATTGCTTTATTTCATAGGTAATGATTTTGATGAACTGGAAGTGTTCTAACCCATTCACAAAAATAAAAATCTGAATTAAGACATGATTTCCCTCTTGTAATTTGCATGTTCACCACAGAAGAAAGCGTAATACAGTGCACACTATAAAACCGTGTATAGTGGTACTCCAGTGGTTAGTGGTAACCTTCTAATAGATTCTACCCCCACCCCCAGTGGTTAAGATGAAACCAAGCAACAAAACCAAAGCCAAGAATACTTAGTGTGCTTTTGGTTTGGATGGGTGCTTTTCTTACTTATCTCTTCCTTTTTTGTTCTCGGTTTTGTTTTGTTTTCTTGCAGAACTTTATGAAATCTTCTTGTCGAGAGCTAAGGAACGATGGAAAAGCTTCAGCGAGACAAGTTCTGAGAATGACATAGAAGGTGAGATGTCCTGAATGCTAGACAGCCTCCTATTCGCTTTTACAAACCCAGAAAGTCTCACAAGTTCAGCTGCAATTGCAGCATTAGGAATACTTGTTAAAAGTGCTCTGAGTCATTCTCTACTTAAATGTTTGCTTTCTTATAAGAAGTCAGCGAGTGAGGGGCTTAACAATATTTACTGTATCAATAAAAGATGCATTAAAATATTGCATGTGCTAGTTCACTTTCAAATGAAAGTGTTTTCCTCTGAATTCCTGAAATACCAGGACTAAGCTCTCATGAAAACTTTAGATGAAATACAAAAAGAAGAAATGGGAAACTAAATTACAGTACGTGCTGTTGCTTAGCTCTGCTTAGATGGTTCTTACGTTGGTATCCCTTCCACAATTTTGGGAAAGAAAAAAATTATTCTCTATTTTTTGATTGTGTAACTGAAAGGTAAAGAATATATAACATATTACACATTTTGGATCCCTTGGGATTCCTGGGTTGCCCAGATGGCCTTTCCTCCCTAATCTATTAAGTGGGATATTAGCACACTTGTATGTATAATGGAGTTTTATCACTGGCATATTGCTGTCTCCTATGGCTATTCTCCCTGTGAAAAATAGCTTCAGTGATGTTTTTAATGGTGGATATATCCTTGTTATAAACATTAACTCCGTATGCTGTTAACAGTTACTTTTTTAAATGCTGTCTTATGTGATATTGTCAGTACCAGCTGCTATGAAATAACTATTTTTTTTGAGTTGGTCTCTTTTTTGGGAAAGAAAATGCCATTATAATGCAAGAAGTACTTTTTTGTTTGCACGTGCTGTAGCCTGTCCTGACTAATTGGCTACTTGGTAAATTATTTGGGTCTTCTCTAGGCTACCTCTGTGACTCGTATGAAACTTCCATAAAAAAATTGTGTGTGTGTTTGACTATAAATATGTGTATCCTTGGAAAACACCTTTGCAGTGCCCCTTGGTTTGTGAGGTGGCGGTTGGTTTGTTCTTTTGTTGTAGGGGGTGTGGGCTGAGTGTGGGGGAAGGCTTAGGTAATTTCTTTTGGAAAGGTAGTAGTTCCGGATGTGAATGAAAGGGGGAAGGGGTCCAATTTGATTGTGTCAGATGTCCTGGGAAATGTAGTAATAAGGGAAAACTTAGGGTAATAGGATTTTCATCTCTGGTTGAAAAGCCAGCCCACTGTGCTTATTACTAATCTTTGGTAGCAAAGTCTGGAAGAACAATTATTTTAGCCTCATTTAACATATTTGAGTAGTTCTGAAGGTTTTTCCTGTTCAAATATCTTTAACACTTTATTTTGGCAGATAAAGATTAAAGCATGGAAAGTATCTTTTTGTGTCTTGAAGGCAAGACATTCATCAAAAGATGTGTTATCCATCACACCTGTTCAAAAGACCCGCAGCGACTCCTCTTTTGGTGTTGAACTGAATTTCTTGTATAAATCCAGCGTTTCTTATGCTCTGTGCTGTAGATTATAATCTTCCTTGGGAATACTCTAAATGCATACTGTCCCAAGTGAAATGATCCCAAATTAACCAATATAATACCTGTTCCTTTTGAAAGAGAAAGCAAGGGATTAAGCAGCAGTTCCTGAACTTTTTTATTTTAGATTGTGTATGTTCTTTCTCTGTAATAATAATTTCCGCCTTCCTCCCAAATTTCCCTAACACAGGCTGCAGCAGTCCCACTCACTCCTGAATGCAACTATCTTAGTTTTAGGAGGACTGGAAGAAAATGCTGCTTTCCAGGCTTCAGCAGAGCAGGTTCTGTTTAGCCTATTCATCAAATTCTGCAATCTTCCACTTGCCAGATGGCTCTTGACTGGTTTAAGCCCTCTGAAAGAGCCTTTTCCCCAAGTGCCATGTGTATTTTTTTCCTTGCTATCACTAGTATTTGTACCACCTCCCTATGTAGAGGACAGGATAGAGAGAACTAAAGGGCCAGCTGAATTTCTTCTGGAGGTTCTTGAGTGAATGCTGCCTTCTTTCATGCCATTTGAGGAATGCCACTCCTAAAGATGCAAAAAAAATCTGAGTCAAATGAGAGCTCAGAAGTAATGTAACTTCTGCAGATCATAACTGTGTGGTCAATTCTGGAAACTTCAGTGAAGTTTCTCTGTATATTTTAGTTACCTTCAGTAAAAGTGGGACATGAGAAAAGCATGACTTCAAAAGTAATATGCTTGACTTTGCAGGTGAAAAGAAGTGCTGGCTTTTTGTGGTAATTATGTAATTCATCTTTTTCTTCTAGTGTACAAAGTATATTTCAATGTTGCTTGTTGAAATGAGCCACCAAAGGAGCCAATTAGAAATGAAAAACTTGGAAAAGTGAGATTCCTTCCACTGGATCACGTTTAGATCAAGAGCAGTGCTCTCATTCTGTGCTCTTGCACAGACTCAGTAATTGAAGTCACAGTAGAAGATAAGAAAGAAAACAGGGTTTTGAGGGCTGGGCAAAGTTCAAATTTTAGTGAATGCAGGGCCAGTCAGGGCCTGGATAAAGTGTTATACAGAAGTAAAAGATAACCTGTTGGTTTTAAGTCTGAATGGTGTAAAGGTGTATGACTTGAAAAAGAATGAGTAGACAGGTAGTAATTACTGATCGTTTCCCTCACTTTTTGGAGCTGATGACATATATCAATGGACAGTTTTAGCTCTTGAAGTATAGCACCCTAGAAGTGCACTCCAAGCATTAGAACTAGGTAACTTTTTTTCCTTAGATCCTAAAAGTCTTCATGTGGCTATGGCAGTTTTATTCTGAAGTCTGTAGAATTTATCTATCAGTTTTAGTAAGTGTTGGTTTTGCTTGCAGATGCAGGTGCATCTGTTGCTGATCGTGAGGCCAGTCTGGAGCTAATTAAGTTGGATATATCGCGCACATTTCCATCCCTGTATATTTTCCAGAAGGTGAGATTTCTGTAACTTTAGTTATGACAACTTTAAACTTCTGAATAGTTAAACAAGAAAAGAAACCTAGCTGGTTAAATATGGAATAGTTTTTAGAAATTGTTTGTATAAAACAACAAAAGTAAAATTAGTTCTTTTCCACATACAACAGCTAATAGTCATCTTTTTTTTTTTTTTTTTAAATGAGACTAAAGTAGGGACACTTAATAATGGACTGTAAGGCTTTTTGTCCTGGAAAATTGCATGTGGTTCCTATTAATGTTTATGAAATTACATGCAAAAATGAGAATATTGTCACTGCTTCTACAGAAATCTTGATGCGTTTTAGTATTTGATATAATATATGCATACACATGTATATAAATAGCATGCACTATTGTAATATAGTAACTTGTGTTACCAAGAATTAAAACATCCACTGTCTCTGAAATGGAAAAACCAAGCCTGGATGTGTACCAGATATCCTTGTTTTCCATTATGTACTGATTTCCACTGAATTATTTCATAGGATTATTGGTCTGTTACTGTTCCTTTAACATCTCAAAGACATACATGGTAATGCTTAGAGTAAAAACTGGTATTATTGTAGATGTGAACAAAGTAATAATTCACTGGCTCACTTGCATCTTAAAATACTGGCTTGTTACCTTCCTGTATTTATAAAGTGATTTTGAAAAAAGCTTCCCCCCCCCCGCCTTTCTTTTCCCCCTCCTCCTTCCCTTTGTATTAGGGTGGTCCTTATCATGATCTCCTGCATAGTGTTTTAGGAGCGTATACATGTTACAGACCGGATGTGGGATATGTAAGTATTTGCTTTAAAATGTTTATAACATGGCAAATGAGCTTAAGATGTCATGTATCAGAAAGTATTAAATAAGTAGGTTATCTAAACTTTATGCTACTAGCACTTAAAAAAAAAATTCAATTTTGGCACTTTCATAGCAGTAATTCTTAGAGATGATTAAATAGCTGAAAAGGTACTGAATGTCAAGGATGAGTATACTATCTGGCTTGCATGGAAAATTTTAAATGGATGTATTCACAAGGCATTATACTTCTGACAGACCCACAGTATCTACAGAAAACAACAAAACGCTAGCGGACTTCCAGTGAGCACTCAGCCTGTTCTGTCCTAGTATTGCTCCCACTGCTGCCATTTCCATAGCGATACTCTCTGCTTCGCTACCACACATCCTAAAATCCAGAAACTCGTTCTTGGTGTCTTGTTGTCAAAGATTAATCGCTCCAGCTGAGTTCAGTGAAGATAAGATTGTTTGCAGCAAACATTACTGTGTTTTTTAAAAAAAAAAAACCACAAAACTCAAAGCCCATAAAAAAACTACCAAAAAACCCTCAAACAAACCAACTAAACCTAACATCTCTCTGAATGGTGTCAGCTTACAAAAGCAGTTAAATGACAAACAGATGCTTTTTTCTTCTTTTTCTTTCTTTTTTCCTGGCAGTAGCTAGGAACACCTTTCACAAGCTCTAATCGCTTCTGGGCTAAAAAGAACTTGAAGAGTTTTAAATCTGATCCATGCAACAAAGCATTATTTAGCACAGGGTGTGTTTTTTCTCTCTAAATCAGACGTGCTTGGGACTCTGCATCAATACCTAGTTGGTTTTTCATGTTCAAATATTTTTAGCCCTGAATTCTGTCATCTGTGAACTCATTTTTGGAGACCCTCCCATACTCTTTAAGTGAGATTACAAACTCTGCAGGTTCTGAGACCGCTTGTTCCCAGCGTGGAGTTTTAAAAGGCAAATAAGTAATTTTTCATGGATATGTCTTATCTTTTTCATTAGGAACACAGCTAGCCTGAATATTGCTGATTATAGATTTTTTTTTTTTTATGTTAATATGGCAGTAAATGTAATGTAATCTTATTTCCACACTCATCTATCCCACAGAAATGGAAAGCTGCAGCACTGGTTTTGATGCATATTAACACTTTTTTCCCTAGTTCATTAAAATACTGAGTGCATTTTTTTTCAAATGAGGAGCAGGCAGCATAAATGCCTAGAAACAGCAGAATAATCATCATTGCAGTTGAAAATTGGTAAAATTATTTTTTATAATAAGATCATCAGTTGACAATTGCAAGAATAATGCTCTTCACTTTTATTGCAGGCTAAAGTGTTTTTGAGAGAGTAATAGTGGAAAAAAGTAAACTTGCATTGTAGCTAACCACTTAAAAGTAATTTTATGTATGTGAACAAATACTGTTTGGCAAGTGGAAAGATATGTATTGACTGTTCTGAAACAGAATTTTGTCTCAATTCCAACATATCTGTCTGGGTCTAAACTGTCCCATATGTGAGGTTTTTCTCCATGTCTGCTTTTCCCATGGCTTAACAATGAACTTAAGGCCAAATTTTGTTTCTTATGAGCTCTGCATCCAGCCTGTGTGGTTTTAACTTTCTTGCATTCCAAGTCCCAAGGACTTGTGATCATGAGACCTCCCAGAACTTCCATCAAGCATCTAGAACCAACATCTGAAGAAACACTGTCTTGCTGAAATCAAATTGGCTGCATGCATAAAAATTATTTATCCGTATTGTTTCTGTTTATCTGGAAATGTTATGCAATGGTATTTGGTATATTGCAGACTGTAAAGATTTGCATTTCCAAAGATATAAGATGTACTGAACCTACTCACCTATATTTGCCTGATGCTTTTCCCACTTGAAGGTACAAGGGATGTCCTTCATTGCTGCTGTGCTCATTCTCAATCTGGAAGAGGCAGATGCTTTCATTGCCTTTGCTAACCTTCTAAACAAGCCATGCCAGCTGGCCTTTTTCCGTGTGGATCACAGCATGGTATGCACAGTTTTCTGGTTTTGAACCATAACATTCTTTTGACTTGAAGAGTTGATTTATTGATGACTTCCTTTTGTCCTATTGAATAATAGACAACTTTAACCTGTGGTTACAAAACTGAGAATAGCGGATACTAATCCTACTGTTAAAACAAGGATAAAAGGATAAAATACATCCTACTGTTTTGATTTTTCCGCTAGAAACACTTAATCATTGTACTTTTCCTAAGAAGTCACATTGTGCTATGATGACATCCTCAATTCTTGGTGGGGCTTGTGTTATTTTACAACTAAACATTCTTTTGATGACTGCTTATGAGATGCTTTACTATCTCTACAGATGCTGAAATACTTTGCAGCCTTTGAAGTATTCTTTGAAGAAAATCTTCCCAAACTGTTTCTTCATTTCAAATCATACAGTCTCACTCCAGACATATATTTGATAGACTGGTGAGTTCAGAGAACATAGCAAACCTAACCTTACAACTGTTGGAACACTTTCCATTTTGCTGTAGGTTTTTCAGCAATAGAAATACAGCATAAAAAAGCATTCAGTAGGTGTTTGTGTACCTCAGCTTCCTAGGTCTTGTGAAATTGTGGTGAACTGTTTTGTGCAACTGCAGTTCTTCTGGCAGGATTCAAATTTTATGAACTGGGATTAGGAGTGACATCTATTTTTGTTGTTGGGCTATGGTTCTCCTTTTGTTGTTGCTGCAGGTAAGAGTCAGCTATGTGTAACATAAGTAGGGGAGAGGAGGCTACTACGCCGTAGTTGTCTTATGACTGATTGTGACTTGATGAAACGAACATAATCAGCTACCAAAGCAAGTATGAATATAGAAATATAGCCTTCAAAGCAGAAGGAGGATGAAATTTAGGACCTGGTTTGGGAAGGGATAAACTTGGAAATACAGTGAACATTTTGAAGTAATGGATGCTCTAAAGCAGAGAGTACCAAACTATGTTATGTGCCTGTAACAGAAGGCAGTAATGCAAGCATCCTTGAAGTGCGTGTAGTGCTGCCAAATATGGAATGTCTATTCGTGTGTGTGTGGATAAGGATGTGCTTCATATAGGATTATTATATGGGTTAGAAGTTTCTAACAGAGTAAATTGAATTGGGTAGAACTAAATAATATAAAAATGTCATGTCATATGAGTACTTGGGAATGAAGAACTTCGGCTATAAGATGCAGCTTATCAGTAAGCAGTAAGTCTCAGCAGGAGCAGGGTATACAATAGCAGCATTGAGTCAGGAGCATGCTGCAGTCCAGAGAGTTTAGGTAGATCAAGAGGTATGTATGTTGCAGAAATAGTGCTGCTGTACAAAGTGCTAAATATTCTGCTTCCAATTACCTGTGAGAAATGAAGATTGTTATTCCTGCACATGTTCCGAAGATGGCCTTATGGAGCGAGCTCCTCTTATAAAGGGAGAGTAGAAGAGGTTGTGGTAGTCGGTGGTAAGGAGTGTTCTGAGGTTTCTGAACCACTTCCCAAGAGGAGTAACGGAGAAGCAGAGAACACTCTGCTTTGTATCAAAGGAACCACTACAAATTTATGGGATGGGTTCTACAATATGGTACATACAGCACACTGAATTCTCTGCCCATTTATAATGAATGCTTTTTAAAAATAAGCTTTGCAATAAGAAATGCAAGTGGACTCTTCCCGGTAAGAATAGAACAGCAATTCTCTTTAGATTTTTGGCAATTTTTAACGTGAATGAAATTCAAAATATATCATGGAAATGTAGTTATTGAATTCTCATTAGTACATTGGTGGGATGTAGCCTTCTATTTGTGGCTTTAGATTTAGTTTAGAAAACAAATGATGAACAGAGCTATTAAACTGTATGGCGTAAAAAATGGGAAGGCTTAAGTTCTTATTTGTATATTATATCCTGTTTTAGTGTAAAGATGTTTGTAACTTCTCTAGCCAGAGCTTTCTAAAGGAGGTGGCTTTCAAATGGAGGATTTCCTGTAGCATGAAAAGAGATGGGTTTGAGTAGGAGTTCCGACTTTAAAAACTGGAGACTTGTGGATGTTTGAAATATGGAAAAAATAAGAACATATGAAATAATTTGTCATCTGCTCCCTGTCAGCTAACGTAACTGAGATTTAAAGGAGGTTGTATTTTCATCTTTCTGAAATAGGTTAAAGTTATAACTGTGCCTTTTTTTTCCTCAATTGTAGGATTTTTACACTCTACAGCAAGTCATTACCACTTGACCTGGCCTGTCGTGTCTGGGATGTTTTCTGTAGAGATGGAGAAGAATTTTTGTTTAGGACAGGGTTAGGAATCCTTCGGTTATATGAAGATATTCTCCTACAGATGGACTTTATTCATATAGCACAGTTTCTAACAAAACTTCCAGAAGACATTACATCAGAAAAGCTTTTTGGTTGTATTGCAGCTATTCAGATGCAGAATAGTAACAAAAAATGGGCACAGGTGAGTTTCTTGGAGAGAGAGATGCATACATCAAAACAGACATGTCAGCACATGAGTATATGGGGCACTTCTCTTAATGATTACTTATGCTGCATGTCTGACTTCTGAGCAATGGGCACTTCCTTTCTAGTGTCTCATTCTAAAAACTAATCTCCATGCTAATATTGTGGTGGTTAATATTGATCTTTTTTATAATGGCTTTTTAATATTCATTAAATAATTTACTTTTCCAGGTGTTTGCCTCACTGATGAAGGACAACAAAGAAGGGGACAAGAACCATAGCCCAGCACTGAAAAGCTAATTGTTGTAATGCTGAGGTCAATTGAAAATGTGGAAAACCACTTGATGACAAAGGAGTTTTCACATCACTTCTATGTGGAAAAGCACTATAGAAAATGTGAAAATGAGATGGAAAACCGACAACAGCTCTCAGTGGAGTAATGAACTGATGAAATCTTCACCCTTTTGCCAGTATTAGCTTTTGTCGTGGGAAGATTTGTTTTCACACAGAATACTAAAACCTATGAAACTGAGAAGCGGGGGAAGTTCATATTTAATACTTTAAAAGAATCAGCTCAATGCAATAAACATTTGTAATAACTTCTGTTGGTACTTTAAAAAAAATTTTGAGGCATAACTTTTTTTACAAATACCACAAAGGCACTTTTTTGGGGGGATGAGGGAAATGCTAAATCTTAAGGCCCCAAAACTGCTATCCAAACCAAATGCTTTGGTACAAATATTACCTCCAAAATTAACCATTTGAAAGTAGTGAGGACCAAATAAGGTTGTTTGGTATGTTTTTGTGCAAGATGGTTAAAATTTGGGAAGGGGTATTGTCTTATTTACTTGTTTGGGTTTTTTAAGTTGCAGCTTCATTCTTCAGTCTGGGCAAATGTAATTAACTCAGGAACTGTGGAAGTATTGTGCCCAAACCTGTTAGAGCAAAAATCATCTGAATTTTAAACAGTGGTAAGATCAGGGCTATTATTTTCAGAGTGTACAGCTTTCAAAGCGAGTGGTGTTTTGGTGTATTGGTTGTGCAGCTTATTAAAAATGGAGTGGGTATTCTGTGAAAGAGTTTTGCCACCAGAAGTTTTATTTCGTCGAGCCACTTCCAACTAAGAAATACTTGTATGTATCGGTGAACACTAGAAACTGACAAAGCTATCTGCAGACTTTATGTTGTCAAAGGAGCAGCCACTTTTAACACTTCGGAATAATGCAGACACAGAATTGGTTTTGAAACTATCTTTTATTAGTGTGCAATACTGAAATCCAAAAAGCATCTGGTTTAGTGTAACTTAATTCTTTAATATCTTTTAACTGTGAGACATAAGGTCATACTGTATGTGTCACAACAGATATTTTCAAACATTTCCTGTTCTCGAAGATGCTGTACAACAACTTGTGATTGTAGGGGATGGAAATTTAAAATGGATAGCACTGCAGGTGAGGAACACTTGCACTCTCTTCGTCCATTTTTGCTAATATTTAATGTAAATAAATTCCTTACATGTGGGTTTTTGTAACTGGTCCCTCTGTGGAAATCAAGTCAAAATTACAAGTATGTATTTTTAAGTGCAGGAGGCTTCCAGTTGTCTGGTGTTTAAAGCAGAGTCTACATAATTGGGGTAAAGATTTAGTGTGGTGTAACTTACGTTGCTATCTGGTTTAAAAACTACATATATACTACTCATAACATTACAATTTGAAATTTAAATGTCAGATTTTTCTTAACTTATGTATTCACTACTTTAATTGGATCCAATTTGTCTTATATTTTTGTGTTATCTTGTACAGTTTTCTTACTTTTCAACTATAAATCTGTATATAACTGTAAATATAAGGATCAAGCCTTCCTTTAAGACCACTAGTAACAATTCCTCTGTAAATAAAACTTACAGCAGATGTGCAGTGTGGTTCTTTTCCATTCCTCCATAACTTGCTGTTAAGTCTGGTAAGAGTCCCTCACGACAGCGGTGCACCGATGAAAACGCAGCTGGTTACTGCACTACGTGACCACCCTTCTGTTACCCGCCTTTCTTGCCTCCCTGAGGAGCTGAGGTGAAGGGCAGCGTCCTCCGCGCTGAGGTAGCTTTGCTCCTTTGGAGGCTCGGGGCTGAGCTGGGAGGTGGATGCTCTGCTCCCGGGGGAGAGTTTTGCTGCGGGGCAGAGGGTGGAGCATTAAAATAAAAGATTTATCTATTTATGAAGCGGGAGCAGCTCCCTGCCCGAGCAGGCGCCCCTCTGTCGCTCACCAACGGCTGCCGCCCTCCGCCGCTAGGGGCCGCTGTGGCTGCGGCCGCGCGGGGCGGGGGGGGGGGGCTCGGCTCGGCCCCACCCTCTCCCGGCGCTTCCGCTGCCCGTCGTCGGCACAGCACGCGCTCGGGGCCGCCGCCATGAAGCCGGTAGGACGGTCGGTGGGGGGGCGGCTGGCGGGCCGCGGGGCCGGGCGGGACGGAGGAGCGGTGCCCAGGCCTCCCGTGTGCTGCCGCGGGGCGCGCCTGGCTGGGCTGACAGGGTGGCGGCCTGGCGGCCCGGCCGGTGCGGCGCTGTGGGGGGCGGCCCCTGGGCCTCCGCCGCCGGCTTCTCGGGAGGAGGCTGCTTTCCTGTGCTGGCTCCGCCTGCCCTCGGGCCGAGCGGGTTTGTCCCGTGCGCTCGCGGGGCTGCAGGAAACGACAAAACTTCGAGCGTCGGGGGGCGGGTGGTAAAATGCGGCGTGCCTAGAGCGGGCAGCACCCCGCGCTTTAGCGGCGGGTCCCCGGCAGAGTACACCTTCGCCCCTTCCCTCTCGAAGGTGATTTTGCCACAGCTAAGGCATGGGAGGAGAAATGAATCACCTTCGTTCGCTGTAACGGGGAGCGTGGCGTCGGAGCTTTAATAGCGAGCGGGGTGGTCTGCAGCGGGACCTGCTGAGGAGCGCTCGGGCTGTGAGGTGGCGTCAGGAGAGGAACAGCGGAGTCCGAGCCGACTTCCAGGCACGGGCATGGCTGGCTGTAGCCGTTCTAGCTCACGGTGCTGTGTGCATGGCGTAGGGACGAGCGTCAGTGTTGCTTCTGTCTCTTCAGCGCTTTCCTAGTAGTCAAATCTAAAAAGAGAAGATAAAGGTGCACTGGCAGAAATTCCAGATTCCAGCCGCTTGTCCCCTTACCAAAGGGACACCCCCTACTACCACCAGAACTCAATACAATGGCCTGTTTTCCCTCCGCAGCCCTTGCATTCCCATGCCCCTCAGTAGGGAAGCTGGTCTGCATCCATTTCCATACTGAACATTCCTGGGAGTGTTTTGCGGTTTTGGCACAGGGTGCCTGTATTGATCTGCGCCTCTGGGCTTTCCCTGAGCCCTCTTTTCCCTGAACTTCGCCACCTGTAACACGTACACAGCTTACGCATCATGCTGTTCTGAGCCTTGCAGTGGGTAGCCTTGTCTCTTCGTGCATCTACCGGTCATGGAGAATTTGGGACAGGAGAGAGCCAAAGCTCAGCATGGGGAAGTGTGTTGCAGGAGGGCATTTGCCTGGGGCTGTGGGCTTGTACCAGACTCTCTTAACCTTATCCAGCTGGGGAAGAACGGCAGCGCAAAGAGAGGAGACAGAGTGCTTGGGAGCACACAGAGCAAAGAACAGTGCCCTAACAATCTGTTTACCATACTTGGAGTGTTCATGTGCCTGAAAGTGGTGGACATAGGGTTTATAAAAAAAATTGTCACTTTTTTCAAAAACTTAACACAGTTGGGTAAATTTGGAGCTAACTGATGATACCATTTGGAAGAAACATGTTCTTCAGCCCTGATAGAAATACGAGATATGAAACAGTGAAATAAATTTCACAAAGACTATGAACATGTCAGTTACTTGTATTTTCTGTTTGTTTCCTAGAGAAAAAACACAAAACGAGTTCCAAGCTTTCGTAAGTTACTGAGAACTAGTAAAATAAAACTTGACAACAAATTAAAGAATAAACAGTACAAGCAGCAGAGTGCTGCTAAGAAGTATCGAAAAGAACAAAAGAAGCTAAGGGAGGCTGTCAGAGATGCTATCTCTAGAAAACCTTTTCCATTGGAAGAATGCAAGAAAAAACAAGTTGGTAAGTGTTTGCTCAGAATTATTTTTGTCAGCGAAAAGGTGTGAGGGTTACTAAATATCCTGCTGCTCCATGTTGTAAAATTATGTATCAATGAAACAACATTTCATTTTCTGTGTAAAAATAATTGCTGTTCTTGTTTAAAGGAAAGAAAAGGAGAATTATGAAAAATATAAAACTTAGCCGTTCTGGCAACAAGATCTGACTGTTGGAGATGGTAGAAATGTGTTTGCTCTAATCATTATTGGATGTCACAATAAAGGGGCAGTTTTCTGGGATAACACAAAACACATGCATGAAGGTTGATGAGCTCAAGGTTGAAGTAGGGTGTAAAATGGTCTCACGGTGTAGGCAGGGTTAGGTTTTCAAGTGTGAATATACGTACAGGATCTTAATCTGTACACATCATCTTCTAAAATAGCTGAAAAACAGGAAGAAGAAGAGGAAGAAGATGCTCTTCCACTGGACATGATGGATGAAGATGACTTAAAATTAATGGAGGATTTGGCTCAAAAAGCATCCTTTTTAACCAGAGATCTTTCTTCAAAGTGAGTGTTGTTGTGATGTCTACTTTTCATACTAATTCAGCTTTGTGTGGTTAATATGTAACTAATATGTAATGTAATACATATATCAGGAGGTCACTTTCAGGCTGTTGTTTCTTTGCAGTTCCAGTTTAGTGTTTCCTTAGTCTGTCAGTACATTCAGTATTAACGTATTGATGTGTATCAGTACATTCACCTGCTCTGCCTGACCTTCAGGATACTGTTTCTGCACAGTGTTCCTTCCTGTGAGATGGGTAGCATTCCTCAAACTGAAAGAAATGCTTTAATCCGTGTACAGAGTCTTTTTTTCTATATAGAGTAGTCAGGATGTTCTCTGGACTTTGGGCCACTATACTTTCGTATTGCATTGCAAATTGCTGTGTGTGAAGGGCAAAAAAAAAAGGGGGGTTCTGGAAGCCATGCCTGTAAACATGTGCAACACCAAAACATTCATACAAAAAATTCGTTACCAGCTTTCTGGAGCAAGGTGTTAGGTAGAGTTCACAATGAAATACGTAGAAGGATAGTTGTTCTTTTACCTGTTTTACTGTTACTAGCTTTTAGCTCCTTTCATAGTGTTCCCTTAAACTGGAGAATTTGTCTTTTTAATCTGCTTTACTCTGATCAACTATAATTATTCTTAAGCAGTGGTCAAATATTATCTCACTTACAAATTACATGTTCATACTAGCACGGACTAAATGCTTACATTCTTACATACTTATGTGCAGAGTAGGAACATACCCTGCGAAAGGGTGGTACCCCACACTGTGTTATTTCTGTTAGCCTTGGAGAGTGGGGTGTGATACAGGCTTTCCCAGTGAGCAGAGCAGAAAAGTGATAGCAGTAGTGGTAAAAGTTGACATGGAGTAGGGATAAATAAAAATGTGCGCTGACCCGCTCATTATCACATCCTGGTTAAGTGTCGCCTGGGAAGTCAAGGCAGGGTAGGGGAGAGCGAGTCTGTGGGGCATCTTAAGGGAGACACTGGACTGTTTGTCCAGTGAGAGGGTCCTAGTCCTGCTTGCTTGCTGGAGGAGTCCTTCACGGCAGGACTGCTCAGGGTTAAGTTTTTAGTGAGCCTCAGCCGTGCCAAGGCACCTGCTCATGCAGGGGAGGAGCACAGTGGGGAGGGAGGCAGGCAAAACAGCACTCTGGCCTAGGTGAGAGAGAGGCTGTGGTGAGATCTTAATAGTTTCTATTTTGCATTTTTGTATTTCATTTACTGTTTTCCAAAATTTTTAATATTTTCGGGGTGAAATCATGTTTCCAAAGGATGTTTGCTTTTACAAGCTTCATCTGATGTGTTCACTGTTGCTTTACTTTGAAGGGTCCCTGAGTCCCTTACTGCTACATGAATGGGAGCAGCGCCATCTCAAAACCCATCAGCTACTACTAGGGTTTCCAGATGTCTAGTGTGACCCAGAATTTCCCTTGTTTTCACAGCAGCAGTATTTTCTTCCTGCTCAACAGATCAATCACAGACGTGTAGAATTCCTGTGCTCGTTGAGTACGATTTGAGTACATGGGAAAGTTTGATCTGCACAGGGACAGCAAGACTGTGGCTGGTGCACCGTCCTTACAATGCATGTGTAGGGTGACTGTGTCGTGTGTGCAGGGAATCTGGGTAGACTCTGGAATATAAAACTACTTCTCATACAAGTGATTTTTACTTTGTGAAGCCTAGCAGTCTCTGAGCCCAGAGCTTTCAGAGTCCTTCAGATGTCCATAGTTGAAACTGCCCCTTATAAGAACAAAAGCAGTGTTCCTATTATAAGACAGACCATGTGGCTTCAACAATGTGATTCTTTATCCCTGGCCTTAGTTTTTTAATAAGATGAACAGATAACACACTTCATAGTGTGCCTGTACTATAAGTGGTTACACCATTTAATTAATTGTTTTTGTAAATTCAAAATCAATGCAAGCATTTTGCATGCATGTGTGTGTTTACAGTCATATGCCAACAATTCAAAATTCATGAAGTTGGCTCACCTGCCAGATTAACTAAATCTCATTTTGTCTTTGCTCATTTCACATTGAGTTTCCTATAAAAAGGAGATGGGAAGCAATGTATTGTCCTGAATTCAAAGATCCTGTACAGATCCACATTAACATTGTTTGATTGAGTATGGTGACTGGTGCTGTAAATGGTGAACACACTCAAACATTCCACTTAATAAGATCGGCCA
Source organism: Calonectris borealis (assembly GCF_964195595.1). Lineage (NCBI taxonomy): Eukaryota > Metazoa > Chordata > Aves > Procellariiformes > Procellariidae > Calonectris > Calonectris borealis. The sequence continues at coordinate 25,628,700 of NC_134318.1, forward strand.
TTATTTATTTTTCTGAGTGTGGACACTTAATCCAGCTAGTATACTGTCATACATGGTTCATGTCTGCTTAGATGGCTAATTCATTTAGTTTGCCTTGTATTTTTCAGTGAACCTGTTCACGTCAAAAAACGGAAACATGAAAGTGTGATTGACAAATATGAGAAGGTGCCAAGACGTATGCAGACTGAGCCAGAAAAAGAACTCATCCATCTGCTCCCCATCAAAGGCAAAGGTGGCATTATTCCCCAAACTATGGAAAAGCCAGGTGAGACACAGATTGCGGCATCCGTATAGTAGCCAAGATGTATATAATTTATTCTTTTAAAATTCCACAGTGTTTATTACATGCTTGACACTAGACACTCTTATTTTTGCAGTTCTCAATGTTGCAGAGGATGAAGAAGAGGATACAGAAGAAATGGAGGAAGCAGAGGGTAATAAAACCTCATGTTTACTTTATGCTGGTGGGGTTTTTTTGTTTCCAAATCACTGATGTATCCGAAGAGTACTTTGCTATTCCCTAAGGAAGTTTGTAATTTAAGTGTATTTTGTTTAGGGTGGTTTTGAATATGTTCATTACCATGTTGCCCCCAAAGCATAACAGTGATTCAGAGCTTGCTTTCTTACCTGTTAGCATCCCAGGACCTGAGGAATGGCTGGCTTCAGAATCTCTTTCTTTAAAATTATGTTGATTTTCACCTGGAACTGATGTTTGCATGGAGTTTCTTATATCAGTTGTGTCATCTTTGCTAGTGAGAAGGGAAATCTTGGTCTTACTTAAAGAGTATATGCTGTGGTTCCAGTTTGATTACTCTGAGATCATTTTGAAATGCAGTTCAGGACACACACTTCTGTGGGCTTTTGAGTGTCTGTCTTTGTCTTTGAAATTCTTTACTTAAAACATCAGAATACCAGGAAATTTGGGTTTCGATTTGCAGTTTGCTATCCAGTTAAGAGTCATATTCAAATAACATTTGAGTTGTAACTTTGCCACTTCTGGGTCATTATTCTCTAAATATAATCTGAAGTTGAGGAAGGACATACTTGTAGCAAAATAATACTCAGAAAATGCAACTAAAACAATTGTATTTCTAAAAGAAAAAGTGGTGAATAATTTGCTGCAAGTTGCAGAGCACTGCAGTTTCTTGGCACGGTTGGGGTCATATGTTGAGTTTATATGTTCCCACTGTACTTGGGGAATACCATTTGCAGCTTCAAAAACATTTGGTCCATTTCTTTTTGCAAGCGTAAGGTTTTGGAGTGGAGCAAAAATTAATCTCTGGGTTAATATAAGCTCTAGTAAGATCATTCTTTTACTGTGGAACTGCATGTGTTACTCTTGTGTGGTGTTATCGCGGTACCCATCTGAAATGCAGTATATGGAACTGTAGTTTGCAATGTGGTATTTGTTAAGCGGCTTCCCTAGTGACCTCCTTCCTAACTCTCACACCTTGTGCTAGACTTTAATGAAGAACCCCTGCCTGTTCTCACTCCTGAGGAAATGGCTGCCCAAAGGAGGCAAAAGCTGCAGGAAAGGAAGATGCACATAGCTGCCTTAGCATCGGCCATTCTCTCTGAGCCAGACAACAATGTAGGTAGCATTTACTTAACATGCATGTATGTGTGCCTGTGTTGTGCAGTAAGTCAATAAAGAAAGATCTGAAGTGACGAAAGAATAGCAAAAGCAGAAAAATACATGAGTAGAATAAGGAAAAAGGTCAGAGTTGTATCACTTCTCAGGGCATGGCAAACAGTGAAACTGCTGCCGTAGGTTGGTACAAAGGATTTGAATCAGGTGAAGATCCAGGTGACTGTGTTTGCTCTGTCCAATTTTAATTTGTTCCTGTCTGTGGTATTTCCTGTCCAAACTACCTTGTTTCTTAAGCGTGACCCTTATTTAAGCTCTGATTTCAGGGTTTATCTGACAGTTCTCAATGTTTCAGGATATGCTAGTAATTTGCAATAATTCTGTGCAAATTTGTAATAGCAGGGTAGTTTGAACATTCCCAAGATAAAAAATTTTGTTGGGATATCCAGCATTTCTTGGCTTTTTATGCAGTGCTAACTAGAGTCTGAGTAACTGCTGAGTTAATTTTTTTCTCTTTCTACTATTTAAAAATGAGGCATGTTTCATGTGGCAAACTTTTGCTGAAATGTACATTGTGCTTGTACATTGGTTTGTGGGTGATCTTCAGCTGAATTTGTCTGCCTCTTTTCTTAATCAGATTAAAAAGTTGAAGGAGCTGCGTGCCATGCTGATGGAACAGGATCCTAATGTGGCTGTGATTGTTCGGAAGCTGGTCATGGTTTCTTTGATGGAGATATTCAAAGATATTGCACCTTCTTACAAAATTCGGCCTCTGACTGAAGCAGAAAAGGCTACCAAGGTGAAATACCAAATTTCTTTATAGAGTATTGTGAGTAGTTCAGATTTTTTTAAGTTATGCCAAATACTAATACTGATTTGTTTAATATGAATTTATAGTTTTGAGCAAAGGGTGACAAATACACAAATACTTGTGGAAATTCTGAAGCCGTGACACTTTCAGGGGCAGAGGTCTATGTTTTGAACCTTTAATTCTTAACTGCTTCCTTCAATAAGTCAGTGACATGCTGGTAATGGAGGGGAAAAAATGGTATATGAAAGTAGCATACCAAACCTGTGTGACTTTCATCAGAAACCTCAGAATAAGACGGTGTTTTGTGTCACACTGAAGGGAACTAGAAAGAAAGCAAATTATGCAAAATTGTCACCTAACTGGCACAGATTTCTGTGTAATGTGTTCGATAATTTGCTGAACAAATGCAGAATAACTTGTTTCCTGGAGCTTGTTTTTAACCAATTCTTTAAAAGGTTTCTTGAATATAGGTAGTGCAGTTTAGAGTTATGGCTTTAAAATAACATCTAGTTACAAATTTCACTTCAGTACTTATAAATTAAATCAGCCTAGTTGGAAAAGGCCCTCTGAGCCTTGAACGTGTAGAGAAATATGTAGAAATATTTATTTTTAATACATTTCTAGGAATGTCTGTCTAGAAGAAAAAACTACTTAGATATCTGATAATTTGTTTTAAAACTTCGGGGTTTTCTCATCACTGGCTAATTTCAGGATTTAGCTCTCCAAATAAAATTTCATGTGCATTATGTTTACAGGTTAAAAAAGAAACTCAGAAACTGAGAGAATTTGAAGAAGGCCTTGTGAGCCAGTATAAATTTTACTTGGAAAATCTGGAACAAACAATTAAAGGTACAGTCAACACCTTCCATTTTTTGTAGTAAATGCAAAATTGTTTGCAGCATCACAGTTAACCTCCTCTGATTGAATGCTACCTGCTGTCTTTCATGCAAGTACTGTTTCATATACGATTGTAGGAGAATGTCTGCAATAACTAAAAATGTAAATATTTAGAAGCTTCCCTACATTCTGAACAGTAATCACTAAAAGTATTTTGTGCAGATTGGAAACAAAGGAAGTTGAAGAAAAGCAATGTCATCTCATTAAAAGCATATAAAGGTCTAGCAGAGATTGCAGTGAAGTGTCTGTGTGAGCTGCTTGTGGCCCTGCCCCACTTTAACTTCCACAACAACATTATTGTTCTCATTGTTCCGCTCATGAATGATGCATCAAAAATGGTAAGTGATTTTCTGATTAGGGAAAGAGTTTTTGTTTTGCATGAAAAATAATCTATTTCTGAGCTTTATTCCACAATATCCAGATCCTGTGGCCATATCTTTTCGCTATTTTACAGGGTGTGTCCACTTTCTAATTAGTAAATACCATCAGTATTATCAGTTAGATGTTGTCGTAGACTTGGCTTTACAGAAGAATTTGTTTGAATTCACTTTTCAGATTTCTGAACTGTGCTTTGAGGCAGTTAAGAAGCTCTTTAAACAAGACAAGTTGGGCTATGCTTCACTCGGTGTAGTTAAGGTCATTTCTGGCCTTATCAGGGGTAGAAATTACGATGTCAGACCAGAGGTAAGAGTCTTTCTGTTGTACTACACAATTTTCTTCTGTCAATGGTTTAAAAAAAATCTGAAAGTTAGTGCAGCTGCTGGCTGCAGACAAGCAGAATTTCCTCACTCTGTCAAAACACAGGCAGCTTAGGAGTGGGCTGAGCCAGAGGGTTAGAAAGAGAGATATGGGGCAGGGAAAGGAGACTGGGAGGAGGAGATCAGCTCTGAACAGAGACATGGGTTAAGTCAGGCAGGGAAACTTGAAGAGAGAGAGGCAAATGGAGGAATGGGTAGAAATGGACAGGGCTGGGGAAGGAACTGGGAGCAGAGATGAGAGATACAGATATGAAGGAACAGGAGGGGAGTAAACAGAATAATCTTTGACCAGCAAAGCCCACTAGCCTGAATGGAATTCAGGATTTCTTACCCTCTCTGTTCCTCTGTTGTGGATCACCTTTATTGTATTTATTTTATTTTACAATAGGTGTTAAAAGTATTTCTTCACTTAAGAATTAAAGAAGTAGAATTACAAAAAGATTCTGAAGACATTGCACCAAAGAAAAAGTTCATGACTTACAAAGAGAAAAGAAAAAATCTTTCAAGAATGCAGAGAAAGGTATGACGTGTGCTTTCTCATGCTCTACTTCAGTGACTTTATGTAGCAATTTGTTCTAGCAATGATTGCACTTCTCCTGTTGCCATTGTTAACTCTCAGCATCGGTGATTAGTGTTTGCGTTGTACTTGAATATTTATGAGGTTCTACAGGGAATTTAATTATCTTCCTAATTTTTTTCTCTTTCTGGTATTGATAATGCCTTTGATTGGTTGTTTCTGATAGGAAGGAATATATCCAAGTAGGTTACCCTGTGGCATCACAGGGTGACTTAAGCAACTCACCAAGCATGGAAGATTTGTTCTCTGGGTATCTTTGGAACCTGGATATCCAGGCTGGTTGGAAACATTTAATCTGTTGTCTTAAAATCAACTGTATGTTTTCAGTGGAAGAAAGCAGAAGAGAAACTGGAACGAGAACTCTTGGAAGCAGAAGCGTCAGAAAGTAAAGAAAAAAAACTGAAGCTGGTAAGTAATTTAGAGGTTATTTTCCTATTTTTGCGAAGTAGCAGCTCCTAACCCTTTCATAACCAAGTGTCTCCCCTCCATCCCAACCTGTCAGCATTCCACACCTCTGGATAATATTGGCAGCTTACAAACATTTTGCCTGTGCCAGAGGTCTAGGTTTTGGTAAACCAAGCCCTCTCAGTTTATCCAGGAAAGCCAACTTAACCATTCCTATTTCCTTCTGTTTTCTTCACAAAAAGGTATCTGAATCCATTGACATATGTCCTCCCGGTGCCCTGTTCCTGTTACATGTGGCACTATGTAATGGTTGTTACCAGCCTCTCAGAGTGGCCTTTAGGCAAAGGAGGAGTGTGGCTAGCATGGACCGAGGGAAAAAGAGGCTGTTTCACTAGGAGAGGGTGAGGGGACAGAGTAGGGAGCAGGAGAGCAGAAATTGAGCTTTTCAGCATAAGAAGAGCCGAGATGGCAGTGCCAGGGCTGGTTTGGAAGGCCTGAGTGCAGGCTTGGACAGAGAAGAGCATTTTCAATTGAGTTTAAGTGAAGTAGAAATGTCTGTTTTCCATGCTTAAGTATTTTATTTTGTTTTGTTTTCTTCAGCACACAGAGACCTTGAATATTGTATTTGTAACTTACTTTAGAATCTTGAAGAAAGCTCAGAAGTCTCCACTTCTGCCAGCTGTGCTAGAAGGTCTTGCAAAGTAAGAATTGATTCCACCTTCTTTTGTGTGTGTTAGAAAAGACATAAAGCACTAAAGGGATTTTTGACTTTGAAAGGGATTTCTAAGCAGTGAGAGAAGACTGTCGCCAACACATTTGTTGAAATTCTTTTATTTCTCTTTTTATTTCTCTGCTGAAGTTTTAACCTACTTCTAAAAACATTTCAATGTGATGTGAAATTTCCCATGATAGAATTGATGTGATGCAAACACAGCAGGGTGTGATGTATGCCATTATTTTGTCTGATTACTTCCTGAAGAACACGAGCATGTCTCTAGTGCTATAGGGAAGCCGTGATTAGCAGCTGGGGGCTGAATCATCCATCTATGTGAAGATAATACATGTTCAGCACTTGATTTAGCTCTGCTTTTGAGGTGCGGATTTTGGCAATTCAAAATACTTTGAACTGCAGTTGCAGATAATGTCTGTAGCTTAAAAATAAAAATCTCTTTGATTCAAGGTTTGCTCATCTGATAAATGTGGAATTTTTTGATGACCTGTTGATTGTCCTTCATTCTCTTATTGCATCTGGGGTAAGTTGAGCTTACTTTTATTACAGTTTTCTTAAAATTATATTCTTTTGGGTACTTAATCATTTTTGTATTCTTAGGGTTTAAGCTATCGTGAGAGTCTTCATTGCATTCTCAGTGCTTTTCATATACTCTCTGGTCAAGGTAAGAGAACTTTAAAAACAAACTTTTGTTTAATATTGTCTGATAAATTAATGGAGTAAATATATTTATTTGGGATTGTGTTAATAGGTGATGTTCTTAACATTGATCCAATGAAATTCTACACACATCTTTACAAGACACTGTTCAGCCTACATGCAGGTAACTCCAGATTCTTATTTTCACTGTTTACCTAGATAATGTTTATTCTGCTTGTTTGGTATCATAGCGTTAATACAGTGTTAATAAACTACAGTTGTTTTACGATATCTGAGTTCTGAAAAGATTACTGTCTGTTTTAATCTACTTTTTTCTCAAGTTGCACATTGCACTACTGCAGTACAAATACTGGAAGTATTATTGCAATACATGGTACAAGGTTCTAATCATGTTATTTCTTTAGGGAATGCTGAGTATGTGATCTTGGATAAGTATTTATCCTGTCCTCAGTTTAAGTTTTTTGACTCCCTTATAATTGTTTCTTTCAGTGGCAATTTAAAAATTCTCTATTTTCTCTAATTCTTTCTCTAATAGAGAAAAATCTCTAATTTTTCTAACATAATTTAAACAATAATTTCAATTTAAATTCTGTTTTCTAAACTCTTCTGGTTTATATTTCTGATTTTTATAATTCTGATGTTCTAATTTTCTAAATCTAGATTTTCTAATAATTCTGAGAAGCTGAATAGTTTATGAAAAAAAGATACTTAAAAAGTTTGAAATTAACATAATTTTAATTAACTTCATAAATTTGTATTCACTAAGGAGGAAAGATTGAGAAAAAACGTTCTACAATTCCGGATGGGTAAAAGACTAAATCTTTGCACCGTTTAACAGTTTATAAAAAGTGATATAATGAATGTACTTAGGATTAAAACACTGACTGCTTCTAATGTTTAGACATTTTTGATGGAACAAACATTTACTTAGAAAGGAGCGTAGAAACACTGATACATTTTTTCTGTTCAAAGCTGGACTATTTTTACCAAAAAAAGATGGATGTTTATGTCTGTATCACATTAGTGCTGTGTTTGAACCTCTTAGCTTTCATGCTATTTCTCAGGTTCCAGTGTACAGTCAATAGCAGAGTATTGAGCCGTATGTTCTTTGAAATGGTTATTTACTCTTTGTATGAAATTCTGCTTTTGAGGTGGTACCAATGATGATATAGGGATTGTGCTCCAGTGCCTGGATGTCATGTTTGCCAAGCGGAGAAAGCAAGTTTCCCAGCAACGAGCTCTTGCTTTCCTAAAGCGACTTTCCACGCTTGCTCTTCATGTACTTCCGAACTCCAGCGTTGGGATCTTGGCAACAAGCAGGGTATTAATGCAAGTAAGTTTTACTTCTTGGAATTTTTAGCTCACTGGTTAAAGCTTACTGAATTTTTTGGTAAACTGATTTTATGCAAAATATTTTGAAGCATCTTAAGCAAGAATGATGAAAACAGTATCCTTAAATGCTGCTGAGAATGAATAACATGGAATGAATCCTGAACTTAACCATGTTATAACTGGACGTGTAATATAAGCAACTCAGTCCTTTTTTTGTGTGTTGCAGACGTTCCCAAGGATGGACCTCTTACTAGACAATGAATCTCAAGGCAGCGGAGTTTACCTTCCAGAACTAGATGAACCAGAGCATTGCAATGCTCAGAACACGGCTCTGTGGGAGCTGCATTTACTGCAGGTTAGCGAGTAGCTGAGTGATTTGAGAAGTAAAAGTCAGCAGTAAATAGCTGCTAAATGTTTATAGGCTTTACACAAATAGAGAACAGAGGTCTTCAGTCTCATCAATCAAATCTGGCCCACATGAGCCTATTCCATACAAAGAGGAACAGCAGCACAGTGGTATAGGGAAGGAATGAGCTCAAAAGGGGATGTTACACATCCTGTATGTTAGTACCACACTGGATCTTACTGCAAGTTGCCTAATAAGACTCCTTTGGAGGCTTTTTCAATCTGTTAAGTTCCCTTGTAGTCCAGCCCTTCTCCAGGGAGCAACTGACACCTTGGTCTGTCATTCCAGCCAGGGTTTAGAGTTTGGGGCTTGAGAAGGGCTTCCTCTGCCCTTTCTCCTGCCTTCTGGGAGTAGGAGTTAGATTAACTGTGGAGAGTTATGCTCACAGTATGACATACTAGTGAATAAATGTATGGCTAATGTTCTCATTCACTTAGCCCCAGAAACTGACTGATTTGGGGTGCTCTATGATTTACTTTCTCTATCTAAAACAAAAGCAGAACCTTCCATCTTACTGAAATGGAAATAAATGTGAGAATCCATAGATAAATACATGTTCCTTTATCCCTCAGTCAGCTGCCTTCTTTCTTCCTTTCTTTCAGAGACACTATCATCCAACAGTGCAGAAATTTGCAGCTCACCTTATTGTTGGAGCACCAACTGAAGGCTCAGGAGCTCTTTCACTTGATTTGAGCCAAAGGTGAGTTATCACACAGTTCTGTTTTTAAAAGTAGTGCTCCTACTTTATTAAAGGAATCCCTAAAAATAATTACCCATTAAATTAAGATTCTGTTCTTCAAACTCACTTTCTTTGTTCTTCTGCCAGTACAGAATGTTGGCTGCCTTTTTCTTTTTTTTTTTTTTTTGAGGCTTGTTGCCAGGCTGTGACAAGGGTAAAAATCTCAAAGTGCAGTGTGCTTTCTTCCCATGGGAGCAAAATATCTGCATCAGCAGCCCTGATGTGAATATGGATCAGGATCACTGAACCGTGGCTGTCCAGTGTAAACTGGAAACCAAGTTGCAGCATAAGGTCCATAGTATGTTAAAATGTAAGAACAGCCATCCTGGTTCAGGCTAAGGATCTCGTTCAGCATCCTGTCTTCAGCAGCGGCTGGAAGCAGGTGCCTCAGGAAGAGTGAAAACAGGCAAGCATGCAAGACACATGCTCTGAGCAGCGTCCTAGCCTCCGACTGGTTTCAGCCTGGTGGATTTCCTGACCCTGATACCATTTTCTGTTTAGTACCTGTTCATGGAATTCTTTTTGAAACTGTTCAGTGTCCCTTGAACCAAAGCACACAGTTTGCAAATACAGCATTGTTTGGTAAGGGTTCCGTGAGTCCACAGCTCATTACGTTAAGACCTACCTTCTTTTGTTTTGAACCTGGTGCCAGCATGCATCATTTAACAGTCCCTGGTTCTTGCCATGGGAGGCGAAATGAACAGTCTGCTCTAATACACTCTTTCTGTGCCTCTCTTGACTTGGTAGACCTCTATCATACTGTCCCTCCGTCTACCATCTCTTCTGGCTGAAGGGATCTGGCCAAGACAGGAGCTGTTCCATACTTTTCATCATTTTTGTTGCGTGTTCCTGAACTACTACGAATTCAAGTATTTCAAGATGAGGAAATTGGAGACTCAGATGCAATATTTGAGATGTGGGTGATCTGTGGATTTATACACTGATGTAACTATTTTCTATTCTATTCTGTTCTGTTTCTTTCCAACTCCAACAGCATTAAGGTCTCAATCCCATGAAAGTATCTGTCATAGCAACAATTTTTTTTCCTTAAGTGATAGTGGTCAGCTCAGAGCCTATTGTTTTTATGTGATGCTGAGATTGTTTTTTCCCCCACTAAATTTCATTTGCCATTTTACTGACCATCTCATACAGTCTATCTGCAGTTCTTCACAGGCAGCTCATTCTTACTACCGCAAATAACGTGGTACTCTCCAGCTCATCTTTGAGTGTGTTGAAAAGCACAGGTCCTGGCGCAGACCTGGAAATCCATAGTTTCTTCCTGCCATTGCAAAAACGGATCATAGACTCCTGTCCTTCGTTTCCTGTCCTTTAACCAGTTCTTTTCCCATGTGATGGTCATGGTTCTCCCATGGCCGCTTAGTTTTTATAAAACCCTTCGGTAAGGAACAGTTGGAAATGCAGGCAGATTGTATCAGCTAGGTAATCTTTATCCACATACTTTTTTAACTTTTTCAAGTATGTCCAGGGCAAGCAGTGGCTGCTTGGAGCGCTGGCAAACCGACAGAACAGTTTTCTTGTCTCCCATTTCTTCTTCTGTCCCCCAACTGAGTACTTAGACACATTTTACTTGCTTTTACTTGCATTGTTCCCCAGCTGGATTCTGATCTTTTCCAGGTGATGCTCATTACTCTCAGGAGTTCTCTTAAAGCATGGTGGAGGGTGTGAATGGCATGTGTGTGGAGAAGCTGCTCTTGGTTTGGTGATACATTATTTAGAAATTTATCTAATGCCATTTTTCTTTCACTGTGGTTTTTGCTATAGGCCTGCTACAGAACTTTTTGAGGCATACAGTATGAGAGGAATGACCTTTAATCCTCCTGTTGCGTCAGTAACAGCCAGAAGGAAGGTACCATCTCATCTCTCTGTGTCCTTTTTTAACCACATGATATACCAATACAACCTGTATCTGCTGGCTCACTATGCAGTGCCCAGGCATTAGCACACTTGGTTTGGCTTTCTGGTTTCTGTACTTTCTGTGTCAAGTATTTTTTTAACTGGCATAAGATAGCACTGACTATAAAGAAGGAAGAAAAGCTGTATGCATAGTTCCAGGTCCTATAGCACCAGTTAAGATAGCAAGATGAATGTGGTAACTATTGTTTTACTTATCTTTTGCATTTTGCAGTGGTTCAGTGCAAATTTCTTGTCCCTCTTCTGTAATGATGAACTTATGTTTGTTCAAAAAGCAGTAGTAAAAAGCCAGTTCTCTTTCCCCAGTGTGGGTACTTGGCAGGACAGCTGGATTTCCAGAGCCTTTGATTCAGTATGTGGAAGGATACTGATCCCCATTAATGTCAGTTTATAGCTTTAAAGTGTAAATTTGAAGGGAACAAAGAGCTAATGCATAAAGAGGAGAAATGGGTGAATACTTTTTAGATGCTCAGCACTGGATGTGTTCCAGATGCCAACCTCCATTAAATGTCCAGGGAGTGGTGGGTCCTTTAAAAAGTGATAATTAATTTTCTTCCTAATGAAAACAGTATAACCTATTAACCTTGTTAGTGCCTCCAATCTGTAACTCAGTAATGTCAATTAAAGCCTTGAGAGCACAATTTTTTTTCCATTTTAGAGTAGCAACTTCTAAAAATGTGTTTGTACTTACTTATTCTGTCCTTTTACAATGACTTCTTGACACGTCTGTCCTGCTAGGGCGCTTAGCAGCTCTGACAAAACACGGCTGGGAACAGCAGATAAGAGCGGTATTGTGTAGCGCTTGAATAAGGAACTGCACAAGCTCTTTAAGGTAGCAGAAACAATGAAGGAGGAAGATAACAGAGAGAATAAACTGTCCATAGGTGGTTATAATGGACATAACTGGGAAAACTTCCTTGGGGTCTTGCCTACTCTCTGTTTGGCTCATTTTAACAAATTTTGGCAGTATCTAAGTTTTACCCTATATGTCCTGCATGTTTTTCTCTGTGTGCCATGCTGCCATTGTCTGTCAGCACTTCCGCGCCCCCCCCCCCCCCCCCCCCCGTTGACAGAAGCTCTGAATTGGAGTTTTCTTCAGTGCTCTTTAGTGTGCACCACTGAAGAGGGGGTCTCATTCCTCCCTGAGCGCACAAAGTACTCGACTATGTGAGTGTTAAGACTTTAACAGGGAGGTATAAATCATGTGCATGACCTTCCTCATCTGAGCAGCAGGGAAGAGTGGAGGGCGCCAGGTCTGGCTGCAGCCAGAAGGGATCCCCTGAGCCAGGGTATTCTTCTAAAGCCCAGTTTACAGCAAAACAAAAAATCCTCACGAAAAACGTGAGCTTATGAAGGACACATTGCTTTGTTGCTCGCCGAGTGAAACTTAGGGGCAGGCCAGATATACATGAGCTAGTTCCATAGGTCTGGTCTAGATGACCGGGGGCATGGGAGAGAAACAGGACTGCTAATTTAAGCTATGTATGGAAAACACATACTGGCCTTGTATAGTAATGCAACTAATATCTTGTAATTTTCAGGATACATTCTCACAGATGGATTCATTTATAGATGAAGAGCTAAACAAACAGCTTCAACAACACATCAGTGAGACTGTTGTTCACAAACCCTTGGATTTTGCTAAACACTTGAAGGAATCATCCCTGTCATAAATGTGTCTATCAATCATGTTCAGTTGGCTTCTTAATTGTGGAGAAAGATTGGCTGAAAGAAATTTCCACTCATCATTAAAGGAATTCAAGTAGGCTTTTGTTTGAATATAGAAACACACAAAAAATGTAACAGCATTTTTTCACACAGAGTTACAAGGCCTCTCCACTGACCACCGAGCCCATGTTCTCGGGGCTTGGGAACCACAATGAACAGTCACATCAGTAATTTAGACAGACACAAAACCAGGTCATTTTAAAATTGTTTATTATAGTATTTTTTGTTTATGTATTTTCTGATTTTTATAACAGAATATAGACATGTGTTTCTGAGAAATCACTGGGTTGTGTTGATAAATTAATAAATATTTTGGAAATTTTAATGTAATATTGACCTTGATGTTTAAGATACCTGGAGATGTGGAATATGTATTGCATTTTTTCTGTTTTTCTTCCGATGTCTCCTAACCATTTATTTTATCTTGAAATGATTTTGCATTTGGTGTTTTTTTTTTTCCTTCTGATGAATCTTGGTATTGGCAAATTGAGATTACTGAATTCCAGTTCTGAACTATCATCATGATTGAATGCTCTACTACAATGTCTTCAATAAACCATCGCTGTCAAGAATACTAGACAAATTCAAGGTAAGAATTTAAATCTTTTTTTTAATCTTCGTTCCCCAAATATTAGTTATTGCCTGGTTGTTTTAGAATCCCTTTTCAGCTGCACATTGGCTTTGCAAACAGAAAGTAAAATACATGAAATAACTTGAAAGTATTGGCTTTATGTGAATTCCATTCTACGGGGGAGTATGGTGGGCTGTCCCTGTCTGGCAGCTAGTACATTTTGGAGTGTTTAGTCTATGATGTGATACTGATACATGTTGTAAGTAAGTTTTGCAAAGCTTTTGTTCAATTTGCTTAAGCTTCTTACAATAATGAGAAAATATTTCCTTTTCTCTAGGGTATTTAGTCCTTTATCCTGATTTATGGTTCTTAGATAGTTTTATAAGTAGTTTATTTTGATTTTAATACACATTTTTAGTGTTAATCAGACTAGTTCACCAAATTTCAAGTAGTTAAACATAAATTCACAAACATTTTTGGAATAGACATCTATCTATTAATGGATTAGAAAATGCATATTTTACTATGTAGATTACAAAACTGCCTACATAATACTGATGGTAATACATGTGTTTCTGTCTCTTTAGGTTGCCATTCCCATAGCTTTTGAGTAGTTCTTTTTAGTTGTTAAGTGGTTGCAAATATGGATGTGATTTAAATTCTGAAAATTCCAAGAGGGCTATTTGCTGGTACTTTTGTCAGTTCAGTAAAGCAAAAGCAAATAGTCAACATCTTAAACCATTTATTTTTTTTACAACATATACAAATACAAGTTTATTCTTCAAGTCAGCAGAGAGAAAATAGTCCAGGTGGAAAAGTCACTTTTAAAATTGTTCATTTTACATAGTTTCCAAACAATAAAAAGACTGGCACATAGTGATGTTGCATTGTCAGAACACTTCGACATGCTTTAAAAGGCAGAGGAAGACAACTGTACAATTAAGTCATTCTGAAATATCCTATATGTGTATTGGAGCAAAATCTATTTACTGCTATTGATTTTTGTGTTTAATTTGCTAACTCTGCCAAATGTGTATTACTATTGAAGTTACAAAATATTTATCACAGACAGGAAAAACACCACTGTCATTACATTTAGTGGGCTACCCTAAAAGTAAACTGAGTTTTATAGTGGACTAGTAACCGCCAGTGATTAAAAACCAAATGTTAGCTGAAGAATTTGGAGAGCTAGAGCAGAACAGACAGTTCAGTTTCAGAAGCTGCAGACTCAACCTTTCACTGAAATGCAAAGCTACCAGCAAGTTCTTCTTTTTTAAAGACAAACTATGAATGTAAGAGAATGTGTTCTTGAAATACTTAGATATTTCCATGTTAAAGTCTTTAATTCTTGAAAGCACGTGATTTCTAGAAGCAGACGGCTATTGAGATACTTCATCTAGTAATATTTGTAGCAATAAAAATAATGTGACTAGGTTTTAAAAATTAAAACTGACTTAGTATTTTTTATTCTTCTAACTGCTAAACTTGGGATTAGTAAGATAGAAACAGGAAACCCTTCAGGCAATAGGAAGTACCTCCTGGCGTGCCCCAGTTCCTGCAAACTGAGTAGCACTGAGTGGCCAGTTTCTGCGGCTGCCCAACTTCTGTCCCATACAGTCACACCACTGCAAGCAGCACATGCTACGCAAGGAAAATATAAGGAATTGGTAGAAGAGTAACAGTGATTTTAAAATAGCATAGAATAAAATACTTCTGTATTTTTGCCAATAGGCAACAGAGCGTGAGATTTCCACCTGTAAACTGTTCAGCATGAGGCCTGCTACCACTCAGAGATTGCAGGTTTCTGGAAGGTGTTGGTTATTTACATTCCTTTCTTTCAGACTTTATCCTGGAAGCTGCTTCCTGTAAATAGTTTGTAATGTAAAAATGAATGTATTTTCCTAATTGATGTCTGTGCCCAGCCAAAAGCACAGAAAGGGACAAATCTATTTTGTCAGTCTTATCATAGGAACGTGTGGACAGGTATTCCTGCAGAAATAAAATCTGTGACTAAGCAGGATAAACTTTCCTATTAGAATAATAACTCAGGAATAATAAGAAATCTGTCTAACTGGGCTTTCACAAAAGTTAACAAAAAAACGCCTTCTTTAATGCTTCAAGCGGTGCTGTATTGTCATTATTAGGATATTTAGAACTAACACAAATGGAAGGATACTGTATTCCTTTCTGACTTCACCCGAAAATGTACCACATCTCACCAACAAAAGTTTACTCTGATGTTTACCAATACTTAAACTTGAAATTAAGTGATTATATCTACATTAATGAAAATACTGGAACAGTATAACATGCCTATAAAGTTGGGTTTTTTTAACAGAAAGCCAAATATTTTGCTATCATCTTGCACCATGATAAACAGCAGCAAGAGCAGCTTTAGACCTTGATTGATGAGAAAGATACTTATATTAATAAACTACTCCCACAGCTAGAAAATCATTAGTAGAAATAGTACAAAACTACTGTTTTTAAATTGGCACTAGACTTCAGGCTAGTGTTAGACCTCTGTTACACAGTGTAACGTGGCTACCGTTGTTGCTTAATTTCCCAGGGTGTTTTTTTTCTTTTTAAATCTGCGTGACAGAAGGCCATTAATGGATGATGACATGGGTGTAATAACTTTCTATGTTGAATCTAATGACATAGCAAGCGTGTCTTCCAGACTACTATGATACTATAGGTGATGTTAAGAATTGTATTTTCAGTGCAGCTGAATATAACAACAACAACAAAAAAAAGCCAAATAGGTAAGGGCAAACTCTAGGAAAGTATTTTTCCTAAAATGCCAGAAAAAGACTGAAAGAAAAAAAATTCTTTGAGATGGGAAACTGCTATTGTGTTAAAATAACAGAGAGAATGAAACTAACATTTAAAAAAAAAAAAAGGGAAAAAAAAAAAAGTTGCATTAGTTGAATTGTGCAGTAGGTTAATGTAAGTATTTCCCAGTAATTCCAAAGTATTCCGAAGCAAACTGTGCATATAAAACTATAGGTAAGTTGTCACTGCCAACATTTTACTCAGTATCAGTCTTGCATTATGCACATATGCACGTGCCATGGTCGTGGGGTAAGGAGAGAGCACGCCTCATTCTTACAGGGGCTGGCTATGCAGTTAGAGTTGGTAATGCTTGCGTGAAGAGGCTGAGCTAGGAGGTGGTTGGGTTTTGAATTGGATCACGTCTGCTGAATTGCAAAATGCTGTTCTGCTGCATCAGTACTGATGATACGCAGTGGGAAGTGCATGGTCTCTGGGAGGCCATGCCACAGGGAAATTTGACTTTTTTTTGCGTGTCTGTGGTTATTTTCCTTGGAAGCTGGAAATGACCTCAAGAGGGCACTTTTTTGCTTTGGTAATGGCTACTTTATAGGAATTTTCTGTAGTGTATAGTGAAAGCTATAGCTTCATAGCTTCTGGTGACAGAATGCAGGTTCTGTCTGCTTGTATATATGCCAATTAATGACTTTGCTGTCTTTTATTTCATTTTCTAATTATTGGGGGAGATGTTGGTTGTCATGGGACTACTGCCTGTAACTTCTTTCCCTTTCGTCCTTGCACTATCAAAAGTAAACCTCATTTTAGTTACACTGCTGTTTTAGTCTTTGCCTGATGCAGCTTCTCCCAGGAGCAGCAGCGTTTTGTGCTCGAGTTGATGTGGAGTAACTGAGTGCATGAATCACTCCCTGTATTAATGGATTTCTTGATTTAGTCACACCAGGTAACTGAAACGCTTTGTTTAGGGATTGCTCTAGGGACACAAAATGTGTGCAGAGCAATTTATTCACCACAGATACACTTCATGTGGGAAATCAAAAGGATGACTGATTTCAGCAATTGTTTCATTTGTGCCCCTGTAAGTTGGTATGGATTGTTTTAACTAACTAAGCACATTAATAACTCCCATGGAGGAAAAAAGAGACAACCACAACGAATTTAAATATCAAAAGATGAATTCAGCAAACATAAAACTTTACAACAGTGTTTCTATGTAAACAAAAATGTCAAGAGTTATAATCTAGGAGTTCTTTATACTCTCTGGGTTTAACAAACAAGTAAAAAGACATTTCCTGACTGTACGGAAAAATGTATTTTGAAATGTTAATTACATTTATCAATGCATTGTTTTGAGTTTGGTCAGTTTTGGGTATTAAACTTCTTGTGCTGAAAAGAAACAACCAGAAAAGTTCAAACATTTTTTCCTCTAAATCCAGAGAGAGGTAAAAATTCTGCATTTTCTAAGTAATAGTATATGATAAATATATTATACAATGGCATGTACTTTGGAACACGGTAATAAATATTCTTTCTTTAAACACAAGCCTGGAAAACTAGAATTTATAAGAAGAAAATGTTGTTCCTTGTCAAAGTATCACTACCAGTTAGGTATATTTAGCTCTTGTACATTATTTTGTTAAAGTAGATAAACCATAAATAATTTGAGCGTTTTGTGTATATTCACCAAAGTTAAACGGATATGTGAAGGAAGTTACAGTATATTTAAATCTCTTTACAGTTACTTAACACAGTGTTTAACAGAAATCTTCAGGTAAAAGTGCATTATTTTAATATAATACACATGAAAGAACACTCTGGTTCTCTCCCTTCGGTTTCCCTAGAGGCAACTAGCTAAAATTATCCTTTGTTTAAAAAGGGGAGGGTGACAACACATGCTTGTTTACAACATACAGTCCAAGAAAACTTCTTCATCCGCCTATCGAGAATCTGCAGATGTGAAGATATGGGAAGAGGAGAATCTTCCGATAGCTGGCAGGCATCTTTCCAAACTACGACATCCCACTTAGGATTCCCGGATTCTGGATGTTAATCCAGCAGCATTGCCTGGATTAAGGATCTGTAGCACAGGGCAGGTAATTGCTGACCAGTTCAGACCGCAGCAGGTTCCTTCAAAGGCACTGCAGAAGCATTCAGTGATTTAAATTCCAGTTTTCAAAAAAATGAAAGAATAAATGCAGAAGAGGAGGGTATGTGACTGGCATCTTTCCACAATTTACTTTGCTTTTATTGAATTCAGACTGTTTTGATGACTTAGGGTTTTTATAGTAGCCTAGAAATAAGGTATCAAATTTGTCCCTTCATACTTGAAATATTTTGCAAATGAAATTATTTGAATTGTTAATATAATGATTTAGCAGTAGTATAACAGCGCATGTCAGATAATGCTTTAATAATTAGGTGTATGTGGAAGGAAAAATGTAATATTAAATTGGCCGTATGTGAGATGGGATTATCAACACTGAGAAAGATTTCTTCTTCATTTACAGTGAGCTGTAACTTCTCAGATGGTATCTCAATGCTATAATAGCACTATGCAAATATCTGGTGTACATCAGTGGACAAGTTACATGTACTATCTTCATATAAACGGGATGGTCTTACCTTGCGTATTTCATTTGTTGTTTTAAGTCAAGCAAGATGGAAGAAATTGAAGAGATACAGAAAGGATAGTAAAAATGTTCAAACATTTCTGGCAAAATTTCCACAGAGAAATTAACACTATAAACTTATTTTAGCTAAAAAGGAGATTGTCAATCCTGGTGATTTTATTATATGCATATAATAAAAAATAACAGCAGCTCTACTGGATACTTCTATTTACTTTAGCCCAGAGCAAGAGAGGACATCGTTAATTAAGCACAGTTAGTTGATTAAAATGCATACTATAAAATCAACCAGGATGCAACATTTTGGTTTTGTTTTTTAAATAGGCAAAGAAAGTGGGTAAAACTCCAGTCTTCACACCTTTCTGATTCACTGTAGCAAATGCCATAGTAAGTAACTGGAGACCTTACGGATCTTACTGTGCCTGTGCATACCAACGTTAAGGCTTTTATGGATCTTTGTGTCAGTCCCTTGCACCTCACTATGGTTTAACCAACTACAACTTTGAAAAAAATACTCTGTAAATCATGTATTAAGTGATTGCTCAGAGTTAGACTCAATATCTCATACCTGAACAGACCGTACGGTAGGCAGTGGTGGTGGTTACTCCATAATGTCACTAAAAGTCAAGCTGCACGCAGACCTCTCATCCTTGCTCTGTGGACTGTCCGGCAAGACCTGCAGAGGCGGCGATATGAACCCCCGATACTGCTTACTTGACTTGGTTAACTTCTTGAGTTCACTGGTAAAGGAAATGCCTTTTCTTTTGTCATCTCGTGCTGCCTGTAAAAAAAGAAAATCGGATCATAGAAGTGGTTTAACAGGCTGTTTGTTAGCTATGAAATACGGAATTAATATGAAACCGCCTAACATATTTCTAAGCAGGCCTCCCTTTTGAAATTCAGTGTGGCTGTGCTTTCATAGCCAAGTACATTTCCTCTGATTGTTCTGAATAAATAAATTGAAAATTATGCATTGTCAAAGGTATGTTTAGCAAATTTGGTATAAACTTGTATAAAAATCTGTGCTTATGACAGTTACTTTGAAGCGACAACTGCTGTGGATTGGTGGCATCTGCTGGAAAGGAGAACTCGGCTCCTCCCAGCAGGCAAGTACTTCATTCCTGCCATTTTCCAAAGCCTGAGATAAAGCAACAGAACAGCTTTTTCACTGGGCAGGAATAAAGGGGACTTTATTCCAGCAGTTTTTAAGTTCTGCCCATTTGAATAGTCCTGCTTTACTATGATGGGGAGCAGGGCATGCACAGCCAGAAGATTTTGAAAGACAGACAGCTGGTAGAAAAAGATAAAGGTTGTAGAAAAAGATAAAGGTTGTCATGGGATTTGCAGGCTGTGAGGGAATCGTGTTGCTGGATGTTAACTGATGCAATTTTGCAAAGAAGAAAGTAAGGGAGGTGCGCAGAAAAGAGGAATCTGCTTTTTGCTGTAGTCTCTTCTCCCCACCCAGCCTCATGCCAGTCATGTCTCCCTCCCGTTGAAAATACGTTCCAATTGAGCTGATACCTCATCTATAAAACCTGCTGCAAAGTATTTAATCTGTTACCTGAACCTGTTCTTTGAGTTTAAGGATAAATTTTCCTGCTCCCTTCCACTTGCTTTGGGCCTGAAACACACACTCCTGGTCAGAGAGAATCCTCTGAGATGGTTTAGACGTTGAGGACTTTTTGTTTGCTGGCTCTTTTGTCACCTCTTCCAAGAGCACATAATCACTTGGATTTGGATTGCTCAAAATGCTGTAGGAGTATTTGGCTTTGCAAAGAGTCTGTTTAAAAGCAGAAAAAAAAGACGACAAAAAAGAAGGCATTCCCTCAGATTCAGGTTACTAAACTGATTCCTCTGCTAGTGGAGAGAACAAACCCCACCTTATCTTGTGTGAAACTAACCTCCATCCTACACATTACAGACCTACTAAATGGAAACGTGTTGCTTACCTGCTGTATGACATCCTGAGCTGTGCTAAAGCGGGGAGCTTTGATGACGGTGCGTGGTTGCTCTGGGGAGACATCATGTACCTGAACAAAGAAACTGTCATCCTCAGAGCTGATGGCTGCATCTTCCTTTGCTTCTTGAAAGACATTTCTCTCATTTAAATTCTATAGAAAAAAGGAGAGGCAAATTCATTTACTTCAGAGAGGTAACTAATAGCTGGTGGTCACAAAAAGATTTTATCACATGAAAATTGGAGACTGTGCTGTTGCTCCTGCTCCATTTCATTAAATGTAAGTCCTCTATAGAAGTGTTTTGACAAGCCACTATTGCTAATAATAAATACTTGTGTTTCTAAAACCATGTCTGAAAAACCTTGCATAGTAGGCAAGGAATGAAGATGTATGCATAGTACGACATTACGCAAAAATGATCACTTAAACCCTTTATTTCCTTATGTATGCAAAATTATGTTTTGTCATGTAATTGTGGCATTAAGATGGGAGACAGTGGAAAGTGTCCTTTTCTTTCCTCGTCCCTGCACTAAAGCCAAAAGAATTTAGAGAGCAAGAAGCCTGAGCGAACATTTTCCTGTGCAGCAGAAGGAAGGCTGCTTCTCTGTCCTTTTTCAGGCTCTATGACTACTGCAGATTGTAGACAGAATTCCTCCTTGCACTTTCTCTCAGATACTGCATTTCTCTCCAACCCCTTGTAACATAGCTTGAATTCATAAGCTGTAACGATGGGCTGCGTACCACACCCTACAAGTGGACCCACTCCTTGTTTTTCCATACAAATTTGCAGCTTCATTTCTAGCTCCAAGATCTGAGGCTGCTATCTGCAGAAAGACTCTAAATACAGATAATGCTTTGAGGTACTAGCATCACAAGACAAAACTACAGCATAATCGTCACATACACGAAGATAGATTTTAATCCATGTTTTCTGAAATACGGGGTTTGGCAGTGACACATTTGTGGTCACATACACTTACAAAGCAAGTGTTGCAGTCAACTAAGTAGGCTACTATTTCCACAAGCAAATTTCTACTGTAATTTTTGCTCCAAATATTAGAAATAAAGGAAAACAAAATACTAATTTGAGTAATACAATGGTAATTTGTCAAATTGAAGCTTTATCAAAAGTTGTGTCAAAATCATCAGTTGAAAATATGTTTTTTCATTTTCAAGGATCCCAGAGGATCTCTGTCATTTGTGTATGTAAAATCTGTGTATATAAACATATGTGTACATATATTACTACATTCAGGCTAAGCAAGCATTATTATATGCTGAACTGACCAAAGGAAGTGCCTCTGAAAATGAGATCATTAAGTGTTCTTCTCTTGCTTTTTTGTTTCTCTCCCGCAAGCCTGCGCACTAGCATATTTTTAAGCTGTGGATGTTTTGCTCATAGTTTAAACGGAAGTAATTGCTCCATCTTCCTCCTCCTTTAAATTTAAAGAAATCACCTATTTCATTATTTTAGGCTCTCATTGTTGATAATTTAATCAGCCTTTGAGGTTTTTAGAGTTCTTTAATATCAAAATCCTTTCTAATGTTTCTGAACAGAGAGGAAGTTGCTGACGTCTAAGGTGATTGATAATTGTAGTCTGGAGTTCTGTTATCTATGATCCTTTGGTATTAACTCTTATTCTTCTTTCTTTATACTAATTACCAATCATGTCAAAATCTAGATTTACATTAAATTAGAACTGTCAGTCAAAACAGTAAGCTAGTGGCATTGAACTGTTGAGTAAGCGATAATGATTAAACACCACATAGCTGATCCCAGAGCTGAGTGAAGTCAAGTTAGTGTCAAGTCAAGCACAGGTGTATCAAGTCTAGTTGTGCTCACTCAAGAGTGGTGTTTGTTTTCAAATGCTGTACACAGCATTGACATTACTCACCAACTAGTGAAACAAATACTGCACCCTTTTGTTTCCCGGCCCTAACAGCTATTTTTAGCTACCTTTGTAAATAACAATTTATCTAAAACAGACTTACTTCCTCTCGGGTTTTAAAGATAATCCTTCCGACATATCCTTCTTCTGGGAACCAACTGTTCAAAAGCTGCACTAGCCCTTCTTCAGGACCAATCACTCTCTGGAATGGTGGTTTTCTGCATTCACTTTTTTCTTTAGATATAAAACTTTTCTCTTCCATCAGAAAATAGTCTGCAGCACATGACTCGCTGCCTTTTGTGGTAGCCAAGAGCTAAGACAGACCGCAATAAACACACAGCAATTAGAGTGCTAAATATAAACACTGCATAATTAGTAGTTATAAATGAGAATGAATAAAGAAGCTTTAAGAATCAATAACTATTCTGATAGTGTGGGCAAGATTTCTGATGTGCTATTTATTATTCAGATATTTTACTCCAGGGTAATGTACTGTTCTCTTTAGCCTAGCCAAGCAGTTCAGCTATTCCAGACAAGGCAGTACTATTTAAGCTTATTTCTGTCCTGTTTGGCTGGCCAGACAATTTATTCATAATCCCAGGACAGTACAGTCTTTTCCCACTGCTAGAATAACAATCCCCGCTGAGTTAACTGGTTTTTCTACTCATGAACTTAGCCCTCTAACTTTTACTCTGTATTGGTATGGTGCTCAAGTTCAAAGAATTGCACAGAAATGTTTGCCCACTGCCCCTGTCGGTCAGAAAGATTGTTTTTCTCATCTGCTTATGCCCAAATATTAGAATACTAATAGGGAATATGTTCTAAGATTATAAGCCCATTCTCTGAAGCCAAGATTGGGAAAATTTCACTGATGAAAGTCTGTGTTTGCAATGCAATTAGTTCCACAGTAATACATTTCTAAAGCTGTGATGAATGAACTACAATTACCCTGCACGTGAGAAATGCAGGGAGATCAATGTCCAGAATTATGTTAGTGTGGATTCTTGCAATTAGTCTGCAATTCAGCGGGCAACTTACCTGATGGAGCAGCTGTGCAGCTGTGGTCCCTCCATTTACATTAAAAACAGTGAAAGGCTCCGGGCCTGGAATTCCATGAATTGTCACTTTGTAAGTCACGGCAGCTTTCCTTTCGCCCATGCTAAACAACTGTTCAGACAACAACCAACAGGTTACTGAATGTTTTTACACAGGCATGTTATTTTTAGGTTGCTTAAAAGAAACTGTACGCACAAGTTGTAAGGACCTTGACAGAGCACAGCTATCCAGCTAATACATGTCTCTTACACTACAGATCGAGGCATTAGAAAAAAATAAAAAACCAATAAACCAACCCCCCAAAAGACCCCACCTCACCCTACCTTGAAGCTGAAGAGAAAGAAGA
The DNA here is from genome assembly GCF_964195595.1 of Calonectris borealis. Classification (NCBI taxonomy): domain Eukaryota; kingdom Metazoa; phylum Chordata; class Aves; order Procellariiformes; family Procellariidae; genus Calonectris; species Calonectris borealis. Next base: position 25,652,500 of record NC_134318.1, read on the forward strand.
AAAAGGAAGGTTTCCAGTGAGAGTACATAAACTGCCACTGAACAAAGCGCAGACCTCCATCGCTCACTATCTGCATACTAGTTGAGCGCAGACTATATGGATTCAGCGTACGAATTACTGGATGAAAATCTATAGTTTCATTTTTCCCTCCAAACCATTTATGTTCTTCCTTTCTGCCCTAGTAATTCACCAAGATATGTGTTCGGCATGTATTCACAGGAGGATAGCGTCTGCAACACATCTGCTGCACACACAGTAGCTCAGGAGGTTTTATCCAACACTTTAGGAATCAGCAAAATGATAATATACATGCTTTAAAGTTACTAAAACACAAGTAACACAGGTAACTTAACATTAAAGGTTATTTAAAAAAAACAAAACACATCCATACATGCATACATACATAAGTGTTGTCACATATATATTACACACACATCTGTATGTTGTATGTATACATATTTGTACATATAAGCATACAGATGTGCACACACACATATATAAATATGTATATATTTATGCAAATACAGACTCCATCTTTTCCTGTAATAGAATTCAATTCTACTCTCATATTCCAAAGTTGTTGGTAATTTGCCTCTTTCTTTTTTTGTCCCCAATGCATTGCTTATGATTTATGCATAAAGGAATGCATGAGGCAGCTCTGAACCTTACTGCTCGACCACACTCCTTCTCCAGCATAGGACTTGTCGCGCTATACCTAAATACACCAAAAGCCAGACTTTGAAAAGATTTACCCTCCCACAGTTTCAGCCAGGTGGGAGAACCTTACTTCCACCAAAGCCCAAAAGAATTGGGCATCGAGGTACTTCTGAAAAATGTGCAGGTCTAGGGGCTAACATCTTTGAACAGTCTGGTTCTAGAAGTCTTCAGACCATAGTAGACATTGAGACAAGAATACATGGCATTCACAAAAAAATAATTAAATTACCATAGATGCAGGCAGAGTGTTTCCAGAGGGGCTTTCTTCCATTCTCCGACTGTTTATGAACAAACTAGAAATTTCTAATGCTTCATTGTGCAGGTTATGGAGCTGGACATGTCTATAGCCTAAAGAGAAAAAACACTTCTGTAAGTACCTTGCCACATCCTAGGACGCAAGTCTCATATATGGAAAACTCACATTTGCTGCATTTATAGCTACAATTTGCCACACCTATAGGATTTAAAGCACTGTAATAACACTGCATTAACACTCTCTGTCTGTACAACAGTGTAACCTAAATGCTATGAACTGCTGAGTGGCTCATATAGCTGCCTACTTTTGTTTTGCCATAATATTCAATATATTCATACATGAAATCACTAACTATTAGAATATTAATGAAACAAGGACAAATTCTCACTGGGAAAATGCACGTCTATGGCCAGATCTCCTCATATGCTAAGACTGTTGTGTTGGTATTACAGTGGCACAAAGTGAACATGAAAATATTTTTACCGTTCTGCTGAAGAGCTGCTGGCAATATGGAAACTCCCTCCCCCAGGTGTCACAGAATAAATCATGCTTCCTCATCTTTTTTCACCATTCCTTCACCTCTCCTCCAGCCACTGCTGCAAGAAGTGCAATTCCCCTCTGCCCAGTGATCACCAGTTACAGCAGTTTCTTGGGCAAAGGACAAGGTAGGGAGTGAAACCACTCCATGTTTCCTAAGGGAGCAGCAAGTCTCGAGGTGAACACAACCTCACTGCGTACAAGACGCCCCAGGCTCTGCAACAGCACAAGATCTGACTTTTTACAAGTCACTGGGGCAGCCTCCAGTTCCCAGGGAGTCTCTTAGATCAGCATCGTACTACCAGGGTAAAATATGTTGTCTGATATTTGCTCCCTGTCTCCTCTAGAAAAATGCAACCAGCTGATTAAAAATATCCCTCCTGCAGGATTCAATCCAGGAATCTGCTGGACCATTTTGGCACAGGGTGGCACTACAAACTATACTGTACCTCTTTTTAGAGCTTTTAGGGGAATGATTCTCTGAGCTGTTACAGCTGAGCTGTTATTTTCAACAACTGCGAACCGAAGAAAGACCAAATCTTCGAAGTGAACCCGGAAGAGGAACTGTTCATTCCACATGGGGTTGAGCGTGTTGCGATGAATGGGCTTTGTCCGGAAATGGCAGCTATCCAGAGGCATCCCCAGCACGTCGATTTCAATGCACGGACTGCCCGTGCTATTGCTAGGGCAGACGTTCTGTCCGGACACAATCTGAAACCGAGGAGTACACAGAGAAACCAATCAGTGGAGCAATTCTTTTACTGTCACAATTCTGAGCTAAATATTGTTTATCACATTCCTAAGCACAGTTTGTTAACATGCTGATTTAATTACAACGCTCCCCTATTTTTGTAATTGCCAGGACAGTAATTTCAGAAGCAGAGCTGCTTCAACCCCCTGCCATGCCGTTGCTACGGCATCTTTCCTCTGAAAAAAATATACTATACATCATGACTGTAACCATTCAAGGCATCTGAAAGTTAATCCAAAGGGAATGTACCAGTAACGTAGTCAAAAAGGATCCAATTTTCTTCTCCATTACTCTGGGGTGATGGCACTGGCTTGCTTTGGCATACACAACACAAGAATTAGGTGTGCAATTACCACAGTTGGGAGAATTTTGATTCTTATAAATCTCACTTTTCTGAAACATTTCCTGGAATGGGACTAACTTCTTAGAATAGATTTTTTTTTGGCTATAAATCCATGAATGATAGATCTTATTATATAATTTAAAAAAATATTTTTTTTAATATTCAGTACAGCTTTTCATAATGCCTTTTTTGTGTAGCTTCTCAAGTGTTCACAAACATGTTAAACATCCAGGGACATGTATAATTTTACACAGTTGTGTAGTCCCAAGGAAAATGCTTTCAGGACTGGCTTTCGTCAAATATTGTAAAGGAAACAGTGAAAGTAACTATGGATACAAACCAGCCAATAAAATAAAATAAAGATAATTATTTGCTCCTTCCCCTCCAATTTCTTTTAGTTATGCTGACCTTCAGAAGTACAAGCAACAATTAAAGGTTCCATCTTTTCATACAGAAGCATGACTGTAATGCTGGTTGAAGACTGTAGTTAAACATTGTCTATTTCTATCTGTTTGGCTGTATGAAATTCCCTTTTAATGTACTTACTGTTAAAGAATATATAGCTGGCTCCTTATTATCAAGATCTCTTTCTAACGGACAAAACTGCTGGTACATGGAACAATTTTTATCCCACAGAACAGGAGGTTTCAAAACATATCCACAGCCGCCATTAGCCTCAAACATCGCAGCATTAAGTTGCAGAGGAAGATCTGTGAAAGTAAGGCAGCCAAAACTGACAAAGAGCAATGGTACAACGGAAAAACTGTAACAGTGAAGACAAAGACATGTTTTAAGTACCTTTTTTTTTTAATTTTAGTTGTGTACTATCAATTCATTCTTGGTTTTCAGAGATAGCTGTAATTTACGTATCCAATCTATCCATTACTTAATTATTCAAAACTGTACAGTTCATTCTTTTCTATCCCTTTCCGTGGGCTTGACTACACCTATTTGAGAAATTTCTAGGTATTTGCCCTGAACTGCAGAATGAAAAAGCATTGACTGTATAGTTCTGTAGATGACCTAATGGATCCCCCGTCGAAAAGGTGAAGGAACACAAGATAGGCTAGAAAATGGCCCAAAAACGTTTTGATCAACATTAAACCAGCATCCAAGGTGGCACTTCTAAGTAAAAATAGTTCAGTACCTTTTTATACTTGAAATTATCAGAAAGGGATAACAGCTACTTGAACTGGGGAAAAAAAACAACCTTCAGCAATAAAACAAAAATAAAAATGGAAGGTGTTGATGTCCAGGTACTTCTGTGCTATCAGGAGATCTGCTGCATTGGCATAAAGCTCCTAAATGCCGGCATCGCTACTCTCAAGGACCAGACTGTCATGGCCTGAACCTACTTGTGCTGGGGCGCACAAACAGGTACGTCCCCTCGTGACAGCAGATAAAAGCAAACGTCAAATACAAATTCACAGTTTAAGGACTTATTTCACACTTATAATGTATTAAAATGTGCGTTTGTGTACCCATACCATCTGTTTGGTAGTTAAGAGCCACGAGCTGTACGCCATGGAGCCAGAAGATCAGTGGATGGGGATTTGAGGAGTCAATGCGCGTGGCAGCGGGGTAGGTCCTGAGGAGCTGACAGGTGGTGTGCTGGATCAGCTTCTGAGAGTACCGCCTGCACAGCCGCTTGGCAGCGTTCTCGTTCAGGGAGGAGATATGATAGCACTTGGGCGTCCTTATGATAGCGCTGAGAGAAGCTGGAGAGTTGTAAGAAGGGCAAGGATCTTCCCAGGTCTGCCGCATCACATCAAAAGGACCTGGAAAATAAACAGTACCTTCAAGTTACAGCTGCAGACCCAGAGACTCCAAGAATTCAACGTTTTCTAGTGAAGTATGTGTGCATACTTTGGTTATGGTAGAAAAAGGTGATCCTGGAAAATGACACTACTCAGTATAAGTGTCACATTCCTTCTTACACAGTAAGAACAATCCATGAGAGGAAACATAGTTTAAGTATTGAAATGATATTGTGATTAGATGTCCTAACAACCATTTTCATAAATAAATACTTAATTAGCATTTGCCTGAATAAAATAATGGAATAAAATTCCATTCTTCTCATTCATGCATTTTACATGAGGAAGGGAGGCAAGATTGAAACCCATCTGCTAAGCCTCCAAACAGGCCGTCTACAGAGTGCCGTAAGAGTTAGGGGACAAAGCCAGCAAAATACTTATATCCTCTAGAATCAGATGCTAGACTTCTTCATTTTTAGGACACTGGCCTCTAGAAGGGAATCTACCCTGTCTGCCGCAGCCGTGCCCTTGGGCTGAAAGAAATGCAACGTTCCTTGAGCCACAAAATGAGTACAAGAAAGGGTACAACTCTGTAACTTTCCATTTACGGCATTCACCTGAAAGGCAGGGGATCTGGGTCTCATCCCTGCTCCAGAACCTTTTCTGTACTTTCTCTGTATTTCTTCACATCTGTTCATATGGAGAAGTACAATTTCCAAGTTCACAAACTGAATCACCTGCGGAGTCAAATTACCTCCAAGGTGGAACACAGCAGTTTGCACAATTACACGTTTGGACTTGGCTGAATTTTAGGCAACTAAGTCCTACTTCAGACACTAAAAATCCTTTTCTGGATCCCGCCCAACAGTTCTGCCTTCCATTCGTACTTTGAAAATATTCATTCATACCTTTTAAAATACAAACTTTAAGATACATCACTTAAAACGTATGTTAGTTTTGAATTGTTTATGAATTAGGGTCTTCATATTCCTGACCAAGTAATCCTATTTTAACATTCCACACTCAACACTGCAGTTATAATAGTGTTACTGTAAGAGCTGCTGTGCTAACGAGAAACCATGCCAAAGTTCAACATCTTAGACATTGTAAAGTATTTGATCTTTAACAACTTGGTCTAGTACATGTGTTAGATTACAGAGTCATTCCACGTGACTGGTGAAAGAAGACGCTAACTTTACCTTTTCCAGATGCTTTGGCAAGAGCAGCTGACTCCCCAGGGCTCAGCCTGCCAGGATTGTTGCCAAAAATGGACTTCCTGCTTTTTCTTTCTTTTCCTCTGCTAGAGCCAGATGGGTTTAGAGTTGACAAGCCTGTTCCCATAAATGTAAAATAAATGAGCCAAAAAACGTGACCAAGAGGGCATGACATTTTCCATCATATTTTACATTATTTTTGAACGCATGAATACTCCTGTTATATAGTACACAGGGCAAGCAGTGTATTTTTCTCCATAAACTTAACTTAAACATCTTTATGTACATACATGCCTTTATATATGTATATATTAAGTATGTTTATATATATAATGTATATAAAAACTTATATGAAGAACTTATATGAAGCAATACAGATATACAGTTATCTCTCTGTGATATAACTTTTCTCCATTTTACTTTTTGGCTTGAGGAAGGTAGTGGCTCTGTCTCAAATTACCAAATAGTCCTAATTAATACTAAAAAATTCTGCAGTAACAGTCCCAATGTATTCACCCTTAGAATAATTAAAAAAAAAAAAATCCTTTCTATAGAAGCAATGAATCTATACAGTAGTGAATATAATGGAATTCATCTAGGATAGGATACCTACATAATTAAATAAATGCAAAAATATGATTTAAAGATATAATGTAAAGGAATGCTGTTGGTTAAACAGTTTAACCTCACGATGTTTTCAACTTCTGTTTAGAATTTGTATTTCAATGATGGCAAATATGGTAGGTGTGCAAAATCCATTAAGCATTTAATGGCCAATATGTACTAGAAGTGGAGCTGGAAACCTCTAGTATAGCTATTAGTCAAACATATGCATTCCAGCAAAATAATCATTAAAATAATGATCTAAATCCCAGTGAAGTAAACAGACTTAATCCCCCTTAAGGTCAGTTTCTTTCTGTTGACTTGGAGAAAGCACATGGCAGACCAAAATTAAAGTAAGTCAAAGCGCACGATAGCTATTTTGACACCAGAGCAGTGAGGTGCAGGATGCTCTCAGAGACCCAAGATGTGCTTGTGATATAAAATATAGCAAAGCAAGTACACTGTTATTTGCCTGACTGTGACTCATAAAACCCTCATGAACTCACATCAATTCACACCTGCCTAAAGACAGTTCTGGATTTAATACTAATATTTCAACTACAAATGTAAATCACGAAGAGGATACATTGGACAGTCTTCTACTGAAGTCTGTCCACAGCTGTAAATTTTCAGCTCTCAATCTTTACAGCATGTCTACATGTACGTAGTAAAATTATGCTGACAGTTATTGGAACTGCTTGGGTTAGTAAAATTTAGGATATACATAAATGTTTTCAGCGTTGGAGACGTACTGTCTCTTTGGGCCAAAGCATACACATAAACCACAGAAGATAGTAGAAGCTGAGATGAAGGAATATGAACTGACTAGAAGAGTGAGGAGTTATGCACTGTGTGCTTCCAGCAGTATTTAATCCCAGTTTTCAATGGATCAAATGGATTTGGCAAGCAAGATCCAGGTTTCAAAATCCTGTTGTGGAGACAGTCACTGAGGAAACGGACTAACCTCATAAATCACCAGAGAGTGCAATGCAAAACACCAGGGTTAACTGAACCCAACGGGATGGCCACAGGGTAAGCTGCAGCTGGGAGTTTTCTTTCAGCCTTTCCCATGGCCATGCTTTGCATGTGACACGCCTCCTCCCAGAGGCAAGCTCCACGTTTCACTCCAGTTTAAACTTGACTCCAAAATATAGCATCACCTATTCATAGAATCATAAATTCATAAAATAATGGAGGTTGGCAAGGATCTGGAAGTCATCTGGTCCAACTCTCTGGTCAAAGCAGGACCAGCTTAGACCCCACCATACTCCACATAGATCCTATCATACTACCATAATGACAGAGCAAATATTTTCTATCTCCCCACAACCCCTATGCTATATCCTTCGAATTACAGAATTTAGTGCCCATCTCTCTTGTTAGATGTAACCACACTGCTTTATGGCTTTTAGACTTTGAATCCAGAGGATGGCAAACTTCCCTGCCCTTCTTATTCTAACCATGCTAAAGTAAAAGGTTAAACTGTAATTGTCACCTTCTCACCATATGTTTCAGACCAACAGCCAGTTAGTCTGTGGGTTTGCAGACCCTGAAAAAGAATTTATGGTACTTTTGTACATAAGGTGCCGTTTTTTATGTTCACTTTAATTTCTTGAAAAGTGATACCACAGGGGCAGATAGTCTGACACATGGAGATGGTGACTGAATTTCATGCTGGTTAGCTCAGGTGACTCCCTGCTCTCTGCACTTCATTGTGCAGATCCCGTTTTTATGTACTCAACTTTCTTTACTCATTGCGTAAGGTTCCTCAGCACCAAGGCAACGAGCCATGTGCCAGCGGGTTATAGCAGTACTGTGCTCAAGTATGCTTCACTGCCCTCATTTTGGGTGACCCAAAAGAACAGACCTTCACCCTCTTAGATAATGGTATGATGATATCCAACAGACTGAAACTGAAGTTAAGCAAGGACTCGAAGGGTTAAAAACCACTGAAACAGCAAGAGCTGTGGTGGGTTCCTTGTTACCAGAGATTTTATAAACAATAAATGTTATTTTTCTCTACATGATAAATTCTGTTTTGACCAGGGAGCACTTAGGGAAGTCTGTGTTACTCAGTAGGCTAGGATAAGTGAACATAATGGTCCTTGTCCTTTTTTATAATCACAAATCAGTGATTAACATTCAGGGACATAGGCAACTGTAAACACAGAATATAAATATATGAAGGCAGGAGAAATAAAGTATTTACACCATTGATCAGCCACTGACATGAATTCTGCCCTCCCTATTTCCAACACTCTTGCATTTTTTGAGTTGGTTAGGAACCTGGTCAATAGAGCTACATAGTCACGGATGTACCAGCCTTGTTCTCATTATTAACGGACAATATTGGGTTACGGCAGTGCACCGTGTCTGGGCTCTCCCGCTGAGCAGAGGAATCCAATCAGTAGCATAGTGGCCATGGAAGTCTACATATCTTGCAGAGGAGGTAGTATTTGTCTCAAAGGAGACAAAGTTTGTTGGAAAACTGATTTCTACAGCTTCATGTGTTCATCTGTGAAAGGAACTCATTTTCTTAATTGTTCTATTCACGTCCCCTTTAAAGCAAGAGGAAGAAATCTAATAGGGAAAGCAGGTATTTCTTTTATAACTGAAATTACATTAAAAACCTGAAATATTTTGAAGTTTTCTTAGAGCATCAGAACTTCTTTGTGTGTCAAAATGCTTGGAACAACTTAAACTATCTCTGTTTAATCTTGAATATCATTCTTTAAAAGAAAATATTTTATTTGAAACATACTTTATTGCAGATTTCATTAAAAAAGAGTATCAGATTTGAATTTTAGAAGTTCTTATTTTTACAAGTGACACCTACAATTCTTAAAGTTATAGAAGATTAGAAAAGAATGTCTCTCCATTTTTCAGCATGTTTATCTTGCCTATTTGACACTATTTTATGTTTGGTTAGCTTCTCTAATCTGATCATAGTTCTTTTTGTATAAGATCATGATTTGGCAGAATTGCTAAATTTTCCACAGAGAACCATTCCATTAAAAAGCAGATTTTTCATTCAAAACATTAAACACATCAATAAACAATAAATTCTCAATTTAAAAGTATTTATGTACACAGTATGAGCCAAAACATACTCAACCTCATGTTTCAGTACTGAACAAGTAACTATCAGTGATCTCCTCTTCAGTTACTCCCTTTCCTTTTCCTCTGCAAACATTATTCTTCCTACTGTACAAGAGACCCTCCTATTTCCTTAACCCCTTCCATAAAAAGTGTGAGTGAGCGTGCAGTCAGCTGTCCGCACCCCCCACCCCCCCAAAAAAAAGGCTGCTTTACCTCCCCAAATGGCTCCCCTCCTATCCACTTAGAAAAGAACAGAAGATGCAGCTGTAGGCAAAGATGAAACACACTAAAATGAGGTCACTTAAAGAAGCTCTTCCTGCAAGGTTTGAGGAATATTTTCCTTCCTAATTCAGTATGTCCTTATGTGGAAACTCAGAGCTCTTAAGATACAGCTTTCTGTCATCTGTCATTTGGCAATGAAGCAGATGTCTAAGTTGTGAAGACTGGCAAATTTCACTTTTGTAAACGTTTTAGTATGACAAACAATATGTCTTCACATAATTTATGTAAACTACTTCTCAGCCAGGAGCTATTATTATGTAGACTACCAAATCATCAAGAAAAAAGCTCCTAGGCTACTTCAGTTTGAAAATGCTTGTACTAACTCATTCAAAACATAAATATAATGTCTCCAAGAATTAGAAAGCCTAAAGCAATAAAACAGGGCAGTATACTTACCAGGGAACTTTACGGCTTGACAGTAAATGACAAGATCTGATAGCTCAGGGGCTATCTGTCTGCTTTCCTTCTTATTTTGAGGAAGATAGAATTCTTCACCAAGCTCCATATCGTACACCTAAGCGACAATTCCAGGAACATATAATAACAAAATTACTGAATGTGAAAGTACTCGTGCATATCTTATGTCCTAAAAATTCTTTATCTCATTCTTCCTATATGGTTTGCCATCTTCACCTAGCAGACCTCCATGTGCAGGTTTACGCATCAATACCTGTTACTGATATTGGAATAGCGTGCGAAGGCCTCAGTAGAGTCAGTTCTACAAACATTTAGACAAAAAACATCTGTGTTCAGGAGAAACTACAATTTACTAAACAACAATGCAGTGGTTCAGTTGTCAGATGATTTAATAAAAGGTAACGTGGTTATCCGATATCATAGTATGATATGTTGAAGTTATTTATATATACACAAAAGATGCTGAAGATTCAGATGAAATCTTCAGTTCCATTGATATTAATGGAAATCAGATATCTAAATAAACTTCTGGATATAGCTTCAATGAAGTATTTCATTGAGAGCAATGACAGTTAAAATTTTCAGCCAAACAGGCTGTATATAAAATAACCTCTGAGGACTTTTCTTGAACAGTATGTTGAGCGTTTGTTCTATTTAATCTATTTTCTCTGGTGTGTTTCCATGCTTTCTACTATTTGTCTTCATTAAAGCACATCTTCCATCTGATGTCTCAGTTACATAAACTGCTCAAAACCTTTTGAAGCTGGTTATATATCAAAGTGTGGCTGAGAAGAAAGGGGGAAGAAATGGAACTACCTTTCCTTTATTATTGTAAGTAGCACAATCAGCCTTCTTTATTCGTTTGGCAGTCTCTTCATTATATTCAAACTGCAGTTTATCACTTGATAATTTATTCTCAGGTCGGTCTTCAAGAATGTTATCTAAAAATTAATGGGATTTTAATAAACATAAAGCCAAACAATTTCAACTGGAAATTTAATTTGAATTAACAGTATTTGTGGACAATACTGTGAATCTTTTCTGAATAACCAGATGCCGAAATAATGCATTTACTGGTCAAAGCATTCTCTTTTAGTAGTAACTTTCTACTTTAAAAATTTAATGCTCTGCTTTGGTTAATATGTTGCACTTCCTTAAAAGCCCATCCTTTTGTGCTCAGATGATGCTTAAAACAAAATCATCTAATGAATTAAGCCTGCCATCTGAAAACAACTGGTATTGCTGAACAACAAAGAATTGCTCAAATCCAAACACAATTAACCAAATCAAACATGTACACGTCTTTGTACAAGAAGTTTTGGCTTTCCTCTCCTTACATTCACTGTGAACAAATATTTTTTATATCTATAGAAATTCTTCTTCAAAGCTACTTGAGAAGTAGCTTGGTACCTGCTACTTGATCAGAGAATAATACACTTACTAATTTGGTCTTTCTGGACCAAAACATTGTAACTGTCACAAAAGGAATGGTTTTATTTCATTCCTGATATTCCTGATGCTTTGACCATATTCTTTTTATGAATAACCAGTGTCACACATGCAGCCTTCTAACAGTTCCTGACCAGTTAACAATGCCATATAAAAATATCTGACTGCATTTTTAATATGAAGTAGAAACCATGTATTCACACTGTCACATTTAACAGGCTCGAGATGCAGTGCTGATTTCATGCAGTTAAAATGCTCAACCAAATGGCGTTTACCTTCCTGGCTGTTAGGAGCAGGAGAAGCACTAAGGACATCAGCTACAGGGAAATGGAGTCAGAGAGGGAATAAGAGTAAAGGAAATTAAGATTTACAGCCAGAGAAATGAAAATTAAGTGTCAGTTGTAAAACTATTAGCCTTACGCAAATCTAATGTATCAGTAAGGAAAATAAAACTGAAAATCTTTTAGAAAGTTTACAGACCATTATTTAGATTAGTTTTGCCAAATATTAACGTAATTAAAGATCCCAAAGAATAATCATTGTAATAAAGCAGTAAACCATGCCGCAGATTCCTTCACATATTGGAAGGTGTGAATGTTTCTTGCTAGCTTCAGATTTCTCAAACCTTCTCTTAACTAGAACATTGCTCAAACATCACTTACTGCAGTTAGCTTGCAATATTTTCCTGGCAAGTGTGTTAACAAATATTTAAGTTTTTCACAGCAATTTACATCTATGCTCTCTCCACCCTGTCCCACACAAGGAGTATTCTCAAGTAGCCAGTTAGGCCAACTTTTGTTATAAACTGAAGGCAGCACCAGCACCAAACTCATAAATTTTCCTATTAGCATAAATAATACTGCTAGTCCACAAGCAGTGTCAGGTCCTTAATTTTTTAAATAATTAACACAGAAGCAAGTAATGTAAATAAGAGACCAACTGGAAAGAAGTCCCGTGCTGCAGGGCATGCTCGAGCCTTGCATCTTCTCTGAACATGGTACCTAGAACTTAAGCAGGTACCCATTAGACTTAAAGGTTCAATGAGTGAAGTACTTTAACTAGGAGAACATGCCCAACTGACAGTGGCAACAGGAGATGCTGTTTAAAGAGAGTCACTAGTCATGGTCCACTTCCCTCGTACCACCCCAACATCCACAATTGCTGAATATTAGCAAAGTTGGACCATACATTTCTACCTATAACATTGGCTTTTTTTCAATCTGCTGCTACCGTTTGCCTCCACAATTTCCCGTGACACCAAATTCCAGAAGTTTACTACCAGCTGCACAAAGAAATACTTTATTTTACCTGTTTTAGACTGATCTTGTCTTTTAGATTTGTTTTACTGAGCACCTCCTAGACTGAATGAGTATCAGTTCTGTACTCCTCTTATCCACCACTTCACAAGTTAGTAAACCTGCTTCAAATTCACCCCTCAGTTCTCTTCTCTACCAGCTGGAGAATTCCAGCCTTTTCAGACTGGCCACCGCCATACTCCCTTTACTTTTTTGTTTGCCCTTCTCTCTAACTATCCTTCTCGAGATCAGAGGCAAGAACTGGACACAGAACTCAAGTTGTGGCACATTAAGGTTTTATATAGAAGCAAAAAGATGTTTTGGTTTCAGTACTGTTCCTGATGATCCCCATGTTTTGGCTGTCACTGCACACCAAGCTGAGGATTTCAGAGAACTTTCAATAATTCCATGATCTCCCAAATTGTAACTGCCATTGTTGAGCTTAGAATCACATAAGCAAGGTTTAAGTTCTTTCCCCTAAATGTATTACCTTATGTTTATCTACACTGAAGCACATCTGTAACTTTTTTGTCCCTTTTGTCAGTTTTGTGACCCATTTATGGTGTTTAACAATGGTGCAGCATTTAACTACCCAAAGAGCTTGGTATCACTTGTACCATCACTGCTGTCTCCTTGGGTAAACGCGCTGTGATCTACTTTGATATATTCTCTAAAAATTACCAATGAAAAATAATGAGTAACCCACTTAGATGCATCCAGCTTGTTCAATCCACACATAGGGGTTTTGACAAATGTTCTTTGACAAAACTTGAGAGGATTAAAAGTTTCTGACTCCAGCTGTTTGCTCTACCAGAATCTACCAGCCCGGCAGCAAGAGAAGCAAAACAAGATGCATGACTTCAGCTCAGCCACCTCAGTCTGGCACATTCTGTCCTTCATCTGTAGTTAAATCAAACGTGTCTGACTGAACTGGAGAGCTAAGGAAGTAGTGGAAGTTAGTAACTGCAGTATTTTTTATCACCTCTGGCATGCCATATCCAATCTATAAACTGCCCCTAAAGGTGGATTTATGCTAAACTGCCAGTTCCTGAAGGCTAGGATAGCTGAAGCGTAGATAGCACATGAACTTACAAGGCAAGTCAGTAAGGCATGCCTTGCCATTTTTTCACTGAGCAGCTAAAGCTTTAATAAAGCCATCTTTATTGAACAAGCCAGGGACTCAGTGGCTTCTCTACCTTTACACATGAAGTGAACAGCTGATGCTGAAAATGTAACTAATAGGTACTTCAGGTGTGTCTGGGATTAGACAGTAACCAAGGAGGACTTTGGACAATCTCCCTCTTAGGGCAATTTAATGGCAGTCATGCGGACGCAAGGGCTAAGCCTGTTGTGAACCTTGAGTTTTCAGGTGTCTAAACTCCTTAGGAAAGACTGTACAGGCAAATGTAGATAAGAGTACACTATGAACACAATCATTTTTGCATAATATAAATAATATAAGTTATAATTTATAAACACTACAATTTAGCATACACTGCACAGTTAAAACATCTAATGGTTGGAGTTAAAGTCACACTCAAGTCCTCTAGACAATGAAATTATTCTCACAGTATTATAGGCTACTGCACCAAAGTGCCACCGAGGACACTTAGTACATCTTCCTCTCACAAGGTAAGATCAACTTACCTACATCATTCCTGAACTAGAATATTTACATGCCTTATTGCTACAGTTATAAAAACAGCACTGTAATAAATAAATTAATATATATTGTTACCATCAGAGAGAGATTCATAGTCATAGTCATATTCATCCTCTTCATCTTCTTCCTCTTCATTGGTAGGTGTGGGGTTGCTAGCACCATTGCTAGCCTGTGCTTGCATATGTGCCAGCTGGTGAGCCTACAGCAATAGAACCACTTATTACATTACTGGTAAGTATTTTTAAAAAGCAAAGGAGTTTTCATCACTGTTTGCATCTGATTTTATTTATATGAAAACACCGAATATATATAATGAGAAATAAGTAAGATTGCTAAGATCAAACTAAAGTACCATTTTAAGGGTTTGAATATAAAGAAAACCTGTGTTGATAGGAAAACACCCACTAAGATATGAAACCTGATTAATTATGGGAAAATGTCCACTTTGCACATTACTCGGAGCAAGAGTGTCTTTTTCCAGTCTGAGGTATGCTGTTTTTGAAACAGTTTAAAACTTTTTTAAAAGATGGAGCATGTCCATATACTGGTACGATCAGTGTGATTTACTTATTCTGATACAAGAATTCAATTCTAATTCAATTGCGTTTACATTTTGGGTAAAGGCAATTAGTTTTCAAGGATTCAATCTAATTGCTGACTAACCATAGACATTGTTAGATTGAGGTTACCAGAGATGCAGCCCTAATTTTTAGAAAGCAAAAAAATTCTCATATAGGTATAAGCACTACTTGAATAGCAGAGTCCCCCTGAAAAGGGAGTAAGAAAGAAAGAATTTGCCTGGCTTGAATATGAAAAAAGAAACAAAGCACAATTCTATAAAAATTACTACATACTGTGTATATACATACATACTCAAATGCATATCACTATTTCTCAACAAACATGAATAGCAAATGTTATAGCCTCAGACTGAAACTTCATTTATGTTTATCACATAGGGCATATGGTGCTAATCATAATATTGTGAAGTATTATAAAACTAAAATACACTAAAATTTTGTTATGCTGTATCTATACTTCACTATATGTCTTGTCTACTTATTT
Source organism: Calonectris borealis (assembly GCF_964195595.1). Classification (NCBI taxonomy): domain Eukaryota; kingdom Metazoa; phylum Chordata; class Aves; order Procellariiformes; family Procellariidae; genus Calonectris; species Calonectris borealis. The sequence goes on from NC_134318.1 coordinate 25,667,948, forward strand.
GAAAGCGTTGCAATCCACTGTGTCTTCCAAGCATGAATATGCATTAGATCATTCTGCTGTACATATTGGAATGGCAAAAACTTCAAACACAAATGAATTATTTCTAACAAAAGTTAGGTCTCACTGCTTGCTATTAAGGAAGGACTTTACCTTTTGTTTCAGTATATCCACTGGTGTTTGATGGGCTTTCAGCTTCTTGTTTTTAAGCAGGATTTTTCTTTTTAGTTGGCCAGGTGAAGGAAGCATGGGATCATCAGAAAAATCGCTCTCAAATAAAAACTTTGTTACCAGCTTATCTCCAAATACATTCTGAAATATCGAGAACATGTGATATATTATGGAAAATCCCAAGGCATTTGCTTAGAATAATTTACCACAGTTTACGGCCTACCTTGAAAATTTCAGCCATCTTGCGTTGCTGAGGCAATGAACAGTGGTTTTCTATTGATATGATAATTGGCATGTCAGAGGTGATAAATGCATTGCGATCAATAGCTTCAACTACCTCCTGTGAGAAAGAAAGGTCATTGAAAGAACATGTGATTATTTTGCAGCATTCACTTAACTTATTGTTAGTTGAAAGGTGAGAAAGGAAGGCATCTGTCTTTCCCTCTAAGAAGAAATAATTCACAATTTGCTTTCAAAACAAGCTCCTACATATCAACCTAGCATCTTGTTACAACAGAACTGGTAACAGCTACTTATGTTTGTTATGTTGACAATAAAAAGACAGAAAATTACAGCACATATGCTACAAAAACTAATAGGAAAAGCATAATGTTTACAATTGAGGAGTTCATGTGTGACGTAGTCCATAGTTCATATTCTATTAGGATTTAGTCCATTAGGATTTGTACTTTTCTAGTTGGCAAATTTCCTCCTTTATTAGAGAAAAAGTGACAGATTTTCTTCTAATTTTTTTGTTTCTATGTGCAATTATCAGCATACCTTAAAAGAGATCTTAGTAGTAAGTGTGTGCCCATGATAAATGATAGGCATCCCATCATCGCCATCCCAGCAGTCTAATTCTACACTTCTGCAGCCTTGTAAAAGAACCTGCAACGCAATTGAACAGTGTAAGCATGTATAAGCCACAGCCTCATGCCATCAAAGCAGAACACAGACATTGAGAACGAAATGAAAGCCCAGTGATTCAGCAAAAGTGCTGGAAACAGCAATCTCTGTGGAGTAAACAAAACCGACAGAAGCTACAGTCCCCAGCTAACTGCATTCCCTAGTTGAGAAAGAGTAGGAAAATTAAGAAAGCCTTTATGTTCTTAGGAGAATCATAGAATCGTTTAGTTTGGAAAAGACCTTTAAGATCATCAAGTCCAACCATACCATAAAGCTTTGAAATTCATGATATCTAACAGGACACATGGAATCTCTTTGCAGAAAGGGATTCTTAATGTATAGCTTGATGTTCTGAGGGAGAGAAACATTTCCGTATTTCTACCTGCAAAAGCAACTATAAAGTAACATGGCAATTTATTCCAGGTTGCTACCATGACAGCTTATGGGCATGGCATCTGCAGTTTGTTTGCTGGTTCTTTTTGTTGTTGTTGTTACTTTTTTAAATAGAACAAGGACAGAAAATAATGTCTTATGAACAGCTTCCATGAGGCTAGTTAGAATGGAAATGTGCCAGGCCATCTTATTTAATGATTCTAAGCTAATTTACAGCCATCCATCCATCCACTTTTTATTTATTCATTTATTTGTTTTAGAAAGCCCTACTTGCTAGAAAACCACTGAAGAAAGCAAAGAGGAAGGATGGAGGGAAAGATAAGCTAACCCATCTGTTGGCAGCCCAGTTTATTATTGCTATCAATATTTAGCATGCCTATCATTGAGTTATGTGTATTACAATTAAATATTTTACTGAAAACAAAGATCTCGACAATCAAAACCATCTCCAGCAAAAACATTCATGAACAAAGAAAAAATTACTTCTCCTATTCAAAACCTGAATAATTAGATTTCAGGCAGTTGTGCCCATAGCTGGCACACCACCACTTCTGTGAGAGCCAGAGACACTGAGCCAGAACAAAGCGGCCCTTCTCTTCTGGCGACAACTACTTGAGTGACAGGAAGAAGCTTTTCTGCATCATGCAAATTTTGGAGCCAGCTGAGCTCTATCTCACTTCCCATCTATTACCAATACAATACTCACATCACTCTGTGCAGTGCTACTACAAAAACCTCCTTTGCAATTGCATTATTCAATGCATCATGTTATTCAGGCTTCCCTAACACAGCCTCACCCCTCTTGTCTTATAACTCCAGGCGAAGCAGCACATGGGACACCAGATGAGCCCTTCTCAATGGTGAGTCATTAACATTTCAAGTAATGAAAACACTAATCACAGGAAGTTTGATGCTTTCTCTAGCATTTGGTAAATACACAGACACACAAATATATATACACACACAAACAAACACAGAACCAAAAGCCCTAGGGAGAAATCATTCTTTTCCTGTTCACCACCCATCAGGCATAAAGTCTAAAAAACCGTAGAATATTCCTAGAAGTAATGTTTTTAGAAGTTATAGTTCCATTTGAAATTTGTCTTTGCAGTGCAATGTACAGTATTGAGTAGTGTTTTTGACATCTGAATGAACTAAAATATTAGATCAGTCTTTCCTGTGGGAAAGTCTAATTTTAGTAGGTTGGGTCAGACCGACTGGTGTCTAAATGCTATGAATCTCAAACTAAACCCATTTTTTTGCCTTAGAAAAGGCATTTGAGCACAACTGTGCTTACAGGCAGCTTTCCCACACATCATGTTTTCCAACGTTTTGCAAGCAGGGGTTTAGGACATTTAGATTTTCAAAGCAAAAAGGTCATGTTTCTGTGACTTGCCAGTTAAACAAACAAGTTCATGTTGAAAACTACACAACGATCCAATCCTGCGTACCTGGCTGTAGAGCTCTACCGAGGACTCCCCTTTAAGCTGATGGCCAGTAAGGTAAGTATTGTGTGAAGATTCTATGTAGTAATACGACAGTGGAAAGTGCAAGTCCTCAGCATTCTCTTGTGACTCGTCGTTTTTGGAGGCAAAGTTGTCTTTATCCATCAAAAATCTGGAGATGAGAAGATGTGAGGAAATTTTATGCTGTGCTGAGTATTTTGTGACTGTCATACAAACATCAATACACTGGTGTCATCTTATATAAAAAATTAACACATAAATAATTACCTCGCAAATCCTTCAAAAGAAAGCAGCCCCTGCTGGCACATATTCACACTGGGTTCAAATTTCTATAAAAAGGAAGAAATTTAAAAGACATATAATAGCAATCCTTAGAAATATGGCTTTTTCATATTTTCATAGTGCAGTCTGCTCATGGAACTAACCAGTTAGTATCTAAAACCCATCTTTTTGTGGATAAAGTAATTAGGTGCCTGCAGTATGCTCATGCTTGTTTTACAGATCACTAAACAAGCATACTAAACTCATAATTGTAAATCATAGAATCATTCAGGTTGGAAAGGATGTTGGGAGGTCATCTAATCCAACCTCCTGTTCAAAGCAGAGTCAGCACTTAAGCTGAAATTAAAAAGGATCTATAATCAGGCATCCTTCTCCTATCTACTGTGCTTAAACACAACACACCACCATCTCAAATTAAAGAGACTTGTGGTATGCTAACTTGATGTTTCTTTAGAATTTCTGTCTTTTAAACTTCGCGATTTTGTATTACATGTTGATAGTTGAAATACACAGCCTTTGTTAACTGCTAAATGGGGGCTTAATTTTGGAGTATATTAATTATGCATGTTTGGAGGAATTCAAAATTTTCTACATACTTTCTGATTACTTCAGCCATTGTACATAAGGGAATAAAATGTCCATGTTTGCTCTGGAAAATTTTTTATAATAAAATAAAAACATGTGGAAATGGTGGTTTTTTAAGTTCCAAATTAGGGTTAAGCTCTATCAAAGGTGGTCACAGACAAGGAGAAACCAACGCACTGTCATGAATACTTTTCCTAAGTGGTGACATCCCTTTCCAGATAAAGGGCACATAGCCAATAAAACTGTTTATCTGCATGATTTGTTTTTATTTTTATGGACATCTGCACAATTTTATAGCCCAGAGTAAAGATAGTATTAAATTTTAACTTCAAGTAAACTGTAGTGACAAAATCAGTGTGAAAGGAGATATCCACACAGATACGCTATTCTGACTACAAGACAGACAATGCTGGTGGGGAAAACAGAAGTAACGAGTTCAAGTAAAAGGAATTGCAAGATGTTTGTATTACAGACCTGGATAATACTGAGGATTTCATCATAGGTGCAGTGTTCTCCTTGGCAATTCACTAGGAAGTCGTTTAGCTGCTGGATTCCCACTCCAAATATTCCCAGGGATGTGCTTTCAACTCCAGTACCATTGGTTACGATACTGGCAGCAGCAATAGCATCAGATATTTGCCTCTGGTTGTCTGATAGTTGCTGCCTGCTCTTAATGAATAAACCAAGGTCTGAAACATTCCTAGTCAACAAATCTTAAAAGAAAAAAAAGGAAATAAAAATATAAGCTATATAACTATGTGTATTATATATACTGTATAGAATATAATGTAATATGTAACACATGAATATCTGACTGAATATTTTAGCACTGACATAGTAAATTAGAACAAAGCCATCTTGTTTCTATTCACTAATAGAAGAAAGAGTATTAAGCGTGTATCAAAACAGTGGGAGCGGACAAAACAAAATCCTGGAAGCTTTAATATGGATTGACACCCTCTCACACACCGTCACCCAGGACCCTCCTGCTTCCTCTCACCACCATGTACAGCCTCAAAGCCTTTCCTTCGCTGAGTACGACCCCATACTCTTCCTGTGCGATCACCGTTTATCTTCTTCCAGTCCCATATGCCAATTGTACTGTACCCTCCCCACAGGCTGCTTGGCAGAAAGGCTGTTTTCTTTAAATGTGGACAAAGCTCCAGACTTAGATTATGGTAACTGGGGAATGTAAAGGGGGACAGAGGTTTCCTTCCCCCTTGTCCCACATAAAGCAGATCTACTATGAAAAGAGAGAGGAAAAAACCAACCAAATGAGACACAGGGCACAGCGTCCTAATTTATCCTCCCTATATTTGCACAGTGTTTTAGCCCTTCCAGAGCTCCTGCAACCAGAGACAAATCCCTGTGTTGGGCCCAGCCGCTCAGCAACAAGTTTTATGCCTTGGCTGTACCAGTTACAAATATATTTGGCTAATGTAAATCAGGAATACTTTTTCTCCCTTTCATTTCTGAACAAAGAACCTGTCTACATCCTGCTAACTAGGTATTAGTGGAGGTACGGCAGCAATCCTCTACTTAAACTTATAATTGATAGTTCTTTATGAGACTGACTGAGATGCTTTTTCTTAAGGCCAATAACTGAAGCTGTTCAACAGTCTAACAGCTGTTATTTTCTTCTTTAACAAACCTAAATCAGGCTGGAATCCACTGCTATTTTCATCAATCTTTAAATTAGTGTAAAGTGGAGCAGGCTCTAAACCGGATCGATTGCAAGGCACAGCGTAGACATCGAAAAGGTCTTTCAGATCCTTGCGGCTACGGACACTGCGAAGAGAGTTGAAAAGTTCAATTTTTGCTCTTTTATAAACTTATGAATGAGATCAGTAGAGAATAAAAGTATATTTTACCTGAAAGATTTGAAGAGCTCTACAAATTCCACAAAGGTCATGTTACTATCAGACACCATAAAGTTCTGAAACCCCTTCATTCCTCCTTTAACGCGGCCATGCCAGCTACTGCTGCTCCATGTGCTAAATCAGAAAGAGACTGCTGTAGTTTGGTTACGTTAAATTTCTACTTCTATTACGCATTACTCCATTAACACTTTATTTATGCTCTCCTTAATACATTTATTACTAATATCTGGAAGAAGAAAATAAATCAATATCTTATAAGATACATAACGACAGTTTGTACCTTCTTGTTTTTAGCAGCTACTCTTTTCCCTCAAGACAATTGCAGACTTTGCCAGACTTGATAATGTATATGCATGCTATTTAAAACTCTTCCATGTGCAAAAGGGCCTGATGAAAAAGGCACAAATGAAACATTCTCATTTTCCCTTTAAAGAAAATAATGTCAGTATTCTTGCAGTGCAGGCTGTTTATGAGGTTCGTTGAAGATTTGCTAAGGGAAAAATAAAATGGATGTAGAATTCCTTAAAGCTCTGTGCTGTCAAAATAGAAGAGTAATATTCTGACTGGATATGCAAGAAAAACAAATATTTTCCTCATATCTGTTTCTTATATCTGGGAGCATTGAAGGTGGAGATTTTAAGAAGTATAGCCCTTCCCCTTTCCTGGCACTCAACTCTCATTGTTTCCCAGGCCATGGGTTTCCCGGATACTTCCCAAGAACAGTCAGGATTATCATCAGATACCACAAAGACAGGTCAAGCTACAGTCCTCCTCTTCTTTTAGGCTTGGACAGTAGCCTCTGGAGGCCATTTCCTTCTAGAAACAAGGTTCTAATGATTTCCTCCTTTCAGCTTTGTGGGCTGAAGGAAGGAAAGCAGACTGGAATTTCTTAAGAGCAAAGGCAGAAAATGATCGCAGAAACAACTAGCTGTCTGGTGCTAATTATTTTAGTTGACTTGAGTAATACCAAGTCCAGCCAATTTCTTTATAACTGCAATTGTTAACCTAAGTTGTGCAGCTGAACAAAGTTTTTGAAGCAGAACCAGTACATTTCCATAAGCCACATCCCAAAATCTTTAGGCTACTACAGGATTTACACTAGTAAGTGTAGTTAGGCCCCAACTTGAACTATCCCTTGAGCAGTATGAACAAGTCCTTAGTGAATTTCATGCACTAATTTGCAATGACGGGCCGAGCTCTTGAGCCCCTTCCTGGGCCTAAACACAATGAACACACACTGTCGGAGTTGGGATCCACCAGCACCAGCATCCTGAAAAGGGAGGGATCTAAGCAGCCAGCACAAATATCAAGAATTGTCTAGTTTAAACCATAACTATCTCCAGAAGTTACAGTACTTGTTTCAAAATATCAGGCTAGGTGACCGTGTATCAGACTTTATTGCTGTATGATGTCCAAATCCACAAATCCATTAATCCATGAATTCTGCCATCAGGTTCAGTACAAATAGTTCCAACTATGGTGGAAAAACAGGACCAGCTTGTAGTCCAGTGTTTGTACAGACATTTGCAGTCACCTGCTGCAAGCAGGCGACTTTTTACATATATATACTAGATCGGATTCCTCAATTCACTCCTGGCCTGGGATGGATGCATGCAATAGAAAACAGAATGTGATTTAAAAGTATTAAAAAATACCATCTATTTTAGTTGATAATGTTCAATTTGTTTGACATCACTATGGCAAGTACTGACATACTGCATATAACTTTTTGCCTAAAATCATTCCTAACATTTTTATCAGACAAGAAAAATAAACCACGATGAGGAAAGTCTCTTGACTCCAGAAAACAGAGTGGAACTGTAGAGTACCGAATGGAAGACCAGCGGCAGATGATAATGCTCAGCATTTCACCGGGTCTGATCACTAAAGACTTATCTTCCACAATTGTTCCATGGGTAATAAATACAGGTTGTTAAAAAAAAGCTGAAAACCCCACTACCACCAACAACCAAAACTGTAATTAGTAGCAGTCTGGATTAAACCTGTATACAGCTAATGAGAGAGGTGGTTTACTCTCTCTTCGCAAAAAAGCCCCCATCTCTAATCTTCCATATCCTGTCATCTGTTTCCCAGTGGCGTTACCACCCTTTCCCCTGCTTCCTCCACCTTACAGGCAGCACTAGATTTCCAAAGAACTTGGGAATTTGCTGGATGCACATATGCTTTGAAAGAAGGACAGGAGACAGCTGCAGGCTACCTGTGTTTGGAAATTATCTGGACATCTGGCTTGTACAAGGATTTATTCTCAACATAAATTATTTGTAAGGAGGTTGGGATATTAAGGGTGTGAGTTATATATGTAAAAATACCATTTTTCATTCTCTACCTATAAGAATTACTATTATTTAAAATGTACGACAAAGATAGCCAGGTCCTCCTCTTTTTAAATTGCTATCATTATATTTAGATAATTTTTTTTCATTTTAAGAAATTTTATTTTATTTAGCGCTTCTCACTTGGTGGAGGCAATCTAATTTACTGGTCAGGTAAAGTTAATGTACATATTATATGCAAGAGAAAGAGAAAAAGAACTAAAAATCTCTCTTGCTCTCCTCCTCCTAGCTGCTACACTGCAGCTAACAACCATTTTCTACCAGCTCAGCTTTCTGTGCTGCAAAGGTTTCTGCGCAGCCCCGTGGGACCCTCTGCTCCCTGCTCTCCTAAGCTCTGGGTTCTGTGAGGGATCATGCACTCACCTAACGTGCACAACCAGCTCATATCCAACACTGCCTCCAACTAGGAAGCCTTGTCAGTGTTTGAGTCTAAATCCAGATGCTAATCTGAATTAATAAACTCTGTTGGCTCTAATCTGTACAGAGCCATACAAATGCATAGAAGCACTCCCAGTGGATCTTGTACTTCCTAGGTTGTTTCATTATCTAGGTAACTCCAACTTTCTGTTACCTTGGAAAATGGGTACTTCACTTTATCTTAATTTATGATGCTACTGACAAAACTAGTTGGGTATAACTAAGTATATAACTTGATTTTTATGAGACTGCAGAATTAACAACAAAAATGGAGCAAAATGAAACAAAAGATGTCTGTGTTCAGCCTGTGTGGGTTCCCAAACTTACTTTGCTTATGTATCACCGCTGCTAAGGGCGGCAGCTTCCAGGAAGAATATTGCACTGCTCGCAGTCTATGCGTACCACAGCTTGTGGACCACTGCCCCAGTCTGCTCCTCCGTCAGTTACACTGCTAAAGGCATCCATCCTGCCACTTTTTCTGAGTGGGGCAGGAAGGCTCAAGCTCACATTGCTCTGCACTGCCCAGCAATTGGCTCAGGTCTGGTTTGGTCCCCCAAGGTGCTTGCCTGTCTCTGAGACATCATTTTCATTTTTGGTGCGCGTTCTATCTGAAGTGGCTGAAATAAGCAGTGGCATATGTTATTGCCTGACAGACTGCCACTTATTTAATGTAACACAAAGCAATAGGGCATGCCATGACTGTGGATGGATTGCCTGAAGGTACAATCCTTGCTGGGAGTGTGTCCTGTAAGACAGTATTATTGTAGGTGGTTTGAGACTGAGTAAGCTCTCCATCCATGCCATCTAATTATAGAAGTCTCTGGAGCAAATATTCCCAGAACTGCATCTAAATTCCATCTTGGAGGCAACCAGCTGGTTTACTTTAAAAGAGATGCCAGGATTGAATTAATACACATATAGGGTGGATGATCATAGGACTTTGCAGCAAAGCAGAGCGCCAACTATTTGATAGCTTAGACTTACTGATCACAGTGGAGGCACTACAGATATTTATTTCTTTTAGCACATGTGAAGTGTCCACACACATGAAAACTGGCAAGCACGATTCAGACCTATCAAGGGTCCGAAGGGTAAATACCAAGAATAAAACTCTCTCCAGTGCTCCAAGTCTCTTAATGGCCCATGAAAACTGGGTCAAGGTAACGGATAAAACATGTAACTCTGTTCTGAGGAAGATTTGCTCAGGACAGATGAAACAGCCATACCGCTGTATCCTGAGCAAATTCTAGCAAGAAGGGTCATATCAAGTTGGGGAGAGCTCTACCAAGCAACGCTGTGCAGTTTCCAGACAACTTTGCCAGGGAAAACCTGTCATAACTCGGGGAGGCCCACAGTGCTAAGCTGCGCAGGGATCTGTACAGAAACCCAGGACTGAAAGGATTTAAGGGAACATTAGACTGTCGTTCCCCCGGGAATGTGAGTTCTCCATTGAGCCTTTTAATCTCATTTAGAAAACAATAATTATTTTGGCATAAAAGCAAAAAGCAGATTTGCAAAACAGAGAAGCATTTTTCAGAGGTAGTAGACCAGTATTTCCTCAGTTTAATGTAAAAGAAAGCTGTTCCAATCCCTAAAAAAAATAAGAGAAATGTCTTACAGAGTTAAATCCTAGTCTGGCATGTTCATCCCATGGTTGTGAATGACAGTGACGGACAAAAAATAAAGAACATAGTAAGCGTCTCAGAAAGCAGTGTTAAAAGGAGAAGCAGCCAACCACAGATGTCCACAGGTGGCTCTACTACTCACATCTACTGCCAAATCCAACCGTTTTAAGTCTAAAAAAAATCCCTAAGAAATACACAACATAAACCATTACATAAGACATTTTCTTCAAAAATAATGTTCTACCAGCAGCAGTAATCTCTTCCATCATTTACCATTGCTCTCCTGAAAACCCGAAGATTCATACTCATAACTATACCTCAATATTCATTCTGTTAAAAGGCACTGGAAGGCCTTGTATGCTATAAAGTACCATCCACATCCCTGACGTATTATCATTGTTATATGATTATTACTACAACTACTACCACCACCACCATTATTACCAGTCATAGAATTAATACATTAGTGCACTATGTCACCGCACAACCACAGCACGACCTTTTGCACTGCCTAAGTGACACAAAAATGACGAATCTTCAAGGAGGAGAGGCCTGTAAGAGAAAGATTTCAAATCTGTTCCTCCAATTCCCCAAGACAGTACTCAATCATTACCAGGAATGTCAGCAAAAGTTAATACTCCCCCAGGTAGAAATGGCTTGTGCTGAGAAACCTCAGAACTTCAGTTCACACATCTATAATATTGCTGTTGATTTTCATTATACAGAAGACGTCTATAACTATATTTTGGAGATCTGGAGAAATAGTTAAACTCCGTATTTGTGTAGTTTTAGAACAGCATTCCAATCTGCCTATGTAACAGACACAAACTGAAGCTGCTGCTCAGGGACTTGCTACAATGCCATCCTCAGATTCATGGTATTTCAGCTTATATGTTCTGTGTTGTTCTACAATGTGTTTTAGACGTCTACCAAAAGGCTAATGACATTTCTGGCATTGTTTTTGTCAGATTTCGTCAGTGTGGCACGAAAACCACATTTGATGATAATTAAGTAACAGTAACTTTTTTTCTTTTTAAATCGAAGCATTGATGTGGTCCTTACCTAGACTGACTCTTGCTTGAAGACATTACAGGAGAGGAGACTGGTCTTGCTGGTAAAGATGTTGTAGCTCCTAAATTAGGAGATCCAGATGCTGTTAGAGAGTGAGCTCTTCTTGATGGCAGGTTGTTAGATGGAGAAGCATTAATAATAATATTTTGATCTATGGAGAAAACAAAAGTTGACAGCACAATTACATCTGGCCCAATAAAAATGCTTTTGTCCAAGAGACCTATGTCATAATTCATTAACACATAGTAAGACACTAAAGGGATTCTAGATTTGTCCTAAGACAGTCAAAAAGATACATTCTGAACAACACTTATACACCCATTTCATCTGAACGTAAAGGAAGTGCTACTGAAACTAAATGAAAGAACAATCATGAACAACCTCAGAAATTAATTTAAAAGTTTATAGCATTTGCAGTTTCAACTGCAAAAGTAATTTTATATCATAAATATATTTTTAACGCCATAAAAATGTCTGTATAAAAAGACTTTGAGCAAAACCCTGAGGGACTTTTAAGTACTGAAGCTATAGATCTACCTGGTTCTTCTTGTCCATCAATATCTTGAGGATCCGAACCACTTCTATTACGATATTCCTTACAGCTTTTTGCCTTCCGAGTTGCCATTTCATCATCAGTGGCCTCTCCACTTTCACCCTAGAAATAATGAGCACCATAATAAACACCCTGAAAACACTACTTTTCCCATTCTTTATCAGTGCAATATGTAACAAAACCATGAGATAAATCAGCTATTCCTTATGCAACAGCCTCCTGTAAGGCCAATACCAGTAGAAAAGAGACAACTTAAACAGGATACATAGTGAAGTGTGGGACCATTAGGTGTTACCTCAGTTTAACATCACCCAGAAGACGACAACGATTGCGCCTTTCTAAAGTGGTGCAGCTGGTTTTACACTATTCCGCTGGTGCACAGGAGCCCTGAAGAGGATGGATCTTGTCATCTGAGGATCTCCCCTACCTGCCCACTAGAACATGTGGATAGCGTCGAGCTACCAGTACCTCCATTTTCCTCTCTCCTGGCTATTGCTGAAAGTGGCTGAGTCCAGGAAAAGAGAGGAGACTCCCAGACAAAGTCCAGTGTTTCTGTCAGCCACATAAGATAAAACTGCATGCTACCCTGAGGCAGAATAAGTGTGGTGATGTTTTTGGGAACATGAAAACAAAAAGGAGCAAAGAAACTGACACCAGCCTCCAAACATCACTTTGCACATTAATATTTTTATTACCACCAATATTTTACCTTTATACTGAGGTAGCACCTAAAGGTCTCAACAAGATTCTGTCCCCTTCTGCTAGCCCCAGTGCCCACACATCCTGAGAATGCTTTAAGCATGAGAAAAGAAACCCAAACTAATGGAAAAAAATAAGCCTAAAACCTGAAACTGCAATAAACAGCTTTAAAATTATCATCTAACTTCTTTTCTCTGGTTCAGAATACACAGTAACTGCTGGAAGGAAACAAATCAGCCCGATAAGCAACAAAATACAGTAATAACAAAATATTGTACCCTCATGAGTACTTTCTTCTTTTTCTTAGCTGTGCTTATTCCCAAAGTGTTGTTTCTCTGTACACTAGGTTTCTCAGTGCTTTTGGTGAGAGTTCCTGTGCTTGTGTTTCTTGCACTCCATCGTCTGCCTCCGAACAGTTCAACAGCCTGAGCCAAGGTTGGGCCTTCAAACCTCCCATCCTCCTACAAAAATTCTCAGCGTTAACAAAACAAGGAGAATAAGAACAGACACATTTTCTTAAGCAATAATATAGACATCTCTAAGGAACCAATGAAAGACAAAACATCAAGAGGAGGCAATTTTTAATTACTGCATGAATACCAAAGGGCTATTTTGTTTGCTATTTGGGGTTTTTTTTGGCCTTAACTCTCATCACTCAGTATTTCAGAACCCTTTTCAAGTACAGTCATTGCTTTTTCTTTAATAAAATACTTATTCCAAAACTCCAAACATATGAAGAGCTTCATAATAAAAAAAGATTTAACTTCAGTGTATTGAAAACATGCAAGGTTTGACAGAACACTATGTGGAGAATCAGATCTTATCGACTTAAGCTGTGTTACAAAGTTGCAGATTTGGCGCTCATCTTTAATCTTAGCTTACTTAAAATAGAAACTAATTGCATTACATTAATTTGTTGACATCTTTGAACTTTTCTTATACAAAATCACAGCATCTTTTACCTGGTAAAGGCTGACATACTGTTTCCGTAGCCATTGTAGTCTTTGATCAGGGAATCTCCTCATTTTTCTTACAGCTTTAGTCAATTCCAGCAATCCATCATAGAGCATTCTGGCAGTATATTTTGGAGCAACAAAGTGCAGCAACTTATTATCAGTAGTCTGAAGTCCATAAAGTAGTGTTATACCATTTTCTTCAAGGGACATATTACAAAGTTTATTCTGAACACACACAGTGTGCATATCAATGCCAGAGTGTCCCATATATACAGCCTTGGCTGAAAACAAGTCCAAAAAACCTTCCACCAGTCCAGTATTGCCAAGAAACTGGTATTTACCAAGCTCAGCAGTGTTACCCAGCACACTCAGTTTTGCCTTAGCATTTGCAGGGCCAAGTGTTGTGGGTTTTGTCCAAGTCAAAGTACTATTGTCAGGCTGAAGTTGAAGAAAGCAACGTGCTGAGAGATGTGTCTCCTGGTCATAATGAATGACGGTTGCCCCTTGTTGCATGAACTGATGGACATCAGCCCTGATAGATAACACGTACCAGGGAATGAGTTCTATCCCATGGCAGAAAGCCTTTTGTTGCTCTTCTGTTGAATTTGTGTCCCACTCCTTCAATTGCTCAAATATATCACTTTCAGAATCTGAAAGATCTCCAATTATAAATCTGTAAGTGAACAAAGATGAGAGACTTGTATTTACATGTGCTGATTTATGCTATGATTGATGAATATTTTTTCTGCTGTAGTTCAAATAAAAAGAATACTATTGTCACTATAGAATTTGGACTTACAGGAACATCTGTAGTTTTTACAGTATTACAATATCTGTTATTGCAATTTTGAATTAATCAATAGGTGCTGCTGCAATTAATTATAACTCTTGCAACAATATAATTATATTTTCTTAGAGCTTTCCAAACATTTACATTAACAATAAGAAACTTCAGTTTGGATCTTAAAGCCAAGTGATTCCGGTTTCTAAATCCACAGCGTAAGATTGCTTCAGTTAAAATATCAAGTACCATATGTGGAAACTATTAGCAGGATCTAGTGGATTGAAGACAGGACTTCTAATCTCTGTTCTATTACTGATTTAATGTGCAGATCTTTCACATTATATAATTCTCTGATTAACACTTGTAAATTAGTGGTTAAAATACATGCCTTCCTCATAAGAATGCAGCAAGAATTTTATCGGATACTTTCCATTAGAAAATTTAATTTTACTTAAGCAAAATATTAACATGAAACTTGAATGCAGCGACCAAAATTTTTGAAATATTTTACCATAATTAGAAACAGTAGATACAGAGCAACAATACTGAACTAATAAATGAGGTAGTTTAAATAAAATTTTTTCCCTACAGAAGCTTCTAACATGTATGAATGAACAAATGTTCAATGTTTTGATACTGCTTTAATGAACATGAAAAAGAGCAAACTGTTCCGAGTACAGCAGAACTAATGAAGCACATTTTCCTAAGGATATCCGGCCAATAAAATGCAAACGAGCTTCCTCTGAATATTCTTCAAGGTATCTTGTCCTAAAACCCTCAGTGCTTCCCCTTCATATCACCGCAGCACTCTCAGCCCCTGCCCATGTCCTACCAGCTGAGCAAAAGACGATTCATGCTGTGACTCGTCACATACTATCTCCCTAAGCTAAACAGCACGGGTAACCATTAGCTCTTCCTCAAACTCTTCTCTCCCCAGGGCACTAATTAATTTTAATTCTTCCCTTATTCCATACATCATTCTAATGATTCCATTATGAATTTATTCATCAGTGAGACCTCTACCTCTCCGCAAAATTTAGCTAAAAGCGGCCAACAGGCTGAGGATTTATTGCTTGGGTGAGGGGACTGACAAACAAAGGCAGAATAACTTTATCAGCCTTAACTGTAGCTCTATTTCCTTAAGAAATCTTCCTAAAAATAAAGATCATGCATTATAACTGAGTTGGAATAAACTGTCTTACCAGAGTCTTACCAGACGTGTGTACATTAAAATATTTACCTGTATTATACAAGACTAAGATCTTCAAATTAAACAAACAACTAAAGCAGCTCTTTCTCACCCATGCCCTCAAGACAGTCAAGGGAGTCTCTGCAAAAATGCTAGCAAATGTATTCCGAGACTCCAGCGGTGCATGGCTGGAGGAGTCTAGTATAGCGGAGACAGAAATGTCAGAGCTTCATTTATGCCTTATTTCATATTTGATGACACTGGCATGCTGCAGATTAAACAGTACAAGAAGCAGGTAAGCCAAGCACACACACGTAATCATATACAGAAACATAACCTCTGATAGGAGCTGCCAAAAGCGACACAGCTATCAATTATTGAGAACACACTTACAGAGCTCGGTTTGAATCAGAAGCTTTCTTTACATGGGCTGCACTGAGATGCAAGGAAATGAAAACAAAGGATAAAGGAAACCTTAAAACAGATTGCAGTTTTAGAGGGGAAAATTGCATGGGATGCAAAAAGGAAAAAACTTGAGGTTTTCCCCTATTATTTTAAAAAGTATTTGCTGTAACTAGGAAAGCTTAAAAGTGAAGATGAGGTCAGGCTAACAAAGCGATGCATCGAAGTTTAGAGTATCTTAATAGGTCATTTGATTAACCATTCTATAAAAACTGTATTTCAAACGACATTTTTTGTCTTTTCCTGCCTACCTACCTACCTTTATATATTTGAGAACTGTCAAGACAGAGTTGTAATAAAAATTAAAGTTTGATATTTCTCTGGCATGTACAGAAATTCAGGGTGATTAAACAGGTCACTGATTACAGAGTGATAGAGTTTATTTGCTAACACAACTGTGTGCTAACACAGCTACCCACCGATTTTATTAGATGCCATTCATTTTCTTCAAATCAAACTAACCTATCAGCTTTGGTGGGTTCATGTTCCACAATACTAATCCAAATCAGCAAAAGGCAAACTAATCGAAAATCTTCCTTGCAATTTTAAAATAATGAGAAACATGTTATATAGTGTATTTTTCTGCTTCTATGACCACAATAGTACAATTATCAGGTAATACATAATTATTATATAATTTGGATTTTATAATGCTGTATGCAAATATGACTTAGGTCTCACAAGAAAGAGACCTAAGTTTCTTCCTTAGAACTCTTTAGCTGTTCATAGCATTAAAAATAAACCAAACATTGCAGCCTCCATACAACAGGGACAAGAGAATATGGCCCTTCTGCCTCTGCAGCAGTTTGCTGCTGTGCCTCACCCAGCTCTCTGAATGCCCAGGAAGGATATGGCACGTGAATAAGGAATTTCCAAAGTCTATGAGGTACTCCAGCTCAATACTTTCAGAAGTATTTCTCTACAAGTCATTGTACTGTTAAAATCAGTACTTGCTGCACAAGAACTACAGATACTAATAACTGAGTAGTTAGTAGCCTGAATCAGGAAACATAACTTTAATTACCTATCTGCAGGTTTGTTCATTTAAATTTTAAACTTCCATTTCAGTGTCATATTAGCTTTTGGTTTTGCATTTAATTCCTACTTTAATTAGAGTGGAATTTACTAGATTATTTTAAAATGTAAAGCATAAATAACTAATTTACCAAGAACTGATTTCATAAACACCTAACAAAGAGAACTTCATTTTCTCCATATTGTTCTTTTATATTTATATTCTACTTTGTTCATCCAAGTGAAATGTTGATTGTGACTGTGAGTTGCAAGCTGATTTTAAAGCATATTAATTAACAAAAATAATTCCTGGAAGAAAGCATTTGAACTGAAGTCAGTCAAGACAATATAAATGGACAGAGAAGTGGGACTGTCTGTCTTGGCTTAATCTACTGCTCCACTTCCCAGAAGCAACTAAAGCCAGATGTGAATAATTCTATTAGAAAGCATTCTGTCAGGAAATAATGATTATTTATTTCAAATGAAATTTAGAAATGCATGTTAATGAAATAAATGGATTTAAAACAGGAAGATGGTAGTTCCTTCTCAGGCAGTGACTTACTAGATTTTATGTGTTAGTAGCTGAAATATGTTGGATACTTCTGAACATATGGATATTTCTGATACACATTATTAATGAAATACCTCAAGCAGTGATCTAAGCACGCTCTTTTATGCAAGCCCTCATGTAATTTTACAGCACTTCATCTCTGAACAGTACAGTTCTGTTACTTAATTTGAAGTTACTCTCACGATTACTTGGTTTCATGCTGACCCACCTATGTCTCTATGGGCTGCAACTTCACTGCAAAGCAACATTCTAGAAGATCAAGTGATATGGTAAATGCAAAGTTTAAGATATTTCTTGCTGGTGAATAGTACAGAATATACCAGGTCTTCAAAGTGAAAACCTGAGATTAGTAAATCTTTTACATGGGGCACAATTAAGTAAACTTCTATGCAAAATAGCAGGACTATAGCAACCTGAAAATTCAAAATGTGTACTGAATTACAAATGTTTTTTCTGGACATAATTTAAAAGCCTCAAATGAACATGTCCTTAAACGAGGAGGTCTTTTGAAGGATAATAAATAACCTTTATTTTGAAGGGGGCAGAACGCTGCCTGAGCATGCAGAATATAATGTTCTGAACTCTGATAACAGATATGTCCTGGTGCTATTCCTGTCACCACAGATCAAAATTGTAATCGTAACTGTGGATTTTTAAAGCTCTATGTGTAAGACGAAAAGGATTTATCCTTATCGTGAGAGGAAGTAATTACATCATGAGGGAAAATATAACTATACAGAGAGTTTCCAAGCATTTGAGTATCAGATACTTAGCATAACTCCAGGGGGAGAAAGTTCTGAATTGGAAGAGGATAAATACAAGGGAAGAGGTTAAAGTTGCCCTTATTTCTAAAAGCAAGCCTTGGTAAAAGGAAATTAAAGATTAAAAACATGAAATATACAAGTGACAATAGAAAATAAAATGAGACCTACTGGTACCGGTTTTTGTCCTTCAAAGAGTTTTTTCTCGAATCGCTCCCTTCACTAAAATTATCTTCACCCTCTTCAGATTCCAAACTCCGATTGCAGCTCCGAATAGTTTGAAAGATATTGTTTGCTGTTGACTCTTTTTCTGGATTATTTAAACCATCTTGGCCTACTCGTTGCAAGAAATTATCTTGTCCACTGTAATCTGAAACAAACTAGAGATATCTAAAAGATTAGTATAGTAATAAATAGAATATTGTGTCCTCTACTTCTCATTGGAGAAATTTTTACAAGAATTAAGAATATTTAGCATGTACTTATTAGCTTCTAATGGGAATTTGTACCTACTTCCAATCCTAAACAGACCAAATCACTGCATAAAACAAGTAACATAAGTTACAATAACTCCTGCAAACTTTAAAAAAGCCTCAGTCTTAATCTCTTCATGTAACAGGGGCATTTTTCTTTTAAAACCAAAATGATAAAACTCAAAGGAATTGTTTCTTTTCATAGAGGAAAAGCATGATCCACTGAGCTTCTGAATTCCGATTTTAAGGGACTGAAAACCTTCCAATTCCCAATGAGTTAAGTGGAAAGTCAGAGCATTTAACAGAAAATAGTTACATCTTTAAGGATTTACATACTTACTTTATGCACCCGAAGTATAACCATGATCTTTTGGTATTAACTTTAATTTCTCAGTACTCCGATACTGAACTAGGTATAAACAACCAAATCTAAATTGCTACAGTAACTATGGGAATCAAATTGACGTCCATGTAACTGAACAGTCTGGTAACAGTCTGGTTTAGAAAACTTTAATTAGATGATGCCTTCGTATAAAATAATAAATAATATAAAATAAAGCACTGGATGGTTATGAACATAACCTCTTAGAATATCAATCTCATTTACCTCTAATGTTTCATCCTGGGAGTTATATCGTGGACAGATTCTGATGAGGCTTGATGCTCCATCCAAAACTTCACAAAGCTCTTTCAAAAATACACCACAGAAAGGAACGACTTTACAGCCTGGAATATTGAGTGCCCGGTTGACCGCCTTCCTGTATTCAGATGATGACTCATGTTGTGCCATAGCATCTTTCAGACTTCGCATGGTTTCAATATCAGACTGGTCCATAAATTGCCACATTTTTAAAACTTTTCTTGACCTATTCCAAAAAGAGATCACAACATTTATTAAAAAAAATAAAAACAATTTACATTCAAGTTCAACACTCGCAACATATATGTAATAGAGGAAATTATCATCATTACTCAGAAATGAGTGAATGAAATCAAGGTCATTATTTTTATGAAAATTCTGGTTGGTGGACTATTTTCCCCCCTTTGAATTATTAAAGAACAAAAGTAAAAAGCAGAAACAAGCAGTCTGATCTACTGAAGTAACATTTGACATTTTAATAAAAGCCCAGCTGCATAAGACATACAAGCAGGCTTTCTAACATTTTTCATCGTGTCATTGCCTTAAATTTATAAGGGCCTGGGAAGAAAGAAGAAAAGATTAGGGAAATGGCATAAAGATAAACCAGACAGTTTATTACAAATTCCTTTAGTTGTATTATGAATAATCCGTAAACTTAGCAAATTTTTTTTTTTAATTAAATTTATTTAAAATAATTTACATTGATTTTTTTCCCCATTTCACTCACAAAATAAATTAATTATTTTCATGGAAATAAATAAATCAGGACCATGTTCGAGCTCTCAGGCACCAAGGCAGTTCTGTAGATGAAAAGGATCTTTGATTTAGAACAGAAATAGCTCCTGATGCTCCCTGAGGACTGCGAGTACCGCTGGGAGGTCTCTCACCTTCTGAGCTGTATGTCTGTGCAATGGCATGGCCTGTCTACCCAGCCCTGGCCCCAGACATACCAAAAGGTCTGTAGAAATGCTAACAGCAGAACGTCCTTAACCCCACTTTCTCTCCCTGTCCCAGAAACACTGCTAATCAGCACTAGCCTTTCTCTCCTCTCTTTCCCTTGTGCTGTGCAGACGCATTAGAGATACAATTAAGCCCTTAATTTGCTTTGCATTTTCCCTCATGACTTACATAGCTTCGAGACTGTGGATGCATTCTGCTCAAAAAGATTCCTCATGTCTGTGAGCATTTCAAATGTGTTTTATATACCAAAAATGTAAACAAATAGCTCAATGAGAATCTTTACTAAACCATACAAACACTTTAAAGCTTTGTTACACAAACACGATATACAAGGAGGGTCAGAGCTAAGAGATGGGAAATCTGATCTTTACTCTTCCCTGTTCAGTCCGATTTGCTGCCCTCTGAACCTCCTGAGCAAAGGCACTGCTCTCCTGCTCACCCGGCCCTGTAGGAAGCTGCAGTTCTGTAGGAAAGCTACCAAGAAACTGTCTTTAAGCCCATACTCTGTCTTTCTGCTGGAGACACTGCAGGTCTGGCTATACAAGACCATGACAGCTTGAGATCCCAACATCAGTCAGTGTAAGAAAATTGGAGGGGTTAAAAAAAGAGGTTTAGCTGTTTGTTTGGTTTTGTTGGGGTTTTTTGTTGGGTTGGTTTTTTTTTACAATTTAAGATTGACCCTTTTAGAACATTACCACGATTATGTTTCACTTGTGTTCTGGAAACTCCAACCCCAAGTTACATTAATTTTAGTTGATTACAGATAAACCACAACTGGTTTCCCATCTTTTTTTCACATTTTAAAAATTTCTGTTTTAAAAAAGAAGTTTACTTTCTAATGTAACATATTTAGCATGTACCAGGAAAACCAATGGTGTCTCTAGAGCATTTTGAAAAAAACGGCTTTTAGCATGCTTCATTTTTCCAAAAGGGATTACTAGAAAGTCACATGGTGAGATGATGTGATTTAGCCACGGATTTCTGTTTAGTTCATTGTTCTCTAGAGACATCTGCTTAACAGAAGCTGCAGTGTAATCTATCACTGAAAAGCCATTTCAAAAAAAGTTGCCAGTACCTTAGTCCTGCCAGAAATTCCATTACAGCATTGTAGTTGCCCATATTCCAGCAGCATTTTGCCACATGTACTACATATGAGAAGACTTCTCTTTTCTCCTCCATAGAACCTGCAGTCAGGATCAGCCAGGTAACCCACGAGCTCACCTTGTAAAATAAAATGGACAGTACAGTCAGCCAAAGCAACATCACTTGGAGCATTCGTGCATACTTGATGGATAATGTAGGGTTTTTTCATTTCCTTCCATCAGTCTCACACTGAATAATCCTTGCTCTTACAACACGGACAGTGAAAGTTGATAAATTGGAATTTTTATTTTCACTTAATTTCCCAAAACTGGTAGTTGTATTTAATGTACAAATTTTCTAATTCCTATATGCACTGAACATTTAAAATAATTCACATTATCTATTTGCAAGATCATAAATGAAATAAACAAAAAAAACCCCTGCCTTCCTAGGTGTGCCTATACTACCAACTTCTATTTGGTGATTAATTAATGCCAGAATCAGAAATTAACTTAGTACATGATTCTGTTTGTATTTAAACAAATAAAAATCAAACCTTCATTTTATCAGCGTGCAGATTTTCTTTCCAGTTTATGTTCCCACAACATCCATAAAAAGTAGCTATATTTCACATGGAAACCTAATTTAAACCAACTGTTCGTTTTTACAATATGATTCCCTGGGGGCTTGATTTTTGTCATTGTGTAAACACTTCGGAAGCAATAAATGTGATTTGTTTACTGACACTGAGTTCCATTCTTTGGTCCTGAAGGATTCAAGTGTTTACAGACAATACCAGTGTGAGAAGAGGCTTATAAAAATTAGAAAATGTTAGTTCACCCCTCAGGGGGCATATACTTTTATTTAAAAAACGAAGCATGAGAAATAAAATGTAAATGCATTAGTACTAACAGGAAAAAAATCCACTAAAAATATATGAGGCTTCCATTTATGCAAGTCTATACAGACACAGTGTTCTGAGCCTCTCACTCCTGAGGGAGAACAGTCAAAGAATATGAAAAATCTAAGTTACTATTTAATCTTTCTGATGCCCAAATCAATCAAGAACAACAAATCAGAGATGTGCAGATGAGAAGACAAGCCATAGCTCCAATATAAGCAATGTATATGCGTGTACAAAAAAATCACATTTTTAAGACTGAAGAAATGAGGTTATAAAATCATTCTGTCTTTCACGCGGTGAGAACATCCTCGGGAGCGCATACCACGGCGATCGGGATGCTCTAACGGGACGTGAGGATTGGGGGACAACGGAACCGTTAAGAAACAGCGTTCCACCTGCTCCAGCCCTCATCAAACAGCTTGGGTATGGAAGGCAAGAGCTGGAAGAAACCCGCTTCAAGTCTAGTGATACTTGAAAGAAAACAGGTTAACTACTGTTTCAGTAATTACTGCATGTTTTTATAACTAACATGTAAGAATAGAAGAGCAGATAACAGGTACAGAGCTTTCAGCAAAGGCAGAACAAGCATCAGATCCAATGCATACACGTAAACATGCTCAAGAAGCTTTCCCAAACACAGCCTTAATGCACTGTTGCTGCAGAGGCCACAATACTAAAAAAAAAAAACAACAAACTATTCTTATTGGCTGCCCTATAGAAGATACTATATATAGATCCAATCGCTGTACCAGCTCTGAATGAGAACTTGAATTCAGCTGAAATTTTATTTGAAGTGCTCAATTGGTTATTTCTAAAATGTAAAAACTGAATCAACAAAGAAGTGCATACCTGAAGAGCATGAAGGTATGGAAAAATAATGAAAAAAACAGAGCACTGCATGACACGGGGGTCAAACCACGGCAAAAACAGAATAAAAGGTAATAAATTAAATGCATAAAAGTATCAGAAATTGTGAAACAAAACAGTTAAATCTGTGATTCAAGGTTGGCATAGATTTGTTTGTGTATGCTGGAATAAAATTACATATTGGTTTTGGATATTATTCCCATTTTCCAGAAATGGCTCTGTTAGGGAATGCAAATGCTAAACATGCAATGTCACAAAAAAAATTAGTATTTGTTTAGTATGAAATACCAAGTGTGGTAATGACAGTTTGATTAATATGTGTTTAAACATTTTAAAGAATAATGTAATTTTAAACAGATCTGGTTTAATCTAAGGTAGTAAAGATGTAATGATCAGGAGAAAACAGTATCAAGACTGCTAATGTCTAAAAAGGCAATTGAATTCAGACTCCCCACTAAGAAGCAACCTTGAAACTAGGACAGTCACTTGTTGAAATTTTATTTAATAGAGAGTTTAGGACTGCTATAAACAGTTACGATGAACTCTTACAAACACTCTGTAAAAGCAAACAAAAAATGATAAAGGTCAGCATGAACAAGCCTTCGCAGCCTCGAGGTGGCATATGTATATGTAAGAGCAAAATAAGGGTGCAAAAGGCAGTAGTCTCCCATGAAGTTTATGCTCACCCCTCTTGCAGGACAAGAATAGACTTACATGAAGAGTAGAAAACATTTTAAAAGTCTTTCACTAAACAAGAAGGAAAAATAAATTGTCTGAATCTCTAAATTTTAAAACAGAATGGGCAAAGGTAGATATAATGGATTGGGCAGAATCAGGGACAGAGCTGAGCATCTAAAGATATAACCCACTCCTGAAAAATAATGAACATGCCCTGCTTTAGAAACTTCCGTATTTTCATATTTCCTGGAGATCAGCGTGACGAGCAGGCTGGGATACTTCAGTCAGATGCAGACAATGGAAAATTTCATTCATACCATTAAATGTGTTGATGAACTTAGGAATGAAACAGAATTTTTCCTCTACATGTGCTACAGACTGTATCGACTTATGGTTCTTTTATGTCATATCTAGCAGTAGCCAGGAGTATAAATTGACCTTTCTGGTGGTTCTGAATAGCATCATGTCTCCATAAAGTTTTTCTATGAATTATTCAGAGACTGTTGGTTGATTAATCTGAATGCATCATACAGCCCTCAGAAAGGAGGATTATGGGCTTCTCAAAAAGCGTAATAGCCTGGTACCCCAAAACTGGTTTCTTGGAAGATTTCATCAGTCTGAGACTAGAACAGGGATGATTAAAATGCAACAGTACTGTTAGAAAGGAGGGAGCAGAGGAAAGGAGCTGTGAACAGCTGCCTCCTTTCATTCAGTGAGGTTATTGCCAAGTGCTGTGCCTAACATCTGCAAAACTTTTCTACTCCCAGCTTTTTTAGTGATGACAGCTAGAAAGGGAGGAGAATTCAGTCAGATAACGGAGCTGAGGGGGCATTTCCCCAAAATTAAATGTGGTCCTGGAGCCCAGCTAGGAAACAAACACAGAATTAAAATGCAGAACTATCAGTTATCCACTTAAAATGCTACAGGGGATTTTTCTCACAGGAGTTTTGAAGGTGGGAGATCTGGTTGAATCAATAGGCTTTAAAGGAGCAGAAAATCGAAGCTGAACTTCTGCTGGCTGAGGTCACTTCCCAGCTCTGAACTCGCTGAAGATTTTATTCTGCCCAGGCACATTGAACTGATGGATCCAAGAATTTTATCATGAAGAACAATATCCTAAAGCTCTTAGATAAATGCATACTGAAAAAGCTTGGGTATGGCATTAATTTGAGATGAATCTTCGTAATGGCCATAGCTAAATTGAACAACGTACAAAACACACTGAAATGCAGGTAAGTTGAAAGGATTGCAATCTTCAGGAAACATCATGTATGACAGCTTAGAGGAAACTTAGGTATATTAATTAAAACATACACTCATTAAACAACATTCAGTAAACATACTCATGAATTTTGTGATTTATTGATGTATATATGAACAGATATCCTTCCTCAAAGGAATGCCTCCATAGGAATCACTGACATTCTCAAATGACTGTATAGCTGCCACTGGATCCCCAAAATACCTGATAATGCATATACTACATTTTTGCTGCCTAGAATGCATAAAGCTTTCTCTGCACAGATGGTGTTCAAGAAGTAACAAACTTTTCAAGATCTTCATTCAAATGAAAGTTCAGAATTGGGATTCCTCAGCTGTTGCCTGTGCACACCTGAGCTAGATGCACCTCACAGGAAAGAAAAGCAGAGAACAGCTCCAGTATGTACGTATTTCTTGGTGACTATGGAAATCAGCTGGAAGTTGAATTGAAAACCCTGGGTTTTGCACTTTGGCAAGCAAGTAGCACAGACAGTATTCTGGAGCGGCACAGTTTCTCTGTCACTAAAACCAGGTGCGATCTCTACCTCCAGGAGGGGGTTTCCAGCAGGGTGAACAGAGCAAAGGGAGGCTCCATCCTGGCCAGAAGCAGGCACTGACTTCTGGACACTTCAGCCAGTTGGATAGAGACGGGCACCTCCTCTTCCAGCAGTTCATTCCCGGATGGCTTGCAGAGCTACCTCCCCAGCTGCATCACACCCCAGGAGCACCTAACCCGAGGATGAAGTACCACCAGGTAGCCAGCTGCCTGGTCATCAGGCTGCCGCTACAGCAGCGCGAGGGCTTCGCAGCTCTGGCAATGCCTGAACTAGCTAGCTCGGGGACCAGAGACAGCACACCCCAGCCAAAAGAGTGCGCAGCAGTAGCCTTGCCAAGAAGATCAAAATACGTTGCGAGTGTTCCTCAGAATGAGCAGTAACGCTTTTTGGACCAAATTTTTGTGTTAGAGATCACTTTAACGTCAGATCACAATCTACATATTGACATATTAATCATTATTTCCTTAGTTTACTTTTTTTCACACTCGACTTCCACAGTTCTGTTTACGTAACTGATTTTAAACTCCCTTCAGAACAGAAATCACCACAGCAAACCTATAATTAGATTTCCGCTGCACTGCTGATGAGTCTGAAGAGTATGAGAAAATGTATCCTGGCTTCATTACTGTAATCCACATGATTGCAAGACACAAGAAAAGTCATAAATTGAAGCACGATCCACTCAATCAAGTTGATAATAACATCCGTCTTTTCATTCAGATGGATAAAAATGAGTGTCCTTCAGGATTACTGCATGCTAATATTAAGTAGTAAACAAAGCAAATAAAATCAAATAGATACCTAGTTAAGATCTAAAGATTTTCTGGTGACCTAATACAGAGAAGCACTGACACCATTGTACCAAATTAATTTCAGATATATTGTAAAGTAGCCTCATTTGGAAATTTTCAGAGGTACAGGAGCCTCCTTCAAATCTGAGTCTGAGCACACAGGATCTGCATCAGATGTCCAGGCAATGCAAATTGTAGCTGAGCAATGATCTCAAGCACAGTAGTACACAAAAATCTGTATAGTTTTAGGGTTTTTGAAATGATCTTTTTATATCACCTCTTACTGTTTTAACTAAAATCTATTCTTTTCAATAAACTTTTGTTTAAAGGTTTTTAGGTTTATCTTACTTTGATCAAAGTTTTCAAATAAATTCAAGTTAGCTATTGCTAATGCATTTGGGAAAGCCATATTATAGCTCAGTGTTAATCTTCAAACATACTGTGAATATTTTTAAGTCAATGACTGAGTCTCATTCAATGTTTCAACTTAACTTGGAATTGTTCACAACTGTAGCAATGACAGACCTTTATTCAGGATAGACGAACCTTCCTTTTTCAGGACATCGCATTCCCAGAAGGCTCCAGAGATTTCTGATTTTCAGAATTTTCAGAATTCCTTTTTCGTTTGTATTTTTTTTAAAAAGGCAATTAAATAGACAGAAACTCAACTGCCAGAATTAAGAGTAGGAATATTTTTTTTTTAAACTCACAGCATTTTATTAACAAAAAACAAGCAAACCCACCCTAAACTTTTAAACATGGGAAATCTATATCAATCATTCCAAAAATATATGAGCCTGTGTTTTTGATTACCTAATCACCAAACTACCACTGATTTAAAGTCATGTCTATATGCTGGCAAAAATCTCCCAATTTGTCAGGCGCAGGATATAGCTTATTACTGATGTTCAGCTGCTTTTACTAATATAATATGAAGGACGTAAAAGAGATACCCATGATAGAACTTGATCCTCAAGGTATGGCACATGACCTTAAAGTCCTTACAAGTGTGAACTACAGGACTGTTTACCAATCCTGCTCCATGCACTACATAGGATGGAAGAGTGCATAATGCGTGTTGAATTATTAACTGTGTCCCTAAATTTGCTTTATGCCTTTTCTTCTTTTAGTCTTCTAATACTCACGATTATAATAATTCATATATATATATAAAATTATTTACTATCCTTTCTACAGCTGCTGGAGAATGTATTCTGCGATTTTTTTTTTAATGGGAATTAATTTATTGTTTCTCTTTTATCAGAATGTAAATGCAGGGGTGGTATTGAGGGAGGAAACTATTAAGAATCTCCACCTGCGAAGCCCACTGTTTTGTCATTTGTACTGCTTTACAGTCATTTCCCCAGCTCTTAAGTTTATAAGGCTTTTATGGCAATTCCCAAGCTACATACTTCAGTGGGTGATGCTACATGGAAGAAATGATGTCTTCTATTTTTATATTACATTTTTTAGGAACTTCATAATACTTGATAGATGCAGCTTTCAGAGGTGAAATTAGCAAACACAGCTGTATACCAGAAGTTTAACACTTACCATTACTAGCACGTAAAATAAAATCTTTTGGCTTACCACAAAGTAAGACTACAGTACATACCTTCTCTAACACCTAACATAAAAATTAGCCATGGAAATCTTTCTATAATAAATTGTAGCTGATTTAACTACTGCCTACACTGGAGCAGGAAAGCAAGCAATTTTAATACTGACGAAATAAAGTGTGTGTATGAGAATACAAAACAAGAAGTTGATTTTTCAGGTATCCAAAGGATAAGCATGACAATCTGTAACCCATTTAACCAAGCCATTCTGGTTTTAATGATTTTGTTTGATAAAATCAAGAAATTTAAGTAAAATCTGAAGAACATGAAAAATCCATGTAAAACAATAATCTGCATCAGATATCATGCAGTATTTATGGCAAGAAGGAAAAACATACATTATCTTGTTTAAAAGCAGAATTCTTAGTATGTCAGTGTACTCTGGTTTCTTCCTCTTAAAAAAAAATAATTAAATCTACCTTTCACAACATCACAAAATCTTTCCACAAAGTAAAAGCGTTGTTGAGGGATATTATTCTTGTAAAACTATAAGGAGCAGATTCATATTTATGAGGCTTTTTAAAACACTAGCAGTATGCAGCATTAGCACTAATAGCTGGCTATCATAAGTTGCTTTGCATTGCTAACTGTCCACAAACCCATCAGTGCATACTGATGAATCTAAGGATCACAGTATATAACACAGAATTGGTGTATTTTACATGGGTTTCACTAAAGTTTCATTATTAAAATTTTTGGGCTTTTGGTACAATAAGCAACATGAATTTTTAAATCTGAGTTTTTTAAATTGCATATCTTATGAACAGATGGTTCACTTTACATGCTTGAGTGAAATTATATAACCTTACAAAGAACATTTACCATTTTAAATCTGATTAAACACTATTCCAAACAAGGACTGGAAACAGTTTGATATTTGTACAAACACAATCTTTTTAAAAGTATTATGCAAACCCATTTAGGCCTCGCAAAAATATGCTGAACTAAGAGACAGAGCGCAATATTTATTTACATTCCATTATTTCAGTAAAACGATATGTCTCTGTTTTGCTAGTGAGGGTTTAAATTTGTGTTTTGAATTAACAATGAAGAAAAGTTACAAATTTAAACCATTAAAAATAAAACTATCATTATCAATTAGTGTCCTAAATAGCCATATTTTTCATTAACTTTACTGAATATAAGAATGACTTAGTGAATGATGAGACCACCGCAGTAGCAGTGCTATACTGGAGCAGTTCAAATATTTTTACGTTCTTAGCTTATTTTTCAGCAATTCAATCTTTCAAAAAAATCACCTTATGTATTGAACTTCTTATTTTGCATTTTCAGTTCCATAGTAGGACTACATTCAGACAGCTGTTTGAATGATATTTTAGTCTGGTGCAACTTTCAAACTAAGACAATCGCTTTGTACGCGTATCTCAGCATGGAAAATTAAATGCTTCATTTTGTTTTAAGTTTTTATTGCTTTTCTCTTACTTGAAGCCGTGGCCAGAAAGATCAAGTTACAAGAGACTCTTTTCATGTTTATATAAAGCAATACTTGAAATTATTTACAACATTTACATAAACATAAATGTTTACAACATGTACATTGAACTTGTGTTTCTGTGGTTGCTTTGCTGGCGAGAGGCAGAAGAGTGGCTGGGAGTAAAAACCATAAACGTGCAAGAATCTGGGAGGGTAAAGATACAGAAAAAGAAACAGGTGCCCAGGAAGACTGCGGCATACCGTAAAGGTATGATACCGAGTAAGGACCACTCGGCGTGCGAGGTAAAGCAGCAGGGCGAACTCGTAATAGCATACAGGAATCAGAGAAAAGAACTAAATGAAGAAGAGAAAGGCACAGCAGGCAACAAGGAGAGATGGAAAAAAGAATGCTGTTACAGTTCTCAGGGTCCTAAAACACACTTAGGTACCATTTTCCTAATCTCTTCCCAGCTACAAGGGCTCTGCTAACTCTGCAGAATCTCTTTAATAGTTTCCTCCCACAGTTTTTATACAACCATGAAAACTAAACTTCTGGTAGTCAGTGCTCTAGCAGAGCAGAAAAATGTATTACTACTATTACTACTATTATTATTATGTGCACAGTCTTAAAGAATCCAAAAGCCAATAGTTTTGCAAAACTAGATGTTACTATGTTTCACTCTCCTCCTCCCACGCTAGCCACTAATTCAGAATCAGCTTTTAATTACATTTAGTAACAGGAAAGACTATCTGTCTTTATCTTGATCCACTGCCTTGCTTTTACAAGACTCTATCATCAATTTGATATTATTAGAAGCAAATGAAATATCAGCTGTGTCTCGCTGATGAGTACATGTTGTGCCCAAGTCTCCAACTTTTAAAGACTATCGGTTTTATTTATAGTTAGTGATATTGAATGCGTGTAGCCCAGTATCTTCATGACAAATAAATACCGAATAGCAAAATACCTTCTAATTATCTGAGTACATGTTGCACAGGCTACATTATAGCTTTAAATTCTTCTAGCACAGTCAAAAAAAGAAAAAAAAATTAAAGAGCTAAAACATTTAAGAATATTTGAAATATCTACAGGTGGATTTGCTTCTTCCAATCCTGTAAATCTTAATTAATTACTGAATCAAAATTACACGCTAGAAACTGGCACATGTAACAGACCCACAGTTTTTTCTCAAATACATCTGGCTCAGCAATATATTTATCCTTATTTATATAGGGATACTATGCATCCTTAAAATATACAGAAAGATTCTTCTCTATCTCAAAAAGATTTAAAGATATATTAATTCCTATATTGCAACACTTCCAAGTTTGGAGCTATACACTTTCTGAAAATACAGAAAAAGTCCATCATTTTAAAGAAGGCTTCCCTTACTGTCTTCTGGCAATAAAAACAGAATTGGAACAAACAGAATATTCTACCGAACTCATTTCATAAAAATCTTATTTAGTCACCTGCTGTTGAAATTTTGAACCAAATGCATTCAGAATATCTGCAACAATGTTTTCTTCAAAACATTTATAAAGAAATAACAGAACTACTGATACTAACAGGTAAGGAAACAGACAACGCATAGGAACAAGATGTATAACACAAACAGAATTTCAGGTCGAATAGGTTAAAGGGACAGAAATGTCATGCCCTTTCTCAGGCTGTTGCAAGAAGAAAGTGAGAGAAAAAACAACAGGATCCATTCATTCTAGTGCCCAATTTTCCTACAATACATTAAGTAAAAAACAAAATTACTTTCCACGTTTTCAGTTTCTCCTTTAAATGTCTTCTGAAATATTACAAAGAATTTTTGTTAAGTTTTTATACAGTACAGAGACAAGAGGTCAAAACACAGAAACTTCATGACAACTGAGATTACAATCTGCCATCCTAGAAAATTAGGATGACCACTGGATCAATGAAAGTTTAGGAACATATCTGGGGTCTAAAAGCGTAGCAGTTAAACTTTTCCTTTTAGTAATTTAACTTCTTCTTGGACTTTGTATATCTGTTAAATCTGATCTAAACTTCAGGATTAAGGAATAACTGAAAAAAGCTGCGTTTTAATCACAGTATTATAAAAGAACATTTCCAATAAATAAAGTTTCCATTTCAGCCACATTTAGATGTCTAAGATAGTGCCTGCACTGCCTAGAAGAGCTGTAGATGCAGGTGAACACAATAGAATTTTCTCTCCTTTTTTCTAAATCCAACAAAATTCTTTGTTTGATTTTCAGTGTTTGATGCCACACTATTGCACTATTGTATTACTCCAACAAAGTGATTGATTGGATCTGTTATTTACATGGGAATTAGCACCTTGCTAATTGCAGAACACCAGGATGCATTTCTTCTTAAGCAGACAAACCTATTTATTTATTTTCATTAATTCTGAAATATGTGTATTTCAAATCCATTAGAAGCATCTACTCCACATGTTGAAAAGTCCTCTAATTCTTTGATTATTTTTTAATTTAACTTTAGTTTTATGAACTATTTCTTAAACAGTAGTGACCAGGCTTTCTATAGCAGCATAAGTTATTTAAACTTCAGTGGCAATCTCCACCATGACCATCATCTTTCTATAGTACCTCTAGGGAAGCGAAGCCTGAAAAAAACATGTCTATATATGTAAATATTACAAATCTTTAGTGACTAGGCTATATGTCGTATGAACTTCTATCTGTCTGAAAATTCCATCAGAGACAGTAAAACCTGCAGACAAACTGCAACATTAACAGATTATAAGATTCTTATTTTCCTGTGAATATTTTATTTCCCTGTGAATATTTTATTTCCCTGTGAATTTCTGTACAGACTTGAGAGCTGGAATAACCCAAAACTTTTAAAATACAAATGAAATACAATCTGAGAATGTATTCCATCCATTTTGTGGGATTCAAGCAGATCATTCATGACTGACCTTTCTCACAACGTATTTTTGAAACAAGTCATTGGGTGTTCAAGCTCCTTGTCATGGCAGACACCTTGATTAACACAGTAGGGAATAAACTGATACTTGGAAACCCATGACAAGAAGAGACTCAGGGAAATACACATGCCTGAATCCCCTCTAGTAACTGTATGTCAGGTCTAAGCCATAACCATGCTCTCTTAAACAAAGGCAATTTCTGTTTCGCAGCCTCAGCAGCACAGGATTTGCCAGTCGCATGTTTGTGCTACTATTCATGGAGTGCTTGACAGTAGCTTTAATCCATGCTATCCATCTTTCACGTCTCTACACTACTTACACTACTACAATTTTTCCCCCCCTATCATTCTTGACAGTGAAAAAAAAAATGTATACATGAAGAAGATCTAGAGTGCTATAATTTCCATCTTTTAGAGTGAATATTAATAAAGGTATCTATTTCTCCAACCTTTGTTGTTTATTTTTTGAAGATCTTCATCTATCAGAAACAAAAGCCACTCAGTTATTAGTTTCATCCAGTATCTGTGACAAATAAAGGTATCTCCAGCTGCAGTTGAGTTCCTTGCTGTACCCCTGAATTTAAGGTCAAAGCACTCACTAAAGCCACGCAAACAGGGCAAGGTGAGCGGTTCTCACAGCTCCAGAGGTAAATGAGTTGTGCCTCTTCCATAATATAGAGGGCTCAGTCCACTAACACCCCGAGCAGACACTGACATTATGACAGCTATGTTCAGATTGTTGCAGGTTAAAAATGAATTGTGTGGCTCTTCAGGCAAGGTGTAAGCAGGCTGTGGAAACCTTGCCACAAAGACAGTAACAAAGGAGCTCTCCTAAACATTTAAGTTGGTTACCTTGCCTTTAAAGCAGGAATAGAGCTCCTATTTAAAAAAAAAAAAAAAAAAAAAGTCAGGCAAGGCCCACAAATTAAATTTATACCACCTATCACTACTTTTTTTTTTTTGCATTGTCACTCAGTAACACCAAGATACTGGTTAATGTCTGGCTGGCCAAAAGCCTATTCAACCTCCGTCAAGGAATGGGCTCACACATCCCACTTTAACGCAAAGTCCTTCTGTGCTGGGGCACAACCACAACTTTTCTCCTTGCGTGTTAAGTTACTTGTGATGCAGATTTCTCACTATATGCTTCTTAACTTGGTTTCTGAATTTTTTTAATCCTTTTAATACTTTTCAGCTCCTCTCATCAGGCTCACAATGCTGTGATCTCAGAACAAGAGTATCTGACAAAAATGTATTTCCACTGTCATACTAAGACACCTAATAATTTTCAGAAGTCTTGCAAGACTCTCAAGATGTTAAAACAAGCTACAGATACAATGAAACACTGAAGTTGGCAAAAGCTCCAGCTACTGTCATCCTGCCTTTCTACAGAAAAAAATTTTAGGAAGTGTTCCCGATTGATCATCAGCATTAATGTGATCACTGAATCACTTCCAGTAGTTTAAGTCACAACACTTTACCCAGGTAATACAGCAAAAGAAAATGCACATTACAGGCTTCATCCAGTGTTAGACAGTATGCCCACTATTATGTTTTTCCACAAATGAGAATTGAGTAGGAAAAATAACAGCAGTTATTTATTGCACATTCAGCCATGTTAATTGTCTTCAAGTACCAATTTTATTTACTGCAGAGGGCAACTGATTTCTGATTCAGTTCTGCAATTCTTCATAGACTATTTCCATGCCGAACACTTAAGGCTGACCACTTACCATAAGTGCTTTCTCCTGTGTAAGTCTTTCCTGTACCTTTTAGACCCCACTGAGGTTTAAATACTGTAATTTTGATTAAGCAACAGTAACCAACAGTAAACAGAAAGGTTTAAACAAATTATTAGATATTCTATCTATCTTGCCAGTAACTATTTAAATCATTCAGATCTAGAAAACAACAGTTTTGTAACAGCAAACATATTTAACGTGTAAGGGAACCATGCGATGTTTCCCAATATCTACCACTTGATCTTGCACTCTGCAGTCAATGGGAGTTTGCAACTTCAGTGATGAACGGGGGTTTCTGGGAGTTACTGGAATTTAAACAGTAAATAATACTAGTAAGATTTACCTCAATAAGACCAATTTTTTCCCCTACTTTTCACTTCAACTCACTTTTTAAAAGATATCTTAATAATTTGAAAATATTTTAATCTTCATTATTTTTAATTATTTTATAATACTCCTGCAGCCCTCATTCAATCTGTTTCCATGAAAATGTCAGTATTTTTTCTATTAAATAAAGAAGTTCCTTTATGTAACAAAACAGCAATTATTGACTGTCATTTTAAACAAGTGTTATAAAGTGCTCCTCATCAATATGTAGTGTCAGAAAAATTACTAAAAAGCTATTGCTTTATGAAAAATCCTCTATATACTATAATTGCTCATTTAACAGAATGATGGCATTAAATTATTTTTTTCCCATTATGTATCAGAAGCCTGTCATCCTGAAAGTCATTCTGGCTCCCACATTATAAATACACTTCAGTATTTCTATAGGCAATGCCAAAAAAAATCAGCAAGTGCTCACTGACTTTTGCCAACAAAAGCATGACTCTCTGCACAAGAATTTTCTTGCCATTTATAAACAAAGACATTTTGAAAGTTCACGCTTGTGATTGGCTATGGCAACTGATATACTGCACCATAAGATAAAGCAGATAGCAAAATAGTGATTTATCACAAGCACTAAATATTGTACAATAATTCTATTTAAACATATATAACAACTATGTTTAAAAAAAGGTATTCCAGATTATACTTAAAACAATCCATTGCACTAAATATTATATAATCTATGCACCGGACGTTCAGGAATTAATTCAAATTATATGAAAAATCATCCTGTAGCATTACCAAACAAGTAATGCTAGACCACAAAAATTGTGAAGTCACAAACCTCTAACACTAAAAGATAATGTTGACTATTTTACCAAAAGGCAACTTTAATGTTAAAATTCTCATTGATATGGAATAGCCTCAATCATTTCTGACAAGACTTCTTCACCACCTGCTTGCTCTTCAATCCTGTGGCTGTTCAGTGTCAGAACACATGACAGTCAATCTAATTTGTACAGCTAACTGCAAAATGTCCTAACAAACTGCTCTGGCATTGTGCCTCACCAGGTCATACCAGAGCTTGACCACTTCACCTCTTTCCCACTGCCCTCACTGTGGTGATCGCCGTGCAAGACCACAGGAAGGAGGACCCTGCCTGGGTCAGGAGCTAGATTCCTGTCCAGCTATGCACCAGCCACAGTATTTTCCTAAATACAGTAACTAGAGCTAATGCAAACAATTTTGAGGCTCTCTCTAAAGACTGAATATTGTATTTGCAACTTTTATTATGTTCCCGTAATAGAATTAGGTGAGAGAAGCCAACATATTTACACTATTTTAGTTCCTAAATCTCAATCACATGCAAGAAAAAGGAACATTTCGAAACATGCTAAATATTCAGTCACTGATTCTTATTTGCCCAGGAAGCAGGAAGTTCCCTGGGGGTTAATACATATTCTGCTCTATCTATTTAATTTTGTGCTGTTTTTTTTGATACCAGCACAATTTTCATCTCTTATTAAAGCATAAGAATGCAGTGGATAACAAACTAAAAGAGCATAAGACAAGACGCTCTTCATTTTATTCCACTTCTATGAATCTAGCAACTGCTAACATTGCATATGGTTCACACAAAAAAGGAAAAAATAAATTGTTTCATTTTTCTGCAGCTAAAACCTGTGGTTTTATTTAGGGGGATTTTTTTTGTTGTTTTGTTTTAGGTTGGGTTTTGGGGGTGGATTTTTTCTACAGTTTTGTCAATCCTTAATCAATTTTCTATTAAACTCATCAGAAGATCACCTTCCTAAAAATAAAGTAAAATCTTAGTAAAGAACTCACTTTGGCTTACGGAAATGTGCCATGCCAAATGACACTTCTTTGTATAACAACATTCAAGACACACACAGCGATTAAATAAATAAATAAATAAATAGTGCAGATTAGTGTAGTTGTATTATACAGAATACAGAAACTTCTAGTTTATAATACTTTTGTGCTGACTCCTAAGATCATGCTTAGTCTACAAAAATCCAAAACAAATAAATAAAACTCCAGCTCCTGAACAAAATAATAAACTGACTGAAAGTATACCCCATACTGTCATTATAAATAAAAGAAATACAAGCCTGTAATTTTTTCCTTCCTGTTTACTTTACAACGTGCAAGAAAAACTTAGGTTGCAGTTTTCCAAACTCACTGAGCAAATCGGTCACATAACTCCTATTAAATTCAGTGGAAGTTATTTAGCTAAATCCCCTGGTCATCTTAACGTTTTAAAAATTTGTCATTACAGCTAAATTCAACTCTGAGAGATAAAAGAAATAACTAACCCACAAATAAGGTAATAACCCTTATGAAAAATGATTTAAAAGTTTTGTCTTACCTCATTAAACCTTGTCACAAGATCTTCTACAGCATTATGTTCACCATTTGGGGAAGAAAGAATAGTAGCAGATATTGAAGCTTTAATAGACGGCAGCTTGCTTTGACATTCGGCATTACCCAAATCCCTGGTTAAAAAGCAGAGGTAGTCAATGGGTAAGACTTTCCGGTAGAGCTCCTGCTCCTGCTCGGTCAGAATGCTGGCAACCTCCTCCGGGAACTGGATGAGGTGCTGCAGTTCGATCAGCTCTCTGCTGATACCAGCCACATTGGAGGGAAGGACGCTGGAGCCAGCCATAGATGTACACGCTTGACGTTCTAAAACAAAACAAATAAAAAATTTATTAGGTTTCGCCTTTAACTCTTGGACTGGGCTATGCAAAAGCAAGACAACTTGTTCTTTTTGTTCTGTTAAACTGTTCATTCATTTACTTAGCAGTACACTATATCCTAACTACTTCATATTTAAACAACCTAATACGTTCTTTTAGTTGGGGTCTTTCTGCATATCTCTATATCTGGTATTAGCTAGGTAGCTGGTAACTGGGGCTTCTGAGATTGTTAAGCTACCTGCCAAAACGTGCTTGCTTCCTGACT
This sequence comes from Calonectris borealis, assembly GCF_964195595.1. Taxonomy (NCBI): domain Eukaryota; kingdom Metazoa; phylum Chordata; class Aves; order Procellariiformes; family Procellariidae; genus Calonectris; species Calonectris borealis. Next base: position 25,705,345 of record NC_134318.1, read on the forward strand.
TATCCAAACGCCTGCTTCAGTCACCAGCAGTCTTGTCAAAACTTCAAATAAAAGGATCGTCTGGGCAGGGTGTGGCTCTGTTTTGCCTCCATATTAGAGTCCACGGTGCAAAGGCGTTTGAGGCCTTGACTAGGGCATCGGGACTCTACTGCCACAAGAAATAATGTATAATGATCACATAAAACCCATATGGGTCAGCATTTTTCTTCATATTCCTCGTGCTATAAGCTACAATTTATCTGAGCTTGCTGCATTGTGAAACTAAATGTCCGAAGTTACAAAACATTTTTCATTCCTCTGGAAAAACGCATATATTTGGGAGTATGCATGTTTTATCTGTTATTACAAAACATTCATGTAGTTTTATAATATCCTAGCAATGATGTCCCTTGAAAAATAAAATTTTTCCTAAGAAGGAAGAAGCCAAGCTTTGCAAGACTGTGTGGGAAGCCTGAAACATCAACACAATGATTCCAAAACACTGAGTATGAGTCTTCTGACTAGATAAGTTTAGAATGGGTTCTCTGAACAATAATTTTTCAAGAATTACTTAAATGTATAAACGGTCATAGTAATATATTCTGTACTCTTCTTCCTTCCCAGGAAAAGGAATTTGGTTTTTTGCATTACTTCACAAAATATCTTTAGAGATTTTCTGCACACATAATGGAGGTACACTCCAGATCTATCTTTTACTTCAATTTTTTTTGTATTAATAAACTCTCATTTCATACAGGGAGCAAATATCCTTTCTGTTCTCTAAAAAAACCCCAAGTTCATAATGACTGTTTACAATTAATTCTCTTGTAATAAACATAAAATAACGCTACATGAGGTTTCTCTTGTTACATTCATTTTATGGAAACTCTATTATCAATCAGTGAGAAGTTAAAAAGACAGAAAATGGCCTTTTCTTAATATATTCTACTAAAAGTCAAAAGATAAATTATAGCAACTCTAAATAAAGCCTTTGGGCTAACAGAACCTGTTGAGAAATTTTCAAATACATAAAAGGCTTCTGAAAGAGCCAAAGAGTAATTGTTTCTGTATTGAGACTGTTGAGGAAAAAAGCAATGGACTTAATTTGCAACAAGCAATATCCTTGTTACATAGTGGAGAACAGGTATAACTTCAAGGACAGTGAAGTAGTGCTGTACAATATCTGCAGGTATCAAGAAATCTCTGTCACTGAAACTCCTGCAAGAAAGATTGGGGGAAAAAAAGGCAGTTAAGAACACCATGTTGACATGTTGATCCTCTTTTCGGCAGCTGGTGAAGCGCAGTGAGCTTCTGGGCTTCCTTTCAATCTTGTTTGCTTTGATTCTACGTGAGATTCCAATTCTGTTTTTCACTTCAATCTGTGCGGAACCATTCTGAAAGATTTTGTAAGAAAAAGCTCTTAAAGCTCATTTGCACGTTCTTGACTTTGCAACAGAGCATAAGCTTATGCCAAAATAAAAACAATGCAAAATATAATGTTCATTTTATATTACAGGGGTTGTATATTTGCATAGTGCTTTGCATATACGGACCGAACTCTCACTGTCACAACCAGTGTTATCTCAGAAAGGGGAGGATATGGAAGGCATGACGCAAACATCCGCTACCACCCATTTGCTCCCTAGAAGTCACAGTGCCTCGCTGACGCCCCATGCATGACAACTCGTCTCACTCAAGGGCTTTCCCGGGAAATATGAGGCGCCCTGCCAGCCAGGAGAAGGCAGAGAAAGTACAGCCTGTACCAGCCCCTCCTGTGCCTCACTGCTAAAACTGAGGGTGTACAGGTTGTGTCTACGTTGACAATTTATTTTAGATCACAAATGCACTTTTGAAACGAATCTCCCAAACATCCTCACTTACTGTGCTTTAGTTTACAGTCTTGGAGCACACAAAGTGGATCCTTTTCAGATGAAACTGCACCAGAAGATGTGCTCCCAGAAGGCAACTAACGCATCCCAATTGCTAACAAGCTGTAGCTGTCAGCAGCATCCCAGCTCTGGGGAGGACACTGAGGTCAGGAAAGAACAGTTGGATCAGGCAGCTCAGATCATGGCTTGGCTGCAGGTGATGACATAACGCAGGAGAGAAGACAGCAGGTAGCATGGGCAATGCAATGCCACAGAAATACTGGTGCTTTGCAAATTCAACGTTATTTGGTAATACAGTTATAAATACCTTATATCTATCTATATAGTAGGAAAGGAAGGCGTAACTCTATAAGGGGCGCCAAGTCAAGTAGTGACAGATGGAAGAGAGATAACACGCAAGTGAAGATGAGCTGTTCGCCGATGCACTGCTTGCTGACGAGATTTGGGGGTGCATTCTCAATAATTCACGTTCTCCATTACAATATTAACTACAAAACCTGCCCACATTCACACTTTCAACATTTCCACATTGTCTCGGAACTTCAGCCTTGCTCGAAGACCTCGAAAACTGGCAAAGGTTGACATGGAATTTGCAACAGGCTAGAGCACTGTTCATGATCCTATTGCACGCTGCCTTGCATAAGTATAATCACCTCCAGGCTCCACTTACTACAACCTCTCACATCTAAGAACAAGGCTCAACACACCAAAGTGATCAGAGGTAAGAAGGTGGCTCCACAGTGTATCTCTGGACTGCCAGAAACTCGAGGAATATCTCATTTGAGTTTTATTCACTAGACTGGCTGCCCACTGATGAAGTCCAGCAGAAAGCTAATGCAGGGATTTTGAAAGCCTTTAATGAAACTACCTTTAATGGCACCATCATCTTCCGTAACGAAGGCTTCGCAAGCCAGCTTCATTCTAACAGAAAAATGAAGCTGTGAAAAATAAAATCTTTTCATGGAAGCTAAGCCAAGGTGATTCAAGCCACAGGCTAAACAAGATCAGCCACTGGTATTGCTGGATTTGGAAGAAGACAGAAAATAAATAAAACTCTTCCTGATTCAAAAAACTGAATTTCAAACTAGCATTTCTCAATTCTCCATTAAACTGGAAGAACTAAACAAATGCTGCGTCTTTAATGTAAGAGTCTGTGGAACAACCTGCTGCAGCAAGAGTGCAGCTGATATCCAAGGAGAGGCGGAGAGGCACACAGGCAAACAGAATTATAAAGGCTTACAGCTCATGGCTAAAGTATGGATATAAATACTGAAGAAGTGGAAATATAACTTATTTCTTTCATCCATAATTCATATCTTTGCAAGTCTTGGTTATTGACATATTTCACCTCTCCAGATTCCGATTTTTTTATCTTTCCTCATTCCAGTCTTCTGTGTTTTATCACAGAAAATCCAGGATCCTCATTCTCAGCTTCACCACCTCCATGATTTACACTCTGCACAAAAGTCTACTCCTTTTTCTTTCTCTCTTTTTATTTGCCTGTACTAAACTAGTCTTTTTTCTGGACTTTTTTTTTTGTGTGTGTGTCTAAGACTTTTATCATTTTTCACGCCAGGAACTGATCTGTGCTTCTCTGTTTCTGCTATAAATTCCCGAGCCAGTCTCATCCACAAGTCCTCTAGCTTTGTGTTGTCAGTTTATGTTCTTCAGGAAATAGATCATATCTTTCTGTGCTTCAAAGACCAGGTCTTTAGATTAACTTGCAGAATGGAGCTGCTTTCAGGCCAAAATCACAGTAGATTTTGTTAAGAGTTAAGGCAGGATACAATCCTCACTAAAATCAGCTGCTGCTGATTAATGGTATTATTCTTTGTGCTCTACCACATCAAGTTAATGCTAAAACTAGCAGAAGAAAATGAGGACCCTGACTATTCATTTGCAAGTTGTCTAAAGCTGGAATTGATAGCTTTGCTTATCCTTCTGATAAACAGCTGAAGCAGATAATCTTTTAAATAGCAAGCACTGCTTTTATTAATCAAAACAAGATAACGTCTGCCTAGCTTTAAAAAAAGGACTCATGGTTGACTTAATCATTGCTGATACACATGGGAACAAAAAGGTCTCGTCTTCTCTAACAAAAGAATAATCTATTTAAGAATGGGAGAAAAATACAGAATGCCTCCTTCAGGATATTACTCAGCCTAGGCTCGCCATAAACTCTAAAAAACACTGTCTCAAGAATTACTCATTTTTATTTTTTTAAAAACTTTCTACAAGGTTTAGTAAGGAGCTCTTCTATCAACAGATTAACTTCAAATTAACTCAGCCTTTACTATCATAAAACTTAGAATTTCCATACATCTTGTGTATGTATAGGCTCTATAAAAGCTATACCGAAAAAATAAATTTCATGTATGTAAAAACTGTGTGTGCATTTTTGTATGTGTATACAAAAAAGTTTCAAGACAGTCTTGAAAAAACTGTTTTTTTCTGGTGTTTTTCTCTATTGAACACATTATGTTTGCGTTTGCTATATTAGCAAGAGGTTGATTCAGTATTTTTTTAATATGAAAAAGAGGGAGTTCACTTTAAGGAAAAATACAAAGAAACTTTTATAAATAAAAACATGAAAAATACTGCTAGAAGGTTAGTGTTAATTATCTGTAATCACTCATATAATTTTTCCACATTTGTACGTTCTACTAAACACAGTAGTTATGTGACATGTGATACGTCCTAACAATAAAAGCAAAATTATCTGTACGTTTACCATATTTCTTGTAAAGCTGAAGTTAAAAGGTGCTTATTTATTAAATCTTATTTCATCATGCGCACAGATAATTTATTAATACACAATACGATATAAATGTTGGGCTGCGGCAATCAATTTTCTCTAAGCAGAACTTCAGGATTGGGTTTGAGCAAAGTAAGTGGAATTCATACAAAGACAGAAAGAAAATAAATACGGCCCTGACTGTAATCACACCAATGTCAAAAGTGCTAATCCTGCATAAAATTACAGTTGCCAACCATGCAATTTGTACTTTGATAAAATCACATCGCTTTCCATGTGAATTGTGACCAAGTAAGGACAGTGGTACAGAATTATTTTCATCCCAACTCAAACACAACAACTCTTACTTGTAGGAATGTGCTATGCATATGGGAGTATACCCAGGGAATAGCCACCGTATTTTTTAAATGATCACAATCTCAAATGAGTAAACCTGCCAAAAAGGTGAAAATTGACTTTCAATAAAGTTTGATGAATTGACAAATGAGATAACCAGATTTGTGTCTTAGTTTTATTTCTAGGTTGCTTTTTTTTCTACACTTACCTTGAGGAAACAAACCTATTCTCTCTATACATTCGAAAAACAGCAGTTTGAAAGCAGTAAAGTGAAAATTACACTGTAATTGTGTAACTGTGCTCACTCTCTAGAAGGCTACTGGGGGAAAATCCTGTGATTACGGCAAACTGTGGGTTCTAAAACAGGAAACAGATTTCAATAGCTGTAAGAATAAAAGTAATTATTCAACCTATTATAACATCTTATAATTCGGTTGCTTTTTTGGTAACAGACTCTGCTTCCATGAAATTATACTACTGTGACTGAAATTACACAAAAATCTTAGGGGATTATTTTTCTCAGCTGGTATTAAAAGGTAATGCAATAAATGGATTATAATAGAAGCCTTTTTAACAAGGCATGCTACAGACATCATCCAAACTGTTCATATGCTTTAAGAGAACATATGGATTATGTTTACAGTGAGAAAACAAAAGCAGACCATGGAAAAAAACAAAAAAGAGCCACAGGTGAACAACTGTCAATATATATAATACAGAAGTGTTCTGTTCAAAAAAGAGGAAAAATACAATAATAAACTCCCCCAAACAGAAGACACGTATGTAATATATGACAGTTTAATTGAACACCAGCTTCAGACAGAGATCAGCATAACTGGGATAGCATTGTTTTGCTGTCCCTTGGATGCGACATATCTCAGTACCATAATAACCAAACCAACAAGCTTTTGTTAATTTCCTGTCCTCTTCTCTATAATTAAAAACATATCTCTCTCTCTTTTAATGAACTTTAATTTACTGTTATCAATTTTGACTGCAAACATCTCACTTCAGTATCAAAGGGCCTGATATTAAACTCAGTTGGGAAGCTTGCCACAGAACAGGATCAAGTTCAGGTTTTATTTCACTGTAGAAACCACTGAAATTAATAGATCCCATTTCTTCTTCAAATTTACTTATGAGTCAAGTAATGAAAGAATCACAAGATGAACGTGCTCTCTCTCCATATCCCTAAATCTAGCAATATGAGCTACCTCTTAAAACTGCATATCAGCATGCATTGTAAATTATTAGCAGGGGGGCTCTGGAGCTACAGGGTAATTGCACTAAATAAAACTGGAGTTCAGTATGACCTAAGCATCAGTAAGCAGAAGATAATACTCTGAGCAAAGGAAGATTTCCAGATGATGACTTGAAGAAAAGAAGATGAATTTAGCCAGGGTCTGTATGGAAAACAATCTTTTATTAGACCAAGTAATATTACAGACACACTATGGGGGCACAAGATCTTTTTCAGGTTTGGAATAGAAACAGCAAACTTCAGAGCTAGTTTGAGAATACCTGCTTTGAGTTTAATTTGATCATGGTAATAGCAAGACATTGGAGAAGGTGATCTTCTCTGGTGGAGCAGCAGCAAGTCATCACAATGGGCCAGGTGAAAAGAACAATAGTTTCTACAGTACAAAGGAAAAAAGAAAAAGGTAGAAATCACCTGTAGAACAGAATTTTGCTCGAAATAGATCACTACGAAACTATAACACAGAGATATTTCTATTGAGGCTGAGATTTTATTGTTGAATAGAGTTATGAAATCTCTGGAGAGGATTTTTAAAAAAGGCAGCAATCATGTTGAGGTATAATTGAATTAAATTACAATTATATACCACAAAATCCTGACTCATGAACTGACCAGCATAGTGGAATTCAGCAAACAGAAAGATATGGAGTGCTTGTAACAACAACCACTTACTCCTAAAATCACTTCTTGCTTTAGGAAACGGCAAAGGGTTCAGTTTTGAAAACCAGACTCTGAACTGTGCGCTCTTTTTTATCTTTTGCAATTACAGCATGAGTCAAATGAAATCCCAGAAAAAACTGAAAAGCACTGTATAGTTAGAGATACAACCTGCATATATAATTTCTGATTTGAAACAAATTTAAGCTGGCTAAAGAAATTACATACTTAACAGGACAGTTGAGATGTACAAGCAAGGGAAAGGATTTTTTTTTTAAAAAAAACACAAAAGTTGTGGATAAACACTCTCACTCTACTACCTTAACCCCTTCTCTCAACAGGGTAAAACCTGTGCACAGAGAAATATTCATTCGGATTTTAAAGTTGACTTAAAGAAGATCAACATGAAGGATTTATTAATATATTAACTTTAAATTAACAATTACATAGCAATCCTTACATTTTTCAGAAGTTCCTACCCATAAGTATGAACTTGAAAACCCATTTAAACTCTATTTGTGATTGGATTCAGAAGATCCTAGTTGTAAACTACATACATGAGCACTGACATAATACACGGAAGCAATTTAAAGTATCGCCATGATTTCACCACACCTGAGACTGCCATGCCTGCCTCCCATCATCCCCAGCGTACAGCTACACGCTGCCCTGTGTAATGACACCCCCACTGCAGCTCAGTTTTCTGGCAGTGTATCCCAGGGCTTTTACCACTCCACTAGCCTGAGTCATTCACGGAAATACTTTGCAGCATACAAAAGAAGAACTTGGCTGCTAGTCTCTGAATTACCATATACTGTCAACACATTTAACCAACCGTTTCCTGCTCTGTATGCAGTTTGGCTGGTACTGGCTACAGCTGATAGAAACAATCAGAGACCTGTCCATAATAAATGGATCTGTTGGTTTTGCCTCTGGCTGTACACTCACTGGAAAAAAAGATGCAGATAGTAGCATTGTAACACTAATTTTGACTCTGCAAAAACAGAGGCAGATCTCAGAATAAAATTTATCTCATTTGATGCTGATTTCCTGATTCCTTTCCATTTCAGGGCAACTAGCAAAGAGCTGGGACTGCATCCTCATGCAGAGACAGGATGACTAGCAATGCATCCAGAATATCTGTGTAAGAATCAGTGTGATATTGTGGGTTAACCCCAGCCACCAAACATTTCTTCTGCACCTGAAATAACAGGTTTTGAAGGCAGTGCCCTAACAAATGACCCTGAGGCTACCACGATAGCAAATGGATACCTCAGCTACAAAGGGCACCTAGTGTTATGCAAGGTTGGCTGAACATAGACATGATCATAGATTTTAAGGAGAGATGAATCAGCAGTGTGTATTGCCAAAAGTCTGAAGAGATTCACCATCTACAAGTTTAGTCAGAAAGCAGCCTTATTGCTTCCAGTCTAAATGTTTGGCAATGGGCCACCCGGGCCCTGCTATTTTAGGGGACCTTCACCTATTGCTGTAGTTCATGAAACTATATCCTGATTTCAGAACACCTGCCAGAAGGTGGTTTAATTATAAATTTGGTATATAGACAGTGAATGTCCAATTGCCTGGTTGAAAATTAGATCTCAAAAGCTGTTTGATACCAACGTGCCAACTGTCTTGCTGTGGCACGCTGCAGCCCGCACTGTGCAAGAGCAGACACAAGATTTTATTGCTTCAGAGACAACTATCATCATGAAGGCTGGGTGAAGGAATTAAGGGAAATAACGGCTGACTTGTAAATCTACACCTTTGTATCACAGCGAAACAGGTATGTGGCAAGACTGTAAAGAGGTTAATATGACGCTGCCACACTTACTGTTGAACTGTTTTTAGGTTTTTCATTATTTTCCTGCAATGAAATCCCATCTAATGAATCCGCTCCTCTGCCAATCTCCTGGAGATGTTTTCAGAAATATTCATCTCACAAATCTTTCTCCTAAAGGTTGTCACAGTGGTAGTCTACCAGAATCTTGACTTGAGCAACACACGAGCAGGAGGATTCTCTATGCAGCATCTCTATTCGAGACCTTTTAAAATATTGGATATAAATGCAGCATAGTACATGGAATGTTAAGTTCAAATGCTAAATAAATGTATATATAAATTACCAGATAAATTCCAGCACATGAGAAAGAAATGGTCAAAAGGGAAGATTTATGAGTTGACTTTGGAAGAAAAGAGTGTTCTAGAAAAAGAATCTTACAATTCTCACTGCAAAATGAACAAGTTACTGCCTGAGTTAAAGCAGAACCCAAGCCGTAACCTCACCCACAAAAATTAATACAAAGCGTGTCCAAAATCAAAGCAGGAGTTTCTGTGCACTGCCAGAACAAAATTAAATTAAAACATACAACTTTGAGTAAACTCTGCAATGGAGAAATATCCAGTGGTTAAACAGAGAGCAGGAATCTCTGATCAGGTTACAATATTTGAGTATTTTGATCAAAATGGATCAAAATTAAATTTATTTTTATTTTTTTCCATTTACATAAAGTAGAAATTAAGTAATTTTTCAGTTTTAAGAATAAAACAACTCTCTTATGAATCAGTGTAAATAGGAGAAAAGTTAAACAAAAATGTAATTTAAGAATACATATATACCTATGGAAAACAAGGATGTTAAAAATAACATGTATATAAAGTTAGGTACCCATTAAAGCAGAGGCTCATGATCTCAATTTTTCTTTTTTTTTTTTTGTGTTAGGCACTTTTTAAATTTGAAAGACTATACAAACTGTAGTTGCAGTAAAATGACTGCAAAACTGCAACAACGGACATTTTCAATGTTTCAGAGCCTCAGCCTCGAAGCATTCCTTTCTAGCCTGAGGGCACCGGTCTTCCACATCAGCAATCCCTGCATTTAGTTAATGATCTGCTGCAGTTTGCTCCTCAGCTGCACACCTTTTAACAATTACCACAAACACAAACCCGAATTGCATTTTTGGCTTTAAGATCCTCAGAAATGCATTTTGTAAAAAACATCATCTTCCTTACTTTGGTCTCACCCTGAAGGCCAGAGCACATGTGACGAGACCCTTTAAGGATAGGGGGGAAAGAGGAATGTACATTCACGTCTTGTCCAGTTACCCAAATACTGCAGAGAATAGGAATGCCTAAATTCAAAGAACTATTTCAATGAAAATTGTTTCACTTTGGAAAACAATCATTAAATATAGTCCTTTAAGGTAAAAACGATAAAAATGTTCACTATGGCTTCAGTGTCATACCAAGTGAAGCAAATACTAAAACTGCCATTGATGTTAGCAGTACAAGATGAAGACTAGATGCCAGTCTGAGAAATTAATTTTAAGTATAATTATGTCAAGGAGTAACATGAGAATTAAGTAAGATCTGATAAGTGTACAGTCTTTATGATTAATGATTCTTGCCTTTTGAATCTTCCTATAAAAGACAATCCTGTGCATGAAAGATGCTACTAGATTTTCGACATAAACCAAAAGAGGCAAATTTGCTGCATAAGGTATTTTGGTTATTATTCTTACTGATTATTGGAACAAAATTAATCCAAATCACATTCAGTAAAAACAACAACACTTGTTTTAACGTTGCCGATTTAAGCCCTGAAGCTTAGCAGTGAAAGAATTTTAAAGGAATGTAATACACTTGAGAAATGTTTGATCAATTCAAAGGTTTCATCATTCCGGCCTGCTTTCAGCAGTTACCTAAAGGGAATCCAATCATAACACTAGTTCGTTTGAGATCTGTCCTCTACATAATCATTTCACAGAAAAAGGACAGAGAATAGAACTAATAACAGCAAATACTGTTGATCATGCACTTGCGTTCAAAATATCTTTGTGTGATTTGCTAAGAAACCTTGTTGACTTTTTTTATATTACACTTTGAAGAATACAAATTCAACTTCTATCCGCCTAACTGTAGCGGAAACCCTTCAATCTACACCTTTGCCACTTAGCTTTGGTGAGTGTTACTCACTCCACTGCGTGCTCTGAATGTTCCCTGATGAGAACATTTTGTGAACGGGAGAATTATTGTATCAGCTATAATTCAATTTGATATCCAAGATATTTTAGATTTCAAATGAAAATAAACCCCAGGAAATATATCTGTATTTAAACATAAACGTAAATTTAACACACACAAAGAAATGCCCTAAGACATAACAGAGAAGGTAGTATGATGTACATCAGTCAGAAAAATGTATTGGAACATCACAAAACTATTGTGATAATATTTTTATATTATTCATGTCAGCAGTGTACAGCAGAAAGAACCTATGAAGAACAATATGGCCTTTCAAAGTGCTGTTATAGAAAGAATTTAGAAAGATACTTAACAAAGAGTTAATAAGAATAGCGAATTCTATACTGCTATAAAAAAATAGTTACTACAGTGTGGTAATTCTACCTCTGAGTTCAAAATTCACTATGTAGAGGAAAATATAAAAAGACTCTCTCATACAAGAATAAATGAATGAACCAAGGACACATATGTTTAAAAAAGATGCCAAAAATGGAGAAGAATGATGAACTGGAAATAAATTTATGGGTTTCACAACAGTGTGAAGGGCAAAATACTCTTAAATCACAACCATTTAGCACTTGCACTTCATTATTAAAGAAATGGCATACAAGTATTTTAAGACATACTAAAAGAGTATTCACTGGAACTGGTCAAAAAGAGAGGGGGACATTTAAGATGTGAAAATGAATACATGATTAACTGACAAGAAAAACCCTGGAAATTTCAGTCTTATTTAATGACCCACTTGGTAACCCGGCTGCAGCCACAATATCTACTGAGAATTCTGTGCAGTAGATACATGGCTCTTCCCACATGTCCCACAGTGTGCTGTGACAGTGGTCAGCTACCTCTGCCCACACACATCCAGAGCTGTGCTACCCCAGGTTTGGTTTCTGCATTCAAAATATTATTCTGTCTGTGTCCTATCTACAGCACGCAAAAACACAGAAGTAAAATCAGAGCCCACGTCCTTGCTGTAATCCTTACATATATTCCTAGATAAACACAGGTACAATCTCTTAAATTTGGATTAAAAGAAATTAAGGCTAGCTATTGCAGTTGGACTAGATGATTATTGTAGGTGCCTTCCAACTGAACTATTTTGAACTATTCTATTCTATATATTATTTGCGTTTTTTCTTGTAGTTGGGAGTTAAATTTTTATTCTATATATCATTTACACTTTTTTCTTGTGGGTGGAGTTAAATGCGGACTAGTATTCAAAGCTAGTATTCAAAGCTAGTATTAATACAGTCACATTTATGAACTACCGTAAAAGCCATGTCGGACTATACAGGCAAAGTCTCATCAAGTTAAGCATGTACGTTTTAAAGGACTATACTTGGAGGCAGTGTAAAAGGTACTTTGGCTTAAAAATGATTTTAACAACTGATAAATGTCTTCAACATTGATTGGCTGTGATGGAGAGGCATAATGAAAACAATAAAAAAGGATATAAAGTGAAGACAAAGAACTAGAAACAGGTTTTACTCTTTCTCTGAGAAATACGACATAACGTGCTAAGTTCTGTAAGCGCTCTCAGATCAAAAAGTTTGTTACTTAACAAATACTTAAATGAAAAATTTAAAAATACCACAGAAACATGTTTCTTCCACATACATTCTGCAATATCAAAGAAACAAGCAGGTGGAGATGCACACTAGCTGAAAGCTGTGGGAACCTTGAAGAGTGTCTGCCAACCCAGGCAGCCCGAGACACCTGGAGAGTATCTCATGTATAAAACTACAACACACAACATGCAAAGGGATCAGTGCAGGAAAAGCGCAGGGAGCTTTTCTAATACGTGTTTATTGTTTAGTTTGGGGTGGATTATGTATGTTTTTTTCTTCCCCCAGACATAGTCTTTTCTCCAAACTCATTGGTGAATATGTAATATCTATTAAAACTAGATTACTGTAAATGTAGAAAAAATGTCAAATTAGTTTTTTTCATTTAGGGTTAAACTATAACCCAAGAACCCAGCCTGAGAAAAGGAAAGCCTGTAACTACAGAGCAATAAAATCTAATTTTTGCCATAGCATTTTTTCAGAAGGGAAGTAATTCAGCTCTTTTCTTGTGTAGATTACTTCCCCCTCTAACTTGGGAAAAGTAAAACCAATCTCTCTGCCTAGAGTAGCAGCAATCCTCTTCTCATCCCTAGCCTCACATGTTTTCCTATGTTGCAATTTGAATGCAAGTTTCCAGTGTAGTAAATACCTATTTGGTAAAGACCAATTACCATAGCTAAATTTACTGAGTAAAGAAAAGGATTGCATAATGAGTTTACAAAATTAAATTAAAGAAGCTATTCATCATTTTAAAATGCAATTTCAAAAATTTAAAAGGTAATTTAAATAGGTATCTTTTAATGCAAACATCTAACTACACCAATTACTAGAAAACTTTCAAAAGGGTTATAACAGCAGGCATCCTTAAAAGCTCATTTTTCCCATGAGGAGGATGATGGGAAGCTAAAGGAAATTCATATGCTATTTCTATAAAGGATTTACATGATTTTACAACTTCTCATCATAGTAAGTCATGTTTGTGATGTTATACAAGTATTATAGCATGCCAGTATTTCTTTTAAGAAAGTATTGCTACTAGCCAAATATTCTTAGCAAGGTTTCTGGAATCACAAAGACTGTGCCAGGAGCCCACCTTAAAGGATGCTGAGAGGCATTTTAAGAGGAAAAAGAGAAATAAAATTCAGCAAAACCCAGGTCAATATGATCAAAGTGCTTCCACTGACATACAGAACACATCAAGTGCAAGGTGACTTAATTTCAGTGGCTATACCAATGGCTGAAGGATCTAGCCATCTACGGCTACCTCACCACTCCAGTGAGAGCCACGACTACCACGCAGTACAAACGTGGCCAGGTGAGCTACCAGGTATCCATGGAATTTACTGAGGGCAACCCAGAATTTAGTGTAAATTGTAAAATTACATATAAGAAGCGGTTTACCTGGGTTAACATGTAACTCACTGAGCTAGTTACTTGCCAGGTCAAAGGCAAAATTTGCATACATGTTTTTAGCAACAGATTCTCATGTTCAACATGTCCAACTATGACAGAAAGAGTATTCATCAAACCAAATACTTTTCTTGACAGTACAGCCAAGAAGTCTAGAAATGGAAACACAGCAAACATTGAGAAAATGTATTATTCTTTGTGCTTATATAACTGGTCAAAATGATTTCTCTATTTGTGAAATTATTACCTGTATTCTGTATAAAATTAAAGCTCTTAGCATATATTTAAAATACTTTTCCAGGAGAAATAATTAGTATTCCAAACAAGTAACTAAAAAAAGAAATGTTTTGTCCAGTAAAAAGTCAGTTTCTATAAAATTCTAATATTTTCCTTCATAATACCTTTTGGTTTGAACGTCCAGGTGTCATATATAATGCAATGTCTTACACTCTTTAAATCTTTCTGTACATCTTTCTTGATGAGCTAGTAAAAGAGCTTTCTCTGCTATATTCTCAGGAAAACAGTCTGCACTGTTCATGTGCGGGTAAATCTTCATAAATATACGTATAAAATTACTAAAGTCAAGAGGAAAATTCACCTGTATATGTAAAATCTGCAAATGCTAGGGCATCTTTTAACTTCCATGGAACAGAGTGGTGTGACCTAAAATTAAGCTTATTAGAAATTCTTGAAACTTTTGCTACTTCTATACAAAAAGGTAAACCTCACTAAGTGAAAAACACAGCTGTATGAACAAACTTGAACATTTGAAAATGTATCAGAAAGCTAAAAACTTATTGACAGAATAAACATACAACTGTATATGAATTTATAAAATTTCCATTTAAATAAATCCTCAAATTCATGTAGATTATAGCAATCAACAAAATATGCATAAGATTCTCAGCTGCTCCAAATATACTTAAGTACATGCATTCACTCATATAAAGCACTCATAATGGAGAGCAGAACATGAACCACCAATTAACTCTTTTGGATACTGCTTCTTTGATTACTTAACATTCAGGTCCAGTAAATTTAAGTAATTTCTTTGGTTAAATTATTTCTAGAGCTATGTATCAGTACGCAAAAATGATCTGCAAATTTTTTCAGAGAATCAGCAAAAACATATTTAAGCTTAATTATTTGTTGAACAGTAGAGTCTTATAGTAAATGGCATGGGCCTGGTCTCAGAGAATGTGACAGATTTCCTGAAAAACCACAGCAAATGTCTTAATCTCTCAATTTGTTATTTCTTCATTTTAAAAATAAGATTAATAACAATTTCTTGATATGATTTAGCAGTTAGTTTAGCAGTTGCCATTTTTTTTTACCACTTCTTAGTAGCCTATTTGGCTTATGAAATTTCCGTTCTGTTCTACTAGCTCTCTCAATTCGGTTTATTCCAATAGTCATGATTTAACCAGGCCAACAGACACAAAACAAATAAACTAGTAAGTTGCCTGCTGAAATTCACTGATGCCCTCAAAAGCTGTTCTAAAGCATGCATCTATCTCAATGGAAGTGCTGGTGTGCTTAATAAAACTGTGAAGTCCAAGAAAGAATCTGTAGTCCTGAGACAGCACAAGTATATGTAGCTTAATGAAAAGTACTCAGCACAATAACAAGAACAGCCGAGAAGTCAAAGCTGCAAAGATTTTGTTTCAGATGTATTTAAATTACAGAGTGGAGGATCCTGCGTGATTTAGCCTTAGAACTTGAATCTATTCAATGACTCAGGAGTTTAAGCCATAGAGGGATTAGTGGAATACAGCAAACTGCAGAGAACAGGGCAGGCACATGTCTAGAAGCCGAAAGAAGTAAAACAATAGACTACACAAACTGTTGAATCAACCTTAACTTCACAATAGAGATTTCAACATCTATGACTTGCCTCAAAATCACTTACTTCTTCCTACATCAAATATAAATGCTTTAAATACTTATTTATCCATGCAAGCTTTTTTACAGCCTCACTAGTGAACTGCTATAGTTCTGCTAGACAAATCCTGCTATAAGCAATTATTTTCCATAATTGTTTTCGTTTAGTTCATGTCATTTGGGAATTAGTGTAAGCTAAATTAACAAAGATACAGTTATACAAGATTGTGTTCAAGCAAACAGAGCATAGCTATACGTATTATACCATTGTAACTAGGTATCTTGTAAAAATGAAAGCATTTATTCCATTTGGTTTTCACAGGATTAATACACTTACTACATAAAAGCTCTTCTAAACAGTCACAAGACTTTTTAATGAATTGTGTCTTTGTCATTAGCTTTAGCAGATTATACTGGAAAAGGTGTTTGCAGTCCTTTTCTAACATGAAAACTTTCAAAATTAATGATTTTGCTATCCAAAAACGAACTCAAAATTAGTATCTAGAATCATAGAATCATTTAGGTTAGAAAAGACCTTTAAGATCATAGAGTCCAACGATGACTGCCAAGTCCACTACTACACCATGTCCCTAAGCGCCTCATCTACACATCTTTTAAATACCTCCAGGGATGGTGACTCAACCACTTCCCTGGGCAGCCTGTTCCAAGGCCTGACCACTCTTTCGGTGAAGAAATTTTTCCTAATGTCCAGTCTAAATCTCAACTTGAGGCCATTTCCTCTCGTCCTATCACTTGTTACTTGGGAGAAGAGACCAACACCCACCTCGCTACAACCTCCTTTCAGGTAGTTGTAGAGCGCGATGAGGTCTCCCCTCAGCCTCCTCTTCTCCAGGCTAAACAGTCCCAGTTCCCTCAGCCGCTCCTCATAAGACTTGTGCTCCAGGCCCTTCACCAGCTTCGTTGCCCTTCTCTGGACACGCTCCAGCACCTCCATGTCCTTCTTGTAGTGAGGGGCCCAAAACTGAACACAGGATTCGAGGTGCGGCCTCACCAGTGCCGAGTACAGGGGCACGATCACCTCCCTGCTCCTGCTGGCCACACTATTTCTGATACAGGCCAGGATGCCGTTGGCCTTCTGAGATTACCTCCTCAGATTTTAAGATATCTCGCTTAATCTGAAGGCTTCAAATGCAACTAATTCCTTCTCTAAAAGTACATAGTAAAAATTAACAGCTCTCTTTCTTTCTCTTCCATCTGGTGCCACGCTACCTGTACTGGGCTTAAGGTTTAAAATGGAATGCAGTATCTTTTCAATGTTTTTAAAGACACAGAGCGTGCAAAAGAGAGCGATAAAATTATTCCAGGCTTGAATAGTGAGACCCTTCAGTTCATAAATTAACTTTAGTTCAATAAATTGAGAATTGAGAGGTGACTTGACTGTAGTACATATGTAAGCATCTCCAACAGGAGAAATTTGTCAGTTTTTAAAGACTTTAATCCAGCAGAAAAGGCACAACAAGAACAAACAGTTGGTCCTTAACGACAGACAAACTCAAACTAGAAATAAGTCACCCCTCTTTGATTGTGAGCATCCATTGGAAAAAGCTGTGCACGTGGATGATAGTTCTAAGGCATCCTCCGAAAGCTGTACATTAGCACTGTTGCCTTTCAACTACTGAGCTTAAAATAGAGACAATTGGGTTTAAGTAAATGACATCTTAAAAGGATGTCAGACTATAGCTAGAGGTCTCCATTAGGCTTTACAATTCTATGAGCTGTCCTACTTTCCCAAACAACATGCTCTTATTGCCCTCCTGTCTTAAAATTTGATGTGACATCATCCATGCCATCACTAAACTTTTCTTTTTTGCCTCTCAAGCTTTCCCTTTCTTGTAAGATCTTTCTGAAATTAGTCCCTCTGTATTCGGCCACATGCATCTCTTCTCTCACCACCTTTGCTGCTTTTGTCCTGCTAGTTAAGCCAGCCAACACCACCTGTGTTCATTTTCTTCAAGTGACATTTAAAAGAAGTCCTTCAATTTGACTGGACCCCTCCTCTGTCAAATCCCCCTTCTATCACAATACCTACAGTGAGGTGTTTGCTGTTCAGATCCATTTTTTGTCCCACTCCCAGTAGACATAAGGACATCTGTTTACTTTCTCCTTAGAGTAATTGTTACCCATCTGAAGGTTATCATGTATGTCCTGAACTTTTCTCTATAGGAAGTGCTCGAAGCTGGACAGTCAGCAACAACAAGACTGAGAGGACTACTGCATGGCTTTTACATGTGACTGATTTATTTTTGCCTCCCAGTAAAACAGCAAACATATTACCAGAACACGGCGTGCTTAACCGACAGTTCGTGATGCACCATAACCAACAAGTGCTTTTTTGCAGGCTGTTTCTCACCAGTCCTCCCATGCTGACATAAAAAGTGATATAATTTTCTGCCCAGTAGAATCAGAAAACTGTTACTTCCATGACTTCATCAATTTTGTTATTGTAGCTATTACTAAGAAATAAAATATTATAATACTAACCTTATTCTAGTTGTAACTTCCATTCATTGTGGAGGCCAAAAGTAATGGAACAAGAGCAATTTTGTTTCTCTTTTTAAAAAATGTAGTGAATTTCCAAACTATGCAAATATTGGACTTTTGTTTTGTTTGTGACACCCAACATGCTTGCAGTTCTTGTAACTTTCAATCATATGAGAGAGAGATCAAATATGCAGGAACGTAGTCTGCAAGAGTCTGCTGTAAGTCAAATAAAATGTAAATGCAAAACTACCATTTTCAGGCTTTCTACATGGCTTAGAAAGCAATTATGTTTTTTTAAAAGAGATAATATTTTATACATAAAAAGAAACATTTTTTGAAAGAACATATTTTTGCAAAAGTGAGCATGTTAAACACCGAATCTCTGCACAAAATTTTTAATAAAATTATTTCATATTTGCGTGACTAAAGTGTTCATGAATTTATATTGAGTTTATCCAAATGTTTTGGCCAATCAGTTGATAGCTTTTGCAAAAGTGACAGTCTCAAAATAAAAAATATCACCTTTTCATTCTGAAGCTGATCTATATTTGTTCTTTTTAAATCATATAATTCCACATAGACAAAACAAGACTATTTTTTCCTTTTGATGTTCAAAAGAAGTTTTGGGTTTTGGGGTGTTTGGCTGTTTCTTTTGCAAAAAAAAAAAGTCTAGTATTTTTTGGGTTTGGGAGCAAATAGAAATCCTAGTTATAGACACAGTTCTAGTTGTATCTCTGCATACAGGAATTTTAAATATATTTTAGTTTTTCCCTGTTGTCTTTTTTAAACCAATTCACTCTACATATGGTTGTAGAAACTTCCTGAAGTTTTTTCCTCCCAAACGCTAAGCTTGTACGCAAAATCGTACCACCATCTTCAAGACAACCAGTACCTGAAGCCAGCACCTCTTTCTCTTTTGTGCTCCATGCACCATATTTGAATGGTTTGTTGACAGCTTTTAGGAGGTTTTACATTCGCAAATCCTTTACCTATGAGGCAGAACAAGAACTATGTGATTTAATTTGATCCCTTCTACTTCATGGCAGTTACAGAACAGCATATTATGAAGATCTGATACCTAGAATGAAAGTCTACTTTTAATGTTCATTTTCTCTCTCAAATCGAAGACACTATTAAGCTTAAATAATAACAAAACTATTTCATGGTGCTTTAATGTATGACACCACAAATAAGTTCATAAAATATTAATTAAATTTTCTCAGTCAAGAAAGTGCCTACACTGACACAAAACCAGAACTAATTACTATGATGTAACTCTTCTCAGCAAATATGGCAAAAGCATTCTTTTCTGACCACACTAACCATTTTTGATCTTTTTTAAGTTCAAATTAGTTACTGTACTGGTTTTTAGCTTAAATTATTAATGCCATAATGGTTTATTGTGCTTTTTGTTAACACTATTTTTGTCTAATTTATTCACCAATAAAAATGACGTTTTTTAAAGATCTAAAAAGATCTATCAAGTCTTTAACCTACAAATTCTAGCATGACCTTGTGCAGATCAGGATGGTTGAGTACATGAAAATAAACTGGGACGTTTGGCACATTATGACCTTTCTGAGATTTGCAGAAGTCTCAATACAGTTCCAGTGGCTGCAGTTCCATACCTGGAAGTAGCACGAAACAGTAATATTACCTACAAATATTCTACAAAACAAAGTGTAGTAAAAAAAAAACCCCATGTAGTTTAATGGCTTTAGGTATAGCTATTTTAGGATCAGGGCCCAAAGACTAACAATGTTTCCAATCTGAATTCTTCTGAATTCCAATCTGAAACTTCTGGAAACTCAGTAGAAGAGCAATTTATTTGAAAAAAATCTTGTAAGAATTTTTAGAAAAGGTCATACATATTTATGATACTTCAATAACTACTCCATTTATATAAGGAAATATCCATGTTAAAGAAATCTTTGTTCAATTTCTTTGCAGAGCTTTGCAATTTAATTCTGAACAAGCAAATACAGGTGAACAACTTCAGATCAAATCTTATCCAAATCTAACAGCAACATATTAAAAGGCATTCAAAACTACAGTTTTTTCAGATTGAGATTTCCTTCCTTCCCCCAAAGAAAAATGCTCTCAGAAGACACCACTTCTGCCTGTGGCAATATAACAACTATTTCCAAAGCAAATACTTAAACATTAAAAAACTATGTCAATATGAAGCCCCTTAAATAAAAACTAAACAAATTATGCACTAACAAAAATTCTCATATCAGCTTATTTTCTAGAAAATGCTTTCATCATTCTACCTCAAATCAAAGCTAAAACCATCACAAATCAGCCTATCAAAGGCAGGGTCTGAGTTGAATTTATAATTTTAACATTTCTAAAATTAACTAACATCATTTTCCCTCGATTTCTTGCAATCCTACTCAGATTGGTTATCACTGACTGAATAAAGGGATTAAAAACACCATTATTTTGCAATTAATACAGATACATTTGATATAGGGGCTTTTTTTTTCTGTGCTGTCTAAATCACTGAGGTGAAAATAGAGGTGTTGACAACCAATACAATCTTTCTATTGCAATGGGATACTATCTCTTTGAATGGTGAATGTTTGTCATAGCCTTTAGCTAACAGCCAGATTAGGGGAAATGGGAGGGTTAGCACATAAAAAGACATTCCTTTCACAGAGTAAAATATTATGAACATTCATTCAACTTAAACGTGCCAGTTTAAAAAAAAAAAAGTCAATATACGTGTTTCTTTATGACCAATTAGTAGCAGAACATTTCTTCTACCTGCTGCTATGCACTCATGTTGTTCAGAAAGGGAAAAAAATCAACTGACTTAAGCATCCACAAAACACAAATTGGTTACAAGTTATAAACTTCTATATCGAAGATCCAAGAACAAAAGCTTGCTGAAGAAAAAAAGCAGAAGTGGATTTACATTCAAAAATATGTTACTAACTTGTAACATTTGAGTCATTTATAAACTTCAGGGAAGAAAATAATTACCTGGTTCTAGTACTTTTAAAAACTTCTATTATATCTGACATTCATATTTTGTCCAGCTTTTTTCATAACAGTCACTTATTTTTGTAGAATAAGAAACAAAGGAAAGTCCCACAACATAATTTGATATCAAAATAGTTGCAGTGTGAACTGAATAAATGCAAAGTATACCTACATTACTTATAAAGATTTATATTACATGCCATTTCAAACAAGTTGAAATACAAAATGCACACTTAAGACTGGGAGAGGACTTTAAGTTCCTATTGTTTATATTAAATCCCTACTTCATTTTCCACCTAGCAACAGTTTTAAGTGTCCTTAAAGCACTGTTATTAAATGCAGACATTATAGATCCAGTATTAGATTAGAAACCCCCTACCCAATCTACTTATAACTCTGGAAATAAAACTATCACTTTAACTACCCACATATAATCAGAACCATGTACTATCGGTCACAGAAATGCAAATCTTACCAGCAACCGTGTCTTCCATTGAATCCTAGATTCCTCCTAAAGTGCCAGAAGAGCAGGTACTTCCAATACCACAGAGCGTCTGCACGCTGCACTTGTCCAAACTAACAGTCAGGCAACAGCTGCTCAGTTTAAAGCTACAAACTGTGGCAAAATGCATAACTGACATGCCTTTTGTAAGCCATGAAGAAGACATGCATTTGGCTGGCTCACTGAAAGGTCAGGTTACCCACCTCCCCAGATAAAAGTTGAAACACTGGGATTCGAATGGAAGGAAGTTTAGAAATTAAGGACGAGCATACATCCTGCTAAGACTAAAAGCATTTGATTTTGACAGCAGAGTTGTAAACAAGAGTGATTTAAATTCTGCTGGATTTTTGTCTTTGAATATATTAAGAAATAAGTTAGCCTACACCCAAGCTTTTGTACAAGTTATATTTATATCAGTGTTGTTTAAACAGGCCAAAAGCAATAAACAGAGTTAGTTTTGTTTTAGGAAACTTCAGCTGAAGCATTACAAAAACCGCGACATGGGTTTCTTTATTAGCAATGCCCTACCTTTACAGCTATTCTGCACTCTGCACTAGAGTCTCTAATAAAAGGCAATAGCACTAGCTGTAACGGGACAAAGGACTAAGACTTAGGCAACAATCCAAAAAAGTTTCTTTGAGAGGCAAAGAAGAAAACCTCCCCAAGGCCTCCAGAAGTGTGATTAACTGTAAAGAAATTACAAATAGAGGGTCTTAAAAAGACGGCATAGCCTTTCAGGCTGCATCTATGTTAGTAAACTACATAGTCACCAAAACTCTGCCTTGATCCCAGCAGGCGTTAGTATCAGGCTCTGCCATTTTTATCACTTCTTTTCTTCATTCTAACCTTAGCCTTGTCTACAGACAGTTTACATCGCTTTTACAAGCAGCAGGACTACATCAGTGAAAAGTTAGTTATGAAATTTGCTGGAGTACACAAGACTGAAAAACAACACACTGCCACAAGAAACCTTTCTCCATTTCCCCAGGAAGTCTGAGAGAGCGATCCGTGCAGAACTGGAATGCGAGCAGTACACTTAGAATCACTTTGTTTATACGGTGAATATACGTCTTGTCTGAAAAACCCCTACTGGAGGAATGATCGTGGAACCCAGCCAACGCACCATTATTTTTTCATTGACAATACCAGCATATGCTTTCTTAATTGGAAGAATGCCAATTTAGTGTTGTTTCCAACTTCCAGCTGAAAACTAACTCACTTAGAGTTCTGAAGAATTCATGTTAAATATAATAAAAGGACCTCCATGGGGATATAGTCTAGAATTTTAAAATTAATTTTATTTATAGGTATCAATTTTATTAATGCTACCTCCCCACAAAAATACAAAATAAACCATCAGATTAAACATTTCTCATCATTATAGGATCAATACTAAAGAATTTTCCACTAATTATAAAAGCAAATATTGAAAACCTAAAGAAAAAAATCAGAATGTTCTTGATTCTACAAAGAAAACTGTACAGTATATCTTAGAATTTAACAAAAAAAAATTGTGTCTGGATATAAATAAAACAGCATGATCCTACAAAAGTTGATTTTCTTCTAATTTGTTTCCTAGAAACAAAACTTCAAGGGAATCTTTAGAGATGACTCTCGAGTCATCTTGAGGCTTGAGGTCCGTGGGGTTTTTTGCTTATGATTGACATGCTAACATAAACATACCAAAAAAGTTCCATTCTACACTTTAAAAGTTCCCATGGACACTACTTTTACAAGGCCCATTCAAACAAATGCTCAGACCTTTAAAATAATAAACAATAATAAAGCAGTTTAGGGATTAACTATCTGCACTTAGAATCCCATTTCATTTTTTCTGAAGACTAATTACTCTTCATAAAAAAAAAAGAATTTTGATTTTAAAACTAACATTACTTTGCACAAACTCCTGCACTCTCAGCCTTCATCCACAGACATTAGCATGTCCTTCATGCCCTTCCTCACAACAAAGCTGTAATAGCACAGTCAGACTCATTCTATGAATTAAACTCTTTTTTCTGCTGGTGGAAACAACAGCTATAGACTACCAACAAAAATATTGCTGTAAGCAGAGACTCAGCTACACAAGTTAAAGGATCATCAGTGTACCAAAGTGCCACATAATATTATTGGAACTAAAATCTAAACAAAATCATCCAAAACTCAGTTCTGTTTCTTAACTGCTTAGCTCTATACACTGATATCCAGACCCATACGAACATGTACCTTCCTGTACCATGAGTATGATACTTGTTCTGTCCAAAGGAGCAATTTTACAGATTAAAATATTTTTAATTTTTTTACTTAGATTACTTACACTAGTTAACTTCAATCTACTGCCTGGATCAATTATGTATCTTTTCATCTTGCAGCAATATACCTTGCTGAACCCAGAACGAGGACTATAAGGACAAGACAAGCTATGCTGGCAGAGCTTAATTCTCTGTGCCTGCAATGTATTAAACATGTTGGATTGAAGGAATTTTTTGTTAAATTAATGTTGGCAAGGATCCTCCTTAAGTCCTTCTCCTACTGCCCTTGCTGTGACCAACCTGGCTGCAACCAGGCCTGACCAGGCGGTGACAGGTCCAGGAGACTGACTGGCAGGTCTTTCCCTCCTGCCAGTTTACAGAGACAACCGTCGTAGCCAGCTCCAGACAGTCCCAGGTGTCCCTTGGCTACAGCTGTCCTCCCAAATCTTTCTCCTTCTTTCTGCCATTTCAGCCTTGACCTGTGCTTCCTGCCATCTCACTCCTAATTCTGCCCCTGAGCAGATGACCTGCACTTGTTCCGGGTCTTTCTGATCTACGTCCTGCAGTCAACCGGTAGCATGAAATCCTTGGTTTCCTGACCCACACCCTTGCCTCAGGCCACCTTATCTGTCTGACGTACCTCCTGGATTTGATTTCTTCTCCTACAGCGTGTTGCCTGACCCATCTTCTTACCTCAGATTCTTGGCCTGAGACATGTTTCATCTTTTCAGGTCTTAAACTCAGCTCATTTGGCTTTATCACTCACTCTAGCTGGTCTTAACCGTTGGGCCCAAAGGTTAAGCAGACCACAAACCAGCTAAATCATGTTGGCCTTCCTCAGTCTGTGCACATAAAGCTTGCACAGCCCATATAGCTGTCAGACAACTGCCCCAGCTTCAGGGATCCTGGAATTTCCCCAATATTGTAACAATAAACCTTGCGCAAACGGTACAAGAAACACAGTGGGAAAAGCCTGACCCAGAGACTCGGGTCCTGTTTGCTGCCCAATCTTTGCTGATAGCAAAGTCTGATTACAGAAAAAAGGTAATCTCTGAATACTGAGGGATAAATGAAGTAGGTTTTCTTAAGATCAATATAGTCTGCCCGTGTGACTATATTTCAGACAAATTAGCTTCCTTCTGTTCTTGGTCAAAAATTGTTGTTGTCTTTTCAAAAAGTTCTGAGTAACCTTTCTCTGGAAGATGAACAACAGTAATCAAGGATGTAGTCTGATATATATCACTTAAGAAAGAGGCATCACACTTAAATAGCTTTGAAAGATGCTAAAGTGAAAAGAATGTTGATAGGAAATGTTTGCCGTCTGCTCCATCCTCAGACACCTCTTTTCACTTTTCTTTTGTTTTTCTTAGATTACAAAGCTACAGAAGTTATCCTCGTAATGGGTTCAGGTGCAGGGGCGCAGGGAAGGAAGGGTACAAGTTTCTTTCCAACAATGACTCTGGACACAGGCATCAAATACAAAGCACAAACATTTTCACATACCCTTAAGATCTTCCTTAAGATTTAAAAAAAGACCCAAACCTTTTTTTCACTTTCTGTAAAAAAAATTGTCAACACCACATGAACTGTGACAATGACTGAGTCTTCAAATACGATTCCAGTGAAAATTCTGGCCTGTTTAACAACTATTAACAAACTTCTGTAACAATCAATTTGTAAGAAACAGAACAGGCTGAGAAGCAGGATTTCCCTTCCAGGGGAAGAAATCTGGTTTCAATCCAAATCCCATTGAAAGACGTTCTCAAAACTTCTTACTAACCAGAAATTCTGAGTTACATACAGAGGTGCTAAAACAGTGCAGCTGAAATGTCTTCAGTGTTCATACGTGAAAATTATGTTCTCTGTAGTAACAAAGATGCAGAAAAGGATGTGAATGTCCCTGACCAGCTGTGGGAACTCCAGGCATCTGTGGTTCCCAGGAGGCCACTCTCAGACTGTCCCTGTGCTACCGGGACCGGAGTCGCAGCTCCTCAGTCGGGAGCCTGACAGCTCTGTGAGCCATCTGAGAGCAGGGCTTGCAGGCTCACTGCTCCAGACCCAAGAGATGAGCCTCCTACAGAGCAGGCCCAACATGAGTTTTTAAAGACTCTCAGTCCCAGATCCACGTGACTGGGAATTCTGGCTTCGGAGGT
This sequence comes from Calonectris borealis, assembly GCF_964195595.1. Classification (NCBI taxonomy): domain Eukaryota; kingdom Metazoa; phylum Chordata; class Aves; order Procellariiformes; family Procellariidae; genus Calonectris; species Calonectris borealis. Next base: position 25,731,495 of record NC_134318.1, read on the forward strand.
CTGGTATGTTTGGAAGCCTTCTCTGGAACTAACAACACTGGCAGCTGATCTGCCCGCAAGACCATCCTAGCCCTGGGGACTCAGAGCATTTAGGGTCTTTAGCTACAAAACAAAACCTTAGAACAGTATTTCCTGGAGTTAGACTACTTGTGACTGTACGGTTCATTGCTCAGGTCACTAAATAACTCCTGAAGGACTGAACATGAAGAATTCAAACATGCTTAGTGCTGGGGAGGCATAAAACCAGGAACCTATCCCAGCATTAGGGACTCTGTGTTTGCAGAATCCCTATTTCCGGGGCGGATATTACATAAAATTCCTTACTACAGAGCATATAAAGGTTTTGAGACGTCTTCCTTTTAAATCATGAAGGACATTCCCCATTAAAGTAGTGGGCTCCTCTTTGAACAGATTATGCAAGAGAGTGCTGAACTTTATCTCCAGGAATTGCAAACATTTTGAAGGAAAAATAGTGGAATGTTGTCTGGTCCAGAAGAGGTCCTCCAAACATAAATCAAACAGCCCTTGAGATCTTTTCAAGACTAGCTGATACAGACTGGTTTTAATAAACAAATTCACTTCCACTTTTGAAGCTTTTTAAGAACTGTCTTGAAAATCATTGCAAGTACAGTAGTAATTACACTAGAGTTGACAACCATCTAAATTGTGTCCACAGTTTCATGTCTGTACTGAAGCTTGACTTGTAGCAAAGCTGAAGAATGGTTTTACCTGGTAGAAGATACACATCTACTTGACATGGACCTTGATACCATATTACATGTCTTTGGCACAAGACTGGATATACTGCAACGCAAGCTGTATGTGGGCTGCCCCTTAGAGCGATTCATAAATCATGAAGTATGGAATTCAGTAGTCCACCCACTCTATGTCCCCTGTGCATCAGTTTTCTACTGCTTTCAGACTGAACTTAAGTTATTGGTCTGAGCTGTAACTTTCTAAACGGCTTGTGACTTTCTTACCAGCAAAACTTCATTCTCCCTCATACTGGTGTACTAGTGATCAACACACGTGCACAAATTGATTTTTTTTTTTGATTGGGAAGAGAAAAGGAAAAGTTTCAAGCACTTTCCCTGAGAGCCTCTCACCTCTGTGAAAAGAATCTATTCCCAGTCTGAATAGTAAAGGTCCATGTGCTACTGTGAAGGCTTCGGTGACTAGACGAGAGGGTAGGAAAAGAGCTTTGTGCTCTGCTGGCTGTTTTAACTGTTTTGAATAAGGTATGACAGTAAGTCATTATGCTCTAGACAATGGGGGACACCTTTGTATATTTTCACAATTTCAGAAAAAAATAAGAAAAAAAAAAGTAAAAAGCTTGTGTGAATGAAGCACTTTGGTGCAATTCTGAGTACCACTGAGTTTAAAAAGAAGGCACTAAAAAATACAGTTCCCACAAAGCCAAAAGGCATGAGGGGAAGCAACCAGGCTCTACACCTGCTGCCCAGCCACATGCCCATTAAGTGATATTCTACAGTTTACAGTCATGCATTTAACAACACGACTACATTGAGCCTATCAATAAGCTCCATAATAAAACACTAAAGATTAGCTAACTTGTTTATGATAATTATTTTTACAAGTAGAATAAAACCCCTACCTTTCAGGTTCAGATGGAAACTTTTTCTTAAGAGAGCTATCACCCTCACTGAAAGAACTGCGTAGGTGGATTACTCAACTTTTCCTTTCAGTACAGTCACAAATTTGTTAGTTTCTACTTCCTCCAGCATGTCATGTTTCTGTGGCAGCACAAGAAAAGAACTTCCAAAAGAACATGGTCAGTAGACAATGCTCCCCAACACTGAAAAAAAGGTTTGACCAAGCTGTTTCCTAATTTGGAACAGAAAGAACTATACTTGTTTTTTTAAAAAAATGTCTTAAAAGCCAGTAAACTGAAGCCTGCATGTTTACTTGCAAGATAACTGATTTAAACTAAATTTTGTTTCATATGCATTATTAAAAGACCTTTTTCTTCAAATCATTTGTCACCGGTAATTTTAGAGTAAGATGCATACACAACCCTCCTACTCCCAAACGTTTTACAAAATAAAACTAGAATTACCCAGATAATTCATATTTTTCAATCAAATAAAAATAGAATCCTCTTACACTTAAGAATATATTTGCATAATGCCTGTACAAAGGCAATGATATGTTTAAACGAAATACATTACAATGTACACAGGCATTAAAAACTAAAATATTAATCACAGCATGTTTTAAACACAGTTGTATTTTGCCTATGTTACAGGTAAACATTTTGATGAAGTCCTATTAACTAATTGAACTGAAATGCATAATACATACGCATATCTACGGCAATTTAGAGATCTCTAACTCAGGACACTTTAACAAAATGAGGGACTCGGTGGCAATACTAGGCCAAGGTGACTTTGCCTCTTACCGCTCCCCTCTTTTACAGGATTTTTTGAAGTGAAATCAGTTTCTAGGAACATGAGCCCCGGAAGAAGAGAAAGGTGATGAAAGTTGATGCTGGCATTGCCATTTACCATCAGTTCAGAGCCTCAGATGTGTAAACTTTTACTCTAATAGGCAAGAGTATTTGTCGTTGTTTAACACCAAGTAGTAACATGCAATACAGCAAGTCTTCAACAGCACCTTTACGTAGCACATCTTTACAAGGTAAAGATCTGTTGAATTGGATCCACCACAAAAATGTTTTACTATAATTACTTCATAATAATTCACTACTTCTTTAAGCTTTCATTTACAATGTTTTTAGGTATTACAACATTTATAGGACACAAAGGAAGTCTGAGTTCAAATTTCCGAATGGCAGAACAGTAAATAGATAGTTCAATTCTTTTATTTATGCTTATATAGCATTGCAAATTACTTTTGAGGATATTTTAAAATAAATTTATATAATCTTGTTTTCATAATGCATTCTAGTTCCACCTATATCAGTGCTATTGGTGTTTACATTTTCATTTGCTAGTGGTTCCTTTTATTTATTTCAAGTAATCAGTATAATTGCTGCCTTTGGGCATGCCTACCTCTGTATAGTGAGGTATGGTGCAACGATGCTCAAAATACAATCATCTCAGCTAGTGCCATCACCAGAAAGGGTCATATTTGAAGGATTATTAACTGGGGCTGCCTACATTGTTTTCAAACCAACAACTATAGGGCATTTCAATACATCATGAGAATACTCCATGTTGTGGAATGAGTCAGCAACAGGTCATGTCTCTACACTGCACTATCCTGCACAAACCAGACATCTACAATTTCTTTCTTTCTGAAAGAAATGAACATCACATCACTGCTCTCATGCACTTCCATCAGAACCTTTATGCTTGGACCTTCGATTGTAGTATGACATCTTTCTACATTGGAAATCTTTTTTCAAGTACAATTTTAAAGGAAAAACTGTAAGACAGGTTCTAATACAAAAATTAAAAAATAAATAAATTAAATACAAAGACCTGAGAACCTATGCTTGAAGTTTTTGTGGAAGCAAGTCAACACTTGAAAACCCATCCTGTCACAGCTTGTGAAACAGAGTAAGAAGAAACATTTGCTACTCTTGATCAAAACAGTAGAAACAAAAATCAGAGAAGGGATCTTCCCTCTGTTCTTCAACAGGCTGAGCGACATGAAGAAACCCAACCTAAAAGATATAATGCTAATTTCCTATTGCTGATACTAATTCAGGGCAGTGCACAGCACTGAAATTACTACATGGGCACTCACAACCTCTGACTGTCAAAGCAAATATTTATTTTCCTCTCCCTGGTCTCTCTGCAACATAAGATACTCTTAACTTAGATATACTGCTGTCTTGTCTGAGAAATGTTGGTAGGGCCCTGATGAAATGTACAACAGTTTGAACTGTTTCAAGTGCTGATGGCTATATCACCTTCACTACTGTACTGGTTTTGTCTGGGATACAGGTAATTTTCTTCCCAGTAGCTGGTATGGGGCTCTGTTTTGGATTTGTGCTGGAAACAGTGTTGGTAACCCAGGGATGTTTCAGTTCCTGCTGAGCAGCGCTTGCACAGAGCCAAGGCCCTTTCTGCTCCTCACCCCACCCCACCAGCGAGGAGGCTGGGGGGGCACAAGAAGCTGGGAGGGGACACGGCTGGGACAGCTGACCCCAACTGACCAAAGGGATATCCCATACCATAGGACGTCACGCTCAGCATATAAAGCTGGGGGAAGAAGAAGGAGGGGGAACGTTCAGAGTGATGGCGTTTGTCTTCCCCAGTAACCGCTACGTGTGATGGAGCCCTGCTTTCCTGGCGATGGCTGAACACCTGCCTGCCGATGGGAAGGAGTGAATGAATTCCTTGTTTTGCTTTGCTTGCCTGCACGGCTTTGGCTTTACCTGTTAAACTGTCTTCATCTCAATCCATGAATTTTCACACTTTTATCCTTCTGATTCTCTCCCCCATCCCACCGAGGGGGAGTAAGTGAGCAGCAGTGTGGTGCTTAGCTGCATAACAGGGTTAAACCACAACAACTATTAAACCACACCAGGATCAATATATTCCCTTTTCAACACCTCCAAACAACTACTAAGTGAAGTGTTCCGATGACATGCTGTATTCTGTGATAAATCCTCCGTTGCATTTGACAACAGAGTTGTTATTGGTGTTAACTAAAAGTTCTCAGGTTTAGATGAGGTTAGCTTAGGGTTGAAGTTAAATCCAGCTGTAAGAGAGGATGTTGGACAGACGAAAATAACCTTTTTATCAATCTGCATGGACAGGACGATATTCTTTCTTAAAAGGTACACACGCATGAATGATAACCGCAGCTCTGAATTCAGAATACTGTTGGGTTCCTTGCTAATGCTAATGTCTCAGTTAATAACATCCCCAAGTAACACTCTGTAAATGTTTTTAGAGAGGACTGTTACTGATACCTTTGTCATTTCTCAGATATATTAAATCACCATGATATACCTGAACAGGAACCTTCCACATCCAGAAAACTTCAATATCCTAAAGCTGCAGCACATCTCTTCCTCAAGAGAGACCACTACAGTAAATCATACCTAGACCACTACAGTAAATCAAATCTCTACTATCTACAGGTTGTCTGTGGAATTGCAAATCAAGTTCAAGATCTTTGCCTTTTCTTTAAGGTCTCACTTGCCTGGGCTCAGAATACAACAACAGAAGCAGACACCATAAAATACAGGCACCGCAGAGATCCCCAAACTAGTGCAAAGTGTGCTGGTACACAGGGCACACATGTGCAGTCACTAGCTCAGGCTCTATAAAAAGATACAGCCATATTAGCATGTCAGTGAGCCTGAGCTAATTACTGCTGCTGCTTCCAGTTTCAGAACTCGGTCAGAGCCTGCAGCTCTACAGTGACAGTCGCCAGCTGGGCTCTTCGGGCACTGCAGCAACATGCCCCACGGGAGGCTGACATTTGTACTCAGGGGACAGAGCATCCTTAGATCAGGTCTGGAGCATCAAAACCCTGTGCTCTCTTTTCCCACTCTGTAGGAAGAAGGTCCACCACTGCACCACCAGGTACACGACCTGGTGTTCTTTTAACCTTGCTTTCCAGAGCCGTCGCAGGAATGTACAAGTTTATTTTTCTAAAGCACTCATCTCCCCAGAACAAATAAAAACCAAACAAAATAAAAAGGAAAAACCCTACCAAAACAGGACACTGTACTGTATATACCTCTGTCTCTCACAGGCAATGAGGGTATGTGAAGCTTAGTAACATTGCTCAGTGTACTACTGAAATTCACTCAGAGGCTGCAGTTTGCATTTGATTCACCTAAAGAGAGACTAATTAAAACCAGAAAGGGCCACTCTTTGGGATAAAAATAAGACAACCTGATTTGAGCACAAACTATATCATTATTTGTCTGTAAAAATGAGGTCAGTATCTGCACTAGTTAAGGAACTGCACTGAGAATTCTGTACCGATTTTGTCATATTCCTGTAAAATTTTGGGCAAGCCGTAATATCCACATGCTTCAATTCTACAATTATACAACTGAGATACTACATCCTTTTGTTATGGTATGTCAGAAGATGATAAATCCCCAAATGCTTGAGTACCTTAGGAAATATTCTAGGCAATAATTAAAAATTAATTTAAAATGCAATTACTATTCTGTACAAAACCATGTTTTAATGCAATTAATTTGTACCAAGAATGACTTTGTCCTGTTTAACTTCCAAAACTGACCAAACTAAATCACATAATGGTATTCTTATTGCATACAAAGATGATCAGCATGGAAAGTTAGTATGTAACATCCATCCTCCAACAGGCTTTTTCCACATAGACAATATCCACGTTATTTGAAATGATCCCATACTAGAAAGATGATGGATCTGGGAGAACACCAACAATAAATCAGTAATGAATTGCACATACTTACCACACAGTGCTATGCTGACAGCTAGTTGTATAACGACAACAATAATAACCAAGTAGAGTATATACTCCTTTCTCAAGTCCTGAACCAAGTCAGCCCATGAGCAGGAGCACTTGGTAAATGAGAAATCCTATACAAAGGAACATCCTAACAACAATGGCTTAGGCATTAACTTTGGATGCAGACAGGAATGTTTCTAAAAAGAAAAAAACCTTAAAAGGTGTCTGTTTTGTAGTAAGAATCTTTTCAGCTTTGCATGCATTTTTACTTTATTAAACTAACACAGCTAGTCATTATGACACATAATGATTGCAAAGGAAAATCTTTGAAAACATGAAAACTTTTTTTATCTGTTAACTTCATATATGAGTATATAAACTACAGAATGTTATATAGTATTATATATTTTGCCATATACCCTATAGTTTAAGTGGACAGGGTTCAAAAAATTAAATCTTCATTACCTTTAAGCATTGTTCTTCCAGTTGATCCTCCAAAGATATTTAAAAGACCACTTCTTGCTCCTAATGATGTAGTTGCTTCTAGTAAAGCACCAGTTACATAGTTAGAGAGTGCAGTCCTCTGTAAAGTGGCACGATATTGACAGTAAGCACTTGTTACACATGGTTTTACACAAAAACCATCACCTTTGCATATACAGTCTGTATCAAACGTTGGTAGCTTTCTCAGAAGATGAGGAAAATATTCAAAAATATCTTCTGCTCCTTCTTCTTCTCTCACTGTATTGAAGATCTGTGAAGAATGCAAAAGCATGAACTGTTAGTTCATTTGCTTAAGATAATAAACTGAACATCAAAGAATTCCAAACTAGCATGACTTCTTGTAAAGTTCAACAGCCTCTGCAAAAAGGCACTGTGTTAAAACACTGAACTAAACCTGAAATATCTATGAATCCAAAACTTTTGTGAAGATTTTGTGAAGATTTTGAGTTGGGTTCCCAAACAGGCTATGTAAATAAGATGGCATTCTGGCTTTCAATCTATGGTTAAAAGCATTCTAATGAAAACCAGTTTTAAGGATGACCATTAGACAAAAAAATGCCACATCAATACATCTGGTCAGCATTTAAAATAAAGAAGATATACAAAATTATTTATAAGACTACTAAATCTATTGTACTTTCAGTAAAGTCTTACAGATATCAGTAGCAGAAAAACAGATCTACTCAGGGTTTGCACTTTTTCTTGCTGAGTGGGGCGGGTTTTTGCAAACAGAAATGGTTTTAATCACTGTGAGCAATATTTCAAAATGTTCTGGTGTCACGTTCATTGCATTACTTCCAGCCTGCGCACAGGTCCTCTATCCAATATTGGTTTAGTACTCTTTTTCCAATATTTGTGCTAACACACTAATGAACTTCAGTCTGTGGCTTAGCAACTAAGAAATGTTTGCTTATTTAAGAGAGTCTAATGATCAAAGCAAGAATCTGGAAGAAATCTTTTCATTTAGTATACAAGGAGAGACTTGATTCTTTGCATTCTTGTATGCTGACTTACCGATTAACATTAATAATTTGTTTCAATGATCTGTGCTTTGTAATTACAAAGTGTAAACTACCAAACTAAAAATTAACATAGGGAAAGGTCATTATAACTGTTACCAGGACAGGTGCTGAGACAATTTTCTTGGGGTTGTTCCTCATCAGTCCTTAGATGTGCACAAGAAATAAACTGATGGCTTAATAACTGTTTTTTGTGACTAATGGTTTGTTTCTTGTTGCCATCCTTCCCCACATATAAACAAAATACAGCTATCCATCAACATGGCAGAAATCACATCCAGTCCTATGATGCAAGCACACACGTGCTCAGTCAAATGATAAGAAACTGTTTGCACAGTCTGTGCACACCGCGTGTCAGAGGCACCGGCACCCTCACCACAGGACACATACGTGCCCAGCCATGTAACCATGGAGGGAAGCGGCTCCCGGCACGGGGATCTGCACACACGTCCACTTCTGCCCTAAGGCCTGCGTTTACCCTGCCATGTAAGCGAGGAGGGTTCAAATGCCCTGCTCCCACGAGGTATCTCACCCTCTACAAACAGAAGTTGTGAACGATGATGTAATTCTTTCATCTGGGTAGAGAAATTGAGAATAGCAGAAGCTTTGATTCAGCTACTAAATTCAAAATTTGGCAAAGTGTTCACTTCTTACTTGTTTTTTGCCATAAACCAAAAAATCAAATACAATGTAGTATTTATTAAAGTACATATTTCTTAGCTTTAATTTTTGTATTAAAAATTTCTTGGGGAAAATTTCTTAGGGAAAATAGTAAAATTTTATTCAAAATATAATAATTTATTAACTAGTAATGTAATTCAATGATTTGAAAAAGAGCACTGACATATTTATTATCATAAAATAAAAAAAAAATCTATCACATGTTGACTATGACTTATATAATGCAATTCCATTAGAAATATGGCTTCTGGGATTCATTACACAGTGAAATGCTGTGGTATCTATCCTTTTTTTTTTTCCCCTCCCTGCAAATTTTCCAAAATTTATTGGGTCTGAGGCTTCTAGAAATATTAACCCTTTACTTGAGCCTCTTTATCTTTTTCTCCTTGGTATACAACAGTTTTACAGACTCATAGACTCTCAGGAAGAAGACGACTGCTCATCTCCACCTTTATTCAGAAGGAAAATGTAGTCTTAGAGTGCACGTTATCTGGATAGGATATGTGCAGACCTCTTAATCAGGTAAGTGTCTGCAAGGAACAGTGGGATGTGCCTATGACTCACCTTTCCAAAAGGTGCACTGTAAAACAGTGAACCTGCCTTATGCATGGATTATGAGTGTGTCACATGAGGCAGACATAATTAGTCTTTTTAACTTGTTTAAAAAAATATTTAGTTAATGAAAATAATTTAACTTCTCAAAACTGCAGTTACCTTCCAAAATATTTTTAAAATTGGGTTCTGTAACTTATAAGGGCATGTTCTGTTGCCTACACAACTAAAATTTCTTTCAGCTGCCAAACCAAAGAAACCATTTGTTGACAGAAACAGGCGACAGTGTTTTGCTGGAGAGATTATACATAGAATAATGGTGTTAATCTCTTTTGTATAAAGTAGACTTGAGGGCACTAGCTGTCTCCAAAGACTCTGCACTGCATATAACATTTTCAAATACTGTTTATTTTGATGTGTTAAAGCTCTGAATATGTTACTTTTGCTGCACACAGATGAGGTTACAAAAAAATACACTTACAATGTGTATACTTATCAGCCACTGAAAAGAACTGAAACAATCAGAATAGGAACATATCCCTCACGCAAATGACAGGGAAAATCACCTTTCGGTGAGATTGCACCAGACAATTTGGGAAACTTAATCTTGCCTGGAAGTCAAAAAAGTTGATTCCAAATCAGGGCTTACAGTTCATCCTGGCAGATGTAGTTATATTGATCTATATCACTACCAAAGAATGATTACTGTAATTAAAAATGGATGTGAACCAAAAAGAGTAAAATGCAGCACTAAACTGACAGCTACCTGTCAAAAAACAATGATTCACAAGGGCGTATCGCTCCTGATTCACTTTTGCCTTCCACATCAAATTAAAGATTTCAAAGCCATCTGCAGTCTGATGCTGCAGTATCTCAGATACTAGGTATCGAGCGGTAATTCACAAGAAATTGAGAATAGCATCTGGATCTAAAAGCGTTGCAATATTAAATTTCTTTTTAAGTAGTGCAAAGTACTGATGCTTACAGGAAGGAGCTTAAGGTGAGCTTTCTTATCTATCTTACCACTGTAATAAGCACACATGTAAATGGTAAAATTTATATGCAACTACAGTACCTCAAGATTTACTTTAGACAATAAAACCATACATTCTAATACTTTTTCTTTTCTCTCTTTTCTTTTTTCCATGATACATTTAAAATAAGCAATGAGCTAAAATAGGTCACTCCATATACTAATACAGCATTATTCCAATGAAAGTATACTACGGCTTTGATAGATTTTTACTTTCTTCTATTTTTTAAAGAGATTTTAATGGTAAGTAAAAAGAATATAAAAATTACTTGCAACATAAAATTTTCCAGAAGACTACAGAAGAAAACCATGTCCTCCAACTCAAAAATGAAAATTAGCATTAAAACAAAGATTAAATTCAGGCAGAATTCCATCCTTGTAGTTTTACAACCAAGTCCATATTTGGAAAATAAATGGAAACAAAATAGATCTTTCAGCTCTTAATAATTTATGCAATAAATCACCAAAACTTTACTTTAAAAAAAATTCAGTTTTGCTTCTAGTAGCTTAGAATGGTATCTGCAAGTTAACTTATTGATAACCTTCAGGCAATAAAACTTTCTTACAGTGACAACGGAGATATTTTGTTAAGATATTCTCTAAAATAACTTAAGAACAAGTAACTCGTGCTGCCTTTGAAACTATTCCACGTTTTTGTCTTACAATCTTTTCTTCTGTTGAATCATCACTACAATTGCAAATTGCATTATGTCCTTTTTGCCACACACATTACTGTAGGTTTACTACATAAAAGTAGGTTTACCACATAAAAGTGGCAGAAACCTAAACACCATAGCCATGCTTAGCCCTACAGTGTATGACAGATATTCCCCCAAAAATGAAGCTGGAGTTCACGGGTATTGGAAATATTGGATACAGGAGTTCATAAAAATAATTTATTTCTTACTTAAACTTACATGTATCTCTTCCTGTTTACTGTAATCTTTTACGTGTTTCTCTTTTCATGTTTTTTCTGTCTCAGGTATTTAGCTTAGAACCTGGGAGCATGTTATCATTTTGCCAAACATCTAGCAGCTGCTCGGCACATATGAAATCCAGAAACTGGAATTAAGAACCAACCAAAGATTGCTGTTATTAGGAAGCAGGCTTAATTTCTCTAACTTTATTATAATAATAAATAAAATCTGTAGCAAAAAAGTTCATTGTAAAGAATAGCCATGAAAAATTACGCTTATAGGCTATAAAAATAACAGAAAATAGGCCCTAATGGGGCTTTACTAATTCATTGCATTGTTTCTGTCCAAACTCTTTCTAAAAACCTCCATTGATATATCCTGAATGATCAAAATGAAACACTGAAATGTAGGAAGTGTGTGTGTGTGTGTATATATATACACATGCTCAGTTGGTACTATGCATTCCAGCCTAATTTCCTGGCCGTTTACCTACAGAGTATTTCTATCACAGAGGGTTGTCGACAGCCCATGTGCAGCATTCCTGTGACATAAAGCCTTCATTTGTTGCACGTTTTTAAAGCAATTTTACACGCTTATAAACCAGAATGGTATATTAACAAGTAATAACTGTCAGGACAGTATGTCTTGAAGATCACTTAAATATCTCCTTTGAAAACACAACAGTTTTACAGAATATATGAGCCTAAACACAATAACATCACAGGAAATGCTGCTCTTTCCAAATTCTGTCTCTTCCAAGAAAAATTTCATTAAAATGAGTAAATTCTGATGGTAATTTTTCATTTTGGCACTGCAAGTTTTTCAGAAGAAAACCCTCATTAATATTGACCAAATGAAGGTAACAGTGATCTCTTGGAAGTCATGACCAAGGACCGATGCAATTGCTTTTATGTGTATTTATTCCAAAACAGTGTAATTCAAATATCTATAGGATGGGATACGACAGTAGTCTGCTATGAAAAAAGCACTTTGGGCAGAAAGGAATATGTAAAGTGAACTTGGGTGGAAGGGAGGGGGGCTGAAAGAGGAAACACACCTACCAGAATGAGAATTTGCTCAGAACAAAAGAATCAGGCATTAATGCAATAGTTAGTCAATACTTCAGTTTTATGTCTTCCAAAATGGCACTCCAGCATCACACTTCGGAGCATTTATTTAATAAAACTTAAAAAAGAGGTGATGTTGATAGTCATATCATTTTCTGAAGGATCTTGGGTTTTCTCAGATTTATCTTATTCAGGTTATGACCATACCCACACTGATTAGCCCATGATGTTTCAAGATCACTGCTAAAGTACAAATGCAGAATAGATTAAGAAATGCTTTTTTGTAAAGATGTTGCCAACCTAGAGCCAGCACTTGTCACTGGCCAGTTTCTTCTAAGGATGTTGTGAGGTCAGGGTTTTTTTTAAACAAAAATGAAAGAATATTCTATTACTCCTTACTATTATTACCTTTTGAAAAAAATGGTATTATTTTAAAAGTGGAAATAAACAAATTTCCCAACGAAATGTCTATTAATAAATTACTTTTCCCCAAGATTCTTACCTGAAAAATTGTTCACCTAATTAATCTCAAAATACCACCCAACATTATTCTGTTTAAACAGGAGTGAGGCCACAGTCCGAGGAACATTTCTTTTAGCTACAAACGCAAAAGCCATTTTGGACATAATTATTTTTAACATTTACCCCTTGATCTAGTTCACTGTGAGAGAATCAGTCACTTAATTACTCTCCAAACAATGCTAAGTTGCTAATCACTTGATTTTCAAAGATGTTGGAACAAACAGCTGTCAACTGGGATCTGCAGAAATGCTGAAAATCAGACCAATCTATGAAAAAAGGTCTGCTACTGATCTGAGATTTAAAGTCAGATCATGTGAACTCATACAGATTTCTAAGCCAATACAGAATAATTACTGACCTTGTTTTTTATCTAGCTCATACTTTCAAAAACAATTCCTGCTGTGCATAAATAGAAATGAATCACACTGTTTTGTACAGTCAATTCTTCACTTTTCATCTACAATTATCCAGTCTGAGTAAACTACAGTTAAGTCACTTGGATGGTCCTCTGAAGGCCAGGTCCGGAAAAGCAGTGCAGCTTTCTGACCTAAGCTAGCTCCAAGCCAATTACCCGTTTCTCAGCCCTGTGTTTGCCAGATCCCACTTCGGAGAAGGCTTACTTGCTTGTGCATGCTTATTGCTTACAGCACTACAGAATCTAGTTACAGTGCTTCCTTCATCAGCTTCCTCTGTGTGTTCTCATAAAGCTCAGGCATCTCTGCAGAGAAATTCACTACAAAATTTGGTTAAGACAACAGCAAGAATCAGATTCAGTACAGACAGATGTTTGCAATGCCAAGGGGAAAAAACTCTTTTAATAAAAGAAAACTTCAAAAGCTACAGCAAAAATGGTTGTATCGTATTTTCTATCATTACTGCTGAAGTCACCAATTAAAATTTCAGAAAATATTTTACTTAAATTGCAAGAAAAGGCAGGTGAAAGACATGCCTAAAAGAAAAAATATTTAATAGTTAACAAACGCCTGTGTGCAAGTTCATTACAACTCAACTTCCCCTGCAAAAAGTCAAATCTTTGGCAAAATTGTGAATATAGACACTTTTTTTTTTAACAAATTGATAGATTTACCATATTTTGGACAATTTTACACCATCTGTCTGTTTCAGGACAGTTAATCTGTTTCAGGACAGAAGCTTCATGTTACTATGCATTAAGTATGGATTCCAAGGGTTCCAGCTACAAAATTACAGTTAAAAAATAAAGAAAATAACAGCAGGAGAGACTGGAGGTGATCAAGTTTTGGGTTCAAATGTGTAACACTGCAAATGGTCTGCACTGAAAAAGACCTAAGATTGACCATCCCTACATGACTTTCATAGAAGAAAAAGTTTAGTATGTATACTTTTCTGATTTTCAGGAAGAAGGAAATCTTTAATTCATGGACTTTCTAAAACATGAATCTGTTGTAACAATTTTTGATTAACGTATCAATGATGAGAACTGAAATACATTAAATGCTGAATGCATTGTCTGTTATGTCTAGAACAGCGTATATATCTGTCCTTCTTCCTATCATGTACTTAAGATCCGCAAGAAAACATGCCAGAGCCCCATATCTCAAACAGTTATGCAGGTTGTTCAAAGCTAAAGGATGTTACTGTGTTTGACAGAGATGATGCGGCGAACAGCAAAAGGGTCTGCTCTGTTACGACTATTTCTTAGCTCTGTTCACTGACAAGTCTTGTTCACATTAGCAATCAAATAGGTGAGGCCTTCAGAAACCCTTTTGAGAAATTGAACTAATTTGAGCTTTCTTATACGTCTTTTTCAGTGTTTGGAGTACAAAAGTTAGACAGTTAGACTGTTAGAACAATCTTCTTGGTGGCACTTGGTTGCCTGTGACCAAATAAGCACACACCAGGACAGTCGATCAAATTTTTGGCTACGTGTCTTACTAAGTTCTAGTATTTTACAAGACAAGTCGGGCAAGGGATAAAATCTGTGATCAATTAAATTCTATTCCTAACTTACTATTCAAGATGAAGTGGATGATGACAGACAGTCATCCACAAGCTTTAGTAAATTGTACTACCTATCCCAAGCTTCTCTGATTTCTTGTTTGTCATGACACTATATTGCAGAGTTTCTCCCTAGGTGCACTGTGGCAAACAGGGAAACAGCTATCTGGAAGCAACTGCAGTTTTGCAAGTTGGGGTCAAACTCAAAAATTCCCACGAATTCTCTCCCAGCATCTCATGATCCATCTTTTTTGGCTAACAGGCAACATTCTTATAGTATTAACAACCATCCCAGATTAAAAAAAAATAAAATGTTACATGTCACGATGCCCTTCTTCATACTCAACAGTTTTTGGAGATGCATTTGAATTTCACCCTTCAGTTGGCTCTGCAAGCCAACGACTGCCCTGCAACGCAGAACTGATAGCAGTTTCAGCAGTGGCACTTGCCATCTAGTCTGCCTGCAGCTTTACCAACAGGAGAAAAAGAACTGTCATCACCTGAAGGAACTTTTGCCGAAACACAGCCATTTGGTGCAGGTTTGCATTTGTGTTCAAGGAACAGCAGTAAAGGACTGTTTTGGCACAGTGTGACATGGCCACCATCCACTACAGCATGTCAGGATGACAAAGAATAGCCTCGGGAGATCTGTACGCAGGTAATCTCAGAGCTGCAGTAGCAACTCATCAGCAAGAAAGCTGGAGCTATAAACACATTTGTGGTGAAATATATGCAATTGTGCAAAGACTGTTCAGAACATCAGGAGTTAACAGTGTCCTCTACATCTTAATTTGCTCGTATCTTGCTCTCCCCATGTATTTTCACATGGTGCTTAAACAGAATATCTTGACTGCTGAGATGCTAATTTTCGTAATGGAAAAATTCCTTAAAATATCCCTAGACTGCTGAAATGCTGTTCTGTATTTGAAAAAATGCCTAGAAAATAAGAGAATACAGTGCCATGGTACAATCTGAAGTGTACCTCATAACATACTAGGAATACTGTTGTCATCGGGGGGGGCAGGGAGAAAACATTGCTCAAAATACATACAGACAGTAATCAATATCGCTACAATTTTGGCCAGTACTTGACAAATGCACTATTTACTATAGGGTGGTTCAGGCATGTTCAGGGTGTTGTGATGGTGTTCGTCTTTTGTCTGGGACACTATAAAGAAGAAAACCAGGAACTACTTTGAGAACGCAAGAAATAGAAAGGTTTGTTTACTGCAGCAGCAGACCAGCATGGAAGCATCAGGAAAGACAAAGGGGAAGATTGCTGAGTAGATAGGTGAGGTAGAAAGAACTTCAGTGTTGCTGCACTGAGGATGCTTTGAATGCAGTGAACAGGAGTAGGTAAAAGAGGAAAGAAAGGAAACACAGTAAAATGAAGTAAGGCAGGGGTTTTTTTTGCATTGTGTGTATTTTTTCAGTGCATTTAACAAGATTGTGATTTTAAAAAAAGATCTCTGCTTGCATAATTTACAATTGTAGGCAGTGAGTAAAAGCAAACACCATATGTTATGCCCTCATCGCCCAGAACTGCTTGGGGGGGACGATGCCAACATACAGTCTAGCATATACTATCACTTTCTCCTTATAATGGGAATAAATCTACTGAGTCAAAAGGAAGTTGCCCTCCCCGGGGCAGGCTGTGTATGACTGGCAGAGGAGGTGTGTGCACCAGAGTCTGTCCAGTCACCTTACACATCTGAAGGAAAGAACACATCACAGGAAAGGAATAATGGTCTTCAGGCACCTCTTCATCATAGGAGTCAATGCCTGTTCCAGCATACTCATGACAAATTCTAATTCGCTCATGGCTTTTCTAATAATGACTAGTGTTGCAGTCACTGTGGGAGGCCCAGATGTTTTCCTTTGCTTTTCTGTAAATGAGCTTCAGGTTCTAACAATGTAGATAAAACATGGCAGTGACCTGTCCCTTTTGGTCACCCTTCCAGCAATGGTCTTGTCAATATCCTTGCTGCAATGTCTGTTCTCAAAGACTTTTCAAACTTTCGCTCTCTCTTCAATGATTAGGAAAATGTGGATCTTTACAGTGCCAGGACAGAGCACAAGACAAAGTACCATGCTACAGAGCAATAATGCTCACTTATTCAACAGCAATTTTTGTGTGCATCAGATTTTACACAGTAAGTTGTAACTGGGCAACATGGCACAGAGCAGCAGAGGACACAGAGGAAAATAGATGAGTTCACCCTAGTAACACAGGGAGCAGTATCGATGGCAGCTGGAAGGTTGCCAAGAGAGTGAACAAGCACAGATGTGCTCAAATATTAATATTCATTAACTGATGTTCTGTGAACTTTCTACAGCTTCAATTGCAATTACAGAATGTGCATTACCTCACCAGCCACTATTTCTTATGAATTGCATCCTGTTAAGGATGAAATAATTTCAAGGAGCAGAAACTGAATTTAATGAGGATCAAACTGTCTTGCAGAGGCAATCCTTAAATGTAACTCAACATTTTTCAGAAATTGTATCAGCCATCCCCATTCAGTTCTGGTATATAACCAATGTCTTTAGTAGGAAATCTTTTCATTCAGGATTGTAAGAAAATGATGATACAGTTTTAAAAAAACAAATACATTTGAGAGTTGGATTTACTGATGACCAGAAATTGTTACAATGGGCCCAAACTTCTAACAAGTTGTCATTTTCACTTTTGATAAAAGTTGGGTTGCTATTACTTAATAATTTTCTATTTCTGTAAAGCAACAGTACTAATTATTTTAAAAGCCATTACCAAAGGAAAGATGGACTTCAGGGATTTGGAAGACAGAAAAAGCAGTGTGATATAAATGAGGCACAGATCTACAAGAGCATCTCCAATCCCAGAAAGTCCTGCTCTTAAAGAATCGTCAGTCCAGTGGAGAAGGAATAGTAAAATAGTGCTTGTTACTTCTCATGGCAGGTAATACACTTTAGATCCAAATAACTACTAAGAAGAATCATCTTAAGATATAAAACAGAGGATGGCAAAAGACATCAATTAACTGTCATTTGAAAGATTGTTCATAAATGAAAGCATGACACCAAACACAACATAGGAGCTCTTCACACCACTTTTCAGCAACGTGAAACAATGCCCTTGCCAGTAAGAGAGACTTCTGTAATCTTACCCAGAAAAGGCCAAAAATACCACTTTCTGGTTAGTGGGGTCAGCTATTTATATTTCTGTTGGCACAAAAGTATATGTGAAAAAATATTTTCTTAATAGTTATTAATTATTTGATTACTAAGTTCTCTCGCAACTTCTTCAGTTTAAATCATAGTTTTTATACTTTTCTAGTACTTCTCAACTTAGTGTTCTGAGCTAAATTTGTTACCTGTTCTACTTTTGTTAATTCTTCGTGCAGCCAATATTCTTTTTATTTTCTAAATTAGTGCTTATTTACTTCCTCCAAACTTTTATCAACAAATTCATTTACAAACAACATGCTGTCTTAGTAACTAAATAAATTAAATATACTCTATTCAAACATCTGTGTTATTTCAACTTTATTCTAAAAGTAACTACCTATTCTAAACATAACTACTAAGCTAATGTACACCTTTATTTATTTACTGAGAAGATGATTGTTTTACTAGTCTGATGTGGATCATGTCTTTGAACACCTGATCACGTGGATTGGAATTTCTTGAGTTACCAGCTTTCAAAATTGTCTACTGAGTTTTTAACATAAAAGTGTAAGCACACTTACTTTTGTTCTAAAATCATACTACTTTTTAAATGTATTTTATGATACCTCCTACTGATGAAAAACAAAGATATTCCATTCATATAAAACTTCTCAGGTATGCTATAAAAAGTATTTAAAACAAGAAAAAGACTAGCAGGTTGACTTTTCAACAGAGAATAGGAGTTTTACTGTAGCTAAGTACATTATCTAAAATAGACAGTAAGTAGGATTAAAACTCCATGTCAGAAAGCAGACTGAAATAATTCACAGTCAAACCGCTTAGATGTTAGAATATTAAATGCGCCATGACTGAATAATTTCAACTCAAGAGAGATGCACATTTTCATTGTATGTCTTTGGAACATCAAACTGTAATGGGATGCTACTACTAAAAGGGGATCTCTGAGTTTTCTTTTCAGAAAAAAAAGGCTTTTTTTTCTGAAAGGCTTACTTTCTTCAAAGGTAGACATAAATTAATTATTTTAATTAGGTCATTAAAGGTTTCAAACAGGCATCATGTTAATCTTTTTCATTTCCAAAACACTGACGGTGTGACGGACGCTGTCACCAGACAGGTGAATGCCAAGCATTCAATGCAGAGGAATCCACCATCTGGCCCATCGAGGGCCTTAACAGCCCCCTTCCCACATGTCTATCTTTTTCAATTTTTATTCTATATGTGGAGTGATAGTGAGTCTAGATTTTCTCTAACAAACAAACGAACAAACAAAAAACCCCACACACATCTGTATGGTTTTGTACCTTACTAACCTCCGTGATCTTCCCAGAAGATTCAGAACTCACACATTTAAAAATAACCGCACGCCCACACATGTGAACGGATTATTTAAACAACTTTGAAAGATGAGCTTAGTTGCATATTTCTGAACTACAAATTGACAGTAAGTTTGAGGGGTAACCCACAGTACAGAAAAAAAACTTAAGCGATCTCCTGTCAACAAGACCATCTTAAAAAAAACAGAACCAAACAGGAAACCTAAAAATTGTGGCTGTTGAAAACAGCCATATGTCTCATCAGCCTTTAAATGTGCAGTTTGTCGTCCTCTTTCTACAATCTTATCTATTTGCCAAAGTTAGCTACAACTACTCCTGCAAAACTCTGGCTTTACCTGTTCTTTTTAGATATTATTTTAATACATATACTTACATAACTGATTCGGAAAGCATAGTCTATTCCGTTCCTGTGTCTCTGATATTAAAAGTCAAAAGATAATCAACGGTAGGGGTTAAAGTTCACAGTGCTGTCTAATTCAGTTTTTACACAGTGCGACGTTGCATCCTTGCGATATAGGAACTGCTTAGAATTGCTTATGAAGGTCTCAAGCTCAGACTAAACGTGTCAAAGCTCAAAGACAAAGTACATGTAATAAAACTGTCTTTGCATTTATACAATCGCTATTGTTACTTGTATCAAAGAAAGACTCATATTGGGATTTTATTGTGCTATATATTGTGGATTTATATTGAAAGGCGGATCTTTCCAAATTTACCGGAAACAGTCTACAGTTTACATCTACAGTCAGAAACCCAAGTATTACATAAACGTAAAGTACTACAGAATCTTGCTGTATCTCTAAATATTTTCATTTATAACCAATTATAATTGTAATTGATATTCTTGTAAAAGATCAGTAGGCATATTACTACAGCTGTAAAATTTATGCATCCTACCCATGGCATATAGCTAATAAAAGAGCAACTTGGAGCATTTTCCTCAGCACAGGAAATCTAGTTCTCATTTTCTAATTTTGTAGACACTGAATCCATGCCTATTTGTTTGCTTGTACTTCAGCTGTTGGGTTCATAGGGTCACATGAATAATTATAAGATTATTTTGGATAGTACTTAGGGGCCAGGAAATTCTCAGAGTTTTCATGACTGAATTGTTTAATAGACTTTTAGGTCAGGCTACAGAGCATGATTTCATGAAACAAAATAACTTTGTTCTATAAAGAGGCATTTTCCACTTTAAGGTTTTTTTTAATTACCTAGAAATAGAAAAGGCACCATTTCTTGCCCAAAGTAACAACAGAATATCGATACTCCAAAATTAATTTTTAAATGACACATTTAATCTTAATTTACTGATAAAAAGTGAGTCTTCATTCATCACTGCTCACAATGAACATTCAATAACAATCCTAAAAAAAAAAAAATTGTAAATTTTTAGAAGAAAATTTTTGGCTAAAACTAAGCAATCACAATAATCTAGCATGGTACAATGAAGCAATTTTACTGATGTTGGTATCTTGAATCAGTAACGTAGTACCTTCAACACTATTCATCTTCCCTAGTCATTAGCTGCTAAGGAAGACTATGCTGTATCTATAGAAAGTATCCAAAGTTTAGGAAAGTTTAAGATAAGAAGACAGCATGAACAGGTAATACACAATACACTGACCCAAAGAAATTTCCTCTTTCCTTGTTTTCAGCTGGTGTGTTCAAATGCTGCCTTAAACTAAATAACTGTCCTGCAGAACACAGTATGTTCAATTTTCATATCATATTTTTATTTTGTATGTGACACAACTTTGATGGTGGATACCTAAAACACACTAATAGCCATACTCACATTAAGACATATACTAGAATAAAACTGTAGTTACAGAAGTAATTGTTACTGGAGGAGTTTCTGAGTTTCATTTGAATCTGCTAAAAAGATGAAATGATGGTAACACCATGATAAAGTTAAAATCAATGATTTTATTTTGCTGTCTCCAAATAGAGTTTTGGAAGCCAATACCAAGATGTAAACACGGGACAATGATTCATTAATTGTATTTCCAGTTTAGTTCTACTTGCCTGAAATGCACAAGATAGATAATCTAATGTTCTGCAATTTTCAAAAGTTGTAATACCTTCATCACAGTTAAAAGATGTTTTTTAAAGTAAATGTGCTTGTTTTGAGAGAGAGAGAGAATGACAGTGAATGAGAAAGAGTGACCAAAAAAAGGAGTGGGAATGAGAGAACATTAGTTCAGTATTTAAACTACACTTTTTAATTGTTAATGAAGTAAATATGATTCTGCAGGACCAGAGTATATGTTCTCCTTTCTTTTCCCACTGGGGTGGAATGTCACTTGAGGCTTGATTTTCAGAATTTAAGGCATCTGGCTTAAGACCAGAAGAACAAAAATATTTTAAATTAACTTTCCTTATTCTCTGGGGATTGTTATAGACCCAGGGACTGCAGTTTAGTCATCCATGAGATTTATTTTGCTTTAGCGTTAGTTTCAACTAAACTTTGTATATACAACAGCTTCCTTACCAAAATTCATAGCCACTCTGCTCAGTGCAATCATTTTTATAAATTGCAATTATATTACACTGAATTACATGCATAAGTGACCTACATATATGCTTAACCTCTCAAAATAAAGGATAAAACTTAAATTCCTATTATAAGCTTCTCCTTCATACCATCACACCAGTTTTGAAAAAGCTTTGACTCATTTATCCGTAATTACACATGCCCAATTTAGCATTTTTTAAACTTTTTCAAAAGCTTCATCTTAGTGAGAAATAGCTTTGGGAGAGCTGAGTACAGATTTGTTTTGAATTAACTGCACCAAGTTTTCACATACATAATAAAGCGTTCATGAAATTGAGGGAGGAAAATTTGTAGTGGATGTTTCAGTTAACTCCCAAGCAAAAGTGGTTGTTTGCTCTCTCATTTTAAATAATTATCATAGAAGGACAGAAAAACCTTGAAAGCACTGTATGTTTCTATGAAACTCTAGTAGTAACATAAGATTTTACTGGTCTCAAATACTCTAAACTTGACAAATACACTGTTAAGATCTTTAGAGGGCATTTTTGTCACAGTAGCATCATTTTGAGAATAAGCAGGCAGCCTTTTTTGTTCAAATAGTGCTACGATAAGAACGTGAGGCGGCATCAGGGACAAAACCCAGAAAAAAATACTTTATAAAGGCTATAGAGATCTAATGGATCTTTATGTTAGTACAGAATAAACAAGCAGAGATAATTTCCAGACCGTTATTTCCTCAGTAGCGTATCAAGGACAATCTATTTACATGGAAGGTAAAGTTTTCATATGCTTTTAGTAACAGAGGTCTCATCAAACCCCAAATCTACATAAAATATATAAACTTGTTATAATATTAGCATAGAAAAAGGCATTGCTGTGGTGCAAAAAAGTAATTTCCATCTGAGACATATACTTCTAAAATCTATTTTAAAATTGAGTCTTTATATTCCAAAAGTCACTCTACAAACTGTACTAATACATTCTTCTACAATGAAACCTGCCTAATGAAGATTTATCTGTCAAAGATCATATGAAAACAGAAAATGAAGCAATGATGGAAGTTTAGGTGCTTATTGAAATTTAAGATGGAAAGTTTGGGCACTAGTTTAGTACTGTTAAAATAACTGATACAAAAATGACACTTAAGAGTCATGGCCTCTCAAAATCAATAGAGAAGTAAGAAGGAGTACAGATGGAAACAAATGCTATTCCATAAACTGTTAAGATGGTTTTGATAACTCTGCACCCTCAATATGTACTTGACAAACTTATGTGACTGTCATTTAGCATTTTAGTCTAGCCATTCTTTTTTTATCTCCTGACTGGCTACCTGTGTATTTACTTTCTTCACAGGGCATTACTCCTCTGGACTTACTAATACATCAGCGAAAGCCCATATTCACATACATGCTACTTATCAATATGGTCATTTAATAATATATCTGTATATTCCACAGCTCACCTTTTTTATCACTGTGGACACACTTTAAAACAGGAATTTTATCTTCCTATGCATTTATTCAGCTCCTTGGAAAATAAGTCCCAGAGCCTAATGCTGCCAGACATTATCACAGTATATGTGACTTCTAACATAGTAAAGCTACAACACTAAACTCCAAAAGCATCAGAGGTAAAACTCCTCCCGCTATATAGGTGAAAATGAGACAAGTTGTCACAGAGATACAGAGTTTGTGTTCATTAAGTATAACCATTACAACTTACTCTTACTAATCACCAGAGCTCACGTACAAAAAATAACATTATTATGCTATTTTTAAAAGTAGGTACTTGGATTCCTCATTAACCAACCTACACAATAAATTGCTTGGGCCAAGTCAAAAGCACCATTCATAGTTTAAACTCCTGAAACACAGTACTCTACTGGAAGACTAGTCCAGTACACCTGAACATTTCAAGTTTTTTCGACTATTTAAAAGTATAACATATGTTTGAGAAAAGGAAACAATTCTCTCACTATCATCACTAGCGTGTAGTGAGCTGCCTGTAATTTTAGTTTCACGTGCATATGATGGGAGAGTAACACAAAACAACATTTTTAGTATTTACAAAAACATCCAGAATAATAATAAAATGTCATCCTGATTGTATTTCTACTGAACGTTTTTCTTTTGATTACACTGGGTGAAGTGATAGGTACAGAATTTCTTTTAATTTATATTCTTACTGAATATTCAAAAAACCAAATATTTTATATTCACTTTATGATTTCAATATACTTTACTAAAAAACAGTAAGCATTTTCTATAAATCCTTCCTGTACATGCAATATTTGTTCATCAATTTACAGTAAATGAGGCATTCATTGGGGGTTTTAATGCTGACTTCATTAACTGTTTCTAAGTATTTTATCAAAACAACAATGAAGAAGAAAAGCCTGTAATTATATTACTTTATTTATAGAGTTAGAACCCAATACTAAGCAAACAAGTGGACAGAAGTTCAGTTCATCCAAGTTTTATAACTTTAAGTACTAAAATTCTGTAAGTGGCTTTACAATTAACTAAACACAGTAAGTTAGTAAACATTCACATGCAGTATGCTTAATTTAAATAAAAAGGAAACAACACAGACTTTTAGAAATTACTAATTGTTTACATCTGCAGGGTAAGTACTGACTGAAAATGAAGCATGTTCCAGTAAGAAATATCCTGCTTAATATACAAAGAATATATTTTTCTGCAGCACTACATTCTTCTTTCTGAAGAAGGAAAGCCTTCCTGTTATTCCTGCAGTAAGAAAAACTTTTTTATATTTTATATTACATGAACCATACCTTTTCCCCTTGTGTTTCACCATATCCATATCTTATCAACTGGTAGGAAAAATGACAAAATTGTATAGAAATTGAAACAAGCAGACACAAGCAGAAACTGCAAGTTAGCTTTCAGCAATACAAGATGACAGCCTGTTCTCGTCTACAGAGACTGCCTAAGAGCCTGGAGAGAAAAGAAGTACATTGCCAAATCTTAATCCTGTCGCTGCATTTCACATGGTGCTGCCTCACCTCTGCAGCTCCTACAACTCTACTTTTCCAACAGTCAGTGGAAAACTGTTCATTGTAAAAACTCTGTAAGCATTTTAGTTTAACCACAGACACACAGATAATAAAATCTGAAATATGTAATATTTAATTTTGCTGACATATGGAGTTTGTGTTTACATTACTGCAAATGAAATGACGCAATGCTAAATTTATCTGAAAGCACTCCCTTAGATTCCTGGTATTGTATGAATTTATAGAAAAAATATTTTAGAATGTTAGCAATTAAGTAATTTCTAAAATGTATTTATAAATGCAGAAAATTATGTCACTGGCATCATGTAAACTCATTGTAAGTAAAAGTAAAATAATTCTTCCCACATTAGATTTCTCATCTCTAAGCTACTAATACAATTATATTATTGCAGAAAATATACAGATTAATAGGAAAGAAACTTTGAGCCAAATCATATAAACACAAGAAGATTATTTCTAATTACTGTCCTCTTGAAACAGTTCCCAAGCATACTGCTGAGGCTGCTGCACACCGCTCTGCTGTAATGCTGCAGATGACCTTTTCTATTGACCCACTATATTTCTTCACAAGGGGGCACAATTTAGAAAGTAATTTTTCCAAATCTAAAAATTCCAAGGGTATGCTACTTTAAGAGGGTCACAGAGGAACACAAAGTAGATGAAAGAGAATTTTTCCTAGTGCAGGAACTGAAATAAGCAGTCTTACAAATCCATTTTCTTTTAGATTAAAGTATAGATGAAGGAGCCAACATGGAAGTAGTACAACACACTGGGTATTTTGTGGCTTCATGGCCTTATACTCCTCAGGAAGACTCCTTAAAGTGGGTCACACTTCAAATAAACTTAAATAAATCCGTAGCTGGTAACCTGGGTAACTTTATCTCAGAAGTGGGCCTTGTTACTATTTAGTTTACCCTCAAATACTGCTCTTGAATAACTTCATCTGTGGACAAACGCTGATTGAAAATCAAGGATAGGTGAGAATAACAAGTCACGGAAGAAAAAAAAAAAAAGAAAAGAAATGTGTGATAAAGGTAATGATGATAAAGGTAAAAGTAAGAAAGCCACTGAGTAGCAGAAACTGTGCAGTAAACGTGACAGTTGCCTATCTTCTGAAAACGTATTTTAAACAACATGACTCACCCCTTACTGTCTTTAAAATACCTTCCTCTTACAATAATTAACAGACAGCAACAAATACAGAAAAAGGGTACATGGCAGAGACCGTTGTTCATAACTTCTCCTATCCACAGAAACCAGATACAATGATTTCTGAACAAACTAACAAATGTTTTAATATTATTGTACTAATAGTACTTATCGGGACTATCGTTAAATGTAACGTCATCTAGCAAGTAATGTAAAAATAGCAGGAAATAGCTGAGTTCTATTAAAAAATTTCACAAAAATTCACAAAACTTTGTCATTAAACACGCCAAAGATCAGTACATTACAGCTATTTTAAGTACTGTAGGCTCTGGCATTACAATAAAGTTTTCTCACTCTTCCAGAACTGAAGCAAAGACAATTTCACATGCATGTTTTTGTTGAATAAGACCTTCTGGAATATGTTGTATCTATTTCCTACAGAATCTTTACTTTTACGAAAAATAATGAAATATCACACATACCTGTGGAGAACTGTTTTTTAGAAAAAATAATTTGTCTATCTCTAATCACTGATTTTCTGGTATTGCCTTGACATTATAACATCTGCTTTGGTACCCAAAGTTCCCTAATAACAATTTGTTGTTTATTTCCTCAAGTGCTGGAAGCCAGAAGAAATTTCTTACTTGTTATTGTCAGGGAAAATGTACTTTTGCTTGACAAGGCATGACTACAGGATATTCTAAAATTTGGCTCTTTTTTCCTGTAAGGATTTGTGTCTAGAAGACAACCCCTTTTCATGGTATCAATACTGACAGAAGTCTTTACATGGAATTCCCAAGCATGAAAAGACAGGATAAACACCTCTTCCACGTACACCAATTTCATTACATTATTTGGAAATAGGGATAGATCAATGACATTTGAACAAAAGGGCAACAGAAAAAGTATGCTGGAAGGAGAGTCCGTGTGGGTAATCAGTGAGAGGGATAGCTGTAGTCTCTTCTTTGGCTACTTTATGCCCAATAATGAGTGCGTTTCTAGGTAGAACAACAACGTAGTAGGTACATACACTCTGCTTTCTGTTTTCTAGCTACTGATTAACTCTGCTGAAGAGCATCTGTCAAAATCGAGAATCTTTGACAGAGACATATCATGTAAATATTTAAAGATACCTCTCCCACAGAAAACATGTTGGATAACTTCTAACCATGCTGAGGTTTGCAGCACAAATCAGCTCCTCAAAGAAATCCCCTATCATTATACATGTCTTGCAACTACAAGTTACAAAAAACAGCTATTCTTCCTTAGCTGGCCTGCTAAATATTTTACTGGAAACAGAGAGAAACGTCTACAGATGTCCTACCTGCTGATATTTAGAAAATTGACATCTTGCATGACAAACCTATTCCTTCATTTCATTGAAACCACTTTCTTCGTAATGGGTAGCCCCACTTTTACATGGGAGATATTAATGAAAAGATGCCCATCTTTACTATAATCATTCCAGTCCCAGCAGCAGCTTCTATTTCCACTGTAAAGGGAACACTGTAGAGGAACAACAATCGTTCTGAATTAAGCAAACTAGGGAATATAATAAAGTTCGGATAAGTAGTTTTAATTGCTTAACTAGAAGAGAATTTATTCCAAGATATCCATGGGCATTTAGTTCATAATGTATTGACATTTTCAAGTCTATGGACATTTTAAAGGACACATTAATGATTTGTTAGCAAAATGGTTTTGAAAAAAAGGTAATTAATAAGAAACACGACTAAAGTAAAAAATAATGGCTTAAAAATATGCAATGGATTTAGCTAAGCAGCTCTAGAATCTGTAGCTTTATTTATATATTATATGCTGCTAAGGTTCACATTCGTTCATAGCTACTACTCTACAAACGCTGCAGAAGTGTTCTTTGACAATTTAGAACAAAGCACCTGAACGAAAGATGTAACTTGAACTGAAAATTCCTAACTCCTGAAGTCCATAATACAATCCTCACTCTGAGTGCCTATGACCACGTCATTATCCAAATAGTGTGAACCCTGATACCATCTAGTACAAAAACTGCTTTACTCTTTTAAGCTTCTTTAATGTGCAGCATGATCCACTATGCAAAGAAATACTTCAAGACAGCCAATCTGTTCTTGGCAGTTCCCACAAAACAAAAATTTAACAGATTTGTTCAAATACAATTTAAGTGCACTTCTGGCAGATAAACAATTCAATTATCTTTCCTCTTTGGGGACTTAGGGTTTGTGCAGAAGAACGAAACACTATCTAAATTCCATGTATAGTTTGGTAATGCTCTCTATCAGTTGAATTCAAGATCATCATGTCCCCATGGTCCTGAACATATTCCTTTCTACACAAACAGGCTTGTCGAACTAACTAAATTCACAGCACCCTAAAGTGCTTCCCTACACAAATAAACAGGAAAAACTGGGAGAAGGAGGGTGACACGCCTACGTTCATTTAAGTTTTCAGGCCTCAGCTGTTTCCAAGATCTCATCAGGAACTCCAAGTATCGCATGCAGGACACAAGGTAAGTGTTGACATGCCTAAACCAGTCAGGAGTCAGGCATCCTTGCTCTCTTCGTCTTAACACAGGGTTAGCAAGAAAACCAAATGCTTTTTTGTCAAATACACTTTTCGTGTATTTTTCAGTGCCACAACATGTGGATCTAATAGCATGAGAAGATTTACAAGAGATTCCACTCGTTTATGGAATCCAACAAATGAACAACATTGTGGCCTCTAACCCACATCAACAGCTTCGTTATTTGTTGTTCTTCCAGACCAAGGAAGAAAAGCTGTTTTCTCAATAATGTCAAGGAATTTTAGGTAAACAAACCACTGCAAAATGATTGAGGGATGACAGTTTAGAGTTTACTGTGCCAGCACCTGAGGCATAAATGGTGCAACCTGCTTTAGCAGAAGATGACATTCTCCTCAGCTGCAGGATTTTCTTGACAAAAAGGTGAAGGCGCACTATTACTCAGCTTTGTTCTCCTTCCAAAGACAACAAACCATCTCTGCAGAAAACTGACTATATGACCTCTTAATTAATACCCTGTCAATTGTAAAATAGCTTTAATTTCACAGTTACCTTCTTTGACACTGCAAAGAGCTGAAAATTTGTGCTACAGCATGGAAGCAAACTCCGTATTTCCTACAAATCATTAAATACATATCTCATTAGCTTTCTACTTCTCCGTATGAATGGAACTGGAGAGAGCACATATCTGCAAGGAATGGTATTACAGTATACAGCCTGGGGGCACGGGGGGAAAAAAGAAAATGAAGACAACATTCAACATATCCTCTTTGGTCTGCTTGCCAAGTCTGTCCCAAAGCAGAAAAACCCAGATGCAGAACTCTGGTTTTACAAGTTCTCCCACATACCTTTCATTAAATTTGTCTGTGTAGGTTTGTCCCAAAGGGCTTTAGCTTCTTAGACATTTTGGAACCTGCATCTGTACCAAGACACGCATTTGCAATACGCTAAGTACTCCAGTCCTTTCACTGAGAAAGTGTAAGCTATGTTTTGAGCGCCAGTAACTTATGCTTTTCATCACAAATAATCTGTATGATTTGATCCAAACCATCCCTGGAAAGCTTCTCCTCGGTGAAAGGAGAAAAACATTCCCATGAAAAATTATTTCCTCCAAGAACATAAATGGGAACTCTCCAGCTCATAAAATTACTGGTAAGAAGGAAGGAAGACAAAAATTCAGGACACCATTTTAAAGGAATTCAGAAAAACAGACTGAAGCCTAGCTTGCACTTTTTATACCCGACAAAGACCAACTGGAAAGTCTGTGTTAAAGCCTTGCCAGAAATGTCCATCACTAACAACCTTAACATTTTCTTTCCTGCATACTTCCTAATTTCTAAAGTTTATTGAAAAGTTTTACTAGTATGGGTAGGTGAATTTTTCTCTTACTTTCCAAAATGCCCAGGAGGAGGGAAAACTATACCCCAAAATCAGTACCTAATACTACTACAGTTTTACAAACACAACAGAAGTAGAGAAAATAAGTATGTAAATAACATCTCCAAAATAAGAACTATTCAGAGGAAGAGTCTGAAGGAAAATCTGTAACTTCTAACTTCCAGTATCTCCCTCTTCACTGAACAACCCTCCTTCAACTGCCACAATTACAAGGCTAGACAAACCTTTGTCTACTGCCTGACCTTTCCAAGGGATTACATACCTCTTTCTGTGAGTTGGTTAAAGAAAAATTGGTGTATGAATCAGTCACTCTTAGACTGAGTTCTGTGCACAAACTCAGTTTTTTTCAGAGGAGATATAAATATACAACAATCCTGTTATCCTAATAATTATACATAAAATTAACAAAAAATCAACACTGCCAAAACTTTATACACACAATGTAACTGGGAAACCTTCATTCCCTTTTCCTTTTTTTTTTTTCCCTTATGAATGCTTCTGAGATATACAAGGAAAAGAAATTCATAAGAAGTCTGAAACTTTCTTCTTAAGAACTTTCTTCATAAGAAGTCTGAAAAGAAATCTAATTCTAAAAAATTAGAAAGATGATCAGAATGATTTTCTAGAATAGCGTCCACAACGCTCACATGTTCCTAAGTTTTTGGCACCTTATTTTTTGCATCATATAGGTCAGTATTTGTAGTTTGAAGATTTTAATTCTAAATTTCTATGAAAAAAAAGTTTCCCAGAAAAAAATGCTTATTGGACAACTACGGATATTAATAAAGAACAGTATCTTCTTTCACTCAGACAATGCAAAAGTACCAAAACATGACTATAAGAAGACATCCAGGAGAAAGTTTTACAGTCTGACAGCGGTAAACATCATATAATAATAGAACATTTTTAATCCATCCAGGAGTATTCTTTGAAAGTGCACATGGGGAACCAGTATCAAAGCCATACTATTCTTAAATATAAATGCTAACTTTATATGAATCTAATTTGCATTCTTCTGAGCTAAATGGTTTTTAGAAAGCTGCTATTATTTGCAAACTTCAAAACTGGAGCTATTCAGATGATTTATTTTGGCCAGATCAGAAAAAACAGCTACACACTGTGTTTAATAGTTAAGATTTTCATCTGATTCCACCTACTGGTAGGAAAATTGTTTTCTATAGCCATGACAATGGTACAAACAAGCAGAAAAGCTTTGCCCACAATTTTATTCAATTGCTAGAAAGTAAAATGGGCAATCAGGTTCCTTTTTCCAACAAGGAATCTGATATCCAACATTTAAAAATCTGCTAGTGAAGACTTTAAGGAGTGATATTCCAATGTTTTTTTGAATTCACAGGCTGTATTGAGGCTTGACTAACTTCTTGTAAACATTTCAACTTTAAAGCCTAAACTTGTTTGAAATGCATAGCAGTAAAGATTGAAAAAAAATTAATTCCATTTTAAATTTTTCTTTTATACAATCTATCTTATTTAGTGTTTCAACTGTCCTTTACATGAAAAAAGTGTTTCTTTCCATCATTTTGCCAAGAGCATCATTTTCATAAATACAGATTTTTAGATGTTTTTCAAATATATATGTGAACACAGAGGACATTTTAAGCAACAAAACAAAGCAAATTGAATGAATCTTTTATATTGAGATAACTTGCCCAGAATTAATCTTTTTGTTTATATTCATATAGACATAACCGTCATGACATAAGACTATCCAAGAGAAAATAGCACCTCTGTTCAAGCCATATAAGCACAAAAAGCCAGGGAGGTTGGCTCCATGATGGGCAAACTCACCTCAGGGAAAGACTATTTTGTCTGGTTTGCAGAAGTAAGTCAGCAAAACACACCAAACCCCAACTTTAAATCATTTTGTGAGCATTCCCAAGCTGGTAAAGAAGGGAAAAAAAATCTCAGAAAAACAAGGTTTGACATATACATCATGGACTTTATTCTTCTAAATTAAAAGCGGGATCTAGACTAATTGACCTACATGACATCATAAAGCCTGTGAAAAGACCTAATTCTTCTGCTTGGTCCCATAGGGTGGAAAAAGACCTGCCTCCCTAACTGTGCTCTTAAGTTGGAAATGAAAACAAGAAAATTTCTGCCCAGCTTTTCAGTGAAAGTGGAGGAGGGCTTCACCAGAAATTATCTGAAGGAATCCTTGAATACCTTTTAGTCACCATAAAAACACTTTCCCTCCCCTTTTTTTTTTAATCTCTTGGCCTGTTTTGGGCCAGAATTCACTTGTATCATTCAATCAGATTGGGAAAAATACTTTTTTTTTAATATAATATGGTAGAAGTCATTCAGCATTTAATGGGAAGAAAATAATAGCATGTGGTAAATGCTTAAAAAATTGACAGGAAAGGATCTTTTCAAAGCAACTTCAGATACCAGTGTTTGTTGAACCTTTGGAAGTGCTGTGGGCTTTTTGAGAGTAAATAATCATATAAAACATTTTAGATACAGTAAGATTCATAGCACAAACCAGATAATTTACTCCCAACGTAGCATACATATATTTCTGAAAGAATACAGGACCATGTGAACAAGTATAAACTTGTAGCCATTTTAGCAATGCTCTACTGAACATGTGAACCATTGCAACAGTTAAAAGGGGGGTGAGCTTATATGTACTGTTCCTTCATGAAATATTCAACAAAGAAAAGTGCCAAAGCAGCTCAGTTCAGGAAGAAGCTCTGTTATACTACATTGCAAAAACATTTCAACTGTAATTTTTGCAAATAATGTGAACACTTGTTCTCCTGGATTTTTAAATGTTATTTATCTTTGAATGTTGAGAAATAAATTAGATACAAGAAGAATAACAGAGCCATGAAGTTTGGAGTCACATATAAGAAGTCTGTTGAGTCTACTGTAAGTAAATTTATTGTCAAGAAGAATCTTTTTAAATACTTCAAAAGTAGCCAGTTACTTCCACTAATAAAACAAACCATGAATGTTTCCATGTGCAATTAAATCTTGTTTGTGCACCATGACTGAACTAACAAACCTTCAGAGCTGGGAATGTGGGACAGCACAGTGCAGACACCTGAACTAGCTCTGTCAAATCAGAAGCATGTGGAAGCAATAGTTACCTGGTTTTTCCGTTGTGTTGTATTTCAGCTCTCTCCTTGCCATTACATTAGCTAATGGAACGATGTCATAACATGGTGATGACAATTCCATTTCACACATGCATTGATTACAATGTATTTGAATAATTCATTCCTTTTCAGACTATAAGCACAAACTTGCTTTTATTTGATCCGATCTGTAGTAAATCACAGTATGAAAGACATTATGAAGTACTTTGTCAATTCGTTTCTAATATGCTAAGAATAAGTTTAGAAAAAATAAATGTATTAGGTTTGATCAGCCTAAAGAAAAAATGCAGTATCAGTCTACCAGTAGATAACACAAAGACCGATGTCCATGTCCACTAAAAGAGCAAAGAATAAAAACTATCCACTAACATAGCAGAAATTCTCTATCAGAATCAATATACATTGACTGCTTCACTTGTTATCCCAAGCTATGTCTACTCTGTAAACCATCCTGAAATGTATATCCTTAAGTCTTTCACCCATGCACCATTGTGTGAAAGAAAAATATTTAATACTGGCCACACTCTTTACTGTATCTGCCTAGTCTAGTTTTTAAAATACCCAAGTCATGGCTACATTCACATCTACTAGCAGTCTAACATTTAAAAGCACGGCTTTCTGTACAAAATGGGACTTGATGAAACTGTGCCCCAAATGGCTGGCGAAAAGCAATTCTGACCTGCAGGCAAAGGAACCTGAAAGCGTTCGTGACGTGAAAGCGTACGACGTGAGCCTATGGGCTCTGAAAGGCTGCTGCAGTCTCACCTGCCACGTCAGCGCAGACATAGAGCAACAGCCAGTCTTTCTGCAAAGACCATGTCAAACAGATCATAACTTGCAGTAAGGCAGGGGCTTGAAAAACGTGTATCAGAGAAGGTCTTTGACTAATTGGCACACATTTTTAAGCCTTTAGAATGAATATTTGAAGTGGGGGAAAATGGTACTTTTCCATTTGGGTTTCAGGGTTTTTCTTCCAAGCATCAAGTTCGCTAAGCATACACCAAAGCCAAGTTTGGAATTCCATTTTGTCTTGAATTCAGTTTTCAGACTTTTTTTCCCTTTACTTCTGACTAAAGAAATATCCTCCAATGCCAATTAAAAGAGATAAAGCAGCATAGAACAGAAATGAATTTAAAACATTAATAGAAGCTGCTTCTTAAATATATTAAAGATTACCAATAAAACTGTATGAATAATTCTATCCACCAGATGGCATATGCCTCACATTTTGCTTCAAATATAGTCAAACTTCAGTGACATGGGTGAAGAGCAGACTTTTCCTGTTTCTTTTTCTTCTAATGTACAAATTTCAGTAATAGTTTAGAATTTATATATACAGTTTCAAAAAATGAACATGTATGTGCTGTAACCAAGGTATGGAAAAATGAATGAATTTCCACACTTAGAATACCCATAGTCATCTATGAGCTGTTTTGAAACCTTCGCCTTTTCTCTCCTAGCAAGGAGATGCTAATATAGTTCTACCAGAAAAGTTATACCTGTAAAACTATCCCTGCAGAGATTTGGGTCAGCATAAATATCGTATAATGATTCTTCTACCACTATAGTTTGTCCAGGTTCTCTAACGAAATTGTATTGTCAAAAGGGCTGCAGCAAGACAAAGATTTTATCGTTATAGGTATCATATCAGGCATTCACAGTTACTTATGATTTGAATATGTAAGAATATGTGTGTGTGCATGTATATATGTATGCAAACCAGGTCTAAGTGGAAATCAGTGATGACAGTTATGCAGATATTGTAGTCAAGCAGCAAGAAAGTTTGTCAACACATTCAGAGAGTGTTTCAGTGGAATTTAGGCCCAAATTTTCAAATTAGACCTCTAAGATCAGACCTGTAAATCCCTAAGACTTCTAAATGTTGCTGGTCTGATTATGAGAAATACAAGGTATTCAGCATCTTTAAAATCATGATAGTTTTATCCAGTAGACCAATCATGACTTTCTGGTGTCTAATTTAAATGTCTTTAAATGCATTTGAAGATTTTGGCTATAACTTTTTTTGACTACTACTAAAGTGTGAATTCTACCTTCAAAAAAGTATAATGAGAATTACTGTAAAAACAAAGCTTTCTCACATCATCTCCCTCCTGTTTTGGGTGATCGGCTCTGATAAAGAGTAGTTCAAACCTCCATGCTTTCTTTGACTGATGTCGGTCAGATCATTTGCATCTGTCCATGGTATTCGGCTAAGACAAAAGCACCATGTTAGACATCATGTTAACAGCTGGTTGGGCAGTAGCAACTTACAACAATTAGCAAATAGGCCAGCCTTTGAACCAGGGATCTACAAAGTCTCATGGTCCTAGAGCCATTTGATCCAAACAATTCCTACAATCAAACTTGACTCAGGCAGGAAACACAAAATAGGATTTATTTTACGCCCTTCATTCTTACCGAGGTCTTGTGTTAATAAATGCAGAGGATCAACAGCTGGACCACATGTGTTAACAGACATACTAATAAGGAGATCCTCTAACTACAGAAGACCAGATGACAGAGAAAATCAGGTAATGTTCTTCAATAAGCAGATTTTTGTGCTAAAGCAAAACTGGTATCAGTGACTTGCTTATAGTGCTTACTTGCTTATACAATATATAAGTTAAAAATTAGAAAAGTACAGAAATTAAAACTGCAGAAAGCTCAGTGGCAACAGCACTCTGCCTGTCCTACAAAAACAGTGTGGTTTCAAATTTCCAGTTAATAACTTGTCAGTGCTTAATCTATTTTTAATTTTATGGACCTTTCTTCCTGGAGAAAAAAAATCATAATGAGGCAAGTATTTAGAAGAAAAAAGAATATGGCTTTCAATGTTACACAATAATGATTAATCTATTCTAGACAAATATACCCCAAACTACTTATTTTCCCACAATGGTAACCTTGACAATTCATTAAGAAGTTGTTTCCCAGTCTTAAGGGGTCTTGAAGACATTAATGTCTTAACATTCTGGCCTAACAATATGGCAAGGGTTTTTTCAAAAATAAATATCTGGAAAATTTGAACTTGTTTTACTATCCTGCAGGCATACTGTGCCATCCAGGCCCCGCTCACCTAGCAGCTGCAGCTGCTCCAGATCCCTGCTACAGCTGTGGGATTCCCTCCCAAGCAGCTGGAGCTGACACCAGCACAAACAGCACAGAGAGAAGCTCTAGGATGTGATTCAGGATAAGCCTAAGAGATAAGCAGCTCAGGTATGCCAATAGGAGGAATAGAGTTTCCTTTCCCCCCCCTTTAAAACTGGCCATAAAATAGTGGATGTGGAGGGTGTGTGAACCCCTGCAATAATTTTGCCGAGTCAGCAAGGTTTTCAGCAAACCATAGTTTTAGTGGGGTTGAACCCTGGGCTTAAATGCACTCAGGCTATTCACAGTGTTGAAAGATATCAGCCTACCTGACAAGAGGACCATAGCGAAGAAGGCAGCAGTTTACGATCTGAATTTGAAAGTTATCTACACTGCAGGTTGTAGGGCAGAGGAGAGGGAGGCAATGAAACAGGGCAATATGGACATGGCTGGAGCAGAGGCATGAGGATGATGATACAATGCTTATGGGGCTTTTCATTTTAATTTCTTTTTTAAAAAAATTACATTTAATGTCAGCTTTTTCTTCTTTTCTCCAAAAAATGAAACCACCTTATGGTTTAGATTGTCTTAGATTTGGGCCAACTTAGTATTTATCAACAGAACACGAAGCAAATAATCTCATCTCAGTCAAAAACTAGAAAATCATGGATTTGGTCATGGGTTTCCAAGCTGTGGTGCATATACTATTAATGATACACAAATGCCACCTTAAGCAACCAAACAACTCTTCTTGCATGTGTACATGTTAAGTACTGCTGCCACCATGATAATGGTAATATATCAGCACGATAAATTTGGGAGCTCTGCCCCTCCTTTCTGGGAGAGAGGTGGAAGTCTTTAAGTCTCTGGAAAGCACGGAGACTCAAGATATCAATAGCAGTGTTGAATTTTCTGATATGCCTCATCTTAGTCTGCTAAGAAACTTTGTTATTCTAAGCTTTCCAAAATTAAATTTCATTCTATTTCATTATTTTATTTCATTTGTTGCCCAGATAAGAATTTGAAACTGATTTTTATCAAACCTGAGACTCAAGTAACTCTGCTTGCAGATTTGAATTTTTTAAACTAACAACCATTTTAAAAAAGCATGTCATTTTTATCAGATACTTTCCATAGCAGAAAATATTCCCAGAAAACAAACCCTATAAAACATCATCTAATTAAAAACCCAAGAAGCTAGCAAAATAGCCCAACTACTAAGCCTTGCCACACATGCTTGGCCTTGTCACACCAAACCTTGCCAGCGTGCCACAGTTCATAATGGTTTAGAAATCAAATGATGACTAACAATCTCTCTCCAAATTCTTTTAATTTTCTTTATATTTCTACTTGAAAGTGCAACCTTTGTGCATAACCATCATGACAGTACTAGCACTGGTTTACATATGTCTTAGTTCCACAGAAAAACAGCAAAACCTTTAGTTCCGGTTAGGTTTGGAAATAAGATTTTGTTGTTGTTTTTTGCTCTCTACATTTTTAAAGTTCCAAAACTCAAAGAACTCTTTGTCAACTACGTCTTTTCTTTTCCTTCCAAGTTTTTCATAGAACACTGGCTCCTTTTCACTAGCTCTTTCAGTTAACTACCTTTCATATCTCATTAGCAAACTCTGCCCAGTACTGTTAAATCAATTTCCACTTCTTTTACTTAATGAAAAAGAGTTTTTTTCATTTTTTGTTCTCTTGGATCCACTGAGTCACAACCACATGGGTATTTCCTGAGAATCTGCTTTCATCTTGGCTGTTGTTTTCCTTGTGTTTCTTTGCAGACTGGAGAAATTTAAATTAAGCAAGGATCAGAGGAATCTGGTCATTAATGCCTAATATAAATACTAATTAACAAATACTTCTTTTTTCCTGATGAGTACAATAGGAAAAAAGTTACAAATGTACTATTGTCTATGATCGTTTGATGAAATGGACATTTAACTTCAGTCAAAAACAGCAGCTTTTTTGGAAAGCCAATTTCAGTCTGAAAGTGTAATACTACAACCATGTGCATATCAATCATCCAATGTGAAGTTTAAATGCTGTTTACTAACTTCACTGGAAAAAAAAAAATCCCCAAAAAGAACATGGAAAGGAAGAGGACCAAAAAAAAAGCTAAACCCGAAATATAATAGCTATAAATGGTACAGATGCCACATGTAAATTTGTGCAAGCTCAACAAAGCTGGACGTAATGCTAATAGAAGCAGAAATGCCCATTAAGACCACACAATTGCACGAAGAAGGAACTTCAGCCTTAACTATTAGGCTCGGCTGAAAAGTAGATTGTGAATACTATGAAAAAATACTGCCTAGCAGTAGAGAACTAAAGGGAAATATATTGGGAAGTCTGTTCTCTATATAAGACTGAAGGATAAAGGAGGCTCCATAAAGACCACCAGTCTAGGGAATACTAAGCAAGTTGAAGGTAAGTTCAAGAATGGCATTAGGGAACAAGAACAGACAGCTACGGATAGGCTTGAAGTAAAAAGAGCAAAACTAGCTAGGAAGAGTTATAAAATACTAGCATTTTCAAGGAGAGGAACACTCCCCTTCCTCTCACAGAATTTAATGAGAAACCTCATGGAGACTTCCAAGTTCAGGAAGCCTAGAAAGAGAGAGCAGATCTTGGAGTCATCTACCATAAAAGGAACCTGGGGAGAAGGAGCCTGGAAAAGCCGTAGGGAAATGAAGACAGTGCAAGCTGCAGGGGTGAATCTTTTTCAAACAGCAACAGCTGGACCATACCCTGAGGTAAATGCTGTTAAGGCTGGCATTTGTAGAAGTCTGCAGGGCCCTAAAAATGGTATGGGATAAGGCCTATAAATGGGTAAAGATAAAAAAATAGTTGAGGGATACAGCACCTTGTCCAGGGGAGCAAATGCATGCTCTAAGGTTCTGGAGCTGGGACCTTCACCACAGACAAAACCCCAGCTCTTCCTCTGCTACTCGGTCATAAGAAACCCAGTGACCTAACAGGTAAGGAATACTTAAAGCCCTCAATCCAGGGAGGATCACTGGCCATGGGAGTTGACATGCCATCAACTGTCTCTGATTTGTGCTTTTCTATCATGCCAGAGGGCACAGACTAAATAAGATTTGACCACTTAGGTCACAGGGAGGACTAAAGCAGAGCAAGGGACAGGTGATGCTGGATTCCACAGAACAGCCTGCTACACTAGGATAAAAAAAGAAGGGGCATAAGTGATCCTTCCACAATATTACATAGTGACAACCTCAGTTCTGAAGACAGAGGGCAATATTTTCATTACCATCTATGCAAACACCTTTCGGGTTAGTAAATAATTCATTTAAAGGTCCTGAAGAAAGATGTCTGAAGCCAGGACAAAATGTAGCTGCTATCTGTATGGATGTGAACCAAGTTGACCAAAGTGTACTGCAGAAGCCAGTCCTAACAGACAGGTAATATACCAACTCTTCCCCATCTTTCCTGGTAAGCCTGTCCTGCTTTATTCTGCAAAAATACATATACAAACTCAGTTCTAAAATTCCAAAATAGTTTGTATGGTTACAAAAATGACACATTCTATATACAAATCAGTCCAAAAACCGGGGGGGGGGGGGGGGGGGGGGGGGGGGAAGTTGAACAGGACAAATATGATGCAATGGTCAGGTCATTATGTAGATCATAGATCAGATAAATAAAAATATTCTCACATGAACACAAAAACTTGGAACTGCTTAAAAAATTCCAACACACACACACCCAAATTCCTCACACAAAGCTTCACCCTGGTGTTTCCGATGCTGGATTAATTTTCTTGTATCAAAAGAGCTCCCTGTGTAGCAAAAGCTTTGTAATCTATGAAAGATCTAGGTACAGCAAAAAAACCTTCACCTTTTGAACTTCACCATAATTTTACTTGTAATGGTGTCCAACTTATTTGTTTTAATCTTCCATCATTTTATAAACGTAATTTTAATTCTGAAACAAACCATTGATGCAATTATCTCCTCAGCAGCTAAACCACTGGGACGAAAAACAGGAAACAGCTGGTCAAAGCTAAAGTGTGATGAGAAATGTGTTCAAAACCAAAAAAAATTACTCAAAACTAATCATCATTTACAAGGGCTGGATTTGCAGTTTTTCCAAACCAATGGCAAAGAAACACTGTGCAAGCTAAACTAAATATGCAATGATTCACAAATGCCTGCTAAAGATGAAAGCCTGAAGAACTTTGCGACTCAAAGGAAGCATTCAAATTACTATAAAAGTCCATCTCCAACCTGTTGGTTAAAGGAAAAAAAAAGGAAAGAAACAAAAAACTCTACTTCTGGACTGCCAGATAATAAGAAAATCAGTATGTTGCTGTTTTAAACATGATCCATGTTGTATTTCCTGCTTGTTGATAACTTCTACCTTTCTTTTCTACAGCCTCAACCTGTTGAGTGACTTGGTGTCAATAGACCAAAGCCTCCTTTATGCCAATGGCAAATCACTAGATGACAATGAAATCTTCAAGTAGCAAAAGATTTTGTACTCCTGTAGTTCTCCCTGACTGTAATTTAAGTAAGGTAAGTTTCAAAAGGACGCGTAGGTGAGCCAGAATACAAGTTAATTTCACAAAAGGGAAATACTCTGAATGTTCATGAAATAGTATTTTTTCCCTTTAAAATATATACGTTTACATTTACACACAGAAGCCATCTAGTGTTATCCCAAGATTGTAAACAACAGACAGGAAGTCCAATGTTATGATTCACATGGTAATATGCTTATATAAAATAAAATATCTTACATATATATAGGGTCAGAACTATAACGGCCTCAAGTTTGTAGCATGATGCTCTAAGTCTCCGAAGTTACTCAAGATAAAAATTCCTAATTTAAAACAGAGAAGACTGATGATAGTTTTCTCTCAGGGGTCTTTTTCTTGATCCAACTCACAATCACATTTAGAACAATTCTCCACAGCTCAAATACATTCTTACGTTTTTGCTGAAAGATAAATTATTCAGAATTATCATTCAGACCTTTATTCAGCCTAAAGTATTTCAATGTTGATTGGCCACATACATTAAAAAAAACCAACTTGTTTTTTCTTTGCTCTTATGCATATAACTCTAAAATTACCAAATATTAACAGTTCAAACTGGTGGGAAAATGTTTTTCTTTTTTTTTCCCCACTGGAAACTTAGGATATGTCTCTTCTGCAGACTACAGTGCAGCACACAGCTACTAAGCTTGCTGAGATACAAGAAAATTTAGCCACAGGGTATGGAGAGTATTTGGGAGAAGTTTATCTCCTCCAAAACCTGAGTGAGCTCACTAACAACTAAGCGCTTCTAAGTCTATAGAACAGATGAGATCATCACTTGTTTGTAAAACAGCTAGGACAACAGATTCAAGTCCAGAAGTAGGGCTTCCAAGCAGTGTGGTAACATGAACAGTAAATAACAGCAACTGAAGGGTACTGAAGGAAGTTTTATATATCAAGTTAATGATCCCACCTGAATTATATGCACTATACAAATTTATATAGACTATTTTTAGTTTAAAACCATAGTTTTAAAACTGCTTAATATAAGTTTGGCATATGTCTCTCTATTGAAATGTTTGACGTAAAATTATGGTTCCCGTGAAGCCAATAGCTCTATTCTGCACATGCTTCTTTTTCTCCCTCCAAGTAACATTATCCCAATAGGAGATTTTAAATAGATTAAAATATCACCAGGATTTCACCCATTCTCTAATACTTGAAGGGAATTCCTAAGCACTTTAAGAACTAAGACTGCTGTAACATGAAACTAGAGCAGCTAATAATTCATCCTTTGTTCTGCCCACACTTTACTAATGAAGGTCTGTATCTGTTGTGATTTCTTGAAAACAATTTTTACAGTGTCAGGAGAATAAAATAAAAATAATCATGAAGAGTACATAAGAATCACTTTTAATCATCTTAAAAGAAGCTCACATCATTTTACTCTGGATTCAAAGTCCAAATGTTGGCAACGGTCAACAGGCATTACAGTTACTGGAAAAGCTAAGGAAAAAAAAAAAGAAAAATCTTCTGTTTTCACAAGAGTTAATTCAGAGTCCTTCAACAAGTGCATGTGCTGATTTCAAGATAAAAACAAACTTTTTCATTACTGTTGCACGTTGCCATACTATGACAGCAAACTTATTTGTGGCTATCTATCTTTGGGTATTTGCTATGCTAAGGAAATCTTAATTTTTTCAGTAAGTGTTATAATTCCACTCTTCTGAACTTCATACAAATGGGAAGACAAGCTTATTCCATTTTAGAAAACTTTCTTTTTAAAACATCCTGAAAGACGTAGAAAAGCAATATAAATTAAAATGTATATGAAATCTCATAAATTCAGATTTTAATTATTCACTCACCAACAGAGTGATCTTTATACGGCACAGTTTTTATTCATTCATACCAAGAATATTATCTGTAAGTAAGAATGATCACAAGCCAGTCCAACATATTTTTCTCTCTCATACTCATCTAGGGGATTGATGAGTGCATCTCAAAAGTGAGTCTTCAATCTCAGTTCAAAAATTATCATGTCTGGTTACAGTTCATAATATTAAAAAAATGGATACTTTCACACAATTTGCAGGACAATACGAGCACTGTCTGATACATTTGTTTTGCAGGTAAGGAATAGCTTTTAACTATATAATTTTCTAGTGAAATTATTAGGACAATTTAAAAAAAAAAAAAGAAAAAAAAAAAAGAAGAAAGTAGTTACAAATGCCAGGGCTGAATGTTTATGTTTCCAGGGCTGCCCCACTTCCGACATTCCTGATGAAAGCTGTATGCTGTCACACTGCCCTGAGTCACGCTGGTTCCAACTGCTGCACTGATGTAATTAGCTTTGGTTGGTGTGGGAGCACCCTCAGAGCTCTCCTGTCCCTTGATACGCCAGCTCATAGGTACTTGGACGGTACCTAACAGCTGTATTATGTTCAGCTGTATTCCCTTTTTTAAGCTGTCACCAGTCTGTATTTTCAAGCAAAATTCTTCATGAGCAGAGACTCATAACCATATATATCAAATCACTTTTCACAAATAGAGAAACCAAATAGCCTCATATCTCACGGAGAATGCCTTAGATATTGTAGGAAGTATAATTTTACAGTAGAGATTTTTCCTGGAAGTCCCTCTTGAAATCTCATACCGATAACGTGTATGCCTACCAATTGCTATCAACCCAAGCTTATTCCATTTTAGAAAACTTTCCTTTTAAAACATCCTGAAAGACTGTAGAAAAGCAATATAAATTAAAATGTCTATGAAATCTCATCAATTCAAATTTTAACTATTCACTCACCAACAGAGTGATCTTTATACGGCACAGTTTTTATTCATTCATACCAGAGTAAACAACCCAAACTTTTCAACAGTTCATATAGGTAATGGAGATAACTTAGCTTCAACTGAGAAAGAATTTAGAAGAGTGTCCAACTCTAACACTCTAAAATGAACTCTTTAATGTGCTGCAGGGAGATTTTCTGAAACAGATCTTCATGCTTCTTTACAGTTAATGAACAGTCACTAGAAGGAAAGTCAGAAAATGTGGAAAAACTGAAGGCATAATATATTGCTCTTGCCAAGACTCCCACACTATTGGCTCTAAATACCTAAGTCTGCTCACAGCTAAAACTTATTGTTCATAATTTGGCCCAAAATTGTTAAAGCTATGAGGCAACTACAAAATAATACAAAGTATTGAGAGATTTCTCTCTAACTCTATCACACATTCTGGTAATAAAACTGACTACTTCTACAGACAGAGGGTAAACTTTCTATTTTTAAAGCTAGCTTTTAAAACTGGAGTAACTCAACCCAAAGCAAATATAAGTATAGAGCTTCATTTTACAAAGTTCAATTTATTTTTACAGCACTTACTGAAGGGAAAACATAATTTCATGCCTATTTGGCTTCTCTTTTGCTTCCCTGACTTTTTTCCAATAGTCAATTTTGCCCATGAACTTTTTTCTTTAAACAAAAGACTGCAACCCATGCAAATAACCCAAGAAACACAGGGTCCATGTAGAACAAAAATCAGCTCATCCATACCTACTAACTACTTTAACATATGAATATAAACCTTTATATCTAAAAACATGACAGCATTAGTAACAGGCAAAATACTCATGCACAGTCAGATAAAAAAATTGTTAGAGTGGAGGAAAACCCCAACCACTTGCAGATTATTTGCTTTATGTCATTTTTTCCTGTAAATTCCTTTCAGCGTGTTGGACTAGAAATTTTATTTCAAAGTGGAAAAACAAAAAATCTCAAATCCCAAATCTGTCTGTAATCCACAA
The DNA here is from genome assembly GCF_964195595.1 of Calonectris borealis. NCBI lineage: Eukaryota > Metazoa > Chordata > Aves > Procellariiformes > Procellariidae > Calonectris > Calonectris borealis. Next base: position 25,775,783 of record NC_134318.1, read on the forward strand.
TATAGAATAACAATCTATCTTTTTTTTTTTTAAATAAAAGTACAGGTATAGCATAAACTTCAGCATAAAGAGCAGTGTTACATTTTAGGTATGCATGCAAAACTGGGAGGAAAGAGAGTAAAAGTCCATTTAAAGAATTCCATCTTTTTAAATACGGAGCAAGAAAGAAAAACCTGTGGGAAAACCACATAATCCTAACAGAAAGATGATATCACAGTAAATCTAGACCTGAAATTCCTACAGAAACAACTAAAAAGAACCGAGAAGTCAAAGCCTGTAAGAATCTAATTTTTTAGGCTGCTTCGTGGGTTGTGAATCTCAGAGAGTTTGGCAGAATAACTTCACTAGTAAGACTCCTATTGCCAGGTGATTTCATGTGGCCATTCCAACAAGCTTTGTGTCTGTTCTACCAAATCAGATCAGGCATCTGAGTGAAATACAGCACATACACAAGGACTCTTATGCTTCTTATTATCATCATTAGCACAGAGGGTAAATCAGATGCTTTCCAGTTTTTGTTTCACTTCTTAAGAATCAACATAGGCCTCTTCAATATATAAATTATGTTTTGAATACACTGGAAAAGTATATCTTCCAAGATACTACTAGATAAAAAAGAGGGTTATACTATTCATTCTGACAAAATAGTGGCAATAAAAGGTTACAATTAACCCAACACCTGAGAAAAGCAACCAAAAAAATGTTCTTCTGAACATACAGCATTACTAACCCTTCCACTGTTCATAAACATAAGTGTATGTTAGCATTTGGTGTAAAGTGCTCCTGTATTTAGTTAGTGTAACTGGTTGTCAAAACAGTCAAAGCAGATGTTATTTCCATGACCGATAGTGAAATACTCAATCTATCTATATTTTCAGAAATGCCAGAAAAGCATGCAACACAAAGATACGCTGACTAGAGCTGCTGATACACCTCTGGCAGAAGGGGTGAGGGGGGGCAGAGGAGATCGAGCTCTTTATAGGTACAGAATTAAAATTAACATTTATATTAATTACAAAATTTTAATTCCGAATGTATTCAGAATCAATAATCAATTCTAAACCAAAAAAAGATTTAGACTCTGTTTCTTTAAAAATATTATCCAAGATGACTAATTTAGGTATCATATTAATAAAACAGGATAGCAAAAATCTTCTACCTCCAAATCTTTTTTCTCTCCTTAACTGTTTGTTAACAGATGCCACCAACTGACTATAGCTCAACTTTATGGAAATCAAGAAATGTTAATATAAGACCCCTTACGTTAGCCATGCATAATAAAAAAACCTTGCATTACATTGATTTTGAACATGAATCATAAAAACACTATGCACACTACATGGAAAAAATACCCGATGCTAACAGATGCTATACCAAATCATTAAATTAACTATGAAACACTCCTACAAGATAAATCTATAATAAAATCATTATTCTATTTGGAAACAAACAGGTTTTTTTAATTGTCACCTTATTAGTATTTGGCATTTCAGCAGCACCTTAGCAGCTATGAAGAGTGGAAGATATGTTAGTGTGCAAACTTCTACCTGAGCAGAGTTAAGCAAGCCAGCAGAATTCTTGCTTCTTAAAGCTCAAATTGCTGGCATCAGGAATGTAATGACACAGCAAAGATGGTACTGATGCCCACAAAATAACCTTAACTAAAGAATTCAGCTATTAGGCATTGCAACTATGTTGTTGCAGCTGTCATCTGGAGATCTTGAGGTCACTTATCTGGCCTGAGAGAATCACCCTGCGGTAGCCTAGTGAACTGCTCAAATTTAATATCTTAATCAACAGTGGACCTGGCTACTTTTGTAATATTGCATTACCACTACTGCAAAAACACCATCATATCAGGAAAAAAAGAAGCATACTTCAGCACTATGAGCCTAACATCTCTCAGACACAGATGGTTCAATGATTCCAGAAACTCTGACTTTCGTAATCAGTCAGACTGCTAGTATGAAGCAGCTGTGCTGAACCCAAGTAGTGGATACATTGTGCCAGGCCAAGCAAAGCCAACACCAAAGCTTGCACTCTCATTATTTTTCCTGTGGCAAATTCTTGCATTTGCGACATCTTTAATAAGTACCAATGTGAGAGGCTTGGACTGTTCCAACACAGACAAGCAAATTTCTCATGAATAGATACAAAGCCATGTTACACACATCCATCTGATAAGGGGAAGTACTGCATTGTATATAGCTGCAAAAACTACATGCAAAATTTAAAAAAGTATTCAACACAAAAATCTTCTCTCTTCATGCGACGCATACATTAAATCCAGAGCAGAGGAGTCTAAATCTGCATATAAAATATCTATAAACAGTAATCATATGCTACATTAAAAAAATACATAATTCCATGTATTTTCTATATAATCCAAAGCCTCAGTCTCACCTTCCTATGTAGGGAAAGAAAAAAGGAAAAAACATTCAGCAAGACAACAGTTCAGTGCCTTTCCTTTTATTAGCACTAGAATTTTTATGTAAGGGATATGCACAAACGAGACCCACATTTTCCTACTTAAAACATAAAGGTCTCTATTGTTCCATGTTACACCAGTACTGCTATGAAAACTTAATTTCTCCAACTTTTTTTTCCCCTTGAAGAACAGAACTACTGTTCACTTAGCTGTTCCAAACTGAATGCATGCTCAAAGGGTGAGATAAGGGGAAAGAAAGAACAAATTACCACATTCATTTACTACTTTGTCCTTCTTCCTGGGATTGTTAGCATGAAAGCTTCCTACAAATGCTCATAATTCATTAAATTATTTTAACCCAGTGCATATGTTCAACAGCTCCATATATTTGTCACATCCACTGAGTTCATTTCTATGTTTGTTGAAAAACCATCTATAATGCTAATAATATAAGCCATAAATACATGGAAATATTATTGCAGAAATAATATTTGACATTAAAATAACAGAAAAATAATGCTAAGAATGCTTCATGCATATTACACATAAAGAGATTAAACACAGAGGTTGATAAGAAGAAAAATATTTGTAGTCACCATTTGGAAGAATAAAGACTTAGAAACATGCGGTTTTAAACGTTCTGACCATAAGAAAACATTCTTATGGTATTGTAATTATGCAGCGTGCTTTACTGTGCCCGTTAATCTTTTGTTCACTTGCATTTATTTCTGAGTTTCTATACGTACTACAAAAAAATATTCAAATGAAAGCCCTCACACCTCAAAATGCTATACATTCAGTATTACGCAGCAGCGGTGGAAAGCGGTGAAACAGGCATGCATGTTAAAAGCTAAGGAACTCAAGTCAAATTGGAAATGCCCAATGAGGAAACCTAAACACATCCTTCCCTTTTCATACCTATATAAATGAAAATTACGCTAGACCTCAGCTACAAAACATTCTCCCTTTTCTTCCCAAAACAAGCTTATAACGATAACACAAATGTACTGAGCAGATATCATGTTAGGTAAATACATGGCTCATATTCATCCCTTCGTGGGAACGTGACCATGCACCATGCAGAGCATGCGCTGTACCAGCAAGTTTGTGCTTCCACTGACTAGGATAGTGAATATCACAATAACGAACAGCACCACAAAGCTTTGCAACCTAATACAAAAACCTGACATACGCATGTTCATAGAACTTTCAATCAACTATTTAAATGGAAAAAATACTAGTTTCTAGAAGGATATGAGGATATTACTGGAGGGCACAATTGTCACGGAGCTCCTGAGTCACCAAGTCCACTCTTCTGTTATCACTGACAAAATTTCATATATTCCATTTCATCAATTTTACGGTTGGACTCAATGATCTAAAAGGTCTTTTCCAACCTAAATGATTCTATGATTTTATACAAGTAAGTTTTCCTCCATTTCAGTTCTGCTGAAAGCTGTTGCAGAGTCTGAGCACTAAATGCTCAAGATTTCTTCCAGTTTTCAACCTACATTTATTCAGGGCCAGTTTATAAGCATAGCTTATCTGACCACACTCTTCTTAACCTTGGTTATTTTCCCCTCCCTAGCTTATTCACACATTTTAACAGAGAAAAATCACACCTCCTTTTTTTGCTAAGCTCAGTAAACCTCTCTTCTCTTACTCTCCTTGAAAGAGTTTCTCTTGCTGTGATCATCTTGCTGGCCTTTCTTTCTCATTTCAGTCACATTTCAGATGAATCCTTGAGAATCGGTGGTCAAAATCTCTTTTATAGATTCCATAGACAACTATTTAATTTCTACCATTTTTACTACTTAAAATAATTTATTAAGGATGTGCTATGTCATTTCTACAATAATAATTTATGCATTCACGATTTCATTCTAAACTTAGAATTTTTTGTATTACCTAATTTAGGAGAATACAAATCAGGGCAATATCAGCACATTAATATATGTTATTCAACTGTTACATAATTTTTTAAAATTATTTGCAAGTGTAGAAGAATTATAAATTTCAGTAACAGGGAAAATACTATGCTTTCTTTTTTAGAGCAACAAAATTTTTCACTATGTTCTAATATTGCCACTTATCATTTTATACAATTTATTCCATGGAATTATTATATCATTAATATATCCATTAAATGTTTATATACACATATATGCCATATATAGTCAACTACGTATATCTAGAATATATTTTAATACATCTATTTTACATATATATGTATAAATATAAATGCATATTATATACATTTTTCTATTTAAAATATAAATATCTATAAAATGTGTTTATATTTTTATATTTGTATATAGGCATATTACATTCTTATATATAAATAATATATATCAAGATATAAATTTATACATAGATCTATTTATAAATATGTACCTATATATGCTTTATATAGATATATATGTATATACATACGTATGTATGTATAAATTTTATACAGATATAAAATTATACATTTTACCCCACGCCTATTTTAAACCAAAATTTTAAAGGATGAGAATACATTCTTCTAAAAAGCAGTGTTCAACATGAGGTTCAATGAGGTTAAGTGAAATATCCTATTAAGTGTTACTAAGTGTTTACTAGTCAAAGGCATTTTTTTTGAATGAAAAGGTCATCAGGATATCAAAACTTTTACGAAAAAAAAAAAAACACAACACTATGAAAAGCTTACCTCATACCATAAAGACTTCTCAAGAAAGGAATTAAATTCCCATTTTATTAAGGACTGAATTATAGTTAGCTGTTCTGTTGTAATCCTAGAAAGCTTCAAGCCACTGTTGTTTCTCCTTTGCTCAACATAATTCCAAGCAACGGTTCCTATGTGCCCTGAAGGTAAAGTCCTAACAATTGCTCTCGTTCCAGTATAAACTGATTTTTTAACCTCTTTATCATTTTTACAGAAACGTCTTATCAATAAAGTAGAACGTTCCTTTTTGTTTCTAAAAAAATCCTCTTCTGTCTCTTCTTCACAGTTATCACTACAGTCTTCAAAATGGCCCAGAAAGGGCCTTGAGGGCATTCTTCCAGTAAAGTTATTTCCACAGAAGTTGTGACCTGAGCACGCCACTTTAACCTTTCGTGGTGCTCTTTCCAGACATAAATACTTATCCCTTAAAGCATCTTCATACAACTGCTGCCCATTTTCATTGTCACAATTATTTGTCAGCTCCATTAATCTGCAAGTGCAGGCTGGGGAACCAGTAGTGTTACCATCGCCAACACTTACTGGCTGCAAACAGTCATCCAAAATGAAGCCGTTGTGTAAACTGCACAAAGCCTTTGATATATTCCTTTCACTAGCACAATGAAAGTGAAAAAAGGCCACTTTATCGGTATCATTGCCGTCATTCTTATTTACTGCTGTCTGGCTTCTTAACGAAGGTCCATTCATTTTCAACTGAATTTCAGCAAGCATGGCTCTCTCCAGTGAAACAGGAATTCCAGTTTCCAGGCATGCCTCTCTCCCTGCTAAAGGATCACAAGATTTATACAACTGGCTGCACGGGATATTGCTCTTGTAGTTTTTCTGCAGAATGTTACAGTTTATGTTAAGAAATTCCACTGAATCAGGGATGGAGCTGTTCCTCTCCCAGAAGTTTTCATTACTATTGTCACTAGTCAGTTGTTCTTTCTCCAGAGAGAATATTTTGGGCACTGAGCCCTGAAGACTTTCTTCTTCAAGTCTGTGTAAGTATGAGAGAGTGTGTGTGGTTTGCCTTCCTGGACTGGCAGTATGTCTTTTTATAACACTGGTGTCCAAAGCATTTTCAGTATTTTCCTCTCCAGCTGACTGAGCAGGTATCACTTTACCCTGTACCACAGAAACGAGAACAGACGCTGTCATTTCCTCAGAGGTCATCTTGAGATAGTCTTTAGTTGCTAGATGTGTGTTGGGGATGGGGGGGGCATTGTCTACCAACCCTCACACCATTATTTCAGTGTAATAAAAGATTCAGTGCTAAATAATCAGGGAACACATGGTAAAATATACATTGACTACTTGTTCTTCTTGAACTGGGTTTTAAAAAAAAGTAATTTTTTTGACTGTGGGGCTACTAGGCTTTCCCAGCCTTGGATTACTGGCATGAAATACAAACATTTTTAAACCAGCTTCTTTTTGTGACGTAGCCATTCAGCTTGTCTCTTCCCACAATCAATTATTCTACCATATGTAGCACACACACTGTTGCCTCAGGTTGTAGAAGACGACCAAACACATCATCCATGTCAAAGACGCATGTCCCCATAGGGCATCCAAAAAGTTGGTTTTCTGTAAAGAAAAGAAAAAAAATCTATATATTGAACAGAATCCATGGCACAAAATCCACCATCACAACTACAACAGAAAGAAACTTTTTCTATGTAAAGAGAAGGAACACAAAACCAACAGAAGTTAATTATACTGAGACCTAGAGAATTCCAAAATACACATTTAAATCTGTCTTAAAGTCTCACGTTACAATTTGGGGAAATCACAGTCATGTTTTACATATTTAAATAGCTGTCTTCACTTCACTATGGAAAGCTACATGACTGCAGAAAACTAATTTTAGTGAAGCTGTAACACTGAAATTGAATATACAAGATACATACAAAGAGAAAAAAGGAAATGTCTTTTCTATAATTTTTCTGACTCACAGCCAGGATAAGTTAAAACATTTTTAAAAACAAAATCATTTTTAAACCTACACTGTCTTTTAAAACGAATTATTTTCCTGTTCAGAACTGAACTCTATCACAACTACAATTGTTTTGGTGTTATGTGGTTTTTGTTTTCATTAAACTTTATGTTGTTACCATGCAAGCATGAAGAAAACACACTATTTTTGCCAGAAGTTTATGACTGAAAAAGCATGAAGGCAGAGTAGCGTAAAAGACTGAAATATTATCAATAATCTTTTTGACCCCTTTACTTATATGCCTTAAGCTAAAAAGTTAACCTGCCCTTCAACTTTGCCATTAATTCTCAGCTTCTTTCCTGCAAATAGCATGGTAGCAGTAAATCTTGGAATCGGAAAATAAGAGCTTACAGATAGTTCAAAAAAGGAAACAGGAAAAAAAAAGACAGACCCAGATAAATAATGGTGAATTAATATTAAACAAATATATGCTTATATTTCAATTTATCATATTTAATGTTAAAAACATTACATGTATTATTAAAAATGTGGAAAATGCAGAAAGTTATATTAAGGCCTAAGTTTACTAAAACAGTCTAAATTCAATAGAAACAAGCAAAAAGTATGACTTTGAAACTTCAGTAGCAAAACATATCACAAAACTGAGGCAAATCACTGGCTAGGTACGACAACTAGAGATTACTGAACTGATCAATCAGTTGTTGACCCAGGCACCATCTACATAAGCAGAAGGGACCACCTTCTTCAATTCAGTTCATGCAGTTTAGCTAAGCATAATAATTAAATTATCTGCAGTTGATAAAACAACCAGGAATGATGGGGGGATAAAATCAGGAAAGCTTAATAATGAAAGTAATTTGAAGCGTAAAATCTATTTTGATACTCTTCTCAACTATGATCAACAATTTTATTTTAAATCATTTTAGAGTGTCAGCTTTCATTTTTATCGATTACTAATCCTCATCCAAACGCAGTTTGGCACAAATCAAAAGGTAAAACACACTCTTTAGTTAATAGGATATCTGATACGCTATTTTCTCACACACTGAAATGCAAAAGTGTAACTAAATGTATCATTTTTCCTGCGGCCTCATCAAAAAGGAAAAACAAATTTAAGAAAAGTTACATTTTGCTACAAATCCATGGCTTAAAAGTTTGCTAGCCAGTGAACTGCATTCTTTCTTCAGGCAGTAACTACAGTAAATGCATGAAAAACAAAACTGCAATTTAATATTTCAATAAAGATTTCCATTTCATTGGTTTAACAACAGAAGAGAGATCAGGGAGGATCGCGAAGGAAAGTGACAGAGACAGAATAAAGAGCCACAAGTTTTACATTCTCCATGCATTACAAAATGCATGTGCATGCCAGAGCAGCCAGAGGAGAGTGAAGATGGGAAACTCAGATCCTGTGCAGGAGGGAGATTTAGCACCACAAAGGAAAATAAAAGCTACGGTTCACAGAAGACTTGCGTAGAAGGAGACAGTAGTAGTTGGATAGAGTGGTGGGGACAGGACTTACACTGGGGTCATGTTATCAACACAGTTCACAGAGCACCCTATAAAATACTGCGATAGCACAACTGTAGAGGAGGTACAATGAGAAACCAACACGCAAGCAATTCTTTAAGTCTATATTCCCTGATAGTCCCTACATCATTAAATTGTACCCTGAAATTCATTTTAGTTCACTTTCTTCAATCTTAACTATTTCACTTAAAAAAAAAAAAAAATCACAAAACAACACACTTAGGCACACACACAAAAGAGCGAAGTGCCTCACCAATTATCTTATTCTACCATTTCTTATCCCTCTTCCCTGTCCTCCTTCCTCTTCAAATCCCCAGATAACAGCTTACGTAACTTTTTGACACTACACACTTGAAGAAAACTCCAAGCAATCCACCTAGAAATGTTCCCATCTTATTTCTTCTGGCAACCATTGGAGTCCAAATCTACATACGATTATGCTGATCAAAGAAGAAAGATCTAGGCGGAGCTAGAAGGAGAAGCAGTTGTTTTTTTCTTATTCTCTTAAGTTTCTTTGTTGCTATATCAACCTTGTAAAAGGTATGAAACATGTACATGTATTAGTAATAGTCTCCAATACTGATTTTTGAAAGATTTCTCTCATCTATCAAAACACCTCAGTCTACTGATTCATCTTTCCTGTCTGCATCAGAAAAATTCCAGGCAATCCAATGAAAATACAAGCCACCAAAATATATTCATAAATGTACTCTCTGCAATATTGCTAAGCCAGGAATAAAAATCAATGGAATGGATTGTCACTGCAAAGAATATACTGCTTATTACACTGGTTGCCAAATGAAATTCTTACAAAACAACATACTCCACAAGGCAAAAACGACAACATCGTTACGCAACTTTAACATCACACAATGAATTCAAGATCACACCATGAATGTTAACTTGAATTTTTTTACATCATTCTTTATGGAGAAACTTTAAAAAAAAAAATCGTATCACTGATTTGCTTCTGTAAACAGAAAGCTGCTAAAGTCTGAGGTCCATTTATATGCGAGAGACTGTCCACAAAAAAAAGCTCATTCAGAGGCCACGACTGCTCTTCCACAGATCCCCTTCCTCCAACATCATTCTCCCACCTCTTTCATGCCAAAGTCTCTCCACATGTATCCTCCCCAAACTGCTTCTCTCAGATCTTTTTCTTTTCTCTAGAAACTTTATCTCAAATCTTCCCCAACAGTGGTTTTGTTGGTCACCTCTCTCTTCAACTCCAGAGACTACGTGCCTGCCCATTTCTCTCTACCAGCATCACTCTTCTCTATCTATCCATGCCTATGTTTGAAATCCATCTCATCAAGAATAATGTCCACTTAAGAAGTCTACATCCAGCTGTTCCCATCCTCTCATGACCATTGCAACGTGATAGGGAACTGATCCATCTCAAGAATTCTTTGCTTAAGTTACTTCAGAGCTAGATCATTTTCCCAATCCAGTTCATATACGGTTGTACTAACATGTGTGCTACAACAACACAAGGGAGAAATGAGCAGTGCAGGGAAGGGAGGAAAATGCTGCTTAAGTTGGTTTACACATTTCTGCAATTTGCAAATGTAATTTGATGTTTCAGCCATGTAAATCTAGCAGGTAGCTGCCATCAAAGCTGGCAGACTCACTCCACCCCTCACTCGTGACCTTCAGTCCCCATTTTCCCCATCTCATGCATCTAAAGACCATGAGTCCACAGAGTTAAGTTGATTCAGCTGGCTGATTTGTCACGAAACTATTCTCTTCATCCAAATCAATTGACTCACCTTGTGGCCACACGATCACTATATTCCATGAAAAGGAAATACGAGGAATGCCTGGTAGGGACCACACGTCTCAGTAGTAGCTTCAGTTTAGATGTAGATCATGTTTGCTATTATGTCTAAATGCACCCTGAACATAACAGACTAAGGGAAAAGTTATCTAGTGTACAACTATGCTAAAATCTCATTAAATAGCAAGTAAAAACCATGATGGTAGTGCCTCTGATCTACGGACAACTGCAAAAATATCTGAAGCTGTGGCTCTGCTGAACAGATGACAAGGGTTTCATGTGTCCCCCATTACACTCTTCTCAGTCTCTGCTTTCCACTGTAATCAACAGCTTTCAATTCACTGTGCCCAGCAAATTCCTTAAACTATTGGAATTCATTAGACATGTTATGAAGTGCGTTAACACAGTGTTATAAGTGCTATCAAGTGTAAAACTCGCAAACTCAACCAATAAAACAGTATTTTGTAACTTAGCAGAATTATCACTCCCTATGGCTTCCCGTATTTGCCTATCTGCATATGGGTGGCCAAAGCCTAGACCCTCATATAAAATCCTCATACAAACATATACATGCATTTGCATATAACAACAAAGCTGAAATTATTCAAAATCATATTCTTCCTGTTGCACATTCAACTCAAAACACACTGATTCACAGTTAAATCTGAATATAAAAGCACGTGAAGTAGACAGCTAAGCCTGCACTGTATTCAACACATGCTGACATTTTCTAAAGCCACTAGATTAGCTGATGAAATCCATTAATAACTACACTGGTTCATTTTACAAGGCTTAAGTTATGTCAGAAATGTAATGTGCTCCTTCTATCAGTACAGGAAAGTAAAAATATAAGAAATGAGATCCAGCGTTAGTGAATCATCCTGGATTCAGAGGTCAGCCAACAAAGACAAACGAATAATGAAAATAAACAATCTGGCAACCTTTCAGCACACACATTCACAAAATGTATTAAGTCTGAAATCATGTGACACAAAACTAATTTGTCTTTTTTTTTTTTTTTTTTACACTCCTGCATACACTTTAAGACTTAAAGTACAAGCTGGTTCTGGTTAGTATAATAATGATTAATAATAATGTTTAATAATTCCTTATTCCCCAGCCATCTGGGACTAAAGTCTACAACAGTCCAGGTAAAACATCCAACATAATCAAAGACTATAAAACTGTATTAATTTAGTATCAGTTTAATCTATAATTCGTTACTCAAGCTCATTTCCTTTTGAAGTCAGCAGGAATTCTGCTTCAGAGAAAAAAAACAGAGTATGCTAAGACTTACACTATTACTTAGTCTAAGGAAAGGCATAAGAAGGATCAGAACTGTCACACTGTGGTAAGTTAGAAAGCCTTTCAACTCTAGGCTGTCAAGGAAAAGATGATTAGATAAATATTTGAGGATGCTGGTTGGACTATGGGAAGAAGCAGGAACTGTATGAGGGGCAAGTAGGGTATGAGTCTCATGGTAAAGATGGGCATTATTTAGAGAGGTTGTGTGCTCCCAGAGATGTCAAATGCAATTCAGTATGCTGTGGGAGCTTCACAGGGAACTTGGTGAATGCCCAGTAGGGGCCAAGCTTATGGCTGCAAAGAATGAGGGAGACTGACAAACAGATATGTGACATTACAAAACACATACTGGTGGTTTCCCTGGGCAAATGGCTATTGGACTGGGACAGAAGGTAATTCAAGACTGCTAAAGGGCAAATGACAATCCTCCCTTCTTCCCTGGCCACGCTGGGACATCTATAGCTATTTCTCCAACTTTCCTACATGCTATATATACATGGTGACTATCCTAAACAAAAAACATTTCAGCACACACAAAAAAACCCAACAACCAAAAAATTATATTGATTAATTTAAATTAATAAATATTTACACAGCATCTAAGGCATAAGCAATCAATGAGTAAGAGATTCTTGGGAAACAGTAAACTACAGAAATAATTTGGCACGGTAAGTGGATACAAAACTATTGATCATCTCACTCACGTCACCCCAACAACTGTGTTTAAACAACATAATCCCAGTTCAAGCTCTTAAGGAAACAACTGATTCATGAGGAAGTTGTTTGTATACTACAACTATCCATTTACAATTAAAAAAAAAAAAAAGAGCTTTTTTTTTTAGTAAATAAGCTACAGTTTGTTCCAGACCAATTCCTTGAAGAGAATAAGAAACCCACATGTATTAACCCCTCTTTATTTTACCCTATATCACGCACACTATTAGTTTCTCATTATAGTGCCTTATCTCAGAAACAAGCAGAAGATACCAGTACAAGAACAGGGACCAACCATGTCATCATCAGTTTTCTAAACCCTTCTTCTGCCCAGAGAACCACAGGCAAACAGTAAGGAGGAAATAGCCAGACTCTTAAGAATCACTCAAGATGCGCACAAGCCCTATTTGAACAGTTGGAAGCAAGTTATAACAACATTTTATTTGGCACAGAGCATCATGCGGAACCTCAGATTTACCACCAGTGTCCGTGTTTCAACAACAAAAAAATCTCGAAGAACTACAGTATTTATATATCCTGTCAGGTTAGAGTATTTTTTCTAATTTCTAGGATACTTATCTAAACATGATCAAGTATTAGATGTCTCAAACTATGCAGACATCTGCCAGAGGGTGAACCCTCTCAATTGCCTCATCATTCATCACTGCATCAGGCAGAATCTGAAGCTACTGCCAGATACCAGCTCCACTCTTCATTTCTTTACAGAAATTCCTTTTCTGTATGAGGAGACGCACTGAAAGAACCCAAGACTGAATTTATTTTACTGTCAGGATCAGTTCTTTATTTCTTTCTAGACCTGATCTGCAGTAAGCTGTTTAAATAAACTTTCAGCGGTTACTTGAATTTCATTCTAAGTGACCTTATCTGAAAGCTGTAATTTCATCATCGACATTCAGACGAACGAGTCCTTCTATCTGAGATGCATGACAACTCTAACCATTAAAGGCGGGATTATCCTTTCTTGATCTTTGAACAAGTACTTCTGGAAAAATTTCCTTAACTTTTTGAAGAACTGTGAAAACTGTCTCAACTGTGAAAAGGATTTTGGAGCACTGAGTCTCACACTCATAGGAAAAGGGAGTGCAGTAGAATTTAAAACAAAAATCTTGAAAGCACAGAATTCAACAAACTTGACACTGGTAAGTAGAATCTCTTGGAAAGATTACATAAACTATAAAGGAACACAAAATAACTGACAATTAGTAAAAGATATAAAGACAAGGACAAATAGTGCTTATGCAGAAGAAAAATAGGAAATATAGTAAGAAATAAACATTAAAAAAAGAAAAGCAGGTAAAAGATAAATGGACCAGTGCATCAGGATTTATTTTGAGATCTGAGAATTCAAAAAGGAATCATACAAACCATGCAAAAAAGGACAAAATTAAAAATGAGGTTTGAGGTTCAAGCCAACCTACTGGCAGGCTCCAGCCAAAGTAGCTGATCCCTTGTTCCCTGACACCTTCAGTGAGGTATTTTTACCACCTCCCGGACAGGAACTCCTGCGGGGGGGGAGTCAACTGACCCAGAGGGAAACTAATCCAGGAAAAAGGAAAGGCTAGTCTTCAGGCAGGATTATCTGATGCCACTCACAACACGATCACACAAGTTGACAGAGACAGCACAAGCACAAAGCAGGGTGGAGACCAGAGGGAGAACCCAAGACCAGAGTGGAAATGTATCTGCAGCATCGCACATTGAGACAGCTTTAATGAGTCATCAAAATACATCCTAAAATTAACCTATGGGAACACAGACATGTAAGATTAAAAATCTAAGAGGTTAAGGCAACACAAGTTACAACTAACAAGATAAAACACAACAAAGCGAAGACCACACGGAAAGTTCCATTACTTAAATGTAGCAAGAAACAGTAAGATTGGTACTAGCTGAAATGTTCAGCCATTTTTCAGAATTCAGATGTTATCCTCTGCTTCACTGGAATTTATATAATTTACTCACATAATTTATTATCTATATTTTCAACACAGCTAGAAAATCATCTTGCTCTGAAGGAGATTGGAAAACTCCACTACCAAAACCAAATATGTACCACTGTGATCTTGAAAACCAGGAGCATCAACTCAATTCTCCAGAGTTACATTCTTCAGACTTAGTAACTATAGTTACCAAAGAAATCAATTCTTTCTCTGCCCTTTATCAGATCATCATCAAATTAGAGCTAAATCTGTTTAAAGTTAATAAAAGAATTACACATCTTGATCACACTCTCTCAATTTTTAATCATCAAAATTTTTCTAGTGCAACTGCTGCACAGATTTAAGAGTACCTGATTATCTAAACAAAGAGGATGTGTCCTCAAAGTGAAGAGTGTAATTCTAACTTTCTTACAAGGTTGCATTTTCACTACAGGAAATTCAGCTGAAAACATAACAGAGAAGACGCATCATAAGCCAGGCAAAAATTCAAATGTAAGGAATTCCTGTTAGAAGAAATGAAACAAAGACTGTAAACACCTCCAACAAACAAATAAAAACAGGAAATGCCATTCAGTAAAACAAAATAAACAAAGTAACCTTCTTGATCAACCATGAGAATTATTATGATAAAATTAAAGTGTCTTGTAAAAACAAAGGATAAAAAAGGCAGAAAGGAATCCTAGATGAGAGAGCTGACTTCTTTAATATCTTAAGCAGTATCAGCTGAGCAGGACCACTTTCCTACAGTTTCACAAACACATTGTCATTTAGTCAACTTGCAAGACTTCTTCAGAAAAGCTTTGGTCAAGCCCTCTATACTATCCTCAATATCTTATGTTCACTATATCCACCAGGATTAAAAATGTATCTTTTTCCATCCATATAGTCTACTGAAAATTTTTCACCTTGAAGTCAAATGTGAGATCAAGCAACTGAACAGCAGCTGAAGCCTGTCTCAGACATGCAGAAATAAAAAACAAGATGCAAGGGACATGGTTTATTTGGGCAGCAAGTTTATTAACCTTTTCACCTGGCAATGACTGGCAGTAACTTGCACTATGCAGATGGTGATTTGTCCTTCCACAGCTGATCCCTACATCAATTAGAGGGTCCTCATTGCCCTCCTTCTTTGCATGATTACCAGCCTAAGGAAAGGGGGTTGTCTTTTTCAATGTGAAAACACCAGAAACCCTAACACTCCTTCCCAGCTTCTGTACAAACTACCTTTTTCTAATTTCATTCTAACTTCAGTTTAGCCCTGAACTGAACCGCTATGAAGGAACATATGCACTGGACACAACACAGAAAGACAAGGGCAAGTAACAGGTTTGTCTCTTTCAACCCCAAGGAAGCGTCCGGCTAGTTAGCTCAGTATTTAATATGGGGATTAGCTGAGCCTAGTAATACATCACTCTTGCCACAAGATCAAAACCACCGAGGATCTTGTACAGATCTGCAGTGAACAGCAAGTAGCATATTCACAGCACTGCCCACATGTTCTGAGTGTGTTTGAGTACCAACAATCATTCATTCAGATCCTTTGAAACACCTACAGCTTCAAACTGGGAAATAATTTAGCCATCATCTTTGGCTTTGTCCACTTTTGAAGACTTTGTGGTTCCCCTAGACTAATACCATCATTCATACCTTCATTTTATCCTTTAACAAGTTCTCAAGTTCTACGCACACATATGTTCATTCACATGGTTTCTCCTTAGTCAACTTACACCATTTCTCCTCAGTTGATAAAGCACAGTAAGTTCTTTCACTAAGGCCACCCAATGTTAAATATGTTGGAAAATAACAGAAGGATCTTCTACTGATCAGGACTCTAAGTGAAGTCCCACAAACAGAAGCGAAGAAGCAGAAGTGGAGGGGGTTTGTGCACAATGAATCTCAATTACAAATTATTTTTTAAATATTGCAAATGGTGTTTCTGTTAAAATATGAATGAAAATAATTGTTGTCATAAAAATACAAATAATAAATATGGGAAAAATGATTGTATGTATTTCCTGTCATTTGCCAATCACTTCTGTGGCTTTGAAATGTTAATACAAAATGGAATGCTTACATACAAACATTACTGTTCTGAGAATTTGGGTTATCACATTCAAAATCTGCCACTTCGAAACATGAACTGTTTACGACTCTAAAAAGTCAACAGTAACCTGCGACTACATACTAATGTCATTTGTAAACATGGTATACTTCCTCCATTCTAGTTTCTATCAAACTCTCTCTTCAAAGAATCATCATCACAAATAAACTCAGTACATGAGCAGGAAAAATTACATTATTTAAAAGCCAGACAAGCTCCCGAATGCGAAGCGAAGGTAAGCAGGAATTGATTGCAGGCTTTCACTTGCAAAAAACCACCCAACCACAGATTCACAACGGCACACCAGTGACAGAATTGGGTGTTTCATGCTCTGATCCCATTCTCTTCCTACTACACCTGTGAAAAATGCTTTCAGAGATACTACCTTGACCGAAGGATACTGTTTGTCTAAGTCAGTTGCTTCAAGCCTTTAGAAGTTAATGCCTTGGTTAGCCAGCCACCAGCCCAGCCCCACAGCAGGATGACCCTTTCAGACTAGTGGGCAGGGTTCAGCCATCACAGCATGCCAACCACACTCCATGCCCTGCCTGGAGCACCATTTATGCCTCCCAGCAAGGCTTCTCTCCCTGCACTAGGATCCAAGCTTTACCAATGACAGAAACCAGCACATCAGTTTCTACAGAAATAGGTTTGTTTACCTGGACACTGCAATAACAACTACTAATTTGGAGGATCTACAAGCCTTAGCTCAGTGGCTTGTAACTGAGTGACAGTTCAGCCTCGAGGTAAAGAACCGTTTCCCAAATATCCTAACACCATTATCTCTCATCCTCCCTTTTCCTAAAGCAATACCAGAGAGGTTAACATCACAGGGCAGAAAGCCCTGCCCCTCCAGCAGGGATCTCCAGCCCTGGCAATCCCCTTTCTTATCTAGTTCCAGTTAACAGCAAAGCGCCACTCGTAGGTAGCCTTCCCGTCCGAGCTCATCTAGTATTTCTGCCCAATGTGAAACCATGCCTTTAAGGGACATAAAGTGGCATACTGACATATATTTCAGCAAACTGCAATTGCACCTTGCCATAAAAAACTGTCACCTTGCCAAACTTTTAAAATTACTCCAAACCAGCTCGCACAATAAGCAACAAGAACACCTCAGGTTCATTTCTTCCTCACGGCGTTTTTCTTGTGTGAGCACCCAAGTCGTCTCTCATTTCCCTCTCTCTCACTGTCCTGCATTAGCTGTAATTCTAGCCACACTGGTGAGAACAGAACCAACCTGTAATAGAAAATATTTCTGACTGCTAAAATGTCTGATGGTATGTTAGAGGCACATACATCACTACAGTTTATCTTCTATAAACCCAAGCTAACACTTTTATTCACATTATGCTAAGCCACAGTAGTCCTATTAAAAACATTACTTGAGTAATAAATTATATATTATTGCTCAGCTGTTGTAACTGCAATGAGTAAGTCTGAAACTCCAGTATATGTTTCAAATAAAAATGAAAAGTTAATCTACATGTGAACAAGAGTCACAAGTCAATCTATGCATTTACATTTTAGTTCTAGAAAAGCAAAGAAAAATATTTCAAACGCTGAAGACTAACATTATTAAATTACTGCACCACTCTTGCACTTTCTCAAAATACATTTTCTTTGCATACCGTTCCTGACCTATTCATACCATTCTTCAGGAATCATTACATTTATTCTCTTATTATTTTTACTTTCTCTGCTATTTCACCTGCATATTATTATCATGCCTAATAGAGAATGCAAGAGGAAAAAAACAGGGTTTTTTGCTTAGAGGGTAATTAATTATCTGCTTGAGAAAGATGTCATTTTCAGAAGACTATAGATCAAGCATCCCTGAAAATACAGCAAACAATTTCTATACTACTACTACTGTTCTAACATTTCTAGGTATTAAGCACTGTGACACTGAGAAGAGCACTACTCTAATACAGCAAACAATATTTGCTCAGCAAATCAACACTACGTCCATTTTCTTGCCTACGATGGCTTTATCAACCGCATCATTCTCTGGGAGACATCTGACTCATTCAAGTCATGAAGTAACCTCTATGATGTTGGCTCTTGCCAGAATTAAATGTGCAAGCAGCAAATCACCACACAACTGCCAATTATTTTTTCACAATGTTGCAATAAGAGGTCATTACCAACATAATCAATTTAAGTGATCATTTTAAATTAAATGTTTTAATATTTTAAAACTATTGTAGGCATCATTGTAATTCACATTATAAATACTAGTAATTCAATCTTATTCAATAAATAAATAGGACGGAAATACACCCAGGGTCAAAATTAGGAGGTTCCTTTTATAACATACTGTCATGCCTTCTAAGAGAAATGGAACTAGACACAGAGAAAACTGTATGTTCACAGCAGCTTCCATGTTCCTTAAGCTCCACTTGCATTTCTTTAACAAGTTAACTTAATTGAAGGAGAAACATGCCTGAAGATCAACACAGCACGTCTCCATATATGATTATGACACATTTAGGCGATCCTTTATTTGAGGATCTTTAAAATGATTGCAATGAATGTCTATATCCTTGCTGAGCCAATGCAGATTTATTTGCTTTTCTTGGTTATCTTTCAGAGCCTCTATGAAAGTAGTCCATTAAGCATTTCTGACTACTTGTGAGATTCCTCTTTAGAACCTGTGGCTTAAAATTGTGCATTTGGACTACACCCTTTCTTTTGCGATAAAACCTTCAGCAAGTGTTCAACTTAAGCGCAGTCATCATAAAACAACTCCCTCTTGCGTAGTATGGTCCAGCTCCTTGCTTCAAGAATAGTAAGAATTTGGAAGTCTAAACATGGAAATCTGCTCCCTTGGTGAGATGGGACTTTATCCCAGATTTTTAGTCTACTTTAGTCTTCACAATATAGTTAATTGGGATAAGAATGTGTGGCAAAAGCTAATTCTATACTTATCTAATGCAAACAATCATTTGTTCAGTTTGTTACATTTCTTAAAAGTTCTTGTACTTTCAGCTGAATAGATGGAATGCAATTTTAGCACAGTGAAGTAGTGGTTAAATTAATGGACAAGTATTTCAGATGTTTAATGTCCATGTAGAGTATTCAGTGGCTAAAGGTACACTGAAAAACAACAGAACACACGATAACCAAGCATTATATACCTTAGTTACTTCCAGAAGTAATGAATTCTGAATAATCATGATGTCTAAGGAGATGACAGTTCCAACCGAAGTTCTTTTTATAGATGGGGTATGACTACGGACTTTCTCCTATATGGACTCTCCGCTAACGTGTGAACTCTCAGGGCAACTTCTTCACAGGCAGAATGATTTCCAGAACTTCTCTTCTCTACCTAAGTAACATTTGCATGAAATTTGTTGAGTCTCCAGCATCAAGATCTGCGCTTCTGTAATAAACGGATTGCTACAGGCCAAGTTAAAAGTTGGAAGAAAAGACATACAGACACACAGTGTGACTTTGCAAAGTTGTTTCCATAAGAAACCAGGCTAAAAAATGCAGTCATAATTTGGAAAAGGACACTTCCTTCTCTGGAACACCCTTTTTTATTTTGACATAAGCAGCAGTATGTGCCAGAGACTCTGCTAGTATCCAAACAACACTGCTTCATTAAAATCTGAAAACACTACTAGGGACTCTCGTTGGGTTTTTTTACCCTAAACTAGATACAAGTACGTTCCAACATTCATATGTCTCAGTAATAACGTATTATGTAAAAATGAGCGTTACATATATAGGCTACACTTTCTCAGTCAAGCAGAAAGATTAGTTTGCCTCCATTTGATTGTGCATCCCTGCTGCTATCACATTACTTAATATCCTTATATTTAGCTCAAAAAGGTCCTAGAAGGAAGGAGGCATATACACATGCCTGATGTATACCCTAAGATTGAGCAGAGGAGAAGGGAAAGCACCAGAGAAGAAACAGTCAGTGCCACAGTTAAACAAGCCAAAGAACGCAACCACAAAGGGACTGTAAAAGATAACGAACCACTGAAAGCATGCTGAAACGCTCAAGGTTATTTCTGCTGTAACAGTTAAAGAAGATGAAACTACCCCGTTTTCAGTAACGTACTTGGGCATGATAACAACAAACCAATGCTGCAACTAGCACAACGATACGCAATGTTAACCCAGGACGGGACCATCGCAGATGTCTGTCAGAGGGAGTGTCAGGGCCCCGAGGACACCAAGTCCTTAAATGCCATAACCAGCCCCACCTGCGACCCCCACCAATGGGCCCAGGAGCCATTTCAGTTCAGGATTGTCCCCCCAGTCCTGGGCTGAGCTACGTCGTTGGCAGCTCTGGGCTCAGGTCTCATCCTCCGCTGCTCCTGACCTTCCGACAGGCTCATCAGATTGACGTCGGACCCAACCCATCCGCTGGTGCTCGTCCCGGGATGAGTGGGCCCCCGACTCGTCCTCCCGCTGCCCCCTCCTGCAGCTCCCCAGCGAGGGAGATCCTTGGCCTCACCATCAGCCATGACCACGTTCTCACCACAAATGGTAAAAAGAAGTTGAGGAAATTTAATGATCAAGTAACACCCGAACAGCACAATGAATACAGACTTCTGCATGTTGCCAGCAAGGCCAAGAGCAGGGACAAGGAGGTCACTCTGAAACACTGATCAAACGCCATCAAGCCGGTACTGAGGCTGCAAACTGAAAGGAGCACCCAAGGCTTGTAGTCAGGCTTCTCTCGGGCAAGATGACAACGCTGACTTCATCCCGCTGAAGGGAAAAACCTGTAGACTAGATGCAGGAGGCTCACCTGCAGGACTGATGGTTCAACGATGACCTTAGCAGGCAGCTGAGCACATTATGAAGTAATAACTGGCATGAGAAAAGATCCCTGAGGGGAGGCAAAGCAGCAATGAAAACTAATCGTCTGTGCAATCTACACGGTTTTGAACAAAACAACGGCTGATGCTAGCAACAGTGCTCTGCGTACAACAAAAACCTATGTAATGTTTCAAAACAGTGTAAAAACAAAAAACTGTTCCAAGACAGTTTGTGAGGTGATGCGTATCAGTGGCTTGCCACAACTGAGAAAAGAGAAAGTGTTTCTAAATGGTAACTCAGTGAGGGTATCATCACCGCACCAGTACTTACAAGGTGCAATAGGCAGTCTGAAGCACTCCACTTTCCCAACTAATATCTTGCATACTATATGGAGTTCTTTGTTTAAATAAGAACAGTTTCTAATGTGGATGGTATTTCTTTCCCATATGTCACTTTCTGGTTGTTAGGAAGCCAACAAGAAAGAAGCAGATCATGTGTGAGAACTGAGGTGAGGAGAAAAAAAAAATAGTACCTATACATCTAGAACAAAGTTCATGGATAACAGTAAATGACCTATGAAGAAACAACATATAAAAACAGCATACGTAAATGAAAGCAGACTAACCTGTCCTTTGAGATTTCAAATTAAATATTGTTCATCTGTCTTCTTAGGCACGCTACTGCCACACCTCAAAACAGCTCCCTCCTGCTCCTGCAGATCTTTTTCATTTCCGTCCTTTCCAAATCAATTGGCATCCCTTAAGTTCCAGTGCTTTTTTTTTTTTTTAAATCAGTAGTCCTCTTATTTTATTATGAACTTATCTTGCAAACTGTTAAGTGCCTCCTTAGACCTGCTCCTGTTAATTTAGCAAGGACTATGCCACACTCAGCCCCCCTATATATTCAAGACATCTTTTTATTGACTTCCAAAGCTATCAAAAATTATTTATTGAATACTGCTTTCCTTTTTTACTTACCTTTAAGAAAAATAACATCAGTAGAATGAAATTTAGTTTAGGAAAGGCAAGCTCTACCTTCAAAACTAAAATCTGCTGTAGACCTCTCAAAGTATTTGACAAACTTAGAACTGTTCCTGAGAGTAATCTGAGAACAGGTTAAATTAGAAACAGACAGTGCACTCCTCACACTAAGGTTTTTGTGGATTCTGTATAGTTTTCTGGCTTTATTAACTGTTCATTAATGCTGTCTGGTTTTATTTAAGCATTCTAATGCTGTTATAAAAGCAGAAACAGCTATGGAAATAATAACGCTAATATAAAGCTATAACGTTTCAACATATTTTTGAAAATACAATGTATGCATTCCATCGCTTCTTATTTTACATGTGATGTCTCTGAAAAATAAAGACTATACCCACTGCAGAAAATATGCCATAACTATAGAGAAAAAGCCAGTCAGGTGTACATTATTTATATAACTGTATAATAGTTGTACATAATTCAGGTGTGCATAATTATCGCCTATCATAACCATAAAAACCAAAACACTTGCTTGGTTTTCATTATTCAATCACCAGAAAAAATTACATAGCAACCTCTATATAGTCTTAGGTACAGTTACGGTAAGAAGAACGTGCAAGAGGTATTATTACTGTACTACTTTTAAACTCAAGATTCTGATTTTTAATGCTTTAAACTCAAATATTTGACAATAATGAATTAAATATTTTAAAACTGAACCACTACATATTAAAAATAAGCCTAAATTTTATGGATAATTTCCTTCTTAACTTAATATTCTTACTTTATTTTATATAGTCGCACATCATTCAATGGATTGTCAGATTATCTGATTATGGAAAGTTTTAAAGCCCTGTATGGGAGATGACCAGGTACTGGAAGTGCCTACACCCAAACACACAATAAATAGTATGATACTAGATGATAACAACATCTATGCTCTTTTAATTATACACTCACATATACAACAAATATTAAAAAAAAATGAAGCAAGCAACTCTTTAGATTTAGTAGAAAGAATAACAGAGACAAGCCACATGCATAAAAACCATATTACTGTAGAGACGTGATTTTTTGTTGACATTTAAGACTGTAACTAGCGAAAAAAAAAAAGTACAGTCAAGTGGATAATCAGAGGAAAAAGCCCAAGTTTATCTATACAAGTTCACTGCAGATTAGAAGTCTTTTCCTGGTGGCTTTGGGCCGCATCTAGCAAGCAAGAAACAGACAAGTCCTACCAAGAATAGGTCAGGGACTCAATACTTGCAAAAATCTGTATGCAGAAAGATCAGAGCTTCCCTTTTTTTTTGACAGAGGAAGGGCCCCAGCTTTCATGCTTTTCTGGCAAGTAGAGGGAACATGGCCAACTTTGCATTCGCTGGCCAAGAGCTGAGACAGTCTCTGTCTCAATTCAAACTTTAAAACCTTTATTGGGATGCATATGGTTCTAACAGAATAGAGCTTTACTGTAAGCAAGATGGGTAAGGCAGGAAAGCCAGGAGACAGAGACTATCAGGTTTTCTTAAAATCATCCATTGATTTAATTGAGTCAAATGCACCTGAAATGTTTGGGAGAGTTTTGGTAAGTGTAAATTCAAGCAAGAACAGCAAGTGAAGGGTTTTGTTTTTATTTTTGTTTGGGGCTTTCTGCTCTTTTCAATAGTGTCCTCAAAGCTCCAGGGAAGAGAGAAAAGCTGGTAAAAGACTGAGAATGGCATTATAAAGCAAAAGAAAAATCATCAGAGCACCACGTCAAGTCAGAGGAAGGCACATGAGTTTAGAGCAGAGTGACTCATGTACAGATTAGATACTTTATTGGCCATCATAGCTCCAATGCTGTTATACCAAACAATTTTGCCTTGCTTTAAAACCGCGCGCACACCTTCCTCAAATATTTTTACAGCTCTCCCACTAACTCATAAGTCAACTCCATGCAGCTTTCTATAAAGCACACGGTTGAGATGAAGTTCGGGGTGCACAGAAGGTGTTATACAGGATAATACTGTGCTGTACCGTTATAACTGTGGTACATTATCTTTTGTCCTCAGAAATTTTAGCCTGAGTAACAGCTTTATGTACCTAGCCAAGACAACTGACTGTTAAGAATAAACGTTTTCATTATCAACTTGCATAATAGAATAAAGAGTATATGGAACAAAATGAGGGGATGACACAAACACAGATGTAAGCCTTTGGCAAAGCAGAATGACATTTGCAAATTTTAAGAGAACATCCAAACTTGCCTCTTCTGGAGGGGTGGACAAGAAGATCTCCTGAAAACCCTTTACTGTCTATGCATCTCTACCATTCCTACACCTATCAGGTAACAAAACTTTAAACAGATGTTATGATCTGAATTTTGAAGGAGAATTCAGGCAGGCATAGTAGTCTAATCCTATAGAGACATTTGAAAGATGTTACTGCATATTTTAACACTGACCTGTTTTATAGCCTGCTGTCTAGGGAACCGTTCAGTTCTACAAACCACTACTGAACCTGGCTTGCAAATCTAGAATCACAGTTCAAGTAGTATGGAGAATTAATTTCTAAACAGACTTCACAGTACTGCTAATTCTTACAGTCATGTACTCAGAAAAGGCACTGTTTTTCTAGAAGCCCCTAGTTGTACCATTATATAATTGCTGATAATCTCAGCTTTAAAACCAGACCATTTAGCTATTAAAACAAGAGGAAAATGGGAACAATAAAGGCTTAAGAATTTTAAGACAAAAAGGAAGGTTCCACATTTATTACTTTTAAGCCAAACTCATCATAGAAGGGGAAGGATAATGAGGATTTGGAACTTGATGCACTGAACAGTGGGTGCTGACAACACAGTTTGCATAATAAAATCAGTTTGTTGGCATGCCCCCAGAATGGATTTGAGTGACTAGAAAATAGATTTCAGTTATAGATATTATCCATTTATTAATATCACAAATTACCCATTCTTTTTTTCTGATTCTACCAAAGAGATCTAAAATTTTAGTATTTCCTTGTCTTGGAAAAGTAGGAAGGACCATTTACATCCCAAAATGTTGCTGATTTCCAAGAAATTCCTATTCCTTTATACAAATGAATCCACAAAAATTTAATGAAGACTTCCTATTTTCCCCGATCTCCTCAAGTCATTATATCTCCTATTACGCAGAAATAAGAAGTTTTAAGACAGAGTTCCAGAATTTGCTGCACGAACATAATCACAACAAGCAAAACATTCTTCCAAAAAATGTTCATAATTGCGTGACTCAGAAATTCAGTTAAAGATAAAACATTTGCCGTAGCTCAGAATTTGTTGAAACAAGAAAAATTTCAGCTGACCACTAAAAAAAAAAAATGCATTTAATAATTTGAGACTCATAAACCCCTCTTACTCATGGCCCTAAACTAACGTTTTAAAAGAATATTCTTTCTTTATAGCAAATCCAAAATGTTTCCATAACTATATATAAACATATTGAATCTATGCAACCAGATTGGTAGTTGACAATATCTTCTTAACACAACAAGAAAGAACAGTATTAAGATTATACTCTTTCTCTATAGCAAAATTGGCCACTCAAGCTAGATTTTTAATGACCACAACATTCTGATACCAAGGTATTATGATATACTTAACTTTCATTTAATTTCAGGAAAGCTAGATGAGAATGGAAACAACTGAATAGTGCATTTTGGGATTCAACTGTATTCCCAAACAAGTTTAAAGTCTAGATCTTCATCTACAAATGTTTTCTGTTAAGTACCAAGAAGGCTAGTTTGGTTTAGGTAAAAAAAAAAAAAAAAACCACCAAAAACAAAAACCCTTCTCCTTCAAACTTCACACATCTAAAAAAAAAAAATTAAAAAAAAAAATCAATAAACATTTCTGTTTCATACTGCAAGTTAGTTCAACCATGTAGCAGAACCTTGTAATACAGTCTTTGAAATCTGTTTTAATAGGGGACCAAAAAGCAACTGGATAGCAAAAACTGTATTTTTTACACACATCATATTTCTGCCAACATGGAATAAGTAATGCAATAAAAACAACAGCATCCAATGTTACATGGATTTGGGCTAAGCTAATATAATTTTCAATAGAGGCAAGAAGAATCTACCCAGAAATACCCTGACAGATATATTACAGATCCAAGGTCTACTGTTCCTTAAAAGAGAAGAATTATCTGAAGTCAACATCATGACTTTTCCAAAGTTAGGAATCCTCTCAACCTTTCAAATATGAGGTAACACTATACATGCACCTGGCATTTTTAAATCTCTGCTTAATTAGTTGCATGGTAACATCTTTATGTTAACTATTCCACAACTTTATCTGAAACAGAGGCATATTACATAAAATATATACCCAAAATGTAGGAAAGGCATATAGGTTTCTATGACACAGCATACTCAGAAGAGCCTGCATTTTCAAAGATATAAAAGGCAAAGAACTGCTTTTAGATATGAGTCAGGAGTACAGTCAGAGCAGTTTTAATGCTCAGGAAAGAAAAAACTGCACTTTCCCCTTCTCAGCAAATTACAATAATTCTCCGTTTTCAGAAACACTGTAGACTTCATATAACACTGAATCATAGAATCATAGAATCATTAAGGATGGAAAAGACCTCTAAGATCATCGAGTCCAACCGTCAACCCAACACACCATGCCCACTACACCATGTCCCTAAGGGCCTCATCTACACGTCTTTTAAATACCTCCAGGGATGGTGACTCAACCACTTCCCTGGGCAGCCTGTTCCAAGGCCTGACCACTCTTTCAGTAAAGAAATTTCTCCTAATGTCCAGCCTAAACCTCCCTTGGCGCAACTTGAGGCCGTTTCCTCTCGTCCTATCGCTTGTTACTTGGGAGAAGAGACCAACACCCACCTCGCTACAACCTCCTTTCAGGTAGTTGTAGAGCGCGATGAGGTCTCCCCTCAGCCTCCTCTTCTCCAGGCTAAACAACCCCAGTTCCCTCAGCCGCTCCTCATAAGGCTTGTGCTCCAGGCCCTTCACCAGCTTCGTTGCCCTTCTCTGGACACGCTCCAGCACCTCCATGTCTTTCTTGTAGTGAGGGGCCCAAAACTGAACACAGGATTCGAGGTGCGGCCTCACCAGTGCCGAGTACAGGGGCACGATCACCTCCCTGCTCCTGCTGGCCACGCTATTTCTGATACAGGCCAGGATGCCGTTGGCCTTCTTGGCCACCTGGGCACACTGCCAGCTCATGTTCAGCCGGCTGTCACCAGCACCCCCAGGTCCTTTTCCTCTGGGCAGCTTTCCAGCCACTCTTCCCCAAGCCTGTAGCGTTGCCTGGGGTTGTTGTGGCCGAAGTGCAGGACCCAGCACTTGGCCTTGTTGAACCTCATGCAGTTGGCCTCAGCCCATCGATCCAGCCTGTCCAGGTCCCTCTGCAGAGCCTTCCCACCCTCCAGCAGATCAACACTCCCGCCCAGCTTGGTGTCATCTGCAAACTTACTGAGGGAGCACTCGACCCCCTTGTCCAGATCGTTGATAAAGATATTGAACAGGACCGGCCCCAGTACTGAGCCCTGGGGAACACCGCTCGTGACCGGCCGCCAACTGGATTTCACTCCGTTCACCACAACTCTCTGGGCCCGGCCGTCCAGCCAGTTTTTTACCCAGCGAAGAGTGCACCTGTCTAGGCCGTGAGCCGCCAGCTTCTCTAGGAGAATGCTGCGGGAGACAGTGTCAAAGGCTTTACTGAAGTCCAGGTAGACCACATCCACTGCCTTTCCCTCATCCACTAGGCAGGTCACCTGGTCATAGAAGGAGATCAGGTTGGTCAAGCAGGACCTGCCTTCCATGAACCCATGCTGGCTGGGCCTGATCCCGGTTGTCCTGCACATGGCTTGTGAGCGCCCTCAAGACGAACCGCTCCATGATCTTCCCCGGCACCTAAGTCAGGCTGACCGGCCTGTAGTTCCCCGGATCCTCCTTCTGGCCCTTCTTGTAGATGGGCGTCACATTGGCGAGCCTCCAGTCGTCCGGGACCTCCCCAGTTAACCAGGACTGCTGGTAAATGATGGAGAGCGGCTCGGCAAGCTCCTCCGCCAGCTCCCTCAGTACCCTCGGGTGGATCCCATCCGGCCCCATAGACTTGTGAGCGTCCGGGTGGCGCAGCAGGTCATTAACTGCTTCCTCTTGGATTATGGGGGGTTTATCCTGCTCGTCGTCCTTGTCTTCCAGCTCAGGGGGCTGAGTACCCTGAGGATAACTGCTCTGACTACTAAAGACTGAGGCAAAGAAGGCGTTGAGTACCTCAGCCTTATCCTCGTCCTTGGTAGCAACGTTCCCCCACCCGCATCCAATAGAGGATGGAGATTCTCCTTGGCTCTCCTTTTGTCATTAATATACTTGTAAAAGCATTTTTTGTTGTCTCTCACGACAGTGGCCAGGTTGAGTTCTAGCCGGGCTTTTGCCTTTCTAACTTCCTCTCTGCACGACCTAACGAGATCCCTGTACTCTTCTTGAGTTGCCTGCCCCTTCTTCCACAAGTGATAAACTCTCCTTTTTTTCCTGAGTCCCAGCCAGAGCTCCCCGTTCAGCCAGGCCGGTCGCCTTCCCTGCCCGTTCTTCTTGCGGCACATGGGGACAGCCCGCTCCTGCACCTTTAAGACTTCCTTCTTGAAGAACGTCCAGCCTTCCTGGACCCCTTTGCCCTTCAGGACTGTCTCCCAAGGGACCCTCTCGACCAGTGTCCTGCGCAGGCCAAAGTCCACCCTACGGAAGTCCATGGTAGCGGTTTTGCTGGCCCCCCTCTTTACTTCACCAAGTATCGAGAATTCTACCATTTCATGGTCGCTAAGCCCAAGCCGGCCTCCGACCACCACATCTCCCACCAGTCCTTCTCTGTTTGTGAACAGCAGGTCAAGCGAGGCACCTCCCCTAGCGGGCTCGCTTACCAGCTGCGTCAGGAAGTTATCTTCCACACATTCCAGGAACCTCCTCGACTGTTTCCTCTCTGCCGTGTGGTATTTCCAGCAGATGTCTGAAAAGTTGAAGTCCCCCACGAGAACAAGGGCTAGCGACTGGGAGACTTCTGCCAGCCTCTTGTAGAATATTTCATCTGCCTCCTCATCCTGGCTAGGTGGTCTATAACAGACTCCCAGCAGGATATCTGCCTGGGGGGAAGGCATGACTGGGCCGTTCTGCTACATATCGGCTCGGCGAGAGGTCTTGTGGGGAGAAAAGAAAGAGTGTTCTTAAGCAATACACTTGTTGGATGAGTAGACTTTGATGGGTGTAAACATGCAGTCAAACTTTTATTTCATTTGACCCTTTCAGCTGATACGTAGCTTCTGCAGGTGTCCAGTCTGCAGGAATACAAGGGTATTCTCACTGAGACAAGTATCTCTGATAGGAACACAGCCCGAAAATAGAGACAGTCCGTGCTTCCATGCACACAAATTCGCACTGCAGGGAACTGAAAGCATGCAACCATTCAATTTTCTCTTGTGGAGAGCAATCTGTAACTCCACATACTACAGTATCAGGTAACAACCGGCAATATGCTAATATCATACCGCAGTTATGTCAAACCAAAAGTACCAAAGACACAGAAGAATGAAATGGTATCACCCTCCCCAAGTATCAACCACTCCCTTTTACAACCTAACTCTGGGCAACAGGACACACGACTCAACACTACGGAGAAGGAGGGTTAACTGGAAAACATCTAGAGCAAGAGCAAAATTCGAAACTGGATGAATCACTGGTGGGCAGGGAGCACTGAGCCGAAATTACCGCCCTCCAACAGCGCCCTCCAACAATGCACTCCAACAGCCATATCTTACAAGAAGCAAAGATCATTCTGAAAACAGTTAAAACAAAACCAAACACACAGAAGTGAACCATTAGGTGTATCTATTACGTATTGGTAGACATATCAAGACTATTCAAAGGAATAGTACATTTAATTTGGATGGTATAACTTGTTGGAATTGTTATACAGTGACAAATGATGAAATAGTGATAGCTACTTTCTAAATTTGTCCTACAAAAATAAAATAAAGGAACAAAAAGGCCCATAATTGGACTTACATATTTAAATTACCCAGGCTAATGACATTGGAAATGCCTCTAAATGGGATTGCCATGGAGGTTTTAGTTAATGACATATATGAAACCATCCATTTTTATAATAAATGTCTCCATATTTAATTTCTATGTCCACTGTCACCACCAAAGTGGAATTTCTTGTTTATACTTTGCTGAATGAAAGCACAGAGTAAGAGCAAATGTATATTCAAATAAAAAATAATAGCAACATTTTGAGTGGTTATTAAGATTAAAATATTTCTAATATAAGCAGCTGTCCAACTGCTTGATTTTATTGTTTCTATTTTTGTTGTGTCTTCCATAAATTCACTATTAAGAAAACCAAAAACAAACACAAAAGGTGCAATCACAACTAAGCAAAGGTAATTATGCAAGATTCTCCCCTTTTTGTATGTCCACTTTGTTCTTTGGGGGAAAAATGCAAACAACAGACTATTTACAAAAGTAACAGCTACACTGAAAATTTTCAAGGGCTCTAAAGGAGCCACATTAAGAAATATTTTTCACCTAAAAAATGCAGAAGTACCGCAATAATGCAGAAGTACCACAAGCGAAAGACTTCAAGAAGCACCATCTACCTGGTGACACTTTTGCCACTCAAGATGTTACAGAAAAGCAGCCCATGGTGTAGCTAAAGAGCGAATGTGAATTTCAGAACTAAACAGGGAAGGCAGCCTGTTTGTCAGCCTCTCCTGCAGTCAGAAATCTAGGGGGTTGCAGCCTTGGATAGATATTCCTCTACTTTTACTGCTTCCCATAAGCCTGTTGAACTAAAACGGGTGCACAGAGTGAGCAGAAAGTTGAAGCTTTCACAAGAAATACTTGCAATTAGATTATTTTCCCACAGCTTTCGGTAGAAACAATGCATATGCTCACAGAACATCTGATATATTTGAGTGTCATTGAAAGTGTGAATTTTTCTAGTAAAAGTTAGAAAAATACTAACCAATTCTTAGAAATCTCTGCCCACCAATGAAACAATCTGATTATAAATGCATTTTAACATACTTGTCCGAACTGAACAATAACTAACTGCTTGAAAATACATCTTTGAAAAATGTCAGAGTATGAAAATTACCTAAAATTAGACCAGAAGCAGAATACTTTCTTCAGAAGGCAACTCAGTCTGGATATTACAACACTGGGTTTTTCTTTTTCCCTTGCAATTTGGTACATAGCTGTAATCCAAAACAATCGTAGCAATCCTAAAGGAATTAAAAAGGAGGCATTCACATCAAGAAAGTTCCTCAAGAGGAAGTCTACAGGTTGTTCTTTAATGTGAACTGTTGGTAGGGCACAAAGCAGTAGCTACTCTGCTACATGACCCCTTTTTATCTTGCTAAATTCCAAAGGGAAACCAAGTTGGGTTTCCCCAAATACTGCTGAAAGATATTTGCACTGCTGCAGAAAGAAATTAACCTAATCCAAGCAACAGAGTTTTGTACTTGGAGTAAAGGAATGCATTATGAAAATGTTAGAAAGAAGATGCAGTGTAACAAAAACCTCAAATACCAGAGATCACTGCAGCAGCATTCTTGCTGTATGCTGTAGCACAGAGAGAGAAAAATACTGTGGGAGGAGAGGTCTCACATCAGAGCATTGTTTGAAAAAGCAGACAGCAAGGTCCTACTACACAAGGCAAGGTCAACGCAACTGGAGAGTCATCTGTTTAAGAAAACACACTATTATTAGATGCAAGTTATGCAGCACTTGTGCATACTAGTAGAATAAAACCATTACCCCAAAAATAAATGTTTTCGAATGGCAACTTTGACTTTGCACTCAATGCTTCCACTTTTTTCTGTCTCATTTAAAACATTCAAATTAGTAACATAAAGAATATTGAAAATACCTGAGTATTTAATTTCTTAATTACTTATTAAATGTTACAATTGAAAAATACAATAATTTTTTTTTTATGAGGTGGCTCCACTAAAAATGCCGCAACAAATTATTAAATATTACTTACTGATAGCAATGCAGAATAAAAAGCATCCCGGAGTTGACAGCCTATTTAAACTATCATGATATGCGTCAGACTACTGTGAGTAAAATATTACAGTAAATATACTGGCCTACAGAATACACTTCCTTGTACAAGACTCAAGCCTGCACTGTCTCCACACTCGAAAGTTATGCCAGAGTACGTAAGAGTTTCGGACGTAAAGAATGCAGAAAGCAGATCCCTGGGGCATGTCACATATTCCACAAGGTGTGTGTCCCTGTTACTTTAAATCATTCCCTGGAAGAGCTGGTATTACCTGCAGCACCATCAGTGACACTTGATAAATTGGAGAAATATAGCAGGTTCTGGAAGAAGGATAATTCTGGTGGAGAGTTGAGCTCATTCCTTCCAGCTCTTGTAGTTTACCAGTTTTCGGTAACTGATGGCACATCTAGCTTTTGTTTGAACATGTTGGATTATTTATGAATGACTGGGCAGTTAAGAACAGAGTATTGTGGATGGCCTAATTTAAAATCCGTGACATTAATTAAGTCTTGCACACAGATATCAGCATGACAGAGTATATGAAACCATCAAGGACCAGACTTTGATATAGTGACATATTTACGAATTAACTCCATTGTTTCAAGTAAGATCAAAATTCTGTGCCTCAAAAACAGAAGAAAAAGATTAGAGTGCTCCCAATATAGAAAATGCAACGAAAAACTGTCACCACTTTATCCTCAGCTCTTAAACACGAGTCTCATTTCAGTAGACGGACGTTTTGCTCAAAAAAAATCAGAGTGTGAAATATGACCAATATCTGGCAGAACGACGACTATGGAAACCCCACCCACCAGCAGATATACGTATAGGTTTGCCAAGACAAATAAAGCAGTATGCAGAGTAAGCTGGACTGCTCTCATATCATATCTGCTCAGTCATGTAGGCCCTCAAGTACACGCGCAACAACTCTCTTCTAAATGAGATTAAGAAGGCTCAAGCAGGGACAGAATTAACCTAAGGAAAAACACGGATTTCAGGTTAGCATGCTAATAGCTTTCTAAAACAGAGCCATGATGAAAAGTTTTATTTAAAAATTAACCAGACTGCATACTAAAGGTACAGACAGCCGTTAACCTGCTGTCTGCATAATCAAATGATAGCCATTACTCAAATTAAACCATCAATGGCTGCATTGTGAACAGGCGTGAGAGTAAGTCTGTCCATGCTGGAGCTGCGTGATTCGTTCCAGTGTTTCAGTCACTGGTATTTTCGGAAAGTATATAAAACAAAAAAGATGTGAATTATTGCTAATGACACTACCATTGTCACTTAGAAAGTTTAGGGCTCATAGCCATGAGCCACTATCCATTTTGTGGTAGGTGCTGTACAAACAGAAAACAAAACAACAACCCTTGTTCCAAAGTGTGGTCTTTAGTGTTTTAAAAGAAGAAAATCTTGAAGAAATACTTTTGTAAATATTTTGTAAATACTTCTAATACTTCTAATGAAATAATAGATTGGGTTTTGCCTCCTTTATAACTCAAGGCTTCCTTTAACTAATTCTTGTTTCAAATCCAAGAACTATTGCTAAATTACAGCTGCTCTTCTCCAAAAAAGAAGAGCTGCTAACTTGAGCTAACTGTTTCCAACCATTATAAATTTACCACAATCCTTCATTAACAGTTACAACTGTCACTTTTCAATATGTGCCTTGCCTCTATACTGGGCAGGTTCTAGTCACTGGATCTTAATATTTGTATTTCTTTTAAATAGAACAGCCCTTTGATACAAGAAACACTCTCTTCTATGGGTACTTACAAATAGCGTTCAAATTGTTTCACAACATTCTTTTGGATAACCTAAATATAGAGAATTTATTTTTCTCATTTTACAAATCTCCCAAACCTTAAATTATTTTATCATCTCTTTCATGAACTTGTTCTGTGATTTCCAGTAAATACAGTTTTCAGAAATTTTTTATTCTGCAATAGGGCTTTCATGTTTCTTGAACTTAAAGTTTTATTTTGGGGGTTCTTTTCCTTATTAAATTGTTGGAACTCTGGCTTGAACACCACACTTTTATTGATTAAGATGCATCACATTAACGTGAATTGAGAGGACAGGAACTGCACTGTCTGGTCTGTACTCACAAAATCGTAATAACAAACTTCTTACCATGTGTGAAAATAGGAGTGAACTCATACAGTATACTAGATTAATACCTCAATATGGCAGAACATGAATAAATTCTATTTAGATGATTAAAAAAGAAAGATTTTTAGTAATCCTTTGTGAATTTATGCACAGACTGGACATGCTCTTTTATGAGTTGGGCATTTCTCTCTGAAGCATTTCCTAATACACAAAATGTTGCATCTGTTTCTGGTTTCACCTCATTTGTTTCATTGCTCACAGATTTGTTTAGGTGGGTTTCATTTTGGTTTTGTAACGATCACAAACATCGGTTGTTTGCCATTGACTTTTCACAGGGTGAGATACCATGGATCAAAGATGATTATCTGTAGTTGGAAACGCGTGACTTCCTAAACTACATAATGGCCACTGCTTTACAATAATGCTAAATGGCTTTTTCATAATTGGCAGGTTGTCTGATCCCCTTTCAAATATACAAGTACATAAAATGTACAGGATTTAAATACTTAGCAAACTTTTGTCATATAAATACAGTAGCAAGCCCAATTCTGCTCCTCACACAAGTGCCTTACTATGAAAGACGAAACGTTTGACTGTTCCTTGAAGTACACCTGATCCTTTAAGCATTGCTCCAGCACTCTACCCAGCTCTTGCACTTCCCTTATCAGAAGCCTAGTTCGCAGGCACCTGTATAGGCTCTTCTCCTTATCACCTGTGCTGGTGGCATCCCAAGAGTGTGCGGCAGAACCGATAAGCATTGCACCCAGCCACTTTGGTCCTGATCGTACAAACACTTCAGTGAAACTACTTTTGTAAGCGTTTACAGACTTACAGCCTCTGTAACTCAACCGCACTTCACCGAGCGGGCCAAAGAGAAGTCTGGAGCTGGAAGGAATGCATTCGCCCTTCGTGCCCGGGCGCCAGGGCCCGCAGCGCCCGTGAAGAGTGCTTAGAGCCTGCAAGAGGGGCTCGCCAAGGGCGAGTGAGGAGAAACAACATCACCCCTGCCGCTTACAACCAGGGGCTCCTTCCAAAACCAGATCCCGTGAGATACACCGCTCTTGTCAGATTACAATTAGCCAGGCTTTAATGTAAAAAAATAACAGCTGCTTGTACAATCACAACAGGTAAAAAAAAAGAACAGTGAAAGCGAAGGATGAATTTTTAACAATTTATAGCACTTAAGATAAGGGCAATCCACCCCAATTCGCTTTTGCATTTGGGATTTTCTTGAACCCTCCCGGAGGAAGAGGGGGAGCCCTGAAACCGAAGGTCAGGCGGGGAGGGCGCGGGCACCGGGGACCACCGGGTCCTCCCGCCGGCGGCGCGGGGCTGCGGAACATGGCCGAAAGCGGAGCCCCCGCCCGCCCCCGGGCACGGCCGCAGCAGGCAGCCCTCCGCGCCCCCCGCCGGGGCCGGGGCGCCCAGCCCCACCGAGCCCATGGGGGAAGCGCCTGCCTCACTCGGGGCCGGGGAAGGAGCCCCTGAAAGTGGGCGAGGGTGAGCAGGGGACGCACCTTTCAGCGTCCCCCCGGAATCTTCCTCCTCCTCCTCGGGCCGGCCGGTGACTCCAGCAGCGGCGGGCCTCGGCGGCGGAGCGCTCTGCGGGACGGGGCCGCCCCCGCCTCGCCAGCGCTCCACGGCCGCCGCTGCCCGGGGCGGCGGAGCGAGCGAGGCGCCTACCGCGGCGGGCCGGGGGCGGGGGCTGCGGGCGCGCACCGCCCCGCCGGGCCGGCGGAGGGAGGGAGGTGCCGCGGGGGCCGCGCCGCCGGCTGACTCAGCCGCGGAGCGAGGGCGCGAGGCCGCCGGGGCGGGTTCCCCCGGGACCGCCCCTCCTCGGCGGCGGGGCGGGGGGCAGACCCTCCCGCCGGGCGGCTGCCGCCGCGCCGGGTGGCTGGGGTCGTCCCGCGCACACGAGGCAGGCGGGGCGCGGGCGAGCCCGCCGCGGGCGGCTCCTCCTCGTCCTGCCCCAAGGCAGCCCCGCGCTCCCGTGGGCATCGCGGCGAGGCGGGCGCGGGCGGTGAAGCGCACGCTGGCTTTGCAGCCCCTCCGCCGGCGAGGCGCTCGCCCCGCGCCGCCGTGGGCGCGCACCCCGCAGCGGCACCGCGTCTGCCGGCGCCTCCGGGGGATGCGTGGTCGGCGGCGGCTGCCCACCGCCGCTCCGCTCCCTCCGGGCGGCATTTGAACCACTCCACGTCCTGCATGTTTGGCGGCAACCCTGCCGGCAGCAGTGCCCCTGAACTACAGATTGAGCTGCTTCCCCCCGACCCCGCCTGTGTGAGACTGCTCGTAACAGACCAGACGGCGCCGGCAGAGGGGATCCCCGAAGCCGCAGAGCGCGCCCCGGGTCCCGTCCCGTCCCGCCGCGGGTCGCACGCCGCCCCGCTGGGCAGCTGCCAGCTGGAGTCACCCGCGGAAGGTCTCCTTCCTACCTCCCGCCAACGGGCGGCGTCGCCCGAGCGCCCCGGCCCCGCGCCTCCCCTCCGCTGAGTAACGGCGCCGTCCCCCGCAGCGGGAGCCGGTCCAGCGCCACCGCCGTGCGCGCCCGCCGAGCGAGGGCCGGGGCGGGGGCGGGGGCGGGCCGGGCCGCGGCTGCCTCACCGCATCGGAATGTCGGCGCGCGCCCCCCGCGCGCGCTCCGCGGTCCCCGCGCGCCGCTCCGCGACCCCGCGCCCCCCTCCGCGCCCGCCCGCAGCAGCAGCGGTGCACAAGGTGCTTTTTTTCCCCCCGCAGCACCCTTGCCGCGGCGCGGTGCGGAGCGCGGGCTGCGGCAGTGGAAGCAACGGCTCGATTCAGCAGCGCACAACCCCTGCCCTGTGCTCCCCTGCCAGCCCTTATCTCCGGGAAGAGAGCGCGGGGCCTGGGGAAAGGCGGGGAAATATTGCACCAGTTCCATCGGCGCTACGGAAAAACACGGTGTCGCTGAACTCAGCTGTGCATCTTTGCATGCGATCTTTTCCATGCAGAGTACAACAAGAAGAAAAGCAGTCTCATAAACTTTCATTTTAAAGGAAGCATTCTCATTTTTTAAACAGGCGAAAGTTGGCCATAGATAACACGGGTTTATTTTGGACATTTTTATGTGAAGGGCACCGATTCTCATAACTAAGGTATGTGGAGATTGTGTCCCAGTACACGGTTGTAAAACTTACAGTTAATTTACTTCATTCTCTTCCAGTGTAAGGAAGAGTGTTGTCCCGCTTTCTAAGGGAAGAAAAATCCAAATGCTTGAAAGTCCGATTTATCACTGTATATTCTACTCTGTTACCTCAGCAAACACTCTGCAACTCATTGCAGTAATTGTCTTGTGAGGATAATCCAATACCATTGATGCCCTGTAAATAGTAATCATACCGGAGAACGTCTGTTAACAGTTTCACAAATACATCAAAAAAGTCAATGAAGTTACCCACTGAAAGTCTACAGAAGTTATGTATTTTCAAAAAGTTTATATTGGGGGGGGGGTGTTTATCAAATTAGGTCAGATATTGTGTTATACGTATTATATTTATTCACTTACTACTTCCTGGCTTTATTATCTACTTTGACTCTTTCGGTGGCTTACAGGTTCTGATAATTAGAATAGTGAGAGAAAATACATCCGCTATAGTGAAGCATCTTGATCTTTTTAGCACTGTAATGTCAAAATCATTTATTGCTTAGGAGACGCGAGACATGGCCAGTCTGAACTAATTCAGTTATTAACTCATAATATTGATCATTCTATGCTGAAATACAGTACATACCGGATAAAATCCGGGTCCTACAGAAATGTAATGTAATATTCCCTTTGCTTCCAGCGTGGCCCGGATTTCATTCACTGCATATAGTACCCAAAAAAATGCCATAATACAATATTTTGCAAAAAGTAGAATTTGAGTAGTCAATCTTTTCTTTTCCAGTTCATGTTCTGTCTGATCGGTATATTTCGGTATGTATCAGTACTTCCATATATTCAAATACTGAATATTGACCCAAAATACATTCAATTAATAATACTTTAGTGTACTTTACATTTTGTTAGTGTCAGAGGCGTAGTAACTACTTTATAACAAATCATGCAATAGGTTTTCAGCACTACAGTTGTGACAATGAATTATCCTCTAAACACACAGGCCACAGGAACCTTTCCATGGAAGCTTTTTCCAGTTTCTCTCTGCTTTTCCAGTTGTTCTAAAGAGTGCAGGAAAGTTGTTATCACATTATTCCAGTGGAAAATATATATAAATTTTCCTTCACAACGTGTTTGCACTTTATTTTTTTCAGCTCGCAAAACTCCAACAATAAAAGGTATCCTGTACTGAAAAGAAAGTGATACGTTTTACAGAATGGAATATTTGGAGAAATCACCATATCCTTGACTCGACAAAAGACTAAGGCATCTGTCTAACTTCAGGCATACGTCAATGGGACAACTTAGCATACCAGGGATCAAGAGCATGCTCAAGCAATTTGTTGCATTAAGGATCTCTTCCTGAGATCCAGCTCCTCACCTGTAAATTGAAAACTTCCATGTTTCACCAGGATACTGGAAGATTATTAAATAACAGTAAGATTATCGAACACTATGATGATGGAAGATATAAAAAGATTTATAACAACGTGAAAGTTGTAAGTCAGTTATAATGGTGACAGGTGCTTTCTACAAAATAATTAGATGCTCATTTCCTCCGGGATGACATTCACTTCTCTGAGTACTGTAAGAAAGAAGAAATGACCAAGATTACAAAGCTGGAGGACTGCTGACGTAGCTGCTCTCTTCCTAATAGGTATTCATGCAACTGACAGTTCAGAAATTGCATCCCTGAAAAGCATTGCAGACTGAAAAAAATTTAAATATGAAGGAATAATGTGCCTAGATATATCTAACAAAATAAGTTGCTACTTAATATTTTTAATGTGATTTCCGTCTTTAAAAACAAGCCAGAAGTTATACACAGATCATGAGAAAGATGAAACTGGATCCCAGTTACACATTTGCAGTTGAGACAAGCCATCTTCTTTCCATTCCAACAGAAGTACATGATCCTCTGAGATGCTGCAAACAGATTTACTTGGGAAGAACCTCATTTCCTTGGTGACACGTTGGAAAGCTGCCTGTTAGAATAGTTACCCGGGTAATCTGTTTGCCTCTGTTACTGCGAGATTCATCGGTTTTGGACCTCAATTCCCGGTTGTACACACAACAGAAGTACTCCCCTCAACAAAAGTCACTGACCTTCTTTCAAAACTAATTTGTTCCCGAGGTGGGAGAAGTCTGCAGGTACTCATTAGCATCCAGGACTCCCCTTCCTCTGTGGGGGACTCCCATGCCCAAGTTTTGCAGAAGTGAATTTTGAGCTGCTTAACCTCAGTGCTATACAGATGAAGAAACTATGTTTTGCTGCTTCACTTGTGGGTCACAGTTTCTTTTTAACATTCTCGGCCAAGCAGAAAGTGCTTTGAGAATGCTTCAGTTTTCTTTTCTCTCTTGTTGTACATCAGTGTCCACCATGTTTTCATGAGAACTGTCTGCTAGTCATCGCACTTGTACCCTACTCCAGCAGGCTTGACCATATAGAGAGACCACACATCCAACCCAAATTCACCATACGGCTAGGTTCACTAGCAATATATAAGCTCAAGGTGGAGATTCAGATATGAAGTTTCACTAATCTAGGATTCTACATACAATGTTTATATGTAGAGAAAAATATAGGACTTTCAGAAAATATTGATGTGTCTTTTAGCTCTTACCAGCTAACAGTCGTCTTCTGACCATGTATTTTGGAGTTTGGGTTACAAAATTGATTTAGAGATGAACTTCAAAGTGATGCATAAATGTTAAATTCCACACATTCCTGCAGGATGGTAAGTATTATTCACATTATACAGATGGGGAAACTAAAGCAATGTGAGTTTACTTGGGCGATTTTCCCAACGTCAGGAAGAAAAAGTAGCTACAGTGGTAGGATCAGTACTCAAGAATACCCGGCTTTTTTCCTGCACTCAGCCTGAACTATACATCACTTGCCTAAACCCTGCAGTATAATGTATAAAGGAATATTTTGTCTTTAATCGTGGTATTCTATAGCAATATTTTCAAACAGTTTATTTAACAAATTACATAAAACACTTAAAATATGCTTTTAATTTAAAAAAATAGCCAAAAGGCTTTTCCTTGGGCTTTGCTCCAAAGTTCACCCTTCAGCTGGGACTAAAGAAAAGCACGCACGCTTGCGCGCATGCAAACAGAAATTCTAAAAGAAAATCAGAAACACATGAAAATAGGGACGGAGAGTGTTTTTTTAACTACACTCTGGTTTCAGTACAGTAAAATTTTCATTGATATACTGATGAATAGCAATTTTTCTTGTGAAGGAACACATAGGCCTTATCTGCAATTAATTCCTCCCTCCCATTAGACCAATTATCATTCTACACAAGGACAGCCCATGGACACAGGGTAGCGACTGCTCTGTCGGGGCAGCTCAGCTCTCTCTGTAAAGCACAATTCTGTTTCAATCATAAGGTGATTCTGCCCTATGAGAAGAGTTTTTACAGAAAGACAGTTTCAGTTAAGAAAACTATTATTTTAGTAAAAGCCTGATTTTGAGACTATTTTATTGTGATTGCTAGGTAAATAGTCAAAACCAGTACAATTTCTGTACTGATTCAAAATAATAAACATATGGAAGACAAACTACTTGAATTTCAGAAATTGTTTTAAAATTATTAACTCTGGACTGGAGGTTTCTTAACAACCCTGCTATTCTATGAATGTTCCAGGGCTTTGTAACTATATTAAAGATTTAATGTCACTTTGCATGATGTGAAGTCTTGTTTTGCCCATCTGACTATTATAAACACCAGCAGTCTCAGAGGCAATTCTGAAAGCCTAATGAACATGCTCAAAGACTTTCTGACATTTCAATTAGGAGTAAAAAAATGAACTAGATAAAATAAATAACTGTTTAAAAACACTAATAAGCTGAAACACTTAATTTACCGTTTTGGAATTGACATCAGCTGCTCAACTTTCAAATCATTAGTAAAGTCATCTTCCAGTTAGTCATTGGAAGTCATTGGAGTAAACTTGAAAAAACCCCACACGTTATTTTCAAATATCTCTAATATTTCTGATAAGGATAATTAATTATAAATATGGAATAATTGCAATATCGCTTTTTTGGCTATACAAGTTTTAGTCTGACAAATTTCATATTTCAGTGGAGTAACTCCTGATATGCCTCAACTGTATTCCCATCGTATAACTTAGCTATATTTTTAGTATCGATTTTTGCTAAACCATTCTTTCACGACAGTTTTTTAGAAGTTAGAGACTATATTAGAATACAGATCCTTAAAACACTGGAGGAATAACTCTTGTTTACTTCTATTACAGTTAAGGGACAACGGAAGTCAAACAAAGTATTAATACTAGTAATTGAATAAAGTTAATAAATTTAATAAAATTGAATGCTACACCATAATTTTCAGTTAATTCTCCCTAAAAAACAGAAGATGGAAAATATATACCTATTAATGGATTAATCTATGAGAATTTGGGGATCAAGAATAGTACATAAATATTAGCGATATTAAAGTGGCAAGTAATAAACACTGACATTCCAAATCAAATTATATAGCCATAATGAAAATGTATTGAGAAGCCTGCTTTATTACTGTCCTCGTATAGTCTCAGATTTAAAGTTCGTCAAACGCACAGTGAAGTCTTTAATACACTTATAATGACAACATATGTTGTTTCTTGAATGAAATTACATGGTCCAACCAGGATGGAATATTGTCCTGAGCATCTAAGCAATAAAGCCTGATTTATCTAAGCTCATTAGATGTATCTATCTTTGTATAATCCCATTAACTGTTTAGGTTCACCTGATTAATGCTATGGAACAGTATTTCTAGGCTTGTTTCTCTTGATTGACATTTTCAAGGAAGCTTTACCAAAAGGCAGTTCTTCCATCGCCTCATCATTGTACTCAGGGATTCACTTCCTCCACAAACCAACAGATGAGCTGACGTACCCGTGCTCTGCCATCATGTTAAACAAGCAGCCAGCACAGTGAGTGATTCATGTAATAAATTATAAAACCTGTATTATCCTTAATGCCTATGTCTAAACTACAACCAGTCTACAGGGTCAATTTAACATTCAGTTCCTTTACTGGCAACCTGCCATAGTATACATTTGACCAAATCCAAGACCCAACACAAGAATTTGTTTAGGTAACCAACCAGAACTGTTAAAGCCATAAGATATTTTAAACATTTGTTTATTTTTCTTTTAATAGCTGAAAAATTTGGGTGCCAACACAGTGGGCAATAATATTAGAAAACATGTAGTTACAACGTATGGTAGTATTTTTGCTCTTCTTAATGTGCTTGAAACTTCATTTCATGTTGGATGATTCAAAGTACCCTCTATATAAAAAGTTTAACTCAAAATCTTGTAGTGTTTTCCAGTGAAATTTGGCAAAAATTGTTCCTTTGCAGAGATATATAATACACACACACGTCGAGAGATTTAATTATTAAAAACATGGAGGATATAGGGAGGGAATCATATAAAGTTGCCAAGAATTTTGTTGCCTTTTTCCACTAGGCTGCTCTTCTTTTAGGACTTAATTCTGCTATTTGATATTAATATAATTTGTCTTTTGTGCTACAGAAAACTTGTATTCTTACTATAGCCAAATAAGGCTATAGTGTTATTTATTTATTGCACATACACAAAGTTTAATGTCCATAGCCATTTTATTTTCTGCTGCTTCTCTAGGTATTCTTGAAGGATATGCCTGTAGATGAAAGATTATCGGCTGAAGAATAAGATTAATCTTTAATTAAAATTTTAATGCTTGAAATAAGCAAATCCTACTTCCTAATATTATACAGTCTTAGCATCAAAATAGGAGATTTTTACATGTGTATAATACACAACCTTCTTAAAATATAGTAATATCAGAATAAAAGTACATTTTGCAGAAACTGACATCTGTTTCAAAGTACAAGCCTGGGTAGTATCTGATTCTTCCAAGACTACTTGAGAAGAGACATTATAAACCTTGTAAAAAAACCCAAGCATATCTAAGTTCTAGCTTTCCAATAAAAACTCAAGTTGCTGGAATTACTAACGTATAAAGGCTGCAGAACGGACCAAAGTTTTGTATGATGTTGGCATACACAATTCAACTGAAAGTTTGCCTCATCCTCAAAGTAGAGATTTAGGTAGTGCTTTTTACAGTCTAATGCTGGGATGTTAAATTTTATACGATAAAGTCTAAAGATAAATGAGTTATATAAGCTTTTATATCATTCTTATGAATTAGGGTAGACTTTAAATAAAAATAACTGGCAACTTTTGCTGTTCAATCTAGTGAAAACATATTTTGGAATTCACATACTCTGAATGTCTTCATCGTGTTTGTTTCATATTTATTATATTCTCCTACCTTATGCAAGTACTTGCAAGAAGACATCTTACAAATTTTGAGGAATGACCTTGCGTGAAATGCACTTTGATCTGCTATTAATACCACTAGTTGGCTGAAGGATTCCTAAAAATGCATTTGCTTTTGGGAAATGGATGTGTTTGGGAATAAAGGCACTTAAAAATCAGCACACAAAACTTTAATAACTGTTTTTGGGAACTAATATCCTAGAGAAAGAGGTAATACACCCACACACAGAGATTTGTATGACTGTTAACCAAGCGGTGTTTAGAGAGGGAAAAGGAAGTACATTGACAAGGTGGGTAGTAGGTGATTAAATTTAAAGGAGGGTTGAAAGTCAGAGCATCATTCATAGGGCTAGATCAATCTTCAGTCTTCGCTTGTGAACTACATCTTACAAGGAGTTAGGAGAAGCCTCACTCCAACGTCACATAACTCGGAGGCAATTT
The DNA here is from genome assembly GCF_964195595.1 of Calonectris borealis. NCBI lineage: Eukaryota > Metazoa > Chordata > Aves > Procellariiformes > Procellariidae > Calonectris > Calonectris borealis. The sequence continues at coordinate 25,820,086 of NC_134318.1, forward strand.
CATCCTTATCACGCGTCCATTTTGGGATCCCTCATTTCTATTGCAGATGAATGGCTTCCAAATAGAAAGCATAATTCAGACAATGTTCAGGAAACCAAGGCGGTTTTGGTTATACAATACAGTGTTTAAAAGAACCTGGCCCCTCGTGTATTTTTCAAATTTAGTTCTTCAATGAGAATGTAATGCTGTTCTTTGTTTTTCTCATTAAAATCTATTGAACTGAAGTAGATCCCAACATGTATTTAAACTGTTAGTTTATTGAATCTGGCAAAAATAACACTGAATCAATTTTATAAAGAAACCATATGATTGGACTACTCAAATATTCCAATGTGTAACCAATTACTCTTTTTTTTTTGCCAACTTTGATTAGCATTTGCTAGCACACGTGAATTCTGGACATGCAACAAAAGATCTTGCTCTGCCCACAATTTTGTCATTTGATACCATGGGGAAAAAAAAAACCTCAAGAATAATCATCTGACAGTTAATACGTTAAAGGATCCGTCTTTTCCATCAATGATGGAAGACTACATTCTGTAATTTTACATTTAAAAGCAATCTACTTTTTAGATTAAGTTCCTTTGTAGTTCTGTTAATATATTTACTTTTGCTGTCACTGTGCTTGTGTACATGCTGTTTATCATAGCAACATATAGTTATACTACCAGCTGCATTTGATTGATCCATAAATTCAACATAATTTCTTTGATACTTATGGACATAAAAGATGCATGTCATTTTACCACACCATCTTTCTTTTTAGAAGTGGTAACAATAGAATGAAAAATAATGAACATACTGCTCTAAATAGTAGGTTTATGAAAAGGAAATAAGTCCATTATCAGCCCAAATTATTCTGAAAGGTCATGAATAGTAATTCATGCTGAACATTAATTCACTGCAATTCTAATGTAGCATTACACTAACAAATTAATTGAGAAGGAAAATAAAGTGAGAAAAATTGTTTAGCACTGTAATAGCACCCATGTTTTAGCCTGGTAGGCACTTCAATGCTTTACTGAAATCTATAAAAGGTAAGTAAATAACAATCTACTGTTTTCTACAAAGTCAGGTTGGCTGATTAGGTGTTGAAAATTTGAGAGTATGGGAATACTTGTGGTTAATCCTAATGGTTGTTCAGAAATTAGTATGTATGACCAGGACTTTCCATTAAAGTAGCCAGACAATCAGACTGCAAAAAGGGTAATCACTACTTTGCTCTTTGCTCATGAAATTAAAAAAAGGTCATGAACTTTGCAATATCTATTATAGCCTTCTCCCCCAAAAGGGGACATCATTAAATTTACTGTAAATTCTAAAAATACATATTTTACAATCAGTGTGTAAAGTTCTAGCACTAAATATTTAACGCAAAAAAAAAAATTGCCTTGTTCCATTAAGTGTCACACCAGTGCATATAGTTTCAAAGCTAGTCCTGGACAAGTCAATTTTGTGTAACCTTAAATACAACAGAACCTTAGTAAAGTGTTCTTTCTTTTATAATAAAAACAAAATAAACTTCAGCTTCTGTTTTATATGCCAGTTGAGATTCTTTGCAGTAATTCCTTCCACATCTGCTCTGCAGCTTTCAGGTTTATAAAAGCAGTATCTCCCAATTTCCTTTCATGAAAATATCCACATGCTGTGTTTCATAGACATGTTGGTACACTTTAACACCAAGGCACTAATTACAGCTTGGAATCATATGCTAAGGCTAAGAAAATAAATACATGTGGTTATGAGGCATCTAATACTGAAAATCCCGAACCACCTAGCCAAAAATTCCTCAAAGTGTGATAACGTACCAAAAAAAGTACATCTGAAATTATCACAAAAGTTGTAAAAATAGAATTAAGAGAGGTAAAGGGAAAAAAAAAAGTAAGGAATAAAACTAAACACAAGCACCATCAGATTCTAAACTAATGACCTAAGATGACATGCAGAAATGTTGCCATCCAGATCATGACAGTAAAACTGTTGCTAAAGAACCAAATTGTTTGGGCAAGGGGCTGGTATGGGAAGAGCTTGATAAACCATTCTCCAAAACCTAAATTTCTAGGGTTTCTGACGATAGCACAGGGTTTGTATCTCCTCCTGATTTCAAGTTTGTAAGTTGCTAGTGTGTTGTAAATGTCATTGGCTTTCCAGTGAACAGTCCATCGATGGGAACATTTGAGGGGACAGACAGCATAAGGCAGATGATCTCCAAATCACATTAATCGTCACTCTATGCAGGATTAGGAGAGTTTTGCATTGTCCTGACCAATCTGTAGTGCTGTATTCCCTTTTTTTGTGTGCTGTCACTGGGCACCCAATACTCCCATCCCCTCGAGGGTACAAGCGTACTAGCCACCCTCACTTCCACACCTGCAGATGACAGTCTAAGCACAACTGAGAAACTGAAGGTAGCCACTGTTCTTTACAGCAAATTGTATGTAAGCATGGTATGATCTATATAAAAATTTGGGGGCCTAAAAATACCATTACCATCAAGAGAAAGCAAACTAGGCTGTAATTTTTAAGAGCGCAGCGTAATCCTTCATGCTTCTGTCTACAAATTCCTAATGCACTGAGAACATTTACATGGGAGAAATGAAACGCAAATAATGCTTTTTCATTAATTACCTACCTGGAATACATTTGTAAGTGTGCATATGAAAGAGGAAGTCTGTCTTCTCACAAAAATTGATCAGTAAAGACTGCAGAAAATTGCTTTTAATCCTTAAATGAAGCTCTAAATTTCCAATAAAAGGAGACAAAAGGCAAATTAGAAAAACATGCTACAAAATATCTGTGGACACCACAACACCTGAAAAGACAGGAGTGTCCTCTAGAAATTTTAAAAGCGCTGAATCAAATTAGCAAGTATTCCTTTCGAGGAAAACAGTATATAAGTTTGTTGATCAAAACTGACATCTAGAATCTTACAGGCTAACTAACATAAAGGAGCATCCATTCCCTCAAACCCAAGGTTTCCAGGTTTCAATAAAGGCATACTAAAGAAACAAAATTGTGGGTTTAACACTAGTTTTCTTATTTTCTTCCACGCTAACCCTGGGATACAAGTTGTAATCTGAAGCAAGCAGCACATGCTCAAGGGTATTCTTATATAATCAGCAGAGAACAAACTGTTCCTTTTCTTCCTTAAATCTGTGCCCAGTTACACAGACAGGGTTCATCGGGACAGTTTTGCTACAGAGTACTTGCCCATGAGAGAACAAAGATTTTCCCCCACACTTTTCCTTTCCCTTTTCTTCCCCTCCTCCCCCTTCCAAGTGAACGTGAGATACAGGAGGCTGTTCTTTACAGTTGGGTCAAGATGATTTATGATAGACATTTATATTAAAATTTACAAGTTCTGCTGATGTAGGAAATACGGTTAATCTGTAAATTTTACAGTTTGCATAGCTTAAAAAATAAATTAAAAATTATTTGACACCTTCCTTCCTTCCCTGAAAATACAACACAGCCTAACTGTGCTGATAACATCATAAATTGAAATTAGCTGCCTTTATTACAGATAAGAACGAACAAATTGCACGGGAAATACAGCTATGTGGTTCCAGCAAGCACAGCAGAATAGTGAGGTGAGTATCACAAGCACACACAAGGCTGCTGGGGTTGAAAAGGTGACCTTGCTACTTGTAGTCCTCTTGTAGGAGATTTCAGATTGTAGTATTTCTTTATCATCCTCCATTTTTAATAATGAAGAAAATATTTTGCCATATGGCAAGAGTAAAGAACGTCAGCTAAATGTTTTCATATGGAATTCCTATGTACATTACTATAAATAGTAGAACATAGGGCCTTATTCATATTATATAGAGATGATGTTTAATGAAGAAATTGAACACACATCTATTACAAGGCATTGGTTGGCATGAAATATTTCTGGTAAAGTGAAAAAAGGACAGAATCAGGATTACTTTTTAAAAGCATACAGCTTTTTCCTTCACTTCCTGATCAAAACTCAACAGTGACTGAACAGTTTTTATGGTAACATAAAGGAATATTTGTTTTAAGAAATAAATTACAAATGGGCAAGTAGAAAGTAAATATTAATATCTGATTCACACTGCACTTTATATGAAATAAAATGGATTTGCCACATAGCCTTTTCAAGTAATATTAAAAAGATCTTTCTCTCCATTAATGTTGCTTAGCTTCCCAAAAACTGTCCAGTGCTTCTTATTAAATAGAACACCACCTACCAGTGCCAGCTAACACCAGCAAAACATCCTCCAGCCAACCTTCCAATGGAAAACAAGTTGACAAGTATTTTTTCTAGCCCGCTGTAGTAGTTAAATGTATCACCTTCTCCCTTTCTCATATTTCCCTCCCTTAATTTAAGTTGAAGCTGGAACAACAGTTCCCAAGTCTACCAGGCTTCAAGCGTGGTGCGTCTACGCTCAAAAGCTTGCATGACTTTCCCATTCAGTCGGCTGGTCTGACTGAAGAGGCTCTTCCAGCGCACCTGGTCCTGTCCATACCCCTATGCTGTGGTGACCAGAGCAACAGAGTTACTGGGAAACCCTGGCATTGGAAGTATTTGGCAGTAGGGCCCTGGGAAGGAGGCGCTAGAAGACGTATGGGGCCTCACTGCCTCAGCACCTGCACCAAGAACCTGCTCGAGAACTACGTAGGGGTATCACCCCAGCCCCAAAATAAAAATCAGAGTGGAACAGAAAATATTTTTGTAAATCCCCCAAACAGGAGAAAAACAGGGGGCAATAGTTACAACATGCTGACCAACTGCTCAGACAGCATATGCGCTCTATTTCGGTGCAAAATTAGAACTATTAGCCTAAATTCACCCTAACTCATCACAAATTACTCCAAAGAATTTAATAGCAAGAATGTATCTTGCTATTATCATCCCCTTTTTTGTTTTGGTGGTTTTTTTGTTTTGTTTTGTTTTAAAGAACGCTTAGGACATATGCTAGATATACAGACCGTATCATATCCAGCAACATCATGTCTGATGACATGTCTAATTTCATTACAACATCCCCTTCCAATTCACTGATGTTCACATGAAGGGGGCAGGCCCACTCTCCCCTTGCTTTCCCAATTGAGTGTTTTGGGGCAACGCAGAGCTTACAGGACTTCAGAGAGAGCACTGCTACAGTCCCCCTGTGCCTTCTAGAATGTTTTGCTCTGAGAGGGGGTGCAGGATGCAGTTTAAAACACCAGAGAAGAATTTAAGAGATTATTCAGGGGTTTGCTGAGCAGCATTCTATATAGTCATTTAAGTGCTTCAATAGCATTTGGACTCCTATTTAAATTTAGATGTTTACATTGTGTACAGCACACTGTATTGAAACTTTTATTGTCTAAAACCGTGGATTTGGGTTTTAGGGTTTAGTTTAATCTTGCGCATTAAGGAATAAATGAAGAAAGACAGCTCCACCTACTGACAGAAAAGTCACATTACAGAGTAAAAATTAAAGAACTCCATACTGGCTGACCAGAAAACGGGTTTTCTTTCCACCTCTTTCACACAGACCCTAGAATCACTTTGTACTAGCTGGGCAAGAACTCAAATCTCTCATTTTCCCTTTGCTTAGTAAGTAAGCTCAGATGACAAAGCAGTTTCTCATTACCCTGTCCAGAATTTACTGCTATTTGACAGGATAACATAGGAACTTCATTCAGTAGTGTCAGAAAATAAAGTTCAATACAAAGCTAATTGAAGAATCAAAAGAATCAACTGAAACCTATTTGAATGGTTCATCTGCATATCGTATCTCACATATTGCTTCCCGCGCCCAGGATTGTAAGAACACTTTATCAAGTCAATAATGAGCAGGGCAAGTTATCCCCTAAGTATTTTGCAACTTCAGTGGTTTGTTTTCCAAGTAATAATGGGAATGCTTTTTCCTTTGAAATCCTTTGATCTCTTTTCCCTTTGTTTCTTTGAGTTGGTTTCTTTTTTGGAGTGGGTGGATATAATTCTAGAATTTTGTTTCAAGAGTCTTAGTATTTAGTAATAGCCCTCATCTCTTCGTGTGCTATGTCGCTATTCATTTGTAAATAAGATTTTAATGTTGTCTATCCAAAAAGCTCTTTTCCCCCTTCCCTTGAAGTATAGATTTTTATATATTATATATTTATAGTTCTTCCAAAGAACTTACAGAACTGCCAAAAGAAAGTTGCAAAGTTTCTCCACAAAATTCTTTCACAATTAGTTTTCTCCCGCCTATGCCTGGCACAGTAAGCTCTCTTGGAAGTACTTTGCTTTTCCTTTAGAGCCTGAGAAACAGATGGTGTCAAGTCATCCTACAGTAATTTTTGAGCATGTAAGGTGAAGAACAGGGTGTTGGATAAACAGGCTAACACTGCTAGTAGTTCCCCACTATGTAACTCATCTTCCCTCATCTATGTTTCCCTCTACAGTGCCAAGTCAAGTCACGCCCAGAAATAAAGATTTATTACATGCATAAAGGTCTCAAGTAGGCTAATACCTTTGTCCTAGTTCTGTTATCTTCTGCTCTTACAAATCCACACAGCACTGCAGGAGGAAGCACTGTTATACGGATAATGAAAAAATTACTACAATCTTTTTGTAACATTTAGCAAATGAGATAATCATTTTTTTCTTCTGCTTTTTCCTCTTTGGTGAAAAGTTAATTTAATTATTGAAACACTAAATAATGGGAAGCACTGGGATGAATTAAGTATCACCTTGTGACAGAAGAGACAAGACAAGACTTGAATTCAAATCATGACATATAGAAATAAAAGAAACAAACAAACCAACCCAAAAAACCCACAAAAACAAATTACCACTTGGACACAGGAAAATTTAACTTTACTGACCTGTCAGTGCTACAGTGTTTCCAGTTAAGAAATTACTATATGGAAGCTGATGGAGCTTCTTTTTGTCTCTAGCTTGTTGCAAGGCATAAAAAGTGACGCAGCATGCTAACAGTAGCAGAATTTGAGGTATATGTCCATATTTAATAGGGACTGTTCGATTAACAGTTCTTTCATAAAGCTTTTACAACCATTACATTCAAATATGTTCTACTAATCAATGCAAAACCAGAGATTAAGTCTTCAGGTTCATTTTATTAGTAATGATGAATATAAATCTCTTATGAAAATATTCTTAACATTTCAATATATAAGAATTGTCTATAAAAATATACTACTACATAACAAAGCCAGTAACTTCTACAAAACATATCATTCAACATATATTTAACAAGATATAGGACATAGTAAAAATCCTTTAATTAATGCTAAGGGTATTTTTACCCCCCTTTTTGTCAAACAATAACTCACATAACATAGGAAATTACTCATTCTGATATACAGAAGTGTTACCACCATAGAAGTCTATGTATGTTCCACCCTGAAGTTACCTGCATCTGCAGGAACATAAAGCCACAACTTTTCTTTGGATGGACAGGCAGTTATGACCACAAAAACATTCTGTTGGTAACTGCAACGTCCTGCCGAAGGCAGTGTTGCACATCTGCTGTCAGCATTGCCAACCCTGAATCCATGCAAGGACAGAGATCATGCTTCTACTACCCTTCTGGGACTGATGCCACAGATGAGCCTACCATGGTTACCATGGTTAGAGAACTAGAAAACAGACTCTTCCTGGTTAACTACTGCTAGTTAGCAAGGAAATAACTTTTAAGAGGCTGCCTCTATAAATAAACTTTCTTCCAACAGACTGCTCTTGAACAAAAGCTCAAGGAAGAAAAAATACTGCGGCGGGGAAGTGTTTATACTAAATGATGATCAAGGGTAGTACTATCCATCTTGTCATTATCAATTACAGAAAGAGCCACCTTAGAACAGTTTTTGGAATTGGGAAAGAGCCTAGTTTCAGGTTTCAGAAGAAAAATGACACATTGAACCCAATGCTGTTATGCTGAGGTTATTTCATGCCTGGTGTTAGACAAATGCAGGAAATCCATTTTAATTATGTAGACTGCCCTTGTCTACACAATGAGCTTGTCAAATTCTTGGTGTAGATATATTTAGAGAGCTTTTAGAGCATACTTTGACAACCAACTTAACCTGAAAGAAATTGGCTGCTGCACAGTGACAGTACATAGATTTTTCGGCCATTAGCTTTATATAGAGGAGTCGGGTACATAAGGCTTTAAAGGCTATAAAGTCCCACTGAAGACAACAGATGATTACAGTGTTTTGCATAGTAAAGAACGTAAGAAACATGCTTGTGAGGCATCAGTAACAATTAAATCTTTTCTGTGTTTATGTGCAAAACAACCAACAGTTAATTATTACTCTTTCTATTCAGGATCCACTGAAATCAGTACATTGTAATAATATGTTAAAATTCAAGAGAAACTTAACTTTATAGCATAGCAATTGCAACGTAACAATATTCCATCATATTACAAAGGAAGGACTTACTATTAGAAAAGTACATTTACCGAACTTAAAAATACTGTAAAGATCACAAGAGGACACTACAGGCCATGAACATTAATAATATATTTCTGATTCAAAGCTTAGAAAAATAACATTTGACCCTGAGAAACTTGTTGTATTAAAACTTAAAAAAATAAAAAAATCTTTCAAAAGTAAAAATCTATCCAAGGAAAGAAAAAGAAAAAAAAAAAAAAGGAAAAAAAGAAAAAATCAGACTCTGAAAGAATCAAGGCTTAGCCGGTTTAATTTCAGATTCTCAAACTGCTAAGCTGTGGAAGAAAAACAAAGTTTTATCATCTTAACAGGAATTGTAAGAAATATTTTCAGTTAAAAAAAAAAAACAAAACATTTTAGAGTATCCATACTTCTGTATAATTTCATTCTCTTCAAGGCTTCCAACTAAAATTTAGGTTTTTAACCTACATTTGAGAAGAAGAAAAATTAAAACTTGAGGTGATTGAAAAAACTTAAAGCTTAAATGTCTTCCATTCCCAAAATCATCTGGAAAAGCTAGTTATAGAAGCTAGCTTGTCATGCTTTATGACTAAAGAAGTCCTAATCAAGTCCTTCATTCTTACACCAGTTAAACAATTCTCTAAAAGATGGATCAAAATCAAAATAATGTTCCAAAAAATACAATATTCTCCAACATAGGATCTTGTTTAGATTATTATTTTAACAATTTAAATATTCAGGAAGGCTTAGGAACAGCAAAAGGAAATAAGTAGATAGAGCCATAAGGAAACCCTATAGGTTTGGGCAAAGAAAAAAAAAATAATCATCTGGGTTTTTTGGCATTACAAGTATGGAAATATATCAACAGAGTTTCTGCAAGAATTTGAGAGAAAAATTACCAATCACTATATCAGGTTGATGATTTCAGGTCAGCTTATTTTCTACACTTACTTATGTGTTAAGGGCAAGAAAACAGTCCTGTCTTCAGTAGTCTGTTCTTCTCTACTAAGTGTAAACAAGATTCATTGAAATCATATGACCTAAAGATTTTTCGATATAAGCTTCCACATTATTTTTATTCTGTACTGACAAAGCAGCATTCATACGCTGTAATTTAAACTATTATCTAATTCCCCTTCTGAATGTTTTCACACTGTCATCAAGTTCAGGCTACTCTGGTTTTGCCCTCTCCAACAACCTTACTAAAAAGTTATGTAGCTGGATCAGCTCCCAGGGCCAGCTCACCACATAACCACATAAGCACGAGCACTGAGCCAACAGGAGGGAGCAGGACTAGCTGACAACCCAAGTTTCCATCAATATGAACTGCTTTGGAACCACACCTTTATAAGTGTCAATTCAAACACACGCATATTAAACATGAAATGAAGCAGTAAAAAATGCAGTCTATTTTCCTTCCCGCCCCTGAAAGCTGTTGCTCAATGGCAGTGATGGCTGAGCAGTAGAAGAAACAATCCCAGTTCACAATTTCAAGTATTAAGCGAAATGGGCGCCAGACTGGAATTTCACTATTACATCAGGCTTTAAAGAGATGTGAAAAGCAGTTTCATACTACTCCTGACCTTGTCAGCAGTAGCTGAACTTCAGCCTTCAGGAGAAGCAGAGAATGGACAGCTATAAGCAGGAACTGATTCTATCACTCAAGTGGAATCTGCTCGTGTCCATAAACATACATAGATTCAGGGTGCTGGTTTACATACAGAATCTTGCACAGAGATGGCTCCTCACATCCAGATTCATCCCAAAGTACTATACACATTCCAATCCTTCGGGACTCAAGTTCCTAGATCTGCCCTACCAGGATGTAATGCTTATTGCCAAAAGAAAAGATATGTGACTAGACATCTGTAAATCAAAATAAAAAAACATCCACCACCTTAAGTGATTTTGAAAAAACATGTACCAAGTCTACAGAACACAGCATTCTCCTTTAGAAAAACACTGGCGTGAGTAAATAACTGAAAACCATCTCATGATACAAAGGACCAAATAAAGATCCAAGTTAAAATTTTCTTTAAGCACTACTGACACAAGACCCAAAAATACGTAAGACCAACATATATTAACTAAACATATATTCCTCCTCAAACACGAAGGACACTAAGATCAATAACACAAGCCTTTTTTCTTAGTATTTGTTGCTATCAAGATAAAGTCTATAAAAGAGAGAAGATGTGCAAGAGAAGTGACTAAGTGCAGATTTAAAAGGGCCAGCTGGAGAAATGGGGCTGAAGCTGCCCACTAGCACTGCCTGATGCAGTGTGGATGCCTCCATGTCATGAGATGTGTATGCAACGCTCCACCCTCCCACCAAACTCTCCTCAAACCTGTTCTGTAGAATCTCTGCTATGACCTTGGCAAACCTGCATTTTCTGTGAAACTGCAATTACTCTGCACTCTTGTAAATTCTTAGGAAATAGGCAAATGCTTTATTGTAAATCCTCCTAGCTTTATGAAGGCCAAGAAGACTTAAACTTGGTCTCATAAAGAGCTTTTGTACAAAAGAATCTGAACAAAAGGGTCATAAGCAGCATTTAAAATAACCTGTATTAAATACCTAAAAAATATAATCTTTTGCATAGACTAAAGAAAAGTGCAGCTACAGCATAACATTCCATACCACAAGAAATGGCTAATTTACGAGTGGTATACAATTAACTGTTATCTCTCATCACCGAGACTGCAGCAACTAAAGACATGTTTTTTGGGAAAATTACATTAAAAAAAGGGATTAGTTTTTTTCATTATGTCTGTAAAGCAAGTGCAAACATTTAAAATTCTTTTTAAAAGAAAGCAAATCTGATAGATCATTTTCACAAGTTAATTTTCTCTTGATATTACTTGGAAAGACGAAATAGCCTTTGTTCTTTTAGAATCCAAATTAAAAATAAATCCCCATTTGGCATCTGTTTTGTGCAAAGAAAAAAAAAATTAGAAAGCTTGTAAATGTGCAAGCTTTATCTGTTTTGGATGTTTATAGGATTATAACTCTTCATTCCCTTCTAACTTTTTTGTACTGCAATCCCTCTGGTAATCAAGCACAGAATAGTATTAAATAAGCCTGGGAGACTGATTTCCACTGCTCAGAAGTATAGAGAAAGGGTCTAAGAAGTGGAGAATCAGGAATTTTAGGAAAATAAAAGCCAAAAAACTATTGTCCACTTTTGATAGGAAGCAAGCAACTTTTAAATCTTTCTACTTCTCATATTTGCATGCCTAAATATGAGAAAGAAAAGCATATACCTAATCAGTTGTTGAAACATCTTCAACTTTGTTTTTTTTTTTTTAAATCAACTTATTTTATTGGATATAACTTGGTACTACAATTTGGTAAAGGAGATATTTAAAATAAATAAAAATAAATATTTTATATATATTTCAAGATTGCTTGTTTCTGTAATGAATTAGTGTCTGTATTGTTAGATTTCATTTTGTTTAGCTTTTTTCAAGCTTTGTCGCCACTTACGAATAGCAGTTCCAGAACTACTAGCCACTACACAAAGGGCACCACCCACAGTCCACCAAGTTGGTAGATGATTGAGAAAAAGAATTTGTAAAATAAAAGCAAACACCACATCCATTGTTTTCATTATGGCTACAGGTCCAGCTTTCTCTATCTGTAATGCTTTTGTGAGAAATATCTGACCCCCTAACCCTAACAAGCCTATTAATATTAGAAGAACCCTATCTTTACCACAATATGGTAAACGCCATTCATTCATAACAAACAATGCTATAACACATCCAATTAAACCAATGACTGCATAATACCAAATTGACAAAAAATAATGCACAGATTTTCCCACCTTCCTTAGTATAACAAAAGTCGAAGCTGCAGATACTGTGCTTGTAATCGCTGCTATAGTTCCTTTAAGGTGATCTGTGTAACTTCCTTCAATCCCCTTAACGTTTGACCCAAACAGAAATGGTGGTCTGGCAATAAGAACCACTCCAGTGATTGCGAAGAGGGTAAACAGAAGATCCCAAACACTGTATTTCTCTTTGAGAAAGATCCATGCCAGCAACGATGTAAAAACAGGACTGCTAAAAGTTATAACAGTGGCATCAGCTAGTGGCATGACTTGAAAAGCATAGTAGAGAAGAATCATTGCGCTAGAGCCAAGGAATCCTCGGAAGAAAAGAAAAATTCTTTTACCTTTTGGTCCCAAAAACCCTGTTCTGAAAAACAGAAATGTCACATTAATGTCACTGGCTTGCTTATTTCATGACCAACATCCCCTCACATTTAAATGTACACACCCTTCTAGATTGTACACACTTTTCTAGATGAGGGACTTATCTCAAATATCAAAATATTTTAAACTATCTGATCACAGACTAATTCATTCGCATCACCACCCCCAATCACATTCAGAGTCCAGAACCTGTTTTCCTAGCTATTAATTTTTTGCTTGCAAAATAACCCTAGAGTATCTACAAATTACCTTCTATTTTTTAAGAACACCACTTCATGGAAGATCAGTACATTTGATATAATCCCTGTAGAAACCTCTACAATTCAAGGAGTCAAAGATTTTCAGTTTTCTGAATTGTATTAAGAAACTATCAACTAATCCAAAACAATGCAGTTATGCAATTGAAGTCTGAGTTAAAATAATATTGCAATCTGATTTAAGTGTGTGATAATTCTAGATCTATTTTTAAGAAATAACTTTAAATGTAAACATTTGCTACACTTACTTGTAGTATATTAAACCAGGAAGAACGAATGCCATTTGGAAAACACATCGAAATGCACTCACTTCCACTGAATGTACATCTTCTATTTTTTTAAGAAATAAAGAGGCCACTGAGAAAAGGAAGGCAGACAGTACGGTATAAAACAAACCAAGTCCTGGACAGGCAGCTTTCTTCTTAGTTCCTGCAACAGATAAACTCCAGTTAATAACAATCTATTATAAGATTTCTCAGGTCAGGTGGCTCTACATACTGCAGTGCTCCATATATTTGTATCTATTCTTGTGGTAGAGGAGAGGGGAAGCAAAAGAAACAAATGCAAGTACTACATGTATTTACCAGACCTACCTTGAAAATATGTTTCACTGATCATGGCTCTCCTTTTTTTCTTAAAACAGGAGGTAAGAGATGAACTCTAACGCTTTGGATACAAAACCATTCCTACACTTCTCACAGCTCTACGTGAGTTAGTAAGCTTTACTTCTTGGAGGCATCAGAGTAGTTTGGGCGATTCACTATGGGACTAGTTGTGTTATTCTGACCACCGCCCAAGGACCGACACATACAACTGACTGCAAAATGGTCCATGGTCAGATTCTGAAACACTGAAACTTATTACCTGGGAATCATCTGATTATTGAGGAAGTTAATTACGGTTCCTAAGCAACAATTTAATTTCCTTTCTCACGAACACACACACATGTAAAAATTGTGTACAGAACCTCACTTCTGTTATATCTCATGTTTATTTTGCAGCTAAATCACTCTAAATTTGACCGAGACCTACGGAAGTTTTATATAACATTTTTATCTTGCTGTAAGAATCCAAACATGTTCTTCAAACAAACATCAAATATATATTTTTAAGCAGAAGAAATTTAAGTGACTAATTTTAAAACATCACAGGCCTGCTTAAAGTACTGATATCTATCACAGTTCCATGAAGACCTTAGTTTCACTTTAGTTTATACTTATTTATCAGATTTTCTCTTCCTGAAGTAGTTTCCCAAGTCTAATGGTTTCTATTCAAGCTTTCTCATTGCCTTAGGCCCTCTTCAGTGACACACTCTTCCTCGTTCCACTCATCTTCTCCACCCTCAACTATTAAAAAAAAACCCCAACCACCGTCTCCAAAGAAACCAGTCTTTTTTGTTATTGCATTTCTGCATAAGAGGAACAGCCTTTCCACTGAACCTAGAGGTGAACACCATAGAAAAGAGAACCCATCTAAAAATTAGAGTGGGATGTCACTTCACTCTCTTTTTTCTTTCTCTCTGCATAAAACCTTGGGAGTTACCCTTTCTTCTACAGCACCCTCTAAAGATAAGGGCAACAACTCCATGTCCCTCCGGCCATGTTTTGATAAAAGGGTGCCTCATCTCACATTAGTGTGGGAGCCCATGAGCCTTACGGATCCTCTAAAACATAATCAGCAGGGCACTGCTGCGAGTTGCTTAGCAACTAAATATGGTTTGGAGGGGTTTTTTTGTTTTGTTTTGGGTGTGTGTTTTTTTTTAAATCCACAAAACTTGTCACAAACCATTTTGATCCTCCTTGAGATCAGAACTCAAGGCTGAGAAACTGCTTCTTATTACCTAAGAGCTGAGACTGTGGGCTGATACAGTGTATATAGCATTGGTTCGGGCTTTGACAGTGCTAGAGACCCAGGCTTTACAACTGCAACCAGAATTTAAAGTAGGCAGAAAGCCTGCTTTTCAAGGAATTCAGCCACACTACAGCTGAAAATGAATGACAGTTTCGACTAGAAATTTTCCTATTTAGCAAAAGCCACTTACATAAAAGTGACTATAAAAACTACCACCAACCAACACTGGACCGGGACATCTACCGACCGTGAAAGAGAGTGGATTTTAAAAGTGTTCATGAATCATGTGATGTTCTAATCCACATAGTCATGCAACAGAACTGCAAAATCAACAACGTCTCTAATATTAAAGCAAGAGGAATCAGACTGGCCTATAACTGAAATGGGAAATCCAAACCCAGGCTGGCTTATGGATGAGCACAGCACAAACGGAACTATTAACTTTTATTTCAGGCATGATAGCTTGTCTGATTACTACAGAACGAAGCCAGCCTACATAATGGAAGTGTTGAAATGGAAAACCAATCAAATTAAAGCAAAGTAAGCTGAAAGGATCTTATACCCAGAACTAAGCTCTGGATTTGAAGGAACAAAGAAAAACCAGGAGGAACTCATTTTTGTAAGCTACCCGACATACCAAGCCTATCAGAAACAGTGACTTGTAATACTAGAATTTAAACCATCAACATCTCATATTGCCAAAGCATGTACTCAGTGCAATGAGAAAGTGTTTTATTTCCTTTTAAAAATAAAATGGTACAAGTTCTTCCACCAAAAACAAGAATTGCAGTTCTGAAGAGTACTTATTTCAAAATATGTTCTAAGGAGAAGTTAGGTTAAGATAACATTCCCACCCCAGAAAATATTAAGCCTCCAAACACTAGCCCAATGCCATCAAAATACTCAAGCACTCATGCTTTTTAAAAAAAGTGTAGCAGTCTGAAAATAAAAAAGTTTCAAGTAGTACCCAAGTCCTCTTTTCTGAGTGGCTACAGATTAGAGATTTGGTTTTCCAATTTTATTCCCTGGCCATCTCCACAAGTAAGGCGTTCAAACAATCTTCCACTCCTGTTTTAAGTCCTAGTAAAATGCCTCCCACCGCATACCATTTTCTGTGTAAATTCTTTTTGTTTGCGTTTTACTGCCATGCTTTCTTGCAAACAGTTTTTATACTTGCAAAATGCGTACAGTGAAGCAAATGACATTTCCCACATACGTGCATCTTGAGAATAGTAGCAGAGGCAGAAGAGTACTGGCTATGGGGAAGGCGGTCAGTGAGATGATTCTCCCAGACCGTCAGGAAAGCCAGAAGAGGGTGATCCGTTCTTCACACCATAAGAAGCAGAAGAACAGCTCTCTCAGACTTCAGGAAAGTGCCAGGAGCACAACAGCCTGCTTATGAACTAACCGTGGTCATGCAGACAAGATCTAGGCACGATTCATAAAGTTCAGCCATTGACTCAATTAACATTTTGCTAGACAGACTATCAAAAGAAAAAAAAAAAAGGCCTTTTTCGGTGAATAACTGCAAGTTTCTTAGGATTTCAAATATTTTTTTCCAAGCTTTGCCTCAGAAGTGATACTAATGTGAATTTCACTGGTGAAGTACACTATCTCTTTTGGCTTTTCCACAGCTCCCTAGCTAACAAAGATCGCCATTTTATCCATTTTCTGCTGGAAAGTCAATTATAGTCCATATTTAATGGGAAACACATTTTCAGTGAAGTTGTTTAAAAATTACACATGCTAAAGTACTTCAGATAACAACTTCAAAAATTATTTTAAGATGGCATTTATGTTTTAAAAGGAAGCCACATTAAACTTACAAAACCACATTGCGTATTTCGCAGTAAGTTTGTGGATTTAACAATTCAAAGTGACCAAGAAGTGAAGCACGGATTAAGACAAACTGAAGAGTATGCTCACAGTAAAGCAAGATAAGAATTACCAAGGAAGTCATAGTTGCAAGTATATGGACTTGTTGAACAGCACTGATGCCCCTTCTCAACCTATTTACAGTGCCAGAAGTTCACACGGCTAAAAGACACCTCGATTTACCCAAACCTGACAAGTCTTACTTTAAAACTTTGACAGCAGGAAGTACTGTTTTCCCGAGGGATAATCGCTACCGAGGCTCTCGCAGCCCTACGTGTAGAAGGGACCGAGCAGCAGCCCGCCCCTGGGCATGGGAGTGAGCGGTGCGCGGCCGGAGAGGCCCCGAGCGCTCTGCCCGCTCCCGGGGCGGGGGGGAGCACCGGGCACCGGGTCCCGGCCCGAGCCGAGCCCGGCGCACACGCACAAGGGCTAGCGCCGCGGAGGACGTCGTGCCTGCCGCTTCACTGGGGCCGGCTTGTCGGGAAACAGGAGGGGGAGGAAGAGGGCGAGGCCGAACACGCTCGCAGGGGGCCCGGTGTCCCCCGCCGGGCACCAGGTGTTAGCCGCCCCAGCCGGGGACTGCTGGGAGGCGGCGAGGCTGCAGCCTGCCGCCCGCGAGCAGCCGGCGGCGGGGCCGGCACAGGTGCCGGGCGCCCTCTGCGGCCGCCCGAGCTCGCTCCGCGCCCCGCTGCCGCGTGCGGTGAGCCCCGGTGCCCTCGGGGCCGCTTCCTCTTCCTCCGCCCCGCCGGCAATGTCACCCCGAGAGCGGGCAGCCCAGCCAGGAGGGCGCTGCCCCCCCTGCCCCGCCTGCCAGACTCCCCCTCCTCACCGGGTGCCGTGCAGCAGCGCGGCCAGGACAAGCCGGCGCAGCAGCCACAAACGCGGCGCTCTTCAGCGCCCGCCGCCTCCATGCCGGGCGCCGGGCATAGGCAAGGCTGCCCCGTACCCGCACCGTCCTCCCGGCTCAGCGGCACCTCCGGCTCCTTCCCGCCCGCTGCCGGAACAGCGGCGGCCTCGCCGCCCTGACACAGCACCATGAGGACGGCGGGCTGCCCGTGATGCTACCGGCTCCTCACAAGCCGGCAGGCACCTGGCCTCCTGCGCATGCGGTGCCACCGCCCAGCGGCGCCCGGCTCCCTCCCTCCCCCCGCCCCGCGGGTGTACGGCGCTCCGGGGCGGGGGGGCCATACGAGGTCGCGGCTTACGCCCCTGAATCAGCGCCCCGCCTGGAAACAGCCGCCTCGCCACTCCCCCTCCCGCAGCGGCTACCTGCCTGAAAGCCCGGAGGGAGCCAAACGCCCCTCCCGGGACAGGCGGCAGCGCCCTGCCAGGTCCTCCCCGGCGTCCCCTCAGCCCGCGGTGGCCCCCTGTGAGGGACGCGGCGCGTGCGGCGCAGAGCTCTGCGCGGGCGAGGGGCCTGGGCAGCGCCGGGGCTGGGCGGGGAGGAGCGAGGCTACGGCGCCTCGGGAGGGGGAGCTCTCATCTCGCCGGAGAGAGGAGCGGGGCAGCGGCGGGAGGAGCGGGGCAGGCCCCTGCCGGGTGACCGTTAGGCGCGGCCGGTGCCGCCGGGAGCGGGTGCGCTCGGCGGCCCGCGTGGTGCGGGGCGGCACAGGCCGCCGCTGCTGCTGACCAACTTTCTGAGGCGGTGCGCTTGCAAGGAAATAAAACGGTGGAAGACGATGATGCGAAGTTATTTTAGGGGCGTTGTTGCGTCATCTGAGCGCCTGAAATAAAAGTATATAGTTGTTACTCTACGCGGGGCTGAAAGCTCACGGTATCGGCTCATAGGCAGGATCTGCACTGAGATAATTGAGCTTTTATTACAGCTGCTCCGTATTTTGTGTGTCACAGTTTGAAATCCTACTGGTCCAATCTCCTCGCCGATTTACATAGCTCGGACTTCCTTCGGTGGGCCCATTAACATTTAATTGCCGTGTCAGTGAGCAGCGGCAGCAGCAGCAGCAGCAGCATCTCTCTCTGGAAGAGCTCCTGCCTGCACCGCTGCATTCACAGCGGTCGAAATGGAGCTGGGAACCTGGTGGGCGATTCAGTCATTCTGCGTGCGTATCAAAAGCCTTACTTAGGATTGTTGGTAGGGTACGAAAATCGTTTAACCACCTTCTTGTGGTATGTTTTCCTTAAACAATGCCGCCTATGTCTTTGGGCAGGGGAATCAGAAAGAAGAGCTGGTTCAAAGAAATAAGGAGTAGCCCCTTTTCCTTACCCATCAAAGAGAAAAAGAATAAATTTTAAATGCTAAAATTCTTCCCTTTTGAGCAGGTTGAGCTGTTACCAGTAATTAAAATAGGGAGGAATTTCTATTCAAAGAGATTTATGCTCACACTAATCTTTTAGCTGTATAAATTAATGAGTGTTTATTTCTTTATTCCTAACAAGGGGAAATGTAATCTTCAGCTTTAGCAAAGTGAGTACTAAATGGTAAATACAAGCTATTTCACACAAACTATTTCAAGCTTTCCCTCAAGCTACCTCATAAAAGCTATTTCAAGCTTTCCTTGTCTCTGATTTAGCACATTTTATAGTCCATGCTAACCCATCAAAGGCCATAAGTATTTCATTATCTCAGAGCTAGTATTTTATTAATATGACCAGAATTATTTCACAAATTATTCTTAACTAAAAACTAGACGTGTTATATCAATTATTAAAAAAGAAAATAAATCAATTAAAAAGTTTGTGTTGAAATCGGGATTAATTCTTTCTCAAGATTTACATTATCTGAACTCCTCTTGCTATAAACCCAGAAAACAAGTAAATATCTGCTGCACTAGATCTAAACTACTTTTATTAAACCTCCTATCAGCATAATCCTCTACAAAGTCTATACTGAAAACTTAACTAGATCTTCCCTCTGTAGAGATTCAATGGCAGCTGCCTGTCCCACAAAGGGGAGAATCAGGCCAGCAAAATTTCCCAAACAGACACCCTTAATTAAGAAGTTACTTTTGCCTGATGCACTTCCCTGTCCCTCAGAGTTTGCTTTAATTTAGAGAGAGAGGTGCAAATACACCTGGCAGCCCACGGCTTTCCCAAGAAACTTACACTTCTCCGTACTCCAAGGCAGCTTTTGCAGGTCACTGTTCCATGAATCACCAACACGAAGTCAGAGCTGTCCTTCCCCAGAGAAGTTTTGGTGAGACACAGCAGTAGAAATTCTGCCTCTCACCAGCCTTCCTGTGTGGCAATCCCGCAGGTCTCTGGGAAGAGAGAGTCCCCTGGCCAGCGAGCGTGAAGCAGGCTTGCAGAGCGCTCGCACCTACGAAAAGGCCTATCTTCGTGAGTTACCTCTGAGCCAGCAGCAGAAGCCGCTGGCTAACCTGAGTGCAGAAAACCAGAGCGTAAACATTTAATCCATAGTACAGAGACAGAACAAAAGTTAGTGAGTTCTTACGATTTCTGGCTATTTGTTTATATACTTTGTTAAAATACGCAGATTATGTATTTATTTTATAATACTGCCACTATGAAACCCAAAGTAAAATTTTTAAGTGCCACAATGCCAAGTACTGTGCTGTAGAGAGTTTCAAAGAGACTCTGCAACACCCCTCCCTGTGCCCCCCCCCCCCATGTCTGGCTTTGAAAGGGAACATCTAAGGGCAGTGTTTGTTTATGCCAAGATACATAAACTGTTCTGTTTGCTCCTGGTCAAACTGCCAGGCTTGTCTCAGCTTGAGAGCTTCCAAGTTCTGCTTGTAGAGTACAACCCTCTTTTCTGACTAAGGAGAGTGCTTCCAAAATGACAGAGCAGTTGCAGCTGCCCAAACTAACCAGTAGGCAAATGTAATTTGCAGTCACGCTGCCCTAGATCGGAAAATTAAGTAGCTGCATATAAACGTGACAGGTCAATGTTTTATGCAGCCCTTTCAAGTACAGATTAAGTCTTGTCTGTGTAATACTGTAATCAGAACTAGCTGTTCCTTTCTCCAGCACATTGCCAGCTTGCAACCAACAGTAGAGCAGTAAGGACATCCTACAGTATCTTCCCTGAGTGCAAAGTCCATAAGAAAAAGCTTTAGTGAACTTCGGCAATTTGAACATTGAAAATTAAACTGCAGCACCAGCTAGAAAGGCATTAATCTGGTTTCCATAATATCATAAGCGCAGAGGGGGAGCCACCTTCTCTTGCGCAGTCACCACTCTCCACACAGAGAGTTTTCTTGGGTTACTCTTTTCAAAGGAGGAATATTCTCATCTCATCCAGAATTTAGGCAGACAGTTTTTGTCATTATAAATGCCAGGAACAAGCCAGTGCTTCATCGCAGGTTGAGATACAGACCTGACAGGTACTTCGTGTAGTACTGTAATGAGTCACTGGTCTGGGTCTGCGTGCCTGGTGAGGGATCCTTTGCTGTTCGGTTTCCACCTCCCTGCCTGCAAGTGCTGTCTCCGACTCCTCAGAGTGGCTCTTCAGAAACTCTAACAGAAACAGGCACAAATGACAAAGTAATTGTCTGAGTTTTGTGGAGAACCGTGGGAGTTTTCTATGAGAAACTTAAGAACTTTATACACTATCATATCATTTCTTTTATCCACCACTGAGATATCCTAATAAGCTTTTTGAAACACCGCTGCCTTAGTGAGAACTAAATAATATAAACCCAGGGAGCCTTGGAACTGAACTAGCCCTTCCTCGCCTCACCTAAGGGCAGCACTCAGGGCTCTGCAGAGCCCAGGCGGAAAAGGCGGCAGGGTGGATTCCTGGGTACTGCACGTGGAACACCCTGGTGACATCTATCCCAGTTTGACCTTAACATAGATCTGTGTGTGCCAGCACAGTTATGTACTGCCTAAGCTATAAAAATAGTAGAAGATTTAAATCAAAACAGAAATCCGTATTGATGGCTTTTATTCTGTAAAAATGCTAACTCGGTAAAATTGCTTTTAAGAGCTTAATTTGGGATTTAAGTTGTCTAGCAATAAATTCATTAAAACTAATATAGGCTAGTGCAAAGGAAGTAACACAATAAATAATCAACTTGCATTTGTTCCTTTCCTTCTGAAAAGGTTTAACAAAAAAAGATAAGAATTACTTTATCAGCTTCTGAAATGGATCCAACTCTTAAGTGCATTGTAATAACAGTTTACCTCTGCACCTGAATGCCATAAAACAGATGATAATTGCAGCACAAAGGAGTTTCATTGTCCTGGTCATTCACTCAAACTTCTGGTCAACGCAGAGGTGTTTGAGTGTCATAGAACAGCTGAGGTTGATGGGCACATCTGGTGCCTTCAAAGGTTGTCTAGTCCAACCCCCCCTGCTCAAAGCAGGGTCAGCTAGAGTTCAGGACTATGTCCCTTGGGGGTCTGAATATCTCCAAGGATGGAGACTGCACCACCTCCCTGGGCAACATGCTCCAGTGTTTAGTCACCCTCACAGTAAAAAAAAAAAAAAAAAAAAAAAAAAATTACAATGAATGAGCCCTTGCAGTCTCACAGCCCGGTGAAGATGTGGTCCATATGAGCTGCTGCTGCTCCATCAAAATTCCAGTGCATGTCTTAGTGTTTTTTATGTCCATCTTAGGTGCTAGAAGAGACCCATATTTTTCAGCTTCCCTGTTAAGGTGAACAGTGAACAATACTCGGTTTTGCCATCACCACAAATTGTTTCCACATGTATATATGCAACCGTTGTACAAATGTTTAATCTTGTGTCAGAGTGTGTTCAGAGTATCACATTTTTCCTCCTCCTGAGTTGGTGGTTGTACTGAATAGTACTGTTAATAATAGGAGATAGGCTAGAACATTGTAATAATAGGGAATCCTGCAATTACGGTCAATATAGTGGAGAGATCCTGGGGCTCTTTTTAACTGCATTTTTCAGATCGCACTATTAGCAATTGCTGTTCAGGAGACTGAAAGTATTGAGACAAGTACATTCAGGTAGAAGTAAGGAGTATATGTAACAAAAAACTTCTGTGGTTTTCAGAATGAAAGATTTTTTTTTTACTTCTGAAGAATTGAAAAATAATGGATAAGCAGGACAATATTCAAATTCTGCTTCTATACTTGTTGGTGTGCTTTCAATCCGGTATTAAAGGTGTGCTGCTTAGCTGATTTTGGTCACATAACGGTCATGCAGCATTGCTTCTATCCTCAGATGGCTTAACTACACTGCTTGCTAAGCAATCAAGTCTCTGTAGCTAGTATTCATGGGAGGATAAATTAAAAATAATTTTCCATGTACACTGAACACTGTAAGCTCAGTGTTTTCTTTCTCGTATTTCACATAAACTTCTGAAGAATTTATGCAAATCTAGATGGTGATCCTTAAATTAAAAATATTATGTCATTTTTTGGTTCTCTTTAAGCACATGGAAAAGGCTGTTATTCCGATACATCGTGGACAAAAAAATCTTTTAATCTCTTAATAAAAAAGCTCTCTGATTCTTTCTCTTTCTTTCTCTATCATTTTGTGTACACTGAAGAACATAAACATCTAAGCGAATCAATAGAGTGAACTTTAGTAGCTCACTGACAGACAAGAAAATGAATGGCGGTACTGGTTTTGTTGAGCATAAATGTATTTGCCACAGGCCAAACCACTGTAATTTTTGTAAAGCACAGTGGCAGGTGGCATTCGGATATTTGCCCTGGTACTCAGAGGAAACAGCAGCACTTGCTGTCTTACTGCAGTGAAGTTTTACAGATTGTTATTATCATGTAACAACTATACCATGCTAAAAAGGCAAAACTTACTCAGTTAGTCTCAATGAACAGGGCTTTAAACTGTAAATGTATATTTACACACCCCATGTGCCTCTATCTCAGGCGTATCTCAGGTGCATACACATATATGTGTATGTACTTAGTTTATACTATGACACAGTGAACATAATGAACAGAATTCCTACATGTTTAAAACTACCAGTGCTTGATAAAACATACATTGTCAAGGCTATTACTTCCACTTCTTTAGGAGAATCTATATTTTGAATATAACTTGGCAAAGCAGCAATGTAAAAGCCTGAATTTGGAAAAATCTCCTTTCTGGCAAAAGACGAGTGGGTGGTGTTTTATTCAGGCCTGTTGTTTCATCTGATTGGTGAGGGTATCCGAGTCCTTACTATGTGTAAAAAATTTCCAGGGAAGTGCATACAATTTTTTTTTGTACTAGAGGAACATGGATTCACTGTAACACAGTAACTCTTAACATTCCTTTTTCAGCTGTTTATTGGGGCCATTTAAGCAGTGCAGAGCTTGCAACCTTGGCATGTTCCCTTTCCCTTACTGTACTTTCTGATCTGATGTGTCAGTACTATTGCTAGGAATGCAGAACATACGAGATTAGCTATAAAACTAACTAAAGCTCTGTTTCCTGTGAATAAGTCTTTACTCATAAAGTGTAAGATCATCCAGTGCATACAGAAATGCACAGTGAACAAATAGAAAATAAGAGAAAATGAACAAGGAATCCAGGGAAAAAAAACCCTAAACATTGATGTCATTTGATGTATAGAAGAGAAGAAATGAGCACTAGCATTTATGTATGCATTGCCCTGGTAAGCATCTCCTCCTGGTAGTTGCTTAAATTTAGATATTTCCGAAATAAAATGCTTTATTTTGGAAGTATCTAAATTTAATGTTTTGATATTTTCAGCCCCCAATATCTTTTTAATTTAAAATTATTTCCCAAATCCATCCCCATTTCTGGATCTTTCAAAAAATCGTGTTTGGCAATTTTGAGAATTTTACTGGGTTTTTTCCACCTCTTTCTTGGAGGAGTTCTTGGAAATCACCTAGGAACTTGTCCTGTTATTTAGTGCAAATTGCCACTTACATATAGCAGAGATTATTATATAAGCTTGTTCAACGCAGCTGCCAAAGCCAAAGGTCTTGGAAGAAGGCAGGGCAGATGTCGTGGTTTAACCCCAGCCAGCAACTGAGCCCCACACAGCTGCTCGCTCACTCCCCCCCGGTGGGATGGGGGAGAGAATCGGAAAAGTGAGAAAACTCGTGGATTGAGATAAAGACAGTTTAACAGGTAAAGCAAAAGCCGCGCAGGCAAGCCAAGCAAAACAAGGAATTCATTCACTCCTTCCCCTCGGCAGGCAGGTGTTCAGCCATCGCCAGGAAAGCAGGGCTCCATCACACGTAGCGGTTGCTGGGGAAGACAGACGCCATCACTCCGAACATCCCCCTCCTTCTTCTTCCCCAGCTTTATATGCTGAGCATGACGTCCTATGGTATGGGATATCCCTTTGGTCAGTTGGGGTCAGCTGTCCCAGCCGTGTCCCCTCCCAGCTTCTTGTGCCCCCCCAGCCTCCTCGCTGGTGGGGTGGGGTGAGGAGCAGAAAGGGCCTTGGCTCTGTGCAAGCGCTGCTCAGCAGGAACTGAAACATCCCTGGGTTATCAACACTGTTTCCAGCACAAATCCAAAACAGAGCCCCATACCAGCTACTGGGAAGAAAATTAACTCTATCCAGACAAAACCTGCACAGCAGATACTCTTTGAACTACAGGTAGAGAAGACAGGAGTAGGCAGCAGGTATCGGTTACCATTCTGCAACATGCTTGAAATGGAAATAACGTAATCATGAAATACATGCTCTTTCTAAATTACTCAGAGAATTACTAGTAGACAAGGGGAAGTATTTTCTTCATTCTTCATAGCAGTCAGCACTGTGGAGAGAAGAGAAATATAATTTTAAAGTTCATGGTGTTTTTCTTGAGATTTCTTTTCTGGCAGGCAGTACAGTACAAAAGTCAGACAGTAGAAGTACAGCTTGAGTGCCACTGAGTGTTAGAGCTCCAAAGGAGGAGTAGAGGAAAGTGGAAATTCCTCACAGTTGCCACTGATCATTTTTCCTTGTTTTGTTTTGTTCTGTTCTATAATGGCATTTGTGGCTGTTGAAAGAAGATAATTTGTTCAATTGTATTTTTTCACTGTCACCTTAACTGATTTTTTGCAGCAATAGGAATGACTGAATGTATCTTTGTGGAGGGGGAGGGAACTATTTCAATCAGCTGCATTTCTTGGCACTTAACACAGTATGTTTCCTATTCCATAAGCTATCTGCCTGGGGCTGCTCTGCAGGGCAGGAAGGGGGAAACTTCCTTACTTGCAACTCCTATGAATTATTAAGCATTCGTTTACATGCCTTACTTGAAGGAGATTATTCTTCCTTGGCCTCTGCTTTTCCCCAGAACAAAAATTACATACAGTGTACATAACCTTGTCACAGGTGATGGATCAGTATTAGTGTATCGGAACTCTATCGCACATACAGATATTTATATATATGAATGATATATTATTTATATAAAACAAATTTATCTTCTGTATTTATATAAACACAAGATATATATAAAACACTCACATGATTCAGCCTGAGCACCTCTTGTCTTGTTCTGACATGCTAGTGCAATGTCTGCTCCTCTCAATTTTCTTGTACTACTATGTTCAAAGGGGAATGATCTGAAATGCAACCCTAACTGTTGTTGTTATGGGAGGAAAACCTTGCAACACAGGTTTTAAAACCCTTTCCATTTGTCAGAGTCGCAGATATAGGTGGGGTCTTTTTTGTTTTCATTATTTTTTAAGTGAAGTCAGTGCTCCTTCATTACCTCCAGGAGCTGCAATGCAGAACAGCATTCCTCATTATAGAAAAAAACCCTGCTGCTGCCATGCATGCAGAATGTACCCATTCTAGGCATTTTGCTGCCCAAAGGAATCCTTCCTTAAGGCAGGAGGCATGGTTTCTTTTCCTTCCTTGCCGGAGGCTGAGGGTGCCCTGGGAAATCATTGTGCTGTATTTCCCATAGTCTTTGGGTTTTTTTTTTTATAAGTATCTCTTCTGGCCAAGTAGGCAGGACGCTGGAGCACATGAACCCTGGTCTAACTGCAAATGTTAACTTTTATGTCCCTGTAACCTCAGCTAGCTCAGATCCTGCTAACAGTGCCAGTGTGGCAGGCCCTCAGGAATGGGCTGACCAAGCTTTTGCAGAGTGTGCTGATCTCTCCAATCTGTTCCTGGCTCCCCAGCAAGTGGACGCTAAGTGAGCTTGGGTTTGATGACACACGCAAGCTGATTACTCCCTCTGAAATACCAGCAAAACTGGGAACATTCCGAAATGCAAGAGCTGGCGTCCTCAAGACCCTGCTGAGTTGTCCTTGTCTCTGGGAGGAGCGCCTCCGCTCTGTGGCTGTACTTCAAGGAAATTGTCACTGTTGAGGCACACATGGAGCTTGTTCCCTTCTTCCACGGGCAGCTTCTGGGCTGCCTGTTCCTTGTGCAGGACAAGGAGGGCTACTCTCAGACGGGGAAACAGAACTTTGCAGTTTACTGGCTTAAGAGAGCTCTGGTTGTATACGGTGATATCACTGTAGCATAGTTTATTTGTAATAGTCTTGCCAGGTACACTTTACAGTTCATGTCATTGAATTAACTGATTATTTTGCAATTTTGCCTAGTTACATTTATGCATACTTCTAGACAACAGTCACAACCACCCCAGTAGTAGGATTTTTTGAGAAGCAGTTGAAATTGGCTTCCTTTTTTCTTATTCTTAGATCCTTTGGTAGTGTCACTGCTCTCAAAGTGACTTTACAGAAATTCTGAAATGAGTTGTAATTCTGGAGCAAATATTCATTTCCTATTTGTTTCAAGCTAATACAATATGATTATTGTATGGTTGCAGTTTGATGTGCTCCAGAACCCTATATAGAAAGGCAGAAGTTTCCTAATGGCTGCTGTACCAGATATTTTTTCTTGGTCTCAGCCTTGAAGCAAGTTTAGTTTGAAGGAGTTATTGTTACCTTAAATAATGCTACAGAAAAGTTAGAGAGAGGGTTTAAGACTGGACTGATGCCAGTGTATATGGATTATTTAAAAGCAGTGGATTTTTGTTGGTGTTTGCAGTTTATAATCCAGGTAGCTAATGCCTTCAAATGTAAACATTAAAAGGATGTTCTCTTTTCAGTAATGTTCTATATTTCAGAAAATTTAGACATTCACAGGTGCAATTAAACTTTCCAAAACCGAACAGATTTCCTGACCACAAACTATCGTTTCCGTCCCAGCTTTGTCCTTTTTCTTCCTTTGTTTTGCACTCTGGAGCAACATATTTACCGGTGTTTTTCCTGAATGGGCAGTTATTGTTATGTTATTGTATATGGAAGACAAAAGCAGCAGGATAGGGTTTTCAAATATCACAGTTATGCAGAAATTGTGAAATTTGGGGTTGTTTATTTCTTTGTTTGTTTGGGTTTTTTTCCCAAATTGGTGATCTGTTCTTGTGTTTTACAAATTACTCCCTCACAGGACAATGCTATTACGTCGTTAATCATAAGGTACATTGCAACTAGTATTTCTACAGCTCTAATATTCAACTCTTAATAATAAGCTTACAAAAAGGCTGAGTTCTGTTCTTCCCAAGGGAGTCTATGTCTATCAGGACTTACATAGCTGAAACCAGCCAAACTTGTGCAATTACATTTTCAAGCACTTGCAAATAGTTTGCCAAAATTTTCTAATTGTTGACATCCTCGAAATATATGTTGCTGGTATCTTCCAGATTTTTTCAGTGTTCGTGTTCTCAGTATTGTAAATGCTTCTGAACAGCTAATTCATAGGAACATCTTATATATTTTATTTTGTGCATCTCAGCAACAAAGTTGAGCTAAATTCTCAGCACTGTGTCTCAAGGACTGAAAATAGGAAATGCCACACTGGAGCACATTCATTATCCAGCTGCTTGGCTGTCCTCTTGTCCAACATGGCTACAGCCAGATGCTTCTGACAGAAGTGCAAAGAACCTCTTCTTCCCTAATAATCAGAAATTATTTTAAGTACTAAAAAAAGAGAAATACAATTTTTATGTAATTTGTCCATGTTTGACTGTTTTCTGAATGCCATGTTCATGTTGTCAACAACTGCCTATTGCAATGAATGCCACAGTATAATTGGGGGGGGGAAGTATTTTGGTTTATGGCTGGGTGTTTGCTAAAGTCAAGTGTCATCTTGTTCCACACCTTCAATGAGTTTTACCACATTTCTCTGAGTCCTTAATCATTCTGCAGTGTGTTTTTTGAGATGACTCCGTTAGTACTGCATGCAGAATCTCAGATAAGGCAACAGCATTGATTTGCCATAACGTGTAGTGTTGTATTCTCCCTACTACCCTGCACATGTTGTAATGTTATTTGCTTTTTCCTGTAGCTGTATATTGAGATCAGTGTCTTGCTGAGTTGTTCACAGCAATGTCAAGTTGCCTTTCTTTACTGCTAATTTTAAACCTTGCGAGCATTTCTTTCCTATGTATAGTATTTTGCACTTCTGGACCCTGAACTTCACTAGTCAGCCTGTCCCGCTTGTTTAGTTCCCCACTTTCTCCTGAAATTTTACACTTCCATTTTTAATTATCATTTCAGATAGTCGACCAGATATAAATGTGGATCTTACTGGTCTGAAACTCCGCTGATTATCCCATGAACTTTTTATAAAAATAGACACGATATTTGTTACTTCCAGTTCTTTTGCACATAAACGGTTTTTAATGAAGGACTGTGTATTCTTAGCAGATCAGCCTGTTTATTCTGAAGCTCTTTCAGCATTCTTGGATATTCACCATCTGGGCAGGTTGACAGCTTGCTAACATACTGCTGTCGCTATCCAGGCCTTCGAACAGGAAGTGAGAATGGGTCAGAAAGTCCTTTTTCAATTGAAATCGTTCAGTAGGAAGCATAAAGTAAGGCTGAGTTGAAAACAACTTTTGAGAATTCAAAAATTGATTTAATGAATGAGAGATTGGGAACAGTAACATAATTATTGCCATCATCCACTTGAGTTTATTTGGAGAATAAATAAACAATTATATGAATATAAATATGCATATGTGGGGGAAAATTGCTTTCTGTTGTAACAAATTGGAAGACAGAAGTATTACACTAGCATAACTAACTGGAGAAATTCAAAGTCTCAAAGCAGAAATACAACACCACTTCTGTATAGCACACTGGAGGTCTTTGTAGCTATTTCAGGAAAATTCCTGAATAGGAATAGGGTTAGGTTGGCCTCTGAGCACTTTGTTTAGGTGGACTATAAATAGAGATGTGGCTGTAACACCAGCCATTGGAATTCAGAATCATCAGTAATGCAGAAAAGTTACCGCTAGCAGTACGTCAGGCAGCGTACCGCAGCTCCGTCTTGAGGTATCAAACTCCCCAAGACCTCAACATTTATCGGTGAGTTCCCGGCCACAAAAACATGTTTAGCTGTTCTAATCAATCGGAGTCTAAATCACAGCTTTACTGCCAGGCTCAGCTCTCCAGATCAGCACGCCTGAGAGGAGAAGGTGGCTGCGAGTGGCTGCGACACCTATGAACAAATGGGAGGGAAAGCCTGTAGGCAGGGGGGAGGCGTTACCAGCGCCGTGCACGCGGTGTTTGGGTTGGGATCTTCCATCTGCCGAACCTGGCAGGGCCCGGGCCTTTTCGGTGGGCGACGGCCTGCTTACCGCTCCATCCCTGTCACCGCTGTTGAGATCGGTGTAACAGCGAGATGTCAAAAGGGAAAATCGCCACAAATTGAGATCGTGGATGTGGCGCATTACGTTTGTAAGCCTCTTGCTGTATTTTGCAAGAACTGGGTGATTGTCTGGATTTTCAGGGGTCCCCACGGAGGAGGAACACTTTATTTGTTTCGTGGTAAGGAAAATATTTCCTTGAAAGGGAAGAATCCCGGACTCGTGAGGCTTGCTATGGGCTTATATTCTGTCCCTAGTTGTAACATTTTGGGCGTGCTGACTTCTCTGCTTTCTCTTGGTGCTGTTATCAGTAGTGTTCATCAACAGTCTGAGGACTGTTTGTTACTTCTATGGTTTAAATATTCTTTATTTTCCATTGAATACTAACACAATATATTGTAATGCTCATATACATAAATACAGCTGTTAGACATTTAGCTTCCCACTAGAACATATCAAAGCATATCACACATACTATTAACTAGGCCAATAATTGTTTCTCATCCTCAAGTGTACTTTGAATGGCTGTTGTCACCCCTTCAAATAAAGTTAAAAAAATAAAAATAAGAGAATTAAGAGAAGTTATAATTAAAACGCAACTCCAAACCAATAATACAATTTGTCCCTATTTCTGTTTGTTTTGTTACCTTACAGAACGAGATTTTTACTTCCTGAATTTTCTTCTTAGTAGGAAGAGTGCATTTTGGAATATTTTTTCAGTGGAAAATAAGTAGAAACAAAAAACCTGCAAGTCCCAGACATTTCAACAGACAAAGAAAAAAAAGTTACACATGGTGTAAGATCAGGTGTTCTGAATGTATTTTATATATCCCTTCCAGAGTATAGAAGTGTATATTCTTTTATATTTGTGCTCCATTAAAAACATAATGAAGTAGTTGTAGGAATACAATACAATTCCATTAACAGTTTTTTCTGTCTTAGACATTAACATGACTAAGCAGCATCAAGGATCAGCAGTGTCCATTAATAACCTTCAATACTGTCTGCTATAATACTTTTAGTACTTTACATACTCTGTCAGTCATAAACAAAATGATTAGGGAGTTTAGAAAATCCATTACAACCGCAGAAGACAACCAGTCAGCCGCAAGTAACATAGACTTTGCTGAAAGAAATGGATTTTTTTAAACAATGTTTAAAAAAAGTATCAATGTATATATGATAAAAGGTTCTATCTTAGTTTTTGTCTGGGACTTCCACTGATACCAGAAGTAATACTGAGCGGAGAACCAGGACGGAATATGGCCATATGCTCAGAGGAACTGTTAAAATGCCCAGTCTCTGAAATGAGGAAGAAACAGCATAGGGAGCCACCTAATGAGCCTTTACACTCTTCTACATTAAGGATTATGAATTCTGTTCTAAAAATACCCCAATTCCTTATGTGGTGCAACGAAATGCTATGCTTATACAATAAGAAACCGGCTGTAGTCCCTGTGAATCTCCACCTGACATAAATTGACTAGAGAAAGGGATTTTCAAAAGAGAACAGATTTAGATTCAGCATTTTATAGTGATTAGTTGACCTTCCAAAAATTACATAGGCATTAAGAACTTCCCAAATCATTAGTGCTTGACTACAGGTAAAATTTCCTGAAGGAACAACCAAACTGATAACACAGTTGCGTACTTCGGCAGATTAACCCAGCAGATTAATCCCTTACCACCCTCCGCTGTACCGTGGCTAGTTTTACAGGTATTGTGAATGTAAAATTCTAGTGACTCACACCCTTGCAGGCTTTTAAATTCCTCCTTTCAACCAAGGAGTAACAGTGAATTCCCATAAATCCGTCATATTATTTCAGAGTAAGTTAACTCAGGAAAACAATCATAGCACTACTATAGCATAGGGCCTGTAGCTGGCTGGCTGTGAAATACAATTCCATGAAACATAACCTTCTCAAGGTACAATTGTGAGGCAATATATTGGGGTATAGTGTTTATAAATAAATGTTAGCAGATTAGCCAGGTAATCCAACTCCGCCTAAACTCAGCCAGATGTCCATAATATGTCCATAATGAGAAGGACACATAGCCGTTATCTATATAATTTGATAGAGAGTGCACGTAGGCAAGTATAATGGGAGAAATCAGATCAAAATCAGTGCACATAATTCAACAAGACCTTAAGTAAAAGACCAAAACAAAAGGCAAGATGAAGTAGAAAACACTTCATGATTTGCTGGTAGATTGGAGATTGGTTCATGCCTTTCCATTTCATTCCTTTGCCATGCAAGGTGGTTTGAAGAAGTGATGGACAAACTGAGTTGGCAATCACAGATGTGCAGCCAACCTTGAGAAATAATAAAAGAGATGATTTGGGTTCATCTGGGGTTTGAAATCATGCTCACATAAAAGCTAAAAAATTATAACGCAAACCTGTCAAGCAAATGATGATTTATCAAGATGATTTTTGGAAATGTATTTATTAAGAAAATATTTGGAGGTTTCAACTATGAAACATAGTTTCAAGTCTTTCCAGTTACACTGCAAATACTTTGGGAATAGGTAGTTATTACGCCAAATACTGACCATAGCAGCTATGGATAAAAAAGCATCAGAAAAATTAACTTACTAGAGTAGTATTGTTCACATGGGATTTTTTTCTTTTCAAATAACATTTAATATAAAAAACCTCTATTCTTTATTACAGAAGCATACAGTTTAGGACTGGCTTCTTAAAATTATAGACATAGGCATTATATGTCTTTTTTCTTAATGATTATTTTTCTGCTGCAGGTGCTCTCAGCAGCACCATAATGCTCTGCCATTTTGGGGGCCTCTGTGAGTACAGGGTGCAGCCAGCTTGCAGAATCAGCTTGTGTGATTAGCTGACATGCATAGTATGGTAAGTCTTATTTGCCAATCAACATCTGTGAATGTTAGAAATGTGTATAAACATACACAGTATTCATGTGTATATTTTAAAGATGGCACTGGAGCACAAGGCTTGTTAACTTCAAGTGAAGTGCAAAGGTGTCTAAAATCAGCTTGAGCTCTCTTCCTGGCCTGCACCAAATGATCTGCGGCAGCAGTATGGGTTTCTCACAAGTGGTGCACTAGATGTATGTAAACAAAAGACTATTTTGAGTTTGTAATAGATTTTCATGCCAAATTCAGACTTGGCATAATTTAACAGATATAGGTAGCTTTCCTAGAGTTGCATATGCTACACCAACTGAATCTGTCCTGCC
The DNA here is from genome assembly GCF_964195595.1 of Calonectris borealis. Taxonomy (NCBI): domain Eukaryota; kingdom Metazoa; phylum Chordata; class Aves; order Procellariiformes; family Procellariidae; genus Calonectris; species Calonectris borealis. The sequence goes on from NC_134318.1 coordinate 25,853,359, forward strand.
ACATCCAAAGTTCCCTGAATTTCAGAAGTATCTGTTACTAAACTTCATTGCAGGATAGTGGAAAACAACGACTTCACATTCACTAGCTTCATTCAGAATAATGAATAAATTCATTGAAGATTAAATAATTGCAATTACAGTGGAAAGACTTGACAGGGACACACAGAATTCATGCAAGTGATGTGTGGCAGTTCAGATACAGAAATGCTGCTAGCTGAAAAATAAGCTGTGCTTCTAGCTTTCAGCACAGTAACAGCCCCATTGTCATACCAGAGATTTGTTTTGTACTGCTTCAGCTTGAGGTGGAGAAAGACAGACCTTTACATCATCTTTTATTCTGTTGATTTCTTTGTAAATTTTTAGAAAATCAGGTACTTCCAGCTATACACAGTACAAAGCCCCATCCTACCTGTATAACTGAACCCTCCATCCTACAACCGGATCTATATAACTGAATGTTTTTTTCTGGGTGGAGTCCCGTTTAAATCAGCGAAGCTTCACATAAATGCAAGGATATGTCCAGATGATAATTTATAGGACTGGGGTTCAATGCTGTATTTTTATCAAGAACTTCTTGTTATATGTAAAACCCACCTGATCTTCGATACCGTGCATCTTCCATGCAGTACGACACTGCATTGGGCAATATGCCTTCTTAGGTTTATTTTATATGTGTATAATATACACACGAATAAAAAGTATCACCTGCAAATAATACTTGGAATGTGAAAGACACAAAATGTAAACATTTTATTTGGCAGTTGTTTCAAACAGGTGAATAAATAAATGGAAAAGTACATCTTAATATTCTTTATAGCAACAGATGCAGTTGCACACATATTTACATATTGTGGATGCAAAGAACAGTTAATTTAATTTCTGTTTGTTAAAAAATGCAACTTCCAACACCACTAGACTTGACAATTAAAGATGAAGATACTAGTAATATTTTGTTCTAGCAATCTCAACTTTTAAAGGCATTCATTTGGAAGTAAGATAAGAGAGTCATCATGCATTTAGTTCATTTTGTCCACTTATGGTAGAAAGTCTGATGTAATCTCAGAATTATGAGTGTCATGCGCTTAAGTCAACTATGACATGTTTATAAATCAAGGTAGTTCCCTTAAAACTTGAAGCAAAGAGAAAATCTCGTTTATCGATGGAGACATGTATGAAAGATCTTGGTGCCTGTACGTTTAATTCTTGAAACTTCACAAATTTCGCCTTTTCAGCATCCCAATAATAGACTTGAGTGAAAGAATAATCACTTCCAAGAATGGCATATTGATAATTACTTATCTGAAGCGGTTGGAATACCATTGACCCTCGGGATGGCATCCTTTGTAAATCCAGAAATGCTGAACCACCCCATTTCATTACTTTAGAGTCCCCAATAAATCTTGTTAAGCAAATGTATACATCCTCTTTCACTTTGAAATGTTTCACTGCATACGCATCTTCCATATCTTGGATATCAAAACGCTTAACAAATTCATTTGTTCCTTTGTTCCATTGATATATTACAGGTCTTTGGGAACTACTTGACAGAATTAAATGTGGTTTGCCAGATATTTCAAGATACTCGACATCAGTATCTCTGTACCAGGCGTGCAGAGACTGATGGGAATAAAATCCATTCCCATTCCATTTGTAAACCGTGGTGAAACCAGCTTTCGAACTGTCTGCAACAACAAAATACCAGTCTTCAGCAATCCTGAAAGTTTCAATGTCATTGGGTTTTCGGATTTTAAGGATCTCAATATCTTGAATTTTTATAAACTTATTGGCAAAAATATCTCTTTTATATATGTGGGAGCCTCCAAACAGCTGCGCGACAATGACATACAGCTGACTCTCAATAACTATAGGTTTACACACAACAGTTGAAGTACCTATAAAAACAAAAGTAAAAGACAGGGTTAGCACCATTTTTTGGATCAGCTGTTGTAATGTTATTTGTCGAGCAGTGTTCATACCTGTAATGTTGTCATAATTCCTGAACATCACTTCTACATGGTCCCATTCAAGAAAGATGCATTTTCCAGTAAAAGGCTGAGCAATAACCACATGTTCATCATTCATGTATGAGAAAGTATCTACTGACAGAGATTGGTATGGCAGGGACTGATAAACTTCAAATTCTGTAAAAGTGCACACAACATATGATAATTACAGAGATACTTTCCATACTGTACTGAAAAAAAATCTGCTTATCAGATACCAATTTATTACAAATTACAGTATTTCATCACTAGTCCAATTTTCCTGTTGATAAAGGAGCACCGCAACTTGTTTTTCAATCTTTCTCAATGAAAAGAGGTGCTGTTTTATGTCCCAGTTCTCCAAATCCTTATTCAGCATATTGAAGTCTGAGTAGAAGCTGCAATATAAGACCTCACTCCCAAGTAATTCACATGTCAGACTTACACCTGCACAGAATTCATATTGATTTTAGCGGAAGTTCCATCCAGTATGCAGACTTCCTGCAAAAATGGACCCCAGAATAAAAAATATATAGCTTTGACTTTAATTTAACAAGATTAAATAATTTGAAGCACATTACCTGTAATAATGCAATCAAATTCCTTCGGTGAGAGGCTATTGATTTTGCGCTTCTTATATTCTGGTGGGCTTTCACAGTAAATGTCTTCAACTGTTGCATTGGTGCTGCCCAGCCATTCCACTAACCACTTCAGTTTGCAGTCACAATTAAACGCATTGCCTCTAAGATCTCTACAACAAATAAATCATGCATTGAAAATAAGTAGTCAGCTGATGCATTCCTCCTTGCAGGACAACAACAAACGGGGCTTTTGTTAAATATGTGCCCTCTTGCTTATTCTCAACTGATGCCTTCCTGGCTTAATTTGTCCTGACCCATAGTTAAATCTACATACCAGAACCCACACAGATTTAGTTCTATTAAGGAAATCAAGGAGAACTTAACTTGATAATCAGTAGGAAATTTTTGTTGATTTCCCCAAGTTTACAGGTGCACAAAAGCCTACCAAACTGTTGGCCCCATATTTTGGGAGGTTGTTTCTTTTGGATTAGCCTTTCTCAATAAGAGCATTCTAGATAACAAAATGGGAACTGATGTAACCTTATGGTCAGCCAGTCAGTATTTGCTATCTCCTTTAGATATACTCATTTAGGGCTTTAGGAGACAGAAGCAAAGGAGTTCTGTTCAAGCCTTTTACAGCTGTCTTCGGTCAGATTTCAGATCGTATGTACAGGAACGGGCGAGCGCCAGGACCAGGCTGTGTAACCACCTGGCCATGATCAGTCATGCCAAGCAATGCTACCAGATACACTGCCCATCTCCACAACTTACTGCTGCAGCTCTACACTATGAGTTCAGCCTACCTTGTTAATACAGGGAGCAGGGAAAGGATGTTCTGTGCTCATTATCCCAAATCAGGTGAACCAGAATTTGGTGTGTTGTAAACAGGACATATTTCAGTGAAGCAACTGTAGGATTTATCTGGTTATCTATATTTTGTATTTTTACTGGTATTTAAGTTATATATTTAAACAAGTTCATGTTTTGGTTCGGTTGCAGTTCGATTTAGTATGGGATGTGGTACTTACTAACACATGATTTTGTTATAAAAGATAGCCTTCCCAGAAATTATTTGCACATAGAAATGTTACTCCGTTAAATATCTTCCACCCTCCCCTCATGCCATGCTCTCTCATGCATCCCTAAGGATACTCCCTTCTTGTTCACTAAGTCTTAATGAACATGCAGCTCTCTTACATAACTACTAACAATATTACTTATCTTCATAACTGGTGGAGTATTCAAAACTAAAGCAAATTGTCAACAACAGTAGACAAAACCCAAGCCTACCCAGATTGGGTAGTCTCTACCCAGTAATAACATCCCATTACCGGCCATCAGTTTGAATGGTTACTCAGAATATCCTCTAAAATCAACTCTTTAAATTTTTAGTATAATTAAGAGATTAATTAATTGCTTTCTTACACATTTGTTAAAGAATCCAAGCCTTTGAATATGTCTTTTGGAAGCGATTGGAGATTATTGTTTGCGAGACTCCTGTAAAAGAAGACACTTCCGTATCAATGCTAGTTCATGAAATTACGCATTTTTGCAAGCTGTAATTCTGTGTGGGTTTTTTTCTTAAGGTAAAGAACCCTGGTATTCTCCAGCACTTAGTTCTAAAAGATTGCTTTTAAGAATAGCTCATTTACTTTGTGACTCTTTCTCCCACTAAAATGCCATGCCTCCTTCTGCTTTCTGACTCTTCAGCAGCCTTGCAGCATTTACAGTACTTCGCTTGGCAGGGTAAAAAGTGCAATCACCTCTGGTGTTCTGCCAACACCATTATTTTAAAACAATCAGTCATGATTGGATTTACTGATGTTTTCCTTATGAGATACCAATACATGGTGTTCATATTACTGTAATTTCCCCACTTTCTTGTATCTCTTCTGGAAGCAAAATCTTAACGCTAGGTTTCATTCCGTTGGACTTAGGCTTAGCTCATAGGTTTTGGAAATACGCAGTAATAGACAAGAAATTGCTGATCAGCATTGATTTCTTTCCTGGAATGTGTGTGTGTGTGAGAGAGACCAGCAAAAAACTGCCATTAATTCCCAAACTGATTTAAATTCAGTGAGTATTCTAGCTAGTAAAAGTGACAAGGAAATGCAGGCAGGCTTTGAACAAGCAATATATTACATTTCAGTCAGCCACGTCTGTGTGAGTCCACCAAAGGTCTAGGCTCTCTGAGATGTCACTGAGGGCATGACAGGAAAAGAATAATGTAGGGTATAGCTTACTCCTCTTTTGATTAACAAAATTATTTACTACTTATTAGAAGAAATGAAAATGGAAAGAAACCATTCTAGTTTAAGATCCCAGTTAGAATCTGTAGCGCGTGACACTTAGAACCTATTCTGTTTTCACTTGTAAATGTAAGAGTTATTTTTTAACTACAATTTCTCTAGCCAAGCATATCCTTAAATTCAAGAACAGGCCCAGACGTACTATGTCTACTGCCTCATTTAAAATTAAGTGTTTGCCTTATCAGGAATAGTAGATACGGGATGATGCCATTAGTCCGTTCTGACTTTACCACTTTCAAAGTACATCTGATTGTAACACTGGTGTATGTATCATGTGCTTCACTTATGCTTAATTTTACACTCAAGAGCAATACTTTAGAAGTCAGGTAGCTCATGGAGAAAGCTAAGTAGACTTGCAGGCTGAGGCAGGTTTAATGCCCTATATATTCTTTATGACCTGGATTATAGCACACTGAAAGGGATGATGTGCTTGGAAGTACTAGTGGTTCACCACTGCCATGGGAATATGGCTGACAGAAAAATTTACACAAGGTTTATGCATTTGCCATTTTTGGATGAAAATGATGCATTTTATATTCCACTGTTAAAAGCATACTTATATATTAGAAAACACTGGCTTGCCTAGATGGTGCTGTACATGGTATTTGGTTTATAATAAGAGAGCAAAGGTTGACTCAAACATGCAGTTAAACTTATGGTTGCAGTTCTGGAAGAAATGCAATCAAAATTATATATTGTGAATAGAAATTATTTTCCAATCCTAACTGTAAGATTTTGACATTAAATTAGTAAATTTGTAAAAAAATGCTATTTTTCTTTAATCTGCCTTTTTTTAAAACTGCTCTGAGCACAACATGAATTGTGTTGCATAACGATAAATACTAGATGGCTCCATTTTACAGTAAGGACACACTGTAATTATCAAAGTTAATTGCATTATAAAAATACAAATGTTTGGATAGCTTACTGCATTGCAAAAGTTATGTTGTGAAAAGGAAGCAAACAGAATAAATAGAACAAAGTTCATCTTCTCTAACTTCACGGAACTCATTTGTATGCTTATTTACCGTGATTCTTTTTAATATATTTTATGTACACAAGTACTCTCCTGCTTCTTAAATGAGAAATGCCTCAGGGTGCCAAATGATTATTCTTAACGCGTACGTGCAATTTTCCCCAAAGGGTGGGGAGTGGTTCTGCAAGCAGATTAAACTAGTAACATTCTGTGGTTAATGGACCTGCCTTTGCAGTTATTTTCTGCAAATTTCTCATTGTCTTCATGAATAGTGCTCCATGAGCAATAGCAGCATGATGCACACATCTACATCCCAAAAATGTGCATGCAACCACATGCAAACCGCAGTGGCTCCTCAAATGTGGTTCTATCTTTTGCATGTGTTTTTTCTTAAAAAACTGCTGAAGCATCCCCAGAAACCAACGTAACAGGCAAGACAAGATGTTACTCTTGGACTGTGTGCTCTGTGGAGAAGAAACTGTGCCTTCCTCTGTGTTAGAAAAGCAAATTGCTCACTGGCAGCAACAGCTACTAAATAAGTAAATGAATTTGATAAATAATGTACGGGACCCATTTGTGAATATAAAGCTATTCATGTGCATAAATATTCTGAAGATAGGGTCCCAGTTACCAGCCTTATCCAATTATCTGCCTTTTTTAACAATACTATAATTATGCCTATACCTCTAATATGTTTATGGGATGTGCACAGTCTGTTTACATACTGTTTCCCCTCTCCTCTCTCTTTCCTCTTCCTCAGACCTAGAGTCATTCTATAAGTAACTTTATATACATGAGTAGCCACAGTAGGCTTGGTTTCAGCCAGCTGTGAGTCTACACTATTCTGACCAAAAAGGGATGGGTAAAGTGTTTTATGGTACATTTACTATGTGGTGAAGGATGTGATGAACTGCAATTCAACTATTATATTTATGCATTAATTATTTAAAATGGAACCTTTGCTTTCTCTCCTGTGTCAAAATATATGAAAGAAAAAGTTAAATGATTCTGTTTCAAAACCCTCTTGGAGGTTATTGTGTTAAGGCCAAAAGGTCAGAATCCACTCCCCTGCCTACGACACACACCCCAAGATATATGCTTCAGAATGCAAATGCTCAGAGCTGGGTATAAACCCATGTCAGGCATACCCCAGACCTTTTAGCCTACTTCTCTTACATTATTTTTGTAATTTTATGTTTTCTTACAGTACATATTGTATTTCAATACATTTATCGCTTGCTAAAATAAAATTATTGTTAAAAGATAAACCTGATGTAAGATAAAGAGACAAAAGCTTGTCTAAAAACTGTCTTGCTAGCTCAGAGCATGAGGATGCTACTCTTGTGTTTGCAGTGAATTGTTGCAGGTATTTGTTGCCAGTGTGCGTTTCACCTGCTGAGCACAGCGTGAGAAATGCCTCTGCTGGCGTGAGCATGGGAAGCGTTGCTCCTAACAGCCACATTAGCATCCAGAGTGCCTTTGACGAATTTCCCCTCTCGGCTAACGCAGCGAGGGGGCTGCAGCATGTCAGAGGGCAGGGGTCTGGCCGTGTTTCCAGGACAGCCGAAGGGCTGAGCAGCAACACAAGGAATGTTAAGCAGACCCTAGTGTCAGTGCGTGATGGATCCTGACCGTGGGATGCCCTGGCTTGCGTGCAGGAGAGGACAGGGTGCAATGCAATCGGCTTTGAAGCCGATCCTCTTGAAGTCTAAAGGCTGATATGCCCTACAGTTAAGTGGAAGGATCGGGAAGTCATAAGAAGTGCGTTCTGTTGCAACTCTTCTATTTAAAATTGTTCAGGATGGGAATTTTCAAATTTGATTTGGTCAAATTCTGCTGGGTACGGGTACTGGCTGAAGCGGACACAGGTACAGATAGTGATGGCTGGTCCCTGGAATGGCCATAATATTCTCCTGGATCTATGCCAGACTGGGGTACCTGGGAAGAAGTGTGTGTCCACCCCTCAGCCTCTCACCACTGTGGCAGCTCAGCGCTGACCACAGCTCCCACCTTCCTCCTCCTCAAGTCCCAAACTGGGACTCACCTTGTCAGTGCCAAGCTTCCCGACCCATCCTGCTCCTATATGCTCAGCTGGAAATCCCCAGTGCTCTGAGCAGAGAAAGTTGGGGAGCTACTGCCAAACGTACCACTTGGAAGCTGTCTGGGTCTTGCCTTCTACGCATACCACAGTTTGGAAATCTTTGGTGGAAACACAAAGATTTACACTCTAATTAAATTACTATTAATACCGCTTAAACAAATGTGAACAGTTATATATCAAAATGCGAAATTAAACAACACAGTGGTTCAGTTACTATATTAAATATACCAAGCAATATATTCAAGCACTTTACTTACAGGTGAATTAAAGATTTCAGTCCTCTGAAAGTATTTCTTGAAATTGACTTAATGCTGTTGTTCTCTATGAACCTGTAACGGGTCGTAAAGTCATTCTGGTCAAAGCAATGCCTGGAACTTGGAAGCCCACCCACTCTATTCAATAATGCCAGGAAATATACTTTTGTCCACTCACAAATATTCTAGATGAGGAAGGCCCATGAAAGCATCATCACTAATAACATCAAAAGTGTTGGATGTAAACAACCTGTGTAAAGAGATGCAAAACAAAAGACCATTAGGTTATTAGCAGCTTTAGAAAACAGTTCAGCAAGCCATGGTAGGCCAAATTTCCACTGCCTGGTTTCATGGTTTTGTCTGTGCAAGCACTACAGGATCGTAAGGCTGATACATTGCACCATAGTCTGGTGCAAAGGGAAGGATCCAACAACTCCTTGCTTTGCATACTGGGGCCATCTGATAAAATTCCATTGACTTCTGTGGGATGTAAACGTGGGTTTATCATGCCAGTAAAACAATAGGATTGTACAAGCGCCACTGGAGACATACTTGGACGACAACGAAATGTTCAAGAGGTCTAAATTGTCTTGAAGAACACTTACTTTTGATGACAACACAGGGAAAGCATCCAGCTGGTTAGCCAGACATCAGGTTGAATTTGCACCACTGACAGGCAGGAAAATCCCTTAACTTACGAGTTAAACTTCTGAACATATTTGACCCGAGGGTACTGAGAAGTTACTGAGAAAAAATGGAAAATCTCTTCATTTAGTCAGTGTTCAAATCAGAACTATTTTTAAGACCACATTATACCTGCTGGAGATAGCTCTTAGTGTGTGCATGTATTTTTCATCCATCTAGCAGTAAAAATATTAGAAACACATTTAATTTTATGTAATTTTGTAAGCATTAAAAGTGGACTAGCATCGATTTTTCCAGCTTTATTTATGCTTATCAGCCATGTTTGCATTTGTCCATTTTAATTCAGCTCTGGACTGCCACACCCTTAATATGGTGAGGCATTGTCAAGTACAATGAACTTTACTTTACCGCAGTGGAATACTAGATGCACATCTATATTTTATTCAGTTGGACCTGATGGATAAATAGATTTACACTGTGACATCCTTAGGCATTCAGGAATTCAAGATTTCCAAGTATGAGTTAATACGCTTAATGAGTTAATCTCTTATTTTGAGGTTTGCATTAAGAGTAAATTGCAGTAGATTTATTTTCTCACTTGGCTATTGCAGATGTGCTTCTTCCACTTTAGGTATGTTCCTATATATGTACGAAAAATATAAGCAGGAAATTCCTCCTTTTTGTTAGAAACAATGAATACTTCTCTTTCTTAGAGGAAATAGGTATTTTTGTAAAATTTCTGAACCAGAAGACCAATTTAGTAAATCTGCTGCCTGCAACTAATTTCACTTTTCTGATGTGATTTCACTGGATAATTTTTCCTTTTCTGCACTCTACCCTCCTTGTAATTTAAAAGTGGTGTCTCTTTAAAAAGTATAGCTATTTTAGATATTGCCAGGCTTATAGCATAGGTCTTGCACTTGGTGAGCTCATTTGCCTCCCATCTCGTACCTCCCCTCAATGGCTGTATCATGCGTATTTGATGCACAAAGTGGCTTTTCTCCCACTCTCTGACCTCAAACACCAGATTTGTTTGATCTGTGACCCACCAGCTAGCTATTTCCAGGGACAGAGGCTGAAGACACTGCACCGTGGCTAGGGACTATATTGCTTAGCAGGACCTGTATGCTGCTAGCAGGTACGGATCCTAGTGCCGTGATTACCTCCCTTCTTTCTACGGGCTTTCATGTCATCAGTTTATAAGGGCACCCTCAGCACGTTGCTGATACGAGTTACGAGTGGTGGAGATGAGAGCAGGAGATTTTCTCGACATTTAGGGAACACTCCTGCCGGCACTTCACCGTAGCTGTGTAGGTCCATCGTATTTTTGTTGTCACGTGAAGAGCACAGAGCATTCCATCCATGCTACTGAAGAAGAAAAGCTCTTCTGGCCTGGGACTTAGGAGTAGTGTTTAGCACAATGAGACCATGACTTTTCCAGAGATCATTGCCGCTACTACAGTAAAAATTGTAGCAAGTAATAATAGCGGCAGATACATTCCACTCTTAGAAATGTGTGACTGGCATACTGGAGATACCAAGGTACATTTGGACTCTAAAAATGTAATGCTGGAGACTATTATGTAAAAATATGTATAGGTTGCTAAATCTTGCTATTGGCTAAACCTACCCATACAGCTATAATCATGCAAAGCTAAAACTTAGTTTAATTTTTAATTAACCTGAGTTTTCCATATCCTTATTTCCTTTACTATCTTCTGCCAAAGGTGGAAATTTTTCTTTCCCACTTACAAACTGGAGTATTGGCCCCACAGATACAATCCTGCTCCTATGGTCTGTGTTTAAGGAGTCATTTGCCTTAGATCAGCAGCCTGACTTTCCAAAGATGGCAAGCAGCTCAGCTATCATGTTAGAAATGTATCTGGAAAAGTGTTCAGCAGTATTTTTAGAAATGCTAGGTAGCAGCAGAAGTAAGTAATCTGTAGATTGTTTGCACCATTTTAACAGATCTCTCATCAAAGCCCATAATGGAACAAAAACCTGCTTTTCTGGGGTCAGAGCTTTTGTTGCAGCATTGATTAGCAGAATGTGCGTTTCAGTGAAGTATACAGCAGATCATGCAAATTATTACCATTACTAAAACACCAAAAGACATTGCCAGAGACACAGACCCCACTGTGCCAGGCACTGTAATAACTCAAAATAAAAAGACTATGCCTGTCCTACTCCACCCTACCCAATTCTGCCTCCCTTGGCAGTGAGATCGGTAAGTGTAGGTGGCGTATCGTAGCCAAGAGAGATGATGTCCTACTCATTCTCTTCAGATACAAGCTCCACCAATGCTGCTATTTCTTTTTTTTTTTCCTTTGAAAGGCCCATTGCAGGAATTATGTGAAATGTGTCCTTTTTGTGATCTGTGACCACCTGGGAAAAGCTTCTCTGGAATCAAGCACCATGGAAAAGCATTTAGGTTTCCATAGTAACTGCATTTACCTATTTACCCTGTATCCAAAATTGTACAGTTTGTCTGCACCTTCTTATCAGCTCCACTTGAGGTAGCAGAGTACAGCTAGGGTCAGGGCTTCAGCCATCGGTGCACCAGCAGTTTAATCTAACAGCCGTAGGGCTCCCATACATCAACGTGACACCTCTGACCGCATCTAGAGTGCACGGGAAGCCAGTCTGGGACAGACGTCCAGTTTTGATTTTGATCACATCGGGGAGTCTGTCTTGCCAGATTTCTGAGACAAATCTGGGTGTGTGTCAGGCTGGCAGCACATCCACTATAAACAGTTCAGGTTACACCCCCTCTACCTCTGTATAGCTCGCAATTATGTAATCGTATGCCCACATTTCTAGGAAAGCCTGTGAGCCTGTAAAAATCCTATATAGAAATGCATCTAATATTTAAACATCCCAAAATACTCTCTTTCTGCATATACCTCATCGCAGTATTTGATTTTGAAATAACTGCTTAAATTTTTTTGATTGTAAGAAAATCTTCATTACTTTTTGGGTTTTTTCCAAAGAACATGAAATAACAAATAGGGTCAAATCCAGGCGCTATGAAGGCAAAACTCCCACTGAAGTGACTAAACTTCCACAGAAGTCAGTGGCAATTTTACATGGAAAGGGACTTCAGGACCTGTCCCACTGCAGTGAAGGGGCTGATTGAGGGGTTCTGAGCTCACAGCCGATGGGAGTTGCAAATGGGCAGCTTTATATTGGGATCAGGCCCCAAGACTGCAGAAAAGAAACAAGAATAGTTGTTGCAATGCTCAAATCCCTCCTGTAATGTTAATTAAAATATAATAAAGATAGCATACGTTCTGTCACCGAAAGCTTCAGTATGTAATCATTCAAAGTAACACTGACAACAGATAGCCTTGCAAAATACTAAGTAGATACACTGAAAAAAATTAAACATGCACTATCTTTCAAATTGCTAAAAAGTCTTGTATTTTGTCATCTAATGAATCTTCTCTTGCTGTTTCTTATAAAATTAATACTGAGACCCTTTCTATAGTATTTATGGATACATAGACATTTCATAACAAAAATTGTATCATATAAATATTTCTCACAGAAGCTGCAGAGATGGTGTGAGCAAAAAACTCCCTTCTGGGATTTTAGTAAAAGCAGATCTCACAAAGGATCTGGAAAGAAGAAAAAAACAACCTTATATTAATGTAGTCTCATATATCTGTGTTTATAATACTGATCTGGTCATCACAGAGAAATTTATTTATATAAGTAAAAAAAAAAGCAAAAAAATGAATGTTACAGGTTACATGTAGTATAGAAGAAGGTATAAAATGGGATGTGTGCACATACACAGACAGACAGACAGATGAAAGAGATGTAAAAATCAGGATTCAAGGATGCAGCACAATTTTAACACATTATCTGATGATTCTGTATGCTGGAGGTACTCCCTGCAGCAAGCATCCTTCTGTATGCACTGAAAACACCACACATTCTAGTTCATTGTAAATCATAAATTAAATAACCAAATGCTTACAGCCCTTACAGTGAGATAACATCAGGCGGAACGCTGCGAGGAATAGATCTGGCATTTTCACATAAAGCATTATCTTTGGTACAAGTACACCAGGCAGGACATTTTGGCTTCACTGGTTTCTTCCCTTCAGTCAGCAAAAGCACAGATAAAAGGCATAAGAAATAAGCAATTCTTCTAAAGGGTCTGCTGGCATTTCCCATTCTTTTGATCCGCTCTCGTTCCAGCCAGTTGAAAGAATATCCCAAAACATGAACAGGGGTTCTTTATTCAGCCATTGGATGTCTTTCTATAAGTCCAGGTCAATATTTGTCTCTGCTTTCCCAACCCTTTTCTTTCTCTTTCACTCTGTTTTTGTAGACAGAAACCTGCAGCTGATCTGTATGTTTCCACTCACTCAGGCAACGTACTGCTCAGAGAAGAGACCTGCGAGGTGCTGTAAGATGGGGAAAATCCAACCGGCTGAAGGGAAGAAAAAAAAAAAAAGAAAGGAAAAAAAAAAAGACTTGCATCACCACAAAAACACTGAGCACAACACAGCATTAGATTGCAAAGTGATGTAACTGAGAAATACACTGCTTTCTGTTTTCACAGGGAGGCCCTTTCCCTGTTACCAAAAATAGTACAGCATTATGTTTTGCTGGTGGGTGGGTGAGTGGGTGTGGGGTGGAGTGTATGTGTGTGGGGGGAGAAATCAGTCATCTCTTACTGGATCCCTACAACCTCGTGAACCTTTGAGAATTATGCTTCATATATTGCAAGCAGCAGAACTAACGACAGTATCCAACAGGAAAATGAAATCGAGTGAAACCATCAAAAGCATTGCTGCAAAAGCTGTTAGATTAATTTTTATCCTTAGCCCTTATTGCACATATTTGTACCACTGAAAAACAAGCTGCCACACATGGAAAATATTACAATGTATGAGAGAATGCCTACAACTGTCATTCCTAAACAAAATATTTTCTCATGCAAAATAGACCCCAACTGCTTTTTTTTTTTTTTTTTAGAAGAAGAACCATTCTTATTTATTATATGTTTTCTGAGCTGGTTAAATAAAGTGGATCAAGCACCGTTCAAAATGCGCAACATTAATTAAAAGTTTAAGTTAAAAAATTTATTTGCTTGGAGACTGGTTTGATCATTTCAGATGGAAAAAAGAAAATTGTTATTTAAACACCAGCTATGTTAAACCTGTAGTTAAGAATGGACCTTCTTTGAAAAGGGACAGGGTAGGGACAGAGCTTGATGGTAATAATGAATCTTTACAATACCGTCTGGCAGCTGCAATTGAAATTAGTGCTAGGTGCAGTATGAATACTCTGTAAGAAAGAGTCTTCAGCCTGAACACTTTACAGTAAACTACATTAAATATTTCATAGGGAACTTAAGCAGCACCTAAGTGTTATTATATAAAGAATGGTAAGACAAAACTAATGAATGCCAAGTAACTGGAAAGCCATATGGGATGATTTTATTTTTTCTGCTGTAGGATTGCTATTAGAAGAGTTTTGCAAACTTTAATAGGTCTTGACACTTCCCTGTCAGACTGGCAGCGCTGTTTGTGTTACACAGATCACAAAGTCTCCTAGGGTCGACCGGATGGTACAGAAGTTTAATAGAGTCGTGCTCACTATTGGCTCCTTCACGTAGGTGCTGTCTCCTCACCAGGAGACACCTGTAAGCAGAAGATCTCTCTTCACTGCTGGTTACTCCTCCTTTCATTCCACATGGCCACCTGGCTCCGGCCCATTGCTCCTGCTTTACAGGCCATGAAATCTCAAGCCCAACACCGGGCCATGTCTGTCGTCCTCAGGAACGATGCCAGCAAGGCCCAGCGCACACCCAGATATGGGTGCGCAGCAGGAATTTCAGATGCTACGCGTGGAAGATGGCAAAGGGGGACAACAGCCTGCAAAACTGCAAGAAACTCAGCGTACGGACGCTAGGCAGGACCCCACCATCGCTGAGTCCTTGCCTGGGCAGTGGCGAGGTCTGTCTCCCTGGGTTGAGAGGAGACCCGCAGAGCTCGCACCCGGTGGTGGGACTGCATCCTCTGAGGGACTGGGGATGGCCAGAAATGTCCAGAAAGCTTTCAGAGGCAGAGGGCTTGCCACTGAAGGCCCTGCGGGGAGAGGACTCCAGTGCCTGTGCATCGTCACGCTCCCCGCCTGGCACCCGTGCCTGGGCAAAA
The DNA here is from genome assembly GCF_964195595.1 of Calonectris borealis. Lineage (NCBI taxonomy): Eukaryota > Metazoa > Chordata > Aves > Procellariiformes > Procellariidae > Calonectris > Calonectris borealis. The sequence goes on from NC_134318.1 coordinate 25,868,380, forward strand.
TGGCAGCTCGCGCTTTCTCGGCTCCCTTGTTCTCTGCGGTGTGTTTTTTTTAAAGCTCTTCATTAATTTAAGTGCGGGCCCATGTTTTTGCCCATAAGGAAATCTTCCCTGTCAGCAGTCTCTCCCGAAGCAGGATTGACTTCAGCTAGGAGTGACACAGAGCTGCGTTACTTCTGAGCCCTTCCACCTTCTGCAAGAAAGTGGGGCAGAATTACAGTAACCAAAGCACTGAAATCATTATAAAGCAAACGTCGATGCCTTCCCCTGGATATAAAGGTTACTTCTTGCTCTGGAAATGATCTAATCGTACAACTGAGAACGGAGCTGGATTTGTGGGACTTGTGTAAGTAGGGTACACCATCTTCTCTCCTCCAAGATGTCCAAAAGCACAGACTTTGGTGAGGCGAGAACAGAAAATTCTCTAACTTTTTGCTGAAAGAGAAGAGGCCTGTTGTTGTTTGTTTGTTTATTCCTGGCAAAGCTACCCATTGCCATGGCAATATTTTGCCATTGATGGTGTAACCCCATGTTTCATTTCCTTCGGCTCATTCACTGAAATCCACCATCAATTACTTAGGCATTTCTTTTTAGTTAATACTCCAGCCACATTGTGAACCTCCTGAAAACTTTGCAGTGTAGCGGTTTTTCAGCAACAAAAGCACATTCTGCAGCAGGACAGTAACCTGACTCCAGTTTTGTCCATGCAGAGAAGCGCCTGGAAGTTAGTTTTCTATTCCAAATTACATGGCAGAACAACCGCTTTTTCCAAAATTGCAAATATTATGAATATTTATAACAACTCTGTCAAAAGAGAGGCATAAATCACATTTTCCAGGGTCCTTTTGTGCCAAGCTCAGTATCCCAATCCTTGCCATGTAGTAGTTTAAAAACAAATTGGCTCGTGGATTTTCAGTGGCACAGCTGCTCTCCAGCCATTGGAACATTTGGCTCACCCTTTACCTATGCCATCACTGTTTGTTTTCTGGCTAACGGAGCAGGCGAGTGTGCTGTGCCCGCATCCCAGCGCCCGCCTCTAGGTCCTCGCTAGCTTCCTTTCACTGCTGTTTCAGGTACCGATTAGGCACAATGTGATTGAAAATTTATTTGTTTTTCTTTCAGCAAGGTTTCAGCAGGAGGGCTCGCGTTAGTCGGTCTGCTTCCCGTCATTTGACGACGTTTTAGCTGAAAAATCTTCACCTTGCCGTGCAAGGGAGGTGCTGGCTGGCAGACATCTTCCAGTACGGGCAGGGACGCGCTGTGCTCCTGGCTGCCACTGTGGGCTCGGTTTCGGTACCGAGCGGGCCAGCAGGCCCCGACACGGGCCGAAGCAGACCACCCGCACAGCCGCCTCGCCGCCCGGGCCGGGGCTGCCCTCACCCGCTGTCCCGCTGCCCCGGCAGCCCCCTCGCGCCCGCCGCTGCCGCGCGCTGCCCGCCCCGGCGGGCGCCGGCCGGTGCCTCGCCCGCCCCCTCGGTTTGGCTTTAGCCGGAGCAGGTCTGAGGAGAAGCCCCCGGGGACAAGAAGGCGCGGAGGGAGGGCGGTGGGCGCCCTGGCTTCCCTCTCGCCTTCCCCACGCTCCTCCGGTGCCCTCTTGTCATTTCTGCCCTCTCTGTAGCAAGGGAGGCTCAGCCATCGCTGCGCTGAGCAGAGCGGAGGATGTATTTCCTGCACTTTATTTACGCTGTGATATTTCACCTCTTTAATTTTGACCAGAGCTAAGTAAGCCTCAGTCACCGATTATTTCCCACATATTCACGCTATATGGTAAGAATCAAATAGCTTATTTCTTCCAGTGTGTCCAAATTCTTTGATAACAACTTTTTTTTTATAATAATCAACCACCTAATAACAAGCTTGGTGCAGGTATACAACGGTCAAAATTAAAGATACTTTTGCTAGTTGTCATTGGAGGTATTCACCACCTAGCATTACCTGCGTTCTTTGGTCAGACTTGACAGAACTTTTGTAGCTGGGTTTCTAGAGCAAACATATGCATTTATTATTATTAATATTTATTAAAAATACATTTTAAGCAAATATTCTCAAATATCTAGTTACAATGTGAATAATTCTATGAGTAAACCTGTTTGCTAAAATATTTGAGGAAAGCAAACACAAACAGTCAGAACATAGAGCCAAAAATTATTTTTAAATATATTTGATACTTTTTTGAGGGATTAACTCTGCTCCCCTGACTATATTTGCATATTTGCATTAGCCCAATATGTTTTCATTACCAACATATGACAAAACTTTAATAAGCTTCCTGCGGTTTCATACGGACTACATTTCCCTTTGCAGATCCATATACTGTTACAGTTATCCTTTATTTCACCCTGCTTTTAGAAAATTGCCTTTTCTATGCTCAGGATGAGCTGCCTGCACATATGTGGCCCAATCCAAAATCCACTGGTGGTGATGGCGAGACTTTAGTGAACTTTACTGTGCTTGGTGTTAAGCCCATAATATTACACCACACGGATGTGCAATAGTCCAAATCACACCCCAATATTCATGAGTCTCCTAAAGAACAAAATATTGCCATTGCTATGTTACCACTGTGTTTGGAGCAGAAGGATTTTGAGATCAAAGACTCCTACAAACATCTCATGAATCTGAGTTTTCGCTCTCCCAGTGCCACCCTTTCAACAAATTCTGCAGCAAATGGCAAATTTAAAGCAGCTGAGACTGAGGCTGTACTTTCAATAAACAAAAGTAAGTCTTGTGAATTCTAAACAGTTCTGAAAAGACTATGCTTCCTGGTGGATCTGGCACCAAGAGCCATTGCCAGGAAGAGGCCTTCTGCAGGTTAGGCATAATAAAACTCGAGATGCCTTTACAACAGCTCACAGCACAGACTAGCTTGGGAATGATGACAGGGCTGCCCAGAACTTTTTATTCGGAAAGTTCTTCTGACTTTGCCCTGTCCGTATTACGGATATCCTTCTTTATTACACCACAAGAGTTTCATTAACCAGGCCAGTCCCTGTGTCAAAAAGCTGAGGAAATGGCTACTTAATTGCTGCCAACTTCAGAGGACAGAAAAACTCGGAGGGTGGTCTCCTTTCCTTGCATAAAGTAGCCAGTTCACAGTTCACTGTGGAGTTGGAAGTGATCACCTCTGAAGAGAATCAGGTCTTAGCTCTCATGGCCAAAATTGCATAGTGATGCAGAACACCTACTCCTCTGGGCATGTCCTGGTGAGTGTGCAGGTGGCTCTAGGACTGCTCGGGGGCTTAGGTACACCAGAATTTGACCAATGACAAAAAATACCCCAGGAGAGATGTCTGTTACCTGAACTGTCATTCTTTAAGAAAAACAGATATGCAATGTATTTCATCCAAAGAGAAGCTAGGCAAAATTAATCTATGTTTAGGTTTCATTTTGTTACAGCCAAGGACTTCTGACACCTTTATGATTCTTGATGCTTTTCTTTCAATTGCAGGTTTTTCAATAGTAAAGAATATTAGAAATTACCTCAGAAGACACTTTAAAGCCATAGGATTTCTCCCCTTGTGATTTTTGAATGGCTCTCTCAGGCTGGGAGGGACCTAGGGAGGACACCTCATCCAACCTCCTGGGTAACCAAGAGGGATAAAGGCTAAGAAGCTAGATATGAAGTATCCAAAATATTCTATGTTTTGATATCACGACTTTTAAACCAGTATCGCAAAATTTTAAGGACCTAATCCATCATCTTTGAACAGCTGATATTGACAATACTGCTAATTTTGTGTGTTTACATGTTCCGTGGGATGACGGTTCATTCCACTCTGACTCTTTTCCAAGGCAGGCAGATAAGTGCCACAGCTTGGTAGCTTTACCTTATGTAAGTAAAGAAAAAGAACAGAACAAACTATCAACCTGAAAAATCCATTAACTGTCCTTCAGGTCAGACATTGACATAACCTCAACTACTGGATTGGCCCTTCACTATGAGAAAGACCCCATAAATCCTGTCAATCTTATTATGCATTGACCCCCAGTTTCCTCTGGGGTTGTCTATTCCTGCTCCTCCGAATGAGATTGGATGCCTGTATAAATCCCAGAGCTGGGATTCCTCAGATCTTCCCTAACTCCTGCATTCTGTTTTCCAGCAGAGTGGGACCAGTTGCTTTCTCAGGTTTTTAAAAGGTTCATAAGCTTTGTTACAAAGCAGTATGCTTTGCAGCGCACAATCCAGTAGCAGGAAGTTAACTGCTCTCCTGAATACTACCCACTTTTCTCCAGACCTAAACAAATAGTTCCTGCTTTGTTTCTATTGTCTGTGCTTTGCCTTGAAAATGCTGACAATGCATATTTAGAGACTGGGGGGGGGAATGAAAAGAGCAAGCATACAAGCTCAAGAGCAAACGAGAGCCCAATTCAAAGATGTGTGAAGCTGTGTGAAGCTACTTCAAGGTTCACAGCAGGAACTGAGACCACACTTAACATAGAGAGAAGTATTAAGACAAGAAACAATAAAAAAGAACACCAGGTTTTCACTTGCTGCAGAAATCTGCACTTTCTCAATCTTTCAAGAAAACTTTCACGAAAATTTGCCAGTAGTTAATTTATGCTCTGGAAGATCAACATCTTGTGTGTGCAAGGTTGGAAATGGGGGCACTTTTCAGCCAGACAACATGCCCATCCACTTCAGTGGAACTGACATCAGACTCATCACCTAGCGTGCATCCTACCGTAAGATTAAAGTGCCCTCTATATGAACCTCTCAGGGAGTAAAAGTCGTCTTCAAATATGCAAGTTACGTTTTTGCCTTTTTTTTTCCCTACATAGCCTGATCAGACATTAAAAGCATGATACTACTGAGAAAATATATGGTTAATTTATAATTGGAAATGGTCTCATGACTTCTGAAGAAACTGACGTGGTGATACTGAGAACGTAGTTCTGTGCAACGCTTTCCTTAATGGGATGGTTTCCCTCCTCCCTGCTCTTCCACAGGCTCTTGGTTCTGCCCTCTTCCACAGCTCGCCACCAGTGTCTCTGTCTCTAATGCTGTTCTCTAAACTGGATTAAATAAGTGATCTGATAAAAGAACAAAACACAAGTAAAACCTTAAAGAAGCGCAAATCCTTCCAAAACAAAACAAGAATTGCTAGAGCCAGAACAAGCAGCTGAGGACACAAGCAGGCAGGGAGTATGGGCTTCACTGTTAGAGAAAATGTATAGGAAGCCACACATTTGAAGGGCAGTTTCATATTACAAATGCTCACAAACTTTTAAGTGAAACATAGGACAGAACTGGTGACAAACTACCTCAGTTTGGACCAAATAGGACAAAATATGAACCTCATAAAATGCCCTAGTATTTATCTAGCATTGTTTAAAAGTTATCATCCAACTGGAGGACAGGCCCTCAAGAGATGTATACAAACAGACGCTTGGTAATTATGATATTCACTCTGCCAGCCCCTTGCACTATTTATTAATTTAGTAGTTGTTCATAGGAGGTATCCTTCATGCCTACAGTAAAAATATAGAGGGATAGAAAATCCAGTCCAGTGAGAACCCTGTATCCGAAACAAAATGTCCCAGATTTTCTAGCATGAGCAAGTGCTTTCTACAGACCCAAAACAACATACCACTGTCACTGTAGCTAAATGCCATTTAATTGGCAGCTAGAAAAGTCTGTAATGCATTTCTTCATGGAAAAATGTTTGAGCTCCTCCAGTTTGCCAAGATGCTAACTAAAAACAGACAGCATGTTATAAAATCCTTTCCTTGACCTGTGCTATCTTACATTGCCCTTCTGTACTTTTTTCATGGCGTTGTCTCCCTGCAGAATTATTCTAATCTTGTATTTAATTTTCCTTGTCATTTTGTGGACAGAAAAAAGTTACTAAATGTTATTTATTTAAATGTACATAGGAAATTTATTTGTTACATGGTAGAGATAACAGGCTTTTGAGGAGAGAATCTTTACTCGTTAAAAACAGAAGGTTTCTATGTCCTGAATAATTCACAATGAAAGAAATCTTAGTGCCACTGAAGTCACTGTTAAAGTAAAAGCCTCGCTGGAGCGCCACTGACATAATGAATTGCACAATGAGAAGGATGTGCCTCATCAAACGCGTATTATTGTTTCATCATTGCTAATCAAAATGCTTTACAAAGCTGGGATTTGGATCAGTGCGGCAACATTTTAAGGGGTCATTGCTGATAGCTTCACAAGTGTATTTTACTGATGTTTTTATTGTTCTTAATAATTCAAGAAATGTGGAAAATACCTTATTTTGGTAAGAGTTAATCCCTTTTACCCCAAGCAAATAGTAGATCTGCCTGACACCCCACCCCACCCTATGGTGGGCACACTGCCACTGCACAAAGCCCAGCACAGATTCTCCGTCAGGTAAGATAACACACCACGCTGAACTCCCCGGTCCCTTTTCCTTATGAACCTCTCCTCCTGCAGAGGAGACTTTGGAGGGCTGAAGGAGTCCATCACATCTGTTTGCTCATATGCCAACACGCTGTTTACTCAGTACAGCTTTAAGAAAGGATTTGCTCTTTTGGCTGTTGACTCTCTCCCTCTGCAGTGGGAGAGCAAAACCAACACAACATCGTATCTAAGAACTGGCTGTAGTTTTTCATGTAATTTTCAGCTCTCTAGCGAGAGAGATACATGTTTTAGTTATGACTGCTCAGAAGCTAAAGAATTTTCCCTACCTTAGTATGGTAACATTCACATTTTGAGCTTATAATGCTTCCTATGTACCACTTTTCTAAGACAATAATCCAAATTCCATACAGATGACTTTCTTTTAGACACCAATCACTTTTAGGCATCTGCAAGTTTCCACTGTTGCTGCCCTTGTGATTTAGGCAAAGACTCATTAAAACTGGAGGGCCTAATTCCCAGCCTCAATATAATACACCAGTATGAAGTAATAAGCTCCTTCATGAAGCAATACAGCTCCCCAGCTAAATAAATGGCACACACTACTGATTAAACAAAGGCACATGTGGCTTTTTTTCCTAAGCCTTTTTTAAAGCAAATGGATGAATATATGAGAGAAAGAGAGAAGGACAAGAAAACAGGAGTGGGAAGTCAGAGAGCAGTAGAAACATCACAGACATGGAGAGCTTGGACTCCAGGCATTGGAAAGGGGGTCCTGAGAATCGTCTCCAGAGAACTTCTTGGAGCAAGTATTGGCTTAAAAGAGCTCCGAGCTGCAAATAGCCTCCTGCTGTTTAATTTGCTCTTCACTCAGGGAAATGAATGCTGTACATTCTTTGCAAATAAAGACTAAATCAAAGATACCTGATTCCATTAACAATTTATTTTCCTAAACGGAACAATCGGAAAGATAATGACTTTTTAGATAACTGCTCAGGTCAGAAGTAGTAATAATGCTCTACTCTGTGTTTCTGACACTTCTGCCTCCCCTCAGGGAGGCATATCTCCCTTCATATACACATTATATATATTAAGATCGATCTCTCTCTCCAGAGCTATATATAGCTTCTATTCACAGGCGAGCACCACAACCACTTATTCATTCTTTTCATGCTTTACCTGCTGTTTTCAAGGCTGCCCTGATGCTAAAAATAGCTTCGCATATTAGAGGAGGGTTGCTATAGATTCACAACGGGTGATGTTAGGAAGACAGCTAAATCCCTCTTTGCCAAGGACATGGAGGATCCGCGTGGATGTGGCTGACGGGCAGCTGTATTATTATCTGTGACCTGGGCGGTGGTGCCCTTTCATAAAGACTCTCAGGCTCCAAGGTCGGGGTATTTGTGTTGTTCTAGGACTGCACTGAACTGCAAATCAATACAAATCATGGATGTCACCACAAGTTTAAGGCTTAGTTTTTCATACTGTAGTGTTAGATCACAGTACAACAGAACCTTCAATATTAATAGCACATTAGCTTCTTTTTAACCGGGAAAACAATTTAATATTCTGTTGTATGGGCATATTTTTCTGCAGGCACTGATGTCTCCAAGTAAGAAAATATCAAAATGCTTCACTAGTTGTTCTTACTACAGAGTTGAAAGGATGACAATTCATCATCTATTTGATTACCTTCAAGACAGCAATGAAACCACATAAAAAAATTGTACTACATACTGTTGTTTTGAACTTCTGGCAGTGTGTCCTCTGACAATGCTGACAAAGCTAATGTTAATTTTGGAAGTTACCTCCCTGTCTACAATTTAATGGATAGTGCAAGTGAAAAACTGCTTATGCATAACTTTCCAACTCATATACTGCATAAAACAGTGAAGTGTCATTTGACTGTTAGGGTTATGAAACCTACGTTTTCAAAATTTGTCTGACAAAAAGTTTGGAATCATAGGAAAGATTTTATTTTGTCAAGCTTGAATATGTGCAAGTTTTGAGGACACTCTCTAGAACATAGTTACCTCTATACTATGCAATTAAAAGCAACGTAAAGTATTTTCCAGCTTTTAGAAATGGAAAAAAATGAAACTTTTCTACATTAGAAATGTAGAAACTTTTCTACATTAGGAGAATATCACTGGTTGCATCCTTTCAGGATGATGAAGATCAGATTAATGGAGGTAAGCAAGTGTCTGAGTAAGATTTGCTTTTCTTTCATAATGTAGTAAAATCCTTCCAAGTGATAACAATTTGATCTTGAATTTGAAGGCAAGATACGTGAGTTAAAGGGCAAGCTGCAAGAAAGAATGGATAGCAAAATATTGGTCATTAAAGTAACTCCCACCTAGAAAGATGGGAGTTTTATTCCACAGTATACATTAGCTCCCAAACATGTAATAAAACAGATTCCTTTCTGTATACAGAATACCTTAAACTTACTCAGCTACATTAACTTTCTAAAAAATTATGTGATTTTAGAAAATTACAATGAAAAGTTGAAGCTTGACAGAAAATTGTATGAGAAAGATTATGCTTCAGGAGTCCCATATTAGGAACTGAATTTAATGTTTCATCTCCAAATACCAATTTTTCTAGTTCTTGTGGATGGATTATGGCCATATCTAAGATAAACGAGGTAGTCAGAAGAGTATTTTCCTTTTGTTAACAGACTCGGATTATAGAAACCTGCCAAATACTGACTCTGTTAAGGCTAAGGTTCAAATAGAAGTTAGTTGTACAGGGAAAGAGTGGCATGGATTGATTAAAACAACATTATTAAAATATATTTAAAAAGATCCTAAGATAACTTTAATAGTACAATCCATCTTTTAAGAACTGTATATTTGAGGACAGTGTAATGCAAACTTGAGAGAAAATTCCATGATATGCTAAAGAAAATGGTTTTTCACTCAAATCTCACTTCACGTCCTAACCCTTATCTTTCATATGGTTATGTTCTATTTCCATTCAAGAAATGCAGTCATCTAGATATGTAACTGTTAACATTTTAATGTATCACTTGCAAATTGAATGTGGTTTCAGCAAGTAGCAGGATCTCCCCCAAGGTATAAGCTGCATTATTTCTTTTTACTTGCTATAGATAACTTTCCTCAGCAGTTTTTTGAATCTGCCATTTTTACTTCTAGAGTTGTGGATATTGCACGGCTCAGTGTTGCTGGCTGTAAGTAACATAACTTGATATTCGAAACTAAGTTAGATTAATTGTTCCCATTTAGGATAGTTATCCTTCCCGTTCCACTTAGGTGCCATGGAATGAATAGTATCCTGGCAATACTTTGAATAGAAAGGTAGATAGTATTTCAGTACTTTATGTCTGAATGATATTGGTGATTAAACAACACAAAATTGTATTTAATTTGAAATATAACCCCTATTATTTCCAAAATCTGGCAATCAGTAGTATACTTTTACTAATGAAAGGTCAGTTCTAGCAGAATGGCTAATTAAAGGAGGTCTCACAGTAGTACTCTGTAAGCATTTTCGTTAAAAAAAGTGAAATAATAGGAATTTTTACTCATTCATCCTACTTCACTGCTCAGAGCAGCCTCTTTATATCCCTGTATCCTTCCGTTTCCACTGAATGATCAGCTATTGATCACCTCAGTTCAGATACTATCAGCCTCTACATGCAGTTACTGTACTACTTTACTACGTAAGTAATCCTACCGAAATCATAAGGTAGAATGAGGGTTGATTCTGTCATCACTATGCCCTATTATGCTCTTATACCTTATTTTTAAAAATCTATCTGTGAGATTCCAAACACTTGACTATACGACAGTATATTGCAAATAATCTCTGTTATGAAATATTTTCTTAGCTTTAAGACAACCAGTGGAAAACACTGTGATGAACGCGCCTGACCAGCTGCATAGTACAGTTTGCAGGACTGACCTTCTTGATTCCTGGATTAAGATCTCAGCTTTTGGTTAAGCAACACATCTCTAAAAACACAGGTGTTTTCTGGAACGTGCATGCAGGAATAAAACCTTATTTCTCTATTATATTGTATCTTAGACTCTGAGGCACCTTTCTTTTCCAGGTTTTCTATGCCAGGCACATGAGCAGTGCTTAACTGCGTCTATGATTCAAGAGAGTGACTCATGACTCACCTTTTTATATAGAAGACTTTAGATTCCATACATTCAGCTGTAAATTATTTGTACCTTGCCTCAATTTTCATCATGAGTGAATTATTATTAATATATATACATAGTAGACATTATGGACAAAAATGTGTATCGGGAAACAAGGGAATGCGTATCTTTTCCACTATGGTTTAAAAGTGCAATGGACTGTAATTTTGCTCACATATTCTTTTTATTTTCACAAAACAAATCCAGCGGGAAACAATATAATTTAAAGAAAACAAGTACATTGCTTGCTTGTTGGTTGGTTGGTTGGTTGGTTCGTTCGTTTTTTTATTTCCACTTTACTATATTTTCCTCATCTCTTGCTTACTATTTTCTTTCATTTTTCCCTCATATAATAACTCTGATATCAAAGTGGAAAAACCAGATTTCCCTTTTTCTTGGATTTATGTGTTTGAATGCCATCAGTTGCTTTTCACCGTAACAGGTCTAGACATAAAAGTAGGATTAAGCATTCTTTGCTCTCTTAGGAAAATGTTCATACTTTGGGGAATTAAAGCATAATACACTTATAAAATCTCAAATGAAAACTGGAACACACTGGAGTAGTTAGTTTCTGTATTCCATTTATTTCAAGGCAGGCTGATAAAATTAAGAAGTAGTATTTTGTGCATATTGATAATTACTTTTTAATTAAATTCTTGATAGGCTGAAGTCACTATACTTGTTTATGCACGCCTACATGCATGCTTAATCTTTTAGTAAGCTTTGTTCTCAGCAGAGCTGCCAGACTGTAAGCTCTGGAGACCAAAATTACCTGCCACACAACAAACGTGGCACTAGCAGTGACAATTAAACAACAATAGACAGGAGTCTACATAATATATCTCTAGGGGATTTATTAGGTAAAATTCTTTACTTCTTCAAAAAACCCCACCCAGTTGTAGAGATAATATGGGAGGTTGCTTCCATGAATTATTTTTTGATGCAAGTTTGCTTTATTATTTCCATTAACTGAGTCAGTTAGTCTTTATAGGGTCACACTGGCTTTATTTACAATACACATATTAACAAGGGCTTGCAGCTTAGTTTATTTTAATGATTTTTTTTGAAGTTCACAGAAATTTTAGGATCAAGGTTGTTGCTATGCGTGTTCCCTTAATTGCAACAGAATGAGTGAATGAAACAATCTGGTTTTCAGGATATTATGATAAGATTCTTACATAACTCTGTATTCATAATCAAGAAAACTAAAATAGATGTTAGAAATTACAACAGTTCTAAGTCTTCATTTATCTGTGATTCCTTAGCATGTTAAGAGTGCAAGTGATGTTACCATCAAATAAAGTGCTGAGCATGACTTAAACTACCTCGGTCCATGATAATGAAGCAATTTCCTTATATTTTTCTTATTGGAGATTTTCACAATAACTGAAAGTTTCAACTCTGTTTTTAATAAAAGCCTTTGGTATTTTTTTTCTCCTATCAGCAGAGCAAGCTTAACCTGGAATTTGAGATGTGCACTGTCCTCTTCTTGAGCTTTGGATTAGTGTTTATAAAACTAATTCCCAAACTTTGGCCTCAAAGTGCTCTGTAGACGGCCAATAGAACCACTGCCTTCAGACAGAAGTCTGACCCTGCATTAGGCAATAAGTAGCTGTGGAGGTTTGGAGTGATTTGTTCGCCCTAGAAGTACAGGAGCCTGGAATAGAAAGGTCCATGGGTCAAATTCTACTTCACATGGCCTTCTAAAATTCCATCATCTGTCAGCTCTGCCTTTAGTTATACAGAATCAGGGCCAGAATTTCAAAAGAACCAAGTTTTCCAAATTGTTTATCATATTATAAGCCTTAGTGTTCCAGAAATTCTGTCCCTACAGGGTGTATTTGACATTGATCTCCAATGGTGTTAAACAGGAATAATTATGAGGAAAATTTCCACCACTAATTGGAATTTAGGAAATTCTATACTCTTATAATAGGATTAGATATCACATTATTATCTCTGTCTTATCTTATTAACAAATACAATGCAATACAATGATTGCGGTTACTTATACAAAGATCTGGGATTATGGAACAAGGGAGGAAACTGATGAACAATCAGATGCTATTTTTTCAAAGGCACTTTTCTAACAATGATAACACACTGAAATGGTAATTGTAACTCCAAAATAGCATAAAACAGCACAGCTGCTCTCAAAATAATGGACGTAGCATGGGCTTGTCTATGATATTTTTTCTAACTGACTCTATACTGGAAAAAAAATTTAAATCCAGAAGTGCTTTTATTTAATAAATTACTTTATCAGCCAAACAAATAAAACTGCGTTTGCCTTTTAGCACTACAACATTGACATCTAGTGGCTAGTTAAACTGCACATTTGATATCCTTTGTATGACAAAAAACGTGGAACATACCATTTACTGAATTTGACAAAATAAATGTGCATTTCAACAGCCTGCTCTCTTTACATAACCTTTAGATGATTACAGAATGACGGTAATCTTTAATGACTAGTCTGGAGTGACCAGTCCCAGTGATGGGAACTGCTGAGCGTGAGCCATTGCCCCTCAGCACAGCCCCACTGGTTTTACCTGACTGTTAGGAAGTCTTAGGCTTGGGAGTCAGCTGCCTGACTTAAGTATATACCTTGCTCGGGGCTTGCTGGGAGGCACAGGTACATCATCTAAAAGAAGAACTACGCTTACTGAATGTAATGTTACTGGCATATGTGAACGTCCATTTTTAGTTCTACTTGCTTTTCTACAAATTACTAGGGGACTTCAGATAGAGGAAGATGAAAATCAGGAACACACCAGATGCCATGAGACTGTTCATACTATGAAGACATGAAAATAAATTATTTGACAACTTACTTCATAGACATGTAGAAGATAGGAAGGTGCCAACATCAAGTAAAGTTAGAAAGTCTGATTTCCTCATTTTTCAACAAAATAACTGGCTTAATGGAGAAAGAGGAAAGATTAGACAGGATAAATCTCAATTTTACTAGCATTCTTGATGGTTCCACATTACTTTCTCATAATCAAACGTAGTCATACATGTCCTCTGCAAACAGCTCTTATAATGGATATGATTGTCAGTGACCGCCTTGCCCTCGCTCTCCATACCAGTGGTAGCTGCTTCTTCTGGGGGAAAGCTGCCTGATTTGCTTCATTAAAAATGAGACCAATTTTTTAATTGGCTAACCAAAGTAATTTTGACCAAACAAATCAGAGGCTGTTGAGTTTAAGCAACTTTACCAGAAGATCTTAGGAGGCAATAATCTCCTGCAGGAAGGTTGAGGTATTTTTTCCTAGCTAAATATTGATAAGGACTAAACAGCTATGCTTAGTGTTTCTTAGAAATATAGAGAGAAATTCGAGTCTGAAGAAGAGCAATAAAACATATAAGAGTTCTCAAAAATGTAACCTATATGGAAAGGTTGAAGTACTTTCATTTCTTTAGCTTCAAAAAGGGGAGACTGTGGGCATATATGTCTTCCAGTATTTAAAGATTTGTTATTCAAATGATGATCAGTTCTTGCTTTCTGTTCCAACTAGTGTAGGGAATTAAGAAATTATCTCAAGTAGCAACAAAGGAGATTTATCTTAGATATTAGGTAAAAACCCCTATATACCTAAGAGGTTAATAGATTAAGCTATTTATGCTGTGAAATCTCCTATACTGGAAGCTTTTAGGAACAGCTCAGTAAGTATGTCAGATACGATTCTTTGAATTCTGCATCTCCATGATTTAATACCTTCTTTTGGTACATATACATTGATAAAAGTACCCCTGTAAAAATATGAGGGAATTAAATAAATAAATAAATGGGTTACTTAAGTAAACATACTGCTACCCCCAAATGATAAGAAGCTCAGAGGTCTGTCCTGAACACACATCCCAGATGTTAAAATGCACCTTTTACTCTCTGGTACAAATGACATGAGTCAATATGTATTCATAGATCTCTTGATGTCAGCAACAGTTTTACCACTCATTTAATGAATTTGGATGACTGAGAAGGCAAATTCAATCAAATAATTTTTGTCTAGTTTTTTTTGCATACTGAGGCTATCTCCATAGTCTACATAATATGTTCTGAGATTATGTAGGTGACTGGGAGAAAGGCAGTATGAATGTAAATACAGAGAAGCTGATGAACTCTTGGGATTATTTCAGAATCATGGATATTACCTTGTATTATTAAGAATATCCCTGGGAAGAATTTGGGGGGAGGAAGAAATTTCCATTTCTTCTTCCCAAAACTTTCTATGGAATTGTTACACTGAGTCATCAGAAAACTGAGTGATTAAAGTTGAGTAAAGAATATGTCCATGATTTGAAAACTTGGGAGAGAAAACATTTACTTCTTGAACATTTCAAAACGATGTCTGACTTAAGCTTTCTGGATACAGTAGGTCTCATACTTAGCTCATTTCTAGATTTAGGGCAGGAGTAAAGTAAGAACACAGTGATGTTGTCTCCTTTGTGGGCCATGAAGTTCAGGGCTACTGTAATTACTGCTAAGCTGATATAATAGAGAGCTGCTGCTGAAAGGGCCACCCTTGTTTCTCACGTCCCCCTTTCCTCCTGTCCCATCCCTCCATCCCTAACCTTTTTTTGCACCACCACTGTTACTCATCAGACACCGCAGCAGGATAGTCAGAGGAGCTAGACTGGCAGAAAATCAAATACTGCAGTTCAGCAGAAGTGGTCAGATGAGCACTAGTGCCAGTTCAAGAAGAGGAATGCTCTCTTCAACAGCAGCTAACCCATAGATTGATTTAAGTCTAATGGAAAACTGCGTTCCTACGGTTTGGTTGTACAATCATTGAAATCCAACTTAATACCGTAGTACCTCCCACCCTGCGAAGAGTTATGCCCACCTCGTCTTTTTCCCTGTATCTTTCAGTCCTGTGGGACTCAGATGAAAGAAGTGTCCTTTTTGGTGTCAAAGCACACTGATGCTAGATTTAAACTATGGAGATACTCCCATAGGATCGAACTGTAATCCATATACCAAGGGCTAAGGACAGTTTCAACTTCCAATTTACTTAGGAGGCCACTTCTGATCCACTTCCCCAGCTGTAGCTTACTGTAGCCCTTACAGAAAAAGCAGTCAGGTGATGTTTGAAAGCAACACAGTCAGACATCAGAAAAGCATAACATCGTAAAATGAAATTATCTAGCTGCTATTCTCAGAAAAGCTGTTTATAGAATAACTTCGGCATCTACAATAGTTGCTACAGTTGGACTCATTGCAGACTTTTCTTCTGTCCCGAAAGTTTATTTTTTCTATATGTAGGCTTTTGTGGCCAAAGAACAATGCCAAGAGATTAAAGAATTGTAAATCTTCCCTCTACCTTTCCCACTTTTCTTCAAAGTGCATAATCAATGATATGTTGGCCCCGTTTCCAGAACCATGTCAGGATTCATTCACACTAAAGCAGTCTGCCATTTCCGTAAGAGAGGAACAACAAAAAGATGCCTGCTATTACAGCTTCGTGGGTATACATTATTTATTTTGAGATATTTAAATTATTAATTAGGATCATTCCATTTTTGCAAGAGTCTCTGCCTTTTAGAGGAAACGGGCCACATTCAGTAGGACTTCAGCAGAATACTGCATACACTCAAATAAGCATATTGCCGCTCAGTTCCTTTCCACGAGACACTTTAGCATCACCTTTACAGCCCTCTAGAGTGATAATAACATAATGAGTGACACAAATACTAGGCCAGGAAAAAAAATACTTTTGCTTTTAAAACTGAGATTCAGTAGCCAAGGTAAGGAGGTACACTGTCAACTATGGCGTGTGATTGCCTACTGCATAATAGCAACTAGCTACAACTTATATTTTACAACTTATATATTACAATAACAGTATTAGCATTTCAATTTTGAAAATTTCCCTGTATTAAGTGTGGTTTAAGACTCCAGGAATCAGTAACACGGACGGAAACTCTGATACAGTCCAGAAGAAAATATCTGTCATGGATTAAGGCACTTCAGACCTCAGCAGTCAAAATGCTGGTTCAGGTATTGTGCGCCTTAATGTTTGATGGGAAACTATATCAACTTCTTGACAGCTACTTGCTGTATCTGATGACTCAATGCTCAAGATCGGTATTTCCCAGATAGCTTCTGAGAAAACAGTTTTAGTTTATAAAGCTCCTTTCTCTGATGCAACCCACAGGCTCCCAAGCTCTATCACCCAGTTGCCGCTGGTCCTCACAGAGAAACTGGGTCACATACCGCCTTTCCTTCTTCTAACTGCGAGATGCAATTGAAAAGAAGAGAAACCGCTAAAACATGTGAAATCAATGTTAGATATTACCTTGCCGAGGCTGCCAGTGCGTTAATACGGCTGTGAACGAGGTCTGTGCCGCGGTGAGGGCAGCGCACACACCTACTGCACCAAGCCCGGCCCCGGGGACGGCCGGCAGCTCCTGCCCGCCGAGGAGCACCCTCCCAGGGCCCTTCCTCCCTGAGGGGCCTCCTCCAGAGCGACCCCCGCCTCCCCGACCCGTCCCCCACGGACTCTTTCCGCCGGGCGCCGCCGCCCCCGGTGCCCGCAGCCGGGTCTGGGCTGTTACGCCCCGCGAAGCGGGACGGGGAGGCGTGGGGCTCGCTAAGGCCTCTCTGGGAGCCACTACGGCCGAGTCCTACCTTCCCAGAGGCGGAGACCGCCGCAGCCGGGGCCACGCACCGGGTTCCCGGGCAGGGAGACTCCCCTCGCCCCTAAACATGATGAGCGGCTTTCCTCTCCCCTCCCCTGCCGGCGCGGCTCGCCCTCCCCCGCCCGCCGGCGCCCCGCCGCGCTCCGCCGGCTCCCCGCGGGCCTCCGCCCTGCGCCGCGCCGCCCGCCAGCGGCGGAGCGAGGCAGCCCCCGGCGCGGCCCTGCTCCGCCTCTGCCCCCGGTTTCCGGGAGGGGCCCGCGGGAGCAGCCCGCGGAGCAGCGCAGCGCCCGGCGAGCAGGCTCGGCCGGCGGAGGCGGCCCTCTCCCGCATCCCCAGCCAGCTGCCCCTGCCAGGCGGGCGGGCCGCGCCGCCGCCATGGTGCCCAACCAGCTGCGCCTCTCCGCGGCCGTGAGTGGGGCCCGGGAGGGAGGAAGGGAGGGACGGAGGAAGAGGGCCCGGCAGGGGCGGGCGGCGGGGCAGCGGACAGGCCTTGGCGGAGGCCGCGGCCTCCATCGCGGCGGGGGTGGGGCCGGCGGAGGGGCCAGGCCGTGCCTGTGCGGGGAAAGGGCCGAGCCGCCCTCCCGGTGCGGCGGGCGGACAGCTGGGGGGCCGCGGCCTGCATTCCGCGAACTGTGTTCCGCCGCCGTCCGAGGACCGCCCCGGTGGCGACGGGACGGGTCTGGCGGGCCGCGGAGCAGGCCGGGGCAGGGCTGGGCGGCTTTCGGGGCGTGAGAACGGCTTCGGAAGCCGTGTCGAACCCACACGGGCCGGTTTTTGGTGTGATTTTTTTCCGGGGAGCCCCACAAAGCTCTAATCCTCGCTGTCATGGTCTGCTGTTAACTAACTTTTTACTCCAGCTTCTCCTTTATCGTTTTAGAGCTTTAATAAAGGGGCAGTATTTTATGGGTGTCTTTGCTCTTTGTTAGGGGTGTTCACTGTACAGTATATGCAAATGCTCCTCGTAATTGGTTTTACAAGGAATAGTAGGTTTGAAGCTAATTGTACTTACTCTCAGGTTTTTCCCCCAGGTGGGGGTTGCAAAGCCTCAAAGAGAGCACTAAGGTGGGAAGAGCGTTTTGCAGTGAAGCATGCTGACCGCCGGCATGGCACCCTTTATCCACCCAGGACGGTTCCTCAAGCCCTGTTCTAGATCCCATGCTCTCTTCAGACCCTCGCAGCGCAGTTTGTTTGTACCAAAATGAGCACTTGGGTCTATTTTGGGCCGCACCCGGGCTGTGAGCAGAGATGAGCACAGACCTGTGTGCTGTGCAGATAAAGGGAAGGATGGGAGTGATGCTTGTGAGGGGGGTAGCAAGATTAGGGCTGAGGTCAGGAGCCACGAAGTGGGATTTTGTGTGTAGGATTGTTTTGACTTTTTTTTTTTAAACTGTCTTTTTTTGTTCAGCTGCATGTTGTGATCAGGAGTCAACATGAACTATAATGTGTCCGTTTCACTAGTGTGCGTTTATCCCACTGGAGAGGGTTAAAGGAGGTGCCTTTTCTGGATGCAAATACCTCCTGTAAATGCAGTGCTGGGGAGTCCACAGTGTCCTGTATTGACATCAACAGTTGACATCTCCTCTATCTGCTGTCAGTTGTGTACAGCGTTCGTACATTTACTGTGTTTAACTTGCTGTTTTTTAGCAGCCCTAAGTTAGTGGGCTTGGTTCTGTCTCCAATTGCTTTGCTATTAATTAATCCAAGATGTTGGGATTACTTAAATGTCAGTGATTTCAATGTATCCCAAAGCATATTGGTACTTATTTTAGTTTTGTGGTTTCGGTTTGTTGTGTTGTTTGGGGGAAAAAAGGTTCAAAGTTGGTGCAACAGACAAAACACACTGTACCATTTAAGTTATGTAGCTTTCAGGTTTTGACCAAATGTTTGGTATTTACCTTACTAATTTATTAAAAGCATTCCGAGTTTCTGACAAATTCCATCAAAGCAAAGATTATATTAAAGGGTTTATCAACTAGTGAAAGTTACTTTAAACTTTCTTGACAATTTTGCATGTCCGTGTCTACCTATGCCTCTTTTAAAATCTATTAGCTTGGGTACAAAGCTTTGGTATCTGCCCCTCTTTTACTACAGTTAAATATTAAATACATTTTCCTTATCTTGTTGTTCGGCTTTTTTTGTGGAGAAGGGGAGAAATCAGTCTTGAAATTTCACATCATTAAGCAAGTTTCTGTTTACACTGTCCTTCAAAAACAGAAAGATGCATTTATGGATGAGATTCTTTGATGGAGTTAATTTTTATGTTTTACCTAAAAGTCAAGTCATTTTGGTATCGTGCTAAGGCATCACATCAGTAATTGTTCAGTCCCAATCTCCAAGAGTGCCGTCCAGCACGGCTGGAGCTGCTGATGTCAAACCTAACTTTGGTGCAGTACCTGCCCATCCTGCTGCTGCCTTCGAAGAAGTAGTGACCTGGAAGTGTCAGGACATCAGTCGTGGGTTGTACTCTTTTTTGCTCTGAATTTATTTTTGAGTTACTGTAGTGATTCAAAGAAATGGCTGAAGCTATGAAGAGTTTTCCTGTCAGAAGAGCAGCCTCTCAGGACCTAGTCCTTAGCCATGACTTATATGCACAGTCACAGCTTTCCAAAAGGCAGTCCTCAACTTCTAAGAGCCAGAGTATGACTCTGTTGGAGCAGCTTTTCTTGCAATTTTTTTTTCTTATTTGAGTTATTCCCGGAATCAGTTGGAAGCTGATTACCCAAGTATGTCTACTTCTTTCCTGGGGCCCATCATCCAAGGGCAACCACTTTGGGAAGAATCTCCTTTTATTCAAGCTTTTCTCTTGCCTGTTTTTATAATTCATCTGTCTGATGTTGACTTTCATGCACATCGTGTTGGCTTGGACTTTCTCCCCTTTCAAGTGTGAAGGAAGCTCTCAGTGTTCACCTGGGAAGCATTACTTTTGCCATTTAAAACATTCCTGGATTACCATGGTATTTTTAAAATTTAGAGGCCAAGTATAAATATGTTTGCTGCACACTCAAAATGTATTCAGCCTTTTTTAAAGACCACATAAGCTTAATTAAGAAAAGTAGTGATAGGCTTACTATTAGAACCACCTCTGCCAGGAGACCTGCATCTGAACTGTGGATTATCATGGGACTGCGCTGGGAGGACTTCGCCCCATTGCTGCTCTTTTGCCAGTGCAGGAGGCCTACTTACACGAGACACTGCAGACATCTGCTGCACTTTTTTTTGGTAACTGTTAATTTTTGTGTCTCCTGGGAAATAGAAAACATAAAGGCAAAAAAAAAAGAAAGTTCTGATTTGCTTTTGTTCAAATATGTACGTATACGAGAGCTATGTCTTCTTCAGAAGAGTTCAAGAGTGGAAGGAACATTACACTAATAAAGCAAGGAAAAAAGGTACAGTTTATTATTATTAATAAAAATAATTTTAAAAAAATCTTAAGAATCAATCCTTCACCATCAGTGTGAGAAGATAGTGTTCTATGTACTCTGCACAATACAGACCAGTTGTTGATGTCAGTAAAGGTGCAGTTGACTCTCCAGCATGGCATTTCTAGGAGGCATTTGCATCCAGAGAAGGCACCTCATCAAAATCATCCTGAAGAGATGCGTCTTTTTTGCCGATTTTGTTTTTCTCAGGTTTTTGTCTGAGGAGGAATATGATTGTAGGTAATGTAGGAATCAGCAACGCTGAATCCAATACACTGGTTTTCTAACCCAGTTTCTTTTCTCATCCACAGTCTGAATTACCAAGATACTTAGGAAGTATGCGTCAACCTTTCCCCATGCAGATCTATGATAACCATCCCTCTTGGTTTTAGCTCAGTTGTGTAAATGTTACAGTTGTGTAAATGCTTTTTTGGTGTGGGTGCCAGTTTACACAGTTCCCAGCTCTGGCTGTTCTCTTCCTATGCTACCCCTCCAGCTGGCTGGTGTAGCTGGTTGGGGGGCTCTGGATGAACTGTCAGGAAACTTATCTGGATTAAAATAGTCTTTTTTGGATAGGATCCTTTCTAACTTGGGTGAGTTGTTTGATCTGGTTTATGTGTAGTTTCACAACTGTAACTGAGCAACTGGAAGGAAGGTACCAGAGTAGGAGTGAGGGAGAGGAGATGGGATCTACTTAAGCCATTACTTCTGAAAGAATTGGACATGTAACTGTGCCTTGAAAAATGGAGGTGATAGATCTGGGCATCCATCAGTGCTTGATCATTTGATGGCATTAAGATATGGGATATTTTGGTTTTCTACTATGCATTAATTTGACATTGTAGTCCCAAAGTGTGTGGAAAAAAAGATTTCATTTCATGGTAGGAGTGTTGTGCTGATTAGACGGTACATTTTTTGCAGGCATATGGTTCTTTTGTATTTTAGTTATCATTTCAATCAGCTTTCCAGCTACCAGTGTAAGATCTAATGATGGCCAAGAAACTTTTGTTCTCATCTTTCTTTGTTTATAATGTGGGCACATCAGTTGCTGTCGTCCAGCCCTCTGAAAGGGTAGCTCCTGGGGAAAATACTCACCTTTTTCTTATATAAGGGAGATTGATTGAAAGTAAAGACCAAAGATGTTTATCATACTTTAGGTTATCTGCATCTATGTGAAGATTAAATATGAGGACATCTGCATATAAATTACTTATAAAGTGATCTTTTGACAGACTCACGATGTCTTTCTTTGCCCTGTGTTATTTGGAATATACTCTGCATTGTCTGTTGAATTTGATTTGGTTTAGACATATGTGAGAATTTGCACTCGCTCGCTTGCTCTGTGTCTTTCTCTCTTTTATTTATGCATGATGGACAGTACTGATTTCTAGTTATGCTGTGTCCATATTACATTAGCAGGTATATTGACTGTGTTGTCTATTATTTTCAGGCACGTGGCCATGGAGGTTATGATTCTGATTTTAGTGATGAGGAGAATGGAGAGAAGTCTGTTCAAAAGACTAAAAGGTAATGTAGTACAGAATTAACTACATTTTGTGCAAATGGCCTATTACTGTGTATAGAAGATTATGCTATGGTATGTAAATCTGGTATTGAAATGGTTTTTGAAAACTCAATCTCTTTGATTCCTGCATCTCCTCATGTCAAGCTTGCCAAAGCATGTCATCTCCCAGGGGCAGCTGATTAAGATCCGTTCTGCCATGTCCATCTGGAGTCTCTATGCCCCTCAGTTCTCGGAGCAGAGTGTTTCATTTTTCTGAGCATTAGTCTCAAGTGCTGGGGTTTGGCTGCGCTGTTCACTTCACTGTGATCCATGAGGACACGTGGAACTGCTAAGAGAGCAAGGCAAAAAAGACCAAGTGGCAGCAGGCTTTCTAGATATAAAACACCTGCTTGGAGGAAGTGAAGAACTGATCCTACTTGTTTATTATTTAACTTGTGAAGAGACCTGGGAATTGGTGAATTGTGTTGTACTCAATCCTTGAAATGTAACTACACATCTCTTATTTGAGATCACTTTTGCCAGTTCTTTCAGTGGTTCGCACAATTAGTGACCTTGAATTTTGTAGTCTGATCTCATTATATTATTAAGATTTTTATTTATTTATGTATTTATTTTGCTTTGGCACCATGGTCCTTCGACATTTACTACATGGTACTGAACATTTTGCCTGCATTATGCATATATTTTTCTTACCTTTTCCTGTCTCTCCCTTGTTCTGTTATTGGACTTTAATTAAGAAGGCTTTCTGGAAACTTTCCTAGGACTCTTGCATATTTTCCTTTGTAATAAAATTGAAAGAATGGGTTTTGTAGTGTCTGCCTGCATTCTGGGAAAAAAATGTCATGTTTTAATCATTGGAATAATAGCAGGCATTGTGCTGTTCCATTTATTTTATAAATATAGCTGTTCTCCATTAAAACAGTGACTGGTTTTGTTCAATTTTCATTTTCTTTAAAAGGCCATTACACATTATACCATTCCGCTTTCTAGGTGGAATATTAACTAACCATCAGGAGCCTTTCAAAAATATCATCATTACCCTTTTTCTGGCACACTGCTGATTTGCAGTAGGGCTTTTATGTGCGTTCATTGTATATGTATATATCCTTTTCTTGCTCTATGACGATATTTATTTTCACTTTAAGGAAAATAGTAGTCTTAATTTTTCTCCATATTGCTGTTTTATAGAGTCTCCTTATGGGAATTTTGTGCCTACAGATCCTTTTGAGCAAATGATACCCTTAGCTTCTAGAGTCCTGTATTCCATAGCTTGAAATATAAATTCCCTGGCTTGCTTTCTACAGGTTTCTGACTTCCATTCTTTCTGCCAGCTGATAATTATGGAAAAATCTTTACTTCACCTCTATTGAGGAATGAAACTAATTAAATATACCTTTTACTAGCTAAAGTGCATCACTTTATATTTAACTTTTTATTACTTTGTTGAATTCTGAAAGTATTTTTAGCTGCCCACTGACAAGTATGGTTCACAACACAGTACTTAAGTTTTAAATTAGCGATTCTTGTGGTTACACTAAGAGAGGCAGAGCTGTTTAATGAGGTGTTGAGATATTAGCATGAAAGGGTGGGATAGAGTTACTAGCAGTCACTCTTACTCAGTGAACATACTGTCCTTCCTGTTCCTACTTGGCCGTGTAGCTGAGATTTATAGAGGGCTTAAATGTGGAGTGAAACTGAGGAATCTTCAGGGTTTTTTTCATTGTGGTTCTATAGTGATAATATTTATAAAAATAAATATTACAAATTGTTGTTTTAAGCACTTTTCTTTAAATGCTGACTGTAAGCGAACGCCTTTCCCATTTTGTTCTGCAAATGAAGTAAAGTCTAAGCTGATGTTGGTTCTGTAGTTTGGTTTTATTCATGTAGAAACTAGCAATATATGTTATATACAGTTTTTGTTAGTCAAGTTAGTGCAAAGTTTGGCATACGGAAATTTTATTGCTTATGAAAAGTTCTTGACTAACTTTTCTTCCTTTTTCCCCCCTACCTGTAGTATAAAGGAAGATGGCCTTCTGATAAAGCCATTCCAAAAAGCAAAACAAGGCACTGTGGTTCACAGACAATTCGCAGCTGAAGAATGGGATAGGTATTTTTTATCTATTGCTTTTGTGAGGCATTTTTCCCTTAATGTAAAGATAGCTTTCACTCAAATGGATTTGTTATCAACAGGGAAGAAGCAAGAAAAAGAAGATTTCACTTGATAGCGATGGATGCTGTATCCTTCTATTTCATTTTTCTTCAAGTTTGAAGGTGGGGCACAGGTTATCCATTATGGTGAAATACTGGGATTTTTCAGTTATCACAGCAGTTGACAGTGCAGCACCAGATACTGAGTCATTCTTCAAATTAGCTTCTTTTTCTTGCTGAGATATCTCTGAGAATGCTTCTACTGAGTAGAGGCATTTCGGGATTCTTCCTATATTCTTGTTTGTCCTGTTTGAGACAAAATTATTACACAGTGAATTTTATTTAGACTGGCACAAAGACACTTTGCTCTTTCCCTTGAGTTTATACAGAACATAATTCTATATAAGGCTGCTATTATCTGTGGACAAATACATTTCTACTGGAAATTTAAGAATTAAATTTAGTTAATTGCATTAGTTAATTCAAAAGTCTATTCAAAACAGCCTTATCTCCAGTAATATCTTCTACAGATACTCTAATGTAAGCTTGTTTAATACCATATGCAGTTTTATTTTAGGGATTTTAAAAATTTCTTAATCATATTTCATGCGTAATTTGTAACTATTTTTATAACTACTACCTTATTTAGATTACAACCTTTCTCCTTTTATTTAGTTTTCTCCTGGGGCAGTCATTACATGTTTTTGACTGAGTGTATCTGAAATACTATCAGTTCCTTGTTTGTTTAAAGAGCTGTTCTTCAGCAGTAACAGTTAATAAATAGGAAAGTAAAGACTAATGAAATATGGAAGAACTTACTTAAATCTGGAGACTCCAGTAACCAGAAAGTAACTTCTCCTAACCTGCTTAGAATTTGGCCAGGCACTACATAAACCATCGTATGCCTGTAAAGGGGACATATCTTAATCAGTCCCACTGACATTGTAGACTGTTATTAGCCACAGAAAAGCCTGTATATTCTGGAATGACTACAAAACTCATTGTGTAGAGACTTTTGTGAGTTTCTGCTGATGTTTTTGAGGGGTTCCTATTTAAAACCTTTACTGTTACGCAGTTTTAATGCCTAGTAACTCAAATGGCAGCACAAAATAGTATGTTGTGTTAAATGTGTTTAATCGTGCCAGTTAAACCTTCTGGGCTTGCTTCTCTGTTTCTTCTATTTGTGGTGGAAATTATAAAAAGACACATACTGAGGTTAAATTAACTTTTTGGGGGCCTTTGGAAAATAAAATGTTGTCTCAATGAAATTCTAATGCATGTCAAAATAGTAGGTTGATACAAATTATTCACACTGATGCAATAGTTGCCAGGATATGTACCAGGAGAGAATGTATTTCTTAATTTGCTGCTTCAGAAACATCATACAAGTTAATTGAAAATATTATTAAGTAGCCATATATAATGTTTTTATTTGTGAAGATGCTTATTTTCTGAATAAGTAATTACATATTTTTGCTCAAATTATGGTACAAAATGCGTTTCAAATCATCTCTCTAAGGCCGAAGTCTTCTAAAAAAAGCATTACATATTTTCCTGTAATTTTAATCTCCAAACTAAAGCAGATAACTTTTATTTGTATGTTGATGGTAAAATGTAATAAATTCTTCAACTTTAGTAGCCAGACTATTTTTATAATACAAAAATACAAACCTGTTTTAAACCAAAACTGCAGTACTAAGAAGCTGTTGTCTAAATTACAGTTGAAAAAATGAACCCAGTTTCTATGTATATGCGTACAGAGCATCTTTGATAAAGACAATTTTATAAAAGTCTGGCAACTGAATGAGGTTTTAAAGATGAAATTGCCTTGAATTCCTGTATTTGGAAAGTAGGTTTTATGGGAGCTTATTAAATAAAAATTGCTCATTAATTACTTCCTTTCTGGAAATTACTGAACTGTTTTTGAGAAAAAAAACTTCTTTCTGTTAAGTATATAAAAAGTTTTTATTATTTTTTTAGCTTTAAACTATGGTAAAATAAAAGAAGATAAGTTCTGAAACAATCCTTAATTGCTTTATTCAGTACGAAAGACATAAGAAGTTTGTGAATGACTACATTTTATACTATGGTGGCAAAATAGAGGATTTCCGACGTTCTGGGTAAGAACCATTAGCAATCTTTCTCCTCGTGCTCCCAAAGCACCCCTGTTATGTAAAGCCATTAAATATATATTATAGCTTTGGGGGGAGCAGGGAATGTGGCTACGTATCAAATTGCTAATTCTTTTGGTCACAAATAGTAACTACAGTCATTGTAAATATTCAAAACACAGAATTGCCTAGTTTCGTTTTCCACCATTGTTTTTATATAAGAACTTACCATGAGCTGAATTATTCTTGTTTTGTTGTGTAGAAGGAAAGATGATAGGTGAACATTAATTGACGGTACGTTGAGAAATATCTGGCAGTACCTTCAAAATAACAATCTGAAATACTTTTGAAATGTGCAGAATTGCTATCCATTGTCCAGAATAATGATAACCTTCTTTAGAGCCATCTATAACTGCCTTCTAACATTACTGTCTTCAATAAAAAGTATAAAAAGTATAAAAAGTATTTTCAGACAGGATCAAGTCATCCACGGTTTCAGTGGCCATTTTCCACTGTGGATTTTTCATTTGGGAAAAGGTATGCCAGGGAATAGTTTGATAGTTTTATTCCATAGCAATATATTCCTTTATGTGGTGAGGTGGAGATCACAACTGTGAAATGCTGATGTTTACCAAATTATTAATTGACTAACTTTTCATTTTAATGTTACATTGTACTAAAAAAAAAGTGTCCTTTTATAGAGCAAATGACAAGACGGATCTTGATGTTATCAGAGAAAACCATAGATTCCTGTGGAACGAAGATGATGAAGCAGACATGAATTGGTACTTGGAACTATTATAGAACATGTTATTTTTAGATCACTTGTACTAAATTTGTGGTGTCCCCTACTAATTAAGAATTACTGTGCATACTTAGTGATTGTTCTTTGATCTTTAATGCATTTGAAAATGAAAGACCTTTAGGAGGTCTTTCATACTGTAATACTGCTCAGTGGCAAAATGAATTGATGACAGAAAGAACTAAGAAATACTTATGCATTCTGTGAGATCCAAATGACTCTTCTGAAAACGCTGAAGGAAGCCTAGTTTGAAAAAATATAGTTTAATTTGTGCTGTAGGTATATTTTAGATGTATTTTTCCAGTTTTATGGAAATTACCCCTTAGCTCAATGAGTATATTTCTGTTGCATTTCTAGTTCTGCAACTTGTGTTCATCGGATGAAACAACATGTCTTTGTCTTGCTAATGTCATTACAATGTAAAATGAATTGTATCATGTTCTATATTTAATAAAAAATAATACCTTTTGTTATAGGGAGAAGAGGCTTGCAAAGAAGTATTATGATAAATTGTTCAAAGAATACTGTATAGCAGATCTCAGTAGATACAAAGAGAATAAGGTACGTTTCATTATTGTAAATCATCTTGGTTTTAAAGTATGTCCTTTTTTAAAAATTGCTTTATGGTTGTGGATATGTTGTGACACCAGAATGTTAGTACCCCTTCCCTAGAAAGAGAATTCTGAGAACTTGTCAAGTTATTTAATAAGCAGCAGCAGTTTGAATCCAAGCATTGTCACTGCCCCAAAAATGTGTTTCTGTGGGAATAGGAGCATTTCTGTCAGATGGTGTTTTATGAAGAGGCACATTGTGTGTAAGAAAGGCAGAAAATGCAGAGAGGTTAAGGAGAGAAGACTGGAGAGGTCTGCCTGGAGAGACGCACTAGATGAAGCCTAAAAAAACCCTGGGAATGTTACTGTTAAAAAAAAAGAAAAAAAAAGAAGAGTCTAAAAAGAGAGAGGTTTGTCTTTGAATGCTGGCAGAAACAATTTTGGAAATGTCTGTTCTAAAGCAGCATCTTTTGCGGGTTGTTCTTTTCTGTTTATGGAAACAGGATTTGTATGTTCCTTGTAAGTAAATAGAATTTCTTAAGAGAAACAGCCCAATTCCAGCACCAGTATTTCTTCTTAACCGGAACAGCCTTTGTTGTTCCCAAGTGTTCGACTGACTAACCTCTTAGTCAAAAAGAATATGTGAATTTTCTGTTGTGATTTTGCAAAGAGTGTTGCTGAACTCAGGTGCATCTTAGTGTTGTTAGCCCATAGTAACAACCCAGCCCTGCAAACAGTGTCTTTATAAAGTTCTTTGAGACTATTTATAGTATTGAAAATTACATTCACTGGGAAATATTTGCAAGGACTGGGCTTAAACTCTAATATTAGTCAGAAAAGATGACAGTCTTCTGAAGAAAATTGGAGCAGAAAAATGCAAAAATTAAATGAAAATTAACAAAAAGTAAAATGCTGAAGATTCTTCCCTCCTTTTTTTTGAGTAAATTTGATTTTATTTTCCTATAGCTGTTTCATATCCCTCAATCTCCGCCCCGTCCCCCCAACTGATCTTCCTGTGAGCATGCTTAGAGATTTTGTTTCTTTTGCTACTGTGCCAAGTTTCCATATGTTTGCTGTCTTTTGTGGGAAACTGTTCTGCCCCAGTTTCCGTGTTTTTTTTTCTTTTGTGTGTGTTGCGTGAACAGTGTTTCCCTGTCAGACTTCAAATGTGGCTGTCCTAACTTTGAGGTCACTCTGAATTCCTATTTGTGCTCGTATCTCATTACCTGTATTTTTGGAATTGCCATGCCAGCATCACTCTGCTGTATCATGTATATTAGGTTATGCTTTCTGTTCTCAAATACGTTTTGACCATGTGAGAGTCCTTTCTTAGAAATTCTTAGAAAAATAGAAAAAATTAGATTTTTCTCAATTATTCATTTATCCATGCCCATGTTTGGTACAGAAGGATGTCAAAGCAGGTTTTTTTCTTGGAAGTCAGAAATAGGCTGCTGATCCCATTCACACCAATGGAATGCAGTCTGTGCTTTCAGATTTTTCCTGCCTTGATTCTTTTTCTGCATTTCCAGAAACGGGAAGTTGGATATCTTTAGCCCCTCGTGCCTTCTGTTTTGCAGTGCTGGTGCTGTGAGAGGTACAGGATGGGTAACAAGCTTCTCAGTTGGCCAACCTTTCATATGATTGTTGTTGATGCTTTATATGATGATGCTTCATCTTGATATAAGAAGGAATTTTTTTACAGTGAGAACGTTCATTCGCTGGAACAACCTCCCTGGTGACATGGTAGAGTCCCCATCACTGGAGGTTTTCAAGATGCGATTGCGCAGGGTGCTAGATAATCTCAGCTAGGCTCCCTTTCCCATGAAAGGTTGGACCAGATGATCTTCTGAGGTCCCTTCCAACCTGGACTGTTCTGTGATTCTATGGTTCTATATCCTTCTAGATGGTGTCAAAGTAAAGTTGGAGATAGTTTTCTGTGATGTTTTTAATGTATATATATTGCATGGATTGAGACTTGCACATACGTACTCATCCGTCTTTTCACAACTGTAATTGTTTTGTGACTAGCCAAAATCTCCTAGCCAGCTCATTTTTCTAAAGACCTCTGCATAGATGTTGTAGCTCAGATCTCATTTAGAACTTTTCTTCTGAGAAAAAACACTGTTTTCCTAAGTACTAGCTAATGATAAGGATGAGTTTCATGGGAGGGGCTCTCTTGAGGTCTGAAAAATAAGCAGAGCACCTTGTCAAAGACCAAAGCTCAAAAGAAAACAGTAAGAAGCCCCAAGACATACGAACGACTGAGGCCACAGCCGCACTCCAGTTGCTGGTTCAGACTGTTTCACTCACATACGTGCATGCATACATACATACACACACAGAGATGGCTGGGACCCCCCTGTGCTCTCATCCTTAGAGATACACAGGTGCTCTCACACCCAGAGCTAGCCAGTGGAGACCTTCCTTGCTCCCAGGCAACTTCACCTAGCTGATGGCTAGTCTGGCTTGGTCCTCACTGGTGCTCACACTCTCACTTACACATCTGCACTCACTTTGGTTGGTGGCACTGCAGGCAAATGGGACCCTGCGACCCACGATCCCACTTTTCTTTGTGTAGTTAGGACATATAATCTTTTCCTTCTCTTTTAATGAGAAATGCCAAGGTGACCCTCTGTTGTGAGGCTACTTACTGGAAGAGGGTGCTCTGACAGCTCTTGCTTGTTTTGGGTCTGTTACTCCTTACAGTTTCCCTAGATCAGAATTTTTTAGGTCAAGGTTGTCTGAAACTTCAGTGCATCTTGTCTGCAAGCTTTGAGGCTGATAAATGACTGACTGTATTGTCAGATAGTTTAGTTCTATTGTCAGTTTTGCAATGCAGTAAGGGAGAGTGCTCTGCATGTAATTTTACTTTGATACGCATTGGACTAGAAATGTTCTCTTCTCTTTGTTGTCTTATTTTCCTAGAAAGGTTCTTACTTGCTGTCTCTGTGCTTTGTTTTGTAGCTTAACAGATTGGAAATGTCTCCTATTTCCTAAGAAATGAAATCTGTCTGACACCTGGTCATTAAACAGAATACATTTTATTCTTTTGTTTTTATTTCCAGATCATTTTCAGATTTCTAGGCCAACTTGTCTTCCACTTGGTAATATTAACATGTTCACTTTTGTCCATGTTTTTCAGCATGGAGACTTTCCTGGGAAAATAAAAATATTTAAAATATCCATGGTATTTTTCCACAATGTTGTCTAAATTCATACATTTCTTGTTTTCTGAAAGAGGTGACTGTGAACATGTTAGTTGTTGCTGCAGCCAATGCATATTACACAAGCAGTCCCTATTTAATTTGGGAATTTTATTATTTATGATATTAAATGGTCTTTGACATTTTTAAAACTATCATTTCTAACTAAGTTAGCCATTTGATACTCTTGTGAAACATCTGTTTTGGAGTTGTTCTATTTGGGCTTGGTCTACCTTGTAGAAATAGCTCATTTAGGATCTTGTTGAACTCATTTAACAAAGAAGATGAGGCAGAATAAATGCTGTCTGCTGACGATGCTTTTGCATTCCTTAATGTTGCAGGCTGACTACTCAAGAACCTATCCTAATTTTTAATTTTCCTATATAATTTAATCTGTTCCTGATATTTTAGCTTAGTTAGAGGAATTCAATTATATTTACTTTTTATTTTATTGTTTCTTTTTGGCCTTGGTCACTATCTGTCATTTTCCACTAGTTGGTGGAAGAACGATTTGCAAAAACGTATGCAGATGAGGACAGCTTTTGTCCTAGGTGTGCTACAGGTGGTTCTGGCTCCTTCCTTTCTTTTATTTTCCTTATTTTTCTTGATATCATTACAGTAATACTCTGTAAGGATATAATCTGATCTATATCATACTGAGTCAAATTTGGACCATGAAAGAAAATTTGTATAAAAGTCTACTTCAGTAGGAAAAGTGAGCATGGATAACTTGGTGATTGGTGAAGTAGCAGATGGACTATGAAAAAGCAAACATGCAGATAAGGTCGAATTGTTTTTCACTCTTTATTGCCAGCAGCACACACGTGCAAAATTGGTGCCAAAATACTCTTGACGTTTAATCGTAAACTTGCAGTATTTTTCAATTGCATCACAAGCTTTTCAGAATTAGAATACCCTGTAAAGCAGCAAATATCCTTTAAAAGAGCAAAACCAGTTACCATCACTCTTTGGATCAACTAGTTTCCATCATGAATTCTACATTTACAGATGTATTTTACATTCTGTTTTACTGAACTGTTCAGCACAGTTCTTGGTTTTTGCAATTGATTAATTTTTGTTTGACTGAAGCGTGAGTGGTATAATGGTACTTTAGACCACACCGCAGATTTGTAGAGTAGGCCAAGCACAACCTGATCCAGCCTTAGCAAGCTGTCATCATACACAGTATGATAGCAGAACCTGATCTTCTCCTGTGATTTTTTTACTAGTGAAACCAGTAGGTGTGAAAACATTGTTTATGTTATAATACCAATTTGAAAATTAGTGGACTGATGTAAAGAGGCAAATATTTTGTTGGTGTACAAATTTTTAGTTTTCCTAGACATTTTCTATGTAATATATTGACTTGGGGAAAATCAGTGCTGACAAAACATTTGGCTACTGATGTTTTTCTGCTCAGTTTTTGCAGCTTTGTTATTAAGGTGCAAAGCATTTTTATGAGAGTATGGCACATTCTTAAAAGCCAAACCTTTTGTTTCCCTGTTTTTTCTGATGTTCTTTGAACCACATACCACTTCATGCATGAGAACTTCGTGCTGTTGCCCTTCAGATAAAGAATTATTACAGTTTATTAAAAAAATCAACATTAAAGACTACACACAGCAATAGATACTTGTACCTCTGTACAGTGTTTAAAATTAGATTAAAAACATGAAAAATCAAGTATATTACAGAATTTATGCCTGCATCTACAAAATGCACATTTGTGTGGGTTCAGTCTATGAGTGCGCCAAGAGAAGGTTCATATTCCAAAGGATGCTTTGGAACTCAGGTGCCAACAATGGGCTTTGCAGCCATTTTTGTACCTCTTTGATTTTGTAAGCCTTCTTCCCCCTCTCCCCTCCCCATCTTTTAACATGAAGTTCAGAGTCTTCTGTGCTACAGAGCAGCAATTTTATCTTGTCATCCTGTGTTCATGAATTTTAAATCAAAATAACAGACAGCCCTTTTTGGAGAAGTTTGCCTCTGAGTTTTATCCTCTCTTTCTACTTGCTAGTGAAAATAAAATTGTTTTTCCCAGGCTGTTCTCACTCCCTTCCATCTTCAATCTTTTCACTAGGCTACTTGCCATTTTGAGAGGATGAAGCAGATTCTACTGGAAAACAGAAACAGAGGATGGGTTATCTACATGTGAAGTTTCTAGGCAATGTAAAGAGAAATACAACTTAGTTGTTGGGTTGGGTTTTTTTGTCTTAGTCTTTAGGGTGTAAGAGGTGATCCACTGATATGTGCTAATAATGACTTTTCAGTATTCCAGTGGTCATCTCACTTTTTAGTGTGGACAAAATTGCAATGAAGTATCTGGTAAAGTCAGTCTATCCTAATTTCCTATTTGTTCTTCTGCCTCCTATGAGGCCTTTTAGAAAGTTGCTGTTCAGTGCTGAACAGCATCTACTGGAATTTGAATTACATGCTTAAATTGGAATCCTTCTGGCGAGCAGAGGCAGAGAGGTATTTTTAATTAACAGAAAAAGAAATTAAATTTTACTAACCAGGATTGAATGGATGAACCATGTGCAGGACATCAGTCAACTGAAAGTATTCTTTATGTTACTGAATACCTTGACTATTCACAACTTAATTTTGGTTCTTAACAGTTTGGATTTAGATGGCGACATGAGAAAGAAGTAATTTCAGGAAAAGGTAATGCTGTCTTTCATTTTATATTACGTTTCTCCTTAATGCTTTTCTTGCTGCTTTTTGACATAATTTTGTTAGACAGTATTTGACAATACCGGTAAGTTTATCAGATAATAATGGACCTAACTTCTAACTTTGCTGTTTTATGCCACATAGCTCTAGAGTGCATGCTGATCTGCATATATTAAAATTAAGACAACATATGGCTTATTTTCACAAGGTCAGATTTGTAACGAACACCAACATAATGCATTTGATAATGTAGAATTTCATGGATCTGTTTTTTAGCTGCTTTTCTCCAGTAGTTCTATGTTACCTCATTAGTCTTTGATACCTTTAATTGAAGTCTCTCAATACTTTTCCTCAGGAAATAATTTTCTTAATAGTTTCTCCAGTGCTGTTTTGCAAAATGTTAACTTTTTAATTAAAGTTCCATGTGTGATGTCTGTTTTACACTAAAATGGTTTTGAAAGCTTCAGTGGCAATCAGTGGGAATGGTTGTCATGTTTCCCAGTCCTGTTTCTAAATCAGTAGCTTATTCTGGCTGCTTCTGTGTGTGAGTTCTTACTGATGTGTTGTTGGGACTTTACACAGTGGTCCCCATTCCATGGCTGAGGTGCATGGACTTTTTCCGGTAGCTGAACAAGCAAGAAAATGATGTGAATGTGGGTAGATCTTCATACACATGTACTGTTTTCAGAAGTCATGCATGCATATGCAAGAAAATTGCATGGAGTGATACTGTTGATCAGAACAGTTCTGCAAACAGCTCTACTTATTATAATATAAGAAGTTAGAAATACGCTTGTTTTTTTAAAAAAAATTGTATTTCACAGCAGTAAGTGTGAACGTTAATTGTGGGGTTTTTTAAGCTATAAAGATTAAAGCTCCTAAAGATAGTTGTAGTCATATGTTGAATTCAGCACTACAGGTTATATTAACAGATAGTTACACTTGAAATAGCTACATGCTTTATTGAGTGCTTTAAAAAGATAATTAAAATTAAATGAGAAATGAGTAATTTATGAACAATTATGTCTTCATGGGGAAAAAGAATTTAAGGCTGCATTGTACTTTTAATATCTGGTACTCCATATTTAAAAATGTGGAGAGAAAGTGCAGAATTACATGTTTTTAATGAAATCCTAATGAAAAGCATACAATTGGAATTGAGAAATAGTATCTTTCACCACTAAGGGGCGCAAGAATTCAGCCTTGTGTATTAGACGCTCTTTTCAAATGCAGTTTCAAATGATCATTTAAAAAAAGAAATGAATCTTTAATGCCGTTCTTTTGCTATTTTTAAGTATAAATCAGTAATATACGGTGCTTTAATTAAATGTAACAAAGCATTAATACCTACCTGTCTGATAGTTCACACTAAAAAGGAGAGCATGTGCTTATTTTAGCTGTGACAATAATAGTGGTGATGAGAACCACTGCTGGTGGACTGTACTATGGTTTGGGGTATGTTAAGAAGGGAACATAGGAATGGGTTACTCACATTTGGTTGCTTTCTTTTCAATGTCTGTCTTTGTAAGGTCATGGAGAAGAAGAAGGGTTAAGATGAGTGAAAGGAGAGGTATCACTTGTATTACTAATTGTAAATGCCAGATTATTTCTTTCTCTTCTTTTCTTTCCCACTCCAATCTTTTGCTGTAGGTGTTTTGAAAGGAGGTCATATTGGAGATTGCTGTTGTATCTCTTTAAATTTAAAATGTAGCCTTAACGGTGGTTAATGGTGTCATAACGTTGCCAGTTTCAATAAATGGTTCCACAAAATGGGCATTTTCTTAATTAAAATCTCAAGTTAAGGTAGAAACCCTAGTATAAATTTTATAAATCAGTGAATAGTAGGCACATGAGTTAGTTGGTCTGAAAATAAATCCTTAAAATGAAAAGCTTTTAAGCTATTTAAAAAATATATTTGACATGCCTTCCCAAGTACTTTGTCTCTACTTTAAAAGCATGAATAGTAAGGTATGGCATAAAATTTTAAAATAAAAGGTATTTTAGACAAAAGGCGATAGTGGTAAAAGTTTTCTGTAGGAAAAGAGGTAACAAGTTCATTGGGTAGAGGTGAAATAGGACTTTTTCAGCAATATGCAGAAAGAGCAAAGCTGAACATCTGGGTATATTTGCTGTTTTCTACTTATTTGTATTTGTAGATTAAGTAGTAAAATACTCAAACCAGACATGTTATTTGGCAAAATAGGGTATAATACCTGCAAATTGATCTACTCTCAAACTACTATCAAAGTAGTGTCTTTCTTAGCCTATTTTATATATGTATAAATACACATATAATATACTTTACCTTATTTAAACAAATGTTCTTCCAAGCCTGTTTCCGTTTATTTTTTCCTCAGTAATTTCCTCCATGGAAAATAGGCAGGGTATCAATAACTGGACAGTGCATCGTGTATCCATGTACCAATCTGGTACATCTGAGTTCTGATCAAAATGCATTAAAATCAGACTTTTGGCTCTCTAAATTTCCTTAGTATATTTAATTTTCAGTACTTAATTTAGTTTGTAGTACTTATATTTTCCACCTATTCTGCTCTTCGGCAAGAAGCAGAAGGTGTTAATAGTTTTTGAAAGCACACATTTAACAACCAGATTATAGGAGTTACAATTCTGAACATGAGGGCAATAACTTCCCTGCTGCTCATAGCAAGGTGACAAGACTGCAGATGGAGATGGAATTTTGGACATACATTTTTCTTGCTGATTAAATTAGGTAACTTCCACTTGGCTGATTTCTGTGTCTTCCTTTCTTGGACATCTAACTGTGGCAAAAGTCATGTTTCAAGTACTGAATAATCTGATCCGCAGTTCCGTTTGGTTTTGGTTCTCCATATACACGATGGGGATTATAATGATCTCTTACTTTGCAAAAATATGTTTTTTAATGCTTTTATGACATTCGGATATACTAGAGTGATAAATACTACTGAAAAAGCCTTCAGAAAGAGTGGAATTCTGTATTCAAGTCAAGGTTTGAATATGTGTTGTAGGGATTGCAGTGTGAAAGGAGGGTAAGAGAAGCCTGGCTGTTTATACACGTGTATGCATGGAGCAGGGATCTACTAAAAAAACCACCACCATTATTTCAAATATTTAGATGATTATAAATGCAAGTAAATGTGTAAGGGCACAGAATTATGGTGGTTTACACAGTCAAGTTCTGGTTTACCTGAGAATTCATTGCTTGCCTTAGCAATCTGAAGATACTGTTCCAACTCTAGTCTTGTGAACATACCCAGTTTCACATTCAAAATGTAGAATATCCAAAATGGATTTTACATACTGTAAAGAGCAGCTAATCATAAATAAACCTGATGTATCTCTCTTTTCTCTCTGCCTGTTTTCCTGGGTTTGTTTTGGGATTTTTTTCAGAAGATGTGAAGTAAGCAGAGTCTGGTTAAGTTCCAAAAAGCTTTATATAGTATAAATTTTTCCTTGTAGATTTTTGCTTCTTTGTAACGGATATAAATTATTTCTGATGACACAGGGTACTGATAGCCATACCTTACATAGGGTTAAACATATTTAATGTATATTAATTTGAAACTTTTTGTTTTAAATGGGAGTCCTGGGGTTTTTTTTTTTGGTTCAAGTGTTAGCATTGCAAGTGGTTTTACATTGCAGAACTGAAGTATCTGAGGACACTGCCAATCCATTAGTTAGCAGCTTAAGCAGAATGTTCTGAGGTTAATCGTTCACCAACAGTCCTGGTTGTGAGCCTATTAATACACATCCTTACTGCCAGCTCTGCATACAAATCAGTCTTCTGCAAAGGGAATATATGTATCTTTAATACTGCAATATTGGGAACCCAGTGGTGTAAATAACATTGATTATGTGCAAATTGTTTTAAAATTAGTGTTGTATTTAACATCATAAACCCAAGGAAGCTTTTAAAGCTGCCGTATAGTTTCTCACAGAATTGGATTTCCTTTTCTTAAAAGAAAAGTAAAGTGTTTATGGAAGGTCATCAGAATACAAATTGTATGTCCAGTATATCAGGTAACTCTTCAGAGTTCAGTATTAAGCTTATTATTTCATAACATATGCCTTTATCTATACATTGTAAAACACAGTTCAGGTTATGTTCTTTCTTTGCAAATATGCAATATTAGACAAGTATGATTGATTGCTTTGTCATTATCTGTTATTGTTTCCTTAATGTAGATGTTACTTTTAGATTTGGGCTTTTTTATTTCAAAGAAATGGAAAACAAAAAGCAAAAACTGAGCAAAACTGGACATAACAACCCCAAACCTATGCTTGTTAATCACTGAACCATGGTTTGCTGTTTTTGACCTCTTTAAAGGTCAGTTTTCCTGTGGAAATAAACACTGTGATGAGAAAGAAGGCCTGAAGAGCTGGGAGGTGAATTTTGGTTACGTTGAACATGGTGAAAAGAGGAATGCACTTGTGAAATTGAGTAAGTCAGCCCTTCAAGGATATGTTCATTTAAAAGAAGACAGGTATCTTGTGCTTTAAAAGCTATCGAGTGAGACCCAATGATAATGATATTAGTTCATGCAAAATGGAAAATGCTGAATAGGAGATAATTTTGTTAATTAATTACAGGTAGTATGATGGTCTTGATTTAGAGAGATTGGCTATCATTATATATGACAAAGTTGTTACAGGTTGAGCACTTCATGCTGTATAATTGGTGGTGTCATAAAATTAGAATAACTGATTATAAGCTGTTTTTTATGCAAGGATGTCTGGTTTTAACGGACAATACTGCATTGCGAGGAGGGTTTCATCATTGTCATTCCTTAATCAATTACGTGGCTTAGGAGTCCTTAGGGCTTTGGACCAGACAACTTCTTGCACACCTTCAGCTCTACTAATTTTATTTTTAATACTTATGTTTTCTTCCAAAAATTCGAACTTGAATTAAATCACTTCCTTTTCCAATCTTGTCTCTTGAGTGGGATTTTCTTATTCAATATAGTGTACATTTTGATATGTTCATCAGATAATTAAACTTACCACAGTTTACACAGTTACTTTGTGTAAACAAGCTAATGGTGTATTCTTTCTTTTGTGCACAAGATGCTCCATGTGGCAGCACTTGGTCTCTGGCAAAGCTCTAAGAGACTCACGGGTCTTCAGTATAATTGTAGAACAATTTGATCTGTCCACAAAGATCCATAAAATGGGATATCTGTATGTGATAAGCACTGATACTTTTTTATGAAGAGTTGCCAGTGCTAAACCTGTGATCTTTCTCCAGGTTTAGTAAAATCTGGGTTTGTACTGAAGACTTTTGTCATGGTATTTTTCTCAACCCTGGCTGCAATTACACTGTAACTTTTGTTTTGAAGGAAAAGCTACTGAAGTTGGAAGATAGTGTTCTATCTAGTTTTATATATGTATTAATAAGTTTTGTTAATTATGCTTATCAAATACATGGGTGTAATGTTCTTATTGTCTCTTTTTCAGGACTATGTCCAGAATGTTCCTACAAACTAAACTTTCATCACCGGTAATGAAATATTTTGAAAATATGGGGGCTGAATTATTGATAGATTACAGTTATGATGAACAACAAATAGGGGGAAAACTTCAGCTAGATAATTAGGAACTTCCTTTATGGTGAAATAGATTCTGTTCTGGAGTTCTTATAAAGTCCTTGGCTTGACACTGTTGATGTCAAGTTAGATATTGTTGTGCTAATGAAAGTACAAAACCCCTCAATCTGGAAGAATCCCATCCTCACCCCCACGAAAGTTTCCTTTGAGTAATTTTAGGCCAGTGATTATTTTTCTTTTCTGAAAGTTTATGCAAAACACTGTCTTTTTTATTTTCCCTCTTGCTGTGTTTAAGAGCTGGAATGCTTTTCCTTTTCTTAAAAATAGTGGGTTTATGTGTGAGTCAAGTGACTGTTGAAATTTTGAATTTGAGTATTTGTTCTTCTTTAAGAATAACTTAATAATAGGAGAGAAAAATAGTGAAGTTTGAGCCTATAAAATGTGTGCATTTTTGATTTTTTTTTTATTATTATCTATGATCATACTGAATTCCACAACTACTGATGCTCAGTTTTTATGATTTTCTGAATCTCAGTGTGGCATTAACTTACTTGCACAGCTCAGTAATTAAGCCATACAATTATCTGAAAAGCATATGAAAGGGAAACCTTTGAGCTAGGAAATGATGATTTCTTTTTTAAAGTAAGACAAATCAAAGGTGCATCTAGATGGATATATGCAAGATAGTTAATCCATTTAAAATGTTAATTCATATTCAGTTTCGTTAAAGCACTGTGTAGGCACATATTGAGAAGGACAATTAACTAACTGAGATTAATTTGGTTTGTCTTGCATCTTTTTGGAACTAAAATTGTAAAGTCACTTGAATTCAGAATAAGCATGGTCAAACATTTTCTCTTTGTCAACTGCAGTGTAATACTTACTTTGGAACAATTTTAGTGACTTCCTTGTGCAAAGAAGCAAGACAAAGTTAGCCTATGTTCATACAACAAACCTATATAAGTAATGCTGAAAATAAAATATGTGGGTTGTTTATCTGCAACAGGTTCTTAATCTTGAGATTCTTCTACCTCAGGTTTTGTCGCTATCAAATATAAAAATATATTTTAAAACCTGTATTAACTGTGTTTTTCTCGTTACATATATACAAAATTGTTTGCTAAAAGAAAAAATAAGATTTCAATATACATAAGAATTTGGCATGTTATAAAATTATTCCTGTATTTAATCTTTGATTGCCAATTCACTGGTTTTGTTGCCTGCATCATTGTCATTTTAGCAGCTTTAGCATTTCCTGTCCTTTGTCTTTAGATATAGAGCTCTAGTGTTTCTATAGCACTTTTCATTTTAACTAAATCATTTTTTTTTCAGTTTAACTAGTGATAGGTTTCAGAAAAAATGACAACTGAATTAAATACTTAAGATTTAC
Organism: Calonectris borealis; assembly: GCF_964195595.1. Taxonomy (NCBI): domain Eukaryota; kingdom Metazoa; phylum Chordata; class Aves; order Procellariiformes; family Procellariidae; genus Calonectris; species Calonectris borealis. The sequence continues at coordinate 25,908,902 of NC_134318.1, forward strand.
TGTTGCTTGAGGAGTACATAGAATAGAGAAGGTATACGTTCATTTTTTTTAAAGGAGGAAAGAAGTCAAAGCACGCAAGAAAAGAGACACAGCTGTACCGAACTCTAAAGAGCCAAAAATTAAGAAGACAAAATTATCTTGTTCAGCAAAAAAGAAGTCCAAAAAAAAGACCCATAAAGGTAAATTTAAATTTTAGACCTTCAATTTTTAAAATATTCAAATCTGTTAGTTGAATCTTAGTTTTGCTATAGGTAATATGTATAGATATATAACTTTGTATAAATATAGATATGTAACTTTCTTGACTGTGTAACACAGATAGTCTAAAAGATAAATTTCTCAGGTAAAATTTCCTAATTTTAGGAAAAGATAAAGTGGCTTGACAAAAGAGATAAATTTGGAGGGATAAAAAGGTAAATTTCTTATGTTTTACGGAGAGGGAGAGCCTTTTGAACAATACGCATTGCAAGGAAAATTTGTCCAAGAATCGGACATTGCATACCAGAAGGGGTTGTGACGTATTTAATTCCTTGAGGCTTTGGGGTTGAAAGCCTTTTAGAAGTATTAGATAACCTTTTTACACCACAGATCTTGGGATAACGTATTTGAGCTCAAACTGATGACCTTTGAACTCATGCAAAAAAAATATTTTTACTTCAGTGTTTGCTTGCTTTCTTTGAACGTATGGTGTGTGCGTGCATGTGCACGTGTTTACGTGTAATATATTGTGATAGAAATATCCTTGTAAACGATTTAAGATAACGGATAAAGCCGTTAGATAAGCTTACTATTTTTTAAATGGTGTTTCTTTCCAGATCAGGTTTCTTCAGAAGATTCAGATAATTCTGATAAAGGTAAAGTATTTTAATATCTTCTGCATTTTATGTTTTTATAATAAGCTGTATTATTTCATGGTCATTTGTCATTGGTCTTACTTTTATTAGCTGGCAGTTTTAATATTTTATAGGATGATAAGAATGCCGTGTGAAAACAAGCAGAGATATGAAGGGTCAAAATAATTACAAATTCTTGGAGAAAAACCATAAGGAATTTTAAGAAGGAGATCTTTAAGTAAGGAGTAAGAATGTGGGCAGATAACAGAATGGAAATAATCAGAAAAATGAGAGGTCACGTAGTTCCAGAAAAGAGTAGAGAGTGCGAAAATAGGTACATTGTTAGTAATTTCATGGGTCCAGGTATGCAAATTATGCTGTGTAAAAAAAAAAAAGTACTTTTCCGATATAGTAACTACTACATTTCCTTTCAGGGAATGATACTAATATGTGCTCTACTCAAAAAAGTAATAGATTTTAAATAAATCCTAGGCTTTAGTTAAAGTCTTTTCCATCTACCACCTGCAGTACCTCAGAGACCTGCTTGCGGGTGGATGCACTCAGAGTCTCGGTGGCTCTTCAGGCACTGGTTGTCTCTGCATCTCAGTAACTCCAGTCCCCAGTTTCTTTTTTGATGAAACAAGCCCCATCTCCTGGTCATGCCAATTCTTGCTGCAGACTGTCTAGAAGGGATTGAGTGTTTCTACTGATTGCTCTGCTGTGCTATATGTTTTTAGGAATGTCCTCAGCACCAGTGTTTTCCCAGCTAGATACGGGAAGATCTGAAGTGGTTTACTTATGACTCAGACCATGCCCTAAGTCTCTGTTTTGTCAGGAAGGCTCTATTGGAAGATTGGGTTTTTTTAGGTTGGGGCATATTTCTGATAACGAGATTTTTTTTTGGTTTTCACTCCTTCTGTATACTTATATGAAACAGTTATGCAGTAATCCATGTTTTCTGACAATTTCACTGTTAAGTTACAATTGATAAAATTTGTCATTCAAGTAGAAGTAAAGTAATTGATTCATTTAATATCATGAGTTGAAATTGTATTGTAATTCTGGGTTTGTGATTATATAAACCCTTAATTTTAGGAACAAAGTGCTATGCTGCTGTTGTCTCAAGATCGGTGTTTTGACATGATTGTTGTTATGTTTGGCCAAAATATTAGCTCATGATATCTAAGAGTCTTTTTTTTGCTGTATTGAATAATATTGGAAAATGTTTACTTTATGCAAAGTAAAGTGTTCTTTTTATTCGCATGGTTACAATTAAATGTTGCTCCTAGCATTATACCATCTAAATTAAAAAAAAAAGATAAATTCTTTTAAAATTTATTTCATAAGCATGTTAAATTTTTTAATAGATTCAGATAACAGCGATGCACAAGATGGTCCTTCAGATGCTGACTTTTGGAAAGGTCCTCTACAAGAAGCAGATGAAAAATCACGGTTAGTTTGATCTAGTGAACTTGTAGCTAGTAAAACATACTGTGTCCATTCAGAACTGAAAAAGCAGAGATTTTTTCACGAGTGTTTTAATGAATATTCTGACATTTGAAATTATGTCAGATCTCCCTCCATGTGGTGAACCTAAGTATGTTTTTTTAAAGAGGAGACATACACAACACTGGAGGGGAAACCTTTGTCAAGCCACTACGATGTCGCTGCTGTCTTACCCCCTAGCATACTGTTAAATATCTTATAAGTAAATCCTAACAGTCAACTCACTGCTGTTGCACAGAAGGGGAAATGTGAAGGGTATTGGAATGTGTTGAATAAGTCAAAATGGTCTATAACAGCTACAAATTCTAATTAGAAGTCTGCTGAATCTTTTTCATACGAAGAGTATCTCCTAGGTACAGATCCAAAGCAGAACTGTCTTGGACTTTTTTTTTTTTTTTTTTTTACAGGGAGGAGGAGTTTGATGAGTATTTTCAAGACTTGTTTCTCTGAAACTTGAAATTTATGTGGCATGATTTTCTTCGTGAATTGTCAAGATGAAAGTCTGGAAATCCAGTTGTAATTAGGGACCAGAGACCTCTTTCTGCCAGCGTACCTTTTCTACAGGCACTCATATGGACCATCTCAGTAGATTATCTTTGTACAAGACTTCAGGTCTAAAAACTTCCTTTTGATTGTGGTAGGCTGTATACTCATGAAATAAGAGAATTTTTTCAGTTCAGTGCAAAAGATGTATGGCATCCAAACTTAAAAGTAGGAAGGATGTAAGCAAACAAGAATATAGTTTATTGATATTACATTAAGGAAGTTGGCTGCTTTTTATTTTATCCCAAACTTCAGTTATTGTTAGATTTTTGTAAAGGGGCATTTTGGAAGATTCTGTTATTAGTTTAAAGCCATACACTTTAATATAGTCACATTTCTAATTTATTAAACGAGTTAATAGCCTTAAATTTATTGGTCATGTAGAGTTTAATATTCAGGTATTAGTCTCTGTAAGTATTTTCAAATGCTATTGGAGAAGTTCAGTTTTTATCAAATACGTCTTTTGCTTGAATTAAGTAAGCCATATCTGAAATGTCTCCCCTACTCCTTAGAAAAGTTTAGTTCATTGTGACTTTGTTTTAAATTTTAGTTATAATATGATATGACTGCTAATTCCACTTACAAAAATCTGGTTGGTTGGTGAAGTTTTTGATGTAAAAAATAAAGTGTGTGGCTTTCTATTAGAGATGTAATGTGACTTGTATGTTACCTATGGTTTCTGATCTCCTTAACATTGATTGAATGTTAATCCTTCTTTAAAGTGTAATCCTAAATATACAAGTAAAGAATATATATTGCTTGAGAACTTACGGGATTCATCTTCCTCTTCAAATTGCAACACAACTTTAAACATTCTTTATTTTATGTTTCCAAAGAAACAGTCTGCACATTAATAGTTACAGTGGCTATTTTGTTTGTCATATGAAAATTACTTTGAATATAAAGGACAAACTTTTTTTTAATTAAATGTTCATGTTAATCTGAGGAAAGTTAATGTATAAAATATATTTTTTATAATAATTCCCCTTGTAGATATATTTATAGGAAGTATTTATAGTAAGTATTTGATGTGGAAAATGTAACAGCAGAGCTGGTTGCAGTGTATTTATGAACATTTTATATGCAGTTATATGAATAAGTTGAGAACTCTATTTACAAGTACTACTTAACATAATTACATTTTAAACAGTTTGTACTTCCATAATAGATGGCAGTACAAGGACATATTTAGGGTGTCCTTGAGTAAGAAATAAACGTAGCCTTGCCTGAAGGCTTCTTTAGGTAAGAAGGTGGATTTAAAGGTTAATTCTCTGTCATCTTGCAAGCTTGGTTGAGAGTCAAATCCAATCTGCAGCAATCTGCTTACATGTATGTAACTTGCCCAAAGGGGCTTTTGTCAAATGTGTTGCTATATTTGTTGCTTCAAGTATTGTATATTATGTGTTCTGGATAACTAACTGCTCTTTGGGTCTTCAAAATACAGTTATGAAATGGTACAGTATACATATTAAATACATAATTTAATACATTTTGAATAAAATTACATTATTAAACAACCTTGAAATAGCTTTCTTTAGTATCTGCATTTAATACAGAAAATAATACATGATACCCAGTTTTATGTCATAACTAAGTTTGCATAAAGTATTTGGCCCATTTATAAATAAGGATGTAATAAGTGGGATTTTTTTTGTGGATTCCTTTAATGTTGGGTGATAGTTGTACACAGTATCTATGTTCATAGAGTGTTCTTAGAAAGGTATATAATATGGCAAGTCATTCAATCATTCTCCTTTCTCTGAGGATGCTGAGGGCCCTTCAGAGAAAAAAAAAAAGTATGGGTCTGCTTTCTTTAAAGGGAGAAGAAAAGTGGCAGGATTGAGGCTGCATGTCAAACTTTGTTGCAGGAATTGCATTTGACATCCATCTCCTCTTAGATTTGGAACTGGTTCCAGTGAATACTCAGATCCATGCATAATATACTAGCCATTTTCCTTCCTTCATCTGCGGGAGGAGCCGGCTTCGTGAGACCTGAGTAGAAGGTATGGAGTGGACTCTGTCATTCTTTAAGAACAGAAGGTTTTGGTAGGGAGATCATTGTTTATGGAGAGTTAATTTGTGTGAAGTCTGTCGTCTTGGTTGTAGAAAGGGAGGTAACGTGAATTCTGATGTGCTGTACTTCTGTTGTCCTCTCCCTCCCAAGATTAAATTTGTGCCAGTTCATTGGTTTTCAAATACTTTCAATTACTGCATTTTTAAAAAGGTGCATTGGGAGTACGTGAGCCTTTTAAAATGCCTTTGAATGTAGATCCTGCTGTAGATAAACTGATATAAGTATCTTAGTAAACTCCTACTTGTATGCGAAGTATGATGTTTACAGTCTGCCTTTTTAGATTTTTACCATAAAAGGTGGTCAGTTTAGGAACTGTGGGCAGAGCCATTTGGACATAAGCAAAAGAGTGGTTTCTCTGAGCTATGGCTACAATTTACAGATTTCCCTTGGTAGTTTTGAAAAAACACTGTGTACCGTGGACCTGCTTTTAATAGATATGAGCCAGGGAATTGTGTTGAGCATTCATTCCTGAAGTGGAGAAGATGTTTACTCTAGAACTTTATATAGTATTGAGAATGAAGGAAAAGGACAATTCCAGATTAAGGAAATACACATAATATAAAAATCTAAATATACAAGTTACGAAAATCGCAGTTTTCTGTTTGAATTGTACATATTAGATTTCATTCAGTAATTTTATATAAGATCTGTCAAAATTATTTATATTTTTTTCTGGATAGTGTGCAGAAGTTACATATTTTAATAAAAATACTGCATATAAATTGAGTGACATGAAAAAATATCTAGAGCACACAGTTAACTCATTTTGCACCATTACTTTTTCATTTAATTTTCCAGGTTTTAGTTGTAACTGTTTGTTTACTCCATTAAAAATTATTTCCAACAAATGGCAAGTGTTTAAGAGGATTGTTAAGAGATTGTTTTATACTATTCTATGCGAAGCAGAAATCCACTGAGGCTCATTGAAGTACTTTCTAGATGTCTTTTCTGTAGCAGAAGCAGTGTCTGAGACAAAGAACTACAAGATTACACATGTTTTGGATTTTCCGTCCTCTCCACTGCCGCCACCACCTCCAGCTGCATTTTCAGCTAAAAAAGAGAGAAGAAAAGTAAAGTGAGTATTTTCTGTAAATTTTAGCTGCTCTAATTTCTTGTTAAAAAGGTGTTGCTTTTGTGATATGCATTTTATGTGTGTTTGACCTTCTGAATATTGAATGTGCTTTCAGTACTTATCTGGGAAAATGGAGTAAGAAACAATAACACATGCTATATATATATATATATGTGTGTATATAGTGTAGCAGTTCATACCAACATTTTCTCAAAGGACCAAACACACACTGAACCACTCTTACTGGAAAGTTTCAGTAGTTAAATATATATAACTCTGTCCCACACATACAAAACTGAGGTATGCAAGCCATGCAAAAGAAATAAACTCTTGGATCAATATAATCTGTGAATCTATTTTTGAAGCAGATCATACAAAAACTTTAATTTTACCTAATTGTATAAGCCTTTATCCAACCCTGCATGAATCCCTTTGTAATTACCAATTAAGAGAGAGAGACACTTTTTGTGTTTGTTATCTATAGCTACTGATTCTGTTACTGTCTCTCAAATGATTCCACAGATGTTAATTTGTCATAGTTAAGATTCTTTCAATGTAATAAATTGCGTTTCCAGGTTCATTTAAGGTAAGAAACCAGTATTAGAATTAAAACTTACATTTGAAAGCTGTGGATCACCATGCTACTAGGTCATTTTCGACCCTTTCCACCTGCATTGAAACATGTCACATAATCAGTGTCCTACCCTCTGTAATTTTTGGATATAATCAACATTATGTTACTCACTATGTATTTTATTTTCTTAGTTTAATACTGTATTCTGGTTTAGTTTCTGTTCTGAACTTTCCACTGTAGTGGTTCAGCAAATATGTTTATTTTGTTTTCTGTCTACTGAATGGCTAAGAATAGCAGGTCAGTGTGATCTAGAGAAACCACCGTGGATCAACATGTATCAAATTATTGTTTGTATGAACTGACTTAACAAACCCATATATTTACATGGCCTTGATTTGACAGTGTCAGATCTGTTCGTCACAAATGTGCATGGATAGCCTTATTCCAGTGCACATTTAAAAAGATGCAAAATAATTCACTTACATTTTGTGATACCAATTATGATATGCAAAGGTCAGATCCTTAGCTACTGCAAATCAGTCTGTCTATGCTTGCCTGTGTAAGGTTCCTTGTGGGAAAATACTTCTTTCCTTAAGTCAGTGACTAAGTGATTCCAAAATACCAATGACATAAGAGGGTCCTAACTTCAAAAGGGAGTAGAAATACCTGAGTCTTCCTAAATGTGTGATTTAATTTTTATTTAAAAACCTTATGCTTAAGGACATAGGATCAGACTTCAGTAACTATACTCTTTGCCAAGAACGCAAAGGCATAAGGAGATTTGTGTGTAGGTCCCAGGTTGCTTTGTTTTACTGGTATTTCTGTGAAGTTCAGATGTTTGCATTCCAGTGTAAGGAGAGAGTACTTTGTTCATACTCACAACCAGCTAATTCTCAGCAATAAATTAATCTTAAATAAATAAGGTGATATGATTAATTGCAAAAAAGTGTCTTTAAAAATAAATTTGGGAGACAATGGGGTGAGTATAATTTCTGTGAAAGTGTGTGTAAGTGGTATCACAGTGTGAGCAGGCCAAAATATTTCTTGTAATTTTATTACAATAATATTTGACTCATTTTGTTAAACTTCTTTTTCAAAAATCTTCTTTGAGTAAATCATGTAACTTACAGTACTTTTTTAACCACTTTGCAACAATGTTGTTTTTAATTTTAGCCTAGTATCATTTATTTTAGGAGCCAATAACTCTCTAGTTCCACTTCACACTCTGACAGTAACTTTATGGGTGGCCTTGAGTAGCCTCTCTTCTGTGTGAAATGTGAATACTCACCTATTTCCCACAGACACTGATTAACAAATAAATTATTCAGTACTGTTTTATGTTTTAAAGATGTGAAACACACACTTACAGTAAACTAACTTTTCTTCTTCAAACTGGCTGACAATAAATCATTCTGTAGTAATCACATGCATTTTTGTTTTAATCTCTGAACCTTTTCAGTCATCTCAGCTGATTGGCAGAGCTGTTGACCTGCTGTTCCACATGCAATACAGAATAAAAATAACTGACTCATTTCACTTGAGTGATAGGTTCTCAGTTTCTATAAAATCAGATTCTCTTCTAGGTTATCATATGCAGAACCATACTTTCAGTTTTAGGACTTGGGCTGTCTTAGGAAGATTAGTGTTAAATTTGTAATACGAGAGAGTGTATTTCAGCCAAGAAACTCGTGGTAGGGAACTAGAACCAAAAGCTTTATCTTAAACTTGGAAGAGAAGTGGGGCTTTGCACTGCTTTTTTATGTTCCAAATTCACACTATCCATTCCCATCTCTTTTCCTTATGCTTTTCATTTTCAACTTAAACAAAGCACCTGAATACATTTGGGGCTGATGCCACACAGAATTTTGATACATCTCTAGTATTTCAAGTGATTGCAGCATTCACAGATAAGTAAGTGTTTAATTACATTCAGTTTTAGGTTTTAAGACAAGAAATTTTACGTTCCTTTCACTTTTGTGATGGTCATATTTTCTATAATTCTGCAGTTTAGAAAATGAGGTCAGTGTACTGGATTTGTGTAATCTTTAAAGGTTACTCCTCTTCCACGTAAAGATAAAGCTAATTTGGCTAATTCAGAACTCGCATACCATCAGTATAAAGTTTAATAGAATATTGCACAAGTGCATTGCATGTGTGAATTTGAGAGAGAGAGAATATGTTGACTGCCTTACAAATATGTATAAATGAAAACCTTAGAAGTTACTTAACCTTTTTTGGCAGCTGCTTCTTCTTCCTTTTTCTTTTGTTCCTCAATAACTTTCATCTTCTCTTCATATTCATCAGCTCGTGTTTTCCATTCAACCCTGTTGTTTTGAAGACCATCAAACATAGGTGTAATTTCCTTGTGAAACCTCGAGAATTCCTATACAAACAATTTAAATTAGTAAATTAGAAATTTGTAAACACTGATGATTTATAAAGTCTGAATTTGTGGAAATACTGCTGCTTTTCAGAGAAAACATGAGCTTTCATTTTTCTGTTAAATTTAATTCAGTATGTATGCTAGATTAATTAATTTTATTTTATTTCACATTTTTATCAAGCACTTGTTCCATCTCTGGTAGTGGGTTTTCTGTAGAAGAGAAAAAAAAATTAAAAGAAATAGTGTGAGTACCTGCTAGTGCACATTTGAAAGCATGTTCTTGGCCATGCAGTGGTGGCATATTATTGGAAATACTGTGTTGGGATAATAATGCCGTATTATGCACATAGTCAGAAAATATCTGAATTATATACTGCACATTTAATATCTTCCCTAATCCCACATTTGATAGTCTGATTCATGTAATACAATTATAACTATGATACATGTTATTTTATCGTATGATTATCAGTATCAAGATCTAATAAAAAAGTCTAGTATCCTATAATATATTCCAAGCATGGAATGTATCTGAAAATGTTAAAATATTACGTCACTTTTCTGTATGACATTTTGGGATAATATTAAAAGCTAGACAGGGACAGTAATAAGTAATAAGGAATTAATAAGACAGACATTTCAGTACCTTACAGAAGATACAGAATATCTGTATTTCCAGAATATTGCAAGTTTCCTATTCCCTTTGCTGTGCCATTAACTGCTTTCTGGAACCATCCACATGTTCCCTACTTACATTAAATGGGACTGTGAAGAATCAGACTGGGCTTTCTAACCCTTTCTTTCAAGGTAGTAACAAAACCTCAGCACCCTCAAGTTTCACTGGGATCTTCACTTTTTATGAATTTGCTTCACATCTCTTGAATTTGCTTTGTGGGAGCAATTCTTCTATGTAACAAAATATTGAAAAATTGTGGCATTCAAGATGGTTGTTTACCGCGTGACCAGGACTCCTGCTGCTGTCTAGAATTTTTTAACTGCAACAGTTTGTCACTAATTGTGCCATCAGAACTGCTGCAGCAGGAAAACAAAAAAAATTATTCTTACCTTGTACACAAACGTACACACGAAATCTATGAAACCAACTTGGAGCTTAGGTAGTTCATCTCCTTTGTTTCTGTCCATCATTGGCTAGAACAGAGTAGCGGTAATTTAGGTTATGTAGATATCATGCTTTTTGGTATAATGATCTAGTAAGCATCATGGACCTTTATCTATTCAATGTTTTAATAACAGCTAATATTGCTTAACACCGTTAAATTATTTAGTACTTACAATTGGTTGTTGCTGTAGCACAGTTCGTTCCAGGTCACCTTGCTCCCAGAATTCATTTGCAACCATGAGGGCAACCTGAATAATCACAATTCAGTGGAAGTGTCAGCAGAAAGCAGTAAAATTAAATAAATAAATAAAAGAACAAGGCTTTCTAGAAAATGTGAAAATGTTGATTAACCAAGAATTGGCATACTACTGTTTACTACTTCAATATTATTACCAACTTCCCTTTCCCAAAGAGAGGATGTATTTCTTGCTAGATTCATTATCTCTGAGTAGTTTAAAAAGTTCTCCAGAAATAGGGAGTTTTGGTCAAACACAATAGAATTCCACTCTTTAATCCCTGTCGAGATAGTCAAGCACTTCTTTCAAAAATTACAGACACACTCTGGTGTACTTAAGACTTTTTCCAGCAAATTATCTTTACCAATATTCTGGTGCATACTGAGTAAATAATAGATCGTTGTCAACAGGAACAAGAAATATTAGCAACATAACCAAATCTTCTAGTACCTGTAATGTGTATTACTTAGAAGGCTCCACAAGTATCTTGCAGTTGTATTTTGATTATGCATTGTTAAAACCTATTCCTGTAAGGCTAAGTGACGAGCTTCAGTGTGATGGTCAATAAGTACTGAAGTCCTTGAAGTACTTATGTACAATGCAGTGTCACACTGTATTACAGATTTTATTTTTAGCATGTTTGAAATAGCACCAAGAGCTACAGAATAGACACAATTAATTCAAATCATACTGTTGTTAAATCTGTACCTTAAAAATACCTGAAAAATAGCAAAAGTTGGATAGCACAAAAATAACAGAGTGATATATAAGGGTAGCTAGAACAGCTGACAGAATCAGGGATGCCAGTTTTAGCTGAAGGACAAGTAGAGAAGGATGGAACAATTGTAGAGTGGTTGGGGAGAGGCATCTTAGAACCGTACAGTGACAGAAAAATAGAGGTTTTTTTCTGGAAATACAGTTGGGTGCGTATACTTAAATATCTATAAAATGATAATAAGTAATTTTTGCTTAAATGATTATGCACCAAATAGGCAGTAAAACAGATAGCAAATGCAGCATTGTCTGTTTGAAAAGTACCTACCTTACTTTGCACTTCCCAAGGCTTGGTTATAGCAGACAGGTCACATCCAGTCATCATCATAGCCCTTTGAAAACACAAAACAAAACAGGAGTATAGTTAGGATGATGATAGAAGGAAAAAAAGTCTCGATTTTTTAAGGAATTTAGATGCAGATGGATGCACGTTTTGTACATTTTGAGAAGATTGTAGACATCTATTTCTAATTTAAAATCATGGTTATGTTCTTCATTGGACAATAACACCAATCTTAATTTACATGTTTAGGTGCCCAAATTCTTTTAAAATCTGGTCCTAGATAACTGATTGAATGAAGAGTAAATTATTAACCACCTACATGATGACTTCTTTTTTGGTTGGGTCAATAGATATATATTTAATTGCCTCCTCTTCTGTTTCCATTTTTTCAATTGCATCCACAATCTTTTGAAACATAGTTCTTTTCCTGTTAAAACATACCAATAAACCATATTTAGTTCCTGCATTACAAATGAAATAGAAAACCATATTTCTGATATTTATGCTTTTCCAAAGTAGTATCCTAGTCATAGTAGTATCAAAGTGACACCTTCTTCCTGTTGAACTCAAACTTTTCAGGTAACCTAGCACATTTAGATTTTGCTATATACCACTGACATGTAAAGCATTATGTCAGAAAGAAACGAATAACCAATTTCCTAACTCTTCATATTAAACTGTTTGGGGTGACTTCTTATTTCTTTAGTATTACATACTTGTTACTTCCTGTAATGTAATGAATTGGGAAAAGTGAAGCAAATACTAAGAAATGTTCTTCCACTCCCTCCCCTCAAAAGTCCAAAGAAAGTGGCACTAAGACCTGACGGACAAGAATTTTGAAAAACATAAACGTGTCTTGCTATTGCTTAATAAATCTTCTAATTTGCATTTAGACTGAATGAAATAATGGAATTACTGTTCACTAAAGTTTAATAACTGTTGTTGAACAACTTACTGAATTGTTTCCTGTGTCCTGGCTTTAAATTGTCCCAGTCATAAGACATTTGGACCAAAACAAAAGGCTCCATATATCTTTAAGGAAAATATCCATTATAAAAGCATATTAAGTCAGTAACTTAGGAACAGGATGGGATGATTTGGTATTTGGAATCTTTGGCATATTTAGCACTGGGATCAGTTAATGTCTGCAGTTTTGTTTTTAAACCAGCATCTTAATTTCTGTGTCATAGAATCATAGAATTATAGATTCATTAAGGTTGGAAAAGACCTCTAAGATCATGGAGTCCAACCGTCAACCCAATACCACCACGCCCACTAAACCATGTCCCTAAGCGCCTCATCTACACGTCTCTTAAATACTTCCAGGGATGGTGACTCAACCACTTCCCTGGGCAGCCTGTTCCAATGTTTAATCACTTTCTCAGTAAAGAAATTTTTCCTAATGTCCAATCTAAACCTCCCTTGGCACAACTTGAGGCCATTTCCTTTTGTCCTATCGCTTGTTACTTGGGAGAAGAGACCAATACAACCTCCTTTCAGGTAGTTGTAGAGCGCATGCTCCTGTTTAGTATGAGTAATTGTAGTATGTATGCTGAATATCACACATGCACACAACCTTATGATTAGGCTACAGAAGCCACGCTTCTGAAATACAGTGTTTGCTGTAACTAAAAGCATATTTGAATGACCTACTAAATGTGTTCTAAGTATTATATACATTTATGTGTTCTCTAATTTGAAAACTTATAATGAATCTAAGAATGTCTTTTTTTTACAAAATTAGACTTAATAACAATTTTAAATATAGCTCTGTACTCTGCATATAAACATCTCTGTACTCTGCGTATAAACAAATAAAAACTACAGTTATAAATTGTATAGGATTGACATTTTTTTCAGTAGGAAGTTATACAGAGTTTAGTACTTACTTGAAATACAAAGCCAAGTCAGTTGCTATTATTGCAACTTCAAATAAGTGTAGAACAGTTTCAAACTGCCGCTTATTTAGGTTCTGGAAGATGTTTAAACTCTGCAAGATGGAAAGTTTACGAATTCAATTCTTTTTATAACACTGTCTTTGGTTTGTACTATACAGGTTGTCTCAGAATAGTATAACAAAATTGGCCAACCACAGTCCCTAAATTAAAATAATGCTACAAATGAAAAATGATTCAATTGGTAAAGATGGCCCTTATTCCTGTGTAATAAATGGCTAAATAACTGTGTGAATGGTAGGTGGATCTAAGATGGTGCCCCGAGAGGCTTCACAAATAACTAAATCCACAGTGACTCAAACAGTTGCAAGTCCTGCTATTGCCATATATAAATTAAAACCAAAGAAAACCACCTGTCTTCCACATACTTAGTAAAGAAATGGCAGTTCTTAATACTTTTGTTACAGTTCACATTCCATAAACCTAATTTTCCTACGCTTTTTAAAGCTTCACAGTAGACACCACCTCCTCCTGTTAACCTGGGTCAGCACAGTTGCCTGCAGTGCTGTTAGGGACCTACTGTACGAAGTGCAATGGCCTTTTCTCAGGCAAAGGGAATAAGGGCATCACACTCAGCGTTTTTCTAAATGTCCTTCCTTCTTTAACTGAGGGGACAATACCTGTGAGAGCACGGGGTGCAGTGATGCTGCTGTTGAGAGCCTCCAGAGATCCTGACAACTGGTCCAGCAAAGAGCAGGGGTTAGTCCCCAGCCTCTTACACTTGAAAAAGTACATTGCCATCAATAAAGGTAAAGGTGGTTTCTGTTTTTTTTTAAATCGTACATCTTCCGGGTTTTTATGATCATTGTGCTACTGGTTAGCGTGAGGATTTATTCTGTGGCCTCACGAGGTCAGGAAATAGCAGCACCACAGGGATTAGAAAATGAAAAATGGGGGTGGAAGTGGTTGCCTGCCACACTGCTGCAAACAAGTGGGATAGAAGGGGCACATGTGTTCAAACCTTGCCTGTTAAATCTCTTATTTCCCTGCAAAATATGTAGTAAAGGGTTGTAAATAGTCTCTTCCCTTGTAGCCAGGACAGAGCCAGGCACCGCTGAGGGAAGGATGGTGGATCCCCTCCAGAGGAGCAGGCCTCCGCAGGGCAGAGGGCCCTGGCGGGCTGCGCTGCCGCCATTTTGTTGAGCCTGAGGAGACTGCAGTAGGGAGCCACACCTCCGCGGCTGCTGGGGAAGGGCAGCTGAGGGCGTCTGCCTAATTCAGGGAAGATCAGTAGTGGGAGCTGCAGCAGAGCCTCATGATACCGCCTTCTCTGTTTCAGCAAGGTTAAGGGGTGTGGGGAGTCTGGCCTAGGGGTAAAGGGGCCCTCCATAAACAGCTCCTGCCACAAACAGCTCCATCCCTTTGCTCCTCAACTGCCAGAGCCAGCAGCTGAACTCAGACCTCCTGAACCAGGGCAGCAGTTTAATTACAACATTTTGTATGTATGTATTGTATTTTCTGCTTTGGTTTCAGCATCAGCTGTTTTGTGGAAGTGGAAGAAACCTGAGGAGTGCGAGTGAGGTCCAGAGGAAAAGCTTTTCTATCTTGAGTGAGTCTATTTCTGGTGGAATTACTGATGTTTCTCTAAAAGTGGACGATGCATAAGAATTTGGCTTAAACTTCTGAATTTTGGCATAATTTCTTAATCTGGACCTAGAGGAATGAATGAGACATGGTGAAATTTGGAGTATCATAACTTAATTGGATCTTTTGTGTTGATCAGTGTGAGCAGAAGGTTCATGCAGACGTACCTCATCTTGCAGTAGGGTTTTACTGTACTCTAGGTGATGCCTTTCTAAAATGGAAGAGCCGTGAAGTTTTGCCAGTGGAGCAGCTGACCTGTTGAAAAAGAAGCCATTCTTTATAATATTTTGGAGGCAATATTTTTGATTCAGGATTCAGATTTTTAGGATTAAAATGCTTCTGATCTGCATGTTCAATAGTTTATATCTTACCCATTGGTATGATGCAGAGCAAAAAAAAATACTTGCTTGCCTTCACTCTTGTGACTGAGTAATGATGGAAATTGGAGAGCACTGGGTGTTCAGTGCCCACTAAAGTCAAAGGCGTGGTTAGATGCCTCAAAACTCAAAAACTGTAGGTTTTAAAACGTGCCTCTGTTTTGTCTTGCACATTCAGTTTTCCTGTTTGTTTAATCTACGCACCTTCTGTGTACCTTAAAAATAGCCTTTATGCATCTTTTCGTATTTACTGTGTGGCATGGCTTTTGAACTCTTGTCTCTCTGTAATGACTGTGGGCCACATCCTCTGTGATTCTAACTTATTGTAAGTAAGTTAAATCTAAAGTAACAGTATAATGGAGTTTAATTCCTCTAATGCCCTTGGGCTCCTCCCCTCCCCCAAAATCATCCTTTTATGGACTGCGCAAGTCCTGACAGCTCAGGTGTGTTCAATCATCTTATCACAGAGCTCAAAGCATTTCTCTGACGTTGGGCTAAGCTTCAAGCAGAGGAAATTCTGCATCAGACTATGGTAGTGGGGGAAAGGGAGAAGTGTCCTATCTACGTAGGCTCCAGGTGGTTCTGCATGTTTGGAAGTGTATTTTCCTCATTTATTCCCTTGGCTAATAACTCCGTTCCTCAGATAACCCAGGGTGGATTGCTACATGCTACCTGTATTTTCTGACTTGTGATTAGGACTGTCGCGGTAAAGCCTGATAACTTTTATAAATAGCTTTACTGTGTATGACCTCACGTAGAGGGCTTCCAGCTAGGGAAGACCACATTAGGAAGATTTAAAACCTCCCTTAAACTTATTTGGATGAGAGGCAATCCGCCGAATACGAATCGGCATCTGTCATTCTCTCTCTTCTACGTCACCTGGAGAATCCCTGAGAATAATCAGAAAATCCCCTCGCATCACTGCTCCAGCATGCAGGTTGAAACGCCTCTCCTGGGAGGAGTGTATCCAGGGTCAGAGGAGGAGGATGAATCATTCTGGAGATACAGTTGGTGGGAAACTGTACTCAGAAAATTATATTTATAATCTTCTGGTACACATGACATTCTGCGAAACGTGTGTTCTCTGGCTAGCACACAGAAAAAAGCCCTAACAGATCACGTAAAAGACTAAATGGTTCACTCTTCAAGGAGAAGAGCAAGTCTCACCATGATATGTAATGTAATAAAAAGGTAAGTTTAAAACAAAATGAATTAATATTGTTTTATAACAAGCATCTAGTAATTAATATTGTTTCATAACAAACAAGGGAAAAATCACAAAGAAATCCTTTAGAATATTTTCTCAGAACAAAATTCATGAATCGCATGAATTGCAAAGCTTAACTTCATGATGTGTAACTTACTGGCCTGTGGACCCAGTGGCAGAACACTAGCTCTTTAGCTTAGAATCCTGTATAACATGAGAAGATTATACCTTAGGAAAGGACCTACATCAATCAGTAAACTGAGTGGGGGGGAAACAACTGAGCTAGTCAAATTGGACAGTAGAAAACAGAGAAAAAGAATGCATCTTAAATCCTGTCTCTAAACTGGCCCTTGTCTATGCCACATCCTGAATCCCGCTCCAGAAAAGTGCTTGTGCCTTGTCTTGAAAAAAAGGAATCCAGCTAGGGATTTCAATTTACTTTTCTCATTTCTTTGTGGCCTCATGTCCATTAGGCTCTACTACAATCCAAGCATTGCAAGAGCTTAGTCTCTCTTAAGAATTAATTGCAGCTCCGGGAGATCCTTCCAAGATTCTGCTTTTGCATTTTGTCTTTGTGTTGCAGCTGTCATGACAAATGGTCTGAGGCAGAAATCTTCTGTAGGATAAATGTTCATTCATGCCAGATGAATAGGGAATATATACCTTATATTTTTGCAAGTTTTGACATGTTTTTTTAATTTGCCACTAAAAATACTACATACCCATATATTTGAGCATTTGTACTTACTTCATCTGATACAAGTTATTGGTCCCTCTGTGATCAATGTCATGGCAGAAAGCAGCAGCAACCATGGCAAAGGCTTCTAGATCAGTGTAGTATTTCTTTATTTTGCCTGTCTGCAAAAGAAAACAGACAATTCTGAGTGTGTACCTTCCTGAATTTTCCAGATGGAATTGAAAGGAAAACTAAATGATGAATGTAAGGTTAATATTATCAACATTACCATCAGCAGAGTAAACATTGTTTGTCCCACATTGAATCCGTGTCGCCAGTTATGGTAAGTGATATCTCGATAACCCTTCCTGACGGTGTACATCCATCTTGTCAGGACCTATTATGAACAAAAGTGTGTGCTGTTAATTGAAACAAAATGATGGAATTCCTGTAAATTTACTGGAATATACTAAGAAATCACGGTAATATACTATGGAATTACTGTAATAATATGCAAGTTCTATTAAAATAATTGTTTTTCATTGAATTAAACATGGAAACAGGGAATTGTTCGTATGTAAATGCATGTTGATTTAATTCCTTCCATAGCTCACACAATTTCAGTGACTTTATGACAAATACGCAAATGTTTAAGAACAGAAGATTGTTATGCATACCATTAGTATTTTAGTATTGCCTACTTCTATATTAAAGTACCTACAGTCAGCTGTTTTTCTTCTATCTTAAATAAATATTAAAAAGTCAAAATAAATCAGACCTCAGCTGGGACTTTGAACTTTTCAACAACATTTATCTCAAAGAACAGTCGTATTCCACAAGTTATCAGGCCATGCTCTGTAACGGGAAAGTCACTGAAGCGGAATTCATACAGTTCTAAATCTTTTGGATCAGGTAATTCTTCTTTCTGTTAGGAAAATTCAAAAACACAAGGGTTTTTCTGACAAGAACAAAATTGGAAAAACTTTTTTATTTTCTTTTCTGACTTCAGTAGAAACATTGCCTAAGGATGGTATGATTACTATCTCTTCAAAGGCCTCAGGTTTCAGTACAAACTAATGTGTATTAAGTTATGAAACACAATCGTGATACTGCTGGCTTTCTTCTCAAAGAGGATAAGTAAAAGTCTTGGCCAGACGGAGTTTTTCCCTACTCTGAATTCCAACACAATCAGTTGTGACCATCTCAAGATTTCCTTAGTTCAGAAATTTCAGGCCTTGGAATTTCTCCTTCCTCGTATAAAATCCTGTGATTCTCCCACTTTTATCCTGGTCTCAAGGCTGCAGTTCATCTTTTTCACAACCAAAATTATTCTTGTTAAGTGTTGGTTTTCCCTTTTGGATCTTATGAATAGTGATGAATATGGTGATCAAAATCAGCCTGTCTAGAACAAAACATTTTTTACTTTTACGATAGAATAAAGTATAACAACAAAATTTTTTTTAATAACAGAAGGCTTGCTTGCATGACTACCTACCCATAGCTTGTCTTCTCTTGGAGAGACTATAGGCAAGCAAAGATTCCTGTACATTTTTTAACCTCTGGAGTGCTGGTGGTTTGTTTCTACTCCACGACCAACTCTCAAAATTAGTATGTCTTACCTTGTCTCCTGTGACAGTCTCTTTTTGTCTGTGATAGCCTATATATACTTAATAGATAAACCTGTAAGGTTGATTTGGCACTTGGAAAGTGGACTGAAAATCCTACAAGATCAGATGTAAAAATTCACAAATCTTATTTGTGTTCTTGTTTGTCTGCTTGCAGTAGATTCTTGACTGCTTGGGTCTTGAATGATCTCAGGGTACGTATAAAGTAAAAATTGTTACAATGCTTAAATGTACAAAGCATGTAGTATTCATGGTTATTATGGCTTACTTCAAATCCCTTAGAGTCATTTACCTTCTAGTGCTGTAGTTGGTGATTCTGTCCTAGTCATTGCCTTTCTATTCTGAACAATCCTGACCACTGATGAAAATGAGGGATCATTCCAGAAGTAGTGGACTGTATAAGTGCATAATCTTTTGCCCATGTACTCAATTTCATTAGAAACTGTCTGGATGCCACATTGAATAGCCTAACTGGTAATGGTGATATTAGTGAACTGTTCTATGACACTTTTCATCTACATATCCCAAAGCCTAGGGAGAGCGGTATTATATTTTAAAGGATGCGCCCCAATCCAAACAAGAATTAATTCAGGGAAGTCTGATGCTACACAAAAAATAGATTATATGATCACAATGATTCCCTTGCTCCATAGTAGTCTATAAATGATCTCCATTTTACAGATAAGGAAAAAAGAGGACTGAATGTATGCATATATTTCAACAAATAAGGCTGAACATCCATGCAAAGATATTTCCTTCTCCCTGGGATTTTCCTTTACATCTACTCCAATCTGAGGTCAAGGACAAGGAAATCTGGAGCAGTGGTGTTTAAAAACCCATTACTTTGTGAATCATTAGAGCTAGAAACACCTGCTTTATCCCATTAGCTATCTGGGATTCCAGGTCTTATAATAGGATAAAGCATTTGCATGTAGCCTTGGCAGCGCAAAAGATATTAGACCTTTGAATTTGTGACTCCACAATGTTGAGAGAACTCATTTTAATTGCTTTTTGGAGATCTAAAAACTCATACCAGTATTACGTTTTTACATTTGGAGCCTGTACCATAATAATCACTTGTTGCTCTACCAGTAGAAAGATTCTATAATGTTTATCTATTAATTTTTGCAATTCTTCATGCAGCTAAATTAAATTTACTTTAAAAGGTATGTGAAGCTACACACGGTCTGTTGATGTTTTTTTGTTTCACCACTTGTAAGCTGTGTGAGCATCTGTTTTATAGGAGCCAGTAAAACCTTAACACCATTGCATTCCAGCATGCACATGTACATAATTAAAAATAGTTTAATGAGATCTTTTCCCTCTGGCTATGTCTACATTAGCAAATGTGGTGTAATAGGAGGAAATATGTGGAGTGGTTGGTACTGGAAGTCAACAGATTTGTGTATATTTGACCTTTTTTCTTCAGCCTAGCTCTGCTTTGATCCATTAACAGTGGGAATTAATCATTCAAGTGTTTTCCTGGAACACATCTCTGAGTTTTGTTTCAGATAAAGTAAGGCAGTGCATGTGCTCCAGGATTGCTCCACCAGAAAAAATGAAGTGCACTAAGTGAGCACAAACAGGAGTTTTCCTCCAAAAAGGCACTCCCTTTCTAGATTGAAATACTAAGGCAGCCAGAGGACTGCACAGTCTGGAAAAGAAAGTGACGCATTTTGGTTTTAGTAGTAGCAGACTTTTAACTGATTAGGTCAAATCTGTTTCATCACTGTGAAGTCACTGATCACTGTCTTTGGACATCTCTGCCTAAGGAAATGCAGGAAAATTAATTTGAAAGTAGGTTAGTTCCACTGGACACTCCTACATGTGTTCTCTTACTAAGAATGAAAGTGACCTTACATCAATGTCCCTTCCTTTATTTTCAAAATCAAATAAATTCAGTTATAGGTATAGAACCATCCCCATGGATATTTAAAGAAGTTAAACTCTTTAAATGTTAATTCATATAAATATTTCTATATAACTCTGACTATCCAAGTCTGTTGACATACATTTGGGACACAATGTTTCCCTTTAGGTAACAGTGGGGTCTGCACGTAGAAGAACCGAAGAGGTTGAAGATGTATTATTAAACCAAGTCCATCTAGGTTGTGGAACTGATAGCTAAAATCAATTGTATTAATCAGGATTTGGCTATATGCAACTTCTTCTATAAAGAGGATGCATTACTATCTGATATAAACACGCTACCAGAATTTTCAGTTTAGTGACTTACCAAAATCCTGATAAGATCCTTTTGATCACATTCTTCTAGATCATTTACATTTAATTTCTCCTTGTATTTCTAAAAATGAAAATGAGTAAGAAATTCAGGTTTTATGTAGCAAATTTCCTACTTTAATTTTGTGACTGTGGACAGAAACTTACCAGTATAGATTCAACTTCAGAAGGGGTAGCCTTTGTCTGGTACATAAGCATTTCCTGAGCAATGTCTTTCCTGTTTTCAAGCTTGTTCATTTTGTCATAAGTGTCAGTATTTAAAACAGACCACCCCAGGAACTGTGTGAGAGTCTGGAACAAAGCCAAGCAAAGTGGAGATGACACTGTGACAATAAAATTAAACCAACAACTTGAACTTTTCTTAAACTCCAGTTTCTGGTAGTGCCCTTTGAAAAGCGATGAGTAACTCTACTTGTTAGAGGCCTTTACCTTCCATCAACAGGTTCTATTAGCACCTCACAGCTTTTAATCACGTGTTTGTCTCAATCTAGTAATTAAGGGCCCATATTCCCATTTTGTATACAGGACTTTGAGGCTTATGAAGCTTAAGTTAGCTGAGTGGACTTAGATACACTGTGTAGCATCTTATCTTGCCCAATTGCATGTGATCATGAATGCTCTGGGAACTCCCATGATCACAGGCACGACATCCATTGGCAAGCAGCACGCCATACGTGCTTACCCACTGCTAATTAGGAGATGCTGACCATCACTAAAAAGTCAAATTATTAAAAATAAAATTATATCTGACGTTTGTTCATTATTGGAATGTAAATGATCTCTCATAAATTTTCAGGTTTATAAAGGGAAATAAAATTTCTGATTCTTAAGAATCTTCACTTCTTAAGTGAAGAAGATAGACATTTGGCTAGATGTTAATATAGCCTATTTGAAGATTTTTAGACATTTTAAAATAACTTTTTACAATAATATTTTTATTAACATCATATGGCTCCTTAAAGCCACTAATCCTATTAAGCTTACTTCAATGATCTGTTCATCATACTCGTCAAAAGGTTTTCCATCTTTCCTATTGTAAAATGTTGCAACTCCCACAATTTCTTCTTTTTTGTTGACAATAGGCAATGACAAGACATTTTTGATAACCCATCCAGTCTCATCCACTGGTCCTTTCTGTAGGAAAGCCAAAGAACAGGAAATGTATATTTCTTTGAAAGTAGTAATACAGTTATTGATATAGACAATGTAACACTAAGACCTGTGCATCACAAACAAAGGAGAAATTATCTATGTAATCGACTGTATAACTAATTGGTGGAAAGCATTAGCATATTTTTCTACAGTATCTATAACTATTAACATTACTGGAATTACCTGAAATGTGAAATATTCATCTGCTGGTGCATTCATCATGTTACAAATCTGCAGCATAAAGAAAAGGAGACATTGTTTAAATTGAATACAATGTGCACCAAGACTTGGCCTGATATTTTAAAAAGGAGTATTTATTTTCTAAGCTAACAACAGTGAGCACCCTAAGTAGCTACAGAAATTAAAACTGTTCCTATTAAATTAGATGTGGTTATTTTAACAGACATCATTCTGGAGTGCTTGTAGCAAAGTCCCTCATGTATGATGTCTTACAGTGCATAAGCATAATGGTTAAGAAAATCACTTCCAGTTTAAAATGGCACAGGGGTTTATAGATAGAAATAACTGAGTACTAAGGGCTCTGTCCTTACTGCTATTAAAAATGCCATAGGATTACTAATAACTGTCAAACATCACAACTTTGAATTACGTATATTGTCTACGCAAGAAGAGATAAGAAAAAAAGAAAATTTTAAAACTGTGTATATAATGATTTTCTTACTTTGACATTTTGTTGTGAGACTTAGTTAGCACACCTGGAAAGTGACATCAGACATTATTTGTCCAATGTCACCACAACCAGAGGGAAATTTTCCTGATATTTTGGCCATTTGTGCTGAGGGCTTGTCTCCATCCAGACTACTGATTCACATTATGTCACTGGGAACCAATGACACTAGAAGCAGCACAGTATTTTTGTAGAGATTTTTGGTCATGGGGACGTTTGGGGGTTTTTTTGTTCAATCAGAAGAACTGCATGAACTAAAACTTTTAGGTTTTACTTTTGCTATGAACTTACAAATCCATTTTCAGCAACATATGTTGGCAATCCACTGACAAGACACCAGTGATCTGCTGGAGGTGACCTTTAGAGAGGGAATGAAATTAAATGATTTCTACAATACCGACATGTTATTATTCTATCCCAGCAATATATCTAATTACCACACATTCACAGGCTGCCAATGAATACTCACGGAATGACTTTGATTTCTTCTTTTCCATGTAAAATATAGTCAATAATCTTATAAAAGTTGACTTCCTAAATAAAAAGAGAAAAACATTTAGGTGACCTGTACAACTTCAATGTCAAAATTAAGAATCATAAAAAGAAAAATCTATATCCTCACTCGTCCATCGGGTGTCTTGGGGCCTTTGTAAGGCTCTGCCTCCCCCAGCCGGATTGGCCATTCATCATAGAACTCCTGAGAAAATGATACACAGGGTTTAGCAAAAGGGAAAAAAAATCAGTTCCGTGTTCATAGATAACATGACATCTGTGGGTAGCAATTTTATTTTTCCTTCTCCATAGCTGTACTATGGTCACATTTCAGACAATGTTAAGAAAACATTGTTAAATATATTCCAGGCAAGAAATGTTTGCCAGTAAATTGCAGGCTAATATGAAGCTTATCTCTGGATGGTTGTACAGCTTAATTGTTGTTTTAGAAGGCTGGTATTTATAAAGCAATAATCAGACCTGCACTTCTCTCTTCTAGCCTTTCTCACATGGAATTATTAATATGAAAAATTATTTCAGAATTAGCCTTTATGTTTATCGTGGTTGTATCCTTTGCCATGCTTATATTTTGCATGTAATTTTTGTAACGTGGTTAAATTTTATTCAAATTATCCCAAAGGGTTAGAAAGCATGGTAGCTTTGTGTCTTGGAGAGACATGCACTAGAACTATACAGAACAAATGAATTAGAAGGATGGATTTTATAACTTAAAGTTAGGAGTAGCACATTTCTAGCAAGTAAGCAAAATGATTGTTACCTTCTCTTTAGTCATGTCCAGCAAACCAACAGAGTATCTTTCACAATTCAAATACATTCGTATAGTATACAGTGCTTTGTGAAACTGCCGTTCTATATCTGTTAGCTCTTCAAATACTTTGTTGGCAGACCACAAAAGCATCTATTTACAACAAAAGAGAAAGAGGGTAAATGTTCACAACAGTAAGAAAACATAAACATATGAATCCTAAGCATTCCAGAATAAAATGATAAGGTGCATTACTATTATAAAACTAAAAAATTAAATAGATGCTATCCTTACTTCAGTAAGCTTGCAAGAGTATAAAATAGTGGGAATAATAACACAAATAATCACACAAATAATCACATAAAAACGAAGTATTATCATTAACAAATTCTTCTATACCTGACTTCTTCGGGATTCAATATTGTAGAGATATGTCATATGATGTTTTCTTAGGACCAAAGATATAAAATTGAGGTATTTTTTGAAGACCTAAAAATGACAAAGAGCAAAACTAAGACAAAAGTATCAAATCAAGAGGTAGATTCACTCGAACTACTTGAACTAACAACTGTACTGTTGTGTGACATTTGAGGTTATTACCTCTTCATCCTCTTTTGAGAACTCAGTGGCATTTAATTTGTTGAGTGCCATCACAACAGCAAGCACGTCTTTACCCTGCATAATTGGGGTTGCCAACATATTCATTGTTGTATAACCAGTTTGTTTGTCCAGAAAGTCAGAAAAATGGTTGTTCTGAAAGAAAAGGAAAAAAAAAAAACACAAATGAAACACATAACAATTAGTTACCACACCAAGAGCAACTGATCATTTCCTTTGGTAAGTTACGTTTGCAATGCTATGTGCACAGTTTTACAGTGCAGTTGGTTTATACTCGCAAGAAACCATTATCATTTTTTAACCCAATCTTGCAGAGTTATATGTACAAACTTAACTTAGGCATTGGTTATGAATATAGTCTCTGAAACCAAGTTCTGTGCAGGTTTTTATTAGAATGATGAGGAATTTGAGGAATTAAAAATATGGGAAAATCTAGAATAAAGGAGAGAGTAATATGACTTTGTGGCTACCTGAGAGTCTAATACATATGACTTGCATGTAAGAGAATTACTTCATAGCTGTGTTAATATTTATTATTATTTAATTATTTCTGTAGATAAAATTCATGATACTGTCCCATTACAAAATGTTTAAAACTACTGTCTGTCCTAAGTGTATATGGCTAAAAATCCTTCTGGCAGAGAGGCATCCCCAGCAGGTAGGCATCTGGCTGAGCCGTTTCTTACTCCTTCCTGTCTGACAGACCCCCATTCCTGCTACTCCCAGCCCAACGTGCTCTTCTGGTGAATGGGGAGGCGTAGGACTGGGGGGATCAGGACACAGAGCTGCTTGTGCTGGGTGTGTGATGCTATGGGAATGAGTCCACATGACTAATGAATGAGCCACAACTAACTACCCCACCAATGTCATCCTTGAAACCGAGTGCTGAGGAGGGTTCAGTAAAAGGTATTCTTTTCATTCTTTTGTGTAAAAAATACTGGGAAGCTAGTTCATGTTTCATGGAAAACTGTTTCATTTCCTCCTATCAAAGAAATTCTTGGTGTTTTCTTTGAAATGCTTTAGTGTTCTCTTTAATTTAAAAAAGGGATTTGAAGCTTGTCAGGGAAATCTGTTTGTCAAGAGTTGTTGTGTTTTGTGATGTTCTTACGATAATACATCTAAATGAGCTGAGTTACGAGTTGAGGGATTGAAATCTGTCAATATGTGCATGCTGAGAAGTGACATGGTTCTACTCAGCAGCTAAAACATCCAGACTCTGTCTTCACTGAGCCTTTTCCGTCCCCTCGCATCTGCCACTTCTAACAAGTCAATGCTCAGACTTCTTCAGACACATGAGCACTCACGTCCTGGTCTACAGTCAATGGCAGATTCTCCCCAAATTTCCTTTAACAGGTCTGCTTCTGATTTCCCAAGATGATGAGCAGTTGGTGCTAAATGAGAATGTCAAGAGGTGGCAAGCAGCCTGGTAACCAGGGAAGGTCAGACTACATTATAACACCATGGATAGGAATGGCAGCTGGCCAGAGGAAGGCCAAAGAAGTCCTGTTTTAAGGACATCCAGCTGGAACCAAGATTCTCAAACCTTGCCAATCCCCTGCTGTTAGCAAGTATTTGTGAACCCACTCATAAAGTGACTGTCTTGTTAGTGCATGTCTACCCACAGAGCTGATACATATTACTGGTGGATCTCAAGGTCTCTTCCTTGCTGATGGGCTGGAGAATGTTGCAGGATGCCACGTAATGGAATTTCTGCTTTCATAAATTATACACAAAGCTCCTTAAACAAGCAAACAAACAAACAAACAAACATTTTCTGGGTTGTAAAATCAAGCATGAAAAGGCTAGGAAGTGCCAGAACTAGAATTGTTTGTCTACTATTTGGATCTTTCCTCTGAAGTTCTTTTTTCTCCTCTTCCCTCTTTAGCAATTGTTTCTGGTATATGTTGAATTTATAGCATCTACAACCCTGAGAAGGTAGACCGGATTTTATTATGTGTTCAAAATATTAGTGGTTTTTTTTTTCCTTCAGTTCTTCATAGTCTTTAGACAGCCCATCTTTTACATTTGCATTTTAGATTTCCTTCTAGGACTGCATTTATGTGAAAGGAATTAAATGTGTGGAAGTAACTCTGAAATGTCTTTTCTGTAATTACTGACTGGTGTCTCTTACAGAGAATTGATTCTCTTAAGGACAGCCTGTGTCATCCCCATAAATCCCATTGAGAAGAATAAAAGTAACCAATATGTTTCTCTGTAGTTCCATGTATCAGGCTGTATTTGGGTCCCTGGAAAGTGTAGCCAGTTCCGAATATATCGTCCGGGTGAAGAGGGAATGTTTCCTCTATTTCTGTCAAACTTTCCCTGGGTTGTTGTTCTCTGTTTTTCTCAGAGAAAGATATAGGGGTATCTCGCTTAACAGACATCCAGGGAAAATGCCAGTCAATCTGTCTCTTCTATGTAAGAATCAAATACTGTCGTGCAGTCTGCTAAACAAGTATGTTATTGCATGGAAATGTTTTATTTTCTCAGATGTATTACTCACTGACACAACCATTCTGGTTTTGGGTGTGTGTTTGGGTTTCAGTAACAATTTCTGAATTTCTGACTGTTTTAGCCATTCAAAATAAAGTAAATCAGAGAATTTGACCCTGTTTTGTAGTCCCTCTGCCTCACCAAGAGCATCTAGCATAATGGCGAGGCCCAAGTTCCTGGTTTTAGAGTGCTGTATACTGCTATGAGGGAATATATAAAAATTTCAGACACTCCTGGATTTCTGAATACTTAAAAGGGACCTGTATACACCAAGTGAGCTGAATCAGCAGGACACAGCTGCTGAGTCTTAATTTGTTTAATAACTCCAGACTGAAGGTATAAGCAGTGGTGTTCAGAAGTGTTCAGAAGCAGCACATTGGTCATATAATTTTTGCCGAGGATAGGAAAATTTTAAAGAATGCAAGTCTGTGTTAATAAACAAAAAGTTCAGTAACCACAAGCCATCCTGAGTTGTGCCTAGATAGTGCAATGCAGAAAGATAGCTCATAACACATTGGCAGCATTCCCACAGCATATACATATTGCACATGAATTGCATATAGAAGCAAAAATTTGTGCTTAGATTTAGGCTTTTCATTAATGAATATTTTGCACATAATTACTAGGAGTTTTGAAGCCTTTATTTCCAATCAAGGTTTTAAAATATTTTCTCTTGAGAACATAAGCTCTTTTTGTTTTCAAAGAAAATCACTTTTCACAATGTCTGGAAAATTTCCATCTCATGGCTACCAGTGGAATTTACTAAATCAGAAGTCACTGTTGTGAAAACAGTGTGATTACACCTCTGTGAAAGGGAAAAATAAGGCCATTCTTTCTAAAAATAATTTTTATTT
Organism: Calonectris borealis; assembly: GCF_964195595.1. NCBI lineage: Eukaryota > Metazoa > Chordata > Aves > Procellariiformes > Procellariidae > Calonectris > Calonectris borealis. The sequence continues at coordinate 25,937,028 of NC_134318.1, forward strand.
TCCTCATAGGGCATTTACAAATAAACTTGCTTACTGAGACTATACCACATCTGATTCTGAATCGTAGCTACACAACTGTAAGTTCATGTCTGTAGTAAGGTAAAATAAATATAAATGAGAAAAAGTCACTCCTCTGGGAACCACAGGCATTTTGAGAAGAAAGTTAATTTTAAAAGACTGTATGAGAAGATAATACTTTGCGGTTATGTAGTTTGTTTTTTTTTAAAAAAATTAGTGTCACTTTATTGTTTCTGAAAAGTTCTTATTGATGGACTGGCCAGAAGGAACCATCTTTTGTCTCTCTTATTTCATGGCTCTCCATGCAGATCTTATTTCCTTTCTTGGGAGTGAAAGGTTCTTCTATGTTTTCTTTTACCAGTTTCTAAAGATCTTATTTCTTTCATGATGAATTTTCCTTCATTGTCTGGTTTCAGATATCCCACGATTCTTTAAGCAAACTATGAAAAAGAGCTCTGCAAAAATTTCTAACCTTTCACAGGCTTTATTCTATGCCAAGCTCAAAAGATGATGAAGATCATCATTCTAATGTTCATTGAACCATCCTACTGTATTTAATAAAGGAATTACATCTCCCAATTCATAATGTTATCTTAGGATTTGTTACACTGTGCTCCAGAACACTGAGCTAAGCCTTGAGATTTCTGATTGGATTAATGACAAAATGCAGCCTGAGGCAAGTGAGTTTGACACTATTGGAAACTCCAGGTCAAAGTCTGCAGAGTAAATTATTTGTTGAGTGTAAATTTGATCAGAAAATGCAAAAACTATTGTAAGTAATGACACAGTGTAACCCTTGTTAATTTCCATTGCACATGCAAAAGTATGTAATTTATACAAATGCAGGAAAGACAGAGAAATGGAGAAGTGTGAAAAGCAATTCAAAACGAAAGTGTAAGGGAACAAGGATCCCTCTTCCCTGTTCAGCTAATTAGGGTGAAGATTCACTGCTCTGGTTGATTGAAGGTAATAGGAACAGCAGCTCAAAGTTGTTAGGACCGAGGCTTCTCGCATCTCCAGAATACTTGCTTATTCCCAATTGCTTTTAATTTGGCTCACCATCAGCATCTTCATTACACATGTGGTTTGAAATGTTAGGAAATGAGACTTTCCCATAAACCTTTGCCTCCTTGACTGGGGGTCTTGCTAGGAAGCAGCATGATGTCGTTTTGTTCATGTCCCACAGATGACATTTACACCTTGGTCTTCATATCACCATCACCATTACTCCCATTCAAAAAACTCTTACTGTTCCTTCCTTCTTCTTTCCACTCCGAGTGATGTGTCAGTATCTGCTGTGCAGCCTACCTCTCCATTTTGAGTTTGGTGAAGTGCATCAAATATCACACTTGAGGAGAAGTGGTAAGACTTAATCCTGCAGCTGAGGTGGTAGTGCGGAGAGAGCAGATGCCTATTTTCCTCCACCTTTTTCCTCTTACAAAGCACAGAGGAAGAATGGGACCCCTGGCAGTTATGGCTACTTTGCTCATGTTGGGCTGGAGTTCTGGGTTGGATAGATGAGCTCAGATTGGTTGAAATACATCATCCTTTGAATGTGTGATGACTAGGAGTGGGTCTGGAACACCACTGGAACAGGAACCACAGGAACCTCTGACACCAGGAGCTAGTGTCACACTCTCATCGTTATCACACATTTATTTCCACCATCTTTACGTGTTTCTGTTTTTTTTTTCTGGTAGCCCTGCAGTATTTTCTCCTCTTTCTGGTATTTTGTTCTCCCACTGATCATCTTGCATTGGCTCAGATTTCTCAAACACTGACTAGATGGTGTTGGTGTGCTATATTGTTTCATCTCTTATTTCTGCTTATCCTAATTTCAACTCACAAATGTTTTTGTTTCATAATGATATAATTGAGTATGAATGGAAAATAAAAAGTACCTACCATCAGCTACGAAAATGTCATCAGTCTGATTCAAAACCAAAACCAATTAGCTAAATGAGTTGGCCATTCATTAGGCCACACTCAAAAAATCATGTATTGTCAGGGTTATAAAACAACTATGTTTTGACATGTAACTTACTAGCATAAAGAACAAATTGACTTTGTTATCTTCAAGATCACTAGAGTTTTGAAACTGAATCAAGTAGAAATTAAAATATATTTAACAGCATTTAATATCACTGAAATATCTGCTTGTTATTTGCCATAAGTAGTGCAAATTTTTGAAATTGAATCTGTATTATATTGCTTTAAGTATTTTTTCCACATAAAACAAGAAAATTAGGCTAAAAGGGAGCTTTTAATTTTAATTTCTAATGCTCATTTTTTCTTCAGTTTTGGGAGCTTTCCTCTTTTAACACAAGTTAATTCAAGGAAAGAATTAAAGGTTTGGGTTTTTCTTCTGAAAGGCATGATTAATAGAAATTTGTACCTGTGTTAAAACATTTTCTTGTAAGTTGACTGAATCTTTGTCTGTATAACAGATTGGAACACACTTCCATTTTTCCAGTTAATATTTACTATATTGAGTGTGAGTTTATGACAATCTGTTTTTTATTATCAAGATGATAAGATAAAATGGAGAAGCAGACATTAACATTTACAATGCAAGTTCTTCCCAGGTAAAAGGCTACCTCTCCATTTTTTCCCCATTTCTAGTTTATCTTGGGATTGTTTCTTTCAATTCTCATTACGTTCTAGACACTCAGGAAGGCAGTACTTCTGTAGTATTGTGTATCTTTGCTCTCATTTCTTCTCATCTTAACAACTCTGAGTTTGTTTCTCAAGAACTTCCCTCTAAAATTACTTTAACAATCTTCCTCAGGCTTTTGAAGCTTTTATAACACACTCTGCCTTGTCAATATGTTGGATATTTGGGTTTCTTCTCCAAGATCACATTGTGAGGGGACTAGCAGAACATGAGTTAAGAACTGAGACGTCTTATTAGCAAGTGACTGCCCTGCTAGCAGCTGCACCACAAAGTGACTCCATTCTTTCCATTTTCAGGGCAACCAGTTGTGTCATTGACCGTCTTACTCTCTCCTGTGCTTTCCCACGGCTTCATATTTTTGACATGGATGCGCCTGATTCCAGCAATGTCTTCTTGCCCTAGGAGGGAGTTTAAGACCAACGCCTGGTCGCAGGACCACTGCTGTGTGTTACCAGAGCAACTGTTTACACACAGCAGCTGGATAACCTTTCGGTATCCAGGTCTCCTCACTGCCACATGGGAGTTTGAACCACTGAGCTGCAAAACCGTGCTTCCTTTCGCTCTTTTCTCTCCCCTCTTAAAATAATCTTTAATTTATTTTACAATTTGGTGTAGATTCACGAAGAGGGATAGAGTATCTCTTCTTCCTTGTTCCAGGCTCAGACAGCCTGGAATCTGGGGACTAGCACATTCCCATAAATCTGAAACTCTTGTCACTTCAGACAGGCCTGGAATGAAAGTCTCTCCCACCCTTGCATTAAAGAGAAGTAGAGCTCCCAGAAAAAGACTCATGCAAACTGAAGCTGGCTCAGTTTGCAAAGGGGTGATACAAGTGCTTGCAACTTGAAGATATATTTAATTTGTTTTGTGTCTTAGGTTTCCAGTGGTTAAATTAGGTGCCACAACAATCACTGCTCTGGCTGCTTAATCTGAGTTGGAAGCACCAGAATCTCTCCACACTCTGTTGTTTCTTCACTTCACTGGGGTTTGTGGATTCCAGTGCAGGACCTCTAAAAATGAGGGCTTGTTATTTCAGCATCAGAACATTTGAGTGTGGAGCTAATCCAAAAGCCTTCTCTTCTTTTGAAGCATTTTTTCGCCATTTATATAATTTTATACTCTATTATAACCAGGTATATTATTTCTTGAGTTTCCAATCCTCAGTTAAATCTTTGTCTGCAAATATCTCTGAATTAAAAGGAATAATGCAATAATTGAAATACATGATGGCTTAAAGCAAATATATATAGTCTTTACTATTGGTTCTTACAGGCTGAGAATGTGAGATTTTGATTCCCCAGAAGATATGCTCCTTGTTTAACTATTTCTTAGTTGTTAGTTTTATTTGGAAATAATGCCTTAGCAAAAGATGTAAGGTAATTGTACTCTTCTTCATCATGTTGTCCATGTCATCAGTTAATATTTAGAGAATACTAATGGACATATCAAATTTTATGCAGTCTATTATTTTACTTTGGAATATTTGAGTCACATCCTCTGCTAGACCCTGGGAATAATGTGAGGCAAATTATTAGGGTAGTGGTCCTGCCTGGCCTGCTATCTGTCACTACTGTTAAATCCTGGATTAAACACTATTAGCTCTTGCAGTCAACAGGTCCATAATCTTGTGGGGGGAGACTGTTCTGACTACTTAGTTAATTACGGAAGGTCTGTATCTTTTCCTCTGCTTTTCTTTTCTGAAGCATTAGTCAGGATGAGGAGCTTCCTCACGTTTATTGCTATCTTTCCAAGTTGAAGAAGGAGATAATCCCTAAAGAACTGGCTACCAGGCACTAAAAGTGGAGTCTTATGTTTTTCCAATGATTTATTGCTGTTGCAATCTTTCATTACATTCACTCTTGTTATAAAAGGGTGTTGACTGAAGCATGAAAATGTCTCACTGTGGGTTTGTCAATATTGTCATGTACTTAAGACTTAAAAAACACTATGCTGTTTGGATATGGATTGTGTCAACAATAGAAAGTGGTTAGACATGACATCTTTAAAGTACTATAGCCATCTAGAATTATTCATTGTGCATTTTGTATTCTGACAAGGCAGTAGGGGCAAAATTCCTCTCTGGCTTAACTCTGCTTGTCATCTTTTGCTCAGGATTTGGGTATAGACAATCTAGTTTGACTGAAGTGCATACAAAGCGGTCTGAAAAATAATTATCCTTTCAAAAACATGATAAAGGCTTCAGTGGCTGCCTATTCCTGCTGCCGTGGACTAATTATATTCCTTAAATGTTACTGACTAAAGTTGCAGTTCTGGGTTCCTTACAGAGATAAAGATTCTGGTGACATTAGTGGGAGCTTTGCCTGTGTGAAGAGTGTGGATTTGGAGACTTGACATTTTTACAAATAGAATGGAACTGGTGACAATTTTGAGACCTTGAGGGTTGTTTTTAAATAAAAAATTTTGGTCCCAGAGAAGTCTCTGGGAGTTTTGTAATTAACTTATAAATGTCAATGTTTTGATGACATTTAGTTACCAAGTGTGGGCCCAATGGCATAGACCTCAGTAATCCTAAGAGAGTAAATGGATGCCTACGTAAAGATTACCTTAGAATGATTGAATAATAGCTGGACAGATATTCAACCGACATGAATAAATTTATGAGTGCAAAACGTATACCCAGCTAGATTAGATGGACAGAAAGGCTCTCTTATTTAAGCATATGCAAATAAGATTTGTCACAAAATTTTGAACACATCCTATTGCAAATGCAGAAATATTTGGGCAGCCCTGCTCTGGGCACCTCTCACATAATGATATTAAGAAGCAGTGCAGTGTCTGATAGAAGGCACATCTTTCCTGATCCTACTGATCTTTTCTCATGTAATCATCCTTATGAATTTAGAAGGATTATCCTCCAATCTCCCCATGTGGTGGTAAGAGGCAGTAAGTCAGATGCTTCTTGTCAGAACAGCAGCCATTGAAGAAAGCATCTTAGTGGTCAGTTAAAAATCATGACAAAAGTCATTCTTCTGTTTGCTCCCGTGATTCCTACTTACATCTGAGGTAGTTTACTATACGTTGGAATGTTCTTTTCACATATATATACATTTTCATTTGTTTCTGAGCTTTAAAAGTAGTCCTTTATTTCTTTATAGCTGCCAACTTTTGACATGATAAAATATATTATTTTTTGTTTACCTCCTGGAAAACACAGATAATTGCAGTGTATAAAGATTTTTATTATTTACATTGAGCTTAGGACACTGAGGTGACTTCCATCCCTAAAATGGCCCAGAATTTTAAATTGACTGTATAGGAAATACTGAGAAGCCAGACTGTCATCTTGTATAATTATCTTAGCACTATTTAATTATGCTGAGCTTTTCCATGTAAGACTAAAAAGAGATGAAGATGTCACCATTTGATAATATAAGGTTAGTTATTTTAAAGAAATCTACAACAATCAAAGCACATTTATGTTTCCCCATGTATTTCAGAGCAGTTTCTAAAGCAGTTCTTATTCATGCATGTTTAATTTCTGTTAGGTCACTCATCATTTTAATTAACATTTGTAATAACCCTTATCAGCACCGTAACTAAAGAAAGTGATTCTGTGCAAATTCAACAGGAACTTTGAAAATATCAGAGCAGTTCTGATTCATTAATCTTCTTCTGAAGATGGTTCTGAACAAAAGCCCTGTATCTGGACATATTCAAAATTTGGAGCCATTTTGAATTCAAAGACAGACTGAAGCTGAATATACATGTTGACATCATCTTCATCTGGTTTCATTCACCTACTTACAAGGAAGCATCCTCATTACAAAAGCTGCAAATTAACTGTATTCAGAGGTGCATGTATGGCAGCACGGAATGATAAGGGAAAATACTTGCAAGCCCATACTGGCAAACAGAATAGGAGCCTGCCTTGTTCAACAGAAACACAAGTACTTATAGGTCTCTGGTAATCGAATATTCTCCTCTCTTATTATAGTAAATTACATTACAACTATTGTGCAAGGATACTGGAAATACCTCACTAGGCTACATGATGTGGTTCTACTGGATTTTAAGCAAACTCTGCTGCTGCTTTTCTCATGCTTTTGTTGTGGATTTCTGTCTCTGGGATGTTTTTGAAAAATGACTCTCTACCACAAGCCCTGTGCAGGAAGCTGAGTAAGCAAATGCACAGAAACCTATTCCCCAAGAGAAGTCACTTACCTTTTTCACATCAGGTACATTAAAAAACTTCTTCGTATGAGCAACCCATCCCGCTATCCCGATGTCCAGAGGAAAAACAGTCTCATTGTCTGGATTCACCAAATTCTCCTCCAAGCTGGAAGTTGGAGTGACATTGAGAAGCCTCGTGGCCACCTCTGGAATACCATTTCGGGAACGATAAATAAACATACTACACCGATCAGCTGCCAGCAGTTGTGCCAGCCTCTGCAAGGCCTTGTGCACTATCTTTTCCATAGTGCCTTCTTCATCCTGGATTTCTGTTAGCAGCTCAAAAAGTATGTTACACTCCTCCAGGCGGGACATGTCTTTGAAGCTGACTCCTTCCTTCACATCTCCAGGGCTGACTTTAAAGATACTTCCCAGCACTTCTGCCCTCATTTTTCGGTTGAAATACTCCTTGGCAAACTGGGGGTTGTTCTCCAAGTATTTTTCAACGGCATCTTTATTTACCTCACCCATTTTTGCTGGATTGTTCTTAGGATTTCTTTTAGAACTGCATCACCATCAAAGCAGGACTGGTAGCAAGAAGTCCTAACTTGATACTAATAAGAAAATGGTACTTTGTACATATTGTATAGCTCACGGGCATAGTACATTCACCTTCCTCTGTGGCTTCCAAGCCTTCTGAAACTCTTGAGATATGACAGAAGGCACTGGCTTAGCATCTTCTTAGTGTGAGATCTTGGAGACTGCTAATTAAAGAGATGTCAGGACACTAAGCCCCTGAGCATTCTTAGCTCATAAATCCTAAGGGAATCATTTTAGCATTTTAAACTAATCAATTAATTCTTAGACTTTATAAAATTGTCTGATATACCTCCTTCATTCACAGTATATATATTGTACTATACACACAAAATTTTCCAATGAAACTTAATATGAGGAATTTCACTTAGATACTTAGCCCACATTATACACGTGCACAGAGGTACACATGTGTATTTGTGAGAGGTACTTAAAGGGGAGGAAAACAGAATGTTACAGAGAAAATTTTAAAAATGTGAAATTTAGTTTTCCTCGAAATAGTCAGGAGTTGATCGAAATTGGATTACTAAAAGTAAATAATTATTAAGTTATACATGCATAAAATGGGTGAAATCCTGAAGACCTTACAAAAGTCTGAGCTTGCTCAAGTGATTTACCCAGGTGCAGATGGAGTAAAAGAATTAGAATTTGACTCAGCACAGCCAGATATGACTTATATATAACTTTTTTCAAAAATAGATAGTCTGAAGGAAAGAGTAAAATCAGAAAATGGCTTGAATTCAAATGGAGTTCAGGAGACAGTAAATTTTTTACTCTATAAGCATAAATAACCTTACAGGGTCCTGCAAGTAATGTCATTTCTTCTGTTCCTTCTTCAGAAAAAGTGGGAGATCTCTGCTCTTTTAAATAGCAGAAAAATAGTAATAACTGACAGATAGTGGGCAAAGAGGGAATCTTGAGTCTGGTTGTAGCTTTATAACATGTTTGAAGTTTCCTACCATCGGAAGTTCAGCATTACTCACATGAATGGAAAAGGAATGATGAAAACTGTGTTGAATTTTAGGTACAAATACCCCCCAGGGCTATGCGAGTGAGAAGGCTGAGTTTAAGTTGAGTGCCAACTATGACAAGCAAATGATCTGTGTTCATTGAAACAGATCTGAATTTCAGCATAGTAGGAGGGCTGCAATACAATTAATCTTATTTCTGTTTGTGGCATCCACATTGATCAGAGAGCAGAAAGCTCTTGGTATAAGGAAAATAGACCATATACCCTTTGGCAATTCTTAATTTGAGAAGAGTAATTGTCGTCAAAGTACAACTTTATCTGTCTGCCAGAGGCCACAGTGTGTCAACATCCATTTTTATCAACAGATCTAAAAGAATCAACATGGGCAACTGACACTGATCCTCTCGTGCACAAAGAATAGGTCAGTGATTGGTCTTTAATGGCAGCTAACTCAGTGCATTAGTTTTCCCTTTGGCTGTGATATGAAATGCTGTGTAAGACACTAATTTTTGCCAGACTGCCATTGCCATAAAGATTTAAAAATGCATATGAAAATCAGCACAGTATGGACACACTCTGTGGTTCCTTTTCTCTGGCTGGGTTACTTATCCCTAGCAGCCTGCGGGGCAGCATAGGACCCTCACTGGTGGGTGTATGAGGTTGCAGCATCTTTACAGGTGTGCACTGGTGATACTAACTTTGTGGCAGGACTGTGCAACTGCAGCCCAGCAAGATGTTCTAACCATTGTACGCATGTACGGTTCGCAAGAAAAAAGCAGAAGAAATGCACATATATCTTAGTCTTTAAATAGTTTTTTCATAATTTGATCAATATGTATAAAGGCAATAGAGACTTGAAAATAATTTTATATGTATTTACACATAGAATTAAATTTTTTTCTCTTGATCTGTCATCTTCCTAATTTGTAGCTCAATACTTCTCATGCTGCTCTTCAAAAAAGAGGATGTTGAAGAGCTCCAATGAAATGGTGCGAAGGAATAGTAACATTTTTTTGCATTACCTGTTCGGTCATATTTTCTTACTGACTTTGGAACATTCTACATAGTAGTTTCTTTGAAGTAGAAAGTGTCTATAGAGGGTCTGCCTCATGCCCAGCTAAAAATTCTAGAAAATTATCTTCTGCATAAGATTTACACATTCATCTTTATTACATGTGAGAAACCAGCTTTACAAACATTAGTTGTTCTTTATATTGTGATTACATTAATTCTATGAAATAGAGCAACCTATCACTCTCTGGAGGGAGAGTAAGAAAAGAGAGACAACCTGACAGAGTTACACTGCTTTCTTGGGGGTGGGAGGTGGGGGTGGGGGTGTTGGTGGGTTAATATTTTGTAAGCTAACAATTTTATTATCATGTGTGCCCATTTTTTTCAATATGCAAGACCACCCAGTTCCACCAAGTCTCCCTCATGCCCAGCTGTTTTTACACATGATAAATTACACTGTTTGTACTTTGAGATAACAAATAAACATCATATTTTAATTAGACACTACTGTAAGGTGATAAATCTTTTTTTGTAACAAAATGTTTCAGATGTAGCTGGGTTGTCCTATAATTTCATTCTTAAATCATCAAACAATTCCTTTTTTTTTCCCCTTAATTTAGATTCACTCTTACAATTGCACTCTTGCTCTGTAAAGTGTTTGTGAAATGACATGGAACAAAGTATCAGAAACCAATAGAAGTTCTTTATGAAGTTTATGTTTGGAAGACAGTTAAGTTGGCTTTATTTCAATAATTGCTATATTAGTCATGTTATGTTTCATTCTGAACTCTATGTACCTATTGATTAATCAAGAACAATTAAGGCAGACCATGAAGTTGAAGTGATTTGGTAGAAATCAAGATGTAGTTTGGTGCATAAATGTACCTTACATTTATGGAAGTCCTCATTTTAGAGTTGGGAAAATACAGTGTATTTGTATTGAAGTTTTTTGGTTTTCTCATATTAGTATTTTAACAAATTTTGTAAATTAGACCATTTAAACATTTCAGAGTACTAGCATTGTAATGAATTTTAAAGTTTCTGTGCTGGAATAAGACATTTATTTTCTGTTCTATCTCCTTTACTCTCCCTATTTTCCACACTATTGAACATTTTATCTTTAGTAATGCTAATTCGCAGTTGTATTTAAGTTTATTATAAGAAACTATACCAAAACTATTTCACGTTTCTGGCACTTTCAAACATGATTTTGCTATCATCTTTCCTAGCAATTTCTTAATAAGGTCACTTATTAAGAAAATACATTTTAATGTAGGATTAATTATATGCATGGAGGTGTAACATTGGAAACTAACCTAATGCACAGTCATTTTCACTGCACTTTTAAAGGCAAAAATAATATGCATTTGGCTTTGATTCTTTTCCATGCTGAGGTGGTTTGATTTAAAAACATGATGAAGCTGGGTGCTATATTTTTCAAATTGTTTTAATTTCAGAGAATATCAGAAATATGTGTGCTTTATGTTTTTAATACATATGATATCATTTGCCTTCGATGTTCATAGTTATTACAGAAATCAAACTATTTATGGAGTAGTTCTTAGTAGTAGACCATTCCTAAGCCCTTGTGATACATGGAAACTCCTAAGAAGGATAACTGACGGACATGGTTATTTAAATAGATTCAAGCAGCACGTAAATGTCAAAGGTATTTATAAGGTTTCCCAGTTCAGCTCAGTGTTTGTGTCTGAGCGTCTCTGTCCATCTTGATAGCAGTTGATATGGTTCATTCAGTTAAGATTTTCTGAAGAAACATGGATCAAATGTGTTTATTTCAATTGCATGTCTTTTGATGTGGATAATTTTGTGGCCACTGTCTGGACATTGGAGAGCCATATATATAATCCAATCATATAATTCAGAAATATTACTGATTTTTTTTTAAATTATTAGGTTGTGAGAATGGATTCTGTAGGTATTTGCAACAGGTAGTGTATGCCCCTAACACAGCCAGGTTTTGGCACTGAAATGTTTTGGTGTCACTGACCTGGTATGTTTTGGGGACCTTTACAAACAGCCTTAACTTCTATGTTTCTTTTAAAATAATTTTCTGTCCCTTTTCTTACAAAAATAATCTTAAAAATGCAAAAACTAATGATAGTAAGTTAGCTGCTTTTTCCATATGGCTGCAAATTTTCATGGTCCCTTAAAACTACCAATGATTAGTTCTGGGGATTCATGAAATAAGTAGTCAACAGATATTTTAATTTCTAGGGGAGAGTTCCTGAAGTAAATGGCCAGTCTATCATGAAGGGGTTAACCTGGGTTGCCAGATGCACTGTAGCTTTGACCATGAGCATGGGTTTCTTGGTACCTTGGCCATTTTAGTATATGGACTGAGCAAAGGACAGCAGCCTTTTAATCTCATCCACTCTCACATTTACTCCCTGGTGATCTTAGGTTACCTGATCATTTTTTATTACTGAGAATATTACTCAACACCTCTGAGAAGGGTCTGACTCTGTCTTCTTCATACCCTCCTGCCAGATATTTATACACTTTATAAAATCCCCCTGCGCCCTCTTTTCAGGCTGAACAGACCCAGCTCTCTCAGCCTCTCCTTTTGTCAGATTCTCTTATTGCTCAATGATCTTCTTGGCTCTTTGCTGGACTCACTCCAGTATGTCTGTGTTTTTCATCATTCATAGTTTAAAGCTCTCCTCACCAGGCTGGCCAGCCTGCTGCCAAACTTTACATCTTTGTTTCAAGTTGTTTCCATTTTAGTAATACATCTAGAAAAACATTTCAATTCAGAATCACAATCCTCACAAAGGTTTGCTAAAGAGAATAAAGGTACCTTTTTAAACTAGGTTTGTTTAAATACTGTTTATAAAGAGTTCAATGTAAATTTACTCCTTAAGCAGAATGTCATGTCATTAAATTACAAAAACAGGTAGCACATAGGCTGGCATGGTGCAAAGGCCAATCTTTTCAATTCCATTCTGTCCTTGACCTCTGTACTCAGTGCCATCAAGGGGAACAGTTGTGATGGTGACAGTGTACATAGTTGTCCCTTACAAAGTACACGGAGCTCCTTGGTTCAGCTCAAGCCATTTGTTGTTGCTTGTTAATATGAGTCTGTTTCCACGGGGCAGTGGCTACACTTGGATCCACTGCTCTGTGCACACAGCAGTCATTCATTCCCCTGCAAAATCTGCCTCTTAAGTATAATGGATACCCGTGTTTGTGAATGGCACTCTATAAATAAATAACCATAAGAAGACAGCAAAAAGTCTTTCAATCTATATGCAGTCTGGCTGGAAATGGATGCTCCATTTCCTATTACCAGTTCTTTGAGCCAGCTTTCTCCTAAGAGTTAGACTTATTCTTGTGACCACAAATAAAATTCTAGTTCTTTTAGTATTTAAAACGTCAATGTTGCAGTGTTAAAAATGTTTTAAATAGTAATTTGACTCTTGTTTCTTCCTTTTTATTATAAAGTTTTAAATGAAACTAAAATAACTCCTACAATGAAAGCTTTTTTCTGCCATTTCCTTTGAAAATCTGACCTTCTCTGTGTATTTTCTGTTGCTATTCCTGATGGAAAATATTGCAGAATTTTACAGGCTATTAACGTAAAAAATATTTCAATCACAGAATCACTGCCAGAAGTTAGCCCCTTTTTTATGACCTCTTGGCAAAATTCAAAGGTAGAAGACTTTTTTCGCCTTCAATTAAATAGAGTTCCAAGAAATACATACAGACTTTTAAAAAACTTTCTATAATATTCAAAATATGCTACCAGCTTCAAACATCGGAATGGAAAGTCATATATAAAATTTATCAAGCTTGGTGTTGAACCTAGCACAAGTTTTGTAAATGTATGCTTTACATTAGAAGTTATTTGCACGTTTGTGTGTTATTAATATTTTAATAATTCTTTTAAACTTAATTGTCTGAGCTTTCCCAGAACCCAGCAATCATTTGATGCCATTGACTCGATCTATGCGCATTGCTCTCAGAATCAATTGAAATCCTGGCCCAAATTCTGTTCCTTTCTGTTCACATGAAAAGTACAAATCTGCAAGGATTATATCCAGGTTCCAAAGATCTGGATGAGGGTCACTCGCTGGCATCATTTCTCAACCAAACCCATAGCCCAAGTCAATCCAAATGATGATTAACTGAGGCAAAGTTTACACTGTTTATGAGTTTACATAGTTGTGCTGGCATAGCTACACCTCTTAGGACTGAGAAAAAATTCACCCTTGAATTGCCATGACGATACTAGTCTGCCTGCAACCTTCCATCTCTCCTCCAATACACTCCTGATCTAGACATAACAGAGGACCCTTTTTGCCTAAAAAGCTTGTCTCATTGAACCAAAGGTGCTTTAGCTGTATCTGTGAAAGAATTTCATTAATGTAAACCGTGTCTCAGGTAGGCAGAGTTGGAAGTATAGCTAAACCAGAAGAGGCACAGACCCAAACTTTTACTATGTAACCTTCAAATTGTACTGACTCGCCGGGGTCCTCTTCTGCAGTTGTTGAAATCTGACTGGGAAATACTGGTGTGACTTCACTGTAGTTGCGCTCCCACAAATCCACAGTGATAACAGTTCAAAAGAAGAGTTTTCTCAGGCATTGCCTAGAGTTTGTAGAGATCCCAGACTGGAGGAGCTGAATGAATTAAAAGTTATAATTACTAAGTCTCTGCCAGGCACCTCCACCAGATATGAGTTGCCAAACATTGCAGAGATCAGTGGAGGCACACAATTAAAGAAATGCTGTGCCATGGCTAATACAAAATTACATGTTTCTGATTTATTTTTGTTGATGACCTCAGATTAATTTAAGAGACTGTAATGGCTCTTGCACATATTTAGAACTGATCTTATTAAAAATTATTAACAGAATTAAATTTTTGTTCCAGTGAAACCTGGATTGGTCTCCGTCTATAAAACTGCTGAGGACAACATGCAGTAAGTATAACGGGACTAGTGACCTAGTTTTTCAGAAGTGGTCAGGTTTTGATTCATTTGGATGAGAGACTCTTTTGAAAACCTCTGCCATAGAATTTTCACGGATAATTATGTTATTGACAAAATTTTATAGGAATAGATTTGATTCTGAAAGAACCTCTTTGGGAATATAAAGCAGCATACAGATTTTTGAAGAGGAAAAACTTAGGAGAAATAATAATATTTCACAAATTGGCAGAGAATAAAGAAATAATTGTTTTCTTTGGTATTAAAGAAAGTAATAGATTTAAAGGTTATAAATTAAGCTATAATCCCTCTTCTTACTATCAGTCATGTGAGACACTGAACAAAGAAAATCCATGTTGATTTTGATCTTGTAAGCATGATGAATTCATATATTAAGACTAGTCAGTGTTTTGTAAAAGTTTTATAAAAATGTATATATATAACCGGCATCACCATTGCCGGGGGCTGGAGCAAGGTTCTAAAAGCCACCAGAGGGATATAGATTGCTGTTTCTCTTCATTCTCTATGGGAATTAGCAAACTTGAAAATCTCAATTTAAAAATGGAAATGTTGGCTTATTGAAAAACTACTGTTGAAAGTTTCAGGACAATTAATATGCATCAACCTTTCTGGTCACCTGTGTGAAATATGTTCTTTACTCCAAGTAGAAGCTTAATATTAAACATAAATTTTTAGTGTTTGATGTTATCCAGGGAATCAAAGGCTTCAGAGCAGACTTGGAACCGCCTTGAGCATTTGATATTTGAGAAAGTGAACAAAAATATATTGTCTATGCAAAAAGGCTCCAACAGAAAGCAGAAGAGACAGAATAACAGATAAATCAGATTGTGCCATTGTTTGCATTACATATGAAAAAGATTGTAAAGGGCAGCAACAGTAAAAAGTTTAATATTTTTATGAATATATGAAAGGAATAGAAGGCTGAAGTAAATTTCTGGGAAAGGCCATGCTGAATAAATTGTTTAATTCTGTACATCAGCTACTATTGAAGTATTTTTTACTGATGTATACTACATCAGTATCTCCATATTTAAATTATATTTTTGCTTAATTCTTAAAGTAATGAACATAGACTTTTCAACTAGGAGGCTTCTGCCTTTATTCTTTCAAAATTGAGAGGTGAAAAAAGTAGGTGAATTAGTTCTCTTGGTAACAATCATTCCTATCCTGCTCTAGTTGCATGTCTAGAAAATAATTAACAGGTTTTCTCTAATGCTTCCTAAAGATGTTGAAACTATAGAACAAATATTGACTGAGAGGCAGCAAAACTTGCCTGGACAGGATAAAACAATAATGGTTTATATAACTGAAAACAGTTTGCCAAAAACAGAATAGAAATTCTGGAAGCTCTGCTTTAAAATTGATGTCAAAAGGGCCAGATGTGGTGTGTACAGGCACTCAGGCCACACATATGTCCTACCACCTTTGCAGTACCACACAAAAGTGCTCTTTTGCCTTCCTGAAGATTTGCAGGGCCCCCGTTCCTGTCTCTGAGAGCTGATCAGGAGATGGTTTAGCACCCGAGCCAGCCTTTGGGATGCAAGAGGGAACCAGTCATGAGGACTGAAGAGGATCTGGCATGACCAGGCTTTCAGAAACATTAGCAGAAACTTGCAAGTATGATGTTTGCTACTGTTTTTCAGGAGAAGAGAGGAAAGGAATTTGGGGAGGAGGTGGAGGAATCAAGTCTGCACCTTGTAACTGGGTTGAGCACATTGGGTAAGAAGGACTTTGGACTGCAGTGTGTAAAATCACAGAGGAGGTGGAGGCAGCTCACTCTCCCTCGTGCAAAGATGGGGTGCCTCTCTGTTCTTTTGTTCTTTGCTTCCTTTTCCACATGTTCCACATGTGCACACCCCTTCCCCCAGGTGTGAGCTCTGCCTTTGGGTTAGGAAAACCAAAGAGAGGCATTTGCTCCTAGCCCCTGCTTGGCTGCAGGTCAGGGTCAAAGACCACCTGAGCCCATGGGTGTTACACAAGAGGCTGTTGTGAAGGGGCCTCAGCCTGCAGCATGCATCAGCCCACCTCCCTACTCCCCCTCCAATGCTAGCTTTGGACCTCAGGGGGTTGCGAAAGCCCCAGCACTACATAAGGCGTTCCCTGTCTGGGCGCCCTGCCACTGCCATCAACACTTGTGCTCTCAAGAGGCTACAGGGACCGGCACTGTCTGTAAGGGACCCTGCTGTGGTGGGCTGGGGACAACCAGGTACCTTGCCTGCGCGTGCATCAGGGAAAGCTGCACGATCCTCTGGAGACCTGCCAGGGCAGCCTTCCTCCCTTCCCCACTTGTGTGACAGAGCCTGTTTCTGATGCAATTCTCTGTCTGTTTGCTGTTGCTGCAGGGACGGGATGGCCCAAACGGGGAGAGCTCTGCCCTGGCTGCTGCTGCTGGCATTGGCCTTGCTGGGCAGCAGCATGGCGGAGCGGGACTGCCGAGTAAGCAGCTTCAAAGTCAAGGAGAACTTCGACAAGACCAGGGTAAATCTTCTTTCTCTCCTGGATCTGTGATGGCTTGCCTAGCTCCTCTTCCCAGGCTACAAAATCTGGCATTCATTAGCACCAGTATGTTCACATTTTCACTCAAAGTCACAGACTGCAATACTGAGAAACAGCAGAAGTGTGTGATGTTGCCCACACCTCCACAGATGTTGGATCCTGATGCATCCAAGGATACTGCAGAAATACTGCAGAAACTGAGGTTTAGCAGACTGGTCTCAAACTGTATGGTCTAAACAAATGTTGGTTGTTTCTATGAAAAATGAATACTCTGGTGTTTTCAGACATCATTGCAAGAAACAAAACTATTTATACATAGATCTCTCGAGATCTGCCAGTTGTTACCCTCTTCCCACCAAATTTTGTATTCTAAATGCCGGAGAATTGCAGATACAAATAAGATACCAGAAAATGTCAATTCTTTCACAAACCCTGGCTGCATTAGGACATATTGGTGGGTTTGTGCTGCTGGAACAGCTAGATTTGTTTCTTTGGTACAACTTTGAGGCATGGTGTCAAAAATCTGCGTGTCCTCCCCTCTGTCACCTGCCCTAGTTTGTAATGTCTGTTTGCAATGTTTTCCATACTTCTGGATCTAACTGGAGCCTTTCTTATTTCCTTGCAGTACAGTGGCACCTGGTATGCCATGGCAAAAAAGGATCCTGAAGGGCTGTTTCTGCAGGACAATGTGGTAGCCCAGTTCACCATAGATGAGAATGGACAAATGAGTGCCACTGCAAAGGGCAGAGTCAGACTCTTCAAGTAAGCTGTTTGCAATCTTCCTCTTTTTCCATTTCACTTCGCTTACTGGTGCTCTCATCCTACCTGCTATACCTGTGCTAGTCGCACAGTCACACCAAATCTGTGCTGTTAGGTATGAATGTGATGTTTTCTTTCTCTCTGGCTACAGTAACTGGGATGTCTGTGCTGACATGATTGGCTCTTTCACTGACACAGAGGATCCTGCCAAATTCAAGATGAAGTACTGGGGTGTTGCCTCTTTTCTGCAGAAAGGAAGTGAGTACTTAGCTATAGAAGATGCAGAACTACTTGGGAGCTTAGTTATGTGTATGTCCATGTTGCGGAAGGAAAAAGTAGTGTTGGATTTCTTAAACACTCTTAAAACATGTAATAACTATCATACAGGAAAGCCTTAATGTGAACAAGGTAATCACTATTTTTTATATGGAACAGCCGGTTGGCTTTCTTTAAACAAGTGAAGACGAGGCCTTTGTATATCTTTGTATTTCTTTTGTTTGTTACCCAACAATATAATTGAAGGTCACTGTTTGGAAATAAATGAAAGGCAGATGAAGTATTTTAAGTCTTGTTTTAGTTCAGAACTCAGTTACTGGATGCTTCTGTTTTCTCTGAAAAGCCTAATGTCAGACTTGGTCGAGCAGGGAAGAGGATTTTGCAATTGTTATTTTGCTTGGTCTCCTGTCTGCAAATGTAGAGATTTATCTGTTTTAAGAAACAAATATGATCCAGTATATATATATTCATATTTTCCTGTCATCTGTCACACTCTGTGCAAAATTAGTTTTTTGAGCCAAGTAGAGATTCAGACACTTGTAGCTCAAGACATTTCCATGGATCGTTTCCAAGAGAAGCAAGTGGAATTTGGAAGTGATTGGAGCTCCATTTTCTCCAAAAACACAGTTACAAAGAATGTTTTGGATGCCAATTGCTCTTGAATTGTTGCCGAATCTCTTTACAACATTCTGCTGAATCATGTTTTCATGGATACTTCAGATTGCTGGCTGACCCCAGACTCTACCTTTCTAAAAACTGTGGTCCCCACCCACAGGAGAGATGGGGAAGAGAACATACAGTGTTGCCTTCACCAGTGCAGACATAGTGCAAGGGAGGACCTTTTGCTCCAGGAGAAGAAGGTGTAGAGATGACACTTTTTGCTGCAAACACCTAGGTTCACTTCTGTTAGCACACAGTGTCTGTGTGACCAGGTATTTATCAGATTATCTAGCTAAATAGTTAAGAATTCTCTGAAATTTTAACTGTGTTTTAAGAAGAGGGTTTATGATAGAGCTTGTAGCAAATACACTTCTAACACACATGGCAACTGCATGATAATATTTTTCCTTAAAAATACAGTTTAAGTAACATCCCTGGTAGGAAAATAGTTATGGTTTTGAGTAATCTGGAGCATGACTAGCATGACCAAGAGCACATTTAACTTCTCTATATATTTTTTAAACTATTTTCTGCCTGACTGTTCCCCTTTTTTCTTTAAGAAAACTTTCTTTGTACTTCATGGTAGCTACTGTAATACACGGTTCTTTTTTGTGTTTGTTGCCACATTTTATAATGATATTCAGGCATGGATTTACAAGGCATTTATTAGCACTTCTTCATGCTGCTCTTGTTCTGTGCCCATGTTAGAGGTGAAGCAGTGCTGCCAACCATTTCCTCTTCTCTCCATCACTGTCTCTGATAAATATGTTTATTTTCTTTTTTAAAAAAAAACGTCCCCCCAAAACATGGAGTTAAATACTGGACACAGGAATAAACTAAGAGCTAATCTGTTATAATTTATACCAATCTTCATTGTATTATTTTCTTTACAGAGTTATGGCAGCAATCTCTTTAGATTTACTAGATTTTACTTGTGTCTCTAACACCTTTGCTTCTCTGCTATGGTTTCTTCCAGATGATGATCACTGGGTAGTGGACACAGATTATGATACGTATGCTCTTCATTACTCCTGCCGCCAACTAAATGAAGATGGCACTTGTGCTGATAGCTATTCCTTTGTGTTCTCCCGGGACCGCAAGGGATTGCCTCCAGAGGCACAGAAAATTGTCAGACAAAGGCAGATAGACCTCTGCTTGGACAGAAAATACAGAGTTATTGTTCATAATGGTAAGAATATTTTTTTCTGAAGAACTTTATTTCAGGGTTTAATGACTAAAGCACTGGGAGTCTCTTGCTCATTAAATAGCAAATGCATAAAGTCTTTTACTTAGTGGCTGTAATATTGTCTTTTGAAAACTGGAGCTTGTAGTAAGTTATTTTCAACTTTTACTTCCCTTATCTGAAGGAGAGCTAAGGTCTATAGCTTTTTATGCAGCATATTACATCAGCTGAAACAATAATTAGAGGAAGTTGTAAAACAATTAAATCAATGTAGTATGAGTAAACATAGTAAGGATAAACTTCATAGTTGCCATAAAGAGAAATTTTTTCTCTTTAATCAGAACCCTTTGCCTTTCTCAACAAAATAGTTGTTGAAGGGAATAGAATGTATTTTCAAAAACTTCTTTGAAAAATTCTTCACAAAAGGCTTTTAAGGAAAATCAGAAGTCTTGGAAAGGATGCCTCATAGCAGACCCTTTCTCACAGGTCCTCATGCCAACTGTTTCACAAACGGTTGTGGAGGAGGTACATGTCCCTCATACTGGAAGTATGACCCTATCTTGAGTCATATAGTCAGGCTGAGCTTGCAACACAGGGAAGGGTACAGATTAGCTCACTTGGGCTCGAGTATATTAGAAAAGGCCAAATTGTAATTTATGCTACTTTAATCAATGATCTGGAAGAAAATGTAATATACTGACTGGTAAAAATTACACCCAGAGTGGGGAATAGTAAAGAATGAAGAAGACAGATCAGAATATTTAGAACAAAAAAAAAAATAGTAGCGTACTTGTCCCTACCCTGCTTTGCATTCTGGAAGACACGATATCTACAGAAGACTTGACTGGTAAATCAGCTGAATGTGAACTCCTAATGGAATGCTGTGGCCAAAAGAGTTAGTGATTCTTGGATGCATAAACCAAGGATGCAAAAGATGAATGTGCAGACTCATATGAGACTGTTGTGCTTGGCGTGGGTCTGCTTGTTGTGTCATGTTTGATGATAATCATAACTGGAAAGGGTACCAAGAATGAATTAGAAGTTTCAAAGAAGAGCAGAGAAAATGATTGAAAGTTTGTAAAATGTGTCCTCTAGTGAGTACTTCAAAGACCTTGATCTTTTTTCATCAGAAAGAGGTTAAAGGCTGACCTGAGCAAAGTCTGTGCTTGCCCACACAAGCAATGGGAATTGGATAATGAAGGACTTGCAAACATAGGAATAATAAATTAAAATGGATGGAACTTTAAACTGGACACATTCAGGGCAGAAATAAATAGCCATTTGTTTAACTCCAAAGGTCATTAACCTTTGGAACAGTTTACCAAGAGCTATTGTATGTTCTTCATCACTGAAATCTGTAAATAAAGATTAAAGGCTTTTCTAAATTACATGTTAGAATAAACTGGGATTGACTGAAGGAACATTTGTGTATTTTAAAGAAAGTCAGAACAGATGAGCATGGTCAGCTCTTGTGGCTCCATTACCTGTTCATCTGATCTATAAACAGAGAGCAGTATATTGCCATGTTGTAAAGTAGGTATGCTGACAATAGGGTGCCTGAAAGATCTGCTAAGGGGGGTTGTGTTTAGAATACTTATTAGTGACCTGGAAAAAGTGCCTGACAACAATGGAAATAAAAATTTTGTCTTGAATGAGAATTTGGAGACAACATAACAGTTGAGATTTAAGGCAGTCAAGATTGAGACAGCATAAATGCAAATGAAATTGGCTTTTGTGAATGATATGTATGATTGCATAAAGGGTAGGATAGAAAAGAAACAATGTCATCATATAAATTGAAAAACAACTTTCTTGATTTGAATGCTGCGTTCACTGCTCTTCAAATGAAGTACAGCAAGAATAAAAATTTCTGAAGATGAGAAAACAAAATAATTAGATTATTAGGGATGTTGTTATATTAAATCTAAGATAAAGTGCAGATATACAGCTGTTGTGCTGTGACTTTGAGAGGTGTGTGTTATGGTGGTTCCTTGCATTTCTGTCAAAGCCAGAGAAAGTACTATCCCACTGTAAAATCAGGATATTGGGCTAGTCCAAGTACTGGTCTGATTCAGCATGGTGGAATCTGTGTTTCTATTATTTCTACACTATATGAGGCTTGCAAGGCGATAAATGTATTGTCAGTCTTTGCAAGAAAGTATAAACCAAAAAGAAAAATTCATTTATTCATAATTTCTGATATAACTTTTTCAAGTATCTCAGAACTTCTATATAATAGAATGCTTGTATTTTTTTACAGAATATAGAATAGTGTAGTTTAAAAATAAAAGCTCAGAATGTCTTTTGAAAGTTCAGCCTTAAATATTCTTTGAGTTCCCAACCTTAATTTAAAAGTTGATCATGCTGCCTCTAGTTTGTTATATAAATATCAAATCTACTAAGTTGCACCGAGTGCTGTATTCTTTATCTGCTATCCTAATTTATACTCACATGTTAGGTGTTGACTGCAGTGTCTGATAAGACTATGTGAGTTCCATACTGTTTGTAAATGAAAAATAGTAGCCTGGGCCCTTAATGCTATCTGCTTTTATTGAGGATTATGCCAGAGTTTATCTTTATGAGCCCAGCACCGAAGTATAAATGAAACTTAAAGCCAGCAGTTTGCTTTCTCCCCTTACTGGGATCAGAACCTGTAATTACCACAGTGTTAGTTGATTCTAAATTCTTCAGTATCATTAAGCCAAAGTTCCTGCAAAGCAAATACATTTGAGAATGAGAGAATGATTGTGAGCTAAACTAAAAAAAAACATTTATTGAAAGCTTTATATCAGAAACTCTTACAAAATTCACTTAATTCCTTATGTGTGGGATTGGAAGCCTTGCTACTTCAGTTTTAATTCTGCTA
Organism: Calonectris borealis; assembly: GCF_964195595.1. Lineage (NCBI taxonomy): Eukaryota > Metazoa > Chordata > Aves > Procellariiformes > Procellariidae > Calonectris > Calonectris borealis. The sequence goes on from NC_134318.1 coordinate 25,959,638, forward strand.
TTAAGAGCTACAGAATTAGCACCAAAAAAGCCAACTTCAACTGTCTGTACTGACCTGCATTCAGTTGTTAGTGTGCTAAAATTCTGACTGATGTTAATAGATGCTGCAAGAATAGGCTCTAATTGTGCATACTCTGCCTATGTCTTGAAGCAGATTTTTTTTCCAGAGATTTTTCATTAGCTTTTTGAATCAATACTGTACTCAAATTAAGTTCCCCAAAAAACCCTAATAGATGTACAAAACTTACCTTGATGGAAAAATAATCTAAAATATCTGTTCTTTTTATATTGGCTCTTTAAGGCAAAAGAGAAGCCTAGGAAATTATGAGGTTTTTAGTCATAACTTACATTGCATTTCTGATGGTAGCTCCTTTCCAAATATGGATCAGGCTGTGATACACTTCGTCTCTGAGAGTAATAGCTCAAGTTGCTTTCAGTTATGCAATGTGAGTGTGGATATCACAGTTGGACTACTTGTAAATACAATATGACATCATGTTAGTAGACTTGAAAGCTGAATCTGCTGTTAGCATTTACTAGAAGCAAAAATTGTGAATTAGAGAGTGGTATATTCCTTCAGCTGATTTACTCTTGCCATTAGAAGTTTTGGAAGTCAGGAGTTCCTTATTTTGTTGAAAGACATTCCTAAATTAATAATTTTTAAAAGGCAAATAATTTGAAGTTTGTTAAAGTAAATAAATAACTCTTTTATCACTCATCTGTCCAGTACCTTGTTTGCCAAAGTATTAAAACGCTCAGGACAGGTGTACCAGATTGGATGAATTCCTGTTTTGTTCTCAGTTGAAAATTCTTTGGAATTATAAACTGCAGAGCAAGGTACTGGCATTATCATTACAAGTAACAGACTGCTGGACTCGAGCATTTTAAGGAAATTAGATATGTATGCATTTTAAATTTGGTGGAAGTTTGTATATTTTAATTTTGTCTAATGTCGTTGAAAAATGGAATTCTGGTTTTTGTGTGTTTCAGGATTTTGCTCTTAAGGAGATCCAAAACTACGGAAAGAAACCATGTAACAGCACCATGGATGTAAAGTTAACACATTGATTGGGTGTTCTCTTGAAAACCTTTTAAACGGCTTCATTTAGATTTTGAGTATATTTATCTGAGCTGTGTAGCTCACCTTGTTAATAAACCAATGAAACATTTTAATAAACTTGGATTACAGGGGATACAAATTGCTTGTATGCACATCTGTACATATGTAGACATTGGTTTTATTAGTAAACCGTTATCTTAGTGCACTATTTTGAATTGGTGATAGATAGCGATAATTAAGAATTTAATCTTTCTTTTTTTATTAGTTTCAATTTCTGACTAAAAAAGTTTTAATGAAAAAACACAAAATATATGTATTTGCTTTCTAAAACTTGTAATTTCTTTTCAAATACAATGTCATCTTTTTTCTAGGAAATACTGGAAATCATTCCCAATAGCATTTTAGAAAGGAAGAAGGAATTTCAGTGTCCCGATATATCACTGATTAACTTTATTGTATGAATACTGAAGACATAAAAAATACGCATCTTTTTTAAAGAACTATTTTACACATGACAAGTAAACATTTATTTATTTATTCTTTATTTATAAATTAACAGGCATTGCGTCCACATTTTTAATTTGAGATGGAATCAGATTGGTCATTCACTTGGTGATAATACATGTTTATCATCTTGTTTCCCACACGAAATTGGTTAGTCTGCCCAAACCTATGTTCAGGCAGTCAGTTATCTAAGTTTATAATCAAGTGCCTTTTTTAAATGGGATTGAAAAAAAGAGCAGATACTTTCTGAGGATGTACATTTTCACTAAAAAGTTGATCTCTCTTACTCAGTAGAAAATAGAGTAAAAATGGACCAGGTGCCCTCTTGATATAGATTCACTATAACTTCATTCAAGTTAATGACATTTATGCCAACTGAAAATGTACCCTCATAAAAATTAATTCGTCTGGTAAGTACTTATTTCAACTATTTTACATTCACCAAGTTCACTGCCATATTCCTATTTATTTCAGTGTAAGTAAGTGGAGTATTCAATCCGTTGGATTAAATTGTCCAAATCTTACTGAGGCAAAGCAGTGAAGTCAAGAGAATTTTACCTGCAGGAATTAAAAATACAGATTTAGCTTTTTTTTCCCTTCTCTGGCATATAATACCATAACATAGTGACCTATTCAACCTGGGATAGTGTAAACATTAACATCCAAAGTCTGGCACAGCTCAGACTTTAAATAGTTATCTGGTAATGAAAGACAAATTTGGTTGTTCATGGTTACTTCTTCTTGCAGTGGTTTCTGTACCAGCCCCATGCCTTACAGGGTTCCCTGTACAACAGAGAAGAATTTCCTGACATTTACGTCTGAAATGAGCAACATTATACAAAATTGGATTGACAGCAGAGTTGGCAAAAGTGAATAACACTATCCAGAAGAAAACTGATGGCAAAATATTTAAATCTTGTTTGTAGTTCTGGACTAAAATTAAAAAAATAATTATTACAATTGGGCTCCACATGATGAAGAAAGAGATCATCAACACAAAGAGGGCTCGGAACAGTTTGTAGTCTTGCTGGGAAACGCGAATCTGATGATTTTTTGAGTAGGCCAAACCAGCATTTAAACTCCTTCTTGATGCTTTTGTAATCTGCAGTAAAAGAGAAGAAAGTAACTTTCATTGAAACCTAGAAGAATTATTAACACATTTTTACAAGTGCAAAAGTAAATCTTGGCACATGATGTTTCTGTTTTGAGAAGTGACTACAAAAAAGGCACTGCAGAATTCCATTTTTACTTTTTATCAGTGGTTCCATTTCAAACATTCTCACTTCAGATTTTTTTTTCCTCTCAGCTGTGAACTCACCTCAGTATTAGTCAAGCTGCTTGTTCTCCTCATGGCTCTCCACCAGCCATAAATACTTCCCAGCATAAAACAGAGCCTCATGAAGTCCCCTTAACTTCAAATTATGACCTCATTTGTTCTATCTAAATAAACCCATTGATTTTTTTCACAAATGCAAACTGGAACATAGTTAACAATCCTGTTGATGCACAAGAAAGAACACAATCCAATTCTCTTACGGCCACGCTGATATTATAAGGTAGGTATTAGAAGGAGCATGAATTTATTACAGTAACTGAATCATGATATGTTTTAAATTTGAATGGGATTTTATGTTCAATTTTATGTAAACTTTTAGTTTTTCAGTCAGTAATCAGAATTGCTTTCTATGAACTAACATGAAATCTTACAGATCCTTTTGTCACTATGAAAATCTGTGTCTTGTAAAAGCACTGTCTGATGTAACAAACCAGACTATGGGTAGTTTGGGAATCTAGTATTCATTGGTGTGAATCATCTGTCATTAGGTAGAATATTGAATCCCAATGGCTTGTAGAAAACTCTAAATCTCATGCTCTACATCCCTGTCTTCACTGAAATTGGCATAGCACAATGTCTGTTACGTTCACATATCTGATGCAAATAAAATAAAATTGAAATATTTAGCAAACAAACATTTAGGCTAAATAACTGAGATGCCATTTTACCCCCTGCATGGGTAAAGAAAGGGTATTTTCAAAAGCCTGTATCAATTTGGTGTCTGAGTAGTAAAGTCAAAAGGTGCAATACTCTTCCTGCCACTTTTATGTGTGACATTTCCCTTTAGCAGCAACTAAAGGAAGGATAACACTAATACTAGTAATACTTAATAGCTTCCTGGTTCAGGTAAGGATAAAAATGGTTATATATATATTGAGTAATTTGTCATTCTTTCTGCAGTTTTCTGAATTTGTCAAAGAGATAGATGGCCTAGAATAAATATTTGTTAAGAACCTAGACATCTATCAAAGATTGCAACAGAATGCAGGTGTATAAATCAAAACCCATGATCCAAAAATCGGCTTCTCATCAGCTGCTGAGCCTGAGAAGGGAACAGTCTCACTAGTTGCCTCCCTGATTTAAGAGGGGCAGAGAATTCTGATGTTTTGAACATGTAAAACTATTCCAGCCTGATGGTCTTCTGCTGTTCCCATTTGGAATCCAGAAACTAGGCTAACTCCTCCAAACAATCCGATCCAAGAGTTGTTCTCAGAGAGCACCTAACCTGTCTTAGGAAGAATGAAGGTTTCATAAAATACAAAGGACTAATATCCACTTCTACTATAAAAGTGGGAAAACCGAATTCTGTACCCTCCTCAGCCTCCACTGTTCAAAACGGCTACAGAATGCCCTCATCAGATACCTTTGTGTCTGTCCCATATCAGTATCCTCCATCTTTCCTGCTGGAGCTGCAAAGCCTAGAACTAAGAATGCAAGAATCACCAGGACTGCAGTAAATAAGACACAACTGCATCTTAAGAAAATGCTCAAATGAAATGCGGCGGCAGTGATATGTTTTGGATCCCTTTTTGGTCTGCCTAGTATAAAGAATCTAGATACCTCTAGTGGGCATCTGGACCACAGTCTGAGAACCAGGAACTCAGAAGTCATGTACATACAAGTACGTAACTTCCAGAACATGAACGTCTCTACTAGTTCTAGCCTCTCATCCAAGTCTTGCCTGAGAGGGGGAACAATGCAAAACCAAATAACTTAATTACAAATCATGGCTTCTAATCTGTCATCTTTGCCAGGGTTCTGGGAAGCGTTAAGTAAAAATAATACTCAGTTTCAGATTAAATTATGAAGTATACATTTGTAGAGTATATTTGTTAACAAATTTGAGGTCTTATAGCTGTAGTGAATCATCACCATCATAGATGCTGTGTCATTTGAATACATGAATGCTTTGAACTGCTTCCAGTAATGCTGAGCATTGTACTCTGTGTGCACTGGCATCGTGGAGCGCTCTCACAAAGTGAGAGTGAATCTGCTCTTGGGAATGACTGAGGGATTAAGACATTCTCCAGCCGAGTTCTGGTTGCTTCCTGGGGAGCTGTCTGAGAGAGAAGATTCAATTATAACAGATGGGATCCTGCTATGGGCCTTGTTCCTTTTTCAGTTCAGGAGAAATGGTAACACGTCTTAGCATCTGTGTTATCAAGTTGGAAAAGAAACGTGAGCATGGCAGCATGGGGCTGTCTTGTAATCCAGTATTCCAAACACTTTTTTGGGCTTCTAGCTCCCTACGTGCCATTGTGTTTTCTAAATTTACCTGTTGTAATCTGGAGTCTGCAAGGACAAGAGGAACACCATTCCTGTCCTGGTCTCTGACCAAGGACTGTGGCATTCCTTGGCCTGCAGTTTTTTGCAGTTCTTTCAAAGGGCTCAGACTCCCCACTCAGTTACTGTATGCTCTTTGCCTACAGCAAATGTGAGGTTGCAAAAGGCAAATGCTTTACTTCACTAGAAGAGGTTTACCTAAGGCATTTACCTCAAGATTCTAATGAGCTTATAGAGTGCACAGAAACTAAGAGCTGATGATTTTGACTGTGAGTTTAAGCCTAATCAATAGCCAAGTACATGTAGAGCCCAGATTCTAGGTCCTAGGTTCATGGAAACATCTACATGCAGCTCTGGTGCATGCACCCACAACCCCTTGGTGCTCAGCATTTCATCAGTTAATTCCCTGCTCAATAATCTGTGTATTTTGAAGTTCCTTTCTAAAACCTATAATTTTCCTTATACATAATATGAGAAGTCTAATTACCTAATACAGAGATCAAGAATTTTTGGGGGGCAGTTGCTAAAAACTAGGCATTGCAGTACCTGGTTTGAAGATTTCTAGCTCTTTCTCACTCTGTTTTTGGAAGAGGAAGGGGTATGAAATCAGGTAAATTTAGGTAACTAATATCATGTTTGCTAGAATGTAGATTAAAACTCTGTGGTGCCTGGTGTCTTGGCCTGTATTTCAGCAGTTGAACAACATCCACTCATAAAGAAAATGGAAGCAGAGTGTTTAATTTACAGTTTTTGTTTGCAAAGTTTGAAATTGTGGAGGAATAAGTGTAATCTAATGAGATCTGTGTACTAAAAATACATGCAGAAAACCAGTAGATCTAAAAGGGAGTGAATTTTTTCTAGTCCTGCCTCTGCTTTCTTACAAATCCCTTGTGACTCTGGAGTTTAGGCTCAAGGAAAGCAAAATGTAGCGTTTAGCTATTTCAAATGCTTGACTTTTAGCATTTAGGAGACTGACTGTCTTTCAATGAGAAGTGTATTAAATACTATATATAAATGAAGACAAACTTTGTGTTGGGCTTTTGGTAATGTGCTGTTAAAGCATGTTCTTAGTTGAAAAGTATAGGCTGTTATGTAGAGGTTGAAGTGCCTCATTTTATATCACATACTTACCATTTACTGTGCAAATGATGTCTATTCCCTTTAGGTGTATTTGTATTCAATGACAACATGTTGATGCCTAGTGAGTTACTGTTTACTTCCCTTTGTTTTGCAACAAAATTTAAAGGAAAAACATACCTGTAAGATTTTAGAATAACTGATGACAATGACTAATCCTGGTACTAGAAAGAAAACAATGGCAAAGGTCACATCCCAAACTATTTCTCCTGCAAAGCTGGGCCAAACCAAGGTGCAAATCTGAATCTCCTGTTTACAAAGAATAAAGAAGAAATTTAACATTGTACAGTTATTTTTACTACACAGTTGTCCTTATCTCCCTCTATGCTTATGGAGAAAATGGCTGCAGACTAAAACAAGCCTGTGAAAACTTTCTACTCAAACAGAGCAGTCAATTAATGTATTGCTTAATGGTTTTAAAAGCCCATACAATTACAAATAGATGTGTTGTCCACAATCTAAATATTGCCGTAAATTTCATATCAAATGCTAACGGCAACTTTAAAACTGAAAGTTATAGACCTTAAACTTAATCATGTATTTAAGTGTCATGTTGGGTGTACTTTTGTATGCATTTCAAACCACTAGGCAGAAAAATCTGTGCGTGGCCATTTCGTACAGAGGCTACCGCATGTGCTGGGCAGCTCTCCCAGGATGCTGACCCCTCGGTAAGGGGGAAGCGTGCTGAAAAGGCAATTTCCGAGCCGCACTGGGCTGGGGAACGCAAAAAAATTCCAGCCGATGCGCATCTCGTGTCTAACGGGAGGGCCCGCCGGGAGAGCGGGACGGGAGGCGTCGGCGGCGCTGCCGACGGCGACAGCGGGCGCGGGTCTCCCGGGCTGCCCTGCCGGGGGGAGCTCGGCCGCTCCTCCGGGCACAACCTCGGCACCTTCCCGGGACACCGAGCGCTGCCCGCTCCCCAGTCTCCCCTCGGTGACAGAGGCGGACGAGCCTCCCTCGCCGTCCGGCCCCGCGCCCGCGCCCGCCTGCCCCACCCGACTCCCACCGCCCCCCGGCGCCCGGCGCTCACCGCCCGGGCCCGGCCCCGGCCGCCCAGCGCCCTGCTGCTGAAGGGGCGGCCGCCCGGCGGGCCCTCCCCGGCGGCGCTCGCCCTCACCTCGCCGGCGGCGGCGGGCGGCCGCACCACGGTGAAGAAGCAGCAGAGCGGGAGGGTGGCGAGGGCGGCGAAGCCCCAGATGAGGAGGAGGGCGGCGGCCAGCGCCTTGCGGCGGCGGAAGGCGGCGTGGCGCAGCCGGGCGATGCTGACGACGCGCTCCAGGCTGACGGCCGAAAGGGAGAGGATGACGACGGTGCCGCTGAGGCTCACCACGTAGAAGAGCATGTGGCAGACGACGTCGCCCAGCACCCAGGACTCGGTCCAGCGCACGACGGCGATGAAGGGGATGGCGGTGATGAAGAGCAGGTCGGCGCAGAAGAGGTTGAGGACGAGGCAGTTGGCGGCACGCAGCCGGTGCTGCTGCCGCACCAGCAGGCAGATGCCCCAGACATTTCCCCCCAAGGCCAGCAGGAAGATGGAGGCCAGGGCGGACGACTCACCGATGCGCAGGGCCGTCACGTTGTGGCCCCTGAAGTCCGAGAAGAAGGGGAAGTAGGTCCTGTTCCCCCCTGGTACGCCCCCGGACTCCAGCATGAGGGTGGCCAGCGGGCATGAGAGACCCACTGCAGGCGGCACCAGCCCTAGGGGAAGGGCTGCCCTCCCAACCACCGTGGCAGCACCCAGGGTGCCCTCCCGGCACGGAGCGGGGGGCTGGCCGCCATCCCCCTGCCTCCTCTTCCTCCTGCCCGTGCCACTGAGGGCTCAGCCGTGCCAGCCAGGCGGTTTATGGCCCTCGCGCCAGAGTGGAACAAGGAAGTGGGAGTGTAAACACGGTGCAGCTCACACAAAGGCGAGGCCGCTGTGCGTGGGGAGGCGGCGAGGGGCCGGGGGCGAGTGGGCCTGCCTGACGCCTCCCCAGGGAGGGTGTGGGTCAGCGCACTGGAACCTCCATGCTGAGGGTCCCAGGCCTGGCCACCTCCTCCAGGGCCGGCCCTGGACTGTCCTGCTCTACAGGCAGGCCCCCCGGGGCGCCGGTGACCTGGGGAGGCGGCCCAGGCTGCTCCCCTCGGCTGGGGATGTGTGTGTGTGGCTTAAAACAGAGGGATGGCTGTCAGACCACTCCGAGAGCGTTTCTTGGGAGCCGGGGATAACCAGCGCTGCTCTAAGGTAAAAAAAGAGGAATTTACCCATTGCCTCCTGTCTTGACAGTGGCGTTTGGAAACAGCAGTGCTGTGCGTTGCTTGTGCTAACCGTGGTCCAGTGTGGAGGGGAAGTGTCACTGTCTTGATTTTTGGGATCCGTTTACTAAGTTGATCCAGAGTCTTACCCACCTGTGTTATGAATTCTTGCTGAAGAAGCCTGGTAAGTTAAGACATGCCTGGAAAATACCATCTTTTCTCTGGACTTCAATTCCTGAAAGCAGTTGCTCAAATTGTAAATGAAAGTAGGCCTTTCCGCTTATGCTCTTCATTCCAGATGATTTAGAAATGGACTGGAAGTGAAGCGCATAAATCGTCCCAGACGAGCAGACAATGTCTCATAAAAGAAGATAAAATGTTTTCATAAACAATGTAAACAGTTGTGTAACTTTAGATGGCTCTGGATTAATTCGTTTGACTCTGTGCCAGTGTAGGTGCTCACGGGTGCAGTTACAGGCTTGGCCGTGTGGAGCTACACCTTTTGATTAGGTGAGAGTTTTTCCAAAGTGGTGAGCCAACAGGACCGGGTGACCGGGCGGTGCTTCCATGGTGTGACCCTGCCATCAACTGCTTATGCAATGGCATTAGTGGGGATTCCAGAAACTCGGTCCTTCTAAGGGACGATCTCCTAATGAGGAATGACAAGAGTGAGATCCTTCCTGGACCGCTTCCGACATCTTTGCCAGTGCAGAATTTACATTGATTTTAATTAGCATGTTTTCTCGTGAGCTGTAAGTGGTTCTAACTATCTATGCTGTCTCATCAAACAGGGAGTTTGCAGGGCAGCTTAAACAGGTGGAGGAGATGCTCCTACTAATTCTTGCTGATTTCTTTGACTGAAATGTGGGCAGATTTGCTGTTAAGTGGGTGGCTGCTATGAACTATGAACTCAAATGAAGACAATAAGAAAACTTGCAAAGATGATTTTTTTGGCAGCCAGCAACACAAGTGACTGGCAAGAGTCTCGAAACACATGTTTTATTCTACATCATTTGCTGGGAGAAAAAACTCTGCGCCCATATTGCAAAAGTTTCAGCAAATTTAATAGAACTACTGAGGATGATTATTCATATTTGTGATCAAAGCTTGACATATCTAGCCACAATTTATGTTGGCTTTGCTATGGACTGATTCTGTAAAATACTTAGCGAATCTTGAAATATAGCAAATGCCTTCCAGTTGCCACAACGTCACAGGTCTGGGACTTTACACAAGCTGACAAACTAGCCCCAAAGTTCTGGGCAGCTGGCAGTAGCAGTAATGTGGTCAGCTCTGAATAGAGGCTGGGATTTGGGAAAGAGCCATCGTTAGAAGTTTGGTTGTACCTGTGTGAAAACTTGGAAGGCATTAACAAGACGGATGGGGGGCAGCTGGAAATGGTAGCACAGATAAATGCAAATTGTGTTATGAACAAAATCTTTAGCCTCTTTGGCATTAGTGGAATGAAATCAGAAACTGGTCCTATCAATTCAGGGTAACGTAAACACATTTGCATCAGAATGGGGGAAGGAAAATAGCGAGAGAAACATTCAAGCAGCATTATTGAAGAAATGAAGATATTTTCAGTCAGGGAGGAATGGAATGCCATAGAGGAGCAGAAGGTTTGAAGATGAGACAATGTGTGGAAGTATCTGGATAGACCCTTGATCTTCTTTCGAAAAGATCACCTTTAACTTTGGTCCTTAGGTGTGAATGAGAACCTTACTTACTTGGCACAAGCCTGTTGTTTGCTAGGAGAACCAAAGCAAAATGCTGCTTTTAGTATGCTATTAGTGAGTGAGCTTCACACTGACCTGTCTACAAAATCCTGTGCCTGGGGAGAGCAGAGGAGTGAGGAGACATGCACGTGTCTATGGGGTTTAATCAAATGAATGGAAGCTCCTTGCAGGAACAAAACCAGTCTGATTACTCATGGGTCTAATGGATCCATTATCTAAAAAAATAGTTTTCTTTTCCCTCCCATGAAGTACAAAAGCTGTATTTGCTGTTGGGTAGCTACAATCATAGCAACAATCACAATGTGAAATCTGAGGAAGGGAGGAATCATAACCTCAATAGAGCAGGCATTACTCTAATAGGTGGATGCTGTGTGCGGTATATGCTCCACATGTGCTTATGACAAGGAAGTGCTTAACAGAATGCTTGGAAACCTGTTACGATTGCTTAAGTATATCATTTCTTCAACTTATGTGCTCTTTTATGCTCAGAAGTGGTGAAACACGGAGTCAACTCTGATTTCATTGTTGTAGGTTAAATGAAAGTTGCAGGGACCTCTGTAGAGTTGGTTAGCTAGCCTAGCGGGGAAAAACCTTGGGGGGGTTTTGTGTTTTTTTTTTTCATCCTGAATGAAAACCTGAGTTTTTGTCTTCTCTATGGCAGATAAGGGTTGGGTTACCTGATACCTTGAGTCAAGCTCTGTTTTTTAGATTGTTCCCCTGACAACCATGAACTGTCAGAACAGATGGGGATAGTTCAGCTCGCTTATTTCTTGGGCATAAAAAATATTCCCAGAGAGAGGGACCTCTTGGGCTAGGTGATTCTGGGAGATTGGGATTCTTGTTCCATTTGGACATGACCTAGTAAAGGTTTTTGCCTTATTTATACATCCTCTTGAATGTAGATTGGTGTTTAAGTCTTTGGGTCTATTTCCATGCACCTGTATCACAATGGGTAAATAGTACTGACTTCTGTTAACAGATGTATTGCATATTTAGTGTTTGCTAAGTGATTGAAATTCATTGCATTAGAAATGTTGACTCTTTGTCTTCACAAAAGAAGTTCCAAGCTTGTAGGTGACTCAGGCTGTGTCTACATAATAAGGGTTTTAGCATAAGTTGCAACCAAGGTTAGCTTTCTGTTTTCATTTTTGCTTTTACATACCATACTGCTGCTGTTCTGCTTCTAGACACCATTAATTCTGTGCTTAGAAGAAGTTATGCCATTGTAAGGTTTGTTTCAAATACAAATCTGTTTTGATTTATCTTGTGTTTTAGGAAGTTTTCCAACTGCTCACTGTATACTTTCGTATCAGTGCTGTAGCATTTACACCAATGTCCAAGGGACAACTGCAAATATAAATGCATCTGTTTGTCTTCATATAGTAGCAAGCTCACCCACTCCAGTGTCCGCTGAAAATACCAGATGCTTCTATGGATCTGTGTGATCATGTCAAGAACTAGTCCCTGTTTCTTCTGGGGAGTGAGCAAGTCACTGTTTCTTCCGAGGAGTCTCATTTTCCTGTGGTCAGTATCCACCAGAAGCTGGCATGCTGCCTGGGAGATGTGCCAGTGGCGCTGTAGTTTTAAGCTGTAGCAGCAGCATTACTGACTAATGCCTGAGACAAAAGCAGAGCTGCTGATAGTACTGTCAGTACTATCTAGTACTTTCTAGTAAGAGCTGGATCAGTTTTTTGTCGTCAAGACCATCCGAAGTTTTGCCAACAGCAACGTTGAACAATTTCCTCATGATTTGCAGTAAGGGAGGGATTTCTCTCTGAACCAAGTGCAAATATAAGTACATAATCTATGTAACAGAGAATTCCCCTGGAAGGTTACGATCTCTGTTATGCTGCACGCTAACCAAGCTTCACCGGGGTGACTCAGCTCCAGCTAGACTGTTCTAACTAAATAAGGTTGTTTCTTAACAGTTTCACATACTGTATTACACTTATACATCTAGCCCATGGATTTAGGGAGTTTATCGGTGAATATAGGGTATCAGAATGGTTCATTTGGACATTACAGGATCTGGTAGAACACTCTCATCAAGGAACTGAGACCCTGAGTGAGATTTACGTGGAGAATTATAGTCTGATATTTAAGTGCCACTGGACCTTTGCTAACTTCCAGGTGTGCATAAAGTTACTTGCATTCCTGCTGCAGAGCCATCAAAACAAATACCATGGTGTGCCTCTGAAGGATTTACAAACAAAACTTGTCACCAACCTCTCTTGCTCATTGGTCCACTGGGTGCAGAGATCACAGGTGTCATCGTTTTCCCTCCTATTCAAGAACCCATGCTCTTATTCGTGAGGTTTAAGGAGAATCGGCTTGCTTTCTTTCCTTTATGTCTCATCTTAGAAGAATAACTTGTTGGGAACAACATGGGTTCTTCAGGTCAGAATCGGGATAAAAGCTTTACTTTTAAAAGTCATGTATTTCTGAAATTAGGTTTACAGAGGACCTGTCTGCTGCAAAGAAAATCTGTCCATATTGGAAGGCAAGGCTTGTGCTTAGCTAGCATTAACCTAGGGCTGGAGAAACGGAAAAATCACAACACCAATGAGGGAAAGTACAGATAACACTTTAAATTCTGCTGTAAACCCTTCTGACTTCCCAAGTGTAATGCTAAATCATGTTATTTCCCGCACTGTTCATGTTTCTCATTATCAGTGGCTGTTTGGGGTCTGGTTGCATTATAATTTAATATGAGATGATTGAAGAGGTAGATATGACTTTGAGCTTCTCATAAACTTTGTCCAGAAAGCATGGGTGTCTAAATTAGGCTGTATTGTTTTCTGTCTAGTTGAATGAGATAATACTGACCAGATCACACTTGTTACCTTGATAAAACTTGTGCTTTTGCTGATGCTGTGTGCTCATTCACCAGCTTTGAGTTGATCAGGGAAATTAAACCTGGTTGCGCTTCTGTCAAGAAGCCAGCTGGATATCACTATGGTAAGGTCCCAGGCTTGTTTCTTACAGGGTATTCTGAGGCGCCTTATCTTGCTCTCTCTTTTTGCAACTATTAATTCAGTATGAAATACTTAAACTTTTGGTTGGTCAGAGAGACACCAAAATGAGTATATGTCCCTGACCACTGGTGAGGAGCTGTGTTCCAGGTCTGAAGGGGGACTGAATGTAAGGGGAGGTCTGACTTCATGGATACGTGTCCTGTTTGAAGTCAGCTTTTTTTTTTTTTGCAAGAAGAGACTCACTTGTCATAGGCAGCCAATGCTAGAAGAGGATTTACATCTGTGAATCCTCAACAGCACTTCCTTTCTGTGCACCTTTCGTGAGGAGTCATGTTTCTCACTGGCTGGCTTGGGTAGCTCCCGCTCAGTACACTGCCTTCCTGAATCCTGTTCCTGGGCACTCTGTGGATGAGAGCCCAAATTCCCCAAAAGCCAAAGAACCGGACACCACGGTGCTGTTTGTTAAAAAAATGTGGGAACGAGGCACTTCCCAACACTAAGGAATTAAGTGACATCAAGTTGCACTTGTGTCTTTTATCTTATTTTCCAGCAGGGCTGAGATGCATGAGTGCAAATATTGATTCCAAATCACTTTGCTCAGACTAGAAGTTTATACAGACATAGGAATGCAGACATAATTTTCCAGCTGAGAAACAAGGTGAAGTTAAACTGTTATATTGACTTCTGCTGTGGTAGCTACTAATTTTGCATGGAGTGAAATAACGTGAAGAGTCAGTGCAGAACAACCATTCTGTTACCTGCTTTTTTTTAATTTAAATCTTACGGTGTGTTGTTTGCGGGTCTATATGTGTCATTAAAAATAGGGCTTCAAGGGACTGTGAGAAATCACCTGGCTGATGTCCCTGGCCCAAGGCAGACTCACCTGCGAGCAATGGTTTAGTTAGTTACGTAAGTGTCCCTGTAAACCTACAATGGTGGAGATTTTGCAGCCTCCGTAAGTGATGTGTTTCACTGCTCATCTACTCCAACCACCAGAAAGATTTTCCTTATGTCAGAATTTCTCCTGTTGCAATTTTGAGCTTGTTACTCTTCTCACTGAGCATAGGAAGACTTTATTTCTTTCCTCTGTATGAAATTTTGTCATTTTTCTTCATGGTCTTTTCTAGACTGCATAACCCTGATTCTTTCATGAATTTGATCAGAAATCTGAAAGACTTCTACTACATTCACATTAGTCTAAATTGTTCCTGAAGTACAATACTCAAAATTGGATACAGTATTCCAGCTGAAAGTCTCATCTGTATTGACTAGAAATGAAAGCTTACGTGTAAAACATGTAAGAGTCTGTTTATTCATCATGTTGTAAAACTGTTGCAAAATCGTGCAGGTGGGATATTGAGTCATGCTCAAGTTTCTGTTTACTATAATCCCAAGAATCTTTCTGGAGGAGCTGATACACTGTCATACTATTTATTTTGGGATTTGGTAGCTGATTATTCCTACATGTAATACTTCATCCTATTTATTTCAGATCATTGGTGTTGATAAATTGAAAATTCCTGCTGTCCTCTAAAGAGGTCTCAGTTCCTACCTTGGAGTGTCTCAGATTTTGTGTATTCTAGTAGCATCTGCATCACCTATGAAAATATAAATACTTTTGGAATCAGATAGACTACCATAGAATTGTCTAATATATTATTCTTAGTTAATCATTTCATTTTTTAAAAGGGCCTTAAGGGGAGGCTAGAAGAGAAATCTGTTAAGAGGTACTAACACATGGGAACCACATCTGGTTTTTAAATCTTGAGATTATTAGAAGATTCCACATATGCATCCCCTATCCTTAGGCTATACCCTAGGCATCCACTTTAGGCTGCTTGTCAGAGACACTGTATGCTCTGGCCACGTGGTCAGAACAAACATCCATTTTTCGCTGCACTTATGTTCTAGGGCTACTTAATTGTGTAACGCAGCTTTTCGGCCAGTTGTGCCACCCGTTGTATAGACTATTATATTTTCCTACATTGTTATGAAACTGGCATTTGAAACAAAAGGTCCACGTTAGCACATCTTTTGATTTTTCCCTATCCACAGCACTTACTCAGTTAAGAAAACTGGGGACATGTGACATGATTCCCACTGCCAGTTCTACGCCAGTGTTTTTTTCCCAGGAATTGAAGTTAGACTTATTTGGTCTAAAATTCTTTGGCTTCTCTTCTTCCTTGTTAGGCACGACACTTTCATTTCCTTCTCCACCTTTTAAAATCCCACCTACACTGCAGAATTCTGCAACACAGTCACTCACTATGCAGGTGACTTCAGAGACGTCCTCCATTGCCCTTCCCGGGGAGATGCGCAACTGCCTCGCTCCAGATGGCTGCCTTGGACGTAACCCAGAGAGACCCCCATACTGACAATATGGCCATTTTTTAACACCCGGAGACTTTCAGCAGGACCATCCTTACTGCAAGGAGTACCACTTGGCTACCTAATTGTGTCACATTTTCCACATTAGAGAAAGGAAAAGATTTAGAAATGCTGCTAGTATTCTGAGTTGCATAGTCCCACTGTATGTAATGTAGCTTGTATTACTATATATACTGTATCTTTCTTGTATGATAGAGATAATTGCTTATCATTTTTAAGGTAAAACCATAGCCACAACTGTTGCTGTAATCTTAACCGTTCAATCTGATTACAAGATACAGAGACTAATAGACAGGTTGATTGCCAGATTAAAATGGAAATGCCTAGAGCACTTGTAAACTCCCACGTATCTCTGCTTTGTTATGGAGATATCACGGGAGCAATATTCCCCCTACTTTTCTTGAAAACACTGCACCATTTACGTTAGTATTCTTTGCCAGGTGAACAGTGACGTCCTGTTGTCTCTAAATATTTGTGCTGTTCAGCGTGATTCTTTTACAGCATAACCGGCACTACACCTCCCTGCCACTTTTTATCTGGATAGTTAAACATAAGTGGTTTATTGTATAGTTTCCCTAAACGTCTGTAGTACAGTTATTGGCACATGGCAAACAACTGTGTGAAAGATGATTATCAAAACCAAGAGTAAGAGAGAAAGCTGCACAAGCAAGTAAATGATTAGAAGTTGATCCGTTTGATAAAAGAAAAATAACAGAGCCGTCTTTCAATTGTCATTATTTCACAAGAAACTCTCCTTGTGCAAAAAAAGTCAGTTTAGCTGTCTTTCCAACCACACCACATTGTATCAAAACCACTTAATTCACTTGCTGTTTACAAAGAACACTGTATGTGAAAGCCAGGATTTATAAATACGCTAGTATTAGTGAAGCCTTGTATTAATCGAGACGCTTCCCTAGACCAACATCTTCAAATGATGCAGATTTCACAGAATTTCTGCTAGGTTGAAATTCAATT
Organism: Calonectris borealis; assembly: GCF_964195595.1. Classification (NCBI taxonomy): domain Eukaryota; kingdom Metazoa; phylum Chordata; class Aves; order Procellariiformes; family Procellariidae; genus Calonectris; species Calonectris borealis. Next base: position 25,976,269 of record NC_134318.1, read on the forward strand.
ACTTGAAATGGACATAAGTCAGAAAAGACTACTGAAATTGTAAATACAAAGTGCTTGAAATAACAGCTTTTTTTTTTATTACTTCCTGCCTTACAAAAAACTAAACTTACAGCTAAATCTTAACATTAAGATGAGCTCATTAAGCACAAACCTCTCTTTCTTACATACAACTACGGAGAGGAGCAGAAGACCTTTTTCTTGTTCATTTACTTTTAGCATAAAAAAATATCAGTCTTAGACTCCTCCTTAGCTTCTAAAGAGTGAAAAAAAGCAGTAATATATGATCTGCATGCTTTATGGAGTTGGAGTTTTAAAATTTGTTTTAGTCACATGTAAGTGGTGACAATAATATTTGTGGTTCTGCCTTTAATGTAGGTCTTTTGATGCACTAGAATGTCATTTTGCTATTTTTCAACATATACCACACTGATGTTGTATATAATACTGTGTATAAGTTTAATCAATAAGGTTCTTTTGTGCCTAGGTCTAACATTTAGCAAGCAGGACTAAATGCATTGTTGAAGTTCAGAAGAGGTGTGGGAATGAACAAAACTTTTTAAAGGTTATCATATTATCATCTTTATGAGTCTCCCTGTACAGTACCAGCTTCTAATGAGAAAGCGTTTTATGCTAATTTAAGAAAACCTCAGAACTACTGAAGAGAAGACTGCTGACCTGTAGCAGGCAAACTTATTTCATCTATAATACATAAAAGATCAGAATTTCCTTTTGCAGAAACTATGCCGAATATGCAACTGGGAATAGAATAACAGCTGATTAACGTGTTGTTAAAAGACAACTAACTTAAACTTCCAAAAGTAGTTTAATTAGAGATTAAAATTATTAGGCTGCAATGAAAAGCATAGTTGTTTTCCTGAATTTAAAAGATGCTTAGGAAGAAAGACATGAAATTAACACAATTTCCCTCATAGCAAAACCTTGAGATTCTGAAGCATAATTTGTTTTACTTGTTAGCTCATCGTACCTTTGGTCAGAAAACCTGTTGCTACAATTGAGCAAAGTGTCAAACACAAAGATTAGCCTGAGACCTGGCCAGTGAAATTGAAAAGTGGGTAGGTAGTGGCTAATGCAATAGATTTTGCAGATATTTCAGATATAAAGATAATAGCTTTTAACATTTTCTTTCTGTCTCGCAAACACTGGATCTAATTGATAACAACATCACTTGATATTATAATAGTTAGTGAAAACAATTTAAGAATAATGTTTAACCATCGGAGATTAGGGTGAACATTATGGGGTAAATGCATGCAATTTTGCAGCAAAGCGTGATGGAAAAAGTTGATACTAGCTAGCAATCAGAATCAGTATACCAGAGAAAGATAGACCTTGGGTATTTCACTGTCCTCAGCAAACCATAAACTTGTAGAAGAAGCAAATTTATCTTAACTAGTGTATCTTTGTAAAATTTCCTCACTTTAATAATTTTTGTGGAAGGAACTGCCTGTTGGACTTGACGACAGGTGCAAGGAGCAAAATGCTAGCAACAGATCCAGGTTTACAGTAGGTACTAGAGGAAAATAACGCTATGATTGCAAATCCATAAGGGAATTTTTTGCCAGTTTCTAATTTGTTGTAAGAATTTATTGCTAACTTGTTTTCTGCATTAATACCAAAATACAGCAACACTTCAAATCCACTAGAGCAATTTATTAAAAACTGCACTTTTAAACTGGGACATTTGTCAAATGTAACAGATTGAATAACTGACATTTCCCAACTTTAACCTCTAAAATACAGAAGTGCAAACAAGTTTACTTCAGCATAATTCCATATCCAAACTTCGAAAATGGTGTCTGAGATTGTCTGAAATGTAAACTTTTTTCAGTACCAAGGAAGTTTGTATTTGCTAGGAAGTTTGTTTTCCCAATGACATTTTTTTTGAGAAGAGCATAAACCTTGGTCAGCATTTTTATGAGCTCTAAGTCACCCCTCACTGTGGTTCAGGAAAACAAGCTACTTATGATTGATGTTTTCAACATGAATTGTAAGCAGCAAAGACCTCTTAACATGACCCTCCTGAGTTTTAATGTATCAAGATGGTGATACATTACACATGTATGTGATACATACAACGTGTATATACACACTACACACACACACCCCTCCCCCATGTATATATAAATATATATAGTGCACCTACTACAGCCAAAAATCTTTTGCAGCTATTACTGTCAGTTGAGGTACAAGCGCAATCATCAGGATTCACCAACCACGAACCAGATATGCCAAACATTAAAATGAAGTCTGACACAATAGGTGTGCTTTTACTGTTCTCATTTTTAATAGTGCAAAAAAAAAAGTCAGTAGTTTACTATTTTAAGATATTCCTAATTCTAGAAATATTTCCATTTGCAACCAAAAATGCAGTAGCTAGTTTTTTTGCAAAAACGTCAGGTAACATATTTGAGGCCAAATAAATTACTATAATGTTTTTGTGGAACTGAATTACAAAACTAGTAGTCCTTTATACAACCTTAAGAAAAAAGCTTTAAAAAGATCTTTTGCCTTTGTGGAAGAGCATATTGGCAGTGTGTATAAAGCAAATATAGTAAGTCCATTTGGAGCTCAAGCTGTACAAAAGTCAATATGTGCTAGTAATTCTCTGTGCTGGCTTGTTGGATACTGCATTTTACATCTGGGACACTCGAGAAAACTTTCATCAAGAAGGCTTGAATGTTTCAGGGAAGGACTTCTGTCATATGTGGTCAGCTTCTCTTCAAATGCAGCTTGCAAATCTTCCTCTGGTTCCATATGTCCAGATTCCTGGAGTTTCTGGAAAAGGAGAAGCTTTAGGGTAAGATTGGGGCATGCATGCGCTGATCAAATACTGTAGGAAAAAAATATTAAGGTTTGATGGCACACAAGCCTTGTGTGTATTATAGCACTAAGGGTAGAATTTTTAAGATGGCTAAATGCAGTTGTGCTACTCATGTTAATAACAGAGGGCCTATTGTACAATTCTAACACCACATTTAAATTAGATTGCAGGTAGCTTTTCTGCAGACTATTTAAGACAGGTTTCCCACAATGTCTAGCCGGGAATCCTTCCCCAACCATCTTCCGCTCACACACTATCTTTCCTTAATAAAATGATGCTTCAGTCCCCTCTACATAGGATGCTGCCTAGTTACCTTCCCAAAAACTCTGCTGTAATTTTCTCTTCTCCTCCTGATCCCATGCGTGATGTTTCTGTGCATGAAGGCTGTCCCTAACTGTAAAAGGCACTCAGTTGTCTACTGGACAGCTACTCCTCCAGCTTTTCAGCACAGAGAAACTCAAAGCTGTGACTTCCCTGCTCTGCCCAAACTTCTGCTCTACTCCCAGCAGACAGAAGGTTTCCCAGTGGCCTCCCCTGGCAGCAGCAGCAATTGCAATCCTACTAAGCAACACTCTCCCAGGGACAACACATGAAGAACATCAGTATCTCAGAATTCATTCCATTCCCTTCCTCATTTGAGAAAATACTTTCAAAATGCATACAACTAAGAGGGAGAGCGGTCTGGCAGAGTCAGAGAAGAATTCCTCTCATCTGCAACTTGTTAGGAGCTTTTGCATTCATCTTCTCTGTAAAAAGCACAGCGGCCCCAGACCTGATCTAATGAAGGACACAGGTATCCGATTTCCATTTTCAACCTCATTTAAGTAAGCCCAGAAATACAGTTTTGACAGCTATCACCTAATCTTACAAGATACCTTGCTGTAGAGTTCCAAAAGCACCAACAGTCAAAACGCATTTCTGCTCAAGACCAGGGCAATCCTGGATATGACAGAGCAAAACAGATCAATGGCTTGCCTTATGCTTAATCCTTCCCTACAAATTTCTCCATTAAGTCTAGGGCTCAAATCTCGGTGGCTTTCTTTGGGCTTATAAGCAGCAAACAGACGATGGCCCTCACAATACAACAAATGTCCTTTTTCATTATAGTAGGGAGCTTGTCTCTTTGGAAATCAAAAACCCAGGTTTTAGTGACCCACCCATCCTATATCAGATGGAGGTGAGGGAGGAATTCAACCTCTGTATTTAAGGATTGTGTCCTGTTCACTAACAGCAAGTCTGAGTAGAAGCATACTGCAGCTTTGTCATTGTGCAAGACAAAACTAGATGCACATTGTGATACAAAATACAGTTATGTTGCCTGCTCAGGAGCCTGACTATTCTGGATCTCCTTCTGCAGTACAGTTCTCTGTGCATGCTGTAGGGAAAAATGATGCCTAGCTAGTTGACATAGGGTTCTGCACCTTGGGGCCACATACCTAAAGAATGTAAGGGCCTACAGTGAATATCTGATGACATTAACAGAAGACTCACTACACTCGAAATAAGATCCCAAAGTGAAAAGATGTACATCTATGCAAAATCCCTGGCTAAATTCACATGCAAGTTATTCAGTACATACCAGAGGTTCCAGACGGGTTATTTGCTGCCTGGCCTTGCGCAGTTCCTTAAGGACTTTGTTTAACTGATGCCGCAAGTTCTGGTGGTCAAGTTTTTCATTCTCAAAGTCTGTGGTGCATATCTGGATCTGGCAACCCCCCAGAGTGAAAATTAAAGAACTAAAGTCAGAATTAAGAACTGGGGGGGGGGGGGGGGGGGGGGGGCGGGAGGGGGGAGAAATGTTTCCCCTTTATAAATTTAAAGTAAGTTTTACTCTGCTTTCATATCCTAAAATGGAATTTAAAAAAAAAAAATTAAAGAAATCACTTGTTGCTTTCACTACAGTGAAATTCATGCCCAATTATGAAAATCTTCTCCCTTAGTAGAGGTGGAGTTTGAAGTTATTTTGGTTGGAGAATATTTCAAGCTGTTTTGCAATCTTAAACTGAAGATTTTATAGAAAAGCATATAGTGCAAGTTCTCATTAAAAATGCCAGTTTTTACTCCAGGATCTTTCTTGTAGCATGACAATTTGGACAGAAACTATGGGTAACACTGTACACCCAAGCTTAGCAAAGAAATGTAAATTTTTTTTCCCCCAATAACATCAGTTAGATCTGTAAGAATGTACTTGGAAAAAATAAAGAAGATGGAAAAGATGGCAATGCAATTATTTATATAACTTTATGTAACTTTATCAAGAGTATATTACAAAACTTCAATGAGCTGTTTGGTTTTAGGATGTTTCCCATACCTAATCTGAGGCTGTGCAGTTGAACAAGTGATTGTGGAGAAAATAGCATCAGGTTTGATCACACCCTCTTATCTGTAAAAGGTTACAGATTTTCCTCGACAGATGTGTCAAAATTTTTAGAAGCATCAAGAGATTATTCACTGTTGAATATTCATGTCTAATAGTACTCTATTTAATATACTACTCATTCTTAAATTTGAAAAGTTAGTCTAGAAATCCTTTGTGCATAATACAGATTAAGAATCAGCATCTTAGCATGTAATTCGGTACCTGTTGTTCCAACAAAGCTATCCTAGTGTGTTCCTCTTGCTGTTTGTGCAATGATTTACGAAGAAGTTGCACCTACAAGGAAGAAAAACATTTGTAACAAAGAACTTCCATATACAACAGTTAATAAGCTTAACAAATAATGAATCTAAAAAGGGATGGAACTAAACTTTTACATTTCAATGCCAACAGAAAAATGTATGCCTGTTATGCAACAGCCAAACCCAATTCCCAAATATCTCTACTTCTCTGGGGAAAACCCCAGGAAAACATTATCATTGCACTGAGCAGAGGGAATGCAGGATGATGTTATATTTCAGAAAAATCAAACTGAACTTTCCTAGGTGATTGCTGGCATGCAGACAAAACCTGTTTGTACTAACACATCATGATGTTAAAAAGAACAAGCAATGCAATTTTTTTTTTTAATAGAAGAGAACAAGCTTAAGACTCAGAATGTACTATACTATAATGGATTAAGTAAATGTAAAAAAAGAAGTAAAAATATCCTCTGTTATCAGCATGTATCAACTTTTATAGTGAATGCTGTTGTGCTGTTCAGCTGCAAAAAAAAAAAAATCATTATTCACCAGTACCTTTTAATCATTATTCACCAGTGAAAACCAGCCTGTGTTTAGAGAGCTAAACTGTTGTTCTGGTTTTAGCCTACTTTGGTGCCTAGTAAATTTTATTCTCTTATTTCAAATTTCAGTTCTACATTGCTTTGTTATTGACCACAAACTTCTCCAAGTAGCAAGTCTATCTTATTTGGATGCCCTGAGGACAGTCCTTCAAGGAGGACTTTCCAGTTTTTCTTCAGTAGATACGTGGTCATGATTTCATGTCCAGAAGAAGAAACAACAGATTTTTTTTTTTGTTACCATCACCATGCTGATAGGAATATTCCAAGACACCACTAACTCTCCATGTAGGGGAAGTGGCAAAGTCCTCATGAGTATTCCAAACAAAAGGAGGTAAGCACTGAATATTTTTAAATACAAACATACAGCACATACGTGTCTTCCCCCACCTCTGATCAGCCAGAGTGGTTATAACAAGTCATTGGGCTCAAAAAAAGAAGGAAGAATTAAGAACTTCACATATGAACAGAATTATTTCACTGAAGTCATCACGGTACTCTTTGGGAGATGGGCAAGCCCTGCAAACAATTAGGATCTGATGCAAAAGCAAGAGAACAGATCTGGCAATAGTGTAAACCACACCTATTGAACAGCCTGCCTGACAGGCATTTTTTAGACTTTACACGGAATCACAGAACTCTTCTCAGTGGTTTCTACCATAGCCATCTTCAGGACAGTGACAACTTAAGGTCCATCCCTTCCCTTGCTTATCTGGCCATTGCTTTCTAGTACTCAGGTGTGCCTGCATAGTTCTTATTCACAGCATCATATAGAGAACCAAATGCAGGAACTCATCTGGAGTGGAAACTCATGGAAAAAAAACCAAACAAACAAAAACCCAGCTGCATGGCCACAATGGTTGGCTGGGGGCACTATCCAGGGACACAGTAAGTATGAAACTACAAGCCCACATGCGTATTTGTAACAGCCAGGTGACAGCAAATATCAGTTAGGACCGCATGATAAAATAGCCTGTATGGACTTGAATTTTTACCTTTCCTATTCTCATTTACTATTAACCTTGAGGATGAACTAGATTAGAATCAATTAAGTATTCTCTCACTTCTCCCTCTTGTGTCCCACAAGACCAGGGAAATAAGTGAACAAGTAAGTTCTTTGTTAAATAAGGAAATTTCACAAAAGTTTGGATTTTGATTCAAACCAATATATTAAAGAAAGAATTCAGTTTTAACCACAAGGACATGAGTCTACATATACGTAAAGAACAGTTACCAGAGCAAGTAAGTGATGGTCCATTCTGATTAAGTATGACTTTTTCAGCTCTCTTGATTCTTTGCTAATGATCTTAAACCTCCAAATGCATCCACTTACCTGACATAAAAGATCTTCAGACTTTCTCTTTTCTTCTCTGAGCTGTCCTTTAATACTTTCATTTTCTTGTTTTAGTCTCTGCACTTTCTCTCCTTTCATTTTATTTTCATTTTCTAGAGTCTTAATTTCAGCAACCTGTTGCGACTGCAATAAGGCATTTAAACTCGTTATTTCTCGTTGTGTTTCTTCATACTTCTTTTTGAATTCGTTAAGTTCAGATCTCAGCTGGGTTATAGTGCGTCTTTCAGTCTCAAGATCACTCTTAGCAGTTAGTAACAGCTGGTCATAATATTTTTGCTTTTCCTCTTGTAGATGACCTTAATGAGTCAGAAATAATTGAGATAGTAATGTGGGAGGCGGGGGAATCACTTGAAAATCAGAACACCAAATCCTTGACAGCATTTTAAGGCATATTGATAGAAATTAACATTCTAGGTTATTACACAGCTCAGACTAGCACCAAACTTTAGTTAAAACAGCTTTCAATACATCTAATGCAGTAAAGTCTCCTTCCCAACATTGTTACTGGAAAACTGCAGCTTGGCTTGTGTATAGTATTATGTGCTACAGCAACTTCCTTCACTAACCCTCATAGCAATATTATATCCTTTGCCTTGCTACATAAGGTCCATGACCCACACATATTTCTTATTGGCCTCATGCATTATACTGACGCGTGGAAATCAAGGCCCAAACACACCGGATTCTTGCTTCCAGATTTAGGCTCCTTAGCCAAGGTTCTGGCATTACTCCCTCCTCAGAGATACCCTGGGGATCTCATGGGCTCTACTTCACCATTGTTGACCAAAGCCAGACTATCCATTGTCTTTTGCAGACTACCTTCTTCAAATTGTATGCCATCATTTACTTCTAAATTGCAAATAAAAGGGAATAGGATAGGTTTTTTGATAAAAAAATCCCTGCTTCTTGTCTAGTGACTGTTACTTAAACCAGAGTTTGAAAAATTTCTGCTTGTCAACCCAAGAAAAGTTAGTAAGTAGGAAAAAAAAAAAGGAGGCAGTCTGTAGAAATTCAGTAGTAATACAAAATATACCTAAAAGCAGAACAAGGAATGCAGAATTTCACAGGCTTTGCTGATTTTTGGCACTGTAACGTTCTTGACTTTGATACTTTTCCTATTGAAGGCTTCCCCTCATTCTTCAAAGGGTAATTTACTAGAGAAAGTTTCTTGCTTGAGTGTTCTCCCTCCCCTCGACTATGAGCTAAGCCTTACCGTCTCATTAGCAATACTCCTTTATAGGGTAGCGAGATCTTCAGAGAGATACCAAGTTTTTCCTTGAAAAAGGTTGTCATATCTACTTTCAACTTTTATAGCTAGGTTCTTAGAAACTTGGATCTCTGCTACTGTCTAGCTGCTTGAAGAGGGGAACTTTCTTATACCCTTGCTTCCTTAAAGTTCCTAGTCTCCTGGCTGCTCTGACGACAAAGCTTTGACTGCAGTAACTCTGAGTTACGTTTCCTGGTGAGCTACTTCAGTCTGCCTCCCTCTAAAATACTGTTCATAGATTTCTAAACAGCACCAAAACAAGATTATGGTATTTTACTGTTTTCCATAAAGATTCAAGCAGTAATACAGAAACCAAGCCACTGCACGTGAATTACTAAGTGGTAAGTAGCTATGGGCATACTCTTACTCCAGATGATGCTAGTTCTATTTAGTGAATTTTCCTTGCAGGTCAGTTGCAGCATACATGAAATAATTAATTAATTAATTAAATTAATTAAATTAATAATTTGATAATAAGAAAAGCAAGCGAACTCCTTCTGGTTCTCCTGTTTATTCCACATGCTGGTCAAGCACAGCTCGAGTCAATCCGAATGCATGATACTGAGAGGCTGCTCATTATTGAGGAACTACATAGCACGGAAGTGAGCTAGAGGTGGCCAGATCCATATTGCGAAACACTGTTTTGGATAGGTGCCAAAACCTACCACAGGTTTTCATGCCCTGCAAGAACTGTTCAGGTGAGTAAAGAACGTGGCAGTCTTGAGTCATTTTTATAATATTTATTTTGGAAAAAAAAAAGTAAAAAACCTGACCCACACCTAGCTAATAAAGCCTTAATGCTTCCATTATGTAGGTTGAAAGTGTACTTTGAAGGATGGGAGACATACATATATTTGCCTCAACACTTTCTGCAAACAGAGAGGTTGCTAATAGAGTGTCAAGGCTGTTAAAAACCATCTTCGAAGTAGATAAGAACATGAAATACTGTCAATCAAGTAATGTAGCTAGATAACAGGAAACAAAGAAATTTTACTTAACCAAGTTTTACCATTAAGAAACCAAAATGTTGAGAAGAAAGTCTTGATTTTGTTTAATTATGCTATAATTTGTTTTCAGAAAAAACTTATTCTATAGATAATTATGGTTTGGGTCACTTGTGGGGAAAAAATAAAGTTGATACCTTCTGAATTGAATTCTTTAGATTCTTGTTGGCTAACTATTTCTGACTTCTGTTCAAGTTCAAAGATCCTTCCAAGCAGTCCCCTGACATATGCTTCACGTTGCTGGTCATACAGTAGCCACTGTTGGTTTTTCTCAAGAGCCTTCATGAAAAGGAACAGAACAACAAAAAAGCCTCTGATAATTTATCAGATTTTAAAAGTTAAAAGTATTTGTTGTCTTTAAAATGTTAAAAGTTATATATTATACAGTTTAAAGATAAGCTAGTTAATGCTGCTGCAAACTGTAGTAATCTTCTCTGTACAATAAATAAAACCCATCTTAGTTTGGAAAGATAAGTCAGGTTGTTGAGCATAAGTTAAAATTGCAGCAATATTAAACACTGATTGGCTTATTTCTTAGAATGGGAAAATGACTTAAAAACAAAGGGTTCCATAAGTCATGCCCAGTTTATGAAGAATTAACCTTTCAATCTCAAATATAAAAAAAACCAACAGATCTTGTGTCGTGGTTTAACCCAACAGGCAGCCAAACACCACACAGCCACTCGCTCTCTCCCCGCCCCCCCCCAGTGGGACAGGGAGAGAATTGGAAGGGTAAGAGAGAAAAACGCGTGGGTTGAAATAAAGACAGTTTAATAGAACAGAAAAGGAAGGGAAAAAAATAATAACAATAATGATAGAATATACAAAATGAGTGATGCACAATGCAACTGCTCACCACCCACGCTGACCAATAACAAGTAGTGATTCCTACTTCCTGAAACTCCTACCATTCATATACTAAGCATGACATCACATGGTATGGAATACCCCATTGGCTCGCTGGGCCAGCTGTCCCAGCTATGCTCCCTCCCAGCCTCTTGTGCACTTGGCAGAGCATGAAAGCTGAATGTCCTTGACTAGTAGTGTACTTAGCAACAACTAAAACCATCAGTGTGTTATCAACATTCTTCTCATACTAAATCCAAAACACAGCACTAGGAAGAAATTTAACTCTATCCCAGCCAAAACCAGGACATCTTTAAAATGGAATAAACTAAAGCTGTATCATTGCAACTTAAAGTTTGTAAGAACAAGGACATGGATTTTGTATCTGATTGGATCATAGAATTATTCAGATTGGAAGGATCTCAGGAGGTTTCTAATCCAACCTCATGCTATCCCAGACAGTGTCAGGTCTGAGGTCAGACCAGGTTACCTGGGGATCCTGTTTTGTCAGCAACCACTTTGTTCTGATGTTCCAAGCAAGTTTTTTTCAAAGATGATGGAAATATTGTCTTTTTTTTTTTTTTGCAAGCCTTTTTTTATTCTAAATTACTGTTTTGTCACAAAATAATTTCAGGTTTTATATTTTAGAGGGAAACATACCCTCTGAGATCCCATACTACTCAAACACGTATATGGTGATAATGTACACTCTTACGCATTTTGATACAGATGATTTATACTTGCCAAGTTGTATATGAAACTTACATCTTTCAGTTGTTTTTCAACTTCATAAAGATTAGTTGGTGATCCAGTGCTGTTTGTTACAGCTTCCTGCACACAAAGAACAACCTGTTAGTGTTCTTTAAAACAGATGGCTGAAACAGTAAAGCTAGTCCTGTATAACTATTAATCTCACATAAATAGCATAAGAATATTTTAAAAATGGAGAACAGATGCATACATGTGCCTTTTGTGCTTAAAGATCTTTATAGTCTTTCTTTTTTTTTAAAAAAAAAAAGGATCTAAGTTATGTAGAAAAACATTTCATAGATTTAAAATAAAATCTCCTGGAAGATACAGGACAAAGATTTACATTTAATTTATTCTATAACTCTGCAACTCATAGTTACATTAAAACATTTCCTAATAACATGTGTCTTCTGCTGAACTGCTATCTTGGAAGACCTGAAGGGTGCAGGAGAGCTTCTGAAAAATTAAGATATTTAGGGTATTATTTAAATACACAGAAAAGGTGTTTGTTCTATTTTCGTATCCTCGTACGTTTGACAATAAGCTAGACCTAGAGGAGTTGTTTGGGAAAGCTAGAGACCTTGGCAATGTCATTGGTATAACAGGAGGATTTACAAACATCTGGGAAACCATGCAAGCCTGTCTGGAACCATAAGGACACACTGACTTGTTTTCTGAGACCTGATCTACAGTAGAGTGCTTAAAGTACGAGTCGGAGAGTTCTTTAGACCCATCTAAAATTAAACAGCAGTTAAACAGTTATACTTCTTTCATAATCTGACGTGTTTATTCACTGCATGATAGAAAACTTTTGAAATTGTGTAGATATAAGTCAGAGGGAACTTTAAGGAAGTAAAAATGTGGATTACTACCCAAATCCCAGCTACATTTTTCCAAAGTTTTCCTGTTTTTTGGAACGTGATTTAGAACAAGCTTTATAGCTGAAAAAAATACAGATCTTTGAATGCAATTATTAAACTTTAGCACTACCTAATAAAAAGAGGACTTAGAGATACTACAATTGCTCAGACTCCTATTTCTGCAAACATTAGAACTCTGTCTCAGTGAAAACTTTCTCAAAATTGTGTCACACAACTGTTGTTTCCATTTCAGAGTATATCTGCAGCTCATGTGCCACCTAGCAGTTTCAATCAGCATTGTTAGACTTGTTTTCAAGTTTTCCAAGACATCCAGTCAAAACATTAGTCAAATTTTGTTGTCCTTGATAAATCAGTAAAAAATTTAAAAGAAAATTAATTCTGATTTTAAACTAAAAGATATTTTGGTAGTTCATTGACAAAAATATCATGGAAATCTGTTGAATTAACATACGTTTTAAATTCTCCAAAGTTCAAAGTCTCTTGAAATTGAAAATAAACACATTGCATTTAAAGTGGTATTTCCCAAGATACTGCATTATTAGAAGTGATACATATATGTATTATAATTGAAAATTAGTAGATTAAGATATTTTGCTATGTATTTGGCTAAAGCTGAATTTCTGTAAGTTACTCAATTTCCCTGTAGCGCATGGGGAACCAGCACCATCTGCAGGTCAAAAGCTGGAAAAGACTTACAGGCACCTCTTTCAGGCACCAACTTCCTGTGCCCCTTACTGAGATACTACTGCATTTTCCATGGAACATTAGAACAGACAGGGGTGGAAAAACAACTGCAGAAAACTAAATGCACTTGTAAAAGCTGCCAAGTACTGGCACCACACCTATTAACCATTTTAAAAGAGAGAAGCAACTCATTATTCCTGTCCTATCTTCTGTCACATTGAAATATTTACCATGTGTGATACCATGTACAGGCAACTAGTTTTAACAACCAAGGAGCAAATGAGGATTCTTAAGAGCAAGGAGGAGAGAGGTATTCTCATAGAATCATAGAATAGTTTGGGTTGGAAGGAACCTTTAAAGATTATCTAGTCCAACCCCCCCTGCAATGAGCAGGGACATCTTCAACTAGATCAGGTGCTCAGAGGCCTGACCAACCTGACCTTGAATGTTGCCAGGGATGGGGCACCTACCACTTCTCTGGGCATCTTGTGCCAATGTTTCACCACCCTCATTGTAAAAAATTTCTTCCTTATATCTAGTCTAAATCTACCCCCTTTTAGTTTAAAGTCATTACCCCTTGTCCTATTGCTACAGGGCCTACTAAAAATGTCTGTCTCCATCTTTCTTATAAGCGCCCTTTAAGTACTGAAAGGCCGCAATAAGGTCTCCCCGGAGCCTTCTCTTCTCCAGGCTGAACAACCCCAACTCTCTCAGCCTTTCTTCATAGGAGAGGTGTTCCATCCCCCTGATCATTTTCATGGCCCTCCTCTGGACCCGCTCCAACAGGTCCCTGTCTTTCCTGTACTGAGGACTCCAGAGCTGGACGCAGTACTCAGGTGGGGTCTCACCAGAGCAGAGTAGAGGGGCAGAATCGCCTCCCTCAACCTGCTGGCCACGCTTCTTTTGATGCGACCCAGGATACGGTTGGCCTTCTGGGCTGCAAGCGCACATTGTCAGCTCATGTCCAGCTTTTCATCCACCAGTACCCCCAATTCCTTCTCGGCAGGGCTGCTCTCAATCCTTTCATCCCCCAGCCTATATTGATACTGGGGGTTGCCCCGACCCAGGTGCAGGACCCTGCACTTGGCCTTGTTGAACCTCATGAGGTTCACATGGGCCCACTTCTTGAGCTTGCCCAGGTTCCTCTGGATGGCATCCCATCCCTCAGGCATGTCAACTGCACCACTCAGCTCGGTATCATCATTTCCTGAGGGTGCACTCCATCCCACGGTCTATGTCATTGATGAAGATATTAAACAGTACTGGTCCCAATACAGACCCCTGAGGGACATCACCTGTCACTGATCTCCATCTGGACATTGAGCCATTGACCACTACCCTCTGGATGCAACCATCCAACCAATTCCTCATCCACCTAACAGTTCCTCCATCAAATCCATACCTCTTCAATTTAGAGCAAAGGATGTTGTGGGGGACCATGTCAAAGGCCTTACAGAATTCTAGATAGATGACATCAGTAGCTCTTCCCTTGTCCACTGATGTAGTGACTCTATCATAGAAGGCCACTAGGTTTGTCAGGCAGGACTTGCCCTTGGTGAAGCCATGCTGGCTATCTCGAATCACCTCCCTGTCATCCACAGACCTTAGCATAGCTTCTAGGAGGATCTGTTCCATGATCTTCCCAGACACAGAGGTGAAGCTGACAGGTTGGTAGTTCCCAGGGTCCTCCTTTCTACACTTTTTTAAAAATGGGTGCAATGTTTCCCTTTTTCCAGTCACCAGGGATGTCACCTGACTGCCATGACTTTTCAAATATCATGGAGAGTAGCTTGGCAACTACATCAGCCAATTCCCTCAGGTCTCTGGGGTGCATCATCTGGCCTAGACAGGTACACTCTTCGCTGGGTAAAAAACTGGCTGGACGGCCGAGCCCAGAGAGTTGCGGTCAACAGAGTGAAATCCAGTTGGCGGCCGGTCACGAGCGGTGTTCCCCAGGGCTCAGTACTGGGGCCGGTCTTGTTCAATATCTTTATCAACGATCTGGACGAGGGGATCGAGTGCTCCCTCAGTAAGTTTGCAGACGACACCAAGCTGGGCGGGAGTGTTGATCTGCTTGAGGGTAGGAAGGCTCTGCAGAGGGACCTGGACAGGCTGGATCGATGGGCCGAGGCCAACTGCATGAGGTTCAACAAGGCCAAGTGCCGGGTCCTGCACTTCGGCCACAACAACCCCAGGCAACACTACAGGCTTGGGGAAGAGTGGCTGGAAAGCTGCCCAGAGGAAAAGGACCTAGGGGTGCTGATTGACAGCCGGCTGAACATGAGCCGGCAGTGTGCTCAGGTGGCCAAGAAGGCCAATGGCATCCTGGCCTGTATCAGAAATAGCGTGGCCAGCAGGAGTAGGGAGGTGATCGTGCCCCTGTACTCGGCACTGGTGAGGCCGCACCTCGAACACTGTGTTGAGTTTTGGGCCCCGCACTACAAGAAGGACGTTGAGGTGCTGGAGCATGTCCAGAGGAGGGCAACGAAGCTGGTGAAGGGTCTGGAGCACAAGCCTTATGAGGAGCGGCTGAGGGAACTGGGACTGTTTAGCCTGGAGAAGAGGAGGCTGAGGGGAGACCTCATCGCGCTCTACAACTACCTGAAGGGAGGTTGTAGCGAGGTGGGTGTTGGTCTCTTCTCCCAAGTAACAAGCGACAGGACGAGAGGAAACGGCCTCAAGTTGCGCCAAGGGAGGTTTAGGCTGGACATTAGGAGAAATTTCTTTACTGAAAGAGTGGTCAGGCCTTGGAACAGGCTGCCCAGGGAAGTGGTGGAGTCACCATCCCTGGAAGTATTTAAAAGACGTGTAGATGAGGCCCTTACGGACATGGTTTAGTGGACATGGTGTGTTGGGTTGACGGTTGGACACGATGATCTTAGAGGTCTTTTCCAACCTTAATGATTCTATGATTTTATGATCTCATCAGGTCACATAGACTTATGTATGTTCAGGTTCCTGAACCTGATCTTCTCTTACAGTGGGAAGGAACTTTGCTCCCCCAGTCCCCGTCTTGCGGTCCATCTACTCGAGAGGTGGGGGCAGAGAGGTTGCCAGTGAAGACTGAGGCAAAAAAGTTGTTCAGTACCCCAGCCTTCTCCTCATCCTTTGTTACCAGTTTGCCAGTCTTGTTCATCGGGGGGGAGGGGAGGTATGCTTTCTTTGACCCTCCTTTTCTGGCTGACATACCTGTAGCCCTTATTCTTTGGATCCCTTGCCAAGTTCAGCTCCAGCCACACCTTGGCCTTTCTGACCCTATCCCTACACAACCAGACAATGTCCCTATACTCTTCCCAGGATACCTGTCCCTGCTTCCGCTGCCTGTGCATTTCCTTCTTGACCTTTAGTTTGACCAGCAGGTCTTGACTCAGCCATGCTGGTCTCTTGCCTTCATTTCCTGATTTCTCACACCTGGGGATCAAGAGTTCTTGCACTCTATGGAAAGCATCCTTAAGATCTGCCAGCTCTGTTCTGCTCCCTTGTCCCTGAGGGCAGTTTCCTAGGGCATCCTATTGACTAACTCCTTGAACAGCTGGAATTTTGCTTTCCTAAAATCAGCGTCCTGATTTTACTCTTCACCTGACCCATATCCCTCAGGACTGCGAACTCCACCGGTGCATGATCACTGCAGCCCAGGCTGCCTCCAATCTTGACATCACCAATTGGCTCATGACTAAAGCCGAATTAGGTGAGGAGCTTAGTTTGTCTTTATTAATGCTCTTACTGCTGCCTTCTCAGTCTGTTAAGTCACTGAGCATACAAACCCGAGAAGGGCATAATATCTGCTTAAGCAACGGTGGATCATTACACATGGTACCGCTAGCCATACCACCTGCGCACAAGCTTGAAAAAAGGACCTTGCAGTACAGCATTAAACAATTCCCTCCCCAGCTGCATTGCCTGAAGTTGTGCTCCCTGACTGTTCTTCATTTAGCATTCAATCTGGATATCATCTCTCTTCATACAAGAGTATTTCAGCATGCAATGCAACTTGTAACAAGATCAAAAATCCATCTTCTTTTATAACAGATATTGATGCTTAGTGGGCACAAATTCCAAGTTTAACCTATAAACAGGTTAGACTTGGAATTTGCAATTACAGTGTTTCTTCAGTGCTTACCTGGGATGCCTGAGAAGTACCAGCTCTGTTTTCAAACTCAGAACATTTTGCAGTAACAGTGGATAAATTACACTTTAACTGGTTCACTTCTTCCGATAGGGAACGAAGTAACTGTTCCCTGCTTTCTGCTTCCTTTGTTTTTTCCTCTAGTTGACTTTGTAATGAGGAGACTTCGCTATTCTTGGTTTTGGATCTAAGCTTATCTTTCAGGTTTTGGATTTCTTTGTCCTTCTCTCCAAGGAAATGGTTGTATTTTTCTTTGTCTTTTTCAAGGGAAAGTATTTTCTAAATGAAACAGAATAAAAAAGTGACACAAATTAATAAGTGTCAGTCTATGCAACAAATGCATTAGCAAGTTTACAACAGTTTGAGAAAATGCTCACTTTCAAAGGTTCTCTCTTAGCCTTTAATTAGCTGAGAATGTTACTTTTTACTCAAAACAGACAATACTACAGTGACCATCGCAATACTAGAGCGACCATCTGAAACATTTCAAGTGATAGTAAATCCAGTTTGAAGTAGATGAAACAAGGAAAGAATGCAAAGAACCAAATTTCACAGACTTGGTAGGTAGTCAGTTTTGTATATGAATACAGATCACTACAATAGATGAACCTTAGAACACAAGCAATACAAGAACTCTTGAACACTGCCAGTGAAGAGGTTGGTGATACATTTCTTAGTGTGGTTAGCATATTCAGTAGCGTTTGAGAAGCAGCAGAGCCTTCTTGCAAACTAAATGACAATAAGTGAACTTACAAGAGAGTAAAGCATTCAGGAGAAGGATCCTGTTTTCCAAATTATCTGGCCTTTTAGTTTCAAAATGTGCTTTAGTAGATATTTTCAACAGGCACTCTCTTTTCAGTAGGCCTCCAGCACAGGTAATTATTACATAGCATTAGTACTCCTTTTGAGATACCTTGGGGCTCTACATAAACTTCTGTTATGATAGCATTTCATTTTCCATGAGAAAAGTTGATGTTGAAATCCTACATGTTGATATCAAGTCATTAGAAGATGACAGAGAAACTGAAAGAAATTGAATTTTAGAGCGCCTCATTTAGGGAGTGGTTGAAGACCACACAGTGCTCACTAAAATTAAAATATTGACACCAGATAGTACCTAGTATACCTAAACATGCCTGTGATTTTCCACCTGTAAACTAGGAACCCAATATTAAGTAATCAACACTGAGCAAGCAGCAAACTCCACTAGACACAGCAAATATGCTAAGGAATTTAGCGACAACAGTATGAGCTGTCTAGCCATAGCTGGTACTTGGGTTAGCACTTCTCAACTGATGTTGTAGCACAAACACAAAAAGCCTTATTGTCAAAAGAAGTAGCCTAGAAATGTTACTCTGCCTAGTCTCCATTAGTTGTATCCTTTGAAAGAGTCCATTTAAAGTTTCCCAGTCCTTCTGTGTGTGACTTGGTCATATACTAAGTCTTGAACTTCTTTCTCTACAATCACAGGTTTACCTTGAATAGACTAGAAAGCATGGAAATTACAGTGTCTTAGTTTCTGCTCTTTGGTTGTAAGGGAAGAATAATGTGGTGAACTGTTTACAGTTTTATTTACCTATAGCTGAGTAGAAGCTTGAGAATATAGTTCAAGCAAATACTCAGCACTTTTTGGCATGTTCTTAGGCAACTGTTTGAAAACACAGTGTTCTTTGCAGGAAATGCTCAAAATATTTCTCTGGGACCAACTGTTCCAAACAGCTGGACATGTGAGGACAGGTCTTAATAGACTAATTGGCACCTCTGGCCTCAAGTCTTTGTATTTAACAGGCTTGTCAGATGATTGTAATTTCATTAGTTCAGTCATCGTTGAAAAATATTTGAGAACAAAAATGTCAAACTAAACCAGCAGTGATATCAAAGTAAACTAAGTTTTAAGAGGAAAGATTAGCATCTTTCTTACAAAGTCGGACATACTCAGACTCACGTTAACCGTGCACAATTAGGACATCACAAATGTTAGCTCGAGTGCAAACATCCACCTCACCTCTAGGAGCCCGTTCCTTTCCGGATCGGTCATTTTGCTTTTCCCTTTCACGACTTCCTCCACTGATTTTCTCAGGGCTGTCTTCTCCTGCTTGTACTTCTCGAGGTCATTCTCAGGCCTGGAGCTACCCGACTTTAAGCCCCACTTGCCAATAATTATATCTCTGGCCGTCTTGGAATTCATCTTTAAGCACCTATAAAAAGTAAAGGCATCGTTACGGAATAGCAGTCCCTCCCACCAGGCAGGACGTGACTTCTGACACAGTCTTAGTCAAGCACGGGCAGCACAGGGCTTCCTGGCTCCTGCTGCCGGCTCTCGGACCGGGCCGCGGGGAGCAAACAGGCCTGTGAGCACCCTGGGTTACGGCGGGGAAAGGGGGGACCCTACCCGGCGGCGGCGGCGGCGGCGGGTCTGGCCAGACTCAGCTCCGCCCCGCTTCCGGGAATTTGAATCCCGCGGCTCCCGCATCGTCACTTCCGCCCAGACCGCCTCACCGTTGAAGCGAGGGCTACGGCGTCTCCGATGGGTCAAAAAAGGCGGGGGAGAGGTTAAAGAACTCTTCCGCCAAGACGCTGGCTAGAGGGGGCTGGACGAGCAGGCGTGGGCGGGGCTCGAGCTGCCTGGCGTGGAGGCTGTTAACGGCCGGTGGGGCGCTGCCGAGTTCTCCGCGGAATGCCTGAGAGGAGGCTCCCCATTGGCTGGTGTGGGCGGCCGCGTGACCTGTCTGGCCAATGCCATGGGGCCTTTCTTCTCCCCACCTTGTTTTCCTGCCCCAGCGCAGATGCTCGCGACTGGCTCGCGACTGGCCGCTGTGAGGCGAGGGCTCCTTTATCCCGGCGCAGGGCGGCTGGGCCCTTCCGAGCGGGCTGGGGTGGTGTTTGTGTCCCCTTTGCGAGGCCATAATTCATTTTCCCTTTGAGGGGATTTCCATTTCGTTGTTAAAGCGCGGTTATAGAAGGAGGGGTGGTGGCAGGTGAGTGTCTCCTCATGTTGCTTCTCGGAGGGTGGCTCTCCCCACCCGGCACGAGGCTTTAGTTCACTCGCTGTTTGGGCAGAAAGGACAGTGGCTACCAGCTGCCTGGGGCAGCAAGCCTGGCCTTGTGGCTGTGGCTGCGCACCAGCTAGGGGATTTCTCCAGGTCTGGGATGGCTGAGGGCGGAACAACCCACCATGATGCTTCAGCCAAGTCTCGTGGGTCTTCCTAGTGCTGTCTCGTGTGTCTTTATCCTCGTGCCTTCCTGAGCGTGTTGGCTTTAGATTACCTTTTCTTCCCCAGAAGTCCTCTTCCTCAGCTACCCAAAATATCTAACCATTTTAGAAAGGAAGCAAGGTCCATCTTGGCTTCAGAAGTAATAAGCTATGATAGTTCTTGTGCGACCATATAAAAACTAGGCTGAACTTCGTCCACATGACTCATTTTGCTCCATCTTGCTGGCTTCCCCTCTCATCTCTAGTTAAAAACATATTTTGCAGTGGTACTGTGCACCACTTCGTTTTTTACATCTGGTCCGCAGTTGAGAAAAACGGCTGTAAAGCTGAACACGGGGTAGCTTAGAGCAAAGAGTTCTTTTTACTAATCATGTAAGTTTTACCTAGTTTCATTTTAGTGGAGTCTTCTGCATGTATTTACGTTAAGACAAAATATTTATAGGCCTCCAAACAACACAGAGGGTCTTCTCATGGTTTTTGCATGTATGTCCTTAATTATTCTTTTTTTTTACTTATGCATATATATTTTAATAATTCCTCAAGAGATCTAATAAATTCAGTGTGTTAAATGCGGAACCTGTAGTATTTATTCTGTGTAAAATGTAGTTGTTCCAGAGCACAACTGAAGGAGGAGCACTTAAACTATATTTGAAGACTGTAGGTATTTTGTGATTATAGACTGACACGGAGGCAAGCTAAAAACATTTACAAACAATGAAGTTCCAAAAGTTAAGAGGAAAAAAATATAAGCTATTGTGAAATTTAATATCTTGGTATACCAAGAGGCAGATGTGATGTATCTTGAGTACTAGAGTTGTGCTTAATGTCCATGTTGCTTATTCTTATTCTTGCCTTGGTTACTTACGAGAGACTTATCATGCAGCTTAAGAATAAAAACAACAAAAAAACCCTGCACTCGTTTTTACACTGTGCTCTTTCTGTTGCTGCATTTCACTAGCAAGAGCTCTTTTTGTGGAGCAACACAGAACTTGGTGTCAATTTACAGGTACTTTTTTTTTTCATAGCCTTCAGTAGCTAGTCCGTCATAGATCCACCCATAGACCTTCTTTACTGTAAACCAGCTATTCCCTGCCTCCTCTTCCTGCTGGCATTTCTGTCCAGAAGTTAAGGAGTTTGAAACTTAAGACTTCCTTGAATTTATTTCGTAACAATCGACATTTAGTGAAGACTGGAAACAATGCTTCGGGTGATTGTGGAATCTGCTACCAATATCCCTAAAACCAAGTTCGGGAAACCAGATCCTATTGTTTCTGTTATTTTTAAAGGTAAGGAAAACTGTCTTAAATGTACTCTGGGAGGAGGTTTTCTGAAGGATAGTGCCCTATGTAAGTACTTGAAAATCTGTGAAAACATGTTTTCCTGAAGTTACATCTGATGTAACTTCAGGGAAGACTTTTTAATTAGAGAGACAGAAGTTACCTGAATGAAGTTTGAACAGGGTGGAGTGCATTGGTCTCTTCTGGCCAGCAGTGCTGTTTCAGGATCTGTGTTCTACAAGCTTTTGCAAAGGCTTACCCCTTTGCTTTAAAAACCCAAATCTAACTGCATAGATAAATCCACTTTTAATTCTGGTATTGAAGATTACCTTGTTGTTTTCCATCTGAAAAAATCATTCTTCTGTCTTGATTACTTTGCACAGCCACTGCTCACTGTTAAACCAGTCACAATAAAAATTGGTGTATTGTTGTTATTACCAGCATGTTGAAAAACAGTAGTACTATTACTGAAGGTGTTTGGTTTTGGTTTGGTTTTTTTTTTTTTACAAATTGAATTGCACCTTAAAATTTTGCCTGTTGAGGTTATTTAATTTAAAATAAAGATTTAGGAAGGAAACCACATTTTACACTCTCATTACTTGTCAGATACATAGGGGAGAGGGAGAAAACATAAAATTAGCATCTATATGTAAAGCTAATAATATTTTACAGTATATTTTACCTGTTGCCATCATTTCCTCATTTGGCTAGACAAATAAACTTTATTTCAATTACTGGTTTCTATTTAAGGTGCAGAAACCTCCAAGCAATTTTGGATCATGTAATATGTTAAACCAAACTGCGACAAACGGTTATCTTAATTCCTGGTGACCTGGTTTTGTAACTGTGCACTGAAATGGAAATGGTATTTCCTAAAGTATGAAAAATCATTGCAGGGGTTTGTCACCTTTAGAAACCAAATCTGAAATCATGACATTTTGCTGGAGGCTGGAAAAGGACAAGGCACATCCAGTATCTGAACTTCCAAAATAAAAAGTTTTTGGATACTTTATTTCAGCATCAGAAAGATGTGATATCATTCCATTTCCTTTCTTTTCTTCCTATTTTTCAAGTTTGTTTTTTCACCCCCCTTAGTGTTAGGGCAAGTGGCTGAGCCTGAATCAGTAGCTTTTGGAACTTCCTAATTCTTAAAATATGATTTTACTTGCCCTGCAAAAAGTTCTGTTACTGGTGTACTGTAATTTCTCTGGTTTGTTCCATTTGTTTCTGCTGCTTTTTAAGCATTCATATTCTCTTTTCAGTTCCTTGTCCTTCTCTTTGCTTTCCTGTCACAGTTTTGCCTCTCTGTGTTACCTCTGCTCCTGCAGTTTCATACTCCAGAGTTGGTTTATGCCTTCGCTTCTTTATGCCTTAACTGTCTGTTTAATTCCTCCTTGTAATCTTTTGTTCCTACTGTGTGCTCTAATGCAATTCAGTTTTACCTAGTAAATATAAGTTACAGATTAATTTTTTTTCTCCTGTGTTGCTGGATTTGTTTCTCAGTCCTTCAGTTATCCAAACACAGGAATTGGGCAACAGACATTAAAGGAATGAGTTTATCCTTTATGTGCTATAACTGGGATTTTTAATGTTCACAAACATGCTTAACCATTGTCTTAATTACAACTTCAAAATTGTGACAGTTTTTCAGTAGGATATTTAGTTTCTCATTATACCTGCCACTTCTTTTTATGTGATTTTACTACATACCAACAGTCTGATCTTTTGCTTTCTGTCTAGAGTGATTCAAGGGGGCCAGAAAATACCAGGCTTTTGCCAGCTATTGAGCAGGTCTGATTTAATTTGTGAGTGGAGTACCTGGTTGCCAGGTGCAAAGGCGTAGGGATCATCTCTGAAATATGTTGAACTTCTGCTGTTTATGTTTATAGATGTTTTTTATATACAGCCTGTTCCCCCTTACCCTTGTTAGTGTTTAGAGATGGGAAACCAGTCTTATTTTTGGGAAGGTGTATGTCAAAGGGCAGCAGTCTTAAACACTAGTCCATACCCACTGTAGCTTCTGGGGAACATAAAAAACACAGTTTGGAGTTTATTTTCCAGACTGGGAAAAACTCAGGCATTTGCAGTACTTTGGCCATAGCCCTGCAGTACATTTTCATGTTCTTGTTTGACTCTGGAGTATTCTTGAAGAAGTCTTAGAGAACAGCACTCATTTGACAGAAGATTGCTGTGGAAGTTGACATTTCCTTAAACAGTGTTTTGTTCGTTAGCTTTTTCAAACTTTAACTTCCATGGCCTTTGCTGATGTCAGCTTCAGTAATTTTAAGACTTCAATGAAAACACAGTATCTTTCAGGATTAGACCTTTACAGCTATGCTGTGAAGAAAAAGGCCATGATCCTACAACTCTTAAGTATGTAAGTGACTCTGCAAACACTTTATATGTTAACACACATGTTACTATAGTTACATCTATATGTAGAATAGACTTCATCAAATTTGTGTAACTAAGCTAGTTATAGTCCATACAGTCAGTACAATTAATACAGTGACACATATTAGGTACCTGTTAAGAGGAATTGTTGTGATATCTTATTTACAATAGAGGGGTTTTGTGCAAGCATTTGACTTTTTTTTACACATTTATTTTCAGTCCAGTGGGATGGAACTTTTCCTTTATTTACTTTAAGAACAACTCACTGTTCAAAGAGAACTACACCCTGAGAGTAAACGAGTATTGCTGTCTGGAACTGGGTGCTGTTACTGCAGAGTTCTGAGTTCATCGTCACTCTACATGTGACAAATTAGTAGTCAAATTAATATGAAAAACTGTTGCCACTTGCTGAAGTGGCACTAAGTGGTAATGATTAAAGCAGTACAATTCTTTTGGTTTGTCAGATATACCAAACTGGAGAAAAATGTGTCAGATTCTTGTCTTTGCGTGTAAAAATTGACACAATTGCTTATATGTGCAGTCAATACTAGGACATTTAGTGCTTTGATCATTCCTTTTGACTGCCTCATTCAGCTTTATGCATTAAAAACTAATGTGAAATGGCATTCAGTTTGATTGGGCCAACTTGAATAAAATTTCTTTTTCCATTTGTGGAGATTAATTTTCCATTAATATAAGAGCTTTCCAGCAGGCCTGCAGTAGTTCATACCTATGTTAGTATATATTTCAGTGTGTGAAACAAAAGTGTTAGAATGTAATTATTCACTAAATTTATGTTTTCTGTTTTGCAGAGAATTAAATTACCCTAGCTTTAATTTCCTGGTTTTTGGAGGTCTGCCCGTTTGATCCTGCAGTTGCTGCCACTGTACAATCTTAATTCTTCATTCACAAAAGTTTTATGGAAAACTTAGTGAACTGAAATGTGATTCTCTCTTGAATCTTAGACTTAGGACTGTTCTAAATAATGTTTGCTTCTGCTATTCCCCACCTGCTGAAATTGATAAAAATGCTATTTATAATAGAAGAAAAAATTTAAGATGTAAGCATTGGTTGTTTTGCAGTACTGTAATTATCTCTCTAATGATGGAACAGTTATTATTTAAACAGCTGATCTTGAATGAATTTTTTTTAAAACTGTGTCATCTCATTGACTATCACTAAGTTCTTACTACATTCATTTCCAACTGAGAATATTAAAACAACATGTGGTAGTATAATGCCTCTATCAAGATAAAGCAAGTAATGATTTCTTCTACAGCACCAAGGTTATTATAGTTAGTTTTTAAAGAAACAAGTATATAGAGTGTCCTACCTGCATCCATTATCATTTCTTACTCTTATTTCTTGGTAGGGTGAAACTAAAAATGATGACGGGCCCTGTCTTACAGTTTATCCTGATGTGGTTTACAGTCTTGGCTACTGTAGCTGGATTCATTACCAGTAGAGGAAGGCAGCCTGAGGACCTGAAACTTATGTGAGCTCCTAGAATAACTGGGCAGTCCATCTTGCTCTGCTTGGCAAAGATTTTTTTTGGTGGGAAGAAGGCAGCTCTTTGCCAACAGTTTTAAAAAACAAACAAAAAACCCCAGTGCATTAAAAGAATTATGAAAAGTGTAATAAAAAGAAAGTCAGTAAAGTGAAGAAAATATATGCAAAATACAAGCTCGAGGAATGTGAATGCCACACTCAGACTGACTAAAATTACAACTAAAACACAATGTAAGCTGTGTTTCCCAGCGTTTTTCATCCAACTGTCACATAAATGCGTAACACAAAAAGCTTTTTTCTTAGTATAATCTAGAATATGCGTATTGTTAGTGGAATCACAAATCTTACTCGTTTTTATGAAAATGGATAGTCCAGAGTGAAAAATTTTACTCCTCGTCAAGAATTGTCTTAACTGTTGTTCGAGTCAGGGCTTTCCTTAGCTTACAGTTACATTTGAGCTTAGGCAAGGATCATACGACTTTTAATCATTAGTTGCGTCAGGATCAGGTCTGTGATTCACTCTCTCCTTTACAAACAGCTGCAACTGTTCCTTTTTTCACCAGCACTGAGAACATCTTTTCCCTGACTCCCAACTCCTATTTGTAGGGGGACTTGGAGTACCAGTGCCAAACCCCAGATATTCTGGGATATTCAGTTTTGAAAATGCTTTGTCTCCTATTAGATACCATGAAGTTGAATTTCTCTTACTAGTATGTTAATTAGTTCTTTGTTCCGCAAAATGCGAGTCCACAGCATGTTATGTTATGAATGCTCTTTCCTTTGTGGTACGATGTGAGTCAATATCCTGTACAAATGGTAGACAATTGCTGTTACATAAATGTGAGTCAGTTCTCGCAATTTGCAGTATGGGCTGACTTTTTTTCTTTCAGTACATCCCACTCTCATCCAATAAAAAGAGCCACCAGTCTACTGCTTGAATAGTGGGTATATGAACTTGCCCATGTGGCATATCTTTACTCTTGCTTCCCAGGCTTTTGCAACGTTTTCCTGGCAAAGTATAGCCCTAACTTGCAAATAATAAAAATGCTATTACCTTTACTGTAGTCCTTAAATACAAGGAGTGTGTCTGAAATTTAACCTTCTTGTGGTGGCTGAGCATTTTATAGGTCAGCAGTTAGTTTACTGATGGTACCTAAATATACTCATGTGTTATCACTAATATATACAGTTTCTGTTTAGAGAGCTGCATGTTTGCCAGTGGTCTTTTGTGCTGCTGAGTGTCGTGTTGAGACTTGTTCTCCATCAGAGCTGTATATGTATAGTGCAACTAAAAAGTAGAAATAAAGCAGCGGCATGTTACTTGCTTTGAACCTGTTGTAAGAACAGAATTTTGCTTCCCTTTTTAATAGGTGAGGGGGGCCTGCAAAGGGCCTCTGCAACACTTGAGTTGTACTGTTCCTCTCAGGAGAAGGAATTTGAATTGAAATGCCACACTGTATGTAATCTACACCACACCCCACACTCCCATGATTTGTAGGTTGACCAAATGCAAATTTTACCATGAAGTATGGAAAATTTTTAATTTTTAGGCTACAGTAAATGTCAGTGAAGTGATCTGCATAACTTCTGGAAACCATTTTTTCAGGAAGGACTGCATTTCCTCTTATATGCATGTGTATTTCTGCAATATTTGTTCATTTAAAGCAGAAAGTGCTGATACTGTAAGCATATCTTCTTAAGATTTTTTTCCCAAGTGATCTTATTTCAGAGCTAAACACTTATAAGTGTTTTGTAACTCGGATATGCTAGATGTGTAACACGTTTTCTTTACTACTGAAGTTCATCACTTTGAGGTTACTATTTAGTTTGATGTCTTCAAGTCTTTTAGTCTGTCTTCTTTCATCGTTACTGAAGTTGCAGTCAAGGGTCATAAAAGGTTGAGAAACCTAAACATTAATTTTGCTTTTTGGGACTATATCTAGCTATGCTTAAACAAAACAAAATAAAAAGTCTCAACTACTAAAATTGCTCAGGGGACTTTTTGATTGTAAAATGGGCAGCTACTGGAAGAGGCAAAAACAATTGGAACATTTGGTTTAAAGATCAAACTGTCTTTTGAAAAGTGAAAGGAAAAATTGTGATATTTGTGTACTGCTTTAGCAAAAACAGATCATTACACTTCCTTTGTATTTGCAGATGAAAAAAAGAAAACAAAGAAAATTGACAGTGAACTGAATCCTGTTTGGAACGAGGTAATTTTTTTTTAATCAATTCTTGGTCTTTTTAAAGCCCAAATGCTTGTCAAATTGCTAAGTCAATTTCTACAGTTGTGATTATTGGTTAGAAACAGGAACTAGTAGATATGTGTTCTTTCAAGGTGTTAGTAAACGCAGGTGAATAGATTCATCTTGTGCTATGTATTACAATTCATTAAGTAATGTTTTTATGTAAAAGCAGATGGATATCTGGTGAGTTTGTGGCCTGGTTTTGTTCCCTCTTACTTTGGACCAAATGATATTCAGCCATTGCTTAGCCACATGTATGGGAACATAATTGGATCCTTTATTATATACTAAGAAAAAACCCTACAGAATTAGAATGAATCATGTATTGAAGTTCTTCATGGTGTTTGTAGGACTGGTCCTGTTTTGCATCTTCAGTAATGTTTTTCTTGGGGAAAATGTTTTCTTAGTAGTGTGTTTTCACAATCAGAAATGAAAGTTAAAGGTTATTCTTACATTTTGTAATTAGGAATACAAAGAAAGGGAACCTACAAATACTTTTCTAAATTCAACAGCAACTGACTTCAACCAGTATTGTGGGGGAATAGTATCAGATCTTATGAATGATAAGAAAATACTTATGTTACTATAAGGAAGTGGAACTGCAAAAGAGGTTATGGCTTAGTATTAAACAATTTAGTTCTTTTTCTGTTATTGTTACTAGTAACTAGCAAATCAAGAATGTGCGATGAGCATGTTCCCAGATTTTTAACTTTGCTTTTGCAAATGTAAGCTGGTCTGGTCTGTCTCTCACTAAACGCAAAATTTATTTCTGAATAATTTTATTGTATATGCTACTCTGCTGTTAATTAATTTAGACATAACTTGTAATTATAATACGGTTTTGTTCTATTTTTTGTTTAGATTCTTGAATTTGACTTGAAAGGAATTGCTCTGGATAGTTCATCTTCCCTGACAATTATTGTGAAGGATTTCGAAACAATTGGACAAAACAAGTATGTTCTTTTTTTTTTCCAGTATTAAACACAACTTTCAATACAGAAGTCCAGGGAAGAAATGGACTTGATAGTTGCTGGAGAGTAATGATGGATGCAATTAGATGGTTTCTGATGTAATACCTACTTGTAGCCTGTAAGCCAATGGGCTTTCCATCCCTTACCAGCTGGATTGTTAGTCTGAGGCAAAGTGTCAGCTTTCTTTTTGTGCTTAATTTTAGACATGCTGAAGCTAAATTCAAGGAATGTTTTAGGCATTTAAGGCAGAATTTGTGTAAAATTTAGATCCCTTCACCTATTACTGACATTTGAAAACCACAGATGCCATATTTCAGTTGGTGCTTACTTGTAATAAAAGTCTGTGTGTAACTAGATTTATGCCACTACAGATACACTGTGCAAGTTTTCATCTTGCAGAATGGTGCAGCGCAGTACCCAAGACTACTATACATAATAAGTGTCCAGAAAGTAGTTCTGAAGAACTCTTAATTGGCATTCTCAGAGCACAGCTAACACAAACCACCAAAAATGCAGTTAAGGCTCTTAATCATCTTTAAAAATCTCCCCAAGAGGCTATATTTTATGTCACTTATTTAAGTCTTGCCTAGGAAGAGGGGAAGCCTAACTTCAATTTCCTATCTCGTCTGGGGGGTTGAAGTCCTAGACTCATCTCCTAACTTAGTCATCAGGATAAATATGTTGGATAAAATACAAAAACTATCTTGGGAATGGAATCTGGGTTTCTGTTTTTTTGAGTGTCCTAGCTACTGTAGTCTATGAAATGTCATGTTCCTACTGTGCTCTTCCTGGCCCAATGAATCATGAGTTCTCTTCACAGTCATTAAAAAGCTTGAACTTGAAAACAGAAGTAACTTCCCCAAGATCAGCTTGCAGAACTTTTTCAATGTCAGATGTGAGAGTAAATTCTCTCACACTGAGTAGGTAAATTAATCTGTCTCCAGTTGTTGGCCGAGTGTTATAAGCCTCAGGCTCGTTGCATTGGCAAGATTGGCAATGCTGTTGCTTTGTATTTTAAAAACGTTGTTTAAAAATGGATTGAGGATTTTTTCTTTGGTTGGTGGTTTGGTTGTTTTGTTTTGTTTTGTTGTTTTTTTAAAAAGAAAATATGTAGTTTGATATTAAGAGAATATTCTGTGAAAAGTAAATTGAATAACGTCGGCAGAGGAAGAAAATGGATATCTAGCTTCCCATTCCTTAGAGGAGGACTCTAGACTGTTACAAAAATGGGGTGGGAGGCCACTGAGAATTGCCTTTTCTGACATTTGTTTCTTGGAAAGGAAAGGCAGAGACTCCTACTATCAGTAAAGGATTTAGAGTTTAGGTCTTTAGCAAATAGAAATACCCATTTTTACGATGCCCCTAACATGCAGGAATTTAAGGCTTTTTCCCTCCTGCACCATTTCTGTTTTGGTTAGTGCTGTTAGTACATGTCGATAAGCTTGAACCCTAGAAGTCTAAACTCTACCAGTGCAGTATGTACAGCATCTATATACCTAAAATTGGCTTCTGCATTTTTCAGGCATCTAAAAATCAGGTATCATGGGATCTAAGTCTGCAGATCTTTTTGTGTATGGTCCTTTTTTTTCATTTGTGAGAGGCTAAAGGGAAGTTTCATTCATGCAGTTGTTTGTTGAGTCCTCAGGAAAAAAATTCTTCATGTAGTAGTAAGATACTTAGTTTTAGTTTTGACAAAATCAGGTTTTATTATTGATTTTAGAGAACTGAAGATAAACAAACAGTAGCTATATCTACGTGTGCCTGGAAGGATATCACACAAAACACAAATAGATTTCCTTCAAATGGAAAATATATCTATTTTTTCTACCCATGAAGTAATTACAACAGAAAAGATGCAGAGAGTGTATGATTTTCTGGAAAGGATATTTTTTTTTTTTTTTACTTTAATCTTGCTATTGAAGACACTGAGAAAGGAACCACCTTGAATTGAGGCTTCTATCTTTATATGAAAGGAGACAACATTATAAAAAGTTTTAGAGTACTGAAATGCTGTCAGGTGTCCATGTTGGCATTTAAACATTTTTTGTAGTTTTATACTCTTACAGAATAGGAACATGTAATAAGTAAACATGTAAATAAGGTGTCTTGTTCGACTAACTTTTAAGAGTAATCTTTGTATTTTTCAAACTTTTTTTTTAATAAGAATCAATTTATTCCTGTGAATTGAGTTGATAGGACCTTTTAATTGTGGCCATTGAAGAAAATTGGTGCCGTGAAAAATGAAAATGGTATATATGGGAACACTAGAATTCAATTAATTCACATTCTATTAAAAAGCATAATATATAAACTTTAGTAAAGCTGGAGGGTACTTTTTGTCATTTTGACCTGGACTTTGAGGTTCCTGCTGTATTTGTGATGAAACAAATACATAACGCAGACTCTAACAAGTTTTATGTAGTTCTGAACATAAGATGATACAGTTTTTAAAAAAAAAATCTATCTGGAGTTTTGTAGGATTTAAGCTTTAATTTAATATCAGAATTGGAGGTGTACAGGATACCTTAAAGCAATGCATGCAGATCATTTCAATGAAGAAGACATAAATTACTGGTTGAAATTGTTAGCAACCTCTTGTGTTCTGCATGCCATTTGTTTTATGACTTGTCACATAGAAATAAACCTGGTCCCTAAAATCAATTGCAGGAAAAGGGTAAGCTCTTGGGTGGCGGCAAGCTTATCAGAAAGCTTTTCTTTTAGATAATCTACAGCGGGGATAGAGTGTATTATTTTGTATTAAAACATGCTTGTGCTAAAAGCTCTGGCAAAGTCTAGGAGTTCTTTCTTAACATGCGTAACAAGATAAAGCTTCATCAATGTGTTTACTCTTTAGCTGTCCCATAGTGGTTAAGATCTTCTGCCTATCTCTGCTTTAAATCATAGGATTTTTGTCTAAAAAGATAAATATATATATTTGGACAAGCATCACTCAGAGATTTTTTTTTTTTTAAATCTGTGCAGAAAAAAAGAACAGCTTATCAAAAATGAGATGCCAGTTCCCTACTTCTTTGTATAAAGCCCAAGATCTTAAACAAGGATCCATTTCTCGGTTTGCTGTGCTCTCGCGCTCTCTCTTTTCTGTCAATGCCAAGTAGTGTTGGCTGTTGCCATTTTGAAAGGGAGTATGATCTCACGTTATCTTCTTTCTTTTTTTTTTGTGGCAAATTTGGATTTTTTATGACACTGAGCTAGGCATATATTCATATTTATTGATAGTAGTCCACTTCACTGTTAGCTTTTCTTTACTACTTTCTGCCTCCTCCCAATATGTGAATTCAGGTTTTTACAATACTGTAACAGCTCTGTCGTAAAATCACTGTGAGTCAAGCCAATGTCCTCAGATCTCTCATTCTTGAGATTCCTGTAGGTCAGTAAAGCAGGAATATATTGCATGCGTCTGACTCTAGGGAAATCCCAGAAATCACAGAACTTGATATAGGAAAGCTTGCCAGTAATCAGAATTTTGTAATGGATTTTATAATGTATCAGAAAATAAAGGAAGGTGCTTATCTGAAGCCCCTAAAATGACACTCTGTATGTGGGTTCAAAGTTAAACAGGCATGTGGGTTTTTTTTTTCAAATTGTATTTGTAAATATTATCTGGACTCATTTGTAGCACTTAACCCCCAGCTTGTGCAAATGCCTGTTTGTTTTGCTTGGGTTTATGCACTGGAAATTGTCCACCACTTACTTATTCTTATGCAAAAATATATATAGTCCATACCAAAGACAGAACAACACTTTCAAAGTAATGCTCTTTGAAAATAAATCCTCAATAACCACATATTTGCAGTGTGATGCGTTTGGAAGGGCTGTTGGCAGGGAAACAGGATAAGGGGGTGAGAAGTGGGAAACACATGAGCAGGCTTCCTGACTGTAACAAGATAATAGGAAATGTCATCTTGGATTTCTTTTAAAGACACAAAGCACTGAAACAGCAGAAGAGATTTGGTATTAATGAACATTCACATTTAGACAAAGGAGCATATGAAAGAGGGAATGTGGAATAAGTTTCCCACATATTACCTGCATGTATGCATAACCTGTATTTCTGTAGTTACTGATTCTATTTACTAATACTGAGTTTTGCCATTCTTTCATAGTATCCTCTTTTAATACTTAAGAAAAAGTCTATAGTTAGATACATGCCTGCAGTGCTGCAGCATTCCAAAAAGATGCTCGGTGGAAGAGTGTGCAAATGACACTCCCTTGCTTTGTCTGCATGCTAGTTCAGGGTTGGAAAGTTGGAGTATGATGCCTACCTAAGGTCCTACTGAGACCTATTATAATGTCAGTTTAAAAAAAATGGGGGGGGAGTGAGGGCTGGACAGTATTGTTTTAATTTTTACATGTAAATTTGATGTGGTTAACTGAAAAGTCTTTCAGAGGTAAAGGCCCATTATTTCAGAAACCCAGTGTTTGCCATGTGCTTTTGACATTATTCATGAGTAGACCCATTAACACACTATCTGGTGTTTAAGCTAAGTGGGATTTGAGTCTAAATCAATAATCTTTCCTTTAGAGGTTCATGTTTTTATATATTTTACTTTAAAGTCTAGATTGAATTGGGATTTAGTTTTTGAGTGTAAAGGGTATGTCTAGGGGACTGTGTTGCCCGAGAAAGAGCACTGAGAAGAACACCACCATGTCTTTGGCTTTATTTTCTCTCTTCTGTAGGAAAATAAGCAGTGGGGATTGCTATTGTTATTTTCAAGGTAGAGACAACTTTTGCTCAAATGTTCTGCTGCCGTTCTTCGCTGCAATGTAGGCTAGGAGCAGAACAACATGTTTCTCAACCCAACTCCCTCTCTCTGGCTGCTCACAAATCTCCTAGCCAATACACACTCTGTCATTCCATGCAGTGGAATTCCATTCCATTCCTGACTAGTTCTGAGCACCTGGTCTGCTGCTGCGTAAGAGGTGACTACAGAACCCATAGTCCCCTCTAGAACAACACAGCAAAAGATTGCGATGTAACCCATGATTTGTTACAGCTCCTAGAAACTTTTTTAGCTGTTCATCCAGCCCATTCTTACACTGACGCAGGAGGAGGAGCACAGTGGATGTTACTCTGTTTTTACACTGTGCCAAAACACTTAACTCATTGCTTTGGCATGTTTCTGTAAATCAAGCCTGCAAGAACATTTGAATATTTTTCTGTTTCTTTTTTCCTGGAGATAGAATTTACTGCTTCATTTACAGGATCACTAAGCTTTTGCAGATAGATTAAATGAGTGCTCTTCATGGTAAAAAGACACAGTCATGGGCAAAGAAATAAAGTAAACCACACTGACATGTATGCGGACAGACCATCATAGGAATAAATTAGAGAAGACTCATATGATCCATGCTTAGCTAGATTTTCCAGCATGAAGATGTTTGAAAAGAGAACACATCTGTTTTCTATTATGTCTAATACTGTTAGTAGAAAGATTTCAAACTCTCAGAACACAAATCTTTATGCAGTTAAAAAAAAAACAAAAAAACTCCAGTAACTTCAGTTGTCCCTCTGAAATTAATAAAAAAAAAATGTTAACAGGAAGTTACAGTCGTGTCTGAATGAAGTGATTTTCATTCTGTTTGAAAGAGAGTTGGGATTATGTGTTCCCCCATGTTCTTTGCATAGTTAGTAACCTAGCGACACAGAGGAAAAACAGATTGGGCACACCCTTTTCTCAAGCAGAAAAATGCAACCACAAATGAACAGTGCAGCAAATTATTTAATCTTGTTTAAGCATTTTCCATAGTTAAATAATTTCTGGATTGTTTGAATCCTCCTACAGCTGTACCCTTTTGTGTGGATTCTTTTCCACGTCAGTGTGGCTGTGCATAGTTGCAGGTTTTCCTTGCATGCATTGTATGTAAGATCCAGCCTGGTTTGTGCCTTGTACAAAATAGTGTCCATGCTTTGTTTCTTTTTTAAAGTTTGTTCTTGCAAAGAGTAGTATCAAATAACTAAAGAAGATAAAAATAGTTGGTTTACTCTTAATAAAAATTTTAAAACACAGCACGAATAACAGAAGGTGGGTGTTGGGTCTTGTAGCATAGAATCTATAATGGAACATATACCCTGAGAAAGGTTGAGTGTAGCAATTATAACTGCAGTGTGGGATCAAGTTTGCTCATGAGAATAATCAATATAAACCTCTGCCAAAATAAACCCTTAAAAATAAATCAAAAGAATTTAAATGCTTGGGGGATTCAAATCACTGGGCTTCCAGTAGAAGTAGCATGTAAGCGGCTGGAGGACATGCTATGCTAAAGAATTTAGTATAAATTGCTACCTTCAAACAGAGGAGGAGTAATAAAATGGTTGGTACTGTGAGTTAGCATTTCCTGATCCAGGCATGGGTGTTAAATTTCACTTCTCTTGGTTATTAGGGCAGCTAACAGGAAGTGCTAACCACATCACTAACGGATTAATTAGCTTTGGCACAAATGCAACACTGTGTTTAATAGTTGGTCACCACCAGTTCATTGATTTCATACTGATAAACTAAGTATTTCCCTTTGGATTACTGGGGGGAAAGTATCATAGGCCTAATATTGATAAGGTATATTTGAAGTGGTTTAAAATCTGCTTCTAAACGTGGACTTTGCATTTATCTTTGATGTCTTATTCAGTGGTAGACCAGAATGTTTAAACTGCTTGTGGCAGGACACGTTTTTTGCTTTACTTCTGCAAAGCTGGAGAAGTTTAAGAGACCTGACTGACTGGGCACTATACATATACAAGTCTTAGAGATGGCCAAAAAGGTGTTTAAGCAGAGTTAAGAAGCAATATTCATTTGCTGTCTACTGCCAAAACAGATGATGAACAAAAGGTCAGAGGATGTATTGAGCTATTCTGAAAGCAGAAACTATCCCACTTGATGGTGTCAAGAGACCAGTGTGATCTGGAATTAAACGGGCAAATGTTGTCTGCCTAGGCAAGAGGAAGAAAGCGGAAATAGCTCCAGCAAAGAGCAGTGTCCTTTGAGGATGAGTAAGTGACGGAAAGTCTTTTCAGCTCTGCTGGAAGGAAGGGACTCCTTCTCACCTTGAAAGTCATGACTTCAAAGGGAGATTGCATGCAATCCTGCCTGAAAGTAAAAAGTATTCAGAGTTCAGAGGAACACAGCAACTTCACAGCAGTCATGCAGAGAACTGGGGGTCTAGTTACATATCAGAAGCAAGTACAGTAGCAGACCTTGCATCAATGCATTAAACAGCAGTTGTGGTGTCACAACAAAGCTGCTGCTATCTGACTTAGCTGACTTGATCTTACCCGACTTAGTCCAAAGATTAGAGTTCTGAGAGAAGCAACTCAGGAAAAAGACTTTCTCCAAGACCTGTACGAGTCACAAAGGTGAGACCTAGCAAGGACCTCGAGGCATTCCTTGTTATTTTTGAAAATATTACTTCAGCCATTGAGTAGCTGTATGATCAGAACCAAACTGGACATGGTCCTGGGCAACCTGTTCTAGCTGGCTCTGCTTGACCAGAGGGGTTACACTAGATGATCTTGAGTGGTCACTTCCAGCCTCATCAGTTCTGTGGTTCTGCTAAGGGAGGGGTGAAACATCCCAAATCCAGTGAACAGGACCACTTTGGGGAAGGCAAAAGACTGTCTAAAGCTTAGTATTTGGCTAAAGCTTAGAAGTAGGCTAAGATAGTGTATAGGCTGAATATTAGATTTCTCACTTTTGCTAGAGTGGAAAAAGACTGGAGACTATTGTTGCCCAACCTGTTGAAGGAGGGGGAAACAAAGGACTTCAGAGGCAACTAGTGGCAAGTAAGTAGTCTATGTAACTGACTCCCTCTTCAGTCTTCTGAAGGCGATTAGCAGTTTAAAAACAATTACTATGTATTCAAATGTGTGCACAGTTATCATTTCCACAGGACAGATGAGGATGTAGAAATGGAAATTTACACTGGAAAATTGCAAAAGCACTAGTGTTCTTGAGTTAGTGTAACCAGATAGGAGGCTGTGGTTGCTGAAGCAGTCATCCAGATGATTTGAGATTGGGTGACTTCTGAACTGAAGTTCTTTTTGGAGTTAATGTAAGTCACTCCAGCTCATATCAAATCAAAATAGCAAGTCTACAAAATTTTTCTACAAATGTACATAAGAAAAGATTTTC
Organism: Calonectris borealis; assembly: GCF_964195595.1. Taxonomy (NCBI): domain Eukaryota; kingdom Metazoa; phylum Chordata; class Aves; order Procellariiformes; family Procellariidae; genus Calonectris; species Calonectris borealis. Next base: position 26,012,996 of record NC_134318.1, read on the forward strand.
TTTGCCTTTCTCTGGAATCAGATTTGACCTAGCTGTTTTTAGGTAGTCTTGTTGGGTTTTTCCCTCCTATGATGCCTCAAACTATGTATGTTTCTCTCTGTTATTCTCAAATGGGAATGCATAGTCACAGTTGAAGGATTTGGGGAAAATAAGAATATTTGGAACTGAAAGCTTTTGTTGATTAATTTTGCATTGAAGGAAAAAGAGTGAAGATAAGTTGGTTTCTTTCAGTATCCAGTTGTGTAAATGAAATTCAAGCATTTGTTCCTTCCAACTGTAGGAATAGTTTCCCATTTGCTTACATTATACTTGCTTTCAAAGCTATTAACATATTAGAAGGCTATGTAATAAAAAGAAAAATGCATTAAGCTACCCAGTATTTTTCTCTCTTAACTGCTTTGGGATTTGCAATCATTATGGAATGAACCTTTTCTGCTTTTCTTTGACTGTTGAATAGTATCAATGTCTGTCTGTGTGACACCTGCTCTTTACATAGAAAAGTTTGGGCAAATATAGAGAGAGATGTTCTCTTTGGTGTGTAATGTCATATTTACTTGACTTCTATATAACACCAATTTTTGGAATGTGGAAGCCACAAGGGAAAAAGTAAAGCCTCTTTCTGTTTGAGAGAGACCATCTGCTGTTGTTTCCTGAGCTAGGTCGATATTACTGTTTAGTGTCAAGATTTGCTACATCAAATCGTAAGCAATGTCAAATAATACTACAGTTGGAGGGATAAATAAGACCATTGCATGTGTATCTGATGTTCCAAATCTAGGTTTGTCTTGCGGGTTGAATGCAATTTTGATTTCATAACAGGAGAAATTGCTTCTTAAGCTCCCCAAAGTTGAGAAATGCATGGAGTCAGTGTTTCAGCTAACGTCCAGCTCTGTGCAACAATTTGTAACAGGTGAAAATGTACCTAGGGTTAATCTAATACTCACTGAAATAACTAGGTGTATTTCTGTAGTTTTTTAAGGGACGCTGGATCAAAACTACAATACTGAATCCAGGTGTCTGTTCAGTAAAGGGAGGAGAGGCAGGTGTTAGAAATGGCATCAGAGTTTTGGTTATGGTCATCTGAAAGGTTAGAACAGCTTCCTGCATTTCCTCTCCAGCATGGCCTGATCTTAAACTGCTTTTCACATCTAGCCCATCCCCTGTGTGTGATGAATATGTGAGGCATAGCTGGAATATTACTGTGCTCTGGCAATTTGGGGGGCAGAAGTGAAAGGTTTGAGTAGTGAGTCAAAACTATCAAAAAGACAACTGGGATTGGAGTGAGATGAATTGGGAAAGCAGAGTTGACTGAGGAGGTGACAGCACCAAAATAATTCTAACAGGTCATTCAAACAGAAAGTGTATTTGTTTTTTGTGCACAGCTAAACGAAAGTTGTAATGTGTAATACCTGGAATGTATATTTGCGGGAGATGAATGTTTTATACTCACCTATCCTAATGTACTTTGCAAAAAGTAAATTATGTTCTCATGACATAGCACCTGAGAGTAGCTATAATAATGCTCTTGCATCCTTAGCTTCTCCATGAAAAAGCACTGTAATCTATTCAAAGGGACCTCAGTTAAGTTCTCCACGTACAGATCTTTTTTCTGCTTTGGCAGAAAAGCTGGTATATTGTTTGTAAAACACGTTCTTTGTAATATTTACAGGGTGAAATTATGTTGGGGTTTTTTCATTGGCAAAAATCTCAGTTATTCCAATAATCCTGTTACTATAGGAGTAAACTGTTACTATACGATGGGAATGAAATACAGTGCCAGAAATCATGAGACCAATGCCACACTGTTAGAAACTCTCCCTAAAAGAAGTTTCTTGGGTTAAAAGTGCATGCAGTTTTCACTTTTTTGAAGAGGATGGGGGTGACAGATGCAGTCCCAAAGTAGGCAGAAGTAGCTCAGGGAAGTCTACCACATAATGTCAGATATCCTGGGGAGCTTTCTTTGGTAAGCCTCTCTAGAGCCATATCAAAACATTCTGAGAATTTAGAGGCAAGGAGATGAACCTATTCCAAAATGAAGAATATGGGCAAGAAGATTAATTTTGTGAAGCCTCTAGTAAGCACATCGATTGCCTTTGTTCTCTTTCATTGTTTTCATTACAGAGATGTGTGTATGTCTTTTTGTGTCTCTTTCTGTGTAGTACAACAGCTGTCATATCTAGCTTTTATACATTACTTCTCATCTGAGAGTTTGCAAAGCTATATAGGGAAGGAAAGTATTACATCCTTTAGTCTACCAGTGAGAAAACAAGTGACGTGGCTGTTGAAAGTTATACAGAAGATTATTTTCAAAAATACACATAAAATTTATTTACATTTAGGTTTTTAACCTCTTTTAGGTTAAAGCTGTGTCCTCTGTAAAGAACACCAGCACATTTATGTGCAGTGAAACAGAAAACACAAATTAGCAGTACACAATCATTAGGTAACATTTGCAATGATCTTTTGTTGTGTCTTGGGTTTTCAAGTCACAGCTGGAGTTATTTGGTTGACTAACAAACACTAGCAAAAAACAAAAGGGAACTTCTGTTTGATGTATACTTGCATTCTAATAATGATTTTTACTTCATTTCAGATTAATTGGCAGTGCATCCATAGCACTTAAGGATCTTGTAGGTAACCAGAGCAGATCTTTTCCCTTCAAACTCATACCTCTGCTAAATGAAAGGGGACAAGAAACTGGAGTGAGTGGCTTACATTTCTTTATTTTACTGTATTCTTGATCAAAATGCTCCAGCAACAGGGCTAATAGTGAAACAAAAATATTTTCAAGTTATTTTTACTTTATAATTTAAATGCTTGGAATTTTGTACCAAAAACTCCAGACAGAGGAAATTTATAAGATATAATTACGTCTATACCATCTGAGTGTATTTAATATCTTTTAAGTTAGATAAATTGTTTTCTGTGTGTGTATTATGTATTTCTATATATATGTTATAAATATTGTGGGCCACAGCGTATGCAAGAAAATCAGCCTGATGTTGAAAAAGAGCATTTTCCTAAGTACCAGATGGAGTTCCCATATGCACTTTTTTGCTGTATTCTTTCTAATATGGACCTGTGTCATAGCACTGATTCTAGAAAGCACATAATCATGAACTTGTTCACTGCCAGCTCAGTTCAGAAAGTTACATAAGAACTTGCTTAACTGGGTTTAGCATGTGTTTAAATTTAACAGAGTTATTAGCTGGTTATTAACTTAGTTATTAATTAAGTAGTTTCTAGAACTGGGACCTTACTGTGTTTGTGCAGTCTAGCTGCTAAGGCCCTTCATGTTGCATTCTAGTACACTTAATAATAAGAGGCTTTAAGGGTAATTTCAGTATCTCATCAGCTGTAGTTTAATATCATGGTTTGTTGGTCACAGGGTTGGGCTTTTTTTGCTGACGACTCATGTTACTGTGGCAACTAGGAATAACAATGGTTTGTTCAATAATCCAAAACCACAGAAAAGCACAAAAAAGACAATTCTGTAATTAGAATGGAAAATGACATAGTGTTTTTCTTCCAGGATGGAGGTATGAACAAGCAATTAGAAGAGCCAGATAGGAAGTTTTACTTATGGTTCAGACTTGTTATGTTGTTGATCAGATAGCGTTATTTCTCACTGCCTTTGTTTTTCCATCTGCAAATTTAGGATGTCACCTAGTCTGCCATAAATATTGTGGAACTAAATGAATTAACATTTGTAGAACATCGTATATACTTGTATTGTGCCAGATTTTTCTAAATATAAACACAGTGATTCCATTTGTTAGATACTATTTTAGAGCCTATTCCATTAGATGCAAATTGTGTAATCTTTATTGTTTGAATGTATATATAGCTTAATAACAGTTTATTAAGTTACTAATAGCTGAAATTTTATTATCAGCTGTGCTGTGGCTAGGAATAGTTAACTGTTCATGTACAGTGTTAGAACAACTTACTGCTTTAAATCAATTGTTGTGAATACTCTGTGCTACATAAAAAAACCCACGTGTATTTCTCTATAGGCAACAATTGATTTGGTAGTAGGATATGAGCCACCAGCTGGACCTCCAAATCCAAATGATCCAGGAGGGACCAATACACAAGAAGGTATTTCAGTCTTTTCTCAGAACATTATTGTTAAAAGATCATAGAGATATTTAAGATCAGGCAAGAAAGTGATTCAACAGCACTGTTCATCAGAAAAAATGTAACCAGAAGCAAGCATGTCAAGACTGCCAGATAGTGATTTTAAAGAAATTAAGGATGATTCAGAAGTACAGCTAGGAACAAAATTGGCATTTCCTGACATAAAATGGTTTTTAGCATCCTTTTTTCGGTGCAAACAGGTTACAAAAGAATGATGTTGCTTAAAAGCTTTTCAAAATGGCTTTTGTTTAGAAAAGAAAGGTTTTTGAATGCTCAAAGAAACAGCAGTTATCTGCTGTAATGCTAGGGCTAACCAACGAAGCAGGGAAGTCATATTTTTGGAAAAATGTATTATATTACTTTCATAGAATCATTAAGGTTGGAAAAGACCTCTAAGATCATCGAGTCCAACCGTCAACCCAATACCACTATAGCCACTACACCATGTCCCTAAGCGCCTCATCTACACGTCTTTTAAATACCTCCAGGGATGGGGACTCCACCACTTCCCTGGGCAGCCTGTTCCAAGGCCTGACCACTCTTTCAGTAAAGAAATTTCTCCTAATGTCCAGCCTAAACCTCCCTTGGCGCAACTTGAGGCCGTTTCCTCTCGTCCTATCGCTTGTTACTTGGGAGAAGAGACCAACCCCCACCTCGCTACAACCTCCTTTCAGGTAGTTGTAGAGCGCGATGAGGTCTCCCCTCAGCCTCCTCTTCTCCAGGCTAAACAGTCCCAGTTCCCTCAGCCGCTCCTCATAAGGCTTGTGCTCCAGGCCCTTCACCAGCTTCGTTGCCCTTCTCTGGACACGCTCCAGCACCTCAATGTCCTTCTTGTAGTGCAGGGCCCAAAACTGAACACAGTATTCGAGGTGCGGCCTCACCAGTGCCGAGTACAGGGGCACGATCACCTCCCTACTCCTGCTGGCCACACTATTTCTGATACAGGCCAGGATGCCGTTGGCCTTCTTGCCCACCTGAGCACACTGCCGGCTCATGTTCAGCCGGCTGTCACCAGCACCCCCAGGTCCTTTTCCTCTGGGCAGCTTTCCAGCCACTCTTCCCCCAGCCTGTAGTGTTGCCTGGGGTTGTTGTGGCCGAAGTGCAGGACCCGGCACTTGGCCTTGTTGAACCTCATGCAGTTGGCCTCGGCCCATCGATCCAGCCTGTCCAGGTCCCTCTGCAGAGCCTTCCTACCCTCGAGCAGATCAACACTCCCGCCCAGCTTGGTGTCGTCTGCAAACTTACTGAGGGAGCACTCGATCCCCTCGTCCAGATCGTTGATAAAGATATTGACCAGCACCGGCCCCAGTACTGAGCCCTGGGGAACACCGCTCGTGACCGGCTGCCAACTGGATTTAACTCCGTTGACCGCAACTCTCTGGGCCCGGCCGTCCAGCCAGTTTTTTACCCAGCAAAGAGTGCACCTGTCTAGGCCGTGAGCCGCCAGCTTCTCTAGGAGAATGCTGCGGGAGACAGTGTCAAAGGCTTTACTGAAGTCCAGGTAGGCCACATCCACTGCCTTTCCCTCATCCACTAGGCGGGTCACCTGGTCATAGAAGGAGATCAGGTTGGTCAAACAGGACCTGCCTTCCATGAACCTGTGCTGGCTGGGCCTGATCCCCTGGTTGTCCCAGACATGGCTCGTGAGCTCGTGAGGTAATACAGGTAAAATAAAACATGGCAGGTTTTTAGCTAGTATCCAGCAACTGCATGAAAATTATTTCAGTGCAAATTATCAAACACCTTAGTTAATTATTGTAAATACCTATTTCCCTGAAATGAAATCACCTCTCCACCTGAGATTGCTACAGCTCAGTTTCAGAAATTAAAAATTAAGTGCTAAGTCAGTGTGTGTAATCAATCAGTTGCATGGATCCATCCAGGCAGATGGATTTTGAGAGATGTTAAGGAGGTGGGGTCTTCAGGTTATAAAATACACGGTATGTCAATCTCTGTGTTTTTATATGTCTCTTACAAGGATCACTGAGGACTTCATTATGCAAAGTGATCATCACCCTGTGTTGGCAAACTAATTCATAAAGTTAACAAACATTCTGTTAATGCTAAACATCAGAGACACAGCTTGTTCTTCCTGTAGATTTTACTACAGTCACTGTCCTTCAGTTAAGAAAAGAAGCTGGAAACACAAGGGAGTGACACACTTTTGTGGTCTAGATATTTATGGAACCTGTTTTGCAATACTGGAATCTCACTGTATGATCCAGTATTGTAGTGTCATGTGGTTGCAGAACAGTCTTCCACAGAGGTATTGTGATTTCAGAACTGTAAAAGAGGCTTACTAAGAAACTTCAACTTATTCCACAGTTAAATGCTGTGGAGGAGGTTTCAGAGTTTTATTTTGGATGGCAAACCCTAAATGTCTTCGTGTTTTCAAGATTCTGAAGTAAAAACCAATGCTGTGCTATAGCCTAGTCCTGCTGCCGGGAAACAGCTTCAACTCAAGTAAAATTAATCAATTCTGGTGTATTGTGAACTAGCCTGGTGATGATTACAGCTGAACTGTACTTTGCTAAAACTTTAATGGGTTGGTTCAAAAAAGTGTATGGGAATTGTATTAGATACTCTGCATCCTGAAGAGGGACAGATCTACAGTTAGTTTGGTTAGGATATAAATTTGTTCTTAAGCAGGCTAAAATGTCTAGCTTTCAAGAAGAGTTGGAAGCATGTGGTTAGCAAAAAAATTGTTGAAATGAGATAATAAGACTATTTCAGTGGAACTCTTCGATATCAGACTCTTACTCCTGTAACTTTAACATCAAGCTATTTGTTTATTAATTGCACTGTTTTTTTACTGTATGAGATGGAGATGATGATGGAGGTTATGAGGATGGCTTGGATGGTCCAGTTGGTGGTATCACACCAACAGTTCCAAGTGGCACGAAGGAAGCCCAGCTAGCTAAACGCATCACCAAAGGAAAGAAAACACGGAGAATCCTTTCTAACAAACCGCAAGATTTCCAGGTAATAGAGTTGTTAAATGTTGCATGTTCCCTTTTTCTGTCTGGCTCCTTTGACGTAGCCTGAGCATAATTTGTCAGATTGTGCGAATCTAATGCACTGTAGAGACAATTGGCCTCTTCATTTGAAAGCCTGTATTTCAAAAGTATTCTTCAAATTTGCCTGTTACAGAGATGTCCAATTTTGTAAAGTTCTGACTGAAATCTAGATGAACCTTATTTATTGTATAGTTGTATAGATTTCAAACTACAATAGCAGGTTTATAAATAAATAGTAAAAGCAAGTCAAAAAAATTTTACTGAAATACTTATCCCCAACTTGTCTTGTAAAAATCAAGTAAAATTATACTTGCTATCACAATTAAGTTTGAAAAGTCTCTCCAGTCCATATCTGCCAGCTACTTCAGGTGTTGGCTAACTTTTTTGGTGGTATAGTGAGAAATTGTTGTTACCAGGATGATAGATAATATAGGAGATGAATTAATACAATTTTTTTTTTTTCCAGATTCGTGTTAGAGTCATTGAAGGTCGTCAGTTGCCTGGAAATAACATAAAACCAGTAGTCAAAGTTCATGTTTGTGGTCAGACACACCGAACAAGAATCAAAAGAGGAAACAACCCATATTTTGATGAAGTGAGTGGCGTAAGAACACTGTAGCTGAAATGTTGATGCTACCAAATGTAGAAAAACAGTTATTACAGCTTTCATTATGATCAATGAATAAGAATTTGCTAACATTTAAGGGTAATTATGGCTAATATGCATTTTGCAGTTCCCAGGCCCTTTCTTTACGTATTCACATCACTAAACACATCTCTGTCGCTGGCAGTCTTAGCAGATAAAGCTCTCTTGAAGGAACTCAAACTTCAGCTGAGACATACGCAAGATGTTCTTTGATACAGTGGGCCATGTGACATAATAATTACTTTGAATAGTTATGTGCAGGTTATAAAATCACAGAAAAATTAATTAGGAATCATTGTAGACCTCTATGGGGTGTGCAGACAAGCTTTCAGTGCAAGGCTTTGGGTCAATAAGACTGCCACACAGAATCTGGAAATGTCATTGCCTTGCTACCCATGGTTTGTAAAAGCACAACTAGATTTCTTTGTCCAGACAGGGATCTGTACATCAAACACACTGAAATATAGGAGAGAATTCAAAGCCATATAGGGGATGCAAGAATGATCCCATGTCTGGAAGACTCATGTTGCAACGCTTAAGCTCAATAGAGAGAATGCTGAGGGGTAACTCATTATCTGGACATGTGTGGAAAATTCAGAAGATTTTGGAACTGGGTGGCAAGCATGTTTAACACATGCAGGCAAAACCAAGGAAGTTATAAAACTTTGAGACTTGAACTAAGCTGTAGGTAGGAGTCAAGATTTATGAAGCAGTGGTAAAAAGCGGGAAGGACGAAAGCCAGTTGCACCTTCTATTGAATCAATTCCTAGGCATTCTCAGTATCCAGATTAGGCTAAAAATGGAATAGGAGGGACCATTTTATGTACCTTTCCCTTTTGTTGGATAAAATACTGACTGGAGTATAGCTGAGCTCAAAAACCAAACTTAGTGTGGTCTAATAGTATATGCATTAATAAAACAAATAAGCTAATAAATAGTATATTTATTTTCATGCTGTCAAACTATCAGATTTATTCCTGTGGCCTTGAATTTCAAAGATGCAAATCATTACAATCATTATCATCACTAGCCCTAAACAAGACCTTTTTGACAGCTACAACAGAGATGGCTAGACCAGGATTGAATGTCCTGGAAAATGAACAACCTTTATAATTCCCAAAGTTGTTCCCCTGAGGAAAATGTGAAGTGCAGAGCAAGGAGCAAGGGCAGTGCTGAAAGTTTGCAGCACAGCTATGCCTACTGCATTCATTCAAATGGAAGTCGTGACTGTCTTTTGTCTATTTTGTACTAAGTTTATTTATTAAATTTAGTTTTTTATTTTGTGCTAAATTATCATATAATGTGTCCAGCAAGGAGCAGGGTAAAAGTACTGTAGCAGGCATGCTTCACAAGCCTCTTAAAAGAATGTTTTTGCATTTTCTGTTACGATTTATGTGTTTGTCATTTTGAGACAGGTTTTTTGTTTGTTTTTACTTTAACAGATATTTTTCTACAATGTCCACATGACTCCTTTAGAATTGCTTGATGAAACAGTTAGCATTCGGGTAAGAAAAGATGGTGGATGTTCAAAAGGCAGCTGGATGCATATAGCATTGTCTGGCCATTTCACTATTATGTTTAGGAACATTCCTGTTTCATGCTTGTCTGTCTTTTTAGGTGTATGATTCTTATTCTCTACGAGCAGACTGTCTAATGGGAGAATTTAAGGTGGGTATGAAACAACTTCCATATCTTGACTAAATTAAATAAAATGAGAGAAATTTTTTAAGTACTTGTTTTAAATGTTTAAATTTATACTACTTCAACATGGGGCCAAAGAATTACCTGATGATGTCTTGCTTCTCATGCTAGAGACTATGTGCTCAAAGCACTAGTAAACAGTTTTCTTATTTGAGTAGAGGATTATTGTTAAAGAAAATTGTATGTTTTATATACCAAGTTCTATAACTTGCATCCAAGAGAAAAAAATATTTACCAAAAGGTAAATTTTTTCCTCAAAAGGTATCAGGGTGATTATTTGGTATGAGGTAGGGTTTGAAGAGATAATTTTATTAGGTAGCTAATAGGCAGAACAGTGATATGTATGGCGGCATAAAGATACACATTCTAAAGTGATGTGGAAAGGTGTTCCTTTGGTCAAAAGTTTGTTGAGTAAAAGAGGTGGTGGAAAAGTCCCTTAAAGTAATTTCTGTGGTTCTGATGATATTAGTGAGATTGTCTTTATTTGTATTTGCTATGGTCAATATTGGGAGGTAGACAACTGCCTGTTGAAGGTATTCCTAAAACAATACAGAAAAAGAATTCACATGACAATTGTAATGGCTATTATAACATTTCCAGTATCAGTGTTGGCCGTATTTTCTGTTTGCTTATTTTGTACTGCGTAAATTCAGTAGGTCTCTAGACCAGTTTTTCACAAAAATATGCAAGTGTGGAGGAGTGCTCTTCTCTAAGTGAAGCAGTTTCTGCCACAAAGCTGGTTGCTTTTGCTTCTCACTGCTTATTATCTATGTAATTTCTAGTGATTCAGACAGTGGTATATTGCTCTGTGGAGGATTGATCATTCACTAAGCACGTGACAGCATGTCATTCAACTGCTTTCTGTTCCTGCAGGCACACATTCCAGGAGAAAACCCCAAGGGTAATTCTCTCTAGAAAATCACCCTTTCGGACTTTATCTGCAAGGAATACTAGCCCCAATGGCCATGAGCAAACATACTTACATTCCTGAACATGTTTGAAATCTGATACAATGAATACAGTCGTGGTATATGTGCAGTCTTGTCCAGATTTGACACAGTGGGGGGAAAAATTGCCCATCATCTTCATAAAAGAAAAAGGAAATTATTCATTAAAAAAACAAGCTTCATTTCTGGAACTGAAGGATGAGATATTGAGCAGGAAATAGAAACAGAAGAGTTCTGAAAAGCCTGTCTGAACATAAAATAGTAGGGGAATATAGGGAATTCAAGAAGCAAAAGCTAGCCCCATCTTCTGTCTCTGATAAATGAAAAAGCTGGGGATCTGGGGAAAGAAGAAAGTAACCACAGCTGTTAGTTCTAATACATCTTTTCTTGCATTTTCTTCTTGGCTGCTGTATCCATTCAAAATCCCTCATTTGTCAGTGTAAGGCATTTTCTGTTTCTCCTCCCCAGATTATGCTATGTAAACTTTCTTTTGTTTGTGACAAGAAAACAATGTATTAGTACTCAATGAGAAACTTGAGGGGAGTTGCCCTAGCATTCTTCTGTGTTGGTATTTCTTCAGAGGTAATGCCTTTGATCTTTATTTCAGATTGATGTTGGCTATGTTTATGACGAGCCTGGTAAGTAACAGTTACTTCAGACCTTTTTCCCTAGCCTGAAACTTGAAATTGAAGACCTTCATTAAATTTCTAAAGTAAAAGAAGAAAGTTAATGGAAAGTTATTTGAGATTGCTGCTTTAAGTATTAACTTTAAAAAATCCAACAATATATAACTCCTTTCAGTGGTTTCAAGATGAACTACAAGCACCTAAAATTTGGATATTAGTTTTGGTATCACAAACCTAAAATATGAAAATAATGCAAAAATATTTGATAATTATGACCCTGAATTAGTATGCCACAACATTTTAACACCACTGGATTATTTGTTTTGAATGGCACTATTGAGACCTGTGTAGGACAGAATAAATTTTTAAAATAATTAGTTTTAGGATAAAGCATGCTTTTGGAACAGTTGAATTTGATTTTATGATTTCTGCCATTTTGTAATGCATATTACTGGGGGTGGGTGGTGGTGTTTGTTTTATTTTAGGCCATGCAATCATGAGAAAATGGCTATTGCTGAGTGATCCTGAAGATACAAATTCAGGAGCTAAAGGCTATATGAAAGTCAGCATGTTTGTCCTGGGAACTGGAGATGAGCCACCAGTAAGTTTCATTTATATGTCCTTCTTCCCCTCTCCACCCCACGGATTTTTATTCATGCCCCCCTGACATTTTTGAATACTGTATAATTCACTCTGTGAGCAATACTTAAAAGTAAGACAAGATTTACAAGTTGTTTCAAGGGCATCCAGTACCAAGTGGCTAATTCAAAGCTTATTTTGTTATCTTGTCCAATTAAGCAACCTCTGGACCAGCTCTGAGTGTGTTGATCTACCATTTGTAGACATGTCTTCACATCCTGGAAGAAGTAGAGATGTGTTAGCCTGGTATTGCATACAAGCTAAAATATAATTCTCCTTAGCATATCTAATCAGGCTGAGCAACATATTGATACCAGTTCCAGGACTAAGTCAGGAATGTCTCCACTACTACATAATGTAGACAAGCTCATAGAGTACCAGAAAGCTCCAAATATTTGCCAGGTGAAAATGAATAATTACGAGTTAGGCAGAAGTAATTTGATGCATATGAAAGCAGTAGATAGTTTTAATAATCCAATCCTTAACTGTCTGCTGTTCTGTCAAGGTAGAAACAGGCACTCTGTGTGATGTTTTTCTTACTTGACCATTGTCTGTAGTTTAAGTTCTGCTGTTCTTCCTGCCTGAGATTTTTGCATACTGCTACTCCTTAGTTAAATATATTATGGTTCTCAGAATCATGGAAGATCTCCTTATTCCATATTAACTCTTCCTTTCTGCTATCCTCATGATTCTTGAAATCACAAGGATATGTCTAATTATTTGTGGTGAAATCTTTTATTTAGTATTTATTTTTAAAGGAGGAAGCAGTAAGTTCTGGTAAATTGTATCAGAGTTGTATGCATTTTCTAATTGCAGTAAGATGCCTTATCACAATATTCATCTTGACATGAGTATGAAAATTACATGACGTTGGCATTGTACAAGTGCCAAAATCATCATCATCTGATGACGATGATTTTAAAAGTGTGATTATAATGGGTTCCTGCAATTGAGTACTTTAGAGATAAAAATGTAAGTAAAATGGTTTAGGTAGAATTAATTTTTGTGGCTTGGTAATTTGACAAAATCTCGTTCTTTATAATGAAATTGACAACAGTCTTCTATCTGAAAAGTATTGTGGGCACCAGTTTAAGTAATCACCTTAATTCTGTACATTACTCTGTCTTTTCTTATATACTAGATACTATGTACCGCTGTATCTCCCAACAGGTTGAAAAAAGGGAAAGAGATAATGAAAGCGATGATGTAGAGAGCAATCTGTTATTACCTGCTGGAATTGCACTTCGATGGGTTACTTTCCTTCTCAAAATCTACAGAGCTGAGGACATTCCGCAAAGTACGTAGCTTCTTAGTACTTGTCCATTGGTGTATTTGATTACCGTTAGAAATATTTGTGTTAGTTGTACAGAAACATTCCTTGAATGTAAAACATCTTGAGTGTTTTACATTGTTACTTGAGCCAATGATTCTGTGATGGCTTAAGTAGCCCGTTTCAATTCCTTTGGTAATGCTCAGTAAGTCTACTTAATGCTTGTAATGGATAATTTAGTATGCTACCCATTAGATTAGTAATGTTCATCTGTTGCTGAGTGGGCCACACAGCTTCTGGTAGTGGAAAAGGGTCATCTTCATTAGCCCTTCTCCAATCACAGAAGTTACATGCAAGTAACTAACATTCAAGTACAGTTGATCTGCAGATAAGCTCGATGTTATGTGCATGTCTAGCTCAATATACAGTGCATGTGTCAACTTCCTGTAGGATCCCAATCCCTGCCCGCTTTCGAGAGGTAATCAGACAGCTGGTTCCCTGCAGCCCTCTTTTCCAAGGCCATTTAGATCCTAGTAGATAAGTAGTACTGCTGATGGCCCCCTGCACCTTCCTCTTCCCAGCAATCCATTAATTCTTCTTCATAGGGGCTCATAGCTGCAGCTATTTTGCAATGGGGGAAAGGCCACAGGACTGCTGAAATCAGTCAGCTGATGCTGTGATGGCCAAGGCAGTCTGTATTGCCAGCAACCTGCTCCTGAGTGGCCACAGGAAATAAGTAACTAGGAACTGGCTGTATCCCAGAAAGCTGCATGCAGTTTCTGGGCTATAAATTGAGCACCATAAGCTTAAATAAACAGCCTTGGAGGACAGGGGAGCTTGTAAGCAGTTTGACCTTAATTTGTTTAGTGAGATTTTACTTGTGTCAACCCTATATTGCTGAGACAAAGGCTATTTCTCTCATTATATGTGTTTTCTGATAGAATATGGGTGGCTTTTTATCCCTTCTTAGCCTAATTTCTTACCTATATCTGTGACAACAAATTACAATGTCTACAGGTACATGCATAATTTTTCTTCAAATACAACCATGCCTCTAAACTCAGGAGCACATCAGCACTCCTTATGATGTTTCAAAAATTTATATTCTTGAAATTGCTCTTAAGCCTAAATTCTCCATTTCTACCAGCAACACTGTTCAGAATTTTATTTATCAGATTAGACTTCACCCTACCTATACCTGTAAGCTGGTTGATTTCGGCGGGATTGCTATGGGCAATTTATTATTTAGGCTGAATAAATAAATAAAATAAAATAATAATAAAAAAGCATAAACCTTAATTTCTTCTTTGACACCTCTCCAGTGGATGATGCTTTTGCACAGACTGTCAAGGAAATATTTGGAGGAGAAGCGGACAAGAAAAACCTGGTAGATCCATTTGTAGAAGTTTCTTTTGCGGGGAAAAAGGTAATTTAGTAAATATCTGAATCTTTGCATTCTAATCATAGTCCTGAGAACAGATTTCATATGCCAATATACATTTTTAAGTTTACTGAAATTATGGAAATAAACAAGCATTAGCCCTAAAGTTCACTTCGTAAAATGAGGACAAACTACAAGGTACATTAGAATGGGTGTAAAGCTGATGACTAATAAAAGGAATGTATGATTAACTGCTAGGAACTGATGCATGCCAGATTGCTTGCCTACCGATTGTTCCTGATTGCTTTTTGTAACTGATGGTACAGATCTTTCTGGACAGGTTAACAGTATTTGTACATTTTATTACTAATGTGTTCCTTAGAATACCAAATTTGAGCTGAAGCACGATTTCACAACCTATATTCATTGCTGGCCAATCTTTTCCTTTTTCTAAGAAGAAAAATGTCAGTCCTTTATTATGTTATATAGTTAGGTTGCCACGCCCAATAATGTAGTGGATCTTCAGTAGACATGACTGTAGCAAATAACGTAGGCTCTCTCATAGAATATATTCTTCACCTACTCTAAAATCTGCATAAAGCAAGCTGGAATCAAGTCATTCCTTTGTCTCATTTCTCTGCTCTGATAAAAGAGATCAGTACTAGTGTGAAAGCACATTAAATTGTAGCTAGTGGAAATAACAAGCTTTTTTCCTGTAGGGTAACTCTAGTGTCAGGTTTAAACACTGTTTCAAAATTTTCTTTTCCCTCCAATAGTCATTAATGTTGCATATGCAGATCAGTTTAGCAGTATTTACCAATTGAAAACTAATGGCTCATTGCAGCATAAAGCACTTGGAATTCATCATTAACTACTACCCCTCATCTTACCAAACAGGATATGATAGCTAATATATGCTTTTTTTGTCTGTTTTATCTTTGATGTGCTGTATAGTTGATTTCCTTTTTTGCAGGTTTGCACAAATATAATTGAGAAAAATGCTAATCCAGAGTGGAATCAAATAATTTATCTTCAAATCAAGGTCAGATTTTTTTTCTTGTTTCTGTAGAAAACAGCCATGCTTTTGGAATTTAGGGCATTAACACTACAGAGGTGAAATAAGTAATGGGTTACTTTATTTTAATTGTGTTTTTTTTTCAGTTTCCCTCGATGTGTGAGAAAATAAAACTTGCAGTTGTTGACTGGTGAGTTACGACTTTTAATCGAAGTACTAGACAAGGTAAATTATATTAAGTGAAGAAAAGTCTGGTTCTATAGATGTCAGATATTTTTACAGTCTATGAGGGTATTTAAGCAAGTGTTTAAGTATCTTCCTTTATGGTTTCTTTACAAGAGACCTGATTAGTGTAACATGGGAGTATTGTTAATTTTGTGCAGTGAGCACTGAGCACTATCACTATTTAGGTGATAGTGTAAAAGTCAGGTGACTTCTTCATGATATAGCCCACTTTTGTAACTAGCCATTCCTATCTGTGTTAGTAATATTAAAGCATTCCACGTGATATAAAATGTATGTACAGTGTCTTGGAGTGCATTTAGTCACTGGTAGCTTGTTTCCATGTAGGACGACCAGCATTATATTTAAATAAAATCTTTCTTTTTTTCTTTTTGTAGGGATCGTCTTACAAAAAATGATGTAGTAGGAACAACATATTTAAGTCTCTCAAAAATTGCTTCTTCTGGAGGAGAAGTTGAAGGTAATCGATTGAGCAGTATGTAACTTCCTATCTTCTCCTGTGTTATGAGGAATAGCAAAGATCAGTGTTCTAAGAAAGTATATTCAGTGTTCTGTTATATATATAAAGTTAATTAATTAATTAAATTTGTGAGTACTTTCCCCAATTCAGAAAACTATGTGATATCACCATCTATCATGAGTAAGAAATTTACTAAGATACTTAATAAGACATTTAATTTAAAAACAATCCAGAGTCACTGTTTCAGAATCACTACTTCATTGGGCACTAGTAGACAAGACTACTTTTGCCACCTTATAAGCATGTCTGTTATTTCTCCGGGAAGAGAACCTAAAAGCTGGGGAATGTTCCTGAGTAGTTAGCCTACAGGAACCATCTAGAACCACCTGCTCATTTCCTGTATACTACTAGGCTGCTTTCAGATGCTGGGGAAACTTGGATCAGTCTCTGCTCTGATCCGTAGTTTACTAGAAATGGGCACTGCATCTCATTGCACGAGTGCTCCAAATTGCTACTTAGTAACCCTTATTTTAGTATCTTCAACGAATGAAGATTTTAATTGTAATGGTATGATCGCAGACAAGTAACTTACAGGCTTCAATGGTGACTGGATAAGTAATTTCATAAAAACTAAAAACCAAAACTGATTAACTGCAAGAAAACAAATTTAGTTAGGCAGGATATGAAGTCCCTAACATGTTGTTCCCATTGGACAATAAAACTCTTCTTTACAGTACTACCAGAAACATTTTTTGTGCCAAGATTTTGGGAAATACTAAAAAAAAAAATCCTGTTACATTTATGTTCTAATATAATTTTGTGATTATTTATTATTTCTTTGTGATCTATATCTATAATCTTATCTTCTTTTTATAGCAAGATCTTTCATACAGTTGATCCAGCTCCATGACAAGGATTCTGTGCTAATTTGCCAGAAAAAACATTTTATCTTTTTTATGAACATATCATGGCATATTAGTTGTCCATACAGAATTGTAAAGTTCATGGCTAAACAGACTTAACATTTATTTATCTGACTATCTATACTAGTGTCATGGTTTGAAGGACACTGGCTCAAAACCATTTCCACCATTGCCACAATAAGAAGCTAAATTACTATTTTTTCTGTTGTGTTTATGAAATCTGTATGATACGTACTTGTCTGAGACAGACCAGTTTGTCGTTAAGTTGGTAGCTATGTCAGGAGCTTAAAAACAAAATTAGTGACTCCAATCCTGTAGTGACTTGAGCCAAGTATTTATCTTATCAGATGGAACGGTATTTTCAGTCACATAACTTCAAGCTTATAACCCAGTCCTCTTAGAAGTACTGCTGTTGAAGTAAGACTTTGTGCAAACATTCTTTTCATATATCCCACACACAACCAGAGGCAAAAGAAAGGGTTACAGAAAAAGACAATGGGAAATCAAAGACAGAAGGGCTGGGCTGTTGGGGAAAATTCAGTTGTGGAGAGATCACTTGTACCACATAAGTGTGTAACTTGAACTGCTGCTGAGTCACAGCTCATTTATACTTCAAACCCAGGCACTTAGTAAGTGAGAAAATCTTACTTGGATTTTCTCTCTATTGAGGTACTGACACTGGAAGAGCCTTTTCCATGTAAAATCACAGATTATCTTCCCTTGAGGTCAATGCCATGCTTGATGCCTGTTCTGGCTTCTCAAGGTTTGGGAAACTGAACTAGTCTATGGCCTTCAGTAAATAAAGATGTCCTAATGGGCCCTGAAATGTAGTGGTTTTCTTAAATGTTCTTAAGATTTTTAAATAATTTTAAAAATGAAATTTTATTTTGTGGGGAGGAGAACTATACAAAGCTGAAACAGAAGCATCAAAACAATATATTTTGTCAGCTATATGCTTTTTTCTTTTTCCTTTGGAATTTGTACAGGAAGAGCAATACCTTCATATTTTAATCAGGAAGCAAAATTCTAGCCCACATGAACTTTATTTTTTCTCAGGCCTTCCACTTTATTTTAAAAGCAGATTGCTTTGTGATGTATTTGTTTTTAAAATGCTATTGTCACTTGTCATGTAACTTCTTCTCTTTTCATAATCTAGAATTTTCATCTTCGGGAACAGGGGCTTCATCATATGAAGGTTTATATCTTTGTCTGCTACTGATTTTGCTTTCCGTTGCCCAAACTGAGAAGTATTGCCTATGAAAACCCATCATCTTAAAAAATATTTTTTAATATTACTTGTCTAAAAGACTTCACCATTATGATTAAAGAGTATCAAACATAACTAACTGTATAAAACAGTTTTGGCACTGGAACTGGCTTGAAAATGTTTCTGTTTGGCTGGTGCTTCAAGCTGTGTTTTAGAGTTCAGCATGCAGTTGCTTCAATTATAAAGTGCTTAGTCTAACAATGGCCTGCAATTTTTAACTTAACTATGAGATCGCAACTGTATTTGCAGCTGCAGAGCCCTGCAGAAGTAAATAACTGCCTAAAATAATTAGTGGCTGTTGTGCTTATGCTTAGCTAGCTATATAAATAAAGTCTGAAAAATGAAATCTGATTCTGTTAAAACCTGGAGAGACAGCTTTTTACATAACTGTCTAGGTTGACATCCAGTTTTGAAAGACTTCGTAGTAATTAATTATATAGTGAGAAATAAATACAATTGGAGTGCAGCTGAAAGGTAACAAACATTCATCTGCACAAATACTTCATTTACTATCTTTCTTTCTTAATAAAGTAATATTAATTTAAAGGCTGAAATAATTTTTTTGAATTGCTTTCTGTAATATGTGATCATCAGCCTTCTAAATGTAGACAATTGAATTTTAAATGTAAACAAATACAAAAAATATTCTTTTTATTCCAGGTTTGGAGGGAGGGGATGTGTTTGGTTTTTTGTTTTGTTTTGTTTTTAAATTTATATTCTGTTTAATTCATTAGCATCAGTAAGTAGTGAATGTATTAATTCAACACAGATCTGTACCTTAAATCTAGTCATATTGTGATCTGATGTGAGCAGTTCAGTGTTACAATTTTTAAAAAATTGGACGATATTCCAACAGGAGTCTGAATTCTTTTTCATTCAAATTTTGATCTGTTTCTGATTCAGATGTAAGGATGTGAAAGTATCCAAATGCAAAACAGAGAACTGCAAATCTTTATTTTATATTTTGCAGATTTTATGTGACTTTGTGTTGACAGGAAATTCCATCAAGACATCACAGTCATTTTTATTATCCATTTGTGTCACTCAGTAGTCACAGTGGCAAAGTCATACAAGGTGTAATCCTTTATTTTCATTTTCTTATCTCAGCCATCCGTTCGGGTGATAAATGCATCCTTCTTTGTCCTGCAGATCACTCTAAGTGATACTTGTTACAAGGTTTAGAACATGATTCTCATCTTTTTTTACACCAGGAGCATTTGTTCCATGACAAAAGCTAGGATACAAGAAGGAAAAGAATATAGAATCGTTCCTGCTTCCTTAAAACTATGCAGTGTTTTTCTGTATGTGTGTTGCTTACCTTATTCTAATTCTTTTTGTGCTACTTACCAAATTTATCAATCAATAGTCTTGGCATGTGTTTGTTACTGAAAGAACAATTAACTCCCTTAAGTATAGATTTTAATTGGCTCTAAAAAGAGCTTTTTAGAATCTCATTCATCTAATAAATTTGCAAGGCATGAATGCAAACCTGAAAGATAAAAGTAGTATTATGACTAAGGCTTCCCTATATATATTTTTCTGCTAAAAAAAAGAACACTGTTCAAAAATATGAAGTTATGACAGTAAGCGTTAGCAATGGAAATACCTTTTCAAGTTCTCAGATACCTTAAATATCTGAAAATAAAGAATAGCTTTGGTGTGCAGTTCCCTAGCTTAGCTATTAAAACTGACAAAAATATCTAATTCCTTATTAATTTTTTTTAAGCTAAATTAAGACATTGGGAAATTTTAATTTGTTAGTCATGGAATAAGAATCGTATACAAATTACAGTTTATTGTCATTGGAATTAACTGAGAATTAACTGAGTTTGCAGACTTTGTCTTGTATGAATTTTAGCTTACTGAAAAGGGAGTTTGTGAGAAACAATGCACTGTAGCAGTTATGATTAGAGTTGGCAGTAGTCTATGTTTTACCCTGAAGTATAACCACAGAAAAATTATACTAAAAATCAAAACACTTGAATTAACTATGCTAAACAGTAGGGTTTTTTCCCCGCTACGGTGTGCATCTTTTTTGTAGCTCTTTAGCTAGAACAACGGCCTATGCATTTAAATGATTGCAAATGTTCTTTTACTCAGTTTCATTTATTTCTAGAAAATATGTTTTCTGTTAACGTAAGAGTGTATTATTCTTTCACATAAATGAAAAAACCTGATATTTGGAGTGGGGCAGAAGTTCTGTTTATTCTGTGGGTTTTTTACTGCATGAAGTAGTATCTAGGAAGTATTGTACAATGAAGAAGGAGGTTAGGAACAAGTACAGTCACTGGTATAAGTACTTTAAATTCATATAGTATACCCAGAGAATAAAATGTTCTTACCTTACTAATAACTAATACCTAACCAATATCTAACATTTGTTCAACTGGGTTTAATAATAATGTTAATTGTTTTTCTGGCTCTGAATGATAATTAACAAAGATATAATGGTAATATTTTCTGTTAGTAAACACTGGAGAAACTGAAGTTGGCTTTTTACCAACATTTGGGCCTTGTTACCTAAACTTCTACGGAAGTCCAAGAGAATACACTGGATTCCCAGACCCATACGACGAATTAAACTTTGGAAAGGTCAGTTTGTTTATTCATTGTTTTTAATAAAAGGATTAACCCCAATTGTTTTTAATCAATGAATTAATTCATTTCAATGGTTTTTTTTTATTTCACATTACACTCCCTTTGGTGTTTCTTTTTGAATAATATTTTAATAAGAAAGTACGATAGTATTTTCCATTCTTATCTATTTTTGTTTTAAAGGTGTTTTTGAAGGAGCAGAAGTGTTTTTGATGACTTTCACTATCTGCATCTCTGCATGCATTTATACTTCTTATTTCCTTGTTTTCGTAAATATATATTTTTCACTTCTAGCATTAATTAAAGTCAACTGCTTTATTTCATTTGTTCAAATATGTACCTCCATGCCTCTGCAGAAGTTTTGAGAACACTTCAGTGAAGCCAGAATCATGTACAGCTAAAGAAAGAGTATGCTACTTTAGGAGAAATATATAAAATTGGATTCAATGTGTGATTATGTTACAGGGAGAAGGAGTTGCTTATAGAGGGAGAATTCTGGTTGAACTATCTACAATACTTGAAAGCAAACCTGTTAATAAAAAGTTAGAGATGATTCCTAATGATGACTTACTGGTTGTTGAGGTAAATCTTGTTTTATTGTCAGTGTGGTAATGGAGATGTGCCTTGGCTGGTTATTTCTGGAGAGTGATCTAACCTAATAAAATTGAAACAATTGAGTTGAATCTCAGAAATAAGAGAGGTGGTTATTGATAGTGTGGCTACAAAAATGTCATACCCTCGTAACATGAAATGTTAATTTGAAACATTTTTATAATCTCAAATACAGTAATTTTTTATGCACAGATTGTATCTTTTTGGTTGCTCCTCAGAAACTAGTAAAAATATTAAAATTATTATTTCCATTAAGAAATTGTTACTGTTTTCTGTAATTGTGGATCCTGTTTTACCAATATTGAAATACAATTAAAAAGGTTCTTCTTGTAGAAATACCAGCGCAGACGGAAGTTCTGCTTGGCTGCTGTGTTTCATTCTGCTACCATGCTGCAAGACACTGGGGAGCCTATCCAGTTTGAAGTTAGCATTGGTAACTATGGCAACAAGTTTGATACCACCTGTAAACCTTTGGCATCAACAACTCAGTACAGTCGTGCTGTTTTTGATGGTAAGGACGCTGCTGGTATGGCGATAAAATAATGTAAAATTCTCTTTTCGAGATGCTATTTTATAGTTTTGGAATGACAGCCCTAACTGCACTAAAAACTTATTAAAAACGTGACAGAAAAGAACATGTGGCTCTTCACAGCTTTTGACATGAAGTTACATTTATGGAATACATGCTGCAAAGCCTACTGAGGTTATTAAAGAAATTTTCACAGAATTCAGTGAAATCTTTTGACCGTGTACTAGATGTGTACAGGAAAATTGGCAAGAAAAAAATCACATTATTTTACAGGTATCTAAAAACTAGGGATTAAATAGGGAAAATACCCTTTGAACATTCTGATTTAGAATAAAATAAAAACTTGTTTTTAAACCAGGTGTCTGGCAGCTTAGAAGAAAACCACCTAGCTAGATCACAGGAAAATATATTTTGGCTCTAACTTTTTTCATTAACTGCAAACATTAGGAGTTCTTTTTTTCTGTATATTAAATGAAGTCATCAGGTTTACTCTGGAAAATAATTATTTGAATATTTTATTTCAGAGATACACTTACATTAATGTGCTATCTACATCAGTAAGTTATGGGAAAGAATAATGAACATGTTAACAGATAATTTATTGAAGAAAATCTATTGGATTTTGAAACAATTTGAATTAAAAGTTCACCATCCCAGAGATGCTGCAGCGGCTGAAAAATGCAAATCCTTTGATAAGTTTGGACTAGCTTGTACGTTCTTAATGAATTGTAGTACATAAATGAAATAAATAGAGCAACTTGTGCAGTGTACAGTATGTATTCCTGCCATGAATTCTAATTCTAACATATAAATGTTTCACACTAGGTAATTATTATTACTACTTGCCGTGGGCAAACACAAAGCCAGTTGTAACGCTGACTTCCTTTTGGGAGGACATAAGTCATAGATTAGACCCTCTGAATGTAATCCTAAACATGGCTGAAAGACTGGTAAGACACTTAAGATCTTTCTTTTGCTGATGTGCTTTTCATTTTTACTTTTTTTCATTCAGAGGTGTAATCAAAAAGTGACATTTTGAGCAAATTATGGAACAGTTTTCTGACACTTTTGCCTCCTTTTGTCCTATTCAAAATTAAACATAGCTCAGTGTAACAAACGGCACTGCTAATCATAGGTCACACCTGCTTGAAACTGCAGGGAATTCCCACAGGAAGGAAGAGTCCTTGGTGTTGGTTAGGGGCATGTTAAGTCTGTAGAACTGTTATTTGCTTCGGAAGTTAGGTGCAATATCATGTTTTGTTAAATATAGTGAGAAAGAACATAGGAATAGTCCTGTTAAATATAAATTAAGTTTGAACATCTGAGTCTCTTTTGATTTGGGCTTTATACATACAAATAAATAGGATTAATAAATAAGATTAATAAAGATTTTCTTTTAAATTCCTCAGCAATCCAACTTAGCCACCTTAAAATCAGGAATGCAGGCTAAAATTTCTGAAAACCAATTAGCTGAGATGTGGTTGAAGCTGATTGATGAACTTACAGAAGATATAAGGTAAAAGTACCTTTTTTTATCTCTTACGTTATCATTCTAGGCCTGATCAGAATCTTTGCCATTGGCTTTGCTAAGACAGAAAACAAATTCTAAGGACTATAAAACTGATTACCCCTATGAACTGACCTGAGAACTGGAATTCCAAAAGTCTCTGAAAGTAGTAAAATAGCATGGATATTGCTATCCATCTAGTTTTGTAATTCTCCTTTATCTTAGTCACTGACACTAATAAAACAGCATCTCTTGAAAAAATCTAAGGCAGGACTGTTCTGAAAATGTGAAATTGTGGGTCTCTGCTGCCTTTCTACCATCTTGCCTTCCTTAGAATTTCTCATGTACCTTTTGTTCACCCATGTTTCAATGTTATTTCTGAAACTGAAGAGGGAATAAATTTCGTGATTTACTGGTAAACCCAGAATAAAAAATCTAAAAGCTATTTAGAGCTTAAGGGCCATAAAGATGGTATTTTTGAATAAGCCTTTAGTCAACATGTCTGTGTGTATTGGGAGTGTTCAGAGAAGGCAATAGGAGTCAGCACTTAGGGTTTTGAAGGAGAATAAATTCTAAATAGAGAGGAAGGAATTGTATGAGAAAGAGACTTTAATAGAAGGAGACATTGAGGTGGGGAGAGACACTTGAAAAACATTAAACAAGTGGGTGATGAAACAGCACAGGAAAAGGAAAGGGAAAATGACAGAATGGTTATTATCCAGTAGAGGAAATAACAGAATATGAAATGAGAGAACAAATTCAATCAAGCTGTAGAGCCAATATAAAAGTGAACAGAGGAAAAAGCGAACAGTGGAGATCAGTATATACTAGCAAAGAATTATATGTTAGAAAGCTTATGTCAAAATATAAACTAGTAACTTCATAGAATACCTGCTGTATTCTATTCTATACCTGAGAGAAAGAGCTGACATACTTCAGGAAAGCAAAATGTGAAGGGCAAACTGTTGTCACATGGAGCCATCTAGTGAGTGAAGGAAGTTCAGGTTTTATGTCAGTTATGTCAGCCCGTCTTCCTGACACTCATCTGCACTGTTGTTAGTTCAGTCCATTATTTTATAAAATATCTTATTGCTCAACAATTATGGAGCAATAGCACCTAGATATATCAAACAAATCGGCTTCCTGTTGTGCATAGGATACAATGCTCTTTATGTTTTTTTTCAGCAAACTCATGAAACCTGTGTCAAAGACATAATTCCCTGTGTTGAATTCACAGAACAATTTTCCTTGCCGTGCTACAGTTTAAATGAGCTAGGAGTTTGAGAGAGTTTTCAGTGCACTATTTAAACCTAAAATGAGGTGGCTTTCTGGAAGTTCTGATCTGGTACATTTGATTCATGTGTAAGTACTTGCACCCAGGGCAGGCAGCACTTGCATTCAGATTAGTAGAACTAACTATAGTGGAAGGCACAATAGTCAGCATCAAGGTTTTGCAGAATCAAACCCCTTAGAAGTGCATGGCTTGTCATTAAAAACAGGTTGGAGAAGAGTCAGTTTTTTCAAACTTGGCAGTGTCTTTGGAAATTTTTTTTTTTTTTGAAGTATCATATTGAAGACCTCTTAATGAACTCTCTTAAAGGGATATAGTTATTGGTCTTTAAAAAGCTGTCTTTTTCTCAAGCCTCCACCAACTCAAAAAAGCTCATTTTTCCTGGGCTCTACCAGGAATGTGGTAGGATGCCGTAGATGATGCCGTGGGATTTCTTGGTTCCATTGAATTGTTACTCTGCCCTCTGGTGACTCAGAAATTCCATGTCATGGATTTCTTTAGAGTTCGATGTTTTCATGCCAGAGGGTTAGAAAACTCTAGTCATAGACACAAGCTGTATTTGTATATTGAGTTTCTAAGAATTTACAGTTTCCAGTGAAGGAAAGGAACCTAATCTGGGTCTGAAGGCACTGATTTCATCTTTGGAGATGTACATTCTGAGACAATAATTTTCTATTTTGAATATATAGGGATATAGATTTTGCTTGGTTTGGTTAGCAGCAATTACATTAGAGCATACACCTCCAGCTATTCTACGGTGGTGCTTGTTATGTAAGCACAGCATTTCCCTTGCGTACTGTAAACACTTCGTCAGGTGGGAGTCGCTGCAGAAATAGATGCCATAGCACTATTCCGGTGGTTTTCAATCACAGGAAATAATAGCACTCAATCTGTTGCCACTGTATGCATGTCTGCATTTAGTGTGTGGTTAAATAAAATCCACTTAGATTATTAACCATAATAAATATTCTCTTTTCAGTAAACCATTTCCCCTCATAGAAGGCAAATCTAACATTACAGTCCTTGACACTCAGATAGAAAAACTGCGCCTCAAGTCTCTCATACAGATTGGAGAAGCAGCAGCAAGGATGAGAAATGAAGCTACTGATGTGAAAGCCACTCTGACAGAAATTGAGTACTGGTTGGATAAATTACTGCAACTGAGTGAAGAGGTTAGTACTACACAATACCAGTGATTCAGTTAGTTTAGAAATAGCTGTCTAACACAAACTGGTGTAATGTTCACTGCTGATCAAGCAATGTCCACTCTCCTTAGAATAGTAATTTTAGATGCTGTGAAGGTAAACGTGTTCCCCTCTCGAATTAGAATTTACTTAAATATAATGTTGTAGTGTGTTAGCTTCACTGTCCTCACTGAGATCATGTGTTGGGGAATAACCACTCTGTGATTTGTAGAATAGACTCTATTCTGTTTAAAGTGACAGTATTTTGTCCTTTCCTTTCTTCCAGAATTGCAGGTCACATTGCTGGTTCAGGGACTGCAGGATATATGTTGTGCTTGGGCAGCTTGTTAGCCATAGTAATCAACTTCTAACAGAGTTAAATCTGTTTGTTTCTGTTTTTTTTTTTAAATTTTCAGCAACATCTTAAGTTTTCATCTCAGTTTTCTCATAATTGGTTACCACAACATTGTAGAAATGTTTTATTTTTTCTTTGTCACTTCTGCTTTGAAAAGTTACTGATTTAAAAGAAAAAAAAGTTGATTTTGCAGACTTGCAGCTAGCATACAAAGGTGTGCACAAAGCTGCAAAAAGATAGTAAGGCTGTTTCTGTCTTCTGCTAAAAGTCTTATGATGATCTTACCCGTAACGTGGAGGCATTACAAGCACTTAAATATGTAGCAGGTCAATCCAAAGCATTAACATTTGGGATCAGTCACTATAGTCACCATAAAGGAATTGAGATACAAAACGTCTCTAGAAAAATTTGCAAAAGATATAGGAACTGTTGTTTTTTCAATAAAACTTATTTGCTTTCCAACAATCTCAATGGTATTTTTAATGATTGTTTCAGAACTATATATTGCGTTACTTGCAAAGTAAAACAATTTCCTATATTTATCATAAATTTATGTTAATTATTGATTCTAAGTGATAAATCCTTTGACATAAATCCTAATTTATGTTTCTATTGTCTAAGCATTAGATTAGTTTAACATTCTATTAATCATCATTCTTAACTTTCTTTTCCCAACAAATAATCCACAGCCACAAAACAGTATGCCTGATGTAATCATATGGATGATCCGAGGGGAGAAAAGACTGGCTTATGCTCGTGTTCCTGCACACCAAGTGCTGTATTCCACAACGAGCCCCGAATCATCTGGTAAATATTGTGGAAGGACCCAAACAATCTTCTTAAAGGTACTTCTTTTTTTTCCCCTTAAAAAATAACCAATTTTAATTCCCTAAACTGTGATGCCTTCTGAAATGAGCATGAAACGTGCAAACAAACTATGAACAATGAGGTGTCAAAACTCAGGACAGATTAAAAGCCAACTGCATTTAGCTTCTTCAAAATATCACAGAAATTGTAATGTAAAGTTCATCATAAGCCAATTAGAATCAGCATCAGCCCCTAACTCTGAGGCTTTTCTGAAAGAGCTTAAAATTGTCATAGGACTTTTAAAGTGTTACTGGGGTTGGTGTTTTGGGTTTGGATGTGAATGGAGACTTTCAAAGGGAATAATTAGTGTAAGTCAGAGAAGTTCCAAAAACCTATTCAAAGTTTTGGATGGTTTTCTGCAAGTAATAGAGTGTCTACATCCAGAAGTGTGTCTACATCCAGAAGTTCCCTAGTATGTCTCTCTGCATTGAGTCTTACTCTTGAATAGGAATGTCTTTCTCCATGTAAGTTTATATTGTCTTTAACTGGAAAAAACTTAAGCAGAAAAAAGGCATTCTGACTGTGGAACAGTAGCATTTACAGAGTTTGTCAATGTACTCGTAGTTATATTGATTAATGCTTCAATGCAGACAAACCTGTATGTTCATGTTTTTATGCAAGGACCCTTATCATGCTTCTACATTTAGTGAACCATTCTGACTAATCTCTGCATTTCCAGAGTCTCCTGACGAGAAACACTAACATCAACACTGAAGTTTTAAGTTATTGTCATAATTAAAAACTCATTGCTGGATGAAACTTGGGAGAGAATATACAGGAACAGGGATGATACTACTCTTACTGTATTTGGTTTTTACGTGCCCTAGGCAGATACCATTTAAAGAATGTTTCCTTCCTGAACTATTTATTACTGCCTTTTGAGGAAATGCAGATCAGGAAGAGATAAATAAATCATGTATTATTACTCATATCTCTGTGTTATTGTATATATTTTACTGAAAGCTACAATACCTGCATAACATAACAAATAACTTTTTTTGTTCGTGTGCCAGTACCCACAGGACAAGACGAAAGATGTCAAAGTGCCTGTGGAGTTGCGAATTAACATTTGGCTTGGGCTCAGTGCAGTTGAAAAGAAGTTTAATACCTTTGCAGAGGGAACGTTCAGTGTTTTTGCAGAAATGGTATGTCCATCGTTGCTTTCTTACTTTAAACTTGGACGTGAGTGTTAGGAATTCAATGAAATTGGAGCTCTTTTGAAATTTTTTTTTGCATGCTGGGCAGAAAGGGAGAGTAGTTATTACACTGAAACAAGTAGACCCCATTCAAGGCAATTAATGATCAAGTCCATTGTGCCTACCAGAGGAACTTCAGCACATCAGATTCTGAACTGGTTAATCAGGTAAAAATCTGGTTAACTCCAGTGATTTCAAAGACATTTATTTTAGATTTTTATCAGTGTAATTAAGATTGGGATCTAGACCATTATGTTTTGGCATGTGAATAACCCTTTTATTTTAATTGCTTCTTCATTTCTACAAATGATACTTGGATACAAGTGGTTTTGCTTAATAATGGTTCTTTTGTGGCAGTAGAAGATTTACTGTTACAGGAAAAACTGGTCAAAACCTGTAGATTTTGCTGACAAAAGGCTATAATATGATAACATTTCAATGGTAAGAGTTAATGAATTTGGAATAAAAATGCTTGAAATAGTCCCACAGCATATAATAGAGATTTTGAATGATAATGGTAAGTGGCAAGTTTCTTTTACATGCCCCATCACCTAATGGTGCATATAATCCAATATCAGTAGAATAGCTAATGAAACGACATTTTTACAGAGGCTTGTGTCACCATCGCACCTATGCCTAAATATTCAGTAGTGCTGTAGTAAGTCACTTAAAATAGTCAATGGATGTTCAAAGCCATTACTTAAGTATAGAGTTTAAGAGGCTATTGAATATCTCATTTTTTGCTCTTCACACAGCAATGCAACAATTTTACAGGAATAAGAGCAGAAAACTCAAGACCATCATAAACTACAAATAATTCCATTAGCATAAAGGGAAATATACTATATAAACTGGGCTGATATCAGAATCGTGCCCCTGGTAGCTTCCATGATAAGACTATAATTCAGTTTTACATGTTATGAAAGAAGAGATTATAAATAGGAGGAGATTTGAGATGGAAAAGAATGAGAGGATCATGTGTTTAGGGAACGGAAGAAACTTGTTTGAATAATGTAACGGAATTTTATTTAACAAAACTTTAATTTGGAGGAAGTTTGACTGTAGTTGTAGAGAGGCATTTGAGAAGATAGTTTAGCAGTGGAATCATTGTTTACCAGACAGCATAGAAGAAAATGAAAGCAAGAAATTGATGACATTGCAGAGTAATGTGGGAAGGGAGTACTTAATTTCAGAGAAAGGAAGGGTATAGTAGAATGTTTCAGTTGTAACAGTTACATAAATCTCTTTTTTTTTCTTTTTTTTTTTTCCCTCTCCTAAAAGCTTTTTATTATTCCTAAAGTACTGATTTTTTTCTTTCTTCTCAAACAGTATGAAAATCAGGCTCTTCTTTTTGGAAAGTGGGGTACCTCAGGACTTGTTGGTCGCCACAAGTTTTCCGATGTCACAGGAAAAATCAAACTGAAAAGAGAGTACTTTCTACCCCCGAAGGGCTGGGAGTGGGAAGGAGAATGGATGATTGATCCTGAAAGAAGGTCAGATTTTTTTAATTTTATGCAGGCAGGAATAAAGGAGTTTAATTTCAGAGTGTAGAGTAAAAACTCCTCTCTGTTTTCTTGGCTGAGAAAGAGATTTTTAAGCTGAACTTTCTAGGACAGCAAAAGCCAGCCAATAGTCAAAGTTAGTTAATAACACTAAAATTAACATTACCTTTTTTAAAAAGTAAAATAAAACATACAACAGAAAGAACGCATCCATTTCCTAGGAACCAGCTTACAGTTTAGAAGTCCATGTCATGACGGGCATATTGCCTATATTATCTGTGTCTCAGTGCCTCATCTTTAAAAAAGGGATAATAATAGTTTTCCTTTCCTAGAAAGCTACTGTGAGGATCACTTGTGTCTATGTGAGGTTCTCAGATCCTGCTGTGATGGTTTCAGACAAGATCCTTAGATAGCTAGATTTTCCATAGATAGAAACTTAACTCTGACATCCAGTATAAATCTGCAGTTCATGTTGTGTCAACACCATTACAGCATTTGCATGGTTGTTCGCATACAGTGGATGATTTTTTGTGTTTATTTCACTAAATATTGAGAAGTTTCATTGCCCTCATTAAACAACTGTCACAGGTTCTCTCTCAAACTGACTCAAGGCAGGGGTTGTTTTCAGAACCTAAGGTTGTGATGCCATATGACAATTCCTCCCCCAGCGGACCGAATTCATGAGGTGTCAATCCTCCCCCAGCTCTAGAAGGTTCAGTCTTGCTCTGACAGAGGTTTTCAACTCCTGAGTTGTGCCAGTTCAGCTATTTGTGTGGCCACACTTTAAACCAGCCTGGGTAAATTACTTGTTTCATAAACAAAAGCCAGCATGAGAAAGAGATTATTTTCTTTTTTCTTAACAGAAAAAGTTCAGCCCCTTTTAAATTCTTGTGTTCTGATGGTTAAAAAAAATACAGGACTGTTGCTACAGAAAAACTGTGCAGGACAAATATGTGCTATTATTTGATCCATTTTAAAATCATACCAGTTTATAGGTATGAATGGATGGATTTATTTTCATATTCAATGAAGAGTTTTTATTTCAATGAAGAGTTTTTATTTCAATGAATAATCTGACATGAAGAAAAGCAGTAACAGACATGGAGATATTTTCTCAGATAATGAAAAAAACCCTACTGTTAAAATGCATAAGCATATTTATGCCTTGTATCTGCTTTTACTGGAAAATAATCTGCATGGCTTTATTTGACCAGGAGATGGCATTTTAGAACATACTTTAGTGCTTTTAGTGAATCACAGTTCACAAGTGGAAATCAAGGCTATTTTTTCTGATTTAATGTTCTCTTATTTCTTTTACTTGCAAGTTAGAAAAATATTAGCCAACTGATTACTTGCCTTGTCAACAGCATAAAGGGGAACAAAATTAAGTACATTGTCAAATTTTAGTGCGTAGCTAGATGTGTAAATCTTACAGGTGCGTATAATTGTCATGTGCAGTCTGGGTTTTCCTACACTTAAATGTTTTTTCTTTTTCCAAGAGGAAGTGTTGAAAGCAGATCCTGAATAACACAGCAGTTAAAACACTCCTGCTAATCACTCATGAGTAATGTTCCTCCTATTGCTTACTACTACTAGTTGCTTCAGTTTTAGGAAGACATTCTAAGGAAATAAGTAGCCCTCATATAGGTGAGGGCTACACTCTACTCTGTAATAAATAGAACTTCACAAAGATGGACAATCCAGAATTCCAGCACGTGTGCACATTCTGTACATTGTTTTTATATATTCTCTAGCTAACTAAAATACATTTGGTTTAGTATTATATTTGCTTCGGACTTGCAGTTTGTTGACTGAAGCTGATGCTGGTCATACTGAGTTTACTGATGAAGTATATGAAAATGAGAGTCGCTATCCTGGAGGGGAATGGAAAGCAGCTGAAGAGAGTTACACAGATGTGGTGAGACATATTTTTCACTGGATAAGTAAAGGTTTAAGAGAAGGAGTTCTAGGATTTGCTACACAGTGTATTATTTCATCTATTAATGCACAGCACTGTTATGTTTTCCCTACATAAAAGAATGGAGAAAAAGCTCCACCGCCACGTGAGTTCACGTGTCCTCTTGGATGGATGTGGGAAGATGATGCTTGGAAATCTGATTTAAATCGAGCAGTGGATGAGCACGGTAGGATTTACTTTTTATCTGCTGATTATTAGGACAATCTGTCATAGCTTATACTGAAGGAGGACGCATGTCAAGACTGTAGCAACGTCCTGAGCATGATAGTGGTTGCCCTGTGGAAAAATGTCAAGGAAATATTTGGATAACAGTTATTTAAGGAATCAGATAAAATGACATGGAGAAAGTGTTCACTGTCTGCATCTGTTTCTATTTCCATTTTAATCAGTTTGTTCCATCAAACTCACTGTCCTCATTGAGCCTTTCTTGGATCAAAAGAGACCAGCATTTTAAACAGTATATGTAATAAATGCATTTATAAGTGCCTACTAGAGAGAGAATCACATAATCTAAGAAGCTGTACCATTGGTCTTAACTGCAGCAGAAGATGACAATTTTGAGCAAAAAGCTTTGACAAATTAAAAAAAATGAAGGCTAATGCAAACAACAGTCTACTAACATGAGAGGTTCCAGTTGGGAAAACTGTACGTATAAACAGAGTGCTTGGAAATAGCACTAGAACCCATCCATGTTTGAAATAAGTTTCCAAAACATTTTTCCCAAGCCCAGTGTTAATGCAGTCCAATGGGTAGGATCGGGCCTGTAAGATGTGGATTAGTAGCAGTAATTGGGAGTTTTTTAGAGAAGTCAGAAGCTTAAGTTGGGACTTGAAGCCTCTCTAATTGCACCAAGAATATGTGGCAAAGCCAGGTTTGGATCTATCTGGTAATTTAACTGAGAGTCTTAAGCCAGGGGACAAGTCACCAAGCAATGCTAAGAGGTGAATCAGGAGATCTGGAGACAGGAAGTCAGAACCTGTTTGTGTTGGTCACACACCACACAAGTGTGTGAAGGATTCCTATATTGTTGAAAGCAGAATAACTGCACTGAATTTGTGTGGGAAGGGAGCCATGCAAGACTGATCAGGATGAAATCTTAACAGTATGCAACTGATTATTAGGCAATTCTGAAATGAAAAAGACTTCAAAGTCTTTCTGTGAAGAATCTGATGCTGTTAGAGTTTTTCAGATTAGATGTACTACTAACCTGATCAGGTTAGAAAATCCTAAGCACATAGAGCCACCATTTTTCCTGGAGTTGCTTTGACTTTTATATGCTTGTTACTTACACTAAATTAAAACTGTTACCATCTTAGAAAGTTGTGATATAAACAACCTCATAAGACCATAATTTGGATTCTACAGCAATAGGAAAAAGCAGTCAATCTCTCACAGCAAAGTATTTACAGGATATTGATTTGATGGTTCAAAAAGAAAATGAATAATAAAAGCAAAAGGCAAGGTCGTAGAAGATTCTGGGTGCCCAGAAAACTATAATGAATTTTAATTTATTCTAAAACAGCTGAAAACTCTCAAATAGTTATTGCTTTTAAATATAAGTGAAATAAATAGCTATTTGAATAGAAAAAAAGATTTTGTTTATCTTAAAGAGTACTGATATCTGTCTTAACTGGAACTTCTGGTAGGAGTCTGCAGTAACTTTTTAATAAGAGATCAATCTAAATAAAAGTCTGAGTCCAAAATACCTGACAACTGAATTACAATATGTAGAGCCAAAATACAGTAACAGGTTTACTAATTCTTAAAGTTTTATGATCAGAGTTCAAATATTTGGTGTTCCTTTAAAAGCCAAGCTGCTGGAGTTGCAAAAGTACACAGGACATTCCACTCTTATTTAAATTTAAGGATGAGTTTTCCCTATGGTGAAGTTCTGAGGGAACTGGGGTTGTTTAGCCTGGAGAAGAGGAGGCTGAGGGGAGACCTCATCGCACTCTACAACTACCTGAAAGGAGGTTGTAGCGAGGTGGGTGTTGGTCTCTTCTCCCAAGTAACAAGTGATAGGACGAGAGGAAATGGCCTCAAGTTGCGCCAAGGGAGGTTTAGACTGGACATTAGGAAAAATTTCTTTACTGAAAGAGTGGTCAGGCCTTGGAACAGGCTGCCCAGGGAAGTGGTTGAGTCCCCATCCCTGGAAGTATTTAAGAGACGTGTAGATGAGGCGCTTAGGGACATGGTGTAGTGGGCATGGTGTGTTGGGTTGACGGTTGGACACGATCTTAGAGGTCTTTTCCAACCTTAATGATTCTATGATTCTATGAAAATGTGGTATTAATACACCTAACGGTTGAAAAAACAAGAATGCAAAGAAAAGAACTTAAAATGTATCGTATATGTTTTACTGTTGAGATTTTTATTGTCATATATATTATAACATAGCATCATCATAAAATGTCATCAGTTGCCCCCTAGCTATTGGGCATTTAGGGTTTGCAATATCAAATAGTCTTGTGTGACTAAAGCTTCATCCTCTGTAGGTATAACAACTCTGTTTCCCATGCTTTTCTTCTTTGTGTCTTGCTTGTGTTTCTGGAAATATACCAACTAATCAATTCTGTTTTAGGGTGGGAATATGGAATTACTATTCCTCCAGACACTAAACCAAAGTCATGGGTTCCTGCAGAGAAAATGTACCATACACATCGACGACGAAGAATGGTGCGGAAACGTAAGAGGGATCCAGCTCAAGCAGTAACAGCAGGAAGGGTAAGCAGAAGAGAGATGCAGTCAGAGACTTGCATATTGTAACAGTTTGAGTTTCTTTTTTTAAAAAAAACCGCATGAGATTACTCATTTCCTGAATAAAGAAAAAATTTAATACTAAACAAAAAAATCTAGAACAACCTTGTATGTTTTCATTATATTCCTTTTCTTTGTCTTTTTGTAAATTGATTTTTCCCGCTTTGGTTTATGAGGAGATTATTATGCCTGCCAGAGCAACTGCCGTTTTTTTCCATTACATTTATACAACACTGTGGGTAACAAGGATTTATGTCTTCCAGGGAATGTCACTGTATGAAGATCAAGAAGGATGGGAATACGCTTCCTTGATTGGCTGGAAATTTCACTGGAAACAACGCAGTTCTGATACTTTCCGTCGAAGACGATGGAGACGAAAAATGGCTCCGTCAGAGACACATGGTGCAGCAGCTATCTTTAAACTTGAAGGTGCTTTGGTAAGGGACAGAGTGTCAAAAAAGTCTTTAAAAGTTCGATCTGTTAATTTACAGTAAATAAACAATTAAGTATGTCAGCTATAGTCCCTGAATTGTTAGATTGATATGTAACTGAGGAACTAATACAGTTTATATTGTTTAAATTGTTTAAAGTCTGAAAGAGACCATTGAAGTCAGAGTAGATACTCTTGCATAAGATGCTTATTATTTTATTTTTCAAATTATATTTATTATTACATTACGTGAGATTTAGAGCAAAAGGCCAAATTACTAGGTGAGCCTTCTGTAAGTAAAGTGAAAAGATAGCTCAAGCTTTTAATGCACATAATTTAGATGTATTAACATCAGCACAAGAAACAACAGGCACTGAAATAATTGCCTCTGATTAGTATTTGCATGTATAAACAACCAAACACAAGAAAGAATAGCAAAGTGTTGGAAAAGCCAGAATGTTATGTCACAAATAGATCATCAGAATGTAATTATTCCTCAAGTTTTCAGGTTAACAGAACTTCATAGATGAGCTCTATTTATCAAAATACAAATTGGAGCAAATAATGTGAAAAGGCTACTTTTTCTAAAATAATGATTCTGAGTCTGATTGTATAGCATTAACAAAAGTTTGCACTTTTTTCTTGGTTTGTTTCTCTTTTTTTGCGCCAAATGTCGACCTATGATTCATTGATAGCATTTTCTTTCTCCAGTTAATTTGGTTCTACAGAGTTTAAAAATTCCTGTTTCGGTTTCTCTCCTGACTACATGGAGTGTTGCTAGGATAAAGCCTTAGAGCAGTTCTCTGCAACAGTGCAGTGCAGAAGACCTGCAACCTCTCCTTCAGTAAGAGCTAATAGGTAGCTAGTGTATCTCCAGAAGTAAGACATTCTGGAAAGTAAGATGAAATGACTGGATCTGATTTCTGCACAGCTTCAATGGCAACAAGAAATGAGTAAACATCTTTTAAAGTACATTTACTCAGGAAGGTAAATTCCTCCTTGTCCTGGAGGAGAGACTGAAACCTGTATATTCCCACACACAGTCCACTTCTATCAGGTTCCTTCTGTGTTTGTAAATACATGGTAACTTTTTTCCTATATATAAAACTTCAGGGAGCAGACACTACTGTCGATGACGGAGAAGGGAAGAGTTCAGACAAAACCAAGGAGTCAGCTACAAAGGTGTTTGGTGCCAATACACCACTTGTTTCCTGCTACTTTGACAGTAGGTCCTTTAACAATTCCTTTCTTATAGATCATGTCTGCTTCTTCCTGGTCTCTAACAGAATTGTAATTCTTTGTGTTTTACCTCTAGGTTTATATACCTTCTGTTATAATTACTATCTGATCCTTGATTGGGCCTAAATAGTAGCCTAAATAGGGCTACTAAAAGAAAAATTACAGTTAGTCATTTTGATATTTCAGTCCAGTGTCATGCAGACATTTTTAAAAACTGTATGGAACAGGAATTCTAAAGCTAACTATTGCAGCACCTGAATTTTAGGCTGCCTTAAAGGATGCATTTTTAGCATTAGGGTCCCTCCATAATAATGCAGGGAGCTAAGCCAACAGAAAAGATGTACGTACAGTTAATTTTGTGCTGTTTTAGCTCACTTAGCCAGCTCAGTCTGTAGTCAGACAAATGCCTGACCCAGAGGAAGCAGTAAGACCATGTAGTTGAGCTGGCAAAGTGAACAAAACTGTAACTTTGCCAACCGGGATTGGCTTTAAATGCCTTGGAATCACTGTAATGGGATTCACAAAACTATTGAGATGGGAGCCACCAGTGTTAGGAATAGAGGCTAATCCCATCCACTCCCAAGACTCAAAATCCTTTTTGAGGATCTCTGACTGGAACACTTGTCTTAATTTGGACGCTATAGAATTTGATCTTCCTGCTGGGAATGGGTGCCTAAATCTTAAATCTTGTCTTTCAGAAGCTGAAGAAGATTATTGCAGTTTCTTTTAAATAATGACCACAATAGGAGGAAAATGGCACCTTTTCCTGCCAGAGTTTAGAGGTTTCAGCTCATTGAGGCTATGAGTGGCTCAGATTTTTCCAAGGGCTGAAAGGGTTAGAGCTGACATCTTGTAAAGAAAAGCTGTAGTAACTTAGCCACATGCTGTCCTGGGTTTGGGCCACACTCACATCTTCTTTTTAAGCTATTCCACCTTGCCTGCAGTGATTTTTTTTTTCCCCCTAATCTTTTAGCCAAAGAGACAGAGTTGCAAGTGGAATAATTTCCTACAGCTAATAGTTACAAATGTGAAACTCCCAGGTCCCTGCAACTGCTGTAAAATTAAGCACAGGAATGCCCAGTTCTTGATCCTCTTTGGAGGAGCTAGATTATCACACCGTTTCAAACAGGAATTTTTGAAGAGAAGGATTTTTAGACTATCATAAGGTGAAAAAAGCCCAAATAGCATTAGTGGGTTTTTTTCATTTCTGCTTTAAGTTGTGTTGGAGCAAATGCTCTCAGGTGCTAGCTCATTAGTATTAGTATACTTGTCACTAGAAAAGAAAAGCAGAAATGTTATTACAGTGCTTGTGCTTGAGTTAAAATGTGTAAGGCATTTTTATAAACTCAGAATATCTTCATTACAGAAAAGAAGCCTGTATAATGCAGTTGAACTTTTTTTATTTATTTGATACAGGAGTATATACTTACCACCTTCGCTGTTACGTCTACCAGGCAAGAAATCTCATGGCTTTAGACAAAGACAGTTTTTCAGGTATGGAAAAATCCTGCTAATGGTGCAGAAAACCCACTTCTGTAATGAACTAGTGACTCGATTTAGCTATAGAGTATCTTAAATCCTTAAGGTCTGTGCATAGGTGCCAGCTACTGAAACTATGCCATAAAGGAAGTCTCAGCTTCATTACGTATGATCCAGATTTGGTTAGTACTGCCCCAGAAGCTGCCAAAAAAGTAGTGCTCTGAATGTGCAGCCAACAAATTCCCAATGAGGGAACAGGAATTCAAATAAAGTCTGAATTTCCCATGACCAATCCTTTCGCTATGCCTTAGCTTCTCCTTCTAACCAAAGTCTATATGCAGTTCCTAAGCTGTCCTGCAGGAAGCTTGCACAAAAGCAAAGATGAAGAAAGCTGGATGGCTGTTATGTCACCAACTGCCTCTCAGTGTTCAGTATTTTATATTAATTCATTACTGAGATAAACTTGTAGAAAACTACACTGTGCCTTACTAATAAGCATGGGTTTTGTTTGTTTATACAAGTGTACCTGTTGCCCTTTTGTTTCCAGCTCTTAGGTATTCCAACAGTGTTGTATCCATTTGGCATCTCTGTAGTCAGGCTAATTCAATACTCAGGTTATCAAGTATTTAATTTTTACTAATTAGAATTAAAATTCCACTGGGAAGTCAGAGAGCAAATTGAAATTAGATTCTGTAAGAATGTGACTTTACTCTTCCTATAAATAAGTTCAGCCAAAGATAAAGATGAAATGAGCAGCTTAGAATTTTCTTTCCCCATCAACCTCCATTTGCATCCTTCTTTTTCTCCCTGTTTTCATTAATACTTGAATAAGTGTAATGCATTTGTTAATTTGTTACAGAAAATATAGAGCTATAGATATTTTAGTGCTGTGTTCTGAAATTAGGGAGTTTTTGTACAGCTGCCTGTGTATATTTGGTCTTACTTCAATATGCACCACTTAAAAGCAATACAAAGAAACAATAATAAATGCCTCTAATTTGCGTATGTAGAATTCAAGATAGGTACCTCAGATGCAGTCACACATAAACTAGCACATCTACATTTTATTTTCCTCTAAAACTAGTTTGAAGAGTTAGATAAATTTTGTAAAACTCTGATCAGGTACCTAGCCAGAAGCTGTTGAAACTGACCTAAAGATAACCTTTAAAATAGCCTCTAGTACTTAGTAATTGCAATTTGTACAGGAAATGTTAATAACTATCACCAGATACCTTCTACAGAGCTCTTGATGATTTAAACACCTGCCAAACACTGGGCCTAGACCACTTCAATCATTCAGCTGTTTCACAAGAAGAGGTTGCTGTAAATAAGCATGTTTGAAACTAAAGCTTGATCTGAGCGACATAGCCTGGGAGAATGTGTTGTTTGGCAACTAGTCAGAGCTAGAATTATTTGTATTATTTATGAGGCTGTACAGTTATATATCAATGGAGACAACAAAAAAAAAGCTTCTACGGATAGTATTTAAGAGGAGATTAGTATAGCCAGTGTTTCATTTTAGTTTTCAGGTTCTCTTTCTGATTTGCAAGATGTTTTATCATTTTCATTTATTGCTCTCTTAATCACGACTTGTATAAAGGAAGCTATTTAGTAATCAAATGGAATTTGCTCTATTAAACCTAAATTATGTGTGGGCTTTTGTTTTGTATAGAATGGCTTATAGAACTGGTAATGACAGAAGAAAAATTAACATACTATATTTGATAAAAATTGTGCTTGTTTGCCTTATGGCTTGATGGGGTTTTGTTTGTAACTCTCTGCTTTTAATCTTTGTATGATATTTCAGATCCGTATGCTCATGTTTCTTTCCTCCATCAAAGCAAAACAACTGAGATCATTCATTCAACTCTAAATCCTACATGGGACCAAACTCTCATACTTAATGAAATTGAGATCTATGGGGACCCACAGACAGTAGCCCAAAACCCACCGAATGTTGTTATTGAACTTTTTGATAGTGACCAAGTGGTAAGTGAAGCTTTTTACCCTGATTGCTTTTTTATTTATTTATATTAACTGAGAATAACATTAATGGCTACAATTGCTATTTTTGGTTGCAGGGTAAAGATGAATTTCTTGGAAGAAGTGTTTGTTCCCCCATGGTCAAGTTAACCCCAGAAGAGGACATCACACCAAAACTGCTCTGGTATCCTGTAACAAATAACGGCAAAGCTAGTGGAGACATTCTTTTTGCTGCAGAACTTATTTTGAGGGACAAGGTATACATTTCTTTTTTTGTGTGTATGTGTACGTATATATAAAATATATTGACAGTGAGTCAGAATGTGAAGAATTGTCTTAACACTTGCAAGGTGTTTCATTTAAGGAAGATGAGAGAAACTAATACTCATGTTTGTGTCTTAATAGGGTGGCACCAACCTTCCAATTCTTCCATCACAAAGAGCACCAAAGCTTTACATGGTACCTCAAGGAATCAGACCAGTAGTTCAACTCACTGCTGTTGAGGTATGGTTTATTCTTAAACTAACTGAATACAAGTACAGTCATCTCATCCTCTAGATAGTAAGTTTGTGTATTTGCTTCAAGAAAAAAAAAGTTTCATAGTGAGAAATATGGGGGATTTTTTTCTTTGTTTTTGAGTTTCATTTTTTCCATTAACTTTTCCATTAACTTGAAATATTTTGCCAGTCACATTTTATTATTGAAAAGACTTAATTTCTTCTTTCCTACTTTTTGAGTATCGTATTAAACATATTGATATCTCTCCCACTTTTGCTGATATTGGATTTTATTTTACAGATTCTGGCTTGGGGGTTGCGGAATATGAAAAATTACCAACTGGCACCTGTTACGTCTCCGAGTCTCATTGTGGAATGTGGGGGTGAAATGGTAGAATCTGTGGTGATCAAAAACCTCAAAAAGACACCAAATTTTCCATCTTCTGTTCTCTTCATGAAAGTTGTAAGTTGCAAAAAACTATATACCAGCTATCTATAGCAAAAACAGTTATCCCGTACTTTTAAAGGTCAAGGATTTGTTATGCAAGAATCATAGAATTATTTAGGTTGGAAAAGACCTTCAAAGATCATTGAGTCCAACCGTAAACCTAACACTGCCAGTCCACCACTAAACCATGTCCCTAAGTGCCACGTCTTTTAAATACCTCCAGGGATGGGCACTCCACCGCTTCCGTGGGCAGCCTGTTCCAATGCTTGACAACCATTTTGGTGAAGAAATTTTTGCTAATGTCCAATCTAAACCTCCCCTGGCACAACTTGAGGCCATTTCCTCTCGTTCTATTGCTTGTTACCTGGGAAAATGAACAGAAAAACTTGCAAATCCTTTTTTGACTTAACATAAGCAATTTACTGAGCCTAAAAATTCTAATAAAGGTCATGTAAACATGTCTGTACAGTCATTGATAAATTATACAATTTTATATGCACAATCCAGTGCAATATATATATATATATATATTTGAAAAGGCATCAATTTACCTGTAGATGTATGGCTACTTTCCTACTGCTAGGATGGGAGCTGTGCAGTGCAAGAGTCAAGAAAATTCAAGATTTGAGGCAATTAAAATTATTCTTACTGACTTCTATTGAATCATAATATAAGGTTAGAAATTTTCATTCACCATACAGCCATAGAACATAGTAGTTCAATATTAAATAAATGAAGTAACAGCTCTAATTCAGGGGGGAAGTCTTTATTCTTCGTTTTCCTTCTGTTTGCATTATAAACAAAATCTAACCTTTCATTTTTAGCTTTTGCCAAAAGAGGAGTTATACAGTCCATCTCTTGTTATTAAAGTAATAGACCACAGACCATTTGGACGGAAGCCCATCGTGGGACAGTGTACTATTAATTTACTGGAAAGCTTTCGCTGTGACCCCTACACTACTAAAGAAGACATTGCACCGCAACTGAAAGGTAGACAGCTGGAAAATGAAAAGTTCCACTTTCTTATGAGATGCTAGAATAACCTATCTTCAGTGTTTACTCTGCATACTGTACTGATGAATAGCCATCTCATGTTGTGTACTTATTTGGAGATAATGTGATCTGAAAGAAAAAAAAATCTAACTCAGAGTATTAATTAGTGCAATATTCTGTGGAGCATAAGAGGACAGAGTGCAAAGGCAAGTCCACACTCAGACTTAGTGTACTGGTTCCCTGAAGTTCCTCTTTAGTATCAACTTGGAATTTAACTACCTGCACATTACCCCTGCACTAAGTACCAAAGTAATGATCCAGTATTCCAGCAAGAATGCTCTGAATACAATGCTGACATTTTCCGCTATACTTTTTCTAAGTTCTACTCTTTTTTTAATTCTATATATTTGAGAAATGTTTGCATATCCTGGACAAAAATATATTGTGTATTTTTAGCAAAAAATGGCAACTAATTGCTTTCTTTAGAGGATCAAACTTACAGCCAATGAATTATTTTACATCTTCCATAACTGTTTGGATTTCAAATCTGATGAAGATGTTTAGTAGATACTTCTCCTACACTGTATTGCCTTAATAAAATCTTTGGCTTACAGTTAGTCTACTCTCTGCTGCACCTCGCCAGGATACGGTAATTGAAATGGAAGACACACAGCCACTGCTAGCAGCTCAGGTAATCTTTGAAATTTGATGCTTGACTTTCTTCTTCAGATCTGTGATTTCTGAGAAACTACCTAGACAGCAAAACTGTCAGAAACATATGCAACCTTCTGGAAAGCCAATGGAATAAAGTTACTTTGTGACAGGAAAGCAAAGGAAACATGTTAATCATTTTAACCTCTGTCTTTGTATAGTAAACATCAAACTATAGCTTTTTTGCGTGGTAAAGTTAGCTACCCAGTAGGTTAAGAATGAATTCACTTGTTCAATAGCTACTGAAAGCATATGATAGAACATTACCCGGTTGTCCACCATTGATGGTTAGAGCAGCCTGATCTTACACAGACTGAGCGGTTCTAAATAAAGGAGCTAGAAGTAGGTGTATGCTTTGGTGGGTACAGAATCAAAGCCATGGTAACACAGACCTTATTTTTTTTATCACAGTCGTGGCTTTGCCTCTCTCACCATGAAGTCATCCAAAACTGATACCACTGAAACAATTTTTTCTGCACTAACACTTATTTTCTTCCTTTTCTGTTGTGCCTTGTGAATCTCTCTACTACTCTGATTCTTTCAGGACCACCACAATACAATTTTACTTTCCAGGTAAAAAATAATTCAGCTTGCAGAATTTTACTCTTGAGTTGAAACATGAATGAAGACAAATTCCAGACAGTACATTTTCAAGGAAAAATTTTCAATTATTTTAGGACTGTAAAATGTTCTAGAAGGTGTTTTCGTAAATTTCTGATGGCCTGTTATTTTAAAGGAAGCACAAAAGTTATGCCCTTTAATATAGTCATTTTTAGGCTCTTAATCCACAACTTTGATTTTTCAAAAATGCAGAATTTTTTATTTTGTCACAGAGGTCCCAAAGTAAATACTACTGAA
The DNA here is from genome assembly GCF_964195595.1 of Calonectris borealis. Lineage (NCBI taxonomy): Eukaryota > Metazoa > Chordata > Aves > Procellariiformes > Procellariidae > Calonectris > Calonectris borealis. The sequence goes on from NC_134318.1 coordinate 26,056,282, forward strand.
TTTAAACTTTCGAACTCTCACTGCTATTTGAGTATATTATTGATTGCATTGTTCTTTCTTCATTTCTTCTTCTGTATCCTAATGTCATGATATTCAGACTCTAATTTAAGTATCTCATAGACTATGTTCTTGTATTTACTTTCATCATGCATGTAAATTGTCCTTAATATTTAATTTAGAACAGTCTCTAACTTTTATCTGAATTAGACTTTCTGTTCTAATATAAATGCTTTATAGCTGATACAGAGAATTTTTATTTCCTTTAAAAATTTTAAGAAGAGAGATTAAAAAAAATGAAGAAAACTTAGCACTTTGAACTCACTGGCAAAAGTGGTTGAATTTGTGATAGCTGAAATCAACTAAAGAGGGAAAATTTTAAGTGCTACATAAGGTGAAACATAATTTCTCCTAGAGTTTGACATCACCCGAGCCAAATATATTATAACACTAGATACAATGATAACATCCATATGAGAGAGGAAAGAATATTCAAAACAATTCAAATTGAACCAAGTACAACTGTGGAAAGTTGTAAGTGATATGCAGACAACACCCTGAGGACACAAAATGCCAAAATTTCATCAATTACATTCCAATTTCCAGTGTTTAAGCAGTATGACAACAGCACTCAGCAAAATGGCTTCTCCAACAACAGTGCATGTATGTATGTACCAAGCTAATTGCATGGAGATGACCAGAAGGGGGTCGCATGGGGGAAGAATGTTAATGTGATGTGGTCATGAGGCTGTACTTCTCTTGGCAATTATTCTGTAGAGAGATCTTGGAGGAGATGGTGCTCATAAGTCTAGTATGATTAGTTACAAGTATTAAGGTATCCTTCTTCTGAAAGTCTTACCACGTGCGTACAATATGTATGAACTATTACAAACTTTTTTTGTGTGTCAGCTTATTTGGAATCTATGTAATAAAAGCACCAAAATCAACAGGAATTATTTAACCATACTATTAATATTTAAACTTTGTTTCAAAGTCTACTTTCTGGAGAATAAAATAAATCTACAGTAAATAAAATTCTAACGCTAACTGTTCTAGGGATCCACTGTATCTCTTCATTTTTTGTTCCATAATTTCAAGATGTTCAAAAAGCTAATAGTTCAGTGTTAGTGTCTTGAAAACTTAATGTATAACAATCTACAGTGAAGTCACTGGGTACATTAAAAAATGGACAGTAACCATCACATGATCTTTACCATGTGAATATTTCACTCCAAAATCTCAAATTTATCATATGGCATTTTATTCTGTGTTTTGGCATTCTGTGAGCACATCCTGCTTACCAGTCTTAGTAACAGTAATATGCAAATATTGAAGACTCATAATTTGCTTTGGGGGTTTTTAAAGAAGGTCTTAAGGTTTCGATTTGTTTTTTTTCTTAACCTCTTCTTCCCAAAGCTACCAGTGCATTATTTGAAGAGACATTTGAAGGTATATCAAGGGGAAAAAAAAAACCAAACTCCCAAACCCTAATTTAAACTCTTCCAACATTATGCTTTGATGAAAGATTCAGAGTTCTACACAATATATGTTGTGAAAAGGCTTTAAATTGGGAGTTTAAATTATTATTGCATAATTATGCGAGCTTTCATGTTGTCAACATTACAAACCAGTGTTAAAACAAAGTCAAATTTAAATATGGCAAAGTATTCAAAATTACCTCATGAATTCTGCCTCTAAGTTTTGCAAATCACTAATGATATGGTTTCGGAGAACAAATCACTCCAATTGCCTTTAGAAAATTTGACAGACCCACGGAAATCTGAAAAAATTATGCTGTATTTCTCATTTGAATTTAGACAAGACTACTAAAATACAGTGGACCTGAGCGTCCCAGCAAGATAATTACTTACAGAGTAAAAGTGGGAGTAAATGAGTATGATATACCAGAGTGATGTCCTGACCTATTGATGCATTTGGCTTGCATTCATAAAGTGGTTTGCATATTTCTTCTGCTTTGCACAAAAATTTATGGATTACGCTTTTAAATTAAAACACAACACTAGCACAAATCACACTTGCTAATCATGGCTTCCAAATGGGCTGCATGCTACTTCCTTTTCATGGACTATTGAGTCATAATTACGGTATCTGTGATTTAGCAGGTGAAGCATTTTGGATTGTGCAGATTGTTACTACACTTATATGGATGCATCTGTAGACATGTATACTGGTTGTTACTGTACTTTATAATTCTTCACGTTTTTTTTCAGACTCCTGAAAATCCACAGCCTGTAAACAATTGGAAAACGATAGTAGAAGGAAAAGGGAAAAGGCTGTTGAGCATTAGCAAATTGTTTTATAAAGAAATAAATATTAAAAAAGGGCAAAAAAATCACTTGAATTTTATGTATGTGAAATTTGTTTGGAAAAGAATCTCTGGAATAGATTCAGTTTTGTAAGTGCTGTTAAAAACATTTTTCATCTGAAATAAATTAGATCCGGTGCTCCCTGCAACCACAGATGAAAGCAGGGAATGATGCTACTGTGGAAATCAATAAATAGAATCCAGAGTGTAACACTGCAATGATACAATAAGAAAACCAAGTTTTGCTTTGTTATGTGAAGAACAAAGCACAGGGTGATAATGTCTTACAGTGCTGAAAACTTGCTTTTTAAAGTATTTATATATATGCGCTCCAGTTTAACATCTAGGACATACTGACAGCAGCAGGAGAAAAAAAAAAAGTTAAACACATGGTGTCTGAATATTCTTCAGAAGTATTTATAAATTATTGATGTTAGTAGTAACTTACTTTACATACATACTATATATAAAACCCTGAACTTTTAAAGCCTATTTAACTGTATAAAATTCTACAAATCATATCCTTACCATTGTTTTTATTTTGCTCTTTTTTTATGAATTAATCCTCATGAGCAGCTTACAGAAAAGGTAATGTATACTACTTTTAAAAATCTACACATTGCTTTCTTGTAAATGAGATCTCCAACTGAAAATCAGTATACCAATACTGCCTCCTAAATTAGCATTTTAAGTGTGTAGATGAGAACAGTAATCTCTGAAAATGTTTGACATAAAACCTACAATCAACTTGTAAAATCGTAAATTTAGGAAAAATATGCAAGACTGAAATAATAACCCCTAGATATTAAAAAAAAAACCACCCTCACATTTAATGATCTGTATAACACTTTAAGACTCTCTTTAAATCCAAACAATCTTATAGATTTTCTCAAATTTACACAGTGAATGAATACTATTCATTCTATTCATACACAGTAAATGAATACTGTTCATTACCAATTGAAGTATGTTTTCAGGGGCAAATAATTATATTATGCAATCCCTATGGATAAATACAGAAAATAGCACTCTGTTGAACAAGGTGATTATCAGACTTAAAAAAAAAAAAATATATAAAAAAACCCATAAAAATACTGTCTTAATGGAATGTATAGATTGCTAGCATCTACGGTTTCATGAGGCTCATTGAAGTATTACTTTTAAGAGAGCAAGACTCACTGCTCCTTCTTTTCAACTGCATTTGGTAAACATCAAGGTAAATATCCCACTGCAAGATTCTGTCACGGTACAGACAATCTCCACTGGTTTTAATGGAATGATGTATGGTTAGAGCAGTTACAGGTCTGTAGCAGTGTTATTATATGGCAACAGTTTTGAAATAAATGGGAATGTTGAAAGCAAACTAGCACATTTATCCCTCAGGAAAAGGTTTTCAACATGTTCACTGTAGTTTTTACAGTCATACAATTCGTGTAAGGAACTGCTTAGGGACATGGCTTAGTGGGCATGGTGGTGTTGAGTTGATGGTTGGACTGGATGATCTTAGAGGTCTTTTCCAACCTTAATGATTCTATGATTCTAATGAATACCAGGTATGATGGTGTTTTTCCTTAACAGCTGAAACAATAACTGCACCAGCTAAGTGTACATTCACTTCCTCTGACTTAAGTAATCTTCCATCTTTTTAGCCTTAATATTTGCATTCTAATTCTTTCAGATGAACTTTTGATATTACTTAACTGATAGTAAATTTTAGAGTATACAATCTTTTAGTACGCTTAACTGTTCACTGTTTCGGCTGTACAGCATGATATAAAAGAGGCTTTATCTCCCAATAAAAGACTTCTTTATTTGGTTTTCTTTAAGGAGGAAGAAATTGTTGATTGGTGGAGCAAATTTTATGCTTCAGTAGGAGAACATGAAAAATGTGGACAGTATATTAAAAAAGGATACGACACGCTAAAGGTATTGCTCAGGATAAAATAAATTAACATATCTCAATGTTTATAGGCCCAAAACCTGGTCAGAGCTGTGCCCTTTATTTTTTTAAATGCTCTTCAAAATGCAACCATACATGATTTCTTGTAAAGGTCCATTACTAATTCATGTGGTGAAATGAAGGTTTTAAGAAGATATTTTTGCTTCTTTTCTAATTAACTACATTTATTAAGAGATCTAACCTTCAGTCAAATGGAATTCTATTCTTGACTTCTTTAGGTGCCAGGCAGATCCTAAATAAACATATACATTGAAAAAGTATGAACACAGAGGATCAGTACTTTTACTGTCTGTTGGTTAAAAGTTGAAGCCAGACCACTTTCATTTCTCATCTAATACACCTAATGAAGAAAGTAAAGATAAGCTTGTGAAATGCTATTTACTCTGTTTTTAACAAGGCCTAAATGAAGCTTGATAGCATGTTCTCCAAACATTGCATTTGCTTCCACTTCGATGTAAAAATAAAAATAGTTCCAAATATCTTCCTTAAGATATTCCACCAAACATACGATACACTTCGCAATGCCACAATGGTGGAGCTGATATGTATGATAATTTCTAAATTGCACGTTTTTCGTTTTCATTTTTCTTTTTTTAAGGTATATGACTGTGAATTGGAAAAAGTACCTGAATTTAATAGCTTAACAGACTTCTGTGATACATTTAAACTATACAGAGGCAAATCTGAGGACAGTGATGATCCGTCAGTGGTTGGCGAATTCAAGGTAAATTTCAAATAATGGGCAACAATCAAATGCTAGATACAGTCTTTTGTATGTAACTGGTTATCATTTGGATGTAACTGCAAGCATTTCAGTGTAAATACGGATGCATGCGTTAACAGGGGCAACAGATGCTCATAACTACTTAGGTACAGGCCCTTCTCTTTCAAACAACATACAGCTACACATTGCTCACACTAAATGTGATACATGTTAATTTAAAAGAAATATTATTCCTGCTAATGTGATCTTCCCTGGTACCTGTGGAACAGAACCTTCCCAGATAACCTCTTGAAGAGGGCTAAAGTTTCACCTGCAGCTGTTCTAAGCGAAGTACATTTTTAGAATGAATTTGGAAAAGGTATATTTTGTACTATTTCTGTGACTCTGTCTATGACTTTTAAAGATTAAAATAATGTTAACATTGTATGTAAAAAAAAAATCAAAAAACAAAAACAAACCACCACAAAACCAAAACCCAAACATTAAATGATGCTTTTGGAGAGGGAAACAAATATGAAGTATGTAAAAGAGCTGTATTGATTTAAATCGGCTAAGGATATAACCTTGCCTGTGTAGTAAGTCTTATCCAAAACCCACTAAAGTAAAACAAAAGACTTCTAAGTGACTGTGGATCAGGCTATAATTTTGCTATTCCTGTATAAAACAGAGTGTGTACATGTTGGATAAATAAGAAAAAACAAACCTAGCAGAGTGACTTTTCTACATTTATCTTGACTGAGTCTTTATGTTATTTTTTAGGGATCCTTTAAAATCTATGCGTTACCTGATGATCCCACTATTCCAGCTCCTCCTCGCCAGTTCCGTGAGCTACCAGACAGTGGGCCTCAGGAGTGTATTGTGCGAATTTATATTGTTCGAGCTTTGCAGCTTCAACCCCAGGATAATAATGGGCTGGTGAGACTTTTTGCTTTTGAAATGTCTGTGAGCTAACTCTGCTGTAGTATATTTTAAATAAAGTTAGTCTTGATAACTATTTCTTAACAATATTTTTTTCTTATTTTAAATAGTGTGATCCTTATATAAAAATATCTTTAAGTAAAAAAGTCATTGAAGACAGAGATAATTATGTGCCTAATACTCTCAACCCGATTTTTGGCAGGTAACAAACTTCTTTGTATTTTCAATTTATTGTATTTTAGAATGTTTTCCTATTTTTTAAGATAAACCATTATTTGAAGTATCCAATGCTCTATTCATAGTTATATACTGACAGTTAATTGTGAGTAAAGTTGCATAAGGCATTTCCCTTTGAAATCACTGGGCAACACAGGTGTTTGGCTGGTCTATAGATTTTCTGTATCACATGGGTCAAAGTCAAACAATGTATGTGTCTTAAAACCGCCCTGTGTTATGCATACAAGAAATAACAAAATATGCTTATAGAATATGGAAAAAGTTTTAACTCTGAAAACTACTTGGATGTCACAATGAGTAATCAGCTTAATATGTATTCCCAGTACACTGGTCTTTCCTTCAAAGGCTAATGATATTTTTTAAATATATTAATAGAAAAATACTAATTAGGAATGGAGAGGTTCCATCACCTTTATAATTACTAATGAAATTCTGGGTCTGGTTTGGTGTCCAAAGTTAGAGGAGGATTTTGATAAATTAGGAAGTTGGGAGGACTAGAAGGATTATAAAGAGTTTGGAAAGCATACTTTGCAATGACATGCTATAGGATTTCAATTATTCAGATTATGCAAAGAAATAGACAGCAAAGAAACTTGATCACAGGTACAAAGTACCATCAAAATTCCAAGTTTTTTCAGAATGATTCTGGAAGACAAAGTTAAAAAGTTAGACTAGAAATAAAACAAGCCAAAAAAAAGATGCAGAGAATAATTAATCATGGAATACTTTACCTCAAGGGTAATGGATTCAGCAGCAGTAGAAACCATGAGGCTACATATCTTGAAAGTAAATTCAGAGAATTAATTTGAGAAAACTCTACAGTCTGTTTTGTGTAAGACAGCTAGATGACAGAATAATCCCTTCTAGTCATAGAAGCTTAACATTTGGACCGTATTTTTTAAGGCTCCAACTGTGTTTGTATTGTGGTAAAAAAAAATTAAAAATTTCTAATCATACAGAAACTATGGATTGAACAACCATCTTTTTTCCAGAGTGGCTGGCAGAGCCACACTAGTTTCTTTCTCAGTCCCAATTCAAGCTGCTGCACAGAAAACATCTAAGTATTACATTGTGCAGAAAGGAAGGATATAATAACTATAGGAGTACAAACGGAATTATTAATAAGTGCTAATAGAAATTGGAGCACCAGTGGTAACTACTGCTGGATTTATCAGCATTGGAAGCATCCCTTTAATATCTTGTAAAGGCTATTGCTCAAAAATAAAGTAAAAAGTGGGTTTTTTAAGATTTTTTTTAAGGTTTAAAAAGTATTGCTCAAAAGAGCAATAGCGTTAACTGGACATTTTTATGTTTAGAATGTATGAACTCAGCTGCTTCTTGCCTCAAGAAAAGGATCTGAAAATTTCAGTCTATGACTATGACACATTGACTCGTGATGAAAAAGTGGGTGAAACCATAATTGATCTTGAGAACAGATTCCTTTCTCGTTATGGATCTCACTGTGGCATCCCACAGCAGTATTGCATGTAAGTCATTTTGTCTATTGTAAATTTTTATCTGTAAGATCTAAATTTTTATCCCGGTCTCTGTAAAAAAAATCTGGGCTTCCTTCATCTTAATTATATGGTTAAAAAACAATGTTATGGTTTCTCATGGGTGTTTGTTATTTTCACTCTATCACCTGAATTCCAAGTTAAGCTGCAACGTCTTCAGAAGAGCCTTGACTGAAAACCATGATGTCAAACATTTTAATATTCTCTCTACACGGTCATGTGTGTTATTTCTGTCCAGAGAACACACACTTAACAGAATTTTCTGACCTACTCATGGAAATAAATATGAAAGCATCTGTTAGCGTACATTATTTTGATATGTAAAGAAAAAAAGCACTCTGTCTTGGAAGGTAATTGAGCTAGTACAAAATTATGTCACTGTATCAAACTGAAGTGGCCTCAATCTAGGCAGTTACAGTGCTGTCCTTTCTGAATTAGTTTAATAATTACATTTTACATGAACGTGTAAATGCCCTGAATAATGAATAATTTTAGGATGTGTTTCTGTTGCTTTCCTAAAAGTTCAGGTGTGAATACCTGGCGTGACCAACTAAAACCAACCCAGTTATTGCAAAATGTAGCCAGGTTTAAAGGTTATGCTCCTCCTGTCCTCTCTGAGAATGGTAGAAAGATTAACTACGGGGGACGAGACTATAGTTTGGAAGAAGCTGGTGAGCTTGTTCACTTATTTTATATTTCTGTCTTAAATTCATATTGATACAAATATAAAACTTTTCAGTTATTTATGGCAAATTAGAAAAAAATCTGATTTTTTTTAATGTTGAGCACAGTTTTCTGCTCAATTTTAAATATCTGATTTTAAATTTTTTAAAAAGTTCAAATGCAAATTCTTGTTCATGAGACCCTGTTCTTTTTCTGTTTCTTTTATTTCAGAAGCTAACAAAATTTTGCATCAGCATCTTGGTCCAGGTGAAGAGCGGCTAGCCCTTCATATCCTCAGAACCCAGGGTTTGGTACCCGAACATGTGGAGACGAGGACCTTATATAGCACCTTCCAGCCCAACATCTCCCAGGTACTATGAACCGGTTTACTTCTGGTTTCTTGAATGCAGAAATGGAGCACTCCTGCATTTATGTCATGCTGTCAATAGAGTGGTATCACTCAGGGGGAAGAGGGCTACAAATTACTATTACTTGGCTGAGAAACTAGAGCAGGTTAGTCTAGAAACATAACAAAACGCAGTTATGTTTTGCCATTAAGACCCCCAAATGACACCTTAAGCACTGACAGAGTAGAAATTGGGAAAGATTTATTATTACTTTGTTAGTGAAATAAACTGGAATATGTATTTAATACCTCACCAACAAAAAAGGAGACAGCCTGGCTCAAGAGCTTCCTAGCTACATTCAACAAATGAGATCAAACTTGTCATTTCTCTACAAGGTCCAGAGGTGCTAGTTTAAACACGAAGTCTTATATTGGACCGCTCTGTTAGAGAGGAGCAAATGCTAACATTTGTTTTCTAGCATTTACTATTTCACCAGTGGTTGTTTTTTTAAGAAGTTGCTGCAGCGACCGGAAAACTTATCTGCAAAAATAAAGGGGATTGCATTTGAAATAGAGTATAAAATCTGCAGTGGTTGCCTTACTTCAGAGTCTAGTTAAGGAGACTGATCATCTACACTGGGTAGGCCACCAGCTGCAAACTATCAGCCACATGTAGGACGCTTTACTTAATACCACCTCTGAGAGAACAGAAACTTGGACCTACAGCAAGAGAACTATTTAGGCACCTCACTTGCACTGAATTCACTAGGAATTAACATCCCTACCGTCTTCTGAATTCTTGGCATTGTTGATCAGAAGCAGCTTATATAACGTGAGGGATTGGGCTTGCTCCTATCTGAAGTCTGTACAAGTTCTGACATTGGTAGCATGAGTGAGCTCTGCTCTGTGGCTAAAATTAGTACTAAGCATGTGAATAAGCAGTTCCATGGAATTACCATGACAAACCTGTATGCAACAAACAATCCCTCATCCATGTTCTCCACTGCTACAGGGAAAGCTCCAGATGTGGGTTGATGTTTTCCCCAAAAGCTTAGGACCTCCAGGCCCTCCCTTCAACATCACTCCCCGAAAAGCCAAGAAGTGAGTATCCGTATATACTACACACCATCTGGCAGCCCAGACAAAGGCAATTCAATTCTCTTTCCCCAAACATCTTCTCTCTTAGGTATATCTTGCGGGTGATTGTCTGGAACACCAAAGATGTCCTTCTGGATGAAAAGAGCATCACAGGGGAAGAAATGAGTGACATTTACGTGAAGGGGTAGGAGCACCCTGTCATGTAACACAAATGAATGATGTTCAGAGTGTCCTGGGAGTGCCTAGACCATAGGTTCCAGAGATGATTTGGTTCAGCCAAGTCAATGCACACTACAGCCTCTGAAACTGTGCTAACCTCAGAGAAGTACAGAAGTATTATGAGATAAAGCATGACCAGTTAACGTGCAGTGAAAGATCCCAGAAGTTCATCTCTTGAAATGGGAAGCAGCTGAAAAGATAGTGAGTTAGCTTTGGTGCTGCATAACGTGGATTCTTACTTTTTACGTTTCCTACACTTAATGTAAAAAATTCAATAGAAATCAGAGAAATATACTACTAGGCTATTGATCTAATTTCTCCTAAAAAACAAATGAAAAAACCCCACCAACAACTCACCACTGATACAGTGCTGGTCTTAGCAGATCTGAAATTCAGTTCAGATGTTCCTATTTACAATGCCAAATTTACAATGCCAAACGGAGAAAGGGTGTGAAAGACTCTCCAGCCCTCTGGGAGCAACTCTTATAGCTTTTTTGCAACCACTTAAAGAAAGTTGTACTGGTTACAGTACAAAAAAGCACCAGTGTAGTCCCACGGCAAACACCAGACACATCTCTTTCTATTTTCAGATGGATGCCTGGTAATGAAGAAAATAAGCAGAAAACCGATGTTCACTACCGATCATTGGATGGTGAAGGGAACTTTAACTGGAGATTTGTTTTTCCTTTTGACTATCTCCCAGCGGAGCAACTCTGTGTAGTTTCCAAAAAGGTAAGTATTTCTAAAGATTTCAATACTTAGAGTACAGATTGTAATTAGTCTGATAATTTTGTACCTACATATTGAAAGAGACACTTTGGCTCAGTTCTGCATTCTTTTCTCAAACTGCTATTGCGAACAGATGCAATTTTGCCTTTAAGCCAGAACAACACACTGGCAACAGCAGCAGTCTCCTCTTAGCAAGGGCAAGATTAGATCCTTTACACTTCCACCAACCCCAGAATTCACAAGTACTAACAGACCACGGCTTTGAATTTTCATAAGTAATTTTAAAAAGGTGCTTGGGTTTTGTTTTTTAAAATTTTAGGAACATTTTTGGAGTCTTGACAAGACAGAATTCAGAATCCCACCCAAACTGATCATTCAAATATGGGATAATGACAAGTTCTCCTTGGATGACTATCTGGGTAAGACTTCTAAGAAAAGAATTATTGTTGTCTCAAAGCAAGAAATAAAAATTAACAATTTTAAATTATCGCACGAGGATTGTGTTTACGAAGTGAGCCACTGAGCATGCAAATACACTCCTGCTTTCTCACACAGTACAGGGTTACTTGTGCTCATGAATGAATGAGTGAATATTCACTCAGTAAAGGCCAACTTGCAGATAAACCTAGTTTCCATTCAGGTAAGCCCTATCACAAAATGCATGAAATGATAATATGCATGAAAACTTACTTTGCTCCTTTTTTTAAGTAAAATTACTTAAAACAAGAGTACGTCAATTCTAAGCAAGAGTATTGACATAAGGCTGTAATTTAGGTTAAGCAATCTACTTCACAGCATTATTAATCCCTACTTTTTTGTAGAGATACTGCTCTGCAGAAGATTCTCTGCTCTGTATTAAGACAGCTCCAAAGTCTTTAGCTTACATGCAAATAATACAAGCCTCAAAAATCTGTAAACAAATAATTGATTTATAACCATCATTAAAGTTAGCTAAATCATGCATTTAAATATCAGAAATTACATTAGTATTACATTGCTGTATTTGGTTATCTTCTGTTTAGATGTGTGGGGAAAAAAAAAACCTCTATTAAAAATCAAGTGATCTTGCATTAAAGAAGGGGGAGGAGACCTTGCTAAGTCCAATTTATCAACACCAGCGCTTTCAACACCAGCAAGATGGGGCTTAAACACAGCCTGATGTGCCCCACTTCCTGCCTCACAACATCTTTAGACAAACAAGAATGTTATGTGGATGTTGATTGTTTTTCCTGTATAACGTGTTTAGAGATAGGAAAGGTTGATGTTGAACCATTATGCTGTATTGTTGGTTGTGTTATGCAGCGTTTATTTTTTTTATCCATTTCCTAGGCTTTGTGGAACTTGATTTACATAAAGCAATCATTCCGGCAAAAGTTCCAGAGAAGTGCAATATAGACATGATTCCAGAATACAAGGCAGACAGTTCTCAGAAGGCTCCCAGGACCGCCTCTCTCTTTGAACAGAAATCCATGAAAGGATGGTGGCCATGCTATGTTGAAAAGGATGGCTCCCGTATTTTAGCGGTATGATTATTACTTCTTTAAAAAGTACCTAAAATGTGCTTACCTTGCTTTTCAAGTTATAAAGAAAGACTGTAAAGAGTCCCCTGCTTAGCTGTTAGCTTTCAGTGCATAGACAGAGGAGGAGTAAATAGAACATTCCATGCCCAAGTTCAGGAATTTTGCTCCATCAACCATTTTTTGTTTTAAAGTATGAGTTTAATACTTACTTACATTTATTTATTTTGTTTTTAATTCTGTTTAATGTGAAGGACTCTGGCGCCAGGTTGAGTCATGTTATCTCGCCAAAGCAGCCAATAGAGTTATTGTGTGAATGAATTTATCACGTTTCTCCTAATCATTAAAGACTAAAGAAAAAAGGTCAAATCCAAAGCATTTTTGTACCAGCAAATATAATTTATATACTGAGAACGCAGACTAGCTTCATGATTATGAGGGCAATCAGAAGATCTAAAGCATTTTAACCTGTTATATGAAGAATATAAATGCGTATCACTTGCAGGAATATTAAGCCTTTCAAGTGTATCTGCTTCTTCTTTCCAATGTTTCTGCCTTTAAACTTTATTACTGGAATTTAATAAATGAGGAAAAATATTCAGAAACATCTATCAGCCACAGCAATATAAAAAATGAGATGCTTAGTCATTTGGAAAAGGTGCAGTCCTTGGCTTGAAAGAAGAGTTGTTTTTGTTTTGCTCTTGAAAGAAGAGAAGAACTGGTTTTGTTTTGCTAAATTGGAAAAAAACAATGGATAGCCTAAAACAGAACTACAAATGAATTAGCAAAACTATTTTATGTACTCTGATTTTTTTTTTCTATTTGTCATTCTCTGATACTATGTTGTGACACTCTCATAGTGCAGAAATAAGTGTATTTTGAGAAGGAAATGAAAAACGCAAGATGCACACAATGAGCTGATCCCAAACTCTGCTGTATAAGTACCAAATGAGTGCTATTAGTGCTGTTTCAGTAAGATGCTTGTCTCATGCCACATGTTTTCTGAAGGGTAAAGTTGAAATGACGTTGGAAGTTGTCAATGAAAAAGAAGCTGAGGAAAGGCCAGCTGGTAAAGGAAGAGATGAACCCAACATGAACCCCAAACTAGATCTACCAAAGTAAGATCTTTTTCCCTCACTAGCTTGAGAAATATATAATATCTAGCTACTATGATCTTGACAAAATCTGCATGCAGTAAAGGATCTATTAGACATCAATTATCCTTTGCAAAACTTTACTTATAAAAGCCAGTCTTGTTTCCTTCTGCAAGCATTAGGATAAAATGCAAGGTGGTTTCAGTATTAATGGCACACGTTTACCAAAACCGCTGTCTTACATTACAAAACTATCTATCTGTGTTTTCTTCAACCTCCAAACCAGAGTGTTTTAATGTGTTATACTCTCACGCTTAAGTATTCCCTGTTCTTATAGTATGAGTAATACTTGTTTCTTTCAAAATGCAGCCGACCAGATACTTCCTTCCTTTGGTTCACAAATCCCTGCAAGACAATGAAATTTATTGTGTGGCGCAGGTTTAAATGGCTCTTTATAGGCCTCATCATCTTGCTGATTTTACTCTTGTTTGTAGCAGTACTCCTCTATTCATTGCCGGTAAGAATTTTTAACTGTTACTGTTCCTCAGCTGTGGTATGAAGCTAGCTTATATGAGAGTCATCAACAGGATACACTCCTTACTCTGACAAGAGATTCTATCAACTCAGTTTTAGCAGGGAGATAGGGTTTATATCCTTATAGCTATAAACAGTTTCAACTGATTTTTATTGAGAAACAATTACAATTTATGTTAAAACTAACCTATTAACTAAAGATGGAGCAAATGAGTGCTGTGGAAGTGTTAATAACGTACACAATTAAAAATAGTTAACAGATGGTCTAGAGTCTGGATTTCAGTCTACTTTAATCTGAAATATCTTACTCATTTTTACTGGATTTTAACAGAAATTACCATACCCTGAATACATTTTAATATCTTAAATGTCTTTTACAAAACTACACTGAAGTATTTTGTGTACATCTTTTTACCTCTAGTGTTTCTTCCTTTCTCCCTCAACAGAACTATTTGTCAATGAAGATCGTGAAACCAATTTAAAGAAGAGTTTTTTACCTCATCTTTTTAAATAGTAATGAGGTTTCGCCTCAGGCTGTGGACCAAATTCAGCAAGGCTCTCCATGCTTTTTATCTGCTAGTATTTGGAACTGTAAAATAGATAAGTACGAATTTAACCAAGGTTAGCCAAGGTTCAAGGGGTCATGACAGGTGTTTTTAAAAAACAAAGGATAAACCCCCTCATGTTTCATGTACATTTTTTTACTTCAGTAGTATCTACGCATGGTAAAGTTCTGACTTCCTTGCTTTTAAACTAGATTTTTCATAAAAACCACTCAGGAGGCTGCCTGCTATTGCTATCTCTATTTTTTAATGGATACTTCCTTTTAAGAATTCCTTTCTATTGGGCAAGCTTTGAAACTTTGCATTTTAACTTAATGAAAAACAAGCACTACATATAATTATGTATACCAAAGAAACCTCATAGTGCAGTCAAAGAAGGGTCAGACATTGTTTCTAGAAAAGTTTTCAGCATGATGCTGCTTCAAATTCTTAGTTCCTGCACTGTAGACTTGACTGCTATATAAGTATCTTTACAACAACTGCACACGCATAGAAATAAATAATATACTGTTTGCTTAGTATAATTTACAAATGTTTAAATAAACTTATCCGCAAGTAAAATGCAAGTTTCCCGTTTTCTTTATCTATGGCAAAACTACAATGCATTAGGTATTTTATAGTGTCTATCAGAGGATGTAATGACACAAATCTGGAGTTTAAGGTATTTTACTGTTATCTTTACAGTGAAGAATAAGGAAATACTGCCGCACAAAGTTCTAATCAATTTCTTCATTTATTAGGAAATTAAGAAAGAAATTAAATTTGTTGAATAGTTTCACTATACTACTTATATTTAAAGATGATCTTGAATCAAAACATAAGAGGATACACAACCTAGATTCAACCCTTGTTTGAAATCTAATCTGTACACGGGAAGTATTTCATTTAGCCTCAGCCTCCTCTCCCTAGGCACAGTAAAATACATAACCTGCACTAAAAATCAGGTTATAGTCTGGGATTCCACCTCACTTTTATGGAGGACCAAAGCAGAAGCATCTCTGAACATTCATTCTCTGGTGCTTGAAATGTAGAAAATCTGCAGCAGAACCTGAAATCAGCATTTTGTATGATTGTCACACTCTTGACTGAATAAAGACTTCATCTGTCTTTAAAAAGATGACAAAAATAACTGCAAGAATGAATTAGTCTTGAAAAATCTGTCACTGTATTTAGTGGCACACCTAATGCTTTCTTATACCACAGCACTGTAAAATAAGCATGCACTTTTCAGGCAAATAAGTAAATTATACTGACTTAATTCTGTTGAACAAGCTAGAGTAAAGATACTACATGAAATAATTTCCAGAATGTGAAGTCCCATTGGCTAGAGTGGAGCAAGCAGCAGTCATCCTGTCAAAAAGATAACAATGCCCTTATTTTTTGGTTGTTAAGAACCTCTCAAGCATCTTGACCTATGAATGAGAGCTCAGAGCTGGAACTAATCACCATCCAGATGGATTGTCCCTTCCCTAATGACGAAATAGCACTCCAGAAATAACTGGCAATTTGCATGAGCTAATGTTTGATCATCCACCATTAAAATCTGTCTCAATCAATGCCATAAATCTGACAGACGGTAAAAATCATAGCAGCCTTATTTTCATTGTAAGACAAGAAAGTCTGTTGCTTGTAAGAATTGTACTTAGAAAGCACTTAACTTGAATGAGCATTCCCCAGAAAACAATTATGAAATGGAGTAAAGATCTGAGTAAGCCTGTTCATCGAGCGTTTGAAGAGTGGCAGGTACTGCCCGTCCGAGTTGAGTTCACCCTCTTCCACATGCCTGTTTGTCCAGGCATGCATAGGCTTGATAGTTTCACTACAAGTAGGCAATGCTATTAAAAACATAACCGAAAAGTCTAAGAAGCCATTCTGTCTCCAGCCTGCACCAGTAACAAACAAAAGAAAACACAAGTTCACAAGAAAGAAAATGTGATCATTAATATTTACATACAATGCTAGTCAAATCTGTAATCCCTGCTGTAGCTGCTGTGCATGACTCCAACATACAATAGCGTTTTGCCTAGTTCAAACAGTTAGCAAAGATTTAGCCCTGTGTAGGAAACAATTTCATGCTGCTCTTGTTCTGCACTGACTACTGGGATGTTCACTTTGGCCAGGACAGCTCTGTACTGCTCCCGTTGCCAGCAACTGAGCCAAACATCCTTTGAGGCCACAGAAAAGGCAGAATGTAGATGTCCCTGATATCACTCTTCCTTATAACAGGAAATTAACCCCAGGAATCCTTCCTCCTATGAGTTTGCTTTGCCTAAACTGATAGGCTGACGGGGCCAGTTCAGCTGCGCTCCTGTCACTAAGTCCCCAGCACACAGACTGCTTCACAGAAAAGATTATCTGGGTCTAAAATGACTTCTCTGTTCTGGGAAAAGAAAATATTCGATGAGGCTACCTTCTCTGCACCTCTGTGTCATTCAAACACGCGATGCTAGCCAGCTGAAACAGCCAGGCAAAGGGTAAAGCTAAACAGAAAGTCCTTTTATGGACTAAATGGCTAAATAAAAGCAGTATGTCACTTGCCAGCCATATGTCAGAGTCCTCCTGTTGCTGACATCACGTAAGTTCAAACAACAGCAGCTGCACGCTTTGATACATTCAGGTATCCAAGCAGCATGTGACTTCCTGTCGGCTGCTTGCTGTAGTCACCCCAAACCCTGACTACTGGAATGGGCTCTAAGGAGGTTAACAGCTACTGTCATGTACTTTACACCTAGACAGATTGTACAAGAATCATCATGTAGCTCAAGAAGAAAAATTTGCACCTAAACCAGCTCAGTGTAAAATAAAGAGGCAGTAAACTCACCAACACCTACAAGCTGTTCTTGCATTTCTTTGAACAACCACAAGATGACATCCCAAGTCTCATGTGTTCACAAAGTCCTTCCAGTACTTATGTTTTATTCCTATCCTAAATACATCACATGTGGAGATGGACAACAAGATGTACTTAATAGCTAAGGGAAAACACAGTCCCACCAAAGCCCATTGCTTGTAAGTATATTTGGAAAGCACAGTTGTAAGTGCCTTTTTGACTTGCCTACTCTAAACAAACAGAAAGTGACTCCAGGCGTGGACCCCACTGACTTTAATGCTGCTGTGTAAGTAGGATTTCCACTCCATGCCACTAGATACCTAAGTATCGATTTAGCAACTTGAAAGCTGCACCAGAGAGTGAGATGGCAGCATTCAGTGCTGAATCTTGTGTCAATGCTAGCCCAGCCAGTAAATAGCACTCAGCTTTTTACGCAGCATTTTCCATTGCTCAGAGTTGTGTGTGTCAGGAATACAGACAGGCTGTCATGTATACAGACTGGGACCAGAATTAGAAAGACAATTCTCTAAAGAAGGAAAACTAGAAAGTTCTTTAAAAATTCATTCACAAAAAAGAAATGGGAACACACATTATGTCGTCAAGTCTGACCATGCTCTGACCACAAAGCTACACTTTGAAAAACTTTGTCTCCTTTGTAACCTTTGCTGTGGCTAAGAGATTAAATCCATTGAAAAGTGCAAGGAACACAGGAGGGAAAAACATACTTCCCTTAAGCCACCAAAACACTCTGAATGCATTATAATTGCTTATGAAAGACTCCAAGGCAGCTCTGTTCCTTTCCCAGACCTACAAGATGTCGGGACTAGCAGCAAAAAGCACCGGGGCATTCAGACCACAGCCTGAGGTACACAGACACCCTGAACGGAGCAGTGGGACGGCCAGCCACCTCAAAGGGATCCAGGCATTCGCTGAATTCCTTGAGGGGAGCTAGCTAGAGGTGGTCAGTGAGAGACAACGAGCCTACAGCATGTCTTACACGAGCCTAAGTGCACGCCTTACTCCTTACAACTCAGGGCTGCAGCAGGGTGCCAGCATCCACATGGGATCTGCAGACCAAACGACCTCCGCTCCATTCCCTTCTGCAGCAGAGCAGCTACCACCACAGCAGTGCTGGAAAATGATCCCACCAACACCGCATCAGTAACAGCACGCTCAGCCAGGCAACAGATCTTGGTTTAAACCTTCCAGGCAGAGAAGAGAACTGAACCTGCACTTCCAGTCTCCTGTATAATTCCTGTCACTGTTCAGCAATTATGGTAAAAGAACAGAAGACACGATCACCACCACCTTCTAAAAGAAGGTGTGGGCATTCAGTCCTGCAGCCGGTTGTATGCTCAGACTGCCTACCAGAGGCCTTCGGAGATACTGAAACTTTTGGTCACGATGAAGGTTAGGTGCCAAGCTGCTCAGCTGTAAGACACCCATACTTCCAGGAAGGAAGAGATGCAGAATTAGGAGTGACTGGGGAGTTTATATAAACCTGAAGTGCAACTTGCTGTTAGGCAGTAATGGGACAGTTACAGATTTGCACCTAAGCACCTGAACTCCCATCAGTACCTCTTTACATAGCTATGTCCTCTATTAGGTCTGCCATTAAGAGCAGCTCAATATGAAACAGCAATTAGGAACACTAATAAAGTTAGAGGCATCATCAACAGGGAACAATGAATAAACCAGAATATGTTACAGTGTTGTATCAATCATAATCATCTTATGTTCAAACTTCAAACATGAAGATTTTGCTACAGGTCTCAAAAAAGGCACCTTATAAATTAATAAAGATTCAAATGCAGACAATGAAAGTAATCAAGAGCAAACAGGAAGGATAAGGCCTCCTGTACATGAAAGCTTAAGAGGTCAGCACTAGCCCAGAAAGTGACAGAGTAACAAGAAAACAACAGGTATCTAAAGTAAGCTACAGAGAGGTAGAGAACACATAAATCGGATGCCTTTCTTCAGGGACTATATTAAAACCATGCACATGCACACATGAAGACTCCTTCTTCCCCCTCAAAACCTTCAAACTAAAACGCAAAAAATTTACAAAAGGTTAAAGGAGACATTTTAGCGCAGATACTAGATAACTGTTGGAACACACTGACAGAGCATATTATTTGGTTTAATAAGAACAGGGAAAAGCTGTAATACCTCCCCTGCATTTACCTATCAGGAAAACATTACAAAATACACTAGCTCTTACACTTCACTGCATCCCATGCTCCCTGGCAAGAATCCTCAGGACAGTATTCACCCACCGATAGCACTGTGCAACTGGAGCAGGATTATACGCTCACAGCTGTGAGAGATGCCCTTCCCTGCAGAATTCCCACGTTTTCTAGCCTTGAGTGCATATTCCTTACTACTCAGGTTATCAGATAAAATACCACCAAGAAGTGATCTCTCAAAATCACGGACCAGCTTCAGAGTCACCATTCCAATGGGGCCATGGCTTCACAATGCATTGGCATTGGTGGCATTACTAACTTCAGATATTTATTCCTATTCACTACCATGCTCTTGAGTAACAAAATCAGACTTAGAACAAAAGGAAACACACCCTTTCTGAATTTTTTTAGTGTGGGGACTATTCTCTTATTTCCTTCAAACCATAGTACTATGGTGTGTTGAAAGAAATCATGGGTTATGGCCTTGAGAAGAATATCTTAAGCTGATGTAGTCATCAAACTAAATATTCTCGAACTGAGTCATCAGCAAGTTCCTTTGCTCCAAGACTCTGTTTCAGGACTGCTGGCAGGCTCAGGGAAACAAGAATACATCAACTGCACAGGAATGACCTTCAGAAGAATTTATTTGCTCACAGGAGGGCAAATATAATAGGGAAAACAAAAATAAATAACAAAAAAATTAAAAAATAAAGTAACAAAAAAAGTACATAGCCACCAGTCCACATATGTACCAAAAATGGCGATGGACATTGCAAACATGACAACATATCAGTCGAGATAAATAATCCTTTAAGAAGCCCAACACTTACTCTAAATGTAGAAGACAGATATTAGCATATGCTAAAACAATGAAAGCTCCAGTTGTTAGCAAAACGTTAGACATCACTGTCTTGCAGAAAAGCATCAGGCTTCTGCAGCAAAATTCCAGATTTCTTAACACTTCTTTCCCTGATTTTAAGTGATTTCCCTGATTGCAGAAGTGTTTTGTGTACGAATCTGCTCAGCTTTTACTCCCGGATACACTAAGCCTTTGTTTTAATTAACATAGTTAACAAATGTTTTTTGTTAGATAGCTAATGGATAGCTATCTGCCTGATAGCACAGATAATTAGCGCCTTCACTTCAGCCTTATGCCCCTACTGCTCGGGTGCAAGAAACACGCACCGGCCTCCAAAGGCTACCTGCGGCCTCGGCACCTCCGGGTCTCCCGCGACGAGCTCGCGCCCGGACCTCTGACGCTCTGGGCCGGGCAGAGGAGATCGATTTCAGCGGGCTTTTCTCAAAGCTGAAGAGTTGGCGCTTCGGAGCAGGAGGCAGCCAATTACATTTTTAAAACTAATCAGTCTAGCCCAAAATATACACATTCTACCACATAATCCATCTGCCCTCATGCAAAAGCCTGCACCGTATATGCACCGTATATGTGTAACTGCTACTGTTAGGATATTAAGAAAGAAAAAAAGACTGAAACAAGTATTTATGCAGGAAACAAAGGAACCGGAACACCTAGTGAGATCATCATCTGCTGTTGCCATACAGGCGCTCTGTTACTGGGGACCTATGGTTTTTGGTTCTGTTTCTTGCCTTAAAAAATTCTGAAACCAAATGGGATGGTCCCACTGTGCTGTGAGTTTAAACACACAAAAAAAGCAGACAGGTAGAAGCAATTGGCTCTGAGAAAGGATTTACTTTTACTACAATTGCACAAGTGTCTGTGCGTGTGTGTTTAATTAGAAATAAGATGTCTCCACTCATCTTGCTCTGATCCATGCTGTGCCAACTTAAACCCTGCCAATGAATCTGCATAGTCAAACAAACCTCTGTCCCTCCCCAAACATCCACCATTCACATTAAATAAAACACATAACAATGGAGGGAAAATAGACCTGAAAAGAGCTTTCCAAATGTAAAGGTCTAACCTGAGGATAGCTATTTTCATGCAAATCTGAATTCTTCTTGTCCATATACATAGATCAAGAATTATCTGTTCACTTAACACTCTAAGCTTCTCTTATGCGATTACTAGGGAGGAGCAAATTAAAGGAAAATGGAATGGAAATCCCCCAAAGCAATGAAAGAGAACCGTAGTACCTCCCCTGCTCCAAAACTAGCAAAAGACCCTGAAAACAAACTGGTGCACTCAGGGCCAGAAGGAGGGAAGAAAATGGGTTGGAACCCCAAATCCATCTTGCACAGCAAAAGCCACGCCAGTCTGCCAAATTATGGGAGAGTTCTGCTGTTAGCATCAGTTCTAACGACTGATCTGTCCCTTTTGGAGCACATGGGAAAACGTCTTCCATTCAGCCAGCCTCCAAATCAGTCTTACCTTTGCACAGCTCACACAGTACAGATGCGGATGCATCTCTGAAACACCTTCCCACAGCAATTGTTCAGCATGTGGCCACCTGCTCTGTAAAACCTCAACTATATTATATGTACCCACTGCTGCATGTCACTACTGGCTCAAAAGCTGAGTTTCCAGTTTGGAAGCTGGAAATACCAAATTTCACCTCCAATTTTTTTTTTATCTGAATGCAATAAAAAAACAAATTGCTGTGAAAATTTGTTGTGAAAGCAATTAAAAAGCGGTAAAGAAAAACATCCATTGCTTATCTGTGAAAATAACATGCTTGTTGGTTTTACAATGAATAGCAGTTTCAATGAAAAGCTGCAGAAAGCTACCAGGATTGCCTGTGGTAGCAGTAGCTACATCTAAACAAGCTCGATGCAGTGCTGGAGCTGTAGAAGTTCTCAGGAACACAGGCCAGGCTGTAATAGACCCTTGACTCTGTCTCTGCAAAAGATGAACAAACCCACAACACCTCAACTGAAATGTCAAGCTCAATGAGCTTGCTTTCTTTTTACGCATAATGAAATAATTACATTTACCCTGTTTATCTGAATCAGACTGGTCTCCCTACTGGTGGCTCCAACCAAATAAGCTACTCCAAGCCTTGCACAAGGTAGGAACTCTTTCTATTAATTCACAGAGGCAAGGCCAGGTGAATTAACCACTAATTTAAGTCCTAGTCCTCTTTTTTTTTTTTAATTGTTCATGAGTATGTCCAGGATTAAGGCAGGACTACAAATTTTCAATGGTATGTATATAAAAGACCTGACCCATGCTAACAGTCACAAGGATTAAACAAGTTACTGTAATTTTAATCAGAAAATCACTTAGACCTTACGAGAATGAGATGAAACACTAGTCAGAATACCATTAACTGGTCTACTCTACCATGTCCTGTACTAGTCCAGTCGTAAGACAATAGTGATAAAACACATGGAAATAACTGGCAGACGCAACACCACAGAATGAACTCTGATGTGAAAGCCAAGTGCTAACATGAAGACACCAGCTCCAGAGACCTCGGTGAACTGTAGTCTTATCGGGTCGGCATTTTTCATATGAGCTATTTGTAAATGTCTTTCATCTTTGTCTGCATTAAATAAGCAAGAGAATGAGTAACAGGGAAGGAATCAAAAGAAGAGGAGACACAAATTAGCAGTATATTGAATTATGCCGTATGAGCCACTGCCTTGTAACAATGTGGCTTTACAGAATCTTCATGCTTTGTGATGCCAGTAAGAAGATGTATTGGGAAAAATGCCAATGATTTATGTTCCTGAAGAAAAAATCAATCACTGGAAAGCAGTGATCTGGTGAGAATAACATTATTCAGTGAACATGACTGCTTCTGTGGATTGCTATCAAAGGACTCTCTCTCAAAAATCTTCCCTTCCAAAAATCTACTCTTGTAAAACAAGAAAGATCACAGCACACTGAGTTTCTCACAATGTAGCACTACTTTGACAGAGTTACACCAAGAAGGAACCTATCTGCTCTTTACGTGCAATGCATTTCTCATTGCAAAGCAGATCTGCCCACACAGATGTCAGTGTATCTTCTTAGCTACCATTTTTATTGTGGATAATCTGCTATTAACAATATTTGACAGTCAAAAATAAACCCTCAAACCTAAAATTTTGCTTATGTTTCTTAGTTCCTTCAGGTAAGTACGTCTCTCTGGAAGATTTATGTCTGACAAAGATGAGTATTTTTAACCAATTTCAGAGCAAAATGGTATGTCTCAAAGGAAACTTAATTCTAAGCTCATTTGTCTTAACTTGTAACTCGGAATTACCCCATTAAAATCAATTATTGGCATAGGACATAGAATCACTAAGTAGCTCAAGGAAGGATGTAGGGTTTGGGGAGGATTTGAGGGAGAGGAAGGGTTTTCATAACAACAAGTATCAGTCTGTGACATTACTGAAGGACATTCACAAACAATGGTGCCCTTACAATACCTGAGAAAACAAAGTGAAGCTAGCGGTTGTAAAGGCACTGTTCATTTCCAAATGGTTTTTTTTCTGTTTATTTCACAGAACAAAATAGCTAATGACACACAAAACCAGGGCAAAAAAGGTCTAGGGAGGACATCATTATTCCGAAGGATGTTAAGACAGTCCACAGTCAGGGTTAGGAGAATACAAGATCCCCTACCCCAGTGTTAAAAAAGGAGAGGGGAAGAAGAACGGCTCATGACCAGGTTCCCTCATGACCGTGCTTGCCTCAGCAGCCTCAGCTCCTATGCAGCTTTTCAGCCACACACTACTCTGACAACCTGCAGAGCCTCCCCTTCCCAACACAGTCTTTGAACAACAATTCCGGTGCATAAGATGCAAAGAATAATGGTCATAGCATGATACATAGCTGCTGAGTACAAAGAACAGCATGGCTAAACTTAATCAGCTTTTCCTCCAAATGTGTCAAACATCCTATGCTTTCATTGTGTAAACCATCTACAGAAAGAAGTGCCACAGCAAGTAAGGAATTTCTTAAGTATGTTTCAAAGTTATTAGTAGATATTACCTTTACTACACTACCTCCCTTTTCCCACATTGTAACAAGCAAGGTTACTTCGAAGTGTAGCTGTTTTAGTTCACTTACCTGCAGAAATTCTTCCCTCACTTCCCTGCACTCTGACATGATGACTAGAAGGGTCCCCTTCACAACAAAGACGGCGTATGCTAAGTCAACATTCTTGTGTAATACCTCTCAAAAGTTATAAACACCTGAACTGTGAACTTATCTCAAATTATTCAGAAAATAATTTACTCTAAAATAAACCAAAGCCAGTGAAATTTTAAGAGACCTACTTTTACTATGGATTACCTTACCTCTTGAAAAGCTTGCAACAAAAGAAGTAAAATGCGTGAACTATGTTCCTTAGTTCTCCTAGGTGGACATCTGTCAAGTTTGGGGAGGACTTTTTATCAATTCAGAATTCTGCCTGTGAAAAGGCCAGAAGGGACTCTTGGGATCCTTTGGTTTTTGTCCTGCACTCAAACCCACAGGGAGACTGTTCCAATATCACACTGATATTCAAACATTTTAGCTTTTTTTTCTCAGGGCTCCACTTAGGAGCACAGTTCCTTTGGTCTGGAAGACTGGATCATTGGACTCATTGTTATCAGTCAGGTCTTCTCTTATGGTCCAGCTACCTCAAGATAAAAGCCTTAATCAATCCCTTGCTGTTTAAAATCTAATCAGCATCCTGTTTGCGTTATGCACAGTAAATCTCCACTGAGCTCAGCCTGCATGCAGTATAAAGGGTCTGAACCCTAATTAGCACAGAAAGCAGTGTGATACTTTATTACTTCTTATGGCATGTAAGCAAGTACTCATCTCAGAGGATAGATCACTCCGACTGTGGATTCATCAGCTCCTACCTCCCCTCAGTAAAACTTGGCTGCAGCCTCACCCTTGAGCATGTCACGCAGAGCCCACGATGCTTCACTAAGCTTGGAAGATCCTGGGAAATCCTCATGAACAGTTGCCTACGGCAAGCAAAGGCTCATCTGCTAATTTTGTTCCTTCAACACAAACATTATCTATGATTTCTGTTACACACACAGTATCCTCCCTGCACTCTCTGGATTTTAGAAAGCTAACAATAATTCCATTTTGCCATGAGGGGAAGGAAAGGAAAGCATTATTAGACCATGCTAAGTGCTCTGCTAACAGGTAACTGCAGGCTTAATCTAGCTGTCAGTGGAAATGGGTCAGACCCTCCTAGACAGCATCGATAAATGCTATGATACGTGTATTTTAAAACAGTACCTCCAGACTATAAAAATGCTGTTTATCAAATGAAATATATTATGCTTAAAAATTCCATTATATACATTTCAAGGGAAAGAAATCTCACTGCAGCAAATATACTACTAAAATGTTTCTGAGGTACAAATATCTCATCCCCAGTTCCTTCAGAAACTGCAAAGAAATAATTAGCCCTTCTGAACTCCAGTCTGTAGACTGTAGTTAATGCAATGTTATTAATGCATTTATAAACACCAGGCTCCAAAGCCAACACTGAGATATTCCATCATAATTTAGATCTCTCATTAACTTCACCACCCTGACCAACATGCTGTCACTGGCAGAGTGTTTGACAGTTTACATTACCTGCAGACATGAGTTCGTGTCAATTCAATTAAGAAAGATTAATTCCAGAACTGACAATGCATAAATATTTTTAAATTACACCTGGCCTTGTTGGCAGTGCTTACTCCAAGACTAACTTTAGCAGAGAGAACATGTCTTTAGCCTCCTGGGCAGAAAGGGAAACTGGAAGGAAGGTGAAAGAAAGAATTTATTATGAATTCAGTATTCCATCATACTGTCCGAGTCTATCTTTTTTAATCCCCCCCACCCTCCGCTCCCAATAATTAAACAAGCTTATCTCTCACTGTCTGTTACAGAATGAAAGGAAACAGGAAAGATTCGATCCAAACAGCCACTGCCAGAAAATTGTCAGCGACATCTTTATGATGATCATTTGCTGACTGGTTTAGGTCTAATTTGTGTACATTATTGCTTTGGAAGGCATTCAGATGCCATGGTGATAGACACCATATGAGAATGTAGATAGATAACATTTGACATTTATCTTCATGAACAAAGATCTGGGTAACTCCCCACTGATTGCACTTCTGATGAGTGAAGATAAATGTCACATCAGACTAAGCCATATCGTATTCTAGTGAAACACCCTTACTCTTGGCTCTGGTGAGTAAAAATATCTAGCTTCAATGCATATGAACAGGCTTAACTAGGTAAGCATCAAGCACAGGATGTTAAAATGATTTCTCACTGTCATCAAACAGGTCAGGAGCCAGAGGAGCCAGATTTATTAAATTCTGGTCCAAGGTTTAATCTACTAGAAAAAACTTTCTCTGAGATTTCAATGTAACAATTACACAGCCATTGCCTGAAAAGAGCATTTTAAAAAGCAAAAACTCTCTACCACTATAGCCAAATCAGTGCCATACCCAAATAAATAAACTCTGTTGAGAAAGAGTGCAGTCCCACATGAGTATCACTAGTATCCCGCTTTCGGGACCAGAGAGTTCAGCTAAATTATGCTGAACTATGCAGATGCACCAACTTCAGTGACACTAACGTTGGCTGATGCTAAACAAGGCAGACGTCCTTAGTGCAACAGGAGTGGGAATCTCTACTAAAACATAAACTGGGACTACAAGAGGGAGCATTCAGCCAGCAATGAGAAAGGCAGGGGGAAGTAACACACTCCTGCCATTTTTAAGGTGATAGCTCATCCCATGGACTGTTTCTTCTGTCCTATTGAGTGAGCTTGGTATTAGGGTTAAACGGGACAAAAGTAGTCATGGAATCCAGAACCACCTGACATAAGCATTCAAGATTCTGATGCTTAGACATGACTTTTCTAATTTTTCTGCACTCACCGGTTGAAAAGATGGATTGAATGGCTTGCAAGGTACCTTAAACTCATCAAATTTGAGTACTTCTGTCCTAGCCGATATGAGGCAGCATAAAAAACAGACAAATACAGCAAGAAAAAACAAACCCAGAAAGTAATGTTTTTAAATCCCTTCTAAAGTACAGGTTTGAGCAGATATTAAACACTGGCCCAATTCAGGGTTTTAGCTTGGTTTCCCAAGAAACAAAGGCTTATGCTACTGTGTTGTTTGTCCATCCCTCTCTCATCAGTCCTTTCCTAGTAAGGCTTGAAGCTGCTGGCCAGGCTCCCTCTCTCACACACAAGGCTTCTAGATGACCAGCAGCATATAAGAAAATTCAGGATGGATCCAAAAGGTATAAGCGCTTTCACGTTGGACAGCAGCAAGCAGATCTTACTATTAGGTGCCTCTATTCCCTATGAAGTGTAGAGAGCGAAGTAGATCACACAAAATCAAAGCCAAAGTAGTCAGCACGTGGAGCAGCCTACACCTGACCAACAGAGAAGCACTAGGGCAGGTGTGTCTGAAATTCACCCTCTGCAGGGCTTAGCTTTCTTCATAGACCTGAAGCCTTCCCTGTGGGTAGAGAATGACATCAAGACTGATGCTTAGCCCACTCAACATGGAATTTTAGCCCTAAAGGACTGTTATGCATTTTATCCAATTATTATCTTGTGTAAAGGTGGTGCTCTCTTTGGTTTTTTTCCTAAATATTTTGTTTTATTTTTAAATCCCTGATTGTATTTGCAACGGTATTAATTGTTCACCACTATTGTTATCATAAGGTATGCAAACAACACATTTCCGGCTTCTGTCATCAGCTCATGGGGGAACTTTCAGTTCTGGTTGAATTTCCCACACCCCCCCACCCCTCCAAAGGCTGATGATTTTTAGGATGTGCCAGGAGAAACAAAATGTCTCAGAGACTAAACCTTTTTCAAGTCACTTCAGGATTAAAATTCCAAAGACAAATGCCAAAAAATAAAGAAATAAAAAACCCAAAGAAAATAAAGAAATTGGTCTCGAATGCCACCAAGGCAGCATCCAAGCCTTTTCACATATTCAACCTCACACTCCCCAAAAAACCTAACCCGATGGTAGGGGGAGGAGGAAAAGTAGTCCACGTGTGATTACAATAGTGGGCCTCTGTATAAACCAGAGATGCTTAAGAGTGTCTGGAAAACAAACTATACACACGCACATTACAGTTCCCAGTTACCCAATCAAGCTTTACTATAACATACTACATCTGACCTGGTCACCACACCTATCAAAGCTCTTTTCACCAGCCTCTGTTATCCTGTCTGACAAAGGCACTCGCCTGTGGGTTTCCTGCTTGTGGTGAACATAGACTTGGCCTTTTGAGCACTGAAATTCATTAATCTTAGCAAAGCGCAGAGAACTACAGCTGCATACAATTTCTTTGGAGGTCCTTCATTACAGCAAGATTTAATGCATTTGTATTCTTAATTCCAGAAGTGCAGTAAAGAAACCTGGACTTACCGAAATTTTATGAAAATAAATTTAAAAACAAGAGCACCTACACCAATAGATAGTGCCAAGTCATTAGAAATATGTAGCTATATTAGGGAAGAAAAACAGAATTAAAAACATCATTGTGATCCTAGGAACTGCTGTCATTCTGTGGAAATGACATTTCTATGTGCAATGGGAAAAGACAGTCACAAACCGCAGTGAAGCCATACAGGACAATGCTTCAGCTGCATGGAAGTTACCAGCCCAGGGAGGCACACTACAGGAAAACAGGTGACATTTTCTGTGAGATTTTTTAGTTCAACCACCTATTAAATAATTTAATATTCTTTAATCTAATCTCCTGGTTTAACAGAACAATTACTTCACAATCAGCGCTAAATGATATTGAATTTCAAATGTCTCTAAATAACCAATTTGTAAACTAACTGTTGCTATTTTCTCCCATCTCAGCTTTGGAGATGTGCTTCAGATGGAGTAAGATTTTGATGAGACTCATTGATTAAATTTTTTGGCTTAATTTTTAGTGTGGGTGGGTTTGATTTGGTTTGGTTTGGGCTTTTTTGTCCATTTTTTTGTGGTGGGTTTTTTTGGGGGTTTTTTGTTTGTTTGTTTGTTTGTTTTTTAAACTAGAGGACTTTATTTTTCTTTTTTTTTTTTTAAAGCCAGGTTTTCCTCAAACCAACCTCCTCCAGTGGAGGGACAATAGCTTGGGATCCAATGGAAAAACTGCTGGGGCAATTTTTAGGGGGAAGTCAGAATAAATCTATAAAAAAATCAGTATTAAAATAACAATTTTTATTGTTATGTGGGAAGACTTTCTCTATTCTCACTCTTTCTTCCTTCCTAACACAGCCATTTTTAGACAGCTGACTGGCTTAGCTATGCTATCTTTCCCCGGAATATTGCCTTAGCTGGAGGAGAGCCAGCATCATCCCTTGATGTCTCAGGAAAGTGAGGGGGGCTTACACTGATTGCTGTCAAGGATCAACAACAAGGCAAAACTTGCATCTTTAGGTAGTTAAAAACTTGCTGTTCTGAGCTTTGGGCCCAGAGTCTTGACTCATACCAAATTTGTCCTACTGCTGGTAAAGTAAAATAGCTGATAAATCTCTTCTTTGATTTAAATCTTCTTAAGAAGTTGTTGGGTTTTTTTTTTAAGGACTTCTGAGTTCCAAAGCCTTTTGCATGCAATTTCCACTCACACTGTTCCCTCCGCTACATAGCCTGTTTTTTCGTCCGGAAAATAAGTAATTAAAATAAAATTTTAAAAACCCCAAACCAAATAAAAACAAAAGGCAGCATGAGTGCAGTAGCAGAAAACTATGTCAAAGCCTTTGGATTTAAGCTAGTTCACAGATCTTGAACTTAGAGCTGAAATATGACTTTCCCAGCCTAGCTCTCTGGTTCATTTAGTAATTGTTCTGAAAGTATTAATGTTCACTTCATTAACAGTTTGACAATTTTCAGAATAGTGTGATTTTTATGAAGTGGGGTCAATGAAAAAAAAAGTTTCTTTTTTGAGGGTCCATTCAGTGAGATTATGAAATAAACCATGAGTAGCAACTGAAGAACACTGCAGTAGCTGTTAGCTTTGGGTCCAGCTATCAGTATTTCTTGTTATACTGCATTATTTTTTTAAATTAGATTAGCTATAGAGACAAATGGCAGCTAAAATAACAAGAAGAGAATGACTTTTGTTCTCCTGCTCTGCAAATAATCTGCCCCGTTAAGATGTCTGAATAGCAAAAACTAGTGTCTGCATTCTTCTTTAGCTTCTCTGTAACCACGGAGGAGACAGAAGTCCACTGCACTTTCCTTCTTAGGGACAACAGCATCCTGATATTTGAGCAACTGGCTGTGTTTGTGTTCAGGGACACACATGTGCAGGTCACACTGTTACTGTTCTTGCAACCAAGTGAAAGATGTTTCAGGCTGCAGTATCCTGGGGCTATCAAGCACAGAGTAGACCAGGAGGAGTAGGCACAGCACAGCTTTCATTCTTGCTTTAGGCATATCTTTCAAGACCACAAAGAAGATACCCAGTGGCTCTGGCATAGCAAGATCACTAGCAGACTAATCAGCATTTTTGACAGGAGCCTAAGTGCTAGAGAGAGATTCCCCAAAAGGCCTGGGACAACCAAACAGTTTGAAGCAGAATACAAACTAATTATGTTTTACAGCTGAAAGAAATGTTTGTACACAAGCGTGAAAACAGAAGAAAGCTAAAAGGAAATAGAAAAACTCATAAAAGTTGCATGATAGATTAAGAAAGGGTTACACAAGAGACAAGGCACATGTGTGCAATTAAAGAAAATACCCCGTAGCTACAGAGAGCAGCTAGAAAGTAGAGTAGCTACATAAAGCAGCAGAATGGGCAAAACAAAATAATAAAAAAGGGCAAGCAAAAATAAATAAAAATGTCCTTCCTCCCTTTGTATCCCATTTGTTTAACTTGTAAGATCTTTAGGCACAGTGCTACCTTCTTATGTATTTCTAACACTTATAGCACAAACATTCAGACACTACAGAAATAAATAAATACTTCAAGAGAATCACAGGGTAGCATGTGGCAGATGGTGCAGTATCAGAACAAAGAAGGCACTGAAAGGCTAATACATTTAAGGTATCTTATATTTTGGTTTTGGTCATGGAGGGGTGGATTTGTTCTGACTCTTTCAAAAAGAATATAATCTACATTACTACATGAGCAGCCTCTGCATCAGGCAACAGAAGACCTCCCTCTGAGATGTTTAGACCACTCTATGTTTTCCTGAGTCAATCCAATATGACCACAGGGAAATCTAAGTTCCCTAAAAGAGAGGCCGTGAATGACATCAAACAGTATACTTCACTGCTAGCTTTGAAAGCAGCTATTTAAATTCTGTATTAGGTTTTGGTACAGATTTTTTTTTCTTTTTTACTATTAACAAATGGCTGTGGATAACGTTTTGCATTTAGCAGTTTTTAAAGTCTCAAAATATTAAGTCCCTTAAATTAATACTGTCCCTTACATTTTAAACTAGTTTCTTATCTGCATGAGCCATATCTAAATAGCATCTTCCAAACACAGATGACCTTTATTATTTTTTTAGAACTCCATTCTAGGCTATGTTAAGACAGTTTTTGTGGTTTTTAACAATCAGGAGAAAAATAAGTCTACTTTGTTCCTGGTACTTTTCAGTTTTGCATATTTGCTTTTTAAGCTGCAGACATTTTGTGTGTTTCTAAAACATGCTGGAGCAAGAGTCACATGTCAATAGCTGCATTAAAATACCACGCTGGTTAAATAACGCCAAAAGACCTGGCCTAAAATGAAATAGGCAGGAAATTAAAAGTTACGTCTGACACTTCATCTTTAACTCAAACCACTGAAAAAAAGGTTAAAATGGCAAAGATTTTATCTATGAAATTCTGAGAGACTGAAGAGTGGGACAGAAGGTGGTACCCTGTCTGCAAGCTGTGCTATCACACAGTCACCTAAACAATTTACCACCAACCTGGACAGACAGGAGAACACACAGGACAATCCAGGATGCTGTAAGCAATGGAAACGGGATCACCAGGTGGCACTACTCCCACGAGGCGCTCCCTTTGGCTTTTGAGCATTCTCAACTCTACACTCAGTTACAAGCACAACAATATTCCTGATCACTTAGATCATTAAACGTTTCAGGCATTTATAGGGGTAAATATATTGACTGGACAATTCTATCCATTCTTCTACTTTCCTTATAGCTCCACAGAGTGCACATCCTTCGTTCTCTTTCTTGGAAATGGCATGGCTCCGTTTTAGGAGCAGATGAAGTGATTTCAAACGAATTTATAAATCTCTTCCAACTGGAAAACATTGTCCTAATCCATCTCTTCAGTAATTTCTCAGTCTGATGTATTTCAATGTTGTTGAAAGAAACCTCCAAAACCCGCTAAGTTTCAGCTGTTCTTAGAGAAGAAAAAATAAAAAAATAGAAAATACAAGATTGGCAGACCTAAGACCTGCTCTGTCTAGAACAGCCCAAGAGAGATTCTGAAATTAGCTGGACTCTCTGAAACACCACCAAGTCATCCTTGGATTCAGTAAACTAGAGATTTGGAAAGCAGTGATGACCAATGAGCTTGTGCTCAATGAATATCAAAAAGGTCTGGTAATTATCCGATCAGACCAGCACCGAGATGCTCACTTATCAAAAGCATCTAAGCAATCTGGGTCCCTATCTTAACAGTGAGATTGCTTAGACACTTCTAGCTGAGCAGATATCCAACAAAGAAACCAGTCCCCCCTGGGTGGAAAGCTGATACACTTTGCTGACTCATTTCACTGTCAGGTGACAAGAGGATGTAATAAACCACAAGATATTGCCTTGAACCGTAAAAGCTTTATTAAGTGAAAGTGCTGCCCTAACAGTTAATGGACCATGAAGAAATATCCAAAAGGTTATGGGTGAGCTCAGCCTTCTTCTTAAGTGAAAGACAGAGATCACGAAGTCTTCATCTGCCTTTGCTCTTTTCCTTCTGTAGGAGTTCCTCACCCAGAAATCGAGAAGATTACAGACACATGGATGACATTAAGCAGCTGCAGTGGATCCAATGGACATGTTTCTGTGGGGATGAACAAGGAGGCTGAAATTCAGAGTATCCATAGCTCTT
Source organism: Calonectris borealis (assembly GCF_964195595.1). Classification (NCBI taxonomy): domain Eukaryota; kingdom Metazoa; phylum Chordata; class Aves; order Procellariiformes; family Procellariidae; genus Calonectris; species Calonectris borealis. Next base: position 26,089,687 of record NC_134318.1, read on the forward strand.
TTTACATTGGTGGCCAGAGGAGCTTGATCATTGCTGGGTATGGTCAGCGCTCAATAGTGTCGCCTCTAGCAGGGCCAAGAATGTGATGCTGCTGACACCCATAGAACTCAGCATACCTGAGAAGACAGTGCCATTCTGGGCCAGAAACGCATCTACCTGAAAGCAGAGCATTTGGACTTACCTTCACCAAAAATGAGCTAAGATGACTTGAACAGATTACTGATGCAAGAGAAGATTGACAACCAAAGCTGTTAACAGACTTTGCCCCAGGTTTTGTCGTTTTTTTCCCCAGCAGGCATTTACACGGGCTGAAGACTGATGATAAAACAGCATAGTTTTAGGTAGGACCTAAAATAGTAGGACTAAAATCTTCATTTCTCCTCTACATGAGAGAGAGTTCTTCAGCAGAATCTTTTATCCTGCAGGCAGCTGAGAGAAAGTGAAATTGTGCTAGACATAGTCCACCTGCACTAAACATGCGGAGAGCAGAGCATGACACACACCTTCCATGTGAAGGCAAAAAACTGGTCAGTCTCAGGAGCAACAGCACTGCACACTTGCAGTGTAAATGTACTTGCAGACTATCACTTCAAAAAGAACACAGTTGGGTCCAAATATCAAACATGATATATAGGATCCTGTATTACACTTAAGGTAGACATACTTAGCTAATTACCATAATACCACTTACTAACAATTAAAAAGATGAAATCTAAAATATTATCACTCTTACAGAAAATATGCAATGAGTAATCAGCAGCACTGTGACCAGACAGGAAACAAAACCAGAAAGTCTGTTTTGAAAGCAGAGAAGTCAGAAGTTCAAAAGCAGAGAAGACGAAAGGCTCATGAGAGTGAAGACCTGTAACACAAGAAAGAAGAGAGGGCGCCACTATAAGGAGTGAGAGTCCAGCAGCTAAATGAATACAGGCCAAGTAAAGACCAACTGTAAACAGGATACATGCAACGTGTGAGAGAGATTCGTCCCTAAGAGTCGAGACAGAGAGAAGAGCAGTCGTATTTTGCAATAGGCAGCTATGGTTTGTGGTAAGCATGACTCCATGTCATACAGTATAGTCACAGCTAAGCAGCTGCCCAGTCTCCCACCCTCCTTTCCTCTTTCTTCTCCTCTTAAACTACGGCTCAGTTTGCACCAGCAGGGCAATAGCTCAAGAAGAAAAAGAGTAAAGAAAAAAAAAAAAAATTCTAGTTTAGTGGGATTCTGACCTCTTCCGTGTGTGACTCCAGGTAAGGCTCCTTGATTCTCTGGCAAGCAGGCAAGAGTAATCTAATGGAGACACAGGGTGATGGGATCAAACCAAAGAGTTGAATTAGTAAAACTGTGATGTGAAATTTAGGTGGTCTCCTGGCTTCTTTACAGGAAGGGCAGGGATAGACCTGGACAAAGATGACACGGAATTCTAGTGAGTAGGAAAGAAGACACCGCATGCAATGCACACGTTATGAGCGAAGAACATACAACAAATTTAAGAAAGTATTTCTGAGAAATCTAAAGTTTTAGCTTTTCAATTACCTTCCCTCAAAATGACAATTCAACAGAAGTGCTTTTTGCTTTCCTAACGTTCAAAGATTAGACAGTTTAAATAAACCTCATCTTTGGTTAAAACATGTCTCAAAATCTGTGGGTAAAGGAAATCAACAAATTTTATGCAGATTAATAATGAGAGTCAAACACCACAAGTGCTTCAATGGGTGAATAAGGCATAAGGAAAACTATCTATCAATGGAAGATATTATCAGCTTATCTCAAAACAATATTACACATCTCCAGCCAGCAGATTTCTAAGCATAGGAGAACAGCTTTTTTCTTTTTTTTTTTTTTCTTTTTTTTCCCCCCAGCAATTTCTTAAGACACTTCCATAATGCATTTAAAAAGCTCAGAGATACATTCCCATTACCGAGTTTTTAACACCCGCAGAAGAAAGTTAGGTCAGAATGCAAAAAAATTCTCTGAACACAATTACAACATGAGGAAGAATTCCAGTTTACCGAACAAGTATCATTAATGTTGCTACTACTTGATGCATATTGTATTTCACTCTGACTCAAAGTTTTTTGCCCCAAATCTGTGTAATTAAACGTATCATGGCAAACACACACAAATTCATAAAGAATCTCCTATTTGTACTTGATCATGAAGTCTTAGGGACTCTGAATAGCACCCCAGTAAACACTGAAAGATCTTATCTCTAGGTCTTGTTATATGGGTCATGAATAGTATTAGAAAGAATTGCTGTGTCTCAAACTTGGACAACAACAAAGGGAGCTACAGAAAAGGGATAACAAACACAATAGACCAAAAGAGAGAAACATACATCCAAGGCACTATGTCACTGCCCTACTTCATTTATAAAAGAGTTGGCTAGTAATGAGCATTAATTTAGTTTGCGTTTTTTAATGGTATGACATTATTCTAGACATACATCTTCAGTCAAAACAGAGGAGTGGCATGTTAGCTTACTTTTGTTAGTTTTACATCTAATATAATCCCAAAATTAGCTAAAAGCAAAACCATTTAAGAAAGATACAAAACTCAAATAGGACATACACAAGCAAAATCTGTTTTAATCACGATTTACCCAAAAAGAAGTGTAAAATCAACAAAAACAGGTCCATTTTCATCTTGACTCTCTGTAAATGTTAATGTGAAAAAATGTGATAATTAACGTTTCTATACTCTTATGCTTAAGGAGTCATTACAATCAGCCTTTGTTTGCTACAGAGTTGGCAGCACAGACCTGCTGCATTTGAGAAGGGAATGTTTTAGGGTCATTTAACATTATATCACTCTTGGTGATCCAAGAGCTGCTATAATTCTGCCAAAGAGTATAGTGGGTTTCCCAGTCAAGTTTCATCCTGATTTTGATTATTGTTTATCTCTAGTCCACGTCTGAATAGTTGTAGTAAAATAGAGGAAGTTTTACTCCTGAATTTGAGGTCAGCTTGTAATGAACCATGGTTTCAATCGCATGAACAGCTGCTTCTTTTATAAGCAAAAAGGGTTCACTTACAGTTCAGGGTAACACAGTAATAATTTAAGGAACAAGGAAGCTTCTATTCATTTCTTTATTTTTTATATGTTTTTGAAACATTTTGACATCTGAGTGCCTATAGTGGACTTGTCTGAATAGAATGTAATATTGACACTATTCTGCTTTACAAAAAAATGAACAAAGTGAATTTTAAAACCAGAAATACAGTAGACCTATCAATCATCATATAAAAGCCTTTTTCATTGAGAACTTCATTTTTCATAGCAAGAAAAACTATTATTGAACTTCTAAAACTTTGTAACTCAAGTTAAAAGGGACATAGTAAATCAGGTATGCTCTCCAAAAACAGGACCAAATATATCCGGAAATGACAACAAACCAAACGGGGAAAACATCCAAAAAACCAGACATTACTAAAGTCAGTGGGACATAAAATTTCTTACAATTAACCAAGACTTCAATAGAGATAAAAGGGGCTGTTGGTTTTCCGCCCCCCCCCCCCCAAATTTGCAAATGTTCTGGATGAGCAGGAATAATTTCTATGAATTAAAAAGTAAAAGAAGATTAACGAGGAATTTTACATTTGTTCTCTTCTGCTAATTTGTCCAACTAAGATTTGTTAAAGTACTTGTAAGCTGAATGGGTTTAAGAGGGGAATTTAACAGCCTTTTGGCATTTGTCATCTCAAACATATTATGGCTTCCTGTTTTTGCCAAAATGCATGTTGATGCTTTTTCGTTAATCACCCTGCTTGCTTTTGGCAGTGCATAAGTCACTGGACTGGAAGCCAAGAGACCTAAGCTGTATTCCTGGCACAGCTGTTAACTTGTCATATGATCCTAGGTAAATCTTTGTGGGCCAGATTTACTCATAGTGATCCTTAATCATCCAAGTAATCCCCACAGCAGCTCACTGAAGCTCATTCTCAAATAATTTCACATTTTAGCATTGACTATCCTGTATTAAGGGCTCTGCAATCAGTCCCAGAACTTCTGTGAGTTCAGTTTCACTACCTGTACATGGAAATGCCCATCTCAGAAAGTCCTTTAAGATAAGACTGCCATCTTTTCACTTTATTTATGTTCCAATAAAGGTCTTATGCACTTCAGTGGATGTATTAGGGTTTCTCCCTTGAGCAGGAGGTGAACTGATTTGTTACTCATGATCATGGGCTAAGCATGAAGCTGGAGGTTTTCACTTTTCTTCCCCAGGAATATATGAATATCTCTGTTTCCCACTGCACATCCTTCCTTGAAGGTAGCAAGATGGTATTGCAGATACTCAGTAACTGGAATACAGTAGTAACTAAAATTTTAAGCCTAAAATTTAGACTCATTTCTGAACTCTTCCTTTATTTGTTTTTTCCTTCTTTGATACTTTCAAATACCCAGCTGTTTCCAAGAAGGGGAATATTGCATAATGCAATTCAGGAATAAACATGAATCCAGAAGTATCACAAAAGCAGAGAGTATTTCATAATGAGATTCTCCCATAAGCTTACAGAGATCTCACCTCAAATCAGTGCCACTCACTGGATAAAAGCAATCTGACTTGTGCTGAAACTGCTACAGGGTCAGCACAGACTGGGCATGGAAACATATCCACTGTCATTGCTGTGAGACTCTCAACACCTGCTTGTTTTCTTCTGCTCACTTTAAGGATTTTTCTGCTCCCTGGGTCCTGCCTGCTCTGCCAGTGCCTAAGTCCCCCCTACTCTCCTAACCTACTGTCAACACTGCCTTCTTGCCTTCGGTCTACTGACTCCATATCATGCGCAGGGATCCTCTGCATCGCAGTAGTGTTTGTGTTCTTATGATAAAGTCCCAATGGGAAGTGCAGCACTGATCATAGGAAACACTGGTTATAGGAAGGCAATTAACAAGGGGCAAGGAATAGAAGCATCATTGACAACAGAAGTGTATCTGGCATTCAGATCCACTCCAGAGGCCACTGATGACAAGGATGAGGCTGCTGGCCATCAGCCAGTACCACTCGATGCTTCAGAAGTCGAAAACTGGGAATGTGTTAGAGATGTTCAGAATTAGTGTGTAATATTTAAGATCACCCAGAGCACAGCAGAGATGTCCCTATAGCAACACAGAAAACACATTGCCAGGCAGACACAGGATTAAGCCATTGGCCCCACTCACAGTTGTCCTGAAGAGAACTTTACCTAACCTTTACAGAAGACTTTACCTTCTCTGCTCCTGCCACCGTGACTTCAATTCAGCTTGGACTTCTCCAAGCTATTCCATACCTGTGCAACTCTGTTCAGTAGACCTGCTCCTTATTTACAGCAACTGAGAAGGTGAAAAGAACACGGTGCTTTTACTTTACCTGACTCAGCCACACGCACGCATTTTTCCAGTGTTACTTTACTGATACAGCAAGTGTCTTGATTTCCACCAGTCCTTTTAAACAAGATTTTACTTGCCAATACCAGCACACCCACTCACACCAGGCTCTCCCACTTAGAGGTATTCATTTAACTGTATCCAATTGCTTTGCAATGCACTCTAATTTCTGTTTATTTCTCTTCTTTCTTTAGCAAGTAACCATCATTGAGTACGAATGTTGCTAGCAGTGATTTCACAGATTACTAAAGATTCACTAAAATTTAGTGGTGTTGGGGTTGGTTTATTTGTAATGTATTTTAGCATGGTGATAGCAAGGCAAATCCAAATCCAAGTGTCTGAGAGTTTTATTTTACCAGGAGACAAAGCTATGGCAACTTCCAACTCACCTGAAGGAAGAATGTCACAAGGAATTCTAAAACCTAAACCCAATTCTAAATGGGCCAATGTCCTGAATTTAGAGGTAAATGGTTTCTTTACCTCTCCAGAAATACTCATCTGTTCACAGGAGAACTAGCTGACAGAGAAAGGAAAGGAATGAGAACATTAAACATACGAAAGGGTACATGACTATCAGGCTGCGCCTTTAGTCCTCTCCCATGGTTGAGCTGTTACTTGTCTGATAACTCAAACAGGCTCTTGGCTCCTTTCTGAAGTGGCTGAGGTAGGGATGAGCTAATTCAGCATTTTACGTGACCTAATTCAGAAAATATGCAGCTATTCCACTACAGCATTCACTGTTCTGCAAAGTTATTTTATTCATGTCTATGTATCTCTAAGGCTTTGGAACACTTGGAAACTTACATTTCTGAAACCTGCTGCTCTCCACATGTCCTCCTTCACCCCTAACACTTGCTATAATTCACCTCTTTAGCAGATGAAAAAGTAACTGATTGGTACACTAACCTCAGATTCCTTGTTGGATTGGCCATTTTTAAAATGTCACAGAAGAATGGCAGGACATACTTCCTACTATACATTCAATGGCACAACATACTACAAAGAATAAATACCATGATGAAAGCAATCTCTCCAGGTCTCCTATCATAGCAACAATTCTTGCCAATTCTTGGAGCACACACTTGTGGCCACTGAATTAACGCAAGTTCCATATTTGAAACCTTTTTTATTCCTTCATTTTCGACGGAGAAAAAGCCGTATGGAATCTTGATGTTTCTAACTTGCACCGTTGCTTCTTTTCATGCCCAGTTAGATTTGTTTCCATTGTTCTTCTTCCTACCCTCTCATTTTTCTATTTTTGATGCTTCCTAAAGTAAGGATGATTTCCTGAAGCGGAAGCATGACCAGCAAAGCAATGCTGCTGATAATGCCCCTTCACGTTTATACTCTGCATTACAAATTTTCCTTCCTTTCTTGCTATATCAAACTAAGACATCTTGGTAAGGCAGACACTCCACCCCACAGGTCTGTATGTGTCCTTTTATTTAAAATTTAGCTTAGGGATTCTTGTTTTGAACTTAAGCAATATTTGCTTGCATACATTTGCCCTCCTCAAACTACAAGGCATACAAATAATCTTTAAGTGCAAATAATGATTTACGGAACAGAAGTTTTTTTAACCTATTACTTCACCTACCAAAAGAGATTAAGAATTAGCGATATTTTACTTTGTCAGCCTTGAACACACAGAAGTATTTAGTATTGTCTCAATAAGGTACAGATCCTTTTTCTGAAGCTGAAAGGTTCTCAAAATGCTTTCTAGTTATTCAAAGTTACTAATTGTTTCAAAAAAAGGAATGATCTGGCAAAACCAAACAAAAACCCCCACACCTTTAAGAGCAAATTCTCTCATTTTCTTAAAGCCTGTGGAATATACTATTCCCGCTCCCACCTCACATACAGCAATGAAGAGACTATTTATACAAAAAGAGCATCTTATGGATTATAGAAATGTATTAAATGCTTATTTTAAGGTCATACATCATCTTATTTGTACACAAAGAGATCTCCCAAATGTATATTACTATATTAAAAATCACAATATAATTTTAAACAAAACTTTAAAATTGTATAAGAATTGTGTACGCTTGAGATCAATACATAGGCTATGCTACAGGCGATGGTGTTTTTCTGAAATATCCCCCATAAAATTTTGTCCCATACTATGCAGAGCTCCCCAGGCTTGATTACAAGAAGAAATTTTTCCTTAGAAGATCTCTGTCTGCCTTCTCTAGTAGCACAACACGGACAAGAACCAAATGCCAGCTTATAGATAAGCATATACATGAAATGAATCCATTTTTTTCCATGAAGAAAGACTGATCTATAACTTGGCCTACAATTCCAGAATAGAACCTTGTGAGGGAGACGGAGAAAGAGAAGTGGAAGAGAGGAAGGTTGCTCTGAGCCTGCTGGACCTTTCTGATTCTGGCCTAGAGTTCCTTGAGTGCAACTCTGGTTTCACGTTGTTCCTTTTTGTCTCAAAGGCAAACAGCGAGGAGAAAAAACAAAACCAACAGTAAGAAATTAACAGGAAATTACCAAGCTCAGAAATGTTTTTCTGATTTAAGTTTTGGGAGCCTCTCTAAGTGCAATCATCTACTCCAAGCTTCAAATTAACTCCTGGGTTTTGATGAAAAGAGCCTTTATTTGGAATGAAGCATTTAAAAGTTTGCAGCCTATACAGAAGAAGGTTCCAAAAGTAAGCTTTTCCTTGCTTATACAGCAAACTGTATACAAACATGTATGCCATGTTTTTCAGCTTCTGTTAGCTGAAGACCATGTGTCCCGGTTTAGGCTGGGATAGAGTTAAATTTCTTCCTAGTGCTGTGTTTTGGATTTAGTGAGAAGAATGTTGATAACACACCGACGTTTTCAGTTGTTGCTAAGTACCCTGCTAGTCAAGGACAGCTTCCATGCTCTACCAAGCAGAGGCTGGGAGGGAGCATAGCCGGGACAGCTGGCCACGGGGTATTCCATACCATGTGACGTCATGCTCACTATATGAATGGTAGGCGTTCCAGCAAGTAGGGATCGCTACTTGGTTATCAGTCAGCGTGGGTGGTGAGCAATTGCATTGTGTATCAATCATTTGTATATTCTATCATTATTATTATTTTCCCTTCCTTTTCTGTTCTATTAAACTGTCTTTATCTCAACCTACGCGTTTTTCTCGCTCTTACACTTCCCATTCTCTCCCCATCCCACCCGGAGGGAAAGGAGGGGAGTGAGCGAGCGGCTGTGTGGGGTTTGGCTGCCTGCCAGGTTAAACCACACCACCATTACACACAAATTATCAGATCAGCAGAACTACAACAATCATCCCTGGTCAAAGTAACTTTAGGAAGTTAGACTTATGACCAACAAACAGTAACAGAACATGAATTAAATTTAAAATGCAAAGGAAAAAAAATATGGTAGCGCTAATGAAGTGCATTGTACCAGCCAAGGTATGGAACAAAAAGCTTACAGCCAAAAAAGCAGATAAGAAATAGACACCTAAAGAAGAGGTAAGCTGCTGACTGCCAACAAACACGAATTTATTTAATGGATGTTATTAACCACTCTACATTAGTAAGCAATAGCTGGTCAACCCCTAAAGAAGTCATTCATAAACAATTATAAACCAAACAAGAGGGAAGTAAGCACTAAAGTTATTATCAGAACAGGCCTACTTGTAGTGTGAAAGAGAGTAGAACCATTTTTAAGGTTTCTAAATGAAATAAGAGAAAATTGCACCTCTGCCAAAGGCACACTAGGTGCCAGACTCCTTGAGAGACTTGATAAGATTTAGGCACATGTATTTCTTAAGCCTTTGAAAGCCTCCCTCACAACTTGGTTGACAAACCACTCCGTCACATCTCCAGGAGTAATACAAACCTTTCTACCTCTGTGTTCCCATCAAGAAATAAATTCAAGATAAAAGGTGAGGCTAGTGGGTGTCATAGGCCCCGACACTCTAGGAATTCTGAAAAGCAATTAATCACATTTTATGTTTTGCTGCTTCTTTGTAAGCATGCTACCTGTACTTCAGGAGATCGTTGCTTTTAGGCAGTAAACCCATGCCCTCTAAGATGTTCAGTTCGCATATAGCAGTCAACTTCTAATAATATTCTGAAAAGGAAAAATACAGAAAACACATCTTAGATGAGATCTACCTATTAAGTACATGTAAAATTTTAATTAATAAAAGGACTGTTTATTTCTCAAAGTCAATTATAAACAGCATACTACAAGCAGGCAAAAAAATCTCCTTCTGATCCAAAGCACAGTGTGTAGTATCCAAGTAGTGCCTTGTTTTTATTTCCACCTTTAATCAGTCTGCATTTTTGATTAGGTTAAATCTTCATGTGCTTGTAATGATTCCTGCTAATACAGCTCATTTGACAAAGAAAAACACCTCTGCAAGTAGTTACTAATCACGGTTCACTACTTAACAGAACTAATTTTAGTTATAAAAACCAGTGAATCTACTGCTTTACCAGGTGGCATCACTTTGTTCCATTGAGATGTTTGTAATAGCAAGTCATTAGCTAAAACCATATCCATCACATTAACCCAAAACAGTATGAAGACCCCTCACTCATACTTTTCTTTTAGCTACTAAGCTTACCACTGTCTTTAGTTCTTCTACCTTCATTACCATTTGCTTTTCATATTAATAGTACTTTGGTTTAGCATTCCTCTGAAAGCCTGTTTTTGCTAAGATAGGACTGAGGTAGATATCTGTTATTTTGAGGATGCAATTTACAATCAGAGATAAGGAATCATGCAAGGGGACAAAGCAAGTAAGCCTGAAGAAAACAGAATGCAAGCTGACCAAAAAAGGGGAATACTGTTGGTGGGTTAGTAATATAAAGTAAGGTGACAGAAGGCTATTACAAGTAACTGGAATAAAACACACAAGAGAAATTTCAGGTTCCAAAATGGTGCGAAGAGACACTATACTGCAAAGTCTGATGCTGGAATTCAGACAGTGTCACTGTGTTCTGCTCTCAAAGCACAAAGCACATGACAAGATATCAAGCAGGAGATGCACATATCTGACAGAGCAGGGATAGTTTTTTAAACTCATCATAGCGCATCAAACAATATTTAGACACCAAATACAATCATGAAGGAAAAACAGCAATGCTAAAATGTGAGGGTGAAAAGGAAACTTCAATAATGTTCTATGTGCATAATAAGAAAGAGAGTCAAGCATGGCATTTCCATATTATGCCAAATACAGATTCCTCAGGATTTTTAAGAAATGAACAGCAAACATACACCCACATACAAACATGAGAATGTTTTAATCACTTACAAATGTGGAGATTTAAAGAAATAGGTGCTAAAGTCTCAAACTTAATAGAGTGAGTGAAAAAATAACTATTGTGCACACGTTTGCTTTCTTTGCTTCATAACATTGGATGTTTCCATCCTGATTACAAGAAGCAAATCCAACTACCATTTGTGTTAAACCAAGGAAACAGCAGCTCACGGAATTTTCAAGGTGAAATCCACAGGAGAGTTAACAGGAGTTACAGCAGCCTAGATTCTGGTACCTTCAGCCACACTGATTAGTACTATTAAAAACAAGCAATTTAAAAACAAGCTAATAGACAATCAAGCAAACAAACAAGACACAGGCAACAAAACTTCCAAGTATTATAGAGGTTAGCTTTTCTACTGGACCAAAGTGAACATGCAGCCCACTCTTGGCCCACTATAAACATTTTTCAGTCAGATGATGTTTCATTTATATGCCTCCACTAAAGAGGAGTTTCCTTTACACAGATAAGACTGCAGCATGTGCACGTATGTATGTGTGCATATGTACAATGGAATGTGCCTCGACCATGGAAATCCCATCAGACTGTAAAGGTTTATGAATGAAATCCAGAGGCCCCACAGGATGCCATCAATGATGAGCCATTTTATAGAGTGGGAAATAACAACAAGATTTTAAAAAAACTGGAATCTGTAGCCAGAGACACGCTAATGTAAAACAGACCGCTTCTTGAATTGCACGCTTGATAGAACTGTTCTGAAACATTCTTTTGATAGAACCATTCTCCACAAACTATGCTCAAGGATCTGCACTGCTGTTTAGAAAATCAAATCAGCTCTAGATATAGCAGCAACTGCCAGTATGCCATTATGCAGCTATTACAGTTTTAAAAAAAAAAAAGTATACCAGAAGTACTGGTATTGCAATACTTTGCCCTCCCAACCTGCCTAGTCTCATAAAACTGTAAACTACGAGCAAAAGATGACAGTTTTACTTCTGTGGATACACTCAGGTTATCCAGACCCAGCTTTCTGCCAACATATTTCAGTAACTATTGTGTAAATTCAAGTACTGTCCCGTCACTCTGATCTGTTTTAGAAATACAAAATTACTAAACCAGGACTCAGCTACAACTTTCTTTAGGGTTGTCAAGTTACATAAGGAGGACTAGAGACACTTGATGTAACTAAATACTAGCTGAAATATATGGCAAGCTTCTTTGTTTAACCAGGTCAAATCCCATGGTCAGCATTCAGAAAAATTCAGAGTGAAGTTAATGGGATTCCTCCCTAGACAATTATAGCAAATTGGCCCCTGTGATAATGAAAATAAATTAATTCTGTGATTTCAAAGATTTGAAGCAGATTAGAACAACCAGGATACGTTTTTATATTTCCATCTTAATATATGGCCGATTGCATTATATTTAGAGGATGACTCTTTCTTCAAGGCACTTTCTCAAAGTTACAGCAAAACATGACAATATTCACCCCTCTTTCAGTCACTAGTCACACTACTTTATTCTACATTATTTAGTGGATCACAATGATCATATCCTTCTTTTGACCCCAAACCTTGAAAAAATACCACAGACTGTTAAAATACTTACAGTAAAAGCATCCATCTAATCTTTCTACTCGAGCAAAACAGTATGCTCTATCAGGAATGAAAAACTGGTTTCACTGAGGCTCACTTGACATAGGAATGAACCCAGTGAGTATGGAAGGTAAAGACAAAGGGTGTTAAAATAGGAGTGAAATGTTGCAAGGAGCGTTTCCCCTTAATGAATTACTGGGAGATTTGTAGCAGGCCAGCCAGGGTAAGTCTTTCAGCATGTGTATCCAGAAGTGTCATGGACTTGCTGCACTATATCGTTGCTGCCCTTTCCATGAACTGGGCAGTTTCCTTTCACCAGTTTATTTTCACTTCTATTCTGGCAGCTGTCTACAGCAGTAGGCATTTATCTTAAATAATTTGCTACTTGTTGAAGAATTCATTGGGGGGGGGGGAAGAGGGAAATAACCATTTTTGGTGCACCATGTCATAACTGATTAAAAAGAAAATTCAATAAAGATAAACCAGATTTCCCACAGATTCTTCCCCCACTTCAGAGGGGATCTTATACATATGGGTACCTTCCCCCTCCCCCAAGCAAAACAGCACCAGAACTTGCTGAATTTAACTTTCCAATTATTGTAAGTAACAAAATTTGTGGAAGCTGTTTGCTTTTACTTAAATCCTCTAACAGATTTTCCTTACAGAAAAAAGCTCAGTGATGACTGCAGTAAAAAATAAACTTACTAATAAAAAAGTGAGAGTTAGGGCTTTTCCTCTCTTTTTCACACTACTAACCTCTTGCAATAATGAGGCAGAGCCTTTGATGCAAACTACCTGTTCCTATGTTCAGCAACCAACTTCAAGAGCTTCTGGAACAAAGAGATAGGACAGCGGAAATTCAAAAGGTAAGAGCAGCATTTAATGGGTATTTTTGCTGGAATGTACTTTACATTACTTAATTTCTGTGAGCAAAATGATCATTTGCCCAGTTTGTAGAGTACTGTGGAAGAAAGAAGAAATGTCAATGTCAAGTGCTATTGGCAATATAAAGGGCTGTTCCAAGCAGGAAAAAAAAATGAAAAGAAAGAATAAAGTAAACATTTCCATTCTCCTTACTGGCTACAGTTATGGGAGGCTGGCAAAGTACATTGCAAAGTAGAGCTTACAAAGTCTTTGGTAATTTTTATTAAATAGGAGCGAAAGCAAAATGGGAAAGAGTGAAAGTAAAATTACATTCTTGTGTTGCACATATGAAACCCAAGGGAGCAACTGGTATTCCAAGCACTGGTTGTTACAAATGATTTGATGAAAGACCAGTAGCTGTTAAACTTTAATGCTTTTCTAGGCTTTATACAAATTCTGTGAAGTCAGAAGTTCACTGCAGCAGGTGAAAAACTAGGCAAGCCTCCCTAGCCCTCATTTTCTCTCATTTGAATGCAACAGTTTACACTGCAAGTTTGCATACTGTAGCCCCACAACAAAGTAAGCAGAACCGTAATTTGCTATTTAGAGTAGCTCATCTTTCCAGACTGAGCTAGCACTAAAACTAACCATTTCACAGTTGCAGAGCTAAAAAAAAAAAAATGCATTGCTTAGATAACACATTCATTATATTTACAAAATGCATACTGTGCCTGTTCCACTATCTCAGAAAAGCAGAAAAACAACAGACAATGTTGGAAAACAAAATATTTTCTTTTCACCATAAAGTCTGAGTAATAACTAACTGGCATTCTCCAAATGGAGATTAACAATGTTGAACCAGATGTTCTCCATTTCACAAGTGTCTATGTCTCAAAAATACCCAAGACAGATATCCTTTGGAAAATCCTACCTCCAGAGTTCAAATTTAAACTTAAACAAAACAAAACCAAACTGAACCAACACCCTCTCCCCCACCTGCAACCTCCACAGCATGCAACACTTCCTCACTCTGTGCCTATCAGTATAAACTGATAAGCAACACGAGTTTAAAAAAGTTACGTGTGCACGTGATTATGTGAAGTCTGTTAGAGAGGAGTTATAATCAGAACCTCAACTGTAATGACCTGATTCCCCTAACATTTCAGCAAAAAATTAACTTCAGCTATGTGAGTCAGTCTCCTTGAAGTTGTCCAATACTGAACCAACAGCTTTGACTCCAGTTAAAATCAAAACCAGACAGATTTGCTCCAGTTCTAGTCTGTTAGGAGTTGGTTGAAATTTTCATGAGAATATGAATTTCCATGAGGATTGAATTTCAAAGAGCAGACATCTTATAAGAATTGCTAACCTTGAAATATTTCCCTTGGAATCTTATGGCATGTGGATGCCATTTCATCTGCGCCCATTTTTTCAATGCAACCTTAAATTACACTGGATCTAAACCTCTTTACTCAATATTTTTAGGGAAGCACCAGTGAGAGCGCCATCTGTATTACCCCCTATATAGAGGCTTACAAAACTATTCAAATTTTAAACTCAAATTTAAATTAAAACCTAGCCAGCTGGTGGTGGAAGGGTCTCAGAGCTGCTACAGCTATGTTTACCTAGGAGAAAGAATCTAAAGGGAAATGAACATCAGTACTGTATTATAAATTCTGAAGATCATCAAAAACATTTCACATAGGAACCAGTCATCTCCAGTAACCTGCTTAGTTGACCAAAAGCAGTGTGACATCATCACACTTAGGTACTTTCAAAACTAGATGAGCTTCTGTATTTTAAATATCTGGCAAAGGACTACATAATGTATCGTCAGGAGTGCTGTTATCATTGGTTAACAGCAATACAGATAGGCAAGTCAAAGTGCTGATGAGAGATTTATCAGTACTCTAGGATTAAAAGTGAATTTAGCCCTAATTACATATGAGGCGACAAAGAAGGAGGCATCAGCCAGGGGCTTGTATGTTATTCAAAAGAAAATAGGAAATGCAGGAAGTCGGAGCACAGGTACCTAGCAAAATTAGTGCAGTCTATGAGTCAAGTTTTGTTTCCTTCAGAACTCAGCCTGATGGCCATATTGATAACGTAACAGTGGCTCTTGCGAAACCAACATGCCATTGTCAGCTTCATTCTATTCATAGCTGATTCAGCAAAAGCTAAGGTTATCCAATACTTTGCATCACAAAAGTTTCTTTTCAAGTGCCTATAATTTTGCGACTCTTCAAGTGACTAATCTGAACATTCCCATTCCTCTTATCTGCCCTGGGACAGTCTTCTGGAGAGCTTCAGTGCAATTGTGCCACTGCTCCCTGAAATAAGAATAACTTTGCCCCATCAGTACGTTCAGATGATAATGCCTAGCACTATAATGCTTAAGAACAAGGACTTAAGACGTGGCTGGGGAGACCATTATTTCGCACTTGTATAAGATCAGCTTGGAGACTAGGATGAGGAGCCAGTGGATGGGGAAAGAAAACGGAAAAAGGTTTGATCAGACCTCAGCAAAAGAGTTCATGTCTGCAGACTAATTACTTCTTCACTGAGTAGACAACAAGCTACAGGTGCTGTCAGTCCAAAACCTGTGACAGAAGTCTCTGTGGGATCAACTCTATGAAACTGCATCTTGTGGAAATACACTGATGTTGTTCACAAACAAGTAATTTTTGTATTCGGTTTTCTTTTAAAAACAACCAGCCAATAACAGCCAAAATCCTTTAAAGCATAAGCAACATCATTTCTTTTCTCTGATAAATCAGGTCTAAACACCTCAGACTGGAGTCCCAAACTTAGCAGAAACTCTTGCACCAACTTCCCTGCACTTTTATCATCCCTGCACTTCATAAAATGGGGGAGTGTCCCATTACCCTGCGGAGCTGCTCTGAAAACAATATCTTTAAGATCTCTGAAGCCTAAGTGTTCCATAAGGCATCCTTGAGAAAACTCAGTATATATCACAGATAAAGAGGAGGATTTGAACCTCAAATTATAAACAGCAGTATGCTCAAATTAAATGGAAGAGGCACGCAACTGCAATTGTATGCAGCTACAAAAGGACTCAGTCTGTCCAAAATATGTGTTAAATCATGGCCACAGCTAGGCCAAACATTTCTAGATTTCTTCCCCTTCGTGTTTTGCTTCCTGTATTAGTTGCTGATAAAAAACATTTTGTCACTACTTAGCTGGGCAGAGAAAGAGACAAAGCCCAAACCCAAAAAGCTGTTACATGGTTTATTTACTTAAAAAAACATGTTTTCATTGTAATCTGAACAAGGCTCAATAACTACATTCTGGGAATTAAAGATTCAAACTCAGTGGTTTTAATTTGTATTTTTCCATAGAGCCAAGTCTTTCAGAGATGCTACATGGTCTAGTGATGGTCAGGAGAGGACTGGGAGCCTTTAGGATACCAGGTCCTAGTCCAAATTCACAGCACTGACTCATAGTCTGGGACAAGTCACTTGACCTCCTATGCCTCAAACAGTCCAGCTGGAAAATACAGAAAGAAAAGCAGCAACCCTGAATGAGAAACAGTTATTATGACTAAGATGAGCTCCTGGATAAATCAAACATCAAATAAAATGTGTTTTCCATATGGAAGCTGCCTTCCTAAAGTGGAATAAAATGTAAATGCCTGTCAATTATAATGATCTGAGAGGCAAGTGGTGAGAAAAGCAGCTCTGTGACAGACCAACAGGAAAGACTCAGCTAGGAATGAAGGACAGTTTTTGAGGTGCAGAGAAATGGGAGACGGAAGGTAGTTAGGCATCTGGCAGCAACAAAGGTGAAACCATGATTTGAGGAGGTCAGAGACAACAATGTGTCTGAGTCAAAAAAGGTCACTTATTCAATATTCCAGCTGTAAGATGAAAGAATGCAAGTGGAGATTTTTCAGAGCAGAGATCACAGATGCAAGAACATCTAAAAGGTGGACTGTTATTTGAAAGTGCCACTTACAGATATGATGAATCCATCCTCTCAGGCCAAACAATTTCGCATCAACTCTTGATTTTACCTCTTCCTTCTCCTCTCTTGCACTTCTCTAAGCAGTCATCCCTGTTTTCCTGAGTTTCCATCCTGCCCAGGAATCCAGTCTTTTCACTAAATTTCAATAGGCCAATACTAACTTTAATAATACTGCACTGCTCTAAATATTGGATCATCTGAAGAACCGTGATCTTCTACGATTCTGCTAAAATCCCCACATCACAGAAGTACCAGTACAAGGAGATGAGATATTCCCTAGGAATAGTGCGGCAAGGTCTTAGATTTGCATGTTTTCCAGCAGATCCAAATGCTGTTCATCCAAAAAAGACCATGGATCTGTTTCTGCTGCCATATAGACATCGTTATGGAAGCCTGCAATAGAAAGCTCGATGCTTTCTTTCCATATAGAAGATGAGTCTAAAGCCCAGGTACTTCACCTATCCCGGACCACATACTAGCCCACCAGCATTCAAGAAAGATTGCTCCAAGCACATCTGTGTGAGAACCTAACCAGTTCCCAAAGTAAAGGTAGAATAAAGATGTCATTTCCTCTGTTCTGCCTCTCCTCAGCTGTGCTTTCTGCACATTTTTCTGTGACAGAAAGCCATTCCCTCAAAATACAGTGGTTTTGAAAAATATATTTCCTGTACTAACAGAACAGCTGAAGTAGCAGTGTCATTCCTTAGTGGTATTTACATGAAGCTCATATGAAGGTGAATGGATGAGACTGCTAGTAAAACAGATGAGTTCTGAAGAATTAGTACCTTCTAGAAGCACACAGAATCCAAACCACTAAAGAAACAAGTACAGCATCATTTGAACTTGGAATAGATACTGATCTCCAGCATGTCCACAAACTTTCAGATTCACCAGCTGAGACCTCATGATTTTAGAAAAAACAAAAACTACAAAAAGGTCAGATGTCCTTGAAGTAAAATGTAGGCTGAACAGTCAGTAACAGTAGGGAATTGTGAATCAAGTGAAAGAGCTCGAGTCTGAGAAGCAGCCATCTACAAATTGCACAGTGAACTGTTTAAAGAAAGAAATTTATTTCCTTGGACTGACTTTACAGAGCCAAATTATGAGAGTGTTGTACGAACAGCACTATCCAGTTCAAATTGGAAACATGCTATTAGGAAGTCCACTAATATAACTGACCAAAGAAGCAGCTCCCGTGGAGATTGATAAAGCTTGTTCAAAACATTAAAAAACAAATACATGCAGAACTTGAGTTTAAAGAACTGGCTATATCAGAAACCTGCAGCAGTGGATGCCCTGACAACACACCAGCGTTGTCACTGCAGTGAATTAGTTAATCTTCTGGAGTTTTTACTGGGATGGAATAACCTCCTAGGGCACCGGACAAGCCAGCAGCAGTTATGGCATACCAAGGAGGAGACATACACACCAGCGAGGAGTGCCACTTTACTGTGTGGCCTCGGGCAGGTCCACAGGGTACAGAAATGCACCCTGGCAGCTTCCTACAACAGCACAACTTCCAAAATACTGTGGTGAAAACTATCAATAGCACAGAGTCTTTTATGGGCTGTGAAGCCGGTACTGACAGTTCCTCACTTTCATCTAGCCAGGAGAAAACTGAGGTAAAAAACCCCCTCTTTTAACAGTTATAGCAAAAGCAATTTAAAGAAGAATGGGGAAAGAGAGGGCAGCAGCTGAGCAATTGGCTGCATGCTAAAGGAGGCAGCACTGAAGGCCTAGGCAACCTACAGTCTTGCAGTCAGCAAACAATACAAAGAATTAGACCGGCTAACCACAACTTGGCCAGGTACATCATCTGATGAGGAGGAGGATATGAAACATGGAATGATGTTAATTTATGGTTAGCCTGCTGCCAGTGACTCTCCTTTGACAGGAAAATGGGAATTGTTCTGTAAGCTCAAAGCAAAGCTCTCTCAACAACATCCTTAGCAGGATGTCAAAGAAAACACTTGAGAATCCCAATGCAGGCAAAAACCAAGACAAACTTCTTGTTTGAATTATTACAACCGAACATTCTCATTTATTCTCTTTCTATTGTTTTCATCATCTGTTTCTTTGCCATTCACAAGTAAGCTGCTATGTATTTAAACACTCCTGTTAAGGCAGTTAAAGACACAAACACTTAGGCAAGTCCCTGGAAGAAACATCTCACTGCTCCTGTGGACCAATGGCAAAACTGAAACTATCGCAGCTACCGTCTTTTTGCCCAAACTACTGCAAGGCTCAACCACACTGACTTAAGACTTGGGACTGCAATTTACCACTTCCCTGTTCCCTTCTGGGAACACACCAATACTCCTAAATTATTTTCAGACTTCTGAGCAGTCAGAGGATCAGGTTCTTACACCTTCTGGTGCGCTTTCTGTTAACACAGTAAACACGTGCACTAGTGCACAAGCCCTTTCTCTGTGGTCTCAGTGCCAGTCTCAGCTTTTCTGTTGTTCAGCCTTTATTTTAAGTGACTTCAGTTTAAACTCCATGTCAGCCCCCAGAAGACTTGTGAATCTAGTAATTAACCAAAGTAACGACACATTTATGAAGTAAAAATATAACACTGTAATATTTACTCTTAAAGGATACGATTTGAAAAAGAAGTTCAAAGCCTCTACTGCATTGTATGGATAAGATCAGGAAACACTGAATTAGTAAAGGTTCAACCACTTTGGAAAAAATGCACAAATTTTCCACCACTGTCATCCAAAAGTATTTTAAATGTTTTTATGTCAAGTCTAAACAGAATGTTTCTGAAATCACCTTAATGATTTTTCAATCTTACTTACCTTGCAAGCAGAGCCAAAAGGCCAAAACACCACTGAAAATTCTCTTCCCCAAATATGTGCAAATGGACCAGTAAGAGTACCAGAAAGCAATGTTTTGTTTCAGGTTTTCCAGTCAACATTTGAAGTCTCAAGAAGCTTGGGAAAAACTGACACCATTTTAGGTGCTTAAATCAACAAAAATCAGAACTTCAGCATTCTTGCAGCAGGGAATGTGCCTTCTTTCTATGCTGACATACTGTCAGTACATCAACATAAGAAACATAAATAAAATTATTTCTACAATTATAATAAATAACAAATGTAGCAAATTTGTCATATTTGTTAAATAATTTGTTATAACAAACAGCAAATTATAATAAATAATTAGAAAAGCCTAGTAATTCAAGCTTTTACAAGCAATACAATACCTATGCCTGTCTTTCTCCCATCCTAGAGTTATTTTCATTCACTAAATAATCTGATCACTCCAATTAACAGCAGCCTGTTATGGATTGTATTTATCACCAATATCATTCTATTTCAGTCAAAACAATATGAGAGATGAATACAGTCTAATTTATGAATTGGTACTAGATGAGTTTGACCTTTTTTACACAGCTTCAGTAATGAAACTCAGTGCCTACTATTTTTTGCTATTTATACCTCCACAGAACCGAGATGAAGAAGATAGGAAGAAACATTTAACAAAAAAGTGAGTCATACTTGTTTTTTTATTAATATTTTGATTTTCTCATTATAACTGTAAAATACATTAAATGCACTGTATAGCAATTACTATACGTTTAGGAAAATTGATGATAAAAACAGGAGACCTATTTAGAAGTTTTCACCTGCCACAATGAATTAGACCCTGAACATCTATTTATGCAAGAGATATCTATAAGAAGAGAAATACTGCTCTTTTATTGTCTCACTAAAGTTGATTAAAACAGACAATAAAATGAAAAGTACTGTACTGCATGAACATTATTAGTGCTGCAGCCTGGTTTCAGTAGAACGTTCTTCAGTAAAACTCACGTTCCCAAATGGAAGAAGAAAATGATGTTTAAAACCACTGGCCATGTTCAGAACAGGAGAAAAATAACCTATCCTTCCTAGCTCTTCATCTGCTGTACCAGCCTCAACAAATGGAAGCAATGAAGGGCCACCTCAGCAGTAGTTAACTCTTATCTCCAGTTAAAAATTTACACAGGACTCTGGTCTAAACTGTACCTTGCAAAAATAAACCAACCAACCAACCACGACCACCACCCCTAAAATTCTCTTCAGCTCACAGGTTATACAGCACTTTAGGAAGATTGTACATATGTTGTACCTCTACACAGATTCACGCAGAGCTCTCAGAGAAGGGACAGAATGCTCAATTGGCTTAAAGCCATCTCTGTGCCTTCTCTGATGCTAGGCTGCACCGCAGTGTCTAAGGTCACTCGCTGACAACGTTACGGAAGGCTGCCCAGAGTCTAAGTGATGATGCAGCCTATGGTTTTCATCTCTAGTGACTCTCCTACCACCAACCCATCTCCAAAAGTGCTGGAAGAGAGGGCAGGAGAGGTCTCAGAAGACAGCCCCTCTCACCTAGACTTAGAATTCTGAAAGCTTGTTGTATGCTCTGTAATTTTTACCTAGCATAAAGGGACTAAGGAAAGACTTACATGCGTATGTATAAATTAGGTTATAACCAAATCTTCAGAGAAGGTCTGTAGCTCTGCTGCAGATCAATGATGTGGTATACAATACTTCCTGCCAGCACTAGTAGGAAGCTATTGCCACCAAAAGGCACCAGAAATTCTGGAAATTCTACTTTTGCTTCCCTGGCTTCTTCCCACAACAGCCTGAAAGCAGGAAGAAAGCTCATGCTTGCTGGAGCAGAGCTAGCCCCATGAGTTAAGTATCACCAATTCCTGGAACAGGTGCACTTGATTAAGATACTGCAGCAGAACTGCCCGAGATAATGAACATTTGCATCTATCAGACAAGACATGCAATGCACTCTTTCTTACAATGTGTATTTTTTCCATTTAGCAGGTGCAAGCCTTCAGAAGGAGGGAGGAGATGAGGTAGTGATCCTAATAACAATCACAACTCACATCACAAGCTCGATCACAATCTCAACTACAACTATGGGCTTAGCAGCACAGGTTTTGAACTGTGGCAGATGTCCACCAAATTTGACGTTTCCACATTCTCCTCTCCTCGTTGTTCACAAAGAACACGATTGCTCATTTCCTCCCTATGTTTATATCTGTTCTTTGCCAAGTAATGCAAGAATAACAATGAATTATTTCAAACAATTAAACGACTCCTTCTGTGAAGAGCATGTGCCTCATACAGAGACCAAATAGAGCAATTTTAACAAAAATCTGTAATTATTTTATGTTTTCCTTAAATGAAAAGTTCCAAGAGTGTTGTGATTATACGAGCTCTTACACAGCATACAGAAAAGTTCAAAAAT
Organism: Calonectris borealis; assembly: GCF_964195595.1. Lineage (NCBI taxonomy): Eukaryota > Metazoa > Chordata > Aves > Procellariiformes > Procellariidae > Calonectris > Calonectris borealis. Next base: position 26,111,985 of record NC_134318.1, read on the forward strand.
TCAAACTTTTTCTTATGTAAAAATCAGAAAATATATGTGATACTAAAAAATACATTTCGGATAATGTCATGTTGGGTTTGTTGGCTTTTTTTTTTTAAACAGATCTAGGAGGAGCCCTGAATTACAATTTATGAACAGTAAGGGACAACAGTCTTATATCAGTTGTGTTTCTGATTCCACATTTAAGTCTGAAAAAGAAATGCTGCTTCTTCCTGATAGATCGAGTCTCCAGACCTACCAGGAAGAAGGAGAGTAGGCATAAGGAATTCCTTTTCATGGAAAAGAAGCTGAATTTATTACAGGCTCTTCAGTTTCTGGTAAGTTTCCACATTTAAAAAATAGTTTTGCACAAACTGTGTTTGCCCGCATATTTTTATTATCTAATAAGTAGGTGAAAATTGCATTGACTGATTTTTCATTCCTAACAGTCTTATACTTCACCTACGCTTGCAAAACCTGCTCAACTCAAGATTATATCATGAGATGACATAGATTCTAACTTTAAACAAATACGTAAAGCCATGACCCATTTGTTTTGATATTCTGCAATGTTCCAGACAGGGAGAAAAGCCATCACTGAAACCATGAGACATACAAGACTTCACAATTTATTAAGAAGATTAGCTGGGTTTAGTTTGTGCAGTAATGATTAGTCACTGAATATGTGTTGGTTTGAAAGCCTAAAAGGTCAGAGATCAAGGAATTATTTGGCTTAATTGTGTTTAGGTTTTTTTCCGTCTTTTAAATAGTTAAAAGTTTCTTTAAATCAAGCAGAACTTTGCAAATGTGGAACTCCAAGTATATTCCACACAGAACAACAAATGCACCTTAAATATCGCATGTTTTTTCACTTTCGGATTATATTTGTAGAACTGCCTGCTGTGAAATGACAAAGTTCATGGTTCATCTGAACTTTTGAACTCAAGTGAGTATTTGACACAGCAAAACAATCTAAATGAACCTAACACAAAGTTTTCATAGTTTAAACCTAGCTTTCAGGCCTTTGTCTGGGGCAATTGGGTAGGAAAGTTCTTTATTGATGTTGTAAAAACTACCAGTTTAATAACAGGCAGAGAGAGTGGAGAGATCAGTGGAAAGAGCACCTTAGCATTTCTGAAATAGTGCTGGTTTGGTAGTTCATTGAACTTTACCTGACCCCATTACGAAGGCTTCCCCAGGACAAGTTGTAGCTGCATTTGTGACAAGACTGAAGCTTCCTATCTTATTTCAAATAGGCTCCAGGGCTGGGAGTTCACTGATAAAGTTAGTTAAAAAAAAAAATACTCTGCACACATGAATTCACTTGGCTCTCTGCACTGCTATTTCATTTTTATGTTCAGGCTGGATTCTCTTTATTGCAGAGAAGTTGAAATCTTTTTTTCCAAAAGGAAAAAGTTTGTCACCTGCGTTTCTGACATAAACCAGAAAAAGTCATTAAAAAAATGGGAAAACACAGTGCATTTAAGATTCTTATGCTGATGCTCCTCACAGACCCTAAATCTCAGCCTGCTTGCACGACTGTTATGATCCCTTCCTAATGTTACTAAAAATTCCACAGCAGTCTCAATTCATGCTTTATCAATTTTAGACCTATCAACCAACAAAACTTGGACAATATTTTGAGGCTTTTAAAACTACTTTTAAGACCCTGCAAGATGTCCTGTACTTCAAGTTCACAATCAGTTTTGTAACTCGTATAACTACCGTATATGAATGACAAAGATGTCTGACCACATTAGAAGTGCTGACTGCATACTACATAGGGTTCAAATGAGCCTTACCATATCAACAGATGAGTAATAAAACTCTATACAACTGTCCAGTCCCCTGCAAACTCCCTGTGAAAATAATCATACCGCACAAGAACCTGTTTTTCACCAGCCCGTAAGACTGGAGTCACTCACTACTTCCTTCCATCCAAAAGAGTGAAAAAAGCAACCCAGAGATTATTTACAGAGAGCAGCTGTAATAATCACTAACAATATTACAGCTGATGCCACCTCTCTGATGCAGCTTACTAATAAAGTTATATGTATGTTTTTATTCAGCTGAACTATGGCAGGAAGACAGATTCGGGCATTAGAAAATTCCTAAAGCAATTTAAAGACATTTGGTATTACTAACTTTCTTTTCCAACTAAATCTTCCAAATTTACCATATAACACCAAAGCCTACTTATATAGCTCTACTTCTAACCCTTCCACTTCGTTTGCTGGCAAGTTTTACTTCAAAGATACCTGCTCTTTTTTGTATTCACCCAAGAGAATAGCATTCTGCAGGAATGAGAAAAGGAAGTATCTATCTTGCTGCATTTAAAAAAAAAAATTAAAAAGAGAGCACGAAGAGCCCGTGGCCCCAGGGGCTGGCCGGCTCTCCCGGGAGCGGCCCCCCGCTGCAGGCTGCCCAGCGGCGGGGGCCAGCCGGGAAGGCAGCCGGGGGCGGCGGGGCAGGCGCACGCTTAACGGGCATTCATGCAGCGGGTGGCGGCCGAGCCGCTCAGCACGGCCGGTGGACGCTGCCGTTGCTGAGGCGCTCTTTGCCACTCGGATGTGCGCGAACCAGCCACTAGCAGTGGCCTACCCGAGGCTTCTCCACAGTAAATTAAGCAAGCTTTACGCACTGGGGCCGCTCCCTGGGACTCCTACGCCACTCCCAATCGCGCAATTAACAGGTTGTACAGATGCAAATAACCATAAGGAAGAACTTTAGCTGGCACCCAAACCAGCTGCAGACCCACTTAATTTCAAACAGCTAGGCAAAGGGATGCCTGGTACCTGCAATTAACAGTCCCGGTATCTTCTTATATCACTTGCAAAATGCATTAAACCCGCGAGGCTTTTGCAAGGGAGGGCAACCACCTCAGGCCTGTCGCGGAGTCTGGCACCGGCTGCGCCTGCAGCCGCGCCGGCCGGCCCCCAGCAGGGAAAAGCCGGCGCTCACGGGAAAGCAGCGCGGAAACGAGTCCGTCGGCGGGGAGACGACAGCACGGCCGCGGTGCCAGCCGGAGCCCCGGGGCCCACCACGGAAGCCTCCCGGGCGAGGCTCCGGAAGCTCGGCTAACGTGTGCGGCCTGTCCGCACCTGCGCGCCCGCCTCGCGCCCCCCAGCCCAACGGCCGCGCTCCGCGCGCCGCCGCGGAGGGGCTTCGCGGAGACCTCGTTCCGTAAGGCGGGCAGGCGGGTCCCTCGGGACGGGCGGTGCGTTAGCAGCGTTGCCTGAAAAGATCGTGGCACCCGCACTTTGAATCCAGCCCTCCCTTTTAACCAGGGAGTGCCGTCAGTGATGGCTGAGGATTTTTTTTAAATTTACTTATTTTCAGTTTCAGGACCCACCCGTGCTCTACAGTGTCCTAAAATATGTGAAGTAGCTGACAGTGAGTCCCTGGCTCACCGTTTGAAGGGCAACACCCTACCGAAATTCCATATAGGGACCTGATCTAAAGCAATAACATTTTGTATACTCCAATACTTGTATTGTTATCAGAGATCTGAAAAATAATCACCTGAATCATTGCTTGATTAGTTCTATATATTCTCCATGAAGTATCTAAATTCACGCCCTAGATGCTCTATGAATTAACCTTCCGAACTTTTCAAGGGATAAAGTTGAGCTTCCCCATTCCCCTCCCCAATGGTTGAACACCCCCCAAACGTTCCCCGTCAGGAACCACAAACCCAACCACGCCTGGACCCAAGGTGCAATACGCACCCTGCAACGGTGCCATCACAAATTTACCCCGCGGTTTCTAAGCAGCCACCAGCTGCTGTGCTAAGTAAGCCTTGCTGGTCATTGCTTTCCAGTCAAGCCTTCTGCAACACAAGAAGGAGAATTTCTTTTCACCTCCAATATGTGGGAGTGATTTTGCTGCTTCCTGCCCCTCTGTGAAAAGGCTGCGGGCTGGGATTCATCTAAACTGGAGAAGGAGTGGCTGTTGGCACCCATTCGTGATCCAGGGAGAAAGTTACCTCCAACATCTGGAATGATAACGGATAGGAAAGATTTCGTTGCCAGCCCCCCTGAGGCTGCTGTTACCTTCCCAATGACAGGTGTGGATGACCAATATGTGTTTAATCCTTCAGATCCCCTTGTCTTTCTTCTGGGAAGAAGTATATAAAACCCATTCCCCAACTGAAACACTGAATCCTCTGTGAGACTTAGGAAGTTGACACTTGCTCTGTAGACCCGTATGTGCCCCTGCTCTCCCATTTCTTTCTAATTTGTTGTAGGACTTGTACTGGCAACCTATTACAGAAGCATCAATCAAATCAGCTCCTAAAATGGCTTCTTAGACTGCTGTGTTGATGCATGCATTTTTAAGAGATTTGGAGGGAGGAAGTTTAGAAGCAAGCAGTGCCACTGAAATTGGCTGGGGCCAGTTTTATTAATTCTGGAGTAAGCAGAAGCAAGCAAATACACACGAACATGCAGAGTACGGTGTTTGGAACTACACAGCAAATGCCACAAGCTTTTAGAAATCTGTGTTTAGATATGACATCTTTAATCACAGGGAATCTCCCTGCTTGGTGCTGAAGGAAGGTTGGGTCTACAGGGCAATTCAAGATAGCCAGTAGATCATGCAAAAGTTAAGTCTTCCATTTATGGGCTGTTGTGTGTAGCTATTTCATAAGCTACAGGGTAGCAGCAAATAACTCTAGCCTCTGGGAGATATAATTTTGCACACAGTTTTATTAATTGTTCTTCTCTTGGCATCACTGCAGATCCTAGCAATGTTGCATAAATGCAAAACAGAAAGAGTCCCTAAGTCCCTGCCCCAAAGAGCTCTAGTATTAAATAAAAGAGAACAAATTACAACAGAGCTTTACAACACACACCAGAACAATACTCATCAGCTTGAGGAGCAGGTGTCTCAGGACCCTAGCAGTCTGTTGTTGGCGATTTTTTTGTTGGCATTGTGTCTAAGGGCAATGAAGATAAATAGGTTGCACTTCTTTAGAAGTTCTTAATGGAGCTTCTGCCCAATATATGGATGAAAGCACTCTGGTGCTCTTTTGAAAATGTAACAAGTGGCAAATAGACACTGGCATCGTTAACATTAAAAATAGGAGTCAACCTTTAGATGCTGAATAAGAAGCTCATATAAGCTATGAAAGTCTTTAAAAGAAAAGACAAATCACTTACACTGACTTAGACCATGGAGAGAATGATTGTGAGACAGAGGTGAGTGAAATAACAGTCTAGGAAAATAATTTTTTAGCCATCTTTCTGAACAGAAGTGAGTGGAGAAGAACTGAATTTGTGAAAACCAGGCAAAAAGATGTGTTAGAAACTGAGATAGGAGTGGTGAGAGTTTCATAAAAAGGTTTTAGCTGTGTAGGTATCTGGAGGTCATGGATCAGGAAAAATCTGTAAGATAAATATAGTGCCATGGTCAACACTGATACCAGCTCAAGCATATGATGTCGTGCAGACAAATGGGTGAGGGTTTATTACATGGGACTCAGCTGGTGCACATGGTCTATGGACCAGTTCCTGGCACCAGGCTCCAGCTGTGATCATCTCCCCTCTGGCAGCTAATCGCAATGATTTGTTCTTCAAATGCCCTGGGCATTTGGTTTTTCTCTACCAGTTTTGAACCATTTTGGACAGTATTAGAGGTTAAAGTGTTAACACAGGTAGAAATACAGACTTGGCACTCAAATAGTTCTAGGCTATAAACTCCAGGGCAAAGGCTATTATGTTTCATAACCATAACAATGTTTTTTATGGCTAGGATTTGAAAAAATGTATGTTAGGTCTGTACTCAGATTGGTCTGAAAAATAAAACTCTGAAAAACATCATATGAAAGCTAATTATTTGGTTCCTCCCATTGATCTCATTGCACTTCTCTAATCACCAATTACACCTTTTATTTAGCTAGGTTCGATGTAACTGAATCATGCTCTAAGCCCATTATTCTAAAACACAGGATCAGTACATTAAGAGAGATGTAAAGAAATGCACTAAGACCTTCCACAGTTATCACTATAACTACAAAGATGTATTTTTCATACATTTAAACCAAAGGACATTTTTTATCTTCTCTTTCTGGTATTTCCTGTACTGCTTTTATGTAATCAGTACCAGCTGTATTGTTAATACAGCTCCCAGCAATGTAGATTTCCAGCTCAAATAATTGACAGCTTTCTCCACTGACCTCATCCTCTACTGAGGCATCGTCTCTAAAACACTTTCCACAGACACACTCTTACTGTTTGCATACTCTTAACTCCTGCCTTTGGTTACTGTACTGTCAGATTACATTTGGGTCTCTGTCCATCCATTGTTCTGAAATTTCTGGACATTAATGTGGTGATGTTGCTAAAGTATTATGAAATGTTTTCTTGGTCATTCTGTCATCTATTGTAAGACTGTGATTTTTGCAGAGCATCCTTTTTATTTCATGTTCATGCTTGTTTTGTCACCAACTGTCCTTCCTCTGTCAGTACCTAATACTGCTCTTGTATTACAATCTTAACAAAAACTCAGGGATCTGTACAGGGCAGCAAGGTTTTGGTGACATGCCTGTTGACTTTAGCCAATTTGTGGTCTCCTCTACTGATTTTGTTCTGTTCGCTGCTCTCTTAATTCTCTCAGGAGTATGGTTACTCACCGAAGGACATACTCTGCTGACCAAGATCTGCCCCCCAAATGAGTTCTCAGTGGAAAAGGTAACATTGCAGTCCCTTCAAACCCTCTATTTGTGGGTGGTGTCAGCACTGCCCTTGCTGTGAACATACAGCCCTGACATGCTCTCAGATAAAACTCTTAAGAATAGATGAGGTAGTCCCAATAGTTCCTCTGACTGATCATTCAGCAAAGATTTCCCACAACATGGTCTTACACCTTTTATCTGTACTGGTGCAACTGCCTCCCCAACTTGTTTGTGGCAGCACCTTTTCCTTTAAGCCTTTGGCTTATGCATTTTATCTGTTTCACATCTCTCCATCTGATCATGTCTGTTTTCAAATCTGTGTGCAGTCTTTAGAAGTTTGTGTCATTAAAACCAGCCAGTACCAATCACTGTTAACTGCTGCCTCCTTTTGCAATGAGGCATGCTGTGCTGCCTCTGGATCTATTGCCCCAATAAACATCACATCTGTGACCTCAGCTTATTCTCTTCTGTGGACCTCTGTGTTTCTCTCTTGGGAAGCACGTTTTTTGCAGAGGGGTTTTCTTTACCTTTTGAACACAGTTTACCATAGTTTACCATGTGCTGGCAGTTTTGCTTTTAATGGGATGGTTGGTGCTCCATTACTTGCACCCCTTCCCAGTTCTCTTCCCCTTGGCTCAGTGTCAGTTTGTGTCCCCTTGGCTCAGTGTCACCTTGCACTTCCTTCTCTCTTCTACAGCAACATCTCCTCCGATCAAAGTAATTTAGGGGCTACTGTTTAGCATAATCATCCACCTGGCCTTTCTATCAGGTATCATCCAAACCCCACTTCAACTGATTAAAAGACCCTTTCTGATGTAAGTGAACTCTGGATTGGACTTTTTAGTATTTAACCTGATCAAGTTAGATTGTACCTTGCAGGGTAGTTGATGACATAGAGTTTTCAACTTTTTTTCTATAAAGAGGAAAAATAAGTTCTATTTCAAAAGACCTCTGTTGATCTTAGAGTCACAAAATCAAACTTTATCCTACATCCCACAAAAAGGGAAAACAAAACAGAAAAGACTCCAAATCCTGCTGTGAACTGATCTATGAAAGCTATAGCATGCATATGTACCACTGCTTTTCATGTAACAGAATGCACTTTGATCCATGGGCCCTAAGCTGTCTTGGCACAACTGAAGCGGGACTTTTTGTTGTGAAATTTGTGCCTGTGATACAGATTACTTTATGCAGTAGGATGAACATCTTGCCTTACAACCTGTGCAATGTTGCTTAAAGATAGCAGGAGTGCATTATGGCATTATCTAGGGACTACTACTTTCACTCTTAGGAACTTCCAGTGAAGTAAGTGGGATTACTCACTTGATTAATGTAAGCAGAATTCATTCTCAAATGAATGTTTTCAATAGATCTGTATGTAGACTTCACAAAAGACTATGTAACATTTTTTCAGTAAACACCCATCATTGACTTTACATATTTCGCTGCTGAATTTTCTGCTGAATTTTAAAATTTTCTGTTTAGTATTTTAGCATTTTTAGTCTACCCAAAAAGTAAACAAAGGAAGAGGTGAAGGTGTTTCACAGACACAATTGCTTCAGGCAACTGTCAAATGTAAAATTCAGTGGAAAGCTTCAGCATGTCTCTAGTTTAACTCAGTTGAGGAATGCTGCAAAAACAGGTGTTGTCTGACACAAGCAATAATTATCTTTCACCTTGATGGATGTTAGTTTAATCTGTTTTTAACATGGTAGCTAGGTCTCAGCTGGGTTAATGCCAGAAAGCAGATGAGATGTTTTGCGTACTTTGTGTATGACAATACCCCAGACAGTTTTTACTCCCCTTTATTATTTATTATACGGAACAGTTTTAATAGTCTCAGTGGTTTATCCATTAAATTTTAACTCTAGATTCATTTAATGTTACACTATCAATGTATTTTAAATGAGCTCACAATTAAACTGTTGGCTGTTGAGTACTTTACTGGAAGAAGAGAGACTAAGGAACAGAATATGCTTCTAAAATGTGGATGGTTACCTATGTAATATTCACAAAGCAAAATGACTTAAAGTACAAGGTTAGAGGAACAAACTTAAAAAAAAACCCAAAACTTGTTATCATTCCTTTGCATATATTTAAACTAGCGGGGAAAAACCTGTAAGTTCTATTTTTAATCCAAAATGCTTTATTATTTTCTAGTATCCAGTGATTACATTACATCCTTCATCATATTAAGCCATTCAAAACTAGACTACACCCTTCCTATGCCCTTGGGCAGACTTTCTAGCCCTGTGGGCATGGGAATGGTCTATAAGCCATGCTAACATTGAACTTGGCACAATTTCAGGGATTCTCTTTGCATAAAGATAAACAGTGTTTTAACAGTTTCTTCAAGGTGTTAGGCAATAAATACAGCAAGTTAAACAAAAGGCACGCAGGGCTTCCCAGTTTGGCAATGTTTTCTACAGAGCTTAAATTAATATATATGTGGTACGCCACCACTGATGTAAGATTCTTGGTGGTATTTCTTGCTTGTACACACGCATGTTGTATGTTGGAATGATTCCATACTACCACTCTTACTAGTCACAGCTGGCTGTGATACCAAATGTATACAAGTATGTTCCTGTTGTCTGCTCAAGTGTCCTCTGTTTCTTAGGAAAAGAATTATCATCTGATGGATGAATTTTCTGAATGCCTTTGTGAATTGGCTACCTTCAGGAACGAGAAGAGGTCAACATTCAATGGTGCTGCACTGCTTCTCTAAGTTACACTCCGTCCCTTAATAGCTCTCACGTGACACAGAATTTCAACATGACGGTAGCCTTATGCACTGAAAATGGTAGGTTAATATTAGCAGCATTGGTTGCCTCTGAACATATACCCTACTTCTCCCACTGTACGGAACAGCCAATGGTTTAAGTACACCCCTTGTAATACAGACTGGTTTTGTTGCATGGGAAGGCTATGAAGCTTGTTTAGCTGGCATTAAAAATTTACTTCTAGCTTTCAGCTTCCTAATTCTTTCTCTAAAGGAGACTTGAGTTGAAAGTTTTAAAAACTTTGGCATACATATCCTTCTCTCCATAGTCTGCATGCCCTAAGATTGTTACTCATTTCACCTTCTTAAGACAACTGCCATTACTCTGGTGTTAGGGTATTAGGCTAAAACAATATGAAAGCACTGTTCCAAAGGACAGCACATAGTAGGAGCAGAAGACATGACTACCTGAAAAGATGTGTTGAAAGCAGACTGTGGTCTGCAGAGCTTACAGACACATAGACAAAAATTGTCCCAAAGTAATATTTCTGAAAGAGACTATTAAAAAGGATTTCTTAGCCCCCATGAAAGCAAAGTACTGAAGGAACATGGAGAACTCTCTATAAAGAGTTACCAGTAAATTTGAATGCTTTAGGCTGGTGGTAAATTTTGTAACTGCGCAGTTTGCCTCAGAGAAAACAAAAGTCAGGTAATACAGATGAAAACATCACAAAGTGCAAAAAAACTTCACAAGAAAGACCTAGGTAGTAAGGCAGAAGCCTATCCGTTCATCATAGGACAGGAAACCAGAAAAATAACAGAGCAACCTTCAAAGTTGAGGAATTTGATTTCAGTTGGATACCTTTATGCAAAAAATACGGAGGTATCGTCAAGTTATTTAAAAATCCTATCCCATGCATGTTTTCATTCCTTACTATTAAAACATGTGTAATACTTTTTCTCTAATATACTCATGCTTCTCCAGCAGGAAATTATATCAGGATCATGTTTTCATTTCTAGAGGCCAGCTCAAAACAAAATAAAACAAAAGTGCCTGCATTTGAGGGCAGCATTTTATGTACTGGATATACAAACATAGTTTCAGAGTTGTACATCCATTTTTTCATCTTTCAGGTTCCCTATTTCAACATGACCCTCAAACCACAAACCTTGCACAGAGTACAATGCTTGGCAGATGATTTTACACTCAACAGAAAAGAAACAAAAGATAAAAAGAGATGACCATGTGTGCTTAGGTATTTAATAAAAATACTTATGGATATCTTTTAATTAAAAGTGAAGAGTAAGTCTTATAACAGGTGCCCAGGAATTTCTGTGAAAGACATTCGTATGAAAGATTGGCCAGCTTTCAATATGGAATCTGGTTCTATTTTGTCAATGTTTTTAAGATGGCATTATGATTTATTTAGCAGCAGCTGGAGATATCATTACTAACATGTGTGCCCCTCCCAGGGTAAGTGTCGGAAACACTCAGCAGGCACCTCAGATACAATATTAATGTTTTTGGATGTTGCTACAATAGGCAGAGAAAGTCCATACATGTAAAGCAAGAGAAGTAAAAACCCTGCACCTGTGTAGATAGAAAATACAACAAAGCAGAAGGATTCAAAATTGTACAACAATTTGTAAGCATTTTTCATCCAAAACCTCAGAAATTTCAGACTATGTAGAATCCTATGTCTTTGAAGAGTTTTCCTTTAAAAGGTTGAGATAGAAACCACACATAAAGCACAGTAACCATCAGTAGTAAGGACATGAGTTGAGGAGTTGAAAATCTATGTTGAAGTATGTCATTCACCAGAAGACTGGGGCAGTTAGAAACTGAAGCATGCTGAACCATATGTGAAATGGGAATAATAACACTTACTTTCCTCATTAAGAAAAATGCAAAGAAAATGCATTGGGACTGCAGTACTCAGGTATTACATTCAGAGTGACCACACACAGGGCAGACCAGTTTTAAAATACCTCTCAGATGGTGCTGTTCAGGAAGCTACTTAGTAGTTTGGGAGGGAAAATTGCAAAAGAATGATTGAGCTCTGCATAGTCATGGCACAGAAGCACAGCCGTGCTCGCTGAATTAATACATCTCCTCCAGGTATAGATGGCAAACGTGGAGGGGCTGCAAACTTCTCAAGGGCCTATAAAAATATTTAACTTCAGACAGTTACCAAAAAAATTATTCAAACCCTGGAAAAATGCCATCCTTTGTGCCAGAATGACATGAATAAGAGTTAACAGAATCAGTGAACTCTGAGTAAAATCTTTCAAAGAATAAGGAATAACTCAAGAGGACAAATACAAGGAAATGTGGCACCATTTCTTAAATGTTTTTAAATAAAAGTTAAAGACCCAAGGAAGAAGGAAAACCAAATACCGCTCAGAGATTTACTTTAGGGAGCTCACAGAATATATGGTAGAAATACGCAATCATTAAAGTTAATGAAGAGTAAAAGAAAAGACCAAAGTGAGACAGATAATCTTTCATATATATAAAAACACAACGAACTAGAACATATTGTCAAGCTGATGCTGATCTGCACACTGTTTAAAGGAAAACTCAATAAATCCTTTATTCAAAATCAGCAAAATTAGAATTGGGGGAAAAAAAAGGGAGAGAGAAAACATTATTTCTAACATTATTCTAAATAACATGAGGACTGTCAAAAATAAACAATAACTAACATTTGTGAAAAAAGCCAAAAGTTGAATTGCAAAAATAAATTCTTTCCCTCTCCCACTTCCTCAATAAGGCCAAAAGAAATTGGAGACCTGGAGATTTCAGTAAGGAAATAGGGATAAGAAACATCTTCCCAGTGCAGAAGCAATACCGGGAGAAGCAATGTAGCCAATCCTGATTGCTACTGCATGTTTGGATGCATGTGCCTTGGGGAAAGTTGTCTGCTATCCCTGGTCATATCTTAACATAACTTGACTGTTGCATAGCAGCTGCTGAGTGAGTAGACTCGAAACTTTAGAGGCAACTACCACTAAACTTTGAGAAATTCCAGGTAAGGAGTAGGTTTCCTCCTCCAGCACACCTAGACTGATGTGAACGTACTGTTAGGAGTACTTCAGGCTTACATGGGATAATGAAGCTCTAAAGAAATGATATGAGACTGACCAGCTCAAACTTTTTTGGGGGGGAAAGATGACCATGAGTTGTTTTCTTCTCTTTCTCTTGGACTTACTGATTAGCAGCAATCTTTCACTTTTTCACTTGTGAATGAACTGTTCTTTGTTGGAATGGATGAGAGGCAGGTTTTTCTGCTATGCTGCTCAGAAGACCACATTCAATACACCACTGCCTTTCTGTAGTCCTTAATAAGCATCATGTCACTAACATGGCTAAAATGAAGAGAGTATAGAACAATTAAAGCTGAACCTTAATCTGCTTAGATTTGGCAGGCTTCAAAGTATATAACATACTTTTTTTTTTTTTCCCTGTTCTACCCTCCCAAAGCCATGTCCTGGAATATGTAAAAAATTAATTGGAAGAAATTTTGACAGCAGGCAGATGTTATCTTCAGTTTTGTGAAGCGATTGGATCTCTGACCTTGGAATAGTATCTATGTTTTAGGAAGAGAGTCTCTCCCTTCCTGTGTAGTCAGTCTACAATTCAGATTTGAATTAGATTTTTGATGTGATATAGCTGATGAGGGCTAGTACCTTGTTTTGTTTCCCACCATTTAAAGAGATATATGGTAGTGAATAAAACATTTTTAACTACATAACCTTGTCTTATCATGGTTTCAAAACAGCAATCTTTAAAATATAGTTGGAATATAATTATTTCTAGCTTTTGTTCCTTATTACAGATCCTATTATAGATTATAAATCACTCTGTAAATTGAAGAATGTGTCATGTAGGCACAAAATATACCTATATTTTTTAATTTTTAATAAATATATTTTAATATTTTATATTTCTTCTGCCTAAGCAGCACATTTTTACCAGAAACAAATACTTCGCTCATGTAATTACAATATTTATCTATATAGTTAACATCAGTGGCATTTTATTACTGAACAAAGCATAAAATATAAAAGGAGAAAGATTTTTCACTTAAATGCAAAACCCCAAGTGGAAATATGCTTTCTGTCATTTTAAAGAAGGAGCTGCAGCATTACAAAAGGAACACAAATGTGTGAACTTTTTTCTTCCCTTGTCTTGCAGCTGATCTACTTAGATGGGTCATTTTGACATCCCTATGAAAGGTATGAAACTCCTGCATCAAGGGAATTGCCTATGATTAAGGGATAATGTGAAAGGATGTTTAATCTTTTTTTCTAGCCCACCTAACACATGTTAATGACCATCAAGATTTTTTACCCTTTCTTGCTAAATGAAAGAAAGACTTTCTATTGTCTTCTTAAAAAATGACCTTATCCATTGTTCCTTATGCATTTGACTTGAAACACAAATGCAGACACAAACACTAGAACAAAATAAGTAGTCTACCTGTTCGTGCTATATGAATTTACAAACTAGTCAGAAAGTATTTAGCTAGCAGTGATTTGTATTTTATTGAAAGAACAATGTATGTGCAAAATCAAATTCTAAACATATGAAATAGGTACACAGAAGAGGCAAAAACTGTTACAGCTGTATAGCTGTTGTAAGAAATAATTTGGCATTTAATTATTTTTTAATTTCTGATTTTTACTACAAAATATTAATATTGAATACAAAATATGTGCTAGTTTACTAGGGGGGCTACAAAAAAAGGTATACTTAATTTTTTTTATGTTTTGCCCATATCCTCACTGTTGCTGACAGCTCCACTAATTTTGAATTCACTCTATTGAATTCACCCGGTTATGGAACAAGTTTATATAAGTTCATTTATTGTGTGATTACTGAACATGGTGTGTATACATAAGAGCTTAAATTATCCTAAGTTTATGCCTGTGATTTAATTTCATATACCTATCACAGATCCAATTGCTTTACATTTTTAAATGACTGACAGGAAAAAATACCTTGTAAGATTTGAAGAGATGAGATAAGAGGATAGTAGCTCAGACTGAACTTCCAGGAATCACTGTAAAACTATTTCCCTAATAAATTTTGATGTTAAATGTTTGCATTCTAAAACATGGTGATGACTGGTTTTGGATGATGACTTATGAGACACATTCAGCAACATGTAACAGGAAAAGATCAGTTTTCCTTTATCAAATACCAAAGAAGAAAGCTGAGGCTTTGGTCACTCTGTAAATGGATTATGTGGTTAATCCATTAAAGGATTATGGAAAAGGAGAACTATTCCTGCACCACAGGAAGACCGATATTAAAGATTAGTAGTAAACAATATGCTGTTATACAAATATTTATTTTCTCAAGTAAGTCAGATGTTTAACAGTGCTATTACAGCATTGGCAGACTTCATGATTTCTTCTCCCTTCTTTTTAGAGAGAACAACCAAATTAAACAAAACATCCCCAAAAGCCCTCACTTGCATTTTTTAATTATTTACATTCAGGTTGGGTATGTTATTAATTGTACTGCCTTCTGGAGTAAGTGAAGCTGGGTAAGGCAGGTATAAAACCTAATGATTGCTGCTTCATACGCTTGGTTTCAAATGTCCCTGAGTTTTAGAAGTAGGACATTTTAAAGAGAACCACTCATTCAACTCCATACTGAAGGCGTAAGACTAATATTTTGAAAACCTCTAATTCAAAGACCTGTTATCTTTGCTTGACCTTATTTCCTGTCATTGGCAAGAAGTGAGTTGCTTCTATTCACTCTAATAGCCATATAGTATAACCCTTGCTGTGAACAACTGCTATTTATGCATCCCTTTGTAGAACGCTCCAATCTTGGGAAGTCATATGTCTGCCTCAGAAGGGTCATTTACAAACAGCCTCTTGTTTGACCTAAGGGATACATCACATTGCCTCACCCTGTACTTTTCACCTTGTATACTGTACTTCCTTCCTCTCGTGTTTAACATGGCACAGGTGGTTCTGTGGTTCAAAACCAGGTGTCTAAGTCTGAAGTCATCTGCAGAAGTGTTTACCTTCTTATAATTTTTAGCTGGATTTCAGAAGTTATAAAAATGCAGTTATTTTTCTTTGAGGAGGAAAGACCTATTTATCATGGCTTCTTTCCATTTTGTAAAGAAAAGATTTTGGTGCCTTACCAGACGTATTTGTCATCTGAC
Organism: Calonectris borealis; assembly: GCF_964195595.1. Lineage (NCBI taxonomy): Eukaryota > Metazoa > Chordata > Aves > Procellariiformes > Procellariidae > Calonectris > Calonectris borealis. The sequence goes on from NC_134318.1 coordinate 26,127,547, forward strand.
CAAATAGGAGTCCAAACCACATACTTACTCCCTTTTCCAGAAAATTATTAATGATAAGTCATTGATTAAAAAATACATAGGAACGAACAAGTACTAGGAGTCTTTATCTGAAGAACTATAAACCTTTTTCACTATTAAAAGAATGGCTAATATACAAAATACAGAAGGTATTTTACAAGAGAATCCAAGCATGAAAACTTTTTAAAGCCTCTCTACTTTTCAATTCTATTTTTTTCAATAGTATACAGATAGCTTTGTATAGGTATCTGCTTGAGGTTGTCCGTAGCCAAAAAAGAGAAAATCCCTCTTTTCCTTTCTCAATTCTGTTGTACTTCACAAAGATCTAGATCTCAAAGGAACGTAAAATCATAAAATGATACAGAAATGAAGGCATTAGTGTATACATGAAGGCATTAGTATATACATTATCTCTATGTAATAGGAGAATATTAATATTTCTTGAAGCATGTTTTTTCCATTAGAACAGGTCAACAGTGCCAGGTCCCTATTACAAAGATTTAATCAGCCAATAAATAAAGATGATATTTTGCACAACGGTAGTCACGAGAATTTTTTCATCAGCTTTGAAAGAATTTCATCATTTTGATTCTGAGTGGAGAAACCAACAGACAAAAAGGCAAGTCAGACAAGCATTTAAAAAAAATTATCCTGCTACTGCATTCTATCCCCTCTGTTATGGGAGGAATTAGCTATTGAATATTGCACTGATGTACCACAAAGCTGCACCTGTTAACAATACCATCATCCATATTTGAAATGCATACATTTTGAATTTTTCCTGACAAGTTAAGGATAGTTTCACAGGAAATTGCACAGAACATATGAAGCTCAGCTCTATGAGAATTCATAGTAAATATGTCAGACGTGAGACATTTTATGATGGTTTGATTTGAGAAAATAACAGAATTTCTGGGCACAGAAAAAGCCTGCAGCAGAGCACTTGATGCTATGCTTCATAAGTGGTTGTTAGTTAAGGTAGGAAGGTAGGAGTTGAGCGAGTTGTGAGGTGGATGAGAATTTTTCTAGGGTGGAGGTGCTGAAAGGAGGAATATTTGGTCAGAGGTGGTTAGAGGAGAAGTTACTACTGTAATTTCTCAGTGATCAGTTTTGCGACCATCTCGTTTCATAAGATGACAAAAAGCCAGAGGGTGGTGGTGTCCAAAAGAGAATGATCAGAATGGCACACAAGAGAAACAGATGCTCTTGAAGACTACAGTAGCAAAAGTGGGATGGAAAGTAATATATAAAGTACAAGTATATATTTAGCAACTAATAACAAGAATTTAAATTAGACTAAGGGTCTCATCAGCTGGAAACAACAGAAGGGGAAAAAAAAAAAAAAATCAGGAGGTATTACCCGATCATGGAAAGACTGAGTCGCCAACATGATATGGCTGTGAAAAGGCAAAAGTGGAAGGACAAGGCATTTCCATATCAAATATTCATAACACTGGCGGTGTTGTTCGAGCTTCATCTGGAATACTGTTCACATTAGTCCACATTTTAAATTAATCTTTATTCAAAATTGAATGACTGAAGAGAAGACTTGCTGCACTGATAGGATCCTGGAGAAGAGAATGAAAAGGCTTGTGTGGTGCAATAGAGTGAAGTCTGCTAGGATGGTTCTCTATAAATAAAAGAAAAAACCAAATACTCAAAATGGGAAAAATCTTATTTAATTTTAAAACCAAATTAGTGCAAGAATAAATAGATATAATCTACCTCTGAGCAATTTTTTTTCTAGATTTCGAAGAAGGTTTTAACTATTAGAAAAGTGACATTCAAGAAGAGCTTTTCATTAAGAATAGTGGAAGCAAAAAACATCTGCTTTTAAGACTGAGTTTGATACATTTTGAGAATTGGTTTTGTGACCAGATAGTAGTTACCTGCAGCAGCAGTGTCAAAGAGGGTCTCTTCTAGTCCAGCGGTATGATAACGTATATTGCTTATGATAAAAAATACGAGCTCTGATATAAAAATTACAACATTGTTGCCAAAATAAAGTTATCTGTAAAATAACACCTGCAAGGTATTGACATATTAATATAGTTTCTCTCAAAATTAAAATCTAGAAACAACAGTTCTTTCTCTCCCCACTTCCTCCCACCACTTGCATCAGCAGATACTAAACTTGGCAAGAACCACTTCACCAAGCAATAGTAATGGTAGGAATATATTATACAAAATGTTGACCTGGTTATATTGAAAGTTTGGTATATCGTTACTTCCAAAAGAAAACATACCTTAGGATGTGGTGAAGTGTAGAAAGATCTTTTTACAGTCAGTGTGAATATTTTAGTTTCTAGTTTTTGTGGCACATGATGATATTATGCTGAGGAGTTATTAGTCTGTAGTGTATGACTTACTGCCCAGTCCTGCTGTTTTAACTCAGACCTATCACAACTCCTTTTCAGACAAGGCAATTCTTTTACATTAATTGTGCATTTGCGTAAGGAATGCAAAATTGGATCCCCATTTACTACATTGAAATAACATGAACAAACCAAATAGGGTATGAGAGAACAAGGAATTTATGTTTTGCATTGATTCAGTCCATAACACAGCTGTTTTCCAGATTTAACCCTCATATAGCGAATTCTCCTACTACTTGATAAATCACTCAGAAAGGTTCAGGTCTATGAATATCTTTTATTCAATTCCTCTTTCCAGGTAGAGATAATAAAGTGGACAATGTTCACATTCAGGCACAGAAATATTGATAGCCCTTTAGGAAATCTGAGCATTTCTGCAGTAAGCCAGTGTTGCTGCTTCTTGCATCACTCTTGTCAGTTTTAACGACTATTCCCAGGACCACAATGAGCAAATATGCTCCCCAGTGCATCCGTCTATACTGTCGTCATAGGAAACAATTGAACTAAATCATGGAGGGTAAGACTTGAGCCTTTGGAATTAGGGTCCCTAGGACCTTAGCTTTCAACCTTTGAAGTATTCTCTCAAAAATCAAACTCACTCATCATTACAAAGGTTGGGTGTTTGTTATCCATGCTAAGGTCGTAGATGGCAATGTAAAAAGCAGATAGAGTTGAACACAACTCCACACTCGTCTGGCCATCTCTCCACCATGGTAGCCAAAATGACAACATCAAACTCATCCTCAGCCTAATCAAGCTTTCTTCAAAAGATGTACAACTTCACAAAAGGTGTAGCCAAGCCCCTCACTTTCAGACGAGGGCCCCAACACCCATGTTAGAATCCTGCTTCCTGGCCAGACCCGTGAATATTTATAATCTTGCTCTGGCACAATTGTTCCAGGCAAAGTCAAATTTTTCCCCTGGAGTTGAGCACTCCATGCTGCCAGAGACTTTGTGGTTAGGAATGCTTTCCCAGCAAGGGGGAGAAGCATGTCACCCAGCCAAGGTATGACTTACGTCTTGGATGGCAACTTTCATTAGTAGGCAATTAGATGAAAAGGAGACACCATTGCTAATTTCCCTCTTTCAGGTGACATCCTGAGCATATCTAGTAGAAAAACAATGCATCTAGGGCCCTCAAGACCTGTAGATTATTGAGCACAAAGATGGGGCAAAAAGTACTCTTTTAGACTCCTAGTCCATGCTTCAGATTCCTAGATGCTATCACAAAATTTTAAATAGTAACAAAATAAACAAGGATAGGCTCTTTATAGGACTCCTGGGTAAAGACTGGGTTGCTAGAGAAGTCCTGCAAGAAATTTTGGCTAGATACAGCCTGGCTTTTCAAATTCAAGTGGAGTTTTGCTATCAACTCAAATGAGGTTCTCTCCCATATTATACCTTGCTTTTGAACGTAACATCACGTGGTCCCTGTGTTAGACAATGCCATCTTAACATCATATCATTAATCAGTTAACTTGATTTGACTGTTTTAGCAATTTCTTATCATATCATCGATTTAGAATAAAATATGTAACCAGGATTGTTCGGTTTTGTTGTTCTGAAAGAGTTGGGTATAATTCAGCAAAAAGGTAAAAACAAGGCAGCAGGCTACAAATACTGACAAGAGGCCAGTTAGGATTCACTTCTGAATGTCCACCTAAAATTGCAACCCACAAGAAATCGAATTTTTCTTCCATAGTCTTCTACATACCAACATACATCTTTTAACTTTTTGGTAATTCAGCCAGTACCTGAATAGATCAGAATCTAGAGTTCTTAACATTTCTGTTTTTCCAACTTTTTTCATATAGGCAGTTGGGTAGGGTACCGTGAATTTCAGTTGTAGCACATTAGGTGGTGTGAACACAGTAGCTGTTACTGCCTTCACCTGAACGTTACCTACTCCTGAAGGATTCAGAAATGAAACAACTGGGTACCAGTTTTTCCTCGGTAGAACTAGGCGAGCTCTTGATCTCATTATGATCTCCAGAAGCTGCTCCTGAAAGTACACTGGATGTGAAAGCCCTCCAGAAATTAATTTCCCTGCTTTTGAAGTGGCATAGTTACCTCCTTAGCTTCAACTTGTTCTGCGAAGGCCTTCTGCATGGTGGAGACACCGGGCAAGGACAGGCTAATGTGCAGAAGCTGCTCAGGAGAAAGATGCAACACCATCTGTGTTCCTCAGCCTGCAGTTCTCACACAGCCAATGTGTTTGGATGAATGACGGCTTCTTGTAGAAACTGTCAGCCTGGGGAATAGAAGCCATACACTTAGAAAATAACTTTGAAAAAACCACCCTCTCTGTGAGGGAAAGGGTCTGATGATCAAAAATACTTCTTATGAATTCAGCACTGTTAAATTATCAGGATGCTGAGCAGATACCATAGTCATATAAAACTAGAGGGGCGTTTTGTACCTAATATCCCCCAAAGGAAAAAAACTGTCCTAAATGAAAAGTAATCCTTAACCAACCTCTCACGTACCTACAGGTGCAGGTAGAACACACCATTTGCTTAATATCAACATGAAATTCTTTTATCAACTGCTCAGTCACCCATAATCCTGAACCTATCAGTCTATGTCATAACTGGCACATACCAACGAGAATGTTCATCTGGAAAAAATATATGCCACAAATTACCCATGACATGCTGACATTTTTCCTTACCTTATTTGCACTTTCAAGTGAAAACAATTAGCCAGCTAAACTATTATTAATAATGTTGCCCAAATACTGTGTATATTACTGGTCGCACAGAAGTTGTGAGAAAACATTCAGCCTTTTGTCTGAAAAACCTGACCCACTGATCACTTTCTGCTGCCATAAAATGCTTCTGTTCTGGAATTACCAGCCGAAGTCAGATCCTGTGCCTCCACAGATAGCAGGCAGAGCAGAGCCTCCCTCCGCGGGGTGGGAGGAAGGGATATGCAATACGTCTTACACAGCTCCCCTTACAACAAGCTGATCGTGTGTGTAAGCCCAGGCACTTTCCCTTCAATGAATCCCATCTATTACTTCTCACAATTTAATGGACAGCTGATATCGCTACCATAATTTTACATTCAAATTAAAATAAAACACGTGTAAACAGCGTTCTGTTTTGTTCTTTCTTTAATTTTTTTGTAAAGATGTATGTAAAAGACCAACAGAAACAAAAGTTTCACCTTCCCCAAAACAAGTCAATGACTCCATTTCTCTGCTGATGAGATGAAAAACTACTCGAATCCAAGGCGGGTGCTAGTGTCATTGCTCAATGCACTTCCGGAAGATGCTCAAAGTGATCAGCACAGCAAGAGAACCTATGTAGAACGTAACAGATGAAAATCTAGCACAGAAAATAAACAGAGCTCCGGACTCAAGCAGCTAATATGAAAGAGCTGTTGGTAGACATTTGCCTACAACAGCATTTTGGGCACTGGCTTGGCCTGTACACACCAGCGCAACAGGCAATCTCTTCTTCCTAGTGCCAGGACATTCTCATAACAACTTTGAACAGAGAAGGGTTAATGGTCAGGGACATCTGAACAATGTTTAAGACATCGTTTTAGTCACATTACTGCATTGTACACCAATTATAATAATGCCCACCATCCAGTTACATGTCTTCATAGCTCTTACGCTTTCAAAGGAGAAAAACACTTTCTGCAGGGGCAGAGAGAGATGAAGAGATATACTGAAGGTGAAAAGTAAGGAATCGGCAATCCCAGGAAGGGAACTCAAGCCCCAGCTGAGCAGTCTGGGACCTACTCAGAATATGTGGAAACCTCTTTTCTCTGCGGTAGACAATGGTGAAAAGGGCGCACACATTTGTCAATAGATAGTGCTGCACCCCATGTCAAAGTGGTGCTATAATTGGCATCCAGCAGCCTCCGCATAAGGCCACATGGTTAGAAGAAATTGCTAAATTATTTGACTTGTAAACCCAGTTTGAAATGCTAACTGCAGAGTATTTGTCTGAGTGATAAACTCTTTAAGGAGAAACCTTTGATCTCCAGTCAAGTAAAGACCCTTAAAAGTCCTGGAGTCTGGAGTAGCCGGCCCTAAAGACCTTTGTTTGCAGCCATCACTGGAAGAGGGGGAGGGAAAAAGCATTTTGCACAGTGATTGCCCAGAAGTTTGGCTTTGCTTGTAAAGCTGGAAGGTAAAAGGCCATGCAGCTCCCTTCCCTCTCCCCGACAAAAAAAGGTTATCCAGCTTTATGGTATAAGGCAGTCCTTAACTTTAAACTGATGACTTGGGCTTAGCAAAGAATATTGTGATCTGCAAAAAAGGTTTATAGACAGTGATTTTTCTTGTTTATGAAAAAACTTTTTTTAAGCTCAAATTTGAAGTGGCCCATGGTATCCCTTAAGTACGGCATGTTGCAATACATTTTTGGTTTCTAGCACTGAAATGGGAGAGAGTTCAATGTGCATGCTCGTTCTGGTAGAAACACTTAGTCGCTTTATCGCTGAGTTCAGATCAACAGGGCCAAAGCTCGCACGTGTGCTAACCATCATTCTTCAGCATCACTCAAACTAAAAGCGGCAGTGTTGGGCTGCCACTACAGTCCTCTCAGCAGAGTAAGAGGACAGTTGCACCATATGTGAACTCTCTCCTGCCACCGCACAGGCAACCCCTAGGGGAGACAGGCAGGGTTACTAACCTTTTCTGCCTCCTGAGTTTATTCATGGACGATATTCTTAATTTCCAAAATTCCTTGAGACAGAAGGAACTAGAGTTAAAAAAAATCTACCAGAAATTGGTAAGGTCCGAGTGTCACTCCTCCCACTTCCTCCTGTGTCCTTTCACCACCACCACCCCCTGGACAAAAGTTCACAGCTGACTAGCAATGTCTGTGAATGGCGGATCTTTTACCGCTAGCTTTGGCCTCTGCTGAGCTCCCAAATGGGATGGTGTTGCTTGATGGGGTCATCTGTTTACTTAAAACAGGACTGGGATCAAAAGTTCATTTTCATAGACCATTAAAGGGCAATGATATACTAACAACTTCAGCCACTGCCAAGTTGGGCTGGATGTGACTCGTAGGTGAATGACACCATATGCCAGCCACCCTGTTTCTTACAAGATTTATTTCAAGTAGCTTCCCTATACCTCTTGGGGAATATGGAAACAGCCATCTTCCATACCAATCTAGAAGGTGTACCTGTAGGCAATCTCTGACACCTTATCTTCCCCTTAGAGGTCACTAGTGATTCATTACAGCATATTTACAGACATCCCACCAGCCACTGGGGTTTGTTTCAATGAATCAGTAACACTCCATTTCTGACCAGCAAAATCTTACTCATCTTCCACTTTTTTGGTCACAAGGAAAACTCTGAGAGACTTACTGCTTGTGGAGCATTAAATATTAAAGTCAGCACTTGTGATCCAGACAGAGGGTGAGGGAGAGAGAGGAAAAAAAATAATGAGAAAGGGTGAAAATTTAAGTAATTTCCAAATCTTCAGACAGCAAAACTGAAAAAGTGAGCAACAATTCACATTGCTTCCAACAGGCAGCCCCCTGAAAAGGGGAAGAAATGTGACAGTGAATGATTTTTGGTGTAAGAGGCTTTTAAATTATTTGACGGTGTTTTTGCCAATTAACCATAAAAGCTCAGGTCCAGCCGAGAGTTAGGGCAAATTTCTACAGAAACACAAAGGGAGGCTTCCTTAATCAAATAGGGACACTCAGAACATGCAGCTGACTGACACGTCTGCTGAAGTCCCAGCATCTGCCTGTAAAAAATGCATTTTCTCCTGGAAAAGTGAGTTGTTAGTATATTTTTTTTGTGTTTCATGGCATGTTTAAACACTTAAGAGAAAGTAAGGACCCCAATCACCAAATCCCGCCCTTCTCCACACAGCCACCCAGTGCACAGCTAACTCCAAGAAGACATGGAACCCTGTCTGCAGCTTTAGCTGTCAGTCCTTCCCACGCAGGACAGGTCCTGCCCAGCTCTCCAAACCCTTCTCCAAAGCCAAAGCCTCAGGTCTTCAATGACACGTTGTAAGGCCTTTTCTCAACTCAAGGGTGTTTCTCCCTCTGTCGTGTGGTGTGTTTTGACTGCCCCATCAAATCCGTTAGAAAATGCCAAGGAATGGTGTAGACCAGTGCCAGACCCTTCTTCAACTGGAGGAAAGTCAGAAAACTGGGAAGGGAGAAGTGGGAAACCCTTGTGCCCTGGGTAGCACCAGCACAGCTTAAGGGACTTCTGCTACTGTCTGTAGATCACACAAGTGTCTGGTGGCTCCCATTAACTGCTTTCAGCATAACAATGGCTCTTTCTCATCTCTGCCCATCCTCCCTGTCCCAGTTAAATGAGCTATTTCCCAGACAAATAAAGACTGGAGAGACTGCCTTCGCTAGGGGTAGGAGACTGGGGAAGGGAATTCAGATGGGAGCGATGGGAACTTACTGGCAGAGGTGGGGAGATGGGGCCACCCTGAGCACTGCTATGGGAGATGAGGGGAAAGGGAAAGCCTGCCAGTAGGAAAGCCTGGTACAGGGGAGAGAAGTGCAGGGAGCGTGACGGGACATGAAACCATATTTACGTCTGCCCAGGGACCTGCAGGAGGGAAGGGAAGCCACAGTGCAGGGGCAGATATTAGGGATCAGGGACATGCAGGAGATCAAAGGAGGACAGGTAAGGAGGAAGCTGACGGGGAGGTGGCCCTGGTGCCTGCACCAGCTCAGCCTACAGGAGCTGCAAAGTGCACAAGTGTTCAGTAAAACCAGCAGGCAAAGGGGTAAGTTTCTGCTCTCCTCACTTACTGTTTTCTTAGCATACCTATGTCCTCTCCAGCTGAAGAAGTTGAGCAGGTAGGAGGGCAGCCACACTGACCTTGTCCCAAGCTGGTGGCCCGACTCCGCTCCTGCCCTTTTCTGCTTTGGCTGCAAGGACAGTGTGTCTGATCCAGAAGCTTCTTCTGAAATCCTTGTGCTTCCTCCAGCCTTTGGGAAAAACAAGCAAACAAGGAGCAGCAGCCAGGTGGGACACACACTGTGCTTTAGAGGTAACAGGTCAAACTTCAATTCCACAGTGTAGCTGTGTTTTTTTGCCTAGTGTAGGTAATGTGAAGATAAAAAATATTTTACATATTTCTGATATAGCTAGATGTATAACTATATACATTTGTATAGTGTGGGTAAATATTTCTATGTCTAACCTGACTGCAGAATTCATGCTGTCAGATAAAGCAAGCAGTCAGTTTTAAGGAATTCAGGAATACAAGATTGGTTTGCAATATCACTATTGTATTTTTGCCACTTCTGCTGAAAACAACTTTTCCAAAACCACAGCCAGCCACAGTGACACAGTAAGGCCCAGAAGTAGGGCTTTGAGAAGTATGAAGTTCAGTATATGAAGAAAGAATAGCAAGACAAAGACTTAATTTGTTAAAAGACCTTGGGCCAAATCCACCCTGGGGATTGAACCTACTATTTTCCCCTGTAAGAGTTTTGTTAACTTATCTTGGGGCTCTCTTTTAACACAGAGGGTTCGCTGGGAAGCAGCTGTCAGTGAGAACACTGTAGCAATGGCACCTCTTTTGCCACCCAGGGCTAGGACGCATGGTGGCAGTCTGGCGTGTCCAGAGAAGGTCTCTGGTTTAGTAAGACCAACAGTGAGGTCTGCCTGGTTTTGTAGAAGATGAGATGCAATGTTGCATCCTGCCCAAATCTTTCACACCAATCCTTTCCCTCCTTGTGCCTTTCCTAAACTCTCCTCTGCCCCACATTCAGAGTCAAACTTCAGAGTAGGATCTTTTGGCGTGAAAGATAGCCTCACGCTAAAATTGTGGCCTCATGGGCCACTGCAATGAAAATCCTGGTTTAACAGAAATTGTTCATTGCCGTCAATATACAGGGGCTAGAAGATTAATGCACTGCTGTATTGTCACAACCCGGAGAGGGCAGAGCGCCTGGGGGAAGACAGTGAAAGCAAATCTGGGAACATTTTGATCGTCGACATCCTCAAACGTAATTCTCTGCTGAAAGGATGAAGCTGATCAGCGCTGCAATCAGAACATTACTGGCAGGCGCCGACTCAGCCTTTCCCGGATATCTCCTTCCCAATCCAGCTGCTCCTTAACTCCCTATTACACACGTACTGATGCTTCTATACACAGGACAAGCTTGCTTGTCCACGCATCTCTGCTCACCCTTTCTGCAGTAGCAAGGAAGTTAGCTGAGGGCGTACTCAGAGGAAGAACACTTGCAGGAGAGAGTTTGCAGCGCAGTTTCCCCCTTTTCTCTTCCAAGTGCACTCTCTTCAAGATGCCTCTTCTTAACATTGCTGTGACTTTCTTTTCCCCTTCATGCTGTAATACTGGTGCTGAATTTTGATGAGACAAAACCAGGTGCAGCCTGTGGCATTTATTTATTTATTTACATTTGCAACATTTTGGTAAGTATTTTGGAGTTATGGAGAAGAATGCTAGGTCAGCTGCTTTTCTCAATCCAGAATGAGTTCTTATATTTTTATGTGGTCAATTAAAGGAAATACTTGCCTTGAATCCACAACTGTGTTTTTTCTTTTAGATATTCCAGACACTTTTGGTCTTACATTGAAGTTAATGTTAGCTCTTTACATAATTCATACAGTAGCCACAGGCACCAAAAAAAAGGTTAGTTTCTTAACTGTAGCTTTCCTCTTTTTATGTTTGCAATTTCAATTAACTGTTCTAAATAACTGACAACATGGAATATAAAACATTCCCGCAACAATGTAGGCCTAACAGCAATTACGTTGATTTACTCTGGACCATGTTAAGTTCAGGGAAAAGGATAAAGAGACAAGAGTTTAAAACTTCTTTCACACTGATGTAATAAATTCAGTACATTGCTTTAAAGTTAGGGCAAAATAGCTGGTAACTGAAAGTCAAAAAAACCCTTGTTTTGTTTTCCACTGTGATAGAAGACAATAGATTATGGGAAAGTTCTTCAGAAGGTGATCAGAGGAAAAGTTCACCAGCATCTATCATGGACTGTGTCTCTGTGGCCTGCTGGGATAGGAGGGAGGGACATAAAGGTGTCAGCAGTTGAACTGATACGGTAAATCACAGTAGGGCTAGTAAAGCGCAATGGCAGCCTAGTGTAAATGCCTTCAGACTTCTATTTCTTCTCCGAGGTTGTACTCAGGACACGTCCCCTCTTTGTGACCTTATCTCTGGGGCAGTGGGTTGTGCACTGGTCTCTCCTCTTTAGTTTAGGAGGACTAATCCATTTGCAGGTTAATAAAAGGTGAAAAGAACAATCACCAAGGAGCCACCAAAATAAACAAGTAGTACCTTTGACTGCTTAAGGATTCTCGGTTTTCCTCATCAGCCTCCTCAGCCCGTCTCCTCTCTCTGCTTCTAAATACTTTGATAATAAATACATCTGTAAACTGTTGATTAAAAAAAAAGTACTAACAGTATGCAAAACAGGAGAACAATAAGACAATTCCGTAAAAAGTGGATGGTTCCACTTTGCAGGCATGTAACTAGTCTCTGTAAAATGTACTTTTCTGTGTACATCCCTGTGATTGAAATTTGCAATTTTTTCTAGAAATGCTGACTGACAATTAGTGCATTTCAGTGACCAGCGTGCTCTCAGTCCCAGTTAGAGGAAAGGTTCCCTCAGAAGTGTCACAAATCTGAGCCATTTCATTTCATACAATGAGCAAAAAGGTCACGACATGCCGTTACTTCAAGCAATCTGTTGATAAGATTAATGAACTTTTCTCTTTAACTGCTAGATTTATAATGCATGCGCTCGCTTGCTGCAGTGCTGTAGGCAGCATTATTAACATCAATAATGTATATTTATTATAATGACACTAAAGAGCAAGAGAAGTCGGGACAAGAAGGATGACACTAGGGTGAAAATCACCTGTGTGTTTTGCAGCCAGGGCTGTGGTGCGGTGCTGGAGCGGTGGGGCTGTTTGCCTCGCTGCTGGTTCCCCTTTGTTCCCGCCCTATCTCCTTCCATTCTTGTCAAAGTTAAGGACAATTCACAAAAGAGGAGGCTATTGCCAGGTCAGGGAGCAGTTTCCGATTACTCTGTGGTCCCTAGGCTTCCAAGCGAAGCTTCGGAGAGAAGCAGGGTGTTTTATGAGTAGGTGTGTGATGTAGACTTGTAAGTAAGAAGAAAAAAACCCAACCCTATTCATGCAGGCTGGCACTACTACAGCTAGCAGAGCATTATCCCTCCTTCCCTTCCCATAGGATACAGACAGGTTGTTAATTCAGAGGGGCCTAGATATAAAATAAAGTCTATTAGGTAAAGCATACCACAGTCCCTTGCTTCTTTCAGTCAGCAAGCCAAGGAGACCAAGACCTACCATCATTCCACTGCAAATTCAGATCTAATCCTGAAAAGATGTTTGTTCTGCTGATATTTTACACAGAAAAGCAGTATATTTCTGAGATGATACAGATATATTAAATTAATGTTGACCCTATACATCTAAAGCAGAAAAAACCCAAAACTAAGTTGGTGCTCTTCCCTCAAAATAGTGATTCTTGGAGGAAGCGATTTCATTTAAAGCAGCATTAACAAAGATAACTTAACACCATCTTGGTAGATGCGTGCCTGTGCACATCTCTTCCTTAAACTGCCTCAGCTGTACCTAGACTGTTGCTCAGGACCCAGATCTCTCAATTGACACTGATCTTTTCAGCTCCCAACCACCTCAGAAAGTTACTGACCTGCCTCCTACCCGAAAGAGTGCAAATGGGACTGCCTTTTGGTTACTTTTATCTCTGGAGAGATCCTGTGAGGGGCCCTCAGCTCTGGAATTTATTCCCCCCTTTGCTCGAAAACAGCCTCCAACAATCTTTGACCTTCTGGGTAAGCCGCAAGGCCCAAATCCAAGGCTTTGGGAGAGGCATAAGAAAGGCTGGCATTTGTGCGTGTGGTAGGAAAGCATGTTGTCAATAGCTGATTTAGTTCTTGGTTTATAATTTTCTCATGTTGTGGCAGTTATCCTGTATGGCAGTGTAAACTTAATGGAGACATAGGCTTTCCTAAATGGTCATAAATTGGGGAAAAAAAAAAATGCATTGAAATCAACCAGTGTATGAATGATTGTGTGTTTGTGAACAAAATGACCTGGCAAACAAGTACGTCATAAGTCACTTTTGCTAAAATGATCCTTCTAGCCTTGCAAATCACACAAGTTCTGCATGCGTCTCTGGGACACTAACAGCATACACAAGTGAAACAGCGTTGTTGGGACTGCTGATAAAGGAACAAATAACACTTTAATTAACTGAGAATACTTAATATGTTGCCCTGCCTATGTTACAACTGCAAGGCGAGCTGTAAACACCTATTAAAGCAGCACTGTTATGTCCTACTACCAAACTTCTCTTGTCTGCCACCTTTTAAATATTTTAATCTAAGATTCTTTAAAAGCTGTCTCCGCTGCTCTTACTCTCTGGATGTAAACAGATTTGTTAAATATTTTATTTCTAACCCACCCACGAAGTTACATTCATTTACATAACTTAATGAAGGCTGCATTATTCATTGGACTTCTCATATAACATTTTTCATAAGACATTATTAAACAAGTGAAGCAAGCCAGTCTAGTAATGAGCCTTCTCTAAACTTGCTGCCAGTTATGTTTCCTTTCTCCTAATCTATCACTCTAATGGTTGCAACTAATAAACTTTTCGAATCTTTGCTGCTAATCTGTATATGTTTTGCATTGCATGCTGGATGTATAACTTGACAGAAAATTTACAATACAAGCCACCTGGCAAACAAAACTATCTGGATTAACAAATGCTATCCAAAACTACCCACTCTTTTTTGTTATAATAGAGAAGACAACTACATGCAACATAGTACCTTTAAGCCATAAATAAAGTAACTAATTTGGGGCTGGAACATACCCTACTGAGCAGTATGCCCCAGACACAAGATTTGTGACTGCGTTTTGTAATTTTAAAAACATTGTCAAAAGTCAATAGATTGAAGTTTGTTTTACGTGAATGTTCAGCAGACACAGCCTTGTATAGGATCCTGTTAGACTGTTATAGCAAAGATGGCATGTAATTATTTTAAGGTAAAGAAATTCTGCAATGGATTGCTTGCATTTGGGCTACTTAATCTGTATTTGGGACTAAGTCAAAAGTGGTTGGATTTTCAGGGACCCTAAGCAGTGCAGCTCACTTTGAGACAGATAGCAAGTTTTGAGAGTTTATACTTCATAAAAATCAATTTTAATGCTTAAAAAAAGGAGAGAGACGGATCTAGGGGTCTAATTTTATGCATATTAGTTTTAAATGACTGGGGCATACTCTTTTATCAGCATCCACCCTGAACACCTCTGCCAATGTATAGAATTATCAAAACACAGCAGTGTTCTGTTCTCAAAGATGGCTAGAAGCAGATTTGTAAAAACAGATTTAAAAACTTCCTATAGCACTTAGGAAAGTACCAGTTGAAAGTCAAGGATTTTACATATTATTAAGTATTTTTCTTGGTACCTTTCCAAAGGTTTTTCTAAATCACTGACTAGAATAAAATAAGAAAACACACGGTAGATTGAAATGGGGTAGAAAGAAGGGCAACCTTTTTGTCAGCCTTTCACCTTGTAAGGTCCAGGAAAAGACTCCTGTAGTAAAGGCACAAAATAAAATAAATGCCAGAAAAGCAAGTGCAAACCTTAAGTATACAAGGCTTCAAATGATACTGTCCCTTCAATAAGTGCTTTTATGAACCAAAAGAAAAAATCCTTTCGCAGGTCAGCTGCTAAAAGTAACATATCCTAGTTTCACTAGGACAAAATAAATAAATCTAATCGAATTATTTTTAAACAAGCAATATTTTTTTTTATTTCCCATGAGTCTTCAGCATTCATTTGCACATTTTTTCCTTACTCATATAACCATTACCAAAATTCACTGTTACCTGTTCTGACCTTATCTGGAAATACCCTTGCCTTTCAATCAGGAATTTATCAAGCAGCATTCCTCAATGTCAATTTACACCAATGTCATTCTTTGATGTCATTTTTATTCAAGAATGGATATAACTGTGTGTTGTTAAGAACCACACATTTAGCATCGCATAGAGACTTCAGAAATTCTAAACACCAGAGATGCTGCTGGCTGGCAGGAACTATTCTTTACATGGGTTTAGGAGAAGCCTAAACCAGTGGGTTCCAGTAACCCACCTGACCCTCAGAGAAGAACCAGCATGCTACACATAAATCATGGCTTTTTACACCAGGACCAAAGCATAGCACCTGCCGAATCATGTGCATTTTTTAGAGAGAGACCTAGTCAAAGATTTTTCTTTTAAATGACAGGTTAACTAAGAGGAGGAATATGAAATACCCCAAGAAGGCCCAGTTTCAAGAAGGGAGTGAGCACTCCCCACCAAACCTGGCCCCTTAATGTGGTTCAGTTTGCGAGCCTTGGAGCACCAGTCACTTACAGCAACAGACGGTAACATTTGCAAAAGGAAAGTTCGAGCACGGCTCCAGGAGCTACCTGTTAGCAGCGGCGCAGGCTGCAGCAGCTGCTGCCCCTCCCTGCCTCCTCCGTCTCCGCCGCAGCACCCCAGCCCCAACAACGTTCACGCAGGGAGCTGGAGCGAGGACCCGGTGTGCCTGAAAGACAATGGGGTTCTTGGTGGATAATTTTTCAGCAAGATCAGTTCCTGGATCCAGCATAATAAAAGGAGTAGGGGCTGGGGGTGCCGGAGCCCGTCAGCTCCTAAATAGCAGCCACAGTCTCAGTGGGTGCCCACACCAGCCGCTGCTGAGCGGGCAAAGCCGCATACAATCACACCAGGGCTCACCTGAAACTGGTCTGCAGCCAGCATCTAAGCCATCAAGATACAGCTGCGTAGAGGAGATTAGCAGGGGTTGTAAAACCTGCTCATGAAGTTGGGCAAATATTTTAGCAATTAACCCACACTGAGCTCCATATTACTGCAGCTACGCTGCTACCATTTCTTGGGATAGCTTGTTTAAAGCTAACTTCAAGATGCCTAAATTACACAGCAGTGACAGACCGTTCAACTACAGAGATAAATTATACAGGGGCAGCACCTAACATAGGTTATGTTGTCATGATTTACATCAGCTGAGGATGTGCCCCCAGATGTCCAGACAAAATCAAATTAAGTATATGATTTTTTTTCTCCAAACATAAAAGCCTTGCAAACTTGACTCAAAAATAAAAAAGGAAACAGAGAAATGCATGTATGACCTTAGACTTACACTGTGAAAAAGTGTTCATATTCTCCATATTCTCCAGACAACATTCAGATTCCCATTCTTTATAAAAACAAAATATAAACTAAAATAATATGAAGACCATGCAAAAAGTTCCCACATATAAAAGACTTCAATTAAAATTAAACAAAACATTTAAAGAATATCACCATCTATTTGGGTTTGCAGAATGTTGTGATGTTAGGGAAGAAAATGTTAAGGAAGGGTACCAAGACAAGAGTCTTGCTGTTCTCCAGATTTCAGATCACCTCCAAATTAGGATCAGGCTTTGCAATTTTCCGCTACTATATTGGTAATAAAGGGGTCTTAAACTGAGATTATTCATCAAATCCCTGAAAAACATAATGGTACAAGAGGTTTGCATAGCAAAAATTATTTAAGATTTTAAACATTGCCAAGACGACTCAGACACAATCTAAAAAGAGTACCTTTTGTATTTTCAGATTACAAAAAATTGAATATAAAAAAGTCTTGATAGTTACGCTCATATGTAGGTTGTATCTAAGGTCTTACATTAGAAACTTATATACTTAAAATGCTAGCTGGAAACATACCAAATGTATTATAGAAACACTCCTTAAAAGAAAAGCCAGAACCTCATAGATGCTGTTAAAGACCTGCAGTGATTTTGAGCAACTTAACTCCATCCTTATTTTGACCTTGAGAGAACATAATGAAAAAGTGACTGTTTTCCAGGAGCAAACAAAAAATTAAATTAGTCTATATGGCACTGTAAGTGTTCATGACACTGAATTACATTGGTTTACTTTGTAGATGTTTATAGAGCCAGCCTATGTTGTTTGACTTTTGAGGGAAGACTAATAGGTGTAGTAAGGGGGGGTAGGGGGAGAAGAGCACAAAACCCCTTATGGTTAAGCCAAAACAGGGGTCATGCCTAGGGCATTTTATCTGCCCTGCTTACACACCCCCGGGGAATTGCATCTCAACAGTTGATTCCCTGTTAATCAATTCACATTAGTGCCTGCCTTTTAGTTTTCACTTTGCCGAATTCCAGGAAAGAAGTTCTTAAACCAAATGCATGCTCTATCTCTGACCTAGTCAGAGCTGTCGCATTTCAAGAAGACATCACAGCAGATTTTATTTGCCCTACCAGCTGACAAAAGACACCTTCGTAAATAAAGATTCATAGCCAGCAGACTCAATACAGAACAAGATCCAGTGGTCTGTTTACACAGGTCAGCAGTAATATGGGAGGAGAGGACCTTTATGGAATTTTTTTTTCCTCAACTTATTTTCTCTAGCTACAGAGAAAGACTCATGTTACACATTATTCTTCTGCTTCCCTTTACTTTCTCATTGACAATGGCTCCAGATCATGTGCCTGATAAGGAAACCTGTAGCACTTGCTATCACTCCATACTGTCTTCAGTGAGTGTGTATGTTTTTTGCATTGCTCTTGCCACTTACAGCTTAAAACTTAAAACAATTTACTATTCATAAGTGAGAACAACATTGGGGGTGGGAGGCAGGGGAGAGTTACAAGCACAGAAATAGCAAATAGCTCATTCATGAAGGCAGATCTGACTTTACATCCAAACCCTTTAGGCCCATTGGTCAAGCTACTCTCTACCATACACGTAGATCTTCATACAGAGGATCATCAAAAATAAACTTTATTATCAAACTTAAAATTCACACATTAAACATAAGATCTAGACACAAATGATACTGAAAACATTCTCAAACAATAACCATTTTAGGTAATTTGGATGAGTAGCTATTTACCATTGTCTCAAATGCCTTTAAGAATATTTCTTAATACATACACCATTGTGAAATGTCTTCAAATGCTTAGCTGGTCAGCTTTCAATACAATTTTTAAATAGGGGAAAACTTATTTCTATAGAAATAACATTATCTAATTATGAATCAGAGACCCATAATTGTAGTGCTTGGGGAAAAAAAAAATCATAGCCTTTTGAAATATTTAGGAGACATAAATAACTATCATACATTTACAAGTTTAAATATTTAAAGGCCTTTGTTACTATAAAAAGTTGCTATGTACATATTAGAAGCTATATAGAAATCCAGCCGGAGGCAAGCGTTGAGCTCTCAGATATGGCCGCTGAAACCTATGAATTTGGTAGGCAGATTGTCCACAGGGTACACTATGGGGCCCGTTTTCATTGTAGGAGGTCCATTCAGCAGCTGCCAGTCACAGCTCCGAGCCAACTCCACTGTAAATATTTTTAGAAGGACTTTTGCAAACTCTTTGCCCACACAGCTCCTCAAGCCCCCACCAAAAGGAATGAAACTGAACCTAGAAGAATCCTCTGGAGATGGAGACATGAAGCGATCTGGGTTAAATTCATCCTTGTTGGTAAAGAGATCTGCCACGTCGTGGGTATCGCAGATACTGTAAATAACATTCCAACCTTTAGGGATCTGGTAACCCTATCAAAAGAAGAGAAAGGAGACATGAAGCGCCTTGCTGTGTTAAATAAGGTGAAGTGTCGGCACAGGACACATCGGTGCACCCCACCTCCCCTCCTGGCTTCCTGCAGGTCACTCTAAGGCAGATAGGCTATGTGAACGCGCTACTTCTTTGCAGCTGTGCTGAGGAGCCGAGCCCAAGCCCCGCTTACATTTAGCTCAAGGGTCTTGAGTGCAATTCGAAATCCTCCAGGAACAGGAGGGCTCAACCGGAGGGTTTCTTTGATGACACAGCCCGTGTACTTCAGCTGCTCCAAGACCTCCATGTCCAGCTGCTTCTCTTGGTTGGGACTGCACAGTAACCCCTAGAAAGGAAGATGCTGCCATGACTTTTATGGAGCAGGCAGCCAGGGCTCCCGGCACTGCAAAGCAGCTGGCCCTCAGCAAGTGATGTTTTCCTGCCACCCCCTAAAAGAAAGGCATCACCTGGGTTGAGGGGAGCCCTGTCTGGGACACCTCTCCTGGAGGTACCTTCCCACTGCCTGCTCCTGTGGAATGGTTCCGGGGGAGCACACACCTTCACCTGCAGCTCTTTCCTCACTTTCTGCAGGACATCGTGGTGGAGCCCTAGGAAGGCAATCAGCGACGTGGCAGCGCTAGCAGTGGTTTCATGGCCCCCAAACAGCAGCTCTGTGGCAGACTCCTTCAGCTCCTTATGCACAAGACAGAGGAACACAAAACAGGTCTTGAATATAATATTACCACCAGGCCCACTCCACCACCACATCACTGTGCACCACTCCCAGGCTGGAGCAGGCACCCAGGGGCCAGGATGGGGGTGCTGCTTATGCTCTCTGGGGACATGGCCCTGGTCCTGTGCTCCCCATCCAACAGCCTGGGTCCAGCCTCTGGTTTATTGCTGGGGAAAAGGGGGCTAGCCTCCTGCTCTCTCCTTTTGGCCCCAAAAGATGCTGCTGACAGAGGGACTGGGGGGAAAGGGATGGACCTGGCCCTGGGGAACCTCACCTGCATGTTGAGCTGCTCCCCGTTGCCCTGTGTGTGCTCCATCAGCAGCTGCAGCGCATCCTTGTAGCCGCCCTCAGGCTCCTTGCGGGCCATCTTGGCACGGATGTTCTCCTCAATCTTGGCATGGATGATGTTGCGCGCCCGCAAGCCCTGGCCAGGCAGCAGGGAGAGCAATGTGGGACTTAGGCCAATGCTGCCATCCCTCCCATCCATTCCCTGCTGCCCTGGCTGCAGGGGCACCCCTCTCCTCCCAGCCCACCAGGAGCCTTACCCGATAGAGCCCGCTGAAGGGCACGTCGATAGGGAGGGAGAAGAGGTTGCGGATCATCTCCTCGAAGGCCTCCACCAGCTGCTGCTCGCCATCGGGGCTGGCCTGGCAGGGCTGGAAGCCCAGCAGGATCCTCATGGCGATACGAAACATGAGGCGCTTCACCTCGGGGTACACCAGCAGGCAGGGCCCGGCCGCGCCCAGCCACTGTGCCAAGCAGGCGTTGACCTCCTCCTGGATGACAGGCACGTAGTGCTGCAGGGCGTCCCGGGAGAAGGCCCGCATGATCACCTGCCCGGGGGGACGAGGAGGAGGAGGAGGAGGAGGAAGGGGACACAGGCTCAGCCGCCGCGCCTGGGGCGGCCGCGCCCGCTCCCTGCCCGCCGCCGGGGCCGTACCTTTTTGCGGTGCTTGTGCTGCCCGTTGTGGAGGTTGGAGAGGCAGCCCGAACCCAGGATGGTGCGCACGGAAGCGGGCCACTGCACGGAGACGAGCCGGTGCTCGCCCAGCAGGATGTGCCGCACGTTCTCGGCGCCCATCACCCGCACCGTGGGCCGCCCGAAGAGGTGAGTCTTGTAGATGAAGCCGTATTTCCTGCGCTTCATCTGCAGGAATTTCCGCCTCTGGACAGGGGACGGGGGGAAATAATAAAATAAATTTAAAAAAGGAAGAGAGGAAGGGGCAGGGAGAGCAGCTCTTTCCCACCTGGGCACGGGAACCCGGCGAAGCCGCTGCTCACCCCACTCCCCTGCAGCCAGAGGAGGAGCCGGGGCGCTTCCCCGCTCCCCGCGGCATCGCCTCGCCTTACCTGCAGCACCATCTGCAGCGTCTCCCCGAAGAAGGGGAGCCCCATGGTGCCCGGGGGCAGCGGGAGCGGGCAGCTGGGGTCGCGGCCGCTCACACAGTACAGGTCCCAGAGCTTGACGGCGGCCAGAAAGAGTAGAAGGGGCAGCAGGAAGGTGCACAGGGCGCTGGCGACCAGGGCGGAGAAGCCCATGGCTGGGGAGCGAGTCCAGTCCAGCCCGGCCCCCCGGGAGCTCCGAGTGCGTGGGCCGTGCTCGCCGCGGGCCGCCTTTTATACCCTTCCCAGGTTGCTGCCCACCCTACCTTGGTCCGATAAATTAGTTCACCCAAAGTTCATCTTTAATTGCGGATTGCGGCCTGGCTCCTCCCCCCAAAATCTTTAACTGTTTGCTTTGCGCAGCGCATCCTGCCCGCCGCAGACCGCCGCCGGGGAAGGGAAGGTGCTGCCGAGCGCGGCGGCAGCGGCTCGGGGCTCGCTCCCCGCTGCACCGCGCTCAGCGAGCGGGCTGCGGGACGCCGCTGACAGCCGGGGGCCGGCCGCCTCCTCGGATTTATCGCCAACGCTCGTTAGAGACCAGCAGGTTGCGCCGAGGCAGAGAAATGCCCCGCTCCAGCACCCGGCAGCCCGGCTGCCCCGACACACCTACCCCCGGGGGCGCTCCCCGGCCGGTGCCGATGCGCTCTGCAAGCTGCGGAGCTCCTTCGCCCGCCCGGGAACGGCGAGCGAGTAAGCGGAGCCGGGAGAAGCCGGGCCGGTGCCGGGGACCGGACGGGGCGGGCGGTCCCCCGTGCTGGGGGAGCCCGGTGGCCCGCCGGGCAGAGCCGCAACTTGTGCCGCCGCATCGGCGGAGGAGCCTCCGCTGTCCTCGGGTTCACCTCGAAAGGGCCGGCTTGTATTTCTGCCCGGCCGCGGAGGAAGGAGCCGCGGGCAGCAGTCCGTCTCAGCCTCCCGATGCAGGTTCAAGCGCGGGTCACCGAGGGAAAGGGAGGTGAGCGCGGAAAGGAAACACCCAACCCGCCGTGCCCGGCTCCTCTCCCCGGGGTCCGCTGCCCGCCCTCGCCCGGGGCTTGCCGGCACCCCGGGGCCGTCGGGGCTGCCGCGGCCGGGAAGGGGCGCTCGGCACCGGCCGGGCTCCCCGCCTGCAGCCGGGGCGCGGAGGGGGTCCCTCCTGGAGGCGGCGGGCAGGCACCGGGGGTTGCTCTCGGGCGGCTCCGGCCAGGAGGAGCGCGGCGGGACCGGGGCGGCTGCGCTCGCTGGGGCTCCCGCTGGGTCCCGGCGCAGGAGGCGCCGTCCGGGGCACGCGGCCGCTGGGGAAAGGGCGCCCGGCGCGGACCGCGGCTGCGGAGCCGCGGAGGGAGGGACGGGGCCGCGGAGCGCTCCGCTGGGCACGGCTGCTACCAATAAACTATCGTGCTCGCTTTTTCCCTCCCGCCCCCGTTTTTGTTTCCTTTTCCCTTCCCTGTTACTTTTCCTTCCTTGCTCCCAGACAGGCTCAATAAACGCTGGAAGTTGTGTGTGTGTGTTTGTGTAGGGGGGGAAGAGGTCACTTTTAATTATGGTTTTTCTGACAATCAACACATCACAAGGGACCCTCCCTCCTCTTACGATGCCTTGCGGGAGCGGGGCTGCCCGCCTCCGCAGCCCCTTGCCCAAGAGGCGCCCCCCCCGCCGCGGGGTACTTCCTCGCCCCCGGAGGCGCGCAGCCCCTCGGGGCATGGCGCGGCTCCGCGGGGCCCGGCCGGCGCTGGACGGGAGCGGCGGCCGCGCCCTGACCCGGCGCTCTCCCCTTGCCGGGCGCTGACCTGCTTGTGACCTACAACACGGACCGTGACATCTGCGTGAACCCGGCCGGCAACCGCGCCAAGTTCACTGTCTATCAAAATAACGAGATACGGTGGCCTGAGCACCGATAATTGCCACAGGAAGGCTTTATTATCTCACCAGCTGTGTATTCCCCAGCCATCGGCTCGAAAAGAATCAAATGGTAAAGAGTGAAAGGGATAATTAAAAACATCTTGGAAGGGGGTCAAGAAATTAACAGCCTAATATGAACAAACTTTGATTACAAGTAACAATTATTACACTTCATTTGTAAATGCTCGTGTTTACCTGCAAACAAAATCAGTTTCAAGTTTTTTTTTCTTTTAAACTAGATTCATGTTACATTTTTCAGCGGGTGGCTACGGGGCTCGTTAGCGCCCCGGGGTAATTTTTAAGTGCGCTGCTGGAGGAGCCCCGGCCCTCCCGTAGCCGGTGCTGGGCGCTGCAGGCCCAGCCCTGCCCGCAGCCCTGCCCGCGATGGGAGCCTGCGTCGCCTGTGGGTCACAGCCAAGCCAGCAGCTCCTGCTAATTAAAGTTAGTCATTGCCACTTGCAGCCACCACTTACTGATTTCACCTCTGATAGCCGGAAAGATTCACCTTTCAGGACAAGGTCAGGAGGGGCAGAGGATCTGGTTCACTACGGGGTCGATCTGCCAACAGCACTTAACTCAGCCCTGCAGTTCAACCTCTTCCAGATTTGACCTGTCACATTTGGGAGCCACATTTCTGCCCCAGGTAGCGTTGTGCTTGCTGCGCAGCCCTCTGACAGCTAACGGCATCACACACCCCACTGCAGTGCCCCAGCAGAGACATGCAAGGGGGACTGGCCAGGGCGAGGTCATTTGTAGCCTGGCATTGAAGCAGGACGATGACAGGGGACAGGGGAGCTCCCCAGAGCCTTGCCAAAGGGACTCTGTCCTCATGCCACATTTCTGCCCTCGCAGGTCAAGCTGCTGCTGGTTCTTCACACAGAGCACACCGCGCCGCCAGGCCCAGGATGCACTGGAGGGACCAGGCAGATGGTTTCCCCCACTGCTTCCATGTAGGGCGCGTGACAGTGGGGAGCAGAGCTGAAGCCGAAAGGAGCTTATACACACATTGCAGTGGAGCAAGGACTTGGGCCCAGCACTGTTCTCAGTGCACAAGCAACAGGACTCACTTCATTTTACATGGGAGAGAAATACCCCGCGTCTCAGCGAGGCAGGTGGTACTCAAAAGCCACCTAAAAAGGTGCCCTCAGCACCCAGGCTTAGCCCCAGGTACCACCTCCTGGCTGGACCCACAGAGCTGCTGTCCTGGCACTTTCCCTGGCAAAGCTAGGCTGCGGGAGGTGACACTGTCAGATTGGCCAGCCAGCCACCATGGGGCCTGTGTCACTGCAAATGCCCCCTCTGTAATGTGAACAGCATCATCAGGAACAGGGGACTTTATAACATAAATTAGACATATTCAGAAATGTCCATTTTCCAAATGTTTATTCCCCAAAGCCCCTCCCCTGCTTCAGTCCGATCCCTCGGTCAGGCTGCGGCTGCGGAGCGCATCCTGCAGGGACCCCAGAGCGGGGCTTCAGGGCAGAAGCAGCAGCATGGTGCTCAGGCACAACATACACAGCTACTACTACTGGGTGAATGAGACATGTCCTCTTTGTGCCGGCTCTAATGGGAAGTGCAGGAATGAGATTAAATATTTACAATAAAAACCACTTTACACCCTATTATTCTAGCTACAGCTAATGCGATGGATTGGGCAGCCCTGGCTTGTGTTTTCCCGCAGAGCCCCCCCATCTTCCCTCTTTTTACATCTAAAAAGCTACAGCGTGCAGGATGTTCATCCTGCCTCTCCTATAACACGCCCACAGGAGATAACCCTGGGACAGAAAAGCTCTGGGAGCCTTAGCTGTGGGGCTGGGAGTTTTGCTCCCCATCCTCAGCGGCTGGAGACCTGCGTGGGACAGGGGCTGGCTGAGCCCCCATGGGGGATGCTCCCTGCCAGCAGCTTCAGCAGGTTTTGCCCCTGGGCTGGGGCTGAGGCTCACCCCAGTGCTCAGGAGCAGGACTCTGCAGGACCCTCCCTATCAGCTTGCACCAGGAGGCGAAAAATAAAAAGACTTTTGGGGTTTTGCTCTGCAGTGACCCAGTGCCATAACCAGCCTGGGACAGCAGAGACTTGCCCCTGGCAGCCATGGAGGGGCATCGACGCCAGGGCTGATGGGGGCAGCGGACCCCTGGCTCAGGCCTCGCTGCCACAGCTGGGCTGCAAGGGGTGGAAGTAGAGCTGCAGCCCGTCATTGACGGGGTGCACAATGGGCACGGTCTGCATGGCGGGGTAGCTGGGGGTAGCCAGCTCCCAGCGGGCCGTGCCGACCAGCTCGATGGCCAGCAGCTTGAGGATGGTCTGCGCCAGCTCCTTGCCGATGCAGCTCCGCACCCCACCGCCGAAGGGGATGTAATGGAAGCGGCCCGCAGCCTCCATCCGGGCAGCACCGAAGCGATCTGGGTCGAAGCCGCCGGGGGGGCTCTGGTAGATGGCAGCCGTCTCATGCGTGTCACGGATGCTGTACATGACGCTCCAGCCTTTGGGGATCTGGTAGCCCTGGGAGGGGGAGAGAAGAGGGGAGGAGAGGAGCATTACATACCTGTGCAGCCGGCTGTGCTAGTGGAGGGTGAGCAGAGGGTACCTGGGGACAGCCCCACCACGTTGCCCACCTGCTCCG
Organism: Calonectris borealis; assembly: GCF_964195595.1. NCBI lineage: Eukaryota > Metazoa > Chordata > Aves > Procellariiformes > Procellariidae > Calonectris > Calonectris borealis. The sequence continues at coordinate 26,153,194 of NC_134318.1, forward strand.
CAGCTCCTTTTCTCCCCAGCCCAGCTGGGACCCACGGAGGTTGCTGTGTGCCACCCTCCCCTGAGATATACCACCAAGCACCACCACTGTGCCGGACAGGGTGCTTGCAGGCAGTGGCAGGCAGCGGCTCCCTAGCAGCCCGCTAGCATGCGAGGCACAGGCACTTACATCCAGCTCGAAAGTCTGCAGTGCCGTCCTGTAGCCTCCGGAGACGGGGGGCAGCACCCGCAGCACCTCCTTAATCACACAGTCCAGATAGCGCAGGCGGCTCAGCTTCTCCAGGCTGATGTCCGAGGGGCAGTGACAGCTCTGCCCTGACGGCGCCCGGAGCTGGGGGCCAGCACAGGGACTGCTCTGGGGGAGGGTGGGCTCTGGCGGGGCGTGGGGCTGCGGGGGTCTTTCCTCCGTTGGCCCCGGGGGGTGGCTCTGGTCCTCGCGAGCATCTTTGGCCGTGGGGTGAAGTGGCTTCTCGCTGTCTCTGCTCTGGGCCGTCAGGGTGTCCGGGCAGGGTCCCACAGGGCAGCGCTCACACTGCTGGTACAGCTCGTGGGACATCAACTCCTGCCTTATTTTTTCAATCACTGAGGGGTGCTTCAGTAGCAGGAGGATCAGAGAGGTGCTGGCACTAGCCGTGGTGAAAAAAGCAGCAAATATGAGCTCAATCGCTGACTCCTGGGAGAGGAAGGAAGGTGACAAGTTTGAATGCCATTTTAAACTGGTTGTGATTCAGACTGTTCTCACCTTTTGCAGGTTTTGCCTCTGTACAGAGGGCCCTGGCCCCCCCTCTGCTCTCCACAAACCGGCACCCACACTGGGTTGGCAGGGACCAAAACAAGACACCTTTGTTCTTCCATTCCTGGACATCTACTTGCCAAGTGACTGATGCAGAAACACAACTGAGATGAGTACACATCACCTCTAATCCAGCTCTTCTGAGCTTTCCTCCAAAGATTTACAAATTTTAAAGAAGCATTTTAGCAGGCATTTTAGCATACAGAGTGAAGTTCATTTCAAGTATTACACTTTTTGCCTTCATCTGCCAATTCCCCTTTGTGCCCAGCTTTTACCTTTCTGCCCGGCCAGTGGTTATGAGGCTGTGTGTTCATGCATAAATCCTAGATGTGCTGGCAGCTAAAATGGGTTGCATTTGATCCATCTCCAGTTATAATTGACCATTTGCTTGTCTGGGAAGGGACTCAAACCAATACAGTCGAAAGCAGGAAGACCTCCCTGCTATAGCAGGTCAGCCCGGGAGGTGCTGTAGCTGGCAGGGAGTCTCCCGCAGGGATGCAGGCAAAGGACTTGCTCGCTTTTCAAGCTTTACACGCTGAAGCACAGCAGTGTTCCTGATAGCTCCATAGCAGATGTCTCCATAAGAAGTTAGGAGGTTAACCAGCTCAGATGGACCACAGCACAGTCAAATCCGTAACACGTGCCTTGTCCCGGCTCATGGATCCCCACGCAGCCTCCCAGTCTTTCCAGGACTGTCTGCAGGGTCTATATGGCCCCCCGCAGCACATGCCACGTTGCTGTGGGCTGTTTGCAGCACCCTGTGATCAACTTTTGGAAATTTTTTCCAAAAGTTAAGGGTTGCCTGGGGCTGGGTTATGGCATGTCACATCTCTGACAGCAAACATAATGCTCAAACTTACAGCACCATCTGAAGGTGCCAGCGGCTCCGCAGCACTGGGCTGGGAGTGCTGAGGCCGGAGGCCAAACCCAAAAGCCACAGGAGAAGCCCGAGGGAGGAGCACAGGGAGCTGCCACCCTGGGAGAGGCTGGGACCCGGCTGGCACTACCGAGCACTAATCGCTCCAGCCCAGGGGCAAAGTGGAGCAAAACCCCCCAGGGAAACAGAGCAGTTTCCTTTCACACAGCTACGTGTCTGGATTTTAAATTGTTCTGACACAACTGGTTTCTGGAGAGGTGAAGCCAAAAACACAGGGAAGGACACCTGAAGCCTGAAGGTACCTGGAGCCAAGTCTGGTAAGGTCAAGGATAATGTAACAAGGATTACTCTTTGCTACCGTCCCCAGCGCCATATATTGGCTGGACTACAGGCTTTTGCCAAAGCGCAGCTCTCAAGGGCATCTTTCAGCTGAAATAAAACCTCTGAAATAACAGATCCCTGTCGACCCCTATCACACCTCCTGCAGGCGTTAGCAAGAATTTTTACATTCACAAGGTAGCAGACCCAGATGAAAAGAAATCTCTCACTTCCACCACTTGCAATTAAAAGCCCAGGCATCTCAGTAACATGCAAGGAATTTAGGGCAGGCTCTGTGACTTGAAATAACAGCCCTTATGACTCCCTGCATCAACCTCTGACAGTGCTGCTCTGCAAGTTGTGACACCGAGCTGCTGACTCCCTCCCTGCTCTTATAAGGCCAACATAGCCGGTGACTGGGAGGCAGCATCTTCCCACAGCTTCACCAGTATTGTGCCTGTGCTACTGCCCGACGCCCCGTCCTGGGCGGCAGGACTGGCGGCGTTACCATTCCACCCATCCAGCCGGTGACAGCACTGGTATGTAGGATGGGGTTTTTTTTTAATCATTCCAAGGTTTAAAATGTGTTAAAACAGTACTTTTGGCAAAGAGGTATCTTTTTAACGACCTTTACATTTAAGGGTCCTGCTGAGTTCATGTCAGCAGTGTATTTTGGAAAATTTCTGGGAAAACAGTCCTTCAAAGTCATTTGAACAAAAAAGCAAATTAGTAACTAGTGTGTGCCAGTGTTTAGAGTGTCTCTCAAAGTCAGATATATCCATGACTCTGAGACAGCTTTGGACTTTTTATCCAATTACACCATTTCACTGGATGAGAGCTCTACTACTGTTTTATTAGAGTGGAGAATATTGCCATAATTGCAAGCATAGGCAGTTCACTTTGCAAGTCATTTTGTTAAATACAGACAAGGTAGAAATTTTCTAACTGTAAAGCTACAGGACAGCACATGAATATACTATCATTTGAATCAGCTGGCCTGAGGTCACTGCCATGTCACTCCATATTATGTTTAATATCCCCTTATTCCATTTGAGGTCAGAGCCAGGGACATGATGAGAGATCATGTAATTATTTGTGTGTAATATCCATGTGAATACTAACAGAGATTAATCAATTTTAATCAATCACATTTTGAATCTGGCAATTATTTTTTAAAAATAATTATAATAAGAACCATTCTATTAGAATAAACAATATAATAAATGATTATAATAAAATTACTTTAAGAATATATGCTGGTTCTAATTGTATCTAATAGTCTTTCAAATATTTTAGGTTTAGAGATTACACTTTTACAAACTACTTATAAAACATTAATCTTCACATAGTTTTCCTTAAATACCTAAATAAATGGTAAAACTATGTATGTTTAATACTTTTAAACTATATTCAAATACTTTTAAACTATATTCAGCTGCTGTACCCATGCAAAACTGCTTCAAAACTTGTTATATAAATGCAGTGTCATCTGTCATTCACTGACACTAAGTGACCTGGAGCTATGAATGATGCAGTACTAATGACGATTTTTTCCCAAGATCTTTGGCAAAATACTCTTCACATTCACTTGGTAGTTTTGGCTCAGTAAGGACTACTGGGTTCATCCCTAAGTCACAGCGACGCATCATGTTGCATCATAGCAATCCACAAGCTAGATGATCTAATTAATGACGAGGTGACACGGAATGACCCGGAATGCATCATTCCATCCCTGGACCCATTTTGGTATATCTTCTCAGAGATTTCTGGGCTCGCAGCCCCGAGGAATACAGTGACATGATCTACATGCCGCGCTATGCCAGATGCGGGGGGATGTTTGAGGAGCACATAACTAGCTCTAAATATTTCCAAGAGGTTACCGCATGCACACTGACGTACATACAGAGCCTCAGCACAGCCACATAACCCTACCAGCCTCCTAAGTCAGGCTGAAGCCTGGTGGCCGTGAAGAGGAAAGGTAGAAGAGGCATTTATTCTCTTTTTAAATACCAGCTCTCTTCTAATGCAAAGAGACACGATCCTACAAGAGCATATGAGCATGCCGAGTCCAGGCTTTCTCGCTTGCGCTGGAGATGGTGTCCTTAGAGTTGGTAAGAGGAGGGCAGGAGCCAGCGGCTGCTGGTGGGTCCCCACACGACCTTTCTCCTGCTCCTCAGGTCTCTCAAACAGCCACTGAGTCGGAAGGGACACTGAAGGGGGGTTCTCCTTACCTTTAGCTCCTGCATGGTGAATTCTTTGCCGTGCTCCTTGGCACTGTTTATTAAGAAATCCAGAGCATCGCTGTGATCTTCTGGGCTGTTTCTCTGCAGTTTTTCCTGTATAGCCTTCTCCATAAACTCATGTAGTATGTCCCGTGCTTTGATTCCCTGCGGGAGGCAGACACAGTTCAGGAGAGCCTTAGGAACCGCCCCCCTCTCCAGAGAGACCGGGGGACCCCAAGTGTGGCAATCCTTAATCCCAGGATCTGTAACAGCAAGAACTGTTTAAACTGTTGCCCAGCCCCAGAGCCTTGCAAGAGGCAGCAGTTTTAGGGGAACTGCTGCAAATTCTGTTGCCTTGCTGTTGTGAATCAAATACCACAAGTCCTAAAAAACACTCTGAGATGAAAAGACAGTAGTAAACCCACGGTACTGAGTCCAGAGGCATCTGCGCTGAACAAACCCACGGTCGTGTCAGGTCTGAAAGAAGCTTGTCCAAAGGGACAAGAAGAGGTAACTTAATAAAACTGAGTCCAAGCAGCAAGGCACATCTGAGACGGGAACAAATGAGTGGCTCCACCAGGGTATAGTAGATAAAGACACATTAATCACACCCAGCTCATCTCCAGTTGTGTTGCCCTCCTGTGCAGCAAAACATTTAGGTAAGATCTCAGCAAGTGAAGTGATCAGCAATCTCTCTGCAAAGTGGGATGGATGGAGTCACAGAGTGTGGCTGTGTATCAACACGCCTCCTGCAAAAGCCAGAAGGACCAGAGATTTGGGATGAAAAATGGCCATGACCAGATGATGGGAAGAAGATACAAAGGCTGAGATTTGAGGTGGGAAGGATTGGACAAAGAATACAGGGGAAGGGAGCAAGGGGGAAGACAAGGGGACCTAAATGCAAGTTGAAGATTGGTCTGGGGCCAGACAGGCTGTGGCTGACCTGAGAGAGGGCAGGGAGGGATAGGATGGGGGGTGAAAGCTCACACTGGTGACAACCTGCAAAGGGAAACTGGACAGGGAAAACAAGAGCTTTGAACTGGTGGAGAGCAGTAGGGAGGCTGGGGGAGAACTGGGACTGGCTGGGTAAGATGATCCAGCGGGGCAGAGCTCACAGCGGAAATGAGAGATTGGGCAAGACCTGGCTAAAAGGGGCAGGAGACTTGATCTATGGTAGGGGTGGAGAACCCAAAGCCAGAGGAGGGAACACAAACTGAAATGGGAGAGGAGGGGTGGGACACAGGACTGATACCTAAAGCAGGAGTGTGGAGACGCAGGCAAAGAGGGGCAAGGCAGCAGGGAAGAAACTGGAGGTTGAAAGAGGCAGAGGAGACTGTCCCTCTGCCATGTTCCGCTCCAGGACCCCTCACTGTCTCTCCACTGCTGGGATACAAGGGACCAAGGACCATAAGAGGGTCTCAAGTCCTCGGCCTGCCCTGAGGTGCACAGGGAGGGCTAACCTGAGGTGCGCTGTGCCCACCTGCCTTTGTGCTCATGCCCACAGACCCCTCTGCCGTGGGCTGACATGAATCCAGGTGGGATGAGATGGGACAGGACCAGACATGATGGACTAACCAGATCCAACAGAGGCAACATACGGGGTGAGGGAGGAGAGGAGCCCTGCGCTGTACAATGAGCTGGAGCCATTGCCCAGAGGTGCTGGAAGCCAACCTTGAGCAGGTGAGAAGTGCAGAGAGAGGGGGAGACGGCTGGGGTGGGCAAGACACCAGGCCCTCAGACCCGGAATGGGGTGCTGCAGATGTCCTGGCCCATTGGAAGTGCCCCTTGGTGGGCCTGGGGACAGGGGGTCTATGCCACTGGGGCCCGGGCCCCTGTCCCCAGGCAGAGGGAGCAGGTCAGGCAGCAGTACCTTGCGCAGCCCGCTGAAGGGTATGTTGAGGGGCAGGGAGAAGAGGTTCTCCACCAGCTGTTCAAAAGTTTTGGCCAGGTCCTTGAACTGCTTTTCCTCCAGGCGGAGCCCCAGCAGAATCTGAGCTGCAATGCGGAAAGTTAAGGTTTTAGCGGAGGAATAAACTGCGATGGAACCCGACTCCATGCACCAGCCCCGCAGCTCCCAGCTCACAACCTTCTGGATCCGTGGCAGGTAGCTCTCCAGGGCAGCGCGGCTGAACACTCTGGCCAGGATCTAGGAGAAGGGGGGGGAACAGAGGCAGGTGGTTAAAGTGTGGGGTGCTATGTGCCACTGAGGCCCAAGCCTGGGCAGGAGGTGCCGCCTGGGCTGCATGCCCTGTTGGGGCGGCCACGAAGCTCACCTTGCGACGCTGGCGGTGCAGGTCACCGATGGAGCTGAGCAGGGTGTGGGAGCCCAGGATGATCTGGGTGCTCTGAGGCCACTGCGTGCTGACCAGCGTGTGCTCACCCAGCAGGATCTTGCGGATGTTCTCAGCGCCCGTCACCCGCACCACGGGCCGGCCCAGGAGGTGGGTCTTGAAGACGTTTCCATACCTCTCCCGCCGGGAGCTGTGGAAGCGGGAGCCCTGGGGACAAGCTGCAGGTCAGCCCGGGGGTCCCGCCAGCCCCTTCCCACCCCGTCCCCATCCCCCTGCGCCTTACCTGGAGCAGCCAGTGCAGGGTCTCCCCCAAGAAGGGCCAGCCCATGGAGCCCTTGGGCAGGGGCAGGGCGTTGGCGCGGTCCCGGCTGAGGCTCCAGCGCAGCGCCCACAGGTGCCGGCACAGGGTGACCAGCAGCGCCAGGGCCAGCAGCGCCAGCGCCGCCGCTTCGGGCCAGGAGAGCCTCGCCGGCATCCTCCACCTCCCGGGCGGCGGGAGATGGGGCGGGCGCGGAGCGGCGGCGGGTGCCCGCCCCGGGCGCTCGGGGGCGCGGGCGGCTCGGGGGGGCGGCCCCGGCGGCTGTCAAACGCGGGGGGGCCGGGGGCCCCGCGACTCCGCTGCCGGGGGCGGGCGCTCCGCGGCTGGCCCTGTCGGCTGCTGCCCGCCCGGCCCCGCTCGCCTCCTGCTGCCGGTTCGCCCCTCGGCCACATTTATATAGATATTGGCCACTTACGCCCGATCCACCTTCGGAGATGACGTATCCGCTGCATATTTAAGCAGCGCGGCCAAGTGCGGTGATTGGAGCGGGAGAACCGGGGATAGTGGCCGAGGGGCGCGGGGCCGCGGCCAGGGCCAGAGGGGGCGGCCGGGGCAGCCCCCCCTCCTCGGGGCTGGGCGCCCGGCGCCCCTCTCCCGTCCCCCGCCCGGCCCCTCGGGGGCCCTCCGACGGCGCGGCACTGCCGCCCCAGCCGGGCCGGTTCCGCGGCGGGACGGCTGCCCCTCGGCGCGGGGTGGCCCCTCTGCCCCGCGTCCCGCCGGGAGCCCCCGGGCGCCCCCTCGGGCCAGCCCTTCCCCCCGTCCGGGCAAGGCAGCGAGTCCCGGCCCAGGCTCCCCCGGCCGGGGAGCGCCTCAGCCCCGCTCCGCAGGCCCCGCCGGTCCCAGCCGCCCCGGACTGCAGCGGCAGCCGGGGGGATCCCGCTGCCCCCCCGGGCCGCACCCCGCCGACGGGGCCGCCCGGACCCCCGTCCCCCTGCCCCGGGGGTAAATCACCAAAGAGCCGGGACCTGTGCGGGTCCCAACGAAACCGGCTCTGAGGTGCGGTCCAGTGCGTGAAATTAAAACAGGAACACGGGTGAGGTTTATATTACTGTATTTAGACCGTCAATAACTTAAAAATACAGCGAAAATGTACATTATTTTTACAGGTTCCATTTGGTTTGTATTTGTTAGACATTCTCTTTGTGTCTAAAATAGCCAGGAGGGGACAGTGCGAAGAGACCGGCAGTGGGACGAAACGCTAATCGCTGGGATGGGTCTGGCGGTAGAAAGCGCATACTGACAAACAGATGCGGCACAAAACCAGCAGTGGCAAATCTATTCCTTACTGCAACCTGGGGAAAAGAACCCGGGATCTTACAAAAGTACAGTTAGAAATAGTAACCCTGAGGAACAAAAACAAAACAAAACGTCACAGTATAAAGAACTCAAATGGTTATTTACATTCACAACCTCAAGACTAAACCCTTTAGGAGAACAAAGCCTATAAGCCCTAATGCTAAATAAATATCAAGTCTAGTTCTCAGGTAGTTTTCAAAGGTACTAAAAATCAGAAGATTTCTTCATACTTCCAGACTACAAAATCTGGTATACAAAATTATGTCTAATCACTTTAAGGCTAATATACATTTAATGCAGGAAAACGATAGGCGGCATCCGAAACGCAAGTATCTCAATGCTTAAAAAACATTAAATTAGCATTCATCCAGAAAACAGCAACTAAGGTATTATTTCTCAAATAATTCCTACCTGGAGCAAAATTTTGGATACCATGTCTGCAGATATTTAAATAACATATTTACAGTTCAGCTGTTCCATGTACAATATGATTGAGCTGGTTTTTATTGTACAGTCTCATTTTTTACCATTTGTTTACAATATACAAAACAGTATTCGATCCATTAAAAATACGTACAAAGAATTGTTTGCTGAAGACTCCATGTACAAGCCATCTGCTGCATTTTTCCTTTACTTGGTCAAACGAACGTCCTAACTGATATCACTGTTTGCTTAGTAGAAACAGTGGCTAAGAAATACCTCTTGGTGTGATGAGATACTGTCGATTTAACACTCCTATGTGTGCTGGGACATACCATTCACTAAACTCCTTAGTTGCTTTACTACAGTCTCTATTAGCTTCTGCTTGTCACGATCATTCTTCCTGAACTGAGCAAAAATGTTGTTCTTTTTGCTAGAGTCTTTCATTCTAGAGAAATAAAAAAGCAAATGATACAAACACGTTAGAAACATAATTTGAAAAGGAAAACATCCGACTATTTAAATAGGTTTACTTTTGTTCCTCTTTTGATCTTTCTGCTAGTAAGAACGGAAAGATTACAAAACCTGTTATCTATGTGTTCTTAAATTAAACTTCCGCAATGCGGAACTCGTTTTAACAAATACTACTTCATCCCGTAAGTATTAAGCAAATAGAAACTGGCCCTACCAATTGCGTTAGGAGAGAAGCAAACCAGAAAACCCGTTACTATCATCTGCTTCCATAGTAAGTTCAGACTCAGCAAACGGGCGTGTTTTGTTCACCGCCAAATTACCCGATATCGTTATTGCTGATCTCCCGTATCAATGGATTTAAAAACGAAATTCGGGAAATAAAAGAAATTGAAGCAACAATATTTTGTAACAATATAGGCAATACGCACCCTCTGTGAACTCTGCAAAATACATATTCATCGCAGGCAGGAGAGGAGAGAAAACACCGTTAGAAAATGCCTTTAAATCACAGTGTTTTGATGGAGTTTTTAAAAGCAGGTTGACCGCCGGCTGGCGGCAACGCGCCCTCCCTTACGCTGTCCCCCCCCAGCCCACTCGCCGGGCCAGACGACGTGCTCGCACCGGCTTTACCACGGCGAAACCCCACGCATCTCCCTTCCCTAAAGCGCAACTCGGGCAGCCGCAAGCTGCTGCCGGGGCTGCGGCACTGCCCGCGCCTCTGCGCGGCTCTCGGCCCCGGGACAGCCCCGCGCTGCCGCCGGGCTCTCGCCGCCGCCGCTCCCGGGAGGGCGGCCCCGGCCCCGCAGTCGTCCCGTGGGTGCCGGGCTCGGAGCGCTGCGGCCCCCGGCCCTGCCCCGCGGCCGCCCCACGCTGGCAGCTCCCGGCCCCCGGCCCACGCACTTACTTCTCCAGGAGCGTGAGGGCCGTGCTCGGATTGACCCGCAGGTACTTGGAGGTGGCCTGCCCGTAGTCAGCCAGGTAGGTGGACCAGTCCCACACCATGAAAAGGTCCAGAAGCTGCGGGGGGAGAGGCGGGTGAGGGAGCGCGGAGCGGCTCTGCAGGGAGAAGGCGCCCGCCCGGCCCGGGCCCGGCCGCAGCCCCTTCACCTGCCCATTGCTTTCTTTAACGCCTTCTCGCCGCCCTCCGTGCGCTGGGAGGCGGCTGTGCGGGTTCGGCCCTCGGAGGGGATGCTAATGGCTTCACACGTCGCTGTTTCGGGAGCTCGCTTTACCGTGGGGAGGGAGAAGGGGATACTCGTGTCTGTTGCTGCTCACAGTAATTTAAACCAGAGGTTCAGGTAGTCTCAATTAAGTGAATTAAACAACCCCTGCTGCACTCTCCATGGTGATGGATCCCTGTGACTCAGCCCCAAGCCCTGGGCACACTTCTGGCCCAAACAAACCCCAAACACTTAAATGGGGGAACAAAAAGCCTCCAAACACAGTCCTGCGTCTGGCCGCAGTTTCCAATCAGGCCTTTGACTCACAATCTCGGAGCTGCTGTTCAACAAAACAGCCTGCTTTTACAGGCAGACGCAATGCCTAACCTCCAGCAGCTGCTACCCTCGCAGCCCTCAAAGCCTAATTCTCCCTCCGCCATCACTGGCGTGGGCCAGGCACCGCTGGGCGCCCTGCCCAGGCTGCCCCGGGCCAGGGCACACGCGGTCCCACTTGCTGGAGCCTTTCCCATGACTACCTGCAGGCTGGCAGGCCCCACTCCCATTGACGTCAATAGCGGGGTGCCCCAGCTTCCCCCCACGTCCGATGCCTGGCCTGCTGCAGAGGGCTAATGTGGGCTTGTTCTCAGGCTGCCCACCGTTAGCTAAACCTACTGTTAAAATAAGCATGGGGAACTATTAGCAACACTTTGCCCTGGCTCGCGGTGCCCACGGCTGCTCCGCTGAGCTGGGTCCTCACTGTAACCTAGAGCCCCTCCTTGCCTGGAGGCCTTGCTACATCGGTAGGGCCTGGAAAGGTGGAATGGAACAGGATTTTCTGTAAAAAAAACACTTTAAGAAGCATAACGGACTACTGCAGGTTGTACCATTTTGCTATTTAAATAAAGAACCCTTTTCACTTTAAACATTTGCTTCTGCTAAGCCAGACCAGAGCTGCTACAGCCAGGACACAACAGCAGCGGCCTCTGCTCCCACAGGCAGAGCTGCAGCAGGCGCCCGCTCCTCCGACTTCTCAGGGTACGCGAAGAGCAGCACTGCACCTCTGACAGCCTTGCCTTACTCAGACTTCTCAGTCCGATGAAACGTCACAGATCTCCAGTAATGCTCATCCCCAAAATTATAACACCAACTTAATTACAAAATAAAAGCATATCCCTCAGTCTTCACAGCTTCAAATTTATATGCTTTTTTCCTGCAAATTTTTCCACTTCCTGACCTCTTTCTTATGTTATTTTCAAATAAAGTGTCTAATTTAAATGAATTATTTTCTAATTAATTACTCCTTCCATATTTGGAGTATAGTCTTTTATGAATACGTAGTAACATTTCCTGGCTTTATAATGGACATCTGACACAGTTACTGCTCTGTCATTCCAAAGTCCTCCAGGGACCATTACAAACCTCAGTGACAGCTACATTTTACATTTGACTGTTTGGGTGAAAGGTATATAAAAAGCAAGGAGGCTATTTCATTCCCTACTGACTATGTATCTGTGATAGCCTTCAAGGTCAAATAGTTCCTTCTCACAAAGCACTTTCTCAGAATGGGCACCATCAATTCTCCTACCGAGCTGGAGAGAAGAGAACATGCCTTTAGTCACTAAGCCAACAGACTTGGGAAGGCTCTGGTAACTCAGGAATTAGTAGCATTTGTGAAACCCATGGCCTCAGTCGCTGCTGCATGTTAGTCATCATTTCTTATTACCTGCGTTGCAACAGTTTGTAGTGCCCAGTCCTCATAGAGGCTGTACGATATATTCAAAAGCACGATCAAAAGAGCAGCAAGACAGGACAAGCACACACACAACACAGGTTGGGAGGATAAAGCTGATAACCACAGGAACCCAAACTATATAATCTGGAGACTTCATGTTCCCTCTCTCTTACAGAGAAGCAAACAGAATGTATTAATAAATTACTACTAATTACAATGCCACTTGTCATGGACTCCACATGGGAGATGGTCCTTAAGAAAGGACCATCCCAATGCTCCTGCAGCAGTTGTGTTCAGTAAATCAAATGTGAAAGATTTCGTTTCTTACCCCTATTGTAACATTGAAATTGAGGATTCTGGGTAAATCCTAAACAACCCTGAAGCTCTGTATCCTGTTAGCAACATGCAGCCCAAAGCCATCGATGACTGATACAATTACAGTGCTGGCAAGTTCAAACAACCTTTCCTGCCAATATTGCATGAGCCATTTTCATACCATACTTCCAGTGCTTGAACCAACTGTCTGATTGTGTCATGGCTCTGGGACGCCTCAGTGATAGTGACGGCTGGTGGGAAGATTACACCTCATTTGTCACCTGACCATGTAGGGCTCTGAACAGACCATGGAGTCTGTTGCTTTTCAATACATGAGGTAAAACAATGTCCCAAGAGAACATGACGCTATTCTGTGCTCTCCAAGACAGTCCTGGCTCTGAAGAGTGAACACCGAGAGACACTATTGGCAAGGGGGACGTACCCAGAGCCCCTTCCCTGCTCCACGCTTGGTCAAAGAACTGCACACAACCAGCCTCATGCTAATAAATCTCCTAAGTTAAAGCAGTTGTCATGACATGTGGCAGGTAACACGAAGGACCAGGGACATGCAATCAAATGACACATGTCACCCAATCATAGCTCCCTTCCCTCCTTCTGCACACGTGTTCAGGGGCCGCAGTGTGACAAACGTGCCCTGCTGCTGGAGTAAATGCGATGGAGCTGCAGACACTGCTGGAGACCGGACTGCTGCTGTGCACAATTATGCATTGTGCGTTTTGTCCCCCTCACAGCTGCAGTTCTGCACTGTGGCATATTGCTGTACATAATGGGCTTTGACAGCACGTACTGTACGCTGTGGGTGGGCAAGAGCTGCCTGGTGTGCAGCTCTTCGGATCTGTGTCCTGGCCATTCACATCACCTGCATCTGACTTGGCACTTGGCAGATGTACAGTCAGTGCAGGCGCTTTGTGAGGGGAGCAGGTTGGCGAGCAGCCAACGGCAGCAAGGACAGTCTAGCAGAAATGAGCTGCTGGTCCCAGGACCATCACACGTATATGGGAAATAACTTCAATCCACCCATACAAAGCTTCCCTCAAATGCAGTCCCGAATTCACTCACTGCCTTGCTGCAGAGGTATCGACCCTATTGTCTGCTTCAACTTCTGCTACTCTGTTCCTTTCTGATTTACACTGCCTTTTGCTACAAAAATGTGTGCCTTATTTAAATGAAGCACTTTAATTCCTCTGCCTCCTATAGAAAGACCTCTGTTAAAGTGGGACTGTCTTGGCCACAGGCATATGATCTAGAAGACAGCCCATCCATTCAAAGATGCAGAAAAATATTTGGGCTACTTCATGTGATTTGAACACACTCTTGGAAAGACAAAGCTGATAATGAAGCACTGGCCTACCTAATCTTTTGCTAGATGATTTTTATTTTAGTACAGGATAAAGTTCTCTTGAAATTTATACATAAAGATTATTGAAAATAAGAGAAGAACATGAAGATGCAAGAAGTCTGCTTTTTTAATTCATGCAAACAGATAGCTACATGAAATTCATCATGAAAACTTGGCCAACTTTTCAATAGAGGAGAAAAAAAACCCCAACTTTTTCCCTATATTGTTGCTGTATTTTCATTCACAATGGATGCTTATTAAAATGATTTTATAATGTGACAGGGTCTAGGCGTGTACAAAACCACAAGGAAAGGGAACAGCCTTTGGTAATGTTACACGGTACTCAAGGTGAAGAGATAATGGAAATACTTTGTGGATTTGGCTTGACACGCTGACGTGACTCATACTAAAGAGATGTAATATGTGGGATATGTTAAGTTCCACTGAAATAAAAGAAGGTTGTAAATCTTTGCAGTTTTAATTACTGTGATTGCTACTAATGTGGAAAAAGAAAAATTGTATCAAGGGCAAGTCTAATCGTAAAAGTGTTAATTTTGCCAAAAAAGAGTATCAGCTAGAATTAAAAAAAAAACCTTTAGGGGATTTAAGTTCAGGTGAGCTCACCCCACAGGTTCTCAGTTGTGAAGAATGAAGTACAGGAGAATTTGCTGGTTCTGTGACAGTAGTTCTTATTGTGGCAACTAGAATCAACCTATTAAAGGCCAAATTAAAGCCACATTTCCCTACTACTATTTTATCCACTAAAACTGTCACTATTGACACAATAACTGAAAACGAGATGTATTGTCTAGCAAGGAGTGGTCCACGCTGACATGCACTGTAGTAAGAGAAATACATGCACAGAGTAGGTCGTGGCAATAAATATTTTCCTGCCTCAAAAATCAGTCAAAACCCACACAGTGTAGCACAACACACTGTGGCGCTGCTGGCTGCAGCTCCTTCAAGGTTAGAATGTGCATTGTTTGTCTTGAAGTTACAATAGGAAAAATGTTTATTTTGCACATGCATCTTTCCAAAGTTAACATGTATGGGAAATACTTCAAACTGGACAGAAAGGCAATCTCTCCCGCTACTCTCAGTGTCTGGAGCACTAGCTGTGCAGACCATTCGCTGTTAGTCAGCTGCTCAGCCCCACCTAAGGAGCCACCCAAGGGTGCTCTGTCAGAACCAGCTTATCATGCGGCTGAAACACTGTGAAGCACCCAATAAACTAGATATACCGTACTCCGCTACGCAAAAACAATTGGCACTGTTGTACTCTCTTTATCCCATAACAACCATGAAAAATAAGAATAAGCTAAGACAGGCAATGCTATACCTGAGAATTTTATAATGAAGCGGAGTATGTTTCTCTAGGAGCAAGGGAACAGATCTTCAAGCTCTTCTGACTAGGAATAATGAACAAAAGAGTTTACAGAGAAGTGTGTGCATCTATGTGTGCGAATTGTTACCAAAAAAGAAATGGGAAAAAGCTTTATCCTTTCTAGTATACCAGATGGAGTGTTCAATAGACTGTCCACTTACTTACATTTACAAGATAGATAGGGTATACACTTCTGCCTTATTTAGAGGATTTGCCTCTTCTAAAGGTATGATAGAAGGGCAACCTTCATCCAACATCTTGGGACCATTAGGCTGATGATCAGAGAGCAGCATGTTCCTTTTACTGTATATGAAACAGTGTTGTCCTCTCAAGCGACCACATTATCAGTCACATATATACTTCTAACATCATAGATAACTTGAGGCTTTTGGTTGCTGTTCTACACTTGCATTTTGAATGATGCTCTACAATACGCTGATAGAAAACTTTTTGTTCCTGTCCATGTATTTTCTAAATGCCTTTTACATGTCTAACATAAGTTCTTTCTGCTCAAAATAAACACCACTTGGAAAAAAAAGGTGTTTATATATACTTATATAAAAGGCTATAGTGATCTCTTACCTTATATAGATAATGCTGTTTAAAACAAAAGTCTTCTAATTAACACAACAATCTTACTGTAAAAGATACTAAACTATTTTTCCGTTAAAAGAGATCCTACTTCAAGACCTTGATAGCTAATGGGTTTGGTTAACACAAAACATTACAATATTGATGCCACGGGGGGAAAAAGGTCTTAAGATTTTAGGGACAGAATTCTGGCTTCAAATAGGGCACTTGCACCTATTCTTCAAGTTCAGAACTCTTGTTTTTTCCCCAATATCTAGGTGATATGGCCATGTTGGGACAGAAATTAATGGTAATTATTGCTCAGTAAAGCTTTGTCTTTTATTACCTAAAGTCCTGAGTAGCTCAGCCGTAGTCCTGTATTTAGGCCATCTTGTAATTACGTGAGAATTTTGTGCACTGGGAACTGCTGGAATTGACCATCTGGCCTTTTCAATGCTGTCTCAATCTCTTGTCACATCCTCAAATATCATACAGATGCCCTTTCCTTTTTACTTTTGGGCAACTGTCAGGAATAATCTTGGAAGAGAACGCAACTTTGGGAACTAGCTATCCATAGAGTCAACAGAAGGGCTTCACAGAAGGAAATGGGGGCAGTGTCCATTAGGCAACGCTAAGCGTGTTGGTTATACTAGAAAAAACGTAGTTTTAAACTATTAAGGTAGCTTAGCACAAGTTGGAATGGTGCCGTTATCTCTTCTGAAGTATCAGGAGTGTCAGCAAATAGCTTTGGTTGTACAAGTAGGCAACAGTGATTCAGGGGCTGGAGATAAAAATGAGGAGTTGTACACTTAATATTCTGCTTACCTATCTGTAAATCCGAATATTCCATCAAAAGGAAAGTAATTCTTCTAACGTATCACTGTCCTTCTGGCCCACTCTCCTTGCTCACAAGCTGAATATTTCTTATGCTAAACAGTTTATTAACCCCTAATCACCCAGTTACTTCTGGACTTGATTGCATGTGTAATTACCTTTTGTCAGGTACAATTTGCCTGATAAACATGTCAGAACACTTGCTGCTTAGTCTGTTGAAACAGATAAATGCTGTCTTTCCACAGCCTTGGGGCATAATTAACAGGGAAAAAAAGGCAGTTATAAAAACACACAGAAGCTGATTCAGTGAGGCAGGAGTTCACAGCATGCAGCCCGCCAATGCCCATTGCCTGGCCCGCTATGCTTGCCTGAGCGCTTATTGAGTTCCAGCCTGCTGTGACAGGGCAACAGGGGCAGCCCTCAAAAACTGAGATTTAAAGTAGGTTTCCACGTGAACTTCAGAAAAGAGTGGGATGATGCCTGTTTGGAAAAAAAAAAACCCAACCAACAAAGTGAAGCAGCAGATAATGATATTGGTAGAGTCCCTGTCATCGTTATGTGTTACATGCTCAAGTAGACTCTGGGATGGGACCAGGAAGCAAAAAAATTAAAAGAAGGCAGAGAAAAAAAAAATCAGGAAAAGCAAAAAGGGGAAGATTAAAAAAAAAAAATGCTTTGTGGCATTCTTGGGCTCGGTTGCTTCTGATTTCTGCCCTGTAGTGTTTGCAGGTTACGTACCCACGCACTGCGGGGAGTGCAAAAAAAGAAATCCTTACCTGACCTCTGGATAACCCAAACAGGAGATTAGCCCATTTCCAAGCAAAGCAGGTTGTCACACTGTTAGGCCAATTGCTTCTATTGACACTTTGCATAAACATCTTACACAGGGTGATCAGAAAGGACTGTTATGCCATTAACGCTCTTTTTATTTTTTTATACCTAAGCCTTACAGAATAAAGGCCTTTCTGAGTAAGGGATAACAAAAGGGTCAAAAGGTCACAAACATTCTTTAAGTAGGTAAAAATCAGGGAAGTTTAGGTTCATTGAAAAGCACAAATTGGAACTTTTTTGCATCTTGTGACATTCCAGCACGCTCAGCTTTTTCTAATTTTACTTTTAGCAAATTCATTAATCTACTTAATTGTGCATTTTACTTTTACTTTTAAGCAAGAAAATGCTACAATCTTCATTTTAGGAAATAGCAAGCTGTCTAATCTTCTCAGCTAATCAGTAATCTAAACAGATTTAGACATTACCATTAAAATCCTCATGGGGCACAGTACAAAAATATATAGAATTTTTTCTTGAAGTGGTACGACTGAACAGTCTCTCACATACAGTTTTCACCTATAATTTACACAGCATGTGGTTTGCACTGTGTACAGCAAAATAGTCTATATTTTCCTTTGTTTTGTTTTTGCTTTGATCAGAGATGGAAACAATCTCCCTTTAATAGTATAAAAGCCACCTGCTGGGCATCGCAGACTACAGCTAATTGGTAAATTCTTTGAAATTTAGATATAATGGATTTTGACCTCTTTAATTAAAAAAATCCCAAAGCCTAGAATACTGGTGAACTCTTCTGGGAAATGAATGGCGCGAAGCATATACAACTGCAAGCTATGCCAAATCTTTTCTTAGAATACAGAAATAACATTGCAATTTTTCCCTTGAGGATGCATGGCTTTTGACCTAGAAAAAAAGCCCCATGACTGTTGTGAGCTACGTATCATTTAAGTCATTAAGATAAAGGAATAGCAAATATATTAATATTTCAATTATTACTATTTGTATTGGGGTTTGGAGCTAAAAAGCTCCAAAGATGAAGGGGACTTTTTCATTTTAAACACAGTAAACTCACAAAAGCCACTCACAAATGTCCCCCTCCTCAACATTTCCCACCCCAAGGAGCTCACACTGTACCTATATACACCTTCTATTCAGAAGAACAAACGGGTTTGATGACCGAAGAGGAAGCCTGTCTACCAGAATCATTGTTGTTTCATAATTTCTGACATAATGTTAACCTTTCAGTGGAGCTATAATCTCATCGGTTTGTCAACTCTGAGGCAGCACTGTCTTCCTTTTGTTAAAACACTTATTTATACTCTGCCCAGCGTGATGGGGCTATGATCCATGACTGGGACTCATAGGCACTGCAGTAACACAGCTACACAACGATGACACTTTCTTTTTAGTCTCTGCTTATGTTTCATGCACAAGTACACATGAATATACGTTACACAGGTATACACTTATTTCCAATGAATTAACAAAAGACCCCTGCATGAACATGAAGGTAACACCCCCATTAGTTCACCAAATGTTATCTCCCTGTTTATTAAAGCATGCACACCATGAAAGCTCTTGCTAGATTGAAAAGAAAACGTGAAGGACCAGAATCAGAACTGGACAAAACCAAGTCTTGTTCACTCTAAACATTTCCCAGTCGCAAAGGAACAACAGAAGTATTTAAAATATAGATCTCCCAGTCCAGCTTACAAGGAAAAAAGACAGAGTTTGCTAACTGTAGAATAACACTGCACCAACCAAATGCAATTATCACTTCATCAGTTGGTGTTCGTCACTGCTGACAAATATCTTGTTAGCCTGGTTAGCAAGTCTGCCTGCCACTTGCCAAAATATTTTGTTTTGTTTACTCCTGGTGACTTATTTTGTGAATGTGGTGAATTTTAAAATCCCCCCTACTGATCACATATAACTGGAATAACACACATTGGTCTTGTATTTCAAAGTGTAAATTGATCTCTCGATCTGTGAATGTCTCCCTATAGATTATGCTACCCTTTTTCTGGATTGGTATAACAAATGCATTTTCAAAGTGATGTTATGGGGACTTAGCTATGCAATTCCCATTAGTGTCAATGGGGGTCGCAGGCTAAATTCCTAGGCAATGCTTTGAAAACTGAGCCCTGGATTTTCAAAGGAAACATAGTTTGTGTTAGAAAGGCAGTGTCTTTCAGTTTTTAAGCCACTGCATTAAAACGTGCTTTTTCTTTTTTTAAAGCACTATGCATTTAGAAATTGTGCCTAAACTGGGGACATTTAAATGTTCACAAGAATGAAACAGTTTTATATTTAAATGCTTCCATCTGTTTCAAATTTATAAGTGAAAATCATATCTGTCACTATCATGAATGCTGGGATACAATCTTTAACACATTTGTAAGTGTATAATGTATAAACTCAGAGGTTATGACAGCTGAACCACTGGGAATTGTTATGCTAAGAAAAAAATAGAAGTTACTTGTATTCAATTAAGTCCTTTATAACCTAAATTCTCTGAAAGGGCAGAATTCTTTCCTAAAATCTGGACCTCAAGGTACACTCAGAGATGCCTGGTCTTGTTATACTAATGAGCAAGTCCAAATACATTTTTTTATTCTTTGGCACTTCAAATGAACTTAGGCCTGCCTACAAAATAAAAACGCTTGCTGTTGAAATCACGTGAACAAGCTTGTCGCTTTTACCATAACCAGAAAAACACTCACAACGTATAATTTTTACAAATCCCACTAAAACTTCAAGCAACCCAAGATGTAACATCTGAAGAAAGTCACTGAAAAATAGTCACTGAGGCAAATATAAATAGCTAGGCCCTATGCAACACACAATATAGCAACAAGTAATACCTCTTCAAAGAAGATTTGTTTAATTACAGAGCAAATGTTTATTATGAAGTGTGTTCTTCCTCATCATTAAAGAATAAGCTGGACTAGTAGCAAAAGAACCCTCTTTTGAGTCTAGAAACAGGGAAGAGTTTGAAAAGCAGGAGCCTGGCAGACAGTCAGGCTCCAGAGGGCATGGGCTTGGGCCAAATTGCTCCTGTCAGGCCCGTTAGCCCGTACACAAAGTCCCTGTAGACAAAGCATAAAACTATGTCAATGGTAAAATTTGTGTGGATTAAAAATTGTGTATTATGCAATGGTCAGGTCATTCACCTTTTTTTTTTTTTGAGCTTCTGACGCAGAGACGCACACGCTCAAACAACACGCAGGGGTGACAAGTGCAGCCCCCCAAAACAGGACATCTGCCTCTGACCTGGACAAGACTTTGAAAATACAATTTCAGCTATTAAAATTATGAAGCATTTGATATAGCACAGTTAAATTTAAGCTGTCATTTTCATTTGGCTTCTGGTTTTTTTTTTTTAACACAGGTTTGCCAGTAGTACTTGGATACTGAATTTACCAGAACCATTATTAACTGAAAAGGTAATTTTTATAATTTAATTTATTTAAACTTATATCTTCTGTAAGCAGTTTTTTCAACTGCACAAGACTCACAACAGGCTTGCTTTAAACTATTTGCTCATCTATGAAATAATGCCATAAATTGCACGTGATGTGGCACAGTACCTTAAAATAAGTTTCTTGGGGATTAAAAGTGTATTGTTTGTCTCCTTCCTGTAAAAATCTGTTTGAGGTGTTTCACTAAAAATATGTACTCAAAAATTTCAAAATCTAATGCTAAAATCAGATTTTAACCACCTTCTCTGGTTTAGAGAGGTGTGACTAATTAAAAATCATCTAACTTGGTGTAACTGGAATAAAATTTAAACACAAAACACGTTCACTTCAACTTCCATGCTGTGTTCTGGAACTGAACACTCTTGTCCCATCTGTCGTATTTAATATTTAGCAGTATCCATGTGAGTAACTCCAGATGCCTGCAGTCTCACCAGGGTCAGTATATATACTGTACCACGAAAAGTCATTATCTGACAAATACTGTTTTGAACTAACTAATCCAAACTGTCCTTGTATACACGCACATCTAATCTATAAAGTCAGGCTGCTGTACCCTAGAACTAAACAGCCGTAGTGGTCTGCCCAAGTATAACTACAACTCCAAGTTTAAATCTCGGTCCGATTACTACTAGGATTGAAGGAAGGAGTTTTAGATACACAGCCCTGGCATGCGAATGCAAACTGATGCCTACGGGAAGACAAGTAAGCATGGCACAGCTCCACGGCATCAACCTTGTGCTCACAGAGGAGGCGAAGACTTCAGCTCTTTGTGTGAAGCTGCAGCTCACAGAACTGACCCAGGAAGCCTTCAACCTGGCCACTGGGAATTAGCGATTCAGTGGTAGAACGGGATATTTCCTTCTCCTAGCTTTCCAGTTATTTCTTGTCGTATTCTGACTTGGACCAAAACACCAGAAGAATCTTGAATCTGCAGCATTTGTTCTCCACAGAGGTCCATATCTCTAGTGTGCACTAGAGATGAAACAGTATGAAACATATAATCTCCACTGAGGTAACCTGGGGTTCTACAGCAGGTAGGGGAAAATAGTTTGTTTCAACACAACAGTCTAATTATTTTTTAATCTATAATTTTTTTTTGTTTGGTTTGGTTTATTTTTAAGATCTGTGCGGTTCTCAAAAAGCTGCAGATCTAAAATAAAAAAACCACAGTCTCAGTGCTCCAGATTCTTCTCTTAGGCGGCCATCAAAGCCCTCAGCATTTTATATACAAGGTGTCTTTCTGAAAAGCCTCTGCAGGTAGCAGATACAAGCACAGCAACTGTTCAATAAAGTATCTCAGCTGATCTTTGGTGCCAAGTTAGATTACATGGAAAACCACTGAAATCTAAGACATAATATGCCAGAAACCAGCACAATTTTGTTTCCATCCAGAAACAAAAATCCAATGCAATCTATAAGGCACAGACACTTACAGATGTGCTCATCATGAGTTTACTGTAAACAGATAGTTATTTCTTCCAAAGTAGTGCATTCAGGGCATGGCTGCATAACCACCCTTCATAGCAGATGAAGTTACATCCCTTAGGGAAAGCTATACTAGACCTGGGAACCACTGGACAAGGAATTCCACAATCAGTAGCTCAGGAATGTAAATATAGACAAGTTAAAAGCAAAGCCAAAATCACTAGGCAAAAGTTTAATATTCTTTCCCAGACAATCTTCACTTTCTTCTTCAGCCACTACAGGACATTTACTTCCATATTTATATCTATCAAATGACTCTAAAAACGATTTAGCAAATACTACAGCCTGTATAAAATTCTGGTACTTGTTTTTGTTTTTCTTGTCTAGATAACTTGGTTTAGCAAAGGCTTCTGAGCCCAGTAAGTTGCAGTAACAAAACCCCAGATAATTCAGAATTTGTTTTTTGTTGGCTTTTTGCAAAAGATCTTTCTTCTCCTCCTGCTATATTTGCAAACATATTAGGAAAAACCCTTTCTGCTTAATGTCAATAGTCTAATATTACTTCTTTTCTAAGAAACACAGCTTCAAGAAATTATTCTCCTTAGAATTGATCTTTTTCCTTTAGAATATGCCTTTTCTCCTCACCTCTTAGGTGACAATATTTTCTTAAAATGTTTCACCTGAAAAATTATTTGTTACAATTGCTCTAGAAGACAGAATAATTCCAAATTACGTAAAATGTAATTTGTAATAATTATTCTTCATATTTTAGCTCCAACAGATGCCAATATACATGGAACTTTTGCTGAGTAATGATGGCACAATTCAGCCTCTAATGCCTCCCGCAATTTGAAAACCTCTTCCCCTGATTTTACTTGCCACTTTGAAATGTTATCCCTTTCTGGTGAGTAATCCTGTGCTAGATTCTTTTGCTTCTTAAACGAACATTATTCTCACCCTTTATTGACTGACCACATCTATTATCACATGTAAGCAGTGTTAATCCTCTAGTAATTAACACCCTTATTAAAGTAATTTTAACTCAAAGAAGTTTAAATCGCATTATTGGTTTTATTTAATTAAGCTACGGGGCTGTTTTACACTGCCATTTGAGTTTTCATCTTGTGCCTTTTCAATCTACCAGTTACGCAGGTTCCCCCCGCTCCCTGTCCCCCCCCAGTTACCTCTGTATTTCTGTCTAGGAATTATTCAATATTATTCTGTTTCACTGTGAACTTTTTAAACTATCCTCTATGTCAATGGATGCAAGACTTAAGACGCTATACCGCACTATACCGAACATATTACCATTTCCAAAACTATCATTTGGATGTGCATTTCAATGATATCAAATCTATCCTTCCACAGGGCTCAATATCTTCTTAGTGCTTAAAATGAAAGAGCCACTTCTAATGTCCTTCTCGTACATCCTAAGCAAGGGCAAAGATTTTTATTTAAACTTTAGACTGGAAAAAGAAAGGAGAATCTGAATGCACTGAGTTGTGCCACTTACAAAGGCTGGCTCAGCACTTTTTCTGTTACTTGGAAAATAAGTCAGGTTTTAAAATTGCATTTTTTGGTGTGTGTCTACTGCATGGTCCGTTCTATGGGAAAATATCTGATGGCCTATGTTCTCTTACAGATCTCAGGTAAGCTACTCAACTGACATGCTTGACACAGGGTCAAAAGATGAAAACTGTCTTCTGGTTTAACTGCATCATGTTACACTGTGCACTCTGGAAGAGTCTGGGCTAATTGTGTGTCCTGCTGGAACGATTTCCTGGAGGCACGCCACTGAAACCGGGAAAGCTTGTGTTCTCCTGGGAATAAGACAACCTGATGGTTTCATGGACTTTATACACCATTAACTGTGTACTGAAAGTCCTTTCTTTCCTTTAGGTAAAAACATCTCTTCAAATTTCTACTGTTTAAAAAAGAAATGTTCGTAATGGGTCTCAGCATAAAGCATGGAAAATGATAAACATAGAAAGAAAAGGATAAGAACAATAAAGTACGTTTATAGACAGGAACTGACTTTTTCTTTTTTTTTTTGTCCTTCATCCCGTATCTTTAAGTTCTTCTTTTCTCCCCATCATCTACTGCTTCCATCTACTCATCTTTTGATCTTTATTTTTTTTCCCCCATTTCTTTGCATTTCTGTTCTTATTCATTCTTTCTTCTCCCACCATCACTCGTTCTATGATTGCAGGGTCTTCTAAGTTGCACTGCTCCTTTGCTACTAATACTCTAGGGAAAGTCCTCTCCAGGAGTTTTTCTTTAGGTTCTAAAACATAACCTATGAGTGAATCTTCTATGTAAACTTTGTTTGTTATTTCAATATTCTTTAAAACAGTGCAACTTGTAAGATGACAAATTGCTCCAAACCTGACACGCCCATAAGAGCCATATATGTTAACATGGTATAAGCCAGTATGATATAAAACTGCCTAAGAACATGCTGGTTCAGTCATATTGCTTACAGTACAAATAGTTCACTTCATTCAGAAACCAGTTATTTACATAACAGTATGAAATTCAATCATTTCTTTTGCCACCTATTATTATCTTTGTACTAACAGAAAGAAAATATGAGGGTTTCATCTCCCAAATTTCACTGACTGACTGGAGGCAGTCAGATAGTCAGAATAATATTTTTTTATTTGTATTTCTGCAGTGCTAAAACACCCAGCTGAAAATCAGTGTAACATTATGGTACATATTGTACAAATACTTTTGAAGATACGATCTTTTTTCCTAAGACACTATGATCCAAATGAATAAACACTCATTAACTACATTTCACTTACTCAAGTCCTTGCCATACTATGTCTATGCAATTCCTTCCTTGTGTTGTTATTGTTCTGAAGCAGAGAACAATTCTTGTTTTCTTGTTGTAAAAGATTCCTTTGATTTTACTGGATTTTACATTTGCCCTATAGTGACTTCCAAAGAAGAGACGGACTAACTTTCTTTTTCACAGAAGAAACTAACAAAAGGAAAAAAATGTGATATTCTGCCTGCTGCCTGTGATTGACAGATAATTTAGAGAAGGAATGGAACGTAAATATGTTCATTGATGCAACTGAAAAAATACTGAAGGCAAATCTGTAGGGTTAAGGGGTTAGTAGTGTTGCCCAATACATACTACATACCAGTGATACTAGCAGCTTAGTGAAGGCTGGACGATGTAAGCAATTTTGAGGCAGAAATTATTGAATACAGTAATGCAGCTACCAGTGCCATGGCTCCCTGATGGGAGACTAGGACTCATAGATGTTAAAGAGAATACAAATAACAAGTAACTTGAAGGAAAACAATAATTATCTTCTCTTGTGTTGTTCAATTAACGATGCTTGTTCATTACTCATAGGAACCACATACCACCCACAGGATTCAGAGGAAGTCCCGTGGAGCTGGGGGCTCCAAAACTGAACTCCATCCATCAGCTCAGGGCTACAGAAGGGCCCAGACACAATGGTAGAGATCCTGCAGCAACTGGCTGTCAGCAGGAAGACAACGGCTTGAAATAATGTATTCACAAACTTCAGGAAAGTCATGCACCCAAATATTCCTTCCTTGCATTTACATAATTTCTTACATGACAAAGATAAAGGCGAGGATCAGATGGGGAGCAAAACTGCTAGCAGAAGAAAACTGGAGAGAAACTTCATTCCACTGAGTAACTTCCACTGAAAGGGATGTATATATCAGTGACTCAAAGAAAGTGTAAATAGGAGTTTACAAATACAACAGGCACATGGATCAATTTCTTCTAATTCAAGCAAGAGATTTTTTAATTCTTGTGTATATCTGATTCTTGTGTATATCTGGTTCGGTAAGTGGAGAACTAAGAGAATTGTATCCCTTAGATGAACTAGCTTAAAGAAACAACAAGAAAATTATTTTCTTATTTTCGATAACTTCCATGGTTTAGCTACCTACAGCATTCTTTACTGTCAATTAGGAGATGACATTCAGTTTAAGCATTATACTTTTCACCACATAGTTTTTTTGTGCACAATCTACTATATTTTCCTCTGGAGAAACTGGTACATTTTTTGCCACAGACGGAGTAGTGTATCTTGTAGTTAAATGGCCATATGTATATTGTTTTAGTTAAGTAAGGTATTAATAGGCTACTGAAGTGAAGTAACAGCATTTGTACACCAAGTTTTTAAAACCTGTTTTCAGGTTTGCTTCCTCATTGTCAGTAAGTCAGGATCCAGAGTGAAAACTTGATACCCTATCAGCATGTTATTCGCATTTCTCTGCTGAAAAAGGGGCATTCAGATGTTTGAACTGGATTCAATCTGGTTTGCATTGAATTTGATGAACGATTTAATGTCCCAAAGAACACACATACACCTAATACCTGGCACGTGTGCTCTTAGTGTCTGGCAGTAATAGGGTAGGAATACCTACTGCCAGGAAATGACTGACTTGCCATCCTGCTTTGATTCTGCAAATCCTTATCAAAATATTATATCCAAAGCCATGCTTGTTTTTGACCCCCTGCTGCTAATTTCTGTGCATTTGTTTCCAGAGCTTCCTAATTCTTACCAGCTGGCAGGTATAAATCCCATCCCAGTAATGAGCTGGCTTGTTTCTGCGTACAGAGCACTGATTGAGATCTTCCTCACAAATATCTATACACGCAACTTGTGACCTGAGCCTACTGCGACTACCTACAGGCTTCACAGAAGCCTCTAATTGAAAAGGAGAAATCAAAACTAAGAGATTCCATTGGGGAATATAAATGCTTACAAATTGTCATGTTTGTGTGAAGAATTCCCATTTACTTGTAAGAATATAGTACTCTGAAAAGACATTGTGCGTCCCCTGCAAGCCAGATAATGCACATTTAGCATGCAGTCATACTCAAATAACTGTGTCATTTTGAACACAGGTACGCATATGCATGCTACCCCTGTATGATGCAAATACATGAGACGTTGAGTCTTCAAATGTCCCTGTTCTGCTCACAGTGTGCCTCAAGCCCTCCTTCTGCTTTAGTGCAGAGTCAATTTATGGAGAAGGGGAAGGCCAGCAAGAGCGTTGCCTTCCTCCTCCAGCAAAGTGAGGATCTATGGTCTGAAATCCAGAGAGGTGCAACTCCTGTTTCATTGCTGTCTGAAATCTGAGCTCCTTTCTTTAGCTGAATAAGCAGCACTGCACTGAAAACTAGAGAAGCACAAATCCCATTACATAGCACCCTGAGGCTGGGCTTCATGTTACAGATGCTCCTCTGCTTGTTCAGAGAAGCTGCGGAGTGCATAGCGGGGGAAAGGGATCAGTAAGCATTGTGAAAGAGCCTCTGTGAAGATGAAAGTCTCAACAACCATTTCCCTCAGGAAGCGAAAGATTAAATATTCTATACTTCTTGCTAGATAAAAATTCAAACTGTTGCCTTATGAAAGAGAGGCTTACTTTTATCCTTAAACTCTGAAGTTTTTAAGACTTACTCCTAAACATATTGTTAGGGATTTCTCCCTCTTGGAAAATCCTGATGTTTTTTCAGTTCAAGACTCTTCTCTGGAGTAGAGGCCAGGATGGGTGTACCCTACTAATTTCAAAGCCTAGGCACTGTGTGGGCTGGCAGCCTGTGAAGGGAGCCACAGCACACCTTTAGAGCCCTCGACCTCCAAGAGTCATGGTGGATAGGTTTGGCAACAGGCTGCAACTTATTCTCTGAGGTCTACTGAAGGGCTCAAGAGCATTCTCCACAGGGAACACAGATGGTGAGAACTTCGGCATGCTGCATGTTGGGGGAATCAGAGACAAGCCAGAGCTGAAATGCAGTTACTACCACAGGAAATGAATTCAAATTAAACACTGCAAACAAAACAGTGGGAAAGACTGAGCTGTCAGCCTGCCTTTAGTGGCAGACAACCCTGTGGCTGGGATTGAAGCCCAGTGATCTGTTACACAGTTCCTACCTACAATGAGTTGCTTCTGAGCTTATCAGAAGGACAGTATCATCTCTCAGTGATGAATGAGAAGCAAAGAAGAAAGGGGAGGACTATATTAAGTACTAGTAAGAATATTCTCCTTCAAATAAACTCGTATCTGTTGCACGTAACACTATAGTTCAGAAGGTTAGCAGTATTTCTCACCAACAATACACCAGAAAATGCATTAGAAAGTAAATGGACAAGCAACCCAAGAAACTATCAATGTAATTTCCATTATGCTTTGGAATCAGAAGAAAATGTATTATACTTTTAAATATCAGGTATCAATTTTTAGAAGGAATACATATTGTGTATTACCAGTAACTTGAGCTCATAGAAGTGCTTATCCACATGCTTATTTACACACATCATAAACAAAAGTCTGACAAAAATATATCTTCTAACGTTTCCATGGTACATTATTCTGTATATTAATCACATTCATTGCATTATGACTTTAAGTCTAATTTCTCTCTAACGTTAGCAAAATGTTAACAGAAATTGCTGAAAATCTTCAAGAATTTTCTCCCATATCTCTGCAGAATTTATGGACCTTGTCATTCACAGCCCTTGGTCTCCCAGACTGGGGGACACTGCTATCAGACTGTAAACTCTATGTTACCATGCTACAGTGGTTGCTTAACTCTGGGGTTATCAACAGCATATGATTATGTTCTCCTCACCCCTGGCAAAATAAGGAAATTCCACAATCATCAAGCTAGCTGAGTACTGGTCTGAGATCAGACAGTAGAGGAAGAAGGCCTGTTTGAAACTGCAGCAGTGCTCGTGGCAGAGAGAAACACTAGAAACAACTTGTGAAGTCAAAAGTAAAAAGAGTCAAGCTACATTTGCAGCTTAGGTTATAACGCTGCAGGCAATGACTTGATTTCAAGAATAGCCATTTGTTACCACCCAGTTGGTTAAGAATCAGGAAATTTGCCTAGGACAGCAACTGTTGACCTCTCAGGCTACCACGAGGCTATCGTTCCTGTCCGCTACACACTACACTGGCTCTCCAAAGAATAATGCACAAGTTGTAAGATTCAGGCCTTTTCCTCACAGTACTTGAGTGTCCAGGACATCCAAGAAACTACCTCACATTCCAGAATTGTAACCCTAGTCTTTAGGCACTAAAGAACAGATCGTAACCAGGACAAAGCTAACTCATGTCGGAGGCTGAGCTTTCTCAGAGACTAATTCAAGTAGGATGAACTAAGACCTGTTTACTTTTGAAGGTTAATTCCAATTGACCTAGGATTTGAATTGGTAGCAAAATCCCCAAAGTTCATTCCACCTCACTTTGGGCCACTGCACTATTTACCCAGGCTCCCTCTATAGACAGTAGCAACAGATTATGTTCAGAGAGCGATGCAGGTCGCAGGAGGGCTGGGTCATAGTCATGAGATGCCAGAGACCAGTCTCTTTAAAGCAGCACATGCCACTTTGATAATCGCCTTGCTGTGCTAGCCTGCCCCTCAGTAGCTTTAAGTAAGTGGGGTGAAAGGGTGCACGTAGGTGTGACCTCAGGTCATACACTAAGGCAAGTGGCATGAGGCATGACACAATCACTGCAGCTGTACAGAACCATGAATCTATCTCAATTTGCTTGCTGCTTTAGGAGCTGCTGCACTAGCTGGAGCTGCAAGTTTCTAGATGATCGTGGCCATGTGGCGTGGTTCGCTATCAGTATGCACTATGTGTGATTAGCCAACCAATCAAGTCACCTCTGTAAGATGCTGAGATACTATAGTTATGGGAATAGCACAAAAATCTCTGTTGATTAGGGTTTCTACAGATTACTAAGATCTTTAAGGAACATGTTAAGTATGAAAAGAGCGTAAGAGGGGATAGTATAAGGAGAAAGAGGTGGCTTATCAAAGGGGACATTGCTAAGTGCCTGCCCCTTCATGATTCATAGAATCAGAGAATCATAGAATCATTAAGGTTGGAAAAGACCTCTAAGATCATCGAGTCCAACCGTCAACCCAACACACCATGCCCACTACACCATGTCCTGGCCTCTTAGAGCTTCCTGCTACTAACTACTGTTCTCTTCTTAGAAGAAACTCTTTCTCATGCCAACTGTTTCTTTTTCTGTTTGCTCTTCTACATCTGTGGAAGGAAGAAGGAAAAGAAGTGAGCTTGCTGGGGACAACATGCTGTCCATACATTGTCTTCAGGGAAAGACGGAGGATCAGGAACTGTTAGGATGAAAATACCTATGGCAATTCTTTTCAAAGCTGCTCCTCCCCCTGTGGTAATCATCCAAGAGTAGCTCTTCCCTCTCTGTCTTCCGAGCTGGCTCCTTGTAAGTGACTTTACTTCTTTAGTAAAATGTGCTACAATATTCTACTGCCCAATCCTCATTAATCTTACACATTGCCCTAGTACAATAGAGAGAGAGTAAGCTGTTGTTGAGATAACTGGCTTCCATTAGCAACCATGTGATTGGCAGGACGATAAAGTCTTTTCCCTTGCAGGTCAGCTGCTTTTTAAGAAGAGGGCAATCCTGCTGATCCATCTTTTAGCTACAGTCTCTCACTGAGTCCCAAATCTCCTGCCTTTTAGCTTTGATATGGTTCAAGCTTTCCGCCTTGTATCAGCCCCTACCTGTCATCAGCTCCTCTGTACTAAACAGCCAATATCAGGAGTTTGACCTCAGGGCACAGTCCGGGTGGGCAGGTAAAACCTGACCACTGGACCTACTTCCTTATCTTTCATATCCTGCAATTCACGAAGAAGTATCAAATTCAAACTAAAAAACAGAAGCATGACCTTTTATAAGAACTTTCTGAAAAAGGCTCTGTTGCCTTTCTAAGTATTCTTGAAAAGAACTGTCACCCACCCTATTAAGATAGAAATGGATCACAAATAAGGAAGAGAGGGAAAACACTGCAAATCCTTACTAAATGGAAATGTTTTTAGTGTGTGTTTGCAATACCTTTTGGTGAGGCACGCAAAAATATAGTAAAAAACAAAACAGAACAAATATACTAGAACTATTCTACATCTGCAAGCTCCAATTGCAACCCAATAAAGAGAGTTGCCCAGACTTTTGCTGCTTATAAAAGTATCTGAAATGGATTAGATTCCCATGGCATACAGAGCATCCTCTCTAAAGTGTTACTCGCGTCAAGAGAATTCTAAATATAAGTTGCTAACATAAACTGAGAGCTATCATAAGCAACATAATCCCTATTTATGTGACGTGCTTGACAGTTGGTGCTTAAAACATACAAAAATATTATTTATTTCCTGTAGTCAGTATGTACACACCCTGCCATCCTGCATAGCTGGAAATCACGTTTTCCCTTGAAACAAACATAGGCTCTGCAAGGATTTATACCACTTAAGTGGATGACAGAAACGGTGCCAAAATCTCTCAACATCCTTTCCCTTCGACTAAACTGACTTAGTACAAATTGGAAGATGTTTAGTCACTTCTAACATTGATAATAAAAGGAGAATAAAGAAGAATCCAAAAGAGGAAGGCTACTAGTCAAGGCAAGACTTGTGGTATTTAAAGTCTGGCAGAATATATCTTTACATACTGAATTCTGGAACTCCTAATGTACAAGTATTACATGAACAAATCTTATGGCCACGATCCTGTATCTTCCTCACATAGTCCACGCTTATCCCATTGTAGATATTGCTCATTGTTATATTACTGCAAGAATGTAACAAACAACTCTACCTTTTTTAACTTTTTCATTTAAAAAGACATTTTAATGAAGTCCTTTCTATTAGGAGAAACCGGAATACTTCTGCCTCAGGAATTTTCCCTTCCAAAATGTCTTTTCATTATCTTGCTGTAAAAAACCTACTAAACTATTAAAAGCAAAAATATTCTTATTATATAGATAATTTGGTATGGAATTCTTTCTACATTCCTCTTCTTTTCTAATTACTTTGACAGGCTCATAATGGTGCTGAAAAATATCACTAACATCTGCAGAAAGTTAAAGACCCTCCATGTGCAGTTAATGATTCATTTCACTATTTAAATTACACTTATACTCACAATTTTGTGAAATAATAAATCCTTTCTAAAAGCTTACTTCAAGTATGAAAAGTTTTTGAAAATAAATTGCTATGGGTGGATATAGCGTCAGAATTTACAGAGAGCAGGGAATAGAAATAACCACGTGAAATTAAGATAAGTAGATTTTAGCGTGGGAAAAACTTCCTTTTGGCAAGAACTGTGGAAGAGTGCTTTCAATATTAAGGCATTTAAAATTAAATTTAGTATAGAATAAAGATCAGCCAGTTGGAATAAAGCTGCTTTCTAACAGTTTTAAAGAATTTTATGTAACAAATTAAAGAAAAGGAAATGCTAAATAATACCATGCCCTATTCTGCTCTCCAGGGAGTAGTTTTGTAGACAGGAGCAATTGCTCAGAATGGAATCAGACCAGCACACACCAGGCTAACATGTACACTCTTGCAAAAAGGCGTCACAGGTTCTTTACAAAATTGTCAGAACCAAAATTCTATCTTATATCCATGTAACAGTACCACCATAGCACAGTGCCCCCTAACAACACATTGGAGAAACAGTTTTATGCTAAATTACAGGGAATAGTGCCACTAATAACACTTCAAATAACCACTTTTCAAAACTAATTACAAGGGAATGCAAAAACATGAAAGGTTCTTGAATTTAATAACTTCAGCATTGGTCAAAAGGGGAAATTAGTACGATAAAAAACAACAACTAGTGTCTTACTTGTCTGAGGTCGATGAAAGCTAACTGCAGGGTGTCTCCCTGGAATCCTGGCACAGGCTCAGAACTAGCAAACACTGCAAAGAAAGGTTAAAAATATTATGGATGTAGATGTTTTAAAAAAAGTAACAGAAAATCAAGCTCTATGCAATATAAATGCTAGCTAGCATTAAAATGAAAATAGTTTGATAGAAATAGATTAAACTAATAACTCACAGAGATTAAAAACAAACAAACCAACCAACAATCTTCCCATCATTTTCCCAATAATCTCAAAGAATAATACCTTTAGGAGTATTATTAGGAATTTTTCTTAAAATTCTAACCCAGTAGTAACGCTACAACCACAGAAGCCAACATCTTTTTTTGGCCTGAGGTGAATGATTACTGAAGAATTTCTAAATAATACCAATTCCATGGCTGTCAACATATTTTCAAACATCTGCTTTTGTTACAACATCCGCACTATAAAAAACCCACCTCTAGCCAAACAGCAATAAAAGACAAACACTAAGATGGGAGTTAGTTTAATGTGTAGACAACAGGTGGAAAGCTCTACGTGCCAGTCAGAGCAGAGCTGAAATGCCTGTTCACGCCTTTTAGCCAGCTTATCAATAATGAACTTCTGCTCTTTTTGAACCCAAAAATAGGCTGTCAAAATTTGAAGGTAAAACTATATTCAAAATACAAAAAATGGTAACACATGGCAATGAAATAAAGTCAGCTATTTGTTTAAATTAGGAAACGATCAATAATCGTCAAAGTTAAAAATAAACATACTTTTTGTTG
The DNA here is from genome assembly GCF_964195595.1 of Calonectris borealis. Classification (NCBI taxonomy): domain Eukaryota; kingdom Metazoa; phylum Chordata; class Aves; order Procellariiformes; family Procellariidae; genus Calonectris; species Calonectris borealis. The sequence continues at coordinate 26,186,720 of NC_134318.1, forward strand.
TTCTTATCCCAGTCACACGTTAATAACAAAGATACTTGCAGAAACACTCACTGCCTCACATCCTCACCCATGTTAGACATCTTACTTCAAAAGAGCTTAAGAGAATTTTTCTTATGCTCTTCAGTTAGAGTTCTTAACAAAACAAAGTAGATATTACTGTAATAGTTTTAGAGAGGTATCATCTGAGGCAGTAATATGTAACATTTTTTTCCAAGTTTGAGAAACAAGTCATTCAATTGTAGAGGAAACAGAACATATGTATCCAAAAATATCCAGATCCAGTACTCAACTCTACTGTGCCATATGGACTCCTACTAACATTTAAAAGTAATATGAAATCCTTAATTTTTTTTTTTTTTAAATGGCTAGTTAGAAAATTTGGATCACCAAGTGAAAGTAACATCCAGAAAGACATTGGTGTCTGAGCTGGTCATGATGGTAAAATAACGGGCTCAATCATTTACTTCTGAATGTATGGTTTCAACTTAAAGCAGACTAATGAATTCAGATAGGCTATAGAAGTCTAAAAATTATTACATGGAATGCAATTGTAAACGAAAATAATAAAGATTCTTAATTAAGTGGTACAAGAAGCTACTAAGACCACCTCAGAATATCTAAGAATAGCTTAGTAATAGATGAATATAGTATCAGAGTAGCAGCTTTACCAGTAGAGGCAGAATTTATTACTTGTATTACAGTAGTGCAAAAATTTTTTATGGACAGTGATGTAATAGGAGAATGAATTAAACTGGAATATGACTCGATTCTTCATCAACTAAAGGAATAAAAAATAGCAATCAAACCCCCTAGGGAGAACACTGTAATGTCACAGACAAGTATTGGTAACAGTTAGCAAATGCTCATTGATTACTGTATTCAAGTCTGAATTTTGAATTGTCTGGTTTTCCTACTTTGTAAGTGACACCAACTTTCCAGGGGAGTTTTCAGGTGTTTCAATCTACCACAAAGATGCTTTTTAAAGAAAAAAGAAGAAAGATAAAAAACAGTAGGAAAAGCATATCCTAAACTCAGCATTTTATAGAGAGTTTGCTTAATAATAAACTCTTTAAAAGCAGCAAAAAGAAAACAGTCTGTACAACTACCAACCTGTAGAAGAACAAAAGATCTCCAGACCTATGAAAGCACCCTTCTGAACACCCTAGGCTAAAGGGTTGGGTGTCTCCATGGCCGTCTTCTGCAGGTCTTTCATGGCCACTGGGACCACCCTTTCTTCAGGGACAGGCAGCCTATGATGCTGGCCCCTGTGGTCAGCCAAATATAGCGTTTAAAATGGGAACACCATACTATAGCAGGGAATTCTTAACAATGCCCCATAAAAGAGATACATGGGTTGGGAGCTATGGCAGCACACTAGTAAGGAGGATAAGCGTGATGGTCAGAAGGGGTCTTTTCCACATCCCCCAAACAAGGCCTTGAAAGATAAGGCCCATCTGTATCTGATCCTGTACAACCTTCTGTTCATACACAGTACACTGAGACCAGCTTCCCCCACTAGAATCTGAGCTCCTCCAGCCACTCCACAGTGGTGGCAGCGGGAGAACGAAGCTCTACGGCAAAGGAATGGCTACAGAACTGAAAAGTGAATGTAACTGAAAAGCGTGACATGCAGCAAAATTTTTCAGTTAGCTATTGGCACTTTATACTTTGGGAGGTACCCTCCTATAGTGGGATACTTTTACTTGCCACAGGGCAAATATTTGCATCCTTTCTGCAGCTCATCAGGCTAACGTAGTTTGGAATTTATCCTAATGCATTAAATAATGCAGTATGATATAGTTTCTCTACATAGTACCTACTACCATTGCAGCTATAGAACAAGAAGCACACAAGGTACCAAACTTAATTATTATAAGCTTTGTTCTCTTTAACTACAATTTTATATTACGAATGCGTTTACAACACCAGGGACACTCATTATAGCACAAGCATTTATTCTCACATTTGGGTCATTTTTGACAGGTGACTACAGTAGAATTTGTTTCATTATTACTATTTCATGAGTTCAAAGGGCAAAAAGATAATCTACTTATGGTAACGGTCAGACAGTTCCCCCTCCACCCTCAGCTCAGGGCTTTTAAGTTTTGCTAACAATTTTACAAAGCTAATTAAATATTTTCTACTGCACAGCGTTTTAGGAAGATATTATAAGAACAGGATTAACATTCTTAATGTCTTTGTCCTAAGGGTCCTTTTCCAGATAGTAATGAAACATTGTCATATACACATCTTTTAAAATATTCACCCCCTACGTCCATTCTAGGCTTAAAGAGGATTTGGAGGGGTAGGGGGCTGGTTGATTGGTTGGTTGGTTTAGTGTGCATAACAGCATTCAGGAATTTTATAATATATGAGAATGAAATGCAAAGATCACCATTAAACTGTCACATATAGGGGCAAACAACTGGCTGCTTGGCAGTTTGAATCAGAATCTTCAATGTTTTTGGGAAAATAAGCTGAAAATATACATTACATGAATCTGGTATTCACAAGGATTTCGTTAACATCTTCTTTCCCTGCACTTTGCTGATACTGTGTAGATCTTTTCTGTGTATATAGAACAGGATCTTTGGCATAATGTGTGTCCACAATACCTACAATCTCAACAAACTTCCTACAACAGCCTGTTTGGGAATTTACAGGAGGTAGAATCTAATGAGAAAAGTATGTAATAATACAAAAACAGGCTGGGTGGTAATACATACACGAGAATGGTACATTTAAATATTGTAAAGATTACTTTAGTCCATTTTCTTTTGAATACATTGCTTTGATCTTTTCATTACATTTTGTATACAGGATATATGTGAATTGATGTATATATGTGTTAATGGATATCTTAAGAAAAAGGCTGTGTCTGCTAAAATGGAATTTAAGACATCTTTAACTGTAAATTGTACTGAATTTCTACGCAATTCTAGATTTATTAACAGGTCTCTTCAATTTATTCTCTCAAAAGCCCATCTTTTAGCCATCACCTGGCTGTGCCTCTCTGTTGGTCTGGGAATGCAGTACCTAATTCCTGACAAATAGTTTTGCTGCTCAAGGGCAGAAGTCCAGACTTTGGATCAAAAGCTAAATTAGGACAGTTTTACTTCAGCCTCATAGCATTGATTCACAAGCAGGACAGCAAAGCTACAAATCTATTTTTAAAGGAAGAGCGGAGAATCAGGTGACTATCTCAGCAGCCGCCAGCCACTTTGCTGCCCTGCTGGATGCTCCAGCTGTTCAAACACGCCTGGAGGGGAGCCTCGCTGAGGGAGCTGCCAGCTGGCCCCGCACCGGCGAGATCTCACTGCTTCCCCTCGCTCCCGTGCTGCCATATGTGACCGGCAGATGAAGGATGGTCTCAAGTGAGTTAAGTTAACCTGACTTCCCAGATGGGAGAGGAGGCAGGTAAAGTGAGGGGCCTCCAGAAGAGAATATAGTGCCTTTTCAAGGAAAAACAGGATTTCGGTTCCTCAGCTTCTGGCATGCCCACCTGGAGATTACCTTTGTGTACGCTCAACAGAGAGCGCTGGGATCAAGATCTCTCTTGCTCTTGGATACTGCAGCTCTCCACACAGTCAGTGAAAAAAGAGGGACTGGCAGGAAGCCCTAAGTAGGGCTGGCTAGGAAGGTATATTGCATCCTGCTTTGCACTAATTCTCCGCTAACCCATGCTCATTTATAGGCAGGACCCAAAACCTTTTCATCCTTGCAGAGATTCATGTCTGGATGAAGAAGGATGCCCACTCAACCATACCTTCTTCTGCCAATTAATCCTGTCTCACAATTCAGCTATGTTAAAACACATATATTATAAAAATTACATTTAACTCTTCCAGCAATTAGAATTTCTGACAAGTTCTAATTCCTTAATAAAAAGCTGGTGTAGGGTATCTGGATCTGGATGGTGTCTATAAAAAGCTCATTTTCTATTTATGTACACCTTGCTGCTCATAAAGTTGCTGCTCATACAGCAACCCATACTTGAATTTCATCTTGGAGAAATACCAAACACCTCCCCTCCCCATTTCCCTCCTCAGGGCACTGAAATGCAATGCCCAAGCAAAAGACTATTCTTTGGGTTTTTCTTAGTGGGACCTAGTACGTTCTGTTTTTCTGAATACTGTTGTAAGAATCCCAGTCATCCTAGTGGAAGATCACCACTGAGAAAGAATGGTGTAAAATACAGAGGTAAAACACTGCTCTAAGTTATAAAATACATAGAGAGAGTGGAGAAATATTTCAATTAGAACAGGACAAACCGAAATCAAACTGAAAGCTTTTGGAATGTTTGGAAGGAAAACCAGAAACTTAGTAGAAGCAGACCAAGATGATCACAACTTTTTTTTTTTTTTTTTTTAAATAAATCATCAGAGAAGACCACCTGATACTATTACTATTCTTGAGCAAAAGTATCAGATACTTCCAGATTTTCTGCTCTGCTTTTTAAAGTCAGGTACTTTGCATAGAAATGCAGTGCAGGATAACAAAATCCCAGAGTTCACCACAAGATCACCTCCTTCCCTTCCACCTTCCTTTCTTGGAAGTCCACTTATCATTCTACCTATCTGCTGTGACTAAGAACTTCAGCACGTACTGACTTTAACAGATTGCTGGGTTGTTGGTTGGACTGTTGATTGCTTTTTAATGGAAAAGAAAAAAATCTGACAAGTAATCACATTTTCCTGCTTTTATTTAGGCCTCCTCCAGTTCATATTAGAAAGAATAAAAATGCAATGTTAAAGATCAGAATAAATATCTAGAATATTGCCAAGAATTTTTAAAAATGTATCTTCGGATATTCATAGCTTTCTACATCTCACATAACTTCTTAGTTCAAAATGCATCTGAGCATATTCCAGTGTGTCTGTAAGTAAAATGTCAAACCCATGTATACAATACAGTAGGAAACTACCCAACAGTTGTGAATTATTCGCACACTCTAAGCACTAATTGAAATGTCACTGTGGTATCCATTAATCCCAAAGTGTCAAAGAATAAAGCTGGGGGAGGGTGATGAGCAAGAACATAAATCACAGGCATCACAGTGAGGCCTGGAATGTGCCTGTGATGGACCTTATGAATGAAACCACAACAGCAAAGCAGTCTGAGCAAAATCTTGTGTCGATCCCATATTCCACAGATTGTAAAGTGTCATTTGTTGCAACGTACTATTCTGACAAGCTTCCATAATTACATTTAAACTACTCAAAGGGTTTCTGTGCAAACCCAAATTTTTTCTAACGTGCTTTAAAAGCTTTGCAGAAAGGAAGAATTAAAAGTTTATCATATTTGCATCTGTACAGCCCACACTAGAAGTTACACAATGCTGGAAAGAATGCATTTTTCAGTCTTTAAGTTACTAGTTTCCTGAAACTTTCTCATCTTGGCCCAATGTTTCTCATGCCCTGTCCATGCCATATGTTCAGTATAACAGCTACATATGACAAAACATGTTGTCTTAAGGTTATATTTTAATCTTAAAATAATGAGATTTAATAATTAATAATGAGATTTAATCTTAAAATAATGCAATATGGACACAGATCTTACAAAATTAGAAAAGAACTGTTATTTTGGGGAGGTTTTTTTTTTTCAGAATTGCCAGTCACACTGAGAGAAGCACCAGTGCGTGGGTAGTATTTTATAACTAACACGTTATCATGTTAGATTAAATAAAACTACTAAGATCTCTTCACTGATAGAAGTTTCCACCGTGCAGCAACCAAAGATGGTAGAAAGAGTCGCAATAGAAATTAGGATGGTACATAACAGGGCAAAGGCTGAGAAGAAAAAGGTCTGAAAACAACCCAGAGACAAGACAACAGCTGGACTCGTTGGGACTTCTCATTCCTCTCCTGTGAACAAACTGTTCATACTGTGAAAGTCACCTGCAAGGCATGCATTTCATTCCCTGTATTGCTAGAAATCCCCCAGGGAAACAGTGAATTGGTTCATCTGTACAGAGTAGTGAAGTACTGCTTTGTTCACAGATGATACTTTAAATATTAGAAACAGAATAATACAGTAGCGGGCAAGCTTTCTTCGCTGTTACACCATTTGTTCAGAAGGCAGATAACTGTAGTGGGTGCACCAGTTCAGCTTGTCTAGATGAATGATTATGGTGTCAGTATTATGAATATTATGGAATTTCTGTTTTTACAACTGGGATCTTTTTTACATCTAGGAAACTACACAAATGCACATACACATACCCCTACCTACCTACCTGAAAAGAACACTATTAAATTTGCAACATCAAGCGTACTAAAAGTTAAAAAAAAAAGTCAAACCATGATCTGTTTGGCCAACTTGTGCAATCACAGGCAAACTTTAATGTCATGATCACAAATATTTTTTCAATCTGACCCCGATAATCCAGTCAGTTCATTCCACGCACTGAAAGGCCTTAAGGCTGTACAATGAAGGACTGTCAGAAAGATGCCTGCTCTACCTGTTACAGAGTTTAGCTGGAATGTAACAAATAAGGCAGGAGAAGGAAAGACAAGTGTATGGTTAAAATGACAAAAATGCCTCATAACTCTGTCCCTGGACTCCCACAAGAACCCTTTGCGATGCTGACCAAATTGCTTGAAATCAAATTTCCAGTTTCCCATAGGTGGCTGCTAATTGAGTAGTCAACAATTTTTTCACGTGTCCAAACTAAAAACCTCAGGATACGACTTGCAGAACTGCCCCATTTTACAGCTGTCATCAAACATTGAGATCCATGCTTCAAACACGTAAGAGGAAAGATACTTTGAAAAAACAGAGCATAAGAATCTAAAAATATGCATTGAAAAAAACACTAGTGAGCCTTTTCACTGTATCTCAGTCATCAACTATAACACCAGACCTGAAACCTGTTCATAACACAACGATGTTATGCAAGTAACTTCCTTCATACAGATTAACAGCTCACCCTCAGCGGTCAGCTCCATGCAAAACACCAGGACATTAATCCTGCCTTCAGTGCTGGATTGAACCAGTTTTATAAAATAATTCTGATGCCATATTTTGAACAGTGAGAATAAAACAACAGCTGATGTTTACTAAATGAGTACTATTATTCTGCACAGTGAGTAAGGCCGTAGTAGTTCTAGGAGGGAGAAAACCCTATGTAACAGCACATTTAAAATTTTTATCATAATAAATAAACGCAAGAGGGAAAATTAAAATTTCACAGACATTTGACCTTTTTTTTCCTCAACTATAAAAGCATAACATTTATATAGTGCTTTTGGGCAATTTTGTACTAGACTATAGTCTTTTTACTGGATACAGCGATTATGATTCCATTAGGAGTAACAACAGATGTACGTTTCAACCAGATACTTGAGTTAAAAAGTTTCATAAAATATTTCCCAGAAATGTTAACATACTTACTCATAAATACTTCTACAAGAAGCTGTACTGTAATGATTTTTTTTTTAAAAGACAAAGCTTTAGTAGGTTATAGAAAAAGATCACTATATGGCTTACATTAAAGAACTTTTTTGCAGTGTTAAGACACATATAGATAGGAATTCTGGAACATCTACTTACATTCACACTGTATCACATCTAAATTAAACTGCTGAATTGCTCCCATGCTTATTTGCTTTAATTCATTGTCCAGTAGCATCTGCATTAGGGACATTGAAAGATGCTGGCAGGCTGACATGCAAGCTGTCTGGGCCACCTTCCCCTAGTAGAAAGAGCAACAGGTTTTAAGATAGAAACAAATGATAGGTCACTAAAGAACAGCTTGTCTGATTTGATTTTAATATACACTCAAAGTCTTAATGATGCAGGACTTATATTAGAAGGAGAAGGATCACACTTGCTGTTACTTCTTTGACCTGTTAGCTTTGTTTCTATTAAATCAATTGAGGAACTAAATTAAATATATGTTAAAGCAATTTACTGATATTTCTTCCAGAAATCCAACAGTCTTCACAAATACAAGGACATTTCCAAAATAATGACAATATAAGCTGCTGAAGCATATGAACAGCTTTGTGGATTTATTTATTTTAATTTTTTTTACCCAAACAGAATGAAAGCAAGAATGTAATGAAAATCAACACGCTGCATATTTTTTACAATAGTCCGTAAAAAAAACCCAAACTTTATATAAACCAAAACCATTGCTTTCAGTTGGGGCATTTCTCATAACAGCTTGTGCTAATTATTGGCACTTTAATTGCTTGAATTCGATCTCAAAGCTTGTTGCTAAATTATTTAAAATATTCATGCTTATCCATCATCTTTTCAGGTGCTTAATAAATCAGTGCTGTCACTGATCAACTACTTACAAAATGAAATGTAGCCCTCTGCTGTACAAAATAGAAATAATTTTCCAATCACAATCTAGTTAGTAACATTTCTCTTTACAATGTATATGTAATTAAGACAAATAATTTTCCAAACACAAGACCAAAAACAAAGCACAAAATCAGACATTAATTTGATAAATTATTAAAAATTTAGTACGGAAAAATTGAAAGATGTGGAAATTCTACCTTAGAATTAAGAAAACCAATTAAGACCAGATATCTGATCAGATGGCACCACTCTATTCATAGCACTGCAATCTTTTAGAGCAGAGCGATCTTGGCTTTCAAATGCAATTACATGAATCTTTGTAGTTTAATGTACTTACTAAACCATGCTTCTCAACTGACGTCTATGTCACAATATATATTGAAACAAAGGTAACTATTAACACGCTTACACGAAAAAAATCATAATTACGTAATACACCTACTATCGTTTTACTTATACCCATCACTAAAGTGATGATACCTATTCTCTAAAGCAATGGTTCCCCAGATGTTTTCTGCAAAGTCAGGTTCATCAATTCACTGTTGACTCACAGAAACACATATAAGCAATGAAAATGATAAGGATAGACAGCAGTTCACCATCCCAAAAAGTTTGGAAAGTTCTGCTCCAACATCTTATTAAGACAACTTGCTCATATTATTGAATTTTCATGTACATGTAACAGAAAATAAATTTGGCCCTAAATATTTTATACTTTAAAAATCCATTCTTTTTTAAAATGTAATTAAAATGTAGACAATACAATGGAAAGCATTCACTCTCCTCACATGCCACACTGAAACATTAAATGGCTTTTGCTAATACCTCTTTAGCATTAGGACACCTTGAACTGTTAGGAGCTTTATATCTAAAATGAGATGTCAGTTTCTTAATTGAAAATCTCAGAAAAGCAAGTAACATTTTTGACCAAAATAGATGAACTGACAACAAGGAATGTAAGAAACAATGCAAGAACAGCATGCTTAAAGTCTCCCAAACCCAATGGTAATTACACTGGGAGACATGCAGCTCTATTCCCCAAGCAGAACAATATCAATATGAATGGGAAAAAAATAAAAGAGGAAAAAAAAGGGAAAAAAAGAAGGAAAAAAGGAGGTAGGGGAATCAATGGGCCACAGTTCATTTAATTACAGTGTAGTAAGTTTGAAATACTTAATGGAAATGTCATTTTGATTTAATGGAACAACTAGTGCATCTCTGTTTAATGTACTGCTCCATCAAATCAGCTCCATGTCCTATTTATGCTGCCACTATAATGTAATAAAAGTTCAACCAGATTAATAGGTTGTCAAGAAAAATTTTAACATTGCATTTATTTTATATGCAAACAATGTGTACTCCTCTATTATTTTAAATAAAAGACAGAATTTTCTATTTCTAACAAGCATCTGTAGTTAAGTGTTACAATCTGGCAAATATCAATAGTACTGGAGCACAAGATAATGGTTACAATACAGAAATGACATGGTAAAAGCCACTTGGACTTTAAATAAGTATCAATATTTGTACGTTTGATGTTTATTTTAAAATTTCATAAAATGGAAACATCCTAACATTTAAATTATTTCCAACTATGTAACTTGAACTACAGGCTTATTGTTCCCATGACATACCAACGAATAATAGAATTTTACTATACATAGTTTATACTTACTCAATACAATCACTCGATTTTCTTAAATCTAGAGAAAAAATGAAGCTACCTATTATCAATCAAAATGCTGAATTTTAATGGAGAGAAATGTGAACTTTACTGTTATCCTCTTCAAAATTCAGTGCTTCCCAGTTCAAAATACACTGGATGTACGATATTCAGAAAAGAATGAAATTCAAATTCATGTTTGATAAATGAGATCTAAAAATCTCTCTCCAAATTTCCACCATCCACCAATTAATCAATTTCTTGCCATTTTTTCATAATGCGTTTTGAAGAGGAAATTTAAGGATTCATGAACATAACAATAACACGTTTCTTTTCCAGGATTAAACAAATCTCAGTTAGTTTTAAAACATTCTTAATGTTTATTATTTGTCAGTTTGGGTGTCTTAATTACTTTTTTTTTTAAGGGGGGGTGGCCATGGTTACTCTATCCAGCAATTAAATACCTATATTCAATAGCATGCAGAGATTCAGCAGGCTTCTCACTTTCGCTCCAGTTGCCTCCCATTTGGAGACACCACTATTATCTCCGCTGTGCCTATGCTAATTGCTGCTATCTACAAAACCTATTCTTCCACTCAACCAATGTAAAGTTTAAGAAACAAGGACCCTATTCTATAAGCAAAAACACCTGCTAACAGTGTTAAAGGCAACTGTTTTTTCACCCAGCCCTCACATTTTGCTGAAATACAGGTTTGTAAAAAGAGAAAACCCTTAGACAAACTTCTTATATTTCAAAGGAGCTTGTAAAGAGAATCTGCTGACATATTAAATCCTTTTTATAGGACCCAAAAGCTTTTCTCCTAAGAACAATTGCAGTAAAGAGACATTTGGCTCCTAGGAAATTCCCAAAGGGTCAGCCATATGCATCCTTCCACAGCACCTTCGCAGTACTGCTAAGACCCATGCTAGTGGTCTCAAAAGCAGCTTTCATCATTCACTATGGTGTCAGTCAATATGATTTATGGACTGCATTCAACAAAGTCAAAGCATATAGAATGAGAAATATGACTACAATCTGCTAATTTGTTTTGTATTGAGCCACTTACGAGTCAAAGACCTGATGTCAGGCTGAGACCAGCAACACAATTAACCGGCCAGTGACAGATTCATCCATCCTCCCTGCCAGGCTGTGCCAATCAAAGACAGCATGAAGCGGCATTTGGAGAAATCGGTAAGAAAACCCATTCTCTAAGTAGCCTGTGGAGGCTGTTGATTGACAGTTTTTGAATATAGCTGCAGAAAACCACCACCCCTTCACCCTCACTGCAAGCTGTGAAATTAGGCTTTTGCTGCCAATCACAGAAACAATAAAATAACACAAACTGCCATCCTCAGCATAAAAGGAAATAACAAAACTTATCTGTTGAATCTAAGAAGTTAAGCTGAATAATTAATTTAACAATATGAAATGACATAATGAAAAACTTTCTGAAAATGCAAAAAATCTAAACATACAAATTTTATCAGTCATAACAACTAAAGCATTATATTACTTAACATCAGGACTAAAATCCAACTTTTGAACTATTGATAAAATACAAGTACTAAAAAACACTATTGGAATTTTTAAGAATCAATTTTACTTCCAGTCTCTGCCACGAATTCTACTGAAATAATAAAAAAATACCTACTTTAAAGTAATTTGTGACTGTTACTTTTCAATAGTCATTCTTTTCCAAAGAGTTGTCCAATACTAACTTTGTACTGACAAAGCACATACCTAGAATAAAACTTCAGCTAATTCTAAACTTAGACTAAAAACACTTATATATACACCGCCTATAATTTCATATTAACTGATCTGAAAATAAAAGGTATGATTTTTCTTTAACTGTTCAAAATAAAATTAAAAAATGCAGGTCCTTAATAACAAATTTGATCATCCAATTGATTTCATGAGATTAATGGCTGTATAATGAAATTTTAATTTGCTTTTTGATTTGAAGTATCTAATGGCACTATAAACTGCAATATGAACTTAAAATGGGATGTAAAAGAACTCAAAACCAGCAATAATCTCAAAAGACTAAATTCTTGTGACTTTAGAAAACAGAACCATTAAAAACTGCATGACTCTCAAATTATAACCTTTCAAAAGCAATGCAGCCTCTGTGCTCTGCATCTCTGAAATTCTGCTAGTGCTTGGTCATGACATAACCAGCACACTGACACCTATTCAACATCAACAGAAAATATGTCTACACAAAATATTGAATATTCCTAGTGCCCATGACACCTATTAGCTTGACAGTTCAACATGAGGCTGAGTATTCAAATCATAGAAATGTCCATTGGAATGAAGCACCAATGTCACCTCGTCCAGCCTCCTACTTGGAGTAGGACTATTGCCAACACTAGTTCAGGTCCGTTGTCCTTTTTTCTGGCTGAGCCTTCAAAACAACCAAGGATGGGAATTCAACAGCCTGTCTGGGTAACCTCCTCCAACACCACACTACTCTCTTCAGGCAAACTTTTTCCCTCATGTCAAAACTTCATCTCCCAAGCTTCTGCTTGTGACCATAGCCACATGTGAATTTGTCAGTCCTACCAAAAAGAGTTTGGCTCCATCACCTTTGTACCTGTCCTTCAAGAGGTTGTAGACTACCACCAGATCTCTCCCCAGCCTTCTCTTTAACTGCCTAAGTAATCCACCTCCCTAAATCTCCATTTGTTAGTCATGTGCTCTAGGCTCCTAACAACTTGTAAGCCCACTGCTAGATCCTCTCTCCAGAACCACAAAGCTACTATTCAAGCCAATTGCTTTCCAGATTGTAGCAATGAACAGGGTTATTCCCATACTGTGTACTCAAAGTGCCTTACACACTTGTTCGCTTAAACAGTGAATAGCACTGTGTACATTTGTTGCTGTACACTGCTTAAGTGAACAAGATTCAACCACATTATTAGAGAAAATTAGTAAAAGTAAGTTCAGAAATTCAGTATTCAGAGGCCACTCTTAACAGAATAATATTAATTTCAACACTTTCATTATGATGGAAATGCTTATGCCAAATCAAAATAAACTCCTTATACAAAAATTGATGACCTGAAAATAATCAGGGCTTGGAAGAATTCTTAAATGCAATCCATCATCTTCTTAAACATAAAAAAAATTTTAAAAATTGAGTACACACATTCCCTTGACCCCAGGCAGATGTAGCAGAGAGACGGTGGCACTTTCACTGGTTCTTTATTCTGTTATACCACTCTACCCTTATTCTGTATGCATGTCTCATAGCTGCATTTTGATACCTGACCTCTCTTCCAGAAGGTCTCATAGTCTCCTCTAAATTATCTCATTTAGGATGCAAGGCACACCCCACCAACCTTCTGCAAGGTTTTTAGGGCTCCTGCTGTCCCAGTGTACGAAAGTCCAATGTTAGTCATTAACCTGATCCCTGCATGCAACCACACAAGGTACGCAGCAAGTCATCAGCAAAACAGAAGGGTCTTTTTATTAAATGATTAAAAATTGAAGCAATAAGCCTGCAGGCAGTTCATAGTTTTTCAGTTCACATGCTTTTTCTTCATCTTGCATCTACTTACCGACATAGCTGCATGGTCATTGTTGTTATTCTGAGAAGGAAACCAGTAAGGCAATCAAAACAAAAAAATTAAGATGTACTGTCAACATCAAAAAAAAAAAAAAAGAATAAAAAATCGGTAGCAATAAAAGGTAAGGAAAAGCTTCCAAAAAGAACAATTACAGCTACATAATTCCTTAAGCTATTTTTTTCTAAACCTTATATTTTGTGAGGCATAACAATGAGATTATAATTTAAATAATACTAATTTGGCAAGAAAATGTTTTTCTGTAATAAGGAACTGTATGCCAAAATATCAAAGTAGCAAACTTCAAATGACGAAGTGTCTGTTGATATTCCTTTCCAGAAAGTTTTCATTATAAGAAATAATATATTCCAAAACACTTAGGTGGAAAAATAAATGCCATGTTTACCATCTTGGCTTACAGAGGCTATCTGTATGTCATTAACATATTTTGTTCAAGCAAGACTTAGAATGGCTCAGGACAGTAAGAATCTAAATGTATCACAACCCATTAATAAATTTTAACATAAATCTAATGGTAATATAACTGCAGGGTGGAATAAAGCTATTTTCTTTTCCAAAACTGCTTCTTAAGTACAGTAAACAAACACAGAGGAGAAAACTAAGATGTAAAACTTAAGAGGGAAAAAAAAAAAATCTTCAGAGATGCAAGACATTTCCAGGGATTCAATAGAGATACCAGATCCCAACTAAGTTGTGCCACGAAGTGTGCAGGTTTGGTAAAATTGAGATCATGGTCTACCTGATTTAGATCTCTAACGGTGCAATAAAAATAATACAAATTGCATAAACCAGAATGTAACATAAGATGTATCTTTTAAAAGTTATGTCTACATTGGTACAGACATAATTCAGTATAGCCCCATATGGAAGCACAAAAGGAGACACACCCCTGTGCATTTACACAGCTTACACATACAGCTAAAATAAAACAAGACTCTAATGACAGGAACTCAATGACTGCAACAAAAAGTTGTTAAAGAACATAAAATAACACTTCTACAGGAAGAGTAGAGTTTGAAACAATATCACAGAGAAAGTCAGTGACCCTTGCACAAGACTACAGAGAACTAGTGTGGCCAGCTAGTGCCCCTAGCCCTAGCACAACGCCCTCTAACATAATCGGATACACTAAGGTAGGAAGAGATGAGATTCCTCTACTTGTCCTGCTCTTTTCTTTACTAGAATTAGGGCCATTGGCTAGGACTTTTGTTCTTTGATTTCTAATTTCAGAAAAGGTTCTAAGAAACTATTTTGATCAGTGGAATGTTTCTGCCAGCCATACAAAAATTATTATGGAAATGACACCGTGACATTAATGGAATAATCCATTAATGAAAATGAATACTAAAACTATTCAAAATCTTAACTCTGGCATATGAGAATCTAGCTTAGTTTAGCAATCCAAAGCACTTACTATTTTAATGAGTTATGGAATCCAGTTCTGGGCTTATCTTTGAAAATGCTTTTACTATAAATTTTCTCTTAATGAAAATGACTTACTATTACAAATCTAACCAGAATCACCATAATGAAACCGCATACACATTTGCATATAACCTCCACAGCTCATGCTCAACAACATTCATAGGACTGTATGTTTCTACAGTTCTGGCCAAGTCAGAATAGGGAGTGTCAGGGTAAGTCAAAAATTACAAGAACCCTCTTGCCAGACCAGACTAGTCACCCATACAGTTGTACATCCTGCCTGTTACTGACCAGAGTTTGAAATTACCAAATAACCTCTTCATATGAACTAGTTTTCTCCAAAGGTTGACTTGTGCCCCCAGGCACATATTTCTGTTCCTTTCACACTTTTCACGTCCTAATGCTACAGCTGCTTCTTTCCATCCCTCTTAACACATTACTTCATTCTGTCTGTGGCTCATTTCCAAACAGCTGTATCACAACATACATTCATGACAGACTTCTGTACATCCTTCTCTAGAAGTTGCACATCCCGTAACTGCTATATGCATATGATCATTGAGGAGCAGTGCCATTTGTTCACACTGCTTTGTATGTTAAGTTACAATGAATTTAACTATCTAACAAACTTGCTATTCTTTATCAAAAAACCCTCAACTTATTCGGCACATGCCTCATACTGTCACATTCACATCAATATTATGTGATACATTTTGATTGGGTTATGTCATTGAGTCAGTAAAAAAAAGACGACTGAAAAATCACAGCCTCTTCACATGTGATTTGGAAGACCATATAAGCCCACTATATGCCAGCAACTTCAACACCTTGCTGTGCACGTAAAGAAATTATCTTTTACTTCCAGACTGGAGCCTCAAAACATTCTATGCATTGAGGACTTATTCTTTATAGGCATTGCATGTGGGTAAAGCACGCAGACATCAGTGTGACAGTAGCAACCAAGGACAAGCTGATGAAAAGCAGATGTAGCTGGAAAGACTTACTGAAGTTACTCCAGCCCTATAAAGCTATAAACTATTATGATGATAAATCAAACTAGAAATAGTCTTTTTTGTCTTAAAGCAAGGGGAAATCATACAACAGAATGTAACAATTAGTACATAAAACAGGTTAACAGTACCCTTTTATCTGGGACAAAGTAACACAGGATATATTTGAATATGAACAAGGATTCATTTCAATGAAGCTCAGTTAACTAGAATCAAATTACTTTTTATGATCAGAACTATTTAGCTAAAAACAACCTTGGAGAATCCAAGACCTCCATAATCTTATGCACAAATGCAGGATTTGCACCAATTCTCCACTGTTTGAATCAATGCATGTGTACACAGAATCAATATGGTTAATTAAAAAGGCTATCTGATGCTCTAGAAAACTGCATGAGTTCTTACACTATTTGTAAATTAGCTGTTGTTAACAATATTACTAAAGTATTTGAAAGTATTTTCTAAGTATTACCATGGGGTAAGCATCATCAACATACTGAAACGCATCTGAAAATACATCTGTACTGAAAAAAAATCAAAAAATACATCTGCCAGCATGTGCACAATTCAAAAATCACATCTATCTTCAAAATCTATTTTAAAATAAGATAATGCTCCAATACTTTGAAATTAAACTTAATTTTGAACACTTACAGGTAAATGAGTAAAAACTTGAAACGTGCTTCTTAAGAAGTTAATAAGGTCCATTAAGTATCCACTGGCTCTTCCATCCGATTCAGACATTGTCCAATCATAATCAGCAATCTGAATAAATTCATCTATTTTTTGGTTAAGTTTTGTGTATATTTCTCCTTCTGCAGCATGCCTTGCATCCTGAAAAAAAATCGTTTGCAATTGTCAGAATTCTAAAATATTATTAGAATGTAGATAAAATTATATTCATCAACAAAACTGAAGTTTCTTGTGTTTTTCTTAGATTCAAAAAATATTTTATTTAAATCAATATTTTAGCTTCTGTCTTACAATAAATCTGAGGCTGTGGTTTTAAAATACTCCCATAATGTATACTATGAGTGTTTATAACAGAATATGCCTAGAAATAATCTAAGTTCTCAGAGACAAATGAAATTAATTTGAATTTGTAAACAAAGCAATGGCTTTACTCTCTTCAAAACAATCACCTTTAATTCAGCCTTACAAATTTATCAATCCTGACACAAAGTTTATTTGCCCTCTTTACACAGAAAATAATAAAAGAAACTAATTATTTTATCTGTTATGGCTAGAGGTCCACCAATCATATGATTTTGATGTAATTAATGTCTTAAAGCTGCACATCTGAAGAATACTCATGATTTTTCATCCTCCTTTAAATATCCTGATCATCACACACCGTGATGAGCACTCCCCTACTTCCTCCCACCCCTACTTTTTATTCTGCCACCACCCGGATTCTACCTTTTGGAAGAGGAAAGAGGTAAAGTCTAACATTTACTATGAAGTAAGTTTATGGTGCTATCGATCTGCCTTATTTGTTTAGGGGACATCCTCATAGATACAATGGGATCTATGTACAGATGCTTGATAAGGTGTATCTTGCTGGAAAGGCATGCTTCTGCCAGCATTTTACACATGCTCGATGAATTCTATGTTCTAATTTGGGCTCAAGATGAAACTTGATCTTGAGAAATAATTCAAGTAAGACATTTGATTTAAAGTGAACTGGTCAGTTGCCGAAGGTTTTTAGAGAGTAAAAATAGGCTGGATATACTGGAGCAACATAAAAGTGGATGAAATTCCCATTGCTAGTGTCCTCTGGGAGAAAGCAATCCAAAAACATGGCACTTCAGAAAGGTGTAAATAAGAAAGGCAAAAAGAAAAAAAATCAAAATGATCTGAGCTTAAACATGTCATCACATTGAATGTGTCAAATCCAGTCTTCAGTCAGGCCCCAGGCCATGAGGCACTTCAGGAGGAAGCAAGAAAACATGTGGCCCTGCCATGTATAAATATTGAAGCACGGTTCCCTAAAAATAGCATTTTCATTGCCAAACCAACTGATAAAAGCCTCCACTAAATAGCTCTCCCAATCCAACACACAAGAATCTGGCAACCTGTTAACATGTCAAATAAAGGAATATGCTGACATACACAATTTTGTAGATGGCTATGACTGTAAGAGCTTCAATTAAAGACAGCCTATATTTAAAGTTTCTAACTAACAATGAGACCTCAGTTTCAACAATCTATAATGACGGGACTTGCAATATATCTGCTTAGGTTTAGTGCAATTGCTTGGACTTTTTGTTTGTTTAGTTGTGTTTTTTTTTTTTTAAAAACTAAGTCATTTACGGAGTGGTTGTATCATCTTTACCAGTTAAGATGATTTACTGGCAATGGTAAGACTAGTCCTTCAGTTTTTGTTTTGGAAGCCTGTTTTTGGCTACCTTTTATTTTGCTTTGGTTATTGGTTTACAATTGGAGCAGCGTGCTGCCAGTACTTTAAGCAAGGAGTGTTGCTCTATTCCCTGAGAAAACTGTGAACAGCCGAGCCATCGGATTTCAAACCCAGAAGTTACTTCTGAGAAGCAGCACTATGAAGCCCATGCACAAGTCAAGAAAAAGTGAGTTAGCAGTATTCAGATTTGGGATAATTCCTAGAGGCAGATGAATTAACTCCATCTCTTCTTTTAATGTGGTGACAGAATTGCATCAAAACCTTTTGAAAGCTCACCAGATTTTCCGCCATTATAAAGTGAAAAGGGCAAATGACGTGGTTTTGTTAAATGGCTTTTCTCTCAGAGGATGTCCTGAAGCCCTGCACAGGATTTGATGCTGAGTATCTAGCTCTCCAACAGCCATTACACAGCTTAATGCTGAGACCCTGGGCTCAAAAACTGCTATCAACTAGATCTGCAAATACATCTACTTATGCTGAGTGTGACTGCTGGTTTAAACAAAGGAAAACAATGGTCAACCAAAGCTGGAAAACGTGGCTATAAATTTTGAACGCGAAACAATTTTTTAGTATGATAAAATGAAACAAGTTTTGGTGTTGTTTTTTTTAAATTTCCACCCATGTGAAACAATGCTTGGAGAGTTTGAAGGACATCTTAAAATGAGGTCTTATTTACAAAAATAAAATGAAAAAAAAAAAGCCCTCTAAAATAATAGCCATTAAATACGTCTGAAAGCTTCTATTAAAAAAATACAGTGTAGATGTACTTATAAGATCATCTCACGGAATGTAAATGTGATCAACGCTGCTAATAAAAGGAGATTTTTGACCACTTAGAAAGAACGGAGGTGACATGATTTGCCACCAGGAGATTAATTTAATAACAGTAGAACATACCAAACTCTGTGAGGGCCCAGTTGGGGAACTGCAAGCAGTTTTTCATTAAAATAGACAGGGAAAAAAAGAGAGATTAACGAGAAAAGAATTTTCTACTGCAAGTGGAGAACGTTGTGCTAACAAGTTCTCCAGGGAAACAGACAGGAGAGAAACCATAGAAAAAATTCTTACGTGTCTATCAGCATTCATTCTGTATTTTTCCAAAGTGCATAGATACTAAGCTCACTAAACACAGATACAATATTCTGTGATTCTCTCCAATAGCACTTAGATAGTTTATAGGATAGTTAAAAATAACTTACAGCATAAGCAATCAGCACAAAATATAACGCAAACTTTCAACTGCATTTATTAAATTACATTCAAGGATAAAGAACATCTTACCTCTTAATGAAATCAAAGACTATGGCTGCATTAAATGTTTTGTTTGAATGTTAAAAAGATTATGGATTGACCTTACAAGAAAATATCTATATATAGGCAAATTCAAAGACACACATGCACTACCAGTACACAACAAGCAAACTAGGCAGCCTAGATCTTAAGGACAGGGCAAAATTAATAAAACTACTGGTAGGGCAATGATAACCTAACTATAGTTGCTAGGCCAGAACCTTTCTGTCTTGCCTTATTCACGGAATCCTTAGCAAAACAAATGACAGTTAATGGAAAAATTGTTGGCAATCAACTGGAAATATGAAGTGTGTTGCAACGAGGATGTCTTATTCCACCTCACCCACCTTTTAACATCTATGCCAGAGGGAATGTTACAATAAGATAGGCTACATATTGCATCAAGAGAAAAAATGAAGTACAGAAAACAGAACTACTCTCAATAGGATTAGTCCTCTTTATCCCATAAATACAAGAAATCACCCTCCTTTGTTTCAGTGTACACTGAAAACACCCCAAATACCTAAAGTTCAAGTTGCAGCTGCTTTGGAATCCTTGATGACTTTTTGTTTTGTTTTGTTTCTCTTTAAAAAATTTCTGTATAGAAGCCTCAAGTGACTAAGGCAGCAATGCACTGGCTGAATTAATGGCACAAGGTCACCTATACAAGATTATTCTTCTGTGAGAATGTTTTCTTCAGAAAGTGTATTGGGTTTGCGTGGCAATGTTTTGGTAGCCAGGGGCTACAGGGGTGGCTTCTGTGAGAAGCTGTGAGAAGCTTCCCCTATGTCCGACAGAGCCAATGCCAGCCGGCTCCAAGACGGACCCGCTGCTGGCCAAGCCTGAGCCCATGACCTGACGGCAGTAGCACCTCTGTGATACCATATTTAAGAAGGGGAAAAAATTGCTGGGCAACAGCAATTGCAGCCAGAGAGAGGAGTGAGAATATGTGAGAGAAACGACTCTGCAGACACCAAGGTCAGTGAAGAAGGAAGGGGGAAGGTCCTCCAGGCACCAGAGCAGAGAATCCCCTGCAGCCTCTGGTGAAGACCATGGTGAGGCAGGCTGTCCCCCTCAGCCCATGGAGGTTAACGGTGGAGCAGATATCCACCTGCAGTCCATGGAGGACCCCACGCCGGAACAGGTGGATGCCCGAAGGAGGCTGTGACCTGTGGGAAGCTGTGCTGGAGCAGGCTCCTGGCAGGACCTGTGGCCCCATGGAAAGAGGAGCCCATGCTGGAGTGGGTTTACTGGCAGGACTTGTGACCCGTGGGGGACCCAGGCTGGAGCAGTCTGTTCCCGAAGGATTGCACCCTGTGGAAGGGACCTATGCTGGAGCAGTTCGTGAAGAACTGTAGCCCATGGGAAGGACTCATGTTGGAGAAGTTCATGGAGGACTGTCTCCCGTGGGAGGGACCCCACACTGGAGCAGGGGAAGAGTGTGAGGAGTCCTCCCCCTGCGGAGGAAGGAGCAGCAGAAACAATGTGTGATGAACTGACCGCAACCCCCATTCCCCGCCCCCCTGCACCGCTGGGTGGGGGGAGGAGGTAGAGAAAAATCAGGAGTAAAGTTAAGCCCTGGAAGAAGGGAGGGGTGGGGGAAGGTGTTTTAAGATTTGGTTTTATTTCTCATTACCCTTCTCTGATTTGATTGGTAATAAATTAAATTAATTTTCCCTCAGTCAAGTCTGTTCTGCCTGTGACGGTAATTGGGGAATGATCTCTCCCTGTCCTTATCTCGACCCACAAGCCTTTCATTATACTTTCTCTCTCCCCTGTCCAGCTGAGGAGGGGAGTGATAGGGCAGCTTTGCTGGGCACCTGGCGTCCAGCCAGGGTCAACCCACCACAGAAAGAAAACCCCAAACCACCCCCCAAGCACACACATTTGCTTCTCTTCTAAATCAAAAAAGCTACTCAGCCAGATTCGGTCAATGAAATAATTTCTGCCCTATTTTATGTATGTGAATACCAAAACTTGTTTTTTTGACGTACACAACCATGTGGTGCTTGAAAGAAGTACCTGGCACTCAACCACCACCAGAGCATGACGGATCTCTAAGCATCTCTACACCTGTCCCCAGTGCCACAGCGCAGGAGGGTTTCTGGTGTAGGGCCATTTAGTGGCCTGAGACCAAACCATCTTTGCTCTCAGCATAGCTAGTCCAGCTGTTGGGATCTTGGTTTAGAGCTTACTAGGGTCATTATGACAAAAAACAGCCTGAGCAAGTATCAGAATTTTGACTAATTTATCTTAAGGATAAATCTCAGTCATCTTGAGTTACCTGACATTATGTGTACAAGTTGTCTTCAGCAATTTCATTTTTACATGCAGGTTTCTCATTAACAACACATGTGTCTGCCTTACAACCGAAAAAGGACTAAGGTCTTTTGAGTAATATTGTGGAGAGGGACTTCACAGATCAGGGTATGGTTTTTGCTCTGCCAAGGACATCAGATGCGACTATAGAAGTCACTTGGTATTTTTGCTTTAGTTTCCTCTTTTCAAAATCCTTCAGAATTTTTGTATAGACAAATGCAAGAACAACTAGGAGAACTTCACCTACTAAAGACATGAGAAGCCATATGTAGAAAGAAAATTACAACATTTTTTATTTTAGGATTATTTTATATTCGGCTTACAAATGTTGCCATGCTAACTGTTGAAATTACAATTGTCTGTGCTGAGTATGCGTCACCTACGTTTTACTTTAATTTTTTGAGATATAAGCTTAAGTACTTCTGCCATTTCTGAAAAATGTCAGAGAAAATACAGCTTAGTATTATTAGCAACTGCAGATAAGCAGTTGCCATAAATTAGAAACAAGCAAGTTCCCAGTAATCATTTTAACAAGTATTATTGTGTATATAAAGGACATGTAAATAAAATATGAATTCTAAAAAGATAATTGAATAATTTATGCTTTGTAGCACATTCTTAATACCGCTTTTATATTACTAAATTACACAATTTAAAAATATACCACAAGATATTTCTCTTGTAGAATAAAAACAAATAAATAATACAAACATTTTAGATTAAACTAAGTGTTTTGCTCGATTCCATTCAGAAAGGGGAGATATTAGACAAACGTGGAGCTTAATCTATTGAAAACTTCTGGTGCAGTTAAGCTTAGCTTGTCATTTCGTAACTTAATAAAAGATGCATCTGAAAGAGAATATTGATGCTTCCCATGTACTGACATATTTCAGATCATACCGATAACATAAAAACCAGTGTTTATCTGCTCAGTGTTACGACTGAATTCTTAACAGTTCAGAATTGTGTTAGAGTCAAAAACGAGAAAGCGTGCAGCTTTGCCTTCACCCCCTCTTGTTTTAAAATGCTTCATTTATAGTGATTTTAATGTAACTTTTCAGACATAGCCATGTAACGGATGACATATACCTTACCTTAAATGTAGAAAGTCCATAAAGTCTTGCAGTGTGAACAGTCACTTGTGAAATATTTGTAATGTTAGATATAAAATCCTCAAGGTATTTACAGGCGTGTTCCAGATGTGTTGTGTTTATGATGATTTGAACAAGCTACAAGAGACAAATAATTTTTCTAAAAATCCTTTTTGTATCACCCATTGTCATTTGATTTTGTAAATGGTTACTTCTTCCAGCAACAATGCTACTAGAAATTAATTACAGTATTTCAGGTTACCACCTATTACCTGTTAGTTTTCAAGTTTGTTTTCAAATACCACTAAGGAGTAATGCTACAGTTTACATACAAATGATGCCATTTTAAAAATGAAGACTGCAGACACTTACTCAGTGAAATAAATCCAATTGATATTTTAGAATTAAAAAAGGGAAAATAAAGGAAAATACATTGCCAAAAGCAAATCACTAATTTGTACCACAAAAATAATTTTTAAAAAATTACTGCTATAAAAAAAAAATTCACAATATTGTCTGCAGAATGATGCATTTTGAAGTTAGGGAATTTCAAGAATAAGGTTGTCAAATCCTTCCCCCCCAACAATAGTAACAATCTGCTTGTACATGATATAAATGTTTTTATAAGCAGGACCTGCATTCACATTCAGTTCACAAATTAGACAACGTACATAATGCATAGTAACTGAAATATCATTATATTATATCTTAATTCTCACTGCATACTGTCTGTTTTAGTGAACACTAATGCAATGCTTGGTAAAGTACGTTTTCTCTTTTTAAAATTTTTCTCATAAAACATTGACTTGATAATGAAACATCTCAAAAATACTAGTGAATTTATTTTCATATCCTTGAAAATATTCCTGTACCAATTTCAAGAACATAGAAAACTACGTCTCTTGTATGGCTTGTCTTACTAAGATGGGAATATATGATTTATAGAGCTCTTTCCTCATCTTCTTCTTGATTTCATCTATACAAGAGGTTCTTGCAGTTTAAAAACAACATTCAATATGACGTAACACTGCTCTAACACCAACAGTCTAAGTCCTTCTCAGCATGTTTCAGTAGGTACCTGCTGTCTCCTTACATTGCATGTACCTGCAGTGAATGTTCAGTGATTCACTGTCTCATCCTGTCTTACCCTGTCCAATAAACAAATTAAACCAAGAGTCCTGATGAAGAAACACATGCAAAAACCTACTAAAATATTTTAATTGCAATTACTATAGAAAAAGTGAGCTTGAGATTTTAGATTTCCTGATCTAGTAGGTTTACTCTGAAACTTTACACAGTTCATGTGAGAGAGATTTTCTTCCCCCTCCCCCCCTTTTTTTGTTTATGGGAAGAAAAAGAAACTCAACAATGTGCTACTAATTGCTAGACAGGAGCAAAATACACGAACCATGCTCTGTATGCAACCAAAGAAGTAAGAGTCTTTGGCTTATTTCTTGCAAATCTCTGTTTATCATACAGGAGACAGAACTCTTTCATTGTCACCTCTCTCTCAAAAGGCATCCCTGTGTAAATACACTTCCAACTAGACCCAACACTGTATTGTTATTATTTATGTAACAGATACTGATGCTTTTTTATACTTCATCTTTCACCTCTTTAAATTTTCAATTTTAAAGCAAACACTACTTGTTTTTCTTACACAAATCTTAATACCACTGTATATCTACATTTACAAGAATAGTTTTAGCACTAATTGTCTCAAAAAATAGTTTTGAGTATGTGTTTTAAAACTTACCTCGGTTAAACCTATATGAGGTTTTTTAATTAGGTTCTGTAAGCAACTAGTTAGAGTTCTTGTCAGCAGCAAATTTGTAGATTTTCTGAGCATATCATCTATTTCTGTTGAGCTGAAAAAAAACGTTTATTCTTATAACTATGCTGTACATGACAATACTTCGACAGTAATACTTAATATTCTTATTTTTTCCCTGCAAAGTGTATTTTTCATGTTAAGAATTCCCTACGTGCATTTAATTTCTGGTTGCTCCAAGTCCTCTGTGCTCTAACACACAGAACACCTCTTTCACTTACCAAATTATCCATTAACTGAATTTCAACACTGAGGCAAAACCTTTTTTTTTTTTTTTTTTTAGATTTTGGACATGTTTATTGACACAGCAGTTCGGAAGGAGTAATTTGTGGGTTTTAATGAGTTACTGAGGAGGTCAATATGCGCTCATTAGTACGTGTAAATTATAAACACCATCAATTAAGAATGTGTGAAAGCAAGTCATTTACATCTTTAACAGTGCAGAAGTGGGTGACCAGCCACGAATACCTTCCAGATTTCAGATCTATGAATGTTATTTTATGTAATTAAAACTAAGCTTTTGAAAGCCACAAGAGGAAAGGAAATGGGAGAATTGTGATGTTTTCCATGAGAAAAAGGTGGGGTGGAAGAGGGAATGAGCATGCAGACAGCACGTTTTGTTGCAGGAGAAATCATTGCTAAGAAAACCCAAAGCACTGAGAAGGGAAAGACCATTCGAAGTAATCAGGGATGCTACACAATTATTTTGGAAATGGTCAGTACCAAAGTATATTTTTCAAATCTTACATGCTTTGTTAAATAAATAAAATCTCTAGATTATTCAAACCAGTCAACACTCTTTAAAAACCCCCAGCAGTGTTTTAGACTGCTTACCATGCCAAGCTACCTTCACCCACACAGACATACACATATTGTATACTATATATATACACATATGCGATTGCATTGGGAATCACAGATTAATTACAAATAATTATATATGTAAATTATACATAAATTATGAAACAAGCACAGCTAGCAAGCACACAATAAAATGTATTTTCAATTTAATATATATTTTTAGGTCACCTGGGAGTTATAGGTTACTTTATAGTCACATTCCTGATACTTTAAGCTTACCTGCGGTGAAGTGACTCTGAAAACTTAAGGCTTGCATAAATAAATTCCTTAACCTGGATATAAATCTGAGGCACTGACTGAGACATTGGAAGTTTCTTTGGAAAGGATTGCTGTGAAAATAAAAGATAACACTATCTTACACTTGAAACTAATTCTAAGGAGAGGTTGGCATTAAACACAACAATTAGAAAGCCACTTAACACTATCAATATTTTAATCTATCTTAAGCTTTTCTGTTTTTAAGCAAAATAGAACTTTATCACTTATTTAAATTACAATAAAGTTTGGAGACTTTATGTAATTTCAGATCCCTCTGTAGAAAGCAATTTACAAACACACGTTAAAAAACAGGTCTCAAATCACTTTTAATCTGAATGAACAAGGTAGATGTAAGTGGGATGAGAGGTTCAAAAACGCAAATATTTTTTTGCCAAAGAAAGCAGGGGGGGAAGGTTCGATGTTCAATACATCTTGGATTTTCAGGCATATGTATGTTTAGGCATATATATTTACTACCATATGTTTACTTTCTCTCAATGGCTCACAAAACCAAAGTAGTTTGAATTCATTTCAACAATTTCGATTAACACGTGGGAAATACTAGTAGTCTGTAAGAATAAAATCATGCTTCTTACTTCAATTTTAAAGCTGATTTTGTATTTGGGAGGACAAAAAGAAATACATTCCATTAAATCTACACATACCAAATACATATTTCTGCATTGAATACATAATTTTTGAAATCTGTAAAACAATTAATTTTCTGTTTACTCTATGACTAATGCATGAGAAAAATAATTAACAACTGGTATCATCCCCGAAGAATTCCATTTCTCTTAAAAAAAAAAAGCATTAATCAACAGCAGCTCAACATTTGTGTATTAAAAAAACAAGACAAAACAGATTACCTTGACATTCTCCTAACCATATTTAAGATTAGGTGGTGTGACAATTATGTGGTGCAAGTGCCAGGCTTTCGTGTCATTCAACAGCGATAGCAAACATTTTATTAAAAGTAAAATTTACTTCTAATATGTGTTCATCTGATTTAAGCAATTAAGTTTTACAGATAAAACAAATGCTATTACATACAATTATTTCAGATCATTACAATATTTTGTCAGCAGGGCTTGAGTCTCAACCTTCATATATTCAACAATCTAAGAGAAGCAATTCTTTATCCTCTACAGCGTCTGGCCAATACAGGAGGACACAACACTTTCTGTCTGCTTATTAGAGTAGGCAGCAAGAAAAAAAAACAAACAAAAAAACCCCAGAGATACAAGCCAATTGTTTCACTTCTGAATACAGAAAGGGAGTAAGATTAGAGGATATAATCAAACCATGATAGTTTGGCACATTCAATCTAAACAGCACAATGCAGACAAGAATGTCTTGTCCAGTCAGATTGGATTTGCTACGTTAAATATTTAGTAGGTTCTGGTCATAATTCTGCCTGTGCTGCAAGCAACTCCTATGATAAACTTACCTGTAAAATGTGAGGGTGATTTACCCTATAACCTACGGTTAAAAATGAGACACTCACTCACCTTCATCTCTTTCTATACTAAATGGAGCGAAACAGACATTTTCAAAGGTGAAATTCCCCTTAATCTGTAAAAGGCATCAGAGATGCATCAAATGGAATTAGCCCTCTGGGGTGTCTATTCCTCTCTATCAACTACACAGGCTCCTTCAGCAACTAGCCTGAACTTAAACATCTATTTTTTTAAAATTTAAATTTTTTTTTTTTTTTTAAAACATCGAAATGTAGATTGAATTAGCCCACTCAATAGGATCTCCGCCTTATAGCCTGAGGCAACAACAGAGAGGTGAAGCAGACGAGATTATAAACAGCGAACAACAGAAGTGATGCTGGAGCATTTATAAAGTTTCCTTCCACGTGGACTCCCCGCTATCTAATAACACATAAGGTAACACTGCAGTCTTTCTTTCAACAAGGATACTTAATAATTCTTTCTCCTCTACCCCACTGCTAGTTGACAAAACTTTTAGGAACTCAATTATCTTTGAGACTTCTGCCCCTTTGCTAAATTTGGTTGAAGTAAACTAAACTACTTCAAAAATTGCCAGGACATAAGAAAAAAAACTCAGACTGCCTTATTTCTAATGATGTCCTTCTGCTTTACATACAGGTTTCAAAGCTCTTTTCAGAGATATGTAAAAAAAATGTTATCCCCACTTTACAGATGAATTAACAGGGACAGAGAGATCTGAAGTGACTTACCAGCACCACGCAGCTGGTCAATGATAGAGTTGGGAACAGAATCTAACCTGATTCCCAGCTTTACTCTCAAGCTCACCAGCCCAAAAACTAAGCATCAGTGAGATTCTACCCATAAAATATCTACAAAAAGTGCTGCTCACTATGAAATCGAAATCCCTCTCTGTGTCATAGACCAAAATGAAAATTGTTGGGTACAGAGAATACATTTCCCTTCTGGTGAAGTAAGAGCCAAAGCTTTGTATTAATCATACATATGTGTAACTACACATGCCTACATAAGTAATGCCCATACACGCATGCTGATAGATCAGACAGAGTGAGAGGCTAGCAGATAAAATTATTTAGTGCAAGTTAAAAATCTCTGCAATTTATTAGCAAAATATGTCATGCTAAATAGTTTCCGGGGTGTGGTATACTTCCAACACGGTAAGGGATTTCCATTCTGTTTATCTTATTTTAGTATTTTAAAGGCCAGGTAAATGAATTTGATGGAGGAAAGCAACCAGCAAGCACTCTGGAGTCTTATTCAAAAATCAGCATAAAACCCACCTTTAGTTTTTCATCTTCACTGCAATACTGTATTAATGACATGCAGCTGTTACATTTGCTTGGTAAATCCCTGCTGAATCGTAGAATTAGAGTATCTTTTTACTTTTGCAGGTATCTGTAGTGATGGATCATGTATAAACCAGCTTCCCTCTAGTTACTCCCACTGTCATGTGGTTCTTAGATTTAGTTCCCCTCTACAGACTCCATCATGGGCCTGTTATTTCTTCATTGGTATTACCAAAACCATATTTGAAGAGCAGAACATATTAATCACCTTTCTGTGAAAGGAGTTTGTAGTGAAAGAATGGCTGAAACTATGAAGGAATATCCTATTAGAATGCTAGCACAGCAGAATTATTTACAGGCTCTTCATATTTGTTTTGCCCCACATGCTCAAGCACAAATAATTAATTTTGAAAGTGAAATACAAAAGTTGCTGTCTCTAACAGATCCCTGTTTTACATATATTTTTGCAATACTACAGCATATAATATAGTATGAGTTACTAAACCCAATGAGTTGCAACAAAATTTAACTAATTAAAGGCAGACTGTATTATAATTACATAAAGACTGTATCAATTAAAGTGTATTATTCATTTGTTTACAAAACAATGGGTTTCATTATTCACTCAAACATCAGAGCAAATGACTAAAGCTTTGATTTTCGTATTTATTTATGACTAGATAATTACATACAAAGAAGGTGATTTAGCCTCTTAATCTACCTAGCTTTTAAAATTTTAATTGCTTTTTAATTACAAAAATCATTACTGTCCCAAGTGTCCTTAACTGGATTTCAGCAAACTTTAGTAACATAAAACTTTTCCTTACCTTATCAAGTTCTGGATCTTGAAAAGGAAATTTGCTTATAACTATTTTGTATTCCTCTTCATTTGCTACAGGAATAGGGCTGTAGTTGTCTGCTTCAAAAATATCCCTGGCAAATTAGTTAGTAAAGTGAAAAAAATTTAGGACATGTAACTTATTTACAGTATTTTCCAGTGTTAAAACATGTAAATGAATATAAATTTTACTACCACACTTAGGTGTGCAGCTTCAAAAAGTTATGAGCTGCAAGCCTCATAATTTCAGACATCCAAACTATTTTTAGATGAATTTGAAAGTACCTTGTATATACTAACTCTTTATACTGTGTCTAATCACAGAGAAAAAATAGCTGAAAGCATTTTAATATGAATGACTCAAACCATAATACAGCAAAGGAACTTCAGATCAACGAGTCTACTCCAGGGTAAACCCTAATGAGATACTTATTAATTATGGTAGCCTACACTTCGCCTACACTAAAGCAGATATTCAGAGGTTCTCACTTACGTACCACAGCTACATATAGTCAATAGAGATGATTCAGAGAACTTCAACTAGGCACATGGCCACAGCGTTAAGTACCCTCCGGACTTTTCTACTAGTCAAATGACTATACTAGGAGCCTAGAGAGCTTGAGAACCTTAAGTGGTCAATTTAATTTTAAGGTTTTCTGTAAAACAAATGTAGCATATTTTATGGTAAACAATTTCTACCCATTTAGACATCACATTCTGTCTGCAAACAGGCTTTGGAGTACAGTCCCAGGCTGCCGTATTCCTGGGTTTACAATTTACTCAATTAAATGATTCCAAAGAATAGGTGGAAACCAACCTGCATTAAAAAAACATGAAGACTACTGGCAATGTCAGTAGTCTGTCAGGGAGATATGCGTATCAGCTAACTGTAAACATTAAGACAACCTAAATTAGGTGTCTCTCTCCCGCATGTTTCTCCAATAATGTCCTTTTGGAGACCTTCCTTCTCTCCATTAACAGAAGCAGTACTCGATGGCTTTTCTCCTAAA
The DNA here is from genome assembly GCF_964195595.1 of Calonectris borealis. Taxonomy (NCBI): domain Eukaryota; kingdom Metazoa; phylum Chordata; class Aves; order Procellariiformes; family Procellariidae; genus Calonectris; species Calonectris borealis. The sequence continues at coordinate 26,217,409 of NC_134318.1, forward strand.
TATTAGTTACATGTGATGAATATCTTAGTCCTATCCAACCCAAAATTCATTCACAATACTGAGTTAATCAACTCTTCCAGAATTACAACTCTATTAAAAAAACTTGAAGTAAGACAAAAACAACAGATGCAATAGAAAAGGCACAATTATTTTTAAATACTAACCTGAACAGTCCAGACCACTTTTTAAGAAGTGTTTCATTGTACTGGTCTCTTATCTCAAATAAAAGATCAAATAGTCGGTTCACAGGAAAACCATAGCCCTAAGGTATAAAAAAAATGAAAAGGGTGGATAATTCAAGAACTAATACACTCAATTCCTATCACATCACTTCAGGACTCTGAAATGAGACTTATTATTAAATCTTGCCACTTCTATAAAACAAATTATAGTACTTTAAACACACTATTACAATTAGAAGATTATATATTAAATTCTTACTGAATGCTTTATCCTATGCTTTCGGTTTTCAAGCAGAAATTTGTCCCATTTCTCTATAACATTTTAACTTGCTATTTATGCATGTAACTAATCTTTTTTATCAGCCTGTTAAACATTGCAAGAATACTTGCCAATGATGTTCATTTGGTGTTTCAGCTAGGGAGTTAATGATAACTGGAATGCTATCCTTCCTAAAGGTCAGAAGTAAAGCATTTATAAAAGACAAAAACATACACAAATTACAGAGCTAACATTAATTTTGCACAGATATGAATAACTGGATGCTAGCTGGATATCCCAGAATGGATACATTAAATTGATAATACTGAAAAGGAGGAACCGAGGCAAGAAATACATATATTTTTAAAATATTATTGTGTAATTTTGTTCTTGATTCGTATATATGATTCAGGAAAACCCAAAGTATTGCATTTTCTTACCTAAAGGAAAAATTTGACTCTAGGAATTTCAGTTAAATTACTAATATAATATGTACCTGCAAAGTATCAGCAAATACTACAATGAGATTCTTCAGTTCCAGAACAAGGTCGGGATCACTGCAATATGACTGAAAGTGAGAAATTCTGGTTTTGTTAAAAGGATTTAAAATATGGGACATATGTTTTCAAAGAATATTAGCACAGAAGGTTAAACTCTCCAGCCTTATCCCTTTACCTGACTGACTGCCTTAGTAAAAAACAACTTAGACTCACTTGTCTTCACTTAGTCCAGCTACATAAAAGTATTTGTTAATTTTTTATATGAACTATCAGTAGTATAAAAGCTCAGAAAAAGTATGAGATTCAATAAATATCAGTATGTTGCACTGAGATTCAAAATCAACAAATTACATTTATTTCAGTGGAACATAAGCACACATCAAAATGCTTTGCTAAATCAACATAGAGAGGTTTCCACAGAACATTCTGTGGAACACTAAGCCTAGGTCTAACTAGTGCTAACTGTGCCATCTCAGACAGTTTCCCAGCTGTATGGGGAAAATGCTATAAAATACTTTCTAAATAAATTCAAATTACAAATTTGATGATAAAAAGTCAAGACATTAAGTTATTTACTCTACTAAATGACTGAAATTTGATTTTCAGAGGTGTGGAATCATACAACTAAGGCTTTCACCTCAGCTTCACTATTTGCAATACTGGATAAAGTAAAAAAATATTTACATTAAAATAATTTAAAGCAGCATGATAATATAGTATTGGTTAGAAACTATATACGCCTGTTTCATCTTTCTTTAATTTTTGCTCTTAGCTTACTTTAATAAAGTAAGGGTTTGGTTTACAATACCTCATAAGACAACATACACTTATCTAAACATTAGTCTGTACTAGATTATGTTAGAAAGAGATTGTGATACAATTGGTTTTGATGGGAGTTATGCATTTTGAGAAGAAATAGTGATCAACTACATGACAAGACATTGAAGAGTTCTTTAGAGATTACATTACTTTTACTCTTTAAATTACCATATTCTTATACAGGTGTATGAATCCATACACAGCCAATTAACTTGCAAAGTATTTAGCTTAAAAAAAAATGCTGAATATATCTCAATTTATCCCAATCCTCTACAATGAATTAAACGGTATGAGAACATCTCATGTACCACCGATCAGTAAAGGGCCTATGATAAAACTATAGTTGTGATCTGAACTTTTTCCCCATTTTTCCTCAGTATATATGAAATGTAAAATATTCCTCAAATTAAAGATCAGTTGTAATAAAAATAAAAATAACATTGCATAAAGGAACTGCTTCTAGCAAACATTAGAAAGGGAAAGATAAAACTCTTCTATTTTTTCTGATAGTAAAAGTTGTACCAATAGTAAACTCTGAAGCAATTTACTATCAGTCAGTCTGAGTGAACAATGGTATTCCACTGATCTTCACAGAGGAATAAGAAATAGCATGCAGCTATTCACCATCATTGGAGCTAAGGTAGAAATGTAACTTTAGGAGACACACTTTGAATGTACTGAAGTACTCAGTTGATACAGAATTACATTCTAACATCTGTGAAGATTGTTCTAATACCTTTACTTCAACATAAACATATTACTACTATAGCATTGAAGAGATAGCTCCAAGGGTTTTGCTGGTGGAGTTTATTTTGGAAACACAGCATTTGGAATGATAATTAGGAACTATTTCCTGGTGGTGCTTTCAGTGCTGAACTATTCAATCTGATCTAATGAAGAGGTCAGTTGAGACTAATGAGGAAGGATTGCAATAATAACAGCAGATTAACTCTGCATATTCTAAACTGCTGGACTAAGAGAAGGTTTGGAAGACCCAGTGAGTTGTAAATCAGTGGAGGATTATGCAAATAGCCCATGGCTGCGGATCACAGACTGATACTGTTGGGAAAAACAAAAGCTTGGCAGGCTCCCTCCCAAATCTAAGCAATTTTTAATCACAAGGAAAAGAAAACATGAGAGGTGTAATTTTTCACTTTGTTACTATCCTAGCTTTAAATATACAGAGCCTGAAGTAAGAGGATTTAAACTGCAATACTGGTAAGACTTCACACTTACTGAATGTGTTCTAAGAACAGCAATGATCTTGGAAAGGGCCATGTTCCAGAGTTCATCGGTATATGTTCTAGTTACCAATCCTTGGGTTACATGTAAAATGTGGTCTTCTACTACAAAGAAACTGAAACAAAATAATGCAAAATAACTTAAATGATTAAGTTGTTTGCTAATACTAGAGCAAATTCTACCCTTTCACACACAAGCATAGTCAAACCCTTCCCAACTGAAGCAGTGACACTTTGGTAGGTTTGGTGTTCTGCCTTGCCCAGCATGAAGTCAAAATGTGAAAAGTTTGTTTCACACCAGCTGGACCCCAGGCTGCTGAGGGTCCTTGTGGGGCACCATACTGGTAGGATCTGGATGCTCTTCCCCGCTCAGATCCAGCAACAACCAGACGCATGGCTTGTGCACAAACTGAATCTTGCAGAAGAAAGTTTTTGGACAATTGGGAGAACAATGGGAGAAATGGGAGGGTGAATTAAGAATCAATATAGTAAAACTGAAATAAATCTCCGTTTAGAAAACTTACCCTACAATTTGACTGAAGTATCTTCTATAGCCTTCTACTGTTTCATGCTTTCAGTGAAAGAGAAAACAAGTTTAGGAATAAAAATACCACTAGTACCAGGTACAACCCAAGTCAATGCATAAACAAAAGTACTGGTTACCATGCTTGACTGCGGCTGCAGAACTAATCTTGCTTGTTTCCTTCTTTGTTTTCTGTAGTAATTTTCAAATATTTCTCCATCACCCTAAACCAAAACAAAAGTAGTTAAAACAAGAACATTGTCTCAGTATGAAAAAGACAATTCTTAGATTAAGGGTAGAATTCTCTTAAACTAAGCCACGTATTTTGCATTTATTCCACACGTAGACTTCTAGCTGACACCAGCAAAGTTTTCCATGCATGAAATATGCAGAAATTATCTTTTTTTTTTTTTAAAGCAGCCTACAGAATGTACTGTAAATAAAAATTTTGCTCATGTGCCTACATTTTGTCAAACAATATTACGCGTTTTAAGCAATATTTATGTTTTAAACTACAGCTTTCAGCGTATATTAATATTTACAGACAAGGCATATTACCTATTACTCTATAACTGAAACTCATTGTCTCCTAAAATGTTTCTCTAGGTTATTCAAGAAACTAATTGCATTGTAAAGTTAAGTTACAAAAATGTTTCTGTGAATATGTGATACATCTGAACACTGCCTGCATTAGCTTTGCCTGAGGAAAAAACCACATGAGATTTATTTAATATTTGCTTATTCTCTTTGGAATTGATAAACATAATGACTGTGGATTTGGATTTTTCTCCTATCACAGCCTTCGAAGGTACAATACCCTCTGTGCCTAATAATTATATTGTAAGGAATTCAAGTGACATCCTACCCATCTCATTAAGATGACCATTCAGTAGAAACCATCTGTCCATTTGAAATCAGTGCTACATTGACTCATCTACCTACTGAATGCAATGTAATTTGTATGCAAGCAGAATAAAGCAGCTTAGCATTTTTAAGGTTTGTTTTTACCTCGTGAGCCTATTATTAGGCCAGTGCTATTTAGAATTCCATTACTTGGGCTTCCAAAAATCTTCAAATCAAGTTATTACAGAGATTGTATATTACTAGGTCAGCATTACTTACCTAACTCCTTTATAAGATGTAATAAAGAAAGTTTAAATTTAGTATTTTAAGTTCATAATGAGTATTTCATCATATTTATAAATAGTGCTAACCTAACAAAATGTAAAAGTAAAAAAGAGTCTTGGCTTAAAAACAAAAACCCACTTGAAACTCAGATGCAAATTTATTAGAACACTTTCTGTTGCAGCAGAACTTTACGCAGTTTGCTATAATTTGTACTAACACATACTGATTAGACATACTAACCATTCACCTCCAACCCAAATATTCAATGCAGTTTTCAGATGCACAAAGCCATTATTGAATTCTACTTCCAATGCCAGATCTCTACTCAGTCTTGACACAAGTTTCTCAAGTGAAAAAGAGTATCTGTTCTTCTCAAATCCACACCAAAAATGGAGATGTAAAATATCTCATGATTATTTATAGACCATGCTATCCTACGCAATCAAGATCAGCAATTCAGGCATAACAACTATTTCAAACAGATGTTCTAAAGCAATCAGTAGAATACAACCTTGATGATTCACTCACTGAATAAGCAAAGGAAAGGCAATATACCAAAGCAATGCATTTGTTTTGCCCAGCTTCCAAAAGTTCATGAGTTTACATCAATAGAAATAATAAATCAGTTCACATTGGGTTATAAATATAGGAATATTGCTCATATATCAAGTGTTGTTTCACACCATAGTTACATTTATTTTATATTACTATATAGCACCTAGTTAAAATGTAACATTACATGCCAAAGGGATCAAGGGTGTTTTCAGCAGAATTTAAATATACAACATCTCACATAATATATGGGCTAAAAAAAGCTCTTTGTATACATTGCCCAGAAGTTTCTAGTCTAAAGGAAGGTTACTCGTCAATAAATACAGCCTGCGTTTGGTACATGTGTATCTTGCAATCACCAGGTTGCAAACACAAGCTATGTAGTATTCTGAGGTATATAAAATCTTGCTTTCGTCTTCAATATGAAGAAGCAGAGTAGAAAACGTTTGTCCTGCAAAAAAATAGAATATTTTCTACAGCTTTGTAGCAGAGAGAGAATTCACTAAGAAGGTGACATTTGCTGTGAGGTAAGTCCTTGATATAGAAATGTAATGAATAGCCAGCTGGTATCAACTCCCCTCCTTTGCTGTCATCATGAAGTTATCTAAACTCCAAAAGAGATGGTTTACAATAGGAGGTAAACGAGAAGGACGCCAAGAAGTGATTAATGCACAATTCTTGATAATGCTACCATGGCTTATTAATTAGATGATGTTGGCAGGAATGACAGAAGCCCTACTCTGAAGACATCAACAACAGTTTTTTCTAAGGGGCTAAGGGCCTTTGATATCAGAGAGCACTCCAAGTTGTTTTCTGTCTCCAGTAAATTTGGAAGCTGGCAAACTTCCTGTGCAAACCCAAAGAGCATATCCTTGGATCAAGGATCCAACATCACGATCCTTGTCAAAGTGAAAAACATAATCACACATTACTTTTAAATGTCATCTATCAATTTTACTTCCTGATTTTTCTTTATACTAAAGGAAGAATAAGCAGATGTTGTCAACTGGTGTATTTAACTTTACACGTTCTCTTTTATATGTTATTTCACACTTATTTCCTCTGCAAAAAGAAATGGTCCTCTCTTTTTTAATAGTTCTGGCAGCCTGTCTTTCTGTCTCTCCTGTTCTTTTCATTGAGATGAATAACTACTGACGTAATTCCTGATGCTTTTGTTTGGATTCCTTCTTTAAAAAAAAACAAGTAACAGTGAAGTAACACTTTAAACGTTATTTCAAGGTATAAGTTTTCATGTTACACAGCTCCAAGGACTCCATAGAAAGCCTGAATGCTTGAAGCCAGGTCCAGCTGAGATTGTAGGATTAGCAATACTCAAAAGTACCTCATCTATATGCCCCTGATACTTATTCTGTAAGTAATCTGACTTCAAAAGTAACTGAGACATAGGAAAGGTGAGAAAATAATAAATAATTTGTTAAAAAGTTTCCACAAAAAAAATTTTGTCCTTGTTAGTTTGTGCATTGTCTCTCTTTTACAGCAGCTAAAACGGGCTATTGTGTCTCTGCCATTGAATCCAATCTAATCTGCCTGGGCACAGTCTGTCACAATCTCCAGTTTTTGCTTGCTATTTTGCTCTACTATTCTGATTTCCACAAGGTTCAGACTGAATATTCCCATGTTTTGCAATAATGATCATATCCCCCCAAACATTTGGGTAACATGGAACACTTGGGGAAACTGCAAAAGTGCCAATATCACTATTAAGGCAGACATGCGTATTTTACATATATTCTTAAGAGCACTTATGTAATTAATGTCTTGCTGTGTAATTAATGTCTTATTGTGCATATAAAATAAAACATGCAGTTGTGCCCTGAGTATCCACACTCTACCCATCTCAGCTGGTTCAACAAGAACTACTACTAGTAGAAGCAGTATGTTTGCTTGGGAACTATTAGAGTATGAAAAACACAAAAATGAACATTCAACTTCAAAAAGTAAAATATCTTTTTGAAGTCACCTTAATACATACCAAAACTGAGTAGATGTGCAAACACCTATAGACTGGAGAAAAGTCTACAAGATCTTGAGCAGTTAAAACCTGAAGAAGGAAAGGAAAAAGAAAAGTATATAAAGCATAAAAACCATATAATCTGCAAAATGTGATACATTACCAGCAGAACTTGTCCACTTAATAAATACTTCATAAGACATCTTACTGGTAAGGAATTACCCCTTCCTTTTAAATTCTGTTTTAGTGCCCTTAATGTTACAACTGCGCAACTTGGTTTCTTAAAAGTTGGAGATTTAGGGGAGAATTAGTATAGTAGAGTGTGAAGTTAGTAGACTGATGAATCTAAAGTTCAGATGAATACAGAAATACGTTGGGGTTGAATACAAAAGCATGACCAAACTGAGACCAGCAAAAGCCAACTCTGTTGACAGGTTTTTTGGCTACTAAAACTACTGTTTTCATAGAAAGTGGTAGAAGGAATTTGCTTTAATGACTTGAAGAGTAACTGCATCAGTCTTTTTGCCAGTATTTCAGGACCCAGAAATGGATGGGTTCTAGCACAAAAGAGTAAATTAATTGCTCGACTCTCTCCTCCCTTTGTATTACAGTACTAGATTTTAATTGTGTTACAAGACCAGACTCCTCTCACTGTGTTTTCAGAGCACCAGATTTAAAGATCTAAATATGCGCTGTTTTATTTAGTTTAAGAATACTGACTATTTAATAGCTGAAAGAGTTCTAACACAAGCTGAAGTCCTCAACACAGAAATGCTGGCTTTAGCAACAGCTGAATGTTCCAGTGTGACACACATCATTTACAGTGGGCAGGTACTGTATAATGTAAATTGCAACTGAATTCCAGAATAATTACAAGTTTGAATGTCCCCAAACGTGATGCTAAAGCTAGCATTAATACACCTAATATTTTGGCACTATTTTCTCCCCCTAAAATGCTGATCTGGACTGATGTCCCTCGAAGGTGTTCTCTGGTCCTTCCTAACCAACGTTGACCATCTACAGACAGCGTACTGCAAGTTTTGTTCAATAAACCTACAAAAATCACTTTAAATAAGACGTACTGATTAGTGTAAAGTTACCTCTTCTTCATGTTCATCATCATCTTCAAACGTTCGCTTCAATGTAACTTCATTCTTGGATTCCAAAACTCTGTTTCTACCTAAATGCATATTCCGACCATAGTTTACATTATTCTGCTTCTGAAGAGCGGTACTAAAGGATTTCTGCTGCTGTGCCTGTTTTAAAAGTAGTACCAATCAAGAGGGATATAATGCAAATTTCATCACTGATGAGTATATGCTATGACCTGAAAAACAGGCAGTGCTACTGAACACACATCAATATAACTGCAAGATGTGTGTTCTCAGCCTACACCGATGATTTTGTCCTTAATTGATTTGGGATGACAAATTAGTTCAATAGCTAATTTCGGAATAATTTTTCCCTAATCCCCAGAATGCAATTTTAAAGGTAGAAAAAATTTAAAAGGCAATCTGTAATTTTCCTGATATAAATTGCAAACAGAGAATCAAAATTTAAATGAAGTACAGTTATCACAGAGTTTCCAGCTATTTGTTTGCTGCCTTCATTTAAGCCTTAGTGAGCAGTCAGCTGCAGAAGCCAAACACACTATATTGTCCTTACTATTGAAAGAAACGCAACAAGGTAGCACAGTATAATCTTGCGATTAAGTTCCATTTATAATAATAAATATGCATTTTACACGAACCTTAGATGACAAAATGGCAACCCAACCTGAACTCTGCCCAACAAAAAGTCAAATGAAAACTTTACTTGCTCTCCAAATAAATTTTAAAAGCATTAACTGCTTGCCCAGTACCAGTGCTTTGAAGTGGCAGATTATTTTGTGATAGAACAGACAAAGGCTCCAGCTGTCCCAATCTCATCCTGGCTCTCACCTCACTCCTCTGCCCTCTCTGGAGGGTAATATGCCAATGGCATGCCCTGTATTAGTAGTACTTTAGAAAGAACTAAGTAGTTATCTTTTAGTCTTATTCATCCTTGCCAGCTGGACAGATGGGCTGCTCTTTGTTTTGGTGTAGTAGCTGCTGAGTTACAGACTGTCTAGGAGTTGTCTACGCAAAGTATTTCACAATTTTTTGCAACGTGCTATATACAGCATTTCTCCTTCCTTTCCCAGGGAGAAAACTACTTCTTGTCTAGGACACAGATACAAATTTGGAAGGAAAGTTTGATGCTACTGAGGTGTCACGCTGCTGCCTCCTGTGTCAGCCAGCCACCGCTAGAATTGACAACTTCACATCCAGGAGAAGAAACTACCCAAGATGTTAGCAAGCATTTCACAGCTCTCCATCCTTACTCAAAGGTCTATGTGATGACTGTAATCCTTAGACAAATCTTTTGGGCTAACATGAGACTATCGACATTGAAATTTTCAGTAGATAACAGGACTGAAGTCATCCTGTCAGGTTGGCTTACCTGCTTCATGGCAGTTTCCCCAATTCGGTCAGAATGCTTTCGAATGCTCTCTAAGAAATCCTTGAGATCTGACATGGATATTTCTTTTATTTCTTCACGCAGTTTTGGAAGATTTTCTATCATTATCTGGCAAAAACGGTATTGGCTAACTCTAGGAAGATACAGGTTTTCTAGCTGTTCCATTGTTTTTAAAGCAGAATAGTATCTACAAAGAGATTAAAATCAAATTATGTAGCTTCTTATCAAATTTTAATATAATACTTTGTTTATCAAATATAGGATATCAATATCATACACGCAATCAATATATATCTAATGAAATTACTCTGTTCTTAGAAAAATTAAGAAACAAAAGGTCACCTATATAATGCTTTAGTTTGGAAAAAAACAATGAACTGTCAGTCAAGTAAAAATTTTAAGTAGGCTTCTATGGTATTAGCTGTTCTAACACCACATGTTCTTCCTAACACCACATGAAGGATTTTGCAGAATGGAGGCACTAAAATCACAACAACTATCTTCCCTTCTAGATTGAATTTGTCAGGGTTTTCTACGAGTTCTTTTTTCTGAAACACAAATTGCCAATCACCCAACATCGTAGTATATGCACCAAACAATGAAAAAATTCTTGGAAAAGTGTGCCTGTATGTATCTGCCTTCTTTAGGTACATATGAACATATACACACATCCACACCCACTCTCTTTCCACCACCCTTAGCTGGAAAAGACATGTACACACTTATCTCAAGCAGTATTTTTTCCAGCAGTATATCATATTTTGCTGTAAACCATGAATCTACTTACTCTTCTGACAAAATACAGTATATACCACCAAGAAAACAACTACTTTGAACAAGCATTAAGGTCAGAGGGTTTTAAAGAAACCAAAGCAACAAAGACTCCATAATTTTCTCTATTCTTCCGTATTCTGTTAGCCTAGACTATTTGTAGCAGAAATATGGAAGATACGACCTGAGAGGGGGAAAAAACAAAACACCAAGAAATACTTCCTCACATCTTCATACACTATGCAGATGTTGTACAGTACATTCGTAACTACGTTGTAAAATTTTACATAAGGGATAATGAGTTTAAAGAAATGCTCAAGTTTAAACTAAGCGTAAAAAGTTATTTAACTGCAAAATAAATAAAAGAAAGACAAACTCAAACAATTTTGACAACAGAAAACTACCAAATACAGAGACATCAAGTCTATCTATTTTTACGGTTATTCACCTGTCTTCACTCTCAGTTCTCTCATAGATTACGGGGTTGTGGGGCCAAGACTTACTTGCTAAAACAATTTATAAACGTCTGGCCTGTAGCATATAAGTAAAATTTTAATGCTTTCAGCTGATTTAGGGAAACATTTAAAGAAGGAAATTTTCATTGAGGGCAATTGGTTTTCCATGCTTCCTCTTATAAGCAGTAGAGAGATGAACACCACAAGGAGGTGATTCAGAGCTCAGTCAGGCTCCTATATGCCTGTTCCTGAAGTCAATACCCTTCTCCATTTAATTTCAAATGTCACACAGGCTCCTAAGGCAGAATGCTTGTGAAAATTTTTACTTTATTGAAAAGATGAAGCAAAATAGAAGTGGGCCAATTCTGGGATAGATGGCTAAACTAAGAAGGCAATAAACAGAAACACCACGATCAACAAATCTGTGATGTCAACATTTTAAAGAGAGGTGTAGCAAACAGGTTAAACATGAATAGGACAGCAATTCATTGTAGATGTGACAATAATTTTCCTTCACACCGTATTCTTACCAGCCACTCAGCCCAGGAAGCTTTTGGAAAAATGCATTTAGTTTGGCCTATTATAACAGAATAAGGTGAACTGATGCCTTCTAGCTTGGTCTTGAACGGGAAAAGTAGAAAAACTGAGATCAGACTGAGTTAACTTGCTGTTAGTTCCAACCCTTTCTTTCCACAAATACAGAATAATATCCTTAGCTCATTTTTAGCTTTTTGTAGTATAACCTCAGTTCCTTTTTCTTCCTGGAAGTCCTACACAATCAGTATTGGAAAATTACCAAATCATTTTGAAAGGGAAAAGCTGAATATGAACAAAGTCCCTTCAAATGTTCAAGAAAATCTGGAAAAGTGTCCTTTCCAGTTCTTTTGCTTCTGGATATTACTTTGTAGATACAGTGAGTAAATGCTTTCAAACTGAAATACAATTCAAGGTGCTGGCTCCCCTTCTGTGGACAAGCAATAATAAATTATTAATACTTCAGTCACAACTTCTTGTTCCATTCTGAAATAAACACATTGTTTTGAGTTTTCTCAATCAAGACATTTCTAAGCTAACAGTTCAGCATAGCTGGAGGATGGGAAAAATCTTCTCTTTTATTCCAGAACAAAACTGCTTTCAGGAGACTGCAAATAAAGAGGTTTCAAGTGTAAATTAGGAGCTTTTGTTTATTATATACTTGGTTTATATAAAATATACATAAGGCGACGGGAATGTTGCAGATAAGAAGGGGTCTGGGGGTTTTATGTGTGGGGGTTTTGGTTTTTTAAATAGTAAATGACCAAAAGTGCCACATGGTGAGACTTCTGGGGAATAAAACCATAATAGCATCAAAATCATATAAAAGGTTTTTATTTAAATTATACAGATCAGCTTATCAGAACACTGTTAGTTCATCTGGAAGGTTTTCGACTGCTGTCTCTAAGATCAGAATTAACATAATCCATTTTAAATCCACTCTAGAGTCCCTTACTAATTATATATATATGGAGCTCAGGACCTTGCCCTTTTAACATCTGTTCTGATAAAGCACTGAAGTCTTATTAATTTGAAGGTCATCTGCAGGTCAGGATTTAAACTAAAAAGTTTTGCATATCATTTCATGGAACGATGTATTTGTATATTTTGCTTTAAATTCCATAGATTTAACTCAATGCTGAAGAGTTTGAGAACAGTATTATTAGTTCCCATCATATATTATCAATCATATAAGGTAAAAATTGCCCATTTGACTATAAATGAGTTAAAGACATATCTTCAATTTTTTTTTTCATATAAACATAGCAGTCCTCTGTCTATTCTTCTGAGCTAATCTTGTAAGAATATGTTCCCCAACAAAAAATTTATAATGTAAGCTTTGAAACTGAAGACACAAGTTTGAAACACCAATAGAGGTCATATGATAAAATTCTCCAGAACTGATCCATCTTGTCATCAGAACCAGAAAACTATAAGATGGATTTTACTAACATCTCCAAACTATAAAAATGGAAACTTTTAAAACCAGCAAGAAGCAGGACTGGAAAAACAAACAAACAAACACACACCAACAAAAACCCCCAGAAGATTAATACTAGTGTTTTGCATCACCTTATTCTAAAATTGAGCTGATGTTTTACAAAATGGCCAAATCCCAGGCACAGAGCAGTCAGGTCTGTATTAGAATTTGAAACATCAACACACCAAAAATTCAAAAGAAAAAGAAAATGACCATTACTTCAGTGTACACAAAGTATTAAGTTATGTTTTAAATGACAGAGAGAACTTTTATGATTTTTATCAGCGGAGTGTCACAGTTCAGAAGCAGTTACGAAAAATACTGTAACTTACTAAAAAAGCCCCCCCCAAGTTAAATTAGAGCAGTCAAGAAGCTACACAGGACAGGAGAGCAAGATGAACTCAAAGGCTGTGAATTTTACTGAGAAAAACACATTTGTACACAAGCCTTCTGAGAAAAGAAACATTTAGTCATGTCCCAAAATTTCCTGCTGAAAAAACCAAGAGGAGAGACAATAACCTTAAAATTCTCATTTTATTTTAATTAAGGAAATAAACTTAGAAATAAACAAAGAAAAAATAGTGGTGTTCTCCAACTTTTGTGCTTCCCTCAGAGGCAAATACTGTATATTCCAGCTTACTACATTTCCATTAATTAAATATGAAAAACTTTTTGTATTCTACCAAACAAATTTAAGGGAGTTCATTGGAGTTTTTCAATAATACTGTGGGAAAGTAATATTCACAGAGATCTTGAAGATGATATATTGAAGTTGCAATTGAAAACTTTTCACCACAGGAACAACTATTTATTTGGTTTTAAATCTTGTTGCCTTAACAATTCTAAACCTAATTTTTAACCTTCCCCAGCATACCAATTTTATCAGTTGCCCCAAAGAACCACAGACTGAGATCAAGGCACTACTAACTCTGAAACTTCTGTAAAATGAGTCAAAAGCTCAATATTTCTGAAAATCAGATTAAAGAGTTGCTGTGCAAAAAGACCCAAGATCTGTGGAACACCTTTTTCATCCATAATGATGTAATAGGAGATTTTTTTAAAAATAGGAATTATTGAACAAATAGAGTTGTGAGAACAGTGAGAAAGAAAGCAGCTACAGTTCTGTATCAAATGTATATTTTGATGGGGGTTTTTGCCAGATCCATGGGAATTATTGATTTGCAGTTGGTAAAATCCAGTATTTCATTTTAACATTGTTCCAAAACAATGCAGAAAACCAAAATCAAATCACCACCGGTTTTATCTGTTCCGGTATCTTTCCATACAGACATGGCTAGAACCAAATTATATAAATTATGAAGTTTTCCTATTTGCATCCTTTATGTCTTCAGGTTTATTTGAATGCTTGGAAGGTTTAGGCAGAGGAAGCCTGCATGACTGTCTCAGTGAGACTTAGTAACCTAAATAACTAATCAACTCTGTCTTTCCCACAGTTTGGAAGAAAGCTTATAGTAAGGTCAGAAAACAAATCCAAGTCTTTCAGGGCAAAAGACCATACTCTTTCTTTAGTCCTTCTCACAGTAGATTCAAGAAGATTCAGCAGCAACCTTAGCAGATTGACTTATTTACTTATTTTCATTGTATGGCAGGTTTGGTTTTTTTCTTTTAACACTCATTGTGGAAGAAGACTTGCAAAAAACACCAGTTCTAACAATTCCCAATTAGACCACAATCTCTTGAAACAGCTGGGAACTTTCTCCAGAGACACATGTCAAAATCCAAACACATAGGCCATGGTAACAGAGCTGTATAAAACGTGTGATGATCTTATCTCCGACTTAAAATTAAAGATCTAGGTAGCTCAGTCTAAATGCATAGCCCCCACTAGGTGTTTTGGAGAGCAGTGGAGAAACTACGCCTCTCCCTTGTGCTTCCTCAGCTAAGACTTTAAACGCTCCATAACTCTTCCCAGCCAATTGTGTCTGTTTAGAGCAGATTCTGCAGCTACTTCCTCTCACAACTATAGTTCTTGTCAACTTGTGTTATGCATGGCTCAGGAGACAGATAAATAGGAGACAGAGCCTTTCACCTCTAGGTCATCAGTTCAAACATAGCCCATGTTCGTAGGGACCAAAAGTTGCTATCAATAGATGGCTTTTTGGACTCCTCAGTAAACCTCCATTCCATCTGCATAAACCAGTATGTATGCCAGACCCAAAATCCTGCATTATCTTAAAAGGTGTCTGCCATGGAGAAAAGGAAATGGAATTCCAATATTTATCCTAAAACAACTGTCCCCCAAAAATACAGAATATCCACACTTTCTTCTTCCCTTCCTTTAAACATTAGAAATTCATAGTGCAAGACTGTAAGACAACGGAATATTGAAAACGTATTCTAAAAGACTGCAAGCAGGGAAAGTCAAAAGAAAAGAGGTCTTTTTTTAAAAGACCAATGAAAGCTTTGCCTCATTAACAAACCTCAGTGAAGGTTTATGAGAAAAATGATGTTTGCCTAAAATAAACATTCCTCATTGTTTTGTTAAGACAGGGATTGTGAATGCTCCTCTCTCTGACTCTTCCAGGAAAGCTTCACAGCAAAACTTAGGAAGGTCAGTTTTGAAATTCCTTGTACCTGCACACATCAGCTACCAGGTCTTTGCACTGATGCTCTGGATGTCCTTGCTATTGCTCAATCATGTAGTGTTAAAGGCCAGGACACACTCACTCTTTGGATTTGTTGCCTGCTAAGCCACAAGGAAATTACCATTTGAATTACCTGCAAGTTCCATGGGATAGCCACCTCTAGGCTATTATAGGGAATTGCAAGTCACAGGCAAAGTAGTAACCGTAGCGTAGCTAATGAAAGATATCTGAGCTGGAGTAGTAGCCTGCAGCATTGTCTAAACCTTCTGCACTCCATGTGATTTCAAGGTATGGTACATCAAAGCTATGGCATCTCCCCTCTCCCTTAGATCTTTTTATGGTATGACAATGACATGTCCAAACCCCTCAATTCAGTATATTGTCCTTTGACTTTTAAGACTTCCTCTCTGGCAACTCCTTCCACAGGAGAATTATCAGATCTGAATCTCTTAAGTAATAGAAATTCAGTTTTAGCACATCAACCATCAGTGGACTCTACAAAACTACTAGCAAACATGGAGTCAAAATGCTAAAAGCCATCTGCAATTTTATCCCACCTAAGTGATCTCTCCATAATGACATTAGGAATTATAACTTCCCTTGCAATTCTAAAACCGGGATACTGCTTGTCTTGCCTGATAGAGCAAGGGAATGGCAGAATGCAGGCCTTGATCCCAGTGTTGCCATATTTTCAACATGCTAAACATAGTACACTCTACTGACCACCTTGCAGAAGGAAGCGGTGCGATTCAGACAGCACACCCTGCAGTCTGTTCTCTGGCCAGAGTCACAAGGGCACTGGACTGTCTACACCCTTCTGCTGCGCTGCTCTAAGAGCACTGCAACAACTTGCTGCCCGCCACTCTAAGCAGATGTCAAACCAGTGTCCTGTTCAGAGGAAACAGTGTATAGCAGTCAAGCTGGTAAGATCTACCACACCAGTTCACATCCAGCAAGTTTTGATTGTAATAAGAGACAGCATAGTGCTATAGCTATTAGGTTATTCTTAAAGCTCTTATATTTCTGCGGAATGTGGGCACAGGTACCACGTAGCACATATACCACTGTCGAAGATGCATCAGATTTGCTGCCATGCTGATTGATCTGATGTGTACAGTAGATCTGATGCACTTTGGACATGTCTGCACACAGGCTTTAGAGCTGATTTACTCAAACACAGGGGCCGCGGTTGAGCATTTTCAGATGTCCAGCGGTATGGCAGGAGTGTTGGCTACTCAGACAAACGGTCCAAAAGTAAATCTAGATTACACAGTAGCCCTGTAGACACCTGACTATGCATAGCTAGTTCCAAATGGAAACAGTCAGGTCCAGACAGACTTGTTAGCAGGAGCTTCCTCCAGTGGTGCCAGGACACAAAGAGGCAATGACAATGATCATGAATCCAGTAAGGGAAGACACAGAGCAATAGGTGTGACTGAGGCTGTATGAAAAGCAGGCAGGGATGAAGGTGGCAATGATGCTGTAGAAATCAAGAAGAAGATAGCAGTAGTAGTATTCCTGGGGTGGGTGTGCATGAGGTGCAAGGCAGCAGCATCAGCCCCAGTGGGACAGGATGACAGCTACAGGGGGGCACGGGCAGCCAAGCTGCCATGGAGAGAGAACCGGGGATACTGGGGTTACAGCAGCGGTGAGTAGCTCTGAGAAGATGGAAAATGAAGACACAACAGAGGAAGGAGCAACTGGTCACATACCAGTTAGAAACCATTATTCTAGAAATTTGTTTTCAACTACGGTTTTAATTTTTTTTTAATTGAGTTAATTTGTCACAAAGCGGGAAAAAAAAAACCAAACCACAACACATTTTCTGCACTTCGTTCTCATAGTCCCATGTACACAAAAGATTAGCATGGAGATACCAGATAGGTCTAAAGAAAGGAGTGAAACGTCCTTTTTTCTTGGATTATGAATTTGATTTAAATACATCATGATAGATTAATCAGGTATTAACGTACTCTGAAAGACCTTTACTCTCTAAGGACCTTATTATTCTGGCTTCTTAAACTGTTTTAAGTATTAAAAAAAAATACACTTCACATTTTATAATCATAACTTCACTGCATGTCATGCTTATTTAAGTAAACATTATTTTTCCATGGCAATCACTAAGATTCTAAAAATCTTTATATTTAATATAACATTTGTTCTCTTGCAGTGACACTCTTGAAACACAGACAAGGTATTATGAAAAGAAGACTACACGTAGCAAGCTACAGGACTTAGAATACTTACTTGTCTACATTAGTGTTTGCTATTCTATCAGTTTACTTACAAATGTTATATTTTACTCATAGAAATAAGTTCACTCACCTTTTTACATTCATCTGTTCTTTTAGTTTGCTGTACATTTCCAGCACTGCATAAAAACAAGCAGATTAACCCATGGATCTTATTGTGGTTTTAGTTAATAAAAGAGGAAAATATATACTGTAAAGGACAAAATAAACCATAGAAAAGGATATGCTAAATTTACCTTATTTAGTTCCTATTGTAACATAAACATCATAAAACTAGCAAAAAAAATTCTAGAATGCAGCTAAGAAAGAAAAAAGAACTGAACTCTTAACAGCTTTTAAATGAAAAAGAATTAAGATTAAACATATAGTGTCTACCTATATATAGGTAGACACTATATATATCAGGCATATTCACTCACTTACTACACACCATAATTTTATCTGCATTACCAGTCTATGACCTGTCTCCATTAAATGGCAACAGTACCACCTACTGTACTCATAACAAGTCAACAACAAGACTTTAACAAAGTAAAATTCTCAAATCTGCTTTTACGCCAATACCATGAACAGGATAAAACCCTTATAGAGCTGTGTGCAATCCTGTAATATTACCTTTCTGAAATATCATTTAGAGCCCTTATGTTTTATTAAAAAAAAAGCCTGTAATGACACAGAGCTAAAAGTACAACACTGAAATAGAATCATTAGGATTTTCCCTGGAATTCAAACAGTAAAAACCACCCTCTTAAGCAACAAATTCATTGTTTATCATATTAAAAAATATTACTTCATTTAAAGCTGTATGTGGCTACATTGTTTGCATCATTTATATCTGTCTCACTGTCTTGTCACAAAGTGGCTTAATTGCTCTGCATCAAATATTGTAAAAGACATGGAACCTACGTGCTGATATCTTCTTAAAATCAGTTAATTTTTTTGTTAAAATGGATATTGCAGGACCACAACTTAAAAAATAAAATTCTTTTCCTTTTTGGCTATTGTGACTTACTTTATTTAATTTGCCATCCCATATAGCTATAGGTCACTCACCTGGAAGACACAACTGTAGTTTCTCCACAACTGTTGTAATATTCTGTTGCTGAACTCTACATCGGATGATTTCCTCTGTTTGGGCTATCACCTTAGAGATTTAAAAAAAAAAAAAAAAAAAAAAAGAAAGAAAATAACAATTAAATTATGCAAATAAATTTAATTTGCTACAAATATTCATCATGCCCATATAGGAAGCACCATTTTCTCACCTCTTTCCCAGCATCCTGAAGCCTTCGGTTGGTATCAGTAACTTGGACCTTAAAAATAATTTCACCTTTGTTAGACAAATATGCATATATTGCCCTGATGTGACTGCTCACCCTTGTAATCAGATCATGCTTCATGAGAAACTTAGAACAAAGAAATGCAAATTCAAATTAACTCTACAGCTTGAACTTGAACTTTTGATCGCAAAGGGCTTTTGTTAACTTCAATTACTTATGACAGTTCTTTCTAACAGATTCTGTGGCAAATTTCTCAAATTTACTTGGGATTTTTGAACTTTCCTTGTTTCAGTAGGTCTGTCAAACAATTCAAATCATTGACCCAATTGACCACTGGTCCCTTTTTGATAACCTCAATGAGCTCTATGGGCCATTCATTGTCTGTAAGAAATGGTGACTGCATTTTATGGTAATTAAACATTCATACTTTGCTGAATGCAAACACTGGGTGGTTGATTAACATCAAACGTGGAAATCTCCAAACCACAGCAACATTTTAATGCTGCAGGTGCAGGCAAAGCTCGACCTCAGATTTTCCCACATAGTAAGTGACTCATTAGGTCATCATAATAAGGAAGCACATTCTAGTTTATTAAAAATCTCATTAATTTCTGAACAAAGATGCTCAATGACCTCATTGACGCTGTATTTGGTCTCTTGTTATCTGAATATCCTTTATATAATGCTCTTCTAATCATAACCTCTGATGAACTATGCTCATTCTGTCTGGCGTGCATATTTTGCTCTCAAAAGTGTAAAGAGAGCTAAAAGGGACGGATCTTATAATTCACTATTCTGCATTCTGATTTGGGAGTAAATCTTAGTTCTCATTTCTAATGAAAACTACTAACTCCACCTACTCTCCTACTCATTACAGAGTAAAGAAAATTTATTTTTCATGCATAGTTGCAGTATTTTTATTTTTCTAATCAAGACTTTAAATTTTTCTAAGGTCTGACATATAAACACATGATTAGAAAAAGACCTATGTAAGAAGTATTTTACCATTTGTTGTTCTTTACCCTCTGAGAAAGCCTTTAAAAAGGGCAAAATAATTTTGGTAACACTTTCTGAAAACATACATTAAAAAAAAAAATCAGAATTAGACCTAATAAAATATTCAGCTTTGTAAATGTAAATTACTGGATCAGGCAACACAGCTCCAGTCACAAATCCTAAATAATCCACTTTTTAAAAATTGTTGCAAACATCACAGTGTATGTGATAATCACTAAATTCTTATGCTTCAGTAAAAGAGTCAAGTTCCTTCTTTTAAATTCAAAGACAATGATATATGAAACTCTGAAAACTAGTTCCTTACCTTTAATTTTTCTGCATCAGCCCTAACTTTAAGAAGTTCTGTAATAGCATCCACAAAGCCCTGATGGTGAAAATTGCACATCTTTTCTATCTCCCTGTCATGGTTACGTATGCAGGCGTCTAGTTTTTCCATAAACCTCTGATGTGCATTTGGTTGGTCATCATATACGGACCTGTTAAATACAAATAAGAAAATCAAAGTTTACTTTTTCCCCCAGTTAAAAATAGTATGCAAGGATCTTTATTGAAATCTCTCTCTTAAAAAGAAAACAAAAGGACGCAAACTTGATGTTACGGTGGTATCATTTGTGATCCACTCCACAAAAATCAGCATTAAAAGAAAGAGATGGCACAAAACTGACAACTGAACCCAGCCCTTATGGCATTAATCCAGGTGCTTAACCAGTTACATCATGGTTGACCTGAGCCTCACTGGTCTGTTATTTATGCCCTAATGCTCAAATACGGTTACAAAAGAATCCGTTTCTCTGACCACCTCAAATAGCATGGATCGCTTTTCCATCAAATTCCATTCTTTGCTAAATATAAAGAAGTTCAAACATACAAATTTGCTTTTCTGGTATTCCTAACATCAGAGTTATCCAACTAAATCAGGGTTGGATGCTTCCAGCAGCCAGAACGACTGGAGCACTGTGCAGCAGCACCGGACCCCCGGCGGAAGGCAATCCCCCCTGCTCCCTGCCTCCTCCTGCCCGCGCTCAACATCTCCTGAAGCAAAACCATGACACGCACGTGCCTAAGGCTGCTACCTCAATGGGGTCTAACTTTCAGGAACGGCTAAAATCAGGTCTTTTGGTTTGTTTTACTAATTGTTTGAATAGTACACTTACAAACCTCAAGCAGGAAACATGACTCCAGGAGAAATTACTGGTGTAGCTTGTTAAGCTGCGTCAGAAATAGAAAGCTGCGTGGAAAAATGTTCAAGCATGAGAGTGAGCAAAGGGGCAATTTAAAGCTTTAGACTTTAGGAGAGGAAGCAAGGAAAGAGGTATTACAGAGAACTATACTGGAAATCAAAGGTAAGAAGTCTCCCAAGAAAGGTAAGGCAAAGGCAGTTCCAAAATCTGATTAATAACTTGATATAGCAACAACAGCAAAGACAGGTAAGTTTTGAAGCAGCTTTTCAGATAGAATGAGAGCAGCATTACAAGGATGATATAGTCATACCTATACAAACATGTTTGTACCGCAGACTACAAGCGTTCAAAAAAAATCAGGAGATCAAAAATCTTTAAGTTGCTTTTTTTAGCCTCTAATTTCCTTTCATAATTACAAAGTTTCCTCCAGAAATCCGTAAGCAGAAGCTGCTTTAAAAAAATAATAAAATTTTAAAAAATTTTAAGATGGGGAAGAAAAAAAAAAAGCTGAAGTTCCAATGGTCTCAATGTTGCTTGTAGAAGTAGAGTCTTAAGTTCAAGACCCAGGCAACAGTCAGTCAAAGCCTCTAAAGCTCTTGAGTAGAGAGAAAATACTTCCCTACTGGTCGTCTTGGAGAAGTATGACTTCCCATATTCTTCAAGATCCTCTTTTCTAACCAGACAGCTGGGCTCTGCCAAGATCTGGGGTCATCATCACCCGTTTAACAAACCTACAGCTGAGTGTTTGACAAGAACTTGACCTTTCAAGGAAGAAAAGGGTATAGAAGAGATTGAAAAGACTCTTGTAAATAGATTCTTCCCTGTTTTTGAGTTCTTTTGACCTTGGACAATATACTCGGAGAAGCAACTGAAGTTAGAGAAATGAGAAAGGTAGTAAGCTGTCCTACATACCAAAGGAAGAAAACCAATTCTTGATAGCCTGCTTGCTATAGATACTTTCTCAGGGAAAAATCTATTCAATAAAATATTCCTAGAATATCCCCCTTTTTGTTAGGATTGATAGGAAAGTAAGGCTATGGTACTGAAAGGCAGGCTCTTTCCTCCAAAGTGCACCAGGGAAAAATCCAAGGTTGTTGACTCATGAAGTGGTTCACAAAGGGAAAAATAGCCCTCACCCTTTCCACCAGCACACTTTAAAATGACAGCTGGAAGGAGCAAACATGTGACAGTCAGTCTCTCCTCCTGAGGTTCCTGTCAGGCTGCCTGAAAGGGACCCCTCAAGGCTGCCCAGGACAACTGAGATTTAAAGGGCTGTGGTGGAAGACCATGAGTGACCCACATCTGTCAGTGGGAAACACCTGCACCCAGAACCTGGTGCTGGCTGGAGGGAGAAGCAGCAACCTGGCCTGAGAGGAAAGAAAGGCGCAGGACACATAGTCAGCATTAAGTGAGCTCTCAATAGGCAACCTAATGTTCTGCATCTGAAGACATGGGGGGAAGCATGTAGACCGTATCACTGTTACCTGTAAAGAAATGGGCAAGGAATGAGGACAAGGCTCAAAAACTGATGTAGTGCTCCAAAACACACAGTACGAGCTGGTTACATGAGTGCTGCTCTGTCTCTATAAGGAAAGGATCAGAGATTTTGGAACCTACAGGGTGGGCACAGAGGGACATCCACCTGTCTCCAGAGTATCGTTCCTCGAGAAGAAATAAAAAGATTAGGAGGACCAGAGGCATCAGATAGTGCTTTCACAGATATCGGGCATGCGTGAGCTTCCCCTGAACAGGCTGAACTCGCCATCTATACTGCACTGGATACTAAAGCAAAAAGCAGCAGAAAGTTCAATTTATTACTGCTTCCTTGAGCCTTTCATTTAAGGGTGGAGGGAGTCTCCAAGTTTAGGTCTCCTTCCAATGTTCTCAAAGGGAAGTGAGAAAGGAGTATCATTATCACAAAGACAGAAGACTTCCATCTGTTGCTGCAAACTCGTAACTGTAAGTTGTGTAACGTAACTGTAAGTGAAAACAGCAGTAAAACACAGTAGACCAAATATACCTAAAATGAGAACAAGACTGTAAAAAGATGGTGCAAGAGCAACTCCATACTTGAGTTTGTACCACCAAACTTTCTTTGGTGGTAGCAATGCACTGTCTTTTTGGACTTAGTTATTGCCTGATGATTTTGGTGTATCCAGTAGCTGCAGTTCAGCATGGCTGTCTTGGTATCTTTTTATCAATTTCGGATCTGCCAACACTGGCAGATATGCTGTTAAAATACTGAGAGGGGGAAATAATTTGCGACCAGGAGATTTCTCTTTAAAATGTTATCAAATAATTCCAGACAACATAGCCAGAAAGTCTAGAAGCACATACAATGTAGCATAGGCAATACAGTATTCATTGTTACAACAATCAGCATTTATTATTTTTTCTCAGTATTAAAGCTATTTATACTTCAGTTTAATGATGATAAATAAAGTACTGATTGAAAATTCTCAGGGGTATTATCACAGCATTTAATTCAAAATCATACATGGAATAGATGTTCAAAATCTAGGAGGAAGAAATCAATACTGTGTACGTGCCAACGCACTGCTTTAACCACAAGATTAGCCTACGTTATTATAATAAGAGTTACTATTTTATGTTCTACATTACACAGTTCTCTGCAGGGACACTAATAAAATGGTGATCTGTGATCTAAAACAGTATTTTGACAGAGTTCCTTAAGATCCACTAGTAGTATAAATTCCATATTAATTACATATGTAGACAGCTCCATCTTGTGGGAACAATAACAAATCAACCCTCTTCAGCACATTAGTGAAAAAACTCCGGAGACAGAACTGCTTACCTTTGAAGAAATAAAACATCACAGTATTTAAAAGAAATTCACACTTTGTATCACAACTCCCTGATCTAGGTGTGAAGAAAGAAGACAAATTAAACAAGTTTACTAACTTTCTTAAGATGCTGTACTCTTAGGACACTACACACATGCTATTTCAGAGGCTTCAGAAGGAAGTCTGACCTAAAGCACTGGCCTTTTTGAAAGTGTAAGTGTACTTGAGAAAGCCATGCCATCTCTGGCCATGGACAGAAATTAGGCTTTTTCTTGAAACTGCAATCACAACTGAGGCGATGCATGCCTGATTTACCCATTATGGAACATCACACATAGTACAGTATGGTTTATTTCTGATACTGAAGCTTATTTTCCATACATACATTTCAAAAATTACCTACACGTATCTAAATAAAGTAATTGCTACCTTTGAATAATTATCTGAAGGCGTACATTTCAACAGATTATGGCACTGCAAGCAATCCTGATAGCAATTCTGCACTTTTCAGAGTTGAATTATCAGGCATCAGAATGGAATCCTGAAAGCATCCTATAGCTAATTCTTTTAAATTACAAGACAAAATTAACGGAATTTACAACACACACACGGTTCTGTTGGGAAGACAGTGAGGAAGCGGTAACTCTTCCAGATGCATTTCTTCAGGAGACGACTACTACATGCAACTACGTCTACCCTAAAAATCTCTCTCTCACTTTAAGTTGCTTCACATATGTCAGTGAGAAGTGTCATAAAAAGGGGCAAACATGCCTAGGCTATCAAGAGAAATTTTACATGTGTAATATATAGTTCTTTCCATTTTTGTTTACATTTATACACTTCTGAATGAAGAACCCCAAGAATCCTCTTGAGCTTTATGGGCCCCTGAAGCAGACGCCAGTGGTCTGAAATATAGCACAAATCTGAACTGAGCAAAACTGAAATACAAACAAGATCAGTTTGTATTACAACTGCTTTCTACCTGTGATCTATACAGCTATAGGAACCTATATGTGACTACTGGTTGATTCACACCATGAAACTCTGAAGAGTAAGCTTTTTCTCAGTATAAGTCTCAAACTGGAAAAAAAAAAGAAAAAATCACTGATGTTGGAGACAGAAGTTTGTACTTGATTGTGACATTAAAAAAAAATACACAACGGACCATCTTAATCTTCAATCTGAAATGACAGAACATTAACTTGAGTGACTAGTTAGACATCAGTACTGCGAATCAGTGACAGGGCAGGTACTATTTTCATTCCTAACTGATGGGGCAAGCACGATATCCATGAAGAGCACAAGCAGAGCTGAACGATTTTTCCAGTAATGTGTAGCAGGTTATTTGTTTATATTTCCCAGAACTCTGTATATAGACAGAGAGACATTTTTTCTGACTCATCCCAACAACTGGACAATATAAGTCATATTAATGCCAGGCTAGGTAAATACAAGATAGTGCAGAAAGTACTTAGAAGAGGAAAAAAATGAACTAGGAATAGTCAGAGACAGCTTAACCTAAAGGAGAAAGATATCTCAGTCACTGGCTGAATTTTATTGCAATAGGGATATTTTTATCTCAATCTTTTCTTACCAACTGGGCTGGAGGGAGAAAGACAAGCATAAACAGATTTGAATTCAGGTCTCAATAAAAACTGAAGGAGAATTTTCAGATATGCAACCATTTTCCAAATGAAGAAAATCAAACAAGGTTGCTTTATAGCATAAAAAAACCTCCCTACATTTTTTATTTTCAAAACTGAAACACAATATGAAAAATACGTATTAATGGGTCTTATTGACAATTTTTTTGTGTTTACATGCAAAAATCTATTGAAGCACCAGAGGGCACCATTCTATGCACAAAAATACCAGCCATTGAGTAAGCAAAAAGGGTAATCTCCAGAGAGGTAAAATTCAGCCAAGAATCGTAAAACCTAATCTGTCATGAATTCCACCTGACCCTTCACAAAATAATAATAATTCTAAAAATCAATTATCCTCAAATCATCTGATCCATTCTATAATGACAACTCCATACATACGCACTACCACTCGAAGCCACTGTCATAGATGTCGTCACAAACGGTTAGAGTACAGCTTCAAAAATATATTTCTGCTACCATTTCATATAAATATTTTCTGTACATGCAACCAGGATACATATCATTAAATGCCTGAGTGCAAATGGGATTAAAAGAGGATCAGCATTTCACGAAGGAGGAGGGAAATAAAAAGTTACAGGCCAAAAAAAAATCATAAGCCCAGAAATTAATTTAATATGTTGACCAGACTACTGGAAAGGTAGGCAAAGAAAGTGCATATAGACTAGTAAGCGTAAAAGGAGAGGAGCCTAAAAATATTTTTTGAGAGTCAGCAAATACCCCAAATTTGCTTTTTCCCCCCTCATCGTCATCTTCGTTGATTCATGACCTCTACGTCATCTTCCCACTAGAAAATGAGAATAATCAGAAACCTGAACTTCCACCGTAATCTACTTGGTGGGAGTTTAGCATGGAAAAGTGAATTGCAAGAGTAATCAGAATGAGAACTGAAGTAATTTTGTCCCTTGTATCTATGGTGACAGCTGTAACTTTTCAATGGTAAGCAAAACTGCTCAGGTACTCAGACTTCAGGCAAAAATAAATTTGAAGAGTTTATTTTATTAAAAATAAAAGCTCTATACTTTCATAAGAAAATAATGATTCAGAAGATAATATTAATTCCTGGTTGGTGATAAATAACTCTGTCAATTAAAAATCATTACTAAAATGGTCTATTAGATATAGAAAAAAAAAATTAACAAATCCCTTTTGGGTTTTAAAAAAATCTATTATTTCTTGAAGATTTTGGGGGTTTTTTGTGTGTGTGTTTGTTTTTTTAAATGGACAATGATTCGATTTTTAATTGCCATCCATATTCAGGAGAAACATCTCTGAGCTTATGGAGCACTACTGTAAGTTTTTAGAGTGAACAACTCTCTTCCTAGTAATCATTTATAATAATAGCTTCTAACAGAAGCAAAGGCTCTTAAAACAGATCACCTATTTAAAAAATAGCAAAAAAAAAAAGTCAGAAAATAGAGAAAAAATACTGATCTTTTTACAGGACAAAGTAGCTCCTCACTAATGACTTGCCACCTTCCACCATTTTCACACACCTCCAACCGATCCTGTTCTGTCCCATTTCTAAGACGAATTGCAGGTTCCCCACCCCTGCCTACACTGCCACAAAGTCTTTCATTTCCTGATTACACAAGACATATGAAGCAATTAAAAACTGTATACACACATTCCTTTCAGGGTACTGATAACCACTTAGTAAGTGCCAATCAGTTACATCTCCATGAATGCTGTGACGATGATGGGAATTACACGTATCTTACACAACGTAAGCCTGACCATGCAACTTATGAACTGCAAGGGATACAAGAGAAAAAGATTCATTTGTAGAGCTTCAGATTTAGCATTGTGGGGAAAAAAAAAATTTAACTGATCACTTTGATCGGTTAAACCAAGTCACAAAAGAAGAGACTCAGACATACAATTTTTATTCCATTTTTCAAAGTAATACTTAAAACAAAACAAAACACACACACAAAGAAACCAACTCTCAAATGAAGAAACTGTGCTTGTGGAAAATCATGTTTTTAGAATTCATATCTTGCTACCAAAGCTAATTTTGTACTGAGGCTAGAGATGCTCTCAACCAGCTCTCATACACATGTTGCAAGAAGTGGCCCAGTAGATGTTTGTCCTCTCCCTCCATTTCTCATTTGATTTAAAAAAAAAAAAAGAGAGAGAGATTAAATAAAGTTATAAAATAGAATAATATTTACAATTCAAATTTGTATGATGAGTTCAGTGGGATCGATGCAAGCACAAAACACTGACCATGCAAATTAAGATTCTGCCCTTAAAACAGACTTGTCACTGTGCTTATAACCATGGCATCCCTAACCACGATACTGTATCACACAATTTCACAGGAAACACTGCAGAAACTTCCTTTGTCCTACAATATACAAAGACATTTTCTGTTTACACAAACTACAAACTTTGTAGGGATTTTTCCATGGAGTAATTTCATATAGGTTGCTTCATACACCCTAAAAAGCTTTATAAAATAATGTCCAGGTGTTTCCTGTAATTCAACTGGAGTTATGGTAATAAGCACATTTCTTAAAACCTAAGCAGCCTTTCTATGCCAGGCGCTACCTAGGGTCCAGTTCTGCCATCCTTATTGATAATTACATCTCACCCCTCTATTTAAAAGATTGCATTACATGCCAGAACAACATAGACCTCAAGCTATGGCCTAATCAGAGAAAAGACTTTATTAATCTTAGTTTAGCTGTTATGCTTTACTTGCCTGGTTTTCCTGGATGTGCAATTTCTGTGAATTGTTCTCACTAATAGTATCCTGTTTCTATGAGCAGGAAAGGGCTGAGTACAGTTTGTTAGTTAACATTACTTCCTATAAGCAGGGTCCATATTCTGTAGTAGCAGCACTACAGCAGTCATTGTTCATGCTGGATAAGCAATGGATCATGCTGATGGCTGTTAATGGACATCCTCTGCAGCGAAACATGAACTGATAATCAGTAAACCCAGATTTGCAATAGACTTCCTCCTTCCTGTTTTTACACTGCTGACCAAGGAGATGCCTCTTCCTGCTGAGCCTTTGTGCGACTTACTGATGTATGAAGCAAGAAACTGAAAAACAAGTGCCGCACTACTATTTTTTTTCTAATTTTGTGTTGTAATAGTAGATAAAAAAGACAGCAAAGAAAACGCCAGCTTTACTTACTTTGGTACTAGCTATTGCCACGTAACATAATGCCCAGTGTGGCCATCTGTTTCATATACCTGAACAGATACGGTGGACATAGTCGGAACCTATGTTATTTCATAGAAAATAAAATAAGAAACTGAAGTCGATATAGCAATATTCTTATCTTCCCTTAATATTTCCACATACTGTAACATAAATTGTTCCATTTTAGGAGCAAAGGATTCATCTATAAATGAAATTGTGAACTTCTAAGTTCTTTTTAAATATTTGATCAGATTTCCATTAGACATGTCCCAGAAATAATTAGCCATCTATTACAACCTATACCTAATCTGTCTTCTTTATCTGGAGCACTTTAGACATAATCTTTAAGATAAATACGTACCAATATTTTCGGTAGAGCCTTCACGAGACATATGAAACAGAACAGAACATGTAATGTCACAAATGTCTAAGTTACTTACTTCAATAGGCTTTGAAAACCAACACTACATAGATGTAAACATATTATTTTAGAAATCAAGAAGTTCCAGATTAAATAAAATATCCAATAATTAAAAAGTTTCAAGACCAATTGGATTAAGAATGTATTCTATTCAATACAGATCAAACCAGATAATTCTTTGATGTGTCACATTCCTCTGCAAACATATAAGCAAAGCATATATTTTCCAGTAATTTTATATTATTATTTTTTGTTAACTCTATGAGCTCACATAGCCTATACATAGAAAATCATCGCGTATTTCTCTCATGCAAATCAACAGCCTGTACTATATATCCTTTGCACATGCACATCTCCCAGGATCACTGAAGAAAATGAAAGATTACTTTAAAAAAAAAAGTCTGTTTTTAATTCAAAAGCCCAGCTAAAACTACCTCACAGTGTTTCTCTCTGTTAGGAAGCAACTAACTTCTATTACTCTCTGTTACCTTACTCCAGTCCTCTACCTGCTCGATAAACAGACTAAGCGGCAGAAAATCTGTTCATGCCTTAGGGAAAGGTGACACTGCAGCACGCCACAGAAACTCCATATTTCAAGAGGAGGTAGTGCGTCTTGGCTACCTGATTACAGTTTTCTAAGTTTATGAAACAAAACAGAACAAACATACAGTATAAAACAATATAAACTATGTTACTTTTATGTTGAAATTATCTAAAAACAAAACTCGGAAGAAAATGTTGCCTCGCTGAAATCAATGGGGTAGAGATCCTTCAAAGTCACTCTACGCATAAGGAAGTGTGCACACTGTGAAAGTCCCAGTGAGAGCCGCCACCAACAGAAACATCTAAATGCCTGTAACAGAAAGGAGGGTAGAGTGTATTAAAATGGAAGTACACGATGCTTGGAAGTTTAAATACTTCTTTTTGAAGTTGAAATGTCTCAGAAGTATCCCCCGAGGTACACATACTACAGTATATGCATTATTAATTCTGTATTACTCTGATTCATGGGAGAATTGCAAGTCACACCCACTGCAGTTTTGCAAGAAAATTACTTTCTCTGACAGTGAAAATCCCACTCACAGTATTAGAGCTGAACACCTTTCTCATGCTGTATCAAAAAAAAAAAAGTCTCAGCCCTCTCTGCAGGTCCCTAGTGCAGAACTGTTCAAAGACATCTTTTAGGTGCTCTGTGTCAAACCCCAAGTCTTTCCATCAAGGCTGATGCACTCTAAAACCTGCTTCTTTCCTTCTTAATACCTCCGTCAGTGATTAAGTTCCCTACTAGTTTGGTATTACTGGCAAAGGTTGAGGTGCAAGAAGGGCTTCAGCCAGGCTCCAGGAGAGATCGTTAACTCCTTCCTGCGTAGGACACAGTTTGCCAGGCATACAAATAATTCCTTAATAGACATGGACAAGATGAGGAAGGGATGTGTTGTTGAGCATACGTTAAGCTGAACATCAAATTGAACATGATGTCATTGTTTTACCGAGGTCTGTGGTGACAGGGATTAGGTTTGGGCATTTCAAACATTGCCAGATAATAGCCAGAAAGACTGGCAACAGCTAGATTTTATAACTAGCCATAGCAAGCCCTTCAGCAAGATAAAATCTAATGTGATTACTTGATGCTGATGCAAAGCTAGGTTGATGTTTTTGAACAAGTTAGTGCTTAATAGTTTACTACAGCCCATAGAAATAGTTTCCTATTTGCGAACCCATTCCTGGCATTATCTTAGAAGCATTATTTAAGAAATATCAATCCTCATAGATTTTTATGAGCTCATTTTAGTAGCATAATCCATAAAATGCAACATGACAAAACTCGCTTAACTGCAGTTGTTGTAATTTCAGCCTTGTATGTGCAAATGCTCTAGCACTTACAGGTCAAAAACAGGCTTATATTTAATGGAATTACGCTAAGGCTCCTCGGGTAAACATCTGTATTATTGAGGAAACTGTGAAGTCTAAGAGCAATGGTTCAGCAATGCGCACAGAAAGCTAGAGTACAGTGTATGCTGTTGGCTTCCCAAAAAAATCTGCTAGAAAGTAAGTACCCATGTGACTGCCATTTGTGAAGAATGTAAAATTATGCATTTCCTATGCATATGGCAGGTCCAAAATCTGGGTCAACAGACACTAAATAAAATCAGCTTGAGGAATAAATCGATGAAAAACGACATGAATAACAATTGGCTTTCTTGAATTTAACTGATGTAACAGTGAATAAGCCATTCATACGACGAGAAGGTTAAATCTAGATGAGACACAATGATACACACTGCACGAACCACCTATCAAGTCCACTATTCTGGATCTCCCAGCAGATAATCCCTCTATTAATGTATTTTGAAACATGTTTCCTAAACACGGGAACAATTTCAAGCTCTTTGGTAATGCTTGCGAAATTGGAGGGAGCTATTTCAGAAGTACTGTTCACACAGGTTACTAGTTAGGTTAAAGCTTCTCTTGGCAGTTGACCATTTGGAAAACACTGCAAGAACTGAGTCAGAAGCTGATGCATGAACACTTAAAAAGATCAAGATAACCTGATTTGCAGACACATATTTCATGACAAATTAATCAGCATTGAACCTAAAGATTTTTTGCACAACAGAAAAATGCAGTGCAGATATGATTACCCACAAACAGTTTCAGGCTTTACGAAAAGTAGAGAAGTACTATGTTGAAACTTGCAGCAACAAAAGCGAATCCTCACCTTCTTCTAAAATATTTTTTGCCACCAATGGCAAATCTGCCTGAAATATCAGGCTAGCCCACAGAAAAATCAGAACTGCAGTTCTGCCGCTGAATATATAAATGCCAGATTAATCAATCCACAGCACACACTCTTCTTACGCTCTTTTGACTCTACATAATGGACTAAAAAAATATTGCTCCTTCATAGCAATATACATCGTGATAGACCTGCTCACATAGACAGTTGCTTTATCTGACCTTTAAACTTTCAACTTAAACACTCAGAATATCGCCAAATCCTGCACCAAGTAACAAAACCTGCAACCGACACTACAAGCCAGCCACCGTTTTTTCAGGATACACTGTTCTCAGTGAGCAGGCCTTTCTCCTTACTCTATAGCAACCCATTTGCAAAATAGGAGTTAGCTATTATAATAAAGATAAACTTATATAAAAATATACATCAAAGTACACTCTGTGACCTGACCCAAAAAAGACCACAGCTAACACACAAGGAATTTCTAGTTCCTTTGGGCTACTTTATAACTTCAGCTTGAAAGGGAACCAGGAACATGAACTTGAAGACAGACATTAATGAAGATACAGACTACTGATTTTCAAACCATAAAAATAGCTTACAATGTTATAAAACATTATCATACTATTTGAAATTGAAATACATGATCAAACCATTTCAATTCTGATTCAAAGCATTGGTTGATGATCTCAGAGTCCTCTTATGTTTGCTCTATATTTAAAACAAGACTAAGCTATAGACAAAAATGCGAATTGCTGGCTCATAATCCAAAACCAAAATAATGAAAACACAGAAAAATGCCTTTAGACAATCATACCTGACAAGTAAGACCACAGGGCAAAAATGAGGGCAACCACATTTTGTCATTGGATAACCACATCACAAATCCCAACAGCCCATCGGCACGTGCTCAGAAAAAATATTTCCCAACCTGCAACTGTGTTAATGCTGTACTATCTTCCCACATCTAGAGAAGTCATTCATACTGCCTATGCTACTGCTTACTAACTATTCCGCTAAAGATACAGAATCATATAACTAAATCATGCCTGCTAGTAACAATAGTGTATACTTTCGCTAAAACAAGTTACATTGAGGCTTCAGAGCATCCTGTCATATTCCAAGGGGTATTTTAGGTGCTTTGTTCACTTGGCTTTCGACAGGCCCCCTCAAAGGATACAGGAATGTCTCTAAAATACAAATTACGGCCCCCAGTCTGGGCAAAGCACCTGCAGTTGTAAAGTGTACCACAACCCAGTAAAAGCAGCAGAATTAGACTCTCACTCCATATCTCTACCTCTGAATTTTCTTAGAAACCTTGATCAGGAAAGGACAAAACAGTCTTGCTTGGACCACTATTGCTACCTTCGCTTCCTCAATTTCTTCCTCTAATGATGCCTTACTGAAGTGTGCCTTTTACCTTCAGCTTTTCTGCAACACAAGGACGATGAACAGTTATCAATCGCTTCTAAGACTTCACCCATAGTCATTCATGAGGCTCACAAAAAAATCGACATCCTACCTCCAAACTCCATTCAACCTAAATGAGAAAAAAAGCAGCACCCTGCAGAAGTGATTTTGCTTTGCAGCTGGGTGGCTCAGTGCTGCTTTTACCAGTGCAATGCAGTCCTAGGTCAGTGGAAGGTCGCCGCAGCATATTACAGCATCAAGCAGAAACGCATCAACCTAATGGCTCTCGTCGGTGTGATTCCCATAGCCAGAGACAACATACCAGTGAGATGTCTTCATCGGAGGCCCTCTAATAACTCTGCAAAGAAGTTCATGGCCAGCACAACTTACCTAGAAGATGCTCTAACATCTACCAGGCAACAGCTTGGTGATGACAGATTTCGGGAGCAGAGAAACAGAGAAGTTGCTTAAAAGCATTTTTATACTGACTTTCGAGGAGCACCTTCTGAGCTGCGATTGTAGGTCAAAGCTACAGAGTACATCCCACTTACAGATACATCAATAGACACAGCATCTCCTTATCAACTTCACCTTAGCTACAAAATTGCCATCATCGATTCCCCCATAATTTTTAAATTTTATTTTACTTTTGTATTAGTTATTTAGTCAACTGATTGTGGGCATGGAGGTACTCCTCTGACAGGCTGTGTGTGGGGATCACAGAACACTGCAAACTCAGTGATGCAAAGCTCATGAGATGAAGTGTTCAGAAAAAGTCTGCCATATGCTTACGCAATACATTGCCAAGCTAGAATTTAAGAGTTAATTCATTTATTTTTAAATAAGGGCTTTGAAATGTTACACATTACCACAAGCTCAAAAAGACTCTAAGTATAGTGTATCAGGACTGGCAGAACATCATCTTCTACTCTGTTGGGCTCCACTTTGACCTATTTCGACCAACATAAAACTAACTAACCAGCAGATAAGGTCAATTATTTTCTTCTGAATAGAATTTGTCTTATTAATTACCCTGGCATGTCCAACAGAGTATTCAAGAAGTGTGAAGACACTCTCAAAAATTGGTTCTTGAAATTTTGTTAATATGTATTTATATGGAGTTCAGCAAGGGCCTGAAAGTTCTTCGTTACTAACTTTTTAATATATTTATCTTTTTTTTGGAGAGGGATATGGGAATTGCCTTTCTTTCTTTTTGCTTTTTTCCTTTTCCTTTATAAAGATTAGAAATGCGCTGACAACTCTCCCTGGTTTTGCAAAGCCCAACAGTATGTATATGACATGAATTACAAGATATTAACACGTTATATAAAAAGGTGAGAGTGACGAGCCTTTAACAGGTGTTGTCATTAATCTCATTTAGTTAGCCACTAATGCTAGAAAGATGTTGATAAAAGTTTCACAGTCTGCTGAAAAAAAAATTAATTCTGGCCTGCTACATACACAGTCTGCCTATTTAATGAAAGGCATATTATACAGTTGATTTAAGTCTCATTTATAATGATTCAGTGTGTGTCACTAAATTTAGAGATGCAAGTTAAATACCAGCAATTTTAAATCAATAAATTCACCACTTAAAATTTAAAAAGAAAATTAATTTAATCAAATACAATGCAAATTAATCTAATCAAATACAATCTCTTCATTTGATATTTCTTGAGATGCAGAGCAATCTTTAGGAGCTAACTTACTCTCCTAAATAGTAAATAATCCCAATTGTACCTTGGTTCCTCCTATAAAGGACCTGTGTTTCACATTCCTATACATGGGTGGATCTCAGCACTAGAAAATCACCTGCAGGATCAGTGTGTAAATTACACACAAAAACATTATATATCAATATATGCTATTATTTTTTATATCATAAGCACAAGTGCTGCCACTCTTCTAGCAGGGTAGGAAACAGCAGAGACAGCTATACCAAACTAACAAACAAAAGACTGAATAAAAACAAGAGCAGAAACGTGTTTCCATGGAATCTATGTACAGCCCACAAAAAAATTACACTTGCTTTGTAAAGCATGGATGCATTAGGAAGATATTAAGATCTTGATATGAACAATTAAGGATAAGTCAGATCTTGCATATCCTACAATCTTCAGCATTTAGTATTACCTCATGCTACTTATCCGAACCGCTCACCTCAAGCCCCTTCTTTTGTTCTGCTATTTAGGTAGGTATGTTGGTACTTCATTTCATGTCACGATGCTATAAATATTCTCCCAGCATTACAGACCATAGATTACAAAAATATTCCATTTCACATAATGAAATGAATGTAATTTCAGTCATTACATGAGACAACTGGCATCAATGGCTTCCACAACTGGAAATCGATGGATCGCTTTATGTTGTAGCCTTATGCAACTGCACATAGAATTACTCATTTCTTTCGTTTATATTGTTTAGCAAGTAAAACCTAGATCTTGTGCAGAAAATAATGCTCCATCTTAAGTTCACCCTTTCGTTCACTGAAATAGATCTTGAAATTAGATGTGGGTTTTTAGACTTTCCAGTTTCACACAGCAATCCACAAATTTTAACAGGCACAGCTGAACAGATAGCTACAGTTTTGATTTTAAACATCGCTGTTCTTATGAAGTAGCAGCATATTTCTGTGATGTTGGCTGGACTTCTTTAAAAACATTCAGCCAGGTGTAGCCATTCTTTAGCCTCATTTTTTTGATCTGTAAATGAACACTAGAGGTTAAATCAGACCAACGTGCACATCTTTTCTAAAAATTCTGAAAGTCAGCAATGCAAAACTCCCCTTCCGAAAAGTCAGTAAGATAACAAGATAGATAAGATAGATGAGATACAAGTAGAAAAAGAAAGAACAGGAACATGCAAAGAAATTAAGAAATTAAATGTTCATATTTATAAGAACTTTGACACATTTTAAATGTTTAATACGCATAAGATTCATATCATCCCTTCCTCCTTTTACATCCCTCCCCCACCCACACTTGTGGTTCCCAAACATGCCTTCTTCCACTGTGCAGCCTGATTCTCTGTATGTCCTTCACATAGGTTCCTCTGATATAAGCTCTATACTGGAGATGGCAGCGAAACTGCAATTATATTTAATATTTTGTTGCTAAGTTTTTTGTTTTGGTGTGTTTTTTGCAGACATCAGCTCCAACCTGCCTGGGCTTGTTAGCTGAAACATGGCTAAACTGCCTCCAGGGACAACTCAAGTCTGAAAGCATCTCAACTACTTCCTCTCAACCTGAGCTCGCAAACTCTCACCTCCACGCTGTACTCCCAATACCGGCTGTGTTTAAGGAACAGTAAGGGGAGATCAGAGCACAGTTTGCTCCGAGCTGGCCTCCAAGACCAGGCTGACCGCACAAGCAGCCCCTGGGTGATGTCTGGGCCACCCCACCACAGTCCCCATTTGGGCTCTTTGAGGACTCATTAGCCCCAGCCTCGCACAAATGCCCAGATTCCCGACTCCCACCTCCCACACAGCCCTCGGCGCTGGAGGACCCACTGCAGGCATATGCAGCCAACCACAAAATCATTCGCCATGAAGTACAAAATGACCCATTTCACGTGCAACGTACATTTCTCTTCCATCAGTTCTCGGCACCGGGTTCCCCATCCACATACCCCACGTTCGCCCTTTCCTGGACGCTCTCCAGCAGGCACCATCCCCTCTCCGGGGAAAGCCAGCAGCGCTGTGCTCACCGCCCTGCGGCATGCTGCCACACAAACCGCCTTTTCCAGTTCCCTGCGCACAGGCTCTCCTGTATCTTCTCAAAGAGATAACGTGCAAATTCAAATTCTCTCTCCCCAGTTTGGCTAGTGCCCGTACTTTTTCACTTCTTTCAGACTAATCATCTCTAATCAGGGAAGCATCAACACAGCTCCAGGATGAAGATCCCCTGCGCCTCCTCCGTACCCCAATTCACTCCCTCCAGGCCCTGCCCTTCTTTCCCCAGCTCAAACTGAAGGGCACTTTCCTCTCTTAACAGGAAAGATTAAGCAAAACCTTTTCTTCAATATTCAGGCTACACCGTTCAGCAGTATGTGGAATTGGAGGGAAAAGCAAAAAAAACACACTGAAGCCATGGCATTTCAGAAATGCTCTGAACACTGTCACATTTCCAGAAGGAACCTGACCGGGGCAAGAGATTTCAGACTGCGTTAGGAAAGGCTGCATATAGAGGAGCCCTGCAGTTACTGATGCAAACACCCACCCACAATACAGTTTCGGTCCCGTTCTCAGCACAGACCCGAGGGTATCGGCACACCCCTGGGAGATGCCCCTTGTCCAAGTGCGGGGCAGGAGCCCTCCCTGCCCGGGCGACGGCGAGGCCGGCACCGGGTTACGGCGGGCGCCCCTAGCCCGGCCATCCGCGACGGGCCCAGCCCCGGCGCCCCGTCCCGAGGCCCTGCTCCGGCCCCGCCGCGCCCACCCCCGCCGGAAGCCGGGCAGCGCCCCGCTTCCCCCGCAGACAATGACAGAGAGAGGCCAGCCCGGGGGTTGGGGCACGGCCGCAGCCTCCGCTCGGCCCCCCTTCCCTGTCAGCGCCGCCGGCCCGGCGGTGACAGCCGCCCGCGGCCGCGCCAGCCCCGCTCCCTGCCCGCACCGCACCGTGGCGGCCCCTTCTCCCTCCACCACCCCAGAGCGGCCCGGGGCGCGGGCCCCCGCAGGTCCCGGGGCGGGAGGCGGCGGTCGGGCCTCCGCGGGGCGCCCCCGGGGGCTGCGCGTCCCGTCCGGGCCCGGAGCGGCCGCTCCTGCCGGAGGCGCTGCGGGCGGCCCCGCGGTGTCTCTGGGGAGGAGCTGTCAGAAAGCGCGGCCGGGCCGGGCCGGGCCGGGCCGGGCCGGGTCGCGGCTCCCCGGGCGGGCGGGCAGGCAGGGCGGGGCGGGGAATCCTCACCCGCCGTCGGCGCCGCGGCCCCCGCCGCCCCTCACCTCAGGGTGGGTCCCACGCAGGCCGTGTCGGTGCTCTCGATCTCCTGCAGGATCCGATCATGCTCGGGGAGACTCTCCGCCATCTTGGATGGGAGGGACCCGGCGGCCGCGCCGCTGCGGGAGGGGCCGGGGAGGGACCGAGGGCGGAGGCGGTCGCGGCGCCGGGCTGGGGGCGGCAGCAGCCGCCGGGGAGGGCTTCCCGGCGCGGAGGGGGGCGCGGGGGTGAGGAGGGAGGAGAAGGGGCGAGCGAGGAGGAGCAGGTCACACCGGGCCGCGCCCGCCCGGTTCGCCGCAGCTCGCCGGTGCCCCGCGGCCCTTGTCGGGGGAAGGGACGCGCCCTGGGAGCCCAGCAAAGCCCCTCTGTCCCCTGGGCATCTCCGGGCGCTAGTGTCCGGTAGAGACCGCGGGCAGCTGCCGCTGCCTGGCGCCACCCGCCCCGCCCCGCTCAGCGCCCTGTGACAGGTCAGGGACACCCAAAATCCGACTCCTCTCCCGGCCACGCTACGGATGGACCCGCCGCCCTTCCCGCGCCCCGTTGACGACGCTGCAGAGACGCCTTGAAGGCTTATAGGGTCAAAACCGGTCCTCTGGGCTGGTTCTGGTTTGTTTCTCAGGGTGGGGGTTTTTTTTAATTTATTTATTTGTTTTGTTTTGCTTTTAACTGCTCCCGCTCATGTGCACGCGGGCCGTGCTAGTCCCAGCAGGGAGGCGGCGGTGGGGCGGGCGCGGAGCGCGCTGCCACCGGCCGGCGGCACCGGGCCCGGGCGCGGAAGCTCTGCAGGGGTTTCTGCATGCAAGTTAGGTCACCGACTTGCGTCCTTCCTTTCTTTAGGTGATAGAAATTTGGGGGGCCGGGGTAAAAACAGAACAACCAAAAAGTGCACCTTTTTGTGCATCGGCTTGCTGCGTTTCACTAGAAACTGGCGTATTGTTTCCTAGTGCCCTCGAGCATGTGTACAGCAAAGCTTCGTTTTTCAATGAAAGAGGAATAGCCCATTTTCTATTTAAATTATACACTTGGTGGTTTGTGGCCAAAGATGAGCTAGTCCTTGGGTTTTGCATGCTCAGGAGACAGGATACACCTGCTTTCTGGGCAAAGTTATCTGCGCAGAAGTGGGAAGCCAACGAAAAGAAATAGGCCTGAAGTATGAAACTTCAGGACGATGGGTGGCTACTTTTCCAGTGAGAAACTGACGAGCAGTTTACAACTGTAAGTGCATCAAAGTCTAGACACCAGCCAGCTACAATTGTGTTTGGCACGCTTCCAGTTACTGTAATCAAACTCATCATCTCTCCTGCCCTGGTGCAGCTACACCTGGATGCTAGCTAATAAATGGCACCGAAGACTGGGCACATCTTGTCTATGCTTGTGGTTTTATCATATTCAGTGTTGATTCAGATGAATTTATTGATGACACCTACTAAATCAACGAGGGTTATTCCAAATGTAGACAAGTGCCTACAAAGTGCATGCTGCAGAAAGAAAATAGGAAAAATCCTACAGGCTACCGCTGCGGTAGTATTTCCTTCAAGAAATCACTCAAATGCAGTAACAATCTTCCCACGTTACTTTTTTTTTTCCCCATCATCAAATTACTGAAGTAATAGATTGACACATACATTTTTCAGGGTAAATTAAATTTTCTTTCTTTAGCCTGATAGTCACTGCAACCTGACGCCTACAGTGCCAGGCAGGCTATTTTTAAAACTCTTCTACAGATACTGACAATATACTTAGACACATAACATCATAATCTTTTATGTATCACTTTTTTGCAGGGATGAATGTGCAGAGGAAATTTTTTTCAGTTGCACTTTTACCATTAAACAGTTTCCATGAGCTGCAAATGAAAAAAATACTAAAATCTTCAGTACTTAGGAATATCAACAGTAAAACCTTAAGTAGTTTTGTCTTTAGTGATTAAAAAAAAGTTGCATTTATTAAAAATCTAAGAATAAGAAGCAATTAATTCTTTAAAAATGTAACATCAAACTAAAAACACTGCTACACAAAGCAGCAAATTTCCCCTTGTTTTCATGTTTAAGAGTAATTTCTTTCTTCACAGAGAATTTGGAGCCAGCCTTCATGAACAGATAGCTTTGTCCTGGTGAAAAGAAAGAGCTGAGTAGGTGACCTTGGTTTGTATTTTTTTCATTTAGGGCCAATCACATTGAAATTAAATTCAACTTTCCTGTAGACTTCAGGGTCAGGAAAACAAAGTTTCTAATATATTGGTGAAAGAACAGCTATAGAATGGAACAAATCCATCATGAACAATGTAATATTATCTAAAAGATGCATACCTTAGAGTGGTTCCAAGAGGCAGCTCGAAGGACTGGATCTCAGCAAGGGCATTTTCATATATCTGATCTTTGTTTTCTTCTAGATACAATTCTGACAGATTTGACTTGCTTTTCCTTGCCATAGATTAGCATAAAACTAGTCTAACTTTAGGAGAGGACTTTTATTCTGATTATTATCGTTGACTAAGTGACTGTAGTCAGCAAAACCAGGCATGAAAAAACAGATCCTGCGCTAACCTCGTGACTCCTGAGGACTTTGTGTCCAAGAATGGTGCACAGCTGCTGTTTTCCTGTCTGCTGGTAACATTTGCCTTGTATGCAGTACCCAGGCCTGCACAGCCTTTTTTGTGTGTGCGTGCAATTTATTTATCTTAACAGGAAATTTACTGGCAAAAATAATATTTTTACATCCTTGTAATAGTTCATCAGTAACAAATATTAAGCCTGAAATTTAGTCAGTTTGAAAACACAGTTTTAAAGTCATTTCAGACACTAGACATCAATGCTCAATTTCTCTGTTAAGTTTTATGAGATTAAAAATAATTTTTTTTTAAAAAAATTGTATTTTTCCTTTTGCTGTATAAAAAGCCTGCACACACAAGAAGTTAGCTGGATTTATGAAGCAGGTTTATGGACCTTGTAAAGCAGACTGGAAAAGCAGAGAAACTTTCACATTCTCGTCTTTTTCCTTTTCAGCATTAGTAGATGCTACTTATAATAACAGAGTGCAAAAAAAGCTCTGGGATAACTGTGGTTTTTATATGAGTGTGCAATAAACAAAACTCTTACTAATTCATTACCTGCATGGAAGAAGAAGAAAATGGATAAACTCCTACAAATGTTGAGAGCAGTGCTACTGTCAAGTCGTCGTTATGATGATGGCAAAGAAAATGCTTTGCACAACTGCCACCAATTACTTTAATTTCAGGCAGTTATTTCAAACATGAGACTGGAGTTCTAGATCTTTTAATTTAAACAACTTTTTAGCAGCCTAATTCAATATTACGTGGCATAGTCGATTTGGTTATTTTGGATATTTCAAAGGTTTTAATCAAAATTTGGCTCCTATCTCAGTACTGCTCCTGACAAAATTGATGAGTGTCTCGATACTCATGGTGCAGTTAACTGTTAAATGCAGAAAAACAGAAATTACTCATTTCTGACCAGGGTGATATATCGTTTATTCACTTCTCTATGCCCAGCGGGAACACTGAGGAGATGAGTTCATGTCAGTAGCAGTGGGATAGAGCTCTAAAGGCTACAAAGAGTTACACACGTACAAATCTGTAACGCATTCCCTTGAACATATTTATTTCCCTACTTTAATCACCTGTTTATTTTTAAACCAAAATTAAGCAATTGCTTTGTTAGTGTTAATACCCAATACATTTCCTGCTTTCGTGTTCTGATCAGAATTGTGAGCCATTTTCACACCTTTCACAAGAAATGGGAGCCTGTGATTGACCCATCCAGCCACTGGATGTCACACAAATGCAGGTGAAAGAATATCGTAACTACTTGTTCTAATCTTAACAGACACCAGATTCGGTATTAATTTATCAGTTATGAAGTGAC
The DNA here is from genome assembly GCF_964195595.1 of Calonectris borealis. NCBI lineage: Eukaryota > Metazoa > Chordata > Aves > Procellariiformes > Procellariidae > Calonectris > Calonectris borealis. Next base: position 26,259,674 of record NC_134318.1, read on the forward strand.
ACTGTGAAAGTAAACTGCAAAAATTATTACACTGAATAAGCTGAAGCTTAAGCTTATTCACGTGATATAGAAGAACGAACATCTGCTGCCACTGTGGCAGAGCACAGGCAGGCCAGGTAAATCGGAGACGCCTTGGACATCTACACCCAGCCTTCACACACCGTGGCTTGCAAGAAAAATAGGATGCAGTGATGGGAGCATGACGCTTTATACAGAGCGCTTTTGTGAACATTTTGAGGTGATTTTAAGTGAGTTCAATACTTACAGAGGCTTTGGGTACAATTTCTTCTTCCTTCTTTCCCAAAACCTCGCGCAGAAGCTTGCTTTAGGAATAAATCAACCAAAATAAACAGTACTCTGAATCTGTTGTGCAAATAATGTTGTACGTATCACGGCTGCCTGGAAATAAATATGTTTAACAGCAAAGCAAAACAATGTAAAAAGAAGCAAACAAATACAAAAGTGAGTGACCAAGAAATAGGCAGGTGTTGCAGTCTGTTCGGTTGTGGAAGTGGGTGTTGAGGTACCTTGGTTCTCTGTACTGGGTTAGACCAAATTGCACCAGCCCAGTTGCTTGGCTCTCCAGAGTGGTTTACACCCATGCTGAACCTGTATAGACCATGACATGTGGAGAAACATCTAACGTATAGTGGTGGACCTGTAGCTGACCCCAGATCCATGCGCAGGAGTCCGCTAATCCCTGCCAAAAGCCCTTTCTGCTGCAGGTGATCCTGCTTCTTCCCCAAGCTGTCTGTCCAACCTGCGCTCCCCTTCTCCGTTTCTGTCTCCTACTCCTCCCCACCTCTTCCATAATCCTGGTGCTGCTTAGATGTGCCCAAACTTTCAGTTGTACATGAGCTTTTCCTTTTTCCAGCTGAGTTCAGGGCCACTCTCAAAGGGCTTTAGGGAACTTCCTCGTCCAAGGAAATCAAGTTTTTCTGCAAAAAGGCAAAAGGACAAATTCGGTACTTTGACATGACGCAAGCTGATACATTCATCAATTTCTGGCAGAACAGTGTATCTCTACTTCACAACCATACGTAACACACTCAGAGGCTGCAGCTAAATAGACTATCAGCAAAGACAGTGCCAAGTATTTAATTTTTTTTTTTTTTAATTTAATTTACGGTACTCCCCATGCTGAAAGGGACAGTAGGAATTATCGTTTCTGAGGCACCATTCTTGTACTAGTTGAAATTTAACCAGGTCAAGAAGCCTGAGAAAGTATTCATCTGCTAGAAGTCCCTGACAGAAAAAGGGAAGATATTTTCTGTGCTTGTTAAATTCTCGCTATTTTTGTGAAGGAGGTATTTCATTGCCTGAACAGGCAGAAACCTCAGGGCCTGTGAGCTGTAAAGAGAGCTGCTGTCATCTTTCCAATCATCCTGAGATTTTCCTTTGAAAAAATATGCCAAAGCACCTATTTCTTGCTGAAGGTATAAAAATGGTTCACAACTCTGTATAGAATAAGAGGGAAATTGAGGCAAATATCAACAAGATTGTGAAGCAGGATGCAGAGGCTTATCTAGAGCAAACCCACTTTCGCCACATCCTTTCTCCCTTTCCTCCCCTAATTCCTACTGTTTCCCAACCCCAATGGGATACCAGAGGGCCAAGAACTGCTGGTTTAAATCCAGCCTGCCTGTGTTAATGCTTTAAAAATATGTTTTACCCACATGACAATTACAAAAAGAGTAGCATGTGCTGTAGTATAGAGTCATCCCTACTGGGTATGTAATTCCAGTGTAGATTACTTTTTCTTTTAAATTACCAATGCAAGATTAGCAGCATCAAGTCATCTGTGGTTTGTTTAATTTTCTTTCCCAGTTGGATTGGAATCCATTTTGAATGATTCATGGAAAAGAGGGAAGGGGGGAAAATGTCCACCCTCAAATGGAATTACTATAGATAATTTTCACATGCAATGCCATCCATAACAAATGACTTCATTGGTCATTGCCCGGATATCTCCTCTTTACATCCCTCCACAAGGACAACAATGGCATTAGTCATTTCTCTGGCATCTCCTGCTCTGGTGCTGCCTCCTTTCCTGGGCTCATCACAACCTGGACCCTTGCAAACCAGCTCATTCTCCCTAGAACCTGCACCGGCTGCTCCTGTTCCCCTTGTGCCTGCTTCTTTTCTGGTGGCCAGACCTGTTTCTGCCTGCCTCTTGGATGAAGCATGGTGGCAACAACCCTGTCAAACGGTTCTTGGGAGGGACAGGGCGATATGGAGCTGCTGGAATTACCACTGCCATCTTTTGCCTCGGTGCAGCTGTGCTTTAAGAAATTTTTTTTAGCTTCTTGATGAATTCTGCCATCAGAGATTTACCAGGAGGAAGAAGGGAACTCTAACTTGTTTCCTGCTCACCTGCCCTGAATACCTCTAATCACCAACATGCACTTACCCGTACCTCACCATCAACAGTACAGCTCCATCTAGCTCAGCCTGGCCCATTTGATCAGGACAAACTGATTTTTCTCAAATATACCATTGAAACTTTGGAATGGGAAGCTCAGACTAATACAATGTTCAAGGCTATGCCACCAGGAATCAGCCACCTTTGCCCAAGCAAATATAGCAAGAGTAGCTATGCAGGAATAGGTAATTCAGTGTAACTTATGCAGTAATAACCTATGTACAACACAGGCTGGGCTGAATGGAGTACTTGGAGAGTATCAGCTTGAGCTGGCAGCAACACATTGAAGACAGCAATCTTTTCTCTATAAAAAGGGACTTCTGGTACCTTTCTAGGCCTCTTCATTCATTATACACAAAAAAACTATTCTTGGAATTTTTCATTTTTTGAGATAAAACCATGCAATTGTGTATGAAATAGGAGTTTTTAAATAATTTTAATAAAAGGTATACTGGTTACATACTTCTTATGCTTTGATCTTTATAATCTACTGCTTTTTCAGACTAAGTACATCTTGGACACATTAATAAATTTGATATTAACCTTTAGAAACTATAAGATAACCTTTCCCAGATTAGGTAGAAGGCCTCTGTGTATGATTCACAGCCATTTGCTGCAAATGAATATGTTTTTAATTGTCCCAAATGCACCTCATTATGATAAGGGTTTGCAGGACAAACTGTGCTTTAGGTTATTGCACATAAAATTGTTATTTCTATTTAAAAATAGCATTTATTGTCAGGTATTACATACACACCATAAGCCCAGGGAAATGTGTTAGGAATTGTTTTAGTGCTCAAAGCACTATCATGACTAAAAATCGGACTTTTCTAGAACTGAATTGCTACTGTCTCTCTACAGTGCATTACTACTGAAACATCTCTAGCAAGCATCGGATAAAATGTATTCTTTTAAGGTTGCTGACTTTCCTTATTACTCCATATTGCCGGTATATTACATACCGGCAGGGAAATTACTTCATTTTTTCAGAGCGTTTAAGTGAACTATGCTTGAATTGTAGTCAAAATCTGTAAATACGCTGCTGTTTGCTTTAATTACATTGGATTTAAGAATTGGACAGCATATATAACAATCTTCACCAAAAGATCGAGGAAATAACATTCTATTGCACATTTACACCTGCTATTTTTATAGTAAATTGCTCAAAACAACACACATCTCTCCCACTAGGAGGGCAGCGCATCACTAACTACTTTTGACATTTCATTGACATCTTACAAATGCCTAAAAATATCAGGAGAGATCCTCAGCTGGTGCTGATGTTGTCTTTGTAAAAGTCAATAAGGCCATCAAGACTACTGGCTGAGCAGAGGCACTTCTGTCTGGCAGCAGCGGGAATAAGAGGAGAATCACTCTCATCATACTTGTTTATATAATACTGGGTGCCATTGAGGAACAAGTACTATTTCATTTTCATTACAACATACAGACCACGAAATAATGCTCAGCCCCAGCTCTGGGCACATGCAAAAAGTAATTAACAGTTCAGACTAAATACTAATGTATTTAGCAGTATTTAGTACTGTATACTAAATACTACTGTATTTTAACACAGCGTTTGAATTTCAGATTTGAAGGAGACACTGCTTAATAACGTTGGATAATAGCTTACAAAGTAGCTTCTTTATCGTTCTCCAGAACAAAACACTGACGCATAAAAAAATTTTCTCTCTGCTTACTAGTGCTTTTAAGGAACAGGCGTCGATTAAAACCCCGAGTCAAGGACGTGCCCTGGGAGCCTGAGGGCTTTGCTTCCTTGTAGGCAGCGAGGAGCTGTATTACAGATGCTGCCCTGGAGGACGTTGCTTTTCTGGAACACGAGGGCTTTTTTTCTCCCCACATTAAGAGCATCTAGTCTTAGATAACCACAGTGTTTAAATTCCTTATGTAACCCAGGAGAACTTTCCTGAGAAAACCAGCCCCTGTTCTGGTTTGGGGTATGAGCGAGTCAGAAATTAAAATGACTTTTGAGGTTAGGACGAGTGTATGATGGACATCTGACTGGCGATGGCCAAGTGACCCCAGCTTGGCGAGTTGCACTGTCAGCTGGACCACAGTGACTGACAGACACCGTGTCCGCTCTGAGCCCATCCTCACTGCAAACTAAAGCACTTCAATTGAAACCACCACAACTAGCCACTCAGAAGTTTGATCATTTTTAACATGGCCTATATTCTTTAAATGCTTTTAGGGAAAAAAAAAAATCCCTTGTCTGAATATAAGCTTGGATCACTTTAGCTAACAATTAATTAATCTAAATGTCTCCATAGGCATTTTCAGTCTCTCAGGTTCTTATTTCAGTTTAGTTAGAACTCCACCTAATTGACCTAAGTGAAATAACTCTGCCTTAAAAAAAGGAATATTATCAGATAGCTTTTTGCACCAGTTTCTGCAGGTCAGGCTTATGCTTCTGCTACATCCTCCACTCGTGCTTCACTGAAGTTTGCAAGAGGGGATAATTAACGTTAGCTTACCACTGCATGATGGTTGGTATTTTAATTATCCTACCAGTCAGACCTGGCCAGAGGAAATCTTCAGAATTAATTTTGCTGAAAAGCCCATGCCTACCTATTTAGTAGTGTTAACAACAATAAGAAAATTTAGAGGAAGTATCTTGACAATAACTCCTGCTTAGATAACCTGGGTTTTATTACTATGAAAGATAACAAAAAAATTTGCCAAATAGTACTGTTCTTCAAGAGAAAATCTTTTTTCCAGTAAATGAATGCAGGAATCATTACTTACAGTATCACACCATACTAGCTGATTTTTGGTAATATTTCCTAGCTATATTCAATTAACATAGCAGGTTAGACCTTGCAAATCAACATTAATAGCTCTGAAAGGAACCGCTTGTTTTTTGAGAACATTCCAATCCACAAACACTTTTTCCAGTGAAAACTGAACAATTACAATAAGACTCTGTTTTGGTAAGAAAATAGGAAATGATGCTAAACAAAAGGGAATGTTTATTTAGAAATTCCAAGGCCATTAATTTAAATTAAGAAACTGTTTGTGCTCAGAGACTATAATCAAAAGGTGATGTGAATCATTGATCACAAAAGAACTTCATAGATAAGGAGCAAGTGCGGTGCTGGGTGATTGTATTATATATTAACAACTTTCATGAGCAGCTTTTGCTGATTCATTTGGCAGGAAGTGAGCTGCCAGGAGAGATTTCTAGGGGAGGAACAATCAACAATATTTTCATATAAAATAACCTCCAGTTACTGTATTGTTCTCACAACATTTGATAATGAATGCTTTCCTGTTTAAGAAAAAAAACATAAATCACGAAAACAAAGGCAGATCTGGTTTAGTGTTACATAGCTATAAATACACAGGCGGTCTGGCAGAGTAAGGGAAGGGTCTGATCAATTAAAAAATTGGAAAGCTGGTAAGTACTCCTTGTGAAATTGCTGCACAGTTGGGAATTAAAGATACGGTAACTGCTATTCTTTTTGGAGGGAAAAAAGTCTGTGCCTTTATCTACCTTCTCGGTAGGAAGCTCACTGGCCCTGGCACGGCCGGGATTTCCTCCAGAAAGCAGTACTTGGTTTCCACTCAGGAGACCAGGACCTCCATGGACACAAAGCTGAGGCACACTGGGGGCTAGCACCGTGCTGGGAGGCCGTTACAAACGATAGGGGAGCTCGATGCTTCAAAAATTGACACTGAATCACCATAGGCAGACCCAACACAACAGGACAGATCCAAAACCCCAGGATACGGATGTCACCAAGCCAGCCCCAAGCCCCCCAGCACGCTCCCAGGGCACGCACCATGGCACAGTGGCAGCTTGGCCCTACCAGCAAGACGGCTACAACAGCAGCACAGCGAGCCAAGCCAGCGGGTCCCTGCCGCTCTGCCAGGGTGAGGAGAGGTTGGTGGGGTTGCGTTATATATATTGCATTATAGCTAGTCCACAGCGGGTGAACGTGGTGAGCCCACAAGTCCTCCGCCATCTGGCCCGTGCCGAGGATGATTTGCTCACAATTCCAGCAGGGGTCATTTAGCTTTCTTAAACTCTTTCATTGCTGCCGCTGGTACAAATAGACAAAAAAATACGAACGCCTATAACTAATCTTAGTTATAACTTGATCTGTGATGGGACTGCCCAAACACAATGCGTTTGGGAGCACATGGTAGAGAAAAGAGGATGGGAGAGAGAGAGCATGTACCAAGGAGCCCAGGAGAGTAAAAGATGCTGCAGTATATCTTAGAGCAGAACCTACAAGTGCCTATAACCGGCTACCAGTTAGATGTTATTCACGACCAGTTGTGTAGCTCTTTAACGCAGACTTTCCTATTATAAGATTTTCTACAGTACTTGTCCTTAAATGTGCAGTAACTAAACAGGGGCAGATTTAGGACGCAATCTATTAGAATGACTAATAAAGGTTTTAAAGAAATTAAGAAGGAAAAAAATAGACTCCAAATGAGTTAGCCATTGTGGATTTTCATTCAGCACAGCACCTGGCAGCGTTCTGATTCAGCATTTTTGTTTTTTTCATTATAAAATATATAGCTCTTCTCTGACTCAGGAAGTACTAATTAGGCAACTATGGAAATATATTATTGCAAAGGAAAAGTGCCATGAAATTCCATTAATTTTATCACAAATGACTACCACAGAAAGTACTGATTATCAAAATACTGTCAGTCAAACTTATAAAACAAAGATTCTAAAGAAAGCATTTTGAGAGTTTTTTATTAGAACCTCTCGAAGTATTGTGATAGGTCAGCAAATTTAATTAGCATAACTGGAGCCTGAAATCAAGATAACAATCAAGATACAGCTTGTGTACAGTTAATGTAAATACAGACTTCAGAAAATGGTTTAAAATATCAGACATTGATGCCAAATAAATACTCACACTCTCACCTCTGCTGGTTGATCTCATCCTGAGAACATGGACATCACATCTCTCTGTAACAATCCATTATAAGATTTAGGCTGTCCTGATAATGTGGCTCATCCGAGTGACAACTCAACCAACAAGTAACTATAGTCTGCCCAACCAGCACTGCCGGAAAGACAAGCTTAAATAATTAATCATGGCAAAACACAGATAGTGGAAACTTCAGAAATTCCTGATTTGAGAATCAGTTGTTAATAACAAAATACTTGAAACCATTCACATGCAAATACTGTAACTGACCAAGACAATGAGGATACCTTAAGCAAAAAAAATTTACAAAACTGCAGAACAACAAATTACATTCAACAATGTAAACAGAGTTTGGTAATTAAAGATCTATTATTTAAAGTCCAAATGATGATTTAAATTGTATTTTCCCCTTTGCATACAGCAATCTACCTGAGATATAGAGAGGCATCAAAAAGATCTCAGGAAATACTATCTATTCAGTGGAATTAATTAATAACAAATGCAGAGATTTAACACAACTTATCTCCAATTAGCCAGGAAAGACAATAAAGATATCTGGGACATGTTAAGAATAAAACCAAAGCATTTGTCATGTCAGGCTTTACATTAGGCAGCAAGAGGGATGCATTGAGAAGGTTAAAAAGGATTAATTCCTCCATTCATTAGCCAGAGAGGTACATTTTTATAAGACAAACCAATAAAAGAGACTTGCAAGATGCAATCCATGGAAAACAGGGTAATACTGAACCTTCACCAGTACTGGGAGGATTCAGATTTGCACTGCACATAATGATTCTAAAGAACTTAAAAAGCAAACAATTATCTGACTCAGAATAATTGATAATGATAACTTAAGGTATTTTTATTTTCTCTGCTCTTACTTTATTACTAGTAGAAGAAACAGTCCTGCAGTCAGACAGTCCTATTATTTGTTTAAAAAATTGTCAAGCTGAAATAAAGGGTGACTTAATATATTTATATACTCATATATTTTTATATTTTATAATTTTAGGTAGTTATCAAATAAATATATATATCTTTTCTCTCTATTAACAGGCATTAGAGAAATGTTTAACTGCGTCACTTTATAAAACAAGTCTTGACTTGCTTCATAGATTTCAAGTAAAGGAGAAACGTGCACCTTCCATGATTAATCTTCTTAATGACTAATTATGCCTGGAGATGCTGTCCCACAAGAAACTTGTATGTTAGCCACTGCCTGCCACGCTTCTCCCCCATCTCTCAGTCTAACGTAAGCTTTAAATTTACGCTTCCCTTTTCCTCTTAAAGGCCACGTGTCATTTTCAGAGGTTATAAGCCCAGCCGCGTAAATTCTGTCACCTGAAATGTAGCATATAACATTGTCCGCCAGGTCTTCTCCAAAACCTTAGGGGAAAATTTGCTCAATAGAGACACAAAGTAATTAAGGCTTCAGCCTTTTTTTTTTTTCCTTCCCCCCCCCCCCCCCATGCTTTGACTACAAACTTGCTTTCAAAAGGCACACAGGTGTTTTCCTTGCCCAAGACAAGCTACCGACAGACTTGGAGCCCACCACAGACCACTGTCCAGGCACAATGGGAAGGAAAACCAGCCTTAACTCTGAATTTTCCTGTGTGTTTAAATCAGACACTTAATGATTTTTTTTTTTTAAATGTAGGGTTTGAGTTTGAATAGTACTTTAAGCACTAAACTGTCTCCTTAATGTTTGGAGGGGATTAAGTTCAGAGTTCATTGTGTTGTCTGTCATTTTAAAAAGATTAGATAGTTTAGTTCGGCTCCTACTGGCAATGTAAAAGTCTCTGTATTTATTGACTGTCTGGAGTCATTATCAAAGCTTCTAAAACCAATCGACACCTTGTAAACAAAAGTCCCATTATTTTAGTGATCCTGATAAGATTTACATGGTACCCACATTTTTGTTATGATTGATTGAACTGTTAGAGATATTCATACTGTAACAGGTTATGTGATAAATGATTAAAAATTCAATTAGCAAATTAAGCTTTACATTGGTTTGGAAAACGTGAATGAATGTAACCCTTCCTAGTCTATGTCAGATATAACTTGTAGTTTTGGGTTTGGATCGGGAAAATTCTGAAAGGTTTCAAATATTCTTCCAGGAAGAAAGATCCTTTCAAAGGGAGGAAATGATATTTTAAACTTGGGGATTTTTCTAGCAACTGTTAGTAAACTGAGAAACAATATCATGTGGAGGAGTTTGATGTACTAAAATAGTAGATTATGGTCATGTAGTAGGAAAGCTGTACACCACTAAACTACTACTATATAATTGTTAAATTGTGTGAACTATTTATTTTTCAAATAACCATATAAAAGTCAAGTTGAATTAGAGGACCAGACTTTGAAGAATCATTCTCAAGAAATGACTGAAGGGTTTTAGTTGGTCTACAAAGTGGCAAAGCTAAATGACAGGGATGTCAACTGAACAATCGCACTGTAAATATTACTGACATAAGCAGTCCTGTTGACAATGCCCCAGGACTTGCATTTCTAAGTCAGATGCTATGAACACAGCAATGCATTGCAGTGTATTTCTGAAATAGAATAATGCATTTCACTGTAATTTTTTAGAAGAAGATTGATTATTAAATCATAACTCATAACTGACAGACTAAGCAAGTTCAATTTGATCTGAGAATTTTGGCATAATTTTTATAACCATACTGTCACGGCAATGTTCTTTTCACCATGATCATGTAAGGAGGTAAGTTAAGGTACTCCAGGAGAGGTAAGAGCTTTTCTTGGACCTGACGACATAGTTGGTTAAAAAAAAAAGTTTCTGAATACCCAACTTATGCTGAGCACATCATGTAGGGCTCTGACATAAACTGGTTTTAAGGAAAGCCTGTTGCTATTGAACTTCAGCTCACATTGTGCAACAAGTCACTTTTTGTGGCGATCCTTCTGCTGAACTTTTGTTTGCTGACGTTTGATAAATACTTGCTACTGCAGATGTTAATCAAATGGTGTTAATAAATCAAATCAGTTTGTTAAAACCTCATGTGTTGACAGTGCCAAGGTATCCTGTAATCTATGACAAAAGGATCAATAGGAGCACATGAGAACATTACCACTGTGGGACAATATTGATTTTTGTCGTAGAAATACTTACTTAGCTCCTGAACCAAATCATTAAAATCAATGGAAAGTCTCCCATTGACTTCATTGGGCTTTGGGTCAGGTTTTTAGACTGACAATTCTTGGTTCAGGTACTGCTTTTTGAGTTTGCAGGTGTAGAGTAGAATGGGGTCCTGATCCTTAATGGCAAGTTCCAGGCATGCCTGTGAAGCAAATAACAAGAAATACTCCCGGGGATGGTTCCACTGCATGGTTTCTTAGGAAATACAAATTTAGAAGGTCTGCATGATAGGCAAAAATTTAATCTCCCTCCATTATTACTACTTCAGTTTGTGTGACTTGGTTTTTCAAACTTAAATCATCCCCTTTTTCGTCATATTTAAACACAATGCTTTAAGTAATGCCCCTTCCCATTTGAATAATTTCTCAAAGAATTTATAGCCTTCAAGGTAAAGGTCTGTGTAATGGGATTATAACCATAACAACTACACAATAGCATCATTAAGGGTACTTCAGTTGCATTTACTTTCCCAGTGCTTGAATTTATTGCTACACTGTAAAGCCTCTATTCAGAAAAAAATACATTTAGCTCAATTTATAGAGCTGACTTTGCCTGAGAGAGATTAGAGCTAAAATGATTTGAGATAGAATCAAAGAATTCCATCTTTTTAATTAGTCTGTTAAAGGCAGGAGCACCTAATACAAATATTTAACTCTGTTGTTGAACACTACTGCCGAAGTCATGAAGAGGAAATTTATAGGGAGCTCTAAAGCCACTTGACAATTATTTTCTTGGGTTATGACTTCTCAGATTGCTGTTTATTGCCAATAGCACTACGTTTTGACATAAATAGGATTCATGGGATTAGTGCACTGTCCTGGTAAAGATGTTTAATCTTCACTTTAAATGAGTAAGAAGTGCCTTTAAACAAGGTTAGCTATTTTTATACACACTAATGAATCCCTAGCTAAAAAACCTTTTTGGTCAGATGCCAGGCTTGCCTTGTTACCTGCTGTTTTCAGTAAATATAACGCATGAGGTGAAGAGGGGGAAGAGGAAGGGAAATTACTATTAATGTTTTAATAAGAAAGAAGACATTAACCAATACTGCTTAAAATACTTCAGCATCAATGGGATTAAAAATGAGAAAGAAGAAAAAAATCCCTTGGCCACTAAGAAGCGAGTTCAAACCCAGACAGTTTAGTGTTTAAAAAAGTAATTTGAACATTTGGGGGGGGGGTTTAATAAGCTTAATAAACTCGCTTTTTTTTTTTCCTGACTGGACTGAAGCACAGCAAGCCTTAGCAGAGAGCTAGAGGCAGGATTATCTCTCAGTTTTAGGGTGAGCCCTTTCAAGCAGAGTTAAAGAATGCTCATTATTCATAATGGGATTTGCTTTGCGAGAGCCCAAACAATTCCAAAACTTCCAGAAAAACAAGGGACCCAGGCTCCCTGACTGTTATTTCATCATTCCTACTGGTTGCAAGATAGCAAGCATTTTAAGATCACTTTAAATAGTTGAATACAACACAGAGCTGCTTGTTGTTGGAGTCTTTTAAAGTCCCGTGCCATAGGCAGTCAACATCTTTGAGATAGTCTCAGGAGCACTTTTTACTGAGCCTTTCAATTCTCCTTCCTTAGCTACAGGGGTCATTGCAGCACCGTTTGCAGGATGAACATACCATACCTGGGCATTCCCAGCACAAACTTCCCATTGAGGTAGGTATACATTTGGGGAGGAGACACGCATGATTCTGTTTTAAAATTTGCTGGTTTCAGCTAGTGAATCAGGAACCCTATTTACGCATCTATGGCTTCCCTCACTGTCAGGGTACAGCTGACTTCTATTTCTATAAGGCATCAGAGGCTGCACTTACGCTAGGAAAATAATCGGGGTGGGGACCTTTTTGTGGCTCTGTGGCAAATGGCACAGCACAGCTCCCATCCACGCATCTAGACAATCTCCTGCTGTGTAACAGTATGGCCTCATACTTTCTGACCTCTGGGAACCAAGTCATGGCTTCTGCCCTGAGGCATGCCCGGGCATTACAATGAGGAAAGCTGGTTGTTACAAGTGACAACTGCCAATAAAACAAAACAGACATTACAGGCCGGTGTTCACCCATATGGATGCAGCCAGGCAGATGACCATGGGCTCTGTGATCCACCCTGAGACCTGACTGTACCCAGGATAGCAGTGTGGCCGCTGTCCCCGACAAATTTTCAAAGGGCCAGAAGGTCAGAAATCCACCGACAGGCACCATTTCCCAAAGGGAAGCGGGAAGAATGTGCTGAGAATGCACCCTCACAACCCCTGGCCCTAAATATCCCATCGGGTCAAGAACTTCCCCAGGGTCCCAGCACAAAGTAACTGGGCTCTCCTGCCTCAAAAACATTGCAGAGTCCAGCCGTGCAAAAAACAGAAAAAATTTGCCCAATAGTATTTAAAATCCCCCCCACCCAACCATGAGAGACACCTGTGGGGCAGGGGCAGGGAAGGGAAGCAGCAGCGGAAGCGCAGCCCCCTCCTCACTTAGGGGGGAAGCCAAACCTCCAGGGTGGCCACCCACGACACATCGCTGCAGCCTGGGCAGGGCATGCCTTGGAGCTGGATTTGGGAATTGTGTGGTTTTCCCAGGCTGAAGGACTCTGCAATAGAGAAAGCGCTCTCCCTGGTGGGTCTCTTCCTGAAGTTCTCATTCTGTACATTAGGACAAGTTCTTGTTTTTCATATTGAAAAAATGAATTTTTGGTCATTTCTGATTTCTATCATGAGGAACAATGATGTAATGCCTTCTGATTTTGTGTGACTGCCAGGAAGATGCTAAATGACTTCTTGGTGCCTTAGAAGTGTGCCTTCTCACATCTCATGTTCCCAAAAGTTAACGTACAAATTCATCAATGTTATTAGGGCACCAAATGCAAAGAAACGTATTCATGATCTGTCGCTTCTTGCAGAAAATGTTCTCATCTGCTTCTCCCTTATTTTAACTTACAGATTTTGAGACAGTGTAATTCACATTTGTAGGCCACTGGTCTGTTCGGGTTAATTCTTGTTAATTCCTAAATTTCATAGGAGAGCAACATAGAAGCACTTTGTCAAATTCAGAAATGCCTGGTTAAGAAAGTAGAAAAGTCATATTTCTCTCCACTCCCTCTGTGCTCCCTTGTGAGAACCCCAACTATATTAGAATGAAGCTGTGATCTTCTCTGCCAAAACAATGTAGCAATATTTCTGAAAACTGGTGAACGATTGTTAAAATTCATCCAGGGCATTTTGCAAATACAGAAATAATTTCAAGATAAAACATTCAGATTGCATTAGTAATACAACTGGTATCAAATACCATTCTTCACCTATTTTAACTGCCTTTTTTGTATAACAATTCTTCAAAAACATTAGAAGCTGTTCTACCTAGTTTTACAATGCCTGAATCAGTGATGTCCTAGCAACAATTCATGCAACAATGAAGTCGTGCCAACAGATCCCATATTTTTCGGGATTCATCAGATCATTCTTTCTGCACATGGAGTTTTCATAATTCTTCCTCCCCTATATACTACAGTGTATGGAATCATGAATTACAAACTCCAAAAATGAAAGTTCATACCTGTTTTCAAATATATAAAAGCACCTGTCATTAAAAATTAAGATGTTCAGCCCTCTACAGGTTAGAAGGCAGTGGAGTTTAGCAAACACGCTAGGGTATGTACATAGAGCTGACATCTTTTAAACAAGACCAGAACTATTCCACTCTGCTGAAGTCCCTTACAGGTAACCCATGAGCATATTTTAATTAGATTATTTTGATGTCATACTTGAGCACAGTTGTGCAAGGGGACACACAGCTGGTATCTCATAGCTGAAGGGAAAAAAAAGTCCTACATTGAAAATAATGAAGCATATAGCAAAAGACAATTACATCATTCTGGCTGGTGCACTTGTATTTACCTTCTGCTAATGGCACGGTACAGCAGACCTGGTGAGATATTCCTCATTGTACTTGCTGGTTAATTTAAGAGACAATCACTCATTGACTAGTGCCAAGAATTCAGGGTTGAGGATCGTGAGTTGTCTCTCCCTATGGCATTTATGTGGTTAACCAAGGCCTATACCCACACACTCAGCCACCAGTTGTTAATGTGCTAAGAGGTCACTAGAGACTCCCAATTTCTAGAGGTCTAGACAGGCTGTAAAGACGGGAGTGTTTAGCAGAGTCCTGGTTTTTATAGACTCAGGAGCATCCTACTCACAAGCTGTAGAGAGATCTACTCCAACATGAGAAGAATCCTCAAAAACCAAACCAATCTCCCATCCCAATCCCTCAAAACAACTTAACAATGATTTTGTGAAACAATGATCAGTGTGAAGAACATCTGTATGTTACCTACAGAAACTCTTGTTTAGCATAAAAACCCACATTTTGATAAATCAGATTCTACACAACCATACAGACATAGGTCTCCTTCTTTCCATCAGTCCTTTAAAACAGAACTGGCCTATCTAAATCAAATACGCAGTTCACCAGGCAAGGACTTAAAGTCATGAACTTACTCAGATAAGGACTACTGTCAAGTTCTTTAAAACTGTGCAACTAACTTTGAACTCCTTAAAGTTGGTTTATATTCAATATTGAATCCAATCTTAGAACCTCATCCACTACTTTGTTAATCCAATGCAACTCTTCAGAAAACTGTGCCTACATAACATATCCAATCATACCCAAAACCAGCTTGCATATGTTTTCAAAAGTCTTGTGTCAATTATATACAATGCCATAACACCACAGTAACCAATAACCATACCTGCCTCTGGCAAACATTTATCTAAGCATGATAAATGTGCCAAGCACTGAAAGCTACATCTTCTTACTCCAACTTACTCAGCTTCTGGATTTCTTTGTACTTCTGAAGCAGCTAGCAACAATTCCAGTTTCCAGTTTTTGCATCTATAACAAAAAATTACTTAATTTTGGATGTCCAATTGGCTTCCAGTTCAGAGTAACCATTCATCCTTAGAGCATACTGCAGTGAAAATGTCTTTCCATCTAAACTCACGCGTGCATATAGAGGTTCTTTCTGATTGTAGATAGTCTTTTCAAAGACCACTTAATATAAAAGCAGAGAATACTATGAAAAATTAAAAATAGAGTAGCATAGTATCTGTATCATGGTAATATATTTACATAGGTACATAGCTATGATTCAAAAGACAGTTTACTCATTGCGTAATGGCAAAGACAAATGACTGTCAGTGAGTACAGCAGCTACTTAATAAAGAGCTTATACATTTGCTTGAGAAAAATTTTAAAAGTCTGGGTTCCTGTTAAGCACAATGGAGAAGCCAATATGTAAACCACTACTTTGTAATGTTTTAATAAACTTTAATATTTGTCTTTTTTGAACTGGCATCTGACAGCTGCTGAGGCAGCTGTGATGAAATTTTTCCTGGGAATCTAATTACTTGTAAGGCTTTCTTTTGCAATGTATTTTGCTGAGTTTGCTGCAAGTAGTTTTGTTTGTATGGTTTCCATTTCTATCTAATGGCACATACGCCAAATCCAGGATTAAATATTTTAATTTTTGTACTTATTTAGCCCCTTCAAAAATTTGACTCACGAAATCTTGCAGCTAAGTCATAAAAAGGGGCAATACGTTAATAATTTGTTATTCATACCTACTATCTATAATGATATGATAGGCTATATCATTGCCTCCTAATATCTTTTGACTGAAGGAGTACTATGGGACTTGATGTGGTCTTAATGTAACAGCTGAGGATTCTTGTAGCATTGAAGAATCCTTGTCAACACCTGGCTCTGTGCTACACTTATTCTATTCATTTTTGTAAATAAAGGATCCAGAGAGCAAAAGTCCTTCATTAAAACTGGCAAGTGAATTGACTCACTATTCCCTAGCCTAACAAGCATAGTCTTCAGATCATTAACTGGAGCTGAGGTTGATTAGACCTGTGGCTACCCTTCAGATAAAGTCATTTATGTCCCATCTTTCAAATGCATCCATCTTGTGCATCTGGGAATACAGTTCTGTATGTGTAGAAGAGCCAGAGTGGGTCATCAGAAACTGAGTATGTGAGATGTTGAGTTGATCTGCAGAGCCAGAATGTCTAAGCTTAGGGTCAAATCCTTCCTTCCCTGCTTAAATACGGAGCCAGACATATAGTATATACATGCACTGCGGAGTAAGTCACACTGCTAGATAAAAGCATGACTATGCTTATTGCTCAAGATTTGCTAACCTTTAGCTCTTAAAAGAAAAAACACATTTTATGAATGCCTTATGAAAATAGTACGTCCTCAGTAACCCCCTATAAGAGCCCCACCGAAGATGGGCTGTCTAGCACGTCCCATTCCGGGTTAGCTGGCTGGGAGTGGCACTGCCAGAACAGACACACACAGAGCTGCTTAGGACTGGGATAATATATGTCACCAGAAACAAACACAACAGCTTGTTCTCCAGCAGGTTAAAACAAGATAAAAATAATGGTTTGGGAAACAAAAACAAATCCTATGTTTATTTAAACACGACAGCATTTTGTTGTGCTGAAAAAGCCTCTCTGTGCTCACAAATGGCTCCGATCACCACAGCATCGGAGCATTGCAGAACCACGAATGAACTTCTTGTGCTCCTTTGGGGTAAGGAGATATCAGCTGTTTCACAGATGGGAGTCTGAAGCGTAGACTGATTTTACTAAATAACTTACCCAACGTTAAACTGCAAATGAGTGGCAAAGCAGAAAATTGAATCCAGATTTCCCAAATCCCAGCCCAGGACCTTCAGCACAAGAAGACCCATGCTTTGCAAAAATGGGTGCCTCTGGTTTATTTCTGGTACTTCCAGGTTCTGATGGGGCTGGAAGTACTCCAGCAAAAGAGGGAAGTGGAGAAGAGTGTGAAAAATGAAACAAATACAGGCGTAACCAAACTTTTTTTTGCAACCTCAAACTTGGTTTAAGTTGAGGACAAATCTTAGGAATTTTTTTTTTTTTGAAGAAAATCAATCTCTAAATAAAAGTCTATCACTTGTGATCTGAATTTGCTTTTTAAAGCAGGTTAATAACTGTACTTAAAAATACGAAAGAGAATAAAGCAATTTAGAAAGTCAGACATTTGAGGTTCAATCTTAACGTACTGCTGAGCATAGGCTTATGGAGCATTGTTGCCCAAAAGGTTGGATCTGCTGCCCAGGATACAAGCTTTCTGACCTCTTCTCAAACTGGATCAAAGAATGAGAATGGTAGAAAGTAAATTGGTTTTCTTGACAGAATTAGTTTTCTTCTGGTTTGGCGCTCTCTGAACTGGCTGACAACCACTGTTCCTGGTGCAAGAAAAGCAGCAGAAAACTGGCATAGAGAGAGAAGTGGGACTGTGCTTTTCAGCAACAGATAGCTGCCACAGCAAAGCTAATCTAACACCAAATCACATTAAGTGAGGAAAATTTGGTTGCAGATTAAGGTAGCCATTTCTTTTGGACTGAGAGGAAGAAGGGCCTCCCTCCTTTGCTCTTACTTGCCTGGAGTATTTTTCCAGACTGGTACCACCGTGACTGCAAATGTTGCAGTCTTCTGAGCAGCTAAAGCTTCTATGGGATAGAGAAACCCATCTCTGAGAGTCATCGATGTAAAACAGTCACAAACTGAGGCTGTGGATCCACTATTAGACTATCTTGTAGGATAAGTTCAGACCTGATCAGGCATTTAAACCATGACCACGTACACCTTGGTTAATCAGCTATGTTTAACATTTTAAAAAAAAATCAAACCAAAAAATAAAAAAATTACAGAAAGACTGTGTGCTGTGCTTTATGTCATGGAGCCCTACGTTTCTAATCAGGTACAAGGTTCCCTAAAACCAGATTTATTGTCTATTGGAACCACAGCCAAAAATTTACACACATTGTACAGAAGCTCGTCTGCATACTACACTGTAATTGCTTCAGCTTCCAGAAGCTGCTAAAATAGGTGTTGTTTTTCAGTTTAGCACCAGGCTCCCAACAAGATGAAAACAGCTTGTGGTAAATATAATAGCTAGCAGCCTGAACAATAGCAATTAGGACAACAGCCTAAATCCTGTGGTGTCTCTGGAAAATGTGTGAATGGTCTTGCTAGTGTAGTGAAAAGAAGTTTAAATTAACATGCATTAGCATCCCTCAGAGTCCTACAGCAGCCCCAAGCCAAGAAATCTTTAAGCTGGTGCTTCTTCATCCTGGTTGACCTTGGTTGTATTCAAGCAGAACTTTAAAGTTGACACCATCTTACATGCTTTTCTGAGCAGAGATACAAGGGCCCTGAATCAGGACCAAAGAAGGGAAAAAAAAACACAACCCACAAAAAACACACACACAAAGAAAAAATCCCCCAAACCAGAAGGAATTCTATTTAAAAGCATCACCTTAATTGGAAAGGTGACTCTAATAATTGAGTTGATTAGACCTTTCATGCCCACTAGAGTCCATAAGCCATAGACCGTCAGGAGAGGTGGACCCTCTAGAGATCCTCATGACGCTTAGGGTACATCACCTACTTGAACATTTAAGACTTTATAAATACCAAAAAAAAAAAAAAATTGCATTAATCAATATAGATAACAGCAACATCTATAATTACAAACGTCAAGACGAGATCAGCACTATCAAGATAGTAACTGCCAATATCTCGTTGTTGCCGCCCCCCCCCCCCCCCCAAAAAAAAGGGCAGTTGAGTCGTAGAGTGCAGTTTTAGGGTGGTGTGAGGTTCCACAAAGCAGAACCACACAAAAGTTCCAGTTTTCACTGTGCAAATGTGTGTGTGAGAAAAGCTGTATGGCTGATTAGTACCTGTAAACTTGATTCACAGCACTGATTATCCGTATTGACTAACAAAAGCAGGGTTTTCCCCCGCCCCGGTGAAAATGGAAGTATTCTCCAGAAAGCAACAGCATGCATTTGCTTCCTGCAAAGTATTGTAATTTTCAAAGTAAAACTATTTTGGAGCAGCAGGACAGTTTTTAAGGTGGGATCCCGACTTTCACTTTTGCTATATAATCAAACTGAAACAGAAGGGGAGGAAAGTTCAGCTTCTTTAAAAAAAAAAAATCCTTGGTTTTAAGCGCTTTCCTGTTTTCCAGTCAGCAGTAAGAGTTTGTTCCCCACAAAGGACTGACAATGCTCAAAATTACAGCACAGAGCAGCATGTCCTACACCCTTCAAAATTTTCCTTAGCTCCACTGCGTGATTGCTAGGGCCCACACTGCCCCTCCTGTGGAAAAAGTGGTGGGAGGCAGCAATTGAAGGCAGGAAGACACAATAAAGTGCCTCTCAGGGTTTCCCTGGCATAGCAAGGCAGAGTGGAAAACAGTGGAATTAGAAAACTGGATTATTTCCCAGCTCACTCTCAAGGATTGACAGGAAAAACTCTGCCAGAAGCTCGAGTCATCCCTACAGGTTTGGGCTCTGGGGCCCCTTCCATCAGGTGGGATGGCTCTGTCAGGTCACATGCTGACTGGCTCCCCCAGCAGTTGCTTGATGGGATTTGGAGTAATCTCTTAATCATGTTCATTAACCCATACATCAGTTAAAATACTGAGAAAAAGGAGAAAAAAACCCTCAACCAGTTTCTGTTCGTGTTCTATTAATAATATTTTTGTCACAAGTAAGAAAAGAGACATCAGGACTTTTACTTTGTCTTTCATTGCTAAGTAATTTAAACTTCCCCCCCTCCCCCCCCTTTTTACAGTACTAGCAGATTTTAGTAAACAGAGAGCATGTTACATCATGGATCTGAGGGTGGATACCAGCTTAACTTCATATTCTCAGTTTTGCATCTATCACGTGGTTAAAACACGCACCAGAAGCATGTGGGAAGGAGCAGAAATGGACCCGAAGCTGCAGCTTCCCAGACTGGCAAGCGGGTATCAGGCTCTGCAACGGCCGGACACTTATCAGCTAACACGAAACCAACTTGTGTTGAGTAAAAGGGCCAATACAGCTCAGTAAGATACTGCAAGGGGCGTGGGAGAGGGTGGCATTAAAAACCAGAGTCAGCTCAGAGGAGCTGTTGCTTAGAGCAGAAGTATTGCTACACAGTTTGAATAGGTTTCCTGTGGCTGCCCAGAAAGACTAACATCTGGCAATGCAGCCTGCTATACTGAAGAGGGAACTCCTTTATCAAGGGTACAGAAAATAGAAACATAACCACAAAGGTGGGAGAGCAGGTTCATGAGCTGCAGCCAACCTCTTACAGTAAAGGGGTTGTTGTTATTTGTTATAGTCTCGTTACGTTTATTTGACACACAGTTGCCTAGATAACCATCTACCATTTCAGATTTGCTGGAACAATAGCCGGCCGAAAACACACGGATTCAAAATTTTAGAGTGTTTTTGTAATGTAAGCAGGCACCGCAGCAGTGTAGACCAAGCGAATCCCAGCTGGGTTTGGTTTTTTGGTTTTTTTTGATTGTACAAGTAATATTTTGGTTTTCGTTGTAGTTTACATTGTAAAAGCAGGCAAACCGTGTCACTTTTTAAAAAAGTGATAAATTTAAAAACAAGAAGTGAAACAGTGTAGATACCTGAAACTACACCAATTCTGCTAGCTTTGCTACACTACCAACAGAAATAGTCCTGTCCTGTTTAGATAGACTTTGTTTTGCTACATGACTGCATATGCGGCGAAGTGATATCAAGTCCTGAGGGTCCACTCCTTTGATGAGTTAAGCACACAAAGGCCCACATTTTGATGCAATCTGATATCATATATTTAAGTCCTAGACAAACTGCAACTGTGAGGAAGTGATAAACAGAACTTCCTGCACAAAGCTGCCTGAGATAACACTTTCCATGGACTGGAAAAAAAGAGACATGATTGCTACAGAACTAAAAGGGAACTGTTCTGCCCTTAATAAATAACCCTTTCTTTTTCACGTGGCTATTGCAAAAGCCGAAGCACAAGTGACTAAGATTCCGTACGCTGCGGAGCGGTTCTACTCACACATTTCTGAAATGATTCTTTGAGGAACTACACTTAATTCTTAGCTCCAGACCTGTGTTCTCCCGAAGGCTCCTGTGCTGCAGCTGGAGCCCTGCAACTCAAACCTCCCAGCTAATATTTTTACTTACGTTTTAAAGAAAGTTCTAAAGAAAGCTAAACTAAAAAGTTTAGTCAAATGGAGGAATAAGGAGGGATTGTTTAAAGAATAAGGCTAAATTGTCTCCAACAACGGAAAAATCCTGTAGGAAACATGATTAATTCCTTCTCACGGAATTTCCTCTCTATTTTGCATTAATGTCACCTCAAACTCTAAGAAATTTAATGTATTTATAATTACTTTGAGTTCACTTTCTGAATGTTTGAGCAGCCAAGTTTTCCTCACACTGGAAGTCGTGGAGGAAATGAGCTTCAAATGTGAGTACTTAACATGCACCAAAAGTTTTTTTTTAATTAGAATTTAGAAAATGTTTGAAATATGGAGGCATTTCTTCATATACAAACTGACTAGAACACAAAATTTAAAAATCCATGGAAGTTAAAGGTCCAAAGCACATGCAATTTCTAATGCAAAATATCAAGAATTCATAACAAACTCTTCACCAGTTGTTAAGGGGCTAGGGGGGAAAGCAACACTTGCAAAACAGGCAAAATAGACAAAATACTCATTGTCAAAAGCACAGGCAAATCACTGAAGCCTGGAAGACATTCCGCAGGTACTTCTACAGCAGCTCACCTACTATGCAGACATCTACTCTAACCTCACATGGTGGTGTCCTAGAACAGCCCCAATGTCAAGTCCTACTTCTGAGACACCAGAAGGGCTCCAGACTCAGGACATTATAACCTGTTCTGACATAAAGAAAGGGTCTTTTGAACTTTTGCCCGTTCTGTGCATTTCTTTTTATACTTTCTGCTTATATTATTTTTTGAGACGCTTAGACTGTGTAACAAGTCAGGAGAGAAGCAACTGCAGTATGTTAAAAAGCAATGAAATGCTACACATCATTGAAGAGTTTTAAGACTCTTGTTCCTGTTGCAAGTTTGTGAAGCAATAGGGGAAACACAATGATTGATTGAATTAATGTGACAGCCCTGTGGTGATATTCCCAGAGATTTGCCCTGTACGGTTTTTCTTGACACAAAGAGCCATGATATCGGCATTTCTGCTGGTGTCTTTTGGACCCCACACATTCTGGTCAGACCTGAACCTTACCATGAGCCATGCAGTGAGCTACCATCAGAGCAGCGTTGAAGATGCCATTAAGACAACTGTGCTGAGCCCAGGCAGACCAGAGCTACACAGCACTCTCAGCCTGTGAAATACCAATTTATTAAAAACAAAACACCTTTTCAGCAGTCTTTTTAATTGGATCGTTTCAGAAGGCTAGGTTAGAGCACAGCCACACCAGCGGGGGGGCAGCCACAGCAGTAATCTGTGTGTCAGGCAGGAAGGAGGAGAATCAGATTTGACTCTGAAGAAATTGTAAATGGAAACACAGTCCGATGGTTGCTGATGACTATGCAGTCAGAAAAACAGGCTGCAGAAAATACCAGGCCTAAGGCTGTGGCCTTTTGCACACTCAATAGATTCACCATAGCAGGAGCTAACAACGATTATTTTTCTGATAGCCTCTTAGCCATACACACGGGCAAAGAACCAATGCTACGGATGACTATAGGCTTCTTATGATTTAAGAGATAGTAACTACCATGGTGGCAGCAACAGGTAAAAAGTTTTAAAATAAGTGATAAATACACAAATGCATGTCAATTTTGGCCTATTTCCATTGTTTCTACAATATATTGCAAATATGGAAACTTGCTCACTTGTAACCTAATTCAAAATTGATTGCTTTCCCTTTGATCTTATACATTAGCTAATTTTATTCTGAGATCTTGTACATTCCCTCCCATAGAGGGATTCCTCTTGCAGATAAATTAATGTAATCCATTAGATAGCAATTTGTATTTTTCAGGCGCAATATGTTATTGAATAAAAATTAATGAAATTACTTTTCTTCATGAACTCAAGGGCTGCGTGTTCACTTGGGAATTATGGTAGAAATTATTGAACAAACATTTTTATCATCGTCAAAACAAGTTTCGTTTTCATTATACTAAGTTATCTCGAAAGCAATATTTAGTATAACACTTGAGTGACTAGTTTATTGTTACTTAGATAGCCCGGTGATAGGCACCTTAGAAAAAATGAAAATAGGTAGTAGACCGAACTATAAGTAGCAAACATTCTCAGTCTCCTCCTCTTTTAGTATGAATACAGCTGAAAGTCTTCGCAGTGCTGGTAATCTCATAATGGACTTGAGCTCTTTATCTTGGCTATGAATGAATTATTGATTTTTCAATTGCAAAAACAAGTCTGCCGAGCAGACACTTGTGACTACAGAAAGAGTGCTCATCTGATGTGAATCAGTGGACAGAGAAGTCTTGTGCGTCAGTAACTGATTCTTAAAACAAATGAAATGTCACTTAAATATTGTAAAAACAACAAACAAAAAAACCATTTGATTTTTAGTGTTGCAAATGGGACACTGTGCCAACTTTGCTCTGCATAACAAGTCTCAAGAAGCTCTCCTGGGAATGTTTATATTGTGTTTCTATCCAGGCCTCATATTTGCTTTGAATTGTGACAACAGTTTGACCGTTTTCATGTTAAAAGCTTCCTGCCTTTGTCATGAAAGGAGCTTTTCATCAATATCTATAGACAACAGTCAAAACAGGAATTCAGGAATACTGCTGCAAACTTTATGAGCACCTACCTGGAAGTGCCTGCGCCCCGGTACCACCCCTACGTCCCCCCCCAGTCCATGTCTTCAGCAAGCGCCAGTACCCTAAAGCCTACCGAGAGCAAAGGAGGGGGCAGCTGGGCCCAAATCCCGCCACTGCTGCCCCTCGGGGAGGAGGCAAGGGCCGAGCAGGAGGCGCTGAGTGAGTCTGGAAGTGGAAGGACAAAGAGACATGGGGAGGAGAGGAGAGTACGGAGAGGGACGCTGGATGCAAGGACAGCAGGAGAAGGGCTCTGCTAGGATGTCTCTTGGAAATGCCCGTTTCGGTCAGCATTTATAGTTATAAAGGTTCTTCTTTCAAATATAATCTGACAGAGGATTTCAGAATGGACTGCAAGATCTGTCCTGCTAATCTTAATTGTACATTTCAGAGCCCCTGGGAATGCAGGAGAAATGCTGACAATATAAAGCTATCAGTTACAAAAGATATGTATGCATTTAAAAGTATTTGGAAAAATATTATTCATTTTCTGTTCTAGTATGATTGAATAAGAACTTTGACAAGCATGCTCAGATCCTACTACAGTGTGAAAAGTAACCAGTACAAAACATTTTAAAGAGATTTTTATGTACATAAATACACTTGTATGTGTGTGTATGTGTATATATGGGAAAATCTTGGATATGAAAAAGTCATATACATACTTATGCATCAGCTTGCATTTGATTTTTTATATTTAACACTGCAGAGCAGCTTACTGTTTCCACCATTCCCAAGTCAAATAAACTACTCACATCCCAGTATCTTGGAATATATTGACTTCCACCTACGGGAAATTCTACTTGAAAGATAAGACTATGCACAAGACCGAAATAATAACAACTGATCAGGCAGAAGTCACTGTGTTTTTCCCCGGAAAAATTAGTTACCTCAAAACTTCAGCACAATGAAGAGAAATCGGAAAGTATGATTCGCCTTTTAAATTGTTTTAGTTGAGTAACAAATAGATTGAACTTCCTTTTTTCAGAGTGTAGTCAAATAGTGATTATGCAAAGTGTACAATTCTAAACAGCTAATTAAACAGCAACCCCAAATCTTTACAGCTGAATAAGCTGCTTTAAAAAAAGGCCAGAAAACCTGTGCCTTGTGTACAAGTTTTTTTTAAAAAAAAAAAAAAACATCAGCTACTCTAGTGATTTATCTCTCCACACTTTTTTACCTGTACAAAAAACAACCATCTACAGGATTCAGTGTATTTTTCCATCAGAGCACTTTCTGTCTGAAGCTCCCAGGGGAGACACTCTATTTCCTAATGAAGAAAGTAAACCATCAAGAACGTAAAAGAATAATGCAAACAACTGTGATATACCCTGGCTCTCCAGCATCTTCATTCAGGACTAAAACCTAACCTAATTACATCATACCAAAGAAACAAGAGCATATTACACTTTTCCAAAGGTCATTTTAAGACGACCTTTGAGTTGGGTGTACTTTCTTCCATCAGATATGTACAGAAAAGGGAACAAAATATTATAAAAATAGGTTTGAGTAAGGTTCACATACTGTGGGAGACATGGCAGGATCTCCCGATAACTACAAAGTAAAAGACAATTTTTTAACTTTTTCCTTGAAGTAAGCTAGACATCTGGGACCATGTAATTCCAGTGGTTTTACAGAACTATTCAGCACAATGGAAAAGCAAACTCCAAAACTGATGTATTTGTCTACACTTCCTAAGCAGTGACTTTGATAATGTCACTACAGACTTACTCTGGTAAAGCCAAAAGTAGCAGCAGGGTTTGTTTTTAATGCCTACTTGAAAAGTTCTGGGATTCTCTGGACACTGATCAGTCGAGTGTAATTTCTTTAAACTTCAGTGAAAAGCTACCAACTGTTGCTATAAGAGTCATCTTCTAGTACTTTTTATTTCTTTTTTTGAAACCTGAAGTAAATCAATTCTTGGTCAAGCACCACATTAGTCCCGTCACAGAAGGTTAGCCCCTCAACAATGCCTTTAGCTGTTCCTTATGCGCACTAATGGACACACTTAACTATGAAAAAACAGCCACCACTACCCAAGAACTGTTTTAGCAGGAACAGTATCTGCAGCGGTTTCTTTAATCAGACGTGGAACAGTTTCTTTCCAGCTCCCATTATTGTAGGTAGTTGTATTCAGAGCTGTACGCTGAACAAAAGCTAGTGAGCATCACACAAACAGGCAGCTAAAGGATACACCATTCATTTGGAACAAAAACCCCCTTAGCACTTTCTCTTACTTTACTAGGGAATGTTCATTAACATCTTATTTGGATTAGGACACTTACTTATTAAACCCATCATACCAATTTCATTTTCAGAAACTTCTTAGCATTCGTTCAAATTTTTTTCTCCACATTTACATATGTTTAATGGTGCATTACTTTATGATGCCGATTGCCCATTGCTGTTGGGATATATACTTTTAAACAAACAAAAAATATCTGAAAGCATAAGATATTTCGGTAATAAAAAAGACGATTTAATGCTTTTCCCATCTTTTATGACAGAAATACCACTTTGTGTAACTATTACTAGATTTTTACTTTAGCAGCCAGGAATGCTGACTCAAGTACTTAGCTTATATTACCCTGTTATCTGCGAGTGGGGTCCTCAACAGTAGAGAAAACTATGTGAGACATTCTTGATGCTCTGTTTAACTTACGTTACTATGTCTCCGAGGTGTTAAGTGAAGTCTGTCACTATCCCAGAAAAGTTCCTTAACTCTGTGGCTTTCACAAACTTATATATCCCATTTATCTTCCAGTTCACCTGGGGATTACAGAAGACCTCAGCTGAATCGTAGCTTTTAATGAGCTTACGCAGAGCAGAGGACTGAGATACCAAGCTTGCTCCTCCCCTGGAAGGCCACGGCTCAGGCAGGGGTACAAAGACAAACTGTGTCAGAGCACAAGCTAGACATGCTTCCCTTCTACCATCCCTAGCCAGATAGCCAGGAAAAGGCTGACTATATGATTTCTGTAAATCATTGTTTCCTGAACGTGGTGGGTCACTGAATTTCAGCTAACCCATAACATCAAATTTTTATCTGTGCTGGTTAACTGAAACATTGTGAGGTTACGTGCCTCGAAGAGCTCGCTGAGGTTACCTACCATTACCTGGAGAAGCTTTGCTGAAACTTGGGTTTCCCAACAAATTTAAGCTAATCTCAATGCATGCTGCGACTGAAAGAGGCAGCCCTGCCCCTACTCAGATGCGTGCTCTTACTGTGTCTCTTTCTGAGCACAAGCAGTCATGAAACTATGCGGCCAGTTACATCAGGGAACTTCTGCTGAAAAGTAACCTCAAAAAATACAAATAAAGCGGTTAGTTTTCACTAGCTTGAGTTTTCACAAAGTGTATGGGAACAATGACTGGGGAGAGAAGGGCCAGAAAAACCCATTTGGCTGCAACTTCTTAAAGCGATGGTGGAACCATCAGGAGGGGACTGCGAGCTACCGCAGGGCTAGCAGGAGGTTTTTGCAATGATTTAAAACTGGGTTGTTTTGAAATAGTATGTTGGCCATATGCTGCCTCCTGCTGAGGATGCTAAAGAGCTCAGCAAAGCTCACAAACAGCTCCTTGGTAGGTATTATCACTCCTGTTTTACAGGAATGAGGATGTGGCCAGAGCTTG
Source organism: Calonectris borealis (assembly GCF_964195595.1). NCBI lineage: Eukaryota > Metazoa > Chordata > Aves > Procellariiformes > Procellariidae > Calonectris > Calonectris borealis. Next base: position 26,287,513 of record NC_134318.1, read on the forward strand.
GATCGTTTACCTGAAGCAAAAAGCAAGTTAGTGAGAGACAGATGGAAAAACAAAACAACTGATCCTTGATTCCCACCACTACGTTAATTAATAAATCAATTGTGACCAACACGCAGAACATTAAGAAATGCCCCCTGAGCATTTGCTAGCAAGTTAAGCAAATGAGCAGCTGTGTGGCCACACCAGTGCTTGCTCGGCTGCACAGGCAGAGAACAGCAGAGCGCACAGGACCGGCACCCGTGGGACTGTGCACTCTGCCGAAGGAGGTGGCCTCCAAGTCTGGTGAGAACAAACAAGGGTAGGCAACCCAGGAAAGACACAAGATAGGATTTAGCCATGGATACAAAACCAGCAGATTTTAACAGCAGGTTCTTGAAGGTGCAGAGTTTTGGCTGGTCTTGACCCTGTGCTGTCCATGGTGGGGCTCTGCACCCTGCACAGGATCTTGCTGGTCATGAGATACAGGAGGGAGCCACTATTTTGTCATCCCTAGCAAGTCACGAAGAGCATGCATAGCCCCATGTGCCTTTTGTTAAATTATACCACTTCCAGCTGGGAAAAAAAACCCAACTATAATGCTATTAAAGGAGGAGGAGGTATTTTGTGTTATTCCGTTTTAAAAACACACATTACATAAGGGTACAGAATCTTTGTAATTGCTTCAGAGCTTATATGAAGCCATGTAAAAATATATATTCCAGCCTCCAGTGTTCCTTTGAGCCTTAAGGAGAAAGCAATGCTTTACTTCACTGTATAGAGTAGTAAAAATCAGATTAACACCCAATTTAGCATAGTTTCTGACCCTGCACTTCTGACTTTCTTTTACACCACCTTGTATTGACATGAATGATGGCACACACTGTGGGGTAATGGATATTCAGATCTCACCTGTTCAAAAGGCAGTTGCTAGTTGGCTGTTAAGTATTTTTATCTTGTGGTTTTATAGGCTCCACTACAACAAGTGAACAAGATGCCTCTGCCCTTGAAACCATGAAGACTGCAGAGTTAACATGGGCCTTTGAGGTGGCATCAGAGAGGTAGCAAGAGCTGATGAGCACAAAGCAGCTGGGTCCACCAAGTGAGATTTGGTGTATACTGACTCATTTTCACCTGTCTTAAGTATTAATAATGGTGCTTATAAGTATTTTTTTCTTTTTGGAGAAGTCATCTTAACCTAGAGTGTACTAAATTCTGTTTTCACCTCTCAAAAATTTCCAGCTGATAATCCAGTTATTTATAACATATGCTAAATTTTAAAAAAGAGCCAAACTCTTCCTTCAGCAAGCTCCAAATAAGCCAGGTTTCATTCCTCCAGACTTTGGGCAGTGTCTACTATTCATTTTTGAAAAATATCATGTACAAGAAAGAGTTGGGCAGAACTGAGGCATCCAAGTCTAAAAATGCGTAATCCAGCTCCTTCCCCTAACACCAGGGGCAGATTTAATTGCCCTGGCATTTACCCTTTGCTGCGTGTATGACCAGGCAGGCCTACCCCAACGTGAGCACTGTTGCCTGCCTCAACATATCTTAGATACCTGGTCTCACCAGTTGTCTAGCTGATGCTATGCAAAGGCTTGCTTCCTTTTCTTCCTCCCCAGAAACATTTCTAAGCACTAATAGAGGAGCTGTTTTATAGAGCCAGGAAGTCGAGAGACTCATCAGAATCAGGTATTTCGTCTGCGAGGACAGCGCAGCAGAACAATAGCGACGGCAGCTGCGGAAGTCAGGGGTGCTGCTGCCTGACAGACCCACAGCTCCGGTGAAGCCTGGCTTCAGGGTCTCTTTGTGTTCAGCTCATTCGGAGAGGCTCGCGGTGGACACACATCTCCGCAGTCATTCTTGTTCTGCCTCGGCAGAAGCCCTGGGGTGGGAGCAGTGACAAGGATGGGACAGAAGTTTTTCGGAGAGAAGGGTAACCTGTGGCCTGGGCAGACATCAGTTCAGTTCTTCACCGCTTCCCAGACTGCAGGGACACACCAGTCTAGAGATTCTAATCAAGGAAGCATCTGGATGTCCGATTTTAATGCTAGACGGCCTTTCCCAACCAGCTGCCATGCCAAGTGCTTCCTCTCAGTTCCTATACCAGGACATGCATGAAACTGACCCGTGACATTTAGACAAAATAAGGCCATAAAAGGGAGCTGAGTGATGTTAAAACCATTCACCAGGCATGGCTTTCCATTGGAAGTGACGTATGTTAAGAGGGCTTTTCCCAGACAGGAACAGGAGCTGGAAATGGAGGCTCCAACATCTCATCAGTGCCACAGGGTTTAGCAGCTGCTCTCTTTCTTTAAGCTTCCCACTGCATATAACCCAGGCACAGGCACTAGCAAACATGGTGAGAGAAGTCACAATTTAAAAAAAAAAAAAAAAAACCCAACAAAACACAACTTGTATTAATCATGGAACCTTATAAAATAAACATGCACTGCAAGAGTAATAATTCAAATGTGATTTTTATCCTCTGAACTTTCTGGTGTTGGTTGAACTGGAATTTTTACAGATACTTGCTACAGCTTGATTTCAGATGCATTAGCACAAATTGAGAATAAACATCCCAGAAACAATGGAGGAGCTTTGTGCTTCCACTACCATGACCAAGAGCAGAACATAACCCACTGAAGAACATCCTGAGGTCAGGCTTGGGCAATGCTTAGAAGATCCAACACAACCAAACTATTTCAGGCAGGAGTGCCTCCTCCATACCATAAACAATATATTAAAGGCAACTTCCTTAAATCTTTTCTGGAAAGCAATTTATGTCATAGTTACAGGCATTTCCCCCAACATTTTCAGCTTTGTTATTTCAATCTTTGACAGTGCGGGAAGGAAATCAGACAACTTGTGGATATTGCTGCTACCCTTCAATTCACTGATAATAGTTGTGGAAACATACACATAAGAATAACTTCCTGAATGAAACAATATTTAGCGCGTATAGAAGCTTTTGTTCTTGTTGCCTAGAGGATATATAGTTTTACACAATTATAGTGACTTTTAAATGACCATAAAGAATACCACTAGGATGTGTGAATGTTCTCTCTGAAAAAAGAAAAGCAGCCAAATCAGGTGGGTTTTTTTCCAGACAGAAAGGACAAACAGATACGTGCTAGCTCCATTTTTCTTAAGCCAGTTATATCATAACAGGAAGTGTTACTCATTCTAAATTTGATGTTGAATTATTTTACAAAAAACTATGATGAGCAGTGGACAGAACTTTCCCCTTTTTATTTCATAACCTTGAACAGATTTTTCAGGAGAAGGAGCCAATGTGTCATCAGCTGAAACACATTCATCACACAATTGAAGACACCAGGGCTTTGATTTTCCTGCCCCCAAAATTATAGAGAATCTACATTATTTTGTTTGACTTGAGCATAAAAAGAAGAGAAACTCCTGAGGAATATATCTGTCACATCAAGATGATAAAAAAAATACAAAACAGTTAAGTTTCCCCAAGTAATTAGGCTTTATACTCTTGTAAGGCAGTAGTAATTTGAAAACATAAAAATGGCCATATTGGGTCAGACCAAAAGTCCACGTAAGCAAGTATCCTTCAGCAGTTACCTACTGTGCTGGATAATTAAGGAAGAGAGCAAGAACAAAACAATGAATAAAAAACAGAGCAAGTTGAAACAGCCTCTTACAGCTGTATACGCTTACCTATGTCTTTCATCAGCAATGCTGAAGGACAAGCAGGACCTAACTACTGCTCCTCCCAGGTCTCCAGAAGGAAGGCAAAAGAGCAAACTAGGCCAGAGGAAGTAAATTAAGTAAGACCAAAGAGACAACAGGTGTTTCTTATTTTTGTTCATGGTAGGTGAGTAGTAGGCTTGTCATTTCCTGAGGCAGAATTCAGACCATGATTTCTAAGAAATCATGGGGTTTGTAACTTCATTAAGCTCAACTTTTCCTTTCTCTATGCTGGAACATGAAGAGATTATTAGATGCTCATACTTCACTTGCATTGTATATTTAGCAATTTTATTTTCTAGGGTGCGTGGTTGTGACCTTACATGTATTATTGCAAAGTGCGATCATTACGCCTCTCTAATTTTAAATCAATACAAAATTGGCGGTTCTGATGTTACATAACGGGTTAAAACCCACAGCATTTTCCCCTTCCAAGACCAGCGTTTAACATAGTTATCCAATGCATCTGAACAGGATTAACTGAGTCTGACATTGAACGGAAACAAAGCATGCTCATTGCTTTCCCAGAATTTTAGTATATATACATAGTATTTAAAATTCGGCTTATTTTATTCACTTGAGTAGAAGAATTATTTCTGCTCTGGCTGGCAAGGTTAAGAGAAGTCGTTGGCATCTTATATCAGACAAGGCCAATTTCAAGTACAAAGATTGTAATTCCCATCACTCTGCACACCTTGCATAGTTATTCACCCTAATTCTAGGTCTGAGTTAGTAGCATCTGAGATTTAAAAAACTAAATACAGCAGAAATTAGACCTGCAGATTTCAATATACAATGTTTTGAGGTACTTCATGCGGTATCAGAGGACCATACTAGATCTCACCATGTAACAAAACCAATGTGTTTTATTTCATTTATTTCAGCCTAAGATTGCAAGGACATAATCGTACCTGTTTCTCAGTCCTTCCAGCTGCCTGGGTAAACAGTAAGCATTTATAATACGGAGGCATGTAGGGAGCAGTGTCTCTCAGTGTTTAATTAGAAAAGCAGAGTAAAAATAACTGTTCTGCTTTAAACAGATTGGCTTTAAAGTTTGAACAAATCTAAGTGTTTTTGAAATTGAAATCTGTGAAACAGCCTAATGGCTCCTTCTTTACTCTTTCTGAGTATGCCTGAGATTATAAACTTAATCTAAGTTTATAACCTTAATCTAAGTCTTAATCTATTAAAGTCTCTTCCTTTGATTTTCTGACTGGAAGACTGAGCTGTGTTATAACAGGGATGAGACATCGCTGACAGTCACGTCTATAGGAGCAGGCCAGGATGGCTTTGTCCACCACCGAGGCAGGGAAGGATTTTATTCTGAGATTCAGTGGATGTGGTTAGGTCAACGCCAAATACTTTTGAAGATCTCATCCTAGTCAGGGTATTTCAAATTCTGTTTTGCTCTATTAGGTGAGTATGTGGAGGTTTGGTTTTTGGTGGGTGCTGCACTTGCCCCATTTAAATGGCAGTTACGTAAATAATACACTGGCCAACCAACATGCTGGCCCATCACCTAATAAGTATGCCACAAGCAGCAGGGGTTGTGTGGGAAATGAAAGGAGACAAGGAGTGGAAAAAGAAGCTGTGAACTTTAATGCAGTTCCTTTTACCCCCGCTAGTGATCTATATAAGGAGAACGTGATGCCTGTGAGAACAGAATACTAAACTTGATGAGTTAGGAGAGTTCTTCCTACCCTTGGTTTTTGGTTTTTTGGGTGCCTCCACCCACACCATTGTCCCATAAAGCTGTGGTCAGGGCAGCCCTGAGAACTGTGCATGTGAACAGGAGCATCTTCAGCAAGTTAGACTTCAAAGCACAACCTTCACCATCTCCATTAACAATGTTAAAACTATGAGTTCCCCCGCTCCATAAAAGTCAGAAAATTGAGAAAAGCACATTTGTCCTACACATCACATAGGTTCTTATTTGCATTCAGATTCTTTTAGTCCTTCAGCTGCACATTTTCTAATTTTCCTTTGACAATTTCACAGTTACAGTGTCTTTGGATTTTTTCTTTAATGAAAGCTCAGATTATCACACAACAGCAAGAACCGAGGCTGAAAATGAACTCTAAAACCTGGTGCAATAAACTGCGCTATGAAGAATTGGCGACACCTCCGTTGTGCGACCCTGGGCAAGTCTGTGCCTCTTTGCTCCTTTCCACTGAGTAAATAGATTCCAGAGGGGCGACTCTCTGTGTACCAACCTCATACATGAAAGCTGCTGAGACAGTGAGATCACAGAGACCTTTGCTTTGGTGTCATCATCCTGGAAAGACAGAAGTACTGAATCAAAGGCATCAGGTCTTTCATGTGAATAAAGTGCTGATCCCACAAGCTCGGCGGCCTCTGCTGCCTGGCACTGCTGAGCACAGAAGAGCTCAGATCAGCAAACAAAAGGTGCTGTACCAGTGGTCCCAGAGGCTGATGCCACCTCTGCAGGTTCCCATGAGAATGTTAATCTCTACGATAGCACAAGTGCTAACCCCAACCCACCAGGCAGGTAACTTTGCCTTGATAGTGACCCAGCAAAATGAGCTGTATTAGAGAATTGGTAGCTCCAACTGGTAGACCCGGGACACAGGAACAACGCAGCTACCTAGACTTGTCAAACACATACCACGCAAGTTGGTGTAGGTAGGAGGGAAGCTCTTTTTATCGCTTTAAGACGCAGAGATGACTCCTCTTCCCAGCCGGAGGAGCACTGCAGGACTGCTCACCCGAGCACCTTTTCCCCTCCCCGCAGGCCCTGCAGGGAGGAAGGGCTCTCTGCCTCCCCCCCCACGGCTGCCACCGCATCCAGCTGGGGCAGGGCCTCTGCGCCCCTGGGGACAGCGCGGAGGGCGGAAGGGTGGGCCCAGGGAAGGAAGGAGTGGGTGGACTGCAAGTAGGCACAAATACTCTCCTCCCACCTTCTAGTGGGCCTTACTGGGGAAATTGTTTTATTTCCCCATCTTCTGCTCTCCCCAAAGCAGAGGGAGAAATCAAAGCCCTATCGCTGAAATTGCCACTGGTCGCAGCAAAGGATTATTGTACCCTGGGGCTGGTGATGGCTGAACACTGTCAGCAAGGACAGGACTGGCCAGGAACAGAGATAAGTGGCAACTGAAGTTCTTAGAACAGATTGTGTCCTCAGGTTTTAGACACCTCCATAGAATATAAGCTGTCAGTGCTGGAACTATTTTTCCTTCTATTTTGGTAGGGGAAAAATTCATTTATGCCTGTAAAATAAAAAGCATTTTTTGCAATCTCCTAAGCAGCTGATTTTCCACATACTTTCCCTACCAAAATCCAGTCACCAAAGGTAAATGCTCGTTTTACTCATGCAGATGCTGATATTGGCTTCATTGGGATCAACCAAAAAAAAGGAAGAAGAATGTGAGGATGGGTTGTGCTCTTTCCAAGTCAGTGGCTTGATTGTCCTTGCACTTCTGGAGACAGGGCAAAGTTCAGGTTTGACTTGAAATTCTGCAATTCATTTCATTTAGATAATTGTAAAAATGTGCCAGACTTCCTAAACAGACACACATTTCATATTTCTAATGGAGTTACTATGCTGAACACGAAGTCTGTTGTGCAACTCACTCGCTAATTATCCAGCAGAGCTTCAGCCAGTCCTGCAGGAAGCCACTCGCCTGCCAGAGCGGGTGAGGGACCGAGCACTGCGTGGCCGAGTGGCACTTCTGCTGCGATTGCGTTTGTCTTTTTGTTACTATTTTACCGATTTTGATAAAACTAGTAAAGCTCTCATTCCGTAAGCAGAGCCTGATGAAGTGAAAGGTAACACAGGAGAAACAGAAGTCCCCAGCTCTTTTTTAACTCCTCGAGCTCTCACAGCTATCCCAGCAGTGCTGCAGCCCCATCAGTGGGTCAGTGATACAATATCCACTTCTAAAAGCAAGAAGAAAGAAGGAGGTGAATTAGAAATTAATGGTAAATAGTTTTGCTGCATTTATAACAAGACTTGATGTAATTTGGACTTTACAAGAGGAGTGTAGCATGGCATTTGTATAACCTGAGAATCTGCCCTGTTCCAAAGGAATGGTTGGAGCCATTTTGTACCTGGGCTTCCATCATCTCAGACAATGCAGGTGGCTTTCATCATCTCAAACACAGCTATAGTTGGGCCTGCGAGTATAGTAGCTCTTCCCAGTGGAAATGGCAAGTAATACAATAGAAGTCAGTAGGACAAATGACATACCCAACGCAGATCTTCTGAGCCCAGGGTACCTGGCACTGGCATATCCACATTGTCTGTAAGAGTTGGGGTGCAGGGTAAGGTGTTGCCTGTTCCCACAACCCCGCCTGGGTAATAGGACAGGCCTGGAGAGGGTTTTAGGGCTAGAAGATCCTCTGGAATCATCTCATCTGGTCAGCAGAGGCCATATAATTTGGTCCATTTCAGCTTTGCCATTTTGTGTGGAAAACCATTTTTCTTGCTACCTGGTCAGGGAAAGAAAAAAAAAAAAAGCCCAAGCAAAGAAAAAAAATCCCTACGGAGAAGAAACTGAAAAAAATAAGGGAAAAAATGGAAGTCTAGCAGTAGTTTTAACTCCAGCTTTCAGCTGACAGAAAGAGTGCAGTATTTAGATAACTTTTGGCCACTCAGTCAATTTAAGCTATTTTTGTACCATCAAAACCTGATTTATAGTCTGGAACTTATCTACTGTAATACAGCCAAATGAACTTTAAAGATCAACCTGTTACAAAATGACCAAAACCAAAGGTTTTAAGGAAATGACAACTGACCCCTCTCCATAGCAGCACAGTGCTACAAGAGGCAGCTGTAATGGCATAAATGGACAGTTTATCAGCTTTCTGCCAGGGACTGACAAAATCATGTCAAATGAGGCATTAAAGCCCTAGTTTTGAAAACTGTGATAAATACCAGCTAATCTACTGACATAATATATAGTGAGTCAAATATTTAGTTTTGCATTAAATCTAAATCCAACATCAGAGCATTTCCTCTTGATTAAAAAGGATAAAAAGTAGATGTTATTTTATGCTCCAGTTCCCACGTCTAATTAATGCTCAACATTCGGAGCCATTTCTGACATTACAAATGTATTAGCAAACATGCCAAGGAAAGGGGGGAGGCACAAGGGAAACAAGTGCAAAATCTATATGCTTAATTCATTTTCCTCCATTTGCAGTGGCTAATATGTTATTGCAGAGACTATTTGCAGACACTTGCCCTGGCAGTGAACAGCTAACTTCCCTGATTGCTTGTATAAACAGTCTTCTAGATATGGAGCATATAGCTAATTTAATTTTAGTATCATTAGGAATTAAAAGCAGGACATTAATAGATTTACAGTAAATGTTAGCTAGGCAATATAAGCATTGAACAATATGACTATTAAAAGCCTTAATATTTGTGAGTGATCGTATGAAAAGGTTTGTCAGAAAGTTTATTATCTTGGGAATAAGATGTACCTAATTAGAGAAAAGATTACTGCTGAGATGAAATAAAACACTTCAGTGTTTTTGTATCATATATTAATGATCTTAATGGGCATGAGGAAATATTGCTTTTAAATGTATATGTATTTATAGGCTAGTTAATTACCTACTCATATCTAGAAATAGGATGAGACAAATCCTCACAAATCACTGAAATATCTTCGTTCATTATGCATTATATTCCCAGCATTATGCTTTAGCTGATTCTTGGAAGGCAGAAGTTTGAGAAATGTGTTCTATTGTCAAACAGTATGACTTAGGACTCTTGTAGTTTCAAAATACACTGCACTGTAATTGCTCCTTTTCTAGAGAACGCGTTTTAGAAAGCTTAAATGCAATCCAGTGCTGTGTGAGACAGCATGAGCTCAACTCAAATGAAAAAGGAATGAAAGACACAAAATAAGTAATCACCTACCACCTTCATTTTAGGAAACGTGTTGATTTATTGATTAGGAAAAAGGTCTCTCCAGGCTGAGACTCCTAGCTAAGTCTGCCACATGAATCAATATTAAGTGCAACCTGCAGGATTTGGTATAGCTCATGCTACCAGAGAAATAGTTCTTCATACTCTGAAAATAAAGTGAAAAATCACTGAAAATAAACACAGAGGGGGAAAAAAAAAAAACCACCAAACCACAAAACTAAGGAGAGCTTAAAAAGATGGACTTCAGAATTGAATCCTTATTATATTCAAGAAAATTACACCCTGATTTTTCTCCACCATTCTATTCTGCAAAGGATTCTTGTAAACATATAGCCATTTACCAGCGTGTGTCCTTCAGGGTGCGGGTTAGGAGATATTTGGCATTATTTGGCATTTAAGAAGCTGCATGAACTTTAATGCCAGTCAAACACCTCAAAAGTTGTTTACCAACAGCAGCAAGGCAGCCTCCTCCAGTGCACGGGTCTGTAAGGGGGAGGAGATTGCACACAGAAGCGATATTCTTATACAACTCACTCTTTTGGTGAGTAGTTGCTTTTATTCAGTTTCCTCAGTTTCTTATCTCAAAACCACAAAGACCTTAAGCAGAACGATAGTTCAGAACAGTTCTGCAACTACTTGGCCCTGGGCACTTTCCTGAGCTGGCTATTCCCAGAGCTCCTCTCTGCAGGACTTCCTATCGTGCAGGGCTCTGCTCAGAGGAGAGCGCCCAGGCTCTCATTTCCACCAGGATGGCCCTCCTGGCCCGCTTACCAAGAAGGAAGTCAACCCACTGTTGATAGCAGCTATCACCAAGAAATGCCTTTGAATCAGTGTTTAAAATGGTTTAATTGTTCCTGTAAACAAATCGCAGCCGAATTTGCTATCATTCCAGAAACTGCGACAGTAAACCAAGTTATACTGACTCTACCCCTTCCGAAAATGGGTTTGTGCTATTTAAACCTGAGAAAGGTTTCAGTACCATTTTGGACAGACAGGTTGATCACAATAATGCTGGCATGACAGATTTGTCTGCCTTGAGAGAACGAGTGAGTCACAGAGTAGCTCTACACAACTCCTCCTCTTTCTGCCCAATTCCCCAGTCAATACAGAGCAGTGCAGGACCGAGACATCCCTCTCCCCACACCCTAAAAAGGCAATAGCCAGTCTAAAAAAAAACAGGGGGGGAGAGGAACAGACCCCAAGTAATTTTGCAGTCTGAAAGGCCTAAATCGATGTTGCCTTATTAAAAACCGGGTTTTGTCATTTTCATGCCACTGTTTGTATTACAACATAAAATATCTTCTGGCACCTACTGTAACATTAAGGAAGACTCCCTGTGAATGCCCTAGAATTTGGGGTTGATCTCATAATTTATATCAATGCCCTGTGCAGATTCTGGTTGTCAATTTGCGTAACCTCAAAATGCAACACTAGCAGTCTCTTTTGCCTTGCACTTTGCCCTTCAATTCAGGTACCTAAAAAGCTAAGTAACAGGCATGCAGGTAGTTTGAGAGCTACTGATGTTTGGGAGCTTGAAGTTAGAATAGATAACTATTGGAATATAATAATTATATTTCCTGAGAAGTTTGGAGGCATGTGCTGTAAGGTTGGGGAACTGTCACCTTTCTTCATCAGTGCTATATGCTTTTGTTCCTTCTTCATGACAGTCATCTTTGACTCCAAAGAGACTGTAAGTGGTACACGGATTGGCACAGAACCAGAAACAGCCATTCTCATTCTGGAACTTGATTCATAACCTCTTGTTACATCTTTGCACTGAGAGGAAAACACGTCTAGCTCCTTCTGAGAGTTCATCAAGTTCTTGTGACTGAAGTCGCATTGCTTGCAAGAATGAAGAAATTCATCCCAGACTCCTCCTTCTGCAAGGAAACCAGCTGCCTTTCTATGAACTGGTCTAAAAACAAAACAAAACAAAAGTATGCAAGGAAGCAGAACTCTTGCCACATAGGTTTTGGAAAGGGCTCCTCACATTACTGTATAACTGTTGACTGATCACCTACCTTTTCTGGGACAGTCATCCTGCAAAATGAAAACGTGTTAACCTGGAAGAATGTGTTCATGTGATGATTGGAAATACATAAAATGCCACACGTTACTAGCAGTGCCTATGTCAGTACTGCACGCACCGTGGCGTATAGAATCTGGGAGGTGCTATGCAAAGCCTTCTATCAGCAACTTCCAAAGCAACGAGGTCAGTCACAGGACGAGTCGTCCTTGCTGCTCCGGAGTCTCCAGAGCACTATTACCTTGTGCTGCCATGTTGGCATCTATAGCATCTTCACAGCACGGGGCTTCTTCCTCTGCAGGGATGCCAAATGCTGTCTTAGTTTACATTTATCCTTAAAACAACCTCTGTTTTGTGCCAGGCACTGAACAACTTCTTACATTTATATTTGAAACAGCTTTAATGTAAAGAAATTGTGATTTTCTTCTTCCATCTTCCACTCTGTTGATAAGGTTTGAATATTTAGACAAAGCCTTAAAATATGTAGAAGTTTACAGTTCATTTAAGCAAACATAAAAACACGTTTCATATCCTTCTTTGTCTTTACATACCTGGTGCATGGTAGTCATTCAAGATCTCTCACATGGAGAAAGCTTATTTAGATGCTAAAAATATCACATGTTTACACTTGTAAATCACCATTAGCAAATTATTTTCCTAATGCTTTAGACAATATAGTAGCAAAGTGCAGCTGCTTCAGCCAGAATGGTATTTTAGTGATTTTTAAGAACTTAATGAGATCAGGTAATTGACTAGTGAAGCTAAAAATTTTACTTTCAATTAAACAATCAACAGCTCCGTACATCAACATAATCATCTTCACCCCTCCACCTCCCTGTTATCAAATCAATATGTGGGTAGCAGTTGTCTAAGAAACCACTTCCTCTGTGCTTCTAAACCAGTGTTCAGGACCCATTTTAAAGCATTTATTCAATCAGTCTGGTGTAATTTGCAAATAATGGAAAGTATGTAGTAAGGCAGATTCCGTAAGCAACTAAGGAAAAATAAGGTCTTAATTCGTTTGTTGTTTAATGGCATTATTTATCCTACATTTGTTCTGGTGCAACCAACAAATAACTTAATACTCTACATTTTAAAATATAACCATGTGTGCTTCAGTTGGCAGTGCTAGATGTATTGATTATATATATAGGAAATAAGATTGTACAGGTCGTGTTAATGAATCATGCAATTGATAGTTCAGGAGACAGTCATGAGGCAAAAGTATCATATTTGAAAAAAAAAATGCACAAAACATAAAGCAATTTTGTCAGGAAATCCCTTCCAAGGGCTATATTACAACACAGCAATCTCATTTTGGAGTGGTTGATAATGAATCAATATAAACTGCCCTCCCCAACCACAACTGTGAGTGTAAGATATTTATTACTTGAAGCATAGGGAACTTCTGCTGTCTTGCAAAAGATTCTGAAATCGAGCAGTTGTATCCCACCGCACGTTACATTCAGAGGAGTTCTGATGTCGTGTCACCCCCAGGCATCTGTAGCATTATTCTCTTCCCTAGCAAAAACGTTTGTTTCCATCTGCAGGTAGCATATATTTTGTTACAGCAAAAATATCAAGCAATGGTTAAAAAGGGAGAAAAACTGCAGTGCAATGTGGAGATGTTAACAGGTAAATTACTGGCTTTCCAGTGTAAGGTTTTTTTAATTAAGGCATACATATATTCTAATATATGCTGACATTTACCACAAGCACTTCTTGCAAGTACGCCCTGACCACCCAGACACTCCCAAAGGTTTGGGGAGGGGGAGGTAGCTGGTGGAGCAAACCAGTGCTGGACATGGACAATATTCATTATGAGAGTAGCACTGGCAGAAAATGGGTGTCTTTTATTCCGCTATTTGCAGCATGAGCGTTGTCTTCTCGTACCACAGTATGGGAAACCGTGAACAACATGAAGACTATCTCCATGCAGTTCTGACCGAGATTTTCAAAAGTGACTAGTGATCTGATTGGGTTCATTCCTCAGCTTCCCAAAAAGAGTTACCGTGAAGGGGTATGATTTTGGGGAAGTGCTGCACGTCTCCTGCCTGCTCGCAGAGGCAAGATCCAGGTGGCAGAGCCTGCTGAGAGCGGCCATCTCTGCTGCTGCCGCTATCGCTGCTGCTCCACTGAATAAAATCAGACTGCTTCACTTGGGGCAAGATGCTCAGGGGACTGGGGGGTGCTGTTATTGCATCAAGGAGACAATATTGTAAGAGACACATACTGGTGCCTGAGCCAACGCTGCCTGTGTCAGCCTCCAGGGCCAAAGCCAGAGAAATGGGCTCAGCTTGACAGGGCAGGCCCCATCCATCTCCTAGCAGGGCGTGCTGACTGCTAGGTTATCCCAAAATCTTACCAGGGTGGAAAGCTACAGTCTGGTCCCTGCTGCCAGGGTAGTCTCTGCGCTTTACCCAAAACAATCGTGGCAAATTTCTCTTTGCCATTTGACAAACTTCAGAAGAAATTCCTGGTTTGCTCCACTGCCTGCACCAGGACACATGACGGGGGCTGCAGACCCACCGTCCCATCCCGCTCTCTTTGCCTCTGAGCCCCCAAAGCCTCTTCGACTCGCAGCACAGCTCCTCCTCAGCTGTTCCCACCCTGAATTATACAGCCCTGTGTTTGTTCTCAGCCAACAGAGCAACTCATTCACAGTTCCTGCCCACATCTAACTGGCACTGACATGCTCAGAGCGAAATTTAATCCGGTGTCTTACTAGCGAAGGAGCCCAGAAGCAACCAACTAAACTCCCTCAATTAGTAAAACTTTCTCCGATGTGCCAGCAGAGCTCCGTCACCCATCAGCCAAAATGAACCAAGTTAGTGCAGACCTTTTCTTTAAAGTGTTACCATCCTTTAAACTGCTTACGCTAACTTGGGCTATTTTCATTCAAGGTAGGTTGGCAAAGGGCTTCCCTGGCAGAACCAAAGGGGTCTAGTGACAACTGGGAGGACAAGTCCCTGGAGAGTAACCTCGGCCATTGACCCAGCCTTTTGCAGAACTGAGTCTTTCTATTCCTTAGGTCTATAACAGTCTGAGCTGCTCTCTGATTGACTCTATGTGCTAGATTAGGAGGTTTTTGGCTGGGTAAGAGGGGTCCTTCTTATATAGAGAAGGAAGTGGAAGAACTGATGTGTATAAAGCGAAGTTACTTCTTCCCCTTTTAACCTGTGATCTTTATCCTGATAGCTGCAGTAAGTCATTGAGATACAATTGCATGGCAGCGGACAGTCCTGACTCATTTTAAAACGGCTGTACCCTCATGTGGGTGTATCCCAGGACAAGTACTCTCTTTCGGTACGTCTAGACTAGGATAAAAGTTGTGTTTTTAAAGATACTAGCTCACACAGCTTGACTAACACGTTTTGAAACCTTGCATAGATAGCACAAGTCAAACGCTAAAAGGTGTTAAAAAGTGTTTGCTAAGTCATTCTAAAAATACAGCTTTTATACCTGTCTAGACAATGACAGAGTACTTTTTAAAATGACACGCCATGCTCATGGGAAGTCCCACTGCAACAGCCAAGGAGAATTATAGCATAGGAAACAATCAATAAGAAGTTTCTCCACAAAGGTCTTCAAAGCAATGGCACAGATTGACATACGGGGAAACCCTGAAGGCCTTGTCTAAACAACAAGAGAAAAAGATCTAACTAAATCCAGTTAGATTTCGTTCAGTCAGGCCCTCTTTTTTCAAAAGCAAAACCTACTGAAAGTCTACTAAGATCATCAATCTGCTCAGTTTTAGCAGGTCATAACCTGGGCTCCTGGCTGACTGTAACTCAGCCTGCTAAAATCATGTTAAAAGTATTGAGGTCTACATGTTCAGATGGGATTTTTAGTCCTTAAATAAGCTTGATTGAATTAGGTCCATGGAAGTGGCCCTTTCTCTAAGGCTGATGAGATGGTAGCTCTTTTTTCCATGACCATTCAATCTTTTAACCCAATTAATTTGCCTAATTGTACCAACAAACGCAAAGTTCAATGTGTCTTTAGCGTTAGTGTTTCTAGTCGACTGTGAGCACGAGTCATTTCCTACAGGCCACCAGACAGCAATTGGTTTTGACTTTGACTTCATTTTACCGAAATGCACTCAGACAAAACCCTCGATCTAATCTACTCCTTTAAACAGCTATTTGAAAATGTCTAGCCCGTGTGCATGCACACAGACCCTTTGTAATAATTGTCTTCTACAGAGTCAGCAGATAAATTCTTAGTCACTAATATATTTCCTTACGCTGTTTTGCTTCTACTAAGCTGACTGGAGAGTGAACAAGTCAGAGTAACTGTTTCCCAGAATTGTACTAGCATCTTTGACATCTTAAACAATACTTTCAGAAAGAAAAAAGAAATTTTAAAGAAGGGAAAAAGTCACTACCACAATTGAAGAACAAGCGTGAGCCCAGTCCCTCTGACCGTTTAATGTCAGGCCCTTTTTTATATGGAAAAAAAAAAAAGACTATTAGTTCTACTTATTATTAAGGCTTAATGACATGGGTGGGTATCAGTCTGGTAGGAAAAAAATCTACATCTCAATTAGTCCCTTTAGAGATTATGTCTTTATGACATGGGTGGGTATCTGACATTCAGGGGAAAATTCGCAAGTCACCAACTCAATTGAAAAAGTCCACCAAATAATAATTTGCTGGTATAACTCCAAAGTGACCAAAATAACAAAGTCTGGACTTGCTTGAGATTCCCTGGTTTTAGTAGTCATTTGTCAATAGCTCTCAGACAATAGAGTTGTGAAATGGAGCCAGCTAAGTTATCACGATGAGGCTTTTTCACAATTGTGTCAAGTTTTTTTGGCCCTGGCGTGCACCACCTGAAAGATTTTAGAAATAGACATTGATTTCCTGTTCTGAATAAATAGGGAGAAAACAAATCTCCTATGCTTGTGGGGCCTGAAGCCAACGAAGTCCATGATTCAGAGTAAGACAGAGACTCCACAGTCGGCAAAGGCTCTTTGGTAAGCAGTTGTTGTCACCTACAGACCTGGACAAAATCTTTCTGTCCTTGCTAAGCCCAAACCACCATTAAACATTAATGGAAAGTTGATCTGAGTCAGATCAGCATGCTCTGACCTGCTGTGGATGCTTATTTCAGGTTTTCAGCACTATTTGGAAACTTTCTCGTGTGCTAAAATAATGCCTTTAAAATCTAACTTTTTTTCATATATATACAAAGCTGAAAGACAGTAATACCCATGCACAGATTTTTTTGTCTGTCTGGTTGTTTTGTCCTCTGAGAAGACATCTAATAGCAGATTTCTTTGGGGCCTAATATCACTTATTGCTGTCCACTAAACTCCCTTTATCCGATATGACCAGAGGAAGGCCCTTTTCAGTGAAAGCGAACAATTAGGAGCCCTAAGTTATTATTTCCTATCATTGTGCAATAAAAGAGGCTCTGGCCATTTCGGTGCAAAGGATTAAAGTGTCCGGGATCGCAAACATCGTGCAACCACTTTCCTCCTCCCCCCGCCCCCGCACACCGCGGAAGCAGTCGAGGCTCCCGCGGGGAGCGCAACAGGCTGACCCACGCGTGTCCCGGCCGCGGGGGTGGACTCGCCCTGCCCCGCGCGTGGGCGGCCTCCGCGGACCGAGGGGGCGCCCGCCCGCCTCCAGGGGTGACCCTGGCCGCCGCCTCGGGGACGGGGCCCCACCCGCGGCTCCCCCCGGCCCGGGTCGGCCCGGGCATCCTGCGGGGCAGGCGGCTGAGCCCGCGCCGGGCCACGGCGGCCCCCGCGGGCCGGGGAGCCGCGCTGTTTAAGGAGTCAAAGTACATAGGCGGCTGGGTCGATACCCTGTTGGGCTAGAAACAGTTCTGCATATCAAAGGCCGACGAACCTAATGACTAAAAATATAAGTACCTGACCCGGAGGATTAATCACACACTGTCAAGCTGAAATTGGTGCAATTCTTCCAATCATTAACGTTTTGCTTACAAAAATGTGCTTTTCTGTTTATTTTTCTGCTAAATGATAACCATTTTCAAGTTGAATCGGCTGATAAAAGAGTCGAAAACAAGACGGGAGTTGTGCTGGAAAGGTCATACGTGCTAGTTCGGCATGAAATAGCCAACAGGCAAACAAATAGCAAAAAGCAGGGTGGCACGGAAGGGGCTCGAAGCTTTTACCGAACGGTGTAAAGTGCTTTGGCTGTTTTTCTCCGGCCGAGAAGAGACTGCCCGCGGAGAGCCGCTCACCCGCCCCGCGTGGCATCCCCACGCGGATCTCTCCCGCTCTGGAAACGGGCTTTGGGCGTTAGGGACAGCTGCTGGGGAGGTATTTCTCTAATTGCAGCCGGCAGTTCAGCCCGTGGCTCTCCGCCCCCGCCGGTGTGTTTTACCTAGGCGCCGCGAAGCCGTGAGCCCCCCTCCCCGGGTGGGTGGGAGACCAAGGGCATTTCCACAGCCGAGCCTGGGTGACAGCGCTGTTGTCACCTGTCCCGACAGCCTGGAAATCCACATCCCCGGCCCGGCGGCTGCAGACGATGCATCTGCGCTCCCCACCTGCAGGGAGCCGCCAAATCCCCTGCTACCGCTGGGAAAGCGCCCGGGTTTAACGAGCCCGGCTTTCCGGGACCACGTTACGCCGGCTGGGACACAAACGCGAGCTGTGCTTCGGGCAGAGCCCCCACGGCTGCCACCGCATCGGGCCGTGCAAGTCTTTAAGCGCGGGTGGCTCCCGGCTTGCCCCGGCCGGGGGATGCCGGATTCGCCCCGCGTGGAAATGGGGCTTACCCAAGGCCCCGCACTCCCGAGCCGCCGCCCACCCGTCGCGGCGGCTCTGTCCCACGCGTGTTCCCGTCCCCGCGCGAAAGCACAGCCGTAACACGAAGCCGCCCTGAAGAGGTAACGCCAGTTTCGTGCTCCCTGATCTCGGTCGGGACAGACAGACAAAAGAAGGAAAAATGGAGGGGAGAGGGCCGGGACGCCCCTGCCCGAGCGCCCCCGCCCTGCTCCCGGCACCCCCCGCAGCTCCCGCGGCTCAGCCCCGGAGCCTCACGGCGGGCTGCTGCCGTCCCCGTCGGGACCCGGGCTGAGACCCGCGACAGAAACACTGAGCGAGGGAAAATGAGAAGGATGGAGAAGAACTTTCCTCCTCCTCAGCGCAGCCCCGCTGCGCATTTTCTGCTCCCGACGGCGATTTCCTCGCCTTGCGCGCACCGCGCCGCGGCTCGATCCGAGCACAAGGGCGGAGAAACACCCCGGAGACAGCCCGGGCGCGCCCCGGGGCTCCCTTTTGTCACGGGTGGCGTTAAACCAGGGGCCGGCGCCCAGCTGCCCGGGGCTGCCGTGCCGCGGAGGGCGCGCAAGGCTCGGCCCTGCGTGTCCCCGGCGGAGCAGCTTGCGGGGCCGAGGGGACGGCCGGGGGCTTCTCCCTGTTCCTAGCGTGCTCGAACAGGTGGCAACGGATCCTCCCCGTTTACTTCATGTTTTTGGGCCCCGTTTATGAAGGCAGTTTTAAAAGAATAAAACAAAGCTAAAGCCACTGAATTATTCCGAAAACTCAGCTGCTATTTCTCGAAGCATTAACTGCTTAGACGCAACGCCCCGGCTGTCCTAAGGGCCGTCCCCCCTCGACAGTCAAAATAGTCTCTTGTTGCTCTCTAAAATCCTTTCCTGGCGCTAAAAGCCTCCGTGGCACCCGGCCGGGGGCAGGTCCCTGTCCCCTGGGTGCTCGCTGCGGCGCCGGGGGGGTACTGCAGACGCCGGACGGTGCGGGCTGACCCGCGCGGGTGCCCACCCCCGGGATGCCCGGTCCCGGGGGCATTTCCCCGCACCCCCGGGTTCCGTGCTCCTTCCCCGGGCCGGCATCATTTCGGAGAAAGGCCGATGAATAACCACTGTTGACTCAGGCGGGTCAGCGGCTGCCCCGGCTGGGGTCGATGCCCGGCCCCGAGCAGGCACCGCCGGCACCGCTCCTCCTCCAGCCCGCGGCCCCCCGGCCCCCCCCCAGGGCCGGGGCGACTCGGGGGTAAACACCTACGCTTCCAGCCGGGGCTCGCAGACCAGGCTTTCCTCCTCCCTCCGCAGAGCCCGTCCCCGAGCGGGCAGGAGGCGTGGAGGCATGGGTCCAGGCAAAACCGAAAGGCGGGGTGGCAGGCTGAAAAATAGC
This sequence comes from Calonectris borealis, assembly GCF_964195595.1. Classification (NCBI taxonomy): domain Eukaryota; kingdom Metazoa; phylum Chordata; class Aves; order Procellariiformes; family Procellariidae; genus Calonectris; species Calonectris borealis. The sequence goes on from NC_134318.1 coordinate 26,307,259, forward strand.
CATAAAATAAGCAATGAGCCCACGCGAGATCCCCGCAACGCGAGTGAGCTCAGAGGGCTGCAGGGTGGCCGGTGACCGGCACGGTACCGGAGGGAAAAGCCCGGTTACAACACGCCTGGGGCATTGCTGGCAGGGGGGAGGTTTGGGATTTCTCCTACCAGTAACTGGACGGCCAGCGTGGTGGGAGGTGCAGAGTTTAGTTTTATTTCACAGACAAGTCCATCCAAAATTAAATACCAGGTTTGGCTTTTTTTTTTTAAAACATTGAACAAGTATGTACAAAATATGAACAACGTGAGGTATAAAACCGCAAGACTTTTAAAGAAAACTAGTATGTACAGAAGCAGATATGTATACAATAGGCATTATCTTCCCACGGCTGTGTGCCTCACTTATCCCCCACAGCTGATGCCCGCTTCTCTCCTGCAGCAGGACCCTATCACTCCCTGCATTTTCTTCTCAAATACGAAATCTGCAAAAAACAGCGCTAGAGATTTTCAAGGAGAAAAATATGTGCTTTTTGTCCTGCAAATGGAACCATCCAGATTGCGGGGCAAAGTCCTCAAAAATCTGAGAAGGCACATTTCGTCTCACGCAAGAGCAAAAATGAATCTGTCCAAAGACTCTCCCTGATGAACAGAGGGATGTCTCGATGGAGAGCACCACGGCAGGTAAATGGGTGTGAGCATAAGGCACTTGTCGGGATGGTCAAATCCCTCCCTATTTCACAGAACATGTTTCTCTGCTTGCAAAGGGCGTTTAAATTAATCTATTTAAACTACATTTGTTTACACGTACAAAGGGCTTAGTCCTGCAATCCATACTCACTTCCACACTAGCTAGAGAGGAGTTTTGCCTGATCACCAACAGCAGCTGATTCAGACCCCCCATGAGTAAGGACAGGGTGCAGTATTATATTCCAGTCAGAACATCGATTAATGTACAAATATATCTTACAAATAATTAAATACAAACCATGTTCCTTTAACCAAATTAGAGATCTGCCAAAAATGGACTGTTTGCGGAAAATACATCTTTCTTTCTCTGCTTATTATAAAATGAGTCTGTTTGATGTTGTTTTTTTTTTTCAGTGGAACGGTGAAAGTTTTCTCCTGTAGCATAATATTCTTCCAAACCAGCCCCTGGTAAAGTGCAAGCCGAGTTAGGGTCCACTCTCCGCATGGGGCCGTTAGTGGGTAGGATTGTAATAGCCCTTATCGCCTTCAATGTCCACTTCTTGGTCGGAGTCGTCGGAGACGTCTGACTCCAGGTCCTCCTGTGAGGCCGGCGAGGGGGTATACTGAGAGCCATCCAAGGAGACCTCCTTACCCTTCTGCTCGGGGGTCGGGCAGCTCTCCAGCGTTTGGTCACTGTGACTGTCAGCACCTTCCACTTCTTCTTTTTTGGTGGCCTGGGGATTCTCCTGCAATGAAAGAAGCCTGCTTTACACAGAAATACGGGCCACGGAGCCAGGAGGCCTGGGAATTCCAGCTGTGCTGGGTAGGAAAACCACCTTGGGTTTCCTGCAGGAAAAGGCAGGTGTCCCGCTATCTCCCTGGCCCTCCTGCCTATAACCCTGCCTGAGTGGGATGGGGCTGGGCGAGGGCTCAGCCGCACGCAGGGGCTCGGCTCTCATCCCACTCCCCGGCAGCCACAGGGGCTGCTGCCGTGAATAAGGCTCCTTGGCGATGGTTATCGCAGCCACTTCAAAAGAGTGAGGAGCTGCTGGAGCCCAGGAACTTCTGAACTTTTGTCTTTAGCAAAGCAAATGTTTATTATGAGTCTACAAACACCGACACACAGCTTCCTCCTGCCCTGATCTTTCTTTAATTACACCCAACGGCAAAAGGAGGGAGGCCGAATCCATCAGTGGCCTGAAAGCAAGTGGGGAAAAAATTACTAATTAAGCTAAAACTCAACATTAAAACACTTACCATTAAAAACAAACCAAACCAAAACAAAACCCCATTTCCGAAAGCAGGAGTAGCCCTGCGTCGGCAGCCGTTTGGGGAGCACAGTCCCCTAAGGGGGCATGAAATGATACTCTTAAGAGCAAGCAGGCCGAGACACGTACCCATGATATAACCGTGCGGGCTTGGAGAAATGGATGCGACTAAATGAAAAGGAGGAAATGACTTAAAATGGCCGAGATCCCAAGCGAGCTCTCCGGACACTGCGGCGCGGGTCAGGCCCTGCCGAGGAGGCACCGCCAGGGACCCAGCACGCCTCTTCCCGGAGTAAAGGGGTTTTATTCAAGTATCAAGTGAAGCACAGGTTAAACCCCGGGCAAAATCACAGAACAAATATATCTAGAGTGTGGCACTATGATTAGTTTTCTTTTCTTGTTATTTTTATATTAATGGCTGATTTACCAGTAAAACTCAGCCATCCATGTCACACATACTGAAGCTGGACTCGGGCCATGATGCAGGGATTTTTCACAAATCTTTGGGCCAAGGGGCCTTGATCTGGCCGAGCCGGGCAGGATCAGGCCCTCTGGGCCTTAAAAAAAAGATTTATCTGCTTGAGCACAATTTCTAAGGGAAGAGAAACCGCTTCAACCTCTCAGCCTCATACACTGTAACTATTTGTAAAACGAAAAGTAAAAGCTTCTCAATTTTCCATGCAGCTCCTCAAAACAAACAAGGCGTTCGTACCTGACTCTACCAACGTTTGCAGAATAAATCGACTTCTGTTTATTAAAAGAGGGCGATTTAAAAGACCAGTAAGTATTCTTCGCCAAAACAACTGCCTAAGTAATTTACTGACAATTACTTATCTTCTCCACGTTAATTGGCTAAACAACATATGGGTTTACAAAACAATTAGCGTGGAGTTTTAATAGGCGGTGTGTGAAAGCCGGGCATAATTGATATAGGAACTACATTAGGAGCTTTTAACGTTAGTGCTGCCTGAACGAGCCCTCATGGATTCCAGCATGACTATTTGTCTTTTTAATCAAGGTGAAGAGGTTAAACAGCCTTTCAGATGACTTCTGCATACAACCTGGAATAGGCGAGCACGGCGTAAGATAAGACAATTAAAATACTTATTTCTATAGAAACGGAAACATCCCCGTACCTGCTTTAGACGCCTCCATTTGGCTCTGCGATTCTGAAACCACGTTTTGACCTGAGCAACGACAACGAGAGAAGGCACGGGGTAGTCTCGGAGCCGGTAAGCGCCAGGAGCCTTATCCGAGCCACAAGCAGAAAGCGAGAGCCAGCCCCCCCCGCCCCGAGCCGGCCGGTCCCCGGGAGCGGAGCGCCCACAGCAGCCGCACGGCGGGGGCCGGAGCGGGGCCGGTGCCGCCGGCCCCGGGGGCTGCCCGGGGATGGGGTGCGGTTCCCCGGGGCGCGGGCACGGCCTCACCTGCCTCTCGCTGAGCTGCAGCATCTTGGCCAGGCGCTTCCTCTCCGGCGGGGAGAGGTATTTCTGTGTCTCGAACTTCTTCTCCAGCTCAATGGTCTGGTCGTTGGAGAAGCGGACCTGCCCCCCTTTCCTCTTGTGCAGCGGCCGCTGGATGAAGGGGCTCCACAGCAGCGGCTTCCCTTCAAAGAGAGGCACAGCGCCGAGGGTCACGGGCCGGCCGCGGACACGCGTGCCCGGGGAACCCCGGCCCCTGCCCGAGCCCGGGCCTGGAGGCGTGCTGGGTCCAGGGCCCGCTAATTTCCTACGCCTGATTTTATTTCCCCCAGTTTCTAGTCTGATCTTTCGCCGCCTCTGATTTTTCACCTCCGCCGAACAGAGAGACCAGTTAAAGCCACTCTACGGGCTTTGGCAACATTTCCGTCAATGTGTTTCCTGTTGGTCTATCTCGCAAAGAAAAGAGAGAAAAAAAAAAAAAAAGACCTTTGCTTCCTTCTGCTCTTTCACTGCGATGCCCCAGAGAAACCGTCTCCCCTTCTCTGCACCAGTGCCCGGGGCCCCAGGGAGAGCGGGGACATTGCGGGGCTGGGCGGGGGGACGCGCTAACACGAGGGCACGGGGCCCCCCACCCACTTCGGGCAAGAAGCGCCCCAAGCCCCCCACCCCCGGCTGGGGGCTTGCCCACCCGTGGCCGCGGGGTGCCCGCCAGGCTCAGCTCCGGGGTCGGGGCAGCGGTGCGGGGCGAGGCGGCGCAGGCAGTGACACGTCGGGGAGCCAGCCCCGCTGCGGAGCAGCAGCCGCGTCCCGGGGCCGGAGGCTCTGGCCAGTGCCACTGAGTCACTCTGTTTGTCTTTCTGTCTTGCTGCCTGCACCCTTTGAAATTTGCTGCATTGTTTTTCAAGATTTTGCTTGCGTCAGGCTTTAGTAATTCTGGTGCAAAACACGACTCAAAAAATAGGAAGCAACTGGTTATTTTAGCTGTCATAAAGTCACATCCCACACAGAGGAAATGAACAATATCAGAAAAACGGATCCCGGCTATCAGAAGTCGAGTGTTTCCTGAATTTGTCTGTATTGAGGATGTCGATAAAGTAATCAGCAATGTGCACGACTCCCGGGGAAGAGCCTGCTTCAGGCGGCCAGGAAAACACTTAACAGCTTCTGAAACCAGATTTACTCCTATCGAGAGCTCAAGGTTTCCTGTATGAACGGAAAGGGTCAGCCTCTTTCACTGCACAAATGTGGCGAGTCAGGTCCAGTTTTGCAATCACTAAGAACAAGTGCTGCAGCCCGGGCGCGGGGCTCAGCCCCCGCAGCGGGGACGCCGCCCCCGGCCGCTGGCGAGAAGGGGCCGCCGGGGCCCCGGCCCGACCCGCCCCGGACCGGACCGCCGGGGAGCCGCGGGGGCCCCGGCGAGCGGAGCCGGCCTCCCGACTGTTTTTCAAGTCATCCGCAGGAAAAGGCTGAGATCTGCCATGCGATCTCCCAGCACAATTAAAACTCCCCACCAAAACCACACGCGACATTACTAAGGACACTCTCAGAGTCACTTGGTTGAAGGAAAACAAATCTGAGTCACGGCGGCCGCGCACTGTGGTCTCGCTGCCAGCGCCGGAGCGCGGCGCGTCTTTAATTTACTGTAAATCAGACGGGGGCCGGAGGGAGACAGGGGGAGCGCGGAGAGGCGGCGGGGCAGGGAAAGGGGGGCAGATTTCAGACACTTCCCATTCGCCCCCAACCCCCGACGGCGGAATGGGACGGGGACGGGACGGGAGCGGCGCGGCGGCAGCCGGGGAGGACGGGGCGGGGGGGGGGCGGGCATGGCTTACCCAGGGGGTCCTGCCGGATCAGGGCGTGCGCGTAGTCGCCGACGGCGCGGGGGAAGGAGTAGAGGGGCCCGGCGTAGGCGCCGGTGCCATAGGAGGCGGCGAGGTGGTGGGAGAAGGCCGGGTGGATGGGGGTCGGCTCGTAGATGGGGGTCCGGTACGGGGACACCAGGCTGGTGAAGGAGGAGTTGGGCGACGGCAGCGTCGGCGGCGGCGGGGCGGGCAGGGAGTGGGGGGTCGGGGCAGCGGCGGGGCCGCGGCCCAGGATGTCCTCGATGTAGAAGGGCGTGGGGTGCGCGGGCTGGAGCAGCGGCGTGGGCGCGTACAGCGGAACGCCGACGCCCAGGGCCGCCGCCGCTGCCGGCGCCGCGCCCGGCGGCTGGTACTGCATGGCGCGGCCGCCGCCCGCGCACCCCCCGCGCCCCCGGCCGCCCCTGCGGAAAGCCGGCCCCGACCGCGGCGGCTGGGTGCTGGCACGGCCGCCGCGGGTTTCTCTGGGCTCGGGTTACCCTTCGATAGGTTTCTATTGTCGCGGGGCGGAGCCCGCGTGGTCTCTGTCCCCTTCCTGCCACGGCTCCGTCTAGCCAATGAGCCCGGCCAGGGAAGGGGGAAACCACCCCCGCCGGCAAACACTCCCCCCGCCTCCCCGAGCAAACTCCCCGCGGCGCCAATCAACTACCGCCGCAGCCCGGGGGAGACCAGGCGACGGGGCGCGATCGGCCGCCCGCCGGGCCCCGACGGCACCGCGCGGGGGTGGGCACGGCGGCACCGAGCGGGGGGACCCAGGCTACGGAGCGGGGGTCCGACGGCACCGGGCAGGGGGCCCGGCGCTGCCCCCGCCGGCTCCCGCTCCTCTACCCGCGCACGGCACAGCGTCCCCACGGGGGAGAGCGCTGACCCCCCGCAGCGTGGCCCGGCCCCGGGCTGAGGGAGGAGGCAGAGAAAGGGGTGCGCCTTCCCCCCGGCTCTCCGCCGTGCTCCGCGGGCCTTCGGAAAGGCTCCCGCGGGCGCTCCGCCTGGCTGCGGGGACGGGGAAAGGGGCGGCGGAGCGCGGCCGCGGAGCGGGGGCCGCGCGTGGGCGGAGGTCGGCGGGGCCGCGCAGGCCCCTGCCCCGTCCCCCAGGACAAGGCCGACAGCCCGGCGGGGCGCGGAGCAGGAAATCACGCCGCACAGCTCCGCGCCCCTCCGGGCACCGGCGGCCGGCGCTGGCCGGCAAACGGGGGCGTCGCGGGGGTGGCCGCCCGCGGGCGGATGGCGCGCGGCGTTGGGGACCCGCTCCCCGGCAGCCCCGCGGGGAAGGCGGTGCGGCGGCCCGGGCAGCGCCACCTGGGCACCGTCGGTTTAATTTTTAAAAACCCGCCGGGCGATCCTCCTGCCCCCCGTCCCCGGGGAGGGACGTACGCTCCGTCCGGGCGCCGCCGGCTCCCGCTCCCGCGGCAGCGCTGCCCCTCGCCGAGCCCTGCTCCTGGCCGGACTGGGGGGTGGGCAGCGACCCCCGCGCTCCCCGCGCCCCGTTACCCCCCCGGGGACTCGCCCCGACGGCAGCGGGTGGCGCCGCCTTCCCCCCCCTCCGTGGGAGCGGAGACGGCAGGTGCCCCCCGCGTGTCCGCGGACCCCACCAGGTCGCCCATCCCCCGTCTCCCTCACACGCCCCCGAGCTGACAGCCAGCACGGAAAGCTGTTAAGGAATAGCAGGTGCTGGTGTAACTTTCTTTTTTTTTTTTCTTTTTTTTAAAAAGGTCTCCAGTTCAAACCCACGAAGATCTTAATAACTAAGAGGCTCAGAGAAAGACGAAAGGGTGTTGGTGAAATGGAAATATATATATTTTTAATAATAGAGCGAGGTTGGGTTTTTTTTTCTTTACATTGTTAATAAATGCCAAAACTCACCTTTAAAGCGTGGTCTTGTGTCTTGTAAATATCAGGTACACGTAAAGCGAGCTGACAGTTTTGATTATTTTTTCTCTCTGTGCTCAGTCTCCCAGGCATTGCTCTTTCCAAGGGGTTTAGCTAATGTTTTCATCTGGAAGTGTTGGATTTGCAGCTTGATTTACTTAATAAATATACAGTAAACCGATGACCCGTTGCCCTCTGAAATAACGACGTGCATGATACGAGGCAGCAGTATGGAGGGCCCCCACAATATTTTACAAGCTGTCGATTCAAAATCCTGAGAACAAGTTTAACCGAAAAGAAAAAAAACATGTTTTGCTGTATTATTGGAAAACAAATAAATAGAGGAAGAGATTATTCTTTTCTGACTTTTATACAAGCAATAGGCCTTGTTAAAAGGAAGTTTTAATGGCACAGTTATTACATTCCACTACCACTGCATAATCCCTAACAAGAAAAATGAAGCACTTAATTTTGCAGTTCTACAGCACCGCCCCTTTCAAATTCAATTGTTAGACCTTAGCCTTCCTCCTTCCACGGGTTGGAGACTATTAAATCTGCATTCATGAAATGTCACATTTATTGAACTACATAATTTTTTAATATCACTAGTGCAGGTTTTATAGTTGATTTTATTGTTTTTATGGCCATTCGGGGCTCTAAAACCCGGATTTTTTTAATGTTGTCCTTATAATTTTTTTCACACAGTCAGAACTAATAAAATAGAACAGTTGTGACTTTTTAATGCAAGGGGTCTCGGAGTTTCAATATTTTCACTCTGCTGGATACTAAAACCAATAAAAATACATGAGATTTTAATTATTTTCTGGATTAAATAAAACCTTTTCCCTTTCTTTTGGAACATACATTTTGTTTGTAGTTTCTGTTGTGAGGGAGATAATGCAGCTTCGGATAAAATACATTATTACCAATATCGCTGCGACGAATACAGTTTTGACTGGATTTTACAGTCTAACGGGCATTTCAGGTAAGGTGCTGTAGACACCCCAAGATCAGTGCAACCAAGACAGTACTTTAATATTTCTATTATTTCTTCTCCAGGTTCCCTCTGGAAAGCACTTCAATTTATCTGAAAAACCTGGCGGGGGGAGGGGGGGGGAGAATACACTCCTTTCCCGATTAAAACCCCTTTCCTATTAATTTTCTTGGAATGCACCTGAAACACCCCCAAGTTTTTTTGCTAATCTGGGGATTTCTGGAGGGCGGCGGGGCGCGATGTGTGCATCCCCGCACCGGCACAAGCTCAGCCCAAAGGGATCGGCTGGAGAACTCATTATTTTGTGTAATAACTTCGGGGCCCTGTCCTCCCCTTCACTTTCTGTGAAATCCCCCGCCTTCGAGCAGTTCTGAGCTAAAGGGAAAAATAATAATGAAAATCAGGGACCCCACTTGTTCCAGGCAGTCCCGCTGCCAGCCCCGACGGCGGTGCTTGGGGGGACGCCCGGCCCCACGCCGCCGCCCGGGACGCGCTCCCCACGGAGCGGGCAGTAAAAGCAGCTCAGGCTGGGGGAGGCCGGTGCAAGTATGCTGCTTTGTACGTCCCCCAAACCGGGGAGCTGGCGGGGACGGGGTCGGACAGGCTCCCCGGGGGAAGCAGCGAGGGCCTGGCTGCCCCCGGCCGCTGCCCAAATGCCCCCCGAGTGATGTTGCCACGGCGGCCTCGCAGGACGGTGCCGCCGGCCCGTGCTAAGCCCGGCCCAGCCTCGCTCATCGGCTGCTTTGAGCCTATTTCCCTCCCTTTCCAGCCCCCGTCCTGCGTGGAGCCCGGAGCAGCTTTCCCCAAGGAGGGCGTCCCACAGGTGCCTCGGGTGGCGAGGAGGGAAGCCCTTACTGGAGGCAGCGGGCAGCCCCCGGGCTCCGGTGGGGCTCTGGTGGGGCTCCGGAGCCTCCCGCCGGCCGCCGCTGCCTCCCTCCCGGTGCTGCGGGAAGCCGGCATCCCCGCGGAGGCGGTGTCGGGGCCTCGCTCCGCGGCCCGGCTGCGGGTGGCCGGGTCTCCCTCGCCCCCCGGCCCCGGGGCGGGGGAGCAGCACCGCTTTAATTTAGCGTTTATGTGTCACCGTGTTCGTGAGCGGGTTTTACAGGGCGGCGCTAACGTGAAACACCTGGGCGGCGGCACCGCGGGCGCGGCGGGGGGGGCGGCGAGCGGCGGAGGGGCGCTGGGCTGCGCCCGTCTGTCGTCAGGCAAATGCGTTAAAATAAAATAATACAAAGAAATCAAACAAAAAGACCCAAACGTCGGAAAATCAGGAAGTGAATGCTTCCAAAACCAGCGACAAATGCCAGGTGGCATTTCCACCGCATCCCCGATTACCTGCGATGAACGCCCCACGGAAGATTTCTGATTCCTGGGGTGGTTATTCCGGGCAACTCATGAACTACTCCGCGATTTGTAAGTGAAATGAGTCTCGAAGCGCAGAACTCTTTCCTTGCCTCACAAGTTCTGTTACCACTAACACGTATTTTTTTGGCATGGTATCTGCCCGGTTTCTGCTCTCAAAAATGGGAGTTTTGCCCAAAATAGCACCCCCTGTGACACTGCAGGCTTCAGGAGAGTTACACCAGAAATTAATCATTCCTAGCTGAAGTAACTGCGTTTGGCTCTACAGAATTAGTGAGCAATCCAGCGAAGTTCATCTTTTAACAGCCGCAGCGGGCTACCAGCAGCGTCATCCCCTAATGCTACAGGGCACTTTCCAAGAGGATCCAGCCCGCAGCCATTCCACCCATTCCCATTACTGAAAATATTTCAAGATTCTTCCAAGAGAGGTGAGGCCACAGCCTTGAACACCTTCCAAGGAGGAAACAGGAGGGAGTTCACCTCTCTGATTTTCCTAGCGCCGTGGAAGCCAGACTGCTCCAGACAGAGGCACGGCGCGTTGCGGGGTGATGTCAGTTGGTGCTGCCGTCTTCCAGATAACTCATCTGTTAGATATTCGCTTCTCACATCTTCCTCCTCCTCACCGTCATGATTTGATTTACTAAATGAGTTACAACCGTAATAAACATTAAGGCAGGTCAGTCTTAAAGGCATTCATTAGATGTAGCAGAACAAGACAAATCTTGGTCTAAAAAGGGGTGGACAACATAGGAACTATTATTCTAGGCAGAGCTGGCAGGAGCTTATCATTTTCCATCCTACATCCCTATATTCATCTGATTATGATTTTGCCAAATTTAAATCATCCAGGTGGAAAAAATTCTGTTCTGAGGGAATCTGCCTCATGCTGAGTATGTTTAAGGTTTCAGCAAAGCTGGTTCAGCTGTTTCTGAGCATTGGGTTAGAGAAAAGCAGATTTTTTCACTGGCATTTAGACATCCTTGCCTTGCATGGAAAACCTGCGGTGCCTCACCACAAGGGAAACTTCAGGAGATGAAAGCGTCCAGCAAAAAGTCAGCCAGGGGTTGCCTCTTTGGTCCTTCCTTTGCTCTTCCACCCAGGGCTGTGGTTTACAGTCAGGCAAAATAAAGATCCCAAACCTCTGCAGAGAGACACAGACACCTCGGGAATGTTTAGGCCACCCGTGGGCCTGACTTGGCTCTCCGATGATTTGAAGAGCTCTTCTTTCTTGACACTGAATATTTGTGGGTATGAGACATGTGCTGCCACCAGCAAGTGCCCTTTTCCTATATGCTGTCACCAGCTCTGAGGAAAAAAAAAAAAGCTACAGAAAAGCTTTAATGGTGCTTTTGAGTCTTGTCAAGGATTTCCAAGCCAACACATGCCAGACCCTCAGGGGAGCACATTGGTAAGGTGCCTCCATTTCCTCCAGCCCCAATATTGTTAATATCTCTTCTGGGACACCTTGACTTGCAAAGTGGGATATCCAACATTTATGGCTCTGTGGTAAAAGGAAGGAACACATGGCCCCATATTATAAACATAGCTTAATACCACTTTCTTTCTGGACTGGGCTGTCCTAGTGATTACCGTGACACCAGCTTCTCTAAGTCAGAGTTTAATTCAGCTGAAGCATGACATAATCCACCAGAGTTTTCTTCTGAATTGCAAAGAGGCATCATATGAAACTACGTAGGCTTTAATGTTTTTTGGAATACACTTCCCTAACCCTTCCTTGGCCTGAAGAGTTTCTTATCTGACCATTATGAGAATGTGGTGAACAATGCTATGAAAAACAAAGCAATATATTGTTCCTTACAGGCTCATATTTCCTATATATCTGCCACCACAAACCATGAGCTATTTTGGATCCTGCCTATAAGTGCAACAGAAAGCTGCTTGGTTAATTATATTTATTTGGGGTGATGGCAACTCTAACATGTTAAAACTTCTCTATATTCTTATGTGTTGGCTACACACATAAAGATTACACCCAAAAACACATAAAATTCCCAGAGGCTAGATTGTCTCTCACATCTTGCACAATCATTTACGTAAGTGCAAACTGAATATAAAACGCTGCTAACACAGACTGCTGGCTACCGTACACCCACTCTGTGTTGATATAAACGACTAGAACAAGATACCAGACAATGGAGAATCTGCCTAAACTACAGTGATGACAAAACATCATTTTTTCAGAGTAATCAGAATACAAAATATTGTACGTTTCGAAGAGGACTTGTGCAGCAAGATTTTTCACTGTAACAGTTCCAATGGGTCCAAAGTACACACAGCTAAATTTGATGTCAGTAGGATTTAGGTATGAATAGGGAGTGTTGCTTAGTTATTTTTGTTAATGTTTTCCAGAGTTTACACATTCACTCTACATTTTTTAGCAAACTTTATCATTTTGGCATCATAAAATCAATCCCTAGGTAGGTTTGTTTTATCTGGAGCTGATAGGCACATGCAGTTGCTGTTAATAGTCAAATATAGAAGCTTACAATAACAATCTAGCTAACTATTAATGGCTGTTTAACAGTGGAGTTAGAAGGATGGATCTGAAATCTGTCCTCATCTGAAAAATAGATTGCTAGACTCTCAGGTGCAGAAACTCTTCAAAGGCTTCATTTCCATGGGTAGGAGCCAAAATACTTGGGTAGAATTGGCACTAAAAGGCTAGAGGAGGAATTGCCTTAGAGACAAATTCAGAACTTGTGTAATGGGTTTGGAGTCCGTTGAAGCTGATGATTTTCATAGGCAAATCATGTATTTTTTCATAACAGAATGACAGAATATGCCTTGACGGTTGCACATGGAAATATCTCATAAAGTACAATATTAAATGGCAGAAATGAAGGGAAGAATCGTTTTTCCCTAAGGCAGATATCTCCCCCTCTTGCTCCTGCCCCTGAGCTGAGATCTCCCTAATGCATAGCCCCGAATCGACTGATGAAGCACGGCAGCATCAGTCGCAGACTGTACCCAGCCTCGAGTCTCTGAGTCCAGGGGACCTTATTGCGCCAATTACACTGTTAGTTCACACCAGAGGTGGCAGGAGACTTACTGCGAGGTCTGACACTCCAGAGTTTCCTAATAGTGGCAAAATCTCAGTGTCCCAGAGTACTAGCGGCACTGTCAGCTACAGAGAGAATATTTGGCACCCTTTGTGACAGGAACTCAGGAGGATGCCACATCCTCTGGAAGCACAGCTAAGCTGGTCTTTGCACGGTTTGCCCCACTCCAGGTGCAGAATCGGGAAGGACTGACTTCTGAATTGTTCAGTTCTGCCAAGAGCTCTGGCTTGGCCCCTGATAATGCCAATCCTGATATCATGGAGCAGAGAGGAAACCCACGTGATTTGAGAAATAAAGTAAAACCAGGATGCTTTCCCTAGATGAAGTGGAGGGTAAGGGCTTCCATTCAATGTGTGGGATATAGGAGCGATTGACATCCAACCTGGAAAGTTATTTTATTTTTACTGTTCTGAAAGCATGCATCATTTAATAAACAGAGCCTTGCTTCAGCTGTGTATTCACTGTTGGCTGTCTAAAACGATGTGAGCTCAAGCTGGCTCAGAGGAAGGTGTAGGTGAGCATCCTGAGTGGGTCTTTGCCATGTCTGGTTTCATTCACCCTCTCCAGCAATAATCACCTGTCAGGCAAGTCACTGTTCAAGTCCCTTCAGAGTCTGGAAATAAGGGGAATGCTTTTGCAAAGCTGCAGGCTTTCCCATGCTCTGTGAGTTTATTTCATAGCCTTTTGGGTTTTTTTATTTTTCTTCCCTGGAGTCTGGTTGGGAAATGTGTCTTGGTTGAGCTATCGTGTTTCTCCGCTTTGCTTCTCTGTGTCAGCAGTGCTGGTCATGGAAACCTGCTGAAATGCTTGTGCAGCTGAGAGTACAGCTCTCCTGGTAGGCATGAAGTCAGGCCGATAGCAAGGTGCTTTCTACCAAATGTAATTACTCCTGAATGGAAACTGGGACAACAATATATGCTGGGATGGCAGTATCCACACCACAACTTGTACTTATAGTACTTTTGGTAAAAGCAAAACAAAAAATAAATCATGCTTGACATGAAAATAAATATGCCGATATAAAATCTGTATATATCTGTAAAATCTGTATTCAAAACATTACAGTTCTTTCCTAATACTTTAAGGATTGGGTTTGACTAACTTCAGAACATCTGCTCTTTCTCAATCCTTCCTTAGTTTGACCATCTCATAATCTTACCTCATCCCAGCACTGGCCCTGAAATTGTAGGTGCAGACATAGGAGTTTTAGTGTTGCAGAATCTAAACCATAGCCCAGATGTTTCCTTGAAGTCAAACCATGACATCAGAGCCAAACCCGATGCAGATGCTAATCCAAATCTTGATCTCTAACCATACTTTGTTTATTTTAAAATGCTTGCTTTAAAACATTACAGCAAAATTGCTATAAAAAGATGTAAATAAGTGTCTGAATAGTACCCTCAGCGGCCAGACAGGTGATACATAGCTGCTGAGAAGAGGCAGCTGGACTTCAACCCAGAGCTTAGTGCTGCATCCTCATAGATGTTCAGCTCAGCTGCTGAATTAGCAGAGTAATTCAGAGGCAGATCTACAGTCCGCGCTTCTGCACCTACATCTGCTGGAGCAGGCACATGCAGGAAGTGCCTGGAGAAGGAGCACCGCATCGGGGCTCCCCCTCCCCAGCACAGTCAGCAAATCCCCACCGTTCAAATGCATGTCTGCTTCCAGGGACTCCAAGGCAGCAACAGGCAGTGCAGTTTGCAGGGGTCACTCATACAGTGAGCAAGGAGAAACATTATGCATATGGGTGACATGCCAATCCACGCGGTTCTTCACATGTCAGGGTACAGCCAAAGATATATAATCGGCATGTGAACAAAAATGGGATTTTTGAAATCTGTTCAGACTCACTGGATGTGTAGAACATCTGGGTAGGAGATGCAGAAAGCAGACTGCTCACCAGGACAGACACTTCAGAGACACTGTAGGTTGTGGCAGAGACCCACTAATTGCAGAATCATAATAGACCAAAACGATTCCTCGTATAATATTACCAACATGTACTAGAAATTAACTGGAGAAATATCTTCCTTTTAGAACAGATTCTACACTGCTCTCTGTGTAGCTGTGTGTTTTAAATTTGTGTAATCTGACTTTAGGAAAAATATACAATTTCAGTAATTTTCTTAAAAAGGTAATGCAAATTAAAGTTTCAGGATTAATTAACGTGATATAACCAATTTAAACTGAAGGCATTCTTTGAAGAACATCTGACAGCCTGGGAGGAACTGGGGGAACCCTGCCTGACTTTTGCCATTACGTTACCTTCTAGGAGATTTGTTCTTGAAGAAAGGAGGTCTTCTATAGTCTCAGATGCACTGAAAATTTGACCATTAAGTAAAGGCAGGTTTAGTTGGGCCATAATTACAGAGTCAAGTCAGAACAGTCTACCTTTAAAGAAAAATAAGCATTTTAATTCTGGATGTGCCTAAACCAAGCCCTCGCTGCATCACTTCATTTCTGTGGCTTCCCAAGCTGCTTTTCTATTGGTTTTGTCTCTCTCAAATTATGTTCCATTTCACCTCAGGACTGGATCTATTGGGAGACATGACATTGCTCTTTATGTAGCCTTCATAGCACCCATCTGACACCTGTAAAATATTAAACTGTAAGAATGTATGTTAAAGTCAGTTAGCCAGGATGTGTGTGTTCTATAGATAAACGGGTTTGTTCGGGAGAGAGCACCACAGCCTGCCAAAGCCTCTGTCTGTATCACTGAAGAGTAAATTCCTAAAGAGCCAGGATGCTCTAGATAACCATAAAATCACAGAAAGTAGCAGAAGGAAGTCATGTTGGCCAGCTCTGCCACGCAGCGCGCCCTCCTCAAGACCCTGCTGCAGTTACATCTGTTGCAACCCGATGCTCTTTCATTTTCTGCCTGTTGGATTTTCATTCCATGTTGCAGTTGCATTTTCCAGTTTTCTTCATATTTAGTTCACGTATGGCCTTTGGACACATCACTCTCCCTGACTGTGGGTTTCACGAATGAATAGCTTCTTAGGAGTACACAGAGACCTATGGATAAAGCCCAAACAGGATTAATCTTTCCATATCTGCCCACACCCTAACTTAGACCCAGGGATGTGTTTTCTCCAGAGAACGCCTGAGCCAAGGTCAAGGTCCTGCCGGCATTGCCACAGACAGGAGCGCGAATGCGACATGAACAGCGCTTCTGTCTGCTTTTGGGACATGCAGAGCAATGACTCCAACGGCACCAACCGGGCCTTTCTGCTGGACCACGAGTAGGTGGCTCAAGCCCCCCTTCCTAGTGCGGGCAATGGCACTGACGACTTTGTGCCCACACTTCTCTCCACTGGGCAAGAGCACCATAACCTGTGTGCTCCTGGCAAACATTACGTGCTGAGACCTGGAACGCCCAGGTCAAACCCAGCCAGGGGGAAAGGCAGGGATGATGAAGTATTGTTATTACACCTTCTTTCTGCTAAGCCCGTTATTGCTTATGCTACTCTCTTGTCCCACACTAACCTAGTTCCTCTCATTCCTGCAGGTTTACACTTAAAACATTAGTTAACAGTTATTATGTCATCTTACTCCCTAAGTGTTGCATAGCAAACTCTATGCTGTCAGTTCTTTGTATTTTTTCTCATCAGCCAATTCTTCCAAGCATATAGCTACAGTTGGCTCTTCTTCTCTGAATTTCCTCCAGCTTGTCTTCCTGGTAACGAGGTGTGGAGAACTGCGCTCACCTTTTCCAGATGCTATCGCGTGTCAGTTCCAAGAAGAGAGGCTCGCTCGCTCTTTCCCTGTGGTGCATCCCCACGAGAGCCTCAAATCGTATTGACATTTTTAACCGTCACATCACCTGGGAAATTCAAATGCAAATTCAGAGGCCCTCCTTGCCCAGCGCAGCAGTCAGCGCGTCTCTTCCGCCCTAAGAGAAGAGGAAGACGGCGGACCTCGCCTTTCTGACAAACATTGCCGTTTTCATAGGGAGCTCAGATTGTTTTCTAACTCTTTGCACTAATCAGGTAAATTGGCTTATTTATGACAGGGAGAGGAACGATAGGAAGTACTAACTAACCCCGTACTGGTGGTCAGAGTAAAGCAAAAACAAAGCCGGTTTCCAGTTCTCTGCGCTGAGACTGATTTTCCATTGTCGTTCCACATTATCTTCCCATTTAAGTCTGCCCGTGCAATTCTGTTGTGCATCCTGTAATTCTGTTTTAGTAGGTTTAAAACAAACAAAAGGAAGTACTTTTTCACACAGCGCATAATTAAATTGTGGAACTTGTTGCCATGGGAAGCGCTGGATGCCAAAAGTACAAATGGGTTCAGAAAAGGAGAAGACAAATTAATGGAGGATAGGTACATTGATGAATATTAAACATAGTAGCTTGCTCACAGCGTCTGGCTCAGGAAGCCCTTACACTGCTGTTTGATGAAGGCAGGAAAGGATTTCTCTCTCTGTGCCTGTTTCTCACACAGTTCCCTCAGTAGCCTCTTTGGTCACAGGCAGGAAGAAGACATTGGAGTTAATGGCCTGTCTTAGCAGAGCAGCTCTAATGTTCCTCCCCTAATGAGACACACAGATGTCAATAGATGCCTGTAAGTTTAAAAAATTAATCTTTAAGCTGAAAATTGACTCTGACACTTCTGAATTCCTCTTTGGACATTTTTTATCAGATCTGATCCAGCTGATGTTAATACATGAAGTTTTCAGCAAAGTGTACGACTGAAATGGGATATTTTAAGGCTTCCGGATGGCTAGGTTTGTTGGCCCAGCCAAAAGTTTGATTTCGCAGATATTACAGGTTGGATCAACTTCATTGGGGACTGATGTCAAGAGGAAACTCGTTATCTGTGCTATGAAAGTTGTATCTGCTCTTGGAGCTCTCTCCCCTCCCTGAACAAACGCTCCCACTGGTCTACCTGGTGCCAGCTCTTCTTGTTGACTTTGCTCCGTAATTGCTGGTTTATCAGTCTCTCCTCAGACTTCTCAATTTGTCTTGACTGATGAGCGAAACGAGCAGAGCCGTACATGCACACACAGTTAGAAAGGAGAGGACGGCAGGCCGGCGAGGCGGGGAGCGAGCCCTGGCCCTGTGGCCGCTGCTCTCACCCAGGCAGGGAGCCTCACCCCACAGGCTGCACCAGTTGCTCCAGTCCGGGAGGGAGGGATGGCGGGAAAACTGGCCTGTAATTCTGATAGCATCATGAGTTGCTTTTGTTTCTTGTTCTGTATGTGTGGCTGCAAAACATGTAATCTGATTTCATCTGTATTGCTTTGTCATTGAGGTTTCTTTCTGCATCATTCAGAATGACAGCATCTCATTTTGGTCACAGCTCTGTTTCCCCACTTCTCCTGCATTAGCTCAGACCATGTGCTAACTGCCTTAGTCACTGCAGACAAATTCACTCAGGCAAAGTAATGAATAGAATCAAGTGATTTATTTCCATTTTGGAGAAAGCTATATATGTTTACCTGCATTATGTTGTTAAAATGCACGTAGTTAAAAGCCAGAAAACAGTCTGTTTGTTGGCTAAGGGCCTGCCTCACCGGGAAGGTAATGGCCATGCAAGAGGATCGAATTCAGAGGCTTCATTTTCTCTTTGCCAGAAGCCCCAAAGTATAGGATGTTTCCCTGGATTTTGAAGAATTTTTCAGACCCTTTGGTTGCAGGAGGGAGAAGGTCAGACCGCGCAATCTGACCGAATTAGCCTTCTGCTACTCTAGCTCCATCACACAGTACTTTAACTTTAGCATCTCAATGTTGTTAACTCCAATTTCCTAAATGTTGCTATAGTCCCTTGTCTTGTATGACGGTAGGCTCTGTGGAAGGAAAGCTTACATTCAAGTCAACGTTAGGAGCAGCACTGGTTCTCTTTTTTTGTCTGAGTGCTACTGGGATGGAGAACATGAACTCCCAGCGAGGGATGCAGCAGTGACTACAGCAGCACTGTGCTGCCAGGCAGGGGAGGGAGAAGACCGTGGCCCAGCGACTCTGGACTGGAAACTGGGGACCTGGACACCTACCTTTGCCACAGCATGCTGCTGCTGGAGCGCAGGTCACTGCATCCATGCCTGTCTCTGTGTGTTCACCTGCTCCCTGACCGGTCTCTTAGATTAAATTCTCCCGCAGGTATGATCTGCATAGTGCCCTGTTCAGTGTGTCTTGGCGGGGAGCTCTTGGAATGTCCATAATTTAAATATTAATTATGACAGAAAAGCAGTGATCCGAATGTTCAAGCCATAGTCTTGAAAGGAGCTATCAAAGGCCACTTTATTAGACCTCTTTCACTAACAAGTTAAGATGTCCCCATGAAAAACTATGATCGAGTTTTTTTCTGTCAATCAATTATTAACATACCAGTCCTCAGTTTTTCCAGTGCCAATTATTCTTGTCTCTACAGACTGGCGTGCACGACTCGTGATGCAGAATATTCCCTAGAAATAATAGGTTAAAATAAACAGCCAACCCAAGCCCAAAGGCAAAGAGCTACTCCTGGACATCAGGCAAGATAATCAGGGAATAACTAACACAGATAATCAGCAAATCATTCAAATGAATTGATTTGGCTCTGGCTGGCGTCCCCGTTTCTGCCTGAAAGCTTCAGTGAAATCCAAATAAGTGGCAGTTATCTTACTGCCTCTTCCTGTTATCTGACTCTAATGACAGCAGGGGAGAGGGGGGAAATCATGTCTTTGAACAGGATCACGGCCTTTCATTTAAAGTAAATACTACATCAAAATAGAAACTGCCTGAAGAATGAGTCTGCCTTGGCTTAGTCCTGAGCAGATTAAGTAATGTATTAAAGTCAGGAATATCAGATTCTTGCAATGGCTTCAGCACCTTCACTACAAATGCACACACAGAGAATCAGAAAGTGCTATTTATAATGACCTGAAGGTGGCTAGCAGTACAGCGTGAGGTAGCTGTGAAGAGTCAAAATTCAGCCAAAGCATCTGTATTTTATGTTTCAATAAATGTCTTTAACATTAAGAAAACGCAATAGGAAAATTCAAAGTGAATGATGCTTATCCCAGATTAATCTATGCACTTGTAGCATCCAAGTTAAAATCATTGCCTCCTTCGAAACAAGCAGGGCACCTAGCAAGGAATCATCCTCTGAGGTTCCCGTCTCTCTCCCCTGACTTTGGAGAGAGCAGGGTATGAGAGGGTTCTCACTTAGGTACCTCCATTTAGGTGCCTGAACAAACATACATAGGGTGAATCCAGGCCATGCTTTGCTTTGGGAGGAAAACCTGCTGCCAAGAGATGGCTTGAGCACAAGACGATAATCCCCACCAAAGCTTCACCTCAACTTCTGCGTTCCATCAAAATCAACCGTGGCTGCTGAAGAGGTGGTGAGGGCTGAAACCCCACCTTCTGCCACACCGAGCTCCAGCTGGGTTTGAGATTGGGCTCCTCAAAATGCAAGTGGAAATAATTGCAGCTCCATGAATACGACAAAATCCAAAGCGTGGTGGCATAGGAAGGGATACATGGGCTGTGCTTTGACAGCAGCTTTTGTTAGCAGGGCAGGTAGGCAGCAGAGGTAGTCAGTCCTCAAAGCATGGCAGCATGAATTGCCAGCACCCATGTGTTAGCTTTCACTCAGAGTGGGTACTCACTTCTGACCGGGTTTCTGTGGCTGTTCACACAGCAGGAATGCCACAGAGATAAGGAATTGCTCTGTAATACTTGGATCCTGGCAGTGCAAGATCCGTACTTACCCTTGGAGGAAGCAGCGAAGAGCTCTGGGGTCAGATCATCAGGAGAGTCCGCACACGAACAACAAAGCATACCGTGGGCCCAAAGTGTTTTATAGCTCTTCTCTTGGAGAAAGCTGCACCGGTAACAATGCCATAGGGAAACCGGCCACCAGTTTAAGTTACAAAGAATTTCAGTGCTTTTTGCTCTGGGCACCAAGCTGATTTGTCATGTTATAAACTGAATACTACAGACACACTGGGCTGGCATTTATGTCGCAGCCCAGCAACCAGCAGCCTGACATCTCTGGTAAACTGTACCTCTTGTGACGTGCTGCTCACTTCCTCTGTACTCTGCCATCTAGCTAACCCTTCTTTCCACGAGCTGCAAAATCATACAAGAACTAATCACAGTTAGCTGTAATAATACAAAGATCCTGCAGCTAAGTGTATTTCATTAAAAAACCCCAAGCTATCAAATATTCAGTCTTACACCACAGTTTAAAAGTGTCTTCCTAAAGTACTCCCTCTTTCCTTTCATTACTGGTCCAAAGCACCAAAGCAGCAATGACAAGTGACAGGCCTGTAATGTTGTGGCAAATTAGAACTAGAAACCAAAAATTAATAGTATGGTAAAAATATACTGTGAGCGTTCTGATAGAATTACGTTTGTACTGGGTAGTTCTCACGTTGTCAAAGCTCAGGAATGTACTGTCACTAGGTTTGAAGATACTACTTCAGGTGCTTTTCCAAGGTCTCTAATATTTGCTATATTCCTCCACATTTTCAAAAGATCGTACCCAGATGGATGGATGATTAAGGGACGGAGAGATACATATCATAAAAACAATACAATTAAAAAATATTAAGTAGGTTCCAAGTACTCTCATTTTTGCAAGGTCCAAGTTAACTTCCTTAATAATTACTTTTTAATACTTAAAAACCCTTGAAAGTCAGATTTTATTGTAGATCCAACATCTTTTTCAGCATACTATTCTGAATAATTTAATGTCAAATCTGAGAAATGACAGGACAAAACTCCATTGCATAATATGTTTGTACTTAGTGCTTTGTTTTGTTTTGTTTTACTTCTGTAACTTTAAAATGTTTTGATCCTGTTTTATTATTTAAGAAAATAAACTGAAAGTGAGGCTTCAACCCCAACAGTTTTTCACAGGGGTAGATATAAACTCTGGAAAATAAAACGCAGGCTAAAAATGTTCAGGGACTATTAAACGTAATGGAAAGAAAGCACCTATCACTTAACTGAATTTTCATTGCTAAAGCAGTTTTATGTTTGCTATTCACAGGTACTAACATTTATGATAGTAACCTTTATAAAGCCAATTTAATTATCTTTATCTTATTACAAATAATAAATTTAGTTGTCCTACAATGAAAATCAATTGTCAACATAAGCTATGGTTAACATCTAATAAAACAGCCCTCTGTAAATCCATGATTAATAAGATTGGCTTCTGTATTAACTAACAGACATCATAAAATTTCCTTCCTTGCATTAATCTGTATATTCAAGGTTCATCCTGCTGGACTGAGTTTCCTAAAATAAACTGTTAGAGTGAATGAGCAAAATTTTGGCACCTATCATTATTATGTTATAACCATTTGAATATATATCTATAGCTGAATGGTTTTGAAATTAATGTCATATTTTAATTAAGTCATAGAAGACGGTGGCTATAACAAATGATAAGCGATTCACTACTTTGCTTCCTTTAGCTTCTGAACATAATGATAATGCCGCTAATGTTTTGGTTCGAGCATTAGGGGAAGCTAATTGAAATGTGAAAAAACATTTCCCCAAACAGTCTTTACATATGACAGGCGTTACTTAAGCTCTTCTGTGTCAAAAAAAAAAAAAATTTGGAATTTACTCCCTCCGAAACATGTTTACAAATTTCTAATTCCAAAGTGGAGTAGTGGTGCTCAGAGTCAGCATGAAGTTGTGTTCCGGAAGCCGGGGGATATCTGTGCCATCCTTTGGAGGTTTGAATCCCGTGATACACACTACGCCTGAGGACACTGGCATGATACAGTGGCCACGACAGTCAGTGCTAGCTTCAGCGGACATTGGGTCTAGTCTTTTAACAGCAGAACAATAACTTTATACCTATCCTGAAAGATGCCAAAGTCATTTTACAAAGTAGGGGAAGTAGGTATGCTTGAAGAACCCGTGAAAGAACATACGGAATTAGGGATGAAAACAACTTCCAGGCTTGCCTAGACAAACCCTTCTAAATGCCATGAAATCTTTTGGCCGTAGAGACCAAACAGGGCCTTAGATTTTTTTTGGTTTTTTAAGCATCATTATCAACTCAGTATGTGCTTTGGAAAACGGAGAATCTGATCCTTCACCTTATTAATTTAGTATAAATCAAGTGACTGTAGCAGAATTAGCCCCATGTAAGACTGGACTTGTGCAGTGGGGAGATAGGTCCTCTGAGAAGCCGCATTCACTATTATTACTCGAATGGCTGGGGAGAAGTATCTTACCATGTATTTAATCTGTTTTGTTTAATATTTGTCATAAATGCTCAAAGAGCATATTTTATTTCCTGCTAATTGTTATTTTTCACTTTGCAAAACTTCTGTGCTAATTAGGCAAAAAAAAAGATACTTTTTAAAAATTAACTTCTGCTGATGAAAATACAATTTCTTATCACACGAAAAAAATCTTCACATAGTAGCTTTAATGCTCTGGACGTTGTCAGAATAAAATTATAGTCAAAACTATATATATGTTATCAACAACTGTAGATGATTACATCTGGAAAGATCTGAAAAAATTTAATGTACTTTTATGTCATATTTCTGTTTATTTCATTCTTACATTTCGGTCATTTTTAATAAAGAAAATGCACTAGTCAAGTTCAAAGTTTTAGTTACTGTGCCTCATTCTTTGAATTACAATGCTTAGGTTATGAACAGACCAAGAGTCACAAAAGCATTTCAAGTATAACTAAGGAAGTCAAGGGAACATTTATATAGATTTAATATGTTGGAGAAAAAGGAAACAATCCAGTTAATCTCCATTATTTTACAAAATCTAACTTTGTGCCACCTAAAAACTGAGAGTCTTCTCATAAAGTTTTAGAAATCTAGAACAATTTTCAGACCTCTTATAAAAATGGCAGCTTGTTTCTAACTTCTTCCCTGACGAGAGACTGCTGGACCAAGCATTTGCTCCTTTTTATCTGTCTGAAGAGCACTTGTGTAGCTATAATGTGCCCTCCCTTTCCGTAGCTAGACCCTTTACTAGGGAACCAAAGATAATTTTAGAAGTATACTGAACATAGGGATTTAAACATTCACATCGCTTCGCTGTGTTCATACTTCTAACATTTTCAAGATTGAGCATAGCAATGCTGCTGTGGATTGAGTTTGCGTTCAACCAACAAGAACGGCCTACTTTACTAGGTGGTCTACATCTCACCTATAATACTATGTCACATAAAGACTACTAATGCAAAGCCTAGCATGATTTATTGTTACTTAACTTTATAAAGTAGCTGTGTGGGTGGGCGTGCAGTTTATAGAGCATTGCCCTCTACCATAAAAAGTAGTTTTTAACAGGGAAAGAAAAAAATAGTAGTCAAATGGTTGTAAACACTTGTTTAAAAAGCATATATTTACCAACTATATATTTTAAAATTTATTTCTTTTTTCCTGTCTTTAATGCTCTGAAACATTAGAACTCTTTTCTCTTCAATCTCCTTTTGATGGAAAAGGAATTTTAAACTTTAGTTTTATTTTTCCAGTTCCTTCTAGCTTTGTTTTTATTTTTATCACCCTAAAGAGTTACAGGCTTCCTCTTGCAATCAAAAGATGATTGCAACGGTGACTGACACCTAACAGAAAAAAGACTGCACCTAACAGAAAAAAGAAAGGCAGACTATGCACCTACTTCTCACTCCTCTCTAGCCCCACAATTGCTTCTGATACCCAGAATAAAACCAGCCATCAATAGCAGCCAGTCAGCTTAGTCTCTCTTCAAACAAACATTGCGTCCCCCAACAACTCCGATGCAGCAAGTGCCATAGCTCCCCCATTTCCAAGAGGAAGCAGGAAGTTTCCTTTCCTCCACTTCCTCCTAACTGCTCATTTTTCACTTGAAAAGCAAGCTGGTGGCTCTGATTGTGCTTCCCAAGGCTCTCTTATCGCTCTCTCTGCATTCGCCCTTTACATGCATTTAAACTCCTATTTTTCCTCATTTCATTTCCCCACGCCGCATTCATCCTACCTGGGTTTTTCGTTAAATCAAGAGCTGTCCCACTTGGCCACTAATCCAGAATCTGAAAAAACTCATCAGGTTAATTAGAACACGGCCATATACTACAGCCCCAGTCACCACAACTCTCCCTCGTGCTGAGCTGGACTAATTCAGTCAGGGTACGACCTTGTTATTTATTCTGTGGAAATGGCTTCCTATTCTTCTTATAAAGGATGCCTTATAACAAGACAAATTCAAACCATCATGTGAGCTAGTCTGGACCATGCCATTTCTTCCCTCTGGGTTACACCTGCAAATCCAGTGACCACGTACAAGAAACAACTCTTGCTTTATTTTTCTTACCCTACTTTTCACCTTCTATCATACCTTGTACAATATACCAAAACAAATAGGCACTGCTTTCTACTTTGGGCAATGCCCATGTGGTGGGGAACCCAGACAGCAGGTCAGAACAAGAATTTAGTTACTGAGAGTGTCTATCGGCCCTGCAGCAAACCTCAAGACATAGGTTGGATCACATTTTTCTCAAATGAAGCTCTTCATAAAACAATCCCTCGCCCAAGTTTGAATATAGAATTATCCTCGTGGAAGCATAAATTCGATATTAGTTTTTGAAACCTGTTCTTTTAACAGACGCTTGACAAAAAGCTTGGCAAAATGCTTATTTCTAACTCCTGGTTAGTGGCCAGTACTTGAGCTTTGGACTAATGCTTTAGTGTTAGAGCCATCTAGTGGGAGAAGAGACACGGACACAGAAGACAAGACAGGTTCTGCATACGGATTTTTCATCCTATTCAGCTTTCTGTTGTGACCTTCGGACACCAGGACCAATGAAACAATGATCTGCCATGCCAGTATTGCAAACGAAAGAGAACAAGGCTCTGAGGCGTACTTTAGAAAGAGAGCATGCAAGCAGTCCATAAAATTCATACAGCTGTTAAGGCTCTCAGTTACCAGGAAAGCAGCCTGTGCCTGTGCCAGGGGAAACCAAATAGCTAAGGTAGAGGAGACAGTTTCAAAGACGATAAAGCCAAGAAGCACAGATTCTGGCATGATTTTATGGCTGCGACCCTCCTCAGGTACTGGCTGTTCCAGTTTGTTTGTTCATACTGATCGTGTGAACTCCATAGGGAAAATGAAGTCGTTAGGGTGAAAGGCTTGCACAAGCCTCCCATATTTGGCTTAGGCCATTCCAATATACAGTTGTGGGATCAGGTCTTTTGGTTGAATTTTAGTTAGTAAATGATTTTTTGAACAGTCTTGGAAGATCATGCTAAAATCTAGTCAGTGTTAACAGACATGTGGTGCAAGAAAACGGATCCTAGGCCCTGGAGAGTTCTTAATGTCCATTAAGTTTCTGGTGCCAGAATTTGACAATACACCAAACACTTTCTGAAAGAGACAGTTCTGCAGCTTCCAGTGTTTCAAGTCCCTTACAACAATAGAAAGATTTGGTATATAAGCTAGGTACCAAGATATCATAACATTCCCCCCCCCAAAAAAAAATTAAAATCTGTATTTGTGTGTCTTATTCATTTGAAAGGGAATTAATGCTTTCCCTCCTCCTATCAGGCTGTTAAGAAAAAGCAATTAGCTTTGCCCACAGAGGCAAAACAGAAAGGATAAATAAGAGGTAAAATAGGTGTTTCAGACAAACACAACTGATTAACGTCTATCTCATGCTAGAGAGTTCAGAGAATCAGTGCAAGGGCATACTTCAAATTATGTCTTTCTGCCTCTATCAGCAGGACTGCAGTATGCTGTCTGAATGGTGTCCAAAGTATATCTAGTTGGCATACTTGCCCAAAGACAAATAGACATATGGACCACCCCTATGAAGAAAGATCAAGTTAAGCCTGCAAGCTGGATATAGAAAAAAGAATAATCTCTTAAATTATGTTTTGACAATTAGCCAAGAATAGTGCTTCAATGTAAATTAAGGCTGCCTTCTAGTGCCTCTCCCCACTCCCATCATAATCCTATTCATCTACTTTTTTAGCACATCATAGCTTGAAGTTTTCTTCAAATTCTCAGGTAAGCAGCATGAAAAGAGCAGCTGGTCAAATGCTACTGTCAATTACTGGAAATTCACTGTTATTATACAACATAGGAGCTGCATTTGTAACCAAGTTTGCATGTTTTAATGTTAAGTATCTACATCTCAAAAGAAATGCTGCCAGTTTACAATACATAAGCTGTGGTTGACAACATCATATCCAAGCCAACACATCACAGCTACAGGTTAAGAGGAAGATAAAAACAGTGGGGTTCAAAACAAGTGAAAACAAAACCAAAGAAACCCCAAAACCTAGCAGTGAGACTAGCTTTCATATACTGAAGAGGCACTGAAATAAAGCTATTGTCTATTATGAAACAAGGGAGGGAACCATCCTTTTCTGACACCACAAGACTTGTGACATAGCTGCTAATGTTCTAGCTAAATTAAACCTGGTAATATAAGATGAAAGTCACGTAAGCTTGTTTTACTGAGAGAGGTGCTTATACATTTGTTTTCCATGTATCAATGATTTATTTGAAGTATCTCAGTCAAAAGACAGCTATCTACTTCATAGAAACAGGAATCAGACTAAAAAGCAGGTACAAAACCAGAACACTTATTTACAGTTAATTAAAAAAATATAATGGTAGCTGGTAATGCCAACAAAGCATTTTTCCACATCCCTTTCTGCTCTCTTTTAAATCTACTGAGAAACAGAAAAGATCTCTTTACTTGACAACATAAAAGTCTATTTAACATACAGCACCATAATCTGCAGGGTTTGGTGGTTTTTTTTTAAAGTCTGTTAATACTTCGCAAGCTACAGCATATAAAAATGGGACAAAGGCAGGACATCTGGCAGGCCAATCTTTTGATCCAACTTTGCATCAATATATCACTATATACAGAGACCGAGAGTAACGAAAGAAAGTTATGGCTCAGTAGACAATTAGACCTAAGTATTTCAAAACCGGGATCTGCAGTGGATCTTAATTCAGTGATCTTAAAGGAGGCTTAGATTTGGAAAGAAACTGTTCCGTCATATCCTCTATTTTGTTCTTCTCCACTGTAGCTGCAGATTTGTTCTCTTTATCCTTTTTGTGACTCCTTTTGTGCTGGGATTTAAAGAAAATGCCCAATAAGTTATCCATGTTAAGAGAATACAAAGAAATTAAAACTACTTGCTCATGTACAATGCAGTATATAGTGTTCTGAGAAAAAAAAGTTTGTAGAACTCCTGAAAAAGGTTCCTAATATTGCATTTACTAAAGAGATTTATTGGAAGTTCAGCAGCTTTCAGCAGCTACTTTTAAGGGATCCAGAACAAGTAAATACAAACACACACACTCCCCCCACAAGCCAAACCCAAGCCTAATATACCAGGGTTTATACTGATACATTAGTAGAGCAAGAGGGTCAAAAGGAAGGAAGAAAGTAAAAAAATCAGTGAAGAATCAAGAATGTTAATATTTCTGTCTGGTCTCTAAGAAAATACTGCACATCTGATTTCAACTTTTCCATTAAAACACATGTGTTAATGTCTAGTAAATTATGACAATTTTTTTCATTTGCTGAGGAGTTTTCTACTGTCCGTCCAGCTTGTCAGAAATTTGTATTATTTTATCTGCTGTTATTTTAGCTCAAGTTTAACAAAGCATATTCTACAGGATTTGAAAAAGTTGTGAGACTACACTAAATAATAGTAGATGACTTCAGACTACAACACTATTATGGAACGATAATTTTTCTTCACTCTTAAATACACAACTGTTTGGAGTATCTGTGGAAGTTACCTGGAAAAAAGGAATGCCACCATTTGCGTGGCAGGATATGTTTGTATCCACTAAGGATTTGTCACTGGAAAGGCTTTCACTGGATTCTTGCAACCCTTCTTCCTCTTCCAACAGGTCCTAGAACAGAAGTTTTCAGAAAAGTGTATTTAACATCTGAATTTCCTAGATGAATGTACTAAGCACGATCAGACCTATAAAAGACATAGCACTTCCATTTTTGAAAAACAGAAATGAAGGTCTCTAAATTATTAATGTCTTCTCTTATTTTTCAAGATACTGTTTTTGTCAAAAAGCTCAGCACATGTGACTCCAAGTACCCTGTAAAAGACAAAGGCTGCAATAGCTTCTAGTTCTAGTCAACTCTCCACAGTGGCGTGAAAAAACTCCTAAAGATGTGAAAACTCATTGAAGAGCCTCATTTGCCATTCATACACATACCTGATCTGCATTATCCTCCACCTCCTTTATCACACTGTTTAGCATAGCATCAAGCTTTGGTTGCTTTTGCCTTAATTGCTCCAGTAGAAGTTCCCGGGGTTCTGTTCTCACAAGTGTAACTGGATAGAGATAGTCTCTTCTCTGAGGAGTTGTCCCTTTAATGAAGATTGTACACTAATGAAAGGCACTTTAAATACTTTCAGCAATTGCTTTAATTACAGATCCTTAATTTTACATTAACTCAATACAGAAATCATGCTTTGTTCAGTCATCATTCTTTGCATGCACCTTAAAAAAAGGTGTATGGCCCCATTAACCTTCACTTATGAATTCTGCAACTCAAATTGCTTTCTGTAAGACTATTCTGTCCCCGACCTACTTTAAATACCTGTTGGAATATCCACTTTAAGATCCTCTTGCAGGAAACCATTAACCTGAGTCAGTCCATGCTGTGCTTCCTCATTAAGTGCCAGCTTCTGTTCCAGAAGTATCTCCTGATCAACCTCCATCTGATCAAGAAGGCCATTTAGTACCTTCTCCTCAGCAGCCTTTTGTCTACCAATATGGTCAGCAATTTCAGCTATTGCTTTATCACAGTTTTCTTCATTTTTCTGAAAAGAAAACAAAAAAAAACCCGACCAGAAACAACAAGTTAACAGGAAAGTTCAGGTTATGGCCTCTTTTCTAAGATGTGGTGCATGATTAGTGACATGACCTGAAACGAAACAACTAAGAGACCTCAAAATGAGAAGTTTCAGTGCCAGTTTTACACTCTCGTTTTGAGAACTATCTTCGGAAGAGAGTCAGTTTCTTAGAAAGTATGATCATTTTAGAAAGCTACTCATAAGAATAAATATGATGCCATCTGGTTCAGATCAGACCACTCATGCTTCTGTGCACAACTCTGCACAGAATTAGGATATTCAAGTGAAAGTGAAATCCTACAAGCACTAGAAGCTT
The DNA here is from genome assembly GCF_964195595.1 of Calonectris borealis. NCBI lineage: Eukaryota > Metazoa > Chordata > Aves > Procellariiformes > Procellariidae > Calonectris > Calonectris borealis. The sequence continues at coordinate 26,336,900 of NC_134318.1, forward strand.
TATGCATTTGTAGGGGAAAAGAAGGAAAACATGTATTTTCAGCCATTCCCATTGGAATGAAACTCCTGAACTATTCCGTAGGTATAATAGATATAGGTGTCTTGAGACTGCAAATGCTTTTAACACGTTTTTCTTTCTGTAAGTTAGCAAAATGTTGGATTTGCCTATTTCGTTACCTATTAGAACAATAAAACAAGAAGGGTGGGAAGTGAAGTTTGCGATGGAAATTAAAAAACTAGAAAAAGAAATTCTCAGATAAGAGGCCAGAACTAGTAGATACCTAAAAGGAATGCTTTCTCCCATAATGTTAATCCATCTGACCAATAAAGTAATTTGCAACCTCCAGAATATAATCTGTATTTGATCATTGTGCAAATCTCACAGGGACATTACTGGTAGATAAAGCTTTAGAATTAGAGATTTATACTACCAAAAAAGATGTAAAAACCCCAAATTACAAATGGAAGTTAGCTGCATGGGATTAATCAAGACACCATTTTTTGAGGTTATTTGCACTTTAAGTTCAAAATCTTGCTCTTAATTTAAGTTTTTGATTTCCTCTAATTGCATCTATTTAAGCTGAGTAACACAAGTCTGCTGTGATCGAAAAGCCACAAATTTGTTCTGACTATAAGTGAGAACTTTTTCCCCCTACAAATTCTACTGTAAAAGTTTGTCTCAGAACGTTGTATTAGACTACAAACGACTATAGGTACCTTTCGTAAACACTGAAGCTGCTGTTTCTCATCACTGAAGGACAACAGCTGCTGATTGGTCAAGTCAACTATCTGAGCAGTTGTAAATTCACCCCATTTATCGGTATCCTGAGCCATATTTTTGAGGTTGCTGAGAAGTTGTTGACAGTGGTCAGTGGATTCTTCCAGCATCATCTTGTTTTCAGCATTTATAATCCTGAGCTCTTGAGAGAAATTATCCAGGGATGCAATAAATTTGCTGTGATTGGAAGTTGTACTGCTGACTAGGTCTGTAGTTTTCCTGCAACATATTTGTAACAGTTCAGAGATTTTGAAAGGTGGATTTTAACAGATTCTACATTTAGAAATATTGAAGACCAGAACTAGTGAAGTAGTGCAGTTCTGTCAAACCAGTTAATTATAATGTTGTTGCTCTATTTAGTAAATTTACAAATTGCAGCACTCTGAGCAGTAGGTTTGTTAAATCTGCTAAAAAAACCCACCAACCCACAAACTAAAAACCAACAACTTTGTCAAGACCATAGTTATTCAGTCTGCAACTGAATGAAGCATGCTGCAATAGATACACTATTATACCTCAAGCTAAGCCTTTATGGTATGAAGTTCTAAAGTCCAGCCACACTGAGGGCCGTTCATCAGCATATTGCTCCCAAAACCATGGTCTCTTATCTGCAGTATGCTCAAGAGACAAGTTTGAGGAAAAGCCTTGTAGAGCTACCTTTTACTCTGGGGAAAGGTGAACTATGATCTATATTCTGTGGCAGAACTCAGCTCTAATACACAGGTCTTGTCCAGAAGACTTTATAAGCATATAAATATGAAGAGCATCTAATTTTGCAGTCCTCTTCATACATAGTTTTATCTTGCATCAGTATACACCAAAAGAAATCTGCTCCTTACAGGTGAACATTTTCTTGCACAGCAGTGATGGTGGTCTTCAAGCTTCCATTTTTTGTGAGTACATTGGTTAAGTTCTTCTGAGTCTCCTGAGCAAACAGGTCAAGCTGGCTTTGCAGTGAGGACATTAATTCGGCTGTGGTCTATTAAGAAATATGTCAAAAATTTCACTTTCTGCACTTTTTAACATTCTTAAAGGGTACTTGAATGCCTTTATTAAAAACGCAGCAAATAAGACAGTTTTGTAATTCTAAAGCTGAAAGTACAATTTTTGTGTAGAGAAGATATAGACGCTTTGCTTTTGGAGATATATGTAAAGGCATATATGCTGGACATACTCAGAGCAAAGGTAAATTTTGTTACCTTCCTACATAAGCTTCTTAAAGCAGCCCAACAAAGGCTGAAAAGAATTAGGATCATCAAGTCCTAACTTTTCTTCTGAAGCAAGTACAGCGGTTTACTGCTGCAAAGAATTTAAATCAAAGCAAGCAATCACACTTGGTGTTAGGATTTCTTCTTACTCTAAGGATACCTTTGTATGTGCCAACCTCGTCATTTCCACTTCTTCTTTTAAATTCTCACAATCATTCTGAAGCTGAGCAAAAACACTGGCGGTTTCTTCCTGTAATTTTTTCAGAGTGAGAGAAAGATCTCCAAAGAAGGTATCCATTTCCTTTTTATGACCCTCCATCTTTGAAAAGAAGTTTTATTTAAAGTTAGTGTTTGTCTTTAGGTAAGAACCAGATACTTTTCCCTAGCATAATTTATACAGAAACAAACTCTACCCGAAGGAAATTGTCAAAGGCACTAATAAAGTATTGTGCATAAAAGGTGGAAAATAACACTTAGAGCAATCTGAAGTTACAGACTGGAACTTGGTGTGGGCTTTTCCAAACACAAAATCTGCCATGTGAGGTAGACAAAATAGGAAGACACAGACAAGCTTAAGACAAGAGCAAGAAGCAAGAGCTGGTAAGCCACGGACTATTTGCTGTCTAAGTCTGAAAACCAATAAAAAGCCTCTAGACAAGAGGAGTTGATTTCACATGAGTTGTAATTGACAGAAGGGGGAAATTTTTCAGTCAGAGCAACAGGTCACCAGGAACAAAGATTTGTTTTTGACAAAATGGAAAAAAAGGAATGAAAGAGTGAGGCTGCAGTTCTATATAAACATTATGAGATAGGCTAGAACTAAAAATTGAAGCAAAGAACTTTTTTTAAAACTGCAGTGTTGTCTGCACTTATGGTTATTGTTAACAAGATACAGCAGGATTCCCCAAGAATCAAAGTGACTACAAAAAAAGTTTGGTATGACAGCAAGAGAAATTGGGAGTGATAAGACTTGTCTAAGTTGGTTACTTTAGATTTCTAAAATACAGGAGACTGTATTAAGGATATTATCAAATATTTGTTACATATAGCTTTAAGCATCCATGTTTTATCATTCGTCTGTGGCATTTAGGTGAGCCGCTGTGCCAATACAGGGAACAAGCAAATACACCACACTCAGAAGTGGAAAAGAAGTCTGAAAGAAAGAGCTAAAAGTAGAACTCATGGGACAGAATAAAGGAGAAAAGGCCAGACCAGAAGTGGAAACACTCTGACACACTGCAGAAAAACCACCAAAGGGTTATCTGTAAATTAAGTAAAATAGAAGAGCACAAGGTAAGAGACAAATTATGTGCACTACCTTGTCAGCCACAGCAGAATATTTCTTCATGTTACTCTGAAACTGACAGTTTAGCCCCAAGACAAATTCTACCATTGGTGTCAAGCTATTTAATGCTCTTCCTAATCCAGATGTATGTTCCTCCTAGAAATAGCAGTAAAAAAGAAAGAGCAAAAATAAAACAGGATATGACTGTTCCTTCATCTAGATTTGTAAAAAGTTATCCATATACACATTCATGTACTCTGCTATTACAGTACTTGCTATATAGTACATTACAGCTTGTGGTGGTGACATGGGAGGGGAAGCAGGGAGCGACATAATCATGGCCAAGTGCTGAAGCAGAGACAGGTAGAGAGCATCAGAAAAAAATCCTATACAATATTTACAGAACCCCTTTCGATCAAGAACAGTTTCATATATTTAAGTAACATAAGAGTATGTAAATTTACTAACAATTAATCTCAGCAGCTCAGCTTTACAATCAAGTGACAGATTCTCATGTTGTGTTATTTTTTCAGACATGTGAGAAACTTCAGCAGACACCAATTCTTTAACAGAGGCAAAAGATGCTGATACAACTGATGCAAGAATATTAGCTGCTGAAGAACTGGTAGACAGGAGGTCACCTACGAAAGAAATCAAGAAGCATTACGAATTTTTTTTTAAAAAAAGTTCCTGTAAGATAGGAACTCTTTTTATTGCTTATCACCTTATTGTCTCTTACAGCACAGGAAGGCTGTTGATCATCCCAGATACATTATTATTGATGCAACTGTAATAATTACATTGCTTAAAATAAAGCCTCTTCCACTTACTAAAACAGATCTGTTTTAGGAAACGGTCTTTGATACTACCGTTGCAAAAATTCAGGATGACATACTGATACAGGTATTACACTTACCTATAAAATTTGTGTAAGATGTCAACATTTGTTGCTGCTTCAAACTGTTTTCACTAACTGAATCTTGTATTTTGTTGAACAAAACATTCATTTGTCCTGCAAATGTATGTTGGACGATAGCATTGTGTTGATCAACAGCCTTCTTACGGTCCAGTTTCGCATGGAGACCAGATACATCTTGTGTAGTTTCTTCAACTGTACTAAGTAACTACAATTTTTTGAAGTTATTTTAGTCAGTCTTTAAACAAGAAGTCAAGCATATATTATATAAGAAAAAGCAACTGTAGTTCTGAGTTAAAGGAGAAGTTTATCTCCCTAGAAAGACAGGTATTTCCCTTCACATCACCAAATTACAACTGTTCTTAATCCTGGTGTTATGTCATTTATAGTCTTAGAACACAGGAAAAAGTTACCTACTAGAGACCATTTGTTCTGACTTTGAAATTAAAGCATTAATAAAGGACATCCTCAGTATTTAAGGAATTAAGATATAATTTATCACAGAACAGTAAGCAAAGAAATTCCTGACTACTTCAACTTTTTCTGAAAGATTTGACAGTAAATATATTCTTTAATAGTACTCAAGGAAGAGGTTTCCAGTACTACTACTGTGATAAATAATTTAGCATTCGAATGTATAGTGGATTCTTGGTTTTGTAGTCAGCGTAAATAACTTCTGTACCCATTTCTCTCACACAAACATTCCACAACCCACATGCAAAAAACTAAGCATCCCCTTCCAACCTTACAGGAATCTGAGCAGAAAGAAATTTTCATGTTGACAAAAATACAAGTTTCATCACTTTGCAGTTTAAACAACAGGACACTCTCTCTCCCCAATCAAGTCTGTGTTGATACTTATGACCAATCTACAAACACATCAAAACCATACCCTAAAATACAGAGGTGACAGGGCAACAAGTTCCATTATTCACTCAGTGAGTGAAAATTACTGCACACCTCTCTGCAAAGCTTTTTGCTATTTTTCTACCCGTTATATAACTCACTCTTTTGTAGGGCCAGCCATAAGTTTCTAGTAATGAAAACTACTTATTCTGCAAAACAACTCATGACAATAGATACTGCAAAGCACTGAAACTCTCATGGCAAACTGGCCTGAAGGAAAGGTAGCTCCAGACCAACCAGCATGTTTAGCAGTCAACTGTCAATACTACCACAGAGAAAGTCCTGCAATCTTAAGTAGATTTTCATCATAATATAATTTGATGAAAGAGCTAATCCTAGTTTTCCATCTTAACTTCAGGTTTTGTCACACTCGCATCATGCTTTTATCAACAACGATTTCCTTCAACAGCCCATGAAACTCCTAAACATGGGAAGCTACTGTTACAGTAAGGTGAAAGAACTGTGACAACCTTGCTAGCTGTGCCATGAAGTTTTTGTTCAGTGTTTTCCAAGACTGAAACCACATATTCTTCTTCAGCCAGATGAACCTTGGTTTCTTGCAGATCTTTCTGTGTTTCTTCCAGTTCTTTCTCCTTGATTTGCAGATCTGTTTTACACTGTTCAAGTTCATTTTTACTAACCGTGAATACTTCAGTGATCTAAAGTGGAAGAGAAACATCAACAGGGCAACACTGCTTTTTAGAAGTTCAACAGTCCCACTTCACATCTCTCAAATTATGTAAGTTGTCATCTACCAATGTAGTTTCAGCTGTAAGGCTCAGAGCTCTTAAACCTAGACTATAGATTTCTATAGTATCTGTATTCACTGAAAATATCACAAACCAACACCATTTTCACTGTAATAATCCCTTGCTTCCCCACTCAAACCACAAGACCAAACAATTGTTACAGCACAAGAAAAAAAAAATCCCACTAAACAAACCTAAGCAGATAGAATGAAGAGAGTCAGTAAAGCTGATTACACAGAGTAGCTACATATCCCAGCAAATTAATATCTGCATTTCTTTTAAAGAGGAAGCTCCCATTTTCTGTGTAATTTGTTAATGGGAGCTCATCCATCACCTTCTCCTCTCTCCCCTTATTCTTTGCTCCTAAGCAGAGATCTGTCAACTGAGATGATACCATTTTACAAGCAGATTTTTGCTGAAAACCCAGCAAAGCAAATTAAAGGTAAAGTGGTAGATATTAAAACAGCTTTAAAAAATAGATATTGCATCCTGCAGCTTCACATACAATATTTCAACTTCCTAACTTCAAGGATTACGAGGCTTCCACTCTTGACTAATTAGGGAACTTGAAGAACAAAAACTGTTCAGACCATTCTTTGCTCAAACAATTTTCCTCCCTCCCCAAAGATTTCTTTCAGTTTTTGGCACAGTTGAGAAGTGTCACTTACTCTTTTCACTTCTTCCTCCATGACACTGATTTTGTCAACATACTCTGCAATTTGTTCTTCCTGAACCGTCAGCTTTCCGTTAAGGGCTCTCAAATGAGGATTAAAACAAACAAACAAATAAATTAGTCAAGTAAGAGCTGATTTCAAGATTATCTACTGTTTTTTATAACACATATTTAGTAATTTCGAAAAATAAGTATTGCTAACTTCTGTATGAAAGGCAGGTAATTTTCACTTAATGCAGAAAGGATTTAAGACAATTTTTCATTTTAAACTTCCTGTGTAAACTAGCCCTCTTACAAAGTGAAGTAAACTATATCAAGTTTGCTCTCCTATATGAGCTTCCACTGAAAGAAAGGTTGCATGATGTAAATCTGCATCCTGGCTATGCTTATGGTAAGTTCCACATATAAATAAAGTCCTCAGTGCAAACCTACTCTTTAGGCTTCTATCTGTGTAACAATTAATTTCTAAAAAACAAGTTGATCAGTCAGTTAAATTCTCCTGAGTATCTTCAGTTTTCCGGTGTGAAAATAGATCTCAAAGCATTTCTGTATAAGGATGGGTACTGGTATCTGAGATTTGTTGTTAGTGATGTTATAGAAATTTTGAAGACATACTCATAATTTTCAAGGGAAAGATAGACTCCATTTTTTTCTCGTGCAGCAGCAAGGTCTCGCTTCAGACGCTCAATCTCTTCAGTATATTCCTGCATAAAGAAACAATCACATGTAAACCTGAAAATTTCTACTTTGCTTTCAAGATTTAGCTTAACAGATACTTCACAGAGATAGTGCTCTATGGAAGTTTTGCATAAGCACAGGAGCAAAGCACTTCACTTCCGTTCCAATTAAGTTCAGTATAACACCATTTAAGTTCACACCATCGGATATATGTAGAACATTGAAACCTCCTATTTGAATCATACTTGGTTGCATACAACAGCTTACAATAGGAATCGCAGCTTCTTTAGTAGCAGTCAGCTACTTTATATTGGCTCTTCATTCATACTTACTGACAAGTTCACTTTAATACAGGCACTTTCTAGGGAATGAAGTTGCTAATACAGCAAGTCCAGAAAAAAATATCCAGTGACATTTAGTGGTTCTCCACTAACTTGTAAACATATAATCCATACACAGAGTCATAGCTAGTTGCAATAGCCCTCTCTATTCAGCTTTAGTCTTAGCAACAGTTTCAGTATCTGCAAAGTGACTAATGCTGTACCAGTAGAGCAGCTTAGTTTGAAAGCATCAGTTCGTTAATTAAAATCACCTCAGAAAAGCACTGCTGCTACTTACAGCTTCTCCACAACTTCATAATTCCTGCAGAGCAAAAACTATGTTAACAGAATCAAACATAACTTGTAACTTAATTTGTGAAGATATATGTCTAGCTTACCTTAATAAGAGCTTTTTTTGTTAGCTTCTGATTAACTTCGGGCTTGTTCATTATGTTCTTTGCTCTGTGGGCGTATTCCAGTGTACTCAGTGTTTCCTGTAATAAATGGATGTAACAAGGTCAAGCTGAGGAGTTAACTCATATTTTTGTATCATTAGCAAAATATAATATCTATTTTAGGAATAGATTTTTAGACTTAAATTTACCTCAAGATTTATAGATGCAGGAGAAACTGTGGCAATTATTGATGTTTTTGTTCGTCCTCCAAGAGAGTCCTGAAGGATTCTTGTGAGCTTAGATTCCCTGTATGGAATATGTGGGGCTCTTTCTACTAGAGCAGTGATAACTCTTCCTAGTGTCAGGAGAGACTGGTTGATATTTCCAGCTTCACGAGCTCTTTTGTCAACTGCCCCAGATCGACCAATGTTTTCACTTCCTGCAAGATCAACCTGAAAGACAAGAGGAAGGACATGCTTCTGTCTCAAATCAGCCTGAAGAATGCTTGTCCCACAGTGTTGCAGAACGCAACACACATGAACTAGCTTATGAGTTGTTCAGGAGACACTGGGGTGACAAATGGGACAGAGGTTTCTCAGAGTGACAAATACAGTTCATATCACTTTATGAAAGACAATGATTTTTCCCTTTATCGGAAAAAAAAATCATCTTAGATTCTCAAGAGAATGAGGTCAGATTATTCTAGTTCATTACTTTAAGAATGTCATCAATGAAATTTAGTTTGAATACTTACCAAGTTTAACTTCCCAATTTTGACAAGTTCTTCTCCATCTACTGTCGTTTCTTTCATATGGATGGTAATCGAAAACACAGAGTGGGAACGGCTATAAAAGAATTCAGTTTCAGACAGACATTCCATTAAAGCCAAATGATCTGCTTGCTACACGACACTGCTACAAGTTAGGTATCCATGCTCTTTTTAGGGAATACATTTGGCCAATGAATTGATACTTACACATTTTCAATCCACGAAGTTTTTCTACCAAGTATATTTTTGTGTGTATTCATATGAATACAGTACTTAAAACTAGTGATGAAGCAACTAGATAATGTTTGCATCATTCAATCTTGGTAAATTTTATCTTATTTCAAGCAAAACCAAGAAAAACATTTTGATTTTGTTTCCATTTGTGTGTTCTCGACTCACAGACATGTCAGGAAAACTGGCTTGTAGATTTTTTAGTCAATACACTAAGAACAGTTTTACAGAATGTGAGATTAAGAAATTTAGTTTTCTTTATTCAGGCTAAGAAAATCAGAAAGTAGCTGAATCCAATACTAAAAATTTAGAAGTTCAATTCAGTTTTCATTCAAAACAGTAGTACAGTTTAAGATGATTTTAACTTGAGCTTATTCCTTTAATAAGTTTTTACAATAGGAAGCTGACATATATAGAAAACCATAGACATCAAATGACACCAGTTTGACCATGCATAAAACAACAGTTCAGGCAGAATGAATTCGCTAAATTCCCTGTAATTTTAGATTAAATTAGTTCTGTGTTCCAACCTGCGGTAGCCAAATACCCATTCCCTTGCACCTAGACAGATGTGCTCAGTATTTATTTTTAATTTAAAATATGACATGGGCACGGTGCTCCTTGTTTATTGCAACACTGGATCACTACATTTTCACAGTGACACAGATATCCCATCTGCAGTTCAAGAATGAGAAATCAGTAATAAACAATGATATTTTTAACCAAGGTGTCTGTACTAGATTCTGACTATGAGCTGCAATCATATGAAGTAGCCTGCATTGCCATACAAAAAAAACCCCTCAGAGCCTTATTCCCAACTTCCACAATCCAGTTTGCAAGTTTTCAGAAGCTGGGGTTTGAAAAGAGGGTCTTGTGTTGACCTGTAAAAAACAGATCTTAGCTGTATTTTGAAATTCCAACTTCAGTAACAAATCCTAATATACCATTTTCTCTGGTGAGGAGAGGAAAGGATACTTGAGACTCTTACACCAAGTTTTTTTTTTTAGTAAACAGGGTTGGCAAAAAAACCCCAACCACCCATAACAGATAGAACAAAGACAACCCACCTCTCTAATACAGGTATATCAGCTAAACATCTTCCAAATTTGAAAGGACTACAGCCTTCTTTTTGAAGATGTACAATACCTACTGCAGAGAATATTTATCTCATGCTAGTACATACAATGTATGTCAATTACCTATCTGGCAGACTTCTGTCTTTTGTTTCCACAGGCATTAAAAACTTTGAAAAAGTTAACTTCTTAAATCTGAATTATAATTAGATGTCAATATTCTAGATGCCAGATTAAGAACATTCTGCTACTTATATCTCAGCTAGCGTTAGGTGGAATGCCAGGGCTACTGTTCCAACTAGACACTGCATATTAACAAGGCATATATTAATAACAAAGCATGCAAACTCTAAACAAGAAGCTTATGTAAAAAATCGTGCAGCGAGAAACAGCTTGCCCATTTTTAAGATGAGAAGCATTCAGATTTTATAATGCCCCTTCATACACCTACTAGAATCACCCCACAGGATGTGATAAAGAAGTAGTTCTAACTATGGCTTTCTAACCCACATTTGGCAATCTGAACTGCAATACACAATCTCAAGATCATGCCAGGTTTGCAGTATCTTCAACATCTTTTACTTCTTCGGTAAGATCCTGTTTAACAAAACAAGAACAAAACAAAGTTTCTTAAATGAGGAAGATTTGTACCTGGAATATGCATTCATGTAAGTAGCTGCAGTTGTTCTTTTTGCTGCACCCCTTTCCAGGATTTGGTAGACTTCATTTTTGTTGTGTACAGTTATTTCTTCCAAGCCTTTAATAATTACACCCCTCTGTCAGAAAATAATGCATGCTTATTATAAATCTCTCAACAATCCTGAAAGCCTTAAGATAACAAATTTTGGAAGACAGCACTGACCTTGTTTCGAGGGTCATCGAACATCTGCAGTCTTTCTCCAACATCAGGAGTAGGATTCAGAAGATCAAAAAGCTCCTCATTATAGATTTCCAAAAGAGAGACTTTCACTGAAAATTCAGTACCATTCTCTGTGAGTTTTTCAAATATTTGATGCAATGTACGGGGTATTATACCTGCCAGTGGATCCTATAAATTAAAATGAAGTATTTAATACATAAATGTACTGAAAGAGATTTGGGGGTGGGAGGTGGAATTTCAGCTAAATAGTCTGATTTGATATAAGCAAGAATACCTTGGACAAAGATCATCTTCCACATAAAGATCGCCAAGACTTGTATGCATGCATTAAAGATGTAAAGTTTTGATTTTCATTTAACTGAATGAGACCATTTGTTAATTCACAAACATTTAAGGAAAGTTAGCTTCAGGATTTGAAAGGCATCAACTTTAGGTTTTCTTTAGCCTTCTGCAATTTCTGACTTTGAACTATAGTACAGACAAGAGAAATCTCAGGAGTGAAAAGATACCTCTTCCCAAGTATATTCCTCATTGGGCGACCGCTCCCCTTCCATTGTGAAGGTCTTACCAGTACCAGTTTGGCCATAACTGTGCGAATAAAAAATTAAAATGTAAATAAGAAATTAAAATTAAAATTAAATTTCCTAATAATAATATTGGCTTACTTACGCAAACACTGTACAGTTGTAGCCCATAATAACTTCATCCAAAATGGGACACACAACGCTCCGGTATACATCAATCTGCTTTGCCTGAGCTCCAAAAACCTGTTGAGGTAAAAACAACGCATCTCATTTATCCGTACAGTAATGTTCAGCATCACACAGTACAGTAATCAGACCGTATTAGAGAAATGTACTAGCTTGGTTCTAGAAGTCCCCAACTTGACAAGCAGTTACCATATCAAATGTGTAAGTCTTTCTTGATGTCTTATCTGTCACTCCTCCAGTGCGGACACTAACTTCCTTTCTTGCTTGATCACAGTCTACAACAGCATAGGAGTTTGCTTTACGTTCCGAGGCATTAAAAGGCCTAAAAAGACAGGAGTTAAGAATATCGGATTGATATCATTGCTAACAAGAACATAAACTGACAAAGCAGTAATATCACTCAGTTTAAGGATCCAGAATAGCATAATTGGGTAAAAGGAACATAAAGCTTTTAACTTAATTTGTTTAATAATTCTTTAAGGAAAAACTGCCACAATTTGGCAGTTTCCAGACTTGTTCCTCCTTCCACGCCCTGTGAGACAACTCAAGTATCTATAGCTTTTAGTTTGTTTACATATGCATTTTTTAACAAGTCCATAAACACTTTTAAGATCATTTAGATGCGCACGCAGCTAACTTGCATTAGAAAATGTTGTTCAATTGCAGGGGGGTGGAAGATTAAAGATAGCAAATAGTTGTATAAATAAGAACCTTCAAAAAAAGGAAAAACTTATACATGAAAGTTAAGGCAACAGTGAATCAAACTAATTAACTTTAAAAATTTCCTTTTTTATTTTTCATTTACACAAGCAATGAAGCCTACATCTCACACTGATGACACAACACACTAAAGCACCAGAAATACTAATTATTATTAATAATTATTAATAGCAGAACAGTAGACAGCAATACCAGAACCTTCATAATGCTGATGTGTTTGAATAGAATTTGTGAATTGTGAATAGAATTTAATAAGACAGACAAAACATCAGATTTTGGGGGGAAAAAAGTCCACATACCTTTTTACCCTGATTGAGTTTTAAGTAAAGCTTAATAGAGGTGTAATAAAAGTTTAGAAACTTGATGGTGAGCATTTTGTTTCATCACTAAATTAATTTAAACCTGGTGCACAGAATTTTCCTTCAAGGGGCTTTTGCAACAATTTCTCCCAAAAAGCATGGAAATAACCATGGGCTGAAAACTAAAAGCATGAAACGCTATTTTATTACTCATTTAGTAGTGCTACTGCATGTCTACGCTACCTGTATAGTTAACCTGAATGGTCAACTTGAAAATAGAACTTCTACAACCTTGGTAATCTTTAAAATGTTTTGACAGTAGAGGCATTTCAGATGCTGTCTCTTTAAATTACAATGTTAAAAAATTACAATTGTAAAAAATTACAAAACAAAACAAAAAAAAAAACACCAAAAGCCCATGGCATCTCAAGTTTCCTGACTTTTGTGGCTAACATTTCTTCTCAACATAGCACTGAGGCTGAAGTGTTAGATTCTAAACAGACCACTAGACACTTTGGTGCAAGACTGACCAGTGACAACAGATGATCACTAAAATCTTGTTCACAGGTACAAGTTACAGCTTTGGTTTTGTGACTTTTAAAATAGTAGGAGGCTGAACAATGAATATATTCTGCTCTGTAACGATGTAACAGTGAACCAGTCAAACGCAGGAGCCTTACGGTATGATAGCCCACAACTGTGACATTAGAGGAACAATTCAGCTAGGCTGGAGCATACATGCAGATCATCACCATGCACCACTAGACATGCAGCAACCTGGCCTGCAATGGTGACATTTGATCACAGGTTCATCCCCTTAGGTATGAAGCATATTAACATGCATATTAACAATGCTAATGCATGCATTTTGAGTTTCCAAAGTCATATTTTACCAAAGCATAGTGAATATGTTGCTTGAAAAGGTTTTTGATAAGCTCAGACACACCAGGTTTTAGAAGCAAATTAATACAATTGCATCTATCTACCTATCTGTAAGATAAGTAGAACCTGACTGATGCAGAAGAAAAAGGAAAGGTGGAAGGAACATTTACTAGCTCAAACACACTGGAGCTCTATTAAAAAAGAAAAGCAAGCTGTACAAGAGGCAAGAGCAAGGGTGAGCTAGAAAGATTTTAGGGGTTAGAGACTAAATCTTGACATAGGACTTAGTCCTTAGTTGCAACAAAAGCAAAACACTACATTATGGACAATCCTGATGCTACTGTCACATTGAGCATTATATTTAATTAAAATATACACTGATACTTAGTGAGGCTATTCAAGAACAATTGAGACTAATCTAAAAAGAAAATGGTAGCTCATGTTTTAAACTCATTGCTTTAATAAAGTTATTCTTCTTTTGCAATAGCCTTGATTTTCTTCTTGATGTTTCTTCTTCACTATGAGGGTGGTGAGGCATTGGAACAGGTTGTCCAGAGAAGTTTGTGGATGCCCCATCCCTGGAAGTGTTCAAGGCCAGGTTGGATGGGGCTTTGAGCAACCTGGTCTAGTGGAAGGTGTCCCTGACCATGGCAGGGGGGTTGGAACTAGATGATCTTTAAGGTCCCTTCCAACCCAAACCATTCTATGACTTAATCATTTTAAATTATATGTAATATTTTCTATTTTATTACATTTCATTTTGTACTTCTAAAACATAATATTATACTTCAATACTTTAATAATTTCAAAATAGTTTATTTCAACATTATCAAAAAAGAAATGTTTAATGAAGTCCCTTTGCCATTTATAAACCAAAATATTTTAGTAATTTTGGCTTCTGAAAAATATTTTGAGATGTTAATCTTGATTCTCTACCACATGCCAGAGGTTAGCAGGAAACTTACCTTCCCTACAAGTCTGGTTTTTTTGCTTTTTAGAGTCTCACTGACAAAGTGAATTGCCAGAGGAATATATTCGTTCATTTACATCAACAGTATTGTCCCTATCTGCTTTGTTTTCCTCTGACCCCTTATTTTTTCATCAGCAACTTGGAATTAGTGTCTGCTTATTTTCTAAGGGAACTGTAAAGGGAACAGCTGCTAATTGTCTCATAAAAATATTTGTCAGGAAAAACATGTTTGTTTTAAAAAGTACTTTTATCCATGAGTGATCTCATGCCTCAAATTTTCATCTTTGAGGCATGTTTAAATTCTCACAATGTCCAGAATGTTATCATACAGCCAGGCAGGCTATAAAACCTAAAGATGGATTCAGGGTTTGTCCATATTGACCCTTCTTTGTCCATATCTCCTCACTTCCTGGATGTCAAATAGTAATAAAGACTTCAGTAGTAGTTGAGAACCATCTCAACTTTTAACTAAAATATTTAATTCAAGTATTAGGAAGTCTGTAAAAATACAAAACTAGACAGAATACACACTGAAACCTGAAGACTGCTGATGGGTTCTGATAGCTTCTGACAGTCTTTCTGTTTCTCTGAGTAAAGAAAATATTTGTTTAAAATTTTAACATACTTGTTTGAATTCTCAAAATTTCTCATAAGAAGCAGGAATGCAAACAGTTGCATATTAAAGAGGAACTGAAGTCTACTAGTCTCTAGAAAATTGGTCTGTTTGCTTTCTTTTTGATGCTTGTCTATCTCAGAGATGACTCTTTGGAATAGATGAAGTTATAGCAGAATAAAAGTTGTGTGAGTTATAAAAAGGCACACTTGACCCACTGCTTGTTAATGGGTATGAAGAAAATGTTAATTGACCCAGTCTGTCACAACACTGGACATCACTAAACCAGAAGTAAGTTTCACAGAATTAGATCATGGACCTGTTGGAGTGGGTCCACAGGAGGGCCACAAAAATCAGAGGGCTGGAACACCTCTCCTATGAGGAAAGGCTGAGAGTTGGGGTTGTTCAGCCTGGAGAAGAAAAGGCTCTGGGGAGACCTTATTGCGGCCGTTCAGTACTTAAAAGGAACTTATAAGAAAGATGGGGACAAACTTTTTAGTAGGCTCTGTAACAGTAGGACAAGGAATAATGGTTTTAAACTAAAAGAGGGTAGATTTAGACTAGATATAAGGAAGAAATTTTTTACAATGAGGGTGGTGAAACACTGGAACAGGATGCCCAGAGAGGTGGTAGATGCCCCATCCCTGGAAACATTCAAGGTCAGGCTGGACTGGGCTCTGAGCAACCTCATCTAGTTGAAGATGTCCCTGCTCGTTGCGGAGGGTTTGGACTAGATGACCTTTAAAAGTCCCTTCCAACCCAAACTATTCTATGATTCTAGGATTTACGTCAATGCTTTCACCAATCCCATAACATTTATTTCAGCAGCTTTTTAGTTGTGTTGCAAAAATAAGAGAAAATCTCTTAATTTCTATTTTCATTGTGCATCTGTAAAAGTAGAACTTCCAAACGTGAGGATATAATGATTGCAAAAGGCATTAATAACAATAATATGTAAGCTAACATTTGCAGTTCTGGCTCAAAAAAAAAGAAAAAAACTTCCAGAGGTATTTTGAACACTATTCTTAACCCATTAGCAGTATTACAGTTTTAACAAGCAACACTTTAAGAACATTTAAGATCCAGTATCAGTGAGCAAGTCTTTAAAGTCACCTCAAAATTCTAAAGAGAACCTAATTTTATGGTACATTTAATTTGTCATATCATACCAAAAATAAATTAATCTCATCAGCCAAGGTAGTTGGTCGTTATTACTTAAGAAGTTGACCCTCATAGCTTTTCGTCTGAATTCAGAGAGTCTGCATCACTGAAGTTATACGAAAGATATATGGGGGTGTAGCAAAACTTTCATTAGCCGTTAAATCGTAGCGGCTTCCCACAGAAGCTCATAGAAGACAAAAATTCAGTTTGGCTTTTTTGTGTCTTGAACATCAGTTATACCCTCATCTAGCTCTTCTTAACCTTCCTACATAGCTTCGTACTGGCTGTGCACTGAATCAAGTTAGGAAATGGCAACTTATTGCCTTTTTAAGCTGCTATTCACAGCAGCGTTACTTTTGCGGAAGGGCCGGTTATCTCTGCTGGCTGCAGGGCTCCGCCGCACAGCGCACACCATTCATGCCTCGGACAGGCATTTTAAAGCGCAGTACCGAGCGCCGTTTGGATGTAACGGCGGGCTCTTTAATAACGACGCACTCGGAGAGACATCACGCAGTTCCCTTTCCCCGGAGCCGCTGAGTAGCGCCTCACAGAGCCGCGGGCTGCACGGCGCCGCGCCAGCCCCGTCACACCACGGCGGCCTGGGCTCGCCGAGCACACCGGGCTCCCCGAGGCACAGTGCAGCAAACGTTTCAGACCGAAGTCCCCGGAAGGACTTAGGAGGAGGGACCTCACCGGCTCCCCCCGGGGCCCTGCTGCGGGCCGACCGCCAAGGCTCGCCCGGCGGGGGGAGGCTGCCGCGCCTACCTGCACCGCACCACCACCTGGATGTTCTTGCCCTTCTCCTCCTTCTTAGCTCCAGCGCCGCCCTGGAAGCTGAGGGAAGCCATGGCGGGCCTCGGCGCGAAGCCTGCCGCGGGGAGAGAGGCGAAAAGCTGACCGCGTTGCTCTGAGGCGCCTGGGGCTGGGGACAAGCACCGCCGCTCGCCTCAGCCGCCGCCGCGCTCCGGCCGGGGGCGCGCGCTCCGCTGCCGACTTTGAACCACGCACCTCCCCCCGGCCCGGCCAATCAGCGGGAGCCCGCGGGGCACCATGGGACTGATTTTCAAATTTTGCTGGTGACGCAAGGACATAGCGGAAGCGGTGGTGCCGCTCCGTCCCGCCGTGAGCGCACTGCATGCTGGGGGCTGTAGTCCCCGGTCGGTCGCTATCACGGGACCGCGTGACGGTGGGGCGGGAGACGACGGCCCGCTGCAGTCCCTGGCAGCCCAGCCCCCGCCGGCAGCCGCGGCGCGGGCGTCACGGTCAAGCAGGCAGTACGACGACGCGAGTTAGACCGCACGGGTCGCGGGATGGCAGGGGAAGGCATTTGCGTTACGGCGCCTGCGCTAGTCCCCCACACCGCTGTGACGTTCTACCGGACGTCAAACTCGAACCTGCTATGCAGCTAATTTTTGCCACCGCTACCGCGCGCGCTCACGAGGGGGCAGCAGGGAAAGCTACTGCCTCCTTTGCAGCTGCCGCTGAACATCCGCGTATTTGAGGGCATCCAAACTTCTCACCTCAGTCACCTTTCTTCAAGATTCACGTCATCCTTGTAATCTTTCATCACAGGCCAAGCCCTCCGGCCATCCTTCTATCCCACTGGCTCTCCACTTAGTCCACGTTTTCTTTAAACGCCACGTTCAAAATGAGACAAGAACACCCACCAATGCCCGGTGGAGCGGAAGCATTACTGTGCCTGTCTAAAGAACCACCACCACATTTCTATTTACGCGGCGGGGCGCGTAAATTCACTGTTCCCGCAGGGCACCTGGCTGTCCCTCGGCCGGTGGGGCCCCACTGCAGCTTGCCAGGCGTGTGCGGCAGAACTGCCAGGCCAGGCAGTTTCCACCACCAGCTGTGCGCTTCACGGGCCGGCCTGCAGAGCTCTGCTCTGGTCCCTCCCTGCGTTGTGCCCGTTTTCACGCAGGCCAGTCTCCAGCACAATTCATCAACACCACTCTGAATTCTACGTGTTTACAGGCTGACATTGCCTGCTCAATTAGGGGGAAAATCCTATGTCAGAATGAAAATAAATAGTTAAAGGCTCAGGACAAAGCACCACGGGCGCACCACATCCATCCTTTTATTTTGAAACTAGATCATGTGAACCACTCACCAAGTACAAGGTTACATCCTCTCACTAGCAGTTTAATTTATGTCACCCTAGCTTCCCCGTGAGCACTTCTTTTGAGACGGTATTGAAAGCTCTGCTAAGTGGAGATCCATGACAGGGTAACGGGTCCTGTGGGTAGAGGGGAAGAAGCAGATGTTAGAGATTTAACTGGTCTGACATGCCTTGTTCCCAACAAATCCGTACTGGTTCCTACAGACTGTCATACTGTCATTCACCTGTTACAGCTTACAGTGCTACAGTGTTTTGCTGTTGTTGTTCCAGGGCCTTCCCAGTTGCTGAAATTCGGATTACCCATCTATAATTTTGCAGGTTCCATGTCCCTCCCCCCTTTTTTTTCCAAGTTGGTTGCTTTGAAACTTACACCTCCTCCATGAGTTCTTAAAGTTAATAACAAATGAATCCTAACCTGTAAGGCTTGCAATAATTTTTCTGATAGTGACATGAAGCAGCATCATGTTATGCTCCTCTACCATTTATCTCAAAAGTTAGAACAATGTCAGAGCCAATCAATCTTGTACTAGGCATGAAGAACAGGATCTGAGAAATACACACATTATTTTTATAGAAAAGGACATGAAGTGTTGGATTCCTAATCTGCTGTGAGCAGAAATTGATTCAGAAAACATTAACATTCAACAAATTTGTCTGCCATTCTAAATGATGATGAGACAGGACAAGAGCTATGAAATCTTTACAGTGATTAATAACAATTTTCATTTCCAGCCTTTCTGAGCGAGTATTTTCTGTTTGCTCCATGTAAGACTTTACTGCTTGCATGCCACTGAAAACAATACCATCTTAAAGTATATATAGCATATAAATATATTACATGAAAAGAAAACTACTTTGCAAGGACAGACATTTGGAAGTTAGTAACTGCCAGATGAATTACTGCCCTTCAACATCAATTTTTAACCTTTTGGCCTCAAACCTAGAAATAAAGCGATGATTCTGTAGAAAAAGCTTGTAACAAACACTTAAAATTTATATGCATAGACAACTAAGGAATCTGTATTCTCTAACAGTCTTAGAGCTTAACTTTCCAACCAAAATGAGTTTGGTGGGTTGGTATTACTAAGACATGCTATTTTTTTTTCCCTCTGATGAAACACTAAAAATCACAGTAATACATTTTGTTTCAGTTAAGTGAAGATTTAACCAAGTGGGAAAATTAATATAAGATAAAAGCGATACGCATTGCAAACATATTGAGACCACCCTTATTCTTACTTGCTTTTTGTATTCCATATACGCTAAGAGCAAAAATAATTCGCACAGACAATTGTGTAGGAGCTACAGCTAGACTGAAAAGTCAAATGCAGGTATGCGAATATACTGAATTTTTACCTTTTGCTCTATACTCCTTCATACGGATCACACAAAAGAAGGCAGCACTGGAACACAAGAAGTCTTTTCTTCCTATTTCTGCCTGTTTGTTATTTTTTAGTATGAAAGTGTAACTTGTATTAGTCAGAATTTTTCTCAAAATATAAACATGTCTCTCACAAACACAGACAAAAAGAAGAGATCATTCAAACCTGCATTTAAACAGAGGACTCTATTTAATTATTGGGAGTTGAATCTGGCTGACAGCTACCTTTGCCATAGCTGTGGTAAGTGGAAAACATGTAGTTCTGGTAATCAAGTTAGCTTAAAAAATGCATACAGTTTAATAGCTGCAGCTCTGTTTTACAAGGTCAATTTCTAGCATAGGTCATACATTTTCTTAGACTAGGTAGAGCCTAAAGATACTAATACACTATAAACACAAACCAAGTAACAGGGAGCTAGCATTTCACAAGGAATAAAAATAAATACAAGAAACAAGAATACTTAGGATAGTCTTAACAGTGGTTGGGAGAATGACCTTTAAGAAGGCATGTACATCATCTGTTACAAATATGTGTTTTTTTTTTTAAAGAGAGACAGAAATATTACAGAAAAATAAATTATATAGTAATACATACAACTGCCATGTTAACAATTTCAGTAGAGATTACTAATCCCCACTTATTGATTGAAAAGGACAATTTTTCACTAACGCTTGCCAACAAGAAGTCATTGCATTATAGTGATATTCATAGACAATGCATGTCTCAAAAAAAAAAAATCAGTGTTTTCCTAAGATTTATATCAGATGACCTGGGTAATTATAGGTATGGAGGCCTGACAAATAGTAAAACTGTTGACAGTAAACATGATTAGCTAAGAATTAAGAAAGGTTATAATAATGGAGAGATATAATTAATACAAATTATAAGTTTGGGTGAGACTTCTTCAAGGCTTAGTAACACCTTAGTAATTACCAACATGCTACACAGTGTACGAGCTGTACTGAACACGTGGAGAGTTTAATATTTAATATTATCAGTGACATAGGAAAAATTTACTGATTGATTGCATATTCACATTAAAGGGGAGATGACCTGCACCTCAGATAAACACAAAGCAATTTTTAGTCTTTGAACAGCCTGTCCAGTTGGCCAGTAATACTCTAAACACCATGTTGTCCACATAGAAAGTTAAACAATAAGGACTTACACACTCACTGTACTGGCATATTCTCAGCTGAGGACAGGGTTCTCCTTCAGTCAAAGTAAGAGGGTAATTATTTCACTGTTAAAAATGAAAGATATGATGCAATAAAGTAACTACCTTATTGTTAAAAATTAAGGACTCAATGCATATATAACATGATTAAGAACAGAATTGGTTTCCACTAACCAGGGAAAACACACAGAATAAAGGATCTCTTTTTTCTGCATGTGTGCCAAATCACTGTCTGACACAGACGGTAGCACTTTTACATCTTTTTAATAGTTACAATCACCATAATAAAAAATTAACACCACACATTGTGTAATTAGCTCAGGGTAAAGCTAATAACTGAAAATAGGTAAGCGTATGGAAAATTAAGGCATGCAGCTGGATGACATCCTTTACATAAAAAGAAAAGAAACAATGAATGGGAAAATTGGAAACATACAGACTTGACTGGACCCACTGAAGTCAACAGGAAATGTCTCCTTGGTTTCTCATTATCTTTTGACTTTAATATTTTAAAATTTAATTCATTCAGTATTTTTATACTGAGAACAGTCACCAGACGATCTTTTTTTCATATATGCCTTGTCATGAAATTGCCACTATTTATTTTGGAGTGGAAATAAGAATCATAAGCTATGCTTTTTTCAGCCTGAGGCCAGCTTGCTACAAAGCCCTTTTATATACAATTACAATTTGAATTTCATCCAGAATTTTAGCTAGGTGGAAAAATATGCTTCCATTAGAAGCATATCAAGACTGTACTTAAGAGTTTTACACTTGCTGCCTCTTAACTTTCAAGAGGAATATAAAGTACTGGTTTTATTCTAAATTATTTGTAACCTGCCTAGTTTGAGGATCACTTTCCCTGCACCTGTTATGTCACATATCCTGAAGAGGGATCCCTACACTGCTACTCCATAAGGCTTCTTCATGGGAATTTTTGAATAATTTCACACTTACTCTAAATCATAGTTAAGCTCATTGGACACCACCTGTTTTTTCACTAGGGCAGATGAAGAAGGCAGGAGTGAAAGCACCAATTGTCCATGAGCAATTAAAGTTTCATGGGTAAGAAATCTTAGTTGCTGGACTACACTGAGTAAGGAATTTTACTGAAAGTCCTCTTTACTTTTGCTGATGGTCTTGTATTAAAAATATCTTTAAAACATGGAAAAAGATATCCAAAACAGTGGATGAGTGTAATTTTGGCTAGTATAAACTGAAACAGAGAAGGGTTTGATTATAAGAACACAACCTGCTCTGAATAAACACCAGAGCCATTGAATAGCTGCTAAATAAGCTTACAGTGGATAAAATAGGTCTAAAGTACAGTAGGTGTGACCTCTATTGCACACCTCTGCTACAACAGTTATTTTAGATGCATGAGGTGTCATCTTTCATCACCACAGCTACAGAAGCAGAAGCACTTGCTTTAGATGCAACGATTAGACCACCACAATTTTGTTGGTGCAGTCTACTTTGCTTTCCCATGATTGCCCCTGTGTATATCCTAGGCAAGATCTATAGGGAAAGGCAGGATTTATCAGAGCAGCTCAATATACATCAGGCCAGCATTAGCTAAATATATACATTTGGCTACATTAGGCTACCGAACTCTGTCAGGACCTGAAAAAGGAATAAACTGCCTGAAAGTCTGTATACTTTTATAGCTTTCACCCCTACATGTTAACTGATACAACATGCCTACAACTTGTATAAACAATAAAGGCAGAAGCATTTCTACTATACATCCAGTTTAAGACAGTGACTCCAATTCACAAGCTCTTAATCCCCCAGTTGCTTCAGAGAGGGAGGAGATAGATCATGAAGAGGCACTCATCTGGCAGCATGCTTTCTGCCAGACACAACCCTCTCTGATGCACTGGCAATGGCAACGGGGTGGAAGTAAGATTTAAGATCTCACCATTCATCCTGTCCTCTTTCCCTCCAGCCTGGTCTTGACTTTTACATACACTAGGACATGGAAAAAAACCAGACTGCCTTGAACTAGAATCTCATGAGGACAAAGATATCTTTCATTTTCACAGGAGTTAACATACTGTGTTAATATTAGGCTCCCACACAGTTCTAAATCCAACCAGTTAATTTAGGTGAAAACTACCAACTGCCTTGCTCCAACCAGCATTAGTTAACTTGAGAGACAGTTCTGCATCTAAACTGAGACCAGAAGTGTGGGTGTACTTGATGTAGACGCGAATATTTTAAACTGGGTAGCTCAGGTACTGGTAAGAGTATCTCTGTAGCAGCGCAGACCTCAGTGGAAACCAGCAGCTGCATGTCTACCCAAATTCTGTGACAGATTTTGTTGACCATATGGAGTAGTGTGCTGCCACTTCGAACAGCTAATTTGACCAAAGCTGACTAGTTTAAAGCTACTTCCGATACATCTTCAGTCCCATCTTTGGGTGCAGAAATAACCTTAGCTAACTCG
Source organism: Calonectris borealis (assembly GCF_964195595.1). Taxonomy (NCBI): domain Eukaryota; kingdom Metazoa; phylum Chordata; class Aves; order Procellariiformes; family Procellariidae; genus Calonectris; species Calonectris borealis. The sequence continues at coordinate 26,360,251 of NC_134318.1, forward strand.
TCAGGTGACATCTTTTTATGACAGAAGGAGGGTTCTGTGAACTTCCAGCTGTGAGATCCCACCTGTAATAAAAGGCAAACAGTGGGGAAGCTAAAAGCAGGCGTTAAATGTAGCACATTAAGTTTTTTTCTTTCTCTTTTTTTCTTTTTTAGCTTTGAGAAATAAGACATAGGAAAATAGATACATCTGAAGAAAGCACATTACTAGAACTACAAACAGTGGGTGTTTTTTTGCCTAGAAAGGAATTAAAGCAGCCAGCCACAACCACGACTTTCCCACAGGGAAATCTACGAAGAAAAAATAATTCTCCCCAGAAAACCAAATACATGGAGTTATAACAGAAGTTCAACCTTATCGAGCATTTACACCTCGTAAACCCATCCTGCAAGGAGAGTCCTGTGCCCGAAGCAGCGGGGCCCCGGTGCTGCAGACCTGACGCGGCAGGTGAGTGGCGGCGAGCGGACTCCCGAAGGAGAGCTCCCACGGGGTAAATTCTTTCCCCGGGGGAGGGAAGATTTTGACACCCGCTGCGCTGGGAGATCTGAAATCTCTGCCACTCAGGACGGCACCTCACCCACTGTACTCAAATTACGAGGCGTCTAATTACCTTTTGTCTTGGCTTTCGCCGGCAGGGACGCGCAGCCCGGCCACCAGGAAGCGGGCCGGCCGGTCCCTCCGCGCCGGGCCGCAACACGGTCCCTTCGCGGGCGCAACCCAGCCCCGCGGCGGCGGCAGCGGCGGGGCCGCCCCGGTTCCCTTCCCGCCGCAGCCCCGTCCGCCTCCGCCGGGCGCGGCTCCCCGGCGCCCCCGCCGCGACGACTGTCGCCCCGGCTCCCCGCCCAGCCACCCACCCCCTCCGCCGCCTCCGCCTCCTCCCAGAGGCCCCCTGCCCCCTCCCCAGCCGCAGCCGCAGCCCCGGCCCTCCCGGCAGCAGAGGCAGCCTCCCGCACCCTCAGGTACGGGCCCCGCTAGGCCCGGCGCGGCGGCGGCGGCCCCGCCGGGCGAGGAGGGCGGACGGGACCCCGAGGGCGCCGGGGAGGGATTGGCCAGGCGGCAAGGGGAGGCGGGCGGAGAAGATGGCGCCGCCGCCGGCCGCGGCGCCGAGCAGTGGCGCGTGCTGAGGCGAGCGGAGCCGGGCCGGGCCGGGCGGCAGCGGCGGGGAGAGGCCGGGCGCTGGCGGCGGGGCCGGGATATGCGGCAGCGGCTGCTTCCTGTGCTGAGGCGGGCTCTGCTGGGCTTAGCGCGCCCCTGGGCCGCCCCGGCCTCCCGGTTTTTCCCTCAGTGTCGGCGGCGCAGCTTTCCCGGGTACGGTGCCTGTGCGGCGGGGGCCGGGGCGGGGGGGCCGGGGCAGGCCCCCGGGTCCTGGCACCGTGTGACGGGCCGTGAGGTCGGAGATCCGCTCCTGTGCCCTGCTGTGTTGTGTAAGAGGGTGGCGGCGCGGCCAGGGCGGGGGCACCTTGTGCGGCCACGGGAGTGCCCGCCCTACCCCGAGTGCGGCTTCACCCCCGGGTCCGTGGGGAGCCAGGGGAGCTCGGGCCGCGGCCGCAGAAACGCGGGGCTGGCGGCTAAGACCCCTGGGGCGAAGTGGTGGGGGTGCTGGGGGCGGCGGGCCCGTGTGTGCCGGGGAGGCCTGCGTCCTGCCCTGCCCGCTCGCGGCAGGGCCCGCTCGGGAGAGCCCGGTGTGCGGCGGGGCTGCTGTGCTCGGGTGTCTCCAGCTGCACCTCCGTTGACAAAGCAGGCTTGGTCATCAGCCGTACGGCTATGGCGCAGCTTTAGGTGCCCCGTGGGCTTGCTTTGTTGTTTTTTTTCCCCTCTCCCCTCAAAAAAACCCGGAACTTTCATGTTGCTTAACTTGCCATGTCTTCCTAAGCCATAAATATTAAAAAAAAGTTTAACTTCTTTAAAAAGAAACTGCTGTCGGAGTTACCCAAAGTTGATGGGAGCAACCTCCAGTCTGTGACGAGCTGTCTGGTACTGGCATTGTGTGGGTCTTGTTTTTGTGTGTGTGTCTGTGTGTGTTACCAGTTCCAGTGGAGACAGTAAGTAACCTCGATGGAGGGAGGAGCGGGCGGGAGGGTTGGCATAGTTCACTTTAGGGGCAAATTAAGCTGTGTAACAACTCGGGAAAGTTTTTCCAGAAAGGGAGCTCGGTAAGGGAAAGAGGCTAAGTTGTTTTCTTTCTTTCTTTAACACTGTATCTGTTACCTTAATAGCAAAACCTATATTTAACACTGCAAAAGTAAGAGACGTCAAAAGTAGCATCTTTTGGGGAAAAAAGTGAGTTATGATGACTCATGCTTTCAGTGCTCCTGTGTCAAAATTCGGATGCACTGTTATTGTTCATAATAGCTATGTATGCTTCAGCATTGTAAAAGTAATCCACAACGTATATTCGGAGCCAATGCTTTTCTCAGGCTGTAGTTTCTCCTGCTAGATTACTCCTCTTTAAGCATGTGAATATATGCAGTATTTGGACTTAACTTTATAGATGTGAGTAGGCCTGTTGTGTTTCCATACTGCCTACAACCATGATTTAATCATCCGTTTAATTTTAATTGTGAATAAGGATTTACATAAATAATAATGAGATGAGAGCAGGCATAGTGCTTTCACGTGATGGTTTTTTTTAAGATGGTGAACATGTAAAAAAGAGTCTTTTTTTCAATTACATGTTCCCTGTTTCCATTTCTGAATTTTGTTCATACTTTCACCTTTTTTCAGCTTTAACTTTTTCTTCTCATATAATTTTTAACTTTCATCTGCATGTCAGGTGACAAGATCATTTCTGTTAGAACTTCTTATCTCCTCCTTTTCATCTCAAGTACAGTACTGAAATTATATATTCTAGTTGGGAAGTCCCCAGAAGGGTTCATATTTGCATGTTTGTATGCTTTTTTGCTCTCTTTCTCCCTTTCTGTCTTTAGTCACTCGTAAGGCTGTGGCTTAATCCCTTAGATGAAACGGTACCTTTGGGAATTTGATCAAAGAGTCAAGGATATAACTTATTTTGCAGATGAATACGAAAGTAATTCCCTACCCTGTTAGGTCCAGAAGAAACAGGGAAGGGACAAAAAGTTCATTACCTCCAGTGTTTCACTGAACTGGAGGGTGTTAGGCTCCTAGCTAGGGGTTATTGCAGAAGTCATTTACCAAAAGTACTGTCAGACCATTTGAGAGATCACATGTTGGGTTGATATTTTTGATATATTAATTCTATTGTATTAGATGCTTTCATAATAATTTTGATATGTTGATCTCTTAACAAGATAGGAATCAAAAAGTTTGTAATAAAAAATGTCTGTAGAGGAACTGATTTAATCACTTTTGTGTCTAGTTAGGTATTTGTATATGCATGGTCTGTCAATGAGCATCTTTATATTCTCAGCTTTTATGATGTCCCTAAGTTGATAAAATATGCTTATGAGATAGCACTGTATATATGTAATAAGGTGATTTTTGATGGAGCTTGTTTGTGAGTTGCTTCATTACAGCTTTCTATTTAGATCTGACCTTCTGCAACTTGTTTTTAGAATGAGTCAGAACTATAGCTTGCCTGAACAATTGAAATGGAAAAAAATGCTGTAGAGTTGAGAGTTTACTTACAGCGTTAATAGTATAACTAGAATTGAATTATCCAAAATCATAAAAACGAAAACAAAATAGGTAAACAGCCAGGACTTCCTTTGTGGAAACACACCGCTGACTCTTGTATATTGCTCGTTGTTACAGATCTGTTGGTTATGTCAAAGCTCTAGTGTTAGATAAGCAATTGCTTTTAATGTGGGATTACAGTACTTTTCATGATTCAGAATCCTAAAGTTCTTTCTGTTTTTGTTGCTAGATCAGATTTTCTTGCCAGTTTTTTTACCAGTTTCTTGCCAAATACACATCTTCCTGTGTGTTTCTTGTTGTTATGCAGTATAACTAAAGTTTTAGTCTCATCTTGTTTTTTTAATTCAGACCTCACAAGTTTTTCTTTTTGAGGGTATGAGACAGATGGTAGCATAGAGTGTTAAGTGAGTTGCCTTTACAAAGAGTCTTGGGCAATCTGATGTGCTACTTGCAGATAAAATGTATAAAATACACATCAAAATACAGTTAGAATAAAGCACAGAGGTCTCTCCCGTAGCATCCAGTTTTATGTTCCTAGAGTGTGCAGGGCCATGCGCTAGGCACCACTGCTGCACTGTGGTTGTGGACCAAGCCCTGCAGCTGTAGGGTGGTGGGCGAAAAATGTCGGGGAGGGAGGAAAAGAGAATGAGAACCACTGGCTTGCAAGTATTCGATGCATAAAGCAATTAATTGAATTAATGAGTAAATTTCCGAAGAAAATGAGTAAAATACACTTTCAAGCAGCTGGTCATATAACACAGAAACTAGTCATATCATCATCATCTTAGCACGCAATTTGAGACTCCGATGAAAATAACGGTGCAAGCCAAAATACTATGCCAGATTTGTGAAATCATTCTGAAGATCCTATATCATCATATCATCTGCAGATTAAAGCCAGATAATTTTACTTAAATTTAAAAAAGATTCAATCTTTCAAATAATGAAAGGCTTCAAAACCCTTTTGGAATTTGCCTAATTTTCAGCAATCTGCAAAAAAAATTGAAGCAAAGAAGTGCTAGGAAAAGATTAATTTCAGTTGTTTTTCATTTCTGGTGAACCTGGATAAAACTTGTTTTCCCTGGAGGGTGTGTTTTGATAAATTGTTTGGGGCAATTTTTGAAGAGATAGGAAAAGTAAGCTGAAGTGATTTAGAAATTTTTAAAAACTTTTTATCCTTTATTGCTATGTCTGAAATCAGATTGTATAAAATCCTGCCTTTTTGTTTGACTTTTTTTCCCAGTGCTTTGGAAACTGTGGAATGGTCAAGTTAAGGAATGTAGTTTTAGGGCAGTAAATTAGCTTTATGGTGTCTTGATGGTATATCCCATCCTGTTGGACAACACAAGACTGTTGAAAACGCACATCATTTTACTACTCAGGCCAGTTACTCAGCTGGGGCCTGATCTTACATGTGAAGCTACCAGGGCCCTTGTTTTTGCCAAGTTCACACGTGGTGTTGTCTCATTAACGCTACTGGTAATTCCTGTACGCTGGTGTGTAACACCGGTGTTTCTACTGTCACGTTGGCAGTGAAACCTGTCGCAGACCAAGTTTTACTGCTGTGATCTAGAAGCTGTAGAAGCGGGACCCTTCTGGGAATGAGAGCAAGGCAGCCAACTGCCCTGACCACCATCATTAGGAGGGAATTTTCCAAGTCAGTTACAGACTTGGCAAAAAGCTGCAGACCGAGATTCTGAAAATGCTTTAATTGTAGCGAGACTTCAGAATTTCTTCAAAATGAACTACATAACAAAACCTTATAAATATTCATCGTCTTCAAACTTGCCCGATTTGGCAGGATTAGTTCTTAATAACTTGGTAGCACTGATTAAATCATTGTGGGTCTTTGTGGTTGAAGCTTTTGTGCGTGAAGTAATATGCTGAATTCCTGATGAGTTTAAAAGTGATAAAACATGTTAACATTTTGAGCAGTTTATCTACTTATGCAGTCTGTCTGCATGTGTATGCAATCAAATTTATTTAGATTAGCATCAGGAATGTGTCGGGATCTTAAACATTCTCTAGCTTCGTGACAAGTAAATTCACAGAAGATTGATGCTTTATGGATGTTGAATAATGTTAACTGTTTTAATCTTTACATGTGTAAAAGAAGGATTGCTAGGTTTCTTTATTGATGAACCTGTAACCTGAAAGAGTTACGGTTAGTTTCTTGAAGTATCCTTTATGGTAACGGTCACCTGAGTTGATTTAATTTAGGTTTGGGTTTTGTTTTGTTTTTTTTTTTTTTTTTTGAGACTACTCTTTCTCTGCTCCATTTTTTTTTTATTACATTCTTGGTAACAGAACTTAGTAAAAAAATTTGTCTGATTTTAGGAGAAAACCTGTACTGCCTCCAGTTTAGTCTAAAAAATAATTTTAAATTATAACATATAAGTGAATCGAGAAGTTAAGAGAGGAGGTAGATTGTTGGTTGACTTATCGGTAACGTCACTGTTACACATACAAGGATGTCACAATGCCATCGAATTCTACTGCTATCATGAGGAGAGGTAGGTGCACGAGACGAAGAGGAGGGGTGAAGACCTGTGGAAGAATGAAGCTTTATTTTATTGTTGCAAAGTAATGAGTTTGCAACTGAAAAAGTTCATGGACTCCTCCAGAGTGCTCAGTTCAGTGCTATCATCCCTGTAAGAGAGGTGAGATAGCTCTGGCTGGTAGTTCTGCAGCACTGGGCCTCCTGCGGAAGCACACGGCACTTCTTTTGCTCCAGGCATTGGCAGCTGAAGAAATCTTCATGTAAGTTACTACGAACTCTAAACCAAGATGGATTAGTAAATACAGAGAACACGTCATCAATGCTAGCTCCCTTGCAGGACAGAGCAGAGAGAGGTTTTGGCTCAACAAAGGTTTCACTTCACTCTGGTAAATGGTAGGCAATTAAGTTTGGAATTAAAAAAAAAAAAAAAAAAAAAGAAATGGATATAAATAAAATACAGAACTTGGAACAGGTGCAAAGTGTGAGATTGAACATTGCTGTGGTCTTTGTATAGTTTCAAAGACACGTTTAGAACCTGAATAACAGTTGTATTGCAGTCAGCATAACATACCAAGTGTATTCAAAAGACAGATGAAACATGAGTTGAAAACAAGGAACAATTCAGATCCTAGTATATACAAGTGTAAACTTAAAGTGAGTATGTTGCAACACCCACAGATGTGTCCATAGAAGTAATTTGGGTTCAGTTACATAAAAGCTTCAAGCAAACCCCAAATTTTAAGGCAACTGATATAGATTGAAAGCAAGCATCAAAATCTGCTGAGCTGGTAACTGTTTGTTGCGATTCATCTGGTTACTTCAAGCTGATTAGTGTTTATAGCCATTCATCTGGCTCAGACCTCGTACCAGCATTTGACTTAAATATGTGCAGCCTGTCATAGCAAAAAAATCTTGAAAAGCACTTTGGAGTTTGTGCTTTGGGGGTCATATTTTTATTAGCTAGTTACATTCTTGCGTTGAAGCAACCCTCAGGAGTTTCTGTTAATTGGTTTTCAAATATGGTCCTTTAATTGTTCAAACATTGAACTAAGATTTGACTAACTGGCTAATTTTTAATTAAAGTAAGTTTACTAAAATAACTTTGAAAGATTAAAATAGTTAGGCAGAATCTTATATCACTTAATCCCACTCTGTAATACTCTGTTTGCAGGTAGAACCTGGCATCCCCAGAGAGCCTCGCTGGTTCCAAGGGACTGCCTGCCTGGAAATCATTACAAAAATGGGGCCTCAAAGAATAGAATATAATTTTACTTCAAAGTGCTATATTTTAAAATTCAGCGTCTGTTTTAACTGATACTTTTCTTGTACAGGTGAAGTAATTTTGATGAGGAGGAAGAATGTTTAATATTTCCTAGTGCTTGAATAGGGAGTTCAAACATCCCCATTATTTTCTCTTTTTCTTTCTAGCTCTGTTGTCTTGCCACCTGTAATTTTTGAGTCAGTGGAGGAATTCCCAGTGCCACAGTAATGCTTTGTATTTGTTCCTGCTGTCTTTGCTTTATTGGGTCTTTCTCTGTTGCTTCTATTTTGTGAAAGTAGTATGACAATATTTCTTTTAATGACGTTTTTGTTAGAATATTAGCTCTGCAATAAACAGTATCTAGTTTGTGGTTGAATTTCTTTGCTACTGACCATCAACATTCAATGCTCACTAATGACAGCGTAGCAAGTAGGTATAGCACATGTACTTCAGGACAGCGTCTGAACACGACTTTAGGAATTAAGCGACTTCTCAAAAAACTACAAGAAATATAGGATTCTTTCTGTTTCCATTACTTTTTTTCCTATGGTCAAAAGCAGTTCTATTGTCAAAAAGTGGTTTGTAGTGTTTTAGGATTCCTGTGTGAAAGAATGGAACATGGTATTGTTATAAAGATTGCACTTAGAGAACTTAAAAGATGCACAGAAAAGCAGTTATATGAGGGAATGTTTAATGTTATGTCTTAACTTTTTCTTAAGGATAAACTGTATTGTATAAATACTCTATATTAAGTGAAATTTTCTTTTCTAGCTGTTGTACTGTAGTAACATAACACCAGGAGGAACAGTGCTAAAGCTGGAAGGTATTGGTCTCATTCTTTTGACACACTGCCTTCCAGAAGTATTGCATAGTTGATCTGCTCTTGCTTTTATATGAGTTGTCTGGTACTACAGTTTAGTTTGCAGGGAAATAATTGTGGGTTAATCATGCAAATCCATTTGAAGTTGAGGAGAGTGTTGTATTCACAATGCCCATTGAAATAGCAGTGAAGATGGAGATACAAGTTTAAGTCCTTGGTTTGACGGGTTAATTACTGATTTTGACCTTTTGAAAATTGTATGTTTTCCCTGTACTGAAATTTGACTACCAACCTGGAGGTAGCCTATGAAAGAGGCAGAAGTAGGGAGTGATAATAAAATGGAGGTGTACAGCTTCACAAGACATCAATTGAAATCTCATAAGATTTCACAGAAGCTGCGTAATTTGGTGAATCACATTGGAAAGATGAGTCATCTGAACAAACAGTAAAGTTCTGTGACTTAATGATGTGGTGTAGAAATAACAAGGAGATATCAGGTGACAAGGAAATTGTATAACATTTAAAAAAAAAAACTCGAGGTATATATGCATCTTATGATAAGCAACTAGTATCTTAATGAGATGGAATATTTTAGCTGAAAACCCAACTGATAGGTGTTCCCTACCAGAGGTGAAATCAGGAGATTCAGAGACCTCCTTGCTCTCCTGCATACTTATATTTGTCAATCCAATAGAATTGTGTGCAAGTGAAATACAATTAAGAACAGTTTAGTTACTGATTTTCATCTATGAAAAGTAGTATCTATTTTCACTTCCTAAATTTTACACAGTATCTTTAGTAGAGTATTTCTACTTAGGTCTCTGAACTTCGAACAAGGAGGCATTTTTACATCACAAGCATGGATTATATCAGTGCTGTTGATGAAGAGGAACATAGATGTTGCTGTACTTGGAATATCCTTTGATTTTGAATGGTACCTGCTTTTTTTCAGGGGAAGGAAGCCCATAGATATTCCAAGCAGGATTAGCCTGAGTACAGGGTTAAACTATTGGATAAATGACAGGTTTAAATGAGAGTGTAGACATTTAAATTTAAATTCAGTATTTCAGTTACTGTTTAGTGATTATGTTTGAATGCATTTTTTTAAAGTAATTCATAGTGTGAGAACCACGTTTTACTAGTGGAAGTGTTTCCTTCCAGAATGCCTTGAGCTGCACATCTTAAAAAGTTACTTCATATTGTTTATGGCTTATTGTTTATGGCTTATTGTTTATGGCTTATTGTTTATGAGATATTCAGATTCTGATTATTCATTGATGCTTTCTGTACACAGTACTTCTATTTTTTATTTGGATTATTTGGATTTCCTGTTTGTAAGTTTGCTTTCTTCCATATAAAGGCATGTTATAATTTAAGTCTATTTAAAAGTTCCAAAGTAATCTTTTTACTTCGTTCAAAAGTATTCAAAGATCTAATGCTTACTTTACTGGGTTTTTTTACAATAATATCTTCTCCAGTTAACATATGTATCTCCTTCCTGAAGCATAAATCTAGTCTTATACAAACTTTCACTCTGCTACAGGTAAAATCTTAATTTTCTGTTTGTGAAACACTGTTTTTCACTGATTCTACTGTAGACATTATGTTCATAAACTTTCTATCCTTAACATGCTGTTAATAATGAGCTCTTTATCAGCCTCATTATAATATATAACACCAACACTGATGACTGTGCATCTGCTGTCTTCAAGTTGGCTGTTGTTTTCAGAATCATAGAATCACATGAATAAATGGGAAGGAGATAATCCAGAGGGACAGTAGCTTGCAGAACTGCTTCCCATTTTGAGAATGATGCGGTATTTTAGGAAGGAGATTTTATTAGCTGATTCCCTTTTTCATTTGTAATTTTAAACTGTAAATAAATACACAATCAGATTTTAATTTCTGAAGTTTTCTGTTGTGTATCAACATTGAGTATGCAGGTGATTTGCTAGCTAGAGAGTTAGTTAAAATGTCATGACTGACAACCTGAAACAATAAGTATGTTGAGAACTGTGCAGTCCTTCATGTTCCACATCCCCTATGGTCTTAAAGCTTGTATGTAGTCTTAAAACTTGGATGAAGTTCCTTGAACTGTACAACCTGAAAATGGAAAAGTAAATGCTGTGAAACTCCTTGTTATCTATGTGATACCGACAGGACCATACAAAATTTCTCATGCCTCTGTGTCTGTATTGTGGTGGGGAGTTAGACTCGGATCTGGTTTTCTTTGTAAGTGAAATTAGTTCAGCAACAACTAATGAAGCTCATGTAGTAAGTTACTTGGTAATATGGCAAGCAACATTTCACCACAGGAGAAGATTGAATTTGGTTGGTACTATATATTTATAACAGGGCCTGTTCTAAAACCCTTCCTGTAAAACAAGGTTAGAATTCAGTGGCTGTTACATACAGGAATACACCACATGATTGGCTCAGAGCATAGCGCTCTGATTTCCCGTTTCTGGGGTTTGCTTATTTTGTTTGTGTGTGTGTGGCTTGATTGGTTTTTTTTTTGTGTTGGTGGTTTTTGTTTGGTTTTTTTTGAACCACGTGCAGCCAAGTGGTTCCACCCTACCTTCCCAAATATCCAAGTCTGAATGTCTCATCTTTTCACTTGGCATTTAAAAAAATTGAATAACCAGAGTTTATAATTTCAGAATCACGCTTAGTTTCTTTGCATTTCAAAATTGTGCCATTAAAGAAGCATGTCTCATAGCGTGTCTGTTAAACTAACAGTAGAAGTTTAAACATGTAAAACAGTATTCCTGTTTATCATGGCAATTCTGCAGTGTGTTTGTATATTTATGGCAATATTGTAAATGATGTCACCCTTTCTTGCTTGAGTGTACAAATCCAGTGGTTTATTAGTAAAATTTTGTTTATTTGACAATTGCAAAGTTACAACATTCATAATATAACCACCAATTCAGATACATGAAATACTTTCCTGAAGCCTGAAAGTATACTTGAGATAGCAATGTATGCTTCATTTCATTTCATTTTTATCATAATTGAATAAGAGGATGATATTTCTTTACTAGGTTATTTTTTTAGTTACCATTAATATGAAACTTGAAACATTCAGTTACATGATCTACAATTTTACCATGTTGCTTGGTCTGAGGTTTTTTTTTTTGTTTTAACGGCAGTATCTCTCAGGATCTGAACTATACTTTTACGCCAGTTCTATGAGTTTTGCGCAGAACTAAACTTCTTGCTGTCAATATCACCCATGATTCTCTAACATAATATTAAAATATTAGCAGGGCTTAAGTAAAAATAGTAAGTGAAATTTATTCTGTTTTCTTAAGGTTTCGGAAGGAGACAGACAACAAAATGAACAATCCAGCTATTAAGAGAATAACAAATGAAATTATCAAATCACCTGAGGATAAACGAGAATATCGTGGACTGGAATTGGCAAATGGCATTAAAGCTCTTCTCATTAGTGACCCTACCACAGATAAGTCTTCAGCAGCGCTTGATGTGCACATAGGTATTTAATGCATGTTGTGTTCATTATGTTATTAATAAAAATGCTTTAAGTTTTAGTGTCTTAATTGCAAATAAACTGACAAGAGCGGTATCCAGTTGGCAGCCTAGCCTTTTATTGTGATTTATAGTTAGTTTAATTTTTTGACACATCAAGTTGAAAATTATTAGAGCTAATTAAATTCTCTTACTGCACTCTGTGTTTACTCAAGTGTCGCTCAGTCAGTAGAAAGACTTCTTTTAACCATTAGGTTCCATGTTATGAAAGATCTTTTGTAAGCAGAAAAGGGGCGGGTGCGAGTGTAATTATTTCAGACAGCTCCATCTGTCATGTCAGACTTTTTTTTTTCCCTCTCCATGTTAAGTTGTTGATGTGTAGAGGTGAGAAAATGCTGTAGTGCTGGAGGAGTTGGAGAGGCACTCCCTAACTCCGATGATGCTTAAGCGTGCAAACAAAAATACTGGAAATAGAAGGGGAGGGCAGTTGCTTTGACTTTTTGGAATAATGGAAACCTTTTCTTATATCTGAGGTATTTCGCAAGCTTGTGTAGTTTCTCAGTTGCTTGGAAAGTATGATGGACGTGCACGTTACCTAAGCATCCTTACTCATTACCTAAGCATCCTCTTGCCATATTTGTAGTTGGGAGCTCTTGCTGCTGTTGGTGTTAGGACAGAAGTAGTAGAGTAACTTTGAAAACTTCTGGCCTTTTTTATTATGGAGATGGCTGTCACAAATCATTATCTAGTTCAGAGGATCTCAAATGTGGTTTTGTCAGGTACTGTGACAGCAACCAGTTCCTGCACAGGTACTGGAGATGTATCTGTTGCCTTCATCTCTACTCTCCCATTGCACATTGTTGCACACTCCGAAGCAGGACTGCATGACTTAAACTTCTGGCTTCCATTCTTGGACATTGTTACTGTCTTTTAATCTGTCTGCCTTCACACCTACTAGCTGGTCATCAATAGTTGCTTGTGTTCAGGCAATTACAGGTTATCACTTGTCCTATAAACCACAGGATAAACAGCTCATTAGTTGTTGTTGGCAATTGCTGCCTTTTAACACAATGCAGATGTTAAAGTCAAGGTATAGAAGTCAGAACCTTGTGATCTGCCAGGTGTTTACAGACTATGAGTCATGGACTTCAATTGAAAAATTGTCTCTATAAAGCAATGTAGGCTGATCTGGAGAGGCAATTTGAGACACTAATTGGTTCAGTTGCTCATTCTAAATTTTTTTTTTTTTTTTAAGATTGAGTTTAGTTGGCTATAGCGGCACAAGTGTCTGCTTACATCTACAGAATTGATAAAATTGCCTGAGGCAACATACGGTAATATAAAGCACTTTAAAAGACCTAACATTTTAGTATTACTTTTTATCAATGGTTACATGAAACTTTTCCCTCTGCAGGATCCTTGTCTGATCCCCCCAACATTGCTGGGCTTAGTCATTTTTGTGAGCATATGCTGTTCCTGGGAACCAAGAAATATCCAAAAGAGAATGAGTATAGCCAATTTCTTAGTGAGCATGCCGGGAGCTCAAATGCTTTCACGAGTGGAGAACATACCAACTATTACTTCGATGTGTCACATGAACATCTAGAAGGTGCACTAGACAGGTAAATACATTTTCTTATTGTCCTGGTTCCAGCTGGGACAGGGTTAACTTTCTTCCCAGTAGCTTGGGGGGTGTGCTGTGTTTTGGGTTCGGTGTGAAAGGAGCGTTGATGGCCCATTGATGCTTTGGCTGTTGCTGGGTGATGCTGGCACCGGGAGGGGGGAGCACAGCCGGGGTGGTGGACCCAGCTGGCCAATGGGGTATTCGATACCATGTGACATCATGCTCAGTATAAAAAACAGGTGTGTGGGGGGGCTCGCCCCCTGTTCGTGACACGCGGTCGGCGGTCGGTTGTGTTGTGCACTGCCTGCTTTCTGTATTCTGTTATTGTTGTTGTTCTCATTGTTATTATTACTGTTCTACTTAGTTTTATTTCAATTATTAAACTGTTTTTATCTCAACCCGGGAGCTTTCCTACTTGTGCCCTCCCGATTCTCTCCCCCATCCCACCGGGGGGGGTGTGATGGAGCGGCTGCCTGGCGTTTATTTTTGCTGGCTGGGGTTAAACCACGACACTTATATTTAATTTTTTGTTATATAGTTGCTGTTTGAAACTGTAAAAGTTTTTTGATGGTTTTATCATTATGATATTAAAGAAAGGGTTGAGAGTACTATCTTTTGTTAAAACTGATACCAGATATTTTTCAGTTCAAAAGTTTTGCTCAGATTTTTTTCAGCTAGCAGAGTTCTTCACTGAGGCAGAATTTTTGAAGTTTAAAGGTTGTGTTTACACTGAATATTTTTGGAAATGTGGGGCACAGAATATGATCATGACCTTATGCATTGTGCAAATACTCTGATTGTATAATCAAATACTATGCTTCCCATAGGATGTTTATTTCATTGATAGCACAAGAAGGATGAAGTCTAGAAATATATTAGGATGCCTTTAGTAAAGGGAATTCACTGAAATCTCTGCCTTTTGTGGGAGGGGACAGAAATTGAAAGGTGTGTAGTCAGTGAGGTAAAGAGTGGATTTTCCCTTTGGATTTTCTCTGGATGTCTGACTGATTTGCGAGATTAAGAGTCTCTTGCAGCTAAACTTCAAAACAGTAGAAATTTTCAGTGTATGAATTATGATGCAAGGTTCTAGATCCTTGTTGTACCTTATACGAGGAATATGTTGTTGCCTGCATTTATAGATAAAGAAAATTGAGAAATAAAGATAGTGAATCAGTGTCAAAACTGTTACAGAATTTATAAGTTCTGCATTAAAAAATATATATATTCAGCTGTTTTCAGGAGGTAACAAGCTTCATACTTTTCTGTTACCATTTATGTACAGTACTCTTGACTTGAATTAAAATTTTTCTGTTTAGATTTGCCCAGTTTTTCCTGTGCCCTTTGTTTGATGAAAGCTGCAAAGATAGAGAAGTGAATGCTGTTGATTCTGAGCATGAGAAGAATCTGATGAATGATGCCTGGAGGTTGTTTCAATTGGAGAAGGCTACTGGAAACCCCAATCATCCCTTCAGTAAATTTGGAACAGGTTTGTCCAGATATAATGACCCATGCATTGGAGTTCTGTGTAACATACATAGTATTATTGTATATATAAAATTGTTAAAGACAGACTGACACAATTTGGTTTTTTTCCTCTCCATACATGTTTATTATGGTGCTTTATCACATTTTCCACATCATAGACCAAACAGAGCTAGACAAAACGTAAGAAACAGTGTGATCCAAGACTTGCAGTACAGTGATGAAGCATCCTTTATGACTTTGATAATTACTACAGTGAATGCTGTTTTCCAATTATGGGAAAATTTGTCATAATTTGGTACTGTTAAGTCTTTGTGCATAACGAAGTGAATGAACTGTGTTTAAATTGTTGTTAGCCACATGTTCTTTTTGCTAACTAGTATTGCATTAGGACTAGATGACAGTGACTAGGTTGAATCAGAAATATCAGCAAAGTAACGTGAAAATTACTGAGTAAGAATATAAAACCAAAATCTTAAGCATGAAACACAACAGTAGTAAATGGATAGATAAAACGGTCTTGGACAAATCCCAGGCTTTATTACTCGCAGAATGCTTAGTAACAATTTAAAATAAACACCCCAAAACCTCAATTTAAAAAGCATTAAAGTAAGATACCATAGTTATGGTCAAAACCACAAATGTTTGATGCTTTGGCAGAAGTTTAAATGCTTTTTTTTCCCCATAGAAGTTATTTTTTGCATGTATTTATTTTTGAAACTGTCAAAGTAACAGGGCTATTAATTCATGCATTGCCTGTTTAATCCTTGAGCATGAATGTGTTTTGTGGCTGGGTCAGTTTGCTGGATGAATAGCTGATGCAAATATTGGGTACAGTAGGATGATGGGAGGGCAGATAATGGGCTTTAAGGACTGGTTTCTTCCTCTGTCTCAAGAAAGAGAAGAATATTTTTGCACCTGTTGATGGACGGCATAGTTGAGGGGCTGGTAGCCAGCTGCTACAAGAGCATGTATTGCTCTGTTCACCAAGAAAGAGCGGTTGTCTGAAACAGGGAAACTATAACTGCATTCTCTAAACAGGTAAATTTGAAAATAAAGTCTTGGGAACTACATATTGATACTCAGGCAAGCATCCAAAGCACATTCTGTAGTCTCTGCTATTGAAGAGATTATTTGATTTTTATATAGCACTCAGAAAACGTAAGTGGAAGTTGCAGAAAGAGTTTTCTACAATTTAAGAAGGTTTTATAGCTGACACAAGTGAAATATTTTCATGGGGAGAATACCCGAAATGTGCTCAAATTCAAAGCAATAGTCATACTCATCTCTTCTTAGATTAGGCTCTGATCCTGAAATTAAATTATAGCACATAACCTTCCTTTAGATCTGACTTTGCAGAAGTAGAGGCCAGCTTTGATGGTTTTTATTTACCCAAAGAGATGACAACTGTGGTACGATTTTCATGACAATTGCAGTTAGCATCCTCTTTATTGTTTCCTTTTGATCAGCTGAGATGTTGTTAGTCTAGCAGAATACAGGAATGACTCCATTTGATGCTTCAGGTCACTCCTCGTTGCTGTGCAGCCTGTTTTGCCAGCAAACCTTCTATTACTCTTTGTCTGTCCAGAGAAACAAATGCACCTTAATCTTTCAGTTTTCTAGGATGTGCGTTTTGTCCCCAGATACCCTTCACTCATCTCCCTGAATTAATGCCTATGATGGTAATTATTCTCCATCAGTACCCTCAACAGTGTCAAGTACTTTCCCAGGCACTTTTGCATGGTCTAGTGTCCATTTTCCTATATCTACAAGATGTCTTCTGACTGTTGGCTCTTAATGTACTCCAGTACTGTAACAGCACAGTTATTGAGCCAAAGCTTTAGCTTTATTTTATTTTAACCTATGTATTGATTCTGTGGGAATAAACATAGTAGGGTATCTAAAACTTCTGCGTTTTATTTGTCTGCAGATGGTGAGGAATATAGACAAAATATTTTAAACATAATACCCTAATTATCCTTTGTAGGTGTCATTAAGAATCCTTGCTTTTACTTACCTGTGAACTTTGAAAATTAAAGCAATGTATTGCTTCAGGCAGCCTCTCTATGATAATTTGTGGACTGTCGCAGTTGTAATTAGAGTTGTATCTGATCACCAAACATGTGGACAATATACTTGTCTATTATTTATGTGACTAGTTTTGCCTCATTGATTTGTATTAACTTATATCTGTGATTGTAGAATTTGTGCACAGGGCATATATGCATAGCAGGCATGCTCTCTCAGTCTTTCCTCTCTTTCTTGCTGTCAACTTTTCTGCTACATTTTCTTGCCTTCTTCCTCCTCCTCATCCATTGCCTTCTTCTGTACCTGGTCTGGTTGTGGCTTAAGGGACTTACTGATCTCAAAGTTAACAGAGTATTAGTTTGCAGTTCTGGTCTGTAGATACTGCTGACCATTTTGTGTGTCCATGTGGTAATGGGAAGTGGAGTTGATTAAAGTCCAGTGTGCTCTTCGTAGACTCTAATTTTTCTGTTGTTTCAAATTCTTACTTTTACTAAACATGAGTTCTGCTTTGACTATAAACGTGGAGTGTGTCCTTAGAGTAAATTATTGAAAGCTTGATGTTGATGTAAAGATTGCACTAATTAACAGGAGGATAACTTAATGGAGAAAGTTTGGTATCTTCTGCTTATGGGCTTATTCAGGGAGAGCTGTAGTTCTCTTCCTCTCTAGTCCTGTTCCTCTACTGCAGCAACAGCTCGGCTGTTTGTGAAGCAGAAGCTGAACAGTCACAATTTACAAATCATGTTTGTAAATTAGTAATTATTTATTTCATTTAATATACTAGGCTATAATTTGTGGCACACAATGCCACAAATAATTTCACAGAGTGATTCCTATGACAAGAGTGTGTATATGGGAGTAAAACCTACTCCAAATGTGCCAAAGAGAAACCTTTCGCCTGAGTTAGAGCCTGGGCTTACTTGCATTGCTTTGAAATAACCCATTCAAATTAAAAAGATTAATTTAGAAGACTAAAACATCCTCGGTTCTTTAGGAATGTGCAGATTGAGAGTGGAAGTATTTATTGATTTATTGTCTCTGATAAGCTGAGACAGTATTGACCCAGTTATTTATTATGCATAGTAATTATTTTTAAAATTACTATCCATCTGGAGGAAAGCATGTTTATTAATCTATATTTTTCTTTTTGATTTGTAAAACCATAAACATCAAGTATTGTTAACTTTTTTTTTTTATGTTACAGGGAACAAACTCACTCTGGAAACTAGACCAACCAAAGAAGGAATAGATGTAAGACAAGAGCTATTGAAGTTCCATTCTACTTATTATTCATCAAATTTAATGGCTATTTGTGTCTTAGGAAGAGGTGAGTTTTGTTCTGTTGGTTGAGTAAGACTTTACATGTATTTATGCTTGAAGAAAATGAAGTGTATGCAAGTGTCTGAAAAGCTACAGAAGGGAAAAAAGTAAAACTTTTACAGAGTGACCAAACATAATTTTATGTTTAGTGAAGTCTCCAAAGCAACTTGCAATGTATACATTTATGTGTTTATAAGCTTACAATAGAAAAAATAAGCTGAAAATTTTAAATCCATTATCAAGTCATCAGTTGCTGTCATTGTATGTTTGTCTTATGAAGACTGACACCTGTCTGGTTTCAGATGTTGGGAGCACTTTTGATACTGTTTTCATATTTTAGACTTATATTTCCACTACAAAAATTTCTGTATTATCAAAGGATAAATCTAACCTAACATTTAGATAAAAAGCCTTTACTTCAGTTTACTTCTGAGTTGAGTTAACGGAGGTTCCAACTGCTTAAAATCTTCCATAGTCGAGATGATACTTTACATAGGTTTGCCAAAAGCTTAATAACAGTGTGTTGAAAACTGTTTGCTTTTTGAAAATATGCTGGCAGACTGGTATTTGTGTGGTGTTTTACAGTAATGCTCGGATGGTGAGTATGAATGGAATAAAATTCATTAGCAAAGTGAAATCTTCCTTTACAACTATCTGTTTGCAGGATGCTGAGTATGAAGCCGATTAACAAAATGTACCTGTTTAATTTCAATTATAGCATATATATGAATCATTTTTAAGGTGGGCAATCACAGTGAGGATTATACTTTTTAACTGAATTGCAAGTATTGTGCGTATATTCACTACTGAATCAGCTCCCTAATTCCAGGCTCCCTAATTCCTTTCAGTTCAATTTATTATTATATCTCACCTGCTGTAACATCACATATTGATTAGAATATGGTGAAAGGTTTTTTTCACTGTTGCAAGCTGAACAGTAAAATGTATTAGTGTTTGGTTTGGGTTGTGTTTTTTTTTTTTTGTTTTTTTTTTTTTTTTTTAAAGGTGAGGTATCAGACGTGTTACTAGTAGGTGTGTAGGTAGTACCACTAGGGCTTAATCTATGTCATGTGTGAAAATGCCTTGCTTATTCTCCTGGTAGCAGTGGAAACTTTCTGCAAGTAAACACTGTAATATTGATGAAGATAGCTTGTAAATATTTTTCAATATTGTGAATTTATTTTTATTGCTATTTGAAAGAGGTGCTTCCTCCTTCTCAGTTTTTTTTTCTTCTGTTTATTTTGCCTGAGCAAAATAAAAAAACCAAAACTTTTATTTTCTTTAAAAATATTTATTATTAATTGAAGGTAAACAGATATTGATCAGAGTTTAAAACAATTGAATTAAAATTCTCTTCCTCATTTAACAGTTCTGTTTTCAAGGTTTCCAGGCATCTTTTTTTCTTTAACTAGTTCTTTACAGTACAGGCAATATTCCAGGACAGACAAGATCTGCATTTCAAATATCAATAAAATGTAGGAAATAGTCTTAAAATCTGTTACCTTTCAGACATTTCTGCAATTTGCGCATATGTTTTTTTTTTTACTACAAAATACAAAAATTATTTTTGTTAAAATCCTGAATTTAGGTGGTTTTACCTGGTCACTTTCCACAGTCAAATTCTTTCAGTGTGAGTTGCCCCTGTAAATAGTTGAATATTTAGAAAAATTAGGAGCCTTTGAAACATTGATCTTCGGGATTTTTCCTTTCAATCTTATAAAATAAATAAATAAATTTTTGAAAGGTAACTCTCAGGCTTTTTGTTAGTCTGCTTGTATACAAAATGCCGTACAAGTACAGTTATTTGTCATATTTAATTAAGTAGTTGTCACTGTAATAGTGAGGTGCTGTTTGCACAAAAGTTGCATCTTATTATCTCTGAAAAGACACATAGCTTTTCTCACTCTGTTATTTGTTCAAGCAGGAGAATTATGCAATTGCTTTCCAGAAGGCTTTATATTAATGACTGATTTGGCTATTTGAGGGCTTGCCTCAAATTTGAAAATTTACAAGTTCCACATTCTTCCTGATTTTTTTTTTTATTATTTTCAGGGAGCTCCACACATAAAAAGCAAACTGCAGAAAACAAACCTTGTTAGCATTATTCCATAAATTCTTTGCTGAAATACCTTTCTGTCAATATAGCAGTACTGCTAATTAATATATAAATAAATAGTTAGAAATTCTATAACATAAAAATATGTTGAGTTGCACACTGCAGGTCCCCCATGATCTCTCTCCTCTTGTGCATTCTAAAATAAATGGATATCTAAAACTATGTGCAGCCTAGTAATTCTCTGATGTTCCCACCATGTTATATATGTAATGTAAAACAAATAAAAATATATGTCAGTAAAAAGTGGTGGGGGAATCAGAATATAATTTCTCTAGTAAATAGTAATAAATATTCAAAAGTTTGCTAAAATTAAATAATGAAATTCAATTAATTTTTTTATCTAATCAGATACAAAGTTCACTGAGTAATCATAGAACGGCTTTAGTACAGCAGTTCACGCATAGACTTTTAAATGGAAACTTTTCCAGTAAGAATCATCCTGGCAACTGGAAATCTGTCCTAAAGAAAACCCTCACAGTAGTTGTAAAGCTTAAATGAATGTGTATTTTGCTGATGTGGATAAAAATTAGTGAATTAATAGAATTACAGGCAGTTCACAAAATTTTATTATACAGTGACCCATTTTAGTTTGCACTGGGTCTTTTTTTCCCCCCCTGCATGGTTCTCTCAGTGTAGTGTAGGAGCATGCATATGTTGGGCAGGAAAAATTCTGCTTTCTAAGTCTAACTGGGATTGTTTTGACTAACAAGGCGACCGCTTTTTGAAATCTTTCAAGGATTAAGGCTGTACTTTGACACATCTAAGAAACGCCCATTTTTTTCTTCAACACCCACCCTTGAAAGGAGTGTGCTGAAAAACTTGACAGATGAGTCTTTCTTATCTTATTCTTACTTTGAGAAGTGCTCCAAAATGCATTTCTTTTAAGCAGATAGCTATTTTGAAGGCAGTATTTCAACAGAAACTGTATAGGTCAATTTAGGTGAATTCATGCACAACATCAAATTCTTTCCGCAAATGGTCTTCCTCTCATTTTTGGAGAGTACTAGAGTCACGGACTGGAACTAGAATGGATGTAAAAGTAGAAGTGCTTAAACAGGTCACAGATGTGTGTTAAATTTTGGGGCGCTGAGGACAGATGACCCTGGCTCACAGTGTACGTGAAGTACTGGAGGTGAGCTAAGGCTGAAGAAAATCCAAGTTTTGGCAAAGATACTTTCATTCTGGAAAATTTGCAGCTGTAATTCCCGTAAGCTTTTTGTGGAATGTTTATTTTTGTAAATGTTCAATATCTGGTATGTCTTTTTTTCAGTTCTAGATTAGATTCATTAGTAAAATTTGAAGATGTTTTTTCCATTTGCAGGATTTATTTTAATCATGGTTGAAGCCTTCTTTTAATAAGCATAGTGCTTATAGCACGTTATAGTTCAAAACTTAAGTATTAATACAGATTTCCTTTCTGAAATTAGTAATCATCATACCATTAAAACTACTTTTCTGTATAATTCATGTCTCCCCGCAAAAATATACAAAATCCAGATTTGCCAGAATCTTCATATAATTATTATGCTTTTTCTAATGTTTCTTTATTCTAGAGTCCTTGGATGAGCTGACTTGCTTAGTGGTAAAGTTATTTTCAGAAGTAGAGAATAAAAATGTCCCTATACCAGAGTTTCCTGAACATCCTTTCCAAGAAGAACATCTCCGGGTACGTATAGAGATATATCTTCCATCAAGAGTGTATACCTTAAATGATTTTTTTTATGTTTCAGTGTTACATTGTGCACTTCAATACTTTTGTATCAGTGTCCCTGTTAAGTTCCGTATTTCTTTCTTAATT
Source organism: Calonectris borealis (assembly GCF_964195595.1). Classification (NCBI taxonomy): domain Eukaryota; kingdom Metazoa; phylum Chordata; class Aves; order Procellariiformes; family Procellariidae; genus Calonectris; species Calonectris borealis. The sequence goes on from NC_134318.1 coordinate 26,382,304, forward strand.
TTCCACCCACCTTTCCATGCTGAGTATAGTATAGTTTTGTATAGTTTATAGTAAAGGTTGTATATTTGGTTGCAGCTGTAAGCAACTGAGAGATAATTAATTCTCTTTTTGTTTGGATCATGAATGGCTAAAGTGTTGCCCTAAGTTTTACAGCCCTTTACTTTTGAGATTTTGTTGATATGTTTGTAATAAAATCTGTATGTGTGAAGGGAACATGGTATGTGCTCCTGAGATGAATAAAATAATGAGAGTTTCCTTTTGTTTATGGATCTCCTTGTTTATTTTCCCCCTCAGCAACTTTACAAAGTGGTACCTATTAAGGACATTAGAAATCTTTATGTCACGTTTCCTATACCAGACCTTCAGAAGTACTATAAGTCAAACCCTGGCCATTATCTTGGTCATCTGATTGGGCATGAAGGCCCGGGAAGTCTTTTATCAGAGCTTAAAGCCAAAGGTAAGTCCTTTGAAGGTAAAGAATTAAAAAGTAATTTATTACACGATTTTTAAAGCTTAGCTACGTTTCATTTAAAATTGACCTCTGTATGTTAAATTTAAAGCCCCCAACTGTTTGAGTAATTTGAGTTGTAAGTCATTTTGCACTTTATTTTTGTTTCTGTGGTGGGTAAAAAGAAATAAATAACAGGCACTCTGACTACTGAAGCTAGTATTTCTTGCACTGCCTTTTATCTGCCCCTGTTTAGAGAGTTATATGAACTTTGACATAATGATCTTGTCTCTATTCTGTCGCTGACTTAGAGACTACTGTCAGGTCCCTTAATGTCTGGAAGACTACAAGAGTGTATCTTTCGCTATTTTTCTTTATATTACTGTGTTCCAAACAGAAATAAATTACCCAGTAGTCAAATCATCTTGAGTTTGTCATATCACTCTGAGCACAAAATCAGGTAGGTCTGACTTGTGTTATGTTTAACTTGCGCTGTTGCTATAGGCATTAGGGAAGAGAAGGAGAACATGAAAAGTAGTCAAAATGTTAAAAAGGAAAAAAAGGTAATTTAATGTTGCTGAAGCATACAAAAAGCAGCACAAATTGTTACAGATTTGTTTATGTAATATATTTTCTTTTTGATTTCGTAGGATGGGTAAATACTCTTGTTGGAGGACAGAAGGAAGGTGCTAGAGGTTTCATGTTTTTCATCATTAATGTGGACTTGACAGAGGAAGGACTTCGTAAGTGAAGCACTATGTCTGCATTCCATGTTATTCCTGATCTGATGGGTTTGTGTTTGTACCCAAAGAGACTAATTGTGTTTATAGCTTGAAAGCCAATTTATTTTAATTAACTGGTTGTTTTTCTGTGTTTAGATCCTCTCACTATGCTAACACACTTAATCTAACATAAGAAACCGACTTATTTGAGGTTATATTAAATTAAAGTATTTCATTAAACATTTTAAAGTAAATTTCTTTAAAAGAAAAGCCTTTGTGTGCTACTTATTCGTACTATTTAGACCTGAGTTAAATGATATTATAAATCAATATCTTGTGTTAAGACATGTTCAGTGCTGTTCTCAGAATTGGCTGAGGACCTAAACACTTAACCTTAATTCATGTCTGAGAAAAACATGTTTAACTTTGCCAATGGGATTGCATAGGTACTTAAATATCTTGATGTATCAGGGTGTAATTAAAAATAAAACCTTACATATTTGTGTTCATCAGAATTTTTTCTTTGTGCAGAACTCAGTGAATTATTAAGCAAGTATATTTTTCTTTCCAGTGCACGTTGAAGATATTATTTTGCACATGTTTCAATATATCCAAAAACTACGTACAGAAGGACCTCAAGAATGGGTTTTCCAAGAGTGCAAGGTACAGTGATTGGTACTTGAAATATGCGGTGGTTGTATTTTTACAAATTTTCCGATTATAAGTAGAAACAGATTCATTGTCTGTGGAAGTAGCTTTTAATAATCACATGGTAATTAAGTTTATTAATTTTAAAGGTGCCAACATGACACAGATGACAAGTACATTCAGAATATATTGTCTTAATGTAGATGTGAAATGCTCTTATAGAGCTGTGAGTTGACATTTTATGCTAGTATAATGGAGGTGGAGGAAGAGGTATCTTACTCTGTCCACAAGGATTTTGCATAACCTTCCTTAGTCTTCACTGAAGGCGGAGGCGGGGAAGCATTTGCTGTGAGGGGTAACATAGAATTGGAAATTCAAATGGCTGGTATTCTACCCCTCTCTTCTTTCATGTGTCAAATTGTATAGTTGATATTGTAAAAGCAGTAGGACATTTAAGCTGCTGTTTGTTCTTTCATGTTTTTGAGAGGTGAACTAAAACTTTTCATGGAGTACTTTGGCTGTACACTTCAGTCTTTGCTGAACCGTTCATGCTTCTTGTAAGTCTGTATGGTTCTGTGTGCACAGCAAAAATGTAAAGTATCCTATTAGAATGAAATAGTACTGCACTTCTCAGTGACAGTGTGAAATAAAAACAGTTTTATTTATATATATAGTCTATATAGAGTAGAAATTCTGCAGATGCGTTAACTTTGTTTCTTGCATTTTGACACTGTATACCTGTAAAAGAAGTGTCTTTACCTCTGCTAAAAGTCCCAATGGAATTGTTTCACTGTCATTGTAAGCAAATAGAAGATTTGAAAGAGGTAGTTCCATCCTCCCATCTCATCCCTGTGTCTTTCCCTTGCTCCCTTCTTGTATCAGCCCCAGCACTCCTGAGGCTGTGAGGTGAGTCAGAAGAGCTGGCAAACTAGTTTGAAAAGAATCTTCTTTCAGCTGAATTGTTGAATTAACCAGACTCTCTGCATGGTTTCACAGAAGGATGGACTGTCCTTTTCATTGGCCTTATAGTCTTAGATCTCTTTAATTCACTCTTGCCATTGTATTGTAAGAATGATGTGTTCTATTTCTGTGGCTAAGACAGCATCAAGAAACACACTTTTTCTGTCTTTAAACTCACCTTTTGTACGGCTGAACAAAAAAGGAAGAGGGGAAAGGCTTCAGTTCATTAGTATACAACAAACATTGCACTGGAACACTATACGTTGCTTCTATCAAAGTTGGTGTGTTTTCAAATTATCAGGAAATTTAAATATATGAGCTATGGGACAAATCTCTTATTACAAACAGGACTTACAAGACTTGAGTAACACTTCACATTGTGAGACTATCCGAAATTGCTTGTGAGTTTTATGTTATAAAAAGGAATTAAGTAGCCAGTAATTATTCGTAAAATAGTCTTTAATATATGCTTTTCAACCTTTCCTACATTATTTCCTAGGATCTAAATGCTGTGGCATTCAGATTTAAAGATAAAGAACGACCACGAGGTTATACATCAAAACTTGGAGGAATGCTGCATGTAAGTGGGGGCGGGGTGGGGTTTTTTTGGGGTGTTGTGTTTTGGGGTTTTGTTTTGGTTTTTTGGTTTTTTTTTTTGTTTTTTTACAATATAGTAATCATGTATAGTATGATTGATTACATATAGTATGTTTGATTACACTCTTAATAAATAGAAGTACTTGCAAAGGTCCTTTGCACTTCTTGAGCTGAGAAAGCTAATATCATACTGCATAGATCTTAGTTTGGGCAGTCAGTAAGTCACATTTCCTTCATTCTCTACCACTTATACTTTTATACTTGGCAGGACTGATTTTACAGTAACTGGAGTTGTTATTTGATCTGTTTCAGTGTTTCTTAAGACGTATGTACCTTGTCATTCTGTGTCTACCTGATAGCTAAATGTTCTCTAGGGAAATATTAGAGAAATAATATTTTATCATAAACACAAGCACTATGTTTCTCAATGCTTCCGTAGTTAACAATGTTGAAATACTGCAGTAAGCAGAAATGTTTGTATTAGGATAGCAAATTAGAAATGTTTGACTCTACTAACGTGATTACATGTTGGTACTGAAAGAATCATCACGTAGCTTATACGTAGTCTTTATACTTCTTGCAAAATTCAGTTCCCTCATTTTGCACCAAAGGAACATTTAGGCAGTTGGGTTTTTTTGTCTCGTGAAATTCATGCAACTTCTACACATTGCAGCCATTCTCCATTGCACAGCTAACGTCTACATCTACTTAGAGGCATTTTTGGTTTCTTTGCAGGAATTCCTGTTAATGCTCCTACACCTTTAATTTGTAAAGTCTAAAATAGCGATGTTTAATTCTAGAATTGTTTTTCTGTTTACTAAAAAGCATTAGACTTAAAACATTTAAATGGATATTTAAAGGAGCTCCTATTTGTGATGCTGTATCTTGCTTTTGTTCTGTCAAAAGCATAAAATCTCTTTAACAAATGGACTTCTGACTTCTGAAAGAGTCTTTCAGTGGTCTGTATTTGTTGGATCATTCCGGATTACAATTGCTGTCTCCAAAAATCAGGCCAGGAAGTTGCCAGCAGTGTTCCAAAGAGCAGGGTATTGATTCAGGGCTTTTTTTTTTTCCACTGCTTTTCTTTTGCTGTGCTTTGCAGTATGAATGGTAATTCTGATTCTGCTGTTAGTTGCTTAAACACTAATAGAAAAATAACTTTTCTAGTTCTCTTTATTGCCTCTGAGTCATACTAAGTTTATGCTTTGAATTAACCAAGCTAGAACTGTTGTTTGGTGATTTCATGCGCTTACGAATACTATCTGTTTTTCATAACTTGGAGAAGAACCTGTGTATAAGTTAGCATGAGTAAATGCAATGTCATAAGTTGTTACATATTTACCAGAAGGATTTAAAAACCCTTTTTATTCAATAAAACAGAAGTTCATCTTTAAAGCACATTTGTGCTGGTTTAAGGAGTCACCACTGAGGTCTTGCTGTCAAATTACATTTCATATTTGTCAGGTGTAGGCTTGATTTTTCCAAGTAGTTGTTCCCTGATTTGCAGTGCGCTTTTTCTTTTCTTTTGTTTTGTCTCCTTAATTGTATAATTTTAAAAATTTCATTTTAATCTAATTGTCATATGTAGATTGTTTTAGTCTGTTTTATTTTAGTTGCATTATGCTCTGACCTTGCTGAAAAGTAATCACAGAATCACAAAATGGTTGAGGTTGGACTGGACCTCTGGAGGTCATCTTGTCCAACCTTCCTGCTCAAGCAATACAAAAATAACAAAGTAACCAAATAAATTTTATGTTCAGTTCCAGTTGGTGGGCAGACTGTGGACTGTGTTTGTAAAGGAAATAAAGTGTAGACTGTTGGTCACTAAATCTGTATTGCCGTGGTAATTTCAGATTAGAAGTGCATAGATTACTTAAAATCTCCCCTTCAGGGTGCTTAGTCTGCTTAGCCGTTAGTATAGAATGTAGTTAAATGAGTGTTCTTCAGTGTACGATGAATCTTTTGGACATAGACCTTTCAAATTCTGGATCTTTAGCATTCACATTTGAATTTTGTGTAACACAGGTTTGGTTCATTGTCCTTGGTCTCCAGCCCCCCTGGTCCTTTCTCTTTTCTAAAATCCTTTGTGTGAGTTACTCTGTGTTCTGGAAGTCATTCCACTGTAGTTTTTTGTATAATTATGTGATTCAGAAAGCCATTTTATAATAATTCTGTACAGCTGTATGGCAAACTGCAAGTACTTGGTGCTTAGGTCACCTAGTATTTTTCCCTTAGTAAACAGATGTTTACCAACAAAGTTTTTCTGTCAACCACACTGATCATTTCCAGAGGAATTGTAACTTTTTTCTTCTTAAATTGCAATGTACCTTAAGAGATTTTCAGTTTGATCCTAAATAAAAAATGTGAGAATTAAAATTGTCTAAATTTGTACTATGCTTTTAGATAATATACTTTCTTTTAAATTACTGTAAATAAAAATTGAATTCTTAGAGAATGCTAAAAAACTTAGTGGAGTGGGTTTTTTTTTTCTTTGTAATGTTTTGTTTTTCCCAAATGCACTCAAGTGAGTACTTTGTGTTCTTTTAGTGAGTACTTGGTGTTTTTTTATCTTTAAAAATATCCTCCAGGGGTCAGCATTTACCATGTGATTTACAGTTACTTCTAAACAGTATTTAAAGGTGGGTGGCTTTTTATGTTGAGCCATAAAATATTTCAAGAGAAAAGAACGGTAATATGCAGTATATAAAATTACCTAATGCAGGAGAAATATGATTGCATAGTTAGAGTACTACTCCAACTTGTTTAGTTTTAAGAGGAAGATTTTAAGACATCTATGCACTGCTAATTTGAAATTACCAAGGTAATACAGATTCAGTGACCAGAAGTATGCACTTCTATTTCCTTTATAAAACAGTAGATTTTTCATGCTTCGTTTTTGTTTAATTCATCTACATGTTTCTGGGCTTTGTTTTTTAGTATTACCCTATAGAAGAAGTATTGGCTGCTGAATATTTGCTTGAAGAATTCAGGCCTGATTTAATAGAGATGGTACTGGATAAATTGAGACCAGAAAATGTTCGGTAAGTTAAACTGCAATAACTTGTATTTTAACCCAAACGTAAGAAAGCAGATGAACTAATAGAAACACAAATTCTTAGGTGTCTCTTACAGCTCCAAAGTAAATGTCACTGAAAAAGAGCTAGTTGTTCTGTGTGTTAATGTCTCTGCTCCCCATTGAAAATAATCACTCTTTAAGTGCGTGCAACTCTTCCTGTTCAGACAGAAACATCCTTTCAGTCCTTTCTATGCAGGATGTCTTCCTCAGACTGAAATAGTTTTTAGGAAGATACTTACTCGGAATAGCTCAACTGTTACTGAGAAAAAGCCTAGTAAAATTATCCTGCCTCACTAAATTCTTGAGACATTTTATATAGAATGCTCTAATATTCATAATTTGGGGCTAGGTCTGGAAATCTGTTAAGAGGATGGCTTTTATCTGCTGTATATGTTTTATTTTCTCTATGGAGAGCTATGAAACTTCATGCAGATTAGCAGACCCTCTGAAAAATATCAATTTATGTGGGTAGAAATAGCTGTGTCTTTAGCTGCTAAAATCTCTCAGACTTCCACAGCATCTCTTTCACGTGAGTGTAACCATACTGCACATGTGCTTTCTTTGCAGAGTGAGTGTGCTGCAGTACAAATTTCAGGGCTCAGTAATTGGTCAGGCTAGATGTTGAATGGAAAAGGGGAAGCCTCTCTCTCCTGTGCTTTTGAGGATCTTCTGTCGGCACCCAAGCAGGGTAGAAAAGGGAGGCCGAAAGAACAAATTTACCTAATGTCTACTTGAATACCTAAAGAACAGTAGTGTGACCATGATGAGGGAAATAATACTTTGCTGAGATGATAATTTACAAGTGAAGGAATCTGGAAGCTATAGAGAAGAAAATGAGGGCAGGTGAAAAAAGGGCGTATTAACTGAGGAGGAGGAGGGGCTGGGCAAATGATTAACGAAGGGAGGAAGAGCCTGGGACAAGAGAGCTGGCAAAGGACATCATGGGGGTAATTTATAGGGGGGATATTGGTAGCTGTGGGGAACTGGTATCTCAGACAGGAATGGATAGAGAGGCTGGCTAGTGGAACTTCTGGGGATGGCTAAGTGCAGATAGGACAAAAAAAATGAGAGGGGGATAGGAATTGGGACTAGCAGGCAGAGTGGAGGTAAGAGAGCAAGTCTAGAAGAAAAGATTATGTCAGGCTTAGCAGGGGTATTCAACTGAGTCCTGAATCATGGAAAGAGGGCAAACAGAAGAGGCAAAGAGGTCTGAGACAAGGAGCCTGAGGTAGGACAGCAGTAGAACTGATGGGACCAAGCTTGGAGGAACTGAGCAGAAAAGCCTGTGCAGACTAAGTGCAGTATAGTCTACAAAGGGCAAAGAAACTAAAGTTTACCAAGTCTTGCTATTTTTGTGTTTTTTTTTTTTTTTTCTCTGCAGATGTATGCTTTTTTCCCTCTTTTTCTCCTGTTTCAGTTCTTACAGAATAGAAATGTTTGGAATTACCTGATAAGATACCAGTACCGTGTATTGCTCTGCCTGCCCTACCAATGTAGTTGGAAGTGTGTAATGAAAGTAACAGGAATCTGCAGAAAGAGAAAAGTACGGATTCAAAGTTAAGACTTTTTAATGCTGCTCAGGAGAACTGAATTCCTTGCTTTGTCACAAGCTTCCTAAATGGCACAAGACAAGCTCCTAAAACAAACTTTTCACAGCAAGCACTGTTTATCAGTGTTTTTGGAAGCCAGGTTGATTTTTTGATGATTTTTTGGGGGGTCTGTTTCTGAATATGTTCCACACTGAAATTTTCAGATGGTGTTGGATATAGAAGGACAGCGAGGCATGCATTCATATATTTCTAGAGTTTATATATTGCAGCCTTCTGAAATTACTGTGAATTACTTAAGTTTGGGCACAAATCTTCACTATGTTTGCTCATAGGACAAAATCTGTCTTGTATATTCGTTTAGTTTAAGAAGCATGTTACTCTATTTTCAAAAGATGCTATATTTCAAATAATTACTGGATAAAGTAGGATAAAATTGGATTATGAACTGTATTTGCAAATGTCATGGGGGTTCTGCTGTTTCTAGGGGTATACGAGTAATGATAAAATAAATGGAGCTGCCTATATTAGTGACTGTAGTTGCCATAGTAATTAATGCCCTTTAAAGAAGGGCCTATATCTTTGTGCGTGGGTGTGCATCTATGTGTAATGTGTGTGGGATACTGCAACTGAAGCTTGAATATTACGAGAGATCATGTTTTGAACAAACAATACTTTAAAGAAAATTTCCAGGTTCTCTTTCTATTGTATTAAATACTTCTATTTTGAATGTATTTTCATGACTGCCCAACTTCTTGGAAATTTGATACAAGAGCTTACCTTTAACATAAAGGATGTTTTTAGTAATTAAAAGAGAGAATATATAATTACTTCTTCTCTGAAGAAAGCTTAACCAAATTCCACATGAATTTGAACTTTTAACAGGTTTTAGAATTGCTTGCAAGCAATAGGTAAACCATTTTTTATACTGATTTAGTAAACAAGCTACAGGTGCTTAATCAGGTCTGATGTTTTATTATAGCTTCACATAGCTTTGAAATGTGGCTCTTAACATTGCAAGAAAACATTGTTAATATTATCTTAGGGAAGGATACCTTTTGTAATGTAAATTGGCTCTTTCTTATTAGCCAGAGAACTTCCAAAGCATCTGCTTGCTTAAATTTTCAAGAATTGCTAGAGGAAATTAATACATGTAAATACATTCACAGACTCCTTAAGCTTATGAGATGTTGCTGGATGCCACAGACCACTCATCAGTTTTCTGTGTTACTCCTGTTGCTGGCTATGCCAGCCTTCTGACATTCCCTTCCAGTTGACAGTACTTCAGAATAAAATAGCCATAATTAACTTGTTCAAAAGTTACTAGTGTGAGAAAGGAAAGTGTAGAGAAGGCAGATAGAGGGAGAAAATTCAAGTCTATAGAATATGGTCAGAAGCACAGGAATAGTGGTAACAATTTTTAGAAGAATTTAGAATGTTACATGGTGTGCTTTTTTCAAATATGTAGTAAACATAGCTGTTTCACAATGTTCTTTTATTTTAGTTAATATAAGCACATATTTGTACTTGCAGTTGCAATTCTGCATCCCTCTTTGTCCTCAGTTTAAAAAAAAAAAAGACAAGAAAAGAGCAAGACGAGCAAGAATCTAAATAGAAAGAGAGGAAAAAGTACTTCTAAAAAGACATGGAATTTAGCCGTAACTTGTTTAGTAACCAGGGAAAATAATTGTTTACTATTATATGTATCTTTTATTTATAGTAATTTTGTAGGGTTACATCAGTCTTCTCACATTTGACTAAGTGACTTGCTGGAGATGGGAATATTCTCTATACTTGGTAATTGTGAATTAATTTTAAACTAAAAAAGGATTTTTTTTTTCCCAAGATGGAACACATCTAGAGCAAATACCAACTGAAGATGATCAGCTTTAGTATTTGAAGCAATTGGGAAGCATTGATCCTTCAGATAATGGAGATAGTTGTTTCATCTCAGCTTTTCAGATTCAGCCTGTTTTGAATGCTGTGTGTATGACTTTTCAAGTAGCAAAGTGTAGTACATTTAGACTGGAGAGGCACAGTGGTGGGGGTGTTTTGGAAACTAAGTTTGATAGAATAGGTATGCCTTTCTGTACAGGAAGGTCTCAAAGTTTTCATAATGGAAGAGTGATGGTGGCATAGTGACTGAATCAAGAAAGCTTGTGATCAGAGAGGGATGGTCATCTAGTAACTTCTCCATGTAATCTTGGGCTTTAAATGTCTTAGATCTCACCCTGCTTTCTTCTAGCTTGTTGTTACTGTGCTTTCTTTTTGGATGCTGGAAGAAATATGTTGCATTTAATCTTCCCTCAGGACTAACTACATTACCTGGCTTAAGAAATAGATTATAATGATTATGTTATTTTAAGCATTTGAATAAAAAAGCTAAATATTGGTAGATAAAGGGACTTTCAAAGCTGGAATATACCTGGCCTTATGGCCTCTTCAGTTTATTGTTAAAGAAATTATATATTCTTTTTGTTGCAGAGATTTTAGGAGGGCTTAAAGATAGTAAATACACATAGGTTAGTTCTCTGAAGCTTAAATACCCACAGCTGTGCCTACGGTTCTCCTGTTAAGGCTTAAATATAAATACATACAAACTAGAGAGTGACCAAAGACTGATTAAATGCAGTTCTAACAGTGGAATTAGCATAACATAGATCAAATGAGGCCTGCAGGAGGCCTATAATGATGTAGCAGCGGGCATACTTTGAGTTTGAATGGTATATGGTCAGAGTAATGATAAATGTATTGCTTATTATGTGTAGACCAAAACCATGCTAGCGTTTGCTATTGCCATAACAACGATGTATTCACATCTTAGTTCTCTTTATGTCCAGACTATTTGTCTTCTCCAGAACTATAACTTATAAAAAGAAACCCAAAATATCAAACCAAATTTAAGATTCTTAAGTGTCGTGTTGCTTTTCCTGCTTCTCTAAATGATACATTTTTTCAGCATAGACTTAGAAGTTATAGTTGTGCTTCTATGATAATACTGCAAGCTGATTTTTCTCAGATGTAAAAGTATAAGTCCTTTCAATTTTTTTCATCTTTTACTTAAGTAAGATAGTTCAAAGTGTGGTAAAATGTAACAAGGAATATAATTTTATAGCATCTTTTATTTAAATTGCTGGCAAGATAAAATATCTTTTGGGGGTGAAACTTAGTTAAATATTACTAAAAGTGATTTCATTGTATGTTACAAAGATTTGAGAAAGCCACTGTGGATTTGCATTTTTAATGGGCTTTCTTGAAAGAATGAGTTGAGATTATAGATGCTAATAGAAGTATCCCCTTGTGGTTTACTTTTTTTTATTACATCTGTATCTATATGCATGTAGTAAACTATCAGTCCAGTAGCTCGTTTCCTTCTTTTGTCTTTGCTTGAGCAAATTGTATATACTAATAAAAAACTGTGGACATGTGCTTTTAAATATCTATATGTGTCCTGGTTATCCACCATTTACTGATATTTATGCTCGTGTTTACCTTTCTATTCTTTTTTATGAAAGAATTAGTATGTGCCACATCATCCTAACTTTGCCTGTTGGTTTTTTTTTCCTGTTTTGTTTTGGTTTTTTTCTTTTTATGCCTTGCAAAAATTGTGTCTTGCAATGGTTTTGTTTCCATTTATTTGAATTTTTCTTTTGTATAGTGGTTTTCTTTATAATTTCCTTTTCATAACCCTATTGGAATTCACCTAAGGGTTTTTCTTGGCATATCTATATTGGGGTAGCTGCATTCACAGTTGGAGACTACTGTTCAATATCTTTTTTAAAAGGGTAGCTTTTCGACTATTATTTTCTTAACAAACTGTGTTTTTAAAAAGTATGGAAAAATATCCATACTCACAGATGGTAGCAAGTATCCATATGTGCTTCTATTTGACTGAACCATAACAGGAAGTTTCCATATTCTCCTCCCCCCTCCCTCCCCCGCACACTACTTGTTGCATTTAGTGGCTTAATTTCCCTAAGAGAGAAACCTTTTTAAGATGTAAGTAGCATTTTTACTTGTTCAGACTGCATTGGGTTTTGCCAGCCATCTGTGAAGATAAGGGAATAGACTTGGCATGTGTTGCAATCTTAGCTGAAAAATGTAATTTTCCCATAATTTCCAATACAATTTTTTCCCCTCATCTGCAGAATAAATGCTCCTATTAAAATTTAAGAAGGTAGTGACTCATCAGATTAAGCAACTAAAGAACATTTTCCCCTGGATAGTAAATGGACTTTTTTCCTCTCTTGATATCTGAAGTGCAGCACTAGTACTGTCCTAGAGGGAAGAAAAATAAAATGAATGCCAAAAATGTTGATACAGAAATTTTTAAGGGCTGGAATTTCACAGGTACTGAGCAAACAGTTATTTCAATGCAGTCGATGATGCTCATCCCTGATGATAAACATGTTATAAATATGGAATGTATGTGTTTATTTTTTAATTGCATTGTATCTGAGTAAAAATTTTGAAAATCACAATTTCTTCACTTATTTGCCCCCAGAAACCATTGTGTTTGTAGAGACTTAGTTTTATTGAACCCTAATAAATAACTCGTGCTTCTGCAGAACGATTAGAATGCTGCACCCCAGCAACATCTCTCTGCATGTAGTTTCCCCTCTTACTTTGTTTTCTAATGAGATTTGTGTGGAAGTGGCTTTGAATAGCCTATATTGTCTCGCATTGCTTTTACTGATGGTTTTGGGGGAAGTTATAAACAAATCTAGGCTTTTGCTGGTTTTGTCTCAATCATGTTATTTTATGCATTTGTATAAGAAATGTGGAAATTTTTCTGTTGTCTGACAATATCATCATTTGAAAGACGAAGTTTAAATTAGTTCCTAAAAAAAGCAGTTGTTCCTTTTTAAGTATAAATTCATTTTTTTGCCACAAATTTGCTTTGACATGTCTGTTACTAATACCACAAATACGGTGGTCTCAAAGTCTATTACTTTTTCACCCATAGAAGCTTGAGTTTAGTTATGTAAATCTGGAATATAATAGTTGATAATCTTTCCTGGAAGTACATTCATTTTAAAGCACACGTTCTCTTCCCAAGTAACACCCTTCTGTGGATCTGTCGCTTGTAGCTTCATTTTAGATTTCAGGAGAGTGAAAAACAAGATGGTATCTAGTAAATATGTATCGCGTTACAGAAATTGTGCTTGGTTTTGAAAATTGACCATAACTGAGGATTACAACAGTTTGCATGTACAAGAATGTACATTGAGAAGTAAATTGCATTTATAGTTTCAGCTCTGTTCCATGTTCATGAATGGCTTGGGAGCCTAACTGCACTGGTTGAGTTTAAATATGTTATAAGCAGGTCCTGTTAAAGATTGCCTGATTGCCTGTCTTGCTTTTCCAGTGCATTTCAATTCTGTCTTAAACCACATGGATGTTCATAGTGCTATACAGCACAACACATAAATGAAAAGCAAAAGTAACATTACATAATTGGTAACTTTAAAGATGCGTCATGATACTTTTAAATAACTGCATGGCATTGTATTTCTACCTGTGATGCTGCTTTTCCCCTCTTCTTTTCCTGGCCTGGTGTTCATTGCTGTTGGTGCTTGTATCTTGGTTTAGGTTGTAAGTCTCAGGCAGATGAAATGCCTTTTGGTTTATTTCATGTGGTTGTGGGTATGTTTCTGAGAGCTCAAAATGTAAGTAATCATTCCAGTAGTGATTTGGGGTATAGGGAGGGCAGGAGGATCCCTTGAAGCAGAACTGCTTGAAAAATTGCACTGCTGATTTCCACAATTTCATTTTCTATATGTTGAGCAGTCAGAATTATTTTTAGCTCTTTAATTTTAGTATGTTCCTACAGCAAATGTTTGGGTGCTTGGATTGTCACTACTGCTTGACCATCGGTACGTTCGAGAAGGGTAGAAGGAGTGAATGTCGAATAACAGAGATCTGTGTATTATAGTGTAAAACACTTCTGTCTTGTTGCTCAGACAGCATGATTATTGGAATTTTATTAGGATAATCTTTTAGCTTAAGACTCATCTTTTTTTGGTTTTTTATTTTTAATTTTTATTTAATGGATGGAAAGGCCTGGTAGGTTGCTCTGAAATTCTAATAGACTTCATGATTTTTATAGTCTCCTAGCAACTTCATTTGTACATGATAGAGCTTTTGCTCACCAGCTGTCCAAGTGCAAAATGCAAAACATAGTAGAATATTTCTATGTCTCATTTTAATGTAAACAACAATCTCTCTAATAGATTTCACCTTGTTGACCGAGCTAGTGTCTGCTGTGTTGCAAGAACAAATTCTCTCTAGGATTAAAGTGCTTAGTTCTTTGCTGAATATTTATTTAGTATTGTTCGTTTTGTATAAAAAATGAAGTAGATGTAACATGCAAACAGATATGAAACCATTTTGTATGTCAATGGCCATTTCTATTGCCATTTGCGATGAGAGATGAAATAATGTATCTCTTAGAGATGAATATTTTCATTCTGGTTTGGATATTGCGTAACTTTTACAGAGGAGCAGGGGTTGTTTTGTGTATGTGTGTGCGTGTTCATGCTAATCATGTGGTTCTTTCAAAGGTGGGGAGTAAAAATTTCTCCCTTCCTCATCCCAGAGGAAATCTGCATCCCTGAAAAGTGAGATCTGATTGCTCCTCTTTAGTGTGTATGATTTAAAATATTGTCTCAAAATGAGACAGTCTGTGGTGCAAGTTCTGCTTCAATTTTTGAATCTACTGCTAGCGAATGTGTCTTTACAGTCCCATGTGACTCTGAGATGTACTTGTCATTTATTTAAATGCATCTAATGCTAGCTATTTACCCCACTGCTCTCCTGCTACTCGAGCTGCAATGCACAGATTGAATTATTAATAATTTGAAAATCTTCATAATAGGGAAATCTAGAACTAAACAGAGCAGAATCCTATTTTCTTCAACCTTCTTGGATCATTTAGTCATTTATGTGTAAACATTAGATAAAAAAGGGGGGATGAGGACATAGGCATTTACAATATTAATAGTCCACATATTTAAACTTTTCAACGTATTGCAAAATTCATCCCAAAGGTATTCTCCAGTAGCATATTTGTAAAGTAAAATACTATAGTTTGAGGCACATCCATATGCCTGTTTTGATTTACGCTCCACTTTGCCGTGCACATTAAATACACAACAGAATGTTCCTGGCCTGAAGATATTGTGATTAAAAAAAGAACACTTACATTCTATATAGTTTTATGTTTTAATGTGCATTTTAGCCATCTGCACAAGATTTGACAAAGTTCGTTACTGTGCTATTCAGTATCTAGAGATTGTTAAATATATGTAGGAGATAATTGTGCTACTTTTTTTGACCATTACTGAATTCTTATAAACATCTATTTACTCTTAAAGCTAGCTACTTATTTCCATTGAATACTCTTTTGTGTTGTAGGTTATTAAAAAGAATTAAAGGAGTTTTCTTGATACCTATTATGAAGACTACTGAAAAAATACTGATAGTTTTGTAATTTTCTTTATTCTGGATTTCCTCTTATTTAGGTGTATTCTTTAGTTCAAGGAGTGTCTGGACGATGCTTTTAGTCATATGGTTTAGTTTTAGGTAGTCCTGCGAGAAGTGGGGAGTTGAACTTAATGATCCTTGTAGGTCCCTTCCAACTTGAGATATTCTATGATTCTATGACTTAGGTTTCTAATTGAGTATAATTCTGTGGTATTGACTGTAAAATACATTAATCTTCCTGCTTTTCTTCCCTTCCCCTCAAAAAAACCAAAACAAAACAAAAAACAAAACAAAAGAAACAGGTATCAATCTGAAATGAGAATATGAGAATGATACAAAATGAAGAAACTCTCTTACTATCAGACGATGAATGGGAGGATGAAACTGCAATAACGTAAATCTAAAACACTAGATCTGGAATAAAATTTCTGTAGTCAGTATTTTCACATATCAAGTGTTGATATAGGTGGTATGAAAAGTCTTGTAGTCAGAATTTTGTAGAAGATCTCAAGGACTGCTTTCTGTGTTTTTTGCAGAACAAGGACAAAGTCTAAAAAATAGAAATTGCATGCAACAATTATTGTGTGTAACTCTAGGTTGTAACACTTCAGAAAAACAGTAAAATTAAATGATGCTGATAACCTGATTTCATGGTCAACCTTAGAGTGTAGTTCAGTATATGTATATTTGCTATTCAAATGTACTGTGTAATTGTCCAGGGACCATTTCCAGAAAGAAATGCATTTTAGTGATGGAACAGAAATAGTGCTCTGAATCATTTCTCACAGTCTTTTCTCAGTCACATTCATGACAAAGTGCTTCGTCTCTTTGTTTTCAGAGTTGCAATAGTTTCCAAGTCTTTTGAAGGAAAAACTGATCGAACAGAAGACTGGTATGGAACACAGTACAAGCAAGAAGCAATTTCTGATGAAGTTATTAAGGCAGGTTAAAACTTTTAATATATTCTAATATCTGCGAGCGAAAGACAGTGGTAAATTCTTTGTCTAATTTTCCATTTAGTTGAAGGGAGGACTTAAATCTGCTGCTCTACATAGCATGAAAATTGTACAATGAGTCTGTTAATATTATGAGAAGTAAGGATCTTCTGTTAGTCTTCAGATTTCAAATATTTATTACATAGGACAGATACATTTTAATGGTTTTAAACCATGTTAAGTACATGGAATGTTATACCATTTTTGCTATAAAAGATCCATAATATGCAGTGGCTACTTAAAAATGTAAGCATTAACTTTTTAAAACGTAGAAGTCTCTATTAAATGTTAATGAACTAATCTGTTCTTAAGAAAGGAATCTTTTTACAACTGCTATATGTAACTGTATTTCTGAAATTGATTTTTGCAACTTAGAAAATGAGTATATTTTGCCAATTAAATGAGTTTCTAAAAATCAAAACTCCAACAAAGGCGGTGGGCAAATCCTTATTGAAACTTGCTACTGATCTATTGTTTTAAGAAGAGATGGCTGTAAAATACAAGCTAGAGCTAAATTGGACCTGCCGAGCATGCTTTGAACAGACATTGCATAGGAACACTTCACTTTAGCTTGTCCGTACCTATGTTCTTGATTGGAATTCTTGCTTATGTAGTTAGTTTAATATCTTCATTTAGAGTTCACAGTAGCCGAAAAGATGAGACATAGAACCACCTTCCACTCCACTGTAAACTTTGAAAATTATTTTTTATCTTTTGTCTTCCTCCTTGGAGCACTTCATCCTGTTGATAGCCTACTCCAATTTGGTTTCCCAGATACTTCTCTCTTTCCCTGTAATCTTAGTAGTATTTAAATATAAGCTAGTGGAACACATTTTTAAATCTTTTGTTACAGCATAAAATAAATAAGTATGTATCCATTAATTAAGCAGAAATTCCACTTAGCCTCGTTATTTCTGCTATTTATCTAGAAATGGCAAAATGCTGACCTGAATGGGAAATTCAAGCTTCCGATGAAGAATGAGTTCATTCCTACTAACTTTGAGATTTTGCCATTGGAAAAAGATGCGACACAGTACCCTGCCCTTGTCAAGGTAAGCTATCTGTATTTGTTCTGTTTGCTAGCTAAGCTTCTGGGAAGTTAGCGGTTAATTCCTATGTGTTTTTAAAATACAGATCATGTCATATTCTGAGGTATAATAAACAAAAAAGTACAAAACTTAAAGATATTGCTAGAAAGACAGTAGAAAGTTCATTCTTGCTAAACTTTGGACTATGACTATTTGGGTTCCTATGAAAATGAATCTACAAACAGCTTGAACTCTCTTTGTCCTTTTGAAAGTGCGTTAACAATTGATAGAAATAGTATTAAAGCTGTTTATTCAGCAGAAGGGTGAGTGCCACTCTTGTGGGTTTTTTGAGTAGCGTTCAGTAAGTTGGGGGTGTAGACAAGGCTATTCTTTTGTAACCGTGAATGGAAAAAGCTTGTGATTGCATAGAAAAAGGGAGAGAGAGATGTAAACATGTAAATAAACATCACTCTCCAGTCTCCTGGAAGCATCATTTAATGTTCCCAATATGTTTAGCAAATCTCAGTTTTTCTGAGTATCTAAAATATACTAAAGCGTAATTGTCTTTGCTAACGCTCATCTCTGTTCTAGGTTTAGTTGGGAGATAAATAGGAAAAGTCTTCTGCAATTACGTGTTGAGCTTCAGCTTGAATACTCAATTCAGGAATACTTTTTGTGCACTAGATTAATATGTCTACTTCAGTGCAAAGACATCCTTCAGGAAAACATAATTGTTCTGCACAGGGCGTTTTAGGTATATACTTGAAGCAGTATTACTAACAGAGGAGGACTTTGAGCCTATGTTTATGTTCATCCTGAACTGAAACCCTAAACCTCAGCAGGGACACATACTACAGCTCTATTAAGTAACACTAATTGGTTTGCTACAGAAACTTGATAGTCCTTCAGTGTCTCTGTAGCAACTAGGCAATTGATCCACACAAAAGCTTTGCTTTAAGGCATCATTGCTGTAGAAATATATTTGCTTTTAGTTTTTCCTTTCCCTTTAAAATATGTTTTCTGAGGGAAAATGTTTTTAATCATCTGTACTTGATGAAATAGACATTATCCATTTCGCCTGCATCTCTTTTACTTTCTCCCCACCTGTATGTCTGTGCCATTTTCCTTTTGTGGGCCCTGGCATTTGTCTGACCCCACAGCAAAACATTGCAAGAACTAGATCAGCAGAGATTAGCTGTACAAAAAAAGCAATTTTTCTGCTGTTTTATATGCCTAAGTGAGCTTACTGTGGACTGGACCAGTGTTGTGGAGAAAGGGAGGGACAGGAACATAAGTGCAGGAACAGGATGGCCATTTTCACTGGCAGCATGTCACTAGGTCACCTCTGTTGTAAAGGCACATCTTGTCCTGAAAAACCCTCAGGAAGGAGGGCAGTTAGGATATGGGCTTTGGCCTGAGGGCCAGGTTGTTACTATGGACTGCAGCTACTGATCTCCAGCTATTGGATCAGGTCTCCAGTACTACAGACAGGCTCTGCTGTTTATCATTCTGTCCCTGATGTAAGGTGTATTCTGAATTGCGTAGTAGCAATTTAACAGAATAAGAATTCTGTGTCTCAGAGAGAAGCTGTAATTTGGCTTTTTAGCATGAGTCAAATATTGTGTAGAGGAAGGTATGCTGTAAGAGATGAGACTTACTTCTTTTATGCAGAAAGGAGGAGGAAAATACTATGCCAAATCCCTGAGAAGCAAAGAACATCTGCTCAAAAATAGGAGGAAGAGAAGTAATTTTACATTTAAAAGTTCTCTCTTATGTATAGCAATTTAAAGAAAAGGTGTTGGGGGGATAAAGGTAACTAGAATTGGAACAGAGAGAGAACATCTATTTCACAGCTTTTTGGAAGAAAAAACAATAGGGGAGGTTGTTTAGATTCTTTCCTGTACCAGGAGATTATTCTAAAAAATTCTGGTGACAGATCTTTTAACTAATTTCTAACTAGTTTCATTACATTTTTAAATGCGTATGTGTTTTTTATTACCAATGTTACTTTAAAACAACATACAATGCATTAATATTTTTTACTAAAAGCATTAAATACACAATTATATTCTTAGTCTAAAACATGTAACCATATGCTGCTGTAATGCTGCATAATGGCACATCTTTTAATGCCAGCATTAGCAGGGAATTTTGTGACACTAACTCTATATTTGTCTTTGATAACTCCTGCTCTAGAAAAGTAGTTCCCATGTTGATCATAAACTCGTTCACAGTGCTGCAGCCATTTAACTGCTTGTTAAGGTGGCGTATGATAAGAAGAGAGTCTCAATGAGGATAGATGGATGTATACACAAATGTATATAGCAAGAATATGAATTTAAAGGGACAACACTAAACTGAGATTTGAAGTGGTGAAGAGACTTTTTTTAAAAATAGCGTAATATATTGCAGTTAAAATTTAGGTGACTTAACAAAACCTCTTTTCTTGACACAGGACACTGCTATGAGCAAACTATGGTTCAAGCAAGATGACAAATTTTTTTTGCCAAAAGCTTGTCTCAACTTTGAATTTTTCAGGTATGCAATGTTAAGTATATCACATAAATTGCTCTCCAAAAGTTTCTTGTTTGCTGGGAATCTGCACTTCTGTGGCAAAAACTTTCTTGCATGTAGTGAGGCTTTAAAACGTTTGTCCTTACTTGGGAATATGCAATAAAATACAGGTAGCAGGAAGGCTCATATAAGTTATGCAGTAGTTGAGTAGCAAGCAGTTTGAGGTGCTCCATCTATATTAACAGGAAAAATTTATCTAAAAATACTTTTAAAACAAATTTTCTTCTATGTTTTATATGCTATAGCTGAAATATGCCTGCCTATAGGACCTACTACATATTGCAGTATACCACTTTAAAAATGGGTGTGTATTGGTTTTAATCAATGACTAAATCGCAACTATTCTAAGATAAATTTCTTTATAAAATGCTATTCTGATAATGGTTTTAGGTTCAAATTCTGTTTTAATTTGCATAATGCAAGCCAGTATAAAATTCTAAGTGCTTAAAATTGTGGGATTTTATTTAACTGACACCAACAACTCTTTTTTTTTTTTTTTTTTTTTTTTAAGAAGAAAAGCATCTGTATTATCAATGAATGTGTGATTCTCACCTCAAGATGCATGATAGTGCTGTAATGTTAATTCTGGTCTTGCATTATTTTCGTCACAGGAAAATTACCTTTTTTTTTAAGTGAGCATGACAATGATATACCTTCTTAGTGTTCCTTTCAAGTAATAATTTCTAACTTTTGAATTAAAAAAAAATACTGCTGTCTTTAGAGTGCAGCTATTTCTGTGCTGGACTACTGAAAGTGAAAATAATTTCAGGAACTCTCCTCCTTTGGCCTAATTAAATGATTCGGTGATATTGCTGGAAAGCGTATTATGTGGGCTCTGATAGATACTCATAGATGCACTGTTGAGTCCTTTGTTTTGAGTAACCACCTGAAATTTTTCTTGGCAGAATTTTAGATAGAGGGTTTTTTCAGAGAGTGTCTTGGTACTGGTGTTGGTACTAGTTGGGGAAAATAGGTTGCCTGGGCATTTCCTCTTTCTTTTTGCACTTTGAAACCACAGGGCAAACATTACAACTATTCCAACTTCGACGTATCAGGAAATGGACGATCAAAATGGTAACTGCCCATCTCTTATTCAGAGAACAAATGCAATACTTTGCCTTCTTGTTCATACCTGGTGGCTTTCCCTTGTACTATGTTTGGCCAAAATCCAAAATAGGATTTTATCGATGGACACTGAGTTTATGTTACACAGTTGGGGTTTTTTTTTAAATCAATTCCAAATGAACTATGAGTTATCCAATTGCTATACCAGTTTGTGAACGATTAAAAGATAACAATTGATTTTATGTAGAGCACACAAACGGCTAAGTATGCGCACATACGCACAATATCATAGAATCATAGAATGGTTTGGGTTGGAAGAGACCTTTAAAGGTCATCTAGTCCAACCCTCCTGCAATGAGCAGGGACATCTTCAACTAGATATGTGGTGATAGTCTTTCCCAGTTAGATTTGTACTTTCATCTCAGTAAGTCCTTTTAAAAAGCCAGGAGTACTTGAGCTTTGCTGACTAATGTAATGGAATGATTTGTCTCTCTCATGCTAGGAATGGTTACAAGAGGAAAGCTGGCTTTTTTCTTGGGGTTGGGGGCGAGGATTCTTTCCTTTTCTTTAAAAATAAGATGGTAATTGTATATGAATGGATGCAAGGAGATTTTGACAATATTGGGTACATCATCTCCAAAAGAAGTTGTGAGCAGGTTTGTCTGGTTTTGATACTTAAGAAAAATTCTTAGTGAATCTCTCTCTCTCTTTTGAGACTGGTCATGCTGATGACCATTGGAGGAAATGGTGAAATGTATAGTGTTTATTCATGAGACTTGATGAAATTACCCATATCTCTTGTGGCCAAGTGAATTGGTGAATAAAGCCATCTTAATAACGTGGATTTTCATAAAAAGGTTTAGCCTCAATTCTAGATGAGAATATGGCTATGCTGCCTTGTAGCAGTTTACAAGAATTTGTTCACAGACTGCTTCAGTAAGATAGAAAAAACTAGGAGAATTTCTTCTGCCTGCAGCCCTGATCATCACAAATCATTGGAAGAATTCCTGACCCAGATGTTATAGCACATGTTGATGAATTAAGAGAAGGTTGATGAGGGTGGTTTCTCCTCAAACATACAAATCTAGTAGGAACAATCTGAGTATATGAACCTCTTGAAGTTGCCTTGTTCCAAAACTGAAATTCCTTACACGGCACAAGTCTTGCATTAAAGAAACACCACAGTAAAAACCTCTTGACACGGGACTTATCATCCCGTTTAAAGGATGATGATAAGCTTTTGCTTTTGTATGAATTATGACGTAAGAGCTCAACAAGTATCCTTTTTTAAAAGGAAGCAAAACATCAATGCAATGTGCTGTTGTTTTGAAAACTTTCTAAAGGTAGTTATAAACTGTGCACTTCAAGTTTCCCAACGTTTAAAGAGATGGATGTTAAAAACACAATGCTAATTATTTTTTAACTGGATGCTTGCTACCTTCCAGTTTAAGAAATATTTCAAGCAACTTGAGTTGCTCATAAGGTAACCCAGGATCAACACTTCAGTGTTGATTCCAGCTATGTCACTTACAGCTCTGTTTGAAAGGGGAAAAGACTTTAAGATTTTTCAAATACACTATCAGTGATTGAGCTGTTCTGCTTCCTCAAGTCTAGTCAAAAAAAGGTAAACTAGAAATAAGTATTTATTTACAAAGTTGTCAGTAATAGAAGGCAATTCCCAGAACAGTGTTACAATAATTATTTTCTGTTATTTTTCACTTGAGGATTAATGATTTAGTAGCCATCTTTATTTTCAAAACTGCCTGTTGGCCTTTGCCAGCTAAATGACTATAGAGGTTATAACTGATACGGAAATAGTAGTCACTCAAACTGCTTAAGTCTCTATTCTAGTATCAAAATGGAAAAGAATATAATGAGTTTGGAGGAAGGTTTATGATAACATAGGATTGACCTACATCTTGCTTTGAATTCAGCCTTAATTAAAAAATTCAATATTAATTGGATTTGCATCATTTGGCATATGAAATTGGCTCAGTTTTGGGAAATTCTCATTGTAGAGAGAAATGCAAATAGCAGAGTCTTCCCCCCCACCCCCCAACTGACGTGTTTGCTTAAGTTACACAATCCCAAGCCCAGAATAATAACCCAGTGGTAGTAAAAAAGCATGTCCTAGGCTAAGATTTCAGACTATAGTAGGCTCTGCTTCTCTAATAGAAATTTTTTTTTTTTTTAAAATCTCTTCTCATGCTTCCTTTCCTTAATTGAAAGGAAGAAGTCATCAAGGCCTTACTAAAAACTACTAGGAACCTTCTTAAAAATACCTTTGCAATTAATTTTGAAGTTATCAGCATGTGTGTTGTGGCAATGTGATCTTTGTTTTACTACATTATTGTTGGTATACACTGTGAAATACCATGCTATATAGGCATAAACATATATAATAGCATGTGTCTGAATATGACCATTAGTAACTGCTTAGGGAAAACAAATGCAAATGGTGTGGTTTTGAATTATAAGCCATATCCTGACAGCAAATTGTTTTAGATACTGCTGATTATTTCTGTGAAATTGATAATGCATTTACATGTGCTTCAGAAGCTTTAGAAATAAATATTCAATCATAGTACAAATAACTTGTCTTGACTTTGCAAATCTTTAAAACACACAGATATTTAACAACTAGCACAGCTGAAACATGGCTTGAGTCTTTGAGTTGCGTTTCTCTTTTTGAGAAATTTGCGACAGTATTATATGTGATTAGATGCTTCAAATACAACAGTAGAGCTTGTATAGTTCTTGCCATTAAAAAGATAACACAAAAAATTACAGTGGTATGATAATGGATATGCCAAACTTCTTTCCTGCGCTGAACTTACCATGTACTGCATATTTTTCATAGCACAAATTGCTAATCTCTTAATTTTTGTAATAGAAACTGCTTCGTTTTCTGATAGTGTAGAAGTATTAATTAAATTAATGTTCAGTACGTGGGCTTTCATTTCAGTCTGTTAAATTATGTTGGTTATTCAGGGTGTATTTAGTTTATTTTACTGCTGGTGAATTCTGATTGTGCAGGAAAGTAAATATAACTTGTCTTGATTTATGAGCAGAACTAAGAGAATATCTCTGGAATCTTCAATATATTTAAGCTCAAACCATAAGCAAGCTAAATAATTATTTTCAGATATGTTCGTATTTGGCTTCAGAATAGGAACCCTTCATAACAGGATCCATCAGCATACTCGCAGTAAATATTGTTTCCTTCAGATCGAACTTAAAAGGCCAAAAGAAACTGAGAAATAATTTTAAACTGCATATTTTACTTTCAACATTTTCTTCCAGCCCATTTGCTTACGTGGATCCCTTGCATTGTAACATGGCCTATTTGTACCTTGAACTACTCAAAGACTCCCTCAACGAGTATGCATATGCAGCAGAACTAGCTGGCTTGAACTATGATCTCCAAAATACCATCTATGGGATGTATGTAAGTACCCAAATCAAGGAAAAGCTTAGAGCCTTAAAACTACTTCCACTCATCAACATTTTTATATTGATTTGCTGGAAGGACTTTTATTTAAAAAATGGGTCTAAGGCTGTTACTCCTTTTGATCTTGGTTATTAACCATCCTTTCTTTAATTTGAATTTTAAGTTGAATTTTGTTCAAAGTCTTCAACAATCTTTCCATTCATATTAAGCAAATTTTCTTCTTTATTTTTATATCATTCATGAAATTAATTAGTTGTAAGATTTGTTCCTCCATTTAAAAAAAGAAAAAAAGCAACCCTAATCCAAGCTTACATATTTATTTCAGTTTGTCAGATATCTACTAAAAACTTTCTGACTGATGGGGTAGAAGACCCCCTTTTCATGCTATTAAATAAATGGTACACTTCAGCTTTCCTGTTCAAGAACTACTGATCATGAGGCTGCATATACATACTCTTCAGTCATGTTTCTTCATCCATTACTTTGTCACTGCTTGAGGTATCAAAGCATTTCTTTTGTTTTTCTTTTTGTTAGTCGCTACATTTATGCTGATCCTCTCCATTGCAACATGACATACCTGTTTATCAGGTTATTGAAGGATGATTTAAAAGAGTATACATATGCAGCACGCCTCTCAGGTTTGATCTATGGCATTGCATCAGGAATGAATGCAATACTTGTAAGTAAGAAAAAAACGCAGGAAGAAATGAAACAGCTTGGGAGTTGTTGAGCTTGGAGAAAACATTTGACTTCTGCATTTCTAAATGAGATGGTTAATGTTTTTTTCCTTGCATATTTCTCATGAATTAAAGGCAAAGCAAAACTGTGTTTTAATGAGTACTGAGTGACCTGTTTAAGATTGCGGTGTCTTGTGTGCAGTGCAATTGTTGCATTCTAGTTCACATTTTTACTTGCTTGCATGGTAATCTTGAAAGTACTATTGCTGGTTTCTATATAAAAAGATTAACTGTTCTGTTGAATGAATCTCAACTTTACAGATCTTGTTATAATTTTCTAATTCTGCTGTAGTGAGCTGTGGAGATGGATTGTGCATGTGTTCATTAGAAGGCAATGCTGGATATTTATGGCTTTTCCTTAGTGTTTGTTTTTATTACGTGTTTTATGATCTGTTTTAAAGTGCTGACAATACTTACTTGATAAATACTGATATTATGATAAATGGTTATTTCTTACTCAGCTTCTCCTATAAGACTTATGATAGGAGATTTTAATAGTCTCTCTTGAAGTTCTGTTTATTAACCATCATTTTATACCAAAATGCGTGTTGAAATTTCCTGTAGAAGTATTATTTTCCAAAGCATCTTAGTAAGAGAATATACTGTATATTGTTTTTACATTTTCTGTATGAAAGAGAGTGCTGCAATTTCTTTTTTTATCCAACGCAAATCTCATTTCCTGGTAGCATTCACTTAACTTACTGCAAACATGGATATCTATTCTCAGTTTCAAAGCTTGCTGATGTTTCCATGGTCAGAGTTAATTCCTTTTTTTTTTTTTTTTAAAAAAAAAGGTTGTGTGTGTAATTTTCTTCATTTTTAGTCACAGTTTAGAAGTTTAGAGTTATTTTAAATGTCTGGTTTTTGTAGGGTCTTTATATTCTACTGTAAAGATTCTATTTTTGCATATTAAAATCAGTTTACTCCATTTTGATATCTGGGAACGTCTAATATTCTTTTCTATATTGTGAGAAGTTTTATAGTCAATAGATGTAACTACAATGTTTATACTTTAAGCAAGGACAGATGCTACACTGAAAACAATCACCCATGGTGACTGTTGAACAGCTTGGGTTCGTACGCTAATTTAGGATATCAGCCTTTGTCATAAATCCATTTATGATAGCTTTTTCTTCAAAATTCATGGTTCAGATATGTTTCATGAACTATAGAAGAAAAAGTCCTTTCTGCTGGAAAGCAGGAATTCACCTGACCTGTGTGTTGGTTTGTGTCCTAAAATTTAGTTTTACCCTTAATAATTAAATTGCAGAAATCCAATTAAATTCCTGTTTCAAGATACCAAATTTTGAAGTGTTCCCCCCCACCCCCCAAAGGCCTTCTAAGGCCTCTTTTTACTAGTCAGACTTTCTATAGGTTGATGCAATCACATAGTCGTTTTTAAGTTTCTATGTTGTTTTTTTAAATTACCAAGTTTATTTCATGTATACTTTCAAAAAGATGTGTATGATCAGGCTAATATTACGATTGTAGACGAACAACCTTGGTGTTTCAGCCCAGCACCATCCTGGTTATAAATTCTGCTGCTGTTGACAGTACCCCTTTTCTTGTAGTACTGCTTACTTCCACTTACATAAAATATTTTTTTGAGCAACAAGATAAACATGAAACAAGTCAAAATGGAGAGAATATTTAAGAAGGCTGTGAATCTGGATTTCATTACTAAAATGAGAAACCTAGAGTAAAACTATTTCAGTAGTCCAAATGTACAGTTAACTGACTGTACTCAATACTTGAAGTACTCAATAATTAAAAAGCTGTATTCTGAGTACCATTTGCTTACATCCACATGAAATGACATTAATTCTCTGCATTCGTAATTCCTGGGCAAATATGCAATATTATATTTGTCAGTTAGGTATCTTCTGATGGTTAAAGGGGTTTTATTTCAGAATGAGTTAATGTTGAATTTAGAGTAAGTGTTGAAAAGTGTATTGTTCATTGAAGTATACAAGACTTGGTAATTGTTTTATTCTTTTATCTTCCACATTTAAAGCAACTTATGCGCTTTTTCCATAGCTTTCTGTAAAAGGTTATAATGACAAGCAACATATCTTGCTTAAGAAGATCATTGAGAAAATGGCTACTTTTGAGATTGATGAAAAACGATTTGAAATTATCAAGGAAGCGGTAAGCTACATGAGAAATTTACATGAGTAATTTAAAATTGAATGCATTGACTTGAAATGAAATCTGAGGGCTGATTATTCATGGAAATACAGAGTGAAATTCTGCCTCATTGGGACTGCAGAAGCTTTTTTCTTTTGTCTTTTTTGTGGCCATGAGTTCTCCGGAGTGTTTATGTTACATTCTTTGGTTAAAAATAACCAGCCCTGGAATCTTCTTTCAGTCGGTCTTTCTTATGATTGATCAAGGGATTGCAACTCGCTTTGATAGGAGTAGAAATCTAAGAAGGGGGATGGGGGAGGAAATCTTAACTTTATATCCTGTTTTACAATTTGGAAAGGCCCCAGTGGGATGTAGCCATAAAAGAAGGGGAAAATGGATGAAGGGGGAAAGGAAGTGTTGAAAAGATTTGCAACATTTCTTCTTCCCAGATGTGAAGAGGAGCTCTGCTCCTGGGCCAAGATCCTTTGGTGCAAAAGTAACCAGCTGGTTAAGTACATGCTGACTTCTGGAAGTCTCACTTCCTAAATTTAATGACTGATCTATATATATGGAATGTAAGTCAGATTATTTTTATTTTTAGCTCCTGAAGTAAGTTTATGAACGGTGATTATATTTGCTAAGCCAAACGATACAGAATTGTTATTCTGGTGCTTTCTTTAGAGCAAGACAGAGGTAAAACAAAGGGAATGAACAAATTAGGTATTGGCACTCACAACAATGACTTGTGGAAGTATAAATGAGTGCACAAGGATTAGACTGGTGTTGGGGAACAGGATGACTTCTGGCCCAGAAAGCTTGCAAACAGTCTGCAGTAGATGAGAGAGCTAGGGCTGCAAGGAAGATCACTCCATGCTTGCTCTAGTCTTTAGTCCTCTGCTGCTGGTAATTTTTGAACAGGTGACTGCCTAGACAGACACCAGGGCCATCTTTAGTTCATTACTATTTAGTAGGAAATTCTAAGCAGGTGGACATAAAGCATGATTTATTATAACAGCACTTTATTTAGGGTTCTGTGTACCTAAGATACATTGTCTGCAAAGTTTTAACTGGATGTGACAAATGTTAAAGTAAAAAAACCCAACCCATAGGTCTGTGAATGACCTGTTTTGGATGATTTTCTTTTAGTTTAAGTTGTTTCCCTGATTGTCTTTACAGTTCACTTGAACTTTGTCTCTGTATTATGCATGTTTTGTCATTTTATAGACCTTTGTTACTTAGGCCTTTTGTGTATGTAAAATAAGAACAAAATACAAAAAAGTCAAGTCAGCTGGGGAGATTGCAGGTTTTCCCCTCATGTCTATACCTAACAGATAAGGGAGATACCAGCTTCTGGCTTCTGTTTGGAACAGCTGCAAGGATGCAGCCTCAGCAATTTCATGCTCGCTGTTTCTCACTCGTGTGCCCTGAAACGAGTTACTTTTCTCCTGTACTGGAAATGATCCCAGCTTGCCAAAACTATTAGTTTGCATTTTCCAGTTCCTTTGGTAGAAGAAAAAGGTTTTGCTTATTTTGTAAAGGTGCAGCTGAACTGGAAAGGCATTTCTTTTGGAGAAGCTCACTGATTCTTCTCTCATACCTCCTTTATCCAGGCAAAGAATGCAAAGAATTTCCCAGATGCTCTTGTATTTTTCTAACCAAGTCAGCCCAGGGAAGCAACTGGGAGAAAAATACATTTTCTATTAGCGATATTCCCCCACTCCGCCCCTGCTCAGTTATCATAGAATGCGTATTTCCTGGGTAGAGCAACTTGATCTAAATGCTTATTTAGGTCTAACTGCGATAATTTAATTTCCAGTCATTAATTTTATGGAGAAGTTTGATTTCATGCTCATTTCAACTATCGTAATGGTTACTGCTTAATGCATAGGCTCAGAAGCCTACATTATTACTAAGGTAATTTAATACAATTTTTTAACAGGTCTAACAAGCAAAAGAATGTTCTTGACATCTGAAATGTATCTCTTTGATGGTACACAAAGTTGAGAGTACAAGCTTAATATTTTATGTTTAGAAATAGAGTTCTATAATTTGAACTTATTTATTTTGTTTTAGTACATGAGATCGCTTAACAACTTCAGGGCTGAACAGCCTCACCAGCATGCAATGTATTATCTCAGACTCCTGATGACAGAAGTTGCTTGGACCAAAGATGAATTAAAAGAAGCTCTAGATGGTAATGTTCTGCCAGTTGTAAACTTTATTATTTTTATTTTTTCTTATGGAAAATGTCTTGTTACTAAACTAATTAAGGTACCTATTTTGAACTCCGCCCATTATTCAAGTGAAGCCCCTGCAGTGCCAGACCTGACCTGATGCTGGTGGATGTCGATGCCTCTGCACTTGTCCTCCAGTTTATAGAAAGTATAGTATTTCAGGTAAAAGGCTTCAAATAGCAAAACTTGCAGGTAAAAGTTCAGGCAAAACTTGAACGGCTTTGTGGACATGAGCCTGGGTATGGTGAATCCAATGCTTAACCAACACTGCTAAAATCATTTGGCTCTAGTTGACATCTTGCAGACACATTGGAGTGTATCTGTGTTGTACTTCCCGATGTGCATACTATTTTGTATGCACAAAATTATCAGGGAATCCTAACTCCTATTTCTGTACATAATAAAGAACTGTAGATAATAAAGAAAAAAGACATAATTTCTGTAGATAATAACAATAATAAAGAATAAAGAACATTGTGGTTCTTAACAAAGAGCAGGTGCCCCACTATATTTGGAGGAAGAAGAAATTCCAAATTAAGAGATTTAATTGATTTTAGTAATAGCTGAAGAACTCTCCCCTACCTGTATCTTACTGTGTTACAACAAAAGGCTGTTACTGGGACAGTTTGAAAAATATCTTCTAATATCTTCTTGGAATACACCGAGACATTCTTTTCAAGAAGAATATCTGGCTTTTGTATTTACTTGAGGGGGTGGGTTCAGAATACATATCCATAGTTGTCAAAGACTGACACGTACCATACGGTTTGAAGTTGTGATGCTGAAAACTGCTTCATTAAGATAGAGTCTATAGATGCCCTGAGCCAGCTGCACAGGGGTGTGTTTTTTCTACAGGATGGCTCCAGAATAGAAATATAAATGTATAGTTGTATAGTTTCTTGAATGACTGTAGGTATCTCTGAGATTAGCAGTGGTGCCAGTGCTGCCTGTAAAGTCGATGACAAAACTAACACTGATTTTCATGGCAGTGGGTTCAGCTATATGTAGGTCATTCTTTTTTTAATGACTACTGAATTTTGAAAAAATAAGAGATTTTCTGTTCCATGTGTAAGTTGTCTTTATAAGATTAATGCTACTGTATTCAGCATAAGAATGGCTAAAAAATGGAATGCTGGAAAGGAATGCTGTCTACTTAGCACTGCAGGATATCTGCTTGAAATACAGGGAGTTTATGCGTAATTTTTTTTTCCTCTCTTTTCCTCTCTCACACTCAATGTGACCATAATCTTTTACACTATTAATAAGCAATTCTAGAGACAAAAATTAAGGTTAGGGTTATGCAACAACAAAAAGTTGATTTGGAATCAGGGAAAAATGTGGAAATGAATTTTTTACTGGTGGTCAGTTACCTCTTTTAAGAGAGGGAAAGACTGATAAGCACGGTATAGGATTTTCTAATACAAATCACAAATCTGTTAAGGTATGCATCCCCCACGGAATAACTGAGTGACCCCATAATCTTGATTGTATTTGTCTTTTCAAAACTTCTGCAAAATACACGAGTATTGTTAGTTTTTATTTTAGTTGAGAAAATGACAAAATGAGAAATTAATGGATTTGGTGACATAGTGTGGGTATTCTTGTAGTGTCAGGGAATTAAGAATGGAGATGTTGACTTTGGGATGAACATCCCATCCATTCAACCATCCTTCCTTTCTTATTCCATTGATTCTATATGTTAAACTATACTTTGCATTATATATGAAAACTGCTTTACAAAGACAGGCTAGCATAGAATGTGTGTGTATGTGTATTCTGGAATATATTGCAAAAATGCTTTTCTTGTGTATTTTTTGTTACAAAGATACTATCAAAACACCATATTTAAGTTGAGGTTCTTTTTTTAGTCTAGATGGTAAATGCACAATGTGTTTCTCAGGCGTTATAAACTACATGCTGCTTGTTTAGTTAATAACTAAGGCTTTATCTTGGAAGACCACCTGAGTAATGGCAACTGTTTTCTCTGGAGAATGGATGTTTGTTCAGCATAATTGGAGAGGTGGCTTTTTTTTTTTTTTCCTTTTTGGAATCTGGGTCAGACGGTATGTGAATTCTAAGTGAAACAAACTATATGATGAGTGCTGCTATTTAGACCTGGAAACTTTCCAATGTTGCATTTTTAAGGAGAGATTCACTTTTTCATGATGATGAGTTTCTCCTCCTCTAAGAAACGCACCATATCTAATGATGAGTTAGGTACTTCTTAAATCAATTACATGCATTTTTATATTAACGGTCTAAATATCTATTCTAGATGTCACTCTTCCCCGCCTCAAGGCCTTTATAGCTCAACTGTTGTCACGGTTACACATTGAAGCTCTTCTCCATGGCAATATAACAAAACAGGTTGGTGTGATACTTTCTTTAATAAAACAATTTTTATTTAAAAGCAGCATAAAAAATGGAAGACTAGTTTAATCTTCTCAGATCTTAAAGCAGTTTTGCCAAATGTGGTTTCATAATTTGACTTTGTACATTTTATCTTTATGGGAATATCATAGTGTCATTTTTTCCACTTTAGATTTATTAGGCTAAGTGCTGCCCTTGTATTGCTCTTGGAAATTTAATAAAAAACAACTTATGATCTAAGTATTTTAAAGTCTATGTTTTGTGTCATTACTGTGATGTGATCAAGCTGCATAAGGAACAATGTGCTGCAGATCCTGCTTTTCTATTTAAAAATTTCAGGCTAACTAGCAAAGATTTAAGAATCCAAGATCCTTCCAAATGGAGTACTTTGCACAAAGCTAAACAGGAATGGTGGGCCATAAAAAAAATAATTGTCAGCTCTTAGTTGTGTCTTTTTGGGAATAAAAATCAGAAAACGTTTGTTCTGTCTTCCATTAAAATAGTAACGGTTTGTATTTGCATAGGAAATCTAACCAAATATTTAAATATATGTACTAATACAAAATGTAGTACCTTTCTTGTATATTTTTGCATTCTTTTTTCCTAGGGCTGGTATAGCAGCTGGTATAACATATTTTTATGTTATACCAGCTCTGTGATACGTTACTAGCAGGAGATGTTGTAAACACTGCTAGTGACTGCTGAACATATGGAAAAGAAAGTTAACTAGTAAGGAGGGGAAAAACAAAAAGCTGAAGGACCCAATAGCACTGGATGCACAAAGTTTTCTTTTTCAAGGTTGTCTCAATTTTTTTTTTTTTTTTAATTTTATAGAGTATTTTTCATGTGGAGAAACGTAAAAAAGTTTCACTTTTTTCCTTCCTTATTTCTTACACATTTGTATATGAAAGTCAGTTCCTTCTGAAATATAACTGAATGACCACATTTTTTAGATTCCATGATGATGCAGTCATAGCAGAGAAATGCATTCTTTAGTTGGCATAATGGGTGGCTATTGAAGAGTCCTACAGCTAGAGAACTGGGAAGAATGTACTGTTAAGCCTGTAGCTGGGTAATGTTTAGAAATGATCCGCAAACCTCCCTGAATAGATGTGGGTAGGAAAACTTCTCTGTCCTTCAGTGCCCGTGATGTGATCATCACTGACAAAGCTCAGAAATTTTAACCTGGCTCTAAGAATTTTTTCCAACTAAAATTACATCAAAATTTACATACTCTTGTGACACCTTTCAAAACTGAAAAATTTTTTAGTCAATCTGTACTTTTTGAAAATTAGACCTGTCTAGCTGCTTAAAATTCCCATTTCTTCTTGAATTAATTTCATTCTGATATTTATTTTTTCGCTGTTCCTTTTATTTATTTGCTGCAAGTGGATGAAGAGTAAACTAATCCTGTTCGAAACATCTGTCTGAACAGTTTTGTTGTAAATAGTTTGCTTTAATATGGTGACTTGATTGGAAGAACATACAGTATTTTTCTCTAACCTTTCAAACTGTGTTTTGTTAGACCTCAATCTTTTTTGTCTTTGATATTGGGTCGGGTTTTCAGGAGGTGTTGGAGAGGGGCATGTGTTTATTAAGTTTTCAGACCTTTTGCATGTTTTTTATAAGATCGCTTGTGTTATGAGTTTGTGGCAGCGCAGACTTAAGAGATTTTGGCTTTCAGCCAAAACTGCTTTGTAGCAAGTTACTATAATTTCCAGTATGCAGGCTACAAGAACACATAACCCTTAACAGGTAAAGCTTTTGAAGTTAAATCCTTGAATGAAGCTAATGATTTTTAATTTTTTTTCACTACTTATGATTTTTTATTATTATTATTTTAATCCATCAAATAAAAGAAAGTATCCGGGCAATGAGTCCTCATACTACCAGCACGCCAATGGAATGCATGTTTGAACTTAACCATTAATTTGTTTTCTTAAAATTCCATCTGATGAGGTGTCATTTGGTTTGCAAACATACATTGTAGGTATCTTGTTTTCAAACTTTGAAAGATGAGTACATCAAAGTGGTGAAGGGAAAGGGAAAAAAAGCCCGTTGAACTTTAATTTCAACAGCATTGGGGAGGAGTAGAAGTAGTTAAACATGTAAACAAGATAAATGTAAAAAAAAAAAAACCACAACAAAACCCTCGCCCCCCAAGGCCCCACTTCCTCTCATCTACTTAACTTCTGCTGTATTTTTATTAAATTACAATATCGCTACTTTCTTTTCTCTCATGTCACCATCAATAATTGGAAAGTCTTACCCTTCTGTCAGGTACAGAATAACTAATGATTGTTAAAAATCCTCTTATGTTTTCTCTTCCAGGCTGCGTTAGGAATTATGCAGATGGTTGAGGACACTCTCATTGAGCACGCTCATACAAAGCCGCTCCTTCCCAGTCAGCTAGTGAGATACAGAGAAGTGCAACTTCCTGACAGTAAGTTAAATTATTTATTTACATTTTTTTAACACACATTAAATTGACATTCTCTGTTTGCTATTGGCATTTTAAAATGAATATTTCTCTGTTGCTAGGAGTTTGTTTCAAAATCAGCCTTACTTCAAATTATTTTAAACTTTTAAATTTAAAAATATAATTAGGATGTGGTTTTGTTAATAAAATTATACACTAATGTATCATCTTTCTGGTATACTTGAAAATGAACTTGATTTCATTTTTTATCTGTGTATGTGAATTGGACTTCTTGGGGGTTGGAACTAGATGATCTTTAAGGTCTCTTCCAACCCAAACCATTCTATGATTCAAGCCTAATTCACTCGGTATGATTTATGGAAATAAAAACCCTGTCCCACTCTCTGCTACACATAGTATACACATTTGAATAAGCACCATTCTTTGAACACTTTTGAGTTTTAATTGACCATTCAGTGAAGGATTGTCCTAAATGACTCTTGCTTTTTGAGAAAAATAAAAGCTCTTACACAAGTAACTTTGTTTTTTTCTAATACAAATTCTTTGGTCTCATAGTGTTTGTGTATGATTTTACTTTTACAAAAAAATCTTTTATATAAGAAATGAGGTTCAAGGAATTGCTGGGAGTTACACAGGAATTATGACATACGTAGCTATACAGCCAAAGCCAATTACCCATAGCTGATCATCAGCCTGTGGAAACTGCCATATACCAAAGAAGCTGTTGGTATTAAATGCTGAATTATTTTTAATGTTCATAAATGTTTCTGACAAATTGTCTTTAGAAACTATTTACAGTAGAGGCAATGCAGAATTTCACTCCAGTTCCAAAAATACTTGCTTGAGGAGAAGCAGCCAGTTTCAATTTACTTGCTGATATGCTCAAGCTATGGCATTTCGATGTGTTAAAATAATCTTATCTTTACTTGCTTCATGAAAAGTATGCTGTTAGTGGAAATTCTGCTTTAACAGTCTTAAACCATTTATTGCAATTCCATTCCACCAGTGATAGACCATTATCTTTTTAATTGTGGACAATAAGAATGTACATTTTTATGAACTTAAATGTTTTAACTTTGTCTTTTAGGAGGTTGGTTTGTATATCAACAGAGAAATGAAGTTCATAACAATTGTGGTATTGAAATATATTACCAGACAGACATGCAGAGCACTTCTGAGAATATGTTTTTGGAGCTCTTTTGTCAAATTATCTCAGAACCATGCTTCAATACTTTGCGCACCAAGGAACAATTAGGTAAGTTTTCCCATAGTGATTATGTGTCTGTATACACACATGCATGCATACTCACTCATTTACATGAGACATGATGAGGTGTTCTTTCCCCGCTTAGTGAATGCCATTTAAAGGACACTTGGTAAATGTAAATCATTTTAACTGCTGATGACTCAAAGGAATGTTACTGTGCATGTACTGTAAATTGAGAAGAAGCAAGTGTAATTTTTAAGATGTCTGAAATATTTGAAACCAGCTCTGGCTTAAAAAAAAAGTTTGATCACTGTACAGAAAATTTCAGATCTCGAATTTTTGCCAAAAGGAGATGAGATCAGTTTCCTAAATTTTAGATCTTAAAGAATCAGTAGTAGTCGTTCAGTCTTCCCTGCTTGTGATCCTACTTCCAGGTGCACTAGATGATTCACAAGCCCTACCTTAGGAATACTGCTGTAGGGGTCATGGTAAGCTGCCATGCTAAATACATTTCAGGCTTTTTAAGAATACAGCTGTTCACCAGTAAGTACAAATAGTTGTTACATGAACCAGTAAGACTGCGAACTGGTCAGGTTATTACGAACAGGATAACAAGGAGAGACAGAGAGTTTGCATGACAGTTTGCATGATTGAAATACTGATGATGAAGAGTACAGTTTTTCCACAGGTGAGAGGCAGGGAAATGTCTCAGGGTGATGACTATGAACTACCAGGGAGATCAGGCAAGATTAGACTTTTTGTGAGCAACTAGCAGAATCAGCCATACCACATTGATCATAGGGATTTTAACTATCTAGGTATCTGTCGAAAATAGGGCAGGACGGAAGTTATTTAGCAGGTTTTTGGAATCTGCTGGTGGCAGGTTTCGTATAGAAGTTGGAGGTAACAGCTAAAGAAGAGGGGGGGAACCAGTGAGGAAGAACTGTGTGAGTATGTTCAGCACTTGCGTAACTGCCCAATGATACAAGTTCACAAGATTTAGGAGGGAAGATGGTAGAAATACCAGCGAAATTCAATAAACTTCATGGAATTGTTAATAAGATCTCTGAGAAAGCTAAGGGGAGAAGTTGTTCAGGAGTTAGCAGTTTGCTAAACAGTAGAAGTAGTAATAAGAACTCATTCAATAAATACTTTAGCAATACAAGAAGGAGGAAGAGAAAAATTGTCAATGATGGGAAAAAAAAATGTCAAAATGTTTTAGGATGGCTTTGTTAGTTTTCACTTAAAATGTCAACTGTGACCAGATGATTTCCAAAACAAATACCAGTGATCAAAGTCCAAGGCTTTGGAAAATAACAGATTAAAGGTTGTTCAGGTAAATTAGAAGCTTTTAAAGAGTTCAGGCATGATGAACTCTACATTGCGTTAAAAAAACCCAAAATTATGAAATCCTGGAATTAGAAATCTTATAACTGAGAATTTGTGGATGATAGTTGAGGTACTGGAAAAATAAACATGGGTAAATGCTGTGTTTCCTTGAAAAAGGAAAGAGAAGAGCAGGGAAATTACAGATCAGTCAGCTTAATTCTAATTCCTGGAAAATACGGAATACGTTATTAAACCAGTTCTGAACTCATAGAAGATAACCGAGAGACTATTACTGGACAAACTCAGGTCAGGCTAACCTAACTTTTTTTTATAGAAACAGAGTTTGGCTGTATGGATGGAAGTGGTGATGTCATATGTCTCCTCTTGATAGTATGAAAGGCGCGTAACATTCTCAAATGAGTTAGAGAGAGCGCCTAGGTGGAAGTGCTACACATTTGGATGCAAGACTGTTCGGAGAGTGATGACTGGAGAATAGATAAGAATAGTTCATTAGAAAAATGGTGTTCTACAGAGCTGTATTGTGATCCAGTGCTATTTAGTATTTTCATCAAAACTCTGGATGATAGAAGAGTGAATATACTTAATAAATCTTCAGATAATGCTAAGCTGGGAGAGGCTGCAAGTGTGTGGGAAGATAGAATTAGGATTCAAAATTAGTTTGATACTTTGGAAACATGACTTGAATGAAGATAAGATGCAATTTGGTAGGAATAGTTTGGCAGGAATAATCAATAGCACAGATACAAGCTAGGAAGCAACTGGCTAGGTAGCAGTTACATAGAAAACAATCTACAGGTTACAGTGGATCAGAAGTAGTATGTAAATCAGCAGTGTCATGCTGCTGTGTAAAATTCTGGGATATATAAATGGGAGCTTCCAAGATGCACACACAATAATACTCCTATATTGTTCAGGTAAGGGCTTTGAAATACTGTATCCAGTTTTGACATGAGCATCAAGGAACAGTTAGAGGGCTATAAAACAACATATGAAAGACTGAAACGTGACAGATTTGTTATTAAAAGCGGGGAAGAAGACTGAAAAAAGGCTTGGGTATTCAGATAAGCAAAAGCCGCAACAGAAAAGAAGGGAATAATATTTTCTTTGTATCTAATTGATAAGATGAGAAATAGTGGTCTTACATTGCAGCAAAGAAAATTCAGATTAGACGTTATGAAAAAATAATAATGAGTTCCTAATGTTGAGTCTAATGAAGCACTAGACTACAGCTTAATTTCTGGTTACTTAATCCTGATGACAGAATTCCTTTTATTCTGTCTTGGTCTGCCTCATCTCCTCCTTGCCCCTCCCCTGAACTGATATTTACCTCAGTGAAATAAAGATGTTTTAAAAAAATATGGTTGCATATTTTGAAAACCTGCATTATTTCGTTTATAATACAGAATTAAACTTAGCATACAATTGCATTCCTGTCAAACTTGCCATGTTTGGCAAACTTAATGCTGTTACAAGGGATTTCTTTTAATTTGTGACTATTCTTGTTTTGCCAAGGTTACATTGTGTTCAGTGGTCCACGTCGGGCAAATGGCATACAAGGACTGCGATTTATTATCCAATCTGAAAAGCCACCGCACTATTTAGAAAGCAGAGTTGAAGCGTTCTTAAAAACTATGGAGAAATGCATAGAAGACATGACAGAAGAGGCCTTCCAAAAACACATCCAAGCTTTAGCAATTCGTCGTCTAGACAAACCAAAGAAGCTGTCTGCAGAATGTGCTAAATACTGGGGAGAAATCATTTCCCAGCAGTATAACTTTGACAGAGGTAAGACAAATTATGATTCCTCATTTGTGGAGCCTGTACTATCACTGCTGTGGGAGCCATTAGTAATAGAGGATAAATGTATTCCCTGATGTTTACTTGATGGGGATTGGCGAATGCTTCATTGACCTTCCGTTCTTTCCCTTAAGGCTCGGTGAGACATAGAGCAGGTCAAGGATTGAAAGTGGTTTGAATGCAAATGTTGATGTCGGATCAGCTCAAATTTCTTTCTGTGATGTTCAGATGTCTGTATAACATATGTGCCGAATACTTGACTGAGATGCATTCAAATACAGTTTGACGTTTCTGACAGTGCACACATTCGTATGAACCCTATTGCTCTTCCATTGCACAGTTCTTTTGAGGGAGCGATGGCAGAGGCAACAGCAGGTATCTTAACTAACATGTGACCTGTCTCAGCTTAGAGTAGGCTTGAAGAAACACTCATTTTTTTGTTTTTTTCATCCATGATACTTTGAAGATTATGAGCTTGTAGAAGACCAATTGAGATCCAACTTCTAGTGTTATTACTGAAAATGGATGGACATTTA
Organism: Calonectris borealis; assembly: GCF_964195595.1. Classification (NCBI taxonomy): domain Eukaryota; kingdom Metazoa; phylum Chordata; class Aves; order Procellariiformes; family Procellariidae; genus Calonectris; species Calonectris borealis. The sequence goes on from NC_134318.1 coordinate 26,421,698, forward strand.
TTTACATTGTGATCTTACATAGTATTTAGGTTGTATTTTTCCCTTTTTCATCATTGATTGAAGATTTTTAATCCAAAGTACTGAGGTATATTAGTAATACAGTTTCTAACATTAGAAAAAATGTTTTAGGTAGAGATCAGCTTTTCCTCACGTTTTCATGTCTCAACTCTTATTGACAGCTATAATTTTCCATCTTCCATGCATAATATGCTTCCTACATAAAACTCACTCTGTATCTTGTGACTTCTCTTCTGTTTTACATGCACAGTATTGGCCTTCCACAATAGCAAATACAGTCTTTTTGGTCAACAATGACTAACTGAACTGTTTTAATAGTGAAGAATTTTGAATTGTCATTTAGCTTGGTCTCAAGAGAATGAGAGCTACTGACAAGGTTTCATGCCTGAGTATAAGGAGTGGCATAGAAACTTGTACCCTCAAGTACATTTTTGTGTCTGATGAAACACTTTAATTTTTCTCTGCTTTAAGTGTTTCTGTTTTTGCCATACTTGGATATATATTATCTCTCTGGAATTTCTTACTGCTAGCTGTAGCCATATCTTTCATATCTAAATCCCACTCAACTTACTATTTCCCTTGACTTTTATATCTCTAATTCTCCTCTACCCACTAGTAATTTTATTTCATTAATGATTTTAATATGACTAGAATTGTCAAAATCAGAAATTCATATTCCAGCCTTAAGAAGTGAAAGAGTTTTTTCTTTAGGTTTTTACATTTTTATTATTATTGCTTTTACTGTTTTACTTCATTTTAAAATTTTCTCCCAAATGTCACCTACTTTTCCAAACTGTTTTGTTGATTTTTTTTTTTATTTCCTCCGTGTAGAACTTCATATTAATTACTTACAACCTGCCTCACAGACTTGTTAGCTACGTATTTGTTCTCTTGTACACATTTTTTTCTTGATCTTCCTGCTAACCCTAAGAAAAGGAAGCATGCCTACAACAAATAACATTCCTGCTTATGCAGCAATATATTACATGATTAGTTCATTACAATTTAATTTATATGAAGTGATATAGCTACTGAGACACATTGTCCCCAGATATCTTAAAGGTGATTATTCCCTAACAGGTATAATGTAGGCACCATTCCTTACATTTATTTAAAAGTACATCCTACCATCCTGTTTCCTAACTGTGCATAAAGCCATCTATAATCAGTCTGCATTAGAAGTATGTAACATTGATTTGAAGATAATATACGGAAGTAGGCATATCTTTTTTAGCTACTGAATAACATACAGTGCAATCAGTATTCTTCAGACATGCATTTTTTTAGTGAGTCCAATCAAATGAACTTACTGAAGTATAATTTTCTGCAAGCTTCCAATGACACTTTTAGTGATGCAAGTATTAGCTTGAAAGAATGAAAAGCATATCATTTGCAGTCAATTACAGCATCTGAATTTGAAAGAAAAATACTTTGAATAAGTAGTGTGCTAATAACCAGCTATGATTTGCAGACTTGTCCTAATTTTTACTATTGTTGTGCAGATAACATTGAAGTGGCTTATCTAAAGACTCTGACCAAGGATGATATTATACAGTTCTACAAGGTAAGTTAGTCATGTAGTTAAAATCTTGCTAGCAAAGAGATGTAGATATAACTGGATGTTATTTGTGTGAACTATGAAAACATATACTTATGCCTGTTTTAGGTAGATGATATGATTGATGCAGATACCTTAATAATAATTTTGTTTCCTGAATCTTACTTAGTTTAATGGCAGCTAGCATACTGTAAAAATCGTGGAGAAGGATTGGGTTTTCTTGTGGGTTGTTTTGTTTTGTTTTTTTCTTCCCCTCTAACCAGCTCTTATTCTCCTCTTGTCTCATTTATAGTTTGTTTCGGAATAAAAAACGTGCCACTCTATGACCAAGCTTGGCCAAAGTTGCAAATTTGTTCTTTCATGTTTTTTTCTTCAACTAGTAAATGATTCAGCTTGTTTTGTGTGCATGAATTGTGAATGAAACAGATCTTTTTAAAGCTTGTTCACTGTAAATCAACACTTTTTTTTCTCCCTTTCATAGTTAGGTAGAACAAAGGAACAGCTTAATGATGCAATAATTGTACATTGCAACTCAGCATGAAGTTGCTAGATAGGTATCTAGTATAAGCAATTGAAATACTAGGGAGTCTCGTCGTGTGTCCCCCTGCCCCCTGAAAAAAAAAAAATTGGGCCTCATTCTTTCTGTTCTGTAACAAATTTCATAGGCAATGATAATTCACTATATTGCAAAGTGTACATATTGGTTTATTACTTATGGAGTAGCTAATAGCTCAGGGAATACTTTGAAAAATAACGTAGGTGTATGTCTTTGGAACTTATTATTGGATGGAAAAATTTCTGCCCATGAAGAAGCATGGGTATGTGTGTATCTATATGTTCTTTTTTTTTCTGTTGGGGGGGGCTAATGTCTTTCAAAATGGTTTCTTTTTTGTACGCTGCCTTATCCTTTTCACTATCCAAGGTCATTTTTACATTACTGTCTATTTTTATGAGATTTAATCTGAATGCTTAAAACTGGTTATTATTTACGTGGCACAGTGAACACTAACATCTTTGTTTTGGGTTTTTTTTTAATAGTATGATAGCATGGGTGAAGATATGCAGCAAATACAAACTTAGTAAATGGAATTTCAGCAGCTATTGTTTAATAAATGATAACTTGAACAAGTATCCACATTCTGTTTTTGTAGGAATCTATACTATTTTGCTTACACTAATGCTCAGTACATGATTATCCAGTACATGATTATCCAGAGCAGAAATAATTGGCTAGATTGGTGAGCTAGTCCAGCTGAGTTAAATAATTGTGTTCAGGGTAATGTGCTTCCAGAAGGCTGCTAGGGATTGAAAATTCTGTGGAGATTTTAGGTTGCATTCCTGATACTATGATAGTTAATGGCTGAATTCCTATTACTTCCAGTTTTTCTGAGTCCCAAACAGTACATGAATTTCTTAACTTGATTGTAAAATGATTCCAAGTACTGTAGGGATGTCCTTTAATAATATTTGAAGGGACATCCCAAAATTTATCCCTCATTTTTAAAGCTTCATTTAAAATTTTAATGCTCGCATTCTTTTACTGTTTTATAAATATAATGTATGAGTGATACTTCCCACACCTGAAGGACTTGGTATTTTTTACTGTAGGTGCTGTTGGCAATAGATGCTCCCAGAAGGCACAAGGTATCAGTACATGTCCTTGCAAGGGAAATGGATTCCTGTAAGTATTGTGCTGAATATAGTACTTAATCAATTCCTGTTCAAGCAAGACATAGTTAAAGACAACCATGTTATATGATACAAATGCACTATAAGAAAAACTCAGCTCTGGAGATTATATACCTTTCAGAGGAAAAAGTATTTCTTTTTATTGGTTTTCTTCACATGGATGCTTCAAATTTTCTGGTGAATGTTTGTGGCCAAGTTCTTCAGCCATTCTGAAGTATATTGATATTAAAACAATATATCTTAAAATAGCACTTCTTTTTTCAAGATGATATTTTAAAATAAACATAAAACTCTCTAATAGTCCTAGAGGGAAAAACAAAATTAGGATTTGCAGTTACCAATACAATGAGGTTTTGGGGTTTTTTTGCTGACAGGCAGTGAATGTCCACAATTTTATTCAAGCACTCTCAAGGCGGGGGGGGGCGGAAATCAAACAAAAAACAACCCTCTGGGAATCTCAGACATTATATTTAAACTTGAGAAAGTCAAAGTTTATTTAGGTTTTATTTTCAAATAATTTAGATTAGTTGTGCATTGTAAACTGTGGTGTTCCATTTTAGAATTCAAGAAAGAAAAGGATAAAAGTGTTTCTGGTTAATATAAATAAAGTGAGAGGAAAAACTTCTATGTTGTTTTGTGCGGATTTTTCACCAGTTTATACTGGACTTAAATTCCAACATGTAACTGGTTGCAAAATCAAGAATATTAAAGGCTTGTCTGCAGAACAGAAAGAAGCACATAGCTGTGTGCCTGTCATGAAATTCCTTCCAGTCTCAGAATGGTTGATTTTTATGGTACCGTGGAAATTGTAACTCTGCAGCTGAGTAAGGAATGATATCTTTCCAAGAGAAGGTGAGCATGGGAGACAACCTAACAGGTGGTTACTCTTACAGAGATTATAGCAAGGTATTCTCTCCGCATACTCCCCAGTCCTAAACCATTTAATCTGGCCTCTCTTCTGCCATGAAAGAGAAATTGGGACTTTAATGCATTTCCCATGAGTCCAAATGAGCATTCTTCCAAGTGCAGATGCCCATCGTCTAGAGAGGAGCACAAAGGAGGAAGGCTAAAAAGCTTCCCAGAGAGAACCCTTCCTCCTGGAGGCAGACACACCATTTTCTCTGAGAGTGGAAAAGAATCGGAAGCAGTAAAGTAGAGATCTGGGATTTTAGAAGGGGGAAGCACTTGAACTCCCAGGGTGAAGGTTAGGGTTGAAATTTGATTATGGAGGTAGAAGGGAGGTTTAAGGAATTTAAGACTAGAAGTTCTTATGGACAAGTGGATTGGATGCAGGAAGAAGTTTTGAGGGGACTGGAGTAGGGCATGCATGGGGACAGGAAAGATTTGAGGTTGCTATCTAGAATTTTGGTACATGGAGTAACCCCCAGCCCTCCATAGGCATGTCCTTACTAAAAGATGTGCTTTTATTGCATATACCACTGGCATTTACTATTGTTCTCATAATTTGTACTGGAAAACAGTTTTAAGTATTCATTGATCAGTAGATCAGCAATTTTTATTTCTACATTCTCTTTATGTGTAAGTAAAATGAATAAAAGCCACTGCCTCAGCACATGTTCTCAAGTCAAATCATGAATTAAGCTCTTTGTATTTCTAAAGACAACCGTGGAGTATAAAAGCAAAATGTTTAGAAAATCTTATTTAGAGATACTTTAAAATTAATAACCTGTGCTTTATATAGGTACCTGACTTATAAGAGAAAACAGTTTATTATGTAAAAGGTACATGGTGCTGAATTAATTTTGATGATGTTAAATAGGCCCTGTTGTTGGAGAATTTCCATGCCAAAATGATGTGAACCTGGCACCAGCACCACCACTACCACAGGTAAAAAGAAACAATATACAAAAAATCCCAGGCTGTATTCTTAATATGGAATTTTAGTATCATTAAGTATAAGTTTATAGGGAGAAACAAACTTCTTAAAATTCATGCTGTTGTAGGGCTGATGTTTCAGCTCTTTCCCACATGTATTGTCATCCTCAATAACAGGGATATTTCCTGATTTTTTTTTTTTTTTTCTTTTTAACAGTCTGTCCTGTTATCTTTGTTCCTTCTATTCCATTGAAATGAAAGCTATTAGTAGTAATAAACTCTACTAATGTAGATTATTTTGTCTGAAAATACTGATTGTATATGATCGGATGTATCAAGTGCCAAGAGAAAGATGCATATGCATCAACAAATTTATCACCTTTATTGGGGGGAAAAAAAAAAAAAGGAAAAAAACTCAACTTCAAACCAACTACAACAAAACCAACTATCCGGTCATTATCTCAAAGCCTAAAATAGTAATGCACATTCCTGTCAATGTATAACCTGTGGAGGAAGCAATTTGACAAATTCTTTTCATACAAGTATTGCAGATTTCACTGTGTGGCCTGATATGATAGCACTGGGCCCTTACTGGACCTTAAATGAATTTTCTTGAAGAAGAATGGTAATGTTTGTCCCAATAGATAATTAACTTTTCACAATGCAGTACTAGATCTGTGTTCTTATTCAGTCCTTATAAGTGAAATAATCACCATGGGTGGAAATTTCTGTGTGATAATTTCTGTATATATTAGCCATTATGACTGAAATATTTAAAAGTTACTTTGTTACCGCAACTAAAAATAATAGCTCATTGAATTGCTATTGTTTTTATGATCTTACCTCTGATATCCAAAGGATAGATGGGATATTCTGAAGTAGAATTTGTAAATGAAAAGACAAGCTCTGCATTTACTACAGATCCTGCCATTATTAGTGATGCAATTACTGCATTATAGCTATTGTTTTAAATTATCCAGAGTAAATATGAAACCATTTATTTCATAAGAAATAACACTATATTTTGGGGCATCTTGTAATAATGAAATGTGAATCACTGATACTGTAGAAAATAGCAAGAAAGATGTGTTTATACGTAGCTGTAGCAAAAGTTAAAATGAAAAGCGAGGAATTTCTCACTTTTCTGATTAAAGATACTGAGCAGACTTTTTCTTGCGTACGCTTCTTTGCAGCCAAGTGTGATTGAAAATATGACAGAATTCAAGCGCAGTCTGCCACTCTTTCCACTGGTGAAACCACATATCAATTTCATGGCTGCAAAACTGTGAAGAACCCCAATGGATGAAGAAATGCAAATGATCAGTACTGACATGGTTTCAGGGGACTTCATGATGAACAAAATTATTAAAGATCATTAGGATAAATGGTTCTGTCTGTTATGAAAGTCCCGAATTCCTTCTTGGTTCATTTGACATTAGCTGTGTGTTAGGGATAGAGAGTATATAAAAATCAGTTGTGGTCATGTGTCATTTATATTACAGACAACCTGTTGAAAACCAAAATCAACTGAAACAATAATAATAAAAAACTTGTAGATGCAGTATATTTTTAAAATGGAATATCCCTTCAAATTTTCATTTTGATAAAATAACCCTCCAGAGCAAACAAAATTGCTTCAAATATCCTTGTTACACCTGAAAAACACCATTTAGCATCCCAGTAATTATCTTATTGGGGGCTGGAGGGGGTGAGAAAAGTAGGTTCTTTCTGGGATGGGGTCAACAATTTTTCTTAAAAATAGAGACTTTCACATTTTTTTGAAGTGATGTGTTGAATGGTACTTTTTTAATTGATCCTTAATGCAACAAACATATTTTCTATTTAAGTTTTATGAAGACGGGGGGGGAGGAAATTTGACAACACAGTAGTAAGTGAGAGAATTGTCTTAATGAGAATAATTGAAGATACAGGCATGATTTTAATCTTTCTATACAAATCTGGGGACATTTTATATTAAAACTAGTAAAATGCTGGAAACGCTTCAATAGTGCATCTTATTTTTGTTATCAGTTGTCCCAGTCTCTTGATACTGTCAACATCCTGTTCAGTTTCTCAGTGTTACTGTGAATTGTTTCCATTTGGTATATAAAATATTTTATTTGGTGTCATTTTTTGTTGCGCATGTGCTGGTGGAGAACTCGGTCTGTTTTGCCCCATTTGTTATGTTAGGTCTCAGTCCAGCAAAGTACTTATTAGCACAAATAACTTCAAGCACGCGTTAGTTCTTGACTCAAGAATAGGTGAATGTCAAATATGAGCCCTGTAATGCATCAGATACATCATTGTTCTGATACATGTGTGTGGGTCCTTGTCCTTCAGGAAGGCGTTTGGGACAGTGCAGTACAGGGTTAGCGGTACTGCTATAGCACAGGGTGTGGTTCAGGTTACATCACAAAATGTTTGTTCCTACTTCTGTTAAGAAGGCTGCATAAAACCCAGAAGGCTCAAGAATTATGCTGATACACTATATGTGTGTGTATATATATATTCCATAACTTAGTAAAATGGTAAAACAATATATGGTGTCTAATCTTCACCAAGTTTACTGACTTCTGCAGAGTGGTCTTGTGCCTGGGACAGCCTCCAAATAGAAAAAGGTAAGGGAGCATCTTACTAATTACGAAGTTCTCCTACTGTTTAATGCATAAAATTGATTGTAATTATTCAGATAGGATGGAGTATGCAAAGCACTGAATAAAAAAAGCACTGATAAAAAATCTGCTCATCAGGGGTGTTACTGAGAGTTTGGTTCTTATTAAAAGAACCTGAAGCTAAGGCCCTGATGTGACATGCATGTTGTCATACGTCAGAATCCTGATACAGTCGACAGAGCTGTTCTTGTCTTGAATCAATGTTCTTTCTTACACTGGCTCTGAAGCCACATTAAATGAATGCTTGACAGGGTAAGGGCCTTAAGTTGTGTTTATCTGAGAGTCTCTTCTAAATGAATAAATATAGTATATTTAAAAGCTGTTTGGAAGGTTAACAGTACATGTTTCAGCATCTTTTTAATAAATTTCATGATAGTTTGTGATGTAACCTGTTGCTAAGGAAGGCCACTAGCGTTTTTTTTGCAGCCTGAGGAGAAAAAAAATTAAACATAGCGTAAGCAAAACCAGTAAAGGTGTCTCTCTTCACCACATTTTTCATGGATCCTGCACATAAAATGGGCTTTTTACCCTCTTGCCACTCTTTACCACTTTTGTTTATAGTTTTCCTTTAGTAAAAGTATTTGTATTATATATATTAAAAGTTTTGACAACATATTATAAAAATATATTTTTTGGAATTTAGTATTTAAACATACCACTCTTACGGTGAATAAAATGAAATGCCTTCTATCGTGTGTAAAAATAAAGAGATATATATATTCATGGAAGTACTATCAACTCTTAATTTTAACAAATTATATAAATAAATTGGAATAGCAGTGTATTTAACACAAGCTCACAAATCATGTTTTCCAGAGGAAAAAATGTAGAATTTCAGAGTTCTGTGATTGGATGTGGAAACCCATGTAGTTTTCCAGCAACTCTCAATTGCTTTTAAGTGTTCTCCAGCATTTTACAGTTTCTGAGTTTGATATAGCAGTAAATTTTGATAAACTCAGGCATACTAACGGGTTCATTTTAATGGATCCAAAGCTGCAGTGTCTACAAGCAATAAAAAACTACCTAGAATACACTGTAATTCAATTTTAGTGCTGGTTAATTAGTTTATGTAAGAAACCATAAATTATTATTACATAACTGTAATTTTTGCAAGTGCTATTTTAAGCAGTTGATGTGGAATTGGGTGCATGTGACACAGCCAGTATGACAGAGTGCTAGAGTTATTCTGTTTACAATAAACAATCTGAATTTAATGTTTGGAGTTCTTAATTTGTTTCCTTTTAATTTTTTGCATACTAGTAATGTTACATCTATCAGTCTGTGCATGTTTTTTATTATATGTTAATTGTGATTTTCTGCTATCCAGTTGCCTGGACTAGTTAGGCTGAATAGCGTTGCTGGAGAAGTGTTCCCAGTCACTTCTAGGGAAATTTCAGAGGGCTTCCTCATGTGGCATCCCACACTTTTTAGGTAGATCCACCTCTGTTGCTCTCTGAGTGTATGAAAACTTAATAATATATAGATAGAAATATTTGCACAAGACAGGATTTTAATTATCAAATCTGAAATTGTAAATTCAGAGCATCGCTGCAGCCAGACTGAATCGTGCCTAGTGCAACTTTACAGTGTTGCTTTTGAGAAATTACTTTCCCTGGTCATTTTCTTTGTTTTATGCACACCAAAAGATTACATTTAGAAAGGTTAGGAGTAAGTGTGATTGTTAGAACAATAAATAGTGTCAATTCTGAATTCTGACAGCGTAAAGATACAAGTCAGCACGCACTTCTGCTGTTCTCGTGGGGCTCCTTGAAGTAATGTCTGGCAGTTAGCAATGTTAAAAGAGGCAGGTTTTGTCCTTGGCATTGGGAAGAGTGGTTGGTACTCTCAGCAGAGAAATAAAATGTCTGCAACCCACCTGGAAAATTATTTGTCCCCAGCCTCGGGGCTCTCTTTCTCCACTCCCAGTTGTTAGGGATTGGTGTAAATCTTGACTCATTGGCTTTATTGTCTTTTGCAAAAAATCAAGCTATCCAAGTTTACTTCAATTATTACTGTTAGCCATAAAAAAAAAATGCTTGAGCTTTTTCTGAATATTGTTTTAAGCGCTTTGACGTGAACTGCCCTTTTTGATAATGTGTTCCACAGTGTAATCATGATGTGTGGAGAAAGCATCACATACCTCTTTAACTTCATTTATTTTTTCCTAGCTCTTGTTTTAACACAAGGTCAGCAGAATTTTAGTCTACCTTCTCTCTACTATTTAACTGGTTAGTATGCTTTTGCTATAGCTCCACTGTAAAGTGAAAAATTGTTATCTTCTATACCTTTCTTCATACGTGTTTTCCATGTTTCTTCAATAGCTGACCGTTGAACTGATATGGTCATCTACAATGATGCCTGGGTCCTTCCCTTGAGCTGATACCTAATTTGATATTCAAATTAACTCTGAAATACTTTGTTTTCAAGTCAGTTTTTAATATTGTTGCTGCATGCTGCACGATACAAGGCACCTCTGCGCTATTTTAAAGGAAGAAGAGATCAGAAACTCTGGCACCTTTCTTACCTTTCATGTAAATTCAAAAGAAGCCTGACCTATATAGGTTCTGCTGAAAGGCTTTTATTTGAAACATTTCAGAGTCTCCTTACCATTCAAAGAATATACTCATAACTTAAGTATGTGCTGTTGCTGGAATATAACGCTAATAGTATGTGAAATCTGTATTGCAATTCAAAGGAAGAAAATGTGTGTGAGGCCAAAGGCCTAGCAGAATGGGAAATGTCACAGTTAAACCAACTTATTTGAACTCAAACATCTAAACAGAATTTAAGATTGAAAATATTTATGGCTTCTTAAATTAGTATTTCTAAGCCACCCCAACGCTGTTAAGTAAAAGTGCAGCATTAAAGGATGTAGGCACCACACTGCTGAGCATTTGCCACTGTTAACTTTTAGGACTCCCTCTTCAGTGATGCAGTGCAAAATTCTGAAATACATTTCTTGACTGTTTGTGCAATGGGTGAGGGAAGATGCACCGCTCCCAGTGGACTTCAGGTTACTGTTGCACTGAGCGAGGAAGTGACTAGGCTTAGCCAGTGGGAAACTCTGCTGAGGGGCATCCAAGTTTAAATCCTGCATCTTTCTGAGGATTTGCCACCACCTTACTTGTGTATTAGACGTGCTTCCTTCTGCTTCAGATTTCCATTAGAGTTTTCACTGCCTGCTCGGCTTCCCTTTCAAGAAGGGGAGCAAGGAATCGTGGTACTTATCTAGCGACTGCCAAAGATATGTAAACTTTTTTGGAGCAGCAGCTGGAACTCAGGACCCCCTCCCAGCCCTCCCCTCCACCCAGACGCAGAACTGGGTGTCCCGGGGTACCTGTCGGCTCGTACATGCACACGCTCTGGTGGTGAACGCTTACTCTACAAAATTAGAACAGGTTCAACAGAAGGTAACGAGGAGGTCCCCAACCTACATTACTAACCTCCTGGAAAGTGGGAAAAATTCTAGTAGATGGACATGAAGTTGATTTTTTCGGTAACTTGCACTAACCACTGAATTAGAAGAACATGCTTTTTATGTGAAGTCTGTTGTAAAGGATGAGCTCCTGTGATGGGAGAGAGAGAGGACGACCTGCTTGTGAGTTCCAGGGAGACGTAGGAGATCAATACTAATGCATTTTATGTGTTAAGGCTGAGTCGTTTCAGATCATGCACAAAAATGGGATTCTGGGAAATCAAATATAGAAAAGTGGGTGTGTACAAATGTTAGTGAAAGCTGGGACTGGGCTTTGAAGATCTAAATTTTGGATGTGATGCCTTTTAGTGGACAGGAGTCTTAAAAATTTGCTGTATAGCTATTAAAGTGGTGCACTTGGTGAGACAATGTTGGAACTGGTTTAAAACACCAGAAAGGTGTAAACATTGCGCTGTAGTAGTGCTCAAAAATGGTTCGCTTGGTATTTTTCAAACTTTCCGACTTGCTTCGGAATGAAGTAAGTTTAGCAGGACAGGTTTCAACCCAAATGATTATTTGCGCGTGTGTGTAAAAGCCAGGGAAGTTCACAACAGATTAGTGCCCATCAGTGCTCTGGAGTCAGTAAGCTGTCAAACAGTTCAACTTTTCCCCACTTTATCTTTTTGTCATTATAGTAACTTTTAGCCTGCTAATACTTGTGTGTTCCAAGCCTTCTGCAGTACCGGGGGGAAAAAAAGTGTTTGGTATGACCACTTACTGCAAATGAAGTTCTGTGTTTCGACTGAGAGATACTAGTATCATTCACTGGCACATATCTGTTAAGAGTGAAACTTCAGGAATCGGGGAAACAAAAATCCATGTAGGTAATTCTCCTGTTCACAGATTTGATTAATACTCATTTCCAGATAAAATTGTAGGAAGAGAAAGAAATTGTGACAATTCTGCAGCATTAAGTGTATTTTAGGAACACAGGAATCTGTACGTATAACTGGATCTGGCATCTCCACAAGCTGATTGTTTAGTTCTGGGAATACTCTTTGTGTCATCTTTAAAGGCAGAGACGTCCGCTGTTCATCTCGCATAGCGTCATGTCTCTCTGACCAAGGGGAGGTGACAAGATGCTCCCATTGTCCCATCAGCCAAAACTATCATTGATGTCCCTTTAGCACTGGCATGTTCCGGGTGTGGGCTGCATGTGTGTCCTAGGATATTTTTTTTCTGTGATTAGAACTTATCTTCTAATCATGGCAAGCTTTATCCATAAAATCAAAAAAGATGGCATCTACAGTATGCCTAAGCCTGGAGAGCCACACCACACTGCTGCTGAAGCTCAGCAAAGTGGGAGATTTAAGCAAGTAGAACTATTTCAGAAATAATTTGAAAACAGGTGCTACTCAACTGCAGCAGGAGACTGATCTGCTGTTGTATGCACAATATGATTTTATTGCTGTGAATAATCTAATAAAAATGTACCTTATGCAGCCTTTTCCTGGAAGTAGGCATATTTAAGAGTGGAATAGCGTGTAGGCTCTGTGTAGCTTGAAGAATGCATATACAAAGAATGCTTGTAGTTTGGATTTTCCACATGAATTTAAATGTCAGTGATCATTAGTTTAAAGATGTTATGAATGTGAAAATACAAAAGATTGTATTAAGCTCAATGTATACAAAATTTAAGTGTGAGCTGGGGTGCTTGCCTATACTATGAGCCACTTAATAAAAGTAATGTTGAAATGGAAGATAATGCATATAAGTTGAAAGCAAGTAGTTGCATGCCATTTTGCACTTCTTGTCTGATAATCATGTCTATCTGTCATGTCATTGTGTATAAATTATAAATTCCTGTGAAAAAGGGTCATGTGTAATGTCTGTAAACTACCAATGCACAACTGTGGCGCTGTATAGCTAACAATATGTATTAGGGTTTTTTAAATGTTGAATTGAGGAATTAAGAGCAAATACAAGACCTTATTTTCAGGACAACTTGCAATGTCTGAACAGTCTAAGTTTCTTTGAGCTTTGAAAGCAATAGAATGAAAGTAGCAGAATCTCTCATTAATTTTATTAGCTCTACCAAACCGACACAAAAAAGGCAGTTGAGATTAATTAACAACTAAATACTTAAGCTGGCCTGACAACTGGAGTATATTGATAGCCCTAGATTACAAAATATGTGTATCTTAGCAATGGTTTTGGCATAAACTGACTAGTCATTTAAAATAATCTTAAATACTGTTGGAATAGCTTAATAGTCCTGGAAGTCTTGTAACATTCACGTTTTCTTTATTTTGAGATCCAGATATAGGGTCTCTGTCTTCTATGTATAGAAATAAACAGAGTCCTATAGTTTCATAGCTTGTTGGACTGAGCTTTAATTTGGCGATGGTGTTACAGAGATCTTCTGTAACAGAGATCTGTTACAAAGATGCCAGAGGAGCTGCCTTGCTATTCCCCAGGAGTTACCATACACCATGCAAGCAAAAAGATAAACTTAAACCCCAAGATTATGTATATCTACATTTGTGGAGTTTGCATTTGCAATGTAATTAAGCTAAAGTAAATAATATTCCTTCTCAAAACTGTGTGGAAAGATTCAATATATCTGGTTGTCCAGCAGCTCAGGAAGAGGTAATTGTTCAGAAAATGGACTGCAACACAAAATCAAAATCAAGTGTAGATTTTTGTGTATGATGAAATAAGACTGTAAGGGATAGCACAATCAGTGAGCTTAAACTATTTTACTTATTCTGTTGGTAATTTCTGGTTCATTGAACATGCAGAGGCACCCTCATAAGTGATACCAGAAAGGTACTGGCAACAACGTGCACAGTCCTGGTAGACCGGTACTGCAGGAGAGAGATTGCACAATTTGGAAAGGTGTAATGGGAATGGATAGCACTACAGTATCCACAGACCAACAGCAGCCTTCGATATAAAAAGCTGAGTTTGTAATGTTTCTTCCTGGTCCTGAAAGTATGAATGGCTGAAGGTATCGGGGGATGAGGGCGATCCTGTCTTTGTTGGCCCCTTGCAATCTCGGATGCCTTGGGGAAGCAGTAAGGTTCTGTTCTTGGGCAGTAGCTGCATCAAATCAACTCTCCTTACTCAACAGGTCTTTCCTTTGGTTCGACTTAATATTAAACGTTACTACCTTTTCCTTGTCAGAAAGAAAGTTTAATTGTATCTCCTGTTTTGCAGTATTTACAGTGCGCTAATTAGTGCTATTTCTAACCAGTTACCTGTGCCTCCAGGTAATGGCTATGCATATGTATTTGAAATTACCTAGTCACATCTAGTCCCTCATCTTTGGAATGAACAACGAAACTGGGAGTTTTATTTATGGTGGTGCAGGAGAATGAAAGACCTGAGGGTTGATTTTTTTGGTCCCTTATTGAGTCTTTAAAGCTGGCACTTACCAAAAGATTTTTTGACCTGGAAACTCAAGTAGAAGTGACTTAATTGACAGTAAATATTGAACTCTGTAGTGCCATTTTTACAGTAATAAATGTAAAAGTAGGATTGTGTGCTTATTTTGCAGAAGAATGTTTCCAGTCATGTATATTCAATAATTACTTCCTACAGTTTGAGCAGGTTGGGGTAAGGGAAGACCAGGAAAGGAAGAATTTCTTGTTTGGGGTTTTTTTTTTTTTTAATAGGTTTTCTTATCTGTTTCAAAGTTTAAAGAAAATCTGCTATGCAAGAAAAGAAATCAAATTTCATAGCTTCATTTGTAGAAAGTGTCAAGTTTTTTAAACAGGTATATTTTAATTTTTTTAATGTAAAGTTTAATTTTTATGCTTGGAAAACAGCATATACTTCAGAATAAAAATGTCAGCTTAAAAGATTCACCATGAAACAAGAAGTTTTTGTGGTATCTTTCCTTCACACTGTAATTAAAATTCTTCTTGGTGCTATCCAACGCGTGCTGTTATTACCTACCACAAGGAGAAGAGTTGTGCATCTCATCTTTATGCATGAAAAGGATTTTCTTCGTTCCACAGAGGAAAATCGTGCTTGTACGATTCTGCAGATGAACATATAAAGAGAACTTGAAATGCTTAATCGGAGAAAATAAATCACTTTTAAATTGCAGAAATGGTCCAGATGTGTATTTTATAAGGAGCAAGACTCCGCGAGGGCTTTATCTTCACAAGTTTCGCATCGTTAGGTGTCCTGTGTCCTAGAACCGACCGCTTGTCAAAGGCTTTCCAAGCCGGCGACGCCTGCAGGGTTGGCTCCGGGGCTCCCTTCTCGCCGCCCTCACCCGGAGGGGGCCCGGCGGCGGCGGCTCCGTTCCTCACCCGGAGGGGGCGGTGGCGGGGAACGGAGCCGCCGCCGCCGGGCGCGGAGCCACAGTCCGCTGCGGCGGGGAGGTGCCGCCGAGCTGAGGCGCCGTGAGGCGGTGAGAGGGGCCAGGCCTGTGCCGGGAGTGGGCGGGCGCCGGGACGGTTGCGGGTGGAGAGGGGGCTCGGTGAGGTGATAGAGAATGGCGGGCGGGGAGCCTGTGTCCCGTATGAGAGCCGGGGCCGGGGGACGCCGCTTGCCCTGCTGCCGCGGGAGCTGGGGATACGCTGGGCAAGATGGCGGCGCCGGAGCCGGACGGGCAGCCGGGCGTCTGCCAGCCGTGAGGTGCCGCAGGCTCCGCTTTATCTCACAGCCGCCTCTTTTTTTTAGGGGGTAGGGGGTGTCCGTGAATTAGCAGGGGCTTAATTTGCAGCAGCATCGAGCGCAGCAAGTGGAGCTGAGGCTTTGCCGTGCATTGAACGTCAGACTGATGCAGTGCCCATCACTCTGAGGAAAAAAATTACATGTATCAGGTCTTGGGCATCATGAGTGAGATTATCTAAATTCGTCAGCACTGCAGACCCCCGCGCTGCCCCCGGCGCTTCCCACCCAGACCTGGGGAAGGTTGTACTTGTGGCGTGCTTGACGCTGTAACAACGGGCACCACAGGGAATCTCAGGAAAACAGCAGCAATTTTGCCTTCGGAGCAAGTTTCAAACAGAGTGGCTTGCAGGGGCCTGTGGAAAAGAGTGAATGATCACATCACAGCCAGATCCTTTCATAAAGGAGGGCAGAAATAAGGTTGCGCAGGCCACGGTGGTTCTGGTTTTTCCTACCATTTGGCATCATGGGGGGCTTGGCAGTGAAGTGCTCGTAGCACAGACTTGGGGGTGCAATTGCCAAATGTTCAAACAAAAGAAAAGGGAAACTGAAGCAGAGGGGAGCAGCTTTAATTATGTGTTACCTTAGTGACATGGATACGCGTTATCTCATGAGCGAGAGCCACGGGGTCCGTCACGTGCTGGATGTGCCAGTGGTGAGGACGTGTGTGTCTGCGCGATAAGCCCACGTCCCTGGCATTTCCAGGTGCTGGAAAGCAGCAAAGGAGCTGAGGCACGCACTCTGCTCCAGCCTCCGAGGGTGACGGACCTCCGTGTCTTCTTCCCGACCATCCCCTCCCTTCCCTGTCTCTGGTTCCACATCCTTTCTCCCTGGCCAGTCTCAGTCCTCATCTCACCCATTTGTCACCTGCCTCCTTCATCCCAATCTGTGATCCACTGCACCCCGCACCCGGAGCCCTTCTGCGGCTCCCAGACTCTGTGTCCCAGATTAACGCCCACAATCTCTTACCCATTTTTTCTCAATGACTACTCAGTTCCCAACGTCCTTGTCCTTCATTCACTACAGCTGTTGCTGAATCCACATTTTATCTTTTGCCTCTGAATAGGATAGGCTAAGCAGGAAAGTCATTGAGAGCCCTGGAGGACAGGCTTTCTGCTTTCAGGTCCAGCTATACAGCACTGCAGGTAGCGGTAAGTGGCCAAGACCCATTTCTCTTAACGTGCCCCTTAGACGAAAAACCCTTGGGAAATTCCAGTTCAGTTTCATCAAATCCCAACTGAGCAGCTTCAACCTTCAAATTTTCAAGGTGTTTGGGAAGATTCTTCTTACAAGTCACAAAAGCCACCACCTCAACCACCAATCTGAAGTCCTCCCTACCACCTAATTTCCAATTCCCTGCTTCAAACTTTGAGACTGTCAAAGACCTGCCACAATTTCTCATGAAGTGACCAAACTATCACAGAAGAACTCCTCGATAGTTACTCACTGCGCGCCACATAGCTTGGTGTTTGAAGTTTGACAAGGTTCTTAGCAATTGGAAACACGGTCTTCTTAAAGGAAACATCAGGTGACCTGGTGGCAGTAGCAGCCTTCCTGTGTCAGGTGGGAGTGGAGGAGGAAGAAACATTTCCTTGCAGAGCTCTGTAAGTTAAGGGTGACTTGGCCTTGAATAGACAGGATCCTGCACATTCATCTCCCAAAACTAACAGTCTCCCCTTGTGCTAATAGTCTCCCCTTGTCTCTAGACTTTCTAGTCTGGGGGAGCTCTGTGTACACGAAGGTATGTGCAGGCACATGAGTGCTGCGGAAAGAAGAGCAATGTGAGCCTTCACTACAGAGCACAAGAAGAGAAATTGCTTGGCAGCAGTAGGTAACACTCATTAACCGCATACTTTGCACAGTGAATGAAGAACAGAATTACACAGCAATACGGGAATTGTCTGCCCCTTTCTCTGTTCTTTGCCATGCAGCAGGAGCTTGCTTTTCCCCTGACTCAGGCTCACCGCTGGGTGTGAGCATCCTTGGGCTGTACCTGGCTGCGGTGGCTCGCTAATACATCTGCTTGGAAGAGATGCCTGGTTTGCACATTGAAAGGATAAACTGCTTATCCTGTTTTCTGTAATTCTGTCACAGAGAGCAAAAGCTCGTCTGACTGGTTTAACTTAAGGGTAAATACAAGGCAATGTGGTTGAAGGAGATAGAAAATGGAGAAGGGACTCTGAATCAGCTGATTTGTATCTAAAGGCTTTATTCTGCTTGCTCTGTCTTTCTAAAAATAATTTTTTTCTGGTTTGAAGAAATAAGCTATAAATGATACCCTGGCAAGAAGTGCATAAAATCTGACAGATGAATAAATTGTATTCTCCAGAGCTGTAAGCTTGAAAAGAACATTGCAGAGATAATGCATGTTCTTGGCTTGAGAGAAGTCCTGTCCATTAGAAATATACTCCTCTGAAGATTGATCTGAACTTTTGAGCTTTCAGTTGAATAATTGCTCTGTGAGATTTGAAATATTTTGAATTATTTAATTTCCCATTCACCGAAATTGAGTAACATTGCAGTTGGTGATTTAAAATGTTGTTGAATTAATTATGACATTTTGTTAAATTCCCTTTGGTCTTTCCTTTGTCAGTTTTTTATTTCAAAGACCTCAGCTAATGCAGAAAGCGTGTCACCCCAATACGGAGGACAGATGAGTCAGAGATTTGTCAGCTTCAACGGCCTTAGACCTACTTATGCCTACTAACTACCGTGATGCAAGTCTGAAGTGATGTTACTTGCATATTAAAGAGCAAAACTCGGAAAGCTAAAGCTTCCTTGCTAAGCTCTGTTCTTCTCACCCCCCTCTGACTTGCACTCCTGCTGCCCGACATGCTCCAAGCAGAATGGGTGCCACCAGCCCCTACCCCTTCCGGCAGGACCCACCACGTGAGCTCAAGTGCAGCATTTTTGGTCAAAGCTGGTTTAAATATTGATGCCTCAGACCACGGGCAACATAAACGCCTATGATCTGCCTCATCTCCAAACTGCAAACGAAACATGCTATCCATAGAAAAGAAGAAAGGCCTGCAGCCATGAGTTAGAGAATATATGATGGGAAAGGAAATTAAACCCTTGCTGATGATAGACCTGTCAAAGCCTTTTAGGTTGCGGCATGTTGGTCTGTAACATTTCAAATTTCCGCTGAAGGCAACTTTCCCCCTTGACTGTATCCTATAGCTTATTTTTGTGTAATCCCTCCAATTTTATTTTTCTCTGGCATAATTCATGGCAAGCTATTTATGGGACTAGAATAACTGTCAGCTTGGAGAAGTGACACAGTTCCTTCGGTATACAATGTGGGTTAGAAGGCTGTTAGAAGGTTGCTGTCCCAAAATGGATAGCGGTATACCTGTACATGAAAGGAGAAAAGGTTTGTTTCTTACTCCAGTTTCTTGCAATGAGTAGTCTAAGTTTAATTTCAGGATTCTGTATTCTCTTTCTGTTTTAGCTATGCTATGTTGTATACTAACATCATCAATACACTAAACATGCTCTTTCTTACTTGGATTTCCTATGCCTAATGTTATAGTTGATGGTTATTTTTAGATTATGAGAGAGTTATTGCTGTCATATAAATCCCCCTGAGACACTGGTTTTCATTTAAAAGGGCAAGTGCATTTGTTTTGTCTGCACTTCACTGCATGGGAGCAAAATTTATTTCAGACAAACGGTTCTTGCATATTTTTATATATCCTTTTATATGCTGTTCATTAACTTGAAACATCTTTCAATGAGAGAGCAAATCAATAGGCTAAACAGTAATTATCTCCCACAAATCACCTATCCTTGATAGAATAAGGCATATTTACAATTTCTTCACCACTGTTTGGTAGCAACCACTTCATGATAAAACAGAATGCTGGTCTTATGAGGTACAATCCAAAGAGAAGTCGTTATCTAAACAGGACTTCAAGAGCACGACATGAAATTTTTAAACAAAATGAAAAGTGAATTTATATTTTGGGCTTAGGAAAAAAGGTGAAAGCTGGAACTGAGAACAATTATAAACCTCTACTGAAAAAATCAGCGCGTGCTCATCACCTTGATGCTTGCAAGCAGATTCAAAAAAATCTCCGCTCAACAGCAGGTGCCCACGTGAAGGAAAAAAGCAATCTTCCCCTAGGATTCAGTCCTCAGTCTAACCACCACCTGCTGTTTTTTGAGAGAGGAGTTATCCCTGGAACACTGCATTTGCATTGTGTCTGCTAACGTCAAGGCTTAGCACAGGACAAAAACATCATGAATTTAGCAGAAGTACCAATTCAGATAAGTACAGGCTCAGCTGTTGCTAAATTGGCAATTATAACTAGATAGTCTCTGCTCCCCCGCCATCATCATTGTCGGCGCTGGAAGTTTTGTCTCAGTTCAGTGAGTATCCTATTTTGTAAGCTCTCATTTGTCTTCTGTTTGACAGCTTACAGTGATTTTGTCTAGCTGTACTGATGAACTGCTGTCAATGGAAAAAGCACCAACCACCAGAGGCAAACGAGAAGGATTAGCCAAAATCTACAATTCTTGCAGTTGGAAAATGGGGAGATTAACTATAAAAGGACTGAACCAGAATATGAGATCAGATCATCGTCTCAAATACTCCATGTGTTCAGGATTGCAAATCCACATCCAACTGTCTTTATCTCTTTAAAAGTAACTTTTCAGCACAACCTTAACTACTGGCAGGAGCAGCAGAAGCAGGAAAAAGAAAACACAGTGCTGGCAAGTCCCAGCATTTTACCTGCTGGGAGCCTAGATCTGCTTTCAGATAATGCAGAATTTTAGAATTCCAGCATCTGCTCTAGGCTTAGATTGCAACCACAGCTGTGATAAGGAGGGATGATCTTATTCTAGACATGATATGAAATCTGTATCTTTTTTCTGCCAAGCAGTTGGTATGGTTCCAGAATCCTGCCACAATACTCTCATTTGTATCTTTTGTTATTTTGCAGGCTCTGAGGCTAACCTGGCCACTGTAAAGCTGTTGCACTGTGGTCTGTCAGCATTTTGGTGTCAGAGCCTTAAAATGCACCACTAAAGATAGAGGATTTTTAAATAAAAATATTGTACCTGCTGGGGAAAAAAAGTGCATGAAGCTTGCTCAATAGAGCAGATTAGTCTCAACCCCATCCTCACTTGAAGCAAGTAAGAGCTAACTCAGCTATCTGCGTTTAGGATGTGCTTTCACTGCAGAGTGATGGCAAAGGGCACCCTGTGCCCTTTATGCCTTTGACTCTACTGCGTCATTCGTGGGCCTTTCCTATGCCCTAGAAGAACTGGACTTGCCTTCCCTCCCAGTGGAAGAGAGGTACTATTCTGCCAGCCTGGCTCCAGTACAAAGTACTGGACTTTCAGGTCAGCCCAAAGCTTTGTACTTGCCTAGTGCCCCAAGAACGGACCTTTGGTGCAGGTATGCAACAAGCTGGCACCATCTCAGGTGTGCAGGTCCATTTTTTGTATGTATCATTACATAAAAGGGAAAGAGGGTCTCAGCCCAGCTCTGAGTTTTCTCCCAGCAGTCCTTATACCTATCCTGCTGCTTGAGCTGGGAGCAGGTTACGCTGCTGCCTGGATGAGCTGTTAGCAGCAAGTGGTGGTCAGGCCCCAGGACAGGGGCATCTGCTGTGGACTGCAGGTGCTTCCTGTGGAGGCAACTGAGCCTAAAGGCAGGAGCAACAGGGTCTCACCCAAAAGAATCCCACTAGGATCCAGCAATCATGTGGAAAGTAGGAATGGGCAAGGTGCAGTACAATTTGAAGTATCAGGTGGCATATCCATGGCTTATTCTGTCACAAAGTTCCTCCGTGTGCATCTGCTCATCCAGCAAAGACCATACCTGAGCTGTGTAACTGCACCTTGAACCAGCTGAAATTTAATCTGCAAGAACATCCAGCTGTGACAAACTTGTCAAATATGCTCGAGAAACCCCACTCCTCCATTGGGATTGACAGTTTATGTTGTCAAGTGCTTGCTTTGTTTCTATCGATGGAAAACGGAATTTGTTTATAGGACTTCTGGGACTGAAAAATCAGATTCTGCAGGTAAAAGTGACCCTGCAGTCACTGCCTCACACTTCATCCCTCACACTTCAAAAAGGCAGATTTTGTTTTGTGTGTGTGCATGGGGGGGTGGTATAAACTGATTAGATGTTTCCTTTTTTAATGCTAATATATTTTAAAAGACAAAATGAACTATATGAACTACTCAAGACACAGCACCAAGTTCACTTGTTAATAGTACTAGAATTTAACTTCATTGTGCACTCTCCCCATCCTTCTGCTTCCTTACCGATCGGACAGGGAATATTAACTCATGTTACTGTATTTTGATGGTGATACTGTTCAGTTCCTCGGCAAGTCAGTTAGTAAAGAAAGAGACTTGACTTTCAAAAAAGGGTTGTTACAGAGAAAAGATCTTTTGAAGCCATCTAATTACATCTCAAAAATGCAATAATAAGGAAAGAATCTGCTTTGGGAATACAGGAAATGTTAGGATGCAAAAATACACCACTCACTTTTGGAGTCTGCTTGCCATGTGCCATATAATTGTGGTGCATATTTGATTTATCCTAATTATATTTCAGTATATTTATTTGCTTTCTGACTGGAGCAGAACTGCCACATACTGAATTCAGCTTGCTAATGCCTTTTGTGCCTTTCCTGTGGTGCATGGTATCACAAGCCTTGTTCTTTTAAAAACAGAATAGAACCAAAACAAAACGAAAAAACCACCATCCAAGCTGCACATCATGGCTGATGTATAAATACTCAGTTTCTTATGGTCACACTCATATGTATGCAAACGTGTTTTAACATTGGCTCAGTGGCTGCCATTCGTAAGAATAGAAGTTAGGTGCAAGAAAAGGATTACATGGCTTCCCAGATGATGATTATGCAGCTGCCAAAAGGGATGAATTCAAGTCTTATGCAATGCTTTTAAAAACACTTTGTTAATTTGCTCCTGAGGAATATCCAGATGCAACTGATTACCCTGTAATGAGGCTCCTAAAGCTGACCATCCTACAGGCTTTTGAAGGTGTCCAGTTTATTATACAGAATGATTTGTTTTGACTTTCTTTAAACTCTTCATATGTGGATGCCATAAATGGTTGTATTCCTCAATGATGAGACACTCTTAAATGAAGTTTACGGGATTTAATTAACATGGTAACAAGGACAAATAGGATAACTATGGAAGACGCATTCTGCTTGTCAGTTGCAGGTTTGCAAATAATTACTTATATAACATCTGAATACCAGCTGCAACAAATAAGGCTTTTGGCCACCATTTTGACAGTAAGAAGCTAGTAAAGTTAGTTAATACATGTATCTCACGCACTTTTGGGAGGTGTCTGCAGTATTGTTTCCCATTCTGACAACCTCCTATAATCACACTACCTGCAATTACAGTTTTCCATGCAGGGATTTTTCCCTATCTTGGTACTTAGTTAAAAAGACTGAAGCACAGAGAGCTCAGTGCTGCAAGCTGCACGGTATTGACGTTTGCAGAGGATGTACTCGAGATTTGTGCTTGGCCAAGAAAGGCCCCATGATGCTCAGATTTTTGAGGACACAAGATGATCCCTGACATCTGGGGCAATTTCCATGGTGTGTTACTGGAATAGTCTCTAAAATGTCTCCACAGATTCCACTAGTAAAGCTGTTTTATATTTTTCTTGGTATTAATCTGTAGATTAGGACAAAATATAATAATGACTCTACTGTTTAAGTGTTATATAAAAGGATTCCAAGACATAGTGTATGTGATTTAGCTCAGCAAGAATGGAAATGCTTTGAGCAGGAGCTGCTGAGAGGAGTGTTATGGACTGTCTGTGATCACCTACTCCGACTCTATCCAAAATAGCTTAAGACCTGAAGGCTCAGGAAATACACATACATTTTCTGTCATTTGGCACAGAAGTAGCTACATGTAGATGTTATAAATGTATTTAAAAAAAATAAATGAGTCTCACCAGAAGAGCTTTCACTTTTGAGCCCCTTTAGAAAGAAAAATAGAACAACTCTGTTCATAAAGAATCTAGAGCTGAACAAAGAAATGCAAGCACCCATACTTTTGGAATCACTTGTGAATTTACTCCTTAGGTTAGTTTGCATTTTCATTCCTCTTTGAAATGAGAAGGAAAAAGAAGCCTAGTTACCGGCAAGATGGTATGCAACTTAAATACATATCACAATTCTCTGTCTGCGATAGGATACGGCGCTTGGTAATGCGGGAAGGTTAGTTGCATTGCATGGTATTTAATTTATGCTAAGTGGAAAGCACTTTCATTTTTATAGTACCTTGAAATTTAACAATGCTCTGGGGTAGAGAACCCTGCAGTTAAAAGATACCATTGCTTTTTCAAAAGAAACCACTGACAGTACAAAAAGCCACTGCTTTGCATTTAAAAGGTACCAAAGAATTTAAGAAAAAACTGAAACCTTTGTTTAATGAAGTTCAGACCGAATTATCCTTATAGGTTAGCAACAATTTTCTATGCCCCTCTCAGCAGTCAAAAGAATTGCTATTTTATTGGTTATGAGAAATCCCACTAGCCATGCATAGCTTGGTAGTGAGGAAATTTGGTCCAAGTTTGAGATTCAGTATGTCAAAATGGCATTTTCTTCTACCTCTGAAATGATCTTCAATTAAGTTTTTATTCCTTCAATCCCCCCCCCAAAGGCTTTCATCATGTAACTTGCGCTCCGTAGAGCTTCTGCAATGCTTCTCATCCAGAGGGAGTTATTATAATGTTATGTATATTTAACCAACATCTGTCTTGGATTAAAAGAAAATATAAAAATCCCCAAAGCTGAAGTGCAAATATACTGAAGAAGCAGGACCTTCCTCCTGCTCTGTGGTCTTGTTGTTTGAAACAGAGTAATACAAGAAGCTCATGCAAAAGTAATGCTGCGAACTATTACTAGGAACAAACTCAGAATTACCCATGGAATCTTAACCTAGAACTATGCAAGGGAGGTAAGGTGGCAGAGATTTTCTTCTATCAAGTTAGTCAAACACTTCTGAACCAGCTACCATTTTGCTGTAGGAAAAAAACAAAAACCACTCAATTTTCATCAAAATAAAAACATTTTTGATTCTGTGCTATCTTATGTATGCTATCTTCTGTGCATGAGAAGTGTCTGGAAAATTGGTAGGGGGAGGCTCTTGCAGAGGTAGTGAGTAGGGATATTGGCTCCTTGTAATGATTCATGGCAAAGAAATGACAATTACTGTATGTCTAAGGACTATTTTGTGAGTAAATACTCAGATCAGTGTGTTCCTTTATCAGCTCCCATTCACTGCAGCTAAGTGTTACTGGGTTGTAGTAAGACTGGAGGAGCAACTGACAAATACAAAATACTCAAAGCATCAAGCTGTGCATGCTGTATCAGAGTGGTCTGAAGCTAGAAATAAGTTACATAATTTATTTTTAAATAAGCATAGTACTTCCTATGGAGGCCCACTGCTTAGGCAATTGCTTTTCCATGGCTTAGTCATCCGGCATTAAATGAGGTGCCTGCAAGATATGTTTTGACAGGTGCTGCTGAGCTGTTTAGTTGAGGCAGTTTCAAGTCATGTCTGCTATTTGCTTTTAGTAGTTGTGGAATGGAATTTTTCTACTGAACTACGTACTATAGTACAACCAGAAATAACTGCTTTATGCTCACAATTCAGAGGTGCAAAAGCAATTAAATATCCAGAGCATGTGAATAACTGGCAAGAATGGACAAAGAGGCCACAGATCTTCAAACCTTCTTGAGGTATAGGGGCCATGATCTAATGGAGATAGTTCATCCCTGTTTACAGAACACTTCCCCCCCCCTCGCAGTAATATTCTCTCTATGCACATGCCTTGTGACTGTTGCCTTTCTGGAAAGTGAGCTATATTACTCAAGCTCTTGAATAAGGCCTTGAAATGAATTAATAAAGCCTACCCTGGACCTCTATGAATTAGTAAAGCAGAAAGAATTTGAATAGTTGAAATGCTGGGCAAGCTTTGGCACAAATACTTCAAGTTTTACAGCTTATTCCAATAGAGCAACCTGCTAAATGGCAATGAAGAAAGAAGTCTTGGCCTGAGTGCCTACAAGAATTGAACCAACTCATTAAGGAACACTGGCTTCTGATTTCCCCAGATTATGCTGGAATTTAGTGAAACAGATTAAAGTGAGAATCTCTCCCCAAGTCACAGCAAGTGTGTGAGACTAGTGGAAGATGATGTGCCTTTTCAGTCAACAAGGTTAGAAGATGGTAGTTCAGGTATTGAGAGGCTGTAAGGATAAGGAGGATGATGTACTGCTAGATTCAGTGGTGTACTCTGAGTACATATGAGAAGAGTACTTATTTACGGCATTAAGTTAAATATCAAGAAGTATGTGTGGTTTCTTGAAGCACCGAAGTTTTTTTCCCCCAGAAAACCCAGGTAGAAACAGTAAGAATAAATTGTCAATAACTCATGGTAATAGAAGAGTCAAAGGTCTCAGTTTAGGGAAGTGGAACTAAAAGTAAGCAAGATGGCAACAGCTGAATTCCTCAAATGTTAAAGTGAAAAGAAATTAAGCCATTTAGATTAGTGAAGAAGAAAGCAGATAATTAACACTGCACAGCCTTAATGTTTTTAGGTCATCTTAAATACTGCCTGCATCAAATTCTATTTAGTTGACAAAACTGCAAATAGAGTTGATCCTGACAGCGTGTAGTAGTCTAATAGATCAAACTGTTGCCTCAGTCCTAGCAAGAACCGTTTTCCAATATATTGATATTTACATGTACTTACTTATAGCCAAGAAAACTTTAGTACAAGTTTTTTATTTATATACACACACATAAATATACTGAATTAACAACAACTTCTGAAAATTCAGGACAAAGGCTAGTTTCCATAAACAGTTCCTCTCCCAGGCTAACACACTAGTTAACTGTCAGCCTCCTTGAAGTTTCTTTCAATCTAACAAGTGCCATCCCAGTCAAGTAGCCACGTGTCCCCATCTTTTGAGAAAAAATAGGATGAAAATTAAGGTGATGAATAACACTTAACATGCCAAAACAGAATCACTTCCATTTTAATCACTCTTCAAAACCAAAACTTACTCTCAAACTGCACAGAACTAATGAATACTCAACTACTTTTTGGGTTTGGATAGTAAGTTCTGTTTTACACTGTGTAGAGCAGAGTAGTGACTTTGCAAGGGCAAGAGGAAGAGGCCTGTTAGTGAGAAGACAACTGCTAAGACTGTTTTCCAGAATTTCCTAGCTTTTACCTATGATCTTATCTCATGCTTTCCTCTATCAACCCCCACCCCAGCATGCTTTAAAAAAACAAAACAACAACCAACAAAAAAACCAAACACAAACCAAAACCAACAACCAAAAACCACATCAACACAAGTTTCAGCAGCAGTTGCCTACTAGAAAAGAATTCCAAAACCAGACTTGTTAGTGAAACTGGCATTTGTACTTTAAAAATGGGAAGCAGGAACTGTTAGCACAGCGTTTCTTATGAGAACAGATAACATGACTGTACTCAGTGATGTGTTAAACAAATTTGATTCTTCAAAAAAGACGACCTGAATAGAAAGTGGCATGGACATAAACATTAAACACATGGTTCCAAAAGCAAGATTACTGATGCAACAGTAAATGATCCATGACCTCTGTAGTTCTACTTCTCCCACCCAGTTCTCTCCATCAGTAAAAAACTGATGCAAACAAAGAGACATACTTGTCTGTGGTTATTCTAAAAAGCAGCTAGTAAAAAGCTGCTCCAAACACCCTCAAACACCTACTCCATAAACTTGTCCAAGTTCCACAGTATGCATTTAAAAAAGGGGAATCCTCACAGCTGCCACAATAAACATTATGCAGCTGAAATCCTAGTAACAATTGTGTCCTCAATTAAAATACATAATTCTGACTGTAGTCACAATACCTAAGCATATCTTTTCTTTCAAGAACAGAATTACTCTAAGTGCTGGAGAGGCCTTAAATAGCTACAGGGTTGGATCCTTCTCTGAGAGCCAAGGGAGACAGCTAACTTTTGAGAAAACTGCAGATGAGGAGGGAACTAATATACTTCAACTCATGCAAATTGTTACGAAGAAAAGCATTTGCAGGGGAAAGAGGATGAAGGAAAGAACCACCATTCAAAGAAAAAAAAGTGAAAAGTATAGCAGGGTTCCATCTAAGTCTAAGAGTTTAAGATAGGAGGGGAGAGAGAAGGGGCAAAGCATCTATGTATTTACGTAATGACAGCTCAGATAATTTGTGCCTTTACATTGATGTAATGGAAGGCTAAGAGAAACCAAGCTACAGATAAGAAAGTACCCTGAGAAATGCTAGATAACATTTCATATTCCTTGGTGTGAAAGTAATGGGACATAAATTAGCCATTAGTGAAAAAAGAAAGAATACTTCCTACAGCCAGGATTATCTTTCTCAATGAAGAGGGAACAGCGTATTCCCCAAATAAATGCTGCACATCAGCCGACCCAGAGGTATGTAGTAACTTCCAATCCCAGTTCTGTATTACCAGAAGTTGTTCATTGCAACAATTCTTTTGCTTTAAATGTTTGAGAAATGCATTCCCCTACATCGTTTATTGATCACTAGAGAGGAGGGGGGAAAAAAAAAAGAAATGTAAATGTAAGTTTAAAGTCTTATAGTGATTCTTCCTCCATCCCCAAGACATTTCTTTAGGCTATCAACTTAAAATTAATTATATAAATCCTTAGATATGCATTAAACAAAACACATTTTTAATTCAGAAGTTTTGCTACAGGCTTTTGTTCAACTGACAAAATACACTAGGGAGTGTAAAAAATATTTATTCAACCTAATTCAATGCAACTATAATTTGCAATACTTAAAAACAAGATTTACAACAGAGTAATGACCTTTTGCTACTCAGGTGAAATAATTTTATAATCCATACAGTATTTTTATAATTGTATTTTTACAATAGCTTTAACTTCCAGAGGAGACAACGAGCTTTCCCATGGAACAAGGTTCAAACCCACTAATTTGCATCATTCAATTCTTCATGAGACTTTAAAAAACAGTAATAAATTGGTTGGAAATCTATACAGTGAAGACCACTGAAAAGCTGTTTTCTCGAAATGAGGAATTCTGTAAGAAATACATATTATATTGTTTCAAGACTATCATACAGAAAGCAGCAACTTTCACAGGTTGCTACTCTATATTTAGAGTTTTTATATAAAAGTGAGCCCACTAAGACAAATATAATCAGCAGACTTAGAAGATTATAGTAATTCTTCAGTTAAAGCAAGAACCTCAGAAGTATCTGATATTAATTGAATGTATAATTTTCAATACCTGTATAGTTTTTGAATACTAGTTGGTCATTATATACACTTTTGTACAGTTCTAAAATATTACATCTCAGTAATTAAGATAAACATACTATAGAAAAGGTACCATATTTTGAATTTCTCTAACATACATTATTGCAGTCAAATATGAAGTCCATTCTGCATTTACTTCATTTCTGGTGAAAAGAAATATTTACTTATGAATACTTCCACTAACAGATTTTATTTAAACCTTTTCCCATGCATTTAACATACTAATATGAACAACAAAAAAAAACCCCAGCTTTGAAAAAAACAAATTGTTGTTAAGAAAAAACTTCAAGCACTAAATCTAGGTTAGGTCTTGTATGAGTATTAAATGGCCATATTATGTTTGTCAAAATTTAACTTCACAAAACAGTTAATTTCTGTTGAAATTAAGTTTATAAATACATCAAATAACTGAAGTGCTAATGTCTCCCTCAGCTGGCTACTTTGAACATATTGTAACAGTAAAGCTTACTGTATAAATAAACTCAGTTTATTACACATTTAAGATTTATCCTTTAGTCCTTTACAGAATGGAGCCAGGTAGTCTGAAGAGTGTCTAGCCTGCTGGTATGTACCATGCTCAGATTAGGTACCCCAAGTGTAGTGTCACCCCCTTCCAGCCGATCCTTCCACTAGAGCTGGTACAGGCAGAAAAGAGCCTAGTCCTGGTACAGAGCTGAGGCATGCACCCAGGTCTGGAAGTTTAGAAGGGTGCCCTAATCTGTCAGTTTAAATGTAGCTTTAGTGTCCAATGTCGTTTCCTCACACTTCTACCGCTCTTTGTAATTTTATGGATATTTACATAATCAAAAGGAACGTGAAAACTAAACAAGTGCTCTAATACTTAACTACAAAATAAGCAACTGAAATTTACTTCCCCCCATGTAATTATTGTACTGTGGAGGAAAAAATGCTATCCAGCACCAGTTACAAAACAGTAAAAGAGCCATGAGAAAATAACACTAGGCACTGCAGAACATACAACAGGGCAGTAAAAATTATCAGTAATAAAATAAGTCACCTGGAAGCCATGCTAATTTCAACACCTAGTACTTAGGTGGCTAAAGCTGACACACGAGGCCTGTAGAGAGTGATCTATCTTCTCCTTTCTCTGGCCAGTCATTTGAGTATTTTACACTCCCTGTTTGATACCAGCAAAAACCAGAGAAATCTTTATTGACTGATGTCCCCCAATTACTTCTCCTTGGTAACGACTGACATTTCCTTTTTAAAAAAAATTCCCTTCACTGTGTGAAATGCTGAACTGGATGATAGCATGGGTATGAAAACACATATAGAAGAGGCATTTGGATATAGCCTACATTAACTACAAAATTTAAAATGTTCTTGTTCTGTAGTTGATGCTTTTTTTTCTCCATTCAGCATATTGGCTCAAAGAAAATAATTCAGACGCCTGTTGCCCAACAGAAATACCCAAAAATAATGAAAGCCAAGTCACATTCTTAGGTTCAGTGGTTGCTGAAAGGATTTACCCTGCCACAAGACAGTGCTTTATTATATTTAAAGAAAAAAAAAAATAGGAGCAGCAACTTATCACAATTCTCCACTACTGTGCAATAATGATGGAACCAATACAACATGGAAACCTGTTAGATGAGACTGTATGCCATCTGGAGATCACAGCCTTATGCTCCTTCTTGCTCAGGATAATTTAAAATTTTGCGGTGAGCTTGGCGCAAATATTGCTGCTGTTTGAAGTAAACCTTAAAAGCTCCTTTTATAGCAACAAAAGCAATTCCACCCTGAAATAGAAAGATATTTTGAAAACCTGCACACTTCAGTGTCATACCATTGCAAATGTTCTTCTTAAAAATTTCTGGTCAAAGATTTATTTTCCAATCATATAGCATTCTCTTTTGAAGTTTAGCTAATTAGGACAATTCTAAATGAGTATCTCAAAGTTTTCTGTCACAATGCACTATTACAGAGGTTAGTGTTACTTAAAGGGATTACATACTGGATCTATAAAACCTTTTGAAAGCTTTTATTTGCTCAGAAGTCTGACAAATATTTTAAAAACATCAAAATACATCCTATTTAAAGAAAAAAGTAAAATGTAGATATGTATCTGCTTTTCTCTCTTCTCTGAATATATACTATACACGACACAAGGCATAATACTAATTACTATTCTATAATCACTGTGAAAGAGTCCACTTGCCAAAAAGTGAGATAAAATCTATTTTTTGTAAAACAAACTTTTTTTTCAGAATGTTTATCTCAAGTCCTCAATGTAAGAAGAGACACTAAGCCACCTTTAGTCTGCATGAACCATTGTAATATCACTGTTTCTTCCGTATGGAAGAGAGGGGTGCATTAACATATTGGAATTGAAAACAGGGGTGAAGTGACAGTCAGATGACCAGGGATACCACCTTACCAAACTCAGTGTGCTTCCCCTTGAAAGGCTTCCAGCCAGAGAGGTTATTCACAAAGGAAGAGACTGTCTCCTCTCTTTGTCTTCCCCCCTCTATGGAGAGTTTATTTTTCTCTCCTTACTAAAATAAGTAACAAAGGGATTCTCTCAAAGAATTAGTAAACAGAAGCTAATATGAAAAGGTTGATAATATAAACCCCAGTCTTCCCTTGCAGAGATTGTTCTTAGAAGATGCTGATTCCTCATCTTCATTATCACCCTTGATTACTGCTAAGATCTGCCTAGATACCAGATACAAGTTTCAGCCTTGTCTAGAGTTGAGATTAGTTTCAATCACAAGGACAAAGTCTCTCACACACGTGATGCTTATCCACTGCCAAGACAGGCAACCTTAAAAACCTTCTTCCCTTAATCAAATGGCACTCAAG
Organism: Calonectris borealis; assembly: GCF_964195595.1. Classification (NCBI taxonomy): domain Eukaryota; kingdom Metazoa; phylum Chordata; class Aves; order Procellariiformes; family Procellariidae; genus Calonectris; species Calonectris borealis. Next base: position 26,453,756 of record NC_134318.1, read on the forward strand.
TTCTAGATCAATTTATGTTCCTTTTTACTTTTTCTCCCTCCCCCCTCAACACTTCATATTCCTATATTATAATCGTTTATGAAACAAACAATACTGAGTCTTACCAAGATTGTCCTTTGTAAATTTGAGTTAACACTGCTGAACATCAGCTTGCCAACTATCGTGGCAATAGTAGGGAAAACTAGAGCTCCACATAGAATACGTGTAGCAGAGACATGATCTGCCAAAGGGTTGGCCTCTGCTGGAATACGAGGAACAGGACATCCAATGCCTAAAGGGGATGAGAGTGGGGGAAGAAAAGGTTACATAGCCACTTCCTCAAACAGAACACAAAGCACATTAGTGCCCACCCCCATGCCATTATAAATCTATAGCCCAATTACTTTGAGAACTATCCCTCTTCTCAGTGAATATTCTCTTTCCATTAAATGACTATTCATTTTTACTTTCAAATAAGACCCATGATTTTTAGTAGCTTGTTTTGTTACTAAGGCCTTAATTGAAACCATCCTCCTGCTCCTCTTGCCCCAGCTTTCTCACTAGGTACTATGCAAACACAATCTAAATAGACTGAACATAACAGAGGGAAGCTGTTACCACTTTTACTTAAGAATGGCGAAAACTACTCGCCTATCCTCATCTCCTAAAGGCACCAATTCAAGCTTGGTATTTCCTTTTAAATATAATCACATTACCTGGAAATATGCTGTTCAAAATTTGTAGCTTATTAGAGTATTTGCGCCACAGTCTGAGCACATAGTCCTCCCAACGAATCATCTTGCCCAATATTAACATGACTGGGATAGTGGGAAGTCCAATCAAAAGAAATAAAGGATCAGCTCTCTCCATGACATCAAGACCTTCTTTGTGACCCACAACCTGGTAAATATGTATACAGTTGACAAACAACAAAGACCACAACTGAACAAGGAATATAACTTATAAAAATTCTAGTTTGTTAGGGTCTGCCCACCACATTTTAAGTTAAAGAAAAAAAATACAATACTGTTTTACCTAACGTACTCGTTTTCCCGTTGCATCCTTGGTTGCTTATCAAGTGAAATGCAGACGACCTACCAGCCCTAATTTGCAAGTCATTAATCGTGCAGCAAGCTGTAACACAATTCCTTACCATCTCAAGAAAAGTTTCATGTGCTTTTGTAGAGTAAAAGTTTAAACATCTGAAATAACAAAATAGCATGCTTTCCAAAATGCACAGAAAAATTTACCATTTTAGAATGATGAATTCTACTCTCAGAAATTGATTAGATACTAGTCTTTAAAGGATAAATTGATAGCAACTATCTCAGGATGTTTTAATAAAAAATTTCTGTTATTTTGGAATACCTTATCCAACAGAGATCACAGTATTGAAAAGTATTGTTTCTCTAGACAATGCAGGAAGAGGTACATTATTTTCAACTGTAGTAGAAATAGCAGCATATCTTCACTTGTACTTTATTTTTAAATGTGGTTAGTGCTACAGTTTTAAAAGACAGTCATTACCAATGTGTCTAAACCTTTCTACTGGCACATAAAAAAAAAATCAGACTTTGCAGTTTATAAAACATACGTATTAAAACTGTAACAGAACAGTGCATTATATTTTCCTAAGAAGTACATACTTTCTATTTTAAGTAACTAACTCTAATAGGGCTGAGGAAAAAAAAAGAAATTAAAGTGGTAGATATCCTCTGGAGTTGTCTCACTTTAAGAATTACTAAATGCTAACAAAGTCCTTGAAGAGCATCTAGAAAGAATGGGCTCTTTCGATTTTTTCTGTAAGAATCCAGGAAGACTAAAAACACAAAAATAGTGTGCTGGTTTTGGCTGGGATAGAGTTAATTTTCTTCCCAGTAGCTGGTATGGGGCTCTGTTTTGGATTTGTGCTGGAAACAGTGTTGGTAACACAGGGATGTTTCAATTACTGCTGAGCAGCGCTTGCACAGAGCCAAGGCCCTTTCTGCTCCTCGCCCCACCCCACCAGCGAGGAGGCTGGGGGGGCACAAGAAGCTGGGAGGGGACACGGCTGGGACAGCTGACCCCAACTGACCAAAGGGATATCCCATACCATACGACGTCACGCTCAGCATATAAAGCTGGGGGAAGAAGAAGGAAGGGGAGGACGTTCGGAGTGATGGCGTTTGTCTTCCCCAGTAACCGCTACGCGTGATGGAGCCCTGCTTTCCCAGAGATGGCTGATGGGAAGTAGTGAATGAATTCCTTGTTTTGCTTTGCTTGCATGCGCAGCTTTTGCTTTACCTGTTAAACTGTCTTTATCTCAACCCACGAGTTTTTTCACTTTTACCCTTCCAATTCTCTCCCCCATCCCACTGTGGGGGAGTGAGCGAGCAGCTGTGTGGGGCTTAGTTGCCGGCTGGGGTTAAAGCACGACAAACAGTAATTACTACATTTGTCAGGCACTGAATTTTCTGATGTATTTTCATTGATTTCTTGTTTTTTCCACAAATGCAAAAAGATGCCAAGTCTTCACTTGCACAAAACTTAGAATTAGGTGGTAAGAACATGCAACAATAGCAAAATTTTTTTTAAAAGCAGTACTTCTGGAATAGGTGGGACACTGGGAAGAGGTAGGGTAACGTACCACAGTACCTTCAAACTGTACTTTTTAGCCTTACTTTGAAAACAGTTCTATTTTATTCTTCTAGAACAGGAAGTTATGTTATACACCACAGCCTTTAAAAATAGGGATAACCAATATTGTTGCCACCAAAAGATTATTCCTTCAAAAACATTCTGCATTTGTCTTCCAGCATCTTCGCTATCTTCCATCCAAATTGTGATAACTGATGCTATCATTTTTCTCCTTATAGTCCTTGTCCATCAAAAAAAGCCTCAGTATCTTGTCTTTTCTGCTTTAGATTACTATTTCTGTTTTCAGTAACCCCGTATTATTTGTTACTGACTTAGCTACCACTGTAGTCACAATGTCAATTCTGTATTTATTTTTCTCCGGCTGAAGCTTAACCTTTAAAAATAGCTTTTGTGCTTCTCTCTGGCCCTTCAGCTGAAGGAAAGGAGTCTGAAATGCATCAGGAAACAAGTTGTATTAAATCTAGCAAATCTGGGGTGGCAAAAGGGGTGGAAAGTTCCCCTCCACTCCCAGTTTAACCTCCTCCATTATAAGTAAAAATAAGTTACTCTCTTACCCAGCGTGCCATCCATATGATCAAAAAAACATTACATCAGAGGAAAATACATAATTCTTCATACCTGGGATTTGCCCAGCTGTCTAAACTAATGTAGATGTGAAGCTGTAACCATGCAGTTGTTCAGCTAGACCCACAACTTGCCTTTGCTTAAGGCCAGATCCTCATTTCAAAAGCCAAGCAACTACAGAAAGGAGCATTTATCTTTCTATTTGGTTATGTAGTTCTAGAGAAGCTAAAAAGGTCATCTAAGTTCCTACAGAAGAAGGCTCAGTGTAGCAGTGAGCAAGGAGATAAGGACTGGTACATTTCACGAAGTCTAGTTGTAGTATTAAGGTGGCTGCAATGTTCCTGTAAGGGCCACAAGAAGAACAAAATATCAGATGAGGAAATTCCTAAGTGTACCATTCTGTAATAGAGAGACTCATCCACTGGAATGAGGAGGTATTGAAAGTCATTATACATCACTTATGCAGCTGCTTGAACCTGGCGACACTGGTACCAGGCAGACTGCATCAACTCATTTGGGCTCCACTTCAACTAGTTGTCATAACATTTCTGCTATGAGATCATGTACAAAGAGAACCAAAATAGCACACAATCTTGAGACAGAGTGACTTGTAGAACTGCAGGGAAGTACCACACAGTTCAAGAAAAAGTATTGCCATATGACTTACATGGTTGTATATTTAAAATTAGAACTGTGTAGAGGAATACTTATTAGCACACAGATTTGTTAATTCTATCTACAACTGAATTAGCATCAGAAATACTTTTATGCTTTCAGGCAAAACACAGGTTATGGGCTTGATGTAAGAATCAACAACTAAAATGGTAACAAAGGTCCTTCCAGTTGTACAATCTATGAAAACTCTTGTCTTGTAGTTGAACTAGGACAGCCGTAAACAAGTCTTTCCATAGTTAATAGTCTACCACCTGTCAATGTTATTTTTATATTTAAACAGCAAGTTCAGAAGAACAAAAGTAGGAAAAATAAGGGTTTTTTTCCCCTTTCAACTAACCATACAGTCTGAAGTAATTAAAAGAACATACTATTAATTTGCAGTGTTTTTGCATTAGTTGTTTATGCATGAATTGCACCATTCAGAGCATGCATTTTCCTTTATACAATAAAAAAGTGGTAGGACTGAAAAATTCACCACGTCTCAACCCTTTGAATGTTACCAGCAAAATTTTTCTACAGCTGAAAGAGATTATTCTCATGTCTTTTCTGAAGAATTAGACTACCCGTTACTAGTAGTTAGGTGGTAACGGCACCTCTTCTGTACAAATAGAAATGGGTTCACTAGCCTGCCATACAAAGGGCAGCCAGCTGCAGTAGTAGTGAATTTTGTTAGTTGCAGACTGAACCACTTGGCTTTATACAGTATGATCAGTTAAAAGTGAAAAGCTTTCTATCCACCCATCTTGAATTCACTTGTTAACTACACTGAAAGTGCTGAAAGCAGCTAAATCATGGTTTAAGCCAAGGAAAGAGGAGGCTTAATTAATTGACTTTTTCTTTTGAAAACTTGCTTTCAAAGCTGGTAAGAAGAGGGAATACCTGCATCACCGTCACTGCTCCATATGTAACAGCTGTCCAGTATATAGAGCCCACCATTATTCCAGCTGCAGCAAATGGACATGCCTTTGAGATCAGTCGATCTGCAAGATCCAAAACGTAAACAACTGGACCTATGATAAAGGAAAAGTAAGGTTTCAAGATATATATATATAAAAAAAGCATACTGAAGAAAGCTCTCGGCCTCTATCACTGATAAGAAAGAAAGAATGAACCTGGCAAAAGGCAAGTCTGACATCCCACACATGCTGTTTAAATGAGAACATATAATTTAAAAGCTACTAAGCTAAACTTATAACTTACTTCTACCTACCATTGCATTCACTGCAACATGTTTCTGAGAGATTAGTATACCAGTTAGAGCACTGACTAATTTACCCCCTAAAGTCGACTAGCTTCCTTTGTGTTGAATCAGAATTGTTCTGTTGTAGAAACCAGTTTAGGCTTAGTGTCTTTTTTGTTAGATATTTTAGTTTTCAAAAGGAAGAAATACTAATTATTTGTAATGTACTTCACATGCTTATCTTTGACAGCTTCACCTGAGAATTCTGTCACTAAACTATCCTGCTCTACAGTAAAAAGTAGTACAGTCAATATGAAAGATTCCTTCCACTGGAAGAGGCTGCATTCAATATTTTTAGACGACCACCTCTCAAACGCTGGAGGAAAAAACCCTGCTATTCAGGTTATTTAGTGCCTTTGACAACAATGCATGAATAGAATTTCATTGTTCTGTCTATGGACAACTGCACTTTCCAGACTTACACAGAGCAAGACATTACCCTGACCAACTTTGGTGAGGTAAACAAGGGCATGTTTGCATTTTTTCTTTGAGACACTGCAAGAGTACCAGCAAAACAAAAGCCAGAAGTTGAAGTCTGAAATGTATGTATGGAAGTGAAAAATGTCATCACCATGATCAGATTCCACATTACTTTTGTATTTGTTAACTTATTCTACATAAAGACTGTCGTCCTCCTCCAGATCATATACATGAATATTCTTCTTAGCTCCCTCCTACTTTTTTTCTACCAAAATCAGTGAAAATATTAAAGTTATTCTCAAAGCCAGCCTATAGGCGTTCTTCAAGTAACTAATCCTCCATGTCTGTCATCACCGTGTACCCACTCCAGCCTATAATCCTATCATTCTTTTACTACTTCCTAATCATTTACCTTTCTTTTTTTTTTTTCTTTTTTTTTGGGGGGAGGGCAGGGGCAGGTAGGGAAGGAGTAATATCTTGAGCCATTGTGTTAAATGACTTACTGAAGTACTGATACACTAGATGTACAGGACTTCCACTAGATTAATTTCAATTGCCAGACTAGTTAGGCAATTGCCAGGCTGTTTTGTACACCTATCCTGAGTTGTATGCCATTTTCCTCCAATTAATCAAAACTTACTCTGACCTTGCACAGAACTGAGAAGATTAGGTGCCAAGGATTTTTTTTTTTTACCTTTCTAAAGGTAAAGGTATTGTATTTGGCATTCTCCAAATATACAAAAATCGCTTGCAGTTCAATTCTTAGCTTGAATACTCCTAGTACATAACAATTTTATATTCTTAGTTTTTTAGGGTGGTGATAATTTAGCACCCTGTTTCCAAAGAGATTGTCTCTGAACTATCATATTTACACCAAATGAATTAAAAGCATTTGCATTTAAACATACAATCAAAATTTGAAATTCACTTCAAGAGAAGTCTGTAGAAAATTTATTTCCGTCAGCCGTACTGACAAAATTGTGACTCCTGTTTCATGACTTGTTGGTTCTTTCAAGAAAACAGCTCTAGTGTGAATGCTTTCAAAACAACCAGTTCTACTCAGCTCAAGTCAGCCAGTGAAAACAAGCAACACAAACATCTAACTGAACTCATTCATTATCACGTTTTATCAGCACCGGTATTCTTGTAATGCACTCCCAAATACATCGGGGGTGGGGGGTGGGGTGTTCCCCCCCTCTTTTTTTTTTCCTAAAAGAACAGGGTAGGATTTTACATACTGTTTGTACAGCGGTAGCATCCAGAGACCTTGTAGAAGGATCGCAACTTTTTTTCCCCCCATACACAGGTATGTGTGCAAATACCATAGTGAAGAGCTGCAATTTAAACACATTTAGCTTATATGCAGTCTTGACAGAAGTCATTGTAAATATTGCCAAGTTATGTATCAGACTAGTGGGCAGTTCTAAGCAACTTGGGCAGAATATTGCTTAACGTACTCTCTACTCTAGCTCTGCTGGAGCCTCAAGTTCTTAACCTACTAATCATGTACTTCAAATTGGTTACCTGTGCGTGCATCTTCTAGTACAGCATGCATTCTTTGTTTTAGAAATAAGCTCTAGCTTTAAGGGCAGGAAGCATCTTCCTATGTGGCTTGTAAGACAGTAAAGACCTCGCCAGCACCCTGCTTCGATGTAAATTAGTCCGTAAGTAGTTGACAAAGTGTAACTACAGAGTTAATTTATTCTCAAGTTGAATATCCTGTTATTGATTAGGTACCAAAATTAAAGTGTTTCTGAAGAAAGAACACTCTACTCAAAATATAAAGAACTGGAACAAGCAGTTCAACTGTATTAACAGTTATGTTTAACTTTCCAGGACAGATTGGGATGTCTATTAATACGCTGAACATAGCAACAAAGTCATAACCGCAAGTACTAAATGCGCAGTAATTTACACATCTTGACTGTTTCCCACAGTCACTGAAAAAGTTGTTTAGTTGTACCATTTTGAAAACTTACATTTGAAGGTGAAGACAAGAGACTCAAAAAACCCATCATATTTGCTGAGTCCTAAAGGGCTACACAAAGCACCGAAATTTGCCTTATGCATCTTGGCAAGGTGATATGGCCACAGCAGAAGTCTAACACTAAAAGTACTAATAAATTGCACCTACCGATACTAATCATTAAAAGAAGCAGGCTACAGAATTAGATACAGAATCTTGACAAAAGACTAGAAAAACACTGTAGCAGTATTTTTTTAATTAGCCCTTTAGGAAGGAAGTAGTGAGAAAGGAGGACAAATTAACTGTTTCTTTTAAGGTGGTATTAAGGAAGAAGCAGGAAATTAAGTATCACTGACATACAAATTAAAGAAGGAGATACAAAATACAAAAATATTTTTCATTTTGTAAAAACTATCATGCTTTAACAGAGCTTTTTCTGCCAAACTCTGTTTTCTATTTATTAAACTGAAATAATTATCTAAAAGATACTTCAGTTACTTTCAAAGTAACCTATTTAATAAAAAAATTCTCAGGAGAGAGGAAAACAGCTAGTAAGAACATAGTTACTACCAATCTCTAAAACTGATAGGCACTATCAAATTTGAAATGGAATTACAATTTTAAGAAGATACGTCACTTGAGGAGTTGTTTTGAATTGGTAAATACATAAAGACACCCTGTTACTTAAAGATATTCAATTGATGTCTCCTCAAATTGGTATTACTTCAAAACTATAATCATAAATAAAAGCAGTTGTGTTAGGAGTGCCCTTTCACAGAAATTTATTTTTAGAAAAAAAGTTTCCAGCAGTACATTAGAGAAGTCTTAATATAAGTAAGTTTCTAAACTATGATACCTCAGGGAAACCCTAGTTGTTACTTCTTCCCTGCTCAAGGAATTTTAGTTTCTTGAATGGTATGACTAGTAATGTCTTCAAAAGATACCTGCTGCAGCAGAGATGGGGCTACTGGCAAGACTGCTTGAAAACATCTTACTGTCCTAACTCTGCCTGGTGTGACCTTGACTGACTTATAGTCGAGTTGTGATATAACAGGTTTGGGTTACTTGAAAGAGCTACAAAAGGGTAAGACTGTCTCACTTGTTTAACACACTTCAAGCACACATCAAGTGATTGATGTTTGATGGATCCAAATCCATTTGCCTGCTCTACTATTGATGTCTTTTGTACTCTTATACAAGTCTGAATTTTTATGCCCTTCTAATCTTTAAAAATGGAAAAAGATGGTATTGTGAGGGGAAAATACATGAAAAGATTCTTGCATGAATTTTGTGCAAGCTGAATCTTGTGCAAGCATTTTAGGCCAGCTTCAGAAGCTAGGAATGTTAGCATTTAGGAATCTTAGTTTTCAAATAAAGTATGTCACAAATTGCAAGATCAAATGAAAATGCCTGTTGTTGTTTATGTGCATGTATCCTCTCCAAACTAGAGTTGCTTCCCCTTTTTCTCATTGCCAAAATAAAATGCAAATGCAGCTCACATGACAATTTCATCATTCAAGATACAAGTAAGAATTTTAAACAGCTTCAAGTTTTGTGGTACATTATAAGTGTCCAGATATCAAACCATTTTTCTCCCCAAAGCCAATGCTAAATGTTATCATTTGATGCCTTCTTTATGATGGAGATTAAGATTCCTCTCTCCCTTATCCTTATAGCAAAGCTGAATTGTGGTTGATATATGAATAACTTGGTAGTAAGTTTCATGTCGGTTTATGTTTTATTGAATATCAACAATACACTAGTCCATATTTTCTTTCCCATTACTCAGTGTTCTATCATCAAAATAAATGTCATCACCCATATAAAATTCCCTTCACACCTTAGTTTTGTCAGCCCTTATACTAACAGAAAAGAGCTCCTGTCCGAAAGAACTGACAGTGCAAGTTATTTTCAGCTGTTTCATCACAGAAATAAGATACTTTAAAAAAATCTTCTTTAAAATCCTCTATATGCCTGTACTTACATGCTATATCAGCATTTCTTTTACAAGCAGTTTTACTTTTAAACAAAATTCAAGTTTCCATGGCAACATTTCATTTTCTTGCCCTACTTAATATACCCCATAGAACATATGGACAAATGAGGGCTGGAATAAGAGCAACCACTGCTAATTTAAATACATGCAACATATTGTGCAGTATCCTACTTGGCTATTCAAGTAAGTAGACTCAGGAAGACCATCTCCAACTTTTTTCTTTCACCTTGACAGAGGTAGAGCTAGAACAGTGCCCAGCAACCACAGATATTCTGCCTCTTGAATATAAGGCAATACTGCCTCAGGAATACCTCCTAAACAAAGCAAAAATATGTTTTTCAGGTAATACAGCAGGTTGCTCAGTAAGGTTCTCTGAATTTCCTTTGATAACAGTTTCTCTGCAAGCTGAGGAAAAAAAAAAGGGATGTGTTTATGTGCTAATATGTGGCAATTGCTGAAAGAAGTTGCCCTCTGCTCAACAAGAAAAAAAAAATTGCATTAACCATGAATTAATTATAGGTCAATCACTTATAAAACTTATCAATATACATAAGTGGAACACATGCAAAATTTTCAGAAGGTATTTAACTAAGCCACCAAATAGGACGCGAGCAGAATATAAAGTTATTTCTTTCTGTCTGGAAAAGGGAATAGACAAGTTTTCAACAGAAGTGATGCTCCAAGCACAAAAAAGGAAAGCAAAAAGTAGGAACAATATAAAGTAACAACCCATATTATGTTTAAAATTAAATGATACATATCTTACCTAGCTTTGGAAATACTATTAAATATTCTGCATTGCACTGAGGACAAGCAACTCTAGCAGTACTGTTTCCTCTTTGCTTTTCATCCACCCAGCGCTGTAGACAAGTCTGATGAACCCATTTCGTAGAGCCCCTGCACCTGCAAGGTCTCACCCACTCTGCTGTCCGATCATCCTCATCGGTAGCAAAACAAACCCAGCAGCTTCTGTAATTACAGGAAGGAAAAAAAAAAGATTTTTTTGCTACTTTTACATGTCTAAAACAAACTTTCACATGTGAAAGCATGTCATTTTAGAAAATGTGCACCTAGATGATGCTTGTTGCTTCATTCTTAATCGCCAAAAATGTAAGTATTTCGTACCACAGTCTTGTTCTGGTATTAACATAATATTACAGACAGCTAAACAACTGCTTTTAATACATTCTGAATTACTACTTTAACTAATTACTAATTCAATTTATTAATTAAAAAGCATTGAGACTGTAGTTCAACCTCTGAATAATTCAGCCTATGAGAAATCCACATATTTTAAATATATTATCGTCTCCTTCTACAGCAGACATTTTGGTAAGTTTTTAAAATTAAAAATATATGATCAATACAGTAGTCTGTTACTTGGGAAACTAACTCCAATCCACTTAAATGACAAAACAACACAAATGATACAATGTATCACAAAACAAACGAAATAATTACATTCAGTTCATTCCCTCTCTTTGAAAAGATAAAGTACTTCATTTAGATAAATCAATTTTGTATAATAAAAATTAAATTACAAAGTACTTCAAGAATACTATTGTACCACTAGAGGAGGAAATTTCTGCACTGAAGAAACACCTGGATATATAAAATTAAAACATACTAATTCTATAAGAAGAAAACACAAGACTGACAGGCTATATGACCTGACCTGAAGAAAGCACACATCCTAGTAATTCCCAAATATCCGATCTGATGATTAGGCCAGACCCTTGGACACCTTACAACTTGCAAGAGAAAGTAAAATATGGATCTAAACTAGGAAAATATCAGATATGTTGAGCCAATAATTTAGTTTTTACTGTGAAATAATTTGCTAATTCCCATCCTGAAGATATTGAAGTTTAGATAATAAACCAGAATCTTTTTTGAGTAAGTATTTTACACAAGCCATTGCAATCATAGTTAAACCTTTATAAAAGTATATGGCAACAGCATCCCTATAATTTAGCTACCAAGATACAATCTAATTAGACATTATGCACTAACTGAAGTTTTGCAGCACTATTTTGATGCTTAAGTTTTGTTCTCTTAACAATTTTAGTAACATCATTAAGATGAAACAGTAAAAGGCTTCTTACGTGTAACCACTAACAGAGAGTAATTGAGATAGTAAGAAGCTGAGAAATGCTCTGGCACTACTAAACAAAATCATGTTAAGATTCAAGAATCGTGATTATAGTTTCTATGTGGGGATGTTACAGTGGTTCATGCTGCTTTTCCTCTCCCTCCTCTAGCACTTGTCGTTGGCAATAAACCTTCTTCCTAGGCTTTTAAACTCTTCAATCAATTTTTTTCCTTGTTTCAGCTTCTCAACTACTCCTCACCTTTACTCCCTCTCCCCCTCATATTTTTTGTTTCAGTTTGCTCTTTCTGCATCCCATCTCTAACCTTTGTTAGCATCTGGGAAAAGAAATTACAGTTTAGAAGTCCCCTCCAACTCCAGTCATTTTGCCAGATTGCCATTATTCTCTCTTATGGAAATCAGTGCTAAATAGTTGTCAGGAAACTTAGTGACAAAATTATACTTGAACGTATACATACTGAAGGTCCTTCCTCTGCACCCCTTCCAAAAAAAAAACCGCAAAAAGAAACAATGCTTGTAACTAAAGCTCGTTAGACAAAATTTAGAAGGGAATTATATGCACAGCAAAGGCCAATCTTACTAGAGCCACTTTTAAAGCAATGGAAATACAGTAATTCCTTTAAAAGGTCACTATTTTCTCCCTAGCATGTCACTTGTAAACAGGTTGGGGGTTTTGTTTTTATTTTGTTTTTAGCTCCTTTATGAGGAAAAAGGGGGAAGAAATCTACAATGGGAAACTTGAATTTTGTCAGGCTCAAACCTGAAGTAATAAAAAAGATTTAACAGCTTCCTTTTCAGACCTCACTATTTTGAATAGTATTCTATTTGTAAACTGAAAATGTTTCTCTACAGAAGAATAACCATGTCTTGTTTATAGGAATAACTGTGCCTATAAAATATTTGCAAGAGATTCTTTTAAAGCACTGAATCTTTTTCTGGTTTATAGTGGTGGAAGTATACTGAAATTAAATTGCGAGTGTGTAAGAGCAGAACGTAACCTGTAGCAACTTATTACTGGCATAACTGTGAAAGGGAACACAATCTGAGATGCAGATTCCAGGGAAGGTTGCAGGAAAAGCAATTTAATATTGAGCAATAGGTAAAACAAACATAATTGTCATGTCCACATGTCCAGTTGTAAGTACAGAACATATTATAGTAGGTACAGATGTACATTTTTAAGATTGGTGCTCTAAAACTAGAACTGCATCAGTTTTCATTCAAGACGACTGTTCAGTTGTAAGACTGACATCTTGAATCAGAACTGCAATTTCTTCCATTCATCTTAATGCAAAGGTAAAAGCAAAGTCTGACTTTGCTTCTTTCTGTCCTTCCCCACAACATGTGTTTAAATTGGAATCGTCATGTTATGCATTCCTGTAATACTATCCCTCTTTTCACCTTCATGGTCCCGATATGCACCTATAGCAGTCCTAAATGAAAGGACACATTAAGCTTACTAAGCAGGAGGAAGAAAGACAGCCAAGCCACAAGTTAGTAAGAACCTAGATGAAAATGCTGAGACCACCACAAAGATTTGAAAGTATTACAAAGCATGGCAGACACTTTGATTCATTGCACTTGATATCAAGGAGTTCTTAAGGAATGCAAGTTCTTGCAATGTTTATTAATTTTCTATTTACACCAAGAAACCCCAAATTTACTGTAAGAACAAACAATACAACACTACTGATAATTGTTCCTCTTTGACAGTTTTTTGCTACATTAAAGGTAAACGTTCACTCATTCATTCCACATCCTATTTAGGTCTACAACTGCTCTAAATTTGTAACTCAGATTTTTATTTTTAAACTAAAGGCTTCACAATGGAGCTAGTTAGGCCTATGGGTGCCAGTGAGGTCAGATGCCACCACACACAGAAGTCTGAAGTTTATTCAAATAATGACAGATTTAAGCATGAACATAATCTTGCTCCACTGCAATTTTAACTAGTGAATTTGTCCATGAATACTCTGTAGATTAAATTCCATTCAAGTTTTCTGTTAAGGTTAATAAGTCAAGAAAAATATGCATATTTTCTTTAATTGCTTCATCCAATTTCTTGCCAGGCAATCATATCTGAAAACCTGAAAGACCCATGAAAAGAATAACAAAATCCTTTACAGACTTAAACCTTTAGCAAGTCATGAATAATGAACAGTAAATTCCTTGTATTCTGTCATCAGCTTTATCTCTTTCCATTGACAGCAGCTGTAGCAGAAAGGGCTAAATAAAACCATTTCAAAACAAGTATCTTGGCTCTTGCCAGTTTTTCCATTTTCTTGTACTGAATAAAATATGACCTTGATTCTTACCACTGAATCAGGTTGCTACTCAGATAACCTGAAATAGAAAAGGCTGACAAGGTGGAACAAAGCATTGTTTCTGACAGAAACTCAAACCTTTTTCCTTGATGACTTTCTTGAGAGCCAAATCAATAACACTAATGTATTTTTCCACACTTCCTTGGCTTAAAAAAAAAATCACAACAAAACATACACACAAAACCATGCCAATAGCATTATTCCAGCTTTGAATATAGGGTTACAGATGCCTTTTAGATTCAGCTCCTCAGCATCTAAAGCTCTCTGGTCTCAAAAATTCTATTCTGACTTAAATTATAACTCATTTATTGCATCTCTCTATCAAAGAAACTGTTTTCAGGACATTGCATATGTTAAGAGCAAAGTGCATGGAAAGAAAGTTGTATTAAGACTAGAGATCCTACACTCCAAATGTTATGACTAATCTAGAAAGCCAAGGCCTACCTAAAAACAGGTTTCTCCAAACCATGAGTTTCTAATCAGTAAGGAAGCTACTCTCTCCTGTACCTGATTGGAGTTACAGCTCCAACACACCAGTAAGATCCTCCAGTACGAAATACACCTAGAGGCACACTGCTTTCCTTTTATTGAGCTATACCCCTTCTCAAGGTTACTTCTTTCCCAAACCAGTCTTAGATTGGAGGGAGGACAGGATCTAATTCATATTATTTAAATCAGATCTGCCTCAGTCTGTGGGAGCCGAATTCACCATGATATAGCTTTGTTTTCAAGCAGGCATGACTGTGTAAGCAATACAAAAAAGTAATTCAAAAGCAATATGTCAATTATATATACACTAGTAAAAAGTGTGCAGAAGTCTTTAATGCCTCATAAGCCAAGCAGATATCCTTGCGTCCACCACACTTATGGAAGATGACTTGTGAGACTAGGACAACACAGCTGCTTTATAGGCTGGTTTAAAATATTCAGTACTGCAAGACAGAATAAAAAAAGCCTTGGAATTTTTCCCCCGATGTTCAGTGGCACACATGTATGAATGGCAAGCAAAACCAGAAAACTTCTGAGAAAAGAAAATTCTTGCAAGATGTTTAACAGGACCTAACTGTTACCATGGGAAATGCAAATCTGAACGTGCATGACATACTCGAGAGCCATGAGCTAAAAAGCATTTTTCCTCTCATTACAGATCCTTCATAAAATATAAGAAATCTCTAAGAAAACTTTTCTGCATTTCTCCCACACCATAAAACCCACTGCTTTCCCTTAAAGCAGCAGGAATTTGCTGATATCTTGCTACGAGAGTAAAGCATCCTTGTTCTGTTAAGCAGTAAGTGACTGAGTGGCTTATTGCAATTGAATTTCACATCCAAAAAGAAAAAAGTGAAAAGGCTGAAACATAACATAATAGCAATGATAGCACAGAGAGCCAACGCAATGAAAATGTATCTTGGAAGAAATGACTGAAAGCACTCCAATAACTGGCCATAAAAAGGCACTGTTCCAAAGGATGACCCACAAATCTGCTGTTTGGAAGAGGCAATTTTTCATGAGCTTCTGTAACAAATTTTTATGCATAGTCTATACTGACAGATAAAATATCTTTGATGAAGAATAGCGATAAGCTTCCACTAAACCTGCCAACTACACTCTAAATACTGTAAGATCATGTTTAAGTGGGAAGACTAGGATGTCAGAAAAATCAAGGGAGTTACCTAGCAGCATACAACACAGGTAGGCTGCTTTGGAGCTGGCTAGAATTTTAGTAGGGGAACACAACAAACTGTTCTCTCAAAAAGCAAGAGAAACAATGCATTGCAAATGCTACTGCTAAGCACTTCCTCTTCCTGAGTTTGAAGGAACCAGCAGGAGTAAGATTCTTGTGCTAGAGGGCCACTACCTGGTCACAACAGAATGCAAGCCTAGCCTACATACCCCTGATAGAGGCTACAAAGAGGGGAATACCACTTAACCCAAGAAATGCTAGCCTACATAATGCTTCATGGAGGAGATGAAGTGCTGGAAGAGGTGAACTCAGCTGCAAAGCCTAAAGCATCATGAAGACTTCAACAGCAGAATGCATACAGACCTATCTACCAAAATGGTGGAAGCTGGTTAGCAGAGGAAGGCTGCAACAGGATCATAGATGGAGCACCACTCTTTCCCCAATATTTTCCTGGCCATCAAACACAGTGGAAAATACTTTTATCTTCAGCCCAAGCTCTATCAAACTCAAAAAATCCTTACATTATCCTAAGGGGAAAAAAACCCTAAAACACACACACAGAGTGAGGAACAGAGATACCAGTGCAAAAATAGTAGTCTTAGATGCTCCATCATGACTTCTGCAGATCCTTTTTAAGGAAGCATGGCATAGCAGCCATATGCCAGCCTAGATCATTCAACTAGGTGAATGATCATGCTGTCATGCTGTCACCTTGAAACCAAGTCTAAAGTCTTGAAAGGAAGTTCCTGAAAGTCATCTGACCTAATACCCAATTCTGCTCTGCCTAGTCATCAATGATAGAGTGTAATGCTGAGTAGAAGAGAAGTTGATGAGAAGCTAGAAACAATAGTAACTATCCTTTACTACAACAGTAGTGTTTTCATTAAAAACAGCAGAGAAAGGTTAAATAGAGAATGTCAAGCTAATGTTGGTGAGAACATATGGCCACACAAGTAGTACCCATATATAGGTTCTGACTTCCTCTAATCACAGGATGGAATTGTTTAAACTAGACTTCGAAAAGCTTTTAATAAAAGCCCGTGCACAACTAAAACCCAATAAGCAGTCAGTCAAACAAAAACAAAACACAGAATAATTAACTAGAAAGTGTACCAGAAAGAACTAGTGATTACAAGAAGTTCAACTTAAACTTATTTATATGTTCTCAATTATAGCTCCAATTAAGGAGAAAACGCTTGAGTTAACCACACTATATAAAGGCAGAGATATGAGTAAAGGACAGTTCACAGAATCCTGCTGGCAACTTTCTAGCTTGTGGATAAAATTAAACTTTTGACTGCCAGCCACCACCTATTGTGCTTGAATCGTGCCTTCCAAGGCTTTTATGGCCTTTATTTCTACCCAACTTAGAGTAAGAAATCCCCCACAGATTTAGCTATCTTATTGGGTTTTAGTCTCTAGTTTGTCAAAGACAATCTAGACTATCAGTAAAATAATTACCTTTCCTTCTGGACAAATTAAACTTTTGCAACCAGTTATTCAGGCATATCCTTTTTGCAAAGACTTCAAAATTCAGTTCTCTTAAAGGCTTTGTTTAATATTACTACACTTTTTCAAAAGGAAAATCTGATTAGTCACGAAGGCTCAGTGGCCTTGCTGTGAGCCTCTAAATATACAAACAACTTAGCTGTTACGTTTGCTTTATTTCTTAAGGGAGGGAGGGAAAACAGGACCCTCCTAAAAATGTGCGAAGGACAAATCAGGTAAAACTATTACTCACACAGTAAGCACCTTATTACTAAAATATTACACATTTTACTAATTAAACTATTATTATTACATATTAGCAGCTCGGCATACAACTCTAACAATTTAAACTAACGAGTGCCTGCTAGGGGGCAGCAACACTGATTCTTACTATCATGTTTAGGAAGAAAAATAAAAGAGTGACTAAAACCACGTGGAAAAAGAAAAACCAAACAACAAAACCAAAATTAAGAACCCCATACACACACACAAACCAATTTACTTCCAAAACTGAAATACGCCTTGAACAACATGATTTGAAAAGAAAAGCTGAACAAGTAGTCAAGTATATACATACATAGCAAACACAGAAGAATTCTAATAGCATTAAGTTAACGCCTTAAACATTTCATGAATTTTTTTAATAACGCAGATAGCATACTAAAAGGAAAAATATTTTCTTAAGCATTGTTTGACAAAGCTGTCAATAATCACAAACATGGAAAGTAACAGAGATATGAAGCAACTAGCAAATTATGTTGTAGAGGCTATTTAAAGTTACTTCCTCGAATGTTCCTTTAAACATCTTAATTATGTATTAATTGCCTGTAATATTCACAAAATTGTACAGCAGAATGTCTGAAAGCTCCTCCTGATGAGGAAAATGAAAACCAGAAGAAATTCCTTTAAGTCTTACCTTCCCTCAATGTCTAATTGCAAAGCAGCATAACTTCAAGGTATAACTGAAGTAGTAAGAGGCTCCATCAGCTACAATTCATATACTAATATTTACACTGGCTGAAGAAAGAAAAGCTGCTAGCATGTTCACTGCAAGAACTCTAGATGGCAAGAAGACCACACACAGCCTTCTCTAATAGATAACATGACCTACTAGGAACGTAGGACATCCAACTACTGACAAGTTGAACTATCTGATTTATGTACAAATAAGATTTAAAGGAGGATGGATTATTATTTGAGGCTAAAAAAATTGTCTTACTACCAGATTTAGCAAAGGAATACAGCTTCAGACCTCAAAGTAGTTTTAAAACCCATTCTTGCTGTAATTCATCTGCAATCTACTGTATTAAATTCTTACAGCAGTCCTCACTCCCTAGGGATATTACACATTTCACCATGTGCTAAACTTTGGGGTTTGACTGTCTCCATGGTTTCCAATACATCGGATTTACTTGCCAGACAATAGAAGTATAACAAACAAGTAACTATATCTGCCTAACTTCAATCATTTGAGACCTCCTGGAAAAAGTATCTTCAACTATACCCTTGATCGCAGTCATCACAACCTGAATTCTACTCTTTTTGAGAAGAAAAAAAGAGCACTTGCATCATTGTTTTCAGTAGCTCAGTCAATACCCTCTGCAGTTAGACAATGACACTTAAATTAAACCAAGGCATACAAAATGTTGGTGCACAGAAAATGACTCATTCGGCTCTCCAATTTATTAACACTAAATGACCACAGTTAAGTAGAGGATAGAGGGAAGATCTGTGTGAAAAATATCAATGCAGGCAGCAGAAAAATTGATCTGAAGCTCTAGAACACAGGAAGTTGTTTCTTAGTAAAAAGAGACTCAGAGTATGCTATGATGCTCTAAGATACTGCTATAGCTTAATTACATATACAAAAGATTTCCCAGTCAATGTTCCCAGAAAACAACTTCCTAACATTATTGAAGAATTTAAAAATACTAGGATTGAGGCTAACCTTGACATCAAAACAATTCTGCTTACAGCATACTGCTTGCTTGAAAATGCTGCCTATGGACCAAGGTTAGGAATCACTGCACAACTGCTTCATTGCTTTGTCAGAATTCTGTAATTAGCTGTGCCATTTCGATGAGCAAAACTATATCCATTTCTCCTCCATTAGCCAAGACGTAAGTTAAAGCAAGTGTTTGGTCAACTTGAAGGAATAAAGGTTAAAGTTAAATTCTTTTAAGTTCTGAGACAAGGGACAAAAAGCATTAGTCCTTTATATCTCCTGGAAGATTTACTTTTCCGTAACAGAAGGTTAACATGTACTTATTAGCTTCCTTAACCGAACACTAACCATATCTGTGTTTTCAAAGATTGGCATAAAGATGTTTTTAATCTGCTGTTTTAAACTGGAATGTTAAGCACAATTCCCAGTCTCAAAAAGAAGATAAAAATATGTAGTCTCTATTAAACTAGCATTAAACAATGTTACTTTGCACTGGGGGAAAGGGCAAGAGAGTTGCATCAGAAAAATACCAATACTGGTATTTGTGGTACATGTACAGAGTAGATGACAGACGTTACAAATATCAGGAGCGACATACACACAGAATAGACCAACTTTGACATGTCTAAACTGTAACTGTCTTGACAGTAAACTGTTGCTGTGACAAGCAAAAAGTGAAAGACAAGAAATGCAAAGTTACATTCTATTCACAGAGCCTGCATTATGTGAGCTCAGTCTCCTGCAGCAATTTTCCAGTATCACAGGCATAATGTAAAAATACAAATTAATCTTTAGACACAGTATCTTTAGTTACAAAAGTAAACACATTAGCATAGACTTAATCTGTTGGAAACCAAACTTACGGCTACTCACTTTATGTTCCATTCTTAGGCAAGGTAATTGTGAAATTTTTGTATGATGTGTGCCTAGAGAGTTTCATGGTTAAACTGACCATACAGAGTAAGCAATTTTTCTGTTACGTTCTTCCAAAGAAAAGAGAAGAAAAATAGGAAGTGTAGTTCTAAAGCTGCAAAAATTGGCAGGAAGACTCCAAAGCAAGCAAATTGCTTTGAACTCAAAGAGTTTATATAAAAGACACTATTACTCCAGTTATTCTCAGTTTATAACTTCTATTTTTATCAGATAATTTACAGTATGAGAGCAAACCAAAAAGCTCTACTGAAGTCTTCTTACATCCTCCTAATATACATAATAAAAACTGAACAATTAGAGACCTAAAAATTAGAAAAAAAAATTAAACGCCAAGAAGATGTATTCTTGGGACATTAATATCTCAAGAACAACAAAAACCACTCAAATGTGGCAGACATTGAAAATTTCAAAATGTCTTTGTATGTCAATGTACTCTGAATAAATGTGAACAAAACTCCAAGGTGTCTGATCACAACATTAAGTAACTCTCCTTGGCACTCTGTAGAATCGACTGCATGACTCACCAGTAGAACAGTCACAAGTACTCAGCACATAGCCTTCTGTAATTATATCCTTCACAGAAGGCTAACTTACATTGGCACATTTTAGTCCAATATAAAATATCCACTTCTAAACAAAAGTATTCAGATCTTAAGAGGAGGCATTTACAACAGGAGAAACAAATGAGGAGAGATCAGAAAGCTATATAAAGACAACATTACAGCTTTAAAATAGAGGGTCTTTTTTCTGGAAAGATTGTGAAGAAAGAACTACTATATTAAAATGGCTTTAAAAAAATAAATAAATCACTGAATGCCAGCCCCTCTTGTCCATAATAACTCTGTTATTCACTACCTTCCCACTGTGTTAACACTTTCTTTTAATACATACACCTTGAAGAAGAGATGCATGACCAAAGGGAGAAACAGGCACAGATACATAAACCGAGAACACTAAATAGTTCATAATGCTCATCAGCAATCAATCACCTAAAAGCCTAGAAACGCTAACTACACTTATCCAGAAAGTTTGTTTCCTGTGAGAGTTGTTTCCAAACATAAGCATATACCAAGATTCCATGGTTGGACCTTAAATCAATTGGTATTTACTTATTATAAGGAAACTGTTACATAGCAGGCCAGTTTAATTTTCATTTTTACCTTAATCAGTTAAGATAATCAAGATTTAAAATAATAAACAAATGAACAGCTAGTCCCAGATGTAATACAACTTCAGCACAAACTTTTTTTTAAACCAGCATTTAAAAGTGGAGATTTTGATTGGAATTTTTGTTATCCTATATTACCGTTGGGCAGGAGGTGTATAATCCTTTCCCCAGAATCATTGTCACAAAAATCCTGAGCCTGAGCACTTTCATTGAATGGCAGAAAGCTATCGACGAAAAGCACCCATATTAGCATTAAAAAAGCAGGAGAGCAAAAAAATGTTAGAGAAAAGGAAAAAATAAGATTCCAGTCCAACTAGACAAGGAGTCATCTTAACTTCTAGGTACGTATTTCAGAGCAGATGCTAAAAAAAGGCTGAGTACAGATTTGCCAGAAGGTATTGGTACACTGTACCTCTCGTATTGACACCTCCAGCAGAGTATGCTCATGTCATGCAATGCAAATAGAGCCCTAACACTGTGTTGGCTCCCTGTTTAAATTGGGGTTGCACCTAGACCTGGTATCATAGAATTATTTGGGTTGTAAGGGACCACAAGAGGTCTCTAGTGAGATCTCCTGCCCAAGGCAGAAGCAACACTGAATTCAGACCATATTGTCAGAGCTTTCTCCAGCTGGGTCTTGCAAAGCCCCATGGACAGAGATCCACAGCTGCCCTGAGCAACCTACTCCAAAGCTCGACTGCATTGCTCCCCATCCCCACATGCTGAAATCTTCCCTGTTCAAATGTACAGTCATTGTTTCTCATCATCCTGTCAGGAACCTCCAAAAAGAGCCAGACTGTCTTCTCAACAACCTCCTCGATAGGTATTAGAAGGTTATTAGTTCTCCCCAAGCCACCTCTTCTTCAGGCTAAGCAGGCCCAGTTCCCTCTAGCTTTTTCTAGTAAGTCATGTGCTCCAGTCCCTTGAGCATCTTGTGTAACCTTAGTAACAGTCTCATTTAGAAACATTAACCAGAAGCAGTTTGCTTAAAAGAACTTAATCACTTCAGATTGGGTCTTTTCATTCTTCTGCACTGAAGATGGATATGCTACTTGTGGTAAACCACAAGTGCCAGTAAAAAATGAGCAAGTCATGCACTCTTTTGATAAAGGTAGGTATTACATCCTATAACAAGCCAGGACCTAACTCATTCTGTTGCTGAGAGGAGGAAAATAAGATGCATCAAAAAGTTCTTATCACTTTCAGGAACTTCCCACCCATTCTGCAGTAAGACCATAAGCAGGTTAAGATGTCAGAAGCACCAAGCAAACAAGTCCTAAACAGCTGGCATATACATTACCACTTTAAGTGTTACTTAAAAAAATGTTCCAAAATGAACACCTGAACCTTTTAATTGATCTTTCTTTGTAAATTATTATACATATTAAGATATTTATTCAATACATTTGCATTAATTGTCGGAAGTTTTAACTTCAGCGAGCACTGTACAACACCATGATAAACAAAACAATCACAGTTAAACACTATTATAGAGGTCTGAGCACTTTTACGTGGAAGGTATCAATAAATAGATTTTTGTATAGCTTTTTTAGATTAAGCAGATACAATATATGAAAATACTATTTTAATGCCTTGATAATACACGGAATCCCAAGATTTTTAGTACCAAAAATGATAAATAGTCTCTCAGGAGTTTCCCCACACTGAAATAAGAGGAATAATTGCCTACTGTCTGCAGGTAGAAGTTAGCAGTTAAGCAGCAATTAAAACATGTATGTTTCTTCCTAAGCACATAAAAGCAGCCGTCAAAGATGGAAATACAATGCACATAAGATGACAGTCAAAAGGTTAAGATAGTTTATAAATAACATGCCAACACTTTTATACTACAGATGGGCAAAAGGCATTCTACAGGTCTGCAATCAGTCTTCACTAATCATCTTTACTGATAAGACACAGGAAGAACTCAACCTATGGAGAACCTTCGGCATAAAGAGAACTGGAATAGCAAAGGATGTACTTGGGATGAAACAGTAATGAAAAAATCAAGCTATTAGAAAGTTATTACTGTTTCAAACTTTCATTCTTCAAACCCACTCTAAGATATACAAAATTTTGCTTTTTTCTTCCTGTATCATCAGCTTCCAAACAGTTGGGGTAAAGACAGGGAATAACACCTTGTTTCCTTTCTGGTAGAGATTAACATAGCACAGCCCATTCTTTATTCTCGTAGTGTCTTCTTTCTAAGCTTGCATAACCTACTCTACAGGAACAACAGAAAGCCAGGTACTTCCAATTGCTGATAGACTTCGACCAGAGGCCAGGGAAAGTCCTCTTTCAAAAAAGTGAGTTTAACAGTGTTGTGTAGAAAGAAAACTCCTTCAGGTAGGGCAATGAAGAGAGGCATGCTTAATCAGCACAAGTAGAACAAACAGACTGAGTAACTGCAGAGATGGTAAATAGTTTGTGAAAAGTCAAAAAATACCACATAAATCCTATAAAGTCTTTTATGTTGTTTATTACTTTGCATATCTTATCCAGTTGAACTCCACTCCTACAAAGATTTACTCATGCGTCAACTTTAGTCAGTGACATTATTCACAGCACACAACATCCAGTACAAGTTTAACGAGTTCAGAATAAAGGTCTTAAATCAAGGACCACATTGCAGTAATTACATTGGCTAGGTTGTAGCATTAAGGTCTTAATCCAAACCCGTTCTTTGGTTACTAAAGTACCAACAGTTAATTGTCCAAATAAACCTAAATCAGTACCCACACTTCCAAAGAGGGAAGGAAGAGATTCATACCAACACAAACACCACCTCACATGGAATTAAAGGAGCAACTGAAAATGATGCACAAAACTATTGCATATGTTTTTTTCTTTTTAAAAAAGAAAGTTACCATGGAATCAGTTTTAGAAAACTGAAATAGAAACCCCATGAATTTGCTATTTTGCAACTTTTGAACCTCGATAGCATTTTTCTGACAAATCAGTAGTCTGGCAAAGAGAAAATTTAATTGCAACAGTATTCCTCTCTTGATGGTATAATTTCTTAAGCCAACTACAATTCTGCATTTTATCTTTTAATTGCTTTTAAAGTCTACCTGCAATTTCAACTCTTATCTCCTTTAAATAAAGAATGGCAAGGATAGAGGACAAAACAGTCATATGATGTTGCTCTAGTTTCTACCAAGGAGAAATGCATAATCAACCACAGTTGAACCAACTACTACCCATTTTGAAAATAAAGCATGCTAATTCAAAAGTTAAACCATGCTAAAATTACCACTACACTGATTGTTCAGCATGTACCTGCACAAGCCTTGAACAGATTATTTATCACATTTTGACTAACATGTTTGAATACTGAAAAAACAGAAGGCAAAAGTCACCATGTTCTGGCTAGCTGACAAGTATATGGGAAGGAGGGAGCCGGAATTGTCTTTAATTTAGATAGTATAAGGAGTACCACAAATCACTACCACAGAACATGCTTTAAAAAAACCTACAAAATAAAACCTTCTGAACTCTTGGTATAACCAGTTGCAAGAACAATCCACACATAATCCAACTGAAGTAAAGACAATAAAGCTTAAAAATATGATTACATTTTAGCGTTACAGCTTACATTAAGGTAGATATAGGCAATGACACAGCTAGGAAAAAGCTGGTGTGTGGCTAAGCATTTGGTTTTTTGAAGACAGCAGATTGACCAGATTATCTTCACAAACAAATAAATCAGAGACCACTTGATGATACACTTATCATAAAAGTAACAATTTTTTTAAAAATTTGACCACATTGAAGATTTTTTTTGTAATCACTCAAATATTTACATGGTCTAGGTTTTCTATCAACATGGGCTTGCCACTGACTTCATTATGGCAAGCACATGTTTAATAACTATTTTTCAAATCTTGTTACTTCAGAAAGCGACTGCTCAACCAACACAGTAAAAAGATTGCATAGTAAGATAAATAGTTATTAGTTTTGTTTTCTCGTATGTATTCTAACAGCAACTCTGGTGAGATCCAGTCAAATGTTCTGTAAGAAGGCTAAGTAGCACAGGATCACAGCCAATTGATGTCCTGGCAATAATATGCAAGCCATTATAGAAAGCTATAAAACAGCAAACTGACAAGATGTAGCTATAGACATAACTTAAAAACAAACTGAATTTACACATTAGTTTTGCTTAAAAACATAACTATAAAAAATAGGAGACGTAAAGTCAAATTGTATTTGACAAGCAAATGACACAAGAAAAATACTAAGTATTTCAAGGATTAATTTTTTAATCAAATAGAGCACCAAAATCCGCCAGAAAGTTCAACATCTTATCTTCAAAGTTACCCAGAAGAATGAAAATGTTTGAAAAATGCATTAAGAAGCCAGAATACTTGTTACAATAGGTGCTACACAGGGCAGCTAGAAGACACAATTAGAAGTGTTCAATTGGAAGAACTGTTGTCAAACAGTGCTGAGAGACAGAAAATTTATAGGACCTAATTGAATAGGAAACATGAAAAAAGCCCATAAAAGATTGAAGGTTTTTTGTGTATTTTCAAAATTATATTTGAAAACACAAGAAGGACTGACTCAGTTCATGATCTCGGCATACTAGACACAAGAATTTTACTTGTAAAGGTTCAACATCCTAATACCATTCAGAATATAATATTTCTAATATTTCCTTAAAAAATGCTTTTACATTAAAAATATGTATAGCATATCAAATGGCCTACGCCTGTTAAAATTTGACAAGTGCGTTAGGATTGACTTTGAAGTAAAGTTTGCCCTGTGCACTCAATAGAGTAATAGCTATAATTTCTAGGACATTTTCATGTAATCTGGCAACTTTATTTAAATAAATCTTGAAAAACATTTTTACATTGATTAACAGCATATAAAAAACCACTGTCACATAATTTCAATTTTTTTAATGGAAATTCCTATCATTCTGTAATTTATGCATTAAAACAACATGAATAAAGGGATTAAAAATAATAAAACCTCACCATTTAGACAGACCACTAACCACTGCCTTCAAGTGCACACATTGGTCCAGGAATATGGCCCTTGACTATAGATTGCAAAGAATTCTGCACGCAGAAAAGGATAGTATTTTAAGACTATTATCTAGACCTGCTATTTAAACACAAGCTAGAAGAAAAAAATGACATGAGGGATGGAAATTCCAATTTTGAGGCCAGAAAGGACCATGATAATCATCTGGATTAGTTTCCTAAATGCTGCAGACAAGAGAAGTCCAGAATGTTGGCATCACTTCTGCTTCTTGTATTTATGCTGTAGCCAATCCTTCAGGCAAGTATAAAATCCTTAGCTAGATATTTCAAATAACAAACTCCTTATACCTTAACAGCTATTCACCCTCTTTGTTACAAATGTGTGGTTTGCTTCCAGACTGAAATTATGCAGGGAAAATAAAGGAGGATGGAGCACAAAATACATAAAAGAAAGATGAATCCCAGGCAACAATGTTGAGATGCTATAAGACACTCCTTACACTGGAGAAATCCAAACTGCTTTATTAAGGTAAAAAAAAACCCTGTAAGTCATACAGCTGTACAATCTGAGAGTCAAGAGAAGCAGCTAACCATTCTCTCTCACAAATACATAATTAAAGAACTTGCTATAAGAGCTCTGACCCTTGTATACAAAGCAGTGCATACATTCAGACCTTACTCCTGATACAACAGTACGTCACCACTCTCAGTGTGACCACCTAGATATTGGAAACAAAATAAACCCCTATTTTTTCCTGTCCTAATGACTTAACTATTAGAATCAAATTGATGTCTTATTCACTGAAAAGCTATTTTCTGCATCCTTCACTAAGAGATCCAAATCTGATTTAAAAGTACGTGCTTTGTTTTAAGTTATAATCCATTAGCAGTTACTTTTAAGGTTTTGCATACGTACTTTTTCGTCTTACCCAGGAAAACAAAAATCTGTCATTAGCAATAAAGATAACAGCATAGTAGAGGCATTTCAACTCCTCAGAATCCCTACAGATGATTCATCCACAGGTTACGTCCCCTAATGTGAAATATTGAAGGTTTATCTTGATCATCACTACATACAACATGAGAACAGTTATGATCTTCAGAAATAAAAGATGAAGGAAAATTGGTTTCTTCCAATGTAACCCTGCTCCATAAACCCAATATGTAACCAAAGAATTATTTACACTGACTGCATTTTGAGGTCTTGGTTACTCCCAAAGCCTTCTGTTGGTATTGTACTATACTCTGTATTAAATTCAAATCCTAAATACTTGGCTTCTTCTTACCACTCTATTCACCACTCCTCACACTACTGTTTCTGAAGTTTCCTATAAATAATAGGAAATAGCCCAACGAATTCTTATCTGAAAGCCACAGTCTCTCTTCATACCTCCTTTTACACTACCTAGGTATTTAAAACTTTTTCCCCACTGTACTTGTTATTAAGGTAGTCAGGGACACTTCCAATTGTTTTAGATTATATCAACTCTGCTACTCCAAGTTTACTGGAAAAAGTCTTTGAAAAGGGCCAGAGATACAAACTACAATTTCACAAAGCTGAAAGGATACAAGAGTATTAAATATACATTAAACCCCACATATCCATTACACGTAACAATTGAAGAACAGTAAACTGGTTTGGCCACTAGTTAACTAATTTCCCTTTTTTTAATTAACTGTTTAATTTAACAGTTGTTCACAATACAGATTATAAACACCACCTTACAGCCATTTCCCAAAAGGGTGAACTAGGACTTCATGGTATGATATAAGATCCATAGACAGTACGGAATCTACTCAGAATATCATGGTTTCCTAGAACTCAAAACCATAAAATATTACATATTATTGGACTACAAACTTCAAGATGAAGATGAGATTTTTTTTAGTTTCAGAGCAGTTGATCCTGCAACACTCTTCCTGATCTCTTCCTTTTTTCCCCCCCCCGTCTCCTGCACAATAGTTCTATCATCCTCCTCTCAATTCTTTTTGTCTTCCTTAATTCTTCCCTTTTATTCTCTACATTCACAGGAAGTGTATTAAACTGAATACTTTCCTGATAATATTTCTAAAAATCTACCTCCTTCCTGTTACTTCTTGGAAATGTGCTTATTGTTCCTGACTGCTAGCCTCCTTGACAGGCATTGTTCTAAATTATAACCTAAATCATCCCATTGTGATCCCTTACTTCTTCAGTTTTTCTAAAACACAAACAACTATCCCTCCCTCCCTTCCCAACTCACTTTTATCCTCTTTCCACATCAAACTGAAACTCCTCATCCTCACCTTCCAGGCTGCACAAGTTCTGCCCCTGCCTCACATAGTTTATATCTCCATCACTTGCCTGATGACAGCCTGTATTTCACTAAATCCTCTTTCCTTAGAGGTGACCTGAAAAGGAGAAAAACACCGGGGTTTTTTTTTTTGCTTCCTTATGATGAAAGCTTGACAGGTTCATCAAAAGAAGCCTGATTCCTGACCCCACCTTCTGAAACACCAGGCTATCACAACTCTTGCAATAAAAGGCTTTTGTTTTTGTTGTTTATAGGGCTGGGTCTTAAGGGCTTCCTGGATGACTCAAAATTATATATAAGGAACCTTAAGCTCTCAGTAGAACAGGGTGAAAGGGCTACATAATCAAATAAAAGCATAAACAGAAAACAAGTGTAATAAAAATAATTTAAGAGTTAGCAAGTGTCCTTCCTCCCCTACACTTAAGTCAAAGTAGTTTATAGGTTGGACTTTTTAACAGCACTCCAAAAAAGTAGTTGTAGGCTTTCCTCAAAGATCGTAAAACCAGCAACAAAACACACAAGGCCAGTTAAGCTTCGGTCGTCTTTTGGTGCCTTATTGTACGTGCATGTCAATGCTTTCCATACCTACAGCATCTCCTAGACCCACAGAAACCCGACAGCCTTCTGCAGACCCCCACCGCTCTCCCCAGAACCCGCGTCAGCCCAGACACACCTCCTCCTGCCCAAAGGCTGCCAGAGCGATCCCTCCACACCGCCGCAGACACCACGCTGCTGCCCGCCGTACCTTGTGCTGATTTACGACAGAGCTGGCACGACTTCGCCCGGACCACCGAAGTTTTCAGAAGCCAAAAAGTGAAACCGGACCCGCGCCACCGACCCAGGCCCTGCCCCGCCGCCACCGCGCCTCGGCTCCCCGCCAGCACCGGCCGTGGGGACTCCGCGCTGAAGCGGCCCGCCTCAACTCCCCCCGCGGCCCGCCGGCCCGAAACACGCCACAGGCAGCGCGGACCCGCCGCCGCGAGCAGCCCGGGAAACGCGGGGGAGTCACACGCCCAGCCCCGGGGTTCGCTCCCGCTGTGCCCCAGCGCCGGGCCCTCCTCGTACCTGTCCATGGTCTGCGGCAGCGCCAAGCCCGTCTGCTCGGACATGGCTCCCGGGAGGAGGAGCGGGCCTAGCCGAGGGCCCGGAGCCTGACAAAGGCGACCCCGGCGCCGACGAAGCCGCGCGTCACGCGTGTGGCAGTAGGGGAAGGGAAGCGAGAGGAAAGGCAGCGAAACCGCCCTCCCGCGAGGCTGCCAGGGCGGCCCCTCCTTCAACAGGCGGGGACGAAGCGGAGGACCGGTCGCTGAGGCGGGACGGAGCCGCACGCAGAAGCTGCGCGGCCCGGGCCGCCGCGCTGCCGGGATGCCAAGCGGCGGCGACGCCTCTGTGAGGTAAGCGCCGAGCGCAGCCGCGACGCCCGTCACCACCGTCCCTCGCCGCAGCGCGCCTGCGCCAAGGACGGGGCGGCGGCCCCGCGGCACGCCGGGAAGCGTAGTCCTGCCGCCGCCGGGAATTTAAAGGTCCGGCGGGGCGCGCCCCCCGCCCTCTCCCCTCCCTGTGCTGCCGCTCCCTCTCCCCTCCCTATGCCTCTCCTCGCCGCCGACGCGTAGTCGCTGCCCGGCACCGCGCGCGGGGCAGGTAGGGGAACGCGGTGGCGGCGGGACGGCCGCGCTGGTGTACGGGGGTACACGGGGGAAGGTCAGCACCCGGCCCCGCGCCCTCTGTAGTGGCTGCCACCCCTCCCGCTGCCCTCCGCCGCCGCCCAGGTTCCCCTCAGGGGTTGAAGGGGCGGGGAAGTGGGAAGGGCCCTCGCGCCACCACCCTCCTCCTCGCGCAGCGACCGTTGCCCTACGCGGCGGGTGAGAGGAGCAGCGCAGCCCCGCTCCCGCCGCCAGCTATCCTTCCTCACAGGCGGAGGGAGGGAAGGAAGGAGAGGCCGGGCCGCCTCCTCCCCTGCCCCCTCTCCGCTCACACGAGGCGTGGGGGCCCCCTCAGGGAAGAGGCGCATCCCGCCATTCCCTCGCCTGCCGAACAGGTGAAGGCGACTCCCGCCCCCTGCTCAGCCGGCCGGCCTCCCCGGGACCTGCCCTTGGGGCGGAGAGGCCCGAGGGAAGAGGGGACCTTGCCAAGGAGGGTGGTGGCTGGCACGGCGGAAGGGAAATGAATCCATTTCTGTGGGCTTGTTGGCAATGACAAGGACAAGCACCCGGCGCCCTTGTAAGTGGCCCTTGGTGCTCGATGGAGGCCTGGTGGCCACTAGCTTCTGTGCGCAAGTGGGTGAGGTGGGGGACGGCTGGTGGTGATGACAACGCCCTCATTTCAGTTTGTAGGCGTGCTTCCTACTGGGAAAAAATCCTTCTAAAGTGTTTTTAAAATCCGTTACATGTTCTGAAGTCAATACAGAGCATCGCAGCCTGTGAAACTGGAAATCTAGAAGCTGAAAAGGCTTTATAGAACGAAGAGGTGGATAGCACCTGGAGAGAAGTTGCCCTCCCATTTATCTCCACCGTGGGTGTCTGTCTCCCACTTTTACTTCTTAGTCCAAGTGTATGCGTATTTGCATGCATGTAAAGGTTCTGCATAATGTCATGTTCCGCAAGCAAAGGGTGAGATCCTACTTTTCAGAGGCAGTTGTGACATTCCGGATTCTTGGGAAGGTTGGTTAGTAAAGATCAACTTTGAATTTTCCTTTTCAGGTTATATATAAATATATATGTATGCATGTTTTTAATAAATAGCTCTTGTAATAAGTTCTGTTACATGCAACTAGTCCCTGATACCTTGTGTAAATTACAACTCTGTTATACTGCAGTTGCTGTACAACGTAGTAATTTACGGGGCCGACCCCACAATTGTAGAGCTACATCAACCTACATCTGTTCTTGGTTGAGACAAGTAGCATTTGCATAGTGGATATACATGACTATAGAGATCAGGTAGAATAGGAAGGAGACTTTAGTGAATATACTGGATTCTTTGACTGTGCTGCCTTAGCTAGGGAAAAATTAGTCTGGTTTTCAGAGTCTTTGTTGAGAGAAAAGTGTTGTAAAAATGTGCGTTAAATATCTGAACTTGGACTTGTAAGCTGTATTATATGTGTAGAGTAGGGAGGGTGTTGTTTATTTTCTAATTGCTACAAATATCACAAACAGGAATGTTAAAGTAGTTACAGTGATGTAAATGTTTTTTACAGGAAGTATGTAGAGAAGCAGGTAGGAAGAAGGCATCATGCTGACATCCTGTCCCAGAAAATTTATTTTGTACTTATTCTTGGGACAGTAAAATTCCGTTTTGCTTGCACTGCTGAGGAGTCTTGGATGTACAGTGGCCTGAGTAAACCATATGGGCATGACTTCCCGGAAGAGAACCTAATACATACTGTCCCAATTACAGCTGTTCATGAAACGTAAGAGCAATATTAGATATCAGAGTTTCTGGTTCCTAATTTTGGTCTGGAATAAGTGGCCAGAGCACTGATCAACTAGATTAGTCAATTGCTTAGGTTTTATATATATTCTCAAATATTACAAATGGAAATAGGAAAGGTGGTTTTATTCCTAGGATTATGTGATTTGTGCAATTTCTGTATTTTTGCTTTGGAGTGGGACAGATGTGCTAGTTGCTTGCCATTTAGGATAAAGCTATGAGGTCATGATGAGTAATAATGGCTGTGAACAATACTTACCTGAACAAGTGTAACTGGAACCCAGGATCACTTAGCTACCATTTGAGGCTGAAGAGTAGTCTGTGACAAAGCTGCTCTGCTTTACCACTGGCACAGGGAGGGGTGACAAGACTGGACAAAACTTGAATATCAGGTCAAATAGTGAACGCTTGGTAGGTTTGGACATCCTTCCCCCCTCCCCCCTTTTTTTCTCCCCAAATATGAAATATAAAAACATAATAGGATACATAAAAACATGATAGGACAAGGGGTAATGGTTTTAAACTGAAAGAGGGAAGACTTACACTGGACATAAGGAAGAAATTTTTTACAATGAGGGTGGTGAAACACTGGAACAGGTTGCCCAGAGAGGTGGTAGGTGCAAACACTCAAGGTCAGGTTGGATGGGGCTCTGAGCAACCTGAGCTAGTTGAAGATGTCCCTGCTTATTGCAGTGGTGTTGGACTAGATGACCTTTATAGGTCCCTTCCAACCCAAACTATTCTATAATGGCAGACCTCTTAACATCCCATAAATAGCTTAAAGATCCTGAAATTTAAAAACTGATTTGTGCCTTTTTATTGTCCAGGAGTTTGTTGGACAGCTTGGGGTATGTGTTCTCCATTTGTCTGCTCTTCTCAGAATCAGAGTGTGATCCTAGAATACGTATATAACCAACTGTTTCTAAATTTGAGAAGAAACTTCTTATTCCCTGACAGAGCAAGAGTTCTCATTCCATCCTCATCTCTTCCCCTTAACAAGACCGGATATGCAGCTGCTTTATTCAAATGCTTGCTTTCTTTTCCCCAACAATCTCCTCCTCCAATTCACTCTCCCTCATCCCCTTTTTCTCTTCATTTTCTTTCCACTTTTTATCCTTTATGCTTCCTTCTTTGCATTGGCAATTTGCACTATAAATCTCAGGTTGCCTCTTGCAGTTTTTTTCATTTTTTAAACTATTGCTTCCCATATCATCCCTTAATAGATTCTTCTTTGTTCCTTCCTTCTGTCTCCATGATGTTCATTGCACTGTCTCACTCTTTCCTCTCTTACCTTCACCTGGTAGTAGCTGCATTTGAGCCCAGAGAGAACTCTCCTGGAAACAGACTCCCTTTCACCAACACAAAGTGAGGGAAAATGATTGCTACTAATTGAGATTTGACTGAGTTCCGCCTCACTGATACTAACTGGAGATGGCAGCCATTTTGAATTAAATAAAACTTCACATTTGAAGGCAAGTACAGAACTTAATGAAAATCACCAAAAACAATATAAGCTATTTAGGGCTTAATATTGACCCCTCAATTTGGCTATCAGATATATGTCAAAAGATCAACTTTCAAAATACTAAATTGTTTGATTACAAATTTATACAGATTTAAGCTTAATAAAGCAGTTGACAAGCAATTACTGTAAGAATAATATGGAGGTATATTAAATATTTATCTGACCATTTCAGCAAGGCCTGAAAAAGAGGCCGAATAATGAAGAAGCAGTACCTTAATACACTTCTTTTATTCTGACAACATTGAGACTGTTGGAATTATTCACTGTTTTCAACAAAGCTAAGTAACCTGGCAATATGAAAGTATTGTATTTTGGCAAAACTGCATTAACTGCTATGATAGTAATACATAAAATTAAATTACAAGATCAGTCAGGCATTTTTTATCTACTTGATTCCATCTTTAAAAAGACAAGGAGGCCTCAATTAAGCTAAAATGAAACAAATCTAAACTGAGAAAAATGTTTCTACAATAAAACTAATTTTTTCAGTAACATAATACTTCATTTTAACCTTCAAGCTACTTGGAATATTCACTTCCTGGCAAAAAGACTAGCATGGTTTGTTAGTCATAGTAGGCTTAATTGCTTCATAATGAATTTCATAAAATAAAAATATACTCAATACAATGCTGATTGAGTTAGCTAGGCTTATCTGGCCCTTTCTTACATTTTTTTTCTTTGGAACAGGCCCAGGTCAAGAAATTCAGATACCAGATTGAATTAAGCTCTTGTGTTCTGATACAGCTGTTGTTATTATCTTTTCACTTCCAGTTACAGAAGAGTTGGCTGGTAGAACAAAAAATGTTTTTCTTCTGGTGGCTAGTTGATCAAAAACTGCCTGTACATCTTGATATTCTTTGGTTCTGGAGTGCTTCTCCATTTGTGAATATCATAATGAGCACTCTCCTTATCTTAATAATTGATCTACAAAGTGAAGCTGTCTCCTGGGAAGAATTGACAGCAAGGGTGCGATCCTTTCCACGTGCATCCTCAAATCATCTGAAAAGCAATAACCCAGAAGTAAATAGGGACATAAAGGAGGGCTATAGAACGCCTAGAGCCAGCCCTGTGCTAGCTGGGATATTTCAACAAATGAGATATTTTCAACTGCTGTAAGAAAGCAGTTTTTATGCCCTTAATGATTCAGAGTAGCACAAAAAGGTTAGAGCAAGTGTTGAGAAACTCTTAATTACAGCATTGATTTAGGGCAGGCAGACCATACAGTGCAACATAAACAGTCTGTAGAAAGCAGAGTCATAGGTGTTTTAACAACTCATTCTCAACTGCCCGAATTTATCTTTCTCAGCTCTAGTCATCTCTCTTTGACCCATAAAGCTATGCATATTTCATCCTTTGAAAGATCAGCCTGCAATTGTATTAAACACTGATATTTTCACACTTCTGATTTCAACTATGTAATTTCCATACAAGCATTAGTATTTGGTCCTGAATAATTAGTATTATGGATAATTACCCAGAATAAATACCCAGAATAATTCATGGACAAGTACAAGACAGAACACAAGTGCCAGTAAACGAAATTCTGAAAACTTTACCCAACCTACATTAATCATCAGAGTATTAATATATTATGAGAGGAACTCCTGTCAGGCTGTGTATTGATGTGGAGGTTGGAGATATGTGGATAGCGGGTAGTGGAAGGGAGTAGCTGAAATGTGGAACCAAAGTGTACGGAGTAAATGGAATGTTAAATAGTAAAATTTGCACCTTCCTTTTTTTCTGAGTAGCTTACTTTTGTGGTAGAATTTTCAGTGTAGTAACAATAACTCAGTAATGAAAAAGTGGTAACTTGGAAATAGGAAACTATTCAAATAGTACAACTTTTTGCCTACATGCTGATTTTGATTTGTTTTAAATTCTCGTACTCAACCTGTTTGTGTTTGAGTTTCAGAATGTTTTTTGAAATTATATTATGACAGGTGATTATTTAATATTTTCTTCAGCTAAGCAACATGGCACAATCTCCTTTGTAATAGCTGTATATTTTATAGCCGGTATGAGCTTATAATTAATTTCTTATACTAGAAGTCTGGAGTTTGGAAGGAAGTTTGGAAATACTAGATCTATGTCTTTGTCTAGTGATTGTTGTTCTGAATATGTAGCTATTTGATCTGGGCTTATAAATTAAACTGTTTAATTACTCATTTAATTACTCATTTTCAGCCCAATCTGACAGATATTTATTTTCTCAGAGCTGGTGATTTAGGTTGCAGCGATTTTCCCTAGAAAGAGGGAGTGTGCACGTATTTTTTTTTGCTTTCGAGCCCTCTTCCTTTCGGGATAGGCAGCAGTGAAATGCCATCTATAGGTAAGACTTCAAAGCCCATGATTCCTTGGGAGAGCATGCGCTGAAAGCTTCCAGTTGTCAAAGTGCTCTTGCCAGAGTGGTCGACTATTTGTCATATACCAAACCTGAAAGAAGAAAATAAATATACTGTCATTTTGTTGATCTTTAAATACAGAAAATCCAAAGGTAACTGTTCCTTAAAAATTTCTGTGTTGACTGCATGGGTTACTGCATGCAAATGGAGCTGGTATTGCTATGGGGATATAGATTTCCTGTACTGGATTGTAAATTTGTACGAATACACCAGCAAATAATCAAGAGGTACTGCATATTAGTCCAACATTAGACATTGGCTGGCCTGCTTTCAAAGTAACTTATTATCCAGTGTTTTTCCATTCAGGCTGGCTTCATTCATTAAAGGTAGGTCTTGACCTTGACAAGAGGGTTGAATTGTGCAGTAATTTTTACATTTAAGAAGCAATATGAAAATGAATGTGGATTGCAGTCCTTAGAATAAAGTTTAAAAACACCTAGCTAAGTCAAGGTACATATTTGAAGCAACTGCTGTGCTAGCCACTATAGATAACCTGGTGACTAACTGATTTAAATATACTTTACTGACGACAGAATTTTAACATTTCAGCTGCTATATTTTTCTCTCTAAATATATTTTTGTACTGATAGCTCAGAACCAGGGGAGGGGTAAATATAATCTTCTTCTCTCTCTAATGTGGAATCAGCAGTAATTTTACATAGCCTTAGGAGTAATAGCGATTTTGATAGAAATGAAGCTAATGGAAAGCTACACAGAACTTGGTATATTATGGCTTACTGCAGTATTGCTTTAAACTGCCTCGCAAGGTTTTCTGCACCCCGAGCAGCAGCAGAGCTGCCTGTTACAGATGCAATAGTTTACTTCATTCTTCTCAGGAACTTGCCTTAATGTTGTCTCACTGCATAGTCTGTTCATGAGTCCTTGCTGTTCAGTTTACATATTGAACAGGTGAATAATGGGAGCATGAGCAGTAACTTAATTGATAGCAGAAACCTGTCCTGACATTCATTTTAACTAAAAAGCATGTGTATGCCTCAGAAGAGATATAAAAGAAAGAAAGAAAGAAACAAAAAATGTTAAAGATACACATGGACCATCTGAAAACTGTTGATGCCAGAAAGGAGAGGGTCGTTGATTTCACTCTTTGCCACCTTTTGTAAACATTTAATTGATTTGGCTTAACTTTACTTTGTTACAGTAAAACAAGAATCCTAAAAAAATGCAATCTGAGGAATGTACATGTCATATGATTAACTCAATAGAAATGCAATTAGGTGTTCATTGATGACCATCTTTGCCATAGTTACTCAATTAAAGTAAGTGATTTTTGGCTCATTTAAAATACTTTTGAGATTTAGAACGATCTCTTCAATTGACTTAAAGTCTGCAAAATGTGGAGGCTCCTGTTCTAGTTTCATACAATTGCTGTTCATTGATGTCTGTCTATGCATTAGTACTATTGTGTTTCAAAATAATAATCAAATTATATGATCTGTCCTATTTCATATGAAGCACCATTTCTTGCAGATATAAGACTGATCCATTCTACATACATTTACTTTTTAAAGTTTAAACTTAGGTATCGATTTAGCAAATAATTAGCATCACTAGTCTTTGTCTTGTGCATATAAAGATGGCTTTTAAAATGTGGTGTGTCTATATTTTAGATATTTCAATTTGCCCATTTTTATTTTTCATTGTGAAAGTATCAGAAACATCATCATCTAATAATACCTCCCAGATCTGCTCATTTTGACCTTATTTTTTTTTCCAATGAACAAATTATTCATGATTTCATATATATAGATATATAGCGAGTAGAAATACCTCTAAGCAAAGGACTGCTTTGATGTAAAATAGCATTTTACACGGAAAGATTGTAAGGTCACTGAAGGCAAATATAACACCCATCGGCTGCTTTGTACATGAAGTGTCTCCACCCCTCCACCCCCACCCCGCCCCCCGTCATTGCGATCGCTTCTCATGCCCCACGCAAGCGGCGAGCTGTGCGGCAGAAAAAGGCCAGAAAACGATTGTGCAGCTGAGAACCGCTCCAGTGTCAGTGCGAGATTTCGTCTGTGCTTTCTCTCTGATAAATTTAAATAACTGAAAGCTTGTTTGTTAATTAAGGAAAATCGGTACCCGGCTCCTTTAAAGGTCTCCTAATAGAAAAGGGGGTGGAGAAGAGTGAAGACTGGTGTCTTTTTAACCTTGCTGAAGGACGCAGCAGTATTTATTGACGTATGCAAATAACCAGGGGGAGGAGGTGGAGGAGGAGGAGGGTGCTTGGAAAAACAGGAACCAGAATCAGTTTCTCATTGCAGGGTGAGAGCTCTGAGTTCCGGTGTAAGAGAAAAGAGACGTGGCGAAATTGCTGTATATCTCTGCCCTATAAGCACATCTCTCATTTAGACTGAAGGGAAACAAGGCATCAAAAAGGGTGAAGCATCTTAAAAATATTTTAAAGGCAATCTAGCACGATCAAAGGTTACATATTCCTAAATGGGGGAGGGGGAAGATTACGGGTTTGCCTTGCAACTTGCTGTAGCATAGCACTAGCAATAGGACGAGATTTTTGGCTGGCAAATGATTAAAACAGCCTGGTTTGTGGTATGAATGACAATGTTAATAATCTGTCTTTGTGGTTTTTTCCCCTACTGTTTCAGCTGCGCAAACCATGCAGGATGATTTACTGATGGACAAAAGCAAAGCCCAGCCCCAGCAGCAGCGGCAGCAGCAGCAGCAGCAAGATCCAAACTCAGCAGAAGCCCCCTCTACACCCATCTCGTCGGAGACACCCAAACCAGAAGACAACAGTTCAGTGACTAGTATTGGCACATCGGCTCCTTCCCAAAATAGCAAGGAGAAGATGCAGATGGAGTCTCCCATTTTGCCTGGCTTGAGCTTTCACCAGCCTCAACAAGAACCTGCAGCCGGCACCTCCTTGTCTCCCTCCTTCGGCAGCACCTGGTCTACAGGGACCACAAACACGGTGGATGATAGCTTTTTCCAAGGGATTACTCCAGTCAATGGGACAATGCTTTTCCAGAATTTTCCACACCATGTCAACCCTGTATTTGGTGGCACTTTTTCTCCTCAAATTGGCCTAGCTCAGACTCAACACCACCAACATCAGCAGCAGCAGCAGCAAGCTCAGCAGCAGCAGCAGCGGAGGTCACCTGTAAGCCCTAATCAGGCACCTTTCGCCCAGAGAAATGCTGCTTACAGCCATCAGCCCATCATGACCAGCAAACCGTCTTCCTCCTCTGCCTCCTCTTCTTCCTCCTCCAGCTGGAATAACCATCAAAACGCGGCTTGGAGTACACCTTCTAACCCTTGGGGTGGGCTGCAGGCTGGTAGGGACCCTCGAAGGGCAGTTGGAGTGGGGGTCGGCGTGGGAGTGGGGGTCGGCGTACCCTCCCCCCTCAATCCCATTTCACCCCTTAAAAAACCATTCTCCAGCAATGTTATTGCCCCTCCGAAGTTCCCACGGGCTGCACCCTTAACGCCCAAATCCTGGATGGAAGACAACGCGTTCAGGACGGACAATGGCAACAATCTGTTGCCTTTTCAGGTAAATGACTACATGTGTCTTCTATGTGGTGACAGCTATCACAAAGTTGTATTTTTTGCAGGGGTGTATTTCATGTTACTGTTCTATCTGAGAGGCATATCCATGACTCATATTTGCATCAAATAGTCACCTTATATGAAAGAAGTGGGGTTGATCCTAGGGAGTGCATACACAAAGATTCCAAATTCTGGCCTAAGGTTTACAGTCTTTTTTTTTCTTGTAACTTATTCTTAAATGTCACAGGGCTTTTTAGGTTTTTTTTGTTGTTTTTAAGCATCCAAAAGGTAGTAGCCTTCCTTCATGAAAAACAGGTTTGGCAAGGCTACGTTCCCTTGGTGCTGCGTGTTACAATTTTTTTTTTCATATTCTTCAATATGTGAGAAACAGGAGATGTTAAAATTGCTGGCTTCAGTTTTCTAACTGGCATGTTAATTTTAACCAAGGATGCTTCTCGACCTTAAGTCCGGTTAATTATTTTATCACCATTGAAATAACTAATTGTCGTTATGTTGTGGTGGGATTTAATGGGGAGTCTGTTTGCATAAGGTGTATATATGAAAAGCTCTATACGGCTGATACGTATACCCTGCTGTTATATTCACAGTGGATGTTTTGAATACATCTAGAAGCAGCGTGGGTGTGTATGGAAAGAGTGGCATTTCTGTCCTTTCCAGTAAGGAAATGCCTAATACAATTGACGTGATTTAGAAATGGCAGGGAGGTATTGTATAAAATAAACTATTTTATGCTGTTGAAAATATTTGCAGAGAAAAGAGACAATAGGACACGACCTTCAGAGCCATATTGCAATGGAGTCTATTTACTAGCTACATAGCTCTGAAATATTTAAAGCTGCAGTGCCCTTCACTGTTTTTTTTATCTATGACGACAAAGCAGATCAATTGCAGCTGAAACTGGGCCACATAGAAGATTTGCAATTTTAATGCAGAGTGAAACCTGTCACTGGTGTGAAATCCATTTTAAGTTGAAAAAAGCAGAGCATGCACTTGCGGTTATATCTATACAAGGTGAAGTGTATCTCAAATTTCTTCTAGGTTAGCTTTTTTAGTCTCAGACAAATCGAAATTTTCTGTTTTGAAATACAGTGAAATCATTCATCTATGCTTTCTCTTTAGATAATCGCTTTCTCAACAAAGTATGAACTCTCAAACCTTTTTAACTTATCAGTGTGTTAAGAATAGCATTTAGGTTGACACTTAATATTAGAAACAAAGTTAAAAAAACCCAAACAAACACACCCCCCCATTACTTTAAGAGATTGTTGAAGTAAAATGTATGCATTCCTAAGCACTTTCCAGTCCCATTCAAAGAGGGCACCTTATAGTCAGCCCTAAAATTTCATTTTGCTGCTTCATTCTGTTTAAAGGGAGAGTTGCTAATTTTTTATTGGCTACCCTAAATGAAGGCGGAGTGGCTTCTGGTGAACTGCTGGTCAATGTCTCTGTAGCACTGAAGTCTGGAGAAAGATTATACTTTAGACACAATATGCCTGGTGAAACTACTATGTTGCATGAGCACAGCACAACAGCTAATGTGGTTTTTAGGAGTGGGAAATGTGTTTCAATTTACAATTATTCTTTTATTTAAATTGTCTATATGTAAGACATTACAAATTCTGGTAAATTTGAATTAGTAGTGAAAACAACAGTAAATGGTCTTATTTCTGTGGTCGGTGAGATACATCTTTAATGAATACACAACTTCATTATTGTGACTGTAAATTGTCACAAATTAAACTAGCAGGTATTTAGTCATCACTAGGAAAAAAAGTAGATAAATGTTTTTTAAAAAAAAGTTCCTTTGATTTTAAAATACAGGTTTTGAAAAGCTAAGGTGTTAGCCAATACGTAAATTTGGAAACTTGTTTTCTTCTCTGTGAATTTAACCTGGTGTTTTCCTGTTCAACTGAAAGCAAATACTTAGACTACTCTCAGCACCAGCTGGAATAACAGTCTGATTTCAGAGACTCAGAAAACTTGTATTTTTTTTCCTATTAGGCTCTTTTTAATACAAGCTGCTGGATTTTACATACAAGATTGTAATCTGGGTTAGTGTTGATTGCTCCTATACTTAACAAATTGAAACTATTCTATTGATAGGAGGCAACTGTTTAGTTACATTGATAAAAATGAAATTCAAAATCATATGAGAGTTTAATATTTGT
The DNA here is from genome assembly GCF_964195595.1 of Calonectris borealis. Classification (NCBI taxonomy): domain Eukaryota; kingdom Metazoa; phylum Chordata; class Aves; order Procellariiformes; family Procellariidae; genus Calonectris; species Calonectris borealis. The sequence continues at coordinate 26,495,249 of NC_134318.1, forward strand.
TGCCTGGGTTCTGGTTGCCTTTTTTTCTTCTCCCCCGTTCCCCTCCCCCCCCCAAATTGGGCAATATGTTGACACAGTTGACACAGTAAGATCTGCTTGTCAGCACTATCAAGTAATTCTGGCAGGTTTATCCATGTACATTTGCCACCCTTCATAACTGAGCATTTTTGATCTGCTTCAGAAATACCTTTCAGTAAACTTGCTAGCAACACCTTAATGCACATTAGCAAGTTCTTTGTGCTAACCCATTCTTTTCTCTTATGTTGAGATTATAAGACTTTTTAAAATTTGTGGTTTATATTTAATTAATTCCTTAATAAGATATGAAGCTCAGTAAGTAAGAAGAAAAATATTAATATGTTCACCAGTTGAATTAACATCAATGATACCTATTTTTTAATTTAGGCCTTTGCAGTGATCAAAAATTTTAAGCAGAAAACTTCTATAATCAAGGTTTGTATTCTGAGTCTGTAATATTTGAAGACAGCTGCTACTCAGCTACTGATATATCTAGTTCTAGGAAAAAATGTTGAATTTGATAATGTTTCTGTTAAGAACATGTGTATAAAGCAATATGCTAGATGTCTTCATCCCCAAATTTGGGTAATACATTAGTGCACCTTGTATGTCAAAACCAATCGGCGTCCGTCCCAAGGAGTTGTGCTGCAGAACATATCAGAACATTTAAAATATCAATTGGTAGGAATTCTGTTGGCAGCTGCCTTGTGATTGGAGTTGAAAGGCAACTAAAAATGCTTTCAAGGAGACTGTTTTCATATACTTACTGAGGAAAATTGATTGCACTGTATGAAAAAAAATTTGAAGATACAAAGCTGACAGTTGAAAGGGAAAAGAAAAGAAGCAGTCTTGGTCTGGAATGAAATGTAATGTCGCAAATAAGAGTTGTTGAGAACATCACAGGAATAGATGTGGAACAAGGCCAGATATGAATGGCCAGATTGTTCTTCTGAATATTCTTCGGCTTCTGAGTGGTTCAGGCAAAGGTTCTCTGTTGTGATTGTCATGTGACAAGCAGTAGTGTTGTGCTGTTATGCTAGGTGATCCCCATTTCTGGCATTTGAGGCTGACATTAAATGATTATCCCTGGCACCTGGGCAAAGGTTCAGTTCCTTTTTACAGCACAGTGGTGGGGCTTGAAGAGAGCTATTGTCATGTCGTGCTTCTGAGCTGCTCCGAGAATTCTCTTTTCCTTCACCTCTCGCAGGTAAATACTGTATTTCTTCTGGCTTTTGGCCGTATGAAGATATGTGGGGTTAGGAGGATTGATAGTGCCTGAAATGGATAAGTCTATATAAGACCCTTGGAAGCACGGATAAGAAATTCTCTTTACGGTGGAGAAGATAGAGAAGGAATTAAATGTTTGGAGACCAGTATGCTAATTAAGGAAGTCTGCCCTGTGGATGTTTAATAACAACAACGCTGTAACAATTTCCCAGAACTTGTTCAAGTTTTGCTGCTTTCTGAGTAATGTTCTTTAGAAACAATAAAAAATGCACAATCGCAAGTTTTAGATTTAAAAAATGCATAGCAAATTGATGCTCTGAAGATTCTGGTATACATCAAGTCATTCTTGGCAGCTTTACTGATAAATACTTCTCTAGCAGAAATAAATAAGGTGGTATTTATGGTGGATAAAGATAGTTTTAACATGCTATCTTTTGCAGGGAGGCTGAGAAAGGTTTTTGGGGGGCTGTTTTGGTGTTTGTTTTTTTCCTTTTTGATTTCAATACAAATTAGTCTGGACCCAGATAAAATTATAAGCTACATTTAGAAATTATGTATAACTTCAATATTTCATTATATAAGTATATATGCATAAATATATGTTCGTATGAATATATATTTATACATTTAGATATAGATACACTAATTAGTAATACATTAGCAGGCACAAGTACTTTGTCATGTGTTGTACTAAACACGCTGTAGTTGTTTGTTGAGTGAAATGAAGGGCAATGGAATGGCCACTGTATGATGTTTATAATTCCAGTGTGACTTCTGGTTGATGATTGATAGACAACTCCTTAAGAAGCTGCTTTCTTTAAACATTTGGAGTTCTTCAGGCCTGTGATATTAGCCCATACTTAGCTTTCTCCATGCCAATACAGACTGATATTCAAAATAAATTATGGGCATACACACACATACATATACATATACATGCATATGCAGTAAACTAATGCAGAGTAATTTTGGTTTTCAAGTCCTAGGGAAAAGAATATTAAATACACTGTTAACTTCAGTTTTATAATGTTTGTGCTAACTTCTTCACAAGCAATGAATTGGCTGTAGCTTATTTGTCATAGTTCTGTTTCTTAACACTACAGTAACCTGAAATGCGTATTAGGATATATATATGTGAGTTTATATTAAAAGTGATGACTGAATTAAAATGAGTTCAAGTATTGGATCATTCATGAGTGTAACAAATACAGATTTATATTTATGAGTAAAGGTGTTTTACTGGCTAATACACTCTGGCGACTGTCATTTTAAAGTCTTTGTTTAAATATAGATTTTTTTTTTTTTTTTGCAACTAAAAATAGTTGTATGCCATAAGTCTATTTGAAGATTAGTTTTTAAAACACTGCATTTATTCTAAATTTTACATTCTGGGCTCTGGCTTCTTGACAGTTTAGTAGGTAACCATACTTAGCATTACTGGTGTCTTGAAAACTATTTCTTAATGTGTAGTCTAATCTTAATTTTTCTTACATGATGATACACAAGTACTGGCAGCCTGCAACTTTATGAACTAAAAAAAAAAAAGAAAAAGAAAAAAAGAAAAGGACCTAGTTGTTGTGGAAGTAACTTAGTCCACTTTTTTTTCCCTCCTTCTTTCTTACTTCTGTTGTTACTATTAGCTAGCACAATAAGTAGCCTGATTCTGAATATTAAAATATGAGAAAGCATGTCATGCTATCTCAGTAGTCTTCCAGTGTGACAGATAAAAGCAATACGTTGCATTCTAGCCTTAGTAGTTGTGAAGTATTTTACAATTTTTGTTAGATTTTAAATTTGATTGAGTTCTAAATGTCTGCATTTTCAAATTAATTAAAATACAGTAACAGTACAGAAGAAAAAGCATGACTTTCATATTTAAAGTATAATGATTTGAGCACTAATTACTTATTGATTATTGTCTTGATTTTCAGTAACCAACTGAATCACAGATAAGCCCTCAAAGTTAGTGAATGTAGAGCAAAGGTGTGAGTTCAGTATGCAGCTGATATTCTGAGCAACTCCATAAATAGGCAGGACTTCCTTAAAAACATTAAAGGTATTAATATAGAACAATGAATCAATAATTTTGTCTTAAAGATTTGATACAGGAATTATCTTTCCTTTGGGAGGTAAGGTAGAAGGGAAGATGAAAGGCATGGCAGTTTATTTTGCTATTTCCTTTCCCAGTTTTCAGGTTTTTTGCCTAGAGGCTGCTCTTGTGAATTGAATGTAAGAGGAATAGAGACGTGGAAAAGTAATGTTTTCCTGTTCCAGGTGATTTTCAAGAAGAAAGTATGAGTTTGCTGAGTGGATGATGAACATTTCCATTTCTTAGCAGTTGGTGAAATAGCTCTCCTTTCATTAAGGTTACTCATGAGCGAGTCCTGGCTGAAACATACCAAAGGGAAGCTAAAAGATAGCACTACTTAGTTTGAAGTTATATAGTGATCTTCAACTGTATACATCTGAATTTTTCTTGGACTGGGTAGACTACTGTGCTTTCAAAAACTTTTAAATTAGGCTGAAGAGAAAAACATCATACCCAGTGATGACCTTTGAGAGAGGCTCTAAGGCTCTCTAGCCTTTGTTTGTTTTTCTTTTTCCTACTGATCACTTGAGATAGTGTTACAAGTTTGAAAATACTATTCATAAATAAAAGATGTTTGTCCTAGAAATGTAATCAAAACATTATTCCAAATTGTGGCATAAACTCCCACAGAAAATAAAGGCCTTTACAAACTTCACTGTTTTTCCCCAAATAAACATGCTGCTTTGATTTTGCTTTTGCTTTTATCATAGTAACACGTAATATGTTATTTAAGGAAAAGGATCTGTTCAAGATCTTTAGCGTAATGGCAGATAGCAGACTGTAGATAGAAAGTCTCTTTTCTCTTTCTTTTCCCTTTTTCCCCCCTGCTCCGTCTTCTCAACTCCCAGAAATCAATATTGAAAACTTTTCATGTATAATTGTTGGTTGCAATTAACTGCTGAAAATGGAGCACCATATTCTTTAGGCATGAAAGAGGATTGTTTACATGTCTTCAGAAAAATCATGTTTTTATTGTCAGAAGATATCAAAAGCTAGGTGAAGAAATTCTGCATGATCTTCAAATGGGAGGAACAATAGAAGTAGGTGGAAGTTACTGCCTTCTCTCAGGGGTAATCAGACTGTTGCGCCCTTCTAGCCTATAGCAAGCCCAGTTAAGCGCTTAGTTTCGCAAGATGCTACCTGAAGTAGTTCTTACCATTTCTCATTTCAACCTACTTGTTCGGTGTGGTGGGGTGGAAATAAAATTTCAGAAAGGGCAGGAAACAGAGTTTTCTAATTCCTGTTTACTCAGCATAAGGTCGACTAAATTTCCCTTTGGACTCTTTTTGGTGCTGTGTGGGCTAATAACTTCGCTTCTATAGGGGAACTTCCTAAATGTCCACATGTGTTTAGAGATTTTTTTTTTTTCCCTCTAGCTAGCAACAAGAGTAAGTGGAACATGAGAGAAATAAATGATGCATATTTCAAAGCTTTAGGCAAATTTTCCATTCCTAGTAATATTAGCATTTTATGTATAAATATACACAATATATATATGTATGTACATCTATAATCTATGTCTGTGTATGTATAAGCAGTTCATTTTCTCCAAAATACAATTGTAATTAATTTTCAGTAACACCTGCTTTAGAACTACATTGACAAAGTAGGTTTTGCTGTTATTGAGATTATTTGCCTCGTTTTCATACTTAAGCTAAACCTATTTTTTCAATGACTATGCAAGTTGAAATGTAATAGTTTTCCATTCTGATTTTCTAACAAGTATGTCAGAGCGTGTTTAGACTTCAGTTTTTAGGCTATTGTGACATTTTATACATTCTGTAACTAAATTTAGGGTACCATTACCATGTTTTGTTTCATTATTTCTTATTTATTTAATTTTTCCCTGTTCCATTTAGTAGAAATTTACGAGAAGTGCAAAAGCATTGCTTTTAAGCAATTATTAGAATATTGTACTTACTGATAATAGCAGGTGTCTCAGTAGTTAGATGAATGTACTATTTTTGTATATAGAAATATCTTCATTTGTGTAATCTTTTTATTATTACTTGTAAATTTTAGAATTTTAAAAATGCAAGTTGTGAAATGTCGCAGAAACGTTGCTTGTGTATCTTCAGACTTGGTCAACATTTTCATAAGTTTCAATTATATGATTCTGTCTTTTCCTATAAGTTCCCAGTAGCATTTGTAAAACACAGCTAATTGATACCTTTCTTTTCCTCATTGTTTAGTGTGGCTTTGTCTCTTTATTGCATGCTTTTCAAACTCATCCCAGAGATAAAATTGTCAATTTTTCTAAGCTCTTATAGAAGAGAAGCACTGTGCTGATCAGAATAAATATTGATCTGTTTTGTCACAATAGTGTTATGAGAAGGGGTGCTGTGATCTCCATTCTATGGATGTAAATAAGAGGCACAGAGTTTGGGGAAATGATTTTCTTCTCAGTGCTCAATCTGAGAAGACTAAAAAGTTGGGTTTTTTTCTGAAATATTTAGCATATATAGCTCTTTCAAAACAGATCATCCATTGACTGTCTCTAAGTTTGCTGTTTGTGTGAATCTCAAATTAGGCACCGAAAAGTGAAGAAAACAAATTGTCACTTGTGAAAAGTTTTAGTTTAAGTTACATGCCAATTATTCAGGAATTAAGAACTTCCCATCAGGGAAGAGAAAAGAAGCAAAATATTTAATTTCCTTAATTGAGACCCACTTTTCTCTTCCTTCAGCTGTCTATGTCATTCTCTGTACATCTTCCAAATTCTGCAAGAAACAACATAGAATTTCTATAAACAAACAACCTCTTAATTATTTAAAAACATCACTGGTGGGCACTGGATGAGATAGGGTTTTGTTGGAAAAATGGTTTTGAAACTTAGATAGCTATAGTTTATTCACGCAAAATGATAGAATTTAAATTGCACAGGCAGTCTTAGTCATGCAATTCCTAACTTTTTATGTATGGCTTTGCAAGATTTGCAAGAATTGCAGTTTTCTTTTAAATTCCTAGAGCTTGAGTAAAATACTTAAGCAAACCCACAGATTCTATTACATGTTAGGATGATGACCTTCACATGATTCATCAGCCAAATTGGAGTCTTTTGATCAACTTTACAATTTGTTCTTGGTTTAACAAAGTTATTGAAAGTAATGTGTACAGAGCACATACTGTCAATGGGTTTCAGTTTTGGGTGAAGCGTGATTTTGTGGCTATTGCCCCTTTTTTTTGTTTCATCCAGCCTTGAACTGTTCAAGTCCACTACTTCCAAACTTCCCTTCTTCTACTTTTTTCTGTTCCTGCTTTTTGATCGTCTTTTTTACTGAGGCTTCTCATTTGAGTTGGCCTTCCCTATTCTGCTTTCTATGTCAAAGCTTCAAGTTACAGGGGAAGGCCCAATAAACCCCTGTAATCATGAGCTGAATCATGTTCAATTACTCTGTGGGAATTATTCCTGTACAAACTTAATAGCATGAGCGGATTTAAGTAGGTTTAAACAAATTCAGGGAGAATGGAGTTTTCAGAAATATTAGCTACAAGTTCTAAATTCTAGAAATTTAGAAATCTTAACCAAGTGATAACTTAGTCTGAACATGCTGAACTGATTTTCTTTTCCCGTCCCCACACCCAGCTTCTAGAATGTGTGACTTGGGATGGATTTTCAGAGATTGACAGAAAAACACTTCTGACATAAAATGAGAAAAGCATTGTGTCTTTAACATATAAAAAATGTCCATATATAATTTTCTTTTATGTCATAATCGTAAGTGGATGTTCCAGTGAAATTCATCTTTCCTACATGGAAGAATTATTGCAAGAGGTGCTCGTCTTAAAAAGATTCACCCTAAAAAGTTATTTTTGGCAACACTGCAAGCAACTTAAAGCTGACCTTTTAATGAGAAATGTCAGGCAACTTTAGAAAGTGATGCTATCTATAATGTATTAGGTTTCTGAATTAATCTCTTCTATATATAAGAATGGCTCTTCAAAACAAAGAAAATCACCCACTGAAGCTTTCTTGGTTTTGTTGTCAGAGTGGTAAAGGCTTTTTTTATGAGTAAGATTTATTTATTTATTAAAGGAAGTCTTTGGAATTATGGCTTCTTATGAAAGTTGCTAAAAATCAAACATAACAAACATTTTATTTTAAAACACTTGAATGGTAAAATATTATCTTGGATTAAATGAAAATTCATAATTTCTCCTTGGAAGTTGCTACTTCATTCTGCTTACAGCAATGCAAATGTTTTAGGCTCTTACTGCTGCTGTTTGTTAGTTATCAGCAAGGGAAAAAAAAAAAAGTTCTGATCATACTTCAGAAACCTTAAATCTAATATATTAAACTCCTATGTTCCCTGTGGTCTCACAAGGAAGTGTCTTCCAGAGTACTACTCAGAGCTTTTTTTAGGCAGATCCTTTAATGCAGTATTTTACTTTGTGAAGGAGATTTGTTAAAAGCATTAATGAATTAACATGTAGGTAGCTAGTGTTACTACCATTTACTACATGACCTTTACAGTACCTATACATTTGTAAAGGGTTAATAAATGATTAATGTATTAACTGATTGTTAAGGGTCCAGCACATTAACAGATGGCTTGTAACCAAATCTAATACGATCTATTGATGTGCTTAGTAACCATTAAGATGTGTAATAACCAAGTCTGTCAAATGTTTGTTACATTGTGGTTTTGAAATTTTCTTTAAACTACTTATAAAGATACCTTTTAAATTATGATTACCATAACAGTCTTGCCTAATATTTCATCTCGTTAAATAATTTTTACTCATGTATTCTTTCTAGGATCATATTGTTTCTTCCTGTGTCATTTAAAAAACAAATGAAAACAGTGAAACCTTTCACAGTAACAGAAAGGGCTTTTCTTAAAACTCACAAAGCCCTAAGTAGCAGCTAACTGCACAGTAGGAAGACTAAGGTAGAACAAGAGGGTGGAGGAAACAAAAGTCAGAGGTAAGAAAAAATAGGATTTTTATAATACAAAATGAAAGTGAAGTGTGGTATTTTCATATATGGTAATCCAAGATGACAATATACCCGTTCACTTTCTGTGGATGAGAATTTCTGCAAATAAAATCTTGCAAACTTTAGGCTGGGTTCGACATTTCAGCTTGGTGGCTCCTGCTACTTTTGGCTGCTAATTAATGAAGCTGTACCTGTAACTTCTGAGTAATAAAATCAACCATAATTGTCAGCAGAGTTTACAAGTAATGTTTTGATGCAAGTTTCTGTGGACAGCCTTAGCTCCTTTGTCTAAAGAGGAACACACTCTTCTGACGTGGTTTTGCAAAGTAGAAATAGTAGATTACTTATATAAAAATTTTTTTGTGTTAGGCAAGGGAGAAGTAACTGACGTCGTATGCGCCATTTAAAGCTACTTGAAAATGGATTGTAGTAGATTTTACAGTTTGTTTGGAAGGCTTCACTTTCTAGAGAAACTGGAAAGTTCTCTTGTTGTTTCACTTACATAGTAGCCTTGTTTGAATATAAACTTGAAGTGGTCAACGTTTCAAAATATAGCTCTGTCCGTGGCTCTGTTGGGTGTGTAGAGGAAAGGGAATAATTTGAAAGAACAAATACAATGAAAACAGCTTTTTTTATGAATACAGATGTGGATAGATGCAAAAGGCAACCCTACTACAAGTATCATTTGTTATACAGCCTGCAATTTTGCTTACCTTTTCACACTTAACGTTTATACTCGTGGTTTATAATTGTCCAGAAATTAACTAATAAACTCTTGTCTTTCTTCTTTCTGTGTCCTTTTTTCTGGTTGATGAGGTCCCAGTTTATAGTGAAAATTGAGTCCTTGAGGTCATGACCTTGTAGTTAGTGCTGTTAAATATCATCCTGCTTTGATACAGTTCTTCAAATTAATTCAGTGCTTTCTGTGTGGTGAGCTGATCTCCTCTGTTTTGATGACATCTTGTAAATATTATTAGCATGTTCCTACTTTAATAACCAACATTACTGATATAATTGGTCTCAAGATTTGTCTTCAAGAAACTCCATTAGTAACTTTTCTTTAGCAGATTTCTATTTAGCTCTATTACTTCTTTCCCTTTTTGTCATTTTCTTTCTTACCTCAGTTGCACTAATTACCCTTTTTTTTCCCCCATTTATGTAGTTACTTTGCTTGTAACACAGTCCTTGTTAGATCAGCCATATCGTATTCTTTCAAGAACCAGAAATCATACTTTCCAGGATATTGCATCATTAACATATGCTGCTATGTTATCTCTGCTTGTTATTTCCTAAAGAGAAGACATCCTTGAATTTCAGTCATAAAAACTAGAAACAGTGTTTGTGATCTATAGTTTCATATCCTGCTTCAGTTATTGCAGTTCTTTTCTGCTGGTCAGATGTACACAGTACTGACCTTCTGACTTGGACTAGTGTTAGTCATTCCACTAATTGTGCCTTACCAACTCTGGCTGCTTTTGATTACAGTGTTCACATGCACCTGATGTCTATTATTGAATTGGATAGATGATATTGCTTTGTCTCTACTGTTTACCTGTCTTTACTGTTTACCCTTGTTTACCTGATTTTCCCCTCTATGCAAAGACCGATTATGGAGGCTACATTATTTTCTCCTAACTTCTTCTGATGTGTTTTTGTTTAATTCTTTTATCAGTCTTGCTAGACTTTTTCCTAGACATTTGTTGTCCAAGGTATTCATGCAGAACTTGTTACAGTTTCCCTGAATGTACTTAAGTGGCTGAACATCCTGGTTCTTTCCTTATAGCAACATTTCTTAAGGTGCCTCTCAATCTTTATTACCTTGTACAAAAAAGGAAAATTCTGTTGCAAATCAGGTAGGCTTTTATCTCAAGACATTTTCCCTGTCTGGAGCAAACTTTACTAAATTTGCCCTGTGCTAAATCAGTTTAGCTCTTGTAATGCTCCTATGAGTATCCTTTCCAATTTCTGTGAGGAGTTAACATAAAGAAGGTTTCCTTTTGGTTAATTGCCTGTTCATACATGTACTTCTCTATCTTGTATGTGATTTCTGAATTATTTCAATTCATTAAATCCAAATGTGCAGCAGTAATTTGAATGCATAACCCCTAACTGACAACACAAAAATGCTTATGGCTTCTTCTCTTCTAAGAGGAAGACATATCTATTCTGGTTATTTTTCAGAGTTTTAACGTAAGTATTCAGGCACCTTGTATATGAGAGAGTTGTTCTTTTCCTCATATCCTGTATGCCTTTAAGCCCCTTAGATAATAAAAGCTGCAAGTATACATAGTGTGATTCAGTTACTATTTTAATATATTTATTATATGAAATAATATATTTAATATATTAATTTTGAATTTGTTATTAAACTGAAATGTTTCATGCATGGGATGATTCAGTACTTGCAACTGGAAAAATTCCTTCTTTGTTTACAAAATTTGATCTGAAATGGAATTGCTTGCATATAATTGATTTGAAGAGTTGCCTGTAATTAAAACATCATTTTGGGCTGGGTTTTTTTTTCCTTCCCTTCTGCCCTTTCTTCCTCTAAGTAGAACTTGATGCTATGAGTGGTCTTTGGATTGCTACTCTCTGCTGTTTCCCACAAATTTCTAACATAATGACACTTTTGGAAAAGGATTGCCTCGTATCCCAGTGGCTATACAGGATTCCTCAACTCATGTTTAGAAGTAGGTGCACAGCTTGAAAGAGCCTGTGGTCCTCTTTCTCTTATAGAAGGTGACTGTGACAGCTTGGGATTGTATGATAGATTATGTCCTCCATAAAGTCCCAGGATGGAGAACATTTGCTGCCTAACTATTCTCAGTCCCCATTAGGAAGAAGGTGGCAGAGTGGATTTTTGTGTGTACCTCTTTAAAGTAGGTTTTAAATTCTTGTGCCACAATTTGTCATGCGTATTAATCATGCTGAAATAATATAAAGTTAGGATGTGGACAACTTACACAAGTAATTATAGTAATTAAAAGTATATGGCAGCTAATAGGTTAAATCCTGCTGGGTGCAAAATGACATCACGCTGAAAAAGTCACCTTGTCTTCTCTGGGAGCCGTTTTTCATTGAGAGTGTTTGTGGCCTGGTTTAGGCCTATGTGTAAATCTTGGTAAATTTTTTTTTAACCTTACCGATATATCCCATGTCACTGATGATCAGTAACTGTACACAAAACCACTATTTCTGTTTCAGATAAATCCTTGAGATTCCTTTACTGTGGTAGCCATAGTAAATGAAGCTACTGGGCAATGGTGCGCAGACATCTGTTTCACAGTTACTTGTATTCTTTTCTATCTCCTGTTTTGTCTCATTATCCTATAATATCATGAAACAGACTGATCCTATTGTAAATATTTCTGAGATAGTAGTTTCATTATACAATATGTCTCTACTGTCTTTTACAGTATGAGGTCCAGACTGTGAAGCGTGATCATTCAGATCCTTTCATGCTGTAGCATCCCCAATACTCCCTTCTCCTCTGTTTGCAGTCTTTGCATCTTTGTAGTGCTTTCGTCTTGTGATTTGAGGTTTGCACTTGACTTGCGCTGATTTAGTTGGGAAGGTGTTCTTAGGTCAATGTTAGTTTTTCCTTGCTATGGGACACAGGCATCATTCTACTGAACAGTGAGAGAAGCCCAAAGGTAACTTATCAGTGTTGAACTCTTGCACAGCAGGCCAATGAACCAGTTAAATTATGTCATTTTAATAGCTCAAGGGTAAAATGAATGGCGTTGTAAATTCTACTGCTGACATCTTTTTTTTTCCACTTGCTTGTTTTTGTGAATTGATGATCATCTTGGGTGTAACTACTTTAATCCTATATTTTACAAGTGTTAGAACCATTTGTTACTGGAATCAGTAACTATAATAGAAAGTGAATACATCAGCTTTTTGAGATGCATTCAGCAGCAGGACTGATGAGCAGATTTTTATCTAAAGCATCACATTGAACAAAATATGACTAAACATAAATCCTGTCAATGAGTGCTCAGTCAGTTGCAATGTCTGCAGATCATTCCCTACAGTAGTGTAATGGGTGTAAGAATAATAGCTTTTTTGTAGATGCTTTTGATTTTTTGGTTGTTGTGGGGTTTTTGTTTGTTAGGGGTTTTTAAACACATTGACTAATTGTTTTGGTAGCAAAAGGAAGATGTTTGAAATATTAAGTGTATTATATTTTTGTTTGCTGGCAATAAACAGTGTTCCCTATTGGAGCATTAGGTTAGGTGATGTAAGCATTTGACTAGGTGCTTTACTGTCTTTGATTCTGAAGTAAAGAAATAACACTAGTGATCATGTAAGTAGTATGCTTGTCATATTATAAGTCTGTATTGGAAGAATAGCTAAGGGTGCTTCAAAGAACACGATAAGTAGGCTATTGCTTAGTAAGGCTCTGATGAACACGCACGCATGTGCAAACACACACACACACACTCAGTCACTCGCTTTGTATCCAGTAGGGCCATTTTGTGGTTTGTTCCCTGCAACTCCAAAACATGAATTGCCTAAATCAGGTAAACAATTGATGTATTCCTCTTGCTCTGCCCTGTGGCTACCACCTCTAATTAGGAAAAGGCAGGGTAAATTCTATTACTTTCTTCCCTGCAGTTTGCAAGCAAATATTGACTATTCAGTAACTTGCCAGGATATTCTGTTTAAGTGATTATGATGCCAAGTCTTATGGCTATAAAGCCTGAACATTTTTATATATATTTTGAGCATGTATTAAGTGTGTACGAAAAGGAAATCTCACCTTAATTGCAAAGTAAAATGACCTTTAACCTGAATAATATAATTTGTATTAGTTTTTGTAATTCTATATGATGCCTGTTGTATCTCTTCCTATTTCTGTGCTTTTTAGTTCATTTGGAAATAAAAATTACAAACATTTCCCTGAAAGATTTCTTTCAATAGACAGAATTACAGTTACAGTTTTCTTGTAACATTTTAGAACTCAGAATTTATGAGGGGGTAAAGTTTGAATACAACCTTTACCTTTCTTTGCGGAAAAATTGCTTGAGTAGGTCAATTTTTCAAGGCTTTTGGATTCAATCTGAGTTCTTGCATGTTAGCTGTAAAAGTTTATACACAGATAAGATGATTAAGTATTGTTAACTAGAGTTCTGAAATGTTATTTTTCAAATTATATGGAAAATGTTTCCATAATCTATATACAACTAGATATTGTTTTATATTTGTATTAAACTTCCTTATTTTTCTTAGAAGCTTTTTGAACAAGCTTAAAAAAAATCATCTTTTGCCCAGTGAACTTATGAACACCTATGAAAGTAAAATGTGCTGCCGTTGGTAGTGAGAAAAGACAAATGCATGAAAAGTCGATGTGTTTTTTCTGCAGGCATTCCAACAGCAATAACAACATAAGAAAACATCCCCTTTTTGTTCCAGTAAAGGAAGATAATAAATCCAACTTAGTTTAATACTATCCAAAATTAACTGGAAAGATCAAAAAAGAAAGTGGAATTAAAATAAAATTCCATGAAGACTTAGTACTAGTAGCTCTGCTGTAATGTTCTTTATCAGGAGCATAGACAAATTTACGCTATTTTTTCTCTCCTACCTACATTTTATGCCTTCTTATTTGTTTTGTTTTACTTTATATTTTTATGAAATCCAATATAAGGAAAAAATTACTGAAATTTCTGGTTATTCTAGTTCTGCATGCATCTGTGTTGTCAGTCATGCTGTTATTGGCAGCATTCCAGCACCAAGCTGCAAAGGAAGTAACACTTGCTATTTACAGTTTTTTGATTCTTTTGCAAAGTGATCGTTTTACTTTACCATGTGACCATATTCCTCAGAATTTCCATCTTTTGAAAGTGTTTTTTGTTTTTTTTTTAACTTTACGGAGAATGCAAGTGGGATTGCATCACAGCTGAAGCTGCTAGGAGCTAAAGACTGCTTAGTGAGTATTTAGAGCTTGCTGTATGTGATCATTCATGTTCACTATCATGGCAGATTGAGCATGTCCCAAGCTGAACTTCCGTAATACTTTTTTTGCAGTTGCTGTTCTTGCTACTTTGGATTGGGATGCTGGAGCGAGACAAACTTGTTTTCCTTGTGTTCTTAGTAATAACCCCTGCTGCAGGTGCTAGAACAGAGTGAGCGAGCCCAGTTTAAAACAGTGCTGGCATTTTACCCTGTATTTATTCAAAGCTGTGCTTCCATTGACTTCAGCTTTAGTTGGCAATGCTTAGCAGTCCTGTGCAGCCAAATCCAGGCTTATGTCAGGCACAGAAGAATGAAACACAGCAGTGACCACAGTGAAGAAGTTTGCATTGATAGGAAAGTTGTTTAAGCCATAAGAATTTTATCTGCTCCCCAGGATCTCATCTCTTCCTTCTAATCCAAATACTACATATAATGTCCCAGAATCTAGTAAATAAAAAATACTGAGACTTCTGTGAGCCTAACTGTAGTTTTGCTAGTCTCCTGGAAACAGTTAATAGTTCAATGAGTGGAGGCCATCTTGTTACTCGGCAGAGTTGGGCTGCATTGTGCAGGAAGCTTGAAAACCTAGAGCAGCGTGATAATGTAGAACACTGAAATAAATTCCTGAAACAGATATTGTTCAGAATAAAGGAAGCTTGGAAGCTTAATAGGAAGTCAGTTTGCAGATGGACTGAAATATAGAGACACAGGGAAATGTATCTTTGGAAGGGTCTAGGTACCTGAGGTTTTGCTGCTTGCATGCTAAAAAATAGGCAGATCAGGAGTATCTCTCAGCTCAATGTGTATTTTATGCTACAGATACAGATGACCATGCCAAGAAGGATTCAACACATGCATAAATACATGGTTAGGGATTTTGAGTAGGGACAATAGCTAGGATTGGGCAACATATGTTAGATTTCTGACGTGCCTTCTCAGGGTAAAACTTTTCACTTTGTGACTGTAGTTTAATCGATTAGAATAGAGAATAGAATAGAATAGTTTGGGTTGGAAGGGACCCTTAAAGGACATCTAGTCCAACCCCCCTGCAATGACCAGGGATCTTCAACTAGATCAGGTTGCTCAGAGCCCTGTCCAACCTGACCTTGAATGTTTCCAGAGATGGGGCATCTACCACCTCTCTGGGCAACCTGTTCCAGTGTTCCACCACCCTCATAAAAAAAATTTCATCCTTATATCTAGTCTGAATCTACCCTCTTGTAGTTTACCCCCTCATCCTGTCTCAACAGGCCCTGCTAAAATGTCTGTCCCCATTTTTCTTATAAGTCCTCTCTAAGTACTGAAAGGCTGCAATAAGGTCTCCCCGAAGCCTTCTCTTCTCCAGGCTGAATAACCCCAACTCTCTCAGCCTTTCTTCATAGGAGAGGTGTTCCATCTTCCTGATCATTTTTGTGGCCCTCCTCTGGACCCGCTCCAACAGGTCTATGTCTTTCTTGCGCTGAGGGCTCCAGAGCTGGACGCAGTACTCCAGGTGGGGTCTCACCAGAGCAGAGTAGAGGGGCAGAATTGCCTCCCTCAACCTGCTGGCCACGCTTCTTTTGATGCAGCCCAAGATACAGTTGGTCTTCTGGGCTGCAAGCGCACATTGTCAGCTCATGTCCAGCTTTTCATCCGCCGGTACCCCCAAGTCCTTCTCGGCAGGGCTGCTCTCAATCCCTTCATCCCCCAGCCTGTATTGATACCAGAGATTGCCCCAACCCAGGCACAGGACCCTGCACTTGGCCTTGTTGAACCTCATGAGGTTCATCCGGGCCCAGTTCTCGAGCTTGTCCAGGTTCCTCTGGATGGCATCCCGTCCCTCAGGTGTGTCAACTGCACCACTCAGCTTGGTGTCAGTGAGGATGCACTCAATCCCACTGTCTGTGCCACTGATGAAGATATTAAACAGTACTGCTCCCAATACGAACCCCTGTGGGACACGACTTGTCAACAATCTCCATCTGGGGAGGTTGACCACTACCGTCTGGATGTGACCATCCAACCAATTCCTCATCCACTGGACAGTCCACCCATCAAATCCATATCTCTCCAATTTAGAGTGAAGGATGTAGTGGGGGACCGTGTCAAAGGCCTTGGAGAGGTCCAGATAGATGACATCAGTAGCTCTTCCCACATCCACTGATGTAGTGACTCCATCACAGAAGGCCACTAGGCTGGTCAGGCAGGACTTGCCCTTGGTGAAGCCATGCTGACTGTCTCGAATCACCTCCCTGTCCTCCATGTGCCTTAGCATAGCTTCCAGGAGGATCTGTTCCATGATCTTCCCAGACACAGAGGTGAGACAGACTGGCCTGTAGTTCCCTGGGTCTTCCTTTTTTCCCTTTTTAAAAATGGGGGTTATGTTTCCCCTTTTCCAGTCAGTGGGAACTTCACCGGACTGCCATGACTTCTCAAGTATGATGGATAGTGGTTTAGCAACTTCATCCACTGGTTCCCTCAGGACCTGCAGGTGGATCTCACCCGGTCCCATGGACTTGTGCACCTTGAATACCTTGTGTTACTTAGATGGTCTCAAACCTGATCTTCTCCTACAGTGGGCGGCTCTTCATTCTCCCAGTCCCTGCCTTTGCCTTCTGCGGCTTGGGCGATGAGGCTTGAGCACTTGCCAGTGAAGACTGAGGCAAAAAAAGTCATTGAGTACCTCAGCCTTCTCCATATACCAGGTAAACAGGTATCCTGTTTCATTCCGGAGAGGGCCCACGTTTTCCCTAGTCGTCCTTTTATCACCAACATACCTGTAGAAGCTTTTCTTGTTGCCCTTGATGTCCCTGGCCAGATTTAATTCTATCAGGGCTTTAGCTTTCCTAACCTGATCCCTGGCTGCTCAGACAATTTCTCTGTATTCTTCCCAGGCTACCTGTCCTTGCTTCCACCCTCTGTAGGCTTCCTTTTTGTGTTTGAGCGTGTCAGGAGCTCCTTGTTCATCCATGCAGGCCTCCTAGTGTTTTTTCCTGACTTCCTCTTTGTTGGGATGCATCGCTCCTGAGCTTGGAGGAGGTGATCCTTGAATATTAACCAGCTTTCTTGGGGCCCTCTTCCCTCCAAGGCTTTATCCCATGGCACTCTACCAAGCAGATCCCTGAAGAGGCCAAAGTCTGCTCTCCTGAAGTCCAGGGTAGCGATCTTGCTGTGCGCTCTCCTTGGTGCCCTAAGGATCTTGAACTCCACCATTTCATGACCAATGGTGATGTGTCTCCGCTGCTATAATCCTCTGCAGAGACAGAAGAAAAAGATACAGCTTCAGTGCATGTTCTCCATGTCTCTGCCATGGGATATGTTGGTCATTTCCTTTTTTAGTTCATTAGTTCCAATTACTTTGGGCTACCTGTTCAATCTGAAGGAGGTAGTGAGGAAGCCAGGCTGTATTAAGGTCTGCTTAACACCTATTATGGCCCCAGCTATAGATCTGGTCTTGGCTTTGTCATACTTATATGTAGTCATATATTCTTTTCTCATTCTTTACCTTTCCCTCTTGCTAGTAAAGACATGGTTTGTGTATCTATTGGGAGGGAACTGAAGTAGTGCTAGGTATGCCTTGCCCTTACATGCCCATGCTCTGAGTCTGAAGGGGGCAGGACAAAGCACACCACAGTACAGGGTGTGAAAAAGGGAAAAAGTTCTTTTGATTTCAAATGACACACATACATGTCAATTACATACTTCAGGTACTGCTAAGTAATCTTTGTTTCATAATTAAGATAACCCTTAACTTTAAGAATATCTTTTGCCCTCCTGGAATTTGCTGACACACTGATTACACCTCAGCCATCTCCTGGAGTAAGCAACACAGTCCTAGAGATAAACAGACCTCTTCAAAGCACTGTTTTGATTCATTCCTGGAGCTGGTTCATTATGCGTATTGGATGGAGATTGGAGACCTCTGAAAAATTATGGTTGTGTAATTAAAGACTAGCATAATACATATACACAAAAGTGTAAAATGCAGGTAAAATGCAAATTATTGTATTTTCTCATTTTATTTTAGTGTCTTGACTTTGCAGTTATTTTTTGGCAGAGTTACTGTTCAGGGTCTTTTTTTTTTTTTTAAATTAACAGACAGATTATAGACACTATTTTTTTGTGATGTTTTTAATCAGACTTACAAGTAAGATATTTAAAGGTAGAAAGTTGAGACCCAACTTCAGCTGGAGGTCTGTTTCAGTTTGTGATCCTTCAAAAATTTGATCCTGCATATGCACTTGTAATGTTTCACTATGCTTACATATACACTTTGAGGAAGTCTATGTCATGGATGAATGCATAAATAACAGCCGAGGGCTGGGATTTAAAGTTCTGGGACCCGTGTCTTCTCTGAGAGTTGTTATTACTAAGCTGTTTTTCTTTCTTTCAAGACTAGAGTATTTTAAGAACTGAAATATGCTAGAAGCTAACAAGGGAGGAGCTGCTGTCTGTACCCAAGCAAAAGTACAATCCAACATGGGCAGGCTGGACTTAATTTTTTGCTAACTTAATGATTGCTGTGTAGCCAAAGGCAGTGCCTTGTAGATGGAGATTTCTCTTTTATCTGTAATGTAGTTTATCTAAGTAGGTCTTAGGATCTTTGTCTTCTCTAGAAGATCCCAGCAGATTTTCCAGACTTGCTGGATTTTCAAACTGCTTTTCCAATTTTTTTATTCTGCTTTATCATTCTGTAGTTTATATTTTGATTTCCCTTCATGGTCCTAGTCCCAGAACTTCCTTGCAAAGTTCTCATGTGCTACTAAGGACTTTTATGAATTGTTTCCATTGTTGGAATTGTTTGGTAGTGGATTGGTAGCCTGTGGAAACAATGCAAAAGCAAATTCGGGAGATGGAACAGTATCAGCTCACAAAACCAGGAGAACCTGTTTGTGCTGAGAAGTAAGGAAACATCATCCTGTGCATGTGTGTGCAGAAGCACCAGGCTTTTTGCAGGAAGTTGCTGAATTTAGGAAACAATCTTCAAATCTGCTGAGTACAAATGAGTTACTACTGAAATGAAAGCTACTAAGAAAAATGGTAGTAGCCCTTTTACTTAGGAGCTAGAATGTTAGCTCTGACTTATTCATCACCCACACTATGAAATCTATAATCAGCATGCGTTATACTTATGCACATGCCACAACATACTTGTAAAAACCTTGTTGTGTCTAAATTTCCTTTACTTGATTTAGCTCGCTCAAGTACTATAGTGGGAAGTGTTGTAATTGCCTAGGTAAAGGCTGTTGATTAAATTGATCTTCTGTGTTCAATGTAGGTCTAATTTAATCTTGAAAATATATTGCAGGTTTGTACGCCCCTTAAAAGGTTAGAAAGATCCTACATTCTAGCAGACCTGCCCTGTATAGCCTTGCCTTTGATGCTACAATTTTTTTCTCCCCTTTTTTCACATGCATCCACGTGCACAGCTCCCTGGGAAGTTTTAGAACAAAGTAGGACCTCCCAGGGATTTGGTGCTATAGTGGCATACTTAAAATATAACATACATATGTTAATAAAGGACAATGAAATTCAGTTTGTAGGCTATGTCCTCTTCTGAACTCACTCCTTCTGGGCTCTAAGACTGTAATCTCAGGAATGTTTAAAGATGGAATAAACTATCATTGTGGCAAAAGCAGGAGTCCTGCCCTTTTGCTCTCCTGCCAGTGTTGGCTTTGCCAGCTCAGCTCTGCTACAGATGTATAGTAAACCAGATAAGGGGGCTGACCGGACTGAAAAATACTTCCCCACCCCTATTTAGGATATAAGCTGTATGTCTGCTTTTGTATTTGCTCTTCAAAAAGATGCCATACTGTAAAACCTGACCTCCTTACATATTCACAGTACAGATATTTAAAAGGTATTTAAAAGAAACAAATAGAAAAAGACTACTAAAATTCATGCTTTGAGGGAATAATATAGATCCTATTTAATCAAGTTACTAATATATCACAAGAATGGAATTTTTTTTTACTTCCAAGATACACTTTCTCTTTTCAATCTAGCCTTGCATTTCTTTTAAGAAAGTGAATATGAAATAAAACAAACTCTTCTCTCCTACTACATATTACCCAGCAGTGGGTTGTTTTAACCAAAATAAAGTTTTCTGTTAAGAAAAAAAATTACATCAGGGTTTTGGGTTTTTGGTGTTTGTTTCCTTCCCCCCACCTCGCCCCTCCCCTGCCCAAGATCTATTTTAGATTTCCTGGGCATAAATTTTATTTTATATTCCATATGTATTGATACACTTGGATGCGTGAATAAGTACTCTTTTAAATACAGTACACAAATGTTGGCATTCTAAGCAGCTGTAGAAGACAAAATCATCAACAATGAAAACTGAAAATCAGTGAGCTCATTTGAACTTTAGTGCTTAGTATAGTTTCTAACAGAAATCAAGTATTGTTCGTTGGACATCATGTTTGACCGCCAAAAAAACTTCAATAGGTGAAATAAATGTGTGAAGAAAATAACGCTAGCCCACTTATAGAAAATAAAACATTACTATGTTGGAGAAGGGAAGTTGGATCTTCAGTAGAGTAGGCAGACTGTGGGAACGTGAGATTTTTGACAGTAGGAAGATGTGTATTTCAGAGCTTTCTGTAGCAGCAAACTTTTAATGACGTGTATTTACTTGAATTCTAGAACAAGAGTATTAAAAGAAAGCATAATTATACCAATGAACTCATTCTCTCCTTTAGTTTTATTTAAAGACAACCTAAGAAAAAGAGGGTTCAAGGGAAATAATGCGTATTAAGGCAAAACTTGTGTTACATTTTCTATGGATACTGCTGCTTCTTGTCTGAGGATTTTAAATTTTATTCTTTCAAGCAAGATGATTATCTGGTAGTAACCAGGTGGAAAACATTGTTCCAGGAATTTTGGGAGCATATTACAATGAAAGTTTCAGTTTGCACAGTAGAATGTTATGCCACGCTTTATTAATTGTAGCATAATATAGTGTACAAAGAAAAACTGCTATCTTTTATATACTTGTGCTTTACTTCTTTTTTAATGATAGCGATGAGAATAAGAAAATTGGTGTGTTTTAGAAACTGTCTGACTACAACAAGGGGACCGTTCTGTTATGCTGTCCCATGGCATACAGTACTCTAGATACATGGGCATGGGTAGATTGTTCCCTCCATAAGATTGTTCCTGAACTTTGAAACTGCTTATTTTGATAGGCCTGCTAAAGGTTGTTTGTAGGGTGTTTTTTTTTTTTCTACTTTTTCCCTTTTGCTTACTTGAAAAACAGAAGCTGAACTACAGCGAATTAAAAATGAGAGAATCAAACAATACAAACCAACTCTTGCTCAGGTTTTTGAGTGCCCTAGTCTGAAAGTGTTGCATATCCTATCTTGCTTTTTGTTTTGTCTTGCATCTAGTGTATTTTCCTTAAACCTGTGAGATTCATGTTAGACATTTGAAGAATTACTTGGTACTTTCTGGAACAAATGTGCCTGCTGGCATCTTGAGCATTGCTTGCTCTGCTCTGATGTTAACATAGCACTGTGACAGAAGGCAGATGATGAAGCTGTAAAACAAAAATCTCTGAACCAATTTCACTTCTCCAGTGTAAACATTAATATTGCTTTATTTTGAAGTTCTTATTTAAATGATAAGTTTTAGAATTAACTATTGTTTGTATATATATTTTTAGAAGTATTAAAAAGCCTCTCTGCATAGCTGTACTGGTGAAAGCAGCAGTTGCAAAATGAAGGGTATCATTTTAACAACTGTAGGCTTATATTTATCAATTTTTTTTGTAATATAAATAGTTATATCAAGAAGAAATGTAGAATTGGATGCTGGAGTTTTATAAAATAAGAAATGAGCCTGTGTTAGCAAATGATTTTTTTCTATAACAGTCTGTCTTTCCTTTTTTTTTTTTTTTCCCTTTTTCTTTTTCTTCTAGGACCGGAATAGGCCCTATGACACTTTTAACTTGCACTCTTTGGAAAATTCCTTAATGGATATGATAAGGACTGATCATGAGCCTCTGAAAGGTAAACACTACCCTCCCAGTGGCCCACCAATGAGTTTCGCTGATATAATGTGGAGGAATCATTTTACAGGTTAGGAATATTCATATGTCCATGCTTGCTTGGTGTTTAAACAAAAATCAGCTTTTCAGTATTGCTATAAACCTTTTGCTAATGAATGGGTTGTCAGTTATGTAAAACTTCTGTTTTCCCATCTTAAGATAATCATCTCTACTGTAGGAAGATAAGGTGAAATGTGTATACATTTATTGTAAGTGCACAATGATAATATTATCTAACTGGCATTTCCAAAACTTGTTTTTTCATATCAGCAAATTGCAAAATTCAGAAAATGTGTAGTGCAACTGGAGTCCAATTGTTATGTTCAACGTCTTATTCAAAGTTAATACTACTCTTATTTTTTGATCATCAGCTAGTATACAGGGTTCTAAAACAACCACTGTATCAAGCTTAGTCTCTACAGTTGTTTCAGGTTTCTTTTAAAAAAATGTATCTTAATTTGGATTTCAAATTGTTAGGAGGAGCCCAAAGCTATTAGATGTTGTTAAGTGCTGGGAAAGTTTTGATTATTTATGCTACTAAACGGTGTTTGTTCTACCAGGTATAGCATTGGAGATGAAACCATTTCTAATGCTTAGCTGATACTGAACAGTGAAAGGTTGTGGCAGCATTTCAATGAACAAATATTCCTGATTGACCTGCACACTCCTCTGTCTTAATCTTTCATTGGTTAAGTTTAAAAATAGGTACACATTCTTGCTCACATGCATTCTTGCTGACTTTGAAGACTGAAGCTAATAGTTTGACATAAGCAAAGGAAGTATTGAGCTAGAAATGATGCCCAAACTCTAAGAAGTCAGGACACTGGAACTGATAGAGAAGAAATTTAGTTATGTATGGGAGTTCCTATGCTAATGCTTACATATATACTTTTCTGATGTCACAACTACCTCATTTGCTCCCCTCCCCATTTATATATTACATCTGGAAAAATATTTTTTCTTGATCTAAGGTCTTGTGCCTTTTTCACCATCTTTCTGGTTCCAGAGTTTTTTTTAAACCATACCAAACTGTGTTCTGTACTCTTAGCTCTTTTAACCTGTGCTTTCCACTATCATCTTGAAATTTGCTGTGCTATAGCCGTCATGTGTCTTTAACCATTATTTAGCTGTCCAAAATGGCAAGAAATACTGTCTCATGTCTATTCTGATCATAGTCCTCCAAAATAAGTGTTAACCTGAAACTTATAAAAAACAAGCTCAACAAAATTGAGATTTCTGCTGGATATACATTTCATATGGCTGGTATTAAAAAAAAAAAAAAAATCCAAATTGCTAGTAAGTAGATTTAAGTATTTATTGTATCTTATTAAATGTATTATAATTTAGCTAAAACTCCATTTTTTTAAAAAATCAGTATTTATTTAAATATACAAATTGAGACTCATTTTTTAAAGACTGAATTTCCATATGAACCTGAGCGTGTGGAAAAAATGAGAAAGATTGGATTAGAAATTGTATTACTCTAGAAACTAAAGACTTTAACATCATATAAGTGCAATTTTGCTTATACTTTTATTATTGTCTTTTTGTAACCATTTGAAAATGTTTTTTAATCAGAATATTAGCACATAAAATAATAATGGGTACAAATCTTTAATTCTTTTGTGTTGTTGGATCATTCTATCAAGAATAGTTTCCAATACTCAACTGAGGTAGTCTCTGTGAATGTTGCAAGTGGCATATTCCACAGCTGCACCTGAGTGTCATAATGCTATTTAATGCTGGTGTTTTGCATGAGGTAGAAATGAAATTCTTGGTTTCATGAAGCATCTTCATGCTTTTCAAGAAAAGTATCTGTTCCAGAACAAACTTAATATTTTCATCTCTACTAGGTTATTACTGACTAGTTTAAATGGACATTTGAAAGCAGTAGGAACTGCTTCCTTCTGCTCAAAAAGTAAAACCAAAGAGTTGGGTATTAATTGTAAAGTTTGAGTTGATCTTTTCTGTTCGCCGGTGGGACTGTTAGCTGTACTTTTTCTCTAACAAACATTTCTGTCACTTACTGGATGTGCTTTTTCCAGCTATCTCATTTTCTCACTCAGTGCTGCTCACCTGTTTTGACCTTCCTGCCTCATTACTTAGCTCTCTTCCAGCTTCCAGTCCAGTGACTGTTGGAGAAGACTTGTTTACTATTAATTATCTCTCTCTGTCTCTGCCCAGCTGTTTTTTTTCCCGCTGATATAGTTAATTCTCTATCTTGCTTTCTTTTCCTCCTCCCTCTAACTACAGGGCTGACTTTGCTAACCTCCAGTCTTGGCTTGACCTAGCGTGCACTTTCCTCTACTCGTGTTTTCACACTATGCAGCATGACTGGCAATATTCGTAGGAGTGACTGTTTCAGGACATGTTAATTCTCCCTTCCAAAAAGTGTTGTCTTCCTCTGTGTTAAACAAACCTATGTTACTATTTTAACTGAATCCTTTTCATAAAAACCTAACTATTTCTCTGCAAACATTGATCCACTCCTCAAATCACTTTCCTATTGCATTTTTGTTGCCTTTCTGTGAACATTGGTCTTGGCTCTTCCCTTGTACCTCCAACTTTCTGCTGTTCCTCTACCAAAGACACAGAAGGTTTTCAACTGCTGCCCTTCTCTGCACCTTCCTCAGATTTCACTTAATCTTGTCTTCTAAACTCACTTGCTTTTTTCTTATTTACCCCACTCTCCTCTGGCTCTCCCCCTTAAAGTAGCAGCACATTTTAGTTTGTAATCACTTTGAGAAAATAAGTGATCAACTCTGCTTGCTTTTGCTTGTTTCTTTAGTTATTGTCACATTTTCATTTATTTTCACCTTAAAGCTTTTTGAATATACTGGTTATGTACTTCAGCTTGTTTTTTCAGTTCTTCATAGACATTCCTGTGTGAATGCCTCTTGTGCGAAATTTCAGCTGCTCTTTCTGGAATCTTTAACTTAACCAAATCTCAGAGCTACTTCCTCTTCATTTTACTTCCTCTGCATTTCATAGTAAACTGGGTATGTTTTTTCCCTTTAAATTTTCTCTTTAAATCTTCCCTTCCTCTGGCATCTGTGACTGTCCTCTGAGAGGTTTTGTGCAGCTTTTTCTTGTGTAGATAGAAAGTAAAACAACCACAGAAATTCTGGTTTAAAAAACAGACAGCCAAAGAAAAATAATGAAATAGCTTTCAAGTGACTTTTTAAATTGTTAACCTTATGGTAAACAAGCCTTGTTTTCTCAAACAATTTTAGCGAACAGTGCTTACATGTCAGTTGGCCTTATATTTACTATCCAAATTTTTAAACAGAAGGGGTGAAAAGATGAGTACCAAAAGCCTCTGATTTTGAAAACACAGAAAGATTTCATTCTAGAAAAGCTATACATTTCTTGGAGCCTTCAATGCATGTTACAAAGCCAGTGCAGCTGTTTCAGGATCATTTCAGTCTGCTGCTGGCAACAGTGTCTTCAGCAAATGCATATTTTTAGAAGTACTGTTTGTATACGTATTCATTAGTAAAACATTGCAGGTGGTTTATCTGAAGTTTGAAACTTTGCTTGGAACATGTGCCCCCTCACATCCCAGCAGATACTTGAAACAAAAAAGAATTATCTTGGATATAGAACAAGGGCTCTAGATTAGAATGTGGATGGGAGGGTTAACCATAAAAGATTCTGATGTGAAGACTTTTTTGGGGGGTGTTGCTTTCAAGTGTGGAACAAGAGAAAGGCTGAAGGATTGTTGGTGCAGCAGAAACTAACTGATCCTCAGTCTTGCAATATTGAATTACTTACATTGAGCGAATGCTAACTCGGTCTGATTGGCAGGCTGGCTTGGTGCTCTCCAGCTAGGAGAGCTAGGGTCACTTAGTTCTTTTTGGGTGTTTCTTGCTGTAAGAGAGATTTGATACCTAGCTCTGAGGTTTCTGGACTTAGATAAATTACCAGCTTATCCATCTATGTTGCATTTTATCTTGAGCCCAGTCTTGGGAGAAGGTGTTCAGTGTCAGCTCTTACTCTGTTTTTGTCTAAAACTGATTTCTCTTTCTCAGGTTTTCCTACCAGATAGGGGTACCCTGTTATAGGTTCTTGTCTTTCTGTTCTCATAGTCTGGGAACTGTGTAACTTTACAAATTGTTTGCCTGTTACCATTTCCATGCTTTGAGATCTAAAGAATGTAAACTCATTAAAAAGGAAGTCTCATTTTCTTTTCTCCCACAACAGTTAGGCAGCCTTCCTTACCTGCTTTCTCTGCTATAAAGACCAGCTTCAACATTTTTCTTCTCTTTCAGTCAATACTCGTAAATCCTTTTCTCCTTTCAAAAAGGAGGAAAAAAAGAGGAAAAAAGTACAGTAAAGGAATTGTTAAGCTTCTTCTAGTTAAAGACGAATTACTGTACATGGTCAAGGGTATCTGGT
Source organism: Calonectris borealis (assembly GCF_964195595.1). Classification (NCBI taxonomy): domain Eukaryota; kingdom Metazoa; phylum Chordata; class Aves; order Procellariiformes; family Procellariidae; genus Calonectris; species Calonectris borealis. The sequence goes on from NC_134318.1 coordinate 26,521,907, forward strand.
TGTTCCCTGTGTCAGTCGTAACCAGGCCTATATGACAGAATTGTGCAATATTTTTCTAAGATGTTTTTCCTGAACTGTCTTATTTATTTTCTGAGTTGCCAATAAAATATATTATATTCTACAAAAACTTGGGGGAGAGTTTTGCTTTAATGAGGAAAGGATATATTTGCAGTATTTTATAACCTGTTGGTATTTACGTACCGCTTCTACCTAATGCTGTAGGGCAAAACTGAATTATCAGAATAGCTATGGGTAGATGTTACTTTTTACTGACTAAACCATTTCTTTCCTACATCGAAGTGTCTCCTGTTTATGGTGTAATATGTCACTGTTGCAATATGTTTATCCGTGTCAAACTATTGCATTACAACACAAACAGAGGCATTCTGATCTATAAAAAATATTTTGATCAGTAGTAACTAGCAGCTGCCTTTGTTCTATTTTTAAATAATTAAATAAAATATTTCAGCTGTGTTAGATCATATGCTATGCACATGTGCTACTGACAGGTCATGAAACTGAACCAAAATATAAAATTGAGGAGAGAAGTCATGTCCCTTTGAAATATTTATTTTAAATTTACTGTTACAGTAGATAACTGTAATATTTGGGGTTTATTTTAAAACAGAATGGAAACAAACTTTGTAACATGCAAATCCCCAACTAACAAAAATTCTGAGGTTTTTGTAAAGTATCAGTGGAACACATCTTCAAGTATGAGTATTTTGAGACAACATATGTACAAGGAGAATTTCAAGAGTAGGCTTTATTAAAACTAATTTTAATGGATATCATACTGTAGAAGGATACATAAAATATGTGCTGATTATGTCATACATAATATTTCAGTAGAATGTACATGCTCCCTGACTATCTTAGCATTTGTTGTTCTGAGATTGTTTGAGACTGAATACAAATGTACAACAGTTCAGAGGTAGAAACAGCATCTGTGGGGAAACTTCTAATCTTGATTTTTCAATGCTTAATATGAATGACACCCATATATTTGCACAACAGAAGACTGAAGTTACTGGGGTTACTACTTTTTAACTATTGTAAAGACTGTATCAGGTCATATGAAACTAAGTAAAATTTAAGATTTCCTGTTTACATTTAACTTAACTATGTTGTTTATGGGGTTTGACAGCAGTATTTGAAGATTATATGCAACTTGGACAACATTGTAATACATACAGAATGGATTTTCACTTTTCCATCTTGATCTTCAGTTAACTTCAATGCATGCCACCAGATTTTGTTCAGCTCAAATTGTTCATAAACTTTTTGTAAGCAAAGCAGTAAGTTTGCCACATGACCTGAGAGAAGTGAAGGTGAATGGATCATATTTGTGTTTGCAGTCAGCAGCTGAACACAAAGGTCATGCAAATAGAACAAATGTTGTCATCTCAGTCCTAGAAATGGTGCCACCCAGTTAGAGCTTTTTGCCACACTTTCATTAGAAAAAAGTGCACTGTAACAGTGTTTCTCAAAATCTCAATGCTCATCAGACACCTTTCTGTAAATCCACTTGAAAACCAGAGTGAGCATACAGATGTGTTTGCATCTATTCGTGCATAAAATTAGGCCACTCAAGCTAATCCTTTTAAAGGAAACATACTCTGTTTCCTTTCCATTTGAAACTCTGCTTATTTAAGAAAATCCTCTTTAATATTTTTTTCAGTACAGAATATGACCATTAAATGGTTCATATTTCTTAAATTAAAATAAGTGCTTTTTTCAATGATCCTGTAGCATGATCATACTTCCGAATTTGCTGTTGGCATCCAGCATGTCCTTGTCTTTGACCTGCTGAATCTGTTTTGGGCAGGATTGGTGGGGGTTTTTTGTTTGCTTTGTTTAGTTTAAGGAGTGGTGATACAGATATCAATTTTTCCTTCTCTTTATTTCCATTTTTTTCATTGTACTATTGAAGACTGGCCTCAGAGAGATCTAATGCTCTTTTTCTTTTTTTTCTTTTTTTTTCCTTCCTCACTTCTCTACTGTTTCAAGGGTTTTGTATGTTTTAGCATAAATTGCTATTGGAAAAGTCTGCTTTCATATTGGTTTATTTTTTTCCCCCCAAACTCGCCAATAAGAATAGCAATAAGAATATTGCTCTTTTGAGTACAGTTCTAGAACTACACGTAGAATGGGTATATGTGCACATATATTTGTCTACCCCTTACAAGTAAAGCCAAATTTCTTTTTATGTTCATCAGGTCTTGCTTTTAAAGTACTAATATTTTGAAAATATAACTGTTTTCAAGCTAAAAATGTTTGAACTACTTAAATATATGCAAGACGTTTGTGTTTTATTGGAGCAATGTAATTTACTTATGAAGAGTGCATTTCGTTGTAATGTATCTGCTGTTATATTTTATAAGTTGCTTTCTCTACTCATGGCATATATTTGTTTAGTCAGTGATAGGAAGAAGTTAATAACAGCACGCTTTATTACTGATACTCATAGCTGATAATTATACACTTCTGTTCACATTGCCACATTACGTATTTGCACAGTAAAAATATACATGTGTAAACACAGGAATAGTTCTTCGTATTTCCCTTCTGGCAAACAATAGTATTTTTGTTCTGCAGAGTATGTTAATGTGTAAAAGATATGTAAGTCCCAAGTAGGTGTTTAAATTCTGGGTGTGAACAAATGGCAGATAGACTTAAAAAAAATGGGGTAGGGGGGAGGGGAAAGAAAAAAGAAAAAAAAGAACAACAAACTTCAGGGAGTTATCTTTTATTTTTTTAATTCTTTATGCAGACCCTTGCTTACACAGTTTGTTCTTTTGAAATTGTTTTGGGCATGTATGTTGAGTTAGTGTAGCATCAGTTTCAGGTGTCTGTATTTTTGGGGGAAGAGGAGAGAGAATGGTCTGAGGTCTACTCAGGTAAAAATGATTAAAATTCTTATAAATACACACACATGCTTCATGCTTTTTGGCCATTTGTGAATCACGGAGCAAAGGCTCTGCTTGAGCTGGGGTATGGAGGTGTTAGGTTGTGCTGTAAACTAGACCCCCGAATACATATGGGTCAAAATAATCTTCTTGTTTCAGATGTTTGAGGGAATACTCGTCTTGCTTTGATTTTTGCACTTTTCTGTGTCTAAACTTTGCTCAACTCCACTTGCTACCTGTCCATCCAAATAACTATTGCTGTTTTGTAATGCCTTTTGTTGGCACTAACTTTGAAATCATTTGATAGAAGAGGTAAGAATAATAAAGGAGGTATTATTACTAAGGAAGTATAGCAGACCTAGTCCTGTTGCCAGTTTCATTTGACCTTGCCACTGGAGTCTGTAGTCATAACTTGTAATTGATATCAACAATGATCTTAAGAATTATGTGAGAGGAAGTTCTCATTCCCAGTAAGTTCAGGACAGTTCAAAAGCAGGCCAGTTTTGCTATTTTCTAGCAAATCTTATGCCAAATACCAATTGCTGAATTGGTATAAGTGGTCCATCTTGGTGAAAGCCATGAGGTATAACAGTGCAAGAAGTTTTACTCAATATATAACCAACGAACATTGTTTCTTGGAATGTTGATTGTAGCATGAAAATCATGAGAATAGGCAACTGTAATCTTAAAAATCCTTCACTGAGTGAGTATTCATGTCCAGGAGTTGATTAGGATTTCACAAGTTCAAAAAACCATAGAGCACTTAGGAAGAGAAAATTAACAAAAAGAGAAAATGGATTCAGAAATCTCTTAAAGCAAAAACAGTAGTTATAGAACTGGAACTGGTTAATCACTGGTGTTTGTTTCAGATGTGGGAAAATAATGCTAATACCAGCACATATATACAAAGATGAAATCAAAGATCAGTTTTATACTTACTTGTAAACAGATTGTGCTCATAAGCTTGAATATCTGCTAAAAATATTGGATTTTAAAGTTGAGATTATGAGGACCACTATAGGCAAGCCTGGCACTAGACACTATCAAAAAACTGCAATAGTGGTAAAACTGTGCCTGATATCCAGGTTTGTTATTTCTGGAACAACATTCTTTCTCAAAACTGTTCATGTAACTTGAAATTATCTAGACAATTAAAAAATATCAGATTATCTATTTGTGAAAGATTTAATAAAGAGATTCATATGTGGGAAGGGTATACTTCCTTAAGTTATTGGAAAGATTTCAGAATTCTTGCAAAATCATTTCTCTTTTCTACAAAGAATGAGGTGGAGTTAAATTCCATTTATCATCTTCTTATTTCCAATATAGTACAAAAGAGAAGATGCACATACTTGAGATGTGCTTTAAGAAGGAATCGGGCTTTCTGTCGTGACAAGCATGATATTGGACATGCAGCAGAGCACTTTGGCAGTCCAGCCAAAAAAGTCTCTCCAAATGCTGTTAGGAGAGAGAATTTAAGGAATTTAATGACATAAGATATGCAAAAGAGCAGCCTAGGATATACAAGAAACATTAAACCCTCGTTTATACTCTGAAATGTTTAAAGAGCAAGAAGTATACAACTGGATTAATTCGTTTTTAGATTAGGAATTGAAAAGACTTACGTAAAAGAGTGATTATTGTTGCAGCCTAACTGCAGTAATAGAAGTGTGTGTTATAAAAGCACATAATTGAAAATATACTCAGTAGACAGTTATGAAACTGAGACAGGCAAACTGAAAATGGCAGATGTACCCTGAATACAAGTACTGGGGATGTTGTTACTGGAAGGATTCCTACTTATGACTTCAGTGAACTGCTGGAGTCCATAACTTCTGTGCTCTAACTTCTCTGAGTTTCTGCTTATTGTGCTTAAGATTCTTGAAAAGTAGAAATTTTATCCAGAGATTTTGTTTTAAAACTATAATTAGAAATATGTGCTTATATAGATTTCGTAAAGGTCCAGGTAGCATACATGTGCTTTTCTTAAAATTGATTGTTTTCCGATAGTCATTTCTGTGTTTAACCCAAATATGTCCTTGAAAGTACATATTCTTAGCTACATTTCACAGTTTTACATTGCACCTTCCTTTTTGTGCTCTCTTCTTGTTCCTTAGATAATTATGCAGTTTTGTAATCTGCATATGGCCTCTTTTTTCAATTGAATAATTTGCTTCAAACAGCAAGATATTCAAATGTTGTAGCTAATATGAAAGGCTATATAATTATTGGTAACTAATTGTTTTATGATTGGTGCATTACTAGTCTGTTTTGAATGCTTTTAATACAGGTGTGTTTTGAAAGTATTCCATTAATTTGTTTCTATAGAATTGCACTAGGGGACCTCTGAAGATGCATAGAATTATCCCACACTGTTGCTAGCTCAGTGTGAGAACATGTACTTCTGCTTGTGCTGCTCTGTATTTTCTGCTCCTCTTAAAAGATAGCTGACAAGAACTGTTTAAAAATAGCAGGCCAAGGGCAGGTGACAAAATGTCACACAAGCAGCACCTGGTCCAGTGACGGCCTGGAGGGAGGAAAAAAACAAACCCAGATGTCACAGATACGATTCTATTTCTGAAGCTGGTCAAACAGCAGAATTTCAGCTTCAGCAAAGGAAAAGAGAAGGGCCCATCCAAGCATTATGCATTCAAATTTTACTCTAGTTTTTTCATAGCAGTTCCCTTTTTTCAATTACAAGTATTAGTTTAGAAGTATAGATTATTATATACACCTTTTCTCTTTACAAGTAATACCTGTAATGTCACACTCATTAATATGCTGTTAAGGAAAAGGGAATTAATGTCAATCTGGCAAGGTTTCTGAAGTGTTTTAGCGCAAGCTTATACTAACTGAAATAATAGCTTTAATGTTTCTGCAGTGCCAGATTAATGTGAAAATATGTATAGGAGAATTATATCTGTAATTAGGAAATCTGAAGTAGTTAATGATCTCTTTAAGAAGCTTTGATCAAGGAGTTGGAAAGTAAAAATGGAAATTTTATTTACCTTCCTTCTGCCCCCACTTCTTTCTGGAGGTGCTGTTTGCTTCATAGTCTTATTGTGGCGGCACTTTTTTCTAAAAGAATGAGAAAATTATAATGTGAAGAAAATATATATTTGCTTTTCTTAAACTGCTTGTGATTTAGTTTCAGAAGTGTACTGAAACTTCATGTTGCATCTGTTCAGAAAGAATATTAATTACAGCACAGTAGTCTCTGTGACTGGAAATAGAAGCCTTTAACTTATTGATAGGACCTAAAAATGTTGGAGAAGATTGGCTTTAGTTCTGCTTTGTCAAAGCTTCTTTGTTAAAACTTGGTTTTGCAGAACTATGGAAGAGAATTTATACTACAGGAACTTAACAGTTATATTGGTTCTTCGGTATAGTGAGTGGGTCTTGAGCTCCCATATTTGAGTGCCAATGTAGTGAAGAAATGTAAACTGCCTGCTTCCTTAGCTCCCAAACTTAACCACAAATCTAGAGATACAGAGAGCATATGAAATGGATTACAACACTTGTAAGTAACTTAAGTTACTTACATTATTTAATTGAAATAAATTTTTATGTGGCTGTAATGATTCTTTTATATCTTTTTCCAAACAAGGACTAGTATCAATGACAGCTTTCAAATTGTTTCAGGAGGTTTAGTTAAGAAAGTCCTATTACAAAGTTTCTTAAGGGTAAATTTTTAATACTTCAGCTCAGTTAAATAGTATCTAAAACTAAAACTAATCTGAACAGTGGTAGAGTTGGCTCATTTCTTGCTTTGACAGTAAAAGTAGATTTCTGTGGACTATGTCTCCTTTGAAACAAAGTAACCGTGTGTGAATTTGTTCCCACCTCCAGTTCCTGAAGTCATCAAGAGATCTTCTTCAGCCAACCTTTCAATTGTTAAATCTCACCTAAGAAAATTGGTACTATTTTGCATCTCTCTAGCATCCTGGAAACTGGCACCAGCAGAGTTCATTTGAATTTCATGGTGAACCTTCTGTATATGATGGTCGCATATTATGGGTCAGGAATAAATATTTTTCAAAGTACATATGAATGTACTCCATGAGAACAACCCTCCCTCCAACCCAGTATCTTATCTCAAATAGCAAGTGATAGCAGATTCTTAGGGAAGATAACAAAAACAGGGTAAGCTCTGTCTCCAACGATCTGTTAACTCAAGACCTTCTGTTGTCACAGATAGCATGGAAAATAGTGATTTATTTTTACCAATTAAACTCCAGTTAAGTGGAGTTTTTGTAATGCTGTACTCGTTATTTGAAGCCTACTATAAATGGCACAACTGCAGCAAGGTTGAACTTTGAGGCCTTGTTTTGAAAGGGTAAACGTAATACTTTCCTAGTACAAAGCAAAGGGATGTATTAAAAAATAATTATTTCATCGTTTATTTTGTGATTTTTCAATATTTTAAGTACATAACACTAAAGGTACTTCGGTGTTAAATATATTAAATATGTATTCTTGGGAAGTTGTCTGCAGTAGATGGAAGATTTGGCTACCTGGACTGTTCATCCCCTTAAGCAACTTTTCATATTAATAAATTTAATTCAGTTTTGAAGTAAAAACATTAAAAATAGCTTTTATTTACATTGCAGGGCGTATGGGAATAAACTTCCATCATCCAGGAACAGACAATATTATGGCTCTTAATAGTAAGTAGTTAATATCTAATGACTAATATTGTCATGTTGAATATTATTTCTTACATTTATTTTGTATGTATCTGTACAGTCAGACATAAATATGTGTAATAATAACATTTGCATGGAAATTTATGTGCACTATCTTAAAATTATTTTCATAAATCAATTATCTCTGATTTTATTGGTAGAATTGCTGATTCTTTATATTAGCTTTCTAATACCTTTATGTGTTCCATTGGAAGCTTCATAATACCTACTATAGATAATATTGCAAAACCAATCTCTGTTGTTCCCTCTTTTGTGGGGGGATAACATGTATGTATGTTAAATCTGTAACTTTAATTTCTGATATCTCTCCAGACATATTTCTTTTTGTTGGGATGAGTTGTTCCAAGTTTTGCATACACTCACATTGGCTGATGGAGTTTACTTTGTTGGTTTCCCTAAAACATTATGTAGAGAGGACTGGAGAGAATGTTTAGACATCTAAATGATGAGGAAAAAGTGTGGGGCTGAACTTCACTGAAAGGTTATTGCTTTTGTTTGTGTTGGAAAATAAAAATAAATTAAAAAGAAATCCAGTCGTGAACATATGCATTCAAAAACCTGCCAAAATGGATCTGGAAGCTCTAGAGACAGCCTCTATCATGTAGGGGCGGGGTGGAGGGGTGGGTGGGTTAGGCACCACCAGCGTAATGTAGAACTGAACTATGCAAATCAAAGCATAGTTTTTGCCATCTAATCCTAAGAAACGCTAACTATTTTGAAATGTCCGGTTTTGCTTACAATGTTGTATTAGAGGTGTTAGGATTAATTTACTAACTTATCTAAATTTTTTTGCCTTTGCACTGTCTATATAAGTTAAACTGTGTATAGTTGAAAACTGCAGGTTTTGAGAGTCTTAAAATTAGATTGGTTTTTGTGTAGTACCAAACAGAATTAAAAAATAATTTATAAATGTGAAGAACTGAAAATTTGTAATAGACAAGATGCAAGGGTTTTAACATTAGGCTTTAAATACAGGCTTTTGGAACCTATAAGACTTCGTGCTCTTTTTCTTAGTTTTACACTGTTAATGATGAGGTGATATTTTGCAGAGTTTCTGTTGTCATAGCTTATATGCCCCATTTTCTTATGGGCACATGAAATTATGGGAAATCAAGTAATTAACTGGGAGAAATGCTCCGTTTAATTAAAGACTTTATTAAAAGGGGAAGCTGGTCATGTGGGGGGGTGTGTGTGTATGTAAGTTCTACACAGTACAGTCTGCTGCTGTTTGACATGGATTCTAGTCTCAGAATGTACTTGTTGTTCTAAAGTGGGCACTTCAATAAGCTGATTGGAATAGTAATATAATTGTGAAGATGGAAAATTGATTGAATTTTGAGTTATTTTTAAAAACTGACAGTTATGGAATATATAGCAGTATTTCTTATGAAGTCTTATAGAGATTTTTGAAAGACAGGAATGCAAAAAATGATACAAAAAGCTATACTATATACTGTACTATATCAAATCAGGGTTGTTTCATTTTGGGACAACTCATTTTTATCCTAAATGGATGAATATATTCTATTCTGATTTCTGTCATTGCTAGATAAACTTTAAAAAAAAAAATTTCCTTTTTAATGGAAATAATATTTAAGAAAATATTTCTTCCTCCCTGTCTAATTCCTTTGAAATCTTTACAGCAGCTATATAATCTAATTGTTTATAAAAAATAATGATCCTTTGCAGCTACAGTCCTGGTGTAATGCTAAAAGATTAGTATAGCTAACTGAGGGACCTAAACAAAATATATTTATGCGTTTCCAGTATTTAAAATATTATGGGGTTATTGAAATATTAACTGTTTACAGACTTACATAAACCTGGAATCATAAATATGCAATTTACGCAAAATAGTAGTGATTGTTCTTTTGAATGAAATTCAGCAAAAATCAAAAGTCTGGATAAGTTCCCATATATTTTCCCTCTCCTGCATCTCTTCTCCTTCCCATTCTTTACTAGGCGAGGCCACACCATTTTTGGCCACACCATTCTAGCCCAGAAGCTAGAATTATTTTACTGTTTTTTGCTCTTAAATCTTTGAAGACTTGAGAATAAAAGCAAGTATTCAAGTACATAAGCTTAAAAATTACTTTCTGTGATTCAAATCCTCTTTTATATGCAGCTAAAACTGAGAAATTCAGAACTATGTAGTTCCCATGTGATCCATTACTTTTGCCATGGGGAAATACACCAAGGAAAGTTTGTCCAAGAAGAAATATTCTTTCCTTGCTGGAATGGTTGTGGTTTGGGTTTAAAAAAATAAAATAAGTAAAATAAAATAAAAATTCCCCGAAGATATTTCATCCCAGTAATTTTTGGAGCAATTTAAAGAACTTATGTAACTTCTTTAAATCATAATACTTGTAATATCTATATATAATTTCTGTGAAACCAAACACTGTCTGCTGAATCTGCAAATCCAACTTTCACATACTATTTATAGTCATTGCCACATAAGCATTTTTCTCTTTTCCTGCGAAGACACAGTAATAATCTTTAAGATTTATTGCTGAAAGCTCAATTTCTCGCTAACAGTGTACGCAATCTTTTGAAGCTGGAGACAGCATAGGTTCATGCCAACAGCAATGCAAAACTTTATGCGTTGTAGGGAGAGTGGAAGTTTTCTGAGGGGTGTTTGTCTCTTTAGCTCTTTCTCATCCTTTATGGCAACACTTTCAACTGTACTTCAGCTGGTATCTTATTTATTAATTACAGCCTTTTGAAACTAGGGATTTTCCTGACTGGCTGTCTTGAGCTACTGTCTGTAAATGTTGAAGGGGATTGTTTGGTTTGAGGGAAAGTGTTACTTGCTTAGTTGGCAGGGCTTAGTGTAGAGCATACTACCACCATTTTGTTCATCATTGTGCAAAGCTATAAATCATCATCATCTCAAAGCACTGAGTTCTGAAATAATAAAATTAGTGAGATAGAAGAGATTACTTTTAAATGCATGATTATTATGAATCTCTTCTTGTCATTAATGACATTATGCCTGTGTACATACACAAACTGTTGCACATGTGTATAAGCATGTTTATATTGTAGAGGCGCTTGAAGTTCTCTATCAGAATTAGGCTTCTATTGAGGAATGCAATGTTCAAATATTCAGAGAGATCTTAGCATAATCCTAAAGAGCATTTAAACAAAAGGAAGATGCAAATATTTAGATTTGAAATATTGTGCAAAGGGAGAAAGCTATAGCTTTTGTCTCTACTAGATCTAATTGAAGTTTCTTTAATTGAAATAGTGTTTTTAATCAAGTAGTGACATAAGTTTGTTAACTTTTTAATGTCATTCATACTGAGCTAAACAGTAGAACAATTTTTATAAACTTTTTTTTTATAAACTTATTATTTTATCTATAGCACCTTATTAAATACAACTGATACTGTAATTTCTAGGGGAAATGTGGCATAAAATGAATTATTGATTTTATTTCTGTAAATTCATGTAAAGAGAAACCATCTATTGACGATACTTTTAGTAGATCTTAGATTAGTTTGCAATACTAATTAAAAGTTATGTTTACAAAACCTGAAAATAAATTAATTTGCTGTGCCAAAATTAACTCAAAGGTGTCCTCCATCCCCTTCTCTTGCTAGTATTCATTCCCATTTGCAGTCATACATTTCTGCAGCCATTGCTTCTGTTTGGGGGACACTGGATGTTCTCTTGAGTTAATACGTGCTCCTTTTTAATTAGCTATATAAATAGGACTAAATGATCAGCATGAATACACAGTCACCTATGTGCTAGGTAGTGAGCTATCTTTAATGCTTCTTGTGAACTCCAGAAAGCTAACAATAAACTTTAGTGGGAGAGAAGTATAGCAGGTGAAAAAGTGAGATGGGGAATAAACGAGGGTGGTGATCTTTCTAAGGAAGCACTGAACTGTATTGCTGGGATCCCAAATGAACTTCTCTAAAATGAGTTTAGACTAAAGGTAGTTAAACCAATAAATGAGAAAAACCCCTTTGTGAAATGCTGGAATTTTCTTTTCCTAAAGCTCCTCTGTACAGTGACTTTGCATTGCTGTTGGGCTTCAAATGTTCCATCTGCTTCCAATGTTCATTCTTGTCTCATATGAAAATGTGTCATCTGTGAGGTCTGGTACTGTTTGCTCTCCATCTGACTGTCTTTTCTTCTTTTCATTAGTGTCATTTAGTTCTGTTTGTTCTGGATAAAATAATTTGAAAAATACATTAAGGCAAGGGTTTGGGGCACCTCTTTAGATGTTTGTGTAGAGATTTTGTTTTTGTTTTATTAATATAGATAATAATTATGTGGGGAAGTCGTCATGCCATGACAGAAAGTGTAATGGCAGCAAAACAATTTCATCTTTTATTTTCATGCTTCTATTGGTTTTAAAATTGCCTTGTCTCCTTAAGAGCTATTGTACTTGGCTCTTCCTATATTCTGATGTATTGTTTTTAAACACATACAGTTTTTAGATATAAACAATTTGCTCAAATAGCATTTAATACTTAAATCTTTTGCCAATGCTATTAGTATACCTTGAAATGAACTGCTCTGAATAGAAAGTTTATTGAATTATTTTTGTCTTGCAAAATCTTGGGTTGGCAGTTTAATAGCTATTAAAAGCTTGGGTTTTGTAGTGATAATAGTCTGGGAAAATGTGCAGCTAAATTTTGAGAGGCATCAATCTCTTCTAATAGTTTGGTACCTACTTATAGGAATTTGCTGAGCTCTTTAGCCTAATTGCCAAGTCGGGTTACTAGTGTGTTACTAGCTTATTAACATGTAAGGAATAATATAAAGAAATGAAAGACACTGAGAGAGCTAATAAGGTTTGCAAAACTAGACCTGATTTAATTGTGAAGAGATCAGAGTTTAACTGGAGGGAAAAAATGAATGATATAAAGTGTGACATAGCAAAGGCAGCGGGGTTCATAAGAGTCCCAGAGCGTGTGAACTGTCACTTCATACATAATCTTGTTAAGTTTTTCAGAACCAGCTGTACAAACAGTTAGTATTGATGCTGCCTTGGGGGCTGTGAGGCGGTCTAGCTGATATCTCAAAGTCCCTTCTACACCTGTTTAATTAAAAAAAAAAGGGTGGGGGAAAGGTGGGGGAGCAATAAAACGTGCTTTTTCTTCTTTCTTCGCTTCAATTTTTTATATTGGCATCTGCACTTTCTGACATCTGATTTTGCTGTTACTGAAAGCAGTACCTCTTATCAGTGACTGCTAAAGTCTTTTTCTGGCAGAGGAAGATTTCTTTAAATTTTCTTCCTTTTAATCCAATTTTGTAGCTCTTTACTACCTTCTTGTTTGGTTTTTTCGCCACCACTTTTTCTGCCTCATAACCTCACCAATGTGCTTTCCTTTCATCTATGTGATCCTCTCTATTTTGGGTGAGTGCCGTCTGTTTCTGCGGAATTTTGAGAACAAGATTTGCTAGGCTATTTCACAAGCATTATATATGGTGCTAGCAGAGATGAGACTGCAGTCCAGAATTAGGTTTGGTAGATTGGAAGCAATATGAAGGAAGTTCCTATCAGCCTGGCTGTTAGAAATGTGCGTTTTATCATTCATCTATTTTTTTAACTAAAACAAAGAAATGAACATAGATAAGCCTTACCTCCTGCACAGATGCTTGGCTGCTCAGTATGTGTAAGGAAGGAAGACCAAAACTGTTTAAACAATAGTTTTGAGTATCAAATGCAGTTCACATGTTTGATCAAGTGCTTGAGGTCCAATGTGTGGGCCTTAACTGCATACAGCTTGCATGAAGATTGTATTTTTCCAATGATGGGATTCAATTGTGTGTGTATGCCAGCATACGTTATCAAGGAGATTGTTGTAACCTTGCATTGCTAGCATTGGAAAAAAGTGAACCAGAAAGGACTGTTGAGGCTAATATCACCAAATTATCGCAATGCCCATCTGCATCTCCAGCCCATATATCAGTGGAAATTGAGAACCACCTTTTGAACCACTCTTAGATGAGCAATAATTCATCCCAATTCTAAAACGCAAATTATTTGGATTATAGGGTTTTTTTTCAAAGACCTCTTTAAAAAGACTGGAGGATAGAAGTCTTGTTCTTTGTGAACAGCTTTTCTAGCTATAGAAAAAGGGGAAGAAAGAGCATTATTTTCTTAAACAAGCTGTTCTTTTGCATTGCTCATCATGAAAAATAACCACTCAAATCTCAAATGCTGAAACATGCTGAAGTAAAAATAGTTGCAAATGCTATCCCTGAAAAAGTGGGGCGAGTGTTCTGCAAATAACAGACTAATATATAGAAAACTTTCTTTGGAAGTAAATAGATTTCTATGCACAAAAGCTCAGTTCAAACATAATATGGCAAGGAACCCAAAATTTAATACAGTGAACCAAGTTTAGTTCTTTATTCTCCCAAATGTAATTCTTATTTTTCCCCATACTTTTATGCACGACTTTCTGAGTTTTATCGTGTCATGTTCATTTATCAGCTTGCTCCTTATCTAGATGAAATCCAGAAATTGTTATTCAAGAAATAATATTTTATATGCAGTAAATTCATGCTGGTTTTATTAAGCATTGGCCTCATTTTTGCATGCAAACTGTTCTTGTCAACCTTGACTCCTATTTTACTTAGTAAAAATGTTGAATTTATTCTACACTACGTTTATGTGCATGTAATTTTTTTACGTTGAGTGCTACAAATTAAGTTACTTAAACTGCTTCCGCTTTAGCTACTGCCTTTCATATACCTCCAACTGTATGCAAATCCACTTTTTAAATAGAATGTTCCTTACCTAGCTCTTATTCAGTGATTTCCCCCCCCCCCACGTTTTGACAGTTTGTTAGATAACCTTGACCATTCAGACAGAGTAGCATGGACTGATAGAGTGATCAAAGAGAAAACTTGATTTGTCTTGCTGGAATTGCAACTATGATTTTTCCACATGGCTAGTTTGAGACAGGTTGGTGAATGGTAGATACTTTTAAAATCATAAAGACGTAAATAAAGTTTATTTATGTACATTATAGCAAATGAATTGACTGAAATTAACAAAGTCAAGAATGTGTCCCAAAGGAACTTTGAATAGTGGCCCAAAGTTTAAAAGAAGTCTAGTATTTTACAAAGATACAATATTCATATGTCTCATCTCAGAATTCTATTATGACCCAAAGGAAATCTTCAGTTGATAGAAATTCTGACTATGTTGCATGTACTTCTTGCATCTGTGTTTCTTGTTACATGCACACAAATACTTGATCTCAGTCTGTGTATTTTTAATGACATAAAAATAGAGTTCCTAGATTATTCTGTTCATTTGTTTTTTGTTACTTTAGCAAAAAGGGTTCTTCAGTGAGTTCAAGGTGTGTGCTACGGAGATATTGTTACAGCAAAGATACATTGCATAATTATACTTGATTCTATCACCTTCTCTCAGTTCATTAATTCATTTTCACCGGCATTGTAATTCACTTGTAAATTTCCAGATCTCTAAGAACTTCAGAGACCCACTATTCAAAAGAAAAGGCTTGACATATTTTCCTTTCTGATCTTAGAAAATTATTGGACAACTCATAGTGTCCTAAGGCAAGTATTGTTCTGAACTGCTGACTGCTTCAAGATTACAAATGAGTTTTCCAAGTTAGAAATAAGATTCTGGTACCTTACAAATTAAGGAGGTTCCCAGTCTTGTCAAATAAACTTTCCTTTAGCCCTTCTAGCTCCAAAATTTCAAATCTGGAAATGTTGACTTTTTTTTTCATAGAGATAAATTAAGTCAATTTAAGAAGTGTCTTTAAGATTTCCTTGAAATGTGTATCTTTGATATTGCGGACACATTATTGCATGAACAAGATAAGTACCAACAGTGAAGAAAGAATGTTTTTTAAAATCTCAAAATACTTTCTAGTAAGTCTTCTGAAAATGTGATAATACAAATAAATGGTGTCACTTATTTCTGTATTTGAAATTACCTGATCAGATTCACTTTTAGCTATGATACGGAAAGAGAGAGGATCTAGTTCTTTTGGGTTAATATTTTATGGATTCACAAGTTTATTATTTCCTTGAAATGCTAACTATTTGATCCATATACAATGTGCAGATCCAAACCCATATTATAACAAAGCAACAAAAAAAAAAATCAGAAAAGAAGTCTCACTGAGATCAGATGTCAGTAATTTGTAAGTCACTGTCTTATTTGGCATATAAGATATCATGGCTTAGACATTTTAGTTCATCTAAAAGAAAATTTTTTAAGGAGTGTGCCTAAAAGATTATTTTCATGGTCCAACATAATTTAATAACATTATAATAAATGTATTTTCAGCTTCTTAATTTTACAGATCCTCCAGTAAGGAGCATCTTGCAGTCTTCAGGCTCTCGCACAAATTAATCCTGTCCATACCTCTGCTAAAATCTGTGAAGAGGGTCTTTCACAGCTTTTCAGTTTTATGTTGCTGTTAGAATCTGATTTAAAAGACAAGTCAACAAATTAATTTGGCAATGTTATCTCCCATGTGAACATACTGGAAGTACATCAGCTTGTCTATAGACTTAAGTTACCGGATTTTTAATGAGGTTTGATGCATTTGAAAAGGTTCTCCAGAAAGTTCTCTCTCACAAGTTATTAATTAAGCCACAATGAAGCTGCTGAAAGCTTTTGATCTGCTTGATGTAGGTGAACAATACTCAACTTTCTATACAGAACATTTTTTGGTAGTAGTAATAGTAACATGTTGAATAAATACCAGCATGTGATTGATTGGCATCATAAAAAAAATATGTTTTAAGAAGGTGGTTGTCTTTCAGTCAAGATTGTTAATTGTTCTACCGACTTCCTCTGTTGTGTAGCTAGCTGTCTTCGGAGGGTAACTTTTCCCCACAGTTTCTGATCTGTAAAAATTGAACCCTTAACTAGAGATTAAGCTGTTAGAGTGAATGCTCATTGTTTCACATGACTAACATCTGTTGCCTCCAGGAGATCAAGTAAGGTGGTTTTTGTTTTCGCAAGTGTTTCTTAACTTCAAAGGCTTGGTTCACAGGGATATTGAACTGTAAGTTATTATTACACCTTCTTGTACTGATGTATTGTGTCAGCATTTAATTGAATCATGTCAGATGATACACGTTTCTAGGTTGAACTTTTGTGTAGTCATCACTGATACCTATTTTTCCCAAGTGCCACTGATGTTTATTTTCTGTTGTCTTATAACTGAAGTGTATTGTGAACAGTGCATACTACAAGCCTTATATGAGTATAGCCAGCTCAGTTATAGAATAGTAAACTAGTACAAGCCCTAAAGCACGCATAGTTTTTTGTGGAAAAGTGTCCTCATGGCCTTCCTATGGAATATTCCTATTCCATAGGAATAAATTAAACGAGTGACAGCATGTAAGTTTGGGTTTTGGAAACTTTTTGTCTTTGCAGCCTTGGGTAAAGCTAATGAAGCTGATAATGAACATCAGTTTCACTGCTCTATTTCAGTTTTCTCCATCCCCTTTGGAAGCTTAATTTTTTTTTTTCAGTTAGCTATGCTCTTTCCTTATTTTTTATTATCAAAATAGCTAACTATTAGAATATAATTTTCTCTGGATCTTATAATTGTTCTTTCTTATAATCTGTCTCTACTGTGACTGTACTGAGTTACCAAGAGATTAAAGAAGCTGAAATGCTTCAGTTTGGGGAGGAGAATGCTGAAGGTGAATGTGATGGAGCCTTAGAAATATCTCAGGGGAATGCAGAACTGCTGTTCACCATGTTCCACAGAGCTAGAACTAACGGAGCAATTGGTGAAACTTCTGGTAGATCCATTTTAAACCCACAAAAGGAAGTGCTTCTGTAGTTTACTTTTGGAACTTGCTGCCACAGGAATTTGTGGAAGCAGACAGTATCAGCAGGTTCAAAAAAACGTTAGACAAATTGTTAACAAAAGGCCTTTAAGCAGGTATTAGAAGTAGGTGAGAGTGTGCCTCCTAACATGTTTCATCCAATGACTATGAATGCTAAGGTAATAGGAGAGAAACATATCACGGATAGAGGCCAGTCTAACATGCTCTTTCTAGTGTCACTATTGAAGACTGAATACTTGTCTGAATGGTTCATTGGTCTTACCCAGCAGGGCATTGCATATAAGCTCTCATAGGTATTCTAGCTGAGCTCTATGGTTCGTGTCTGCGTTACACACTAAGTTAAGTTTATAAGAATATGTTTTAGTCACAGTTCTTTCTTTTTTGTAGGTTGTCACTTGGTTTCATCTCTTTCAAATAAATTGCAGAACACCTGCCTTAGTGATAATAATTCTCAGAAATCGTTTGTGCAATTTTGGTATTTATTTACATGATTTGCTTTTATCACACAAATTACACAATGTCCCTTTTTGTGTTGGAACCTTCCAACACAAACAACAGGGCAAAACCAAACTTATTCCCAGCGTACATAGTGAGCTGAAGAATGAAGGTGGTTTACTTGTTGATATACAATAAGCAATGTTCTGTAGCTTTGTGTTCTTGGTTTTCAGGATGTATGTTACTGAGCAAGAGTAACTTTAAACAGCAGAGTATCTTCCCTCATCCACATAACTTATCTTCTCTTGCCAACATTGTCACACTGCGGATGCTCTGGTCCTCTGTCTTTCCAGGACCATAGGCAAGAGTTTGTTAGGTCACTCCTTCCTTCTGAATCCTGGAGGGATATCTTGTGTGGATGTGCTTCTGTGTGTCATGCAGCTATGCTCATCTCGTAAACCAAGTTATCTCAAAAAGGTTTTGTGGCTCTTCATAAAATTTTGCAAGTGTGTTCATATGCCACCAGTAGACCCCTTCTCCCTTGACTGCCAGATAGATGTTTGCAAAATGTAAGCCTTTAAAGTTCTTTTTCATCAGTTTCATATAGCTTTCCTTGAGATGCAATTAAAATTTGAGCATTTCAGTTGAGTGTGTTTTGATTTATTGCAACAATGGGTAATCTAAATTTACTTAGTTGCATTGCAAGATTTGGGGTTTGGGGAGTTCGTTTTGCTTGTTTGTTAAAAGCTTAGAGTTCTGTTCTTCAACATACAGTTTCATGTTTGTAAAAATTCACTCAGCTTCTAGGATGAGGCGAGTTAATAGTTTCAGGAGGGTTATCAGGAGGTAAAAAAGAATGTATTGTTCCTTTGTATTTGAGTACATGCAATTTGGGACATAGTGGTTATGAAACTTTCTACCTGTCAGAGGTAAAGAAAGTTGCAAAGGGATGGAGAAACACTAACACAGTGGTGATCGTTCTGGGAGTTGCACAACTGATCAGTGCCTGCTTGCAACAATTTCACATTTTACATGGGAACATGCGCTCATCACTTCTTAAAGCAGCTATGTTTTCATTAACACTGTAATGTTCTATGAGGTACCTAGGAAAGAATAATTGTGTTGAATTTTGAAACCTTTCAGGAGGTGGTTTTCTGTGCAAAATGACGTTCATATTTGGCACCAAAACCAGTATATAAGAGTGGCTTCATCGGTGGTGGGTACGAGTTTGGGAGCTCCTAGTCTCTTTTCTTTTGTCTTCTGTTGGAATTGCCCAAGAGAGAAAGTAATTTCAGATATGTAACACTGGTAATTTCATTGTTTGTAATAGTACATTAATTTTCTTATTGGCTCCCAAATGTCTTCATTCAAGAATAATTTCTAAATTGTTTATTTTCTAAAATATTTACTCAAACTGAAGGTGTTACGAAATTTACCTGATGAACCATTCCTTCTATTAAATTTGTTGTGCTCTGAACTTTGACTTATGAACAAGATGGGTATTTTTTTATTAAGTTGTCTCAAATTCTATGATTCTATGATTCTAAATGACACATTCCTATTTTGCATCCTGTGTAAACAACATAATGAAGTGTGTATTGACGTTCTTAAGTTGCTGTGCTGAATAACTGTCAGCTTGTTGGAACAAGTAATATTTTAATGTAAACACTAGATAAAATTGAGTTCATTTTCAAATTGTGTGTGTGTGTATATATATACAGACAAAAAATATAATCAACAATGGTGAAACTTCACCTTCTTTGAGTGTTTAGATGTGATGCATTGTTTTTAAATCAGCAAAAGCTGATTAGGTTGACTGTCTTCCTGTTTAAGTGGATTGCACTATTTTCCCCCTAGAATTTACAGGCAATTGTAAATGTATCTTCAGTAAAATTTTTTATGGACATAAAGATTATGTGTGTGAGTGCATATATGAGATAAAAGTAATATTATGCAGTGCAGTATAACATAGAAGTGTTATAATACATGAATGGCAATAGATTATTCTAAAATTTACAGAAGTCTGTGGTAGATTTCTGCCATCATGTACTGTTATGTTCAAAGCCTAGATGTTTATGTTAAGCGTATAAAGCTTTCTTTTCTTAAAAAGAAACACAGAAGTCTGTTTCACCTCATACTGAAGTAATACTTCTTTATTTAATTTTTAGATTGGTAGCATTCTGTTTGAGAAACCTCTTTCAAATAAATTGCTCTCAAAATGTGTTGATAGCTATACCTTGATACATGCTTATTTTTTGGTGAATGGGCATTCAGCAAGACAAGGACTTGCTACATGAGGTCAGACAGTGATTCCTTGCCATCATAATAAGTAATGAAATACAGCTTGCTGTGCAAGGAGCAGGTCTGTTTCAGGGCTTCCCAACTACCTCACTGTGGCTGAATAGTTGTTCACACAAACAGCTTCTACTGTCTTTATGTTAAACATAAATTGTGAAGCAGTTCTTCATCATAGCCCTTGAAATTTTTTAATGCCCCTAATGAAACACTCATGTAGTTGCTCTTTTGTGGCCTCATTGATGGTGGGGGAAAAAGGGATAGGTGTATGGTGTCTGAGACCATGTGGTTTCTTCAGGGCTTGAGGAAGAAGCTGCTTGAGTAGAAGAAAGGTTACTAGTGCCTGTGCTGAAGGAGGTTCAGCTTTGCTCTGGGTAGCCCCTGGGGCCACTCAGAGGTGACAGCCAGGGGACCAGTCAGCAGATGAGTAGTTCTCAACTAGCCACAACTGATCTGTAATGTAATTGCTGGCCAAAGAAAAGTAGGTAGGGAAAGCTGAGGGGTATGGTGGGACACCTCAGGACATGCAAATAGTATTGCAGTGAAGAGAAAAAGAAACAAAACAAGGCTCTATTACCTATTGCCTAAGCTCACTTTTCGTTGAAAAACTCTACCTGATCCCTAGCCTTCCACATTTGATTACCTTGAAAGACCACAGATATCTTTTGTGACAGATTGAAGTTCCTGTGTAGAAGACACTGTTTTCCAGATTATTTTCTGGTATTCTAAAATTTCAAATCAAAAAATGCTGCTTTTTGGATTTCCCATTATATCATGAAATATGCTTCTGCACTTGTGCAACATTGTGGATTTTGCCATTGATGCATGTCTCATTGAAATGCTGTATTAATTCTGGTAGTTATAAAGACTTTTTTTCAATCTGTTTTTATTTGTCTGAGCATACTGGCTATTGAGTTCATATTGTTTTGGTAGGATTTTAGTATTTACAGATGGTTAATTATTTAAATTGAAACATAATTGGAAAATATGTTCTCCACAACTAATTAATAACATGCAAAATGAATTCTTTTTAATTAGGATTACTGTTGATGATGTTTATTGCCTCTTAAAACCATAATCCTAAATTATTATTTTATAGTACTGTAAGTTTGATATGCCTGATTTTTCTAATACCTTTGCTATGTAGAAAAATTGCACAGTAGGTATGTTCCTTTTTTTTTTCTTTTTTTTTCTCCCCCTGGCTTTGTCATCTTCAAACTTTTTCTCTTGTCTTGGTTTGTTTGAATTTCATCTTGCGCTTTTTGAATGTCTTTTCCTTCTTTATGGTGGGAGGGGAAAAAGAGAAGAGGTAGAAGCTACATTTTCTTTGCTTTTGGAGCTAAATCTAATGACAGCTGTACCGACAATTTTCTTCTGTGTTTACATGCAGCCAGGAGCTATGGGCGGAGAAGAGGTAAAAGTATTTACTAAATGTTTTGTTTGCTGAATAGTGGGAGAAATAAATATTTAGTCCTCTTACGATAATATGATGTTACCAATTTTAACGTTATTTGGTTGATCAATTGCTTCATATAAATCAATCTCATAATCTTCATTTGCAAAACATCTTCCTTTTAATACCAGCTTAAAGCAATGATGATTGTGAGCTGATAACTTCAAGTGTGTTGCTGTTACTAGTGGACTGGGGGATGACTGAATGTAAAAACTCTTTCATGACACATATTTATGACTTTAAATGCATAGTGTTCCAAAAAAAAAGATTGTTTTCAGTTTTTGGTTTGTTTGGTTTTTTTTTTTTTGTAGAACTGCATTGTTTAACTAGTGCATTTGAACATTTCAAAAATACTTTTTTCTTAGATGAAACACCTTTCATTGAATATTACACTTGAGTATTACATTGGATTGTCTTAGACAGAACATTTTGAATACCAATACTAATAACTGTCCTCAACAGTGAATATTGATGATGATAATAATAATAAAAGATACAGCATTTGAGCACATTTTAACTTTATTTCATCGTAGGCAACCCTTAAAAAATAGAAGATGACTGAAAACACTTCACAAATGTACAATGCTGCACATAAGTTTATCCTGAGAGATTCATGAACATGGACAATAGCAAGCTCACTGACTACCAAGAAAGCGACTAATGTACCTTATATTTATGTACTGTGCTGTAGCTTACACAGACTGGTTTTTATTGAGAAAATAACAGTGAAGATTGCAGCTTTTAACAATTAGAGTTGGGCAGTGCCATCTGCTTGGGGTACTTTGGCATTTTAAACTTCATTTTATCTTCTTTTTCATGTATGTTCTGTGACAGCTATGCATGTGACACCACTTCCTTTTCAAAATGTAGAATTTGCATCACGTTTGCGAAGAAGCTTAGAGACAAACCTAGCCACATAAGCAAGCTGATAGCGTATAAGTAACTTGTAGTTTGCACATATGAATGGATTGAGGTAGTGAGGCTGTACAGGCTGTACTAACACAGTTTATAATATAGACTTTGAGCTGATTTTGTTCAAAGCTGACTGGGTTTAGTGTTTATTTGATAGCTAAAACAAAAAGAAAAGATTTAAGTTTTCCCCACAAACTTACCTTCCTATTTTTCCCCGCTTCCAGAGAATAGGCTATTATTAACAGATGCTGAAAGCATCCTAATACTTGTACTTTTTCAGTGCTCTCATAGTACGGAAACAAATTGGAAAGTATGTGGAGTATATAATATTGTATAGTCTCTGTGCATGTGAACACTGTTTAATTTCATTTTAAGATTGCGGCAAGTGTTTCCAGGTTGATCAAATGGCGCCAAAGTAGGGAAGGAGGTGGGAATCAGTTGGACGCTATTAATTTCTTGCAACTCATGTTTACTTGTAGAAGCGAAATATAGTAATGTGGCAGTAATTGTGATAAACACAGTGTAGGTTGTTTTATACAAATTGTAGTGATAACAAAACAGGGCAAACAAGTTCTGAATGTGCTGGACTTTCAGAATCTTTTTTTACTCTACCAGAAAGCATGTTTCACTCCATAGTAATTGTTTCCTATGTGAAATTCAGGCTTTTCTATAGTAACAAGTAGATTTGTGTGTATGTGTGTGCGTGTGTGTCTTGTCATTAATGTTAGGGATTTTGTGACTTGCCTTATTCATACGGTAGTAGAGTGTGTGATATTCATGCTTTTTCATTACCTTGAATTTTATAATGTTGTTTTGAGCTTTCTTAACCTTAAGAAACATGAAATTCTACAGTAGTTTGTTGGAAAATTATGTGGTGTTTATCAAATATTCACATATATCACTCTCTATTATTGTTTTTACCATTTGCATTGTGGTAATATGCAGAGTACCCAGAGGCAAATCTGTGCAGGGACTCATTTCATGTTTATTATACTTGCATATTTTAATTAGTGTTTGATTCTGTCACTGTGACTAAGCATCTTCAGTGAGAAGAGGTTTTGCCAGAAATTTCTTGGGGCTTGTCATAATCTATCAGTTCTCTACTTGATCCTCTGTTTGAGTAAAGAGGCGAGCATTTCTTTGTAGGTATCATGCTTAGAGCTGTTGAGTCATGTTCTTTTAGGTACCTTGTTTTCAACTTTTACAACCAGTTTTTCAGGTATAGATGTAAGCACAGCTATGGGAAATCAGCCCAAAATCTATTCTGCTACACTGACAACTCAGAGATGCCAGGGGAGGTGTGCAGGAGTATAAAAATAGGGCATTTATGATGCTTTCCCGTAATAATCTCCCAGAGATTTGCCTCTGGGGGTTTCTTGAGATGATGTCTCAATATTTATTGCTTCAGAATGGGTTTTTCTCCTGTTCTTGCTCATTCCCTTTTCTGAACCTACATAAAGTTTTCAGCCGCCTAAAAAGCCTGTGGCAAGGAGTTCCACAGTTTGACTTGCTTTCAGCCTTGCCATGTACTGATTGTGTTCAATGCCCTTTAGTTTCCTCTCACTGGAAAAGACAGTGAACAATCCTTCCCTATTCCCCTGTCTGTATGCTTTCCATTATTTTAAATGTATACTTCATACATTTAACTCTATGCTTGACTTAACTATAAAGTTTTAGATCATCTTTTGCATTTACTTGAGATGAGTACATTGCTTGCAGACTATCAAGCATCTGGCGTAAGAGGTGATATCTCGGTTTTTAAGCTGCTGTCCATTTTTATTATTTCCTTCAGAACTCGGCACTTACTCAGCCTCCTCTATAGACCTGTATTTTAGTTGATCACCTTGTTCTAGTGTCTATTCATTTGATATGTCAACTTCCCCTAATGGCTCATGTTTGTTGGTTTTATCATTTTTTACAAGAAGGTAGGTTGGGAGATTGGGAATTAAAAGATTATTTAGCTTCTTAGTAATGTCAATCTCTTACGGATACTTTAAAATTTCCTACTTTTCAGTAGGCTTTCTGATTTGATATTTTTACACAATTTTAGCCTTCCTAATCATTATTTCTCTCATGCATGTGTTCTCTTTTATGCTGAAATGCGTATGTTTATATATGTGCATGACCTGTTTGTCCATTAATGGAATATTCATCAATAGTCTCTCCTGTTTTATGCTCTAAACCACCATTTCTGACAATGAGTTATACTAGACTTTGAAGAGTAGCATCTCTCAATCCTCCTCCAATTGTGGCATTTACCCTGTTTTTTATGTTGGTGCTTAAAAGCACAGTAGGATTTTTGTTTCAGTGGATTTTTGCATCTGTGATCTCTGTCAATGTTGTGCATTCAATATATTCTTTCTAGTCAAGACTTTTCTAATGCTTGGTGTTCATAAAAAATCAGGCTGGTGTTCTGTGTCAGTCAGAACATCTTTCCTGGTTTTTGTTTGTTAGCTGTTTTCCATATATAGGATTGCTACTTCTTTTTGTAATCTGTCCTTTACTGGAGACTCTATTACTGATATTTTCAGTGTATACATTTTTCTGACTAGTGTCCCTCTGCATGTCTTGAGTTTTCTCCTTGCCCGTGTTTTTATTTCCTGTACTTCCCTGTGCTGTTAATACCAGTATGGTATTAATTCTTCCTTAGGTCTTGCTAGAAGTCAGTTTCATGTGATCCATTACCTTTGAATTTAATTATGTGCCCTGCTATTTATATTTGTAATTAACCCCCCTAGAAACTGTTTGTATCAATTAATTGTAACTCCATCCCTGATATGAGAGGACAATTAGCCTTTTTAGAGTTAAGATGGGGTTCCCATTTATACATCTCTCTACATTGCAGGATTTATTTTTCAACTCAGGTATAGGGAATTATTAAATTCTAAAGTTGGCATGTTCTACAGTGCTGCTTACATACAGGCTTTGAATATTTCTTTACTTTATCTTCTGGGTTAATAAATCTGTTCTTAAGATAGTGTGTGTATACTTTGTCAGTAATAGCAACAAGTTAATTGTGTCAGATGATCACATATAAATTCTTTAGTTTTCATTAACAAACTGAATAGCAGCCATTTATGTTGCTTTTTGTTAATTCATTACTGAAAGGGTGTTTTAACACTGAGTAACAGCTTGACAGGCTGTCCTAGCTAACAACTTTTTTCTTCAAGTGCAAGTTTTTTGTGGTTTATTTAATAAGATTTTAAAGATGATTTTTTTTCTTGTTAGCTAAGCTTCTTTCTTCACCTACCTATTGTGTTTAATATCCACAATACAAAGCCTTTTCTATGTTTATTTTGCTATTTGCCCCCCTACTCAGACTGGGCCTCTGTTGACTTGAGAAGGAAGTGATGCAACCCTTGTGGTTAAGATCCTGTAAAGCACTCTGAAGGAAACTGTCTTGCTCTGCAGTGCAATGGCTTGAGGGATCTGCTCTTTAAGATCATTCCTTCAAGATCTGTCATGGAAGATTTAAATCTCTTAAGAATCGGTTTGAAATGTAAATCTTACAAAGGTTCTTTCTATAGCTATGACACACAATTTCATCCGATAACTTGTTGGTTTTTCATTGCTAGCCATTTGCAAGGGTTTGTTCTAAAGCTGAATTAGGTTTATTGTCTTGTAAGGATAATATAGTCTTGGAAAAATAGAAGCAATACTACTGAACATCATTTGGATAACTGGACCACTTAGCTGGGCCCTTTAATGCAAATTCTGTTAAAGCAAAACAGTAAAAGGAAAATACAATGTTTTTTACTGAAATATTTAATTCTCCAGGAAATAGCGTTAACTATAGATACTACAAAATCTGTTACAGGTCGGTCTTCACTCTTTCCTTTTGAAGATGGCTTCCTAGACGACAGTCATGGTGATCAGTCTTTATCATCGGGTCTCAGCTCTCCAACACGCTGTCAGAATGGTGAAAGAGTGGAACGCTATTCTAGAAAGGTGTTTGTTGGAGGTCTTCCTCCTGACATTGATGAAGGTACTGTGACTTAAGTTACATTGGTGAGATGTGGGAATTGGCTTTCATATAATCACTTTTAAAAGGTCAGATTTTCATAAAAACAAATATATTTTCCCAGGTATGTCTCTTGTAGAGCTTGTGGCATTATTTAAAACAAACACCATGATCCCCCGCAATACCTGAGAATTTACTTGACATTCTTTTGTACTGTAGATAGAAGAGATGGAGACAGAAATGCCTGCATAGCAGGTCTTCTAATCTGCAATAGCAGCATGTGTTCCCACATATGTAAAGTGGGAAGGCTGAAAAAGCAAACTTAGTGGGTACTGTCACTCCTCCGTAGTCTTTCCCTGTTTTTTTTAAAAGATGTGGTTGACTTTAAGGACTTTGTTAATACAGTCCTTACCAAAATAAATAGGGCTTTAATTAATCAGCTGTTGTATCCAGTGTATATGCAGTGTTCAGTTGACAAATGTAGGGCAATTAATATGGTTAGAAAATAATAATCAGCTTAGTAGGGATGGTCAGGTTTTTTCTCAATCTCAATCAGTATCTGCTTACTTGCATGTGCCCACACACTCCCCGACTCTCAAACCAAAATTGTGACAGTTTTTGGTGTATTTTTCATATTATAGCTGGAATCCACCACTATCTAGCTTCACTTGGCATACATAGGGAATTTGAGGTTGCCTTATAATGAAAAGAGAGGGATCTCCAAATCTGATCTATTATATTGAAGCCTAAACCACGTGCAGTTTTAATAAAGAAATAGTATGAGTGCCAATCTATGGTTTACAAACAGCTCAAATGCAGTTCCCATGTCACATCATGAGTTGCAGGACTGTTGATACAGGGACTGCTGGGTAATCTGAATCCCCAGCTGTAAGAAGCAGGCCAACAGGTACATCTGATGTGAACGTTCCTGGGTCACTCAGAATCAAAATATATGCCCAGCCTATCCTCCGAGGAAGTAACATGGCTACTTGGGAGCTGTTACCCTCTTCCATGAGAGGTCTACTCCAATAACACCATTTTCCTTCAGCTCCTGAGTTATGCGATATGTGTTTTGTGGCTCTAGTTGCTTGAAAAATCGGATGTGCAGCGCATGGGGTCAGATAAACTGGACACATCTCAAACAGCAATCAGAAAATTGGAAAACCACTGCCTTTTTCTTCAAACTTTTCTCCTGATGGATTGTTGCTCTGATCTATCTAGCATCACATTAGACACAATTTTTTAAATAATTCTTTCTTTAAAGTACATAAATAAATGCATTGAGAAAAAAGATTTTTTAAAAAATAACTTAAAATATTTTTTTCTGAAGCATTTGCATGTAAAACAAAATTGTCCTAGAGGATAGTTTGAGATGTGTGTTCCATGGTGTTTCTAAATTGATGCTTAAAAAGCAAAGAAATAACTCGGTAATTTAAGGCAGATTGCCAGAGGGGTCTGAGGAAGGTGAAATCCCCACAGTCGCATGACCTGATGCAGCCTGCTTTCTAGGGCATGCTGCAAGGAGTGGCCATGCTGACATGTAGCTCTTCTGTCAGTCCCATGTGGCTGCATCTGACCCTGCTTTCTGGCTATAATTAGAAAGACCGCAGCTGAAGCATATTCACTTCTGATAGATCAAGTTTGCATTTAATCCTGCTGCAAAGTTGCATTAGTACAATATAAAATTACTTTTTTAAGCAGCCATGTATAGCATAGAGGTGAAAGAATATTTAGGCATCCTCTATGTACATTATTGCAGTTTTCACTGTTCTTAATAGGTGTAGAAAATAGTCTGTTTTTTTTTTTTTTAAGTAAGAATTTTTACCTTGCCATTGTCAGTCTTCAGATTCTCTCTTAAGGTGCCTCATTTGTTTTTTGTAGATGAGATCACTGCCAGCTTTCGTAGGTTTGGACCTCTTGTGGTGGACTGGCCTCACAAAGCTGAAAGCAAGTCATATTTTCCACCTAAAGGTAATCAGTTTAAAATACATTTATGCAGGCTGTTCTGGTAAAAGGAAACTATGCTGCAATGTGGCAATCCGTTACAAAGAAAATATTTGACTCTTTATGATGAATTTTCTCTCTTTCAACAAGCATATTTTCAGCAGTTGTCATGACGGAGAAAACACAATTCAGTGGCTGAAGTGTAGGTCCTGTGTGTGTACTTCTTCAGTAAGCCTGGAGTCCTTGAATCATGCCCTAATTTATACTAGGCTTACTTTAGAAGGCAAATTGCAGAAATTTCCTAGTGCTGATTCTGTTGCAGTTTGCATATTGCAGAAACTGTAGGAATAATAGCTGGAAGTCACTGGTGGATTGGGTACGCAGTATTTTGTAGAGAAGCATGAGTCCACTTCGTGTGTTCTGACCCAAGCAGCTGTGATGCTGCTCAGAACCACAAGGTCTGCATCGGGGTGCGCCAGGTGCTGAACCGCAGCGAGTTGTGCTAAGAGAGGGCAGGCTGGCATCACGCACCACGGTCACAGAGCTTCTAGGTTGGAGCTGATTTGGTTCAGGGTGGTTTAGAGTGCGTGCAGGTGGGGCAATTTCATATCTGTCAGCAAAACACTACGCAGACTTGTTTTGGTTGAGAAAGAACAATTTATGGGAAACCTGTTTGGGAGAGTTACTTGGCTAAATCACATTGCTCTTACTGTATCATAGTCTGTCCTATGAGTTTGTATTATACTATATACATTCTATTCTCAGTCACGCTTGCCTCTTGCATATAGTTTGGGAGTTCACTCATGATCT
Source organism: Calonectris borealis (assembly GCF_964195595.1). Classification (NCBI taxonomy): domain Eukaryota; kingdom Metazoa; phylum Chordata; class Aves; order Procellariiformes; family Procellariidae; genus Calonectris; species Calonectris borealis. The sequence goes on from NC_134318.1 coordinate 26,551,154, forward strand.
GAAACAACAGCATGAAGTTATACACAGAATTTCTGATCTATGTGTTAAGATTTTCTGTTCTCACTGACCCTGAAAGCTCTTAATTGCTCATTAAGGCCACTGATTATTTTGGCAGAACAATGGGCTGTTCAGTCAGTGAGCTAGCTAATCCTACAATATTTTGAGAGATATATTTTGACTGTAAAGAACACACAAATAAAAGCCAACCTAATTTACCTGGTAGCTTAAGTGCTGGAGGCGAGATAACTGTGTGACAAATGCTTGCCCTGTAAACAGTATTTGGGGCACTTAGAACAAAAACCCATACATGCTCCCTCTTTCCTGTTCCATTCTCACAACTCAACCTTGCTGTCAGTAGTTATTATACAACATCTGTTCTTGAATTTAAAAACACAAAACAAAACAAACAAACAAAAAAACAAAACCAGCAACGAAACACCCCAAACCTCCAAAAACCCCATATGTACCTAAGGACAGTTGGTAAAATACATGATTTTTCCTTTTTATTTTATTTTTAAAGGTCTTCAGCGTCTTTCTGGCTAGTGAATTCTGATTGATTGTACTTTCACTTACAAGTTTAAAAAAAAATGTAGTAAAACCAGCTTCTCCTTGTCCCTAATATCTCCTAGTACTCTCCACTTTTTTCTTCTTCTTTTCTTTTTCTTTTTCTTTTTCTCTTTCTTTTTCTTTTTTTTTTCTTTTTTTTTTTTCTTATTAATTCAATAAGTAACTATTCATGGTAGATCAACATGGGACTTCCAATTATGATTTTGTTCTGTCTCTGACAGTGAACTAGTTATGCCTTGCCAAACTTGTAAAAATGTTTTTGAGTAAGATCTATTTTAGCAGAAGACAAGGGAATGCAACCTCACTTCTATTTTTGTCATGATTCTAATGTAGGAAACAGCTTTCAAAGCCCCTGCCAGTTGCCCTGAATGTCTGTCTGAAAGTGCTAAACAACAGTCAATCCCAACTGTTCCAGATTTATTTATAACTGACTTCTTAGTTATCAATCAGGGCTGCAGCATCATACGTCTTGCATTCCTGTCTTTGAGATTCACTTACAGTCATGTTAAGCTCGGTAGGTCAAATGTACTTGACTTACTGTGATCCCATATAGGCAGCATCTGCATAGAAATCAGAATGTTATTACCAGGAGTCAAAGGGTAAAGTTTGAATGTGTATTATAATTTTTTTCACAGCTTTTTATCTATTTTATATATAAAGAGTACTACTTTTCCGATGTTATTACGGAATCATTGAGAGAAGTATCACAATAAAATGTCTCCACTACTGTTTTTCATTAGAAGTTTCTTCTGAACTAAAATTAAGTCTTTTTTTTTTTTTTTTTACTTTTTTATTTTAAGCTGTTTTGATGCATTATCAAGCATTTCTTTAAAAAAACAGTAACATGAAAAGAGATATTTGAAATTATGCTTGGTACAAAATTCAGTGACATGAATTATTCAGCTGTCAAATACTCCTGAATTTAAATGTTTTCTCCCTTCCTTTTTCTGGGTATCTTCTCTTCCATGTTGCATTGCTAGTCTGTAAATTCTCTGACATTTTGAATATGATTCTTTCAAATAGAAAATATGTCCAAAAAAAAAAAGACAAATTAAATTATAGAGGAGAGAATGAGTTGGTTTTTGTGTGCTAGCAATCTCAAAGGAAAACAAGAAAAATGCGGTTGGAATGGTTGTTGGAATGCGGTGTGGATGATGTGGAGGCTAATCTTTGTTCACACATTAATAAAGCCTGACCTCCAAGGCTTCTCCCACCTACTTGGATGTGCCGCACTGGCAGTAAAATTGAACCCTGCTCTTTCTGAAAACATGCCATCACCTCCAGACAGACTTTAGTGTCCTTTTGATGGATAGCCTTTTTCATTACTCCTTCATGTCTGTAGGGTCAGACCAGTGGGCAGTGTCTGGACTATAACAAAGCTCAATTTTTTTTTTGTTTGTTTGCCTTGATAAGCATTCAGTTAGAGGTTTGGAGCAGACAACATCTGTAGCTGATGCCATGAGTCAGCGTAGTCAGCGGAGTTTTACACTGGGGCATGGTTTTCTGTCTTCATAGTTAAATCCAGATGATGACATCCTTCACAGTCCTCAGTGTATTAATACAAACTTCCAGTATCTACTTACTGGTATAATTTATTGAATTTGTGGAATGTTTACTATGTTGGTGCAATATATTAATTCCCTATAGTCGCACTATATTAGGAATACTTTGTTGATATCCTTAGGGCTAGGAACAAAAGGCTGCAGGAATTATTAGCCGTGGCTAATCTGATCAAGCATGAAACCTGAAAGATTAAAATAATATGTTGCTTACAGTCTAGTGACACCCCCCCCCCCCAGCCCCCTGAGGGCTTTTATCTGGTTAGTTTAGTGAGCAAGTCAAGCTATAGATGTGTAGTCAGTTCTAGCAAGCCTTATTAGCTAATTTATTAGTTGGTATGTTTGACTAGCTTAGGTGCAGTGGCATGTAAGCTGTTTTCAGGACTAGCTGGGGTCCAGAAACATTCCAGCAGTGCTGAGCTTGAACAAAGAAGGTTTTCCTGGATTTGGCATCCTGAGCAGGACGATGTCACCACAGGTCCGCTTGGGCACATGCCCTCAGATTTTGTGCTGGACCTGATGGACATATAAACTGGTTGTGTGTGAAATATGCTGAACTGCAGTCTCCAGCATGGTGAGTTACACAAGGCTTATTTCAGTGCAGTGCCAACACGATGATTTTGGACCTTGCAGGATTGCAGATCAACATGGATGTGTCTGCACCATATTCCTCAAGCACATCTATACTATCTATATTATCCAGGTTTTCCTGTTTTTCCAGATATTCTAGGTTTTTGTGACCCTTACTGAATCCTACCTGACATCACAGAATACACTGTGAGAATGTGTTTGCGAAAGCGATCTGGCTTGGTCAATGGTTGAGTTTTGGTTATTATAATAACAAAACCAAAACCATGTGACAGACCAAATAGCCTTTACAGGATGCATTGGTTGCCAGTGAGCTCAATATTTAGGTTGCTGAGAGAAGAGGGACTGGTGGCACCCAGCTATTTTGTCACTGAAAGTGTATGTTATGCACTTGGGCAAGAGAAGCTGGTAACAGCTGACAATGTGTATAAGACGTTGCTATTTCCAGTTCTGAACATCTGTATTATTGCCTTAACATTTCTTTTCACCCCTCCTCTGCATTGTAAAGCTTAGCACCATGTTTTTATGTTAGTGTCATCCATGAGGTGATTTAATGCTTTGCTTCTGAATAAGGTCAATTCATTCTCATTGCCTGAAAAGTTTTTGGATGACTTCCTTTGGCATCTGTTTGGATATGTTAGTAACGGAACTGGCAAAATTATAAATGCCATGTGTTGGTCTTGGGTAAGCAGATGCCCAGTTCGTAATGTGTTTACTTGGCTTTCGCCTCAGAGTTTTCGGAATTAAATGTAGTTTGTGGATAAGTATTTTTTGAGTACCTACAAGATGTTGAAAAATAATGAAATATGCGCTAAAGAATGTTATCAAATGTAGTTACACATTACCATGACACAGTCTATTTCACTCTGGCAAAATCCAGATAATTCATATTTGATTGAAATATAAATTGATGGGTTTTTACTTATTTACTGGTCTGCTGAGTTAAGCAATGCTTATGCTAACTACACTCTTTTTTTTTCCTTTTTTTAATTAAACAGATGGTGCCAACTGTTTCAAAAACATTCGTTTAGGGTTTTTTAACAGATTGCTAGCTTTAAAACAACTTTTTAAAGAGTCTTTACGGATTTTTCTTTGTGATAACTATGATTTTTCTAGCAATCACTAAAAACTGCACAGCGTATTTTAAAATGAAAAAAATTATGCAAAAGTCTTCCTCTGTTCCTTTTCATTTAGGAGGACTGATGTTTGGATAAAGATGAGATAGAGAGTGAGAAAATAAAGCATGGCAGAGCTTGGAAATAGGATGGGTTTGGAACGGGAGGAATGCTTTGGCTTTACAGTTGATTTAGATGTGTGGTGCAGCGATTTGATCCTCTTGTGTTTTCCCTATTCTTCAGTTAGTTATACTGTTACTTGATAAACATAAGCACACTTGTCCCTGCTGCTCCACAGGGGACACTAAGGGTGAACAAGATCTCATGAAGAAGAAAATAGTGTATGCAAAGTTGCACAAAATAAAATTGTGAAGTGATTCTCATGCTTTAATTTAAAACAACTGGTGGGACAGACTGTATGAGCCTTCCTGATGATCTCTAAGGTAACGTTAGATGGCAACACTGCTGTTGGTAGTCTTCTGACTGATCTTGATTTCATGGATGAGGACTATTTGCATGGTTAATTCTATTGCCACTGCAGTGGCAATGGTAGCTTCTGCCAGAGGAACAAGAATGAACGGTTGCAAGGAGGAAGTATGGAGTCTTAATTCTAATTTCATCAGCCATATTCACGAGAAGGTATATGGTTTGTCCGAATACAGCAATCTATTGTACTGAAACGAATTGCTTTGGCTTAAATGATCTAATAACCATACCACCAAAGTCCAGCATAAAATGCCTAGCCAATTTTTATATTTCAGAAACTGAAGTCAGAGATCATAATATTTGCTAGAATGGAAACTGACGTTCCTTATCCAGAAATACATTGTATGGATCTTTTTTAAACTTTGTTTACGTGTGTTCCAGCATACACATGCACAATATCCGTCTTCTACCCACTGACATCTGAGGCCACGTAAATAATTTGTAGACCCTGTGTCTTTGCACAGCAGGGCAGCATAATCCCAAATCAATGCAATTCACAAAATGTGTGGTAGCAAAACGCAGTACATACTAACCTGCTCTTCTGTAGCTGTGTAACTTAAGGTTGTTTTTGTATAGAATTTTCTATTAGGTTTTTGATTACTTTTGTTTGAGCCTCCCTTTGTAAAGCTCTTCATACTATTTCCTGTCTTGTCCTAAATGTTTGAGGATTCTTGGTGGTGTACTGATAATGACGATTTTAAATTATCTGTCTTTGAGACTGCTGTGCCAGTTATCAAAGAGCATTCAAGGAGCTTGCTTCATGTAAGAGAATATCTGTCCCTAAAACTATGCCATTTGCAATTTTTTTTCCTAGGGGTAAACAAGAATCTGATGAGGCAAAATATTAAAATATTTTTGAGCAATCAAGCCTAGGCAGAACAAATCTGATTCTGAAGTAGCTTTGCAGGATTATTCTCTCCCAGCTTTCATCTTGCTTTTAACAAATGCTATTTTCTTTCAGAATTGCTAGGTTGCAACAGAATTTTTTTTAACCCTGAAGAAACCACAATTTTTTAGCAAGTATTTGTTGACCCTTCTTCAGCCAGCAACTTCTGATGCCTAAGGAATGACGGTCTCTTCAGAAGGGGCTCAGCATCCATAGTCTCCACAGAATTTGGTAGTAAAGGTGTTTCTGTCAGTCTTACTAGTTGCTTATGACTACAGTAACTAAATAAGGCTATTTATTATGAGAAAAATACAATGATTGTAGCCAAATATTCCTAATGTAGTTTAGGTTATTACTGAAAACCTTATCTTGAGAGCCAGGATTGTGCAAGTTTAGAAAGGATGGGTAGTGTAGAATTCAAGAATGAAATTTGGGGTTCTGGGTTCTTGTACTAAGTCATAAAGCAGCGTAAATCCAAGCCCAGCAGCTTCTGTCTTCCTCATTAGTGTAAACCAAGTGTTCCTATGAGAGAAAAACCTTATCTTTCAAAAACCAATTTTTCCCTTTCTGCCTACTTCCCTTTCTTCTTTATTCTCCTTATGTGGTGTCAGAAAACTTTTTCCAATCAAGACATGACAAATTTGATGTAATGCACACAATTACTGGATCCGCTCCTTTTCAGGACTGTTTTTGAGGTGGGGGGGCAGGGTTGGGAGGGGCAGATGTTGGGCTGCAATTACTGATAGTGGCTCTCAATTATTACTCTGAATTATTATTCTGTAAGAATCAATCTTGCAACACCACATGCTTGGTAACTAATTCTACAAGACATTCTCCTAAGTGGAATAGTATCTTGTGAGATTTTTATGTAATGGGACCAAATCAAATTATTTTCTGCCTATAACACAAAAGAAGGCTGTTGTGCAAATTTAGATCTCTGTTCTATCAATAAATTTATCCCTCATTTATGTTTGGTGTTTGTTTTTTTTTTTTTTTAAATCACGTTCTCAAGAAATTGGGATTGACTTTTAGTCTACAGGACACTTGCCTATATGTAGACTTCTTTTTTTTCTTTTTTTTTTTCCTTCCTCCAAAGACTTCAAAGTTCTTAAGATTATCTCTGATGGGCTACAGTACATTCTCAATAGATTCTTGGTTACTCACCAGTGTCCTGGCATTTTTTGTACTTCTTTTGTTGAGATAAATAACATTTTTAGGATCAACCGTCAACTCACATTCGATAATATGATGGCTGTGTACTGTAGTATGTTGTATGTGTACAACAGACAAATAAAGGACTGTCATCGTCCAGCCAGCAACTAAGCCCAACAGACCCGCTCGCTCACTCCCCCCCGCAGTGGGATGAGGGAGAGAATCAGAAGAGTAGAAGTGAGAAAACTCGTGGGTTGAGATAAAGACAGTTTAACAGGTAAAGCAAAAGCCGCGCATGCAAGCAAAGCAAAACAAGGAATTCATTCACTCCTTCCCGTTGGCAGGCAGGTGTTCAGCCATCGCCAGGAGAGCAGGGCTCCATCACGTGTAACGGTTACTTGGGAAGACAGACGCCATCACTCCGAAAGTCCCCCCCTTCCTTTGTCTTCCCCCAGCTTTATATGCTGAGCGTGACGTCATATGGTATGGGATATCCCTTTGGTCAGGTGGGGTCAGCTGTCCCAGCCGTGTCCCCTCCCAGCTTCTTGTGCACCCCAGCCTCCTCGCTGGTGGGGTGGGGTGAGGAGCAGAAAGGGCCTTGGCTCTGCAAGCACTGCTCAGCAGGAACTAAAACATCCCCAACAGTGTTATCAACACAATCCAAGACATATCAGCACAAATCCAAAACATAGCCCCATACTAGCTACTATAAAAAAAAAATTAACTCTATCCCAGCCAAAACCAGCACAAGGACTAACTTTTATAGTTTTTGAAGAATTAATATGCATTTGGGGCTAATGTGTCATACAGGAAATAAATTCAGTAGCTCTCCATCACCTAGGTTCCTCCTTATTGCTTAAGCAGATTATTTAAGCAGGAAAGGTTCTGTTGCCTCGAAAGTAAGAGTTCAAAGGCTGTGATAGTCATAGAGTAGCTTTTCCAGTGCATGTTGTTAATGATAAATTTTACTGGCAGACTTACTTATTATTCACATGAAAATTAAGATTTTAGTATTTGGTATCTGAAGATGAACACAAGTCTACAGTTTTTCATGGCTGCACTTCTAATTTGCTAGAGAAACAACTTGTTTTCATACTCTTCCTCTCTAAAGTGCTAGGCCCCAGAGTTTCCAGAAAAAATTGTAAAGACAATCCTGTGTGATGTTTTCAATTTCAGCCTGGATGTGCATCTGTCAACCAGCCTCTTTCATATCTGAATCTATTGGAAAGTGTTTTATATAATCAGGGGGTTGACTGCAATTAACCATGTAACTTCATTTTACAGCATTAGTGATAAATTGCTACAAGAGTTTTGTAGTCAACACTGTTCAGAGGCTGTTCAGCAACTTTTGATGGAGGCAAAATACCTTTTTTATAACACAGATGTCAATACGGAAGGTTGTTTTGCTGTATTCAAAACCGCATTAAATTCTAGACTACTTCTGTTGGACTATGTGATTATTGGAAGAAGATGGGATGTCTCATAACTTGGTCAGCAGTCTTATGGCCAGTATCATCAAAAGGCCTTGAATTTCCCACAGAAAATAGTCAGGTTTCTAAAAGACCTAATTGATTTTTTGGTAGCAATTAAAGGAGGCATACTTTGGAAGCCCGTATTATGGTCTGCAGTCTATGTATCACTGTTCTACTAAACTGTATCTAATGCCTCTCAGTTTTGCTTTGACTGATGGGCTAGGTAGTATGTTATATGAGGAGAGATACTTAGGCCACATCCACTGCTTCCAGCAAAGACAGTTTTGAAGTTCATTGCATCTGCACCTACTGATAGGTTTTTTTCATAAGCCCCCTGACTCTTTAGGGGAAACTAAAGGTCATGTGTTGGAGGTGCATAATTTTCTCTTTCCAGAACAAAGTCTTTCCATAAATCATCTAGACGCTTTTCTGTTGGTCATATGCCAAAGAGGCAGGCCGTTTTCTCTCACTCACTGCCAGGAAGGGTTAAGATTGCAATGGGATTTCTTATACTTTACACGAACCATCTATTTTATTAGAGTACATTGAGTTAAGTCACAGATGATATTTAAGGCTTGTCTCAAGGGGATTGCTGCTTCCAGAATCTAGAGAGCAGGTGCTTGGAATCTGGTTCATGCATCTACTAATCACTACTCATCATCACAAGCTTTCAATCAAATGATCAGTTCAGTAGGTTCTGTTTTAATAGCAATTCCAAGCATCCACTTTCTGGACTAACTGTTGCAGTAAATTTGTTTGGGCAGATGCTGAAATAATTGAATAGGATTTTTCAATAAGACTTACCTGTGTATAGTGCCTGTATTTTTTTCTTCATTGTTGTGCAGCTGTTACCTGCAGTAAAACTTCTTGAAATTCTGCCTTATTTAGACTAAATATACTTCTGACTTAAATGGAAAATAGACAACTGTTTGGTTAAATGATGCAGTAATCTGAAGAATTGATGGTGGCCAAAAAAAAATAAACCAAATCTCAGACAAGTTTACTGATGTGTCTTTTTGAACATAAACAGGAAATCTTAAAGATGGTCCATATTAAAGAATGCATTCTTTTATGAGTTTTTCAGGAGTATGTCTTGGGTATTCAGTATTCTGCAGTATATAGATAACTGACACCAACTTACATGCAAATTGAATATTTTTTTAATTTATTGAGCAATTAATTTTAATAAAGTTAGACTTGGTTGTGATCACAGGTTTTAAATCTTAATGTTTTTAAAGAAGATCTCAAAGAGAAAGGAAGAGCCCTATGAATTTATCTTATATTAATCAAAGTTAAATCTTACAAATCATGAGCTATCCAAATCAGGGACAGAGTTAAGTTCAAAATTTTAACTGTTTTTTGCTCTTTCTTTGGGAGATGCAGATCCTCTTTTAAAGAAAGCTTTGTATTTAGTGAAACAGGAGCACGTAGGGCTTGATGACTGACTTCATGACATTTCCTAAATAAGAGCACTGAATCATGCATTTTTAGGGGTGTGTATCTCTTTGTCGTTTTTGTGGATGATAAATAATTATATTAGACTGTGATATATAGTATACTAATTGAGCGTACATGTATATTATGTGTCAGTATCAAACTGAGTCACTGAGTAGCTTACACATCACACATGGCCTACTCAAGAGGTAAAAACACGGTCTGGCATAGATTCCCACTGGATTTGTAGCTACTATGAAATGTCTGTATGGGGAAGAAAATATGAATTCTGATTGAGAAGTCTCTTATTGATGATATATTTAAATAGTGAATGGATATTTAGCTAAAATGAAGTATATTAAATAATTCTATGTAGCTACTGTTTATACTGAAATTTTGCATAGGATAATGCCTAAAAGACTCCTAAGCAGACTGAAAAATATGTTCCTTCTTCACTATTGTCACTTCATAGTACACATATGAAAGAAAATGCTGCTAATTCTGATTTGAATGACTGTCAGTTCACCATATCTAGCTAAATTTTCTTTCAAAACACACTAATGACTAAGACACTAAAAAAAGGTTTAAGGCAGCAAAAACAGAGTGGAGAAGTGAAAGCATTACCTGGAATTTGAACATATCTAAGTACAGAAAAAGCTTTCCATCACTTATCTATAGGAAGTAACCAGACCGCTCTTTTCAAATGGAAGCAGTTAAATGTTTGTCTGATTCTCATTAACCACTTCTAAAGCCAAGCGGATTTTACTGTCGTTTGCATGGTCCCCCTCCCCCACCTCCCCAGTCGAAACACTACTTTCATTAAATGTTGCCTTTTCTTTTGTTTTGTAAATGGAAATATATTAATTGATCTGTAAGTATTATGGGCTCCAGGATAAAAGCAGTCCTTTGAATAGTGATATCGAGGACTTACTTGATAATATTTAGTGCTTTGCTAATAGCTTGTGCTATGTCTTATTTTGCTAATAATTTATGAAGCACCAAATTCTTCTTTCAAATCCTTGAAATAAGTTCAAGGGGATGATTGGGGGTGGTGGAGAGAGAGATTCTGTACTAGCACTGCAGCGTATTCACTGTTTCAGAGAGTCATCTAAAAAATAAGTCGTTCCCTACTCCTGCCCCCCCCCCATCAGTTGTAATCATTTCATGCATTACAAGCTCATGCTCTCTTTATAAATTCCTATCAGCATTATATTTATAATATTCCGTATTCTGTTCCTAAAATCACTGCAATGATGCACACAATTCTACCCCTATGATAATGATACAGTAATATAAAATTAGTGCAATATCATCTGAATATATAAATCATCAATTTATCGAAGGTAATATCCTAAATTATACTTCTATTTTCTCAAATCAGAGGTTAGGACTGGCAATGGGAGTTCATCAGGTGCTGGAATGAAAGATGCTGTGGATGCCTCTGCCCAAGGCAGCGTATATGCCTCTTTCTGATTTCAAAAGCTAGGAGCCGCTGAGAACTGGTGTCTCTCTCAGATGCCTCAGTGCTGTGGTTGGCAGTTTTTATCTACCACGCAAATTCTACCTAGTTTTGGGACCTATGATGTATGTGACTACTGATTATACTAACTCAGTAGCAAAATCAGTACTTGTTGTATACCAATGGAGGCTGTGCAGTTTTCATTTAATAAAGTGAAAAACATAATGTTTTAGAGGATTTGATAAGTCCAATATATTTTTTGGTAAAATGTACCACTCTGATCTCCCAGGAAAATGCATACTGTCACTAACCAGAAACAACTTACTTTTTTTTTTTTTTGAGAGAGAAGTTTGTTCTGCAACTATGAGTAGTCAAGTTTTGGAAAAACCTTCTGTTATTAAGGAAGGCTTTTCAAGCTGCATCTTTTCTACATAGTCAACAAAGAGAAGAAACTTGAGCAACTAGAACCTGAAAACAATCCACATGTCAATGAACATTCAAACCAGTTATTAACCAGCAACGCACCACAGCAGCAATTGACAAATTGACTACTTGATTAAAAGAAGGAAAGTCAAAGCCTAATAATTCTGTCTTAAGAAATGTCTTTCAACTTCAGTTCCTCTCTAGGCACAGTTCACTCACTGTGAAGCACAGATTATCTGTCTGCTCACAGGAAAATTAGAATCATACAAAATCAGGAAATAATGTTGCTGGCTTGGTCTATGTAAATGACATTGGGTATCTTCTCTTTTTGATTGAAGTTCTTCACTTTGAATTCAGCTCTTGACAACAGTCCCAAGTGTTTTGTGTATCATGGCTCTAGTAAGTGCTGTTTCCTTTCTTCTTTAAAAACGTATTTTAAGAAAAATATATAATTTACAATGAAATGGACTGTAAACCCCAATATAAAATTTTATTATTTAAAAATAACTGACTTCAGCTAAAAAGTAGCCTGGATTTTTGGACCTTTGCTTTCTTCCCCTGAAAATCTTTGGTGTTGAATTTATTTTACCTCATGCTGACACTATGCATGAAATAAAAGCTGAAATCAAGCAGATGATTTATATTTATCTAGAATTTTTCTATGTTAATGTTGCTTGGAGTAGAATGGAAGTTGGCTTATTTGCAAAGAAGAGTAACAGGTTTTGTTCAAACTTGGAAACTGATCTCTTTTCAGCCATCTGTTCAGAGTAAAAGCAGCAGCAGCAGACCTGACCCCCTCCAGATGATGAGAATGAGCTGCTCTGCCCAGAGCAGTCACCATTTCACATTGCCCTTGAAAACCAAAATTCTGAATTTAGTTGCTTTTTTGATATTTATGAATGTAAATGCATGTTTTTTCATGCTGCTGACCCAGTAAACTTCACAAAGATAGCTCTTGCCTCATCAAAAATTTAGTCTTTGTCATATGATTAATTCATGTGACTACTCTTATAACTACAATAAACCAAACCGTATGTTATAGCCTTTCTTTTATGTTTTTATACCCTTTAATTCTGATTTATAGCTGCTATAGATCATGTTGCAGTCTGACGTCTGAAATTTTAAATGGCTGTGACCTTTGAAAGAGAAGATAACCCTATAAATTTGCTGTTGCAGTGTTTTACACTAGTGTAGAAGTAAAATGCCAGATAAAAAGAGAGGCTTTAGTACACTCGTAGAATATTCTTTTAGTTTAAAAAAAAAAAAAAAAAGGCATTTCAATGTTTTCTTTTTCAATACAGGTGGGTAGGAGTATTTTTACTACAGGACAAACTGAGTTGGTATATGTACACTGTTTTTTTTCCCCATAAGTAGTGAAAGTCTTGAAGTAGTGATGACTAGCAAATCCTTTCTGCTTCTTGACATGTTTTGGAATTGAAATGACTTTATAAATCTTTAGCTGTATATATTCACTACAGCACTATTGAAATGTTGTCCTTTCTATTCAGCACTGAAGGGTAGAGGAAACATTAGGGTACCTCTCCCATGTCCCAAAACCAATGTATGTCCTCATGGAGCAAGCAGACATTCTGTGGGTGGGTTGGGGTTTTTTTTTCCATTTAAATTGAAGATGTGGGGAAAAACTCTCCATAATATTTATGACAACACAGGAGGTTTTAAATTTCTCTGTTATTTGTGATATAGTAAGATCAGTAGTAGCAAGAGTTAAATGTTAATTTCCATTCCTTTGGTAATCTCAGTGATGTGGACTATATAATGTTAAAATTGGAATTATGAAGACATGCCATTTATTTTACAGAAGCTACTGATACAGAACCTCAGTTTTCATTCAACTCTTCCATATGATCTGCTTGCTTGCTGACTTTTCTTGATATGCATCCTGTCTTCCATTTAACTATGTATGCTTCATTTAATTGCTATTTAGATTCAGGATCAAATTATTTTTCAATGGAACTGAGGATATGGAGTACATACCTTCAATTAAAAACAAACAAAACCTACCCCCAAACCTGTCTTTAATGTGGCATATGGGGAATTTCTTACATATCAAGACTACTCAGACTTAGTCTGGTACTCACAAAAACACATAAAAATGAATAGGAGTCTCGTAAGATGCTAAACTGTTCACATTTCTTATACACCTTTTGTTTTTTTAGAGAAAGGAATCAGCTGACAGTGTCATACACTGCCATTTAAAATTAGACTGACTAAAAGAAATACATCTTTGCAGCCCTGACTAATACATAATTTCACTCTTCTGCAGTAGCTAAGTGAGATTACAGCCCTTTCTATTTTGAGGTTTCTTAAGTATTTAAAGCCTTTGATGTTTTTTGAAAATCCAGTCATGTCACTGCAATGTTTAAAAGAAAGTCTGCATTTTTTTTAACACCTTGGATTTCTATTTTTCAAAAATTACTTTCATGTCTTAATAGTCGTTTAGTCTTTGGATTTAGAAATGTGTTTTTTCATGTTCAAAGCATCTTCTAATAAGATTACTACGGGTGACTGAGCAATGACCCTTTGTCATCACATTAACTGATTTAGAAATTTGGTTCACACTGTTTCTAAATGTTCCTTTGCTCTGTGTTTTTAAAACAAACTTATTCTAAAAGTTCTAGTAAATACAACCGTAATTCAATTCAAAACTATTTTTAAAAATCCAGAAAAATATAAAAGAAGTGCTATTTATATTTCATGAAAAAATTAAGTCTATTTAAATCTACTTTTTTGAGGTAGTCATCTCAACCATCTAAAAATAAACCCAAAGACATAACACTAGAACATTAATTTTCTTTGCCAGTTTAACACCATCTTATTTTTTTGCATAATAATATGAGGTAGATTATATATATTGAAATATTTTATAAGCAATCTTAGGTGGATGGTAGATTTTATGGTAATCTTGGAGCCTATAAAACATCAGAAAACATGTTTAAAAAGACAGAATGAAAGAAAATGTGCTTCAAAGGTAGTTTAACTTTTTTCAAGTGTAAGTAGTCTTTCCATTTTGCATATGAAATAAGTACATGTCAGTATGCAAAGACTGTTTTGACTTTCTATGCAGTATGTAAAGAGAAGAGACAAGAAAGTCCTTCTCTTCATTGTCTTAGTTCTGCCACACAACATCAGTGTTCTAAAATGGAAAACTTATGACCCTTAGAATATGACTTCTATATCTGGTAAGTGGGCTGAATATGGAAATTATGGATTTGAGGTCAATTACATAGGAAATCAATAGATGATATGCAGACCTCTGACATGGATATTCAAATATATGACCTTATATATAATTCTTCATTACAATTTTTTTCTTTATTTGAAAAGTAGCCCAAATTCTAAGAGCCAGAAATAGGTTAATCTTTCCTTATTGGTTATATAACATTTGAATGCCAAAATGCTGGCTTTGTACCCAAAGACACAACACATGGTTGATGTATTCTCAAATGCAAGAACTTAAAGAACTTAGGAATTACTTTTAGTATTCACAAGTTGAGCATAAAATGGTAAACTTCAGTTAATACAAAGAGATGGAACTAATTCACAATTAACTGAAATTTCTAAGAAAAACTTCTGATTAAATTCAATCCACTCTAGACTTCATTGAGAGATCTGCACAGCTACTCCATTAGCACCTTTCTGAAGTATTCCTGTATCACTAAGTAACTAGACTGTTCAGACAACCTTAGCACTCATAACATTAGTAATTAATCACTTAAACTGAAAGGTGTGTAAAAATTCTAGTATACCAAACTTCTTTCCTACCTTCTCCTATGGGTTACAAAACACAGTCAATGATTTCATTTCACTCCACCAAACTTTGTGCCTAATGATGGAGCTGTACAAGGAAGGTGTTGCCAGGTTTAGAAGAATAGAAGAAAACTTTTTTTTTTCCTTTTTTTCTTTTGAAACATCTTTTATCCATGGATGCTCTGAAAGGCAGTCAGTCTTTTCCTGGTGAGCCCTGAAAGGCATGAAGTTGGATCATCTTTAACTCTGAGAAGTATTTTGGTCTAGACAAAAAGATAGTCTTCTCTGATAAAGTCTACCAGCTATGGCTTGCTAAGTTGAATGGTGTCTACCCATAAGTTTATTTTCTCCCTCGCCTGATACACTTAATACACATTCTGCCCTAATAAAGGTTCATGAGTAGTTCTTTTCACATTAATTACATTGAGGAAGGATGGGCAGAACACATGCATAATGCACTTCTAGCTAAAACTCCAATATGATTGCCTGTAATTTGTACCAACATGCCAGTTTTTAACATAAAAGTATGAATATCAAGATTCTGCTATTATAAGAAAGGCAGAACAAGCAGCTTAATAAGCTTTCCATCTAGCATGTTGTTTTGAAGAGATCACTGAAGCCTTATTACAAAATGTGCTTTCAGTAATACAGAAAGGTTCCCATCATTAGAGAAGGTATGCCTATGCCGATATTAATTGAAATAGAGATTTTTCCAGACTGTCTAGCCTGGCAAAAATGCATTTTCCAGACTATAGGAACGTTACATGGTAGTTCCAAGTGTATTTTGCGTTTCAAGTGACAACCTTGTTTCAAGCCTGTGGGAGACAGCGTATAAGCCAGATTTTCCAGTTTGTTCTCAGCGAGGTTAAGTGAAATTAGACCAACTGGACTAAATTATCCTTTCATATGGAAATTGTGTCACTGTTTAGATGTCAGAATGGGACGTGTACAAAGGAGCTTAGTTCTTGTACTGCTTTCCATAAAATAATGAATCCTTGAGCTCAAGGTTGAGGAGCTCCTAGGCTGTGCTTCAGAATCTAGGGAAATGAATCTTCTCCTTATCTTCCCTCTGCTGTACCCCTTTAAAAGTTGTAGTGACTTTTCTTACAGCAAAATACGTTGTTGCCTTTTTCCAGTGGATTGCAAAGTGCAGTGTTTATTGTCAGCACTACAGAGATGTGTTGACCAACAGCTGAGAAGGAGCTGGATTGTTTCTGCTCTGCCAAGAAGCCATATATCTGTGTATATAGAATATCCAGCTGTTGTCAGGTACCTTGCTATTTTCTGGGTCTTCAGATATCTCACCTGGTTTACTTTGTGGAATCTGAGTCAGGAGCAGTCCCTTGAGCCCTGAAACCTCTAGAACATTTGCTCAAGTAAGAAAGGATCACTGCTGAAGTTTGTCTGCAACATACTACCACAGCATGCTACCAAGATTCTGTTGTAGAAGATTAAAATTTTGAAATTCATCAAATCTCTTACTTCTTGGAAAAAAACCATATGTTTTAAGTCATATGATACCCGTGATGCACAGAGAGGATAATGTGCTGAAGCACACAATGCTGAGGAATTTGAAGCAACTTTCAGCATCTGCTAAATAATTCAAGTTATTTGGATTAGCACATTTTTGTTTTGGAAACTGATCGTCTTATTAATTCTACCTCACTTACTGTCTTTAAACATGAATTAAGTTTCTTTTAAACCTAGAAGCCTCTATAATTGACCATTCTGAATGTTAGAAGTCAACTGGCCATGCAGTAAAGCCTTTTGGGGATTAGACTCATCTCTCATTGTGTGTAGTAGAAATAGGAATAGAAATACGCAGTAGAACAGGATATAATGCCTGAAGTAGATGCTTTTGAGAATCTCTCCAGGAAGGAATACTCTTAAAGTTTTATAAAGTTATAGCCAAACTTAACATTTAAACACAGCTGAGAGAAAAAGTAAATTAATTACTGTTAATTTACAGATTGGCATGCTGCTTTTTCTTTAAATTGTGGCTGAAGCTATTAAAAATGGTGTTTTGTTCCTACGCAAAAAAATTATTTCATTATTAAATTGCATCTAGTGTGAGATAATTCTTTATGCAATGTCAGTTTTGGCATGTGTATTTTCCAATTTCATTTTTTATACTGGAATCTGAGTTCCAAGTGCATCTCTTGCTATAGAGTTCTAATCAAATGCAGTGCATTCATGGAAGCACATATTTGCTTGTATGAACAAGCAAATGCAGCTCTAGACAGTGGTACTGTGAGCAAGAAGGTCAGTCTTCAGTAATAGCAATGCCTAGCACTTCCCCCTGCTCACGGGAAGGAGCTGCACCTTTCTGAATTTAAGGTTTTTGCATCCCTTATGCACTTCTAGAAAATGAGTACAAATATCTTTAACTTTGGCAGGTATCTTTCTTGCCCATATCAGCTTCTACATGATCCTTATAGTATTTGAACTTCAGTTATTTAATTATTTTTCATTTCAGTGCAATCTTTGTTAATCTTGAGTATCAAAAGTCCTTGAATAATTGAAATAGATGTGCAATCACCAGGTTTTGAAGTGATGCTGCACATCATGTCATGCTAGTCCAACTGCTTGCTTTTCTAGATTAACAGAAGACTGCTGCTGTAAACTGCTTACCTGTCTTTCTTCAGAGGGCCCACAGAGACTCTGTAGCAGGCAGGAGAGAATGTGTTACAGTCACAGAGGTCTAGAGAAATGAGGAGGTGTTAACTTACTAAACTTCATGGCAGTGCTAGCCCCAGGTTAGAAAACCGAATTCTTACTAAATTGGACTGCTCTTGTAATCTACCAGCCAGAGAAAATTAACAAGTATCTGTTTGGTTAATTTTAACTGGTTTGGGAAATTATGATCATACCATTTACTGTATCCCCAAATGGCTGTCAACTCCAACTACCACAGATATAACCTCTTACTATGACCCAGAAAAACCTGAAAAAGCTTCATAGAAGAAAGAAGCATCCCAAGCTGTTGCCCAGATTTTTGCTGAGTAATAAACATTTCCCAATTTTCATTTTGACTTTATGCTAAAGAAATTTCCAATATTTTGCTGGTTTAAGATTACAAAAGTCTGAAATATAGAAAATTCTATTTTTTAGAGTTCAAAACTTATGGTCTGGTCAGAAGATAAATCCTAAATGTTTAAATGTATTTAAACATATTGTAAACCATTCTTTTAAAGTGTGCATAAGTGTACATGTATTCTTATTTGGATTTCATAGTACTGGAGTGATCTGCACTGTATCTTCTGGGAAATTGTCTCACAAGGCATTTAGATAAAATATAAGGCAAGGACTGGGCTGAACCATAAAGTGTGATCAGTTGGCTTTGGAGGTGTAGTTGCCATGGTAGTCTTTTCCAAGTATCTAGTTTTCTGACTGGGGCATTTTATAAGGCTGAAAAAACTGCTAAATTAAAGACACTTTAATTTGTAGAAAGTTTTTGCTCTGATCATTGAATATAATCAGAAGGGACGGTATGGAGTGAGAAAGATATAACAGGTGCATGGATGGAAAATAAAATGAAGTTAAAAATGATAGTGATTGCAAGCTAATTATTTTCGTACTCAGTTAATGTAATTAGTTTTGTAAAGTCTAAAACTAAAATGTTGAAGTGTGTTTATATCTTTAGGGCACTTTTTTAAGAGAATTACATCTGCTAGAGAGGAAACTGATGTTTTTACTCAAGAAATATTTCACTTTTTATTGGGACTGGTATCTTTAATCTACTCCAACCCTAGGTGTGCAAGTTCCTTGTTTGCTAGCAAGAGTGATGATCAGACTATTTTGTTTTCTTGGGAAAGTCAATCTTTCTAGATGTGTTCTGGGCTGTAACTATGTTGTCAACACGGACTTTTTTTGGCCTCTGAAAACAGACAGCTGCATAGAATTTAATGTTCTTTGAGAAGTCACGCAGGACTAGAGATAGTGGGGTAAGAGGTAATTTGGTAGATAAATAACTCTATGGAGGAAAACACTTTTTCAGTGTCTATCTTAAATTTTTTCATAAAGCAGAGTTGTGTAGTATTTATCTAAAAAGGACATGCCAAATAGTATTCACTCAATACTCAGTGCAAAATTAGGGTAAGTCACTACTATATTAATAGCAAATAGACTGTGTAAAGCTATATCAAAAGTTGTCATAACTTACATGTGGTGTATCATCCGATAGGTGCTTAGTTTGTGTCAAGAGTCTTAGGCAGAGAAAGTCTAGCAGTCCCTGGTTAAACTCCAGCTGCCTCTAATTGCTGCAGATTTTCTGAAAAGAGGTAGCCTGTAAGACACACAAGTGCCAAATTATAAAGGTCAAAGCCAACATGTTCACATTCAGTGAGAACACTGAGTTGTACTGATTATGGAGCAAAAGAGCAATGCATGCTCGATAGAAAGTCCTCTTAACTGGGCAGCTGTATTCAAGTCTTGCAGCCAGTCTTTAGATGGCTTTGCTTAGTGTAGAGTGTGCTGTATTAGTTTCACTTCTGAGGTAGCAAAAGCATGGACTGCTTGGGTCAAATCTTCATTCAAATTTAACACATTAAGACTGAAGAAAGCTTTCTTGCCAGCTGCGTTCAGAAGAACACTGAATGCCACACACACTTAGTTTTACTGGCTAATTTAAAGTCCTAAAATTCTGAATCACTTGGAGCAATTTTTATTGGAGTTTCTTCTTTCTTTCTTTTGAACTGCTTTATTTAAATATAAATAACAACAGCAGGTCTTTGACTCTTAATAAAACACAACGCATACCATTCTTTTTCGCTCATGCTTATTGTTTTTAGGTGAGCATTTTTTTCATAGTTAAGTATGTAAGCATAGAAGTCTACTTATCTTGTTTACCTGTCCATTTTTTTGACCCTTTTTTCTAATGTTTATTCATTGTATACAGTAACCAGAAACTCGGTGCCTTCACTGTAAGATGATAATCACTGATACCAGCAGATACCACTAATAAATAGCTCAGATACAGTGGTTGGATACTAAGAACCCCTTATTCACCAGCCTATATTCTCACTGCTCAAAATCATTAACTAATCAAATAAACATACTCATATGCAGCAAACATTCTTGTCTCCATTCTGAAATCAATACCGTTTGAGAGTATGATCTATTCGGTGAATTTAATTTATGAAAACAAACTAACAGCCTTACAGTTATTTGTAATTTGCGTATCTTATTCACTCCTTGGGTTTGTTTTCTTTATTAAAAAAAATGCTTTATAAATTAATCTGTGCTTTTTCTTTCTTGTGTCTTTATCCTTTCCAAGGTTATGCCTTTCTGCTGTTCCAGGAAGAAAGCTCTGTACAAGCTCTGATAGATGCCTGTCTGGAAGAAGATGGGAAACTTTACCTGTGTGTGTCAAGTCCCACAATCAAGGATAAACCAGTAAGTAGCTTATGCCATGACACTAATGCTGGTTGCTAACTCATTTGCTGTTACTCTTTTCAGTTAATAAATAAAGAAGAAATAAATACTTAACAGTTGATTGACTTGTCCATTTCCTGTTGCTGTCCTTGCTGTTACATTGAATTGACTTTCTGTATCAGCGTAATGTGGTTTTAACATTTGCTTCTTTCTGATAAATGTCATGTTCAATTGACTTTTATATTTGGTACTTCTGGTATCGCACAAGAGTATGCATCCTTTTACTATATTTTTTCCCTCTATATTATTTGAAAGAAAAGAAAGCCTTATGCAATGAAATGCAGAAACTTACCCTGCCTCCCCCAATTAAAATCCAGATAGCTTCAAATATCCCCTGTACTTCATTAGGTTTCTTAAGTATTATTTTTTCTGCATGCAATAGCTAATCAATTTATAATTTAGGTCTCATTTACCTTATATAAACTGCAGGGTAAAAACAAGTAATGCAGACAGCTATAGCAGAATAGAAGACATACGGTAACCTGTTTCTATTGTTCACATCTCTAACATTCTTTAATGGTAGTCTCTTTTGTGGCTGTGGATGTATACAGATTAGATGAAAACTACAGACAAATATGATTAGATAAAAAATGTGCTGCCTTTTCAAAACACTATTAAAAAGCTTGCACAGATAAATGAACAACTCAGTATTACAGCACAGTGAGTGTGCTTACATGATTTCTAGGATCAATAAATGGATGGATGAACAGCTTTATCCAAATAACTTCTGAGCAGTTTTTTTTTCTGTGTAATCTAAGGAGTTCTTATCAACTGTGTGCCTTGCTGCTTAACAGAAGTGAGCATCACACATTATAAAAACTCCTTTTGTATCCAAGCACAGAAATTAATTTTATCTCCACTCCTATCAGTGCTTTAAAATTTGTGGATCATTGCATGTGATTTCAGGAAAGGCAGAAGCCCAAACTGCAACTATAATTGCACATACATGTTCTGAAAGTCCTTTCACAGATTTCTTATTATAATGGCGATTAGGGGCAGGGAATTAATGAGGTAGGAGTTTGCTATGATGAAATTTAACTCAAGCCTGGCCTCTAGAGGTGATAAATGAATTGTCCACCTTCTTTCAAACACTTAGATAGCTATGTCCTCAAATTGTTTTGGTGCTTATACCACTGATTTACTGCTTTTGCTAAGTTAAAATTATATTTTTAATTATAGAAACATTTGGCAGTTGTTTCCTAATTTTAATTGAGTTGTCAAGTTCCTCTACTAAAAACAATCCTTAATACAGGTGCAAATTCGACCTTGGAACCTAAGTGACAGTGACTTTGTGATGGATGGGTCTCAGCCTTTGGATCCAAGAAAAACTATCTTTGTTGGAGGAGTTCCACGGCCCCTCCGAGCTGGTGAGTAGAAGGAAAATGTAGGGCATGTCGTATGGGGTTCCAGATTAAGCAGGAAAGATGAGAAAAGATAGATAGTATACATAAAAGAGCAGAAAATATATCCTGTCTTTTCCAAAGATTGTAGCTCACTTTCCAAATCAGTGAGTGTCTTCCTGTCTACAAATTACAAACTGTGAACATATTTTATTTTTTAAATAGGTTACTAACTAGGATTTTCAGTAGAAACAGTTTTCCCCAAGTTTGCATAATATCCTAGAACTTGGCTGATTTTTCGTAATGTATACCATCTTAATCCTAACCCTGATTTACTAGCTAAGATGCGGACAAGTTCCCTTTTCCTGTGACTAGATGACAAACTTCTCCCAGCCCCTTTCCAAACCAATTCAAACTGCAGCTCTATGATTTCTCTTTCCCTTTTTCTCAGCCCTAACCCTAATTTTCCTATGGAGCTATAGACAAGGCCTCTCAGCCATTGTCCAGAAGAAAAATTTCTCGCAGCCCAGGTCTCTTGGTGGCCCCACTCTGTACTGAAGACTCCTTTCCAGACCCACTCCTAATGTAGCTCTTTTTCTCAATCTTTTTTCTTCACCCTTAACTCTTTTTCTTCACTTTTATTTGCAGACCCATAGACAAGACTCCTTAGCCTTTGGCCAGAGGAAAGATTTATCCCAGCCCAGAGATCCTGGCAGCCCCCACTTTGTTTTGAAGGCCCCTTTTCAGCACCGCTCCCAACCGTAGCTTGACACTCTCTTCTTTCTTCCTAACCCTTGTATTTTTGGTGAGCCAATGACAAGGTCACGAAGCCATGAGCAAGTTGAAACATTCTCCTAGCTACGTCTTTTGGCAGCCCTCACTTCAGTTTAGTAGTCCCTCTCCATCCTCAATCCAAGTCAGCTACATGGTTTCTCTTTTTCATCCTTTCAACCCTAATCCTGATCTTCCAGGGCTGTAGTAGACAAGGTCCCTCAGTCATTGTCTGGAAGAAAGACTTCTGTATCAGGTTTCCTGGTAGCCCTCACTTTCCTTTGGCAGCCACTTTCCAGCCCACTAGAACTTGAGCTCCTCGCTTTATCTTTCTTCTAATCCTAATTTTTTTAGGAAGCTGTACGCAAGGTCCCACAGCCATTGCTGACAGTAAGATTTCTCCCAGCCCAGATTTCTTGGCAGCTTTCACATTCCTCACCATCTTAAAATAAGGCATAATTGTAAGACAGTAATTATGTAAATAGTAACAATTAAACATTACCTCATTTCTAATTATAGCCTTTATAAAACTGTATGTCATTTGGCCTGTCATAGATTACATTTGAAATGCATTTGAAAACTGATGCCTTTAAATAGTTAACTTCTCCAAAGCAGACAAATAGTTTCCAGTTTTTCTTGTTTGCAACTTTAAAGATCTGATACAGAAGTTTTTCCTAAGACATCTGAACACTGCATGGTTTCCTTGCCCTGGAATCCTATATATTCTTTGTCTTTTGGCAAGAGTAACAATCACTGTAAATGTTTTTAAGCATTCCTGATGTTTGTTCCATACTGTCACTTTCTGAGATCATTACCCAAATGATGATTCCAAATCATTAGAAAGCAGAAGAATCTACTAGTCACGACATTAGGCTGATAGTTTTCCCTTACTGTTTGGAGCAAGAGTATTATCTGGTTTGGTAGAATGAGTCAGACATTTGTTTGCTTATTGCAAATGGACAAATTAGCATATGGTCTTCCCTTAATATGACACAGACATTTATACAAACACACATACATACTCAATTCTCTCTATTCTATATAGAACTAACTAGCGAGAGTTTTGTGACAACTACAAGGATTTAAATATTTAGTATATCTTTTTCATTTTATCTTGGATAGCTAAATTTTAACTTGCTACTGAAAGTGTTTTCACACATTAGCATAAAAAAAAAGGCTGACTTGGCAGGGCCTGTACAGGTCCCAGTATCTTGCTTTGTGAGCATCTGTCCTTCATCCATCTGACACATTTGTTTGCCTACCAACTTTTACGAAGAACTTGGCATGGTGACCATACATCTTTGCACAGTTTATATGCCTCTTCTCCACTTCCTTCAGCCTCTTTTCCACTTCCTTCAGTTTTTTCCCTTAACTTTCCTCCTGTATGTGTCCTCAGCCATGCACTCAGCCTGTCTTATTTTATGAATGATATTTATAACTTCTTTAGAGTTATTCTTAGTGTCAGAAAAAGCACAATCAAATTAATGTTCTACAAAAATACTAAGTTAAGGTGCACCCAAAATGTAGGCTTGCTTTAAGTGTAATAATTTCTGATGTTGCACAAGATGTTGTTTCAAATGGTAAAACACTTCCTTAATGTCTTTTCAACCTTAGTACTTAGGGCAAAATATCAGATTCTAAATACAGGAATAGCTTTAAGTGATCTTATATGTAAACTAGCATTAACAAGCCTGGCTGGAGCTGGGGGAGATCCTGAATACCTAATCCCAGATACCACAGTTTTAATTTACAATATGATAAATTCTAAAACAGTTGACCTGATACCTACTTTAGCAATGTATCTCTGCATTTTTTTCACACTTCAGTCACATCAAGTTTCTTTTTACATATAATGTTTTTTGCCTTTATATTTTACTCTAATTCATGTAGGGTTGATTCAATCTGTTAAAACCAATGTTTGGGTTTGATATTTTAGACTTTGGAAGAAGTACGCTACGGCAAATAGCGCTTTTTTAATGCAACAAACCAAATGCAACACGATTATTTGTTAAATCTATAATATTTAACAATTGACTTCTTGCAGTTGAATTGGCAATGATTATGGACCGTTTATATGGAGGTGTCTGCTATGCTGGCATTGATACAGACCCAGAGTTGAAGTATCCAAAAGGTGCTGGCAGAGTGGCTTTCTCCAATCAGCAGAGCTATATTGCTGCTATCAGTGCTCGCTTTGTCCAGCTCCAACATAATGACATTGACAAACGGGTAAGTAAAGTACCATCGAACAGAATGGTTGTTACTCACAAAACTGTACAGAAATTAAAAACATCCTTATATTAATATTGTGTTGGAGAACACTGTAACCTCTGTTCTTCAGATTACGTTTCTTAATTATTTAAAAGCTTAGCTAAGCAGCTAAAGAGGAGTGAAAAAAATGTATCTTAACATCTTAAATAACTGTTTAGCATTAAACCAGAAAATAGTTGGTTGTAAGCTCGTTTATTCTTGTTTTGAATTCTGAAGGTCAAACACTCTAGATTTTCCCAGCTTCTTTCTCCTCCTTTAGATGTTTGCTCATTGTGCATCAACAGCTTTTAGTTAGTGGCTACTTATATAGCGTCTGCTATTATTAGGCAACATTTTCTCTCGGCAATGTACGTCTAGACATGAGGTTCCTGAAACATGGGTTTATCGTAAGTATAATAGGTAATGCTGACCTCAAAAGTCTTGAGAATTATTTAACCAAAACCAAATGCCAATAGATGCTTGATAGGCAAAAGGAGGGAAAATGAGATGGTTTTGTTCAGTCCATGTGAAATCCTGATTTCTAAGGGGCTTTCTAAGTATAGACTGAAGTTAAGGTATTTACTGAAATCTGAGTTGTAGACTTTAAAAGAAAACATTACTTAATTTCTAAGATTTTTTTTTTCCTTTAGACCTTCTGTCTTCACCTCTTGATTAGATGTACAAATAACACCTATGTTTTTGAAGACTTGGCATTTAGAATTATTCAAAAGAACATACAGCATGCACTGCTGCTGTGTATTTTTACAATAGGGATGGCTTGTTTTCTACTTAATCTGATATAAATTGTTTCTTAAGAAGTCAGCCTGACAGGTATTGGGTGTGTCTATTATGTCCAGTATACATATAAAAACACACAGCTGCGAAGTCCAAGCTATTTTTACTTTCTCTTTAAAAATCTGAACTGAACTTTTTGTCAGATTAGATGAGGTCATGGAGTTATAAATCCTCAAACTATTTTTCTATGGTGCTACTATACCTCATGATTTTAACTAAGACAAGGCTGTTCCTAAATATTTCTTGTCCATTGAATTATGAAAAATTTTCCAGAGAGCCTAAGAAGATTAATTTTGGAGTCTGAATCACAGTGTTGAACCTTTGAGATTTATATATCAGCCATGCTTAAAAACTTGGGTTTTTTTCTAAGCTTTAGGATAGAGCCACAAATAATGCTAGCCGGTAGTTTTTTCCATCAATCAGTACTTTTCCCAGTTGGTTGATTGATAATTTAAGTTTACTTAATTATCTTTTATCTGTTTTTAAAATAGGTTTATCTGTGAGTTTGAAGAAGTACAAAGTCTCTTAAACAGTCCTTAAATATTAGTTTTTAAATCTAATGGATTGAAATCCCTGAATTGTACAGCATACATTCTTAAAATTATTTCACTAGTAACCAAAACAAGTAAAGGAGTGAGAGAATCTATTTCAGACCTTCACAATTCATGCTTTGGAAATGTGAGTAGGTGGGGATCCAGAGATGTGCTGGACATTGGACATGCTTTCTTCCAATTTCATTTGAGACAGTGCTCTTCTATTTTACATGATGCTTCTGATTTTAGTGGTAACGCATCTGATATGCAAAACAGCAGTTATTCAGACTTGTTCCATGCAATACTAGTAGTACAGTGTAATTTAAAAAAAAAAAAAATTGGCAGTTCTAGTTGTTCCATAGACAAGAAATATAATTCACTATATAAGCTTTACTTCAAATGAGTAACATTTGTTGAAATGGGATCAGAATAAGTTGAAGTAAAATTCAGCATAAAGCTTTTTTGTATAAGATGTTTCTTGTTTTTCAACTTAATATCTCATTCTGTGTTTCTTTAATACTGTATGTATTTAAGCATAGCTACTAGAGTCAAGTTTTCCTTGCAATATACAAATTTTGCCAGACTAGCACTTGTGCAATTGCAGCAAAATTATTTCTAATAAAAGTATGTATGTTTCAATTTTTTCTCTCTTTTAATGTAGTTGACTGTACTAAACCACTTTATAAATAGCATCATAGAGCCATAAGAATTACACATGCATAAACTAATGATTTCCCCAGACTGAATAAACACTCAATTTAAATGTGTAGGCTTGACTCGTAGGAACAGACACACAGGAGAGAACGCGCATGTTGTCAACTTCTGTAATAGTATTATTGCAAATGCCTAGTCATGCATCAAAATACTGCTGTGTTTGGCACAAATGCTTTAAAAACAAAAAGAATTCCAGGCCTAAGACGTTTACAACTGAGTGTAGGACAAAAGTCAGCAGCTCTCCAGCCTATTTGTAATTGATAGCAAGGCCATAGCTAGAACTTGAAATCTTACAACATTTCTAGAGCTAAAAATCTTTAGATAGTGATTTTTGCCGGCATAAGGCGGAGTATTTAATACAAGTGCATTTAATCTTGTTTAATTTGAATCTTCTCTTCATTTATTAGTCCGGTCCTGCATTTTGCAGTTCAAAAAAAACCAAACAATGAAACAGAAAAAACTCTCTGGTAAAAACCTCCTGAAACTCACCAGACCTCTGAATTTTAGAAATAGAAGTTTGTTCTTCGTCATTTTTCTTCCTGAATGCTGCTCTCTAGTACCCTGCCCCCAAAACTGTATTCACATTCCTGGAGGTTTCTTAGACAGCAGCAAAATCCTTGGAGATGCTATTTTTACTGTACTTCCATCTTACCTTTCACATACCTAATTTTTCCAAGAAATGTTGAATAGTTACCAAAGCACACCCTTCTTTCTTCAGATTTTCTGACAAGTAAAGTGGTTGGTATGAAAATTTAACTACTGATCTCTTTGGGTTAATCCAGCATCAGTTGAAAACCTTCAACTTTAGTTCAATATATTTTAATTCAAAAGAATTAAAATATTGTTCCTCTGTTCATACTTAGCAAAACTATGTAATCTTCTTACAGTTATTTTTCTTCTTCCTGGTGCAGGTGGAAGTGAAGCCATATGTGCTGGATGATCAGATGTGTGATGAATGCCAGGGCACTCGCTGTGGTGGAAAATTTGCTCCATTCTTTTGTGCCAATGTTACCTGTTTGCAGTATTACTGTGAATACTGCTGGGCAAGCATACACTCTCGTGCTGGGCGGGAGTTCCACAAACCACTGGTAAAGGAGGGAGGTGACCGGCCCCGCCACGTCCCGTTCCGCTGGAGCTGAACCCCAGGCCTCACCCAGCAACAAGTACTGGAGTAGATAAAATCGAGTGAAAAGAGAGCGCTGCCTCAGGGCTTAGTGTTCTGGAAATCTGTGCATTCGTCCTCGACTTTAATGAAGATATGGGTCTTTTTATTACTATTATTATTATTTACAGTCACATTACTGAACTCAGTGTCCAGTATAATACAAACCGGCAGAGTGTAACTGTACTGATTTTGCACTTTGATTCACACAAACATCTGCTTGGTACCTTAATTTCCTACACAAGACTTGTCACTAGTGACATTATGTAGACTGCCATTCTCATCAGCCTTCACTGGGTTGATGTGTATGTGATGAAGATTTTTTTATTATAATTATTTTTATTTTTAAACTGGAGCATGCACTTATTTTCAGAAATTTAGACTTGCCCCTAGCAGATGACTTACCAAAGGTAATATTCACAAGTAGGTGGCAGATGTAGCAAAAACTTAAACAGATATTCAGCAATCATTAGTTTGGGTCATTTAGAGTAGTAATAACCCTTAAAGAAAATAAGCCTTTAGTTGCTTTCCATTTTGACTTGTAAGGATGATACCTCATAAGCTGGATCAGACTTTTTTCTTTTGTTTTGCTGAGGTTTTTTGTTTGTTTGTTTGTTTTGTTTTGTTGGTTTTGGTTTTTTTTGTTAGGTCTTTTAGTGTTATGTAAATGTATGCTGCAATAGCTTTTGCTGCTATTAAAATGGTATTACTAATACCATAATACTCTATTCAGGCTAGGGTATCAATTAAAAAATGAATATGTGATTAAAATAGTGATGGCTGCTGAAAGGAGATCAGTATAGCATACAGAAAAGCTTCCAAGGAAGGTCAATATTTTTTGACTGCATGTTTACTTAATCAGGTTGCTGCATGCAATAAATTTTATATATGTCTAATATAAAACCTGCCCACAATGCACAAATTATGAATCTACGTAGGCTACAAAATACTCAGTAACAAAAAAAATTGATTACTGACTGGAGGAAGGCATGCCTCAGTAAATGTAATGCTTCTGAAATTAGGATCAGCCCATTACAGAATGACCTATATTACAACAAATATAAAAACTAGCTGTAGGATATTCTTAAAACAAATTTGTGGATGGTAGATGAAGTACTTTGCGGTGCTCTGTTATATATCGTGCAATTTATTTTATATAGTAAAGTGATTATGTCTAGTACTGTGATCAAACTTAACTGTTAAAGCCTCTGTATCCAACATTAACATATTTTTGACAGTTCATAACAGGTACATAAACAGAAATGAGCTCTTAGTTACAATCTCTCTCCTAATGCTTGCATATTTACGTAGCTGCAGACCTTGTCCAGAAAACCAAAGAGCTCATGCTAGCGTACATACACTACCGATTAGATAGTCTGTCAAACTAATAAACTAGGCACATTTAAGAAAGTTAGGAAAAAAAGTGGTGCTAAAGAAATGTCTGCATATAAAAGTAACATGAAATGTCTGCTCTGTGGATGTGGCGTTATCTCTCTAACCCCTGGATGTATCCTGTGAAGCTTGAATACAATTAAGACCTGCTAACACAGTGGACATTTTTTTAGCATGAACTATGGGGCTGCAGATAGCATATAAATATAAACACACTTGGTATACTAATGATTGTGAGAATGTGTACACTATTTTTTTCTTTTTCCTCTATGTTTTTGCAGTTCTGGGGACAATCTGACTGGATATGACACCGCATAGTAGATTTAAATGTTCTGGGTTTTGTTTGTTGTGATGTCCTTGTTTGTGTCTAATTTAGTAAGTTTTTTTCCCAATGTTTAGTTGCGAGTATTGGCTTTGAAAAGATTTTTTTTTCTGTTTTTGGAAAAAAAAAAAGAAAAAATAGTTTTTTACTGGTTTAAAATGCTTATTATAATTATCCCTTTTGAAGTTACTTCTGGGCGTTTTTGTGATATTGCTTTTCCCAGCCCAGGTGTCTTTTCTCTTTTTTTTCATCTGTACAAGACATTTTGTTATGCACTACTTTTTGTATCTAGACAGTTTTCAACAGTTGGCTGATGATTTTTTTTAAAGAAAAAGGCATGCTTTCTGACTGACATGATCTTTTGCAATACCTCAATTTTGAAATATAGGAAAGAAAATGATATTTTCTAAGTAAGTTTATTCAGAAAAATATATATTAATTTAATTCTGCGAGAAAAATGATTTAACAGATGGGTAACTTTATTTTTTTCATGCTTATTTGAGTTTTTTTGAAAATGAAGAAGTTAGAGCTTTATAACTGTAATATTAAAGATCATAGCTAACCTACAGAAATCTACCTAATTATGTGAAAGAAGTAAACCTTTTTGAAGAAATACCCCTCTTTCAAGTAGAAAAATACCCCCAGAGAGAAAGAGAGAGAGAGAGAGAGAAGCTGGAAAATGTACAATATAGCATAATGTTGGATTAAATCTAAACCAAGACCATCATAAAGAACAGGTGTAAACACAAACTCCATTTGGTGCTGAAAGTTGTGATTAGAAGGTGGAAAAAATATTTTCCCTTAATTTGTATATTTATAATCAAGTGTGATTATGCACGACTGACCAGAATTGTGAGAGTTCTTCTGTTTGTATTTTTTTAAAGAGAACTTTTTTTAGTTTATTAAATTATGACATGCTCCCTTTTGTTTTGTAAATGAATGTGCCCCTGAGTTGTTAATATGTTATATTAAAAGAGGGTCCTTCAAAAAAAGTTATTTTTTAAAATACGGAGTTCTGAACTGCAACTTGACTAAGAAGCCCCTGGGTACAACAGGTCCTATTGTGGCCTTTTCTGATGTGAGACTTGAACTAGTCGATTTTTTTGAAGGCTAACCTAACCTCGACTATTTGTTGTTATGTGCAATACTGTTTGTACTGTTTGTATAAAAAAAAAAGAAAAATGAAAAGAAAAAAGGCATAAATCTTTATTGCAGATTTATTTTCATTGCAGACTTTAGACATTGTGATTCACTAAAATCATTTTTCTACTGTCAAATATGTACCTTTTCTTCATGCTGGTATTTTTTCAATAGTAATGTAGCCTTTGTACTGAGACAAATTTTCATTGTTATTTTTAGAAAGATTTTTTGCTAAGAAAAAAATTAAACATATTTACATATTTTTCATTTTTATTTCGTATTTTCTTTAAGGAGTGCTTTCTCAACCATTAATATAGTTGTTTCTGGGAGAGACTTTCATATCTGGTCAATGTCATTAATATTATTTTGTATTTTTACTTGGAATAAATTAATTTTATGATGCTAATTCTTTAAAAGTTTATTTTTTTCATTTTCAGTTATTTTTGAAGCTAAAATCTTTGTAATATTGTTACTAAAGTGTCTAGTTTTTTGAAATGCAAAGCTTTATGTATTAACTTGCTGATGTGGTTTACAATAGTGTGGCAATGATGAAAATGGTTGGTTATGTAAAGTGATTGGAAAATTGTAACAAAGAATTGGGCAATAAAATGACAGAATGAAGCAGAAAAAATGTGATATTTTGAAAAGCCTTTTCCTTTATCAAAATGATTTAGGGAGATAATAGGGATGTCACAGTACCAGTTCGCTGTCTAGATTTATACACCACCAGTGTTGATGAAATACTATTGCCATTATAAGGAACTAAATCTATTGAAACAATGGGTTTTTGACCCTGCCCATTCAGCATAATGCTCCATTACTTTTCTTGTCATGCACTCAATAAACTCTCTTTTCAATAGTCTTAGATTAAACCTCCTAAAATATATATTCTTCATTGTATTTTGCCACCGTGTTATTTATTTAATTAAATTGACCCTTTCCTGCACAACTTCCTTCCTGCATACGTTTCTCAGTGGCAGCATGGAGCAGACTGTACGTACCCACATCATTTTCTAATGAAGTTACCACATAGTGTTGGTAGCTGCCTAGTTAATGCAAAATAATGTATGTCCATTTCCTGGTAGCAATGCAGTAACCCATATTGCCACCATGTCTGAACATCTGTTCAGCTTCTTTGTCTTTCTCCGTTCTTCTCTACCTCTCTTGTGTCTTTGTCCTTTTTTTTCTTTTGTATTGGCAATACCAAGCGCCAGTATCAAAACACCTTTCACTTCACCTCCATTTACATTACCTTTGTTTCTCTGTGCAGCCAGAAGAAATCCCTTCCTGAAGCCAGTGACTCTGTTCTGGCACCTAAAACAATCCAGACTAAAACTGGTGTTGCGTAAACAGGGCATACAATGACTTTCTCTAGACAAAACAATTACTTCAACAAGTTATTGATGATCTTTTAGACTAACTTGTGCTAGAGTGGCTCATCTGTAACTTGCGGAAAGAAATGCGTCCAGAGTTGGTCTATTGTGTATCCTGTGTGTTCAGTTCTGTAAGTAATGTATAGACTAGATCAAATAGTGAAGTAAAATTTAGACTCAAATTAGGTACTACTGGTTGGAATGTACGCAAATTGCAAACAAAGGAGATTAAGGAATGAGGAGGGAATAAAAAAATTCCTGCTAAGTGGTACAAAGTTTATGCTTACATTTCTGCCTACATGCTTGTATTTTATAGCCTGCTAGCAAGGCATGGGCTAAAACAAATTGTATTGCAAATATGCAGTTAGCAAATAACTTTGCTGATTTCACTATCTGTTAGAGTAGTAAAAAAAAAAAAAAGAAAAAAAAAAAGCGCTTAACTGGGAAAAGCTCCCATGTTAATATTTCAGTATTGTGACATCTCTACTTGCAAGGTATGAGTGAAAGATTAGTCACAGATTTCTAGAAACGTCTCTTTTGTTTAATCTGGCTTGTATGTAGTTGCTTTTATGCTAGTTTGTATGATGTCAGCTAAACCCTTTTTTCTTTTCCTTCCTTTCTTTCTTTTTTTTTAAACCAGACGAACTTCTTAATCTCTGCTGCTATAGTGTTCTATCATACCACAGAGTATTTTATATTCATGTTAGTGACTACTCTATACCCCAAATGGGTAGCTGGTCAGAAATCACATTGGTCACATAATTCTGACACACTCAAATTTACATGAGAAAAAGTTCAGCAGTAAGTAGAAAACCAGGGTGCTAATAAGAGATAATTTTGGCTCTTTTTTTTTCCTGGACGTAGTTCTGTTGGGGTATAAAGTATTAGATATTTGTAATTTTACTGTCAAAATAATGGACATAACTTTTAGAGCATTCACAGCTAAGATCTCTGTACTTGTTTTTTCAACTAATTTTAAATGTACTGTATCTTTTATTACATGTTCTCTTAGATTGTTTTTGCTAGTAATTCTAACAAGGCTTCTTCCTTTTTGGCTTGGACTAATGCTTGTATGGAACTGCAGTACTGTGACTAAACATGGAGCTCAATGCTGCTATTGCTTACAACTGCTTAAACTTTGTAGTTTGGACTTTATTTTTTTCTGTAATAACTTATTAAATATAGTTGTATGAAGTACTGATACTTGTCATCCTTTGCACATGCTAAGGAAATCCTGGGATATGCATTATGGGAATGTAAACTAGCTACAAAACCCCCAAATATTGTATCGGAAAACTGTTTACACTAGATAAGGTTAAGTAAATACACACCTTACATGCACACAAACTATCTTTTCTAGTTATTTTATAATACAAGTATACGGTCCACTTATGTTTTCTGTCCAAAATGGAAAAGCCACCCAAAAAGCATTTATTATGCTAAGCTGAAGGTAAATACAAATATTTATACTATGGAAATATTTCTGAGAATGTAGTTTTCCTCCACCAAATGCCTTGAAAAAAGAAACTGTTGAATTTCTCTGAATTTAACAAAAATTAGATTGCACTTATAATTTAACTTATATTGCACTTTTTTATTAGCAGTTTAACAATGGCTGCAGGCTAGAGATTAGACTGACCAGTTAAAAAAAGAAAAAAGCACTGCAACACTAGTTTCTAATGGTTTCCATTTTACGAATAGGAGACAATTAAAGTTCAGAGATATAGCTGTTTGGAACTCTACAGAATAATTCCTTGAAAAAATGTGAATTCTGCTATGTCAGGGCAAGTGAAGACCACAAGAATAGTGCATATTCTATGCCACTGCTTTCTTTCAGTGTCTACATAAATGCAGCTCAACAACCCTGCTGGAACTATCAATCAGCACTAGAAAGTACAGGCTGACTTCAATGTATGTGCTCTACTTAAACAGGAACTGGCTAGGATTACACTAGAAATTAAATGCCCTTTGGAAACTATATGAAAAGCTGATGAGGTTATGTGTGCCAACTAAGTATTGTGCATGCTCCTTTAGTGTGCAGAGCTGAGTGGCTTGTGTTATGCTATTTTATCCTAACATTACCATGTGCAATAGCTCAT
Source organism: Calonectris borealis (assembly GCF_964195595.1). Taxonomy (NCBI): domain Eukaryota; kingdom Metazoa; phylum Chordata; class Aves; order Procellariiformes; family Procellariidae; genus Calonectris; species Calonectris borealis. The sequence continues at coordinate 26,585,384 of NC_134318.1, forward strand.
ACACGTGAAAGAAGAAAGCTTGGATGCCAGAAAACAAACAGAACACTCAGGCATGGACTTGTTTTCAAACTGGTAGTGAATAACTGTAACTCTCAGGACAATGGTCTACCGCCTGTTCTTCCAGGAGAAGTGGTTCTACAAGACAGGGATCTGTAATAGGAATTCTAGTAGTAAATAAATGTATGAGATCTTGTAGGTTTCTGGTTACTTCAGAGTTAAATTTGAGAAGGGAGTTCTTATAAACACCTTCCAATTAATGAGTGTTAAACTGCTTATTGTAACCTCTCTCCATACAATATTCTGAGTCCATCTGGACAAAATCAGTCAGGGTTGACCCCCATCCTCTATTACAGAGAACAATTGTGGGAGGAAGCGCAGCCTCTCTGGAACTTCTAATCCCCAATCCTTCCATTACTGCATTACTGATAAAGTAAGCCATGCCACTTGTAAGGTACTGATACGGAGAATTTTCCTTCTCCAGCTGATAGCAGCATTTAACTTGGCCATTGCTTGCATTAAAAAAAAAGGTTGCACTAATTTAATTTAAACCAATGCACTTAAATAAGTACAAAAGGCTGCATGGCCTCTTTTGCTTATAGTTGGTATGTGTTATTTTTGCTAGGCTTAAACGGAACTAAAATAGCTACCTATATGACTACTGAAGCTTGTGTATTAAACCTATTTAGGCACATTTCTAAGCTAAACATTTTTGTACTCAAGGCACCACAGCTATGTCACCCCTCATGCAGACCTGCGGAAAAGCCAAAGCTTAGCTCTCAAAAGCCATAATCTGCTTTCCTCATATTTAGCAAAAGCTAAACAGCATGAGCACATGGGGAGAATTGCTGCACTCTCTCCTAGGGATCAACCAAAGAATGGATTTTAAAACAAGCCACATATTTAACCTGTTTTCAGAAAAATGTTACTAGCTACTTGCAAAACCCGTATACCACACAATTCTATTACGAACACAGGACAAAGTTGCATACACCAGATGCACACACAAACTATGCCTGTTCAAACGAATTCTCTCTCTCTCTCTCTCTCCCCAGTGGCAAGCAAGTTTATCTTGGGATGACAAACTGTACCTAGAGCAATTTGAGAAGGAAATATGATAAAAGTCCAGAAATCTCCCCCTTTTCCTGTTTCGGAAGGAGAAATAAAATATCAGCAAGTATAAAGTCATATGGCAGGCCCTTGGCAATAGTTAGGACAGAACTCATGCTGCCTCACTCATAGCACAGTAGCTTTCCAGTGTGGCCATGCCAACCATTACTTGACTAGCATGGTAGGCACCTGGGGCTAAATCAGTAAAACCAGGTATCCATTTGCTACTTTTAGGTGCCCAAGTGACATTTATTTGCTACCAACTTCCTAAAATCCCCTTTGATCTACTGCCTAGCATTGCTTGTGCCCATGTTTTTGTGAACAGGAATATGTAAAACTGCTTGCATCTTAATACTTCTGAATTGTCCAGTAACCCAAGATCTACTTAGATTCTCAAGGAATTTCCCTGTATTTTTTTCACCTGCAGGCCTAAACACAGAAAGCACTTGCAAACATATCTATCAAACCAAGTTTCACCTAAAGGAGAACAGAGTTGTGTTTCTCCTTCTCTATTCAATAGTCTGAGAGGTTAAAACACTTGGGGATTTTTTTTTTTCTTTTTCCAAATTTCCTGCACTATGGAGCAAGGACTAAACCTTTTTGCTCATGGTTGTAGCAACCACTCTAACTATTTTGTGACACATACTTTGGTCCCTACCAAGTGAAGAAAAATGTTCTCTGGAAGAGCATAAGCATCACCAAGGTAAATAAAAAAATAATCAAAATGGTTGTTCATAAAATTACATGTAACAAGATTGTGCCCTCTGATACATCTTCTTGACTTCCTTGCCAGCTTCAACATGTACTACCCACTAGACTCACTGAAATAAAAGTTTGAAAGAGAGATAGAGCTGGTACAATTCATATGCAAAAGAATTCTGCAAAATACTGCCAAAAATCATGGCAAAGATACAACTCATGATCTCATCTCATCTTTCCTCCAAGATCTTGGCCTTTCAAAGCTACAGAAAGGCCTCTAATCTCATTGTCAGACTACAGAACATGGTCTGAGTCAAATAAAAAACACATGAAATTTTAAGAGATGGGCAAAACCTTGTTCATAATGTAACTAATCCCTCCAGCTGTGCCTTGTGCATATCGTTGCAGTCAGAGCCCGCATCACAGTCACAGCATACACGTGTGTCAGAAATGTCCTGCTACGCATTCTGCCTCTACTTTCCTCACTTCTGACTAGACTTGTGTGCTACCATTTGGGCTTTCCTCCAATTTAATAAATTGTCACCAGTTTATGAATGGATGAAAAGCAATGGTAACATTTCTTTGCTCCACTTCCACAAGGTTTAACTGTCACAGAGCACCGAGTAATATTGGAATGTTAGTAAAATGATGTTGCACAATGGGGAGGATTCTGCCTAAAGCAATCATTTGTAAAGGGTAAAATTCAGAGTAGTTATAACTTACTCTAGAAGGCAACTAGATTCTCACTTAAAAGACTGTGCTAACAAGACACATATTCTAGGTTGTGGGTTGTTTGTTGTTTTTTTCCCCCCTGATCACTACCCATTGTGTAATTTGTCACAGCTCAGTTTTACTACTGAACATGTACATTTGCATCCCTTCGTCTGCTGCTTGCAATGACAAAAAGAAAATATCAACCATGAATGAACATAAACAAAACTCCCCCCTTAAGAACTTGCTACATATGTTACAAAATGTAAATACCATGAGACAAAACACAACCAACATGTTACCTCTATACAACAAGCTCCTTGTATGCTGAACGCATCGATGTGAAATCACTTGCTAATCAAAATGGTATGCAATATCAAAGGCCAAAAGAATGCATAAAAGATAAGGGGTAGAATATTATTCCCACTAATTCGAAGATAGAATTCTGCCTTACAGACTTCAGTGGGATGCCACTTCACCAGAAAATGTTTCAACTTTCACCCAGTTCTCATCGGCTCCAGCTTTAGACAAAACATTGATGTTACTCTGGTTATTTTCTTACCTTACAGTCTATCTAAACATGTTCTATCTTAGGAAATGCCTAATCATTGCTTTCTACCCACTAATGAACTTACTTAATTGCACCTAATGGCCTGCAAGGGCACACTAGCGAAAGTGAAGGTGAGGTGAGGAGGAATGGGGAAAGGTTAAGTAGTCCATTCTATCTCCAATTTAATTAATGTTTTATCTAGAAAAATTTCAGTCACTCTGGCATAAATAAGTAGGAATATTTGATAACCATTATAACATAAACTCAGAAATAGGGCAGAAACCAGAACCAAGAGCTCCTCGCTCCCAAGCGGGTGTCCAAGCCTTTCAATTAGTAAGTCATTCCTTTGCTGTCTCCTTCTTAGCCCAGAGAGTCTTGATTTTTTTTATATAAAGTGGAACAACAGAAAGCAAAAGCCTTCCTCCAGCTTCAGGCAGCATAATGCAAGCTAACTCTACTGTCATGAGCATGAAATGCTCTGTGTGATAATCCACCCTGAAAAGCAACTAAATTAGCCAATGCTGAAGCACCTTGGGTATCTCTACACCACATTTACTGTAAAGGTGCCTAACTCAAGGACAGGGATTATGCTCTGGCCACCACGAACTAAATAATTAAACGCAATCATGCTCAAATTCACACCACCTACATAACTTTGTGGATTCAGCTTTGTGACCTTGACCCTTTTTTCATCCTCTCAGTTGAGGAGATTTGTTTATCTGCTGAAATGTTTACATTAGGTGCTTATGTTGTTCTATTCGAAGATGTTAAATATTGATGCTTGACCACAGCAGAAATAATATACTCCAACAAGCACTGAAAAAAAGACCTGCCACACAGGGGAAAATGAGAGTAAAGCCTCAAAGTGCTGAAGAACCTGCATCCTATGAGATAAAATATGAAACAAGTGATAATGCAAACCACACACACACACAACCCTAAAAAGGAAAAAAAGCAAATGCAGAGCTAGAATGTTCTAGCACTTTTCTGTCAAGAGAGTTTAGAGGCAGAGAATTACCATTACTTTATGGCCATGTAATGAAAGCACTACCCCCACAGCACACAGGATATAAACATGACAAACTATAATGGTCTCTCCCTCTGATTAAAACAATGTAAAAGTCCACAGTTGTGATTCTGGGACACATTTTCCCAATGATCAGCCAGCAATTTGGTAATGTTTTGTTCTGGAAAAATCCCAAAGGTACCAGGAAATTTCAGTGCTAAAACTCCTTCAGTAATACTACTTCAATCACTGTCCTGAAAAAAGTTTAATATAGACTATATAGCCAGAAGGCCAAAAAATATGCTAGTCATGAGTAGATATGACTTACTGAGCCTGCAGATCTTTATACCATTATGCAACTCAGTAACTCTTGTATCTAACTCATTGCTGTGTAATGGCTGTTGATAGCTAATCCTCAGCGTGTACAGAGTGTGGAGTAAGTGTATAAAGTAAGAGGAAAAGCGGCGAAGTGTGGGGGAGGATGAATCTCTCCTGCAGTTTAGCCTTTTGTTAACACAGTATCTGAGACATAAACAAGGACTGTTCATAGAAAACATAGTTCAGTATGCCTTTGACAGAGCAACTGCAGCCCTAAACTGAAGATGCCTGCCACTGCTCTACAGTAGGACAACGATTTCTGTTTGGAAAAGGATTTTAAGGAACACCATTTCTGTCTTGTTCTTGATTTCTTGTTTCTGAACGATATATGAGGCCAGATGGGTGACAATGGTCCACTGAGGAGTGACATCAGAAATGGGACAACACTACAAGAGATTCTCCTTTTCCTCTTTTAAATACTATTCAAACTGATGCTCTCCTAACCTAATTTGAGTAGAATTTAGAACTATATTTATAGCAGCTTTTCCACTCTGGAAACTGCCTTCACTTGCATAAATTATGTTCTCTAGTAATTAAGTTGTATATCATAAGCTGCAGTATTGCCTCTGCGCAAAACAGTTTGGGCTAAGCCTGCCTGCTTTTGATCCCAATTTCCTAATTATTATGGATCAACCTCTTCACTTGTGTTTCTGTCAAATGTGAAGAGTTCATGAGGAATGATTGTGTCAGTTCTTTTCACAGAAGAATTAAGCTGCATTCAAAATGCTGCAGGGGCTAACACAGAGTCAGCAAGCGGCAGTGCCTTTCTATCAGAGAGTCCTCTTAAATCATGCTCTGAAGGAGGGATGTAACAGAAATAGCATTAGCCAGAAGTGAACAATTCATATCAAATATTCAAACTGAATCTTTGCCCAATTCCTAACCCAATTCCAAATCCACTGTCAGATTACAAATCGGGGGGGGTGTGTTGTCCTCAGTTTTGTGATCCTTGCAGAAACAGGACTGTGAGAACAACTCCCTTCCAGGAAAGGGAGTCACTGTGCTGTAGAGTCATTCAGCTGCAATATGCAAGTTCTGAAAACTTTGCCCTCTCAGCTTCCTAAAGCTCAGGCTGTGCAGATAAGCCAGGGCCCATGTGACTGTGAGTCTGCCCAGCTCCTGCTAAAATGAGTTCTCCCTGGCTATCTCCAGCACACATACTGTTCCCACAGACTGAGCCTGTCATCGCCAGCTGTACCACCTGCTTGGACTCCTGGGGCCCTTCTGCAACTCCTCCTATTACCAAGCCATTTACTTGTTATAGCCTCATCCTGGCAGTGGGACAAGGCAATCAGTGAAGACGCTGCTTCCCTCTGGATCTGAAGAACATGATATCCCTTCTGAGGCATCAGAAGGTGGCTGATATCACCTCTCTGTCAGTTCCACCTCTCACCCAGCCATGCTCTAGACCCTTACACACACCTCTCCTCAGGTCATCCTCACTCTTAAATATGAGCAGAAGCCTTACTGCAGGACTGCACAGCTCAGGAAAGGAGAGAGCAGTATCAGGCTGTGCTGTCTGATGCAATCCACAGAGCTACATGCTCGCATTTATTCTACAGAAGCCATGAAAACCTGTCATAAACTGCACTCCACTTCTTGCTGCTTTGCTTGGCGATATTTGGGCTGCACCTGGGAACAGTTGTGGATTTTCTGACAAAGAAGACACTAGCTACAGCTGACAGAACTCCCCAGCTACTTGAGGCTTTTCCCACTGCCTGGAGGAAGAGCTGAATATGTGAAAGTCAGCTAGGATGTACTGGGGAGGGTGGTGCGCAAGGCTACAAGGTGCTCATCTAGTCAGACCACCTGATGTGAAGTTGCTTTCTGCAGATACAGACAACTGAAAGGCACAGGCAGTACTGCAGGAGCTTAGGAGCTGCCTGTACTGTTCAGCCAATGACCCTTGCAATTCCACGTCCCATCTCAGAGAGTTGCCAGTCTCAAATGCTTAAGCAGGAGGCAGAAGAAATCTTATTTTTGCAACTGTGGAACAACTTGCCCCATAGCAGAATTATGCTGGAATATGTCAGAAGTCCCAGGACATGAGAAAGGGTTTGATGCCTGTGTACAGCAGTGGCATGTATGGTCCATGGTTTGGAAAACCTAGCACTGTACAAGACTCGTAAAAAAGGGCTCATGTCCCAAAACCTCAATGGTACAGGCAATGCCAGTTTTGAAAACAGGAAAGAGTTAAATACATGAATGGAATACATAATGAAATAACAAGTAAGTTTATCTGATACACTCGGCTGGTAAACAGCAGAAGTGCAGCCTCACAGGAAAGGCAAGTCTACTGTTGCTTTTGCCATTCTCCCATTTTGACCTGGGTCAGACTGGACAGTCTGCTCTTCAAAGGAAGGATGTGGTTAAAAAAGAAGGCAAAGGCCTGCACTGTAAAGCAGTACTCTCTCCCTGTTATAGGTTGATTCTTCCACAGCCAGGGTCGAAGTGGCAGATGGCCTAGAGACATCTCCTAGTACAAGTGAGTACAAAATAAAGATCCGAGGCATCACCGCCCAGAGGAAAGGAGAAACTCCCTCATTCATCTAGGTTAAGGTGCAGTAAAGTGAAGGGTCCATTTTTTAAAAAATCAGGACAAGGAATAGCACCACAGATTTAAATACATTTCCCTTACCTACAAATGTCCCAGACATTTGTCTCTCCAGAGAGTTAAGCTGCTCTATCTTCTCCTTTACAGCCTTGTACAATATTTATCTCATGTATACCATGGAGTTGATGCAGCTTCATGTTCTAGTTCAACTAGTTCAAAGGATCTCACACATTTCTTTCCCAATCCTGGTGCAAAAGCAATTCTATTTCTAACATGTCTCTTGGTTCTTATTCTGTACTGCCCTATTTAGGCTCTGTAAACTTCTGAACTTTGTGGAATAAGTGCCCAACTTTATAAAAGCTTGTGTAAAATCTTTGCCAATTAGCTGGGTTCATGCAACCTAGCTAATGAATGTCAGCTTCAGCAATACACATTGCTGAGCCTCTCAAAGTTAACCATAGGGTGTTTATTCCCATCAAGTTATCTGTCCAATGTATAAATGATAGATCCTCACAGGATAGTAGCTAAAGCAGATTTGCTGTCTGTGCTCACAGAGCAAAGCAGGCTACCACTTTTCTGACCCAACAGAGTAAAGCAGAAATGCTGTTAAATTTGGAGGAAGACTCCTGGGAGCCAAGATCTGAACAGTTATAGGAGCCACAAACTCCCCAGTCAGCAATGCACTTAAGCACAAGCCTGACTGACTGGAATTACTTATGTGCTTAAAATTACATACACACTGAAGTAATTGCCAAATTAGGGCCAATGGCTATATCTGACACGCTGAGCCAAAATATTCACTTCCCCAGTACGTAACAACATTTCTGTTGTTGAATCTGCACAAAGACCTGTACCATTAATACATAACTGAAGCCCTTGACCGAAAGGCTATGAAGGACCTAGTGCTAAGCATTAAACTAGACATTTGTTCACTTGGACATAGATCATATAGGTGTATTTGCAGCACATCGAAGCCAGATGTAACCTGTGAAAAAAAGGAGCTGGCCAGCAATCCTTTCAGATTTTCTGGGCAGCTGTGTCCATGCTTTCAAAACATACTTTGATGACACCCAGGACAAGCAGATTCCAAATCTAACTCCTGAATGAGGACACGAACCTCAGACTGAAGGGAATTCCTCTGGTTTGTTATCTGTTGAGCCTTTAATCTGCATTTGCTCCTGGCTGATGCAGTGACACCCCATCAAAATGGTTTCTAAGAATATTGCATGCACGCACCACTTAGAGTGCACATAATCCAGGGCTGAGCAACACGGAACAGGGAATTAGCCCTTCATTTCCATTTGTGGCCCTCAGAAGACAGAGTCGTTAATTCAGCAGTTCACTTCAGAGAAAAATCTAGTATCTGCCCCTTTTCAAATCAGATAGGTAGGTGAAAACTCAGGGTTGGCAGATCAAGCAGAGAGACTGCACAGAGTCAGGATGTTCTCTGGCATGATCCTATTTATGAACAGTGAACATGAATTCCTCCTTCTGTCAGTAGAGGAGAAGTAAGTGAAACACAGAGACAGCGTCTGAGGTCATAGCTGCAAATGCCTTTGAAGGTGAAATTGTTGGTGTGGAAAACCTTTAATACTGCCTTAATCATATTTCACTGTAGGGCCAAACTGAAAAAATAAAAAAGGATGTAATTAAAAATTAAAGTCCAAAACTGTTCCTGAAAACTCCTACTCAGCTGCTGCATAACCTTGAAGCTGTCTGAACCCTCTGGCTGACTAAAGTTGCCTAAAGCTGCCTCTGCACAGGCCCAGAATTGCCCATCCTGGCAAAGCAGAGTAGGTAGGTATATAATACCTGCCTGAACTGTACCAAAATCCAAAGAGCAAGTGCTCTTGTAGACCTCCATTGTTCACTTTCACTTCATACCACCAAGTCAGAAGCTGCATCCTCCACCTTTTCTCACAATCCATCAGAAGAGTTTCAGTTATATTGACATGTTTAGGAAGAAAGAAAAAAAAATTAAGATGACTGCAAGGACACATATGTGTAAATTCCAGGTGACATTCCCACATGCTAAAGAAGGGCAAGATCTCAGATGTGTGTCTGTCCACACAACTTCCTGTTAGCTAGCTCTAGTGAAGTTGAATTGCCAAGTATGAAAGCATCTAACTGCCCTTGACACTGTGCAGGTTCAGGATTCTCCAACTATCTAACACATATCTAACGACCTACAGAGATGCACCTAACTGACTGGATTTATGAGATATTACCTCCATTTATATACACTGTAGGCAAGTAAACAATGAGCCTGCCTTGAAGATCAGGACCTATAATGACCTGGTACTATTTCTCAAATAATTTCAATTACTAGGAATGCATGTTAGTGAACTAGAAGGTGAATTAGAAGAGTCCACCATGATGATACCAACAGACTATCTAAACTTGGGACACTCCCATGATAGAAATATTTTCTCTGATTACAGAGGTCATTTTGGCAGCCACAAATCTTCTGGGTGAAAACACACACACACTATAACTTTTGTGTTGCATCTGTGGAATAATTAGTGATGCTATCTACATTAAAAGCTCCTTGCACACCAGAAGTGGGGTGAAGCAAATGGTATATACTCTACCTGTACTTAAATGTGCCCTTCTATGATTACATCGGTCACTCTGTTAATTAAAATAATTAACTTTAGCTTTTAAAACAAAGAAATGAAAGGCCAGAGTAATTTCAACAGTGATTATCTTTGCAGGTGCTCCTCATCACAGCCTGGCACCAAATCAGTGAGAAGGAATTTCTCACTGCACTTATTTTCCACACCTGTGAGATCAGCGCTGACTTAGATCAGTGCATGTTCACTTGCTGTGTCTTCTGCTGCTGACCATGGTTAAGAGGTTTCCACTCCCTGGATACTTAACCCTACGTTTCTGCCAGAGTTCCACCCGTCTCGGCTCTTCATCTAATTACTACAGAATGCAGTCTGACGCTATAAAAAAAGTCTAGTTGGAAAAAAAAAAAGATTAAAAAAGTAGATCAACTGGCAGAACTGAAATGACAGGAACTTCTGGAGAGAAAAAGGTTATAAAATGTAGTCAGACCAGGCATCTCTTAAACAACTTAATTTGTTCCTCTCACTGTGCCCTGAGACCAACTGCTCTTTGGGGGAACAGTCTTTTTGTGGCAGGGTTTGTACATTGCCTTGCTCTTTATGCTGACTGGGACTCTCAGGTGCTATTGTGATAAAAATAATAAAAAACAAAATAAAGGAAGGAATAGAAGATTTATATCGTTCTTCAAAGTAAAGCCTATTTTGATTTGTTTGTTTGTTTGTTTTACAGCCTAAATATTACCCCATTGCCAAGTTCCTCTCCCTCAAGGCACTTGATGGTTAAATTTTATAAGTCATCATGAGCGTCTGCTTAAGGCAGGGAGTTCTTTAGTTTTTACTAAACCTCTCCTGGGCTTTGGGTGCTATTGAGGCATACAGGTATCAATAAAGCTAATTTGATTTTCAGCCAAATGCAATCTAACCGCTCACAATCCACCTCCTTCAGAGTCTGCCACAACTGTGCAAGTATTTTGAACATTTATAACGTTGGCAAAAATTCCCAATCTCCTCCTTTCCAAGACAATATTAATCAGCAGATAGGTAAGAGCAGCAAAAATTCCTCCTTCTCAGGCCAGGCTATGACTTCTCATTCAAAGCCAGTGTTGCTAATTGTCTTTGAAATGTTTCATCAGTGTCTAAAGGCATCAAAGTAAAGCAGAGCTTTGTTGGGCCTGGCATTACATAAAGCAGAGAGATTCTGTCCTGAAGTGCTTTCAGTCTAAGCAGGCAAAACAAACAGCACATAAAAGGAACAGAAGGACCGAAAATAAGTGACTTGTCTGAGATCATAGAGCAAGACTGGAATGCACTGGTCTCACTTGTAATAATCAATAAATTCAGCCCTTTTTTCAAAAGAAAAAACTAATCAGTGTGATGACCTGTTTCTGCCTCTGACTCCACTGTAGAAAACATTTATTGGCGTCTATTAATTTTGATACTTGACAACTACAAGGATTTAAGAAGCTTTAATTGCTGGTTCTTTCCCACTGTGTAAAGAACCGAGGTTGAAAGTCTGATCTCTGTTTGGAGGGACTGGGTTGGGTAGCGAAGTTATGCTTGTTTCACATTTAATAGGCTCCCTACCCCCCGCACTAGATTTTATTAGGTCAATGCTTCAAAGACATGGCTATGATGTCCAATAAAGACTATGGCAGCATTCAAACAAACGTTGTACTCAGAAGAGCACAATACAAGAGGCTTCTTCTCAGAAATATCCCATTACATACACAGTCATTTTCAACTGAGACTGAATTAGTCAAAATCTATTCAATGTACTTATGTTAACACTACAAACCCCTTTGGATTGCAAATCAGATTGGCAGAAGCAGCAAGAAAAGGCTCGCTCAGACATTAGGAACAATTCAGGCATCCAAGCTCACAACAGTTATGACTCAATTTGGCTTGATTTCTGGTAGGCAGATTAAAATGCATTGTTTGTACCAAATAAAGCATGAATAATAGTATCGCCTTTGTCTGCCTCTTGCACAGCACTGCTGCTAGAGCTGCAGGAGACAATCCCCCCTACTGGTGATACTCACGAAGAGACTTTACCTTCAGCTCCCTGCTCATAAGAGACTTTATGGTGGGGCAAGGCTGGTTCAGCGATGCAGAGGACTGTTCAAGTAGCTCTCAGCTTCTCTTTATCTTGCCAAGTCCTAGGGTTAATATGGTAGGGTCACTGCTGGATTGTTCCTATTCTTCAAGTTGCTCTGATCCAACCACTCTATTTAAGAAATTATAACAAAGCGTTCTTATTAGCGCATTTGATGAATTACATTCTAAAGGATGCAACTCTGACCCCTGCATTAACTTTTTTGTTTTTCTTTATTCTTCAAAGAAGAGCTAACAACACTGATTTCCTCACTGCAGGCCAAATGGCTGTAAGAGTGCGTTATCATTTCTTTGGCCCATTGGGCAGGACGCTGTCATCTTTTTGAAACAACAGGGATATATTTAACTTACACTGAAAAGAAGCTTAATAGAAATTCAAGTGATGTAATTTGGGGGAAACAAATTCCCTTCTGTTTGTTTTGTTTCTGTATCGACTAGCCAGTCAAAAGAAGATACTTGAAGTAACTGTAGGTAAGTAGCAGTTACATTACCAGGACTTTTTTTGCATTTTAGGCAAAGGAAGTTTTGCTTAACGTGCATCAACTGAACAGTCTGAGATGCAGAGATACAACTATAGTCTCTCCCATAGAGAAGCACATAAAATGCCAGACTACAGAGAGCAGCCTGACATCCTCACACACTCACTCTCACACTCTCTGCTCCTTACAATACTTCCATTTGTCTTGTGTTGTGGCACAGTTTCAGGGTAGAAAGCAGTCCCACACAGATCCACTCATAGCCTAGTTGGTTGCATGTCTTTACGCTAACATTGTAGTCAGTAAAAAGAAAAATAGAAGGACTGGCACTGCCATTTCCCCCTGGTGCTCCAGCTGTGCTCTAGAAGAAAAGGACAACAGCTGTTATCAGGTATTCCTGCTATGCAACTAGGAAGAGGAGCACTTATTTCTGAATCCAGCTTTGCTTTAGGTGAGACAAAAATACCGAACTGCTCAGAAAAGCATATGAGAAAGCAGAAAATATCTGCCTAGAAACACCAAAGTTGGAGTAATGAGGGACCTACCTAGCTGAGGTTAGCTCACAGGTTTGGACCTCTGTCCTGCCTCTAATCGAAGGGCAAGATACAGGCTTGTCAGCGTCACTGTTCCTGATTATCTGTTCTCACTATCACACTTTGTCTAGCTGTACCTTGAATTAGAACTGAGCAACTTGGTTACCCACTTTAACTCCCAATAACTCCACAAAGTCCCACTGACAAGTTTTCTACTATTATTCTTTCCATTTTAATGAGCTGTGAACTACATATAACAAGGTGCTACTGCATCGTGGGATGTGTAAAACTGCCTGTGTATTTGTTCCTGGGACCAAACTAGCTAACTGAACTGTTGCTGTATTCATCATCATAGACACCTGCTTTTCCGAAGCCTTGGATCGCTCTGCCCTCCATTCCCCCTTAATACAGGAAGCTGACAATTGTACCATCTATCACCACATAAAACTATATTGCCTCACCCCACCTCCTCCTAGGACATAAGTTCTTAGACTTCCTAGCTTCCAAAGTTTTATTTTAACCAGATCCACCTACTTCATTTTTTTTTCCTACTTAAGTTTCAGAAACTCAGGCGGCAAGAACACATCATTTAGGCAATGCAGAATGTCTCCAGCAGTAACACAGAACAAATAGACTACTTTGGAAAACATAATTACTGGGCTGGAGTTTTCAATACATCTCTGAAAACTAATCTCTTATAATTTGAGTCTTGACTATGCTACCACCTACTAACACATAGAAAGAGTCACTGCAGTGGAACTGCTCTTTAGTCTCACCATGATTAACACCTGCCACAGGAGATGTAAATTCCCTAGCAGCTGTGAGCTAGCATTAGAGCAAGGTCAAGGTTTTTTGTGGTTTTGGGTTTTTTTTTTCTTCCAGTGATGAGGAAAAATAAAAAGCCACAGAAGACAGGGGAGGCAACATTTTCTTCTACTTTTATTTTCCTCTTTTCCGATTTCTCAACCACAAGAGACATTTTTTTTTTCTTTTGAAATTTTAAATGCTGATGGGGAAATTCATTGCAACAATTTTTGGAGCAACCTCCCTTCCCGTACTTCGTGTGCTCTATCAAATCTATACTACCTTAACTACAAACTCTACACTCTGCATCACTAGGTACTTCCTAAAATACAATTCACAGTTCATGAAACGTTTGCTGTAGGTCTGCAGAGAACTGGCTGATTACATGACCCCAACACCTTTTTGCAACTCAGTAACTAACCTGCATGAATATATGAAAATACCTTCTTTCTTAATACCACGTTTCCAAGTAGGCAATGGCAATTCCACAAGAATTTTTATCAGTCATCCATGGGAAGCAATGAGGTAGGACTCCGCACTGCCAACTCCCAAATATTTAGGGGAATGTTTCTCCCCTCCCACCCAGTAAAGCTCTCAGCTAGAATCAACAAATTTACACAAGATCCTTGAATTTCCAGCTCTAATTCTAGTCCTCATATGGCCAGATAAAAGTTTGAAAACATGATGACTAACATTTTTGTTATTTTGTGAACTGCTTTAGTTTAAAACTAACATCTGGTTAGGTATGGTGGAGGTATGGGTTGGGGTCTGGAGAAATAGCAAAACTGTAAAAAACCTTGTATCCATGCTACAAAACATTATTCCAGTGGATATCTTAAGGTATTGAGTTGTTCTGGTCATAGACAGATCTTGATGCTTTTCAGCCGCTGTGAATTTCTGCAAGTGCTGATATACAAAAAGTCATGGTATATAAAGCAAGTATGCATCTGAAATCTTTCAGTATGTGAGAGATCTACTTCTGTTATTGTGTCCCCAGCTTCAAATACTCCTAATTAGCAGCTGTCTCCAATCTTTTAATGAGTCTGTAACATCATTTAGTTCTGAAGCCACACGCTGTTCAGATTGCCCTTCTGATTTTAATGTGAGTTAAATTGGGGTTTAACATTTACTCATCTCCCAAGTTTCTCAGCTGTGAATACTCCTCACAACTCAGTGATCTGGCTGGTATTTGTTACCTGTGCCATGCTGCTAAATTGCTACTACCTGTCCTAACAAGCTCTCTGACCGGGCCAGTTGACAACTGTCTAAAAACAAAATGCAAGGGAAAACAGCAACAAACTCTCCTAAGCCTAATTGGGTGGTGTGAAAAACAGGTTACCTCATCAGCCTTTGTAATTTTCACGGATTAATTAAAGGATAATGTTTGCTGCAGAGGAGTTTATGAGGCAATAAATAGCTTTTGTGGCTGATTAAATGCCAAAGCAAAGCTGATAAAAGCATCTAATAATTGCAAAAGCCATTTAGACCTTGAATACATCTCTGCCACAGATGCAAGTCTTACTATATGACAGATCAGCAACAGACTAACGAAACAGAGAGGAAGTCTTCTTGCCCCTAGAGACTTTAAATAGATAAATAGATAAACTCATAAGGCATGTAACTCAGCCCCAAATCCAGATTGATCCTCACTTGTCAGGAAACAGACAAAATGCAGATGCAGATGGAGATGGTGATTTTGCTGCTCTACAAACACTTCAACAGCACACAAGCCACCTCCTTAGGCCAAGCACCATCGTTTTACCTGCAGGGCTGCAAAAACCCTAAGAAACTCACCGGAGCGCCTGGCACTCCCCGGCTTTTCTAGCAGCAGCCGAGCAGTATGGCTTCTGCCGGGGGAGAGGACTGCAGCCCAACCCGCCTTGCCCTTGCTTGTGAGGTGAGGTTTTTTTTGGGGGTGCCCAACGGCAAACCGGGGAGTGGGATGCAATGAGGGCGGGGGGGCGCTTCGAGGCCGGCTCGCACCGGGCGGCGGCCCCGTTGGTGCCTCAGAGGGAGGCGGACGGCTGTCGGGGGGAGCCCGCACCCTCCCTCCGCTGACCCTAACAAACGTTACGTTACCTGCGCACGCAGCCGCAGCCGGGCCGCCGGCTTCTGGAAGGCTCGACGGGCGGGGCAGGCGCCGCGTGCTGCCCAACGGAAACTAACGGCCGGGCTGCCCCTCGCGCGGGTGGCGCCTGCTGCCGCGTGCTGCGCCCTGTTGTGAGGCGTCTGGGGCGCGCGGGAGGAGAGCGAACGCGAGCTCCGAGGGCGAGTGAGAGGCAGGTGCGCTCGTGATTTAGAGACCTTTTCTATTATTATTACTAATTCTTATTATAATTTTGAGCGTGAGGGGTGGTGTATGAAGTATGAAGGTAGCCCTGGCTGCTGCGTCCTCGCAGCCAGTGTTGGGCCTTGGAGTCCATGTGAAAGGGTTGCATTTTCTTTAGGTTTCTCTGCAGATGCCAGAAGCTGCGGGGTCTTTCCAGCCATCTGCCACTTAAGTTTATTTGGACTTCCAGGATGGCTGGCTGGTTTGTTTTCTCCTCTGGTGGTGGCACACCAGGCTTCCGTGCTGATGGTTGGAGCTACTTTTTCTGCTCAAGTGGGGAGAGGACGAAGTGGCACACTAGGCTCCCGGGGGTAAGGCATTCAGCTCTCTTCCACTGCAGTGCTGTGGTGACTTCGGGGGCTGTGACCATCTCTATTGGAGGCAAAAATACTGGGCAGTGGGAACTTGGCAAAATAAACCAAACTGAGCCAGGGAAAATAGGCTGATTGCAAGTGCATCTCATGTCCCTTCCTCCTTCTTCACTTTTCCTGACCCCACACAAGCCCATGTAAACTGTCATGGTATTTTTTTTTTCCACTCTTCTTGCTTTGTTTGTTGCCTTGCTCTTCAGCTGATAAATAATAGGCACAGCCAAAGAATGATGTAACTTGTAACTGCGAGAACACACAGTTCTGCATTTTATAAACAATAATTAACTACTGCTGACTGTGCCAGCCGTGAGAAGCCTGAAATGCAGATCACATCTTGCAGCTATTACCAGGGCAGCAAAAAAAGCAGAAGTATCAACTTTGAATTCTGCCACGTTGTCCTTTCCAGCTTGCAAATGAACTGATTATTTAACTGATATGATGCCTAAGAGGGTGAGCATTAAATTAATCATAGACAAAGGCAAATACCGGTGGGCTGGCATTGACTGTTGGTTTGGTTGGTGTGCATGATGCTTCTCTCTGCAGTCTCTTGAAAATACATTCTCCTGAGTATGAGTATGGGCAGTATTTTGACTTTATGTACAGATACAAACTTTGCCTATGTTTATATAGGTATCCAAAGCTTCCAAATGAACAGGAAATAGCACCTCAGTACTTCTAGTTTGGTTGACGAGATTGTTGTGTTTTGTGAGTAATGATACTTGCAAGACAGAGGCACCAAGGGTGAACAGTTGCAAGCGTCCCAGAAGTGTTTTATAATTTGGACTGAGTGGAGATGTGGGCAGCGTGGAGAAATAGATCGAAATGCAGTGCAGCTTTTTCCTAACGCTACACTTGTTCTGGTAGCACAGAGTCAAAAGTCAATTTTGTTCCTAAGTGAAGTAGCTCTGATTCAGAAGAGAGGCAGGAATCAGAGTCCATTGCTTTCTGGGGGTGGATGTCTTTTTAATGTCTTCCTTCTCTGGCTATGGCAGAGATCATGCACAATTCAACTGACTTTTTTCAAGCTCTGTTTACTAACTTGCAAAAGCAGTTAGATTTGAACATCTGCATTAGCTCTTCCCTTGGCTTATCATTACAGATTTCTACTTGAAGTCTTTATTTCTAGGATGCTAGGCTGTGATTGATAATTAAATTGCTGTAAGTGCAGCATGAGTCATGCGAAACAGCGTTAGAATACATAAACGTGTATCTGGGGAGAACAATATTTATTCAAAGAGAAATAACACGGAAACAGTAGCAAAAAGCATACCACAGCTAACCACTCAATTCACTTGCTGCCGGTATACTGATAAGTATTCCTGTTTTCTCGATGGAGTATCTAAGCAGCCAGCCTGCATAAACTATGAAATGTAATTACTCTGACATATGGGAAATCTCTGGCAGGCACAGACTTGGCATGGACAGCACAGCATCACCCTGCAAAGGCCCCTGGAACCGGAGTGTATGGGAGACGTGGCCAGCATGTTCCAATAGCTCAGCTATTTCTGAGCCTCTGACTGAACTACAGATTAGCTCAATTTGCCACGTTCCTGGAACAGCCCTTCGGCAGGACGTAGCATATTACTCTTCCTTTCTCCCCATTTCTGCACTTCACCCTTTCCTACTTTTCCTGCAGTTTTTGTACCTACGTATGAATTTATGGATTTGAAGTTGCTGTTCTCTGGATCAACTTCCTTCCCCCATCTAAAAAGGGAAATTGAGCAGTAAATGTTTTTCTTTAGTATGTGGAATTTTCCTCTTACGACGTAGCAAATCCTGGTGTGAATTTTACTTTAAAAGAAAATACTGCAGATCATCATCTGTAAGAGCGTATGTTTGTTGATTACTTGCTAAATTAATGACAGACACCCAACACTGAGTTAGCTATCCACATGATGTAGAGCTAAGAAAATAGCACAAGTTTTGAGCGTGTGAGTTTCTTGGGTGTTGTTTTTTTAAAAAAAAAAAAAAAAGACAAGGCACATTTTCTCTTTTACCTGAAAAAAGTGTTCCAGAGCACAGCATATCTCAGCAGCGTGAGCATTTTCTGGTCAGTCAACAAGTCTTTTTAGGAAAACTTCATTTTTCTTTTTGAGGTTGTGTGTCTCTGTTCAGCTTCACTCATATTTAACTCTTCTTTAGTATTTTTACAGGAAGTAAATTCCTTTTTAAACGCTTTGTTGTACATTCATTGTGGAGGCAATAAACACGTGAAGACACGCCATTTCAAAGTTCCAGTAGTATGCCTTGCAAATAAATGCACAGTTACGTGTAATAAAAAAACCCAAAACAGTTCTTTGCAGTAAGAGGTGGAAGCATGTGCATTTTTGGAATTCATTGTAGATCATCAGGCATAAGTTTTTGATATAAAACATATAAAATGTAGTTTCTAGAAACATTTGCACTGTAGAAGCACCTTTTTCTCACCCTGTACAAGGGTAAATACAGTTCATAATTTTCTCTTTGCGTAGGACTACTGTGACTGAACAGTTATAAACATCTAATCTTGAACAACTCATCGTAGCATTTAAGCGATATTAAAATAGTGATTAGAGTACTGGAATATTTTGCTTCCCTAAACTATTCCTAAGATTTTGATTGCTTTAGGCACATGCAGTTATTAATCCCAAGGCACTGAGAGGGTAACCAAGCTCTTATTAACTGCTAAATTTTGGACAATATAGTAATAAAGAAAAGGGAGAGTGCTACAGAAATGGAGATCCTTCCTTACTTCAAGAGGCTAGTGAAGGAAGGTCTTTTAAAAAAAAAAAAACCCAAACAAAACAAAAAACAAACCCAAACCCACCTAGCTCAACATAGTATATTTAGCTGTTGACAAAGAAAAAAAGATACATAGGAGCTTAGCACAGACCATCTACTCTCTGTTAAATTAAAGGTACGTTACTCTAAGAAATAGAAGAAAATTAAATTTTTGTTGTTTATTGCATAAGGCTTATGAATGGAGAGGACTGAAAGCCTGCTCTAAATCTGTGGATTGCCATTTTGCTTTTTTGAGATGTGCTCACTTTAGTACCTTCCCTCCCCCAGTGCCACCATCATGCCAGCAGAAAGCTCTGCTTGTGCATGCACGCAGCAGAAGGAAGAAATGCATCTCCCCCTTGGGTCACACCAAGATCACTGAGAGTTATGTCAGTGTGAAGTTAGAGCTCTGTTATCCTATATGGTCCTCACAGGAGCACCTCCCAGGAGTGGAGTGGCATCCCTGTACTGGAGAGGGTAGTTCTGTCAGTCTCACACCAAGGGAGACGACCCTGTGTCGGGCAGAGTCCCCATTGGGGCTAGTGTTTGGCTCTGGGTTTGGCTGCCAGAGTAGCAACTAAAGCTTGATTCCTGAACAGTGAGTCAGCCTTAAAAGACAGTATAACTGAACAGGTACCTCTGAACCTGCTGTAAAGGAGAATATTGAAGAACTAGTGAAGCCACTAGAAGGTAAGGAGCCAACTAACACGGTTTCTGACACAAATTCAAAGGTCGTATCTCTTACTAGTCTTTTACTACTGAAAGAATTTAGATGAATCATCTCTATAAGAATGCTTAGACTCAAAGAGCTGCTCTTGAAGTAACTCGCTTGAATGTGATTTAAAAGGTGAATTAATTTTTACTATAAAGCATCTCCCTGCTTGGCTTAGATTAAAGAAAAAAAAATGCAGTTTCCAAGCTTTTGATTACAAAGGAACTTATCACCAGCCACCAGTCAGTTACTGCTGTGGTCCTTAAAAGGTTTAAAGCTTGCCCTATGCCAAAGCTCTATTTAACACCGCATGCCTCGCTATATTTAACACTACATTATTTACCATTCATAAGCAAGTTAATAAAAATCTTACATGTTTTCATCTTGGAAGTCTTCCACAATTCCTAACATGGCTTAAGTTGCCCTACTTCCGCTTGAATTAAGACCTAAGTAGAAAGATGTGCTCATTGCCTTAGTAACCTGTAGAACCATAGGATGGTAATAAAGTTGGGAATACTACTAATGGTAAGTGTAAAACTACCAGATTTAAAGACAAATGCTTAAGGTAAAACACAAGCTTTCTAGAGATAATAGGCATCTAGTACAAAGGACTAAGTCAAAATACTAAACTTGAACTAATTTGAGTTAAACTAAACCACGAGTATGCGTATCTTGGATCTTCAGTGTAATTTTGATTTCAGCAAGCTTGGGAAAAAACCTCCAAAACCATTACAAAGCAGGATAAAAAAACCCCACCACAATAGTCATACCTGCATTTGCAGAAAGAAAGCAGCTTCCTGCTTAAGTAGATTCCAAAGATGACATGCATGGAGAAAGACAGACTTGTCAGATTGAATTCTTAGTTCAACAGACATTTCAGAAAGCATGTTTATGCAGACTTGGTGTGTGTTTGCAGAAGATAGTTTTCCATTTAGTTTCAAGTAGAATTTCAAGCAGTCTTAAAGTTTGGTTGAAAAGCACCATCATGTATACAGTTGTTTCAACATAGTTCTTCCAGCCCAGAATGTAGTCACCAGTAAGAGGTCCTTAGTTTTCATGAAGTAGCAAGCTTTGGATCTGGGACTACATCATTAATTTGGAGGTCTGGCTTTAGTGACTATTGGTGTTCTTTTGATGCTGTTGAATAATGGAGATAAACTAGTAACTCAGTGCAAATTACACACAATGCATCAAGCCTTGGGCATGCATGGTTCTACTCACAGGTAGTGTTTTTGGGGGCCTGCAATGACTGAACTTGCAGTCAATTCAAGGTTTAGGCTATGTCTTCATTAGCAAGTAATACACTGCAGTAAGGGCAGCTGCAGTAAGGGCAGAGCTGTAGAGCAAAATGGTTGGTGCTGAGAACCTGACATCCCTGCACTATCTTTAAAGTTTTTATTTCAGCCTAGAAATAAAAAACTTTTCTATTTCAGCCCAGACCCTGGTCTGGTCCAGCTGAATACCCATTAAACAGGTCAAATGCAGTTAGAGGCATTCCAAGAGCATACTTCTTGCTTGAGTTTTGCTGTAAGTGAATCCAGTTTGTGCACTGAGACCACTGCACTAACAAACAAGCCAGACCATGGTAAATGGTCTGCTAGCTTGGAAAGCATAGAAAAGCTCTTAGTTAAATATTAAGGTAACTAAAAGTGTTTTTTATATACTTAGCACAGTGTTCCTGCTGATTTCCATTTTGAAAGTGTTAATTCACAGAACACTTAAGGTACATATAATAATCTTGAAACAATCATTCTAGGTTCTGCTTCCCCCCATTTTCCAGGTGCAGGAGTCTTTTTGATGTCATGTCCAAGAGAGCCATCACTAGAAGTTTTATGGTTTCATAGCAACCTCAATGTGATAAATAACTGGTTTAAAGCAGTCCTCTGCTGTGTATTTCTTTTCCAACAGGAGCCAAACAGTTTTCCTACCACTGCAACTAATAAAACTCTTGAAAAACATATGCAGTTTTACGACTAAATAAGACGTTTCTTTATTCAAATATCTTCTTATTTCTGGGCACTATCACCAGATTACTACACCAAGTTATCTTAAAGTACGCAATATTCCAGCGTTATTTCTCTGCAAACAGAACATCAAGCCCCATCTTGTCTCCCTCCCCACTTGGATTATCAGTTGAAAGCACAACAGAAATATTCTATGTATGAAGGTAGAAATGAACTAATATAATAGTAGTAATCCAGCTGTAATTTGCAAAAGAGTTACTTTTTTACCTAGTCAGCTACAGTGGAAAAAGTCTTCTCAACAGAAAAAACCCTAAACATGGACATACACAACATACAAGTTATATATTCCCAGTTTTGTTTATTTTCATGGAATGCTAGTTTAGTTACAATATGGCAGTTCATTACTACTGAAATGTGACATTAATTCATCTCCAATGCTGCAGAACAGTCTTGATTTATATATATTGTTTTAAAACAATCTTATTTTACATAGTTGAGGTCTCTGGTGGTTTTTAAGCTCTGATGCTTAAGCACACAGCAAGCTACAAACCTTAGGTTTTATATTTATACATATATTCTATGTATTCAGACAACTGCTGTAAGTTATCTATAATTTAATATTTATAAAAAGTGCATATACTGGTACATATGCACATCTAGAAACACACTTCTACTACTGCCTCCCTTTTATAAAAAGCTGCATAACATACAGCAATATTATTCTCACTCACTGCTATTAAAGTCCTTTACTGTCTTTGTTACACAATTTCAACTATTCAGTTCCCTCAAACTGAATGTAGGTATTTCTATGTATATTTTTTCCTAAAGAAAAAAAGTCCTCCCTATTCCTTTAAGAAGCTTTAAATCATGCATCAGTTTAGTAAACAGTCACTTTAGCATGGATTTTAGAATCCTAGACAGTGTAAAATCTACTTCTGGAAAATGTCTGTCTGTATATTTAATTTCTTTTTAGTTACAAAAAATATATAGGATTGAAACATACTGAATACATGCATCTCTCAAAATGGCTATATTCTAGCCTTATAGATAAATTAAAAAAGTACACCCCTGCTAATAGGATGCAAACATGGCCACAAATAGGCCATTACCTGTATTTAATATAGATCATTACATTAAAAAGTTCAAGTCAGCTGTTCTCTCAAGATGGTGTCAAAAGACTGAAGAGCATAATATATTTATACTCAATATACAAAGGTGGGTGCACATACCTAGTGCCATTTAATCAATACTTTCAAGGCTTCTATGCTTTGCCTCTGGTGATACAACTCCTGAAATGATCTGAATGAAAGTTTTAAGTTGAAAATTGTTTTTTAATACACCATAAAAGCAAGTTGTGTTTAAAAGAAAAACGTACACTGAACAACCTGAAGTACTCACTGAAACAACTGTACAAAACTATTTAGATACAGATAGAAATAATGGTGGACTTAACTTCAAACAGAAGTAACACTTGTTAACATATGTAAAAATTTCCTTTGTTTTATTCTTCTACCAAGTAAGAATTTGCAGCCATTCAGAACAAGTAAAATTCAAACCACCTCACAATGTTTACATTTAAAGTTCTTTTATACAGTGCAAACGTTTAAGACAGAATAACTCCCCAGTGAAACAGGTGACACTACTCAGTGCCAGTCTTTTGAAGGTTCTTCTTTCAGTAAGTCTATTTACATGTTAAGCTAAAGGTTCACTATATATGCTTTGAAGTTTGCTGAATATCAGCAGAAAAATACGTGAACTAGCAGCAGTTGTATTATGAATATATGATGGTTACTTTAATGAATGCATAAAATTTTCAAGACTGTATTCAGTGTCATACTGTTCTTGATCCCATAGTTCTCCAAGATTTTCGAGTACTGATTTCATTGATGCTTTCCCAGAAGAGGTAGAGGTATCTGCTTTTTCAGTTTTTCCATCCTTCACAAAAGAAAAAAAAATCAATTAATATACAGAATAATGTTTTCAGGAATATACTAAATTGTTCGAGTCTGATGATTCTTTTGGGGAAATACCACTTTCTCCTGTTTTTCAGAGAGCTGTCTATTACTCATCATTCCAACTTCAAGTGTTTGTCTGATTAAATTTTACATTTCTAAGCAAAGCTTTTCCCTAAGTTTACTCTATTTTTGGTAGGTATTTGTAAAAATGGTTCCTTACCTTGTCAAGAGTGAACAGATCAAGAAGCTGTTCTGTTCCCATGCTTTGTAGGCTTGCATTCTCTTGGCTGATCACTGTATTTGCAATATTCATTTTGAACTTTTGAAGACCCATGATCTTCTCCTCCAGAGTTCCCCTGGTTATCAGGCGATATACATTAACAACACGTTTCTGAAAGAAAAAAAAAGCACACTAGCTAAAAAATACCATCTTAGGTGTTCAAGAAAGCATAACCTTTTAGTATTCATCATGGACAGTCTGGAAGCAGTTTGGCTTGGCACTATCCTTCAGTAATTGTACTCAGTAAGTCTGACTTACATTAGATGAAAAGAATGAGACTTTACTACTAGCATAGTAAAGGCACCTGCAATTGCATCTGTATTCAGGAAGTTAAGAATTCACTGCTTTTTACAGCTGTAGAGGGGGACTAACAGCAGTCACTCTTTCCCTGTCCAGGCATCAGAGGACAACCCTGTGGGGCTTCCCTTCAGTTCCTTGTCTCAGCTGCATCTTTTCCTCCACTGAGGGGTGATTCTTCCCTGGCCCCTCCTCAGCAGCTCAGGAAGTACCGAAGAGAAGGCATACCAAGTTGGGGATAGGATAAGAAAGTACACACTTTAACATCTGGCATATTTGCAAAAAAGCAGTATGAATGAAAGCTGGGTGGAAACCCCCAGACGTCACTTTTATTATATGCTACCACCTTATCCAAATTTGAAGAAACAGGAGTGCAGCAAGGGGAAAAACTTATGGGAAATTAAGAGTTTTTCACCTGCCCAATGCGATGTGCTCGATCCATGGCTTGCAGGTCTCTCATTGGGTTCCAGTCATGTTCCACAAATACTACTGTATCAGCCCCTGTTAAGTTAAGTCCCAATCCACCAACGTGAGTGGTGAGCAAAAGAACATCTATAGATGGGTCATTATTAAACCTGTATACAAAAAAAGTTAAGCATGGTAAATTCCATTTGAATAATGAATTTATGAACCTCAACTGCTTTGAGGCAGACAGAAGAATAATTTTGTACCATATAAATAATATAGTTCATTACAGTTGGCCTCATATTGGTTATAAATGGATATACTTACCGTGAAACAATGGAATGCCTCTGACCAGCAGGTATGCTGCCATCTAGTCGTAAATAAGTAACTGAAGGTAACTGAGGTCTGAGAAGGTCATGCTCCACTATATCCAGCATGCTTTTAAGTTGACAGAAGATAAGTACTCTGTGCTGGGCCACAACAGCTTCTGTACCGCTTTCTGAAGATCCACCATTACCCAAACCACAGTCTAGCAGCAGCTTAAAGTAAAAAAGCATTAAAGTGTATCATCAAAATGACAGTAGATCTCATGTAAGTATTGACATGGATGGACTATCAAAAGTAGAAATAAGAGACACAATAGACTACAGAAGGAAGTCTGTAAATGACAGTCACTTAAATGACATAATGCAAAGTTTGGCTTCACTGTCAAACTATGAAAAATGCAAGAGTCGACAGAATAGTAATTTTCTTCATTTTGCTTTACTTACAATAGAATTTAATTATGTAATGCAGTCTTAACTTTATCAAGCTAATAGTCTCCTGTACAGTAAATAGGAGAAAAGTTTTTCTGTAACAAGAGGGATAGGAGTAAGAAACAGAATAAAAGTAAGGTTTTTGACAAGGCAGCAAAAATTATGTAAACATCATCACCTTGAAGCAAGCTTGTGTTTCCCCCTCCCCCTTGAATTAACAGGATAAATAGGGCATACGCCTAAAAACCCCTTGTATTCTACTTCATTTGCTACTTAACTAGTGTTTTAAGATCAGTTTTCATATTGATGAAGTCTTAAACAAAACCTAAATTGTAACATCAGTAGAGACACATTTAGGAAACTTAAGGCACAACACGCAAGTCTACTTACTTGTTTTAAAGCAGACAGCTTAGGTGCATGTTGGATATCTCGAAGAGATGAATTGTGAGCTGCAAGTTGCTCTGTAATTCTTTTATATTCTGGATGTTGCGTTGTTAATACTAATGCTGGATGGTTGCATAGCTTCCGTAAGTATTGCAATGCCTTTAATTATTTAGTAAATTAAGTTCAAAGAAATGGTTAGCAACAATGTAGTTACAGAAAAAGAATGAACAAAATTGATTGTAAGTATAGGGGCCACTCAGCCACATTCCACAACTTGGACTTTAGGGTGTATTTTCTTTACAGTAAAGTTTCTTATATTAAGAAAACCTGTATTTCAAACTGTATCAAATAACTGTTAGGAGTGTAATGATCTTAGTTCCTGTTGCAGGAACAGTGCAAAGACTACCATTTCCTACACCTTCATGTGAGCATGGATATAGTAGATGGGTTTGGGAGGTGTTCAGAGCCTTTGAGAATTACTGTTTCCAAGTAGCCAAGACTTAATCTGCAATTCTGTAAAGACCATGAACCTTCATAAATTCAGATCTAACCTTAAGGAAATTTTTTTGTTCATGTTTTAGAATCTTAATTTTGTAGTGTAACAACTGATGAGATCAAAATTAGTTTCCTCTTGTTTTGAGGTTTTGCACTTTTGGTAATCCGTTTTTAATTGATAGTAATATCTAAGATCCACAAAATAGCTGAACACCAGTTGAGCAGAACACATTAAAAAGTTTTAAGACAATTTTATATGACTTAAGACACAAAACCATAATTTAAGCATAATAGTTATACATCACATTCCACCCAATCTGATCCAAAATTTAAGTATTTTCCTTAGATCATATGGCCACAAATGTGTAAGTTAACTACTTTGATTTTCATTTTTTATTAAACCCAGAAATACAGTTACCAGAAGTAAATGAATTGGGTAGTAAAAGTTACTGAAGAAATCTGTACCTGAAATACATGACCTGTAGCTTTAAGCTTTGGTTTTTCAGTTTCTTCATTCAGTGAAATTGAAGAAACTGTTTCATCAATATCGCATTTGGCACGAGACTTGGCAAAATCTTCATAAAGCTGAACCTGTAGACCAGGCCCCAGACAAGAGAATGAGTATGTTCTCCCCAACAGAAGTAAGATGAACAGTCGTTTTTAGAATTTAGTTCTGAGTTACCATAAATCAAGAAAGCTATTATATGTAGCCCAAGATCACCATTAACAGTGGAATCTCTTGCAATTTATTTTCTTTCAGCTTGGAAAGTATTCTTTAAAAAAATCTGCAGATGCCTAGATGTTCTTGTAGAACGATGCCAGAAATGAAGCTAAAGAAATACTCTACTGCAACTGGACTGAAATTAGTTTTTAAACATATTAGAAAAACTTTTTAGTCCTGTGGTCCCAGAGAATGTCAGAACTGACATCAGATTGACCCAGGAATACAGAAGTGGTTCCTTTGTGGTCTTAACTGTGCTGAAAAAACTAAGCTTCCAGCCACTTCTTAAGCATACCTGTAGAGGACTGAGAATACAGTAATAATCTTGAATAATTTTGGGTGGAAGATCTTGCAGTACATCTTCCTTCATTCTCCTTAGCAGGAATGGCAGAACTTGGCGGTGCAGTGCTTCCATTGCAAGAACTCCTAGTAAGGCAACAGAAGCGGTTTTGGTTTTTTGGGTGGAGTTTTTTTTTGGGGGGGGGGGATTTTCAAAACATTCAGCCCCCCCAATCTCTTATGTTGGAACTGGCCGTACTTTCTCTTTTCATTAGCAGTTTTCATTTAAAGGAAAAAACCAAGAAAACCAAGATTAAACATTTGATCTTTACCAGCCTCTTGTTCTCGACTGGAGCTTCGGGCATCTCTACTTGCCAGTATTGGTTTGCCATAACGAGCTGCAAATTGGCGTTCAGTACCCAAAAATCCTGGCATAAGGAAGTCAAACAACGACCACAACTCTAAGACGTTGTTCTGAACATAAAAGAAACATTTGTTAAATTATTTTCAAAAGTAATGAATTATTACAAGTTATCAGAAATATTTCCATACACTTTTAACATCTAACACTGCCTATAAAACCCTACAAACATAACACTTCAACATACTTTTGAGCTCCTGGAACTTGGTGGCTTTTCCATCAACCTAAGTTACAGGAAGACCTGTACATGCACTTTAACATATAAATGGACTTCCTACTGTGTCTGTGTCGTAAGCCACACCCTGGGTTCTTCTGGACAACAAAACCCAGGAGATGCCAGTGGTCTTACTCCTGGATGAGACAGATACTCCACAGACAAGTAATTTTGGACAAAGCCCAAAATCTGGAGTTCTCAGAGTCGAGTTCCTTGCTAATTTCACTAGAGGCGGAAGGAAATGCTCTCTCCCCTTCCCTGCCTGCTACTTAAAGAACAAGTGGTAGAGAAAGTCTTGTTGCCAACTTTTGAGGTCCATTAGTACCGTGGATCCTGCACCCATTCCCCTTTACATGGCTATACTGGGAAAGGAAAAAGACGTAGTTTCAAGCATTTAGCAATGAAAGGCTTTTTTACAATGTATACTTTGAACAAGACAACTCTGATAGAAAGCACAATAAAATGGACTGCAACGTAGATCCCTTTTGCTTGTTTTCTACTACTCACTCAACTCCTTAGGAAAAAAGAAAAGCAGTTACCTGGATTGGTGTCCCAGAAAGAATTATCCTGTAATTGGCAGTCAGCTGTTTTACTGCTTTTGACAGCTTTGTTTTTCCATTTTTTATTACATGGCCTTCATCAAGAATGCAGTAATTAAACTTAATATTTCTAGAATAGAAGAACATAGACTTAAGTAGCATTTAAAATTCTAAGCTATTAAAAACCTCAGAAAACAAACCAATTCTTACCTGAAGAAGTCAATGTCATTTCTCACAACATCATATGAAGCCACTATGAGATTGTGTCTCTTCACCTGGTGTTGTAATCTTAAGGAAAAAAAAGAGGAGATCATAACTGAAGTGTTCCTTACATAGCTTATTATTTCAGCCTTTAAAGATACCATCACAAGTTTTACCATGCCCACAAACTATCCTTCAGTAGTAAAGTGAATTGCAAAATTCTGTGTGTGGTATTTTACTCTACCCAAGTCATAAATGCAAAGTACATTACCTTGCTCTCTCAGTAGGAGGTCCTGTATAGTGCAAAGGATTAAGATACTCTTTTGAGCAAAATTTGCCCACTTCATCCACCCAGTGTCCTGTGAGCGTAGGAGGGCACACCACCAAGGAGGGAAGAGGAACACTGTCCACTAGTTTTGTTCTTGCATATTCCTGAGCCCTTTAAGAATATCAAAACAAGTTTGAAAAAATTGTTTTTCACAGAATAGCTGAGGTTGGAAGGGACCTCTAGAGGTCATCTGGTCCAACCCCCCTGCTCAAGCAGAGCCACCCACAGCCAGTTGCCCAGGACTATGTCCAGAGTCATTACCATAGATAAAATCTATCATTAAAGTCTTTAAGATAGACTGTTATTTGTTTAAGCTTACCTGAGGCAATGATCACCTGCAAGAATGCAAATGGATTGTAAAGTTTTTCCTAAGCCCATGTCATCACAAAGAATTCCATGAAGTTTGTATTTATTGAGAAATGCCAGCCAGTTCACTCCATCCTGAAATCAGAAAATAAAAAGAGTGCCTCAAAAGTAAAAAGTGGCTTTTGGCTCATTAATTTTCAGTTCAAACATCTGTATGTTCTATCATCCATCACTGCCAAACTACAAGCTTGTTTCTCACCATAAATGCATCCACTACAGCCCATTCACTCAAAGCAGAGGGGAATAAAGGGAGAAACATAAGCAGCCAAACAGTACAACGAGGCCTGGCTCTGCAGTGGTGAGCTGCCACAGTCAGCCTACGCAAGGCACAGCCCATTGGCCATTCCCTAAGAAAAACGACAGAATCCAGAGAGGGGGAAACCATTAAAAGAAAAACAGTGTAAGTGGCATGCATTACTTAATTTGTTCTTCCTTACCCAGGAGTCCAAGATACACACTGCGCAGCTAAAAACAAAACAAAAAAACAACCCACAAAACCCAGCACCTAAAAACTCCTACCCTTCCGTAAAATCATATTAGAGTAGAACTTGCTGCTCTTTTAAAATAAAAGTATATGCTGTTACCTGCTGGTATTTTCTGAGCTCTGCTTTGATTGGTACTGGAATTTTATAGTTTTCCAGTTTTTTTCCATCCAATAATTGTTCCAGAAAGTGACGTTCTTTAGCTTTCATTCGGATTAATTCTTCAGACATGTTTGGTGGATCTGGTATACCAGCCTAGGATAATATTTTTAAAGCAGTAATTTTAAAGCAGGGCTACAGTACTTAATTCTCACACAGACAATAAGAAAACCTCATACTAGCTTAGACATTTTAAACAAACAGATGGCAAAGATCTGCAATCTTCTCAATTGTATAAATCCAAACTCAGTGCTATACTTGATTCCTTGCAGATCAACTCATCCAGCGTTGTAGGGTGCAAAAGACAAATTCTGTCCCAAAGGGCACACTGAACAGCTTGATACAATCACATAGAAGAGGGGAAATCCTGGTCATGCTTGTAAGATTTTACAAAGACTGAGCTATTCTACCTCTAATCAAAGAGTTTATCTGGCTGGCTAGAGAATCCTTTGACACCCATTTCTCCTTAGCCACAATCTACCATCTAAAGTTAGATGGACTTTTCTCCTACAGATGTTAGTAGAATTAGATCTAAAGTGATACTGAAATCAGAGGTTGAATTCAAGCAGTTGGAAACTACTGGGAAAAAGAAAAACCTGAACGCCTCCAGGTTTGTAGCAGTAGACCTTGGCTTCCTAGGTACTCCCCATACCAGGCCAGAAGCCCAAAGCAGCTACATCTGGGGACCAAATACTCTCAGGCATTCTTGCTTGCTAATAATATACAGTAGCAAAAGAGGCACTGATATTTTCCATCATCACGTCTGTCATCCCAGTTTTCTGGGCCATCTTTAGTTAGCTTTACTTCAAAACCCAAGTTACTAATCACTTAGAGAGGGCTCCTGGCTGAGAAGAAAAACTCTATCAGGTAATTCCACCGTGTATGTGGTGAATAAGGAAGGGGGAAAACTAACCCAGATTTCAGATGTTAGAAGTGCTCCAATAAGGTATTTAAGTACATACACACAGACAACAGCCTACTTGTTCAACTGCTCTTCCTACCCTCCCTTTTACAAGAGCATCTGAAATGTCAATACCATGCCAATTAATTTGGTTCAAGTATACTGTCAACTTGCAGCATGATTACTTATCAATAAAACAGCATAGATGAAGTTGAACCATTCATCTTACAATCCTTCTCTCAGTGATATTTTCATTTTTATGTTTGAATGAATAATGAAATTGAGAATAAAGATGCAGGAAACTGAGCATAGCTAAGTTCTCCCAACTCATTTATTGCTTTTGTTTCCAATTCCTCACAATTAGAAACCAACACAAAAATACAGATTAGAAACTCCAAGCTTATTCAGACCTCTATAACTTTTACTTATCCAGCAGCTGAATTCAGGTCTTGCATTTTAGGCAGTATATAAAATGCCAGCAATAAACACAAAAGACTATATAGACTCTTCGTTTTGTTACAGAACTGTAAGTCATGCTTCAGGGACATGAAATTGAAAGAGTGGAAAGGGTTTTTTTTGTTTTAGTAATACCACTATAACTACTGAAAACTCTCAAGAGTTTGTCTTATGAAACATCTGCAAGACTACCCTAAAAAGTCTTCCCATTTAAAAAAGTAAAACTGTATCCATAAAACACCACTCCGTAAGTTTTTTCACACAAAGCATGTGTGAAACTTTGCCTGTGAAAACTTGACAATAAAATTATTTCAATCTCAAAAAAGGATTCCTTAATAAAGCATTTCCCCATAAAACATCTATTTCCCTAGTCCCTATCAATCTACCCCCTACTCTTTCCACTGAGATGACTCAAACCCCTTTACATTTCTCAATTTAAATTCCTTGTTTGGCCTAACATTTAAAATTGCTAGCATTCAAAAGACTGTCCCACAACAATACTGGTATTTTCTCTCACTATTAATCTCTTTCACTCTAAATTTGCATACTTTAAAGTTTGCGTATTTAATATAGTTCAGTATCTGATACTGAACTTCCTTAACAGGAAAGGGAAGTCCTAAGGGAGTTCTTGAGTAACTATGGAAAAGAAACGTGAATTGATCATGCACATATATACAATTAATAAAACACATATTTTATGTTTTTAAGAGATGCTCACTAAATTCTATTAAAATAGCTTTGGAAAAAAAAATCTAAGCTACATGTATTCCGTAGGATTGTATTTAGATGCCTATGAAGGGCACAGGTGCAAATGGCATTGGAATGAACAGCAGCATGCCAGAAATTAATTTCTACTTTGCTCTTTCAACTTTTTCAACATTTCAGTGTAAGCATACAGAAAGGCCTCCATATAAGGCAGATTGCTAGTTATCAGATTCTAAAGTTCTGTTATGCTAAATTAAAAGTTGAGATAATAAAAGATACTAAACCCATTAAACTGACTTCTTTTTCATCAGAAACATGCAAATGAGTTCTGAACTGTCTTCTATTACCATCTGGTGGTGAAAATAAGTTACTTAGAAGCCTTGTAGTCCTTGAAGTGGAGTATCAGAAAGTGTCTGAGGTATGCAAGTTGGAGGAGGAGTGAGAAACTGAAACAAATCTGTCCTGGTTAAACACTACTGGATCATAATACGCATAGTATTTTGCCCAAACCTGTAGGGTGGGCCTTTTTGATTTTAAGAGCTAGGAATAAGTAACTAATTATCTCCACACTATTTCTATTCCTGTTACTTAATTTTTTCCTTTTAAATCAGTATTTCTTTTTTATGCATTCCTCTTTTTTGTGCATCATGATCTCTGTTGATCACATACACACTGCCACACATACCTCGGGAGAACGCCGAACTCCCAAAACTTCTGAGCCAAAACTAGCAAAAGCAGCATTACACGCAAAAATTAATGAATATTCACTTTATGTACGCAGTTGAAATGAGTTTCTTATAAAAAGAAATTTTACTTTAACATTAATTTAGAAAATTACTACCAGAGGGTCCAATTTTACTCATTTTACATTATAAAGGACACATCTTCAATTATCTGATACGGACTCAACATCTATAAAACCAGTTACTTATTCAGCATT
The DNA here is from genome assembly GCF_964195595.1 of Calonectris borealis. Lineage (NCBI taxonomy): Eukaryota > Metazoa > Chordata > Aves > Procellariiformes > Procellariidae > Calonectris > Calonectris borealis. Next base: position 26,618,303 of record NC_134318.1, read on the forward strand.
TACTAAGCCAGAAGCTTGGACTTTGTGGCTGGTGAAAAAGTGGATACAGGGCAGTTCACATACTCAGTATACTTACAACTTAAGCTTACCTCAAGAGGCATTAGTCTAATTAGTGTTGCAAAGCACTGTGTAGCCATAAAACGTACACTGTCTGTCTGATCACTCATTCTACCCAGAACTGGAACCACTAGAAGAACAATGTATGGAACAATACCAACATCCAGCTGCTCCATTACACCTGGATCAGTTATTAAGGAAATAGTTTTTACCAGTTCAGGATTGTCTGACATCAATATACACCTAGCAGATTTCACACTCAGTAGGTAAAAGTCATTAATACATTACATTCAGATGAACAAGATTTCTACGAACAAAGCAATGGGGGGGTGGGGGGAAGAGGGGAAAAAAAAAAGAGAAAAAAGTCTAATCTACCCAGTTACATTTAGCCCAGTGAATTCCATGGTTTGAGAAACTGAATTACCTCCACCAAAACTTCTTTTGATAGATAAAATAAAGGCAATGGAAATGATGGAAATGAAAGTTTCTTCAATTTCTTGCGTACAGGAGGAAAATAGCTTAACATTTTATTTCATTTCTCCTCCCATTTTTTTCAGGGAACAGTTTTTGTTCCCCCAAATTACGCAACTGCAAAGAGGTTTCTGCATTTTTGAATACTCAAGCAAGGATACATGCAAGTGCTTCAATTGCACCTTCTTGTTTGGTGTTGTCATCTATTGCTCCCAACCACGGTAGAACTTTCTCTAGAAAGATATTCATTGTTTCCATGGTAGCTATTTTGCTCATAACACCTACACAACGAGCAGCCATGTGTCTCACTGCAGTGCTGGGATGTTGAAGGCACATATAAAGATGAGGCAAATGCTGTATTAACTGAACAGAAGAGGGTGGGGAAAAAAAAGGTTAATATGAATTATAAGCAAATTACTGTATTATTTTGAAGTAAACAGTCTTTTTAAGTCACTCTTGCCTCCCAAAGAATACTTGAAATGGCTCCTTAACAAGATCTAATTGTTTAGAACAGAAAAATTGTTTCAGAAGAAAAAGACAATTGAACTTTGAACAAGTATTACTCCCCAATACAGTTAAAATTCAGAGAGTAACAAAATGTTTAGGCTTTTAGTCAAAATGCAGATTAAAGAGGCCCTTGCTAATTAAGGATGTGTTTCACACTGGAAAAATACAGTACTAAGTACTCAGAACTTTTTATAAAAAAAAAGAATTACTGCTTAAATACAGATACATAGATTAAAGAATTCCTTCCAGCTAGCAAATTTGTCCTGGACTCATCCCATTTATGTTTAGGCAGACAAATTATCCATGGTGGGAGTCTTACTAACTCTGTGTGACAAGACAGACACCCAGAAGAAAATTCACATCTTCCCAAGCGGGTATGTGTGTACATACATGTCTTTTTTTCATCAGCACAAACACATTTTTATGTCAGATATCTTAAACAGATGGTCAGGTTTTTCCTAGTGTGGAAGTCCTTAAGTATTAGCTTTGTTGAACCAATTCCACCCTCCTTGACTTTCTGTGATTTTTTTTTTCCCTCTGAAACCTGTATACAGTATTAACATCCCCAAAATTGACTACATCAACTACACACTATATATATATATAAAAAAAATACTGTATATATAAAAAAATCTTTCCATGTCATATGTTAAATTCACTCAAAATCACTTCAGTATTTTATTAAAATAGATAAGAAACAATTCCATATGTTCCATATGAATTTTCTCCATCTGCTCAGAATTCTACAGCCATTCCTTATGCTCATCCCTTCCCATCATATCCTTTCCAGACAAAGTTCTGGCCTACGTATTCCTTGCATGGGAGCCGTTTCATTCATTTTTATCATCCTGTTGCCCTTCTCTATACCTCTTCCAGTGCTACTATATTTATTCTGAAATATAGTACTGCAGATAGGCTAGTACTAAAAATTGTATTCAGATGCAGGCATAATGGTGACTTTCTTGTTCTGTTTCTTTCTTAACTTTCTGTTGTTTTTTTAACCAGTATTTTACATTCAGCTGATACTTTCACAGAACTATCTTAACTCCAGGATCTCTCTCCTGAGTAGAAATAGTCAGTTCAGAGCCTACTACAGCATGTAAGATGTCAAGTCTTTTACATTGAGTGGTGGGTAAAAAGAAATAATTTAAAAAATTAATCAAATCCAGTCTACTTGGGGGTAACTGAAGTCTACCATAGTTTTTTGATCCCCTGCACAGGGAGCCTGTTCTCCATGTTTAGGAAATCTGGAATTAGAATAAAGCAGAGTTGAAATGCTGATTTCAATGTTACATAACAGCATAGATATTATCATAACCCAAACTTTGGACACAATCTTGTTTGGGCATCTCATCCAGAAAAGGGTAGGCCAAGTCTAAATTGTAGGTAGGTGTTTGCTTTTGAGATTTATTCTACAACCTGCATAAAAAAAAATACAGAATTTAACATCTTATAGGACACAGGGAAAAAATAGCTTTGAAGTGTAACAACTTAACTGTTGAAGATAGAAGGCTATGTCTTCAGTTTATCAAGACTAGGATACAGGACTTGGAGAACAGGCAAGATAGCAAGTGCAATAAAAACACCATTTGAGCAAAATTAGAAAAACATCTAAAAAGAAGCCTTACAAAACAAAGATTTAAAACAGTGGCAATGAACAGACTTCATTGCTTCATACAAAAGCTGCTTTGGAATATAATTACCAGAGGATGTAGCTGAGTATCCATTGAAGCTGCTGTTGTTTCAAAAACCTGTAAAGAATTTACTAGCTCCTGGGCAGGAGCATCTCCTTTTTCCAGTAAGGACTTTCGATCTGTTAAAAACAGAAAAGGTATTCAGTTTAAGACTGACATACTGCACCCAGCCTACCAGCCCCACCAGCTTAAATCAGAGGTATAATTACCAAAATTATTTATGTGAATGTTGTTCCTTAATGAACCAACCATTGCATCCCAGAGATGTGGCAATCCCGTTGCCATTTCAGCACCAAAATGTTTAGCTATAGTAGATAAGGCAAATTCAGCTCCTCTTCTCTGTACAACATAAGGTTTCTGAGCCTAGAATTAAAGAATTTAACAAAGTACAGATACATTTAAGAATACCAATTATTTTCAAGGAGGCTTCCATTGTTATATAGACATTCAATTCTGACTGTGTTTATAGCTACCTACAACACATCAGTTCATTGATTTTTTTCTAAGTTTTTTTTTTTATACAGGTAAAAAATGAAAATCTTTTATAGCAGATTATTTAAATCCTGTAAGTTTGGGGATTTTGTTGACACAGGCCCATTTCAGCAAGAGGTTTTCTAACTCATTCCAGTTCCAGAACCTCAGATATTGCCAATATAGGGCACACCAAGAACAGTAGCATGCTAGCAAAACTTCCCAAACCCAATACTTGATTTGTTATTAAGCCCCTTCTCTTGCTCCCACCCTCTTCAGAAAGTGGAATTGATAAAAATCACTTTAACAATTAAGAACGAAATCCACAACATTGTTTAGGAATCACAGTCCTGACTAGGATCTTATTAAAATGCACTGAACTTTTATATGAATAAAATACTAACAAAAATTTTAGCATATCAAGTGTGGAAGTCACACGTACATCGTAAAGCCAGTCATATTTCAAATACTGTTCTTAATGCTTCACAGCTTCCACTGTGCATCAAGATGACCAACACTAAACATGGGTAATGGGACACAATCACAGCACAGTTTGTGGAAATCCATTTGCATGGATTTTTATTGAGATATTCGTATCCTATACTAAATGTAAAATACTTCAGGAGTATTAATTTTCTTAATGACACACTGAAGATTTTAAACATCATCATCATCAACTAACATATGCTGCTTGCATTACAAAATTTTATGTCAACTCAGCTCTCATGAAAAGATCCTGGCCATCCCTATTATAATGCTATCAACTCCAGTGAATTCAAACTAATGGAAGGAAGGGGTGGGTGTGCAAGTTGCAAATGCAAGTTTTTGAAATTTACCTCATCAAGTTCTGTAGGAATGCTTCCACTGCTGCCAGTGGGGAGATCTGCAATTGGGGCTTTTGGAGCTTTTGGAGTAGGACCTCGCCGACTTGTGATGGCAAAAGCAGCTTTCTGATGTCTGTACAGTGTAATTATTCCCCTGTGCTTAGTAACTGTATGATGCATCCCATCTTTATCAGAGTTGGGCCCTAAAGGAAAAAAGAGAATAGCTGACAACAATTTAAGCTGCGGTTTAAAACATAGGTGGAAGTGATAGCTACCTGCAAGTCATCTGCAGATCTCAATGTGCTTTAAAAAAAAGTTAGTGTCATCGTCCTCAAGGGTGGAAAAAATTTAAGTGCAGAGTAGAGTTACTCTGTTAAGAGCACATTACAGACTTGGCAAGAAAATCTAAGTGTGCAAACTGCCACATAAATTCTTACTCAGCAAGAAATACAGGTAACAAAATTTCAGTCAAATATAAAAAGTTTGCACAAGTTTTTTTATATAAAACAACATATTATGGTCTAAAGTTTATTTAAACTTATGTTCTGTGTCCTTTACAAACAGTTCAAGACTTCTATCATGATACAATAGCAGATGCCATCAGTATCTTTGGATTTGTTCATGTTTCTGTTTATGCTAATCAGCTTAATTTTCAGTCAGATAGGAACGTTGTTCTACTCTGAGACGAAGGAGGACACATTCATTAAGAAAAAGTAAAATGTATAATGGTCAAACCTTAAAGCAGGTTAGAATCTTTGAGAGTATTAAGGTCTTAATTTGTGTTGTTCATTCAATCCATATATTTTTAGCAAAGGACAGTCATTTAAAGAAAATCCATGACCATAGTGTGCACAGGATTATTTGTTCATTTCAAACACTGTCCTCATCTTTTGTTATCTTACTATTAGTCTGTGGAACATAACACAAGTCAGACTTTTTTCTAACAGGCTACTCTAATTTCCATACTGATTCAATTTCAATGAAAAGCTTCATAACACATGTAAATAAAAGGTGATCACAGATAGTAATTGAACAACAGTAAATAACTGAAAATTGGAACACAGGTCTTTTATACATAAAGGTTCTGAAAACTATACACATCATTAGTTGCACACAGTGTGTAGTTTAAGATACCTAAATGAAATTATTACTAATAAAGACTCAGTTGCTGACATTTGAAAAACACTGAAAACAAGACTCACTCAAATACTCATTTTAACAGTTCAGAGACAAGCAGACATATTTTAAGAATCCTGGCAGTCTTAGGTATCATACCTTTTGAGTTTTCATGGCTACTCTGAGGCTGTGCAGGACATGCTGCTAGTGGGGTAAGATGTGGATCCACACAGAGGGAGTTGCAGAGATTTTTTATAATCTTTGAGTTGGGACAAGGAGATCTTGTTGTACACTGCTGAAGTAACTTCGCTATACATGAAGCCACATAGTTTTGTACAAGTGTATTCTCCTCTTTTTTGATAGCTTCCATTAAGGGTTTTATAACAGGATTTAGTTTTTCTGGGAGTTGCTGCAAGTTCACAACTGCACATGCAGCAAATGTATGGACTCGCAGATGCAACACTTGCCATTCTTGATTTGTTTCTGTAACAGTCATTTGGACTTGTTGTCGTTTACTGTCCAACTGTTGTAGAACTTTAGGATTCAAAGTAAAGGATGATGTCACTTCATTGAAAACAGAAGTAACCTAATAAAAAGGAAGAAGGAGTTACAAATCTGTTTCCTTTACTGTAAAATGGGATATCCTCTGAAAATCGCAGTTTTCATGGCAGAACACAAGTCACTTCACCAGGTTATCATCTCCATTTTCCCAGCAAATAGCAGGAAATGCTCCAAAATGTAGTTTCTGGAATCTTGAACTGCAGCTCAAGGGGAAAATCAGGCATATTATGAACATTTCAAGTCTAGATTCCCAAAGCTAGAAGAGGAGTTTACGTACTCCTCCAAATTTAGATTGTCCTATATCTGCCAGATATATCCAGATATTCTGGCAATACGTAAGCATATGACAGATAAGCAAAGGAGAATATGCTATGAATACAAGAGGCCAGAAAGGATGTGCAAGATCCTGTGCATGAAGTTGTTTCTAAACTGATTTTCTTTTGAGGAAAGAGACTGGGATAAAAATCTAAGGAAGAAGTCAGCCCAACACTCACAATTAGCTGACTACTGTTGCTTAAATCTTTCACAGGAAAGATATTAAAAGCAATGTGGAATCATGGAAATGCTGAACTTATTTACTGATAGGATAGTTAAGGCTCCTAAGTACAGGAAAGATGACAGCTGTTGAGAGGATTAGTCGGGGGGGGGGGGGAGTGTGTGTTGGGTTTTGGGTTTTGCCTTTTACTTTTAAATGCTCAGGTCAAGTCTTTCAACTATCACACTTGTACTGCTTCATTCTATAGATACCTCAAGTTCTACTCCACATGACCCTGGAATGACCAAGGGATGCAAAAAATATCACTAGCAAGGAGGAGCACAGGGTTTTTACATCTAATGCATGAAGACCCATACTACAATGCAGCGTAGGTTTGGTGTCTGCATTTCCAGAAAACTTGAAGAGTTGAAAAGGGAGCAGAAGACAGCCACAGAAAATAGCAAGTAGTTATAGAATGAGTCTTCTAATCCAGAATGGGTATCTTTGGAAAAAACATGCATTGGTCAAGCAGCCCTATTACTAGACTCAAGAGTAAACAGTTGAGGTATATGTAAACTCCTGTACTTCACAGACTATGAGCTCACATGATTCTGTCTGGCTTTACCTTGGAAATTCATTCATTTTCGATGGTAGCCATAATCACACCAGCTGCCAAAATTCCCTCAGCCCATATACATAATTATCTATAACTTTAAAGATATGTTGAAATTTCCAAGTTAAGCTACTGCATGTTACTACATAAATACTACCATCTGAGAATTTCAAGATCCATCATGCTACAGTCATCATGGCCATTATTGTACAAACTTAAACCTTCTCTTGCTCTTACCCTTATCCTCAGCATCCCAGTTGCATACACAGACACATCCAGGATCCTGATCCTCCTCCTCCCTGCCCCAAGCTGCATCACATCCATCACCATTCCTTCACCCCCCCCCAAATCTATACACCCCTCCCACCCGAGTCCCCTTTTATTTTGCAGGCTCTCAAATCCACAAGCTTTTCATTTACATCCTACCTCATCTATCCATACTCATCTTTCTCTCTGCTTAAGAAGCCAGTTTGGGGTTGGAAGAAAAACCTTTTAGTTTGTTGCCCCAATATTATCAGCTCTATTTTTGCTTATAGAGCTTTTCCTGTCAAGACAAACTTTTATTATCACATGTAACTCTGATGTTTTCAGATTAAAAAAGACAAAACAATTGAACTGCCAGGAAAAAAACACTTTAAAACACATGGCTGGGGGTTCGGAGGGGAGTTGTTCTAGAATTTACACAGTTTATTTACTAGTCTTTTGACAGTGGTTTTGAAGGAGTTCCAGCCTGCTTTGTTTTCTTCTGTGTAGATTTCAATAGTGAATCTACACCTGGAATCAGAACACTGATTTCTGCTAAGTATCTACCTTGCATTCTACTCCATTTTTGGCATAGTCTGTAAACACCACAGGGGAAGTCGTAAGTATCTATTACATATCTCATGTCAAAGCATGTGTAAAGTCACATTATTTCTGAAAGTTACTGTGTAATAATTATGCTGAAGATAAATTTCAAGACAGGAATAGATCTGAAGGAAGGGCAGGCATGCCTCCACTTACCAGCTCATTAGCTTGATCTATTGTAAATACACTGCAGTTTACTCTGTTTCCAATGTCAATGTGTGCATCAGCTAACAATGAGATGAGTTGTTTACATTCATTCTGCATTCGTGTAAAAGGAACAGCAATTTCATCATAATAGAGATGTTCAGAAAGGACGCCAAGTAAACGAGGTTGCACACAAATGGCCACAGTTCTACACTCCTATAACAGGAAAAGACATAATTTGTATTTCTGAGTAATCACAATTTCTTTTGTTTGGTTTTGGGCACTAAATAGCACAATCTAGCTACAAAAAAATCCAGCTTCCAGAGGGACCATTAACATTTGTAACCCAGAATATTAAAGATTATAAACAAATCTTCAGTCTGCCACTAGAACAGAAGTGATAGTGAATACAGGGAAGACAGTCATGTTAAAAGGAAGCGTTGACCTTAAATAACATGCATCTTGAGAATAATTTATTTGTAGAAGATATGTGAACATATTTACAGATTCATAGTTCTGACAGTTGGCTTTTAGCTACCTAGTAATGTATTCCTCCATTGTCTAACAATCAAGAATTTAGTATTTAGATGTATAAACACCATTTTAGCTTATCAACTGAAATTTCATTTCAAGCTAAGTAGCAGATGACAAGCTGTGGATTAAGACAATAAGTAAAATTTATTTTTGCTGCAGAAACATCCTACCTTTTGCAAGGCTGCCCACTCACAGATTACTAATGCAACACTAATCCTCTGCAAGGCAGATTTAGAATTCAAGTGGAAGAGCAGTAGCTGAGCTAATGATTCAGCCGGCTTTATTTCTTGAGTAACAGTATTTACACCTGGGTCACAAATGCAGCAACAAAGTGCTCCCAGCAACCTGACAAAAGGAGAAAGAACAGTCACTTCAGTGTTACAATTACTCTGCAATTAATGATTCAAAATGAAGATGCCAAAAAAGTCTACATAATTAGCTTTTGGCAAAAACACTATATAATGAAAAAGATAAATTGCTTTTAAATATTTTTTTCAGATTTCCAGTAAACTGACTTTGCTGCCATCATCCGAGCTCGCATGACAACATAATCCCTGGTTGCTGGATCTTCTGCAATGCTGTCTGCCCCAGCAATATATTCCTGAATCACTTCCTTATTCTGGGTTTGACCTTGACGCAGTTTAGCACCTGCCTTTTCCTATGGAGTAAAGTTGGGAGAGGTTGAAAGTAAATGTGTTTGTAATAGAAAAGATGAATTCATATTCCATAACATTTCCGATAACCATTACACCCTGCAAAAGTTGGACTAAGCCAGAACGTTTCTTGCATAACAGACTTCTTAAAGTAGTTCATCATTGTAAATTACCTCTCCACTGATAGTATTCTATGGTCCTATTAGATGTATTGTATGGTTCCTTCACTATAATATTAAAACTAATACTCAACATACGGCTGATAAACGGAGTCCACACAGAGCAAAAAGGAAACCTCTTTCAGCACGTTTTCAGAAATAACACAACGCTTTTAGACTTAACTCAGTCCTGCAAACAGACGGTTTTGGAACCATAATGGTTATGGAACCATGTAAATAAAGACTTCATAAAGTATTCACAGGGAGCATGCTACATGACAGAACTTTGAATTCTCATGGATAACCTGACAACTATTTTGCTCTACAGACTTGAGGTTTGTAAGATGGGTTACATTGAGAGTTGTAGAAAGGCACCACCACTCCCCTCTAACACCTTTAGAATGTGTCTTTACATACAGCTAATCAACTTCCTACTTTCCCCAGAACAGTTGGTGAGGTCACATTTCACTTACTTTTGATCTGGTTTTGACTTCTAGCAACATGTTTAAGTCAATGGGCAAATGAGATGGCTGCATCATTAAGCAGAGCCAGGCTCCCATCCACGGACAAGCAGCTGCAACCACATACTGTACAGATGCCTTGTTTAACAGTTCCAGCCATACCTTGGGAAAGAACCACAGGGGAAATCATGACAAATTTGTATGTGGCCTAGGTAAGATCATATATATGCTGATAAACTGTAAGAACCATCCTATTCTCCTTCACTCTATAGTAAAGCATCAAATAGGCTAACTACGAAATAATTAACATGAACACGCTGTTCTTTATCTGCACAAAAGCGCAGAGGATATGAAAGAGCAGAATACACAAACACTACATATCTAGGTCATGAGTCATGCAAATACCTTGTGAATAAGATCCAGAATTTCCTGGTTGCTTTCTAAGATACAAAATTGAAATATGTGCCTCAACATGTCTTGCAGAATTGGCGTCAGCCATGTTGAAGAGCTCTGAAACAAGGATATCATATGATCAAGTAGATTCCAGTATGTATCATAGTAAAACACTAATAACACTGATTCTTACCTGGTCTTGGGTAGACAGCAGTGTGAATAATGTTTCCAGTGCTGCTTTTCGCACAGAAGATATAGTATGATGCAAGAACGGCCACACACGTGGGACCAAAACTGTGAGTGATTGCTGAATGCTAGTACATCAAGGGGAGATGTAGAGGCAGTGACAGGGAAAAAAACCAAACACACAGAGGCAAGTTAATTTTCTTTATCCTCAGTTATAAAGTTTTATCCAAAAGAAAGCTTTTTAAAAAAGAGAAGTATTATTGCATATGCTGGGTGATTTTAAGTAAGGATCAAGTTACTACAGCTTAAACATTTAAAATAGTTTCAATCAGTATCTTTTTTCAGGAAAATACTGTTTTTTCTTACTGGTATAAAGAACTAGTCGATTCAGGCATGTATTTTTACTGCATTGTTTCCCAAGATTATACTTTGGGCTTTGTTCAACTATTTAGAAAAAAGTTTTTTTTGTTTTGGATTTATTATTAGGGATTTATGAGTTTAAAAATAATTAAAAACAAGCTTGAATCTTTTGTGCATGAACTTGCACAGCAACTGATGCAAGTAGTACATGCTGAATCAAAGATGGCATTAGTGACAAAACTTCATTCTTAATTTTGGATTTGGGCAAGAAAACAGCTTCAGCAGTGACAATCATACAGGATGAGAAAGACAAGATGTGTAAAGCATCTACCTTAAATGCAGATGCTGTGCATTTACCATGTGTAGTATGTTAACATTTTTCGTAGTAACACACAATTCCTTTAATTTGACAGAGTCCCAAACAGAGAGGAACTAGGCATTGTCTTCAACCAGTCACAGAATTACTGGTTGTACTATTGATGTGAATTTTCAAGTCTGTAGTTTTCTTTAGAACTGTTCCAATAGTAAACTTCTACAGGTACAGGCATGTGTTTTAATGTACACAGTTTGCTCTCTTGTTTGGAGTTTGTTGACGAGGAGCAGACAAACAAGAAGTTTATGGTAAGGACCACCATATCAGGGGAGCCACTATCCTTTACTAAAATACCCAAGATGAATGGCAGGGGAGGGGGAAGGCACATATAAATAATGTCTAGTACCATTTAATTATTTTGTTGCCTTTTACTAATATAATGAAAATAGAAGCACTGTCCTAACCTTCACTTTAAGGAAAAGCAAAAGTAAAATTAAAATACTAATTTAAATCAAGCATCTCCTGGGCACATGATTTGAAAGCAACTTTGATTATTCCAATTTGAAAATAACTGGACAGTCAAACCAGCAATACTGAAGCAGTACTAATTAAATAAAAAGTTACCTGCATTTGCGGACCTGAGGATAAGTCAGAAGGGAAGAAAGAAGGATCATGATACTGTTTGTGGAAGCTGTCAAGTCATCCAATTCCAGAAGTGCATCCCACAAGGTATTAAGAATAAAAGGCACCTACACAAATAAGAAGAGGTTATTGTTAAAAAAAAAAAAAGGAAAATTCAAGCGCTTCCTCTAAGCATTATTTTCTTCACTCAGACCAAAAGTGAACTTTTCAATCAGAATTGATGGAAAACAATTCAGTCACCTTCTGAGACTGAAGTTGGACTAGGCTTTCCACTACTGGTACTAAAGATGCTGCAGCAACAGCTCGGACATCATCATCCAGATCTTGGAGACCTTCAATTATTGCAGGCAACACTTTAGGCAATAAAGTGTTGATCATGTCCTGCCAAAAAGATCAAAAGCATTTTTAAACTTAAAAAGCATATATGCCCCAAACAACTAAGATATACTCTGAGTGTGTGAATAAACCTGTTACATAAAACAGAAGCTGCAGGTCCAAGACTATAATCTAAATATTGTAAGTTACTATTCATGAAGTAAAACCTAGGTTATAAATCTGAATGAACTGTAACTCAGCTCAGTTTTGGTGTAAACAAAGCTCAGTGTTGCAGAATAAATACCATGAAGAGACTAAACCTCTAAATGTAGCACTCAGCTCTCTTAACCTCGCATGTGAAACTATCATTAAAATCAGGCAAGCATAGCCTCTATTTACAATGTTTTGTGCAAGTAACTCATCAGGTTACAACAGTACAACTTTGCCGTATACCTGCAGATTTCTGCAGCCTGAATATAAAAATGCAGTCACACATGTGCAAGTGAGCTTGCTTTATCATACCTATCTACTGTTCAGCCACATCCTCAACTTTGAGCAGAGCTTTTTGTTCCAAAGCTCTCTGCTATTTGTCCTGAGGCTTATTACCTGACGTACTGCCAAAGCGTACTTTATTCCTAGGAGACCACCATGTCTCACTTCCCACTGTTCCTGTGTAAGCAGCTTCAGGAGAACATCCACAGTTTTATGAACTCCAGTCTCATTCATATGTTTCAATACTACTCCCAAAGTCTGAGCACAAGTCTCACGTACCGGTGCTACCACCTAGGATAAAGTAAATAATAAAACAAATATTTCCGTATGAAATTTGACTTAGGAAAAAACCAATATGAGTAGAGTCAAATGACCAAAACTGCTATACAACCAAGGTGAAATTTAGGTATCAGCTACTTTGTAATAAGCATCAGTGAGCAGTTACAACAGGCACATGCAGTAGTGCTGTACAAAGCATAGCTGATCTGCTGCAATATTATCTCCTGCAGAAGCCTGCTGATATACCTGTTCACTCAGAGACAACTTACTTCATCTGAAACAAAGTCTCCAAATCTGTCTAATGCAAACACACAAAGAAGTCTAATAACCAAGTCTTCTAGCCACTCCTGATGCTGCTGAATCATCTGTAAAAAGAGAAAAATTCAACACCTTCACTATTTATTCACAGAGGATTTCTGATATGCTTGCTTTAGCTAAAATTTATATAAAGAGTATGACAACATATGTTTAAATTGACTGAATATAGTAATCTTGCACAGACAATCAAGGCAAAATAGTCAGCACTAATTCAGCTCACCTGGCTTATTAAAAACTTTTTTTTTTAAAAAACACAAAGTACCTTTGCCAAAAGGCTAGAGAGCACCTTGTAAGGTAGACAGATAATTTTATCCCTACACAGCACACATAGGTAAGGCCATTCAGATGCTCTATATTGACTAATGTCAACACATCCTAGGCAAATCAATTGTGTTTGAAGAATATTTACAAATAAACTATGAAGCAGTACTTCCCTGTGGGAGACCCAGTGAAAGGAACTCGCTCTTCAGCCATGTCTCCTCCAGACTTAACAAAGCAATTTAGACCAAGCTTGTCTTAAAGCTCTGGCCTCTGTTAGAGGCCCAATAGCTCTGTAACTCAATTTCAGAGCAGAAGCCCCATAAAAGCAACTGCTCAGGCATCATCTTTCTCATCTCCACTGTTTGCCTATAAGATCACCAATTCCCTTGAAAACTATCATTTTAATAAACAAAACTTTCATTATATTACAAATATTCCCATACATGTCAAAGAATTATAGCCTGCATATAGCATACACAGCAGCCCTTGAAACTAGCCTGGAGTACACATACTCTTTCCATAAATAGTTAAGAAACTGTTTAAAGTATCTTATCATTGCAGCGTGTGTTTTTATTACCCTGCAATCTCCATGGAACAAATACTACTCCACATGGAAGCAAGGAGAGAGAGCAGTTTTTGCTTTCCCTATATACAAATTATCTGAAGTAGCTTGATTTACATTTGATAGGTGTATATGTATATCCTCATTCTTCCACACACTCTGTACCACAAGCTCTCCCAGCTGCTTTTACAGCAGGGAAGTCAGTATGAATCTGAATGAGATTCACTATTAGTAAACAAGTTATTACTGTCAAGATATTTTTTACAAGTGGTGTCCTTTAAAGAGACTATTTAAATACTTTTTCTCATAATAACAAAGCAAGCAGATCAATAGAGTCCCCTTACTATTTAAGTGAATAGAATTAGATGGTCTGAGACACTTCACTGGAGTTACATAATGAACTTGTCAATTCTGTTTCAGCACACCCTTACCATGACCTGAAAATAGTATTTTCTAGTATGGAAGCTAGTGTTTAATAACTTTACACACAGCCTATATATTAATGGCTGCTTATACAGTAGCATTTTTTGCACGGGCCTTTTAAAAAGAATGTAAGCATTTCATCAGTGCATACAGTGATTTCATCCAAATTATTCTGAGCAGACAAATTTCATGGTTTATATTCCCCCAGATCACCCACCTCCTGCAAAGCTTAAGTATTTTAAGAAGTCTGCTTTCTAAACTTCATTTAAGTAACATATTAAGTCTACACAACAGGAAACTTACCTCTTCTAAAGAGCTGTCTCCCATTTTACCACCGCTTTTACCATGAGCTTTAAGTATCTCTCTCAGTCCAGTACCTGCACCATGTCGAACCTAGAGAAGTGAAATAAAAAGTCAATTTTTAAATATTCAGGAACAGAAGATAAAGAGCACACTGGGTAACTGAAACACTACTACTTTATTCTTAATAGAGACGTTTCAAGTGCTGCAGAGTTAGTGGTACTTAGACTTGTGGGAAAGGGTAATATTTTATTAGATCAAATCATACACTTAAAATACTAATCTGTACAAAACCAACCTGCTTTTTCCTAAGTATTTGCCAGCTTACGGACAGAAGCAATTAAGAATTGCTTCTATTTTCTAACACAGAAGATATTGTTATCATATTTGTAGTAATGTAGCCAACAAAGACAGTTTTCATTTAGTTTTACCCCACTATGTTGTAAGACAGTTTTCAGAGAAGGAGCAACTAGAAGGTATTACTGTTTTTAGTACATTTATAAGCTAAAGAAAAGCAGTATTGTTATATTTCTTAAACACTTTATAGTTCTCTTTATATTATACATTATATTTAATTTTCTCTACAACTCTTTATATTTCTTAAACAGAGTTTGGATCCCCACTGGATATTTTGGGGTCTGCAAAAGAAATTTCTGAGAAGAAATTTCTACATAGCTTACAAACCTGCCTTGCTTGGCTAAATATTAAAAAATAAGTGAACAAGTGATATGGGAAAGGAAATTATAGCCACTTGTATGTTCCCACCAAATATGAACAGTTGAACACACTAGGAAGAGTTTTGGAAATGACATAAGACCAGTAGAAAGATGTGCTACAGACACACCTGTTTCTGGTATTTTTGATACATAACTGGACTCGTAATTGGCTAATCAAGCAAAGCCCACTCAATAGATACAGAGAAAGTTGCAAAAGCAAAGTTTTGAACCGGGTTTTCATTGAGAGGCCTTTACATAGGTTAGAGCAGAACTTACTCTTTTTTTTTTTTAAAGGGCACTTCATATATATGCTTGTTGCTAGCAAAAAATTATTGTATTTCATTTCATGATAGTAAAAACTAGAACTGAGGAGCTGGTAGGTCCTCCCTTAATCGGAGTATCTTAGATGAAATGCAAGCATACGCATCCCCGTATGTACAGCTCAGTGGCTGTTGGTAAAAGTTACAAGCAAGCCAATAAAAGCCAGCTAGAGAGCCTAGTCTTAAAATCCTAATTGTTCATAATACGCCAATCATTTGCTTATTTGGTCCAAAATTGCTTATGAACTAGTTTTTACAAGCTAAAAGAGGAAGACTTTGCTAGTTAACATCTCAGCTTCTGCAAACACAAAACAGCAAGACAGACAAATGTACAAAGGAAATACCAGTAGTAGGATTCATCTTGCCTGACTTCAGCTGCCTCTAAGCTAGGCAAGCAGTCTGAACCAGTTATCCAGGCTGCCTCTAGACATTGCAAGAAGATGCCAGAGGGCCATTTTATAAACATGTATTTTAAGGTAGTTTAACCTGTTTTTCATCCAGAACATACCGTAATAATGATTCTGTATTGATCTACTTCCTTAATTGTGTGCGCCCTATATCAAATGTACTAAGAAAGCTATGAGAATGTCCGTATTCCAGAAGACAAGTGGACTTTGGCTTCAACTGCAAACAGCCTGCTTTCAAATAAGGTGAGGCTTATTAGCTCAGATGCAGGAATGTGCCACACAAATATAATCATCCTTTTTCTGGGCCCAAAATAATTGTTCTGGCTGCATAGGATCTATCTGTTTCCAAGTTTGAAGTCAGTATGGGCAGAGCCAACTTGCTATCACTGAAACTGTGCAACAGATATACCTAAGTATGTTATAGTCGGTGTTAACGTTTAATCTTTCAAAAGATCAACTTTATTAAAAAACTGAAGTTAGTCGACAACAGTTATTTCCATCTTCTGCTCAAGGAAGCGAGACTATTGTCAGCTACTTCATATTTTTGCTTGGAACTGATATCAAAGTTTGTGGAAAATAGTATAAGAATTGAATAAAAGGGTGAGCAGAACAGGTTTTGAATCTTGAAAATAAGTTGTCTAGGCAATCAAATAAATAGTTTTTGTAGTTGGTATTTACTATCATTCTAAAAAAGTTAATAGTTCCTTTTTATTAACGAAGAGAACAACTAATGATTTGTAGCCTACCCCCTGTTACCAAAGGATTGATTCCCCCTGCTTTTCTACTAGCTTAGCATTAGACAAACATGCCACTGTTGTCAGCAAGACTTGCACAATATTCCTCAAACTCTTGATGAATCCAAGCCTGTTTTAATTGCTTCATCCTTTTGACCATATATTCATGTGCTTTTATTTTGCTTGAATTTCAGTAGTTCCAGAAGTCTCACTTATAATCACTACTTTCTGTATCTTTCCTGCTCTCCACTTGAGTATACGTTACACATCTGTTTTCATTTCCCCTTTAAATGAGTCTTAAAAACCACTTAAGTTCTCTTAGGGACATGGTTTAGTGGGCATGGTAGTGTTGGGTTGACAGGTGGACTCCATGATCTTAGAGGTCTTTTCCAACCTTAATGATTCCATGATTCTAAAAGCAGATTTGTCTTCTCTATGTAATCTGTGTTTACAATTGATGTAATTTTTAATATCTAGCAAAATGCTCAAGTCTTACGCATACAATTTTTGTGCTTCTATTGAAGCCTTTTTTTTAATCTATAGTTACACCTTACATTCTGCATGTATGTCTTACCTCCCAAGAAGGGTTAAAGAGATCATTGCACACCTCTTCACAAAAGCTTTCCAGAGGCCATTCATTTGCCTAAATTTATAAAAAAGTTATTAAGTACAAGATTAAAAGAGAAAGGGATCAGGAGAATGCTTCTTATATTGTACGTCATTTAGATATGTGAAGATAACAAAGACCTCCAAAAGCTTAAGTATTTTTCTTTGTTACAGGACAGAATTGGGGAAAAAAAAAAAGAAATAACTTTCTTCCACACTTCAGGAACTTTGCTGATTGGCACCGGATCTTTTAAAAAGCTTATGAAGTTTGTCTTTTAGTAGTGTAACCTCTTCTCTATGGTAATTAATTTTGATGTTCTGGAATTCAGCCTCCCTTTAGGAACCATGTTAAGGCAGAAAATTAAGCAAAGTTTCTTATCCTCCCCAGTGATTCTTTAAATTTATGAACTTTGCCTTTGAAGAACACAATAGGCAAGCCTCAGTTTGAAATTACACTACATAATCAAATTGGGTCAATTAATTCAGTAATAAACACCACCCTTGTCACAACACATTCCACATTTTTGAAAACCAGAAGCAATATCCACTATCCCAAAATTTCCTCCAAGGAAACTGACATGGCTGTGGAAAGGAAATTATGATACCAAAATTAGTAAGTTCACACCATCACAAACACAAAGCATTTGAAAGGCTAGCAAACCAGTAGCTATTCAGCCTGCAGTTATCATTAATCTCTCAAATTTATTTTTCAATCATTGTTTTGCAAATAAGAATTTCATTACTAAGCTATGTTTGGAAAAATCTTCTTTCTGTAGAATAGAGTCTAATGAAGATAAAGTCTCTTCAAATAAACTTCTATGTATCATTTGCATTCTAGTGTAGCATTTCTTACAATTTTTTCAGCTCTTCAATCTATTGAAACAGATGCAAGTTTTTCTAAGACTAAGGTAATTATTTAAATCTTCAACTACTAAAGACAGAACTTAATTCTAAATTAAGCCTAATTAAAGTAAGGCAAAGATTAAATAAAGTGTACATATACATTTAGATCAAATTATTTATGTCTCAGTCCAATCCTATCATCTAAGTGTTCAGCAGAGTTTTACAATTTAATACCCCGGTCTGACACCTGTAATCCACCTACTCAGGTTCATTTGGGTCACAAACTGCTGCCAATGGCTTAAACGTGTTTTCTTCCTCAATGCTATACACAGTTTGAAGCCCACTTGCTTCATTACATACAAAAGTAAGCAGGCAATGGCATTCTTTACTCCATTTCTCTTAGTGCTAAAATGACTGAAGAATTTAGGAGTATAAAGGAGTTTTGTTTTACATTACTCTGCTAAAAAACTGAATGATCATTCCTGCTAACAGCAGAACAATACATCATACCTCTTCTGGAGCATTTTCTACCAATGTTTTTGAGTCTGTGGCAGGCTGGTTGATGACAACATTTGCAACTTTTCTTCTCTTTTCTTCTGGTTCCCCATCAGTGCTATCATTGCTGAGAAGGAACAAGTATAAGTTTATGAACTGAAAGTATGCTTTAGAGGAAGTAATTACTTCTACAACTGAAGTCTCAGATACAATGAAATGTGGCAAGAATACAAAACAAAGAGGTTTAACACCGCAAATATGCAAAATAGGTAAGTTTACACGTAAAAAAGTTCAGTGAGGAGACAAGCAGAATGTCCAGACAGCTGGACATTTGGGACAGACAGCTGTACCAAATTGGCAATCCTTCTCAGCCTTTTCCAATAAATACAGAAATTCTTAAATAAAAATCAAGGAAAGATAATTTTGTTTACTGCTTGTTATAAACACAGTAGGTACAATAATATGTCACTATAAATTACAGTGGGGATCACTGCATACATCAGAAAGTTATATCTTAAATTTTTAGTTATTGATTATCATCTTAAATCCCGCATTTTCATGCGCTATTCTCAAGCCATGTTTAATAACAGGGACAAACCACAAATTTTAACTGTAGCATCCCGTTATTTCAAGATCCCTCTGAAGCTAAGTCCTTAACAGAGCTCTATTGGGTATATAAGTATGGCACGCAAGTGTTTTACCATCAGCACAATTAGCATGTAAAAGATTAAGATACAAAGACTGTAGGAAGTTTTTCAACAGATAAATCAAATCACAATCCCAGCTGAACTGAAATAAAAGCAAACCAGTTCACTATTATACCTCTTCTCATTAGCTTCCACTGCATCTCTGGATCTTTGCTTTGCAAATAGCTTAGCCATTCTTTTGGCTTTATTCTTTTGTCTACTGCTCATACCAGCTCGAAATTCAGAGTCAATTAACTCAGCAGCCTGAAGAGTCTGAAAAAGAAGTCATTCATTGTCAATTCTTCTCACAGTGAAAGTCCTGAAAAAATTCTCAAACCCACATTGCTCTCAACTTCCCCAGCCCTCCATCATTTCAAACTCAGAGCAGCAGTTTGACATCAAATAACAGTAAACACGCAACTATGGGGCATAAAAATTCAGGAAGCCAAAGCATACCATAGTAGACATTGATCATCATACTTAAAATACAAAGATTATAAAGGCAGAAGGACAAATTTGGTGGGCTTGACAGTATTAGGTTTATGGTTGGACTCGATCTTAAAAGTCTTTTCCAACCTAAATGATTCTATGATATAAAGCAAATCCACTGTATTATTCCTTGCAGTCAAACAGCCCAAGGTTTTACCTACAGGTTGTTTATTTACTAGTGAAACTGAAGAAGGTGAATAGTCCAGATCTTCATCATTGAACAGATCTTCAGTATTCATCCCAATTGCAGCACCCATATCTAAGCCAAGTTTCTTTTGTAACAGTTTCCTCTGTCGTGCTATCCTCTCCTTAGGATCAATTTCACCTTAAAAAAAGTTTTTAAAAAAGGGAAGATGTGTCAGCTTTCCAACTAGATGTATTACTGAAGATTTGCTCACTGAAGTAACATAAGCAAGCCAAAAGTTACAGAATTAAGTTGTGCTTGGCTAATACATCAATACAATCTTTTAAACCAAGTCCCACTGATTCCTAGGAAGACCTTCTCTGCTGCTGAAGCTATGCTAGTACTTCAACTGTCATCAATTTTTAAGCAGAAAATAGCTCCCATGAAGTTAATTAAATTACACTTGGTCTACAGAAGTAAAAAAACAAGTTTTCCCTGAATTTTTAGGAAAGTGCACTTTGAAAGGAGCAAATTAACACACTAAAAAATAAATCCAGCAACTGATTCAAGAACTAGTGCTTTTTTATTGAGTGCATGCATTCTTGTGGGATCTGTTGATTTTGGCAGTCTGGGCTTTTTTTCGTTTTGTTTGTCGTTTTTTTTAAAAAGGTTTCCTTTCCTCCTAAACTTTATCTTCTCTTGGGAAACACAGACCTAAGAAATAACGACCACCAATAAAACCTCTCAAATGATATTCAATCCAATATCCTGTATTAAGCTAGGTTGAATCTGAACCCGTTTTCTTCAGAAACATTCTTCCTTGTAAAATGCATTAGACCCAGGTGTCTCCTTTCCTTCTGCCCAAACTAACTCCTGATGGCAGTGTAGACTGAAGCATAAGCATGATTTTCCTAGGGCGCTGGAGTCTGTTAACAGTCTTATCCTCAAGCTTCATGTATCAAACAAAGGTCATTTAGGAAGATAACAGAACTTTAATTACTGAACACCTAGACTTTGTGAGCACCCACATTTACATAAAAAATAGAACATTTTAGTGCCTGAGTAGAATAAACCCTCCAAGTAAACCAAAACTTGAAGCTTGTAGGGCTGCCAGACTTCAGTCTCTTTTCACATGTGCGGTATGGAAGCCAGTCAGGAGGATTGGGATTTTTTTGGTCAAATATCTGCATATAAACTTGTATGTAGGTGACCAATATCGGCAGAATTTTGGGGTATACACCAGTTGAGTAGTAATTAGTAGTTAATTATATCTATATCAATAAGCATTTGGGTTTTTTGTGTGTGTTGTTTTTTTTTTAAATTACATTTAACTGACAAGCAGAGAAATACAAACAACTTCCATACTCTAGAAAATATTTTTCCTTTCACAAGTTCATCTTAGGAAAAAGTGTCAAAGACTGCCAATTCCAAAGATTCTTTAACTTGCTTTATGTCCATTCATGTTGGCTACTTACTTGAAAAGGAAAGCTGCTACAAAATGCAGAAGAGAAAACAGCCTTTTTACTTTTTCCCACCAGTTAAAAAACGAAGCAGCAACTAAAGCTATTTTTAGTTTCCTTTCTTATTTTTCGATGTTATATTTTTTATTTATTTGCATTCATGAAATTATTTATGTGCAATCATACAACACTGGAATAAATATCAGAATTCTATGAACTCAAGTGTCCTATTCCATCTATTTGATTTCTGAACAGGTAGGGTTTCATTAGAAGAGATGAAACTTGTACAACCTTATTAACCTAGCATAAAAGATGGCAAGCAATAAAACAGCAGTGAGGCTTAACAGACAGGATACTGCTTAAGTGTCAGGAGCCATGGGTTCTGTTCCTTGCTGAGCTAGTGATCTTCTGTGTACACTGCACAGAACGCATCACACACAGGGAACAAGTGAATCAGGGCTATGCAGTCAGAGCAGATTCTTATCTATAGCATCATTTCATTTGGTGCAGAAACTGGAAGGTAGACTGGAATTAAAGCAGGAAAGTACAGTAATAGCAAAAAGAATCTTAGATTAAAATAATTCAATGCCATTACACTGACATAAACCAACTCTCTCAGGTAAAAAGTTGCAGAAAGATAATCAGACAAGTCACTTGAAACAAAAGACATCGCACAGGCACCGATATTTGACCTTCCAACTTTGACAGTTTTATCACAGTATTTTTCATGCAATCTTTCTATATTTGAAACCTTCAAGCTTTTAAATAAGCCATATCCTACTACTACACTTGGGAACACTGTTTTAACGAAGAACAAGTGGTGATAGTTCCTGCACCTCTTTAAAAAGTCTACAGAAATTCTACAGAATATTTAATATTGCTGGTTCTGCTCCCTCTTTCAGGTTTCCACACTCCTCTTCCCCCCTGTACACATATTAATTCTGATAAGAGAAAAAACAAACAAACAATACGCACCCCCTAAAAAAATCGTTTAACTTGAGAAAGATAATACAAACCAGTTATGTTGCGGAATATTTTCTTCTGTTATTTCCTAGCATGCTGAGAAACCATGGATGACTAGACTCATAATACTGCCACAACAAACTTTTTCAAATCAGTAAGTTTTCTTGTCTGCAAGTAAAATACAAAGATATACCTGATTTATCATCTTGGACTTCAAATTCTGCACCAGCAGATCCAAGAAGAGATGCACCATGTTTTAACAAACGACATATATCAAATCTGTCAAAACGCAACCGATCTGTTGAAGGTGAATCTTCCATAGGACTTTCTGAGCCTGGTTCTAGATAGGACATTGAAAATAATATTAAGGACAATGTGATGAAATTTTTGTTCAAAGTTCTGGCAGAAGATTAAGCGAGAGAAAGAGGAAGAAATAATTTCTCTCCTCCAAAGGAATCATCAGACATACAGCATTTTGATATACAAAGTGTAAAGGCTCCACTTCACAAAGACAGACTGAAAAGACTCACTTAACACACTTAATTGAGTAGAAAAAAATTTTAACATTTTTCCCTTGATAAATTGAGCTTTTTAAAATCTTGGACACTGACATACCACTAGGTCTTCTCTGTACACATACGGCCAACTTGCAGTTCGAACTGCATATGGCTCACAAATAGTTCAAACAAATATCATGCCAACACTATATCATATGACCAACAGCCAAGCATCCCTGGTATGGAAGCTGGAGAGTAGTCTTAACAGGTATGGGAGAAAGTCAGCTACCAAGGGCTGCTGAAGACTAGTTCAGCTCTTCTCAAATCCGGTTGCAGATAGAGTGTAGTTCAATACTGATACAGAAGAGATTTGTTCCTCACAAGGTGTCCTATCATTTCCTAGTCATGAATTCCCTCTCCTCAACACCCAAAGATTAGTGTGTTTTGCGGCTCCTAGTCATGTGCAACTTAGGATCCAAAAAGATTGGCCATTCCTTCATAATCCAGCACACTCACATCCTGAATTACAACCAGCAGTATAAACACAGTTGTTGCCTACAAGAAATAGAGCATTTAGTTTGGTGTGTTTCATCCCACACTTACGCTTATTTATAAAAGCTTGTTCATTTACAGTAGAATGAGTCTAAGTGCACACAGAACACTACAAAATAAACACCACCTACATTTCTTCAGACCTGAAGAAAAAGTTAACATTTCATTACACATATGAAAAAAGAGAACTGATTTATAGCAAGCCTAAAAACCTAAATGCAACCAATCAAACCACTGTAAGATACGTGTATTTTACTACTACATCAAACAATTTAACTGAAATAAAAGAAACAAATGTCTGCATAGCCAGTTAGCCCTGTTAAATGGTACCTTTTTCTCAAACACACGTAATTACCTTTTCAATTTCATATCTGATAGGCAGATATGCAAGAACTGGACAATGCATGTAACCCATCATTAGAAACAGCTGCTATACTTGAAGACTGACAGGTTGCCCCATTTCCATGTACAAAAGGAGTTCTGTAAGGAATTCTTAGAACTAGACTGGTGAACTTAACTTCTACCCTCGGTAAGATAGTAGAGTCTATAAATAAAGTTATTAAGTATATGGATAAATGTGACTTACTGGGAAAGAGTCACAATGGCTCCTGAAAAAAACACCTCTCATTAACCTGATTATCAATGTCCTTAAAGAGCTCCAACAAGTGGATAGAGGGGATCCAGTGGATGTAACGTATTCAAAAGCTTTTGGCAAAGTTTCATATAAGAAATTGGAGGAACTAGGTTACCACAGAATTGGGGAAAACATCCTTTTACAGACTGAAAGCTGGTTAAAGACAGATAAAAGCTAGCTTTGGAGTCCTTCAGGGATCAGCGTTGCAACCAATTCTAGCAGTTGGCAATGGCAAGGAGATTTCACTATGCACTGTTCTCCAAGCATGTAGATGACACTAAGCTCTTTTGGGTAACAAAAAGTCACAATGGCACTAAGGAATCCAAGAAGGACTCTCAGAACAGACTAATGGGCAAAGAGGCATATAGGCTGCAAAATTAATAACTTAAACCATGCCTACACAACACTGAATTCAGAACTGGCAGTTAACATTCAATAAAAATCTTGGAGGCACTTCTGACAGTTTTCTGTATTCACCAGCTTATTGGGCAGTGACAGCCAAACCAGCCAACTACTGGCATCATCATGAAGCAGACTGAAAACACGACAAAGTGCATCATTTTGCCACTATGATAAATATCAGTACTCTAGAGATGTAGGTACACTGTGTGCAGTTCTGTGCATCTCAAGGACGACACAAGTGAGAAAAAGCATAGAAAAGGACAAATAATCATAAAGGTAGTGGATAAGGCAAATGCAGAACTTGCTTGTCAAATTCTATAGCAACAGAACCAGGAGGCACTGAAAGAAACAAATATGAGATCACCTCAAAACAGATAGGAGTTTTGTTGTGGTTTTGTGTTTTTTTTTTAAACAGTTAGTGAATTTCTGGAACCTGTGCCACATAAGGTTGTGAACACAGGCAGTGCCAAGAGGTTTACACAAAGTCACTGACAACAGGTCCATTAGTTGACAATAAAAGCAACTCTAACATCCCTAACATGACAATTTCAGATGCAAAGCGAGTACAAGCAGAATAGACTTCAGCAGGCTGCCATTTCACCTCCCTCAAAAAGGTGCTTTGAGCAAAGGAACAGAGAAGAAAGTGTCTTCAAAATATTATGACAAAGTTGATTGGTTAAAACTTTTGTCATTTTACTAGTTATTATTCCTTTTATTTATAAAAGTAAAGCTTTATGAGGGTACAGAGCACAAGCACAGGAATCTTAGAAGAAACAAAGGTCAGGCACATCGTTGTAATTGAATATGAACATCTAAAGCCAAAGAGGTTTACTACAGTCCATGCATATAAAAAAGTCTGTGCTCATAAGAAAACAGAATAACACAGTTGCCTTAAAAAGTCTCATATCACAGTCAGATAAAAAAAATGAATTCTACATAATTCATTTAAGAAGCACCTTGTTTTGATCTCGGAGTTGGATTCCACTCGGGTACATTTTTCACTATTGCTTCAACAGCCTGGCCAGCTGCAATACGAGTATCCCAATTCGTACTTCTTAAATACACTAACACCTTTAAGGAGAGATTAATAAATAAATAAATAAATATTTGCTTAAAACATACTTTCAGAAAAATATATCAGCTGTAATGCTCTATTAAAACACACTTACTTTTAATGCTATGGATTAAGACAACATTCAAAACAAGAAAAACAAAGGACAAGAAAACAAACCAAAGAAATGTGAGCAGCCCTCTCTGTATTGCTCACTGCTTAGCAGAACCCTTGCCATAGCCAGACAATTAAGAATTTGTAAGATATATTTAGTCCCAGTCAAACTCAACCTTGATTTCCTCCAGGTACTGAACAAGGCTTGAGACTTTTGGTTTTTTGCTTTCTAAAAGGAAGTGTTCAGAAGAGATTAATAGACCTTAAAACTTTGAAATCATTTAACCCAAGAAGGGGGACAACGTGGGTCACTTGAAGCAACATACGCTCTTCTAAACTAATTTACCACTATGTCTCAAATCTGGAAAAACTATTTCTTTCTCTGAAAGTGGTTTGATATTCACGATTCCTTAGCCACTCTGTTGATGCCATCAATTGTGGTGAGGGCACCTGTTCAATACGAGCAGAATTGAGGTCACTCAGCCATCTCCAGCTGTCAGATACAGGCTATTTTTGGTGTTTTTACTGGACTTGGCCAGATTGAAGTCTCAAACTAATGGAAAACTCTTTCCATTTTCCGGCCCTTTTAAAGACATGCAGCCTCCTATATTTTTAATGCTGTATCACACCAGTAACAATCTTTAAAGGCAGAGGCAGAAATTTTATTACGAGAGTAAAGCTTCTCTTTATAGAAGAAAATTTGAACTTACAGCAAACATTGAATATCAATACTGAATGCAAAGTGAAACCTAATTTATGTAACCATTTCAGAGGCTGACAAAACAGCAGGCTTAACAGAAGCAGTCTCCTAATTTTCTTTAGTCTCCTATTTTTGGAGAACACAAGACTACTACGCTTTTTCTTCTTCTTCCCACAGAACCCACACCCCTTTAAACTAGTTTTATTCTCACCATTAAAGTACTGAAAGGATAAGCTAAAAAAAAAAAAGATGCTTACTTTGGATAAGAGATTATTCAGTTCATGAGGATGCAGTTTCACTACTTCCCCAAGTTGCTGTGCAGCTGCTTTTCTTGTTACTGGTGTTGTACCGGTGTCCAGTAAAATAAAGAGACGATCGAGCCTAAATGTGATTGACAAAACCCGAAAATGTTACGCTATTCATAGTTCAGCTGCCCATTTCTATTAATATTCCTCCACATTCTTCAGTTTATCTAATGCAAACAAGAAATATTTGCCTGAAGACTGTCAATTGACAGGGTGACAAATGTACTTTTTTCCTAATAGTAAGCACAGTTCTTCTAAAAGCACATTTAATTTGGTAAGCAAAAAAATTAACAGAGAAACTGTTATAAAAATTAGTTTAAAAAAAAATCTGCAGTTACAAGAAAAAATTATCTTGAAAAATAAATACTGTTAAGTTGTAAATGATCTTCGTCAATTCTGTCTGATAGAGAAAGCAAAGGGCTCAACTGCTCATATTGTGCATTATAATTTCTTTTGAAGACAGCCTGTGATGTATAATATCAAACTCTGCTTTTCCAGGATACCACAAATTTTTTACTTTTCACATATTTCCCCCCCTAACTACCCCGAATATGTAAGACCAAACCTGTTGTTGAATTTACAGCTTTGAAATAATATGATACCTCTGGCCTTCCCATGAAATACAGGAATTTAGCCAGATCTGTTTTCACAGTAACTCTGTATTTAGTGAAAGAGACCCCAATCATCTATTTTCAGAATAGCTAGCTTATTTCTTGTTTAGAGTTACTGAATGAGAAAGTCATCATATAAAAAAGCATGTAAAAATAGAGACTACCTAGATAATCAAATCAATGATGGAAGTAACAAATGTTCATTATTCCTTCTGCTATAAGTGGGACAGTTAGAACTCTCTTTACTGGGTGCCTAGTTTATCCATTAGTTATTGGGCAGTATGAAGTTATTACTGAATGCAAGTCTAGAATCTGTCCATGTAGTGCAATCAGAATTTGTCCCTTCTAGCCTTAATCATACTCCTCCAAATATTACAACAATACAAAGCTGGAATTTACATAGCACTGAAGCTCACCTAGATCAGCCTAACGAAATAAGGATACAGGTACCCCAAACAACTCCCCTTCCTCATAAACACATACATACTGAGCAAATACAGGAAAAGGACAAATGTTTTGCCTGTTAGTCTGTTGTTACTAATTACATTTCACCAAAATTGCCTTTAGCATTAGTTCCAATCATCAAAAACACACAAAAAACCCACCCTCTTTCCAACATCACTGGATTTTTGTATTTTCTTTGACACACTTAAACCACATTTACTCCTGAGAATATCTTATAATGTGTCACAACACATTAGAAACAGCAATGCTACAGAGCCAAGGCAGTAATGTCACAGAAATACAATTCCAAAACCCAAATGCTCTAACAACTGAAGATACTAGATTAAGTATCCATTAGATACAAAAATTTCTAACTGAAAGTATTTCAAATCATTCTAGTATTTTAGACACACTTCTATATTTGCCAGCTTTGAAATAATTCTCTTACTACTACTAAAATAGGTGAGCCCATTTCAATTTCTGTAGATAAAACTGGAGTTTCAATTGCTATGATTTACTAGTTAGTAAATTGTTTTAAAGTTACATAAAAATGAAAACCCAAACATATCTAAACTGGCAGTTTTGTGTGATTAGATAGTCAAGGAGGAAAGTAAAAGCTTTATAGATCCAACTCTTCCAAATCACTGATAGAGGACTAGTCAGGAGGAACATACCAGATACTTAGTTATTTACCAGTATTTTTTCTTTAATACATTTGACCATAATAATGCAGCCTGATTTGCAGCACTCAGTATTATTCAGTACAAAATATGCTAGCTTGCAGAGCAATCACAGCTTTCTCCAACTTGCTTGTTCTGTCATTCTTAAACTCACCCCTTTCATCTTCATCTCTCCGTGAAACTTCAGTGTTCCATACTCAGGTTTGTCATTTAGCACCACCCACTCCTTTAACTATGAAAGTTACCTTTTTTCATCCCCAAAGTCAAGCAGAATATGCAACTCAGACCACTTCCTCAGCTAGAACTCTTCATGTGTCAAAACAGGAGGAAACCACTACAATGGCCTACCCTCAAAAAAACTCAAGCTTAATTCCAATCTTAGTTACAAGACTAGATATTCACTCCTAAAACCGACAACTTTTTGAAGCTGTATTACCTACAAAATAGTTGGTTTTGTTTTTTTTTTTTTTTTTTTAACCTGCAGTATACTTGGTTTGTGATTTGTGATTTTAAATTGTAATATGCTTAACTTGCACACAAATGCAAAATAAAACAAAAAATCTTTCTATTGTCTCAGATCGCTATAGGAAGGTTTCAGCATTTAGCCCCAGCAAAATAAATGGAAACAGGATTAGCAAATACAGCTAACTAACAGTAGACTAACAGTACTCCTTGTCATGCCAATCATTATTCCTTTCCCTCCCCCAGACTTCCCTGATGTACAATTCCCAAACAGTTAATATTTTGGAGGTACTTCTTAAGTTTTGGTGTTGCTGCAGAGTATGGCAGAGCCTGAATTCTCCTGCTCTAATTGGAAGGGTAGCACTGAGACAGTTGCCACTGATCAGCAGCACTATTTTTTTTTTAATTTGAAGTTTTCATTCTTAGTTTCATTAAGAATGAAAAAAAAACCTAAAAATTCTAAACAAATTAATTTTGAGGACCTGCAGTTTGGAAAGAAACTTCCTCAGTTCTGGTACAGTTTTTATAGTCTCTAAACTAGTTCTTAAAGCCAAAGAGAACTAAAAGTTTTCTAATGGCATGTGGTTCTGCCTCTCATGTTAAACAGTGCTGTAACCAGAGCACTGCGTGACTCACATCATTCACAAACGTAACACAGAAGTCTGAATCAGTGTGGTAGCATGAAATCCTCTACAATGCAGATAAAATTTTTAATTATTTTATGAAAGAGTTCAACACAGCTGTCAGAAAGTTGCCTGTCAGAAAGTTGTTCTAAGAATACCGAAGACACAAGCAAACGAAAGAAATACAGGGAGTACTTATGTGAAAAAAAAAAATGAAAAAGAAAACCAAAGAGATTTATGGATTGTTATGAAAAATCTAAATACCAACAAATGCTAAAAATGAAATATATCTCTAAAACTACTTCTCCTGCACATTAACTGCTGTCATCAGAGCTTAAAAATACAAAATTCTTCACTTTTAACTCACAAGCGATGGTTTAGATAACCTTGCTAATCCACCTTCCAATCCTGAGTCAACTACATCTCATTGATAGGACAGCAACCATACACCACCTCTATGTGAACTCATGCTATACGAGCTCATTACAAAGCACTAACTTGTTTAAAGAAGTAGATACCTTTTTCCTCTCACTTGAGAAATTTGAGATTTTCTAATCATTGCTGAAGTGTATCAGCAAGACAGAACTTGGAGCAGCAATTCAAAGATCTTATGAACAGCATTACATTCAAATTAAGTTTTTTCTTCTAAGAAATACCACATGAGCTTTTACACTGACACAGAGTTCACTAGAAATTTTTCTGACACAAAAACATCAATTCAGTTGCTTAAGAACAGGCATCTAGTAGCATCTGAGACACTTCAGAATGAGTCATGCACATGGGGTCAGCAGACATGACACAGGATGTAGAAGATCCTTGTCGTTCTGAAGTGGCAAGGACACATTATACCATCTAAACTGGCACCAGAGACCTAGATTACGCAAGTGAATCCTCCCCACAAATACTGCAAGTCATCAAACCTAGAGCATTTCATTAAAGCACACTAGATTTGAAAAGACTAAAGCCTGAATTCTTACTTTCAGAATAGAACTGCCTGAGAGATATTCAAGAACAATCAGTAGTCCAGCAATCCCAAACTGGACTAGACTCTTCCACCAGTAGACTACTACCACTCAAACAATTTTATCTAACAATCAAAAAAAAAAATTAACTTTTAGAGAAAGATTGCAGGCAAGAAAAATTCTAACAGTAAACAATTTCATTTGCATTGCTATTCATCAGAATAGCAAGGTTGGCTGTCATAAGGGGGCACATCATCTCTCTGATCAACACTGTTATGCAGAATGATTATGCATACAGGCTTAGTTCAGTTAACTAAAGGGGGTTTTGTGAATAAAAGTACACAGAAACTGTTAATGACCCCCAGTCACTGAACATAACAAGCCTTTTGCTCCTCCAGTGCATTATCACAGCAAAGACAACAAATAAAAAAATTACAAAGGACAAAGATGAGAGCAAGTACTTTCAAAAAAGCCATCACAACTAACTCAGTGACACCCTCCAGGTAGCATGGTGATTCCATGTTCTAGTCACTGCTTTCCAATCAGTTCTGCGTATTCAGCATTAAACTAAGTTAGATATGTACCCAGGCAGAGTAGGCAAATGTTGCTACAAATGACCTGTTCTGTTCTTCATGCTAATATTCAGTTCTTTGCTGCCTAAAGGTATGTCTCCAAATAGAGGGCTGATCTCCATTTGAAGGGACAGTTATCATATTTAAAGTGAACCTTATGGCACTCCTGTGGAAACTGGATGATGTGGATTTGAAAGCCCTTCAGCTACAGAGGCATTAAAAAGCTAGCAGCGGGACAGTTAATGATAAGGTCAAGATACAGAGGTTATCAACAGTATCTCCAAAATGTTTCCAAAAGAAGACGTATGCAGCTGAATTGTATAAGGATCCTGATCATCCCAGTGTAAGCAGTCTGACCCAGTTGGGCCCCCACAGGACTTCAGATGGGGAAACTTCCAATTTGTTGATTTCAATGAGCTGAGGCTTGAAAGGGGCAGTGAACTGATCACTGCTGCCAATGAAGTGATCCTTTTGCACTCTATGTCTCTGTGCACACCAGTATGTTTAACTGGACAGGGAGCAGTTTTTGACAGTAAAGGCCAACTGGTAAAGAACAACTCATAACCATCCTAACATATCCTCCAACCCATTAAAACTTCTGACTGTACAAAAAACCCTTAGTGGCATAGTCCCTGGAACACTCTAATGTCAAACTCTATCTAGAGCTCTTTGGAAAACTGCTAGCTGGCACCCATCAGAAGGCAAGGGAATACTCTTAGGAGTTTACAGTATAAATCATATTTCAACACCCAGGAGCTTCCTCCCAGGCACTATTTCTTAGTACAGAAGTAGCCCAGAAACCTAGGACACATCACTAAATTAAAATTTAGACTTGACAGGGGTTGACACTCACTGTGAAATTCAACCTAAGTTCTAGCAGAGATGCCTTAGCTTTTCTTGTTGACGTGATAACCCTTTGTTCAGGATGGTGTTTCATCATTGAGCTGGTCAGCTTTCCAGCTCAAAAAACTCAAGCCCCTACTAAAGCACATACAAACTGTTAGATAATCAAGTAAACGACTTTCCAATATACAATCAGCAAGCAAGAGAAAAATCACTGAAGAGAATTCAGAACAAAAAAGTGTGATGATACACATAAAGAATGGATTGTGATTTTACTTCTCATAGGACGGAGACTGTGGAGTAAATAGTTATGAAGGTGGGGCCGTGGACAACAGAGAAATCTTCTTGCTTCCTACAGAGCAGTGGAAGGGACACCTGGAATGAAACTAGAGCTCCATCACACTGGTCACAGTATTATATACTGCATATGGAAGCCAACCAAATGCTAAAATTAGTATAATTAATTCCATATGGAATGTATATTTCATATTGATCCAGAGCATTAGGTTGTACAAGTTTTATTCGTTAACTATTACACATGTATCTACATCCAACAATGCAGCCCAAATACATATGACCAATTACATTACAGTAACTGTAGGAAAGAATAGGAAATCAAAACAGCTGTAAAGACATACTAATACAAGAAGTGTATCAACAAGTGATACAGGGAATGCCTTGGTGAGAATTCCAGTTCTAGCTGCTGGAGCAGGTTAGAATTCTTATCAGAGTGCAATCCTGAGTTTCAACTTTCATTTCAGTCTGTTAGCTGTCAGAAATTTTACAGCTCTACCTCATTTGGGCAGTAGTGCACATGCTACTTCTGCTTCCCCCCTCCCCATGACAGCAACAAGGAAGGTAGTCCATTGTTCTGGTCTTCAAGTTAATCTCCAACAACAAGAGAAGAGTTACACTATTTTCCCCCCCCCTTTTGAGTCAGAACTCCTGTAAGCACATTGGTTAGAACGTCTACCTATTCTGATGGTACAAGCATATGCCTTTTAGTAGTAGTGAAAACATACTTCTTGTTCGGTTTAACTCTTGCTTTTCATGCAAGAGCAGCCATGAAGCAATAGCTTCCAAACAAGCTAGAAGCTGAATTCTTTCTTTAGAAAGTTTGTGATAACCCCAAAGTACATTTCTAAAAGATACATACGGCCCACAAAAGAGATTTTGGATAATTTTGGTAT
This sequence comes from Calonectris borealis, assembly GCF_964195595.1. NCBI lineage: Eukaryota > Metazoa > Chordata > Aves > Procellariiformes > Procellariidae > Calonectris > Calonectris borealis. The sequence goes on from NC_134318.1 coordinate 26,651,217, forward strand.
CTTATAAGAACTTCAACCTCCCAATGATGCAGTATTAAACTTGAAATGTTGCGTAAGTAATTATGCCAGCCAGCGCAGCCATTTGTTCTTGGGAAGTCACAGCCCTACACTTCAAAAGCCAAGAGTCACATATGAGGCCTGCTTATTTTCCAGGAGCTTTACTATTATAGCCTTCTGACATTGTTATTTATTTTAAAATAAAAACCTAGGTTTGTAATATACATATTACCAGTTATACACAAATCCAAGTAAATGAAAACACTGAAAACTCTAGAAACTAGTATTAAACTTACATGGACCAAATCAAGAATGGCTTGCAACAGCAGCAAGTTGTTATGCTCTCCCGTACCTGCTTAAGAAAGTGTCTTGAAATTACCTTGAAGAGGTTGTCTTTAAGAAAGTATTTCAGGGTGAACTTAAAAATATACCTATTAAAATCAAATTGTTTATTCGTAATGCATCTTACCAGCTTCATGCATTTCATCACATTTTAAAAGCGTATTTGTTATCCTTCATACTGTGAAGGCCCTCAAAAATATCAGAAAGCCATGAACAGCCTTGGTGTTGGAATAATGATACATGAGGTGCCTTTGAACACATTAAAGAAACTGGAAAAAAAGTTTTATTAGATATTGAAAGGGACTATCAACACTTTATTACCTACCGAAACTCAATCACCCTGAGTAACCTATGAGCATTGCAATTTTCCATAAATTGGCAGTATTACTTTTGCATCTAAAGTATCTGAAAAGATCACTAGCGAGCCATTGTATTTATTCACTTGCAACATACACTTTGTAGGAATGAAGCTGAAGCAAAACTTTTCACTTCCTTTTTTCCTTCTCAGTTCCACTACCAAGAACTATTTTTATTTTTTATTAGCTATGCAAACATTATACTACTTCATATATACTTTTAAGACCAGAGACTGGAGATAAAGCCTACCAAATTAGCTTGTGCATTCACATTGACCTTCTCACCCACCTAAACATCCTTCTGGAGGATGGTGTTCATTAGTTAGTCTTTTTAGAATAAAACTACCAAAGAGATGAGCATATACAAAGCAACTATTCTGCAACACCTTTTGATATGAGGTATCTACTGTTCTGCTTTTAGGTCTATTTTCTAGTGTATCATCACAGAAGTGTTATATAGAAGTAGGTCTTCAGTCTGTGTAACAGTAGAATCTGGTAAAACAAGCATGTACATGTATAATGCAGAATAAAATATCAGAATCTTTTGTCAATAGTTTACAAGTAAGTGACAATTATTTTTAAGATGACCTCATTAATAGCAAAGCTGCAAATTCTCAATCTAATTTTGAGATATTTCAAAGCATTCCCTGTATTTGTTTAGATCTTCCTGAACAGACTAGGGTTTTGAGAACAATTTTGAGAACGATTGTCAACTGGCCAAACAGTAGAAACTAAACTTTACTGGGAAAACCACAACTTGATAATTTACTGTTTTGAGAATGTAAAAATAGCCCTCCCCCCACCTCCAACAATGGTTATTTTTTAAAATATCGTTCCAACACAGAACTAACCCTAATGAAGTTTTTTGTTAATATCAATGTTTGGTATGTACTCCGCAAAGACTATGGTCCTCGGAGAAAGATTAGTTTTAATCAACTTCTCCCTCACTCTCCACACTTACATAGTTAGAATCATTCAACAATGAAGTATTATGTTGGTTCTTCAAAAATACAAAATGTAACTGTAACTACCTAGAGGAAAAATGCAGATCTCTAAAATTAAATGGGGCTGGTACAGAAGCTGGAATAACTACACCCTTTACAGAAACACAGTTATGTGGTACATAAGTGTACAAAACAATTATTTGTAATATGTCTGAACGGAAAGGACCTTAGAAATTCAATGTTCTGAAGTAAAAGGTGAAGACAAGATTTTTTTTTATTTACAAAATCAACACTGACATTATATCATCATTCCTATGGTCCAGCAACCGAAGGATTCATTTGTCAAGAGTTGCTGTGTAACTTCAAAGGGATATGGACAAGTTTTGCTGTATCTATTAAAACATGCATGAGGCCAAATTTACACAATATCACTTCTTACAATTATAGAAACACTGGAGTTCACCAGGAATAACCAAGATGTTATAGTAGTCCAAAATGTGTAATTCTTTCACCTAATTTACATGTGGAATTGAAACAATTCTATATGAACTCACAAGTATTACAGCACCTTTATTAAAGTTCTATACCTGATGTTCAATTTGTGTAACATTTTGATCTTAAAACTGTACTCTGAAGCAATGTATCACATGTAACATTATTAACACACCAACTTTTTTAGTGCTCCACTCTGAAGCTTAGAATGAGCCTTATCCAAAACAGAATTTTTTTTCCTGTCAGTTACCAGACCAAACAGGTGTTAACTAAATCTTTGCATAGAGCACTACTACTTTTCACTAAAGCTACATAGTTTTACAGAAGTACAGAAACATTGGTAACTGAATGTGAAACCAATCTTTACAGTAGACACAACCTCAGCATACAGCTGAAAAACTGCATCTTGATATTCCAGTTAGCCCACATATCACATGTATGTTAGCACAGTTATTTAAGCAGACTGCCCCAGACCTAATGTAATTATAATACTCCTCTATTTTACATGACGGCATACAGTAGTATTTTAATGTACATAGTAGTCCTATTACAGTAATCCTTACTACTTCCAGAGTCTTATGGACAGCTTTGGGAAAAAAACCCAACTAATATATAATAAATTGATAAAAAATAAGAGTAGAATAAGATAAAGGGATACTTTGTAGAAACTACATAGCTGAAACTAAAACACCTGCCACTAAAAGTCTTAAAAGATGTATTGTTGCTATAAATTTTTATTAATAATGGATTTATTAATAATATTAATTAATTAATCCATATTAATAATGGATTAATAATGGATTATAAACGTGCACACCTCTACTTTGCTACATAGAATTGTAAACTTATTCATACACAGCTTCAGAAATAGAATTTACATTTGTTATAGCACTTCGGAAGTACAGGGATACTACCAACATGTGACTTGAGGCTAATCTATCACAAGGTTAATTTGGATTTATGGTTTCCTTTCAACTATCCTGTTAGTAAGCTTAACACGCCCATTTCACACGAAAAAAGATGGCAGGAATTTGTGCTCAGCACTTTTTATAAAACAGCTCTATTAAGACATACCTCTGTATCTGTGAATACTTTAAACGCTGGCACACCCCAGCGCACATGTGTGTAAGCAGATACTACCCAACATCTTGAGGCAGAGCCAGAACACACTAATCACTTTTCTCCATGGAAGCCTGTTTTATTTCGGTTACTTTACAACTAAGGGCTCTGAAAGGCAAAACGGTTTCTTGCCAGTTTTTGAGACTCGGTATCATTATCCCCTATTCCCTAGCAGTTTAACCCGAGGAAGGACTGGCCAACAAAACGAAGGTGTCGAATTCAGGAGGAAGGCGAGACGCCCCAGGCAGAGCCCCTGCGGCCTAGGGAAGGGAGGGGGCTTCCCTGTGCGCCAGGCACGGCAGTTACCCCAGGCCAGGAAGCAAAGCCAGGCACCGGAGCACGCAGCCACCCCCAAACCCCACCGAGGCGGCCCATGCCGCCGAGGAGCGTGGAGGCCCCGGCGAGGCCTCCGCCGGCTCCCGAGGCGAGAGGGGGTGGAAACTGGGCACCCCTCTTCACCCCCGCACTCCCCCGAAGCCAGGCCACACGGAGGGCCGGGGACTCTGGGCCGCCGCTGCTGGCCCTCCTTACCCCCACCCTTCCCGACTCCTACCGACCTGGAGACGGCCATGGCCGCCCGGAGCTGGGCCTCGCTGGAAGCGAGCGGCGGGACAGCAGGCGGGGGGACCGGCGCCGCTCTCCCAGGGAGGAGTGCGCAGGGCCTAGCTCGGGCCTCTCGGGCGCCGCACCCGGCCTCGGCCCCGCCGGTGATCCGCGGGGAGCGGCTGAGCGCAGCTGTGGCCGGCAACGGTCAGAGTCTCGCTCCCCCCGGAGGGGCAGCAGCGGCGCGGGCGGGAGCGGTGCACAACCCTCGGAGCGCGAGTTAAAGCTTCTATTCCCCCATCGCCAGGGCGAAGCCCAATGCCTGGTTTTATATGAGCAGCCATCTTGTATTTATTCCCTTCCTCCATGATAGCCGCTTCCTGATTGGCAAGAGCGCCCGGCCGCAGCCAATGGAGGGAGCGCTTCTAAGAGCACGGAGGGCGGGCGCACGCAGCGCCCGGACTGAGCAGGAACGGCCATGGAGCCTACCGAGCCGGCTCGGGGGGGGAGCGCCGGCCTCCGGCGGGGCGTACCATCTGCACGTGTGTGGGGGGAGGCTCAAAGGAGAGCGCCCCAGTCCCTCACCCCGAGGGGAGAAGAAGGCACCAAACCGCGAAGTACTCGCGTTTCCTTGCGAGTACAACGGGTGGTGGCGCTTCTTCCCCACCATGGCGGGAGAGAACGGCCGGGAACTCGGCGAGCTCACGCCGCACTCCCCTTTCGCCGACGTGCGCTGCCCCTCGGCTTACGCCCGGTGCTGCGGCGCGGCCGCTCGGCCCGCGGAGACTACGGCTCCCGGCGTGCACCGCGCTCAGCGCCGCGCCCCCTGCGCGAGCACGCAGCCCCGGCACCTCCGGGGGCCGGGCCGGGCCGGGCCGAGCGGGCGGCCGCCCCCATCCGCCGTCCCTCCCGCAGGAAGATGGGCAGTCGGGGCCGGTGGTGGCCTCGCAGCAGTTCCCTCCCGTTATTCACAAGGGTTTATTAACCAGCACCAGCCCCCACAGGCAGCAGGGGGGCATCTGAGCCGCTCCCCGCGGCGCGGCCCAGCTACGGTGACTCCGTAACCGGCTGCGTTTCCTTCCACTTCCTGCCGTCTCCTCCTTCACTGAGGCAGCCGGCCCGTCCTCCCGGCCCGGCTGGGCTCCAGGCGGCCTGTAGAGCCGAACGGGGCTTAGAGATCGCCGGGATGCCCGCCGGCAGTCTGCTCCGCCAGGCGTGTACCCTGGGCAGCTGGCCGCGGTTCCCCTTAACTCCTGGGAAAGACGACCAAGCTTTCCAAGTGCATGCTATCAGCTTAGATCAGATCCAGAGAAATACAAATTAAGAAATTAGCCTTCGACTAACCATTTAAATTAATGATCCCAGACAGGGACGTAAATTTAGCTGACGTACATAACCTTTCATCTGGTAAGTCGAAAACACAACAGTAAGATTTTTCTTTCCTGTAAGTGATGCATGAACTTGCATAAACAAATGAATTTGCATAATACTGTGTGATGAAGTTTTCCTTTAAAGCCCGTTGTGGTGCGTATTTCATACCAAACCTTTCTATGGGGATTTCTGTTCGCCCCCCGGCTTTCTTCTGGACGGTTTGCCTTTTCCTGTAGTAGTTAACTCTTCATGTATAGGTTCGCTCATTCATTCCCCACTAACAGATGCCTATTCCAAACAGACATGCTAATGCCATCTGCATGTTCATTGTCTTTTTATAGTTCTATAAACAAGGTACTGGTACATAATACCTCAATCTATTCTTAACCATGCGGGTCCAGCGTATACTTGAGTCCTCTATAAGGTTTGCCCCGGGTGCCTCTTCCCTGTCCCCTCTCCTGTCCTTTGGTGGGAGCTCTGCAGTGAGTAGGAGCTGGCATTAAAGCGGCAACTTCAGGAACGTCAAACACCGGCGGTATGAGTCAGCCTAAGGCCTCTGCATCACAGAATGTGGCCAGAGTAAACCACAGACTTCATTTTCAGTGGTAGAGATGGTTTTTGTCACAGTGCTACACTCAATGATCCAGATAATGCCTTTTCTCTTCCCTAACATGGCTCTGATGTAATTACCTTTAGACAGCTCAATATGCCTCCTGTAGCAGAATACACAAAAAAATACAGTGGGTTTAGTTAGAGGCCAAGAGGCTCTTACTGAAGTACCCCAAAACTGCGTGCACCTTCCTTTCTGCTACCATATGCCATCATGTCTTGCAGGTGCATCTGCCTGGGTCCCTGACCCATGATCCGAGGCACACATCTACTCCTGTCCCGTGTGTGTACATGTTTCCACATGATGGGGTGCCTGCTATTCAGCTACGTGATGGGGAGGAACGGATGCTCCTATGTGGTAGGGAGCAGCAAGGAGCAGGCTGAGGGTGGATATATTTTTCTTGCGTGTTCAATGCTGTTGACACGGATGTACAGCAAACATCCCTGATAATATTTCCGCCTTTGTTTAGCCAGGAATCAGCAGCCATCCTGTCCTGCTGTGGACATTACTGAAATGACCCTCAGGTGCTACTTCCAATTCTAACACTCTATTTCCTCTTAGGCTCCTTAAAAACATTTTATGCATTGTTTTAATAGCAGTCAAGGCAGAGTGCCCATCAAACATGCAATAAAATTTGTTTTGAACAGCTCCAGAGGGGTTATCCTACCTGATAAAAATAAGTGCAGGAAAATATTGGTGGTGGGTCTTATGCTCCGAGTACTTGCTGAAGTGATGATAACGGGCAGTCCAAGCAGAACAATCTGCAAAAGACAGAAAGAATGATCTGTTATTTACCTAATAGCAGGCATTCTGGACTGAAACACAATTCATTCAAGTTTTACACCATGTATTTTTGTATTTTGATGTGATGTTTACGTAAAGCACATAATTACTTAACTGTTCACTTGTATCTTCCGCTGAGTCCTTTTCTTACACCCTGTGAAAACCAATTATTCTTTGTCCATGCATCTGTTCACCTGCTCCATAAGTCATACCAATCCTTTTTTGCAGATTTGTTTTCTTTTGACCCATTTTTCAAGGCATAGCCATACATTTTCTCCTGTTTCTTTTCATATATGTTAAAAGAATCCCCCCTGCAAATCTGCTGTGTGCCAGTATACTCTCTCAAACCTGTTCCTAAATTAGATAAAACTCAATAATTTCCAGTCAGTTAGTATGTTATGATCATTACTTCCTGTATTGATTTCAATTATTTTTATTTTGTTTTCCTCTTCATGCCAAATGTGTCCACCTGTGAACTCTTACTGCTTAGTCTGCAGATTCATAGCAACTGCAGCTTTATTACTTACTACGTATGCCTACAGAGCCTAAGGAAAAAATGGTGCAGTCCCCAAGTGCTACAGCTGTGCAAATAGTAGATGACAGAGGCACAGTTTTCCTGGTGGAACCCTCCTGATTAGACCTGACATGCCATAATCTTCTACATGTTCTAGTCTTCTAGTTTTATTTTTCCAGTTAATTTTCGTGTCCTGAAGGTTTGTAGGTTTGTATTGCTTAGGATCACACCAACCTCTCTGTAACTGTAGGTATAACATTTGATACCTCCTAGTCTGGTAAAAAAGATCATTTTCATAATAGTTTGCATGCATTTTAGTGTCTGTCTTATTTGATTTCTAAATTTCCTTGAAAATCTGTCTGAAGAGAAGCTAGTCTTAGCAGCTTGTCCCTGCTTAGCAGTTTGTTCAGACATCTTCTCTGCTGGTGTCTTAATCACTATCATAATTTTGATTATCTGGGGAAAAGTTGCTCTGAGATAAATTTATGTGTTACGATCTTATACAGGTAAATTGTGCAGGTTCTTTGCAACATGTATTGCTTAATGATGCTTTCTGTTCTGAGGTCTGCAAACTAACCAGTTATCTTGTAGGTTATTTCTAACATACTTTAAAACTCTTACTTATTTTTATATATTTAACTGTTTCTTCTTCAAGTATTATTTAATCTTCCTAGTTTTTATTTTACATTTTATCTACCTAGGTAGGTAGGTTAGGCCCCTTTTTGCTGGTATCACTAAAATCAGATTTCTGATTGCTGAAGGATTTTTTTTTTCTTGAATAATCTCGTTTCTTGCTAATTCATACTTTTTATTGCTATTCTGCTTATTTTAATTTAAAGGTGTATTTATTTTTTATCATCTAAGCTTCACTAGTTTCCATGCCAACTCGCATGCTTTTAATTGTCTCATTTTTATTCCAAGGAAATTTTTGACTAGCTGCATAACCTTCTTGAAAGCCTCCTTAAAAAGTGGCAACTTTTACATGGTCTTCCTTTTAAGTTCTTCACCATAAATGATGGTGGCTGGAGGCTGGATGCTGACTGATAGCTCTCTTAGTTCAAAAAGCACCTCAGAGATACCAATGAAATGCTGTATTCCGAGAGACAAATCAGGGCGAAGGCACTGCCAGGCACAACACAGAATAGCAACATTTGCGAAAAAAGTTTGATGGGCTCCAATTTCTCAACATCAAACAGGATTGTAATAAGAATCATTTAGTGAAAATCGCCAACATCTAAAAGGTTCCAAATGTCACCAGAGCTGTATAATTATCTCATTAGATTTCATTACCTCTGATCATATTTAACATTGTACATTCAGGACAATTTTCCTGAATGAGAGGCTCCTGATATGACAAATATAGAGAGAAAACTTGTGATTCTCTTTTGTGATCTTTTGTTCCGAGGGATTTTATCTCATGAGATTGCATGGACTTGTTCAGAAGTGGTGCTCCTTGCCCATCTCCATTCTCTCCATTATAAACAGACATTCTGTACAACTGATCAGCCTTGTTGGCCAAGGTTGTACAACCACCTCGTTTTTGTTAGCCATGGTCTGTAATTTCTCCAGCATTTAGTTCCATGATCTCAAACTTCTCATTTTCTAACTCAGCTCTACTTTCCACCCTATTTTGTAACAGATTAAGATTTAAATTACTGATATTCTTTGGACGCATTTTATGTATAAAAACTGGAAGTTCCTTAGTTTTGTCTAGCTGTTATCCATGCTCCTGATTTAAATAAATATTTTATAGTTTGGGTAGTTTATTGTTCCTATGGCATGTTTTTTAGGAAATGGTATCATCTATCCATTTCACACAGTTGTTCTTTTTTCCAAAATAACTTTTATGTCTACATTTAATTCCTCTCTCTTTTTACCTCTCTCTGCAGGGTATTATTAGTAGCTACGCCACTTCTATGTCAAGAAAGTGACTAAAGTATATGTACATTCACTAGATCTAGTTTATGAACTCTGAAGTATTAGGAGATTAACAATTGTAACTCACATGGACAATTGCATCTTTATACTGATCTCTCACTGATATTTAGGAGAGCAGAGATGTCCATTTATATACAGAAATTTTTATATATACTTATAATGCACATGTACATACATTTATACATACATATATAAAAAAATTAATTTAATATTTCATATCCAGAAAAAGACTGAAGGAGAGAAAAGCTCCTGTCAAGAATCTAAGTGGGTGTTTTTGGATCAAGGTAACAGGCAAAAATGAGTGACAGTTAGAGACAGAAAAATAGAAATAATGAGGTCAAACTCTTCCTATAAATCTGCAGGTCTTGCTACATAGGCCTGTGGAAAAATGCAACATGAAAATAACAGGAGAGAAACAAGTAGAGACCTTTTATTAAGTTCTTCTATTATTTAAGCTTGTGTGGCTGTAAGTTTTTTTTCTTTATTTCATTTCAGTAGTCAGATTGTTCTTTTTTCATGAGCTAAGGCAAGAGGGACATTAGCCTGTGCAGTTTGGAAAAAAAAAACAAGTGCATATAATTCCTGTGTGCACAAACTGAATACAAAGAGCATAAATAGAAAAGCACCTCTGTCATCAGGGACATAAGGATTCAGAAACACACTATAATGCTGAATAAACAGGGCCAGAGGTTTCACATCTAGTCCAGCTCTTTCCAAAAGCTGTTGCTTTTCAAAGATAGAAAAGAAGGCTAATCTGTGGCCATCGTCACACGTTCTGCCACAGTTAATGAGTTTAAATTAGATTTAAAAAAAAGTTGGGTGAATATATCCTTCGCTCTCTATATATTTTATTATAACTAGTATATTAAATGATAGAAAACAATTAATGCTTTTCTTTTAATATGTAAACACTTTCTCAGAATATATTTTAGGCCTGTTAAAGACTTCTGGTGTGTAACTTTTGAAAATCAGAATTTACCATTCACCATCTACCAGAATTGCTATTAAATAGGTCCAACATGATGTAGATACCATGATATGGTGGTCCCATTTTTCATCTGCGGTGTGTAGACAAGGATGAATCAGCTGTAGCATTCACTTTGCAATGCCAGTTTATACTTTCTTTCTTCTATTTACTATGTGCATCCCTGAACATGTGACTACACCCCAAGGATGGATTGAGATGTGATTAGCAGATTTCAACAATAGCTTCTACTCTCTTATCTTCTCCTTAAAGGGTTCATTTTGCTGTATAGACTTTTGTTTGGTAGTATAACTTGCAAAGTAAAGTTAGAAGAGGTCCATTGAAGAACTGCATGAGGATCGTCCTCATCTGTGTCAACTTTTAAGTTTATCTATCTTGGGGGCTCTTTCATCTGCCTTTGTGGAACATTCAGTCCTGAATGTTCCTCATAAAGGAAGAAAATGCCTCCTGCTTTCAGTATGACTCTGCATTGACTTGCTTGTTGTACTTCTTACAGAGGCAGTTCAGATTTGTTTGTTACACTTTAACTAATTAATAACTGTAAGTTTTGTGTGATGGGTACAGTAATAGCAACATTAGAGTGTTTTGAAAGTGTGCAGGTATGTTTGTAATAAACAAATTGGATTTGATTCTCAGATTCCGCTAATGATGGAATTCCTGATATCCAGTAAAAACCTAGCTTGTTTTCAATGTGTGAGACAGATTTGTGGAGTAGTTTCTTGATTGTCTGAAATTCTCATTGGATTCTGGAGGGAATATCTTCAGGATATTATACTACACATACACTAGATTTAAAGCTTAAAGGGAAGCCTTAATTAGTTTTAAGTTCCCGCATGACTTTATTGCAGGATTAGAAGTCTGAATGCTCCTGTATTTTTTTGATAACTGTTACTTAATCAGCATGGGCTCACCAAGAGCCACAGGCACAGCTTAGAAGACCCAGATAAGAAGTTGCCAGGAGCTCCTCCTCCAGCATGTGCCCTCTTTATACCCAGTAATCTTTTACCAGCTTTTTACACTTGCATCTTTTGCATATTTCTTCCCTCACACTGATAATTCTTCCCCCCTGACATTTTAGTTTTCGTTTTCCCTCCTCCTTCATTTCTCTCTTTTAAAATTTTTTTTTTCCTGTCCTCCCCCCCCTTCCCCCTACTGTCTTCTCACCTCAGGAGGAAGGAGAACCAAGTTGCCTCCTCACCTGTTTTTTTTTGTCATGTTTTTTCTGACTCCCCGCAAGAAGAAGAAAGGGATCTGCATGTTTGGAAATTACTGTCCACTGGAACCAGTAAAGCACGGTCCACTGATGACTGAAGCGAAGAGGAAGCAAACACTAGTGGTTGATAAGAGCATGGAAGCTATTGCTTTTTGTTTGCACACACGTTTTAAATAAACTGCTGTTCACAGCGGCCAGGAATTCATATCCCCTTGCTGAACCCCAGACAGAGAATACATTCCTTCTTTCCCCAGCACTAAGCAGATTCTAAACCACAAAATATGTTTGGGCGTCTGCATTTCGGGATGCCTCATGTGAGACATCTTAAGAAGGAACTGATCTTCAGAAGCTAGTGCTCAGGTCATTTAGCCGCTGGTCCTGGCACACTGGTTGTAGCAGTGCACCCCAGATTTGAATTGTAACACATCACTGATCACTTCTGCACATGAAAAAAAGCCTGCAGCTTGCTAGCAGTTACTTTAGATGCAAATAAACATGAAAGAATCCTAATTGTACTTGGGGCTCCTTGTAGATCACTTACCTTTTGGCCCTGCTGAAAGAAAGTCACATGCAAAGCTTTCTAGCCCTTTTTTAGATAACTGTTTATTCTTCACATGCAGAACTGAATTAGCTGTACACGTAATGCAGATTTCTGCGTATAAATTTAGTCATCTCCCTGTGTTCTAGTTTTCTGGTGGAGCTGACCTCCCTTTTTCCCAAGCCCTTCTTGGGAGTCAGCCTTCTGCATAGAGCCCATCCAAACTTTCTCCCAGTACTTTTCAGGAACCACCTGAGCGTTAACTCAGTATGATCATACCTCAGGGCGAGCTGGCCCCATGGCTCCACCACCCGATAAAAGTCAGGCCTCCAATTAAATCATGACTTCAGGACAGCAACAGAGAAAGAAGTTTTCTGTGAGTTCAGAGTTCAATAGTTATATATATTAAAACTCTTACAACTCCTTCAAATAATTTTGTGCTACCTCTTGATTTTCTGTATCCTTGTGTTTTTCTCCAAGATTTCACACTCAGGGCAGTGGGAAACCAACACTGTCCATCCAGTCTTGCTTTTTATTACTCTTCGATAGAACAACAACTATTTTTAGGTTTGCTGAGAACATACACAAAGGAAGCCAGCAAGATTTTATGACATTTTTGTAGAACTGTGAAATAAATAAGAGAAAATATTGGGGTTTTTTTGTGTAATTTTTTTTTTTTAATGAGTGCCACTGTAATACAATATTCAGTTAAAAAACAAGAAGCAATTTATTTAATTTAATTTCATTCTTCACCATGTGGATCAATTAGTAATTGACTACAGATGCGAATATGCAGTGATGACTCAGCTGTGGAATTTGACATAAATGTCAGTAACAATATGTATTATGTGGGCTTAGCTCTGCCTAATTCCATTAGGAATAATAGGGCAGAAAGCCTTATCCTAAATTCTGGGGGGGTAGGGGGGGCAGGGGGGAAACCCAAACCCAACTTTGGCTATTTTCATATGGTCATCTCAAAGCCATTTGTGGAAACATCGTGTCTATTAATTTTGCTTGAAAAGACGAATCCAACATAGTTACGAAAGTGATGTTTATTTTGTCAGATAACAGGAATTATACCATCTGTTTGTATCTAAATCCTTCAAGGGTCCTGCAGGAACTGACCAAGGACTGGTAACAGCTAGTGCTGATCCTAAGGCCTTACGCCACGTTTCTCTTTGCACTGAGCTTTCCAGTGCACCAGCTTTTCATGTGTCCAGGGAGTCCTAGCACCCCCAGTCTGAAGTAGCGAAGGATTGACTGTAGGGTCACTTCAATCCTAAAAAACGTAATTCAAACTCAAAGACAAAAATATGAAGGACAATGTTTGCTCTTTATTCACTTTATGAATACCGCATACATCGTATTAAAAAAAAAAAACCCAAATGCTTGTAATACCAGTCACTAATTCTTGGCTCCCTGCTGCAGAATACCAGGAAGAGTTTTGATGATGATGTTTTTTTAAAGAATCCGGCAATATAGTAGCCCAAGTTGCAGATCTTCCTCGCTTCCAAATAAAGAAGCCTAGATAAAGATTCCCAGCTCTCAGCTTACCCCTCATTAAAAAAAAAAAGGCAAGTGAAGGAACAAATGCCTTTTCTTAACATTTAGTGCTCCACAACCAGTTTATATAGAGAGAGCTTCGTTCCCGAGACCACATGAATGAGGCTCACAATCAGAGATTTAATGGGAAATACAATTGACTAGCTGCTGTGAACACGAGAAAACTATTTACTTTGTACAAGGAACAAAGCCAAAGTTGTTCTACCAGTTGCAAAGGCAATGAAGCATTTGCAGTTTGAATTTATATCCACAGAATCCTTATTTATGAAAATTTAATAATAATGAAAAATGTACATTTTTTTAATTTACCCAAGTATTACATTAATACTATTTTCCATCCTATGAACTAAGATTTGTTTATCCACAGTAGGAGCTGTTGGTGCTACTGTGCAGCTGCCGGAATCTAGTTACCGTTTGTCGCACTACCTTCTTGAGACCCCTGAAGTGGCAATTCAGAGGAGACCGTCCAATACTCTTAAAGGTAACTTACCTGAAGAGGGTAGTCTTCTATTCTGATTACATTACTCTGCTGTGCTGTAGAAAGAAACTAGTAGAAAATAGAACTGGAGAGTAAGACAGATATGACTGACAAACAGGGAGGTGTAACTATATAGACACTGGTGATCTTGGCCAATTGAGACAGGTAAGCTGATGATACATGAGCTACCTCATTTGGATGTGTGGCTGGGAAAATTGTGAAATTTACCTGCACTGGGCTATTCTGAAACATATATAACCTATGGGATCAGGAAAAAATACACAATCAGGATGGGATATTCAGATTACTGAAAAGCAAGTTTGACATTTAGAGTATTCAAAATCATGGAGTTTTTCCGTATTCTTAGCAATCTGGGAAAAATTCGGCTATGAAAAAGAGTGCAACTAGGTCAGTTCAGTTGATGGTACAGAAAATCTGGAATTAAACTGCAGTGCTGCAGAGACTGTTAGCGATAATTAAAACTTCTATTTTCAAATTAAAGGATGAAGTGGACATAACTTTGCTTCACTCGTTTCATAGTATTTTTTCTATAATCTCAATGCTAATCTACCTGATAGTGCAGTAGTTTATTATGACTTTTGCATCCGGGAATTACATACATTTTAAAGAAATGTAAAACAAAAGACAAAACTACAATCACTCAGAAAGTTGTTTTTTTTAAGGTACAGGGTTCCAATTTCACTAAGAGGAAGGACTACTTTAATTCCATGTGTACTGAGACCTTGTCTCCAACTACACTTAACAAATACACCCTAATAAATTTAAAGAACCAAACATCAGTAGAAGCTAATCTTACAATAGAGACCAGTTCTCCACTACTGAAATTTGCATCTTCCTAATTCATTTAAAAAAAAAAAAAAAAATTGGTCCACATACGAAGTAAAATGGGTAAAAGTAAGTCTAAGCTGAACAAACATTGTCCTTTTTATTCAGTTCCAGTTGTAGCGGTCTCTTGGAGGTAAATCATAATGTGTTCTCTCTTCCTCTTCAGGTCCATAATCTAATGGCAGACCATAATTGTAATCAACTGTTACAACTGGTAATCTTTTACTTTGTTCCATCTCTCTGGTATTTTCACCTTGAAAAGGTTTTCTTTCATCGTCTATTGAACTATCTTCTTGGTGTACAGATGAAGATGCATGCATTGTTCGTGAAGAATATGGTGCAAATCTGTTTTTCCCTCTATTAAATTCATCCGAGGGATGAATTCTCCTATTGTCTTCAGGGCAATTTGGTCGATTACTGTAAGAAGAACAAACACGAACAGTGAAATCCTTAGAAATAACACAGTTGATTTATTGTTGGTGACCACCATTAGAAATTAAACTTGTGTAACCTTGAAAGAACAATTCAGACCCTCATTCTTGTTTTTACCCCCTAAAATTAAAATCCTCTCTACTGGATCTTGCAAACTTTATATTAATTTTTCAGTTCTAGTGATTAAAATTACAGCTCTTTATAGTATGTAATTCTACTAGAAGATGTTTTGTTTCAAGTGCTGTTTCTAATTAAAATTCCCTGTTTACTGAGGGTTTCTTTACCTAGGGGCCATTTTTGTTCCTAAGCCCATGTTTTCATTTTTGTGAATAATATATAATAGTAGTTCTCTAGTACATAGTCTCAATCGGCAATAATATACTTTGGATTTATATCTCCAAATATTTTAATTATTAATTCTTCTGCAATAGAAGAATCACTCTCCCACAAAATACATAAGGAAGGATCTAAAAATGCATATACGATATATATACTTTTTGTTTTGGATTCTCTTTATTCTCAAGTACCTTCCTTACTTTGTAAAATAAGTGGTGTATAAAGCCAATTCAGAACAATTTTTGTAATTTTAAAATCTTCTCCCTCACTGAACCATAGATTAATTTAGACTGGAAAGGATCTCTAGAAGTACCTAGGGCCACCGGCTCAAAGTAGGTCTAATTACATGAGTTTGTGCATGGCCATGTCCAGCTGAGTTCCAAGTATCTCAAAGGATGGGGATTTCATAGCTGCTCTGGGCAACCTGTTTCAGTGTCTGACCATCCGTCACCGTAAACTTCATTAGCTTGTTGTAGACAGCAGTTAAGAGTTAAATATAGCATCTGTGTTTTGCTTTTTTGCTTACTGACAATAGCTTTTCGTATTTTGTAGTACGTTAGCTTGAACTGCGCTTGTCATGTCAATGACTTATGTCAGGGATTCTCAAATCATTTCATAATCACACTCAAACTCAATGTAGACAGACGACAAATCAGTCACATTCTTTGCTCGGTGTTCAGATTCAATGGTTTAAACTGCATTTAAGCAAAAATATTAACATCAATTTTTACACTGTGCAGTTAATTTTTTTTTTTTTTTTTAGCTGGCAAACTGGGGGAGTAACAGTATAAAGGTAAGTCAGAAAACAATGTATGAAATCTGATACTTACCTATAACTTCTGTGAAAGTCATCATTATCAGACCCATAATCTCTGTGAAGTGAAGGAGATGAGGAGAAATGAGGGTCTGGTACATTTTCATGGGAAGAAAAAGATTGACTTCTGCAAATAACCAAAAGAATTGCATGTTAAGAAGAGTACAAATGGCTGAAAGCTTTTGAAAAATATGCGTTTATCAAATGAGATAAAAATATTTTTACTTTTAATTAAAATTTACTTAAAAGTTTAATAGAAACTCTCAATTGTATTAACACCTCAAAATGGTACGCTTCATTGTAATGATATAATATTCTCTGTTTTAGCTGTACAATGGAAGAGATTAAATTGAACTTTACTAGCCCAACAAATAACTGAAAATACGTTCTGAAATATTAAAAATATTTTGAAATATTATGCCAGAATCCAATAGGTTTACTAATAAGTGATATGTATTTGGGAGAATATGATGCAAATTCAGAAGCAAAGGGATTTCTAACAAATTATTAACTCGTGGAATAAACAAATGCAAATCAAACTTCCTTGTAGCATTACTGTTTATCTCTGGCTGAGGGCATAAATAAAATTTCATATCATCTTCTGTCTGGAGGATTGCTTTTTAAATATAAGTTTCTAGACAAAACAAAGTGGGACAAAGAGTCTTCTTTCAAGATGACTCTGAAAAGGTAAAGGAAACACATAAGCTTTAATTTAAAGAAGCACAACCTTCTAATTTAGGAACATTGGCATTCAAAGCTGCAACATTCCAGCTTACAATCAAACTCTTCCCTAAGTCAAAATAAAAAGAGTTAATTAACTGATCATTTATATATGATTTTAAAAGGATGATTAATTGATTTAAAATTAATTTATTTTTAAAAAATTAATTAATTTGAAATTTAATTTAAAGTGCTGAGGTTTACACTTCTATTCTCTAATTCTGGTCTTACAGCTCAAGGATGCTTTACCTGTCTGAACACCATTCGTGTGGCAAATCATCGTGACCTCGATGATCATGAAAAGGTCTTGGCCTTTGTCCATGTCCTTTATTGACATAATCAAAATCCTTTAACTGAGTCTGTTCCTGTAAGTCATCATAAGGCTGATGGTCATGAAAAGGTCTACGCCTTTGTCCAGGACCTTTATTATCATAATCTTTTAGTTGCATCTCTGTTTGTAAGTCATTGCGAGGCTGGTGATCATTGAAAGGTCTCAACCTTTGCCCACGACCCCTATTAACAAATTCAAAATCTCCCAATTGCATCTGTGGCTGTAAGTCATCATGTGACTGATAGTCATGGAAAGATCTCAGTCTTTGGCCAGGACCTTTGTTGACACACTCTAACTCTTTCAACTGTATCTGAGTCTGAAATTCATCATGAGATTGGTGGTCATGGAACGGTCTTCGTCTCTGGCCTCGGCCCCTGCTACTAAAATCATAATCCTTTGACTGCCTGTCTTCCTGCAAATCACTCTGAGATGGATGCTCAGGAAAAGATCTCTGCCTTTGTCCACGGCCTCTGTTAAATTCAATGTCCCTCGATTGTCTCTCTGCCTGTAAATCATCATGAAACTGGTGTCCATGAAAAGGTCTCAACCTTTGTCCAGATCCCTTGTTACTAAAGTCTAGGTCCTTCAGCTCCATGTCTTCTTCATAATCGTCATAAAACTGGTGATCAGGAAAGAGTCTTCGCCTCTGTCCTGGTCCCCCGTTGTAGTCCCAATTTCTCATCTGCTTTGGTGCTCTTAAATCATCCTGAGTCTGATGGTCATGAAATGGTCTTCGTCTTTGTCCAGGTCCCTTATTAATGAAATCAAAATCTCTCAGCTGTATCTGTCCTTGCAAATTATTGTGAGAGTGGTCATCATAAATTCTTAATCTTTTCCCAGACCTGTAAAGAAGTTTTTGTCTTAAATAGAACATCACAAGTGCTACAAGTCATTAATGAAAACCAATTTTTTTAACTAAGCATTAATATGAAAGACATTGCAAATATATAGGTATCAAAGCTACTAAGAATCCAAACCGTAAGTAAGATTATAAAACTTTCAGTGTCATAGTAGAAGCTGTGACAAACATTCAATTGTAATTCTATAGTGCTTGTTAAACAGGCAAAACCAGTGATTCCAAATTAATGAAAAATAATTGCAGATTACTGTAGAATAATAAAGGAGGACAGGCAAAGTAAAACTCTAAATTCTTCCAAGTGAACTAATTACTTACGGACTTCTAATAGCACACATTCCCTTTCCTTCCCTTATCTTTTCACTGTTTCATCAAATTCTGTAAATATATTTTGCATGAGAGGGCTATATACATAAAATCTCTTTTAAATTAGAGTATCTATAGTGTTTTCAACAAGAAACAATTAACTTTGCCACGGTGTGGGTTTTTTGGCTTTTAATTCCATGTTTCAGGCTATTACCCCTGAAAATCTTCATTTGGGAACCGCTCTACAGGTCCTTCCATTGCATGTGCTGGGGGAATAATATCTTCATCTGAATCCCATACATCCATTCCAAGGTTACTGAGAAGAATAAAAACATCTCACATAAACTTCCTTTTTTAAAACATACCATTGAGAGAGAAAAAAACCTCCATTCAGTTTAGAATGACAGAAATTTTTGTATGTTAAGTTAAATTTACAGACATTTGTAACTTGGCAAATTTTAATCTTGTAAATTTATTTGGGGAAGGGCTGCAGGAAAAGCAAAAAGAATACCTAAACTTTGTAAACTTGGAACAACATCCTAAAGGAGGTGAGACAAGCACCATACCGATGCAAAAATCTGTCACAGGACTAAGTTAATCATGCAGAGACTATAAAACAACGATATCAGTAAAAAAAAGGGCATTCAAATAAACTAAAAAGACGCAAATCAATCAGGTATTATTTTAAAATCAATTTACTGCTACAAGATATCATTGGCACAAATAACTTAGGAAGATATAACGGTTAGCTATTCTTAGGTGAATATGATAAGCGTAAAATTCTTACACACCAGGGATAAAACTACTATGAACAGAGGAGTTGAGAACAATCTTCCACTTTCCCATACTTCTTCATTCCTAAAACTGTTGTACTTTTTTTTAAAGTATCTGGTTCTACCATGCCAACAACAGCAGGCAGATCATAGAGCTTATAAAGAAATCTTTGCAGTGGTTCCTTTCACCTTATAATGAGAATACAGGCTCAATACACTTGTCATAGTACGATAAAACCACACCAATGCTCAATAGTAGATGTCAGATTAAAAAAATTTTTTGAACCGTATAAATTCAGAAGATGAACCAAGGAAGTACACTGCACTTCATGTTATTCATATCAGAAGTCTTAAAATATTTATCTAGTTGCATATTAAATGTTTAATGTTGGCTTATGACTGGAAGTGAACTTTTCAAAATACCAGTAGACATACTGGAAACTCTTAACCATACAACTAAAAACTTCTGTTTACCTTCTCATTGGTTGTGTTCTGAGATCTGTGAGATACACAAGACCATCCATGCGATGACCTCTAGCATCACCAAAAGCTAAAGAAAAAAAGATACAAGTCTAATGAAATGTGCTCAAATTGAGCCACAAAAATGTGAAAGGCAAGTTTCTGTTCACCATGAGATGCTGAATTTGAAACAATTCTAACTTCATATTAAACACTTCAGCAAGCTGGCAATATTGCAGCATATTTTTAAACAACTGAAACTAGTAGTGGTAGCAACCTATGACTGAAAACCCTTCAAAGCCAAAGGAAAAAAAAAGATTTTAAGCAGCTGAAACATACTCCTACTATGCTGTCAATTTCCTAATGCTCAAGGCTTGCCTGGAATAGAATCAACAGTCAGAGAAAATCTTCTGTGGAAGCCAGCACATGAAATAACTCTAAGGATACTAAAATAGAATTGTAGCATTTGTGAATACAATTGTAGTAATCGTGAACTACAACCCAACATGTGCCTTAGTACAAACCGTATAAATACCTTGGATGGCTGCCTCTGGATCCCAGCCTTCAACATCTATAAGATATCTGAAGAAAAATATGATTAGATTATTGTCCCAAAGGGATTACAGATTAATATAAGGACACTATCTTTTGTGAACAATGATTTCTAGTTTTATACAACCCTTACCTACATATAAGGTAGCCAGTTCTATTAATTCCATTAGTACAGTGAACGCCAATGAGTTTCTCTATCAAAAAGGAGAAAATGAAATTACTAAAAAATTAGTGCAAGACAAAAAAAAAAAAAGCTGTACTTTTCTAGCAAAGTAGTGATAAATAATGCTTGCTATTTACAAAATTATACTGTCACGCCTGTAAAAGTACAGATACATCCAGACTTTGTCCTCTTCATGCTGGATCTGTAGTAGCAGTTAGCTCACTACTTCCAAACCTGTGAAGACTGAGATTAACTCTGCAAAACGTAGGAAAAAAGAAAGAGGAGTGATGACAGGTAGAGCGGCTGGCCTCAGCCAGCACTGCAGTAACAGGAAAAAAAGAATATAATATGGTTTTGAAAGCAAATCTAAACAAGCATATGTAAAATTGAGGAACTTAACTTACAGATTCTTGTAAAACTTACAAAAAGGAGAAAATAAACATAGTAACTCTAGTGTCCAGGAGTATCAAATACATTACTAGAAGAGTTCATTTAACTGGACTAAAAATTTGGATCATCACTGGGATGAACCATAGAAATGAGGAATTTAGGTTCATGCATGGAGAAAAGAAGCACTCTAATGGGAACCGGTAATCTCTAAAGAAATCTTGTATTTTTTGGAAAGGTTATACTAATCAGCTGAAGGCTAAAAAGCAGAATAACTTACTGCTATTAGGGTGTTTCAAATCAGGTATTTCCAACAGAAACAGGGAAACACTAATATGGTCATGCAAGGCACTGATAAAACCTCATCCAGACTATTCCATACAATTCTAATTATCCATATTTAATGAAAAAAAAATTGAAATATGTTTAGAAATATGATGATCACAAAAAAAACTTTATGAGAAGGGACCTAGGAAGCTTGTCTTGTTTAGTCTGTAAAACCAAATTTGAGATACTGAATATAATAATGGGCATGGAGAACAACAATACTTAAGGGCAAAGTTGGCATAAGAATAAATGTATATTAACTGATTGAGTTTTAGGCTAGATTTTAGACAAAAAACTTTAACCATCAGAAGAACAAAGTTGTGGCAGAGACAAAGTACTGACAGACGGTCTTTGAAATGGGCCTTTGATAAATTTTTGAATGAGATAAAATATAACTGTTTGCCACAGAACAAGACAGTCACATTGCCATATAAGTTTATTATAAGTTGGTGTCCTAACAATTCAGACACTAAAAAAACCCAACTTCTCAAAAATTTTACGTAAGAACAATCCTGAGAAATTTTAGGGATAATCTAAAACAAAGGGCAAGTTACGACGACTAAGTTAATATAAAAATGAAAGTTCTCCTAACTCTGAAGTTACATAAACCCTGCCAAAGTGGTCTTACTAGCTGGAACTGCAGGTCTTTATCCAGTAACAAATTAGGAATTGATTCTCTCAATTCTGAGAATCAGAAATAATTAGATTCAAATATAGACTATTCTTTGTCACACGAAAAATCACTAGATCAAAACCGGAAGAAAACTAATAATTTCCAAGTAATTTCCCTAAGCCGAAAAAGAGCAAAGGAAGAACTTACACACTAACTTCCTAAGCAATGACAAAGGCTACCTCTTACACCTTTTAATTTTCCCAGCACTTCTAATTCAGGCTTTCATACCTGAGATTTAGGTCAGAGCTCTTTCACAAAACAGAGTTGACCATCCACAGCAAAACCATGGTTATGCTCTGCAGCAAAAACTGTAAGCACTCGGGCAATTAATATCTCTACTTTCTCACAGAAAATGCCAAAGTAACCACAGCAAATAGCATGAAAAAGCTTGAAGGAATGAACCTCCAATATTGGATAGACAAACAGTTAAAATCTGCCTACAAAGAATCACTAGCAAAAAAAGTGAGAAGGTAAAAGCTGCCAACAGGCTGTGGCAAATTTATTTTTGCAAAAAGCACCTTATACCATCTCAGCAAGAACTGTACTATTGCATAAACACTAAAACAGCAGCAGATCCACACTGCGGAAACATTGACACTGTGTCTGTAATATGATTTTTAAGAATTGCTAAGATATGAGGGCAATAATGGTCTCATAAATCAAAAAACTACTATGTCAGACTAAACGGACTTAAGTTGCTCACACGTATCAGTGCCTAGTGCCATCAGAGAAACCCTGTGCTATGTAGAACATCCATAAAGGGCTGGCAGCTACAACACTAAGCCAATGGTAGACAACTTGGGTCAGACACATGAAAGCCTTGTTGCAGTTGTTTGACACATAACGCAAATATAGCTATAATACTATTAGGAAGGACATTTAAGTTACTAGCCATTTTTGAAAAAGACATGTTTCGAGTGCAAAAAAGATATGTAGTGCTTCACATAATGTATCTTATTGTGATAGTAAAGTGGAAAGTCTAAGATCCCTTGTGTCTTAAATATCTATTGAAATTAAAAAATTATACAGTTAGCACTGAAATAAAATTTTTGTTTTTTTACAGCATAAGATGCTGATATTTACCATTTCCCGCATTTTCCCATAGGAATTTTCTGACCCATTTTTTGAACTGTAGGATAGTAGCATTATCGGGGACTTCAAGTCCAACAGTATAAAGTTTCTTATACTGCACACTTTTAGGTAAATCCTAGCAACAAAAAGAAAAAAAAAAAAGGTAAAAATTATTGAAGTCTTGCATCAGTGAAAAAGCTTAAGCAGTATCTAACATAATGCCAATGTAAAACAGTAGTTCAAATCCCGAGTAGAAACTGAAAACAATTTTGACACAATTCTATAGAGATACACTCTCAGAAACTACCATTTACATTTCCACTTTAAAGACCTGATCTCAAACAGTTTCTACAGAAGACTTATTTATCCCTGCTAATAAGGCAGCACATTAACTAAAGAGACCAGATTCTTGTAATTCCATTCTAACCCATTTTACGTTAGCAGTATTTGTTCCTCCCACCCACAATCATATATATACACTCACATATTCATCCCCTTAATGCTTATAGCCCATGTACATTCAAAGACTAACATTCAGTTATCACATTGCTATTTATTCTCCTTTTCAATAGGAGGCTGATTAATCACAATTGTTTGCACCACACTGGTAAAAAATTTGAAATTAATAAAGTAGTTCAAAAATGTACACTTTCTTAGTGAATTCCACTGAAGATCAGTAAAAAAAGACCCTAGGAATAAATGAGAATGTCTTCAGGGCACAGACTGTAAGCCTTATCTTTTCTGCGGTGCCTGGCACTGAAGTCTGTATCCATTACTCTGAGTTACCATAATACAAATAAGCCACAAATGCAACTAGCTGGGAGAAGGGGTTATTTCCTCTGTGATAAAGCATTTAGTTTCTATTGTAGACACCAAATAAGTCTAGATGGCTCACTTGTTTATTCCAATTCAAGGTAAGCAAATGCGTAAATACTTTAAAAGAAAGGTTGCAGTAACTAATTTATTTTGTTATTACGCTTATATTACCTTAACTTCATAGTATCGTGTAGTATATGTTAAATCAATAATTAATCCAAGCTCCACATTTAAGGCTTTCATTGCCGCAATTAAGTCTTTTGGCGTAAATTTCTGGGTTGGGGTAAGCCTCTGGTTAATTGCCTACAAGGAAAATGGAAAAGAAAGATTTTCTTTTTAAGTTCTAATAACATGACATTTGTAATATTCAGCTGTTTTAATTAGGACTAGGAAACATCAGTATTCAAAAGGGAATATTTACAGTATCAGAACCATGTCCATGTATTATACGGATAAATAAAGAGAAAGCAAGAATTTGTTGTGTATTCCTATTCTGATGAAAATGCAAGAAAATGTGTGAGAACTTCCACTCGTACGTTAACAAACATTATTAAAATAGGCACTAATTTGATAGACACAAAAATCCTGCAAAATGCAGCATGTATATACTGATATTTAAGTAACTAAACATCAGAAAAAAGTGAAACACCACAATCCCCTTTCTCCCAAACATACTTTGTCCTGCACAATAACACAAAATTAACAGTGTATTTCACATAAAACATTAGAAGTTGTGATACAAGAGTTCATTTCTTCTAAAGGTTTTAACTTTCTCTCCACAAATGTTGTGCAGACATTTTTATCCCTGCTTCATCTCTTGGCAGAGTGTACTTGCATGTCATTTAGCACTAGGAAATATTAAATAAGACTAAAATACGTTGACTAAGCAAGCTGCATGTTGGTGGGTAATGAATAATTAATTTCATTTGACAGAAACAGTGGGAAAAATGTTTACTCACCCTATTGGAGCTGTGTTTTTTGAAATGTGTTCTTCACTCTAGGTATGAAAATGCCTCATATACGCAAGACTGGATTTTCTCTGAATAATGCGCTTGTCCATTGTGAGAGCCTTTTGACACAGGCTCAGCCACAACCAATAAATACAGTGGCAAAAGATGCAGCAGCCTCAACCACCTCTCAGTTCCTTTGTCAACAAGAAATTCAAGCAGACTGGACTCAGAACTAATGGAAAGGAAGGCAGCCACAGACCACATACCTCTTAGAACCACAGATGCTATAGGGTAACTAACCATTCCTTCTTTTGACTGTACGGATTATAATCTAGGATGCTAGCAAGCACTTATCTCGAGTCTGGAAACAGAGACAGGAAACCAAATTAAAGAATAAACAGCAGGACAGTCCTATCAAAGCTGATATGTGATTAGGAAGCTTGAGCTAAAAAGAATAGGGCAGAAAGCATATAGAAGTATTCAGTCCTATGTATTTCAGATACTGGTGCACTGCTGAAAAAACAGTGGAGATTGTTGAGGTTCAAACAAAACGAACAAGAGTCAGTGATCTCACCACTATTCAGCAGTGACTTTTAGTAAAATCTGAAACTGAACTTACTAACTTCAAGGTGACAACAGTGAATCTGTAAAAGGTCTATGGTAGATCATTAAAGAATTTTCTCTTTTACTATGTGAAGCCACACAAACTCAGGTGGAATACAATTTACAAAAATAAGATATCTCTAAACATATTGCTTGATTGAATAAACAGTTAAATGTATTATGAAAGACTATGTTTTGAAAGACTATGTTTTGAAAGACTATTTGGAATTTTCTGAAAAACTCCTGCTGAGTATTTAGGTGTTTAATTGGGCTCTGAGATTGTGAGAAATCTGTATCAATTCTAAAATCTTTCTATGGCATGGGAAAGAACTCGCCCAGTCCTTACTATACTACAATGTTAGCATTACAGTGATGATCTGGAAGGACAAAAAATCCTTCCAGGTAAACCCATGACCTTAAAGCTTTTACTAGCAGCACATCTTCTGCTAAAACAATAACCCTTGAGTCTTGAAATACTGAAAATATGCTTTCTCCCTTTGGGTGAAATCACCAATCGTCAATTTCCTAATAGGTAGCAAAGAAGGAAACTGCTGCATATTTAAGAGGTCTGTTCCACTTAATAATAGGACTTCTGACAAGACTATGACCAATCAGGCCTTCAGCGTTTCCAGACAGATTTACTGACCTCCACCTTCTTTGCAAAGACATCACAGTTTAGCCAGTTATGCATTTTATGTGTATTCTGCCACAAACTCCATGACCTTCAAGCACACAGTTTCTGGCAGACTTGTCATTTCTGTATCTTGCACAGTTGAGACTGAACAAACTAAAGGGACAGAAATGTTACAGATTTTGCTATCTTGGGTACCAGACTTTCCATCTGGCCAAGTTCAAAGACAGCTTCACAGAAGAGGGATCTGTGCCCCAGTGAGATCAGTAGGACTCAAAGTGAGCAACACACTGAAGTAGAGTGCCTACTTGTGATATATTGCTATAAAGGTTCTCCGAGAATGTCTGCCCTTTTTATGATCTCTGGTGGAGCT
Source organism: Calonectris borealis (assembly GCF_964195595.1). NCBI lineage: Eukaryota > Metazoa > Chordata > Aves > Procellariiformes > Procellariidae > Calonectris > Calonectris borealis. Next base: position 26,677,422 of record NC_134318.1, read on the forward strand.
CCTTCTAGACTATCACAGGAGTTACAGGGGAAGAGTAATGTTAGCAATGAAGTATCTTCCTCTGAAATCTGGAGTGACAGGGACAGGGAACTGGAAATATACACACTGGACAAATCCTGCCTAGAATAGTGCATCTATGCAAAAAACTGGTGCCGGATCAAGCAGAATTACAGGAGCTGATGATGCAAAAAATCCTCTCTCAAATACCTGAATAGCAAAGAAGCTAATTATAAATCTACTGAATTTTATATTCACTGCTAGATCTGTCCACTGGCCGTCTTTGGTAGAAAGACACATGGCTATTGTACTATCCATCAGTACCATGGAGAACATAACCAATGTCAAGTATGAGATCCTTGGTGTCAAAGGAACCAAACCATCATACTAAAGCTGTAAAAGCAGCTGCAGGAAGCAACCCTGCAAGCACTCCACTTCAGTCATTGCTGATAAAAGTGAACTGAATGGTGACTGAAAATGTAATGGGCACAAATATACACAAAGAACCAAATTTTTTGTATGCGAGTACTAGAGCGTAATCTGTAGATTACAACTTAGATAGAATATTTACTCTTAACTGCTAAGGTCATGTCTAGCCACTGAACTTTAAAAGAGGTTAGAATCTTTTATTTCCTGTGTATCTGAACCAAGGACTTGTAAGAGTTAATTTACACAGCACTTGTGTTAATTTATATAAAAGGGCAAATTTGCCCTATTTGCCCTAATTTGCCCTACGCCTCAATCCACCGAAGAACTGAAGAGTCTAAAAAAGACAGCCTCCACATTTTGTACTGTCACAAAGAATTAAAATATCTGACGCAGTGATTTAATAGATTAAGATGGCAGTCCATGTTAGTAAGAATCTAAAGGAAGTACTAACACATTAGTAAAAGAAATTTATGAAGACTTATTTTTTAAATATACTGCATTCCTCCAGATCACTGAAGCTATTTGCTTATGAAATTGGTAATCTGAATCTGTAATTTTAAAAGTACTGCAGTAGCTGGTATCCTTTAATGAGTGCTTGATTTCCATAAAATTATATTTTGGCTTACACTGCCTAGATTGTTATTCATATCATAACCCCTTCCGTATGATTTTCTTACAACAGTCATGAAAAGATGTTAAATAAGATAATGAATTTAAACCACTTAATAGTGATTAAATGAATTGTGCTGATTGGTTAGAGCTTTTATGATTTTTAAAAGATAAATAAAAAGAGTAATACCAAATACAAATTTTAAAAGAAAGAGAAAAATACAGAATATTATGTAAAAAAGCCACTAGTAGATGACTGGAAGGGCTACATCTGTATAAATTATTCTTTCATAAAACTTTCCTGAAGTTTGCATGAATATTCATGCTATTCTTCATTACTTTTGCACTGTATCTAATAGAGCCAATCTGTAGTTACTTTTTATACATACCCCTTTTAAAGGTACTTTGAATGCAATAAATCTAGTTCCTGGTATAGGCTGTCCAACTGGTGTCAAACTCCGCCATCTGTAATGAAACAAATATTTATTTTAAAATATTTTCAAATGACATGATTCAACAGAAGACACCCGCAGCTTCATGTAAAACTTCGGGGGGGGGGGGGGGGGGGGAATTCCTCTTAGGATTAAGACTTTGTTAAAACAAAGCACATAAAAATTATGCTCCTTTAAAATTATAATAACAGTTATTTCAAATTATGTGAAGTTATTTCAAATTATGTGAAGTTATTTCAAATTATGTGAAGTATCTTACAAATATCGGGCAAATCTGGTGCCATACTTGATACAGTTTGAATATAATAGTTATTTCAAACTTCTCCAAGCAGAAAGATATGATGGTTATCTTTTCTTCTATGGTGGGCCATGCAGCTACTAGTGTAATATATTAAGATTTAGATTTCCAAACAGCAGGATCCAATAGTTCCTAAAATTCCTTGACCACATAATTGTAATGGATGTGCACAGGTTTGAAAAAATGACCAATTAAATCCTGATAGGTAACTAAAATATTTTTAAAAATCCATCTTCCATTAGTAACCTGCCTGTTTCACCAAGAAACTAAGATCTTTTTAGAATAACTATAAAAATTTGTTATTATATATTTGCATCAAAATTTTTATTGTTTGCAAGTCTAAAGTCAGGAGCCATAATAAAATGAATCTTTATTCTCCATAGAGCACTACCATAAAGAAAATACTTCCTAGAGATAATGTGCATGATTGCTCTTATCATACAGTAGAATTATGTCCCCAAATCTGCAATTATTCCATGAAGTGGTTTCAACGTATCGTCAGGACATTTGAAAACAGTCTCTTTCCTTCCTCCTTCTTCCCCTCAAAATGGTAGGACAGCATTTACAAACAAGTAGCACCATATAAAGCAAAGCAGATGGGTATGGTTCAACAGGTAAAAAAGTATTCTTATATTATAGTTGGTGGAAAAAAAAGTTGTCATATGCTCGCATCAATCATTTAATTGACAATGAAATGCAAAGTTTACTATTAAAAATACAAAGCTTCTAGATTTTGTAAATGTGTTTACTTTGTAATATGCTACTTTTTCAAAGAAACATTCTTGACTGCACTTTCTCTTGGTACTTTGAAAAATACAGAGACTATTCCATCACACCAAAACCTAGCAAAAATCACCTACTAATATGAAGATTTGTTACAACACTCAAAATACTAGTAATTCCAAAAACACAAAGAACTGCTATTCACAAATTCTACATTGTACTGAAAAAATTCTTGATGTATCACATTTCAGAGATTTCATTTTTTTAGAAAGTATGAAAAGCTTTATCTGAAGAGGAACACAAGTTAGTCAGCAGATCGATTTTACCTTCAAAGAAGTAACTTACTAAATTTAGCACTTTTATTTCTTCTTTTCTCCTCCTGTGAGGACAGATTATCTCTATGACCTCAAGATGCAGCTGGATGACTTATAATCTACATAGCCTTTTTGCATTTTCAGCTTGTACCTCAACTATTAAAATACAAAACATTTTCATAAGATTCTTTAACACTGGTGCCCATTCACTTACAATTTTCTGAATTAATATTTAAATTAATCTCTCCCTTTAAAGAGAGCATCCAACAGCTTCTAGATTCCTTTCTGATTTCCATAAAACCACATCATTTACGAAATAAACTGAATACTCTATTTTAAAATATTCTAACCACTGAGTATTTTGCTTTGTCACTATTCCCATATGGGACCATATCAAAAACTACATGTTGCCTGGCAAAACTCTCAATGAAATATCCATAATTATACTTGTCATAGTATTACCACTCATAGATGCTTGAAAGTTACAAAGGAAACACTTATAGCATGGTGACCGGAAGCATAATTGATACTAACAAATCAGGTAACAATCTACTACATCAATGTCTTTAGCACTAACTTATCTTTTTCCGTCTTCATCATGAGCTGAAGAACAGATTGAAGCTCATAATGTAGACGTACAGATGCTTAGTTTAATGGATAACAAATGAAATTACAAAAGAGTAATAATAACAACTCATCATTAGGAAGGCTGTTGCAAACAGCTGTTACTTAGAAGACAGATACAAGGTGAGAAGGTATAAGGGCAAGCTAGAGATTAAATCACCAAGAGGTGTTTGCAGTAAAACCTTTTACTAAATTCTAAATTATTGCAGGAACTTTGTACCTCATAATTGCAACGAGGGAATAAAAACAGTCTCCTACTTCATGTATTCCCTTAGCTTACAATAGTTGCATAGAGGGAAAAAAAGAGCACATTCTCAATCACCGTAGTTTGAAAAGCATTGCTCAAAAAATTACATATCATGTATTACGGAAGAAAAGTGTTCTAACTTGAGAAGTCTTCCCAAGTGAATTTTCAGGCTTGTAAACTTTGGAGTCTGGTAGTTGTACACCAGTTGTAAAAAACGAAAACAAAAATCTGAGACTATGTTCCGTTTATCCAAGTTTAAGATAGATAAATTGTATATGAATCAATTAAGATCATAAACAGTGTAAATGGACTGAAAATATTACCGAAGTTAACAAAACCCACAACATAATGAAATATCTTAGTTGCAAGAAGTGGTCAGTTAAAAAAAAAGGAAACAAAACCTACAGAAAAACTGTGAAATCCGCCCTGTGCATAGTTTAATTTTATCTCATTCACTTCATCTTAGAAAGGTACAAAATGCTGTGAACCGTATTTAGATGTATATTTAATCTCAACTACTGTTAAAATTAATGACAAAGTCAGGTTTAATACCAGCTTCTGCCTCTTGCTAATTTTAATAACTCTGGAAATTACATGTCTTTATTTAAAACAAGGAAATACTCTTCCTGCTTTTGCTCTTAAACTTCCAAATAGAAAAAATGGGCTGTACCTAGAGATATAGAAACTAGTGCCGCAAATGCTGCCATAGAAATAAACCAAACAAGAATACAGTATTTTTTCTTCAACCTAGTTCAATTACTCTTTGGTGCTACCTCTACCAATAAAATGTACAAAATGCTTTACAAAAATAGGATTTAATTTGATAGCCAGCCATATTCACATATACATGTTTAGAAACATTCTGAAGGAAGGCAGAAGTAAAAAAATCCCAACCACAAGAGACCAATTATCTTATGTAGTAAGACAATTTAAAAGATGCCATAAATTAGAAATTCAGATCTTTTTTAACCTGCTTTCTCTTGGAAAACTATGAGTGGAAATCTACCATGATTATCATAAATACGAGCAATTATGAGCCAATAAGAAATGATCAAAGCCATTTAAATCCTCCCAGAAAAAAATCTGCAAAATCAGCAAGGAATTCAAAAGCTGCTGACAGCTCTATGGTAGAAAATGAGCAGAAGGCACTCTTCATCAGAAAATATAAAGGGTATGTCTTCCACATGATCTTTAAAATGATATTTGAAAAGGAAATTTCAGCATACTGCTGCGGAACTAAAAATTATCTCAAATTAAAACCAGCAGATTGAAATGAAGTACTTAAGAGAGAACAGCACTTAAATAAAAAGTGACATATTGCGCACACATGATATATTTTCAATTGCAGCTTTATTTTTCTAAGTTTTCAAACAGGCAAACAATCCATGGACTATATGCAGATCAAGTCCTGGAAGTCAACAAAACATATAAATTAACCAATTATTTAACTATTTAGCTTTTGCAGTTCCCACTTCCCTATCATGTTTTGTTTAATCACTCCCTAACTAACATCGATTATCTTAAAACACAAGCAGAATTCTGCTTGCTGTTCTAAACAAAAGAATCACTTCTTGGTTGAGAAAAAAATGTTAAAATCAAGCTAAAAAATCATTCTCCTTTCCCTTTGAAATTTCTGTGATGCTTGAATGGCTTCCAGTTAAATAAGTAAATACAATTGTTATTGATACTACAGACTCTACTCAGCTAATCTGTTAGAGGTTTCTAAGTCTAGTTTATATGAGAATATATTACTCTGCTTATCCAATTTAACTTAAATGAAAAGCAAGCATGTTTTATTGTCTTTTTATTTAATCTAAAAAATTCAGAGATATTCAGTAAAACAACACAGAAGAAGCTAGCTTGATGCATCCTAGTAAAAGTTTACAAGGTATGTGATCTAGATTAACCCAAGAACCTAGCAGCAATATGCTTTGTAACAGCAGCAACCAGTGAAACGGCCTCTGTTCGAGGACAAAAGAAAAAAACAAACAGGAACAAACTTAGAAACACACTTTTAAAAAAAAATCAGCTCCAAGACCAATCAACTGAGGATCATCAACAGAAGCAGCCTCCAGCTTCAAGTGGGATGACAGAAGACATTATAGAAATGCCCATAATAAAGGTAAGCTTACAGTAAATTTGAGTAAGGCAAAATTTAGTATTCATCCTGAAGCCTCTTTAGTTAAGCTCAAAGGTATGTTGAATACCAAGATAATAATCCAAGCAAAGAACATTATAATAGCTATATTTTGCATAAATCTTGCTATTAAAAAAAAAAGTGATATCAAAGATGTTTATGTAAGTTTTTAAACATACGAAACTACATATCAATGAACTGCAAAAAAGCACAGATTGTAAATATCAGTAATATCTGTAATTATTCAACACAATTTTGAAATCTAGTTAAGAAAACTTTATTCATTTTATATGAGCATAATTCGTAGTTGTTAAAGTAAATCTTACTATGAATCAATTCTAAAACTTGAAAATTATACTGGAAATTAAAGCTACTATATCTCCTTAACAGAAATGTTAAACTAAAATATGAGAAAACTGTGTGTTCCACACCTGGCTCTACTAAAAGTTTTAACTGAAGCCGATAAAATATGCTGCTGTATGTAATTCATGCTCAATCATTTAAACAGATGGATACCTTACTATTTATGTTCTTCTGTAATTTTTTTTAAAGAAAAATATTACGTTTCATATAAAGATATTACGTACGTTTTTAATGGCAAGCTAGACAAGAAAGCTACTAAATAATTCATAGGTACAATACGATGGAAACACTGAATTGGAAATAATTTGAAAGTTTCATGTCTTTAGTTTGTCAGATCCAGAAAGTGACAGAGTTATATAAAAATATTGAGCACAGCAAACTGTCAAGAGATACCCTACAAGTTCTTTATGGCAAAGCAGTTAGAACTCGTTGGTCTTTTCTGAAGCCTAAACCCACTTTAGATAGCCTATGAAACTGATGTTTACATTAGCATACGCTAAAAAAAAAAAAAAAGACTAAAATCTCTATACTATAATACCTCTACAGAGTAATTATGGTATTTTTGACAGAAAAAAAAACCTTAAGTGTAAAAGGAAGTAAGGTCTCTTATCTTACATTTCCATGTGTAACATTCAGTTCAGCAGTAACGTGTTCCAGTATTCCAGAGTAAGAGAAACTAGTACTGAACTCAAGGCATCAATTCAGAATTATTTTAATCTAATAGTTAAAAATCAGTGTTAGTAAAACAGTGTAAATAGGTAGACATTACTCAAAAGCTACAGTGGGTAGAGAAGTAAGTTCAGAGAGCAGTATTTGAAGCTATGCTTAACAATTCAAGGGTTTCTACAATTCTGGAGCCCCTCATTAACATCTATGATTATGAAGCAGTTACAAGTTTAGAACTTACCTGGGAAAGTGAATTCCAAAACACTCAAAAAGGATAGTTATTGTAACTCTAGGGAAACTCAAGTCTGAAATACTGTCAGCTGTAGCAAGATCATTTAGAAAATACTACTTGGAACCTCTTCTCCTTTTTCTAGTTACTGGTACTGCATAATATACACACAGCTTTATTTTCCAAGTGGCTTCCATACCTCCACGGACACCAGATTCAGTACTATTCTGTTGAAGAAAAGATAGCCCTACAAAGACCATGACACACTGTCAAGACAGAACACACACTGAACAGGTTCAAAGTGAAAGGGAGGGAATATAGCTCTTAATCATCTGTTACTACATAGATTTCTCACTTTGCTTTCGTTAACCCCTGCAAGTGGGATACAAATAAGTCATAGCTTGTAAAAAACCAGTGTGGATGTAAAGCATGGGAGAAAAGTTTCCTTATCATGTCAGTAAGTAATTGCATAGCTTTGTACTTGTTGTGGTGTATTGTAACACAAAATATGGGCCTTCAAGTCTTATAGCAGTGTTATCGTTACTCAGGTATTATAAGAAGTAATTTTTCTCCATCCCACATTTTTAAATGCAAATGTTCTATGCCTGATGGTATGAAGCACTTTTACTTTACAAATAAACTCTCACCTTATGGTAACCCTTCTCTCCCATCCACCCTTGAACATGCACAATCAGTTATGCCATAGACTTCAACATTCCTGTCTAAATGAAAATGCTTATGCTTTTAAGTCTGCACAGAAACAATTCAGTTAAACAAGTATGTTTATGGTGCTTAGGAAGAAATAATTCGGCTTTGTCCTTATAATAAAGAGATCCCACTCCTGGTATTTTTTTATACATATTTAAGGGAAACAAGCAAGAAGGTGGTATGTCTGCAGATGCTCTTCAGAACTAAACCTGAGTTTATGAAATTATACCCACAGTAGGCTTTTGAATGCCTATGCACAAACATGTATAAATCTGTAAAAACATCATAGTATTTTATGACTCTCTATTATGTAACTTGAACTCCTTTTACTGGCTGGTTCTCCACTAAAATATTACAGTATGCAACTATTGAAGGACAATAGCATTTCAGACACAGTGAAGAACCAGAACATGACTACATGGTGGAAACTGCAGTGCAAGGGAACACTTGAATCCCTCTCTTATATTGATGTCTCACTTCATTAAAAAATTACTTCTCCAGCACCAATTTCTAGGATTGAGACTGCAATGGACCCTGTACACCTTTGCTCTGCTCCAAGATATTATTGGGAAAAGGGAGAAATGCTTTTTGCTCTGAAGGAATACAGGAAGTCTTACTTCCAGTCCACCTCTTCCTCTCACTGTTGGAGCAAAGACTGTGCAAATAGCATCAGATCAAACATTCAGGCCTAGGGCTGAGTGACAGGGACACAAGAACAAGAGCGCGCCAAGAAGAACAAGGTACAAGTCTGACAGCGCAGATCCACAGGCAACACTGGCAATTAATACCACTTTAATATTACTTCAGGTGCTGAGTACACTCAAAGTGCTGATATCTAGCAAGGTCGTGCAGTGCTATAGCACAACCCTTACATCAAGGCAACTTTAATTATACTGCAGACACGGTATTGTGCAAGGTCATAGTAATTAGCTGACCAGTTAAAAAAATAATCATCATTTTGTGTTTAGTTGCACTATTTCTAGCTACTTATAACTTAACTGAAACCTCAAGTTTATTGTATTGCTTTAATTAGCATAATGGAATTTGGATTAAAACTGTTAAGAACTGTATAAAGAACTGAGGCAGTAACAGAAAGACAATCTTAGAAAACGTCTGTATGTAGTGTGACTTTCTTGTGTTTATCTACTACAGTGTTTCTCCTGCAGTATCATTAAAAACAGTTACTGTTAGATTTATTGCTATTACAATACTGTGATATGATTGAGGTTGTACTCCCATAGTATACTTTCGTCTAGACTGGCCCTTATGCTATAGTGTACCACAATCTCACTTCTGCCAACAACTATTTCTGGGGCCAAATTGCATGTGCAGGATCACCTACGCTAAAATTAGATTTCCTTAAGTCCTCTTCCAGGGTTGACTGCTTTTTTTTCCTGGTGTACTAAACTAATTCACAGTGAAGAACTACAATGTGCTGTGCTAGCACAAAGATGACATCAATATACTGCTGCATGAGATTGGGAGACTGACAATTCCTTAAACTCCTTTACTGCCAAAAACCCAATACTGTGGATGTCTAGCCTGATTTGTTAACAGTATCAAAAAGTAAGTATCTGGAGAAGCTGAAAGCACTTCAGTTTCATGAGCTTTGTCAGATGGTAACACTAACTTTATAACCAATTACTCCACAGTAGATGTTTCTCTCCTTGAAAGACACACAGGTATTAGTTTCCAATCATAGAAGCCAGAAGTACAGTGCAGTGCTTCTTCCATACATAAGAGAAGAAATGCATGTAGCCTGCAAGCTGCTCCAGTTCAAATGCCAGGGGGAAAAAGAAGGGAGAAATGAGCACCCGATTCTCAAAGTTTTAGTAATAATTTCCAAGTATGGAGAAACAAGGAGGACAGTTATTCTTCCACGGTTTCTGTATTACTGCTTGCAAACCTAACCCACTTTAGCTCAATTTTGTCCAACTTTTACCTGAAATTTCATAGAAACTTTCAGAGAAAGACATGCTTAAATAGCTTTTCTTAAATTTTATTCTAATTTTAATCCCTAAATTTGTCAGCTATGAAAAAAAGTCAAAGTTTCTTGAAGTTATTTTTTAAAACTTTGTTCTTTTGTTTCTATTTATTGCTTTTAAGCCAACATATTCTGCAGGAGATCAAGTTTTTTGTATTTTATTGCTTCTCCTAAGAATTTTCTTAATACTTATTTAACACTTCCCCTAAAACCAGGATAATGTTAACTTTTCCTCACACAATATATAAAGTGCAAGTTACTGTCCCATTACAGTGTGCCTTTGTATCTCAGCACACCCTCCTATCCAAGAAGTTTGTACTGATGTCAGCAGTAACACATGGGCTAAACTTTTAAACTTGGACTTCCTCTTTTTTCTGGTTTTTTTTTTTTTTTCAGTAGAGCTGGAGAATAGAACTATATCTGTTTTAAATGAGATCATACTACGGTCTCCATATGCACTCCCAATCAAGTCATAAGAAAGCCTGTATAGTGCATTTGGGTTTTTTTATTATTATTTTTGCCAATAAAACATTTTTGTTGTCCTCTTGTTAAAAACAAAAATGCAGAATGTTTCTGGACCTGAAGCCATGAAAATATTCCTTGATCACATGCATGCAACCACCTGCTCCCATCTTATCAGCTATTCCCCGACTCCTGGTAGCAAACATCTGAGTAGTCAGAAGGATGGACTACTCTCCCATTTCCCCAGTAAGTATACACCTGGGGGTAAGAAGGTTAGGAAGAAGGGACTGTGTTTGGCTGATGAAGGAGAAGTGTTCACAGACAGGTTGGAGCATTATACTCACCCGGGGGATGAAGGGCTGTGTTGTTCCTGTCTTGGAGAAGATACCTACCTTACCTGGCTGTAGCTGGTGAAGATGCTTGTGTCAAGAAAGCGCCTGGGGCAGTCAGCGCCCCTTCTCTGTGGGCAGGACTGTGCCCGCTCCTGCCTCTTGCTTAGTGTGAGGGATACTTACCCATCGGGGATAGTATTCTTCTTTACCATGCTGAAAGCAGGAGCAGGCAGAGCAGGAGACAGCGGTGAAAGTGGGCACTGCAGCAAAGGAGAGAGAACCGCGCGGTTAACACGGTGCTAGTCTCTTCCTCCATCAGTGGGCCTTTTCACAGGGCTGACTCTCAAGTAAAATAAACCAAGCAGTCAGCTGGGGCTTGAAGCCATCCTGAACAAGTTCTGCAGCTTGCAAGCTAGCCTATTTTCTCCACTGCTACAGTACGACAAGAGGGAAGGACAACAACTCACCTCTCCTCCCCAGATCAAAAGAAAGAGAGAGGAGAGGCAGCAGGTTTCTCTCTAACTCTAGCAGCAGCGCTGCAGGGATGAAGATCTTGCTGGCAGTCCCTTCCGTCCCTCTCCTGTGGCTTGGAGCAGTCTGTTCTGCCCTTGTGCTCCCACAGCTAGAACTCTTGTCTCAACGAGAAGAAACTCCGGGCAGCTGCAAGAGGCGAGGCCGGCACCTCAGCAAGGGAAGGACCATCACCTGCCCCACTCTAACCTTGACGGGTCCGATCCCGCTAGATCCTGGGCACCGTCAGCGCCCGCCGATCTCAGTGGGACCAGGGCAGGGAGGAGCGGGGCGAGGGGAGCTCCCCCCCTCCGCGGAGGGCCCATGTCCGCCGCTCCAGAGAAGACGCTTGAGGCTGGCGTGAGGCTCCCTCCTCAAAGCCGCATGTCCCCGCGAACGCAGGGACCCCGGGCAGGACCGCCTCAGAGGCCGGCTCGGGGCGCTCTCTCAGCGGAAGGCAGCTGAGCTCGGGGAAGGAAAAAAGAAAAAGAGACCGGGGCGGGCGGGGGGGGGGAGGTCGCGGCCCGACTGCGGGGGGTCGGGCAGTCGGCTGTTGGAAAAGGGGTGGGCTGTGCGGAGGAGGGCGCGGGCTGCAGCAGGAGTCGGCAACAGGGAAAGGCCCGGGCGCCGGCGAGGCGGGGCGGGGAGGACCGGAGCTGCGGGCGGCCCGTACCCTGACAGGATTTCCCTCGCAGAGGAAGGTTGTTGCGAGACAGAACGTTCCCGAAAGGGTCTCGACTGCGCCTGCGCGGCAGCCGGCCAGCTTGCCGGGAGGGGGGGATTGCGCCTGCTCCTCTGGAGCCGGGCCGGGGAGCGCCGAGAGCGCGTGCGCGGCAGCTGGCACCCGGTGAACCGGGGAGCCGCTCCTAAGTGTGCAGTGAGCTGCCGGCCAATAGGGCGGGGAGGTGTGCCCCTGCGCGTGCGCGGCAGGCCCGCGGGTGAAGGGGGGCAGGCCTCGGGGCGCATGCGTGCCCGGTAGGGCGTGGGGCGGGGCTGGGGCGCATGCGTAGCGGCTGGTGGCGCGAAGTGCTGTTGGGTGCTGTTTCGGGTGGGAGGTGAACCGGCGTTTTCGGCGGAGGGGACGCTGAGGTGCGGCGGCGGCCGTCCGGCTCCTTCCGGGTTCCATGCTGGGTGGGTGGAAAGAGGCGGGAATGCTGTTTCTCGGTGGGAGGTTTTGTGTCAGGTGCAGCCCTGGGGTTCGGGCTCGGCGGCCCGGTCGAGCCGCTGAGTGAGCCGTTGCCGGAAGCTCAGCGCAGCTGTGGAGGCTTGAAGGGGTCTGTGAGGGAGAAGCGCACGGAGCGGGCGGGTCGGGGAGGATATATTGGCCTCGTCTTACATCGAGAGATGCGCTACGTGGCCGCCCATACCTTTCCTCTCGGAAGAGATGCCAGCTCCTGCGCTCGGGGCTCCTTTCGACTCTGTCTCACTGTGTTTCCTTTGCTTTTTTTGACTCGGTCTGCCTGCAGGTTGCTGTCGTGTGCCGTGCCAGCTGCCTCTGGCTTGCGGCAGTATCCTGTTCACGCCTTGCTCTTCAGAAGTGGATGGGGGAGAGGGCATGCCCCCCTCTTTTTAGAATGGAAGGCAGTTGAGGGGGTGAAGGAGAGGTAATGGGTGAGCCAGTGCTGGATCACTTATTTTAATGTGCAGTCTGCGGTATTAGCTTTAATTTTCATTTTCAGGCTGGCCTTTAAGTAGTTTCTGAAACTCCTCCAAGTGTTTGTAATTTAAAAAAAACTTAAGTAGTTGATAACTTACAGTGTATTAATGTACAAATACTGTGAAATGATAACAGCATTCTTGCACTTCCCATTAACTTCTTTATATGAGACAGAAGTGTTAAATTTCAGAGTAGTTCTTTACCACGTAATTGATAAGCCTGCTTATTAATTACAGACCTGCAATTTAGTCTGACGTTATTGTGCTGATATTAGAGAAACAGAACAACTTTATTTCTGTTTGTCAAGACAGTAAACCTTTAACATTTCTAAGACTAGAGTGTTACATATTTCAACAGGTGTGTGGTTTTTTTTTTTTAAGTTAATGTACTGGAAAAAAAAAACAACTATAACTCCTGAATATACATTAGTGTCTTACTGCTTCTTTTACTTTCACTCCTTTATTGCACACTTTAAAGCAATGTTTATATAACTTCTTGTTTGCTGAATTGAATGTATTCTGAAGCAGTGCTCCTTTTTCCAGTATACATGTTAAAACTGCTTTGTTTTTTAATGCAGACACTTCAAATGGATCCTGATCAGAAACAAAATGAAAAGTCATCAGATGAAATAATTATGAGAAATAATTTTAAAAATGCCAGATATTTTTGTTCACACCACTGTAAAGTAAGAACTAGAAAAATACATAGCAAATGTGTGAGTTCCATAAGTGTTCTGTTTTGCCAAAAAACTGCACTTTCTGCCTTTTTTCCACATCTGTGTAAGAAAAGTTTGACAACTGATTTCAGTAAGTGGAGTGAACTGGGCCATAAGGTGCCTTTTCTGCTTTTAGAGAAAAGTGTGACGTAGGAAAATGAATTGAGCTGCTTCTATGAAGTCGTTTGTGATGTAACTGCACTGCAAAAAAGAAGTGTACTGAAGAGATTATTGAATTTGTATCTGCTGAGAGTAAAATAGTGTTTTTTAGGAAATTAAATTGGCATTGTATCTTCTAATTAGTTGGATAGTTTGTTTGGTTGGGTAAAGCATTTGTGTCTTAGAGATAACTATGATGATTTCCATGCTTAGCACAACACAATTGTGGAAAAGTTTATTGTTGTGAAATCTAATCAATAGGAGTACAAGAGGTTTTCTTTATAAGTTTTTTGTTTCTATTTTTGAAAATAAAATGTATTTACAGTGTGAGAATAGTAAAATGCAAACTATATCTTGGGTTTTCTTCAGGTTTGTGAGTGTTGTGAAAGCTACTCATATTTTAGACATCAAGTATAACATAGCCATCAATGTTTCATAGCAGTGTTTTCAAGAGTTTATGCAAGGATAGTGCTATGCTGTCTTTTTCACTTCCAGAAATGGACAAAAAAAATTCCTGTGTCTTCAAGAAAGAAAACATAAAACCTGTAGTCCTAAAATATTTTAATCTGAGGGAAAGTCAAAGACCACAGCGTAACTCACAATTGTTTAGAAAAATCTTGTGGAATCATAGGGTGCTCTTGTTAAGAGAGGGCCATAAATTCTTGAAATTCTCATAACACTTAATCTTTGAAGAATAGTTGAATTTGACTTTCTTACACGGAAGTATTCCTCCTGAAACCTAATATTTTAAATGAGAACTTTTATCAGTTGTTTAGTGTCCTCTTTATTTTGCTAGAAAACTTATGCTTTTCAGTGAGGTCCTTCTAAGGAACGTGTGACCTAGTGAAGGCAATCACTTAATTGCCTAATAAGTTACAAAGCTAACATCAGAGGAAAAAGTTTTAGAACCTAAAGCAAGATTTAATTAAAATAATCTTCATAGCTTTAGAGTAAGAACGCTGATATATTTGGTCTGGTATGTAATTTTTAGCAAATGACTGTTTTCTGGTTTCTGTCTCTTCTTAATATTTTGCGTAGGATACTTCCAGAGGTTGCCACATCAAACAGGCAAACAGGTAATTAGCAATCATTCAGCCAGGTAGTGCAAACAAGGAAAAGCAGATGGTAATCAGAACTCCTCAGCTCCACAGTTTAAGTAGGATGTTGTTGTAGTTTAACCCCAGCTAGCAACTAAGCCCCATACAGCTGCTTGCTCACTCCCCCCTTGGTGGGATGGGGGAGAGACTGTGGTATGGGATATCCCTTTGGTCAGCTGGGGTCAGCTGTCCCAGCCGTGTCCCCTCCCAGCTTCTTGTGCACCCCCAGCCTCCTCGCTGGTGGGGTGGGGTGAGGAGCAGAAAGGGCCTTGGCTCTGTGCAAGCACTGCTCAGCAGGGACTAAAATGTCCCTGTATTATCAACACTGTTTCCAGCACAAATCCAAAATGTAGCCATGTGTTAGCTACTATGAAGAAAATTAACTCTATCCCAGCCAAAACCAGCACAAGTGTCAAGGCATTGAATGATTTCAGGGACTTCTGAGCTGTTACCTTGTTTTACAGCAATTTTTTATCAACTCTATTGTAGTCGTTTACTAGTGATGTATATTCTGTAAACAGTAAGCATATAATCCGTCTCTACAACACTATTTTTAATTAGCGAGAAAGAATAAAGAATCTTGGGGAAAAAAAATTTAAGTACGGATTAAAAAAAAAAAATTGCTTTGTTAATGTTACCTTTTAATATAGTATAACTGAATGTCTCTGTATTGAAAGGCAAAAATACTTGATCATTGTCATTTCTTAGGTAATTAAGATGTGATTCCTGTATGTAGTTTTAGAATGCCTTATTATGTGTCAGTACGAATGTCAGCAGTTACATAAACAGTAGAAATAACCAGTGATGCTCTTCTGTAGTAGTTACGCAGTTTTAACACATTTGGAGGAAAAAAAATCTATTAGTGGTCTTGTAATTGAAAATTGACTTTAAATATAATTTACTAAAACAATTCATAATAATACTATTTTCTCAACAAAATGTATTTATTACTGGTAGCAGAACTGTCCTCTAAGGAACTGAAGTTTTAAAAATTGTATTTTATAAGAAAATACTTTTGGACCGTTTTAAAATAACTTTTTCGTCAAAGCAAAGGTCATTGGATTCTTGTTTTAAACAAGTTTTGTTTAATTGTTAATACTGTTTCTTTTGTATTTGAGCCATATTTGGATTATAGTAATAAAATTTTTTTTTTGTTTGGAAATTTGTAAAATGGCATTATTTTAGACAACAAGAATATTTTTAGTCTGAACTTTGAACAGCGTTGATTACTGTCTGAACCTGGAGAAATGGTTGCTACATGCTATTGTGTTGAATTATTTTTATGTTTGTTTCATAAATGCCTGCAGTGAGGTGGGGGAAAAGCATGTTATTTTTCAGCATGAGTCCCTTTATATCCCAGGTTGCTCAATTGAATTGATTTACATCTATATTAAAAGTTATAATACAAGCAAGCATCCTGCTCTATTTGTATCTCTCTGGAGATGGAGAATCCCCTTCCTCCTCTTAGTTCATACCCATATTTAATCTCTAACATATTTTACTTACAGTTTGTATTCAGTTTTTTGGCTCTTACTTCTCTTTCTCTACAAGAGTCATCCTTGTGAATGTGGTAAGTTCTTCTTTCAATGTGCTTAAGATGATTGAAATATGATTTGAGTACTACATAATTTATTACAGTTCTCACATCCCTCTATAAGAAGCTTTTCCAGCCTTCTAATACCTTTTTACTGTATTGTTTCTTGTTTTCCTCTGTCGTGTTTTAAAATGTGGACCCCTAAGTTGTGTTAGTGTTGGCTAGGTCAGTGCTATATAGATGTGCAGTTCCTCTGTACTTTTAAATGGTTACTGTTTCTACAACCAAAGATTATACCTGCTCTATTTGCTTTACATTTACATGGAATTTTATCTGCAGTTTGTTGTTTGTTTTTTTTTTTGGTGCTAACTTCTAGTTAATTTTTTACAGTGACTGCTTTTTTCAGGATACCTTTTGTACATGCGATGTACATTTCTTGCATAGTGCAGCTTTGTTGTTCAAAAGTATCTTGTAGGAGTGTACATGGCTTGAAGAATATGCATTGCTTTAGTTCTGTCAGAATTTACTATTCTTTCATCAATTTTGTTCTGTCACCTGTATGGTTTTCTTTGAGATTTTATGTTTTCTTTATTTGATTGAAAAAAAGGAAAAGGTGTTGGTCTGTGCAGTAAGCCTTTTCATCTGTAGGTCACAAGGGACTCTCTAGGTTCAAGTCATGTTCTCCTTATCACTCAACCCTGTTTAGACGCAGTTTTCTGGAAGTAGCACTGAATGTACTTTGAAATTATGGCGCATTCCAAAAGCTTGTGCTTTTCTTCGCTATCACTTGAGTGTAGTGTCAGATATGATAGCAGCATGCATTAAATAGAGTATCTCCTTCACAGCTGGTGCTAATGCCAAATTCTTTTGTAACTAGATGTTTCAACATAGACCATCTCCTTAGTCAAGGATGTGCAAGTAATGCAGATTTAAAAAACAGCTAATCATCTTCCTTGCTTAAGCCAATTTATTTTTGTTTTTAGTGTCCTTGAAGCTTCATTGGGTGGTGCTGTTTGGTTTGCTTAATTATTCCCATGTGCTCCTGCACGCTACTCTTGAGTTGTCATCAGTGGATGACAGCCAGAACGGTTGTCAGTACTAGAAGCATGTTCTGAAAACTTAAACCATGATTTACGGTGAAACAGCTGTCATAATGTTGGCCCTCATAATTTGTTTATTAATGTGTTTTGACATCTACTTGATACTGTATCATTTAACATGGATCATGGATCATGTACTTTAAATATTTTAAGCAAATATATTAAGTTTGTTCTGCTTTGCTCTGTTGTATCTTATTTCCTCAAAGGCTTTCTTCACTCTTGTCCTAGAGCAAGTGCTTTCATACAGCAGTTTTGAGATGCCGTATACTGTTTCTGGTGCTTTTCATATTGGATTATTCCTCTTGGCTTTCAATATAAACTAATAATTCATAGCTCTTCATTTTATTTCGCATATTTCTTTTAGTATAATTTCACTTTTTTGATCTCCTTATAGTTACTAAACATCAGATGGGCACTTACATTTTTAGTTGAATCATTCTTTGAAGTTGTGGCGTCTTTATTCTTTTTAATCAAAGAAGAGTCTTTGGGATGTAAATGAAAATTGGAAAGTACAAAATACAAAATTCTGTTAATAGCAATGCTGGTATAAATCTGCAACAGCTCTGTTTTGTTTTTGAATGTAAATAAGTGTGGATTTGCATCAGTGTAGCTTTGAAAAGGGAAAACTTGCATCCAGTGATTTGGCTTGCATTTTTTCAAAGAAATATTCGTGCATTTTTGAGGGATGTAGTTTGATTATGTTGTTAGATTGAAGGAAAATCAAGTATTTATAGCTGAGCCACGCTGTAACCCATTCGAAAAAATTTAAAACAGCCCTCTGATCAATAGCCATATTCTCATTTTAATGGTACAGTGTGATACTTAATATTCCTGATTAAATTAATCTTAAATACTGGTTTCAATGTCATAGGTTCTTTACAGCAGTTTACTGGTTATTAATCTTTCTTCCTTTTCTGTATTGGGAACCGAGAAGCCTGCACTTTAGTCTGAATTTTTTTTTAATAATATAATAATAAGTCAGAAACAATGCAGATCAGAAAAAGTAATTATTTTTATTTTCATTGTATAAAGTGCTAGTCTCAATTTGGAAACAGCCTACCCCGAGAAATAGGCTTTGCAATCTGTTCTGAAGCACAAATTTGAGCTGTAACACCAGAGGGAGCAAATTGCATGGTCGGGACTTCACTAAAAATGCCTTCAGTTGTCAAGAATCGTAGGCTAGGAACTAGCCTGTGACTAACTCACACTCCCGATTTTTGCGTCAGAAAATAATGCATTTGGAAATTAACAATAAATGTTAAATCTCAAATGTCAGAAACATTGGGCATTTTAGTTCATTAATATTTATATTCACTAATAAAAATGTGGCAGCAGTTGGTCAAACAGTTAACGCAGGAAAAATTATATGGGATTTACATTTTATTTAAAATATTGGAAGCTTTTCCTGGTTTGTTTTTTATAGTTTACTGAAGAGATTGAGCATGTTGGAAATGACAAATAGAAGAACTTGTAAATGAGAACCTACAGGAAGGTAGTACAATAAAAATACTTATTTACATATTTCCTGCTATTGTGCAGCAAAACTTAACCAGTCAACTAGAATTCTATTAATTTTTATTTTTACATGCTTACATTGAATAGTCCCATTGAACTTGGTGGCAATTCCCATTGTTTAAGGTAGATGTTTCTGAATTTAATTTCCTCATATTCACTCATCAGCAGTAATACTAGCTCCAGATGGTGTATGAGGCGTTGTTTCTGAGGAGGGATGCCACCAAACATCTGTAAATACTTTCCCTCCCTTAAATGAGAAACCCATGCTGCTGTTTTTCCCCTCCCCATCACCTCAGCCTCAACTTTGCACCTACCTGAACAGTGTCAGTATGGTGGCTGGAAAATAGAGGGTGGACACAAGGTCTGTTACCATGTACAGAAGGAAGCTGCCATGAAGCATGATGAACTTGACGCTCTTAGTCATATCATTTAGTTTTAGGTAGTCCTGTGAGGAGCAGGGATTTGGACTCGATCATCCTTATGGGTCCCTTCCAACTTTTCTATGAACAGAAGTGGCCCATGTGGAGATACTTACTCTTTGGGTTAAGTTTGTATCTTCATACAAGCAGGAATATGAGCTGCACAGGCAAGCCACTTTGAAGTGGTTTGTATGTCACACATGCCACTGTTGTAGACAGACTAGAAATTATTTATTTCTCTACCCTGTTTCCAGCTGTCCTGAGTACATGCATGTAGAGGCCAATAGCACTTTGCTTGGAGAGAATGTAAAACTAAGTACAGCTTTAAGGATGCGTTGATTTAGTATACATTACCATTGTTTAAAAAGGGTTAATAATTTGGCATTTCTGAGTGTACTTTTGTGTTTCAAGAATTCTTGAGATATAACATTGACCAGAGGGAATGGGGGGGGAAGGTAATTATTTATATACACTGCAGATATCTTCAGTGTCAAAGCACAGAACAAAATACTGGTTTAAATTAAAAAAAAAAAAAGATACATACGTGTTTTCTCATCTCTGTTCACCTAGCATCAGTTCTGTGACTATAATGTCAGGATGTGAGGATGTGTATTATTCTGCTTCTTTAGTCTTGCTTCAGTAAGAAATTATTTGAAAACTGTAATCTCGATATCTGTGGTTGTTCGACGCTAGCTTGTATAAAAAGAATTTAAGTCTTGTCAAACCTGAATTTCAAAACTTGGAGATATTCAAGATTTATATTGGCCTTGCTAGTTAACAGGCAACGCTTGTTAGACATTTGAAAGTTGTTAATTGTGAATTTATCATTCAAATCTGAAGTTCACACTATAGAATCTGAACTGGAGAGGTGTTTCAGTGATATCAATCCTGCTTTCTTTTAAGTGAATGGTTCTTTCAGATGCATGAAAATCATATGTTAATTTAGCCACTTTAAATTGTATCTCCTTGTTTAGATTATAGCAGATTATAATAAAAGAAAGGCAAGATCCCTTTTTGGATAATGCTTGAAACCAACTGATCATCCCTGCAGTTGTCTATTTCTCCCCCAGATGGGAGTATTTTATAAGTAGTAGTAGTACAGTAATAGAGAATAATTGATGTCATGTTGGACAGGGTGGTTTTTAAGTTATTAAACAGAGGGGGACCCCCTGTTTTATAAAGGAGAGTTTAAGCTTTAAATGATTCAAAATCGTAAGTCAAAACTTTACTGAGGTAATTTTTCTAATGCTTTCTGATGGTTTGTTAAATTTTGTGTAAATGTGGTGAGGAGTTTCCTTCTTTTCTTTTCTTATAGTTAGTTATCAGACCTTCCCTTTTCTTACAGTTATTTATCAGACAAGGTCTGCCAAACTGAAGTCTCAGCAGGAGGAATAGAGAACATCTTCCACGGCACTGAGTTCCAAGCTGTCATAGTTAGACTTCTGTCTTTTGGCAGTTTAAAACTGATAAAGATGCATTTACGCTACAATCTAGCCTCTACTATGACTGCATTTAAACGTACTTTAGATTTTTTTTTTTATGGCAAATCTATATGGCAGATGTGCTCAGTTGTCTTACAACTGTCTTAAATGAAAGTCATTTTTCAAGGTGAATGGTCTAACAAAACCTGACCCAATGTATACTAAATCTTAAGAAAAAAGTTAAAACTGCAATTAAAAAAAAATCGCAGTTTTAAGCAAGAAAATGGCAGATGGCATAGAGGAAGCAAAAAAAAATTTACTTGGTTTGTGTAACGTACTTTAAGTTAGTTTGAGTTCTGTAGAGACTTCTTGTCAGTTACTCCATAGTATTTTTATTCCAGGTTAAAACACTGAGTGCTACAAAAAATAGGAGAAAATTTGGAAACAAGCAGATTAAGCAGAAAAAATCTAGATGACTGCAAATGGCAAATAAGATGGTATAACTTTGAAAATAGTCAAGCTTACCATATCTGCAATATATTACTTTCAGCTTTAATTTTTCTTTTAAGACAGTGTGTACATTTTCAGTCTGTTTTTTATAAATACTTTATGGTTAAAAACACTGAGAGGTTATAAAAATTGCAGATTTTCTTTGCTTAATTTAAAATAAAAAATAATCCTTTATGAAATTGCTAAACTTTGTGTGACATTCTCCATGTATCTCTCCTTTCATTTTACAAGCATTTACTGTATGTACAGTATAGTATAACTTTTTTCCCCAGTAAAGGAAGAGGAAAAGGGAGAGTAAGAACTCCCACAGTTGTCTGATCATTTTGCTTGGATATTGTACCTCATAGTGTAATGGATTATTTGTTTTAATTTATTGCTTAATGCTGATAGTTTGCTCAATATGAAACTGGAGAAAATACTCATCCACCCCAAAAAAGTAATTTCTTAATTGAGCAAATGGTACAATTCAAACATACACAGCTATACAACAGATAATAATGTGAGAGATAATAATGAGAGAAGTGTTGTAGCATGGAAGCAATCTCTTTAAAGTATGTATTTCAGAAATATACAGTCTATAAAGCACAAATCTTCTGTGAAATGCAAATTCATTGTACAATATATGTTTGTTCAAACAATTATTTGCATGAGCATCTATAGATGCTTATGACTGAAATCAGAAACAATGTCTCTGCAAATGGACTTCTGTGAAGTGTTATCACTTGTTCAAATATTTGTAGTTTCAGGGGCATGTGTTTATATTACTTCAAGTACAGCTGTATCACTTCTAGTAAAAGTAGTTGATATGTGTATTGATTAGAAATGTTTCTTTTCTTTAGAACTTTTTTCCCTCAGATGAATTTGAAATTCAGAAAAAGCAGGAAGCTAGGTTCCCATCACTGCTATTACAGCTGGAGAGTGCGAGCTAGGGAATATTGCAGTGACTGGTGAGAAGGTAAATAAGAAGACGAAGCAAAGTTTGTTTACAGTCCTAAGCTATGCAGAGTGATAAAAGTCAAAAAACAAACGTGAAGATTGCAGAAGATTTGCATGACTAAGCAAGAAAATGGTAGATGGCATAGAGGAAGCAGTAATTCCAGCTCCTTGTGCACAGTGATACTTATGACCTAGTAAGTTTCTCAAGTTTTGAAACTTCACGATTACATTAGATGTGACAACATCAGATCGGTGCTCAGAAAAGAAATGTGTGCTATGAATTACTAGGAATGGAATAGGGAATAGAAGAGGATATTGTCATGCCACTTAATAAACCTAGACTGCCCCACCTTTTCGAATAGTATTGCAGTTCTGCCCCCCATCTCAAAGATGGAAAACTTTCTTCAAAAACGTAAGAGAAGGATAGTGAAATGAATTTAAAGGTATCTTATGTAAGGAATTACAGTTGAATGTGCCAGTATACACTAACCTGGAAAGGAGATGGCTTAGAAGGGGAAAGAACATGATTAATGTCTATAAAATCATAATTGAATGCAGAAGATGAACAGTGCACAACTGTTCCCTTTCTCTTCAAACAGAAAGGTTAGACAGGCATTGTCAGATGAACTGTCAGGGCCAAGTTAGTACCAAAGAAAAGGAGAGAGTCCTTTCCAGAGTAGAAGACCGTATTCCAGAATATTGTTAGGGCTAAAAATTTATACAGATTCAAAAGGGGACTGGATAAACCAATGAAAGAAATCTGTTATGAACTGTTGCACATAAAGGTACTAAATTTTAACAGGTAAGTGAAATACAGACTACTTAATGCTGAAAGAGTACTTAAAGAAAGTATTTATGTGCTCTGCAGATGTATTTTATTGTCTTTATTATAGATTGAATAGTGCCTAGATAGACTTTTAGTCTGACCCATTATGTGTGGTGTGGTTTTTTTTTTGCAGCTACTCTGCCCCTTATGCTGTGTCATAAGACACAAAATGGCACTGCTATTAACTGGAAAATCTGATCTAGCATGCATGATGTGCATTTAGAGTGACATTTCTATACCTCACTGTATACTTAATTATACCACTCTAACATCTGGAAGAACAAGTTTTCCTTAGGATATGTAAATATTTATTTTACTGAGATCAGTAAGGAAACTTGTATATGTATTTAGGTGTATTATCAAATATATTATGAAAAAAAAAAAAGAATGGTTACTCACTTACATTGTGTCAGTAGTTGAAGTTTGTGGAACTTACTAGGACAACTAGATGTCCTGGTCCTGCTGTAGCTGCACTGTGACCCCATTTTAGTTTCTCTAAATGCATGTTCACACACAATCTCTGCCTTCATAATTTCTCTACTCTTAGCGCAAATCAAGGATTACAGTGCCCCCTACAGCAACTGTGCTTTTTTTAACCAGGTCAAGCTAGGTACAGATACTTGCCAAATATCCTACCTGAAAGCTGAGACCAGTAATAAACAATGGTTCAGAAAAGCTTTTAAAAACAACTTCTTTACTGACTTCTTTACTTCTGGGCTTCTAGGTAGGCCTACTTATAAATTCAGTCTTCAGCAGTTTCTAGTTGATTTTCTTCCCTGCTGCTCAGAGACTCTTCATCCATCCTGCAGCTATTTGTTTCTGTTTCCTGACTAAATCTCTTCCTCTCGCTTCCTCTCTAGCTCCTATGGATTATAAACCACATGCTTGAGCACAGAATAACTGAAAATGAACTCCGCGGCTTACGATTTATGCCTTGTTCTTTCTGTGTTGGTAAAGAGGACTGTTACAATTTACCTCCTTGTCCATTTTTCTGCATCTTTACTTCCTCTGGAATTAAGTTATGGTAGTGTACAAAGTAATCATATAATGTAATGGTTCTTGGGTAGTCCAAGATCCTTCAGAGCAGAACTTATTCTTGAGTTAATGTATACCTTATTGTTATCACATGTAACAGACCAGAGAATCTTTATAAATCATAGAGGTTAACAAGTAATTTAGGAAGATGCTATCTTAGGTACTCGTTTGCAATCAGTGTACAGTATCATGTTGTTGTTTAATGAAAAGGAAGTAAATCCCTATGTAAGTTAGTTTCAACTATAACTTCTGTTATAGAAGGGGTTAATTTGTCCATCAAATTGTGAATGAATTAGCAAAAGGAATGTTTGGATCCATTCCAGAACCATCCTAAAGTGTGTTGCTTGTGTGATTCTGATTCTGCTATTATACAGAAATTTGTGGGCAAAAAGAAATATGGCAAAAAGCCATGAAAATCATATCAAAGCATTCTTGTACTTGTTAGTTTGTTCTGCCTTTTGTTATCTACAACAAAAGATGTGAACAGAGAAGAAAAAATGTTCAGAAGCTACAAGTATTTTATAAAAATATTTTAAAATGAAAAGCAAGTCTCCAGCACATTAGTGTCTTCCTTATAGTTAGTTTTTAAAGCGATATTTGATATTCATCAGATATTCAGCGTTTGGGTACCAAATTGATCTGAATCTGAATCTTAAGATACTGTTGTCTAATTTACTTTCACTGTGAATATCTCTGCCATGCATGGTCCTGATACAACTCTCTTTAAGATTCAGAGAAATACTATTGCTTTTAGGGAGGCTGACATCAAGCCTCAAGAATTGCAAACATAAGAGATTCTATCAATAACTGAATGACATGAGTGTGATTAGTTCCACTGATATAAATCGTATTTAAATATCACTTTGATTACAAACCTCGCTGATAAATTTCATGAAGTATATTTTGAGAATACTAGTGCGTTAGTATCAGATAATAGTTCGGTAAAAATTACCATGTATAGTATCAGTAATCATACATTAAAAGTATTAAGATTTGGATAAAATTTAGACCTTTAAATAACTGTCACTAAATGTATAAATTCTTATCACACAGAAGCACTCTTAGTGAAATCAATAATAAACCTGAGTATTTTTCAATAATCTGAAATTTCAGTATTTTTTTCTTCAGTCATCTGAAAGTGATATAAAATCATTGGTGAGAAAAATCTGCTGCTGGATAATGGCACTTGTACATCATGGTGCAGATCTTTTCATGACTCAGTTATGAAAATGCATTTGCAGCCATTAAAAAGTCATTAATGCTTAAAAATGGGGGGGTATATCTACAAAAGATAACTGTATTCTGGACAGTGACTTTGGAAAGAATTTAGAGGTCAAATAACTAATGCCTTCTTTGATTTACTACTTATAAATTTCTGAATCAAATCCAAGGGAATATTAAATGTTATCCAGCCCTGTGTTAGGAACAGTTAGATTGTTAGACCACTAACCTGTGTTAGTGTAAGGATTTTGCTTGGAAATTCCTTTTCTTTAGCTCAGTCTATCAGAATCACAGATACTTTGTGTTTTCTCTTGTTTGTTCAGCCCATAGAGGATTTTTATCCTCTGAGTTTCTTAAATTGTAGCAGTTAAGGTGCTTTTTTCCCCCCCCCCTTCCCCATTATAAGAGAGAGACCCTTTGAGAACCCCTCTGGAATAATGTGTACAGTTTCAGTTGCCTGTGTTCAAGAAAGATGAGCACAGAACAAAACTGGTGCACCAGAACGCTGGAAATTGCTGGTTGTGATAACAGGCAACTTTTCTGAGCAGAAGCTAAGATCTGGGAGCAGTTGTGGTCAGAGAAGGATTTACTGAGGAGGTTGAAGTGGCTGCAACTTCCCCTTCCCATCTTTAGCATTGCTTATTGAAGCACATGCTCCTAGACGTGATGGGGGGGAGCAGCTATGCAGCTCTTCCATAGTTGCTTTATGGAAGCAGGAAGAGAAACCCAGAAAAGGAAAGACTAATTTAAATTAAAAGTCAGCATTGGTGTAGTAACAAATGTCCATGAATATGTTTAAGTTCACATACATGACTTGTGAGCTTTAAGCCTTGCCAGACCGAGGTTTCAGAGCAATTTGATGAAAGGGTTTATACGACGTACTTGCTTATGACAATAAGGTATTGGACTTAATGACCTGGGGATCTCCTCCAGCACAATGTTTTTATGAAAGCTTTCGTCTATGAGAAGTTTTTTTCAAGATTTTTGTAACAGATTTCAGTCCAAGTCATTTCCCTTGGCTCATAGAGCTCTGTAGTAGTTCATGGTTGTTAAGACTCTACTTTTTCCCCTGGAATTCTTACAGAGACCTGTAGGGATTGTGGAGGTTGCTAATTTTTTTTCTTAAGTTTTTAAGAAAATTATTTGAAGTAACATGCTTTGTAGTAGAAGTGCCCAAGTCCCTGACTGTACCATTTCTGTAGTAAGTTTTGTTACAGCTATAGTAGGTCATAGCTTAAAAGAAGCAGTTGTAGTGTGGGTTGGGTTCCGAACACCACTCTCTTTATCCTGAAAGGAGACACCAGGGGATATGTCTTTTTCCTACAAAAAAAATCCTCTCTGAACTCTGATCTGACAGGCTGCCAATACTGACCTCTACCTGTTCTTGTTAAGTATTTGTTTGTGAATTACATGTTTTTTTGGAGGTTTTAGAGAATTAAGTTTTTCCCCTCCGTTAACTCTAAATTCAAGAAAGCATCCTCCTTAAGCACATGCTTATCAGCCATTCAAATGTTAAAATGCAGTGAGGTGCTATGCCTGTGAGGTAGCAAAGTGTAAATTTTGTTTGAAAGCAATGTAGTTGCTATGGTCAATTAAAATTAAGTGGAAGTTTTGCTTCATTTGGGGGGGGAGGGTGATCTTTCAAATATATTTAAAAAAATATATACACGAACAATTTTATTGAATGGCTTTTTCTCTTCTGTCAACAAATTTTGTTTTAGATGTACCTTTCTAGATGAAAAAGAGAAACTGCATCCTTTGATGTCAGGCAGACTTGTGCATGCTTTATCATGGGCAGCTGATGAAGAAAGTGCTTTCCTGTAGCACCTGTTTCTCAGCTAATAAATTCTGCTTGATGCAGGTGGTAATGAATTGCATATTTTTAAGGTTTATCAGGATGTTAGGATTTCATGTTCAGAACTGTGGGAAATGTTTGTATGATGGTTTAGGGTTTCTTAGTGCTTCCTAATTGATTTTTTTTTTTAATAGCTATAACATTAAAGATAATTGACAGATAACCTGATCTGTCAGAATTGGAAATGTGTTCTAAAAATTGTATACATTGTAGGAAATTTCTGATGCAATAAACATTTGTTCCTTTAAATGTTCTGCAATTAATGCTAGATGGTTTTATTTTAATGTGCCAAGAAATATAAATGCAGAAATAGCTGCTGGAATTTGATGGCTCAGTAACACACAAACTTACCGAAAGGGCCAAAGCAGTTGAGCTTGATCCCAAATATCCTGAGTATTTATGTATGATGGAATTGATTACGGTAATGTTTAGCAGATTTTGATAGCACATTTTTACATGTTTTCTAGAAGAAAATACATACTGTCTGCATTGTGTTAGGAGGTAGGGTACTTGTACATACTATTAATATTTTTCATGCAAGCTCTTTGGCTTCAAGATTACAAATAACAGGGACTGAGTTAAGGCTACTTATGTTTTTAAAAAGTTTAATAGATAAGAGCAAAGCATGGGAACAAACTTAAGTACTTATCATAGTTATGTAAAACCCCAGTGCAGAACTGTTGCCTGAGATTAGGTCTTGTATCAGAATAGTAAAACCAAATTGAAAAAGCTGTATCTTTGGCTGCAGTTACAATAAAGGTCACTTCTGTGACTGCAATAAAGGTCCTGTCCTTTCCAGGATGCACAGATGTCTTGTGCATGCTCAGTAACTCTGGGATGTTCTGGACGCATTAGATTTAATGTGAGTATGCAGATTAACTCTTGAGAATACAGGCTGTAATTCTGATGTGTGGGCGTTGCGTTGGATTTATGGTGCATATCCTGTATGGTTCATTTAATTGTGCTCCGTAATCTGATGCATCTAGTAACTCTAACAGGGATAGCAGGTATCTGATAATCCAGTGAAAAGAAAAAAATTAAGTGACATTACTTTACAAGAAACATCTTTAATTTACAGTATTACTCACTAGAAAAGGGCAGCTGGTCATTTCCTGGATGATTTTTGTGATGCAGAAAAAATATGTATGTACGTTTTAAAGTAGAACTACAACAACAAAGGAAGTAGAACAAGCATTAATGTATCCCTTTATTTTTAAAAATTCACTCCAGTAAAAAAAGTATGGATTTGTTCACACCCAAAAACCATTACAGTTTGGCCTGACAAGTAATTTCTGCTCAGATAAGCCACAAACTAGCATATGCTTATGCTATTGGTGCTAGACGGAAAGATACACTATCAGAAATCTTGAGGAAATTTGTGTAAAGGCTATAAAGGTTAATTAAAAAAAAGTAATTTTGAAATCGGGACAATCTGCAAAATCCTCCAGCCTTGCACTTGCATTCTCTCACAGTATGCAGCATCCAAGGACAAACCATTCCAAAATACTTTTGTCTTGAACAGCTGTAAGAAGAATTTAACTTTGTTACTGAAGAAGAGATTAAAAAGTGTAAATGCTTCCAGCTGTTGCAATTTACAACTTTAAGTAGTTAAACTGCTATTTTCAACAAGTACTTCTGTTTGTAGGGATATACCACATACAATATTACAGGAATTTAGTATTTCAGATACAGTGTTTGTTTTAACATGTATATGACAAATTGTATTAACTTTAATCTCTGACTTCTTTTTTCATATTTTCTGAATCCAGCTTTCCTGTTCCTTTATATGTTTATGTAGCAGAGAATTTAGTTCATTATCAGTTTAGGTCCTGATTCATATCTGTGTATGCTACCTCCTTTATTTCCTACTTTTAACACATTTGGATTAACTGTAATTAGAAGCATTACAAATGCTTAACATTACAAATTATGTGATCCAAATCCAAGAAGAAATTTATTATAGCTTGCAAAATTTTGCTCATAGATATTAGGGCTAGAGATTATGATACTTTTAATAAAATAAACTATTTTTCCCTGAACTTAAATGTCTTCAAAGTGAACCTCTGGGGAAAAACTTTAAAATGTAGTTGAAAACTAACATTTTGATTAGATACTGCATCTAGTATGCTGATTTTTGTAGACTGGAAGACTTCTCACACATTCTTTATGTTTGGGACTATATATCCCATGAAACATTGTGAGCCCTCACACTGAGCTGCCACAATTTATCATGCGATGAATTTCTGAGGCAGATAGAGACTCAGCAAAGGCAATGGCACTGAAGAAATACAGACATTATTCTGTTTAAATGTTTCTGGTTTGGGATTTTTGGGTTTTTGAAGGTGTACAGCTTTTCAGCTACAATTAGAAGTTTCCCTAGAAACCTGACATTCTCCAAAATACTTTTGCTGTTGAAATTCTGGATTGACTTTCTTCAACAAGCCAACTGATATGAACTTCTGTCTTTTCCTTCATTAAAAAGTCTTATAGCTCCTCTTTCATTTAGTCATTTTAAGAATTGGATATTATGGTGGAATATCTATTACACCCCTAGAAGAGTTGTCCTAATAATTAGTTATTCACAATGTTTTATTTCTGCCATGTACATCCAGTTTAAATTTATCAAGATTCAACTTCCTGGGATCGTTTTTTGGTATGCCCATACCTGCTAGTTAGGAGCCCATACTCGATATGTTCTTGTTGTGCAGACACTGATAGGCTGTATTTATAATGTTAAATTGAGTTTCTTCAGTCTGTCTCTAGAATGCAAGTTTTCTTGTAAATTTTTCTTGGAACTCTTTCTAAAGCTTTCCCATTCATTACATTCATAAGTTAGGGATTTTTTTTTTTTTGTAATAAATATTTTCATAGCACTCTGTCTTTATGCCAAGATTAGCAATGAAATTCTTGGTTCTTAAACTCTTTCATGCAGAGAATGGGTGTATTCTGGGAGTTACTAGCTTTTGAGGTCCATTTTTATGGAGATTTTCTGTAGAGTTTTCTGTCAGTGTTTGTTTTTCTTTATTGTTGCCCTTAGGGTCAGAAAAAAATTGTGTGGATTCCTGAGTCATACAGTGAATGTATATGGAAATAAAGCCTGTGATAATGATTGGTATAAACAACTGACACAAATATTGATAATGAGGTATAAACAACTGACATAAAATATATTGATAATATGAGGTATCTGCTATCTCAGTTCTAAAAACCTTGAATAGCATGGTGACCTTTTGAAAAATCATTTCCTGAGTAACTACTTCCAGTTATTATCATTATAGGCATTATAAAATTATTTTAGACCTTTCTTGTAAGCATATGTATCAACAGTGCTGCACTATCAGTGACAGCTGTGCACAGGGCTATTCATTGGATGTTTACTTGAAGAGCTGTAGATTTTAAAAATTCTAGTATTTTCAAAGAAATATATAACTGCATGTGCAGATGCCAGAAGAAGCAGCTAGCTGAGTTGCCTACTCATCTGTTGAGTATCTTATGAGTAAACTGCCAGGTAAAAGAGGGAGCTGAAAGGTATAAATAAGTGGCAGAAAAACACTAGTATCATAATGAAGAAAAGTGTTGCTTTACCTGTGTAACCAGAACCTGACATGTCTGCCTTTATGATATTATAAAGTTTTCATCATCTTTCTTTTCTTTGAGCTCTAGACCCCTTGTCACGACTTCTGTCTTGATGTTTTCTATCTTGACAACAACCTATATTGCCATATTACTGTTATCCAGTTAGTTTAAAATCTGCCATCAGAGGGAACTTTTCAGATGCTTTGATGCAAAGCAGACAGCTTCTCTTTCCGTGATGCTCAGGGGAGATTGAGAGCTGGTGAAATGAGAGAGTGCTCACAATGCTGTGAGAACCCTTCATCTGATACAGGAGTTCCTCTGGGATGCTGCAGCTGTGATTTGGAATAGTTATTTTGTTGTTCTGTGGGGCTTCTTTGCTAGATGTCGTTTTTCTATCAGTTTGAAAAAGTGAACTCAGAGCTTGGGACTCTTGAGTCTTTGATCTGCACAGCACTGTCTTGCATCCAGCAGGGCTTATTAGTTCAAAGCGCAATGCTGTATAAAAATGATGTATCTGACTTCCATGGGCTTTGGAAATGCAAGCTGGCATATGAGGAACTAGTTCTGGTATCTATACCTGCAGCACTGTTAGTTGTTACTTGTTTAATCTGCCCACAAATAGTTTTAGCTTTGTGTTCTCAATTATGTCATCTTTGCATTTTGATAGGACGTGTTGTAAGTGTTGCAATGGCCACTCATATGAGACAGAACTGGCTTGAATCAGTTACAATTCTGTTCTCAGTTCCTCTGGAGCAATTGAAAGTAGTCTAAAATTAAATATAAAATATTCCTATGGTATTTACAAAACTCCATAGGAGGTTTGGTTCTAATAAAAGCAAGGTGATAAGATTTTTAAGTTTTCAGAGTGATGATATTCTACAGTGTCCAGTAGTTCATATTATAACAACAATTGCTGTGGGTATTATTGTTGTGAGTACTCTTTGTGTCTCTGTACATCTTAGAGCTGATGTGAAGACAGCCCCCCACTTTGCTAGTGATTCCAAAATAGCCTTTTCCCAAAACCTTTTAAAGGAAGTGCTTCTTTTGTCCTATTTGTGACTACAATGAAAGGTGGGGGCATGTTTCCCTCATGATGAGGAGAGCATGAAGGCCTGAAGGAGGAACTGAAATGAAGTTTGTCTGAGCAACACAAAGAGTTCAGAGAAGAATGGAAAGTTCAGTCACAATATTTGGATTATTCTGTTCAAGCTCCAGCCATAGCTGATGCCTATCATGAGAACATAAACAGTAGGAAGTTTGGGAGAAAAGAGTGAATTAAGGGGTATTTAGAATATAGCTGTGTTTGCAATAAAATTTCTAATCAGCTATTTTACAAATTACCTTTGTCAATTTGAATAGGGTCATGGAAAGTGAATTGCAGAATACTGTAGGTCTTAACATCATAGAAGAGAATCATAGAATCATTTAGATTGGAAAAGACCCGTAAGATCATCGAGTCCAACCGTAAACCTAACACTACCAAGTCAATTTCATTTTACAAATTCCTTAGATTTTAATGTTTAAGTGCATCATTCCAAGATTTCTCTTCCACTTCTCTGAGACTAGAGGACTAGCAAAAGACAGTTTCCCAAGAGAATTTGCCACAGGATGTGTCCTCCTGGGAGAAGTCCACTACTGTTCTTCTCTTCAAGTGTTGGTGTCCTTTTCCAGAACGTGGTGAGTAGAATCCTTTGAGGAGGATATAAACAATTAGTATTTCCTTTTATTTCATATGATATAATTTGAAGCAAATGGATTTAATACCTTAAATATCATCTCTTATACTGTATTAAAGTGATTTTTAGGTAATACAGACCTGTGAGCAAAAATACATAATTGTAGTGCATTTCATGTGACTGTACCACAAGTTTTACTTGGATACACATTAAGACATTTATTTCTTACAGAAGTGTGTGATGGACAGAATTTGAAAGATAAGACAATTTTTAACCATCGTTGCAACAATCAAACATCAACTATCATCCACTGAAAATAGTTCAAAATAATTTAAATTGAATATCAGTTTAGTAGGTATATTTATTCATTAAGAATTGCAAAATAGGATGGATTAATGCCTTGGAGCCCACAATATTATTTACCTACATGATTGTCCTCTGTAGTCAGACTTTGAAGTTACAAATCAAAGTAATTTGTATGTTCTAGTTTACCGGACACTAAAAAGAAACAGTTCTTCAAAGAGCATGTATTTTTAAAAGAAATGTAAAGCACAATTTCCAAACAGAAGAAATAATAACTTGTGGTTTTCACAATGAAGGAAGAAGAGTTTTAGTCATGAACTGTATTAAAGGTGCGGAATCTGCCACAAGAGCTATGGATGTTTATCTGAACTTACGTAAGTATGAGTTTATTTTTTAGCATTCAGTAAAAAAAACAGAACTTGTGAAATTAGTCTTTGACTCACAATTTAATTGATAACTTGCTGGTAGTGGCTGTGGAAGCTAATCCAGTAGACTGTAATTTTTATCATAAATCCTATAGATGGTTTTTAAATAATGTGGATTGTAGTTCATTCACTACTATTTATTACGTGCATACTCTATTTACATATATTTTAGTTTTTGTAGTTCCTTTTTTCTTGACCTGTATCTTTAATAGCGTATGGATCAAACACACTGGATGAAAATGATGTTGATATTTAGAGGACATCAGGAGTAAAAATTGCATAATAAATAGTAAATGTAAATGAGGTGGAAGATTACTGAAACAATCTGTTTTAAGTTCATTTAAATTCTTGCAGAATAATTACTTGCTTTACAGAGAGGAAAAACGTAAAATCTTTAATTGCTAGCTAAATACAGACTATATGATTTACTATGATAGTCAAACCTATGTATGGAATAACCATATAATAATACAGTTCCAGGAGAGTTTTCAAGCTGAATTATGCAAGTCCTGGCAACTCTTTCCTCAAAGAGCTCTAGAGGAAGAGTGTGGGGCAGAGGAAGAAAGGGATTCTCTTAAAAACAACCAAATTTTTTGTATCAGGGAGAGCAACAGTATTACAGAGAGGGGACAGAATTTCTGGTAAACAGTTTATTTGTCATACTTTTGCATATAGTATTGCATCAGTTTGGCTGTGGGAAATAAGAACAACATGCAGTACTCGTGTAAATATTTTCTGTATTTTTGGGAAAAAAGCATGGGTGCTTTTGGGAATGTCTGTTTTAGAAGCAAGTCTTTAATTCAATAAATGTTTACACATTTTTACTTCTGTGCCTAAGAAAAGCATACAACGTATGAAGTGCTGAATCAAATATACATCTCTTATACCACAAAAATTTATTGAAAAGTAGCTGCTTTACTGTAAAGTCTAGGAGAGTCCTCTGCTTTCTGCATTTAGTCAGATCCGCTAAGTGGAAGGTGCAAGAAATCCTGTCATAGACACTTATTGACTAATTTGCATTAAGAGGTATTTCTTCCTTACCTCCATTAGTAATTGGCTTCAATCCTGAATGATTTCATTAGCTACGTAAATGCTTAATCTCTTGAAAATCCTAAGAGATTTTGCTAAGCTCTTGCCCTCATTGAAAGCTGTGATAATTTGTTCTAGTTAATTTTGTATTTAAATACATTGCCTTTCAGTTCCACTAAATGTTCCTTGTTTTTCTTTTTTAAAATCATGGAGAGATGAATAAGAACAGCAGTTTTACCCTGTCTGTTCTATTATTTTGCACCCCTCTGCTGTTTGCTCTCACTAGATTCTTCTTTAAGCAATACCAATTTTTTCAGTTTGTTAGTGCAGTCACTGCAATTGTATGTGAGGTAAAATTAAATACTTATGGAAGTTGATGCCTGTTTTTTCAACATACAGTAGTATTTATGAGACAGCTGTAATTTGTGCTGTAATTATTCTTTTGACGTACGAAAGGCTTTGATCTATTCAGACTTGTCCTGCACCTTTTTCAAAGGAAAGAGAACAATTTGTAAAAGGTTGCAGAAGAAAGAGCTGCTTTAAATCTGTTTTATAGTCTTACTGCAAGTATGTAAGAAAGCTAAATAGCCTTTTTACTTTCTTTTCCACTGGAAGTGTACATCGTTGCTGATACCTATTTTGTGTTGATACGGGGGAAAAAATGGCATTTGTACTAACTCTGGAAAAATTCTTTTGGAATCTCTTAATGGGGCTCTATCGCAAGGGGATTTGTTACAAGGAGTTCGATACATTTTTATCCCCTCCAGAATGTTGACTGCTTCATCAACAGCGAGAATATAAGAATGTGGAGTTAAATCAGCAGGGAGATAGAATGGTTTCCTGTTCAATATAAACCAATGCATATACTAATATAAGTATAAACAGGAATATATAAACAGGGAATGGCTCATGAAAACAAACAAAACAGGCAGCATTCTTGAAGAGAAAGTGGTGATGGAAGTGCTTCCAAGCTACTTTTGTGTTCTCACAATCTAGTTGAACGAGGAAGTGGGAAAAAAATTCTTGATGTGTCTTAGCCTTTGTGGTCCCTCCTAGGTGTAGTGCTGCTGCATGCTTGCTACCTTTTTACTAACTAATTCTCCTAGGTCTTAGGAGACTTGACAAGAAATTCTCAAAACAGAACCATCTCTCTCTGTGTTGAGGGAGGCTCCCTTTAGAGCACATAATCTGGACCCCGGTATAGAAGCCCGATAGAGACTTTTCTACTGGTAAAGAACCTGTTTCCCGGTAGGATTTTATCCTATTTTCACATCTGTCATTCAACAGTCTTTCGGATGCATGGCTACACACCCACTCCTTCATCTGTCAATGAAGATAGTCTTCTAGGTATTCATAATCTCTGCTAGAAGGGCATGGAATATTCAAGTCCTTGGAGAGTGTCCTTATTGCGCCACAGTGAACAAGCACTAAGATAAGATATGAGCACTGAGATACGATGTAAGGCCGGAAGCATAGTACCGCTTTCCAAAATACAGGCACTTTCCCTGGAAACTCAGTCTCTGTGGCATTTCTGAAGAATTTCTCCAGCTCTGGAGATCTGCAGCGATGCCATCTGGAGTGCCATTTACTCTCCTGCAAAATCTATGCATCTAAACATATTGCAACACTTAGCAAAACATTACTGTTGTCAGTGTTTTAAAAACAAAACAACTAGAAAACTCTTTTCTAAGTAACATAGTTTGATAGGCGGTTGGAATGCAAATGTGCATATAGTTGACCTCTGTAGAAAAGGGTAAAGCAGAACACCATTTGGCAAAATCTTCCACAACGTTGTGCTGACAATAGGCAGATTCACAATCTGCCCTTCTCTTCTGCTGCGGAGTCCCATTAATAAATCTGTAGGTCAAACTGAAAGACAAAGGGTAAGTCTTAAAAGTACCAGTCTGATGGTACTGGAACATTCACAGTGTAACTGTGCCAATGTGTCAATACAGATACAATAATTTTCAGTTACTTCTATTCAATTGTCTGTTCTAGTTTTCTGAAAATTTCTAAGCAACGCTTTACATATCTTTCTTTGTTTTCTTAAATATGATAAAGATACCTAGATACTTGAAGATGCATAGAAAAAGGTGTTTAAGGAGAAAATGATTCTTGACAAGTAAGAGCTTGGTTACTAGATAAATTGATTGAGTCCATAAAAGGTAATTGTAAAATGTTTCATTTAAACTACAAGGATTGCACATACAGTAGAGCATCTTTTATATATTAAAAGGTTTTAACTAAAGAGTGGTTATTGGTAAAGGTATGTAAAGATTTTTTTTTTTTTCTTAAATAATCCTTCCAAGCTGCAGTTACAGCTGTAATACTTTTTTTTTCCCCAGTTATCAGATACAATATCCAAATGCCATACATGCATTTGCAGTTAGTAATTGAAGCTGTATATCAAACTGGCACTCATTTTTTCAGAAATTCCCAGGAAAGAATTTTCTCTTGACCTGTGTTTTCATCCCTATCCAGATAATATTTTGTTTTTGTGGGTCTACTTAGTTTCTCTGATCAATCATGAATTCTAAGTATATGTTATCTGTGGAATAAACTATAAATTGGCATTCTAATGGCTGTAAATCTCCTAGTAATTAATGACTGATTAGCATGAAAAAATTCTGACAAAATATATAGCTTTAGAGTCTTTTAAATGATTCATAGAATAGGAAAAATGCATACTTTCTTTTAAGAGAGCCTTAATGGGTTGTTCTATGGAAGTGTTCTTTTATCTTGCTGTTTCAGGAGGGTAAATTCAAATGTTCAAAGAAAAGCAAGCAGTATTTCTAAACAGTACTAGAATGCATATACCAGCGAATAGGTGTGATAACAATTCAATTGACTTGCACTGGTGAATATGAACATCATATACTGAATCTCAGGTTTGCAGTTTTAACACCTGTAAGTCTTCCTTAAGTCTGCTGCCTTCTCTTGGTAGGACTGACAGCAGAAGCCCATCCTTGGTTCCACTAAGAATTTTTAAAACCTGGAGCTACTTTCTATATAGTTACTCTTTAATTATTCAGTTATAAGTGGGTTAGTTTTTTTTTTTAATGTTTTGTAGCAAATGCTTTCCTTTGTCAGAATGCATGTTTTATTTATTGAAGTTGTAGAAATTTGTTACATAACATTTAATTACAGGGAAGGAGCAAAATGTGTAACGTAAACTTCACAAATGTATATGTTTGTGCCATAGCTTCTAAAATATCATTGTAATGGGGACTAAAAATAACAGTATTTTGTTATTGTCGCTTTACTTGATGTTTTAAAAAATTGCTGTTGACAACCTTGTAATAAAATAACACTAACTGAGCACTTGTGTTCGGTCAGATAAGGCCTTATCTACTCAAGATACTTTTGTTCCTGTGAACATTCAGAATGTAGAGCTAATAAATTATTAGAGGAGGATGCTGTGTTGCTTTCTGGCTTACATATTAACAGCAGTATTACAGTTGCAAAAAAACCTTTATTTCTGGTGATGTGCCAGTCACTAAAATGTTAACTTTAAATTTAATGTTTTAAGCTGAATTTGCAATGTTGGAAGAACATAAATATCCTCATATTTAATGTAGATAATGAACCTGGGTTATGGGAAGCAGAGATAAAGCTTTTCTTATGTACAAACATAAAAAGCCTTAGACTTGCAATTTAAAATCTGAAGTTGAGACTTCTACTGAAATATTGAAGTGAAAAGTAGCTGGCAGTCCTTTTAGTTGTTAGAGACTCATAAAGGTCATGGGTATTTCCTATTTTATAATTACAGTAAAAAATATGAAAATTTGAGATTTCAAGGAAACAGTCTAGACAGACTTGACTTTTGGTGGCCTAATGGTGAGAACAAAACTTTCCAGATCAAAGTATCCATGTAATAAGCCATGTAAGCCCTTGTTCCTTAGTGGGACAGAGTAGAGCTTGCTCTCCCTCTGTCTCTAGGCCCTCTAGAAGGGTTTTCACAATCAGAGTTTATTCCTAAATGGATGGGTGCAAGCTAACAGAGAGACCTCACAATTTTATTTTCCAACTTTAGAGGAATTAAATTCTATGCAACCTACTTAATTTTTGGAAATCTAGCCGTAATCACATAGCCTTGTTAGAAATGTGAAATGTGCACATTATTAGGAAGAACTAGAATTTCTTTTAGTAAGGAGCAGTTATCAGAAATTTTAAGTATCCAAAAATATTTCTCCTAGGATGCATCACATGATTTTATGCTGCCTTCAGCATGACTGAGCCTTCACAGCTATTGTAAATAACCTAAGCACATGTAGCTCTTGACAAAAGGCTATTCCCACGTCATCTCCTAAATGATTTCTAGTGTTAGAAGTACAAGATTGCCAGTATCACTGCTTTTTTTTTTTTCAAATGAGAACAAAATGAATTCACCCCCCTGCTCTTGAACTACTACAGTTCTTTTGTTCTTGATCTGTTACAACTGTGCACTAGACACACTGTGGAAGTGTACAGTGTTTAGCATATGCTGTGGGTGCAATTAGTTTTAAAGCCCCTTCCTGCATGATTTCCTTCCGTTTTTTTTTTTTTTAAATTGTAAAGTCAGCAGGTTCCTGAAGCTTATTATAGTGTCGCAGAAAGGGTGGGGAGAAAGAAGAAAGTTCTTACATCTTCAGCCTATACACAGGGATGATGCAAGACAGATTAGGGTCAGTTTACATCTTTAACCCCATCTTCCCCCCCCCCCAAAAGCATAATACACACTGGAGCCTTCTTACTCAAAACTAGTTTTATTTTTAAAAATAAGTTGAATGCATAGCACTCACAACGATTCCATTGTTTTGGACATTTTGCATTTAGAAGCACCATTCTTATTTATGCCATAAAAAACACATTTTGGTTCTAATAGTAAGAACAGTGTATTTTTAATGTACACTGGTAAAGCCCTTTTAAATAATACATTGAAACTGTTCAGTGTACATTTTCTCTGTAGTCATTATGCAGCTGTAGTGTCAGAAAAAACTTAGACTAAGTAATAAATTAAAAACAAAGAGCATGTAGTGGATCTTTTTACAGTTGACCTAATGTCTTAAAATAGTCAAATAAAAAATACCCTATTAAATGTAAATTCGCAGTATTAACTAACTGAATAAGCCCCCCGCCCATTATAATTCCAGTGTTAAGTATTAGTTAAATTTTTATATATCAAATGCCTATGGGATAAATTTACTAATACCCCAAAAAAGAAGAGCCTATACTGCTGTGTCACAAATAAAGATGACAAATTAGCTGATTTAAAGATTTTAGAGAAAAAAAATGCTACAGGCATCTGCTGTTATTTCAAGTCATGGTCTATTACAAGACTGTACATTCATAGCATCAGAGGTAGTTAGGGCACTGAGGACTTGGGATATAGCATTGCAACAAAATGAAACCAGCAGAAGTCTATTTCCCTCTTAAATGGGTAACAATGCTGAATAAAAAGCATGGCATCTTATGAGGTGGAAAGTCTCTACTTAACACTACTCTCAGACATGGGGAAATATTCATTAAGAGATGAAGAGGGGAGGAAAAAAAAAGCCAAAACCAAACCAACTTGCACTTTAATTAAGAATTGACCACACTATGCCTATTTCAAAGTTGATACTCTAGCATAAAGCAGAGAGGGTCATCTCTTTCATTCACCCTCCTATCCCTCTTCACTTGCACAAATATGCTACAAAAGCCTGCAAAATAAATTGGGATTTATGCAAACAAAAACAAAACAGGAGAAACAGGATTTCTTCTCCTCAACAATATATAGGTTTTTGTAGCATGTTATCATTCAGCCCCAGAAAGAATGAACACAGCTGTTCTCCCTCCATTCTGAACATTACGGTAAGGCCCCCTCTCCTGTGATAAAGCCTTAATCTTCATCATCTTAATTGCCCCTGCTTTCAAAACAGTCTCTGTATGATTCATAATACTTCAGTGTCATTAGATGGTACGCAATTTTAAGTGCTGCCACCAAGACGGGAGAAGGTGGTGGTAAAAGAACAAATAAAAGAAAAAAGCCTTAAGCCCACATACTATAAAGATATTTTAAAGTAGTAAGAATCCTGTCATTCATACTTCTTCCTCCCATATTCTACCACAAGAGAAAGTCAGATATTTTCTTGTATTAAAAAAAAAAAAAAATCCTCCGTTAATATCTCTACCACCATTTTCATCCAGGAGTTGGATGAGTGAAGCTTTCTACCCTCAGACTATCCACTCCACAGGAGATAGTGTAATTCCATAAATTTATGTAATTAGCACCTTAATTGTGATAAAGCAGTTCAGTCTGCAATATATTTTTGATCCACCCATTCAGAAGAGTAAATCTCTGCATTTTCTTCTGGAACTCCCAAATAGTAGAAAAAAAAGTTGCCCCACTATTACCTGAGAATTTCCCTCCACTACAAACCTGACAGAACTGGATTTCTATAAGCATTTAACTGTACTTTTTTTGTACAAGTGATACTGTCAGTACAATTGGAGGATGCTTTCTGTTGGTTAGTAATACATGTGTGTGTGTACACAGAAGAATCACAGCCACTGTAGTAATTCTGGTACAGTACAAGTTCAGCTGAAACCTTCTCTTTTCTTCAATTACTCAATACCACACTGCTGGGCAGTAGTTCACAACTACATTCTGTGAACACTAACATATCCCTTTGGTACTCTGCATATAGATGCCCCTGAAGAAAAGCCACTCCACTTGCTATAGTCTCTTCCCTCTCTACCTTCCTCCCTCAAGTTATACCCAACTAAGTGTACAAACCAGCAGCACAGAGTAATGAGTAGAAAATTCCCTGAGTTAGTATGAAAGAGTTACTTTAAACATAAAAAGGATAGGGAGGAGAAAAGAAGCAAAAACATAGTGTCTATCCTGTGAGGTACAAAACTTAAAAACTAGCCAAAATACCAGTTAACTCAAATGCCTTAGCCTAAAGCAAATATCCACCACAAGTGCTGAAAAAGGGGCAAGAGTATGGAGCCAGATGAGATTTGTTTCTTCCTGTGGTCTCCACGTATCTGGAGAAGTCTGGCATTCAAGGGATTCTTAAGTTTCAGTAAATTTAAAGTAAGTGTTAATACTGTATGGTGGGATTACATAAATGTCTTCAAAATAATACTGCATATCTCCTTCATTAAAAGGTAAGACTGTAGTTAGTCCACAGCTATTTTTCTTTTGACTAGTATTTCAAAGATGTGCGTTAGAAGCACAGAGTATTCTGAGTACCAGCATAAGAACTTACTACCCCCAGGTATACACATTCTTTTTAGAGGGTGTTCTGTGTGCTTATTTTTTGCAGTCTGTATTTGAGCTATGGTACTGGTTGCCAATCCAGTTGCTTTTTTCTGGAAAGACACTTTTTTTATTCAATTTGTTGCCCTCAAACTTATTTGAGGTTTAACAAAAAAACAAAACAATTCCCCTCAACACAGCTTCCCACCCCAAACAAACAAGCACAAAACTATTTTGTACTTATCACCTCTCAAAGCAGGGAGTAACACAGGAATATCGTCCATTCACTTGATAATTCCGGTTGTAGGAGACACTTATACATGGCTTCACGTCTAGCGGGACAGCTAATGACATTGCAGCACCAGTCT
Source organism: Calonectris borealis (assembly GCF_964195595.1). NCBI lineage: Eukaryota > Metazoa > Chordata > Aves > Procellariiformes > Procellariidae > Calonectris > Calonectris borealis. Next base: position 26,719,108 of record NC_134318.1, read on the forward strand.
GTACGTGGCCTCGAGCCTGAACACTAGACTGTAAGGCAGCAGGGCAAGTCTGAAGTGGGTAAGATGCTGTATGATTAGATGATATTATCTGTTGGCAGTTTTGCTGCTGTGATGTCTGATGGTGATACTGTAATGAAGACTGATGAGCTTGGAGATACTGTGGTATGTGCTGTTGAGCATTAGCCTGCTGGGGAGTTGGAGCTGGGGTCTGAAATACAGCATGTTGGGCAGACTGAGCATGTTGTCCTTTTTGCTTGTTTGCTTCCTTCACATCATTATCATGCGCACTAAAACAAATTGAGCAGACAGAATACATGAAAATAGATATTAAAATAATTTAAACTCTTCTGGGTTAACTTTTAAGAGCACTTTAACAAATGGTGCAATTACCTGAAAGCTTCCAAAGCATTTAAAAAGAAAAACATTTTAGTCTATCCTGTTTCTTTAGGATACAGTTTCTTTTCAGCATTTCACTTCATTTCATAGCAATACAAAATGCAGATAAAGCCAAGTACAATACAAATAATACAGCAGTATCTAAAATTACCAGTGCAATAAGGTCTGCTAGTGTACTGCAATAAAGTGCCAGATTACCAGAACCTGCAATTAAAACTTGCTGCTTCTACCTCATTTAAATTGGGTAATAGAGTGTAGGGTTTTTAAAGATATGATATTAGAGGGTTTTTAAAGATCTACATTATAGTACTTAAAGATCATATGTATGTTTATATTGGATCCTGCTTTGGGGCGTGGAAATGCATTTTTTTTTTCCCTTCCCCTCACCTTTTTTCTAGCCCACCCAGTACTTAAGTTAGACAGTTTCGCTCACCTGAATTCCCTTGTATTTATACCCGTCTCATGTATTTAGAGATACTCTTCCTCTTATGCTGATGTTAAGCAGGTGCCACCTGCACACTTCAGTCAGGCCTAAAATCATCTAAATTTTTTGGTACTGCCTCTACAGGGCAGATCTCTTGAAGACAGTTTGGGTTCACCTCACCAGTTTTTCCTAAAAGACTGCTAACTTTTTATGGTGCACTGCAAAGACGACTGAAACGCTTCCCCCCGCCAAGTGTTACAGAGCAATACTGAAAACACTTCTGCAACACCACTTGCATGCTTTAGGTACTATTCCTTTCATTACACATATTAGTGAAGCCAAAAGAGGCCATCAGGGGTGATAATGTCACACTTATCAGGAAGATGTGATTCTTCCAGATACAGCTGTTCCTGTGCTTCTGTGGAGCACAACTGTATTTAGATCTGGGCAAGAGCAAACTTCTGTAGGAGGAAAGCAGTTATGGTGGGCATAGGTTTTGATCTTAAGGTTTAGAATAAAAGAACTGATTGTGTAACATCCCTTCCCAGTAAGGGTCACTTGGCATTCGTTGGCATTTTTACCTCATGTCAGCTGTATCTCTCCACTGTAGTGCAAAAATGGATACAGCAAAAATGGATACAACCTCCTGGTCATTTTCTCCCCCCAAAGCTGGCCACGCAAACAGTCTGCATGTTTGATTCATAATCTGTCTGGAGCATCCCTTGAACTTCCAAGGCATAGAGTCTTCAGAGGAAGTAGGAGCTCCTATGCCTTCGGTACTCTTCACTATCTCTTTTTCCTCTCTGAGCAGACTACAGAGATTGGGAATAAGTTATTTACAGATTCTCAAAGCATGCCAAAAGATGTTCAGTGGAAATGCAAGCCTGAGGTTTGTTGAAAGAACAGGAAAGAGGTCAGATCTGATAAGGTTTTCTTTTTTGGAAAGAACAAAACAGTTATTGCCTAACAACATTACTGAAGTATTTTTAGAATAAAAAAATTGAAATTCAAAAAGAAATTTACTTTCAGTGCTAACAGCAATTAAGCATACCAAGAGATGCGGAAATGGGCTTAAAAAAAGCTGCTGTTGTTAACTTACATTAATAGTCGCTCAATACATGGCACTAGGAAATCCCAGGAGTATGCAGTAAGATGATGCAGTCGGGTAGGCCATGTTGGTGAGAGACGCAGGATAATCCTTGAAGAAGCTACACATGCAGTAGCAACTAAAGAAGGGGCATAATTTAAAAATGCATGATCTAGAAAGAAGGAGTAAGAAAAAGATTCATTTAAGTTGGACATTGTCTGTCAAGACAACAAAGGAGTCATTACCTGAAATATGTAACTCACCTTGCAGTGATACTTCCAGAAAGTAATCAGCATATTTTGCCATATATAACTTAGTCTTCTCTAAGCAAACCATTGGCCAGCCATCATGAAGATCAGTCTCATGGACAGCAATAGAAAGATAATAGTCGATGAAATGAGCAGCAGTTGGGAGGCACAAATTCCACTGAAATGTTTCTAGCAACAACAACTCCATATGAAGCAAATTCTGTTTTGTTAGTACCAAATTCATGTTAGTCATACAACCCAAGCTGTTCAACTGTTCAAGTTTGGGAACACTGTCTTCCTTTTCTTCAAATTTACCTTCAGGTGAACAGAAAGAGGAGGGGGAAAAAAAAAGGTTCAGCACGAGTGAACTATAAAACAGATGGTATCTAATGTCTGCTTTGGTCATATTTCAATTCTACTATGTCAAACAAGCTTGAGACTTTCCTGCAGCTGCAAAGCTCAAATGGAAGATGTCACCAGAGACAAAAAGGGGTATGTACTATAAACGGCTAAATTTCAGCAGGTAATGTCAAACACTGTGTAGGATATTGTGCAGTGCCATATTTCCCGTCGGTTTTCCTAGTCCAGCACACAGAAGCTGGTTGCCAAGAGCAGAAGTGAGCTGTATTAGGACATCACTGGCACTGCATATGCAAGTTTTTGTCACCAAATAATTGTATAATGTGCCCCCATCATCAATGAAATACCACTGTGATGCGACTTGGCATACACAACACACAGCATTTGGCTTTAACCACGCTCCCGCCCCCACACACCCTTTTTGTTTCTAAAACTCATTAGAGTATAGCTAGAGCTCTAGCCAACATGGTGCTTTTAATGCCTGTTATGGTAGGTATGTTTTAGATTTGATAGCTGATAAGCTGCTCCAGCATTTCAAACAAGTGGATTTCAGCAATGGGCATCTGAAAAGCTGCCATATATACTGTTTCAACTTTAACACTGCTAGTAGCTTCAGCTTTCCTTGGACTTTGACTTGTCAGGCCTGTATGTTTTTAGCCTGAAGCAAAATTGTATATGTAGAAAACCCATTAATAAGAGAAACAAGTGTCACGTTTCCATACAGTTTGCCATATGGTTGTGCTATTTCAATTTCATTGCAAATTCTTTCCATCTTACACTCCCTATTCATTACTACATGATATGTTGTAAATGCACATTTTTAGAGAGTTTTACAGGACAGAACGTACTGAACGTTTGCTTTTTTCCCAGCAGTGGAGGTACTTATGCAGGACTTAATCCAACACCAGTCCCAGTCTGTTAGTTTTTGTTTCCCATACTCCAGTAATAACAGAAATAAAAGCTTCAGGAGTCACATAATAATTTCTCTTATTACTTCTATAACCTTATCAGATACATCACAGTGCGATTTGTCCAACTTATTCCACCACTGATTAAACTGCTTGTTTAAACCACACAGGGCAAAAGTTTAAAATAGCATTCTGGTTTGTGCTTTCTGAACCAATTCATACACTGCTTCTCAGAAGAGTGAGTACTCCAGGCTTTTGGAGCTCTACTTGCAGCTTGTTATGAAAGATGGCAGAGGTGATTTTTTTTTTCTTCTTTTTTTTTAAATTATAATTCTCCTCAGAACATACATTTCATTTGAAAATCTGGCATTAGTTCAAAGCCAATCCATTCTCCTAAATGGATTACACTGGTTTCTGAGGCAAGGTTTTCAACACTCAGCACCTTATCCTTTGCCAAGAGAAGATAGGTGGCTGGTGGCATCCAGTCAAAGTTTACCTCTAGAAGAATCTGAAATAACCCTTTTCTTGTTTAACTGTTCTGCTGAATAGCTGTATTGGTGGAGACAGGGGATGCAATGAAAGGAAGCAATATACCAAAAATAGCCAACACCTCAGCACTCTGGTCTTCTAGCGAAGAAGGCCTAGAGCTACAATGCAATATATCTTATTGGAGAAAATGAAAATAGATTCAGAGAAACAGATCAGCAGAAACTGAACCAACAGTTAGTTCTGCTGCCAGGACCTGTTTCTCTGAAACTTGGTTTAAGCCAATTGCCAGCAGGTATCCCATCAAACTACACCTGTATCTCTTTGGGGACACTTAAAAGGGGTCCACAAATGTCAAAAGATGAATAGACACCACAAGAATCTAGCCAATATATAAGCAGCACTGTTCATAATGAGTGTTTGTAATTAGTTCTGTCTTCAGAGTACTGTGCATTCACCAATGTATTTTACCAGTATTACATTTTGTATGTGACAATACAGGATGTATGTTAGCCTTAGCTTGCTTAAAGAACATTGCAATTTATGAAATCTGAAGTATTCCAGAACCACACAGCACCATCAGCAGGGTGCAGTACAGTCTACATATAGTTTATTTAATTTCTTCCTTTATCACAGGTATGCAAATTTCTCATTTCCAGCACTGGATCTGCCTATTTTGAGATGTCCTCAGAAAGACAGGCTTTCTATTCCTACAATACAGCTCTGAAAGTTCACCTTAGAATAATTTGTTTCCAAGCATAAACATTGGCTTTTAACCACAGTTTGTTTTTTCTCCCCTCAGTTTCATCAGGTGCCAACAGAAGTCAAAACAAGAGTCTAAAGAAAGGCGCTACCAATTGGGCCAAATTGATATACACTAATCTGCCTGTCTTTCATAACTACTTTGTTTCCTCTGCCTGCTATATCCCATCAAGACATGCCTTGTATTTGGCAGTAGAACCTATATTGCTCTAGTTCAAGTTTGGTGCTACATACTTACTTGCTAAAAGTAAACAGGAAAGAGCAACCACATGCAGCTGCTGTATAGATATGTCATAACGATCCATAAAGAGGTCCAACAGATACACAGCTAGATGTCGTGCAGCAGGACAGAGTCTGAACCGATTGCTGACAATGGCAATCAGATCTGCAAAGTATCTTCTCAGGTGTAACTGGGGAGATTGGCCTTTGTAGGAGGGCAGCTTCAGCTCCTAGATGGACAGCAGCATGTAATTTTATTAAAACCATCATTTAGTTTGAATTGGTATCAGATTAATGTAGCCAATATTCTCAAATTTATCATGGAATTTTCACAGGATTTCTCCCCTCTTCCTTCTATTCCCATCATTTCAGCATCCCTTTTCACAGAACAAAATCTATTCATTGTATTACAGAAGAAATAATTTGGTTCTGCATAACGTTAGTATAATAATTTAAAATTAACATCTTTTCTTCAGGCAATCGGCTAGAGTGACTTTAGCTTTTACCATTTCTGTTGTATTACCTCTGCTGCAAAGTCTGTACCTCCCAGCAGGGAAACAGCAAGGGTATGCGAGTACTCCTCAGCTGCTTCAATGCAAAGTCCAATAGCTTAACTCAACCCTCTCCTGCTACAGCTCAATCTAAGCAATCAGACTTTGTACTGAAGTGTTTGCGTGTTCCAATGCTGCCAGTTCTGCAGGTGCCTCCAGGAGAAGGGCACTAACAGCTAGCTGAAGGTAGCAATGTTAGGAAGAGGAATCAGGTGTGCATGTGTCAACGTTTGCTGTATGCTGTATGTTTAAACCCTGACAATCTGATCTGATTGATGTTGCACTGACACTGATTACAGTGTGCTCTCAGGCATTTAGTTAAGCGTAACATAAACCTCATACGGTCTCAGGTTTGTGGGAGGGACCCCACAAAACAAAAGCCCTACCAACACCACAGATGAGAAAAATCTGTGGCACGATCTATTTTGAATATAAAATTTGGACTGGTAGAAAGAACATTCCCCAGGCTCCTGCCTAGTAGCTAGTATCTCCTCTTGTATACAGCAGAACAGCAGTGCTTGTCTTCTTTTATCATGAATAAATTTATGAGTTAGATTGTGCAGCCCAAATTAAGTAGGATTTTGAGTACAATTAAATTTCCAGCGGGACACTCCAATGACGTCCAGTCGGAATGGAGTCGCCCAAAATTTTCAAAGTTTTAAGGTCAATTCAAAGTTCTGAAACATGCTATTTAAGTGAAAAAAAAATCCCAAACAAACCAACAAAAACCCCACCCATACCTACTAAGCTTTAGAATTCAGCCTTCACAACACTAATTCAGTTTTAGTAATGGTAACTTTGGTAGCAAATAAATTATCCTGTCGTTCTCTTATGTTCCCCCCCCGCCCCTGCAAACAAAAAAAAAGCAGTCACATCTTCAAGAAAGATAATCCACTCATCAAGTACTATCAGGCAACAAAAGCACATTTTTGGTAGGTTCAGTCACTGTGAACTGATTTTCAGCTCTTGAGCGCAAGCTGTGCTTTATTGTAAAAGTAGCCCCAAAGAGCAACTTTGAGTCAGTCGCAGCAACTTCAAAGCAGTATTGCCTAAACCCTCTACTACGCTTACTGCACCTAGTGTGGGGGTTGGTTTTTTTTTTTTGTTACAATAGCATCACAATGCTTTCTGCAGCCTTTAAACTTGGACCCACTTGCACATCCAAACCAAAGGACCACGCACGCCATGCCCCCTTTTCTTTTTTAAAGTGCAGAGAGAGAACAGTCTGGTCAGCCGATAAACTGTCAACACCGAGGACGAACAGCCTGAGCATCAACTGAGGGGACGACACCGTGTTTTTCACGGTTTAGAAAAGCAAACTCCACCAAACCCCGGGCGGGCCGAGCCCGCCGAGCGGCGGCCGCCTCACGCGCTTTCCACCCCGCTCCAAGCCGCCGCGCCGTCTCCGCTCCGGAGGGCCGGCTCTGATTGTTCCAGCCCTGACAAAGGCGCCGGGGTCGCCAGCCCTCCACCTCCCCCGCAGCGCGGCGCCGGGAGCGGCCTCCGCCCCCCGTCGCCCCCCGGGCTCCCCACCGCCCCCCGCGGACCAACCATCGCCGCCGCGCCAGGCTACCTTGTAGCGAAGCGCTTGGTGGATGTCGGCAGCCAGCTGTCCTGTCCACCACTGCGCCTCCAGCTCCATCGGCGGGGCGGCGCGGCGGCCTGGGCAGAGGGGAGGAAGCGGCGCTCGCTGAGCGCGGGCGGGGCGGGGCGGGACGGGCAGCGCCACCCTCGCCCCTTCCTCGCTCGCCCCCGCTTAAGCGCGATCAGCTGCCGCCCGCGCCGCGGGGCCCCCGCGGCCCCCCGGCCCAGCTGGCCGCCATGCGGGGCACAAGTGAGGCTCGTTAAGCCGCCCCCTCCCGCCGCGGGGCACGGCCGGGCGAGGGGGGCGCGGGGGAGCCGGCGGCCGCGGCCCTGGGGGAGGGAGATCGCGCCCCGACAAAGGCCGGCGGCGCTTCCCCCGCCGAAGCCGCCACTCACCCTACGCAGCGGCGCGGCTGGCGGCCGCGGCGGGGCCTGGCCCGGGGCACCTGAGCGCGGCGCGGCGTCCCGAGGGCTCCCCCGCCATCACGCGGCGCCGCCCGCCTCGCCCATTGTTAAAGGGCCGAGCGGACCGGCGTGTGTACAAAGCCAGGCAGCGCCCGCACGCGGCCGCCCGCCCGCCAATCGCCTGCCGCCTTACAGCACGGCCCGCCCGCCGGGCGCCAATCAGAGCGCGGCGCTCACGGGGCACGCCGAGCCCCGCGCTCCGCGGCCACGCGCGGGAAGGCTTTGGGCCCGCGGAGCTGCCGTAGCCGCCCGATAAAGGCCCGGGGAAGAGGGGGCGGGGCGCCGCGGGAGGGGACGGCTTCGGTCGGCGGGAAGCCGCCCCACGCACTCGGAGGGGGCTCGGGGCCTCGGCCTCACCCTTCCGCAGGGAGCCCGGGCGTAGTGTAACCCTTACTGGGGATGGTGGGCCCCTTGGGGCCTTCCCGCCGGCTGCCTCGGGAAAGCCGGGTTAGCGGGGCTCTCCCCGGCCGGAGCGCGGTGGCGCTTACCCCCCTGAGCACCTGACAGCACCTTTCTGCTTTCCTTTTTCTCGCTCTTTCCCTTTTTTATTCAGCTGCGGGGTTTGCACCACGTGCAGTGACTGTGTCGGGAGCTGTGTCCCGTTCAGCTCTCCTGCGCTTCGGACGCGTGTTCCCTTCAGCGGTGAAGGACGTACGCCTCTTGGGCTGCGAAGGGTGTGAGGCTCAAGTATTAGGTCTGTTTTGTGGGTGAGCCCTTGTTCGCTGCTAGTTAAATTCCAGGGAGAACGTTTCTAATAGCATGCATTCTCCTTTTAAACAGCCTGTGCTGTTCACCTGAGTGAAGGGGCCTCTGCATCCTGACAGGTGATCAGCGAAAGGAGCTCCCGCTTGTGCTGCTGCTTTAGCAGTGGGTGCTGTGCACCTGTTTTGTATTCAGAAGGCCTTTTTCTAGATGCTTTCCACTTGTTGGGAACCCCCTGCTCCACAGATCTTACAAAATAATGCTTGGTGCTTTATAGTGGTTTGCATCTTTGAATTCCCAAATACCCAAACAACTAGCTAATGAGAATGTAAAACCTAGTACAACAAGCAATGCAAAATGATGAAGAAGAAATGCTTTGGATGCAATTTATGTTGAGGGACTATATTTAATTCTTCATTTCTACCCGTGCTCAGACATGATTTTTTTTTTAATTAAGAAAATGGAAACCAACTTTTTGACATAACCAGTTTAATGACTCTGTAGCCAGGGCTGTAAAAGCCCGTTCCTTTAAACATGCGTGTCTAACTTTAATGGGTAGTCCTATGGACTGCAGTGATGTGTTTCATCTGAGGAGGTGTGCTCATAGTTGGAAGCCTTTGTTTTTGAGGACACATTTCTTGGGCAGTTTCCATTTATAACAGATTTCATTACATAATGCTACATAGTTTTCTGAAGAAAAAAAAAGTGGAAAAATGTTAGGTTTTTTGTGCATTAATACATAATTGAGAAAATACTTCAGCTATTTAGATCAGCTGTCTGAGATCTGTGGACTATTGACAAAGCAGCATTTTGTTGTTCTGATGGGTGTTTGTCTCATTTCTATAAATTGTTTTATAGGCAAGTGCATGCTCAAGCTAATTTTGATTTTAAAATTATTTATTCTTGAAGAAAGGTAATACCAAATTTTATATTTCAAGGATAGGATAAATCTCAAAAGCAGATTCCTAATGGAGACATAGTCATTCACAACACCTTTATGGCCTTTGAAAATGTGTTGCCTGCTTGAAGAGGAGAAAGCTAATAAACACCAGCGTGCTAAAGACCTGTTACAATGGGCCCAAACAGGGAAGTGACGCTTCTACTCTTACGTATTGGGAGAAATTACTATTAGCACTGTTGCCTCCCCATAGAGCTTTTTAACTATGTGCATTAGTGTGTTGCTGAACTGTTGGGGGGGGAGGAGGGGGGAAGAGTAGATACTTGTTGGCTTATTTCTCAGATGCGCTTGTCTGACTTAGATAGGAAGCATCATCCTGATAAAGCTATGTACTCTGAGAGTTTTATTTATATATAATAATCAAGAAAAACAATGATGCTGTAGTTACTTGCCACACTACAAAGATGATTGAGCTATGGAACTACCTATTTCAGATCATTGTAACTCTTCTTTGTTGCCTTTTTCCAAGTGGCTACACACCCATTACAGCCTGTTTTAATTGAGTTGTTGATCTTGTGAACGGTTACATCTGTGTCTGCTTTTCATGCAATCAAAAGATAGGTTTGGAAAGAGCCTCATCATCCTGCCCAAGGCCAGGATTGCTCCTCGCATGTGTTTTTCTGATCTTGGAGACATCCAGAAAATCATCCCGTTGAAAAAGCCAAAGCACTTCTGTACAGCCACATTGTTATTTGCAGGAAGCATACATCTCTGTTTGCGCCTTAACCCTGACTGGAAGAATTGACCATCTTGGCGCCACCAAACTGAGGCCGATTGCTTTCAGAGTCCAGAGTTTCCAAGATCAGAGTTTAGGGGTTTAAAAGGAATGGGAATAGTGCAACTGTATTGAGAATATGTTAATACAGCTTCTTTGCATGTCTTATAGTAAGTCCTAAAAGTAATAATTTGTGGTATATTTTTAACCGCTGCAGATTTTATCTACTTTTGGTGGTCAAGGCTGTATACAGTGCTCCAAATATTTCCACCTTCGTCCCCTGTGTGTAAGTCAGGGCAGAATCAAAACATACTCAGTCTTCAGAATAAACAGAGGTTATTAGAGATTACTTCAGTGGCAGTAGTTAGGTTTTCATTAGCAAGAAACTGGAAGTGTGAAGTTTTCCACTTATGTGTAGTATATGGAACCTGAGAGAACAGAACAGAAAGCAGAACTAAATGTTATGAAACCATTTTGAAATAGCTATCCTCTTTCTGTGAATGGCCGTGAATCACCTACCCAAATATGTGTGTCTCAAAGGGGGAATGAGATTGGCTGTGAGAGCTGCTGTCTGTGCTTTGAAAAGGTGCCAGATAGCAAGAAGCACCGTTATTCTTGGAACTCCCCAAGACAAATTATGACCCTGAACTATGTCCAAAACGGGCTAGAAGGTAACCTGTGAAATCTGGACTAAAATGCTTGTAACATTTTTGTGGAATCTTCTAAAGAGGATGCTGCTGAAGTCTTACAATTTATGGACCTGTAACTTGCAGGTTATAGTCCTAACACAATTTCAGACATGGTGGGTGAGCTGACTTCTCTTTGTAGTTACTGGGAGGTTAGATCTGTATCTCAGGAGTTGATGCATGTATTTATGTGTTTAAGCTGCTTTTTCCTCCCCTAATTTTTTGGTGTTTCTTCTTGGCCTGTGAAAAAAGAAATGTGGCTTTTAAAATACAAATGAAGAACTTGCAGTTAATTGCCCAGTACAGCAAAGACTCTGATCTTGAGAACCACCATCTCTCTACATTATAAACCTTTTCCTCCTCCTACACCATTTCTGGTATATTGTTTTAGTGTTAATGGTACATCGACCACAGAGTACAACAGTTCCTGAAGACTGACACAGTGTTTTACTTCTGTGCCTATTGTCTTAAGATACATCTTTGAAGTTTGGATTTGTCTTGACTGGCAGAATTAGAAGAATCTGTCACTTCAGCTATGTAAGCAGAGTCCAGGACAGAAACTGAATTCTGGGGTGACATAGTACTGAAAGAAATACTTAAATAACGACTCAATCACTATGTTAATTGTCATTTTGTTTATTGGTTCTTGCTTTTGTTTTGATGCTCCTTGGTTGCTCTTATCTGAATAAAGCGATGGTAATTCTGTAAAAGGCATTTTTGAAGCACTGCATTTTTGGAGTTATAATGTAAGAGAATTTCAGTTTTGTAGAACTAAGCATTACTTTAAAAAAAAAAAAATCGTTCAAACTTAGTTCCTGTGTTTCTTAGGGCTGAGAAAGTTAGCTCTGCTTTTGTTACTGTACTTGCTGATCTTATTTTCAAACAAAGGCTGCGTCTGATGACATTCGTAGCAGTAATATTTCAAGGGCATTTAATTAAAGGGAATGAATCACTCTAAAGACAGGACTGTAACTGCTCACAGAGCTCTTTTGCGGCATGGTGGTAGATGAAATGTGGCATGTCGGTAAAAAGAGTTGTAACACTTCAGAAGCATTAGTGAGGGTGGTCTCCTACTGAAAGTACTCCGGGTTGTATTTGTAAATGCCTGCATTGAATGTTAAAAGTAATCTGTTGGTAAGTTTTTCAAAGTTGTCTGGGGATTTGGATTCCCAGAATAGCTACTAAAATGTGATTATTAGATTTGAACTGGTAAATAGCTGGTAAATATCGTTTGGAACTGTTGACTTTAGTTGTTAATATGGCTATTAAGAGAGAAAGCATCCGAGAATGCTCTGGCCTCAACGATACATGCTTTTCACAAAGCATTTTGATAAACAATTTGGCTTTAAGTGTTTTCACATCCTCTGGGAAGCTATTATAAAAATGTGTGCCCATGAATGTTTTATTTGGCATTAGGATAAACGTATATGTTTTTGATAATGTGCTGGATGAAGGGAACGTTCATGTAAGTGGAAGAGTGTTGGTGGATATAATTTGTACTGAGGGGTTCTTCTTTTCTGTGTGTAAGTCACACTCTTGGTTTAGGAAATAACTTTGTCAGTAACTAAAAAGACGGGAGGAATTTTGCATCTAAAGCATATGTACTTCCTGCTTGGAAGGCTTCAGCTCATTTGACTGGAATTTAGGAAAGGTTACTTGTCGTGCATTTAGCTCAGGGATGGAGGGGTAGAGCAGTTAGTGATATGTTGTTGTTCCTGTCAAACATGTTTTGATTTTAGTTAAATCCACAGAATTTAAATGGGGCAAAGTGGCCTGTTCCTTTTCATTTCAAACTTAAGGTCCAACAAACAAGTTTGGTTTTTTTTTTTTTATATATAATATCCAGGGCTGCCAAATTAGGAGCCAGGCCAGGCAGAATACCACAAAGTTAATGCTTTTGTCTGCTAGTGGTTGTCATGGAGGAGAGCTGCATGCAGAGGTGGGCTCATATCCACAGGAGGACTTGGTCTTTGCGGTGCTTCTTGTTGAAGTACTTGACTAGTAGGTTTTCAGCTCTGTAGCCAGGCATAAGTGGAAAACTTCACACTTCCAGTTTCTTGCTAATGAAAACCCAACCGCTACTGCTGGAAGTAACCATTAATATCCTCTGTTTGTTCAGAGGACTTACTGAGCTTGTTTCGAGTCTGTCCTGGCTGAACAAGCCCAGATCACTCAGCATCTCATCAAAGCACAAGTGCTCCAGTCCCCAACCATCTTGTTGGCCATCCGATGAATTTGCTCCAGTTAGTCAATATCTTTATTGTACTGGGGGGAGGAGGGGGTCCCAAAGCTGGATGCAGTATTCTAGATGTGCTCCAATGAGTGCTAAGTAGAGGGTAATAATCACTACTTTTGATTTACTTGCTAGGGTCCTGTTAATGCAGGCCAGATGCTGTTCGCCTTCTTCAGTGCCAGGGCATACTGTTGGCTCATGTTCACCTTGCCGCTGTGGGAGTCCTCAGCTTCCCTGTAGCGCTGGCTGGTCTATGTTGCACTCTCTTCCAGCATGTTTGCCAGGCTCACAGCATGGTTTACTCTGTGTCCACGAGGCAAAAAACCAAAAATGAAGAATGATAAATTTCAGCAGACTTGGGGCTGGGTAAATCCTGCCAAATCCCACAGGGTTTATGTGTGTTTCAAGTATTGTGCTCCTTGATCTGTTATTTAGAAGTGCTGCACCTTATTCGGTTGTGTTGGTAGTGATGAGCTTGTGGTTTGGTGTTGCAGTATGTAGGAATAGTGTATCTTAATCTGATCATAGATCACAATGAGATCTGGGTCCTGGTTCTGCAACAGTGTCTGATGGATGTGTCCAATTCTGCATCTGAGTCAGAGCCAGGGGCTCCTAGTGTAATCTTTGCATCTCTCTATGCTGAAAGAATTTGAGATTTTTATATGTTTGGGACACGTTTTACTGCCAGGCACATGGTCATGTGTTGAAGGAGCCGATTAACTCTATCATATCTGGTGGGTGTGTGGATGTACCTTTCTCAAGCTTTATGGACGCATAGACCTTTCACTTCTGCTTCCTAGTATCTCCTTATGCTATTCAGTGCATAATTATCTAGTCACAACACATCTAGTTGAGACATGTTTTAATAGACATGAGTCAGTACTCTTTATTTTCACTCATTGCATTGTGACTCATTACAGCCACTGCATTATTAAAAATGCAGAAACATACCTCTATTTGGATATTGTTAAAAGCACTGTGATGGCTGGTTTAAAAACTGTGTTAAATGAACAATCCAGCTGAAAGGATATCTGGATGGAAGGGTAAAATGAACCCAAACTGTTTGGTTTCACAGCTCATTGCCAGTGGTACTCCCATCTGAAACCGTGACCCCCATTTTGTATTAGGGTCTCCATTTAGGACTGTTTGATAAACATCTATGCAGACTTGTTTAAAGGCTGTGCCCCAAACAGGTAACACCTCATGGGCGGAAGGGTTCAGTAGTAAGTATTTTTTTTGTTTAAATTAATCAGCATTGACTGTTTCTCTAACAATGAGGAAAGAGACAGTATTAAGATAGGTTCTGCTCTAGAAAGAAAAGGGCAATCTCCACCACCATCACTGTGTAAGAGACCAGAGGAACTGGTGAGACATTGCTCATTCTGCACCTTAACTAACCTTACACTTGGAGGAAAAGTGCTGTCAAGCGTCAGTGTGCATCTGTGACTGGGCTCTATTTAGTTGCTTTGCACATTGCATTGCTGTGATCGTGCACACAATTTCTAATAAAGTCCTATGTTTGTCTTCCTGTCCCATTCAGAATTACTTTGAGGACAATGTGTAAGAACAATCTCTTTTGTGCTATTGGCAAAATGGAGTCACATTTGCTTAGCATTTTGAGTGAGAAACACTGCATATGAAGAAACGGTATCTCAGACTGAAATTAGAGATATCAATATGGTAAATAAACAGTATCTGTGAAACACTCATACATTACCATGTTTTAAACTTGTACAAGATCCTCTTTGGCAAGAAAACAAACTAGCACTTCATGTTTCTCCTCTCACTAATGGCCTCAGTCTTAAGAAATGCCAGATTGTGTTTTTTCTTTACGTGGTGGTCTAACAATTTCAAAACAGATGGCAAAAGTCAATCTTTGTGTTTGAGTCATTGCTTTGCTTAGTATGTGACTATGATTAGAGTAGGTATGGCTTGTAAGAAATAATTTGATTGATACTGCTGGGTGTTTGTTTTGTGGAAGTTTGTTACATTTTGTAAATTACTCTTTGCATGAAAATGCTTGTAGAATTATTTTGAGTTTACCATCTGCAGTTTGCAATTTACTGTGTTACTTAGCTATAAAAGCCAAGTGGTGTTATTGTTGGTTCCTGGTTGTTTTTTGTAAATAACCACTAGAATTGAATTGAACTGAGTTCTGATCCTCTTTGAAAAGTTTTAGGAACATAAACAGTGCTTTTTAAAGTTATCCTGTTGCCTGCGTCAGTGTGTTTACATGCTCAAAACTGACTTTTTGTGTCTCCATGGTGCTGTAGGGGAGCAAGAGCTCTGGACTGCAGAAGGTGAAGGGAAATGCATCTCAGTAATGTTGGGGTCAATATGTGGCTGCAGGTGATTGATCAGGGAGAGGCGCATATGGTGGGATGGAGCTGGAGAAAAGCAGAAGCAGGTGATTAGTAGGAGTGACCATGAACTGGTAAGTCCTGAGAGACTGATGTTCAGAGCAATGCTGAAACACTGATATGCTTGGTTGGGGTCACTATGGAAAAGTTGGCTCTTCAAACAACATCAGATGTTCATTGCTAGATCAACATGTATGTTAGATCACAGGGGCTAAATATGGAAAAAAGCATGTCAGATTAGACTGACTTTTCCAACAGTTAGGTTTTACTGCCTGACCATGTTTATTAAAGATTTCAGATAAGCATTTCCACAGTGATGATTTACAAGTGAAATGGAAAAAAAAAAAACCCACATCTTACTTAGATTTAAGTTATTAATTTTGTTATGAAAATCAGAGCTATAATGCTGCAGACACAGAGCCACTGATGCTGGGACCAATTTGGGTTGTGGTTTAACAAAATACTAAGTTCAACTTTCGGACTCCTACAAGTGGTTTAAAAATGTGTTGCTGCATGACCCAAAGCTTTGATCTGGCATGAAGTTTCTGATAGTTCAGCTTTGTTTAAAACACTTATTGGGTTATGCTTGTGCTGTTTATGTCAACAATTGTCTCAGTAGTACAGTTACTTTATACAAGAACAGGAATCACCTGTCCTCTGACAGCCAACATAAAGCTCACATAAAATTATAAAGCCAGTATAAGCTCTGTAGTTTATACTCTTACTATTTTAATCACATCAAAATGTGATCTGTATAGATCCTGATACAGATCAAATTTCTACTGCTGGCTGATCCAACAGCACATAGATCTGGTATTAGTGCCTATGGAAGCCTGGTCTTACCTATGGATAAGAACATTTGCATCCTCTGTTTCCAAGTTTCACTTCCTCGTTCTGTAAAGAAGTTGGCTGTTACCCAAGTAACTAAGTGACAGTCTTGCCATGAAATCACTGGATGCAAATAATCCTGCAAATCTAACTCATCTAAATGCTTCCATTGAAATCAAATGAGTAACATGAGATGGGGTGGCAGGCTTTGTCTTAGAGTACATAAAATGGAGCAACTATTAATGTAGTTACTGGAAACAAAAAGACAATGAAGGCTTTGATTTTTTTACCATCAATGGAAGAGATTGAAAGCTGAAATTATTTTAAAAAGATAGAATGACGTCCTTCTTGCACAACTTTGTGGAACTGTAATACAGATTGACTGAGTTCAGAGAAAAAACACAGGAGAAGTAATAAAAGAATCTACTGTTTTTGCTTCTGAGTTCAGATTAGGTCATACTGAATATTATTTCATGGCCTTTCTTTAGTGTTTTGTGAGTACTTCCCAAAGCCAAAATATACGTTTTTGGCTGATTAATGGTCTGCAGTTAAATGAGGGCAAGCAGTGAAATATTCTGAGGTTGCAGAACACAAAGTGAATTGACAGAGCTCTCCAGCGTAGCTACAACACCCTCCTCATGACAGGAGAAACATTATTTCACTGTCCCCATCCCCTTTGACTGGGATTTTTTATTTCCCATGAAACTACTTCAGTCATGATGTAAAATTTAATAATAGCAGTGTACATTTCACTTCTTAAGACATACTTTAGATAGAGAAAATGAGGGAGCAAGCCAGCAATGTATGATCAGAGAAATCTCCATGGATCTGTAATACTCCATGGATCATGCAGTAGGGAAAGTGGGTATATGGATGTAGGGGAAGTTCTATGCAGTGCATGCATATGTTTTCAACTATTTTCAAATTTGGATTACTTGCAACATAAATCTATATAAATGTATCGAGATTAATTTTATAGTGTCATGGAATCATCACTGTTTTATTTAACTGTATCATGAGGAGCAGCTGAGCTGAGCAGTATTGCAGAAGAACACAGCGTTTGTCCTGCCTTCCTATTTTTAGCTTCTTCCTGAAATAGAGGAATAAATGGCGTAATTCCAACCAGGATTTTCTCATGAACACCTAAACTACTTACTTAACTAAGAGCCTGATATGGAGAGAAAATGTCAATTTGGAAAAAGCAGTGTAACGTGGGTTATTTTTCAAGTCATTTAGAAAGAGTTCTCAGGAGTAAGATTCCAGGGTAATTACTCAATGTCTGTCAGGGGCCCGCCCTGGAAGCATTGCCTAACTTTGACCTGCTTCCAACTGGCTGGGAAATAGCCAGGTTTCTCAGTGGAATTAATAAAACATTCAAAGGCTGTATTAGCATAATTTAAACATGTCATAAGCATATAATCACCAAGGTTTAATTGAAGGCTTCCCATAATCCAGATTTTTAAATCTGATGCTAGTTACTGCAACAGCTTGGTTCTGTTCCCAGTCAGAGTCAGTTGGAGTTTTGATACTGAGAAATTATTGTTCTTAAGTTGTCAAAATCTGTACAGTTTTTGCTGAATAAGTTATTACTTTCAGTGCTGCAAACACCAGAAACAATTCTGGTACCATTCCTGTTCCCAGCTGTAGGAATAGCTGTAATCTGAGTGAGTAGCTCTCTATCTCACAGAAACTATTTACCTGGGATATTAATGATATAATTGAGGAAAAGACATTCCTTCAGAAGCAGAAGACTGAATGATTATGTATACGTGTTATTTTGAGGGCCTAGAATCACTGAGCCTGTCCCACCTGACACAAGAATAGAAGCTCTTTGGTACCCCAAAGGATGCTGCTTGCCTCAGTGTGGCTTATGGCTTAGCATGGCTTTAGTGCATCTTACATTCTCCGTATGTTCCCAAACACTGTTACACTAACTGCCTGCAGGCTTTTTGCAATATGAAGCAAATGGATTTATGAGAACATCATGCTCCTGGCTACTTTGAGGACCAGTATTTAGGAAGAGCATAGATATGGCCTGCTGTGAGAACTGTTGTGATTTCTACTCATGAAACCCTGGCCGAGAATGATGGAGGCACTGGGCTGAAATTTGCTGAACTTGCCATGGCCCTTTTCCTGATAATGAAATGTTTCTGTTTATAGAGCTGTCAAATCTAGTACTGCCACTGCCTTCTAATTCTCCAATAGTATCTAGTCATGTTGCTCTTTCAGTAGTATTCACAGAATGTCCTGGTTTAAACAGAAGAAGGAAACAATTTATTAAAAACAACAAACAAACCCCAAGCCCTCTTCCTAACTCTCTTTATCCATTGCTACAGGTTTATTCCTACTAACAGAACCTTTTGAGGTTTATATCTAGAATGATATTCTATCTCAAAGTCTAGCCATGTTCACGTATTTTAAAAGAAGGCATTGAATATTGTTAGCAAAAATATCTAGGTAAATGAATATGCGCATGTAATAGTTTCAAATAAATGAAGATGTTGCATGCAGAAACCGAAGTCACTCAGTCTTAGAGTGATTTTGTAATGAGAATAAGGAGAGAGCAGCAAAAGCAGGACAGTTTTACTTCACAGCAATTTGATGTTGACTGCCACATGCCCACAAATTGAAGACAAAATTTTTGTATGCTTCTCAGGGATTCAAGTTCCAAGGCTCAGCTTGGAGTTGCTGAATAGGAAGCTATGACAGATAACAGGTCATTTCCAATAACAGTCTGTGCAGGCTCTTGATAATACAATGTGATTTGAAACTGCTTGCCCGAGTGTAAAAGAAAAGCCAGGTACCTTCTGTGTGCTGTGGACAAAAACATAATGGGGTGGTTGCTGTGAGGAAGCCTCTCAGGTTTGCTTATGTGCAAAGTATTTTGAAGTACCTCACTTGAAACAGGGTTACAATATACACAGTGCTATTTTAAAAGAAATGGAAGTGATTAAGTAATCACTCAAGTAAGCTGAAAGTAATTTCAACTCCGAGAATGCATGGGAATGCCTTAGATTCAGGATCATCTTCATATATGAATGAACTGGTAGATTCTTGAATCTTGTGTCATTCTAGCTACAGAAGCTTCCTGACATTCGTGGACATCTTGAGTGTGCCATTGTGATTAGTCACTTCATCAAAAGGGTGCTGGAGAATTTTCTATTTTTTATGAATTTATCTAGTAGATGTATTAGCGATCTGTAATCTTGATACTTCTTCGCCTGTGTTGAAATTGTGCATCTTTTAATCCGTGGAAGCCAGGAAGATACCTTTTAAAGTTGTCAGGATCATTTTGCAGTCTTGTTTGTTTGGGATTCTTCAAAGCAAATTGAAGGAAGGCAAGAATATACATTCATTGCTATTATTCTAAAATCCAATACTAGCCAAAATACCCAGAGCAATTTCCATCTCCAAGCATTTTAAAGATATATTTTTTTCTTATTGACAAATTACCATCTTCAATTCCTAGATAAATAAACCAAGGCAGAAAGTTGAGGCAGCTGCCTGAGACCAGAGAGAACTGGTACCAGATTCAGTGTTAGCACTTAGAAATTTCAGGGTTTTTTTTTGTTTTTGTTTTTGTTTGAAAATGGTGTGTCACTCAGATACCCACTGAATTAAAAATTGCTGACTCTTGGTCTTGGTGGTTTGGCCTCTCCCCAAATAATTGAATGGGCTGATGAGGATCACTTAATCAAGTCCAGTCTGGCAGGAATGACTGTGTAAGAATTGCCAGCATGTAAGTGGAGAGGTCATGGGATGCTCTGGAGACTAACATCTCGGTCACATTAAAGCTTTTAATGATCACTGGTCAGGGAGACTCCTTTGGAGTTGGGTGAGCCCATTATCAGACCTGAGGATGTGGGACTGCCACTGAAAGCTTGTATCTGCAGCCCAGGCAAAGTGCAGGGAGCCACCATACTGAACCAGGGAAAGCTGGCAGGCTAGATAGAGGCGCTTTTTTAAACACTTAAGCTATGTGTACAAATATTTGATTTTGTTAGCTAATGAATCATGTCTTGGCTTGAGAAGGCTGGTATCGCTGTAAACCTCTGTTGGCTCCAGAATACTTATCCTGGAAAGTCTCCCGTGATGCCCAGATTGTTTGGGATCTAGTGAAGGGCTGTGGTGAGAAACTCGTGCTGATACCAATGACTCAGGTTTGGAGTGATGCAGCCTGTGACTAAGTAGCTGCGCTCCCAGATAGACTGCCACAACCTCAGGAAGACAGTGCAAGGCACTGCTCTCAGGCTTGCGTCAGCTCTGGCTTCCAGGTTTGTACGTGTACATTTTTTTCTGTACTCTTCACCAAGGATCCAGCTCAGTTCCCCTGAAATGCAATGGCAAAATCCTTTGCAGCTCCCCTGGGTGCCCTGCTAATCTGAACCGCACAGTTCATCTGGTAACAGTAACTGACAAGCTGGTGCCTTAGAGCTCCATTGCCTGTGCGCGTCTGCAGAGCAGAAGGCGTACCTATTTGTGTGTGTATGTGTGTGTGAAATTGGGTATGCAGACTGTGAAATGCTGCCGATCGGCAGCAGAGCAATCGAACAAAGAGCTTTTGTTGCTCTTTTCTCTTGAGGATCTTGTGATCAATGTGTAATCACTGTGAGAAAGAAGCAGAAGATCCAATGCTAGAATATATATATTTTTTTTCTTTTTCATTAGTAACAGAGCTGGATATCTTTCTTGACTGTAATTAAACTTAAGTTGGATGATATAAAAAATAATCAATAAACATTGATAATATCAAGTTTTGTTCATTCAGGTAACAGTACTTATTTAAGTGGTTTTAGTTTTCCATTCAGTGCTTGAAAATGAAGACATGAATGCTGGGGGAGAGAGGGATGAATGTATGGAAAAAGAAGAAGAAACCTGTCAAGTATATGCATTCTTAGCATATTGAAGTCTTCAGCCTCGAGGCTTAAGGAGCTGAGGGCAGCACCAGAGCCTACGCTCAGCTGGTGGGTATGTTAAGTTGGTACAACTCGATGCATACTACAGCCCGGTAATTTGTAGAAGATGAATCTCGGCCTGAGACCTGCTTGGATACGTGCCAGCGTCTCAGAACTCTCTCTCCTATTTGTTTGCCAACTCGGCAGGGATGTCTAGGGATAGATTTGGAAACAGCACTGCATTTTCACCTCTAGAGGGACCACCAGGATCAGAGATGAAGCCTGCCAGGAGCTGGCAATCAGCTCGGCACACTCCTTTCTCTTCCTTACCTGCTCTGCCCGAAGACAGAGCGCTCCAGGCTTTACCAGATCAATAATAATGAGACAGTGAAAGGAGAGGAACGCCGGGAAGTGAAATTTTGACAGGAATTAGGGCGGCAGCGTGCTGCCTGCCAGCGCTGGGCTGCATTCAGGGCGGTGAGAAATCCCTCCCCGCAGCGCTCGGGTGTCTGCTGCACCTTCCCCTGTTCTTCTTCCTCCCCCTGAGAGGACAGTGTAGGCAGAGGATTGTATTCATGGGTTAGCGTTATTACTCTCTATCATTTGTAGTTGCAGTTCAAACCACTTTGAACCCGTGTCCCTCTCCAGTCTGACCTCTTCCACCGCAGCCAGGGCAGAATGAGCTGTGGGTTACGTGATGTCTGGACATCCCTGTAGCATTTTTGTCTCTGTGTCTCTGCATTAAGCAGTTCCACTGTGAAATTTCTGCTGTGACCAGTTAGGGTAGAAAACTTAGCGCTTTCACTGAAAATGAGAAAACACTCACTGGCTTCTTGGTCAGCATAAATCAAGGTGAACATGGTCTCCCTGTTTCCATATCTCCAAACTAGTCTGAACTTGCTCTTCAGCATGACTATGCTCTTTCAAGCAAAATTCTGCGTGGTTTCCTCCTACTTGTTGCCAAATGTGTCTCCATGATCTGATTTATTTACTTTTGATAAATACTTACAGTGAAATGCTTTGACTACATTTTCAGCTTTTTGATCTTAAACCTCCAAAAATGGGGAAAAAAGCTTTAGGTATGCAAATATAGTTATATAGTTATATAGAAAACATCCATATGAAAACACTGTGTAGCCAGTTAAAAAACTAAGTTGAATGAAATTTGTAATAAGCAGAGTCCTTCCTCTTCAGCGCAGAGCTCTGGGTTATGGTCGGATGACCATGCAACGCACATTTTTCTTAATTATGCTGCTCTGTCCTGACTGTTGACATAGCTGCGTTCTACCTAAGATGACTTAGGGTTGTAGTTACTGATATTTGGAGAGTTGAAACTTCTGTTTTCTCTTCATATGGAAAGCCTGGACTAGTTCACACTTATGTAATGTCTATCTGCGAGCCCTCATGATAGTCTGTTGACTGCAGCCTCTCTGCAGCAGACTGGAAAAGAGTGAGGGACACTCTGGAAAAAATGGAAGAAAACTTTTACCGTTCTTCTACACCTCTCAGGGACAAACTCTTGAAAGAACTGAAGAAGAATGGCCTTGTTATTAAGGTGTTAGACTGGTAAGTTGATGATTTGGATTTATGTGTTAGCTTTGCAAGATATCACTTATCTGACCATGGGCAGGTCATTTAATCTCTCTGAGGCTCCATTTACCATCGCTGCAATGAAAATAATCATACTTCTTTTCTGCTGTCTACTTAGGCAGGCTTTCAGGGTACTGATTGTCTAATGTTTTGTAGAGCTCTGAGCACTGCTAAACCTTGAGCTGGTGTAACACCGCGGGCATTGCTGCACTCACTGGTCAGGCCTGGTCTGCTTTATGTGCCTCTTCTATGCCTCTGGAGGAGAATGGAAAGAGAGGAGGGAAGGTGACTTTCTGGCATGTTTTTATTCCCATCTCCCCTCGCTGGATGTCTACGTTTGTGGAGCAACAGCCTAATGTAGCAAGCGAGCAGCTGCCTGCAGGGGACTGAATACCACTTGGTGGTTGCAAAATGGATGATCAGAAACAAACCAACTGCAAAATATGCCAGACCCACATTAAATTCAGGAGACTTTCCAGCCATAGATTTTGTTGTGTAAGTAACAAAGACCAACAGGGGCTAGATAGTGAAGTTCATGTGCTTTCACCGGCTTGGCTCACATCCCTGGGAAAACCCTCTCTTGGGGGTCTTTTAGGAGAATGGGCTGTCTCTCCCTGGGGCTTGATCGGACACCTCTCAGCTCTTCTCCAGTGGAAAGGGGCAAAGAGGGAGAGAGGAGACAGTGACACGAAGTAAGGAGATGGCTGTGGTTGCAGGAGAGAGTTGGCATCACTGCTGGTTTGCCTACTTTGAGATTTCTATGTGAGCAATAAACTGAACCCTGAAGGAGAGAATTGCATCCAGACTGGCCACAGTGGCAGTCCTTTTTGAGCAGAGAACTGGGCAAGCAATTTACAGGTACTGAAGACCTTCTTTTTCAGAGTGCTAACAGTAGTTATTCAGCGTTCAGGAAAACGAGGCTAATCGTTCGTTCGTTCCTTCCTTCTCCTTTGTTTAACAGCCATTTTGGTCTTAGATAATAACAAGGCAGTTTTGTTTCCTTTGCTCCTTCTGCTTGTTGGAGTTCTTTTAGCTACCATGATCATGAAGCATCTGCTTTTCTTCAAGGTAGAAGCTGGAGATCAAAAATCCTGCTCAATGATTATTTGGTGATGGTGGGAGGATTTCATGCAATCCTCTAAGAAGAACAGGAGGTTTTAATCTGCAAGCAACATCCCATCAAGAATCAAAATATTGCACTTAGATTTCTGTGTTTGTCATAATTCACGAAAAGATTTAAAAAGTTTCACTGAAATAAAGAAGGAGAATTGAAGAAATTAGTCTGTTTTAGAAGTATAGAACAGTATTTGTCTTGCAACAATTTCAGTTGATAGGGATTATTTAGCACAATTTCCTGTGTGTTCAGTAAACTGGAAGAAAAAGGCCATGATGCTTAAGGAAAATGTAGTAGGTGCATAGATGTTGGAAGAGCATTTGAGGCTTTTTTCTGATAGTGAACTCAGATTATAGGACGAAATACAAAGACTCCGGGAAGGCAAGCGCAAAGCTTCCTTGCACTTCAGAAAATCTTGGTATTGAAGCACATTGAAAGCTCCATTTGTAGCCCATTTTGCAGGGTGCTCATTTTTATTGCTTTTCACTAAAGGGTATTAACATTTTCATAATTATTTTTTTCCAATGATTGGCTTTAATATTCTTCAGTACTGGCTGCTTTCAATTCATAGTTACAATGCAAAGTATGCTTTCTGGCAAAATATTTTCTTTATGGTCTCTGTTCATCTGCAAATACAAGCCCTACGTGCAGCAATAAATTGGTCTGTTGTCAGTTAATCTTTAGTATCTCTACTGAATGTGAATCTACCCAGGGTAAAAGCTTGTTTGTCCCCTGCCAGTTTGGAGAGGGCCTCCCCTTTCCCACTGCCACCTTGGCTCACTCAGACTGACAGATGCCTTTAAAAAGGATCTGGGGCACAGTCCTCTCTTCTGGCAACATGTTTTGCAGCACTAACAAAGAGCAGGAGGTTTCACAAAAGAATCTCTCCTATTTCGTCTCTCTCATTTGAGCTGTAATATTGAATTGCCTGAAATATGTCTTGGAAAGCAACTTAAAAAAATGGGCTCTTGTGTCATGGCACAGGTCTGCTCTTGACCCTCTGGGTATCTGTGCATTACACACGGGGCAGAGAAATGCTGAACTCCTGATATTTTCTGGTTGGTGTAGCTGCCTATCCACTTAGCGGAGAATGGCTAGCAAGTTTCAAAGTGGCCAAGACTTTTTTTTACTTTCCTTTTTTAACAGAAATTCTTCCACACAAGATAGTTTTATTACTGGCCACCCTGCTGGTCTGTCTTGCTGTTTCCAACAGTGAGTGATGCAACTCAGCTTTTCTGCATGGCTGGGTGGTTGCAGTTGCTTTCCAGCAAACAATGCCATCATGGAATGAGATTTGTTTTCCAGGAAACCTTTGAAATTGATTAATTCCTTCTGTGGAGTATTCAGCTCTCACTTTAATTTCTTCAGATCATAATGCCCAAGGGACTTATTTTTGCAAGCATCTATAGTCTTCCTCCTGCTAATTTATAAGAACAGCTCAAGGCTTCCTTTCTTGAAAAGTGCCTCATCCCTTCCCCATGCTACCTTTCCATGTTCCTGCAGCTCGCTTATAGTCAGGGTATTGCAGTTTGTCACTCTTAGGAGAAGACAGTGGTGATGAAGATTGTTTTGTTTTTTTTGTTGTGGTGGTTTTTTTTTTTTTGTGCCATCCTGTTCTTGCATCCTGTAGATATAGAGTAACCAAACAGCAGGAAGCAGTTTCATGGCAACCATGCTCTTTTTCTGTCTCTTTTTGGAATATTATGCAAAAAGAAAGTAGCAGAAAAATTGCAGAGACAGCCCCTGTGTAATGGCTTTGCTGTTCTCTTGGAATCCTCCTTGGGTATTTCTCCTGTTTTTATCTCTCAATCATATCCTGGTATATAAACCAGTCTTTCACCTCTCCCACCTTTATCAGACCTTTGGAAAACCCCACGTACAGCATTACTGTCCCAGTTTTCCCTGTGACCTCTTCTGGGGTCAGTGGTTTTTCATTGTTTCAACTATTTTTAAACAAAGGGACATTACACTCAGTTAGCTGAGAGCAATGTGGGTATCACAACCAGCAGCTTCAGAAAGGTGTTGCGACTGCATCATTGGCAACACATCAAAATAGAATGGGATTTAGGGATGCCAAAATAACCTGTTCTACTGCCCAACAGGGTTGAAATCTTCATTATCATGCACTGAATTTGTTACCTGCGTTGCTGAACATGCAACTCATGCAAGCTTTTACTTGTGTGAGGCAGCTTCTACACTCTTAGAAGCTTCTGCAGAATTATGTTCTAAATCAGTTATATGCTCAGAAGATGTGATTTCTCATTGCTGCCTCGAAGGAAAAACATGTAAGGACTTTTGATTGCTTTGAATTTTATTTGCTCTCATATTTAATGTTATAGTCTTGTAATCTTTCAGGCAGCATGCCCAGACAATTTTTTTTTTTTTTAAATTTCCTTGTTACAGAACACTTCGTAGAGGTTAATTTTCCTGCAGGGGTTTCTGAACTCTAAAATGCCAAAATCACTGCTCACAAGAACTGCCCATTTTATATTGAATTTCCATCTTTAGTGCTTCTGCTGCTCTGCTCTGGATACACAGGCTTCTTTAGAGGGACTAGGGAATCCTTAATAGATGCAGTTTTTTGCTGTATCTCCTTTTTTTTAATGGTTCACTTAATTTTCCTGTACATTGAAGTGCTGCTGATTTTTTTCTGGTTTTTTTTTTGTTTGGTTGGTTTGGTTTGGTTGTTGTTGTTGTTGTTGTTGTTTTTTAATTTAGAGTACAAATACAAAGGTACCTGAAAACTTGGTTCCCCCATCCAAGGTAAGAAAACCTCTTACTGCTGTGGAGAAGTCCTTCCATGTTACATGCGATGAGGTCTCCCATAATTTATTCTTCTTCTAAGAAGGTTGACTTTAACTTCTCGGATAAGGAATGTGATGAACCTTCTACCCACAGGTTGTGTGGTAGCTACTTTTTTAACCTTCCAAAAGGATCCTTACTCCCTCTGCCTCTGAAACTGGAAGCAACCTCGATCTAGTTGCCTCATATGTCACATCACCATCCTCAGACCGCTTTTTCTTCTTCCTCTGCAGAGATATTACAAGAATTAGCGTACTTACCTCAACTGTTCCTTGGCTTCTGCTCAGAGAAATGTCCATCAGGTGTTCAGAGCTTATCTGAATGTTGCAAGTCTGAAACACCTGATATATCTATTGCTGGTACGCTGTGTTCACTTCCTTTCCTTCTGCTCTTCCTCTCCCATCAAACTTGGAGAAGGAAGCAAAACCGATTTCTAGAGGATTTAGCTGGCAGATTGAGAAAAGCAATACAGACTGCTCCAGAGTGAAGGAAAAATGGTTCTCACGGTTTTGACGTGGGTTAAAGGGAATGGTAAATATCAATATCGGCCAACCTGCAGAAGTGCAGTGGCTTTCTCAGGGATTTGTAGGGCTGAGAGCTATCTGTTTGAGACTTTGAACCACACTCGTAACTCAAAAATCCACTATTGTAAGCAACGTTTTGTCTGTGGTAAATGTATTTCTGACTTTTCACTGCCTTTCACCTTCTACAGTCATTAACACTGGTAATAAAAATGCATGCATCTACATCAACACCTTTAAATTACTTTACACTCTTTATACTTGCTCTGGGATGAATTTAATCCAGCGTGTCTATTAGCCTGTAAAGCAAATGTCTGCCTGATATTAGATTACATCATGGTTTGCTGGTTTTCCTTTTCACAAAAGGAGAGAATTTAGGGGAAGTTACTGTAATTTCATGTTCATTTTTGTCCAGTGTGCAAAAGTAAACTGGGACTTAAAACTAGGCCCAGTGTCTGTGGCGCTGAGATCTATAGCTATTAAAGGCATGTAAATGTTTTATTTCCAGTAAAATTTAATGGCTCACAGTCTGAAGCACTCTGATAGTATTTAATATTCAGACTTCGGGCATGGACACACCTTCACTTACTGCTGTTAACCCTTGGTTACTGCTTCTTTCCGAGAGGGTTTCACCTGCAGAAGTGAGGTGCCAGAGGACACTGACACAAGCGAGTGTCAGTCGGTCAGGGGTAGTGGTTCAGCCACGCGGACAGTAACCCCAGCGGGAGGGGTTAACGCTTCCAGTTAGAGGAGTAAAGTTTCACCCTGTAAAATTTCACCCTAGTTTTTTAATTTAGATTTTGGACAGCTTCACAAGCCACTTTTCTATTTTGTTATTTATTGTTTGTAACAGAGAAGTGCCCTGGGAAGCTATGTCAAGGCACAGAGAAGGATGCCATTATGCTGGGTACTGTATAGATACAGGCTGAGAAGAGGGTTCGACGAGTTATAGTACATTTAATTTTCCATTTGTTTGTCATTGATTTAAATTATATAGTTACAAAATACCTTAAATCGGTATAAGCCAATTTTTCAAGGGAAAGGAAAAGGAACTCTGCAGACTAAAGTTTGCCCTTTCTCTTACACAAATTAAGTCAATGCAAATGTATTTTCTATAAAGGAAGCTATGTTTACTTGATGTTTCCTGCTGACCCTGTTTTCACATTGTTCCTAGTGCTCTGTGCTTGCTTTCCATCTGCTGCCTGCAGACTCCCCGCTTTACTTAGGTTCCCAAGTCATTTAGTTTTCCTTCAATTTTTTCTTTTTTTTTTCCTTTTTTTTAACAATTACACTGAAAGCAGTGGTCAAAACTTGAAAGTGAAATCATGTGTTGGGGGCTAAAAATGGAAGAAGTGAGCTATAGTCTGGCTGAGAAACTCCAGAGGCCCAGGTATCTGGATGACAAAGTACCTAGGATAAGGAGAGAATGTTAGTTGTAATTAAAAAGTCTGTTTTCAAGGTTTAAGGGCAGATTTAATATCAGGGGACAACATCCAATTTCCATAATAAGTCCTAAAGGCAGCTGGGAACACATCTCCGCGGAGTAACATGTATGTCCCCTCTCCCCAATTATATCAGAGTGAGTGGGAGCCAGGTGGGAATGACACCAGGCCCATACAGTAGCTTTGACCTGTCCAAGAGTTGCACTTCTGAAGCATAATATCCCACTTTACTAAGTCAGTTTTCTTGCTCTTTTGTGAAACGTATCATGGCTCCTGTGAAAACATACGAGAATTTTTACCGTTTAGAGTTGCTAGGTGGTATTTCCAGTGCTGGAGATACAAAGTAGAAGAAACATGGCCAGAAACATGGGTCTGGAGAAAGAAAGTCATCATTTCAGTGTCCTGTTGTCTACCCCTTTCTTTCAGTATCAAGCATAGACAACTCGTCACTGATTAGATCTGCATGCCTCACCACTGCCATCACCCATCAGCCATTACTCTCCATTTCTCCTATGATTTATTTATTCAGTAACTAATTTTCTACAAGTACTTTTTTCCTCTCAGTGTCCCTTATATACTGGTGGAGCATCTAACAACTCCTTGAAATTCCCTTTGCCTTTCAAGCAATGTCTCTGTACCATTTCTGGTCAACAGAGCCAAGCAACCGGCATGTTATGATTTCATCTTACTCCCCTTAGTTCTTCCACTGTTACATTGCACTTCCACATCCATTATTTTTCCCTGTTATATTTTGTTGCTGACTTAGGTTAAGTGTTCAGGGACAGGGATCAGCTTTTTGTTAAGTCCACAAGGGCTAATAGGAATACTTATTGATTCAGTACTGCCATAAAAATAATAAGCATTAAATGACAGAATGGTTGAATCATAATAATGGAAAAGTACAGAACTGGAGAGAATCCTCCAAAATAAAAAAAAAAAAAAGGAAACTCAAGAAGCAGAATAAACAAAAAAAGAACACTGAAATGAAGAAAAAAAATCCAAGAGAAAAATGTAAACAGGAACAGATGGGAAGCAACAAAATAAGGTAGAGAAATTTTGCAGAAGAAGATATGAGAGGGGGAGAAAGAGCAAGAGAAATGCCTGGAGATGGGAACAACAAAAACAGTTCTGGCACTTCTTATTCAGATAAAATTTTCTGCTGCCTTTCCTATGAAAGATTAGGAATCTGGGTTTGAACTCTTCATACAGACAAAATTAATGAACTTCAACTGAAGTTAATGCGTAAATGCGTGCCACAAGCACTGTTAATCTTTGGGGAACTTTTAGCACTATTATTAAGACACCTGTTTGTTTCTAAGTATATGTTTATACACTTAGCATATTAATTACTTAAAAATGTATTTGAGACTGCAAAGTCAAGTTTGCTGATGATACTGAGTAAAATAATTATATAAAGACCAGAGGTTCTTTTGAAGAGTTGCAGGAAGATCTCATGCTATTATCAAGTGAGTAAATGGTCAATGAAATTCATGTAAATATGGGTAAAGATAATGCAGATGGCAAAAAAAAAAATCTCAGCTTTAAATACACAGTGATACTGAACTAGCTGGTACTATTCAGGAACTTTAACAGGCAAGCCCATAAAAATGTAAACTTAATGCTAAGTAGCCACCAAAAAAGGAGACAAAATTTTAGGAATTATTAGGAAAATACTAAAAAAGAAAATGAGGTAACATAGTTCTACTAGTAGAAGTTCTTGGTGTGCCCACATCTTGAATACTGGATGCAGTTCAGCTCTCCCCTCTCAGAGAAAAGCAGAGAATGGTGATAATTATGGGAATATATGGGATGATTTGAATATAAAGAACAATTAAATAAACCATGATTTTTCTGCACAGATAAAAACAGATAGGTGAAGAATATGTTAATAACACAAGTGGCACAGGAGAAGAACAGAAAATGATTACTCACTGTGTCCTCTCATCCAACAGCTAGGTGACATCAAATAAAACTAAAAATAAAACTTTTCTCATATTCAAAACTAGTACCTTCAAAACAGACAAAAGGAGTCACTTTTTCCATAACACATAGTTGGGCTGGAAACATGATGCCACGACAGATGCTAAAAATGATCCAGTTTCAAACAGCAATTGGAGAAATTAATGGAATAAAAAAGTTGTTAAGAGTTATAACATGCAAGGATACAACCATTAGCTGGTGGTAAGCTACAAACCCTTAGACGTTGGGATTTTTTCAGGAAGCATCTTCCTCTCGTCTGTGCTCTTCCCTGCAAACTTAGTTGGCCAGTGTTGGAGATACTGGGTTGGGTGGTTCTTTAATCTGACTTATTATTACTGGTTTTATATTCTTACAGTTTCAGCACAGCCTTTATGATACAGCCTTTACTTATTTACATCATCTCTGTGTGCTGGTTTTGGCTGGGATAGAGTTAATTTTCTTTCCAGTAGCTGGTATGGGGCTATGTTTTGGATTTGTGCTGGAAACAGTGTTGATAACCCAGGGATGTTTCAGTTCCTGCTGAGCAGTGCTTGCACAGAGCCAAGGCCCTTTCTGCTCCTCACCCCACCCCACCAGCGAGGAGGTTGGGGGTGCACAAGAAGCTGGGAGGGGACACGGCTGGGACAGCTGACCCCAACTGACCAAAGGGATATCCCATACCATATGACGTCACGCTCAGCATATAAAGCTGAGGGAAGAAGAAGGAAGGGTGGGGACATTTGGAGCGATGGTGTCTGTCTTCCCCAGTAACCGCTACGCGTGATGGAGCCCTGCTTTCCTGGCGATGGCTGAACACCTGCCTGCCGAGGGGAAGGAGTGAATGAATTCCTGGTTTTGCTTTGCTTGCGTGCACGGCTTTTGCTTTACCTATTAAGCTGTCCTTATCTCAACCCATGAGTTTTCTCACTTTTACCCTTCCGATTCTCTTCCCCCATCCCACTGCGGGCGAGTGAGCGAGCGGCTGCGTGGGGCTCAGTTGCTGCCTGGGGTTAAACCATGACGCTCTGTCAAGGGTGTGCAGGCAGATGGACAGTGGTTTACACTAAGTGATTGAGTGCATTGGGAATGTAAAGTGAATCAGCTGGAAAAACAACATACCAACGGCCCCAGGAGTGTGTCACCCAGAGGGATGTTAGAAGATTTGATGGTCAATATAGACCTGCCCGAGGAACAGGCGATGGAGAGGGACCAGATCTAGTGTCACCAGCCAGCGAAAGGGGGAGTGTATTCCACCTCACTGCATTGTCCCTATATCTTGTGGTGAGGGAGATGTGGCACATGTCCGACCAGAGCCAAAGCCACCTCTCTACAGGGCTGATTACTGCTGCAGAGCGGCTCGTTGTGCGCTGGCTGCATTGCCTCTCACGGGTCACAGTGGTGCTGGCAGCAGCAGGACGTTGGGCTGCAGCCCCTCATCCTCACCTGTAACACAGGCTGACAGCATGAGAAACTGCTGGCATTGCAGGTGAGGAAAGGGGAAAAGTAATGGGGCAACCCAAGGCTAAACTAGCGATACAGTAACAGGAGAAACTAGCAGTCAAAGATGTGAACGGGGAGTGTGGGGAACTCCCCTCGAGTGAAAATTTCCAGAGGCAGTGGCAGGGATGTGCTGGCTGAGGCTGAAATTCCCAAGTAAGGATGTAAAGTCAGCAAAATGGAGGCCCGTGGGGAAAGAGTAAAACAGGGTGGGTTGCTTATTTAGGGTGGTGGTGGGGAAGGAATATAAAACAAAGCAGACAGGGCTGTTGCGGGGTCCCTGTTGAGCAGCCCTGTGCCTGATCAACGCAGCCTGGAGCAGGACAGAACACACATCCCCAACAGGCTTGCTTTTTCCTGCAGGATTCCTGCCTTACTCAATGCACAGGAAGAACAGTGTTTACTTACTGAATAGCTATTCATTATGTTGTTTCTTTCTCATTGTTCTGCATGAAGCTTGTACCTATACCTTGTTCACTGAAGTCTAGTTAGACCGCTTTTGAAAAGGTAAGTATGAATTTTCTCATGGGTGTGTGTGATGGTTACAAGGATATCTGTCTCTTCATTAATACTTGTCTTCACAAAATCTCTTTGAGGTAAGTGCTGTTCTCCCCTTATAGAAGTGGATCTAGGGCACGAGGAGAATAAAACTGGAATTAGTGTCGGATGCCCAATTTAAGAAAACTGGAAGGTAATACTTCAGAGAATTCAGCATGATACTTCACGATGCATATTGACAGTCTTTCCCATTGGCGGGGGTAGCAGAGCCAACTGCTGTGTACTTCTGCGCATTGGGACCGTAAGTAGCTTTTATTCAGAAGAAGAGGCACTGAAATTCTGAACAGATGTAAAATGGTGTTTCAGTGGCCTGGTCAGCATACCAGGGGACCTCTAGAAAAGGCAGGGACAGAACTGTATTCTCCAGCATACCATGCAGCTGCATTAACTATGCAAAGCTGTTCTCACTATTGCCGTAATCCCCTGTCCTGCCCACTTCACGTTTCCTGGCTCACAGACAATGTTGTCCCTCACTACACAGCCCGATTCAAATCCATCGTGAGCTGTTCCCTGAAACTGGAGCAAGGGCTGCATCACTGGGCATATGCACAGAGAAGCTAAATGAAAGGTTTCGAGGGCAACGTTAGTTCCGTTATTCTTTAAGTTTTTGACTTAGCAGCTCTTTTAAAAACATGATTTCCCAGTTTTATTAAAAATTCCCCAGATGAATGATTCTATCAGATAGCAACGTATTGACTCACTCGTGTCATCAGCTTGTAGTTTCAGTCTCATGCACAAACTCTTCCCTGTGTCTCCACTCCCCACTCTCCTTGTTCCCTCAGTTTGGTCACAATACCCGTTCCAGTTGTCTCTCCACCCTCAGGTTCTCGTCAGTAAGTTTTTCCTCTCTTTCCATATTCCTAACTCTCATTTCTTGTACCTTTGCCTCAGTAATTTGTCTAGCCACAATGCCCCATCACGCAAACCATCTCTTCTGCCCATGGCTTGTGGTTTGCCTCACACATTTTCCTCAACAGTTCCCAATCCCCGTTTGTCTCTGCCGCCAGTAGCTCCTAAGAAAATCTCCTTGCCGAGCCAGTCCCTCCTCTTCTTTTGCATCTTTCTTGCCACGCCCTTTGTCCCGAACTTGCTTCTTCCTTGATACCTACTTCTCCAAAGCATTTACAGAATTTTTATTTTCTATTCGACCTTCATTTTACAAAGTTAAACAAGATGTTCACCATTAAATACTAGTATCAGTGTAAGAGGGAAAGGTTATAATTCACCATGAGCAAAATTAGACTGGGAACTAGAAGGCGGCTTCTGGCTATCCATGGAGTGAAACAGCCTTTCAGAGAGAAGTGAAAAGAGGTATCCTTGACTGTCCTCATCTGTACCTGTAAGGAAGTTTTATCATGCTAGGGATAACGGTATCTTTGGAATTTTAGCTGTTAATCTCTAATAAATTCCTACTGAGCATATGTAAAAATAGATATTGCATAAGCTTATGAATTGTTCATCTTTAGGGGACTATTGATCAGGAAGGCAATAGGAGTATCCTTGATACAAAAAGCATGTCTCTGCCAAATTTCAAGTTGCTGCTTCAAACCAGATAAGGAGGAGATATCTCTGTCAAAAAAATGCCAATATATGTATTTTTAATGTAAGGAAAATAATCTTTTTTTTCTTCTTAGCTATGTTCAGGCTCACAGAATCACAGAATTGGTGAGGTTGGAAGGGTCCCCTGGAGATCGTCTAGTCCAACCTCCTTGTTTTGCTGAACTTCACGAGATTCCTGTCTGCCCATTTCTTCAGCCTGTTGAGGTCTCTCTGAACAGCAGCACAACCAACTGGTGTATCAACCACTCCCAATTTGTATGGCTTCCAAACTTGCTGAGGGTGCACTCTGCCCCATCATCCAAGTCTTTAATGAAGAGCTTAAACAGAACTGGACCCTGTATTGACCCCTGGGGCCCAGCACTAGTCACTGAACTTCATGCCACTCATCGCAAGTCTCTGCACCTCTGAGCAGTTCAGTTTTCAACCCACCTCATTGTCCACTTATCTAGGCCGCACTTCATCAGTTTGTCTATGAGGATGTTATAGTAGACAGTGTTGAAAGCCTTTACTAAAGTCAAGATAAACAACATCCACATCATCACAGAAGGCCATGAGGCTGTTCAGGCACGATTTCTGCTGACTCCTCTCAATCACCCTCTTGTCCATCATATGTTTCAAATGTTTTTTCAGGATTATTTGCTCCATCACCTTCCCAGGAATTGAGGTGAGGCTGACCGGCCTGCAGTTCCACAGATTCTCCTTCTTGTCCTTCCTGAAGATGAGTGACAGGAACCCCCCAGTTCCCATGACTTTTCAAAGATTATTGGAAGTGGCCTCATAATGACTTTAGCCAGCTTCCCCAGCACTCATAGGGTGCATCCCATCAGGTCCCATGGTCCAGTGTGTTTAAATGTTCCCTAACCTGATCCTCATTTCTGACTGAATTTTTGCAAGACATTTAGCCAAAGACTGAAGCCTTCACATCAAACATAGTTTGTCAGATTGCAACCAACTGAAATCTGGTGCCTTGGATAGAAGATGGCTTGTAACACGTGATGCTATCAGCATGTGATGTGTGTGTGTGTGTGCATGTGCATTACAGTGTTCTTAACCCATTAAAGATGGTATTCAGCCCATGTACCTTTAGCTAACCAATGGTTAAATATGTAATTAAGAAATAGTTGTTTACAGTCCCTCTACAGTTAATGGAGAAAGACGGGCATCTCCAGTTGACTCATCCCACATATTTTGGATTAATTCTACCCTTGGTGTCCTAGTATCTTTTAATTCTCAAAATCGGATACCATGTCTTTAAGGGGTCAATTCTACCCAAATAAACTTCAAGCACAAAATACTCTTTGGTTTTAATGAGCACAAAATTTCAGTATACATATATAATTTTTCTAGCTGCATTGCCAAAAGCTAAAATTCTTCTTTGCTTTGACAAGGCACAAGTTCTTTCTGAGAATTTCTCAGTCAGGTGTAGATCAAGGTGGAAAACTATGAATCTGAAAGGTGGAATAAATACTATCACAACTTAATAGACAGCAGTTGCACCTTTTCTGACACAGACAATGTAGTGCCTACAAAACACCAGAATTTGCTGTGAACTAGATCATGACAATGGGACACTGAACAGCAGGGCCACCTAGAAGATGGACTGAAGTTTGGTTTATATGCTTGGATATATTTTGCTGCGACTTCCACAACACTGCAGAAATGTGAGATTTTCCCCCTGTTCCTGCAGAGATCCTGTGTTTGTAGCTGTTCCCCAGGTCTCTCAGGAAGCAGTGGGAATGTGCCAGCACATTTCCCATCTAGGAAGATGTGATGCTGGGTGCCAAACCTTGAGATGATGTGTGCTTTCCTGCAGAGCCGATCCTTGCAGAATTTGCCAGCAGACTCAACTAACCTGAGTAGTCCTGGCATAGAGCAAAAATTGATAAGGCATGAGCTGTACCAACTCCAGAAAAAATCCTATCAGACAGTGGACACCTGGACATAATTTCTTGCCTGCTTTTCCTTTGCTAGTGTAGTATTTTCAGCTGTATTTTATCTGCAGCATATTTAGACAATCCATATGTTGGCTAAACTGACCAACATACTGGGAGGTCTTATATGGTCCTACATGATCCTTTACAGAGAGGACTTAAAAGAAGTTATAGAGGTGTATTTAGCTTTTTGTTTGGCAGACAAATAAGCACTACCAACAAGACTGCACTCAAGGGCATGTGAGTGTGTCTCCATGGCTCTGCTGAAAAATAAATTGGTTGTAAAACAATAGAACAATAAATAACGGATGGAGAACTTTGCAGCAAATTAGCAGTTATCTGTCAAAAATCCCTACTCTCCCTCCCCTACAAGGCTAAATGGGGCACGGATTGTCACACAGAGGAGTTTCAGTGAAATTTTTGTATGAAAGATACTGCATGTTTCTTTATATAGTATAGCTCCATATATAGTATAGCTCCATATCCTAGTGAATAAAGAAAGAAAGAAACAAACATGCTGACTGAGGATCACAACAAAAGCGAAGTAATGGACATTTTTCTTAAGCCTGCACATCACAGCTTCTTTGAATTTGATCATTCTGAAATAGTGCATTAGTTATTATAGTGTGCTGTATTAACTTCCATTCTAATTAATTATTGAGAACTATTTTCTTTTGTAGAAAATATGGAAGATTTCATATGATAATATGGCACTGTTTTATTATCTGCATCTTCAAAGTACTTCCATGATGATGTTTTTAGTATTTAATGTTCTTTTATTGATACCTGCATGAGACCATGTCTGAACTGTATATAATGGCAGTCGTATGCGAGCACACCTTTCTTCTCACTGTTTTCCCTTTGGTGAACCGTGAGGTCTGAGGATTATGTGGGTTTGTATCATTTTTATGCCAAAGTGACTAAAGGCTGAGCCTTTCTTCACTGTGCCCTGTGTTCTTGTTTTTCTTTCTTTGTTTCTTTTTCTTTTTGGATAAATAATACAACAAATGTTGACAGAAGAAAATTTAGACCCAGTTCAGGAAAATCCCCTAGTTGCATGAAAGGACTTTGGGATACACTTGACATAAGCAATTTCTTTGATGATATAAAGTTACTGGCATAGATCATTGGCAGGTGTGTTTGGGGTGAATGTGGCCAGAATGATTCACCTTAGGGATTAACCAACCCTTGGACTTGCCTTTTCCAGTTGCGTAGAACTGATCCCATATTAAAGTACTGCAGCTATTTCATCATGGATGCAGCTAAGAGTCTGGCCCTATAAATCTAATCTTTCTAATCAGATAATCTGATAAATGTCCTTGCTGGAAGTGCAGGAGAATGCTGGGTGGAAGGGAACAGCTGGAATCCTTTTTAAGTCTAATTGCCTCACGTGCGCCATTATTTTCGTTTATGATATAGCCAACAATTGGACAGAGCGTGCAGCGTGTAGGCCACCTTTTAACATCAGTTTAGCCCTGCCAGGAAAGGGAAGGAGGGCCATTAATCCTTGACTGTATTTATGTGCATAGCACCCCACAATCATAATGCAAACCTGCTCACCATTATTCTGACATTGCTAATTGGGAGGAGTTCAGCAGACGTGTCTGGTATTCTCCGAGGTCCAGCTGGTATCCAATTTCCAGCAGAGTTTGCTGAGAAACATGAAGGTCAAGTAACTTCCCCAAGGTTACACCATAAGTGGCTCAGCTGGGATTAGGACCCAGATTGTCCTTGTTCCTAATCTTTTGCCTTATTAATCACTGTAGTCTCTTTCTACACACACCTAACAAGTTCATATTTGTAGATTTACAAACACAATGTTACGGGCAAACTCACTTAATTTGGGGGAATAGATTTCATGAGAAGGCAGATAATGAAATAGCATTAGCAAAGCTAACTTGTAACTGAAATGGAAGAGAATTAAGACTGGATTTTGCTTATGGGAACTATTATTTTAATGGCAATGTTGTAATTCTCTTCTTGATCTCTTATTTCTCAGAACTGTGCGTATCTGGCTGCTCTCCCTTATCAACTGTCAATACGCTATTGAGGAGTATGCTATTTCCTGAACTTTTTGGAGTTTGCATTTGCCTTTATTATAAGTCAAAGAAATTGGCTGACTGGCAATGCAGAAACAGTAAAAAGGTAGCTGTCACATGGTTTATTTATCCTTTTGTAAAACTCTCTGTGATGCAAATATGCAGCATTTGGGACTATAAAATTGTTATAATGTATTTGTTTTACTAATCTCTTGTGTGGGATGGAGTACTCCATCTTTAAGAGGAAAACCAGCAACAGAGTTTTTAGCTAGGATGAGGAAACCCCCTGATTTTCCATATCTCTAACTGAAAACCACGGTCAGTATTATGGAGCGTGAAACAGTTTATAGTGCCAGCTGGTTTTAATTAAAGGCTTAGTTTCCCCAATACAAAGACACTTCATTACAAACCAACAAACATGTTCACACCAGTAGTCTGCTCTGTTTCTGTAAACAGGAATGGGTACAATGTGCATGTCTGGAGAACTACTTGGAAAGCCTCGTGGGGCACAGAACTAAAATAATAGCTAACACATCTCACATGGATTAAGGAGCCAGAAAAACAAAAATGTCTTTATTTAGCCCGTTGTTAAACTACATCAACATAGTGTAACTGATCTGCTGCCATTAGGCAGTGAAATCCAAAGCCACGGGGCACAATTAAAAGGCAACCTGGCACCTGCTGTCTCCAGTACACCTTTTAAAATAGCTAGAAAGAGACTATGAGTCTTATCAAGGGATTGAAGATGGTATATGAAGGGTTTTCCATGGTAGGTTCCTACTTCAAAGTTAGCCCAGTACTATATGGCCTGGACTCCTATATAAAGGGAGTCTGATCTCTATCTCCAGTCTTCAAAAGTTACCACTTGATATTAATAATCTCAGCAAAAGTGCCAAAGATGAATGAATATGGAAGTGGGACTCATTTGCAGTGTGATTACAGATAATTAATTGTTGACTGTATTAAACCAACAGATTATTAGATTTTAGTCTAAGAATAATGCTTTAAAATCCATTTGAAACCTCATAGGGAGCCAATGAAACAGATTAAAACTGGATAAAACTGAAGACATTTCTGTCAATGTCTAACTTGGTACCAGGATGAGCTATTGGATCAGCTGGAGACTTTTTTAGAGCAATTTCTAGAAGACCCAGATAAAATTCAGCATGTGGTGATACAGCAAATGTACAAAAAAGTACAAAGGTATCTAAGTAAAAGAAAGGAATTTAGTTTCCCATTAGATTCAAGGTTGGTAGGGATTCGTTAGGAGAGGTTTATTAGCCGTGACTGGAATGGAAGTTATCATTGTTCAAGCAGCAGGGAAGGAAGAAGTCATGTCCAATTCTGCACAGAGATATTTCCACAGTTTCCACAGAACTCAACAGGAAGCAAACACATACCTGAACGTTGTTTACTTCTCCCATTAGATTCTGGTTTGAAGTGTATGTACATATCTAAGCTTAGAAGGCAGTAAGTCACATTGATATTCATGAGAAAAACATGTTGTATTAGAAATGTCACTCAGTTCTTGAAAAAGAAACTCAATTTCCTAATAGATACCAAAGAAGGCACAAAGCTGTTGGTCTGTATAGTAAGACAAAGAAATACTTTAAGCTAATATAATAGCATTCCTTGCAGAACAAATTAGTTGTATAAAGAACTAATTCTTTTAGGACCCTCATGAGTGTACGCCTTTAATCCAACAGATGGATAAACTGAGGCAGAGAGGTCAAATGATCTGACCTGAAGTGTGCAGGTATGGACACGTGCACCTAGGCACATGTGCATATGAGAGGGCTCTACTGACAGATACTCACAACTACTAGAAATGCAAAAATGGACAGAAGTTATGGTGTTATACAATATATAATGCCATGTCTTATGTTATGGCATAGAAGAACTTAGTGATTTTAAATATTTCAGTTTGTGTATCTGTATCTTCCAAAAGGGGAATTAGCACTCGCCTTGCTAAAGAAAACAAGACCAGTACTCAGGATGTATTTTGTAATGTTGCATCAGAAAGACAGTATGTGCAATGGTGTGTGGTTTCTAGTTTGTTTGCCACCAAGAGTAAAATCTTCCCCATTTTGAGAAAGGCTTGAGGATTGTCTTGTTTTCTCAGCATCTCTGTGCATTAACAAATTATTGTAATTTGCTTTGATTCAAACTTTTCTGGGTTTGCCAGTCCCTCTCATCTCATCTAGGCAACTGTGTTCCAGCTCACTGCTCACATGTGGCTTCACTACTGATAAAAAGGGTGTTGGGGTCCTCCATTAATATCTGCTGATGAAGAAGATGCTCGTGTCACCCAACACATCCTGCTAGCTCAGCTGTCACTGAAAGCTGCAAAGTCAAGATGTCTCCCACAGTCAGTGCAGGCATCTCTCTCAGTCATCTGGCCATAATTAGTTTTCCAAAGGGTAACAGCCTCAACTCTGAGCCAGCTGATTAGTGTAACCTGTCTTGATGTTATGGGGGAAATGGGACAGGATGCTCTGGGTGGGTTAACGCCTTTTAGTTGTAATTATGCTCTAGATTCTTGCTCTTGGTCTGTAGAGTAAGACACAGAAATACTTTAAGCTAATATAATAGCATTCATTGCAGAACAAATTAATCTTATAAAGAACTAATTCTTTTAGGATCCTCATGAGTGTCCCCCTTCATTCCAATGGATGGATAAACTGAGGCAGAGAGGTCAAATGATCTGACCTGAAGTGTGCAGGTTCTTGTCCAAAATCCTGATCCAATTTTCTGCTTTCTAGACCTTGTCCTAGTGCCTCCTCCTACTGAGTGCTAGTTCCTAATCCTGCCCTTGATCTGTTCAGCCTTGGTTCCTAGTTCTTGCCTCTTTTTTTTCCAGCCCTAGTTTCTGCTTTAAGTTAGCTTGTCTGACCTTGTTTCAGCTATGACTACTCCCGATGCTGAAGACATTTGCATACATTAAGACTAAAATTACAATGAGCCAAATCTGATCTTCACTTAACCATGCAAATTTTAGTTGTCATGAGACTGAAACATATTCTAAGGACAGTGGCTTTAGTATTGTCTAATCAAGAAATAGATACGTAGAAATTCTAGTTCTGGTACCAAGGCAAGCTACTCATGAAGGTGAATCTCATCTTTCAGCAGATTATTACTAATTGAGTTACTTGTTGTAGAGCCATAAATACATTGATGAACAGTTTAAAAAATTTGTTTACACATTTCTAAGAATGCCTCTTCCATCTGTTGTCTGGCAACACTCCCCCATGCCCAAATGATAATAATAAAAAAGTCTCTTACTCACTTCACATAATGGGAAGGCAGAGAAATGCTTTCTCCACAAGTTTCCAAAGAAGATTCAGTAACTTCCTAAGAATGTTTCCTCACTTGTACTACAGACTCTTTGTATGCAAGTGATCAGAAATTGTCCTTGAAAAAGCTATGTTGAGAATAAGTGTATGTAGGATACATACACTCTCATTTCTTGTGAGAGTATGTTCCCTTATTTAACCCTTAATTGCACAATGCACCTCATTTATTTGTTTTGAACTGGCTTCTTGATAACTTGATTTTATGCCTTCTAATTTCTTTACCATAAGAAATGGTGAGCAGTCATCCTTTGCTCACCTCCTTCATAATCACTTCTATCGTATCAGCTCTTAAGTTATCCCTTCTCATGGCTGAAAAGTCTGAGTTTCTTCATTCTTCTACTAAAGTGATTCCGCACTTCAGATGCTCCTTTGTAACCCTTCTGGGTTTGTGATATCAGATTAGAGAAAGAGAAGCCAGAACTGCATACAATGTGGAAGATACTTCCATAGCCAGGATTTATGTAGCAGCACCGTGATATTTACTGTTTTGTTCCCTACTCATTTTCAGGAGTAGAGAACAAAACTTTTTTTGCAGACACTACTACTTTTTTACAGACACTGTTTTCTTATCAATGTCTATCACATCTCAAAGATACTTTTTCCGGGTGGTATTAGTCTTTTTGGAGCCCATAATTTTCTATACAAAATTACTATTGCTTTTCCTTATATATATTACTAGATATCGTACTGAATTTCATCTTCCAGTTTATTGCCCAGTTCTTCAGCACCATGAACACTGTTTGCAGCTCTTTGCAGAAAACTGTGAATTTAGTAATTTGTCATCATCAAGCTTTGTCATGGTGCTATTTCACCCTTCCACTCCATGAATATACTGAGCAGCACAGGCCTTAACAGAAAATTTTGTGGGACTTTCTGGTAACTTCCAAGAAAATCAACTTTACATTTACAATTTAAGAGTCTTACACATACTCCATAAAGAAGAGTTCTAATGCAGAAACTTCCACAAGTCTGTTCTTACAAAGACTTGCAAATAACTCATTTTGGTTTTCTCCTGCGGTTTGATCTTCTGAGTGCTCATTTTATATCTTGCTTATCTATTGGCTGTACGGATTTTCTGGAAGAGTTCCTGTTTCTAATATTTTTCTTATGACGTGGGCTAAATCATTCCTTATTTACAGCAGATAAAATTCTGAATCACTTTGTGGCTTTTAGTAACCATAAGTAAAACTTAATCTTACGCATTGTCTATTTCAGCATTTAATATATTTATTAAATAAAGTATACTTTATAAAATGTAATCCATTGATATTCTTTTTCCTGGCTTGTCTGTAATGAGATCATAAACCATATTCTTACGTACTGCTTGGCAGTACCAGCTACTACTTAGTATCACCAGAACAGCTTCAATGATTATCTGTTTTTCCAGAAGACAGCCAGTTCTGAATATGTTCATAAAAAGTATTGCAAAAAATATGTCTATCGTCACGGTACAACTGGGCAGGCAATATCACAGTTAGCAGAGGCTGGAAATCCATGGAGGAAGGAACAATGGACTGAACATACTTAGAGGAAGGAAAATTATGATTAGGAATTAACAGATCTTGCTTGGCATCAGTAGGCCAACTGCTTAGAAGGACAGTCTTTGAACTAAAAGCAGAAAAGAAGTGAGATGCCTCTGCTATTTCTTTTAAGAATATCTGGTTCATAGAAATTAGGAAAGATCTGTTCTGACATCAACAAAAAGCCTGAGTCAAGTAATC
The DNA here is from genome assembly GCF_964195595.1 of Calonectris borealis. Lineage (NCBI taxonomy): Eukaryota > Metazoa > Chordata > Aves > Procellariiformes > Procellariidae > Calonectris > Calonectris borealis. Next base: position 26,762,062 of record NC_134318.1, read on the forward strand.
TTACTGCGAGATGGTTGTTTCAAATTCTTGTAATGACCAGTAAAGAGAAAGTGTAATCTTACAGATTACAACATAGTGTAAATGGAGGGTTCAAAGAAAATACATCTATTCTATTCTGTTCCACACCAGTTCACTTGTTAAAGGTGATAACTTGACTTTCTTGTATTATTCTTTTTTACTAATGTATTCTTACATAAAAGCTTTTTGGTGTTCATTCTTCAAATCTATTATTTCCACACCGATCTGCTTACAAAAAGCTCCAAGCTGTGCTTGTCACTAAAATAAATAATACATTGGCTAGGCAGCGTTCATTTTTTTCATAAAGTACAGTGTACTTGAAACAATGCTTGTATGAATGAGCTGCTTCATGACTGTAAGAGAAGTTCCATATTTCTTTCTCTAAGATAAAATACTAGTACACTGTGAAAATAAGAAAATTGCCTTTTTAAGAGAAACCGGTTTCTGATACACTAGTTTATTGGCTTTGATGATCAAATATTTTGCAATGTACAGTTGCCTATAGATAACTGTCAGTGAGGTAAAATAAACATCTTAATTTTTTTTAATTCTCTGTTTTTTTTATGGTAAATAGCCTGGTTTTGTTTCATTGGTTAAAACAGTAGGAAAGCATAATGGCAAGGCTTCCTTTTCACGATACATTGTCTCATAAACATACCAGTATTAATGCTGACACCTAATGGTATCATTAATATAAGAACATCACTGAATTCTCATTATGAATTTATCTGCACATCTACAGTGACACTGAAATAGTGAAAGAAGTCAATAATTTAGCTTTCTTTGTGGGTTTCACGGTGCCAATCAGTCTTAGAGCTATCTAAACCATAATTGTTAAAATTGCAGGAATAAAAGTTCAAATGAAAAAAACAGCAGCATTGGTAATGTCTGTAGAAAGAGAAACTAATTTAAATTCATGTTAGATTGAACAAAAACTGGGAGAGAACCAAGACTAAAAATCGTCATAGATCAAAAAACTTTTTGAGATTTGGCTATTTTTCTACACTTACCAACAAATGTGAAAAATCTGAATGAAATAATGTTTTCACTTTTAGCCAGGTATTTCCACTTTGTAATTCAAGTATGGACCACAGTAGCAGTAACACTTCATTGTTGTTGCTAACTCTAGAAGAAGCTCTTTCACATCTGTGACCAAATTCAATTATTTCAGGCAAATGCATGAGCAACATTAAAAAGAAGTGGTTTTCTTTAAAAAATGAAGAGTTCCTCAGCTTCATTCAGTGATCCATGCTTGATATTTGCCTCAGCACAGACTGTTTAAAATTGAGTTATCCTTTTTTTTCAGAGTATTTCTGAGGAAATCCTTAAGTCAGCCCCAGTTATTTGGTGTGGATTCATTTCTGATATAAGTAATTTCTGATAGTCCAGCAGATTATGCAATAAATTGATCCAATCCCTCCCATAAATAAGCTGGATATCTAACTGAAACCAGGGATGCAGTACTCCTGTTTTTTGTGAGACACCCATGTATTCGAGGAAAGCATTGAGTTTTCAATTTCAAAACATCACATATAGAAAACTAACAGCAACAGCAATAAAAATTGCATTATGAAGGCTACTTATTTGCACTTAATTGCCCAACCAATTTATAACAGACTAATGCTAATGACATATGTAATGGGAAGTCCTGTCATTGTTTGCTATTTCAGATGCACAGAATAATTGTGATGTAATGTGCACTGGGAGAGTACAAATACCTTTAAAGCTTCCAAAATACTACACAGCTTACATATGTTTCTGGAGACAATAGCCAACGCTTAGGAAAAAACCTGACTGCAGATGTCAGAGCAATTTTTCTGCGTGAAAAGTAAAAAGTGCTGTGAGATATTTCATGTTTCACAGAACATAGACTGTCTTGCAGTTGAACATCTTCTTCACAGGATCTCACACAGCGAAGTGGACCAAATTCAATTTATTTTCTGAAAAAGAATGAAGGAGTGGAGTATTATGTGGATTCTTGCTTTTTAAGAATTTGGGAATTTAACAGTGATGTTTACGTATCATGCCTATCCAGATGCATCATGTGTGATCTCTGTCTTCAGGAAAAAGAATACAAAGGTATTTTAATCCTTGTGCAGCATTCATTGATCCTTGAAATAGGACAATGCCCGATGCTACTTTAAAAAAATCATATTCTAAGGATAACATAAAAATATTTTAAAATATCTAAGTTTGCATTCATGCACTCTGTCACAATTCATGCCTGATGCCACATGAGGTTCAACTCCCAGCATCAGGATACTCAGAAAACGCGTGTGCTCTCCAGTTCTGTGCACTCGCTTCTGAAACACTGGAGAAGACTTTGGTTTCACTTGGGTGTCCTTGATGGCTTTTGGTTTAGTTTCTGCTGAGTATGGTAGGATGAAGCTGTTGCATGCATTGCTTATCTCTTCAGTGGTCAGCGCGTGGATTCAAAAAGATCTTTGAGGCAGCCTCTCATGTCAGTTTATAAGGGGTTCCTAGTACTCCTGCAAAATGGGAAGGTTGTAGACTATGACTCCAAAATTTTGGGGAACGTTTTTGCGGGTGCTGACTTTCATGACTAAAGAGCTCTTTCATTAATTTGGGGAGAAGCTATTATATAATGTCAATCTTTTTGGTTGGTTTGCCCATTGTTGTCATTTTTATCTGATTGCCACCTTTCTTTTTTCCATATATTCCTCTACAAATCTTAATTCCAATATAAATTTATTGTTACGAGCATGTGTTTTTATGTCATCTTTTTTGATTCCTCCTGTGCTGCAAAGAATCTCAATGTATACGATAAATTAAATGTTAGCCTTTCTTCTTTCTTTCCCTTGTTGGTTTTAGCTCACAAGTTTTCTTTTTCTCTCTTGTGTTTGACATCCATATGTGTTCTAAATTTGAATTATGAAGTGATACACTACAGATAAAATATTTGTTTCTATTTTTATATGTGAATTCGTTGGAATGAATAGTTGACAATACAATGTAGATTTTAATTTCATATTAGGAATACTAGCATTCTAACACAAATTTGATACGGTAGCTCCTTGTTAGACTGACAACTTTCATGGATAATTCTTTTCCGTTATCTTTTCTATCTTCAGGGCTGTAGCCAAAACTATGCTGTTTCTCTTTTTTTTCCTTCAGTTGTAGTTAGTTTTCAGATCCTCCAAAACACTATGGGCACATATTTGCAAACTCCAATTCTGACCATTTAGAAAAATGTAACGAATTAGAGGCCAGAAGAAGAATGTGAAGATTTGCATGCAAACCACCAGTATATTTCTCTGCTTGCTTTTGGCGCAAATTGTTTCGTTTGGGTGTAGTAGAACCATCAATGATATAATTCTATTCTGAAGATATCCTTTAGGGCCAAAAAAACCCACCCCAAAATGGCTTCTATTAATTTTCTTTACAGTCCAGGACACAAGGGAAATAAGTGATGTCAGTTTGAATGAGGAATTAAAAATATGTTCATGTTAAATGAATCCATATTACATGCACACACACGCTCAAAGACAGCAACATTCCTCCTTGTTCTCAAATTTAATCATGAGTAAAAAGTGTATTTCTTAAACTTTGTTGCAACTATTAAGATGTGACAGCACTTCTGGAGAAAAATTTAGCTGAATTGCTGTCAAACTGCTTATGAGTTAGTTTGAACTTTTTCCTTTGGGAATCTAAACCTTTCTCCTCTTTGCTTTTCATTTCTGAATGCTATTTCAGAAGCGGAGAAAGGCTTTCCTTTTCAATGACCTCTTCACTCACAATTAATCTTTACAGCCTGTTTCTGCCATGGGTCTGTTTGCCACTTTTTGGCTATGGTACATCTGAATTTCCTCTTTCACATGTGTCTTCACACTCGTCGATGATCTTATTCTTGGTGATCTTCCATGTGCATTAAAACTTAGCACAAATGTCTAAAGCACGCTACTACTAACAAGCACAGTTTATCCCTCTTCTAAGCAGCAACTATATGGTGTCTCTAACAAGGCAAATGTTTATTTTGTAGTCATTATCAGCTTTGACTTTTGTGTTATTTGGAGCATATGAAAACATCAACTCATCTAATCCATGTGTAACGTTCTGAATGCTTTCATTGCTGACGCCTTCTATAGATACCCCTATATATTGCATCTACGCAGGTCAGCAAATCCGCGTCTAGGGTGGCCCACGAACAGCCTAGGCAGGGACTCTCTTTCAGGGTGTTTTGTGACGGGGCACCAGCTCTCCCTGCCCCGTGCCGTTAACGGCCGTTGGACCGCGCGCATCCCTGGGCGGAGGGAAGCGCAGAACCACTGAAAGGCGACGATGGGCCGTGCGGCCAGGCTGTACCTACGGCCGCGCCATGTGGCCAAGGCCCACCGGGGCCATCCGGCAGTAGGCCTTCGGCCGGCGGTAGGCCTTCGGCCAGCGCCCGGCCGCGGCGGCCCCGGGAAGGGGTGCGGGAGGCCTCGGCCCTCCCGCCGGGCGGCCCGGCGTTGTGCTTCCCTCCCGACCCCAGCCCCCGCGGCCCCCTCCAAGGAGGGGGGGAGGGGAAGGCAGCGGGGGCTGTCGGTGCCGCCGCCTCGCCCACACGGGGGCCGGCCCCGCGGGGCAGCCACCCGTCCCGCCGACGGGCGGTGGCGCCGCGCCCCACCCCTCCCCCATCCCGAGCACTCCCCCGCCCTGGGCCTTGTCGGCCGCCGTCCGTCCCTCCAGGTGAACGCGTATCCCTCCGCCGCGGCCGCCCCCACCGCCGGGCTCGCAGCCCCACAGTCCCCGGATGGAAACTGTTATGGCCGCCAACAGCGACTCGCCGGGCTATGGAGAGGGGCGAGGTAACTCCGCAAGGGGCGCCGGGCGGGGAAGGGGGGTCCCCGCGCTCTGCCGGAGCAGGCGGCCTGGCGCGGCCCGCGGCGGCGAGGAGCGGGCCGGAGGTGCGAGCCTTGGCGGGGCAGGAAGCCGCTCCGTGGTAGGGGTGAGCCGTCATATAGTCCCGCGCCCCCCGCCCCCTCCGGCCGCGGGAAGTTCGTGGGGCGGCCGGGACTGGTGGCGGGACGGCCGGGGACTGCGGGCAGCGCCCGGCCGCGGCGGGGAGCGGACGACAATGCCTCATGGCCGGCGCCGGAGCCGCCTGTGGCGCCGTATCCTTCCGCCGGGCTACGCGGAGCCAGGCAAGGCGTCGCGGGCAGCGCGGCGCTCCCCGGGGCCGTGTGGGCGCCCCGCGGCGGGCGGCCCGGCGGGGCGGGGGCAGCGCTGCCTACCGGGGCCGCCCGAGGATCTGGGTGGCTCCCAAGGAGGAGCTGGGGAGGGGAGTCGCCCCACTCGCCCCCACCCCAGTTTCGGGGGGCGCCTCGCGCTGCCGCCGCGCTAGGCTGGAGCCCGCGGCGCGGCCGTGAGGCGGTGGCAGCTCCGGGGGCTCCCCCGACCCCCGCTGGGCCGGCGTCGCGGACAGCTTCGTGTTTTGTCCCAGCTCTTCCCTGCCTCCTCGTCCCGGGGGGGGTTAGCCCGCGCCCTGGCCCTGCTCCTGCTCCTCGGTAAGCCCCGGCAGCTCCCTGTGGGACTGCTGTGTATTAACGGTGGTGCGGGGAAGCGGGGAGCGTCCCCCCGACATCGCAAGTGTGGGCTGAGAAAGTGGTTGTTTGCAGGTGCGGTGGCTGCGTATCACTGGAGCCTTGAGCTGCTGTTTTCGTAAATGGCAAGTTTGCTGTGTGGCATGGGTGTCTGTGTTTGTTAACTGTGACAGTGATTTGGTAATTTATTTTTATTTTATATTTTATTTTTACAAAAGCAGCGTTTTGCTGTGTCAGATAGATTGTATCTGACCGCCAGAAGCTCTAGCTTTATGGGTTCCTGAAGATCTAGTTCTGTAAGTTCCTGCATGTGTCCAGGTCTTTGTAGAGATGAAGGCACAACTTTAAATTTGCAGATACATGTGGGATGAGACCAAGCATGGAAAATACTTTAGCACAGGGGTTTTTTTTAGTAAAATTTAAATGCGTGTAAACAATTTTTACAGAAATCTTGAAAATACTACCTGCCTGGAAATGTGTTTTGAATTTCTATTTTTTTGTTCTAAATGCAAAAAACTGCAAAAGGTACCTAACTTAGGAGTGTCTTGCTCCTATCTGTCATTTCTCATTGGATTAATGTATATAGCTAAAACTTTTTTTTCTCCATGTGAACTTTTTTAAAACAAAATACTGACATACTGGAGCATTTTTGGGGGAAGAAAATTGAGGCTTAGAGCCTCGAGTGGTTACTTAGGCTTGTGCTTAGTGTTTTTTTTTTTTTTTTGTGGCTGTTTTTTTTTTTTTCCCCTCCATGAGAGTTAACTTTGGTGCATGCTTATAATGAATACAAACCCTGAAAATACATATCTGCTTTATAACCTACTTACTTGTTTCAAATATTGTGAATGTAATATTCCACCACCTCCCCCCCACCAAGGCTTTTGCAAAACTTTCTAGAAAATTATAATTAGGTCTTTGCTATAGAATTTATTACAATTTTTACTTAAAAGATAAGTTTCTTTTGAGTTCAAGTTAAAATCTGATGGACTAAGGTACCAGTTACTGCTTTCTGTCTTGTTTTTAAGTTATCATATGTTTATGCTTACCAGTTATGAATGCCTGAGAAGTAGTGACAAAGCTAAGGTTAAAATAGGCCTTGTTAGGAGGAGTTTGCTAGTGATTTTTAATCCCACTCATTAATTTAGAATTTTTATTGTATTTAATGGTGTTCTTTGGGAGAGAACATGGTATGTATTTACAGTTTTTCTGTCTTCAATGTATTAAAAATGCACTTAATGTAAAATTGTGAAGGATTTGTGCTTTTCAGCTTATTCTTTCAGTTATGCTTGTATTTACGCCTTTTAAAATATCTTTCCTTTTGTTTCCAGACCTTTTTTTACTATTCCTCCTGACTGTGGCCTTTTCTGAGTCTTACATATTTACCTCTTCTATGTATGTGGGAAAATGTTAAAAAGGCTGTTGAAGAATTGAAGTGAAGTCTTTTCTTAATGTGTAAGTTGACTTCTTCTTTGATAATGAACATTTAAAGATTCCTGGGATTTTTTTTTTTTTACTAATTGGTTGTTTCTAGTAAATATTTTTATTTGTTGTGTTGCAGGTGCTTGTCGATAGTTGCATGCTACCCAATAATAACAAAGTTAAATTGTAATTTATGTGATTAATTAGTTAAAGGAGATCTCAAATCAGGTTTGAATATACCCAACTGGGACTCTCTGCCAAACATAAACGTTTTATCCAGTTAGTGAAATGTTGCCCAATTGAGGACCATATTGGCCTCATGTTAAAAGCCTGAGGTTTGTTCTCTGCAGCATACTGCATCCACTTCTGATTTTTATAGTGTTAACTGCACACATATTTCAGGTTTCAGTATTTGACTATAACATTTTAATCTGAATGATAGGCAGCTGCTGTCAGGATGATATATTGCATCATGCAACCTGTAATTTTCATGTGTTGCATCTGTGTATTAAAAAAGTTCTTCAGCAAAGAAGTCCAAGTCATTTTTAGTTACTTATTCTTTATGTGGGAGTTCAGCTTGCTCCTGTTCAAGTAAGGGATTTACCATTGACAAGAGAAAGCATGACTCTCTCGGTGAAAATGGAGTGTAATGTAGATGAGTTGTTCTCTTCTGAAGGCTCAAAGTAGAGTAATATCCCATGTATTAATCTCCTGTGTGGAAGATGGGAAATGTATCATTGAGTTTAAAAAAAAAAAAATTCTATACCTGCAGTGTTTTAGTTTGGAAAGACACCAAAGAGTGAGTGTGTGTGTATGTGTCTGTGGTTTGTGTTTTTTTTTTGGTTTTTTTTTTTGAATGTCAGATGTATCTCATAGCTGAAGAACACAATTAATTGATTTTATTTGATATTGGAGTCTGTATAAAATGTCTGTTTTGCTTATTACTGTCAAGAATTGTGCAGAAATGCTAATATCTTTTCCAAAGGAATGCAATAAAGCTTTTGCTTAAAAAAAAAAAAAGTGTTTTGATTTTCTTGCTACGTGATACATGAACATGGCCTTGAAAATTTTTCAGTCTCCATTTTTTTGTCAGGTATTTACATGTTTAATGCTAAATACTTCCTTCTCACAGGACTATGGGAAAATATTTGGAAGACCTTAGTGGTGATGCTTATGATGGCCTGGAGCTCTTGAAGCAGCTCTTGCACTTCATCACAATGAGGGAGAGGATGTGATCGTTCTTTCAGTTTGAATGTGAATAAATAGGATGATCTAATGAGTTCCAAGTCTGTGTTGCTTCAGGGTGGGCAGGGGAATAGTGGAGAGAGAGCTGCTGATCAGATTTCAGCCAACACTTTACTGACTTTTGCTAGTAAAGAAGAAAGTGACGCTATGACTTCTGCTATGGAAAAAGTTTTTCGTAAAAAGTATTATATATTGGTGAAGAAACAGTTCTTGTTCCTTTTCAGTTTCACTTTTCAAAATCCAAATGATTTTCACTGCTGTTCTATTTCTGCTGATTTTATGTTGACATGTGGGAGTGTTGTTCGAGCATAGACTTGAGCTGCTATAAATTGTCAGTGCAGGCTGTTATGGAAACACTGACATTAAATCTGTAGCAAGACAATGATGCTAACCATACCTATTTGAGCCTCTTAATCCATGGAGGAGTATTGTCAGTCATGCTCTCGTTCTGAAAAGATTAACCTATACCCAGGAACATATGGTGAGAAACCAAAGTTAACTTCTATCTGTTGACTACTTCAGACTTGTGTGATACTAAAGGTAGGCATGTGAAAAATTCATTGTAGATGAGTGTGGTGGGTTTTTGGTGTTGATAAAGGTAATGTCTCCATTAGTGAAGTAGATCTTTTGTCAGTTTTTTGTTTTTTTTCATTTGCTTTTCTTTTTAAGCACAATAGTTAGTTACTAATAGAGTAACAGACTTGAGTAACAAAAATATCAACTCATTTGACTTGTTTTTAGTACTTCAGCTAGGTTTCGTTAGTGATCCATGTCACAGAGGAGGTACTGCGTTTATATTTGCTTGAAATCCTGAATAAGTAATAAATGCTAGCTTCATTTTAAAAAAGCAGCTTTTGAGATTTTTCATGCTTACGGACTGTCCTGGTGGGAGAAAACCAATATTTGATGGCATGGAATTTCAATATTTTCATGTTTCAGTAAATGTTGTCCTTTGAAGCTTATTTTTCAAGATTTATGTATTTTTTTGTTGGGGGAAAAAGACTCCCAAACAACAAATCAACAAACAAACAAAAACCCCAAACACAAACAAACAAAAAAAAGTTACATTATGTCTCCTTTTTTTTGCCTCATCCTTTTTTCTCTCAAATGCTATTGTAAAAATCAACAACTTCCAAGGTTGTCATGTATTTATTAATGAATTGTAATTAGTGTTCTAATTGCATTAGTTTTAAATGTAATATTTGCTTTGTTTTCTGATTTCAGGAGAATAAAATTGGGAAGTTCTAGAACCTTGAGAGTAACTCGGCGCAGCAGTCTTGTTTGCTGCAGGAACTAAGACTAGTCTCAAGAATTCACTTAAAGAAAAGGAAAAACCTAAAATCATGCCATCTGAAAAGGAACAATTTTTTCCTGATAAAAAGCAAATTAATTTGTTAAAACACAATGCTGCGAAGAATTTTTCTACAGATACTACTTTGGAAAAAGCACTGGTGAATGGTCCTTTAAGTATGATGACTCAACCAGCAATTTTCGATGTCAATCTCTCTTACGAACTAAAAAATGTGAAAATTGATTTACCCAAGGTGAACATTCCAAATGAAGTATTAATGAAACATGAAGTTGATAGATTTAGAAAACTCTTTCAGTGTAAACAGCAAACTGCAAGGAAGTCCTTAAGTCTAGAGAAAATAAACGGAAGCAATCCCAATTGTTCAGAGGGAAGCCACTTGCAAAATAAACCAGAAGTGCAATTTGAAGAAGGGTTGAAAACTACAGCAAAGATACTGAATTTCACTTGTACGAAGTGCAAGGATAACATTAGATACAGCCCAAATGATCTACAGAAACATTTTCAGCTGTTACACTATGGCGAGTTGCCTTTATATCCTTGTGAGATGTGTAACTTCTCGGCTAATGACTTTCAGTCATTTAAACAGCATAGACGCACCCATCGTAGCACTTTAGTAAAATGTGAGCTCTGTAACGATGAGCATATGTACACTTTGTTGGATTTGACAAAACACTTCACATCAAAGCATTGTGTAAATGGTCACTTTCAATGTGAAAAATGTGGGTTTTCTACCCAGGATGTGGGCACATTTGTTCAGCACATTCATAGACATAATGAGATTCCATATAAATGTGGAAAATGCCATCACGTAAGCTTTGCAAAAGAGGAGTTCCAGAAACATCTGCTTGTTCATACCAGTATGTTTCCTTTCGGTTGTCAATATTGCAGTTACAGCACACCACGGAAAGATTACCTTTTAAAACACATCATAGCTTTGCATAGAGACCACTTATATGCGAAAGAAAAACTGGAAAAGGATAAATGTGAAAAAAGGATAGTGAAGACTCCAGCAGGACTGAAGCTTGTGTTAAGAAGGTATAAAATGGGAGCATCGAAAAAAGCACTCTGGAGACGGAAAAAAATAAGCAGTGGAAGTGACAAAACTGGAGAAAAAAATGCACAAGTGCTAAGAAGTGTGAATAAAATTCAAACAAAATCTGAGGAGCTGAACCAGTGTATGAGAGATGTGGATGCAAATGAAGAAAAAGATCAAATTATATATACAGAAAAGCATAATTTCACGGGTGGAATGCTCTCTGCTACTACTGCACAATACAATAAAGCAGATGATGGAACAAGTTATGGCCTGGGATTATTGAAAAATGCTGTACATGGGCCAACGGTATTGATGGTCAAAAACAATAAAATATCTGTTCCAGCAAATTACAGTGCTAAATTTATGGGATTTAAAATGGTAGATGGAAAACAACATATTGTTATAAAATTATTACCTACAAGTAAGCAAAACTTACATTTCTTGGGTCAGAAAACTGATCCTATTAAAGATGGTTCTACAACTCCTTTGCTGCAGACTGCTGATCCCTGTGGCTTGTCTTCAGGTGCTATACCACATGTAACTGATCAGTCAACCTTAAAGAACAAGTCTGTTCACCTGTTAACCTCCTCTCCATTTTCTTGTTCTGCTCCTCATTCAGGAAAAACAAAAGTGGAAAAACAAAATAACTCCTTATTGTATGGTAGGAGTATTTCTCAAACTGTAGCACCTTCTAATGTAGCTGTAGGAAAAAGTTCGAATTACTTGCCAATGAAGTTGGGCTCAACTGTACCTCCATGTGATGAGGTGACAAAAGTTGGAACTCGAAGTAATATCTCATGGGGAAGCTATAGTCCTCCAAGTCATCCTCAGGTATTACCACCCACTATTACAAATACGCTTCACTATGACCCTATGAAAATGCCCTTCTTTCCTGAACTAAGAATACAAAATGGTGGCCTGAATAATAGTAATGGAACTAGTAATCTCTATTATTCAACTTCAGTGGATTCTTCTAATGAAGGGTTGCTGTCTTTTCATAACTATTCCAAAATGGACACTTCAGATAATCCATGTAGCATTTGGATGTCAACAGATGAGAGATATAAAGAATTTTTATCTAGCAAAACAGTTACTTTTCAGAACAGTAGAAGAACTGAACCTGCATCTTCATATTCGGAGTCAATGAAAGGCTTAAAACCAGAGAAAGTTGTATCAGCCCAATCAAATATTAATAAAACTTATGGACACACAAACACTAAGAATAACTCTGTGTCTTCTAAAAGCCAATCTAAATGTGTTGTTGACAGTGAGTGTTTTATGGAGGACCAGCATAATGGCCAGCAGTATTTGGATGCTAACATACATCAAGGCTTTGAGAACGTAGCTGAGAAATTCCAAGAAAATGCCTCTGATTGTGTTAACTCGGTCTTAATGCCTAAAATCACATCTGTTTTCTCATTGCAGAGTGAACAGGCAGCTAATTATTTATCGCCTGAAATAAACCAGTTACTGCAAGATGTGTTAAAAGTGAAAAAAACTACTCAGCAAGAATCCCAAGGCAAGTCAAATAACTGTGTAAAACTTCATTCTGACAAGCTGCTTTCTAGTCACGAGACAGGGAGTAAAGCCTTTACACATTTAAAAAGCTCGGCAACTGCATGTGGTTTTCAGAGGCCTCCTACTAATGTAGGCTTTCATTTATATAAGAAAGAGTTGAACACAAGATGTAGCACAAATGAAGGTACACATTGTGGGAGAGAAAGACAGACACCCAGAACACCATTTGATGGAATGGATAAATTATCCAGAACTCCACGTGTTGGTACGTTGCTAAAAACTCATACAGATGCAATCATAACACAACAGTTAGTAAAAGATAAAATACTGTCTACAACCCAAAATCCTAGTAGCTTTTCGCCAGTTCTTCAGGAACAGAAGAAACCCCTTTTAGTTCAGTCCCCTCCATCAGGATTTTTTGTTCCTTTGCACCTTGCTAACCAGCCCGGACTACAGGTGGTTTCAGGAAAATCTCTTCCGTCAACCAGTTCGTCAGATGGGCACGTGACTAAAGGTATACCTGCGTCCTTTGTTTTAAATAAAGGACCTGGAATGATTTTGACTTTTAGTGGGGCAATTGGAACAGTTGCAAATGTCCCTAGTGATAGTTCTCAGGTTTTAGGGAGAGTTGCATCCAGAGAATATGGTAAAATAACCATACCAGCTTCAAAAGCGGAGGGGCAAAATGACAGTTTCAGAAGTGTAAGAAGTTCCTGTGATAGGAGAGCATGTAGTACAGCAAATGACTCATTGAATAGCATGCCATTCAAAGGACCTCTAGTAATTACAAACTCACCGGAGTCATCTGTGAAAGGAATTTCTTCTGTGAAGGTGTTATCAGAGCATCAGGATGCTGTCTTTGGTTCCTTGGAGTCAGTAAATCAACAGGAAATTAAACAGAAACAACATGTTTATGCACTTTTGCCTGATGGACAGCAGGCAGTTTTTCTGAAATGTATGACACCAAACAAGCCTGTAGTTCATAAACATAGTGTTTTTCAGGATAATGCTCATTATCAAAATTGTCAACCAAAGAAAACTGGAGCCATGCAACAAAAGCTTTTGCTGAAAATTAAGACTTCTGCCTCAGATGCACTGGCTGATACCACTCAGTCAGTAGGCAACTCAGTGCCCTCACTACAATTGGATAGCTTGCAGTCCCTTACTCCTGCACTAGCACAGAAACAAACTAATCTTACTTCTAATGATGCCTTAATCTTACCAGGTAGGTTAATGCCAGCAAATGCCTCTTTGGCAAGCTCTAATCCAGCATGTTGTGTTCCTCCTGTAGAACCTGTTTATTCTACTAGATCTGCAGGGACATGGTTGCAAAAAGGTTCTGTTGAGAGTACGCAAATAATAACTGCTAACAACAGGAATAACTTTGGTAGTCAGAAGTCCACATGGAGCACTCGAAACAGAACTGCAAAAGTAAAACCGCGTTTAAAACAAACTGGGTCTAAAAGTTCAGAAACTGTGGGTGTGCAAAGAAACAAGAATTTCAAACGGAAAAGTAAGGATAATTGCCCAGAACCTCCGAGAAAGAAAGTAATGTTGCACAGAAAGTGTAAGGAAAAGAATCAAGCTGAAGTTGTTAGTGGATCAGGCGGCCCTTACAAACCAAGGGCATCAAAAGAAACTGTGAGGACTTTGAAATTACTTCCTTTTAATTCTAAACAGCTTGTAAAATGCCCTCGGAGAAATCAACCAGTTGTTGTGCTTAACCATCCTGATGCAGATGTTCCAGAAGTTGTAAATGTAATGAAAACTATTGCTAAATTTAAGGGACATGTTCTTAAGGTTTCGTTGTCAAAAAGAACTATTGAAGCTCTTCTACAGCCAGCCTTCTGCAATCCTTTGGATGTAACTACTGATGATCTTTCTCAAAAGAGGCATAGGACAATAAAACCTATTAGCCCTGTAAAAGAAAGATTTGTCTTAAAATTGACACTGAAAAAGACTAGCAAAAACAATTATCAGATTGTGAAAACTACCTCTGATAATACCTTGAAAGCTAAGTTTAGCTGCTGGTTTTGCGGTAGAATATTTGACAATCAGGATAATTGGGTAGGACATGGACAGAGGCATCTGATGGAAGCTACTCGAGATTGGAATTCGTTAATGTAATGATGACCAGTGAAGAAAATAAAACATAAATATCATACATTACAGTTTTTTAAAAAGAGAAACAATTGAATTAGGATACACAAGTAATTTTGTTTTGTATTTCAGTATTGTAACTGAAGTTTAAAAATAATGCAAAGTGCTTGTATTTTAAAAGGAAGAGAAGATTCTCTATTGCCATCAAGCTTTGAGATAAATCAAGGAGCTTTGTGGTTTAGATAACTTGTAACTAACTGCAAATACAATTCCATAAAAATATATATTTTTTTTTTGTTACTACTATCATGTCCTATATTTTTATTCTATAGAATGAGTCTTCAGGGCTTTTGTTCTGTACATATTTAAAAAAACCTAAACATGTAAATATTTTTATACTTTTCATTTATTTGGTATAATTCTTGCACAGAAATTACCCTCCCCCTATTTTTCAGTTCTGTGCATGCACTACTAAAATCAATTTTCAAAATTTTTTCAACTACACACAGCTGTTATCCTGGGATTTTTGTTATTTTCACTTGTTAGCTCTTGATTTTGTTTTTCAGGGATTGAACACTATTGTTAGCAAGTGCCTAAAAGATGTGAAGCAGTTTACATTATGTCAACTGTGTAAACATAGGTCCATATAGGGCCATTTCCCCAATAGTTTCATTTAAACAAAGCCATATGTGAATGCTTTAAGCTATATTGCTATGCACATGACACTTGTACTATTTCTGTGCAGTTTGTCTACTTTCTTAGTGAAGTATTTTTCATATAAATTAATAAAACCTGTTACGATTGTGTTAATACGGTGAGCCTGAGAATGGAATCAGTTGAAAATATACAGTATATATATTCATAATGTATATGGTGTTTAAGAATGGTGAACATTCCTAATCTGTATTGACTCTGTCACTATTAAATTTGCTATAACTTGTGTTTACAGAATATGACTGTGAGCATTTATAGAAAATACTTCTGTTTTGTTTTATACTATGTCTGCCACAGACCCTACAGGAAGGCCAGAATGTGGTGAAGTACAAAGTACCATTTCAGGCCTATAACTGCATTATAGTTTTATTCCAGGTGGATGTAATTTGTCCCCGTAATGACTAAATAGTATTTTCTACTATTTATTCAGATGAACTGCCTTATACGGTACCAGGGGTTTGGCAAAACCAAAGCTCAAGTTATTGCTCCCTCATTTTACCAGCCAGTAGGGTAATATTGCTAGGAGCCTGCTTGCTTCCTACTTACAGTTTCAGGGATAATGATGAAGGTAGAATATGCTTCACATTTCATAACATTTATGTGAGGGTTTGTAAACAAAAGACCTTATCTTATCCATAGTGATTGAGAGTATACAAATAAAGGTCCTTATTATCCACAGTAATTGTTACGTTTAGAGGCTTTGTCCTCTAGATTCTTGATGAACCCGGAGGCTAGATCCAGTCTTCAGTGGGAGCGCCCTTACCATATGGCACCTTTTGCCCCAGTACTGGAAGATTACATCCTAGGTGTTTAAGTCAGCTTCCCAAAGTATTGATGGAAAAACTGTCAAAATGGAATACTCGACTTGGAGAGGACTGGGACATTTAAATCTCTGAGGTTTTAGACTGTATGCAAGCCCAGGGGTAGTTCTGTGTGACTATTTCCATAAGGTGAAAGTGAAGATTGTCTTGCTACCAGTGAAACAATTAGAAGCCTTTTATGGATGTCACAGGGATGTCACTGGTAACAGAATTCGAGTTATGTTACATTTTAAAAAGTGTTATCATGAAAACTATTTAAAAAAAGATTGCTTCAGTAGCTAGATACGTTTTTTTTCCTTGATGTGTCTGTTGGCAGGAAGATGCACACTAGCCTTGTAGCTAGTGAGTTATGTATGGGAGTGAACTGAAGTACCTGAGACAGTCAAGGCAGCATAGTTCGGGTGAATTAATATACAGTTGGTGTGTGTTTTGTATCAAAATCGGATCATCTTGTGCTGCACAATGGGCTTGAGCTCTGACATGAATTTGGCTAGGAACTTTGAAGAAGACTAGTGTAGTGTTGAGGAAGTGCATTAGAAAGAAACAGCGTTAGGAAAGGACAAAAATGTGTTGAGCTTTTTTGACTGCAAGGATCTATTGGCTGCCTCAGCTTGCTCTCCTATAAACCCTGAAATTGAAACCCTGATTTCTGGACATTGCCATTGCCTTCTTTGGCAGAAATATCTGTTAAGTTTGTTGCTAAAACCTACTTGGTGCAACTTTACTGAGGATGACCAATTTTTATTAACAGTTAGCGTTGAGGTGGAAGTTCTGCTCTAGAGTTAGGGGGTTTTCTCTATATTGATGAATCATGAGAGTGACAACTGTCATTGGAATTTTTTTTCCCTCCAGCTTGTTTTCCTATGAATTGGGTAACCTTAAACAATACGGTGAAAAAGAACATTGTAAAGCTAGGAAATGTTGAAATAAGGTTGCTTTTTGCAATCTTAATTCATTGTAATGTGTCACTGTCCATGGACATCCATCTCATTCAGTGCAGAGAACTGTTGCTTCTTCTTGAGCAGTGATTTAATATTTTGTTGCCCCACCCTCAATTATGTCCTTGTATTATTTAGCACACACTGCTCAAGTACTGTTCTGAATATATAATTCTTTTTTTCTTAAGAGCTTTTCCATAATGCTTTGTTTGAGGTCCTAAGAGTTTGGCACTTCTGCAGATCAGATTTCAAGGAATCTCAAGTGAGACTTCCACAAAATTAAGATCACAATTAATGATCATCAGGAGAAAGTTCGGCTTAAGCAATCTGACCAGCATCACAGTGGATAGTGCAGTAGAAGGTGCAGGGACAATACACAGTTCTTCGATGAAACGTTCAACTGCTTTAGCAATATGAGGCTACCTTTTTACTGGCTGACTCCTGCAATGTTTGTTTGTGCATTCTCAGCATCTTCAGTAAATGGGAAAGGTATCTTACAAATATCCTGCAAACAACAGCCTTTCATTACACAGCTACGATTTGTCCCTGAAGTATCATGTGAACCAAGTGAAATATGCAAATCCACATGGAAAAATAGTCAATGATGATATATTTAATGCTTGTATTGTAATGGATATATCTGATGTGAAAAATTAAGGTTGCACAAGTAACCTGATTTGAAGAGTGTCTTGATTTTGAGTGCTTGACTTTGCACCGTAACATTTTAAGATAGCTTGTAACGTTGCCTATATAGCAAGATAAGAAAACCTTAACTTGCTTATAGTGTTTTGGGACATACAGAAATAGGTGCAAGTGCAGGGTCAAAAAGTGTTTTTCCTCTGAGAAAATATTTTGTAAATATATACTTGGCCTAAGCCTTATTTGTACAGCGTTCATGTGTTTGTGTAAGGTGGCCTTAAAGAGGCCTAAAATCTATCCTGTTGTCTATTCTTTGCAATGTGTATTAATCAGTAAGTCGTGGTTTCTCTTCCTCAGCAATTCCAATGTCTTGACAAAAAACTTGTGTTCAATATTTGTTCCAGGGCTGTTATGTGAGATATGGTTTTTTTTACACCAGTTCCTAAGAATCTCTGCCTTCTGCTGGTGGTTTAGATTGAAGGGAGGAATGTCGTTTTGTAACTTTCACATCTGAACACTTGGATTTTTGAGAATGCAAGTTCTTACTCCTTTCATGGAACAACATTGTCAGGAATGACTTGCAGTACTCATTGTACTCTCCTTTCTGTATCAGGTAGGCAGACAACACTTCCGCTCCTTTGTACCTTAGTAAATATGATACTTTGCCCTGAGTTCTCAGATAAAAAATGTACTTCATTTTAAAGCCAATATTTTAGTTCTAGTTTTAGGTCTTCCTTTGGTTTTTTCCTAGCTATTCAGTTAATGACAATTATATGGAAGAGAAATTAGCTAACAATATCAAAGAAATATGGGGGGAGAGGTGTGGTGTTATGTCTGTCAGAGGTTAGACTTGACATACCTGCTACCTCGTGGAAACACCTGACAGCATTAACTAGTGGCAGCTGCTGGCACTGCAACAGTTGTAAGATAAAGTTTCAGGTATAGGATTGCACCGAGTTACCATTTCCTAGATTCTGTATTGGCTGCTGAATCAATAGCATCAGGATTTTTAACATAGCATGCTCCATCCTGAGTACTAATTTATTTTATATCCTTGCAAAATGCAAGCTTGTATTTTCCCTTGCTCAAACCTTTCTTCAGCTAAAATTGGATTTCAAAATATGTCCATACCACAGTCTGCCCAAGCTATAAAAGATCTAGCCTGGGTATGAAAAGCGGAGTAACTAGTCTGCTTCCTGTATAAAACTGTGAGTATAGTAAAATAGGTGATCACATACTGGTGGTTTTGTTTGTTTGTGTGGTTTTTTTTCTTCCCCATGGAGCCTTATTTTGTGCCCAGGGTGTTCTTGTCTCAGGATGAATGGATTATTTTGTGGAAGGTGGTGTTGCCTATCAAATCCCTGCCTCATTTTGTTGTCGAAACTGTAACGTACCCTTGTA
Source organism: Calonectris borealis (assembly GCF_964195595.1). Taxonomy (NCBI): domain Eukaryota; kingdom Metazoa; phylum Chordata; class Aves; order Procellariiformes; family Procellariidae; genus Calonectris; species Calonectris borealis. The sequence goes on from NC_134318.1 coordinate 26,780,766, forward strand.
ATGATGTAGAACATGGCTAAAAAGGAGGGAAGTGTTTGGGATGAAAGTAGTTGAATGTTTATCTAAAGCATATTTGTTATTTGTACATCAGCCACAAAGTTACGTATAATGCTGAGCACTTAGAGCTGAGGGGCAGGAGCAGCAGTGCTTTTAGTATGGGAAGGGCTCAGTATTGGTAATTACCTTAAAAAACTGATACTTAGTCTTTCACATGGAAGCCTATAGCTACCCTTGAGTTTCACTTTTTCATGCCTTTTTCTTCCCCAGTTCTAGAATGATGGTGATACTACACATTTAACTCAGAAATAAATGTTTGAAGAACCTAGACACTTTTGTGAGGAGCAACATGTAAAGATTAACAAGAAACAGACAGTTGTGTTAAGAACAAAGTTTAAATACTGTGCAGTGCATGAGTGAATAAGGCAAGGACTCTACATGAATGCAAAGAAAGCTAAATATTGAATGGCTGCTTTTTCACGGAGTATTTTCCATTGTGAGTATTGCTTGAAATAGTGACCTTCTCAAATGATGTTTCATATAACTAAATAATATCAGAGTACACATAGAGAAGGAGTAAATTAAGCTTGCAGAGACTAATAACTTCTGTTAATTTTGAGGCCTTGACTTGGCAATCTTAATGTTCTAAACGTTACATTAGTACTAAGCATAGTATTAGTATAATACTAATTAATACCAACTGAACAATATACTAAACGTAGCATTTATGTAGTACTGTGAACAGTCTGTCATAGGCAGGCTTGTGTAAAGTCTGTATACATTGTTCCTTACTTGCCAGTGTCTCATTTGCTTCACATCTGGGGAAGTATTATCTGTGTCGCGGAGGGAAGAAACTGAGACGCAGCAAGGTGGGTAGCCATGTGCTGAACATCTTTGTCATATTAGTAAGCAGTTCCTTCTAGAAGACAGGTGCATTATTTGTAGAAGTAATTGATCAAAACCACAAGGAAGTAGTTGCAGAATACAGCTACAGCATAGCTCTAAGTGACTTGCTGAGACTTTGCAAGTCTTGGCTCAATCTTGCCTTAAATGCCTTGCAGATAATCCTAAAGAACACTGCCTAATCTAGAAAAAAAGAACACAGCAGGTGTGTATACAGTGTCAGTTTTGGAAAATACCTTTAAGATAGATGAGTTTTTAGGTCCAGTGAAATCAAACACCTCTAGAACAACTGTTCCTAAGTTTTTCATTGGTGCAATTTATACATTCATCCATTTAATTTTCACCACTTTAACCTTTGTGGAAATTACTTTGTTCACAATAACACAATAAGTAAACCACTGTGATAGAACAGGCTTGAAAAAAGGAAGGGTTTTTTGTGTGCGTGTGTCTGTAAACAGTAATTCTGCAAGAATTGAGTGGGTAGTTGGTTTAGCAATGAAGCAATGTGCTTGGGTCACCAATAGTAGGCAATTTGAAGACAAAAGATTTGAGAGCTTTTAAGCCAAATATGTGTGCTAAAACTGTAAAAAGTAATAGTTTTTGTAACAACAACTTGCGAAGGAGCGTACACAAATATATACATTAAAACATCAACAATAGTGAATTGATGCCTTCTTGCTGGAAGGGTGCTAAGAAATGTGATCCAGCAATGCTTCCATACACTATTGACTTTACAATATTTTTAATTTTATTTGCACATTTGAAAATACAAACAAAAATATTAATGAAACAGACTAAAGCCGAGGAAAAGGACAACATGTGTCCATTAATCTAAAACATTCAGACAGTGTTATTGCCACTAATTACATGAAATACAGTCCTATTTTCAGCTTGTACACAGCGGTACATTAGATCGAGTTGCTCTAACTTTTGGGGCTGTGCACTTTACAAAGAAATTGCTGAAAGCAGTGATCTGTGGTAAATGTAACAAATGGAAAGAGTAGATCACTGTGGATATTCTCATTTTTAAAGTGAAAATGTCCTAAAGGAAATCTATCTTTAAATAGCAGTCAAAGGACCAGGCTGTGGTATGCCGTTCTTCACGTGACTTTGAATATCCCTGTTGTCACAGATGGAAATCACAGACGGAAGTATATCTGCTTTGGCTTCTTGTGTTAAATACGAGTGCTCTTCTGATAAAAGTGACATGGGGTTGAACTTTATGAACTGCATCTCTTACTACTCAGTAGGTGCTCTTAAAAAGTATTTTCCATTATTTTGGATTTTTTTCTTTTAATACCTGATCCATATGTTTTGGGATGTTGAAAGAAATTATTAAAGAAGTCTTCATTTTAGCAGTTCGGTTTGATTAAGAAACTCTTACAATGTGTTTCAGTTTCGTCGAGTCTTTTGTGTTGTTTTGGCTGTCAATTAGAACCAGGGAGGTGCGCTGATGATTCTCTACTATTTCAGCAACACTGTCAAAGCGCTGGATAGAGAAAACAAAAATTAATTAGTGCTGGCTTCCTTTAATGCTCTAATATTGACAGTAATCACTGCATCATCTTTTTATTTGTTTCTCCCACCATTGAAGAAAGTGGAGCTATGACTGTTACCAAGTGAGATGCTCTGCCTTTTAGTAAGAGCACTGATCCTGCTCTTAGTCCTGATTCTAGTCATAAACAGATTAAATTTGGACAATAGAAGATACTATGGCCACTAGCTGTCTCATCTCATGCTCCTTTCCATTTGTGATTGCCACCACAGAGGTTGTTACATGGCATATTAAACCTTAATATATACCAGGCTGCAGACTGTGGCAATTTGGAAGCTGCTTCGTGTGTGGTTCAGCCACCTCAGTTAGAGGGAGGGTGATCTCCAGGAGTAATACGGTGCGGACAGCCACCAATGAGAACTGTTTCAGTTATGCAATTTTAATGTTTGGTAGTGTAAATTAATATCCAGAATCTGCTAGGTCTGTTGCTTTTCCTTTTGGTCTTTGGTCAAATAAAGATTTTGGACTATCTTTCTCTTTCTCCTGAGGTCATTTTTGACCCTTTGTTGAAGGCCAGATGAGCTCCAGGCTATTATTTATACTGTAACCTCAAAACCGTTGCCTGGGAGGCAGATAATTAGGCTAAGGCAAGCCTACTTTCACATCCTTGAAAAGCCTACTCTCTGCAGCGATAACAAACAGTTTTTATTGGTATTTGGGTTCTAAGTTTCTGTTTTGCTATCAGAGTAATTATATGTGTGGTACAATAGCCAAGTAGTGATTTTTGCACTCTAGAACTAGAGTTTAACATTTTCTTTATGTGAAAATAGGATTAAAAGTACTGTCATTCTCATTTTTGATAGAGGGTTTTTTGTTTGGTTGGTTTTTTTTTTTTTTTTTTTTTTTTTAAAGCGTGGCTGTTCTTTTATGATTTTCCAAGAAACTTAACGAGAATCTTAGGTAGAAGGTGAATAGAGGACTATAAACCGCTGGAGAATTTATCTAGCGCCTGTGGCTCTGATCCTGATAACTTTCAAAACAGTTCTGTGAGTATGTTTTAAACTTGATCTGTGGTTTTAATTACAGTATGCAGGAGCTGATGTTACACTGGTTTCTCTAGCTTGATAGATCAGTCACTATATAGGGTATACTTTTGTCTTGATACATGAAGAATCCTTTTGGTCATAGTGCAATATATCTTAATCCTTGCTTATTAAAGGTATATAACTGAAAACTGTTAGGAAACCCCTCCCCACATCATCTCACCTCTTCACCACTTTTTTCTCTGCCCAGTGCATATTGTCTTGTTGATTCAATAAATCGTATAGGAATGTTGTATACTCTTCTGTTGTAAAACACAACCAGTGTGTATGGTTGCCGTGAATCCTGTCCAGAACTCTTTCTTATTAGAAAAGATCCGTCCTAAGGAGAGGAAAGTAGTAGGTGTATTCAGCTTATTTTTTCCAACAACTTAGTTTGGTTTTAGCTTAATATTTTAATCTATATTAGCATTAAACCCTTTTCTCCCATTAGAAATACTGTACAGCAGGAGATGAGAAGTAGCATGTATTCCTGCTGTCTAACAGTGGCTTACAAAGGTGTAATTTAAGAATCACCTTTGCTGCTGCCAGTTCTCTCTCAACCAGAGAAAGAAAGAAGGAATCAACACACAGTGCAGCAGTTTGTTGGGGTCCACAGATTATTAGGAAATGAAGTTACTATCAGTGGCAGTAAGTAGGCAAGAAAGAGCGAGAGGTGGAGATGCTGTTTCTCCAGAGTTGTAAAAAAGCATTCTGATAAAGACAAGCACCTGTAGCTACTGACATTGTAGCCTCGTGCTCACTAGCTAGCAGTAGCCTACACCGGTGATAACCCCAGTGCTCTGCCCCTTTATCCTGCTTTGTGGACTTAGGCAAGAGTGGAAGTGTACCTGATGCTGAGGATGCAACTCTACGTGTTACTATTCCCTTCTGTGACGCTAGCTTTTGTACACAGAATAGTTGAGAGAACTCAGATTCTCCAAATACCTAAATGCATAGTGTTGCTATTTCAAAATGCACAGCTGCATCAGCCTTTCCAAATAGTAGCTGTTTTTACATGAACCGTTGGACAGTGGTGGAGATAATTTAAAAGTCATGGGACTTTGCCTTCCATTTTAATGGATGCATGTGAGCTATCAGATCTTCATCAGCTCTCTAGTCTGTAATAGCTTTCTCTGCAGTGCACCAATCTTTGAGTTACACTAATGCAGCTTTGTCTAACCATAGTTAAATAGTTTCATCGCAATAATTTCATGTTTGACAGTATTTGCATGGCACGGTATTCGGACCTGTTCAGAATACAATTGATGTTCTTAGAATATTTCCAGTTGTCTTTTGATTTTTTTATTTGAAGTTTTTTCATAAAATAGATATTCTTTAAAAGTGACCTACCTTGTTTGATCGGTACAATGCATCTTCTGCCATTTTCCTGTCACAGGTAGCAGCATACCATGCTTTACTATGAACACCAGCATCCTAGAAAGAGAGAAACAGTGTTTCACCTGTAAAATAATAGTGATAATAATAAAGAATATGGCCTGTAGGGGAGTTATGACAGCTGTGAAGAACTTAAATGCAGAACACTTTAGAAAACACAGAATTTAGAAAGTTCTTTGCCAGGAGCTCACTGTTTTTGTTGGATAGAGGTAGGACAAAGAAAAACTAGTGTGTCAAAACAATGGTAACAGATGCGTGATAGAAGGCTGATATATGACAGAAGAGAGAAAGATATCCTGAGGAAAGTAGTTGGGTTCAACTGGAGGATAGTTTGGTATTTTTAAAGCAGGAAGCTATTCTAGTAGAATTTAAAGAGGGTATCCAGGAAATGTTGAGGAATAAGTTGACCATTAACAATTTAAATGCTGCTCAGCTCTGGGCTAGCTAGTGAAATGTCCAGATTTGGTAGGCATCTAAGCTTTGGGAATGAAGTTTCCCATATACTTTATGCTGGTCGTGAACATGATCATGATTGCCTCCATCTGGATAGCATGGAGATTGGGTAAGTGCATCTTTTGCTCTTTTTGTTGTTATTAAATAAGGACAAATGGATGGACAAAACAGAGCATTAATTAACGTCTTTCCTCTACTAATACAGCAGTTCAGCCCCCAGTGCTTTCATTTGAGACATGAGATATGGATTCAGTTCCAGTTCTCTGTTGGATTGAGTCTGAATATATCCTTACATTTGAAACAGTGCTCTTATCTAAAAGGCATAAAACAATGTTTACTGTGGAGAAGGATTACATCTGTGACAGAATACAAGAGCGGCTTATATTTTATAATGTATCTCTTGGGTGCCTCATTTCTCTATGTTATGCCCTGTGAACACCTCACCAAGATCATGCTGCTCCTCTCCATTCTGTTAAATGCTTGGCAGTGTTCTGTACAGTGAATGAACTTAACCTTCTTCCATTGGAAAATATGGGACAAAGGACTTCATGGATGGGGGCATGGGTGCAGACCTGAAGATACAAGGTAGAAAGATTGACACCCTAAAGATAGGTGGATTCTGTTTTAGAAGATAAAACCTCTCGTAGCAAAGAAAGTGCAAAGATAAAAAGATGCGAGGAGGTGATGGCAGTTGGGAGTGAGTGGTACGAGGTTATAATTTGCATAAGAGAAGAAGCGATAGAAGACTGGGTAGTAAGATGATGCAGGATTGAGTGTACATTTGGGAACAGGAGTGGAGTTTAGGAGAAAGGTATGGGGGATTTTAGAGAAGTATGAAAAGAAATTATACTCAAGGGAAGGACAGGATGAGTGATTAGAAGCAAGATGAGACCTATGCATTATCAGATTCCAATAGCTAGAAGAATAACCAGCAGGTTATAAAACCAGCAGTCATAAAAGGTGAGCTCTTGCTGAGGAGGTTGATGCAAAAGCTAACTCAAGTGAGTGGAGAGGCTATAGAAATAGTGCTGAGAGTATTTCCTAATGAATTCTTTTGGGTATTAACCTTCCTAGTCATTTTAACAGTTTTGCTCCAACTTTATAGTAACAAGCTTAATGATAAAATTCATTTTCACACAAGCTTTGTCACCTCTGTACAAAACAGAGTAAAGATGCAGTTGCATATTATGGCTGAGCCGGTCTGGCTGGCTTATCACTGCCAAAAAGGGAATGTCTTGGCTTCTCCCTTTCGCTTATTTTGTTGCTCATCTGATCCCACAATGAGATAATTCACTTCAGTAATCTCACAGAGAAAAATGTGTTACCTTTTTTGTTTTGTCTTGTTTTGTGTTTGACTGCAAGGTTGGTTTTCTGTCAGTTTAATGAGGTGGCTCAGCCCACTGCAAGATCAGAGGAACACCAGCGAAGCCTGTGGCTGGGAGGGGAGTTGACAGTGAGGAGAGAGCAGAGCCTCCATTGTGGGGGCATTGCACTGAATTCTTAAATTGGCTCAAGCCATAACATAAAACTTTACCTCCAAAGTTCTTCCATGTATTTCTCCAGTCACACTATTCATTGGAAAGATAGGAAGAGAGGAATTGCAAGTATGCAAGGTACTCAGCCACTTAGCAGTAAACCAATCTTTGTTCAACAGAACAAGCAATCAACTGCCCCTAGTCCTTTCTTCTAGCACTGCCTGTGGCCTATAATCTGGAAGCAGAGAGCTGCTGCCAAAGTTTGGATGGGAACCAAACAAATAATGAACCTTATGGGCCTGAATCATGTCTGCGAGCACCTGTATTGTGCAGAATGCTACAGCAAATGATACCACTGTACATAATTGGTGGGAAAATAACAGTAAGTTAAATTTTTTTTTTTAAAAAAACAAAATGGATGTTTTATTAAGCTCTGTTTTTGCCCATGCCTGTTACATAAAAGCTGCAAATGTAATTGCTACAAGCTGTTTATTTAGTGTCTGCTGGATTGTTTATTTGAAAGCAATTTTTATAATAAATATCCAGTATGACATACTGTTAAAGTTTTTCCAGAACTTCAAGTCCTTTGTGTTCTTCACTGTTGTATTATCTTTGTCATGTCAGGCTTTAGAACATTAAATGTTATTGGCTCTGTGTAATAGAGCCTTTGTAGAGCCTTTGTTTTGCACTCAACAGAACTATTTTTACCTTGTTTGTGACTACTAGGCTAAGTAGTATGGCTTCCTGCATTTTGTAGTCTCCCTTCATCCAAAATAAGAGTAAGGGGAATAGCACTGAAATGAAAATAACTTTGCATTTGCTTAGATTATTCAAAGCTTAATGTTGCAATGAAACACAGAAAAAAGAATTGGTCGTAAAACTGACAGCATTAACTGTAATGAGAAGAGGTCTGCTTAAAGAAACAGAAGGGAGTAAAACTTGGGAGAGACTAAATCATGTAGGGGGAGGCATCACAGCGTCCTTCGAGAGGGGGAGCAGTGACTTTCTTCTTGGTTCTTAAAACTTTGCTGACATCCCAAACTGCAATAAGTAGGGCAATGTTCATAAAAGTGATTCTACCCTCTGCATCCTGCTGTGTTGGACCAGTCAACAGAGCATCCCTGTTTCCTCCTACAAATTTCTGGGATTTCTTAGCACATCACGTCAGTGCAGGCTAATGCTAATAGCTGCAGATGGCTTCATTGTATCGTCTGTTTGGTGCACATTATTTTTTTTCCGGACACAGTATGTACGGCTATAAGTTAGAAAAAAGTAGGCAATTAACTCTTTATAGGCATCTGTATCAAAGACTAGACTTAAGTACATCACCACAGATTTCCTTGTTTCAAATGATGTCGAATTATTATGAACTGGGGAGTCAGGAAGACCTGAAAATAAAAAGCTTTTTTGGGTTTTGATTAAAGTGACTGGTAGAGTGCCAGGGTTTGGTATAATGCTATTTATATATTTTTCTACAGTTTCTTAAAGCTCTCCTATGCTATAGGTTCTAAGCATTTTTTTGTATGAAAGCTGACATTCAGATTATTTGTGCTACAGAAAATCTTCACTACAAAAGGGGACATGGATGCCCTCCACAAAAGGTGTATGATTTTTATTTAGAAAGGGGGTAGGGGCGGAAATACTACTTTAAGTAAAGGATAAGAAGATTTCTGTAATGTGGATTTAGCTAATGTTATACCTGGTCTGCAGTACTTGAAATAGATGAAATGCTGCTGTGAGGGGAAGTACCCAGAGAACGGTTTGCAGCTTCTGGCACTTCTAGAAAAGAGAAAGAACAATATGTATAAGTTTTCAAAGTATGTTTGTTATGCTGTAAGAAATTGATTTGTTGCAAGGACTTTGGAAGATCTGGAAATGCTTGACCTTTGGTATCAGGAGAGCTATCTACTGCAAATGGATGGGCCTTATATAAGTGCCTGGGACACTCGCCTGCTTAGAAGAGGAGCCTTGCTTATAAAGAGAGAAACAGTTTGTTAATAGCAGTTTGGTTAGCAACTTGGTTAGCCAGAGCTTGATTTAAAATGCAAGAAAAGCCCCCACCAGCACTTAAGTGAATCAATGTAGCAATAGATAAAGAAAATGCAGGAACGCAAGGCAAAACGCACTCAGCCAAGTGTGAGAAGCAGTCATACAGGTGAGGGAGTCAGGAAAACAAATGTAGCTCAGAGATAATTTTTCACTAATTTAGTCTGACTGAAGTGTTTCTATATGTTTGCAAGAAGTCTAGGCAGCTAAATAAAGAAGCAGAACTAGTAGGAAAGATTATGAAACTTAATTATAATTGTAATAACAAAGCATAGGAGAAAATAGCTATTAGGGCTGAAATACGGATGTCGAAGAGTTTAAGAAATTACAAGGGAAATGGCTAAGTAGAGTTACATAGTAGTGATATGATAGAAATATGGGAAATAAGTATAAATAATTGTTTTCTGGTAAAACAGAACCTTGGTCAAAAATAGTATAGGTGTCTATGATACTTGTGATCAGAGTTGGGTACAGATCAATATCATTATACTAGAGAAGATGATTGTAGAAAGTTGAGCGTTACTTATTCTGTTATTATGGGAGGTTTTATTTCCTGTTTGTTTTACTTATTGGAGAAAAAAATGCTACTAGGATTGTTAGCCCTCACCTATTCCTGGACATGATACTTTGCAGACTGCTTTATCAAATCTTCACTAATATAATTCTGATTTAGATTTTGGTTTCAGAAAGCAGTAAGAATGTCGTACAGTGGAGGTCATACAGTGACTCAGAATTAAAAAATTCAATTGGACTGGAGAGCTCAAAGACATATGCATGAAGTAGGTTTAGAACTTCTTTTGTAGTAAAGATGCAACTGCCTGGGAGCTGCATTCCAAGTACAGGGGAGACATTGTAAGGAGCAGTTCCAGCTCTCAATGAATGAGTAATCACCTGAGGAAGGCTATTCAATATTAAGAATTTTGTTTTTTCTGTCAAATTTTGACTGACCAGCTGCAAAAGCTACAGATGAAAAGTACATTGTATGAATAAAGTAAGAACTGCCAGAAGTCAGCCTGAATTAGACTTTACAAAAGGAGATTAAAATAAGTAATAAGAGATTCCTTATCTGTGTAAAAAGGAAAGAGAAATGGGGCTGTCTGCAGTAAGAATTTTATTGATTTTAAGGATAATCTAGGTACTAAACCAACAGTAGTTCTGGTACAGAAACGGAAGTTTCCACAACCAAATTGGAAGCAAAACTCAAATAGCTTAGTACATTTGAATTGGTGGGCCCAGATAATCTTTATCCCAGAAAAGATATCCCTGGCACATGAAATTACAGGGCTGGTAACAATTATTTTAAATAAATTTCAAGTCAGGGTGGTGTTAAAGAATACCAAACATAATTGCTATACTTAAAGTGGAAAAAGTGACCTGAGCAACTACAGGCCTTTTTGCCAAGTAGATAAAATGTTATAGCTGTTTCATAAAATAAGAGTTCTACAAAGAGGGAGTATGGTACTGTACTTACTCTGGACTTCAGTAGAGCATTTGACACTGTGCCATATGGGAAATTAGTACTTTTTATGAAGAAGATGAAGCCTATACTAGGCTTGTATGGTGACAGGGAAGAAATGGCAGGTTATGCTGAAGGGACATTAATGTTTGGGACCAATTGTATATGTGATTAAGTTCTCACTGGACCTGACACAGAATAAGAGTGTGTTAAAGAAAATTTACTAATCAGAGCATCATTTAGCGCCAGATGACCTTGAAGAATCGTTACATTTCAGGGTTTAATAAGAATTTATGCTACAAGTTGAAGCACATCAGTTGTGCGACAGGAGCAGACAAACTTGAGAGCATGAGTCTATTGCATGAATATGAACCATTATTATACTTCCATAGCATAGGAGATGTAATTGCAACATATATCAAGCAAACATTTCCAGGAAATAGAAAGAAGTACTAATAACAGCATGTAAGTTTAAGCTACACCACATGCAGATTTCTATGTGCAATTCTCATCATCCATTTACAGTGTGAAAGATATGTTCAGACTGAAATATGTGCAGAAAAGGGCTTGTAGGAAGGTCAGACAAGTGTCTGCTAGCAAGAGACTAGAAAAATGTTAGATCCAATCTACACTTCTGTGCAAAGAGATTTCATATGCATGTTACCTAATTTGTTTTTAACTGTGAACTGAAACAAAGTGCCTCTTTGAAAGTATTACTTACAGAAGAGCTTTAGCGTTTGCCATTATAAAAATACCTTCTTTTTTTTCCCCTGTAGAGAAAGAATAAATTGCTGGATGCAATAATAATGTCTGGCTTCTAGGCAACAGAAGCCTGGAACAGCCCAGAAATGTCATATTTAGGGTTCTTCTGTGGCAAGGAAGATTGATGGAATCTTTATTATGATGGGAACTGACCCAAACTGCCTTTGGTAGAAATTTCCAGTAGTCACAAATGGGAATGAAGCACCTAATTTCCATTGATTCATACAGTAACCCTGACATACTCCCTTAATTTTACTAGCTGAGCTAAGCCCCCCTGGATACTTGATCTCCTCTTTGTATGCATTACAGAGACAAATGTTAATTCCAAACATGGCATCTTGAAATAATCTTAATTCAAAGATTAATTTGAAATTACAAGTTCATCACATATTAATTCAAAATCTGAATTATACTTACTTGGCAGAATTGACGACTTTTGGAGCAAAGGCCTGAAATAAATATCAAGAGATTACAGAAAGGTCTGAGGAGATCTACCCAGTTCTGAAAATATTAAAATTGTGTATTTGAAGCATGCAGTGGTAGAATGTGTTCCATCTCACCCATTTGTCCATTGAGAAATAAGGGCCAGATACAGGTATTTACAAAAATCATATCCCACTAGTACTGACAATTAGGAATTTAAACAGCTCATTTAAATCTCCATCACCTAATTAGAGATTATTTCGTCCCATGCTTTTTGGTGGTGGTTATAGTATTTGGATGCATTTGCCATGTTTTATTTTTTGCTACTGTGAGGCTTCAAGAAACATGACTTTCAAAAAGCAACAGAAGGCTACAGAGAAAACAGTGCTCCCCTTTGCACTTCTTACAGCTGTGTTCAGACTAAGCAGTAGGAGCTGGTGCACTGAAATATTCAAAAGATGATGAAAAGGGATTTTACTTTTGGGCACCACTTGGAAGGGGTGGAAGCGGAAGCTCTTGGCTGGAACCTCGTCGTCGTTCTGCTGCTGTAGGTTTTTCTGTAGTTTGGGAAAACAAATTGTAGAGTCAGGATTTCTTCAGAAATATATTGTCCCAGATAAGAGAGTCCCAGTAGTTGAAGGAGGTTTCTTTTATTATTATAACTTTTGGGGTTTTTCCTTACATGGCAGCTTGCCATCCTGCTGCTTTCTTTATTAACTAGTGGCATACCACCAAATTTCTAAGCAAATAGCTGCCCTGTGAATGCCTGCAGGAGCTCAGTGGGGGACTTGCCTTCTGAGAGGCGAGCTGTGTGACACGGGGGAGGACGCTGGGGCAGGCTGCCTGCAAGAGCTCAGCCGGAGGAGGTGCGGCTGGCTGGCTGCATCTTACCCTGTGTTAGACAGCAGCTCCTGCTGAGTTTTTGCCTGGAGGAGCTGCCGCCTTGCACAGAGGCGAGACGCATTTTCTGCCTGTGCGAGGGACAGGCTCTTGCCAGGAGTCGGCTCCGCGTGAGGTGGTTCTTGCTGAGTTCACAATGATGCGCTCGCGCTTTGCCTCCCTTCCCCCTTCTCCACTTTGAGGACTATACGGCGCATTGCTGGTCCATTATGTCGTACGTAACTCTGCCAGTAACCTCAATAGTTTTACTATGACTGCTTTTAGAGAACAATGATATTCAGTGCAACTAAGGCTGGTCAGATCCAGTTCGAAAATGTTAAAACCAAACCCCCCTCAAAAACCTAGAATAAATTGGGTGTGGTGTTGTTTGTTTCATGTTTTTAATAAAAAGAAAATTAAATTCTGATAAATGTCAACTTTTTCACAGTAGTGGAGATTATTTACCTTCATTTGCAGTTAAGGTCTCTCTGGAAGGTAAACATGGTTTCTGCAATAAAACAGAAGGAAACCAAATATTAAATGGCATGTCACTTGTACAGCAAATGTTTATCTTTTTATACTTTTTGTGACCTAGTTTACATTTAGAATTGACAGCATCCTGGAGGGATAAGGAGGTAGGGACGTGGCCATTCTGTGAGAAGCCTCTAGTTGTATGACCTTGAAACTTGGGATTTTGCGAAGTAGATTTGGAAAGAATCCCAGTTTGTGTGTATAAATAGATGGACAAAAGTAAAATCTAGAAATGTGTGCTTTTGTGGTTTTCTTTTTTTTTTTTTTTTTTAACCTCCCATCAGTAAGTTTATGATGTAAAAAAAAGGTTTGTTCTTATCTCAAGTCCAAAAATGAAGAGTCCATCCTAAATACTTGTGAATTAAAATTTGAATATTTTCACCTTTGTCAAGCTGTGTTCACAGATGTCTGAACACATTTCTGTTTACTGAAAGTTAAACTGTCAATTTAGCTCACAGTAAAAACTTGCCCAACCTTCCAGTTTCAATTATTTTTTTTTCATTTTGAAACAATGATAATAAACTGTCAGTTTTGAAACATTTTTCAAATGAATTTCTTTGAAAATTTCAACCAGTTCTCTCACTTTCTCCCACAAGAAGTTTTGGGATATTTTTCTAGTGACAAAATACTTACTGAAAAACCTCTAACAAATTCTGGTAAAATCCCGCATCTTTCTGGAGCTATCACTCTTACAGTAAATCCATATTCCCCATATTCAGCCCTGTATATTTCAGGGAATACTTCTGAATGGCCTGTGTTCCCATTTATTTCTCATTTTATTCAGTTCTTGCACTGTGTTTATTGTTACATCCTAGAGTATTGAATCTAAATGTCCCTTTAATCAAAATATTTTTCTAGTTGAGCTTTCTCATTGCTTAATTCATATAACTGCACCCAAGTATTTCCTTTCTTTATAACTTTTTCCCCTATTCTTTTTGTGTATTTATGTTGTACCCAAACTCATTATGAAATTAAGTTTTACAATAAATTAAAAACCACCTGTAAAATTATCGTTTGATTATGCAATTACAAGTCAACTTACTGGTGAATTTACTGCATTAGAAGATTTCTTTCTGCAGATTGGAGGAAAAAAAAAAGAGTATGTTTACTTAGCAGATAAATTAATTCATTTAGCCACTAAGCATGAGGTTCATTGATTCCAAAGATATTTCTTTGGATGGGAAGCATCTCCTTATTGGATAGCTGTAGCAGTTAGAAAAAAACAAAGAATAAAAAAAGAATAAGGGTATCAGATGTAATGTGGGTAATCAGGAAAGGTACAAGGTAGCAAGGAAGCTACACTGTCTGATGCTTAAGATGACAACCTGGGTGGGGCAGAAGAGTTTTAGTGAAAAACGCAACTTTCTGCATTTATAGGCATGCATATGCTATTGCTGCAGTATGTGACTAAATTAAGCATGCCAGCCAGCATCTCCCATCAGTGGCAGGCAGTGAAGGGCAGTGGCACTGGCATGCAAGCAGTATTCCTCCAGAAATAATGAAAGAATAGCTTGCTTTTACCTAGTCAGGATATCTTTCATGAACAGCAATAAAAATTACTCCTGAATTCTGATTGCCATAGGCAAGGATAGGAGTTAGCCCCTAATACCCCTAGTAATTAACCCCATCCCTATCAAAGAAGTAGTTTTTTTTTTTTTTTTACTCACAGGCCCCTTGGTAACGGAGATGGCGCTGCTCCAGTGGGAAATCTGGATTCTTGTGTGTTATTGAAACTATGATCTAGAGATGCAAATGACATATTTAGTGTGCAATATTAGCTGTATCTGAACCGAGGGTTTTCCTCACTACCATTTCAGTGAAAATGTAATAAAACTAATGGATATTTTTTACTTTAATTTTTGTCTTGACGTGTTTTCACTCTGATTATACTAGAAAACAGTTCAGTACCATTTCTTGCTTATTGCTGACTGTTACAGATAAAATTTACACTGACACACTGCACTACATGCTATATTAAGGTCACCCGTGACATATAGACAACAAATTCTGCTCATATTGCCATGTTTTCTGTACAGAATACTTACTTTCATCATTATTTGCTTCATGGTCCTGTAATGGAAAAATATGTTAGATTTGATGAGAAGCAATTAAAAAAAGGAATTATTATTAAATGGGAAGTGCATAAATAATCTGGTTTCAGTAATCTATAGTAATGTTTAAAGATATATTTGTACAAAATGCATAAAATATCCAGAATACTTTTCATCAGCTTTTATTACAGCATTTGAAAAATTTTAGCAAACATCAATCTCATTTTGAACATTCTAATAACCTTGGGATTTCTTGTAATATTGGGGAAATTGGCCCTGAATTTTGCAGCAAGACCTTTTGGTTCATGTTTCGTTTCTGAGCTGGGAAGCAGAAATTTTGCAGCAGATTTGCATATATTAAGAACACATTTTCCACTGAACAGAGGATACCGAGTAGATTGTCTTTCCCAGCGTCTTTTGGAGATGCTTTCTTTTGGCTCCCACTTTTTGTCTTTTAGGGAATCAGACTTCCATATGATAAGTACTTTTCAAAGAGGCACCAGTTTTTAATTTGTCCATCTCCATCCACTACGTTAATGACTTTTCACTAATCTTGGTTACAAATGCATCCGTTCTCTGGTTGGGGAGGTGTAATCCATAATCCAATGGTTGAAGGAGTGAGATGTGGAGCAATTTTTCTCCCAGTCAGCCCAGGCCTTTGGGAGGAACAAGGGTTACAGTTCTGTTAGCATGATCAGCGCTGGTTAGCGTTGAGAATGGATTGAATGGGAGCAGTTAACAGATGTTTCAGTTATTGTTTTGCTTTGTCAGTGTGCATAGTCAGGGATGGAAAGGCAGCACTGGACAAACATGATGCTCATTACCATGTTCTTCTTCAAAACTTTAAGGGCCGGCCACTTACACAACAAGCAAAGACCCAAAAATTTAGATGGCACTGGGTAATTCTTTCCTAGGCTGACTCTTGTGCCAAACTGGGTAGCTGAAAGTACCCAGGAGCTGAATACACCCATTGTACAGCTGAGTGTTTTTTTGGGAGCTCCATCCTTGGTGCTGTAACTAATTCAGTGTGTGGCCCCAGTCATAGTCTCTCTTGATTCTATCCATCGTAGAGGTAAGCTCTGAGAATGAATTAATGGAGAGGTTTCAGCTGCAATATGGCACTCAAGTATGTCCTGAAGCAGTATTCATGTTAGTGCTGATCGGAGAGTGAAATTTCTGTCCAACATTCTCCCTTCAGAAGGATTTTTTTTCTGATCTTATATTGGTAAGAAAAGCTGAGAAGTCAAACCATTTCATAAAAGAGAAATCCTGGACTTGGCACCACTCAGGAATTGTTCAGCATCTTACAGGATACAGATATAAATTGAAAGAACGTTGTGATGAGGTGGATGGGAAACTAAAAATGCTGCTGCTGCTGTATGTAGAGGTGTGCAATCCCCCCCCCCCCCAATACTTGGTATATCTAGAAATTTAAGGATTGAAAGTAAGACTATAAGATGTTCTTATACCATCTGCATTATGTTACCGTAGCATCTAATGCTATGGTATGACCCCAGATTCCTAGTTTTAAGCGTCTAATTTCTCTATGTAGTTATTGGTAGACTGATCATTTCTTAAGCACAATTTAGAGCACAGGGCTGGGACAGAGGTTGGTGCACATAGCTTTTGGCACAGATGCTGATGCAGTTACTGCCACCCTGTTTCTTGGTAGTTTGCTCCTCATGTGCACCCTCTCTTGTGCTGGCACAACTGTTAGTAGAGCTATGGTGCAGAACGATTTATGGAACTAATCTGGCTGAAAAAGAACCTTTTATGCATTTGCTTTTGCCCATTTGCTGCAGTTTGACAAGTTTCCAAGTAGTTTGCTTCAGAAAACCTTTGTTCCAGCACAGTGGAAGGGACAGACTGGGGACAAGAGTAGAGGAAGAAGAGGAATGACTTAAACACAGCCTTAGGAACATAAAGCTTGTAATTACTCCTTCACAGACTGCATTTTCTAGTGATACTGGTTACTCAGACTACCCAGTCTGACATTTTAGAAGGATTCCATTTTCAGAAAGTATTAATCATTCATCATCTGAAAGGAATGAGGCTCAAGGAAGGTACTTCAGATTGGGCAAAATGGCCATTGCTACTGAAAGTGAAGTTTCTGGAGTTCAACATGTATTTTTTTAGTTCAACATGTATAATTTTAGAAATTATTTTTGTGGACTGAGACATATATCCCTTAAAACGTTGGAAATTTTTCTTGGATCAATACAGATGTCCAATGTACCTCTTTTGTCCAAAAGATTAATAGCCACAATTACAATATGAGATCAATCTGACATTCAGAGTTAACTGTTTCTGTTATTTAATCCAGATAATAAAACGCATCCATCCATCTCTATGTATATATATAAAACACAGAACAGCCTAAGTTTAACACATTCTTTTATAGTGGCACATTAATTACTCACTGCTTTTGGATGAAGACGATTTCTGGGAAGAGGCAAAATATTTCTGGAAAACATACACAATAAGTTAAGTTGAGTAACATTTACCTGTTTAATGGCTTGGCTCAGATACACATTTCAAGATCTAGAGAGGAGGAGGTGGGCAGTAAATGGATTTAATTGCAGCTATGCACTGCTGCAGTGGTTGTGGTGATGCTGTGCCTTTAGTGTGGAACTATTCTAGAAGAGCTTCTGTCCTGGACCTTAGCTCCCCTGTGCACGGGACCTCACCAAACCCCGTAACACAACGTTGTGGATGCCACCTGCTCTTCCTGGGGCATATGGCCTATTTTGTAGAGTGATGTCCTAGAGGTGAGACAGTGGTTATGAAGCAACTTCCTACACTTCTGAGGACCCAGGAGTGAAATAGGCTGCATGCTGAAGTTTCTTTTGCCTCTTTTTGCCTATATTCCAGAGACTTGGAATATAAATCATGGATTTACTGTATCCAGCTTCTTTACAAGCAATCCTGTGCCCCATCCCCTGCAAAAATATCTCGTTTGCAAGGGTGCAGAGATGGGTAATAGGACTTTAAACTGGCTTGCAGAGGTGTTTTACCTCTGCATTGGATCCCCAAAAGGATATTCAAGAAAATAGTACCCATTTGGCAAACTGGCTTGAATACAGAAGTTTGCAAGGAAACGAGAACTTTCATTCTTACCATGTCCCAACATCCCTAGCTATTTGTGTGTCCTGACAATTGCTTATTGTCTGAAGGCTACACAATAGACAGGAGAAAATTTTGTCTCTGCTAATATTTCCTATTGATATAAGCTGCTGTTGACTTACCTGGAAATATCCAGCTTAGGGGACTCTCTGGTCATGTTGTGCATGTGGGAGTGCTCTGTATTATGAGCAGGCATAGACGGAAGTGGCTTAGTGAACCTAGTAATAAAACGTGAATTAAGAAAGGAAAATTATATTTACAACAGTGAATACACAGGCAAACTCTCTTTCTCCTCCCTTACCCCCCAAAAATTCTAAAAAGTATCCTTAAGAGGTATTTCTTTTTAATGTGTTATGTTTGGGTTATTGAAATTAATGTAGAAATGGATGGCAGTCTTTGTGTAGATAATCTAAAGAGAGAGAATTACTATATGTATATCTTCTAGAGAGAGAATTATCAAACATATAGTATCTAGATGAGAAAACATATTTTCTGACAAGTTTTAAATAATGCACAAACATTCATAGCAATGGGTTACCTGGTTACTGGTGGTGGTGATGGTTTTTCCTGTAAAAGAAAATGCACTGAATTATTTGGTCACTTTTGATTTCATAAAATACACTTGTATGATCCTATTTATGCTATCACAGCAGTGATACTGTGATACTTCTGTGTTGTGGTATAGATTTCTAGTAGAACTCTGCCTGGTAATGTGCACTAGGATGGGAGAGGCAAGAATTCACCACCAGTAAATCTATGAAGCCTTGAGCACATTGCTTTAGCCATATGTCATATCAGTACCAGAAAGTGGGAAGAAAATTACTGTGTCAAAACTGTCACTGCTCCTTTGTTGCAGTTCTGCTTCTGAAAAGCACTCCCTTAGGCTGCTGCTTCGCAGACCGGATCACTATCACGTAGGACTGGGAAACTTCAGCCCCTTCCCATTTACTCTGTTCTGCAGACCTTTTGAATGGGTTTGCCAGCTTTTCTGTGAAGGAAGTGTCAGAAAGTTTTAAGTGCAGACAGAGATTTGTTCCCATTTTTCCCCTTTGAAAGGCTGATTGTCTTTTTTTACAATCACATTTGTGCCCTGCCTGAAGGCAATGCAAGTCATAAACTAGAAAGGCCTTACCTCTTCTTCAGGAACCTCGTAGACTTCTGTAGGACAGGGAGGAAAAAACATGTTCTTTAGGTTAGCAAAAACAAACTGCGTGTTACCAGAAAAACCGATCAGAATTTGTATCAATTGTACTTCTGCTTCTGGAAAAATAACTTAGAGACTCTGCTCAGAGCTTGATTCTGCCTCCAAAACCCTGGGGTAGCTACACCCCTGGTCTTCCAGTGGGAACTTCAGGAAAAGTCCCAGGAAATCTGATAAACAGTCATTGTATTAATGAACCTTCCCCCTACCCCACAACCTTTTTTTGGTTGTTTTTTCTTTTTACTTCCCCCCCCCCCCCCAAAACAAGATGAATGCTTGTGTTGTGCAAACCTGGGACAGTTTGGAAAAGATGTGTTATCCCACCAGTGGTAGCATTTAGCCTTTCCTTGACTCTCAGGGAGGAAGGGATCAGGTGAATCATAAATACCAGCTGGTCCATTTGCATGGCCACTGTCTATCCCTGAGCTCTATCCCACAGGCGTATTTTAATTCACAGATACTAAGAGCCAAAACCACCAGCATCCTTATCTATGCCCAGTTTCTTCAGTGAAAATTGAATTATATTTCAACAAATTTCGTGTCAGGCTTCATTGCTTTTATTGTGCTGAAAAATGTCCGAGTTCCCACCAGGGGGAGATGTTTTATTTTTTTTAGTAACATCTGTCAGGAGCTGGTTGTTGCTTGACACCGATTTACAGAAAGGCTAAAATTGAAAAGGGCATTTTAAAATGTCTGAAAAGTAAGTCACAAAATCTTAAGCCATTCAAAGAAAAAACTCTTGTAGTTTACGACTTGAAAGGTAAACACATTGCTAATGAATATGCAAAGACTTTTAAAGAACTGTGATCAGTTACATTCCAAGCAATTAATGACATGACAAGGATGCAAAACAACTTGGAGTTAGCACAGCTAAGAAAGATTAAGCAAGTATATCTGCACTTACAAAAGCCAATATGATTCTTCTTATTTGCTTCTGGTTTTGTTTCTTTTTCCAAATAAATTGCTCTTTATAGAACACTGTTATCACAGGACATGCAAAACATCAGCCTATATGCAATACTTTTTAAGGTTGAATCTTGATGTGGTTTTAAAGTATTGAGTCTTGATTCCTATAGTGAAATGGGATTACTAACATACTAAGTCCTACAATTGTTTTTGCTGTATTGATCCATTTGCGTCCTCCGCTAGGGCAAAAAACTAAAAATAAATTGGTTTGGGGCAAATGACTTGTTCTATCTTTATTCATGCTTAAAACAGATTTACTATTCAAGCTAGGCAAAACAACTACTACAACATAGAAAAACCTAAAGGGGAACATATTTTTGTTTTACTGAAGTATGTCATATGGTTTGTATCGTGAATACATCAAGCATGATTTTATATTCCTCAGTCTTAGATTATTTTATTTTAATAGTGATACAAACTCTACGTACCTTGCACATCAGAATTAAGAGAAGGCTTTGGAGAAGTAGGCAGGGCTGATTTTGTTGTCTTCATAAATCTGTTCACAGGAGCTAAAAATCAACATATACATATATACTTGTGCATGTGAATGCACACACATTTTTATGTATATACACACATGTATTAAAAAACTAACAATGTAACATTCATACAGTAAGAATAAATATTAAGTAGGTCCAAATGATAGCCTTTTTGTGTGACCTTGAACAAATCAACTGAGGCAGAAAGCAGCTCTCATTTTAAAAGGGAAACATTATTCAGTGTTCGTGCCTTGCTGAATAGGTTTGATACTGTCAGTAGTGTCAGAGAGCAGAACTACATACTCTTCTCTGTTTACTTTTCACCTTTGAACTGTAATAATTTCACTCTCCAGCTAAATATACTTCAAATAGTGAGGTAAAAAAAATGAATCAAGGTCTGACTTCATTTACTGAAAATCTAAAAAGGCTTGTTCTTCTCCTGAGGCACTTCAGCAAACAGGAGGGCTCCCTTGGATGACGAGGGAGATCCACATACGATGAAAAGCTTCCTGGTTGTATCAAGGGCTGGACTTTGAAACAGCTGAGTGAGAGAAGCAGGAATTAAACATGGCTTCCAATAAAGTTAAAAATAATTTTCCTTGGCCTTGTCATGGGCCAAAAGGAGCCAATTGCCTTTTGCAGGCTGCGTTCTCTTTAATAGCTGCATCTCCACTATTTGAACCCTAGAAATAGACATTAATTTGATCCATTTTTTCCACTGCTGTTCCTAACAAGGCAATAATTATTAGCTTAAATGACTAAAACTCACATCTTGTAGGTAGTGACATGCTGCTTTCTGTGGGTTCAATATAGTTATCGTCGTCATTGTCCACTGGCACAATGTAATTATCCTATGAGAAATGCAGGACAAAAATCTACCAGTTAAACCTCCATCATAACAACAAACTGTTGGGATTGAAGCCCTGGCAGCACTTTATAATAGTTGCTATTTCACAGTGACTGCTATAGCAGACATTTATCATCCTATGTAGATGGGATTCTCCAAGACTGAAAGCCCTCCCTTCCCTTTGGTCCTGGGGTAGCCTTTGAGGTTGCACTCTCCCCATTGCCTGCAGCTTGTTATGGATCAGCAGAAACTATTCTGTGGCCTAAAGAGCCTCCTGAAGTAGGCAGATATCCCCTAGGAATCAGCACGGTACTTGTAGGTCACTGCTTGTGATGTACAAAATGATTTGTACCACAGAAGCTAAGAAAGAGACCAGGCCATGGCATTGCTGTGTAGTCCATCTTGTGACCGGTGCGGGGTCATCAGTCATTTAAACTGTCAAAACAAGTACATCTATAAACATTACCTCATCATCACTACACTCCTTAGGCTTCGGTGGTACTTTTGGTTTTGCAGCAGGAGATGGCAAAGGCAGGGATGGCATGGATGGTTTCTTTGGTCTGGACATGGCTGGACTGGGCGTACTTGGGAGAGATTTGTTGATGGGAGGAAGCTGCTGGTGACTGGTGCGATTGTCTTTTAATATGGAAGAAAACAACAATTGATGTAAAAATTACACATTAGCCTCTGGACCGTCTTCCACTACCTGTGCAAACAGGTCCTTACTGTGGCCGCAGCTCAGGTCAAAAGGGAGACCTGAGTGTATGCTGGTCCTGATGTTGAGACTTGTGTGCAAACCGATCCTATTTCATCCCTCAAGGTAGCAACCTAGACTCTGTATCAGGCTGCAGAGGGTGCCTAGACACTGACTGATATGAACCACTGTTTCACTCCTTGGAGAAAAGGTAGTGGCTGGGTGGTATAGTCCATTAGTTAGTATGTCCTGTGCCAGTATGAACTTTGGTGATAGGAAGTGAGAAAGAACATAGCTGACATATGAGAAAAACAACTGTTACAGTGTAAAGGGTGGGACTAAAACACAAATTATGCCAGGACCTCTGGGGTGTCATTTTAAAAATTCCTCCCCTTTTCAAAGAACACGTAAGTGAAGTGCTGATAAACTTCTATGAGAACATATGTGGTGTTTTAGCACTTTGATGATTATTCTATAATCAGTAACAGTCTTGTATCATACAAAAATGAAAGCAGGCATCATGCCAATGTTTCTTTTCCCCATGGTCCAAATCTTCATCTAACTGAAGCTAACTTTCATTCATTTCAGTGCAATCTGCCCATGGTTGAAAAGAATCAAAACAGGAAAAAAAAATGCCTTTATGCTGAACTGATGTAAATAAAATTTTGATCCTGACCTGTTTTTCAGGATATTTAATCTCCTCAGTACCAGTCTTGAAGGGCAATGTGGAGTGAATATTTGGGCTGCTTTGTCCTCTGTTTTAGTGCTTTTGGAATAATGATTTGAGATACAGAAAAGATTAAGAAGGGACCTGTCTAGTCTTATGTGCTTAATCTTCAATACAAATTCCTGCATTAAATTATGCAGATGAATCTGCAGCCAAGTTAGTGATATCTCCCATACCTTTGCTTGAATTTTGTAGTTCGTAGATATCTATCAAAGTCTCTAGGACACAAATCACACCCCTGAAAGCTGAAGACCTGATTGTCAGAATTAAAAGCAAACTCTTGAGGAAAGCACAGGTTAGTCCATTTGAGGCCACTTCTCTTTTGGTACTGATAAATAAGCAATTATCAAGCTGACATAGCCAACTAGTCCATAACTACCTGCGTATTCACCCCTAGAAATAGGGAATGCGGAGGGAATCTTCTTTTTCTCCTGCTCACTTGGAGGTGGCTCATAGCTGTCATCAGGATTCTCTTCACTGGGGACCACATACATCTCAGAGTCAGAGTGGTCATCCGGATTTTCATAGTCACTGTCCTAGAAAGACAGAACTTCCCATTTCCCATCTCATAACATACTTAGGGCTTCATAGCATAGCACAGCACAAATATCCTTGCAGGACTACAATTAACTAAATTACAAGAATGCATCCTTGAAAGGACACGTTATGCTCCCTTTTAGTGCCCCCTCTCTGAACAAGGGGCCCCTCTGCCTCCCCTTCTGCTCCTCCTAGGAGCTTCCTGCTCCTTGTCTCCTTGCTATCTCCAAGGAGTCTTTTCACACCAAGAGTTCAGCCTTCAAATTATCGACCAACAGCTTCACAGGACAGTTCCTTCCTAGTTCCAACTGTGACTCCTGATGTGTCCTGTCACTTCCTCTCTGTTTCCTATTAAAAGGGTACTCGGGAGCTAACTCCAGAAGGAAACTAGTCACTTCAGGCTGATGGTTGTACACTATGGCAATTACTTTACACGGCTGATGACCATGACTTGCTTTGTTCTAGTGTTCTCTAAAATTTTACCAGAAATTTTTCATTTTTAGGAAGAAGTGGCTTTCCACTCCTCACCCCTCCACCCTCCCTTCCCAAAATAGAAGATCTTACTGGTTTCTGAAATTACTGTTCAGTTTGAGAAGTCCCTTAAATTGAAGCCATCCGCTTACTTATCCAAAAAGCTTAGCATCCATGGCTATCACTGACAGTACTTCTGAGCGTAGTTCTAAGTTGAATGTAAAAAAATTGAGGCAGCTAAAAATCAGTGGCTACTTGTAGATAATGCTGATGTAACAAATAAGATAACATTTCAGTAGTATTAAGTTCAACCACAAGTAGATGATTAAAAAATAAACTTTTATTATTATTGCTTGTGCTGAACTTGTTGCTACAGTAACCTCCTACTACCCCAAAATATGTACTTACAAAATCATCTGACCATTGTTCCTCTTCATTGTCTGCATGTTCTAAACCAAACACGAGAGTTATTTAAGGAGATGGAATAGTGAACATAAATGTTTATCTTAAGTATAAACTGAAAAAAAATCTATCATATTCAGTTAAAAAAAGAGTGGTCAAAATTTCCTAAACAGTTCAGAGCAACACCTCTGGTTTGAACTGAATAGTAAATTAAATGCCTGCTTGCTTGGTTTTGATAAATTATTTCAGAGCTGTTGGAAAAGCATTAGAAAATGGCAAACTGCACAGGGTCTGAACAGCAGAGCATGCACTTTACCCAGAGTGTCCTGCTAATGCATCTAATTTTTAAGTAGGAGTAACAATTTCTACATAACGGATCTATCACTGACCTCTGGGCCTTGCACTTTCTTTAAAGCTCCAAGACAGCACACTGATTACAAATGTTTATGTTAATCATGGAACAATTATCTGATAACTTCTAAACTCTGTCCTCTTTGCTTCAGTTTTCATATCGCTGTTTCCTTAACAAGATAGCTGTTAACTTGTAAAAATGGGCATGAACTAGCTTGTGGGCAGTGCTGTATGATAACCAAAAATAGTTCTACCTCTAAGATAATTCATGATGTCATCATTGTCACGTTAATAGTATTAAGATTCTGAATCTTTGATGATCCATTTGTTCAATTTTTTCCCTACTTACTTTCACTCCACAATTTCTGGCAGAGAGGACTGGATGCGAATTCTCCTCCATTTTTTGAGCCGCCTACATGCAGAACCCTGGTAAATACTGGATTAACTTGCCATGTTTTGCTTGCCTCTCATTTCAGAGGTATGAACTACCTTCAGAGTTGTTGCTAATGGTATATTGTTCTCTCATTAAAAACAAATTATAAAGAAAAGTATAGCTGAAATACTCTTAAGCATATAGGTATCAAATATACACAGACATGCAGTTTAAATTTACATTTACATTAACACAGCCTTACCTGAAGCATAATCCCTTTGTGGTAGACTTGGTGGAGGTTTTTTTTTTAGCCTGTAAACAGTAATTATTACATTTACGATCTAATAAGTAACATTCACTAGAAGGGAGCATTAGCCAGACACATAAAAAAGCTGATAACAGAAGATACCTGCAGCTGAAGAAATACAGATTACCATCACAGATGCTTAGCAAATAGCTGCAGGAGAATGCTTTGAAAAGCTAGAAATAGATAAGAAATTAGAATCTAATCTGAGATTTTTTTTTTTTTTTAAAAGAACATATTTTGAAAGAACAGCTTCCTTGCCCACTCACCCTCCTCTTCATTTCTAATGCAGAAATAGATAACATAGGGATCAGAGATAAATGCACATCTATCTGAAGATGAAAATCTGTTCAGGCTTACAGAGACTTTGCTAAGACTATGGCATAAGAAAGTGGTGCAGCACTCTCCAGTCTTATTTTTATAACTATCATTTTACATGCACTTTATTTTCTGATTAATGTTTAAATGTATACCAGGTCTCTCAGGGCCAGATTCAGTTTCGACTTACTATTATTTTATGGTGTTATGCCCCTCTTTTGGTAAATACTGTTATAATGGCATTTGTAATACCAAGTGAATCAAAAGATAATTTGTAGAAATACTGAAAGGATCTTTGTGGCCATACATATACATACGTATATGTATGTGTGTGTATATATATATATATATTTAGCAAACAGGAGTATACATATATGTAATGTATGTGTATACACATATATATGCGTGTACTCCCGTTCTACATGTATATATATGTGTGTATGTATATATATGTATTCTCCTGTTTGCTAAATTGCAGCTGTCCAGAGAAGATGCTGAATTACGGTCAGTTGATATATCAATTATTTAATTACCCTGTAAAAAATGAGAAGAATTTGGGTTTAAAGTCAAAACAAATGGTGCATGTGTGACATCAGAGGCCAGACTGATGGATCTGAAGAGAAAAAACACCTTTGCTTTTTGTAGCCATATAAAACATTAACACAATTTACATTGAAATGACTTCAAAGTGACTTTTGAACATTGTCTGACAGCTTCCCTGTAGCACGGATGGGACCTCACCATGGACCTGAACCTTTGTCCACTGAATTGATGGCTTCACTCATTCTTCAACCAGTGCTAACAAATTCATTTGCAAAAATAAGCAAATTATTTACAAAAAAAAAATCCACAAAGAATTTAAAATGTTTTCTTGTGATCTCTGAGCAATAGTGATGTCTACAAATTTTGCTTTACCACAGGAATTTGACACTCAGTATTTAGGTCCTGAGCATGCTGCTTAGGTGTCATTGCTCAGGTACCAATGTAACTTAGAGTGGTGGCATGCTGGCACGAACTTTTCCCATCTGTTTTGAGAAATGCTTTGGCTACTTTTGATTGGAATTCTTGGAATTCTGTTATTCAGATAGTCACAAAAAAAGTGCACATGCATGAGTCAATGAATAAATGGTGCAGGCACTGCTAAAACTCAAAAAAAAAAAGAAAACCCAAAAAACCAAACAAAAACAATCCAGGCACATTATTTTTGAAGTGTTTACTGGCTTTGTTCATTACTAACAACAATAATGATGGATAGCTGCCTCCTCCGAGTCTTTAACTTCCTGCAGCATAAGACAACGAAGTGTACAAACAGTAAATTAAAAAGCATTCTCAACAGCCCTGCTGTTGTCTTCTGTCCAAGTTAGCACAGGCACGTTAGAAAGAAAAACCCAGGGCCACTGCCAGGGCAGATCTCGGGTCTTAGGGAGGGTAGACCAAAATCTATTAATGTACTTTGGAACATGTCTATCATGAGTTGTTCAGAGATGGTGGAGACTTGGAAAATAGTGGAACTAAGGCAATAGTAAGAGTTTGTCTGGGTCACAGTGTAAAGTACGTGACTTAAGCCACATTATACATTTCCAAGCTGCTAAGCGGAAGACTTCAACACTTTGACCCAGGCCCTGTAAATCCTGGCAGTGGCCCCGACAGAAAATGTAAATATGTTATAACGAAAGCATACGAAGCACAGAACAGAGGTCTGTGTCCAAGCAGCCTATCATGCCATTGTGCAGCTCTGAAATAGCATACCGATCCCAAGTATCTTTCCCAGTTTTGCAAATTAAGGCCACTTGTTCATTTTGGAACCTGAATATCAATAGAAGAAAAGAAATAATGTTTCTGTCACAGAGCTGAAACAGTTCACGGCCACATCTATATTTGCTAGAATCCCTTCAAATATGTTATTTATTACAAAATTCAAATCCACTTAAAAAAATAATTCTCACTGTACTAGTATGATTTACTGAGTGCCAGAACTGAAATCCAGGCTCTTTTGAAGTCAGTTGGAGCTTCACTTTGCAAGAGCCAGAACTTTACCCAATGTGCAAACCACAATGCAAGCTCAAAAGACATAACCCCTATGCCAAGGAGCTGTTACCTAGCTATTTCAAATTCTGTTGTAATTAGCCACATAGATGCTTGCAGAGTGACAATTGACTCCATCCTGTTCCCCTAAAGTTAACGAGAAAAGACTGAAAGAATCAAATGCCTTCCAACTGAGCGTACATATTTCAGTGGAAGACAGAATGATTTCCTAACGTATCTTTTAACAGAGTTATATAAAATTATAGCAAATGCAATTTTCAAGTTAAATATTCTAGTGCTGCTCCGCCTTGGATTTAAGGTACAAGTGGTGAAGTATCTCTGTGTTAGCTGTGATAGAACTCAATTAAATAATTCAAGTTTCCATTTACTTTAATGGGAATAGTATTTTTCTAAAATTTAATAGAAAGTAAGTAATTTTCTGGAGATTTTGAAATATACCTGAGAAATTTCAGTTCTAAAGGACTCAATAAAATCAAAGTACATTTTTGAGATTATGTTTATAGGTTTTAAAAGCAACATAACACATCTTACTATATACATTTTAGGTTCAACAAATAACCAGGTAGCATTTGAGACATTTCACGAAATGGGGTCTAGATGCTGCTCACACAAGAAGAGAATGCAATGTACAGAAATTCACAACAACTTTTAGGAGAATAAACTATTTCATTTTAAAAAACAATGTATTCTGAGATTTCCCCTCTATAGCATGCTGAGGTTGATCCAACAAAGCATTTAGGCATGTGCTTAACTTTTCTCACCTAAGGAGTCCTGTAGGAATTGCAAATATTAATCACATGCTTTGCGTTCATAGCACATTTTTGTGTTTTCCTGCACTAAATGGAGAATTTTTAAATAAACTGCAGCAGAGGTCTGGGTTTTCTGCTCTAGCCACACTTGTTTTCACAGGCTACACCCAGAAAAGTAGCCAAATGTTAAGTAGTAGTAGCCCTTTACGTGTAGCACTTAATTCTCCTACAGATGTCTTACCTCAGTAGTGTTTCTGCTCACTCTCCCAGCATTTAAGATGTGCCGAAAAACTCTTTGTTTTCAAGAGTCTTTCACTTTTTCTGTTGTTAATTCTGTAACAAGTTCACTCCCCTCTTCAGAACAGTTTTAACTTAATAGGTTTTACAAAAATTGTATTAACATCTTTACTGAGTTGAATATTTATAGTATGTATTAGTCCTAAAGTGCACTAGATCATCACACTTGTGATTAAAAGGTAAATTAATTGAACTTTGCCGAAAACTTTTTCAGAGTTTCAAACAGGTGCAATCCAGCTGACAGATAAACTTTTCCTGAGCTGTATTCTCATGACCTAGTGAATAGTTTGTTATAGCTTTGGAAGTACCTCGCGATTGTACAAAAAAATAATTAGAAACTTTTTTTTTTAAAGTATTATTACTACTCTTTTGCACATTTTCTTTACAATGTGCTGTGGCAGTGAAATGGCATACAGTTGTGATTTATTAAATCTTTACTTTGATGAAATATCGTTATATTAATTAAAATCCTGGCACTCAAAACATTCTATTCAGCTACATGTTGAAATTCATGTTTCTTCAGAATACAGTTAAAATTAGGTATTATACTTTTCCCTGGTTTATCTTTCTAAGCGTGGTACAGCTTGATTTTAGTACTTTTCTCTTATTGTTTAGTCCATAAAATACCACTTTTCCCTCTGCCAAGGGTTTTATCATGAACGCCTTCTAGTTGCAGCTATGCAGGTTGAAGGGACATTTAGTGACACAATTCCATTTTTCTGCCTGAAGTTACTGCCTAAGTTATAAATGGTGTAGGAAAATGGACCAGACAAATCTGAAGTAAAAACACACCCAACTAAAAAGCTGGGTAAAGCAGATGAGACGAAGATGCATTTTCTTTCCATTTTTCAGGACACGTGGCAAATGTGATTTCAAGAAATGCACGTTTGGATTGTGTGCAGTTAGACGAATAACTACAAGTGCATGATTTCTGACGGCTTTGCAAAGGAAATTTTGATGATATGTGATATTGCAACAAGGTGAGTAACCTGAACTTCTAGTTTCTTATTCAATGCAGTAGGTCAGCATGTACCAAAACTTCAGGGTGAAATCCTGACGTTGCTGTATACACAGTATGACTTTTAGCATCGACTTCAATGGAGCTAGGGTTCCACTGAACAAAGCCTAGAGGCTTAAAGCTTATGATTTACAGATGAGTGCTATGTCTTTACAGTGCATTTCAAGCATAGGCAACCATCCTGCAGAGTGAAACCTATGATGTCTCTCTTACTTCCCTGTTCTGTATTGCCAAGGATGTGAACATGAAAAAATGCCCCCAGCTCTCATTGTTTATGCAACTTTGGCTATACCTATTGCTTCTACACCTGAGTACATAACTGTCTTTGACATCATGATCTGCACAGCAGCTGGGACTCCAGTGTTGTAAACAGTTTTGCATGTGATTAAGGGCAAGCAGGTGAATGGTAGCTTGCAGCAGGCAATATTTTTACTGTCAGAAAATTTTGAGTCAGGATGGGGAATAAGCAACAGGAACTTTTAAGCAATGAAGAAACAATC
The DNA here is from genome assembly GCF_964195595.1 of Calonectris borealis. NCBI lineage: Eukaryota > Metazoa > Chordata > Aves > Procellariiformes > Procellariidae > Calonectris > Calonectris borealis. The sequence goes on from NC_134318.1 coordinate 26,811,117, forward strand.
TGTAGTTTTCTATCCTGTTATCACCACTGTTCAGATTGCTTTCTGCAGACCTTTAAGACACACACAGATGGTAGATGTACCCCTCTCCACCTGCACCCTGCAGATGAACTAGATTGGAGAGCAAGACACTTGATGCAAGAACTTCTCTTACTTTTCTGCATAATGAAGAGCCAATCCAGATTTTAGAAGTGTCTTTATTACCAGTACTTGTTAAGTCAACTGTATTTCGTAAGTATTTGATCATCCTTTCAATTTCAGTAGCAGAGGCTTATAGTACGCATGTGTGACAACTTTAGGCTCGGGATAAGCAAGAATGCTATTTGACTTCTCTAAAATTATTTCTACTTATAATAGGTTTGAATTTGAGCCAAAATGATGTTTTTTCCAGCATATAGACAAATTCCAAATCTGTGCTACATAAAGCCAGTTTTTTTATACAATTTTTCCTGCTTCAGTCATGTTTAAATCCTTGACATTTAATAAAATAATCCTATAACTGAATGGAGCAAGTTATCAACTGGATAACCGCATTTTGTACAAAAAGCATCTACTAAAATAAAACAAAAAGCACCCAAAGGGCACATTCAGAGTAATACAGACAGTTCTAATTCTGCAAAGCTTGGCATCTCTTGTACATATCCTTACCAGTGTTGTCAACTCATGCTTTTATTGCAAGTCTCATTTTGTGCTGGGTTCAAGATTTGAGTTCTGAAGTCATGTCCAAATGTGAGACTTTTTTTCTTCAATTTTTTAAAAAAATAAGAGTAAGTTTCTGATCTTCATAATTGCAGAAGAGATTAATATGACTCCGATGAACTACAGAAGTATCAGAAAGATTATTATATGTGTTTTTTTCACATCTCAGTTTGTATTCTTATAGCTGGGGAAGGTGAAATATGAGCTTTGTGCTGCAGTAATACATTAAGAGATTTTTTTATGAGCCTGCTCTTTTTTGTAAATTTTTTTTAATCTTAAGAGAATCAAAGAATTGCAGCATTATAGCAGCAATCTTGTATCTGACATTTAATGATGCCACCTCTGACCTTCCCAGCTTCAGCAGTGTTTAGTTCTTGTTATTTTTCTCTTGTCTTTCCCTCTTACTCTCAGGGAAGAGCACACAGTCAGAGCAATACTGATTAATAGCAGAATTCACGTCCAGGCTACTATGGGAGACAATTTGTTGCCTCAAATTATAAATTTGAGATGCTTCTATTGTTTCTGCTGTCTGCTTTCCTCTCTGAGGCATTTGATCTGGACCCAGTGCAACATTATTAACATTAACTACACTTAAACTACTACCGTGAAGCAGTAAGCCACCCTTTATTAAAAAGCGACAAAAAAAACCCCCAATCCCTCTCACCCCCCCTCCCCTCCAAAAACCCACCAAAAGCCTTTGCAGCCTAGAAGCTCTTCCCTGTGAGCAGGTCCCAGGTGAAACTATGAGTTTTTTGGGGACGGATCTCTGACCACAGTGGTCTATTTACATACACACTGTGTTAAAAACAAAAACACGCTTAGATTAAATTAAGATTCAAGTAGATGAAAGAGGGTAATTTTAAGGGAAAATTTGCTTTTGTGCTTGTGTGGAAATAACAAGTACATATACCACGTGACTGTGATTTACTGTGAATTGCAGCAGTGCTAGAGTGAAAGAGGATGAGTAAAGGAAAAAAGTGATGTCAAGAATCTATCTGATATATCAGGTGTTACCATCAGAGCCCGCTCAAGGTTTGTGGACAGGAACACAGCTGTGATAAAGAGGCCACAAAGGAGGGCTTGCAACCTAAGGTTACTCCTGCTGCCTGGGGAATGGGTGAGCCAGGTGGTCGCTGCTGCTCCTGGAAGTGCATCCCCCTCCTCTACCAGGGACAGCAGCTGCCCCATCTGGGCTGGCAGCAGGGGCAGTAGCTGTAGCCAGCCCGACTTTTCCAGAGCTCTTGCATAGCCAACCATGCAGAGCCCTATTGCTTCTCCAACCAGCCTACCGACCGCTTCGTATATACCTAGAATTAGCTCTTGTTAAAACCATACTTTTTCTTTTCCTTGAACTGAACCATCATGGTCACTCTTCAAGAACAATTTTAAACAATGTTTATATGTGCCTTTTATGTACGAGAGCTGTATTTCTAGAATTCAATATGGTTGCCCTGGAAACACTGCAGATACTGTGTACTAATTAACTTTTAAAAGTACTTAGTACTTTTGTCATCAACGACCCATGTAAAGAAAGGCATCTGAATGAGAAAATTGCATCCAAATGGAAGTTCAATGCAAATGAGCTATTGCATAAAGAAAAAGTGTGCTAAATAGCTAATTGGTTTAAATAGATGTTTGACTGGAAACAGCGAATGGGATATTCATTTGACAAGGACGCAGAATTACTGGAATTTCTTTCTGTGTATAAATACACATGAATATTTTATGATACTCATATGCACGTGACATCAATATGCATGCTGTTTAGCACTTCTTACTGGAATAAGGATGTTAGGTAATGCTGGGGTTCGTATTATGGGACTCAAACACAGGAGGACTTAGCGTTTTTATGGGAATTCTAACTATGATGTCTGACCAGTTGGTTCAAGGTGGAGCTCAAATTAAAACTTAATTGCTGCAGGTAGCCTAAACAGTGGCCTGAGGTGAAATACACACACCCAAACAATAAGCCATGATCATTCCCAAAGAATATGTAAGAAAAATGCATTTTACCCAAATACTGTTTTTCAGAGCTACGAACACAACCTCCTGTTGGAGGCCAGTTCTGCAACTACTTTGTGATACTCTTAATACTGATGACAAGTCTGCATGTCGCAGTCTGGACTGAAGCTCTTTACATACACTGAAGTACATCTCTCTAAAATAACATGGTCCCATCACTAAAGTACTATACACTATGCTAGCAATCTGAACTTCCCCAAATTGATAAAACTAGGATTGGCATTTCAAACTTACTTTTTGAACTTGTTTATTATCCCACTTTCATTTTTCTTGATGTCATGCACCATCTTTTGAAGCTTCCTGTAAGATATTAAACAAAGCCAGCATTAAAATTACCATGTGGTTGAACACCCATTTATATAAATTAAGAAAAATGCAGGAAATGCATTTCTAGTAATATTTCACACATCAAAAATACTTAATGTATGTTTAATAAGTAGTTTAGTTGCTAAATCATTTGTATATGAAGCTTCCCTCCCTTTTAACAGAGCTCTTTGGCATGATTTGTGTTATCCTTCTCCTTAATACAATTACGTGCAGTTTAAACAATTTAGAAGTACACGCATCAGGAAAGAACATCATTGCCTAAATTAATAGTTTAGAATATTCCAATGTTAACATTTTGTTCAGAACTGACTTTACAACACTCCACGGCTATAATGGGAATGCCCTTTCATTTCTGACATTACACAAGTCGTTTTATCAGTGGACAGTTTACCTCATTCCCATAGTGTTTGCAGTTATAATAGGAGGAGGAAAAATGATACGTTCTCAGGCCCATGCCATCTAAGAAACCATTAGAGTATCTGTGACTCTGAGCTGTAAAAACTTTTGATCTCAGGACTCTAGTTACATGGACTGATATCTGGAATCAAAGATTGTTTTTATTCATCAGCTGCACTGATCTCATTAAAATTTTACTTGTAATCAAGGCAATTTAAGTTAAAGATCTCATTTTCCACTCAGCAAGTATCATTTAGAAACCCACCTCCCTTCTCATTTAAAAAACCCACACCACTAAAATCAAGTCAATATCAGCTGAAACCTGTTGGAAGTCTGGTCATACCAGAAACTTCTACAGAATGCATACATATTTTTAGTTTCTTCACACAGTGTATGTTCTTCCTGTTCACCTAAACGAAGTATCTTTTATTGGACCTGAGCTGAAGATTTTATCACAACCAATAAAGGAAAGCAATGATTTTTTTCAAAACGGGGTTAAAAAAATTTTGCCTTCCATTCTTCATTATAAGTTGTCTATGTCATTCCACGTTTTAGTCTTGCCTACCTCATCTCTGATGCACGATCAGGCCACCAAAAGACTCTTGGAAGCTTTGCTTACAAAGGCAAGTACAAACAAAGTATTCTTTCCCTTTTTTAAAGCTTTCTTTAAACTTTAAACCTTATTATGCAGGAGGTTGAGTAACGTATAGAGTTTTGCTAAAAAGAAACTCTCTTCCACCTTCACCATTAGTAATTACAGCTGCCTCTTAAAAATTAAAATAACTTTTTCAAAGGAAATTGGAATGAGATGAGAATTAGCTAAACAAAAAACAACTGCACTAACATTATGTGATCATTTGTCTGCAGTCTGTGGTTCAGGCTGAGCAGACATGCAGCCACTCAAGGCATCAGGTAGCGGTAGAGCGTTAGGCTTACGCTGAGAGGGACCTTCCTACTTCTGCTACTGATTTTAGAGCAATTGTGGTAGTTAGTGGCAATCAATCCCACTTTATGAGACTTGCTTAAAAAGGACAGTTAAATAACTGAGTACTTGTCAGTTTTTGGAATCCTGAAATAAATAACGAAGCTTAATTTTAGTCTTAATGTTTATTAACAGAACAGAAAAATCTGATCCTTTCACTATGTTGGCTGGAATTGAAGGATATTCCACATTTTCAGCAGCTCTGTAATACAACAACATGGAGTATTCTACTCTGACAGACTAGAGGTCATGGGTCTGATACTTAAAGAATATTCCTAGAGCCTAAATCTTTGCCCAATTTTACTTAAAAAACAATTCAACCTGTTCTTTTTAGGTTCTCAACTCAGCAAAAAAAGAATCATGAGAATAACTGACAAATAATTCACAAGCACATCTTTAGCTTTTGCTCAAAACTCATACTATAATTTGCAGCAAAAGGATATAGTGTAACCGGCTGATAGAAAAAAAAATACTTATAGATGCAAGAAACAGGTGCACAGCAAAGTGTTTCGAGATTTCCTGCAACAATGCACTACATCTATGAGAATAGCTTGGATTATTCTCTAAACTAATCAGATACATTAAATCTGCAAATCCGGGGTGAAGATCTCAGAAGAACTTCTGCTTTTCTCTGGGATTTGATTTTCCCTCCCCCCCCTTAATAGATTCAGCTTCTGGTTATGCTTGAAACATCACAAATAGCCATCTTCTGCAGTTAACTGTTTCTGTCTTGTGCCCCAGCTGGCACCTGCCAGTGTCTATAAATGAAAAGTAATGAGGAATGAAAAGAATGAGAGGAGATTTAAATGGTTTAGCTCCAGTTTGTGGAGAATGGTTGTTGCAAGCATTTTTGTCCTTTTCAAAAAGGCTTGTGCCAGCCTTTAATTACAAATGCATGTAAACATCAGTTATTTTTCTTCCAGTATTTATTGTTTGTTAGTGATAGGACCCAAACAAACAAATCTAACTGTAGATTTAGAGCTGAATATTGCTTATTACTCATCTGACATTCATATATCTTTACAATGGTAAAATTATGGCTTTATTTTGAAAAAAGGTGTTTCATTTTTCACATCACTGATTTTATTTTATATTGGCACTTTGGTCTTTAACCTCGCCTCCCCCCCCAATAAAACCCACCCCAAAATTTATAACTATGAGTACCCAGAACAGTTTGCTTTTCATTTGATCATATTTAGGTGAACTGATTAGACTATCATGGGTGTTCCATATACACTGAATAAGGCTATAGTTTAAAGAGCATTTTAATACGTATTTCCATTTTTAAAAAAAAGATGCATTTAAATTAGAGATAATCACATGCGCTCCTACTGGTGCGATAAGTTATTTTTCCCATGCAGATGGATTAAAATCAAAACATTCCTATTTTTGCATAATCAAATTTCCTAAAAATCTCTGCCGCTTTTATTCTTCATTCTTTTTCTGGAGCCTCTTCATTTTCTAATTACAGATTGTGATAAATTAGGGAGTATCTAATATGTATTTGTGCAAATTTTTTAATATTTAAAGTTACGTAGCTCTTGTAGGAGTTGCTAGAATACTTAGTTTGTTGCCGCCAGACAACTTAACTTGTATCAAGCCTGTGAGAGTAAGCCGAAAACCAGTGCACTGTATAGTGGTAAGTGTAGGAAGTCATCAAGCATGGATGACTTCCAGTTCAAGTGGAATCCCCTTTGACCCATGAAGTTGAACAAGCTGCAAAAACCAGTCTGTCCAGTTAGCTAGAGGCTGAGATTTCTTGAGATGCCAGCCGATATAATAGGCTACAACTGACAAGTTTTACAAAGAGCTGTCTATCTGGGTTGTGATTTTAGAGAGACAGTAGAAAAGATGAGATGCAGATAGCAAAGCCTATAGCAAGAGGATTCTCCAAATCTTAGGAGTCTCAAAGCCAAGCCCAAAGGCCGTTCCAGAGTAATGAGGAAAGTGAAGCTCAGAAGGGCATTTATACACTTAACATTTTGCCTGGATCTGCGAATCTGACTAGCTCTCAAATACTTTTTGTCTGGCTCTCAAATACTTTTCTTTAGTTAAGACAATACTCCAAGTAAAGAGGTTCATTGTGGGAGGAACTTAGAGCAGCAGCGCTGAGAGTACCCAGGAAATGGAGGCTACCATGGTTGAGGTACATAACACAACCTTCTTTCTTCACAACACATCTGAGTCAGGACCTCATTACCAACTAATGTTTATTCTCTAGTTGTTCTCTTGGGATGAGCAGATAATAGAAACATTCAAGGACCTCAATCAGCTAATACTGTAAATTAAAATAATAAGTAATGCTAGTTTTACCTTGCATTGCTGTTAATTAAAAATAATTAAGAGGTCAAACTTAAAAGTTGTTTCTTAACTACAAGTACCAACTCTTCGTTCAAGTTGGTTGAGAGCTTTTTATGTAAAATCAGGCTTGCAGATTGCAGTCTGAAAACACTTTTCAGCAATAGATAGCTATTTTGAGATCCAGTTTAATTGTGACAGGTATGGACTGGATGGGTCCCTTTGACCAGGAGCTCACTGCACACAGAATAGATTTTCAGACTTCTGCAAATGAGGAGTTTGGAAGTCTTGGCTCTAGGTGCTTCTAAAAAGTTTTAGGTTTCTAACAAATACATTAGAAATTCTACATGTTGGAGGGAATAACAAAAAAAGACTGTTCAGTGAATCCTAAAAGGAAACACTTTTTAGCCCTGTGTTGCTATTTTTCATATCTTATCAATTTTGACCTCCAGCAAATCAGGATTATCAGATGTATTGACAAAGGGGTCACTAGCTGTGATACATATGTAAAGGAAGGCAGAAAGGTTGACCATTGCAAATACAATACACCCTGAAAGAAGGATTTGCTGTGTCACAAAACACCTAGCTGTGCTTCAAGGACTGGCAGAGCTGCCTTGAGAGAAAACAAAATGAAACAAAACCACCCTCTCTTTGATCTGGTCACAGCTCAGCGTATGAGGAATGTATGTCAAGTGAAGGGCGATGGGTGAGCCTGGCCTGTGACACATCCACACTCTCAAACATCAGCTGGAAGCTTATGGCTCTTTTGCATACAAGCTATCCCACAAAAGCTTTCCAAAGTTAAAATAATTTTAAAAAAGAGAAAAATATAAATAACGTGAAGAATAAAGTGTGTAATAAGCTTTCAACTCAGATGTCAGCTGAGGCACAGAGTCCCCAGAATCGAGAAAGAAGAGTCTGTCTTAATTCCAGACAGATCTGTGTAATAAGGACTTCTCCCACCATTTAGACTAATTTTTGAGAAGTTGTATTTATCAGTATTATAAATCTGTAAAGACATTTACAAATGTATATTATGTAAATGCGTATATTATGGCTTAGAGCAGTCGGCATGAATGGCTCCTCAGTGGCCATGGCCTCCCCCTGCTCCTAGGGACAGAGAGGGATCTCCTGTGTGCATGAACAGCACGGTTCACCGGCTTGTGCACAGCGAATCCAGTACTTTGGACCTTCAGCACACACTCTGCTTGTCGGTATTCTAGCTGTACAGCTGCCTACGCCACGTGGCGAGGGACAGCCCGTAGCAAGTGACACCCCTCTGCTGTAAGAATATATTACGTGGTCTCCGGAGTGGGAAGACTGGGCACAGTTGCTTCAGCGCATCTGGCTGTGAGCACAGATGTGTGCGCTCACAGTTGGGAGTAGTGCTGATAATGTTTTTGGAAACAGGGCTGACTGCAGTGTCAGTAGGGAGTGGTGGCAAAACAAAAACCAGTTAAATGAATCACAGGAAGTTTTCTCTATTACAAGCATACTTGTTTGTTTATCTGGAGGACTAGAATTATACCTCCTTAAATTTCTAGTGCTTACAGGACTGTCTGAATTATCTGTTCTGTCTCTTGAAAAATCCCTATCTGCGCTCTGGGACCAGTTTCATTAGTTAAAAAAGGGCAGAATTTTGAACAAGATATATTCAGACAGAAGGTCTGCAAGGGAAGCTTTGTAAGCAATATTGACACATTCCGTATTAAGTGACCTGCATATTCCTTCTCCTCCTCCTAACATCAGTTAGATCTTTAACTGATAAAGTTGAACTGGTTTCAAAATAATAATAATTTAAAAAAATCATTACGCTGTAAATCAGTCAGTTTGCACTCCAGTTTCAGTTCTTATACCTGTTTGGGTACATCTGTTTCTCACCGACAGAGCACCCTGTAGTTCTGTGTCTAGAAAGTCCCATTTTCTTAAGATCATTAAAGTAAGACTGTAGGTAGGTGTAGCCCTCATTTTTGTCTTGAGAAAGGCAGCATAACAGATCATGTAAAAACAAAAAGCAGTTATTTCTTGTTTTTCAGGCAAATTCAAATGCTTAGCATTGGAAACCTAGAATGGGATTTAGTAAATACAAATTTAGACTTAAAACAGAAACATCCCCCAAAAAACCCATCTGCTTCAGCTATAAAGTTTTACAGAAAAGAACCACAAAAAAGAAAACAAAGTGAGGAAGAGTATAATGGGATTTGGAGAATAAAAGCTAAGTTATTAGAAGATGAAAAACAAAGTTAAAGAGCAGAAAAATAGAAATTACTACATCTACCTCTGTTACTTAAAAAACCACATTAAACCGTGAAACTAAAGAAGGAACAGCGTGCCCAGCCCCCTCCTTTACTGCTTCTCACAGCACGATTATTCCACCACCTTCTCCCCAGCTGGTCTTTATTTTGTGTTTCTATTAGCTTTTAGTTTTATAAACAGGTGTGCAGGTGACCAAATTAAGAAAGAAAGTTATTGTTTCTGGGCAAAGGGGAAGACTCCTACTTGCTGGGGGACAGGGGGAAACCTGCTCATCTAGCAGGGGATTTGTAAAAGTACCACTTAAGATTCTGAAAAGCTTGAAGCTCTTATCTTGGACTATCTTCTCAAACTAAATTAACAAACGAGAAGTACTGCCCTTCTTGCAGTAGGCTTCCATTAACGCAGTGCTTCTGACACAGTCTTTGTGGAAGAACATGGATCTCAGTGAACTGGGTAAGTGTCTTCATAAGCTGTAATTTTGTATTACTTGCCAGTTTTGTGCATCTAAAACAACCCAATTAATTATATACAACAACTCCCCCCACCTTCCACTGCCCTTCTAATTGCTCAGTAGAAAGCAAAAGGAAATTCCCAAATACAGAAAGCACCTAATTCCTCTTGTTAGGCCTCCTTCAGGTGCTTCAGATCTCCACATGCATGCATCCTTAAATCATAGGGATGCTACCTGGAACAGTGAGAGTGGAATTCCCTTGCAAGGAAATGCAGGCTGGCATCAGCTGGCTGGGTTGGAGCTGGTGTTTTCTATGGCTGTTACGTGTGTATAATGCATAAAGACATACTTGAATTCTTGAGGTGCAATCAGATAAACTGCTTCAGTTGCTGCTGGTCTAGGATAGGGGGTTACTGCCCCTCATCCATTCTGGGGGCTTATCCCAGCCCACCCCCCGGCAATGCTTTTCATGATGTGAGAGGAAGAAGTTTGGAGCTGGAGGTGGTAACCTGGTAACCTGTGACAGCAAACCATCAGTTCAAGGCATCGAGCCTTTGATCTTTATCTGTAAAGCTATCTCAAAGCTGTGAAGAAAAGTTGAAAGAGGCTTGCTTATGGGGAGAAGTCAATTACAGACACCTATCTGAGAGGAAGAAGAAACAGCGAATTGTCTTCTGCGGTGTTCATGAGATGCACAAGAGGAAAGGACTATGAATAGTTTAGTTTCGTCAAGAGTGTTGATTTTTTTTTTTTAAAAGTCTGAATAACATCCTATTATGCTCACTTTTCAGTCATCCACTATTTTGTCTAAAGGCAACACCCATAATTAGAGCAGGTGTGTGTTTACATGGTACACACAGAAGCACAGAAAGGCTAAATATTGATTATACTTTTTGTCTTCATATGCCCTCTACATAATCTTCACAAAGAGGCTGTCAATCTCTCTTGTACTACTAAGTACTAACATAGACTGAGTAAGTGAAAATACATAGCATGTAAAGGCATAATATATCTTTGACACAAATCTGTCCTAACGTGAAATTAAATAGTATAATTACTTTGAGGTGACTGGCAATTCTGTGCATTGAAAGAGCCTATGCAGATTTATTGGTGGGGCTGAGACAACTGAAGCCCTGTCAATGACACCAACTACTTGGTGCGACTGCTTCCTCATTTTAGAGGAGGGCTGAGGCTTGTTCTCAGTATGTATGGACAGTATATTAATACCAAAGATTTCATATGTTTACATTGTACAGTATTTTTTGCATTACTTTTTTCTTTTATTTAGCAGAGAAGAGTAGTAGACCTGGTTCCTTTCTTTACTGCTTGTGGGGGCTTCACAGATGTTTTTGAGTATCAGAAAGCAGTGATGGCCAGGCACTTTTTAGTATAGCTTTTTAAATATAGATACTTAATAAAAGCTGAAGGCATTCAGGTTTGGACCCCTCTTCCCTCTTATCCAGCTTGCTCTCCCCTTTCTCCCAACCGAATAACAGTGATACTGTAAGTAGTACAGAGAATAATTAGCTGTCATGATATGCTAAGTAAGTATTGCACATCACTTCTTGACACAAAAAGTTAAAAGATGTTTTCTGTTCTGTAACTGACCTGCTCTGTTCTGAGTCTTTTTGGTTAACTGATCCCTTTTATGCACCAGCTGTCAGGATGTGAGCTGATGCATTAAAAACCAAAAACCCATACAGAAGCTACATTCACAAGGCTTACTCAATTTTTCTCAAAGGTTTGCAAGCAGCAGAAGGAAACTAAATGCATTAGGTTACTCTAAAATACTGTGCCACTTAAAACTAACTGACCGCTGTACCTCCCTGAAGGACTAGTACCCTACAGCCTGGTAGGTGAAGGACAGCAAGGACAGAAATTTAAGAGAGTAAAGTGGTTTTTATATTTCACCAAAAAGAGGAAACACAAAGTTATTGCAGGGAAGCGAATAAAGACAGGACTTGGTATGGACCCAGAGAATTATCAGCTGTCAGTGGTAACATTACTTTTAGTCACAATTCTACAAGCATTTTTGAAAGGTGAGAGAAAATTTCTGTCATTCCTGCAGGCACGTAGATTGAGTGTGTTACAGTCACATGAAGGACATGACAGTAAATGAAAAAGTAAGAAAACAGAGTGAATTGAACACAGAAAGCTGAAGGCTTAATTTTGATGTGGTGTTCCAACAGAGCAAGTTCTTCTGTTTTTCCTCCTCTTTTACCTCTTCCACAAATTTCAAATCTGCCATTTTAGTTCTGGTCACCTTTTGAAGGACATCGAAAAAGTCTATGGCTAACTATGTAATGGGCTTGACCAAGATGTAGCCAGATATTTAAGCACACGTCTAACTTCAACTACTTTAAAGTTAGGTAAGTACTTAAATTTTGTGTTAACGTCTTGCTAACGTGGGCACATAAGCACTGACATGAGATGAATAAATTTACTTCATGATCTGAATGCAGTATTCATCAGTGTCTGTGTTATTTAAGATTGCTACTAAAATACATTTCTAATGCAGTGAAAACTTTGTGAGCTCAATAGTTTGAAGGCAAGGTGCCATGTGCACTAGAGAAAAGGGAAGCTTTTCTAAACAGCTTCTTAACTCTTCTCCTTAAACCAAAAGTGCATTTATATGCATAATGGTCTGCATTTGCTCTACCAAATAGTGCTCTGACAGCCAAATAAAACAGTGCAGAGCTTCTAGATATGGCATTAAACTTTAAACACCCCCATTAGCCTACTCCTAGAGACAAAATAACCCCAGATATCTTTATGCTGCCCAATACTCACAAGTCACTAAGGTTGGTTCCAAGGCAGTAGCTTTTATGTATATAGGTTCTAGATACACTGAGTAGATGTAAGAAGTTAAGAGAATCACTGATTTTAGGATTTTTATAAATTTGCATTGCTTTTTGTAGAGCCAAAATTTGTCTTAAAAAAGTATTGCATTATTGGTTCTGTTCATACTTGCTCAACATGAATAAGCGTAAAGGAAAAACCCCCATAACTGGACTTTTAGTATGGTTTTTAAACTGTCCTTTATGGCCCAGTACTTCCTTTTCCATTCTCTGACAAGATTTTTCCCTCTCTCAGGCAGTTTCTCTACAGGAATGCCTGTTGGAAGGGGACAGGAACTCTCTCTTGTTCCTCTCTAAAGCCTAACTTTTTTTTGACTTTCAAATTTTTTCTTACCTATTAGCAACTGAAGTATAGCAACAAATTTCGTCTGTGTATTTTTGCTCAAGTCATGTAATGCTTGTAGCAAAAATTGCTGATATTATATTTTATGCCTTTAGCATTAAATTATTATAAATTATTAAACTGAATGCCTTTAGCATTAAATTCCCTTTAGCTGAAGTGATTTTACCACCTGTTTAGAGTCAAAATCATAAGGGTACAGGGAAATGGACATATTTTGACACATCTGATGAAGACTAACAAACCCTGCTGTACTTGGGCTGAAAGTGTTTTTGCTCAATATACAGAAGCTTCATATCCACCATAGATGTGGTGTGGCACTGGCAGGGATCTAATAGAGGTTAACTCATGGATCTGTCAGTTTTGTTTATTTTGTATCAAAGTCTATCAAGTTTTGTTAGAACTTTGGAGAAGTATTTTGGTCCCTAGCATTATACGGTCACTTTAATGGAGCCCATGTGGGCTGCCATTGAAAGGGGAAATTCTGCTCTTCTTTGCCCTCGGTGCTTACCCAGCTGTGATGAATCACGGAACTTCCAGATGGGAAACTAACTTCTTTTTTCTTTTGCCAATTTAGATATCAGCAGGATCAGATCCAGCTTCATCACATGGTCATGGGAACTCTAGTGACAGTGTGAGGGCGGAGACGAGTGGCAGGGCGAGCAGGGGCGTTGGGAGGGGGGGAAGAATGGGACCTACTCTTTTGCCAGCAACTCAAACTTTTGCTAAGTTAAACTGGCCATGTAACTACAGCTTCAGTAGCACTTAGCTGCCTCTGTGCTTCTTGCAGAGATGCCTATAGTGTCTGTATTTTAAAACATGAAGGAATCATTTAGCCATATAGCCACTTGTATTAATAGCCTACTTCACCTAGTTGCCCCTGCATTAAGCTTGAAAAATATATACTCATGTTTTTCATATTATTGCCTCAGGATGCATTATTTTATTTCTTTCTAAAGTATTTACTGTGTAGTATATAATTTATGTTGAGGTCATAAACCTGTAGCATTGCATATCTGGCTTTGCTTACGTCTGGAAAATGAACTTGTCCAAAATGTATATACTAACAGATTAGGAATAAAGACACTAATAGAATTTCCAAGCTTCTTTTACTCCTCAGTCATTTACTATGGCCATCACAAAAAAAAAAACCAAACTTATTTACACAGTATGTAAAGTCCTCCACAGTCTACCAAAAATCTAAGATGGTTCCCTAGAGTCAAATGAGAAAATATTGTCACTTTCAGCCATTCTTTTCCATCAGTTTTCCAATTCTCTTGTCTGCTGAGTGCATAAAATCAGTGATATTTGCTTTCTAAAAGAGATAATTGCTTATCTATCATATTGTAACATCCTTTAGGGTATTCAGACTATAAAAGATATTATACAAACTAAAATCAGTCCTCTAATGCAGCAATCATTTTAAAAACCACATAAAATGTATAAGAAAAAAACTATGTAGTGAGCAGATACGTTCTTTCTTTTCTAATGATCAGGGACTTATAAATCATCTGCAAAAGATGATTTAGCCATCTGAAGATGGCTAAAAATTACTTTTATCCGATTCCTGCAGTCAAATTCTACTTATGAAAGAAGTAGTTTTGAGGTATTTCCATTAAATACATCAAATAGAGCGGGTCACAAGTTTCCCTCATTGCAGTCTGCATACAGTAATGTGTTAGAGTGGAAGCACAGTTTAATCCTGAACTATATGGGTCCAACAAACTAAAAGGAAACATTTTTTAAATGTCAAAAATTTCAGTTAACGTAACATCGTTAACATTAAGTAAAATGATCTCAACTCTACAAGTTGTCATTTTTTCAGTTTCTGTTCTGCATATAATTGAAATCTTATTTTTCCCTCTAGATTTGGTCACAATGCTGGAACTGCCTGCAGTGTTGAAATTCAAGATTTCACTCATCCTATAAACAGAAAGCAAAAACAATGGAATTCTTAGGATATTTAAAAATGTTTCAATTATACCTTGTCTGGCCTGTTACAACCCTGAATATGGTTTGTCAGGATTTTTGATCAGGTTAAATGGTTTTCCAAAACTAAATTCACCAAAAGCAGAACTAAAACTTGATTCCATTAGTCTTGATTAACTTTTTCGCTGTTGACTTACAAGAGCTTTTCTTCCCAAGACTATCAGACAGCTCTCAGACAGATAATCAAATAGCAGAGGCATTTTCCAAGGTGAGAAAGGAAGCTACTAAAACCAACACTTATTTTCAAATAAAGAGCTATTTATAGCAATTTCTACCAATGTGGGAACTCTTTTTCCCCCTCTTGATAATCTAATGTTTTTTTTCCATATGCTGACACAAGCCATAACAGCGCAGAGGGCTTTTTGCAACGTCATGATTGTCATATTTGCCTTCCAAAAGAAAAGCATCTATCACATTATAATGTAGTGTGCGGTATGTAGGTTTTGAATGATTCTGTTAAACATAAAACCGTTTTGTTCTGGGATCAACATATCACTGGGTACCTGCAATGTCATATTATGATTTAATATCTAGCACTCTGCACAGCTGGATGGGGTATAGTTTTAAACTAACAGTGAAAAATAGTTATGCCAAGTTTGCTAGAATGTTTTATTTTTTCCATGGCCAAGAAAATTAAATTTATTGGGTTATTTGGTTGGCTATTGGTCATTTATTATTTGACGTTAAAAAAAAAAAACCCGCTAGCCTTTAGATCCAATCTATATTAGCTGAATGGCTTTTGCTGAATAGCTGACAGTCACAGGCCTAACATGATGCCATTTGTGACTGCTATAGTTGGCAAATGCTCCTACTGTGGACAGTTATTTTGGCAAAACTACAATGTCACTAGAAGACCTAATTTTATTTGGAAGAGTGTGCATATGAGGCAGTGGTGGAATAAGATATGCCAGTAATCGAACAATTTTGCCAGCACAAGTAGAATGAAACTATAGGTACTATATAAGCATAGCTGATCTTGTGAACAGACTATACTCTTACACTGCAGCCTACATACAGAGGTTAAACCAGGGCTCTTCACCGTTGTTTCAATAATACACCACATAATTTCGTCCACATTGCCATATTTTCATTTAAAACATAGGTAGATCACACTCACATTTAAACACACTTTTCTATAAACAGCATCTTAGGCAGGAAATTCTGTATGAGAATAATTTACTATGTGGCAATTTAGGTTTAAAAAAAAAAAAAAAAGTAGTGTTTTTTGGGGGTTTTGGTTTGGTTTGGTTTTTTTTGATGAAGAGGGCAGCTTGGAGATCGGTCCAGGCAGGACGATATAGTTGGAATGAAGGATGATAAGTGAGAAACTTTGAAGGGTTTGTTATTACGAAATGCTTGTGTGGAGAGAAGGGAAGAAAGGAGGACAAATATAGATGGGGTGGAGGCTATGCTATGCCAAAGCAAGGGCAGAGGGAGAAGCAACAGGAGGATTCGACGGCAGAAGTTACACTGGGGGTGAAAGAAGGGATTTTTACAGCGGTATTTGGGGAAGTTTGCATTTCGTATCTCATTCCATTCCAAAGTCCAGAGGTGAGAGAGATTCATGAACTGTTTAAGCTGACAGAAAGCTAGAGGAAATAGAGATTATACAACTTTATCATTTAATTACAATCCCATTCTTTGTATGGCAAACTGGACCTAACAATCCTACAGAAGGAACTTTTGTTTGTACTCATCAGCACGGCAAACATAGCAGGTGACCTCCTTTTCCCCCCCACTTCCTGTAAAATTTCAACTTTAAAGACTGCATACCATTGCACTGTGATTTCATGTGACCTTACGTTCAGCCTACATTTTGTTGGGCTGAAATGTGGGTGCGCCACAAAAGCTGCTGTCATGACAAAGCGTTACTGCACAGTGGAAAGTTGTCAGGAGAAGCTGGAAGCTGAGACAGAAGGCTGCTGGAGGTGGCAATGGGTGGTGTCCCAGAAGACCTTGATGGTTGTTATGTCCTTAGGTCCTGAGGGTAGAGACAGATTAGACTTTTGCTAGAAAGAGAAGAACAGAGCAGGTAGAAGAGCAGAAGCGAGGGGCCCATGACTTGTGAAGAAGAGATAGCAATGAGCAACTAGAAGGGGCTGGTCTGGAAAAGTCTCCTATGTGGAACAGTTCTGATTTGGGCCTTTAGACCAGTGAGCAGTGTATAAGTAACTGGGCATTTGCATAGCCTGTCCTCCAAAGTCTATTTAACTAAAAAGGGGAAAAGATGTTAAAGTTGGATGTGGACTTTGGTGCCCAGTTCTGTCATGGGGAGCATTCTCTAGCTTACTTTGAAACTGCAGTTTCTTTCCTGCTTGAGTTTATTTTTGTTCTTTTGTCTTGTTCAAGTCCATTGACGCAATAAACTATGTTAAAATTTGACTTGAAAAAACCGATAAAGTTTCTAAGTCTGTTTGCTACAATTAACTATTAACAGGAATTAGTAGAACTACTGTAATAAAATATTTTCTTACAGTGCAAAACTAATGTTCAGATATTCCCCATTCATTTTCTCAAAAAGTAAGTATTCCCTATGATAAAACATCTTATACATAAAAGGTATCAGTTTACAGTTAACTATCGTTTCACTCCTAAATGCTTATACACTTTCAAGAGGAAACAGCACCAGAAAATCCTCTGGTAAAGAAAAGACCTAGTAGTTACAGTCAAGCTATCGCTATCAGTAGAAAGTTAGTGAAGACCATAAGTACGTTCAAATTTGATAGACAACTAACAGACATTCAGGCCTTAAGGAAACCTCTTGATTTTAACAGAAAATTAAAATTAAAATTTTAATTTCAGGCCTCTTGATTTTAATAGAATTAGGACTTAAACCCTCCTGTTTAGCAAGGGATGTTAAAACAAAATATTGCAAATAAACTGATAGACTTGTCTAACTTGAGAAAAAAAGTCAGTTGATTTTTTTCACTTGCTTTTCATTTGGGAGTTATGGTTGGAGATAGTGATTTTAAGGGTTTTTTTTGGGGAAGAACTGCTGCAAATTAAGGAAGTCATCTGAAATGAACATGAAACTGCACTCTTGGAAAAGTCTGTTTGCAATCTGGAAGTTGTTGGCTGCACGACCTTAGGCAAGTGAAAGCATGTGGTACGCTTCTGGTTCATGCCATGGTTTGCCCCTCATGGCAGTGGTAATGGTGATGATGCCTTTGAAAAGGACTTTGTGATATACAGCTAAAGACAGAATGAGCAGAGGGTCATTATTAAGGTTTGTGGTCATAACAAAAAAATGCAGCAAGTCTGAAGAGATGCTATAAGAGAGTCATATATAGTAGCTAGAAATTATTTAAAGACCAGGAATCATAGACTCATAGTCTAAGGAAGTTGAACCACAAAAGAATCTGCAAGTTTAGTGCTATATCTTTTGAGTGGCTAACTTCCTGTTACTTTTGCAGCCTACCATCCCTGATTATGAATGCATCTATTTATGTATACATTTGCAGCATATATTTTTTTTCTGAAGTTCAGGCTGAAATCAAGGCACACTAGAGCCTGCCCTGGCAACGTGGCTATCGCTCATGTATTCACTCCACACTTTAGAAAACCATTCAAAGTACCAAATTATTTGTATGCACCACAAATTAATTTATCTCATGATAAATAACCAAGCCTTGGAATTCATTTTTCCTGACTATATGGAAGCAATTAGAACACACGATGTACTCTGCCGGAATACTTGTATAGTATTGTGCATGCCTTATAACAAACACTATATAAAAATAATACTGGAATTCCATGAAGTTCCAGCATTCCTATCCAACTGATATTAGAGTTGAGTGACTTAACTGCAAACAAAGTCCATACCACAACATGGTAGTTAAAGAGGCACATAAGAATACTTATAGTTTTTATTGTTGCAATAAACAAACAAATGGAATATGTTAAGAATTCAGATCTGACACATAAGACTTGCTAATGCAACAAAAAGCTAGGTCTTGTAGGCTCAAATATACCCATGGAGAATAGCTGAGCTTAGCAAAACCACATAATATCTAGTTTTTCAGGTCTACATTTAAAAAATCAAAAGCGCTACTCTCAGACACTGACTCAACAGCAGTGCTACTTAAAATTTCTGCTTTGTAGCAGCAAAAATTAAAGAAAGCTGTCTTTAGAAAAATGTGAACTATAATTACACCAACTGAAACTATGTTTGGTAGGAATATTTCTTGGCATTGCATCTTGGTATATGGAGGAAGGTAGGTTTTTAATGTAACCATTTCATTCATGTAACATTCAGTACAAACTGTGAACCACTTATGTGTCTTCCATGCAGATAGGAGGCTACATTAGGAAGTCAACTGCACTGTCAAGTCACATAGTGCAAGGGGGTATTTGCTGTTTCAAAGAAGGAAGAAAAGGCTGCTGCCATCTTACACTGATCTCTTCCTATATTTGCACACCTCTCCTAAATTTATACTATGAATGTGTACACATGGAAAGATCTGCCTTGAGTTTTTAAAATCCTGATACTGTAGTAAGACAATGTAGCCAAATACCCAGGTTTCTGTCTAAGGAGGTATTTCGACTCATGCTCAAATCAAAGCATGCATGCACTTCCACTGCGTGTAGTGAGAATGCTCACACATTTGAGAAAAGTGTGCTCCCACGTTCCTTGCACAACTAGGGTGAACTGGCCATGAGGAGGAGCTTTTAATACTTCAAGATAATACAGGAAAGCAGAGCTACCTCCTCCTCTTCCTTATTTTACAACAATATTAAAACTTCGGACAAGATGAAGAGTGTCAGCCAGTGTAAAGATGCAGCAGGGCCGTGATGGCTGCCTTTCTGGTTTAAGGCTTTTGAATCCGTTCACAAACAGTTGTGGACCATTATAACCCTCACATGTAGACCGCCTCAGTATACTTGAAAGTAATCCTGCTTTAATTGTTTGCAAATATGCAGAAGATGCATCCCAGCTACAATTTTATCACAGCAGTGTGTTTTATTTCTTTACATACCAATAACTGTCCTGATGGCATCAAGCTTTCCATCGTATCACTCAGCTTATTACCCTGAGATAGCTAGTTCAAACCAACATTGAGCCCTGACACCATTTAGACCATTTTAGACTATTTAAGGTGATAAATTGCAGGCAATGAGGAAATTCACTGTCTTCTTCCCCCTGCCCATTGAGCCTTCTGCAGAGCTCTTGCCTGGGCTGTAGGGTGCAGCCTGATGTAGGATGTAGGATGCAGGCTTTTATTAGGTGTGCCTGGCTGAGGAATATAAGGGTCATTGCAGCTCTTCAGGTACACACACCCCCCTGCCAATATTTCAGCAGTATGAAAAGAGTAGATACCAAGAAATGCCATTCCATCAAACTTAGCTTTACAAGGGATTATTTTGATTTACATGAAGGCTTCTGGAGAGAGGGAGAGAGACTTGAGAATGGTTTATAAATTACTAGCAAGTGCTTAAGTTCGAATTTTTTAGGAGAAAATATTTTTCAGTATTTCTTATTTTTCAGGGAAAGAAAAAGCTTCTATGCTACTTTAATCTGAAACAGGACTTCTTTTAACTATTCAGAAAAAAAAAAAGTCACAATGAAAAAGCCTTGAGGTGCCAACTCCACCAGCACATCAGTCGAGTCACACTAAAAATACTTCAGTAATGGTCAGCTTCTGCTTTTTTTTCTCTCAAACCCTGTATTTAACATTGTTCTCCTTCACTTAGGAACATTTCCCGTTTTCCAGTTCCCTGTATTCCACCAGTTCTTTCGAAGATTAGGAAATATTACAGAACTTAGCTGCAAAGGCCATCTTCATAGGACAGTCTGATTAAACCATTAAGCAATTAATTAATTTTTTCTAATTTGCATAAGGTGCATACATCTTAGTGAGCCAAAGACTATTTTCTTACAGCTTTGAAAACAGACACTTAAAAAATATTCTTTTCACTGCAGATGAAGCAGACACACGTTTTGCTTTGAAATCTGTGTCCGATAATCGCTCCAGACCTGTATTTACCTTCCGCACTTCCCTGTACCGCCCTGGCGACCAGTAATAACTCCGTTTTACTCTAAAACTTCTGCCAACTTCCTTGTGCCTCGGAGTCTCCCGAACCCCCCTAACCCCAGTGCGGAAAGCGGCTCCCTGTCACCCCTCCCCGCCCAGCTCCGCACCCGCAGGAGGCCCCGCGCGGCCCCGCTCCCCACTCGCGGAGGAGACCGAGAGTGGACCAGACCCTACCTGAACTTCTCCCCGGCCGGCACGGTCAGCTTGTTCAGCTTGTCCATGCTCGGCGCTGCGCCGGCGCCCGCCAGGACACGCCGCGCTCGTCCCGACCCGGCACCTGCCGGCGCCGCCGCTTCCTCCTGCCGGGCGCGGCGCGGCTCCCTGCTGGTGCCGTGACTCGGAGCGCTGCCAGTAATGCCCCCACCGGGTTAAATCGCGGCCGCTGCCGTGCCGGGCTGTTGAAGGCTCTCTCCCTCCCGCCCGCAGGCGCTGGCAGAGGAGGGACCCGGCGCTCGGGGCGCCTCGGCCCGGCCCAGCCCGGCCCCGCCGCCCGCCCCCGCCCCGTCCGGCGGCGCGCACAGGTGGTTGCCGAACCTGGAGCCGAGGTGGAGTCTTTGGAAATGGAAACGCGAGGCCTCGCTAATCCGCTCCTCCCTTGAGACCTTTCGGAGTGCCTTAGGGAAGCACTGGCTTGGCCTTGGAGAAAGGTGAGCCAGCAGGTCGGATCCCCTGTGTTACAGCGGGTTGGGTTTAGATAAACTTCAGCGGCAGTGGCAGGGCCGGTAACCCGCTCTCAGCTGCGTGTCCAGCCCCAGGTGACTTTGCAGGCTGCGGGGACCGATGCAGGCGCTTGGCTCCCCTCTCCTGCCCGCTCCTCTGTGCTTCCTGGTAAAGACGTGCCAGGTAGCAACATGCTGCCGTGGGAACTTTTCCCTTCCCAGAGGTTCTCCAGCAAAGCTAGAGAAAACCACCCTGTTATCCCCATCCTTTTGAATATAACTTTAAGGAGAAACAAAGTTTCCTCACCCTGTTTCTTAAACTAAGGCAGGAGCAAACCCTGATCCTTCCAGGGACACGGGGCGAGGCCGTTCCCACCCAAGATGTAGGCAGCCGATCTGTGTTTTGTGGCTTTGATATCTCTGAGCTTGGGATTTTTTTGCTTAGTCTTGGGCTGAACCATTTTTTCGTCTTTAAAGATGAACTTCATAGGCAGCTGGTTGCTTCTGAGGGGCAATGTAAGCAGATATTAATGTTCAGCCTTTATCCTGAAGCGCTGATTAATTTGAATTCTGCACCTTTGGAGGATAACTCTTGTTGCTCTCTTTCTGTATCTTTGGCCTGTCTGCAGCTTAATTTATAAGCTAAAGCTAATAGGCAGGAAACCTACTCGTTCTTTTTTTTTAAAATGTACATCTGCATCATGTTAATATGTTTTGGTAAGTACAATATGTTTTGAGGACACCCAAAGTTATTTCTTGGTGAGATTTTCATTGCCACTTAGGCTAGATTTTCATGTGGATGTATCTCCTCCCCAGATTGTACTGACTATAGTTTTTTCTTGTGAAAATGTAGTGGCAAAACAGACTTTCCTGGTTAGTGCAGATGACTGTGGGGAAACAGCCTGCCA
The DNA here is from genome assembly GCF_964195595.1 of Calonectris borealis. Lineage (NCBI taxonomy): Eukaryota > Metazoa > Chordata > Aves > Procellariiformes > Procellariidae > Calonectris > Calonectris borealis. The sequence continues at coordinate 26,833,331 of NC_134318.1, forward strand.
CGAGATTTGTGTCTTTGGTAACAATGTTGCTCTGATCTTGGCATGGCTGATGTTTTTGGTCGCTGAGCTTTCAACATGGAAATCACTTGATATTTGCGTAGAGTATTTCTCTAGGGAGGGCCCATAGTGAACAAATTGCCCTTTTTGGGGTATCTTATAAAATTTGTGGGCTTTAAGGAATAACATAATAATGTTCGATGTCATTTACTACACAAAACTTTGGAATTCCACCCTGCATTGTATCTGGTTACGAACTGGACACCTTTGCAGTTTTACTCCCTAAAAGTTATTTTGAAAATGAAATTAATTTTGAATTAGTTAAAATTAACACTCTGGCAATGTGAAGAAGTGGGTATAAATAAATTGCAGTGTTGCTTTACTTTTTGCTTATATAATCTTCCCACTACCTCTAAACATGTATCAGAACAGGGGATTTGCTCAGTAGGCTCATGCAGTGATTTCTCTTGCACAACTGCCTCTTGCCTGACTGTCGCAGAAATCCCAGAGCGTTTCCCTCCGAGATCTTTGGTGGCAGCCTGTCATTTGCACTGCCGTGCTGGTTTCACCTTGTTTCTTCCCGACTCAAGGGTTTACAGGGTTAGTTTTAATAGTTTTAATGCCATGCAGTGCCTGGTGTGGAGGGCTTTCACACCTGTCCTCGCAGCGCTGTCACCTCGCTGCTCCCGGGAAGGGGCCGCTGCTGATGCCTCGTGCTCAGGGCAGTCCCCGTGCCCCCTGCACTCAGGGCTCGGTGACAGTGCGGCTCACACAGGATCTCTCATCCCTGTGATCTGCTGGCCCGTCTGTTTGAGTAGCTGTGCAGTGAAACGGACCAGGGAAGGAGTCTACTACAAACCACCTAGCAAAAAGTCACAAAAAAGGGGGTTTTAACTGCATTGCTTCCTTGATTTGTTTTGGCGCACAGATGTTTGTGAGGGTGCAGCACGGGGTGGGAGGAATAGGGTGTGTGACTGCTTAGACTGGTACTGCTGCCGAGAAGTTACTCCTAAGAAAGTCTCCATTGCACAAAACTTATTAATGAGATTTTGTGGCATCTGCTGTGGGGCCTGTCCACCGGTCATACCTCAGCCTGCTTGCTTCTTCCATGCACACACATCGCCCAATATACAGCCCTGCTTCACTTCAATATCTACAAGCAGTTTGTAGCCAAAAAAACCCAAACCGTTTCCTACTACTCCATCAGGGCTTTTTTTTACCTGTCTGGAAAGCAGTACAGGGAAAGGAGGTAAATGCTTATCCTCACAGCCCTGGCCCTCTGAATGCTTACACAGGGCGTATCTTGCTTCCCTCTATACCCACTCCTACCAAGACACACTGGAACTGCGGATTTTTGCTGGAGAGAAGAGAGTTCTGGCTGGGAATTAGCAGAGGTCACTAGAACCAGGGGATGTGGCCTTGGCTGGCTCTCTTTGCTCATGCAGAAAATGGGCAAAGAATAAATTAGCCCCTTCCTCCCGAAAAAGCACGTACAGGACCCAGTAACCCATAGTTATCTTAAACCCAAGGCATCTGAAAGAGTGGTTTCTCCTGGCCACCTTGGAATACGCTGTTCCTGGGAAACCAATGGAAAGTCAAGTGCAGGCAAAATCCTAAAATTAAGAGAAGGAAGCCGCCCTCCCCCAACTGTCAAACAAAGCCTTTCTAGTTGCAGTGAAATTCTTCCCCTTCCCCATTTTAAATGTGTACGTGCATCAAAACCACCTGGATCTAAACTGTAGCCTCACCAGAAAATGACTACAGCCTGCTTAGCTCTTTCTGGTCTGCCTCCAAATCAGCCTATCTGGCCATCTACCCCCGTGTTGAGAAAGCTTGGTTGGGTGCAACAAGATAGGACAACCACTAGAGAAAAACCTTAAGTAAAGAACATGCTCAAGCCCCTCCAAACAGCCCTAGGCCTCTTCTTTTTGCCCAGCAGGTGGTTTCAGAGTCCAAACTTCTGACCCATATTGGGACTGATCCTGTCTGTGGTCAAGAGGGTTTTTGTATAGCCATATGGAAAAGAGCAAACCACAGTTTGCAGCTGGCGAGGAGGGCCCTGCAGACCTGCACCAGGGATGGGGCAGGTGAGCGGCAGCAGTCCCTCCATCCCTCCAGCATTACTCATCACCCCAAAACGGTGTCTTCAGGGGCCCAGGCTGGAGGGAGGCCAGGGCCTCACTAACCCCCACTCCAGGAAACACCCAGCCTTCCTCTTCAGGAGCCCCGGGAGGGCCTGGAGGTTTGAGCCACGCAACCAACATAATGTCATGCTATTTTTGTAACTGTAACCCCAGCAACTGTCCCTCTTTGACCTAGTATGCTCATTTGGAGAATGCCAAAGAGGAACTGGGATTTGTTTTACCACGTGGCTGGCATCTTGACAATAGTGATGGTTAACACGAAACCCTCCTCCCCAGCCATGAGTGCCGTTCTTGGCAGGGGAGGTTTGTTTCGAGGGATGCCTGTGCCACCTCCATGCTCCCTGGCACATCTGGGACCAATGGGGACGGTGTGGGACGCACGGTCACCGGCTGGCAAGTGCTGCTGCCCGCTGAGACATGGCCTGGCAGCCTGGACCAGCTTGCGCTGCCCAGCCGAGGGACAGGTCCCAGGGGCATGGGGCATAATGGTGTCCCAGGAGAATATATCTTGACGTCTTGGATGAGGCTTTTTGCAGAAGTGTTCCCACAGTACTGGTCTTCTGGAGCATCATCATTCAAGCCCTTTACCTAAATGGTATTTTCTTATCTAATATTTTAAGAACTTGCATTCACACAAACTCTGCCATTTTTGTGATTACGTAGAGAGCCACTAATTTTATTTTCCTGAATATGGCTACAAAAGATACAGGATAAATTCCTGGCTCCATTACTTATAACAGGTAATGCAGGACTTGCCAGTAAATTCCCTTGGCAGGATGGTTCACAGAATATGCAAGCTTTTTTATTTTTATTTTTGATGCTGAAAATGCCATTGAAATTTTGGAAAAGACCTTCTAAATGCTTGGACAGATTTTCTAAATGCCACTAAATGACTGTTGCAACATAATTTCCTCATCACTGCAAGTGTTGTGGCTTAGTCTGGGTTTTGTTCTCTGATCCTCTCCCAATATGACAGTGTAATTCTCCATTTATGCTCATAAATAAAAAGTTTTAAAAAAGCGACTTCTTTATCTTGTATGTTCAGAAACTAAAATTATTTTTTACCCCCTCTGCTGCTTTCTGCTGTTTGTTTCCCGCCGGCTCATTCCTTGTACACGCTGCCTCACTCTGGCGGCGTGTTCTGGCTTCTATTTAAGAGCTGTGAGGTCATCGTGGCATGCTCAAAACCAGACTCGGTGGAACAAACTGTGTCCGAGACTGAGAGTATCCTACCTTCATTTGGTCAAAATTCGCTGTGAATTGCCAGATATTTCCTGTTTACTCAGGGCTCCAGTTTTCCATACCCTATTGTTAAGATCATTTATGGTTTTCCTTTGGTTCTCTGAGGAGATAGAAAACTCCTGTAGCACAGAAACAAGGGATCGGAAGACTTGTCTGAAGCATTTTAGTCCTTGGTAAGTGGTGTTCCTAGATCAGAACAAGCATCTTCATACAGAGCCAATCGTTGTAGAGAAACCATTAGGCAAAATCCAGAGTTTGACTGCTATCACTGACAGGACTGATGGTTTTTCTTGGCTGAAGGTTTCTCTCTGACTTCTTTGATGACTGCTTTTTCCGATTTCCACTGAAATCAACGCTCCCTAGTTTAATACCTTCCAGTACATGGTTTGTATGATGATTTGGGGTTTGTCAGGGATTCCTGCTGAAGCTACTAATAACACTAATATTCATATTATGATGTTAAATATTATATAAAATATCAGCTGTACATATCTTCCTTTTAAATTCATAAGCTTTGATGCTAACACCTTTTTATGGAGACCATTCGTGCCATTGTCTTAATGCGGATTGCAGATTATGACTATGTTGAGTCTAGGGAACCTAGGGGCCTGTTTGAGTTCCTGATCTGGGTTGGCAGCCGAAGCCACATCCTGGGTGCATAGCGGGGTGAGGCTCGGTGACACAACAGCATCTGCCCATAGCCTCCTCTGCAGGACAAGAAACCCCAGGAATCTGTCCCAGGCAGGAGCTGTGGCACACAGGAGAGATGGGCAACAAAGCTGCAGGAAAGAGTGTGAAAAGTCCAAGCCAGGGAATAGGTACAGCCTTGGCCCTCAGTTGCCATTTCTGAACTTCTAGGATTTCACATAGTTAAAATAAAAAGCAAAGAATTGTAAACTGTATCATGTAGCATAAAAATTTAGCAATGAGAAGGTGAATAAAAAGAACTGCAAATAGATTAGTTTAAAACATCAATTTATAGTAAATCTTTTTAATGTTTATTTTTATTTTTAATGCTTTGAGGAGACAGTGCTGCATCAAAGGATCTCAATGAACTATGCATGACTATTTCAAGAGGAAGTTATTTTTTACAGATTGCATTAATGCTCATAGATACAGTCTAGTGCCTTCAATGTATATAAAACAGCTGAGAAACCTGATTTGAAGTAAGCAATTGGTTTGATAACCAGGTTTCAATTTTATTCATAACATAGCCATATAAGACTTACTTTTCTCTCAGTCATGCTAAAAAATCTATTTCTTAACCCCTTCTCAATTAGCAAAATTTTGTCTCCAATATTAATAGAGAACATAGTGCCAAAATTTTTTGTTAGAAGTACTCAGGAGTCAAGGATGCAACTGTTCTTTATAGGAAAGAATTCTTCAAATGGTTTTCATGTACAACCTGTCTTGCCAAGTAGCTAGTGTGTTTTTTCATTTTGACTTCCCCACTTCTGGGGAATGTGGGGAATCACAAGATGTTGCACATTTTACTCTTTAAAGACAGCTTTGTGAGCTTTTGCTTGGTTTTTCCTTCAGGAAGTCCTGACAAAAGAGCAGCAATGTAAGCGCTCCTGAGCAATATGTAAAATGATTGAAAATTCACTTCAAAATATCTGTCTGATTTTACTGTCTTGAGTTCATAGTCTTTCACCTAGCTCAGAGGTACTTTTCCCTACCTATATCTACATGGTGTCTTAAATCTCCCTCAGACTCTGATAATTGCTTCAAAGAGAGTATTTATTCATACGTAAAGGTCTCTATTTAAAATTTGAGTCTATTGCTTGAGCTCTGACTTTGTGCTACTGCTGGCGTAGCACTAAAGGTGAGAGCTCCAACCATGGGAGCAGTGTAATGTGAATGTCAACTTAGCCAGTCAGTAGCAGGAATTTGACTTGATCAGTCTGTGTTCACATGAAAGTCAGTGAATGATTGCTACTGTTCTGTTTTTCAACGCTGTGGAAGTTTAGGGAAAATAGCCCAAATTGATACCACCTACTTTCGAATTGGAAAACAGTCCAAATTCATACCACCTGAATCTGAACTGGAATCTGTAGCCATGATGCAGGTTTTAATTTTTCCTAAAGGCCTGCTATTTTAAAGTATTTTGTATATATTTGATCTCTTCTACTTTCAGAATATCCATAGGAAGACGTGCCAGCAATACGCTGGGGATGAAGAGCGGAGGGGGAACGGAGGGTTAGCAGTAGACTGTCACATGCTGCCCGGCAGGGTTTTGTGCTTGATCATATGGGTCTGAATGCAAATCTGTGGGACTTGGTACCAGGCCAAAAGAGCACTCAAACTCTATTGTTTAAAACTATGCCAATTTAGACATGGTTTTGTTTCCCCTCGATTTCTATTTTAGTTGATAGACTGCCCACTTACCTTACGTTCAGTGTCCCATAGCTGGTATTTGGAAACCATGAGTTTATGGAACATGATTTCTCGTGACATTCTCTGTATTTACTACTTACTGATCGCTATAAACAGGTGAAATACTTCTGCTTCATGTTTAAAATAATACCTCTCTCTTTTTTTGCAAGCATTGCTTTCAGACTCTCATTAACTAGCCTATTTGAATGGATTTTTTCCATTTCAGGATGCATATAAGCTATTTTAAACTAGAAAACACTACTTGTACAGGAAAAGTTACATGTGGGCATTTAGTTGTGTCTTAGCAGATGAGAGGAAGGTACTTTTCTGTCCCAAGTATTTTTAAATAACACTAATTTTCACAAGTTTCAGTCTCCTCACTGTGGGTCAAATGGCTCAATGCCACACTTAATTTTGGAAGACTCCTAGCAACTGCACTAGAAATCTTAAAGCTTTAATCTGTTATCACTTTGGATAGTAAATGGCATATTCAAAGTTGTTCATATAGTAACAGTAGTAGGAGATACATTTGAAAATGCAGCTCTGAATTTAATTGAACGGATTTGGGTTTGTCTTTAGGCTCACTGGAGGAAACGGGCTGTAAGTGTAGGCATGTACTGTAGGGTAGGCAAAGATGTGAAAACAGTAAATTTAGTAGGATTTTCTCATGAAGGGGCTTCTGAGCAAACTCATTTTAGCACCTGTGGAGAAAATGTGTTTTATTTCTCTGGGGACAAACCCACCGTGTAAAAAGCTGCACTTCTGCTTTTCAGTTTTACTGTCATCTGTTCCACATGCACACAGAAACACAAAATTTGCTCCTTCAGACAGACTAATTATTTAATGTTAAACTGAAAGCGTTGGAGGTCAGATTGCCTTGGAGGCAGTGACCTGTGTTGGAGACAACCGACAGCTACAGTGACTCTGAAAAATAGTGCTGCTGCTTGGTCTGCAAATCTTATCCCCTTCCAGCAGTCAAGAGTGACTGTAACAGAGATACTCGTACCCGGCCAGATTTAACCTAGCTCTGATCCTAACCACAGAAGCGAGGGCGTAGGGGCACGGGCTTCTCTGCAGGCTGGCAAGCCACTCTTACTTCTGACTTTTCTCCGGAGCTTGTATACCCTGCTCCCCTTCCTCCTCATCTCTTGCTGCAACTGGATTAAATCTTGGACAAGTTTGCTTCCCTGCCCGTCCTCCTGTTTGGGTGTGGATTTACCCTGGAGGGTACCCAAGAGGCTCTAGTGGGAGCGCTTAGCAGAGTGGGTTATTTGGCCCTGGCACTGAGAATGAGACTTGCACGGGGCAGAGGAGGATGAGGGAGGAGAAGCGTTTTGTGTCCTTCCTTTCTGCGCGTGCCTGTTGAGCATCAGTCAGAATTCAGGCATGGATAGTGAATGGTCTAAATATGTTTGTGTCCCTGCTGACAAAATCGCTGTGTATACTCACACAGACAAAAGGTTGCATAAAGTATTCAAATTTCAAAATGAAAGGGATGTCTTAAAATGAGGTTATTTTTGTATAGCGCTGATACTGTTTACACATATCATGATGCCTTCAGTACCTGGAAAATGCTGAAAAACCAATAGTTTTTAAACCAGTTCTTTCCTGCACTGGCCTGTAATACATACAGCCAAGGAAAATGGTTGGTGCATCTTTTCTCTGTCACGATTTGGTAATCTGCACTGCTTCACTGACCATAATAATTGCTGCCTGAGCATTTTCCTGTTCCTGCTTAGGAACAGGAAAAATGCTTTTGTCTATAGTCTTTTCTGTTTTCATATGCTTCCATCTTCTTAAGACAGCTCTCTTCTGTTTCTTAGATATCTGGAATTGCCTAACACTATGTTCTGGAGGCAGAAAATGTCACTGAACAGAAAAAGTCCCAAAAGTCCTTCTCACCCAAAAGTATAGTGGATTTGAAATACCACTGTCAAAAAAAAGTCAGTGAAGTGATCAAGGGGATGGGGGACTTTCTAAAGAAAGAAATTATTATCTTATTAATTAAAAAGGTAGCAAACTACTATTTGAAATAATAACAAGAAAACATTTTATGACCACAGTTGCTATATATCTGTGAAATGAGATAAAGAGTTTCATGGAATACTCTCTTCTGTGGAGAAAAATTGCCCAGACTTGTAACTATAGTCATGAAATTTTTCTGTTGTCTAAGACTGCAAATTTTGTGAATTGTTGCAAGGAGTATGTTTACACAGTTGGTAACTTTGATTGCATTAAGACTATAAAACTGTAGCAGATGAATAGAAGTGCCACACTATATCAGTGTGGGTCATTATTTGGGTTATTATTTTTTATATATCCTGTTTTGAAGCATTTATTGCTGTTGTACAGCATTTAAAAGAGTTATTTCATAAGTTTGTGGTTATAAAAGCCTGCATCTTTCTACCCTCAGAGTATTTTGGGAGAAAAAAATTCTACATTTAGTATCAAATGCTGGGTTTCAGAATAACTGTTTCTACTTTTTATGTCATCTCTTCAGATTTAAAATATAAAGGACATGCGGGGAGAAGTGAAAGGAGAAAGAAAATTTGATAGATGTCTACATGTAAAGAAACGCATCTATGTAAATTTGAATATTCATTGTATTTCAGTAGCACATAGTGGTCTTATTCATAAACAATTATCCCTTTTCATTATATGTTGTTCTAATAGAGAACAAGAAGAAGGTCACTGCATTGAGGAAATTACAATCTAAAATATTTTGGGATTAAAGAAAGTTTCTGACTGGTAGTTTAGAAATAATATACATAGATGATAGTCTTACGAGATTTTTAATTTCTGGACACCAGGGGATTTTACCAACATCTGCAGCGTGGACTTGGGTACTTAAACCTTCTCCGTGTTTTAGAGATCTGCCTGGGGTTATGTTATACAGTTGAAATTGTCCTGTTTGTTATTACCACAATAATGTTGAGTCAGGAATATGTTTATAAACAGACTGATGAGTGAAGACTAGATTGCTATGTACTATTTGAAATTTGAAACTGTTGACAAGGTATAGATTATTTGTATAGCTTTTGCTATAAAATGTTCATATTAGTTAGCAAATAGGAAGGCAATAGAGTCTTCCAGAGAGAAATTATTGGTTTTTAAGGTATCTCTTCCTTAAGGGTTGTGATTTCTTTCACGCTTAAGCCTTCCTCAAGGTCAGTTAACTTTCATCATTCTGTTCACAGGAAAATTTCCTCCGTTATGAAAAAGACTCCTCAAAGTATCATGAGCTTCTAAAGAATTTATAGATTTCTATTATTATTCTTATTCCTGGTAGAACTGATACCACCAACACTCTCCTGAATCAAAGTTCACAGCATAAATTTATTTGTTTCAGCATGGTCCATGGTTTCAGCATTGGGGTGTTATACCAGCTCAGCGAGAGAGTGACGTACTGTTATACGCATGCATACGGAGGCACCCACCCACACCCATTTGCTTGTTCTTATCTTCCTTAGGCATCCAATGCAGGCTAATGTCACAAATGTTGTATGAATTAGACCTTTGATCTGACCCAGGATTGCTTTACTTTAAGTAAGCCAATAGTCGAGAATATTAGAGTAGAAAGAAATGCCATAATAAAGGAGCAAAATTTTGAGCTTGGTATAGGATAAATTCTAAGCCTGCCCAGATATCTGCTGGAGCTATGCCACGGGACTGCATTTCAAAATGTTCTTGGTGCATTGGCTGTGAATGAACAACACTTCAAATCTGTACAGAAAGTGAGGCTTTCCCAGAAACTGGTGTTCCATCCTGTGGATTCTGCAAGGTACATGATAGGTATAGATATATACTGATATGTTGGTTTTGACTTAGGGTGGTTCTGGACCATTTAGATCTTTAATCCTGAAGAACTTGTTCCCGTTATTCATTGTGGTTACAGAGGATCTGATACCATATCCACCTTGATGATGGTAGGGAAGTGTTGCTGGAAAGACATCGTCTGTAAGAGCTCTGGTCTGTGATATGAAATTAGCTATATTTGTTATTTGTCAGTGTTTTCTTAGAGCCACTTTTTTTTTTTTTAAGCTAAAACCCAATAAAGTACCAATGTGATGGAGGTATATCATACATGTTTAGTACTGCTTTTGGTTAACAGCTGAAATTGTTGAAATTTTGGTTTTATCTGTCATTTTTAATAAATCCCTGGAAAGGGATTAGCTAGCTGTAGGACTGTACATGTGAATCATACTTCTGTTTCTTTAAAAAGACAAAATAATGACAGGAAATATTTTACTTTGGATTTTTTTTCAGAGTACATTTAAATCTATCTCTTTGTGGGCTATATGTGGACAAAAACCATCTAGTTATGAATAATTTCTTAAACATTATTTGTACCAGTAATATAAAAGGAATATAGCTGGTAGTTCATGCTGACATTTTAAGCAATACAAACAATCCTTTTACGTCTGTGATCTTGAACTGTAATATCAATTCATTAAAGCAACAGCATGGATATGCCTTATATTTTCATGTATTTCTTCAGAATATTATTGCTTAGAAGAATGAGATAAGGAAGATATATACTAATAAAGGTAATTAATTATATCAGCCAGATCAGGGATTTAGAAAAGTATCCGATTACTTTTATGAAATGTATGGTAAGGCAAATTAACTGAAATGGTAAGATATTTTTAGGTTATTGTCTGTATTCTGAGAGCTTTGTAAAATAATAAAAAGCCATGAAACTGGGCAGTGAGGAACTAAATAGGAGAAATGACAGAGCTGTGGTAGCAGGTGTCTGGGGAAACTGAAGTGCCAGAAATGTGAAGAAGAAACTGAGACTTAATGCTCTGTCAAGGATATCATTGGAGAGTACCTAAAATGTGCAATGACAGTGGGTGGAGGAGAATGGAAAACAGGAAAGCTGTAAAATACATAAAATCTCTTTTTTTCGCCTCAGAACTCTTGACTATTAGGAACAGAAGGAGATTGTCAGACTTTGAAAAATCAGGCACAGCTTGCGGAAGAATAAAATAAAATATTTTTTAAAACAGATCAGGCAATAGTGTTCCATTATAATTTTTAACAGCAATCTCAGCCCAGACCAGGACAGCTTTGGGCAGGGAGACTGAACTGCCTCCCTACTCTGGAGAATGTCCTTTTATCCCTCTGTCCTCCAGAAGGTTTATAAAATAACCTGCAAGAGGTGGTCTGAGTAGTCCTAAACTGTAACATGCTGCAGGGAAGCTGCATATACTGCTGTTAGCGTGGCAAGAGATTGGCCACAGTCTGGCCTGAAAACCCTTCACCTCTTCAAGAATTCAGAGCATATCTGAATTTTACTTCTAAGAATCGTAAGCAAACATCAAGATTGTTAAGCCAAAGTGTGTTTACACTGTGCGGTGGAGCAGGGTGCCAGAGCTGGTGACAACCGAGCAGTCTCTGGAACAAGACGTAGTGGAGCTGCACCTTGAGACAAGGCATTTCAGATCACGTGCAGCATCCAGTAGTGCAGCTTTCCTGCTTCTGGCAGCTGAGCAGCTCCTGTGCTTGGTGCTAGCTCCTCAGTCCCTATGCTGCGCTCACTGCAAGCGTACAGATACTCTGAGGCACTGAAAATTAGAGAAAGCTAGCATGGAGGTTGCCTGTGACTCCTAATTTCATAAATACGTGCATTATGATACGGTCTGTATTTAGGTGGTTACAGATGATCTACCCAGAGAGGCTCTCTGATGCTCTGAATCATGTGTTGACATGTGTTAATACCATCTGTCATGCAGATATGCACAAGTACCGTCATGCCAGTGTCCGTGGTGTTACTAAGGTAATTCTACATTCCTCACATTGGTGTTGCTTTTGGAAAGGGAGTTTATGAGGAAGGTGCTAGTAAAGAGATATTTATTTGCATGCTGAATGCAATTTCTGTGTTTGTTTGGGGCAAATCTTTGAAATATATATTTTTGGCAAATGTATTAATTCTATGGGTTGCCACCTGTAGCTGTGCAGGCTGTTGGGTTTCAAGTCTTGAATTCTGTTGCCCAAAGGGCTGCCGTGGCATTCCTACCAACTGCACTTCATCTTTTGCCAGGCCAGCTGTGCTGAACAGCCTCTCCTGAAGCTGTTCCAAGTGACTGGTTGCTACAGCACCAACCGTCTGGCTTGCAGCTGCAACAAGCCCTCCTGCCACAGTCCCTTAACTTCTCCTTGCAGCTCATCTTGTAACTGCTCTACCCTGCTCGTCTAGCTGGCCTCATTTTTAAGCAGTGCAGTTTTCATGGCTTCGTATCTTATCTCAACCGTTTACCCGTTCTCTTCTCATTTCTGAATTCAAGAGAGTCTGCATGAAAGGGTTTCATACTTTCCTTCATTATCTTAGAAATACTGCATAGGCCACCTGCCATCACAGCACAAATGTGTGAACTAATGAATGAAGCTCTGCAGGCTTATACAAAAGCAAAAAGAGGTTAGGTTTTCACTTGTTTTCACGGAGGCTAGTCTAAAGCAAGAAGAATGAAATGTCTCTCCTGCAGGGAGCATAAATATGTGTTGATAACATGCTGTAAATTAAATATTGTATTTCTTTCAAAAACCGAGAAGACTCCAGTTTGGAGACTTGGAGCAAAATGAGCCAAGACATCTGCTCTGTTTTCTGCCCAGTGTGTACTTGAGCTGGGGCACATGTGGAATTCTGCTAAAATGAGATTATAAATTAATAGTCCTTCACACTTCATTGCTTGAATGAGCCAGAAGTTATTTTCTTCTGAGTTTTGAGTCCCAGGTGCAGCACTTTCTGCCTACCAAATATGATTTTCTAAAAGGGAAGAAAGACCAGTGAATCGAAACTACAACAACCTCTTCTCTGTGGTCTGAGTACAGCCATGTAATAGAGAAAAGGAAAGCACATCAACTGACAGGGTGGAGGAGAAAGATCCTATCCAGGCATATGATGATGGTGAAGAACCGGTTTGTGATTTGGGCAACAGCTTCCATTTCTGGTTCTGCTGCTGGCTTTGTGTACAGACATAAGCAGGTCATTTGGGTCTGTGTCTTAAAAAGGTGAATTGTTTCTTTGATTTTTTTGGTACCCAACTTGAGTTGCTCTGTGACTGATATTCGATTGCTATTTAGGCTGGTCTAGAGAACTAAAAAAGATAAATGTTTCAACTTTCACTAAAACTTAGTGAGATTAAGCTGACTGTTACAGACCTGGCTCTCCCTACAGCTGGGCCAGCATATGCTTTTTTCTCAGAGGCTGATCCACTCTTGCTCTTTAAAGAGGGTTAATAGACATCTAGTATTATTTAGCATTAGCCTGTCACACTGTTATCAGAAAGAGTCTGTGATTTATCTTGCTTAACGTCCCTAAAAATGAGCATAGTGTTTCCAATATAAAAGAAACTCTTCTATAAGTATCCTGTTAGCCCCCCCGCAAATGGCATTCCATAGGTGACTGAGCACGGCAGGGTACCATAAAAGGAGATTGGGCAAGGTTGTCTAATTCTAAAATTTTCTAATTTAGAAGTTGTCCCGAACAGGCTCCAGAACAGAGAGTAATGGAAAATCATGGGGCTGAAGAAGAGGAGACTCTGGAGACAGTTCTAGGCTTATACTGATTTATATATTACATATACAGACACAAGCCAGCTAAGACTGCAACCTCTATGCCCCTCTCTGTATTTTCCTAACTGGGATAGGGAGGATAAACTGTGCCATGGAAGATACTCAGACAACTTGAAACTGGTTTCCATCGCAGGCATCGAGGGTATTGGGAAGAAAAATTGGGATTTCCTCTGACATCTTCATATCCTATCAGTTCTTTGGTGATCTCCAGATAATATCAACTGGTATTTCAATTGTTTGAGAATGGGATTATTTTCAGTAAGAAAGGATGGGAAAAAGGAAAAAATTCTTGGAGTTTCTGGATGCAATTTTCATTAAAATGGAAAAAACCCTCTAACTCTGACAGTATATCTGTAACCCTGAGTCATTCCTCATCATTGCAATAGTGATAATTCAGTAGTATGTGCATAAAGAAAGCCTTTTGTTGTATATTCTTTCTACTGAGGCCAGGGGCAAGAATACAGCCCACAGAACCACAAGAATGAAAACATTGCCAAGGTAGTTTCCACTTTAACCACAGCTGCAATACTGTAGCATGGTAACATCTGAACTGCCACCATTGCTATTTGGAAAGTACTAAGACCCCAGCAAATATCTGGATATCGGGACTTGATCAGAAAATACAAACTGGTATATTTTGTGTATTTTTGTATATTTTCAACTTTTCAGAGAACTGTATTGCTACTATTTGTGGTATCTTTTTCAAAGATTGAATCTTGTTCTATTTACAATCTTTAGTGACTTCCAATGATTCTTGTATACAGGTGTCTGTTCTCTCCCTATAAGCTCTGCCAAATGTAGTTTCTAGCTACATCTTTATTTTTGGTAACAAACACAGGCTTGTAATCATGGTTATTTCCTGTCAACTTTACTTAGTATCTTTATACAACTGCAGTTGAAGAAATTGTTTAGTGAGAAAGGCCACTGAAGTAGGAGCTTTTTAGACATTGTGTTTGCTTAAAATATCCTTCATTTAAAATTTTAAGTGATGCTGCAAGACAGGTAAGGCTGTTGCTAAAGTACTGCATCTCCGAGTTTGTCTTAATTGTGAACTATAAGCAGAAGGTGGGCTGCCAGGAGGCGAGTCACTCACGATCTAAAAGCCATACTGGACAGGATGAGCATAAGGTGATATACATTGCTTTTCAGCTGAATGTATTGCTAGTTTGAATGTCTTCTATATTGGGTTTGGTTTTCATTCCAGCTAGAACACCATTAATGTAATTCCACCTGGCATCTCCTTGTCCAGTTTAGAAAGATAGTTTGTTTGAAAATGTCTCCTGTGTGGTTGCAGTCGTAGGAGAATGTGATGTACAGAAACAGTTCAACCCTTGTACAATTTTCTTTATGCATTATTTTCAATATAAAAAGATGCATAAAATACAAATTCACTGTTTATCTGTGGAAAAGTATCAAATGTTATTGGACGTAAATAGTGGACAGCATGTTTTGCCAAGAGAGACTATCATAAATTTTTTGCAAATCTCAAAAATATGGCAAAGCTTGGTTAGACGATTGGATTGGATTTCCTTAGTACTAAAAAATGCCCAGCTGTAGATTCACAATATTGGAATGTGTCTGTCTGTCTCTGTTCGCCTGACTAGATACTTCTTTTGACATGGAGCTGAGATGGGGAAGGTGCCATGATTAAACTGTGGTCTCAGGTTCAAATCCATGCGGTCTGTAGTGGTGCCACAAGACTTTTAACGCTGTGATCTTTCCGTTCTTTCATTGCTAAGCTTTGGCAAAACACTTCAAAAATTATTTCAGAATACCAGTTTTGCCTGGCTTTAGATCCAAGATAGCATGGTGAACAATTTAGTTACAAGAGCAGAAGTGAGCTTCCTAGAAGAACTTGGAACACGATATGCTCCTGAGCTGTGAGGGGGTCTTTCCTTCTTCTCAGTTAACTGGTGTGATTGCAAAAGTCACGATTGCTCATGGCAGGATGGAAGAAACTGCTGTAATGCAAGTGTCTGTTGCCCCCTTTCTGCTGCAGGAGTGTAATATTCTCTGCTGCTGTAAAAGGAGGCAAGATGGTGTTGCTTTGCTGAGCAAATATTTCTTAGATCCTCCTGCGAACAGGAGAATATCCAGAATTAATTCTAATCAGCAGGCAATGGCTGCCTCTGTAAATATTTGATGCCTGAGTAGACTTTTGTCATAGCCTTTCTATGCTAAAAATGAGTAAATAATATGTAAAAATGTGATGTAAAGTCAAATTCAGATAATTTTTTTTTTCTTTGGAGTGCATATAGCTACGTTTCTGTGACACTAGAATGGTTATGTACTGGAAACCTCTTTTGGTCTCTTTTAGGTATAATTTTTATTGAGAGGTCACTGTTTGAAGAGGTATCTTCTGAATTTGCAGCCTCGGTCTTTTCCAGTTTTGGGAATAAGTGAAGATTTTTAAAGTGGCATTTAAGCTACATCAAAAACTAAGGAAAGCGGGGAACTAAATCTACATATTTAGACATAAAACATTCAACCTGAGTCAGCACTGGTATTTAAAGGATATAGGGTAATTAAAAATCCCTTATGGTATATCCCAAGGAGAGGGGAAAACCTTTCCTGCTTACTAAGTATTGGGATAGAAGTCATCTACCACCTTTGCTTTTTCACCTTGGAGCTTTCTCTGGAGTGGGAAAGTCCAAATGCAGATTGTCACAAGATTTCTGTACTGCTGCATCTTGCTTAAAGAGACAGCAAAAGCTCTTTGTCTTTATTATTTCTTAAGGAAACAGTCCAATTCTCATAGAAATCTCATTGATTTTACTAGTATTTTTATTAGGATTTGTCTTTGGTTAGGCAAAGCAATCCACTGAAATAAAAATATAGGAGCAAGAAATCAAAATATTTCAAAGTGAAACTGAAAGTATTATGTTGCACACCCTACATTTGTTAACTAAGAATAAATTTAATAATAATGCCTATGCAATCCCCCCTCCAAACAAGACTAGAAAATCCTTTACATGTGAAATTTGAATGTCATTGTAGTCTGTTAGAAGTCTACTGATTTATTTCTTGACTTCTCTTTTACTTTATTCTTAATTTTAACTATTGTCTTAACGTTTATGCCTTCAATTGTCCTGTCTTTTTAATGAGAAGTAAAAATGTAACAGAAGAAAATGCATTATGCATGCAAGTGTTTGAGGCAGTGATTCTCGCTAGAAGCATGGACAATGAGTTAAACTGCACTGAAGTGTCTGACTAAATTGTTGAGAAAAGATGGGTGTAAATCTCTATCACGAGTAGACTAGAATTAATTTTGCCAGCGGAGGCCTGTTTGCCCTTTGAACCATCATCCTCTTTTGTGGCCTGCAAGCCTGGGATGGCCCCTGACAGCACAGAGGTCTCTCTGGCGGCTGCAGCGATGGCAGTATTGGCCACTGCTTGGACTGTAATCCCCGCGATATTCAGATGTCCCCAATGCTGTAACTTCTGTGGCGTCACAGCTGGTGAATGGGACCTTGGGAAGCAAGTTACGGCTTTCCCCTGCAGTGCAGCTGTACAGTTTTTGTTACTATTTTAAGTAAAGACATCACAATTCCTGATGCTTTTCCATTATAGCACCCCTGTGAGATAGGGAAATACTACTATTATTTCCACACTGCAGGTGGGAAAGGAAGCAGGGAATGCTTTAGCTGTGTTTACTTAGGCATTTACTTAGACATTTATGAATCCAGGTTTAGTGATTATTGGACACCATCGCTCCAAAAGATTTTGCCTTATGAACTCACTCCTGACCCAGCTACAAAGGGGCTTAGAGGGGATCCAGGCCTTTGCACCTGATGTATGGAGAACTTGTCCGTGGATTTAAATGTTGATAGCTGTGAAAAAGCTGAAAAGTGAATTTTCCAGGTTAGGTTGTTTACCTTCCTTGATGAAGAAAAAATGCTAGTGGAGGGGGTAGGATGAAAAAGGAGCTAATGTGTAATGTTTCTAGTTCTTGCAGCTTGAATTATGCAAGTGCAGACATTTCAAGTGGAACATCTCAGCATTACACAGGTACTTTCCTGATATGTAACATCTCTTACAATTGAGAATTTATTCATGTCTCAGGAAAAGACATCTCCTTTGCTTGGAAGACAAGGATGAAAATTTTCAGTGTGGAGTTATTAAAAATTATTAACAAATGAAAAAAAAAGATGTTAGAAACTAATCTAGAAATCAGTCTTAATTACAGAACACTTGCTTGATTTATGACTAGCAAATTTTTCTGCATATACTGCAAATTCCTGGTAAAATAAACTAGTAACATTTTTCACAGTAGTGAAAATTGGTAGATGTTTATTTCAAGAAAAGAAGATCAAATGCTGCCCACAGCATAATTAAACAAAGCTTGTAATTATGTGTTCCTTATCACAGCTCATTTATTAGCCAGGATCTTCCATAACTGCATGTTGCTATATACAAATGGTAAACTTAAGACTTAACATCTCATACCTGATTTGTGGGTGAAGATTTCTCATTTACTTAGCAACCCGACACAGCCAGACAGGCTTCTGAATTTGCACATGTAATAAAGAGCACTGATTTTGTGATGAAAGATTCCAGTCCTGATTTTGGAAAACAGTCCCCAGAGCTCGTGAGTTGAGAGCAAAATTCATTCCGAGTTTGATTTGGGATGAATTTCTAATCTCATTAGCTATAAAGAAGGCCTTTTAATTTCACGGTCCCTGGGAAAGTGAAACTTGAGTAAGCTGACAGCATTGTGAAACAACTTCTGCAGAAACATCTGATACTGTAAGTCTTGGACTATCTACACTGAGGTGATTCAGCTGTAATTACATTTCTTTCTCAAGATGTGCTTCCAAATTATGGATGTTCATAACAAGTTCTAATAAAGTTTATAATAAACTTCATAATAAAGTTATAGCTTATATGCCAGTTTTGCTGAATACAGTTATAAATACCAATCTTATTTGCACTGCTTATTAAAATGTTAAGTAAAGATAGCAAGACAGCGTGTTTGGAAAGCACGTAAGTTCCAGTATTCTGAAATATCTGTGGTATGAGGTTGATTTTGATATCTGCGCTCTCTTAAAGAGTGCTCTTGAATGTAGCGTGATATGTGTAGTGTTCTTCCTGGCATAAATTTTAACACTGAATAAATAAGCCCATGGCTGTCGTCAGTGGGATGTTTGAGACTTCTCCCATGGGAAGTATCTGGAAAGTGCTGTTGTACTGCCGTTCTTGAGAGCGAACTTGTTCAATGTTCTGGGTGACCCCAGGCTTTCAGGCTGAGAGTGGATGAACTGAGTCTGCTGTGTGGAGTGAAAAATACAATGGTTCTTCTGCAGGAGGAAGGGCTTTAAGCAAAGCTCAAGATTTCAACATGATGTCAGGACTGTTGAAAACATATAAACCTGTGAGAGCAGTTTGTTGCACAACCCTGGCAGCCAGGTCCAGAGAGCGTTTGGACTAGTTTCTCAGGACTCTGCTGTCCCATGTTTGAAAGCAGCACCTCTCTTCTGTTATTGTTTTGAGAAGTGGGGAAGGAAATATTTCATTATTGCATTTCACGGATAGGATAGGACACTAATAGAGATTGCACCTTGATAATTTCACTGCTATATTCAGTAGCTGCTCAGAAGCAATCTAGGTAGACCTATGGCTTTAAGTGTTGATGGGAACTAGTTTACATCCAGCTGTCATTAGGCTGTCAAAGTCAATGCTAATTGAATTAATAAAATTCAAAAGAATAAAATAAGAGTCTTCATGAAAAGTGCCGTGCAAAAAAAGTTTATTTCAGAGTATCAAAACAGAATTACTACGATAAACTCTTCCCAGAGAAAACATTCTGTCTTTGTTGCCCCTGTTATCTTTTCCCACTTAGAGAACAGGTATAGTATTGACTAGAGGGAAAAGAGCCTTCCATTGAGTTAGTGGAGGTATTTGGTGCGGAAGTCAGGGAAGTATAGCTATGCATGGCTGCAGATTGCTCCTGGTACATCTGTGATGGGATTTCCTAGCAGAATGTAGAATAACTGCGTGTTTTGGTTCACAGAGCCTTCTAGACTCAAAATCTTTCTTACGGAAAAGAACAACACCAAGTGTTGCACTAGTGAGAACTAGAACGGGAAAACAAAGAGCTTTTGATGGTGGCACGTCAGGGGACCTAGCTTCTGTTTAATGAAGCCTTATGAAGAAACCTTCATAACAGGCAGAGACCTGAAGCACTGGCCACTGCCAGGAGAAACACAGGATTTTGATCTCACCTTGTCTGGCAATTACTATTTTTCTGTTTATCTATCCTTATTGTTTTGGTCCATTGGGGATTACCTACTGTATGAACAGGCTTGAACAGGGCTGTTCATCTGGCTTAGGTGGATCTAGGTAGACCTTTCCCAATTAAAACATGCAAACTGTTTGAGTGCTAGAAACTCAGGCAATTTTTGCAATAGCAAGTAGTAACATTTTAGAGTGAAAGTTGGTGCTAGGGACGTGACATCCACACTGTGCATTTCAGGAGTTTTATTACTTTGGACTTGATCCACTCTGGTCTTTTGTTTTATACTTGCAACAGAATTCATATTACAAAACACCTTTGCTATTCCAATTTACAATTTGAGAATCCAAAGCTTGAATGCCCACATCAGTAGCAGTGCAACTCTTGGTCTCAGTTCAGTAGATTTCTGTTTGCCCCAATATTGTAGTAGGTCAAATTCATGTATATCACAGAAACAGAGATCTCAACCTTGGTTAACTTTATATTCATGCTCTCTACATTTTCTCTCAAAATGATGTCCCATTAGACTTAATTACTTTGCAAGAAAGTCCTTTGATATTTTCCTTACTCATCTAGTTAATTATTAAAACAAACCCAGAAGAATATTAACTTATGCTCTCATCAAATTCTTATCAATAGGAATAGGACTTTAACGGGTAAAAATGCCTCCAAGTTCCTCCAGTTTTTTATCCATAGAGTGGGATTCGAAAAACAATTCTGGTTCATAAATACATATAATGTTTTCCCAGCTAGGGGAAAAAAAAAATGCTACATGGAATAATAACAACCATTAGGTGAAGTAGAGCAACTCACTCCATATTAAACTGAATTCTTCTTGGTTTCATTGGCTCATAGAGAAAACTCCCTAATATTATTTCTGTGCAGTAATACAAGAGAAATAATATACTTGAAAATTAAGGATATCCTTCTAAATGAACTTGATTTGTCAAAAATTACATGATGGCATTTCCTAATTGTTATACCTGTATTTGCTTATTCAGTACTCTATTTAAATTCTATGTAAATTACTTTCAACATAGCACTTTGTTAATCTGATCACTTAAATTGGTCCCTAAGCAGCAGATAACCAATTCTGAACAAAATTTGGCTCATACATTATACAAGTAAAGAGCTTTTGTATTCTGGAAGAAGTTGAACTTGTACTTTCCTAATATCAAGGTTGTCCCTGTCTGTTCTGAGGAAGAATATCACCCAGCAGCTGGTGCAGAAGAGACTTTCTTGTCAGCTGATCTGAACCACAGTTCTTGTAAACCTTCCAGGGTCCTAATCCTGCGGAAGTTCCACCCCCATCAATTAATGCCCTTCCCATGAGCAGGAGGTTTCAATTCTCATTTTCCCTTATTTATTAACAGAGAAACTGTCAGAGTACAACAGAGTATTTGTCATTTAATAGGGAAGCAGAAAATAATGAGAAACTTACGGTTGGTGCATTATTTTGAATCGGCTCAGCTCATAATCTGATACATGCTGAAAAGAGAGAAAACAGGTTTTGTATTTTAAATAAAGATCAATTTAATCAAGACCAATTCATTAAGGGAATTGCATAACATTTTTAATAGTGAACTAAGCAAGGACCTAAAAAATAGGTTTTAGTTTTGTAGCTACATGGTTGTCTCATCTTGGTTAATGCTTAACTTTTTATTACTGGCCTGTTGTAACATTTCTGGAAAGCTGGTAGCACACACTACATTGATAAACTGGAATTTAACTGGGCATGTGGCAGATTAAATTATGCTGGTTAATGAATCATTCAAAAAGCGATAAGCAAGCCATTTTATATGGTCTCTTTCCAGCTCCACCACAGAATTTCTTTGGGGTTTTTTACTGAAATCAGCAGACTAGTATAACAATGGCTGAGGGAAGATTATTTTAACAATGGTTGGGAGACTATTAAGTCCCAGTTTGGTCTGTTCTTATGCTAGACTTCTGCATGACTCCTCAACCCATGAAAAACTGGGGATGAAAAAAAATAGAATATTTAGTGTGCCACCTTGGCATATACAGTGCCTATTCTAGTGCTGCACAAGCTAAGTTGGGTACTGGAAACAGTTTACCCAAATCATTTCAATAGCTTGTGTAGCTCCATATACTTTTCACCTCAACATGCTAAAGAGTCCATGCACCGCACTAAAGCAGCAGAAGTACTTCTGATGTTCAAGCTAGTGTGCAGCTTGCAGCCGAACTTCTTAAGTCAGAGCTTTAAGCTAGTCTAAATTAAATCTTTTTTATCTATGAATTTTCCTTTAGTGCAAAATTTCCAGTAAAATGTCTGGATTGTACCCAGACCGAGTGTGTGATGGTATTGTTTCAGTCCAGAAGCCCGCTAATGCTAAAACGCCCTCTTTCTCAGCATAGATTTCAACAGGTCAGGCTGAAAACGTGTCCATTCAATAGATGCAATTCTAACTCTCCTTCTATATTTGTGTCAGGAAGAGGAAATTAATTTGCTTGTTTCCTGAGACTTCCTAGGCACACCTATAATGGGTGTGAAATCTCTGAAACGGATACTTTCCAGTGCCTTCAGTGATACTGAGTTCATTGTAATATGATTGATGTTTGCCCAGCTCTATCTGTTTTTCTGAATAACCCCCCAGCCATCAGTCCCATTCCAAACTGTTTTGCCTTTTCCTTCACTGTCTCATCAGCATGATAGATGAGTTTGTATCAGGCATACAAAATGAGACACTAATAGCAAGTGTATGAGTCAAGGAGATCAAGTGGAGAACATGTGAGATCTCAGAGAAAACATATTTCCTCAGTCTGTATTTAAATTCAAGTGAATCTCTGCATTTCTTCAAGTTCTTTGATATATTTGTTGTGAAAATATGCCATTTCAGACACTAGAGAACCCCCTACATTTAATACTTAGCCTGTAATTATACTGTAACAAAAAGCAGCTGCATATCTACATGTAGCGTGTATGGTAATTAGCAGATGATCTAGCAGATCTAGAAATCACCAAATTCCTGAGGAAATTTAAAACTATATTGAGCAGTCTGATTGACATACAGGCCCATCTGGGCTTGTCCAGACTTCGTCAGCTGTAATGATGACTCACCAAATTGCCTCTGCAGATCGATCCCCAGCAATATTAGGGCTATTTCCTCCCCTGTTATTGCACCTTCTAAATAAGAGGAGGAAGCAGCTATGCTTTTTCTTGAAAGGATTTGATTTTTGTTCATTCCCTTTTCTTTGCAAAATAGACTATTTAAACCTTTTCTTGAGCGTATTAAGATTGCTGAGGTATAATTGCTTGGTGATTGCAGCCAAACAGCGTATGTAATTTTCACTGCCCTTCCAAGCTGATGTTTGCTGTAATCTGCTGCTCAAGCAGCACTCTGCTGTAGGCAACTCTTTCCACGCAGGCAAGTGCTGTGTGTATGGTCAGACCAAGCACTTTTTTAACTAGCAATTGCTCTTGATAGAGGAGGAAGCTATGGATCTAAGCACTTCCTATACTGGTGAATGTCTTATATAGAGGGTTTTAACTTGATTCTTTTTTTTTTTTCCTGAGACAGTCTTCAATAAGGAGATTAAGCTATGAGCCTCCCTGAAGTTTGAGATTGGCATCTATGGGTCCAGCTGAAAGCTATCTTTTCTTATTTTGTATGTTTGGGTTTTTTTTTTGGTTTTCTTTTGGTTCCAACCCCCTCCACCCCCCCCAGTAAATTGCACCATTGATTGCAACTAAGAGCTGCTGCTGCATTTTAGCAACAAAATTCTGGTCTTAGGAAAGAGTACAAAAATATCTTGCAAACTCAACAGTTTTGAAGTTACATGGTGGCTTCTGTAAGAAGATGACTAATTCTTCCACGTTTTAATCATAATTGCTCCTGTTGTTGCTTATGATATACATTGCTAGTGATTCATATTGGCACAAATGGAATATATTGCAAATGAATATGTGTGATAAAGAAGAAGTTAATGTAGTTTCTTTCCTGGAGGGATATGAGTTGCCAAATATACAATGAGGAACTAAAGGGACAGGATGGAGTGTTTGGGGTTTTTGTATTTACAGTTTCATGTTCGAGTGCCATTTAGAAAGCATATAAAAATTATGTTCTCTTCAAACCTGCTATTGATTTCCTCTTTTCTACAGGCTGCTTCATTCACCTGACATCAACTTTCTCAGTAGCTCATGTACTTAGCTCAGTAGCTAAGAGTAACCAAAACTCTTAGCTTGCAAATCAAGCCAGCCAGCTTTGTTCTGCAGATGGCATCATGGAAAGGGAGAAACGCTGCAGTGGTGCAGATGTTTGAGGTGTGTCTCTCACTCCTTTACTTGCAGAGGCATGTCTTGGATCTGAGCCGATCCTGCTGTAGCTGCTTGCCAGCATGGGTGCTGAGAGAGGGGAAGCCTTACATCAAAAGCAAAGAGAAGCTAAATTTCTGTACAATCTGGAGCTGTAGACCCGTAAGTAGGTTTTATGCATTTTTGTCTGGAAAAGTTTAGGCTGACTCATGCACATGGACTGTGCAGTACACGCAGAGTGAACTGGCTTGTCTGAGGTGCTCTGGTTCTGTGCATGGGCTTCGCAAATGGCCAGCACGTGTGCATGTGGCTTACGTGCCTTGGCTGGGTGGGACTTACGGCATTTTGCAGACCTGGGGACATGTAAAGGTTGACTGGTAGGTGGATAAGGGGTAGTTCACATGCAAATGGAGTCCTGGTTTGAGGAAACTGAGTAAGTGTGGTAAGAAGGTAAAGGGAATGGGGCTCTTGGGTGGGATAAAACATTGCAACACAGTGCGTAGCATATATGGCACCTTTACCTCCCCCAGGTTTAGCACTCCTCTTATAGAAGGCTTCTAATTCACAAACACGTCTGTCAGAAGTCATGGGACCTGGCATGTTTTGGCCTCCAGGTTTGCTCTGGCGATTTTTTGTCATGCTTTCACAGTTCCTAGCTGAGGTTGTGCAAAGGGATATTCTAATAGAGTTATTGCCTCAAAAAAGTTTTTAGATGTCTTTGAAGAAGGTTGTTGATATAGTTGATTGTATGATACAGTCTTTTCAACTATATTTTGAAGTTCATATAAGCACATATCTTTCCCCTTCATTACTTTTCAGCCCCTCCCTGTAGGTAAGCACCTGTATAAGATGGTTATGGCTGCAGGTGCAAATAATACCTGAACAATCCAGGAGAGCTCTGAAGGATCAGTAGGAGTCTGAAAAGGTCCAATTTTGATGTGAATGAGGATGAGGGGATTCCCTTGACTTTATGATAAACAAAGATACTGTGTTGCTAGGTAAGCTGTCAATATCTGAGCAGTAAAGCTGCATGTGTAAGGTGTCAGTCTTGTCATTACCTTACAATAATGCTGAGTTACATTCTGCCACATTGCCAGTTCTGTGCATGGACCAGTTTGGAGAGGTTTGCTGTGAAATGAGTTTGTTGCTTTTTGTGTGTGTCTGTGTGTGTGTGTATATATATATAAAAATATATATACCTTTATGTATATATATTTGAATACGGTATGGTATAATGAATTTGACTTCCTCCTAATTTTCTTCAGTTTTTTTGGGGGGAAAGTAAAGACCCAGATTTATTTGATGTAAAGCAATTTCATGTTATTATGGCAAAGTAAATGCATAATATATTACAAAAGCTCTGTATTCAGTATGATCAACTTCCTTATGTTAAGACCTGTTTATGTTTATGGCATCTGTTTGGTATTGACAAAAAGACCTGCAAGAAGCCAGGATTAGGAGGAATCTACAGCTACATTTTTCATTTCTAAGAGACAGAAATTTGGAATGTAAATAAAAATAATCTACATTTAGGCAGTCAATACAAATAAAAACCTGAAAAAACATAGAATTTTAATAATACATGTTAATGATACTCTCTATTAACTGGCATAGTAGACTATCTGTAATTAGTCAGAGAAGATATTTCTTAGTAAAAATGTCCTTATGGAATACAAAAATATCCTTATGGAATAGGAATAAGATCTCAGTGCTATCCTCTAGAAATACAACCTAAGCTATAGACGTTTGCCAGTGATATCTGGCAAAAACTGTCAGAGTGTCTCAAAATGAGTAAATCATGGAATAAATGCATAGTGGAAATTTTTTAGGTCTTTTTTTTCTTAGAACTGTGCCCCACAGGGGGAGAAAAGCAGAAGAGAAGAAGGTAAATAAAATGTGGAATTCTTGAAACTAAAGGTCAGTCCAGAAAGAATGGCATAATAAGGAAATATGTTTCTATTGTGAATGGAGGATTACTGTTTTCAAGGTATTTATCCATTTTAAAGTGTGTAAAACTGACATCTAGTGGTAGCAAGAGCACTTTGTGTGCAAAGTGGCTTTATAGTGAGACCAGTTCGCACAGCAGATTAACAGGTTGTAACTACGTTACATACTGATATTGCAATTCCCTGTACTTCAGCCTAATTCAAATCCTGTTTCTTTGTGTTACAGAGTCTTTCAAATTAAATCTTGCTCCTTTTAGTAATATCTCACTTACGTGAAGCAAGGTGGTGGTGTCCGTTCATCTTTATGAACGCATAGACTCCTACTGCAGAAGCGTCATCCTGATGAACAGTTTCGTTAGAGAGGAAAAGGTTAGAAGGGGCGTTAGGATTAAAATATTCCCATCAAAAAAGCTGAGGATAAGAGCTAAAGAATCTCAGCAGGGTCACTGAGGAAATTGTTTGGCAGCTACCAATTTTAGACCTGTTATGAATAAGCAGGAGTCGTCAGGTATCAGAGCTGTGATGCGTGTCTCAGGTGTGGCATTACTCACAAGGGTAAGCTTCTCTGGAAAGGGAAGCAGGGCTTTATGGCCAAGACTCAGATCTTGCATGAGTTCAGGCAAGATGTGTGGGGTCTGAATCAACAGAGCATATAGGCATGTGCTTAAATCATTCTCACTGGAGACAAGAGGGTATGTTCGCTTGCTGGGGTCTCTGCTTAAGCATTTTGCTGAGTCATTGTTCATATGCTCATTTCTCATTCATAATTTTATTCAAATAGTATTTTTAAAAAATATTTTTCTATTTTCTTCCACATTTTGTCTAGCTTATTCAGATTTTAGTGTCTTTGAATTAAAACTCCTTCATTTTACAGTCTTCTCAGTTCATAATAACTGTTGCAAATCTCTGAGAGGTAAAAAATGCTGGTAGCATAATTCTAGTGAAACATAGCTCCCTGCAGTTTCAAGGCTGAGGTGAATCATGCTATGCTGCCTCTATCATTCCTTCTCTGTTACTTTCAAAACACGGTGAATCATATTTGTTGAACAGAAGTGTTGATATTCTGCAATGAAACTAAAGTCACAGTTATAGAAGTGGTATAAGAAACAGCTGCTGTCATTTCAGATAGGCGAGCGTACTGCTTTCACGTGAAAGCAGAGACGAGCAGCAATCCTGTTTGTTGCCGAGCTGCTCTGTAAGGACAAGATTAGTTGTTAACAGCCAGGGCAGCCAGAGCTAGGCGATGCAGTCTTATCTATCCTGAGCTGGTAATCCAGCGCCGGTGTTTAACAGTTCTAATATACTTTTGACATTTCAGCTCTGAGTGTGGGAGTGGTTGCAATGACACGAGGCCAATTGCTATGTGCAGTCGCTCTGGCTTTGTCTGCACTCACTGGGGCTTCTCCTTCCTACTTAGACACTGATGCTTTTCCAAAGTAGTGAAAGCATAAGGATAAGTCATGCTAGTAGCACCAGAACTGTTGATATACATGATACCTCAAGATTTCACAGCAACCATCTCTGCATTTGGCTTATATAAGACCTCACGTAGTACAAATGAAGTTGTGTTGGTAGCAGTGTTAGTAGCAAGGGAATATATTCAAGAAATGCTTGGTGTAAATAGGACTGTTGGAGATGGGTTTCTTGGTCCACTGTGGATTTGTCAGCCATCAGGAAGTGCTGCTGGCATTTTGTCCTCAGGCAAAATACCTTTTAGTTAAACAAAACTGCTCATCTAACGTTGTGTTACTATCTAAGAGCTGTGGTCAACATATTATGGGAGTTTGAGGTCTAGATGTCTATCATGCTGGAAGGAACAGTAGAGTATTTTACATTTTTTAGGACAATCAGGATTACTTTAACACCATTAATGGAGATCTGTTTGTAGTATTGTTGTTCTATCATTTCAAGTGAAAACCAAGTTTTTTTATGAATTATTTGATTAGGTTTAATATGCATTGAACTACTGTATGGTTTTGCCAGAACTCCAAGACTGAGGAGTCTGTACTGCATACCCTGCCACATTTATTTAACTGTTGAGATGTTTGAAACTTTTATTTTTTCAAGAGAAAGATATTTTCCTGCAATAGTAGCTCAGCGAATCCCTGTGGTTTACATTATTTTGAGGAAAGAGCCTTTTGCAATAGTACCTAAAGTGCACACATTTAAGGTTAACCATTTTTACTTTGGAAGAGCTCCAATGAAAGATTAAACTAGTTGATCCTTTGTTCTCATATATACTATGAGTGGGTTTGCCTATGATTTATTTGTCTATGATCTATGGTTTCCAGCCCATTCTATACCCCAGGAGCTGCTTGCTCACACTTGGCTATCCAAGACTTTTTTGAATCTGTCGTATTCACTCTCGTATGCTGAATGAATGGTCCCCTCCCTGAAAGCTGGCTGCAGAAATAGCCTTGGTCTAAGAGAGTAAAGCTTGATCTGCAACATAAATCTGTCATTTTAGTGTATGCAATGGGAAAGTTCATGTTATTTTTCCTAGAACATTGGTGTCCCCATTAGTTTTAGGCTGACCTGATGGAGAGATGAGAGGTTTCCAAGGTTCTTTCAAAAATTATAGTCTTCCTCACTGACAGTGTAATGGTCTGTGGGCTGAGCTCTATATTTGCATGTCCTTATTGAAAGGACACTTACTGGAACACAGAAAATAAAACCACTTCCCATATCTTTACAGTAATGCACTGCTATATGTTTAAGCAAATTAAAATGGGTTTTAGTGTTTGAAAAAGGAAGCAAGTCACCACATATAGAAATAACAACTATGACCACTAGAAATTTAGCCTCAGCAAAAACCAGCAGAGCGTTCTGCTGATGTGGGCTGCAAGATTAGGAAATCAGATTTTTTTTTTTTTTAAATATTTTTTTTTTTGAGAAAAGAGAATTCGGAAGAGCCAGCTAAAAGTCTTCTAGCAGAACCATTTCTCTCTAAAAATGCTTCATCAGTTAAAACAAATTCTTTTGCAGGACTCCTTTCACTTCATCAATGATTAAGAATGTATTAAAAATTTTGGCAAAGTTGAATCAATTTATTTTGGTGTTTTTAACGTAAGGTAAAAGGCCCAAATGAGGTATGTCAATGATACTGCTTTAGTGGTTCTAAAACATTTTATTTTTACTTTTATGGGAAACTTGCAACTATTCATTCTGATTCAGAAAACAGGGAAATATTGAAGTGTCAAAAGTTCCATTTTTGGCCGCATATAAGAATTAATGGCCTGGAAAATATTTCTAGTCTGCAGTCAAGATACCAGTGACCTGAGATTTCCAAGAAACAGGACATGCTGCAGAAAGGTCCTCAGAGCCAGGGGGCTCTGCTGGAAGCAGAACTGGTGCTTTAGGAATTGACCTTTCCCCAGGACTCAGACCAAGGTGGGAATGCGCTAGGCTGTTGACCAGTTTTGAACCCAGTTTAATAGTGACATCTAAGAGGATTTACACTGTCAGCTTCTTTTAATAATCTTGCCCTGTGACAGGGCTGAACCACATCTGCTTCCAGCTATCCGAGTCCCCTTCCAATAACTGCATGCAGGTGACTTGAGTCAAGTGGTGCCCCTCTGCCTCTAGCTTATTAGAACAACACTGTTGTGAAAACAAGACTCTCCCTTGGCCATGTGGTTATGTGCAATTTCTTTCCAGTTCATCTTTTCCTACCTAAACAACCTGGTTTTGCTACCTGGTATATCCTTAAGTGAGCAGACCTCTCCACCGTGGCCTGTGTACCAGGCTTTTGCTGAGGTGGGAATACGGAGGCTCTTCCAGGATCCTCCCTACCTCTGACAGTCTCTTGGGCAGGTTTTATTTTAATTACCTCATATCCTGTTTCTGGGGAGTGTTTGATAAAGCGCAGCTAGCATGGACCCCTTCTGGTGCTCGCTCCCTGAGGCCAGCAAGGCGCCAGCAGGCAGGGCTGGGGGAAAGCTGTACGAGGCACATGAATGTCCCAGTGGCTGTGGCTGCCAAAGGGCCGGTCCTGCGCCCTCCCTTCTCCCTCGACTCCTGTCATGGAGGAATGTCTCCCATCCCTGTGCTGACTCTGGTGCTTCTCTGACCGTTTTGTGAGTTGAACCAGCTGCAAATGAAACAAGGGAATGCCCTTGAACCAAGGGAAGCTTCTGGCTAGAGAGGAGGGAGAAAATTGTTGGTGAGGAGACCCCCCCGGTCCCTGGCGGCAGCTTCTTCAGTTGTCTGGGTTAGTGGGAAATCTCTCGCTGAAGCTGTGTTTTTCACAGATGCTTTAAACCTCCTGAGATGTGTATTCTCTGGGCACTGTGCTTCCTCTACCTCCTCCATGCTGTCACCAGCAGTTGTGTGGTGAGCTGGATTAGGGAAGGCTGAAGAATAACCATAAAGAAAAATGTTTCCATCTGGTTAAAACCTTGATGCACCGCCTTTGTGGCCAAGTGAGAGCCAGTGCTAGCAAAAGCGTGCGTGTGTAACGGGAACACATGGCAAAGGTGGAAGGGGGAGCACTGCCCCCTTAACCAGATATGAAACTGTCCCTTCAGTTAATCTAATTTGCTCACTGAGGAAACTGAGGGCGGCAGGAGCTAAAATGGTTGTGGTGGTGGCATTTTCAGTATTTGAATATTGACTTAGTAGGAAGAGTACTGTCTTGGAACAGCGGCAGAGGCTGTCTCGGTGGAAGACGCTCTGTGCACTCCATTGAAAAACAAAAATTCTCTCTATTTTCTGGGTATTAAGAGTTTCCATCCTGCTCTCAAGAGGGAGGTTGAAAATGACAACAGGAAATAGCACAGCAGGAATCAATTCTTAGGTCACTGATAGGTGAGACTGGCAAGGACCCTTGTTACTTGGGGAAAATTAAGTCATAATGCTGCTATACAGGACAAATAATTGAATAGAGAGGCTCCACATGTCTCTCAGGCTGTTGGGAGCAAAGGGATCAATCTTGGAGAATCCCAGAAAGTGGGGGACTTTGGGCCTTCAGCTCTCCCCTGCTGGCCAGGGGTCTGGGAACCGTGCAGAAGTGCTCCCTGCTGACACGGCCGGCAGAAGCAGCTGCCTTCCGCTTTCCTGCATCTGGACAAAACCAATAATTATAACAAGAAGTGCTGGGAAATAGCTGAGCCTGAAAAGACTGTACAGAAGGGGTGTGAGAATCATCTCACCTCTCGGAGCAAATACTATGGCAGAAGCAGTCAGCAATCTTAAAACTGCAACAGCAGTCTTAAAAGCAAAACCTATATGCGAGAGTATTCTTGAAAGATTAAGAAAGATCATATGCATAATTTTACGCACATTAAATTTCATCAAGGGAACAAGAAGTAGCTAATCTTAATGATAAGAATAAATGCCCTTGCTGAATCAGAAACCAAATGTGACTTTGTACCTGCCTGGCAGCTCCAAACGCTCTGATGGCTGGCCACCTTCTGTTTAGAAATAAACCACAGCATAAGCTCCTTGTGCATTTAAATGGAAGAAACAATTTTATATGCCCACCCAGAAATCTGCTGAGCTACTTAACTTTGAAAGTACCCACTGGATAGTGGGATAGATTTGTTGTACTGTCTTTGATCCTGCTTTATATTCTTGAGGTAGTGGTTTAGTTCCACTGTTTATCTTCATTTTAATAATCACAATGGTTATAGCTATCTGGTATAGATATTCTTTAATTCATACAGTCACGAAAATGTTGTGTATGTATTTCTGTAGGCATCTTGAAAATGAGCAGCTGATTTGCTTGAATCATGTTATGTCAGCCACGGTAAGCAACATCATTAATAGCAGGTAATGACTGAGTCCATCAGCAAGATCATGACTGCTGCGTATCAATGGCTGAAATAACTTTGCGAAAAGATAGACTTTAAGGTGCTGGCAGTTCATTGCAAGTAGGAGAAGGAACGTCATATACAATTGTGGTAATTTAGGTAAGCAGCAGTATTATCAAAATTCAATACAATGAAGATCCCTTACTGTAAAGCATACATGCTAAATCTAAGTTTGTAAGAACTCAGCCTTCGTGACTGTTTTGTGTTGAAGAGACCAGCTGCCAATACTGCATGCAGCCTGTGGCACTGAAGCTATTTCTGCCACTGGACAAAGGCACATGTAGTTGTTTATGTCAGTAGATGTCTTCACTCAGAGCATGAACCTCATCTGTGCTGGGTCACAGCATGGTGAGTGGATGAGGACTTCTAAGATGGAGTGGAAGACACGTATAGCACGGCAACCTCTCTCCTGCTCCGTGACGCTGTGCAGAGTGCTGCTTAGTGGTTTATGGCCAGGGCAGCCCTAAATCATGAGAGCCACCTCTTGAAAGGGCAAAGCCAAAGGCTAGTACAGTATTAATCAATGCTTACCACTGATGCAAAGAGCTTTAGAAATTTTCTTGGTAAGTACTTGGCTACAAAGAGGTTAAGGACAATTGATTTAAACATCTGCTTTATTTTTCCCAATTTGGAAATTTGAAAGACAGCCTGTAAACCTAACACTCCCTTCCCCACATCGCAACATGTCCTGCCTTTCTGGGATGCCATTAGGTTTCTTAGTGTGCTTAGATGGTTTAATTAAAATCTTTTCTGGTCCAATGCAATAAACAATGTCTTCTGTCAGTGCAACATGTCTGATAATGATGCTAATGATGCTTCTGGGTGATGATTGTTGTGAGGACAGCTACAAAGGTAAAGAGTAACTTAATTTGAGAGGTTTGATTTTCTTTTACTTTAGCCATCATGAGCTGAACAGATAATGCCAGTTAGAAAGAAGCAAAGGAAGAGGTACTCTGAAAATTTCTCATCTCCTTTGTTCTTATATGGAAATTTAACAGTATAATGACCCATTTGTCAAGTGATGTATATCTATCTAATACATGTTAAACTATTAGTTGCATTTCACTAGGAAAAAGGAAATCTAGTTTTGGATACAGGACTTATCATGTTAGATTAAACAAAGTTGCCGGTGTTCACGTCTGTATATATTTCTCAGCAGAATATCGGTACATCAATGATACAGTATTTGTGTGTTTTCTACTTCTGTATTGCTGCTTGGTCTTTATACACAAACATTTATTTATTTAGGTTTCATGGTGGATCTGAGTACTTATTCAAGATCCTGGGGCACCCAGCATGTACCTCTTTCCCTTCCCTCTCAGCACTATTAATCTTCAAAAATATAAATATCAGCCTTTTCTCTTTGACACTTGATGTTAGCCAATGAAGTCCACATCTACATCTGAAGTTCCCAAAGCTTCTAAGCGTTCAGACTGTATGATCCTGCTTTTAGTATGTTCTGCATTGATTTTATAGCTTTAGATACTGTTTGGGAATGGATATGAAGCAGACTTTCTTTTGGCTCTTTCTTGAAGTGACCCGAGTTATTTGTGAACAAGGCAATTAAAAAGTGGGTTATAAAAATGATGCCAAATGTCATTGAAATTACTGTTCCACTATATATCAGCATACATGAATCTTCTTTAGAGAAAAACCTCTTTCTACCAATTTTTTAAATTTAAATTACAGTAATTAGCAAGTGTGGTTCTTGCAGTGAAAGAAACAGTAGGATATATATTTAAAATGTCTAAAAATAAATATCTTTCTTTCAAGGTTTTACAAGTCAATGACCCAACATGTTGTTGACAACCAAGTTTAAACACTTATAAGAAATCCCGAACTTCCACTGAGATACGGACACTGTTTCCTTTCCTGGCGCTTCATGAAACTAACATTTGAATTTCAGTCTGATACCATCTGACCGTTTTGGTGCAGTATATCTTTAAATCTGTTAGCAAGCTTGTGCAGAGTTTAGAGTGGGAGGAGAAAGGAAAAGCAGCATGTTTTCTTTGAGAAAAGTTGAGCTTTGAAAGCTACTGAAAGTTTTGGAATGTTGAAAGACAAACCAGCTGAGATACAGTAATGGGCAAAGAGCAAGAGAAGAGGTCAAAACTGTACATGCAAATGTCCTTTCACATCCTAGTAATTTCTGAAGATTCACATGGCTTCAAAAATAAGCTAATTCCAGGGATACAATACACATTTGGAACCAGTTCTAATATTAGTCTGTCATTATGATGGTATCTGAAAGCCAATGATATTTATGCTAGCACAAAAGAGATTAATACATTAATTTTAAATTGGTCTCCCAACCCCAGTTGCCTTGTGTGTGGGAGTAGTTTCTTTGCAGGAAAAAGTCACTGCTGGCTGACTTTTTTCTCTCCCTTTCTCACCCCCAACCATTGACTAATACTGAAATTTAACAGTGAATATTTCCTTTTTTGCTTATGTGCCATTTAAAAATGCTTTAATCAAGGTTTTAAACCAATTTATAGTGCAGAGTGACTGTCATGTACTACTGTCCACATGCAGAAGCAAACCAGAAGTTCAATGAACATTGAGCACTAATATAAAAATCATATGCTGCTCTCTAAACGATTTAATGGATTCATGAAATTCAACTGGCAATAATGGACAATGATCATATGTTATGTAACAGCCATCCTTATCACTGGGCACGTGCACTTGTAAAACAGGAAAAGAACACAAAAAGAGAAAAACATTTAAATTTTGCTATGGGTCAATTAATTATATATCAAATGTTGACAAATTTTGCATGTATATTAGAAGCTAATCCACCACTGTGTTAAAGATTTGTGATAAGTCCCATATCAATGTGAATCCAGTCCTTTTTAAAGTGACCACAGGCAAAATAAAATAACTTTATTGGTTAAAACCAGTCAATTTTGATTACATGAATTTTCTTCATATTTCAATAAATACTGTAAGTACTATTTTTCAGCATGGCTTTCTGAATTCACTTTAGTGACTAAAGCTACTAGCAATGATCAGTTCACTTCAATTATAGGATACAATTACTTGTAGCTATTTCTGGTGCAATTAAAATGTAAAAATGTAAAAATTCATCTCCTTAATAAATTAAGATGGCCACAGAACGGGTGGTGTTGCCAAATCTGTATTTTATATTCACTTATTTTTCTCAGTATTGGAGGGGAGGGAAGAACAGGTTTTAAACTTCAGACATGCAGACTTAGATAAACAAAATCCATTTAGAAGTTTCTCCTTATAAATTGATGAAATAATCCATAATGGTGTGCACCTCCTACATAAACCTAAACAAAAGTATTGTATTGCTATTCCAGAAGAATAAAGCATTAAGTAAAAAAAGTCCATATTCTTTTCCTGTAGTACTCTTTAACTCTACCTTTTATTTTTACATGTGACAGTAATCACCCAGTCATGTCACATACCTGTGTAGTCTGACTAGATGCCATCTAAAGTAATTAAAAGTATCATTTGTTTTTCATTGTTTTCTTGTATTGCATCACCTGCCAAGTAAAAGACCCTGGCATTTCCCATTTTTACATGTTTGTAAAATGAATACTGCTTCCCACTATTATCTGTATGTGAGAATGTGAATCTGCAGCTCATTCAGATGTGTATGTGAGCATGCACATGTTCAGATGATGGATGTTGGGATAGTTGTTGACCTTCTGACTGATGGCCGTGCTTATGTGGAGTATCTGTGGATCTGGGTACCATTTAGCATGACAAAAGTGGCTCTATTTGGCTTTAGCTGATTAAAATTCATATCCAATATTTCATGAATATGAGTTACTTCAAAGTGAAGTTCAACAAAGGCAAAATCATATTCCAGAAATTCTTGGCCTTGGAACTATATTTCATGTTACGTTGTGGAAATCCAACTATTGTCTGCAAATGTCAGATTATACCCATTTTATCTGTGCTGCCCAAATGGATATTTCTCCCATTTGGAACCAAAGTGGTGCTTTGGGTTATAATGAAAAAAACATAGGAAAACATAAAAAAAAATCTCCTCTGACCTAATTGCTGCATACCTCAGTTTCTCACGTTCCTGAATTTATTCATGAGCACAGTCACAAAATCCTTCAAGACCCAACAGAAAATGTAGCGCTACCTTGTAAAGTTCAAGAATACTTAATTGGACGGAAAAGGAAGAAATAACACCATAAATAATGCATGTTACTGTTGTAAAAAAGACTGAAAAATTGTTGGTAGAGGACTTTCTGTTGGGGGAGTGTATATGCTATGACCAAATATAACCCAAGGCTTTGGGAATGATACCCTCATTCTTATAGATTTTATTTGCTTTTCTTCCTATTGCCTCTTTAAAATTCAGTGCTGTGCTTGTACAGATGCATTTCAGATACTCTGAACCACCTGAATCAAAAGCATTCAAGTAAGAGGTTGGGTTTTTGAGATTTTTTTTTTTCTGTTTGTTCCAGTGAAGTCTCCTTCCCTTGCAACGTGATGCTGGCACATACAGACATTTCTCTAATCTGCTTTTGTCTGGATCCTGTAGTATATAATTCTAATGCACAAATGAAGTGTTGCATTTCCCCCTTCACAGGAAACTAGGGATTCAGGGCAAATGTCAACATTTTTCTTGGGTAGTTCTGAGCAAGTAAAATAGGTTGTCAGCTATACATATGAAATATACATTTGTAATCTAGTGTCTGTATATTTTTTTTTGACAAAAAATTTGTACAACCTGTATAGTTATTTATTTCTGTCTTACCCTACATTCAGATGGTTAAGCACCCTGCCTACTCGTATCATGGTGATCAGATATTGTTTTAGTATACTGGAACTTTTAAGTAAGCTTAATGGAAAATCAAGTTTTTACTCTATGGGTCATACCATGACAAATCAACTCAGGGCATTTGTAAAGCCCTGGGTATTTTTAATAGTTCTTAATCTTATGTTTTTCAAGGACAATGTTGCAATGGATACAGACAATAACACCTTTTAAAAATGTAGGTTGCATTAAAGTAGCAAGGGACAAAATAGTTAAACTCTTAAGCCAAAAAGCTCAGCTACACAGGAAGAGTGGAGGAAATTTAAAAAAAAAAAGTACAGAAACAAAATAAAAGTGTTCTACAGCAGGTCTCGAAAACATTAATTAGCAATTTAAAATATCTTTCATGGGAATTTTGTGCCTATTTGTTTACTAATGCAAACTCAAATACTACAGGTAATAGTACCTACAGAAAACCAAGTACCCTGCAAGTAGAAGCTGTGCTTCTGGATTTGATACAGTAATGTGATTTTTGCAAAGATTTTTGCCCTTCAGTATTCCAGAGGCCTTAGATATATGAAATGATATATATACGATTCTTATTCTTCTAAGCACTGGTTTTGTAGGACCTCTGGGAATTCTAATTTCTTTCCAGCATGCCTCTTTCTGAGCGCCAGTGTGTGATGTGGTTTTTCAGCAATGCAGCCCAAACTTGAAGCCAGATTCCCTAATGCTAAAGTCTCTGCTTATGCACAGAATTGGCACTGGGAAAACTCACTAATGAAAGATCTCTGCAATTGTATTTGTATGTTTGGTTTTTTTTTTAATGCGGGCAAATTCCATGAGTTTTTAGGTATGGAAAGATTGATAAATATTTTAACAGTGTCCTCTGAGCCATTCCAGGAATGGCTGCAAGCTTTCTTTGCTCTTAACAGTATGTTGTTAACTGACAGGTAGTGCAAGCAATCTGCTGATCGTTTCAAATTAAAGACAATATTACATTGAAATTTAGCAGTCGCTACCTTTGTAGCAATCTACAGGTTTGCTGTTCCTGTTTTGTTTGCCTTCCCCCCTCCCAGCATCATGCTTATTCAGAGCAGATGGCATCATATAAAAGAAAACAGGATGGCTTCATTTTACTAGGGAAACCCCCTGACACTTGATAACTTGGTCTTTATCTGCCTCTGTGTTTCTTGTTTTTGTAAATTTGCATTCATTTTAGCTGTGTTAAGCCTTTTAATACAGCCATAACAGCTCAGTCAGCATTAGCAAAATGTGCTCAGGTTATTGTGGGTTACATCTAGCTCTTAGGCTACAAGCATGCTTCTATGTGAGACATTTACCAGCAGAACCGTCCTGGCATAATCATCCTCATGTAACACCCCTGTGGATGTCTTGTTGGGGATCAGTGTACTTTTTTGCTTTAGTTTATGTCACTTTACATTTAGTAGCTTTATAGTAGCAGACAGTATCCAGATGGAGTTAGAAGATGTTTCAACAAAAACGTGCTTCTTTCTCTGCTCTTTTGGGAAATTCAAGTTGCTTTAACTTATTTTTTAAAAATTATTTCTAGCCATCTTTCATTTCTGCAGTCAGGACTCCAATTAATTCTGCTTTGGTTCAACAGGGATAGCAGCTCGAAATGTATCTTCTTGGAAAGTTTTTATCTCATTTTGGCACTAGCATCACCCATTGGCCCAAGTAGCATGTTAATATTTGGGGGCCTTTCCAGGTTCCCTTTATTTGGAATAGAAACTTATGCTAATGCCAGATATTTTACTTGATGCAATCCTGTATTTACACAGAAAATTGATGAAGCTTTCCCTTCCTGAACCCAATGGAAATAAACAACTTACATTTTCAGGCTCTCACTGGTCTGTTCCCAAGGAGCCCTTTCTCTCTGCTATATTGTCTGGCTCTCACAGGATTTCCTTGTTTTCAGTGGGATTGTATATATTCACCTTTCCAAACCAACAGAGCCCTAAGAGTTGTCCCACTCTTAGAAAAACTCCTTTACAACATTGATTTTTAACCTTGTTCATGCTTTCTCATGAGAATCAATAATATTCAGCTGGTTTTAGTCTTTGCTGCAGAAAGAAGTATTTTCCCAGAAACCTTCAGAAATATCTTCCAGGCTAAGAACACCAATGATCCCCCCTCATCAACAAGACAGTTAAATCGGTGCGAGGGCATTATCCTTGGGAACTCCTGGTTTAATTACATTGAATTACATTGAGATTGTGTCTACTTTGACTTTATTGTCAACTTTTTTTTCATTTTCATGATGTTAAGGAACGATAGAGTTATGAGGTTAGTCTGATCAGTGAGGTCCATACATGTATAACCTAATGTCCTCACTGCTATTCTTCTGTTACGTGATTACTAGATCTTCAGTATTTCTTTTTATTCTTAAAAAAAGGTACCATCTAGGGAAACTGCAGCCATTATAAATTGATGTTGTAAGAGTAAATTTTCTTATAAATTAAAATTTCTAATAAGAAAAGATTCCTGAGAAAGAAATTGAACCCAAAAATGAAAATAAGATTTTTACTGTTTCCCTCACTGTATTAAAGATATACGTGAGATGTCATACAGATGTGAAACCAGAAAAATAAAATGGGCTTAGGCTTTCCCTTCTTATGGACACATCTGTAACCTCCTGATTTATTTTCCACTTTGCTTTCTTGTATCTCCAATTTTTGACGTAACACACCCTTTCACAGAAACAGCATAGGCTCTGTTGTTGATAAAGTGGCTTGTACGCATAACTGCTGTGGATATACAGTAGGAGCAAAAAACATTTTTTATCTTTTTTAATTCTCTAATCTCTTTCAGTCATTTTGAGTTGATAGGAAACGATATTTAGAGAAGGAAACGCTGCTTGCAAATTGATTAATGTTCCCACCAGTTTGTTCAGGTCTTTCTCATTCTTTTTTAAAAAACGTCTTTTAACTTTTAGAAGCCAAGTGCTCCTGCAAAACTTGCGTTCCTGAGCTTTATTTTTTTCCACTCTGCCAGGAGGGTAGAGTACCCATCTTATAAATGTGGTCTTGTCTAAATCTGTATCTCTGGGAAATTCTCACTGATTGTTCCAGTTTAGTTCTTCATTAATAGAAAAGCATGAAGTATAACTTCCTCGAATGCTTCTACAAGCCACAGTCAGCTAATGCTTTCCAACTGTTCTCTGTCTTGAGTGACATTCAGACAAACATAGACAAAACTGCCTAGAATTGTCTAGTTTGGTAGCTTTGCATTGCTAGAGCTACAGCTATCAGTATGTAATGACAAATTTGGTCCACTCATATATGCATATATATGTATAAGTACTTTTAAGAAGAAGAATACGTATTGAGAGAAGAGAAAACCTGCTGTCTTCTCTGCTTGAGATATGTTGCTGACTTCCTGTGGGACTTGCTCACAGAAACTTATAATTACTTCATTAAATAATCTTTATGTAACTTACAATGTGCCTTTGCCTACTGCTGTTTTTTTCTGTCTTTTTTTTTTTTTTTTGTAAGATCAGTCTTGTAGAGAAAACAATGAAAAAATGAACTTGCCATTTTAGTATCAGCTTCCCACATTCACCTGCCTCTTCAAGCATAAAATAAAGAGTGGAGAATTAGGAATTTGAAGGCCTGTATTGGAAACAGCTAATATGAAAACAGAAGGACTAAATTGTGACATTTTAGGGACTCTAGAAGATTTCTGAAATGGTTAGCAGCTGGTATTTAACAATGGGAGGGTGATTATAGTTTCTGGCTAGATTTTAAAAATGACTAATGATTTTAGGCATTAGTGTTGTGAAGTTCCAACTTGCATGCATTATAATTCCTGATTTTCAGGAAGGAAGGAGTACGAAAGCACCCAAAATGAAGATTCTTCAAATCACAAGTTGTATCTAAAGACAATTTCCTAAAATGATCTCAGAGGGGGTGCATTTATATAACTGGGATGTTTGAATAAAGCAGAAACAGAACGAAGTTCAAAACTGGAAACCCTGAGACTGTGTGGAGTTTTTCTATTTGTCAGCTCAGGGCTTACAAAGTCAACGTTGGAAACTATGACACAATGGCTTGAAAATTTCCACAACTTCTTGCATTCTTTTTCATGTTCCTTGAATTTGGAAGGTCCACAAAACTTGAAAGATTTTTTTAATAACATTTAAAAACATTTATAAATTAAACATTTAAAAAACAGTAAACTTTAAGAACAAAGATTTCTGAATCAAAAGGTATTTAATCCATATTTAATGTAATTATGAATAATTTGACATTTAGAATTTTATTGGATTGTTGTGTGCCAGAGCTTAGAGACTAGAAAACAGCCAAGCACTTCCCATCATTTGCAGCTACTGCATAAAACAAACAAATTTACGTTCAAATAATTTCTGGCATCAGCATTTGGAATATGAATAGAAATGTTGTTCTGTCACAGAAACAATTAAGAGGCCACTCCTGCAATGAATACTTTTGCACTGGCTCAGGATTTCTTACTACAGGATTACATTGCTAGATCATGGCATTAGACAGTTTTATTAACTTGCTTTTGAGATATTTGAAAGTACTTAGCAGAAAAATAATTCAAAATGATTGGATACAAATTCAGTTTCTACGCTGATGTTCATGGGAATCTGGTGATAATGATGTTTGACTTTGTATCTTAGTTTAATATTTTCTTTTGAGTGTTTTCTTTACTAATATTAATATATTTTGAAATTAATAAATTGATAGCTAAAATCACTTATGTTTTGATGTGTCAGATAATGATGCATAACTTCACGGTGCCCTAGATTTCAGAAATTATATCTACATTCAGTAACCTGTCTGCATATTTATCTTTTGTTTTGTTTTTGAAGAATAAGGATAAATATGCAATTTTTGCTTTTACTTTACAGATGCCTTATGCTTTGTTGAAGATACATGAATATGTAACGCCCTTGTACCTTACTACTTAATTGAAGATGATTGATAAGCAGCAGATGCACTAAGCTGTAAAATATCTCCCTTTTAGCCCTCGTCTCTTTAAGGTCACTCTTTGATTCCAGTTACTTTACATGTTTAACAACATTTGCCTCCTTTCTATGGTATGTTCTTATCATTTTCCTCTTTTTGAAATGACTGTAAGTACTTGTGATCCTGCTTTTAGAAACAGTTTCCTATTCGGTTAGAAACAGCAAGAAACAGAACCAAACCCCTCCCTGCTTGACAGCCGGGGATGTTCAGGGTGACTAGGAGGCTGTTGCTAGCTGTCCCTTTGCTGGCAGCCCCCCAGCACCGCTCTGCAAGAACTGCTAAGGGGCAAAGATTGCACTTATCTGCTCTTTGTTACATTTTCTACCCTCCATTTTAATGCTTTGCATGCATCTCCCCTGAGGAGAAACTATTTTCTGTTTCCACCTGCCCTGAGAAACTTCCATTTTAAACAGGTTTATTTTAACAGTGTTTTCAAAGTCTGTAAAGCACTTGCTGTAGGGATAGGTGCCAAGATCACTTGCCTTTGCACAAAAGAGTTCAAGCTCTTAAGGTGCCTGGCTCCTACCACTACCTAGGCTCTTCATGGAGAAGATGAGCCCAGAATCTGTAGAAATACCTGTAAATGAAGGTATTTCTGAAAAAACACCTATCACATCTAAGGCAGCTCAGTGCCTCTGATGGGGAATCTCTACGGCTGAGAAGGATGGAAATGAGGAAAGCCCGTAGGGCTGCAAATCAATGAGAAACGTCACCAGGAGAAATTTCCGTTCATGAACAATAGGACCTAATTGAGGAGAAAAGAGAAGGAGGAGCCTGCCAGGCGTAAAACACTAAGTGCTGGAAGGCACCGAAGACAAGGATGTGAAAAGGGGGGGAGACAGAGGGGCTCAGCCCCTGCAAAGTGTACTGGGGAAGTGTCAGATGGTACATAAATGTGAATAGGAGAAAGGAATGTCAGAGGAATAGAAATTGTGCAAAAAGGCAACTCAATTAATGCAGTTACATGGCCTAATCATGTTTTGCGGATGAAAATGTGTATTTTTGTAACATCACTTTTCTGTGGTGATCAGTTTTCTGTTGGTTTTTGCCATGGGGACCTCGTGTGCTTGCCAAAGGCAGGACAAACAATGCCTACATCGCTTCTACTCACACAAAACACTTGGGTACCCCAAAACGTTAGTATTGAGGTTTTGTGTGACTGTAAAAAAGCTTTTTTTATGGCTTTCTGAGATAAGCGGTACACTATTAAACCCTGGCTTTGTAATTGCAGCATTCAGTTGTCAACAGCCAGCCCGAGAGTGTGACTCAACAGTACGTGCAACTTGCATCATGTTTCTCGGGACCTCACCCATATGCAAGCTTTCTATACTTGCTTGATACCTGGGGAAAACACTGCAAGAGTTTTTTTGGCCCTTTCCCAGAGGAATTAGGTTATAAAGAAGTACTTAGCAAGCTTCTTACTTACATTGTTTAAGTTTCTAATTTCTGTTGTTTAATTTTCTTATTTCTGTTGTTTATGTAGGACCTAGGAAACATTGGTTTTTTCCCTCTGGAAACTCAAGACATTCATGGTCCAAATTTTATTTGTAAAACTTAGTATACAGGGATGGATGTCAGATCCAATTGAACAGAACCTGATGCTGGTTAGCTCTTTCCTAACAGATATCCAAGCAGCCAAAACCAATTTTAATCTGTCCTTCCACCTATTCCCTTACCCCATGCTGCTAAAATACCACTCACAGTATTGGGAAAGACTCTTTTAGCTGAAACTGGGGAAGTGATTTAGGTCTTGTGGGACCTGCAGCATTCACATAGCAACAGAGGAGCTCTAGGTGTGGTGTGTTCGGTCGTTGTGGCCGCTAGAGAAAGCAGATGTGGTTCCTGTCCTTTGCTGGCTGCTGCTTCTGCATTGCAGGGATGGGAAGGAGCATCCAAGTGGGACGATAGTTGCTTTTTCTCAGTAGCGGTGCTGACATAAATGGATGTCGAGGTACAGCCTCGGTGAGCTGAACCTGGCAAGCTCTGGCAGCGGTTTTGCACTGGCAGGGAGGCAGAAATC
Organism: Calonectris borealis; assembly: GCF_964195595.1. Classification (NCBI taxonomy): domain Eukaryota; kingdom Metazoa; phylum Chordata; class Aves; order Procellariiformes; family Procellariidae; genus Calonectris; species Calonectris borealis. The sequence goes on from NC_134318.1 coordinate 26,876,699, forward strand.
TCCCACAGGAAGACACAGGTTCCATTCTCTAAATATTACTCAAAAAAAAACCCCACTAGTGTATTGGTGATGAAAATGGGACTGGTTTTCTCCAAGGCACTCATATTCAAGCTATGTGATTCAAAACACATTTTGAAATAGCAAGAAAGAAGAGAAATACACAAAAGTTGTTTAGAATCAATGTCTGACCATTTTGCTATATTTGAGATTTCTTTTAGTGAATTTCTATATACAAATCCAATAAGAAAGTCTACCTTTTTTCAGTTCTTAAGTACAAGTCAAAACTCGCTGTTTTTTATATCTTTTTCAAACTGTCACTGGGAACTCAAAACAGAATTTAAAAAAAAAATCAAACAAGCAACCTACTCTTAGAGGGAACTGAAAAGCAGAGTACAGTGTAGCAAGTTCAGACATTAAAAAGCAAGAGAGAATATAATATGCTCTGTGCAATGCAGCTGTGGCTAAATGCTGATTTGCACATTAGGACTAGATTAGCATCATTCAGATGTGACCTGCATGTTGAATAACTATCACAAGTATAGTACTATTGATAAAAAATGAAACTGCACGGTACACTTCAGATCTAATATACCACCCTTTTGTGTTCTTAGATTCCACAGAAGTGTAAAGGAAGAGCTGTTACTTCTAAATTTTTATAAAATGCATGTAATTTTGTTTCCTATAAAAGATCAGTTTGATACTCAATATGTTTATGAAACAGAATATAATATTGCTGTAAAAGTGATTGTCTTTTAGCCACTCAAAGACAAGAAATATTCAAAGCAATGACCATATAAATGTTGATTACTCTATTTCTATTCTGAAACCAGTCAAAATTGATTTAAGGTGTTGTGGCCAACTTATCACCTATTATGTAGCTACAGTGCCTGCATGACTCAACTTTGAACATTTTAAACTTCAAAAAGACCTTAGTATTGATAAATCCACCTGATTCACTTTCAAATAAAATGTAATTTGCATTTGACATGAAGGACACACTGTGCAGGAAGCCCCCTTAAGAAGTTTTGTGTTAGTTAAGTGGTGAGCTTTAGGATAATTATTTTCTGCAGGTTAATTATTTTCCCCAACTTTTGACAACATTCGTTCTTTGGAAAAATTAAAAAGATGAGTGTCCTTGCTGCAACCACACAGGAAACAGAGGCACATCTGGTGTGTTGGTGGTTATATCCTGTGATAAACGTGCAGCACGCGGGCTGCACGCCTTGCTTTCCAGGAAACGTACCTTCCAGAGCGCTGCCCGCCCCAGAGGGGTGTTGCCTCTCCGGATTTTGGTGTATCTCACTAATACAAAAAGCCGGTGCTGCATATGCTTCAGGTGTCAGTGCTATGGCAGGGAAGCAGAGGTTTGGGGCAGGCTGGAGGAGTTTTAGGGTGAGAAGAAGGGCTTGTCTGAGAAATGGGAAGGGCTGCTGGTAGGCATCGAGTTGGCTCTGCTCAGGCTGTGCTCTCAGCCTTCAGGCATTCTTATGTGCTTTCTGCAGCAACGCCTAAGGACAGAGCACAGTTTTTTCAAAAGTGCAAAAGTAAACCAGAAAATTGTGTGAATATGCGGTGGGGGAAAGTTCACTAAATTCACATGGGAGGCACCACAGAGAGTTGCTTTCTTCTTTATCTGCCAGACTAGAAGGAATTTTCTGTCCAGTGATACCTAATAGATCATAGAATCATACAGGTTGGAAAAGACCTCTAAGATCATCGAGTCCAACCATCAACCCAACACCACCATGCCCACTACACCATGTCCCTAAGGGCCTCATCTACACGTCTTTTAAATACCTCCAGGGTTGGTGACTCAACCACTTCCCTGGGCAGCCTGTTCCAAGGCCTGACCACTCTTTCAGTAAAGAAATTTCTCCTAATGTCCAGTCTAAACCTCCCTTGGCACAACTTGAGGCCATTTCCTCTTGTCCTATCGCTAGTTACTTGGCAGAAGAGACCAACACCCACCTCGCTACAACCTCCTTTCAGGTAGTTGTAGAGCGCGATGAGGTCTTCCCTCAGCCTCCTCTTCTCCAGGCTAAACAACCCCAGTTCCCTCATAGCAAAACCAGATCTGTATCTAAATATCCATCTAACATCGGGTCGACACATAGAAATGCTGCACATATGTCACAAGAGATCTACACATGTGCGTAGTGTCTCTATGCACTCATGTATTTGGGTGTTACATAAACTTGTATTTGCTTTTTAGAAATTATTAATATGCGAAGGTAAAGCTGTCACTCCTATCTAGTAGATGGCATCAGGATTGCTCAAGTGTTTTCTGTTTTAGGGTGTTGTGGTTTTTTTGTTCATTGCTGTCTAGTGATAGATGGGCCAGCTTTTCTCTAGTGACTTTTAGCTCAATGTCCAAAGGTGAAATTGAACTTCTGTTAAGAAGTGAATCACTGTAGTGAAGTCAATCTTATGCTCCTTATAACTGAATGATAACGTGAGGTGCAAAACCTAATAAACAGACACAATAAGAGAATCAGGATTTTGGAATTTTGGATTTCCAGACACTTCCACACGAACCAGTAGATCCAGTTAGGGAATCATGCTTTGAGTGGTGTAGACAGAAACTCAGATTTTCTGAGTGGAAGTGTGTACCTTAGCCACCTGGTTACTCCGTCATATATTGTTAAGGTGGATCTACTAACGGCGTGCTTTCTAAATCAGACACCGTGTAACAGAGAAGGAGCTTTTCATTCCTGGAATAGTATAGATTTCTTGTATACTAGGCTAGGAGCTTGGAATAAAAAAGTGGGCTGTTGATTCAATGACCTTCAAGTTAATATACATATTAGCTTGCACATAGGAGAACAATTACAAATTTATTATGTTGACAATGCTACTGAACAATTCAATTACATGGAAGCTGTAGGAAGATTACTACTGGTGTTAGAGACCTGTCTCATTTTCTCTACAAAGCTATCAAAAGTGGGTGTTGCTCATTGTATCACACATATACTGCCATGTTTTCTGCAGCGCAAAATAATCTTTAAAGATGTGTTAAAGAGAATACATACTTTGGAGGACATACTAGGAAATGCTTTTATTTTTAATCATATTGCTTTTTTAAAATTTTGTATCACAGACCATCACCAAAGATCATCCATTGTTCCCCTTGCTTTTTACACTTATATTATGGTTAGGTTACCACTAATGTCTGAAAATATTTCTCAGATCCTTTTTGCACTGCTGCTGTACAGCTTTACTTGCAGCAGGCACAAGAAGCCAACACATTCACCCTTAGCTTTAACTTCACTCCCTCTCATCCAGCAATGGAGATTACAGCACCTGTAGCGATTCAATTTATAATGCGTCAATTTATAATACAGGAATCACTCTGTATTTGACAACTTTGTTAGCCCTCCTATGCCAGCATGAATTGTTAGTAAAACCCAATATTACTCTGTGGCCATGCAGTTTTAAACAAAGGGAACCTGCATGCACCTGAGTAACTGTGGTCTGATGAATCGCTTTGCAGGATTGGAGCCCTTGTTAACATAAACAGCAGGTATAAATCCTGGTGCATCTGAGAAATGGCTTTGTTGAGCAATGAAGTGCCAAGCAAACATAATTTGTCTGCAGTGCAGACATAAATACATTATAACAATTATTTTACCTTTAAAATAGATCTTAAAGGTCTTTTTTACTTCAACAGCTACACAAATGGAATTAGTGGTAGAGGAATCACCTCAGTTCAAGTAGTTATTCTATTCCTCTCTTCTAATTAGTTGCAATCAATTAACCACATTCTTATGCAAAAAAATCTACAGAGGTCAACAAAGGAAGTTATCAGAATTTTTCAGACATTGTTCTTGGTATCTGTAAACTTTTATTGTAAAATTCATGTGGAATTCTGTACTAGTATATGTTCTTAATCATGCAAGTTTTATGAAAAAGCTTTTACATAAACAATGGCTTTAAAATTTATATTTTCTTTAAAAAACCCAAATATGAAATATGACCCTCTAAGTCATATTTCATGAGACCTTCCCTGCCACAGTTGTGTGCTAATGGCTGATTTTACATATCTGCACGCATTCTCTGGAGGGGTAGACGGGCTGGCTGGAATTTGTGTTGTGTAGGGGGCTTCCTCGAGTCAGAGATGTAAATCAACCCACTAAAACGGGAAATCAGAGCAACAGAAGAAGTGTATACAAAGAAGGAAAACGTCAGATTATTTCCTGGCACTGTAAGGAATACAAGCCTTATGCTGAAATATACTTGAATGATAGCTCTTACGAAATATTTGCTTACCAGGAAAAGAGATCCATTCATGTCCAGTTTTTCTACAACCACAGCAGATTCAGGCATTCCAAACTGAGGTGAGAGAAAAAAACAATTATTACAATAATATGAAACTTGACATTTTTAAACAAACTAATTGATATTTCTATGCTCAAATACTTGGGATTGTGGAAAACTTGCTATTTGACATGGATAATTAGAAAAAGAATATTTCTAATTCTTAGAAATAGGTAGTGATTCTTAGTAATAATTCTTCGAATCCTTAGAAATAGGCAGTGACTTCCACATAAGAGGTAAGACACAGTATTACCTCTTTCTTAGGAAGAAAGATTACAGGGGATAAGTGCTGATAAAATCGTGAATGGAGTAGACAGGATGAAATTATGAAGCATCAAATGTAACATAAATAGAAGAAGGAGCCCGACAGAAATAAACTCTGGAACTTTAATTGCTATGGGATAAGAGGAGGCCAGCATTAGAAACAGGTTAAAAGGGCTTATGTCACAAGCTACCATCAGCAGCCGTGCGTCACCTTAGGAAATGGTTATATCGCTCGCTGCTGGAAAATGACGGCTATGTAAGAGAAAGCTCTGCTGTTACATGCCTGTTTACCAACCCTCCGTAGGCACTGGCTGCTGCTTGGCTTCAGCACCAGGTGATTGGGCTAAGTGTGTCCTGCAGTTCCTGCGATAGATGGGCACTGCTGGAAAGAATTGAGGTTCAGAAACAGGATTTTTTTTCTAACATGGTTGTGGTGGTGGGGTTTTTTAAGAAAGTTGGTGTTGATTATAAATTAAAATGAAACAGGAATGTCCAGAAGTAGTATCTCTTTATGACAGAAACTAATTTGGAAAAAAAAATGGACACATTGGAGTTCCTTTATTAAAAAGCAGTAAGGAATGGAGCAAGGCTGAAGATGTCCTAAAAGTTTCACTGATGTTTTAGTCTGGCTTTTTGAAGAAATTGCACTGTTATGCATGGAAAGTGGGGAAAAAATCTCATATGGTTTAGGTAGTCCTGCAAAGAGCAGGGAGTTGGACTCGGTGATTCTTATGGGTCCCTTCCAATTTGAGACATTCTATGATTCTATGAAATCTTTTCTTTAAGAATGTACCATTCTTGAGTTTTAGTATTTGTAATACTTAGCTGTAGTTTTCTGTAGCAGTAATGACCAACTCAGAGAGTAACAGAGGAATATTAGTGAAAATAAATTATTCTCAGGCAAATATTTATGCAGATTTTCTAATGTGATTCTTTATTTCTAGAATACCTAAAACTGATCACACTTAGAAACGTTGAAAGTGTATTTTATCTACTTTCTGGATATGAAAATTTCATACTTAAACATATATTCAGACAGTTTGTTTGGCCTATAAGCCAGTATTTCTATGTTTGAATTTATAAATTGTTCTTTTATACTATGATTGGGAGAGCGCTGCTTGTTTGCAATACAGAGTAGATCACAATTCAAAGGAGATGGTTGCTGTAGGTTTTGGACCAATGGTTGGTTGTGGGATGTGTTAATTTGCCATCAGTTGCACTGATGTTGCTGGAGAGGCAAAGAATCAAAGTAATGCATGGTTTTTGCTCTTGGCTTTTGCCCATCTATTTCTAGTTATTGGCTCTGTCTCTAGTTATTGGCTCTGATGAGCTGCTTTTGTGCTTTGCCTTATTCTATTAATCAAGCATGTAACTTTTGTGTAAGGGAAAATCTGATCTTTTTACATTGTTAGCAGGTCAGACAAGCAGACGACAAGCACGTCTCTCCACTGGTGTTTAGTGATGACCACTGAACCTTTCATTTTCTTACAAATACACTAACTCCATAGCATTAAGATCAGCACTGAGAAGAGGGACTAGGCTACATGGCAAATGGAGACCGAGTAGGTAAACTCTGAATGCATCATGGAATATCTTACTGTTGTCGCAATTATAGTGTAGATGCAAGATAACAGGGGAGTAAGTACATGCACATGACTAGTAGGTTTCCATTATTATCTTCACTTATTTATGAGGAAAAAAGCAAAATCAACAGGGTTAATTATTTTTTAGTAGTGAAGTTATTGATTTTATACAAAATGCCTTTCGTGAGACTGGAAACACTTTGCAGAATGGCTAGTTAATAATTTCTGTACTTATGGCACACAAAAATCTGTTTTGGAAACATCATTAAGTCTGCAAAGTTAAGGAAATGCCAAAATTGCACTGTACATATGTGCACACGCCTTGTACATCTATATTATAGCACCAGTCTGTATACTTCCAGAAGACCCAGCCTCAGTCACAGCACATAAAGCTGATGTGAGTTTCCTGAACTGCTGTTCAATATATCATCCTGTTCAGTGCTCACTGCTTGTCTGCTATCTTGTACACCTGTACCGCACAGTATTCTAACCTTCTCTGAACCTAGAATGTTTTTTTTTTGTTGTTTTGAGCTGTTCTACAGTACTCTTTTTATTGTCCAAGTGCTTCAGAAACATTAATAACTGTATTTTGTAAGACCACCCTGTGAGATGAAAACTCTATTAGTAAGGGGAGTTGAGGTGCATGGGAAGTAAAACTCATACAGTATCCGGTGGTTTTGTATGCCTAACTAGAGCTATTTAGGATCTGTGAGATACACATATATATTTGCATAGTCACTATTTTGGCATTTTTACCTTCTGAGCAGAGCTGCCACTGTGGGTACAACTCTCGCCTCTCACCACTTCCGCAAATCAGAACCTGGAATTTCAAGTCAAGCATTCGGGAAATGTCATGTTTTTTTCTGGGTGACTTGCATGGCTTCAGGTAAAAACGCTGAGCTGGGGCAGTGACAGAGTCTGATATTTCAAGGCAGAATTGAATCGACATTACCGTGAATTAATTCTGTCTCTTTCAGCAAGCCCTGGCCTTGCATACCTTACAATTTCTGTAACGGGCCAGAGTCGTGCACAAAACATGCAGCTTTCTCTGCATTGAAAGAGACATTTTTTTGTGAAGGGAAAAGTTAGCACACAGAGAAGCAATTACAGATTATCATAATGTAAAAGGGGAAAATTCAGTTTATAGAGGTAATCCCACTTCTGGCACTTTTAACATTAAGTGCTTGTTTCTGCAACCTTAACAGCATTATTTTAGGGTTCGTGTACGTGTATGCCCAGCCTCTGGCGGGGGGGATCCAGCACAGCCCCCCGCCGCGCTGGCTGACTGTGGAAAGGGCGGCAGTGCCCGGTGCTCAGGCTCTGGTAGCCGGAGCTGAACAGCTCCGTACATGGTGGCCGCAGGCAGACGGCTGCTCCTCCCCGGTGCGAGCCTTTGATACGCAGAATGGCCAAGCACTTAATGCTGGTTATACCGTAGTAATTAGATCACTTAGCTGCTTTAATCAGTGATGTGAATGGAAGCATAGGCATTAACAGCTTTTTATAAAGTTGGAGGAGTCTCTCTTAACAAATATGAAGCCAGAAGTTACAGCGTGCCTGCTGAAATTTCCCTGGAAGCCTCTGAGTTGCTGAACAATTGTTATTAATTTTCTGTCTTGTATTCTGCTGTAGAATTACAGGATACTTTAAAATCATTATATCTTCTATTAATTAGTCTGATTTCCTTTAAGCTGAAAGGCTTTGAGCTAATTAATCCTCTGAGTAGCTGTTCACAGTAATAAGTTTGCAGTTTAACTGATACATTATCATTATGCTATGCATTAATTCCATGGAACTGGTTAGCTTTCTCAACGTGGGGACAATGGTCCACCTGTGATATATCTGCATTGTAAAACTGTTGTGTTTTTTTTTTAAAATTGTACATGCATGAGCATATGTATTTATGCACAAGGCAAAATGGAAAAAAAAAAAAAAAATGAACATTTTAAACTTTGACCTACTTCTTACGTGGCTACAAATGGAAGTCTTGTAGAAACACTTCATAACACTGTATTATTTTCCTTGAAAAAGATTGTACGCTCCTTCAGTTGAAAAGAATGGGAAACCTTAATGATAATAAATTCTCACTGTTGGTGTAAAGCAGGTACTGGAAAAGATTGGTGCTTCTACAGTTAGAAGTAGGATGAACACAAGACAGAAAAATCCTATGTATAAAATTATATAGAGAAATTTGCATTAAAAAAAACCCCAAAGAAACATAAAATGAGACTATATATCAAAATGCAGTGAATGGACTTTGTTGTGTCAGTAAGTTACAGGTAGAAGTTTAAACCCGGAGTCATAGTATTCGGTAAGTTACAAGGAAAAATCTGATATCAGAAAAAGGATATATCATGGAGGATATATTTTATATGTCTTGGAGGAGTTTATTCAAGCAGTGAAAGGATGACTGAAGACAAGCTTGGAATATTTTGTGCAATTCAGGTTATTTTACATATACTAGAAAGGATATTGCAGAACCAGGACAGGTACAGGCAGACAAAGGAATGATTACAAAAAAAGCTCAAGTACCTTAAACTTAAGCAACATCTAGCAACTAATGTGGGTATATATGCATTGAGAAGAAAAGATGAACAGTAGATTCTTATTGACAAGCTGTAAATTTTAAAGCAATATTAAAACATAAAATCTAGGCCCACTTTCAGTGAAATGGTTATTTCTTCCCAGCAGGAAATAAACTGGGGCATGAAATACCTTTTCTATTATAAGAAATATCCCTGTGAGCAAGCATTTTTATATGATTTGCCATGTAGGAGATCGTAGCTAGCAGCTTCTACCATAAATTAAATTTCTATAAAAAACAGGAGAGCACCAAAAATCTCACGTAATATTAATAAGTTCTTGGGGGTTACAATTGCTGACTAACCTATTTTCAGTACTTTTGAATATCTGTGCTAGATTTAAGATATCTGTTTTTCAAAAATAAATACAGACTGCACTGTCTAAAGTGTTACACGTACACTCAGTACCTGTCTTAGGAGATCTGCAACTTGGAAAGCGGTCCAGTTCTCAAATTCCTCCTGCGATGGTAGTTTTGTGGCCATGTTGCTATCCAGTGAAAAAGACTTGATCTATGAGAGTAACACTGAACTGTTGCTTCACTGGTTTTTACCGAGCTGCTGTAGAAATCCTAGGAGGAAGTCCTTTTTGCAACTTTTTTCCTGTTTGCTCAGTTAAAGTGAACGCCTGTAAAGGGTGATTTAGGAAGTACCAATATTCTTCTCTAAGTGACTCTTTCCAGTATAAAGAAACTGTAAGTTGTTATATCAACATATGCAAATATCTGTCATGACTGAAATCAGTTAAACAAATTCTGCTGAAAATCAGTGTATAAAATATTTCTGAGTCATCAGCATCTTAGAAGTTTAAATATGGAAACTATTTTTCATATCTATTACAAAAACAGTTAGTGATAGCTGTCTCTTGAACTCCTTGATCCAACTGCTTGGATCTGCCTTCAGATTGCATTTGACTTGCTTCTGGGTTTTCACATATTGTGCTGTGGTGTTTAGACAGAAAAAATAGAGTTCAGCTGCAGAACTTTTACTTCCATATTGTCACATCATATAATCTCATTCTTCATGTCAAGTGTGGGCATCATACTTTTGGGCTTAAATAAATCATGCAATTACTCTAAGGAGATGTATGATCTAAAGTTTTGTTTGTGTTGGTTTTTTTTTTTGTTGTTTTTTTTTTTTTTCTCTTGTCATTATTATTATTACTAAAGAAAAAATTGTCAATAAATTCATTCCAATGCTACATTATCTTTTCAAAAGGTAGGGCTAACGTAAAATGCTTGTACTGAGTCAGACCATAAGCTCATCCAGCCCAGCACCTTTTCTGACTGTGGTCAGAAGTGAGCTACCTAGGAAACTGTATAGAAACAGGGCAAGCATGTAAGACTTCCATAGTATTCTCCCAGTCTCCAAGCATTTTACACTCGGGGACTTACTCGTCTGGATATGGTCTCTACATTTGCTGCATGCATATATATCACATATGTTACACCAATGATTCCCAAATTTGGAGCCATGACTGTTACCCTTTAAGGAGAGAGATGCACAATGGACGGGGCAGGCATGGCCAGGCATCGCTCCTGGGCTGCAGGAGGAGGAAGACAGATGTTTTTAGTGGAGGCTGGGGCTTAGGTGGAGTCGAGAGGGAGAGGAGCCGAGGAGGCTCAGGATGGGCGCTTCTGCCCCTTCCCACCCCTGTCGCTGTCCAGCCATCTCTTCTGAGCTGCATCGCTGCCCCACTCACAGCCCTTCTCTGCCTCTTCACCTCTAACACAGAATACACTTCCAGTTTGAGAGGAGCGGCATATGCAATTCTTAAACTGGAGAAGGGGGTGGGGTGCATATTCTAAAATGGAGCAAGGGGGAAATGTTTGAGAGCCATTGCTTTGTAGAATGGGCAATAAAATTGCAAAGATGCAGCTGCAGCTGCTGAAACAAACCCAGATTATTTTGCTCAGCAGTTCTTAGTCACCACAGCAGGAGAAATATGAAAGCTTCCATAAAAGGCCAGAGACCAAGGGATGTTATATTCTGCTTTCCAATTACTCTTCCTGTTTTATTTCCCAGTGCAAAATGGATTTGGGGCACATGTTCAAAGATTAAAAGACATTTCAGCTAAGTTGAAATGTCTCATCTGCTATCTTTCCTCAAATTTTCCTGTGCGTATTTTTGCTGTTAGAGTGACTGACAGGTCAGTTGTTGCCAGTGAATACTCTTAACTCTTTGCTATCTTGTGACTTTGCAGCACGTTGAATCTGGCAAAACTCAACTCCTGGAATTTCAGAAATGCAGAATTGAGATAGAAGCCCTTGCAAATTAAGCTTTGCCTCCTCAGAATAATCTCCAAATGCCTGGCTGGCACGCTGTAAGAAAAATTGTGCTGAATTGCGTAGTGTTCAATGTTTTATAGTGTTGGCTGTGAGTTGTTCCAAGGGGGGCAACATCTCCCTGGATGACGGGAGGGAGCGATACTCTCTTCCACTGTGTATAGGAGCAGAAGAGAGAGGTGCATGTATTGCTTAAGAAATTTTGCTTGCCTAGTTTGATTGCAGGAGTGATTGTGTCATTAGTAGGGTCTTCATGTATGGTGGAGGTGGGAAGCAGCTGGGTGGGAGATATGTGTGAGTTACAGGTTTAGTGCTTGCTTAGGGGAAACAACAAAATAACAGATGGCATCAGGTGAGAAACATGAATAAAGTGAGGTGCAGCAGTGCTGTTATTTCTGCAGTACAGGCTGAGTTTGGTTGCTGAGTTTGGTTTCTGAGTAGGTGTAAGCCGTTCTAGTTCAGAACATCTCAAAGGCAGATTAAAAATAGTGTTTTAAGGACTTTGCAATTCAGTGCATGCAGCCAGCGGTACCTGCTCCTCTTCCTGCGATTGCCCATCAGGCCACTAGCATTTTCAGAAATACTGGCGTGCAAGGAGCTGCTCCTTGCTGCCTGCTGCCCTCCGCTGTTATGTTCCTACGCTGCCTGGTAGTCTGCAGTGTGAGCTGAAGCTCTGCCCTGCCAGTTCACCCACCTTGCTGTGCCCAGGCCTCCCTCTTCTCCCACTTGGCTTCTCTCTGATTGCTCTCCCCAACACTAACCTCTGGCTAATTCTCCTATCATTGCCTGTGTTGACGTTGCCTTAATTTGTATTCTGGGTTTGCAGGAGAGTACTCTCAAGAGGCCGATGTTCATGCAGTTCACCTCTCTCCAGAGATCTATTTGGGAAGGTCATGTTCAGTTTTGTGTTCCCAAAGGGGCTGTAGCAGAGGTGGTTGAACCACAGGGACTGTAGCTTGCAAGAAATATTTTGCCATTTGTGTTTTAGTCGGATTAAAAATGACGACAACAACAAAAAAATTAAAAATCAGGGACGTGGGGAGGCTCATCTGGGATCCTGCAGCTAGTCTCTTGATGCTGATATTGATGTTGGTTTGATCAATGCTGTACTTTTCTTTCCTTAAGCATGTGCAACAAAAATGGAGAATATTATCATGCGCTTCCACTTGCTTTCCACTACTCTCAAGGGGATAATTTCAAGAATTGTTGGCTAGGAGGACCCCAGATTTGGTTACCAATTCTACTTAGTACCCTCATACTTCTAGTTACTCTATGTAGTATATCACCTTTCATTGAATTCCAAGTAAATATGTGCACTTGAACACACGTTGGCTGTGCGGGCTGCAGTGCAGGGATCCTTGAGCAGAATATTGAGGCTTCCAGAATCCACCAGATAAAGACAGGCCATGGATGCCTTTTCTTTCCAAAAGGCCAGGTGCCTACACACAACTTTCAAGCAGATTGTAGAGACTTGAATGAGAGCCAGCACTAGCCCTGGGCAGGTCATGCTCACTCACTACTGAATATTCCCTGGAGCCTCTTGATCTGGCATGGACACTGGCAGACTTAAAAATGTGTTTGGGTGCATGTGCAGAGTGTAATCTGTTATTTTAAACTTTCATCTAACTGGAAACATTAACACTTTTCATCCGTACTGTTTACAATTTAACTCCTCAAAAAAAGGCAGAAATCCAATTCTGTATATTAAGAAATTTCATTTTTCTGGACCCCTTAGCAAAAATGACATCTAGTAGTTGAGAACTACCAAATTTCAGAGGAATCTTAGTTAATGTGTGCATTTTATACACCAGGTAATTTGACCTCTAAACAGAAGGTCATTCTCATACATAACTTGTACATAAAACAGAGTTAACACATCGTTACAGTATATATTTGAATGATTTTTTTTCCCTACTGTCTGGAATGTGCAAGCCACATAAGAGGCATGTTTTTACAGGCTACAGCTTCTTAGAGTTTCATAAAGTAAGTTCTCAATTTGTGATTTCATAGAAATCGTTAACAAGCAGTATAAAAACTGATTCCTATATCATGCCACTGGCATTTCTTACTAAACACAACTATATATTTTCATGAACATAAGCACTAAATGTATTAAATTATTTCAAAACTTTCAAAGTCAAGTTCTGCTTTGCAAAAACACGTAGCAGCTGTATGCAACTTATTTTAGTGGATATAACACTGGAATACTGCTCTCGGGAAAATATACTTGAGCAAAATAGCTCAGTGAAGTATTAGTGTATATAAAATAAGAGCCATTGTCACTGATTTTTTTTTTTGGCCCATTTTATACAAAAATAATGAAAGGAACATGACTTACCATATACTCATTTTTCTTCTCCCAGGCACACATGTTGGAGTTGATTCCAAATAAGTTTAAGGAGCAGTTTCTCATGTCTGCTCTTACTCCTTAAACTGTCCCATATGTATTTTGTTGGTTTTAGTGTGATTGACAGGCTTGGCATTCATGGTGGGTGGGAGAAAAACATTCTTAAAGTAAAAAGCTGGAATAGTGTCATAGTTTGAATAACTTCACAGAGAACATCGGAAAATGAAGGCTTACTTACAGCTATCTGTCTAGAAGTTTGATAAAATTCTAATTGGTTTTGTCTTTTTTTTTTTTTTATTTAGCAGGAAATAAAAATAACAAAATCCACAGAAATCATAGGGTCTGGAAGGGACCTCAGGAGATCTAGGCAGGGCTTCAGCAGAGAGGCAGGATCATGCAACAAAAAGGTATTCGAAATCACTTCTTTTTATACAGCAATGCTGTATTGCTTAAGACTGACATCTGTTCTTACAATAATAAAACCGGAATGCCAAATTCATAACAGCTTTTGTAAAGATGTGACCTATTTCAGAGGTTGATTGTAACTCAGAACATGGCAGACTCAAAAAAATTTTCCTGGTTTTGCAGAAGAAGTGGGGTTTAGGAGCTCTAACTGGTTCCCTATGACAACATATACTCCAACAGTGGCAACGTGTAGTATTGTTTTTTGAGTTGTAATTGCATTTTAAAATTTGTTTTTTCCTACTATGCCAGCCAATTATATGAGGCATGGAAATGGAGTTCGAGTCTTGCGTTCCCTTTGTGACTGATGTAGATTATTTTTTATGATTTAGGTAAGGGAGTCTTTCAAAGGCCAGAGGGAACTCTGCCTGCCTATATACTTCATGGATTTTTGCAAATCTCCTTATTTTCTGTCCTGGTGTTTTCTTCCATTGTTGTTTCTGTGAGAGGATTTAGTACTGTAGCAGGGAGAACTATAGGGAGCCTTAATATATCAATGATTTCCCAAATGTTACGAAAGATTTCATGTTATAAAATGACCATGTGGGTTTTGTAGATGTCTGTTCTTCTGTTTTGGTGTTGTTTTGTTTGTTTGTTTTTTTTTTTTTAATAATGGTGTCTTTTCAGTTTTACTAGCTGCATGTTGTATTCATTTTGTGTACTGTTTGTTTTAAGTTGTAATACAGAGCAATAACCTGTAGAACTTCTTTGAGCAGCTCTCTCACAAGTCATCACAAAATTTATTGGAGGATTCTGACATATAGACTATGTTACTGAAAAATAATTAACTGTTCATGGTAAAGAAAGAAAAACATCTATTTGCATTACGTAATTGAAGCATCTCTCTGTGTAGCCCTAAACACTGTAAAATGCACTGCCGTCTTGTGATTGCAAAAGACCAAGACCCAAAGAAGCCTCAAAGGGAAGAGAACAAAACCCACAAAAAACAAACCCCAGACCCAGAAAACCTTGCTAAGAATGGTTAGCACCATTGCTATACCAAGGAGACTATGATTGTACACTGATTTGAAACCTGCCACTTTTAAATCACTTCCTCTATATCCAGTTTGCTGCATAAATATGCCCTCTTTCTTTATTTCACTTGTTCTTCAACCCATTCCTGGGGCATGTCATTTCAGCTGAATTATAATTATTGCCAAATGCTAGGATTTTTTTGTTTGCTTGTTTTGTGTCACAGAGGCTGGATACACGGCATAAAAACCATTGTCTTAAGGACAGTTGCTCTTTGTATTATCACTTAGCCTTCTAAAATCTTTTTATATGGCTTTTGATGGTTAGTTTGACTTTCTCTTTGAATCTACCAACAGATTCAGCCATTATTCCAGAGAGATTTTCCCACATCTAAGCATGCATTAAAAATGTACTTATTCTCATATGTATTTGTTTATAACCTGAATTTTGCACCCAGTTTTATCTTTTCAAAAATTCCCGTTTTTAACTAGTACAATAAAATATAACAGCAATAAAAACCCAACCTGCTACAAAAGTGACATTGTTAATTAAAAATTCTCTTTGATTTTTTTGAAGGCTGGAATTGATGCCGTAGTGCTTGGTTGTGATATCCTTCACAAGTACTCAGTATTTTTTGTGGTTTAACTGAGCCACTTCTTTGATTTTTATTCATTTAAACACCTTGGCAGAACTTGCTGTCTATTCCTCTAGATTCATGTGCTGGCTTGTGTATTTTGCACTTACATTTTATATCGTTTCTTTATAGAACCTCTCTTTCTTTGAAATTCATCTGTGTTTTGACTATTCTGATAAAATATAGGAAAATGTGTACGAACAGATTTCTGTCTGGCAGCACTTACATGCATTAAAATCTAGTGAGTAAATTTCAAAACAGAAAAATAATATTATTTCAGTGTCTTGTCTTATCATTTAAATTTGAATTGAACATAAATTTGAAAAGCTGCAACTAATGCTTATTTTAAGTTATTTTGTTTATATTTTTTTGATGGATTTTGTTAGTATAATGAATTCTTAGTTAAACACTATTGATTTCTTTGAGGCCTGTACACTGATATGTGTAGAAGGTCTTTCACCATGCACACAGCTCTTGATATGAGATAAATGGAAAAATGTTAAATTAGTACTTCAACTCCCAGTGGACATACTAATGCATCATTGCATGGTATTTTACAGTGGAAGACTTAGTCCTTCTATTTACTTAGGACGAGTGAGATAAAACTGGACAGGGAAAATAACTGGATGGCGGAACAGGACATTGCAAAATCTAGGACCTTTCTGTAGGACAGCAGAAGATCTGAGGGAAACTGTGGTGATTTGTCATATGAAATAGGGAAGATCTGGGAACAGAATCAGGTATAGATTTGTTTGGACAAGGTGTTTATTGCTTATTGTCATAAAGAGAGCATGTGGAAGGAAGGAAGCAAAAAGTGGTGGTTTGGGGGAGCCCGAAGAGTTCAGGGAAGCATGTTATTCACTTTTATGGATAAGAGGAATTGGGTGGAGCATATGTGTCAGCTGGCCAGCATCCAGATGTTGTCTGGACCAAAAATAAGCAGATCTCACTACTTCCACTCAACACAGCCCTGAAAATGAAGTTGGAAAAGTGAACTTCTGAGCCTGTTAAATAAAGACAGAAGAAAGGAAGGAATTCAAAACGGGAAGGGGGACTTAGAAGATAGATAGAGAAATTGAAAAGATTGAGGGAGGGGATGTAAAAGTGGAAGGGTACAAAAAGTAAAGAAAATGAGGAAGGAGGTGATGGGGAGAGAAGCTGTATAAATAGAGAAAGTTTCTCAAGGTTTTTGGACTCATAAATAGAGCTTTTACATGTCTTGTGTCCTTAGCCTGCTGACAGAAATAAAATTTTATGAGCAAAGTTTATTTGACAGTCAACAGACAGAGAATACGATAAAATCTCAATAAATAAGAAAGACCTTACGAGCCGAGATCCATAGTTTGTTTTTTTTTGTTGTTGTTGTTTTTTTTTAATTCTGACTGCAGTATTGGGGAGATCTCAAAAAGATATTTCAAGAGATATTATGTTTATGGTAATAAATTTTAAATGAAAGAGCTATCAAGAAAAAAATGACAAAAAGTACTTTAAAATTTTTCTCATTTGAGTCACACAACTTAAACTCAATAATTTCATAACCTTTTATTCTAGCTCCTTTTTATTAGTTTGGTTTTGTTTATCATTTAGGTAATGGTAATGTCATCAAACCTCTCTATCAGGACAGTATTAAGTGAAATTAGATCTAGGTAAAATCATCTTATGGTAACAAGAAAGGTATGGAAGAAACATTCAGTGACAGATTCTTCTCCACACCAAATCTGGAGGAGTCTTCTATTGTTATATGCTGAATACAGTCAGAATTTAGTATCGTTATGTCCATTCTCTTTCCATTTTTCTTGTGAACTACCTTTTGCTTTTGTCAACCTTTCTTCTGTAGCGTTAGCATCTCCAGTTCAATTGTCATATAGATACTCAAGGAAAGCCATGAATATTCTCACAGATATTTTCTTTGCACAGAACCAAAGTTGCCTGTTGCAGTGTGAATTGATGACAATACAGAGTTGTTTCAGCTTATTCTTCTCTCCTGCCTTCCAAAGTCAAAAGACATGCTAATCATGTTAGTTTATTTCCAAGGAAATATGTGTTGCATATTGGAAAAATGCTGGGGCTTCTAAATATAATTAGGTAGAGGGTGAATAATGACATGGGATGTATCAAAGGGCAGTTTTGTGGTACCAGTTGGAATTAGTGGGAATAAGGGTAGTAGCTGACTGCTGCTTGTGTGTGTCTTGCATGACAAACAGTACCATTAAAGTATATCTCAAGATTTTTGCTGTTTCTAGGGAATATGCTAGAGAATGCTGGGCTCCATATCCTTGCATATTGCAACCTAATGGAGAAAACTCCAGTAACAGCTGCTCTTGTGTGTTGTAAACATTCCTCTGAGAAGCTTTTTAAGGATCTAGATACGAGGTCTTCAGTATGCATCCATCTACTGACAGTATTATAAATATTGTATTTCTGACCTTCAGATTTTCCCTCTTGATCTCTGGTTAAATGATATATTTGCCAGTTTGACACTGCTGACATTCTGTCTGCCTGGTCTAACATTGTTATACCATGATTCCTTGTGATCCCATTGTCATGGGAATGATATATCTCAAATGATGAATATACTTTGAAGCAATGTGGGAAATAAACACACTGGCTACACTTAATTTACCACAAGACTTTTTGTTGCAAAATGCCTTCTTCAGTGTCCAGTATAATTGATTTATGTAATGATGTATTTAAGAACACTGCTGTTTTATCAGATAATGTAAAGGAGGATGATTCAGGTGGATACTGAGTATCTCAATTATGGCTTTAGTCATGTTTTCCCTTGCTTTTGATTTCCCATGCACTGCATTTCTGAGCATTGCAAGGCAATAAACTGAACAGTAGTGGAAATGGAAGCTTCCTGTTTTCCTGCAGTGGCGAATGCTTCACTTGTCTAGAAATGTTCTCTTCTCTAGAACTGGTGAAAGTTAACTTCACTTCTAGAGAAATGAACCATAAACTTTATGAGGTGAGAAAGAGAAGAAATGAACACATAAAAATTTTGCACTCCGGTATAATTTTTTTCATATGTTTGTTCTAGGTTTTTGAAGACACCTCAAAAGCAGCCCTACCTTAGAATTCCATGCCTGTTTTCAAAAGTTGATTGGATGTATGATGTGAATGAGACCTTGATAATGTTACCTACATTTCTGATAAATTGAAGTCTATTTTGATTCGAGTATTTTATGAAAAGTCAGTGGGAGTTGTTTATGCATAACCTTCATGTCCTCATTCCTTTGTTATTAAAAAGAAATTAAATGAGAACTTAAACATAAAAAAAAAAATTGTCGACAGTAAATGTCAGGCTGATAAAAACCTCACCATTGACCTTCAGAACAGTGAGATTTTACTATGATGTGATTATCCTCTGAGGTCAGAAGTTACAAATCAGATGAAGCAGTGATGGCTTTAGTTCTCTGCAACCTACACATTCTGCATAACATCCCATGCCTCATTTGCCACATCTTTTCTACTGTCCAGAGCACGATCTATTATTTCTGTTTGCAATTTTGCATCTCTCCGTTATTGGCGGACTATAGCAGACAATTGAATTCTCTGGCAATTCTCACCTCTTGGTCAGCTGTGCCCCAGTTCATAACCAAAGCACTTAATGTGCGGTATATGTGACTGGCACACGCGAGTGCAAAAGCTATGGGAGCATACACTGGCCCTGATATACCTGTCTCAGCAAAATGAAATGGAATGGCCCATAGTTTATAACTGATTACAGATTATTTAATGTCATTGTAAAATTGCTCTTATCTGTAGTTCATCTCTCCTCTTTCCTGTTGACTTGGGTGGCTGACCTTAGTTTGGTTTGATCTACAGGCATAGAAATGATAGAGTTAACACTGTGTTGCAGTGTGTGCTGGAGGCATTCTGATCCAGTGTCCCTATCACATCTCTGAGATGATGCCATCAGTGCTGCTTACCCTGCCAGCCCAGCTTTTGGATTTCTACTGACAGTTTGCAAAGTGCTTACATCAGCTTCTAGAGTCATGTTTTTGTTTCTGGTTTTAAAGAAAGCTCAATAACACGTAAGGGACAATAACTACCAAGTAGTTTTGAGATTACATCCGGAAAGCCACACAGTCACTTACTCATTAAATAGTTTCTTTCCTTAGTGAGGATTTTACTCACTTTTTTCCCCATAACTTTATCTAGCAAGACTTGATAAATAAATGCAGGTCCAAGCAATGCTTAAATTGAGGTATTTAAGCATTAAAGTGCTGAAAACTACTTTGCATAGAGAAGGAGCCAATAGAGGTTCTGCTCTGGATGGACCAAACTCAGGAAGCTCACGATGCTATAAATAATTTTTTTCATTTTCCTTCTCATTCTCACAATAGATGAATTGCACTCAGCTCTCTTACCTCTTGCTGTCTCTCTCACAGCACACAAACCCCTGTGAGTCAACACTCTCTCTGTAAGAGCAGAACAGCAGGAGAGTGAGGCTAGAAAGAATGCAATATTTTTGTGGGGGTTCTTTTAGATTAGTCTCTTTCAGATTTCTTATCTGTATCCCAGGAAACTTGAAAGCACAGATACTTGCTCGTCAAGAGGCTCTCTGCAATAAAAGTAGGCTGAAACACATCATTCCTGCACATGCCTGGTTATGAATCACTGAGAGGGTGAGGAACATCCTAGGAGGCATGTGGTGGCCAACTTTGGCTGGATTTCTGAAAGACTGGCTTCCGCCCTGCTACAGATAGGAAGCTGGCTGAAAAAAAAGATACACCTCTGTTTGATGTGAGGCAATATATTCATAAGGATTGCCTTTCTGCTTCCCTTTTTTTCTGAGTTTCTGATAATTTGTCTGCCTTCAGATTGCAAACTGCCTGTGGGAGTTGGGGTTGTCCCCCTCTTGAAAGATTAGAACCGTCTCAACAATAAGGTGATTCTATTGTGGACAAGCTGCTAAGGAGAGGAGGGAGGGAAAAGGTGCTTTCTGTGTTTGCTCACCCTGTCTGAAAGACAGAGCCTTTGTATTCATGGCATTTAATCCTCTAACACAACCATTCTTGCCTGTACTACCTATAATTAGTAAGAAAATACTTTTACAATTAGTTTCTACTATTGACCCCAATTTTAGAAATTCTTAGAAGTATTTCTGTGCAACTGCATCTAGAAGAATTCTAGAGTATGCATCCTACAAAAGTAGACTCTGTCCAAATACAATCTCAGAAAGAGCAAAGTTGAAATGTAGCATTTCATATAAAATGTCTCAGTGATGTTTGATAGCTTCATAACAGTAGAAGAATTTAGGAGAAAAGTTGACAGGAATAAACCTCCCTGCTTCAGAAGGTAGCCACCTTCTTTAAGACCTAATTGTAAAATTTTTACCTAATAGAAGAATTTTTTTGGCAGGTATGACTGTTTGGAAACTTGGAAAGCAAAATCAAGTGAGCTTTCTGAATGGAGCTGACCCCGCACTGTTGGATTTTTGTGCATCCTTTAATGCGCTTGTAGAGAATGGATCTTTAGATTCTCTTATGCTCCCAGAGGACATTAAAATACATTCACTCTCACAAAATATACTGCAGAAAATTGTTAATTTGATTATTTTGTTTAGAGATCTAAATTGCAAATCCATCACAGATAAACCCACTCATTTTTATAAACGGAGTAAGCAAAGATAAAAGCACTATCACAAAGGATGCCTTTTAGCAAACTGTTTTATCAAAATGACCCCAGAACTATTCAGTTAAAGTTCAGGGGGAAGAACTTGAATCAAATGAAGTGCTGTTTATTTCCAGACAGGATCTTAATCCTTAATGCGCTTTGCTTAACATTACAGGATCTTCTGGGAGCAGATAGTGCTTGCCTTTCTTTGAAGTTACCAACTGAGCTCTGAAGACTTTGCAAGAGAGCAGAGCACTTTGCTGGACTGACACAGTACAACGGTGGGGAGATCACATCCCTGCTAATGAATGTTTTTCAGTACATTTTGAGAAGATGAGTTGGAGCTAAAAAGAAGTGAAGTGGATTGATGGTAACTGCATTTCACTGTTTGAATAATGTTTCAGATAAGGCTATCAACATACTTGGCCCCCGCCCCCGCTTCCTGAAACAGGATGAGGACATAGGAGAACAGGGGATGTACAGTAGCACAAACTGCACTGAGGAATAAGGTATTACAGTTGGTTATAGCAGGTGAGATACCCTGTGTATTTTCAGTCAGCACTGGGGTGAAGATAGGAACAGCAGAAGACTTTTTGAATGGTAAAAGGCATTTTATGTTGAACAGCTTTTAACCTAGTACAGATAATCTTATATAACGTCTAACCAGTGAAGCTTTCTTCTAAAGGAGTAGCACAGTGAAGTTGCAAATCCATTCTGTACGTTGTGAAATCAGTATTTTGAAATAGACTGCTTCATTTGAAGGGTAGTGAACTCAGAGGTGGAAATTATTCTCGTCAAATACATTCTTTCATGCAACAGAGTGAAAGTGGCAGTGGCCACATATACTTACTGGGCAGTTTTTTCCACTTCTTTGGGAAAATTTATTGAATACCATTTTAATGATATTTCATTTCACTGTGCTACATTTATTTCTTACAGGATTAACAAATGCAATTTCAAATAATTCACTTCAGTAGCAGATCTATCAACAATGCATAGATGTATTTATAGGCCAGAGTAAATCCCAATAAGAGCAAGACACTAGTCAGCCAACCCTGATTTAATAAATTATTTTTCTAGATATTTGTTCTATATATTTATTCTGAAATTTAATCATGGTGATCAAAAACACATTTCAAAGCAAAACAATGAACAATCATCTGCAGTTGCAGGCAATCTGCAATTGCAAATGCCTGTTATCACAGATTTATCCAACGAAACATTTTTTAAGATGAGTTTCAATATTATAGGCCTAGCTTAACTCTGATGATATATGTACAGTGCATATATGAGATGCTATCATTTAATCCAGAGAACTGCGAAGCATTATAATGCCATGTTGTAACAGACCATAAGGGGGAGTACTTAACAACTACATCAAATCGTTACAGCTCAGGAATATAGAGACTGAAAGCAGGACCTTTAATGCAAGGCAGCTGAACATAGGTAGTATCTCCAACTTTTATTGACAATGAAAATCAATTTTCTAAAAGAAGGCTTCTTCAGATCTTTGTACTCAAAATAATTGCCGCTCTGTGTATATAAAAAATCAAATAGTAAATGCCTTACTGAACTAGAACCATTATAATTAGTTTTCAAAAATGGAGTGGTGTTTTTTGGTCACTTGGAAAGGAATTTGAAGGTTTCTTCATTTATTTGGCTGGATGGTTAATTTATTAAGTGTAAAATTGGGAATAGTTCCATATACAAAATTACTGTTTCATTTTCTTTCCCATATTAATGCACTAAACACAGGTTCTATCTGTAATTTTACCATAGATAGTTGATGCCCTTCTTTTTTATTGATGTTGTTTACTAAGAGACCTTTTATAGTTACTGTTGTAACTGCGATAGGAATCTTGCCCACGGTATACATTCATGCAGGAGACATTCACAGCTGTCAGATAGTTGGCAGCTCATTGGCTTGTTTTGAGATCTGTGGATAAAAAAACTGTGCAGATTAAAGACAAGATATAGTATTGTATTTTTTTTTGCTAACGGAAACTTGGTATCAAGGGGGCTTAACATGATAGTTGACAGTTAGTTTATCCTGGCAAATTCTATGTGGAAGACATTAGTAGAGTAATGCCACACTATTGAAAGAAAATTTTATACTTTACCTTTTATTTGGGAACCTTCATGTTCTTCTTAAATGCTATTCACACAATTTAAGCAAGTCATAATTACTGAAGTTAGAATTCTTAACGTTCTCCAATTTGTCAGCAGTGGAAATATAACAAATACAATGTATACAATGTCAGAGCTTTGCTTCGTACAGGTATGCAATAGCCTTTCACTGTACCTTCATAAGCAAAATATTGTGGTAACTCTAGAAGACATTTTCAAAATCTGATCTTTATTGTGACCAGCATATGAAAGGGAGAGAAATATTAAAGTGCTCAGTTTCACCTTCTCATTTGTCTGCCAGGGCTGATATTCCCAATGTGTGTATATCACCTTGTAAATAGAAACTATATCATGATATGCCAAATTCTGGGTTTGATACACTTTCTGGGGAATAGACGTTTCTGATGATATCATTTCAAGACTTAATGTTTGTTCAATTTGAAATGAGGTCTTAAATGAAGGCTTTATTTGAAGATGATATACAACCATTGATTGTAAGCCTAATGGATACTCTCTCTCCTTTTGAATTGATTAGACAGTGATTTCTGAGTTAGAGAATTGGGAATAAGTGATACTGAACACAGATATTCCATGTACATTTTCATTCTTCGGTAAGTCAAGTTCAAAGACGTGTGGCAACAGTATATTGGAAACGATACCTTAATCTCCATCAAACCATCTCTGAAAATGACCAAAATCTTGAAAAGAAATTTCTTTCTTAACAATGATCCAAAGACAATTGTTGCATTTTTAAAAAGGATTACTTTTTCTTGCCAGTGAGTTTGTGTTTAGGGGAAACAGGGAGTGTTCTCAGTCAGGGGCAGTAGTTCACACTCCTTTCTTGGGTGAACTATTTGAGTATTTGATGTTCCTTCCCTTTCCCACCAAAACCAGTGATCACAAAAATGTGGGAGCTTAGCTGAGCTGTTCTTAGCACAGAATTATCCTCATTGTCCTGGTTTCAGCTGGGATAGAGTTAGTTTTCTTCCTAGTAGCTGGTATAGTGTTGTGTTTTGGATTTAGTATGAGAATAATGCTGATAACACACTGATGTTTCAGTTGTTGCTAAGTAGTGCTTACACTAAGTCAAGGAGTTTTCAGCTTCCCATGCTCTGCCAGGTACACAAGAAGCTGGGAAGGGGCACAACCAAGGCAGCTGGTCCAAGGTGGCGAAAGGGATATTCCATACCATACGATGTCATGCTCAGTATATAAACTCGGGGGAGTTGGCCGGGGAGCAGCAATCGCTGCTCTGCGACTGGCGAGGCGTCGGTCGGCGGGTGGTGGACGGTTGCATCACTTGTTTTTCCTGGGTTTTGTTCCTCTCTTTCCCTCCCCCTCTCATTGTTTTCATTTTCATTACAATTTATTATTTTTATTATTATTATTATTATTATTATTTTATTTCAATTTTTAAACTGTTCATATCTCAACCCACGAGTTTTCTTACTCTTGCTCTTCAGATTCTCTCCCCCATCCCACTGGGGGGGGTAGGGTGAGCGAATGGGGCTTGGTTGCCGACTGGGGTTAAACCTTGATGCTCATGTAGGAACATCATGCCTTTGTGTTGAAGTAATTGGTCCAAATCATTCACTGAACAATTCTTCCTCCATTTCAGTTTAGTGTTCAACCATTTGCTGGATAAAATATTGCTAGATCTGACACTGGAATCGGGCTTAAAAAAAAAAAATGTTTTGCTTGATTTATTTCCATCTTTTGGACACAATGAGTTGGCTTACAAGCTTCAAGATACATAAAAAGTATGAGATTTGTTCCAGAAGAATTTACATCAGAACAAATCCCATGAAGAAAGAAATGAAACATCTATGAATAGTACCAACATTTCTGTGACGCACATAAGTACGAGTAATTAGACTGGAATTTAACTGAGTGTCATGTCTTAAAAAAGCATGGGACATGTTCAGCCATTATGCAAGATATTATACCATAATATTCTTGCCTGGGTAGTATAGTAATAAGTAGTTGGATAGAAAGCAAAATGTGCCCCAGATTAACGTACCCCTTCAATCTCTGAATCCTTCAGAAAACAGTTGCTGTCCTGAATCTTTGGCGAAATAGAACTGCTGTCTCCAATGAAGTAGTACCAACCGAATAATAAATGTTTTCAACCTCAAGCATTTGACCTACCCAATACAGATAAAATGTTTTTAACATGCATAGAAGTGAAATGTGCATACACATGTGTACACACCGGTATGCAGGGACAAAGCACATTTGTTCTGCACCCGTTGCAGAGTAAAGGGCACACTGTTCCCTAGCTCTTGCTGAACTCTTATTTACTTATTTCGACTTCTGAAAATCTTAAATGAATCTCTTATTGAAACACAAGTTTTTTTGCCATCTATTTGAGTTATAGTTATACTAGCTAAGCAGAAATAATCCAGAAGCTGGCCTTAAACCAGGAATGAAAATGGAACTTACTCCGTGTAGAAATCACAGTACTCATCTTAGTATTCTTTTTCACGAAGTCTTCAAATAGAGATTCATAAATTCATAGGTGTTAAGGTTACAAGTGACTAACGGTCATTACAGAGTGTGACATTTTGCATAACAGAAATTATGATTTATTCAAATAAATTCTTGCTTTATATCCTATGACTTGTGATTGAACTAAAGCATATAGTTCATAAAACATCCAACTTTGACAAATATCCAAAATACCCAGCTTTGATAAAAAGAGTTTCCAGTGTTTGAAAATTTGCCACAATCCAGCTGCACAGAAATTGATGAAGATGAATGGATCACATCTGCCATGTATCTCTGGTGAGAGCTTGAATTTATGAAGCTAGCTACATATTACATCATATTGGTCTAAATACATCTAAGTCTAAGTATATCCCATTATGGCTAGCCTTGATGCCAAAATATGACTATTAAAAATCAAGATCATGGTTAAAGAAATGGTTGCAACTTCTTTAAACAATAGCATATGTTAAAAAAAAAAACCCACCACAAACAACCCCCACCCCAAAGACTGTTCAGTGCTGTTACGAAAATCTGACAAAAGCCAGAGATCCAACGTACAATATATGTGGATATCTTCTGATTGTTTCCTCAACTTATCAGTGTTTCTTTCTGTCTCACTGGTTGTCCTGAGGATCACGTCGCTTATGCCCATTTGGAACTCAGTGGTTACAAAACTTAGAAAAACCACTTGATGTCACCAGCAGAATGAGGTGAAATAAAGCAGTGGGATCATGTCCTTATTGGCATGGCATCTAACTAATGTGTCTCCAACAGTGCTACTGTTCTGCTAAATTCAGCAGGGTTATCTCCGAGATGTTTAATTAAGACAGGGACTTCTATGTTGACTTAAATCTTTGAATAACCCTTTGAAGAATAGAGGCATTTCTTTTTAGTGAATTCTAACTACATAATAATACCAGTTTCTGCAGAGCAGAGAAACCAGTACTGTATTACAGAAAAATATGTGAAAAGGTTCTGGGAGAGGAAAAAAACTGGAAATAGATTAAATCCTTTGTTTGAAGATTTGTGATTTTTTTTTTTACTCCTCATTTAAAAATGGTATTAAAAAATAACTACATTTAAAAATAAAATAAGGAATTAGGAAAACAAGTATTCTGAAATAAACCTGGCTTCACATCAGACTAAACACTCTGTTCAACCTAAACTGAATGCGGATATTTTTGGATAATTGATACATGGAGTTTCATTTTCAGTTGAACAGACACTTTCAGTGACAGAGAAACATTTTGTTTTCATTTCATGGAGAACGTTCTGCCTTTTCCAATCAAACAAATTTTTTTTTCAACAATTGTTCAACAAGTGAACTGGAAACATTTTCTTTACCTGCTTGCATTCCTACACCACGTGTGCTCCTCTGCATTCAGTATAAAGCATTTGCCAATATGAATGTGCTAATTTGCCCAAGAACTATATTAAGTTTGGGGCCTAATAGGGTCACTTTACAGGATGAAGAAAAGAGTTAGAGTTAAATTAAATAGAAAAAAGGTGCAAAAGTTCAGTAGAGAGTTCTGTGGAGGGAAATTGTTGCTTGTATGACCACAAAACCAAGCCAGGTGGCTTCTGAGTCAGGTCTGACTGTGTCTGTCAGACACTGTTAGCCCAAACACAGCTGTTACCTTCCCACACCTAACACACTTATACAAACAGGAAAGTTTCTTTATTTGCACAGGAATTAATTAACCATAAACCCATTTGGTAATGTGGATAAATGATCCCAGCGATCCTGATCCCTGCTAATATTATCCGCCTGCCCAGAATAGCTAGCCCAATAGTCCTTTTAGACATAGGCCATAGGATCCTATTGAATTCAACTCTTAACTCTACTGAACTCTGAACTCTAAAGATTTAACCTGTTCATTAATATTGAAAAATAATTCCTTTTAGCCAAAATCCAATCACGGGTTTCAGACCTTTGCTTGCGTCAGTGCTTAATCAATTTTACCGTTTCTAGACTTAGTCTAAAACACAGGCAAATGAGCTCTGTTTTCCCAAAACCTAGTAATTATCCTAACCTGATTGTTGATATGGATTTATTGCATCACCCATAATAAACGCAGGCTGCTGGCCCAGACTAAATCTAGTCTGGTGGCCCCTTTGACACTGCTATCTAAGTATACATTATCTGACCTTGTTGACCTGGACCCTAGCCCTTATCCCAAATTTAGGCTTTCTTATCTTCGCTACCATAAGTCCAAGGTTGTTCTTACTACCCTTGTTTGTAGCCATATTGAATGCTTCTTCTGGGTAAGTAGAAGACTTAAACCCTAATATATACTTTTGAACCTACCTCAACCTCTTTTTATTCCCTCTTGTGTCTTTCAGCTATAGCCGTAACCAATCATTGCTGTAATGAGAAAATATTCTCAAATTTAACAAGAAAAGAAAACCTGAGCAATCACTGTTTTAATGTATTGCTAAAATCTTTCTTGCTTGCACTGGAGATGATTGAGGAGGCTGTACAGCCCTTTCTAAAAAGTAAGTCATAAAGCAACTGGCTCTACTATCATATTAATTAAGTGCCTTGTCAGCTGATTCTTCTGACCTCACATTGCTCAAGCTTTGCAAGAGCAAGGTTTTTCAAGTTTTCCTTGGTGGTTTACAGCCAGGTGCCGTGGTTGACTTCTTTTGGCTCAGACATTTTACAGAGAGGCTGAGTTGTAAGTTTTCCTGTCAAATGTACAGTATTGGGTTGTGAGTCACAAATTGTAACTCCGTTATATGTACTACATATTTAAAGTAGTTTAATTTTACAAGTTTAATGCTCCATTATTTTCCTCATAATTTTTACTCAATGAATCTGCTAAATTGCTGTGCCAAGCAATGTAAAATAGCCTTGAGAACACCTTATGAATCCAAACACATATAGTAGTATTAAGTATGACTGAAGAAGTACTGTCAGTTACTTTTTCTTTCCCACTTAGTCCTTTAAAACAGTTATCCTCAATTTCTGGCCCTCACGTTCAACTTTCTACATTGTATTGCCATTTGTTTACACTGGTATTTGTGCTGTAGCGTGCTTGTGGGTAGCACAGCTGTGGAGGTAGCATGAGGTGATCCTGTGGTGGTTTGCTGCAGAGTGGCAGGGAGCACGCACCACAACTTCGTATCTCACCACAAAGGCTGGTGGGGTTTGTGTTTTGTTGTCTGTTGGTTTGACCAGTGTGGTGAAGAGAATATGTATAAATGGTTGTTAAAGTTAAAGAGTGTTTGACCCACCAATTACTACATCTAACTGTTAGAACTGTAATACTTTCGCAAAATAATTTTATATGGAACTAAAAGATAAGAAAATATGTGTATGTATATATAGTGTATATATATACATACATAATGTATAATTAAATGCAAATGCTCTAAAGATATTTTTGATACCTTTCAACTTTTATTTGACAATGTCTACCAGAGAGTAGCTCTGTAGGGTATTTGTTAATGGCCTGTATCATATGCCCTTGATATACACCTACATCCTTGCCATCGTCAAATCCTTCCTACTCAGAAACCGTTTTCCTGGACAGAGCCATCTTTTTCCACTCAACGAAGCAAAATGAAGAATATTATTTCCTCTAATATTATCTCCCTCAAATGTGAAAATTTTTATTCCCTCTCAGAAACATCCGCTTTTACAGTCTGGTTTAGGTAGTTCCTTTAACCTCCCTCTATCAGTATTCATCGAGAAATATTTATGTTTGGTTTCCTTTCACGATGCTGTGTGCAACCAGAACAGTAAGGACTGTTGCAAAGTTGGTCTGAACCTTGTCTTCCAGCTCTCTAAGCTGAGATATATCACCCACAGTCGTCCTCCTGCTTTGAGTTTTCAACACCTGCACAATGTGGAGGAAAGGGTAAAGAAGACATTTTAACTCACATAACCTATATACCTGTGAAATAAGTAACCAGGAAGCCATTGAGCCTGCATAAAGGGGAAGATACACACTACATATAATTACTTGTGATAGAGAATTTTCTGGATTTACAGATGTATGAAAACATACATGGATTTTTCCCTCTGCAGGTTGTGCAATATGGCGCATTTTGTACCTTAGCAGATGCCTACACAACATAATGGACTGATGTACCAAATTTTCTGTAGATATAAAAACATAGTGTTAGCAAAGTATAATTTTATTGGTTACCTGCATGGTTCAGTGATTATGACATTTACATACACCACTTATAATTCTTCAGTCAAGACTGTATATATGGTTTCTATATCGTGTCCTATTTTGCTTATATGAGTAAGATTTTTCTTACTCGTAACCTAGGAGACATCTTGGACTACTTTTCCTTATGTTTAAAAGCATGACTACATCTTATGTCATTATTTTCGTCTTAGTAGTTCACTACTATTGAAGTATCTTCCTCTGCAGACCTTTTCTTCTTGACACGATTTTGATACGCATTCACTTACAGCCGTCAAAGCTGTTGTCTGTGTATGTTGTTATACCCATGGCTTCCTCATTCTTTGAAGACCATTGTGCCATTGCCATGTATGTTATGTTGAGATATTCAGGTGTTCTATGCAACGAACCTGCACAGCACAGACTGGTGGGTAAGACTACACGAGAGAAAAAGCATTATTTTCCTCAGTGCCTCATGCAAGTAAATCAGTGGCCTGGCCGAACTACCAAAATCTACAGGAGATTTTCTCTAAATCGTCCTACTTAACTCATTTGCTTTGGAGGGTGAAAGCTGGGTGACAGACTGGTATCACTTCTATGGGGCTTGAATCAAACTTTTTCGGAAACACATACGTAGTAATATTGTCAAAATAATTGTTCTTGGCTATGTGATAACTTCGGAGTCTACTGGTACCTGCTCTCCATAACAATTGGCACAGTCTCTGGATTTAGGCCTTTTTCTTGTGTAACTTGGCCTGATTTTACATCTTTGTAATTCCACATATTTCAACACAGTTAAACAAAACAGAGGCTAAATTTGTCCATGTATTATGCTGGTATTCGTGACATTTTGAATTCCAGTGCATTGTGAGATCATAATTATCTGCCAACAGCAAAAGAAAACTATGATATTGAATTTTGTCTTTAATAATATCATGAAGTGCAAAGTGACTAAATTAAAATGTCTTTAAATTATAAACAGCATGCATTTTTAGTAAAATTTTGAGTAAACTGTTGTAACAGAACAGCACTCACAAATAGGTTTACCTGCTTTATATCCTTCCTGCTGTCATGCTTCATAATATACGATAATAATTAGCTTAGCATAGGAATAGAAACCCAGAAGGATTTAGGAAATCTTAGTGGAAGAAAGAAGTTGAATCTTGTTGACAGAAAGCTCTTCAGTACAGTGTGGTCTTCTGATTCGTCACTTAACTATTGAATTACCAGCTCCATTCATAGTTCTCTGGTAGCATGTTGAGTCTGACTTTTCATGTAGCAGAAAATTAGCTTTCATTTCTTAAAACTGCATCCTTTCTACAGCAATAAAGATGGCAAAGAGGAGTAAAGCTCATAATACAAGTAATTCACTTAGATGGAATTATACTGTCTCTGAATAGTATAAAAATGTGTGAAAACTTGTGATGGAATTTCCTACTAAGCAGGTGTGCATCATAAAATAATGGCACGAGATTTACACCTGTGATTTAAGGAATCAGAAAGTTGGCTCTAAAGGCTGTGTTCTCAAATATATCTAGGGACAGTGTGGTTTTCTTATACAGATCGATCAACATATGTTCACAACTAAGTAAGTATGCAGTGCTACACTGGGAGAGGGCTTGCAGGGACTATTGCAACTTTGAATTGACTTAGTAATATTGAATTTTCAGCAAGATGAAACGAGGGAGCAAATTTTGAGTTAGCCTGGAAACAGAATTGCCAGTGGCTTTGAGAATTAAATTTTTATGCAGTTGAAAAAATTAGCTTTCATTGTAATGAAAGGTAGAGCCATCAAACCCACACTGCAAAATAAAAAATGTTTAAGTATTTTGTGATACTCTAGGCAGCTGCCAAATTATAGGTGAAGTCAGTAAGAAATAGAAAAAATGCTTTTGTGGAAACTGTGTCAAGAGTGGTTTTGGATTAAAAAAATCCAGCTGGATAAAGCAAACTCTTTTCTGCTATAAATTAATCACCCAGCTTGGTTACTTCTGCTGTAATTAGTTCTGCATTAGTGGAACTCAGAACCTCAACAAATTAAAGAGGTGAGAATTCTGCCCCATTCCACTGTGCTTTCTACTTTCCTTCAGCTCAAATTTCTAGAATAATAAAGGTTTCTAACTGATTGTTCCTTCACCTGCAAAATTTAACACGTCACTCAGATGAAGATCTGTTTTGTTTTCTCTCTGGAGATAACACAAAGATATGTGTAATCCTCATCAGCAATTCTTTCAGCTTCTCTGATGCTGGCTCTGACTTTTTTCTAGCTTATTTTTCCAGCTTATTTTGGCAGAGTGTGCAGAAAGAGCGCTGTTAGGACTCACCATACTGTTAGCCGATACCTGTTGCTTTTGCTCAATAGCCAGAAAGGGAGTTAAACTTTCTTATCTTGGTGTGATTCGCATAAACTTTTGAGAGGACAAGGGGACATACTGCATAATATTATTCATAAGTTTTTCTTCCCTCTGCAACAACATGTATAGTACTTACTCTTATTTACTCCTCTCTTTTATGTTACCTGGTCTGATTATCTCCTCAGCTTGATGATGTGGGAGCTGCAAGCCAAATAAGTTTTCCTGTACTACTGAAAATTGAGTATATAGTTGAAAGCTTTACGTGAAACATGGCAATAGCCTTTCCCCGTTTTTCATTATTTTGGCTTAAGTACATCTATCTTTATTAAATGCATCATGCTTTACTGTCTGTAAGTGTAGAAGGCATAAATCTCACACATACTGCTGTTTGTATATTATGTAATGTAAATAAGTCTAGAACTGCATTTGCAATGTTACTGCAAGATGCATTAATTCTACTATCTAGTAACTATTGTAACAACTAATTAAAAGAAGATACATGGTCAACTTAGCTGTTATATTAGCAGTGTCCTACTAGAAGAGCAGGGGAGGAAATGAGGAATCTTTATCAGAGAATGAAGGTCGCAGGATAAGAATTTTTATATAACAGTATATTAATTTCTAGTATTATCTTTTTATATAAGAAGTTTCTGAAATTTCCACAGGAGCGTTATTTGGTCATCATTGGGAGAAATGATCTTTTCAGCTGCCTAAATATAGGCCATTCAACACCATTTCTGTAGCTCCTCATCTCTGAATTTGTTTGGTATTTGTTAATTAACGGAAGTGTCCTTAATACTGGCAATGAGATGAGTGTGAGAGTCTAAATAAACGATACTCAATATCCGGAGACCTTTACCTTTGTAAACTGTGTCTGGAAGAGATGCATAACTGTCAAAGGACCTGCCTGACCATGTATATTGATGGGATTATGCAGATATGTCTCTGCTTGTTGCCGACAGGTTCACGAGGCTCTCATGAGACTACAGTATAAAGAAAAGCATTCATGCACCAGCACAAAAAATCAAAGGATATTCCAATAACAATCACAACAAGCAGCAGCTACTATTAGAGGAGTAACCAAAGAGAGCAATTGTAAGCCTTGTTACTGAACAGAGAGACTGAAGGAAGAGTGAAAATAATAGTTCCCAGGGAATATAGGCATATTGATGTGGGTAGGAAATAGCTCCTGCCAGGATTTTTCACCAATTACTTTTCCCCATGCTGTAAGGGAGAACCCTATTGCACTATTTTATTATTCAGCACTGTGATACTGCTCTTCCCTAGATTCCTCAGAAAGGGCTTAGAAGAACAAACCCTTTCTACAATAGCTGTGTATACAATCAATTAAAGAAGCTGTCAGCTCTTGGTATGATTTCTACATCGGCAGTTTTTGAGAGATGTTGCTAAATATGTTCTTCTTATCAGGTTTCCATCTCCAATTTGGGGGAAAAAAAAAGAAAAAGATAATAAGCAGCTATTCTGACTACATACATCAGAGATGATGTACATTTCATGACAGCAACTACAAGATTTTGTGTCCTCTCTAAGCCTACTTTATCTTACATACCAAATACCATGATACAGCCAAGTAAGCACATTCAACGCATACTATCAATTCGTCAGTTTTTAAAACTTCTTAGTCATCTGAGTATTTTATGGAGTTTTTCACCTTTGATGTGAATAACTCAATCATGTATACTTCAAAGTTGCCCTCTGAAAATGTTCTAGTAGTTCAAAGAATATAAACACCAAAGGGGATGAGGGAGAATTGATTTTTAAATGTATCTGAACATTTCCATAAGATACTTTTCAATATTTCCTTATCTTAAATAATAGTACATTTATTCAAAACACTGGAATCAAATGTAACAGCATGATGTTCTGTTTCTTTATTTTGTAGGCTAGTCAGATTGGTTTAACATGCTCATTTTGAAAGAATTTATATTTTAGTATATGGGAAAAAAATAAGGACTGAAGAAATAGATTCATGCAACATATGTTCAAACAAGGTTTGCTGGTGCAGGTAGCAGTGTCCAAGAGTTCCAGGTACTGACCCCCTTTGTCCAATGGAATTTTAAGATGTTGTTAAGCTTGTTGATTACCTACTAAACATAACGTGGAATTAAGGACAGAAACTCGAGGCCTTCATGAGGCCATATAGCTCCCTGCTGACAAGTGAAGCAGAAGATTGAAGTAAAACAAATAAATAAAAATATGAAAACAAAGCCTGTACTTGTTTGTAAGAGATAAAACGTCACAAAAAAAGTTCTTAAATATTTTATATTTTGGTATATGTACATCCTTCAAGTTTCTGCATTGGCTAAGTGTAAGTAGTACAAATATAGAAAAGTTCTATGTAATAACTTAATTTAAAAATATAATTGGATTCCACAAATTTTTTACTAAAACCAGGCAAAACACCTGCCATATTATTTTTAGGCATTGAGAGATTGGTAGAACAGGTATCAATAGCAAAGGGAATGGTTAGCAGCCAAGAAGGCCAGAATTTAAACCAAAGCAATGGCCAAAGTCATGGCAATACCTGGACAAAAACAAACATCAGAAGGATTTTAAAATTTCCATGAAATTGTTCATTGGAAAATGCTGAATTACCAAAGACTTTAAAATGAAAATGCTAAGAAAAATTAATCCTTGTGGAACAATACTGTGTGAAACGCTGTTAAGCATATGTGCAATCAAGAAAAGGTATCCAAACTTCTCTAGTTTTTGTTGATGGTGCTTGAGAGATGCTTTCTCTGAAGGTTAGCATATTGCACTGTGTATTAAAAGCACCTTTCATGACTCTTCGCAGGAAAGCTATATAAAATGGGTGAGTAACATTTTATCAAATATTTAGAATACAGTTCACATGAAAGCAGGGCACTAAAAGACTACGTGACAATAATTGAGAAGGTGCAGTGAAAGCATGTGCGAATACCGAAATTCAGAGGAGCTAAACTGTGTTTTCCAGAAATTGTGTGTTCCTGAACTTTTCCTCCCGAGGAAACCCCCTCTGAAGTACTGAAGATCAGTACTCTGGGCATCAGGCTGAGGTCTGCACTAGACACTGCTTGAGGACTGCTTGAGATGCTGTTGTTGGCACAGACTTTTTTCATCACAGATAAAAGACGTTTACTTAAATGCCATCAACATTTGTGTGCATCTTGCTCTTAATCCGTGCCTTTGATAGGGCACAAAACTGATCCACAGCAAGAACATCAGAACATGGAAATTTGTTCTAGATTTCCCTCCAGGGATGTGAACTACTCTGAACTCCAGGAGACTGTACTTAGATGGAACAATTTCTGCAAGTTTCTGTGGTTTTAGGCCACTAATCATATGTAGTGGAGAGTAAGGTATTAAAAGTGGTGTCATGACTCAGATAACAGCATACTCTTCCTTTGTCATAAATAAAAGACATGTTTTTTCTCTGCTGTGTTTGCTCTCTCCCTAATGCATATTCTACTTTCTGTGTTACTGTCAAAAATATTATAATGTAATGTTGTAGGAGAGTAGGTTATTCGCTCATCTGGGATATGGAAATCCTGTTAATTTTAGAATGTATAGTGTATGTTTAATAAAATTTCATCATTGGCAGAGACCTTTTCATGATATTGTACTGTGTTTATTAGACAGAGAAAATCTCTTTGCATTAGGTTCAAAGCCAGAAATTGATTTCCAAAGGAGCTGGGTGCCTAGGTTGCTTAGATATTTTGAAAATCCCACTAGGACTCTGTTTGCAGCTTTTTGGCACCTAAATACCCTCAAAAATCTGGCTCAAGAGTTACTACGGTAACACAAAGGAATAATAACTTATGTTTTTCATGCCAGAAGGATTTTACTGGCACTGAGCATCTTGATGTTACACTGGGGGAAATTATATTTACATGTTTGAGGGCACTGAATTAATTATAACATAAAATAAGACTTTGTTTAACATATGTAAAGAATCTGTTCTCAAATACATTATTCCTTGTAGGGCTTGAGATAAAGTAAAGCTTTTTACCAAGCCTAAGAAGGCTGTAAACAAGGAGATGGCCAGTGTTCAATGGTTGATTAGTAGTCTGGAAAACAGACACGGAGCAACCAAAACAGATTGCTCAGCCTTAATGCCAGACCCTTCACTATTAATTTTTTTTTTCTTCCTTGCTGCTATTCTTTTGCTTAAGCCTCTTAAATTCTGCTTGCCCATTTTCCAGTTCCTATGAAAATATCTTGTATAATTTCAAAATAACCTTGAAATGATTTATTTTGACAATTTTAATGTTATGAATCAGAAAAAGGAATAGATATTTTGGCTTCTGGGTTATCCTTAGGCAAGGGAAGAAATGAATGGAGTCTACTTTATGTACTGAACCATGTATATATTTTCTTCATGGCCTCAGGAAGACCCCAGAGCTGAAAGCTCTATATTAATTTTTGATGGTTAGTTTCTATTCTGATAAAAACTGTTCCTTTATATCTGTTATACAGTTGAAGCAGCAAGAGCTGTAGAGCTGGGAAAATGTCAGTAATACTTTTATAATTTAATTTTAAACTCATGGCTATAATTGCAGGAAACAGGTTTTGACTCATTTTTCTGTAACTCGGGTTGTATATCCATCCGTGATAAAATGACTGAAAATAAAATTGATGGATCTGACTTAGGCAGAATTTTTTCACCTTGCTTCCTCTCCTGAACGTGAGCAATGAGAATTGCAAGATATAACATTTGTGACACATTCTGAAGGGCTGGTAAAATCCAAATTCTCTGCTACACTAAAAATAAAAATCCAACTTGACATGGAAATAGGGATATTTACCACTGAAGTAGATTTGTGCTGAAATAGATGCACATGCTGTAAACCTGCTTGTTTGCACTCGCTTTGTTCTGATGGAAATTCAGGGTCATACCTAACTGAATCCAACACAATGTCTGCAACAAATTTTAGTGTAGTTTCCTGATGACCAACACCCCATCCTCCAGGAAAGGATGGTACATAACCTCCATAATCTCCTCTGTAGTTGTTTGGAGGTCACTGGGTGCTTAAAACCAGGAAGGTAGCTACCTTTTCGCTACTGTACCTGCCACAGAGAGCAGTACATTCCAGGGCAAATAGTAGAAAGCAATGTTGGCAATGCACCCCGAAAGTATATTTAAACACGTCTCTAATGCTTTCTCTTTGTCTTTCATTGCCTTAGTATCAAAACAGCAAAGGATTTCTTTTATTGTAAATTTAATTTCAAAAGCTTATTTTTTGTTTGCTTTCTTAAAAAAACCTATCCCTTTTTAATCAAATTAATTATACAGAAGTAGGAAGTGTACAGGCTATTCTACAACATATTTGTATACTGTTATTTAGTTGTATTCTAAGACATAGTTCCTAGCTAACAATAGGAAGAATTTTTTTTTTTTTTTTAATAAATTAAAAATTAATGTGCCCTGCAATTTGGAAAAGTGGGATTTGGAAAAGATTTGAAAGCAGAAATTGATGGAACTGGGCCATTAAACCAGCTGAAGACCAGGTTGATATTTTGAGATAGTTATGCTATGGTCAGTATTATTTGGATAAAGTTTTTATATGTAATGGCTATTTTAAGGAATGAAAGCATATTTGCACCTGTCTGGAGTAGTTCTATGCAAGAAGTCCCAGGTGGTAGAAAGCAAGTGATGTTTCTGCTTGTGTGGCACCTGTTTCTGATTTCAGAGGGGAAACAGAAGAAAATTACTTCAATGGGTGGTGACATTAAATACAGCTGCTGCCTGGCAGAAAGGATGGTGTCTCCCTTCTACCCAAGTGAAAACACTTCTACCTTGCATCATGGATAGGATCAGGGCTCCAGCTGTATTCTCCCAGAGGAAGAGACGGAAGAGGATGCATTCCCCAAACCTTTCCTGTCGTTATGAAATAAAGTTCAACAAGTTTGTCATTTTTATTATGCAGAGGAAGATGGGGATGACCAGAAGGACGTTTCTGATGGAGCTGGCAAGAAGAAAAGGTTTCAGAGTAGAAAGTGAGCTAAGGTAGGAAGATGTTTGTATGTGTAGAAATAACACGTAGTAATGCTGCTTGAAGCATTCTAATTTAATAAATGCAGTCATACAGTGACTGTGGTTGAAGATTTTGCCTATGTATTTGGTGGATATACTTTGCTCTTCCCAAAGATGCTTCAGGATTTCAGTGGGTGTTCCTAAAGCGTGGTTCATTTCTATCATCTTCTGGGCAGACAGCAGGCAGAACACATTAGCATAATTTCTAATTTTTTACCTCTAAAATCTGTGGTTCTAACTTATCTTAAGCCTGCCAATTTTAATGTGTCTGCATTTTTTCAGTGTGCTGCTTCTCACATGGAAAATAAAAAATGTAAGGTGTGAACTTGCAAATCTTTTTCACAGGATATGTTTCTATGCATTTGCATAGTCTCACTGGAATAAATGAATCACATCTTTAGCTGATCTAAATCAGCCATTGTTTATTTCCCCCCTGAAGTCAGGTTAAGGTTAATCTAAACTTAATGGCCAATTCCTGAAATGAAAAAAAGTTAGACATATAGGAATGGAAAATGTGATGGGTTGAGGGGGGCATTTCTGTAGAACATCTCTGGTATTCTAACGTTTAATCTTCCTGTGAGTAATACACTGATGTGAGTCTCAAGGTTACTGGCTTACGCTTTGGTACAATCAGGAAGAGCACTGGAGAAAAAACCTGGGAACGAAATACCACAGATGTGGCATTTCAGGGTGAAAATACACTCCAGCTGCAGATCTGTCTGGAGATGTTTCAATAAGCCAACTCATTTTGAAGGAAGCCTTCCTCCAAACAGTGCTTTTCATGAGTGCTAGTTATATCATTATGCAGTTTTCTGAAAGCTACATCATTATGTAGGTTCTCTGAAAAGGTGGAAGAAAAGCAAGTATTGATCATTTCTCTGTATCTGTATGCAGATAGTGTACAACTCGGTCCTCCCTATGAAAGCTCATTTCCACAGATTTTTCAATCCCATCAACTTTGAAAGCCTAAAGAAGAAGGGAGGATGAAATAATTTGTAAAGCAAGATTCAAGCAGGTATTGAACAGAAGTAGGCAATTAGCGTCCAATACAAAACTAATTGAATTCTCAGGGAAAAAAAATGAACTGGGCTGTTCTGAACCCTCCATTAACAATCCATTGAGGACTGAGTGGAGGCTTTATCTGGGCTGCTTTGACACACAGGTAGTTATTGCCAATATTTCAGACTTTCTGTAAGTTGCATGCAAGGCAGATGTTATGTTTAATTTCAGCTTAGCTGCTGCTGGATAAAACAGAACTATTTAACTGTTGATTTTTGTTTTTGAAAATGCCAGAGGAAATGCTAAATTTGTTATGTTCTGTGCCAAGAAAAAAGCACAGCTGTACAGGTACCAGAGGAAACTGGTGCACAGCAGCTAAACTGCTGCTGCGAGCACAGTGATGGCAAAGTTCCCAGAACTGCAGCTTGGTACAAATACATTACATATGAATATTTTATATAAAGTGAAATAAACCACAGGAAGCAGAAGTTCTATGTCTCTAACTGAATTTTTTTTTACTCAAATAAAGATGTGACAGTTTAATTAAAGTAGAACCTAGCAGGGTTAAATAATAATAAACCCAATAGTATTTCATGGAGATTCACCTAGCCTAGATTTGTAATCTTTTAAATTAAAATAAATTGGGATTTTTTTTTTTTTTCAGTGTACTCTGCTCTACAAGTTGCACGATATGGAGAGAAAAAAAATTGTGCTATGCCATGACAGTTTTCATATTTCAGAAGTATACTACATTGAATACATTTCCTATATTTCCAAAATATAGTACATTTAATGCATTGGAGAGTTGTGAAAACTGTTTTCTATGGGGTGACTCCAGTATTTGTCATTGCAATTTGGTGATTTAACGAAATCGGTGATTATTGATATGAATCAGGGTCACAGGGATAGGCTAAGGGGTTTTATTGGTCTCCTAGAAAGTAGTTTGCTTTGAAAGGTTGTGCAGTCTGCCTTTAACAGTTAGCACACGTCCTTTTTAAAGTCCATACTAACCACCTATCTCTACCAGTAGTGTCCTGTCTGCTTGGACAGGTTGATGGTTTAACTTCTCCAGGTGTTACAGAAGGACTGCAAAGCAATCTGTCGGCCTGTTTGACATTCACTCTATATGCTCAAGGCTGTCACCAGCATGGGCTAGCAGGAGGTTACGGAGGCTTGCAAATGGAGGCAGCTGCCATCAGGACTGGGCTTATTCTAGGCTTATTTCTATAAAAGCTAAGTCAAATAATGACACTGTCTGCCTGTGCCTTTCCCCCAAGAAGTTTAGGAATCTGTTGACTGATATGAGTTAATTTTGGCATATATTTCAGAGATACTGAGGTCCTACAAGTTTCATGAAAATCAAGAGTTTCCTCCTTTATCTGTTGTTGTCTTTGTGGGTGACAGGACCCTCCTGGGGTGTGTGTGGAGGGGGAACACTAGCAATCACACAAAATTTCCTACCAAGTTAGTAGTTTTCTAAACTTGCTGAGGAACATCAGCAGGCCAGGTAGAAATTTACAGATCATCCTAAATATGCATGTCATTTTTTTTCTTGAAACATAACTTTGTCCCTGTCCGCTACTTTCCTGTGGAAGGTGCAGAACTGTGTCTTTTTAATCATGAACTATCATGGGATTCTTTCCAATGTTATTCTAGTACATCAACCCAAACTTAGTGTAATAACCTTTGTGTTACCATATTTTTAAGCAATGTACACCATGTAATTTATTGAACAATAACTCAATCTGTAAATTTTATATTCACTAAACTAAGATATCAGTTTTGTAAGAGACTGGCCTCTTAGTAGCAAGTGGTCTTTAGATGGAGTGCATAATTCATAAGATGTAAGTCATGAAAATTTGACAATGCCATATGTAAAGAGCTTAATGTAATTACAGAAAAGTTAAATTTACAAAAAGATATTACTAGCTGTAAAGCTTTAAAGAATTATTGTTGACAGACTTTTTGATACTGTAAAGCTTTCATTCATTGATCAGGAATATTGGGAAGGGATTGTCAGGTATCATAAAGCAGCCTTTTCATTATGGTACTGCCCGTGCAAGCCAAATATTTTCAGAGTTGCAAAAAAACGTGTAATAGGATAGTGTTTCATGGAAGGCAAATGATGCTGAAAGAAAGAAAATGCTGCCATTACAAGAGCTGTCAGGCTAAAGTTTTTACTCAAAGCAGATGCAGTGACTGGAATAGATATATTGTGATATGAAAACACAACTGCTTCCCACATCCTAACGTATAATATATACTACAATTTTCAGGAAGTGCATGGTAAGTAAATATGGAAATAGCAGCTCTGTATCTGTGTACAGTTGGGTTCAGGAAAAAAAGAAAACTCCTTTTTGTGTACTTCTTGACAGTGACTCTGTCACTCATATTGTGGCTGAGAACAACTCTTACCCAGAGGTGCTGGACTGGCTGAGAGGACAGGCTGTGGGAGACAGCTCCAGGTTTGAACTACTGGATATCTCCTGGTTCACAGCCTGCATGGAAGCGGGAAGACCAGTTGATTCAGAAATGAAGTATCGTCTCATGGTAAGACCAGTGTGAATACAGGGACATTCAAAATGAATGACTGTGTTTGATTATTTTTATTTTATATATATACTTGTGTTGTGATATAATTTCTGAATTTAAAAACTTCTTTCCCTGAAGTTTACATGAGTAATTCACACAGTTTTGATAGATTAAAAAGACCTTCCATACCTTCTATATCAGTGTCTGGTAATCCTAAGCTACTATGCTGTCACTTGTTACAAACTGGTAATATACATCATTCCTGTAAAAAAAGGGTGTTATTAAAGGGGAAATATCCATCAATGAAGCACTTGCTGTTGTTGTGGTACTTGTGGTATTTTCACAAATACTTCAACATCATGGTAAATGTCCCACTGAGAGCAGTGTGTTTTAATGGGCTCTTGATGGAATACTTTGCCTCTTCAAAACAATACAAAAATATTAAAATCTTTGCTGTTTGGAACTGATCAGCTAACCGCTGGGCCCTTGGAGGACCTGTGAAATGAAGGCTGCTGCAGTCTGTGAACATGCATTTACAAACTTGGCACCATCAAGTAAAACTGTGCTAAGAAGAAAAGTTTTTATTATATTGTATTATCTCTCAATGGCAGCTGTAAGTCAGAGGATATTGTGAATGGCAGGCTGATTGTTTGGTGAATGGTGTTTGACCTCGAAGATGATGACATATTTTCCTCTGATCTATATCTACAAAATTATGTGCTGATTTCTCAAACTGGAGCGTAGTGTGAGACGGTGGTATCCAATACCCCCAGTACAGACTGTAAATGACGAGGGTGTGGTAGGGATGCCCGAGCGTGCTATGCCCAGTGCAACGGCAGCACGTGCCACGGAGCCACGAAACAGACCCTGCGCTGCGGCAGGAGGAACCTGTTCCCTTGTTCTGCACGTGCTCGAGCCTCATGGAGATGGATTTAACGTGCACTGGTGAAGAAATTAATTCACACATCAAGAGAATTACAAGTGTGATCTAAAGCTCTCTGAAGTAAAGTGAGGGATTCCTGCTGATTCCTGAGGGTCTGGATTAGGCTGCGTGTTAACTGTGACCCCACCGCAAAATGATAACTGGGAAACCCATGAACACGGGGACCGCGGCAGGATCCGCAGCGTGTACCTTCCTGTGAGGCAGAGGATGCCTGAATATTTAACAGCAATATTGCACTGTTTGCTGCTTCTTCATCCTGATGTTTAGATTATGAAGGATGATTCATAAATACCACCCTTCCCCAAGAAAAACTGTAGCTCCTGATTAATTTTTTCAGTCTTCAATCTTTCATTGCCAGAAACTATTTTCCAGGATTTTACATATAAGAATTACTGTTTACTAACACTTTGGTGGGGAGGGGAGGAGGAGTGAATATACCAGATGGAGCTGTCGCTCTCAGACCCAGCATAATTCCATGACAGAATATGTGCTTATATTTGCAATCCTTCCAATGAAGTATTTTTCAGTATATTTATAATATTTTCAGTGAATCTGCTGGAGGGAGACTAGACTAAAGAAATTAATGCAAAACAGAAAAAAAAGGGAAACCTTGTAACTACTGCATTATGTAATCTCACAGGCAAACAGATCATAAAAATATAAATACTGACAATGCAAAGAAGTTCTCTAAACAAGAAATAAATCCAAAACGTGAGCAAAATCCTGTGAACTTTGAGAGTTTCACATCAGGATTAAAAGTAAACCAAATTATCCTTTATGTACATTCTTAATTTCAGCAGTGCACAAAGACCTATAGAATGAGATATCTCAAAATATCTTTTCATAGATTTTGTGTTTCTTTTCAAAGCAAGAAATGCCTTTGTCTTTCTCGAAAATGCCTCCAATGATGCTGAAGCTTACTTTTTTTTTTTTTTTTTAAATTGATGAGAAGGCTACTGCAAGTTTAACTGCCTTAGTTTTCTGTTATATATAAAAGTCCTTTCGGAATACTGTTGGAGCAGAAACTTCTGGAAAAGGTAGCAGCACTGTCAGGAGATCATTATTATAGTTGGAGACTGGCTCTGCAAGTAAGACCCTCTGCTTTTATTGAAAGGTAAAGATTTCATACTAATATATGTAGAGTGCAGTAAGCAAGCCAGTGACAGCCGTACCGTTAACTTCAAAGCTTATAGTTAAGACCAGTCTTAATTATATAGTGGCTTTAAAGTAATAAACATTTTTGTAAAGCAAACAAGGAAGGAAGAGAAAGGATTCTAGAAGTTCAGCAAATTTAAAAATAATTTTACTGTTGTAGTGTCACCATGATTATTTTTTTTTCTGCCTTGAGAAATGAGGAAGGATTGAAGTAAAGGATAATTTTCTTATTAAGTACTAGACTGAACTCGTACATAATGTAATTTAATTGGAGTTTCACTGAAGACAGATTTGGTCCATTATATCAGTCTGTAAAATGTGAAATGAAAGTGAATTAACAAACCTTGAACTCAGGCTACATCATGAAGACTTTGAGGTAAAAGGAATGGATTGCAGTAGGGAAATGTTTTGGGTGAAATCTCATCTACATGTAAGTCAGCAGTAAAATTCCCATTAATATCAATAGCAGTAAGATTTCATCTTTCAGATCTTACAGTAGCCTATTTGGAAGGTTGTTCTTCATTCAGGACATTTGTTTTAATGCATTACTAAAAAGAAATGTCCTCCATGCAAAACAAGGGGAATAAAGTCAGAGTTACAGACCATTAGCTAACATATTAATTACAATTGTCACTGAAGTACATTTTTCTGTGGTTGCGAATGATAGGAGAGATGCTTGAATGTTAGTGATTTATAGAGTATAAAAGGTTGGGTGACCAGATCTAAGATGGTCTGAATTCTTATCGATTCATTCGGTAACAGTTGACTTTTATAGTTAATAACCATCATTTAATTTAATAGGCTATGGAAGTGTGGTAGCCAAACATCTGCTTTAAAGGGAAATAAAAATATTTCTCTGGCAAAGGAATGCCTTTGTCCAGAGACACCTTTTCCACCACAAGCAGATTGGTATTCTGGACGATAGCAGGTCATGGACATGAATATGTATGCGAGGGCATCCCCACATGCTAGAAAGCAGTGCTGTTTCCTGGGTAATGGAAAAGA
Organism: Calonectris borealis; assembly: GCF_964195595.1. Classification (NCBI taxonomy): domain Eukaryota; kingdom Metazoa; phylum Chordata; class Aves; order Procellariiformes; family Procellariidae; genus Calonectris; species Calonectris borealis. The sequence continues at coordinate 26,921,536 of NC_134318.1, forward strand.
AAGAGCCAGAGGGGAAGCTTTCAGAGAGATAAAAACAAAGGAAGAGAACCATAAGTGGGTTGGCATCCTCAGCAGCCTTAGGAACTGTGCTGTGGCTGCGTCTCTTCTGCCTTTTCCTCAGTCAGAATCCAAAAGTTCTCAGTTAGTTATTTTTTTAGAAAGGAAAAGAGATTTATTTCCTTGAACAAAGGATTTCCCTCCACATTAGTAAAAGGAAGTACCGCATCTTTTGATCCCTTGCCGAATCATGTGACAGGCAACTCATATTTAGCATTTTCCAGAGTGTCTCCCTCTGTTGCCTTGTGAAAGAGAGAGGCTCTAACTAATGGAAGAAATCCTTCATACTGACAGTCAGAGTTTCCCGGAAAATAAAATGAAACTTACAAACTGGCTGCCTTCTCTTCATAAAATGCTAGATATCGGCAGACTTTATTATTTGATCATGCTGTCTGGACTTTACAAAGCTGCTGGCTGTTGAATAATGTGGCCTGACACAGTCTCTCGTATCTATGCACCTTGTTCACTGCTGCTCCATTTTCTCTCTCTCTTTGTTATTTCCCTATGTCATTATACTACTTTGTTTGTGTATTAAAAAAAATAGTTTGACAAAGAGCAAAGTAGTCCCCTACAAGATTAATTCTGCAACTAAGCCTCTCTGCTGCACAAACTGATGCTAGTGGTACAGACTGATTTTCCCGCTTATGCCATGCGGAAAATGTCGCTGTGAAGGAGTGGCAGTGACATTCACTGTTACTGATGTGGGGTACAAACTCCAACTAGCTCTAGCAATTAAGTAGCCTACACGTTTGGATATTTTTCAGTGGTTGCCCCTGTGTAGTTTACCATAATTTCATTTTAATGTGGTGGAGACATCTGCAAAATAAAAAAGGAATTTTAATGCTTACCTTTTTCTCATATCGGTAGTTGTTTCTTCCCAGTACTATAAATTATTTTGAGGTAGTGTGAGTTTCCAGGATTGCTTGTTCTACACTGTAATTGCTACTGGATGAAACTTTAGGTTTCTCCCATAATCTGTACAAATGATTTTATCCCATCTGGTCTTTACACCAAAAAGTAATATTGATCCTGTTCTTATGTCCTGCTGATGATAGATCATCTCTGTAGTTCTCATTCAGGCATCATAATATTCCCTCCAAATCAGACTATTGTAATTGCTGTTTCTTAGATGCTTTTGCTGTTGATTTCTAGCCAAAGTTTCTTCTGTTGTTATGTATAATCAAGTCCTTTTAATTAACAGCATAACTATTGCTGATTAAGAAAAATGTTCAAATATCTTTGCTGAGGCAGGAACAGGATGTTTATGTGCCAGTCTGTCAGCCTCTTAACACATAGAGTTTCTGCGTTAATTTTGCTCTCATCCACAATGCCAGGTAATGCTCCATGTAGGGCTCTTGTTCTTTGTGTGTCTATGTCCTAATGAAGATAATAGCTTATTATATATTCTATTCAGTAACGTTCTTTTTCTTCACAGTTTTTGCAGCTGGCAGTATCATTTCAAGCAGTATATTAGCTGTAATCAATCATAGTTTATATGATTTAAAATCAATTTTAAAGTATAATTCATGAATGTATGCAAAAGCGGATGAGTTGTACTGTTGATCCTGACTGAAACCCATTTCAGTTATTCCCGAGAGTGGTCTTACACATAAAATAGCTTCCTTCCTTTCAGTGTATACTATGAAAACTGCCTTATAATTCACTGCTCCTTCAGCTGTGCAAGCAAATGCCTTTTTTGTGCGTGTGTGAATACTGTTATTTAACTACTCTGTATCAAATACAAAGGCAATTTAGCATGAAATTATATGTGGGGGGTGTGAGAGTGAAGGCACATACACATATTTATAGGTTTGCCTAGCACAGATGCTAGCTTTATGTCTGCGTGTCTTTGGATACAGGGCAGAAAGGGCTCATCATTCCATTATTGGGGTGAAAATTTCCTCCATGTGTCTTTGTGATTTTTTTTTTTTTTTTTGTTGTTGAACCATTTCCCTGTGGCTTTTGAATAGTGCAAGGCAATACGTTTTTGACAGATCTGCCAAATGTTTTCAGACAAAATGACAACTAGCAAAGAATACACAGAAATGCTGAGAATACTTTGGATGTTTCCAAAGTATTTCAGATTTGGGCACTTTTAATGAACGCAAAGGAATTAAAGGACTGGGCGTATAAACCAGCAGAAAAGCTGGTGCTCGATTGTCTGTTTCCAGTTGCTCGCTGGTCAGGACACTTGCATGTTGCAGACTCATGCTCAGGACTCTCTTTTGCCAATGGGGACATGACTCGGCGTATCCTGCCTTTCAGGAGAATTCCCTTCCCACCCAATTGGGGTGGGTTGCCCACAGACTTTTTTGTTGATCTTGGTTGATTTTGCATGGAGCAAATTTAAGGGAAATGCAAATGAGCATGTAGGTAGCCTGGTGCTTGGGAAACTCCCATTTAAGATTTGGCACCTGGCTCTTTTTCCTTGCTCTAGCGAACACCTAAAAATGATGTCTGAATTGGATCAGCATGTATGGAAGGGGCTGAGTGAGAAACCACACCATAAGGTGAACGCTGGCTGTTGGAGATGACTCTTCTATGGCTGTTTGTAAATGTTTCCTTTGCTTTATAACGACCCCAAAACAGAACATTTAGCTTAATGAATTAAATCCAAACCAAAAAAGTTTTCTTTCATTTTACCTAGAAGAGGGGGGCAAAGTTTATTTTAAAGTCATACAAACATTTTTCCTCCACCACTGAATTTAGCCACTGATCGAAAAAGTCAGTTATTTGAGCACCTCTTCCCCTTCCGCCCCTCCTTGGTCTAAGATCCCTGATCTTATATTGAATCATCTAGGATTTTCTGGGAAAACATTCTGTTCTTTCAAGCTTATTTGCTCTTAAAGCTTTGTAGTTTTTCAATCTTACTGCCATAATAAGAGTAGTAGTAGAGAGACTTGCCATGTGGAGAGACTTTTTTTTTAAATGACAGTGCCATTGAAAACTCCCTGCAAGAACTTACTGCAGAAAATGAAAAATCCCAGTAACCACCAGATAAACTGGTATTGTCAGTGCAGCCAATGTGAAATTAAATGTTTTTCCTAGGAAGATGGTAGGAGCATTACTGTTCTCTTACCTTCTCTTTAAAGGTACATATTTTGGGCTCATGAAATGTGTTTTTGGTATTTTAAGCTATTTGACAGGTGTGTCACCAACCCTTCTCCCCTTTTTTTTCTCTTGTTAGGAACAAGATCAGTCTCCTCCTCTGAATATACCTGAATCAGAAGTGCCATCATTTATTGCAAGCAAAGTATCTCAGTATTCGTGTCAAAGGAAGACAACTTTAAATAACTACAACAAGAAATTCACGGTAATACTTATTCTATCCATGAAATAAAAACTAGCATAAGTAAAATAATTAATACAGTACTTGCATCAATATTTCCTATGGCACCCTCAGCAAATCCATGAGTTAAACAGGCAGCACAATGATAACAATTTAAAGAAGTTATAAATCTGCCATACTCAAATTAAAATTGAGTGCAAGCTTAATCACATCATTTAAGTATTGCTGAAAGCTTAACAAAGTGGATCTTTAAATACACTAATAGCTTGTAAACACATAAATTTTTAAAACAAATGATAGAATAACATTCAGAAAATGTCTTTTAGCATTTCATCACAGTCTTATTTGACAAGTTGGAAGTAATGATAAGCAAAAGTTTGGTTTAGGTCAGTCCAAGGTACTTCACAATTGCTGTGCTGCCTTCTCTTTTGCCTAGGTGTCCGGTTCTCCGAAGTGTGATTGTAAGCTTCACAATTTCACAATTGCTTAGTTATGAAAACAGATTGCGTGATCAATGTAATTACTTTAACATGACGAAAAATGCCCTTAAATTGTCTAGTTAAATAGAAATCTTAGGGACTGTCATATATCCTATTTAATGCTCATAACATTACACAGTTCAGTGGGTATGAAGAGCCTGCGTCATCTGGTCTAAATTCCTCTTGGGTTACTGTGCCTAATGGCTCCTTTTGGCTGGCTCTAGATACTCAGTGACAATTATTCAATAGGAAACATTTGACACAGAGACTGTAATGTAGTATAGTCTGAATAAATTTGGCATAGTTACATTCATATATTTCAACTACGAAACACCTCCTCATCTTCCTGAAGTTTTAATATTTATTTTGTTATTATTTATAATTTTATGCCTTTACTTTGTATGTGTAACTATAAACACAGACAAATCTTTTAAGTAAATATTATTTGTAAGATCCATATAAAAAGAATAGCAACAGATATAGAATCATAGAATCATACAGGTTGGAAAAGACCTCTAAGATCATCGTGTCCAACCGTCAACCCAACACCACCATGCCCACTACACCATGTCCCTAAGGGCCTCATCTACACGTCTTTTAAATACCTCCAGGGATGGTGACTCCACCACTTCCCTGGGCAGCCTGTTCCAAGGCCTGACCACTCTTTCAGTAAAGAAATTTTTCCTAATGTTCAATCTAAAAATTATATCAGTAATTTGAGAATAAAAAACATTTACAAGGTAAATACTAAAACCTCTGGGAAATCAGAACTAAAGATAAACCGAAGAGCAACTCCGAAATGTCTTGATCTGGGAACACACAGTTAAAAACTAAACAACTAAATTTTGCCTTGTAGTGATGCTTTGAAATAATCATCAATTATACACATTATATAATAGTGCTTATGGTATTCAAGTAGGTTAAACTGTTTGCTTATTTAAAAAATTTTCCCTTTTTGAGCAACCTGATGGGAATTGAGTTTTGACCCTGCTTTGAGCCTGAGGTTGGACTAGAGACCTCCTGAGGTCCCTTCCAACCCCAATGATTCCAATATTCCCAAAACTGCCTCTTTTGAAATGGCTACTGTGCCCCATCTCCTGCTAGAAAAACAAGGCTGTGAATGTTACCATTTAACCTCTTGAAAGCAGTCATTCTCTTTCACTGCTTACAAATATCAAATACATGCTGCTGTAGGGGAAGATGTCAGATCAAATATAGTATGACCCAAAAATTCTGTAAAATACCAGCCTTCTTGGAGAAATAGGAAGTAAGTGCCTTAGTTTTACGCTTCCTGAAAACAGTAGAATGTGGGACTCTGGCTCTTTGTTGAATTTTCTGTAGTAGGACATTTTGTCAGTCATTCTGAAGGTAAAAAATTAAAAGTAATTGTGGTGGATAATGGCAAAGTACAATGGCTACTCCTAGAAGGCACAAAGTTGTTGATTTTTAATTTTCATTAACATTTTGAGCACAAAAAGGTCTAGAATAAAGTAGTTCCCTTTTTAATGATTTTTTTAAAAATTATTTTTATTTTTTGAAACATCGAATAACTGTATTTGTAAATTCACACAGTATTTTTCCACTTTCAAAGACTGAGTACTATCACTCTAGTGAATATATAGTTCATCTTCTAATTGTTGAATTCCTGAATTTAGTCCAAGATTCAGTTCAAATGAAAACTATGATAGCAGCAACATATTCATTGAGTGGTTTCTGTTATACCTGTGTTTCACAGAGAGGCCGTCCCTAAATTACTTTCAGGTTTATCATTGCAGCAGTCTTAATGTCAGAGTATGACTTGTATTTGATAAATGAATTTAGCTGAACATGTTACAAGTAGGGCAGTTCGATGACTGAAGCACTGAGACTCCGTTCTGTTATCCTATATATCAAACATTTCTGAGTCTGGGTAAAAATTAGGTTTCATAGTGACAAAGGTGGCAGTTTTTCATCCTCGTAGTTTGAGAGTAACCGATTTTGTGCTGTATTTTGTTTCTGGAGATGCTACTGGACCAGTTGATAATGCGTATGAGTCCGTCTAGCATCTGCATCTTGACAGTTGTAATGTGTGGTGGGTTGACCCTGGCTGGACGCCAGGTCCACACCAAGCCACTTTATCACTCCCCTCCTCAGCAGGACGGGGAGGGGGAGAAAATAAGATAGAAAAAACCTCCTGGGTTAAGATAAAGGCAGCTTAATAAAGCAAAAGCAAAGGCTGCGGATGGAAGCAAAGGAAAACAAAAGATTTATTCTCTACTTCCCATCAGCAGGCGATGTCCAGCCACTTTCCGGGAAGTAGGGCTTCAGTACGCATAGCGGTTGCTCTGGAAGACAAATGTAATAACAAATGCCCCCCTTCCTCCTGCTTTCTCTTAGCTTTTATTGCTGAGCAGACGTCATATGGTATGGAATATCCTTTTGGTTTAGGTTAGCTGTCCTGGCTATGTCCCCTCCCAAAATCTTGCCCACCCCCAGCCTACTGGTGAGGGGGGAATGTTGGAGGGACAGCCTTGATGCTGTGCAAGCACTGCTCAGCAGTAGCCAAAACACTGGTGTGTTATCAACACCTTTCTCGCTACCAATACAAAGCACAGCACTATGCGGGCTGCTATGGGGAAAATTAACTCCATCTCAGCCAGACCCAATACATAATGAAACTCCTTAGGGCTATTGCTTTTTTTCTTCACAACCAAAGCTTGCAATGACAGCTGAAGGCTTGGGTGTTTATGGACTGCAAGAGCTGGCCCATTCCCTGGAGGCCTGCCAGTTAGTCTGCCCGATTTTCAGTTTTGCTGTTGTTTTGTCGGTCTTGTATTAAACCTGTAATTCACGTTCTCAAATAAAAGTGTTCCAACAGATTTTTCAGTGCGAGCACTTAGCAAATGCACTGAAGCATTGGTATAATTCACTTGTGCATGCTCTGGGCAGCCAACCATTAAATGACAGTTTTTCCCTGGCTCAATGTCATACATCCTGAAAATAAGGTCCAAACCATCTTGAATTATGTGTTGATGATAGTATTTTGTTATAACAACTTTATTCTGTGAGCCAGGGTTGTTCCTTTTTCTTACAGATTTTCTTTGGTTAGCTTGAAAATAATGTTTTTTGATCTTGCCTATAACAGGGGCACAAAGCTATTATTTGCTTATGCATTCTTGGATGAACTCATGGATTCTTCCTTTTACTGGACTTTGCCCTGATACCCTGTATCAAATTCCTCTTTCAAATGAGTAGTAGTTATGTTTGAGAAAGAGTAGTAGTTACGTTTGACGTCTTTTAGTCTCTTCAGAAGAGCAGGAAAACAGTCACTAATAGGCAGAGACGTGCATAAAACGAGGCTTTGAATGTGCTGATTTCCTGGGAGAGACACTTTTGGAGACTTGATTTTTGGAGAAATCGGTAATTAGTGATCAGTTTTAATCTTGAGTCCTGTTCTGTATATATTTTACCATGAAAGACAATTTAGTAAAACCAAAGATCAGAGATATTTGATGAGAGCTCAGCAGGACAACGTGGTGGTTTAACATACTAGGTGCAATTTCTATATTCAGCTGTCCCATGTTTCCTTTCTATTGTAATAGCCAGAAAATAACTTACAGAAAGGTGCAACAAACCAGTTTTTTATCATGGAAGAAACTACAGAAAGGTTGACAAAGACTGTGCAAATGTGAAGGTTTCATGACTATGTTCAGTATGGGGCAAATCCTACCCAAATTATTTTTTTTGAGTAGTAGCAAGGCCTGTTGTGTGAAGAATAGACTAAGTATGTCAAATTGCATGCCAAGGAGGCAGCAGTGGCGTTGTGTGGCAGTTCATGGAGGAGAAATGCAACCGCTTCAGGCTTGTGGGGCCTCATGCAGTCTTTGGGTCACTTTGCGTCACATTCTGTGGCCTCATGGTACATAGGTTGGGAACCACTGCCTCAGGCTTTACCTGATTTGGATGACTCAGGAACGTACCTGAACGCATAGCCCTGACTCCACAGGTGAACTGTAGCTGTTCAGATGGGTAAAGATGCAAAACAAAAACTCCTTTCACCAGAGGCTGTACCTTAGCATGTTACCTTTATGTTTGTCTTGAACATTAATGTTATTATGGAATATAATATTACAATATTGTTCTCTGGCTCATTTGTAAATAGCTAGCCATCCTCCCCCTCTCCCACTGAAAATATACACTGGGGGGCTGCATTGTGTTTTCATGTGGCAAAATAAATGGAGTCATTCTGCTGTGCCCGAGAGGGATTGTTGGATTTGAATATTAATACTAGGCTGCAATAAAATCCAGAAAGACATTCTTCTGTGAGGAAAATACAATTTAATTCTTACAGAAGAAACTAATTAAGTCGGAGGCAAATGGTTCTGTGATTCTGAGGCTTATTGCTAATGCTACTGAATGTTACTCTGCTTTGGCTGTTACTCATGGTAATGAGAATGTGGATATTTAGCATGGGAAAGACGCTTCCTTTCCACTCTTAGAGGTGGGGGGAAAAAATCCCTTTTTTTATTTTCTCTTCTTTTGTACCTGCAGAAATATGTATCAGTTATGCCAGTGGCTCAAGCATTTATTATTATTCCATTTTAAAAAAGACCTCAGGAGAACCTCAACTTTAATTTTATAGTGAACTTTGGAGCTCTATAGATAGAAAAACCACTGAATACATACCCTTAATAACATGTACTGTCTTACTGACATAGCTTACTTCAGTAAAAATACTCTAGACAGTACATCAAAATTGTAAATTTTGTAAATATATGTGAAGGGTATACCTATCCCAAATGAACTGGTGGTTTAGTCTATGGAGGAAATATCTCTTCTCATTTTTGAGGTAAGTGGGAGGGTGCTCCCTAAAATACAGACAGAATATAAATTCACCTGCACTTTTTGGCAACACAAATTTGTATGTATACATCAAGTCTATGCTGCTTTCTTTGGCCATATTAATACATTTAATATATGTTTTAAGATTTTATGTTTCTTATTACACTGTGTGTTTTTATTTGCTGTAGGGGCAGTGTTACGTGATTGACACTAACTAGCATTGTTGTGCTCTGTCAGCAAATCTTTTCTCACAATTGTCTTGTTTTCTTTCACATTATGTGGAAAAATATGGAAACTTCTCAAGAGCACCACTCTTCTATTGTAAGAAATGAACCTGCTATTGTTGGTTAATATGAGGAGCAGCTGGAGCAAACAGATATTTATTTCTAATAACAGTGTGTATACAAGGAGCCTGAGATTGTGCACATTATGCTATTACTATTATTCTCATTCTCTCAGCTTCTTTGTTTCTCCAGCTGATCTAAGATGATGTGATAACATCTTTGAACCTGGGCAAGTATTGGGCTTTTCAATTCAGATACAAAAAGCAAAATAAAAAAAATTCAGGTTGAACAAAAATGGATCGTTTTATTTATTTGGAAATCACTTTAGTCAGCACTACAGGTTGGCTCAAATTGCTGAATTCTCCTTGAAATAAGCACCTGAAAGTATGTATTTTCTCTCTCTGTGTGTACAAAAGGTATTCACATGCCCTATGACTCTTCCCATTGACACATGAAAGTAGGATTTACACTGGGGAAAGTGAGAAGAAAATAATTTGAATGGATGGTTTGTTCTAAATCTCTTTAAAAATCACTTTGGTCAATTTTGAATGGACAGCAAACACTGGCAACAGCAATGTGATGAGAACTAGGACCCACCCTTTGGATTTACGACTTACTAAATAAACTTCTAGTAGAAAACAATTTAACTCAAATTGCTGTTCTGAGTATAATAGTCCTTCAACCAGGTATCATGTAGAGGTGTTGTGGTTTTTGTTTGGTTGTGTGGTTTTTGTGTTTTTTTTTTCTTTTTCCTTTAGCACACTTTGCTATTCAACTCTTCGGCCGTTTACGTTCACCTGTACAATGGTATGTCATTATTTTTTTATCTGTGCTGCAGTAGCATTTGCAGGCTCAAGTAAGATAGAGGCCTTTTTTAATAAAAGGTGCTGTACAAACACATTGTAAAAGAGAGTTCATAGCCCTAATAGACAGCAAATGAAAAATAGCAAGGGAAACAATGGCAGGGAGGTCTGAAGCAGCTTTCCAAGGTCACATGGCAGAGAAGCAGTGGGTATAGGCATGGGAATAAGACAAGTGCCTTGACCAGGAAGCTGTAATGCTTTCTTTACAAAACAGATTAGATTTAAAGTATTTTCTTGGTAGTATAATGTTGGTGATATCTCTTCTCGCAGAGTCTTAAACTGAGGTAATTAAAGACTATTTTGCAGGTAGCCATGGAACTGCTTCGACAATCTTGTTGAAACGAGCAAGATAGTATGAAGCGTAGCATGGGACCATTAGCTTCGCTTGCTTTTCTGAATGAGTGGACTCATGTACTCTGATATTCATGTTGAAAGTTATTGGGTTAGCTGTTCAGCAGGCATAAACCAGCGTAGCATTATTAATTATTATTTTTTTCCGAGAATTGTTCTCGTATATTAGTTAGGAATCTTGCTCTTTGTGTTGATTTCAGTGTTGTGATTTTTAGCATGTCTAATATAATATTTTAGTGTGCATTTTAACATGTGCAAGATGCTTACTGGTAACTTTGTTTTGTTAATGATATTTTACCTTATTAGGTCTTAAATACCAGATATTAAATGAAGTTCAAAATTTCTGCCAGTACATCCATCCTCTTCCTTATTTTTAACATAATTCAACAAAATCTTTGTGTACTTTTGTATCTGACCCACGAGGATCTGGAAGTCCCTTCCATCCCCAAATTTTTCCATAGTCCAAGTCTCACCAACATACATTCCACAATTTCAGACACAGATAGAAAATTTGCAATAACTGAAGAACTAAAACGTAGCCCAGCTATCTTTCACATTTAATTAGAGCAGCCCCTGCAGAATACCCTGGAGATTATGAAAATCCCGTGTGTTGGAAATTTCTAGAAATTTAGTTTCCTGTTAAACTGGTACCTTTTAAAGGGGCAGTCTGGGTACTGATCTGATTGATAAAAAGATGGCGAGGTGCTTAATGTAGGAAATATGAAGGTTTAGAATAAATGAGGGGTCAGTAACTTTGCTTTTTATATCAACATAAGTGGATTTCACCAGAGATCTAATAGATTGCAAGCTTTTTCTCGGCTAGTATAGGAGTTTCATGTGGTATTCTGCTCTGGAATATTATTAGTTGAACTATAATATTCAATAGACAGCAACTCCACTTGGTGATCAGTTGCTTTCTTTTTTAAAGCAGAAAGATTTTATCAAAAAGAATGTCAAAAGCAGTTTTATGTAAAAAGAGATCTGTAATTAATTGCAGCATTTGCAAGCAATGTTTTGTACAGGGAATAATGAATATTCAATACTATTTAATTGTTTGTTTAAAACAGCTTAATGAGCTTTGCAAAGGCAGGAAAACACTGAAAAATGCAAACTAGAGTAATAAAAATGCTTTGATTATATTTTCTCACTGACTGTCAACAGCCTCTGAGTAAAATGCTACATGTGATTGTCTTTTTCAATAACAGTGGTGACACAGCTTTTCCGAAACTCCCCTCCCGTTAGTAGGAAGGCGCTAACACCTCTGTAAAACAGCAGTGGTACTGATATATGCAGAAACATTTATCATGATGGCTGATTATTCAGTGTAGAATACATCTATTTAAATGTGCATGTGAGAGGCCGCCTGTTGGGAATGAGAAAAATCATTGCTAGACTTTCTGAGCCTCCTAATCAAGAAGATGACTTTGCCAGTCTCTGTCATTACTACATACTGCTGAGCAGGTACTTACGAGAACTGTTTTCTTGTCTATGTTTTGTCTGTATAGACTATTTTAACAAGAAGGTAGCGACTATATTTTTTTGGTTCTGTCCCCTGATTAATCCTGCTAGTGTTAACTGGAGTAAGAAATTTCTTGCCAAACACTGCTTTCTTGAGTATTCATGTGCCCAGATAGTAAAGAGAGAAAAAGAACACAAAAGTAATAATTTTGTGAATGGCACTGTAAACCTTACTTAAAGCAAGAATTAGCATCTTCTACTGCATAGTAGGAAAGAATCTTTGAAGCTGATAAAGAATAAAAAGAATGAGAACTTGGGAGAACACCGAAAAAAAAACCCCAACCAAAAACTAACACAGCAGAAGAAACATCTGACTCCAGTCACCCCACTTGTAAAACATATTTCCCCCCTTGCTTTGCAGTACTGTGTATGCTGTGTTTTTTCTTCCACATGCAAATTGGGATGAATCCATGTTGCCTGTGACCTCAAACTAGTAGTTTTCCTTTTTTCTGCATTAGTTTTCTTTCTAAATAGGAACTATAATGTATACCTGTCTTTAACCAAAAAGTATGTAATTAAATACAACATAATCTGTCAAGCAAATAAGGATCTTAAATGTGGTAAAAAAGAAAAAAGAAGAGCAGTTGAATAAATCCCACAATTAGCCACTGCAAGAGCTTTAAAGACAGCTGTAAGGAAGCTAAGGTTTTGTGCACTATTTTTGTAAAAGAATGTTTTTGTTTGGTTGGGTTTTCATTGTTTTTTATTGTTCTCAAAGGAGCGTTCTCCCCCCTCCCTTTGACTCTTACACCCAAGGGCTAGTTGAACGTAAATTGTAGTAGAAACTTCTTGATCAAGCATCTTGCTAAACAGCTCTCTCTCTCTCAAGAGGTCTTTCATGAAATGTTATGAAAATGGAATTGCACAGCACTTACTAATCAGGGTATCTGATAAATAAATATGCAGCTAAGGGGAGGATTCTTTCAGTGAGATGGATAACAGGTGATTGATTCTTAGACAGATCAAAGAGTGCAGTTATACTGATGATATAGAACAAAGCAAATTCTCTGTAGCAAGCCCTAATTAATTATTTTTATCCACTTTAACATGGTAGCACAAGAAAAAAAAAAGTGAAGTGGTTTTGTTCAGCTAAGGCACCTATTTCTTCTAAAGAGATACTGTCAAACCAATTAAGATCTCATATTTTTGATTTGTTAAGAGGGAAGTTTTGCAAATCCTAGGGTCAGTAGAAACAACATTTTTTTGAAGATTTTGATTAAAATCTTCATTTTGCTTCAATGAGACTATAATGTTTATAATCTGAACAACACAACATATCCGATGGTCTATGTTTCTAGAACTGACGAAACGATGAGATGTAATATGTAAATAATCTACATTCATTGTGAAATATACATTTAATTTTAAGAAGTTGCTCTATTTTAATGATCTAAATGATTGTACCTCAATTAAAATCTTTTTGTTGCTATTGTTTAAATTGGGATGTATACCTTCAATGCAGGGTGACAGATACTGTTCTCAATTCCACAGATGTAATAAAGGGACGACTTCACTGGATTTGCTATCACGTCAGTTAGTGGGCTTGGAACTGACTCCAGTTCACCTGGAGATTTTATGCATGTAGCGCTTAGGATGTGCAAGGCCTGCTGGTTTTTACTTGGCTTTATCTTCTGATATAAAGCACATTAATGCTAAGATAAAAATCAAAGCAAAATCTAAAAATATTTTTCTTTAACTATATGATGATATGTTTAATTACAAATGAAATGAAATCTGAGCCTATATATAAACAGTGATCCCATAAACACTGAGGGCAGGAAAAAGCTGTTTAATCTTATTCCTTCCTACTATCCACTGCAGTCATTGTCCTGGTAAGCTATTTGCTGTCGATATCTGTATCACAGGGAGTTACTCATCCTTATTCCAAAACCATTTCTGAGCAGACACTTGGACTACAGCTCAGTGAAGTGATAATTGCAGGCAGATGCACACTGACAGCCACTTATTTGTTATTTTGTAGTGCCTCGTGGGTCAAAGAAGAAACAGGAGTAAGTTGGAAAACAGGAAGGATATGCAGCAACTGATATAGTGGGCCATATGGCCCTTTCAAGGCTGGGATCTGTTAGCTGCTCTTTAGAGACTGGCTGAAGAGTAAGAAATGGGATCTCCTGCAGGACACAATGCAGTGCAGGAGCTTCGCAAGGCTGGCTTGTTTATGGTCTGTACTTAGCCTGCCCTGTGCCATTTGAATGATGCACAAGAGCATCCCTAACAGGCAGGTGTGGGATGCATTTTGGATAAATATTTCGAACAGTAAAAGTCTCTTCTGGAAACGGTACACTCTTAAACATCTCTGAAGGAACCACTTAATTTTGCAGTCTTGAAAATTTTTGAGGTTTTGTGCAAGGTTTCATTAAGAACTCAGATTTCCAGCTGCTAATCAGCTGCAAGCCTTCATAAGTTCTTATCTTAGGTTATTCACAAACTTTTTTTGCAGCATTTGTTCTCTCCCAGAACATGGTATTCTACAGTGGGAAATAAAAAACTGCCTTTCTTCTCCACCACTGTGCAATCTGTTCCCTGCATTTCATTTATAAAAATTGCTGCTGTTAAGATATATATATATTCTGGGAGGGAGGGAGACTCCAAAGCTGCATAAATGACATATGGATAGGTAAAGAAGAAAAAAAAAAAAATTGTACTGGCAATCTCCAGGTAGTTTTGAGTGCAACATCAAATAAACCAAGCCATGGATAAGAACCAAAAAGAAAATGTGTTTCTGTTTGCATAGGTCATACATCTGAAAAATGAGGAAAAAGAGAGTTTGTTCCCTAAATTACTAAGTAGAAGCATGGCTACAAGTTCAAAAAGAAGAAGGTGGTTTCCAGTATTGCCACAGACTCCTATTTGGTTGTGTCTGAAAATGAAGATGTCACGTACTGACCTGCTGGATTACTTATGTTTGGGCACAATTCTAAAAATTATGGTGCTATTTCACGTTGATTTATCAGATCTGCACAGAATATGGAAAGTCTATCTCATAAAAGATTTTAAAGTTTGGCTTTGTTACAGATCAGAATCTTTTCCCACATTTGCCTCTAAAATACAATTTTTAGGATACCTGGAAAATTTCAAGTGGTTAGAAAATTATGCTGAATTTTTTTTTAATGAACTCTATCTTTTCACCCTAGTATAAAGAAATAATTATTGAATTAGCATACAAAGTAACCTTTCTAAGGAGTATACTGAATAGTTTAAGCTTTTATTAACCTTTAAGTTTTTTCTACACCTTCCCCCTCCTCAGGATGCCTTTGAGATAATGGCTGAAAATTATGAGTTCAAAGAAAATGAAATACTCTGCCTGGAATTTCTGAGAGCGGCTTCTGTGCTGAAATTTCTTCCATTTCCAGTAACCAGAATGAAAGATATACAAGGGTTGCCCTGCATGGGAGGCAGAGTCAGAGATGTCATCGAGGTAACGTACCTCTGAATTATTGATTCTTTTACAGATCTACTTTTAGAGGTCACAGAGTGCAGCATTGATATCTGTGTGTACTTACACAACCTTCTGTATTTCCTGTAATAACATTATATTATCCTTGTTAGTAAGAGCACAATGATTTCTGGAAACCTTTTGTAGTAACATAAGGTCCTGTCATGAAACCCCTGCCCTTAGGAATAAAGGTAACTAACGAACAAATACAAATTAATAAATAATGCAGTATTATCTTTGTATGTAATTTTTAAAGGCTCACTCTGATTTGGATGTGACAGGTTAACCGTTAATAGTTTTGCTTCTGTGACTTCTGCCCGTGGCAACATCGCTTTGCTCACCTGAATACTTTATTAGAAATACTATTTTGGCAAAACTGGTAAATATTTTAGTACTTTAATGTTAAATCCTACCTTACTATGAGTTATAGCAGAGCCTTTTATCTAGGTCATGGATGGAATTTCACATTCTTACTGGAGCTTTGAGTATTCCCTGCGTTTTTCTTTAATTCTTTGCCTTTTCAGGACCCCACATCTCGGGTGCTGTTATTCCAGCAGGCAGCTGATCAGCGGGTCACTGCTCAGTGTAGTGATTCACTCTGGCTCCTCGTTTACCTCACTCCACCAGTTAAGAATGTAGTCTCTGAAGTGCTCTGGGGACTGGGAATTCCATTCTGATCCCACAGAAAATAGGATGATTTTGGGGGTTTTATTGGTGGTTTTTTTTTTGTTTGTTAGTTTTTATCAGAAAGAATGAAGGAACTGTACACTCAAGAAAAAATATATCTGTTCTTACAATGCTCTTACTTTTAAGAGAAGTAAACTTAACCAAATAATGAAATTTAATTTTCAGGATAACTCATTGATAGGTTATGATAAATAACAGCTTTCTGGCTGTGAATTTATGAGTAAATAAGTACTGTGAAATATATTCCATGATCCCAGTTTCTACATCATCCTTCAGTAAATTTATGAGTAAATAAGTAGTGTGAAATTTATTCTGTGGTTCCAGTTTCTCCTTCATCCTTCAGTAATTTTCTGTCTCAAAAAGGATTGCAGAATTTGATCCTAATAGAATATAACAATATGCTTGCTAAGAATGCTCTTCATATTTTTACAGGTTGATAAGACTTTCTTTTAGATTATTTTACTAAATCTTACTGTAATCTTGAGGTTTTTTTTTTTTTTAAAGTAACATTTTTCTTTGTTTAGGAGGTTATTGAAGAAGGAGAGAGTTCTAGAGCTAAAGAAGTGTTAAATGATGAACGATACAAATCATTTAAGGTAAATCTTTTGAGGCTTGTTGTTGTTTAAAATTGCATATATTTTCCTCTGTTTGGTAGAGCTTAGACATAACCATCAATTTCATTATAAAGGAACATCTAATATCAAGCATAAAGAAAGAAAGGTCTTGAATAAAGAGAAAGGGAGAGAGAAACTGTGATAGAGTAAGGAATAATGGTGAAGTCAGTTACCTTTCTAATTAATGTGATGTACACAGAGTTGCTCTGAAGCTTGAACTAGACAATCTCTTTTTCCTGAAAACTAATGTAATGCATAATCTTTGCTGTAAGTTTAACCCAATGTTGGTTTATTTTTTCCTCGGTTGGTTATCATTGTAACACTACACCATCTTATTCTGGCATTAAGAAAATACCGGGTGAAGATGACTCAGATCTATTTTAATTCTCTTTTGTGTGAGGCAGAAGTAATAGGACTGGAGATATTTCTTTGGCAGATTGTAGGTTCAGAGTTATGGTCCCACTTTGTAGTTACAGGGAATCTAAACCACATAAATACTGCAGTTCCCATTTCTTAAATATTTAGTGAATTCTCCAATGGAAAAATATATACTGGAAAATATTTTTTCAATTTTATTTGCAGTTTTAATCTCTAAAAATATCCTGTTTGTGTCTTCAGAGAAATTTAAATCAGAGAGTAAAAGGAATGGGACTGTTTAATTCTGCCCTGCATTACTCACTTTTACTTCAGCTATTGCAAGGCTTTTCCATTCTCTCTGACTCGTATTACAAGTATGAAAGGACGTTCGGTGATAGTTGATGCCATCTATAGCAATACTAAGAGAAAAACTGTAGAGTCACATGTGTAGCAGGATTCAGGATTGAGATTGAGGATCAGCCATTAAATCTTATGTTTCAGGGTTTAAGAAAATTTCTTGGAGATTAGAATAAAACCTATCAGGGGATAGATTATCTCAAATATGCTTTATGCCTTGTTTCACGTGCCAAATTACAACAAACTTATGTGGCTCTCTTGTTAGCTGAGCACAGTCACAACATTTTGGCTAAATTGGCTGTAGCCAGTTTTTCCTAACAATTTTTAATGTGTTTCTAAAAATCCCATACTATTAGTGAATTCCTAAATCTTACTGTTTAGCATGGTTCTGATAACTGCTACAAATCACTCATCATGACTTAAAAGATCACCATGGTCCCAAGACCACAGTTATCAAACAACTGAAATAAATTATATTTTAGGTGTAGGGTACACGAATGACATGGTCAATTTGCCTCCTTATGGAAGTGGATGCTGCAGAGAACAAGTTCATATAATTCACTTTTAACAGTTGAAAAAGAGCAATGCTCACATACACAATTGAAGAAGTGGGCTACCTGCTACTCACACTTGGCAGTGTCTCTAAATTGACATCTATAAATACACTGAATAATAATGGATCTTAGTATGGAAAGAAAAAATGTGGAATGTTTTTCCTAAAAATTTGGACAGTGGCATAGAATCCATTTTCTTTAGTTCTCTATCCCAATATTAATTAAGTCTCTTGGAATCATTCTAAACCCACTAATAGACCCTTTTGAAAATCTTCTAGCCCTAGCAAAAACATTAAAAGATAACAATCTAACTATTTAAAAAATCACATTCTTTCATAAACACCCATGATTCAGGCAAAGAATAGGTAATTTCATCCATTATATAAAAAATGTAGGGTAATCCCTGTTTAATATTATCCAAGGTTTTCATTATTCTCTTTTCTTTACCTTAATTATTTCCAAGGAATTAATCTCATTAGAAAAACAAAATAAAGCTAGCATGGTTGGAATTCAGAGGTGGTAGATTCAATGGAAAACAACAGTTATTTGTGTCTTACATAGCTACTCATTAAATTCTATAAAAGTACAAAGAAACTATTGAGAGCTTCGGTATTGACAAACTGAACATAAAGAACATGCTTTTTGGGCAGGCATGAAAGTTTTCCCTCTTGCTTTCATATCACTGTTCATCTGAGATATTGATCCACTGAATAATGGTTACAACTGTGACATTTTTGCTTTACATCCTTTCTTGGGGAATAAGCTAGTATACAAAATTACTTTGGAATAAATAGAATATAACCATACTAAAACTTCAGAGACTAGTAGATTTGGGCATTTTTTTCCCAGTGGGCAAAATAGTGAAATCTGTACTCCAAATAAGACATACAGGAATTTAGCTTGGCTCATGTGAGGACTGAAGAATTGTACGACTGTTTATAATATGTAAGCAAACAAAGATTACCGTTTGTACTTGAAGTTGAATCCCCTTTTGGAAAACAATATCTGGCATGACCTCCAAACATATGTGTTTTATGGAATGCAGTATAAGAATAGATTAGTTGTCTTTATGTACATACTGTGTGTTTCCATGCACCGTTGAGGCCCATTGCCCTCGGTGCAGAATTTCAAGAGCCATGGGGTTCCCACTGACCCCATCTCTCAGGAATGCTGCAACACCAGCACCATGTGTACAACTGAGAGCTGGTAACGCATATAATACAAAATCATAATGTCCGTCAAATTAGGAGGATAGTCTTGAGACATCTCTTATTCTGTGAAGTTAGTGTGAGGGAATCCAGCTACTGAACATTATTGTTTGCATTTCTTAATTGTACAGTAAAAATAAAGACTACTGTCCTTATTTCAAACCTTAGTTGAAAGTGTACATTTAGCTAAATCACATAAAGTTGCTGGGGATACTACTGTATTATTGTTTAGATTTCGCTTTAATAAGAACTGCCCATGTATAAAAACAATTGTTCAACATAACTATGCAAAGGAAGGAAGCTGAATCTGTATGTTTGTATTACACTATTATTTACCTTCAATGTAGGATAAGTTCTGCCCAGTATTTTCCTTGTTAAACCCCGTTGTTACCTACTTATTGTTAATTTACTGCTCCTTTAGAAAACAACACTGAAATGTGTGTTATGTGTGTTCCTCTACTGACCTTAGCAATTTACTTCAGTCTTTGGAGTGGGAGTGAAGACATCTGAGAAATGGTACAGAATGGGTTTACGAACTCTGGAAGAGGTAAAAGCTGACAAGACCCTGAAGCTGTCAAAAATGCAGAGAGCAGGTAAGGTGAAAGTCTCATAAAAACTCGTATCTCGGAGCTCTAAGAACTTGATAACAGAATCAGGAGGAGGCAAAGTTCATTTATACATCCATTCTCTGGCGGCAGCTGAATATCAAATTGTTAGGTTAAAAATGATATTTGGAGCAACAGGGCTCCTAATTAAAAATGGTGTTATTAAACAGTTTTTTAATCACTTTTTATGCATTTTTTTATCGCTTACATAGATATCCAATAAAATCTGCTCCTATACACAAAACTATTAATGGGTCATTATTGCACAAGTTGTGAAAATATTACATTAGGAAAGCCCAGAACTGCTTTTCAGGAGACTTGTCTCCTTCAAGGCAGCCCTATTTTAGTGATAAAGCAATATTTGTAATAAAATACTTGTAAAATTACTTCCATAATCCTAGCATGTCTTAAATTTAAAGTGTTAAACATGGTCGAATGAATAAAGTTTCTTCCCCATGGATTTTTTGTGTGTGTGTGCCATTTCCCTAAATAAAGGGACCCATTTAAACAAAGGACTCAGTTGCATTAAGAAAGGAAGACTATATAACATGACATTAAAATAACGTAACTTAATTTTTGCGTTAAATCCATGTGTTTTACATCACCTCAGAATCCTTTGGATCAGCTTGCCCACATTCATGCTCCTTTGTCCTTTTTTCTTTTACATATCATATCCAAACGTGAAGCAAGCTGCAGGACTGGGCTCTTTTTACAAGTTCTGTGATCAGACATAAAGATATCTGGGATATTTCACATACCTCTGAGCCCTGTACTTGGGTAGAACCCCATAATTTTGAGAAGAGCGCCTTTTAAAGCAGTACGTCCAGAAATGCCATTGATGGGAGCTGGTAGGGAAGTCAGGGTAATTTATAAATATTTAAGTTCTCAACAAGTAAAGCAATTATCTTGACTGCCATTATAAATTGTAACTGCTGTTACAACTGTAACTGCTGTTACAATTTGTAACAAATTATAACGACAAAAATATATATAAACTATAAGGACAGATATGAGGGAAGGAAGAGGCTGTCTCTTGCCGGCGATCCCCCACACCCAAGGCAGGAGACTGACTCCAGGAATGGTGGGGAGGAAGGAAAAGACTCCTGAAGAGGCTGGATCAAAATATATTTCTTCCCACAACATGTCCTGAAACAAACCTGTAGTTTCAGGGTCAAGATGGAGATTTCTTAATTCTTGCCTTTAGATAGGGCTCCCTTGCCCATGGTACAAGTTGTGTGGCTTAACTTCTTGGTGAGAGGTGGTTATTTCACACTGGGCTTACATAACGCTATGTAGATTTTGATAATTCCACAGAGTGATCAGCACTTTTTTTGCCTTTGATTTCCAGGGTTTCTCTACTATGAGGACCTTGTTAGCTGTGTATCTAAGGCAGAAGCAGATGCAGTAAGCTTGATTGTCAAGAACACTGTGTGTACGTTTCTACCAGATGCTTTGGTTACCATAACTGGTGGTTTCAGGAGGTGAGTGAAAACAAATGAGGTCATGTGGCTATTTTATTCAGGTACACACAAAATGATGTTTGTGTCTTGGAAAAAAATCAAAGAAACTTTGTGGGAGAGTATCAGAGTTTGCGTTCTTCTTTTTTTTTTGTTTTTTTTTTTTGTTTGGGTTTTTTTTTTGTTGTTGGTTTTTTTTTTTTTAAATGGGAGAGCAATCCTGACATTGCCAGGTTCCTGTGTGTTATTACTAGAGATGGTTGGTTTGTCAGAACAAAATCTATCTAAGAATAGCTTGCTGGAAAAATGGTGTTTAGATCACATACCGTACTTGAACCTATTTTTTTCTCTTTTAGTGGATCTGAATTCCCAAGGCTGAGAGTATTGTAAGGTCATGCTTGAAAAAAAAGATACAGTAGCTTTAAGGCAATCTTGGTGTTTGTTTTTTTTTTAAGAGAACTTAGTCACATGAGATTGAAATGTGCTAAGGCAGAGTTTGTAGCATTAGAAGTATACATTGCAGTGAACACTGACGAAACTGAACATACAGCACTGACTAAACTGAATATAGACTAATCTCTGTATAAGATAGGGAGATCTCAGAATTTCTTTCCTGGGTGATTATTTTTCCTCAAGCTTTTCGTCTTGCTCTGTAAAACCAAACCTGAAACTGTTGCTCAGGACATACACAATTCATTCCTTCAGCACATATTTGAGAGCTTTCCTAAAGCCACACAGCAAAGTATTGAGACTGGGAATAGTCTTCAGGAGTATCGGGTTCCTTGCTCTGTGCTCAGTCTGCCGTTATGTCACTACTTATAGTACATGTCATAAAACAAAAAACCTTAGTCTGCACCTTAGGTCTCCTGCTGCTTAATTTGTTACTTTGTGAAACTTTGATTATATTTTTAATATAAAAATATATTTCAAAAATTCTTAAAATATTCTCTTAGAACTCAAAATACGCAGTTCTATCACTCTCATGCAACTAAAACTGGTACAAAAGCAAAAGACAGAAAAATGTTTGTAATTAATGTATTACTTGTGTGATTTACTATTGTGAGCCTAGATAGGCCTGCATAGACTCGCTCTAGTGCAAAACCAAGACCTTATATGATCTTTAATTGCTATATACGTGCACAGTGATTGTGATGAATGTATTTTATCACCTTTGTGCCGCCTCATGATATTTATAATTATTCCTTATATATCCTGTATTTATTGTAAGAATGTTTGCAGCCACCAGCTATGTGATTTCTATAAAACACTGTGGTGAATAAGAAGCATTAGGCTCAAGTATGAATGCTGACCAGAGGTATAAGAACAACACGAAATTTTATATTCAAGACCTCAAGTGTCATCATTCTGTAAGTCCTTGTTTAAGAGGCATGTGATGGCAATCTGTTCACACTGATGCAAATCAGTCAGGGACCTTGTGTTAGTAACTTGGATATAACTGATTAACACACATCTAGATAGGTCAAAGAGTTGCAGGGACAGAACTGTTATCACACTGAAAATTTGGTCTAGTTTCTTCTGATACAATGTATTTTTGAGCTTTATTGACAGAATAGTTGTTTGCAAAGTTTGAATCTCACGCATCAAATTTAAGCCCTTGTTTTGCTTATTATTTCAGGGGGATATGATAGTTAGCCATTCTCTTTTTTATTAAGAATAAGCTTTTGTATCTCTAAATGGGTGTGTCAAACCAAAGAGAAATTCTTTAAGTATCTAATGATGCCTTCAGTGAGTAATCCTGTATATTCATTACATGCTTTTAAATTTACAGAGAATATATTAAAAAAACTAAGTTTCAAAATGTCAGTCCTAAATGATATTTTACCAACCCATGGAAAACAAATGCTGCAGTGTAGGATTTGTAGAAAACTTGATTAAATGGATTGAAGTACCCTTATTAGGCACCTATATTTTAATTACTGAACTGCAATGGAGTTGACTACATCTGTTCTTTTTTGCCTGTCTCATATAGTGGCAATATTCATCAGCATGAAGTATGTATAAGCTCACTAGCTCACAGTTTTCAATTACCAAATTATTATTTGTTTCTTTCATCATTATGTAAATATTTTAATAAAAGAAGTAGCTAAATTTTATTAATCAAACAACTTGACTTCATTCCCCCATACTACACCTTGTATGCTACTAATATAAGAGGAAAATTGCTCTGAATAATACATTAATTCCCCAGGACCCAGATTTGTCTTGTTTTGTATATTTGTTTTATAACTTGGGAAGAATAAGCAGTTGATTGTGTTCCTCCAGATTTGACTGGAGAGCTGAAAGTCAGGAGTCTCATAAACCTTACTTATAATGCGGGAGAACTGAATGAATTACAAGGAACAGAACTTCCATCAGTGATCTGCAGTCATGGAGATTCAATAGGGTAGAGATGAACTACAGGAAAGTTACATTGTTTTTCCCAAACTTATCAAACAAACCCATGGCTGGATACATTTAATGAGTTACTAGACCTTTTCCATTAGATTTCTGGAATTTCATGAAATCAGATGTTGCAGTATTTCTTTTAATCAAAATTAGGAAGCATAGTATAAAAGTCAAGTAAATAATAGCTTTTTTTGAAACCCCAGCAAACCTGTTCATGGACTTTTCTTTGGTCTGATTTAGCTTTCACCTTTAGCCTTCTGTATTGCTTCTTGTACTAGTCTTAATGCTAATTGGTGCTTATAGCAGCCATAATCATGGGTGGTGGTAGAAAGCTTAAAAAAATCTGTAAGTCAATAAATCACTCAGCTTTATACGTCAAGTACCTATCTATACCTTAAGAAGCAAAAGATGGGGACAATACGGAGATTAAAAGGAACAGATACTTAAGAACTGAAAGCATTTGAAGTGAATGTTTCAACTAATCTCATGGGCAAACAGTCCATTGTGATCTCTTGACCAAAAAATATTAGTATCCTTAAATTATTTTTCTGTGCCTAGCAATATTCACCATAGTTTTCTTAGTGTAAGTTAATATTCCTTTTTATTGTAGTTTTTTTTTCATGAGCTAGACACTGCTGAATCAAAGTGCTATGTTTGAATACCATAAATTGATCTTTGAGCAACCTGATCTAGTGAAAGATGTCCCTGCCCATGGCAGGAGGTTGGACTAGATGATCTTTGAAGGTCCTTTCCAGCCCAAACCATTCTATGATTCTATGAACCGTGTTTCACGTACAAATGAAGGAACACTTCAAAGGATTAAGAGCAAACACAAGCGAAGCCACTATCTAATGTGCAAAAGCATCAGGGTATCAATCCCTCAGTAGTCAAATTGCAAGCACAAGCGCAGGAATACAATTGGCTCGCAGCTGTATGTTAGAGAGCAACAGGAAAACAAAGAGGATGGACAACAGACAGTGAACATGATGGAGTCTTGAAGAGAAGAGACAAGGATATTTTGAGCACAGGTTTGGCTGATAGTCTGGAGACTGTGTAAGGACACTGATCACCGCTTGTGTTGAGGGAGCAGGATTGTAGGATTAAGCCAGTAGTTATCCATTCGCAGATTATGTAGTACTGGAGACTACTGTTCGTGTATTTCTAACTCAGAATGGTGGAAGATTTGGGATGGGGGGGAAAGGCCATAGACTGGAAGTGAAAATCAAATTACTACTTCGGATCTATGTGGTTTAATCAAAATACCAGACCTACATGTTGTTAGAGTAAGGCATGAAAATTGGAAAAGCTGATGCAAACTTATTGAGAACATACCAACACCTGTTTCTTTGACCAATTGCGTACAATTTATTTCCTTTTTTGCTCTAACATTCTGTAGTTTCAGCTTATCCCCCAAATTCTCTTTTACCTCTTCTCAAGGGTCATATTACTGAAGCAGACTTCAGTGTCTGCTATTTCCTTGATGCCTTTTCTTTCCAATTCTTTGATCTTTCTGCCTGTCTTCACAAAACAACAGCTCATAAAACATCTTTAATCAGAAGTGCTTTCCATGTGTTTTTGGCTGGAAGTGGCAATAATATTACGTTTGGTTGAAGGCAACTCTCTTTTCAGCTATCCGAATCCATAAAGGAATATAAAACTCAAAAGTCATTGAAATAAAGGGTTGTAATGGCAACCCTTCAGTATCTCCCTAATTTGAAATCATTCAGGAGCAGAAATGAATAAATTAATGAAGTCTGGATGAGTTTATCCTTTGTTACTCCCCTACAGAAACATTTAGCTAACTGCCTGTAAAACATATTCCTTGAGTTTCAGTTGGTATAGTTTCGTTTGAGAGGTTGGGAGAATTTTTTTCTTTTTTTTAAATCTTTTTCTGACACTTATCTGGGTCATTTTGAAACAGAAATTACAACACTGAAATGCATAGAAATACAGAAATAGAACAGTTGTAGTTATGAAATAAATAAATCGCACCCACATGGTGTGGAATGCATTTCATTGTCTATCTAGTGAGGCCTATCAGCTCGACTGTAGAGAAGGAAGTATTGAAGATGCTGATAATGCAATATAAAGCGTACCATGGACAATGTTATCAGAAAGACTGAATTTACCATGCAGTCTATTTGAATCAAGAATTCGCATGGCATTATTTTCAGTGCTCAGCCTCTCTTATTTTGAATTGCTGAGATTTAAGACTGTTTTCTTCTTAAAGTTAATGAGACAAATTCTGAGGTGAGGAATAGCACCTCATATTACAAGTTACAAAAGCCACTGAGGGTGAAGTTTCCCTTCCAACACTGAGTTAAAGAGAGGCCCTGAGATAGGGAGAAAAGAAACTTTATTTTAGCATGCGACATCCCTGATTATACTGTGTTTGTCCAAGGCAGGAGTGTAGTTTAGGCTAATGTATGTTATCACTTTTAAACGAGAGTTAAACTGAGGACCTGATAATTTTTTTCCTGGTTATTAAAAATGTAATTTTATTCTATGAAGAGAATTAGGGGTTTTTCAGTAGTAATAGCATTATCTCATCTTGTATGTATTACTGCATGTTACAGAACATTTGATACCTATTAGCAATGTGTTAATGCTATTATTAATAATATTAGCATTGTTGCAGGGTTGTTAGTAATGACAAGTAGACAGAGAACTTCACATTAGGTTTCATGGCAGTGAAACTGGAGAAGTTTTCCCCCTTTCTCCCATAGCTCCATGTTAGGACATGGCTTCACAGTGACTTCAAGAAAAGGTTGTCATGGGCTGAATCATTATCACCACATTCTGCAAGATCCTGGGTTTTTGCTAACTTGATTTAGCTGCTGATATTTGGTTTTGCCACAAGGGGTGATCTAGATTGAGGGCTTCCTAAGAGCAAAAATGCTTGGAGTAGTATATGTAGTTTATGGCTTCAAACTCTCTACTTGTTATTCATATCTCAATACACACACACACAAAACCCGAATTTGACTGGAGAAGTTCAGAAAAGGATCTGGAATAAGAATTAAATACAATAATAAGAATAAATCATTAACTGCATTTCCACTATGGCTTTCTGTTAGCCTTTCTGTGTGCTTTGTCCATGTGATTCACAAATGATTTACAAATTCGGTTTCAGTTTTCTTGCGTTCCATGTAGCACACTCAAATAGTTGTGGTTAGCTCTGCAGCAGCAGGATTGTATCGCTATGATATGAGCACATAGTGCCTATTGATGATATAGTAACTTATTTTTTAGAAATTGCGTCGGCATCCTATTGGTATTAAGATTTCAGTTCTGACTTTCCCAGACAAGATTTACTTAGACACACTTTTGTTAGCTTTGCCTTAAGATAGAGAGAAGTAGACTAAGGAGACACTTTGTTTTTAGATGAGTTTTCATATTGCAGTTCTTAAGAAGGTGTCCAAGTGTCTTGGATAATGCATCAAGCAGAATGCCTATCGTGTATTATTTGTCTTCGTGGGAGGCTAATTCCTCCATCCTGCATCAGTCTTCAGGGAAGTTTTGTCTCATTGTCTCAGAGTCTCTTATTATTGAATTCTATTCTAACAGGAGCCTAATTATAGATCACTATCTCCTTGCTTGAATTTTATATTATCATTTAGAAATCAGGATTTGAGGCTCTGTAACGTTTGAAGATAAGGATTGCTAATAGAAAAGCAGTGAAGAGAGCAAAGGACAGGATCAGCGTGTTTGTCAGGCAGCACCGCCATGATTTTGTATATTACAATGCAAAAGTTTCTTTCCCGTGTGCAGTGACATTTCCTACAAGGCAAAGGAATGCATAAAGGAATGACATGGCACAGGACTCTGGTCTTTCCTGTTGTATATCAAGAAAATAATTTAAAGATATCTCTCCTTTCCATTTCAGAAATAAAGTAAAATGAAACAGCTGGGACAAGGAAACACTTCCAGAGATTATTTTACAGGCTTACACACTGATGAATAACTAATGTTATTGTGGCACCTTCATTTCAGAAATGAGACTTCTATAAGGCATCTGGAATCACAATTATCTAATTATCGACACATGCTCATAAATGAGAGAATGTGAGATCGAATGTACGAAGAATATTACACTTCCCAAGCTCTTGGTATATACACAAGACTTCGTGGTTTATTTAACTCAGCTAGTCATGTGGCCACTGAATGAATTCCTTGATAAGTCCTGATAAAAATCTCTATTTGACCTTTTCATATTGGATACTCCTAATAAAAGTATTCTTTAGCAGGCTGTAGAGGTTCTACAACGATGCTAGAACACCTGATCTGACTCCAAATCTTTGTTAGGTTCTGAGAAATAAAAGTATTTGAGGTCCTATTATGCAAATTGTTTTCCTTCTGCTCAGATCTAGGACTACAATAGTGCCAGACTTCAAATGAATATAATTAATTTAGCAAAAGTTGCTTTCGTTAAGTTTTTAGACAAACTCATAAGCAGAGGTTCTTTATTCTTCTCACACCTTGTCATTATAGTGTATCTTTGCATTTTTGCTATTCTTAGATACAGTTATTTCTGTGCTTTTTTTTACTCCAAAACACAAACTATAATAAGGGAGGATATAAGATGTACCCAGCCACTCAGTCCAAATACCGTAATTTCTGCTCGCTTTCTTCCACTGCTGTTATAAGTAAAATTTTTATCTGCTGTTATTTCATTTTGTCAGGGAGAAATCTGCCATAAAGGAGCTGTGAGGCAAGCTGCTCACTGAGCATTTGAGCTGATGCAGTAGTTTGCACACACTCTAAGCAGATCCTAGAAGATTCTAGCAATTTTTCCAGCAACAGACTGAAGACTGTTTGGATATCATTCATGAGCACAACTTTGCCTCTGATAAACTATAGTCCACTTTGGATGAGGCTTTTAACCCAGGGATGTTCTAATCTCATCTAGTTGGTCTTAAAGCTTAGTAAAACAGCTTCACATTACCAAACTCCCTAAGTTTAGAAGTGTTTGACCTTGAGGTATTGGGATGCTCTGAATAAAAATATTCTGTGGCAGGAGTTAGAGGCACTACAACTGGGGAAGAACAAAGATCATCACTAGTTTCTGCTTCTAATTTTCCGTAACCCATTAAAAAAAAAGTCGAGAAAGGAAAAAATAATTTTTATCCAAATTAATGGCTGGCCAAGTCAATTTAGAAGGTAATCTATTGGAGTAATATTCAGACACTTCCTTTTGTCATTAGAGCTTTGATTATTTTTCCACTCATTTCATCTATTATTAGCCATGATGAATCATGAAGTAGAAGCTGATGAATAAGGTATCTGGGAGTCACGGACTTTTTGTAAGAGTAAGAATCTTTGTAAGAATCCATGAGAGAGTTGAGTACTCAGCACAGCGTATTCTTTCAAAGCCTTTCAAAAACTGTCTCGTTGATCCAAGAGTTTTTACATACCCTACTCTACTCAAACCTTTACTATTTTCACAGGTTTATCAGCTCATAAGATGGATGCTGTTTAGTTATATACCTCTCTCCTCTCTAAAGCTATTTCACGTGCTGGGTCCAGAGTGGAGGTGGCAATGCCACTGATTTCTGTGAACCCGGAGGTTTTGCACTGTATATGTAGAGCCAGAAACTCCCTGGATTAGCCTCCCTGGATTAACCTTACAGTTTTCATTATAACCTACACCTCCTGGAATGCATTTGTAACAACCTTAGCAGTGTTTAGCATTTTCCATTTCCTTTCATCACTGATGATGACGACTAGTAAGTAAGCTAAAACAATGCAAGCAATGTGCATGCAGCAAGATATGAAACCCCAGATTATATTATTTTAGGAATATTACAACAAAGCCTTCTGTATTAGCATTTAATATTTTTTTTAAACTGAATTGGAAAAAGTGAGAATGAAAGCCAAAACTAGGGGTAATGTATTTCCTTGTCAGGCAGTTAATTTGAAATTTTACTTATGTACTGATATATGGTCAGATTTGTTACCATTTTAATTCTAGACAAAGTTTCTGTATGAAACTGGCTAAAATCTTTAAAATTACTGCATTGATGACTGCTTTGTGCTATTTACACTACTTGTTGTTATACAGAGTCTAAGGAATATTGGCAGTAGCACTTTCAAATTACAAAGGCAAACTTGTAGAAGTAAAGCAACATATCACGAGTACACTACTAGGAGTAAGATAAGGTATTGTCTTAAAAATAGATTATTTCTTTACAGTTCATATAAAAGTAGTGTTTTGTTAATTTGATATCCAAATCTGATATTCAATGTTAAAACGAAAACCAAAGTGTGCAATTAATAGAAAGATGCAAGAATTTATAGTAAAGATGCAACTATTTCTAGTGCAATAACAAGACTAAAATTCACAGGATTCTGACTGGTTTTGACCACAAATTATAAATAGGTTGCCTTTTCCTATAAGAAGTTATGTTAAAATAGTGTATGAAAGTTCCCAGTCAAGCTTACATAGATCAATTTGGCCATTACCAGAGGCAGAAATGTCCTGTTACAGAGCATCCCGCTGATTGCAGCAGCAATAAAATAAAAGGGAGTCAGAGTAAGAGAGAAACTTGCTGTGAGCAGATAATTTATGTATGTATATGTGTACAGTAATATACAAAGACTCCCAATATATATGAAGAAAGAACAGAATGACAGCTTATCATGGTATCAAGAATTTTTCTCCTTATGCTTTTTTTCTGATTTGCCCTTTAAGGTCACTTTCAATCAGTTTTGGTACATAAGGGTCAACCATTTGACAATTCTGGGTTTCTGAATTATATGGAAATATTTTTAGAATGCTTGCCACTGCATAAAACCAAAATGTTAATGGCTTCACTAAGTCAAATTAAATTTTAATGGCTGCAGTTTAATTTTTCTTCTAGCCTGTTCACATCCTTTAAGTAGCATTAAATGTGATTCAGTTGTCTTCTAATATCACAGCTGACCTGAATAGCCTTTTCAATTAGCCTTTTAGATGAAGCAGATCTGATACATTTTAAATAAATAAAGATCTCTTTTTATTGGTTAAATGCTGATATTCACAGCTCATTTAATCCATTTATTGAGATGCAATGTCAAAAGAACAACAGCTTCTTTGTGCAATGTTGGTGAATAATGTGTAGAGGTAAGACAAAAAAAAATCACAGCATCTTTGTTTTGTAAGTGAATGGAATTTAAGAAAGAGGAACTCAGAAAGATCTATTTAAGATTTTAAGAAAGATGCCTGACTGAGAAATGAAGAAAATTACTTTCCAAGAAGTTAGACATTGAAAACATTGTGGGAAATGGTGAGAAAAATAGTGAGCTAAAAATGCCGTGTTCCCTCGTGAATTTATTCTGACATCTTGCAAATAATCTAGTCTTTAAACAGTAGATGGACGTCCCTTGTTTTTTAAATCTGTTCATTCTATATTAATGTAATATGTTTCTATTTAATCTTTTCATGGATTATTTTAGTGTTTACAATGCAATATGCCTATTACTTATATAAAAAGTAATAGAAATTGTTAGAAATCTACTACAGTTTGTTCAAAAGCATCTTTGATGTTTCCATAATTCTGTTTGATGTTTGTTCTCATTTTTGGATGACAGTTTCTCAAAACCTTCACTATATAACAGAGATGGCCTACTGTGATAAAACCTTCACTGTGTATGGGGGCAGGCATGGGGAAAGCAGCTTCTGGGTTTACTGCTCAGCATGGGATACAAGAAAAGCAATCTGGGGTGTCTGCTATGTAGAAGAGCTGCGTTGACGATGATTTGGACCATAGATGTATCATTTCCAGTTGCTTTGGTTATCAAAGTCCAAGAGAATGGTATTGTCATTAGCTAGAGAAGATTGCAGCACTGACTTCAGTTTTGCTGGTTTAGTTGCTTGTATGAGTGTCAGGTTATAAGCTTGCCCACAAGTAACTTGCTTTCTCCTGATGTAAAGTCCTAGCTCTGAAACAAATAGCAGTCTATCATGATGGCTGGCTCATTAGACTCACCTAAGTGAAGAGAAGTGGTGACAGCCGTCAGTACGAATAACAGTACTCCCAGCTCTAAACTCCAGCGGCTTGTGCAGTGGCACTCCTTAAGATAATATACCATTAGAATTCCAAGATGTTAAAACAGATTTTGCATTATTTACACAATTTTCTAGACAAGTTTGCCAAAGTGAATGTTTTTAAAAGTTATAAAAGGGGATTATAATGCAACTATTTATAGTCCCCCTATATCAATGAAATATATTTAATAACCTATATTCTACTGACCATTCCCATTTTAAAATGGTTAGCAATAAAAATTGTGATTTTTATTATGCTAGGTTAACTAAAAAATTACTCATTCAGCATTTTAGAACAAATAACATATGCAGTACATTACTATTAGGATTATGAAAATGAAACATGTAAATTACTAAGTTCTGGTATGACTTATATTCAAAACACTTCTCTGTTTTTTTGGAAGGGGAAATGCTCTGCCTTTCCTTGAACAGGATTCTCCCAAATACACGATTCTTCCAATATACAAATACGTCATTTTTCAGTGAGCATAAAACACACATTAAATAAGCTCACAAAAGGTCTTTTGCACAGGACACAGGCATTAGTGCTGATACAGTTTGAATAGGATACAGTTTCATCCAAAAAAATCATATCAAGTCCCAGGTATTATTATAACATACAATCCAGGGCTGGGGCAGGGGGGCAGGTTGCATGATACAGAGCATGTACTAAAATTGATTTATCAGTATAATTTTATAAGCTCAAAAATCTGCTTCCTACACTAGGGGTGAACTACTGCTCTCTGAATGTTTTGGTAGTTTGGGAGTAGATTAGTATGATATGTCATGGGGGAATAAAAGCTGTTCTGATTAAAAGGAAGCTGTACAAGTAATTGGTACCTAACATTAACATGTACAGAGATGTGTTCACAGACTGAATGAGCTTCATTTTCAAAATCTGTAGAGAGAATGACAAGTGATTCTGTACAAGAAAATCTCAGGCAAGATCGATGATGATAACCTTAAAACTATTCTGTAGCAGAGTCGTGTTATATGTGCTGCAATTAATTTGAAGTGCATAAAATAGGGCTCATGCAGTTTGCAGATTCATTCTTTTTTAATGCTACTGGTATTAGATATATTATAATAGGAATATGATAAAGAGAGAATATGAATATCTAATTTTTAGTAATTTTTGATTTTATCACATGCTTCACTGTGTAAGAAAGTCTAAATTCCATGAAGATTTGATTAACTCTTTTTGGAATTTTGGTTTAGTGGCTTTTCACTAATGTTTGGTTGGTTTTTTTTTTAAATACTGGGGGACAGGAGAATTTGTATATTACTACTTGGGAAGAAGTTTGATGAAAGGGGTTATTGACAATGTGAATATTGCAAGCCAAAACATATCAATGATGTTACAGAACAGCTCTATACTCAGAAACTAAGATAGTGAATGGAGTAGATCATACATTCATATTTAACATTAGCTGGAAAATATCTGTCAGTGTTTATAAGTTTTGTTTGTTTTTCGTGAAAATTTTCAATTCTTCATTGAAGAGCTGGACAGAAATGTCATTCTGTTGCCTGGTAGGGGCTATAATTCAAGTGATTTGTTTTTCTTTGGTGAAATGAGTTCTTTAGTCAGAATTTCTCTTTCATGATGAGCCTCAGCTATAGAAGTTCCATACTATATTGTGTCATTTCACATAAAGACAGGGGTATGTGCATCATGGAAGAGGTAGTCAGGGGCACAGAAACCCTTGTAAAGTGTTACAATGCCTTTTCAAGATCACTGAAATATTTTGATTCAAGTTTTGGCCAAGAAATTGAAATGACAACTTGGATTGAAACATTTCTTTCTCATTTATATTTAATTGTCCACACAAATCCTCTGCTTTCTCTCATTTTCCTGACCAACTCTGCTAAATCCTCATTGTAAATAATAGAGTGATCAGAGAGAGAGAGAATAAACTATCAACTGTAATTATCACTTAAAATTTGTAGCAAAATCAAGCACCAGCAAATATTCTCCAGTCATTAGTGATTTGTTTAATGGTTGGGTTTTTTGGCCTTTTACTTGGATATTCTGGGGAGGCATCATATTTTCAAGTACTGCTCTGAAAAGTCGCAATAATCAGGGTGTCTCTTATAAACATTTGGCATGAAGACAGCTAATATAATGCATTGATTTCTGAAATGCTCAGCCAGTGAATTTAAACAGACTGATTTTAGTACTCTGGCCAGGAAGTATGTTGAAATAGGATATTTAAAATATACTACTTGAAAAGTATTTGCTGTAAATGGATGAGCACTAAGGGTTTTACAGGCTATCTCACAAATAAATAGCTATAGAGTAAAATATATTCATGATAGTACATAAAACCGGTAAGTAAAAATCTTCTAAAAGTTATAGAGCATTAGGTACAAGGTGGACTATTAAGATAGTGGAATATATTCAGGGAAAGATGAAGTACCAAGATAAAAAGAAAACGAAACAGGAGATTTCAGATAAGGTGGTAAGATAAAAGGAAAACATAAAGAACAAGAGGTCAAATCAAAGACATACATGGCCTTGATGAGGTGGGGATGCATAGTTTGTTAGACAGTTCTGTTCCTTAGATTTTATCTATAAAATAGTTTTATTGGGGTTCACCTGCTAAAAAGAGGATGTCTTACAAAATCCAAGCAACTCAAGGTGGGAATGGAATGAAGAGAGACAGTTAGTAACACTGTAACGTGCGAGTCCTGCAGAAGGAAGTGGTACTCTTGTCTAAAGGCAAATCAAATCAAAACTGCATAAAGGCAAATTGAAACAAAACTCTGCCAGCAGTCCTCAACTAAGTTCCCAGCAGTAAAGTCAGCTGTAAGGTAGCATTAATGGGCCAAGGATAGAGCCTGATTATGATTAAGAGATTTAATTAATGTGTTAAGAAAGAATAGTGCTAATGATGCTTAGCCAGCTTTCCGTCAGACATACACAGGTGCACCAGAAAGCAAGCGTCTATTTCTTATTTTGTTTCAGACAATTGTACTTAAGCATCTCTTCACCTATGAACTCCGATGCCTGTCCCTAAGCAATTCAGGACAGAAGTAGAAATAATTAATTACATTTTTTCTTGTTTGCAGTCCTTCTTGAATATGTGTTGCTTCCTCTGAGAGTTTTCTGATGCCTCAAATGTTTTCAAGTATATTTCTTACTATTCGTATAGCAAGATAATTTTGTTTGTTAGTATGTTTTACTCATGAGTGTTTCAGGGCATCTATGCCAGAGATGAAGTTGTTCTGAAGATTTTGCTCTCTATTATGAGCAGTCACTAAGATGAACAATATTATTCTGTGGTTCACTGTTTGCAAAAGAGATTTTGCAGGCTCAGATGCCAGACAGTCAGGGTTTGCAGGATCAAATGCCTGTTTTTTTAGAGTCAAGAGATTAAAAAACAGTTCTAATTATAATATGTAATATATTGCATGACTTTTACCATGGTTTTATTCCTAGAAAGCCGGCTTGAAAATAGGATATTTATAGCAGAGTTTACTCATTGCTGATTTACTCTTTGGCAGAAGTTAAAGTTTATTATAGGCTAGTTAGTTGCTGTAAAGATGGTTGACAGCACAAGCAAAGAATGACATTTTCCTGGCAGATAATCATGAGAAAAGCTGCAAGCATCGGTGACCTTGTATTATGCTTAGAGCAACCAGAAGGTACGTTTTGCAGATCCCTGTGAGCAAGAGTAGCCATAACATTTTAATTAAGTGTGACATGATCATGCTAGTGGTGTGGGGACATGATAATGAGGAGGTAACTGCTGGCTAAATTTTTTTTTATTAGGATGTGAGTCAGACAGGACATTTTCTATGTATCTACAGATAACAAGGAAAAGATTAAAAAGGTTAAAATAAATCATGTAGTCTGAATGCCTGAATTACAAGATATAGCCAGAAATAGTCCTTTTAGTTGCTTACAGTTTAGGAATGGTGGAATTTATTATGGATTGTTGCTATGCTGTGGGAAAGTTGGATGGAAATGTTTCAGGCAGTCTTTTTGAAAAATGGAAAATCAGCATTAAATAGCAGCAAAAGCTGACAAGATAGACTCAGTTATAATCATCACCTATGACAGCTGTTCTGTGATACTACTAGGGGCTATCTTGGAGAACAAAAAATCCACAAAACCAAGCCATTGAAACATTGTGGATTCCCTTTTCTCACATGCAAGTTTATAAACCCATATTAGTTCATAAACTAATAACCTTACACTCTGTATGTTATGTTAATGATCAAAGACTGCAGAAAATTTGCCTTTGATCTTGGCATATCTTACACCTAGTTCTAGTGGGTAAACACAAAAACATTCCTGATTATTTGATCTTGTTGCAGAGGTTACTGTGTCCAGTCACACCTAGTTTGTCTGTATAAATAATAATAGCCTTATTGAACATTGTTGCTTATGAAATGTCTTGATGTTGATATTATAGTATGCATTTGTATCGCTACCATAAATAGTACTACATCCAGACTTAGTAAATGTAGATCATATCTCCACCATTCAAATATCATAAATGAAATGTGAACAACCTATTGGTACATTCTAGCTAAAATGTTGGTGGGAGCCTTGATATTGATTTCAGCTGAATCACGACAAAATGGAAGGATACTTTCATCTGATTGTTTGAGAATTTGAACTGGCAAGAAATGGTGACCCAGGAAATGCATCTTCATTTCACCTAAAGAAATAAAAATAGCTATGTATTTTATTTAAGATGCCCTTAAACTGCCCCATTACCGGAGGTCACACAATGCAGGTTGAAAAAGTCAAGATTCTATTCAGAAAGAAGTCAGAACAAGAGTTTGGAGAAATATGACATGACTGGTTCTTTGAGAGACTCTCTGAAAATATATGGCTAGAGCTTTACAATATCTGGATGAGGAAAAAGGGCACAGAGAGAACACTCAAAAGTTACTTTCTCAAACAGAGTATCTCCTTGCCATGGTTGGGGAATTAAGGAAGTTGGTTAATAATAATCAGAGAAGTTTTCAATTTAGGATTAAATCAACTAAGCCAACTTCATGAGCTCCTTAGACTGATGGAGGATCATGTCTTGAAGCAGAACAAGGGAATTTTGTAAAGGACGGTAACAAGATTTCACTATGGAGAGATTTACTTAAGGTAGAAGGTAGATTTAATGACAGGCTTGTCTACACTTTAAAAGGCTTTTCTGGTATGCTTATACTTGTAGAATATATTGGCAGCCTTTCTCTGTGGAGATGTAGTGTTCCTTTGCCAGTATAGTTTAAATGATTTTCTGAAATGGAATAACCTATATTGGCCCAAAGGGCATAACGGTTTCAGCTCCAGGGAACTGCTGGCTAACAGTGTGATTTCACACAACACAGCTATCTTGGCAAAACACTGATGTAGAATTGAATTTCAATTTATGTTTAAAAAATGATCACAAAACAGGCATAGTTGTTGTATCCCATAATTCTAGTGTAAAATATGTTCATTCTAATAGTAAATATTATTTTCTCTGTAAAACTCTAGTTTTCTAAATGTATCCCATAGGTTAAGAGTAAAGTCCTCTTCCCTTAGACAAAATTAGTAGATTACACAATCCAAACTAGGTCTCAAAAGAGAGCAATCTCATTTTCTCTAGGTTATGCTTCTGTAAAATTCCCAACTACCTTACTTGCAGTAGGGATATGAAAGTGTAATTAAGGAAAACCCGTATGTCAGCCCAGTCCTGGAAAGACTTAAGAGTTCACTCTAAAAATTCAAGTGAGTGAGCAATGTCATTAAAACTAAACAGATTGTACACATGCTTGAAGTTTAAACTGTGCATATTTTTTTCAGAAGTACTTGA
Organism: Calonectris borealis; assembly: GCF_964195595.1. Taxonomy (NCBI): domain Eukaryota; kingdom Metazoa; phylum Chordata; class Aves; order Procellariiformes; family Procellariidae; genus Calonectris; species Calonectris borealis. Next base: position 26,958,727 of record NC_134318.1, read on the forward strand.
GTAAAACTTTAGTGTCTTGGTAGAAAGGCTAGCCTCAAACTCACCATCCTGCAGCTGTATGCTAGCAACCATGCCACAGTTTAATTTGAAATTAGCAGATATTATATTCCATTAGATGGAATAGATTAATAAAATATCTTAAAGTAATCACAACTAAAGTAGAATTATACATATTGCCACAAAATGCCAGAAAGTTCAACTTCATAAATCAGCTTCTCATGTCTTTGTGACTAACCCAAATGCTTGAACAATTACCTGCACTCCTCAGCCATCACACCACCAGCTCAAACAGAAGTCTTAATCCTATTTTATGTTGGAAGTTGGGGGGATGTCTCTTTTTTGGTCTTTTTTTCTTTTTTTTTTTTGCAGGAGATGCAAGCAATCTACTTCTCAGTTCAAGGAATTTTAATAGAAAAACTGTCATGTTTATATAACTTCCAGTACAGCTGAGCAGGAAGAAAATAGAAACCTTTATTTTTATGGTAGGTTGATTCCACAGATTGTCCCATCACTGCCAAGTGAAACCCAGGCTGAACATCTAATATCATTCAGGCATTCTGAAAATGCACATTTCTTTCCTTGCATGAACATTAATATTGTCTTTTAAATTGTTTAAAGTGAATGTTTTGATTTTTGGAAATGTCAAAGTAGACATGCATGAAAAAGAACATTTTGATGGAAGTTTCTGTGACAAAGGGATATGACAAAGGAATAATCTATTTGAAACTCTCAAGAGAATTAGCTAGAGAGAATTAAAATAGACCAGGATTGAATGCACGTTTTCAATCTACCACCAGAAAGATTCAATACAACAAAAATTGTTGCTATAAAGCTATTTGTTAATTTTTTTTATAATGTCAATATAGAGAAAAACATTTTTCTTTCTTCTTTCAAAATAAAATATCATCTCTTAAATATTAGCTTATATATATTAATGAGATTCTGAGTAAGTAGAATAGAAATATAATTCTGAACCAAACAATTCTCTCTTGGACAATAAAAATCTAAACTAGTAAATGGAAACTGCCTTAGTTGCAAAATAATTTTTTCCAGTTAAAAGAAATGTAACAGTGACAAATAGCTTCATAAAAGCATTTTTTAAAAATATACAGCTTTCATAATTAATAATGCAGACTGTTGTCTACTTATTTCAATAAATAATTTGAATGCAGCTGACCTTTCTGTTTTCTCTGCTGCATTATTAATGATGTTGAAGAGATCACTAGGTTATTGTTCTAGCAATATATAACTCGCTTAGCTGAGGTTTTGGTTTGCAACTAATGCTGTTTGAAATGTGGCACCTGAGTAGATTATGTACGAGCTGAGATGGAAACAAAAAACTGGGAAGTTTTCTGACTTACAAATCCAGAATGTCAATGCATTTCAACCGTTCAGCTCCACCTTTAGGCATTTGGAGTACATGTATAATCTACAGCCAGCTCTTGATTACTCCGTCTAAATACCTCTTGATGGCAAACTTCATTTTCTGGCAGAACACCAGCAGAAGGTGGACATAGCACCTGAATTTGTCTGGAATGAGAGCAATATCTATATATAATGATTAATCCAGATCTAGAAGGGTCCAGCTCTCTCCCAGTTTGTGGTAGAATGTCCTGAAAAGTGCCAGTCACCAACTACCTCCAAAGAAGTCAGACAGAAATCCTAAAAACCTTAACCTTCTCCTTTCATCGTCTTATATTGATTTATTGTTGGATAGAGGGAGAGGTAATTTTCTTTACCTTTTTTCTTTTTTTTTTTTTTTTCCCCCTGAAGTTCATCATACTCTCTGAGAGTTCACCGAAACATCTGGCATTTCTGAGTGCACTGATCCCTTTGTTGTATTCTTCATAGGTAGAGGTAGTTGAATTTCCTTGTCTCTCAGTTTGCACAATTCTAAAGTCTTCGTTAAGCCTTTGAATTAGGCCAAAAGAGACAGGTATTTCAGGATGTCTAAGCAGGTCTAGCCTGAGATGCCTGCACTTATACATAATAAAAATGTACCTTCTCTCCAGTCAAGCCTGATTCTTCAGTACTGACTACATATTGGAATATGTTCTTTTTTTCCCTGCAGATTTCAGAATAATAAAAATTTTATAATTTCTGGTAACCAAAGATACTGTACCACTGTCTTTAAGACTGAGAAAGCTTGCTCAATGTTATCACAGAATATGCTGACAGTAGAGTTTACAGATGTGAAACTAGATAGATGTTTTAAGACTGAAGTATCATCTGCATACTCTTACATTTCAGCTGAATATATGAGATCCCAAATCCACATCAATACTCATTGGAGTGTACATCTTTTTCAAACAGTGTTGAAGAGGTTTTGCTTCACCACTGATCGGCACTCGGCAAAATTTATGTATGCAAGAAGTTTCTATGATGTCATTTGAAATGTTTGATTGGAATGGAGTGTAATTTAAAGGATTTGCCAAGACAGCAAAAGCAAAACTTCAGCAATGTATTTCATGACTTTAAATAAAACTGTGATAGATTGGTATGGTACATTTCATAAGCTTTAAAAGCTTGGAATTATATGGACAGCTTCCAGGTACAGTTGCATTATTTACATGAAATTGAGACAGCACTCAGTGATTCAAAGCTTAAGCATAGTTTTGTTTTGGTGGGTGGAATAGTGAATTTACTTCAAATATAGAATTCAGAGAGCCTAAAGCTGTTAGTAGCAGAAAGTCATCTTGTGTGCAAGCCAAAAAGGGATAAATATTCAACATCAGGGTATAATTGACGACAGCTATGTTCAGGCATTTATGTCATGGAAAGCTGAAAGACAATAATGCCATCTAGGCAGTATGACTATTATAGTACATAGAGATAGCCATACTTCCTAATTGAGAAGTAGGTAACTAAATTCTTACATGGCCATTATCCTATTTTGCTGTCTCAGTAGAAACCAGGCTGGTAGAGGACTAGTTTTAAAAACAATTTTAATAGTGTATAATAAATGTAGTTGAAATTTACTTTTGTAACTGTTTTTCACAGAATTTATTTTTTTGTTTTTTAACAACTCTGAAGTTGAGTTAGGGTTGAAGGGAATTAATTTCAGCACGTGAGTAATAGGTGGTCCTCCTCAAAATAATACATACAAAAATAGATCAATCAGATTGTTTGTAATGTTTTTGTTTGTGGAATAATGTTTTCTGGTCAATTTTTTTTCCTTGGATCTTCAAATTTTGATTTCCATTAAATTTTCATAATATTTCACAACATAATGTTTTTCTTAGCTATCCATGTATAAAAGAATCGTCATGCAAATCTATTTTAAACTGAATATGCTTTGAAATAACTATTTGGCTAAAAGTCCACAGATGCCAATATATAAACACATCGTTCACCATTCATTTCTTTCACAAGGCAGGGAAATAAATCTTTTCAAGGTTTTGCATTATAATATTTTTAACCCATTAAATAATTTTCAGTGCAGATAATCTAATAGTGCTTTATAAGATCAGTGGATAACTTTAAATTTAGCAATACTGCTGGTCATTTAAGTTCTTCAGTTGAATAACCATTTTCTGATTTATCTATTCTTCTTATTGCATTGAAGTAACATCAAATATCTGTTAAAGCAAAGCTTGAAAAAAGACATCAGCACAACATGAAGAGGAGTACCCAGGTGTCTTGTATTCTGAGAAACAGTGTCTAGGTTTCTTTTGGGTCATAAAAGACACACACAGTCAAGCATAGCATGACATACGCTTGGTCTTTGAAAGCGCATTTAATGAGAGACTAGGTGAATGGCACGCATTACTATACTTTTTTGAGGCAACGTAGTCACTGAGGGTGAAATTAGGTTTTAAGTAAGATTTAAGTGGTATTGCGCAGGTTTCACACTGGTTCTCCTCACTTCAATGATTTTCACCCTTTGAGCATAACTCGCAGAAATATCCAGAGATGTGATCCCTTCTGCTGCAGCAGGTGACACTTCTTTACCCTGACTTGATACAAGAAAGATCTTTTAAGTAATGCATTCTCTGCATTGTTAGGTGTTTCCCTAAAAGTCTCTTTGAACAGCAGCTACTGATGCTCCATAGCAGTGATATCCTGCTGAATAAATGAGAAACCAAAAGTGCTTGTTTTGTGTATCAATATTAAAGCTATATTCACTTATGCCGTATAAGTTTCTGCTCCTAAAGGGAAAGGGATTTTTCCGTTGCTACTTCATCGCAGAGTTGGATTAACTTCAAAAATAAAATAAATAACTTCCACAGCTACGGAAAATGAGTTCTGCCCCTGGTGAATTAGAATTAGTGTTACACTGGACAAGAAAAGTAGCATTTTAATGGCCACCCTCAAGCACCTGTGAATCTTTGCCAAATAGCTATGTAGTTCAGTTGGGTTTATGTTGAATTACTTGGCTGGGTGAAGAAGCTGCTATACGCTATCTTTGGAAATTCAAACCTTTGTAGAGGCCTGATTTATAGCTGTCCAGGAGAACACTGGCTCAGTTTTCAATATGTTTTCATTTCAGACACAGTCTAATCTAAAGTTATTTTATTCTTAAATCAGTGGGAAAAGTAATTCTGCAGACAAAGCTACAACAGCAATTTTTTTTTTACCCACAAATTGCCTCAAAATGAGTCAGATTATCTCTCATAACTGCATGGTATCTTTTCAGTTAAATATATCATTAATTCAGTTTTAATTTTAATTGTCTTTGCTGGTGGCGGAATTGATTTCAGTTAATTTAATTTGACTATTGCTATTTCAGACATTAATCAGCATTGTATTAAACCATCTTACAGATATTAATTATGCCCCAAAATAGCCTTGTGATGTACACTCAGGGAAGAATTAATCCTCAAGGGACAGGAATTCCAGAATTCCAGATATGGAATACAAAATTTCAGTCAGTTTGTATTTCCATTTCCAGAAATATTCAACACTCAATTTTTATCAGCTTGTGCAAACTAAATCCAGTAGGGTGAATGAAATGCCGGGTACTAAAATCAGAGTCCAGCTACAAAATATTTGTGCAAGTATTTTCCCACACCAGCGCTTCTCATCTCAACAGGTATTTTATCGTACATTACCACCTATATGGCATTAGAAAGAAAAGAGAATGAATTTTGACACTGGCTGGGAACCACTAGTGTCAAACTGCCTTCAAAGGCAGCTAGGATCTAATTCAAATAACAAACCAGGAAAGCAGAAGTTATCCCAAGAAGCCAGATATTCCCATACCCATATCTGTCTTCCACAGAGCCCTGATCAGATCTTGCTTTATTGTTATCCTCATTGCCTCAGGCACGTTACTTTATTTTTGAAAGCCAGGGACTGACTGCGTTTGTGGACCGTGTTAGGATTCATTCACTCGGAGTGAGATAACAAATGACACCCACCATAGATGCTTGCAATGTAAGGTGGGGAGGATCATTCATTTTTTAATAACCTTGGGCAAAATTATGAACTAGAAATTGTAATTATCCATTGCATAAAATAACCTGATAATCTATACAGCGCTCTCTTCCTATTTACCACCCCAGTCCTGCAATGGAAGGCTTCCCTGAGTTTCAATTCTGGAATCAGAGTGATCTATGATTCCAAAAACTACAACCTTTGGGAAGCTTAGTATGTCTTCATGTGATAAATGGGATAGATGAGCCTTCTGACTATCTAATTTGATGAACTATAAAATGGTATCTTGCCTCTGGCATCCTCATCAATCTTATGTCTTCATCATGTTTAAGGTGGAGGTGTAAAGATCATGCACCTGGAGAGCAAGTGAAGCTGGTGGTAGAGTTTGGCACGTTTGAGTGACCCTAGTTTATTCTGGCTGAATGTTCCCTCTTCCATTCTCCCTCCGCTGACAAAGTAATCATCGCACAGTGTGAGTCAGGCTTGCGAACAGTTACTTTTTGCATTCTGCTGCCTCTGCTTGCTCTGTGTCAGTGTTTTTGGGTTGTTAACTTTGGTTGAGCTGCTTTTGCAGTTCAGTGAGAGTTTATTTTCTTGCTACCTACCCTATATGTATGTGAACCACAATTGCATTGACACTGTTGAATCTAAATGTTGTTTTGAAAATGTGAAGCTGACTTGAATATTAAGGAAAACTGCTGAGCTAAAGCTGACAGTGATTTGAAGAACAGCTTATGTGTGGTGTACAGGGTTTAGCTGTTCATTTACGATAGTACGCTGCTACTTAGGTTGTTAATACTTTTTACAGTATTGACCAGAATATGTAATTGAGAGTTTCTGAGGAAATAACTTCAAATAAATGTTACAGCATTTTATTGTAAATGGGAAGACCCTTTTTGTCACAAAAAAAAGATAATTTTCTAACTTTTTTTTTAGCTATTACCCAGTTCTTGTTGCAAATGAAATGAGAATGTTGCAAACATTATCATTTCTTCCATTCCACAAAATCCTTCAGCATGAAATCACTGTTGCAGAAACCCTTGCATAGATATGGTTCTGTTCATTTCCTTGGAAAGTGCCTTGTTCTCTCCTGTCAGTGTGCTAAATGTGTATCTACCAATGTCCTTTTGAGTCAATAGAGCCACTTACTCTAGGTCCAGATTTCAGACCTGAAAGAAGGTCAGAAGAAAGTGTGCTGAAATAATTAATTTCTGATTAAATTCTGAATTCAGTAAATTCACCCAGGCAAAATATTCTAAGAATTTTACTTATTGGTCTACTTTGCCTTTATATTTTATTAAACTGCCAGTAACTTATACCTGAATATGGAACATTATGGAAGAAGGTTTTGAAAACCTGTAGTATTATAGCCAAGAATTATTCTTGGCTGAATGAAATCTGTGACTACTTTTCAATCAGTGGAATTTTTCTCCTCTGGCTGTTAAACAGTCCAGGATTTTACCTTCTATGTAATAGTTGTAGCACTGTCACACTCCAGTACTTCCAGCTTAAAGATTTTTTCTCTTTATAATGCAGTTTATACAAGAAAAATGTGTAGTTCTTCACAGTTTGAGTGACAGTAACTCAGAATTATTTTAATATCTGGCTGTAAGAAATTGTCCATCTCTTGTTCAAGGTCTCAGCAAAGACTGCTTAATAAGCAAATCCACAAGCATGCAGAATACCTGGGATTTGGAATAAAAATTTCTGTTCCTCTTCTGAGAAGGTGCATGCTGGTGGGAGACAGGTAGTAGAGGTACCTTAATCAGGACTGCGGTTATTAGAGACAGAATTACTATGCCATTTCTATTTGGTCAAACTCAACTGATGTCAAATAATAGTTCTACACTGCCAGTACAGTGGGAGCTAAACCAGACCCAGTGTAGGAGATACCTCCCTAGAGTAAAAATACGGCATCAGTATCACAATAGTCAGAAAGAAATCTTTGAACTAGGTATGCTTGAACATGTGTGTGCATGTTTGATTATAGCTGTAATTACATGTTTCGTTATGCATGCACACTGCGGTTACTAGAGTTTTCCCTCAGGAACATGCATTTTATGGTACTTATAAATTATTTGTTTGCTATATCTAAAAGGAGTGATTCTGCTACTTATCCAAGCTTTCTCTGTGCTGCTTAAACAAAAGTTCATTGTTCTATATCACAATTTGTCCATTCCTTCAGCTGTGTGTATTCTTCTGCAACATTTAATCCCTTTTCCATTGCCACACAATCATCACTTCAGCAATTGCATTTGGTCTTCCTAGATGTTTATGCATATTGCTCATTTACATTCAAGGAAATATTCAAATGGCCTCACATATTTTCAAATCACTTGGGGATGTCTGTCTAGAAGCTGTCCTCCCTGCATTTCCCAAATAAAGAATGCAGAGAAGATGACACTTAATTTAACATGTAATGAATTCCCATATTTCTTTCCACAAATAAAGGACTTGTCAGTTTTTTAAATCGGCTTCCAGCATTTTAGCTAGTATCCAGCTTGCTATACAAATGAATTTCAGCTGTATTGCTTTTTATCTGAGCTCTTTGGAAGGAAGGGAGAGTTACATCCTCTGATATTTTGTGCACACTCTCCACATGCTATCTAAGGCCCGCTCTATGTAGTTCTGGTCTGAGATTACTTTTACTGATTTTCCTAGCTTTCTGTATCAAAATGCAACTATACAATAAAATGGTCAGGAAAGTGAGAGTTTAAAAATCTTACCAGTTTTGTGGTGAATATTAGTTGCGTAGCAATTCCTGATGGCCTGATTTTTTTTGCTGTCTTTCCTGATAGCAATCATTCTCAGGAAGCTATTTCACAGCTATGGGTTTTTTCTTATGCAATGTAAAGGCTGCAAATTATATGGGTAAAACATCCATTAACATTTTTAAAAACTACTTCAATCTGCCAAATCTGCATATTACTATTATCATAAATGTACTCTTTTAGTAAATACAATCCAGTTTCATCAGACTAACTCAGAACATTAGCCAATATCCAATTTTAAGAGTTCATATGCCTTTGTCCACAACGAATATTTTCCCACAATTTTAACAGGAATAAAAGGTTCAATCAAATAGAAAGAAGCCTGAAATGTCTATGCCAAATCTGTTTCTGTTCTCCATTATTTGTCCCCACTTCATTATGTTATGTTTTGTGGCAGTCAAATGAGTGTATGGTTTGAAGATTTATTATGTAATTAATTATATGCAATTAATTTGCTTCATTCCAGGAACTCCACATAAATTTATGCTTCTTTATTATTTAATATAGTTGATCAGATGTTGGAAATGAGCACCTGTTAGTTGTTAGTCTTCCAGGTTCTTAAATATATATGCTTGACTTCATGCAAGTGGTTAATGCCTCCAATAGCAGTGGCAGTGTTCTCATGTGTAACGTTTGGTATGCGTGTGTAAATACTGAAGGATTTAGCACATATGCAACCTCATTCAACACTTGTATATAATGCTATCATTATGCCCACAAGAATTTTGTCTGAATAAGGAATAGATAGGATTTGCTTAATAAATGGAGACTTGGCTATGCTGTTACAAAATGAAAAAAAACCAAATTATTTGTAAATTTTCCATCTGTTTTGAGAAACAGAAATACAAGTTGGCCAGCTTGCCTCCAGTCCAGGCTCTGAGAGTGCAGAGCCAGTGGGCCAGAGTCATCTCTGATGATCTTTCTGAGCAGCTATTGAAAACCTTTTTCTTCTTCTGAATATTAAGTGCCTTCTTCCCCAAAAAGAATGTTCAAGTGCCCTTCCTATGACAATTTTGAGAGTTGATTGAATTACAGATTATGGCAGCTGTGAAGAAAGAGTATTTTAGACTGCCCTGGAAAGCCTGATACTAAATTGGATTCCTGGTCCAAAATTTCTAGCCAACAAAGCAAAGTTCACTTTGCATTTCTAATTAGAATTCAGGCAAATAATTTGTTATTTAGCGGACAAGGACAGATCCGAGGTGAATCATTCAACCTGAGAACTGTTTTCACACAGAAGTGAAGTCAGAGTTTTGCTTGAGAAGGATTTGTAAAAACTATTATAATCCCACTTTGAATGAAGTCTGATCCTCTGAAAACACAAAAATGCACTCTGTAAAGCAAAATATCACAGTTACCCATTACCAAATAACCTAAATAAACCAAAGACCAATCTAGTATAGTCTTCAAGGTTTTAAAGTCAGAAGTCATTTTTATGATCATCTAGTACTGCAGTTAGGCCATTCAGTTAATCACTTTAATGGTTTGAAGAACTTCACAGATGACTTTTATCCAAGGATTTATCCTATTCATCCTGGTTTATTCCACAGCAGGGTATCAGTCGGATTCTCAAATGAGAGAAAACTTTTACGTCTATCAGAATATGATTCTAGGAACTTGGAAGCTAACAGGTACATTTTAAAGAGCTATCAGTGGGAAACAATAAGTGAGGTGCACCCAACAAGAAAAGAAAATCTAATCCAGAGCCTGTAAAATCAAGCTAGGAAAGAATTCCAGGGAAATAAAAAAATACCTAGATCTGTGTATTCCTCCTTACCATTCCCATGGTCTCTGAATGCTAAGCAGACAAGAGTTAGAATGTCACTGCAGTAGAGCATGAAATACTTTTAAAAATAAATTATCCATATTGTGAAAAAAGGGAGGAATCATATTGTAGAGCAAAATTATAAAGACCTAAAATAAAGCTGGAGATAGAGGAAGCCAGTGAAGAAAAACTACAGTACAGCAAGCTTAGCTGAAAAATACAGGGCTGTGCGTGTGTACTGTGAGTAATGTCAGACTTGGATACATCTGACCATAGCTGAAGAAAGGGAACTGCTCTTGGAGAAGGGCCCTCACAATTGAAGGGAGCTGATAGAGAAGATGGTGGTGAACAAATCTAGGACTTAGACTCCAGCATTTCAAAGGAGAAACGCTTTTCCTTGGTTAGAAGGCAAAGCCCAGCATATTTTGGCAACACTGAGAAGTCTTCTGAGTAATACTTCTATGCACAATACAATGTCAATAGTAAAGGTAATAATAAATCGTTTTTATGACAGATCCATCCAAAGGTATTGTGCTGTCTGTGATTTTACTTTGATGCCTATATTTCCTAGAAATATGCCTAAGCAGGAGATGCAGTTACTTTGATAAACATAGGCTGTTGATGTTCACTTTGTATTTCACGCACTTCAAGGGCTTGCAAGCTTAAGAAAAGTTTACAGTTTTACCTAATGCAAGCACACACATGGAAATACAGAATCATCTGTATCCACTTGAACTCTGTATAAGCACAAAGATTGCTAAATGGTTTTCAGGGTTTTGACACATAACTCATTGCTGCAAAAAAGTGGTTTAAGCTCCTCCATTAGTGAAGTTTTGTGAGTGGTAAAGAAATGTCAGTTCATCTTTCCTCAACTAAAGTCAGTTTATCAGAATTGTCATTGGTATGGCTTAGCCATTATATAATATCGTGGGATTTCAAAATACTCTGCGCACATACTACTCTAAAATGTCTAATCATGCAGATGTTGCCCTTGTAGAGTAAGACAATATGATTATCCTTTGCCATACATTCATATATTTAAGTTTTAGTCATAATGATAGTTATGTTTGATAACTTGGAATCTAGATTTTGTATTAAAACAAAAACAGCAAAAAAGAAAACTCTAACAACCTTAAAGATAATTAATTGACTACAAAGAAACACTTACCAGCTTTATACAAGTTTAGTCAGCCAAGAATTGAACACTGCTAATTAACAGTGCTCTGTCTTTTATAGTCTCCAGGCTTGAATAAATTATTAGGTTAAAACCCAAGCTGCAATTTCTGTTCTGCAAGGTGCTGGTTTTCTTATAGCTCCAGCCCAACAAGGATTTAGGTTTACATTTAAAGAAAAGAAAAAGAAGATGTAAGCGGACCTGAATAGCAAATCCAAAACTTGAATCCATCTCCTTTCCTGTTCAAAGCCTCAGAAACCTGAACTCCCCAGTCATGTCCCCGATTGCTCTGCTCCTAGGGGCACCTACGCTTTTGCTTTATAACAGCCCCAGCATTTCCAGGTATAAGCAAATAATTTCCCAGATCCTGCTTATGCTCAGGTAGAATCTAGAAACTTGACAGATTATCACTCTCATTTCACAGGAGGCCTAGAAAATAGACAAGCTCTGAGCAACTCTCATACACATTAGGATGATGTATATTATTCTTTCTAAAATTGCAGCTGTTTTTATTTTTAAAATAGCACTCAAATTTTATATAAAAGTCTTGTGATTAGAGTATGTAGGCAGTGGCATGCCAGAATCAAATCCCTTCATCTCCCACCATCCATTAGTGTGCTAAAATCACTAGCCTGGGTGGATTTATGCCACCCCGCAGTATAAAATAGGAGATTTGTAGAGCCAGGAAGAGAATGTGATGCAGCATACTGACTAGGACGTGCATTTAGAGAGGAGAACTCTTAAAACTCTGCTCCCTGCACCAAGCACTGGCTCTGTAGAGGAGAACTCTTAAAACTCTGCTCCCTGCACCAAGCACTGGCTCTGTATTATGTATTTAACAGCCAGTGGATGACAAATAACTTGTCTGTGAAAACATCAAACAGTGTTCTCCTTCTGGGAGGAGTGGTTTTAATCCAATAGCTAATAACAAGGAAGTAAATAACCTGTGGACGCTGGCATGGACCCAAAGGCTATGTCCGAACTCTGGTCCTGGAACTGTACCCCAGTGGAAGGCGGAAGGAGAGGAGACTGAGGAGATGCCTTCCTGCGAAGCAGGAACTTTGCCAATATTCCTAACTGAGAAAAATAAGGCAATAAAAAGATGAGGAATCACTGCACCAATCACTGGGCTACCAAATGCAAGACAAAGCCAGGCACTGGTAGCATCAATTTGATGATTGTTTTTCAGAGAAAGTGTTTGTCTTAATTTTAAGTGAATGATGCTTAGTTAACCCCCTTCAGTCTCTAGATCATGATGGAGCCCATCTGTAGCACTGTGTAAAGAACCTGCTCTCTTGAATGGAATGGGGTTTGAAAAAGACCGCAGCCTGCAGCGTTCCTCTTGGCGAGTGTCAGGAGTGAATAAGAGATTGAGGTTTCATCTCTGAGGCACTTAATCAGGTGATGAGTTCTGGGTTTTCATATCCAGTTGGAAGACCAGATGACTGGCACCACGGTGTTTAACTTGTATATAATCAAGTCCTGTATCATATCTAGTCTTTAGGTGTATAGCTAGCTTCAGCTTCAATGAACTGTTGATGTCCATATAAACTTAACTGTTGATAAACAAATATATATGTTTATGTACTTCCTAAGCTGGGAACAGAGCACGCTGGCACTATCCCATCCTATGTGCCCTTTATGTAATTTTATGAATACCCATGGTTGTATGTATACACACACGAATATATAAATACATATGTGTGAAAAGCCCTACTCTGCTGAAATCAATGGCCATGTTCCCTTCAGCTTCAATAGATGATGGTCTGAATCTACGTGCACTTTACTGCATCTTTTTGCAAGATTTACAAGCCATGAGCAATATATATTATACAGCTTTTTAATTTACTAGATTGTTTTTCTATTTTAAGGAAGGTAATAAATTTTTCTAGGGTGAAATACATTATTTGGTAAAGAGTATTAGTGGAAATTAGACTAAATGTTCCAGTAACAGCCTGACGAATTCAGTCAGAAATTAATCCAATGTGAATTAGTTCAAAGAGAAGCTGAAATATAACTCTGACAATAACAATGATTTTATATTGTGTGCTCTTGTGTGAGATTTAAACACACTAACTTCACAAATAAAAAGCATTTCAATAAATGCTCTCTGTCCTGGGAAATAGATGGCCAGTGAAATACCTTGGATTTCTTGGGATTTTATGTCTGGATTGATGCAGGATTTTGTAGATGTGGTTAACCTAAAATACGTTTGTGTTGAGTACCAGAGGAAGAATCGTGAATCAGCTCCCAATTCCATCAGCTTCCAATTTTTTCCTTTGATTTTTTTTTTTTTAAATAATTTTAGGCAAGTTTTCTTATGCCACTTTCTGCATCTCTAAGATAGGAATAGTAAATTCCTTCCCTTTGAAAAAACATTTTGAGACATGTGAGTAAAAAGTGCTATGTAAGAGCTTTGGATTATTATGGTAATTTAAGAGATAATGAATGTCATCCTACAAAATAACTCAGAAGGTGTTACATGGAATACTAAATGTTTTTTAACTTCTTGAGTTTGAATTGCTGTTCAGTTTCTAAGCCCAGACTGATGCTTTGTTTGAAACTTCTTTTGAAATCATTTCCACCTGTTTAAGCAGTTTTGACTTTGCTGCAGACACGGCACAATAGTTGCATTATAGTGAGTTAGACTGCTTGTCAAATGTAAAACCTAGATTTTCATTTCCTTACATCTTGCTGCTAACACTCTTCAACTACCCATCAGTTAGATGATTTCCTGTCATACAAATGGCAGTTGACATGTCTGCCAATCAGTTCTCTTCCTACAAATTTCCAAGTTTAAGAAATCAGATTCAGTTTTATGCACTATTTTAAGAGAATGAACTATTTAATTACATACAGAAAAGCAAATACTTTGTTTTGTACACTTCCCATTTTCACTGCTTGTATAACAGTTCACAAGTTCTCTGAATACTGGACACAGTGTTGAACTGAAACACACCTGAGCTATAACATCATGTACCCTTGTGAACATCAGCAAGAGCAGACTTTTCCCAAGAACATAAGCAAAAAATTTGGAGATGCACTACACTTAGGTGCCACTACTCCAGATTTCAGGTGCCTACTCCACCTCCTGCATACTGCACCTCATTGCAGAAATATCTCCTCTGCTCCTTTCTCCTTGGGCCTGATTACAGCCAATAAATAGATGTGTACGCCGTCCCTGTTGCAGTATTTAGACCAAAATGAAAACCTTGTATTGGTTCTGCAATCCTCAGATAAATTTTCAGATGTTCTCAAACATTTTATAATTCTGAAGAGAAACATTCCGATAGCATGCTTTTGCCTGTTTTCCAATGATAGCTACATCATAATCTGACTTAGGTTTAACACGTTTGGTAAGTGGATGAAAGGCAAGCTGAATGCTTAGACTTAAATGAAGAAAAACAAGAGGTTATGACATAATTTTTCATTAAGAACATTTACAATTAAACTTTATACATATGGATTTAATTGTGAAATCCTTAGTGGGTGTAATAAACAAGCTTTAGTCACATTAAGGCTGAACTGTTCTCAAAAAGAAAATCAAGCTCAATCTCTGCAAAAAGCATTGTTATATTTTAAAAGAGAAGAAACATAAAATACTCAGAAATTTTACGTCTGCCGTTAAAAGAAACAATAAAATTCTTCACAATCACAGTTTTGTTCATTAAAGTGTCCATCAAAAGCTAAAGAAGAATATTTAAGCCTGCAGTAGTCAGACTGGCAAGTTTATCTGCTGTTACTGTACTGGATTCATAATATGTACTACAGTATTTAATTATGTTTTTTTTTATCCGAAGATGACTGAAACCTTCTTTTCTGGGACTTAAGGGGAAGAGAGAGATTTAATATCACCAAATGGATCTGCAGTATCTAGTTGAACAACAGAGAAAATACATCAAAAAGCTTAAATTATTGCTTAACAAAGAACCCTGACAGACCTGATAAAAGAAATAGAAGATTCCATTTTGATTATGTTTCAAGAAACATTGCTATCACTTTATGCTGCAAACTCTTTTTATAATGCAGCAAAAATATTCTCTTCGAAAGTAGTGTGAAATTCAACAGGAACTTAACTCTTTCAGTCTTCTTGTTATTTATTGCTTCTAGGGGTAAAAAGATTGGACATGATATAGATTTTTTGATCACCAATCCAGGACCAAGAGAAGATGAAGAACTTCTGCATAAAGTTGTTGACTTATGGAAAAAGCAGGTATGAACTAAATAACATTTGGCCAAAAAAGACATATTCTAACAGCACTGAATTAAGCCTACATAGTGCTTAAAGAATGTTGACTCCGTTTTACAGATGACTGCAATATTTTGAAATGAATATAGCTCTATTTGGTTATTAATCACGATGATCTAGGTGCACCCTCCAGCTCTGAATGCTAAAGTTGAAGGTTATATCAGAAGTACTCTACACACATTCTGTTATATCTTACCCTAAGAATATGCAGCTAGTCAGAGGTAAGAAATCAAGCTAGGTGGAGTTTTGAGTGACACATCAAAACTGGTTTTATACTTTGAAACAAAACTGTATTTGTTTAATTAGTCCTTGAGATGGGAGTAGGTTCTCCCAAGGGGAACTACTTCAGGGAACTCCAGCTGTAAGAGTAGCGGATTTGGGCGACCTCATGGTGTGAGGTAAGCAAGTCTGAAAGCTTAGGTACCAAAGTCCTGGAATTCTGGCTTCCTTTCAGCCCATAGATTAGCATTTTTCCTGGCTTCCATTGGAATATTATCAAAATTGACATAGTCTTCTGTGATGTCTGGGTTTGGAAGAATGCACATATTTTGCAGAGGAATTATACATCTAAGGATTTTGTTTTTTTTTCTATTCAGCTTTCTTCAGTTTCAAGCAGCTTTAAAGTTAGAAAAGTCTGAATTATAACAGGTGCAGGTACCTCAAAATATTCCCGGGTCAGAAATATAGTATGTTGGGAATAATAAGCTTTTTTTTCTTCTCCTACCTTTCTGGCCAGCTAAGGTATTTTTCAACATTTACTACCTGTACTGTTCAAAGGAACTGAGTCCATTTCAACAAGTAAAAGCCCAACACTCTGTCTGAGGTGAATCACCAAATGCCCCTCTGCTAAGTAAAGTCAGCTTTCAGTGCAGATTGCCTGGAGAGAATGCTTTTGAATTGATTCTTGAACTACGTACTTTAATTAATGTATCATGGGTTAACATGTGAAAGACATTAAAAACATCGAACCAGACAAAAGCTTATCTGACTGTATAAAGTTATCAGTTTCAAGGTGGTCAAAACCTTTCAACTGGCTTTAATGGAAGGGCTTCAAACTTGTTTTTTCCTGGTAAAATACCACCTTAGCTGAATTCCTCTTCCTTCAGTTGACTTTTGGTCTTTGAAATGTTAACAGATTATTATTATTTTTTAGATTTCTGTGACTTCCATCCTAATTCTCTATGGAAAGTCTATGTATTGAAGTAGATTGCTAGCAGGTATAATTTATCATACTCCAATGAAAAGCAACGAAGCTGTGGCAATTAATGAGTGATGAGGAGCTACTCTATTTTTATATTTTTATTATTTATGTAAAGTTTCTTTCTCAGTCATTCTACACCCTTTATTCTGAGAAAAGTTGCATTTCTTTTTGGAAGCTGTCCTTTTACCTTCTTAAGCAGACTTGAACCTCTAGGAAGCCGTGTGTGGGTCCTCCAAAAATCCTGTTAGTTATCACACAGCAGAAAGGAAAAGTGATGACAGGCTGAGGCTAGAGCCTGCCCCGAGTGCAGCCTTTCATTCCTTCTCCCGTTCCATCACACTCCACTTACATTAATGAGAACAATGGCTGTGATCTGAGAAGTCTGGCAACTGCTGAAGCTTTTCAGGTCACTCTGAGCCGCTTTCATTAAATGGAATTGAAAGGAAAGAAATAGAAAATAAATTGTTCTTGCTGATTTTTTTTTTAAGGATAAAATTTGGCAGAAGTGAGTGCAGGGAGAGTATGGGAGGTCAAGGGTGGCCAAGGATTTGATGAAAAGATTAGGATTCCTCTAGGAATCCCAGCATGAAGAAAACACCAGAAGGGGAGATGCACAATGGCTGTAGAAACCAAGCCCAAACAAGCTGGGGATTGTTTAAAGCTATGGACAAATATTTTCTGTTCTGTTTGTCCTCCAGAATTTTTATGGCTTATATTACCAGCTATACTGCCTCTATGCTGTGGCAGTTGTAATATACAGGCTTGTACTGGCACTACTGAAAAATAAGCTGCCAGCAAAATCAAAATGCAAAAAAGAAAGAGAGGAATTATACTCCTCTTGCCTTTTTATTACCTTTGATTTCTAAGGGGGAGGGGGGAAACACAAAAAACCTCCCAAACCTAAAGCACTTTTATACTTTTTCACAGTACACCTGTCGTCTGCTTCACAGCTTTCCACTTTTGTGCTACTGCTTCAAAGCCCAAATTCATCAAAGAACATCACTGAGGTCACGATGTTGACTTCCTTTCGGCAGCTCTTAGTGAAGGATTCTGCAATATTTAACGTCTAAACTATGGACCTCAGCCTTATTTAAATAGTTTAAAAGGGCCTTTTTCTTAGCTGAAAAGTTTAATGTAACAAGATCCTTTGAAAGATGTTGAAAAGTAAGTGGTTAAATCAACACCATCATGCTCTTTAATGCAGCATGACCAGGTATAAATGGGTCGACGAACACAGAACACAGAGTCTCCATTGAGCTTCAAAGTAGAGTGGCAAACGAAAAAGCTGCAATGCAGCACACGGGTTATGGTTTTAATGGTTCCAAAAAGCTTCATAAAGAAAGTAAGAAATTACTTCTGTGGGTTAGAGCTTGGAAGTCCGTGGGCAAACAGGCTGAACCATCTGTGTTGATGCAGCTTCATTCACATACTGTGTAAAGACATTTTCATTTTTTGCTAAAAACCTATATAGCTATATTTAGCACTGTTCCTGTTGTTACATATGTACTTTCAACAAAGGAAGAGATACCGTTACTACAGGCATTCCTGCACTCTTCATTTTTTCCCTTTGTATTCATGTGAGTATAATGTTGCATTTTTCTTTTGGCTTTTAGGAAAATGAGGAATGTAGATGCTTGCCTGTGCTTACTTATTTTAGTATATTAGTGGTCTGGTTTAGACTCCATTATTCACCCTTGCTGAGGTGAACAGGTCAGGAAGGGGAAGGCTTGATGTCCCATTAAGGTGGATGGTGAAGAGCAAGTAACTGGTCTCACTTTTTCATTGCTGGAAACAGTTTTTTTGTAAACAGGGTTCACAGAACAGCAGCACATTCATTATCGAGTGACATCTGGATTTTAGCAGCAACAAAACCTGTTTCTAAGACAAGATACAGAAACGGTTAAGAGGCCGGAACAAAGAGCTTATTTTTTTCAGATGAACGCTCTGCCCATAAGGATGTAGAGCTCCTTGTGAACACATATTGTTGCACCTTTTGACTCAATGCATTATGAATTTTTTGTTGCATTCTGGCTCAGCTTCAGCAGGAGCTGAGGACATTCTTACCTAAAATAGACTATTGCATGGTGGTGGTTCGAGCACTGGACATGTGAGAACTTGGCTTAAGTTGCTTTAGGTAGAGAATGGGGCTCAATCTGATTGTCCTGCTTGTGAAGTTTTTGCATAAAGTAGGCAGAAGTGTTCAATTTCCTGCTATGTTTTAAGTGAAGATCCAGGCAGCAGTGGCATTTCTTATGACATCTGGTCTTTCTGGTGTGTGTTGTATATCTGTATGTGGGTAAGTATGTATATATATGTCCCTATCTATCTATCTATCAATTTCTCTTGCTCACCAGTGAAAATGCTTATGGCATAGAGAGAGGGAAACATCTTCACTCCTGGACTTCGGTGCTGGTCTGTCCATTGCTGTCAAAACCAGGCTGTTCAGGACATGTCCAGAATTAGACTATTCCAATGTACAGGGAACGTCAAGATGAAAAAGGAACCAAGGCAGCTGTGTGGCTATGCAGCAGCTGCAAAGTTTTGTATTGTTGATCAAGCCTTTGATGCCATTGCTAATGATTCCTCACCCTAACAGGCCTGACTGCTCCCAGGCATCAGTTCCTTGAGCTGTTCCACGTTATAGAATTCCATCTGTCTCACCTAGGTAGAGATTTTTCTGAACTTACATACCTACATCCTATTTTGGATTAGCTATAGATATTGCACTGAAAAAAAAAATGCAGTTTCACTTTATTAAACCATTTTAGAAGGGAATTAAGAGCAACAACATAATACATTTCAGAAGAATATACTGGATTACATTTTCAGGTTGCATAAAATGGTCCTACTTAGCTTTAGCAGAATTAATCCAGCTACCAACAATTATGAAAAATGACAGCTTGTAACATTAAAAATAGGATAGGATTTCATTTAATTAAAAATGACAAAGAATGCTAATGACCATATTTGGATTGATTTTTCAGCTATTGATTACATATTTTTCTAAAAATTCACACTTTTCCTCAGTTTGATTATGGATTTACTCCAATATCAATGCTATTGATGTGCCAGCACTCAGTCTATTTAAGTAAAAGTGCATAATCATTCTAAAAAGGGAAAATTGTTGTGGGTGTTAACATAACTGCCCTAAAAAAATACATTTGGTTTTGATGGTGTTGTAAATTTGAGAAATGAAAATGCCCACATTTTAAAATTTGATTGTGTAAACAAGATCTACAGCACTTTATGGTGTATAGATCAAGCTGAAATTTGCAAAGAACTGCAGATTCCCTGACACAGAGTAATGAGAAGGCTGCTGTTTTGCAGCTAGCAGTAGCCAAAATTTCACACAATCTTTGTAACTGACTGCCCCTTCAGGCAATACTTTTTCAAAATGTACAGAAGTGCCATTTCAGCTTTACTTTATGGGGTAAGCGTGACGTCCAGTGCCTAATCAAATTTGGTTAATTGGAAACATTATCCCAATGGATCTGACCTAGGCTTTGGCTCCTATTTAAAGGTGATATCCTGGCTTTGAATCAGGTTTCAACTGCTTGTTGAACTCAGCACTTGTGTAATTGTTGCCTAATTGCATTTTTTTTAAGCGAAGTAGATATTTACAGTGGTCTACATCCTCTCATGCTCTTCCTATTAGCTTTAGAAATTGCCCAGCCAACAAACTATGAAAAAACACTACAGAATGACCCAGAAAGAGGTAGTCCTAAAATATCTTTCTAGTCACACTTGCTAACCGTGGCCAACTGCAAATACCTAAAATGTATTCAAGTAGAAGACATGGCCTAGTCAGCAAGGGACAACAGCAATAGGAAGGCTTCAATAATGATTTGTTATAACTTTTGCTTGATGTTACATTTCAGGGACCCCAGGGAGTGTTCCCTTGAAGTTCCTAATATGAAAATAGGATGAGAAAAAAAAGAGAAAAGGGACCCATTTTTAAATGCTGTGGTTTAACAGGTAGAATTTGTACTCTTCAAGCAGCTGAGAGATCTCAAAGGGAGGACCTTGAGTAGGTATCCAGGATGACTTTAGGTAAAGGGAATTTCTTCATTTTCAATGTGGTTAATACAGCAAAGACTGACATGTCATTTCATTTACAACTATATATTCCCGTAATGAGTAGCAAGCTGGAAAAAATGACTCTGAAAAATAAGTAAAGCTGATGCAGAAGAGATCATCTATAAGATGATAACACAGCTAAGTGTTATATTGAAAATATTGATGAAGCAGAGGATACAGTGTATGACTAAAAGTTAAAAATGAATGTCTTAAAAGGCCTGAGCATGTTATGTCAAGGCCAATTTATCTATTACAGACACACAGGTAATACATAATCGCATCTCCTCAAGAGCTTACAGGCTAAAAATCCAAATATGGGATACTGGTGGCCATGTGCAACTGTCCCCAGATTTCACTGAGACAAAACACTCACCAGGTGCTCATCTGCTTGCCCGTGAAGAGAGAAACCACTGCAGGCTGTGGAATCTTGCTGGATTTCTCGAGCGATCAGAAAAAAAAAACCTACTAAGACTTTCCACCTACAGTAGGAATTCCATTCCTTTTGTAGTCCATCTAAAGATGGGCTTTAATTCCTAATTTCTTGCAAAAAAACTGAGGAGATTTCAACTTCATTTGAACAAAGAGGACACAAACACTGATATAGACTGTGGCAAATGTGCAAATCTGGTGATATGAGCACACTGTCTACAAACAGCATAGGGTACTGGAAATGCAGGTACTTAGAACCATAAAATAAGACTTTACCAAAAGTTAATCTAGTTAGGATTCTGCCTAGGGAATTAAATTATTTAGATTAATTCTGGGATATGCTATGTAATGCCCCAAATCTCAAAGGAAAAAAAAGAAAATGAAGCAAAAGATGAGAAAGCACTGATGCTAGAAGATTTTTATAGACAATGGGAAGAATGTCAGTGCTTAATAAAAGCTTGAAGTCATCAATTAATGGTCAATGATCAATGAGATTAAAAACATTTTTTAGCATTAAAAGCAACAAAATTAACCTGAAGGCAGGCATAGTTTCATCAAAAAGAGTGAGATAATAAGCAGTTACACATTAATATTCAACAGCTGTTTTGAGTCTATATTTGGAAATAGCAAGCGTCAGTGCCTTGTGACGTTGGGGTAAAATTAAGAAAAAATTACTATCTCTTTTAAAGATGGATGTGAGAGAGCACCTGCTAAAATTAAGCATTTTAAAATCAGCAGACTTGGAAACTAGTAATCCAAGAGAATGAGCTACAGAAGGAGTGTTCTTACATTAGTTTATAATAAATCTTCAAAATCAGGAAAAAATTCCAAAGAAGTGAAAGAATGTCAATGCAAGTCAAATTGTTATCATTAGAAAGATTGGCCCATAAAACAGCCTGTGACTGATTCCCAGTAAAATAATGGGATCGTTAATTTGGAACTATCATCAATAAAAACCTGAAGGCTTATAAATATAATAATACCTATCACGGTCTCTTCATGGAAATCATATCTTATGTGGTTTTGTTATGCTTTTTTTTGGTCAGAATTATAGCTCTGAGTGATAAAAGTAATTTTATTCTTGGAAAGTATTCTCTAAGGTATTTAACATATTATCATGTAAAGTTACCACCCTTGCACTATATAAAAGAAAGAATCAAAACTTGGTGTTTAATATGGGGATATTCTTCCAAATATCAGTTCATTGTTACCTGTGTTCATGAAAGGTCTGACCTGGAGACCATTGTAGTTAACCATTGACAGCCATCAAATAAAACCATTTCTATACACTCTTAGCTCAATATTGCAATTTAAAAAAAAACCCACAAAATGAATATGATTCTTTACCATTTATTAAGGGATATGTTAACTAAAAGTCAGGAGGCATTCTTTTTTATGGTGAGACTAGTATAAGAATTCCAGAGGAAGGAGAACATGTGGACATTTGAGGGAGTTCAAAGGAGAGACAAAAAATTGATCCAAGGACCTAAAGAAATCCTGATGATGGAAATTTTAAGAAACTGAGTCTATTCATTTCATCAGTGAGAAATCTGAGAAGTGGGTTTGATCAATGTGTAGGTTTAAAGAAATGTAAAAGGAAATATGGAAAGACATGTGACAGTTGTAGTCTTGTTGATCTTGAAGATGAAAACTAATGAGCTTATCTAGTCAGAACATGAAGTTAGGAAGTTCAGCTTAGTAGTTTCCCTTCTAGTAATAGCAATGAAGCACCTGACAGACTATGAAGAAAGTGATTGATGCACTATTGTTGCTAATCTTTATAACAAAGTTAAATTTCTTTTGCAAAGGCAAATCTCAGAAGTCTCTACTTTCTGTGAAATCAGGAGCTCAGAGGAGGCAGTCACAGTGGTCTCCTATATTTTATGAATCTATAAAAGCTAAATAAAGGCTGAGCGTACCAGGACTTAGGCATACATCTAAGTGTTTTCATCATGTGGAACCACTCTCAGAAAGCGAAATCTTTTTGCCAGCTGAGCCCTCCTGCTAGAGATGGCTTCAGTGACACTGAGCATTGTTATATTATTATGCATGAAGCTCCATTTCTATTCTGAAGACTCAAGAATGACTGAAGAAAGTGGTGTGATGGGCAGTATCTGCTTTATTTCTTTGTTATTGTGCATTTGATATTTTGTATTCTTTAAAAAGGATGTGCTGGGCAGCAGAGAGAGGGATGGTGCTCCTTGTCTTGTCCCAGGTGCTGTGCTTTGGGCGATGAGGGGTTTTCTGGCTGGTGAGGGGAGATTGCACTTCACCTGAGGGCAGCTGATCATGCAGAGCTCTAAGAAGCTTTGGGAGTGCAGGGTAAGTCTGAGATGTCCAGCAAATCAGTAGCCTTTGAAGCTGCCTAGAAATGCAAAGAACAGGCACAAAGAGAGGCCTAGGAATGACAGAAGGATGCTTTTCCTAAGGGCCTAGAGGGGATAGTGCAGAGTTTACTGCAACCCCGGGAGCCGTTGAAAGGGTGCTGGCTACAGAGCAAGGCTGGAAGAAAGCACTACCTCCTTCCACCCAGCCCTTCCTACAGTGCTGGATTAGAAGGAATTAATTTACAACTTCCATTTTTCTTACTCTGAATGTTCTTTATTATAAAAAGAAAATCTTGTTTATGCTTTAATAAAATCTGGCTCTTGAGGATCAAGAGTTTTTTGGTGCACTCCCTTCAAACAAAAGGCATGGGCAGGGCCACTCCACATCTCTGGAGGCTCCAGACCTTGTCACAAGGAAATCTCGCACAACAGACACAGTCCAAATGCTCTGTTTGGAATCTGTCAGCAGGACAGCGCTCTGGACTAATCTGTTTCTCTAGATGTCTGTCGCGTGGGAAAGCATCAATCCCTACTCAGAAATTTCTGTTGACATCAACTCCAAAAGGATTAGGAGGAAAGGATGGAGGGAAAGAATTGCAAATATTGTCTTCTTGATACAGGGCAGGACATCACCACTATCAGATGACTACCTACTGCAGATTTCCCTCAAAGGATCTTGTAATATTTTTCCAAAAGTTCCTGCTGTTTCTTTTCTCCACTTAGCCCAGATTTGGCCCTGCACAGTTCTGTGTTTTTACTGAAATTGCATTTTACATTAATTTTTTAAAACAACTGTCTAGAAACTCTGGAATTACAGTAAAACCAGTCCAGCAATTCAATGTGAGCAATGTCTTCCCTTTAGGACTTACTCTTATATTGTGATATCATCGAATCAACATTTGTAAAAGAACAGCTACCAAGCAGAAAAGTTGATGCCATGGATAATTTTCAGAAGTGTTTTGCAATTTTAAAATTATATCAGCCAAGAATAGACAACAGCAGTTACAACACGTCAAAAAACTTTGATATGGCAGAAGTCAAAGACTGGAAGGCAATCCGCGTAGATCTGGTCATAACCCCCTTTGAGCAATATGCGTATGCTCTGTTGGGCTGGACAGGCTCCAGGGTAAGTAACCACAACAGTCTACGTTTTCTTAGCATCGCTAACCTATTTTTGCTGTTGCAGGACCATTCAGAGTTCATGGATTTTAAAAAAATGTTCCTTCTCTCCACACATCACATTTCATGCTGTCATCAACCCATGATCATAGGTTGGAGTTGATGAACTCATCACTGACATTTATGGATGTCTCTGGAGGAGTTAACATCTATTTTCCTCGAACTTAGTGTTTAGGTTCATGGACTGAAGAGCTAGATTTTCAGTCAGTTGCGTTGTCTTTTTACATCATACTAGTGTTAACAAGCAGTTTAAATGGTTACTGAGTAGAGAGATGATTTGGAAAGTATCACAGAATTTTACAGGAAATTAAACATTTGAAGAAGAGATGTTCTGAATTGGAACTTAATTTGTTTCATAGGAAATTGAAAACAATTTGACATCTTTCTTTTTGGATTAGAGAAAATGTTTTCTTTCAGTTGTATTTTAATTGAATGTTTTAAATTGTAAAACATTGGAAAATTTTGAAATTTACACAATAGTTTTGAACTAGAATAAAATATGTTTTGATTGACATTTTAATAAGTTAAGAAAACTTGATAGCTACTTTCACAATAGACACTGTAGTCAGTGGGTATAATATAAAATAGTACAATATTTTCAAAATAAAAAAATCTATCTAAATGCAAACTCAAAACTCAAATGATTAATCTCTTTCCAGACAGAATTATTTTTTAATCTGTTCTACATGCTTGTCTTCTGATGTTCATTTTCTTAGGGAGTGATTACATGGTATAATGGAGAGCTCCTGAGCCTCCTCTGAACGATCTTTTTGATGTGCTAGAAGCAGTACAGGTGCATTGCCACTCTGTTCTACTCAGGTTAATTGGAAGCAGGGAGTTTTAGACCAGGCAAAATGCAGCAATTGATGTATTCTCCTGCTGAGCTGATGAGTTACTTCAGTCACTTTTCTGTTTTGAGATAATAAAATGTATTTATTTGGACCTTGGATTAAGTCCTGCAGACTTCGGGGTCCTTCTCATCCTGGAAATGTTTGGCTACTTAAAAGCCCCTCTCCCAACTCTGTGGGTGTCTACACTAAAAATGCACTTTGTGAGGCCCTTTAGTTGAGTAGGTAATGACTTCATCTTTCTCTGCCTCCCTCAGCTCCTACACCCTGTTGAGATAGTTCACCACACAGACTGTGGGAGCCCATCATAGGCTGTACATAAGATTACTTTCTCATACAGTACCCAACTATTCTCACAACAACCAACTGAAATGATGGACCATTGCCTATCAAAACATTGTCCTTTCAGATGGTCCATTTTTTCAGCCTATTGTCTTTTAATAGAGGTAATTTTTACATGTTCGTTTATTATTTGGCTTGGTGTTGCAGTTCTTATACAAAGGATAACAATTTTGATCTGCCAGAATTGCTCATATTTGCTATATCTTTTACAGCAATTTGGACGTGATTTGCGGAGGTACGCTACTCATGAAAGGAAGATGATATTGGATAACCATGCCTTATATGACAGGAGAAAGGTATTGTTTATTCTCAGAAATAAAGCTATCGTGTTTTTATTTTGGAGTATGCATTTTCAGTTTATTTTTGATATTCAAGTATAGAAAATATTTTAGCTTGTTTCTCTATCTACTATGTGGTAAAACAGTCCCACCTTCACAAGATTTTGTTTCATTGACAGAGCTTGATTAAATCTGAACAGGTAAATCCAGAAATCTTTTTTGGCACTGCTGAAGTAATTTCTGAAATTTAACAAGAAACATACATTAGACAATGGTGTTTGGAAGGAATTGTGCGACCTTCACAAAACTGAGAATAACTCATTTGCAAGTATTTGAAAAAACTATTTTACTGTCCTGTTTCAGAATGAAAGGTCATTTCTGTGTCACAGGCACAGTTTCAACAAGGATTGTGCTGACATTTCAAAGGAGAAGGGATATTGAGTGGTACAGGCTCAACTAGAAGGCCTAAGGAAGTTTTTGTAGGGTATGATACCAAATGGAGATCCGGGATCATCCTGCTTTTAAAGTCCTCATTCAGAAGGCTATATGGAGTTCTGTTTAGTCAAGCTTGCTAGTTTTGGTAGTAATTGGTAGCATTTCTGGTCTAAATGCTCTTGGCTACAGTTATTCTGATCTCTGCATTTATCTGGCTTAATGTCTGTATTTGTATTAGACCATTTTAATAATAAGCAAAAATCAATATTGAAGATGTTTATTGATGTCATTATAGGGGAAGGCAAAAATACCATGTCAAGATTTTACATTAATCTTTCCTGTACGTTCCTTGTAGGACAGAGACTGCTTTTAGCATCTCTACTTACATGCAGCATTGTCTCATTGTTTGTTTGGGAGACGAAGCAGTGATTTAAACTCTCACTCCATTTCAGCTGTCTCCATATGTGCTTGTCAGGCTCAGATGCTATAGCATCCTCAGTTCACGTAGAAACCTGGGGAAATGATCAGGCTAATGATCCATTTAGTCAAATATCCTGTCTCCAACAATTGTCAATACTAGATGCTTCAGAAGAAAATATAAAATCGCATAATAGATAAATATGCTATCAAATGTCTAAGGGGGGATGTTCCTTCACGAACTCAGGGATGATGTCAGTGTCTTTCTGCCTGTCTTTTACATTTTGAAAACTTTCAAAATATAAACTGCCTCAACATAATATAGCAAATGTTATTATCTGCAAGTTAATACATGCTCTGTTAAATAGCTTCTTGGGTGTAACAGATAACTGCACTAGAGAAATACAAAGAATTTAAGAAATGCCAGTGTATTTTTTGTGTGCAGAAAACTTTGCCTGCCTGGTGTACAAGTATATATCATTAAATCTACTTCTTTTACCCAGAACCCTGATGCATTCAGTGATACAATTTGGACACTGTTCATTCATGAACAGCATCAATCAGTATTATGTTTTCTTTATTGTGTTTAGGCTTTATATCTGACGTACCATTCAAATCCTTCTGGGAAAGGACATGTGCGTTTCCATGTGAATTTCACTGGACTACCCAGGATGTTTCACAGATAAATGATGAGTTTATCTTCACAGTGCCCTCTGGGAAGAAAGATGCTCTTGTCTTCCCAAATTTTCGAGTAAAGAACTGAGACAGAGAAAGATTTAAGGCCCTAAAAATCCATTGCAGTTTAGCCTGAATTTTCTCCTGTTGAGTATCTGCCTCAGGACTTTGAAAAATACATAGAATTATGTATATATCCATGACATGTTTCCCAAAGCCATCAGCTGTAGCTGTAACTGAATTTCCAGACCTTCTACATGTCAACTTACATTTCCTCACTGCACTGCCCAAAAACAAAGAAAAAGAATTAGTGGGAGGACTGAGAAACAAGATTTAAATTTTTTTCCTTATTACTTATTATGATGCAGGAATTCTATGAAAAGGGCAAGAAAAAAAAAAACCCAAAGCTTTCAGGGCAAATTTCAACTTAATCTAGGACTTCCATATATCAAATGAATGACGTGAATGGATCAAATGTCCCTTTCTGCTGGGGACTTTGTTTGCTTTCAAATGTTTCCCCCCCAAACCAATGTCTAAGTCTCCCTTTTTTCATTTAATCCCAGACACAGCCAGTTTACTTCCAAATTTTATTTTCTGCTGCAATACACAGACGTACTACAGATTTCAAAACAAGAAGTCATGACAAGTCTGTTGACACAGCAGAATACTGTTCTTGTCTCTGCTGCATTCTCAGAAATAGCTAAATTACATTAGCTGAAATTTTCCACAAAGAAAGAAAATTCTAAGGCAGATATGCAATATGAAAAATTTCAGACTAGGCAGCACTGAAGTTATAATCTAATTAAAACAGGGTCTTTTTTCAAGTAGTGCCATTCAAACAAGAAGCAGGGAGACACTCCCCACGCCCCCACCCCCCTGCTTCTAAGTATTCTACTATTTATAATCTAATGGGTTAAATAATTAAAATAATTTTTTTCTTATTTTTAACTTTGCAATTTTGTATTAAGTTATTCCCATAAAGGACATTTTGAACAAAAAGCCTTCCACACTGCCACCCAGTGTGTAATAAAGTCAAGAATGTGCATAATACAGCAATGGTGTCTGTAACTGTGAAATTTGAGATGATGACCCATAGCGGAAGAGGAGAAGTTTGCAGTACGTTGTGTGGCTGCCAAGGTTGATTAATTTTTAGGG
Organism: Calonectris borealis; assembly: GCF_964195595.1. Taxonomy (NCBI): domain Eukaryota; kingdom Metazoa; phylum Chordata; class Aves; order Procellariiformes; family Procellariidae; genus Calonectris; species Calonectris borealis. The sequence goes on from NC_134318.1 coordinate 26,987,425, forward strand.
TTATCAGGTTAGCAAGCTTAAAATCAGTGATGAAAACAATTAGTGACTTTAGTGCTATTTCAGAGAACATATACCCAAATTGTGAGATGTTTAGAGGTTTTTTTTTCTTAATTTAATTATGAAGACTAGAGAATCTTCTTTACTGTAATTCTAGTGCTTTTATTTAGAAACCATTTGACTAGGGGGGAACACTAAAAACATGGATGTTTTACCTGTACCCTCTCTTAAATTTAGATTGGAACACGAACATATGTATTTCATAAGGACATTTTTCTTTGTGGTAGGAAATCTTCCTTTCTCAAAGGAAAGCTTTCCCCAAGATAAAAACAATCAGGAAGCAGATATCCATGTGCAAGCTGCTCAAGATCCCTCAACACAACCCTAATTAAGGTTAATTAGGCACCATAGGTAAAAACTGAATCACATCTTTTCCATTTTTGTTTGCTGAAGAGAGGTTACCTGATGTCATTGGCTCTGTCCAGGCAGGCAAACTTTCATGCACGACTCTGTAAGAGTCACTGGGGTATAATTCAGGAGCTGGGCCAAATCCTTTCTCCTTCATTCTTCTTTTATTACTCTGTGTGTTTACAGCAAAAGGGATAGAAACGTCAGGCAGAGTCAAACTAATTCTCGATCCTGATGAAGACCAAATCCTTTCTTCGAAAACACTTGCCTGTCATCATTTAAAATTTTGCAAGCTGATATAAGAATTTAATAAACCATGCTATAGCAAATATACTTTGATTTTTTTTTTTTAATGGAATGTAACAGTGCCTGTAAGAGAGCGTCTTTCATTATAAAAGACAACAGTTTCCTGGTTTGCTCTGCATTCCAATATATAATTTGGTATACTTTATTCTTCTACATTAATATTTATCAGCCCTTTGGCACTGAGGCTTCCACTGTGGCCCACTGCCTGAAATGTCATGCATGTCAGAGAATCCCAGATTCCAGCGTTCAAGGGGTTGCATCAGGAGAGATTCCTGGTTACTTTAATGTATTTCCGAAGGGATTCTGACAGGAATAGGCAGCGTTAACACAGAAGTTAGGAATCAATTACATAGCTTTGCAGAGGGGAACAAAAGGAACAGATATTTCCTCAAGGGACTCGTTACAAAGTTACACTGTGAAATTATTCCTCAGCCTTGATTTTTTTTTTTTCCTAGGGTGAATCTTTTTCAGATATATTTGTGGGTTTTGGAAAACAGTGTGCAACTATCAAACTAATGATTTTTTCAGTTCTGTAATAAAAAGGACATTTTGTAGGTCTTCCTTTGGTAGGAAAACTGTGACAACAGGAATTGAAAATTTACTGCCAATGATCTATCAATGATCTTTTTTTTCATAAAAAGATGAGTGGATGTCCAAATCTGTGCCTCTTTAGAACTGTGTCCTAAAGCTATGGAAATCAGCACTTGTATATACCAACTTGAAGTATGAAGTTTCTGTGATTTACATCAGCTGGAGATCAAACCTTACAATGATTCCCACAGTTATGGAATGAAGGAGTTCGTTGATCACCCATGAGGAAGAAAGAGAAATTGTATATTCCCCGAGTCTCATAATATTATTATTGCTGTTACACTGGTTACAAATGGCATGACACATTTATGAACCAGGCCAATAAAATTCTCATTGTAAAACTTCCCTGATTCATGAATGAACAATATACTCTCTAAGTAGAACTGCTTTTGCAAAGACAAATTTCATTTTTCTGTGTGAACCATAAGTCAGATCAGCTGAACAATAGGCTCTTCCTTAGAAAAATTAAGGTCTTTAAACTGGAAACCATGGCATCAGTGGTTGGTTTTGCACCCCTCCGTGTTGGGTTGGGGGTCATTTATCCCTTAACCCACTATAAAGAATTTTTAACATGCATTGTGTCTAGGCTTAATCAGGAGCTAATGAGAGTGTAAGCACTGACCTCTGTTATGTATTTATGTAACATGGTCATCAGTTCACTGTCTGAACTGCAGTTTTTAGTCTGCATGTATATATACAGTTTGCCACATACTGAGATTTGAAGGTCACTTTCTTTGCAATGATTACAAGTTTGTGATGTACTAGAGCAGTCATTAGCAAGTTTTGACAACATCCTGACAGCTTTTTAACTGGGTGAAATGGAGAGAGATCTAGTGGATCTAACTAAAGACGATACAGCTCTAAACCCTGTTTTATTTTTGAAGACCTGTCTTTAAGCTGAATAACTATCATCTGCTTGCATGAGAATGAAATAAATGTGGGATTTACTTTTACTTTAATGTTTTATTATTTTTAAAGTGATTTTTAAAGTGGCTGAATAACCACAGGCTTTCTATTCTTAAAGGAGTAGCTGTCCTTGAAGTACGAGTGCTTCTCCCCTTTTATAGTGTCAGCAACCTGGAATAAGATTCAGGAACTGCAAAGGTGGTTGGTTGCTCCTTTACCAACCAAAGGTGCTGTTAGCTACAGCGGAGTGTCCTTGTCATGCACAAGGGCACTGCGGAGAGTGTCTGGAGCTGGGCTCTGTGCTATTGGATTTTTGCACTCTTCACCAAGTGGGTGGGTAAGACTTAATGTGGAATGACTGTTCTTCCATGATATGGCTCTCAGACTCAAGTTTGTGGTTTTCTTCAGTAAGAATATTATTTAAGGAAAAACTTCCTCCTTCTCCAGAATATGAAATGCTACTGTCCAGTCAGCTTATAAACTTAACTTATAAACTTAATCTTTAACTTTGAAGTTTGCTCCACCATAAATATAACATCTTATTATCTGTCTGTACTCTTCATGCCTTTACTTTGCCTCTATGATTAATCTCATCCAAGTCTCCATTTCTTCTTAATTTGACATTGTTTCATTCAGTTTTGTAGACTCCAACAGTTTTGTAGACTCCAATGTTGCTGCCTACTTTCTCCTGGGTACTATTAACACCACTTCAAAATCCAGGGAATGACTGTAAAAAGGGTGGCTACAACTTAGTGCTGTAAAATGTCAGTTTAGAAGTTACTTTCCTTACCCTAGTATTGAAAGGATCCAATAGGCTCTTGTGAGTTACCCAAAGAGCTGCTGTAGCTCTGGAAGACATAACCTATGTCTTTCTGCTGAAATTAAAATTAACCAGTTTAAAATATAGCTTAGATTCCAGACTGTAAGCACTAAAATGAAATTCAAGTCCAAAAATTTCATCATCAAGAAAAGCTGTGTTTTTAATTTAAGCTGATTTTGTTTTAACTTCTGTTATTCTGACATTCGCTGTTAGCTGCTCTTTGGCATTGCTGCAAAACCTTTTTGTTGCTTGTTACCCTTAAAATTCCATGGGAATATAAATATGTTGGATTCCTTTTTTTTTCCTGACTCTGTGTCCCTGGATGTTATCTGAGGTTGCAGCTTGCAATTCATAAATACCAGACTGTTGTGATCCTGTTCTTCCTCATGGCTCATCCATTTGAAGATCCAATTCAGATACCCAATCTTTGTTATAAACAGCTGTAGATTTGCTGCAGTCTGGCTCGTTAAAGCTCTCTCTGCTCTCTCTGGTTCTCTATGTGTAGTCACTGGATATAAAAGGTCCTTCTTCAGCTTCCAAAAAACCTCACATACCTGGTTGTTAAGACACAATGCCTGCCACTGGTATCTGAAGTTTTACACTTCAGATGTACACACTGTTTACATTGATGGTTGTGAAGACAGCTGTCCCACAAACTTCCATTCCTGTTGAGGAAACACAGCCTACATAACTGTTAGCATTTAAAGGAAAGGTTGAATGAGGAGGCTGAAAATAATGTGACATTTTGTCAGTTTGATTCTTCAGGGTTGTGCACTGTCCAAGCTCTGAACTGGGAAATGTCTTAAGTGCACAGCCAAATCACCCTGAGATTTATGTGTAAAATTTTGCACATACTGCCAGTATTTTGGCTCAACAGAGAAAGCAATCAAGAACAGCTGTTAACATGTGTGGAAGGCATTCGTATGCAGACTGGAAAAAACGTCTGGAGATGACCTACTCTATTTTGCCTTTTCTTACTCTGCAGTACATCCGTTCTTGCCTGGTACATATGTCTTGGATCACTTTGTAACAGGGTGTTGTGTCAGGCTGGTAGACTGATGTGATTACAGTCAGCCAAAGGATCACATACCTAGGGTTCAGACATGTGACATCGGAGGGCATATTAAAAAAATTTTTAGGTTTTCATGTTCTCTGAATATTTTCTGATCCCTCTTTTAATCCTGATTTGGCTTGTGAAGAGGCAACATGAGAAGGAACAAAGCATTTTGACATTTCGAATGAAGTGAGCTGAAGAGATCACATACATTGTTGTAAAATGGCCTGAGGAAGGAGGATGGTCCAGAGGTTTGACTACTAGCTTGCAACTTGGGTCCCAGTGTGGCCAAACTTTCTTTGTAGTTTTAAGCAAGTCATTTAACCTTCCTTGATCCCACTTCCCAACAGTAAAACCTAATTCCCGCAATGCAAAGGTACAGTAAGGATAAGTAGTTAACCACTGTGGCAAAAACTAGTTCAGTTTAATGAAGGATTTTATCACTCAGCGTTTTGCCTTTCCTTATAACTGGGAGAAAGAACAAATGTTTAATGAAGAATTTTGATCATTCAAAATTTGCTTGTTCTCTTAATCAGAGGGAAAGTCAAATTGTTGACACTTTCTGCAAAGGGAAATGCTTTTTGAATCTCAGCTTTGGAAACAATCCACAGGTCAGACTGTTCCAAACCTCCAAAGCTCAGACAGCTCTTGGGGCTGCAAGCTCTGAGGCACTTGCCTTGGCTGGTTGCTCCAGGCTCGTGGAGCCAATAAGCTCTGGGGACCCTGGCTCTGATGTAATTGAAATGACTTATTTGAACTCAGGCTCCCAATAGCCTGTCAAGCAAGTTGTTGAGAAGATGGGCAAGCTCGCAGGAGCTCAAATAGGCTTAGATTTTTAAAAGTAAACTAGATTCTACTGGATTTTTTTTTAGGGCAATATTTTGATAACTACATCATTTTTATGGAACACCCAGGTTTCACTGAGTAGGAAAATTCCAACAAAACAAAATTCATTAGTGTTTTGCTGAATAGATCTGTTCACAAGGCAGTGGGATATTATGTTTGTGTGACTATACATGTGTTAAGTAGAAATACTGTTCCCTAGAACTGTCTTTTCTCTGGGAATTCCAGGAAGTTGCATTCCAGTGATTCTCAGCCAGCAGCATCCATATATCGTGTTTCTCTGTAGAGCTTGGTGTGAGGATGCCCCAAACTTAAGTACAGAAGATGCTTCTGAAAGATCTACTGTGCTATGCAAAGCCCAGCCCTACCACTTATACCATGGGTAAATTTGAGTTTTTAAAATGCAGGATTTATCAACCTTTTTTACTATTACTTCCGAACTAAACTCCCTTATCTCAATTAATTTAAAACTAGTACCATTACCAAATACTTCAGAACTCATATTGTCAGAAAATAAGCTGCTTTTTGGTTGTTTTTACATTTTGGTAAGTATTTGGAACTATTCCTTGTAGCTGCAGTAAAGAAGGATATTTAAAACTTCCCCACTGTACTTCACACAGTTGCAGCTGTGGTGGGATTCCTATTGCTCTTTCCTTTCATTCAAGATATATTCACTATTCTTGATGTGGTTTGCTGCTTAGCAGTTACTCAGAGCCAAAGAGCCTGGCAGAAGTCTGCTGTATTCAGTGCCTGAGCTGGAATCATTTCCCATGTCATAGGAGAAGACTCTGCATAAAACAGGAACTAGTTTCAACTGCTCCGTGCCAGAAGTTCTCGATGATGTATTTCCTCAAATCGTTATCTTTTGAGTACATAAGCGAGCATGTGGGAGTTAGTTAGGCTGAATGAGAGGTGGGATGGGCTAGATGCATTAAGCTGCTGCAGCTACTTTTCTCTATTCCTCTTTCGTGGCGGGAGATTTCTAGGGATGGCATGTGGAACAGCTTCATGTCTGGATCATGGCCATGTAGAAAGTGTCTCTTTCCTGCAGCTTTATCACACCACTACCCAACAGAGATCCTCAGTCTGGTTGTGGGATCCGAGGGTTGGATTTGTCTTGTAGATTTAGATTTTTATCTTACATAAACCCATATGTTTTCACAATAATATTCCAGAAAATAACTTTTAAGTCCAATTATTACTTTATGCAGTTCAAGGCAGCAAAATGAAGCGATGTAAATAATTAGCATTACTTTTTTTTGTAAAAGAGTAGCTGGAGTTTCTAGGGTATAATAGATTGATTAAATTATTAGCATATGAATGTTCTTGCACTAACACTGTAGGTTGTTGGGTTTTTGTAAGAGGAAGGTCACAAGCTCAATGTTATTTTGAAGAGTCATTGGAGCAGAAAGCAGTTATTAGTTTTATGTCCTGTGAAAATTTAAGATGGGAAATAGGTGCCTTAATGTTTTCTACTGTTAAAGAAATATTGGAAAAAAATATGACACTCTCTGCAGAAGACTGTATATGATTGATGATGATTTTGCATTTAAAAACCATGGTGTGAATTTGAATGGCATTAAATGTTATTTAGTTGTTGAACAGCAAGAGAGGTGGTTTATATAACTACTCTGAATAGTAAATTCACGAGATGCTCTGAAAACTTCATAATGGGACCCAGCTTTGCAAAACATTAAGTGCTGTACAGTTACAGTGGAAATAGTAAAACCCTATGTGCCGAACTTTTTTTTAAGAGAATATTTAGTTTTCCTTGGGAAACCAGTATAAGCATGAAAGTGGAAATTTATCCTGGGATTTCTTCCACACTGTGAAGATCACTATTGCACAGTCTTTAATCACTTGCCTGCAGAAAGCATTTCTATTTAGGAAAATCCTTAACCGACTCTTCAGGCAGGGCTTGCTTGCCCTGTCTGTCTTTGCATGTGTCTGTAAAGCCAAATGAAGGTGTGATTGCAGCCCGGGTAAATGACTATTATATGCCTGTAATGTTTTGATGAGCTGGCTCAAGGGTGTATGTAAGTTTTCTGAGTTCTGCTACTACTCATCTTTTGCCCAAGTAGTTGCTTCACAGACAACCGCAGTGTGTGCAGCAGGCAGCCCCTCCAGTCACGCCTGGCAACATACTTGAAGTTCTAGCCTCCCCCATGACATTCAAATTTTTCTCTGGCTGAGTCTAAGTCCATGTTGCTGGCATGCCACTTAGCCAGCAATTTATTTTGAAATAAGTCTTACCTGACAGTGACCACATTGGTCGGAGAAGTTATGTTTGTGTGGTGGCTTGGCTTAGAGGATGGAAACAGCTCTGAGGAAGCCAGACTGATTGCAGATGGCTGGGTTGTTACCTGCACTTGCCAGAACTTTGTAAACAGGTCTCCTAATAAAAAGCCAGCTTTGTTTTCCAAGCATTGATTCTTTTCTGTCACTATCCAATACGTTATTTCTCAAAAACATGTATCACTGGGAAGAAAAGCTGGCTATGATTCTATACCCTCATTTTATTACATAAATATGTGTAATATTCACACGTGTTTAACTGTGTGTTCAACAGTTATGGTCTCAAAATCAGTTTTCTTGTGTCATCTGAGAACCTTCACTGCACTCTACCTTTCACTGAAAAAACATGCCTGCAGAAGTTTACTTGCACAGTTAAAGAGACATTTTTTTAAGATTCTTTAAAAACTGGATGTTATAGTCTTATTTTGGCAGATGCTGCTCTAAAACTATGAAGTTTTAATAGTGAGACAGTCAGCCTTGAGAATATCTTGATGAATTAAACATGCTGCAGCTGCAGAGTTTGCTTTAGATGTCTGCAATAATGACTGGATTAAAGCTAAAGTAAACATAAAGATCCAAAGTTTATAAAATTGATTTCCAATGTGATCAGTTGTTCACACAATCATTACTACAATTATACACTGAGTCATTGTAAACAGATGCACATACTTTCATTTACATTCCAATTCTTCTCTCTCACTCTCAGGAAAGTAGAAATTGCATATGTGATTTGGGGGGTTTGTTCTTTTTGCACCTGGTCTATTTTTAAAAGAATGAAATATAAATTCTTTTAAAAGAATGAAAATAATCTACTTTTCTTACCTCTTGGTAAATTAAAAAATGATTATGCGTTTTCTTCCAAAGTGTGCTTTTTCCCAGTGTTCTCTTAGCAATTTAAGTGTTTCACATATAGCAGATGATAGTTCATTTTTACAAAGTCTGCATATAATTCATGTACATATTTAGCTACATTTAATCCCTTTGTAATAGCAAGCTGTATATCTAACACAAAGATAAATGTACCTAGTTGTTGTTTCCTTGCTCGGTGTGTTTTCTGAACAGTTCAGTGAAACCTGTATTGCTAATGAAAAGAGAGAGCTCTCAAAATGCATAAGTAGGTGCAGATCCAAAATATTTTGATTATACTTTTTTATTCATTTTAATTCCTAGGGCAGTACAGAGCCAACCATTTTCAAATGTTTTAATTCAATTATTCAGTCAGTATGCTTGGGTAAGTTATTGAATGTGGGGAAGGTAACATAGTCTCAGATTTTCTGTTAAAAGAAAAAAGAAATCAATTGAGAAGAAGCTAGGTGGAGAGGAAGCTGGAAAAGGAAATAGCCAAGAGCCAGAGTGGAAAATGGGGTACAGAGTGGGAGTGAGAATGGGAAGCCTGTGGTGGATATACAGATTTGATAAGGAAGTGCAGGTGGCTGGACACAGCGATGGGGAATGGAAAGGGTATACTTGATTCGCAGCTACATTGTGGAAAAGAATCTGGGTTGGTTGAAGAGACTGAGCTGAAGAGGGGCACAAAAAAAGAATGACTGGGGAGAGATATGAGTGGAAGTTTGATGGACTAAAAAATAAACTAAATTCATTAGGCTAATGCTCTAAGCTGGCAACAAGAAATAGGTAAACTTTCAATTGCCCCAAATAACTAAGCAAACCATGTTTATCTCACTTACCCTGGATATGGCATGAGTGGAGCCTGAAGTTACATTAGAAATCTGAGGGGAGAGATCAAGGCTACAACGTAGTATAGGGAAGTGAGGAAGAGAGGGAGCTAGAGCAGATACAGATTGTAAAAGCTCAACTTGCTAAGGCTGATTGATCCCACATTGGCCTGCAACCCCAGATAGTTGTCAGTGCTGTCAGCAAATACTTGTTAGTCCTGTGGCACAGTATATTTCTTGCCTAGTGAAAAAAAGCTTAAGTATGTTACAGGGACTGAAGGAAGCAGTATTTCATTGAAGAAAAAGAAGTTTCTATGCATATAATACATAGGAAAACTGAATTAAGGTTAAAATACAATCAGCCACATTCTGGGATTTCTTAAATTGCAGGTCTTTGATTCTGCAATCTCAATAATGTTCTTTTGAAGTAGTTTGTTTATAATAATCCCATGTGAATTACACTCAACTGTGTTTCATAAAATACAGGATTCTGCATTTTTCTTGTTTCATTCATTCATATGAAGCTTTATAAAGAAAAATATAATAAGCCAACTTAACAATGTTTGACAAGCTACAGCTACTGTAAATAACATAGACTTAAAGCAAAACAGAAGTATAGCTAAAGCAGACAGGGGAGTAATCCCTGTTAATCTTTTTGGTGACTTTGTGATAGGACACAGATTGTCTGAGAACTACAGAGGGCAATAAGTTTTTGTTCTGTTTTTGTTTACAACACTGTGCTATTTAACATGTTTTAGTTTTTGCCTGGGTTGTCAGATAGGAAGTTCCAAGTTTCTCTTCACTTTGTGTGCCCAAAACCGAAAACATATTCTTGTAGTCTGCATGGTAATGTATTATATTCTTTATTTATTGTGGAATGTTTTTAATTATTAAAATTGTAATGGGAGATTGGATGCATAACTATGTAGTGTTTTGCAACAAAGTAACCACACATCTATCATTTTAAATGGAGAATAATTCCATTTTATGCAAGCATGGTCTTGCTTACAAACTACATTTCAGCAAATAAAAAAGTGCTCGTTCAGTTAGGTCAACAGATAATACTAAAGTTTTAAAATATTTTACTTTTGAAAGTGTCAGCTCTTCAGCATTGGTCTTCTTTCTCCTTCATCAAAGTTTCTTGGAATAAGTACTTTGCATGTAGAAAGCTTGCAGACATTTTGTTACTTCATGTTATGAAGTAGTTAATAGGATAACTGCCTAGAATATCCTAACATTAGCCTGATTATTTTATTTTACTCGGTGAATCTAGTTTTTATTGTTCAGAAATTTAATATGAATAAACCTGTAACTAGAGTTAGAGAATAGTTGTAAGAGAAATATTCAAGTATGGTATTTCTGATTAAAAGCACAGGACAAGTCCAATGGTAAAATGAAATGAGAATTTATGATGCTGGCTTCTATTACCTTCAAAAACTATTCATGCCCAGAATTATTAGAATAAATTCCACTGCACTATTTTGCATCAATACCATTACACATGATTTTGCCTGAGGGTATTGAGTCAATGGGTAATGCTTGTAATACTGCTTTTTCAATCATGGTTTGTTATAATGTCATTTCAAAGAGTCATTTTTTTCTCTCTGATTTATTTATCATCTTATTTGTAGCTGGATTAGGAACAGATTAGTTTTTATTTTAAAGCAGGCAGGGTGATGTGAATACTATTACAGAAAATACCAGTTAAACATGAAAATTACATTTGGAGATAATATAATGTCAGAGGCACTTCAGGTTATTTGCTACTGAAAACTGTTGTGATACCATCAAAGGGAAAATGTGGTGTCTACGCAGTGCTGCGGAATATTATTATTGAACTTGATGAAATACTTTACATTTCTAGCACAAATTGTTCTTCAGCATTTATGTTCTATAATTATCATGAAATTGTACTGTTGACAGTGTCATTCATAAACATAGCATAAATATTTAGCAAAATGTCTAATTACAAGCAAAGCAAAAATCACCAACACCCAGTCTTAAAACAAAACCTCTCCAAAAAAAACAAACAAGAAAAGATTGGGAAAAACAAGGAGTGAAAAACACCTGAAAGTTGTTGGTTGTATTGTTTAGGAAAGTACTAGAAGATAGATGCTCAGATATTATAGCAATCCACAAAATGTAAAAAATGTCTGTTGGCCATAATGAAGATTAATACTACTCAGAGTAAAATATACTAATGGATAATTACTATACAATTCCTTAGGACTTGATTCTGTCATGTTTTTTCATCAAGCACTGTCTTATTCTGAGAACGTTGTCTCACTGACTAGTGATGGAATAAGATGCTGTCCCTCTCAGGCTGGTTAGCAGTATGAATATCAGGACCATGGAGAAGTTTCATTTTTCCATTACTTTTGGCAGCGTTCATACTACACAAGATAATACTTGAATACAATTATTTGACCTTTTTTATAATGATAGGATTGTATGCATTTTTATCTGGAAATTGCTTTACTTAGACTTTTTTCTTTTTTTTTTTTCCTTCCTCAATTCCCTCCCCTCTCTCGCCATAAAATCATTTAGCTCTCTGTGAAAGTTACTGATTACAGTGATTCTTGTTAGCACTTTGTCTACCCTAATGAGTCAGCTAATGATTTCAGAGAAGTAGCCACCATTTTATGGATTGATGTTACATTGTATTCCCATACTTTCATTGTAGATTGAAGGCACTCAACCTCATACTGCTCAGCGTATCGGAGGAATTTATGGATCTTCTGTAGCACTTTCTCTACACTTGGTTTACACAATTGTGGGTCTGTAACTGGTGTAACATTGCAAAGCTATTTGCTGTACTGAAGCTCTGAGCAGATTTATGTTTTCCACCAAAGATGTACATCATTCATTCTTGTAAAGTTAACAGTAGCATAGAGAAGGAAGAGAAAATAGCTGGCTTCCTGATCGGTGTTTGCAAAGTATGCCTTCATCTTGGTCATTACAAGTCAGTAAAGAGGGAGTGGAGCTGGCTGCAATGCTGAAGGTAGGCTGCATGGCAGAAATGACAGACCTGAATGACAGATGGAAATCCTGGTGCAGGGGCTGCATAAGTACATGGATTGAGGTGGCGCACATCCAGCTGTTTAAAGAAAATAGAATCATAGTCCCTATGGGTAAACATTGATATCGCCAAATTCTGCTACTGAAGTCAGTAATTTTTAAGTGTTGACGGCAGCACTGGGCTCCTGTTAGTTATTTTAGTGAAAATCTCTATATACTACCACGTGTATTCCTTTTTGACATATAGCATATAAATAAAATCACAGCCCACTGTCTTGGTTACGGTGATGCTCAATGACTCAAATTCTACATGGTAAGGATAGAAAACAGCATGGAGCTAGATATTCAGAGAAGATTTTAAAGAAATATGCTTGAGAGAGGCTAGCTTTCACTCACATCTCTTATATTATTATAAATCATACTAATCAAGTAATGTTGCTTGTCTTTAGGTTAGTAAATTCAAATATAGACAAAAGCACATGGTTATAACCTGAGCAAAATGCTTCTTTTCTTTGAAATCTGTTCCTTTCTACTGCTACGGAGAGTTACCATGCATTTTCTCATAGGTTTCTTCAAACCTTGTGGCTTATACCCTTCACAGCTATTAGCTGGCCCAGTTAATGCACAAGCTCTGTCTGCAAGAAATCATTCCAGAAAGTGATTGCCTTTGATAATGGGGAAGGTGGAAATATCTTTTTGCGAGTAAACAAGTTTTGAACAGGAAGTGGTTGAAACACTTAAATTTTGCAGCATCCTTCCTCACCCTCCCTTGCAGCTGCTATTTTTGCTGAGTCACTTTGCAGGCACCTTCCTCTCAGAAACCCACTCTCTCGGAAACCATTAAGATAAAACAAAAACAGGTTTATGTTTTTTATTCAATCTGCTGCAGGGCTTTATTAAGACCCAAAGAAGTTTATCTAGACAATTGCTTTTCCCTCACCTTCTCTTTCCATTACTTTGTATTCTAGGCGTCCTTTCGTTCTTGCTTTTTGGCTGGCTGGTCGTTGGAGTAAATTTGTTGTGTGGTTCTGTAAATTTGGTTGGAGTAAAATGTTCTGAGTCATTTTATTAGAGATTTGAGTCTGAGTTAACACCTACCTGAAAAAACAATTCAGACATGTCTGAACTAAAATTCCACTGAAAATTTCTTTTCACTATTTTCTTCGGTTTTACCTCCCTGACTTGTTATATGTGTTGCCCTTATTCTCCATATGAAAGTGCTGAACTGCAGAAGCTCATCAACATGTTCAGCGTTGTAAGAAGTGTTAGCACAGGAGGCACCATTAGGAGGTCATGTCAAGTCAATCGTTCAGTAACACTCTCCTCCATCCTGTTTTTTCGTCTTTTGCTAGTTTGTTACTGACATCCTCACTTTTGTCCTTCTCTCCTCCTTTATTTTTTACTTATTTTTAGAAAATGTTACTATCATCTCCATATTTATGATTCCAGGATAAACCTAATTGAAGTTGATGGAGATCAAGAATATAATCAACTCAAAGTGTTTATTTTGGGACTTGCAATAACTTAATTGTCAATAAATAGAACGTCCAACTAGTTGTGCCATGGAGTGAATTTGGATAATTTTTCATCAATCAGTCTGTATAATCTGATTACCTCTCTTCCGAGTGACCTTTCTGAGAGAAGATGTAAGTGTGTAGCTGAAACAGAGCATATGTTCTCCCTGTCTGTCTTGTCTTCTCTCGGGCTTTCCTGACTTGGTTTCTTTGACAGTGGTCCTTGTACTTGTCACATCCAAGAATTCCTAGACATCTGCATTCAGTGCATTCAGTGGTTGACTTTTTGTTGGAAAAATATGCTTTCCTTGCCAGAGGTTGGCTTTTCTGTGTTTTCTCAGTGTTTTCAAGTTTTCTTTTGGTTGTGAGCTAATGGAGATGTTCAGGATAGTGAGGCAGAGCAGGCTTTCCAGGTGAAAACCAGCAGCGAACTTGCATGATTTCATAAGGCTTGTTTGCTAAGGTTCACCAGAAATCAATGCAGCTCACTGTACTCAAATGAAAATGCCTGTAACATTGGACTGTCTTTAATTTTGCACTGAGAACTTACTTTTCTCCTCTTACTGAAGTTGTGTACTGTCAGTCACAGGAACTAACATTTAAATCTCGAAAATAGGAAGCAACTGAAATTATATTGATATAAACCATTACGTGTATGCCTAAGGACTTTTAACTTCCAGTTGAAAAAATCCATGCAGCTGAATTGAATTATTGAATCATATGAACTTCTTCATATAAAATTGAGCCAGAAAGATGCATGTTTTTCTAATGTAATAATTTTTTTGCAAAATTTTAACAGCTAAGATAACAACATATTGTTTGCTTTCTGCCCTCTTTCTTCCTTCTTTTTTTCTTACCTTTCAGGTAGATCTCATTTCTGTTTTTAGAGAATTTTGTAGTGCAAGCCCCAAAACTCTTTTCCTTGCAATTCTGATCATACAATAAATGAAAATGTGACAAGTTCAAGCTTCCAAATGTCTGTTTATTTCTTTTCTCCTCAGTCTTTCATGGGTTAGAAGAAGCTGCTTGAGGCTATTTTCACATATTACATTTAATAATCATACATCAAGAAACAGTTTTATGTACTACTGCTACCTTGTTAGAAAAATTTCACCAATGGTTGATTTAGCATTTATAGAAATTCCCCCATAAAAGTGACAGTTGTTTGCACCTATTCCAATTTGTTTGTTTTATTTCTAATTATTGTTATGTCTAACATTTGCACAGATGATAAATAATTTAATGCTATACCCATTTATTGTCAGAATCTTGCTCTGAACTCAATAAAATATGAACATTGAGTACAGAAGATAGGTGCAGCCAATCTAAGAATTGCAGGAAATGTTACAACAAAAAGACTTCAATGTATTGTTTTGTGGACACATGATTGTGCAGACATTTTTGATGCAACGACCAGACTCCCTTGTCTTGCTAAATATCTTCAGCACCATATGCAGGAGTTTAGGTAAATATAATCTAAAAATCATAAATCATAAAATAATGAAATATATACCTACATTGTAAGGTATACATTATAAAAGGCTGATTTATTAAAAGTAGCATCTTCCTAAAAGTTTCTGCAGTATTGGTGTGACCTGTGTCCAGCATTGGTGCATCAACACTTGTTCTAGCAAAAATGGCCCAGTGGCAGAGAACACATAGGGTAACGCTCAGGTCAGGTAAACATACGTGAACATTCCCACAGCTAATCATGTGGAAAGTATTTGCTACTTGATGGATGACTTATGTTTCTGCCTTCACAATACTTTCTGTAAGCTCATTTTATTCATTTAATTAACAGCTGTTTATATTTTTTACAGGGTATAAATGTTATTTGAGCAAATGGAATCAGAGAAAAAGGGAGTGTGAGCAGTTTAATAGCTTTGCACCCTTAATCTAATAAGCCATCTTAGTATATTCTGTAAATTGTAGGTCTTTGGTGTTATGGCGCACTGCTTCACTGAATGCAGTGGCCTTTCATATATAGAGAAGTGCTTTCACATCTTGGAAGCTATTGCTAGCAATGTAAGTAGCATCATCTCTGCATTAGTCCCAAGTATCTTTAATTAAAAATCTTTAATTGACTTGGCATAAGTCATGACATGTGAAGATGTCACTAAAGTGACAAATACATATGTAAGATAAATTTAAGGTGCATTATGGTATCTTTTACTACGGTTGATTAAGCAAGTCCTGTTGTTACCATCATTCATCTACAATTGACTCTACCCACAAAACTTGTTTTTAGAATGGACTCTGTCCAAGTACAATGAACAGTTACGTTCCAAGTTTGCAAATGACAGTCTGTCCTCTTCTTTTCTGTTGTTCATTTATCATTGTCATGCTTACTGCCACTGTAATAATTCCAGACATATAAAGTGCTTGGTATTTATCATTCAGTATACTGGAAATACTACAAACTTAGATATGATCATATTTCCATTATATCTCCATATTAATAATTTTAAAAGGAAAGCAAAGATTAAGGTAATTAAACTGATGTGAATAGATGTCACACGTGAAACACCATATAAAAATTAGTGAGAGAAGACCAAAATCAAGTGAGAAAATCCCTAACTACCCTACATAAGAGTTTGCCATTTTAAAGCATGCAACATCATCAAGATACAAAGAAAAGGTTAGAATATATGTGTATGTTAATGACATTCCCAGATACTTGTCTAGAAGCAAAGCTGTATCAGTTTTGTAATTTGTTAACAAGATACTGTTGGCAGTATTCTGTGTCATCCACCCCACCCCATCCCCCGCCCAATTTATTTGATGAAACAGTATGTCAGAAGGAGTCCAGACAGACCTTAATGATTATGGCTCTTCAGGGTCTTTTGCAAAAGGAGGGAGGGTGCCTCCTACACAATGTCATAGTTTTCCAAAGGATAATGAAATCCACTGGAGTATGACTGCATTCTTTCTGAATTACAGCTGTAGAACAAATAAAAGTCAGCTCCATGAACAGGGTAGGAAAAATGGGATATGGAAGGAAATTCTTTGGTCTTTGAAAGGGCACGATTTTGCTACGACTTATTCAAGATACTCAAATAATGTATAAAGTAGAGTTGGGCCAGTAATCATCTAGGAAACTTCATAGTTAATTCCAGTTTCTCAGCTAATACCAAGCATGATAAGGATTTAAAGAAAGAAATGAATCAAATTTCCACCATATGTCTCATCTTCAGAACGTGGGTTGCACGTGTACATATGTTGTACATACAAACCTGGAGTATTTTGCTCTCCAGCAGATTCTGCTGGTTCAAAACCATTAAATCCCATTTCATCAATGATACTGTCTACGTGGTCCTACTGGCTTTTATTTTGAGGTACGTGTGTTCAAACTAACTTCCTAAGTTCATCTTGAGATGGGGAAAATAGTAATGAATGCCACAGTGACAGGTTGAGAGTTATTATAGTATTACTCAATTACAATAGATTACTCAATTTGGTATTTTGCAACGCGCTATTATTACCAAGCGATTTGGTAATAAAAAGCAGGGTATCAGTCTACTTGGAATCTGATTAAATGTGTGCTTTTCAAGAAGGCTGAGTTAATATTGATGTAGAGCATGAGCAGACTTGGTTTCAGGAACTTTGTACACAAATCTCACAGAGCAGTTGTGGGCAGAGCAACTCTCTTGAGTGAGCAACCTCAGCAAAGTATTGTTTTGTTCAATGCAGTCCCAGGAGGCTGCTATCACTGCAGTATTTTTCCTTCCTGACCAAACAGTGGAAAGGAAGATGGATGGCAAGTGTGGGCTGGGTGTCTAACCAGTATAGTTTCATTTCAACAGCCTGAAGGGTTTATCTAGGCTCATCGAAAGTACAGGTTGCTTAATACATTAACAGTGCATATCCAGTGGCCTAAATTTTCATATAAAACCAAGATCCTTTGTGTTATGAAAATAAAGAATTTGTGCACAGCAATTTCTAGTAATCTCTGATTTCTTGGGATCTTTTCTTCTGCGTCTTTACTGGACAAATTGCTAACCATATTTTCAGGTTTCCTATCTTGTTGCCTAGGGTCAACCTGCTTATGTTGCACTACTCAAGAAATATAGGTTAAAGAGACACATGGAGGTACTCCAAAAATGGAAGAGAAAAAGGGGTCTGATGTACTTTCTAGTGGATTCAACTTTTTCCAATTATTTAAATGACATATATACAAAATCAGTGAAATCAGTATTTGCCTCTCCAAAAGAAACATGTGCTGTTGGCTAATGCTGATTTATATAACTAAAACTAGAATTCCACTTTACTGAGTAATGGTTTTGTTTTGTTGGCTTTGTTGTGTTAAAATGTGAGATGAAACCAAGTGACAATAGTAGTATAACATCTGTTTGAACTTTGGCAGTGCTAGTTAGGATACCATCAAGCAGTGCTAGCTCTGTGCCTTCATTCTCTGCTTCTCTTTCATCAAAAGTATTATTGATCATTAATGCCAAAATGAAAAATAAGAGGTAGCAGTTCACATAAGAAAACATTTGGATGGCAGCTGTTCTACATTAGGTGTAGTTAATGGTCATGTTTGCAACCACAAATGTAATATTTACATCCATTGAAATAATAGAATTGATTAAATGGGATAAGAGCAGAGTGACACCAGCTGCTCCAGAGTATTGTTTTTTATAAGTTTGATTGATGTTGATTGGGCATGTCTTGGATGTGCTGAATATCAGTAGGAAGCTGAAAAAAAATTCACAACTGGGGAAGCAGTTCATTAATTCTCTTGAGCGAAAAGAAAAGAAAAAAGGAAGAAAGAACAGTAGTGAATGCAATAATCAAATTTGCATCACTGTATAAGCTCTGCATAGATTGACAAAGAAGCAAAATCATAGGTTATGATTAACATTAATGACACTTACATTGCTAAAGCAGTTGGCAGATATCAGCTAGAGATTCATTTAGAAACATGGCTTGTAGCTACTGAGAATGGTATTCAGCATCAGATACTTTGTATTGGAAATTTTCCCTGTCAAGCAAATGAAATGAGTTTTGCTTGCAGAAAAAAATAAAGTGACAGCACAAAAGAAATGGGATGCAATCTGGGGTCCCAGAGATATGAAGAGCTTCTATTAAAGAGTATCTATAACATCTGTCTACAAGTGCAAGATCTTTTTTCTTGTTTTACTTTTTTTGCAGTAATGTACGTGTATGGATTGCCCTCTCTTGTTCTTAGTAAAAGAAGTCCTCCCCTTCCCCCCCCCCCAATCCCTAAAATCCTGCCCTCCCAGGACATACTCTAGGACCAAAATATTCCCAGTATTGTTACCCAATGGGCAGTTATTTATCAATGTCTTCTTTCCTTTTCTTTTATTGTGTTCAGTATATTTTCTACCATTTTTTCTCGTCCTGTCTATATGAAAAAGGATCGATTTTCCCCTGGTCAATGCTTTTTGTAGGTTCCTTTTATTCTAGAATCTGACATTTGAAATTCCTAGGAAAAAGGAACATTATTTATCTATACTTTATAAGCAATCTTTGTACTGTCACACTACTTTGTACTGTCAGTTCATTATGGATATGTGATTGTTTTCAGCTTTTCATACTCCAGCAATACTCTGTAGTTGTCTGGGGCACTGTCCTGGAGTCTAAATATTCATATGCTAAGAACTTCATGGTGGAGGATAAAGTCCCTTAGAAAAACTGGAGACTGTTTTTACATTACAGGTGTCAAAGCAAAAAGGCATACCATGTTTGTCCTGTTTTGATTTTTTTAAAAAAAAAGTCCCTGAAGCAATGGGCCAAATTTCTGATATTGTGTGTTTGAATATGAAAATTATCTTATATAAGTGGAATTCATTATGGGAAAGTGTAAACAACTTCATATACCTTGTTAAATACTTTCACTGTGCTCTCTAGTAACAGATCTCTGATCCCTATGGAACATATCACTGCCTGAAATCAATGCCTTTATAGTAGAGCTTAATACAATGTCTACCGACCTCAGTGCGAAAGATACTATTTCAGTGGGTTTGGTTTGGGTAAAGTGCAGTTGATACACAACAGTTCTGCAAATGCAAATCTGGGCAATATAAATGCCAAAGAGTTAATGTGATAAGCAAGTAGCTTTCTGAGCATACCAAGGCACTATTTGTGAAGACTGCACTGTACATGTAGATACAGGACATTACAAAAATGGATACAATTTTAAAAGTTACTTTCTGATTTTGTAATATATTTTTATTAATATCACAGAACACATTACTTCATGTTGCCATAATTACCATTTACTAGAATTATTTGCCTACTAAGATTGTTTTTGTCTAGTTAAAGATGAACAGTCTCCAACTAAAATGTTCCATATCACTTCACTGTATAGCAATAATTTGCTAAGAAAGATAAATGATTTAGTAAGTTTAAATGGATTCAAGAGGATATCAGCCAGAACTGCTCTTAAATACCTACTTTGCTGGTTGGGAACTCTGGAAGAGCAGAATCAGAACCTCGGAAACACATATTCTGTCCTTTCTGTCCACCCAGGCTCAAGGGAACACTGATGGCCTCTGGCTCTATTCACTCAGGAGCATCTAACCTCTACCATTCAATTTAGTCTTCTTAACCTTTCTAGCATAGTTAAACTGGCTTTCATTCTTCTTTGTGGCACTGAAAAATAGCTATTAGTAAAGCTGCCAGCTTGACTACTCTGGCTGTTGGAGCTGAACGGTGTCAATGAAAGATTTTCTGTAGAGTTGGACTTATAACTTCAAATTTCAAATACCTCTACAATGAAATGGAATCAGGTTTCTAATTTGGTTGAATCCCTGGTAAAGTTTGAGTCCAGCTGACAGTTAATGTTACATTTCACTTTAGGGGTTAAATTCTTCATTATGCCTTAGCAAAACTGTGGCTCCTGGCAGGACTGAGATACGGATCAGAATGGGACTGATGGAGAATAACAATAAGCCAATGGGTACCAACTGATGAGGTGAATTTTACTGATGATGCACAAGCGTGATTTGGAGGCAGCATGAGGCTGCCCTGGGCTCAGCGGTTTTGCTTATTCTTTTTGGCTCATTGTTCTTTCTGCTTTCCTTCTGTTGATGCAGCAGCTTAGACAGCGTTATGTAGCCTTCACATGCTCTGGTGCCATGGAGCTTGGCCAAGCTGCATCCCCAAGTCTTTCCTACCAGTGTTGATCATTTTCTCTGCTGACTGATAAGTAACAGGGGGGTTGAAAGGAGAAGGATTGAAGTGTCAGTAACCAGAAGCAGGACCTACCTGTTCCAGTAATCTGCCTGGCTGCTGCTTTCCGAGTCCCTTGAGTTATGTAATCTCAATGGGAGTAAGAGACAGGGAAGCACCATCCAGATCTGGGAGTGAAGGAGAGCAAGAAAGAGAAAACAGAGGAAAAAGAAGGAAAATTTGTGAATCTCTGGTGCCAGAAGTTGTTCCACCATACCATGGGCCTGCTCTGATTTAGTTATGGACTCCTCTTCCTGACCCATTCTCGTGGGTATGCTGGGCAGCATAGCCCTCCTGCAGGCAGTGCTTGGCAGCTGAGAAAGCAGAAGTGTTGGCACAAATATTCCTAAACTTTATGGTAGTCAGAGATTTTCCCAGCAAAGTGGAATTCATCAGTGGGTAGTCCTCTAGACAGTTTCTCCTCTTTCACAGTAGAAAGTAAGTCTAGATGATTCTGAAACCTTAACCCTGAAGTTTTCATGACACTGGAGTTTGAGATTGTTCAGAGCTGAACAATTGATTGAGACTTAACTTCAAATGATTCAGGAACTGCTGAAATATTAAGTATTCTTTTTCAATAGAAATGAGTTCTTTCTTGCTTCCAAGCTCCTCTAAATGGTGAGGTTTCACTGTTTCAATATTAATGTACCTTAGTTCTTTTTTAATTAATATTGTACTTCAGTGATGAAAGGAATGCATAAGGCTATGTACTTTACTATATCAGTCATTTTAGGGGAGGTAGAGCTTGTGGGCAGTTCCTGTGCAAGAATACTATCCTGTGTTATCAGAAGCACAGATCTGAAAACACAAAACTGATTTTTAGTGTAAAACTTTCATTAAGGGAGAGAGAGAGAGTGTGTGTGTTTATGTGTGTGTAAAAAACCAATTGCAGTTGTTGATCCCTCATTTTCAGCTTGCTTTTCCAGATGGAATATTTTGTCTTTTCAGATAAGCCCTCTGTAAGTATTGGAATTTTGGAAAGCATTGATGCTTTTAATGCTTGGCTGTACATAATTAGTGTAACCATTGAATCAGCTTGAATGCATTTATAGAGAACATTACTATATTAATTTAAAAAACATTGATGATTTTATTAAGAAAGTCAAGCTATTGACCCTCATGGAAGGGAAACATAGGTTTTATTTGAGTTCTATTCCTAATACTTGTGCACAGAGTCTTGAAAAAGTAAATCAAAACAAAGAGTTGTAAACTAGTCATTAGAACTGAAAGTATCAAGCAGGACTAGAATTATTTTAAAATCTGTTTTCACATTTCAAGGTCAGCACACTGATGAAGACAATGTATTCTGTAGAGAATACAATGGGTAGAACTGTCAAAAATTAACTCCTTTCAAACAGCAAAAAACATAAATTGATATTTCCCTCTAACATTGTCGTGGTTTAACCCCAGCCAGCAACTAAATACTACACAGCCACTCGCTCACCCCCCGCTCCGGTCGGATGGGGGAGAGAATCGGGAGGGCAAAAGTGGGAAAACTCATGGGTTGAGATAAAAACAGTTTAATAATTGAAAGAAAACAAAGTAGAACAACAGTAACAACAACAACAGTAATAGAATATACAAGGCAGGCGATGCACAATGCAACTGCTCACTACCCGCTGACTGATGCCCAGCCTGTCCTCAGAGCCGCGAATCCCCCTTCCCAGACCATGCCTCCTAGGTTATATACTGAGCATGATGTCATATGGTATGGAATACCCTGTTGGCCAGTTGGGTCAGCTGTCCTGGTTATGCTCCCTCGTGCACCTGGCAGAGCATGGGAAGCCGAAAAGTCCTTGACCACTGTAAGCACTACTTAACAACAACTAAAGCATCAACGTGCCATCAACAATCCAAATTCTCATACCAAACCCAAAACACAGCACCACACCAGCTACTAGAAAGAAAATTAACTCTATCCCAGACAAAACCAGGACAAACATCCTTATTGACTTCCTTTTTTTTTAATTCTTTCACAGAGGATCTTTCTCAAAGCTGGAAGTGAGGAAGAAATCTTTGCACATCTTGGCTTGGATTATGTCGAACCATGGGAAAGAAATGCTTAAAATGGTTTGCCAGTGTATATTCATCAGTTGACAGCAATGGTCTTTCTGCCTATCTTCCAGTCTGATTCAGATATATATATTATATGCGTCTCTATGAAAACAAAAAAAATTTAAAAATATATTAGTTAGAAGCCATTATACATGCTGATGTTCCTAGAAAAGAAGAGTTTAAGTTTTTCCGAATCCTTTCCAGTCTTTTCTGGTTTAGTCTTTGAAGTTTCTACATGGGAGTGACAAGATAGAGCTTGGTTTGGGGGGAAAACTCGAAAATGGTGAGATTTTTGCTTGTGATAGACATTTAACATTCCTGTGAATAATACTTGCTTGTTAAAATACTGTCAGCTATGACAATACCTAAATAATACAAAATATTTGAGCTGAGTCCAAAAATTACTGAAATGCATGCTTATCTTTAACCGAATTTCTTAAGTATTTTACTGAATCCATATATAAAATTGCTGTTGTATATAGGGCTTAACGACCTAGGCAGTAATTAGTCTGGCAGTCTCAGCAAGTTGAGGGTTCAGTTGCAATATTTTTCCAGGTGGGGCATCACTCTACAAAAAACATAAACAAGTTGAGAATTCAGTGAGAGCTAAAAACATTTAACACAAAGGGATTTTGGAAAGTAAAAGTGGAATAACTCAGTAGCAATCTTCAATTGTGAGGAAAAAATACTATAAATTTGGAGTACTGATTCAGAGTAAAGAAGATTCAAGTGGTGATGTGATGGTCCTCGATTGGGAATTTGAATAATAACCTGCATGAAAACAACTGCTTTAACTGTCAGGCTGGTGGCTGCTCTGGGGTGAGAGCTTTTAATTGTCTGTGCTCAATTTAGATAGCCGGGAATTTATTTATTATAGATATATATGCATTGGAATGGAAGTTTACCTGAGCTGTTTGGCTATTGGCTGCTCTAGAATGGTATTTCCTCTTTTTGGTCAGAAATTAATCTTAGATGTGAGAGACTTTCTGATAAAAGTAATCCTATGAGATATTTTGGTTTCAGAAAACTTCCAGGTAGCTCTTCTGAATGTAATGATAATGAAGAATTTGTAATACATTTATGCTTTAATGAACAAGGGCATTTAGTCCTTTAGTACATGAAGTTACTTACTGACCATTCATTTGTCATTTGTAGAATAAAGGTGATTAAGAACACCAAGACTGGTCACATAATTTTCTTTCTTAAAAGCCTGAGCTTTTTTTCCCTGTTACGGCTGATTTCACGTCTTGGCATGACAGGGGGAGAACGGCAGTGACAGGGCCATGCACAACAATTATTATTACCAGTAGTTGCTTCCCATATTCAAACAATGGCAATATTCCACAGCAACGTAGACTTGAAGTTTCTACACATGCATAAAATATGCCAAGGTTTAGAAATGTAGTGCTTAACTACAGGATGAATGACTTAAAGTGCAAGTGCCAAAGCTATTGCTGATAAGAGAAAATTAAATAGGAACTTCTGAGAAGCTGCTTCCCCAAAGGATGATTTTGTTAGTACCGTAGACAGAATAGTACAAGTCTTAACAAAACTTCCAATGTACTGTTTTATTGCAACCACCTCTTTCTGGTTGTTAAAATAGGTAGTAGCTGTATTTTTGTGAAATGTATTCATTCATTATTGTGGTTAGATTCAGTACTATAAAAACACTTTGAAAATATCAGTTCACATTAAATTATATTTATTTGTTGCCCAGATCTCTTAGGATACAGCTTATGCATCCCACTTTCTATGTCCTCTACTGTATTAATGAAAAATACTCTCATTCAGTTTTATGCTTTTATTCGCCAGGGTAAAATGTCACAGGATCAGGCCCAAAAGTGATTGTAGGAAAATGAAGCCTATTTCTGAACAAAGGATCAGGCTTTGCTACAAGGACCTCATTCAATAAACACACCCATCTAGCTCACAGGTAGTGGGGAGATTTCCTAAGCTTTAGCAAACAACCTGAAACAAAAGCTAGACAGGAATGGCTTTATCAGACATCCTGCAAGAAATGCATGCTATGCTATGAATCCGTTCTATAATTTGTGATAATCCTAATTTTATAGTACAAGCAATTTAAATTCTGTAATTTAAACCTAGTTTGATGCTATTTGTAGAAATGTAGCAAGACTTTTTTTTACAGACATAGTTACATGACAGTTTGGATACTGGGCAAAAGTATGCTGATTTTGTTTACTTGTTCCATTCAACTGAAGAATGAACTTTTAAGAGGACTGCATCGCATAACTATTCTAAAACCTCAGTCAGAGACGTAGAAAAATGTGATAACAGCATAGAGTTTTAACGTTGCCTATGCCAATAAACCCATTCCTTTTAAGTGCAGTTTTGCTAACTGAGCTGAAAATATAACACTACTTTCTAAATTGCTCTAACTAGAAAGGACTGGAATTATTGTGCTGCTTCCTACTTTATTGTGCTGATATATGATTCTCTGTGTTTTGCATCAGGATGCTGACACTTAAGTAGCAATGACATTTTTCAGTCCTACTGGAAGAGAACAAAAGCTACAGTACCTTATCTAAATATACTTACTACTTAGCCAACATTTATCAGAAATTATACATTCCGGTTGTGCTGTTTCTGCATACTTCGAGCCACAGTGGAAATATGAAACATTCTGATTTCCACATAAAGAAATGTACGAAATTCATAACTCTCACCTTGCCTGCCTATGCATCACTTATAATTATACCACTTGTGGGGGAGAAGATACCAAACACAAGTTCTGTTAATTCCTTCAAGATTGGAAGAAAACAGCATATCACTTCATTCTTTTCTTTCTCTTAGTTTTTCTGAACTTTTTTTAGAATATATTTTACAGAGAGTGAAAAACAGGATTACTTACTGGATCAAGTATTATAAAAAATTACAGAATTGTTAAATGAGGGATTAGATTAAACAGAAGGTCAGATTAGATGACCAGAATGGTTTGACTATGAAGAAGATAGCTTCTTTATGAACACCTCCACTAAACAAGCTGGTACCCCAGTCACTATCATAGCTACTGTATACAGGATGATCCCTGGTAGCACTAGCCAAACTCATTGTGCATGCAATGGCAGAGCCAGGGAAGCATAAACTCAGTTTTTAGTAAACAAACTCTGAATCATAACATAATGCTTCTGGCATTGATTAAATTTAGTCCTACAATTCTGAGCCCTGTAATGATTTCAGTTGTTCTTGATGGTGCTAGTCGACTGAGATTATAATTAGAAAAGATAGAAATCATATGGGAGAACTGGGATGGAACAGGTTAAAGGAAAGAAAATCTTTATCAGTTGAGCATATCTGGATCCATGAGAGTACTGAAAACTCCCTCCAGTGTGGTGGAACTGTTGGAGTCAATGGTAATGAGCTTCTGAACTCATGAAGGACAGGTGAGGCCTGGGGGCCTGGAAAAGGGCAAACACTTGTAAAAAGAATAGACCGGTGTTTATAATAGGAGGAAGGGAAGAGAGAAGTTCAGCTCAGTGCACTTAATATCTCCTAAATTGCTAGAAAGATTAATAGACTTTATTTTTAAAGCACCTAGAGAAAAATAAAGTGGTAAGTTATTGGTAATTTTGTTAATTAATATTTGTTAATCAGAAACAAATCATACCAAACTAATTCAGTTGTTAAGTCCCTAGAGGCTGATGTTTAAAAAGTCTGTCCCTCCTCCCCTGCTTCTATGCCAAGGCAATTTGGCAAGTAGTAAGAGGAGAAGGATCATTGGTTTTATAAGCATCTATATATTAACCCTCTAAAAATTGACCAGTGACTCTATCTCTGGGAAAAACAGGTAAAATTTAAAAAGAAAACCACTGTATTTCTTTCATAGTTTGTGGTAATTTGTGATTTGTCAAATACCCCAGATAATGTTTTCCAATGACAAACGTGGTATAACATATGTTGTACTGGCAACACAATGTAGTCATTAAAAAACAAACAAACAAACAAACAAACCCAAATGCCCAATCATACAAATGCTTTGCTACAAATCTCTTCAGTCAAAAGCAATGAGATATATTTAGATTGGTGGGTAATAAACTGGTTAATGTCATCAGTGAATCTAGGTGGTATAACATACTAAAGGAAGAGCTTATTGTATCTACAAAACTCTACAAAATTGCAAATCCAGACAACCTAAATATTCATACTGCTGGCATTATAAACTTGAAGCCACACAGAATTTCTGGAAATTACTGGAAATCTGAGAACTGCTGCTATTTTACATAAATAACTCCAGAACTTTAAAAAGAAAACAAATCCAAAGATCTGCATACCTCATAATCTCCAAATGAAATGTATTTTCTATGGCTTATGGACAGAATTGTTTGGATTTCTCAGGTAAGGCCATCTTATGCCTTAGTATGCAAAGTATTCTTTCACTTGTTGAACTGTTTCTTTCTATGATAGAGTTTCCTTCAGCGACTGCAGTGAAAATAATCAAGTCCTGGGTCTAAAAGGTTAATTGAAGAAGTCACATAAACAAATGAAGACAGGGAGCTCTGAAAACCTTCCCTAGAGGTCAAGGTTCTGCTGGCATGGCTGTCAATCTAGCTAGGAGACAATGCTGCTTTTGCAAATGGCTTTGCCTTTAAGAGCCCAATAGGGGCCATATCCATAAAAATGTCATGTGTATGGCTATAGGTGAGACAGAGCTTCAGAGCTTTCCACTTCTGAATTCAGCTAATTAGCTGATTTCTGTCTGTATACACATAAAGCCTCCTTCTTTTTTTTTTTTTTTTAATATTTCATTTTACAAAGAGGACTAAGCAATCTTTGCCCCTGCTGTGTAGATACACTAAGTGCTTTTTAGTTTAATCAGGATGCATCAGCTGTAACTTGTTTTAGCTGATGATGCTCCTTAGGAAAAAAGATCAGTTCACAGTCATGGCTAGTATTCTCCCTTTAGGATCTAATTACTTAGGATGAACAGTCTTGTGCCTGTTCACAGCTTCTTTTGCATGATTTGTGGTATTACACATTAGGTCTGTCAAATTCTAACTCTGGATTTGGTCTATTTATTTCTAACTAAAAATTTGGATCTTTGAATGTGGAAATGAAATGCCTTCGGGTGTCCCGTATCTCTGCCATAATTCTACTGTGCATGTGTGGCCTCACATCTTGCTCAGGTGTCTACAAAGTGGGTTGCTCTAGGAATGCCTGCTCTTGATACTTATAATCCCAAATCTGTCTACATGGATCATTTATTCCACGTTTCCATTTCAGTTCCTCTTTCCTATATTCAACATTACAGTGATTTGAAGCTAGAATGTGATTCTGTGGTGGCTAAAATAAATGCCAGCTTAAGTGCTGAACATTAAAAACACGAACCTCACAAACAGTATTTATCAACTTCTATTTGTCCCTCATCTTCTCCCTGGTCTTTGCTTCTTTCAGTTTGCATCGTCATTTCCTTGTTTGAAGATTGATTGGAATGCAGTGAAAATGTACTTTGTGCCACCCTGGCCTAAGGTGCTTTGCTGAAGCCAAATATTCTCTGTTCTGGTATCACCTCATACAATGTCAAATCATAACTAGGAAAGACTTTCCTCCATGAATGCTGTTCAAACCCCTTCAGAATACTTAATTTAAAAATATATTTAATGACTTCTTCAATAAATGTGTATTATAGGCAACCCATAAAATCTAACACTATTTTTCACCTAATGCCTCCAAACAAATAGTATTCTCAAATACCACTGGAAATACAGACAATCCATATGATTTGCATTGTGGGGGCTACTGAACTACATATCCCAGAATCCCAAGTGCTTTGGGTAAATGTTATATTACTTCGCTGATCAAGGCCAATCATACCAGCTGGTGACTGACTATGGGGAGAGAGATCGCACGTTGGGTGAGTACGAAGGCTCCCAGTTTGCTGTGTTTTAGTAAGTAAGCACACTTATTTGAAAAACAAGCTACTTTTTTTTTTTTTAATTGTTGCAGGCATTTGATTCTAGTTTCTTTGTGACTGTGCGGAAAAAATAGTGCTACATGGTATATTTCCTTTTGTGTTGCATTCTTTCTAAAATCAACATTTTAATTTAAAGGGACTTTTGGAAATGGCGAAGCTTCCCAATTTCCTTGCCATTATTTTTGAAGTTATAAGGGAAAAACACTTATATGCAACCAACTCAGAAGCATTTCTATTAAATAAAGAAACCCTTTCTAGCAGGAGTAGCATTATTTCATGTATTTGTTGCTACATATACTATTTTATGTGTTTGTTGCTATATATACACACTATACCCAAATTAACCTAAGTTTTCTGTCAGCTTCAGTGTCTTTTTCTCTTCAGGAAGCTATGCATTAAGATATAATAGAAAATAGCAAGAAAAGTATCCATTTTTAAAGACTAGGTGATTTCTCTGCCAGGGGAAGTGTAGATTATATTCCAGAAATTGGTGGCTGCAACGTTGGGGAAAAAAGAGCAAATAATAAAAACCTTATCCCAGCACTTTAGAAGATAAAATAGTAATCTTTGTATATTTCTAACCACTAAAAGAGAGATGATTTGGAATTGTTTTCACAGCTGGGTAGAGAGGCTGAGGAGTTTACATAGCTTCAAAAATGGAACTTGACAAGGTTATGTAATTGTGTGACTAGGTAGGAGTGTTTCTGCAGCTGGAAACTATTGCTGATGATACAAGTCTGAAAGTGTTCAATTTTTGGTAGCCTAAGGATGGGCTGAAAGACCATATGATCCTGTGGATTCCGTAACTGTACTCTATGAATCCCACACTTCAATATGCAATGGCTAGGAAATTTTGCTTTTGCACTCCTCTGGAAACAAAAAGATCAAAGAGACATTGCTGAGCAGGATCTACTAGCTAGGATCTACTGCTTCTAGTGATCCTGAAATCCTTGTGTTTTGGTTTAAACTATATTATGATATGAGAGTTGATTTTCTATGTTTTAAACTAAAGTATGGTACCAGAGGTATAACTCAGTGCCTTTTGGTCTTTTGCACTACACTTTTAAGTGTGTTAAAGGCTGCTAGAAAGTATTTTTGTGTTGGCGGTACGTGAGTGGGAAGTGGTTGTTCTGGAAACCCTTCCAGACTAGTTGCAGGGCTGTAGCTGTTGCAGGGCACTTGACAAATGATTGATGATATAATTTGAATCTTTCATGATACCAACACTAAAAAAGAATCCAAATACCACAAATATCAGTATGTAACAGAATTACAGAGGCGATACAGATATTTCTCTCCTGTTCTGTCTCACCCCTTGCCCCAGGTTAGGTCTGACTTCATTAGGGGAAGAGGACGTGTATTGGGGAACTCCACTGTCAAATGCAGAACAAGTGCTGTCCTTCTACTCCTTGTTGAAGGGGCTTAAAACCCCTTTCTTTACCTACTTGCCTGAAGGACCCAGAGGTTCCCTTTGATCACATATGACCAGAAAGTGAGATATTGAACATCTTTAAGCAAATTTGTGTTGGATGCAAATAAACAGGGCCTAATGAACCATATATTTAAAAAATGATGCTGCAAGCCACTCTGGTGCATGTGTGTATGCAGGGAAAGATTTTCAAAAGCACCCAAGTGAGAAAGAGAGTGAATTTTTTTCACTGTGAATTTTAGTGACAGATGGCTGCTAAGACAATCCACACTAAATGATAAATGACTATACATTAAAGCCTACAAACTGCAAATAAACACAAAAAATGCCTCCAAGAAACATTTGAACTGAAGTTTAATGATTGTACAAAATTACTAGCAAATCAAGAATTACAAGCTGTTAAAAAGAAGAAAGGCTGAACATAAAATAAACATTCTTCTAACGTAAGGGAGGGATGGACACGTATGAAGACTAATCAGAGCTGTCAGTGATGAACTTAATATTACAATTATTCCAGTCCCTGAGAAATCAAAAGAAGAACCTCAATGAAATGTGGTAAATCCCCCCAGAACCAAGTACTTCTCATGCCCAATAATGTGGGTACAGACTAAATCCTGCAAAACCAAACTTTGATGTATAAGGTAGGACAAATTAGCTGCAGACAAATTGGCAAGAATAATGAAAATGAGTAATGATGAGCTATTACAAGTTACAAATTTTAAGATAAAGTTGTAATATTTGTAAAACAATAATGGAGGCCCATCTGAGAGCTGAAGTAAATTACATTAAATTAATAGAATTTAAGAAAAACAAATGACATAAAATGATAAACATTTATCTCAATGGGCTAGTTGTGACAAACCACTATTATGAGATATTATTTTTTACTGGTAGGAAAGGGGAACAGTCTCTTCAAAAGTATCCAGCTTCCAGATTCTATAATCTCAGCAATTCCTTATAAAAGAAGCAAGTAGCATTGACAGGTATTCTTATTGCAACAGGAGGAATTAATTGGAGAGTGTTTGTTTTAAGAAGTAAATCATGTTAAAAAGACACGTGAATTTTGTAAGCAAAGTGCAGAGAAAATAATTTTCTATGGGCAGAGATTTACCATATGAAAAGGGATACTGTCAAGGGTAATTCTTTCTTGTAACAAGACCTTCTATTCTTCACCAGAATCCCTCCAGACTAACTAGTGTAACTAGTGTATTGATACTAAAATCTAAACTACAGTATTGGCAAGAGCTAGGACTTGTTGAAATCTATTAGGTCTAGGGAGATTTTGATTGAAATAACCAGAAAATTGTAAATGTACTTTAGAAGACACTGGATCTGTATCAAGAGTGAAATGCATTCAATAGTTTGTATGCAAGGCCATGTTAAATGTGATTCAGACTGGATGAATAATTTGCATCACCATTTTAAGTTACACACCCATGACATATTTACTTTGGTTGTTTTTTTTCTTTCTCCAAAATTTTTCTCTTTTTTTCTCCAAACTGTTGCTTGTGTAGATGGGGAAAACTGCTCATTTTCCCTTTTTATCTCTTCAAAAAGATCACACAAACAGCCATATAATGTTGAGTACTAGCTGAATTTCACTGCAAATAGTTTATCTAAAAGCAGACAGAGAAGAGATAACATAATCTAAAATGATCAGGCTGATATATTAATCATAGGATGCCATCTGATTCTCTAAGGGAACAGAAGTTTAAGCCTAAAATTCTTAGCCTTTTATATATGTGATTGATATTCTTGCCGTTGTATGGATTTCTTATTGTAAAATGCAAAAGTCATGTTTTTAGCTTTTGGTCTTCATACAAAGCTGATCAAGAGGTATTATTAGGAATTGCAGTGCTACATCAGATCAGTGGTCTGGTGCTGTGTCTTTGATCTGGGTTGTTTCATAGTTTGTATAACACTTGCTTAACTCCTTAGTGCTTAATTAAACATGCCAGTCATTTCTGTGCAAAACCAAACAAACTGTGTAAAAACAAACAAATATTAAGACACCTAACAGCAGCATGGTGTTGGGCAATGATTGACTTAGATGTATGAGGAAATGTTTGCTCTCACCCAGCACAAACCAGACTCTTGGCTTCTGAATCAGGAGACCTGTTTCAGCTCACATTGTGCCGATTTTAAACTGATGAAAGGCTTATTGCCTTTAAAGAAGGTTGGGCTCATTTATGCCAGTGAAAGAACTGGATTACACTTGCAATGTCTGTGTGGGATGAAACTCATGGAAGAAAAAAGTAATCTGACAATAAGAAGTTTGTTTGAATCAAGAAAAATCTGTAATCATAGTCAGAAAGCAAGCAAGCAGAGAGTTCATTTATGTTAACTTATACCTTGGATACTGTAAAAACAAAATACCGTTGGGACCTGCATATATTATTTGATATATACCTTTTAGGAAGTTACTTAGCAGGGTATTCCAGATACTTCTTAAGCAGCATTCTAGATTCCAGGATACCAAAATAATGGAAAAAATAATGTAAGTTGAGAATAAAATCCAAAACAATGTAGGTTTAATTTTTTTTTATTTAGCAGGACCATCATCAAGCCCAAGAATAGTGAAGTTACTAACTTTATCTGGTAATACATTGTTCCACTTGCAGTTTATTTATGCCTGTGAGGACTTAATGAAATAATTTTATCAAGTTTTCTTTCTGAGAATATATTACTCAGAACTAGCTCATAGCTTAGAAAATTAGGAATTTTTACAAAAGTAATTCCATCTTTGAAGTTGAATATTTAACAACCACAAACAGGATAAGTATGCACAGGTCAAACAAATATAATAACAAAGTGTTATCTCTCTTGCCCCCCTTTTTTTATTCTTGTTTTTTGATCTTACCTTTAGGTAAGATAAATCTTACCTTTCTGTGCAACTGAGAAAAAAAAAAATGTTTCCCTGATTGTATTATCAAACTAATTGATTTTTACAAAGATGCTATGGCTATTAAAAATATCTTATCAAAACACAAAACTCAGTTTTTGGAATGCATTAGCATTCATGACTGATAATGCAAATGTGAATTATGTCACGGTACGCTCAATATACCATCTGCTCTAGAAAGAAAAACATCTGTTGGTAAATGTAAACTGTGGAGCTTATGCGGTATGCAATATGTTCAGATACTGTATGGAATAAATAAATTGGCTGTTGACAATCTATTGTGTTAGAAGCATTCAACTAGTTTCTTATGTTGAAAAGAGGAAGAGCTCAGCTGCAAGTATTTTTGAGATGGTAGAGGAAATTATTGTGTCATGTCCCATCCAGATGGCTTTTGCTGAAACCAGTCACTGACAGGCTGCTGCAATCATCTGCAGTTATGAGATGCTTTAACACAGCATGGACATAGATGAAGGTGCTCCTCTACAGTAGAAGTTTCTGTGCTTGAATTTTCATGATGGTGATGACACTGTAATTTGTGATATTGTTGGAATTGGCTGTATTTTCTGGCTTATAGGATGAAAATCATGAGCATGAAACATGTATATTCATATGTATGAATGATAAAGAAGACTGTTGCATCTTTAATAATGATAAATAGCATCAACACATGAATATAACTGTATATTTTCAATATGCTGCACTAATATAAAAATGGAAAATGGGCAGTATTTTTAGGATTCTAAGGGCCATGCTAGCCCTTATAAAATCTAATCTTATAAAATCTGAAATCTAGCCCTTTTAAAAGCTAATGTTGTTTTTTTTTTTCTGATTTAGAGTATCGTGTTTTCAGATTCATTTGTTCAATTGATTTTAAACGCTTAGACAAAGAAATTCCTTTTTTTTACAACTGAGTGGGACAGCTGAGGCAGAGGTGAAAGTCTCGGAACACCACTGTTCTGCATCCATATGCTGTCATAGAAAAGGGTAGCACCAACAGTACTTCAGAAATTTCCTTGACAGCTCTCCATCCATTCCTTGTCAGCTCATGGAAAGTACAAAGAGTTTTAAACGTATTTAACAAACTGCTAAGTATGCAGAAATGCATATTTGAACATATATCTAAAAAGGCAGAAAACTTTAAAAAATGTCAGGATTTTCGTTTCAGTTTAAACTTTTTTTTTTCCTCCACATTTTGAGAAGGAATTTATCATAATCTGTTGTTAAACAAGTCAAACTAATGTTTGTGGTAGTGATGGTTTGCAGGTTCTGCTTGTTTAAGCATCTTAAACTGCTAATGTTTATTAGGAAATAAAACCCATTCTGTGTTACTCCATTGTGGAGTAATCCAGAAGATTGGGAACCCTTGCTCAAAAAGGAGGTTTGGGCTTCTGTAATTCTTCTGTGCAAGAACCTTTATGATGCTTTCATACTCAGTCTCCACATTGCTTTTGAACAGCTCTTAAGATTTTTACTCCAGTATTGTTCTTGATGTCATGGTTTCTTTTCTTCAGTTTTCCAGCATGTTCACATTCATTTTCATGCCACAGATAGCAATGGAAGAATACTGCAGACAAAATATGTTTAAATTATTTAGAATCATAGAATAGTTTGGGTTGGAAGGGACCTTTGAAGGTCATCTAGTCCAACCTTCCCTGCGGTGGGCAGGGACATCTTCAACTAGATGGGGTTGCTCAGAGCCCCGTCCAATCTGACCTTGAATGTTTCCAAGGATGGGGCATCTACCACCTCTCTGGGCAACCTGTTCCAGTGTTTCACCACCCTCATTGTAAAAAATTTCTTCCTTATATCTAGTCTAAATCTACCTCTTGTAGTTTAAAATCATTCCCCCTTGTCCTGTCGCAACAGGCCCTGCTAAAAAGTTTGTCGCCGTTTGTTTGGATCAAACTTATCAGTCTACTGTTCTTTGTTGTACTGCTAATACCTGTGGTACTCTTGACTCCATGTATCCATTATCTGAGAGAGCTTTTTATCCTTAAGGATGTCAACTGAAGCGAGTCTCACAAATCTTTGTATTAGTGTTAGTTAGCACATTTAGTCACCTGCAACAGAACTGACTGACCAAACACATGATGAAAAATTTTTGCAAAAACAAACACTAAAAAAAAAGGGTAGATGTAGCAGTTCTTAAAAGCTGTATGTTAAATTGTTTCCAAATATTGCTGCTACGTTATAAGAAGTATATTCTATGGATTGATATTCAAAGTACTAAAAGGGATCAATATGTGGACTAAACTCTTTGCTACATATGGTTTCCCCAGCTGTACTACCAGTGCTTTAATAAGAGTACCTACTTTTAACCCATTATCTGTGACATAACTGAGCCAGCGATATTCTCGTAGTAGACCTAGCATAAAGTTTTGCTTCTGTCAATATTTCCTGGGACTTGTGGTTTACTCTGTATGCCCTTTTAAAAAAGTGGGGTGCAGATATGTTTTTCGGGTCTCCTCTAGATAAACTCTACTGTTGAACATAAAGGTTTAGAAAATTCCAGAGAAGACACAGGCAACAGTGTTTTTGATAAGCTCCAATTTGTCAAAAAATAGATTTGGAAATATGGACAGGTTCACAGCTATCTTGCTTTAAGAAATAAAAGCACAGCCCAGGATATCAATACCCAGATAATAAGAGTGGTCCATCTTTCTTAGTTGAAATAAAGATAAGTTAATAGAATGGACATAAGCCTTAAATATCAATCACCAGACTAGCAGCTTTCTTCTCTTTTTCATATTTGGACTGACTGTTGGATATAGGAATGGCTATGTACTAAACAGAAAAATAACCTTTGCCAGTAAGAATAACCTGCTTTTTTTCTTGTTGAATTTAGATGCAAAATGTTACAGCATATCCAGTAGCGGAGATCAGAGAAATGATGTAAGAACAATAAAAATGCCTGAGGGACAGAAGGTGTTGAAGAAAGATATAGTCGAGTATCAGCATCCATGCAGGGGCACGCAAACATTGCCAAAGAGTTTGGCCTCTAAGTGCCAGCATATAGATTAGGAACAGTGCTGGGCCAGGAATGGAATGCTCTGAGGGACATCAGAGCTCAGCTTATGCTCTGTAGGAAATTAAAAATCCCACAACAGCCCAAGGTCAGCAACTGACTACTGGTCTGCAAATTACAGCTAGACAAGACTAATATAGGCAGTGTAGGAAAAAGACAGTACTTTAAATCTGCTCGTTAGAGTCCTATGGTGCAGTGATGACTGAAAGAACACAAAGAGGTGCATAAAAAAATGAAAGTATTTTAAAATTTTTATATTTGTTCAGTCATGTAATTCTGAAATAATTCATAGCAGATTTAAAGGAAATATGGCCTTTGGATGCAAAAGACAACTAATTGAAAGCTTACACAATATAGGAGTTTTCTAAGTTGTGCGATTGTCCTAACAGCAAATCAAAGCAAAATGGCAGTCAAAAAACATCTGACAAAAATTGAGAAGGTATAAAAAAATTTTCAGCAATAAAGTTTATACATTATTACTGCAATATTTCAGCTTGAGGAAACAAAAATAAAACTGTAGCTATACGATATACAGTTATACTACTTAATGTAAGTCGCACACTGTGAATC
This sequence comes from Calonectris borealis, assembly GCF_964195595.1. Taxonomy (NCBI): domain Eukaryota; kingdom Metazoa; phylum Chordata; class Aves; order Procellariiformes; family Procellariidae; genus Calonectris; species Calonectris borealis. Next base: position 27,023,960 of record NC_134318.1, read on the forward strand.
TGGGGATCTTCTTAAACAGGTGTTTACACTTGGCAGGGAACGTGGAAGTGTGTGTTGAATAGTAGGTGTTGGTGACTGCTGTGGAGATGCAAAATACAATTTGATCATTGTGAATCTGTAGAATATGTCAGAAATCTTGTCTGACAGTCTTTAAAATGAAGGAGGAGTCTGAGAAAACAGACAAGGGAGTGAAATCCAAGAAGCAAAGGGGATGTGGGGAGTGAGGCAGTAATAGAATTCACAAGCTGCTCTCTCTCGGGAGAGAGCGGAGGTGCTGGCAGTTGACAGGCCAAGATGAAGGGCTGTCTTATATGCCTGACAACAGTGGAAAATGGACATAGAAGAGCTGGAGGAACAACACTTTTTAAAGTAATGCTTTAGTAAATAAGGCCTGAAGAGAGCAAGTTGCTATAAAGCTAAACACAATGCAATACAAATAAAAGTGTGCAGTAAATGAAAGGCTCATAAGGAATCCAAGCAATGGCTGTGATTCTCCAGATCTCAGTTCACCAAGCAATCAGCCTTTTTTGCAGAGCTGCAACAGACAGGACAGTGGGGGAGTTCTCTTCCAGTATAGGATGAGATTCAGGTATAGTGCAGATTGCCATGTCTCCTCCTATGTGATCACAAAAATCCTTCTCTTTTCTCAATCTTTTTTAAGATAAAAATGACACATTGCAAAGTCAAAGTAGATCTAAGGCTCATAGGAACCTTCCATTGCAAATATGAGATTTAGTGGTTAAAATGGGATCAAAGAAATTAATAAGCATTATGCAATTTACCTCTAGTTACGGAGGAGGATTTTCTGTAGCTTTCATGTTAGTTACATTCTGCACTTGAAAATGCTGCATTATTTATTGTATGCATAAAACTTGATTCTCTAAGGTCTGTGAAGAGCTTTTTTATTAAAAAGAAGTGGCAGAATGTTCTGTTTCTTGATATTACACCAACAGCAAACACTAAAGTCATGAGTGCTGATACCTCTCTTGATTTGTATCAAGAGTATGTTTAAAATTTACATTATTTCTTTTTTTCAGAGGATCATAGTTCCAATAGACTGTTGGATATTTAAAAAGTGAAAGATGACAGGTTGATTAGTTTTTGTTTGTACAACTTTTAAAGCTAAGAATGTAACATAAATAATACAGTATGTTATTTTCAAATGGTGAAGAAACAGAACAGCAGTTACCTCAGAACATCAATTCCTGTTTACCAAGACATTTTGGAGAAACTGTGCTACTGTGGTGAGAATATTACAAACTCTGCATTTATTATACCCAGTAGTTAAATTTAAATTATTATGAGCTATTTGGCATGGGAAATACCATGGTTTCTGGCTTTAACAGTTAAGTGGATTGTACTTCTAATAAAAAGAGATCTTGCAGTATGGTAAACTATCATTTTCAGTTGGTGTCCACAAGATACGGTCTTAGCTCCGCTGTAACTTACATGTCTGCTCTTGTTTCCTCTCTGCTTATGTTCTGCTTCTGTCTACTCATCTATTGATTATAGACATTTTCAGGTCACTCTCATTTCTTTTTTTTAAACATTGCTTCTTTGAAAACAACAATGAAATATGAATGCAATATGAATATACAATGTGTAATATGAAACATCTGTTTGGTTTCTTCATTGCTAGAACTCAGTGGCAGCCAGCTCATGGATTAGATGCTGGTTATAGTCCCCCACAGTATCTCAGAAGCCTGCAAACTATCTTCTAGTTCCATATGCACTGATGGTCCTAGGGTGGGTCTAATGCAGGGAGGAGAATTGGAAGCTGTGATGGTGACACAAGTCAGTTCCCAATGAGATGAAAAAGCCTGCCTGGAAACAGCTGAAGCATAGATCTGGAAAGAGGAATGAGAGATTTTTAAATGAGGGGAGATTAAAATAGGAAGCTGAGAGAAAGAGAGGTGATGTTGTAAAATGTGCTGCTTTTCTCCTCTTCTGTTTATCTTCTCTATACTAGTCCTAATAGTGTTGCTTTCATCTGCTCCTTAGTGGCTCCCTAATAACCTGTGTGGTCTGATCAACCATTAAATATTTTCTAATGGTTTACACTAAACAGCTTCTTGTTCTGTGTTGCCAGTCCGTGTTTGTTCCAGTGCTCTCTCCTTCCACACTCCACAACTTTTTCATCTTCTTTCCTACCTTTTGTCTTGTGTCCTATCTCTTACCTTGTCTCCTGGACCCATTGTTACCAGCTTCCTGTTTCTCCTGTGCCAGTAACACTCATCCTCCACCACTCAACCCTCTCATCCATCAGACTTGTCTATTGGTCCATCCACATTTCATAATAATCTGACCAAATTAAACTTCTTGTTGACATCTGTTCTTGGTGTTAAGTGCTGTGTGCTTTTAAACATTTCATTTATAGTAACGCCTGAAACTTTTAAACGACATTTGCGTTGTCAAAACTCAACTGATTAAACACGTGGACTATTCTCCAGGGCATTACAAGATAACAGGTGGCGTTTAAGAGCTCACTAATACTTAAAACCTCTTTACAGTGTAGATGATTGGAATAATTACTTTCACTACATACATTAAGAAACTGAGACACACAATAATATAACCAGTTGTTCAAGGTACCTAGCAGCAAAGCAGGGAAAAGGTCTTGAAACTTAGTCCTGTCTTTGATGCACTAGGCCACACTGAAAAAACACTTGTTCTGACTGGACTAAGTCTTTTTTATCTGGAACATATTACTCAGACTTTGTCAGGATAGCTACTATTTTGAAAATGTTTGAAATTATGTTGAAAACGATTAGTACTTCTTTGTGGGAAGGAATCCTGAATAGACTATTCTATGACAAATTTGCCATTGTGCTAATAACTCCCTGCTTGTGCTCAATGTTTACATTATTTTCTAAAACTACTGAAGGAGCAATCACTTAAATCACAGGAACAAGACCAGAATTAATTTTCTCCTTTTAAAAATAATCACAGGGTTTCAAGAGCATATGAAACAGAGAGCTGTGATCTTGTCCCAAAGGAAATGACTTTTGTTCTTCCTATGGTTGTGATCTCCAGTTGTTTTCTGCTTCTTTTCTTCTGTACTTTATATACCTGAAAATTATTCCTGAAAGAATCTTTCCTAGAAACTATCTGGACTCTATGTGCATTAATAGGTGGGATATATTAGATACCTTTCTGGAGTGCAGCTCCTGCAAGCCGAAGTTTGGTGAGTAGGAATAATGAGGAAATTTGCTTCAAAAAGTCATTCTGGAGCTGGACTAAAACAGTAGTGTAGGTGCACCCATGGATTCAAAAGGTATCAGAAGGTTTCTACATACCAACCCTCTCTGTCTCCTTCCCTCCCCGCAAAAAAAAAAAAAGAAAAAAAAAAGAAAAAAAAAGAACAAAAAAAAAAATAGTTCAAAAGGTCTGCAAAAAAGTCTGTTCACTCTGTAAGTTCTTGGTGGTTGTTCTGTTAGTCTGCCTTTCGTCTTGTTAGGAAAAGTGACTCTTGGTCACTGATGATATAAGTACAAATTAAAACTTAAAGAATGCAGAACCAGTTTCTCTGTTAAGCAAATTCCGCTAAGGTCAGTAGTAGAGAATTTGGTCCCAAGAGCAACCTCTGTTGCACAGTTTGAAATCCATCATATTTGTTTCAAAGGAATTTTCTATCGGTGCTCCATAACAACTGTTGCAGGAACAAAAAGCCAAAGGTTGCCCTTGTAAAAAGTTCCAAATTCACTGATCCTTTTACTATAAGGTTACGGGATTTATTCCCTAACATTTTTATTGGTTTAAAAGATCAAAGTTATGAGTAAGCACTAGGGGTTTGTTTGTGTCCCGTCCCCCTCCCCCCCCCCCCCCCCTTTTCAATCCTGTAGTATCTGTTTTATTCTTGTAGAAAGGCTCCTGAGAGGTAACTAGCCTCCACTTATGGAAGGCAGGATGGAGCTCCATCTGGGATTTAGTGTGACCATCACACGTGGAGAATGCTAACAAATTATTCTAGAAACCTGAGAGGTCACAGAGTCTCATGTCTCAGACACCTCAATTATCATGAATTAAAACCTACACTGAAGTTTTCTGTGAGACAAATATTCTAGTTTTCCCTCTCAAAAATACTTTTGACACCCAGACAAGAAAGATACCCAGGCGGTGAAGACAACTTCAACCATGCTGTGTTTTCTTGGCTCATGAATCCATATCTACTGGGATGAGTACTGATGTACACAAAATCTGAGAAGCTTCAAACAACTGACACAATGTTCTTTAAAACATTCCACTTATGTTCCTCCCTTATCCCCTCCTACAGAAAATCATGCTTGTTCACTGAAGGAACAGTGACTATTGAGACTTAAATTGGTTTTAAGGTCTGAGACAGCTTTGAAGGCTAAAAGCTTGTGGACTATCAGAGTTAGAAACAGATGACTGTAAGACTCCCGGGAATCTCCCATTACGAGTGGTAACCAGCTTTTGTTTCTCTCTCTGATCCACAGAAAGGTTTTTAATAAAACATGAATATGGTCTCAGATAGATTAAAGGATTTTGTGATCTTTAACATATTATTTAGCATTTTTATTCATGAGGCCTCTATGTTCAGACTTACAGAATAAACAGAACATAGCTTTTGCAGGTGAATAGATTGGAAAAAAAACCAGAATGAGCCTTTGAACAATGGTTTAAAAAATAGTTTTCAAAAATTCGTGCAGCAGTTCTAAGAACAGTTTACTCCAAATAAATGCCTAAGTTAGATTATTCCAGATCTATGAATTTCTTGTTTTGCAGTTCTAGAACTTTTTGCTCCAGAGGCCTGTTTGCTCAATATATTGTTATGCTTATCATTTCTATCACAAATTCTATCAATTTGAAGTCCCACAAATTTGGAGTCTCCCAGATAATATTGAAAAATGCTATTTTCAGTTCATTTCTTGACCTTTAATTCTTACTTGAATCAGGAATACAAAGGATACAAATAAGTTGATGTATGCAGTAAGCATAAAAGGAACAGGAAGGATCCTATCAAGTTTGAAGAGTTCTTGAATAATTCTGTGATTTCCTGCAGCATTTGTTCATCCTCTGCATACTTGCCCCAGATGGAACTTTATCTACTCCTGCAATTTCTGTCTGAGCTTCCTGAAGCAAATTTTCTTATTGCTGGAGATAATTTAGTTCAGCAATTTCAAAGGGGTTTTAATTGTTTGTTTTGTGAAATTAACAAGCTAGATTTCTAGTAATGAGATAGGGAATTATTTTTCATCCATTAGTGTACAGCTTTTTTCACATGATATTTACATAATGCAATATAGAATAGCTACCAGCTGCATGAGTGCCTTGAATATATAACATGCCCAACAAGACAATAACTGACAACAAGAATCTTTTACTTAATGATTTTTAGTATTTAAAACCTTTATAAAAATAACATTGTTTTTCAGGAATACCTGGTACATCTGTCATTTCACCATTCCTATGATATGAGAAATATGACTGTGAGAAACATGTTGGGGGCATGGCATCAAGATATACGCTAGACCATTCACTAGTCAGGTTGTATAAGACGTACAGGAAAAGTTACAGGTTGGAAAGATCTTGGTTTATTATAGGCTATGAAACTTCTGGGCTGTTAATGAACAACCACTGCACGGTAGTTTCAGTGAAATTAATAAATAGTAGGATGAGTTATTTATTGGTCTTTTCATAGACTGTGCTTAGATATATTGAGGACCATTTAAATGAATGTGTCATCAGTACAATCCTAAAAATAACAAAATGACAGAATCAGCATCTGCTGGTTTTTGGTTAGTTTTTTTTGTTTGCTCTTTCTTTGCTACAGTACAAAACAGAGCAAAAAGCAAATCACTGCCAACTCTATAAATATATAAGACGACATATCTTTGTAAATATTTAAATAATTGTTAAAATAACCTTCCCAATTTTGTACAATAAGTAGTGCAAACTGGCAAGTATTGTGGTTCCAAATGTGCTGCTTTCTCAGTTCTGTAATCAATGCAAAGATAAAATGGGCTTTATTTTACAAGAGATTTACCCAAGTGTATTGTGTTTGTTTTCATGGTTTTGTGAGACATTAGTTGGATACTTTCTAAAGCATTTGAAAGCAAAAGTATAATTTTTTGCAGATGTGCCACTGGCATTTAAGTAAGCATGCAAAAATATTTGTACATTTTTTGGCTTGGTAGCTAATAATTCTTGCTGAAAATCAACACATTTCATACCCCTACCCCCGCCACCTTTCTCTTGTACCAACGCATTGATCAGGTAGTCATCTGCAATGATGGCTGAACTTTCCAAGGCTGTGGTTGCATCTTTGCCAAGGTCACATATCACCGTGCTGATCTAGAAGCAAGCCAATGACTAAATCACTGTTTACTACTTCTTTTCTGCTCCAGCAAGATATGATGTGTGCCCATCAATGTTGCACTGCTATGGAATGGAAAAGTTGTGCAGACTGTGCCTCCTCCGTAACGCTGCTAGACTCTGCCAAGCAGCCAGGAGTTGTCCTAGGCATTCTGTACATGAGGAAATATCCCATACTGCTACTTTACATGGGTTCATTGTTGGACCCACTTATTCCCTATAAAGAATGTATCTTTCTTTAGCATGCTTTGGAAGTGGATTACACTCAAACACAAAAAGACAAACATACAGAAGCACAGATTTGCTTTCAAATGAAGCCAGTGAGAAAGAGCTGTTATACTTTAAACTACCACCTAATTTGTTTTACAAATGCTTTCTGATATAAACAAATATAAAATGAAAGCTTTCAGGGAGCATGAATGCAATATAAACTAGTGAAGAACAGCTGATAAGAGGAAACAAACTAAATTATTTAATTTGATACTTCTGTTTTACCAAAAATGTATAAAGCAGAAAAAAAAGTCCACATAAATAAGTGCCAGAATATTGTTTTGCTTTAAGAATGTATTTTATGTCTTGGGATTCATGTTTCACACCAGATATAGGATGTGCTGTACAGTGATGAGAGAAGTAAATATGAGCAGGGTTATAGTAAGATGGGCTGGCACTATGCTCTGCCCTTAGTTATTCCAGTCCCTAATGAACTAGGCATATTTCTCCCTTTTTTAGTACTTTCCTTTTGCTCCATTCTGATAAATATCCATATGTGAGCATGGAACATGCCTAAACCATTAACACTTACATATTAGGATATCATTTTCCTTTCTCTGAAAGCAGCGCTGGCTTCTCAGGGATGATCCTCTTGATTATTCAGAGTATGATTCCTTAGAGTGCACTTAAATGATAGATGACAATGTACCTTAAAGCCACCCCCAATCTTCCACTCCATGTTCACATTCCATTACAATGAACTCTGGTAGAGTAAGACCCTGGAGAGTAATGTTTTTACAGTCTCATTACTATCTAGTGTATTAGACCATGGCAAAAACATAGCTTAATGAAAAATATATCCTGTTACAGTGAATGATCACTTGGCAGCGATGGTTATTTTAAAACTTTATCTAAGGCCTTTAAACTAAGCTTTCACCATCTGTTCTACCTTCTAATTATACATGCAAAAAGAACATAACTCACAAGTGTATCATAAAAGTGGATAATGTAATTGATTAAATGATATTGCTGCATGTATGTGTGTTTGGTTATTCAGTGCCTCTGTTTTGCTTTTTAGCTCATAAATCACTCTGAATACATTGTACAGTGACTTTTTCTTGGCAAACAGACAAGAGATGTACTCTCTCACATTTGAGGGGAGGCAATGGACTGATGATAATGATGGATGGAAAGAGAATACCAGAGAGGTACAAATACTGTCAAACATCAAGTATGCATGCTTCAGTTCTTTGAAGGAGTTGGTCCAACTGCTGTCTTGCAGTACTTCAGAACATGAGGACCTACCTGGCAGCTGTCTTACATTAAATAAAGAGCAAGGAAGAAATTGCTTGCTTAAATGGCAGTCTGCATATAACCTTTTGGATGACATTCCAATATCTGTGCATTGTTATGAATGGAAATCTTGGAGCTTTGTTTTGCTAAGTCATCCAGGTTCTTACATTACTTTCAAAAATACTACAATGAATTCCATTTCTATTATGTGCCAAGATTAAGTTCAACTTGTCTAGGGCCTTAGGGAGGAAAAAAAAAGCCTGTATGTTAAAACAGCTAGGAAAAAAGGAAGAGCCACAATAAGTGGAAAGAAAAATTACTTGTAATTTGTTACCACAAATAGGAAGTTAACAGAGTTCACAGATTTCAAATAATAGTAAAACCTGAATAACAGTGTAGCCTTTACAATACTTAATTTCCTTAAAACTAGCAGATTTTAGTGAATCCACAGAAAACTCCGGTTGGGAGCTGACACCCCAGCTTAAGATCTGTTTTGAGGAGAGCTTGCTTAGGCAAGATGAAGTAGAAATTTGAAGTGCCTTCTACAAAGCTCTAGTAAAATTGTAGATTCCCTTCAGATTAATCTGTTTGAAGATGTACTTAGTACTAACTGCACTTCCATTTCATTTTCAGTGTTTCTGCAGTAACTTTTCTACAGTAATATACTTTATGTACATTTTGCTAGATGTGGTGTGTCCTAAGTGTGTACATAAAACACATTGCACAAGAATGCATTTGTCTGAATGGATGAAAGAAAATACTCATTATGAAATCTGTTTTGAAAGATGCTTAAAATTAAGCAGAAGAAAATTTCATTCTTAAATTTTTAGCATTCTATTCATTTAACAGTCTATCCATTTATGCTGTAGATTCTGTGATTCCCAATAGGTTTTAGCCGACTTCCTCCCAAACAGCTCTTCTCTATTTTTACCTTTGTCCCTTGATTTAAGCAGATAAGGAGAGAGCGATCTTTGTGACATTAATGTGTATTTAATCCAGATCACTACTTCAGTAGTTTGGCCTCAATCTTCTTCCAAGGACTACAGTACACACCCCAGTCATGTCCTGTCATGTCTTTTGCTTTTTCTCGAATGTCTCCTTCCCTCATTCTGACAGGTAATTTAGAAAGCCTGCCACATATCTTCCTTGCATCTTGATTCCACTAGATGTGAATGGATTGAAAGATGGAATGTAGTGGAACAAAACAATCTGTAGCATGTTCGAGTATTTTAATAAATATTCAAAAATATTTGTATTGACTTCACAAGGATTTCCTAAGTATTAGCAATGCAGTCCAGACAGAGCACTACCATGATTTTGTCAGGAAATAACACGTGGTTATTTCCTTAAGAGATTTTTTTTTTTTTAATATCAATAAATAATTCTTTCCTCTTGTGTTACTATGTAAAACAGAAATTTATGCTTTACATATGTTCACTTGGAGGTAAAATAAACGTATGATGGCATGTTAAAAAGCAAACATGAAATGTTAGGGAAGCTTAAAACCCCTGCTAAATCCCTAGATGAGTACATAACACACATAGCCGTAATCTGCAAATGATGTATTTCTCAGAAGAGTAGACAAAACAAGCAGGTGTCAAACTCAGCACCTATATAAATCAATAAATCCCATAAATTAGGCAGTGATACTTCATCTTAAAATGTATGGACATATGCAAAGTCTCATTTACTTCACAGGGCTGGGACAGGGCACATGCAAGGAGATGGGACGTCCATGCACAGATTGTAAATAGTAGTATTCGAGTCCTAGGACTGGAGCCAAAGCCACTTATGCTAACTTACAGCGGACTGTTAATTGGCCCCTGAATTATTTATTCTGGAACCTGAACAGATATTCCTTAATTCATCCAACCTGTTGCTCAGGAATGTAATTTTTGCAACTAGCCAGTCCTCTGCCGTTGGTATACTGGCAGATTTTGTCAAAATCAGCTTCACAAAAGAAACTACTGTCTGAAACCAGAAAAATATCTAATTATACTGAATTCAGAGCAGGTTGCTATTTTGGGGGTTCATTAAACTAACTCAAGTTGATGAACCATTTACTTTTGTTGCTAAAATATTCATACTCTTCTAGAAGTCAACAAGAAGTGAGCAGTTTTCTAGCAAAAAAAAAGAAATTATACCATTCCAGATCCAGACAAATACCTCCAATCTACAGCTGTATATGCAAGACCTAATTTTATCTTCTTTTTCCTACTTTCCAAATCACCATTCTCCTTTCACATGCTCTGTATTCTGCTGATCTACTATGCTTCTCTCCATTTTTTTAAAGATTTATTTTATATTGGATTTTTCTTCCTTTATATTGTCTTTTTGTTCATTTGTTTTTTAAACTTTAGTGGAATGTAATTCTTGCATTAGAATCAGAGTTTAACTTTCAAAACCACATTTTCCTCTTAAGTTTGAAACTGGGAAAACGGAAAAAAAAATCCTCATTATACTCAATCTTTAAAAACCTCAGGAGAGCCAGAAAAGAAGTCTCCAAGGGTTCAGTATTCTTAAAAAGAGATTAATTCTTTCTCTAAAGCAATGATTTAATATGGCAGATCTTTTGAGTTTTTCTGTAACGAGGGATCAGTCTTTTTTTACTTTCCAGTAACGAACGACGACAGTTACTGACTCAGCTTGACAATGTTTATAGTAGATGTTATTTAAAGTATAATATAAATGATTCTGAGATATGAAGTCAGTTGCAGAAAGACTCTAAGAGGCTCTCTGATCAGTGATGAGAAATTGTTCACTAGGTAACTGTAAGTCATATGGCTATCCACAGAGCAGAGCTGTTTTGGACAGCTGCCCAAATTCACTTCATCACACGCTTAAGTTTAATTAGACTTTGTAGACTGATAGATTATAAAGCCAAAAGGGGCTATTGGGATCATCCACGCTGAACTCCTCTGCAGCACGTGCTGGAGACCTTTGCTGAATAAATCCCCATTGCAAGAACAAAAGTCTTTTCGGTCACGTATCCGCTTTTGTGTTAAAAACGCTGGTGATGTGTTGTAACCCTTAGTACCATTGACCCAGTGTTTCCTAACTACCCTTGTTCAAATATCTTCCTTACCTGAAGCTTCACACCAGCTAAAATCAGCCCCTGAGCTCATTCTGCTGCCCGGGGCCTGGAGAGGCCCCTGCTCTCAGCTGCCCGCCCACAGGACGGCCTCCCACTGGCGAGGCGTGTGGTGAGGCTTGGCCGTTTGTGGGCCCAGCTGGCGGGCTCTGCTGGCCGTGGGTGGGGTGAGGCCACCCCTGGCCCCCCGTGTTTTCCACTGTGGAGAAATGGCTCCTTGTGCTCCAAGAGCTGCCTCACAGTCTGCTGCCACACCTAGGTGCCAGGCTGGGAGTAGCCTAAGCAGAAGGTACTTTTCTTCTTCTTTCTTTTTCCCCCACCCTCAGAAACAAGGATATTAAAATCGACCTTTCTGCCCTGCAGTGCCGGGGCGGGGCTGGCACCTTTGCATCGTTTAGCAGCGTGGGCCTGTGGGTGGAGGTGCCATGGCCGTGACGGAATTCCTGTCAGGGCCTGGCCCGGCTCTTCCTGGGGGACCAGCTGCTCTCTCAGTCCTTCCAGCAAAACTGTGCAATGTGTGGGAGCCAAGTGGCTCCATGCGACACCAAACCAGGTCTCCCCTTAAACAAGGTCCCTGCTTGGGGATGTTGTGGTCTGGATGGAGCCCAGGAAGGTGGTGGGCCATTGGAGCTGGATTTTAAGATTCCTGAGTTGCCTTTAATTAGTCAGCAACTTACACAAATATGTCCCCAAATAGGGAATGTAAGTCTACTTTATGAGTGAGATTGTCAGTTAAAATTTAAATGAGTACATAAGGCGTGCAAGGGTAGAAGGGGATTCCATATAATAGACTGACTGCTGATAGTCACACTTGCCATAAGTACCAAAAGGCAGTATCAAATAACTGCTGAGAAATGGCTTTCAATGACAACCAGTGCAGATATTTGGAAATATAACAGTGTGCACTTCAGGTGGTATAATAAGCACACTGAGAGCTCCCTTTCTGGCTTGCCAAACTTAAAATTGAGACTGTGTTCTCCATGCCTTGATTCTGTCTTTGGAAGTATACATGCTCATAATTAATACTAAAAGGTATTTATTTTTAGGCAGATGGAATCTGTAAAAACTGAATGAACTGATCTGTAAAAAAAGAGAAGAAGAAGAAAAAAAGTTCTTAGTTAAAGTGAAACAACGGTATTTCTGGTTTCTTGTGGGTGTGGTTTTTTTTTGCTTGGGGTTTTTTTTTGTTTGTTTGTTTGGTTTTTTTTCCCCACCATAAGAACTGAGTAATAGCATTGAATTATTTACTTTGCATGCTTGTACTTACCTGTACTTTCAGAAGTTGTAACATTCAGACTTAAAATGATCACAGCTACAAGACCTGTGTCTGTACTTGAGCCTGATTAGCATTTATACTCTGCAGCTGATGACAACAAAACTCAGCTGGGTCATGCTGACTACTTACTGGGTTTGATAATATATGAATAACCTTCTTAGGCTAATACTAATTAACTTTGTACAGTTTCTGCTGTAAATTATTTTCCGAGCCACTTAGGACTGCTCTCAGCCAATTGCGTACATGGCAAAAGGTTAATTGTTTGTGAAAGACAAAGAAAAGGGCACCTCTGTGACTCCCAGTAGAAATTAAGAAAATAATGAAGTCTTTCTATGGGAATTCATCTACTTCATGTGTGATGTACCAACTGCAAAACTTTTAAGATATTCAAATATATTTTTTCAAGAGCAGTATTTGACAAAAACAGAGTGTATATTTATATAAAATAATGGCATGGATTTCTGCTTTGTTCAGAAACCTCGCTAGCAACAGATGTGATAACTTAGGCTTGTCTGTTTTGAGAGGAATTATATCATGGATATATATAAACCGTATGTATATCCTATGCCGATCAAGGCATGCTGGGTTGTTCAAATTAGCCTACAGAGTGCAGGAAAATTGTACTTATATACATGGCAGCCACCATCAGACAAATAGGGATTGCATAATTATTGTGGTATGAAATATTTATGTGGCATATCATTACCAGAAAAGACGTGAATTGCCAATTGCACCCAGCAAATGTGATGCCACACAACGATGTAGTTTTTTAGAGCTTATTTAGAGCTGATTTATGATGCAGAGTTTATAGAAACCTCCTCTTTTTTTTTTTTTAAATATTTGTAATATATTGTCTGTTTTGTTTCTTTCTGACTTTCGTATGAAAAAACTCACCTACAGAGGTATTGGTTGAAGAATCCTGACAATAAAATAAAAATTATTTCAAAAATTGTGTAAAAAAAGCTTTTAAAAGTAAAGAAATTATGTGACCTTGTCAGGAAATTATTTCTTCATCCTTAACCCAAATTACTTTTCTTCTGCTCAAGAAACAGTTGTTTCCTTCTCCCTCATGCTACTATTTGGGCTTATACTTCCTCTTCTGCTTGGTCTTCTAGAGTTGATTGTGTGAGCAAAGCTGAGATCAGTCAGCTTTGAGGAGTCTTATATGTGTAAAGGTGTCACGTGGGGAAATAAGGCAGGTTTTTGCAATCCAGAAGTGTAGAACATCGTGGTTTTTTGTTACTTGTGTGTACTTACACATACTGTTCTGTAAAAACAACTAACATTTTGCAAATATCAGTCTGAAAGCTGTGAAGTATAATAAAGAGCAGAAAAAAAAAATTTCGGAAAATGGATAGCAGTAGGGGAATTAAATAAAAAGCTAGAAAGTTAACGTGTGGGAGACGTGATGGTGGAAGTAAGGTAGAGGTAAAAACCTGTGCTTTTGGTGCTGAAAGTTTTACTGATTATTTCATTTTGCATGGCTGAAATGACTGGGTAGGTTAAAACCTGGGCCCTGAGTGGCATTTAAGGTACAGTGTACATTTATCCTGTATAACTTAGCACTACTTCACTTTCTTGGTCATCAGTGTATAATCATGTCCTGGGTGAAATGTCAACTTCATTGAATTCAGTAGGTGTTTTCTCATTGCTTTAAAGAAGGGCCAGACTTCATGCTTATATGTACTTCTTTACTAATGCTGATGAAACATGAGAAGCAAACAGTTTATAATGGTAAACTCCTCTTGCTGTCTTCACAATTACCATTTCCAGCTGCTGCAAGTTCTCTAAATTGGCAGACATGACATTTCCTTGTAGGATAGGCCAGCTGTTTCTCCCCTTACCAGCCGCAGTAGAATCAGCAACACCAACAACCAGCAGAACTTCCATTGCCTCTAAAGCTTCTTAACAGGTGAGTAACATTTGAGTAGATGTTATCCCTGGTTTACAGATAAAGACAATTAACTATAGAGCAATGTATTCTATTTTTAAAAGAAGTTTTTTTCACACAGAACTTTTTTAAACAGTTCTTCTTTGGTTGGAAAGGAAAAATGAATTCTTGATAAAGAGGCAGCAGAGAGAAGCTGTAAAAACAATGATTTTTACTGAAAATTTGACAGGGAGTCATGTCATACCAGTCTGAATTGACACTGACAAAAGTATTAGTTTCTGGATAAAGTTTCAGTTGGAAAACTGATTTAAGATGATTTGGGAGAACGAAACGGAGAGAACCTTTAGGATTTAGAATGGGCTGGCTGATTTTGTGGCTGTAACCTGTACAAGCACTAGTCTGAAAGAGGTTTTACACCTTTAGCTTACTGACATTTTTTCTTTTCTATGGAGCTCGATAAATGAAGGTTTGATTATTAGAGGTTCTGAAACTTGTTTCTGGCCATATGGGAAAGCGTAATCTTTTTAGGAGTGCGGAATGATCTGAATATCACCACAGAATATTTAGAATTCTAACAGAAGAAACTAGGAAATATTCACTTTTTATGGAAATGATATCTACCAACTCACTGGAGATGAAGGTTGGAGTCTTTTGCAGTTGTGAAATGTGGAGTGATGCTTTAGAGAGGACAGTGGTCAAAGGGTTGTTTTTCTCCCATATAAATAGAAAGGGAATTAAATAGTTGTAGCAGTGAATAATCATGATTGCTGTACATTTCTTTTGTAGTCAAAGTTGTATGCAGGAGAGAAAAAAAAAATAGACGGTTACATGTTTTTATGCTTGAGACTGACTTCAGATTTTCCCACAGCCTTCTGTTGAAGCATTCAGAGTGGTTACACAAAACCAATGAATTTGGCAAACTGACAATACCTGGCCTTTTTGGAAAATGGTATCAGTCATACAGTTGTTTTCTTGTCTTCTGCAGCCAGGTCTGACTGAGGAAGCACTATATTGGCTCACGTACCACTGTTTGAAGTTTGATGTGTGAAAAATGCTAAGCTTTAGAGTAGAACACAAACTATATGATAATAGAGTATTTTGATTTTTGGCATACAAATATACACAGTTTGGCAGTGGCTATAATTGAAGAAAAGGAAGAAGGTTTGCATAAACACTCTAGAGGAACAAGGCCTATAGAAATCTGCAAAACTGGATATGTGGCAACTTATACAGTGAGGATAATTTCAGCAGAAATCAAGGAATAATAAAAAGAGTAAAGATAAGGAATTACAGTATCCAGCTATTACTACTCTAAAAGATTAAACAAATACATTGTTAGGAACACCTGTTTCATTTAGGTTTTTTTAATTTTTCTTGTTGATGAATTGCTGACATATTAAAGCTTTCTGCGCTTTGCTTCATATTTAGCTCACAAAACTCCAAATAGACCAGAAATGTGAAGCTCAAAAATCTGTTGTCTTTTAAAAAATGTTTTGGTTTGGGTTGTTAGGATGCTGGGGAAGGGCAATTTTTCTGCACCTATTTAGATACTATTTTGTTCTTGATTTTTTTTTTTTTTTTTTAAAAATCTAATTCTAATACAAGACATATTCATTGAGTCTAATAAAAACAAGTCTGGAAACTTTCAATCTTCCCACAGTTTTGATAATTTATATCTACTGACAATCAGGTATTTGTTTACTATATAGAAGGGTTAACTGTTATACTCCATTGTCCCAGAAATACTCCTTAGTTTTTCTACTACAGGGGAATAGAAATAAGAATGCATGAACTGCCTTCTTTAATATCAATTACCTTCCTTTGTGACAATATTTCACAAAACTTTCCTTGTTCTGACTCCATATTACAGCACATTTGGAGGCCTTCTATAGCTCCAGCCTTTTTTCTCATCCAGACATAAAAATGATCTATTACAATGATATCAAGCCTGTTTGCAGCTGCTAGAAGGGGCTCTGTATTCTGTCACATCTTTCATCATTTTTTTAAATTCACTACATCTCTAAAGCACATTTTTCCAATGTTGTCAATCTTTTCCAAGTAAAGTTTCAACATGCTGAGAATGGAATAAGCATTCAGAATTTAGAATCATAAACTTTTCCATCTCGCTATTGTTGCTTTTTTTCAAAGAACAAATTAGACTTAGAGAAATCTTTATAGATGTGTAGTCTTGAACCTTTTCCATATTTTTCCCATGTAAATTTCCATTGTATGGTCCCTTTTTAAGGACAATTATAATGCTAATGAGCCATGCATTGTAATACTTTTATAACAAAGAAGTAATAGCTATTTATTAACATGACAATATACACCTATTAGACAAATAATACCTTTTAAAAGAATGCTAACCCTTATTTTTAAATGCAAATCAAATAAAACATCAATAAAAATGTCATGAAGAATAACAAAGAGGACATAATAACATTCTTGATTGTATTTGATTTAGCTGCTTTTAACAAAATTTATGTTTTAGACTTAGTAAGTATTACTGCAAGATTATTTTAAACTAGGAATTTTATATTTTAGTGTTTTCTGCTTTTTTAGATATGCAGGGTTATTAGGAACACTGCTTCTTTTTTGTTTTCTTAAGACTATTTAACATAAAGTAGGTGATTTTGTAAAAATATACTCGCATTAAGACCCATTCCAGATTAGCTTTTGCAGCTTAAAAACTACAGAGGCTCTGTTTTCATATGTTCCTCAGTTTAAGACTAGAAATATTTACAGGAACTTTTTGGTTTAGGGGTTGATGAGTCACTTTACCAGAGATAATTTGGAAATTCTGTTTATTTTAGAATATACTTCTCTTTATTCTTAACAGTATTAATTCTTTAATCTGTATTTTGCTTAACAACCAGAAGATAGAACGTTCAGGTTTTCCACTTAAAGAGGTAGCTTACAATTCATTGTTACAATCATGAGTGCAGCTGGGCCACATAGTAGTGCATTACGTTCTTGTTGTTACTTAACCAAGGAAGACCACAAATGTTATGCTAGTCTGTTGAGTTGAAGGCTTAAAAACAATAATAATTCTAAAAGTGGTTTATATTGATATGACAATGATATTTGTATTCATGTTTGAAAATATCTGGACAACCTGACCGAGAGCTCACTGTTATTAATGCTAGGGTGTTCTGCGTTAGGCTGAAGCAATTCTACTAAGGGCAGAATAAGGGGAAAGAAAAGAAACGTTATCCAGGAGTAACTGTGTGTTGAGATAAACAGGTTCAGTATACTACTGAGTCCTTTCCAAAGAGCTGACACTCTGCAAGGATCTCAGCAAGAGGCCTAGGAGATGAGGGGAAAGTGTGTGGTAACAGTGACAAACTGCAACTATTTGGCTAAAAGAGTGACTCCATTGGAAGCTTCCAGACATAATAGAGCTGTGATCGCTTCAACTGGATAAGGAGATGGACTTTCCAGTTACAGCTCTGTTTGAATTTTGTTCAGTGCCACTTCTGTATAAGAAGAATGATAACCAACCCTTCATCAGCTCACTCAGCCACTCCTATTCAGTGGCCTAAAATGTTCAGTTATCTTCAAGCAATCAAAAAAATATTTGTGGAAATAATTCTGTAGGTGTTTTTACAGAAATTCACAGGTGTCCTAGTTTCGGCTGGGATAGGGTTAAATTTCTTCCTAGTGCTGTGTTTTGGATTTAGTATGAGGAGAATGTTGATAACACACTGATGTTTTCAGTTGTTGCTAAGTGCCCTCCTAGTCCAAGGACAGCTCCCGTGCCTACTGACTGAGCTAGGTACACAAGATGGGAGGGAACATAATCAGGACAGCCAGCCCAGCTGGCTAACGGGGTATTCCATACCATGTGACGTCATGCTCAGTATATGAAGGGTAGGCGTGATCCAGGAAGTACCGATTGCTACTTGGTTATCGGTCAGCGCGGGTGGTGAGCAATTGCATTGTGTATCACTCATTTTGTATATTCTATCATTATTATTATTATTATTTTCCCTCTTCTGTTCTATTAAACTGTCTTTATCTCAACCCACGAGTTTTTCTCACTCCTACCCTTCCAATTCTCTCCCCGTCCCACTGGGGGGGTGGGGGGGAGTGAGCGAGTGGCTGCGTGGTATTTGGCTGCCTGCCAGATTAAACCATGACAACAGGTTTCAAGAAAGTTTTATGGTCTAATGAATCAATTTCTCTAGTTGCTTTCTCTAATCCACTATAAATGTGATATTCTTCTTTTGTTACAGAAATTACACGTACTGTAAATCCGTACCCCTGGTTTTACTTGTCTATCAAATCAGTTTTATGTCACTCCTTTAAAAGTAAGACTTCTTTAAAAGATAATCTAATTTTCCCTGCAAGCTTTCTGCTCATAAGTTTGGAGGAGGGGAGGGCGGGAATAGATGTTTGTCCATAGCTAATTACTTTTAAGTGTATGAAAAAGACTATTTGTATCTGTGAAGCAAGTAGAATTTACACTAGGTCTGCCTTCGAAATCCAGTAAGTGGTAGAAAGGCAGGCAATGAGATAAGTAGGCCTTGGTAGTTTCAGGATGCTGAAGAATTTTTGAAGGTTTAAATTACTATCAAAAAGGAACTAGGGTGGTGACCCTCTCAACCCTGTCACTAACATTCTATTAAAATTAAAATTAGGCATTAGAATACTACTTATATTTGGAATAATTATAAAGTTGGGTTATCAGCTTGAAGACAATGAGATCAGCAAGTTTTGAACAAACCACATACCTTTAGTGGTAGAGTTTGTTAACTTCTGCTGGAAGTGTTCAAACATTTTCTTGCAAATGTTGTTGCCCAACTGTCTTTCATGTTTGGAGATTAAGTTGGATTTTACAGAGGCTGGATGAATTATTGAATGTGTGCATGGTTAAGACTTGAATGTCCTAGTATTAGTAAAAGGTACTATTTTATAGAGGAAGAGAAATCCATTGTTATAGTAAAGAGAATATTTAATAGCAATGCATGGCATACACACTCTATTTTTCCCTAGCAAGACCAGCTAGGAGAGACTTGTTGCTTGTTAGAAGTTGTGTGACATGATTTACGCATGCATGCTTCTGAAATGCTTGGGCAATAGTAAATATGATAATGTATTTATCTCTACCTTTGAATACTCAACCTTAATGTTTGATTCATAAATAGAAATTTTGTTCTAAAAGTAAAAGCACCCCAAAATGGTTTCAGCAGGTACTTAAAATATACTTGCACTGATTTCTTCTCTAGATATGTGGAAATATTCTATGTGAAGATTATTTTTAACCAATCTTCTTCACAGTTAGATGTATGATTAGAGATAGGTTAGTTTGGGGTACATTGGAAGATACTGTGTTTCTCAGGATAGGACAAGTTCTATATTCTTGGTAAATTGTTCATATTACAAACCTGTAAATACTTCTACTGTTGAATGAAGTAGATGGGAGCATTGCTAATCATCATGTTTAATTAGACATATTTTATTTTTTGAAATTTCAGATATAAAATCCACATTATTAAAAACTTTTAAGGATTAAGCCCTCTCGCTAGAAATGGCAATTACAATGGCAGAAATCACTTGTACTTGGACAGATGTCTCTGAGTTTACTTATTGTTAGTATTTTTAGTATTTTTTCTGTAATACCATAGATAACAAAGTGTTACTGACTTTATTAGTTTCAAAACAGTGCAATTTGCTAGTGAATATGCTGAGAAAATCACAGCTTTGATCATGAAAGCTGGAAAGACAAATGCTGCAATTTTCAGTAACATGTTTATAGTTTGTATGTGGCTAGAAATTTTCACGCATTATAGCTTTTACAGTGCTTCCCTCGTGTTTCTGACCTATTTTTATTAGTGTTCCATATTTTAATCTTAACGTAAACAGGATAATCCTAAATAGGAGTAGTTGTGTGTCTGTAGTGGTTGTGTGTCTGTACATATAAGAACATAGCTACTCACGTCATCTTCTGCATATCATTGAATATTCTGTATATGTATTCTGTATATCATTCTGTATCACAGTATATTAAATGACATGCAAAATATTAATCTCACCTATTTTCTTTATAATTCCATGGCTCTTCTACAGAAGTTAAAACAGTAAGGTTGGCAATGTGTTATAATACTTCACAGTCTCACATCAGTTTCATACCCAATGGATTAAGGCAGATTTGAGTTCAGGACCGTATTTGAGCATCCTAACTGCTTGGGTACCTCTTGCTTTCATGAGGTTTTATTTCTAATGGCAGAAATCAGTTGTCATCTAATTTTAGGCTATGCTCAAAATAAAGCTGAATGCTAGATTCTTAGTTCTGACTCTCATGTAGAACCAAATGAGAAGACTAAGCTTTGATCTGCAGAATTGAATTCTTACGTGCCTCCATCTTTATGATCTCTGTAATTCACAATGCATTTCTCTGACCTACACTTTTTCTTTTTTAAATTTACCTGTGTCTACAGACTGCTATGAAGAAAGCAAGCAAGAGCAGCTCTGGCATAGGCTCTAGGACCTCTGCTACTTTGATGTGTTAGGGTAACTGCTTATTTACTCCAAGAATAGATGATTAGTTGATTGGTCACAACTAGAGAAGCCTAACAAGTACAGTTTCTGTAACACATCTACTAGGAGAAAGATTATATAGACCTGGCAAATTCAAAAGGCCAGGGAAAATAAACTCTTTGTACCTGGGTAAGAGGCTGAAGTGTTAGCCGAAACCCATCTCTTTCTGGCTGACCACAGGCAGAAAGAAAGTTTTCTGAGACAGTTTTTAAAAGTTGGCTCCTCAGGACGGCCTATGCTTTGCTTCTTGATCATCAGTTACCACTACCACCTCCACCATCTCTAGTTTGGTTTTGTAACTAATGAAGTAAGTAGTTGACAGTGTAAGTCTAAGTTATGTATATAAAAGTAGTTTTAAGCAGTAAAATACATTTAAACACATATATTTATAAATATATTTTATATACTATTATATATATTTAGATGTAAGATATATTTATATTTTTATTCATATACTCAGTGATCCCTTTTGTCTGTATCATTCACCTAGAGCAGTTATTTCAATGAAATCCTCTATGGATAGAAAAGTTTATGCTTACTTAGGGCTTAAATTTAATCATGTCTGTTAAATGTTCATTCCTTCCTGCCTCTGAAACAACTGTAAAATAGGGGTTTGGGTTTTGCTGGAGTTTTTTTACAAGTAATTAATAATACATTCACTGAGAATGTCAACTATGATTTGTAAACAAACTTGATCTTTCAAAGAATTATTCTTACTGTCTCTTTTATCATTTTCCACATAAAAACAATCAATTTACGCAGGCCACTGAAGAAATATTATTCAGTTCACCCAAGCTAGGATCAAAAGCTACTGGTGTGTGGCATCATTTAAAAAAATTCAGAAACAAAAACAATTGAGAGCTTTTATTTTCAGGTTCAAGATATTTGAAGCAATGCTCTTTGTGCACTTTGTCTGAATCATTTTATGCTGGAGAGCATATTTTCCCTGTGTAAAAGTAGAAACTGCTTATCTCAGTGGTGAGGAAAGTCTGTGCCTCAAATACAAATAAGTAAACTGAATTCTGAAGAATGCTTCCTAGTGCTTATAGTGAAGCTGAGTTCTTGCAGGAATACTGTCATTCACTCAAGGCTTGTGAAGGGTGGTGTTCTAAAACCTTTTTTCCCCTTCATTTACAGTGGATATGGTACAAACATTTAATCTAAACAGTATTGTTAGAATAGTCTAGACAGGCTATGATCAAGAAACTACAAATGCAAACAATTTGGTTTTGAGAACTTTTTATCTGATTACAGGGATAATGACTTGAAAATCAACCTGGCAATTTTGCACGATTAGAAAAGTGATATTCATGTTGATTTCTCATCACGTTTCCAAATGGAAACAGATTTCTGCCACATATTACATATAATTTATGTCATAGATGACTCAGTGCGTCTCAGTTTAAATCTCTCAGTGGTTTCAGCTACTCCAGGAATGGAACCGTTCTGTTGTTTTGACAGGCAAAGACACATCAAAATCATGTATTAGCCACTTTTCCATGCCACTGAGTCTATATGAAGAGCTTAGGAAAATGAAACCAGAGAATGATATTTAATTTTTAAAGTTTTCGGATTACATCAAGTCTGATGTTTATGCAAAAATAGATTCCTTAGAGAGCACCTTTATATTGAAATAAACACTCGTTTTTATCTTACCCAACTGAATGACCATCTAATTTCGAATCCTTCATTTCCACATTGTGCAAGTGCATTTAGGTGTGCTTCTGGTCCTAGACACTGTTTTACTGAAAGGAAATAGGTAGAGACAGTGCAGCTGTCTATTTTTATATCTTTGGATGACTTTCTTACACAGCACTGTTGTCACATCTGCATGATTCACAAAGTTTAATGTGGTATGTTATAAATAAAAACTTACCCAATTTTTTGCTTTTTCTACAGTCTCTCTAATCCACTTTATGCTGTTCTCAACACATTTGGTTAAAGCATTATACTTTAGAGAAAGTGGGGTTTATGGGCGTCTAGGCCTGTTCTGTGAATGAATTTCAGTCATGGACTTGTCTCCATAACACTTACTTCCATCTTGGTCTGAAGATGCGGAGTCAGTACAAGGATTCTGTTTTTTCCCCTGTAGCATAAGCTACATATTCAGATAACTTTTATTGAGCCTGTCTGTGTCTTCTGTTGAAAGTAAGAATGAAACCACAAGTGAGAATCAGCATTTGATGACAAAGCTGACTCAAGTTACAGACACATGGTGACTCTGAAATTTATTTTTCTCCACTCGCAAGTTTTAGCTTGGGCTTCAGTCAGTATCCATCTGAAAAATCACTTGCAGTGTAGAAATTACTGAAAATATTTCACTGGAGATGTTTTTGACAGGGGAGGCAGGTCACCAGGAGAATCCTTCAAGGGTTTGTGCTAGGACCAGTGCTCTTCAAAAGTATTCACAAATGACTTTATGAAAAGGCATGAACAATGAGGTGGAAAGGTTTTGATGGCTTTATTGGTTTACTGTTTATCCAGGGTATAAAGAAAAAGTGAACTATTAAGTAATTTCAGAAGGATATAGCAAGACACAAGACTGAACAATAAAAAGATGAAATCCAGCCCAGATAAATGCAAAATCATGCAAGAAAGTGAAAAGTCCTAATATCACATTCAAAATAATTGGCTTTGAGCTGGCCATTACTATGCAGGAGTGAGAATTTGGGGTTATGGTAGGTCCATGAATATGTCAGTCCAATATTGACCAAGAAGTGTTATGAATTACTAGGAAAGAAGTAGAGAGCAAAACAAAGAACACAATCATGCTAGACTATACATCCATGCTTTATCTCGGTAACTGTGGACTGTTCTGCTCGTATTTCAAAAACAATGTGATAGAGCTGGAAAAGGTTCTGAGAAAGATGGGCAGGATGAACGAAATGATAGAACAGCCTCCATAAAAGTAAATTTAGAGAATTTAGAAAAGGATATACTTAGAAATTCGGAGCTGGAAAATCCTTTACTCACTGTCCCTTACACTTCAATTGTTCTCTGTAGTATAAAGCTAATGTATTTCCTATGGTGTTGATCAGTATTACTGGAAGAGATTATCATAACTTCCTCTGGAATACTGTTTCTCTCACTATTGGATTTCATTGTCAGGTGTGCACAACCTTCAAATGTTTGAGGAAGGATATCATTCATTCTTGCCCTTATTTAGTTAAGGCTGTATACTTGTTGTATTTTCATTCCATGTTTCTACTGCTTATATCTTCCCTCGTTGTGTTACTTTGCTCTGAAGAAATGAAAGGAAAAAAATGCAGAAAAGAGAGCCCGGAGCTGCTGCAGGTGGCAACCACTCCTAACACTGCTTAACAAGAGGTAATATTTGTGGAACTGAAGGATGCTGAAGTAGTGTACAAAAAACCCATAAATTAGGAGGAAAATGGAGTTCAGGTAAATAGCATTTATCAAATCAAGATGGAGGAGAATTCAAGTGAATACAAAAAACTTCAAGTGAATACAAACAACAAATTGACTCATTCAAGTTATTTTTAGCTTTGAATTTTCCCTGGTACTGAACCCTCCTGTTTCTGTGTTCCTTATGCCCGTAAATTTGTGGATCACCTATGTGTAACACTGCCCATTTTGACCACTGCCTGAACTCGTCTTTCACAAGAAACTCGCATCCTGCCCTTGTTTCAGTTCCATTCACAGCCAATGCTTGTTATTCTCATCTTCTTGATCTTGCTCTCCTAATATTAGGAAACTATTCAATTTTTTTTGTATAAATCCATGACGTGCCAGCCTCTGCCTAAACATTGTTATTTGTTCTCCACTTAGGGTAATTTTATCTACAATGTTTTCATAATGCCATAGAAACCAGAAGGACCCATTCAATAATTTAATGCAGTATATCACAAAACCATTTAATTTACACACCTATTCTTATTTTAAACCTCATAATTTGGGCTAATCTATTTCTGTATTTTGAAAACTAAATTGTTCCATGCCCAAGGAAAAAGAATAGGAGAGGACAGAGAGCCACAAATGACTAAGGTATTTTAGGGAGGTATATATAGCCAGCATCATAGGTGAAAGCAAATCTTCCAAATTCCTTTCCGTTCTTGCATGGAAACAATTTTGTCACAACGCAGATCTGAGGAGCAGTTTGACTCTGGGTTTGTGAGCGAGATATGCCAAGTAGCTGAGAACAATATACTTTTTTTTAACTGTTTTTAAAAACACAACTCACACTTCTCTAATACAGCAGATATTGGTCAAGAATATGTTCTCTACACATGATGAGGATTTTTATAGGTGCTTTACAAAATAATTTGTCATCTTTCTACAAATTGTCTTAAAATATCTCTTTCATTCCTTGTCTATAGTTTTTGATTGTTCTCTCCCTCTGCCTTCTACTGAATATTTTAACGCGTTCATTACCCAGCAGCCTTCCTCCTTCTCTTTCTGTAGTTTATATCATAGTCTGCCTACTGTATTTATTTTTTTTGTGATGATTTCTGGATACAATTTATATGACTGACCGCCAGTAAAGTAAAAGTGTATTGTATCGTTATCAACAACAGGTATGATTGGTGTTAGTTTTTGAGGTCTTTTTAATGAACAAGATAGACTTTGTGTGTTCTTTTTTCTAAGGTTTTCTAGATCACACTTGATCTTACGTTCACTTCACTGCATTATGGTTTTAAACTCCAACTCATAGGGAATTTCCCCATTATTGATTAAGGGTAATGGTCTGAAGTTCAATGAAGGAAAAGCTTTTTGGTGCTTGGAAAAAAGCATTAATTGCACGAATGATATTGGATCTGAGTTATACATGTCACCAAGAATGAGGCTGCCATTTTAGCATTTGTCTGTTAACTCCAGTGATTCAAAATCCATTTGATTTCCTAGACACTGCAAAAGGATTGTAGATAATAAATGACATATATAGTAACAGAGAAAAAGAGGATAGTAGTCAGGATGACAACTATTAAAAGCTTTTTTTTTTTTTCCTAGTGAAAAGCTTTGTCCCAGCGCTGCTTTCATACCGAGATTAAAACATATCAAAATCACTACTTTTTTTTGTCCTTCTTCATACCAATGAACATGTTTGAAAACTAGGAAGTTGTAAAGCACTGGGTTTAGATAGCAATGACAGTCTTTGGGAAACAATAATTACAGTATTATTAGTCATTCACATTATTTAATATAACCCCCCTGTCTAATCATAATTCACCATACATTTGGAGCTAGCTGGCACAATTTCAGACTCTTATGACCATCTTGCTCAGAACTAGTGGCATGAAGGGATCAACTCTCTTTTTTTTTTTTTGACGCAGATAGGATATTTCGGAATTGAGCAGGTCACTACATATTTTCCATCAAACTATAACAGAATGTTGATCCTTTGCCTTCTGAGGATAAGAATTATCAGATTTAGAATGTGTGAAACCTTGCTTTTCATTGGGCAAAAGAGTAAATTGGAAAGGGGATGACTAGCGTATTTCTTCCACAATTGTAAATCTTAAGTCTGAAAAGGTATGTCGTCCAGTTACAGTTCTTGTACCATGGGGTTTTTTTCCCTGCTAGTTCTAATAAAGGGCTGTGTGGATTGATGCTAAAAATGGTGGGGGCTAAAGCTTAGGACAAGACCTAAGAAATCAGAAGTACAGTTTGAATTGTATTTTAACACAGTAAAGATTGTGCCGCGTTAAAAAATATTGCTAGCAGAATCATTTGAGGGCAAAAAGAATCCACTGCTCACTGTTTGACAGACTGATCAACGAAAGTGAAAGCTGAATGTGATCTTTCAGTAGTCCAGAATGAAGAAATTGTAGTAGGTATTACTCATAGTAATATTTCTCACTTTAACTTTGCCTGCAGCATAGATGGTAAGTTGCTTGAGTTCGCTAAGAAATTGCTTTATAATTTCTCAACCATTGCAAACTGCAGCAAGTAATCTGCAAGCCCTGCTGTGTCCATGAAGAGTATACTTACAATGTATTACCTGTCTGTCTAGCCACTTAGAAAACACTGTTATGGATGATTTCAGCACGCAAGTGAAAGAGAACATTTCTCTGTTTCATATCTTTGCTGCTAATCCTTACGCAAGAACAGATACAAACCAACTTGTATGGCTATACTACTAGTATGCGTTTTAAGATTTTCTTGGAATTTTGTTCATGCTTGTTATTAATTCCAGTCTTTAAGTTTCATATATTCACTTCCTAGCTATATATTTCTTCTTTTCATGGTTACTTATCTTTGCTTGAAACCAAGTTCCCCATTGCATAAGAAGTCAGTTTCTTATGTCTATATGGGAATGACTGTCAAACTCTTAGGTTGTTTTTTATTTATGATTCTTTATTTTGGTCCATTAATTACTTTTAAAAGCTCTTTGTATGGTGACTAGGAACACTGAACAACTTGTTAATACCTTTAAATTAGCTGTGCAGGACTCTGCCTCTCTATTGGGGGGGGGGAAGGATTGGGGGGATACAAATTGAAAACGGCTGAAAAACATTCCTAGGTTTAAATTCACAAGATTATTTCAGTAGGAAAAATTCAGTTTCTTTTTCCTTGAACTTTTTTACATCTAGAAACTAATTACACAGCTTTAGGCTGCCTATGTTGAGTTGAGAATGAAGTGCAAAGCCCGTGTATTCTTCTTCCATCTTCTGAAAAATGATAATTTTACAGTTGTTAGAATCCATCTTCTTTCAAAGAGATAATGACATGTTTTCCTCTTATCTGTCCTTAAAACATTAAATCTTTTATATGAATTGGTTGACAGTTTTTGAAGGATAACCTTTTCAACATCATAAAATGAATGAAAGTGGTGAAGGATTTAGATTCAAAATGCTTTACCAGTGCACTAATAATTTGATGAGCACTGCTATCGTTTTTCTAAAATGGCATTAGATTAAATCTTATTCATCCAGCAAATTCTTTTGAAGAGACTCACCTTTAAAAGTTGATGACACAAACCAGCTTGAAAATGTGATTGTGGTGTTTGAAATGCCCTGTCTCTAGAATCAATTATTTATGATGCTTGATGAATATTTTGTATGTTTCTTTACAAGACTCGTTACCTTAGTATTATTATTTTAAAAACTAAACTTAAAAGGACATAATATAGTTCCCTTTCCATAGATAGATCTTGTCTCTGGTAACTTGGCACATTTTTCTCCAGGCATTCAATGTCAGCAGCACACAACCATGATGTGAAAGGAAATTGCTTCCAACGCCTCTAAAATTGCTTGCTTGGCTTGAATTAATCTTAATCGAATTTCTGTCCGAGATGTTTAAAAACCTTACAGAATCTCATCCTTTGAGCACAGCTTTGCTAATTTGATTCTACATTCCAAAGTGACGACAAATTTTGAGGCCCTGCAGGGCTGCTGTTGCTGATAATGTTTCTATGTGGGTGGCATGAACCACACTGTTCATTAATGTGACATACCTTTATAATGAATGTCCTCATATAATAGTTAGGGATGCAAGTTCATTGTTTTCCCATTTAACTGTGTTGCCTCCTTGTCTAAGGGACCAAATGTGCATTCACTCTTGAGAAAGAAAAACTAAGAAAAATACAGTGTATTTATCTTCAGATATTTAAATCGGGAAGAAAGCCAAATTACTAACCTTACAAATGTGATTATTTTTTAATCAAGTTAATCCAAATTTTTTAATCAAGTTAATGTCCAAGATGTTTCTGAAGGTACTTTGTAAAAAATTTAACTTCTGTAAGAAAAACTGTTCCTATTGATATCAAGTTGGTCAGAGTGAGCTCCAAACAGTGGACGTTCCTTTTTGCAATAAAAATCAAACATGGTTAAAAATAATAATCTGTCTCATTAAGAGTTTGAGAAGAATCTCACTGAAATAGTATTGTGTTAAAATAAGAGTAGCCTAAGTATGCTGTCTAGTAATAAAGCATATAGAATCATCCATAAAGAAACAGTCTATATACTAAGGAATGAGGTACCAGGTCTCAGTTTGGATTTTCTGTTTTCTACACTGATTGCTCATTCAAAGAGCAATGGATATTCTGTAGTGTTCTTCCTGTAAAACGGATCCTACTTGCTGTAATACCTAATATGGAACAAAGCTGACAGCAGTAAGCAACATATTTTCCGTGTCTTTGCCTCACATTTTGTCACCTATGGTATATCCCATCACAGATTAACATGATATATTGTAAGCATCCTAATGCAGGCAGGAAAGTCAGACGTGCAGTTGTAGTTGGAGAATAATTTTATTTTTTATTCTAAGTGATATTTACTTAGGTCGTTGGAGCTATATATGTGCAATTCATGAACTTTGCAGCTTTGCAGTGGGTAGAATTAAACTTTGCCATATTTTTTTTAGCAGGAAAAAAAAGTATTTTTTTTTCATCTAAATGTCAGGCTCGCATGTAATATATTATTCCTCAATGCATTTATATAATTTTGATGGGTATGCTTACCAATAATTAATATTTTCATTCAGGTAGTTACAGGGAGAACAGGCTTTAAATAATGCAACTACCTTGTGCACACGTCCATATACAATACATATTTTAAAATCATGGAAGAAAGCTGTGCTATTTAAAGCCAGATTTATCTTTACTGGACATTTTCTCACTGTAATCAATGGAGGGTCTCGCTGATTTCAACAGCAATATAGGGGTGACAGTTCCTGAAGTTAACTCTAACAGTTAACTCTTCCTGTTCCTCCAGTATGCTGGGTTCTTTTGCATGAAGAAACCAGCTTTCCACCTACTATTTTATACTATATTATGTTCTTCACCACACATCATTGCAATGAGATTTTTTTTCTGTAAAGCAACATCCAGTCTCTTCTTACTATGTGCTCCACAGGGATTTCCTTAATTTTGACGAGGCCATTATTTTGCTGTTATCTTCATTTGTTCAGTATGCTACTAAGCTAGCAGTTCTTCTGAGTGGGTGAGAAAAATGCTGCTTATGTTTTATGACTTTTATTACTTTTTATGTAATCTGTTCTACACAATTTCTTTTTTAACTTTATTCCTGTTGACCCTGCAAAGATAGATTTAGCACCATACAGTTTGATGACTGTAGTACTGTCTGGTAGTTTTCCAGTAAGGTAGTTATTCTGTAGACTGCACTGACTTTGGTAACCTGCTTTGACCCCAGTATCTGCAGAGAATGAATTGAAAAAACTGCCTGTGAGTAAATGTCCACTTGGCTTATCATACTCACTTCTCAGACTTGAGAAGATGTTTTTGAGCGCTATGAAGTGATGTCTTGATAAGAGGTGACCTTTGAGGGCTGAAAAGCAAAGAGTCAAGAAAACGAGCATGGGGGCTTTTTTCCCTTCTCTGTATCCCATAGAACAACAGGCAATTTGCACTGGTACGTGCATTATGGTGGTACTAACTCCTGACAGAAACTCTTTTGTGGTTTAAAACCCTCTTAAAAAAACTGGGAGAAGGCAGTGGTGGCTGCCAGCTGTGTAGTCTTGCTCTTCCTATGAATTACAGGGCATTGCTTGTGTGTGGTGGACCTCAAAAAGCTGCAGATTCTGCAAGCGGAGGCTGTTCAAATAACTTGTGAAAAAATCTCATTTTCTGTTCCTTTGTGGGTTTTACTATTGGGAAATGTTCTGGGTCTCTTTTCAGCATCTTGAAGATATGAGAGCAAAAAAGCATTATTTTGTTTTGAACTGAAATACTGTAATTGTTTACATAGGTGGTCTTTTTATCCTTTATTAAACTACCTACTGGGGCAGAATGATCTAAAGTAGAAGAAACCTAAACTATAGAAAAAGTCAGATTTAAATGTCCTTAGATTTCTTGGTGAAATAAACCTATCTGATAAAGGTTCTTCCAAAAGACCCAGTCCATCATATGTCACGGTATCAAAAAGAGCTGAGTATTTGTGTAAGTCCTCATTCACCAAATTATCTGAGCTGAGTGCAGAGGGGTGACTGTAAAGCTTGTTTATGACTGCATTTGAAATCACTACTAAATCATTCTTGTAAATTTAGCTTTGTGCTTCTTGATACACAAATCAGCCAAATATATTTCCTTATTTGTAATTCCCTGCTGTGTTTGGCAGCAGTGACAAAGTAACTTCAGACATTGGCTAACACAGGAAGTCTCTCTGTAAGACAGAAAACAAATGTACAAAATACCTTATAAAACTGAGAAGAGAGGAGCAGGTTGTTGTTCTCAATTTCATACTTGTCCACTCTTGTAGAAGTGCCAATGGACAGTAGCAGAAGTACTCTCCAAGTTAAGTATTTGCAGGAATGGCTCCATATTCTGTGGCCCAGTGCAGGCTTGTAAGGCCAGTTCCTAACCTGGGTAAATGAAAATATTGGGTGGTTTTTTTTTTTCCTTAGGGAGCACTTCTTGTCTTTTAAATACTTTTATACAATCCTGAAAAGCTTCTGTGGTTTGAAGAATATACTTAAATGAGAATCTTTGACTTAGCCAAAACTTCTTAAAGATCACTTGCCTACATCATTAGAGTAGGTCTACAGTAGAGTAATTCTAGAGTTTCTAGTCCCACTGGCCACAATGTGACTCCTACCTTTAAGCTTATTTGTAAATAGGAAGGACTAATCAGAGGATCACATTGTCTGCAATAGGACATTAATTTCACTTTTACAGATTGCTCTGAATGCTGGAATGTGGTGGATGGCTCCAGAAACAGAGTGCGAAATAAATCTTGTCTTAGAATCACAGTTTCAGTGCTGGTTGCCTTTTGCTCAATGTAGTGTGGGTTACAGGCTGGTCTAGCCTCTTCTCTGAAAGAGGCTGAGTACCGTTTTTAGGACTGTCTTCTTGTGATGCATGTAGATGTAGTAGCTCTCTGATCTAAGTGGCTGACTATGTTCAGGAACAGGAGGTGAGGGACCCCTCTTTGCAAAATTCTGAGCTGTGAACCAGCTGGAGCCATCTGGTTCTTTGGCTGTGTGTGCTCCTCAAACAGCAGCCATTGCTATCTCCTTCAAGGCAATGATGGTGGGCCAGAGAGCATCATCTTGGGGACTGGCAGGGCTGGATGGTAATGAGATACGCCATCCATTTTCATTCAGCAGTCGTGTTTTATTGCACTTCTGTGGGCATGACCTTGGTCGTCTACTTGTGTTATTCACTCTGCAGCTCCTGTAGCGTGGTCTGGGGAGTGAACAGAGTGAATTTTGTTTCTTCCTTCTCCTCTGTGCAGGTAATTAGGAGCTGTGATGAGATGTGAGTACTACTTCTAAGTTCATTTGAAATACATAAACATTTGCAACATCGAAAATTTGAGCAGTATTGGCTATCATTTCAGATAGAGGAAAAAATATGTCTTTAAACCTGTTATTAATCTCTTTAAAGTTGCAATCTTTGTAAGCAGAAATAGAATATAATATAATGAAAACCTGTTTGGATTGCACGCTGCTGAAGAGTCAGAGCAGTAAAGTTAGGCCCAGTTATTGGATTTCTACTGCTTGACATACAAATTTATAAATAAAGAGGCATTTATAAATACAAATTTACATCTATAGTACTTAGGAACACAAGGAAAAACAGTCTGAGTAGTTTTGAACTATTATTCAGTCAGATTTTTCTTTAATTTACCAAAATTGTACAAAAGTATTTATGTGACTTGTCTGCACCCTGCTAACTTTTTCACACAGATTTGCAGGGATGCTGTGCTCTAGGTTGGTAACTCCTTTTCCGAACAAGTGCTGTGTTAATCCAGCAGCACTAGCTCACTTGTCTTTGAGAATTGCCTTTATTGCTTGCTATGATGCAGTGGCTGATTGGACCATGACAAATGGGCTTGCTTCCTGCTGTTGTGAATGAGTGCTTTGAAGCTCCAGTGTCCTTTTGAAGCTGACAGACCTGATCTTTTTTTATTATTATTTTTTAAAGGAGGGTTGGATTTTGTAATATTTTGTATTTAGCTCTAAATGCTTTCAGCTTAACCATGTCTCAGCCCTTTCACAAATCTGCACCTTCTTCCAACTCTCCAAAATTCCAAAGAGCTACTGCCGGTTTGTTTTATACAGTGGCTTCATCCATGTTGTGTGTCTCCACCATTGTTCTTTCTTTCCCTTTTTTTTTTTACATCTTCTGTTGATTTTTATAAATCTTTTTATTATCTTTTACTGCCAGAAGTTAGCTGAAATCTCTACCTATTCACTCACATGATGACTAATACGTGGAATACTCTAAGAGTAGTACCAACAGTTGTGCAGTAAATTTCTACTGGCTGCTGACCTGAATTTGGCCTACAAACTTATGGCAATAAGTGTTGTCTTGCATTTACTATAGAATTTTATGGAGGCCAGTTGTCCACCCCATTTCCCACATTCCTCAGGGGTGTAATCAGCTTATTTAGATAGCAATAGTAATCCTGTATGCAAGTGGGGAAAGGAGCAGGCTCATAACTTAGCCTTTTCATAATCGCTTTTCACTCTACATTTCTTCCTTTCCCCTCTTATCTGGTACTGCTACTTTCACTACATGTATCAAAAATAGAAGGGAAGAGAACATAACAAGCAGCTGATCAGAGTAGTGATGGCTAGAATTTTTTTGATATTATAAATGGTGCTATCATCCACTGATCTAAAGCCTGCACTGATATAAATATCAAGTGGGAGCAGTCTACACCTTCTCTCAGAAACAACACAACTGGGAGGATTCCAGAAACCATGTTGTCCCTCTCAGGAGACAGTATAACTACAGTGTGCTCCCTGTATTAGTCATGAGATAGAGAGATCTCATTTCTGAGATCTGAATCTGTTGATTCCCTGAGACAGCACCCTAGTATGTTCCACAAATTTCACAGTTCAGAGTAAAGTAAGGCAGTGCATGAAGATTCAGAAAGACTCAAAATATAATTTTCAGTCAGGAGAATGTTTTCATGCACTCACCCCTTCAGCTCCTGGAGGGTATTTTGCATAGTTGGTAGTAGTAGTAAAGTCTGCTGCAACTTGGAATCATACAAAAACAGGTTGGGACAGGTATCTGGAGGTCATCTACCCACACCACAGAACAAAGCAGGGCTAAATTACAAGTCAGGTTACACTGTGCAGCCATTTATCTGGTTGAGTTTTGAGTATCTCCAGGAACTGGGAATTCTACAACTTCTCTTGGAAACTGTTCCAGTGCTTAAATATGCTGAGATATATATATATATTTTATTCTCCCCTCTTCCTCCCCCTTATGTCCATCTCAAATTTCTCTTGATGAATCTTGTGTCCTTTCACTGTGCATCTACAACTCTCCTTTACATAGCGGAAGGCAACAATTACATTCTCCTTTAGTCTTTTCTTCTCCAGGCTATAAAACCCCAGTTCTCCAAATCTCTCCTCACTAACCCTTTTTGATTTCTTCTGTCCATTCACTTATGCCAAGTGTAGTCAGAAAAATAAAACCGAACCAGTCTGTATTAGCTTGATCTAGTATGATAGTTATGCAACTCTGCTGGTTTGTGTTTTTTTTTTTTTCTTCTTATTTTGAGTGTATGTGAGGTAGAAAGCTATAAAATGAGTCACGACCTACCTGGGGATAAAACCTAGACTTCTGGCTACTGACTGAATTGTTCTGACAGATGAGCTGTGAGTCTAGGTTTTAATGCCAATCTGGGTTGGCAAAATTTCCCAATGGTTAGGAAAATTGTGTGGAAATTTCCTTTTTTAAATTTTGCAGCAGGGATTTATCATTAAACTTGAGCAGCTAGAGTGTCATTCTTACCTTTGGGTATCTGAGCTGAAGAGTCTCAGAACTGCAAAGTTCTGAATCTGTCATCTTCTACCCCACTAGTTGTGGGGTAGCCAAAGTACTCTGTGTGTCTGCCTTTAGGAAAGAAAGGGGCATAATTTGTTGAAAAAGAGAATAACTGTGGTACTTTCTTAAAGCTGCTCTTCAAACTGTAAGCAAGTTCTTTTTCTATTGCTGAGTCAGTCTTATTTTTCAGGGTTCTCCAGTTCTGTCCTGAGTAAGCTTCTGAATTATTCACTAGCTGTACTCCAAACGTGATTATGATAATTGCTCTCGCATAGGATCTAAGAATTATGTAGGACCCAGGTACCATTGTATTAGGCACCATATGTTCCCTTGATGGTTTCCTTCTCACTTTTTTTCTGAATGTTTTTCCTCATTTTCATGCATTTTGCTTGGTATTAACTGGGAAATGATCACTTTTTGTCTGATGGGATGCTTCACCTTTATCAGATCTTAATTTCAGATAAGTGATGTATGTGAACTCTTTGGTTCTTTATATTGATTTTAATGTCTCATAGTAGTTTCACTATGCAATGGCTTGTACCTCTAAGAATTCACTGTTTACAGGTTAATTCTTACATGTAAGCTTCCACTTTTACCTTTGCACTCAACTAAAAAACTTGTCCAATTTAATTTTGGTTTTGGAACCTTTGTGTTTGTACTAGTAAAGATGTATTTTTTTTCACTCTCCCGTTATCCATTAATGGCTAAATGTATATAATACAGAGTGTGTAGAAGGAAAACAATATCCTAAAAGTGAATATTTCTAAAATTTCTAAGGCTGTTAAAACATGGGTTTAGGGGCAAAAAATGTTTTGCTGTCTTATTCTTCCATACATACATATATACGAGTGCACATACAGACACACAGTGTCTTATTCTTACATACACACACACACACAGTGTCTTCTCCAAGACTATCCTAGAGTTAAGAGAGATGAATTACACTGCTGAACTCTTACCCAAGAGCAATCCAACCCAACTTGTTTAGCCATGGATCATACCTGGGTTATGAATGTGGTAGTATTATAGACCTTAGACAATTGTGGGGTTTGTTGTTGTTTTTTTTTTTCCTTCAGGGAAAGCTATAAACTTTAGTGTAAATTTTGGCTTAAAAAAGGAATCTGTGTTGTCTGCTTCTTAGTTTTCCATAAAAAATTTGCATGTTGTCATAGAATAAAGTTTAGAAAGAAATAGTCTGTTGTTTTAAGAGACTCTACTGAAAAAAAAAAGAATTAGTGATTACAGAAATTCCTTTTTATGCAAATAATTTCTGGAGAAGCTTACCTACGCAGGAATTTTACAGATTTTTTTTTTTCCCCCAACACCTAGCTTTAGTGTGATATAACGATTATTTTGTTCTGCTCTTGGATACAGGTCTTCTGTTTTCATTTTAATCAGTCAGAATTTTAATCAGCTCATTAGAATGCCTATTACTAGAATGCATATTATGAGTGTTGAAAATAAATTTTTAAAAATCCCTCACACAAATTTAAAAGTTCGAACTTTGGTCTATATGACTTTTTTCTATTGTTGAAAAATCTGGATTACATTGAACTGTCTTTTAACTTTTTCAATAATACGATTTTTGCTCTAACGTTTAGTTACTCAGCAAACTACTTTTAATATTAAAGATACGGAGTTCCTGTCAGAAATTATCGTAGATTTCTTTAAAGGAAAGAAAGATCCTTTCTGAATAGAGTTGAAAGAATAAAGGAAGTGAGCTTGGGTTGCAGGCTGAGTCGTTTTATGTTCTCTCCTAGTCTGTGACATCAGGGAAGTTGCTTTACCTTCAGTGCCTCTTTTTGTCAATCTGAAAAATTTAAATAACACACAAATACTTCTCATGTTTACTGGTAAACTAATTAGTTCTGTATCTGTAAGCAGCTTAAAATACTGCATTTTACTATATAAAATACCATATACTGTGTATTCTTGACAACTGCAAAGTCACAGCATGAAATGTGATTTTTTTTTCTTCTAAAAAAGAAAAAAATCTTACTCTAGTGATTCAAATATTTTAACCAAAAATATGCAATAAACTGGTTTGTTCAGTTATATTAAATGTCACAATCTAACTGTCCAATAGTATGTTATTTAGATACTCTTAAACAGACATTTTTTATTTCCTTAGATTACCTTTTATTTTTCAGTAAGTTTATTCTGCAAGGTGACAGCAGTATAGGAAATGAGAAAAATGGGTGTGAATTATAAATTTTTGATTCACATTTCAAGTTTCTGGAGTTCTTTCTCAGACCTACCCATTTTGTAAAATCTCACAATTACTATCCACATGACTGACATAATGTACATTTCTTCACTACGAAAATGTAAAGTAATCATCAGCTTGTCAATGTCAGTGTTACTCAGAAAATTCATTACAGGGTAAGTGCTTGTCGTGGTTTAACCTGGCAGGCAGCCAAATACCACGCAGCCGCTCACTCACTCCCCCCGCCCCCCCAGTGGGACGGGGAGAGAATCGGAAGGGTAAGAGTGAGAAAAACTCGTGGGTTGAGATAAAGACAGTTTAATAGAACAGAAAAGGGAGAATAATGATAATAAATAATGATAGAATATACAAAATGAGTGATGTACAATGCAATTGCTCACCACCCGCGCTGACCGATAACCAAGTAGCGATCGGCCCTTCCTGGATCACGCCTACCCTTCATATACTGAGCATGACGTCACATGGTATGGAATACCCCATTGGCCAGCTGGGCTGGCTGTCCTGATTATGTTCCCTCCCATCTTGTGTACCTAGCTCAGTCAGTAGGCACGGGAGCTGTCCTTGGACTAGGAGGGCACTTAGCAACAACTGAAAACATCAGTGTGTTATCAACATTCTCCTCATACTAAATCCAAAACACAGCACTAGGAAGAAATTTAACCCTATCCCAGCCGAAACCAGGACAGTACGTTGGGCGCCAAAAAGGACTGTCGTGGTTTAACCTGGCAGCAGCCAAATACCACGCAGCCGCTCGCTCACCCCCCCCGCCGGGTGGGATGGGGGAGAGAATCAGAAGGGTAAAAGTGAGAAAAACTCGTGGGTTGAGATAAAGACAGTTTAATAGGGAAAGCAAAAGCCGCGCATGCAAGCAAAGCAAAACAAGGAATTCATTCACCACTTCCCATCGGCAGGCAGGTGTTCAGCCATCGCCAGGAAAGCAGGGCTCCATCACGCGTAACGGTTACTTGGGAAGACACACGCCATCACTCCGAACGCCCCCCCTCCTTCTTCTTCACCCAGCCTTATATGCTGAGCATGACGTCATATGGTATGGAATAGCCTATTGGCCAGCTGGGCCAGCCGCCCTGGCCACACTCCCTCCCAGACCCCTGCACATCTGGCAGGGCATGGGAAGATGAAAAGTCCTTGACTAGCGTAAACAATACCTAGCAACAACCAAAACATCAGTGTGTCATCAACATTATTCTCACACTACATCCAAAACACAGCACTATACCAGTTAATAGGAAGAAAATCAACTCCATCCCAGCCAAAACCAGGACAGTGCTAAAAGTTCTTTTTTACTTTAAAGCCTACAGCAAAGTGATACTAATTTTTCATTACTATACATACTTGATGTTGTCACTTTTAGTTTAAAGTATCCGCTTACCTGCTTACAATACCTTTCTCTTCAGTCTTTGCATTTATTTTTTTTCATGTACCCAGCAAATGCCCTACATTCATTGCTATTTTCTAAGAATGATGGGAACTTTTAAATCAAGTTCTACTTTACGTTAACTCGCATGACCTTGCCCTGTCTCCCTCACTTACCCTAAGATTCTTGTGTATACGCTGTAGCTTGATCACCAAAAAGTTCTCTGTTGAACCATTGTTTTAATTCTTATTTATGATATTTCTTGCAGTCTATGTTTTCTTGAAATTCAGAAGACCATGATCATGAGAGATCGTAGACTGTGAATGCTGAGGGGAAAAAATGATGTTTCACAGGAGTTCATACTTCTGTGTTGTCACTATTAATGGAGCCCAAGTTAATAATGTGTAAAATTCGTAATAATCTGTTGACAGCAGAATGCACGAAGAGAAGATAATCAGTTTAATATAAGTTTTGATTCTTTTGCAATAAGTCAAACTGTATTTGTGATACACATAGCAAAAACTTTTTGTTGGCACTGCGGTTCGCTTGCTCTAAGCAAAAAGGAAATGGCTTTAAGAAAACTCGGTAACAATAGCTTAGGGAGAATTAACTAGGAATATGAGGGAAAACTTACCATGCATATTGAGAAATCAGAATAAATGTTTAACTTTAAAAATCTGTTATTTATGACAGCACCAAAAATCCTGTGTGAATGACAGATGGATTCTGAGGGATGCTGGGGTTGATCTTGCCTAACTGTAGCTTTCTACAAGTCACGAGGTACTTAATCAGAATACCTCTTTACTCAGAGACGAAAGTAGGCATCCCAAAGAGTAATTCATCCCACCTATTTGAGACACCTGATTTCAGATGAAATGCATCTAGAGGTGCTTATGTTTTACAGTGACTATAAAAGGAGTCAAGTAATTAACTTAAAAGATAGGCATCTAGTTTATACAGCTAATTCTAAATGTGTTAATGACAGACAGCTAAGGAAAACTGCATGATTAGTTTGTCATGATTAGTATGCCTGTGTAGGACCTTAAAGCTGAGAAAATACAACTGACAATCTAGTGTTAATGGACAAACTCTTAGTGTAATTTGGGTGAAATCTCTTATATTTAAGAGCCATTTTTCCTTTAATTCCTGATTGCAAATTTGCTTTTCTCACATTATAACCAAAAGTACTGTTGCCATAGCAGCAAATTTCTGCTTTTGAAGAAAAGAAAGGGCAGTGTAACGCATGCAAAAATAAGCATAAACTTTTTGGGTGGGGAGAGGGTACAAAAGGTAAAGACCTTACAGAAAGTACGTTTATGGATGAATTTGCCCTGTGTCATTTACCTTCTGCCAAAGACAATAGTAATAGCATTGAGAGTGGGTTTTCTACTGGGGTGGAGCAAAGACTAGACAGGAGAATCTTGATTTCTTGTACAGGAGATGGTGTACAAGACATGGCTCATTTATATCTCCCGAAAAGAAGGTTTAGCACAAATTAGAATTAGATCAACACAGTTGAATAAATGTTAAAATTCAACTACGTTCTTTGCTATCCCTATTCTTGATCCAGAAGAAGAAATCTATTTTTAAACACTTGTGTTTTATGGGAAAAGCAAGTTTTCTAAAAAGGACAATTCCAATGCAGGTGAAAAGTTGGAAATAAGGATGGACTAGTTGTGGAAATAGAGGAACCAGGTTGCCACAGTAAACTCTTGGAAGCTGATAACTCTTGAAATTCAAGTTATAGTTAGACAGTCACTATACCTATTACTGCATACTGGTGTTAGTCTGATATGACCTGTCTTATGCGTATTTGCTGCTTTCTGTATGTTGCAGTGATCCTCAATCTTGTAAAATTACAGTAGACAAGAATAACACTAAAATAAATCCTTAGAATAACTTATATCCTGTCCTCGAAATCCATAAACCATTCAAAACATTTTGTTCTTTTGCACTTGTTTCTGTAACTACCTGTTAGCTTATATGGTGATGTTGATTTGAAGCGTTTACCTCTGAGCTGATTTCATCAATAATACTTTTAATATCTTCTCACTACGTGATTACTTTTTTACTCCATAATCAGTTTCACCCGAAGTGAAACTTAAAGAAAAAAGAGAAAGAAAAAGTAGATGAGAACAAACCTATCATTAGCAAGGGGAACTGTATTAGAAAGTGCTAGTGTGTTATTTGCTTATTTCAGTGCTCAAATTAATAACTTGGCCTATGCCCAGCTCCTACAAAATATTCACACACCCAGATCTTACTTAGTCTCCTGAAGTCTATGAGAACAGAGCATATGCACAAATCAGTCTTGATTTTGTTCCTGTGCCCTGCCTTGGCAACATTTATATATGCTGAAGATCAGGTATAATAGGTTGTGTGCCCAGTTGTGCAGAATATTGCTGTGAGGTCCTTGGTACCTTCACAATTGTTACATTTTTCACCCATGCTTCCCCTTTAACACCCTGCAGAATACAGCAGGCAGAGACTAAAGGTCCCATAGTACTAATTCCAGTCATTGCATGTTTTGCTTAAAATCTTGCAAGTCTTCCCAGTAGACAAGAAATCACTGTGTTCACCTGGAACTGTCTACCCACTTTGCCCAAGGGAACATGGGATGCCTTGGATCAGTGTGTACAGTGAGGCTGAACTGAAGTAGATGTTGCTTGAGAGAATAGTGAGTCCCTGTCTTTCTCTGAGAAGCCTGGCATTTTAGAAAAGGTTTGTGTTGTGAAAGTTGTCTAGATGTCCTTTGTGAACAACTTGGAACTCACCATTATGGTCTCCTAAAACATGATGTAAGCTCACCAGAGAATATGAGGAAACTATACAGTATGTATATGTGGGTTTTGAACAAATCTAAGTTCATTTTTTTCAAATCTTTTAATTGGATTCTTGATTGCACCACCCTGTAGGACTTACTATGTGATGTGATGCTACTACATCAGTGGACCATCATCTCGGGCTTTGTAACTTCAGGCCTATGCCTTCTTAACTGAGAACTGGACTTTCATTGGATCAATGCCACTTTCTCTTCTAAGGCTGTCTTCCACAGGCTGCTTAATATTGTAGGTTCGAGGCCAGCTCTTTAAAATTCCTCTTTTTTTAATTTCATGGTCTGCTTCTCATCATGTAAAGCTTTGGCAATCAATGTCCTGTTATTAAAGGACATTTCCCAGTTTGTTGTCATGGGTCAAAAGCATTTATTTTGGTTAAAAGTAATGAACAGGTGACATTTTCCAGGAGTCTTGTGCATATAAGCATCCTTCGATGATAGCATGATGATTTCATTATCTGCATGTTTAATTTCAGATTGTCTGCAACATACAGAGATGCCACCTCAGATACCTGGTTGGTTGGTTGATTGTGCGTGTAGATATTCATCTAGAAAAATGTTTATTGTAGCAAACTGCAAGCTCTATTTAGTCATCTTGATCTTCATTTTTGAGAATCTTCATTTTCTCAGAAATAAATGAATTTCCCAGACTTGTATGAATTTAACCATTTCTCCCAAAATTTTCATATGTTCCCAAGACAGCTTTCCACAAGCTAGCTCTTCAGAAGCTCTGCCAGGATTTTGTGTTAAAGGTCTAGCAAATAATAAAGCTAACAATTGATAAGGGTTTTTTTGACTGGATTTGAACAGACCAGATTTCGTAAAATGAAACCAGATGTCAGTTTTCTATAGCATTGCTTTTGAAGAAATGTAAAATTTCAGTCACAATGAGTTGGGGTTTTTGTTGTTGTTGTTTAGTTTTTCTGTTGTTGGGGGCTTTTATGGTGTGGTGGGTTTTGGACAAGGGGCCTATTTTGTTTTATTGTTTTGTTATTGTTTTTTTTAATTTACTGATGTTTGTACACTGGTTTCCACGAGAGAGTGACTGATTTCCACTGGTAAGAATGAGAGGAGAATCAAGGCTGCCTAAACAAAAACTTATCAGTATCTTTTCAGGTATTATAGCATTTTTATGGTGATTCTATTTCTCAGTCATGTTCATTTTTAATTGTAAATAAAGATATAGCTTCTCATTTTTCAGCCCATAGCTGTGAGCGATTAATGTGCAGGAACTGGAAGAAAGTGTGGATGAATGCCGCAGCTAAAGAATGTTTCACAGTCTGCTTCTGCTCCTCTATCACTTTATGGTGCTCTCTTTTATATAATTAAAAAAATACTATAATTTTCAGACACAACAAACTTTTTATCTTGTGAAATTTATTCTGCTACTCAGCAGGAATATTTGCAAGTTCTCTCCAGCTGAATC
The DNA here is from genome assembly GCF_964195595.1 of Calonectris borealis. NCBI lineage: Eukaryota > Metazoa > Chordata > Aves > Procellariiformes > Procellariidae > Calonectris > Calonectris borealis. The sequence goes on from NC_134318.1 coordinate 27,066,163, forward strand.
AAATAGATTTAGGTACATTTGTGCAGGTCTATAAATTGCCTTCTCACTGTCATGTGGTTTAGTTAATACCATTTATTTTTCCTACTATGTTGATTAGCATTCATTTTGAAAAAGCAAGAGAGAAATTATGTAATTAAATATGTGTAAATTTAACAACAACAAAAAAATCTTTGTCTTAGGAGGGTTGTTTTTTTCCTGAAGCATATCTGTAAAGTACGCAAATGGAAAGACCAGCCCTTCCTGCAGTAATTTTCAGAGAACTGTGTGGGTAACAATTCTACTTATGTAATGAAACCTATCATTTTCTCTACCAGTGCCAAGCAGAAATCAAAATGACTAAATGACACTTAAATTCAGTTCCACAAAACAAAAATATGAGGACTAAATAGCAGATAAATGGTCAATAACCTAAAATGAAAGTGGGTAATGCAGTATGTACCATTCAGAAGGAACTGTAGTAAGTTTTTTGAACAGCTAATAACCTTTTTTTTTTTTAACTGCAAGAAATAAGACAACCACAAAAAAAAATTGTAGCCTTTGATACTCTCTCCTAGTGTACTTTCTGAGGGCAATCAGAAATAGTAGATGATTAAATTTGAATTAAATTTCAAATTGATTGGACAGGAACAAGAATATCTAACAATAAATTTATTTTGGCCTGCTCCCAGTTGATTTTAATAAATCAGCATTTCAGTTAGTTAGCTGAAACTGAATAGCAGTAAGAGAATGGGAGAAAAAGTAGGTCACAGGGAGGACTTCCCTGGTCATTCTTTACTTACGATGTTTTACGTTGCCCAGTTATTTGCATTGATTTGTTTTCTCCTTTGTATACTGTTTAGGGGCTAGGACATAGTTACTTAAAAATTGGTGCCAGGTCATACTTATCAAAAAGCATTTTGAGCATAGTTGTCACTTGCATGTCTGCTACCATCTAAAAATTTTAAAAATATTTGCAGGATAATATTATTCTAGGCTAAAAATATTCACTCTGAAATAACTTTAAATTAGTTATATGAGTATTATCAAAATAGTCATAAAAATATACTAAATAAAACCAGTATTATTAGGAATTCAAATGGTGTATTTCTCATCTGATTGAAGTACGAAGTATATTCTGACGCTATTCTCTTATATCTTCTAAAATAATGGACAGTTTATCTTCTTCTCATTAGCATAAAATCTTGTTTTATTTCTGAAAACCTGAACTACAGCTCTAACAACCTTGCTGTCTATAAGGTGGAGAATATAATACCTCTCTCTTGTAATTTTCCACTTTACATTGCTACAAAGCCTGACATTATTGGTTTCCAGTTCAGAGCCAACACCTGCAGAGAGTGCCTGGATCTCTGTGAGGTTATTTCAGTTCACAGGCCTCTTAAATCAGCTATTCAGTAGTACATTCAGGAGCAAAAAACATGTTTAAAGATGTAGTTAATGAATTTATATCTAAGTGCCTAACTCTTACTAATTTACGCATTGATAATGCAATATTTTTTGAGAACATAAGCCTATGTTCACAAAGCTGTATCTGCCAGTTTGTTTGGCTGTAACTTTATATGTGGGAAAGCCTTGCCTTTTATGAGTCCTCCTAATTAGGAGTTTTCACTGAACTGAAATAAATGCTATGTGTATAGTTACTAGATAGGATATTCAGTTTGTTGTCCACAAACTCCTGTGGGGCAGTGGGTTACTTTTAAGGAATTCAGAGAAGTAATTAAGAAAAATAATTTTGGACATACCTGATCTCAACCTAAATGGGAAATAATGTATAAATGGGAAAACAACTCGGGGGGAAAAAGAGAAGGTAATGCACATTTAAATAATAAAAAGATTTTTAAAAGCACTGCATTTATCTGAAGTATTGTGCAACTTGTTCCTTCTGGTGCAGAGAATTCTAAATTTCTAGGGGTCTGCTTGAGATCCCAAAGGATCAGAATAATTCCCCTGTGCCATGCCAAATTTCCACTTTTTTTTTTTTTTTTTTAAATTAAGAAACACCTCCTCTCACGTAGGCTTGTTAAGATAATGCTTGAATGCTGGCAATGATGCTTTACTGAATTTTACTGATAGAATCAATAGCCATGTAAAGGGATGTGAACTACATAAGTTTTCACTATTTATTTATTTATTTAAAGATATAGATAAAGTTAGTTGAGTACTCTAGAAAAACAGTTGTAGCTTGGCAGTGCAGTTGGCATCTATTTTTCCAGTTGTTTTATTCATGGTTGCATTAGTTATATCTGAGGTTACCAAGTGTTTTATTTCCTGTTCCGCCACAACATCAAAGTGTTTCTTGTGGTGTGTGATTTCTTTTTTTTAATAGTGCCTTCCTTCTTTAGCAGAGGCTCCTGTCTTCCCTTTATTTGGCCTGGAGACAGACTTCTTGAGTGAAAATCAGTTTTGATGACAGTGCAGGAGTCTTATGTAGCTAAAAGCAATATGTAATTCAGAAATTTCACAAAATTCACAATTAAACTGTGTTTCTAGATGTTATATTCCTAGCTGTTTTACTCTTTAGTTCAACATGTCTGTTAACAACATGCTTGGATAAAGCTTCTTTTTAAACATCCAGTGGATGTTTAAATACAGCAAGGTATAGTAAACCCATGCTTTTACCTAAACAAAAAAGTAGTGGCCTATTGACAAATTGAAAAAGTAGTTGCTTAAGCATTAAATTATCACAAAGGTTTTTGCAATGTGCAGCTGGACTATTTGTGTGTGGTTTTTGTTTTGCCCATTTATTACTGATTTACATCATCATTAAGTTATTACATGCTTGCTGAATGTGAAGAATATTCCCCCTTTCACAGGATAAATGAAACACCCAAATTGTTCAGGTACCTCAATAACACATTCTTAGAAGCATCTTCTGAAAAAGGTAGAGTTGTTACCATATAAAAATTCATGGAAAAGTTTTCAGTTCCTGCTGAACATCCTTGTTTCATTTTTCTCTTTTTTCTCCTAGCTAGCAAGAACCTATTCATCATAGACAAAGAATGACGTTTTTCCAAATACTTTGTATAACTGGGGAGAAATTGCTCTTTTGCTATATTGAATATGTTATAGAGGATTTGTCCTTTATTGAAAAGCATTTTTAATGCTGTTTTTTCTTCCTCAGAATGCTATTGAATGGCTCACTGATGCCAGCAATCTGTGTATGTACACTAGGTTTCTTCAAGTTTGGTGCCTGAATATGTTTCTAAGATTCTCTTCATGCTTTGACTTTGAGTACTCACCTGAATCATACTGTGTATTTGGTGAATGTTTTTTAGGTAGCTTTTAATAATATGTATTTTCAACATTCTCAATGAGTAGTGTGTTTTAATACAGGTGTGCCTGGTATGGAGTATTCGTTCATATTTTTTTCTCTTCATGTTTTATTATATTCTGTGCACTACCACATATTTAAATTTAGACAAGCCACAATCCTGTTGCAAAATAACTTTATTTCCTAGTTTACTTTGACTGTCTCCAGATACTGATTGCCCAGCCAGAATAACTGAGGAAATAAAATTTATTTATAAATATAATAAATCTTGTAAAAGTAATCCTTTTAATCCTTTTTCTCTATTAAGTATTCTTTTTTGTAATTTATGTGATTGACTGTGGTCTGGTATAATATCTATTCAGCAAATAACAGCAGTAGGGTTGAACAGCTTTCAGACACTGATTGTTTGGATACTCACTTTGAATGTTTGTAATGTGTTGTGGCTCACTTACATACTATGTTTTTGCTCCATGAATGAAAGGTTTTTTTGAACAGAGGGACAACAAAGAATGAATAGCAAATGCTGTGTGCTTATTTACTACCCTTGCTTCAAATATATTTTACAAAGAGTAAATGCTAAAGTGAGTATTCACATTGTCTAACTTCAGGCTGTAATATCTGTGTTAAGAACTGTGTTAATATCTTTAACTGTAATATCTGTTTTAAGAACTGTTCTTAATATTGTCAGATAAGATGGGGAAATGGAAGGGTTCATAATTGTATTCTGTTTTTTATTGGAACTGTTAAACATTTATACTAAGCACAGAAGAGGAGAAAATGCAGAGCTTGTACAATGACCTTGAAGAGAAATGTTGAGTAAACTGCCAAAACATTAATGTTGTTAGTGAATTTAACAAGCTGGATCAAAACCCGTTGTCTGTAGTGTATAAAACATTGAAGAAATTTCACATTGCTTATAAGCTTTTCTCACCTCCTCTGCATTAGAGATCAGTAGCCTTTTAACTGGATTTTAATCAATCTCAGCAATCTTTTCGAACACTCACAATAGAAACAATTAACTAAATAAGTATCTACCTGAAATTAGGATACAAAATATAATTACTTTTATCACATTTCATATTACTGACATGGCACATTTTCATTAATCACAATCAGTGTTTCGAATTTCTTGTTGTTTTGATAGTATGTAACAGGTCCAGTAGCACACTGCCCCCATTTTAATTGGTTGATACTATATTATGGTCTTGGGCATCTTTTGAACTGCCATCAACTATTCTTACAACATGCAGAATTTCCTTCAGTAACTCTCCTTTGGGTCTTGATTAGCTTTAGTGTTGTTTAGATAAACTCTCAGTGGGACCACAATTTGAGATGCTTTAGCTGTTAGAAGTTTCTCCTGAAAAGCAAAAGGTGGGTAGGAATTTTGAAGAAAACAGCAAAATTAATGAAAAGGTCAGAAATGTGAATGAACTTTGCTATATGTGCCACTAATGGTTTGGTGGAGAGACTCACAGGATAGATATCAGTTAAGAATGCAGAGCTGCTGCTAGAACAGTTCATGTGGCCTACATCTGGCCACGTTCCTACCCCCTGGCCTTTCAGATGAGGACAGGAATCAGTTAGGAATTTACTTGACCAGGGAGAGTGGGTTGTACTTAGCGTGATCATTAAATGTCATTCTGGGAAGTGTCACACATATGATATTACACTTTGTGTATGCAGTAGGTGTCGTGTTTGGAGGAAGGGCTGTAGTGCATGGCCCTTGAGTGCTAGCAGAAAAAGCAATGTGATCTGCAATGGCAGGAAAATAGGGGAACCATTACTGTGAAGAGTAAAGGTATTAACACTCCTGCTGTAATTTCTTTTGGCAATATTTGAAGGCTCATACCTGAGGTTGGAAGATGGTCCTGCAAGCTCTCCACTCACTTGTAGAAGAAACACATCACTGAAACATGATTTCAAATTTTTGACACGTTCCGAGGGCTGTTCCCTGGTGGCAGGCAGGATATCTGTTGCAGTGCAGAGCAGAGATGCTCAGCTTGGACCTGGGCTGCGTGGGTAAGGGAAGGCTGCGCTGGCTTCATACATTCACTGGACTCACTTGGGGCTGTCTGGTTGTGCCCAGCAAGCAGGAGCCTGTTAGGGAGAGGAAGCCGGGGGGCGGGCAGGAGCCCTGGTGCATTTCACATTTGATCTGCTCTCAACTCACTAGTAAGACTTACCTGTTCTGCTGAAGTTCCTGATTTATAGCAAGGAGTTAATGACTATGTTAATACCTGAAGTTCCCACTCAGTATTCACAAGGGCAGAAAACTTGCTTAGTAAGAGTAAGGACTGTGCAAAGACTGAATCTCAGACTGCCTGATGGATTTACGAGCCAATACAGTAGAATAATGCTGAGTTTCTTCTCATGTGTACTAGGAAATAGTCCTTATAGGTTTTGGGGTCACAGATTGTGGAATATGGGCTTTCCCATGTTCACGCATCAAAGAGAGGAATAAGGAGGGGCCTCTGAGAATTGTTTGCATGAATATATATTTCGCACTGTGCTCTACCTCTGAGAATATGGCACCTTTGGGACTTGAGATAGCATTTGCTTGGCATCCCAAGGGCATGGAAGGGAGCCCGGAGGGAATGCACAAATTTTCCATCTGGGTTAGGTACCTGCTGGATTTCAGTAGGAGATCATTCTCCTCCTGCTTAACCCTTCATGTCTGCCACTAACTATTTTAATAAGCAGGAATTTTTAGGCATGAAAGCTCTCCAATATTTCAAGTCAGCTGCTTCCTGGGTTTATTCTGAGATTTATAAATACACCTACAAGCTTTTCAAACTTTCTTTTTCATCAGTTTCTTAAGGGATACTAATTTATTTCAAAAGAGGATTAACTCTTCCAAAGTTTTTTTTCCCCAGCTACCAAGTGTATTTCTCCATTCTTAGCAGCCCTTTTCCATATTTTAACAGATTCCTATTATTACCTATTAAATCAGTGCATAACTTTTTCATATAGACAGCATCCCGCTTTCCAAACCATATACAGTCTTTCAATGAAAATCTCTGTCACGGGCAATACCCTGTTATTTTTCACCTCCATAACACATGTTGTGCAATGCATATTATTCAAAAAGTAGAAAAGGGAATCAAATGATTCTCCTTTCTCCAGTATCAACAAAAAACTGTATTATATACACGTGGAGAATCACGGCTTTGGCCACACTTAAGCTTCCTGTAATATTTTCCGTATTCAGATTCCCAATTAAAACATTTATCAGAGAGAAGATCCTGGTAACTCTGCAAACTGTTCAGATAGTCACTTTTTAAAAAAATAATGGGGGAGAATGTCTTTTATTATAGTTTACTAGATGTTCTTTTTAAATTATCCACAACACGACAATTTTCTTTTAGGTGCAGTTGATTGTGTTTAGTAATGACCTTTAAAAGTTCTCATCATAGTACATTTTAGTCACTGCTTCTAATCCTGTAGAAAAAAAACTAAGCTAAAAATGTCTGGCTAAAAATACACCTAATAATATTATAAATAACATGAAACATAACTTTGGCCTCTTTCAAAGCTCTTGACCTGTGAAGCCATAAGCTGCATGTGGTATTACTATTTAGGAACTCCAGACTTTGCCAGAGTCCTTGAGGAAAATGAAGGAAATAGCTGATATTTCTGGCACTGAAAATTTAGGAGAACTTGGACGGAATATGTTGCTTCTAAAACGCTTCAGCTCCTTATCTTTGTCAGAGAAAAGCAATAAAGAATAAATTGTTCCCCTTTTTTCCTATTTATATTACCTATTGATATGGTGTTATCTTAAATACAATAATAGATAGACCAGAGAGGCATATTCTGTTAAGAAATATTCTTGTTGATTGTGGTAAGAAGAACATTTCAGCTTATTTTATTAGTTAGAGTTAATTGAACTATTAATATGAGTAGCTAATATTCTTCATATTTTTCAGTTGGTAGGCTGCCAGTTTGGCTTTCTGTTCCACTTTGAAGTGCAGTTGTTTCATCAATTCAAGTGTCATCTTGACAACAGAGGGGGTCAGACTCAACTGGTTCAAAGCAGCTTGACACAACATCACTTCTAACTCAGCTTATCTTTGAAAAGAAAAGTATTTCAAGGCCCTTTTTGAATTCAGATCTGTGTGAATGATGCTTGTTGGGGTATAAGTCCAGTGCTGTCTTGCAGACAAAAATCCAGAAATAATAACTGAGAAAGATGTCTCAGTGAATATCAGTGAACAGTACGAGTGATGATCATTATTTAACAACTAAATTCAAGTTCCCTATTTTCCATTTTAAAAAGATCCATGTTTGTGCAGTCTGCTTTTGATGATATCATGGTAACAAAAGAAATACGTAAAATTATCTAAGTTTTGGTGAAAAACAACTATGATTCAAAAGTTCTTAGACAAAAGTTTTTTTGAAAAAAAATCTGCATTACATTTGGTAATCTGAAGGTGTTTGATGGGCCTTTTTTCAAATTAAAGTTACAAAAGCACAATTAGAAATAAACTATAGGAACAATAGTAGCCTATATTAGAACAGCATGGCTAGCAATAAAAGGAAGTAGTTCTAGGAAGTGTGGTAAGGATAGGATTAACTTGGCATTACTGATAGGAGAGGAAATAAGCAGTAGGAAGTGTTTGTATTGAAAAGATTCACAGGCAGAATGTTCTCAAGAATATTCTTAAGTTGGATATTGTCTCTAGTATGCGGCAACCTTGTTTTTGAAAAATCATCCAGATCTAAAAGTCAAGGAATTGAGTAGGAACGGGGTTAGAAGAGGGCCACATGTAGCACTTGATGTCTTACAAATCAGACCTAATTGGATGGCTAATAAAGTTATCTGGTAGTAAAAGCAGATGTATACGTCTGATACTGCTCCTAGTGAAGTAAGTGATAAGGCTATATTGGTTTCAGTTTAATAAGGAAGGTTTGGTCTTATACTTGATATTCAGAAAGGTCTTATTTCCAAAGTATGATTGAATTGTATCTTGATACAGCTTCTCCGAACTTTCACAACAAAATTATTGCCTGTCTTGAGGAAGCTTTCCTCGAGGGAAAGAAACAGTCTTGTGTCAAGGTCCTGACGGTATGACCGTATGACTGGGTGCTATAAGATGTAGTTGTCTCCTGCTTAGGGGAAAAGTGCTGTCGGTGTCTATAACTCCCCATGACCTTAAGAAAGACAAAACATTATTTTTAATGCTGTAACTAATGCCTAGGATAGAATATAGTTGGTGTTTGTTGTTAATGTCTGTTTCCCCTTCCTTTTCACTCCCTCCCTGAAAACTCTGAACATCCTGTGCACATTTTTTCCTTATCCTGTTGTAGTGAACAGCATAGACAGGATGTCCTATATCCTTTTGTATGGTATAGTTTGAAGGCATGAGGATGCAAATTCTTTTGGAGAAGAACACTGTTTTCAAGGGTTACAACACAATGTGAAATCAGCAATACAGTCAGCTCTGATGTTCCCAAAGAGCGTGTGGAGTATTTGAATCTTGTTACTCCTTGTCATCCTATTGTCAGGCAATAATAGGATATAAACAGATCTGCATGTTCTCCAAGTGAAAAACTGCAGCCGCTCTCCAGGTGGTCAAAGTGCTATTTGCTTTAACCAAAAAAATTGGTAGATTGGAAGCATGGAACACATGACCTCAAATCAAGCCAAAAGTCTGAATTGATGTCATAAGGTTTAAAATTCTTATTTCAAACTGCATGCTGAATTTAGGCTAGGAATGAATGGCACAACTGCCATTAACATGAATGGGATTTTTTTTTTTCCTTTTTTATAGGCTGGAATTTAGACCTCAGGATCAAATAATCTGCTGTTTCTTGATTGGAACTAGTTTTCAGTCTGCAGTTATTCACCAATAATGGCAAACTGATTTCTGCTAATGAGAACTCTCAAATCGTCCTTCACAAGTTTTTACTGTAATTTCTTTTTTGGCCTTGGGCTCTGAGAACCATACACCAAACTGACTGTAAATTAGCTCTAGAGTAAAGACCAAGATCTTACATTGAAATGTGACCCTGCAATAATTAACAAGGTGCCCCAGAGGGTTTCATGTATTGTGATACTCTTTCCTCTTCAGGCAAATTAGTGGTCCTTGTGATTCCTTGTAGATTCCAGTGTTGTTTTTACGCAGATGACTTTGCAGTCTGCATTAGTGGGCCATCTGTCACAGACCTTTCAGTTGAAGTACAATGTAATTTGAGCCTTGTGCAATTGATTGCCTAAAAAATAGATTTAACAAGCTGTTCCCATTTCATCTTGATTTTGAATTCTGGAATGGTTTTTGCAAAATATGCCATTTGAGCATAGTCCTTTTTGGAAAATAGTTTTGTTTTTGTTTTTTTCTTTTTCTTCTAGACATTACTTTTTAGCTTGTTATGCATTTGCTTGATTACTTTATCAATGACTATTGAATAAAATGAGATTATTTCTCTGTATTACTAAGAGATTATGTTCTTGTGAAAGACACTTAGGGTTAGTTTGCTGTTTTTCATTGCTACAAATTCATTCCAGTGATCATGTATGTAGTGTAACTTATTGTCAGTTTTACTTAAAATTCAAACAATGTGCCATATTTCTGTTTGATTTATTTTGCTTTTTACCTTTGGGGTTTCCTCAGGGACCCATGCCTAGACTGAACTGATTATGCTGAAATGAAGATTCTACCTGTGTTAGTTTACATTTACTCACAGATTCATCTATAGAAACATGCTTACTTGTAAGAAAGACTCCAAAGTCTTGTATTTTATATATCAGCATCCTAAAGACACTGATACATTTAAACATTGAAAATGAAAATTTTCTGGGGTATGGTCCTAATCATAATTTGTTTAAATAGTAACTCACTGGTATGCAGTGATCTGCATTTTAGTTTTCATTTTTATAAAGTCCTAGATGTACCAAAACGGACATAAAACATTTGCACACTGGATATACTTTTTAAACTAGTTTGTTTGGTTCCCCCCACTTATTTTAGGTCCTAACTTTGGAGGTTGTCATTTAAATGACTGCATGGAGGTCTCCTCAGGGTTTTTGTCGTGTTTAAATAAATTGAATTGAATTGATTTAGTGTTCCTATTACAATTCGTTAAACTTTCTCAGGCTGTTGGGGGACATAATGTCACTGGGCTTTATTATGGTTTACAAAGGGGAAAAAAAAAGGGAACTACTCAGCAGGTTTTTTTTCATGTTAATTCATCAATTATATAACATGCACAAAATAGTCCCTTCATAGCAAAATTTTTGATCCTGTTTAATTACATATCATTTTTATATTGTTTCAGAAAAAAACCCCAAGTAAGTATGATAAACTTTTAAAGTTTCTTTACATAGTTCTTGCTTTTAAATCAAGAGTCTCCACTGAGTAATTACCATAAGCATCCTTATTATAATAAACATCCTAATTATAGCATCCCCATCAAAAAACTTCTATGGTATTTCTTAGTCAATCAAGAGAAGCAAATAACATGAATTGATTATGTCCAAATGTAAAATAATCTAGAAAGTAGGAATGCTGGCCCCACCTATGACATGGGAGATGGTACGCTGGAAATTAGTGATTTTGAAAATTTGGTGCCAGGGTAGAAAACTGATTGAACATCATAGTGATGCTGAAGTTAAAGGGCTAAGGTGACCTAAGACATAAGAGCAGAATAATACCAAAAAGAGGTGGACAGATGGATACTACCTTTGTATGAAGAGGACAGTAACTCTTCTTGGAATACTAGGTTCCCTTTTGGAACCTGTAATTTGAGGAAGATGCTAAAATATTAAAGAGGTTTAGAGAAGACCCACAAATATGGTGATAAGATTGGAAAGGAAGGACTTTGAAGCTCTAACTGGAATCAGTTCAAGGAAATCCTCCTGTCTGTGTGATGCAGAAGAAGAAACTATCTGATTGCAATAATCCTTTCTCTGCTAACTACGAACTGTTGATTATTTTTATGATGAAATGTTATTAAGCTATTGTTCCAGAAAATTCCTTAAGAACAAGACATTCTTTGAGATCTGATATAGACATATTTAATCCATTAAGTTTAAAAATTGCTGATTATTAGTCTTTGGTATTTCATGGTTGATAATCTTCCCTGGTTTCATTTGAAAATACCCTGGGTTAAAACATTTTTTTAACTCCTTTTAACTATATAATTGTATTGGAATTCTCTAAAAGGTTTTAATTGAGTAATTTTTAAAAAAAGCTCTAATTTACACTAAATACAATATAAAATGCTTGTCTCCAGTATATTCTTGATGGCACCACTCTGATGATTTATTACTACAATCTATTATCACAGCAACCGTTCTTTGATAATGTGCAGAACTGGAACAATAAATGTCTGGTATAACATCTGAAAAACTGATACATTCTATGATTTTAATTCAGCAGTGCGTGAAGGTTTGTGTGTGTTGTGGTGGTGTTAGGAATTAGTGATCTGTAGTCACTGAAGAAGCACAGACTTTTCAGATGGGCCAGCTTACACAGGGAAGGTGTCTCTCACAGCAGGCTTTAGGAGTCCTGGGTGACAAGTCTCATGACTTTGAAATTTGAATTGTAAGCCTAAAGTTCAGAACCCTCATCTCAGAAGTATTTAGGTGTAACAAACTCTCACTGATATATATTTTCATTTGGATTCAACATCTAAATAACATTAAGGATCTGAACCTGAATATACGTATCCAAGGTTACACGGGAGCAAGAAAGTGAATCTCCAGGTTGATGGCCTAGCCATGAGATAGTATTTGCAAACACCCCACTTCCCCCCCTCCAATTGTTTCTAACATCTTATTACTCTAAGAGGAAGAATGTAAACGATTTAATGGTTGTGAGCTATTCCTGAGAAAGTAGTGATACCAAAAGTGTTTAGGGATCATAGTGCAGAGCCAGAAATATGAGACCTACCAAAGTAATGCTGTAACAAGCAAAGTTCCTTGGTTTACAAGTAGCCAAATACTGAGTAAAATTAGTGATGCTGTATTACATTACATTAATGAGACCATTCTAGCTATGCCTCCCATGCTTTAAAACAGACACTGAAAAATTTAAAAACGTTCCTACAGGAGCCACAACAATGATTCAAAGTCAGCAAATCTGACTTGGAATGAAAGACAAGAAGCTCTATGTAGTTATTTTATTCAAGAAAAAAATGAGAAGCAATTTAATATATCTATCGGTATTCCCATGGAAAGAAAATTTCTGATTATAAAGGGCTCTTTAATCTATCTGATAAAGATATAAGAAGACCTGGTAGCTGGAATCCGAAGCTAGAAAAATTCAGATTAAGTACTTTATGCATATTTTACAAGGGAAATTTGGGAAAGCAAAACAGTGGGTGCATTTTTCACGGCTTCAAATACTTAAATCTGGAGGCTTTTTTTGATGTTTTGTTTTTCGCTTATGAGGTGGTGGGGCTCATTGAGAGGGCTTTAAACTAGGTTAGAAGGGCGAAGGGGACAAAACCAGGCTCACTAGAGAAGAGCCTAGGGGTGGCATGCCAATGTTGGGGGTGAAATCAATAGCCTAGCTCAAGTGCATCTACACCAATGCATGCAGCATGGGCGGCAAACAGGAGGATCTGGAAGCTGTTGTGCATCGGGATAGCTATGACTTATCGCCATCACATGGTGGGATGACTCCCACGATTGCAATGCTGCAATGGATGGCTATAAGCTCTTCAGAAGGGACAGGCGAGGAAGGAGAGGTGGTGGGGTGGCTCTGTATGTTAGGGAGTGCTTCTATTGTCTAGAGCTCAATGATTATGATGATAAGGTCGAGTGCTTGTGGGTAAGGATAAGGGGGAAGGCTGACAAGGCAGATATCCTGCTGGGAGTCTGTTATAGACCTAACCAGGATGAAGAGGCAGATAAAGCATTCTACAAGAGGCTGGCAGAAGTCTCACAATTGCTAGCCATTGTTCTTGTGGGGGACTTCAACCTACCAGATGTCTGCTGAAACTACAACATGGCAGAGAGGAAACAGTCTAGGAGGTTCCTGGAGTGTGTGGAAGATAACTTCCTGACCCAGCTGGTAAGTGAGCCCACCAGGGGAGGTGCCTCGCTTGACCTGCTGTTTACAAACAGAGAAGGACTGGTGGGAGGTGTGGTGATTGGAGGCTGTCTTGGGCTTAGTAACCATGAAATGATAGAATTCTCAATTCTTGGTGAAGTAAGGAGGGGGGCCAGCAAAACCGCTACCATGGACTTCCGGAGGGCAGACTTTGGCCTGCTCAGAACACTGGTTGAAAGAGTCCCTTGGGAGGCAGTCCTGAAGGGCAAAGGGGTCCAACAAGGCTGGACGTTCTTCAAGAAGGAAGTCTTAAAGGCACAGGAGCAGGCTGTCCCCATGTGCTGTAAGAAGAACGGGAGGGGAAGACGACCGGCCTGGCTGAACGGGGAGCTCTTGCTGGGACTCAGGGAAAAAAAGGAGAGTTTATCACCTGTGGAAGAAGGGGCAGGCAACTCAAGAAGAGTAGAGAGATCTCATTAGGTTGTGCAGAGAGAAAATTAGAAAGGCAAAAGCCCAGCTAGAATGCAATCTGGCCACTGTCGTAAGAGACAACAAAAAATGTTTTTACAAATATATTAATGACAAAAAAAGAGCCAAGGAGAATGTCCATCCTTTATTGGATGCGGGGGGGAACATTGCCACCGAGGATGAGGAAAAGGCTGAGGCACTCAATGCCTTCTTTGCCTCAGTCTTTAATAGTCAGACCAGTTATCCTCAGGGTATTCAGCCCCCTGAGCTGGAATACAGGGACAGAGAGCCGAATAAACCCCCCATAATCCAAGAGGAAGCAGTTAACGACCTGCTATGCCACCTGGACACTCACAAGTCTATGGGGCCGGATGGGATCCACCCGAGGGTACTGAGGGAGCTGGCAGAGGAGCTTGCCAAGCCATTCTCCACCATTTACCAGCAGTCCTGGTTAACGGGGGCGGGCCTGGATGACTGGAGGTTTGCCAATGTGACGTCCATCTACAAGAAGGAGGATCCTGGGAACTACAGGCCTGTCAGCCTGACCTCCGTGCCGGGGAAGATTATGGAGCGGTTCATTTTGAGGGCGCTCACAAGCCATGTGCGGGACAATCAGGGGATCAGGCCCAGCCAGCATGGGTTCATGGAAGGCAGGGCAGGTCCTGCTTGACCAACCTGATCTCCTTCTATGACCAGGTGACCCGCCTAGTGGATGAGGGAAAGGCTGTGGATGTGGTCTACCTGGACTTCAGTAAAGCCTTTGACACTGTCTCCCACAGCATTCTCCTAGAGAAGCCGGCGGCTCATGGCTTAGACAGGTGCACTCTTTGCTGGGTAAAAAACTGGCTGGACGGCCGAGCCCAGAGAGTTGTGGTGAATGGAATTAAATCCAATTGGCAGCTGGTCACGAGCGGTGTTCCCCAGGGCTCAGTTTTGGGGCCGGTCTTGTTAAATATCTTTATCAATGATCTAAATGAGGGGATTGAGTACTCCCTCAGTAAGTTTGCAGATGACACCAAGTTGAGCAGGAGTGTTGATCTGCTCGAGGGTAGGAAGGCTCTGCAGAGGGACCTGGACAGGCTGAATCGATGGGCTGAGGGCAACTGTGTGAGTTTCAGCAAGGCCAAGTGCCGAGTCCTGCACTTGGATCACAACAACCCTGTGCAACGCTACAGGCTTGGGGAAGAGTGGCTGGAAGGCTGCCTGTTGGAAAGGGACCTGGGGGTGCTGGCTGAACATGAGCCAGCAGTGTGCCCAGGTGGCCAAGAAGGCCAATGGCATCCTGGCCTGTATCAGAAATAGTGTGGCCAGCAGGAGCAGGGAGGTGATCGTGCCCCTGTACTCGGCACTGGTGAGGCCGCACCTCGAATCCTGTGTTCAGTTTTGGGCCCCTCACTACAAGGAGGACATTGAGGTGCTGGAGCGTGTCCAGAGAAGGGCAATGAAGCTGGTGAAGGGTCTGGAGAACGAGTCTTATGAGGAGCGGCTGAGGGAATGGGGACTGTTTAGTCTGGAGAAGAGGAGGCTCAGGGGAGACCTCATCGCGCTCTACAACTACCTGAAAGGAGGTTGTAGCGAGGTGGGTGTTGGTCTCTTCTCCCAAGTAACTTGCGATAGGACGAGAGGAAATGGCCTCAAGTTGCGCCAAGGGAGGTTTAGATTGGACATTAGGAGAAATTTCTTTACTGAAAGAGTGGTCAGGCCTTGGAACAGGCTGCCCAGGGAAGTGTTAAAGTCACCATCCCTGGAAGTATTTAAAAGACGTGTAGATGAGGCACTTAGGGACATGGTTTAGTGGGCATGGTGGTGTTGGGTTGATGGTTGGACTCGATGATCTTAGAGGTTTTTTCCAACCTTAATGACTCTATGATTCTATGATTGTTTGTTTTTAATAAATTACAGTAAATTTAAAAAGTTATAGGGTTGATTATGGGCATGTTTGTGTGAAACTGTATGCTATATGATGCAGGTGACAGGTGACAACAGATGACAACAATCATAATTTCTTACCTTTAGAATCCATGACTGATTCATTTTTTACTGCGTGACTTGTGATAGCATCTAGAGAAGGCAAACTTAGATTTTTGGGTATTATCCTGTTAGACATTAAGCGTGCATATTGAAAACATTGCTCTGGTTCTAGAGATTTGTCAATCCAAATAATTAGTAATGAACAAACCTTTTGCTTCAGTTAAATATAGTAACTCTCATATATGTCTGGAAGAGTTATCCGTGGAGAATGAGAGGCTGAGTTTGCTCATCTGTAGCAACAGTAGTTCTGGCAGAAATGAAGAGTCCTTGCAGGAAGATAAAGAGTGTGCTTTCATTAAAACACAGGAGTCAAACTGACTCCGAACTGTTGCTTTCTTCACTCGGGTTCATTCGACAGTGATCTCACTAAGTAGTCTGGTAGATGTAAGTTTTCTTAGAGTTACTTAAACAGCCCAAGGTTTTAAAACTTGCAAATGATTTTCAGTGATGTTGGCTCTGTCCACAGAAGGAAGATAGATAGATAGAATATCATAGAGTGATATTTAATAAATATATACATATCCTATGATATTTAATTTATGGTTTGGAGTATTCCAGCTATTCAAATACTAGGCTACCGATAAACAGGTGTGACTTGTACTCAACTGCCTGCAACTATAGACCAAATTCACAAAATCTGTCACTCACAAAATCCATAGACAATTGAAGTAGTTTTCTAGAAGTGAAAGTATATGAAACTTCTGTGAGCTTTCCCTCACTATCCATCTTTAAACTTAGTCAGTTACTGTAATATGTGAATAAAATTCTATACTTACTTTTAGAAACTGTGACTTCAGCAACAAAGGACACTTAACCCATTTACATCCAAAACCAAATAGAAAGCCATGGATTTCATAATGTTCATACTAATAGGTTAACTAATCATGTAAATCACACTGATGAGTCCTTAGGTGATACTTATTAGAGTATAAACCTACTTAATTTGTTTTCTGTTTTTTTTCTAGTGAATTGAGATGTTACTCTTGCAGATCTTCAAATATCATCTCAGTAATTTGCAAATTAATATACTACTAGGTGGCAAAAATTGTTTTTTTTTTTTTTTCTTTCTTTTAGAGTAAGATTGTCTTATGGATTTGGTAGCATGAAGAAAGCAGTAAAATTCACCAAGGGTGAAATTCACTTCTGGCAGAAAGCCAGAAAAGGGAATGTGCTCCAGTTACATTGTGCTTGAGACCTGTTATGACATGGCTTTATTGAAAAAACTGTGGGACTAGAATTCTTGGAGAATTATTCTCAAATGATTTCTGGTATGCTGTGCTGATACCAATGTAATATCAGACATCTCAGAAAATCAATTAATCTACAATCTGTAGCACTCGTGAGGAACTGTTATTTTCCCAGACAGAACTGAGTGAGATTAAAAAGTTTTCCCAAGGTCATGCACAAAGTTACTATTGAGGTAGGCATTAACTAGAACCAAAAGGAAATCAAATTTTTTTCTATTAATTCGGACTTTTCTTTGTGGAATATAGAATGAGAGCAATTGAGAATTCCTATGAAAAGTCATTGAAAATTTGTGTGTGGATAAAAGCATTATGCTTTGTTAAATTTAAAGTATTTTTCTTGAGTTTTTGAACTTGTTTTGTACTTTAAATAAAAATAAACAAATAAAAAGTCCTGTTCAAAAAATGGTAAAATTGATGTTTTGCTGGTATAGAAGAAATATTTGGGTTTTTTTTTTCCTAAACTGAGTTTGTGCAAAATTATAAAATCTGCAGGTATTCCTGTTAAAAAGAAAATAGCATTTTTTTCAACATTTCGATGAAACACTTCTGATGAAACAGTTCTGTTTACTGGTCTTTGTGTTTCATAGTCCAGTTCCTTGACTAAAAGTTCATTCTTATTTTTTACAAAGGACATATTAAGAGGTATATGGTTTTAGAAGAAATGAAAGGTGTATGATTTAAAAGGAGAGACCTGGCAAACTTTGGTTCACAGTTCATTTTATAGCCATTGTACCTATTCCATTTTTCTTTTTACAACCTAAATTCTAAATAACCTGCAATGATAGGCAATACTACTGCTCTGGTACAGAAGTAGTTTTGGATTTAATTTTAATTCGGATTACCGAAGATGCATTGTCTATTATGGAAAAGTAGATTCTTCATACACTTACGTAAAGTAGCGGTGGAAATGACCTATAAAGTCGCCATTTTCCTAGAAGTGCAAGAGGTTTCCATTTAACTACAACCTGAGGCGTATTTTCTTTATCATTAGAGAGAAGTATGTATGCCATGTAATTATTTCAGTCCAGCCCTCTGGGGTTTTACAACATTTTTGACAGAAAAATCTAACAATGTTTAAGATAATAACAAGGGATAGGTTGACTGTCAGAGTACAAATCCTTTAAAAGTTCTGACAATATTAATCTTAAGAACACTGGATTTCTATGCTAATGGAATGCTAGAAGGTGGCAAAGAAAAGAATGCAATGTAATTCTTTGCATCTCCTTGTGCTCAAATTTCTTCTTTGGAATTGAAGTGTAATTCTGTGACAAACGAGGCACAGACTAATAAACAGACCTGATAAATGTTTGCCCTATTTTGACTCAGTTCTGAAACACTGAAAGAAGGCAATTTTAATCTTGTTTGAGTACATCTTTTATAAGAATAATTCGGAGCTTAGTTCAAGATGTTTGCAGACCTTGCAAGCTTTTCTTGTTCCCTTCGAATCCTGTCATTTTTTTTCTGCAAGTTCACATTGTTATCAGTACCAATCAAATATGTTAGACAGTTACAGCTGGAATTTGGAATGCATTTACATTATGCAGCGGAACGTAGTTATATTCTAATTTCATATATAATGCTGGATATCTATGAAGCATCAATAAACTATGAAAGATCAAAATAATAATAAATGCCAAGAAAAGTGATATATAAATGTCTTCTGTTTTTTACATCTGTGTACATATACTTTTTATAAAGATCTTAATTACATACTCACATTGAAAATGTATTTTTAGAATTGTTTTGCAGCTTCCACTTTGCTGCTTTGATTTGCAGTAGATTTCTTTCTTTTTGTAGCTATGAATCTGCACTTAAATAGAGCTTGAGTGTGAAGGTAGTAAGGGTAGCATGGGTAGCAAAGTTTTTCATACATTTTGAATTGCTTTTCTGCAACAAAATGTTGTCTGGCAAAGTTCCAGAAAATACTACAACGGTAGTTGACAGGGAGACTGAGAATCTCCTCATTCATTAATACAAGCAAACTTCTATATTTGTCTACCTGAATCTCTCTATTATTCTCAGAAATAAAGCTGAAGTTCCTGCTCCCATCCCATTGCAATCACAAGGTAGGAGGACGGTGTTTTTGGTTTAAGCCCCAAGCAACACAGAAGCTAAAGGAAGCTGCAACCTAAATGCAACTTTGGCCTGTAAAATGAACGTTCGAATTCTAAAGCAATAGATGAGTGAGGTAATTACTTAAAAATATGGATATTTCCATGATTTATCACTCAGTGCCAATATATGTGTGTTATCGCAGTATGCCAATATAGGCTTACCACTGAATACTTGCATAGTGGAAATATTCAAATTTACTTAACTGGATAAAGGTTACTCTTTCTCTCAAAAAAGGTTTTGATGTTCAAAGAAGAAAAGGTATATAAAAATAGATGTGTACAAGTTCATAGGACCATGCAGGCAGCAAAAAAGAAAAAAAGTGCTGAGCCAACTGTCCACTCTCTATCAGCTCTGGAAAATTGTGGCCATCAAGGAAGGTTTCCCATGACTAGAAAAAAGGCAAGTGTCACACCCCACTTTCAAGGTGAAAGAGCAGAAAATGGGGAATTACTCGCTTCACACCACAGGGAAATTCTGGAACAGGTCCTCCTCTGAGCCATTTCAAGGCACATGAAGGACAAGAAAAAGACAGTGAACATTCAGGGTGGATTTCCCAAGGACAAATCCTGCCTGACCAACCTGATTGCCTTCTACAATGGGATGACTGACTCTGTGGACGAGGGGAGAACATCAGATTCATTTATCTTGACTTTGTCAAGGCTTTTGACAGTCTCTTGTAAGATTCATCCTCAGCTAGGGAGATACAAGCTAGCTGGGTGGACTAAAAGTTATGGTAAAAACTGGCTGGCCTGCTGGCTTAAAGAGTAGTAGTCAATTATTTGAATTCTGGGTAGCCCATTATGAATGGTTTTCTTCAGCAATCAGTACAGGGGCTGAGACTATTTAACATAATCTATAGTGGGATGATGTAACAAAGTGCACCATTATAGACCTATGGGTAACAACAGATTGGGGGAGCAAATCATGCACCTGGGAGGAAGCAACTCCCTTTATCAGTTCAGCCTGGAAATTGTATGCAGCTCTGCAGAAAAGGACCTGGGGATCCTGGTGGACAAATGCAATATGAATTAGTGATGTGACCTTTTAGTAATGGGAGTTGAACACACAGTTGGCTGCATTAACAAGAATGAGGCAGTGGGGTTAGAGAAGTGAATATTCCCCTCCCTTCAGCACTTATGATTATATGTCTGGAACATGATGTCCAACTTTGGTCTCCCCAATAAAAAAAGACATTGACAAACTGGAGAGAGTCCACTGCAAGACTTTTAAATGCTTAGGGGCCTGGAGGATATGAGGTATGATGAGAGGTTGTGGGAAGTGTGTTTGTTTAGTCTGGGGAAAATATAAGGGGAGATCTAATTGCTGTCTTCCACTGTGTAAAGGAGGATTATAAGGAAGAGGGAATGATAATCTTCTGAGAGATGCGCAGTGAAAGGACAAGAGGCAATAATTGCAAACTACAAGGGAAATTCCAGTTGGATATAAGGAAAAAAAATCAGTCAGAGTATTTAAGCACTGGAGTAGTTGCCAAGAAATATTGTGAAATCCCCATCCTTGGAGATAAATAAAACTTAACCAGATAAGTGTCTGAGCATATACATTGTGTGTAATTCTGTGATTATTTATTCTCTGATTTTAATATCCTCTACCACCTCTTTTGGTCAAGTGGCAGGTAGCTCAATAGAATAAATACTAGCAGTAGTAATTACTGAAAACTTCTTTTATTTTCTTGAAGTAATTTAATGGAATTTACTGGTACAGATAGCTAATTTTCTAAATTACAGTAAAACCAAATGCTTGAAATAGAGAGCTTAGAAAATAAATTGTCAGGAAAAGGTTCCTTTCATATAAAAATGAAATAAGATGGATATGACTGTTCATATTCAAATGCAGCATTTTGTAATTAGCTTACACTATCTTTCTCAAGGGAAAGAAGCTAAAGCACTTAAGTAATATTTCAGATATATTTCAATTCTTTATGATGAACATAGCTATTCAGTCGCTGACATATAATGGCCAATATTTTTTACACAAGCTTAGCCTGCATGCCTGATGTTATTAAACATGCTATGATGCTTATGAACATTGACTTATTCATTTAGTGCATTGGAGTATTGATCTGTCTTTTTAGAGAATTGCAGTGGAGTTTTACTATGAATCACTGCATAAAATCATAATTCTGGTTTTCACTGCATACCGTTCTTAATCTCAATAGACTTAGTAAGTAAAATAGTCTGATGAAATACTCACAGTAGACTTTCAGCAGTCTTTGAGTGAATTGACCCACACATTTGGGCTAGAACGTCACTATCTATACTGATGTCACAGACTCTGGTAGCCTTTAGATGTCCAATAATAATACTAATTCTGTAGGAATATTACTTGACTAGTATTTGTAAAAACATTTTAGGATTCTTGAGAGTTTTTAAAAACAGTTTGTCTATTCTTCCATTTCCTCTATATTCTTCTATAACTTAAAATGAACTTGATAATGCTAGTCAGAAAACAGAAGAGCAATTCTTCTAGATTATTGTCATATAAATAACAGATTGGTTCCCTAGTTGACTGACTGGTCCCTAGACTCTCTTGCATGGTAGAGTGTATCTAGACAGTTTATCTTATTTTGATGAATTCGATAATCTATGGGAACAACTAGTTTCACAAACACAGGTATAAAGAAAGTGTTCTTTCATTTGATATTCAGAAAATATTCAAAGCACAGTGTGTCAAGAGTAAGGGGAAAGTTAAAGCAGAAGGGTTGACAAAGGATTATGTAGTATCCAAATCGAATATCAAACATTGTGCTAAATGTCCTTCAATGAATGGCAGCAACAGCCAGGAAGAATGTGTATTCCTGTTCTACATCATGTATGCATATGATTCATCAAAGATACGACATCTAGTTTCTACCTGCCCTAGACCAGTCTAGAGACAAATTCTTCTGTGCACAGAAGAATTTGTGCAATTTTTATGTGTGATTTTTATGGATTAAGTAAATTCTGTGCAATTTTTATGAATTAAATACACTCATTTATTGTAACGTCACATATGTAACATTAAAGTTTGTGGAACAAATCGTTCATTGAGGTCTTCTATTTGCTAAATTCTTACTGGTTTATTGGAAACTACCACTCTACAAAAGTAACGGAATTCCTTAGGTATATATATTTGGCTCAGCAGCTGAGATATGTAACATAGCTAAATTAATCCCTGTCAGAAAATTTTCATAGAACAAGTCCCCATACACCATAATAATGCTTGTAAGCTGTAATTTATTCAAATGGTTCAAATAAACTTAAAAGATCAAGTAGAGCAGAAGGTGATGTTTCAATATGACTTTGCTGTTACAAAATCACTAAGTGAAAGGGAATTCCAAATCCTGCTGTTTATCATTTAAGTTGTGCCTTTGAAGTAAATTGTACCTTAATCATATCACTCCATTATGCAGAAGGTCGTCTTCTGCTACTTAGAGATGGACAAAGCCTAGACTGAGGACTGGGAATTAACTTATTTTTTGTGTTATTTTTTTATAATAGATTTGCTGAAAAGGAAAAAATGGCATTGATACAAAGCATAGTCTTTTTTTTTTTTTTTTTTAAAGCACTCAAGAATACTCATGAAAATGAACAAAATTAAAGAATGCTAAAATTATTGAATAGAGAGGAAAAGTAGTTAGATAAATTTTCTAAGTATATATTCTCGAGTTTGAGTTCAGGACCCTCTTTAAACCTGTTTTGTTGCTAGGCAAAGTTTGAGGCTTTTTGTCTTATATTGTAAGTCCATATAAAATCATTATCCTGTAACAAGATATCCTGGCTTACTGATAAATTTGATTTGTATTTATAGATGACCTTTAAAATTATGTCAAATGATATGAGGATTGTCTTTTCTTTCCCTGACGTCAAATTATTGTCTTGTTTAAGATTCATATAGGCACTCACAGCAATTTTGGTGATGTGTAATAGAGAAGTCAAAGCTCCTGCAGAAGAACTGGAAGAATTAGAACATTTTTGCTCTATTTCCAAATATACTTCCTTACTGCTCTTGAAACTTCAATTTTAAATTTTAATGTTCTCCGCATCCCTATATAGTGCTACAAGGCCTTGAAAATGAAGGATGCTAAACGAATTTAAAAGATTTTTTTACTTTTACCAGTTTAGATATAACTTATGTATTTACCCTTCTATTTCAGTGGTAAAGGAGGAATCTGATTACAGTGGTGAGGCAGAAAATCCTCTAATTGTGAGAAATAATTGCTTAAAACCACATCTATTAGTTAAGTGAAAACTCAGTAATATTACAGGAAAAATGGTTTCATATCCCATGCGCTGTCCTCAAGAAACCAACCAAACTGGCTAGCTCAGTATTCCTGTATTTATTTGGATAACACACTAAATGTTTTTTGTCAAGAATTACAGAAAATTTGTATATTAAAAAAAGGTTTTAAACACTTAAAACTTTTTAACAATACTTTTAGAATAGTATTCATACAAAAATTCAGATGGATTATAAATTGTGATTAAATCTAAGACTTACAAATCAAGTATTTTATCTACATATGATATTACTGTATCTTTTGTTGGTATAAATAAGTATAATAGCAGAAATCATACAGATTGTGTGATCAGATCTTGATTGAAATGAATAATTTCAATTATAATAGTTTAATACTTGAATTAATTAATTGTATCTATCTTTGATGTGGGAATCTTTGTGCAGCTGATGAATGATTATATTGAAATGATGAAGAAATGGAATTGTAATGTTTTGAATTTATATCAAGTTCTCAACCCAAACAAAAACTCAGCTAAGCTTTATGACTTTGTACTTCTGTAACTGAAGTTCCCTCAAGATATCTTAGAGCGTTAATACTAAAACCTTAACTGTAAATTTGAGGAGGGTGGATCTGATAAATTTGCTCTTTTCACCTTTTCTTAATCTGTCCTTAGTCTGTTCTAGTATACCCATCATTGCATTGTGAGGGTTCAGTGTTGGTTTTTTAAAACAAAGTTTTTTAGAATGTTAGCAGTTAAGAGTACATTTCTACTTAAAAAAATATAGGCTAGATTCTGACCTCGGAAGAGTAAGCCTGTTACAACCAAATCCGTTATGTTTGGGCCCCTCTAATTTGCTGCACTTAGTGTGTCATCTAATAGATAACAATATACCATGTAAAAATTGCAGTCATCTTCACAGAAATTACAAACCTGACTGATCTTGTCCCTTTTAAGATAAATTTTTAGGGGTCCAATCCAACAATCACAGATATCAGGTGAAATTTCTACCAAATCCAGTGAGTGTTGTAGCACTCCTAGATAAGAGGTAACCCATGTAACAAAATACAGAATTTAAACAAAGAATTTACTACATAAAGTAGAGGCTTAAATGAGTCACAAAACTACCATAAAATTTTAGACTTCTCTAGAACAGTTATTGGAGCTGATGAAACTCTTGAGATTTTGTTTGTCATTTGATCAATAAATCTTTCCTTGTTTTGAGAAGCATGTTCTTCTTGTGCGTTTGAGCTGATGTAAAGTTTCACCCTCAGAAAGACAGAGAGGAAAAGAGCACGGATTACTGAATCCCAAGATGGCCCTTTCTCCTGCATTTTTTTCCTCAGTAATGTTATTTTGGATTTATATATCTGTGACCCAACAAAACAAATACTTGACTATGCTTACAAAGCAGAGTGAAATTGTCAACAGCATGTTGATATGGATTTTCTGTTTGTATTTCAGAAGATGTTTAGCAATTCTAAGTAAGAATAAATCATATGCATATTTCACAGTTCTTGAAACAGAATTTTAATGTATAGCTTAAGTAAAGATATCAGGATGTATTTGTTACGTGTTAGATTTATTTTGCAGATGTCAATCATAAATTTCTGTTTGGAGAAACATTACTTAAAGATGTAAACGGAGTAAGTTTAGAAGAAAATATCACAAGTCGTTCCTCATTTAAAGATTGAATGGGATTCTTGTTTAATTTTGTAAATTCACCTTGCTTTATTAAACACAGTTAAATCCTGTTGCCATAGCAATCCACTCGCCACAGAATGAAAGTCCCATACATTCCTTTGTATTTCTTTATTTAAAACTTGTTTCCTCCATCCTGATACATTTCAGTTTGTATAAACAAGAAAAGAAAAAGTATTTAGTAAACAAATTCTCAGGTAACAGGTCTTAATTTTGATGACATAATGACATAGAGCAGCAAAGTTTGCTTTCATGTTTTCTTTGGGAAGGAAGAGATAGGAATATGGGACTTTAAAAGGAAAAAAATAAATAAGAAATAAAGTAAAAGTCAATTTAAGAAATGAAGGATACAAACGCAAGATAAAAATACCAAGAAAAAAGTGGTTAGAAAGATGTCACGATGAACGAAAGTAGGAAAGAAACGCAAAGGAACATTTCATTAGACAAGAATTTGCAATGTGTTATGATGGGGAAAAAATAAGGTTTTTGGGTTGTTTGGTTTTGTTTTGGGTTGAGTTTTGTTTGGTTTGGTTTTTTTTTTTAGGGTGAGAGGACTGTACATGGGCAAGGAAGGCAAATAATCCTTTCCTACTGCTTATTGCCATAGGTTGCAGAGTACTGAATAGAGTGTTGCATTGTTAGGAGATGGCACAATATAGATCATCCCTCATGCAATAGAAAGTTTTTATTGTTCATTTTTTTACTCTCGGTGCATAGTGCAATTTGTGAAAATCTAGCAGAGTTGTTCTTGGTGTAAATGTCATCCTAAAATCAATATGGAAGAAACGTTACTACTTATTTTCTTATTAGATAGTTCCTTGTGATCTTAATACCAGTAGTACGTTCTCTACTTTAAGTAATAGTATTTCATGTGTATCAATTGCGTCTGAAGTCTACTGTGGTTTGTATGTCAAAACCTTCAGTTGTCCACTTCAAGACATAAGTGTGGGAAAATAAATTTCATTAAATCTGTTTATTTCAGTAATGGAACCTATGTTCCATTTTTTTCTGCTTGTTTTTCTGCTTGCTATATAACTCTTTTTGCATACTGTTGACCAACAAGTCTGTAATTGCCTAGATCTCTTCTGTTTTTTTTCACCTGTTCTTGAATATAGGTCCTTCATTTGCAAAGTTCTCGCTGTTAGACACTACGCTCATCTGATAGACTAGTTAAAAATTCTAATATGGGGAATACCTGTTCCCCACCACCAGTCAGCTGGATGTACTGAGCCTATTTTTCCTTTTATTTTAAATATGAACAGTTTGTTTCTTGTCCCTATTCCTGCTAGCCATCTTTCCTTTGCCCTCATGTTTATAGCGATCTTACTGGAAATTACGATAAGGAGTTTTAGTTTCAGGGCCCTATTATCCCAAATTTCAAGGGTTGTTTTAAGCTGTGCTCTTTTCATCTTCTATCGAAACCTTTCTTATTTTCTTATATTTTTAGGTTGCTGGCTGAAGAACCTCTTGATGATGTGATTTAATTTTTGGTGCAAACTCAAATTCAGTGTGATTTCTGATAATTCTAATTTTTTCCTCTACATTTTTGGAATTCCAGGGTACAGTCCTCTGTGGTAATAATTTCCTTTCTTTCATTCTTTTTTGTAGGCTATCTGCTTACTTCTCAGTATTTGTAAGAGGTTTTTGAATTAGAGCTGAAGCCTCGTAACACCATTTATAGTACAAATTTCAGGTTGCTTTTTTCAGTTTTTAAATGAAGCTTCTCTACATTTAAATTCTTGAGCTTTTCATTTCAGAATACTTCACTAATTAATTCCAGCAATTTCTTAAACTTGCTCCTTCAGAAATACAAGAAATGTAGTTATGGAGCTAGTACCAGTTTGTGACTTTGAAGAAAGCTGTTAAGGATATTCCAGCACCCTGTCGGTTAGTAAATTTGCCTTAGACCCTATATGACACTTCACTGGGTAGAAGAGAACAGTGTAATAGAAGTTTCTATTTCTGGCTGGTAAATTGTGGCCTCACCATGCATATGGTTTCTGTGGAAACCTCGCTGCACAACCTCAGCAGCTGAGGTTGCTTGTGCTGTCTCCACATAGGCATACCAGGCCTTCAGCAACAGGGTGACTTTGCACCCGTACCCAGAGTAATTTTACCTACTTTTAGACATTAAAGTAAAAATCCCTAAACTGAGATCCTTGTTGATGCTTGCCAGCAAAAGACAGGTGCTACCACCAGGTAGTCGTCTCATGGGTAAGCAGACTCACAAACTTATGGAGCCTTCTCTTTCTCTTTCCAACTACAGAGGAAGCCTAGGGTTACTAGCCTTCTAATATTGATGTCTCAGCTAAATCCTTAAATCAAGTAGAAAAAACTTAATTCTTTCTATTCTTTCTTTCCTACGTTCCTTCCATTTTCAATAGATAAGCTGCTTTTTTCTTGGAGGACTAATTGTACAGATTATGAATATTAGAATCACTGAGCAAACTCCTAGTGTTTATATAGACATATATCTCAAATAATTTGCATAATGTAGAAATATAGTTGATGCTTTATTTACATTACACCAGGGCTATAATCCATAATGAAATTACATGGGAACTTCAGAGTCATGTAGTGAAGCAGTGATCATAATTTCTCCTGAGATCATCTGTGCTATATCAAAATTTTATTTGACTCTCTATTCAATGAAAAATATGACTCATCCAGTCCCTATCTATTATTTGTGTCTCAAAGCAAATGAAATCTACAGAATCTACATAAAAATGTAAGGCTTTTTCCTCTTCCAAATAAAATGCTTTTAAATATATTTGGATTAAATTTTCAAAGGATATATCCATAAAACTTTCCAAAGGAAACACAATGGTTTTAAACTTTTTAAAATTTAGTTAATTAGAAATATGATTTTGGTGACTATCAACTATTTTTGACAGAAGACTCTTCATGTACAAATTACTCACTTGAATAATGTTTATATAATTTGACAAATAATATATCAACCATTTTTTCACAAATTATCAGACGGGCATTACTCAGCTAGATCCGGATAGCTTCAGATTTTCTCAGTAAATCACTGTCATCTTTGGACAGTGGCTGATTTTAGAAAGTCAGCTCATTACCTGGAGGTAAGCCTGATTCTAAAAAATCTCTATACTTAAATATGAGGGATGGAAAGATTCTGGGCACAGTTCTGAATTTTGATTTACTTCAGCCACGCCCAAATTACAGATATCTTGTAGATGCCCACTGAAGTGCCGCTTTTTTTTTTTTTTTAAATAGGTAGTATAACAAAGCAGGATGGCAGCTCTACTTAACAGTATTGCATGAATCTGATATTGTGCAAACTACAAGATCACAACAGTCCCTGTCTAAGTGTTCTATATGCAAGCATACATATATTTAAGTGTAAGCATATGTTGAAAAGTGTACTTTTCATCATTTTTTCACTGTTTTTATGACACTGCCATACCACTTTGCTATTTTCAGATAAAAATTCTATGCTTTTTACTTTTCTACACTTAAAGAAACCAAGCAGAATCATATTTCAATGATTTATGGGTCTTGCAAGAAGGCTGTGTGTGTTACTAGGTTACTGTTTTATGGTGTAATTAACACTTACAGTGCTGCATTGTGAAATGTCTTCCGATTGAGAAGGGCTTACTAAGCTCCAAAGAGTGGTATGGCTTTTGGGTGAGTAGCTTTTGTAGTTGGTTGTTTCTTTGCTAAATGTAAGACAGAAACAATAGGTTATCTTATCCTCCTGAAATTAATTTCTTTTAGTCTTACCAATGGTAGTGTGGAAATTTTTTGTGTGCTATTGAAGATGTACTGCTTCCTCAACACCTGCTGGTCTAAATTACTTGGAGACATTGGGAGTATACTTGCTTTCACAGGTATTTCTAACAACTAATTGCCTGTGAAAATTCATTTGGTTATTTGCAACCTGAAATGACAGGAAGTGTTATGAAAGCAGTAGGTGAAATATATTCCCAACTCACCCACCTTTGGTTTTTAATTCTATTGATTGAGCTTTAGTATATAGACTGTACTGCTGCTCCACTGACTACTATATCAATAATTAAATAATTCAGATTTGATTTCTACATGAAATTAAGCCTATGCTATATTGTATGTAATGCTTATGGAATGATATTCAATTTTATGGTGGGAAAAATTATTCTAGTTAATTGGAAGGAATAATAATGGCCTGTGCTGTCTGGAACTTCCATGATTATCCCTTCATATAATCAAAATCAGTCTTGTTTCAATTGGCATAGTTCAATAGAACTGTTATTCCCCCCAAAAAAGTCCTGTCAGATTCAAGTATTTTGTGGCCATGTGTTCCATGTCATCAGCTTCCACGTAACAACTTTTGAACAATTAGCTTGTTAGCCAAGGATCCCAGAGTACAGAGAGATGCTTTTCTCAATTAGTCTGGCAGCAAAGCCACATAGATCTCACTCTTTTCAATTCATAACCTGTGAGAATTAGTATCACTGAAGAAAAATACAGAAAAAGAATAGGCAAGATGACAGATTACACTGCAGTGTTTAAATTCTTGAGGACGTAAAAAGACTGGCTTTACAACTGCAAAGAAAAGCCCCCCAAATGGACTGGATTTGCCACATATTATTCAAGCTATTCCCAGTACAGCACTTAAAAGAAACATTTGATTTAGTAGAAGTTATGAGACTGTGAAATTGCCAGCATTCTCTGTTGTGTGCAAACTACACTTGGCTCCACGCTTTATAAATTAATGCTACAAGATGTTGCACATCTTTAGCATTTATTCGTCCATGAATATACA
The DNA here is from genome assembly GCF_964195595.1 of Calonectris borealis. Lineage (NCBI taxonomy): Eukaryota > Metazoa > Chordata > Aves > Procellariiformes > Procellariidae > Calonectris > Calonectris borealis. The sequence goes on from NC_134318.1 coordinate 27,095,991, forward strand.
GATATAGACAAGTTGTCTATTTTCTGCTAAGTATTCATTCCTAATTTCAATTGTGAATTAAATCAGGCATTTTAAAATTATAGTCCAAGCATGTTTTAAACGATATGCCAAAGATTTATTTTTGTATGATGTACATTCTGTCTATATTCTCATTTCAAAGACGTGTTGATTGCCTCAATTTTATTGTGAATTACCTACCTGCTATTCATAGCACAAAGTAGGCTTTTGGTGTTGTACTGGATCAATATTTTTTGAGGAACTACTTTTGCCATAAAAATAAAGGCTTTTGCTCTTTTAAAAAAAAATCTGTAGGCAATTTTTATTACTTTTTCATCACTTTTTCACTCAGTAACGTTGGTTAAGCTCTATAATCCCTATTCACAGGGCTTTCATCTATTGAAGAAGACCAGTTAGTCAGGTGCACAATTTTAAATTCATATAAAAGTTTCCTCCAAAATGAATCATTCATTGTGACTACATATTTTCTTCATAAGAGAGTGTATAATATGTGCTACATCCAGGTGTCTTGGTTAATATCTAAACTGCTGGTTTCAGTAGCACTTCACTGAGACATCCATTATAGCTCACCTGCTTGTTTAGGTAAGCTCAGGGCATACCATCCATTTTTCATGCACTCTACTTTCTGCGGGGAACCTAACCTGCATAGAAGGGCCAGAAAGCAGCTGTGGTACACTCCAGGCAATCCCTTCCTTGAATGGTTGGCAGGTCCGACCCATTAGTATGGCTGTGTACCTCTTGTACAATTGAAATGTAGTCTGAGAAATTATTTCAGAAGGATATAGGATTTTCATGGTTACTCTCCTCATAGTGTTGAGTGATTAATTATCTCCTGCTTACAAATCAGAGGTGGTGAATCCACACTGTGCTACACTATTTCATTTTATAACTTGGCTTTTTACCATCTGAAGGATCCTTGAAGCAGCACTTTTTATTTTACTATATAGATGCGCTTGCGAAAATAGATAACTTCTCAGATAATGTGGTCAAAATCTATAGAGAGTGCTTTGAAGGTGAGCAACCTATTCCTGAATTTCCATTTGCTTGAATTCATGTATTAAGAGGGAAAACAGTGAGGAGAGCAGAGCAGTTAACAGACATGCTGTCATTGTCCTGTCTTGCTTGCTTTGGATTCCAAACTGATTGCAGCTCAGTCAAGGTCAGCAATTTAATTCTTAAGAACAGGGGTTTACATGATCCTGGCTGAAGTCTAAGATCATAACATCACTAACAAGGGTTCTCACTTAGATACTTCCCTCCCTTTTCCCTTTCTTACATAAGTTTGTTTGTAGATTTGGCTTGAATTGTTTTCTGTGTCTTTCCCTTTTTATTGCGACATACATATATGATTAACAATATCTCCAATTTTATATTTTCCTATCTTTTCCTTTTACCTTATCTAGCTCTTTCTGTATATTGCCTGAAAATGGAATTTTTGGAAGCTTTTCAGCACTCGGAGGTCTCATACTATCCGCTGGCTAATGTTACCGATTTCTTTATTGATCTACTATCTTTGTCTGCTTTCCATTTTTAAACCATCACAAAGAATATATATCCCTTTCTTTTACGGGTTAGACAACAATGAGAAAATTGTTCTCCAAAATAAGCACAATTGATGCAATTTTTTGCTTCAAATTGCTTATTTGATCTGTCAGTCATCCCACCAATTTCAAACACAGCTAGAAATAAAAAGTTGGACTAGAAAAAATAGAATGAGGATGAGTACTCTTTAGCCTTATATAGTCTAGGACAAGACTATAAATACAATGAAACTTCTGCATGTAACTTCTGTCATATTTTTGAATACTGCATTTAAAACACAATGGTTTTATGCATGATTTAGCCACTGAACAAAAATACCATGCCAGATTTGCTTTATTAAAATGTTTAAAAGGCAAAAATATTATTGTATGCAAAAAAAGAGTGATTTTGTAAGGAAAAAGTTACAGATATTTTAAAGAAGGGAAATATGTGAAAGGAAAATAAAAATTTCTGGTGCCTCAAACTAAGCAGATATTTTATTACAAACATTTTGTTGGTTATTTTCCTGGAACAATTCCTGTTTTTCACCTAATTAAGTGCAGTTTTAGTTTTCATATGATTTTTCCATTCTATGTAGACAATAAGCTGGATGGGATTGCAATCACAGTAACAGAAACAGCTGTATGTAGAGTTCTAATTTTGAAGGAAAAACAACTGTACATCAAAAAATAATTAGGCTGAACACAATTGGCTCACCTGTTTGTTCATGTACAGCAAAAACCTTCTATTTCAATTGTGTCTGCACACAACCAGTGTCAGTCAAAGAAGAGGGGTAGCATTAAAGGAGCTAGAGGAGAAAGGAAATAATTATATTTAAAGTATCTGAAGCAATCATTAAAACATGCACACCATGACACCATCTAACACTTATCATTTCTGTCCCCAATTTTCTTCTCTGTCATTGTGTTACCCTGTGTCATATCTAAAATTACACTGTAAATTCCCTGGGGGCAAGTTTTTTGTCTTAATTTATTTTGCAAACTGCCAGCAGTCTTGGGGTGCTGTATAATAATGTGCCGGATCTCATTAGTTTCTGGATATATTTTGATACAAGTAACAGCATGTGTTTAGTTTGCTAACAAGGTTAGTCAAAATCAGGTTTTTTTTCTTCCTCATTATTTCTTGTTAACCTGCTTCTCTCTCTATGTAAACCTGTGTGCACATGGACATTCACACAAATACCTCTTTGTAGGACCTCTGTCCTGCATGTCTGTTAAAATAGTATAGGTTCAGGGTTCAAATTGACAGTATTTCTTTTTTTAATTTCGTGTGGCTCAAGCTTACAAGGAGACACAGGTGCTCAGTATCTCAAAGGAAGTTCTCAGCAATTCAGCCTGCTTATCCCTAACTCAGGCAAAACTCATGATGAAATCAGAGCAGCTACAGCCTGTAAGTCCATGAATGCTTGTTTTTTCTGAAGTCTCAGATCTCAGCTGCTGGATCAGTGGGAGTTTTGCCTTGTGCGGTACTGAGTTTCTTCATCTCTCATTGACTTCAGTGAGAGCTGAAAGGTGCTCAGCAGGTGATGGCAGGTACCAGTGGAAATTTAAATGCTCAGATCACTTTGAGTATCTAAATATTAACACTGAGAAAGAGTAATCCTGTCTCGCATTTTAGGCATTTTATTCTTATACCTGCCTATCAGTAGGCTGTCCTCAAAATGGGCAGTCATGCTTTCTCCTTCCTCCCCCCTCAATTTGATGATCTCACAGAAAACAAATGTTTTGGGGGCTTTTGTAATTGTTTGGGTTTTTTTGCTATTAAATTGGTTACGGAGTGACTCCCTGTGTGATCACAAATTGAATAGTCTGGATATGAATATTAGGCCAAGGATGGAAAAAGTGGAAACTAGCGGTGGCATCCTGCCGTTAGTGTTTTTCTATATATTTTGAAACTGCACCCAGTGATAGAGGTGAAGGAGAGAGATAGCAAAATTCTAATGATTTATTAGTTTAACTGCAGATGGGAAGACTGCTTTAGTTAGAAATTATCAGCATGTTGATGTTCAGACAGTTTTGTCAGATCACTGCCAAGACATTAGATTGGTTCATATATCTGGGAATTTCCTTTGCTGATATTTCTCCTGCAGAGCTTCTGGGTAATTCTGGATTTTCAGAAATGTGAAATAAATCAAGTAGAAATTTGAAAATAGCTGAATCTTCTATTGGTAATTCAGAAGGCCTTTGGATCATCTTTTCTTTTCATTCTAAATACAGTTTTATAAGTTTCTTTCAATTTCTTGTGATACTGTATGAAATTGCAAGTTTTCAACAGTCACTTCAAGGAATTTTGTTATTTTTTCCCTTCTGTCAAATTTAACAAATATTGTCATCATCATCGCTGATTAGTAAAGTTATAAGTAGAATCCAGCCAATTTCTCAAGATGATATAGATCTCATCCATCAATGACTATGGATAACTAAAGAAAGCACTTGTTACAGAATGCTCTGTCAACTGTTATTCTCTGTATTGTGGTACTTATCTTCATTTTTTTTCCCCACATTCAAGTTAAAGCTAAAATGGACAGTATTGGTAATTACTTTTGCATCAGGATTCTGTAGATCACTTTCTCTGCTTGTAACGAAGCCCAGTAATTTGCACAACTCTGACGTTAGTGCCTCCCATAATGTATTCAGATTTTTTGAAGAGTAGGTATACTTTTTTGATATGTTCTGTATGCTTTTTCTTTTTTGCAATCTAGCTTTTTTAAATTCAAATTTTAGATTCAAGACCAAAATGTTCTAGAATCAGAATCTGTTTATTTAAACCGCACTGCTCCAGGTGATCTGTAAAGCACTATGTAAACTGTGGCCCAAGTTGGTATTTCTCCTGCATTTCCTTACGCCTATTGAATGTACGTACTGAAAACATTGCAATGTTGTTTCTTAATACTGTGATACAATGAATTTGTTTCTTCTGAGGACAATCTTTGTTTCTTCAGAAGGAAAGCAACAGCCTTGAATTTTTTGTAATCAAATTTTCTCGTCTACAGATTGCACATTTTCTTCCTAGAAGCACGAGTTCTTTGAAAGCAAATTTACTTTTTCGTGTAACAAAAGAGTTGGCGCACTTCCTTCCTTTAGATTCAGATATACCCAAATACTAGTGGAATATGTTCTACTTTGATAAATGTAGATTATACTGTTTGTTCACCTAAATAATGCCACTTAAATTCAATTGCATTTGTAATACACTAACTCTTTTTTACCACTATGTCAGCTGTATCTCCCACTTTGAAGATGGAAGATGGTTATACAGAAAAATAAAATTAGAAATCAGTAGAAATAGTTACTATTGATACTTATTTGACTTAGTGACTGATGAATAATTGAAGACTGGGAAGGGTTTGTAAGCCTGGATTCATTAGCTAACTTAATTCAGCCATCGAAAAGTTACTTGTCACTCTGTTAGTCACCAAAACTCCCTTGGTAACTATTAGAGAGAAAGAGGAGCTGCCAGAAGATTCATTGCTTCCATCTTAAATACCTACAGAGAAATCCTAGGCAACAAGCTCAGTCAGCCTAAATTTAGGTAAAGAAAAAACCCTTCCCCTGCTAGTGTATGTTTGCTGAAAAAAAGAGGCTTGAAGATTGACCTCAATGGAAAAAGAACTGTGTCCAGTGAGCTAGATCACTGGGCTGGGTTTTTTAGTATGTTTTAATTAGATACTAACTGATTCTCACTATCTGACTGTAGAACTCTATAGTTAATAGAAGTTTGTCATTAGGAACTTCATCAAAGGCTTTCTAAAAATATAAATAAGTAATGTCATCTGCTGTTAAAATTTGTAAGTTCCACTATAATATCCACAAAGTTAGGTGGGTAGAATTTTCCCTATGCTGTACTATGCTAGTTATCCCTTATTAAATTATTGCTATCCCTTAGAGGCATGTTCTGAAATACTTCCTACCTACTTATTTTTTCAATGCTATTTCTCATTGCTAATTACCTGGAAAGATGTAGGTGACATCCGACCCAAATCTTAAGAGTAAAAAAAGTGTTTTCCAATCTTTAAAAAGAAGCTTGTGGCTTTCTTCTGATTGACATGAAATTTTGTTTTGTGTGATGAGATAGCCTCAAAACATACATGAACCATAGATCAGATCCTCTAAGACTCTGGGAGGAAAAGAAAGGGAAAAGAAAGGGCAAAGTACGAATTTAAAAAGTCAACTACTTGCCCTTTTGTCTACAATTTATTCAGGGTCTGAAACAGCCCACACAAAATAACTAACAAGACAGTTTGCATGGTTGTGAATCGCTGAAATACAACCTGCTTTGTAGTCCCAGACCAAGTTCATCCAGAGATGTTCCTTACATGCCAGAGACAAACAGGTAATAGAAAGCCCAGTACTCCAATAGAAACATTACCCAAAAATCCTCTTCCTCCAGTTCTTCCTGTAAGCGCAGTTCCTTTTCTGTTTACAAAGAGGTTGGAGTGTGGGATGAAATTTGGCTCTAAGCATACATGGCAAAAATAGACTTTTGCCCCATGAGTGAAAGCCTCTACTCTGTCCAGAGCTGCAATAGCAAACACTACTTTGTTAAAAGACAGAAGTACATTATTCTTCCTCCCTCTCTCAACAACAATACTGGCAGTATGAAAATGACACTTTTCTATTTCAGCAACTTCATATTTCTAGTACTTTGCCTTCAGAGTTCTGCACAATAACTCCCTCAGTGCACTGTTGATCAAGAAAGTTATGTAGAAAAAAAATAAAATTTAACCAGAACTCATGGTTTACATCTTGCAGATCTTAACTGGCTTTGTGTGGAATGCCAGTGAATAGTGTTTTGTTGTTTTTGAAATGATGCTTGTCTCCAGTGAAAAGAAATCAACAGCGTCTAAGCATTCTTCACAAATCTACTGTATGATCAAGGACAAAAAATTGAAGTGAGAGCCTTACCAGTATATAATGTTGCTCTGTGCCATTATTGATGACAGTCTTTGAAAAACAATCTTTAAGTAATACTTAGTAGTTGTAAAGAATTTAAAAATTAATTATGTCACTACATTAAAATGTGCAAGTTTGTATAAATTGATGCAATATCAATTGTGGTAATAAAACTACTTAATTTATTCTGATGACCATTTTAAGGGAAAAAATATAACTGTTTATACAATATTTTCAATTTATTCACAAATTTGAGAATAGACAAGTTCATTTTATATTTTAATTATCTACAATTTTAATTTTTATTCTTGTTCTTGATGTTTTATGCCATAGTTGGCCTAAACACTCAGATAAATACACCACCTTATCAAATAAGGGGGCTTTCTATTTTTTATAAGGAGGAGGGTGCAACTACTTTCTCTCATCTTCACTGGAGAGATTTGCAGGGAATATTACTCAAGAAATTGTATTTGTAAAATCTAATTTGGACAGAAGTCACCTCAGCAACATCCAATTTTCCTTTCACTATCGCACCAGCTGAGATCAGCTACATAGGGTTTGATAGGTAGAGTTATGGGGGTTTGGAGGTCAATCATTATCACTAAACAAGATTTTAAAACTCTGAGACAGATTATTTCCCCATTCTCTACATTGCTCTGCACCCTTTGTGAATTGTGGGCTGGCCAGGGGACAGGGATCCTGCAATGGCAAAACGCTAAAGTGACACCCATTAGACAGGCCCGACGCTTACCTATCCTTCTTACCCTCATCACTATTATCAGTGTTATATTGGCACTCTGAAATTGTGATCATCCAAAGGTTGCTTGAATTGAATTATGAGACAATAGAAACTGACCCAAGATCAGAAAGGACAAACAAGTTCAATGTCTTGAGCTGAGCCATCTGGTCTCATTGCTGTAACTGATTTATTAGAAAACTCAAGTTTTTGCCTGGGTAGGGCCGAAGGCTGGTTGCAGGGCATGTAAACACCATATTGTTTAATTTATGAGATGGCAACTTAATAGTGTTTGGCAGATTTAGTAAGGCCTCTGAGTAAATAAATAAATAGCTTCTGATCAGCCAAGAAAAACAAAACAAAACAAAACAAAAACACCACAGAAAGACATCACAAAATGGACTGCCTTTTCCTTTATTCATTTCCAGCCACCATTTAGTTCAGTGCATAAGAGAAGGGAATTGCTTGAGAAGAATGAAAATATTCTAGGTGACAAAATCAGAACGTAAGACTCAAAGAATAAGGGAAAGGTCGTTTGGGGAAATGCCTAGGGTAGCAATTTTTTCCAATGAGAGATTTCTTGATGCACGTTGTTTTGAAGTTTAATGTTGCAAAAAAAAAAAAAAATCATTCATGTTTGGCGATAGAAGTTGGTATGAGTGGAGCTGCCTTATTGTTACTTTAGTGGGCAGTACAAGATTTAAATGTGTTGATATGTCATAAACAAATTTATATCCTCTTCTGAGGAAAAATCCAAATAATACAAGTTAAATATATTAACACAACATTTTACAAAAGGATAACTCATGATATATCATTTATTTCCATGAGTTATAGATGACCTCATAACTCATGAGTGATGGAGCAAAACAGAGCTGGAAGTGAGTTATGAAAAGTCATCAGTAGAAATAAATGGTGTATACAGAATCAGCCTGCTCTACAAGTTCTCTTTATGGAACACCAGTTTTCATTGTAGACCGTGCATTGATGGACTATAATATTTTATTTTAAGTGCTGAAGCAACATTAGTGCCTTGGTTGAAGTGTGAGTGCCTGGTGGTATTGCCAGTGGTTAGGGAGTAAGTAATAAGCATGCATGTAAAGATAAGTAAAGGGTTGTGTTGCGTTTTTTACCCTTGCTCCTGAAACTATTATTACTAACACAGGCAAAGAGGAAATAATTACAGATAGACAAGAAGGAGCAGATTAACAAATTGTTCGTAATTTTTGGTAAATTCCTCTTTAAACAGGACAGAGATCCTGTTTCCCAGATTTTGCAGGCAGCTCTGTATCAAATACAGAAGAAATGGTGGAGAGCAGGTGGAGCCAGAGGAGGAATGGGTAACGAGTTTAGGAGAATTTGCTTTCATCCTACTGGCTGTAGAAATTACCAGGAAATATAGTAAAATTCCAGATACATTGTAGAGAGCTGAATTCTCTGTGTGTATCTCTTACTCCTACAGTGTTTTATTAATACCAAAGAGTTTCCAAATGAGGAGCTCAGTCACTCTGTCTTCTCTATGAGGTAAATGGAGATAACTCATCTGAAATATGGGTCATCCTCCAAAGGAACCTATCTTTGTATCTTGATTATATAGGAAATGTAGACGACTTAACAGAGCTTCAGTGCCTCAAAAGACACAATAGGTGCGCAGCTCAAACTGAACTTCCGTATGATGCTCTGTGAAAATGACTACTGCAAAGTATACACAAAGGGTGAACAAATGTGAGTAGAGAGGTAACTTTACTTTGACCAGTACAAGAATTGTGGGTGCTGATTGCTAAAAATGGGAGGATTAAAAAATGGAAAAGTTATTAAAGCTGGAGAAAGCTGCCTTATAGAGAGGCATGACAAAAAAGAACTGTTCTGTATGGCTTCCCAAGGAAGAAGTGACTTTCTTATGATCTAGAAGTACAAGCAAAAATATACTAAGTGTTAAAAGACTATTTAAGCTAGCAGAAAAAAAAATCTTGTAATAAGAACTCCTGGCTGGAAGCTGAAGCCAAACAAATTCAAATGAGAAATAAGGCACAATTTCACAGCAGCGATGGTATTTAACCTTCAGAGCAAAAAGCCAAGGGCAGTGTTTGATTCTCCATCTCTTTGCCTTCAAATCAAGACTAAATGTTTTTCTGTAATACGTTAAACAAACTACTGAGCTGAGTACAATTGAAAATGAAATTTAATGACCTATGATATACAGGGTCAGAATAGATGATCTAATGGATCCTTCTTGCCTTGAACTGTATGAAAAAGTTAATGGAGCTGCACCATTTTACAGAGGCAAAGTATTTGTCTTTCATGTCCATTACTCAGCACTTTTTTTTTTAAATTTTTTTTTCAGCTGGCCTGTGTAAATTCATGTAGAATTGGCCTTCCTTTGAAGGTTTTAGTCCATGTATTACTGTACTGAGATACAGAAGGCCTATCAGCTCCTCACATTAAATTTGTTTTGCAAAATTATTTCAATTTCCTAAAAGCATTAATGCCATCCTTGTCACTAGTTAATGCCAAACAAATATGCTTGGCAATAGGGTCTTTGCATTCACATGTTTGTGCCCCTAATTAATTCAGATGTAATCATTCACTATGTCTTCATTCCCATATTTCTCCTCCTCTGTGTCTCTGAGGTTTTTTTGTAATTAGAGGGTTGGAATTACGATTTCTCATAGTCTTGTGGGGGTTTTTTACCTTCTTTCTCTCACCTCATCTTTAAGCAGAATTTTATCCTCATGTCTCTTCTTGCCCTGGAGGTCTGTACAACCTCCCTAGTGCTATCCTTATTCTTTTTCCTATCTAGTAGCTTAATCCCAGATTGATTCATTATATTTCTCCAAGGCTCACTGTAGCAATTTTTCAGTTCTGATTTTTCTCCTGATACACACAACTCTACTTTCTCTCCTGTTTCTTTCATGTTTTTGTCTTCCAGAAAGTCTGGAAGCCCTGTGTTTAGAATTAATATCCTTCCTTGGGAATAAATCATGTTTCTCATGTAAGTACTATACTGCCATGCATTTGATTACCAGATGTTCATATTTTGAATATCGTATTTCTGTAATGGCATCTCCAGAAACAGTAGCCTAGTTACACACTGGATATAGAGGCACCCCATGAATATTTTATAACTCTGCTCATGGAAGATTCTCCTAAAGTGTCTTTTATAGCTTAGTTTCATGGTGAATCAACTGTCCCATTGTTTGAGCAAGTTCTTTTTAACCATTATCATTGGTTCTATTAGTTCTAAGCCTCAGCTCTCATTGCTCCAGTATAAATAATTATACACTATTTTTCTTTTTGTGAGAGTGTGTCTAAAAAAAGGAGCCTTATTGTCACTGTTTTGGTTAGGATCTGAACTTTCTAAAAGACAGTGGGAATTCTAGTTTTGGGCAGTGGAAATTTCAGTAACTGACTGAACTAGTGAGTCCTTTTAATTCAGTGTCATAACTTTGATAGCAGGCAGTGTCAGATGCTGACTGGAGAGTGAAACAGTTGCTCAAAGAGAAAGCTTTTTTGTTTTGTTTTGTTTTTTAAACATGTCGAGCACTAACTGGCTTACTTTTTAACATGCAGCATATCTACTATTTATACATTAATATTTTTCTTTTTGATTTTTGGACCACTCTCTATTTGATTTTTGGACCGCTCTCTAACTTCTCCTGATGCCTTTTAGAAAAGAATATTTCATTAGTTGTATTCATCTTTGAATTGTATGTGGAAGGTGTGAACTGATGTGCATATTCCAAACCCAAGTATATTAAAATTATTTCCCGTCTCCAACAGTTTAGGAGGTATACCTCTCTCCCAACATCAAATTATTCCATATGACATGAGGCGTGTTTGATAGTTTTTCACTGATTTCTTCTTGCTGCAAAATTCAATTATTTAAAATCGTAGAAGATTTAATTCTATTTATTCTCTTCTCTGCAGCTGAATGAAGCCTTGGTTCTCTGAAGTTTTAGGTTATATATACTTTTAACACTTCTATTAATTGGCAAACTTATTCCTAAATGTGTATTAGGGATGAAGAATTTAATAGCTAAAGCTTTCAAATAGTAAAACCTTTAACAGCATGGCAGTTTGGTTCTGGAGTAAGATTTGGACCAGCAGACTGAGGAATGACAGTCTCTTAGAAATTCTTTATTGTGGCCCTTCTTTTACAATGTTCAGAATTGAAGGAAATTTTAGCTTGTAAACTAACTGTGGAGTAGAAAATAAACTGTAGATAAACTTCAGATGTGAGCTGAACCCATTGTGGTTTCCTTTTAATGGCTAACACTTAATTAGAATTTTGCTTGTTATCAATTACAATTGCTAATACTTGAATCTTTGGGGGAAAAAACCACAATTTTCCTACCATTAAAATTTAAACTGCTTTCATTTTGCAGGATTTTTAGATAGTGGGGTGCTTTTCATTTTTACTAAAATGTCTACAGGTTTTTGACATTCTAATCAAAATAACTTCATTTACTAAAATGTTGGGGAAAATAGGTTTTGGTGAAAAAGTCTTTGTGGAAATAGCAATAAATGTTGAATTAAAAATGACAATATTAAGGAAAACTGTATACATTACACAAAATACCAGAAACATGGACAGTTTTAACTAATTTGGGGGGGGGATAGGAGTGGGGGTGTAGACTCTGAAAACCCTTACATACATGGCGGCAATAGAGATAGAAAGAAAAACTACAAGTTTGAAATATTCGAAGTTCAACTTTTTGTTTTGTTGTATGTAAGTTCATAAATAAGAACCATTATAATCCATGAAAAAAATAACATTTTTTTCCAAAAAGATTATATAATTCTTAGATCTTTTTGAAGTTTTATATTATCCTCAATCAAATTACTGTCAAATCAAAAAAAGGTTTGACAGTAATGCCTAGAGCATCTCAAGAACTCAAACAGAATCAGTACTGATACTTGTCCAAATGCTATCTCAAGTGGGGAGCTGAGCGCTATGAGTATGCAGGGAATTCTGCCCCAACAACATGAACACAAAGCGAAAAGATATCCTCAAGTTACATAAAGGCTGGATCTGCTTGTGAGAATGCTTCACATTATTATATTACATGACGCTGTTCTACTTTGTGTAGAAGGTTCCTATAACCATCTTTACGGCACATTCATTGTGGACATTTAGGACAAAGCAGGACTAGCATTACTAACCTAGAGTATAGATTCTGCTGCTGCCTGAAGCTCTTACTGAAATGTGGTGAAACAAAGATTGGAAGGATTCTGAGTCCCTGAAGAGCAGGGATTGGGCTGAGACCATGGCATTTCTATCCATCCATTTTCTTTTAAATTATTTCTGATGAAGATGCTATTTTTTTTCAAAATGGAAAAATCCTGAACCAGCTAATCAGAGGCATATTATCATGGGTAAAGGTATTCTTTGACATATTTTTCCTCAGTAATCAGCAGAAGGGAAAATAAACCGTCTCCTTATCAGAATTACATATAATTTATACCATGTGAAAATTGGATTCCTGGAATGAAGTAAATTCACATTTTTCCTGATGTGATTATCAGAAGTGTTTCCAGTATCTCATACAGAATTTCCTTCCTTCATCCTAACATTCTACTGTGCCATTTACTGTCATTCAGGAGGACAGGTAAGGGCATAGAACAGAAGCATAACCTGATGCTCAGCTCGCCCATAAACTCAATTGCAAACTCAACATCAGAAAAGAAGTTCTCTTGAGTAATATATTTTTTTTAATTTCAGTATAGATGTGGAAAGGTATGATTTTGCAAGAATAAAAGATGAAGTGCCTGCCTTTTTCCTATCATGCATATGGGTGTATGCTAATATTCAGCACATACATTAATATTAGGGATATGTTGATAAAAATATGATATGAATTAATTCTGTAATATTCCATATTACTTTCTGTATTTCATTTCCCCATAAACAGAGAACAGCAATACTAACATGGCCACTAATACCAATCAGAAGTCCACTAGCTAGTATTTTGGTATTGTGCATTCAGCATTTTGTAGGACAGTTTAAAGTTAGTTAAGTTAAAGGGATGCTGATGTTCTCTAATGCAAACGTACCTGTTGGATGATGTGATTTAGGCTTACCTTCTTTTTCAGTCTTTTTAATACAGTTGGAAATCTGAGAGGCTCAAGTGTGTGTGATAGTCTGTCAAATAATTGTTAGAGAAACAGTGTTTGCTTGAAAAACATTCTGGGAAATGTGCTTAATTCCATTGCTAAGAAGTAACACCAAAACCTGAAATCCTATATGAGACACTTATTCTCCAGTCCATTTGTGTATGTAATTGTAAATATATAGGAATAGCGAGATTATCCACTGAAATATATACTTGAAAGGAAACCTCACTGAACATTTCCTAATAATTCTTAGCATTTAATTTAATTTTTTAAATTATGTTGGGCATCAAGCTGATGTTTTTATAGAACTATGTGTCACAACCACAGGATCTTACTCCTGTTTGGTAATATTTTTCTTCTAGCTATCCTTTGGGTTTTTTTCCCAGGTTTGCTACTTTACATTTATCTATACTAAATTTCATCCACTCTGAGAGTTTGCAGTCAAACCATCCTTCCACAAATCAGGGCAATTCATGACAGCAAAGGCTATCTGAAGCATGTGCCAGAAAAGTTCACTTAAGAGTACAATTTTTTGGGAGAGAAGTTCAGTGGCAGCTAGTTTTTGCAGTAGGTTTTCCATCTCTGGCAATGGGCAGTCATACAGATTATATTTTTCCTTTGGAGCAGTAACTCTTGAAATGGAGTAAGTACCAAGGGAATAGAGTTTCACAGCCTGAGTTTTTTGCATTTTTTTTCCTTTTCCTATTTAAAAAAATGTAAATGAAAAGTACCATTTTCAGCATTTCCTTTTAATTTGTAGCAGTTCTTCACCAGGATAATAAATACCAAATTATTTACTTCAGAGGATTGAGAGGATTACTTAGTTGATGTTTAAAAAGCACTTTGAAGATAAAAAGCACTATTGAGCTGCTTAAGACTTACTGAATAGTTAATTATCTAAAGGTCCCATTCTCCCCCCTACAGGTTATTTCTGCGTAGGGGAGAATAAACTCTGAGCTTCATATCATGACTTTCAAAGCCAGGCTTTTAAAATATTATTGGTTTCAAAAATTTGCTTTTTTAGTGGCTTGAATCTGATTCCTTTGAAGTCAATAGCAAAAGTCCAACAAATTCCACTGAAGCATGATGTAGCTGTTCAGAATAAACAAGTTGCAACAATGGTTAGAGCCCCTGCCCACATTATTTACATTTTGTCTTATTAGTGTGTATATATATACATACATATATACACTCACACGCACATACATATATATATATATATGTACACACACATAGATGGTGGTTTGCAGATGAGTAAGATATGTTTTTTAATTTGGGACTTTAGTTATATGGAACTCATTCCTTCATAAAGAGCCACTTCTAGAGAGACACACTGACCTTGCTGGGAACCCCCACAGGCAAAATGGATCCCATTACAAGATCTTAACAGAACAGATGAATGATCTTAGCAACAGTTGGGGGAAAAAAGCTCTTGAAGAGGCTCCACCTGGCTCCTGTACTCTGGCTGCCTCACAGCTAACACTGACATCTCTTACGAAGAAATGAAGAAAAAGGAAAGTTTCTGAACCCAGCATTTGGAGTCAGCCCTTGTCCATAACAGAATCATTGAAGGTAATTACCAGTCCTTCCTTCAGTATCTTAACTGTTAAAAACATCCTAAGTGATTAGTGTAAGGTAAAAGTTACTCTGTATGCTGAGGACAGGAATCTCCCTTTGGACTAAATAGTTTGGGAAATATTGTTGCACACATATCAGATCTTCACTGTGGAAGACATCAGTCCTCCAAACACCAATACATATCCTTAATTTTGCAAACATTAAATACCTCTCGATTCTGGTATGACTGATTAGGGGTCAGATGTTAAGTTTTTGTTAATACTAGCATAATTATGGCTTAAATTCATCAATATATGCCATTTGAGAAAAAGTCATGAGAGTTATATATTTAACTGGAGTTCATAACTGATACCTCCCTAAGATAAAGAACAGTATCTCAACCTGAACTCATTTAAAATTGACCTTTTAATGTGCTACAGCAGCATACTATCTTACGCTTTTAGCTGTGTTGGCTCTTAAATCAGGGTCTAAATGTAAAAGGCCATGCTGAATTCTTGAGCTACATTTTTAACAAGAACCACTCTTAAGTTTTTTTTCAAGATTAATACCAAGAACATGCAGGGATCGTAAGAAGAAAGAGTAAAGGAGTGAGAAGGGATTTGATTAACAAATTGGTCTTTGTATACCCTATTCTGTTTGCAAGCACACACTAATCTGATGCCAGGAAGCACAGCTAAAGAAGTGATGGTTAAAACAAAATGCTATGAAATAAAGAATTGGTTGATCTTTCTAGTGACAATGTAAATCTTGAGTCATAAAATGAATGTTTGGCCCATGTGTGTCAGACATTTCCAAAGTACAGAAGTTAATTATAAGTTTATGGTTTTATGCTTCTAAAATATTCCTCTCCCACAGGATCTCATGAAATATGTGTGTGTTTACAGGAAATTGTGGAAATAGTGACTCATCTTTTCAATAATTTACACAGGATAATTTCTTGAAAAGCAGGATCAGCAGGGGCTTTTTTCCTGATTGCAAAGGATTTGGTCAGCTACCGCTGGATACTCTCAAAACAAGGAGAATTTTTGAAGTAGAATCTAAGTGACGTTTGCTCTTCGGCGATACAGTTTTACTACTAGTTGCTCCAGTCTTCTAAACCACAGCCTCCTATCTGTTACTAGGATTTTTCAAAACTTCATTTCTGACTGATGTTACATTTTCCAAACACTGTTGTATGTAAATGTCACAAAATGCTCCCAACGCATAGAAATCACTCAGGTTTCTCCAGCTCTTCTTGGGGTGTTTGTACCTACTCTAGTCTCTGTAGGCCATGGTGTTTTTCTTAAATGTGATTTGAGAGACTGAAGGCAAGTGATAGTCAATGCTTCTAAAAAGTGATCGAAACCTAAATTATATATTCTATCCTTGAATGCTTCAAAAAGGAATGGAATGATGTCACCGAGGGAAATGGAACACTAAACACTGTGACACTGCTAAGTTCAATTTAAGTGGACCAAGCAACAGATAGGCTGTGTCAGAAAAAGCTTTTCACGCACATACACACAATTAACTGAAACCCACCCCAATTACCAGCCCAGTGAGGCAGCACAGTGAAGTCCAGGGACATGTGACACTCCCTCTGACCAATCTCTTTGTCAAGCTCTTGGGCAGAGGCTCAGCACCAACGCATAGCAGTTCCACCTCAGACAGTCTGCTTCTACAGTGTGTTGGGTGTCCACATAACAATGTTCCCCCCAAACCCCAGCCTCTACTGCCAAGTGTCTATATAGCAAGATGTTGACACAAGCTGCCAATCAAATAGCAGTACACCCTTCCAGCAGTTTCAGGTACCATTCTCTTGTCAGTTATTGATCCACGGCCCACACCAAGGCTCATTACACTCAGATCCTCTTTGCATTGTCACGTCAGCCATGGCTCATTATGCTCAGGCCTTGTTTGCAGTGTCCTCTTAGCCATGGCTCATTATACTCAATCACTCAGCCCTTGGTCAAGGCAAAGCCATGATGCTACCATGTCAAATAAAGGATATTTTCTATATACCTCCACTCAAAGTAAGCATTTATTCCTGTCAGATGATAATTTATGAAACTCTGGGATGGTTTTCTGTATCATATTTCTGCATCCCAAATATTGGAGCTGCCTGTGGATGGTCTAGTCCATGATGTAAGTTACAAGACCTATTTGGCTTCCTCCAGTTCACAGCTGAAAACCATAGCTCCGAGGGGAACAGGAATAACATATAAGCAATATGGATATGATGCCATTTTTCCTTGGCTGCATCCCCTGTTGCAGGAGCTGCAAGAAGAAAGGGCATAGAGTTGCCACAACAGATAAAACATACCTCCCAGGATATTGTTATAATGATGTCAGAAATATAATGAACTCTTTCAAGTATTTCTTATAGACAGCCCTGCAGAACCTAACAATATTTTCATAATGACGAAAATTCAGGAGCTTTGTTGCTAAAAAATAGAGCAGGTTCTTGCAAATGCTCAAACAGAACATGATGTCCAGCATAATGAATATGTTAAATGAATAGCCACAGGATACAGAAAATGTTCTACAAGTCTGCTCCATTAATCTTCTAAGAGAGTGAGAATCTGCTACAACACTGGAATTTTCTTTTGGGATTTTCTAATTTAAAGCTTACTGTAGTCTTCATTTCATTCTGAGCCTGCAAATAGTATCTAATGAAATTTGACCTTATAGACAGAGGGTGAAATAAATAATATTAGTACTCATCAATTAAAAAAGCAAAATCAGTAAGCACGCATTTTAAAAGTATGTATGTAAAAAGTACATTTCTGAACTGCAGAAGTATTGTGAATTCTTGCAGTGACCTGTATGACCTTCTCATCAATATGCCCCACATGAATAATGCAGCCACCCCAAACTCATGCCATTAAAAATCGTAATAATTGTCTGACATGCACATGCAACATTACACTGGGGATGAATTTGGCCCAGAGCATTCCATTAAAACACAAAGTGAGTTTCAAATGTATATGTTAAAATGAAACATCAGCTATAATGAAAAAGGAAGCAGAACAGAGTGGGCTTTAGGTATTAGTATGCATTTTCCTTTAGAGAACATTTTGCCACGCTTGTACTATACGTAATGCCATTCCATATTTGATGTACAATCAATCTACATTTTCTTTTGCTTTTAAAATTATCCTATGAAAAGTACAAGGCAATCAATGTACTGTGCTCTAGAGAGATGGTGGTATTATTTGAATTGCTATTGCTATTTAATATTTAGTTTTCAAAAAAGCCTTGATTATGGTCCACTGTATTAGCTACCATACAAGTACTTAGGAAAATGTGGCCCCTAATCTAAAGTTCAGCATCTCTGTTTGAATTATGAAGCTTTTGTAAGCTTAGCAAAAGAGAGGTAAAACACATTAGAGTGGCCTGGTTATTATTTTTATTTTATTATTATTATTATCTGTTCTTCATATGTTACCCCTGAATATTCAGAGATTGAGATAGCTCCACCATCTTGGCATTCTTTTATCAGTTCATATAGTAGGATACCTAAGAAATCATTCTATTGGAATTAATATTTTTAAGTGATTTTAAAGACCTTTGACACCGCACAGTAGAGTATTGGACTTTACATAGGCTTAAAAAGATTGTCTTCATAATACTCTGCAGAGTTCTAGCAGTGAGGAATTCAGTCACAGCTAGATGGAAACTAAAAAACTACTAGCAGGCGTGTTTGCCTTTTACCAAGCACAAAATCTGCTGCCACAGATGTCCTTGACATGAAAAGTGTATTCCAAAGTGTATAAGAAGCAAAGCAAGAGTGGATCAATGATTGGAGAAGGTCATTTAAGATTTTGAAAATCCTGAACACGTTTTGGCTTGACCAAAGAGTGCAGGTGAGAGTTCTATTAGTGCATTTATGTAACTTAGTGGGGTTACCACTGAGGAAAGTGGTTGTCCCTGACACCAGATGCACATGGAATTTTTAATGTGTCTATGAAAGTATTGTAAGGCAGACTTATTCCCAGAAGACAATAAACGTACGCTTTGGATTCCTATGTCTATAAAGCCATCATGGCTACTGTGTACACAGGTATTTTTAAATCTCAAATATTATCAATGCATTTATTGCATGAAACGAAGACCTACATTTATGCACTTCTCCCCACTGTAAGGTATTTATTAGTTGAAGGAGGCAGCCAATGCTTCACAACTTGCCAGTCTGTATGAAGCTTTAAGGACATTTGTATTAAAGTAATGAGTTGAGGTCATTGTATATGTGCTGGAAGTAATTTTATGTAGCCTAACAGTTTTATGTTAAAACCAAATTTTTAGTCCACTTATTCTGCACTAAAACAAATTTATTCTTTCATTTCCTTGCTTCCTTCTTCAAATTAGAATATAATAAACAATTTCTTAATTTTCTGACAGAAAAAGGGCAGATTTTATATAACAAAACAATACAAAATTGTTCTTTTCCAGGCTAATATGGTACACACCAGAATTCAGCCTGTAGTGAATTTTGAACTGAAGTGGTAAACAGGGTTTTGGAAGAGAAATACTGACAGGTCTGTTACTAGCATTGTAATGTTGTTGAATATGAAAAGTTTCTGAAAGTTTCCATCACATATAATTACAGTACTTACAAAAGCATTTCCCAACACAGAAAAAGGCTAAACTTAGTAGCAGCCAACTTGTCATTCTGCCTCCTTTTTCAGCATTCCTGCTTTTCTTGGAGGTCATTTTTAATGAGTAAGTACAAGCACCTGAAAAATCAGGTGCATAAATTAACTACCAATTAAGGTAGTTAAAAAAAAAAAAGAAAAATTTAATTACTAGTTTCTATATATAAGTCCACTCATTATCATGCAATATGCCTGCATGTTTATCACATAGCAATTACTGAAGCTCCAAAGAAAAGTGATGTTTTCGTTGTGTTGCAGTCCTGAAACTGGATATAACATGAAGCAAAAGAATTTGCTTTCAAATTTATATGTCAGTGAGTACAGTTGAAAGAATGTTATCACAATTTAATATAACAAGTGCTTAATTATTTCTGTATAACATTTCCCCCCCGTTTAATATCACTGTCTGTCTGGAATGGCTGTTGACCTAGTTTTCAATTAATTGCAGTGAGAATACAAAATTGCCTTTAAAGCAGTGAATTTTTTTCACTGGATTACCCATGACAGCTGAAATGGTGAATTCATAATTGATAAACTTTGTTGCCCCCATCAATAGTGAACTGGCATTATTACCCAAAATCTTACAAAACAATAATGACATCAGAAAATATACAGACTGTTGAGAATAGGACAGAAAGAGATGTAGTATCTACAAATACAAAATAAAATGCCTGTGTATTTGGGTATTAACATACTAATTGTCCTATGAAATATGATCAGGTGATAGCCATGTATTTTAGGCAACTTTGTTGGGGTATGGCTGAGTAGCATAATCAACATTTGGCATTACACCAATAAAATGAGGGAAAATGTTTTTCTTTCCATCAGACAAAGAACAAATGACAATAAGGTGAAGAAAGAAAACGAGGTAAAAAAGATCCATTTACTGTAACCAATCTCACTGTAACAAATCACAGACTAGGTACAACAAAGAATGTAGATGCTTATAGTTGCAATTTCGATGCAGGCATTTAGATGCCTGGACTCCAGAGTGGAATCCGGAAATGTAAGTGAAACGCCATGGATATCTGCAAGAGTTAAAAGGTAAGCTATGAGCCTCCAATTTGAATCCCAATGTGGTGAGTAAATTATCCAAGAAGGAAATGTTGAGAAGGTGAATATAATTTCTAAGCTTTCATAACTGTCCACTAAGGACCAACAAGAAGTATCCCTCTCCAGTATATGGCCATTTAATCTTTCTTTTGAAAATTTCAGGTAGGTTTACTCTTCGTTTAAAATTTAACTGCTGAAGTAGAACAAAAAGAAGACAACATGGTAGTGACAATGCTCCTTTTATATAGCTAGCTTTGGTCCAATTCTTCAGTTATCTTTTGGGAACTTAACTCCCACTGAAACCCAGGAGAATTATGTACCTAATTACTTTTGTTAATATGATGCCTGGAAGTCAGAACACTACTTAGAATGTTTAAGACCTAAAATCAAGGTCCTCCTCTGCCTGAGGGAATTCAAACCCTGTATTCTCAGAGACTGAGCTAGTCCTGTATACACCCAGAGTCAAAATACGAGTCACCAGTAGAGTTACCAGTAGAGTTTAGCTACCATCGAGTGATATCAGGATTTTATAGCAGTATTAGTTTCATCAGTTTTGAATCAATTTGATTATGGTGGTTCAAGAATTTTCATGCAAATAAGACACACAGATGGAAACTAAAGTCAGCAGATGGTAAATACTCCCAAGTACCTGTGACCTCTCTGTTGTGTGTCCAAGCATAATTCCTTCTACATTTTTTTCAGAAACATCTCTCAAAGTAAACATTATTAGAGCAAATGGATAGCAATTAAGTTGCTGCTGACATCTCAGAATACAGGATACTTGCATATAATATAAGTAATATGCAGACTGTAACTTAAAGCATTAGAGACATTTACTGTATGCATTTCATTCAGCACTGTAATAGCTACGGACTGTATTCAGCACTTGCTCTCAAAATTAGCCTCAGTTAACTGAATGTTATTTGTCTCTTTCCATTTCATTATTCACCATCATTTGTTGTTGATACCTACGCTATTAGCACCACATGAATCACCTATTTAAATAGCCAAGTTCTCCTGTCACTTAATATTGGTCAACTCAGGCTGCATTGGTATAAACTTAGCTCAATGAACGAAGATTAAAGGAGATGATGCTTGTAATATAGATTGCATTCTTATTGTTCGGACTTCAAGTTGGTTGCCCTTTAGTAGGTCTTTTATCCTGTGTAGCTCCCATTGATGACAAGGGTTAACAGTGGCCATTAGTAGCTATTAGTGCAATACAGCTCATAGGTACCACCCACTGCTAACTCTCAGACTGGCTATTATGCCCCATAAAATTACTTCTAAGTATGCAAGTCAAGCATGCCAGTGTTGTCATGCTCAGCCATAGACAGTCCATTATCTGCAAATACGCAATAAATATTCAGGACATTGTTTCAAAAAAAATCAATGTATGTTTTTTTTATTCCCAGTGTTTTCTGTATAGCTGGATAAAAGGATTGAAGGCAGAAATATATGAGAAGATCAAGGAAGAATGCAATATAAGTCAGAATTCTGTACAGGCTGATAAAATTGTAAGATCTCATATGATGAAATTTGCATGTAAGACTTTATTCGTTAATTCGTTACCCAGTGGTTTGCTGGGAAAAAAAGAACTGTGAAGACAACCTTAGACACCACACAGCCACATTATGTAATAATTTTTTTACAGTTCATTTATGGACTTGTACAGAGACCTGTACACTGCAAAATACAGTGAAAGGTACATATGATTTGTCTCTTTACTTTGACCTTTGATCTGCCAAAAAGACAGTGAAAAATGACATTTTGCACCAGGTAACTAACTCCTCGATTAGTTAGGGTTGTTCCTGCCCTTTCCTGCAGATGTATTTCAGGTGCTGAGTTTGCAGTACTGAGCAATTTCTGTTGCTTTTGGCTATATAGTAATTGGCAAACAACCAAGCCCATGAGGGGTGGGTGTTTCACCACTATGAGGCATTTTTCATAAACTGTTGAGGTTTTTTTTAACCTTTAAAACCTGGAAGGCAATGTCACAGGGAAGTGGGATTTTGAAAGCATGGTGCTATGGATTAACAAAATAGACCCCAAATACGTTATGCGGATGTTTTGGACACACACACACACATATATATATATATATGTAATTTAAATAGTATCTGTTCTATGTAACTAATTGCAAATTATTGTGTGATGAACAAAAATAAATAGGGCATCCTTAAAGAGTAAGCTGTTGACCAGACAGCAGCTTATTTTGTTATTGTTTCTGTCAGGACACTAGAGACACTGATAGTAGTTAGACACTTAATATTGGTTTTTACTTGGACAATTTAAACCAAGGACAATTAATTTGCCAGGCAATTGGGGCAACAACAGTTCATATTTATTTAAACTAATCTGAACAATTGTATTATGGAGTCAGAGTTATTTAAGGGACTAAGAAAACCACTTTTTCTATTAATAGTTTTCTATAACGTTAATGAAAATTGGACCCAAACTTTTCCTGAGACCAAAGTGTTTTACTTATGATTCCGTTTGGATTTTTTTTGTAGCCAGGAAAAAATACATATGGTCACTTTAATTTGTTTTTCTGTTCCAAAACTGTCAGTCAACATTTGGCAGTAGGGACTGTTAGGCAGATGACTTGCATCGTCATTGCATTTTTGTCATCACATAGCAGGACCCAGGATATTAAAGGGAGATAAGGTAGAGAAGCTGAAAATGTGTGATAGATGAGGGATTTTCCCAGCAGACTTCTGGGAAAATAAGACCAAAGTAATAGAAAGAAGCTGTCAGGATATCAAAGTAATTTTCCGGGTTTTGTCGGTGTCTTTAGGAATACAATTCTGATAGTTCTTGTAAACAGGAGAGGAAAATGTCTCTTTAATTTATTTCCACATCAATCCTTGTGCACAGGTAATCCTCTCTGTTTAAAGTTTTTGTGAGGTTTTTTTAAATAGTTAATCTTAGTCCTTCTGAACTCTCTGCTTCATATAAAATATAAGCGCAGGACCTATGTTTATTTTCATGATAGGAAATACAGAATTCTCTTTGCTTAAGGATGATGATTTTATCTATATATCTCTATATGCAGTAGCAAAGAAAATTATGTGTAGAAGGAGAAAAAAAAATGAGGAAGATTTGTATCATTCTACTGATTCCACAGCTCCACATGGTAGAATACTGCAAATGATGCGAACTCAGATGAAGAATCTCAAAAGGAAGCATTTCCTTACCAGGTATGCCTTCATATCACACCACAGAGATAGATGTGATGCATACCAAGAACAAGGGTACAGGCCACAAAAGTTGGAGTCGCAAGTGGATATTGTCTGTGGTTTTCTCAGGTACCCTCACGTTTTACTAGGAAGTCAGCAAGTAACTAGAAGCAGAAGGGCACTTGCTTCTCCTCCCTAAGTATGGGACTCCTGTGTCTTTTCTGTTTCACAGTTCCTAGAAGGGGAAAGAGGAGAGTGGAATTGTGGCATCTCTGGGTGCCGCATCTAGGATAAGGTTTAGTATAGTTATCCATGGGTACTATCGAAATACAAGATGTTTGTAGTTTTTGAGATGTATTGGATGAGGAAGCTGATTTGTATGTTATGCAAATGAATTTAAAGATAAATGATGCTTCTGCCCCCAGTGGAAAAGACGTTAGAAACTTCAAAGTCGCATATTTACTTGAGCTTCCATCCTTCACTCTGAAGTAAACTAAATGAAGTCAACATATCTAACAATATAGATATGTTGCTAAGCAGCAACCAGTGCCAGAAGAGAGTTTGCTGGCAACTAATGAATAGCAAGAGAAGATAAAAATCCCAGGCAGCACTAATGGTTCTCAAGTAGTCTTGTGTGAAACAGAAATGCTGTAAGTAAGAATCTTGAACTTTGAGATTTGCAATTTCTTAACTGTACAGTATCAGGAAATTCTAGAGCATTTTGTGGAAAGTAACATAGCTGCTCCATAACTAGCCTTCTAAAAAATTATAACACTAGATTGTTCTCATTCAAAATACTCTAGATTTTATATCCACACTTCTGCATTTTATATTTTGAATTTTCAATTCAACAAAACCATGTAAAATCAAAACAGCTGAGCATTTGAAATGGTATGCATATCAAAATGAAACTAACATTTTTGTCTCTGAAAAGACCACACTTAGGGCAGGATAAAAATGCAAACATTTTCATCAGTTTTCTCCAGAATCAATAGAAAATTGACTTGTTATATCTGCATAGTCCCAGTGTTATTCCAGTCTTATGTTTTTATGTGACCAGCTCAGCTTTGGAGGTTATAGTGCTATCATATACAGAATATTTGGGCATTGATATGTATGATTGCCATGCCTTTATCATTAGTTACCTTCTCTAGCCTTTCCATCATCCACAGATATTATCAGAATTTTTTTTTTATTCACTTTTACCTCATTGGTGAAAATACTGAATAGCTTCAGGATTTATACTGATATCTGAAGAACTCCACCAGAAATGTTTTTTCTAGTCCTTTAATTAGTAAGTTTTTGTTCTATTTAGTGTAAGATCTATAGATATTGTATTGTACTAATTTACTATCAGATTATCTTACAGTACTGATTCAAATGCTGTACAAAGGCTAATGCATCTGTTCAGTTACTTTTATGAACTAAGTCAGAAATTTTGTTGAAGAATGAAATCAGGTAGTTTGACAAGACAGAATACATGTAAATTCAATCCTACCACTTTTGTAAATACGGCTGACATTGTTTTCTACCTGTAATTTTTGTCAGTTGACTCCCATATTAGTGTTTCCATATTTTCCATGAAATATGCCAGGCTAACCAGCCTAAAAAAAACTATTGTCATCCCCTCTAATTTTTTTTTTTATTTTTTTTTTCCGTACTGATACAGCATTAGCACTCTTCCAGGCATCTGAAATTTTCTGATAGCACTAGGAACACAGTGATCTTTTGTACATTCTGGTAAGTCTTTTGGGATACTCTGGACATCTTGATTATAAAATATCAGTTCTAAGTAAATGTTGTCTAACATCTCTTCCTACATTGTGCTTAGATGATTTAAGCATATTGTCAAACTTCTTCCAAAATACAGTACAAACATGTTTACTGAATGTTCATACATTTTCTATCTCATCTCTAACAATTCCACAGTTTCTGTGTGGAAAAAAAAGGTGTCTTTTTTTTCTCCTAATATAGATTAAAAGATCCTCCCTATTTTCCTTTTAAGTTGTCAGCTATACATTTTCCTAATGTTGTATCAGTAAACTCCAAATAGGTTTCTTCTGCTATTGATAGTTTTGTTTTCCTATTTTTGATATATTGACTTGTATTAAAAATTGCTGCCTTCGACCAGGATGGGCTTTCATCAAAGTTGAAGCCATAATTAAAGCAACTATGTTTGTGTTGATTATTTTAGCCTTCCACTATCTCATTTAATGGATCTTACAATTGATCAATTTTCATTGACTTTTTCCCTGTAGTCACTTCATGCATAATTACCAATAGCTTAGAAAAGTTGCCACCAGTAAAGACCAAGGATGTAAAAGCATGGACCGGGCAGCCTTCTTTCCTATATTAACCCTGCCCAACACAGCATGGTTTCTCTGTCACATGATAGGGAGAAGCTGCATCCTTTTATTTGTCTTGCTTTTAAAGAGATCAGGTGATGATCACTGTTTCCCAGACAACCACCAACCTCCTATCTTGAGAGTAATTCATTTTAATCCATAATTTTGAGGGCCAAAATAATTATTTTGAGTTAGGTAAAGTTCTCCTTTTTTTTTTTTTTCATTCAGTAAATATTTCTTTATCACCATATTCACAAAACTTTCAATGTCTAGCTCCCAGTTTATGTAAAAATAGGTGGTTTTTTTTATTTGCACACATTATTGACAGGCATTTTGAAAGGAACTCATCTCACTTTCTGATCTGATAGTCTGTAATAGATTTCTACCTTGGCATTGTTATCATATTCCTTTAGATGCATTTAAAACCCATACTTCTGATTTACCAATAATTCTAAAAGAGATAGATGTAGAATGCTGAATAGGTAGAACGTTTCTGCTATCTACTCTTCTTTTACACAGACTACCTTTTTTGAGTATGTAATAACCAGTTATATTAGCATTCAAGTAATGAATCATCACATCAAGTCTCAGGAATGCCAGTTATGTCAAATTCCTTTTCCACAAGAATTTCCACTTCCTTTTGGTTCTTATGGAGTCTCAAAGGACTTGCACATAAGCAACTGAAAAATGTCCTCTTTTTCTTTGTATTTTTTGTCATATCAGTTCAGTTTATTCATGAGGGTGAAGATTTAAATCTAGTACAGTGATAACCAAGCTAGCTGTAAATGAGCTAGCTTAGGTATCAGAAGCTGTCAAGTTGCAACAGCATAAAATTCAGCTTAAATACTCAGATTTTATTTGAGAGCTCACCTGAAATTGGCACTGCATTCTGTTTACCTCCTTACTTCATAGCATTGGTTATTTAGTGCCCTCCCAGCTGTTTGAACCAGTCTCCAACTGTTTGTATGATATTTCACAAGAATGTGACCCACACACTTAAGCTTTCTGCTTCACACCAGTTCCACTATCAACAGTAAAGTTTCCATATTTTCACTGCTAGGCAATCTTTCACAATGTGGAACACATATCCTCTCCCCATCATGATGCCTTCTTCAAAGACATTTCAATTAGTGATAGTTCAGATCAGTTCAGAAACAGGAGATTCCCAGCACTGATAGCTCACTAAGACATTGAAAGAGACCAGGGCTTATGAAACAATGCACTGATGCACAGATGTGCAGTGATATTTGAAAATCATGCACTAACCTTTTAAAAACTGTACACAGTGTTTAAAACAAAAAAAAAATCTAAAGTGTCTCACTCTTAGACTTTCTCTTGAAATGCATCACAATTTCTCCTGTTACAACATTCACTTCCAAAACTCTCTAACTGCTTCATGCTCATTCTAAACATCAGTGCCAGATGGCACTTGCCCTCAGGCCAAACATACCTTCCATGTCTTGACACTTCTTTTGTTTTAATGTGCTTTTTGAGAGAATGATACCTTTGCAGAAGCTGCAGCAGAGAAGATGTTAATGCATTTTTCAAAGCTTCTCAGACCTATAGTTTACCCTTTGCTTTCCACTACCTTTATTGTGTGCCACATTGGGTAGACAGATGATCAATGTGTCCATCTCATGGCAATCCTTTACACTGTTCATTCACATGTCATTAGTAAAGTGGGAAAGGCAGTGAATTTTATTTGTTAGTGTAGTTCAAATAATTATCAACCCGCTCTGATACCAAGAATAAGTGAAAAAAGGGACTCTCATAGTCTGATAATAACCGTAAAAATTACATTTCATATGTTCTCTTTACTTCCTTATGCAATTAAGACTATACAGGATAGCTAATGAAAACTGATTTCAAACAGAACTTGGTATTCTCCACTCATGTAACTATTTCATTAGTACTACAGAGTTCTGAAAACTTCAGTATCTTCCTATCAACCCTCCAGCCTTATGCAGTAAGTCTTATAGCTTATCTTCAGGTAGAGTTAAGAGTCTCAGTTGCAATTGCTCTTGCGTTGTCTGCAGTGTCCAGTTCTAAGGCAGTCCGTGTTCACTATCGTATTTGCAGTCAGTGCCATCATGTTTTTCCCTCCCTAGATGTCTGATCCAAAGCCTGTTAAACTCAGTGGAAGGGCTGTAATCAGCTTCAGTGGGCTTT
This sequence comes from Calonectris borealis, assembly GCF_964195595.1. Classification (NCBI taxonomy): domain Eukaryota; kingdom Metazoa; phylum Chordata; class Aves; order Procellariiformes; family Procellariidae; genus Calonectris; species Calonectris borealis. Next base: position 27,124,251 of record NC_134318.1, read on the forward strand.
CATCGTCCATAACCAGTCTCTCCTGTCCTATGGGTTTTTCACCAAGTTATGTAAGCACTGTTGTTACTAATACAAAGTAATTCATTGGAAACAAACCAGAGAAATGTCTGATCAAATTCTACAAAACCTTATTTGTCCACTCGGTACTAAGTATTCTCAATCAAAAAACTATTTTCTCTCTGAAGACCTACCAGTTTACCAGACAGGCAAATGAAGGTAGTGAGTTAGCTTAATATTTGTACAATAGTTTATATTAATTTAAAACCACATTATTGGTGCCCTTTGCTCAAGTGCAGAGAAGAGATAAAGAATTTTTTCAGGATAGCAATTACTCCTTTCTTATATTATCTGTTGCTTTTTTGAGTTCCAGCAAACCACAGTGAAAAACATTATTGAAATAAAGCTCAGGAAAGTATTGGATTGTCTTGTCCTGTCCTATTTAAAAGCTAGATCCATGGCCCTAGGGACTTTGCAAGACCAAGCTCACCAAGATGAGTTCAGTTCTGGTTTTTTTCTGGACTAAACTTGATTGGCTATTGGGACAACACATTTTTGTATTTTGAAATGTTTAGAGCTTTTTTGAAATACTTGGAAATGTATGATTTTTAACTGTACTACTGCCTTTACAACCTTAAAAGGTCACATCTATTATATTCTGCAGTCAAAGCAGCTCTGCAGGGAATCTTATCTCTGACATATGCCAAATTATGCAGAATCTCATCCATCTAATTGCACATCGTGTACAGTGACTTTTAAAGAGTATTTTTAAGCCCCGAGACTGCTACTAACCTTTAAAAAGTGCTCAATCCATTTGTTGCGCCACCTCCTATCACCTGTTTAATTTTTGTCTTGTATGATTGTTAAGTTAAGGGGGGAAAAAAAAAAAACCCAAACCAGCTCAACTGATTTCTTTGTGTATAAGCACAGAAAAATTTGCACCATCCATATTCAGGTGAAAGGATCTCCTCTGTAAAGAGTCATGTTGTTATGGCTCATACAGGGCACACCTACGGCTTAATTATTATGCCATCTTTTACATTAAGTTCAAAGCTACTAGCCCCTTCATGTAGTATTTCCTGAAAAGATTCTCTTGCATGGCCTCGGTGGGTTCTTGTATTCTTGTACTGCTAAATATTAACTTGTAGGACCATTTTTGCATGGATATTCAAACTATCATATTGATTTTGTCTCTGTGTAAAAAGTGCTGAAATATACATTTCCTTCTGTTCTAAAGGAATCTTCACTGGGATTAAAAGGAGTACATAGTAGATATTGAATTTCAATGGCAGCTGAGTTCTTCACTCACAGAATTATCTGTAAAAGTCGCTGCCAGTATCTTTCCTGTGCTTTTGAGAAATTTAGGAATTAAATTTCAACATGTGACAAGGTATTTATTACTGCAGTTTATACTTTTTGGAAAATTAAATGTGCATATATATTTTATTTGTGTAAAATATTCACAGGGAGTTGATAAATGACTATATTTTTCTAACCAGTTTAAACTGACTCGCTTTTTGCCCAGCTTCTGCGAAACTAAAATTGCTGTACATTTCAAACATCGAATCACTCCTCTTCATACTTGAGGTTACTGATGAAGACGGATTCCTTAACACAATACTTGCTTATCAAAAATTGTGGACTCCTCCAAATTCATGAAGCCAAGCAAAATTTACATGGAATATGATTGCAAAAAAATTGACACAATATGAAGACTTTTTATTTAAAACAAAGGAAAAATTTTTCTGAATGTATCATTTGTTACCTGCACCTCAAACAGACCAACGGAAGTATCTGCAGAAATCTGTGAGAATTAGAGTCTAAGAAGCTTGCACAGCTCAAGTAAGAATGTTTCATCTACAAGTGCATGATAATCAATAGAACCAGACTTGTGGGGTTTTTTATTCTGTCATGGGTAGACAGACTTTTTCTAGTGCGAGTTTAACAGGAGTAGAAACAGGTTTTGCAGTTTGCTTCTGTTAATATTAATCCCTAAAATACTTGCCCTCCATTGAATGAAATAAAATAACTTTAAGATCCCCTGTGCTAATACCTGTCTTGATAGAGGTGCAATTTGGAGAAAAAAATGCATGTAATTCAGTGTGGGACTCAATGTATTCATGTAATTTCATAGACTATAAATTAACAAACTACAGTACTCTGCCCAACAACTTCAGTGACTAAGACACTGTGGAGAAAATGTTAACCATTCTTTTTGCTAAAAAATGTCATGTGGTTAACTAGGATTGAATAGCACAAACTATAATTTGAAATGTATGAAAGCTCTCTAATACATACACCAATTCATACAGTAAGTTCTTCCTAACACCGTTTAGGATTTCCCAGTGTTATCTGATTTGTAAGGAGAAGTCCAGCCATGTACAGCAATTTTAGTTCTGCAGAAGCAGAGCATTTGTCATGTTGCTTCCTGCAGACATGGACTATACAGGGTTCATAGGCAGAAAAGTGTACCGTTCAGAAATGTGAAGATGATGAACGTTTTATATGTGCTGTTCATGCTCATTTTAAGATGAGTTTATTTAGACTGGAATGCATTTAAATTCATGATTACATTTTAGAATTACTAAAAAGAAAGACCTTTCCTCTTTAAAGACCCCCATAAAAGAATAATTGCAAGGGTAAAGGGTGACATGATACGGATAATAAATATCACCGTATGTGTGACTGTTGGACGCCTTTAAAGGCATACAGAAAAATCCACATTAAACATCAAGACTCCCTAGATTCTCCCAATTGCTGTGTTTGGTAATGAGATGTCTGAAGTTCTAATCCATCCTAAGAACTAATGAACAAGTAGTCTTTTCCTTTCACTTCCAATAAAACAATAATAGAAAATTCTTTCTTTAAGCTCACCTTGATGACTCTACAGTGTTGTGAAGATAACTATGAAAAACATATTTTGTGGTGTACTGTCTGATTCTGAGTGATGTTACTCTCCCAGCTACTCCTGAATTCAATGGGTGCTATCCCATCTGTGTTTTGTTAAAGTACTATTTAACATCTAAATAATCAAGATAACAGTATCCAGAGGTGTTTCTGTTCCTCAGCTGACATCTTCTACTTTAGGACTGATTTTTTTTTTTTGCAAAGTAATTTAATTGTTAAAAACATCTTTTATTCCCATATTAAAACTGTATAGTTCTTCAGAAAAGCATGAACGACTCTACAGCTTCTATACTGCAGGAGCACCTTTCTGTATTCTTTTTTTTTTCTTTTTTTTATTCCCACAAATATAAGTCCAATAGTATTTCAGATGTATATACTTCTGGAAAATAATTGATTGAAAAGATTAATAGCTGTTTATTGGCTTGCTGTTTCTTAAGAAACATAATACCATATGTTTATATTGCAGGAGTTAATAAATGATGGCAAATTCCTCAAGGCATTATCAAACTGTGTGAATTTGTGTATCTGATCAAATATTTATTAGCTGCAGTCTCTTCCTACACTGATTTTTCTTTTCATTTATTGCTCTAGGCCTTACTGTGCAACACTAAGGTGATACTCATGGGCATATGCCCCCAAAAGAAAGGCAATCATTATGAAATACCCAACTTCAAAACTACAGGCTGCCTGAAATTTAATTCTTCTTTTTTTTTTTTTTCCTTTAAGTAAACTGCCACACTATTTAATTATCTTTTCTAGCTGATTTACGTGACCTATATTAAAATTAAACAGAAACAAAATTTCATTATCTCAGCTGATAATAGATATTAATTTCTATTGAATGATGTCCTAAGCTTTTTATACTTATATTTAAGCTCTTCTCATTGCTGTATAATTCTACAGAAAGTGATTTGTTCTGATTCTTCATTCAGTATTTACTGTCTTGGGGGAGGTCTGCTCTATATTATTTTCTTTTCTGTAAACATGTTAGATGTGCAACAGATTCATTGCACTGAACTACTCTGAAGCTTTGGAACTAGTAAATGTACCAATAAGGCTTGTGGGAGACTGACAGTTGAATAAAAATGAAATATCAGTGAAAAAGAAGGAAATGTGTGCAAATTTCCCAACCACTCTCAGTTTCAACACTGAGCCACCATTAAGTCTTCTGGGTGCCATGTCTTGTTGCAATGCAGTTAACTCAGAGGAGGCAATCTGTGCTACTGATCCAGCAGGAACAGAGTGTCCACTGTATTACAGGAGCCCTAAGGAATGGTATATCTCCTATTTTCTCCCATGGCCCATCCTTCAGCACCTTTGAGTAAAGTAGAACCTCCTGGTGGTGGCAGAGATAGCCTAATGATAACCCCTCCTTCTACAATGTTCATTTCAGAGTTTTGTTTACCCTGTCATATTGGATAGGTTCATAAGATAATTCTCTATCTTCTGCACTGTGATCAAATATGCTTTGCAATAGGACTTTGCTTCTCTGAGCATGACACAGCAAGTTGTCAGGATCCCTTTTATAATTTGAACATCTCTGTGTCTATTTTAAAATAGATCAAAAGAAAAAATACGTGTTTTGCTCAGGAAAATATCACATCCTTGGGTTTTCTGCATTTCTGTAGGGGCATGAGAAGCTTTGGAGGAACCTGTTTTCAGTAGTTTCACCATAGGAAATGATATGTATATAGAGAAAACCAGAGGCACTATCTTCTTATTCCATTCTCTTTAATGTCCTCATAGATTCTCCATTTACCTCAGAGGATGTAGGCCAAAATAGGCCATGGAGACATTGTGTAAATAATACTCTTTATAATATCCCATGTTCTCTAAAATGGAGACATCTTCAGAACCAAGCTAAATTGACGTACTGCTGCAGAATGCAAACAAATGCACACAGGCAAAATAATTCTGAATTACGGCTTACAAGAATACACATTTTGTAAAGAACAATGGAGAAAAAGTCTCAGAAGACTGCAAAGTCGCAGACTTGTGAGATCTATGTATTTATTTAGATTCATACAAATAGATGAAGAGGTGCCTATGCTGAGCCCTAGGCATCCTCGACAATTGCAAAAAAGCATAAGCAACATAAAGAATGAAGCATCCTGCAGCAATCTCTGCCATCCACAGCACTGTGTATTAGACCTTACAGCAACGGGAAATGAAGAGAAACCATGCCTCCCTCATTCCCTTTCTCCCCAAGCACCATTCCAAAGAGTGTGCAGGAGGGTGCAGGACCGCATGGTGCATATAATATTGCTGTTTGGTATTTCATTACTGAGATTTTCTTTGCACAAGGTAGATAGATAGGTATCTCCTGTGTGCGTATATATAATCTTCTATGAAATGTGGTTTCCATTTTATTTGTTCTGTGGTAGTGAACAAGAAATCCCCAATAAGTAATCACTGGCTAATACCTTGTTATAGATTCATACACAATGTTTGACCTGATATGCTGTCTTTTAATGTTTTTTCTTTGTATAATCAATCAAACATGCATATGGACAATTGATATAGCTAGAAGAAATTTAACATCAGTCCCAGGATTCCTAAATGATACATCAAAGATAAAGAGCTCTAGTCTACAATATTAAACCAGTTTGAAGAAATCTAAATTTTAAAATTGAAATTGTTAATAAAACAATAGTCATGCTTATGTTGTTCCATTAACTTGGCCCTGGACACTGGTATAAAGGGGGCAGTATTTAGGTATGAAGCGGTACTATGTTTCAGATTCTGAATTATTTAGGCCCACTAAACCATTGAAATCTGAAAAGCTTTGTCCACAGCACTAGCCAAATATCTAAAGTGGTGGTGTTTTTTTTAAGTCAGGAAGCTGGTTGATCATATCTTTAAGTAACTTCATTAGGAGTTACTTAGGAGCATAGGAGAATGCTTTTGTCTTACCAGTTAGTGGCAGTTCAAATTTTACACAGAGCACAATATTCTGTCATTCTGTCCTGAGGAGTGCTTCTGTATGTTGATCCTTTTCCCTTGTTTGTTCTTTCCTTCCACATTCTGAGAAGAGGCATGAGGGAACCATGTGATGTTTAATGTGACTGCATGAGGTTGAGTCAGAGATGTGTCTTTTTGTTTATTTGATTCTAAAGACAGTCAGGTTTGGGTTTTGATGTGCACTTAGAGAAAGGTAACTGCTGCACACATGCTGTGAAGGTGTCTGTTAAGATGAAGTTTACTCCTTTTTTATCTAAATACTTACCTGTGTTTGAAAACTACATAGAATGAGTGTCCTGGTTTTGGCCGGGATAGGGTTAAATTTCTTCCTAGTGCTGTGTTTTGGATTTAGTACGAGGAGAATGTTGATAACACACTGATGTTTTCAGTTGTTGCTAAGTGCCCTCCTAGTCCAAGGACAGCTCCCGTGCCTACTGACTGAGCTAGGTACACAAGATGGGAGGGAACATAATCAGGACAGCCAGCCCAGCTGGCCAATGGGGTATTCCATACCATGTGACGTCATGCTCAGTATATGAAGGGTAGGCGTGATCCAGGAAGTACCGATCGCTACTTGGTTATCGGTCAGCGCGGGTGGTGAGCAATTGCATTGTGCATCACTAATTTTGTATATTTTATCATTATCATTATTATTTTCCTTTTTTTTCCCTGTTCTATTAAACTGTCTTTATCTCAACCCACGAGTTTTTTCTCACTCTTACCCTTCCGATTCTCTCCCCGTCCCGCTGGGGGTGGGGGGAGTGAGTGAGCGGCTGCGTGGTATTTGGCTGCCTGCCAGGTTAAACCGCGACAGTCCTTTTTGGCGCCCAACGTGGGGCTCGAAGGGTTGAGATAACGACACATCTGACCCGAACGGGTTAAAACAAATTTGTTATAGGCATTCATTATATCAATTTAGTACTCGATGTTCACAATGTTGATTTATTTGCTCTCAGAGTTTTTGGATCTGTTCTTGCAGTTGTGGTATATAGCACCTTACCGGCTGTCTATACTGCTGATTATCAGTTTTTATGTGGGGTTGGTCATCTCTGGGAAATGGATTAAGGTCATTGCTTTGCTATACTGTGTGACCTGGCTTTATGTTATGATAAAATTATTGGTGACGAGCCTGTACTCAGCACTGCCATCATTCCTGTTCTTCAGGAGCTATCTTTTGGAAACTATTAATAATTACACTTTTTACGTCTTCACCTCAGAGGATGAATTTAGGGGGGAGACAGGATGGGACACTTTCTCCCACTTGTTCACCTTCCCCTCCATATCTTCAGAAACTCCTTTTTCTTCTATCCTCTTCATGAAGACGTCTACAATATTCCCTGAGAATTTTGAATACCCTTGGGATGTTCAAACGAGCATGTTCATATTGCTATGTCTTCTGAATGTGGTTCAGGCCTTGTTTAGAGTTAAACAACTATTCAGGAATACTGTCCAGAGATCAACCCCAGCAACAGATACAGTGACTACTCAAACCCCCACGACAGGCACTGTAGCTCCTTCAACCCGCACGGCAACCACTGTGGCTACTCAAACCCCTGCGACAGGCACCGTGGCTACTTCAACCCCCACAACAACCACTATGGCTACCCAGACCCCGGCAACAGTCACTACAGTTACCCCAACCCCCGCAACAGGCACTGCAGCTACCCAAACCCTCGCGACGGGTACTACAGCTGAACCAGAGGACCAACCGTCGCTGGTATCCGTCGCCCCTGTACAGAAGAAGAAATCTTTGAAGCGGAAGTCAGGTCGTGTAGAAAAGGATGATGGAAAAGCAGGGCCATCACGAGGAGGGGAGGAGGAAGAGGAAGAACTCATAAACGAGACGGAAACCACCCGATCCTTATCCCTGAATGAGTTGCGAGATATGCGGAAAGATTTCGGCCGTCGTCCAGGCGAGCATATTGTTACCTGGCTGCTCCGATGCTGGGATAATGGGGCCAGTAGCCTGGAATTAGAGGGGAAGGAGGCCAAACAACTGGGATCCCTTGCTAGGGAAGCAGGTATTGACAAAGCAATTGGAAAAGGGACACAGGTCCTCAGCCTCTGGAGGCGACTGCTGTCAGGCGTAAAGGAAAGGTATCCCTTCAAGGAAGATGTTATATATCGCCTAGGCAAATGGACCACTATGGAGAGAGGTATCCAGTACCTGAGAGAACTAGGCGTGCTGGAGGTGGTTTATAGTGACCTGGATGACCCCCTAACATCCAAAGATCCAGATGACGTCCAGTGCACGCGACCCATGTGGCGGAAGTTGGTACGGAGCGCACCAGCATCGTACGCCAGTTCGTTGGCAGTACTGTGCTGGAAAGAGGAAGAAGCACCAACGGTGGATGAGGTGGTTAGCAGACTTCGGGATTTTGAAGAAACTATCTCCTCCTCCCTTGTCTCGGCTGTGGAGAAACTGTCCCGGGAGGTCCAGCAACTCAAAGAGGATATGTCTTATTCCCCACCTGTACGGACCAGTATCTCAGCCATTAGGAGTCAGCGTTTTTCTCCTCAAGAGAGAGGATATAGAAAGTACACACCACGGGGCACCCTGTGGTTTTACCTGCGTGACCACGGAGAGGACATGAGGCAGTGGGATGGAAAACCTACCTTCATCCTAGAGGCACGTGTACGTGAGTTGCAAGGAAAAACAATCACACAAGGGGGTTCTCCCAGGAAAAATGCTGCTCCAGTTGTCAGGAAAAACCTGTCTCACGACGGTCCAGTTTCCAGTGAACAGTTCCCCAGACAGAGTAGAAGGGCTGATCTTACTTTGGATTGTAATTGCAATGAAGGAATTCTTGACTCACGTTTGCAAGAAGTGAGAGATGGATACTATGACCAGAACTAGAGGGGCCCTGCCTCCAGCCAGGTGGAGGAAAGGGACAACCGGGTTTACTGGACTGTGTGGATTCGATGGCCTGGCACATCAGACCCACAGGAGTATAAGGCTCTCGTAGACACCGGTGCACAGTGCACCCTGATGCCATCAGGCTATAAAGGGGCAGAACCCATTTGTATTTCTGGAGTGACAGGGGGATCCCAAGAGTTAACTGTATTGGAGGCCGAAGTGAGCCTGACCGGGAATGAGTGGCAGAAGCACCCCATTGTGACTGGCCCAGAGGCTCCGTGCATCCTTGGCATAGACTACCTCAGGAGAGGGTATTTTAAGGACCCAAAAGGGTACCGGTGGGCTTTTGGTATAGCTGCCCTGGAGACGGAGGAAATTAAACAGCTGTCCACCTTGCCCGGTCTCTCACAGGATCCTTCTGTTGTGGGGTTGCTGAGGGTTGAAGAACAACAGGTACCAATCGCTACCACAACAGTGCACCGGCGGCAATACCGCACCAACCGAGACTCTCTGATCCCCATCCATGAGCTGATTCGTCGACTGGAGAGCCAAGGAGTGATCAGCAAGACTCGCTCACCCTTCAACAGTCCCATATGGCCAGTGCGAAAGTCCAATGGAGAGTGGAGACTAACAGTAGATTACCGTGGCCTGAACGAAGTCACGCCGCCACTGAGTGCTGCCGTGCCGGACATGCTAGAACTTCAATACGAACTGGAGTCAAAGGCAGCCAAGTGGTACGCCACCATTGACATCGCTAATGCCTTCTTCTCCATCCCTTTGGCGGCAGAGTGCAGGCCACAGTTTGCTTTCACTTGGAGGGGCGTCCAGTACACCTGGAACCGACTGCCCCAGGGGTGGAAACACAGCCCTACCATTTGCCATGGACTGATACACACCGCACTGGAACAGGGTGAGGCTCCAGAACACCTGCAGTACATTGACGACATCATCATATGGGGCAACACAGCAGAAGAAGTTTTTGAGAAAGGGAAGAAAATAATTCAAATCCTTCTGAAATCTGGTTTTGCCATAAAACAAAGTAAGGTCAAGGGACCTGCACAGGAGATCCAGTTTTTAGGAATAAAATGGCAAGATGGACGTCGTCAGATCCCAACAGATGTGATCAATAAAATAACAGCCATGTCTCCACCAACTAACAAAAAGGAAACGCAAGCTTTCTTAGGCGTTGTGGGTTTTTGGAGAATGCATATTCCAAATTACAGTCAGATCGTAAGCCCTCTCTATCACGTGACCAGGAAGAAGAACGACTTCAAATGGGGCCCTGAGCAACGACAAGCCTTTGAACAAATTAAACAGGAGATAGTTCATGCAGTAGCCCTTGGGCCAGTCCGGGCAGGACAAGATGTGAAGAATGTGCTCTACACCGCAGCCGGGGAGAATGGCCCTACCTGGAGCCTCTGGCAGAAAGCACCAGGGGAGACTCGAGGTCGACCCCTGGGGTTCTGGAGTCGGGGATACAGAGGATCCGAGGCCCGCTACACTCCAACTGAGAAGGAGATATTGGCAGCATATGAAGGGATTCGAGCTGCTTCGGAAGTGGTTGGCACTGAAGCCCAGCTCCTCCTGGCACCCCGACTGCCGGTGCTGGGCTGGATGTTCAAAGGGAGGGTCTCCTCCACACATCATGCAACCGATGCTACGTGGAGTAAGTGGGTCGCGCTGATCACACAACGGGCCCGAATAGGAAACCCCAGTCGCCCAGGAATCTTGGAGGTGATCACGAACTGGCCAGAAGGCAGAGATTTTGACATATCCACAGAGGAGGAGGTGATACGTGCTGAAGAAGCCCCACTGTATAATAAACTACCAGAAAACGAGAAGCAATATGCTCTGTTCACTGATGGGTCCTGTCGCCTTGTGGGAAAGCATCGGAGATGGAAAGCTGCTGTATGGAGTCCTATACGCCAAGTTGCAGAAACTGCTGAAGGAGAAGGTGAATCGAGTCAGTTTGCAGAGGTGAAAGCCATCCAGCTGGCCTTGGACATTGCTGAACGAGAAAAATGGCCAGTACTTTATCTCTATACTGACTCATGGATGGTGGCAAATGCCCTGTGGGGGTGGTTGCAGCAATGGAAGCAGAACAACTGGCAGCGCAGAGGTAAACCCATCTGGGCTGCCGCGTTGTGGCAAGATATTGCTGCCCGGGTAGAGAACCTGACTGTAAAAGTACGTCACGTAGATGCTCACGTACCCAAGAGTCGGGCTACTGAGGAACATCAAAATAACGAGCAGGTGGACCAGGCTGCAAAGATTGAAGTGGCCCAGGTGGATTTGGACTGGCAACATAAGGGTGAATTATTTATAGCTCGGTGGGCCCATGACGCGTCAGGCCATCAAGGAAGAGATGCAACATATAGATGGGCTCGTGATCGAGGGGTGGACTTGACCATGGACGCTATTGCACAGGTTATCCACGAATGTGAAACGTGCGCTGCAATCAAACAAGCCAAGCGAGTAAAGCCTCTTTGGTATGGGGGACGATGGTTGAAATATAAATATGGGGAGGCTTGGCAGATTGATTATATCACGCTCCCACAAACCCGACACGGTAAGCGCTATGTGCTCACCATGGTGGAAGCAACCACCGGATGGCTGGAAACATACCCTGTGCCCCATGCCACTGCCCGGAACACCATCCTGGGCCTTGAAAAGCAAGTCCTGTGGCGACATGGCACCCCAGAAAGAATTGAGTCAGACAACGGGACTCACTTCCGAAACGCCCTCATAGACACCTGGGCCAAAGAGCATGGCATTGAGTGGATCTATCACATCCCCTACCATGCACCAGCCTCCGGGAAAATCGAACGATACAATGGACTGCTAAAAACTACGCTGAGAGCAATGGGTGGTGGGACATTCAAACATTGGGACACACATTTAGCAAAGGCCACCTGGTTAGTCAATACCAGGGGATCTGCCAATCGAGCTGGCCCTACCCAATCAAGACTTTTACGTACTGTAGATGGAGATAAAGTCCCTGTCGTGCATATGAGAAATATGCTGGGGAAGACAGTCTGGGTTACTCCTGCCTCTGGCAAGGGAAAACCCATCCGTGGGATTGCTTTTGCTCAAGGACCTGGGTACACTTGGTGGGTGATGCGAAAGGATGGGGAGGTCCGGTGTGTACCTCAAGGGGATTTGATTTTGGGTGAAAATAGCCAGTGAACTGAATTTTGATGTCAACTGTTACATGATATTGTATGTCATTATTTCTATGATATAGCAGTGGTATAGCAGTGAAAATCACCCAGATTAGTGAAGAATGAACTAACTCCAATGAAACCGAGCGAAGTGCAACGATGATAGAACTGGACGAGCGCAGCAGTACCGAAATGAGAACTGGCTTCAGGATGCAACGGCCCAACACCGCACACCATCTCTTCGGCCCTGAAAGACTGTTATAACAGATGGAGCCCAAAGTCATGGACTAAATGAACTCAGTGGACATTTTAGAGGGATAGTCCATAGACCGAGGGAATGATATCTGTGCGTGCATATATATATATATGTGTGTATATATAAAGAAAGATAGTGGTGGTTAATTGAAATGTATTAAAAAAGATGTGAGACCTAAGCACGACGTAAATGGTATGGAATAAGGGGTGGATACTGTCCTGGTTTTGGCCGGGATAGGGTTAAATTTCTTCCTAGTGCTGTGTTTTGGATTTAGTACGAGGAGAATGTTGATAACACACTGATGTTTTCAGTTGTTGCTAAGTGCCCTCCTAGTCCAAGGACAGCTCCCGTGCCTACTGACTGAGCTAGGTACACAAGATGGGAGGGAACATAATCAGGACAGCCAGCCCAGCTGGCCAATGGGGTATTCCATACCATGTGACGTCATGCTCAGTATATGAAGGGTAGGCGTGATCCAGGAAGTACCGATCGCTACTTGGTTATCGGTCAGCGCGGGTGGTGAGCAATTGCATTGTGCATCACTAATTTTGTATATTTTATCATTATCATTATTATTTTCCTTTTTTTTCCCTGTTCTATTAAACTGTCTTTATCTCAACCCACGAGTTTTTTCTCACTCTTACCCTTCCGATTCTCTCCCCGTCCCGCTGGGGGTGGGGGGAGTGAGTGAGCGGCTGCGTGGTATTTGGCTGCCTGCCAGGTTAAACCGCGACAATGAGATTCAAATTTTTGAAAATTCTTATCACTTGTTTAGTTAAAGCAGCCAAGTTGAAAGATTTGTAACAAAAATATTAGGACTTAAGCTTTAGTATGAACGAAAAAGTCTGAGTTTGAAAGCATCACAAGAAACAATAGAGTAAAGATTAAAATTAAAAAAGGCCTGGGTCAATAAACAAGGAGCTGACTGATAGCATTAAAACCAGTAAACGCTGAGGAATTTGGTTTTTTTTGGCAAGACTAGAAGGGTTATGTTTCAATAGGGTCACAGAACAGATGAACTGTTGGCAGGTAACCTTCACTCTGAGAACAGAAAGATGGCAATATAGTTACAGCCCATTGCATAAGCACTTTCCCCTCGTTATCCCAACAGGAAGACAGGCTGTACCCATACAGATACCCAAAATGAGGTAACAGTAACGGTGGACCATAACGTGGCCTCAGAATGATAGAGGTTGAAGTAAGCAAGTTTCTGAGGCAAAAGACTGTGCTATAACTGTTTGACTTGTAAAAGGGTTAAAAAGCCAGTCCAAAACCCAGTTCATTGTCAGCAATCAAGAGAAACCTGGGAGATGTAGCAAGGTCTTGATACCAGCCATCACTTGTCCTCCATGCTCCTACAAGGGATCTTGACCAGACCACACAGATCTTGGCCAGACCAGAGATACACACATCTTGGTACTTGTAAGTATGGAAATACAAGAATGTGAGTGAGTGAAATCCAAGAGAATGAGTGTGAATGACTAGAATCAGTTTTGTTTAAAATAAATATCACTTTCCCCTTCCATAAGGTTTTATGCTGAGTTTTGTTACATTAAATTCCTACGAAAGCAGGCACTTATTGTTTCCAGAGATCTATTTATATTTTATGAAGCATGCTATACTTTTGTGTCCACAAAGGAAACAAAGCCAAATTTGATTCCAATGTCCTTATTTTCTTTCTTTCTCTAGAGATGCCAATATGCTTTGCTTTTCATAGGGAGATGGAAAGATGATAACTAAATTACTTTCTCCACCCATTTACATATGATACCTTGTCTCTAGGCAGATTACTTAAGGATTTATAGGAAGATTTTCAAAGGCAAAAAGGCAATTGGGTATCTAACTCAACTAGAAAACTACAAGAACTTTATTACAGAAATTGATAAACACTTGTTTTTTCATAAGGAAAATGCAAATAAATCTATTTTGTTTTTATTTTCTAGTATAAGCCCATGTTTCTAATGAATGCAATGCTGTAACTGCTGTAAAAATGTTTTCACACGGAAAGCTTACCTTCATCTATACAATTATAATTATAGAAGAAGCCTAAACAAGATGAGGGGAAAAGTAGAATTTGTGATTGTAAACACTTTGGGTAAAGTGGGGAAATGCAAAGAGGCAAGAGCACCCTTAACTCAGCATTGTCTACCATATTCATTTACAAGCATGATGATATCATTTGTGACTACTTTGAGACTTAAATCTCACCTTACATATGCTGTTAACCTTCCTGAATGAAAACACCAATGACTATGTTATATGAATGGTAAAAGTAATGTGACTTAATATTTTATAGAGAGCTGGGTTTAGATTATTTATGAATGTTATATTTAATCTGAACTAATTTTTTTAATCCCATTTGCACTTTCATTGGGGAGCATTTTTGGGAGCAAAACAATAATAAATTCCACTTTATTTGCTGGAGCTGGGTCTTTAGCCTGTGAAGGGAGAAAAGAGATGCTGGAGGGAAAGAACAGAGTTCACTTATGTTTTCTTCCCTGATGACTTTTAACTGAATCAAAGGAAAATAAATAGGAAGTTGAGATGCTGGATGAAGCCTGTGGCCACTCACTGTTTCAAAACAGAGGGCTACAGGTAATTTGGAAGTTACAGGACTAACGATTTGCTTTCCATCCATCTCCCATGGGTTTGACAGAATCTCCTGAATGATCAGTTTTCTGATCATTCCTGGAAGCATTGCTAGAAGAAATCAGCTCCAAGAAAAGAACAGGATTGATTCTGTACCTTTTGCGTTGTTCTGGCAGCAGAAAAGAAATGGAGAGCTGAACTAACAGGTCATATCCTTAGCTGACCAAAGTTTTGCCAAGAGGTGTTGGAGATATAACTGTTCTTGCAATCCCCAGCTGGTAGTGAGATTAGGGAATAAACTTTCAAGCAGCTTTGTGCTAGAGGCTGGTCCAGTCAAAGATCAGGAGAATGGGATGACTTAGATTATTCGGGGTCGTTTCCTATATGGAGTTTAGGCAGACCTAGGATCCTTGCCCCAAATCATTCACGGGCACCTGCACCAGGTCTGTGGACTTTTGATAATGAGACTGGGCTGACAAAGCACTGTCAAAGTAGCTGGGATAATTCAGTAACTTTTGTTTTCTGTAAGAGAACTGAACTTTATGGAAAGAATTGGCTAGAATTCTTAGAGCAAGAGGCGCAGAGAGTTTTGAATAAAGATTGAGTTGTCAGGATATTACAGATCCTATAATATATATAATAATATAGCAGAAATCACAGTTGTTAAGAAAATGTGCAGAAAGCCCAAGTGTGAGGTAATATATTAGCCAGCTTTTGTTCCCATCACTTTCTCCTCTAAAATACGATGCCCTGTTGTGGTTTGGGTGTTATTGTTGTGTTGTGGCTTTTTGGTTTTTTTTGTGGTTTTTGTTTTTTTGGGGGGTTTTAGGTGTTGGGGTTTTTTTTTTTTTTTTGGGGGGGGGGAAGGGGAGAGAGAGTGTCCCTTAGGGGTTCTTATGGTTTCTATTCAATTGTATTTTATTTTAACTTTGTAAAGCAGCATTCCACATTGGGGTTTCTGGTGGTCAGCTGAAAGCATCTTTCTTGACAATGTATAGCTGACTGGGTAATTTTGGATGAGCCACACAACACAATGCAAGGCTGTGTAGATATATCTTGGCTTGTTCTGAACCAGTAATCATAGGTGGTAGAAGTCCCTTAAATATCATTTATATTCCAGAAAGAAGGCAGCATTGTAATAGACTGTCCTCAGCCAAGCTAAGTACGGAGAGTGAAGCAGCCCACAATCGTGATTATGCTGTTTTTAAAACACAGGCTACTATGTGTATACTTAAGTATACTATAAATGCAGTAACATAGTTCACTGAGCCTGTATCTGCTCTCAGGCATACTCTAAAACCACAGATGCCCTGTGAATATTAAAACTTGTTTTTTGATGGTGCATTACAGTGACTTTGCATGGAAGTAAATTATTCTTAAATCTTGCAGGACAATATAGATTTGGCCCCAGTTTATTCATTCATGGTGAATTTTGCTTTGATAAAATCACTCCGTATATCTTTATTTGCAAAATTAGGGATACTCAACTACCTCAGGGCCTCAACTACCATCAGAGTTCAGGTACTATCACCAAATTTTTCCCTTTGTTTGGAATAACGTCTAGAAAGCTAAAAGCTCATATTATACTCTGAATGAAAATGTGAATTTCTGTAATTAGGAACACAAGCATAGTAACCTTAAATGAAGGTCATATCCTTACAAGGACATTTGTAATGAGGGTGACAAGTACACATGCTGCTGAAACATAAGCCTCTGAACTGTACTGCATAGAAGTTGTAGTAATGATTCATCGGTTTTGTGGGGTTTTTTAATTAATTCAGTGATGGGTGAAATCTCTTATGTCTTGCTTTTATTTTTTCTTTGTGACATTTGCCATGTAATTATAATCTTTTGATATTTCATAGGATCTCCCAACTATCTTCTGTTCTTGGTAAAATTATTTTCACTGTTGGTCTATAGCATTATGATTGCTTCTTTAAAAAAATTAGATCATGATATTGCAGCACAGACTCCTAATGCCCAAAACTCAAAGCTGTAATAGATCAGCATTTCCCAGGTTTTCAAGGGAAAGTCTTGTAAATTAAGGATTTATAACTGGAGTTGTATTGCAATCTCAAATTGCCCCCTTAATCAGATGTTTAAAAAGAGTAGTATTCTGAACATCAACAATTTTTTATTATTCTCAGGCAAGAACCTTTGTTTATGTACCTTTGAAGAATATTGATCAAGTTATATTTCTGGGTAATTTTTAGTTCTAAAAATTCTTGAAAGTGGAAACTACTTGGAATCATCTCAATGCTCTCTAAAATGCTCAGCGTGCTAGCCATTGATACCTCATTCTTGTGTTATTTCTAATTGTATCTTTTGAAATTAAATATATTCCAGCTACAAAAAGTAAATTCTTTTGCCTGTACTGAACTTAAATTAACGCATTAGATATATTTTCCTTTGAAACTGTTCCCATAAGTTAGGTAAGATCAAGTCTGAAAAATCTTAAAAAGGTTTCTCAATGATTGTTCTAGTTGAATAGGTTTCTATGCTATTACATGGAACAGGATGGATTTAAATAGTTTATTTTGCCTTAATTTTACTTCTGCATTTAAATGTTGTTTACTTGAGGACATTGATTGTACTACCACAAATGGAAAAAACAATGTCCTTGGTGAAATGTATGAGCTATGCTAATTAATACGTAGTTTTCATAGTGCCTTGCAAAGGACCAATTATTGAAATAGTTCAGTGCATCACATAAAAATTGTTTCGTACAACAGGTTGAAATATTTGTGTTATGAAGCCATGAAAGAGTTAAGACAACAACCCTGAAATTCATTGTTAAAATTCATCCAACATAGGAGAGTAAAAATATGGTACTCCTAGTGGAACTAACAGCATGACAAGAAAGAATGAAAATTATATCAGGTCAGAACCTGCAAGTGCACAGACCTAGCAACTTTGAAAAGATCTTCTCAAAATTAAATAATTTCAGCTGTTTCAGTTTACTGTGATATAGCAAACAATGTCTAAAATCACCACTTCCCTTAAAGAGAAGCTCTGCAGTGGATAATATTTTATAAGACACTTTATTAATTAAATTTATTACTTGAAAATATTTATGTGTATCAGAATACTGATTTGAGTTCTCTAATACTATTTGAGTTACATATTTTCAAATGAGCAAAACTGTAATACTGGCATAGTTAGTGAGACAGGCAGCCATGACACAATATGTTTTCTCACAGCAGTATCTGTTAGTTGTACATCTTTGATATCAGTTTGGAATCAGATAGTTCTAAGATTGAAGGAATATGACCTATCTGGTCCAAAACCCATGGCACACTTACACAGGGTGTAACTGGTGTCTGCATATTTTGGTTTTTTGGGTTGGATCCTAAAGGGGAGGATTTTTGTATTGCAGTCCAGGACTGTAGAAGAAGCAGCAAATGGAGAGAGCTATGCAGAAGTACTGTAGGAGAATGTTCTCTGACATTTCCAGCCTCCATCAACTCTCACCAATCTTTAGGTCATATTGTTCAATTGTAGACCCACCTGCAAAAGGAAGATCACAGCCATTGTAGACACAGGTTATCGATGAGATTTCAGAGCCTACATGTTGTGGAAGATCAATGTAACTGTATGACTGTAGCCAGCAGGACACTGTGATAACATGCAGCTTCCAGTAAAAAAGTGAGCTGTTAAGGGCTACTTCAGATGTCTCTACATAATTTTTCACTGTGTGATATAGACATCTCCAGGTCTTTTTTTAAACAGGAGTTTAGGGTATTGTTTGATGAATGGAAATGGTACAAGTGTTGCAGTTTTAAACCTTCTCACTCCCTTTCCTGGGAATTATTGGTGGCTCAGCTAAGATTCAGCAATGAAGTGTGTGTTTTCCATATCCTTTCAAAGGAAATTTGAACAGGTTTGCTTAAAGTTTAAGTGAACCCATTTCACTTTGCAGTGAAACCAATGAGAAGCAGTCACACTGTTATTTCCTGCATCTCACCTAAGAAAGGGTAATAGCTTCCTTAGCTTCTTTAACTGAACCACTTGTGATTTTCTTATCATACCATTAATTGCCAATGTCACTTAAATATTTTTGAAAATGTGAATGTAGGCTAATCACAGATGTACCTCTACTAATCACATTTTTCTCCTTTCCCAACAATGATTTTGGCCAACTTCATCTTGTGAATTTCATTTGACTCTCATTTAAATCACTGCTTCAGAACAATTTAATTTTTTTTCAGCACTTTCTTTCATAATTCACTATGATATTCTAATTGCCGTGGTACTGTCCTAAATATGCAACAGGTGAGTCCTTTCAGATCCTTCTTTGCTGTTTACAGCTTCATTGATATTAAATCTTTGGGGAAGGAATATTCCAATTTAGGTTTTTGAAAATGGACCAAAGAAATTAGGAAGCTTGAAGAGAGTAGTGTGAGAAGTAGATGTCTAATATAAAGGCGTATTAAGTGGCAAAAAGATTAATAAAACTGGCAGACTTTATTCAGCAGAAAGATGTCTTTTACATTGTTGTGAAGGGTTATGGATGTCTTCTATACTTGGCAGAACTAATGGCTAGTAGTCAGGCCTGGCTGTAAGGTATTATGCATGTGCAAGATTCTTGGAGAAAACCAATCGAGAATGGAAACTTCATTAAAATGACAGCTTTTGTTAATCTGTCCCCTTCATAGCTGTCTTATTCAAAGGGTACAAGAATGATAGCTGACCTTCTGAATATAAAAATGACATTTAAAAATATGAATAAAGTACAAATTAATCCAGTTATAAAAGGAAAATACATTATACCATTTCTTTGTCTTTGGTATTACTGTTTTGCAGTGATAACCTGTCTCAGTTGAAATCTGTGGGAATTTACAGTTGATTTTAATTCAGCAAAATGTGCCATCTCCTGACATCAGAAAAAGACTGACTGAAGAGCTTAAGGTGTCTATTGTATGGTTTTATTTTTGGAAACTATGCAAATAGAGTTCCTAATGTATTCTAATCCAAAACTAACATATACTGGGCCTGATTTTCTTGACTGCTATAAGTAGCTTTCCCACACTCCGGTGGCTAGGATGTACACCTGGGAAGTGGGAGGCATAGATTTGAATTTGCACAGGCAAATTCAACCACAGTTTTTATGCTTTTGAACACATTAGCCTAATTGGTGAGTTGTTTTGAAAAAGGCAGGTATCATCAGCCAGCTAAGTTCCAGAAGAAGTGAGTCCCGACTAATTAAGTGCCTGTTTCCAGAAAATTATTCCAGTCTGAAGACCCCACACGCATGGAGGTCCTTAATATGCCACACTGTCACTGGTACATTTGGTGGGGTTTTAGGCTCATTGCTATGCTCACGGTGGTTTATTGGCTGGAACTTGTATCCCCGCCACTCCAGAAGGGTTTCTGTGGGCCATCCTACTGAGTTTCTTGTCTGTCTGTATTTACTACTGAGGGGAACCTGGGTACCCAACTGTGACTCCCTGGATCATCCTCTTAGAATCAGCCACCTAAGTTTTTGCTACTGCCTAAGTTGGAAATACTTTGTCCCTTTCTTTTTATCCTAAGTTAATACCCTTGCTTTAAAGAAACTGTTTTGTCACTGTTTATTACTACAATTGTTGTTCCCAAAAAAATGGTCTTTCAGGTACTAGTATTCTTGCAAGTGCTGGAAATAAGTCAGATCAACTGTGATAATCACAGCTGATGTGGTAATAACGGTTGTGCAAGGCCTAGTCTAAGAATGGGAGAATAAGCTGGAATCAGTCCTTTGATTGTTGTCCCTGCCGCATTAACCACGTTAGTGCTGTCACAAGTTAATTTATAACAGAGACTGGGCCTGGTTGGAAAATTTCTGATGGAACATTTCCATCAGGCAGTGTTGGTTTGTCAGGAAAAAAATGGAAATGTGGTAATTGTCATCAGTCTTTTGAATGAAACCAGACAAGTTTCTGATAAAATCTTGTCTAGTTTCCCAACAGCTCACCTGACCTCACTGGCTCCTTGGTAGCCCGTGGCAACTGCAGAGCCAGAGACTGTGGGTTATCCAGATTCCCAGATGGCAGACTAGTCTGTTTTCCAATCATAAAAGCACAAACCTGCACTTTTCTTAAAGGCCCCAGTAGTTTTAATGGAGAGTACTTTTTGGAGCCATTTTATCAATGGTCTAGGACAAGAGATTCCAAGGTGTAATCTAAAGACCATGGTGAATTGTAAGTGGCCATGGAATTGTGCAACAGGGTTCTCACCTAAAATCTTTTGAAATGGATATATTCCTGCTTCTGGAATATGAAATCTGCTTACCTAAGAGGAAAAATATGGTTTTTTTTCTGTTTTTTTTCCAAATTCTTTAAGGTAGAGAAAAGGCTGTTGGGTTTTTTCCCCGCTTATGGGTAGATTTTCATTTTTGACGGAGCAATGTGCTAACTCAGTTATCTTAATGGAATTTTATAACTCCTCCTTCATGCTGTCCTTGATAATTACAATCATCACCATCAGTTTTGTGAGCTTGTAAATGTGCAGGGATTTGTGCTGTATCTCCTCCCACTAATTGTGTCTAACTATCTCTAAGAAGACATTAGAGAAAGGATATGGTAGCAATCTCGCTGTACAGAAATCTGTACTTTGTTAGAATATGCTTTAAATAAATCGCAAAGAGCATTAACTTTTCCTTTCTTGCTTGTTTCTGTAGCGTAGTCTTTTACTAAGCTGATGCTTAGTAAGAAAACTGTCTGAGACAGGCAAGAACTGTTCTTGCTTTACAGCTGCAATATCTGTAAGAGGAAAGGGAATTTTCTGCTCTTTTTAAGCGATGTGTATTAATGACATGCATCACTTATCAGTATCGAAGGTTTCATTTCAGTAGTTAAATCAGCTGAGAAACTATGGTGAGGTAACGAAAACAAATGTACTCTTTGCATTTCATCCGTGGTTTTGTGGTTGTTCCTGCGTCCTGCCTGTGCCGGCTCACACGTAGCGTTTTTCCTTACTGACAAAAACTCTGGAACATCATTTAAGACTAGATAAGTTTCAGATAAATGTTTTCTCATCTTTTTGCTGATTTAGGGATACAAACTCCAGTCATTGTTCTTTTTCCAGTAAAGTGAAAGGGATAATTAAGGGGAGTGTGTGAAGTACTGAGTACAGCTTGCTAAATGTCTTAACAAAGTTTATTTCACTATAAGGCATTTGCTAATCAAATGCAGATAATTTAAACTACTCTACATCTATCTTTAGATTTAAAAAAAAAAAATTAGAACAAAGAGAAAGGGGCTATCAAGTAGTTTACATCCAAAGTGTGACTTAACATAAAATTAGCATGATAGTTTTGGATTCCTAACACCTTCCCACTCCAAAATCTACCCGTTTATTGCAATGAAACAATTGACCCTATTTACATAAAAGTTTCAGTATCTTGGCTTGACACATTTTTCAAACTAACTAAGCCTTGCTCCATACACATTATTTTTCTATATAGCCCCCATTTTGCATAATTGCATAGTAATTAATGCCTTATAAACAAACTATGGCAGCTGTATTCATTGCAGCAGAGATTACAAAGTTGTGTTGCTCCATTTGGCTTTTTAGCCTAAAGCCATTTTAAAATAGTTAATGGAATTTCATTTTTCACCCTGGTATTTAAACCATGATAAATTTCCCCATTAAAGATCCCTGACATTCTTATATGACAGTAGATGAAGCTGAGTGACATAAGCCTCTGCCCTCTTGTGGCAGATCAGATTGGTGAAGTAAGCTAACGATTAGAGAACTTTTTCTTTAACTTCAACAGTGTTTCTATAAAATGATAAGAAGTTTTAAGAGTTCAGTTCTGCAGGCACTGAAGTCTTCGCCTACTCTCATGGTTTCCTAATGGAGCAAGGTCCATGGAGAGAAAATGACTGGCCTGTCTGATTCAGCTCTGCCATTCAAACACTGCTTTGAACACAGGTATTTTCAAATTAGAAAAAGGAGAACTTGTGTCATGGTGATGGGTAAAACTCTGCTTGCAAAAGATTGCTCAGACATTCTGCAACTTCTCTACTGAGACTAACCAAGCCGGTTTGTTGTTGTAAATATCCTGGCATACCCTGTTTATAGCAGACAAATCACAAACACATGAATAAGCTGTAACAGTTCAGTCCCACCTTCTAAAGATACCAGAGAGAGTTAACTGAAGGGATATTTAATACTTCAGTATTAAAGTACTTCAGTATTTTAGTACTTCAATACAAATGTTAAACAGAGAAAACTAGTGCATGAATGTACTCACATTACAAGGAGCCTAAAGAGTATAATTTTGACATTTGGGCAAGGAAGAAACTTTTTTCTTCTTTGTTGCCCTAGCAGCAAAGTATTTTTCAATTATATTTTTCAAGCCACTTGCTGATTCAGCAAACTCCCTTTCTTATTTTGAGCTTCTGACATAGTTTGTGGGTGGTTCACCATGAGAAGAAAAGGTATAATAACAGAAAGAGGGGAGGGGCACAGTTGTGAACAGAAGTAGACGGTCATGAGAAATCTGTGGAGCTAAGAAGCTCTGGGTGTATCAAAAGCCACAGGAGGTTACAATAAATGAGTGATAATGGTTAAAATGTAGAAGTACAGAAAAATGTAGCTACGGGAGACTGGATGTCAGGTTTTGCTTGGCTGTGCAGAGCTGCTCTTCTAATTCACTCTTGGAACCAGATCAGAAGGGTCTTTTTAGCCCCAATTCAGTATAACAAAAGGCTGAGAGACTTTCTGAGGGAAGAGAGATGGATAAGAAATCATCTGTAAAAAAAAAAAACACCCACCCCACCCCCCCCAAACCCTCCAGGTTCAGCAAGTAGAAAAATAAGCTCAGGCTATGTATAATGTTGTAGTAATGTATTTACTATCTTGGAACTTTGTGATATAAATTAACAGTAGATTTGAACTACAGCAATTAGTTCTGTTTCAATCTTGTGTTCAATGCTTTAAGATCTGAAATCCCATCTATTTAATTTAATGAGAAAAATGTGATGCTCATTTAGCAGTTGATTGTTTTTGCTGTAATGGTAATCTGTACAGTTATAAGGGTCTGCCTGTTACCTAGGTTTTGAGCTCAGTAGTGCAGACATCTCTCCCCCAGGTGCCTTAATGACCACAAAGTACTATAATGGGCTACGTATTTAAATACTAGCAAACATATCCACCATAAATAAAACCATATGGTATTCAGATATCAGATTGCCAAAGAAAACTGGCTGTAAACAAGGAAGCACAAAAAAACCCTGAAAACCACAGGAATAAAGAGTAAAAATAGGAAAGTAAAAAATACCAGTTCTTAAAGTTTGTAAGGCAAATTAATTATGTAATTAACAATGCAATAACATCTGTCTATCCATTTGTAATGCAGTATCTGATGAATGTCCTAGCCAGTCAATACCCTGGAATATTCTAGGAATCAATCAACAGAATGCTATTGATTTGGGGACGTATCAGGAAAAACAACAACAAAAGGTGAAAGGGAGGACAATGGAGCTTTTGCCATGTGTTTGGCAGAATCTCAGCTTTAGTATTTCTGCAGTTGTCTGTGATGGATGGCACTCTTAATGCCTTCCTATCCAACCTTCCTACTGCGCCTTATAGAGTTTAAGACACCAAAATTACTATCTCCCAACAAATAATAACAGAAAGGAAAAAAAAAAGGGTGTGTGCACAAAGACTGAAAATACTGTGTGCACAAAGACTGTTCGTAACCTCAGCAGGGAAGCAGAGGGATTGAAGGAAAGTGGGGAAACACAGACCCTACCATGGAGTAAAGTGGAGCAAAAGGCCTTCTAGGCATGGTAGCTCCCACCAAGCAAATAGCATAGAGAGTGGTGGACCCTTCTGTGAGTAGAAAGGGAATGTGTGAGTGCACAGACCCCCTGAAGGGTGTGAGACATGCTGCGATGGAGTGGTCTGTTGCTGATGCAGTGCACGCAGAGCCCTCGTGACAGAAGAAAACAAGGGGTGTGAGTGGGTGTCAGGACTGGGAGGGCCCTGCATAAGAGAGTGGGGAGGAAAGCTGCAGAGAGGGGTGAATGGGAGAACAGAAAGCCAGGAATTACTGGTGTCTGCAGTGAACTTGACCTTAGAAAAACTGCTAGGGTTATTGCTGCCTTATGCATTTAATTGAACATAAAAAAAGAAACATTGTGGATTAGCATCCATGTAGTTGTGAGCATATTTATTATTAAACCCTACTTCTTCATGTCCTTTGTGTACTGCTACCATGAGCAGACAGCCTACCATTTCTCAAACATCTGTCTTGAAAGACTTGTGAATATTTGCTTACAGTAGCATGTATTTAACATTTAAGCATTTTCAGCAACTCTTTGAAACAATTAGCTCATAATGAGCAGCTTCCATGCTAGCAAACTATACTAAAATGCTTATTAAAAACTTTAAAATGTTAAGACTCTGACTTTAACAAGAAAAAGGCCACACAATCATCAGCTCACTCTGGGGAGTCATTTTGAGGTTTTGTTTCTACAAAGCAGAAAATAATTGCTGCAAGAAAGTTCTGTTTCACTGTAAGCTTTTGTGCAAGGACAATGTCTGAAGGTACATCAAAGCCTGCTGAGGTTGAGTGCTTTGTGACAGATTCCTGAAACATCATATGAACAGAGCTTTGACATGATACATCTTAAAAGTTATTTGGGATTTTCTTGGGCTTCTTCATGAACCTTTATCTCACTTCCTTCATCATCTTCAGGCCCAAGGTGCTGCCTTGCCAACCTAGCTGTAAAAACTAGAGTTTGACAAGATACTCAAGCCAGGAAAAAAGGGAAGACAGGGAAAGTGTTTCCTGACACCAGCTGTTCCAGAGAAGGGGGCTGACAATGAGGTCTTGCTACAGGGGTAGACCATCAAAAAGAGGAACTTGGCTCATAAGCAGGGCTTTTCCTTGTGTTTCTTGACCACAGAATATTGTGGCCAGTATTTGAGAACTCTGACTTCTTGAAGTTGTCCTTGAAGAATCAGCAAGGTTTCTTTGTGGAGAGCCCTCCCAGAGATCCCAGGAATCCTAAAAAACAAACCCCAGATTGAAGTTCAGCCTCGGAATTTGCATGC
Source organism: Calonectris borealis (assembly GCF_964195595.1). Lineage (NCBI taxonomy): Eukaryota > Metazoa > Chordata > Aves > Procellariiformes > Procellariidae > Calonectris > Calonectris borealis. The sequence goes on from NC_134318.1 coordinate 27,150,022, forward strand.
TTTAGTTAGCTGAACGACAAAGATAGAAATGGAAATAAATAAATAAAAACCTCTCTCCTCCTTTCTCCTAAACTTTAGGACTGTTTACTTTTGCCTTGAGATGTAAACTCTTCTCTTCTAAATGAACCTAATCTATAGTTTGCAACTTCTAGTCACTTTGCAAAATGGAAAAATACCGAAAAGGGACTTAGCACAGTTCATTGCAACTATTCTATTAGAGGTATTGTTTCACATCAAACATGCATAAGAGGGAGTTATTGTAAGGTTATTACAAATTTAGAAAGCAACAATGCTATGAAAAATATATGGAATGCATGTGCATAACTGTTTAAAGCCTACCTTTTAATTTTTTTTTTTTAATCCATACCTCTGCATGCTTAATGTAAATTTTCAGGACATCAATGCCTGGGAGGCCCACCTAACACTGTTTCTATTGTGCTGGAGACTGTGCAATTGCATAGTATGAGATGTTGCATGCCATGAAGAGCTGACACTTTAGGTAGACAAGAGCAGTGAAGAAAAGCTTATTTAGGACTTATAGATGAAGAAGTGAGGGCCAGATAGAATAAATGTCCTTCGTAAGGCCACATGGCTTTCTAGCCAAAATAAGAAATAAACCTTGTTCACATGCTCTGTCTTCTATAAATGTTGTGTCACTTCAGTTGTTTACTCAATAAAAAATCACTCAAAGCCTTAACAACAGGTATGAGGTGTCAGTATTCTTTAGCAGAATGTACAACTTGGTATTTGTACCCAAGGTTTCCTGGCATAGTCAAGGGGAGTTTTAACATTCTCTGAAATAAGAATAGGTTTTCAGCCGTTCAGTTCACCACAAATGTTATTAATGTATTAATCTTTGAAAAGAAATGAAAGGTTTTGCAGCATAGAACTTTGCTGATTGTTCAGAGTTTGAGATACATCCTTGTTAGTTATGTACCTGCCCTAATACCTTGGATCCAAACATCTCTATGCCTACACAGTAATTCTACCCAGAATCGGATCTTGTTTTCTTGAGAATTCAAGCATGCTGTATAATACAGCTGCTAGTAGGATGTGGAAACTCAAGACCATTAATATATTATTGATAGGCCACTTGGTCCAGAAGTAGCCACCGTGCTCCCACTAACAAGAAGCAATTTTTATCATGACTTCAGTGGCCTTGTGCATGTAACTTAGATGCTTCACTCCAACATCCTGTATCTTGGTTCCCTTTATCTTATGTATGTGAATTGCAGTCCCATAGATCATATCCTATGCTATTGAAAGATATTGTACTTATGAGGAAGCAATGAAAATTTAGAGACATTCATTTATAAGAAAGACCTGGGGTGCAAATATTTGGAAGTACCTCCCTTTTTCCTTCATGCTCAAACACACTTGAAACACTGTTATAAAATATGCATTGAGAATCACAGTGATAAAATGTTCCTTCACATTCTCTAAATAGACAAAAGAGTTCTTGCAAATTATGCAGATTTTAAGGACATAAATCAAATAACCAATGCATCCTCAGTATACCTTGTTTTCTGTAATTATCTACATAATTACCATAATTGCCCATTGTATTCAATGCATTTTAGTAATATTCTAATTGCTATTATGTTCCTGAAAATGTCATATTTCTAGTCATTGTCAACAGTCAACAGATGGCATATGTGCTTGGCATCATAAATTATATATCATATAAAAGAAAAATATCACTTTATCCTTTGTTAACTTGGCTAATTTTGGGGGAAAAAAATCTACTTTTATAAAATTTCTATTTTAAGTATCTAAATATTGCTTTAGATCATGGTTTTGCATACATCATGAAATTAACATCTATGAATAAATTGAGCAAAATGATCCAAATTAGAACTTAACCAAAATGCAGTGTGAATATATTTACTTTCAACTTTGATGCCTGCTTCCACAGCAGAAAGAAAAATAAGGCATAGAATAATAATTTAAAAAAACATAATAAGAAAAATAAGCTTTGGTCATATTCAGCAAAAATTGTGATGTTAGTTCTTCTTCCACTGTTAGGTATATTTATATGAGCTTTTAAAGGCAAACATGATTTCTGCCTGCCCATTCTCTGAAGCAACACGAGCCAGTTCTCACTAAATATGAGCCATCCAGCAGCTATATAGCTTCAGTAGCACAACACCAAGCATAGCTACGACACCCTATATCACAGCAATCCATGGCTTCTGTTTTGAAGAAGATTTCCTCTAATCAGTTCAAAACGTAGGCAGGCTGAAGTTGCATCTGGTGGTAAAATACAGTGTAAATATATCCTCTGTTAACATCTGATTTAGTGTGTCATTCAGTAGGCCTGGACTCAATCTTTTACTTAGTTCTAATCAGAAGATTTCTACTTCCTTTGTTGGGGATTTTCCATACAGAGTCCTCTGGACACACATGACAACCCTGCATATCCAAAACTCTCAAGCATCCAGAGGAAAAAAAAACCACAAAATTAAAACTTTACTTCTATATTTATGTTTTTAAAGTATGTTTAATATAATTAAAACATCTATATTAACAAATAGTTGACAAATGACATACAGGCAAAGCTATCATTGCCGTTATTGGCAGTTCTGATGAATAAATGATACAGCATAGAACACTTTTGGATTTTTGTTGGCTTGCTTTGATTTTAGAACAGTTACTCTTTAAAAGAATGCTGTGACGTAAACCTTGACTAAAGTTACAGAGGATGCACCACCATTCTGCTCCCCAAACTACCTTTGATCCCCAGTGATAATCTTGGATCCCCAATGACAATTGACTGCACCTACATTTTGAAATCTCCAGAATGCTTTCTATGGAGGATTGATCTGAGTAAGAGTGTGGGAACTGTTTCTTGGGAGCAAACTCAGAAAAGTTAAAAAGAACGTTTTATTTAAAAGCAGCAAAATTGAGCTAGGGAATGACTGAAGACAATTTTTAGGAGGTTTTTTTTTTTTGCGCTTGTTATATCTTGCTTGTATAATGGCACCAGAAGACCGAGATTATGTAAAAGAGAGTTCAGGAAAAGAGGATTGCTGTACCAAACAAAAATTTGAAAAGGTGCCTCTGGTTTTGATGTCTCAAATACTGGATACTTAGTATAAGGATATTATATTTAGTATATACTTATACTTAGTATAAGAATATTTTTAGGGGATGAGTACCCACTGTTACATCAACATCAGCTGGGTTTTGAAAGCACAAACCACTCTGAAAAATCAGGCCCCAGTTTTGCATAGGTTGGACATGTCAAAATTGAAGACCTATTTTTAAATCTTTGTAATTATCTCTACCTGTAGAGTTAATAAGCAATTAAGTCTATCTACAAAAATTTCTGAGGCAAACAGATAGATTATTTTCTGTGTTAATCTGCGTGGTAGCCTTTGCCTACGAAGCATCATGTCCTAATAGTGGAGTGTTTATTTTGCTCATATGCCTTTTGTTTTGTTTTTAGAACATTATGTGGTACCTAAAACCACAGGAATACAATTATTCTTTGTTTTTTTGGGAGGGAGGTCTAATTAAGCAGGTCTCCAGTGTTACAGGCCCAGCTGTGAAAGAATTGACTGTGACATGAGTTATGTATCCCAAACGGAAGGCAAGGTTGTTCAGTAGAAGATTAGGTTTATTATTTGAGAGTTGAATCCACAACAAAAGAGATAATTAACATCAGAAGAATACAGATACCATTATTTTCTTGGTTTAGGTGATTTCCTTTTTTGACAAGTATGGTAAGTTGTTCTTTTAATTTCAACCTGTTCTTTTAAAGACTAAAATCATTACTGAGTAAGCTTCTTTGATGGGTAAGAGTGGATTCTATTTAGTTAAAATATCCCATAGTGCTCTATGTGTTAAAGTGACCCAATTAATGTATATACTTACCAAGAAAATATCTAACTGAAATATCAAAAACTTATGATGAAGAGACCAAATATCAAAAACTAAATGAAGTCAAGGGCCACACTTTTTTGTTTTAATTACTGTCGTTTCCTCAATTCCCCATCTATAAAAAGTGTGTATTTCCTTGTTCACCTCTTTTCTGATATTTTGTAGTTAGGCTGTTTCAGGCAAGGACAGTTTGCCTAAACCAAAGAGATATCGATCTTGCTTTTGTGATGCAAATCTTAAACACTTCAGTTTAACTTCGGTTCAACTTCCTCTGTCATGGGTCAATGGCAAAGTCTCATTTGACTTCTACAAATGTAGGTGCAGATTTGAGAGGTCCATTTCATGTGTAAACAACTGAAAAAATTTTCAATGGCAAAGCAGGACTTCAAGGAGCTGAGAACTCTTAACTTTGAAATCTGCAACGTATTAGGGGAACTGTAGCAGATTCAGTCTCCAGGCTACTATAAAATGGAGTCAGTCTATAAAGTAGTTTGGGAGCTGAACAAAGTATAACTACCTCACTTAGAAGTATTACAAGTATCATTTTTTCATAATTTTATGGTTAGAACCTTCCACATTTCCTCAGATTCATTTAACGCAGAATGATTATAGCTACATATGTGAAAATGAAGGCCAAATGATTTTATACATTGAATTAAATAATTTGCATTTTAGATATTTTTCTTTATTTTTAACCGTGGCCATTTCCTTTTAAATATTTTTTTCCCTTGAGACTTATCTGCTACCAAGCCTTTTTTTTCAGCCAAGGGCCTCAACATTTGAGGCCATGGAGCAAAACTGCTGATTTTTTAAAATTTAATTAGATAACTGTCAACCCAACCATACAGATAATGAAACTTTAAATGGCCTGAACTTTATAGACATGGAGAAGTAAGCAGTAGGAAACACGTAAAACATGGATTTAATAAGATAAAGGTATGGGGTATGATTATTGTTAACATAATCATCTATCAGTCTCTGTTTCACTAGGCTGATTGGTAAGACTTCACATTTTCCTTTGAAAACAGTGGATTTACCCTGTTCTTTGCATTAGTGTCTTCTGTCTTTTACTGTCATCTCTTAAATCATAGTGAGTTTTTATCCTGATAAGAGGATAATGACCATTCCGTAATGTCTGGATAAATAAAATCCCCATCTAACATTTTCTGAGCACCTACATGAACAAAGCTAAGTTTAAATGTGACTTTCAGGAAAACAAACAAACAAACAAAATTCGTAAGGTATTTCTTATTTCTTAACAGACTACTTTGTTCTCATTTTCCTGCTTATGAAAAAGAGAGAAAATAATTTGCCCAAAAAGTGCCCTCTTCAGTTAAGTTGCAAAGTTCCGTCATCTTTTTACAGTCCTTACAAAGGGCCAAGTACAGTCCTTCAACTATGATCCTGTAAGTTCATGGGTCACCCTTTGCCATTTCCTGCATTCCAAGCTTCTCCACGAGTTACATTTGGAGCTACAAGCTTGTATCCACTTCCCATATGCCACGCAGAAAACTTTACCTGATTCATGGAGTTCGATTCCCCATTGTGAAAGTGTACGCATCTGCCATAATGGTTTTAGGAGCACTGAGAAGAATACATCTCCTTTCCTTCAAAGCTTCATGTGAAATGATGTCATGCAGTGCTTACAAAATGGACTGCTGATATCAAGGCAAAGGCTGTCCTGTAAATTATTCTGACATGGGTATATTTCTTCATATTTGCTGTAATGCACTTTACCTGAACAATCTTCTGGAAGAACAGTGGCAAGGATAGTAACTTTTTAAGTATGCTATCTGAACTCTGTTTAGAACAGATCTAAGAGTAAATGACAAAGTTGTACTAGCCTAATGACTTATCTACATGATTATTGCTACTAATGGCAAAGAACAGAAAAAGAAAAAATTCTATCATAGATGGATTTAATGAGCCAGCTAAGGTTATTCGGTGTTACCACAGCAATCAGACTGACTGTATATAAAATACTTTTCCATGAATATTTTTTCAGCCTGAAGAATAATCAGTTATACATTGATGTAGACTGACTAACCATTCCATATATCTTGCATTACAGACTAAACATACTGTTTTAAATCCCTCCCTTTGAAATCATTATTGCATCTGGAGTTCAGCAGTGTAGTAGATGATAACAAATCCCAGGAATCAGGGGGCTGAAACTCTATACAAGTTGCTTCAAAATACAGGAGTTTAATATATGATGAATGGCTGTTTATGGTTTGTATAATACCATCGGTGTGAATAGCAACTTATGCTAAAAAATCTGTCAGGTTTCTATGCTGATTTTCCAATCTAGTACTGAAAACAGTAGTGAGGGTCAGTTTCCTTCTTGACTTCACAATATTTGTAGAATTACTGTAGAATAAATGAATGGCAACTATGAACTAAAAGAAAATAAATACATTGAGGAATTGTGTTGACACACTGTTGTACATAAGAATAAATCTATTGATGCAGAGTGAAAGACAGATTTCCCTGAAGTCAATGAGAATTTTGCTACTGGGTTCCACGTTGCCAACATTTCACTGTCAGAACACAGGGTTTGGCTATTTTTACTTTGAAATAATGTACAGTTCATCTGCTTTCCTATTCCTCCCCACTCATTTTCTCCTCTTCCTACTCTGCCTCCCTCCTTACCTCTCTGTGGTTCCTGTTCTATATATGCTGCATCTGCCAGGCAGTTAAATTTTAAAATAGCTTTTCCCTTTGAAGTGCTAATGCCAGCACTGCTATTTCTATAGCAAGTAACTTCACTGACTGTTGTGGTTTGCTTTTACTCTTTGTTATATGTGTTTGTGTGTGCATATGTAGGGTGTTACGTGATTTTAACAGTGAAGAGCTGGAAAAAATGGAAAGAAAGAAAAAAGGTCTCCTAATCAAGTTTTATAAATAAAAGTTAAATCCCAGCTGCTCTACCTCAGGCTGTGATTTTGTCAGATCTCATGAGCTAAGCAGGTTGAATTTGGTGAGTAATTAGATAGGAGACCTCTGAGGAAAACCCGGGGTGCTGTATGTGGTGGCACTGAAGATAGAGTAGCTGCCACTGTTCTTTTCAGTAAGTGTTAAATCATTGCTTATGTTGTTCTTTCGTCATTCAGTCCATCAGTGGCTATTAAACATGACAAGTCTGTACAGAACCTCTGTTTCAGAAAACCTTTACACTGTTTATTGCCAGAAGGTAGGAGGATGTTCTTCTGAAAGGACCACTTTGTACACACTTTTTATAGTCTTTAACCATCTGCTAGTGGCCAAGGATAGGAAAGTAGATGAACTATACATTGGAGACAGAGTACTGGACCTTTGCTCAGTTCCAGCATGGCATTCATATGCTTTTTTAATAGCCAGAAATTTTTTGTGTATTGAGCACTTGAGCAATCACTGTTGTCTTCTTCAAGATGGTTCTTTTTGCTGTTGAATAAAATATGTATGTGTGTGTTTATTTTAAACATCTATACTTACCTTATTTACAGTAATGACCAACTGCCCTAATGTGACCATTATACAATATGCTGTACATTTATCTAGCAAAGTAAAAAAAATGCATTCTATACTTGGGTGTTAACCTAAAAGAGTTTTGGAGTCCTTACTGATACTGTGAGATTTAGAAAGCTCAGAGGTGTCCATTTTAAATATTTATGTCTCATTCTTTCTCACTAGAAATATTTCATTCATGAGTGTGTTGCATCTTCCACATAAGTTGTTTCATTTATTTACAGGTGTAGAAAAACCCCCGCTGATTAATAATGAAGTCACCAGTTAAGTGTGCACTGAGAAAATTAATCATTTGCATTATCTGGATTATCCTCAAGGTTTGCTTTGGGAAAGATAATTTGACATAACTGTTTCCTGGTCTGTATAAGTCAGGAATGTACTCATACTTTAATGAGTTGAACAGTGGGTCAAAGCTTGACGAGTTGTCCTCTTGTGCGGCTGTTTCTTTGAGCTGATACTGTTTGTTTACAAGAAACTGTAAAATCCTGTTTCTCTGAACAAGGCAATGGAGTATTCCTTCACCGCTTGCTTCAAGCCACTGTCAGCCCACTACCCCAAAAGCTCTCTCCTTTTCTAAGCTTTTTTCAAGACTCCGAGGCAAATTCAAAAGATACCTACCTACATTCTCCTTTATTTTTTCCTAGACTTGCTGGAGAGGAGATGTAGTTGTGTTGGGCAGATTACAGACACCTAAATCTTCACAAAAAAGTTGGGAATTAAAAACTTTTTCTCCTGTATAGGAATGTCTTTTTGATTTAGCAGGTCTTTGGGGTATTTGACTGATAACTAGATATACCAGTTTCAGCTCCCAAATATAAATAATTCTTATGAACACCTTAAAGGAAGGTATTCCTCTGAAAATGTGAGGTGGGAATTCTGTAAGTCAATTAATAACAATATGTATATTTATATCGGAGATTTATCACTCTAATAACAGCATGTATATTTACATCTGAGATTTATCACTCTGTCACACAGCTTTGTTATTGTGCCCAACAGCTGGTCAAAATTTGGGGGTTTGTAGACTATTCCCACTACAAGGAGGAACTGTTAATAGAGATTGATCTTTTTTCAGTGCAGTCCTGTTTCTAAAAAGCAACATTAAAAAAATCCTGTTTCCTTGAGCATGGCAGAAATTATACATACTGAAGAAGCTTCTTTTTTTCAGGGGTTCAACTCATGTCAGTCTGTGCCAGCAGTCCAACCTGTCTAGGTTTTCTCCTAGGTACCTGTTCTTTTGCAGCAATTTGACATGAGCTCTTTCTATGTATTGGCTGTGTCTGCATGTTTATGTATGTCCTACATACATAGCCCCTATTTGTTTTGCTTGTATTTATTTCCTGCTTAAAACAGCAAAACCACTCCACCCACTTCATTCACATTCTGAGCTGGCTCTTTCAAGCTCTTGTTTTGTACGGAGACATGTAATTGTATTTGGGGTTTAGAGACTACAGTCATTCCAGCTACTTGTTTCTGTGAAGGAGCATAATGACTTCTTATATCTATCTTAAATGAAGAGGGACAGCTATACCCAAGAGCTGTAATGAGGTTTACCTGACCTATAATTTTACGGTATTATAAACCACATTTCAGCTGAAACTTCAGGCTAGCAAAACAACAAAGGTCTTGGTTCAGCATTGTGGTGTAGTGAATTTTCCTTCCAGTGATTTCATGTCTGTTCGGCCAGAAGCTGGAAATGTATCGAGGTTCTGAAGGGCAAGTCTGCAACACCCTTTACTCTTTGGCTAATTGCAGAGCTTCAGGAGGATGTTCAGAGATGGTGTACTGTAGACACCAGCCCTGTTTGCAACTTACCCTAGCTGCATATAGATAATTTTGAACTGTTTTCAGGGTGAGAGAACTACAAAAGCAATTTTACTTTTAGTTACAGTCTGTTCTGAGTCTGCAGAAGGTAGAACTGAGCTGGACTAGCAATTCGGAGTAATGTCTTTTTTTTGGATCATCTTATTCCTTGCTGTGACCCTTCCTATTTTCTCTCTTTTCTTTCTTCAGTTCACTGCCTCTGGTGATGTAATTTAGAACAGTGCCATGGACATGTGAGGGTATGTGCCACGGAGTGAGGGTATTTAAAATCAAGGGCAATATTAAAAATCAGGAAGAGAGTATATGGCAAAATGTTTCAGCTTCAAAAATTATCTACACTTGTTTGGAATGCCCTCAGTAACCTTTCAGAAACGACAGAATTGCCCCATTTTTGGACCATTGATGTCCTCTCAGTAACTTGTGTCTATCACTTTACTGTTAATAAGGATTTCTAACAGTGTTTATGACTTCAGTGAGAAAAAGTCATTTCATGATAATTAAGATGTCAGGAATTACAATACTCAATCACTAAATAAACATGAGAGAAGATGCACTTCTCTGGAGTCTTTCAAAGGTTGGTACTGTATTGAATACCAGATGCTGCCTATGTCAAGCCCCGAGGTGTCATATGATAAAGTTCCTCTAAGTTTTATGCAGATTGAAATCCGCATTTACCTAGATAATCTCACTTTGTTATAAAGCTTTGGAGAGTGAGGAAATGTTGAGTCAAATTCACTCTTAATGAACTCTAGTCACTTGAGTACAGAAAGGTAGATCTGTCCCATTATTTGTCAGATGTTTAATTCACTTAAATATTAATTGAAAATCAAGACAAGACACTCTTTATGCCTTGAGTTTTAGTCTGTGCTTTAGACTGAACCAAATACTCAATCATAATTCAACTGAAACCACAGTTTCTTTGTAGTGGCCAGAATTAGTTGTAAATCAGACGAACTTCATGAACCTTAGTGGATGAATAATTGTGACCAAACTTTGAGTATTAAGCCTTGAATCAAGCATGTCATATGGCCTTCAGGCCAGGGATATTTTACATAGCTGTACTACTATCATTTGCTTTTAGTTTTACTAAATCAGGATTGATTCTATCATAAAATATTCTTCCTTCAATATAATTCATTTTCTAGAAAAAAAATCTAGAAAACTTCTATGTTTATATTTTATATAAGCTACTGTAATTAGGAATTTCACGTCAAATACAGTGAACCCTCAGAGAAAATTCAGTAAATGAAATCCTAGCCCTGATGAAGGAACTAGCAGAATTTCTTTGATTTTTGTGTGATCAAGATTTCATCTGAAGTCTTTGATAGACATGCACCAAGACTAAATGTCTAGATGTGACAGCACTGAAACTTGAAGTGATCCACAATATGAACACACATATTACTTGAAATATTTCCAATGAATCTGTATCCATATAAATTCAGATGTTGCAGTAGTGGAACTATGCATTCATATGTAATAAATCTGTCCATCTTTTAATACCAATAAGGCATCAGCAAGGATGTTAATAATTTAGTAGAAACATAAAGTTGTACTTCAATAAATAAAAACAATATAAGAAATCCAGGCTTTGAAATTTTGAATACTTTTGTAGGTACGTAGCTCTACAAGAGTCATTGAGATAACTCGAGAATAAAATTGCCCATGCAATTGAGTTCTGCGATAAGGAATCTGGACAATTTCCAAAAATACTCAGAAGAAAAAAGTGAAAAGCATTGAAAATAGGTCCTTTCTACCCCCCCTCTAGCCACAGTGATTTTTTCTTTGCATCATAGTCCTAGGCCATTTGAAAGTGGTAATCTAGCACAGCAGAGAGACTGGACTTTCACCAGGCTAGCCATACATGTTTTTCTCCTCTATCCTTTTAATTATACAGTACCTTTATCCCTCTATCACAGACACATGACACCTCATCCACCATCTCATTTAACACCTTTGCTTTTTTCAAAAATGCTAGCCGCCTGGAAGCAGGTGTCTCTGTATGGGCAACTATTTAAATGGAAGAGATGAAAACTAGTACAAAAATTGTACGCAAAAGGAAGAGGGCTTATGTTGAAAAGAGATTAATGCATAACATGGAATTCACTAGATTCTTTAAGAATCAGTCTTATTATTTCAGTATCTCTTAATAATTTCACTAGCAGTATTAGAAAAAAAGAAAACGTGAATTTACTGTTGATTCCCAACTTGTCAACAGCACACACAAGATATTGGAGCCAAGAAATGGTGTTATATCATAGGATAACAAAATTCAAGATTAGGCACTAGAGCCTAAGAAAAACTTCAGTATCATCTGGTAGTTTGAGAGTCAAAGTTGTACAGCAGGCGAAAAATTTGTGGTTAGTACTGAGCACAGGATAAGGTATAAGCTATCAACATAGGAAAGTCACAAAAGAAAGTAAGGCTAATCCCATCTGTATCAGTATTTAAATGGAGAAGAGAGACTTAATGCTATTATGCACATTACTAGTAAGAGTTTACTAGAATGACATTTATAAAACTCTGTCCATAGTATTTAAGACAGACTAATTCAAACTGTAATATGTCATAGATGTCATCAGGGAAATACAGAACTTGTTTTCTGAAAAGAGATTAAAAGAGGATCTGGTTCAATTAAATAAAAACTGAGTGTTGTATATAAATATATCAAATGGTGAACCGAAGAGAGTAACACTTAAGAACATCATTGACAGAGAAACAAATGAGACAGTTTCTAATCAGAGAAGTAATGTTCAGGCACTGCCTTCAGTAGGAACAGTGAAACTGATTTTCAGATGAACCACTGGGTTACAGAAGATACTAGATAATGTAGTCTGCTGAAAAGCAAAGAAGTTTGGATTGGTGATTCGGAGGTTTTACTCGAGTTCCATGTTTTTTTTACTTTTTCCTGCTAAAACTGGTGTACTCTTGTGAAACTTTTGATTCTGGTAAAGTGATTGTTTTTCAATAAAAACTAGATAGTAGAGTTCCATCTAATATTATGCAATTATGTTGGAACACCAGTACTGAGATAATATGGTGGCTATAGCCAGAAGCAGTCAGAAAACAATGAAGAAAATTAAATCCACATGAAAAACAGACATCAGTATTAAAAGAAAAGTTAATTTCATCAGAATATTAGTCCAGGACTTTTAAAAACAAAGTCAGAAACAGCTCCCTGACAAATCTCTGTCAAATTTAATTGGCCTGTGACAAATAATTGAAATGACTTTATATGCTTAATTTTAAAAGTTTAAAATTGGCTTTACCTGTGTTCTTATCCTACAGTAAGAATGGCTTGCAAAATGGGAACCCTTAGAATTCACAAATCTGAAGAAAATGTGAAAATTTTGAAAAAGAGGGCAGTTAAGATTTTCTCTGCAGAAAGCAAATAAATATTATTTTAAAAAGAAAATTCAGCTATAATTCTCAAGCGTTATTTTGCTAACTGTGTAGTCTAAATGCAAGCAGTCAAGTATTAAACGTAGAGATTTTAGTCCTGCTATAAGTGTAAACCATAACGCAACCTCAGCTGTGGAATTACAAGTAATTACACTTTTGTGTACAAGTAACACAAAATCTACAGTATAATGGGAAAGGAAAAAATAACAGTAACGTGTCATGTAAATGAAATTTCCCCACAAAAGCAGTCTACCTTTTCATTTTATTTTCTTCTTCCTCCTTATACAGCTTTAATCCTCATTGCCTACGATTATCTAACTAAGGGCTTGTGACGATTTAGGGGATCTCTTTATGTAAAGCTTATGAATTCTGTTTTGATACTTGGGAATCTCTATATATAACTGTGTCAGGTTGAAAATTCTTTGCTAATTTAAAATCCACAAGAAGTGACAGGAGAAATTTTTGCTCCTGGCATACGATCAATAAAGAATTGTTAAACCTTGATAATATCCTATTCACATACAGTCCCTTGAAGCATGATGATGCTACCAGGTAGGCAAACCTGGTTTTATAGATGAGGTGAGGAGGTAATAAATAGGTGATAAATCATCCGTTCTACACAAATTTCATCACCTGATAAAGGAGCTACCTGACCAAGAAGATAAGGTAGCTGTAAGAGCAAGTGTCTCTTGCTTGGTGTTGTAGACTAAGTACATCTGGTAGTAAGTATTGGAGGGGGATGGTGGACTTGCAGGACTTTACCTATATTTGGGTTGGAAAATAAACGCAGAGAAATGCAAAGAGGCTCCTGCCTTTAACAGCTGTTATGAAACCCTTAAAATCTGAGAAGTTGCTTACCCCTGCTGTGAAGAAACTCCAAGGCCGGCGTACCGCAAGTTTAATCAAACGGTATTTGAAGAAATCAGCACTGCCCCTCAGAAGAGAGGGCAGTAAAGCCCCGTGCCAAGATTGGCGCCGGAGGACTGGGGAAGGAGTGGGTGTTGCTGCTTCAGCAGACCAAAGGAGGCTCACATGCACACCAGTTGTGTATTGCGTGGAGAAACCTGGCTCTAGCAACTGGCAAGTGGCCGAACAGTTGTTTTTACCAAGGCGGGGGGGTGGGACGGTTGGATACTTTTGTGCAAACGAGCCCTGTCCTGCTAAGGTGATCGCGGCCACATGGATGCTCAGCGGCCCTTCTGCCGTCAGGGATTCTCGCGCTGCCCGGCTCACCCGCTCCGTGCTTGGCAGCGGGCAGCTCGGGGCTCTGGGGCCCTGCTCCACGGCCAAGGCACCTGGCGGGCCGCTGGCAGCGAGAAGACAAGCGAGGGGTGCATCTCCCGGCCGCGGCCTGTTTCCCGCTGAACTGGGGAATCCCCCCGGCGTTCAGCTGAGCAGTGGCTGAAATCCGCTTCGTGGCGTGGAGCCTTTGCAACTTCCCACGGTCACTTCACCCCTCCCCGCCCGCCGCCCGCCCGGGTCGCGGGCGAGTACTGCGGCCAGCGGGCTGAGGGCGCGCGTGCCGCGCCCGCGCCCGTTGAGTCCTCATGGTTCCCCGCGCGGGAGGCGCGTGGGGCGGCTCGCGCCGGCCGGGGAGCCAGAGGTGCCGGCGGGGAGATCGCCCGGTCACCTGCCCAGAGGACTCCCCCCTCCCTCAGACCTGGCAGGGCACGGGCAGCCGCGGCGAGCCGGGCGCTCGGCGCAACCTCCCTTCCCCTCCCCTCCCCTCCCCTCCCCTCCCTCCGCGCCGGCGGAGCCCTGCGCCGGGGGGTGAGCTCCGGCAGAAGGGGCGCTCCCGTGCGCCCTGCCTCTCCCCAGCCCCCGCTCCCCTCCGCGTGCCTCCTCCCCTGGTCACTGGGACTGATGAATTAATCATGATGGGGCTGCTGTTAATGCATTTATGTGGAGCGGGCTGTGCCACCGGCTTGAGGCGTAGCGCGGCGGGGTGAGGGAGCGAGGAGAGCGCCGGTCCCTCCGCTCCGCTCCGCTCCGCTCCGCTCCGCTCCGGCGCGGAACCGCCGCCGCCAGCCGCGCGGAGCCGAGGCCGCGGCCGCACCGCTCTCCATGGCTCCGGAGGAGGTAATGGGAGTCGGCACTCGCTCCCCTTTTCCTCGGCAGTCGGGGAAGGGGCAGGACCGGGGGGTGCGGGGTGTGGAGGGGGCACGGCCGCGCTGGCAGGGCAGTTTTAACTTGCCGGGAGGGGGAGAGAAATGCGCCTGCTAGCGCGGGGGAGGTTCGCCTCGCGTCCTCGAGGTTCCCCCCCAAAATCCTGCCCGTGGTTTAAAAATTGCTCTCTTGGCATAATTGTGCGGGAGCCAGGCTCACTTTTATCGCCGCTGACGCTGTCAAAAGCGTGGTGGCTTCAGCCGTAACAACAGTGAGCCCCCTCCCTCCGCCGGGCTGCCGGGTCACCCGCCCTGTGTGAGAAATTAAACGCTGATAATCCATTAGCTTCATCTTCCCCTTACGCGAGAGTGATGAAGACTTGCTAATTAATTTACATACGAAGGAATGGTCTCTGAAGGAAGGAAAAAATACCCCGTTGCACCTGCTCCGCCGAGACTTGTCATCTGAATCTGGAGGAGAGCTATAAATCATGTAAAGTGTTCGCGGTGGAGTCGGCTTCTGCGAGCTGTAGGATTATGTATCCAAATGCTGAATTTATATTTCCCACTAGGAAAAGACTGAAACTCAGGTCAGATATAAACTACATCATTTCATTTAAAACTAAGCTGTAGTTATTTATTTTAATTCTAGAGGGGATTTTTCTTCTCTCCTGATTAAATAGAACGTACTATTAGAGCATGTAGTAATGATTTACACATTGTAGCCTGAAATCTCTTGCAGAGTTGGAAGTGGTTGACAGTATAAGGATGATGCTTTAGAATCATGTATGTCTTATTATTTTTGCTACACGTGGAAAGACTGAGAATAACCAGGCTGTTAAATTTTACTTTCAGCTTTTAGTCTGTACAAAACCATATTTTTTGAGATACAGAATGGAGAAAACTTGGACTAGGGAGACTACAACTTCCATTGAAAATGTTGATTTTCTCAACTACAGCAACTAAAATCTGTGTGATGTCTGCTTTGATTATTTCCATCCTTTGAAAAAAACTTTTAAAATGTGATAGGCTACTTCCAAGAATTTCGCTTACTGCCTCTAAGGCAGTACTGTAATAGTTCTTGACACTTGCCTGTTAAATGAGCTGAACTGGGGAGAACTACTCTTCAGTAAGATGTTTTTGTTTAGGGATATTTATTCCTGTGGCAAATATTTCTTCATGAAATAGGAAATGAGGGGTTTAGGCTGATAAGATCATGGTTTCATATTGTAGAAATTATTAATAATTTAGTTTTATGACATCAGTGAATTTTGATTATATTTGACTAGGTTTGTTGGTGGCAAAACTACACCAAGGTTCTGTCATTTCAGATGGAACTAATTTAGATTGGGGTTAATTGCTTTAGTAGCCTAACATTTTTGATAATACTGTAAATGGCAAATATTATTAAGTTATTATTTTGTTCCAATTATGTAAAAATATTGCTTTCTGATTAAAAAGATGTTGTGTGTTATAGATGGAGCCTGTACATTGCATTGTCATGTCATCAGAATGAGGGAATTAAGGAGTTTGTGTTCTTCAACAGCACATGTGATTTGCAAGTTTCTTAAGTTGTGAGCTTATTGTAAAAGTGTGTGTATGTGTGTGGCAAAAGAGGGCTATACTAGTAAAATAAGCTAATAATAACCCATAAATCTATGAGGTAAGCAAGAGCATATGAGCTAGGCTAACCACTCAGTATGCTTACTTTGAAAACAAGGCGTGTATGCATATCACTGTTTCACAACAAAATAAGGGAGCCAAAAATAAGCACAAGCCGGAAATAAGAAGACCAAAATTTAAAAGGAGACTAGTCAGAGGGGAAGAAACATTTTGAAATGGAGCCTTTCTGTCAAATCCAAGACTGCATGTCATTGTTGAACTAAATCATACTCTCCTATCCAGCAGTTTATGACATTTAAGGGGGAAGCCTCAGTCTAGTCTATATCAAACCAATTAAAAGAGATTCTGTTGTTGAGGATTTTGTTTATCACAGAAAAAGAGATGGTAGAGGTCAAACGACGGTCAATGAAAGTGGACTTCATCTTTGAACTGGGAACAGGACAGCAATATGTTTTCTTCTCTGATTCTTCTATTTCTAACTGGAAATGCTATGCTGAACAACAGTCCCCGAAGTGGTCAAAGTATATTAAGTGGTGGACGTTTATTGCTCTGAGATAGCATTTTAATAGAAATACATTTTCTGTGTAACTGGCATTTTGCTGGCCAGTGCTTTGGCTATGTAGGTCATACGTGAATAACATGGAAGTTCTGAAAAATTAGGTGTTTGAACAATTTCTGTCATTGCTTAAGTTTCAATCCAGTGTACATTTTAAAGTGAAATTATGTTTGGCTGCCGAAGTGTGGATCAAGTTACACTGGAAAAGCATTTGCTTCTTTTCTAATCTAAAATGAAAAAATCATTTGTCAGCCAGAAGGATGTAGGGAAATGTGTTTACAGTCTTTATTGTGCGTACAATAATGACTTGATTGTATTTGATACAATGGATTGTGGGCTTGGTGACTTCAGTGAATGAGAGACCCTCCTACCTTTTCAACATTTGCAACAGGTTGAGCATGCTTTTTGTATCATGAAACCATAGTGCTGCGTGTTTCTTGATGGATGTAGCTTTGAAAGGAGCTGAATCGAGAAAAGGTAGCTGTCTGCAACATTGCTTAATATTCTCTTAATGCTATACAAATGTCACGAGGAGTGCGGGTAGCTGTATGACCTAACAGAAATTTATGTGAAGTTTTCAGATAGCAACATCAATAGAGAAAGGATAGTGCCAGCATTTGAGGCGTGTATGCATGGAGTATGATCAAATTCCTTTTTTGGCTGTTGATATAGTAAGCAGGAATCCATTAAACTGGCAAGGAGGACAAATATTTGATGAAGACCTAAAGAGGCAATATCATTTCAGTATGTTTGCAATGCACTGCTCTGTTTAGTTGCTGATTAAATCTTTTGATCTCAAGGAGTGCTTTTGGTCATCTGCTTTGATGCAATATTCTATGAAAACATGTAAGCTAGAGGAGTAGGGGTTTAAGTCTTAAGACTGTTTTCTCTTAAAGATAAAAAAATCCATGTAGACCTCTCATAGCCCCAGTTGAACTTTAGTGGGAATAGTGGGAACAAAAAGACTGGGAAGGGGGGGAGCAGAATAGGGAGCAGTTCTTTACCATAGTAATTCAGGGTTGAAGAAAAGGCCTTTCTGAGTTAGGCAATAATCTTATCTAATCCCAGTCATAAAGTCATCACAGTCTACCTTAAAGCCAGTTAAGTACTTTGCCCTGTTGCTCTTTCTGGAAAGATATTTCAAAACCTCTCTCCTAATGCTTAGAACTTTCTTTGAACTTCCAGCCTAAATATATTCTTTGGTTCCTAATTTTTAATATCTCAATATTATTATTTAAAAACAACTCCTTCCTTGCTCTGTAGCCCTCAATAAATTATGAACATTGATCATGTGCCTTCCTCAGCTTTTATGTGCTAGGATCAAACAAGCAGAGCAAGCACCTTTTAGTCTGTCTAGTAAAACAGAATAAATGGGAAAATACAGAGCCTAGTAACTTGACTCTCCTGAATTCTGAACATACCTCACCTGCATCAAATACCTTGTACCTGAAGTGTTTCCTCAAAGTCTTGAATAATAGTGCTAATGCTCCACTTGGTCTACTGAAAATACTTTATCAGATATTGGTGAAGATCAGGTTTGTTTTGCAGGTATGCCAGGTTGGCTTAATCTTCTTGCAGTAAACTAGACATGGGTGTGTGATTTCTCTTTTCCTGTTGCTCTCAAATAATAAGACACCGTGTAATCACAGAAATTCTGCTATTTGTAATCATGTGGCTTTAAAGAGTTGCTAAATGTTTTCCCATTTCTAATATGCCTATCCCAATGGTCCTCCAATTTCTTGTGTAAGTTAGCAAAGCCTCCCCTGTATCAAGAGTGCTTCCTGTAGCCAGTTGTTACCAAAACACCTCTACTTTTTGCAGGTTCACAGATATGAAATAAGATGAGTCTCAAGGGGGATTTTAAATAAGTCCATTCAATATGTCACCGTTAGTCAGTTTTATATCCACTTAATTTTTGTTACACCCTATCTTTTCCAACTCAGTAAATAATTGCTGGTTGATACCATATCAAATTCTTTACTGAAATCTGGAGAGATTGGACTCTGGATTTCCTTTGCCTTAATACTTGCTTTTAAAAGTTAACTTATTTGTTCCAGACTAATATGTCTTTTTAAAGTTATGTTGAAATTATCCTGATTTTTTTTTTTTAAATTGTCCTCCCTATTGTTTTTTACCTTTTAATTGAAAAAAGAAAACCCCAACTTTTCATACATTGAAGTCAGGATAACGATTGCCTAGGTCACTTGCTTCTCTCTTCTTACACTTAAGCACCACGTTTTCTACTCTCCAATATACTCTCCACTTTGATCTAGCTTTTTTTTTGCTACTCATTTGCTACTCTGTTTAAAAGGAGTAGTACCCTACAGATTTCAGCTGATGATACTAGGTCCTTTGTAAATTCCCTACCCTGTGGCCAATCCATTAATAATCCAGGGAGGAAGGATAATTTAATAGCTCAAAAGCCATTGTGCCTTAGTCATTGAGAACTGGGGACTGATCCAAACCCTTTCTTTTTTTTTTTTTTTTAATATTTGGTTTAATTTCCTAGGTCACCTTTGTGTCCCTACTGCTTCTTTCTTTCCCCATTCTCCCCTTACAATTACTGTCCGTTCTGTTCAGCTGCTCAGATGGTGTTTTCTTGAGACTTAACAAAAAAACAGGGCAGAGGTGGAATATAGTGGGGATTTTCATGATGACATGGGCAACACTTGAAAATTGAATCATTGAATTAGTACTGAAAATGTACTATAGAAGTGGAAAGCAGTAATTGTGACTGCATAATTTAAAACTTACTTATGTTATTCTGTTAAACTGACTGACCTATGTTTGTGATGAGTAAATTTGTTGGAATGTTTTAAAGATGTTGTAATTCTCTAGATAGCACTTTAGGACGACAGCTAGTTCATGTGGCTCCACAGAAGAAAATTGTGTCTTGCTGCTGAAAGGGCTTTGAAGCCCTTCTCTCAGTTTTACATCCAAGTTTCCTTGACCTCAGAAGTGAAGAATCTCTCCAGGATTCTGTTTTTTGCTGCGGTGTCTTTCTTTCTTTTGTAGACCTTTCTTGTCTGTTAAAGCAGGTTCCTATTTTCAGTCTAGTCCTTATTTTTACTGGTATCTGTGAAACAAGTGACAGTTACCAGAGCTTAATCAGTCTTCCTGCTGCCTACAAAGTTTTGAATGGAAAATGTGGAACTGACCAGAATCTCTTGCTAATGTTGCAGCAGGACTGCACCTCTATCTGTAGCCTCAAAAAGCCATAACCCTTTCATGCATATTTAGAAGTTTAGCTTTTCTAATTATTAATGTAAGAATCTATTCTGTTCAAATATTGAAGAAATTTCTATAGAGGAAAAAATGCAGTTAAGGCCCCTTGGCTAAAACCGACAAATAGATTAGGAAATTTTTAAGCCTAGAGAAGAAAGGTAAGCCCTTCATGTTAATGAAATAGATGTTTCTAACTGAAATGTGAAGTAAGTGGAAAAGCTACTGAAGAGACACATGTGCTGCAATGGCTTGAATAACTTGAGCTGGAATAAGAATATGGATACATTTCATTAATTAAGTTAAAGTGTTGTTTTGAAACGACGGTATTTTGCATCAATCTTACTTTTATTGCATTTTGACATTGCAACTTTTTTTTTTAAACCTTTCACTAGTGTTCATTTTGCCTAATTCCTGAAGTGTAACAAAATTTCCATGGAAATAAGATGGTATAGTATTACTCTTACTTCATACTTAAAATTTTTAATTGTAGATAAGAAAGCAGAGTATGTCATGTAAGGGATACACTGAAAATTCAGGATAGGACATTAACATTATCATGCTAAATAGCAGTAGTTTGCCTTTATATATGTAATGGAGCTGCTTACACAAAAGATCAAATGGATATATAACCACAGAATCACAGAGCTGGAGAAGGTGGAGGGGACCCCTGAAGATCATCTAGTCCAATCCCCCTGCTCAAAACAGGGTCACCTAGAGCATGTTGCCAAGGGCTATCTCCAGTTGCGTTTTCAATATCTCCAAGGATGGATACTTTACAGCCTCATTAGGCAACGTGTTTCAGTGTTGGACAACCCTCACATGAAAAATGTTTTTTCTTGTGTTCAGATGGAATTTCTTTTATTTCTCTTTATGCCTTCTGCCTCTTGTCCTTTCACTGGATGCTAATGAGAAGAGTTTGTCTGTGTCTTCTATTCTCCCTCCCATCAGGTGTTTATACATACTGATAAGATCCCTCTTGAGCCTTCTCCAGGCTAAACAATGCCAACTCTTCCAGCTTCTCTTCATATGACAGATAGTCCAATCCCTGTATCATCTCTGTGGCCCTTTAATGGATGCACACCAGTATGTCCATGTCCTTCTTGTACTGGGAAGCCCACAACTGGACACAGTACTCCAGATGTGACCCCACTGGTGCTGAGGGGAAGGATCACTTCTCTCAGCCTGCTCGCAGTGCTTTTCCTAGTGCAGCTCGGGAGGGTGTTGGCCTTCATTGCCGCAAGGGCAATTTGCTGGCTCATGTTCAACTTCTTGTCCACCAGGACCCCCCAGATCCTTTTCTGCCCAATCTTTTCATCTGCTTTGTTCCTAGCCTTTTACTAGTGCACAGAGTTATTCCTCTCTGGGTGAGGAATGTGCATTTCCTTTTGCTGAACTTCATTTCTCCAGCCTGTTGAGGTCCTTCAGAATGGCAACACAATTGCTCCCAATTTCGTATGGTCTGCTAGCTTGCTGGGGGTGCACTCGGTACCATTATTCAGGTCATTAATGAAAATGTTAAACAGCATTGGCCCCAATATCAACCTTTGGGGTGCACCATTAGTAAGTGGCCTCCAGCTGAATTTTGTGGCACTGATCACAATCCTCTGAGCCCAGCAGTTCCACCAGTTTTCATTTCACCTCAGTTCCATACTTCATCAGTAATAATGTAGATTGCTGCTGCTGTGTGGCCAGGATAATTAACAGATAAAAATGTCTTTTCACCATCTTTCCTTGTTCTGGTTTAATAGCACTGGCACATGTGTGTACGCACACACTAATTGACAGTTGTCCTTTTGTCTATGTTTCAGTGGATGAGTGTGAATTACCTGTACCATGTGTTTGACACGGGGAAGATAGTATTATTTTACGTGTCACACAGACGCTACATTTTTTTTCATTAAATTTATTTCCCTTCCTCATTTTTAAGGGAGAAGGACCCTCTGGGCTTGATATAGTTATGGAGATTTTGAAACGTGTAGTCTTGAAATTGATTGTGAAATGGGGGTGAGTTAATCAGGCTATGGCTGAAATTCATGAAGCCTAAATGGCCTTTCATTCAGCTGAAGCAATTGTGTGTCTTATGTTAGAAAAATGCAAGGGCTTTTAAGTATATGCTTGCTTCAGATGGTGAAAAAACTTGAGAAAAATTGCATTTGTATTCCACATTTCCTCTTGCTGTGCCACACTCACCTGCTTTGCCAGCAGCAGCGAGCAGAAGAACTACCCTCACTGTAAGCAAAACTTAAGATTTCTAGGGTGATACTCAGTGCTCTGTTTAAGCTTGGTCTATGATCAAGCTGTTTTGTCTCAGGAAAACTTATTGCTTGAACAGAAGTCGTTTTCTGTTGGCTTATCAAGTCACCAGTGCATTTGCTTTTAGCTAAAAAGCTGTATTTTCTTTGCGTGTTTGTGCATAGAAGAGTGAGGAAAAGGAACCTTTTCATCAAATGAAGGCTTTCCATTTACAGAATACTGCAACTTAAAATACTGAAACTGCTGATTCTCTTTTTTTCTCCTCCTTGAAATGAAGACATGGTGTCTTAGGGACACAGCGATGAGCTAACTGTACTTTCAACTTAATACCTTGACACCGATTTTGAGAAACAATCTAGTCTTTGTAATTTGATTCTGGACTCACGTCCTGTAGGAACTCCATTAGAAAAATTGACGAATTTTACTTCTCTGTGTGATGCTAAGGCATCTCAGGATGCCTCCAGAATTTGGAGAGAAATGGCTCTTGCAGAAATAAACTGCAGTGAACAGGTGGGAATCGAAAAAGTGCTAATGGGCACGTGCGCAAGTCCGCAGCTCTAGCCTTTACCTTTATTTCCAAAATCAATATAAATGCATATGCTCATCATCTGAATTTCAGAAAAATAATTGCTTTTGTTTTTTCTTCTTTTTGCTGTTGACTAAAATTTCCTGTTAATGCTGTACATCTGTTTAACTTGGAAAGGCAGAGCAAATCCTTTTCAATTGGTGCTATAAAAGGTGCAGATATAGTTACTAGGTAAAATGTTACACATTACCTGCAGAACAATGGAGAAAATTATTTAATAGTTTTTCCCTACTATGATTCTTCAGAGTGCTAACCAACGATTTTGTGTATTACATTTAAGTCTCTGCAAGTAAAGTCTTACCTTTTTGTCATCTTAAAAAGTGTTTAAAGGGGAAAAGAGATGCCTAATTAAACATATAAACTGCAAACAGAAGACTTTCCTTTTTTTGCAGGGATTGACCATAGAAAATGTATTCTAAGATTGTATTTATTTACAATGGGATCTTAGTGGATATCTGAAAAAATTTGAAAGCCCAAAAGCAAGATAGTAGGGAGATAGATTGTGTTGATAAATGGCAAAATATCAGTTAGGAGAGATACTGTTTTTTCAGACATGAGTGAATAAAGTAATCCAAATATTGAGTGTAACTTTTTGGTTTCTGGATGGAGAAAAACTGGGCTGCATCTGTCCTTGTCATAATTTAGCATTTATATAGTGCTTACTAGGTACAAAACTCTTTATAGATATTAATGATCTTCATTACACCCTCTGAAGGAGGTAGGTGATCTTCTACAAATGAATGGTATAAGGCCAATATATTTTAGACCTTGAAATCTGATAGGAGTTTTAATTTTGATATAAATTTGTTTGAAGTGTATAAAGGGCAGACTATATCCCTCAGTATCCAAACTCAGCTCTTACAAGATATGCTTTCATTTTTAAGGAACAAAGATACAGGGTTTTGTTCTGAACATTTGAATAACATCACGTCTCTCTGATAATGGAGTCTAGTCAGATGTAGTTTTTCCTGAATTAATTTGTTGGCTACTATACAGAACAATTTTTTAAAGGTTCATACAGAATAGATCTTTAATTTACAAAGATTATGCCAGATTTAGCTTCCATTTTTATGGAAAGGTGGCTACACATGGAAAGAGGGAGCTTGTCTTTCCAGTCTCCACCCTCCTTGGTTGACAGACTTTCCCTCCAGCAATCAGTTGACAGCAATCAGTTTGAGGATTATTTCTGGAAGGAAAAGTTTTGCAGCTTTATTTCAACAGTAAGATTAAAAAGAAAGTAGCTGTCATCTGTTTCCTTGGCTTAACTAGTTAAAATCATAGCCATAAAAATGCCATATTACTCAACTAAACTGTTCTGTGCATTTTATACAGTAAGCAGACCTTATTAAATGAAAGACGGTCAAGCCTTGCAAACAAGTTTGTAACATAAAATGCAAAAAATTAAATTTTGACTGGAACTTCAGAATTTGTTATTTATTGTTTTTAGATAAAATAATTCTTTAAAATAAGCCTTACACATATATTGTAATGAAATATTTTATCTTGTGACCTTGCCATATATGAAGGAAACATAGATAATTTTCAGGATAAAAAAGTTCATGTCTTAGCCAGATTCTTGATCATCTTCCAGACTTGCCTCACATTAATTCCCACACAGCCGTTTTCTCATTGTACCATCTATAAAGGAAAGTACTGTCAAGTTTAAGATGGAAAATCATTTGCAATTGTCAACTTTGACACTTTCTAGTGATAGATTCCTAAGATAGAGCATGAAAATAAGCATTTAAGGTTTTTTTTTTTCTAGGTTGCAACAGTTGGACATCTTTTAGACCTAATCCCCAAACGTTAGGTTCTGTCAGTCTCAGAAAGATAAGATCCAACTCCGCTTCCTTTATATCACATGCTACCTTTAGTTTATTCTGTAAAAAAAAAAAAGCTCAATTTAGTTAGATGGTGTTTTGTTGGGGTTTTTTAATCTGTTTACTTAATTTACAGAATTTAATTTTGCAGCTTTGATTTTGTTCTATACTATTAAATGTTGAGTCTTCCAGTAGTTTTGGTAAGCTGTGCATCACTGATTTTCTGGCTGTGATATTTTTCCCTCTCCTCCTATAATAGATTAATGAAATATCCCTACAATGCATAGAGTTTTTTGTGCTTCTAGGGTTTTCTAAATTCAAAATCTGACATGTGCACTGGAGAATGAAGAAAAAGAAAAGGCTTGTTATTTTCATACTCTACTGCATTCTTATGTTAGCTCCAAGTTTCTGGATCGTAAAGATGCCTGCCTGTACACTGCAAAAAATCCTGAGAGTTTAGGCCTCTTTAGCAGGTACAGAGCTGAATGTTTTCACCCTTTTTTTAATCTCCCCCCCAAGAAAATTATGGAAGTTTAAGACATTTATTTAAATATTTGATGGCTGGCTTTTTATGCTTGTACTTTATCTCCTGTATCCTGATAGCATAAATAGTGCCAGTGATAGAAAACAGAAATTTGAAAACTAAATTTATCTTGAAAAGAGGACTGTTATGGTAATTACATATGGAGTTTTAGAAAATTAAAATAATATAAATCTTCACTAAAGAGTAGTTCCTCAAAGTCAGGTAAGCAGGAATTCAGAAGAGAGTATTGTATCTCTTTTCTTTTGAATCCTTGTGTGGTCATATGCACAGAATATTGTGCTTTAATACTCCAAGGAATTGTTCTACTTTGCTTCTATAATGAAGCAGTTTCCTTTAATCAAACGGAAGTTAATAGAAATACACAAGCATTGAACATAGCTCTATATTGCCCGCTGGGAGGTATTTAAATTTGTACTAGCTTGCACTAGAAGGAAATGCTGTTAAAGTGTTTTGTTTTGTTTCTGTAAAAACTCTAATATTCAGTGTGTAAAATTTCCATTTAAAAAAAAATCAGATAATATCATATATACTGATTAAGGCAATTAACTGTTTGGCCAATTGTAGAATAATACTATACATGTTTTAACATGTTATTCCTCTACAAGTTGATCATATTACTTTATACTGTACATAAAGAAATATGGGCTGCTCTGCTGTTTCTACTTTACTTTTTGTGATCCTAGGGTATTCTCATTTATTAAATGGAAACAATCATTTGTGTATATATATGTGAGGAAGGAATGGTCTTAAATTGCAAGTATTTGTTTTGATGGAGATGATTTTACATTTATCTAGAAAAGATTCGTTGCTAAAAAAGTTCAGAAAAAGAAGAATGTTAGGATTGCAGAGTAATTTTTAAAAATTATTAATCTAAAAATACCAATTGTCTCTGCATATAACTTATTATATGTGCATTAGTATTTTGACACAGTCTCTGCCTGTGCAGTCACATGCTGTTGATCCTGGTTCTATGAAATGTGTTCATTGTGCAGAGTTAATAATAGCAACAGATACGTTATAATTTTTTTATTTGTAGATTTTAATGAAGATAATAAGATTATAACGATGTTTATTTTTACAATCTTATTATAATCTTATTTTTTTAAACAGATGGAGCAACCAAAGCATACATAGTGAGTTGTTATATAGGAAGCTTTGGGGAAGACTCAGAATTAAGTTTTGGTTTTGTAGCTATTGAATGAGAGATGTTCAATATGGGTCTTCACTGAATAGCATGCCTCATGTACCGTGGTTTAAATCTACTGCAGTGTGTAATTGAGGTGAGCTTGGTTTTACCAGTTAAAAATGTACTTACATAAGGCACGAAGGAATTTTAGGTATCAGAGTAGGATCGGTCAGAAACTTTTGGAGGGAATGTGTCTGTTGACACACTACTTCAGCTTAATATTTCATGAGAAAATATTAATTCTGTCTAATAGAATTACTGTCTTTCCTACTCTTAACTGACTTTAAGCGAACTACAGGTCCCAGCAATCCCAGTCGTAAGACACGCTGGCAGCAGCAAATCTGTATAGCTAGGGGAGTTTGTTTCACCTAACTTAATGGAAAATCTTTTTTCTTTTAACAAAGAGCTTGGGGAAAACTTCTTTCTCCTTCTCCAAATTATCTAAGAAATTTTTCTTCTTAAGTGGAATACTTTCTTGTACTACTGAAGCTTCAGAATTCCTCAGAACATGGATTCTACCTTCCAGTTAGCTAAGCATCCAAGAATAAAATACCTTCATCTTGACCTCTTAATGTCTTAACTTATTCTAATTTTGATGCTGAGTAAGTACCTACCTAGCTTTAATACATTCCTGTTTAATGTGGGATGGCTCTGAAAAGTGAATATTGAATATTGCCATCTAATTTGTAAGGTCATAAGGAAAATAATTTTGATGCTGAGTAAATACCTACTTAGCTTTAATACATTCCTGTTTAATGTGGGATGGCTCTGAAAAGTGAATATTGAATATTGCCATCTAATTTGTAAGGTCATAAGGAAAATATTTTGCCTATTTGAAGTTTTCTTAAATTGGCCCCTTTTTATTTAATGTCAAGGGAATGAGTTTAGGAAGACTGAGTGAGATGGGAAGGGCTATAAGTGGTTTTCCCCCAAAATAACGAGACAATCCTTTCCAAGGCCCATTCAGTGTTATTCACAGAGGTATGGCAGAAGAAGGTCCCACCCATCTTTTTGCTGATGATAAGGTTTTTCTTCCTCACATTAATATATAATGCAGATAATTTTTTAGAAGATGCTTTATTCTGTGTTGAGGAGGGAGGAACATTCAGTGTAATTTAGTCATGTTGTCTTTTTAGTTACAGTTTTTACATTTCTTATAAGTTCTGATTTCTTGTTCATTTGTCTGTTTCCTGTTATCTGTCGTTAAGTGTAATCAATATCTAGTGCAGACTTCTTTTTATGCTGTCTATTTTTTCAGATTTTTTTCCTTTAAGTCTGTGGTTCCCTTGACACATATTTACGCTTTCTTTTTCTAGCTTCTCTGTTTTTTTTCTTTTCTTTTCTTTTTTTTTTTGTGGTGGGTTTTCTGTTTTAATTTTTTAATTTTATTTTCCTCACACTTGCTTTCCAGTTCTGTGTTTGCTCTCTGCTTGTCATTCTTCAGCATCTTCCAACCTCCCGGATCTGTTTTTATGAGTTCTGAAATGAAACCTCAAACCCTGTTGAACTGCAGGTTTGATTAGTGCTGCTTGGGATGGAATTTTCTTCTGGAATGTTTCTCAGTAGATGACACCAGTTTGTCAAAACTCTACCTGTTCATCTGTATTTTGACAAAATCAATAATTCAGTGGTTTAGGTGCTAACCTGGTGTTTGGATGGCAGCAAATTGGGTAGAATCAGGGCTTTGTCTTGCCACATTTTGCTTATATGTTGCACTGGGTAAATGATTCTCTTTTTTTTTTTTTTTTTTGCCATTTAATATTGAGAAACTTGTCTTTATTATGATGCAGCAGAAACTGTCTGTAGAGTATAGCATCATGCAAAGTGAAATCGTTTCACAAAATGAGTGAGGAATGGACCTCGTTTTCCTGATTTTCCCCTGATTTTCCTCCAGCATCTGAAAATGGATGGGCAGGTATAGTGGAAGATTTATGTTCAGATCATTCCAGGCAATACAATTGTTCTTGGTTTCCCATTGTCTCCTGAATGCCTCCTCTGACAGTTGAAGAAGAATGGTGATGTTGGCAATACCCAAAAAGCAAGGAGAGCTGTGCTAATGTGTGCCAAAGCATCTGAGAGAGAAGGCTGTGTCGTGTCTGGTTCCTGTGAGTTCCTTGGACAAATGGAGTTGCAATGGCAGAGCTGGAAATTCTCTGATTTGCTGTAGTGCACTATTTGGGGAAAAGACCTGGGAAGTATTTAGATGGCAATAAAGCTGTCTAGTAGAATACGCTTGAGTGAAGTAAAGAAGTAGAGATCTGAATGTCCAATAGCGCTACTACCAGCATCGTCTCAGAACTGGCTGGTAACTTTGGATGCTCTCAGTTTTGTGCTACCAAATGGTATATTTAAAAAAAATTATTTATGGAGAATTATTTATGGAGAATTATTTATGTTTCTGAAAGTTAGATTGACTTTAAAGGAGTCAATTTTTCAAATTCTGGCTTCATACTTAAAGAATCTAGTCCTATATATTCATGTACTTTAATATATGTTCACAATGCTTTTTCATAGGCTTGCTTACAAGTAAACAGAACAAACTGCTTTACTCTAATGATGTTTTTCCTCTTGTTTTTCACTGAAGGCAGGTAATAGACCTTCTTTACATTAGTAATTGAAACACAGTGGTCTTTAATTGTTAGATTTCACCAGACACTTTAGTACAAGTACTTGCAAACATAACATTAATTCTGCTGAAATCCATAGAGCTGTATGTGGTTGAAGTTACAGTTGATTAAATTGAGCTTGCATTGAGTACTTTGAGAGGGGTGTTTGTTTAATATTGGAATACACTCCGTATATTCAATTAATAGTTAAATGAGACAAACATTTTTAAAAAAAGCCCATGGCATATCAAATCTTGAAAAGGACCTCAGCAGAAGAAAAGCGATATATTAAAATTTATTTTTTCAGATTAAAAATGTTTTAAGGAGTTGGCATAGGGAAAAGTTTTAATTACTTTTATGTGATATTTGGATTGTGGTATTGAAAGAAAGGCTTCCAACTTTGCAAATGATTCTAAATTGGGAGAAACAATACAGTCACATTTTGTACAAAATAACTTAGATTAGTTAAGTATTCAGGCTAATAACTGTCAGATGTAGTTAAATGCAGATATGTAATATTACTCTGAGGCAAGATTAAAATGGAGGGTATCTACTAAATGGAAAAATCTTGGAGCGTGCTGCCCAGCAGAGAGGTAGAAGGACCTGTTAGAAGAATACCTGGTGTATAAAGCACTGTTTCAGTACAGCTGTACTCTGGCTGGGGAAAAAGAAAAGGGAGAGTTGCATACATAAATAAGTTGAAGTCATAGAAGTTTGTTAACTCATATATACATGGGAGCATTCAAAGTTAAACTGAACTAAACATTTTTATTTAAATCATATTAAGTCAATAGATATATAACACTTCCTCCTTGTCTCCATTCAGGCCATTTTATTTTTGAGAAATATGTGTTCACATGCATCAATGTATTTTATATTTAATTTGGTTTAATATTCCTGAATTTTCTTATATTGATATGACCTCAGATCCTATCTGGCAAATTAAGGTGTACTGTGTGCGTTTGTCTGAGGATAGTTACTTCATGTGCTCAAGTCATAGATTCACGGTATCTCCCAGTGAAAATGCAGACAGGTTAAAAATACTGTTGTACCTTCTTGCCAAATAGCAGACTTAACCTGCTGCATGTGAAACTGTAATTTTGAAGAGGATAGTAGAAAGTAAATAGAATATAATAAAAGGTTTGATGTACTGTTCTTTCTGGGGGCAGCAAAGAATATGAAAAATGTTGAACAATAGGGTTGAAAGATAAATGTCTGTGTTTTAATGGAGTCTAGGTAAAAGGAATGTCTGGGATTAATCTGGTGATAAATTACGTTCTATGCTACTCTCATAGTCTGTGCTCATTGGACTTGTTAATATGTGGTAATCCCGTTTCTCCATATGACACCAGTATAAAAGAGGACTGTCTTTGCCTGCAGAGCCCAGTGCCATCCACTTTCCTGCCTGCCTCTCTTACAGACCAAAAAGTGATTGTACGTTGAGCTCCATTTCTAAGTATGGCATTCTTTGCTCTTCATCAGATTCTGCATTTGGCGCAGAAAACGCGAGAACTGAGAGTCTGTTTAGCATCTACTGGGCTTGACTTTATTGGTGAATCAAAAAGATGGGGCTCAGATTGGCTGTCAGTGAAAAAGCTGAGCTTTCTGCTGTGAATAATCAACAGTTGGCCAGCAGTTGTGTGTGGAAGGGCTTAACTGTAGAGCCTTGTTGTGGAAAGCTAGTGTTTTATCATCCATATAATTGATGTCTGAAATCCATCTGCAGCCATGTGTCGACAGATAGCTGAGGTTAGAAATTAACAGTCTCTAGCAGTGATAGCCAATTCCTGGAGGAAAATGTAGATGCTGTAAGAATGTGATAATGCTACAGTGCAGATGTTGAACCAGCATTAGAAGTCGGGGAAAGGACAGAGCCTTAAGCCAAGGTTTTAGTCCCAGAACCTTGGCCAAATTCTGTCTGCCTACCCTGACTGTCTTACTATGAGGATCGTGTAGGATGAAGAAAAGAAATTGTAAAATGTCCATGGTGCAAAGGAGCAATTCTAACTCTGGCATTATAAAAACTGGGACACCCAAAATTAACCTTGTGAAGTTAATCTTGCATGCCGCATTCAGTTCTTTAACATTAGAAAGTGGGGTTTTTTGGCTGTGGCAGATGCTCATCTTTTTCCTGCTCTTCATTTGTGGTCATCTTAAATGAATTCTGTGTTCAGTCATTCCTGAGGCTAGTGTAAGGAAATAACATCTGTTTGGCTTGAAATTCTTGCTATTTGCTTTTAAGTAAAGTAGCCAGTTCCCTTTTATCCCTCTCTCTTTTTGTTTTTTTTTTTTTCCCAAGCATTGTGAATGTTTTTTTTTTTGTGGAAGACAACCTGCAAGCCCTAAATGTCACCCTGCAGTTCTAATTCTTAAATTGAAACCTTTATTTTTAGGTTTTTATATATCATCTCAGCATATATGCTGTCTTTCCCCTCTGTTTGTCAGAAAGATTAATGTGAGAGTAGACTATTAGCATAGCATGGCACAGGATTGTATTAGCTAGTTCTTGTCTCTCTAGAAAGAGATGTTTGTATGTTTTCTTTGAATTTGATGACAGTAAGAACAGGATCCCACTAAAGGAAAAAAATATCTCTTTGGAAAGCTAACAAAGGAACAATTCCATATAACAGAAGCATCACAGAAGCGTGGTCATAGTTTTCGTTGCTTGCACCTTTAGAGTAAAAAGCAGAAACGGATCCAGTCATTTAGTGGGATTCTTGGATACTACAATCGCAGCAGTTGAGAGTAGTTGCGTAAGTGGACAAACAGGAAAATAGTAAAAGCACTTTAGCATTTAAGTGTATATACCAATTGAATTCTTCTCTGAAGAACCATGAGGTCACTATTTTTCACACTTAGGTAGGATAACAGAATACTTTAAACTCTATTTGTAACAATGCTAACTGAAGCTGGCGAGACACTGCTTTTCATTTAAGCAGCACCAAAACAAAGGTATGTCACTCAGTAAAATAACAGTATATGTAGCTGAGGGGTTTTGCTGAATAATTCTTAGGAGAAATGAGGAAATGACAGAAAAGTGAAAATGAGCCAAATGCTCATGACCTTGCGTAAACGACTATTTGAAGTGTGAATTCAGACACTGCTTTGTGAGAGCTCTTTAGATGGAATGGTAGATCAAGGTGAGTAGTGAGGAACACAAAACAATTGCCTGCTTGTATTTTGTTGTGCTAAGAAAAGTGGAACTTAAACACTCTCTGTAAATAACCAAGATTGCATCAGACACCAAGTTCCATCATCTGTTTCTTTCCTTAATTGGAAGAAACCTTGAGAACACTGTAATTTTATGTAGCTGTTTAGGTCAGCTGTAGTCGAGCTGATCCCACTTTTAGCAAGAATTAATTATTTTCCTGCTAAAATAATCAAGATAAGAATGGAAAAAACAAGTTCATCATGTTTTAACGCATTCCATCTCTGATCTGAGTAATTGTCCCAAGGGATCTCTAGAGAACTTCAGTTTTCTCTTTTTTTTTTTTTTTAGAGCACCAGGAGCACTTTAGTTTGTTGGGGAAGTTGTTATTAAATCTGCACAGTGCACTCTAACTCACTTTTGAAAGACTTGCACCTGTTTCCATTGAAATGTCAGAGAAGCCAGCCTGGGTATTGGATGAGGAAAGACTGAAGGTGCCTCTTGCATCTGACTTGCTACAGAACTGCTCAGTAACAAGAATTATAATTGTCCCAAAAAACCCTAGTCATACTGAAACTGGGAACAGATTAATTCTTCCAGAATAGGATGTTGGTTTTTATGTTGTTTTGTAAATGTAGATAATTTTGAAGCTGTGGGTAATACAGTCTTTTATCTAGGCTGGCTTAAAAGTATGTGAGTCTGTAATCTACAGCATAGGTAATGTGCAAGATAATGATGTGTGTCTACTAAAAGTGTTGTTTCCTGTACCATTTTGACTCTTACTGTATGTGTGGGTACTTAAAACTTGTTACAGCATTAGCATTTAACATCTATTTCTCTTACTTACCTCTATTTTAAGACCCTTTTTCCTATTCCCATACAGTTCTTACAAGAGTGTGTTATTTGTGTTCATATTGTGTGTATTTCCAGAACATAGATATTGGGTGTTTTGGTTAGATTTTTTTGGTTAGATACTTTTGGTTTAATTTTTTTTACAAAAATTCAGGTTGGAATAGACCTCAGGAGGTTTTCTTGGTCCAGCCCTTTGCTCAAAATGTCTGAGGACAGACACTGTACCACCCCTTGGGACAACCTGTTCCAACGCCTAACCGTCCTCATAGTGAAAAGGTTTTTCCTTATATGCAGTCAGAATGTCTCATGTTTCAGCTTACATCTCTTGTCTTGTGTTCTCCCACTATGCAACACTGTGAAGAGCCTGGCTCCACTGTTGTGATGACCTCCTTGTAGACAAGCTTCTTTGTGGTTTATAGTAGCATTATAGATGTTTAAGTACTCTGCCTCACTTAGAAGATTGGCTTTCTTTTTTGTGGTTCTGATACCAAAAAGATATTGGAGGCAATTCATTGTATGTGTCTAATCTTCTCTTTCATAGATGTGGGTGCTTGAAGAGAAGGCTCAGGGAGACGTATCAGTGTTTATAAGTATCTGATTGGAAAGTGCAAAGAAGATAAACCCATACTCTTCTCAGTGGTGCCCAGTGGCAGAATAAGAGACAATGGGCGTAAACTGAAACATATGCATTCCATTTGAACATAAGAAAACATA
Organism: Calonectris borealis; assembly: GCF_964195595.1. Taxonomy (NCBI): domain Eukaryota; kingdom Metazoa; phylum Chordata; class Aves; order Procellariiformes; family Procellariidae; genus Calonectris; species Calonectris borealis. The sequence goes on from NC_134318.1 coordinate 27,183,855, forward strand.
AGTTTTTTACTGTGAGGGAGGTCTGGAGTGGGAGTTTTGGGGTTTGTTTTTTTTAATTATTTGGAAATAATCTCAAATAATCTCATATAGATATGTTTTACATGATGATAAAGACATGAGATGCAAGTTAATGGAAGCCAACTGAACAATAGCTAAAATACTGTTGGAAGAAAACAATTTTTTTAACCATATGTTCTTAATTAATTGCCTTTTATTCAGAAGCATATATCTGTTGAAATGAGAATAAAAGATCTTGATGTTCTTATTTCCTTCTGTGAATGCACTAGGTCTAATTACTTCAGTAATGTTAAGCATTTCAGTAAAACTTGTGGGTTATGCTCCAATCAGTTCCTATTGTTCCAATAGGAAAAAAAGTAAAGTATTATGAGTCATCGTATAACCAAAAATTATTCTTGTTTTTTGATTATGTATCTCTCAGATTTTATAAGCAAGTAAGGCAAATTAGAAATTTATTCTGTTAGGTGTAGAAACCAAAACAGACTTTTTTAAAGATAACTATTCAATTTCAGCTTGAACTAAATTTTCCACAGAATAAAGTAATTCGAAAATGCACTTGGTTTTTTAGAAGCATTTTAAGATTTATGGCTTGTAACTGAAGATATTCAGAATTACAGATTAATTACTAAATTACAAAAATAGTGTATATTGAGGGATTGCCAAACATTTCTAAGCTGGTGTTTAAGTCCTTTATTTCCAGATAAGTGTATCCTGAAGTATCAACATTCTGTGCTACTATTGCTACTGTGATTCAGCACTAACGCACTAATTCATCTAGAAGGAGCACTTCTGGAAGATGGTCTGACTGGAGCCAGTGCTTTTGTTGCTCATAGATCATCCCTCCATGCTACCTTGAATAGCCAGAACTCAAGCACAGAATGTGTCACCTGTGTTAAGACTCCTGTGCAAAACAAAGCATGAGATGTAAAGGAAATAAACTACAGTGTAATAGTAAGCATCAGAATTAAAACTTCTGACCACAGGGAAGATGTTTGTACTGTTTCACTCTGTGCACAAACAGTAGATGTCAACAGAGAGTAAGGTGTAGAGAAGTTAGTCTTTTTTCCCCAAAAAGTTATTCCTACTGCATTTGGTGGTTTTAGTTGTTTCTTAGTTGACTTGATCATCAGAATTCATTGTGGACATCTTATACAGAAATTGAATCAACTTTGTGCTTTATTACTTGTGTCCAGTGTTGCCTGCACTCAAAAAGAAGAGTCTGTTGCTAATGTCAATTGGAAAAGCCTATTTTGCCATTGCTAACAGAGTCTCTGGTCAGATCATAGGATGAGATTAGGGTCTTGGGCAAAATCCTGACATTACTACAAAACCCAACATTCACCATTGGCACAAATCCTGATTATTTTGTCAACCTAAGGAACTCACTCAGAAGCTTAGGAAGAAAAAGTCCTGTGATACAACAGATGTGATAGAGAACTCGAAGTAATAATTGATGCAAATCATAGAATAGTTTGGGTTGGATGGGACCTGTAAAGGTCAGCTAGTCTAACCTCCCTGCAGTGAGCAGGGGTATCTTCCACTATATCAGGTTGCTCAGAGCCCTGTCCAACCTGACCTTGAGTGTTTCCAGGGATGGGGCATCTACCACCTCTCTGGGCAACCTGTTCCAGTGTTTCACCACCCTCATCATAAAAAATTTCTTCCTTATGTCTAGTCTGAATCTACCCTCTTGTAGTTTAAAACCATTACCCCTTGTCCTGTCGCAATAGGCCCTACTAAAATGAAGTAGTGCTTTTCAGAGTGGGAAACACAGTGATGTTGCAAGAGAGACTAATAGTTGCGTGAGACACAGGCAACACTAGGAAATCTTGGCAGCAATCACAGCAGGCTGAGATTTCTAGACCCAAGGTAGGATTCAGAAAAATAATCAGCTTTTTGCTGCCTTAATGAAATAATATTGATATCTTAAATCCATCAGAACCTCAGAGCTGAACTGAAGACTGTTTAGTTATGGGTTATTTCTGTATGTCTCAAAGCTTATTTGGGAAAGTAAACTTGGGGAGTTGTATCTCATACTAGAATAATTTGGAGCTGATGATGCCAAGGACCATATTTAGGTAATGTTGATCCATTAGAATTTAGAATGTTAAAGCCAACAAGTCAGAGGTAACTGTTTCCATCATGTGATTACACAAATATCGCTCTTTGTGCTCTGTAATTTTGGCACCTAATAAAGCTAAAATTAGGAGTCTAGGCTCTCCAAAGTCAGTGGTGGCTTCAGAGACCGATTCAACTGTCTAAGATAGGAACACTGTCTGCCTTGATTGCATAGAGGATCCTCATTTCATGCAAACTTAAATACTTAAAGAACAACTCTTCAATTAAATTATGGATCTAGGGAGAAGGGAACATTCCTTCTATCCCCATCTATACCTGTCTCCTCCTTACAAAGGAGCTCTCTGCCCTCGCAGAACCTGGGAAGGGGAGCAGTTTTCAATAGAATGTGCTTCTGGTTTTTGGTTTTGTTTTTTTTCTTTTAAATGCAATTTTTTTTTTCCCTCTCACAGACTTACTTGAAGACTGCCTCTTGTCCTAGTAGATAGAACTTTTGAGTATGAGATTGAAAGATTTTCAACCCTGTGCCACCTGTTAGCTATTATCATCTAACAAGTCTAAAATGTTTTAACTGATCAAAATGGAAAGAAAGAATCAGTGTAAATACTTTTTTTTTTTTTTAACCGGCAACCATTCCATATTATTATCTGGCTAGTTGACGTATATAGAAAGTATGTTGCATGTCAGTAGTGACATGTCCTAAGGCAAAGCTCTGTGGAAGAAATACTCCTTGAGATTAGACTTTTTCTGCCTGGAGATCACTTCCTCACCTCTGAAGTAGTCCTAGGGAAACTAAGCAAATCAATATAAATGCAGAGACAGCAGAGAGAAAACCTTACACTGAGATTTTCCTATCATAGCATGTCTGCCATGTAAGTTTTCACACAAAGATTGGCAAGCTTCTACTTTTACATTAGGAATTATGTCTCCAGTAGATTGGATGGCAGGGTTTTATGAGGACTTTATTTGTGGGAATAGTGAAAACTAGAAACAAAAACTTCCTTTCAGAAGCTAAACCTCTAATCCTTGATTACTTGGCTAGGAAAGTGACAATTAATCCACTGGTACCATTAAGAATTATATCTCTGTTCTGGTTTTCATTTTCTCCTTGGGTAACAAAACCCAAAGCATTTAGTATGCTTGTCATATATCCCTCCTGTGCCAAAGTAGCAATATTAAGACAGCTCCCATGGGAGCAGACTGTTTTGCCAAATCTTTTACATAGATTCAAAACTTCTCAGTAGCCATAGTATTCTTTAGGTTTTTTGGTGTGTTTTTTTTTTTTTTTGAGATGAACTCCTGTGTATGTTTAGCACCCAAGGATATCTAGGTGGACTTCACATTGTCTTGACTGGGAGTAAGCAACACCTTCCAAAATTAATTTTTTTTTTTTGCAGTTGTGCACAAAGTTAAGCCAACTGCTTAGAGAAACTATCTCTATAATAATACTCTTCAGTTTTACTGGAATTTCTGAAAATGAGGTATTATACAGCCTAGATTATATTTCAGCTATAAAACTCATGGTTAGAAGGATCTAACTTTTGGGGTTTAGTCACTTAAAGGGGTATCAGAATCTGTATCTGTAGTGGAGTGATTTGATAAAGGTGTTTTTGCAAAAAAAAAAGTATAAACAATCTTTGAATAAGAACAAATCTGGCTCAGAAGCATTTCTGGTACTATTAAGTTTCCTCTTTCAGCATGAAAAAGATAATCATGCTCTGAGATAGAAGAATCTTGCCTTTGGATTTTAGAAACGTATTTTAGGTGAAAGTGAATTTGGTGAAAGTAAATTTTCATTGTTCTCTTATTATTTATCTATGATGACTCTGTGTTAGGTAAGGTGTTTTCCTGTATTGATAAGCTTTGTTAGGAAATCACTTGCTGATCACTTCATTTAGTAAGTTTGAAAGCTTTGATATCCTGGGCATTAAATGTAAATGTAAATGAGGTTTTATTCAGGCTTTTTGGTTTTGATGCATTTCCCAGAAAATTAACTGCAAATGCAGATCAATGTACTCAGGTTTAGAGATAGGTGTATATAGAGAGGCAGATGTTCATGAGGAAATGTCTTTAACTTAAACTTGAATTTTTGGGTTTCTAAAATGTTTTTTGAAATGTGATTATTCTAATTGTTTCCTCAAAGAGTAAAGGAAAAGATACTCTCTCTGCCCCCAAAGCTACTGTCATAGAAGCACTGTTCACATCTTTCTTTCAATTTTGTTTTGTAAAAATATTTTTAGAAACAGCAAAAAAAAATTTCCTTAGTTGAAAAATCATTAATTCACATTTTTCCCTGTCTCTTACCATCCTGATAAATTATTATTATACCTGCAACTCTGTTTTAAAGAATGCTTTGGTTCTATCTCATCTATCACTTTAAAAATAACTCATTTAAACTCTCTCCAGATGTCATAATTTCTTTTTTAAATTTTAGGATTTGTTTTTGGGAAAACTGAAGCAAAGTATACATATACAATAATATTACAGATATATGCTTCTTCCTATTGACACTGTGTAAAATTTTACCAGATAGCCTTCTGTTTCAAATAGATTATAAAAAAATATTTTTTTACACTTTATATTGACTTGTTTTTAGTTTGCCCCTCTTTTCCTCAGATTATCCTTTTGGGACACTGGATACGTCTTCAGGCAGCACCTTTTTAGCATTTGCTAATTTGTAACACAGCAATGAAAGTGAAAATGCATATCTTAAAACGAAAATCAGGAAGGACAGTGTAGGGCACAGATATGAAGTATAGCGTACAGAATTACAGAGCACCTGCTAGTTGCTGATGTTTATGTGCTTGAGCAGTTGGTGGTACTTAAAACTGACATGGCACATTGAGATTCATCAGTTTGATAACAGTGAGTCCCACAGTCCATGCTGTGGGCTAACAGAGACACTGGTAAAGTCTAGTCGGGAATGAAATGCTGTGGCTGTAATTGTGACAGACAGTGATCCCTACCAGTTCTACAAGTAAACCAATATGTCAACTTCCTGTTATGCACCTTTTAATAGCCTAAATGTAATGTAGTTAGGCTCTTTTTCCTTGTCCGATAAATATAAATTAAAAATGTTGTGATGTTTTTGAAATTTTGCTTTTTCTTCCTTAACCTATTCTTCAGAAAAATGAGTGACATCAAAGGCGTTACAAGCACATCAGAGTATTCTGAGCTGCTTCACTTAGTGACCTGTTTTGAAACATGATACATACACAAAGGCAACAGTTTATAACTTCAGGCAAGTAACTAATTTTGAATAGAAACTTTACTGCTGAAGTGATTTAGTAGTATCAGCCATGGTAAAGAACAGTGCTTATTGTTTCAATAAACAAGGCTACCCTCTAGATGCTCCACAACAATTTTTTATTTATATTTATATATACACCTTCACTTCCAACTTTCAAATTAAAATATAGTTGATAAAGCTTGATGAATATATCACTTTTACTACAGACTGAAGTATTTTGCAATGGCTCAGTGCAGGGCTAGCTAGAAGATTACATATTTTAGACATGAAATGATACCAAGTATGCTTTCATCGCACATTCTTCAATCTCAATCGTCAAGTTTTCTTTTTTTTTTTTTTTTTGTGTTTCCTCCCATCTATGGTGACTTGTACAGATACTGCTGTGGCACAACAGAGCTGTTAAGATGGTTATTATAGATTCTATAAAGTAACATGAGTCAATATTTTTAATAGCATCCTCACTTACACCTCTAACTCGTTTGTTATTTTAAAGCCCTGAAAGTGTGCCACAGAATAGATTATATATTATAGTCATCATTACTGGAGTTAATCATATTGTATATTGTTAGAATTATAGATTACTGTAGTTTTAATTAGTCAGATGTAAAGGTTTTTCAGCTGTTCTGAGAAACTTCTGATGCTTTTACCACTTCTCATAACTTTGATCTCTGATTAAAATTAAATAATACTAACAGTTGCTTTCTGAAATTCTTGCTGCTTTATAGTTGTTTCTAAGAGCATCAAAGACTAGAATTGAATTTATATTCTTATAACTTAATTAAAATGTTGTTTTACTGCAGAATACTAAGTGTAACCTTCATGATCAGACTGTGCATATGAAACAACTCATTATTAAACTGCAGAAAATAATCTGCACATATTTAAATACAAATAAAAGATTCAAGCCAGACTTAACTTCACACTTGAATTTACAACTTCTTTCCTTAAGCTTATCTGTTTGCTCAAATGTCTTGACATTTGATGACTTTTCCATGCTATATTCACAAATGTGTCAGTTTTAATGGGAAATGTTCACAGTATCCGTGGATAGGTATACTTAGTCTCACCCTGGACTGAGGTCAAATCAAGTAAATCCCTGTGTCTGAACATAGGCCACGGAAGTCATTAAGCTTTTATATAGATTATAAAGATGTAAATACAATTTGCTTCCTTGAGGGAGGAGAAGACTTCCTGAGCATGCACTAATGAGTTCACCCGCGTGTAGTAGCTCTAATGTAGGATGCATTGAAACTGTTGCTGGTGCACTTTGCAGCTTCATGTGAGCACACATGGCAACTTCATGTACATCTGCTAATGTTGCCATGATTGTAGCTCTTGCATTAGCTCTTCGGGGGCTGTTTTGTTTATAAACTGTATCTTATGCTAGTAGATGATGTCGATTTTCAACAAGCCCAGACATAGACTGGAAGTGTAATCCCATGCTGTCTCCAGAGATAACACTGTCTGAGCGCTATACAAAAACAACTCTTGAGTGACTGAAAGTGAGGAATTTGATTTTTTTAAAAAAATACATTTGCTTTTATGCACATTATTAATACTTCTTGGTTTTTACCTAGCAGGTTTTTTTTTTATTATTTTTTTTCGAAATGCTCTGGAAATGTTCCATAGGTAAACAAATACCAGCAATGCCATGTCTTCAGAACAGGTAAAGAACAAGGTAAGACTTACAACCAAACTGTGTTTGATGAGTTCTATGTTAAATAATAACTTCCAGTAAAGACTCTTTCCGTTTAATTATATTCAATTCCTGAATATTTGAGAACACCTATAGTGTTCTCAAACACCATTTTGCAGTGTCCAAGTTAGCCCATGTTCAGCATCTGGCACTTTTTATAAATAAAGTGTTTGATATATTAGTTTTTGGATTGATTCTTATGGGGATTAGATGATCTAAACTTCTTAAAGCTTCCTGTTCTACTTCTTTCAAGGAAAATTTAGGAAAAGAGAAGGTGATGCTTTGATATGTTTCTTTTTTTCTTTTTTTTTTTTTTTTTTACTATGTTCCTGCAACCATCTGTTCTTTTTAATTTAGCTTTATGCCAGAAAGTTCTTACTCAGGGTGAAACTAGCTTTATGCTGTGACCTTTTTTATTGACAAATTTTTTAAAAACATGGTTAGTATACTGATATTTAATAAGTGGCAGTTGATGGTGCAACGAGCGAAAAGGCTTTTTGTTCTTTGTTCTCTGATACAGGATTTCATGTGTGAGGCTAGTGTTTGACAGCATTGCTTGCTGTAACATTTCCTATCTCACTTTTGTCTGTGGTGTAATTTAGGTGGATCTCTAGACATTTCAGCAGGATGCAGCCAGAATACTTTGTTTTATGGAAATAGCTTCTTCCATTTTTTATTTTTCTGTCATTTTATGTTTACCTGTTTCAACATGTATTTCACAGAGGAAAACAGTTACAATTAGCAAAGTATGCTAATTTAAGAAGCAATCACTGGAAGCCAAAAATGTGGCATTAAGTTAGCTAAATGCTTCTTGGAGAGTAAATGGCATAGTTATAATTTTTCATGACATTTGATCTTGATTAATCATGCTTTACTTCAGAAACTAATTAATTAACTGACCATATGTGACATGATGTTCTACGTGTCCAATATGTATCATCAGCTTTATAATCAAACAGAAATCATATTATACTAGAAACTCTTGTAATGCAGTTGTTAGTGGAACTTTACCATTTTCCATTCATTACAAATGCTCATTAAAAATACAAATATAAATACTACAAGTTGATAAGGGCTTAGTGGCAGTCTTGCTACCATTCAAACAGAGCAGACAGTGCTTTAAACACAAGGGGACTGAAGCTGATACTACCTTGCTTTTGTTGTGCAGGTTGCTCCTTCCCTCTCACATGTCCTGGCAGAGAGACTCAATGACTGTCCGTTAAATGCATGGAGGCAATAGATTTTCTTCAGCTTCATATCTTGATAATCGCTGTGGAATCCCAAGATCACAAAGGGAGAAAATGCTCAATGGGAGAAGGGGAGATGAATGATACATGTCCTTAATAGGGACCATGGCTTTTTCTGTTCTCATCTGACCAGATAAAATTCTCCTGATTTCTGAGTGCTGGGCTACTGGGTAAGGAAAGTCCCAGAGATTTCATTAAGTTACTGCTTTTACTATGTTATTCAGTGGGTTTAATAAGAGTCTGATTTGAACAGAGAGGAAGGAATTTCATAGAGAGGAATATCAGGCTTCTAACACTAATTTGTATCAGACAGGTTCTGAAAAGTAGTCCTCCTAAAGTAAATCTCTTAAAGGACTATTTACCCTCTGACAGTTTATATGAATTTGATTTCTTTAATCTTAAAAGACAATTTCTGGATCTCCTCCTCACCTACCCCAACGTTTATTTCTCTGCTCGTGTTTTCCTTTGAGGTGGCAAATATTTGGGGAAAAGGAGTAGCAAGGCAACTTGTCTGTGGATGTTTCAAGTAATTTTATTTGCAGGCAGGTGAATACTTGAAGATTGACACTCAGCATGGGTGATTATTGGCAGTATGCTGTAAGTATTCCACAGCAGAAAATATTTCATTGCAGGTGCAGCCAAAATCTCAGTCAAGAGGTGCATTTCAAAGAATAAATAACAATGAAGTGACAAAGTATTTTAAAAAAAAAGTTTACAGAGGAAACGTGAAATAAAATTATCAGAACCAGACAGGGGGAGCTCGCTTTCAGTACAACTTAATCAAATTGAAATTTAAAGGCTTTCTAACTCTTTGGAAGACTTTAATTAAAAAATTTTGGTAGATTTTTTTTTTTTTTAACGTATTTTTCACTGTGTCTGGATTTTGATTCTTTATTTAACTCTACTGTGTATTCTCTCCAGACAGCTTAGTAGCTCAACCTCATTTATTATTAAGAAACTAAAAAAAATGGCCAAAGGGCAGGGAAAGAATATCAGTCTTTGAAATCTTATATATTTTTTCCCGAAGTCCTTTTGTTCTATTATCTGTCCAGGTGATCTTTAGTTTGTCACTAATGGAAAAAAATGTGTTTAGGTTTCAAAATACAGTCTATGTAATTTTTAAAGTATTATTTGCTTCAAAAGCAGGTTTACAATAACACTATCAGATATTTTTCCCAGCAGAAGTGTATTATAGAACTTATGCTGAGCAGAGTAGACGTTAATACATTAGACAGTGTCTGGGCAGGAGAGCTACCTCACCACCTGCAATATCCAAACTAAAATCAAGACTGTTTATGGTGGGAAGGGGCACCACAGTTACTTCTTAAAAACAATCTGCTGTGGTGGATTGAGGTCTTCTCTGTGTGCATTGAGTTGTCACCCAGTAACACTCTCCTTTTGGAACATGACCCTTTGTTGCCAATAGCATCTGTGGATCCTTTTGTCACCTTACCAAGGTAGATAAGGCAATTCAGTAGCTAGTAGAAGCTTACTGTTTCAGGTCTAATCTCTATTACCAGAAGTGTGGGAAAGTCCTCCACTTTTCAGATTTTTAAAGTACTTGTCTTTCTAAACTTTTTCATGCCAGTTGCCTTTACAAGCAGCATCTTCTATTGCATTCTTGTCCTTAGGATATTTTAAAAATTATATTTTATTGTATATTTCTTGTCCAAAATAGCAAAAGGTACGTTTTTTTACAATTATGTCAAATGTCCATTTTTAGAGGAGAAGATGAATATAAGGTGTAGGTGGACAAGAACTTAAAAGTTGCAACCACCAACTAGATATAAATAAATGTTTATTATATTTTATTTAAAGAATTTGGGCATGGCTTGTAAATTATCAAAAACATGCTTGGATGTGATACTGTTCCTTGTGGAGTGAGTTTTTGCTCTGTGTGGGAAGAGGCCTTTCGGTCACCTCTGGTAGTTCTACTAATGCCTTTGCCATCTGAAGATTTCTCAAAAAATTTCTTTGCCATCTCAAAAACTGAGATTTTTTACTATTTGCTTACCTACTCAGATTAAACAGCCTGTTCTTAATTAGTAGTAAGATTTGGTTCCCAGTCACTCCAGGTTTGTCCTCCCTGCACTCAAAGGGCTTAACAAAATAGTGAAATCTCAACTGTTGGAGGAAAACTAATGGGTTTTTTTATTTTACTGTATTATAATGTGTCTTGGAATTCAAGCCTGGGACCACTGGGTGGGGCTGTACAAATGCCAAAGACTTCTGCCTACAAGATTTTATAATCTAAGCATGAACTAAGACATAACAGATAGATACAAACCAAAAAGGAGGATTAATATGAGAAAACAATGAGATGTTAGAAGGTAGTCATTCAGCAAAGGAGCAACTGGCTTTTAAAGGCCAAGAAAGCAAAGAATTTAAAATAGGGCAATGAAGTAGCTTTACAGATACTTTCTAGGATGTTTTGTGTGCAGAAGGGCACCATAGGAGAAAACTCTGCAATCCTCCTGCAAGTAAAGGAATGGACATCAGAAACAGGTTATTTTTGGATGATGGTAAATGAAAGATGGCAACAGACAAGGGTAGGTTATGAAGCACTGAAGAAAATGAGGAGAAGCAGAAGACAATGCAGATTTTTGACCTATATTGTGATGGGTTCAAATCCTTTTAACTTTTCTTCTTTTAAAGAATTATGAGGTGGAACATTAGGGTTAAAGCATCCATACATACAGTATGATATAAACCACACATACAGTATGATATAGTTTATCAGAAAATTTGCATGTTAATTTGACATAGTATTTTCTGTTATCTTTAAGTTACAGTAACTACAGAATCCAAATGATTTAAAGATCGAAGCCTTCTGAGAATACATCTGATTCTTTCCTTTTGTGTGTCAGGTTGTTGAAAATTTCACTCTGAATGGCTACTGCCATGCTTAATTAGCAAGCAGATCATAAGAGAAAGTGCTTCTTCACCAACTGTGACCAGCGGGTATTGACAAGAAAGCCATGTAAACTCTACAAATGACTGCTGGTGTGCTTAAAACAGCAGAAAAATATGTTCACTTCAACGTCCCTGGGGCATTTAGCTTTGTATATTAGACAGCAGCTTTTACTGGAAATGTGAGCACAGAGCTTGTGAACCTGCAAAAATCTATAGATAATGTTCCAGCTGTTTGAAAAAGTCCACACACACTTATTGGTAGAGTGTTGTCAATATTTAACTCGGCTAGTTCAAAACTTTTTTCTAGGGGATACAAAAACAAAAAAGAAATTTGTTCATTTTTCCACTTTTCAAAATAGTTTTTGATCTATTTTTGGTACCTTTTTCTTCCAGGTATCAGGACTAAAGCCTTAAAGCAGCCCTTTTCCTGTAATAGCAAGGTCCTCTCTCTACCACTGTGAAAATTTTAATTTGTCTAGTAAAATTATTCTCATAAAGCAGAAAAAAAAGAAAAAAGTTAGAAGCCTTAGTTAATCTGTATTAAATTCTGGAAAGAATTGATGCCTTTGCAAATAAAATCCTGCTGTTTGTAATGTTGTTAGTAGAGAATTAATTCTACATCCTAATTGCAAGCAACTGGGATTCCCAAATCATGCTTACGAATAAACTGTTATATTGACCCTTCAGTGCAAGTCAAGGTGCAGACAAGTGTCAAGAGCTGGCTGGCTTGACCACAGAATCCTCATTTGTGAAGGTGCTAATTTGTTTATCATTAGATCCTTTGGCTTCAATGGACCTAGGCCCCCTGGGAATACTTTGCATTATAAATTTGTATTAAACCACAGCCTACCCATGGGGGATGTGTGTATATACATATATCTGTATACATGAAAGCATCTCAATCCTTCTGTATAAAAATAAGATGAAAGTAAGATTCATAAAGGTATTTAGCACACAAATTACACTGAATTAGAGAATGTAGTGTATTGGTACCTTGATTAATTATGAAGTCCTCTGTAACTTACTAATTTAAGAGTGCTCATGATCAGTTATGCAGAATTTATAAAACTGAAAACCAACGTACACTTTTTATGCCTAGTCACAGAGATATGTGTGCATTGTTATTATCTGTTCAAGAGTGCCATATCATGCATTAAAACTGGCAAAGAATTAATCTTGCAGACCAGTGTCAGTAAGAACTTTTTGCTACATTGAAGTATCAGTAGGTGCAATTTGTAACAGTATTTTTGTAGATCGCCTAGGGAAGCTGTCGAATTTCCATCACTGGAAATATTTTAAGATCAGGTTATACAGACACCTGTCAAGAATGGTTTCAATATAGTTGATCCTGCCTTGGGGCAGAGAGGCAGACTAAGTGACGTCTTGAGGTCGCTTCCACCCCAGTTTTCTGTGATTCTGTGGCATTGTGATGCCACATGTTGTAGATACGTATATAACAGTTGCTCAGTTACAAAAGTTTATTTGTACTATTTTATCCCACTCCTGTTTCTTAAGCTTGGGGGATTCGTGTATAAGGAGGAAGGAAAGGAGAATGGTTCCTAATTAATTATGGAAACATGAAATACCATTTAATTGGATGCTGCATTTTAAGATCTACCTTGAGACTGATAAAATACAGAGTGCAAGGAAGAGATAAAAGTGAAGCAGCATAGATCAAGACTTGAAAGTTTGCTAAATCAACCTTTCTTATTGCAATATGTTTTAAATGGAATGTATCTGTAAAACAGGACAAAGTATTCTTACGACAAGTTTATGAGGAGGAAAGACTGGCATTGCCTGAGAGGAGACTCGAGTGTTAGAACTGACAGTGGACAGGTGAGTTTAGTGTGAAGTCCCAACCATGCAGGGTGCTGAGGATTCACAATTCCTGTTAAGTTCAGCACAATCTCAGGGAGTGTAAAAGAGTTGCAATGACAAATACTGCTTTACACAGTGGATTGTCTTATGCCACAGATTTTCCATTTGTGCATTTGTAACTGTGGATGAAAGAGCTAGAGTTCAAAAGGTAGACTGCTGCAAGGAGATAACATTTATTGAAGAACATTGCTTTTATTTCTTCCAGACAATGATGGCATGTTTGGCACAGTTCTTGGCCTTTACTAATTGGTGATACAAATAACGTGCTTGTTCAGACTGTTCTTCTGTGAAGTTCATAAAAATGTATGTTTGCAGCTTTTTACTGTATGCCTTGTCCTGTTGATGGAATGAGTGGTACAGTTACCTTTAGGACTCTTCAAAACTATAGATGGCAGCAGCAATGTTTATGCCTATGCAGGTATGCCTGCAATTTGTTATCAACTTCCCATGCTCAAAAACTGAAAACCCAAGGGAGGTGGTAATTAAACTGGAGTTGAAAAAGTATACTGTTCTGTAAGATGTTTCTCTTTTGAGAGAAGGATGGAAAAGCTGGGCGATAAGGAGGAGGAAACAAAAGCATTATTCCTGAAGTGGTGTGGTCTAATAATGGAAAATTAGTTCTCAATCAGACAAATCAGGTACTTGACTTTCTCCCAGAGCCCCGATTAGTGTCCTAACAGAGGCCTATCAAATGTATTTTAATGAAATACCATTTTTGTTAAATATTGAAATGTTTCAGTTTGGTCTTCTGCAGAAGGAACATACATTTGAAAATTTTGGAATTTATATGGCTTTGCAATAATGATCTCCAGTACACGTTGTAACTACAATTAATATAACTTAGTTGGTATGAGAAACACAGTGTGGCTTCTTTCATCCAAACTAGGCTAAGCTTGCTAGAATTAACTGAAATTAAACCTCTTATGAAAGTACAGCAGTAGTTTCACTGGTAGAACAGAATTCTGGTATCTTGACTCTTGAAGTGTGCCTTAACCATAAGTCATCTTTCAAGGCTAGTAACAATTTATATCTCTGCATATGCATGTCAGTGTTTGTTGCTTTTTTGGTCAATTGAAGACATCTATTAGTTTGGGTGATGGAACCTCCCATGAATATTACTGTTTTCTAATTTTTAAGTTAATATTTTTTGATATTATTATTTAATATTTCGGTAATTAAAATACATGTCTACTATTAAACTTCAGTTGTTGAGGATGCTCTTTAAATACTACCGTATAATAATGGACTGAAAGTATTTAGGTTTTGCAACTGACCCATTTTTAGAAATTTTGCAACATTTGCAGATTCAGAATACAAACAACTACGCCATTTATAGAACACTCATTAAAAATGAAATGACAATTTAGTATAGGAATAGTTAAGAGGTCAGTGAAAGTTCCGGCAGCATGGGACTAAAGTATTTCCTTTTATTTGTCATACCACATACCATTTTCCATTAGTGAGATAAAAATCTGGTAACATGTAGGTAATATAAGCTGTTTGTTACCTTAGATACCTACATGCGTAATTAACTTTCTTATTCCGAGTAGACATATTAAAATAAGTGCTGATAATGGTAAGCACATAAGCAAATATTAACTTTCAAAGAAAATTACACGAGAAAATATTTTCTGTTGCCTTGAAAAATATTTAACATACATTTTAAAAATACTTATTAATTTTATATGCCTCTGTTCTTAAGTGTTTGGAGTGGTTATTATCAGGTGATGTATGCCTGGCTGCTCTTGTTAATGTGGGTTGTATTTGTAGAAGTTTTTGTGAAAACTTGGACTTTGATATTAAAGGTTGTCTGTTTAGAACGGAAACATTAAAATATACTGGAAGTTTCTGAAAAAGCTGCCCTATGTTTCCATCTCTATGGAGTCTTGAAATGTTGTGTGCATATTTCTGAATCTAATTTTTATAAAACATGACTAGTTTGAGCCTTTCTGGTTCTGGGTGCTCATTTGTCACAGTTAATCAAGTATTTAAGAATGTGTAAGCAATTTCAATGGATTTTAAAAGTGAGTTATTAACATAAGCCTAAAGGTTTATACTTGCTGAAGTGAAGTCCAAGTGCCAGATACAACAATCTAGTTAAAATATTCCAGGACTTGATGTGGAAGATATGTCAACTGAAGATGTTGCTGAAATGGCAGCATGATATGGAAATAATTATATACATATTTTGCTCAGTTATCTTTGTTAGGGGATGAAACCTTTGATAACAAAGTAATGTAAGCAAACACTTTTAGACTTAAGTATGGCTTTTCTGCCTCAAGGAATTCTAATGTGTGCTTAAATTCAAGAACATGGCTAAGAGCTTTACTGGATATCTCTTCTCAGTCATGTCTTGAATAGAGAGAAAAAGTGAAAATGTAGCTGTAAAAGTTAGTTGAGATATTGACAACTGATCTTCAAGAAATGAGTTGTGAATTACCAAATGGTCTTTTGTGGATTGTGCTTCAAATGTGTATTACATTACAGACTTTTAATGTTTATCTTCTCATGCTGAAAAGGATTACAGCTGTACATATTTAAAATGTTACGTGTCAACAGGTAAGCACTCACTCTGTTTTTAAAGTCAGTATTATGTTAATGCTTTTTAAAGCACTGTGGAACCCTAAACACATTGCAACACTCTTGACAAAGGCATAAAATGCTAACATCAAACACTATTTTCTTCTGTTTTAGGAAAGGAGAAACAGTGATTTTTATTACTTCCTTGCTTTCTGAAGAACCTTGAATCTGTGTACATTAATCTACTTAAATTTTATGCATGACCATTTTAAGCAAACTTTAACTATGACCAGCATACTGAACAGCTTATTTCACTGATTTCAATTGTTGTAGTTCACATATTTTATTTGCAACATTCAGTGAAGTTTGCTAGTGGAGCAAATTACCAATGTACCACCAATTAGATTTAAAAAAAAAAAAGTTACTTTGCATAGAAAAAAATGAAGAGCTTTGTTAAAGAAATAGTAAAGTCCTTAGTTATGGCAAACAAGTTATGGGGAAGAAAGGTTCAGTGCAGGTGTAATTTTATTTGCAATATAAAGAAGAATCAGTTTACACAAATGTGGTTTGGGCAGGTTTTGTTAGAATGGGAATAGAAACAAATCCTTGAAAGCTTCCATTTCAAGGCAGAAATGGCAGCAAAGTTGAGCAGGCTTAAGAATATTGCAAGTTGGATTAAATGTCGTCTTTCTTCAGAACTGCAAAAGGACCATGAGAAAATGAGAAGGTTCACTGAGTGTCAGATCCCAAAGAGACAGCTAAAGACTTTTTATGTTTAAAATGAAGTTTCCATGATGTCATATCTTTGAAGTAGCTTCTGGGTATAGACAGATCTTGGAACTGCCCCTGCTACACAAGACTACCACCAAGAAATAATTGTTCAACTGTTCTCTTTTTAGGACATACTTATGTTCTAAATTCATACAGTATGAATTTTGTTGCATGGGCAGTATATTGTATGGGCAGATACAACAAGCATTTTGTTAATTATTTCACCATTGTTGGGGATATATATGTCTCATGTAGGTGTGCCCACCCTTTGATTGAGTTCTTGTGTATTAACTAATTCTCTGAAGCACGCCTTCTTCCTTTCTTGATTCTTCTGTAAAACAGAATTCTTTTGGACAGTAATGTACTTTTTTCTACAGACTGCTAATGACCTGTTAGTATGTGTATATTACTTTTACACAGGTAGTTAAGGGAATGTGGGGATGCCACTGTATATGCAATCATTTAAAGAAATGCTAAACCCACAAATCATAGAATCATAGAATGGTTTGGGTTGGAAGGGACCTTTAAAGGTCATCTGGTCCAACTCCCTGCAAGGAGCAGGGACATCTTCAACTAGATCAGGTTGCTCAGAGCCCCGTCCTGACCTTGAATGTTTCCAGGGATGGGGCATCTACCACCTCTCTGGGCAACTTGTTCCAGTGTTTCACCACCCTCATTGTAAAAAAATTTCTTCCTTATGTCTAGTCTGAATCTACCCTCTTGTAGTTTAAAACCATTCCCCCTTGTCCTGTCACAACAGGCCCTGCTAAAAAGTTTCTCCCCATCTTTCTTATAAGTCCCCTTTAAGTACTGAAAGCCTGCAACAAGGTGTCCCGGAAGCTCTCTTCTCCACGCTGAACAGCCCCAACTCTCCAAGCCTTTCCTCATAGGAGAGGCACTCCATCCCCTGATCATCTTCATGTCCCCCTGGACCCGCTCCAACAGGTCTATGTCTTTGCTGTGCTGAGGGTTCCAGAACTGGATGCAGTACTCCAGGTGGGGTCTCACCAGAGCAGAGGGGCAGAATCACCTCCCTTAACCTGCTGCCCACGCCTCTTCCAATGCAGCCCAGGATGCGGTTGGCTTTCAAGGCTGCAAGCGCACGTTGTTGGCTCATGTCCCGCTTTTCATCCACCAGTACCCCCAAGTCCTTCTTGGCACGGCTGCTTTCAATCCCTTCATCCCTCAGACTGTATTGATGCCGGAGGTTGCCCCAACCCAAGTGCACGACCTTGCACTTGGCCCTGTTGAACCTCATGAGGTTCACACGGGCCCACTTCTCGAGCTTGTCCAGGTCCCTCTGGATGGCATCCCGTCTCTCAGGCGTGTCAACCACACCACTCAGCTTGGTGTCATCTGCAAACTTGCTGAGAGTGTACTCGATCCCACTGTCTATGTCATTGAGGAAGATATTAAACAGTACTGGTCTCAATACGGACCCCTGCGGGACACGACTTGTCAACGACCTCCATCTGGACATTGAGCTGTTGACCACCACCCTCTGGATGTGACCATCCAACCAATTCCTCATCCACTGGACAGTCCACCCATCAAATCCATATCTCTCCAATTTAGAGAGAAGGATGTTGTGGGAGACCATGTCAAAGGCCTTGCAGAGGTCCAGATAGATGACATCTGTAGCTCTTCCCATGTCCACTGATGTAGTGACTTCATCATAGAAGGCCACTAGGCTGGTCAGGCAGGACTTGGTGAAGCCATGCTGGCTGTCTCGAATCACCTCCCTGTCCTCCATGTGCCTTAGCATAGCTTCCAGGAGGATCTGTTCCATGATCTTTCCAGACACAGAGGTGAGACTGACTGGCCTGCAGCTCCCCGGGTCTTCCTTTTTTTCCTTTTTAAAAATGGTAATGCAGCAGTTATTTCTGTAGAATACCTATAATTTGGGTGCAATCTTGAAGTTAAAATCTCAAACAGCTGGTTAGCAGAAATGAAAGACTAAATTGCATTTTGTCGTTTGTTACTTTGTATTGTTTAATGGTATAGGAATACCTCAGACTATTAGTTCTTTTGCTGTCTTTGTTTTTCTGTTGTGCTTGGTAGTACTTGTTTCATGTATATTATTGGGTTTTTTTGGCTTTAAATATGATACAGCCACCAAGCTGGCAGTCTAAAATATAACTACAATGCCATACATGATGGAGGCAACCAGTGGAAGTAGAGATAGAAGAGGGAAGTAGAGATAGAGGAGGAGGAAAAATAAATTCAGGATACAATTTAGACATCTTATCTGTGTCTTAATAATGCCTCTAAATAGCAACACATTGGTCAGTATTTGGAATGCAAAATTCGGAAGTTCACATATTATTGTTCTGGATTTTCCAACGACATGGTGTGTGGGCATCCCATGTGCAGTGAATTTACATATATATATGGATTATTGCTCATGCTCTGATAATTGTTTTCTTCATGCACAGGAGAGGAAGCTGTCCATTCAGGATTTGCAGACATCAGTGGACTGGTCAAGGTAGTAGATTCACTCAAAAGCCTATAGAAAACTCAGAGAAGTGGTCAAACAAGGTGGTAGTATGGACAGATCTGTAAATGTTTATATGCAAGTGCCTGTCCTATAGAGGAAGCTAGAAGTGGTGCCTGCATTTCATACTGCACATTAATAGCATCATATTTTCAGTTTTTCATAATGACCCAATTATCAGCTATTACAGGAAACTGTTCCATGCAAATCATCTATCTCAAGCTGAATGTTTCTCAAAATTAACCTATCTATCTCAACTATATCTAAGAATTGTTTAAAAATAAAATAAGGAAAAATCTTAAAACTAAAAGCTTGAAACCTCTGGTAGTTGTAGAAAGAGTTTCCCTTTCTTGGGTTCACTTTTCGGAGTCTGTAGGGAATGGGCTGTTAGTGGTTACAAACACCTAAGCCTCCAGCTCCTCTTTGGTCCTGGTAGTATTGAAACATATCTGGTCTTCCTTTTCAAGTGTCTCGCCCCTTTCTGTCTGTTCTTTTTGGCTTCTTCAGTACCCTCGTGGCTTTTATGCTCCTTTGTGCTGCACAATTTTTCATTGCAGTGCACTTTGGTGTGGCCGCGGCATCAAGCCTGGGTGCCAGGCGGGGAGCACTGAGTCCATGATGGGGGTTTCCTGCTGGGCCTGGCAGGTGCTGTGTGGAATGGTGGGGCAGGTTTGGGGTAAAAAAGCTGTGGGAAGGTGGAACAGGCTGTGTGCAATGGGTGATGCAGAGAGTTTTGGCAACCAGGTTTCAAAAAACCTATTGTGTGTATATAAACAGAAACTAACAGAAACTCTGTAACTTGACCAAATTTAAGGGAAAGTTTCATGGGCTCAGTAAAATGCTGACAATTCTTTGTTGTTTAACAAAACAACACTAAAGCTTCTCAAAGAGCAAGCTGCTGTATATTTTTTTTATAACCTGGACAAACAATGTGATTTTCCCCAGCTTCATTCTTGGAAGCAGCTCAGCTCAGTAAGTTGCCATTTTCAAGGAAAAAAATCACCTTGGGCAGGCACCCAAGTGTGGAGAACTTCAGCTGACAGTTTTTTGGCAAATTTGTGTGCAACTGAAAACTGGATTTGCAAATAAACTGTGGTGAGCAGCATTGGTCATTCTAACAGTAATTAAAATGGCAAAGATAGGTGGGACTAGGGAGGGGGAGAACTGAAAAAGAAGCGAGGAATAAAGTGCAGGAACAAAAGGAGAAACCTGAAGCCATGAAGATAAATGCTGAGAGTGCAGAGCAAGTTAAATAGGAGAGAGAAAGATTATGGAGAGCATAATCTCTCTCTTATGGAGAGTTGGATAAATGTAGATGATAGGTGTCATTTTACTGTAAACAGGTGTCTGCTTAAGTATTTTGGAATGAGCAGTGCATGGAGTTATAGCTCAATTTCAGAGAAGTTGCATAGTCTTAACCAAATAATAATATGTCAAGAGTAAAGACGTTATGGGTTTATTAACATTATTTGACCCATTTTTATGAACTGTTCCAAAGCTATTGAATTCAGTGCAAATAATTCTTACTAGCAGGTGGAGTTTCTATCATATACCTACTGAAGAGGATGTTTACTGCAAAAACATCATCAAATCTCAACAAGTGAACTGCAAATGCTTTCATCTAGACCACTTCCAAAGCAGTGGCATCTTGAACCATCTGCTTGTTTTTGGTCTTGGACTTAAAATACCAAATTAAAATCCTCAAGAATGCAAAAAGGTTCCATTGAATTATTCTAATTCTTTTGACTATATCTTAAATGGTTTTATTCAGCTACTTTTGATATATCTCTAACAGGTGTATGTTTAGTCTGTTCTAAAATTCAGATTTTTGGCTAAACCTTCTTACAAGGAGACACCAACAAATCAGTATGTAAGAAGTGAAGAGATGCCTGTTCAAGGCATTGTTCAAGGATAATAGAAACATAAAAATCACAAATAGAACATAAAACCACAATAAAGTAGACTAAAAAAGAGCTTACAAAACAATTTGTTAAACACATAAGACTAGCATTATTTCAAATGCACCAGGAACAGGA
This sequence comes from Calonectris borealis, assembly GCF_964195595.1. Classification (NCBI taxonomy): domain Eukaryota; kingdom Metazoa; phylum Chordata; class Aves; order Procellariiformes; family Procellariidae; genus Calonectris; species Calonectris borealis. The sequence goes on from NC_134318.1 coordinate 27,204,754, forward strand.
AGCCTGTCTTTATACAGCAAAATTTGCAGGTGATATTAAGTTAGTTATTCAGAATAGGAGAAGTTAAAGCCAACTGCAAAGAGGCACTGCGGTGATACTGAGTGATAAAGTGACAAGTGAAATTCATTGTAAATAAATGTAAAGGAGTTCTCAAAGGGAAAAAAAAAAAAAAAAAGCCTTTTTGTGCCCGAGAATGGGCTTCAAACTGACAATTACTGTTCAAGAACTTCACTGTGAGATTATATATTCACAGAGATGTGTATTCACTGTGAGCTATGAAAATAGTAGCAGTCAGAAAAAAGCCAATTTAATATTAGAAATTTTTAGAAAGAAATAGAACGAAGTAGAGAACATCATGGTTACAAGCAGTGTAACAGTGGTGCACCTGCACCTTGAAATGGTAAAGAGAAGAATGAGTAGGATGAATAAAGGATGATTAAATCTTTCAAACACGGAACAAGTAGAACTATGAGATTTCAGTCTGGGAAGAGGAAATTTGAAGGAGGCTATGACAAGTTTATCAACTCATGAGTGGCGAGTAAATAGATTATGAGTGATTGTTCACTGACTGTTCTACTGCAAGGACATTGGGCATTAGAAGAAGCTAGTAGGTGGTATGTTTAAGTTAAACCAAAGGAAGTATTTTTTCATGTTTCATATAGTTATGCCATGGAACTCCTTGCCACAAGCTGAGTTTTACATTGATTCAAAAAATAATAAGACTGGTTGCTGATATTATCCGTTAAGGACTATAAAGCTAATAATTCTCTTTCAGAGAGCCACTGAAACTCAGAGGCTGGGAAAGTATATTTGGAAAAATCACTGTATGTTTGCCTTGGTTTTGTACACTCCCTTACCTGTCCATGATGGGCCACTGCTAGAGAGGGGATACAGGACAAGTGAAATGGTTGGTCTGACCAAGTATAGCCTTTCTTAGATTAATCTTAACAAATGTTTCAGTTAAAACTGCTGCTAAGATGCAAGCATGCTTCAATTTGCATGTAGCTTCAGAGATGGAGAGCTGGCTTTGTTTCTTTTGTGTGTTTGTTTTAATTTGACTTAATCTGAAATTAACATCTCCGTTGAGATGAATAGGATAGCATTTCTAGATCTTTGTTGTTATTACAAGAAAGTATGTTACTTTCATGGCTAATTATATTTTAATTTACTCGCTGCATATATTCATATCTTTTTTTTCTGCATTTAATAACCTATCAACTGTTGCCTTGTATTTAATTCCTATACTTTCTTTTTAATACATCTTGAATGAGAGTTGTGCTGTAGAGTTCAGTGTTTATTGGCAGAAAGCTACATTGAACTAGAAAATTTTTAAGAATAAGAAAAACAATATGCAGTATCTTTTATTAATGACCTGGATGATGGAGGAGACATAGGTGACACTAAGCAAGGAAGGGTGCAAGCACCACTGGAGGATAGGACTGGGTGTCAAAATGTTGTTGCTATATTGAAGAAATGGTTTGAATAAAATAGGCTGCAGTTTAATAGGGACAAGTACAAGAAGAAATAAACAGAAATGTTTAACTGTACAAATCCCAGGTGTGGAGTTACTGACTAGCTAGAGTGCTGCACAGAAGAATTTAATGTGATTTGATAGATTAGAAACTGCCCAAGAATTAACGCCATCCAAGCAAAAAAGCAGGAAGAATGTAAGGATTATTTATGCGGGCCATAGTCTGGGAGCCAAGTGGGGTGGTTGGTTGTTCTCTGTGTTAGTGAGGTCTTATCTGAGGAAAGATGCCTAGGATTCGGTGTCATGATCGAGGTGGATATGAATCAACAGAAAGAGTCCAGAGATCAGTGAGAATGGTCATAAGTCTAGAAAACATGGCTCACAAGCCCAAATTAAATGAACTGTGACTGTTATGTACCCTCTTAGGTTTTTCTTTGTACAGTATAACAACTTCAAATTCATTAAAAGCTGTTACAACTGTTTAGGATTCATCACTTAATCATGTTACTTTGTGCCCTGGCATCTATAATTCGTAGAAGCATCTGAGTTCCTAACTTTCTCTGTTAGCTTGCTTCATTTTTTATATTTACAGCCTCTTCTCCTCTGGCATGTGACTCTAGTCTGTCTGCTGCTGTCCTTTTTCTTGTCTTCTGCAAGTCATCCAACTTTGCTTATATTTTCAATATCAATGTCAAACTGTATGCTCTAATTGTATAGTTCCTGGTCTTCACTAAAGTAGTGAAACACGAAAAGTTGTGCTTTGAGCTATGACAGTGGAAACTGTGGTCACTTAGTCAGAAATGGAGATTTTTCTCTACCTGCCTTTCCGCAGAACTCAATAAAGTAAACAAATGCATCCAAACCTATTAAAAATTATTTAGTCTTTATTTATATGAAATTTCTTTGAAAATATATTAAAATAAGTAAGTTGCTACATATTTTATATGATCTACCTCGTAGTTATTATGACCCCAGAAGTGTAGATTTCTCAAATTGAATTCTGTTTCCCCGTCAGCTCTTGTAAAATCTATTTTATAGTAGATTGCTTATTTAAGACACCAAATACTGTATTTTGAAATACAGCTTAAAATGTCCTTTTTTCTTTGTCGGCTGTTCTTTCTTTCTTTTTTATTTGCGTTGCATAGGTCTTAGTAATATTTAGTGGCAGTGACACTCCTAGATTAATTGTACATTGTTCAGAGCATATAACTTTGTCAGTTTTAATTTTGTTGCCTTTTTGTTTCACTGAAACATGTTTTTCCTGAACTTGCAAGGGGATGAGCAAGGGTTATCCTAGTTCATTTATCTAATGTAGCAGTCAAAGTACAAACTCCTGAGAAAGGAAAAACACAAACCTTTTTACTATCTTCTTATATTAACAAATTATTTATGCTTGCAATCTTCTGTTGAGAGCCACCTCTGAACTCCCTCTTTCTTTTGAGATTGACCAGAATGAAATGCACTGTTCCTAGTCACTCTGAACCATTAGTTTACCAAAATACATTGAAATTGTACCAGCATTTTCTCTCACTGCTTTTGCATAATAATAGTGTGCTTGCCTTTGTCCACTACTGTGCACCAGGCTGAAGTTTTCATTGAGACTTTTGAGTGTGTCACAAAGAATCCTAAGGGTAAGGGCTTTCCAGGAAGTCTGAGGGATCTAGGTGTCCATCTCTAATTTGAAATTCAAATTTCAAATTAATTAGTAACTGAAGCTCCATTAGGCTCCTTTGAAACTCTCAGCCTGTATCTTTTTCTGAAGAGATGCATGGTGCAAGGTTCTGGATTAACCAGATGCTGAAGATTTCCTGTGCATTCCTACATTTTGGTTTCTGAGCTTTTTTTTTTAATCCACATCATTGAATCTTTGCTTTTTACCCGGAAACTAATAGTGAAGTACTTTGTCAAAAGGTCAAGTAAACTACGTCAACTTGTTCTTTTCCCCGTGCTATTTAGCTTGCATGGTCAATGGAATCTAAAAAGCATGTAAAAATTTTGCTCAGCAAAAAGGGATATGAGTTGGATTATATGGGAGGGGTAGGGTAGGGCGGGTGGCTGTAATCTAAATAAATTGATTTAATTTTAGCATATCATGGTTCCCTTCCATTTTCTTATTTTTTTCAATGTAATTTCTCCCAATTTATATCAATGACCGTGACTTTTTTTTACTATTGTTCATAGCTTTAAAATTGTTATCTTTCAAAATGGGGGCTGATGTTGCTTGACAGTTTGTCAACTCTGTGATTTAAAATCCCTACAGAATACCTGGATATATTTCTAAATGTGCACGGTGATTTACTATTTCCTTTGTTGTCAGCTGTAGCAATGCAACTCACCACTACAATCTTAAGGAATCGATTTTATGGTTGCCTCCACTTTTCTATCACCTGGACATTCAAGGTATTTGGATTTGCCTTTGTAATATCACTGCAAGGTGAGAAACACAATTCTGAAGAGCGCAAGGTGAGGAAGAGAGGGGAATATTTCAAAACTTCCATAACTTTCATAACTTTGCTACTAAGTAAATTGACTGACTTCTATGGGACTAAAATTAGACCAGTGTAAAAGCTTCTGAAAAATTTCACCCTCGAGGCTTGTTTTCAAGAGGAAATTACTGTAAGAAAGCTGAGGTGTAAATTTTAAAACACATTAGCTGCCTAGCTCTAACTCCCCATATGAATAATCTCAGAGTTTGAGGAGGTTGCTCTACTTGGAGATCATGTAATCAACGGTAAATTCAAACTCCATCTCACCTTGTTATGGCATCACTGTGCAAGGTATGTTTGCTCCAGCCCCCCACAGGAAAATGTGGAAATTGAACTCAGATTCATTCAGTCTCCACTCCAATCACAACCATGATACCGTCCTTACCACTTTTGCCTTCCTACATACCTGCACTATTATAGAATCTAAATTTTCCTAAGGTTTGATATGTTGTAACAAATCTAAGTTCTTCTGTGCTTGAACAGCTGTTCATGTTTCCAGTGTATACACATTTATCTGTTTGCAATAAACTTTTATAATCTACATTTATCAGCATCAGCTGAATTGCTCGTGAACCCAAGTAATTTAAATTCTTGAATCTGACTACATTATTTTCTATTACTGCTTGTTCTTTATTTCTCTGTGTGCTATATATGTGTGTATGTATTTGCACAAATATAGAACCTAACTCTGGTCATTAAAATGATTAATAACACGGTTTTGCCTACAGATGCTTAATTTTTTGCTTTTTGTAACTTTCATTGCTTTCTCCACTCCTTTCCTCTTTCACTACCAGCTTTGTGGTGCTTTTAGTAGAAGTTGGTTACATGTTGTAATTTTAAATACTTCACATTCAATTTCTCTTGCATACTTAAGAACACAGCAGATCCATAATGTTTTATGAAATAGGTTGGACTTCATCATTTATTTCTCCTGCTACTTTTAAATTTGACTGAAATTTCATTTCTGAAACATTCTCAGACTGTGAATGACAATTATATCAGTCATTTTTTTAAAATGTCAGGGGAAATAATTTCATTTTATGATTTTTTTTGACGTGCTGCTCTCTAATTTCTTATACAATTTTGGTAAGCTCCATAGTATAGGAATTGAGACTCTTTCACATTCAATAATTGAACCTCTTATTTCTCACACACTGACACTTCAATGTTGTTTGACTGTAACATCTTTATTCTGATCTCAAAAATTTGCTCTGAACTGTTTGTTATCTATAAACTAAGAGTTAGTGACTTTTTCTTTTGACTATAATTCCCTTTAAGGCATCAGTAGGTGCGACAGCTTTCCAATTACATCCGTGTCAGACTTTCCCCCCTGGACAGAAAGGTTCTGGAAGAAATTTAACCTGCTCTTAATATTAATGTTCTTTTTGCTTAAAATGTATTTAAATTGATAGATGCCATAAAGAATAAGTGGGACATGAGTGTGAAAATATTTTAGCTAAGAAATGTCAAACTACAAATCTGAGATGAAAATTCAGCATTAAAAATGTAAAATAATGTGTACAATTTATAGTTTCTAGAAGAAATACTGTCCTCCCTTGAGAGGAAAAGCTATTACCATTGCTTTAAAACAGAGCTGGCATCAATAACTGGTAGCTTACACTGCTTACTTGCATTACCTTTTCTAGCATTCTATAAATAGAAATAACTATTCTGTATTTTATAGTTACAAATTAAAATTAAAATCCAGATTTATTTTCCCCTGTGGGCACATATTTAAGGTAAGAGGACTGAACATTCATAATCAGAAAGCAGAAAAAATCCTTTATTGCCACAAAATTAAACATGATGTTGCTTTAAATAGAAGTATACATTTTTCACAAACTGGACTGGGAGGAAATAGTATTATGACTATGCTTTGCAAACCACTTTATGTATCAATGACCAAACAGTGAGATACTAAAAGCTGAGAGTAAAAGGATGGGTAGGTTGTGATGAATAATTCTGGGATTTCAGCAGAGATCCTCTTTCCCTAACTAAATTTCATGTTAATCTTTCTGAATTATTGCGTGTTTGCAAGGTTTTTTTTTTTAAATTTAAAGTTGTTCTGAAATGGTGCAAGGTTTGAACGGATGTCATCAACTGCAAATAGGTAGTCTGCAAATGTTTGCCAGAGAATCATTACACATACGTGAGTATGTTTCTTCCATCTTGCTGAGTTGGAAAATTGTTGTATCAGTGTCTGAGAACAGGCAACCTTCAGTGGAGTTCTCAGCCATCCTAGAGATACAAAAGCTTCAGATGTTCAACATCTTGAAAGATTACACCTCCGTTTATGTGGGGAATTAAGATTCTCTAGTCTTACATTCAGTACTATCCAACTCCATTTTATTAATGGAGTAAAGTACTATTCACTTTGAGTAATGGCAGCAGAATGTCTTTCTGATTTTATGTGCTTTTAGGCAGTCTCATCTGAAAGTTGGTTTGGTGCTTCACTTTCTGTTTTTTCTATGAATCCCATTGGACTTGCAAATTAACTGGTATTCAGGTGTTGACATTTGTTCTTCAAAAGGTTTAAAGTAACTGCTAAGCTACTGATGAAGGATGCCACAGAAAACCTGCTAAAACCACTTCTGTTAACACTCCGGAAAAACTCAGAATGAGCACTGAAAATGGAAAAAATAATGTACTCAAAAGTAAAATATACGGTGAGATAATTCTTTTTTTTTTTTTTTTAATTGCACCATGCATAGGGGCTGCTGAGTGTGCTTATGGGGCAAAAGAAACAAGGATTAGGATGCACAGGCACTGCAGCCTGGAGAAACTGTAGTGACTGTTGCCGGGGTTTGAGTAGCTGCAGTGCCTGTTGCAGGGGTTGGAGTAACTGCAGTGACTGTTGCCAGGGTTTGAGTGGCTGCAGTGCCTGTGATTGGGGTTGGAGTAACTGTAGTGACTGTTGCTGGAGTCTGAGTAGCCACAGTGCCTGTCGCAGGGGTTGGAGAAGCCACAGTGCCTGCCGCGGGGGTTTGAGTAACCACAGTGGTTGTCGTAGGGGTTGAAGTAGCCACAGTGCCTGTCGTGGGGGTTTGAGTAGCCACCGTGTCTGTTGCCGGGGTTGATCTCTGGACAGTATTCCTGAATAGTTGTTTAACCCTAAACAAGACCTGAACCACATTCAGGAGACATAGCAATATGAACATGCTCATTTGAACATCCCAAGGATATTCAAAATTCTCAGGGAATATTGTGGACGTCTTCATGAAGAGGATAGAAGAAAAAGGAGTTTCTGAAGATATGGAAGGGAAGATGAACAAGTGGGAGAAAGTGTCTCCCCATCCTGTCTCCCCCCCTAAATTCATTCTCCGAGGTGAAGAGGTAAAAAGTGTAATTATTAATAGTTTCCAAAAGATAGCTCCTGAAGAACAGGAGTGACGGCAGTGCTGAATACAGGCTTGTGACCACTAATTTTATCATAACATAAACCAGTGTCACGCAGTATAGCAAAGCGATGACCTTAATCCATTTCCCAGAGATGACCAACCCCACATAAAAACTGATAATCAGCAGTATAGACAGCCGGTAAGGTGCTACATACCAAAACTGCAAGAACAGATCCAACAACTCTGAGAGCAAATAAACCAACATTGTGACCAGTGAGTATTAAACTGATATAATGAATGCTTATAACAAATTTATTTTAACCCATTCAGGTCAGATGTGCCGTTTTCTCAACACTTTGAGCCCCATGTTGGGTGCCAAAAAAGACTGTCGTGGTTTAACCTGGCAGGCAGCCAAATACCATGCAGCCGCTCGCTCACCCCCCGCCCCAGTGGGACAGAGGGAGAATCAGAAGGGTAAGAGTGAGAAAAACTTGTGGGTTGAGATAAAGACAGTTTAATAGAACAGAAAAGGGAAAATAATAATGATAATGATAGAATATACAAAATGAGTGATGCACAATGCAATTGCTCACCACCCACGCTGACTGATAACCAAGCAGCGATCACTACTTCCTGGATCATGCCTACCATTCATATACTGAGCATGACGTCACATGGTATGGAATACTCCGTTGGCCAGCTGGGCTAGCTGTCCTGGCTGTGCTTCCTCCCAACGCTTGGTTTTGGTTTTGGTTTGTTTTTTCCCTTGAGCTGAATGCCCTTGACTAGCAGGGTACCTAGCAGCAACTGAAAACATCAGTGTTATCAACATTCTTCTCATACTAAATCCAAAACATTGTACTAGGAAGAAATTTAACTCTATCCCAGCCGAAACGAGTGATATTTAAAACCATCACATACAAACACATACATAGTTGCTTTATACAACAGTTCTTCAGTGGTAATGGAGAACAGGTAAAAGAGAAATGAGGACTGATCCTCAACTTTTCTTTTTCAAATTTCCTGAGGAAAAATTAAATGGACTAGAACAGTATGGAATGTGTGGGTTGTAAGCTATATAGTAAGGAAAAAAAATTAATTGTAGCTAGACGATGGCAATGGTAGATCACAAAATCGATCAACTCCTACAGAAAGTAAAGGTCTTGCCGGTCTGGAACTGAAATAAAATTTTGTGCTTTGTTTTTTTTGTCTCTTATTTGAGAGGGAAAGAGACTGAGAGGGAGAGGGAGAACGCAAGATAATGGAAGTACCTTTTGCCTTTATGCCACGTTAAAGTATTGATCCTTGGGGAAATGTCCAGTTGTTGTGGCAATACAAGACCAGTCTGCTGTCATACCGTATCTTTTTGAGTAGCTGAAATCAGAGAATTTACAATCAATTAAAGTACATGTGCTGTACAACCTACCCACTGGTAAGAGAATGACTGTGAACATTCTAATGCTTTATTGCTCTAATTAATATGCAGTTAATTATGAAAATATATCAGAGCCCCTCCCTACCTCTGCCTCTTTCTCCTCTGTTATAGGAGTTTCTAGCACCTTGCCAACCACTGGAATACTGATAACACCATTCAGACTTAAGGAAAAAAATATTAAAAGGTCATTAGAAGATATCTAGGAGCAACAGATGTTTTCCAAATTGATACTACAATTTCAAATAAAAAAGTACTTATTATAAATTTTATCATCATAGCCAGCTAACACAATATTTGAATCTAGGAAGGAATCTTACCATGCTCCGTTTCGGTCTCTGACCACATCTATTGTGGCTCCTCCTAGTCAGAGTTTCTAATGTGACAAACCCTTACCATTTGTCACAAGTCTCACAAATTTGAAGTCTTAAAGCCCAGATCCTGAATGTATGTGATGACTCCTAAATATGATTTTACCTTAAAGACCTAGGTAAAAATTGACAGACAAAGCTTAAAGGCTCCAAAGAATTGCTGTAGGCGCTCTCAGCCATCAAAGAGCCTGTAACTGATTTGAAGTGAAGCAGCATTAAATGAATAGTGCGGAAGGCTTATTTGGGTGCAAAGTAGCACTGAGCTGTGGGGGAGAAATTATGCTGTATGGCGGGGAACATGTTCTGCTTGAATTAACCATGCTGTTCGATGCAGTGGTACTGCAGGTATTTTTCCCCTGGCTTTTCAGGTTTAGAGCACAACCACAGAAAGTGTTTTTGTGGGGTGACCTTAAGCTTGTAGATGCAGAGATTGTCTTTGCATGGGGAAGTTGTCATAATAACTGGCTGGAGTAGGGGAAAGAGGAGAAGGAGTTCCTTTTTTTTCCAATGAAGTTTAAGATATTTTGACATGTTTGTATATCTTTAATGCTTTGACTTTAGTTGGACTACTGACATGCCTACAGGTTCAGGCTGTACATCAAAGTTTGAAAGATTGGGACTGCAGAGAAGCTTTTCTAAGTTCTGTCTTTCCTAACTAAGAAGTGCAAGAGACAGTCAGATAGGACCCCTACTAAATCCAGAAATCCTGGAGATAAGCGTAAGAAGTGTTTGGTATCAGCTATCCGCTCTCAGACTTTTCAGAGTGGTGAGTATTCTTTTATTGTATTTTAACATATTACTTCGGCAGTGGGAACAGGTCTGGTAGGGAGCAAAGGATCTGATTTCTCCTTTTTCTGTGATATCCAGAAAATAAACTGTCTTTTACTTACTCTATGTTTTCAGACTGTCATCTTTGACTCTGTTTCAGCCTGAGGAACAGTCCCAAAGAGGCATGAGTTTGGCACGCTGGGCTATTTTCTGTGTTGTACTCTGGTTATTATGCATTTTCAAATATTTCCTCAATTGCTTTCATTCCTGTGTCTGCGCAGCTGCCTGGCTGCAACCCCTGCAGCTGGGTTGAACATACACGTAACTCAGTAATGGATATTGTTGAAGGCATTAATTGAGTTTTTATTCAAGAAGACTATTATATATTTGTTTCTTTTCTAATGTGTTTGCCTGTTCTGTATTATGATACTATATTTACCTTCTTTGTTAGCAAGGATTTGCTCACCAGTGTAAGACAGAGTTTTGCCTTTTTACTACTTTCTGTATTAATCAGTTTTAAGAATTGCTAGGCAGTTGCATTCTGTGGTCTCTGACTTGAAGCTCTGCATGTTTATTTACTTTGAGGAAAGGTAGACTATGAGGCTTTTCTTGTATAATTTTGGATTCTTTGATGCCCAAAATCTCTCAGCATACCTAAACTCAGTGTGGACTGGGTATGTTTCTTAGTTTTGTGAATCCTATTATTTCAGCAAACATTCATACTCACTCGGGCCTTTTTTTTCTGATCCTTATCTTGATCTTGTCTCTTATCAGGGCCTATGCCAGTACCCAAAATTTCAAAATTAGATTTTCAACCTTAAATCAATTGCCTAGATGACTTATGTTTTCAGCTTCTTTATATTCCCTCACATCCTCTGTTTTATAGTCACTTTTAAAAAAAAAATTGCTCCTGAGCTGTTTGTTTTTTTTCTCAGCAGTACTTTTCACAATCCCAAGTTAACTAAAAACTATTAAAAACATCAAGTACTTAAGAAGCAGCTGTAGTCAGAAAAATAAATATGTTTTTTGGTTGCATGCAGTAATGAAGTACTTCTTAAACTTTGTTCAGTCATCTTTTACAAGGCCAGATCATTTCAACTGTGATGGGCCTTTCAGCTGCTTTGTTTCATTCTCAGTGTGAATTCTCAGCGCACTTTATGCCTGTGCTTATCAGTACATTCCTGAGCCAAGAAGTTGGCTCCTTCTCTTAGTGTCTGAATTTGACATTAGAAGGTCTCCAGTCTGCTGATTGTTGGATAGTAGGACTTATTACCAAGGGAAGGATCAGTTTATTTCATGCCTTGTATAATGGGGATATGCAGCAATTATACAGGACCCAATACAGCAATTCTTATCAGTCAGCATCATATAACTACTTCCCAGAGACTAATGCCAGAGCCTTGGAAAAGTTCTCCAAAAAGATATTATAAGCAAAGGGTAAGATACTGAGCTTGGCTCAGCAGACTTGGCTGAAGCGCCTAACTGTGGGAGAGCATTCAAGGTGGGGTCAAAGGAGCCTCTTTTCCTGCAAGACTTCTGCTTCATGGCTTCTCTCCCTGGCCAGCTCCTCACGTCACTCTTGGCTGTTTTAGGTAGCTCCCCATGCAGCTGCCAATGTCTGATGAGCTCTGCCTGGAGTGCTCTCACCCTGCATTGGGGCAGTGCTGAAAATGTAAGGTATAATACCGACAAGTTCTGTCCAGAAAAAAATCTCCTGTGGGACAAAGTCTTCCCTCTTTTGGAGTCCTTGAAGTTGTAATGCTTTAGAATCCCCACCAGCTCAGATTAGCAGGGGTTTATGGTTTTTTTGGTGGAGTTTTTTTGGTGGTGTTTTTTGTTTGGTTTTTTTTTTTTTAAATGCCAGGAAGCTGTGCTCTTTACAAAAGAGCATAACAGGTTCTAGGGTCACCTATTTGACATGGATGTCCTGTAGGAATTTGCTGTTTTGTACAATGGAGAGCTAACCTGTCCTTGTTCCTATTGAATGCTTCTGTTGCCATCTTTGACCCTCTGAGGAATCTTTTCCTTTGAAAGACAGGTCTCATAAATCCTCTGCAGCAAATTCTAATTTTAATTCCTAAACATCAGTGAGTATTAAGGTGTTCTTTGTGAAAATGAGTGTGGGCAAATGAATAATATTCAATTAATTACACCAGATGTAGAGAGGTTGAAGTTTTACCTTACTAAGATTGGTAGAAATAAACACAAAAGCTAGTTATCAGCTACACATTGTTCCATTTTGCACCTTTATAATTACACATTTACTGCTTATTTGGCTGAAGACCTGGCATGGCATCTTTGTTACTTCAATTTATATTAGTCCTGATGCATAATTAACAATTAGAGATGTAAGTTTAATTCAACAAAACAATAATGTGATTCCATTTGAAATATGCCAATGTGATATGTAGAGTGATTAGACATATAAAATTGGCCTTGTCATCTGTAACAATCTGGCCACTGTCTATGCTTTACATCTTAATAGAAACAGATTTTTTTTTTTATGTCTATTTAGAGGTATGTTTAGAATGTACCTGGCTTTATGGACTAAAGATATTAAGGGCCTTTAAGAAATTGTAATTCAGTAACTTTCATGTGGATGGTTTGAGTATGATATTTTTCAAAGACACCATAAAATATAAACATGTATATAAACAGTTATAGCTGTAGAAGATTTATTTAGCTCAGAAATATATTAGTGTATTTATACTGTATATATTACCGTATATAAGGTACTGCTGTGTATTTGCAGTCATATTATCATCAGGCAATTTTCTATCTTGAGTTATCAGAAAAGAGAATTAGAAAATATAATGCTAGCCTTAGGGAAGCACACTTTTTTCAAAACGCCTATCTGCTAATATCACCTGCCAATGATTTAATGTGTTTATAGTTTATGCTAACCTTTCTTAGCTTTCCTTTTTATCCATTATAGTCTGTGTACCTGGTAGAAGGGAAGCCTGCAGCCAATTGCCGTTACTTTGTAGCTCCTATCTTTGCTCACCAAATAGCTTGCTTTTTTATTCCTGTAAGGTAGTAACTGTTGGCTGTTATAAAATTGCAATCTCATTAGAAAAGGTTCATCCGAATAAATTCACTGCTGATATTAGGACTTTAAAATGTTAATGTCTTTGTCTTTCTTTGGGATAACATATGTTTTTATCTTGATGCTTAAAGAGACACCTTTAGACTCTTTCATTTCCAGAAGAGTTGTTATGACAGCAAGATAGCATTTTGGGACAGTCTGTGGGATCATGTTTTTTTAGGTAGTGCCTCATTTAAGAATTCTTAGTACATCTCCCTATTAAAAATATGTCCATAGTTTGAGTAAACTGAAAGTGAACAACATTCTTAAGTGTATACAAGAATGCTAATGTTCTTTATCAGCAATAAGAACTGCTGCCATGTTTGATTCTGGGATCTGTCATCCTTTTTGTACTTTCTTAGTCCTCTACTCCTTCTATAACCAGAGACCAATGGAGCTGAACTTGAAGCTTTATTACAAAACTCCAATGTCCTATTTTACGCACAACCTTTCTTGCTTTCTCCAGTTTGCATCAGACATTTTCCATGATTACAGGTGGGAGGTATTCTTTATGTCCAACCTGTGTATATTCATGGAAACTAACTAACCTCTTCTAACAGATTTTGATAAAGCCCAGTAATGACACCATGGGAATGTTATTTAGTTATTACACTTAATCTGGCAATGGAATATAGAGTAAATGTGTAGCAGAATAGTTTCATGCCCTATGTGAAGATATCATGTGCTGGAATAACTGTCCTTTCACACATAGTCTTTAGTTTCATGGAATAATTAATTTGGGATCCTTGTGAATCAGATGTCACTGAAACTTTTAGGACACAGCTCTAAATATATTCAATTGCACCTATTTCTAATTGATCTCATTCTAACATAAACCTAAAGTAATTGCACTGCTTGTAATAAAATTAAGGTCTACTCACAATTGTTTCTATGTGGAAAACTTTTTCAAAATTTTAAATATTTTTCATGCTCAGAAATGTGCTCTCATTGTCTAGGCATATCTGACCTGTGTGGATAGAAGTAGTTGAATTTTGTTTCCTTTCACTTCATAGTAAAGAGGATACTTTTTTGTTCAACCATTGGACATGTGCCAAGTATTTTTAAGTGTCCATTATTTCACAAATGATTCTATAAAGCAGAATTAAGGTATTACGAAGAGGACTTTTGGTGGTTGTATTACTTCTAACATTTAATGCTTAGAATTCATAGAATTAATCATTGCTTTATTGGATTTGAATAAATTGATATGGGATTGTGTTAAGAAATATGTCCCATATGCACATATTCATTTGCTTGTTTTTCAAAAACATATAAGCCATACTGAGAGCAGATTTGCATTTATTATGCTATGTAACTAGCTCTACTTTTACCGAAGGGAAAAAAACCAGCCTAATTTCAGATATTTGAAAACTTTTAGAATTGTAGTGGTGGTGGTGTTATTTAGAATTATTTATCACATAAAGCCAGTCTGTATATGGATAATTTATACTGGCATGACTCTCATCACAGTATGATTTTCTTTTAAAAAATTCCTGAAGCAGTTCACCTTATATGACCTTTGGTTGTGAATACAGTTATGCTGCTATAGCTTTTTTAGATTGTCAGCATTAGAGATGTTCTTAATTATAGAGATATAATTGACCTGTTACCAATTTGTGTGCCAGTAAGCCTTAAAATGTTTGAATTGTACTCTTCTCGGTGACTGATCTCTTTGTTGGGTTGAGTTGATGTCTAATAGGAATAAATAGGAAAAGCAGTACACTTTTAAAATCCAAATATATTTTAAAAAATCAAGACAAAAATTGGTGCTTTGTTGTACTTGTTCTGACCACCTCCCCTTGTTGTAGTTTTCAGTAGCGAACAGGAGTATTTCTGCACAAATACCTTGAAAAAACAAAATCCTGACTTCGTACTTTGTTTCAATTTGGGGGGTGGGGGGGGAGCACGTGGGAAGAAACTGCCGTATTCCACAACATACTCAAATCTTATGCTGAAGCATTGAGGAATCTCTTTGCTTTTCAGTTCAGCATGTGACCCAAGTATAAGTTACCATCAGAGATGTGAGTGGCTGCCATGAAATGGCACAAAGTTGGAATTGGAAGGGGAATTGGAAGCCCTGGGGTTTTTATTCTTGGTTGGACTATAAATCTGTTATATGACCTTGAGCAGATCACATTAACCCTGACTTTCCAAAGCATTGCACTCCTGAACTGGATCTATAGGTTGGTCAGTTGCAATTTCCTGTAGGGTGAGAATGGTGCCTTAATAGGGGGCAGACAGTTCATTAACACAAAGTGCTGTGAAATTTTCCAATGAAAAGCATTACAGGCAGTGGAAAGGATTATTAGGAATTAATAATATTATAAATTAATAATAATAATATAGTTAGGTTTACCCCATGATGTTGTACTTTACCCCAAAGCAAGATAAATCATAAGCTGCTTAGAAGTTTTTTTTTTACAGTAAAGTCCAGCAGTTAAGAGTCTGTAGAACATTTCTGCAATATTAATATATTGCAGAAAAATCATATAAATGATTTTTCAGCCAGCATATTAGCTTCTTCAGTCTAGGCTAAGGTTTTAAAAAAGTAAAACAAACAAAAGCCCAAAGTATTATTTACTTAATTAGTCCTCTCTGCAGCATGAATTTCTTTCTGAACTTCATTTCTGCTTAATAAGTATCATATCTTTTGATGTTCCTTATGTTACTATGCAACACCAACACTACCAAATAATAGGGAAAAAAAAATGTAATAAGGCACTACAGTTCTGATCATGTATTATGGGGTTAATTTCTTAGGAATACTCTGAGATTCAAAGAGTGTGCAGTGCAGCAATGTAAAATATATTGTTTTCATTATAAGAAGCAGTTCATATCTTCTAAAAATGTGCATTTAATTGCATAAAGGCAGAAAAGCAACACAAAAATTATTCAAATAACATTCCAATTATATTTGATAAATCATCTTTAAAACCTTTACATTTATGTAGCAATTATAACCTAACCACAGGATCTAAAATCTTAGAGCTTCATCAAAATCAATCAAATATCTTAGGCTGAAGCTGGAATGTTGTTCTGATGGAATTGCTCCCAAAGGCAATTTTGATCTATTTACGCACCAGTTTTACAGCACATTCTGAATTTGATTATTTCTGGTAGTATTTCCTCGGTAGGGTTTTGTTCTACCAATGACTCTAAGAAATTTCCTATATAAAAAAACTAATTAATTGCAAACTGGTTAAACTAACATAGTTATTTTCAAAAATGCTACTCATACTTTGGTCCATAGAAAATGCAGAATCTCTTCCGTTACGTGCTTTCTAAGTGTGTTTTATAGAGAACTGCTGATTTCAGATGGTAAATTAAAGACTCTCACTCACATCACATGTGAACCTGAGAATATTTTGGAAGACCAATCTTTCCTTAGTTCTAAGTATGAATTTCTCATTCAGCTTCCTAGAATGACAGTATTTGCACCTGATTCTTAGGTGCATGAAACCAGATAACTGTCAGTTAATTAGGGATAAAACAATATTAGTGTGTTGGGTTTTTTTAAAAAGTGAATTTGAGCATTTTTTCATCTATCACCAGATCTAGGAAGAATACACCTCTGTCTATACTCCTGCAGAGTCCCCATTCTCAAATACTTTTGTATCTTTTTTATACTGGCTTTAGTTTATTTGAGAGAAATTCCTTCTTTCTTCTCTCCCCTTCTATTTTTTGTCTAAGCTATTAACCTAGTTAGTCTCAAGAATACTTCTTCTCAAAAACTCTAAAAATAATTTTCTTTCTGGTTAAATAAAGTTGCCTAAAAAAATCTGTCAAGAATCAGTTCATAAAACTGTTTCAAGATGGGATAGTTTTGGAATTTAAATTAGAATTTGCAAGACATTCCTTGCTTGGCAGACATTCAGGCTGGTCTTGCCTTAGTTTCAAAGTGCTTGTAATCTAATGTATACAGGTATATACTCACTACAATGTATAATGCCCTGTGTGTATCAGCACAAAAAAGGTAAATTGGAAAAAAATTGTAAGGTGTTTACAAAACCAATTCCTCAATCGTCCTGAAAGAATGTTAATTTAAAAATGAAGATGACTAGAATGTAAATTACAACTGGGATTTTGGAACAGATTAAAAGAAAGATTAACTGCTCCCTGCTCCCTTGCCCCCCTCCCCCCCCCCCCCCCAAATCCAGCCTACTGGCATCACAGGTCTGGAAAAGAGCCATATTGCCATATATTCCTACTTCAGAGAAGAGAGCAAGTGTTTTCAAAACCATCTTATGCGCAGCTCTATTCTTAGTCAGAATGGACTGTTTAGGAACCTTGTGAATCACCAAAAAATTGACTTCAAATTATTAAAGCAGAGTCACTGCCTACAAACATGCTTAACGTTTGAAGGCCAGTATTTCAGGAGTCATCTGGGGTTTGATGCCTCAAATTGCATGGTCAGTGTTGTACATCCTACGGAGCTTTTCAAAACCCACATTAGCTGCCATTATAGCAGAATGCATTTTGATTCCTCAGCAGCACTAAATACCATGTTTACCACTTCCCAAACTTGCCATCCAAAAGAGTAGTCATTCTGAAAAACGTAACTACAAATGGTTTTGGTGTAAACATATCTGTTCTTCCATCCTGTAATTGCCATAGAAATGCTTGCATTCCCTGCTCTTTATAGAGAACTTCCATGTGAAGTTCTTAGTAAAAAACTTCCTTTCAGGTTTGTAAAGGAGAACAGTATCTTCTGTAGTCTCTGATTACAAAGCCAATTTGTACTTGGACTTTTCCTGTATTTAATAAGTATATGCTCACACACTTTACCTGCTTGAAGCTGTGCTCTTTTTGAAGAAGCAGTTGCCCTTTAGGTCTTGCTTGGACATAATAGGGAATGCTTGCCACAGATTTACTCACTAAAGGTCATAGTTTATTTTTAAAATGGCAATTTTAGGGTTAATATTTGCTATCCATCTGTGAGTTTAGAGCTCATTCAGGCTAACAAGAGTCATTCCCTAGATATCCAAGAAGCTGGAGTAGGTTTTAATAAGATTTAGAAAATAGATTTAATGAATCTGCTACATTGCCTAGACGGTTATTATCAAAAATGTTCTTATGTTAAATGTTTAAGTCTGTAAAGTAAGCCTTGAAGTAAACAAATTTTAAATAGAAATACTGAGTGCTCCTCAGAGCCATGACAAATGGGAATTGGCTGTGTTTTCTAAGGTCGTTTCTAAGAGGCGAAGTACTGTGACCAATATATTCAGAAAAAGAAAGAGACTAACTGACAGTGGAACTGAAGAAGGAGCTAAAGTTGTAGTATTTCTGACAATACTTTAAAATATGAGCCATAATTCAAATAGATTCCAAAAACAGTTATTTTTTTGTAAAATGGCTGCTGCTTCACTGTATGAAACAGCTTGTTTCCACACTCTACAATGAAAACAAAACAAGTTAAGGATATAGATCTATCCTACAAATCTTAAAATGTTGTAATTGCTCAGAAATGGGATGAAGTCCAAGAATCCTCTCAATGAGGATTTGTCCTGTAAGATTTTTCAGACATAGAAACAGGCAATCCAAGCACAGTGGTTCCAGTGCAGGTGTTGCATTGATCTGAATTTTTTTATCACTGCTATTGTGATGGCAGACCTGTTAGCAATCTGTTTCAAATAATATATACGAGAGTTACCCAAAAGATTTCAAATGTAAGCAACACAGCTGCAGTGACATTTTCTTTCACTCACATGTGCACGTGCACATACCTGCAAGCCTAAAGCTTTTTTTCAAATTTTTAGGAGATTTAACATTCACCACTTCCTTAACATGATTGTATGCTATGTGGATTAAGAAAAAGAAGGTATCCAGCTCCAACCAGACTTTCTTCCCTGCAGAAGTTTTTAGGTGGCCAGAAAGCATCTAGGTATCTCTAATATGGAGCTTTGGAGGAACTGCAGAATATTATCTGAAGATTTGATTTTGCCAAGATTTTCCCAACACTTAAGTGACTATACTTCACAACACCTGGATAGTTGCAAAGAATCCACTTATTTTTTCTGTACTGATCCAGCTCAGACACTCTTCACTCTTGCTTTGCCACGCTATTAGTTTTCTGCTCTAAAGGGCTCAGATTCCAAAATTTTGCCTATATCTGTGCTTTGTTTTCTGTGTCTAAGTAAAGAGAACTTTTTTCCTATAATCCATAGCTCATTGGAAACCAAATGGATGCATCACCGGCCAGTGCTATTATTTAGATTAGGATATACTATTCAAGCAGGCAATTTGGAGTAAGGCATTGACATTCAAAAATGCTTTGGAATTATTATTCATATCATATTGGGTATGGTATATATGGCAAGAGAAGTATATGGTATATATGGAAGAAAACTAGAGAAATCAAAGCAAGCAAATAATGGTCAGCAATTTAAAATCAGGTAAACAATTCTAATGTTCTGCGTAGAGGAAATAAAAGCCATGGAGGGGTTAGTATCCATCATTGGTCACCTATGGTTAAGGAAAAAAAACACATGAGGTTTCTTTTGTTGTTCTGAAATAAAGTCAGGGAAAACAAATAACTTCGGTATAAATTTTCTGTTGTGATCGCAGATTAGATCTGTGAATTGAATTGTGAGTTGAATTTCCAGCTGGTGATGGGTTTAGAAACACTGATTTTTCTTATTTTATTTTGTAGATGCTTCAGAAACTTGCTGTGTGTTTACCACGCGTTCTGCCAAACAACTCAAGAGGGGACTTACCTATTCTTTCATTAGTTGAGCGTAACATTATCTTGAACTAATTATTCTCTCCACATGGCCTTCCTACTAGTGTCAGCTTATCTTCTGCTGACTCATGCTCAGGGTGCTCCTGTTGAGAATGGGGCACTGTTGGAAACACTGAAGTCACAAGTGGGATTATTCAGCAATAAAAGTGAACACTATTCGGCACAGGTGAGACCTCCTGGCACAAGCCGACAAATACCTCAGACAATCATCATAGGAGTTCGTAAAGGAGGGACAAGGGCTTTGCTGGAAATGTTGGATATTCATCCTAATATTGTGGTAGCAGCTACAGAAGTCCACTACTTTGACTGGGATGAAAATTATGTGAAAGGAATAGACTGGTATAGAAGTCTGATGCCATTTTCTTATGGAAATCAAATTACAATTGAGAAAACACCAGGCTATTTTACATCACCGCAGGCTCCAGAAAGAATTCATGACATGAATAGCTCCATTAAACTGCTGCTCATTCTAAGAGATCCCACTGAGAGAGTTATATCTGACTATACCCAAGTATATTACAACAGAGTAGAAAGCCACAAGCCTGTTCAGCTTTTTGAAGATATTGTTATTAAGAATGGAGCACTTAATACCAAATACAAAGCTATTCAAAGGAGTCTATATGATGTTCATATGGAAAAGTGGCTTAAGCATTTCAGTTTGGATCAGATTCACATAGTGGATGGCAATACTTTAATCAAGGACCCTCTTCCTGAATTACAAAAAGTTGAAAGATTTCTAAATCTTCCTTCCCGAATTTTGTCCTCTAATTTTTATTTTAACCAAACCAAGGGATTCTACTGCATTAGAAGTGATGGAAGGGAGAGATGTTTACATGAATCCAAAGGACGCCCCCATCCTCTTGTTAACAACACTGTTTTAGAGCAACTGTATTCTTACTTCAGAGAGCACAATGCAAAATTTTACAGAATGGTTAATCATTCCTTTGACTGGCATTAATGCATTTGGAATCAATGTTTCTTAAAAAGGGCCTGAAACAAACTCTTTCAAACATATCTTTCTAAACTGTAGAGATTCGTATTATGAGAACTTAACATACTGGTTATATGCTTCATTGGAATAACAAATCTGTTAACTCAATGAAATGGTACCCTTTATGTTGGGAAAAATAAGTTTCACATATTTGTATGAATATTGTGAGTCATATTCTGATCTTCTTTCTCTCATCATGCAAATACATTAACTTAGCGGACTTATTTCAGATATGTATCTGTTACAAGATTTGTGCTGGTTTGGAAAAATGACTGCTTCTAACAGTGTAGAAGATGTAAATATTTGCAATGGTATTATTCTAACTGTTCTGTATTTTTTTGTTGTTAGTATTTTTTATAGTGGCGTTGATTTCTAGAATTTTTCATACAGTAAGTTAAATTGTATGTTAAAACAGGGGCATACATAGTGGCTCCAATAAATAATTCATCCTCTGTTAATATGCTGAAGTTCTTAATCAATTAATAGTAAAAGGAATCTATTTCATTTATGATTTTGTATAGGTGAACTAGAAGCTCCCTGCCTGTATATCATTTGTATTAAACCACACTTTCAACTTGGGTTTGTTTAAAAAAAAAAAAAAAAAAAAAATCTCCAAACAAAGTAAAGATATGAACTGTTTGAAGAAGCTTTAAGTAAGAGTTCTGAATGTAAAGAAATTAAAATATCCCAGGCAATCTCAATTTACACTTATTCTATACACTTAAAAAAAAAATTAATGCAAACAAATTATTAATATCAGCAACTGTACAAATATTTGCTTATATAAATTATGTCACTTTGCTCTTGAATGGAAAAGCTCTTCATTAGTAGTACCATATTAATAATGTTTGTATTCTGTGACTAGTTATTCTATTGCTCTCCTGGCTTTAGTTTACACATCTCCATTGGCACAATGATTCTTCTTAAAAAAAAAAAAAAAAGTTATTTGCTTGCCCTCCATTTTGTCATTTCTAATGCAGACCATGGGATGTTCCCAAAGTTAAAATAATATCTTGCTATACTGTATATCTCAGACACAGTATGACATACTCAAATTATATATAAAAACCACACACATCTATGCCCCTGCATTAGGAATTTTTTAATTTTTAATTTTTTTTTTGTTTGTTTGACAGTATTGTGCTGGTCTGTTCTCCTTTTTCATGTAAACATTTTATTATATATCAATACCAAAGAAGAAAATCAACTTGAAATGTTAAATATGGTGCCAGATAGAACTACAGACGCAGATGTGCTTGTTTGACATTGTACCTTGCAATCCAGAAACACTGGTGGACCCCATGGTAGAAGCATTCATTAGGTGCATTGCTCTTTAAGCTTCTCAGAACACTGGTGAGCTGTAGTTGTGTGGGCCTACTCTGAGCATCACAGCATCAAACTCCACCTAATCCTGGTGAGGAGCCCAAATCTGTGTCCTTCTGTCTAAGCCACTGTTCAGCCTACAGGAGTATATGTTCCTAACATGGGATTCAGTCTTCCACTTCCACAGGCTAAAAGGTATGTATTGCAGCGCTAATTTTTAGCCTGCTAATAATTTATGAGGGGGCTACTTAGATGTTAGGCAGGTAGCAGTATTCCACTGAAGCTGGACAGAATCAGACTCAGCCAGATTATGTGGAAATAGCCTTCATCAAATATTCCCTCAATAAATGTAAAATGTTAAAAATAATATAATAAATCTTATTCTTTATCTCTTCTGCTACTTTTATGTGTATATATGAGAGAAAATTATATTTATTTGTCATTAGCATATAATTAACCTCTGAAATTATCTTTCTGAAGTATGATTATTTATTACATCTCTGATTTCTACAGATGGCCCAAGTTATTATTTACTTCTTCCACCTTTTCTGAGATTGTGGCTTCTTAATCATTAATATTGATCAGATCTGGGCGCTACTCAGAAGTACAAAGTTGATCTGAATCAGCTGTGGAAATACAAATGTATTTCTTTGAAATTAGCCAAAGAACAGGATGTTTATGCTGGTCTTATACCATCTCTACAAGGACATTGGATAGGCAAACTATAATAATTACAGTTGTGTAGTCTAACAATACCTTCTTTATCATTTGTCAAGTAAAAATTTAACCCAGAAAAATTCTGAACTCTGTATCAGCAGGGTGATTTTATATTGGACCAACGCTTTGTATTTTGTGGGCACAATATTTTTATCTGATAACAGAAGTCCCAAATCCAGATTCCCTATCTTGTTTAACATAACCTGTTCTTTCTGACCAATGCAATCTCAATGATCAACGAAACTCACTCCAGTCCACTAATTTCAGAAATAGAGTATTGAAGGTAGCAACATTCCAGCAGTTTATATCATAGACTAGATTGCAGTTTTTCTTTCAGCATTGCTTTCTGTTTTTTACACATTCCAAAACTTTCCATATTCTTCTTGTTTTGCTTCTTTTCAATGATGATTCCATTTAATAGTATTGAACAAGAATAATTGTGGGGTTTTTTGTTTTTTTTTTTTTGTTTTTTTTTTTTTTTTTTTGCGAGAAGCTAATTTGAAAACAATGTATACTTTACCAAAGGTTTCAGGTAGTTGCCAGTAATTGAAGAGTTCACATGTCTATGTGTCACATTCAATTTCATAGGCTTCTGAGAAAAAAAAAAAAGAAAAAAAAGTTCTAATGTTTTTCTATATTTATGCTTGCAGGCATCAAGTCTTTCTCTTTCTTCTCTGAAGTTTACAGCTAATCTTTAAATGAGTTGGATGCAGGAACACCAGTTAGCAGAAGCTGTATGCATCTTTGAAAATGCAGGTCCCTTTCTGGAGAGCTGATCTGTATGGATTAGTGATGCATATATCTACTTGATTTGTTAGCACTCTTCATTCCTGCTCAACATTTTTGGGAAGGACAGAGTTGATGAAATGAATTAAATGATCATTTTAGAGTTTACTAATACCAGAAGAAATATATTATGCATAGTATAATTTGGGTGAGGGGTTGGTTGTCTTGGTTTTGTTTTACATAAATCAAGATTCTCATCTGAAGTTTTATTTTGGTAAATGGTCTACAAAGATGCAACTTAACCTCTGCCTAACAGAATTCAATAAATATAGTAGACTATAATTTAACATTACAAACTGTTTCAATCAGTTTCTCATTTTGTGGTCTGAAAAATATTATCTCATGCAGTCCTGACCTTCTCCATTCTTACTGTCTTCAAAAGATAACCCTTCTCCTTTTATCCTCAGAAGGCGGATCAGATCAACTTAATAGAAGATCCACTGAGCCATACTTTAGTAATACTGAAATAAAAAGTACTCAATTTTTGGCACTTGGAATTCAAAACTAGTCAAATTTTGGAAAGAACTGGAGGCTCACAATCAGTTTAAAGATGTTATTAACAAGACAGTTCTCAATTTAAAAATTACAAAAATTGCATATGAATTTCCACAATAGATAGCAAACCATAAACTATTCTTCTCCAAATTGGTCATCACAGGACTTTCATCTCATTATCTGATACTCAGGAGGTGTTTGCAGAAATAAATTTCATGTGGGATGGTTGCTTAAAGAGATCACACAGTTGTTTCAAAGGTTGTTAGGAGCATCTGAAACATTATATAGTCCCATGTGTAAGACTACTGTAGAATTTATGATGATTTGAGCAGCTCTTTGATGATGTTTTGCATTCCACAAATACTAAGCTTTCATTTTAAATACTGTTCATTTCCTTTTTTAGTTAAAATGCCATAGTTATAGTTGCTTTGATCTACTATCACTGAGAATTAGCAATATCAAGCAACAGCAGCTGTAACTAGATCAGTTTAGCCTTTGCCACAATAAGCAGCACACTCACACTTAATACCTAGATGAGTCTAATATTAGTATTTTTTATTATACAGGCTATATATATTACCTATAGTACATAAAGAAAAAGCATTGGGAAACTTAAGAGCTAAGTTTTTGCCCCAAAAAGCTCCTAGTACTTAACTAATGGGAAGAAAACAAGGAAGTTCCTCTCTTGCACTCACCCCCAGTATTTTACCAGGAGGAGGGGTGGGGTTTTTCATTGTATCCTCTGTATCTAACTGCTCAAAGTCCTTGGGCTGACTTCTGGTCTTTTCTTTCACAGCTTAGCCTTGATAGAGCATTTACAGTTCCTCTTAAAGAACACCTGTTAAAGCAGAGACATTTTTGGAATATCCATAGGCAATATTGTGGAGAACTTTGCAGAGGGCACACACTTAGTGCACATCATCGTATGCTCCTTCAGTATCCTTTTGATACAAAGCCAATACATAATCCTATAATATGCATCGAAGAAAGATTAGATTGACTACTGTAGAGAAGCGCATCTGCATACAGTGTTTTCACTCTTCATGCACATTTCAAGAGTGCATCAAAAAGAAATTTAAAAATTGGGTTGCTTCCAGCAAGTTTGACTGCTTATTGCCTTTGTCAATTCAGATGCTTTCATGAATTGGACAAAAATTTTAATATTGTCATAATCCCTATAATTTCTTGTTTAATCTATGTGGTCAAAAACAAAAATATGGGTTATTACTTTGCTTTATAGGAGCAGTTTAAAAAAAAGAAAAAAGAAAAAAAGAAAAAGAGAGTGCCACCCCCCCAACACCTTGATTCATAGTAAGAGTTCCACAATAACAATACTCAAAATAACATTTCCTTGCAGAGAAAGGAACATTTAAATTATTTAAATAAAGATTATACTCCTGTAGATTATTGTTTTCTATACTTGTGGATTTGATCCTTCATTTCCTTCCAAAGCTTGAATTTTATTGTAGAAATAAACAGACACATTGGAATTAAAATCAGTAATCATTTGCCTAGCACATTAATCATTACCAGCAGTTAATGGCCAATATTGAGTTACTGGCCAAATAATTTCCACTTTGATTTTTTCAAGTTTCAATGTGACTTACTAAAATATTTTGGTATTTTATAAAACAAATTTTAAAGTTAGAACCAACAGTGGATAAAAAGACTCTGTAGTATCATTCTGTGATTATAGAGGAATTGTCATGTCTTTAAGGTTAATTAACAGTGAAATGAGCTTACCAAAATTCCTAAAAAATTTTTGGAAGCCAAGATACTAATGGAACTGCAAAGTATAAATTAGTACTTCAAGTTGAATCTGCTACTTAGGGAAAATACAACAGATTAAAACAGACTGACATAAATCATTCTTTCCTGGTAAAATAGATGTGATGTAAAATGTACAGTATCTCATGTATTAGCCCATGTAACAAGTACTATGAAGTCTATTTTCTGATGCAAAATGGTCTTACACTTTTACGTAGTGTGTTCTTTTAGTTCCATTACAAAAACCTCTCAGTAAGTGTTTAAAGAAAAACATCTTAATGTAAACCAGTGGTACAGTTTTTCTCTCAAAGGACATTTCTCTGGTTTTGTATTGTTTCCTCTGAGATAAAAAGGTGGTTTCAGTCACACTACAATAAAAGCAGAGAATTATCATACCAGAATTAAGACTATTACTTCTGTTTATTACAGTTTCCAGTGAAGAACATCTTTATATAGGGACTGATAATAGTTTAACAATCTCTTTGTATTTTCTATCTCTTCATTAGATAATACAACTATGTTGTTTTTCTTATTGTGAAAAATGTTACTCTAAACTTACATTGTTACTCTAAAGCACTGACTTACAGATTTAAACCAGATGGCAGTAATAAAAGGGAAGCACAGGTAATTAAGAATCTATTCCCTTTCCCACTCGGACTGGATAAGATTTTCTTATTTTTTAACTCTCTTGATATGAACATTTTGATCCCTCATAAACTTTCTATTAGGAATGTATTAGCCAAACTTGCAATAGGAAAAAATAAGGCAAGGGCAACTAGAATGCAATAAAACCTGAGCTGAAGGCCCTCTTCTGCTAAATATTTGTTGACATAACATGGCACAGTTACAAATGAAAATTATGATTGGCCTGATAAGACAATGCACAGGACTAAGTAACATGCTACTCCAGGGATTTATCTAGGTATTCTACATGCCTGAATTAATTTTACGATCATTAGGCTATTAGGAACATACGTGAATATACATTTTCAAAACACTGTATTTCATCTTATTAGAGAATACTACAAAACTGTAGGATGAGTTGAATATATTATGTCTATCTTTGGGTGAAATGCTGCAGTGCTACTAAGGCAAATTGGATGGGAAGTAAGAATTCTCTACACTAAGTGTTGGGCATTTTTAAATTCCTCATGGAAAATCAGCAACACTAGATGCAGTGGGTTTGTTGTTGATTTGACAAGGATTGTCAGCCTATAAACATGCTGTGCAACTGTCATGAGAAGATTGAAGATACCTTTTCTATACTCTGCCAAGATACAAATCTACAACTCAAGACAAGTGACAGATGGAACACTGTAAACTGCAGGGGGTGCACTGCTGCCTTGAGTGAAGAAAGATTAAAGGCTCATAAACAACATGCTGTAGCTACACCCGCACGCACGCACCATACACAGCTTGCAAAATACACTCAGTCTAAAACAAAAACAAGCAAAATCTACTGCTGTGCACTAAAGTGATCCTGTTGAAGGCATACTGAACCAGAGGCAACAGTTCCAGTATGAGTTATCTGTAACTTATTATTTGTTGTATTAATAAACTGAAGTCTGTGTAGGCCATGCTCTGGGCATCTTATGTGAGCTAGGACCATATACTGCTCTTAATATTTTCACCTTGCAGACAATGGGTATTGTATTCTCAGATTCAAAGTAAGGTTCATCCATTATGTGTTTGTCAGACAACCCATGTTTATGTGATTGAAGTTCTTTGTCAAGTGTACATACGACAAAATGAATAAAAGAGATGAACAGATTCCCTGGAAAAAAATGGCTAATGGGTCATATGCTTAGGGCCTGTTTATGTACAGTAAGCATAGCAGAACAGGGTTCAAGTAAACTGCCTTTCATACTTTTCAAAAATAAATTTTCTGTGTGTTTTAATTTCCTTTAATTTGCAGGGGTGGGGGAGAAGTCTCCTCTACATTGTTTAATAACAAACTTGGAATTTTAAAATTCAAATTCATCTGAGAAGTTAAAAATATTCTGGTTTCAGTGTCTTAAATAAGAAATTACCATTCAAAAGTTACTACATTTTTAGTAGCATTAGAAAACTCTTCACTTTCTTTTTAGTTCTTTTATGCCTTGTGTTGCATCCTCCCACCTCTCCCTTGAAAAAATATTTTCATCTCATATATCCTTTTTGCCAGCTGATTTCAATGTTATATGGGCAGAGTTCACAATATTAATCACTTGCATTAAAAATACAAAGATTAGGTAGGGTGATAGCTAAGTCTTATATTTCCACATTGAGTGGAAAAAATGGCATATGAAATAAAAATATGGTCACTTAAAATGGGTACCTGCTGAATCATACTGAGTATTGCATGCTCCAGATTATATAGAGAGAAATCAGGGCTGCTTCAGCCATCCCCATGACTGCTTGCAACATCTTTTGTGAGTTTGGGAAGAGTGGTTTCCCCCTTCCATCAAACAGACATTCAGGCTTCAATCTGAGAATAGTTTTTTTTCCGGTTCTTAGGGTGGTTGTGTGGAAATGAGCTGTTAGGTGCCTTTTTCCCCCTCAAATTACCCACAGGACACATTTTTGCCAAATTGCAGTATGTATTCCATTGGTAACGGAAGCCCCGTTTAATTTCTTTTACTAGGTGCTGGGTCCTCCGTTATTTTTGTCCAAAAACCCAGTTATCACAGATGGTAATTATTCTAGACAAATACAGCCACCCAGAAAAGTATGAATAAAATATACTAATCCAGGTTTCTGTGCTAGTAGATACAGTGAGCCAGCAAACACAGAGGCTTGTTATCCTGTTAGGGTCCTTTGTCCATGACTCCTTTTTATCAAATAAGTATTGGGTACAGTTATATATACTTGTATGACTCCCTATCCTGATCATCTGTATGTTATGATCAAAGGGAACAGGATTATGTTACCTCACTTTAAATACTAAAGCCCAGGATGTTTATTTCACATAAATGCAACTTCACTGCCAGTCACCCACTATCTTTGATTTTCTTCTCTATCTATAAATTCTTCTCTATGCTTTTTCATTTATTAATTAATTCTGGCTTTTCTCTTTCATGGAATAAATAGTTTTGATCTTAAATTGAGCTTTTCTGATCTGAGAAAAGTAAAAGCTGAAACATATACTATGGCTTTCAAAAATAAAGAAATCTTGTCTCTGTGCTGTGTATGTCAGAGAATCAGAGTACAAACTTGCAAGCAATTAAGACAAAATAACTAATCCTAACACACATAGCAAGCATGATGATTGAGGATATTTTTTGGAGGACAGGCAAAAAATTCACCTTCCATTTTAAAAAATAAATATTTGTTTGATATTTAACAGAAGCATTTGTATTCATGTGCTCCACCAACATGAAGTGGCACTGACTTCAGTCAGCTACAGTGGCTGTGGTAAAACTACTAAGGATCTAGCCCGAAATGTATATATGTAGAGAATGCTACTTCAGTCTTAGGTGGCTGATAAACCAAGTGAAATATCTGCACTTTCTGAAACATAAATACTCTTATCACTGAATACACAAATTAAACATTTGATAGTAATGCTAATATAGAAGCTATTTCTCTCTTAATTTGATTTTTCTGTAGAAATTCTAGTCAGTGAGTTAGTCAATGACAAGCAATAAACTGCATTCTCTAACTTCATATGTAAATGAGTGTATTTACTGCAAGGAGAGAGGGGGGGATATTCCTTTATTTGCATTGCTGGCCTCATTCTGTCAACATATCACCCAGATTGCTGGATACACACAGAGATGCATTCTGGCAATGCTAAGAAGGGACCTGCATTTCCTGCTGTCTATTTCAACTTATTAGTAATAGGATGATGCTTCTGGCACATCTAAAATAAATTAATATTGGATTAATTCAATTCAAAAAGGTGTCAGGAAAACACATTGCAGATTCATTCATCACAAACTTGAGACCAATATGTTTAAAAAAAAAGAGTACCATAGTAATTATGTTTACATGTATAATTGCCTAAAGCTGAGCCAAATGACAGAATATATTCTAACACTTTCCAACATGCTTTCAGTGCTGCTTAAGCCACCAGTTCATAAAATAAATATAAATATAGCATTTTCAACACTAACAGTTACAGAAATAAATTATTTTACTTAGTTTTTTTTCACTTTAGAAAGCATTTTATCTGAACTACTGAAAGATTTTTTTATTGCTGCTGATTCAAAGTTGTGTTCACTGACCATTTCTTTGTTGTTCACTGATGATCATTTAGATCTTTTTGAATATCAAGGAATGACAGTGCAGCAGTCTTTTTTTAAGTGGTTATAAGCTGGGTAAGGACAACTGCCAAACTTTACATAATTGACTTAAGTGTAGTACTGGTTGAAAAATTTTATAAGACTGTATCTAACCAATTTATATATAGCATCATACAATGCCAAAAGTAAGAGTAATAAAAAAGTCTGAATAAACATTTTAGCATTTACAGTACCTTATTTATAGGAAGATCAAAATAAACAAAACAAATGGGAGACTTATTCTGTAGCCTTTGACTAGAAAAAAATCTTACCTGTAACAGACATAATGCTTGAGCTAAGGCTGCAGATCTGGACCATTGATTTGAATGTGCTGTATTCTATTTTATTCACACTACCTGTGTCTTCAGTAGGACCTCAGGCACAATTATATCGTACTCAGGGTAAGCAAACCTGTCAGAATTTCACTGGATGAGGAAGAATTTGGATTTACTCATCTTGTAGTCATGACAGGCAGATTAAATACAGATAGACTAATAAAGATACCTTTAGTAAAAGAGTCTCAGCATGTTTAGTAGCTTGCCCTTTGTACATTTTACAAGTGAAGAGCATAAAAATCTTATTTGTCTGAAGTATTTAATATCTTATGATTTAAAATAAGCAAGTATAATAGCCTCTCAAAGATTATCAAAAACACTGGGAAGTAAGCTTAAAAAGTCAAATTAATCATTTTTCATAAGCAATGTCCAAGGCAAAGAGTGATGACTCTTTAATATGATTAGAACATTTCCACAGTCTTTCTTCTTTAGCCTGCTACTTTAAATCATAACTACTAACAGTGAAATAATTACAACTAAAAGTATTGTTGCACAAAGCTTTCAGTTATAGGTGGAAAGCATATTTTTAAATATACTAAATTTGTGACACATTTGAGCTCTGGAGGGAAAACATTCCACACACCCAGTACTCCAGAGGAAAAGATACTGTATGCTCTCAGCTTATTCCATTTCAGAAAGCCCTCAGGCCCCAAATCTCTCTCTCCTAACCGTCAAGATTGAAATGGAATACAAGGCATCAGAAGTTCAAAAATGCACTTGGGATGCAATCCTCTTGGGACTTTAAATATTAACATGAAAAATCTTAAACCTTGGGCTACCAGGCAGCTGAGACAGATAGCAAAACGTGAAGAGTTTTCTGCTAATCTCTCCTTGCAACGATAACACACAACTACATAGTGAACCAGCTGCAGGCAACAAATCATTGATGCAAGCTGCCCAATGTACTGCATGTATTTCTTTAATCTGTCTGCCATTTTTCAAAGATATGCATTGCGATTATCATCAGGGAATTCAAACAGAGCTTGATCTCATTTTTATTGCAATAAAGTTAACAGTGGCTTCAGGTCCTTGAATTGCAGCCTCTGGTCAATAACAGCACGTAGACTGCACAACCTGCTGGCCTGCAGGAATGGAACCTCATCACAATCGAAAAGACCTAGGGAAATAACACTTTCTTCAGACCTCCTGCCTGAGCCAATCATGATAAATTAAATCTGCAGGGATTCCATTTTAGCTAATCTCATCTTTTTATCACGTACTTCAGTCATATAAATGAAAAACAATTGCATGTCTTCTTTAATTGCAAGGGGATATAGATTATGCTAACGATAACTCAGGCCATCTTGCTCTCAAACTGTCGATAACTCAGATTATACTTTACACATAAGTATAGGAACCAAACCAGACCCTTGTGAGACACAATGCTAGGCAAAAACAAGCAAGAAAATAGCTAGGTTCAAAAGCATGCTGGCACCATCTGCCATCCCAGGTGGCTTAGAAAAATAAGCCAGTCCCAAAGAACTGCAAGATTGAAAGAGTAATCACAGGTTTCTTTATACTACTCAGTTTGATTTTACCTCCCATTTTTAAGCCTTCAGGGTGTTCTCTACAACCAGAAAACATAGACATTTTCTTTAATTAAAAAATAATAAGCCAAGATACTTACACTAATATATTCCCAAATTTCCAATAGCTGAAACTTTTGGGGAAAAAAGAGCAATTACCTTGAGACTTGCACTTCAAACATGGGAGCTGGCAAACTTGGAGAGAGATTCATCACACACTTTCTAGCTAATTAGCTGGAGAACTATCTGGATCTGCAGTATCAAAGAGAAGATGATGCAAAAAGACGGTAAGGTAAACAGTTATAAATCGCAGGGATCAACCTCTACTCATCAGATCCTCATTTAATTTTATGCTAAATGGCATGATTCAAAGCCAAATTATTCTGCTACTTTAATCTGAATTTGGCTCATGGTAGGAACTTGTAACATTTAGATCAAACTCTATGAACAACCACTTTTGTTAATCTAGGGGATATATTCTTTTGTTGATAATAATCAGTGATACGTATTCTTTACATTCTTTTTTTCCTTATCATGACATGTGCTATTCTTTAAAAAGATTTGTGCAACGTTTTAAACATAAACTCCAAATTTTCAATCTCTGTCCTATAGTGTTCTTTAGATTACTTAGATTATCCACATTTCATGTGGATTTTGCTATTACTCAGTCATGAAGCTTTCCTATATGTTTATGCAAAAAAGGAGTTAAATCAGATTAAAGCTATATTCATGCTCCAGTACTGTCAGGCATTTTGCCTATGAGAATGAAGTCTAAATTACATATTTTAATAAACGTCTGATAGCTAACATACTTGTGTTTTCTTGATGGATTATACCTAGAAGTTAGTAAATCTGTTATGGATGGGAATGACATCAAGTTTGCACGTATAAGCCCATTAACAAATGAAAGATCAATTTTATTAAAGTGCTGGGAAGCAACAATTTCACAATAATCTTTTAGTTTATCCTCAACCAAATACCTGTACTATGGCACTTTGTAAAAAATTACAATGTGAAATTTCCTTTTAATCTTTGGAAGCCAGCAGTGTATGCTGGTAGATCCTAATCTTTCTTCCATCCAATTCACATCTATGTCAGTTTATCCGTACCTCAATCACTGTGACCAAATAACTGAAGAGAAACTAAATTGTTTCAAGGCTTTTTGTAAAAAGGAAGGAGCAGTTTTCTCTTCAAAGCTCCAGGCTTACTGGCCAGCTGTTAATTTATTGTGACTTCCTTCAGCAGTAGTTAAATTGGATGCATATTTAACCCGGGAAAATTTTACAAAAAGGAAAGGCAAGTGCTGTTGGGACAATTTCTTTATGTGATGCTATAGAATTTTAAATAAAAATATGCAGACAATGCCTCTATTGATGTGAACCATTGTTAGCATCCTTTACATATGTAATCCTGCACCAATCAATACATAGTCACAAAGACTGTATTATTCCCTAAGCACCTCCCTGAACCACACAGACAGAACACAGCCTACTGTGCCTATACCTCTGCTATGGGCAAAACATCCCTGGGGACAGGTAGCCTGTTCTCTGTAGTGGTGTTATCAGTGGTGATCTATGATAAACCTTGACAAAGAAAAATGGAACAGAAAATAAATTCACTTCTGAATTTCTTAAACGCAATTGATCCATGTCTTTCAATATTAGGGATGGAAAAAATCAAACTATTGGGAATGTCTGAGAAGGGAGAGAGAAAAAGATATGCATTTATTTACTGCAAAAGCAGACATTCAACAGAGCTTCTGTACTGAGAGAAATTTCTGTAGAAGTCACATTAAAAACATTCCTGTCATACATGGGACATATAAAACAGTGCTCATATTTCATGTGGAAAAAGTTAAAATTTATTGTGGTAAGATGCAGATTTACTTAGATGCTGGGGAGGATCAACAAATGCTAAATAGATCTTTATTTTAAAAGAGAAAATAAATAATGAGTTAAACAGCAAAGAAAAAAATCGATGTATCATATAAGGAGAACATTAGATAGATGAAATTAAGTGGCGTAGTGTTTCTCATGTATCTTATGTAAATATATTATTTGAATGTGTTGAATCTCATCCATTACATAGTTATTTTTACATTTATCAGATTATTTTTTTCCTCTCAAGATTAATCCATGTTGTTTGAAGACTCACTATAGTGTAAATAGAATACTGATGGTTTCAGAAATAGTCTGTATTATAAGAATTACCTCTCAATTAAGCTTATTTTATATAATGTGCTTCTAATGATAGAAGATGACAATATGAACATTAACAACCAAACATAGTGAATCAAATGATGAGCCAATAAGAACATTTTTCAGACAAATTAAAGCCATAGTGGCTGTTCTTGGATTTTAAAGATACATCTTAGCTGTATAAGTTTCATTAATTAGAATGACTAGCAGTCTGAGCTGACAGCTACAATTACTTTTTTTCCTGCCACAGCAATAGTTTCTTATTTATTCTACAGGTAGTTGCTTGTGTTTCTTGTGGGAAAGCAAAACAGAAAAAATAGCACTTCAGAATTAGTTTTCCTTGAAGAAGTCCTACTTAACTCTTTCCTTTTGACTAAAGCTAAGTTTTAATCACAAATATGTAATTTGTTCAAGTATTTTTGCATCTGTCTGTGTGTTATCTTTGTTCATCAGTGTCAAACAGGCATGCAGGATTTTCTGGGTGGCCGAAAAGAGTCTGGCACTAAACATGGATTCTTTTTTTAGTGCATGCAAGAGTGCAGTATGTATTTCTAAGTAAGTATTTTAAATTTTGTTATTTCTATGTAAGTATAAGGAGAACTGGTACTGACTGTAGTCTCAGTAGGTTTTTCAGGTGTATCTATTTAAAATGCAAATGTGTGTATATGTGAATATCAGGATCTATGTCTATAAAAAGCCTCTTTAAATGTTCAACTCCTAATTATTTTTTCAAAAGATTACTGGGGATTCTTTCACTCAGATCACCTTTTAATTTTTAATTTACTTTCTTATAATCTCAATAAATCATCATATTGCCAACTTCTCTATCTGAAATTCATTAACATATCAGAAGATAATTTATCAGTCACATCTCATATATTGCTTCTCATACATCAATTTGTCATTTCTCTGCTTTCATTCTCCTTTGTATGAATTAAAAAAATCTTATCTCATTTCAGATTTCTATTAATCCACAACTTATAAATTTTAACTATTTAAAGTCATCTAAATGCTTAAATTAGCTAAGTTTACATATGCCAAAATTTTAAACTTTTTTTACTTGATAGATGAAAACTATTCTAAACTACTGAAGTATAGAAAAGGTTAAATTTAAGATTCGTCAATGCTGGCAAAATCTTGCAATAACAGATTAATAACGATCTATGCACAGCTAAGAACCATTTAGCTGTAACAGTATTAACAGCGTTGATATAGCAAGACTTGTGTTTTCTGTGCAGTCTTGGACAAGTCACTTAAACCTCCCTGAATCCCAGAGCTTTTCTGTAGGACATCAATCAGGAGAATGGAATAGTGCCCTAAGTAAACACTCTCCTTCCAGCATACATAAGGCACTATGGAACAACTACAGGTTGCCCCCCCCTTAGAAAATGCAGTGTTCCTATTTCATGGAAGTGTAGTGAAGATGAATCATTGAAGATTATAAGGCAATCAAGCACACACAAAACCTGCAGTAGACAGATAAGTAACCATGCATGTCTGAACCAATATGATCAAAGTGATACTAAAAATGCTTTTGGTAGCTGGCCATCTGTCTCCATTAGAAGCCAGGTTCTCATCTGCACTTACATTCAGGCGAAATACATAGTATCAAATTGCATCTACACCTTTTCTGAGTTTCCCCTGATGGCTGGGGTGACAGAAGAGAGCTACTGCATAAATGACATTCAATCTTAAGACACCAGATATTGTCTGCAGGAAAAGAGGCATATTTTACAAAATTCAGTTACAGTATGCAGACTACCATTAGATAGATGAGAACTCCATGTAGATTAGCAGCAACTGGAAAGTCACTAAGACTTTATGTCAATTAATCATATTATTGTCTGAATCTTGAAAAACACAAAAAAGCCAACTCTTGTGCACAATGGTTTTAGCAGATCCAAAATAGTGCCATTTAAAAACTTTGTAATATAAACAGAGGACTGATTCCATAAATATCTGATGAAACCCATCACCGAGGATAATAAAAGCTATATGATTTTGTAATAGCACTTTTGCAGGAATGAATATAGAAGAATTTATGGAATGGAGACACCAAGTAGAAGCAGAAGAGGCTGTAGATCACCTCTCTTAACATTTTGCAAGACTGCAACTATAAAAGACAGTTGTGAGCAACTGTAAACAATGATTAATATGAGATTCATCTCACCTAACTTTAGATGCTTACATTGTAGCTACCTGCATATAAGTTATTGTCTAGATTTGTTCAATAAGAAGTAATATGCAGCAGGGGAAGAAATATTCACTTCAGAACACAGTTCATCTGACCTATTTTAGACATCTATGCAAGATAATACAAATTATGCCCTAAAAGTATCTATTTCCAGTCACTGAAATCTTCAAAAGAGTTAAAACTTGCAAATATTTACACCATAAATGTTCAAGTTTGAACAGATGAATCTTACCCAAATTGCTGTCAATGAGAAGAGCAAATGAAAAGTGTTTCTCTATAAACCTGGATGAAAATGACCATATTCATCCCTACTCTAGCAACCAAAAAAGCTGTTGTGGCCATAAATAATTGTGGGAGTTCAAGTAGAGGTATTGTCTTTATTTCATGTATCTCCTATTTTTTATATGCCATTGTGCTCTAGGTCCTTGTTTTTGAACCTGTATCCGATTTATTCAGTAGTGTTCTGCAAAGCACTCAAAGGAAAAAATTTCTACTAATTGCTGTAATGAACCCTTGAAGAAGGGTTCTTCTAACCCTTGTAGAAGGCAGCTACAATCAGCTCCTGACTTGTTTCAATAATCTCCTGAAAAAGCAAATGCCAATGAATGATTATACTCCAGGAAAAAAAGTCCCTTTTTCCTTTAATTTCACTTTATCTCCTTACTTCATACTAGAGCTAAAAAGAAGACAGTAGTCATTTCTTACTAATCTTCTCACCTCAGTCAAATTCCTATTATTCACCTTATTCAGACTGAATTATCCTGGTTCTTTTCAATCTCTCTTTGTTCCTATAGAAGTACTACTATACCTTTAATCACTTTCTTAACACCTATCAGTCTCAGCTTTATCTTTCTTAGGCAGCTGTCAGAGAAGACACTGGTATCTCAAACATGTACAGAAATACGAGTAACAGTTTCTTACATAAGGTTTCTCAGATTACCAGTGAGCCTGTGTGCTTACTTGTTCATTCCTTGAACTGAAAAAACAAGATGTTCTTGTATCAGTTTATAGACTGTAAATGATCTTCTAGATTACACAGAAATATGAGGTAGAATTTGTGAAAGTTTCAAATGAAAATGCAAACTTGTAATTGCTTGTAAGTATAATGTAGTCATGAAAACAAAGTGGCAGTCTGCCAAAGCAAATATTTTACAATTCCAGGGGAGTACTGTGGGAAAATATTGCAAATTGTATCATAGAAAATACAGGCCTAACAGTCACAGAACTGAGAACAAGTATAAAGAACAGAATGAGTTAAGAGTAAAGAACAAGTCATAGGAAATTAAAAAAACGGTAGGAAATTAATTGACCTAGGGAATCTGTCTAAGTGGAAGGAGGAAGTTTGGTAGGAGAAAGATATTTTAAGAGATCAAGGATATTTTACTCTAGCAAAAGTGTCAGAGAAAATTAATTCCCATAAAGCCCATATAAAATTTTGTTCTGAATCCTATGAAGTTTGTCTAAGAGACAGACATCCTTTCTGCCCTCTCCCCTCCCTGCCAAAGAAATGCACAATGATCAAATGAGACCTTTTACTCCTTTATATCAAGTTGGATGTCAAGGAGAAAACATTAAAGAACAACCTTTCCTGGATAAAAATTTAACTGTCTTTGTAAAGTTTTATTGTTGGTCAGAAAAAAAGGACAAAGGTGGCATAACACAGCTGAGTGATCTTGGAAGTAAAACCATAACTCTTAAAAGATTTCCTACACATTTTTCATACAGCATTGATAGAGCATTTGGGTCAAATTAATGTAACTGTTGATATCAACCTAGTTACATGAGGGATAAGTGAGAGTCACATTTTCTTGAAAAATTTGCAGCTATTCCAAGTCAAAGAAAAAAGAAGAGACTAAGCATTCCTTCAGAAAGCTTCTTAAACAGATTCTTCACGACTGCAGGGGGGGAAAAAAAAAGCAAAGGTCTGCAGAGAACTGAAAAAAACGTTTAGGAATATAGATTAGCCAAGTTCACTGAAACAATCCTTCTCTTTGAATCAAAGGTTTTAAAATGGTTTTTAGACAATTTTATAGCACCAGGATGACATCAAGTGGCTATTCAAGCCAAGTACTCCACACTTGCTGGAAACAGTCATTATGACATCTCCTTAATAAGCTACTCCTACTGTGTAAACATAATTGTATTACCAACAACTGCCTCTATTTTAAATTCAATTTTTGCATGTCTTAATTTCAAGTCCTCCGTGCTTTCCTCAAACCTCTCTCCAGAAATAATAAACTTAGAAACCTTCCAACTCATGAAATAAATCTCTTTTTCATCTAATACCTTTCAATTCAGGAAATCAGAAATGCAGGTTTCTTTGGATTTAACAGGTTTATTAAACTTTGTAATAACTGGAATAATTAGGCTTACCTAGTCAGACTTTAACTAGAGGGAAAGAAATTAATCTAATACCTTGAAAGATCTTCTTGGTGTGTAAGGCAGACTATTAATAATTGAAAGAAATTTCACAGCTTAATACAGTGAGAACAATAATTCACTGGAACAACCTCCCCGGTGACATGGTAGAGTCCCCATCACTGGAGGTTTTCAAGATGCGATTGCACAGGGTGCTAGATAATCTCAGCTAGGCTCCCTTTCCCATGAAAGGTTGGACCAGATGATCTTTCGAGGTCCCTTCCATCCTGGGCTATTCTATGATTCTATATCCTAGGCTATTCTATGATTCTATGTCCTAGGCAAATAACAGCTGTAGATTCTGATAAGCTTGTATTAAGGCTATAAAAATATGATAACCAGTTTAGAACTAGTTAATGGATAAACATTTCAAGCACCTTTTGACTTTATTAATAATATGATTCACTACAGTTTGTATTTCTCAAAATTTTATTCCAAGAAATGTCCATCTTCAAACGTGGCAGTAAGGATTATTGTCCAAAACTGAATTTGAGAAAACCAAATATCTAAGAGTATTTATAAGACAATCTCCACCCAACATGAAGCATGTGATCTTAAAAGTTTACATGTTTCCTTCCTAGCTGTTGCACAGAATTTAAGAAAGTCTTCTCAAAGAAAAAAGAAAAAAATTATTCATAAGTAGCGGAAGTAATGGAACCTTCCTATGAATTTGTATCTTTTGATCCCCCTACCAATCTTTACTCACCACAAGAAATTCACCCTTATTCCAAAGAAACAGGTGTATTCTGCCTGCTTTTCGTTTAGTGGGACATTATTTTGAATAAATCTCCTGCATCTAAGTGCCCGTTTCCACAGATCTCATAGGAATTTAAGTATATTTCAAATTTGCCTGAAAGTAGCTATCATTTCAAATGTTGTGGGTGCAATGACCAGATGGAGAGAAACAAAAGAGAGACAGCATTATCAAGTACGCCTTGTTTCCTCAAGGAGTTAGGAGGAAAAAAAAAAAAAAAAAATATCCCGAATCCCCAACCATTGCCCTAAACAGATATCAATTTTCAAGGTGTCTGTTTCCATTCTTTCTCTTGCTCTCCCAATGTCCTATATGAAGTTATTGAAGGCTAAAAGTCTTCCACCTTCCTCTTGTTCTTTCCTTTCCCCCCAGTCTAAATGTACTTGAAAAGATTACCCACTCTGAAGATGCCTTGCAAAATATACCTACAGGAGTTTTGTCCAAACCTTGTCTTGGCAGCAGTTTCTACTCTGCTTGCATGTCAACTAATATCTTCATTCAAATACTCAAATGACACCAAGCTGTTGAGTTCTGTCAAGAGTTCCTCTAAGTTATGTTGTCATGTTTTTATTTAAAAGCTCTGATTGACTCTTGGAAAGATGCTTTGATCTGCTATGAAGCCCACAGTAAGCAGATCTATGCTAATTCCTAGAAAAGCAGGGCTTAAGGAAGCTGCTCTTTTAGAAGAACTAGGCTGCCCTTCAGAGTCTAATAATCACCCAAACACTCTCAGGGACTTTTCTAACAAGACAGTCACCCTGTCTTGCCTGAGCTTTGGGGTTTCAGAGCTGGACTTGATGAGGAATGACAGCTCTTAGTCATGGCAGACTCTAGAACTAATAAACTTCTTTTAGATGACAGAAAACCTGCTGCATTTAATCTGTGATTTTATGGTACTGGGTATAATATGCATTTTTAAAAGAATTTGTCCTCTAAATATCTACATTTTTTTTTGCTCCAATCCATTATTCATACTGAAAATAATTTTATAACAATATAAGCACTAGGGTTGTAGGCATTATCAGGATTAATTTAACCACTGTTACAGTACTAACAACTTAGTAATCACCAGAGACAACATAAACGCTTGATTCTGTTTTCACTGAAAGTCACAGCAAAATGCATGAGTTTTAACAGGAATAGACTTGTGGTCCTAATGGTTTTAATACTTCATTTTTGAATTTTAAAAATATTTTCTTTTAGTAAAACACTGCAAATTCAAGCATCTGTAAAGTTCAGGCCATTATCCCTTTGAAGACTTCAAACTATTGCTAGCAGCTTAGTCTTACAAGTAACTGGACAAGTGTTTAGCTGAAGTAGTTCAGCTGGCTTTTTCTAGTGGTATTCCCTTTTTATGTCCACCTTTGGTAGCTCTACCAATAAATTTTCTTTCCTCACTGCAAGATCAAATAGATTTTTATTTATGACTTCTTTGCTTTTCTTTGTTCAGAAAATTTTGGCCTTTCACTTTTAGGACAAACTAGAGAGTGAACTGCAAGTTTTGAAAGTATGTTTGATTGTCATGATGCACGGATAAGAAATCATGCCCCTATTTCAGTCATAGACTGAAAATAAAGAGTACAGAATTAAGCACTAACCAACTGACATTGTTAAGTCATTGGCTGTAGAACACTGTCACAGAATGGAAATATGGGGCACTCATCTAAAGCATTTTATACACATTACTTCAAATAGCATTTGATAAATAGCTGTAAACATTAAATAGTCACACCACAAAACCTAAAAGATAGACAGGACATCTTATTTCTTAATAAAGGACAGATATAATCAATTAGGAAACCTGTTCTTATTGTTGTCAGATGCATGTTCCAGTTTCTGTAATTTATTTTTCAAAGCTTTTAGTTTTTTTTCTTTAAATTAAGGCTAATAGCGAGCATCACACTATGTTCAGAAAGAGAGCATGAGCAAGCACGGGGGGTGGGGGGAAGGGGGGGATGAGAGAGAGAGAGAGCGCGCGCGCACATGTGCGCAGAAAAACTGCTGGAAGTCATTTCCCATAGGCTTGAGCTATAATGATGGAAACAATCATAACAAAAAACTGTAGCTACTTAAGAATCTCTATTGGGGTTCCTTTTTAACAATAATTCAACATGTTTGCCAATATTGATATCATTGGGAAATTCAAACTTTTCCAAGTACAGGAGCAAAGGAACAAAGGGATTGTAATGCAGCATTCAGCATAAAGCCAGAGAGAGATGCTTTCTTTCCAAATTCCAAGAGAATTTGCTTCCTCGTTCTCTTTTGGCACAGAAAACACCAAGAAAGAGAATGTTTGGATACCTTCCTTTTTAAGCATGGGGAAGGACCTTTACGGGCAGACAAGAGGAAGAAATGAATTAGAGAAGTTGAGCCAATGGGGAAAAAATAAGTTACTGAAGCAATCATATTGAATGCTAAGTACTTTGTCAACATCAGAATTACTTCATTTTGATTTAATTGTTTTAATGAGAAAATATCCAAAAGTCTAAGTAAAAATCTGTTAATGCATTATCACCTAGCAACTTGAGGCTTGTTTTAGTTTTTTTTTTTTGAGGGTCAGATACTTACCTGATGGAAATTCAAATTGTTCCACTAACTTAGCTGTAATCAGCTGAAGTTTTGTGAGCTATAGCCTAGCTATAGCTAGGAACATACAACAGGAAACATACAACTTTTGTAACTGCAATGCCTGCCACGATGATAACAAATGATTTTTTCCTCTCTGATATGGAGTGCTATTATAACTTGAGGTATAATTAGTCACAAAGAAGGAATAAGGAAAAGGAAAACTTTTAAAGTCCATTTCTGGTCCTACTGACATACACTGAACTTGATATTGCAAATTAAAAGAAGGTTGTAAAACAACTAGATAAAATAATGTGGTTGTATTTGATTCATTAATGCAATCCTGCATTGTCAATCTAGCCATCAAGAATGCTTATGCTGCTGCTTAGTCAACTGCAGTCAAATGAAAAGCTTCAGAAATAGCATAATACAGGATTAGACCCTTCCATCAACAGACCTACATTTTCCTTTTGTTACTGGCATACTGGTAGCATAATTTATGGCTACTCATTATGTCCCTAACTAGTTTTAGCTCCAGCTAAGCTTGGCCTTACAAATCTCATCCCTAAGTGTTCAAGCAGTGCTTTTATAGCATCTTCCCTTGGCACCTATTCTAGTTTCCTCTTCCTATATGCCCTCTTCTTGCATTAAGAAGCCATAGCTAACTATCTAGTGTTGGCAATAGTCTTGTTTTGAGCAGGAGATTGGACTAGATGACCGTCAAAGGTCTCTTTCAACCAATATTTCTATGATTCTGTGAATATTTGTTTTCACTAAGTATTGATTTCTAAACTGATATTAAATGTTACATTAAAAACAGTACATATAAAAACTGGGGTTTAGTGCAATTTACTCATCAGAATACAGTCAATATTAGTTTTGGAAGCCACAGGATACCAATCCCACTTAGTAATCAATGGTTGTTTTCTCAGAAAAGAGTTATTTTGACAAAAATTTTGGTGCTTACACTGAACTGTCATTATTTAAATGAAAAGATTTTCTTTGAAAAACTATTACTGTGCTGGTTGTTAATATCTTAAGAAAGAGAAAGATGACAATTTCAGGCCCTGAATGTTGATTATTGGCTGGTATCATCTGATGATACACATAGATGTTTTAATAGTTATAAAGACAGGCAAAAAGATATTTTGTATTTTCCACATCAGTGGAAAACAATCAGACAAAATAATTTCATTTTGGCACAAAGGGTTCAATTCCCTACTCCTTTACATTTTATCACAATAATTTACACTGGCTCAAAGGGTATGCAATTTGTTACCAAAGTGGACTGGTTTCATTTAACATCTAATTTCACTCTGCATATGTGCAAATTAATACAAGAGGTGCAAACCAGTGGAGAATTAGGATCCAAAGCAGAAAATTATTGCCTGGTGATTAAAATTTCATAATACGTTTATAGAATTAAAGTTCATCTGATGCAATTCCTAAGAGTACAACTAAGTACACATGAAGATATTTGAAACTCTTACTTCTGTCACCTGGCAAGAGGACAGAAGTTTGGGTTGGCCGAAGAATGTAAACTAGATAGGAGTTATTCCCAGATGAGTGTCCAGATATAGCTGTTCCCAGCTGTCTCCAACTCTGTACCACTGGGATGTCCTAGGGAAATTAGGCAGCAAAAACAAACTATAGCACAACGTATGAGCCCAAGTTTCCTTGTGGATTTTGCCTCCAGATCTGAAGAAATTAAATGCTGTCACAGGCAAAGCATCTTAACTGCTTACTCAGGGAATTTTTTTTTTTACTTAATTTAATTTATTGCCAACTAATACAAACTTCTAATCTCTGATTCAGGTATTGGGAAAAAGAAAACGTAAGTAATTAAACAAACACTTATGGAAACATCTTTCTTCTCCCTTCCCCAGGTTCAGCTCAAACCAAACTCCTACCCTCTCCCACTTGCAAGTCTCAACTTCCTTTATTTTTACAATGGATTATGTTT
The DNA here is from genome assembly GCF_964195595.1 of Calonectris borealis. Classification (NCBI taxonomy): domain Eukaryota; kingdom Metazoa; phylum Chordata; class Aves; order Procellariiformes; family Procellariidae; genus Calonectris; species Calonectris borealis. The sequence goes on from NC_134318.1 coordinate 27,248,738, forward strand.
TGTCCATCCCAATTCCCTCAGTGAGGCGATGGGCAGTGCAGGAGGTTGGCATCAAATGTGTAATGGTTTCTTTCTGCAACCCATTTCCTGGGCCAGGAAAATGAGGTACACAAACAATGAATGAAGATAACAGCAAGAAGAAATTTGTGTTACAGGAACATCCAGTCACTAGTATTTGCAGGGAATAAGGAAGCTTTCTCCTGGTAAGACTAAATTGGCACAAGGCTTCTCAATTTTTTTGGCCTTCTTTAAAGTTCCAAAAGAAAAGGTAAAGTACCTAGAAAAAAAGTTGTCATGCAAATTAGCTGCAAGCACAATATGAGCCCCAGCAGGCAGATTCCAAGGTAACAGGGTGATAAAGGACTTGGCTTCAAACTTGAAAGCTATAGGAAGAGCCTGTAGGATGCTGAACCAGAGCTAAAAGGCTATCCTGCAGCTAGATTGATTTAAAGAAATTTCAACCTCAGAAAAAGTGAAGGTCTTTCCATAAAGGGAAAGAACATTTTACATAGTCTAGACGACAGTGTAAAGAAACAGAATAGATAACAAATAGCTGGTGTGTGTAATCACCAAGTCAGGAAAAAGCTAAACAGACATAAAATTAATTTCAGTTTCCATACCAACAGGAGTGATTATATGCTTTAATATGAAACACCTAATTTGGGTGCTTAAACTAAGAAAACAAGTTTCTATGCAGAAACACAGAAGCTTCCTGGACTATAACACCTAAGTGTTAATTTCCTTTGTGCTCCTCTGCAAAGAAAACATATGGCTGTGCTTTTGACCCCACCTCTGCTTCAAAAGACATGCACTTGACATCACTTTATTCTTTCTCACTAACAAAATGTTTGAGCGATGGTGTGCTAGTGAGGCCCTTCTGTATGCCGTCTCAGCGGAGGTAGGGGATAGAGATCCGTGTGGCAGCAAAGACACAAGAGTTATTGATACGTTAGAAACCATGGAAGTGCCTGAGAATGGTCACGTAGGAATTAGGGCTTCTTTCCCCAAAAAGGTGGCAGGATCAATATACACCAATGCACACAGCATGGGCAACAAGCAGGAAGAGCTGGAAGCTATTGTGCAGCAGGAAACCTGTGATATAGTTGCCATCATGGAAACGTGGTGGGATGACTCACACAACTGGAGTGCTGGAATGGATGGCTATAAACTCTTCGGAAGGGATACGCAAGGAAGAAGAGGCAGTGGGGTAGCCCTGTATGTTAGGGAGTGTTTTGATTCTCTAGAGCTTAATGATGGTGATGATAGGGTTGAGTGTTTATGGGTAAGAATCAGGGGGAAGGCCAACAAGGCAGATATCATGGTGGGAGTCTGTTATAGACCACACAACCAGGATGAAAAGGCAGATGAAATATTCTATAAGCAGCTGGGAGAAGTCTCACAATCACTAGCCCTTGTTCTCATGGGGGACTTCAACCTACCAGATGTCTGCTGGAAATACAATACAGCAGAGAGGAAACAATCTAGGAGGTTCCTGAAGTGTGTGGAAGGTAACTTCCTGACACAGTTGGTGAGTGAACCAACTAGGGAAGGTGCTCTGCTGGACCTGTTTGCAGACAGAGAAGGACTGTGGGTGATGTGATGGCTGGAGGCCGTTCTTGGGCATAGCAATCACGAAATGATAGAGTTTTTGATTCTTGGAGAAGTAAGGAGGGGGGTCAGTAGAACTGCTACCTTGGATTTCCAGAGGGCAGATTTTGACCTGTTTAGGAGACTGGTTGACAGAGTCCCCTGGGAGGCAGACCTGAAGGGCAAAGGAGTCCAGGAAGGCTGGACATTCTTCAAGAAGGAAATCTTAAAGGTGCAGGAGCAGGCTGTTCCCATGTGCTGAAAGACGAGCTGGCAGGGAAGATGACCGGCCTGGCTGAACAGAGAGCTTTGGCTGGAACTCAGGAAAAAAAAGAGAGTTTATGACCTTTGTTCTAACTAAGTTCACCTTAACGATAGCAAAAGGAATAGCAAAAAAAAATTTTTAAGCAAACAAACCTAGGAATCTTCTCAGCTTTAATTTTAACACTGAAAGGCTAATCAAGTTGTATTTTGAAACTCTGTGAAATGTTACTTTCTGCTGCTAGATTCAGTGTTGGTAATTACATACTGTTTTTTTATAGGGGGAAGGGAGGAACATCTGCGTAGAGCCTTCTTACCTAAACTTGGCAGAATGGCTTTCTGCTATTAGAAGTTCACTCAAAGGCTTGCTTTGCTGCACTTTCTTTTTTGTTAAGGTCATTATGCTCATATGAAAGCAGGTTCATTGCCTGAGTTCAGCTTTTCTCAAGAAGTTCAGCTTGTATCTGGGAAAGTACATTTTCCAGCAGAACTAGTTGGTGTATTTCTGACTTCTTTTAAGAAAAAGAAAACAAACAAACAAAAAAACCATCCTCAGTAGATCTCTCAGCTCTCTATATGTTGTTAAGAGAAAACACAGAGGAAAGCCCAGAATTTGTCTTTGTTAATTCCAGATTTACTTGGGACTGAATCTCAGCCTTGTCCTGCTTGGCTGTTATAACAGCTCTTACTTATCTGCTTCTGGTGCAGTCATTGAAGGCAGCAAAAGAGTCATTCTCTTAAGTTCAAGGGCTGATTTTACTACCTGTACTCAGGCTGATTAATTACTTTCAAATTGCTGCTTGTGGAAGAAAGCACTATTCAGATACAAGCAAGGGAGACAGAAGCTGAATCTTACCTATCTTTACTGCTATTGAAGTACATACGAAAAGGGTAGTGGTAATATTATTTCATCCCTCACACATGCAGAGATACTTGCATAGCACTCAAGATCTGGGAAGAAAAGGTGTTATGTCAGTGTTAATTCATTGTGAATAATACAAAAAGTGAGATGTTGCCTGTGGCTGAGCACACATAGGATCTATTCTATAGGAGACTGGAAACAAAGAGATGAAATGAAGCATTTGCTTTAAAAATTCTCCAGCCTGTAGGTTACCCAGTTAAAAGTTGTTACAAATCATAATGTTTATTTAGATTCAGTATCTTCTTGGCTGCCTCAGAACAGCTAAAATAATCTAGAAATTTTTTCCTTTCCAAATAAAGATATGTAGCTTTTCCATTTTCTTGTACAGGTGATACCATCTCTTCTCATTGGAAGAAAAATGAGTGCAGTGAACAAAGTAAGGAAGATAAGGAAAGCTTTTTGGGGAGTGTTCAAGTGAGAAGAACAGAAGAGCAGAAGAGATCAAAGAACATTAGAAAAGAGACTGAGAATGTGTATGGGATAGCATTTAACGTACTGAAAATTGGAAACAAATAAACAAATTAAGTATGGCAATTTGTAAACAATATTAATTTTAAGTTCCAATAGCTATTAAACTATTTTTTATATCCTACTTTAAGATGTCATCTGCTATTCAGCTTATTGCCATAGTGTGGCAGTGTGCCTTCTCTGACCTTGTTTCATTCCATGTTCATAAACCTGCATCTGGCTGGTTAATATAGGATTATAGGGTAATTTAGGTTGGAAAGCTTCTCAGGAGGTCTCTAGACCAACCTCCGGTTCAAAGCAAGGTAAGCTTTGAACAGTTGAGGCTGTCAGACCAGCCACAGTTGAGGCTGTCAGACCAGGACTTTATCCAGTTGGGCTGTTAAAGCCTCCAAGGATGAAGCTGCACAATCTCACAAGACTTGACAGTCCTCCTGGTCAAAAGTTTTTCCTTATATCAAGTCAGAACCTCTCTTCTTTCAACTCATGTCCATTGTCTCTCACCCACCTACAACGAACCACTGTGAAGGGCCTGGGTCCAGCTTGGTAACCTTGTATTGGGAAGCTGCTGTTAGGTCCCTATGAAACCTTCTCTTCTCCAAAGTAAAGAAGCCGAGTTCCCTCAGCCTGTCCTCATAGGGAATGAGCTCCAACCTATTTCTGACCATCTTAGTGGCCATCCACTGAACTTGCTGCAGTTTATTAATGTCTGTCTTGTACTGGGGGACCAAAAACTGGACACAATATTCTAGATGTGGTCTATTGAGTAGAGGGGGATAATCACTTCTTTTGAGGCACTAGCTATGCTTCTGCACCTACAGGCAACCAGTGGTTTGTCTAACCCAGGGGAACTCTGCTAGGAAGTTGTGGCCAAATTATTTCTCCTTTTCCAGTGTCACAAAGGAGCTATACAGTGTATTTGTGATGGATTATTTTCCTTTTCCAGTGGCTATATGGCATATCTGTGCCATGTCACAATGGTGACATAGCACAGTTATTGATTAATAAATACACAGAAAACTAGACTTGCTGTTAAATCAGCTAATGACTTAAATTACTACCTTGATTTCATAATTACTGTATTTGTTTCCTCCATGCTATCAAAAGTTTTTGTACAATTTTCTTGTTTTAAGCTTATTTGAATCCTACAAATGGACACTATTTTAGATGTTTTGATTTACATGTTATCCAATAAGATTCTGGTACAGCACCTGCCTCCTGCTTATAACAGATTACATTCAGTAGTTCATTTCCTATCTTCTAGGCTCAGAGTCTTACATCAGAAACAGCCACTTTGGACATTGGGCACCTAAATTCCTGGCTGGTTACCTTTTTTTTTTTAAAAAAAAAAAAAACTCAAAACAAAAACCACCAACCGGATAGAATAATTTGAAGATTCTAATAGGACCTTCAAAGCCCTAGAAAGCCTTGCAAATGGCCTTTTGTAGTATCTTATATCCTGTTAACAGACCTATGAATGATCATAATTTATATCTGACCTGGATATGGACATAGCAGAATGTCATGCCTAACATTTGTATCTAAATTTGATATTAAGAAATTAAATTCAAAATAAAACCCTGAGATGTTTTAGATGGCTATTTCATTTCACTTGGCTGTTACTGCCATCTAGTGATATAATTTACAATCTTCAAAACTTTCCATTTAGAAATCATATTGCATCAGATGTATTTGGAAAGGTGCAGGACATATTCTAAAATCTATGCTTCATTTAGTTGCTAATGTAATGCCCCATGCTGGTATGCAATTATGTATATATTCAGTTTTGAAACTTAATATTTTTTCTGTCTTCCCTATAAGCATACACTTGAAGACCAAGATACTTGCCTCTGTTCAGAGCCACACTAGTAGTTTATAATGTATTCAGCTCCTTCTCTTCTGGCAAATTTCTCTTGAACAGGTCATATTATTTATGACTGCAGTGGTTGTTAGTAAATGATTCATGATGATTTATATGAATATAAATTACAAAAATAATTATGGTCAAGTAAAGGGAGCTAATCTCTTCCTCTTTTCAGTAAACAGAAAGTGTCCCATCTTTATTTGAAAAGTAATCACTTCCCAAATCTCCTACCTACCTAACGTGAGACTATGAAGTGAGAAAACACTTAGGAGTAAAAACTGACTCCTAGGATATTACTGGAGGCTGAAGTTCAAATGAGAATAAGGCACATAATCTTAATCATGAAGGTAAATTGCCTGTTAGAAACATTTATTATTTGTCTGTGATTTGATATCTTTAAATCAAGATTAATCTTTCTAAAGAATTCGCTAGAGCTCAAATTGACAATTTAATTCATATGAAAAGATGGGGTTTTATAATAATCTGGTTTTATTTCTTAAGTAGCAAACTACTTAACGATTTTCTGTAGTTATGTGCATTTCTTTTTTTTTTTTTTTTAAGTCAGATTATCTCACTTCCCTGCATGGTCATCCAATTCATAATGCTGCTGAGTTGAAATCAATTTATGCATTGAACATAAAGAGATACAATCCCAATAAAACAAAATCAATATCTAAGAATCTCAGATTTGACATAATCACATCAACCATATTCAAATTTGGTTTCAATTGTTAATTGAACTGCACATGAAAAGCCATATAATTCTACCATGAGACAGTTCAGACTTCCACCATAGCTTATCACAGGTGCCTGGGTCACAGACCAAGCACTGAGGGTTAAGTCACGGTGAGCTCTATTAACTTTTTCTTCACAGGTTGATTTTTATGTTTCTCCAAGTACTACTACAGGCCTCTAAGGCACATTTTTATACTCATTTTGATGTATCTCCTTGGTATGTCCCTTAGCTCTGTCACAGAAAAATCTTTCTACAAGTGTTTCTTCAGCTCAGCTGAACAAATTCTATGTGATCTGCTTCAAAGTCTGTGATATGGGGAGCTGAATAACAAGGCAACAGAACAGATTATATATGCACTTTCTTGAAGAACCTGTTCCCATCAGCATCAATTTAGCACAGTATTTAGGCTACATATGTTACGCACACAATCTGTGGAATGTTGACATTCTTTAAATTAAGTAATTCTTGGGTCCTTTATTCTAGCAGAAACTTCTATATAAGCTCTTTGACTATCATTATCATTGTGAGCTGATGAATATTCTGTTTGAATATTTCCAAATACCAAATGTCTTCCTGTATTTTCCAGTTCTCAATGTTAAAACAAACATGTACATTTAATTCTGAGTTTGGACTTAACTCTCTGTACAAAATAAAACCTTATAATTTAGCACAAAAGTAATCCTATTGTCACATATAAAAGCAACCTCAGTTCTAGCTCACTTAATTCTAATCAGCTCCAAAATCCCAGACAGCCTCATTCTTAGATTTTCATTTTTTTGGCCCTAGATAAATCTCATTGTAATAATACAACCAGGCAAATGCACCTCTCATAATATTAACTATGCAAATTGGAAAGAAGAAAAGGCAAGTCAGACATCATATTCTGTACAGTGGATTTCCATTCTTCCTGGAATCTCTTCAGATTTAGATACTATTAATAAATATACACTCTACCATATTACAGTCAGACATTCAAAATACATATGTCCAACCACTCGAGTAAACTGGAAGAAAATGCTGCTTCTGAAATCAGAGAGATTTTGGCATTGTTAATTAAATACACAGATTATGTTGTTGAGTACATCTATGACTTCTTGCATTCACTAGATCATTGTCAAAGTAACTCAGCTGATAGACCACTAGCAATTCTAAGTTATGCTATTTTGTGAGCCACTGAGTTAAACATCGTATCTAAAGTAAGAGATGACTTCAAATGATAGAAAAACATGCATTTTGAATTATCTTTTTAAGAAGCCATCTGCTAGTGTCAGCAATCAAAGCAAGGATAGAAAGTGGAAATCATGCTCATACTGAGAATTTTTATTGTCAAATTCTGTAACTTGCTAAGAGCTAGCGAAGGGGATCAGATCGCTGCTTTCAAATCAGTGTGTTACCCAGAACTGGTCCAGGAAAAAGGAACATTCAGTATTTTACTTAAGAATTATTTTTTTATGAAAACAACGTTTGGGCTGTTGCAAAAAAATAACAGCATGGGATTAAGTTAGATATTAGGTCTTGAATTGATCTACTAGTTCGTCACTACCAAAAGGGGGGGATCTTGTTCCTCCTGCTTCTGACTACATACACTGTTCATTCTTCTTTCACATTCCGCTTGTTCTGAGTTCTGACTCTCCCACACATCATACCCTGCATTGAGTCAATTCAACTTGTTGAACCAGAAGAAAACTAGCCTGACAAAGAGAGGAGAGTGAATAGTTTGTCTACAATTTAAAGACTTGAATTAATTTATTACACAATTAGTTAAGTGCTAAAGCTGATGTGAGGGAAAAGGTGGGATCATGCAGCTAGAAACAGTTGAAGAATTTACCTAGTCTCAAAAGAGCAAGCTGTTAGGTTACATCAGTCACAAAGTGTAACTTTATCATCAAACTGTGCCTCCAAATCGTGCTTATTGCTGAGATTTAGCTCCACTTTCAAGCCATTTATACAGTCTTGCTCCCTCCTATGCCCCAGTTCTGGTGCTTGTCCAACCAGTGTACTGTTATGATTAAAAGACATTCACTTTTTCATTGTCACTGACATACTTTACTGGGTTAGTGTGCTTCAAAAAAGAAAAGAAAAAAAAATCAAGTCAAACAAACCATGTTGGAACTGACACAGTAAAGGAGCAGGAATGTTTAACTGAGGCACTTGGAGAAGCCAGGCTAGTCCACAGAAATCATACCGGCTTAGTTTGCCACTAAATTGCAGTCTCCCTCGAACTTAGAAAATGCTTTTTTCCCTCCTCAAAAGTAGCATAAAATATTTCCATACAGTATTCTCACTTTTCATTCCATTTTCCTTTCATCAATGTTTTGGACTACATCAATCCTTCTTGAATTAAGGACATGTCAATGATAACAGAACAGGGCCACTGGAAGATAGAACTGGGGTATCAGTTGGTAGAAGGACAACTAGAACGTAAGTGGGGAATATAAGGCCAGTATCTAGCCCACCCTACTCCTAATCTTTAGTGCAACAGGGAAATTATCTGAGGCTTACAGTTTGAATTTCTCAATAGCAGTCTTCAGTAGCATGTAAAATTATTTCATTCTAATGATAATTGAAGAAACTTAGCTGAAAATTATTACCATATTGTGATTAATTGAAAAAACAAGACTGAGCTAAATGTCAAGTTTCAGAATAGTATAATCTTGTTAAAGTGATTCATTTTTTGCTGTAATAAAGGCAAATCTATTATAACTAAGCCCCTATAAAGACAGTATGCCAAAAATGATAAAATAACCACCTATGAGATTATAGAATTTAGCAATAACATACCCACTATAACCACAGTCTTTATAACCTCTGATAAAAATGAATTGAAAACACAATCACGGTAACAATTTTATCTTATCACAGTTGGCTATTTATCTTCATATATTAAAAAAGTAATAACACAAGTTATATGGAAATATTTTTTTTTGTTATAAATCTTATTTTTTTTAAGCAAACCTGTACATAACAATTGCAAAGAGAGATTAAATGCTGTGACTTTTGTTCCAGTTTGGAAGTAATGTGCTCAAAAACAAAAGACAGGGCAAGTCACCTTTGCTTTTTTCATTTTGCTAAATGTAATACTTGAGAAAAGTTTTGAGCTGGCAACATTAGAGATGCAGTTTGATGGTTCAGCTACAAAGTTCAGGACATGCAACAATCAGCATAGCCCAGCAAAAACATCAGCTCTGCAGTGACCATCTCTTAGGTCAATTCACAATTCACTCTCCTTCAAACCCTTACAAGTTCTCACTGGTCTGTTGAAAATGATTAGGCTAACTCAGGTGTGATCATTGTGGTGGAACAATCTCAAGATGCACCCCTTTCCTCCTACAGACACAGCTCAGTGTTACAGCCCCATCACATAAATGGATTAACTGACACCACTCTCACAAAGATCAACTTTCAGGTGGAACAGACGCAAGGAGGTCTCTAGGTGCAGCTTCCTACTAAAAGCAGGGTCAGCTTTGAGATCCTTTGAGATGAAATTCCTTGGGGCTTTATCCATTTAAGTATTGAAAACCTCCAAGGACAGAGACTGCCCAAGTTCTCTGGGCAGCCTGCTGCAATGTTAATTCAAATCTCTGCTGAAACAGGATGACTAAACTGTTTCCTTTGTATGGTCAGACACTATTGGGCAGTAACAACACTAAAGGACTACACTGAATTTTGGTGTAGAAAAGATCCTAAAGTCTGATTCCTGGCAAAAGCAAAAATGAAATAAATTGAACAGTTGATATACATTCAGCAGAGCAGCCTCTTCCTCTCTTACAATGGCCATGAAGGATACAAGAGAAAGCACCCCCCTGTAAATACACTCTGAAATACTGATCACTGCTTTGCCTTTATTCCTCAGAGCCAGATTACCCAAAAAGCTTTTTTTTTCTGCTTACCTTTTTTTTTTTTTTTTTCCTGACCTAGTCCTTCTTAATGAGAGGTGAACTGAGAAATTCTGGACAGCTATTAATTCAAGTAATATCCATAAGGCAGTTTTCTCTTAAAATTCAGATGGCTGTACATCGAAATAAAACAAGGCTGAAAACAGCAGGTTTTAATTATTTCATTCAGCAACATCATCTGGCAGACTGCATTTGAAAAAAAATTACAAAATGAACTGGTAGGATCAAAATTGGTTTGATCTTAGAACACTCAACTAAATGATGAAATAGCTACCTTTGTATTTAACTACAGACAAATGCTCCTTCTCAATACTGGAAACCAGGTTAAGGCCCAAATAAAAATCAAGACCAAGGCACTCAGAGAATACTCAATCTATATTTAAATAATTTCCCATCTAAATAACCATTTCAAAAGAGCAAATCATGACTATATATTATCACCTTCCATAATTGTCCATTTCACTCCCTTGGGCAGTAGTTAAAAGAAATGAATATTCATAATTAATTCCTTAATCTTTTCTGAATTCATAATTTCATTTTTATTAGAAAATACATTATATAAGACAATTGCCAGAACAGACAATGCAACTTTTAATTATTTGAATAGGATTAAATATTGAAATCCTTGTGCTTTCAATGAAAAGCAATATACTGTGAAAAGAGAAAAAAAACATTTTACACTGAAAAGTTTGGAACTTTTATTGATGCTAGTTTGTATTTCTAACTTTGCAGCTGTCAGTGATCAGCTGAAATGCATGTCTTATTTTTTGCTCTAACTCAGCTGCAGAGGAGCTGTTTGGGCTTCAGTCATCACAGAGTGATACAAAGTATCTTTATGGGGAAAAATTATTAGATAATAGAGAATTACCTAATTCCTAAAGAATAGCCTAACAAAAACCAATAATGAGAAGCTGAAAAAAGAGAAATGCAAATCAAGATCTTAAACAAGGTAATTGGGGGGTGGGGGGAGGGGGACACGAGGGGAATTATCAAGAAAAATAAGGGTCCTATCTTTTGGTGTTTCAGTCAAAATTAGTTAATCTTTTGAAAGACAAACTATGATAAAACAAAATTAATAGGCTCAACAGCAGAGGTGACTGGGTAAAACTTAATAGCCTGTTAAGTGATCACCTCATATTGAACCTTCTAAGGCTTCTTGTTGCCTTGCGTTCCGTGAATTCCAGCTCATTTGCAATGTTTTGCATCAAAACAAAATCATACTTTGTAACTTTCAGAGCACCTTCTAGTGTAATTATAACAGAGGAGAGGGAACCAAAACCAGAATTAAGCCAGATCTTAACTCAGGGAGAAAAGCAGAATAATCTCAAGAGTGTTTTCTTTTCTTAGACTTAACGTCTTCAGAGAGAGTTCATTCTAACAAGAAGATACAAATCTTTTCACTACATTGTCTGATAAAATGCACTTTCTGGCTATAAATTGGAAAATGAAAATGTTGATATTCCCATTCAAAAGAGTAATTTTTAGACAGTAATTCTGGTCATTTTTATGTAGTCCTGCGTTTCACATATGTATTTCTGAGTTTGATTTGAGAAGTGTTTTGCAATAGTTTGGGAGCAAGGACATAACATAAATGGCTTTTGAGATTATTAATAGATTCCTTATGAGAATGTTTTCCATCTACAAAGTCCTTTCTGCAAAAAGGGAAAACTTTTCACCACAAAAAAATGTCAGTGTTATCAAAGCTCTCGTTTGTATACATTTTTACAAGCTTCAAATCCTTCTTTTAATTGAAGTATTTTTAAAGATATATGTATACCGAAAAGGGAATTTCATTTTCTGTGAATAAACCTTTTCAAAATAAATTCAGTGAAAACTTAGGTAAAAAAAGTGAGGAAGTTATAAAATATTGAAAGGTCTTTAAACCCTGCACAGTGAAACTGACTGGGAAAAAAATCTTCTATTCAGGAAACCATTTTTAATATGCACTCTGCCTTAATGTTTTAGGCAAAATAGTGCTAGACCTTTTTCTGATGTGTTTATGACACACACAGGTCACCCAACATACTTTAGAACTTGGCATAAAGAGCTAGGATTTGAAACAACTTTTAAAGTGTGCTTACTGCACAAAAAGGAAATATTTTTCTTTTTGCTGTTTATTAGTCTCTCTCAAAAAAAAGAGGCTGCTTAGAGATATTCTCAGCCACAGATACTGTCAGTTGTGGATTACATTTGTTCACAAACTGAAATAGTTTGCTTGTTTTCTTTCTCTGTTTTAGGAGCTCACAACTCTGCTATGAAGGGGAAGAAGTCTGTCGCAATTCAACAAATAATAGAAGAATAGACTATTGTGCAATCCTGCACTGGATGAATCTTTTGGGACAGATGAGCCATTACCCAGTACTAATTATGGGAACCCCTCAAAGCAAAAGAAAATATTGTCTGTCTGTATAATTACAGAAGTGTAACGAGACCCTTAGGTTCAGGAGCATAAAAGTCAGTAAAAACAGATCTGAACAAATCCATGTGGACATCTGTAGTGAAATCCTGGCCTAATTACATAGATCAGAAAAATATATTTTTTACTTCAATAGAGCCATAACTTTCTCCTGACATCCGTCCATTTCTATCTGTCCTTAGTATATAACAACTTTCTTTCACATAGCCTGTATGAAGCGATCAAATTTACACATGTATGAAGCCAGCTTTCTGTCTTGTCAAAAAGGCAAATCATCATATTACTCTCTCATTAAAAGTGAAAAAAACATTTAAATGAGGATATAATTTTCTCTAATTCTTCAGCAAGCCAAGACTAAATCTTGAAAACCTAAGTAAGTAAATTTTGGACCTTATGCCACTGTTGTTGTCACACTGGTACAAAGGGACAGAATATATGTCTAAAAGCTTCAGGAAAGTTAAAATCCTTCTAAAATGTATTTATTCTCATGCAGTTATTCATGATAATTTTCCTCCTTTAACTTCATATGTCAGTCCCCTTCATGGTGATATAAAATAACTTCTAGCTAATCTAATATTCCCCTGGCTAAATATAAGATCCAGTCATTTTCACTTGTTCTTTATGTTGTCCTTTCCTCTCTTTCTACTTGCACGCTCTTTACTATGATGTCTCTGTTTCATTAAGTGCTGGAATGCACCAGGAGAAATTTATTTTTCATCAGAATGGCAAAACTGTCCATCATCAAATTGCCAGATAGGAGTTTTCAGACTTCAATCTTCAAAGCAGGTTCCATCTCCCACGCAGCAGAGAAAAATATCATGCTCTAATTTATTAAGTATTATTTTCTTTAACGGCTCCCCAAAGAAACCAACTATGAACAACTGTTTAAATCACAGATCTACAGAAAGAATATGTTTTTAGTGCAATATAATACAGCAGTTTCTCTAAATGGCTTCTGCAAACCTATAAACACTTAATATTTTTAATAACTTTAATTTAAAAAGAATGTTGACTTTTAAGAATAGTATTGTTCCAGAATAGAATAAAATATATTTTTCTACACACAATATATGCTAATAAAGTGAACATAATGTTTAAATGGCTCTGAAACAGTCACAGAATAATCATGATCACATAAAACATGACCCTTAGTCATTCTGCTGAATATCTGCTACAGGGCCAAAGTAGCTCCTACAGAGTTGAACAGGAGCCTCTTTCATCACAGTGAGAGCACTTCTGGGTTAAGATTCTCAGAAGTTGTTAGGAATATAAGTGCTTCATTTACACATGTGTCAAATTTCATGCTCCTGAAAATCAGATCTCATTAAGAAAATTCTGCATTAAGACTGTTTCAAAAATGGGACCTCTTAGGGGCAGCTGCAGAGGAAACACTCAAAATCACTAGCAACTTCTTAGTACCTTGGCCTTGGTTGTTTATTCATAGGTTTGTTGTAGGTCCCAAAAATGTTTACCTTTAATTAGGTTAGAGATTGCAACCTTGTAGGATCCTGCTGTCAGCTACATTTACAGTTATGTTATTGACTAATAACATGCTGAAAGAATCTAAATTCAGTGTAGGCATACTCAATTTGTAATGGAAGAACTCTGTATGGTGAGAAAGGCTGAAAATCTAATTATATTTTTCTTTAACTTTTTAATGAAGTGTGGATTTCACTTGTTATTTAATTCATGATTTTCTTTAGCTGTTAGCAGTGATCCCGGAATTTTGTGTTCTACGCCAAACTTTGGGGAGGGATCTACCCCCCAAAAATAAACTGAAATACAAAAGAAAGCAGATAGCAGCTATATTTCTAAATATAGAAGAACAGAACTTCACCTTTCAACAGCAGAGAACTGTTCAGTTGGTTCAGCAGTCTCAAAGAACTACATCTGAAGGATGCTGTTGCATGAGTTTGAAATGTTCTAAATTTTCAGTCCAAAACAGGTTATGTTGTTCAGGAGATTAAACTGGCAAAAACAAATATCTCTCACTGAAGGGTTTTCTGTTCTTTATTAACACTCAAGAGAAAAAGCTGCTGCTAATCTGGGTAAGTAGTCCATTTCTTTTTCTGATATAGAAAGTAACTTTCAAAATAAGTACTTTCAAAACATTTATTGTCTCTAGAGACAGAAACCTTAGGGGAAAATTGATTTTTTTTTCACAGCTCAAAGTAGTCTGTGTTATCTTGTCTCCAGGTACATTTGTATCTGTACTTCTTACCATGAAGGTAGAAATCTCTGTACTTTTGTCATAAGCTGGCTGACACATTAACCTCTAACACGGACACGATCATTTCTATTCTTCATCTAAGTTAGCAGACTGATTTCATCCTAATGTTTACCTCAATAATTTACCTCAAACCACTAAACTCTAGGGACACTACAGATAACCAAATCTATTTAAGAATATTATACGTTAGTTACTCTGAGATAACCAACATACAATAGGAATATTTTTTCCTAGTAAAGGCTATTTAAATGGCCAAGTTTAGTTCACATTTAGCTAGTACTTGTTAAAATTCTCTATTTTGAAAGCAGAAATGCAATGCTTCATGGCTCATTTTAGTTTCGGTTTTAGTGTAACAATTATTCCATAACACTATATATCAATTATCCCATAACCATATTTAAACTACGATCTAAAAACATATAATGAAGGCACCAAAATTATACCATAGAACTCACTAATTAAATGAAAATAAAGGTGTTCTTAAAAAATAGACTAGGAGACTGTTTATCACAACCACCAAATATTAGCAAGCAGTCTACAGCAAATATATTCAGGTTAGTATGCCCTACTGATATAAGCATTATATTAACAAAATCTCATGTCCTGAAACACAAATTGTAATCATAGCATATGAAATGCATGGTTGATAGTTTTTCAGCAGGTTGCTACAAGTAGAAAAAAGATCCTCAAATATATGAAACAAGTCTGAATTTTATTCTTACTCCACTTAATTATTTAATCTTGCAGACTATCTGAAACTGAGCCTGAGGCAGGAGCAAGAATTTTAAGTCTGACTAAGATTGGGGTGCCATATTTTTGACATGTTCAAATTAGATACCTGAATGAAACTTCGCTGTTAAGAAGAGGTGTGAACAATACAATAATTTAACAAATCCTTCGATCAGGCTACAGAAAATTAGAAGATACTGTATTTGCACTCAGAAATCTTAGCACAAATAGGTCTGCTGTAACATTACTTTAAACACACAGTAAATAAAATGTAACTGCCTGTAATCAGTTAAGAACTGTTGACCTCTTCATATCCATAACTTTAACATTGTGTCATACTGTTTTCACAAGAATGCTCTCCAAACAGTTTTCAAGGTTAATTTTGCTGTTACTCCCCCTGGCAGGGTAAGAAGATAATTCTGTCTCCTCAGTAATTTCTTTCCCAGCTTGTTTGATATCAGTAACTTGTACCAATGCTAAATGAAGTTTTCATCTTTTGTCAAGGCCACTGTTTGAATTTGTCTGTCTGTTATATTTCTAAAGGTAATACTGATACTTCAAAGGATGCAGAAAAAAACATAGGATGTTTCTTGTTAGTGAGATTGCTGAGAACGTTGTATGCCTCCAGTGACAACGTTGTAGGGCAAGCTGCTGTATTGTTCCATTTCTATTTCTGAACAATTAAAATTGAAGAGGATTTGCTTGAACCTAAGCAAAAGTATTTGCCCCTGTGGCTGTATAACAGATTAAAAAAAAAAAAAAAAGATCTATTATTCACAATGTCAAATATTCTGACATAAATTAACCGTATAAGCCTTAGATTTTTACTTTTCAGATCGTATCCATGAAAAAGTGTTCCGTTCCTCATATTACTCACATTAGTAATTCTACTGAAATAAGACTATTCTTCTAAGTATAAACATGTAAAATTTTTAATTTGGGGCATGTGATGTTTTGGGACACAGGCAGCTTAGTTGTTGACAAAATTAATAGATTCAGACTTAAACTAAGGACTAGAGGTAATAATAGTACTATATGTTCAGAAATCCCTTTTATTAATGCACATCTTTCAAGTTTGAACAAGCTCCTAAATACTAAAATATGAACTTCTGTTCAATGTACAGGACAAAAACTTTTGGGCCTGCTGCTGTGAATCAACGTAATTTCAGCCCACAAATCTTTACTCATTTACTGAGGCTGAGGCTCTGGTCTACAGGAGGTGCATTACTTTGCATTTGAGGCTAACAGATTGTTCAGATGCACTACCACCATTTCCTAATCACTCAGGAAAATGCTTGAAGTACTCGAAATCTTGTGAGCCAATCCACATATTTACAGATGAAAGAAATCCTCACATTTTATTAACATGTAGGTATTTTTCCACATGCATCTGAAATGCATTCTGTTTTAAAAATTTTATCCAATGACAATAATAATGTTCAATCTATACGGAACTATTGCATTACCTGTAATAAGAGCTCAGGCAAACAAATGACAATAAAGGTGATCCACACTTGCTAATGTTGTATATTAACAAAAGGTCTTCAGCTAATAGACTAACACAGAGCTACAACAACTGTAGAGAAATAAAATAATAACAAAGGTTTTCATTTCAGTATGCTGTTTAGCATACATTACCTACTCCATTTCCAATTGGAATAGAGAAAAAAAACCTAGTCTCTGGAGATTGCACAATTACCAGTTACACCATCCTGGGACAAGACACAGAAAAATTACTATTATTCTGGCTATTTATACTTTGAAGGTGTGGTTCTGCAGTCAGACGATCTTGCTTTTACTAAAATGAGGAGTCTTTATTTCCCCTTCTTTTTCCCTACACCTTGCTAATCTGGCTGAAAGCTACTTTGTTGAATTAATCTTTCGTTGGAAACTAACTAGTGAGTTGAGCTGGGTTATGGAGAGGAACACCAAAAGCCAGAGCAGCACAGAATAAGCAGCAGGAGCATGTGGCTGGGATTCAGAGATAAAGCAAAGAGGTAGCAGTGAACTGTTAAGATTGTCTCAGCTGATGTCAAGAAACTGAATCTTCAGAAAGATTTATAACTGGCCCAATTAAGGATTTCCTTCCACCAATATCTTCCTCTGGATTTCCACAAACATAAATAGTGAGGTTTAACTTCGAACATGCTAGATTCCCCAGTATTATACTGAATTCATTAGTACTTCAGTAAGTGTACTAATGAAGAACAATGAAGACAGCAAAGTCACCTGCAAACAAAGACAAATTGAGAAGAATTTGAAAAACTGTTCACACGTGTTCCTTTCTAATGAAATAGAAGGTGCCAATGATTCAAATATTTCTATCAATGCTCAATTTTAAACATGGGGTTTTTTTCCTTGAAGTCAATGAGTCTGCAGGGACTTGAAATTAAAATTATGTAAGAGTACACCTACATTGCTGAATTAAATTGAGTGATCCACTCAGGACATACAGGAAGACGTAGTTCAGATGTGAGAAGCTAGTAATGCAAAGCCATTTTGTAGAGCATTCCACTGTACATGTTTGGTAGAGATACAGAGGCTTGGGGCAGCTTATCCCCCCAGTCATAATATTACAATAAGCTCAACAATCTTTTCCAGGAACTGTGGAACAAGTTGTTTGTCCTACTGAGGACACAAGGGAATTGTCAGCTACTGAGCTGTTTAGCCTGCTTCCTCACTGATATTCTGGGGAAGATACCTGCATGCAAAAGCATCTTGCAACCTTTATCACATGCTTGAGATGGATCACTTAACACATGAATAATGGAGCACCACATTTTAGTTCAGAGATACCACTTGCAAGGGAGAGAGTGGCCAGGATCAACACGTTAGTAACAGTTCAAGTTTAGCCTGCCCTAATGTGCAAAACTGAAACAAATTTTTATTTTGCTTTTAAGAAAGCTGGACTCGTACCCTGGTGACCCAGAACAATCTGCAGTTTAAGACAGCTCTGCACCACATAAGTGAAAAGTACAACGCTATATGTTCAAGTTCTACCAATAGATCACCAATACAAACACATAGCTAAGCATCAGTTAACAGTATTAAAAAAAAAAAAAAAGTAAAAGCCACACTTGCAGGAAAAAAAATTGATCCCAAATAAAATATTTAAAAGAATGAGAGCCTTTCCTCCTTAAAAAGAGCAGCAGGGGGCAATTGAGTGGTAGAAAACCTTTTCTTTGGGTATGTTCGAAAAATGCTTGTATTGGTTAATATATATCAAGGGGACCTTAAAAATAATCAGATGGAAAACCTTAGTTTAAAAAAAACCAAAATAATTCTATTCGTTGTGGTGAATTTCTAATGAATCTGTATGGTTAAGCTGGGTTTCAGCTTTGATTTGTAAAATACTGGTACTTCATATATTATTCAGACAAAATGGAAAAAAATAGCAAAGATTTTGAGGCTCCTCTAAATTCCAGTGTTTTCACTGGGAATCTTTCACTAACTTCAGTGAACACTGAATCAGATCTCTGAATATGAGTTTATTCCGGTTTAGTTTCATAAACTGTTTCCTGCAGTTTGCATACAATCAACATTGTTCACCCTACTTAGCCCACAAAAACAGTTTTGAAGGCCAACTACTGTATCTTGCATTCTTTTAGTAGTTAAGATGCTTGCCAACTTCATTCTTTCAGACACAAAATATGCAAGCTTTCTTTCCAACATCTTTGATCATTACCATTCATGTCAATAGCATATTTTTTATATTTATGCTTCAACTGTCTGGGCACAGTTCATAGATCTCCATTTTAAGGCAATTTAATTAAAAAAAAAACCCAAAACCACAAAAAAACCCTCAAAAAACAGAATAATAGAATAATGCATCTTGTTACACATTTAGAACTTGGCATTTGCAAACAAGGGTACTCGTTCTCTTTTGCTTATATAATGCTTATAAAAATGGATTTTATGCAAATGAACATTTTTTTGCAAGGATCACTCACCACCTGCTTTTATGCGTTCAGTGTATTTTCCTGAAATGAACTTGCACAGGTCCTACTTTTAGCTAAACATCTAAGACTTTAGGAACCGAATAGTGAAATAATTTACATTTATTAAAAAAACTGAACCTAGCCAGAACGTCACTATATGAAACTTCCAAAGCAGCCTAACATTACATATTAGTGCTGACAAATTACTCAGCATGATGAGAAATATGATCAGCCCCACAGAAACATAGCTATCAAGAAAGCTCTTGTAGGTACCATGGCAAAAGGTGAATTTTAAGAGATTTCTAGAAAGCTAATCAAAAAGCTTTGTAGATGTATAAGTAAAGCCACGTTGTAGAGTAGAAAGCCAAAGATTCTTGTCTGAAAAAGTTACAATGAAGGTTGTCATTCTTGGTTAATCAGAGGCACAAATCAACTTCTCAGTAGTGAATGAAAGGAGACTGATGCAAGTACTGATTGTGTATGAAAGGCCTTGAAAGCAAAAAAAGCAGCTCCTGTTTTATACAATAGGAAAGAGGAAGGCAAAAAGGCCACAAGCCGCTTCTAAATAATGTTGCTGTACCTGGTGTCAGATATTTTACCTTCCATAGGGCAACATATTAAGAAACATTAAAACTATATCTGATGTTTAAGAAGGAACGTTTCTCTCCTAGGCACTCACAGAAAAAAGTGAAAATAGAAATCATAATATTTCTTAGAGCAAGAAAAATAAGTCATCACATGCCTAAATCATAAAGTGCTTATACATTAGTCCTAAAAAAAAATCCCAACTTAGGCCACTGTAACCCAAAGCACTTTTAGAATATAACAACAACAATTCTTCAGAATGTTTTTAAAGCTATCTTCAGAATGTGCATTTTGATTATACTCATTCATAGCTGATTAGCATAGTTAAAGATAGAAACCAATTGAAATCACACATATATACCTGTACAAACATACATGCACCGACCATACATTCATCAAGAATGTCAAATTCATTGTGGACACTAAACATCCTTACATGGCAACTGTCTGAAATTGTACCTACGATCATCATGTTGCCAATCAGAAAAGGTCCACTGGTCCAAGAAAATACACTTTTAAAAAAAGTATGGAACTTAAGATAAAGGAAAGAAGAAACCATATGTAAGAGTGTGTGTGTACGTTCAACTGTGAAAGCCACCACCGTAGGCTGGCAGATCCCATTCCAGTTAACATTTATCTTCAGTCCGTATTTAGAATATAAAAAGTAACTCACATAAACCAGTTTTTAATTTCTGATCTTCATCCTTTTGGACATTATACAATGTGCAATTATGAATGAACATTCCAGTTTTAATTCAGGTACTATGGTAGAAGATCTAACAAATACCATTTCTACATTTAAAATGTATTAGAAATTCATTTAAAAAGGCCCAGACCTGTCATATCAAAGTTTTATGAGAAATACTATTCTAAAAGTTTGGGCTTAGTTTGATCGTAAATAGTATCTTGAGCTAACTACTCAAACTGCTACTACATCTTCAACTTCTAAAAACTATGCCTCCACCCTAATCATATTTTTCCAAGCTGCCATACAGGTCCAATGAATTGCATTCCAACCCATTTTGTTTCAAAGCTGCAATTCAAGCATTATAAATCATGTGGCTGATGGAAGAAAAGTCTAGGGCTTTCTCTCATATCTGTGTGTTACAGCCCAGTTAGCTTTCCCTTCTGGCTGCATCTACTCTGTAACAACCATTCATGGAAGGACAGGTTTCAAGTCTTTGTTTCAGATGAGCAATCTAGAATAGCTTTTAACATTAGAAAGGGGCTGTTCGAACAGAGCGCTCAAAGATTGGTGGCTACATACAATTAAGAACGTTCTTTACTTAGGCCATTAGATTTTAAATATCAGTTTAAAAAAGCCAAACTCTCTCTCTTCCCCAAGGCAATGATCAATAAATTAATAACACCAAGAACACTGGGATGGCTTTTTTCAGATTCATTAGCCTTGACAAATATACATATCTTTATATACCATAACCATAAGAACACCAAGCATTATTTTAAAATATCACTTCCAGTGATTAAAATGAATTGTTAGCGCCACTTAAAAAATAGCATAAGATACACTATATGGAATTACTGAGGTTTGAATGGAAAAAGTGAATGGATTTATCTAGGCTGTTGTTCAGTCAGTGTAGGAATCGGCTTGGACATTTGGCCAACACGCGCACACTGAAGCTAAAGGGAGGTTGATCACTGACTTTAATGAGAGTACTCTCAATCCTACAATCACCCATCTTTAGCGTTGCATAAGAATACCAAATCACTGAAATGCCAAACATTTGAAAAAATCACCATTGCCCCACATGTAATGCTCTCCAGGTTCATTGCAAAATATAAGAAAAACAGCAAGGTTCACGTAGTAACCAAGGGATCACTGCTTTTCCACCTCTGCAGCTATTTACAGCATTAGACTATTCAAAAGATAATATTAACATTATCATGATCCTGTCTCTTTGAGGACAGTAAGTTAGTGAATCATCTCTTAATAATAAATAGACAGCTGATGTTTTTTTGTGGGATTGGAGGGGTGGGAGCTTGGAGCAGGGAAAGGCTGGTGGGGGGTTTGGGTTTTTTTTGTTGATTTGTTTTGGTTTTGTTTTGTTTTGGGGTTTTTGTTTGTTTGTTTTGGGGTTTTTGTTTGTTTGTTTTGTTTTTTTGTTTTTAAAGAAACTTTGATTTATCCTTCCTGGTTGAGGTTCAAATATTTGGGCTTTGTAGGGCAGCTGGATATTGACAGAACAGAATTCACATACATAAAATGCATAAGTCAAATGTTCTAGTAGTGCACTGTCCTGGAATATAGAACTCTTCCTATCCTATTAGTTGCTCAGTGTAAAAGCAAATCTCTGCAAGATGTCTTCTGCCTGCTCGGTGCCATGTATCCTACCATTTTACTTAAAAATCAGCATGAAAGAAATTTTCATCAGACACTTTCTTCAGCCCTCACTTGCATGTTCCACTGAGAGTTTATGTGGCAGATAGAAACTTTTGCCAGCCTTCAGCTTTAACAAGGCATTGTATCTCCAAATATTCATATTAGAAGCTATGAGTGGTCATAATAACATAGTACTTCCTTCTTTTAGGGGGCTATAAGTAGCCACTTAAAGCCAAATAGCTCTATAGCCTTGCAGGCAGTCTTAATCAACGTAAAATTTTTGATTTAAAAAGAAGTAGATCCAGCAACAACCAATAAAAGTTTGTAACCAAAACCCCTCTCCCCCACCCTGAACTTCCTTTATTCTTAAGAGAAGCACCCAAATGATGTTTTAAGTGAGGCTTTTTCCAATACACTTCAACCTCTCTCCCACAAGTTACATTCTTTAACTTGATCAGCCCTGAATTGGTCAGGCAGTTGGACTAGATGATTGTTTTAGGTCTCTTCCAACTGAAGTAGTCTATTCTATCCTATTCTTGAGGCCCATAAATAAATCCTTGCAAAAACACACATACACACACACAAAACTGCCCACAAACGAAATAAAAAGTCCCTTTCACACTGTTTAAGACACCAGCTAACAGAGAGCTCTGGTGTAAGATGATGAAAAATGTGTTCCAGAGCTTCACAAGCACTGTAATCTGCCCTTTTGAAAATACATTACAAGGTAGTAGTGTTTTCTAGTCTCACTAATTCTAACTGCTCAGAGGGGGTTGAAACAATAAATATCCTCTAAGATACATCAGTGCTACGTAATTCATTTGACTGTTTCTTTTCTTTTTTGTTTTTTTTTTAAGCAGCAGCTAACAGCCATGATCCACAAGTCTACAGAAATGCATGAAGTGAAGTTTGCATGGATCTTTTTATAGGAAAAGGTTGTTAATTATAAACATTTATGATACCAAATTACACATACAATGCATAAAATATTGGAGACATCAATCCTTGTATGCATGAAAATTTCAGGCTATTTATTTTACACTAGCTACTGACTTTACGTGGTTTTCAAAGGAATGCCTGAATGGAGTACATTTCAGAAATCATGCCTCAAGGTTAAAAAGGATCAGATCACCTCTTTGTATTCAACATCAAAGGCAAAAGATTGACTAGTGTGTTCATATCATTATTTTTTTCTAAAATTTCAAAGTTGCCTGCCCTATTTATTTTTCTGCATAAAACACATAATTTAATAAAGGTTTAATTCTGCCATCCAAATCAAAACCAGCTTTGATTGTGTTCTTAAGAGAGACTGATAAATTACAAATCAGCTGTACCAGATATTTTCCCAATCCTCAAATAAGTAATTGTCATGGCAATGGCAGGGAGAATCAGAAGGGCAAACCACTGGGGGGAGTGAGTGAGCAGCTGTGTGGTGCTTAATTGCCAGCTGGGGTTAAACCATGACAGTAATACCAATTATAAACCACAAAAATCAAGAAACTACTCCTTCACACACAAGTAAGCAATCTTGTTACTCTCAGTGAGAACACTTACTTGAATAGCCACTCCTATTCATAAAGATGGAAGCCTCAGACCCCACTCCCGATTTCATTAAGGTCTTCTGTGGATATAGCCCTCAACCAAAACTTCACACACCATCTAATGTCAAAACACAACATTCCTGAATTTGGTGATGCTTTCACCCTGCATTAGAGAGTCTATCCAGGGCTTAAGACAAAAGCATAAAGAGTGCCCATGTTCCAGCTGCTAATCCAGCAATTTAGTATTCAATCCCCTAGGAAAAAAAGACCCTCCCTCCCTCTCTGTCTCTCTCAGAAGAACACATACCAAAACCAAAACTGACAATTCCTCTAGCATGTCTGTTATACGAGAAGCTGTTCAGCACTGCTCTGAACAGTTGCTGGTTTTGTGCAGGATAGGTTTTCTCTTTCCAGGTGACATAACTGTCTGATTGAAGGCAAATAGCCCAGCAGAGCTGAAGTAAGAATTGCATACTATAAATCACAAAATACACAATACTTGTTTCAGGACACAACTAGGATGGCTTCAGGCCAGAAGCACAGAACGTCTCTGAAGAAAAACTGAAAGAATCAATTGTATCTTTTGTAAAAATCTAAGGAAATATTCATCCTAAACTAAAACCAGAAATCTTTTTATTTCAAGGCACTATACACAAATCAGAATGCAATGACTGTTCGTTATGACAGGAAGGAACAAACTGAACCTGAGGTTACAAAATGAAAATTAGGAAATTAAGGAAACTTTGACAAATCTTTTGACACTGAAAGAGCACACTTAATGAATTTCAGGAGTGTCCAAACTTAAAAATAAACAACAGCACGTAACAATTAGTATTGCGGCTACTTGTGACACTGGAGTTCTCTCAATTAATTTGAACCAATTCCAAACAGTTTTAGCTGATCACTCCAGACTTCTAATATATAAAATAGATCATCTTTACATAGGAGATCAAGTGTTAT
Organism: Calonectris borealis; assembly: GCF_964195595.1. NCBI lineage: Eukaryota > Metazoa > Chordata > Aves > Procellariiformes > Procellariidae > Calonectris > Calonectris borealis. The sequence goes on from NC_134318.1 coordinate 27,273,209, forward strand.
AGCCTAATAAAGGTCCTAAAAGAAAGACAGCAACTTGAAAGCAAATGGTTAAAGAATTTGCTAGCAAATAGGATTAAATACAGTGAAAGATGTTTCCCAGCCTTGGCATCCGGCAGGGAGCCTCACTGGTGCCTGGATAAGCAGAGGAAAGCCTTGTACACAGACCTTGATATCTCCCCAGTAAAGTCGTATTTGCAGTGAAGGACATTGATAGAGATTCTCAAAAAAGTGTGCAGGGAAAGGGGGGGTTAGACAGAAAACACAGCACAGGCTTCAGGAACAAGAAGTCCTCTCCCAGATTTACATTTTCCAAACACCATTGACGTATGTGAAAGAAAACACAGACGATAAGTTCTCATTCTTAGCGCACATTTCAAGCCATCAATTTAATTATTCCTATCAGTCCTGCTGTCCATTGCACTCCCATTTCTACCTCCCCCAACACATGAATGATACTTTCCATGTTTTCAGCAGTTTTACAAAGCAGCACTTTTTGTCTGCCCAATCTGCAGGTGCAGCAAAGACCTTGGCAAGGGGCAAACCGATTATCACTTATGAAAACAGTTACACTGTATTGTTCATACTTCTTCAAGGTCTTGAGCAAAGCATAAATTCTCATGAAAACGAAGTTATTGCAGTTAAAGCATCAGACAGCTAACCAGGTAAGTCTTACTGTTGTTTGTAGAGATGATTTTACAGTATTTTGTAATTAAACCTTTTTTTTTTCTCCCTCTCTCTCATGCATTTGTTCAGTAATTCAAATAGGTATTTTCGCAGCTCTTAAATAAAAAAGCCTCAAATATTGTGCAGTATTGCAATATACTGAAAACAGGATATTATTACTGACTTGTAATTCATCTTCAGGTCAATTCTACAGAGATGACTCTTCATTTTTTCCAAGAACTCTAGGTTTTCTTTTATGTATTTCAAAAAATGAGATTGCACTGATGAATTTTTAACATACTAAATACTGTTAAGTCTCTGCTGAATCCTAGGCATTAATGTTGGTTGTCTCATACTTTAATCTCTGTTCTAGTCTGCACTAGTTTTTAACAGCCCTATAGTTCAAAAGAAAAGGCACTGTGTAAAGAATACAATTTATTTTTATTCTCCTAATCTATACATTTATATTCCAGGTTTACTCTTGCCACAAGTGGAGTTGATCTTGATCTGGCTCGTTGTTCCTTTTTCCTATGCATATACTTCTTTGAGAATTGGATCTAAAGAGGCATAGGGCATGGGAAAATGGGGCGACTGAGGTACTTCACCATTCATTTAAAACAGCATTGCCAAGGCAACCGTAGAAATGTATAGAGAAAACAGATGTATCAAGAAACGAAAGGTTAATTTATGAAACTCTAATTTTTTAACCATCAAAACCTGAATAAAAAGATACTGGCGTTTTTTACTCTGATATAATGATTGAATGTTGGTTTCATCCTAAAAACCTGATTTATCACAACAATAACATTTTAAGCATTTATCCAACTACAGTATTTAATACATTGCTCGGTTTAACGTTCCATCTAAAATATATGCATTGTTAAGAAGCTACTTCTATAGTCCTTATTCCCGTAAACCTCCAATTGAAAATAATGGGAATGCAGTCACACAAACTGCAAAAATGCAACTCTTTGGACATATCTCACAGTTGCTGGGAGCCAGTCTTCACTGAATTCAGTTAGTGCTGACTTAGGTGTGTAGGCCCAGTCATAGAAATGTTACCCAAGTGGGTTGTCTTCAATGTACTATTTATTCTTAGGACTTGATCCCATAAGATCCTAAGAACCTTTTATATGATGCCTGCACATGTGGAATCACAAATTCTTCTCTTGTAAGAATCAGTTAATAGTAAATCAGATAATAAAAATGCTAATTTTTTTTTCTTCTTTTACCCACAGGTATCTTGGAAGTGGAAGTGTAGAAGTTCTCTGGGCTTTTTTTCAGTCAGTAGAAAAACAGTCATTAAACACATTTTTTATGTTTCTGTCCAATTACTTTTATTTACTCTAAATAGCAATCTATCACATCAATTCTGGGGAAAAAATATTACTATTATGAAACAATGTAACTGTACATACCACATGTCAAATAAAAATCTAATGTTTCAGTCACAGATCAAAAGTTTGCATTACCCTGCATCACAAATTCTACAAATCTTGTAAAGCTATGTGCTTAGAAAAGCAAAGCTAGGTGCATTACAAGTCATTTTACCCAGTGGTTATTGTTACGCTATACTCTTCAAGCCTAAATACATATTTTAGAAGTTACTGTTGCATTTATCTGTAACCTCATAGTGTCAGAGGACTATTCTATTTACATGTCACTTCTTTCCTTAAATTAAATTCCTTAAATTAAAATAAAAAATTGCATCCACAACTGTATCTTTATTCACTGATTTCATATCAAAGCTTGTGGTAAAGGGGATGGAAGTACATAAACAATACATTACTTAATTCACTTGTGAAAGAATGGAAGGATTTTTTTTAATATTAAAAAATATTAAATCTAATAACTGTCATTAAAATCAAGAGGAACCTCCAGAATTACTGCACATAAGGGTGGAAAAAAGGCATACAAAACAAACAAAAATATAAATAAACAAGAGACAAACCCCCATATAATTTATAGTTTCTCAAATTCCACAGAGATTTCACATTGATATAAAATTTAAAAAAAGTAATTGTACCAAAAAAGTCTATATTTTGCCTTTAATACATCTCTTGTTTATACATAACTATAACAAATATACATATATACATAATTATATACATAACTTGTGTAACTCATAACAATTCCCAGAGCCCTATGCAGCAAGACTACAACTGATGCTTTTTTCTTTCTCTTTTTTTTTTTTTAAAAAAACCACAGAGTACACAGTTTAAATTAAAAGCTAATAGGAAAAATAATGTCATCTCAGCTATTACCAAACAGAGAAGAAAAAGTGTTTGAGTTTGGAGTGAAATCAATGAAAATATCAGGGTGAATATCAACCATATCAAACATGGTAGTAGCAAGGCAAGTAGCAATATTGAACTGAAGGAGTACAACATGAATGTCAACAAGAAGAAAATTTTAATATTGGTATCTTTTTTTGTTTTAATTTAAAATTAGTGGCTTTTGTAAAAAGAAAGTTAGAACAAACAGATAAGCTACCTAAAATCAAACAAGAAACACAGTGTTTACATTCACTCACTATGTTGTGGAATCATTTCAGCTCATTTACAAAAACTCGGGGGAAGGTGTGTATATGAACTGCTAAACAAGCACCTAATTGATTTTTTTTTTATGGTTTGTTTTTTTTTTTTTAACATGTTTTTAAAATCCTTTGAGGAGAGCGAATCTAATTTTCACTCTTCTTAAGTACCACTGATTACTGATCCCAGCTTTCCTAACTAAAGTCAAAACTTTACAAACCGTAACATACCTCTAAATTTTCTCAAACTCCAATTTTTTTATTAACTCCAAGACACCAGTCTTTGTAAGCATATGTAAAGTGATGAAACAACAGGACATACGAATGATAAAACTCAGGACAGATATTGGGAGCAGAGTTAGCAAATCTGGAGAAGGGGTGGGACAACAATGGGATAGTGAAGCACAGATTATCTACAGACTTTTCCAACTCTATCCAGTTTGTGCTTAATCTCTTAAACACAAACCACAATGGTATGCTTAAACACCTTCCTGAACAAGACTGGAGGGAGAGTAAAAGACACAGTTAAAGTGCAGGTGGAGAGACCTTCTCCCTTTTTCTTTGTGGCACAGTGTAAAATCTAAACTAATTATCATAAAAAATAATTATTTTAAGTAAACTTAGGAGGTAAGGACAGGAGAATCCCATTCTGTAAGGCTTAAATAGAAAGGCAGAACCCTAGCTATAAACGTCCTTTTCACCTCCTGAAAACATGGGGTTAAGATGAACTGACAAAACAGTATGATGAAAATAACATACAGAGGTACATGCCACATTATTGAACAGTAAATACTCAGTGGAGTAAAATGAAGGGCTGGAAAAATGCAAAGAACATTGCAATACAAAGTAAGTCAGTATTAAGGATTTTACTGTTCAACAACTGTATTGCAGTTTGTATGACTGCCTGAGTTAAATGGGCAGTGAAAGCTTTAACAAAATTCCTTTGCACAAATACTCCTACTGTTAATTCTGTTTGTCATTTGTCATATAACTGTTGGGAAATGGGAAAAAACGGGACATGGAAGAGGGGAAAGAGTGAACTTACCTCTATCTGCAGAAAAAAAGTACAAAATGTCCATTACTAAAATAAAATAGAAGTTAAGTCAGGTATGAATCAAGACAGTGGTGAACACTGACACTACACCAGTTGCACAAAGAGGGAAGCACCAAGTTGGAAAGGACTTTTGATTATTTATTGTTCTAAAGCATTGCAAATCTACCTCTAATACAAGAAGGAATCTAGTAAAATTCACTAGCTTAGGGTTTTAATGTAATTTCATGACCAATTTTTCTCCCCAGAGATAGGGTCTTTTCCTTTCTATCAGCAGAAACATGAATAGAACATTATCATTCTATAAAAAACAAAAGATTACTAAAAAACAAGCTTTGGTTGCATTACAACAAACACCAACGTTTCACATTACAATGCCTGGAGTGTAATCATGTCCACATGCTGTACAATTGCTCCTCTGAGTTCTGTAACAGGTAATGGAAACAGATTTTCCCTTTCAGAAATTTTTTGCTATTGTATCTCATCTGAACCAAGATTTGTTTCAAGATTCTATGTTGTACTGATTTTGAAGTAGATAATTGGTATAAAATTTATGCACAAATTGATAGTATCAGCTTGTACTTATATATGATACTTCACTTCAAGTGCATTTAAAATACTGGAGATGTCAATTCTGAAGTCAGATGTACAAGCAAATGACTTTACAGTGGGAACAATTTAAAATTGGACATGCACAATTATCTTCTAGTTTTAACTGCATTGTCCATTCACTTCCCCACATAGATCTCCACAGCCAAAAGAGAAAGTACATACTGCTGTACATACAAGAATATACGCTGTTTATCACCTCTACATATAAAAAACACTTAAGCCATCCAATTTTGGACTGGCCAATAAATATGTGACAAAGGTGATGAAACCAAACACACAGCACACAAAACTATAAAAGTTAAATCATGAACCACCTAGAGTAATAATTTCATTTCAAGCTTCTTAGAATAATTTTTCATATTGAAAAAATCCATATTTCATAATGCAGAACAGCCTTAAAATACTTCCCAAACAGAAGAGTATTTCATCAGTACTAAATCTGTAATATTAATAAAGTATAATATCGCAGCTGTTACAGAGTTATTCTATGCAGCATGTTATCTGTAGGAACATCTGGTAAATACACATGAAAAAAATCATTCAGGTAATTCCTGAATATTTTGGGTTACAGGAATCCAAAAAGTGTCAGTCCTAGCAAAAGTTAAGGAACAGGAGTGTTCAACCAGAAGCTGAAAAGGTAAGTGCAACAGCACTGTATGCTATTAGGTAAGGTCACTTACAGTTGTGGAACAGTTCTCTAAAGAGTACAAATAGTTCAGACAAATCAACTGGAAGCAGAAACTAGATTTTCTGAAGAAGAATTGCTGCAAGAGAAATTCAATGGTGCTGATAACACCACTTCAAAACAAGTCTCTGGGATCTTACAGCGTTAGAACTCTCAACTAATCCTGTCAAGTTTTGAGCTGGTAGAGAAAAGCTAGCCTTCACCTCTTTAGTATATTTTGCCACTTAGAAATAATTCTTTTCTTAATCATCTCTTCTTTAGTTTACATATTGGGAGATACTGATAAATATTGTGGGTTTCAATTACATCTGAAGCATTTTAATATATAAAAAACAATCCAACAAAAGTCCTCTCAGAAGTCAGACTAAATTAACTTCATTGCAAAGTTTTTCATTATCACTGCATGCAATAGTCTTACAAGACACAGGGAACAATGTCTTTTTTCAGAAATCGTGCCCTCATATTTGGTAACAATGTGCATTTCATGACCAGTATCCTGCAGTTCCCATGACTCCCTATTCCTACTTTTGCCTAACTGTATCTGAGCTTTAAACTAGATCAGGTTACCAACCTGCCTCGGGGGGCGGGAGAAAGCAGACAAAAAATTCCACTTCCCCCCTCCCAGTGGAATTAGTTCTCTGATCTGATTCATTTTGTACCTGCAAAACCATCTGCATCAATTTAAGGAAGGAAGAGAAAAAGAGATTGCTTAAGTTGGAAGGACATTTAGGAACATCTTTGGAATTGCAGTTTGAGGAAAGAGAGTTTATATTTTCTCTGTAACACACAAATAACTGTGACAGATTTGGCCTAGAGGAAAAAGCCAAGACTTAGCTAGAAGTTCATCTCCGCCTTTTTCAAAAACTCATTGACATGCGTAAATTTAATTAATCTATAACACTACCTGTCAGCACTGGCATAAGTGACAGTGGGAAAGCAATAAGGAATCATAGTCTGTACATCCAAATACAGTATTTTGCTACAAAAGCCAACACAGTTAGCAGCAACATACTATACCATGAACATTTATATTCATTTTTAACTGAAACTAAAGCTGTCTTCAAATTCTTGTTCCAGCATCTACATAAAACTTTTTTCTTTTTTTTTTTGTGTTTTTTGAAGATGCCAAGAGGTCAGTTTCATTACTACACGTGAACAAGAAAGGTGCAGTTCTATATGAAGAATTGAGCAGATTAAACAGCTCACTGAAAAGGAACAGTCTCTCAGACCTTCGTCCTCCTCCTTCTGCTTACCTTGCACCAATTCAGGCTAGTTTTCTAACCCTCAGTTAACTCTTACCAAAGACATCCAGAAAGAGGAAAATTCTTGGGTTTAGTTTTTTTAAAAAAAAACAAAACAAAACAAAAAAATACAAAACCCACAAAAACAACTTCAAATTTTTTTTTTGTTAACTTTGTGGGGTTTTTTACTGAAGAACTGCCCTTTAATGATAATTTACATACCACACGTGTGCACAGGGGAGGGGAAAAAAAGAAAAGCCTGACTCAATACCTGACCTAAAATAGCTCAGTTTGGGACTAATCTGTTTTTTTTTCTTTTACTGTATCAAACAAATACTACAGCAATTTAATTAATGAGATCTAATTCTTCCAACTTTCAATACTTGGACTAGACATACAGTATAGCACTATTAGGCGTGTATTTGTCCTTTTCCTCATGAAAATTGTTCCAACTTTTAACAAGTCACAGGTGTACTCCCCCCAAAAAAAGCCAAGTCAAACCAATCAGATTTCACACAGATTCCGGAGAGGACCTGTTGAGATTCAGCATTCTCCAAAAACTTTCCCTCTGCTGTGGCACGCTTCAGCTCGGGGCTGCAAAGAGCTGGGCAGCGCTTTTCCCACGATTGCTCCCCAACCAGAACCGGGCTCTCCCGCGTTCTCGGCGCTCCCCCTGCTGACAGTTTCCCGGTAAACACGGAAAGAAGGAAGCCGCTGTAGGCAGAGAATGACAGTAGATAGGGCATGTCAAATCACAGGAGGTTGGGTTTACAAAAGCAGAGATGAAGGAAGGAAAGGACTGGATGGTTTTGAAGCATATGGGAAGACAAGAGCTATTACTGGGAGGAAAGAATTTTGGGCCTTTAGGTTTTTTTCTGTTCTCTTCCGTTTCTGCAAGCCATCTGTTTCTATAATACAATCCCCTTCAGAATTTGGGATTACAATGCTTATTTCTGTCAGCAAAATGTATCTTTTACCATTTTTGATAGTGAGCTTTGATACACATCCACATTGTGGATTTTTTTTTTTTTTAAGAAAAACAAATCTTTGTAAATATTAAACAATCTATGAGGAGCTGAAAAGTTAGAATATACTGGAATTACTCATACAATCCTAATTCTACTTCATAAAACATGCATTACAATGCAGTCTGAATTCAATTCTCTCAGTCCTATAAATTATTACTTTTTTCTCCCCATAGGACTTCTCCATTCTGCAGGATCAAAGCCTTATCAGCTGTAGATATGGGATGCTGTAGATCAAGTGAAGAAGGGAAAGCAGAAAAGGAAAGGAAAAAATCTTGCAATGAAGTAAGGTTAATGACATATCAAACAACTTATTTCTTCTGTCAAGGACAGATTTTCTGTGAGATGGGTCAAGTTTTCTTAAACAAATATCCTTGTATTTTTTCGGTTTTTTGTGTGTGTGTGTCTTATAATGTGTCAAGGGGGTTAAATTAAGATTAAGCACGATTTGAATTTTAATTCTAAAAAAGTATCCTTTGCATTCAAAGTATTTTTTTCTATATGATATCCTTTAAGGAAGAAAAGCATTACCCACTGTCAGAGGGAGCCTGAAAGCAATAATAATAGACTACCCCTTTATTGGAGCACAATGCACTATTAAAATTAAGCTGTTACTCAGCTATTGCTGAATCACAGATGTATAATACTTAACAAATGGAAGTGCATGCTTTCAGCTCATTAACAGATTCTGCTTTGAGTACTGCAAAGGACCACTAGGTGACGTAATTGAACACCATCATAAGAGGCCTTGCACCAGGGCAAGCAAGCAACATCCAATTCAATAGAGTACTGGAGCAAGGAGCAGAGGACATACCCATTGACTGTAAAGACACGGGCATTTATTTATATAAAGCAACAATACTACTCACTACAGAAGGAATCATCCTGCTTCTTTCTCTCCCCTTCCACGCATTCCTCAGTGCAAGTTACAGAGCTCATCCAACTTTTCAGTGAGTGGGTTTAGCTCTCCTAGCTGGTAAAAAGCCATTTGCTTTTCTTTTTTTCCTGTTTGTTTCCTGCTAGCTTAGAAACCTAAATGGACTCCCTGATAGATCAGAGGGTTACCTTGACTTGCGGAATCCCTTGTCTCAACCTAAACTCATGTGGGGAAAAAGCATGCCCAGAAAGAGGGAGGGAGGAGGAGTGAAACAACTCCCTTCAACAACAGAGAGCTGTTAGTTCTACTCAACACATTTTGTTTAGCTAGATGTGTCCTTTGTACGAGGTAGAAATCAATGTGGTACATAACATTTTTACCTGATGAATGCCCTTAATATTTGTTCAAATGATTGAATTAACCTGTCTCCAGTGTTTTGCATAGCTTACTTTCACTGCTAGCATACTGACAAATCCTAGTACAGCTTCTACACATTAATATTTTCCATAATCAAACCAACACCACGAGAATGATTGTTGCTTTGTAGGAAATTATCTTCACAACAGATGCAATGACTAAAAACATATTAATTACTATGAGACACTCCGTGAAGTTATTTCAACAAGAGACCTAAATAGAGAAAAGAAAACACAGCTATAAGTGATACCAAACATTTCCATTGAGATCTCGGTCAAGAAATGTTATCACTAAATCGCAGCAGTAAAATGTGAGTCAGTTACACTTCCACTACACTTCTTTAGTTTACTATTTACATTCAAAGTTTTGGTCATTATGTTTTTTGTAGTCTATGTGTTCATAGAAAGTGCTAATAATCAATGGAAGATGGGATAAATGTTTAATCACAGGACCTGTCGATTGTTAATTGCTAACTAGAAACACACGACAATTATCCTTTAAATTGTAATTGCTCTCATGTGACGTTCGCTTATGGCATTACAATCACTCCATCAAAGTGTTCTGAATGGGGGCTTTGCCTCAAGCTATGTTCTGTATCTTGGGCAAATCACCATAATAACACTCAATGCATGAACATTAGCATTTAAAAAAATATAATTCACTTCAAGCGTATGTTTTCTTTGTTTATCACCTTCATAGCCACTGACACTCCCTTTTCTAGTTTTGTTGAGCTCCCTGTTTAGTTTTGTTCCAACATTGCAGAGTCGAATGGTCTCGCAAAAATAAAGTTTGTTATTAATTAGGACCCCCCCAAAAGAAATCCAAAAAACAAATCACTAAAGTTTAAATACCAATTGAAGGAAACATAACAGAAAGATCTTACAGGAAAACAATCATGTTAAATGACACTAAAAGCCTTAAAAAAAAACAAAACAAAACACATATTGAGTTTCTAACGTAGAGGAATATGATACATCTTTTCTAGTGCAGTCACATGCCAACACAGGAAAGTTTAGTCATTATGTCATCTACTTCTGTTCAGTAAATGGGCCAGTATTTGAAACATGGGCAGCCACCAGAGACACTTTCATTTTATGTCTGCACATGGTTTTCTGCTAACAGTTATATTAACACAAAAATGTTGTTGCCAATACATTTTATTTTACCCAAGAAGTAGCAAAAGTCCTTAAGAGTATGTCTAACTGTGTTGTTTACAATTATAAGTTAAAACTACTAGCATTGTTTTTAAAGTGGTTGCATTAAACGCAAAAACATCCTCAGCAGCAAAAATTCTCAGAGCAATTCTGACACAAACCTGTGAAAGTTTTTATCACCAGCAGGTAAAGCAAAGGAGACTCCTCACCACCACCCTTTAAAAAGATACTTGATTTTCAAAAAGAGCTGGGCAATATGGAAATCCCTACTCCTAGCCTCCTAAGTACAATTTCAAAGCCAAACTACTTCAGAGGATGTAAAGAGAAATTGTGGAAATACTTTCTCGGATGATTCAGTCCCATGAAAAAAGTAGGAAGAAAGCTTCCTCAGCCTAACCATAGCATGAGTCTGAAAGACTGCTCTACTACAAAAATATTATATTAGCTTCCTGTGTCTTTTGAAATTAAGGCTTTTCTCCTAAAAGCAATAAAGTCGGTTATTCCAATCTAGTCAGATAATAACATGATCAATGATTGAAGATTAAAAAAAAGAAACACCACACAAACAAATGCACAAGTTTCATTAACACTAAAATACAAATTTAAAAACTGACATCATAGTGGCAATTCTTTTGTTGTTTCAAAACATTTGTTCATCTATTAAAATAAGCACAGTAATAATTAACAACTAGAAACAATAATATAATAAAGGAATAATGTCTTACTGATCCTTCTGGTTAGATGTTACCTGTAACACTAAATATATTACAACGATTCACTTCAGAAATTGTATATGACTTTATCATTTTTCCAGAGCAAACTTTATTCTTTCCGGGACTAATTTGCAGGTTTGTAGGAGTAGGAACCAAGCTAGCTAAAAATATATATAATGGTCCATTTCAGACAAATCGTCCTGAACACTGAATTACTTCCCAGTAATTTTTCCATAACGTTACACTAAGGGCTCAAGACTAAACCACTTGATTGTCATCGAAGCAGGCTACTTAGCAACAGTCTCCTCTCCTTCCTGTTTTTTGTTGTTGTTGTTGTTTTGGGTTTTTTTTGTTGTTGTTTATTTGTTTGGGGGGGTTGGTTTGGTTTTGTTTTTTAAGATTGATTTCATCGGTAAATGCAGGAAAAAAAAGAATCTGCAGATTTCTCTGTGGTTTTTGGTTTCTTTTTTTTGGTTGTGTTTTTTTTCATTAAAAAAAACCCTGTAACTCTAATTTGCATCTTAACTGTTTTTAAAAGCTGTAGATTGCTTGGATGGAATTAGAAGCGCATGAAGACAATGCAACTACCATCCCTGTTAGTCTATTCAGATAAGCTTTTCGGTAAAACATAAGTGTCAGCTACGCAAAGTCATTTCTGACTGCGTATGTAGTGGCCTAGAAGTTTCATGCTCATAAAAAAAGAAAAACAGACTGTCCAGGTGGATATTCAAGAGAATTTTTTGCGTTATTACAAGGAGAACAAAAGATTTTATAACTGCAGATGTACCTATGAAGAATATTCAAAGTCAGCATCTAAAAATTTCTTACTTATGTCATGCTTCGGCACACTTAACAAAAGAGAGGTAAATCCCATTACATTTTATGGGAGAAAATAATATTCCTGCCTGAGAAAATATAGAAAACCTTAGAGGAAAAAGAGCTAGAAGGGTAGCATTATCTGACTTTTACCATCTCACTACAAACACATCACCGTTCCTAAAAGGTGACATTAAGTTCTTTGAAGTCTAAGAATTAACATGTTGTCTCAAACATGTTCAGCTCTGCGTGAAAGCTAGTTCATTATCTCTGACTGTATAAACTCAAGCAGTAGTGACTGTTTACTGAAACAACCTGTAAATGTGTTAGCCTGTGTTTGCAGAGGATAAGGACTGTGCCATCCCAGGCCCACTTCAGACTGTAAAAGTGGTTCTTTTCTCACCCTTATCTGAATCATCCTTGAACAGACTGCCTCTGAACAGACTTTACACTCCTCTTCTTTGATCTACTTTATAAGAACATCAGCACTGTTTACTTTGAAATGCACACATTTCTTCTTGGGGTGCAGGGGAAGGGGATGATGTTTTAAGACATGAACAGATAAATTCAAGCCAACTAGTTATTTTCTCAGTGTTTCTTATCCTGTCCAATATCCTGAAACATAACTGCTCATTGCTTAATCTTATTCTTAAATAAATTCATAAGAGTTAACTCATTCTACTACTTACTAGATAATTCAAAACTTCCCACCCTACTTTCTACAAATGACCTAACAAATTGCCATGCGAATACCACTGTGATCTAGTTTCAAACCTTTACTCCCTGAAGACTTCTTTAAATCTCTGATACTACACAAACTGAAGTCAACAACTGTACCTCACACTTCAGAGGAAGATGAGAGTCCTAACTGCAGCACTCTGCCTCATGGACAGCAGTGAAAAATATTTAACCCTGCATTTCCAACTAACTCCTAGTTCAAACAACATCTACCCACCCTGACTTGATAAAGAGCAGCGTGTTACTCATAGGTACGTTGGGAAGATACTAGTATCAGTGTTTCTCCATAATCTTTACCTGTTTGCAAGCTCAAGGACTGCTTACTTGTTCCTACCTCGAGTCACTCCTTTGCTGGCAGAAAGGCAACAGGATTCTTCCAAACCTTGCATCCAACAGGCAAGAGGGGCTCCAAATGTGGGTTGAAGTCTCATAAAAGAGGCCTCTCTATGTCCTCCTTCGTTAACAGTCCCTTCTGAATCCTTGTCCTTCATACCAGGAGATAAAGATTGAAAATCACGGCGTGGTTCAAGAGCCGAGGCCAGCTTGGGCAGCATAAAAAGCACAGGCCATGATGCAATTATCAGCAGCTACGTGGTCAGGAGACGACTCAGAGCTGAACTTGGCGCCAGGTCAGGTAGCCTTGAGTTCTGCTAACTACCGCGTTCAGAGATTAGGCGGATGTAACAATCACCTGAAAGGGAAGATTAAAGCGCCTCTCAATGGGGTCCTTTGTTCTCCGCCTCATTTGATGCTTTGCGGCCTTTTCAAACCACTTCGCGCAAGGCGCTTTAAATGTTTGCCCCCAAAGCCAGGGCGGCTTCAGTGAGCGGGGAGCGCCGGCAGCAACGGCAGAGTCGGGAGAGATGGAGAAGGGGCCCTTCTCGGTGGAGTGGCTGGCCCAGAGCAGCCGCGGCGCAGCCCAGCCCATCGCCACAGCCCGCCGGCCCCGCTCCCCGCCTGGAGACGCCGGCGGCCGGGAGAGCCCGGCGGACCTCGGTGAGTCCCGCCTCTCCTCGCGGGCGAGTCGCGCGGCGGGACCGTTGGTGGCGGCCGTTAGGCTAACGGTCCCCGCACGTGAGACCGTCGGGAGACAGCAGCCGCACGTGCGGCCGCTGCCTACGTCACCGCCCGCGCGGCCCGGCGCCCGCGGAGGGAAGGGTGTCCCCCCCACACCCCGACGCCCCCATCCTGTACCCGCAGCCGCGCTCCGGGACCGGGAGGCCGCGGACCGCAGCAGCCCCGGGCGCGAAGCGGAGGCGGGCGGCGTTGCCGCGCCCGGGCGGCCCCGCACCAAGTTCTCGGCCGCGCAACTGCAGGAGCTGGAACGGAGCTTCCGCGAGCAGCGTTACATCGGCGCCAGCGAGAAGCGGCGCCTGGCCGCCGTGCTGAACCTCTCCCAGAGCCAGGTGAGCGCGGCCGGGGCGTCCCGGGCCCGCCTCTGCCCTCCGCCCGAGCGAGGAGACGGGCCCCGCGCGGCTTCGGCCCTCGCAGCCCTCCTGAAGACTGCGGGGGAGGAGAGGCGTTCTCCGCCTGTGTTGGCGTTGGTAGGCACCTCATGGTCATCGCGGGGACGGGGACAGCTCCTGCAGGTGCGGCGGGTCAGGCCGCCTGTCAGGTCCATCCCTCTGGCAGAGAACAAGCTTCAGCAAGCTTACATCCCTGCTTCAGCTGGCACAGCTCTGCCGTCCGCCGCAGTTTTGTGTTAAACCAGAGAGAATACAGAAATGGAAAACGGTGAATACAAACTTAAACGGTGAAACCTCACCGGTAGTAAAAATACTTGCACAATCACTGGAAATTCCAGTTTCAGGCTAATTCTTCCTTAAAATTATGTATATACTTGGTAGTATTGCAGGAACTCTCTCGGAGTGGAACTAGCCCTCCCAGCCCTTTTAATCCCACTGCACCAGACTTGAATTACAATCCTGGTCCAAACCTCATCTCTGAGTAATTGGCGTGCTGTGCATCATGGAGCTGTCACAGCTTGATTCCACCTCATGCCTAGACAATTACTCTACACTGAATATAGATCAATTTTATTAGCCCTAAATCTTACAACTGTTAATATATTCTGTCACTCGGATAGTAAGTCTGACTTCTGGACGTATTAGTATATGGAAAAGGGACAAGTGGATTGGTTCTTGACTTTCTTTCTTATCCTCAGATAAAAACCTGGTTTCAGAATCGTCGTATGAAGTTTAAACGTCAGACTCAAGATGCCAGGGTGGAAGCTCTTTTCTCGGGCTTATTTTTGCCCTATCATTGTTACCCAGATATTGGTACTTCCAGCTATTCTCATGGGATGGACATTAGTGTCTCTTCTACCTCTACTGTTTCCCTTCACCCAGCTATGCCAAGCCCTGCCTTGTTGTTACCTCCTGTTCCAGCTCAGTCCCTTCAGCCAGTTTTGCCAAGTCCAGCTTTACTGTTGCCTCCCAGCCCAGGATTATCTTGTTACTCTTCTGTAACTCCAGCAATGACTCTAACAGATGACCATAAAAGACTGAGGTTCCAGCCGTATCTTCCTTCCTGTTAAAAATGCCAAAGATTACCTGTAATCTAAATAAGAACTGCCAAATATCTCTAAGAGTAATTGTTTAACTTATTTTGTTATATTAAATAGATTGATGATTCAATTTTATTTTTTTAAATCAAATTTTGGGTATTATGTTAAAGGAGAAAAGAATTTGCCTGTATTAGAGAAGTAATACTGAGGGTGGAAAGGGAGGACTTGAAATTTCCCTTATTCCTACAGTCTTCACTATGCTGTATTGAAACTTCTATATAAATTTTTCTATCCAAAGGTTTGTTTTCAGAAAACAACCTATAATCATGTGAGTATCTCCACTAAAAAAGGGGAGTGCTCTTTACACTTCAATTTACATAGCAATTATATCATGTAATAGATAACTGTTAAAAACTTCTACTTGAGTGTGGATTTTTAAGGAAAGATTTGTACACTACAGCGAACGCATTGAAATGAATATGGTACCAAAGGTGGCAGCCCTATGAACAAAACGGAACAAATTGTCCAATATTCTCTTTTATCTGTATATCCTGCACCATTCCTAAAGTGGTCTCCCCTGTTTGTTGATGTAGATATTCCATCAAGGACTAAAGCGGCAAGCGTGTATTTTGATGCCAATGTCAAACGTATTGTAACCTAAATCTGTTGATGAAAACCTTGGAGTCGTTCACAAGTTCAGGTCTCCTGGGACACTCAAAACGACAAAGTTTCAGTTTTTACTTCTAAAGTTTCAGCTGTAACTTAGCAGCCTCACTGATTTTAAACTGCAGGATTCTGTTAGGCTTGCTATCAGGAACACTCATGACCTTTCCTAAAAATCCCAAAGCAAGCTTTATGCAGAATGGCAAAGCTGAACCTTTAAGGAATAATGAGAAACAAGAGATCTTGCATCAGCATAAAGCAACCCCAGCAGGTTTGATTACATCTTTCCCTGCCCTTGACCACCCTAACCTGCTTGCCAGGTGACTGTTAGGCTACTTTGCAATTGTCAAGGAAAAAAAAAAAAAACAAAACCCCTAAACAAAATACCCCTCCCTTCCATGTAGATTGCTCATAAGAAAAAAAACAGCTGACAAACAGGGCCTACAGCAGCCTTGTGCTGTGCTTTCCCTTCTTCCCCTCTCTCCCCTCCCATTAACAGTTGTGGTGTGGGGCTAAGGACAGCAAAGTTGAAATCAGTCTTTGGTAGACAACAGGGATATTGAGATACAGGAGGGAACATACTTCCATCCAAATTCCTGCCTCCTGTGTCTCATGTCCCATCTGATTATAACCTCTGGTGAAAAGGAAATCCCTGAGCATGCCATGGCGAGAGGTTATCTCTGAACCTGCTCTCAAGCCCCCCTACCTTTCCTATCTGGGGGGAGGGTGGGAGACACTCGAAGGAGTTTCCCTCACCACACACCTTTCTCAGTGCCACACCAGGACAGCACTGCTCTGAGATGCAGCTAGGCAGCTGAAGGGGCAATATGTGCATTTCTCAGCCACTTTGAATGTAGACTATACAATATAGGGAAGATGCAGCATGACTATTAAGGAATAGTCAGCCTATAATTCAACATCTTGCTTCCCCCAACGACCAGCAAGTTTGCTTCCAAAATGTCGACCTGGATCCTCTTGGAGTTAAGACTGCATCTGGTTTGGAACAGTGTAATTGGAAAAAATTCTCTTTTCCCCTTCCAAATCATCCTTTCACAAGTGAGAAGCCCCTAGGCTATTAAATCAAAACTCCTGATGGCTCACTAGATTGGAGGGTGGAAGGGGAAAAATTAGCAATCAACTTAGTTTCTAATGCATTTAGAAGACTTTTCAGGTGAATTAAAGACACTTCATGAAAGTCTAAAAGAGCAAGAAATAAGAAGTGTTCACCAAACTTTTTCAGGAGAGAGTGAAGACTGATCCCAGGAAGAACTAAAAAAATCAACAAATTTCAGGATTGCTAAAGCAAAAACTTGAGCTACTCCCTTTAAATGTTTCTTCTAATGGTTTCATTTTACTAAAAAAAAAAAGTTCAAAATATGCAATTATCATGGGCATTTAGGGGTGAATCAAAGGCCAAATTGCAGATTAAAATCCCATTTAGATGGTATGGCTATGAACTGAACACAATTATTCTCTTAAATTTTTTACGAAGTATTTGTTTTGGTAATTGTAAAACCTTAAAATTCCATACTGAAGGCTTGAACTGTTTAATACCTGTTTAAAGACACACCGACTTAATTAACATTTGTGATTAACATAGCTGATGCTTTCAGGTGCAAGATGGGACTCGAAATGCAAAGCAATAAATTGATTAATATTCAAGAAAAGAAACTCACCAACAGTTTATTCTTCCTCCTGGAGGATGCACTTAGCCAAAAGCACGGTGCAATGCTACTGTTAAGGTCCAGGCTCCCAAACACGCTCAACAACATACAGACTGTATCTCAGCATGAGTGTAGGAAAGTCACATAAGATGTATTAAAACATCTAAACCCTTCCCCATTACCCAAAACCGGAGTTCAGGTGACCATGGTCGTTTACACTGCACAAGTGCAACCTTTATAGAGTTGGCACATATAACACTGTTCCGGTTTTATTCATGTATTTTACATAACTGGGGATGTGCAATGAAATCAGTTTCTTAACATGCCGATTTCAGACTAAAATTAATAACTTTGCCCTACACCATGGGAAATTTGGCAAAAAGTTTCTGCCACCACTTTTCTCCCTCCAGCTTCCTACCAATATTTAAAAAAATAATAGCTTATCAAACAAAAAATTACTAAGAATGGCATCACATCTAATAAATTTTAATGTCAATTAGTACAAATATAAAATTATTCATTTTCACATTTAACTTAAAATAATAAACACATACTCTTCCAAATCAGACAAGAGATTCTGAGCACAAAATAATACATTACAGCATACAACACTTTTCCCCTTTGCCTGCCCGCTTTTTTTTTCCCCCTATAATGCATATACAGGGTGGCATTGCTTGTCCATTTTATTCTGAATAACCGGATGGAAAGAAGGATGAGGAAGAAAGCGTCGGTGGTAGTACGGCAGCTCGTTCGCCATGAAGCGGTAGGTGCTTTGCGATGCATTGTATCTGGGAAAGGAGAAGCTGAGCTGCACAGCAGGCAGCGGGGTAAAAGGCAGGAGTCTCTGGTGCTGTGGAGCAAAGGGGTAGTGGAGACCATCGTGAAAGAGGGCGGGTGGGGTCCCCGGGGGGTAGCTGTAGGGTGGAGCAGGGGACACGAGGCTCTGCTGGTGATCCTGCATCTGCCTCTTCAGTTTCATCCTCCGGTTCTGAAACCAGGTCTTGATCTGGGTAACAAAAAGAACGGGGTGGGGCGTGGAGGAGACAAGTCAGTCAGGGACTTTGCTTAAAAATGACGTGCGAACTATGAACAACTGTGTCGCAGCTGCCTTTGCCATTTTGCTCCACTTGAATTGACAGAGTTGGACTGATGCTGTCGCGCTAGTTAACCGAGGGCAGAGGATCTGGGGGATGTAGAGGGGAAGAGTGTCCGTGTTCAGCGATTTTAGATTAATCACTTGGAGTCTTTAAGACCGTATATAAGCTTTGCAAGATCTATGCAGATCGCTGTGTATCAAGGACAAGCAGTTTACCTTATTAAGAAATAAGAAACCCTGACATCTCCCCGGTAGAAAGTGCCCCCAAATTCCCCGAGTGTTAACTCGTTAATCCCCGAGGGATCCCACTACCCTTCCCACAGCCCCTGCTAAACCCAGCTGAAGACCGCTACGCCTGCTCAGCGCAGGAAAGGCCAACGCAAGACCGCCGAGCCTGGCTGCCCCTGCCCGACGCGGGCGGGAAGAACCCGCTTCCTCAGGCACCCACCTGCACCTCCGAGAGCTGCAAGGCAGCCGCCAGCTTCCTCCGCTCCGAGGCCCCCAGGTACTTCTGGCGCTGGAAGGTCTTCTCCAGCCGGCAGACCTGCTCCGAGGTGAAGGCGGTCCGCGCCCGCCGCTGCCGCCCGCGGGTCCCGCCCGGCGCCGCTGCCGCGGCGCGCTCCCCGCCCGCGCTCTCGCTCTCGTAGCCCGAGGACTCGTCGGCGCTCAGCGAGCCGCCGTCGGGGGCTGCAAAGGGGAAGAGAAGGGGAGGCGGTGAGGTCTCTTCCCCAGCTGAAGGGGGTGCCTCCCCTCCGCTCGTCCTGCCGAGCCGTTGCACCGACGGGAGTCGAAGTCCCGTGTATGTCCCCCCCCGCCGGCTCCCCTCTTCTCCCTCGCTGTCCCCTCCTGACCCACCTGGCTCCGACGGGTATGGGTCGGTGGGCTCTCGGGGACCGTCTCGGCCACGCTCCACCGCGCAGAGCTGGCTCGGCCGCGGCCCCCCCCGTCGGGGCTCGACTCTGACCAGGAGGGGGGTACTGCCGAGCGAGGTGGGAGCGCGGGGAGGGGGCGCGCAGCAGATGTGGGGCCTGACCCCGTGGGGCTTGGTCTCTGCCAAAAGGAGTTCGGCCTGGTTCATGGCGTAGAGGGGCTCGGGGACCGCCGGGCTCGGCCCCCTCTTATATGGGCGCTCCGGTCCCGGGCGAGCTCGTTTGCAAGTGTGAACCCACATCAAAGTGGGAATCGAGCAGAGATAACAGCTGCCAGCGAGGAGGAAAGTTCACACGTATGGCAAATGTCTACAGCCCCTGGCTCCAGCGTGTCTGCGGGGCCGGGGAGACCCCCTTGAAGTGCAAACCTGCCCCTCTCCCCCGGAGGGCAGGGCACGGGCAGGCCCAGCCCCGCAAAGGGGCGTTTAAAGATACGGATGGTGCCGGTAACAGCGCGGTTTTACCCACTCCGTTCTCAGCCGCGGGGTCCCGCGTTGCGCAGGTACCCAAAACCAGGAATAAGGGATGAGGGGTAACGTAAGGCCGGCAGGGCCTGCCAGTCCCGCCGTCGGGCACTTCACCTCGGGGGAGCTGTGGAGACCGGCCTCCCGGGGAAAAGCCGTGGGGGGCCGCTATCAAGAAGTCCCTATCCCCGAGCTGAGCCCTCACCCCCGGGGACCGCGGCCGGGCTGTGGGATTAGCAGGGCCGCGGACCCCCTCAGCTTGAACTTGGCGCCGCCTGTCTAGCCAGAAAACGCAACCGATCTTCCAGAATTTAGCGATCAAAGCACTAAGTGGGCAGCAAAGCTCGCACCTCATCAACTTCAAACTATCCCAATCCACACGTCGCTTCCAGAGAAGGAGGATGCCCTTGTTATGCGGGGAGGACACCAAGACAACCCCCAGCAAAGCTTGACTGGGGAAAGGCCGGCTGGGGAAAGGGGCATCCCAGCAGCTCAGCCCGTGGCCGGGCTCTTCTTGTGTCCAATTCTTGTGAGAAAGACCGCACCGACCACGACCCCACTGGCAGTTGGATAATGCATACTCTAACCCTCGGTGCTTCCTAAAGACCAGGGGAAGCGATCGCCATCCCTGTAACTGGGTGAATGCATTGCCAGGACCTCAGTTTCCACTACACTCCTTGGGGTTCCCACCAGGATGCACAACTGAAAGGACTGGGCACCATAAACCTGGGTCTAATGGGGCGGGAGCTTATTTCTTTCTAAGAACAGAGCAATAATCTCGGTTCTCACACATAAGAGTAGATGTGAGTTTTCTTTCTCTAAAAAAAAAAAAAAAAAAAAGTCAAACACCCCAACCAAACCAACTCCCCTCAAAATTCCCCAATTTATAACGAGAGATCAGGGGAGAAAATCATACTTGTGCTACCCATTTTCATTGTTTCAAGCGTTCCCGTAACTCGATGGCCACCGGAACGGACAGTGCGTTATTGACCCCTCCCGCCCCCAAGGGCCACACCGGCTTATCCCAGCTCTGGTCCCAGGGGAGCGGTAAAGCCCAGGCACTAGAGCAATGCAAACACCTTACCAAGCTCACAGAGCCCAGGAGCTGGATTCCTCCTGGAGCTTTGCTTGCAACACAGGCTCCTAAGGGCAGGGATGGGACAGGCTGTATTTGCCTCAGCACAGCCCTGATAGAGAGATCGGCCTGTTCCTCACGGGGTGCTGGGCACAGCCACTGATGGAGGTTCAATTACCGCTGGCACAAGACTGTCATTTTTTCTGATATATACAAGCCAGCGCAAAAGCCCAAGCAATTGAACACTGAGCTGGAGACCAGACTCCCTCCCTGGGTCAGAAACACATACCTGTGTGTGCCACTGACCGAACCAAAACCACCGTAACAGGGGAGCGTTTAAACCCCATAGCATTTCCTAGACACGTTTCAGTCAAACAGGGACAGGTGACTCATTGCTCCCCAAAAGAGCTAAGTGCCTGCACATTAATTTTAATAACTTCTGGATTTAATAACTATTCCTGAACTATCCACCTGTGTATGGTCCCTCTTTTTCTGGAGCAAATGCACCACCGTACTCACTATCTCCACCTTATTTCAGAACACCCATTTCTGAATAACTCCATGTGTGGACAAATCCAAACAGGGAAACTCAGGCTCCGCCATGTATAAATTCATCCACAGCAAGCTGTTTCTTGTAATGCATTGCGTACTATCCGCAGAGCCTGACTGCCTTGCCAAAAACAAGTTTTGGAGGTACCTGAAAACCACTGGGATGCAGGAGCTCCTCAACTGAGCACACACCCACCCAGCAAGCAGTGTGCTCCTCCCAGGGGGGGCCTCCCCACCAGTTCTCCAGCAGATTAAACCTATGCCAAGCCAGGCAGCCCTGGGTCCCCTGTGCCCTGCAGTCCCCCCGACCGGGGCACACAGTGACACCCCAGGGACTGCCATCTAGGGAGGGACACTTCACCCCTACCACCAAAATTAAACCAGGCATGAGATGACCATTCAGCGCTGTGCCCAAAGAGACCAGCGTGCACATTGGCATTTATATATTATGTGTCTCATAGAGGGAAACTGTTAGTACCCCTGAGTAGCTGCTGCCGTTTCCCCTGTCATTTGACTGAGTATGCAGGGAAGCAGCTGACCCATCCCACTGTTTGCTGAAAGTCAAAGAAAACTACCTTTTTTTTTTTAAGTTAAAATCCAATCTGAATTGCCTGTTGAATAAGATGTTTATACCCAACCCTAGGATCCGCCCCCCCGGACGAACATAGCTGCATCTGTGGACCACAAAACCCTGGAACAGATGGGGTGGGAGGTGTTATGTAGCTGTTGTAGCTCCCATCAGAAAGAGGTGGCAGCTTGAGAAACTTGAAAACTTTGATGACCCTGGATGGTTAGAAGCTCTGCAGCTGTAGTTAAATCCTCCCATCACCTTGCAGAAATATGGTGCTTAAAGGAGACACAAATTTACTTCCACTCAATTCTTTTGTATCACTTTAAACTTTTATATCATTCAATTGATATATAACCACGATAAAAAATAAATCTGAGTGTTTAGGGAAATTTATGTCTTTTCATGTAGAATTCTGTATACCCAGAACTTGGGAATACTGTAGAATCTTGGAAAATACATGTATTTTTCCTTACATGATTTATATTAAGAATATAGTGGACCCATTTCTCCAAATCATATTTCAAAATATTTATTGTTCTGCATTTGCATGTAAGCCTTACAACCATAAGAAATATGCTTGTTTCAAGAAATTTACTGATAACTTATGTGCACTTGTAACTCATTATGATACCCTGAAATTTAGGTGCGGTGATTAATGCCAGGATATGAGAATTACAGCAAAGGTCATCAGGAAAAAGTGCTCTTTTTCATGCAAACTCAAGACTTCTAGGGACAAATGGTAGATTAATCTCACTGGTACACAATGGGAATATTTCTTTTGGGGCTTTGTGCACGCACACAAAGTATAAGCCCTGAGAACAGTCAGGACTGCAAGCATGAAGGTATTGTTGGGGGGGAAGGTTCAGCCCATTACCTAGGCTGCAACTTTTCCTGCACCAGTTACTAGAAGCTCATTCTTTACTAGAAGTTGAAGTACTTGTACTCCCCAAGA
Source organism: Calonectris borealis (assembly GCF_964195595.1). Lineage (NCBI taxonomy): Eukaryota > Metazoa > Chordata > Aves > Procellariiformes > Procellariidae > Calonectris > Calonectris borealis. The sequence continues at coordinate 27,296,203 of NC_134318.1, forward strand.
ATGCTGTTGGTATGCCAAGTCCTTCAGCATACCATCCCACCTGTTTTTGTGTGACAGCATAAGAAAAAAATGGTCACAAATTGGAAAATAGAAGAATAATTCTTCTCAAGAAAAATAGTTTCTAGCATAATTGGGCAAATCTTCAGGTTCCAAACTTTCCTTCTACAAACTTTCCATGTTTGTAAGAAGCAGTCCATGAAAACATGGTATACTCAGCAGTCTATCATAGCATTTATCATAGATTAAGAGCTGATGTACTAGGTCACCAGACTTGGCACATGCTGGGCCACGAAGTTACTGGCTCCATCATAGGCAGATCTCATTTACCTTTCTGAAACGCACAGAGATTTCAACATCGTCTTGACAAAACTGGAAAAGCGGGGATGATAGAGGATGCAGTAAGAACAACTGCCATGCCACCCTACCCCGCTCTCTGGGGGAAAAGAATCCAACACACCCAAACCCCAAAAAAAACCACTGCACAAAGAGACAGCAGTTTTTTTAGGAGAGAGTCTGTGGTAGCCCTTCAGAGGTAAGTAAGCTGGCTTACTGCAGGGGACGAGGTCAGCATTGCTGGCACGCAGGCAAGACAGGATATGTTGCCCTGCTCCGCACAAAAACCCAGGACCGTAGCTAGTGCAGGGCCTGGGCTGGGCTCCCTGCCCCGTCCCCTGCCGCGGCCGGTAGGACAATTGATCACTGTTTATACCCTCCACTGCTCCCCTTTGGAAATGCTAACTGGGTTATTCAGCGCCTCCTTTGATGTCCTGATAGGTGCTATTAGATAGTCAATTAGACATCAACGAGATCGATTGTTTCGGAATAGACGCTTTTCTGTTTGAAGTACCCGTGAACACTAACAGGGCCATCACCCAGTCGCTCCTTTGCCCACGGGAACAATGCGGGCTAACACACCATAAATAACAAATGCTACTGACTCACCCGGCAGTGCTGCACCCTCTTCCCTCCCGGCTCACACGCCGCAAGCCCAGGTATTGCTATTAAGCAACTGTGGGAGCAAACACGGGCTTTGCATTGGAAACAATTTATCGGCAAAATCTCACTCAGTTCTTTGCGCAACTAATGCACAAAGTGCCTAGATAAGTTAAGTACAAATTAGCTGGAAACAAAATAGTACTTGAATTCCCATGCACACCATCACCATGTTGCCCGAGGACTTGTGACACCTCCACAGTTGTTCGGAATTGCCCAGGTAGAATTACGAAGCACTAAAACAAGAATTAAAGCACCTAGCCTACCTGAATACCAAAGAGCTGCCGGGATTGAGCTCCCTACTAAATATCATTAGAAGATAGCACCACGTCGAGGCCTAGGAGTTTAAGAGACAGTTGCAAAGGAAAGGTAGTAAAGTCTGCACGAGGAACAAGTCGAGACCAAGAGACCTCTCCTCTTTCTTCCTGCCCCCGCTTCGGTGGGATTTATCAAGTTAATTGTCATCTAATTGCGTATCAAAGAAAGAGATAATGGGCAGCAGTTAGATGTAATGGCCTGCCAGTGCGAGATCTCTCCCGATTAGCACACAACGCCGAATAACTTCACCTGGTTTGTAAAGAGTTCCCTGGAGTGGCTCCACCGTGTCTGGGAGCTGTAGGGGGGGAATACCCCGACCTTATTCCCAATCCCCTGTTGGCTGCTCTCGCCAAATTGGGACAGGCGTTAACAAGCGCGGGCTGCAGACGGCTCCCTGCCATTACCGCTGCGCTAATTCAATCATGTTTCTCCCCCTCCCCGCACGCACTGCAGGGGAGAAAGGCTTTGAAGTTAGTGCTCTGGCAATTTTCCCCTCCCACCCCTTTTCCTCCCCGGGGAGCCCAGTTTCCAGGTTATACAGCCTCTTCCTCGAGAGCCGCCAGGCCGGGAGCTCCGACAGTTTCAGCGTTAAACTGCTCCTCCCCAGCTAATCGGCTCAGCTTTTCCATTTGTAGCTGACTTGCAGACAAGGCTTTGTCTTGCCGGAGAGCAGTCCGGTGCTGATGGTTATTGTGATGCGATTAAAGACACAAAGGGGAGTGCTAGAAACGAAGGGGTCTCTCAGCCGCGCTGGCGGAGCAGCCCGGGCGGTTATCGGCAGGGCTGCTGAGCAAGACGGGGCTGCTGCCGGCCCCGTGCAGCGGGTGCGGTGGCAGGGCAGGATCGCTTTGCCCTCCGGCGAGGGACTACCAGTGTGCAGGAGTCCTGCCCTGGCACTAATGCACCGTTATTACTGCCGGGGGTAAAACACAGTGGGTGAGAAATTAAAACAAGCAGGAATAAAATATAAAGGGTTGTCTGGGTTTATTTCTCCCAGATCAGAGATAAAACTTGCAACCACGTTTTAGTAACAGAATTCGACCGCTTTCGCAAAATGAAATGATTTCACACACAGTTTTCTAGACCACTGGAATGTAGTTGTTACCTTCTAGAGAAAGCCGATTTTTGCAGGTAGAAGAGGAATTATCATGTAGATGTTCGGAGGAATATGCTACCATTAGGGACTCGGCCAAGTGAGCATCACCTCTCGTGTTCATTTGAGCAATTGCCGGGAAACGGGACAATATTTGCAAGCTAGAGCTGCCAAAACACTGGCAAGGCGTTTCGTGTGCTTGTCAAGTGTACATGTGGCCAAGGAGTCATTATGTTAAGTGATCATTAGCACCTTTTCAAACAGAGCCCGGCTTCTCCCGCCCAAAGACAGGACACCCCGTTAGCCCCGCTCGCCAGCCCGCGCCCACGAAACCCGCCTGCCTTAGCAAGGCTACAGGGAGCCGCATACAGGCACTCCGCAAGCAAAGCCTCCCCCTCCGAGATTGCCCTATGGCTGGTGCCGCTCGGCCCCGCAGCCCTGCTTGTCCCAGCGTAGTCCTCACAACCTCCGTGGGCTTGAATCGTGGCCAAGATTACAACGCTACATGTTGTCGCGGCAGCCCCAATTGCCTCTGGCTTGCTCTAAACCTTTGCACGGAGGGGAAACTGCCCCTCCACACACCCCCCACTCCGAGCACCGATGCTGCAGCCGCGCCGGGGCCGGGAGGGTGGACCCGGGGAGGACCCCGGCAGGGCTCAGCCAGAGCTGTCCCCAGGAGAGAGCTGACCCAGGACATTCGGAAACCCCGATAAGGTCTGCTCCTGCCTCTTCCTTATTTCCCTTCGGGAGGGGGGGAGGGGGGGTCTCCGCCCCTGCACAATCCCTGTCCCCACGGGAGCAGCTCCCCTCCGCGGGTGGGAGCACTTTGTTGTCCGTCTCTCCTCCTGAGCCCTTTCATCTCTGTCTCACTTCCCCCGGGCCCAGCTGCGGTGGTGCCCGTCCCCCCTTCCCTTTCACTCTCCCCCCATTTGGCCCGGGGCTGAGGCGCTCCCGCAGCGCTGCGGGCAGCCCCGGGCCCGGCCGGTCCCCTCGGAGGGTGCTGCCCCCCCAGCCCCCGATACCGCCGGGTCTGGCTTCTAACAGCACGAAGGGCTATTACTATTCCTTTTGTACGGGGTGAGCAAAGCATTTGGAGGAGACGTGGGTTCTCCTCTGTGGCCACGCAGATTATAAAGGGATCATTTAAGCCCTCAACCACTATCCCCTTGAAAACTGGATAGCCAAATCGAGTCTCATACTTAGGACTCTTTTTTTTTTTAGGTAAATTGTCTATTTACTGGCCTTGACTGGTTTCCTATTTTAAAAATGTCACTGCTTTAGAGCAGAGAAAATATTCACCATTGCAGTTTTCTGTAAACATCCCAGTTCCCTAATAACATTTGAAAAACTCAGAGAGAATTGCAGATTTTTTTTTTCTTCGAATCAATATAGCCGTTTAGTAATACCTGACTTTGAGAAATAAGCCTCCATTCAATGGGAATTTTTATCTCGTGTCAACGAATTTCCTTAATCCCAAACTGCATCATATTCCTGAAGAGATCTCAGCAAGATTGATAGCACCTGAGCCCTTATTAGTTTTCCAAAACTCTTGCATTAGAGCCACATTAATTGTGCAATTGCAAGCAAATACTAATATCTCAAAAGGCTAGAAAAATACGGCATGGATTACAAAATAATTAAGGGGACTTCCAAATGTGATAGCTACTCAGAAAATCAAAGGCCACAGCCTTCAGCAGCACATAATGTTGTTTTTTACCGGGCAAGTGTACTCAAGTGGCAGGCTGGGCCCTGTATACAAAAGAAAATAAGTGTGTTCAGGGATGACTAACAGAGAACCTTCAGACCATTCATTATATGAGCCCAGATCACAAGTGTGCCGGAAATTTTCTAATAACCCCCGAGATCAACTCTAAAGTGATGGAAATTTTTATTGCTCTTTTCATGTTTCAAATTGACTTTGAAAGATTTATGGCAACTTACATCAGTCAAGGATCATTTCTCAGAGCCCTTTCTCTAGCCTGAAATCAGACCATTTTGATCTTCAGTTTTCTAGAGCGTTATTCGAATTTTAAAAGTGCATAGCACAAACTTGGTGCTTTCATGGTAACAAACTTTACTGCCACTTAGGGAAAACCAGCTTTGGAATGTTACATTTCTTTTGATCATCACCTTCATACCCCATTAGGTGCATGTGAGATGCTGAGATACTATTTTGTTGATAAGAAATTTCAAGGCTAGATCTTTTCCAAGATCAGTTTAGGCCCTTACTAATCTACCGAGGCTGCACATGAATGCGTGAAGATATATTTACATATTTATTTAAAAAGTAACTTTTACATCTTAAAATCATATTCTGTATGTTATTTAAAGGGCTTCAACAGAAAGCATCTGTTCCACTACTATAGCAAGCCCAGTATTAAGCATTAATGACAGGTGTATCCACATATTTGGTTAAAAGCACAGTCCTGTCAGAGAAAGTGCCATCTAGGAAGTAGCTGAAGGGGCTGGATACCTGCTTTAGAGGACAGGGGGAAATTCACACTTTTTTTTGCATTCACCCCCAGTAAATCGCAGGGGGCCAGAACAGATCTAGAGAATAAGGAGTCTATGCTTCCTTTAATGAAGAGGAGCTCTCTTTTAGGGCAGGATAAATAGCTCTACAACCCTTGTGGAAGGAATTCACATGAAAGCTGGAAAAAGTTTAGGTTTATTAAAAGATTCCATTTATATTAGTGTTTGTCCCACTGTGTTTCTATTTTACACAGTTGCATATAAATGGAGGGGCCTGAAGTCCATGGTTCAGATTGTCCAGTATGTCTCTGTAAAATATTTTGCTCAGTGCTGCATCGTAACTTCGCCAGGCAGTTACAGACAACGACAGCGCAGATGATAGCTATCAGTAGTGCAAGTCCTCCTTAGTCACAGTCTGTATCAGAGGGTCAGACACCCAGCAAGAAAGCTCTGGGATCCCTGTACCCTACAAAGCAGGGTGCCGCCCAAAAGCCCACAGGCTGTGCTCTGCAGGCGCTGCTGAGGTCCGGGGTGGGTGCCGAGATGAAGCCTCCAGAGGCAGCCCCTTGCCGGGGCAGAGGTGGTGGCCGGGCCACGTATGTGAGCTGCAAGGGTACAATGCCGCTCTGAGGTCCGTAAGGGAGAGGGGGGCTGCAGAAATGCTCCGTCCTCAGCTCCTGCAGCTGCCGTTTGAGCTTCATCCGGCGGTTCTGAAACCAGGTCTTGATCTGGGGGAAAGGAGAGGAGGGAAGGAGAAGAGATGGGGTTATTATAGCGGCGCCCAGCCCACGCCGTGGCCCACGCCCAAGCCGTTGCCCGTGCTGTTGCCCATGCCCCCCTCGTCGTGCCCCGCCGCGCTCACCTGCACCTCGGAGAGCCGCATCCTGCCGGCCAGCTTGCGGCGCTCGGCGGCCCCCAGGTACCGCTGCCGCTGGAAGGAGCTCTCCAGGGTGCTGAGCTGCTCGGCGCTGAAGGCCGTGCGCAGCCGCCGCCCGCCCCTGCCGCCCGGCTCCTCGGGGCAGGAGCACTCGGGACCCGCCGCCGGCGGGGGCTGCCCTGCGCCCCACGGCCGCTCGCCTGCTCCTGGGGACAGGGGAGAGGGAGAGAGGGGTCAGCCAGGCCCGGGAACCGCGGGGGCGCCCGCCCGCCTCCTTCGCCTGCAGGCAGCCACCGACAGCTGGCCTCAGGGGGCGGCACCGGGCCTGCCCGTGCCCCTCTCCCAGCGGGAAGCACCGGAATGCCCCGACGGCCGCGGAGACCGCGGTTACCTGCAGCGGGGGGGGCCGCCAAGCGCTCCCTGCTCCTGCCGCCTCTCCCGGCCCCGGCAGACTGCTCTTTGCTCTGCTCGCTCAAGCCGGGGCTGGAGCCGGAGCCGGAGCCGGGCCGGAGGCCCACGGAGGATGCTTGGTGTGGGGAGCCCTCGCTGGGGCTCTTGAGGGCCTGGCTGCTCTGGGACAGCCACTCCACAGAGAAAGGGGCCTTGGTCATCCTGCCTTGCTTCGGAGATGACGGGAAGGTGAGCGTCGGGGAGCACAGCTCCTCCTTTATACCGCAAGTCTCAGAGGAAAACGTTGTTTGTGTAAATACACATCAAAGGGACAGATAAGTATCATCTAATTGCCATCAGTCCTCCCCCCAACAAAAGATACCGTTCACACATTGCCACAGCTCGCGGACGCTCGGCTCCGCCGTGTCTGCCCCTGGAGGAGTTCACTCCGCCGTCAGTGATTTACAGCTCTTGTTACATCCTATCCCGATGTAAATGGCATTTATAGAGCTGAGCGGCCTCAAACGGCGCTGGGGAATGCACCCCCGGGGGAGCGCACAGGGACCAGCATCCCCGGACGCTGGCGGGAGAGGGGACGCTGCTGCTCCCGATCCCCCTTTCTCTAGAGCTGGCTTTTTCATTCCTTTTCAAGCAGAAGATCCACTGTCCAAAGGGATCTTCCCAAGCCTGCTCCTTTCTGGGCTGAGGCAAGCAAGTGGATAAACTCACTCATCGCATTCTCCCGGGACTGCAGCATCAGGTTATAAGCACCAGGCACAGGGTGAGGGGTTTGGAGAAGGTTGTGAAACAGAAAAGGTGAAGGTCAAGGCTGTTCGGTTGTACCAATCGGCCAGCTCCCGGCTGCTTATATAAAGTATGTTTTCTGGACTAAAGAATCAGAAGAAGACAATTGTTGCCTTAGAATTAACATTCTGCTAAGATTTTTGCTGATGTTGCAGAATTCATGTCATATCTTCCCTCCCAGATCTCTTGCAGCTGTGCAGGTCACACAAGTTTCTCTGCTATCTTACTCCCCCCGTCTTTCCTCTTATTACCTTATGCATGTCTTTCAGAAGTGTTCCCATCAATCTTTGGGTTTTGTGTACACCAGGAACAGTTGGCTGCTGCAGTAATGCCTCTGTTGTATATTGACAAAAGGGTCCTGGTGCTTTACAGGCTGTTTTTCACTGCAGGGTAACCATGCATTCCCTCCCCTTTCCATCCTCCCCTCCTGTGTAAGAGTAGAGTGGGACTACTGCACCCCTGCTATCACAGGGTAACTCCTATCATACCCCTGCTTGGTATCAGTCTGCCTCCAGAAATCACGACTGCATGTCTGATTTATTTGTCCTTGTTCCTGCTTTCTGCTTTACACTCATCCTCTACCACCTGCATGCAAACCCAGTGCTCTACTATCCATTTACCCTGTGACTTGCTCTGTTATTTCCGCCATTCCTGCTAGATTTCTTAGCATTCACTTTCTCTAAGATAACAGTTAACGTAACCATGCCTCTGTCCATTTCCTAGGCTGTCAGTGAAGTAGAGGCTTGAAGACTGAACCCCTCCTACTTTAGTTTATGTCTAAATCTTTCAATGTATTCAATTTTAATCTTACAAAGATATATTTTTTCTTTATGTTAATCCAGTAAAAAGTTTTACTCAAACCCTCTTCATCTATCTTTTCCTAAACCCAACATTTCAACTTCCTGTCCATTCAAAGTATGGTTGCTATATTCATCCATCACTAAATCCTACCATTTTCTGCTTACTAGAAAATTGTTTCATTGAATGATGTTCAAGTTTGACTTGTGAGCCCCTTCTAAGCTGTGTCTCCTCGCTTGTTCATTCTCAGGCGTAGTCTGAGTCCTCCTCTGTTCTACCAGTGATGCCACAGTTCAAGAGTTAATTGTCTCTGACCAACAAAAATACAAACGTTATTGTCACCATTATTTAAAGGTGGCTAATAACCAACCTAGAACCTGTGGGTGCTACCACAACCAGGCATGACCGTAGTCCTCCTGGAGCCCTTTGCTGCTGGCCTGTGAAGGTAGGGATTGACTCTGCAGCCTGCACTACAGCAACAGCCTGAGCCCACTAAAAAAGCTTCTTGGAGGAAACTGAGGGAAAATGTAAAATGTAAAAATGGTGTAAAAATGGTGTAAAAATGTCTAAACAAACACTCAAGCATTAATGCCTCCTCTACATCTGTTACATACCTAAAGAAGCCTACAAATATCTCTAGCATGGACAAAGCCCTGCAGTACATATATATTTGTTTTTTTCACTGTATGAAAATGTTTGATATCTAATTACTTAAAACCTCATCCACTTATCCTTCTCAAGCACTTTCTGATTAACGATGGAAAGTTTAGAAAGTTTATTTGACCAAAATGTACAAGATTGGTTTTAAATTTCCTCTATTTTATATACAAAATCACCCCCCTGCCCCTTTCCCTGCCCCACCGTGAATATTCGAAGAACAGATTCTTAACTATTCTTTTCATTAGGTAAATGTGAAGACCACCCCCACCACTAACCTGAGGGAATATTTTAAAATACCAGAGCTCCTGAGCACTAGCCAATTCTGGTGCCAACATCTTTCATAGAGCAGACCAAGTAGGCAGGAGACAAAGAAGAGACATACAGGAGTCTGCTCTGTTAACCAAGTTACTAAATGACAAGTCCCTTGAGTTAGTTGTGTCTAACACGTGGCCTGGAAGCAGCCTCTCCAGTCAGAACTGGGAATACTAGTGCCATTGCCTGCCTGGAGAATCCTGCCAAGCCTCCTTCGCAGTCAGGCAAAACGCCTTTCTCAAGGACTGAATTCTCATGAACATCAGAAAAAGGAAGTGTAACTTTCCTGCAAGCTTCCTTCGCAATTTAAATCTCTCTCATTACTTTAACAGCATTCTGCATCACAGATGGGGCAAGGTCCCATCGCAGGGAGATAAATATGTCCCTTGTGCCCAGAATTATTTCCATTCCTAGTCCCTACATAATATTATATATACATATAATATAAATATATATGCTACTTACATACTTTATATAACATATATACGTATATATACACACAAATTTTTTTTAAAAAGTATAAAACAGTCTATCTGTATGATGTTATTTTTTCCAGCTTTATTTTACGTCAACGAATAAAGGCCCTTAGCAAGCTGTTGAATAGGATGAAAAGAATACATGACATATGATGGTGCTCTAAAAAATAGAAAATCTCAGGTTTTAGCATCCACTGATACATCTGTCACATAGTTTCTTTACAGATTTTAAGACATTTTCACCATCTGAGCTGCAAATTACATCTTTATACACTGCTGATTTATTAATTGCATTTTATTGAGAAAAATGTCACGGCAAAAGATGGTGTTAAATGTTGAGCGCTCAGAGACACAAATTGATCACGTTGTGACAAGGTTAAACCAAATCTCATTTCCATTATACACAAAAGGTATAAGTATCCTGGATAGATGGCAGATGACTTTTGGATGTAACGACTGCTACAATATTTAACAGCTGCTAGTTTAATTTTACCTAAAATTCTTAAGCTGCCTTCTTTCCATTTCTATGTATTATTCATTAGGTGTTTGTTTGAAAACCACCTGCTAAACTGTGAGTTAGAAATACTATGTTTAAAATCAAGTGATGTGGCCAATGGGATGAAAACCTGCTCATGATAAAGTCCGTGGGAATTTGTCAGAGGGTGAAGCAGGAACAGATAGGACCCTTCACTTTGCTGCTACAAGGAGGTTAAGACAAAAAGCTCAGACATACCAATATGACTGCCACTAGCAGAAGTCTTAAGATCCATTTACTTAAGATAATGACAATGCTTTATGCAGATGTTTGTACAATATATAGTTGCTCTCTTTGGGGAGTCAGCACCTTCTCCATGAAAATAAGGACCATCAGCTTCCTGAAGACCAAAGGAGACCGAGGATCATAATGCCAAATGCCACCCCAGGCCAGGCCATTCTGTGGGAGGTGATGTAGAAAGGAACATTTTAGCATCCAGGGGAATTAAAGTGAATTGAGATTTGTCACTTGACACTGAGCCCTATATTTCTTGTAAGCAGCAGCTGCATTCAAAGAGGGCAAGAAGTGGCTTTATAGATGTCTGACTGGAACAGGTAGGATGGGATCAAGATAGTGGTGCTTATACGCAAAGCAGCTCTGCAGAAATGTGTACACGCAACACTGGTCTCAGGCTGAGGAGGTTCTGCAGAACTAGCTAGTCCTGCTTGGATGCCTGCTAGGCAGTTGATAACAGATGTATTTTGGGATAACAGCTTAGCCTTTGAGAACTAATTGCTGCTCCACATCTTCCAACCCCAAGGCCACCCCTGCCCTACTCAGCCAGCTCAGAGCTCTGCAGAGGGGCAGGATTGTGCTCTGAGATATCCCCTTCCTACTGAAGCTTTGAAGGAACAGAAGAGAGAGTAACTAAGGACTGCCAAGTACCTTGGGTTCCCCACAGGTACTGGAGAAAACTGCTGTGACTTGGCCTTACTGCAGTGGAGGCACACAAGACCAAAGGAGGGGACCGTCCTTTCGTAACAGCAGGTGACCCTTTCTCGTAACAGTGGAGGGTCCTGTGAGACCAGAGTAGAGTGAACTTGTGGTCCTTGGGAGTAGCTAGGTGGTGGTGCAATTAAAAGAGTGAAAAAGGCAGCTTAGGACACACAGGAGGATGGGTGGACATGCAGATTTCCTATGAAGGTCTGCCCAGTGAAGCAAGGGCTGCTGGCATCTGCTACACAACTTATATGGTCTTTGCCCTGGCATGTTTATCCAACCATTGTAATTTCTGAGAAATCACTCTTTAGGACTTAAAAGCATTACAAATGGCCTCTAACCAATCTCTTCATTATCAATTATTATAATCTTTTCTCTTTGACAGAATAAGAGCTACTTTTCCATGAGGAATGAAAAGACCATATGTGCAGAAATACCAGGAGGGCCTGGAATAAACAGAGTGACAATGCATAGATGAAAATTAAATGTCTCATCATGCTTGGAATTGATCTAAATCAACACAGCACTCAAAATGCCAAGAGCTCCCATGGCTCTTTACCATACGGCTGTTACTAGCAGCTAAGCAGAATCGGTGAAATGTTTTAAAAAGATACATATTCTGCAGAGAGGTGCTGTAAATGTTAAGAAAGAAAACACTTATATATGTTTTTAACAGTTCCTTACCCAAATTTAAGCTTATTAAAAAAGAAGTCAAAGTCAATATGAATCAGGACCACATTTAAGACATGTACCACTGTTGTTACAGAAGCAAGTTTCACTAGCAGATTCTTTCTTTTTTTAATTTATTTTTAAATTTTTATTAGACAAACTATTATAGTTGGAAAACCAGCCAAGTTTCAGGCATGTAAATCCTTCTTTAGCACTCTTTGATGTCATACTGTCATTGAGAGAGATCGCTATGGACACTGCTCAAACAAAACTGCTCAAAAGTCTGTATTTAGTTTAATTCTGTCTAGACTGGTAGTCAGACTTTTAAAACTATTAGTTGAAAGGAAGCAGCATGAAAAGGACTTTAGAAATGGTTTTATTTTCCAAAGTAGATAGGGATTAATAAATAAATATGCTTTAGGATGTGGGTTGTGTTAAAAATATGAATTATCTAGGGATATGAGATGCACCTACAGAGAATAATGTGCATATGCAAATTCACATAAATCCCACTGGTTTTAGCAATTGTTCAGATCCCTTGGACAATCTGATCAAGACCACAAAATGCCACACTTAGACACCCTGAAATCTTTTCGAAACCTAACAGAGAGGCTTACTTCACATTTTAGATTAAGGCCTTTTTCTTTGTCAGTCTTTGCTGAAGGATAAATTTTTTCATGATGGTTACTTCTAAAGTTACCTTTAACAACCTATTACATATCAAACTAAGAATGCATTAAATCAGAAATGTTCCATTATTTTTACTTTTTGTTTCTCACAAATACTTTCTAAACAAATTTAGCTATACTATGACTAAAGCGTTTATCATTCCTGAAAGTAACTTTTCACTTTCAGCTATTAAAGAATGAAACTTCCCCCTCGCCCCACCTCTATTTTGGAGTTAGCATTTGAGCATGATGGGTCAGCAGGAGAATGAGCTATCACAGTTGGCAGCCCTGGGTCATCTATCACCCTCTGTGTCCATCCTGGTCTATGCCATACAATGCTGCTTTGAAATGTATTGGTCCCAGCAGTGAAAATATTTTACTGACTCTTCCTTCCCTTAACTCACACCTAATATAAATCAGATCTTTGTACTGCTCCAAAACCAGTCTGTTCAAATTAAATGGAAATAAATGTAATCTTTTTTTTTTTCTGACTTCAAGGGTCTTCTCCATTTCATGTTTCTAGTTATTTCTTCCCCTTTTCTGTATTCTTCACTATACACTGTTTCTTCCTATTTTCTTTTTTCCAGCCACTTCCATTTAGTACCCTGCAAATGTTACTGTTAGCTGAGGAAGAGAATAAATTTGGCAGGATGCAGAACTGTAGCAACAGAGCACAAATGACTGTCCATCTACCTTCACTGCACCCCAAAACAGGGAGCACAGACATATCCTGACCTTCCCTCTCATTTTACTGATAAGGGAAAAGCTGGGCTATAACAGGTGAGGACAAGAAAGTAGTTAGGTAAGATGCTTAACGCTAGCCCTATAACACGTAATTCAATGTCTATGTTTCCTCCAAGCAATGCAGCGTACTTCCTTTGACAGGTTTTACTGAGTGCATAACACATTGAGAGAAGGTAACTAAGATTTAAAATTATGAAGTTGTGTGTATATGTGTTTCTCTAAAAGATTAAAGGGAGCAGTTGAATGTAAACACATGTTCTTTTAAAAATGGGATACAAAAAATCTCTGCCATTTCATGTTTGCCTTTTTCTAATGGGCAGATTTTAGGCAGACATCTGGAAGGCCGATTGTTTTTCACGATACCTTTGCTCATAGTGCAGCACGTACATCTAAAAGGCTGCAAGGGTCTCTTGCGCCATCTCCTGGTTATATTAAGACTTCACATCCAGGAAATTGCTACACAAAGGAAGGGAAAAAGTTGCAGAAGTTTAGCTGAGGCAGTAACAGAATCATAGAGTGAGGGAATCATTTAGGTTGGAAAAGACCTTGAAGATCATCGAGTCCAACTGTAAACCTAACACTGCCAAGTCCACCACTAAACCATGTCCCTAAGTGCCACATCTACAGGTCTTTTAAATACCTCCAGGGATGGTGACTCAGTTCTTGGCAGCTAAGATGACTGCCAAGACTTGCTTTCCACCCTTCCCCAACACAGAGATGTGCATGGCGGGCTTTTACCCCTCTGCTGCTTTTAGAACGAAGTCACTTTTCCACTGCATTAGCATATGTATATAATGGAAATTCAGTATCCCTCTAGAACATCTTTTACATAAGTTCAAGTAATATACACCCTGGCAACACCTACTGTTTTGCTATGTATCAGTGGAAAAATGTAAATAAAACCTTGAAAATTAAAGTGACTGGAATACAATTAAATTAATAACCAAAGTAATAGCATTCCCTGATTGCAGGTAAGTATTTGAATTTGTGTCCAATCTACTTTACTGAGAACACAGAGGGACTGAAGATCCCTGCTGAGTCCCTCTCCCTTCTCAGGGACAGGACCAAGTGGGCCTGGGCACTCAAGACAGTTTGATCTGTTCTTACAGATTTACAGGAAAGGGGACCCTACACTTGTGTTACAGGTGAGTAACCTATTCCAGCGCTCCACATAAAGCTCTCCAATGTAAAAACTGAAACTGAATCACCCTTGCTTCAAAATTAATACTGCTTGCCTTAAGCTTCACAGAGCACGGAGAAAACTCACTCTGTAGCTACGATAACTTTTTACAGCAACATTTCACACACACAGTCCTGCTCAATCTAATCTTTTCTATGTACGTCTAACTCTTTCACTCTTCTCTGTTTATGTTTTCTAAACATATTTTTATTACTGTCCTCTATTCTCTTTCATTTTGCATGTATGTATCTTAAGTGCAGTGTTTAAATGGTAAGGTATTCCGGCTGACACTTCACTAGTGCCAAACAGAGCAAAATAATTACCTTCTGTCATATATGGCTCTCCTATAGTACACCTCAGGTCTTCCCTTTTTTTTTTTTTTTCTTTTTGAAAACTGTACACATGGATTCATATTCGATTTGCGATTCATTATGGTCCCCAGAGATTTTTTCCGAAGTTCTGCAGTTATTTTTCATTTCATATTTATCCTTCAGAAAGGTAAGACTTAGAGCTTAAATTTAAACCATCATCATGATCATTGTGAGTTCTAATCTTGTATGTTGTGTAAGTGTGCTTTCCATCCCACCCTGTATTTCATTAGTAAAAATCACAGACACAATTGGATCCAGACCCCACCCGTAATAATACGGTGTAGGGCATGAGAAGACTTCATTACGGTAACTTAGGATAGTTCGCCTCCCCCATTCGAGTACGCAGAGTCCCAAGCACGTCTTATCTTTTTGTTACTGTAACCTGTGATAGCTCGCTTCTTCCCATCCGAGTACGTAGAGTTCCAAGCACGTTTTATCTCGTTGTTATGGTAAGCCACGATAGTTCGCTTCTCCCCTGCATCTGCAGAGGCGCCAAGGTGAAGGCCAGCTGTGGATCTCAGAATTTGGACAACAGCACCTGCATTACATCACTTTGCTAATGAGCAAAACACAACATTGCCTATGTAAGGTATACTAATCAGCGCAGGTTTTATTACTCACCCCTGTGGTGCTTTCCCTTGAGCTTCACTCCTGAGCAGGGCTCCACTGCATCAGGTCCTCATTTGATTATCGTTGGTGCCCCAGGGTTCCCACTGTGGTAATGCTGCTACTCTTTTGATAAACTGAAAACTTTCACTTACTGAGCGTTGTGCTCATCCCTGGGGGATCCACACCTGCTTCTTACTTGTAACATACGGGGAGTCCTACCCCTACTACATCTCACTCAATTTATCTTTACAATTTACCAAACGCTGGTAATTACCCTTTGAAATGATGCATTAACTAGTTGCGTATCTACCTTACAGTACCATCATCTGGATCTTAGCAACCTAATATATATCAGGTCAGGTGGATCTGTTGTCAAGGGGTTTATGGACTTTAACATACAACATACTGTTTTATTTTTATCTATTGGGACAGTTACCCTGACAAAGGAGACCACTAGATTATTTAAAAATTACTTTATGGACAAATGCATGTTAGCCTTTTAAATTAGTCTCTATGCTTGCAGATTTTTAGACAGCTTTTTCAGTAACTCTTCTGGTATCAAAGATCATCTGGCTGATTCCCCAAGTCATTCTCTTTACCTTGCCTTTCCACTCATTCCTGTGCTCTTACCCACTTTTGATAAGTGATATTATTTTCTGGTTCTCTGGGAACTCACTCATTCTTCCTCAATCAAAAATATAATAATTCCAAGATTATTTCAGCTTTGCTCCTTATTATTATAGAACAGATTTAATCAGAATTTAATGTTCTAATACATCTAATTAGATTGATAGTCTCCCATTCTGACCTGCATTCCTGTTTCCTGATTAACTTTGATCATGATACGCATTGTTCAGAGGGTAGGGAGTGAAATAGCAAGCACTGCAGGCTTTTGCACCATCTGGTATTTATTCAACTCTCCTGGCAAGCACAGAACTCTTATTGTATAATAGAAAATTATTTAAGAATCCATTTTTATTGTTTTACTTTTCCCTTGCTGGCAATAGCATTTTGTCTGTCCAGTTTTGTTCCTAACCTGCTGTGCTGTCCTTTTATATTTGTTCTTGCCAATGCAGCCGCCTTGTTCCTACTTTTTTCAGTATTCTTTTTTTGATTTTTTTCAGATCATTGATGAGCCCCTAATGCAGCCACACTGCTCTATCAGTTTTCTTTCCTTTGCCTGATGATAGACTGTTGTTATACTTAAAATATGGCCTGTTTTAGAAAATTCTTTCTAGAAACGCTCGGCTCTCCTGAACTTCTCTTTGCCTTAGAATTCTTTCCCCAGGACCTCGTGTACCAATTCCTTGAGTTTATTGAAGTTTGCTTTTTTGAAGCCCACTGTTGTTATTCTGCTTCTTTCACCTCTTTCTTTCCTTTGCATCATGAATGCTGTTGTCTCATGGTAACTTTCATCTTGATTGCTTTCCACCTTCAGATTTTCAACTAGTTTCTCTCTACTAATCACAGTAAAATCTTAAATAGTAGCCCATTTGTACAAATAAAGTCTCCACACTCTCTTTCTGGCTGATGATCAGTTACAGACCCCATACTATGGCACCTAGCCCTTTTAATTTAAACACAGAAAAAACTATGTGGGCCTGTCTTTAGATTCTAAAACAACTATGAACATTTTTGACATACATTTTAGTATTCTTTCCCCTTGTCTTTCCTTCCTGCAGATGCTTGTACCCTCCAAGACGTTGCAACATCATTTTCTGTACTACAGGTCTAGTATTATTCCCTATGCTCCCAGCATTAGCTTAGACACCCAAAGCTACATCCAAACTGTATCCATCCCAGGTTCAGAGCAAAACACATCCTGGCTGTCATCAGAGGGATAAGCAGGTGGTATGGATAGGGATGTTAAGCACAGTGTACTGCAGTATGTCCCTTGGTCTGGACAAACAAAAAATGAGAGACTATTGGTGGCATTTCAAAATACATCGTCTTTGCAAATTTACATGTAGCCTAAGATATTCAGTAATTTGTCAGCTATCTCACCTTATGTGTTTGGTGACCTATTGCAGTTCCCCACATCTTTCTCTACGTTTCAGCCTTTTGGTCAATTATCTTTTATTTAAATAAACTAATCTGGGGGATTTTGTATTAACAGATGTACCCCATCTTTGTCCTGCAGTTTACCTTCAGAGAGAAAAGTTACTTTGCTAACATCTGTGGATCTATATACTCGTCTTGGGAGTCATCTGTTCCTCTTTGGCCTTTCATTGTCAAGCCTTTTGCCCTTTCAGTTCCCTGCATCAAAAAATAGAGAATTAGGAGATACCTTGAGGGGATATCAAGACACCACTTCCCCCCATAAGTGACTTTATTCTTTACCCTCCCTTTTCCACAAAAAAACAGTAATCCTAGTCTATGTTTGTGCAGCTGATTATCCCGGAACTTCGCATATCTGTCTGTGTAACATACCTTATTTTATTCTGTGTCATTTTTCCAAGTTGTCAAGATAATTTTAAATTCAAACAACTTCTTCAGCATGCCCGCAGAGCCCCACAGATTTATGTCATCTTCAAAAACCAGAGCATGTCAATGGAGGCATGAAATAATACCAAATGTAGGCAGACCTCTTCAGAGCCTTACTGGATACAACCTTACATTTTCATAACAAGCCACTGTCAACCACTCTGTGGTTATCCAAACAAAGGTGGATCTGCCACTTAGCAGTTTTTTCTAGACCTGTTTCCCTATCTTGTTTGAAAAAAAACTTATTGCATATCTGTTACTTAAGTGAATAATTTACTACTGTTACTGTTTATGAGCTTTATGAGATATGACCACAAATAAGCATCTATTTGCAGATATTCTGAGTCTGATGCTCAGGCTCACCCATGCCTAGCCAAGCTTTCCAAATTATGTTTCTTTGATAATGGCAACTCAAATTGTCTAGTACTCTAAGCTCTTAATTTCATTATAACAATTGAGTTCTACAAGTTTAAAACACAGTATCTATTTTAGTATCTAAACCCAGTATGTATTTCACTTACATAATGACAACATCAGAACAACAAGACCAACTCTAGTATTAGAATGAAGGATTCTAGAAGTAAAATAATCCTACAGCTAAGACACAGGACAGATTTACAAGACAGATATTCAACGCCTGCCTTTTAGGCAAGTTACAAAAGCACCATTTATATTAGACCAAAAATGAATAAACAAAATGATGCAAATTAATACATAACAGCTAAAAGCCTTCTTCAAACATTGCAACAGAAGAAACTAAAAAACTTCTCTCTGCAAAAGGAGGGAAGAAGATTCTGCAAATCAAAGTTTCTAGTCTACAGGCGTTGTTGTCACTCATTCCTAGATTATAAACAGCCACATAAAAAGGCCCTTCAAACTTTTTCCTACAAGAATTTTTAAATAGAGATTGGAAAGGTGGAATTGTTCATTCTCACATGTATTTTAGAGAGTTATCAGAGTACAAGATCACATAAAAAACTCAATGGAATCTTCTACCACAAATCAGACATTTATTGGTACTTAAAATAATTAGTGGTAATAATAAAATAATTGTTGGTAATTAAAATAATTTCTCTTGGGAAAAAACTTTTATAATGCAAATTGTAGTAGGGGCAGTTAAAAAGACTATCTGAAAATTTCTTACATTTATAATATTCATATTTTTAATAAATCAATGAAGACAAAAAGTATTTATAGGTGAAGAATACCTGTTAGTAAGGCAAATCCCAAAGATGACCACTCAATTAAGCTTGATTTATGGGGCCTGAGTTTTCAAATACTGTTCAAACCTGCATTTCCAATGCTTTGAGACTCCTTCTTTCTAAAGCTCAACATGTATTTTAAAATAATTATTTATAAATGCTTTGAGAAAGAAGACTTTCTGGGGAAAAAGAAGAAAAGGAAAAACTCTAAACAGAACACTGTGTAATTTAAATGCGGATATGCTTTGGATTGTATTTAAGCAAGTATGAAGGAGACAAATAATTTACCTGCACTGTTCCCTTCATCATAATATCAAGGATTGAAACAATCAACCATATGTTTAACACGGAAAAATTATTGTTAGCTTCCCTCCTTTCAAAGTGTAGTTTATCAATTTGTTATTTAGAAACAGATTTCCTAAAATTCTAATCCTTCGCAAATCACATACAGTAATCAGAGAAGTTATGAGTCTTGGCAATGCTTATGAAACTGATCCCATACATAAAGGAAGAATGTAGGAAACCAAAAAAGCTAAGTTTAGAAGTGGTTGAAAAGTTTCCAAGGAAAGAAATTTGTCAGAATCATGAATCAGTGTTGATTAATGAAATATCTTCCAGCTTCTTGGTTTGGGCTTCTATGGAATAGTTCATTGGTTGCAACTGAATTCATCCCATTTCCTGGCAGGCTTCTGGAGGTGTTGGAGCTGGAAACCTGCTTTCAAATGCCGCTAGTGTAACTAGGCCATAGTCCCCAGCTCTCCTGCAGGAGGCCTGAAAACCCCAGGGATCCCGGGGACAGACACCTGCAAAGGGACACAGAAAGTGCACCAATGCACAGAGCAACTGGAAAGGCTCCCAAGGAGCAGACTTCATTTCAGAAACTCCGTGGGTCACTGTTTGAAAAACAAACAACATAAAAACAAGATGAGGGAAGCACGGAAAAAATTAAGAAGAACTAGGACAGCTGGTGGCAATTCTGGCTTAAAGAACAAACTCAATTTTTCTCCAAACATTCTAATTTGGTATTGGAATGGAAACATGGGGCCAGACTGCATAGTCCCTCATTTATGCAATACACTTACTGATGCCAATAATTTTTTGCCAACTAGATAAAACTGAACTTGCTTCTTTGACATGTTTTGTCCTGTGTTTTCTTTTAAAAGGACATTCCCCACAAAAAGAAAACTTTAGCCCAACCCTTCCTGCTTGTTAGTCATAAATAAGCAGTACAATTATATGCTAGACATAACTTTATTCTGAAATCTGTGTCACATAAGATGTGCATAAATCAGTGTTCATGGACAAAAGCAAACCAGTTTCCTTGTAGAAGAGTGATTTTTTTTTCAATAGCTATTTACATTTTTTGTTGTTATTGTGGGGGGTGTCTAAATACAAAATCTTAAATATCTGGTTGATGAATACACCCCAAAATAGTACCATAACTCAATAGTATGCATTTATAGCAATATAAGGTCTGATACACTGAAGCATAATACAGAAGACATAAGATAATTTTTAAATTCTTGTATAGCACCAGTTATTGTCATAGAATAAACATAACATTTTCCTAGATGTAGTAGTTGCTTTAAATCCTGATAAAACTGTAATAAACATATGAGCTAATTATCATGAGTGTAAAATATAAATGATAAGTAAATCCACAAAAGCAATTTCAACAGTCTGACTGGCAACTATATAAAATGAATTTACTAAGATCATGTAATTAGCAAGTTTCGTGGAGTTCTTTACATTAGTAAAGCTTATGCTACTTTAAATTTTACTGTCTTTCAAAGGCAAGGCGTGGCTTTAAGTGAATGTTAATTTTTAATTGAGAAAAAACCAAATAACTACTAATAAAAACAATTCTTTAAAATAAATGCATATAGATTAAGTATGTGAAATGTATGAAGATAAGGTTATCATTAACATTCTTAAATCACTATATCATATAAAGACAAGAGGTAAAGATTAAATGTTTTCACATTTGGCAATTTTTAGAGAAATAGCACACATTTTACTTCCTTAGGGGTAAGTCAGAATACTACAATTAATAACATGCTAAACCTACATATGGTAAAAAATAAAATAAATCTTAAAAGTAGAACAAATGCAAGAAAATCCTGTTGAGGACTGAGTTCTCCAGTTTTTAAACCAATAAGAGCACAAAAGTTAGTCTGGTATTAATATATTAGTATGAAAAAGTAATGGAGATATTTAATGGAAAGCATGGACATACCTTGTGTTTGACTGAGAAAGATGAGAAGCAGGTGGCCTGCGATGTATATATTGCTGTTATCGACATGAGAAAAGGGGAAGCTTTCCTCTTAAACATTGAAAAATCTACAATTTAACATGTGCACATGCATTTCTGTCAAATACAATAGCAGAATTTGCAAAATACTAGAGATGTGCACATTCCCATTTCTTACATCATTATCTTCCTCCATCACTAAAACATGCTAAGACAGTTAGTTCACATCTGCTCTTCACATCTCTCAAAACATTTTCTTTCTCATTTTTTTTAAACACAGTTCTAGCAAATCACTTTCAGGACAGAGCTCATTTTAGCTGTTGCTTGCCCTTCGCCACTTCTCTTCCAATATTACCGTTTTTCCCTCTGGAAGAAATACTTGTATTTGTAACTAATTTATAGCCTTAACATTTTGGTCTTGCATAAACCTGGGTAGCTCAACAAACTTTCTAGCAATAGCATCACATTTCATTGCCATTTAGAAGGTCTTGTAGGTATAAGCTCTATAAATAGGTTAGCACCAAAGTTTTACAAGTTGCAGATCCAAATTTCACACAGTTATCTTCTATTTAATGTTGCTGGAGCACTGCAATCTACAAAAGCAACCTCAGGAGCAAAAGCCGTAATCAAATGTGCACTCATACATACATACACAAATTGGCAAAGTGATTCTGTGCCAAATACAGGAAAAAAAAAAGCAATTTCACATTTACCGTTTTCACAGGGCCATGAGGGCAGAAGCAGAGCAACAAAGTGATAATATTTAGATTCAAATCTTACTTTCATTTGGAAACAGGTTAGTTCAGTGACATTAAAACCAAAACAAAAAGAGTTGCAGCATGGCATTCCTCTCCTTCCTTAGTATGCTTGAAGAAAAAGATGGCCAATTATTTAAGTCAATTATGGTTTACATAATGCACAACATAAAAGCAAGACACACCAACAGTCAAAGGATAGCAGAGGATCTTTGTCCCTGAATTATATGCACACTGTGACAGGATACAAGTGTACTGTTTATAGAAAAATATATTCAACATTTAATGAACTACACTTTGAACTCTCCCAGGCCAACTTTGCAAAAGAAGCTGTAATTTTAACTTTTTTCCCAGTATTTTTTAGTATTTTTCGTTTGTGGGCTAATTATTTTTTTATGCTAAAGAACAGTGACAAAATTAATCATCCTTTTCATCTATATTCTCTCTTTACTTTTATCTTTATTTTTATTCTTTTGATCTGTCATCCAGTTGCCAGGGATTCAAATCTCATTAGTCAGCATTTTATAATTCCATGTTAAGAAATATAATCATTTCAACTTGAGATAGTATTTTAAGTCACTTCAATTAAGTATTTGCATGGGAATTGGTCCAGGAGATGAAGTCAACTTAATCCAGTTTTACAATCTACAGTTGGAATAGAACAGATGAAATGTAAATAATTACTGAAATGTTGCCTTCATTCTGCGCAGTGCGTCCTGAATTTTTCGTGAATGTTTTTCTGCTGGTATCTGATGGAAGTTGGCACAGTTGTCAGCTGCCAAGGCAGAAATGTCTGCATCTTTAAAATGAGTTATTCTTTGTCTGAGGTAAGACTGCAGCTTGAAATCTGGTGTATATGTATAAGGATTCTCTTGAAATGCATGAACTTGGCTCACAACTTTTGCAATGTTTCTTGAAAGAGAATATGGTAAAAAAGATTAGTTTGTTTTGCTGCTGATACCCCCCTACGGGTAGAAAACCCCAAAATCCAAACCCCCAAACTTTAAAGGAAATTTGAAGGCATCGAGCATTCTCTTCTATAGTATACGTCCCTTTAGTTAGATATCAAAATGACTGAAACTATTTAAACTGCTAACTGTGGAATGTTGCATTAGCTTTCACTACCCCATTAGACAATATTCTATTTTAAAAAGTTAGGTGACACACATACATAATTAAAATAATCACCTAAGTTTAGTCCACTTGTGAGCTCCATTTGTCATTGTGAATCCTCCAGTTTCAAGTTGTTGGACATGCATAGCCAAAACATGGGCTGATGGAATTGTTGGAAGTGTTTTGAATCTTTCTCCTTCCATCAAGCACAAGCTGTCACTTTTTAAAAACACCTAGTTTAAAAATGCACACAGATAAATCCCATGTTAAGTATCAGGGCAGGTTTTACAAGAAGTTCTCCACTTCATGTGTTTAGCACTAGTATTTATTTGTCATGAATTTTAACTTTTGGCATTGAATTTGAAGACAACGCTATGAATTAATCTGGTGGCAAACATTTTAAAGTACAGAAATAAAGAAAGTAACTTTAATCAAAAGATACTTCATACATAATTTTTAATTGTTCTAAATCACAGCCAAAATTACATTTTAGAACTTCAGTCTATGATTCAAAATTGGATAGCTCAGTAAGAGAATGCCTGTGATAAAATAAACATTTAAGATTTTTCAAAACAGATTACAGCCACAAAGTTCCTGCAGAAATCATCAGAAAAAGTGTATCTAATGTCCGAACTTGCTTTGAAATTTCTTTCTTGTTTTTTAGTCACACAGGATACATTTTTGAGAAATACTGAGATGAAAGTTAATGTAAACTCTCAGATTAAGAGTCAACAGTTTTAAATCAAATTAAAATCTCCCTCATAATATAAAGTAATAATTATGGCTTTCATCCTGCAGAGGCAGCCATTTAAGTAGATCTTGCATCTTATCCAACCCCAAAGAAGTATTTTTATGTTAAAGACTTTATACTATACCTCAACAGCCTTGAGTTCCTCCATTATTTCAGCTACTTTTGCAGGTAAAATTTTCCAGGCCTTACAATAAAACAAAATATATTTTTGTTTTTCACATTAGTGTCCATATTGGAACAAGATTATGTTAAGCAAAATAGTTACAGGACAAAGTCCCAAACTTACTGGTAATTGTCGTACAATAAGATTTTCCAAGCCTGCTAGGATTTGCATTGCAGTAGCAAAATTTCTTTGCTCATAGCAGCATTTTGCTATAAGAAGAAATTTCGATAACAAGCTCACCTGCAGCTGAAAAAAAAAATTAAGACATACTATATATAAAAAAAATTAAGATATACTAAATATATATAGTAAATCTACATAATAAAATTAAATGAAAAGGAAGAAAGAGACGCATTTTCTTTTTGAATTTGTTATCAAAATTCTTGACTGTAGTAATATTTTCCTCCAATACAAAGTTTTTTCTGTCACCGAGGTGTCCTTGTTAAAGTCTGACAACTATTCTCCTCAGGCAACCCATTTCTTACATTCTGTTAGGTTTTGACACCTGCTACTACAAAACATCCAAGACATCCAAGACCCTCCTGGTGACAAACCAAATTGTTAACTGCCCACTCACAGGTGTATTTCAGAATATTTCTTGCAGCTTTGCTGCATAGCAAATTATACACAATAACAAAGAAATAACCATTTCATAATTAATAATACGAATGAAACAATAACGAACCTTAGACGTGTGACATGTTACAATTTCAGCAGCAACCCAGGTGCTGATACTGTCTGCATTTCTTAATAATTGTAGAAGGTACTGGTCTTGTATGCACTTTGACAGAAAGAGATTACAGACTTTAAGTGAAACTGCCTCAGTAGAAATAGCTCTATGGAGAGAATGGAAAAAAAAGGCAAAAATAATTCATGCTGACTTTGGATTTTCAAAGAAAATCTTGATTGTGAAGATGCCAACTTCTAACAATTTAAAATAATTTTGCAGTGCTTGCAGTCTTGATTTTAAAATCTTTTACAAAGTACATAGTGAGTACATTGCTACTTTTTCTTCCTTATAATTACAAGATAATTGTATGTGATTACACGAGAGGCATATGCAGTATACATTCTGTACATAAAGACACCTTCACCACTTCTTACTGAATAAAACAAATCATCCAATCTGACATAAAATAACAGCCAGAAAACCAGAGTCATTAAAAACTGCAGCCATGTAAGAAATCGAGCCTGATACCTAGTGGCACCACACAGTTTGTTTCCCATGCCTGAACTGCAAACCAGTATAAACCAGCTGATTTAGTCTCTGCCATTTAACAATCTGTAAAGGATGAGCTGCTTCAGGTGTTCACTCCCTATCCTTAGACAGAAAAGTCTACTACAGGTAGTGCAATTAACAAGTACTAATTAGAAACTAGCTGAATCCACTGAGTATGAAAGAAGTAGACCACAATAAAATATAATTAGATCCATGTGGCTGGATGAAAACATTAATTACCATTGAGCAAGTAATTTAAATAGGTTGGTAACCACTCTAATAACTATACAAAAACTCTTACGTATCTGTGAATACTGATACTTCATCTACCTAACAGTACAAAATAAACATTGCACAGAGAGGTTGTGGAGTCTCCATCCACATTCAGAACCCAACTGCACATGACCCTGGGCAGCCTGCTCTAGCTGACCTTGCTCAAGGCAGGGGGGTTGGACTACACATTCTTGAGAGGTCTTTTCCAACCTCATCTATTCTGTGATTCTGTAACAGTCATTGAGATTTTATATACATATACATAGGCATTATCAAGTAGCCTGTTTCAGAAACCATTACAATTTTTTCCAACAAAAATAAAACCTCTGAAGCAACCCCCCCTAACCACAAGTCTTCAGAAATATTTTGGCCTGACCCACTTTAGATTTCAAAGAAATCACCTTGCAAATGTGCTCTACCACACACATGTATAAAATCTCCTGAAATTCAAAAATTTACGTAAACAGACTATCCAGTCTGTCAAAAAGATATTAATTATTTAGAATGTTTCTCTCTTCATGGAAGTATTAAAGATATAACACAGTAAGTTATTGTGCATCAACAGAATAGAAGGGCAGTTAAAACAAGCAACTTACTTTTGGACAGCAACACATTTGTCTTTAACACCAAGTGCTCTTGAATTTAGAAAGTGTACTGGATGACATTTACGAAATACTTCCTAAGCAAAAAGAGCAAGATATAGCTGTTGTTAGATCTAGCAGTTCTTCTAAAATACTCAGGGATAAAAATGACAGAGGTTCCCCCTCGGTGCCTTCAGCAAATTTATCAGAGGGATCACAGCCTAAGAATAGAATTAGCCATTCTAAATTTTACTATAGAGATTTCAAGAGAAAACCAGATTATTTTAATTCAAAGTCTTATGAAATAGCATGAAATAAGCTTGAAACAGGGTTGGGAAATGGTAGAGAAAGGAGGCTGAGTATAAAAGTAAGAAGAGAGACATTATTTGTACTTCCAAGTAAACCTAGTCCTTTGTACCTGTTGCAGTAATGTCAGCTGACAACAAAGCTGTTGCGCACTGTATTCTATTAAGAGATATGGTCCCACTTCATCTGCTTTCGCAAAGGAGGCTGGGAATTCTTCTGTAAAACTGTTGTAGCATGGCTTTGGCAAAACTGATGAAATAGTGTATAGTCGCTCTCTCTGATATTGTGCAATTGGTCCCATACCTTTGGTAAGCTTCCAGTTAAAGTTCTGTAGGAAAAAAATATGTAAAGCTACAACTTCTCTAAAACGAACATTATGTCTCCCCTTGATTTAACTTTCTGGAATATTTTGTTAGAGAAACACCTTTGTGGATGCAAAACTCTTCAGCAAATCTTCAAGGTTAGCCCAGATGCTAATTGGTTTATTCCACATTTCTATTTTAAGCTAATATAATACAGTTGATGAGTCTGAGCAGGAGGTTACCAGATCTCAATCAACAATCAAAACTTCTCTGTATTCAAGCTTGCTGCCATAAAATAGTTTATATTCTGAAGTTTTATATTTTATGTTTTACTTCTTACTATCTCTTACTATTTCTTGTACTCTTTTCGCTTAGAATCAAACAGCCCTTTCCAAAGAAATATTTGTTTTTCCATTCCTTTCCCTTCTTCCACCTTCCAGTATCATTACGATGCAGTGACAATAAAAGAAGTCCATGTTTTCTCTATTCTGCTTGCCCTTTATTGGTTGAATCCCCAGCACACCTCATGGAATTCTGCACCTTTATCAAGAGGCTGATTCTAAATTCAACTTGCACATTACTTATACATTTGACTTCCACATGTCATTTTGGTTGCTCTGTAGAGAGATCTTTTTTCAGGAAAAGCCTACAGTATGTTCCAGCTTCTGGGGTTACTTTTCACTAGCACACTATATGAACCAGGAAATACAGACAAAAGTTCAGACAAGTTTTTGCTACAAGCTTTGAATTCTAGCAGGAAACTCCTCACACCCCACTGTTTTCCTATATTTATAGACTTACAAAGATATATGCCTAATAAAAAATAGCAATGTTTGACAAGGGGGAAAATGTTTCCTAGTAACTATGAGTCACATGCTAGTATCAAGGATGAAGAGTTCAACTCTTCTGAAAATTTTGATTATCTGATCTATTATTACTGAAACAGCTGACGGGTGCAATCAAGGCTTAAGATGACTTCCACAGTTATAGAATTGTTTAGGCCTTAGATACTTTCAAAAGAAAATTTAAAATGCAGATACATAAATTTTACTAAATCATGGTCTAGATGCTAAGCTGGATACTCTATATTTTGTCAGAAAATAATAGATGAAATGTGCTCCATATACTGCAGTCTGAAGAAAACACGTGCCTTTCTGGAAATGTCTTCCGAGAGCTTTTTACATAGAGAATGTAATGTTTTTCTATCCTCCTCGCCCTCCTCTTCACATTGGTCTGTGCTGGAGCACTGATGAGCACTGCCACTTTTCCTGGAAGAAGCATCCTCAAGCAATGACAACAAGCGCTCACCATAGCCATTTAATGGAGCAACCTGTAAATGCAAAACAGGTTAACAGAATATTGAACTAAATTTCCCATAAATTATAAGCAAGACACAATATATTTGTAAGATTCATGTCTGTCCAAAACCAGACATATTGAACATAGCTGTCAAAGATAGCATTATTTTTCTTTTACTTTATTTTAATTGTAATTAGGACAGTTTTTTGTAATAACAATCTTACATATACCATAACTGGCTTAAATTGATTTTTTTTTTTCTTAAAGCTTCTACTGAAATTATGACTTACCTTGGAAGAAATAAATTCTTTTAGGGTACACAAAAGATCGGTATTTGTTGCAAAGTCTACACTGTAGCAGTCTTCAATCCAAGCCTGCAGGATGTAGAAACTGCGGTTACATATTTTGGTAAGCGATGTGGAAGGATCCAGGCTTGCACTGGTGAGAAGAAAGAGGCACTTATTTCACCAAAATTGATATCCAATTCCAATTTAAAAATAAGTGTTGAAAAAACCACAAGTATTATTTGGTATTG
This sequence comes from Calonectris borealis, assembly GCF_964195595.1. Lineage (NCBI taxonomy): Eukaryota > Metazoa > Chordata > Aves > Procellariiformes > Procellariidae > Calonectris > Calonectris borealis. The sequence goes on from NC_134318.1 coordinate 27,324,345, forward strand.
ACTGTACTATCCTAAATTCTTATGTTTCGTGTCTCTAGAATCCATGGCTCTATGGCAACAAAGCTGTGGTTGTACTTACAACCCATCACTGAACAACTGGCAAAAGTAAGACTCAGATTCAGAAGAAAAAACAAGCACATTGTCAAATATACCACTTGCTCTAGTTTCACTCTCACTTATCAAGAGAGTCTTACAAAAACAAACATCAAAATTCAATTTAGTTTAGTAGTTGTATTCAGAAACAGCTATTTGCCATTGGGGGAAAAAGTCAATTGTGCTTTGATAAGATTTTTCACAAGAAATTACTGTACCTGGATAAAGTGCTGCTGATTCGATCAAGAAGAAACTGCAAAAATTCTTCTTGTGTGCAGAAATAGCGAAACGTGTAGAGAAACTGCTGTACATAACCTTCTAAAAATGCATTTCTGTGAAGCACAAGAAAAACTTCAGACAAGCAAGAACACAATTTCTTCTCGCATTAGAGTACAGCAACAGCAAAAAAAAAATCCTCAAAATAACAAGAATTAGTAGGGATTTTAAATTCTCAAGCTTGACATAAAACCTTGATTCCTTTTTATTTTATATTTACACATCAAATATTGTGATTGCCAACTATGAAAGCATAATTTGTTTTAAAAAAAGTTTCTCTACTTGCAATTTTGTGAAGAACCATTTTGACATTTCTATTATTATCAAAAGTTACATTCTAAATAGTATGGAAGAACATATTTAATTTTCATATTTAATTTTCTTTTTTCTATCATCTCACTTGATGTTGTTTTGAAAGATTTTTATTATAATAACAGCATAAAAAGTAGAAACTTAAGCAAGAAAATATTTCCTGTAGCTCTAACTAGAGCAGTAGTTGCTTTAACAACAGAATATACTTACTATACACACATTAAAAATGAGTGTGTTTTAATTTTTTAACTATACACACACACACTCTCAAGGTCTAAACACAGGTTAATTGTCATGTCTTCCTGACGGCTTACGGCTAATCATGAAAGTTTGGGTTTGATGAATGTGGAAGCTCTAATTTCAAAACAATTTGTTCACTTTGTGCAAAATATTAACTACCAGGAAAAGCAGCACTCAGGATAAGTAACTGGGTCTCAGAGTCAGGAGGAGCTGGGAAAAATAAGTTTCCCTCAGTAAGTTTCCAGATGACACCAAGTTGAGCAGGAGTGTTGATCTGCTGGAGGGCAGGAAGGCTCTGCAGAGGGACCTGGACAGGCTGGATTGATGGGCTGATGCCAATTGTATGAGGTTGAACAAGGCCAAGTGCCGGGTCCTGCACTTCGGCCACAACAACCCCAGGCAACGCTACAGGCTTGGGGAAGAGTGGCTGGAAAGCTGCCCAGAGGAAAAGGACCTGGGGGTGCTGGTTGACAGCCGGCTGAACATGAGCCGGCAGTGTGCCCAGGTGGCCAAGAAGGCCAACAGCATCCTGGCCTGTATCAGAAATAGTGTGGCCAGCAGGAGTAAGGAGGTGATCGTGCCCCTGTACTCGGCACTGGTGAGGCCACACCTCGAATACTGTGTTCAGTTTTGGGCCCCTCACTACAAGGAGGACATGGAGGTGCTGGAGCGTGTCCAGAGAAGGGCAACGAAGCTGGTGAAGGGCCTGGAGCACAAGTCTTATGAGGAACGGCTGAGGGAACTGGGGTTGTTTAGCCTGGAGAAGAGGAGGCTGAGGGGAGACCTCATCGCGCTCTACAACTACCTGAAAGGAGGTTGTAGCGAGGTGGGTGTTGGTCTCTTCTCCCAAGTAACTGGTGATAGGACGAGAGGAAATGGCCTCAAGTTGTGCCAAGGGAGGTTTAGACTGGACAATAGGAAAAATTTCTTTACTGAAAGAGTGGTCAGGCCTTGGAACAGGCTGTCCAGGGAAGTGGCTGAGTCACCAACCCTGGAAGTATTTAAGAGACGTGTAGATGAGGTGCTTAGGGACATGGTGTAGTGGGCATGGTAGTGTTGGGTTGATGGTTGGACTCAATGATCTTAGAGGTCTTTTCCAATCAATGATTCTATGAAGTAGCTGGGAGAAAGTTGCTCCTTCTGCAGTGGCACAAGTCTGATGGAGTCTCTCAGGCAGTTTCCATCCTTCATACTATTATGGCTCAGGTACCTTAAAACAACACTGCCCTCATCCTAGTTGAAGGTTAAAGGACATCTTTGTCCCCATTTAAGCCTGGAGATAAGCCTGCATCTTGATCAGTTGCAGGGACTGGGGCAATGATATGTAAAGCATAACCTATATATTTTCACATCCAAACCCTACTAATAAGAATTATCAAATTATATGTTCTGAAGAATTGTTATACTGCTGGCAGTAACATAAAGCCTTGATTCCATGGCAACTATCAGAGCAAAACCTCAAATAAGTAAAGGATAAAAAAGTTTAAAGTTATTAGTTTTTGATTCAGTATCAAATGCTTTGAGTTTTAATCAAATCCAAACTTAGCAGTTTGGCTTATTACTTATCAGACTACCTTTTGCCATTTCCATGCCCATTTCTGTAAATAAGTGTTCATAGAAATAACATTAAACTTGATACAAGAGAGGAGAATTTATGCAATGTTGAGTAACTAGGATTTATCATGGAGATTATTTTTTCCTGAATTAACAACTATGCCTCAACCCACTCCCAGTTAAGGATGTGCAAAATATACTATACCTAGAATATAAATAAGCCATTAAACCAAGTGGTGTACCAGCCTGCAGAACTCTTATTGCATTTTGATTATTACATTGGTGTTTCTCTGTGTTATAGTAAAGAAGCAATGACGACTCATCTGTAGGTGCCACATCCACGGTGTCAGTTCTCCTGTTGTGAATGACTGTAGGCAGCACACAGGATTCCACACCCCACTGCTCTGCATACACGATCTGCTCAAAGATGCAAAGCCATGAAAAAATAAAATGTAGGAAAATAAAGAGGGAAATCCAAAATCCACAAGATGCAGTCAACTCACCTTAAAGCCAAATCGCTTTTCATACAACTGTTTTTTTTCCTTTTTAAACAATACTAATAGCAATTACCTTTATTATAATGATTTTTTTAGATCCCACTTAATTTGGCACTTTTACACAAAACATTCCACGTTTCATATACTGACTTGAGCAGCCAACTACACTGATGCGGTAATGAAATGACAAATGAAACACAAGCAAAATAAAGTTTGACTTGCCTGCACATATTTCTTCACCAGTTCAAGAAACTGCACTTTTGATTTCATCTCCTGTAGCTGTCCTCTTAATTTGGGCAACATAGATTTAGTTTCATGACCTTTAGATTTAAAACACATAGCATAAGAACATCAGTGATTCTGATTTACAGAAGAAAATCCTTACAAGTACTATGCCCCCATTTCATTACTGGCAAGTTGCTGTAATCTTACCTTTGCTTCTTCTTTCTTTCTGCAATAGTTTCTGGTAAAACTTTATGGTCTTTCTGTAATTTTTTGTCTCCATCATTAGCAATTGTTCTAGTTCCTATTTAAACAGAAAAAGGATTCTGATCAGAATGGTAAATGCAAGGTTCTAGTAGGAAACTGAAGTTTTAGAAGAGAATTATTTTGTATGAAAAAAGGAACATCCAAACATACAAGAATATATTAACCAGGAAAAACTACCTTTCACACCTATGCTTACAGGCAAGTTACAGCAGGCATCACCTGTCCCCAGAAAAGCATTTGTTACGCCACAGTTCTACAGCTTAAGAGCTGGGGCTGGTTTGTGTACAATGAGACTGCATTGAAGTTTGTCTGAATCCATTTATATAAATATGCCTTTAGTTATAATTGTACTTATCTGGTTGTTTTCAAGAGCATTTTTAAAAGCTACACTCAGAAGTCATCCAGAATTAAAAGTGAAAGGTTCTGAAATCAGTGCAGACCCCAGAAATGCTCTGTTAAGCAGCTCACCTATATTTGCAGCAAGAACGGAATGTTTGACTGAAAGCAATGGTTTCCAAACAAGTATAATTACATTAAATTATACAACCAGGTCAGAAGGCAGACAGGAGGGCTGCTCTATAAATAAAGGACATATCAATTTTGAAGTTCAGCTTACATATTTTATACTTATGCATTTTACATAATTGAAAAAATAAACTAAATTTCTATAGAATTATATAACAATGGATAGAAATGAAAGTATATCGGGCTTCTCACAATAATATAAAATTTAATGTAACATTTATATTTGTTTGCATATCAAAGGTTTCATTATTTTACCAACCAATGAAAATGGGCCATCCACTTTGGGTTCAGCTTCTGATTTACTATGAAACAATAAACATGATGTATGTTGTGTTTTAAAAAAGTGGTGGCTTTTGCACTTGGGTCCTAAGCTAACTACCAGTGACCCAGTTACATGAAACAGCATTTTAAATGGAGTAAGTTCACTGAATGCAGCAGACAGAACTCCCACAAGCAAAGTGATCAGAAAACACATAGCTCAGAGCTAACATATCAAACAACAGATTGGTAAATAGGTTAGCTTTAATGGGATGGACTTACTAGAGATTAATTTGAGTTTGAGAAAAACCTGTCCCTGTTTTTCAGAAAAGCTCAAAACATAGTTCATTAGCAGCAAGAGTCACAAAAGCCCTGTGGATTTTTAAAAGACTTATCACCACACAGACACCACATAGAGAACAGTGAAAGCACAGAAAAGCTATTATCCAGATTCTGAATTGGAAACTGCTTGCTTTTACTTAAAGGTTTGCTTTTGTCCCATCAATTAAAGTGAAACCAAGTTGATTAAGAGACTATGAACACAGAAAGGGAATCGGAAAGAGTGGCCATTTTCTGACATTTGGAACCTGATAGACAGAAGTGGTTTGTCCCCTAAATAACTTCAGGTGAGTAGCAATGAAGTCAGTAGCAAATTCCCAGTCTATTCCACAATATCTTCCATTTTAGGTAGATCTAGAATATAAACATTTTTGATGAAGCTATACGTTGAATTGTTCTGCTCCCTCTGAAGTACATGTAATTTGTCAGGACACTTTTCTATAGAACATCCCTTAGTCTAGGGAATAAAGTAATGATATAGTGACTTTGTTTTCTTGGGAAAATTGCAAATTCCAATCTGTCCTTGAAGTGTAAATTTTTTACATGCTGAAAGGTGGCTCCACCAAAGGATGCCGAATATTGGCAGAAGGGAAAGGAAAAGAGAAAAGGAATGGGAAAGGGAAAACTTTGGTCAGAATATGCAAAGCTTGCGCTAGAAACCTCCTAGTGACAGCTTGGGTACACTGAAGTTTGGTGGAGACTCTTAGAAGTAGCTTATGAGATCTGGGGGATAACTGAAACCTAGTGCGGGCAAAGAGCAAAAGGGCAAAGGCTGAGGGTGAAGGCTTGGGGCTGCAAGAGAACCGAAGCCAGCTTATCAGACTACAGAAAAAAAGCTCTTCTCATTGTGAGGGCAGACTTGGACATCGCTCCGGAGAAATGGCAGCCCTGGCAGCTCCCTTCCTTTCTTGCTCTGCTGCAAGGACTTGGTTTGGTTTGCCTGGAGGTGCTCTGTATGAGGGTACAAAATCAGCAGCTCCTGGACTAGAGGTGATATAAGGCAGGGGACATATACTTGCTTGCCTAAGGACTAACTTTTCTAAATGTAGATTAACCTTTGCTAACCTTAAGAACCACAATGAACTATACGATAAGCACTTACACAGTAAAGCATTAATTATTTTTATGACATTTGAAAGTGTCACCTTGATCCATAATTTTTTTTTATGCTAGCTATTTCATATTCCTTCCAAACATAAAAGTACATATTACCATTTTTTTTGAATCATAATAGCTTGATTAATCCTATTGTTAATATTGTTAATCATATAAAAATGTTTTACTTTTTGCATCTTGTTAAATCACAACCTAAGGTGCAGACAATACCCAACAGGTTCCAGCAGAAAAATAGAGAAGTTCTTTATTTTTATGGCAGAATATTTAATTCTGTCATAAATATAATTATATGTTCTGGCACTCAGAGTTTTTCAGAACCTGCATGTTCTCAAACCTACTTACAGGTATACAAAATTAAAAAAACTAAATAAATTTAATTGCATTTAGCTTTAGAAGGTGAATAAAGAAACACTTGAATCATATGAATATTTTCATTGGAGAGATAAGTGTATTAATGAGATGTATATGTCTCCAAAACTGTAATTTGTTGTGTGATTAGACTCTTATTCAGTACTCAGTTCCAGTTGCAGACTAGACCTGAATTGAGCAAGTAGACCTATCCCTATGAAAGGGTAGTGCCACTAATTCAGGACAAATGTAGTCAAGGTCAAATGTCTAACTATCTTTAAACATTCACTCTTTGAAATAGCAACTCCTAAACACTGCTTTAGCACACTTTACCACAAAGCTGTAGAATCAGCTCAACTTTATTGCTGACCTTTTAAAAATCTGTCAGAGACCTGGCGCAAAAAGTACATTGATAAAATCCTTGCCAGACAATGAAAACTAGACTACAGCTAATCAAGGAACTGGTTTCTGAAATAAAACTGGTTAACAGATGGATTTAAACAAGGAAGGATAGGGTGGAGACAAACAGCTCTACCTTGCAAGAGAGGCAGAACTTCCCTCCAGCAACTCAAACCACCTTCCTGCTCGAAATAGCCACCTACAAACCTTCCTTTGGACTTTGTAGTCCTCCTGGACTGGTTATGGGACATGCAATTTCTTCACTAGATTTTACAGTGAGAAGTTGGCAACTAGAATAATTAACTTTTTTGAGCTTCTACTTTGGCAGAAAACTCATGTTCATTTTCACATTGAGTCTATTTTATTTTCTCAGTATTTTTTGGTTCAGATAGTGCATCATTCCCTTGGAATCTGCACAGCTCTTATTCGTTGTTTACACACTAACAGTGTTAACACTTCATAAATGCCAATGATTAACGACCACATTTATTTTCTAAATAAATGTAATCCAAGTATAACATGTATAAATGTTCATATTATCACAAAAAACTTGCTGAAAACACTTTGCTGTACAAGTACAGCTGTTGGCTACCTCCAAGTACAATACACAAGGACTTACAAATGTTAAATCCTACCCCTATTGACGGTACCAGCAACATCCATATTGTTCATAATGAGATATGAACTGGTCTTCGTCAGCTGCTGGTATGAAGATTAAAATCATGCTATACATTTTCACAGTTGATTTGTAATGTTTGGTTTGATGAATCAGGCAGGAGAGACAGCAGAAAGAAGTTGGGTAGAGCTGCTTATCACCTACATGTTGATAACTCATTGTCTTACAACTAAGAATAATCGTCTCCTGACTGCTGCAATAGCAGAAAAATAAATTTCAGTTTCATATTTTTTCCCTGTCTTTCTTATATATATTGACCAGTTAAAACCTGTAACAGTTCATCTTGTTTCAACAATATTGCTAATAGTTTATTTCAGAAATTGTCATGACTGATGGAGTTTGCAAAAACAGCAGGATTTTAGGAAGGTTTTCTTTGCTCAGGTTAGATGTTCAAGGTTGCTGCAGTCGAACCATTATGATTCTGTAAGTTTTTATTTTAAACACATTTGGAAGAAGCTGGGTTTCACAGAAAGTCAGTGTTGTAGAAACGCCAGCAGAAAGATTAAAGTTGTTGATGCTATGGTAGTGAAAGAAATAAAAAAAGTCACGCGACCAAAAAGTAACCGATATTTTAAACTAGCTGGTGTTGAATTTGTACTAACAAGACTCTTTAATAGCATTTTTAATTAAAAAAATATGAAAGAACATTTAATACAATATTATTAAAAATATTTTTAAGATTATATACCTGAATATTCTAGTATGCCAAGACTTTTTTATATAAACAGTACAGCAAAGAATATACATATCTGCACATACATGCTTTTTTGTGAAAATTAACTTTTGCAATGCATTCAAACATTTCTATGCTGTACAAGAGTATTTAATCTTCTGTTAACCTTTTTCTCTGAAGAAAATGGTGGAATATAAACTGCATTTGACTTCATAATTGAAAATGACAGTTTATAATTGTATTGCTTGTAACTTGGATACAAAGGGATCTCACAAATTAGGAAGACTATTTATATAAGATACCAAGCTCCTATTGTCTGCAAATAATTATTTTATTCTTGTTTGTCCACCTGGCCTCATATGCAGTCCAGATCACATACATTATTTCTGCATCACTGAGACAGAATAAGATTAGAGTCTAATTCTTGTCCAGCTATTAAGATTTCACACTAATTTTAGATAACATAAGGAAGATTAGTTCACTTATCCTCAGAGTACTATGCATCTTCTTCAGCTATTGGAATGTGCGTTCTCTTGCTCTCTAAATGAATTGTTTACTAATTGCTAAACTGAATGAATTGCACTTTGTATCAATAGTAGTCTTCCTCCAGTGGAATGTACTGGGCACGAACACAATACAACTTTCTACAGAGATACCTCATGACTATTTTCCCCCCAGACTCCTGTATGATTATAGGGTTCACCAAGTTCTTACGCATTAATGCATATAGGAGCAATGTATAATAGTACGCATTAATTTCATACACAAATTCCAAAGCAGACTGTAAGCACCATAAATCTTGTTTCATTTTTGTTGTATGCCTGTTAAATAGAGAAAAAAATTGCCAAGAACTCAGAGGTTAATTCATCCTTTTGAATCAAACTAAATTGCTGAGTAGTCTGTAAAATCTCAAAGTAAAACAGACTGCCTGTTGAAACAGGAAAAAAATCTATTTAGATGCTTATGAAAACTCCTTACTCGTGAAAATCTGTTCTTCAGTCAAGAATTAGTCCTTCAAGTAAAGGAGATTATGCAAGCCCATTTTTCTCTAGCTGGCATGCTTACACAGGATTAAACAGTCCTATAGGGTTAGAAATAGGAATTTTTGAGTAGATGGAAATTTTTGAGAGTGACAGTCCTGAAAACCTTTTTTTAAATATTTTTATTTATTTTTACACAAACCAATACTAGGCCAAGTTTCTCATGCTATTTTCTCCTATGGACTTACACCTGAACATTAAGGAGCAAAAAAAAAAGTAGAACATCCTCAGTGGTTCAGGCTTTAACTTGCCTAATGACAGAAAAGTAGTTATGTTTTTTTACTGGAAACTGAAGTGAGGTCACAGTGCTTCAAAAAATGATTGTAAATAGATCCATTAGGATTTAAACTGGCTATCCGGAAACAAAGAAGTCTAGAACGTGTTCTCAGCTGTTCAGTTCTACTTTGTCAAACTCACTTAAAAAATAAAGCAACAAATTCAACTAACTGCCCATAGTAAGGAAATCCACAAGAGCAATGCAACTCCTGCTACATCTTTATTAAACACATATCTGGCAGAAACAATAAGGATACACAGACGAGACAACTAACCATTCTCAGGGACACAAAAAGATTCCAGGTGTCCCTATACTAACAGGTCTTCCAGTGTTAATAACTCATTTACTTAAATTTTTCCTTTTCCTTCTCATGAACCAGATCCAACTATATAGATTTCTACAGTTTCATGTATTATCCTTACTCTTTGGCTTTGGACTTGAAATTGTCTACAAAAATATTTAGAAACTGAAGCTTGTATAGATAGATACGCAAATGTAAAAATTAAGTAAATGTGATCAATATAATCTTTAAGGGAATGGAAGACCTTGCTAATCTAAAACAACCCACCTCCCTACCCATGCTCCCCCATGCCCCCCCAAGCTGCTTAAAAGGCACAAGGCTGCATTCATCATGATGATTAGCCGTCTCCAAGAGAAGACGTGAGCAAATAACTGCCATTCTGCTGGCAAATGGTGAGAAGCTGCCAGGGAATTCACCGTGACCAAGGAAAAGGGCTTAGAGCACATGACAAGGAGGACCTCTTGAGAGCTTGTGATACACACCAGCCATAGCCATTCTTAGCTCTTCTCTATAATATTACCACCATGGGGTTGGTGCATATGGCAGACGGTAGTTTCCTGATCAACTTCAGGAAGAGAAGATGGGTTGTAGGTCAGTGATTATCAATTTCATGTCAGTGCTCTTTATTTTGGCATACTACCCTTTATCCTGCTTTATTGATAAGACATCACAAATTTTGAGGATTTTACTTAAGAGTCAGTATTTAAAAGAAGAAAGGGGGTTTCAACTCACTATAACACAATAAATATCATACTTTTAACTAGCAATTAAAGAGGTATCTTAATGATTTTAAATCAATATACTCACCACTTTTTTAGCATCTATATTTTGTGACTCACTTGAATTCTGCTTTCCAAGGTTTTTCATGTAATTATGAACTTCTGAATCAAAACATTCAGCTCCATAAAATGCACTGCTCCAACCAGGACTACAGCTATGAAAGTCAGGTAGATTGGGAGACACAAGGTAGCTATTTCCAGCTATCTTTATTATGGTCTTTTCCTCTGGCTGTATATTTTCTTCTGTAAAGCTTGGACCAATATAACAGCCGTTGCTTTGTAAACATTGCCCCTTTTTTTCTATAGGGATAGTATTCTGCAGCCTCAATTCTTTTTTGAAATTATCCGAAGGTGACTCATCAAAATCCATTTCAGCTAATGATGTATTTATCATAGGCTCAGCCTTCACATCAAAGGTTGCTTCTCCTTCTCCTAAAAAGGGTGTATGGGGGGAAAAGAAATAATGGTCATGTGCTGTAATGCATGCTTTGTTGAACTTAAGCACTACACATACAAAATACAGCTATGAGACTAGCTATGCCCTCTAAAAGTAGTGTTAGATGCTTATTTTGGCTCTGTGCTTTTGTTTTCTCAACTACACATTGTAAAATGATAGAGGTTAAAGACATTTCAGAACTATTAAAGCTTTGGTCAATACATTTCTGAAAATTACAAAATATGTTCTGTGCATATACAAAGCATTTAAACAAAGCATAGTACAGAAGCTTTACAACAAAAGTTAAATATGTCAGACCTGTGCACACATTAGTAAAAAGCTTAGCTCTTGAGGTTTTTTCCATCCATAAGTCTTGAAGCTTTTACTCCATACATAGAGGGCCCCAAAGGGGACCCAGATGTTAAACTTTCTACTCCTACAGGACTCACTCCCTTGAGCTATGATGGGACTTCTTTGCAGTTGTAATGGCTACTACCAACCTTGAGGGACTGAGGCGACAGTCAAAGGTTGGTATGATGTTGACAGGAGCTTTTATGCCTGCCAGAAATCTCCCTTTTCACTTGAGCAGCCCTCCAGGGCTTAGATATGCCACCTTGGAGTCAAACGGACCTAAATTACTGGTGCAAAGAAATCACACACCCTATGGGAAAGTCTGGCTCTACATTTGCAATCATTCTGAGCCAAAAAGGAGAATTGTAACATAGAATGACAGCAGTCAAGTGCAAACTTACAAATTTATGTTTTGCCATAAAAGTTAACAATGTAGGGGTATAAGCTGTTCTGTAAAGAACACATGGTTTAACTTTGCTCAAAACAGAGAAGTAACAAAGTTTAAATGCTGAAACTTGGCTGAATTATCTTGAAAAAAAAATGAAATATTGATACAACAGCAACCAAATACAACCTGTCCATGAATACACCAAGCCTAGAAAGGGTAATTGTTTTGTTAAAATAATGGGATTTACCAGTCCCAGCTCAGTTTTGAGTTCAGTTACTGAAAGATGGAATATTTTGTAAACCTTCAACCACAAAGTATGCCAGGAAAAATGCATACAGGAGAAGTACAAATAAACAATCCACTAATATAACCTCAATGACTGCCCTGAAATGGTGTCCTGTACCCAAGTTTGTGATCAAAAGGCAAAACTATCTTGATTAACAAATCATTTGACCCACTGTTCATTTTGCTATATATCTTTAAAAAGGCACTTCAGTGGATAGAATAGGGAAGTGGAGGAATTCCTAGGAGAGAGGTAAAGACTATTCTTTTTTACCTGTTTGTGAAAACTCTTTTGATGAATAGTTAAAAATGCAAAATCCAAAAGCAATTCAGTTTCTAGATTTCTCTACAATTCTCTTCCCCAGAATATGTGAATGATTTTATTGACAATACTATTTTTTATTTTAATACATTTTATTTATTTTAATGCCTAATTTTGTTTTAATTCTGATAAGTGAACAAAGAAGGACCAGGTCTGTTGCACAGTCATCCTTTAATCAATCCTCAACTTCTTCAGTAACACCTAAGGAGTCATAAGCATTTTCTAAGCTCTCCTCTCTGCCTATGTTGCATGGAGCTGACTCAGTATGACTGTCCCCCTTCCCTCTCCCTACTTTAAAGCATGCCACCAGAACATCTACTAGATGAACACAAGAAAACCACATGTAGCAGTTAAGATTTTGGGAGTTTTTCAGCAGACACAGCTGTGTAAATAAAACTAAGTAAAAGTAAATGAAACAGGCATCCCCCTCAATGACATTCCGTCATATGTAAGCTTCATATAAAAGACAACAGGTCCCCAAGGCATTGATAATGTTCAGATTCACTGATAATGTTCATAAGTGCTAAGGTGAGTGTTTTCCTGAAGACACACTCAAAGTGCTAATCTCTCAAAACTTGTGTCATTGATAGATTCCTAGCACACACAAAGATCTAGAAACACGAAGTCCCTTCTCACCCTCACTGCTTGCCAAGCTATCAGATTTCTTCAGATCTTGGAATACCATGCCACACTTTGAATCATTTGCCTCAGTTATGCTGAAAATACAAGAAGATTAGGAAAAATTAATGTTTCATATGCTTTTATATCAGTAAAATGAGATCTTACAAATGACTCTACCATGTATGTGAAGGGTTTCATAGCATTTATCTACCTCCTGAAGTTTGCATGTTCAGCTTCAGTTGTTATTTTACATGAAAAAAATGTTCAAATGGACATTAAAGAACACTGAGTAAAAGGCAGAGATTTTCCTTTACAGTATTTGGCAAAATTCCATCAAAAGTATCAGAACACATACAAACAGAAGGCATAACTCCAGGCATACCTTAGACTGCAAATTACTGTAACAGGTTTTTCACTCAGGATTCAACCTCTGAATAACAGTCTGACTCTAAGTCATCCCTAATAAGAATAATCATAATTTTAAATCAAAGAAGGTAACAATTAAAACCTGCTATATTCTTTGTCTAAAGAATGTTAAGTAAGCAGTGTCTCAGAGATATTCTGAGGCAGTTCTTGCCAGTGATCTAAAAGCTAGACCTGTATTTTTATACTGGATAATAAACGATTATTTCCTTTTCACTCCTGCTTTCAAAAACTTTGCTTTGTAACAAAAGTTCATATAGAGGATGACCTCTTCATATATCTCAGTAATTCAGCTGCAACAGCTCAAGTTTCTCATACCATAACATTCAACTCTGGGGAATTAAAAGCCTAACCTCCAACCAGTTTTCAATGGCTCCTTAAAAATCCCAACCCAAATGGGAAATAGGCCAGCATGTCAGGGTCTGATATCTGGAGGTCGTAGTCTATTCTCTCTGAAACTTGCTGTAGGGATAATACATCTTTTCACACTGGAGTTTTTCTAGGTCATATCTATCAAGCTTCTTTGTCAAAGCTTCCAATTTGTAGTTCCAGACCACGACAGATAAAGAAAACACACACAACTTCCACATATAAATTGATTACTGTTTACAATAGCTTTCAGTAAGAAATTTTTATAAGTATGTTGCATTTGGAGGCTGCAATAAAACACAAATGCTATTTATTATTTTTCAAGTAAATATGTCATTGAAGATGAAATAGTAAAAATGAGAAACCAAGCTGGTGTTTTCTCACTTAACAGGCTCTTACAAAAGATTGCCAGGAAGAACATTGAGTCAAACTAAATCAGTTAAGTAAAACATTTCTAGCAAAGCTAAATTAATTTTCTTGTTCTTAGGCGTGAATAGAACAAAAGGATGTATAAAAAACTCAACTTAAACAGAATAAACAAACTGAACAGTAAGAACAATATATTTCACTTCTGATTGAACAGCCTCTTTCTAACAAGACTATGAAGCTCTCCATCAATGGTTGAAAACAGTATTGATCAGAATTAGGTCTCCATAATTCAGCTATCATAAGACGGAGTTACAGAGAAGCTTAATAGAAAATATTTTCTGCTAAGCCATTAAGCACTCTTTGCTATGGGGAAGGCCATGAAGTATCTAATAGACTGGGAAATTAACAGTTGGCAGGAAACTAGTAAAGATACCTGAAGAGAAGCAGCATATCCTTTCCTGCTTCTAGGAAGTAGGGAGGAAAGCATTATATTGAACTGTAAGAAGGAAAATGTTCAAAATACCTACCGTAAATGTGCAGGTCTTTCTCCATTTACTACCTGATAGAGATTCTCCAGTAATTTTTCATCCCAGTAGAGGTCACAAAACTTCTCACAAATTGCATCAGAGAACATACCAAACTTAATCTCCTTTAAGTTTAAAATGAAGTTACCTTGTTTAAAAAAAGAAAAATGAAACAAAAAAAAAAAGAGAGAAAAAATACATTACTAACAATATTCTTACACATCAATGATAAGAATATACAGAAGAAAATGTACATACCCATATCAAAAACTTCAACTCCGTTCTCTAGATAGCCATCAAATGCAAACTCATCTTGTATAAGATGAACCACTTTTTGTAGTAAAGTGTCACTTGTGCTGTTCTGCTGGGGCAGGACTTCCACATCAAAGAGATGAGAATTGTCTTGATACACTGAGGTACATGGTGTGTGTTCTTGTTCAGTGAAAATATTGTCTACACTGGTAGCACACCCAATTTCTTGGCAGTTGGTTTGAATAACTGGGTTGCTTTTGCCAAACTTGTTCTGTGTACTAGTATTCTCACAGTTTTGCACTTTGTAAAGGGAGGCGGCATTTTCTGCTTGTGTGCTCATTTTATAACTTGCAATAGTACTTGAAAGTAGCACCGGCAAACTGGGATAGCAATCATAAGCAATTCTTGAACGAAGAGGTTTATTTGGTATTTGCTCTGATACAGCTAAATGTACTGGCACAAATGTCAAAACTCTTTTCTCTGAGTCCTGTTTGAGAATGATGTTATTTATATGAAGAAAATTAGAAGATGTAGGGCAAGCTAAGGAGTTTGAAGGAACTTTAGATAAAATGCTCTTTTCCTGTAGAATATGTGAGGAATCAGATGGTGATGGTAACGTAACTATAGAAGTAAATGCATTGTCTGACTTTTGCTCTTCTGAAGATATCTGGGATGAGTGACCTGGAACTTGTAAATCACACTCAGGTATTTCAGGTGCAGTTTCAACAACATCTGTGTCCTCAGTACCGTAGCTTTTAGAGTCTTCTATATATCCTGATCTGTTACGGTCAAAGTGTTTTTCTTTTCTTGTTTCTTTCTTGAATTGCTCAGAAACTGGTGTGTGAACCTCTCTGAAAAGAAGCAAAGAATTTTTTTGAGGACAATTCCAGTAGATTTAACAATGAAGTCTTAAGTTTAACTTATTCTGGTTTAGGATATACTAACTTTGTTATATTTGCGTTTTGTTGCAGAATAATAGGCTTAAAGTGAGTTGCAGGAGAGGTGAATGCAACAGGTAATGTAGCTTTCTCACAATTTAGAGAAATCTGGCATGGTACTGGTCCTTTAACTGCTACAAGTTTACTTTCACTGGTAATAGGCACAAATCCTAAAAACAAAATGACAGAAAGATGAACGATATGTAAAATATAAATGCAAGGTAAATAACAATAAATTTAGATAGAAAAAATAATTGTATACCTGACTGGAAAAATCTTACATGGAGAACTGATCTAGGGAATATTAAAACAAAGTAAACATGTCAAAGAGTCAGACTGCTTACCTGGCCTTGACTCTGAAGGGTCCACTTCATGACTTTCATTTTTAAATTCAAAAGCAACATGATCTTGAGAAGAGATTACTTCTTCCTCAACAGCCTAACAATAAAAATTAAACTCAAAACTGAATTTATTAGCATTTTCTTTTTTTAAATTCTGCTCAGCACATTACTTAAAAAAAAAACAACCCCATATAAACCTACAGTTTTAGGATTTTCAATTTCTGTAATCTGCAAAGCAGCAACCTAGTCATGCCGAGGTGGAGAATTAAAACAAATGACACAAAACTCTAAGGACTGGTAGAACTGTTTCAAATCAGAACTTTTAGGTAATCAAAGTTTTGAACAAAGTCGGTTCCATGGATTGACTGAACGCTGTGTCAATTACATATTAATGTCTTCCATTCTGATAAGAGGGGTGGTAAATGAAAGAAGGATTATGAAATTAAGTCACTGGTTCTTCTTATTTCTGAGCTCTCACCCATGCAGATTGTGGAGTCAGGGCACCAAAATCTGGGGAGTGACCACTCCAACAGCAAGAACTAGAAAAAAGCCATACTTAAAGACTACTTGAAAATTAAAAAAAAAAAAAAAAAAAAAAAGAGAGAACAAATTTAACTATACTTGCAGGGGCCAAAAATCCTACTGGAATACAATTTACAGAATTAATTGAAAAAACGTAGAGAATTAAAAAAGGTGGCACTCTTACCTTAAAGATGGATTTATTCAACAATGCCAAAATATTTTTGCTGTTTATACCTTGTTCAAGTAGGTAACGATTGCATGTCTAAAGAAAAAAAAAAAACCCACCACATAATTTTCAGTCAGTAAATAAGTTTTCGATCAAATGAGGTATCCTTGGACAAAGACAAAGTCAAGATAGTCAGTTAGAAGTAATCTAAGTTTAGGAAGTCTTATGAACCTATTCCGAGTACCTTATTGACAATTTCAATATAAATTAAAAACACACCCCCCTCTGTCCCTAGGGAGGTAACTTTAAAAACAAACTCCAAAGTGACTGGTTATCATATAATTAGATATCAGGCTATTACAAAAAATAAATTAATATTTTGATATTCAAATCACTAAAATGAGACTTTAGACACAACTGAATTTCACATAAAATTGCTTAAATCTAGTAACCTTAATTGCATCAGCTAGAGAAGGTCTTTCTTCAGGGTTTCTTCTTGCCATATCCAGAAGAAGTTTTTTTAATTTTCTTGGCAATGCTAGTTTGTGACTTGGTGGAACACTGTATTTTGCAGCCATCCACAGAACTGCAGCAACACCATAAACGCACACCTATTGGTATAATGTAAGAGACCGGAAAGATGTAAACAGACCAAAACAAGCTTCCACTTCAAAACCAATTCCAGCAAATTATCCAAAAATTCCCCTCATTCCCTGCAAAAAAAAAAAATGACTAGAGCTTCCAAAGTACAGATCACATTTGGCTTTTGAAGATGCTGATGAAAATCCCAGCCCATTTAAAAAAACAGCTGTTATGTATGCAGGGCCAAGAATAGTAGCTAATTTTCTACTGTTGGAACAACAGACATAATTTGTCTTATACTTTGTCTAGGAAAATTATTTGGGAAAAAAGTGGTTTTAGAACCATTTTGAAGAATTCCTTTCTCATGTAAAAACTTAGATTGCTGCAAGCCTTAGAGTCCTGTACAACCTGGTCAGCTGCAATTTACTTAAAGAAGGTCATGATAATTCAGGAAGTAAATGGCACACGGTAATTACAAGCTAGCCAGTACAAGTAATATTTTACAGAGAAGATTACACCTATCAGAAGAACGAGGTACTGTATATTTATTTTAGCAATTATTGTGCTACCTGCAGCTAGACCAATTGAAGTTGCCATGAGGGACCTTGAAAAGTACTTGATCTTCACAAGCTTTCTTGTTTTATTTGAAGATTTATAATTTTCAGACAGAGCCAGATTTAGTCTACTTAATGCTTAGTTTACATATGTTAGCATGTACTACAAATGCAATTTTGACAAAGTTAAAGCACCATGCTTCTTCACATTGCCTCCGAAAAATATTAAAAAGGTTCAAGGGACAGAAACCTAAACACAGTACTAAATAATATGGTCCTATAAAACAATGTTTTCTAGCACTCTTTTGAGCAAAGTGAATAGCAATGAACACAACGTAACAAGGAAGTTCGCTATAAAGAAAATAACCTGTGAACCATTTGAACTGTTGAACAGTTATTGTGACTGGCACTACAGAGTCTTGATTCCCACACCGTAATTCTAACTAAATGTTCATAACAACCAAAAAGTTACACAAATATCAGGAAAAAGTCAAAAATCCAGGTCAGCTTATTCTATATATAAATGTAGAAAAACAAGGAGAAAAGACTACTTCAGATTTTCTAAAGAAAAAGAATAAAGCATAAAGACTTTAGGATTATTAATTTCTACTGTATGGTGGAAATGCTGTATTATATTTCAGGGTTAGTTTAAGCTTCTGAAGCCTTTGAAAAACCTGCACATTGGATCAAAGCAGTTTAAGAAGAAAGAGCAACTTTAAAGAAGAAGATATATAAACATTTTCTAGTTACAGATAATTTTACAGAAAGTCAAACTCTGTCTTTAATAGATTTTTAATGAAGGTTTTTTTTTCTGATTCATGACTATTAGGCCTAATTTTAAGGAACTCATGTGGTACAAGGTACATATTAGCTAACCTCTTTTCGTGTTGCATAATAGAAAGGTACCACAAATTCTGTTTTCCCGACTCTTAAAATTACTGTGGTATAGTTTGCAATTCAGATGCAGTTGCAGTGGAGACAAATACTCACCTGCTATTTATTAACATTTTTATCATCTTTGGTCTGAGAGGTCCTTATGGCTTATACTTATAGCAAAAAGCTCTAGGAAAACTGTATTGTAAGACATAATTCATAGTGTTCCCATAGTAAAAATATTCTGATAGTGTTTTTTTATCCAATCTTCCAAATGAGATTAATGTTTGGGCTTTAGCCTAGACAATCCAAAATATTGATCTTAGTGTGACGTCCAGAACATCAAAACCTGACTTCAAAGTCTGTCTTATTGCTAACAAACTGAAAATAATTAAGCCTTACGGAAAACTATTGAATAACAGATTTTTGGCAGTTACTCCAACAATTTTGGAAGGCAAAATTATTTTTTAGAAGCAACTAATTTTATGGAAGATCAATATATAAAAAACCACAGGTAACCAAGAAATATTGGGAGAAATGAGAAATATTATCAGAATCTTAGAAGAGTTTAGCCTTCTTCTTCAAGCAGCAGAGGGATACAACTGTCCTTTGATAAAATGCATAGCAACCTACATAACCTACCACATTACCTTCTCAGTATCCACATCCTCTTCTTCAATTTCAGGAGCTAAATAAAATATATCGCAAGATTCTAAATGAGAAAAGAAACCAGAAACAAAAGGTAAGGTATTTTCTTTCTTCTCCGCTCCCCTCCAAAAGAAATAAAAGCAGAGCACGCAATGTATTAGTTCACCTTCAGCTTTTGAAGCAGCAAAGAGGATACTTCCATGGCAATCAATCAGCACAGAGTCCAGACATAAGACTACTGCAAAACAAGCCACAAAAGGGCAAGGCATAATAAATATCTGTGCTTGTGAATATTTGACACTAATAAAAATAAATTAAAAAATAATAAAAAAATTTGCAATGTCAGCAATTACCCTACGATAAATGATGCTTTAAATAACATTAAAGCTAGAACAGAGACGACCCAATAAAGAGACAGGAGATGCATAATCACCCAAAGCAATTCCTGCAGAACAAAGACAAGAAAGTAAACCAAAATGGGATCACAAGAAATAAAACGGCTTAGAATACCAGAAGTTTATTCTCTTTAAACCCAGCATTGAAAAGGAAGGCCGAGAAATGAACAAAACAAAAAAAGAAATATGACAGCTAGATGTACTCTAGTCTTCTCTTGTGAGACCAATAAAAGATAGTAAACTTATCTTGAGCATTTAATCTTTCCTCTCTTCCCTCCTCCAACCCCACCAAAATACAGCATCATTATGTAGAGAGAGCTGAGACATATGTGGCCAGATCCAGAATTCCTCTAAGTGGGATAGGATACGGAGTCCAGTTTTGCACAAATAGTTATAATCACACACACTCTCCCAGTGAAGAAGTGTTACGTAGATCGGTATTCACAAGGCCCTGAAATTTTCCATAGTTAAAAAGAAATAACAGACTTCTAAAACTATTTTAAATGATCTGAGGTCTTCAGGAACTTAACATTAAGGTCATAAGATCATGTTATATAAATTGAATGATGACAAACTTGTGGTAAGACTGTGTCTATCTGTTTGATATCTTCAAAGCACACTGTAATTTAAGATGTTTCAATACAATTAAATACAATTAATCAATTTAAGATGTTTCAAATTGCTAGCCAATTGGCTAGCAATGTAGTCCTGCCTTTGTAGACTACTATCAAATAGGCTGTTTTCTTAATAAAAAGAGTACTAAGAGAATAGATTCTTACAGTAAATTAAATAAGAGGTTAAAACATTAAATGTATTAATTATTAAATAAAATGTTAAAGAGGTGTAAAACAAATATTAATTTATTATTAAATAATAAATTGAAGAGTTCTAAGAAAGGAAAATAAAGTAAGAAAAAAGGAAATCATCCTTTTGCTTTTGTAGTTACCTGTACAAAACACATCTAAAGACATTAAATTGTTCACCACGCTTAACGTAAATAAAGGCTTGCCTACTACTTTCAATAATATTTAAGCTGGACCTGAATGATGTGTTTTGAAAAGCAAAGGCTTCCCGAACAGGAACCTTTACTAGTTATTTCTGCAGAGGCAGCTCCCCTGAGAACTCTTCATGCTCACTATCTTTGCTTTTCAAGTGTTAACGCCTGTGGCTCTGAATTGGCACAGTTCACGCAAACCAGATCTCAACGAGTTCAGTAAAACATGAGAATTCTCACCTGGGTTCTCTAAAGTGCCCGTGAACAACATGTAAGCAACATCCTCTGATAAGAGGAGAAGAAATAAGTAAAGTTTCAATGGAGGGTACAAACAACTTTTGTAGCAGGATTGAATTAAAAAATACATGAAGAGGCTAGCTTTGGGGTCTGTTTTCTTACCCACATAGTTCCTGCTTAGGATAATGAAAAAAGTGTAATCAAGGAAGGATTTGAAGGAAAAGGCTGTCTAAGTGAGCATGTAATTAATAATCCAGCTTGTTCCACATTTCATATATTTAACTATGACTCATCAGCTACCAATCCTACTCTACCAGTGTTAAGACAAAGGATATTTTAGCAAACACTTTATATGATATCAGCCTCACCTTTCATAAGTTACTATTATTCAAAAACAATGCTGAGAGAATTTTATGTGTATGTGTGGGCACTGAAGTACCACTGCACCACTGTAAGTCATTCCACAATGCACAATTACTCCCAGAACAGGCAGAGAATCCTCTTGCAGAAATATTCTAAATCTGAAAAGAATATTCAACTTCAAGGTAGCATTATTTGTCAAATATGGAATTCTAAGTAAGGTGCCTTCCATTTAGTGGTTTGTATCATTATGTTCACTTTTACAGGCTACATAAGGTTCAGATCACAACTCAGTCTTTAGTATTTTGAAGACTTATGCATTCTGGGTACATGTAAGTACAGTAACAGAGGCTGGCTAGGTATATTAAATTAGAATCTGAGCCATTATGTGCAGTTATCTGAAACCTTCACAAACATTAGGAACATGCTATGAGGCTGAAATAATCCTTCTGTTGCAAAGTATATCAAACGCTTAGTTTTAAGGGTAACATTGCTTAAAGTGCTCAGAAACTCCATTTATGGCCAATTTCCTTTTTAACAGTTTTATATCATAAAAGATAAAATAGCTGAAGTTGAAACCAAAGAGATGCAGTAAGTTTTCTGTACCTTACTATCCAATTGTTTATATTCAGTTACAGACTTCAAACATCCCTGTCCAAACCCTCAAAAGCAGGCTTTTTAAATCACGAAAAAGGAAAGGCAGGGTGGTGGTGGTGGTAACCTCTGCTCTGTTTATCAGAACTGCTACAGATTTATTATTAGTATAAGCTAAACCAACATTCAGAATGCCTATGGAAATTTAGGATGGTCTTCTCCGAAGTTACATACAACACATTCCAATTCTGTCAAAGGACAGTTCCCCATTCCTCTCTCAGAAGTTGATTTCTGATAATTCTTCTATAAACTGAAGCATAGGGAATGTGGAGGGAGTAATGTCATGACAAGACCCTGGGCGCTTTAAACTGACAAAGCTCTGTATTTTCAAAAATACGTCAGGAATCATTTGTCATAAAGAAATCCAGGCAAGAGAGGAGATTTTATGTTTACATATGTATAAAATTTATTTCCTCCTACTTTCAAGATACAAGTCAAGATACAAGTGACTTTTCTTAAAAGTCACAGAAAGTTTCACCGTCCCCAAAATGTCTAAATGCAAAATTTGTTTCACTGTTTGAAGTCATAAAGATTTGTTTCCCCTGCAAAAGCCATCAAAACTTGGAAGAGAAAAGAATACATTCTTCTATATATGGAAGAAAACTCCAAATTGTGTAAAAATTCTAAGTCACAATTTAAGAGAGTGAAGTTAGAAATATTGCCTATTCACACAAAATGGAAGTCGAGATATTTTGCATCAACAGAATAAAGAAAACATTAATACAGTGAACATAAATAACTAAGCAAATATTTTAAGATAATTAACACTGTACCTGGATAATCTATGCAAGTCTGTAGAGTACATAAACACTCGTGACATAGTGCCCAGAGTTCATAGTCTTTCAAAGGTTTACCATACCAGGACAACAGGAGTTTTAGAGAGATCCACTGAAAAAAAGAGTGAGGACGCAGAAAGTTATTAAAAATTATGACAAAAAATGTTTACTGATGCAATGAAAAAGTAGATCCTAATATACAACGCACTCACCTAAAAAGCATTAAGAAAAGGTATTTATTGCACTTATCAGTAATGAACTAATAATACTGCTTATTGAAAAAGCATTGCACAGTTAGCTGTATAGAGGAACCAGTAGTTTCTTAATTGCATAACAAAAGTATAATTCAAGTGAGATTTCAGCAAGAATAGAAGTGTTTCAGAAAAAGTGAGCTGTTTGGAAGCTCTTTCTTATCATACTAAGGAAAGACTTTTAGAATGTCAAAGAGGACACATAATTATAGGGACATCACCTAGACTTAAAACATAAAAATCCAAATGATCACCACCAACAAAAAAAATCCCACATTCAAATCCTGATTTACCCTGACAGTTGCATTACAAATCTTACCTTAAAGATTTCATCAACATTTCGTGTTCTTCTGTGATAGACATTAACAATATTGACAGAATTAATGACAGGTTTATTTGAAGTCCAAGCACGTTGCTCTGTTTTTAATTACTGGTTGCTCAATTTGTAGTAACACCATTTGTTTTTCTGGCTATCAATTTAGCTTTTGATACCTGGCATAATACCTTAATGTGACAAAGATACTGCTCCATGGAAACTTACTGTTCTTCAGAGAATCCATGTTTTACGTTTTGCGATTTTTTTTTTTTGGGTGAATATAAGAACTTGACATTGATAGTACTGCACAGACACCTTCCCGATCAAGCTGTGCTAATAGAAGAGCTTATCACTACCAGTGGCTCTTGACATCAGCTGGACTTTATGATCTCCATTCATCTACCAAAGGAACAGTAAAAAATTGTAGGTAGAAACCTCAGACCCATCCAACTATTTTAAAGAACAACACAGCACATTTTCTGTTGCATATGCAGCCCTAAGATAGTAAAGTATCTCTAAATGTCAACTTTAGGCTATGTTGGGAAAAGAACTACCAGAAGCAATTCAGGATTAACTCTGGAAAAAACCCAAAACAAAACTGGAGCACAGGAGACAAACAAAAATTAAAACCTCTGAAATCTTCAGTTTTTTTTTTTTACAGACACCTTTATATCCCAATCAATGTTTGTAAAATCGAAATAGACTAAAGGTCTCACACACACACAATGGTAGTACATCATTACGTTTGGCAAATCAGTCTCTGCACTGTCATTTACTGCAGTCAATTTTTCATGATCCTGACTATGAAACACCCTTCAGTGAGGCACTATTTGGATTTTATCATGAAGTATTTAATGAACAGACTACTGCGTTAACTTTCATCAAGATCAACGAAAAGAAACAGCTTCCCTGTGATCTATGGGGAGAAGAAAAAGAACCACATTAATTTCTGTAGCTGAAACTTTGTTGATAATTAATTTTTACCAGAAGACCTTCTCAAGGAACATAATACTTTGGGCTCGTACTGTTTAAATATTCCTTGAAGGTGAACCAGATAAACTATAAATTTTTAACAAAATGTGCCAGCAAACACACCTTTTGATTTACTTAAAATGTTTTATATTCTGCCTATCTCCAACACACATAAAAATGAATTTGGTGCTTTTATTCTCTTATCCTCCATTGTGGCACATCACAAAAATTAGTAACTTCAGCATAGACAGATTTGAAGCCAGGTAATAAGGTTAAGCTTCATTCTCAAATTTTGCTATCACTAGTATCCTGGAGTGCAAAATTCTTACATCAATGTGTTCCTTCATTATATCTAGAAAAGTAAGCTCTTGAACTGTCTGATAAAAAAACTTCAGTTACACAGCAGGAAGGAAGAGGTCAGATAGTCAAAAGAATGAATTAGTCTAGAGAACATGCAAAATAGAGCTTCATACTGTCGGCTGATTACTATCCCTGATCAATGCCGCATTCCCCCCTCCATAGCATCCTGGTTCTCACATGATGTTTTTTGCTCACAGGCACTTTACAATGAAAGAAGCAGCCAAATCTTCAAATTCACCCTGCACAGCTGACACGAATGGAGAGAAATCAAAAGAGAAATTCCACAGACTGGAACATTAAGAAGGTTTTGGGAATATTTTTGTAATAAGTACACACCACTGCCACATGTTTCTCTGTAAGAGAATCCCTCCTCTTGAAGTTTATGTCCCTAGAGGCTCTAAAAGCTGCAGCAGAGAAAGACGGACTTCCTCTATCGCATATACAAATCACTCTCACTTCAGGAGAAGGTGATGAATGGCTAGCAAGGGGAAGAAGAATCTCTCACTAAACTGGAGGCTGAAGTTAGTTGTACAGCAGAAAGCTGAAAAGTATTTCTCATCACTTCGGGGATATCCAAGCTCTCTAGAGGAAGAAAGAGATGACAGAAAGAGATTTAAGCACAGCAGGAAAATAGGAATAAACCCTAAGAGCAGCAGCAAAAGTTTATAAGAAAGGAGAAAGTGTCAATTATAGAAACAAAATAGAGGATGAAAAGGCACCAGAGACTGAAATTCTGTTTCAGAAGAAAAAAGGATGTAGGAAAAGCAAATCTTAGCAGAAGTGAGAATCACTGCCATCCACAGGATAGCCAAATTAACCTGAGTCAGGAAAAAAAAAGGATGCAGTCTGGTTACTGATTGGTTAACTTTATTTAAATGTATACCCTCATTGTTTCTCTCTGGCAAGCATCCTAAAGAAAGATTAAACTTCAAATATTAATATTGCTAGCTTGTATTCATATGCTAGTTGTTCTCCTGTGATACTGACTGCATTGCTATTGTCTCTTACAATAATTCAAGTCTCTCCCCATCTTGACCATATCAAAAGATTATTTTTATTCCTGAAAAAAAAAAATACCCGAGAAGGTCATTCTTCTAGTGTCCTAATTATTCCAAATGCTGACCTTCCTATACCAGAAAAAGAGAATTCTGGAAGACTTAATCTGAAGACTGAGGGTTCAGACCTGCTGGGGACTTGTCCTTCTAACATCTTGTAAAAGTTATCTGATATAGTGAAGGTACATTATAAGGCAAGTTTCATCACACATTTATATCTGTGATGAAAAACACATGCAGTCTGGTTAAAATAGTTTCCAAAGGAAAAACAATACACTTCTCAACCTAACATTATAAGGCACTTTTTATTTAAGCCTCAAAGCAGGTATTTAATGCAATGCACATTCGACTTCCACTGAACCTGTTTATGTTTTGGTAAACATTTAAGTGTAAAAATCCCTTATTTAGGTATCTGTCTCATCTGGTTTGTTTTGTTTTTTAACATGTAAGTCTCTGATTCATGGCTGTTACTATTTCCTACATCTTCAAAAAAACCCCACTCAACCACCAAAAAAAAAAAAAAATCTGAAGTGCTGGAAAACATATGATTAAAATTTTTAGTCAAACCTTCTGTAGCATGCGTTATTTCTTAACTATCTATTCAGATATTTTAGCAAAGCAAGCTCAAGACAACTGTTCAGCATCCATAAGGTCTCAAGTCCACTTCATTTAAAGCATTAACAACACTGATATAAAACATTTATTAATATATTATCACCCGTGAAATTGCACCAAAGAGCAAACAAAATTATAATCCAGTGCCGTTTCCTGAAATTTTTTCTCCATGTTCTAAACCAGACCTTTTCATAACAGAAATTATATAACCCAGTTTTTAAAATAAGAAAATGTTTTTCACAGCACAGAAATTTTGACAGAAAATACGAAAAAGCCACATGACTGATTATTGCCTACAGCTACATACTGGTGACATTTTGTTTTATGCCAAAAAGATTGCATTTTAAACCTCACTTGTTGAAAAAGTGATGTTTTTTCTTCAGTGCTGCAAAGATTATTTAACAGATGTTTTATTTCATTGTTGGTACCAGAATTGTAAAACCAAACTTTTCAAAGCATTCAGACTATGCCAACGTACTACATTTTATGAACATAATGCTGGCATATTTTAAACAGCCAAAGCAAGCAAGATTTTCATTATTCTTTTCTTAATAAGTACTATTTTGGGAATAGACAACTTTTCTTTCCTTCACATGTTATTTCCCCAGTGTTCAAGTGTCATTCTCTAGCTACATGGCTATTCACTTCTCTCATGCTTGACTGGGTATGAATGACCAACAGAAAACAAATGTGTATATGCCAGGTTCCTGTTAACCCTTCCCATGTAAAGGCCATAGCATTTCAATCACAGAGAAACATTTAAAAGCATTAGAGATGAGACACACCTGATTGGAATGAAATTGGTTAGAGAAATAAAAGATCCCCACTCAAACTTGAAGTGAAAAATATTTATTTATGGCATGCAAAACTATAAAAATTACTAGGAAAACCCTCACAAGATACATTGCAGTAGCCAGACAAAAGCAAGCAAGTATTTTTAGTAATGCTTACTAGCAGTAAAGCACACAACATTAAGAAGCAGTGTTGGGGTATTAGAAAAATATTGTCCACTGGAGAAGTATTATTGACAGGTAAGAAAAACTGTCTGTTCTCCAGAGTAGACAAGGTTGATCTTCAACCGGATGGGACTACTATTGCACTTTCTCTACAGGACAAGAAATATTTAAAGAAATGCTAGAGATACTATTCTAAAAGCTCTATTTGCTGCAATCATGCTTATCTGTTATGAAAACTAGTGAAAGAGCAGCACTGTAAGTCTTCTGAGGTGTTTTCCATTTAGCCCAGAAGATAGAAATCACATTAGTTGGGGCTTCACACTTTATGTGCCTTTGCAGTAAATGAACAAACTCTCAGACTCAAGTTTTAGCTTCTTTAAAAAAAAAAAAAATCAAACATTTCTAGGTATTTGATAAAATTCTGGCACAAAGAAATGCAAGGGAACTTGAAAGTGTACAGAGACATCAGTTGTAACTTTTTTACGTAGGGATAGCACAGCAGAGCTTTATTTTTGCAATTGTCAGGAGGTAAGACAGAAGCAGAAACTGCTGTTTCAGAAGCCTGAGGAATAAAATCTGTTTTCCAGAAGAGGAAGAAGAAGCTGAAAACATTAAAAAACCCCCCAACAAACCCCTCTCTAAGACAACTTATAATAGAGTCTGCCTCACAGTTCAATGACTACTGAAAATTAATGACCATCCTTCAGAAAACAAACAAATTACTAGGCTAGCAGCTCAGCATTTCAAGAAATAGACAACCATTTCAGAAACCTAGGTGTTGCTCACAGATGTTGATATATTTAAATGCTTTTTTCTCCCTACAGCAGTTAAATAATCAAAGAGTTTTTTGGTTGGTTTGAGTTTTTTTGATTTTTTTTGCTTTGTTTTGTTTGGGTGGTGTTTTGTTTGTTTGTTGTTGTTTTTGTTTTTTTTTTTTTGTTTTGGTTTTGCTTTTTTTTTTAAGACCAACTTAGGATTTTAACAAGCTCTAAAGAGCATAATATTTTATGTTGCAGAACCTGAACATTTGCTGGAATTGATTATTAAAAAAAGAATATAGAGCATGAGTCTATCAAACCTTTCTTCTACTGAAAACACAGCTATAAAACTCTGGTTTCATAGAAAACCACCACCCTGCTGTCTTCATTTCAGCTCATATGTATTACGACACTGCTTATTAGGGCAACTGGAATAATAGTTACCTTTTCTAATGTGATTGTCCTGTGAATTCAGTGGGAGCAGGATAATCTCACTTCTACTAATAGCCTACCTATTTGGAAGAACAAAATTCTGTCCAGGCTGAAAGAACACTTGATTTAAATTGATGATGAAATATTTAAAGAAAAAGAGGATTTCAGAAGAATGGCAGAATGGTTTACTTTTCTGTGTGCCAATCTCAAGTGCTGTTGCAGGAAAAGCAAACAGGACTTTTGTTACAGCTTTTAAATCGTGCAAGAATTTTGGGAAACTATAATTCTGTGGAAGACTATTTTCTTGAAAGTATCTTCATGTACCCACACTTAAACTGTTGTCCTGCTAATCCAGTCAGGACAGAATACAGGTTTTATTTCAACAGGTTTTTTCCTCCTTAAAGAAGAACCACTATCAATACACTCAATTTATGTTCTTAAGTGATGGCAGCTTATTCACCACACTTCTCTAGTTAACACAGAGGCTTAAGTGAGCCCAATTCCACCTCAAGGCAAGCGACTTAAGTGTGGTACCTTCATTTCTTGGAAAGAAAAAACACCCAAACCAACCAAACAAAAAAACCTCACAAAAACCCAACAAACCGGCTACAGTGGTTTTATAGTGGTCTGATGGCCTTATCTTAGCCATTCTCTCCATGACAAATAACATGCAAATTAATTCCTACGTTTATACAGTTTAGCATAAAAAAAAAAACAACCCTCCACTCAGAAAAAAGACATTTGCAGATAAGATAAAAGACAGTTGTTTCTGTTGCTTGAATACTACGATATATCTAGATTTCTCTATACTAACAAGCCTTCTCACAAGAAGTCAGTGACTAAAATTGCTATGATCCTTGTTAGAAATACAAGCACATCTACTAAATGAAGCAGGTTCATGTAAATCCAGAGTAACAAATGACATAACAAAAGCAGAAGACTGGAATGGTTATAAATCTGATTGTTACTTTGCACTCTCTTCTGAATATGTAAGGTTGCATAGTCCAGAGCAGGAAGGGGGCGGGGAGGAAGGATGTGTCTACAATAAATGGATCTTCTCCCAGAGTCTGAAGAATGAACCTGCAGAATTTAAAACCTAAACTAAATAAAGGACTCTATATGCACAAATGAGTAAGTCCCTCAGACAGCAAAACCATGCCATGTTGTATTCATCCATATTTACTATCCTCCTGCGCTATGAATTTACTAAGTGCACGTTACTGAGGGGAGAAGAGACAGGAAAGGGAAAAAAGCAGTTAGAACAGAATCTTCAATGTTGCATTAATTTTTTTAGCTATGATGAACCAAAGGATCTTTACACACTTGACAGTCCTAGGTTACTACTCCAGTGGAGGTGTTTGGGCAAGGTGAAAAGAGGGATGGATGCAGACTGAAAATAATCCTAGATGCCACTGCATGGGATGGCTGGAAGACTGGCTATTAGGCAAGGAGAACAAGGCTAAGTTGTCAGTAGACAAGTAAGGAAAAAAACCAACATCTTCACCTACGCATGATTTCTGGGAATGAAATGTGTGAAGTTTGTGCTGCTTATTTTTATCAAGTCACAGCAAGGCTGGAGAAACATCGGCTATCCTGCATTTTTAGCCAGAAGCTCTCCTATCACATGGGTTGTTTACATCTCTTTGAGTGTGGCATAAGAGAAAACCATCTAGTCAGAGACCAAACTTGTCCACCCTGAAAATATGTAATTTGAGCAGAGAAGAGACCATACTACACTATCTATTAACAAATTCTAGTAGACCAATATCAGCTCTCCCTCTTCTTATTTGGCTATTTGTAAAGATGAAATGCTTGAGACAACATATCCATCATATTGTGCACATATTTGAATTCTATCATGAAATACACATAACAAACATGGAGGCGGTAATTTAAGAACACAGAACAGATACAGCATATGTACAATTTTCAAAGACTTAAATGCACATGAAGATTAAAAAAAAAAAAAGTGGAGTCTTTTCACCTCCCAGAGCAGATGGATATTGCCATTGATTTCAATGAGGTCAGGTTTACAGTCAGGAACTCTGCAATTTTCGTAAGCACCTGGGAGGCCCACTGCAAGGTAGTGAACTTTATGCATTGACAGCAATGTAAAGAGTTAAAAACCTACATATGCTTTGGTAATGTTCTCTTACAAATGTAATCAACTATTAAGTATGCTGTTCTAACACACTAGCGAGAATACTCCATTTGTAAAAAAAAAATTAAATAAAAGTTGATTTTGCAATAGCAAAAATTTCACTGTAGCACTTTACTTTTAAAGAGGAAAAAAGGATCACCATGTTTCCAATATTAACTCTTAAAGTGTGCAGACTAGCAAAATTCGATTTTCCAGGATGCTAAAGGGGGCCAGGGGGGAAGCAATCACACAGTATTTAAGTCATTTCATCTCCACATAAGTGACTACAGCAACTATATAATGAAGACTTTATTTTTACTACCTGCTCATTACTTTTGATTTCTGACCCTCTGCCTCCACAAAGATTATCTTCATTATTGTTTGCGCTCATTGCACCGTTGCTTAATTCTGGAGACCTAATTAGGTTTGATCCATATCTGTTCCCACTGGGTTTTGCCATTAACACTGAAGCCATCTTGTTGAAATGTGGTAAAGAATTTTCATTTGACCCTTGAAAAGTTTCAGAAGAGTCTTCCAACGCCATGTAATTGTCTAGCATTTTTGCTCCAGCAATTGATCGATTTGGGCCTTTTAGCATACCAGCTGTATTTGGCATTTCAGAGGTAGCATCAGAACAGTCTTCTTTGTGGTCAGATGAAGCAAACCCTATCTTTTTACCATTAATAAATGAAATATGTTCTTCTAGATTCATGCCAGACACCTGTGTGCATACACACGGAGCTTCTAAATGAAGATCATTAACCTGGTGATTCTTTGGTTCTATTTTTGGTGAACTACTAATAGCAAATGAATTAAGATTTCCCTTTGAAAAAGCAACCTCATTATTATTGTCTAGAGGTAGTGACTCTTGTGTTAGCAAGTGATTTTTCCTAGCTAGTGGTCCAATGTTGGTTACAGAAGTAAAAAAGTTATTTGTATCTGTAGGTTCAAGTGGTAGCTTTGGAAAGGTTTTAATTTTTCTCAAAGAACCTTTCTTAAAAATGCCATCTCTCTCCAGGTCAATAACACATGATTTTATATCCAAAGCAACACTAGCAAAACTGTCAGTATACACTGCATGTTTGTCCTCTTCTTTGCTCTTTGTAGCTTGAGTTCCAAGTTGAGAATGTTGAGTTTTCTCACTATCCAGATCAATTTGCATTTCCTTTAAACCACTT
Source organism: Calonectris borealis (assembly GCF_964195595.1). Taxonomy (NCBI): domain Eukaryota; kingdom Metazoa; phylum Chordata; class Aves; order Procellariiformes; family Procellariidae; genus Calonectris; species Calonectris borealis. The sequence goes on from NC_134318.1 coordinate 27,355,947, forward strand.
TCTCTGCCAGTCACCATAGTAACTACAGAAGAGTCCTTATGACAGGTAGCTGTCACATCTTCCACTGCAGACGAATCACCTGCTATGTTGTTTTTCTCATTTGAATATAATTTAGATCCCAAACTTCTCTGACATATTCTTCCCTTCCACATGTTATCACAGACATCTAGATGCAAAAAACAGATGCTTACATTAAATGTGTATTTAAACCTTCTAATCTTTTCTAGTAAATCTTTATATTGCTTTTCTGCCACTCTGTTACACATCTTCAGTATGTTACATAAATTAATTATTTCTGGACAAGTCACTTTTAATCATAAAGGACACTAAATATAATAACTATGTTCATTAAGAGTTGCACGCCCCCTACTCCCCACCCCCAATCCACAAATCTTTAATAATGACTTTTTGATATCTAGAAAGGAAGCTATAACAGGAAAGTACACAAACATAATATTTTAAAAGTAATTTGATATTTCAGGCAACCTAAAATTCTAGATTAAGTACATTTTAAGGTTACCTTGAGAAGCACCAAATGATTCAATTGAAAGAACCCTTCTTCCAACAGCAGACAGGCTTCGACAAATATTACTTGATGAAGCAATCTTCAGTTTTTCTTCACATAATGACAAAATGCTCTAGAGAAAATTAGTGTTAAATACTTATTTAATAATGAATAGATTTATGAATTTTGACTAAAGTGAATAATGTTAACTCACACAGTACATCTGAATTTATATGATGCTATATTGGAGGTCTTTGTTGCACTGTTCATTATACTGTGTGTTTCTACTACGTGGATGAATTAATTTCTTATTTTTACTCTGGGCTATCATGAAATTATTTAATACAGTTCAAGTTCTAGCCTACAGTTAGAACACTAAGAACAACTGATAAAAATTAATAATCTTAAATGTTATCCTTTATGAATAACTGAAATACTGAAAACGTAAAAAGCTAGAGTGTGGATCATTTTTTAAACAGCCAGTGATTCCCTTGAATTGAGTGACATAGGCAGGATGATGATGTTTTTATTACTGAAATTACACTGAAAGTAAATCATGCATCTTTTAAAAACTGCAAAATACAAATATCTAGAAAACACTATTCCAATTAGAGAAAGCAATCATTATCAGATCACAAGAAGAAACAGTATTATACATCTCTAATCTGTAGCCTGAGCATCATTTGATGGCATTAGCACCAGTCTCACACACAATTCACTACAGACATTCACACATTTAAAAACCTGTCACCATGGGCAGGAAGTAGAAGAGACCTGCCTCTCCAAACGCATCCTGCTGTTTCCTCAGTAACTGTTCCTAGATAAACACTGATGAGACCTCATACAGCTCTGAGGAGCTGCTCATACTTCCCCATTAACCTGCTCAACTGCTCTTTTACTGTTGTGAGTGGAAGGAAGAAAATGGGGCTGTTGGTTCACATATCAGACTGAGGAAGGACAGGAAAAAGTGAGACAGGTATCCAGCTGTGCTGGAGTCTAGTGAAAAGCCTAGAAAAGTCTATGGGTTTTCCCTCCATATAGCTCCCCCCACTCCTTTCCACCCAAGAAAGGGCCCAGTGGAAAACGAACGGAAAAGAGAACAGATAGTCACAAAGCGACCTTCATATATTACCCTAGACCAGCCTTGACCCACTCTATTTTTGGGCTGATGTAAGTAGTCAGCAATAGCTTTCAGGGACTATATACCAATTGGAGATGATAGGGAGTGCTATACAATCTCCTGACTATGCTTGAAAGTAAGCGAATAGAAATACAGGAGTTGATCAAGTCGGTTCTACGTCAGGAATGGTCTCCTGCCTGGGCAGTGCTCAACCAGGGAGCCAATATTCTTTGCTTTATAAAAATGAATCTATTCATTCTTCTGTTGCAGCACTCTTTCTGCAAAGTATTCATTATAGGTGCTATACCACTTAGAAGATACACTATCAGCTCAGGGAAAAGAAAAAAAAGAACAGAAAAGTAGATTCTGAAGTAGAACTGAATCCCAGAAAAGTCACATTTGGACAACTGTTATCCTCTGGCTACAGTCTGAAAGTCTGCCAAAACAACGCATTAAAGCTAAACTTTCACACATCAATGTCAAATAACACTGTATTAGGTAACCAACATTTAGAATGTAAATTCTTTCAAAACATCACCTTGAATAATCCTATATATCTTCAAATTCTTTCTAAAAATTAAAGGTAAAATAAGAGGCTAAGTGGAATAAAACACAAAAAAAAAATAAGATATCTAATCAAATACCACTACTAAACATTTATATTTTATATATTTACAGAACAACTAGTTAGTGGTAATGCTCTGAATGCCAAGGAACAGAGGTTTCCTGGAACATGGCTCCCTCCATCCCCTTCTTAAATGCAATCCAAACATCATTTGAGGCATCATACAAATTTCACAGCATAATGCCTGTGCTCTTACTTCTAATGACACTCTCTCTGTAAACTAAATATTAAACGAGAAGAAACAGTTAATAAGAAAATTTAGATTCACAAGTGTATTCACCCAACCTTCTTAAAAACTGAATCACCACAAAACATTTACATTTGCTTTTCAGGTTGTATCTCCATTAGAGCAGGAAGAACGAAGAATTTCTGCTGAGTGTGGGAAAACCTCAGCTTACTTACAAAATCTGAGCATATTACATATAAAGACCACCTCTCTATTAATGAGCACACATACAGAATTATTTTTGTCACTTTTTTAAAACAGAAAATTATGTAGGGCTGTTTTACCTCAATATCTGGTCTATTTTCAGGATTCTCTTCTTGCATTTGTTCCAGTAGAGTATGCAGATCTTGCCCAAATTCTGATTCTGTCTCAGGTTCTACTATATATTCTATTGCTGCTTTCAACGTTGCACCCAAAGAATAGATGTGTGCCTGCATGGGGTTTAAAAAAAAGGCATTAAACATGCTACCAATTCTCTCTCTCCTGCCAAAAAAGCTCTGAGATCACAAGGGATACAGCTTACATTGTTTTCATTTTTAACTTAGAAGGTAACAGTTTACTGGAAAGATGGTTTAATTTAAACAGGAGGAACAAGCCTGGCTTCAGTCCTGCTTTGGAGGATATGTTTGTTGCAAACAAAAAGAAATAACCCCGTGGAGTCCAGCTAGAATCTTTTTTCTTCCTCACTATCACAATTGTTCATCGGCTACGGTTAAATATAAAACTCAGCCCCCCTGTGTGTGTGCAAGTAATATTTAAGTTAGAAGCATGCTGGGAGATTGAAGTGGCATTCCTTTTAGCAGGGGAAAAAAAATTAGTTTGACAAAAAACTTTATATATAGCAGTATTTTATAAGTGCTATCAACCATAAAGAAATCAAGCGAAACAATACAGCATAATGTCACTTGTCTCTGGAGACACTTATGAAAGAATTTTAAGAAATACTCCATGTTTGCCACCTCTGCTTCTCTTAAAGCCCACAACCTGGTGATGAGCTCCAATAAAAATGGAGGTGAGCCAACAACTTTCTTAAACCTAGTGCTAATGCATTAGATTTGCCATACAACCCAGCTACCTCTTAATTTTAGAAGTTTTGTGCTTCTTAAAAAAAAAAAGACTTTTTCACATCTACCTTAGTATTAATGGTAATTTATCCATGATGGTTTGTATTTTATTTTTATGTTCCATTCAGAGAACACAATTCAGTAACATTTGTAACCAAGATTATAAGTGCAAGTTTGTGTAAACATTTCAATGGCGACGCAGTTCAGCCAGGAATTCAAGTGTACTGAACACTGCCCTCTCAGGTTTACAAATACATACATAAATAAAAGAATGACCAGATTTGTACATTAAATCTCGTTGTACTAATGCATTTGCTATATGCTTTACTATTTTTCACTCTAGAAAGAAGACTGACTCTAAGATCAAAAGTAATTTCCTCCCTCTGCCCTGCCCCCCTGCCCCTCCCCCCATTTTCTCATTAAGGTGTATTATTGTCTCTAAATTGTATGAAGGGGAGGCGACTTGTTCTGCAGGTATGCATATATACTTACTTTCTAGTGAGGCAGGGCACCTCCATGAAGGGGAGTGCAACACTACCTCATTAGGAAGCTCTGTGTGTTTGAGTGTGTAGCTTGGACAGTTCCGCTTCTCCTCACTCTCCTCCATGGCCCCCCCCCCCCCCAAACAAAGCAAGCATAAACTAGTGCTGACTGCTGAATCTAAAGTCTTAATTTACCCTTGGGACACATCAAGATTAGGACAAAGGTCACAAAAACAAACCATATGTCATCTGATCCAAAAAGAAAAGATCAAAAAATTTTTTTGCAAAGCAGTAATTTCAGTCTCAAGTTCTACACTATTATACAACTTCAACATTAAGCAGAAGACGTAACTGAAGACTTTTGTTTTTCTTTTGAGAATCTCAGAGGAACTCAGACAGGAATTGTTATGATTTTTATTTTGATTTAGCAGAAGAATGAATGCCATTCAACTATCCCAAGAGTAAGGGTTACTTCCGCCCCCCCGCCCTGCCCCTTCACCACATTAGGTTACTATAACCCACTTAGTGGCAGTAGCCCTGCTGAACTACACTGTTCACAGACTGGCACGATTTTTTTTTTTTGTAGGATAAACCAGGCTATAATGGTAAAAGGATATGAAACTATGAAGCCTGAGCAAATAACCCACTAACAAGGTGATGGGAAGACAGTTATTTCTTCATACTTCCTGAAGTTACCACTACCTCCACCCATAGCTGCAGAAAATGAACTCCACCCTGGACTAATAGAGCTATTTCACAAAGGCAGTACAAATCCTATTAATAAATGTTTACAGGATGATGGTCTTACAGTCTGCACAAGTTAACTTGATATAAAACTAACTAGGTATAAATTAACACCTTTCTAAGCCTGCCCAAGACTGAAGGCCAATAACTGCCTGAAAAAAAAAAAATCTAGTTTTATACCTTAGTGTATTCCAATCTGTGGAAGAAATTTAACCAAAATTCCTTCCTCAACATACAAGAATTTATGAAGATGGTTTTAAGTTTTTTTTCTGCAGACTGTTTCATAGGCTTTTGAACAGTGAAGAGGAAGTGTAGAGTGTAGAACTTATTCCTTTACTTTCATATTAAATACTCTGTTTCAGTGAGCTATGCCATTTTGCTTTCTCAATGGACAGTATAACAGAAAACTCAACATAAATTTAAAAAAGAACAAGGAAACAAAGACAAACTCTTAAAAATATAATACAGCTCTATTTAAAGAACCTTTTGTATAAATGTAACCTTGTACCATGGTAGTTTAATATACTCGATATTAGTAAGTTATTCCATGTATTTGATATGATCTGCAACAAGTTATATCACCTCTGTTCCACAAATTGACTTTACAAAGAAAGAAATTAATCACTCGTCTAAGAACTGGAGGAAAAAATCATAATGTACAAGTTATGGGTGTACACTACTCAGACCAAGCAATGTCAGAATACCAGATGAAATAATACCATATAGCATGGAGACACCTTTGAATTCAGAAGGTACTTCTGAACAGAATAACCAATTTCAGCCTCCCTATACCACTCCTAACATCAGGAATGGGTAGAAGAATTGCTTTATTAGGAAAATTTGCTTTTAGACCAACCTTCACTGATGGTACTTTAAAGATAATATATTGCTTATGTGCTTTTACATCATGGGGCAAAAGTAAGCAATACATTACATTTGTACTCTATCAGCAAATCTTGCGCTTCTATTTATTCAGTATAGTGTTCTATTTATAGAAATGCTAAAGTTAACACAGGCAGCAGCAGCAAAAAAAAATTAATTTACTTATTCATTCGGGGGGTGGGGAGAGGGTGGGGGGAGGGGAGAGAAAAAGCAACTAAGACTCAGCCTCCAGAAACAGGCTGTAACAGGTTGTAACACTTGGCATGTCCTTAACAACTCACATCAAGAGACAGGCTGTAGCCATGAAGTAAGAATTAAAAACAGTTTACCTCAAATTGTCAACTTACTTGACATATTTCTTTTTCCCTGTTTGGCATTTAGCAAACAGAATACTTGAGGGAAACTCAGTGAACTAGAATATGGATGGAATAGATTCTTGTTCCTGCCTCCTCTTTTTTTTGTTCATTTTTCGAAAGTGGTACTTTGCATGTGTCTACAGGCATCACTTTCGAGGCTATTTTATCATTTGGACATTACCTGTATGTTTAAGCCTTTCCCAAGAGATGCACGCGATTCCTCAGCGTCTAATTTCATCTACAGAATCATAGAATCATTAAGGTTAGAAAAGACCTCTAAGATCATCGAGTCCAACCGTCAACCTAACACCACCATGCCCGCTAAACCATGTCCCTAAGCGCCTCATCTACACGTCTGTTAAATACTTCCAGGGTTGGTGACTCAACCACTTCCCTGGGCAGCCTGTTCCAAGGCCTGACCACTCTTTCAGTAAAGAAATTTTTCCTAATGTCCAGTCTAAACGTCCCTTGGCACAACTTGAGGCCATTTCCTCTCGTCCTATCGCAAGTTACTTGGGAGAAGAGACCAACACCCACCTCACTACAACCTCCTTTCAGGTAGTTGTAGAGCGCGATGAGGTCTTCCCTCAGCCTCCTCTTCTCCAGGCTAAACAGTCCCAGTTCCCTCAGCCGCTCCTCATAAGACTTGTGCTCCAGGCCCTTCACCAGCTTTGTTGCCCTTCTCTGGACACGCTCCAGCACCTCAATGTCCTCCTTGTAGTGAGGGGCCCAAAACTGAACACAGTATTCGAGGTGCGGCCTCACCAGTGCCGAGTACAGGGGCACGATCACCTCCCTACTCCTGCTGGCCACACTATTTCTGATACAGGCCAGGATGCTGTTGGCCTTCTTGGCCACCTGGGCACACTGCTGGCTCATGTTCAGCCGGCTGTCAACCAGCACCCCCAGGTCCTTTTCCTCTGGGCAGCTTTCCAGCCACTCTTCCCCAAGCCTGTAGCGTTGCCTGGGGTTGTTGTGGCCGAAGTGCAGGACCCGGCACTTGGCCTTGTTCAACCTCATACAATTGGCATCAGCCCATCGATCCAGCCTGTCCAGGTTCCTCTGCAGAGCCTTCCTACCCTCGAGCAGATCAACACTCCCGCCCAACTTGGTGTCGTCTGCAAACTTACTGAGGGAGCACTCGATCCCCTCATCCAGATCATTGATAAAGATATTGACCAGCACCGGCCCCAGTACTGAGCCCTGGGGAACACCGCTCGTGACCGGCTGCCAACTGGATTTAACTCCGTTCACCACAACTCTCTGGGCTCGGCCGTCCAGCCAGTTTTTTACCCAGCGAAGAGTGCACCTGTCTAGGCCGTGAGCCGCCAGCTTCTCTAGGAGAATGCTGCGGGAGACAGTGTCAAAGGCTTTACTGAAGTCCAGGTAGGCCACATCCACAGCCTTTCCCTCATCCACCAGGCGGGTCACCTGGTCATAGAAGGAGATCAGGTTGGTCAAGCAGGACCTGCCTTCCATGAACCCGTGCTGGCTGGGCCTGATCCCCTGGTTGTCCCAGACATGGCTTGTGAGCGCCCTCAAAACGAACCGCTCCATGATCTTCCCCGGCACCGAGGTCAGGCTGACTGGCCTGTAGTTCCCCGGATCCTCCTTCTGGTCCTTCTTGTAGATGGGCATCACATTGGCAAGCCTCCAGTCACCCGGGACCTCCCCAGTTAACCAGGACTACTGGTAAATGATGGAGAGCGGCTTGGCAAGCTCCTCCACCAGCTCCCTCAGTACCCTCGCGGTATGTAGTGTCTATTCCAAATACAGAGTACATAAGAAAAAACAAGAGTTTATCTAGTCTTCTCTCAGTAAGAAATTTATAAGAAATAAAGTATTTCTTATAATACAGAACAATAAGAAAGCATATTTGAATATAATCTCATGATATACAATTCAAATACCAACTCCAAAAGCAGGACAGAAAGACGAGGAACTTTACTTTGAGGGAACAAAAAATTTGCCTTTTGACAAATTTTCTTCATCCACATGAGGATGGATTTGGACATTATAGGACACAGGAATAGGAAGGGCAGAGCAACATATTACCTCATCCCACTTTTTCCATTTAATAATTTCTGTTCACTGTGGGGTATAACTCACATCCCCTAGTCTGCCTTTAAAAGCACAAGTCTTTGAGATGCAAGCGGACAGGCTTCCACTCCCTCCATTTTGCTGTCCTGTTTTAAAGAAGTTCACTGCATCTTTTCTTGTACAAGGGAAAGGCCAGTCTCATATTGAATAAAGAAAGATTTTTTTTTTTCCCTGCACAGGAAATTGTTCCATTGAGATGTTTCCTTTCCTCTGATACCCAGGAAAGCCAGTTTTGAAGATGGCCATTTCAATCATTATAGCTTGTAATTAATTTCTTATGTTAAAACATTTATTGGGAACTTCAACAACTTTTCCAACTTGAAACTTTCTCTAATGTAAATCCCCTTTTTACCTTTCCCCCCTCCCAGCTTCCCAAATACCTCCATCACTACCCCCACAAGAAAAACCAGAAAGAAAATCCAGCTATTTAATTAATTTCCTGAGCTAGCAGTAAACATAGTTAATATATAAGGTATTTCAACGTAACCTTGAGTCTCCTGTCTGAACTGGAGCAATGAGAAAATGAGTTTGTGATCATCCACTAGGTGGGGCGTTCCCCAAGTTTATGCGTCAAATCTGCTTCTACTTAGCTCAAGAAAAAAATGTTCTTCCTTCCCAGAAAGTGAAAAGATGGTAAATGCGATAAATAAAGCAATTTTGTAAGTATAAAATATCTAATGCTCACTAGAAGGGATGGCTCTCAATGAAAACATTCTCACAATTAAGCTAAGTTTTAAGGAGAGTAACAAACAAGTAGGAAAGAGAAGCAAAGAGCTTTTATTCTTTTCCTGGAAGACAACAAGCAAAAACTGGTACTGTATTGGCAGTTAGGAATTTTCTTAAAGAATTAAGAGGGTTTTTTTCCCTTGGTTTCTGAAAAAAAAACTCCACCTGTTTTAAATCTAGCTAAGAACAGTTTTTGAATTATAGGAACTTTTGCATTACAGGATAATAATATTAATAGCTATAAATAGCATGCATTTCAAGAAAGATCCAAAAGAAAAACAAACAAACAAACAGAACAAAACAACCTCTTCACAATTCCTAAAGAGACTTTTAAGTTAAAGACTAAACATAACTTGTTACAAAAAATACACAGACCATGCTGGCTAGACTGCACTACAGGTTTAAAAAGGATGGGGGGAAAGGGAGGAAGTCACATTACGAAACCGGATCTCCAGATTTCATCTTAGAGAGAGTACATCTACTCTTAGCCGAAAGTTAGCAAACATAACAAGAATCGTAGGTAAAATCATAATTGTATGCATCACTGGGAAGGCCATCATGGAAATAATCTGCCCTTTAAAAATCAAAATGGTAACACGAAGAAAAGAAGTTTGAGAAAAGTCACAAGTATGATTTGAGGTCCTGAAGATCTTCCTTTCAGCAACAGGCTAAGGGAGCTCATGTATTTCAGAGAAAAAGTTGAAGGTCATAATCATACGAGTAGCTTCAAATCAAGATAACTTCTAATACTAGAGTGGCTTCCAAGACACAAAGGCATAACAAGACTCAAAAGTAAAAAAAAAACAAACAAACAAAAAAAAACAAATAAAAATTCAAAAGGTGCAGATACTACATATTTTTAATATGTTCAGGCTAAGTGCTGGAAGCACTTACCAAGGGAAAGGACAGCTTCTGCCATCATGTTAAAATTTTATATCATGAGTGAAATATATTCAAAACAGCTTCTGTCAGTTCCAATCAAAAGTTACTTGGCTTGCTGCATGCCATTTTATGACCATTTAACACTATAGGAAGTGAAATCAGAGAACAGTAATGATCTCTAGTTTTAAAATCTGCAAATCAAAAGATCAGGAGAGGAAGTAAAAGCTCCAAGCCTACACACAGAGTGTGACAGAGGCTCTGTTGTATTACTGCTTGGCAGGGCTAAAGAACTAAGCTTCTATAGGAACTCATACTTGCAGACAAACACTACAGAAAAAAGCTGACAAAAGAGCTTTTGAATAGTGACTGCATAAGCATTTAGCATATTGCAATTACGAATAATGACCATTTACATTTTGTATTGAGGTTTCACTGAGTTCAGAAACGTAGGTCTTCAGCAGAACTGAAAAAGACAGACCATAATAGAACTAATACTTCCTGTAAAATATTTCTGACTAAATGATAAGCTGCAGGAATAGTGTAAAATAATTTTTGGTTTTGCCATTCATAGATGACCATCGATGACCCTTATTTTACCTTGCTTTTTTTTTAATTGAGATTGCTGCACATATATAGATGTTTCCACCCTTTCACAATTCAAAGTATTTAAAGGTTCCATAAATGAAAGCTTCAGTGTTGATATAAAACTCGAAGTTTTATAAACAAATTCAAGCTAATGCTTGAGAAAATTACTATTGGGAGAAAATATTTAATATTTACCTATGTCTTTTTTCAATGTACTCACTCTAAAATGCACTATTTTTATGCAAAAGAAAGTCAAACAGTAATATTCTTCAGCAACAAAATGAAAGGGAAATAGGCCTATTATTTTTAATACTTTCCTTCATTACAAAGGGACTAAACACCTTTCTGCATAACTAATTACTGGAAGGTGCTGTATTAAATATTAGCTCTTTATTCATTTGGCACTTTGGATGTGTAGATAATTAGTCTGCATAATTAGAATGTGCTAAAAGTGCTAAACCACTGTAGACTATTCACAAAACATATACTTTAGCTTGAATTGGTAGCAGATGCTGGAAAAACAACATTTTCAATCAAAGCTATATTTGCAGTTTGTCCCTTCTAACTACAGTTGCTACTTAGCTTTGTCTGAAAAAATTCTTCCCCAAAAGACTTCTAAAAAAATGGGCATAAAAATGCAGCTACAGGTCAGATTTTCTCAAATAATCTGCTCACAGCTGAAGTTTGCAGGTATTTCAACTCTCAAATTGGCTTTTAATTTGCCTAACAATTAAGTGAAAGCTTTCAAGTTTTAATATGTTCTTAGGTGAATATCAGGTTTTACATCACAAAACACAAGCAAGGATTCATAGATACAATCATCTAAAAAGCGATGCTACAACAACATAAGGAGATACAAACCAAGTAATATCTAAATGCATTTGGAAAGAGCGTGTATCACATATACTATGACTGAATGTTGTCTAGTCCCCACATTTTACTATGTTTTGGTTTCTTGTGACCTCTATTTATATAATTCAGTTTGAATTGAGGAACTCTACCTAGTACATCACTCTAACCTCACTGTTTTGTAGTTGTGGGCTTCTTGTCTGTAATACTTCAGGACAACTGTTTTATCTCCATAAATTTGTCTAAGCTTTATCCACATGCAACCTTTTTGCATCTATGTTTTGCAGCAAGAATTTTCACAGCTTACTGCATAACAAAGAAGTATCTCCTCTTGTTTGAGTCCACCTGTGTTCATCTCATTGTTGCCACCTACTTCTTCATTTATGAGGGCTGGCAAATACTCACTGTATGGCTCCTGCCATGGCATACTTCACAGATTTCTAGCATAACTTCTCCCTCAGGGCATTCTCTTCCAGGCTAAAGAATATCACTCTAAGTAATTGCTTCTTTTATGAATGCTGTTTCACCATCTGGTCCTGGAAATTTATTTACTGCTAATTTTGTCAACTTCGTCACTGCTCTATTGTGACACTCTTACTTGAGCCAAATTTTTGATGATTCCCCATAAAGAAGAGTTGCAATGTAAAAACATCCTGAAGGTCCTACAAGACGAAAATGCTTTAAAAAAATTAAACAGTTTTTCCGCTATGGCTTTCTTACACTTCCATCCCATTTTCAGGCTTCCTTAGTCACAAAGATCAGCACCCCAAGACGGATGAATAGCACACCAATTGACTCCTCTCGTGCAGGACTGCAGAAGTATAATTATGACAGGTAAGGAAGAACACTGCAATAAAACTGCTGGAGACCTTAGAGGTTAGATAGCAAAAGTTAGACACGTTTATCTCTAAAGCTTCTTGAACACTATGATTTTTTTTTAAATTCCCTTTGAAACCAAGTTTCATGTGTCACAACTCTCCTTATGATTTATCAGCCATTAACCTCCTTATTTTTAAGCTACCTGCCATAGGTAATTCATTTATCACTTAATTAAACTAACACAATTTATTCCCTGCAGGCATAGAAAAAGGAAACCTGGGAAACAGTTACATGCATCGTGAGCAGACTAGCTCTGTCTTCTCTCAACTGTATAAATACAAGATTTTTTTCATTGTATGGCAAATGTGATGTTATTTCTAGTTATTGACGTTATTTGTTTAAAAAAAAAGTATATTCTTTTTATCTTAAACCTAAGAGAAGGTGCCTACTGGTGAAGTCTGGCACTCTTTCAGCTGAGTAATGCATTTGTACAATCCTGTGTTGGGGGATGCTTATTCCACATTTTGAAGCTAAAGAACTGAAGTGCAACACTTCCAGTTAAGAACACTATGGGCCAATAAACTCAAATAGCATTCCAGTTCCTTTACCATGCCATGAATCAATGACATCAGGACTCTGATATGTAAAATATTTGTTGCTATACAGTAACCATATAACTTCTTTGAAGTAATAATCTATGTAGATTTTTTCTACAAGGAACATATATAGAACTGCAAATCTGAAAAGCTGGCCAAACACTTCTGAACTTACCCCACTACATAATATCTTGTTAAGATCATATTCAAAACACCAATTTTCACAGAACAGCTGTAGGTGACTGAAATAGCAAATGAGTAGGTAGCTCTCATTGTATATATCAGGAATGTAAACAGAGGAGGGTAAACAGGAAGGATTTGTTGGGTTTTTTATTGTGTTGTTTTGGTTTGGGTTTTTTGGGGGGAGGTGGGGGAAGGGTTGAGGGCTGGTTTTGGTTTGGGTTTTTTTTTCTGTTTGATTGTTTCATAGGGGAATGATTTCTGCAGAAGTAACCTTGCTCATTCTTCTCTATTCAGGCATAGAACTCATGTATAATGTGATAGGACTTGAACTGTATAGCCTACAAACAAACAAAAAGATTTTTTACAAGGAAAGTGTAACATACGTATTTAATTCACGTGCTTCTTCAAAAACTGATTAGATCAGTATCCCTGAGTAAAAAGGCAACACCTGTTGCCATTACAATTGAGAGAAAGGACTAGTTGTGGTTTTTTTGTTTTGGTTTGGTTTTTTCATTGGTTTTGGTTTTTTTGTTTGTTGTTTTGTGGTGGTGGTGGTGTTTTTTTTTTGTTTGTTTGGTTTTTTTTTTTTTTTTAAACTTGGTGAAAAGACTCAAAAGTTCCAAGAATCCTGGAGTACATATATACTAACAGGTTTATATCTGTTTGGGGTGCATCAAATACAGCATAACCAGCCAGTCACAAGAGGTGATTATCCCACTGTATTCAGCATTGGCACTCACTTCAAGTACTATGTGCAGTTCTGGGCCCCACAATTTAAGAAGGATGTGAAGGTCCTTGAACGCATCCAGAGGAGGGCAACAAAGCTGGTGAAAGGGCTGGAAGGAATGTCCTATGAGGAGCAGCTAAGGATTCTGGGCTTGTCTAGTTTGGAGAAAAGGAGGCTGAGGGGCAACCTCATTGCTCTCTACAGCTTCCTGAGGAGGGGAAGCGGAGAGGGAAGAGCTGAGCTCTTCTCCCTGGTATCCAGTGATAGGACTTGTGGGAATGGTTCAAAGCTGCACCAGAGGAGGTTTAGACTGGACATTAGGAAGCATTTCTTTACAGAGGGAGTGGTCAAACACTGGAACAAGCTTCCTAGAGAGGTGGTCGATGCCCCAAGCCTGTCAGTGTTTAAGAGGCATTTGGACTATGCCCTTAACAACATGCTTTAACTTTTTGTCAGCCCTGAATTGGTCAGGCAGTTGGACTAGATGATCATTGTAGGACTGTTCCAACTGAAATATTCTATTCTATTCTAGAATGTGCTCCAGTGGTCATCTAAGAAAGCCTAAGTCACTTGCAATGCATTTCCCAGGAGACAAGATCCCTAGCTTCAAAAGCATGTTCTCAATTGTTCTTTGAAGCTTTTTGAAATGCTGAATAAGTAAGGAGAATGATGTGTGAGTGACAACCATTTTTTCATAATCCTGAAGGCTCTGTTGACTAAATCTCAAGCAACCTAATAAGATAACTCTACAACCACCTAATTCACAGTGAAAACTGGACTAGTCTCAAAATTTTATCTGGAGATTAGCTACTTCTAAGTCAAACAGTTCCTGAACGTTTCAAAACGGTGGTGGTATTTATGAACGTTCTCCTACACTGGTGAAATGGCTCTATTTTCAGTTCAGGCAAATGGTAAAAGTGAATTGTTTGTCATTGTTCCAGGGAGTAGAAAGTTTCCAGATCCAGTCTAGCAATGATCATGGATCTTTTAGCGACCTGAATATCCATTAAAACAGACATAAAATTAATGAATGAGAAATCTTTTGATATCAAGTAATGACAAGTAATAATTTTGCTAGAGGTCTTCATGTTGCCTTTAAGAGTTCAGGCTTACATTTCAAAAGCATTTTCAAACATTTAAAGAGTAAATGATGGAAATATGTGGAGAGTGCAATAGAAAATTAAGTTCTGCCAGTTAGACCGGTATGATGATGGGTCTATCAAGGAAATGAGTTTGATTGGGTAGCACGAGAAACTGACAGGTAATTCTACTAGGACTAAGGAAGACTTTCTCAGCTATAGATGAAGTAGTATCAGTGCTAATCAGAAGAGTTTATGTGGAAGAGGCTGGAGACAAATAAGTGATCCAAAACATTTGTGCATCTTTAACATTAAGGAGCCTAGAGTTTTATGACACTGCACAAGCATAACAGGAGAAAACAATCTTCTCTAGATTTTTGCTCATGATGGGAGCTATCTGCAAATTTATCCAACACAGTTCCTCAGGATTCTAAAAGAGTAAACTTCAACTGCCACAAGAACCAACTGTTTTAAGACAGAACACCAAGTTCTCTTTTCACTTCCAATCTTTCCCTCACAAAACCAAAAATCCTCAAATAAGCTGATTTGAAAAATGCTTTTGTACATCACAAGATAATCTTCATTCTTAAGGAAAATATGATTCTTAGCTCTAATAATGCCTTCTTATAGGAACCTAATAGCCGAGTAAGGAAGAAACCTAAAATACTACATATTTTCATTGAGCAGGTTACCTGTACAGTCAGTCATTTCTCTTCTGAGGACATTTTTCTGCCCAAGAGACAGACTATTCCTGATAAAAATAGAAGTCAGTCTGTGAAAACTTGTGTTTCAGATTTAGAGGCAAAACTGTAAAAATATCAGCAATATGCTCAAAAAGCCAGCTAGAAAAGACCAATATGACAACTTTGCAAGCCCAATTTCAGAACTAAGCATCAAGCTGTAGTTTTTTTTGAGGTAACCAAATTATAAACTTTAAGATAGTCTATACATTAAAAAAAAGAAAAAAAAGAGTGCTGTAAAAAAAAAATCCCGTTGCCCTCATATTCTTCTTTCATTTAGCTCTTTGTGTAAAGCAACTAAAGGGTGATACTTGCTCAGTACTAAGTTCCTGAATGGAACCTCAATTGGGCTGATGATGTAAAAGCAAGAGCAGGAGGATTCCATTTCCTCTTCTATAGCACAGTAGAGGCATAGGTAACCAAATAAAAGTAATTTATTTTTGTCACTAAAGGAAAAGACAGCGTTAAATAACACTCAGAAGACAGAACGGTTCAGACTACAGGAGAAGGTAAGTTACCATTTGCTGATGACAAGCCTTGCTGCTGTTTGAAATTAGTCTCAAGAGGAGGCTACATGAAATTAAGGGAAACAGAACTCAAGAAAAAAGGCACTAGGTGTTTCAAAAGACTTATTTCCCCCATCAGATAAAAACAAAACCAAAAACCCCTCTAGGAGAACATGTAAAAAGTTTCTTTTTTCCTCCTGCACCTAGAGCTAAAGAAAGAATAGAACAGTAGAGATAGTCTCTCAGCATTCAAAAGCTACTGCTTTAAAAGACCTGGAAAGTGGCAAAGGCAAGACTTCCTTTATACTTCCACTGTTTTGATTTGGGAGAAAGATGAAAGCTTTCATATTTAGAGAAGGACCAACAGCTGAGACCTGAGCACTAGCTCAGTAATGATCAGCTATTGAGAAATACTGCAGCACCAAACTGTCAGCTCAGTTTTCTTCAGTAGGACCAACATATATATCCCCTGAACCTTTCTTTATCTGTTCCCTAGAACAGTAGGTTTCATTTGGCATTTCAACCCAGGCATTTATATGCATATAAAATATTTGTATGTATATGGTATATATAAATCCAACCGCCTTGTCACATTTCATAGGAATAAGCCATATGAATCTTAACTATTGCGTTTTCCAAAAAAATGTAATAAATTTTAGCTTGTCTTTTCTATTAGTTATACCACTTTGTGTAGAATTGTTTATTTTTAAGGTTCTTGAAACATTTGGACTTTTTTTTTTATAATATAAATCAACTATAACCCACTGAGAACTGCAAGTTGACAGCTGTCACATTCTAGCAAAGAGACAGGCAGTGTTCAGCCTTTTCTGGTTCCAATTCTCTCCCAGGTAAGAGATTAGCATACCCCTGACTCCTGCCGTGATAGCAAAAAGCAAGAACAAGTTCTAGATGAGAAAACAGAGAGAAGTGTGAACTTCACTTTCTTCCCATTCTCTATCCCATATTTCCTCCTTCTCTTCATGGTAGTATTCAACTCTGTATCACTTTTTCAGTTCCTTTATTTCTGAAAGGTTTTAATCCTGCTGCATACTGAGGTTTCTGAACTACTGCATTTTATCACCTCTAAATAATGGAAGAAGTCATTAAACAGAAGTGTTACCCAGTCTGCTTTAGATATAAAAAAATAGGCAGACAAGACTGAAAATTCACTGATTTCTGTTACAGAGGTTCACTAGAACAAGCAAAATTGAATAGTGACATTATTAAAAGATTATAAATGCAAGTTCACATACGGCAGACATCAGTCCTTCATCTCACTGAAAGCTCATATCTTAGAAATGTGGGGTTATACATCAATGAACCTCTGTGTCAGACTCAATGGCAGTTTTGTGATGCAGACAAATAGCTATTTGAAACTGGTTTGAGACAGCCAATGTTTTTAACCTGAGGCAAACTTGTATTGTAGTGATAGAAATAAGGCTATTAATGAACTCACCAATATTTAACTATTCCTGTTGGGCCTCCCATTGGTCAAATTTCACAAGTTTAGCGCTGTACTACCCACAGCAAGAAAATGAAATGGAATAATTTTCATTACGAAAAGGTTAAAGCTCTTCCTATTTAGAGGAGGGAATCAGGACTCAGTATTAGTTTATACTGAAGATTGTTTGATAAGCCCAGTATATAGTCAAGTAGGCAAATTTTAAAAGAAGCCTCAAATCTCTATTTTTGCACCTCAGTCTCTTAATGTTTTTCTAGAACAGAAAAATTCACATTCTATACTGCTCTCTACAGTAGCACACTAGTAAAACGTTACAAAATTAGAGGTTAGTCTTTACACTCAAGACGTTTCTAACTGACTTCTAGCTCAAGATTCAATGAGAACAAAAAAGTGGTCAGTACTTGCTATAGCAAATACAGACACACTTTCCAGCTTAGAGGAGAAGCAGAAAGTGAGATCTTTCCATCAATGCAGGCAAGTAACAGCTTCAGTCATCAGAAAGCTTTTACTGAGCACAGCCACATCACATACCTGCATATGCATTAAGAATAAAAGTGAAAATGATAAGAAGTGTACTATATAGAAATTAACTTTTTCTTTGGATTTACAGTACGGATCATAATTCTAAAGTTTCTCTCCTGTTTCCCTCTCAGCACCAATCCTTAACAGCGGAGTTACTAGGGCACAATGGTAATAGAAGTCTGTAAGCAGATAGCAAAGTTAGAGGAAAGAAATTAACATGAACAGATACCCAGGAGATTCTCTGTCTTAGTCCAGTGCTGTTCTAGAGACCAACAGTACCTGCTTGGCTGCCTTTTTTGACCTTGCACTGTGACAATGCTTACACCAGGAAGAGGAGGACATAACAGAACTACGCTATTAAATGCTGCTCCAACCGCTTAGCAACACAGTCATTTCAAGGTCTCTTGAGACCCTCAGAAACTGCAATCCTTCCTCCAGCCCCACAGGTTGGAACTGTGGCAGCACTGAATAAGTCACCAGTTGGACAGCCCAGCCACACTTCACTGTTGGCACCAAAAGCCCCTTTCACAGCTACTTCCTTCTTAACATCTTTCTAAAAAGCCTGTTCTACACCTGACACTGAAGCTGACAACTCCCTGAAAGGCTAGTTTTTACCTTTCTACTCTCAACAGTAACTGAAGTTGGTGTTATTATTTCCACTTTACAAATGAAGAGGAGGTCAGGAAACAAGGCATAAGTCTAAAACAAACCACATGAAATCAATTACTTTTCAGTCCTGTGCATTGTCATTTGGACAAAGCTTTAGATCTCTTGCTATTTGAAATTCCAACTAGAAACTGAAGTTTTTAATAGTGTTGTTTCAGACACCAAGACAGTAATGCATTTCAGTTTGTTTCCTGTGTCTATTACCCTTGTGTGCTTGTGAGTGCCAGCTAAGTTTAGTAACTAATTAGACTGGAGTCACAATTCCATTAGAGGTCTGGATCAGTAATTCACCAAGCAGGAAACAAAACATCTCTTGTTGAAATAACTGTAGCTTTATTTGAGGGATTTTTTAAAAAAAAGAGTTTAAAGAGGAAGAAGTCATCCAGTAGCTATACAAACCTCATTGTGTGCTTCCATTTTAGAAGCCACAAAATAGGTCACGCTTAAATCAAGCAAAACTTCTGGCTGACATTAGTATTTTAAATCAGCTGAGCTTTGACACTGGAGTAACAGCTATCAAAGATCATCCTGATCATAATTACTAGTTCCAATACTAATTTTTTTCCTTTATGTTGAAATTGGACAGTTTCAATACAAACACTACTTTCTATTGTTCTCAACAAAGCATACTAAGCAGCTGCAAAAACGCTCCTTCAACAAAGAACAACTGAGTAAGGTTATTACCAAGGAAAGAGCAAGCAGTAACAAAAGATTTGATGCCCCTGTAAAAACGGCAGCTTATTGGTATAGTACAAAGAATCTTGTAACACTGAGAAAGCACAAGGGCCCAGGGTCTCCTCAGAGAGATGTATATAAACCAGTGCTATTCTGCTATTGTGTAGTAGGAGGTTGCAGCAAGGGGTGAGGGGATAGACAAAAGTATCCATACCTTTGAAAAAGAGAAGAACTTGAAGCATTAGCACCAAGAAGGAAACACCTAGCTTGGAAACATTACAATATTATAAAACCCACTGTAGGTCTTAGAAACTGCAAAAGCAAAAGCAAGCAGAGGTCAACGTGGAATCCCTGGTGGAATTTGATCTGGTACTAAATTACTTAAAATTCAACCATACTCTACAAGCAGTAAGAGGTAAAGCTTTGAAAGTTCCACAAACACGCAGAATCCCATAGCTGTCTGACAAAATGCACACAGATCCCAGAGTAAAACAATACACCTCTGCCTCAACGAAGGGGAAAACCCTAGCTTTTCAGTCTTGTGCATTGTCCTATGATGGTCAATGAGAAACAGCTGAGGCAATAGGACACTGTTGTAGCACTGCTCTCCCTGCTTTACAAGGTTCCCCAACTTGCTAGATAAAGAAATAGGAGCAATGGACAGAAATCAGTGCACCCCAGCCTTATCCCAGTTCACAATAGGCAAGGCAGAGCATGTTGACTTCCTTCCACACAGATGTGTGACTTCATGTATCTTCATCAGCCTTTGCAAAAAAAGTCAAAGGGTCAATGTTCAGAGCCACTCCTGACTCAAATAGCTTTCACTGACTGTATAATTATTGTTTGTGCTGTGCTTGGTATTGGGATTCACTAGGGCTTAACAGGCTTGTAAATGCTGCCAGAAGAGAAGAGTTAATTAATAAACTTGTACACAGATGAGCTTTACCCAAGAGGGATACAATGGCCTTGTATATCAGACAGAACTAAAATTTCAGGTCACTTAGTATACCCACAGTCATCCCAAATCCCCATTTCACCTTGTCCCATCCCCTTAGTCTTTGAACCTCCTTCAATGTATCTATTTGCTATATGCATAAGTGTTCAGCAATGCCTAGAGGAGGAGAAAGGGTTGGGGCGAAATTCAAGTTTGCCAGAGGAGGAAATAATTCCACAAACCTTTTCAGTGTTTCTGTGTCAAGTCTTGGAGGCTTGTGTCAAGTCTTGCCCTTAAGGGGCAAGGGATGGAGAACATTTATGTAAAATCTTAAGTCCAGCTTCAGAAGCACAACAAAAAGAAAGAAACAAAAAATAGTCACCTTTGGGTGACACTGGGACTTTCTTTCCTCAACCACATCTGAATATAAAGACTACTACAGTTGCCAAGTTTACATGCAATACTGGTCACCTCCTAATCACCCCCACCCACATCGGCCCCCTGTCCCCAAACAAAGACTCCCAAAAAAACAGCCTGGGGGGGGCAGAAAGCAAGCACAAAATCATTAGAGCTTTGCTGGCCTATATAACTACATTAACAAAGCATAGCAACAGGGAGAAATGTTGCATCTCTAACCTTCAAAGACTGTACTACTTCATATTCTATAATATTACCCTTGCTGACCTTATCATTCTCATCTTACTTGTAGCACTACAAACTTCCAAGGCTCACTTATCTTTTCCCCTCCCCTTCCCTGAGGAAATATAGAAAACTATAAACATGACTATGAAGGCTATAACTACAAAAAGGTATTTGTATTGAACTATAAAGAAACAGAATAATTTTTATTATACCTTGAATAGAACATGTTGCTAATTAAAGCACTTGAATTATCTAAGAATACATGCCAGAAAAAATCCTGTATTTAAAAAAAAAAGATATTAAGCAAGCAAGCACTCCTGCAGCATGCAATGAGATGGTTGACTTGGGAGGCTAATGAATTAGTATAAACAATTTAAATCTAATTTAATTTAACAATGTAGAGCATTTGTGCATTGCAAAGCAACAGATAGTCATTTGTTTCTTCATTAAATCAAAGATAAAACTGCTGATTACCCTTCCATGAATTATTTTATTGAAGAGGATGGCAAACAAATTTATATTTAGTCATAAAAGTTCATGGCTAGTCCCCAAACAAGCAAATGTAACCAGTAAAGGATACCAGTGAATGTAATATAGACAAGCTGTGGTTTAGGGCAACACATTATTCAGCCAAATTCTCACATTTTAATAGTTAGTGAACAAATGCTTATACAGAAAATTAACGTAGCATTTTAAGTTTACTTTTTATTTCCACAAAACATACCTAAACAGCACAATTCACTATTCACAATCTGTAAATGTGTTAAAATTATACATCGAGAATGCTGAGCATTTGGTACTGCCAGAAGTACTAAAATGATTAAACCCCCCCTCTATTTTACAGATAAATTTATAAACTTGCCTCAAAAGTGTTACCGGTGATATCAAATTCTGGTGGAACAAAGGCACCCTCTGGATCATCTTTGAAAGCAAAAGATTAGAAATTAGTAGTCTTGCTTGTTTAAAAAACAAACCAATGTGATGACACAAATTTAATGATACACTCATATCTGATAGGAAAGAAACTATGTATATAGCAGTATTTTGGTTCACCTATATCTGATGTACAAAGAACTTGTTATCCATGTTTCTAGTACTGTAAGTAAAATAAAATGCTATTTTCAAACTTTCTGCAAGATACTTTTCCTACTAAGAAACAAAACAGACAGAACACCCCAAAGAAAAACATTTACCATGCCTAACCACTTCTTGCCTTCAGACATTTATGTTTGGAGCAAGTTACCACGTAAGCTGGTACGGCTCAGCTGTGGCTTGCAGGTTTGATTTGATTAATGGGACATTTCCATTCACTATTTTCTACTGCAGACCTGGGGGATAAGAGTTCAAGCAGCAAAACCAACCTGAACAGCGAATTGCCTCTTCCTTTATAGGCCAGCTTAGAACCTTGACCTTTCTGCTTAGTTTGTTTTAATTATGATAAAAGAGTCGAGGAAGCACATTCTCCATCCGTGTGCTGCTTAGCAAAGAACTGAGCTACTGCAGCAGCCACTTCTGAGTGAAGAGGTGGAAGGAAGAAAGGAACATCTTAAGAGACCGATGTTGCTGCTGCATCCAAGCATGCGTGTAGTATCATACTGTATTTATGTCATATGAACCCAGTAAAGAACACCACGGGATTAAAAAAAGTGCCCAACTAAAAACCTACTCTTCACGTACATACTCAATTCACCTAGTCTATCCTTCTGTGAAGCCAATGGATGACCGAGATCATTTAGGAGCGAAGACTGTGAGTTTCCCTTCTGAACAGGGAGAAAAAAAAGTATGCTCACAGGCATAGCATACTGAACTTAGCTTTAGCTCTAATAGAACTTTTGTGCCTGTCCTTTAGAAGTGAAATGCAAAGCTCTTTTATTGTGAAGATACTAAACTCAGTTATGTGGTAGAGAGGACTAGAGAAGACTTTTTTTATGTATTCATGTATTTCAGCTACCTGGCATGGCTGACTATCCAGATGCCACTCACTGATTTACAGTTCGTTACGATGTTCCCGATTTTACTTTCCCACTGAAAAAAAGAGGGGTACACAACTAAGTCTGCATTCCCCCCACATCACATTTTTTCCTGATATTTGGAGGGGCAGAAGGGGAAGGGAACTAATGGACAGAAGATGTTTTGTCCCCCACCCCTCTCCCCCACCCCCAGACTACTGCTCTTCTTTTCATCTCCGCACTACCTTTTCCCTTTCTTTCGATACAACACTTCAAAGGCTGTACAAGCATGTAATTTTTATCACTGGTAAAGCTCACTGTATTCTTTTAATATAATGTTTACAATGGAAATTTGTCTGATTTGAAGAGGCAAGAAGATATCAGAGCCCTTGGCAGAATATCCTATTGAATATTTGTCACTTTAGCACCACAGAACCTGCAGGAAGCAGAACTCACTGCTAAAGCAGATTCGACAGGCTGTTCATTTTCTCTCACTGGCAAGCAAATCCAGAGGTTATAATTTTCTTCTGGAAGAATAAATCCATAGGCAACAACTATAGGAAAGCAAAAAGGACAACCTCCCCAAGTGCGTATATAATAAACTATATTTTAACCGAATAGAATCAAGATCTGAGGGAAAGGGAAAGAGAAAAAGTCAAAGACACAGTGGTGGGTGTGTGTGGGAAATAGAATATACACATTCCTAGGAAAAACGCAACTTTCTTTAGAGAGAACTAATAGAAAGTCTCTTCCTCAGAGATTAACATGAGTTCAGGGAACAAAATCTTTGTGCATTTGCTTTGCACGGGAATTTGTTATCCCACATTTTAAGCACTTGAATACAGCAAATTCCTGGATCAATCGTTTGCCAGCTATTCAATTAGACTAAAACATTTAAGAAGAGATCGATTTTTTTTTTATTTCCCAGCTGCAAGCAAAGATCTTAGTTGAGGGGCATTTTTCATCCACTAGGTTTATTCTTTTCAACAAGTCTTTCATATACCCTTACGAATACAAAGCCAGCTTTTTTCTTTTTTTTAATTTCAAGTTATGACAAGCTCCTTAAAATAAAGGAAATTGATTCCACTTTACCCTATTAACATGGAACTAAAGTTGACTCACGTATGTTTGAGGAATTTAAACACAAAACAAATACCACAACAATTATTAAAATATATTTTCATCCTTATTAATTACATTTTATGATGTTACACGCTTATTTGAAATACTGTCTTTAATTCTAAATATTCATTTGCTGCAAAGTTACCTTACCCCATTTTTTCTAAATACTGTGATTTAGATTTTGACTAAAAGAATAAACACTTATTCTGACATAGATTTAAAAATAAATTAGTTTAAAGAAAACATAACAAAAACCTGAATAGTATGTATATGGACTAGAACTGTTCTAGTTACAAGCTGACATAATTTTAAAAGGTCTACAGAATAAGAGCTGGGTTTTTTTTTTGTTTTGTTTTGTAATATCCCTAACAGGTTCAAGACAAAGACTCTTGAGATGGGCCACGTGAAAAGGGAGCAGCAACAATAACATGCTTTTTTGTCTGTGCTGAAATCGGAAGTAATTTTTTAAGTTAAGCATCCCCCCATTCGTCTGCTACGATACCTGAAGATCTTACATGCTACTACATACTGTTTTTTAGCATATTAAAACTCACTTCAGTGAGTCACCACACTTGCTGAGTCTAAAAATCATGACTTTAAAAAAAATAATAATACTTTATTCAAGAGAGAGCGCTTTCCTTTCTAACAGTGAATATGCACTAGAATTGCCCCATTCTCTATGGCCACAATCATCAAGATACATTGAATGTCAGATTTCTCTAGAAATAGAACATATCCATGAAACGAGAAGAACTGGAAGGGACCAAGAATGTGCTTTACATAGGTGGAGACTTGTGCACACAGCTACACAAATACATAACCTACAGTGTTTAAAATGGAGATAAATTACATTCCCCTGGATTACATTCCCCTGGATAAATCTTAAAATAACTAGGAGAATCTTCTAAGTAAACTCATAAAAGCCTTTGTTCATCAACCACAAAACTGAGCATGTAGTTTGATACGGACCTATACTCATCCTTTCCTAAACAAGTTTTTGTTTTCTCTTTATTTTAATTACAAGTCGTAAGAATAGAATATAACGCTTTACTACAGTCTCTCACTATGAGTTTCCATAGTTCTAAACCAAATGGCCTGGAAACGCAAATACTTACCACTGAGCTGTTCCATGAAGCATACATTGCCATTGGTGTTAAAAGCCAAAGTGTCAGGAGTGATGCAGAGTGTCTGGAAGATTGCAGAATGGGCAATGCTCTTCAGAGAATGGCAACACTCCAGGCAAATGGCCCAAATATCTTGCTCAGTAAGACAGCTATCCCGCAGTGACAAAATATCAGCAAGGGACACATTCTCCTGCCAAGATATGAATTAATAAATTACCCTGGATTTCATGACACTACTTTGTGTATCATAGATTACATTTGACACAATTGGCTGCGAGTAATGTTTCCAGCAAGTTCTCAGACTTTCTAGCACACGATTAACACCCGAAGAAACACCAGATGCATGACTTCGCTCTTAACACAGAGAGTTTCTTAAAAAGAACAGTTAACCTGAACAAAGGTATCACAGTATGTTAACATCAAAAAAAGACTTACTATGGGAGCTATGTAAGTTACATAAACACTGCATCAAAGTTAAGGAAACAGAGTATTTGGAGGTAAAAGCAGAGAGACTAAGTTAAAACATTTTGTTTAACCCATGTCTCCCCTAGGCTCTCCCTGGTGCCTTTGGATAAACTACATAAAAATTCTCTTCACAGCAGTTTTCCCTACCATCTGTGATCTGGGAAAAAGTACCCTCTAAATTAGCCTGTCTTAAGAATGATGCTGTTGTGAAGTTTAGTGGTGTACACCATTTAATAAACACTAAAAAGCCAAACAAGCCATAGGAAAAATGTTCTTATACTTCGACTTAAAACCAAACACTTTGGTTGTCCTAGGCCTCCCCATTACACCCAGAGCTCTTAGCGATCAAAATAGTTTATGGACTTCGTTTCTAAGTTACTGTCCTAAACCATAAGTCAACTTTCTTTGACCCCATCATCACAGTAAGGCTATAAAGAGTCCAGTTCCAAAAAAATGTGGCTTTCCTGGTCAATATGTGCAGAAACAGTGCTTTGTTCAAAGCAGCTAGCTTTTTTATGTACATTTTTTAGAATACAAAACTAATACATTTCCCATAGCTACAGAAGTAAAAAGTTTTCATGAACTTAAAGGCATGACAAAAAAACATACAAACAAAACATCGATTCCATCTGTAAGGAAAAATAAGCCAACAGAAAAACAGAAGTATCTACAGAAGTTACTTTGCATCAAAGCTATACCACTATTAATTACACATAATATTTTCTCATTTATATGTAGCAATTAAGACTAAAGACTATACTTCTGAATGATATTAAATACACCTTGAATTGAAGATGTAGCTGCATATTACTTAGAATATAGAAAAAAGAAAGCATCTCATTGTCAGCAAAGCAGAATGTGAGCTATCTTAAAGCTCAGAAAATTGTAGTGGTTTGAATTTTTAATCCGTTGGAAAATACAGTTATAACTTTCTTTACATACCTCAGTACTGGAGAACATCAGTGATATTTGGATTACCATTTACAGAGGAGTTAACAGTTTGTTAACATGTTTTTTGGAGAAATAAGTATTGCACTCATAACATCCTTCAAAAAAGGACCAACCTTTAGTTTAAAAATTTATTTTGCTTTTTGGTTTGAAGTATAATACTTAATAAATATGAGAAAAAACAGGTAGGAAATAAAGTGCACTCACTATTATTTGGGAAACTTAACTTCTATTTTTAATATTCTAGTTTTCATCAGCCTAGAGATGGATTGATTTACTAATGGCAGCATTACTACAGTGCCTTCTAGCACTAATCATGGACCCTGGTCTCACTGAGTTCAGTCCTACATAATAATGAACAGCAAAAGCCCTTACAGTCCAGGTACTTGAGACAAAAGATCTCATTTTTTCTATGCTGTGCTCAGTGCTATATGCGTAATGCTGCCATCAGATTTTGAGGGTGGATGAGGAAGTTTTGCACATCTTCCAAGCCTGAAGGGCAGCACAGAGGTTCCCGTATCTGAAAACATAAACATATGACAAGGAGCTAGACCACAAACTATTAGGCTTCGAAGCTGACCAAACTGATAGGTAGGATGAGGATAGGCATGGAAAGGAAAGACTAACTGCTTATTCTATGGCCAACCAAAACAAGTTTAAAAAAGAAAAAGTAAAAAGAAAAAGGAAGAAAAGGAAGCTTTATGACCAAAGCAATGAACCAGTAATTATTTTTATTTTTAACTCTCCTAGGATCATCCAGCTAGGTGACATGATGGCATTTGCCAAAACTGCAACAATAGAATGTTTCACTAATCAAGATGCAAAATTTTGAGTTTCATCTGTGCATATGGACAAGAAAGGCTCAATTTAGAGATTATGTGAAATAAATAAAAACTGCAACCTGTAAGATAGCCTCAATATCAAATTCTAGTTACAATCAGGACTTGATAGAATTTCTTTTGAGCCAAGCTTTGAGGTTGAGCTCTACAGCGGATATTAATTGTGAGTAGTGATATCTACAGTTTAAATCTACAAAACCATCTTTGTCTTGGAGTTATTTGGGGAGTAAACGAAAAATGATGATGATCTTATGTCAGACAAACTTATTTTCCTTCCAGGGGAAGTGAAAGTTAGGTAATACAGAAAAAAAGACAAAGGAAAAAGGAAAAAAAGGAAAAAAGGCCTATGAATGTTCAGTGGCTTCCATCAGCAATGGATGGATAGATGAAGAGAAAAAACAAAGCAAACCACCACCACTACAACCATACAGCAAGCCTTCCTCTTTCCAATGCTCCAGGGCGTGATTTACTTCACAGAAACCATGTATTTCTCAAATGACCACACTATCTAGACCTTAGTTATGAAAGCTGCTATTGCGGCAAAGCAAGGCCTTTGTAGAGAACGAAACACTGAAAACACCAAGACATGCATTTGATTAGTTTGCATCCCAAAGCAATACGGAAACAAAGTTTTCACTGTGGAAAAAAATCCCACATTCTTTTAAGACTGTAACACAGGAGTTTCTGGCAAGCTGAAGCTTCTGGTGAGCCATGACTTCAGTACTTTGGACCACTGAAAGTTGGTTCACTCAAATTACAGGAAAACTCAAGTCTGTTTCATAACAGAGATGCTGATGCCTTTTCCCCCTTGTCTCATTGTCAGTAAAAGACACTTGTAAAAGCAATTACTGTTTAATAACTACAAAAAGTGAACTGGTCAGTCAACCATGCTTCAATTATTCACTTTAGGTCTTAATTTTCCCTTATATTTTCTTCAGAAAGTATAAAACAGTTCAGTAGCATATGTTATTAAGCAGAGCAGGAAGAGAAAACAAATTAATTTGCCACACACAACTTCTTAAAAAATTTGAAATTAAATATTATGGAGTGTGAGACAAAGAAAGTCCTAGTAAAGAAAGGCATTTGAAATACACCCTACCCTCAATAATTCCTACTGTTCAGCTCAGGCAGCTTCTTGCTTCCCATATCGACTTTTGTAAACCACATATATCAGACACTAGCCTCATTCCTTATACTATGTACAGTGATGAGAAGCACAGGCTCCACTAAATGACTAAGCAGCTGAGAGTTAGGTACATCAGCATTCACAGCTTTCTGGCACCTAAGTCTTTTTGCAAGATAATTCACACAAACTTCAAAACAATCTATTCCAGAATCATGGAAAATGTGGCAAACACCATTCATTACATTCATCGCATTTGAAGAAAAACACTGGGTTGCCCGGATAAGCTCACTGAGTACTCTTCAAAGCAGCCCTTTTTTATTAACTTCTCTAATCACCAGGTGATAGGTCATGCTCATTCTCTCAACAAGAATATTAAAAACATTCATGTACTTGGAATAACTAAATAGAAAGGACTGGTAGGAATTCACAATTAAAGTATATATTGAGCAGGTGAGAAAAATGGGCTTGGGTCCTCCTCACACAGAAGACTTGACCCTCAGCCTTCTCCCATCCTGAAGAAATACTCTAAATATTTAAGCTAATGTGTAAAAAGGAGGCCACTGCCTCCTTCCTTCTATATTTTGCATGGGCCTACTACACTGAACACTACAGATAATGGGAGGAAGAGCCAAACTGCTGAGCCATTAGATGGCTTGTGAAAGCTGGAAGGGACTTTTCATTTTCAAAGACACTTTTAAATCCTGATTCAGGTTGGGTTCTTGACATAGCAAATGAGAAAGCTTGCAATATCTGGTTTGGGGAACAAGTGGTTCACATATGGTTCACTAAACTTTTACTTAAAAAAGAAAAAAACCTAAAACATTTTGCCCAAACATTCACTAGGGGGTAAGGCACACACTTCACGTGGAAAGATACAAAGAAAGATGAGCAAGAGCAATAAAAAGCAAGTGCAAAACCAAGTACAAATCCAGACAAACATGACGACAGAACTGGGTTTAGCTACAGGTTATTTGGCATAACAACTGAACAAACAGATTTAACAGTTTGTTTTGGTGTTTTTTTTTATTTCACAGTGACAAGGCCTTTTTACACAGGGCAGAAAGAAATGGCTGTACAAAAATCTGGTTGGTGGCTACTGGAAACACTTTTGCCCATGTAAGAAATTTCCCTTTATCAGGTGCAACAAGGACACGTACTTCCTGACGGCAGCATTAACCCAGGGCTACGACAGGAGTTACGAGACACCCCACACTCGACGGCCATGACTTTGCTGTTGTGTGGAGAAGGTGGACCGGGATGGACTAAGCCCAACTTGGCAGCTGGGATCACCGGGCAGGAGAAAGCAGTGAACACACGGAAAGCGAACGGTTATGTCGACACGGCCTGGCCGCTCCCGGCGGGGCGGGTGAGCCCCCGGGCTCCGGCTGTCTCCGGGGCCCGGCGCAGCCAGCGGGATGCCCTCACAGGGCGGGCAAAAAGAGGCGCCGGGGAGGGGGAGCCCGCGGGCCGCCCCTGAGGCCGCCTCACCACAGGTGAGCGCAAGGGCAGCGGCGGCTCCGTCCCCGCACCTGCCTCACTCACCTCATCCTCCAGCAGCGTCGGCAGAGGCTCGAAGTCGTAGCAGTTCACCTCCTCCTCCTCATAAAACACGTCCTCGGCGGCGCCAACAGCCTCCATTCTGCCCGGCGAGGGAGCAGAGGCTTCACCTCCGCAGCCTCCCTACGCGCCCGCAGCACGGCCCTCGGCCCCCGCCGCGACTCATCCCCACACCCGCCTGCGGGCTGCCCCCGGCGGCGACCCCCACGGCGCCAGGCCCGCGCGCCCGCCCCGCTTTAACCCCTTCTCCTCCCGGCGGCCCCGGCCGCGGGGCGTCCCCCGCCGGCCCGCCGCCGCCCGCTTAAGCCCTCGGCTGGGGCAATGCTGCCATAGCAACGCGGCCCGCCGCCGCCTCGCCCGCGCAGCGCGGCCTCACTGCGGCGGCGCCCGCCCTCCTGCGGCGGCGCCCGCCCCCGCCGCCCGCCTCGCCCACGCCCCGCCGCGGCCCGGGGCGTCCCCGAGAGTCACCGGGGGCCGGTCGCGAATCCCGGCGTGTCCCCGCGCCCCCTCCTCCCCGCTCACGGTGAACTCCCGGCAAGAAGGCAGTGGCGGGCGGTGGGCCCTGAGGGGCGCGTCCGCCGCAGTGCCAGCTGCGGCCGCCGGGGCCCCGCGGGTGCCGGGGCCCGTCCCCGGCTCGGCTGCGCTCTCCGGGCGAACGGGGGCGGCGGGAGGGAGAGCCAGTGGCGGGCGAGAGGCCGGGGCGGCGGCGTTGCCTGGCGCCCGAGGTGCTGACAGGCGGTATGGCCGGAGAGCTGCTCCCGCCGGCGAACGGTTTCCTCCTGTGAGGGGCACCTCGGGCCAGCTTAAACCTCCGCCCTGCCTGCCCGTGTGCCCCGGCCTCGTTTTATAACCCTCGACTGTCCAGATCACTGGATTTACTGGATAAACTCCAGCGTTTAAAATGAGACAGGTGACCAAGTATTTGCATGATCATGGCCGTAACTCCCAGTGCGGTTCAAACCGTAACAAGCACAAACAAAACCAATCTGATACTGTCAACTTTCTTTTCATTAGCCCTAGCCTGTTTTTGCTATCCACAGGGCTTAGGGTGCCTAAGACTTCCTTTGAAATTGAAGGTTCAAGATCAAGAATTCCTTCAAAACTACCCCCTGTGAGGGCACGTGTTTTTGTTTCAGGTAAACCCCATTGGAAACTGCAAGTTGTGTTGTGTAAACAGGCCGTAGCGGCTGGGAAGGGGAATCGGCATTCGGTAACGGGCGGGTAACTGCATGCGCTGCACAAACCCCTGCGCAGGTGTCTCCTGATCTAGCTTTAAGCATGCTTGCAGCCACATTAAAATCTTACATCTCCATTGTAACCAGCATGGTGGATGGAGAGAATAGACTGTTTTCTCCTGTAATTAAATTTCACAACTACAGGTACTTGGAGAATAATAGTGCCATTTTCATTATTCTGCTTTCCTGTATTCCTATAATTCTGTGTCAAAATGGAGTATGTTAATGAATTAATCTGTGCACAGTACATCAAACAAGAGTTTTATATTCTATTTTGTATGTAGTACTCTTTGGAAAAGATTAACACTCTATTAAAATATACATTAACAAACATTGTGAAGCAAACAAAGATACTTTGATTAACTGCCCCATAAAAGTCATCCTGCAGCAGTTTTGAGATTTCTCCCAATTAAACATTAATTGGATACATTCCACAGTTATGGCATGCTACTGAGAAAAAATCCAAACTCGGGCAGATTGGAATCTTTCATACATATGCTGTCTTCTTACTAACATTTTTGAACTAAATTGATGTGAATAAAATGTTTTTCATGATTACAAAAGTTCCTAATCTATATGTACTTATAATTTGGTAACTCAGGCATTTAATTGTGAACAAATATTAAAGCATGGGAAACAGTGAGTGCCTGGCACTTCTGAATATAAACCCCAACATGACTCCAATAACAGCAGTATTTTACTTATATTTCTTAAAATGTATTTCATCAGCGTGTTCGGCAAAATGTTTTCCTCAGGCAGCACGATCTACCCAAGAACAATCCTAAATTCTGGACCCTCGTGGGCTGGACTCATAACTGCGTTGTAAAGAAAAAGAAAAGAGAAAAATTTCTCTGGTGTGTAAACTGGGTCTAAGATCTACACTCATCCATAAATACATCTTAGATAAGCACTCCATTGCAGTGACCACTTTAGCATTCATAAACTTTTCTGTAAAATGATAGTTTAAGTCAAACCTATGGGTGCTGCATGGAAATTCACATGCTAGTTTTGAAAGGATCAATATTTTTTGTTGAATTAGAGAAATTCACTTGCTAAAAGCAATTAGTAATTGAGTGATAGGCCATTTCCCTATAAGGTTAGCAGGCTCAGGTTCAGACACCTACCTGGCATTATTTGGACCTTGAATCTAGGCTTGGGTAGATTTTGCCAGAGTAAGTGACTAAGTGACTGTATCCAAGTGATTCGAGATGCTTGAGACCTCTCTCTCGGTTGCTCTGGTTAACTTACTTGCTCTACTGAAGAAGTATTTATACCAAGTGGAATACGTACAAAGTGGAAAACAAAATGAAATAAACATAGAGGGAGCAAAAGAGACTGTACTCCAAGTTATAAAATACAACAGCACAGGATTCCTCTGTAAACGAAAAGTTGCAGCGGACTTTGCCTTATCACAAGTGACTTGATAGGCAGGACAGAAGAGTCACTAGAACGGATATGGTTTGGTAGATCTTTCCAGAAAAATTGCTATACTAAGCCTCTGCTCTTATCAGTAATTCTGTTGTTTTGTTTTTCTCGTTGGTCTCACGGTTGAGACAATTGTCAGAAAAGGCAATTGACTGTTTGATACAGTCATGTAACAATTCTCACACTAGAATATTCGTTCTTATCAACATTTGCAATTAATCATGGCCTGTGGGAATTGTTGGAGGACATGCAACACTACACAGTTCAGCATTAGAAAAAACCCCACATGTAGATGAAGCTGAAGTTTCCCCGCAGTCATATTTTCTGTTATTTCTTTTCTACAATATTGCTTAAGGAAGTTGAAGTTCTTAAGAGATCTTTATAGCGTGTTGGTAGGCATTTTTTGAAAAACATTTTGATGGATACCTGAGTGTGGAAATTATCTTCTGAGTCTGAGGTTGGTTGAACATGCAAATGAATATCATATTAAAACCAGAAATATAAGAACAGCAAACAGGTTCTCAAAGGTGAGAAATAAAAACATTATTTTGCACTAATAATACTCTATAGCATGAAGAGAAATAAGAAAAGTTAGCATAGATTAAAGGAACATACTGTGACTAAAATTGTTTTGGTAAAGGATAGTTGAAACAGGTTTCATTATGGAAGTACCAGAGGGAGGTTTCATTTCCTGTGATCAGATTTTGAATATGAACTGAGATCTCTTTAGTAACAATAACACCAGGAATCACAGTTATTAGATATTTTGGCTTCTTAATTGTAGATTAGAGATGGAAAACTACATAACAAAGGTAAGCGGCAGGTATAGTGTGGATATTATACATGAGAAACCTCTTGGCCAAAAAGAGGTTGAATCAACATAGAGTTTTGTGTCTTAGACTTGGTGCATGACCACAGACAATACAGAGGGACTGGATCAAATACATCTGGTTTCAGTCTTCTCGCAGTTTTAGCATGCTCTCCTTGAGCTGTATATAATTTGTAGTAAATGCAGTAGAGTTAGGACAGTTTGTAATTTTCACATAAGCAGTGTTTGCAGCAGAATAGCTGACTTGATTTCTACCTCTGATGGCAGTCGATAGCAGATGTCTAGAGAAGAGTATAGGAACAAAGTAGTTATATATTATGCTCTTCCAGTACAGTCTCACAGCCTCCAAAGAGTCACAGTTCAGATATTCCCTAGGGCAGTGGTAGTGTCTATTGGTTTAAGAGACACTGGAATATTTTTCTTTAATGAATTTGTCCATTCACTTTTTGAGTCTGAATAGTTTTACTATCCACCATGTCCTATTGCAAAACTCCTCAGCTGACCCGCACATTGCAAAAAGTAAATTCTTTCTTTCATTTGAGACCCCTAATTTCTTGTGTTTGAAAAGGTGGTGGATAGATCCCCTATCAAATGATCTTTCTATCATTTATGATACTATAGAGTTGTCATATCTCCCCTAGTTTATCTTTTCAGGTTGAAAGGTCCTGGTCTGGTCGCTTATTCGCAGAATAGAAATTATTCCATGACTTCGATCATGCTGTAGCACTTCACAGTACTTTTTCTAATTGTGTCATGATGTAATTAAAAATTGTGAAAGAGAAGGTTGGAACCTGAATGAATGAATGAATGAATGAAAGAAAGAAGGAACTGGTAGACTCTCAAGAGATTTTTGAAAATAACATATTAATGACCTGCAAACTTAAAGGAAGTACTTCTCTTAATCGTGATTTACTGATTTAGTTATAAGCCTCATGCCTTTTATTTCCAGATATCTGGATTCATGGGATATTGTCAAAAAAGAATTCAGCCACAGAGAATACATTCATGGGAATTCAGGGAGCGACTGTCAGCACCTCTGTCTCTGCAACATAATCTAAATACAAGCTACAGGAGGAGGAAATTGTATAGGGTACTACTGTTATGCCACTTTGTGCCACTGGAGATGTCTTTCATGTTCTTTTGTAGGTTTTTCCTTTTCATTATAGCACTTTGGTTATTCTTTTTAATAGATTATATAATCATAATTGACTATTAAAATTTTGGAGTACCAGCCTTGTAGATGAAAGGTACACATTTGTTACACTATAATTAGATTGTACATTCTGCTTTTAAGAGTTTTCATTTAATGACAGTTTGCCTGAAGGTTCTCATTTTAATTTAGTTTGGGTGAAACTGGGGGAACAGAAGCATTGCAGTATAAAGAATTGGTTTTTGTGTGTGTATGACTTATATCCTTTTCAATTGTTTGGTTTTTGTTAATCAGAGATCACTTTAATGCCATGGGCTTTAATACTTTTACAGTCTATGAAACTACTGTTCTTCCTTTAGCAGTTATATATATTTCAAGGCAGAGAAAATCTTTCTGCCAGCTGCCAACTGCTGCTGCCTTTGTGGCAGCAGTGAGAAAGCATTGTAATAAAAAGCAAATTATGTGTTGCTGCTACTGAAAAACCTGAAAGAATTCAAAGGTAAAGACACTGCAATTTTTAAACCAGCCCCATTGCTGCTGCGAATTGTATATGAACATAAATCTGCTTGCCTGAAGTGGCAGGTTAGTTTGTATTCCAAGTACTTCAGAATCTTACACAGGCAATAGGGAAGCGTTAGCTTTGCATTTCTGAAGAGGATCAGAAAATTATATGCATAGACTGCTTACTGGGTGGGGAAAACCATACATAGTCATTCCCTTTTCATGGGGTTGAATGGTAGAAATATAAGCTTTAGAATCATCAAGCACAGTCTTTGGTCATTATAGGCACCTGTCACATCATTCTTTTCATAGAAATATCAAACTCCACCTGTTCCTACATGTTAGGAATCTTCTGATTTCCAGCCTCTACTTATACTCATTCACTTTTGCCCCAACATTGTCTTTTGTCGTTTAATCTCAGTTCGTATTTCTTTACAGATTACCATATTATGTGTACATCTGTTCTGTTGCCTTTGACTTTGTTTTCATCTTTTCCAAACAGTGCATTTCCTTAAACCTGTGTTCTAGTCATGATTGCTTTTCTACTACACTACACTTCTGTTGTCTTTATAATATTGATAAACCTTAAGTTCATAATTTCCTCAGGTGCTTAGGAGACCTGATCTTTTCAAGAGTTCTCTTCTATCTACCCCCTCAATGTATTTCTTTATGGAGGCTTGTGCCTTTTTTCCATCTTCATAATCTTCTCACATGTCCACTGCCTTAAAGACTTTGATTTCATTGCATCTTCTTTGAATAGTAGTTTCGCTTGTCCTCATATGAAAGACTGTCAAAGGATTCTTCACTGTTCTCCTCGGGACATCTTTCAATCATCTAATAGGTTTTCATCTGAACTGCAGCTACATCTCCAATTCCTGTATTCTTTCTATATGAACTCTGCTAGGTGGCACTCCAGGCGTAGATAGTTCCCATCAGAAGCTACTTTAGGGTAATGTGCTTTGCATTTAGGCATCTCCACTTTCTTCATCATTCTTTAAATTTCCTATGGTGTTGCATTTGGATATTACCTTCCTGTACCAACTGAAATGCAGGGAAAGACAGCAGAAGTAAAATATAATTTGGCCCCAATTGAAGTCAATAGGAAAACTGTCATGGCATAATTTCCTTTGACGAGAACTCATTGAGATGCAAGATCAAAGACCGGAATTGTTTTTATTTGTATACAAATGGGAAAATAACCTAGTAATGATCCAATATGCAAACACATGGCTTTCTTTTCACCACTTGAAAATTAGGTCTAGGGGAGGTATGAGTCCAAAATCAGTCCAATGCTAATTCTGGTATTTGGGGATTTCTGAGTCATTGTCTCATGAATTCAATTAGATTATTAGGTTTGTCATAGGCAGTATCTATCCAGAAATATGTGTGTGTGTATTCACATATATATACATACAGAGAGATTGATAATGGGATTCTTTCTATTGTTATCACTCTGCAGTGTTATATGACTTCCTTTATCTCAGTGTCTTTGTACGTCCCAGGTTTTCCCACAATAGGCTTGTGTTGCAAGCTTGTTTCACATGGTACAGTGAGGCACCATGAAAATAAATCGCTTCCAACATTACTCAGGAGGCTTATATCAACCGGAAATTTGAAGAGCCAAATTTATGCTATAATTGCAAAGCATTCTCCACTTGATTCTGAACTGCTTTAGTTTTGACATTATAACATTGTCTTCATAACACAATATTGTCTTTATAGTACTTATTGGTCCCCTTGCTCTTTTAATTCATTTTAGTGGTGTTCATTTGAAAACACTAGAAAAAGTTGTGCAGAAGATCATTTTAAAAGATAATGTGCATAATAAAATTTAATATGATGCCTATGGCAATTTCACACTGGAAAATAAGCTGCAGGATAGTACTAGCCATCCTTCAGAGAAACACCTCATAATAATTAACTAAATCTTAAATTCATATTAAAGAAACATAAAAATTAACTATGTGCAGGCAGAATTCTAAGCCTGGGATTGCTTATATTTCTGGCACCTGGCTATTTCCTTAAGCTTTCCTCTATAGAGATTTATGAGATCGTTATAACCTGCTTATAGTGGAAAACACTGGCAAGACAAAGTATTCTCCCATCCATGGGGCAGTGAATCAAACTGCATTGTTTAAATCCTTCTTGAAGTTAATGAATCAGCAGG
The DNA here is from genome assembly GCF_964195595.1 of Calonectris borealis. Lineage (NCBI taxonomy): Eukaryota > Metazoa > Chordata > Aves > Procellariiformes > Procellariidae > Calonectris > Calonectris borealis. The sequence continues at coordinate 27,393,081 of NC_134318.1, forward strand.
AAAAGTCCATCCTGAAGACCTAATATCTCCAAAACAATCACCTGGTGTCCCCAACAGCTGATATGAAATCCAGGAGTGTCTTTGTTGTTCTATTTCTTTCCCCAGAGACATGAGCATGGTTATCCTGGGAATCCTTCTCAATAAAACATAAAGACAAACTAGAACGTAGATGACACGATCAACTAGCAACAGAGATAATATACAATATTTACAGTTTCGTCTTTTTGATTTACTGTGACTGTTTGTCTCCAGTGAGGATTTAGCTACTGTGTTTCATGCTTGGGTCACTGCAGTTCTTTCTTCTTGACATTGAATTGGAAAGGCATTCAGAAATTCCACCTGTGGAAGACAAAACAACCCAAATTTCCTGGGAGCATACCAAGTGCTGTTCTCCATATTCCTTACAGGCCCTCCAAAATAAAAACATTGCTAATCCAGCAACTGTTCTCCATTCTTGTCCTAGGAAAACAACTGCTCTCCATGGAAGCCCAAGGGCTGCTGTACTCCACTGTGAAGCTCTCAGGAGCTGAGATCAGACTGTCCTTTGCAGAGGGCCCTATGTTATGTGACTTTGTGCCAGAGCTGATTAGAATGAGCCTGATCACAACCAATTTCAGATCACAATGCTGAACTTGATCTTTCTGCCAAGCCCTTCAATCAGTAACAAAGGTAGTTGAAAGAACTTTCAAAGGTACAAATCATCCAGTAAAGTCACTTGACCTCACAAGAGGTGAAGAGCAGAGGTTTTTTACATGCAAACTGAGGCAAATCTCATACAGGGTATCAGAAAATGCTTGTTGAAAAACACAGCAGGAGCCATACTGAAGCTATTAAAAATGCAGATTTAATTTCCAAAATAGTTCCCAAGAAATTTTTATTTTTCACATGGTACTCACAACTACAGAGGAAAAGGGCACTTGCTAAGGTTGACCTCTGCTATGAAAGTGCTGTGAGTAGAGTGCTTTCCTGGCAGATGGAAGTAGTCCTTTACACAGGCAGGCTTTGAGTTTGAGCCCTGGTGCCACACACAGGTGAGTGCCCTTTTTGCATTCTGAGACAACCCCCAACACTTCTATTTCCAGTCACCCTAAATTAAGACTTTTTTCCAACTTCTCAATTCAGCTACTGCACTGAAAAAATCAATTATTTGCACTACCGGAGTCTCAATTGTGTAGTAATTGCTGCCTAGATAATTTGCTGATGGATGCATTAGTAATATCTAATATATAACTCCTTTATACTGGGAAATGCTCCTCTAAGGAGAAGCAGTCAATACCCAAAATCCAGCCATAAAACTTATAAATACAACCAGAAAACATAGTTGAGACTGTATCTTGTACATTGCACACGCAGATCAACAGGAGGAGAGAAATTCTTACCAAAAGAGTTCCTCTTACCAAGAGAGCTCATCAGCAGAAGGGAGAAAATAGCCCTTCAAGCCTTCACATGATACAGGGCCTGAAGAATTGAGCTGCAGTCTGGTTTACAGGATTGTAGATTTTTAGACTTCCCTGTCTTTTTTAGAATTAATTCAGGGGCAGAGGTGGCTGATTTGCAAAGACTCCTAAAGACGTGATCATTAGCTGTATGTTAGTGGAGCTCAAAATAGTGTTTAATGAGCCAGGAAGAAAGATAAATTGCTGAGTTCAGCTCAAAGTCTGTATTAGCTACAGCAAGTATGTGTTTGAAACATTTGTCATTAATTAGGCATTGTCAGTTACCTCCTGGATGAAGCCAAAGCCATCTTGGGTATCATAAAATCCATGAACTGCAGTATATGTCTCCAGAATTTGATAATCCAAATGAATCAACTGGGTAAAACTCTATTCCAACCTGTTAGAGCTATTGATTCATCTGGATCTATAACATATTATTACATTTTCATTAATAGTAAAGACAGTTGATTTATATTAAGAAAAAAAAAGGGGAAAGATTGTGTGTAGCAAGCGGTTATGTATGTGAATATCCCATAAAGAAACTCTTACAGCACACACGGAGAAGCAAAGAGTACAAGGTAGTGCCAATGCCTCTATCCTGTATTGCGTAGGATTCCGCTGATTTCATGAAACTTTTGGTCTCTGCATTGGTGTCTCCATGAACACCCCTTTCAAGAGGCAGGAAAGAGCCAGCTACTTGTATCTCAGAGGCCATACATCCCAATTTTAATCTGCCTCACAAGGATAGGTAAATTATCTCAATTCAGCTTCTTGAAATAAAACACTATTATTTGTAGGAAAAATGGTTAAAACAACAACAAAAAAAAGCACCTGCACGCAAGCTTCCCTAGTTAGACTTTCCTAATCCTGGCCATTTCTTACTACTGCATGGAATAAGGGGAAAACTCTTCCTATCATGACTTCTCTCTGAATACCCCCATAAGGCCTCTTCCACATGGGACCTAAAAATACATATACATATTCAATGTAACAACCTCTAGTTGTCCTAATGCACCTGATCCCTTCTGGGTTCCCCAGATGTACGTGTTGTCTGGGTGGCACAGGACCAGTGGAATGGCTTTTATTCGTGCCTTGTGCAAAAGGCTATCTGGGCATGACTAGAGGACTTGGCCTCCAGGAATGTCCTCCTGAAGCCAGAACCCCCTTGGGCTGCTCTGACCAGTGTGAAGCCAGAAGGATCCCAAACTACTGGACATTTTTTTGATATGAAGGAGAGCCTTCAGGTGCTACAGAACCAACACAGGAACATCCAGCCCTCCAAGTATTCCTACGGCAAACACAGACTATGACAGAGGCAATACTGTGCCCCATTAACACTGGCTGTAACAAACTCCTCGGGTTTAGAAGCAACTGAAATAGTCAGATCAGTCCGTAATCTTATTTTGGGGAACCAGACTGGCACAGAGCTGTCCTAGGCTTGGGGCAGAATAAAGTAAAGCCTAGCAGCAGTGTGGTGTGCCAGTTCCCCTCGGCTGTGCCAGGCATACCTCAGCTGCAGCCGACAACCTGGCACTGAGGCTTAATTAATCAAGAGAGGTTATATAACAAGCACAGAATTTCAGCCAGAAAAATTCAAACGTGTCTGCACACAAAACCCTCATTGTCCAGTCTGGTCACTTCTGTTCTGCACCAGCTGCTTCTGTGAACAATTTTTCAGCTTATCCTCAAACAGTGTCTGTCCTTGATCATTTAATCAGTATTTAAAGCTGTGTCTGTGATGTTATTGATCCCACTTGTGGGATCACTGTGCCTCCAGCGTGTGTTTCCGATGGAAAATCCAGCACAGAGAGAAAGTGCAGAACACTTTCTCAGCATCCACAAGAAGAAAAAGATGCATTTTTCTCCTTTCTGATTTTATGGTTTGTTGTATAATAGCAATAATCTCTATTGCTTTCATGTACTTGCAATAAATGGTTTCTGAGATCGATGAAATGTCTGAGCTTCACTTTGGCTATTAATCATTCTCAGTAGTCATTTATTGCTTCATATATTACAAATAACAGAAGTTATTCCTTAAACCTACCCAGATAGCTGAGAACTGCAAATTTCAAACCTAACTCTGAGAGACAGATTCACTGATGGCAATCCCTGTGTTGTCTTTTATAACAGTAAGTAACAATAACAGCACTGTGCCTTCCACCTGCAGATTTCAAAACCCACTATACAATGCATTAAGGAAAAATGAACCTTGCTTCTGTAGTTGAAGGAAGGGAGAAGAGGAGGATATAGGTAAGAAATATCTGTGAAGATCCCTTCTCAGTTTTTTTCTCATTTTCTGAGAAAGCAATATTTGTAACCTGGCAGAATTTGTAATACCTGCCCTTGGTGCCATCCTGCTAGCAAAGCTCCTTGGGAGTCAAGCCTCTGGCTGCAGCTGGGGGAACAGGTACCGACTGCCCTGGGAGAGAGGCTGTGTTGCTGTTCCTGGTCAACATCAGCAAAACTGATGTGAAATAAATGTTCACTCAACAAACTTGCTCCATATGTTTCCTAATCTGACCAGTCTTCAGTCCCTCTCTTTGCTCCCTACCCTCCTTCTGCCTAGGACCTAATCATGTTTTTTGTAATCATAAAATAAAAATGGGCAGTGGCATCAAAAGAGAGGAATTCCCTATAAGTTTGGGTTGGGAAAGCATGTTCTAACCTGGAGAATAATAGTGTGGGTCCTTCACAAAGAATGAACTAGCATGAACTTGAGCATAGTGTGTTATTCTCTTGTATTAGAGGCTTCTGCTTTGACATATATCTGCCTCTTAGATGCCTCTGCTTTGATCATCCCTTGTCCTTTATTCCAATAAAAATGCAGAGTTTATTTCTCAGTTCAGTGGAATTCCATATTTGTTTACTCAGGTGATGACACTGGTATAATTTCTTTGCTTACACATAGGATTTACCAAGTCTGGTAAGAAACCATCATGACTAGTGGCTATGACTACTTTCAATGCGAATGGTCAGTTGCTAAGGAGCAACCAGGGTCTTCTCATGACATGGCACAAAACATCTTATTGTTGCCATAGGCAGCCTAAATTCAGCGTGAGGTCAAGCTGTGTGTGAATCCTGGCTATCTGGGAATAGATATTGTTGAGAGCTCAGCGAAAGAACCCCAGACATCTTGTCTCTTCCATATGAGTTACATTACATCAGGGTAAGGGCAGATGGTCAATAGGTCAGGATGCCAGGTCCACCAGCAACACTGACAGTAAGTACATACTGGGATGTGTACAGTACTATCAGTTTGACAGTACTGCAAATATATACCTCCTTATCCTAAAGATTTGCAGTCAGATAATATGAAAATGGGATGTTCTCTCACCTACTTTTCTTTTCTGCAAGAATGGGAAAGCCAAAGTGAGCCTGGACTGGGATATCACAAGTTTCTTGTTTGGGCCTCAGACAGCGTGAAGAAACAAAGGGGGAAAGCAGCTTTAATGGTTGTGACAGCATTTTGATAACAGGCTCAGCTACTGGCTGTTTTGTTTTTTTTTTTTTTTTTTTTTTTAATCAACTAAAGGACAGAATTCACTTTCTTCTCCCAAGTCTAGTCTAGGTACTCTACTCTCCAATGTTACATTATCTTTAAGCTTGCCTCATGGTTTAAAAAGTCTTTATCCAGATTAGCCACCTTAATTCCCAGAGTTTATTTTAATGTTTTCTACAATTTAAAATGATCCATACTGCTGAGTCTACTTCTGCATGTAAAATAGGTCTATACTATTAATGACAGCAATTTTGTGTTATTGCAGCACACAGTTGCAACAGGCACTGTGTGAAAAGAACAGCTGAAAAAAAGTCTGCATTAAAACTTCTCTGGTTTTTAACCTTTGTCATGTTGCATTTCCATTAGGCTTACATAAGACATTGTGCCATCCTGCAAAGTACCTATGTCTTAACAGAATCTTCTTATTCCATGGATTACTTCCCTTTGAATATTAGGAACCATATTTTAATAATGGAAATAGAAATTATTTGCTCTTTACTCTTTCTAGCTCGGCAGAAGCAGATCAGAGAGGGGAGAACTGGTTTCTGTTCCTTGTATATCACTGGCTGAATTGTTTCCACATTTCCAGTCTAATCTAAATTACACTTGTGTAACTCCAGAAGATGACAGAAGAGATGCAGGACTGAAACTGAGAGCGCTCTCTTACCTTGCTCTTGGAAGTTTCAAAAAGTATTACTGACCTCGTCCCCCACCCTCCCTTACTCTCCTACCCTACTTTTCACAAAGACATTTGTTATGGCTGTCTAAGGTGGTTGTTCATACAGCTCAACAATGTCTTGCCAGCCCTCTTCTGAACGGGGTGAAGAGCAGATCCTCCATATAGCCGATGAATGCGTATTAATCAAATAATATTTTACCTCTAACTACCCAAGGAGGAATATAAGCTCTCTTGCCTAAATATAAAAATTGACATACTGGGTCAAACCAGAGATCCAGTTAGTTCCTGTCTCTGCTACTGGCCAATAACATATGCTTAAGTAAGAATATAAGAGCACAGCATGTACAGAATTATCCTTCCCCACTTTTAGAAATCAGCATTTTACTGTGATTACAAAAAGACCCTTGTTAATAGTGAACAGAGCACAGGAGTCTGGAACGATGAGTTCTTTAAATGACTCTTTCTTTGAATTGCTTTGTGTCCTCAGGCAATTCACAAGGCAATTCAGTTACCAAGTCAGTATGAAAATATTCGTCAGGCTTTGCAAGTTGGTAAGGCCGGGATGCCCTTATAAAGCTGTGTGTCACTGCAGCATCACTTGTGACACAATAGTCATAAAAACTGCTACTGCCAATAAGGGAAAAATGTGCCATGAAAAGTAGCTTAGAGATGCTTTCACATCCTGAAAACCAAATAGACAAATGAGGTTGTAAATTTATGATCCAGGGAAACATGTACAGAGTAGAAATGGCAAAGACAGGTTAGAATTATTTATCATATTTCTATTTTGAAGATGCTATTCTGAATACAGTATGCCCTCTTGTTTCACAGTCATCTCCCAACGTATTCGTGTATCAGTTTTACATAATTACATCAGTGACCAATTTTCAAAATCTAGAAAACAGAAATATAACTCTACAGAAAAAAAACTATACCTCATGTTACGTCCCTTAATTTCTATTTGTTCTTCTATCTAATAGAAAACGAATAAAAAAAATAAAGAACACTAATTTACTCAGTGAATTGTATATATAAGTGGGAAAAGATGCATGAGTTTCCTTGCTATATTCCAACAAATTGCATATTATCCATCAGTAATATTATCCAGTCATGTGGAATATTTAATAATAGGTTGAATGTTTTCCATTAATTTCATCAAATATTCCTTTGACTTAAAAAAGTCTTACAACTTCAGGGAGAAAAAGATCAATCAGAAGAGTCCAATCTGACAAATCTACGTCAGATAGAGCAGAGATTTTAGATGTCTGACATAATGGAGTTCTGTCTTGCTTCGTTTGATAGGCTGTCCTCTTCTGTATTGGCTGCTGCTTGATAAGGTGATAAATTTTCCTCCAAAAGCCTCCAAGTGTCTTCCAGGTTATGAAAAATGTATTTTGTTCTTTACAAAACTATAATTTATCTAGTGACAAATTGTCACATAACCCTTAATATATGTGTAGACTAGTATTTTTCTCTTGTTCTTTAAAGTGTCACAATCAAATCTTATGTCCACTGCATTCAGTTTTGCTCAGAAAATATAAGAATTATATTTTCTTAGAATTATAAGATAATAATAATAATAATTATTATAAGAATTATGATTATTATAAGAATTATATTTTCTTATATATAAGAATGGTAAAAATTTTGTTTTTGAAAAGGTTCCCCTTCAACATCACCTGCCATAAAAACGTACACTCAAGGTTTTTTTTGCGCCAAGGAAATTGCTTCCTGTTGAAGTCTGAATGTTACTGTATGGCAATATTCTCATCAGATGGGCTTGCCTGTACAGAAAAGCTGACCAGGACAGTTCTTTTTCAAAATATGTTGTTCTAAAAAAGCTATTTTCCAAAGTAATAAGTTTACTTTTTGAGTGTGGGAATGATGTGTCAGAGGGAATGCATTCCGTTCAATTTTGTTGCATCAAAATCTCTGTGAAGAACTGGAGATGAAATTCACCCTTTGCCTCAGTCTTTTAAGAGCAGCGTGAAAGCTATTAACTAACGTGACTGTGATCACAAGCATTTGTGGTACATGATCTGTCTCCATCCTCAGTAAATCATTGAGTCATCATATTGCATTGCAAACATTCATAACATATACTTCCCAGAATATTCTTTCTCAGATCAATGAACTCATATTGCTTCTGTTATCTATTAGGCACAAGGGAATTCCACCTACAAATCCATTGCTCTAAGTATAATTTAATTATAATTTGCTTTGTGTAAGGGAAATAGTAGCAGACAAGTTAAAGAGAAGGATACTCTGTTCTTTAATTCTCAGGAAAGTGGACCAGACCATGAGTAACAAAACTCAGAAAAGAAATTCTGTCATATCAGCCAAATTATTTTCTTATTCAGACTCTAAAAGCCTGAAAGTAAAAAACAATACGGCAGAAGAATGCTCTAACATAACATCAGCATAACTGGAGAAAATCTAGAAGGATACAACAAGAAGGCATAACATGTTATAACTGTGTAAGCTCAGAGTGGCTGTCAGCTGTTTCATACCGAAGTCTGTACTAATAGCGGACTATCAATACCATTCTTTTTTTAAAAAAACAAGGTTAGATTAATTTCTAAAATTTATTTCATGGACTCAAACCTATCTTCCCAAAGCTATGAATTTACCCAGAGTAGGAATAGACTTAGGTGAACTGGACAGTTGGACAGAGAGGACACTTTTCTAACTTATGATTATGCCAACAACTATCCCTCTTTGTTCCAGTTTGTGGAAAGGGAATAAGAATGCCTACTCATCATTCCTACAGCACTCTGAGAGGTACAAAAGCCAAATAAATATTACATTTCATTTTGAATAATGTTCGAAAAGTAACTTGTTTTATTGTGCATCGCTGAACCATCATGTGACCATTAATCTGCACAGGCCTGTGTATCTGGGAAGCAAACTGAACATTATGGACAGGAGAAATGCCCTTTGGTTGAGTTATGTCATAAAGTGCTATATTATATATTGCATTTCTCCATACCATGGCCAGTGGCCAACAGTATTGAAATGTTGTTTTCATCACCATCTAATTAAATTAATTGCAATTGGTCCTATCCTCTGCTGTCATGAGTTGTGTAACCATACTGTAGTCAGTGAAACTAAGTTGAGTTATTCAGCAGAAAATCAGGGCTACCAACCTTCTTAGGTAGATACCCAGCCGATTACTTGAAGTCAGAGTTGAGCTTCTTGATACTGTTCAGGTGTTCTAAAGACTGAAATGAATACAGTAGTGTTTCCATCAAAGAACGGTGTGTGCTGCATATTAACTGTCTCCTTCATCTTTATGGAGCCACGATATCAATAACTGTCACAGACTTCTGTAACAGACCAAGCCGCCCCTCAAGGCACAAGGTTTGCAAACCTTTTACTTCTTAAGATAAATCATATTCCCATTACTAGGTGAAATGTTACCTTTAGATCAGGTTTCACTGTTATTGAGAAATCCGTAAGTGAAGAATTGCAGGACAATAGAACAGAATTTGCAAGAAAAACCTTTCACAATAAATCCCTTCCAAAAGGAAAAAAATTAGCATTTCGATCCTGATGAAGTAGAAGTCCTGGATAGCATCCAGTACCGAAACCTGAGCAGAAAAGCTGCAGCTTAATATCCTCACTCAAAGAGAAGGAGCTTTTCACCTCCAGTCTGCCTTCCTCCGAGGATAACCTAGTGCAAGTGCATTGTCTCGATTCATGCAGTAGAGGACACTATTTTACACATCATCACCTCCCTGGCCAATGTGGTGTGGTAATACAGCCCCCACTTTCATCAAGCCCTGTCTGTTCTCCAAATATAAAAGAGGGGTTGCATTAAGTTGTGGATGAAGTGCCATGCATGCCAAGGATGAAAAATTATTGAGACGTAATTAAGTAATATCAACCACTGCAATAACAAGAGGCTCAAATAGAATTTGTGTGTTAAAGGTGTGCGAGTGTATTGCTTGACCTGGGTTGTATTGTGCATGAGCACCCCGATACTCCCGTCCTGTTCTTCCTGCTAGCATTTACCTCCCCACCACAGCCAAAACTGGGGATAATAAGCAAACTGCCACTCGCTCATCAAATCTCTAAGTTCAGCCATCTGTACGTTCTGAACCCAGAGTGCATGGCTGTGCTCTGAATTTCCTGGAACTTAATCGGATGATTCTGAATACAAGCACAACACAGACACATGAAAATCTAGGGGAAAAATGCATTTATAAAGGTTGTCAAATGATTTATGTCATGCTAGTTGTTTCAATGCTTAACTTAGCGCATCTAGGGAACTATTTAATTAAGTTTTCTTTGAAAGATCCCAACTATTAGCATGTTATAACAGGACTGGGAAATATAACTATATTGTCAGTTGAGGCTTTAATATAAATATGTAATATTGACCTGCCTGCCTCCGAGTAGGAAGCTGAGGAATAAATGTATAATTGTCTTTACAAAAAATAATCAGCATAAAAGTTCTGGAGAACTAGAAATTAAGATCTTTTTTAACAAATTTTCCTCATGACCCACTTTTGAACCAGTCAGTCATTACATGGAGCCTTCATATAAATTTGACTAGGAAACATCAATCACATTATACCTTTGGTGCTGTCGTGTTTATTTATTAAGAACACTCAGAAAGTCACGTTTCCTGGAACAGGGTAGTAATTAAATGACAGAAGACAAAATTTGGGATTCTCCCCTTCCAATTCCGAGATGCTTTCTGGCAACACCAAAGTCTCTCTCTCCTCAACTTTCTTTAAAGTCATGCTCTATGAGAATTTTCTACTCTATCTTGGACTCTTCTGTGTTTTCTCTCTGCTTCTCTTCATATTTGGCTGTGTCTTTTCACAAAGTCACTGCTCAACCAAAACAGTAGACAGACCTCATGTTCACAGGCAAAACCGGCTATGAAATACCATGGTATTACTTACTTGTACTGTTTTATGTAGAAACCACAAGCACACATCAAGGTTCTGTTGTGCAAGGACAGTACAACCGCACCAGGAAAAAAGTGATGGCTAGTTGCATAGATTTCAGTCAAATTACATCACCATTAAATTACTTCCCTATGTCATTAACACTTTTTATTAAACTGAAATTAGATTTGTGAATAAAAGTTACTAGGTATTTTTGTACTGTTGTTGCAATAGTAAACAGGTGCTGTGGGTATAAATTTTAAGGAGAAGAAGGGGGTCTCTGAATGGTCTATAGTCTCACAGAATGATAGGATAATTCAGATTGGAAGGGACTTCAGGACGTGTCTAGTCCAATGTCCTGCTCAAATTAGGGTCTGCATTGAATTCAGACCAAGTTTTCTAGGGCTTTATCCAATCATGTCTTGAAATCCTCCAAGGATGGAGATTCCACAGCCTCCCTGGGCCAATGATTAATCATCCTCATAAAGAACATTTTTACCTAATATCTATTCAGAATCTGTCATTTCCATTTATAGCCATTGCCTCACATTTTCTTACTGCAAAGAGCCTGTCTCCATTTTGGTAACTCCCTCATAGATGTTGGAAGGCTGCATAGCATTCTGCTGTGCCTTCTCTTCTGCAGTTTAAACAAGCCCAATTCTTCTCATATGACATGTGCTCCAGCTGCCCGGCCATTGTGGAGGCCCTCCACTGGACTAGCTCTTCATTTCTTTCTGTCTGTCTGTCTGTCTAATATTTTGGTCAAGTTCTGTAAGGGAGGCAGATATATCTGCACCTATTCTAAAGGAAAATGTGACACACTTAAGTGACCATCTCTAGGCAGAAATAAAGAGCCACTAACTCGACCACAGACCTTATGAAATCCTCACGGTTCTGAGTTGGGCAGCACTTACCCAAGGCTTTGGTCAGCATGGCAGCAAACTGTCTTCATTGCATTAACATCCAGGCTACCTTACAGAAATCTTCACTACTCACAGTAAATATGACAATCTTTCCAGTCTATCTGATGAAGCTAAAGGAAGAGCTTTTCCATCCTGAAAGCTGCAAAAAAAAAAAAAAAAAAAAAAAAGAAAAAGAAAAGAAAAACGTCCAGGAGGTTGAAAAGAACAAAATTATTCCATTAGAATATATCCCTTACCACCCTTTACCTTGACTTCAGCCAGTTTATATTACCCATGTAGCTGTTGTCCATTTGTATTTATATGACTACTTAATTGCTGATAATAAAAAGATATAAATCGTCTATTCATACACATACACAGAATTATATATACCTCTATTGGTAACAGAAGGATTTAAATGGACTAGGTTATACATGCTCTCCCTCAGCTCAATTCCATAAAAATTCAAAGACTGAACTTGATTTGTCCATTTCTGATCTGACAGAGAATGTGTGTGTCACATGCGTGGCTATTTCAGCCCTTGGGAACGATTCCAGTGAGCTAATGACTTGGGGAAGGTGTGATTTACCAGAGACCTGTTTCTGCGTTAGTTCAGAGGTCTATTAGCAAATACATGGAAAATTTGCAGCTTTTGAGGCATAATCTTTCTCATTCCAGTGGGACAATAAAGCAGAGGACTATAAAGTGCTGTAATTCAAGGCACACAGCTCCTTGAAGACATGAAGTGTTCCCTTTCTAGGTACCATTAGCAGAATTAGAGTCATAAAATGGCCTTATTTTAGAATCTGATCCACCTGGCCCACCTTTGTTAATTAGTAAGAATAGATAGAACTCCCAATTTCCTTCAAGGAAGGCCTTGCTAAGATCTGAAAATCAGGATTTCACAGGTTCTATTATGGTTAGGACATGTCAGAGAGAAGAGAGTTACACAATGCATCTGAGACATTAATTACTTCTCTGTAGGCCAGAAATGGGACACAAGTTTCCAAAGGTGTGAGGGGGATGTGGGAGGAGCACTCATTAATGGTCCTTGTGTGAAAAATCTAAAGCGGTCTTTCTTGGGGAAAAAAAAAAGAAATTAGATTAAAAAAACAGCTTTCCATGAAAAACAATCCCATGGAAATAATTTATTCAGTTCTTTAAGTAACTCACAAAAGTTACAGGTAGCATTTCTTGAATTACTAGAATTCTGGACATTATTTCTTGCTTCTGAAGGGTTTATGCCTCACAGAAATAAGGAAGGTGGCCTCCCCGCTTTACAAAAGGCACAGATGTGCGTTTCACAGCAAAATGCATTAAGGCACAGAGAAGTGTTTTTCCTTTTGTCTTGCAGTGTGTCAGGCATACCCCAGCCACGTAACAAGTAATAAATAAAATAACAGCATAAGCGTGGCTGGGATTAGAATACTATTACCATACTCTGGAGTCTCTGTCGTGCTCTTTCATCCGACTCTTGGCAGCCCACTTGCCAGTTCATATCATAGTTTGAGAAAGTTCTGCCAGGATATCAGCTACACATGAGAACAAGAATATATACACATGAGAACAGGATATATTTTTTATTAACGTGCTCTCTGCATGGGTGTATGTCAACAAGACCTTTGAATATAGCTTGTGAGTACTGGCCAGTACAGAAAGAGAGTGCAATTTCTAACATTCCTTTCCAATGAATTCTTAATCTGTCTTCCGGAAAAACTGGCTGATATCAAGGCAAAATACATATCCTCGAGTTTTTCCTGCCCTTCCTCTGCTTTAATCCTTTGCTTGCGTATGACTGTATTGCATATCTTGGTAGAAAAGTCTGGTGAGGAGGTCTGTCTCTAATGACAATTATCTAGATTGTAGCAATTTGGAACATACAGGAAGATGAATGTAAATTGTATAATAAAACCTGGAATTCACCCTGGCTTGGCACCAATGGAGTTAAACACAGCCCCAAGTGCTGTGATTGCCCCACCTTTATATTTTATCTGACAGTTCTCTTTCTCTCCCTGGATTGTAATATAGCCCTTTTGTTCTGTCTGTTCACATTACACAGGAGCTCCTCTGGTGTCTCTTTCAATTTTTTTCCGTACAAATGCATTCCCTGTGATACATTAAAATTTGCGCACAGAAGACTTCCTTAGGCTCACTGTTGCTTTGGCACACTTACCTTTATGCATAAATAATTAACATTAATAATATAGATTAATAAATAAATGCCTGGCCAAAATAGCGTTAATTTTCACAGTATGTTTTAATAGACTGCCAGCTTAAAACTTTCCTTGTGGAGGACTTCCAAATTTTTCCATAACTTCACTGGTTTCAGTGTTTATATCGGCAAGTGGAGGAACTTCCAGTAACATAAACTGATGGTGACAAAGACTTTGATAAGGAAATATGTTCAGATTTGTGAGAAAAAAACGTACCTGTCCTCAGGCAGGGACAGACAAAGAAAACATTACTGCATATGCCCCTTAGTACTACAGGTTATATTACTACATAAATAAGGACTTGGTGGAGGTTTTAGTTTCAAAGGAGAATTCAAAGGTAACATTCAGTATGAGGACTTTCAAGTTTTGCAACTGAGAAGTTAACATCTCTCCTTGAATAACTCTTTAGTGCTCCTCCTCTTTCCCTAGATGACTTCGGATGTGATTTGAGCTGACACCCACAGTTGTGTGTTTGAATAGCTCTCTGTTCAGTGCTAGGTTACAGTTTACACGTCAACTTCCTGGACTTAAAAAACAGGAAACTCTTGATTATGTTTGTCAGCCCATCCTGAGTTTTTACTTCATTATGAAATGTATTGAAAAAGAAACATTGAGCACTTGATTTCCTTCTTTCGGATCTCTTTTAAATGTTACAGAAAAACTTACTGAATAATATCAATTCCCCCCAAAGGATTTGTATTTCTCTGTATCAGTAATAGCTTATAAAAAAGAAAAGTCTATTTAAGAACTTTGTACAACTAAGTTCTCTCTTGTTAATATACAGTTTTGGCCTCTTTGATTTTAAAACATATAAATCCAATATATATGAAAACACATGTAAAAAGAATTATATGATCTATATACTTCCCACCGAAAATTTAAACATTTAAAATGAATGAATTCTGAAAGGAACAGCTTTGAGTGTTATTGACTGAAAAAGCAAATGGCGCAAGGATACATTAGTGTCACAGAGCATTACCTTCATCCTTAGGAGCAGAGATGGCATCTCAATGAATGCACTGGGCTTTTCTCATTGCTTTCTAGGTGGTTCAAGTCATAAACCCCCCTGTTTCTTACTGAAGTTGCGTACCGAAGAAATTAAGGTGTCTCTGATTTACTCTTTGCGTATAGATTGCTTCTCTAAGGGGAAAATTCAGCTTAAGGCTGGTAAGTCATTTAAGTCTCACCTAAAACCTTAAAATAGAGTGTAAGTATGACTTAAATTATGCATGAACCTTGACGTAGCCTTTGCAGAAGGGTGAACTCAGTTTCTTTAACCCTCACACATTAGACTTAGACTTCAATTATAAGGAGGATGAAGGTTTGGCACATGAAGACACCTACTTGTCTTTTTTCAACTTACTCTCTTTCCAAATCTTTTTCCATCATATAGCCATGTGAAACATGCTTGTAAAAATAATCCCTGAGTTTTCTAATAACAATATTTACAATTATCCAAATCCTGTCACAACATGAAAATCTGTGCCAGTCCCAGAGCGCGTTCTGTAAGGGTCACAGTGCCTCGCCCCAGGCTCTGCCGTGCTTCCAGGGGTTCCCCAACCCAGAGAGCAGCAGCCAGGATGAGGCAGGGAGACAGCCACCTTCTGTCCCACCCAGCCAAGTTTTTTACCAGGAAAAAAAACTTAGAAAAAAACCATGAACAAACCGATAAAAGGGATCCTATTCATCACAGAAATATATTTAATAAAAATAAAATTCATTTTATTATTTTCAGTTCACTTTAAAACAAGGACAAGATATTCTGCCAGAGACTGCAGGAATATTAAATACTTACCTTTTTCGGGCATCACTCTGAGGTGACCCTTGCCTCTTATACCATTACCATCTTCTCAAACACACCGGAACAGACAAGCGTGTTTGGAGACTCACTGTGCGAGTGTGACAGACCCAGGAACTGTTCCCACTCCAGCATGACATTTTAATCTCCATTAATTTTCACCTACTTTAAAAGAGACTCCTCTGGACAAAGTTCACCATTCAAAGTCTGTGTAAGCATTCCCTGGGGTCTTCTGTTCAGCCAGACGTTGAGCATGTGTCTGGATGGCACTTCACGGAGAACAGCTCTACGTCAGCAGGAAGAAGGAGCTAGACAATCTCACAAGTCTTCTGCTGGTCTAAGTGCTGCTTCTTGATCAAGGTTAAAATAATTTATACTAAACCCCCATCTAAGCCTGGCCTTGATCCAAGCATGCACACCGGTTCACATTATCCTTTTGCTAAAGAAGATGCTGAGAGTGCAGGGACTTGCCTTCGGTATGAAGAAATAGTCCATGCTCCTGGCTACCTCTAAATTTCTCATGGCTTTCAGAAGAGAAGGCGGCATGCAAACATGCCTGTGGCAGCACAACTGCATTTGGAACTGGGATGCACCTACTCCAGGAACCCCCTAACCAGACCTCAGAATGACAAACAGCACAGCTATCTTACAGACATAAAGAGGGGAGATTCTGGAGACCTCTGCAGACTGCCCAGCCGTGCTCTGCCTTGCACCATTTATCTTTCTGTGCTAATTAGGAACCATTCACAGAGGAACTTCCACAAGACTGTAGAGAAGAATCACTTGTTCCTGTATATCTGTCATACCTGTCTTTTGTATCACAGTTGTGGGAACATACAGGAGCAATAGGGAAGAGAACTTTAATTTTAAAATCATTTATTTGCGTTAGTTGCAGGAACATGCTAATCTATAATAAAAAAAAAAAAAAGAAAGAAAAATTAGCAGGGTTTTTTAATGATGCCATGACTTGAGCAAAACTGATGAGAAATGGTAAAACTGAAATTAGCCACCAGAGAGAGCTCATTTGGTTCAAAATAGTCAGTAGCTTCATTTACTTTGGCAAAAATACTGAATAACTATGGAAGTTTACAGACTTCAGGCATGCTATTGTTTATATATTACTATGCATTTACAAGAAGATGGCAGAGAGGATTTATTTGCTTGCCTTTAAAGGTTTAATTTGATAACACAGAAAAAAATTATCAAATGAGAAAACGTTCCTACAATAACTTAAGTAGCGGGTGCAAGATGATGCAGGCTTGACGCAAAGGGCCCATGTGACAATACACGACTGTAACAATGCATATGCATAAGAGCATTACAGGCAGCCACAGTGAGCGCATTTGGAACCAAAACAGTCCCCTTCAAAGCTGCAAACATGCACGCTTTGAATAATCCATTCAGCCCTGGTCAAACTTGCAGATGAGCTTTTGGAGTCTGTGAACACAGGCTGAAAAAGAGCAGCTTATTTATTTATTTAATATTGAAATGAGAGGAGACAAGAAGAGAAAATGAGGTCCCAGATACCCATTTTTTATGGGTCCATTTATGACTCTGAAATTGTGAGTTGCTGGTAAAAGAGTGAAGAGGTGGGGAAATGTCTTTTGAATAGACAACTCTCAGAGTATCTGGTAAGCAGGCACGGACCCCAGGTAAGGCACTTCCTCATTAAAGGTAGGATTCATCTCATCTACTTTAGCCTTTGGAAAGTTAGGCATATGGTATGAGCCGCTTGCTAGGTTGTCTTTATAGTCAGTGGAGAGAACAAGGCTCTCGGAGAAGGTGATTAGTCCTGCCTGTCTCAGGAAGGGATGAATTACTGATTGAAAGTGCTCGTCTTTTGCCTGTAATGTCAGTTGTTGTCTCTCTGTAGGTGATAAGCGTGGTTTAGATACCTAACATTTAAATAGCTATAATTAGTAGAGATTAATCCTTTAAATGCTCCAGCTGCTTAATAAAGTACAGGCTCTTCCTCTTCTAAAAGCCAGGGTTTGTCAGCAAAAGTACGTGCTACAGCTTTCAGCTGATGCTGAAATCAATGTCAGCGTTGCACACTGCCTGTCCGTTGTGAGTCCCTGCTTCGGCTCCAGGGGATGCTGAGGTCCGAAACGTTGGTAAATGGTGGCATTCTGACTCCTCCTGTATTGGTCAGCCCTGGAGGTAGGGCTGTGTCACAAGGAAGTCCCATCTTATGTATCAAAAAAAAAAAAAGTGTGTCACATCGAATATTTATAAATCTAATGTTTCAGATTTGTTTTTTTTTTTTTCTAGTGACAACTTAGACAAGTGGAAATAGGCTGGTTACTTGAGCAGAAATTAAATGAAACACAGTGAGAAGTGGCAGGTTTCCTCTTCTGTGTGGGTTAATGAGACCCTGTAGGACAGCAAGAAGGTGGTTTTAACTGTTCTGATTAGCTTGACCTAAAAGCCACTTCATGATTCACACACAGAAAATGTAATTTAAAACGATCAAATTGATGATCAAATGCAGACTAGTTAAAAATAGAGATTTTAAAATACTCTCTTCACAGCATCTTCTGCTCCTTCCAACCCCATGCCAGGTTTTATTGAATATAATGTCCCGGGCTGTGAACAACTCCCACCAGAAATCTTGTATGTTTTAACACACAGGATACTTTCTCAGCACTCTTTCAAGTGACATCTTTAAATGCACTGGATATAAATTCAGGACGACCACCTCTCACCCTTTCTTCTCCCTCCTTCCTGACCTCCAGAGAAGCATTCTCTGTGCTTAGCTTGCTGGTGAAACCTGTCTGGGAAGGAGCTTGCTGAAAGCCTTCACTGCATGGGAGTGCACTGCTGGATGTCTGCTTTGGGGAAGCTGTCCTAGAAACCTGCTGGGAATTCTCTTGTTATAGATGAACACTGTCCACGCTAGATTTTTCTCCTGTTGCTAGTTATTTTTGTTGGTGGTGCAACTTCATTACTCATGGGGAACTGCTGGCATTTTAATCAGGGGCATCTCATTCTAATCTAACTGCTGGTGAAAAGGGAAAAAAAGGAGATATTTGATCCATCCTTCTAGAAAGGCAGAATTCTTCCTGTTGAATACTACAGAGCCAGAGAGGTAAAACTCTTCAGATGATTAGAGGGAAGATTTGAAACTCAATTCTACAAACAGTAGTTTGAAATGGAACCTAAGCTGCAGGTTCTGCTATAATGAGAGCAACAGGTTGGACAAACAAGAGAAAGATGCGAGACATATATGTAATGTAAATCAGCACATTAAGTAATCTTTGTACTTGTAAAGGGCTCCTTTTATATGTGTTAGAAACATATTTGGACAAGAGATACCAAACAGGCATAGGAGTCAGTTCCCTTTTTTTTTTTTTTTTTCCCCCCATTAGTACATAGCCTGAAGTCTTTTCTAAGCCAGAAAAAATACATCTCCTTAATGCGGTCATTGTCCTATAGCAAATTAGTAGAGATCATCAAATCATTCATTCTACTGAAGACCATTTCCAATCTATCTCATTAGCACAATGTTCAATCCAGTTAAAGCTGGGTCAAACTAAAGTGAGCAACTAATGGACTGAAATACTGCATTTTTTATATAAAAGTTCCTGAACTCAAAAGTATAATATCTCAGATATAAGATCAAATGATAGATCGTAGCATTTTCTTGAGAAGAACTTTAAAATATAGATTATAATGTATCCATGCCTGATTTCTTCTGGGAGAAAAAAATGTTATAAAGGGATTATATTGACAAGATACAACAAAGATCAAGTTAAATCCCAAGTTATAACTTGGAAAAAATGAATGGCTGTTTTTGTATGTCTGAATATCATAAAAGTGGTGATAAAAGGGAGAACCTCACCAAATGCCATCCAGGTCATATTTAAATTTGAAAGCAACAATAAACAGCCTGTAATCTATGCAAATTTTAAAACAATACAGGCTCTGGCACACATTCCTATTTGCACCTACAATGCCAAGTTTACTAGCAAATGACAGGTGAGATTTTTATATATTTAGTCATAAGATTCACTTGTGTAAGGTATGTTTTATACTTCCATGTGCAAAACAGGCAGAGTCTCATATTTCAGTCTGGACATGATCCTGACAGTGCTCTTCTGAACTTCTGGCTACTAATATCTATATTGGTATTACAAACGAGTGATCAGAGTTCTGCAGGGGTCCCAGGATGTGTTTAGCACACATCTACACGCTCGGTTACAGGCAGACATTGGGTTGCTCTGCCAAGCCAGTGGGAGGCAAATGAAATCTCTCTAGACAAGCTGGCAATTTGCTTTGCCTGAGGTAATAGACTGTGCAATTCATTCTGTGGACATATGCAAGGTGGACATATGCATGACCATGTAATTTCTCATTTCAGAACTCTTGCTTAACTTAAATAGCTTTCTCAAGGCGGGGGGTGGGGGGGGAAGCCTGTGCTGTTCTCCTTAAAATTGTCTTGAAAATTGGCTGAAACTGACCCTATAAATACAAGTTAATGAGTGAATAGAAGTGTGAGTGTGGTTTTGATCCAGTAACAGCAATATGAAAGAGATACAAACTACTGGACAGTCCTGCTGCCCAGCGTAAAAAAAAATGCTAAGAAACTGCAAAACCAGAATCACGATAATGATGGTAGAACTGTAGGAAATACCAAACAACTTAGCAAAATAAATTTGCTTAGCTTATCCAAAAGTAAATTAAAAGTTTGATTTTTAATATGTTTACCTCTTAGAAGGGGAACTCCTGTTCACTAAGAACAGTCTTAGTAAGGATCAAAAATACTCACTAGAAATGGAAGGCAAAATTCATATTGTGAAGACAGCACAGATTTAACATTAACTGCTGAAACAAGTAATGCTGAAAAGTGGTGATTTGCTTTCTCAGGGATATACTTTAATCAGAAATGATTACTGGGCTCTGATGTATTGGTCAGTGTAGGTGGTCACTTCTGGTCTTCAAACTCTGAAAATATGAGTTATAAGCGCCTGGTCTCAGGAATGGGTAATTTAGCAATACCAACATTTCACTCTTTGCTAAGAGTGGCCAGAGTTTTGGAATGCCACAAATAGCAAGGAGGAGAGATGGCTACGCCCTCTCTTTGGCAAATTTGTGCAGATAAATCCTAACCTTAATTTATATTAATGCTTTCTCTGCTTTCTCAAAACAACATGAAGATTATAACTCATGGGTCAGGTAAGAAAAGTTGCACCTCACTTTGTCCATAAAATATAATTAGAGCTTCACGTAGTAAAAGGTAGCCAGAGCGCTGGATTTTTAGAGGTATTTGGCACAATGTTTCTCATTAGAATTGTTTTTAATATACAACTGTAAACTTTTTATATAGCCATGATATGTCAAATTTGGGGCCTTCTTAAGATCTTTGAAATATGAAGCCATTGGTATACCTGGGGCTTAATTATGCATTAACTTCTTCCTGATGCAAAAGAACCTTCATATTCCCAAAAGCTAATTTTATTGTCAGAGCTTTTAACCTATAGCTGTAAGAAAATGTTTTTGTCCTTGAAAAATTTACAATGAAAATTTTCTTCTCAATTTAAGGTGATTTTCCCCACTTATTTATAACAACAGAAATGGAAAGTTTTCCAGATTTCATTTGCCCACACTATTTGTTGCAAAAATGTCTATTTTGTTCAAAATTTTATATTGTGAAAAGGAATCCTGTGAGAAAAGGAATCCTTTGAGAAGCTCTAGTTATAATATCAATGTTTGTAGCTCATTTTCGTTTTTTTTTTTTGGGGGGGGGTGGTATTTTTGTTTTCTTTTATTTTGAAGGAAATATCCTTTCCTTGTCTTGAATAATGACCAAGTTGTTTGTCTCCCTGTTGAGCTTATATTGTTTGACATTTCAGGGGGAATGACTTACAGTTCAGAGGCATTAAAGTTATGATCATCGCAAGCTTTTATTCTGGTGAAATAAACACATTGCTCTGTTCTTCCTCTCGCCTGCCAGCACTGACGATAATAGGTATGCTGACAACTGTCAGGACTATTAATGTGCGTTGGGGAAAGACAAGGGAAAGGATAGAGCAAAGAGCTCTTTGCTATTGTTGTCAGAAAGTTTCTTAAACCAGTAACAAAATCCAACAGGTTAGAACCCCAATTTTCACAGTTACAGCAATTCTATCATTCAAATCAAATTTGTGCAGTCTGCCTCCATGCTGGCATCTATCAAGACTAAGTGTAAAAAAACCCCCAAACCTGAGAGCATTTAGGAATGAGATTTTCCCTGTGTACAATGGAGTTTCTTGCAGTGCAGTAAAGTTCATGAAATTCAAGTAAATTTTTGAATGACCCAGCCTCCTGCTTACTACACCTGCCCCTGTCAGCAAACTCCAAAAAGCCAGTGTGCTGGAACCTCTTGTTCAAATTTCATGCTTCCTCTGTGTTGCCATCAATGTGACCTTTCAGTATCTCACAACAGACTAATTGGCCTTTAATGAATTAACATGCCAAAATCTGTAGGTTTAACTATGCCTGTACATTACTGGGCAGCTGCATTACTCTTTATACAGACAAGATGCCCAGTTTTGCCCTTGTTAAGTTTTGCAGCACTGTTCTCTTTAATATTAACAACTTTTTTTCCCCCGACTGTTTTGCCAGGAAAAAAAGGGATGAAAGCAAAAACGATATTTCTGTGCCCGCAAGACGACAAGACACTGTGTTGGTGACAGACTGAAGAAATCTTGGCTGGATAACACAAGGCACAAAACAAGCCAATATTCACCCTTCACTATCACGAAACAGATATATATGATATTTTTCCATATTCCACTCACCACATTGCATACCTTAGTGCTTTGTTCTCTATAGTGGTTACCACCAGTGTCAGTAAATTCTGATCCTTGTCATATAACAGGACCATGGGCTTTTGTAATCCTGGAACAGGTCAGGTATCTGAGGGCAGAAAATAAAGGTCAATTGTCTCTTTGCATCATTCCTGCAAACCACAGTATTATTATAGCGGTCTAGGTAGTTTAAACCAACCATAAGGAGAGATTCTGCCAGAGCTGCTTCTGCAGTTCTGAAGTCAGCTCCAGGAGACAAATAAATACAAACAAATCTGCATGTCAGGGGCAACACACAAAAAAGGATCTCTCTAATAGTAGCAGTCTATTAAACTAGTCATAAAATAAGAAAGGAAGGGGAATGGGAAGGACAGAAAGAGAAAAAGAAGTTTCATCCATTATTGTGTCTTCCACTTTATAACTTCAAGTTTGCATTAACAAAATACGATTGAGCTCATCATTACTAAAAAAACTTTAAAACACTCACATAATTTTCCTCTCCCCTGTAGTTTCCATGAAACAGATGCATGTGCATATTAAGTTATATTTTACGATTCATCTGGGGCAACTTAGCTGAGACATATCTTTTTGTTTTCTACAAGAACAGCCTGGATTGATTTTTTTTGGCAAATAAATTCTTAGTGAATGACAGAGTAAGGACTTTAGTTCCCAAAGCTGCAAAATTATTTCTTCTACTGCATTGCAAGCCAAAGCAATGCATAGCCAGGTTCTCATAAGCTATCAGGGTACAACCTTAAGGTCACATGTCCTGACTCCACTTAATGCATTAACAGAAAACAGTCCCATAGTATGGAGCAAAATAGGTTCAGCTGTGGGATGGCAGCTTTAATTGATAGTTTGCAGGTGGCTCTCAATGGATTATAGCTTCTCTCTAGCCACCAGCTCACTAGCTTATTTTTGAAGCCTTCCTAATGTGTCTGAATGCTCCACTTCTGCAAGGTGGTGCTGAGAGAGCCCAGACAGCTATAGCTGATGCATTTAGCCCCGAGTTTCAGCAGTAAGGTCATGGCTAGAATAAAAGTATAGAGGAGCTTCTGTAGTGCTACTGGGATGAGGGGCCACAGCATGCTGTAAGGTCATCAGTCCTTACCACTGCACAGGGAACACCTGGCTCTCACAACGTGAGATTGTTTTTAGCGAAGACAGAGTAAATTAGGTTGCCTTATATAACAAAGAACTTACATTTAGATAAAACACAGCCAGCTGAGTGCTGGGAAAGACCTGGCTGGTTATTCTATTGCTCAAGTTGTTTTCCCCATCTCTAGCATTAGCTTGAGAGTCTTGAATAGCAGAGGTATTCCACTCCATTACATTATACATCTGCAATATAAAAAGTTCTGCAAGCAGGTCTCCAACAGACAGGTCATTAAGGTTTACTGCAATCTAAAAAGGCAATAGGTTTATAGCCCTTGTCATATACTATAGTGGGAGTTATTTTTTATATAGTATTGTTTATGTAACAAGTCCCAGGATGCTTCATGAAACTTCAAGGCTCTTGCACTTGATGTTTGAAATACTGTGTAGACAGTCATATACTTGGTCATTTCATTTCTGTTTTTTGCAGATTGCCAGATAATTGTGCCGCACTAGCTCAGCTTTCATTGAAAAATATTGACTTTACTTCGAGGGGCAAAGCTACCTTTAGTATTGCTAACAAAGTAAGTAATTAAGAGATGTCCACTTGAATCTGCAGCCAGAAGCCCTGGTTCTAAAAACAGCGAGAATCCCATCTGTTCATCTCCCATTTATTGAACTTCAAAGGGAAATAACAGCAATTAAGTAATATCTTTATTTTACAATTATTTCCTCAGAAACATTACAGCAATAGGTGTATCCATTTTAACTCCCTTATTATATGACTACGAGAGTATGCAGCTATCTAACCAAATGCCTTTCTTTGCTCTCAATGACATATTGTATCTCCATAGTAACATCATATAAATAAAAGACCATTTCATTTGGGAAATTCTATTTTTAATCAAATAATTCTTTCTCATTTTCCATTTTTCTTCTAAATGCATTCAAAAATATATATATAAAAAAAAGATTTGTGCCAAGACTTAGTAATTGTAAAAGCATATATTGTGACACAGTCCAAATTACTGACAAGGTATGTAAGATCAGGGAATAATGAAATGAAACCACCTGACAAGCAAATTGGAAATCACTCTTTTCTGTAAAGTATGCAAAATCTCAGGATAAAATATCTCAATTGTTAGTCAGTGCCAAGAGTCAAAATCATCTCGTCTCTCCTGGATGCCAGGGTCACCTGAAGTGACCATCTCAATTATCAAATCGCAGTTTTACATCTTCATTGTGTTATTTGCTTTTGCCTTGGTGTGTCTGAGAAATTAAATCTTCCAGTGATTAAGGATCTTTTATCCTTTACTTGTACTAGCTTAGGTCCAGTTGGTTTTATGCCAATGTTATCATTTATGCTTCAATAATTCTTTTCTTTCCCTTGTGTTACTACCCCCTCCAGCCTTGATTTATTTTCTTTAAACAAGCCAAGATCATTTTTTATCAAACTTTATTCTGCCTTCAAATGTTGTTACATGTTGTCCATCTGTACTCTTCAGCTCCAATAATAAAAGAGCTCTACCATCAAACTGGTTAGCAGAATATCTTTTTTTTTTGTGTACAGGTAACCAGAACTGCTTATTGTGTTGTAGAAAAATTTTAACTAGTGCCTGATTTTTTTTTAGTTTGCCTGATATGTCTGAGCACAGTTGTTACTTTTTCTCTTCCCTGTTACACATGACTCGCAGATATGGTGTGACAGTCAAATTTGCAAATGTTTAACCCCAAATGCACAACTATTGCTTTCCTTCCTAAATGCATGGCTTTGTCAAACCTCCTTTGTTCAGTGAAAAAATCTTTTACTTACTATGGCTAGATATTCCTACATTCTGCCATTATTAGTATTATTTGTTCTAAAGCCTGTTTCTGGAAGGTCAAAATCTCCCATAAAGACAGTAAATCTTCCCTAATGCTAATATTTCTCTTTCTAATAACATTATGGAGATCTTTATCCAGCGCAAATTAAACTCTAGGGACCTAAAGCAGACATCCAACATTATCCAAACCTTTTTATGATCCTTCCTTAAATTGTTTTTTACTCAAACTTATCAATTTTATCACGTTATCCAATTTTTTTTTTTTAGCTTAGCACATTCTGAATGTATAACAGTCTTTCACTACCCTGCCTTTTATTTCTAGCTTTTCTGAACAATGTGTACTCTTCCTATTTATGTTGCACCCTATTATTATGATCCTACCTCAGCTGGGTTACCCGAATTATATCTGGCTTGACACCCTGCACCATAATTCAGCTTCCTCTCTTTTGTTGTCCAGATGATTTTAATTCCTATACTAATTCTATTGCTTCTCAGTAGCCCCATATGACTTCCTAGCTAGACTAGGGATATTTCGTTCATGGCATTGCTTACCTGACTACCGCTGTCACCAGCTTTTTCTCCTTCAGATTCCTCAAATGACTCTTTCCTTGCAGCGTCTTCACTGACCTTCTGTGTCACTGCCTGTGGCAGACTGAGCAGCCAGGGGTGGAGTAAAACAGCCCAGAAAGCAAATATCCATTCCCTTCCCTTGTGAGAGGCCCGTAGGTGTGAAAGGACCCGCAGACAGGAGGACAAGAAGGAAACATATTGAAATTCAAAGTCGGTCATTTCAAAAGGGTTTAACTCGTGTGAGGAGAGAGCTGGTGGCCTCCTCCTCTCCCACCCCAGGTAATTCACCTGCTGAGGGTTTCCATGGTCTCTGGAATTGGTCTCCTTTCATCCCCCACTGTATAGGAGCTGTGGTTTTGGGATGAGGTAGGTTTGACAGAGCTTTTGATGTTAGAAACAGCGGAAACCCAGGTGTTTCCCCAAATCTCCTTAACACAACGATCAAATATTGATCAGTTAATAAATGTATCTCTGGGAATACCAGGTTTTCAGAAATGAAACCAATGCTTATGATGCTGCATAATTTCATCGTAATGTGCTGTTTTAAATTGTTGTCAGTAGGCAAAATCTTGCACTGGCAGGAAAATGGCAACATGTGCAATGGTTTTTCCCTACCTAGCATCCATATTTCTACATTTGAAGACATGAGAAAGTTGTTATGTTACTTACAGATGTTGCATTGGCTATAGAGGTTTTTTTATTATTATTCTGTAGAACTCTGTGACAAAAATACCTTAAAATTCAAATGAAGAAATAAATTCTAAAAAAACCCAAAGATCTGACACTGGAGTAAAATCTAAGATTTGGGAGAAGAGGGATTTCTTAAAGGACTTGCATGCCACACAGAAAAAAAGAACTATGGAGTCAGATGAAGGCAAATAGAGAAGTTGTAGCTGACAGTGAGAATAAAAATGGTAGGATTTATTCTTTGTCCAAACATTCAAGCAAGAAATACTGTTTTGGTAGGAAGTGAATGGGACAAATCTGACCTTTGTTATTCCAGCTCCTATGAACTATCAAATAGGGCAAGTACTGAAATAAGGATTAAGGCTATTTTTGCTGCCACTGGAGCAGCACAAAACAGTCTTAGTGGGGACTGAGATTCAGCCGTAGGGCTCTGTTAATTAAAATAGCCACTATTAAGATATTTACTGTCCCTAATAATCAGAGCTATGCAATTTGTACTACTGAGTAAACAAATCATGCTTTAGAATTTCCCAATTGGCTATTACAGTCTAGTCTGTCAACCGTCATTTAGTTACAAAACCAATTTTCCATGTAGTTTATTTGCATAAACAACATTTTTTTCAAAGAGCTTCATGGAAAAAGAAATCACATTAAACAAAATTAAAATTAGGTTAAAGTAATGTTAATAATCTGACAAGCTCCCTAAAGCCAAACTAGTCAAAGACTTTTTTAAAATTTCATGCTGAGTTTTTTTGATGTGTTCACCTCTCTAGGCAGACTTATGCTGTGTTAAAAGAGTGTTCATTACCGCTTCTTGAATCCTGTTAATTATGCATGCATGTGCAGGGTTATTTGTAATTGGTCCCTCTCCAGATATTCACTCATCTCTGTCTGTTTTAATGAAAACTTAAAAAATATCTATGCCAACTATTATTTACTCACTAATATCTCTCTCTGTTTATATATTTCATGTGTCCTATACTGATGTGGCCCAGATTGGACAGATATTATCACATTGATTTTCTTTGGATGGACAAGTTGCATCTGCCAACATTGCGTTATTGGGTCATCAACTGTTTTAACGTATAATCATAGACGAGGTAGTGTTTACCGATGCAATGAACTTTTAGTTTAAATACAGAACACTTTTCATAATTTGCATATACAGCTTCATATATTAAACCTAATTGGATAAGACAGAGACTCATACAAGGCACCTGAGGACTCTTCATAGAGTAAGAAGCCAATGGGGGTCATACTCCAATATAGGCCTTCAGTGAACAAATCAGATGGTTAGCCTTGCTCTTCATAGCCTATTGTAACAGTTCCAGTCTTCCCCTGATCTTCATTAACACTATGTGCCTTCATATCTTCTAACATGTACCATAGCTATTTTTTCAAGTTAAGGGCAATACTTTAGTCTCCTACATATAAAATTGATTTTATTTTAAAATAATATAAGCCTTTTCTCCATGTATTATCCCAGTATATTGCATTTCACCCATGTCATTGAAACGCTATTGTTTTCACTGAAGAAAATCCTGCCCCTGAGATATTAATCTGACCAAAGATTGTAGGTTAGGCAACGCTGCAGGGAATCCTATTACAGTTGGAGCGGCTAAGACATTGTTTTCCACTGAAAAAGACTGAAGGATGGGCTTGCAAAGTCTGCAGATTTCTGTGGAAATCTCCTTTAATGTGCACCAACTGCCCTGCAGGACCTGAAAGAATTGTTAACAAGTAAGTTTTAGATATCTGATCGCTTCTATAAAATTCGCTCTGCTCTACAATCCCTAGTGAGCTTTTAGCTTTTACATTTATAATGTCAGATGAGGTTTACTGAAAAAGGAAAATATTGAAGCTGCTGACTAAATAAATATAGCTAGATGCCTATGCACCTTTCTCCTGATGACACTGATGTGATGAAAATTTGTCAGCGAAGATGGCGTTTGCACATATAGCAGAGTTGCAAAGAACAAGAAAGGTTTAAACTGCCATGAATGGCTTTACCTTTGGGGAAAGAGAGACTTCTGGTTTTTATAGGATATTATTTTTTCACATGTCATTCAGCATATGCTTATGCAACCAAAACTGGTCTTGTTATTTATATTTCACAATATTTCAGGCCAGCATTTTCTTTTCTTCCCCAGAGCTTTAGCTGAGCTGCTCTTGCTTGACTGCCTCTGAGCCTGCATCTGATTCCTGAGTGAATGTGCTTTCATACTGCTCAGATAATTTCATACTGCAGTCGTGACTTGCATGGGGTTGGATATTATACCTTTCTTACGTCTAGACCTACGGAGATGACGACATGCTGATTCATCTATGAATAATCAAAGTGAACTCTCAGACAGTCTCAAAAATAGACTTCTTTGCTCACGTCTGTTAACTCCAAGATGCCTGAATGATACTGAGATGTGGAAAAAAAAAGTGTCATAATATGTGCTGTGTAGGGATGTACATATGTGTTGTAAATACGATGAGACATAAGAATAGGGAGGGGAATAAGGTTTAACTAAAGACTGCATTCAAAAACTGGAGCTTACAAGTCATTTTTTTAGGGACACAGCCAGTTATGCTTTTCAGCTTCCAGCGGAACAGATCATCCTTTGATTCTCAGTGCTGCTATTTTGACCTACAACTCACCACTGAATCATATTAATTCAATTTTGTAGTATTAATTTCTCATTTAGACTACTTCACATGCATTAAAAATTGGAGAACATTTTCTTTTTTCTTAAACTTCTTTAATAAAGTCTACCCTTTTCCTTGAATAAATATTTTTTTACTGAAATGAGATGCTTGAGCATTGGCCAGTGAGGAGAGGGGGACACTGTACACTTGCTAGCTTTTATAGGGTAGTAGCTTTTGGCAGGACACATTAGCTGGGCAACGTGGAAACAGCTACAAATCTATTTCCCCCCCTCAGGCTACTGTCCCAACAGAATGAGGTGAGCTTGAATTGGAAGACATTTATTTCTATAATGTTTTCATTTCAGCATCAACAAGGGGATAAACTTTCACAATTTTTCTGGGAGACTAATGCATGCCTTTTGCCTAAAAATCTGCCTGAAGACATTTTTTTTTCCCCTGTAACTCCCAAGCAATGTGTCTACAGATTGATATGCATCCTTAGTTTTATGGAAAAAAGTCATATCAGGCAGCATCTGGAATTTACTATTTATCAATTGGAAGATTTTATCAGTATTTGAGGCAAAAAATGTTAGATTTTTGGGGTGCCACATTAATTTTGTTATTACTTCTCAAATGATTTATCTCTTATTCCGCTAATGGTCAGCCAAAATGATTGTTGTCTTTTTATTTACTGACAGCTACAATTAGGTTTAGAGTTTAGAAAAACATCTTGTGTCCAGTACTCTTTTATATTAAATTAAAAATTAGAATTAATGTATTCTAAAGAACTTTGAAATAAAGAACTGGCCTCTATCTAAAATATATGTTTCTGTGAGACCTTTTGCTCTGCTGATTTTTTTGTTTGTTTTACCGTTTACAGACACTGAAGTAAGGTGACCTTCCATCACACAGGCTGTGATGAAGCTTAGGGGTGGCCTTGGGCACTGATATCAGCTGCACCTCAGTAATCTTATTGTCTCTCTCAAAATTAGGTCATCTGAGCGCCAAGTCCTAGTTCTTGCCTGTAGGGATATTACATATCATATATTTCTATACAAAAAGATTTAAATGGAACTCTTCACCCAATATTTGAAGAATAGATTCAGATTAACAGGAATCAATTTTTCTACAAATGCCAGGAGAGCGCATTATTACTTTTGATGATATAATATAGTATCTGGCTTATGCTGAGATTCCATGTAGTGACTGGGTATCATCATCCTTGTATACATGGGAAAAATACAAAATGATTTGCTGACCCTCAGCTTTGTACTTAATAGCCATGTGACACGTTCCATGAGAACTAGCGTGTGGAAAGGATCATGTTATTATATACAGCTGTTAAAGACCTAGAAAGTGAACAATGTGCTACTGACATATAAATAATACCTTCTGTGCACAGTTAAACATTGGTGCTATTTTTGCCAGATTTTAAGCTCTTTTGAGGCCAACTGGAACAGCTGAAACAGAACATTAAAAAAAATGTTTTGATGCTGGGGCACAGATGGCAGTAGCCCAATGTGTCAAAATAAATGTTTCATTTTTGGTCTAATGTGGGAAAAATAGACCTTGTCAATTACTCCAATAATCGCAGGTGCAATAAATGCACTCTGTAGATAAGAAGAGCTATTTCAGATGGGCATTCAGAGAAATTCTATGTATCCTACTTCCAACAGCCTGAAAAGGTAAATTACCTTAGGCCAATGACTTACTGCCTTTGAAAGGGCTCTGACAGCCGCAATCAAGCCTGAAGCTTTAATCCTTTTTTTGGCACCTGAATTTCACAAACACAGGACTGCTCCCTCTGAGAGACAGTCTGAGAAGGTTCTGTAGACAATGGGTCTGTTAACTTTAAATCAATGACACCTGTATGTTTAGGAAATTTAGGATGGCTTGAACAGGCTTCAGTGCTTAAATGTTTGTTCAGATTTTTCTAGAAGGCTTTGATGGCAAGCAGAATAAACAGGAAAGTCAGTCAAATATGGGCAAGTTGTTTTCACTGCTAACATCTGCCCAGACCTTACCTGTCACTGGCGTTGAACGGCCACATCAAGCCGGGCGCATCCACCAGTCTTTGCAGCAGCTGGTAACACCCATCGTTCTCGACTGTTGCGTTGTAACTGAGAGGACAACATCTACTTTTTCAAAAGGGACAATCTGCCAAGACACCCCACTGATATGTTAAAGTGCTCTGAGGAGAAACTTCAGATAACCCACAGATAACAGGGTGTGGGAGAAGATACCAGCTAGTTTGGGGACAACATTTAAAATTACTTCAGCTGCCGATACTCTGCACTGCTTGGTTCCAACTACAACGCAGGGCTTTGTCTGTAAGATGGAGCAAAGTTACAAAGAGTGGGTGATAATCCTTATGCTACAACGCAACAGTAAAATGATTCACGTTTTCTTACCCAATATTTTACGTCCCATATAAAATTTAAATCTGCTCCAGCCGATGCAGTAATAGTTCTCTCAGTCTGCGTGGCCAGTGAGGAGGGTGGGAAACAGCAAAGCAAAGCAAAGCAAAGCAAAGCAAAGCAAAGCAGACTTACAACTGAATCTGGAAGGCACCTCTCATTTTCCCGAGACTGTGCCCTTCCAGGCAGCTCTACAGCTTGCTGTTGCAGAACTGTGGCTTTGTATTTTGTCATCTGCAGTGAGATTGCTGCATTTCTGCTGAAAAGGCGGGATTGTCATTTTTCCCTGGGCACTGCAGCACAGAAGGCAACGTATAGTTTTTGGCTATAAGGGACCTGCAAGGATTGAAAATCTTGAAAAAGCCTGTGAATATTATTGCAGTATTCATTGTCTGAATCTAAACCACCTAATTTCTTTCATGCTTCTTTTTTAATGTCCTTACAATGTTCCATGTACCTCAAAATATTTTTCTAGAAAAAAAATATTTGGACCAAAATAACTTTTTTTTAAATAAGCACTAGGGTTGATTCTCTGCTTGAGAATGAAGTGCTCAGTGTCGGTTTTATATGGGTGACCCATGAGAGAGGAGTAAGAAGGGGGATATGGTGCACGCAAGAGGTAAAGAACATAATCATGATCTTGTAGCCTGACTTTTAGGCCTTTAAAATGTTTTTCATGAGCATAAAACCAGGATGATAGCTAAAACTCTGACCCACAAAGATATTTCAAGGAGAGCTATGGATGTGTAAGAAGGTCTGTGAAGTTTACTTCCTACATTCAAAGGGCCAGCATGAGGAGGGACAGAAAGCAGTAGGAGTAGTAGACACCCCAGTCCCTTATGTTTGCCAGAAGGACATTCTCCAGAGGGCCACAAATATCAAAGTGCTTCAACTTCAGATTGTCGTGATAGCTGGCATGCAACTGTAGCCACAGAATCAATTCTGTCTACATTCTGCTTTAATTCCAGATGGATGAATTAGGGCCAGCAAGAAATGAAGCAGCAGACAATGACTGGTAAGTGACCCAAATAAACTAGGCCAACAAGTCGACTTCCAAACAGGGAGTTGTCAGAGCCATAAAACTTGCTAGAGGCATAGAGAAGTTGTTGAGTGAGTTAATTGTCAGCATCCCTCAAGTTATTATAGACAATTCTAAAGTTAAGGTTGAGCAATTCAGCCTCTCTTATGTATGAGAAACACAGCACTTTTACCCAAGAAAATTACAGCACTTATTCTGAGTACAGAATTTAATTTCCAAGGATTAATAAGTAAACACCTTAATTAATGTATGACTTTAAAATAATTAAAATAAGTCCTTTAAGAGATTTAACATATTTTTCAGTCTTTTATTTGTCCTGAATGATCTTCAGAATAATAATTACGCAAGCGTTTCGTATTTGCAATCTTCTACACCAGCCACAGTCAAAAGAGTAGTTATAATTAAATTAAATTATTAATGATTTCTGCCTCTAACTGTTATGACTAGATAGACTGTGGTCTGACTCATTTAACTCTTAACTGGAGAAACTCATCAATATCTTATGGTTTATGGGGGAATTTCCATTTGTAAGGTACGTGCATCTGAAATAATTTCAATTTGAACCATGAGGTTTCAATTCTCTAGAAATATTGCACGGTAGACTTCTTTTCTGATAAATCAAGACACTTCCATGGAAAAGAAATTTGTTAGAAGGAATTTAAAGTTGCTAATGCATATCAGAAATATAATAATAGGTCTCATTTTGTCCAGCCTGTGCAAAATTGTGTTAAAAATATCACTATTAGGAATCTTACGCTTCTCTCAGACTAATTTTATGAGTGGCATCTTCCTGTACCTCTGGGGAGGTACTTACAAAGCCACAAAGGGGAGGCAATAACAAGCACTAAGTTGATATCTCTCTCATATTGTCCACAGTTCATTTATATGTGTGTGTGTGTGTGTGTATCTCCACACATACAAATTATATACATGTGCACACACGCGTACATACACATATATATAGTTTAGAGCTATATAACTCCTCAGTGTCAGTGAAAGGAAAAATAACCTCTCTGCTTTGAACAGTCTTTTCAGGTCAGCTTCATCCTCTTGTGAGTGACAACAGTGAGGCTCTTTCCAGAAGGGACTCACTTCAGGAAGAGACCATCTGGATGCTGTCCGAGCCGCACAGAGCAAAGTGTGAGAGGGAGAATAAAAACCAAGAAATAGCAAGAAGCTTTAGGGGCACACAGAAGTGGAAAATGAAGAACTCAGGCAAGCGCCTTAAAAGAGAAATGAGAAATTATACTTCCTGGTAGATTTGCACAATGCTGGTGCTTCTGGGGAATGTCAGCAGAGGACGTTCCCAAGTTGGCTGTGGTGCTTATATTTCAGTATTCATAAACAGTCAGTTACTAGGCAAATAAAATAATTACTATGAGAAAGAGGAAAAATCATTCCAATCACTTTGCCACAGGTGTATAATCAGAACAACCCTTCCTATATGTGGATGTTTCACAACAAATAATATAGAAAACCAAGCAGAGCTATGTGCTGCACAGCAGAAGCATTTTCAGAAAGGAAGAATAAAGAAGAGGACGCGGTGGATTCCTGGCACTGAAGTTACACAGCATGCCCGAGAAAGGACACGGCCGTTCATATCTCAGGACCCAGCATGCTGCAGCAGGCAGGAGAAATGGAGAGGGTGAGGGGACTGCAGCTTAATTATCTCCCTGGATAAATCCACATCTAGGAGGAGAGAGAAAAAGACAGCAAAGGGCATTTCAGATCACAGCCATGACACTACCCTGTCAGCACAAGACCTGGGGCTGTCAGGTAAGCTGAGGTCAGCACTGAACCATGAAAAAGTGAGTGGAATAACAGTGGGGAAAAAAAAGTGAGTGGAAAAAGTGATGTGAAAAAGTGAGTGGAATAACAGCAACGTGACTGAGTGCACAAACCAAAGTCAGACAATGAAAAATAGGAGGCTCTGGGGCTCTGAGAAGAACCACTGTGCATGAGGCTGGAAACAGAAAAAAAAGGAAGATCTCCCAACACAGCCAGGAACAGCTTCATCCTGTTCATCACAGTTTGAGGTGCACAGATGTGCACGGGTACAAATCCTGGGACTTTGTACAAGCAGTATGTGCAAAATCAGGGCTATCTCTACCGAGAAAATGCCAGTCTTTGTGCAGTACGTTAGGATCCTAACACAGAGTTGCTTTAACTTTGTTGCCAACAGACTAAAGGCTCAATCATTTTACATCAAGATCAAGTAAACATACCAAATACGGAAGATGAAACTTTGGACCTAGAAGCTGGAATAAGGTTTGGGAAACTTTAGAGATCCTCAATTTTTCTACTACTGGAAATGTGAAATCTGGAATTATTTAACTAATTTTACTGGAAACACAAAAAAATAGAAGATTATAAAGTATGTATTCTAGTATAGGCAACACCCTGGGAAGTATGCAAGGAAGGAATTCAATTAGAAACACCAAATTCTTAATGCAGCTCAGAGTTTGGCCATTAGGCGCTAGAGAGGAGGTAAAGAAGAATTTGATTTAATGCAAACTGTTACAGGACATACTGATAACATCCAGTTAACCAAGCACCATTGTGGTTTTAGTCAGAGGTTAATGGAGCTTTTCCTTTAAAACAGTAACTAAGAACTTTATTACCTGCAGAGTATAAAGATTTTCCATTCAAAAATACAGTTTACAAACAACCTGGAATCATAAACATTAAAGCGGCACTTAGACTGAACAGTGCCATGAAGGCCAAAGTCAAGGTGTTTGAGTGCAACACAATTTCCTAGGTTCTACACAGGCAGGTTGAGACACTGTCCTTTCTATTCACCTCTACAATACCTATCTGAAAGTAGGATTTTTCTGAGGCTAAGTCTACTGAACATCAAATATGATGTAAACTGCCTGGAAAATTTTACCCTGTAGTTCCTATAGCACCAAGGTCAAAAATTTGTGTTTGAAGTGAAAAATATTTCTGAAAGATATGCTCTCTTGAGTTAAAAATTTCAACTTACCATATCACTAAGGAATTGTTATGAAGTTAATTACTTTTGCACATTAAAGGGCAAGTCCTACTTTCAGTTTTCAGCTCCTAATCACTGGATCTTTTCATACCTCTGCTGCTAGATTAAAGAACCTTCTGTATGGTAGTTTCTGCCCATATAGGTACCTGTGGTCAGTGATCAAATCACTTTATTTTTTTTTTCCTTCCCTCTTTTCATCCACAACCTGAACACATTACATGCCTTTAGCTTGAAGCACATATCCAGTTTGCAGCTCAGCTGCAAGGCTACTGTCCAGACATTATCCAATCTTTTAGCATCCTCTCTGAATGAGCATCACAACAGGAAGAGGCTCACCTGTGCAGCCTGCTCGCCTCTTAGTCCTGCTCAATATACTCCTTTACTCATCCAGGGCTTGTGGTCACCCTCGTGCTCACACCACTTCAGCAGACACTTGTGCTCATTCGGTTATCCATCACAACACCCTCCTCCCTTTTATGCCCCATTTCTCCTTCATTTCCACCCGCCTTTCCTCCGGGTCCTTCCCACTGTGGATGTGTGCCAGGATGTGCGCCCCCATGCTACGACCGAAAGCCTCCATTTAACGAGGTTTGCAGTTTGTCAGTTTTCAGATTAGGTTCTGAACTGCACGCCGTGCCTTTTCTGTTCACTGTGCATTCAACCTAGGACCCGTGGAAACCGATGGAAAGGTTCCTGCCTGTAATTTCAACTCTACAGCTTATTGCTCTAAAGTGAAAAAAGTTTGACTAAAGACTGCATAAATTAAACATTTCCTTGCATCCAGCAGTGGTTACACAAGGAAGGAAAGCCTGTGCTGAGCTGTTCAAAATGCCGCTTTGTCAGTTTCTTTCATCGTTTCACTGATTTAAATTCAAGCCTCCTTACATCCTACATAAGATATTTTATTCTTACTTTGTCTAAGTAAAAGGAGTTCTGCTAAAGATTTTTCATCCTGCAGCTCCAGGGCCTTTGAAATCATATCCTGTATGTTTTTTCTCTATCAGCAGTTTCCCCGCATCAATCTACAATGAACTACGTAAGCCACTTATACCAGAGACTGTTCAAGTCATTCTGAATTTGATTGGCATATTCTGATCTCCCTGGTTTTGTTAAGCAAGTTGAACCTTAATAACACACTGAGAAGATGAATGGGCTAATGAAGCAGATTGCACGATCCAGAATTGTTCCCTTACAGGTGAAGTTCTGAACCGCTGACAGCAAAAGGATTTTTTTTTCCATTTTCCATGGTTACTTTTTGCTCTTGGTGCAATGATCTGTTACGCAGCTGTCTGGCTCTGTGCTAGCTACATACTGAAGAAAAATAACATCTCAGTGTAATACTGATGGTTAGCTTTTTGTGTAATTAAAAAAAAAAAAGGAACTTTCCCTCTTTTCACTTCAATATTACAAAAACATTTTAAGTACATGTCCACACTAAATGGATCCTTAGTCTAAAACAGTCCACCAGTGTATCAAAGGATGCAGAAAATATTTCCACAGTACAACTGTGTACAGCTTATTTTTATCCAGGGGAAAAGCATTGTGGGTGAAGTGTAGTTACTTCAATGTACTATAGCCCTTGACTGTGTGTCACGTTACTTGCTCTGTGCTGTCAGGTGGAATACAACATTGTTATAATGCTAGAATTAAGGCTTCTGTACTAACTCAGAATGGCTGGGGGTTTGTTTTGGTTTTTGCAGGGCTTAAACTATTCCCCTTACTATCCCAGAAGAGATTAGCTGGTCATTTAACTCTCTCCTCCCTGCTTTTTTTCTCATACACAAACGCAGGGAAAGTTTCAATAGGTTTTACACAAGATAGAGAGGAACCAGTCCTCCACGCTGATGTTGCATTCTCACGCCATCTTGTCAAGGGGACTGGGGTGTTCCAGCTTCGGGTTTGGGCAATGGGCTCAGGGTTAGCAATGAAGTGTCCATTTTTGAAGGGAAGGGACCTTCCTGGATCTCACAGGAGAATGACCTTTGTGTAATGACAGGGGCTAAACCTCACATTTGTGTTGAAACTCTCCCCCGGTGCGTAAGGCTAGCCAGGTGTTGGCTTTAGGAGGCCATTGTGCAGTGCCAGAGACAAAAGTACGTCCGTATCTCATCGGCCAAAGCCGGCACATCCCACAGTTTGGAGGGGCTGGGTATGCGATGCCTTTCTCAGCAGCCCCATGCCTCTTCCCCATAGGAGGCTTTACAGAAAAGCCTCCATTGCAGGGGAACACGGGATTTACAGGCAACACATACATCAACGTGAATTATCATAATTAAGATAGTGGCTTCCTACAGACTGTAATACAGCTGCATAGAGCCAGGGCAGGGACTTCCTGGCTTCAGCCTGCTCCTTCTCCTAATGATCCTATGGCCTCATAGAGATGACAACACTTGGAACAATTATACAACTACTTAAATACTTTGGAAAAGAACACCAAAGAAGGGGAAGCTCAAAGGAAAGTCTTTCAAGCACTCAGCCCAGGGAAGAGTAGAAAAGCAGGGTCTGTGTTATTAGAAGGCTTCAACCTCAAAATTCTTTTGAGAAGGCTTTCTTTAAAAGTTCCAGAAAAAACATGGAAAAAAGATGGAAAAGAAAGCTTACAGTGAAATGACTGCCTTAACTCTAGGTGTACACAAACCCACACATATAAATAACACTAAATGTGCAGCACCAAAGCCAAGATGTTGGAAAGCAGCATGCACTCAAATAGTTAAAAAGTAACACCTAAAGGCAGACCAAAGCTGTGAATGGAAGTTCCAAAGGCAACCTTAATTCTAACAGTTCCTCAATTTGGTGTGCTTGACTTTCAGCTTCACTAGTACTGTTTGAAATCAGTTGTCTTTTTTGTGATGGTTCCTGGATTTTGAAAGAGGACATTAAAAATACAGAAATTCTATCATGTGGCACATGAAATAACCGGTTAATCAACAGCTTTGAGCATCTGTGATTCGTTACACAGATTTCTGACACTTGTGTTAACGGAATAGCTGACAGCACTAATACACTGTCATTTCCTATGAGGACCAACGTTATAAGTGAATAGCCATTTTGCTAGTAGGTTTTCAGATATTTGCTGACTGCAGAGGAATTACAAAGCTTGGCTTACATACCCAACCTGGAAACACCCATGGACATAATT
The DNA here is from genome assembly GCF_964195595.1 of Calonectris borealis. NCBI lineage: Eukaryota > Metazoa > Chordata > Aves > Procellariiformes > Procellariidae > Calonectris > Calonectris borealis. Next base: position 27,431,690 of record NC_134318.1, read on the forward strand.
GTTTCACCCTAACCCCCCTCTCCACCGTTACCAATTTGGTCCCAGTTTCTTCCCAGCCTCCAAGTCCCTCTTTTCAATTTTGTGACCCTCATTTCCCTCTCAGCTTCAAATCAGCTTGTTGCAAGCCAGTTTGTTGCAGCTTCCTACTCATACCAGACTCTCTCCTTTTGGTCTGCTTGTTCCATTTAACTCAATCCATTGCTAGAAGCTCAAGCTCTTCTTTTTGGTTTCCTCTAGCTCAGCATTTGTCTCTCCTCATACGAATCAGATAGTTCCCTCGTCCATTCCATCATGGTGTCTATAAGGGGGAGGCAAGCTGGAGAGTTTGGCAGAGAAGATGCGAATCAAGGCTCCCTGCTTTCCATCCTAACCCTAGCTGAGGGCAGCTGATGTCAATCATTTACAGGGCAGGTCGTTTAGAGCCCCTATAGCTTGAGCAGCATGTGATCAGTGAGTGTAGCCCCAGTCAAGGCATACATGTCCTAAGAAGAAGGGAGACTTTTCACAATAGTATATTGGATATTTTTAGTGGCTAAAATTGGCATCTGTACTGAACCGCTTACTTTCTAGAAAAAGCAAAAAGTGCCCTTATCTCTTCTTAGAATAGCCATCCTTCCCCAAGTTCTCCAATAGTGGGCCTTGAAGACAGAACTATTAAAAAAATCACTGAAAGTTGTTATTGTGGACAAACATACTTTCCTCAAGCTTCTTTGCTGAAAACATTGCAGCCATTTTGGGTGAACTCTTTAAAATCATCTGTCTGAAGGCAGTAACAGCTGAGGGTATAAATCAAACTAAATGGTTGACTTTCAGCTATGTTCTAATTAGTAGAGAACAAGGTCTTACAATGGAAAGAATCAGGGAATAAGTGACTGTAACCGCTTACATCTCAGTAACAAATGGGCTCACAAAAGAAAGCAGTGTGAGAAGAATATGAACAATGTGTAAACCCAATCAGGTTTTACTGCTTACTCTTCTCCCAGAGTTTTCCCCTAACCCAAAATAAGCTCCTTCTGCTGCCTTCCTTGGGTGTTATTGAGTACCTGGGAGACAAATAAAGGAATGAATGAAAACACTGACTGTGCTGGAGAACCTTGCTCGACAGTGCGCTGCAGGTTAAAGGGAACAGCTGCAGCAGAGTGACAGGCTGATGGGAACAGTCAGTCATTTTGTTGTTCAGACTGCAAGGCACTACAGAATTCAAACAGACCAAAATGTAAAGAGACAGTAGCACCTATGGGGTATGCAGACACCATGTTTACAAAAAACCCCTTACCTCTCAGGCACGGCCAGCTGCATAACCTTAAGGCAGGATGTTTGTCTGAGGTTGAACTGCTCTAGAGCTTGCAAACCAAATATACTATCCTGAATTCACTGATGCTTGCTTGTTTGGCTCCTGAAAAACTCAGGTAGTAGGCTGGTAGGATAAGGGAATAGGGATTCACTTGCACCTTCACAGACCTAGTAACAGGGCACAAAAAGCCATGGTCTATATAGTCAAGGTAATTTGTAGAATAAGTTTTCTTCTTAGCAATTCAATTGCTAATTAAAAAATGGTCAGCTGGGCACAGCAAAAGAAAACGAACAACCAAACCAAAAGCTCCCTTCTCTGTAATGTTAACTAAGCAAGTAAAAGCTGCCTAGAACAGCAAGTTACTACTGAAATTGCTTGACTCAAGTCAGCCAGCCAGCCTTTAAACACAGCTGATGGACCCTGATTGATCCAGTTGCCTCCTACAGCTTCTTTCAGGAGGATGCTGGTACAGAAACTTGGATTTATGTACTGGTGAGGAAGCTGCTGAGCTGCTAATGTCTTCATAGACATTTCTTGTCATAGGCAACAAAAACTCAGTGTGAGTACAGGTGGTCTCCTTTACAGAGAACCATACACACCTTCCTTTTTTCTGTGTCCATGCAAAGAAGATTCTATGTTAAAAAGGTTACTGGCCTGATCCCAACAATAGCTTTTTTTTTCCAAATAGTCAAGTGGACAAGAATCCTGTGTCAGACAGTGTTTTCGTTGTAAAAATGCATATAATTTACAGAGGAAGCTACCTCCAAATTTGTGGAGTCACAGTCAGCTTTGTAAGCCTTCATGGTGTCTGCACAAGAGCAATTTCAGATCTTCAGGGCATCCAGGATGCTTAGACCCCTGACCCCATACGATGAACCTGAAGCAGCTTGGTGACAGAACATCCAAAAAGGTGTCCTCCATCTTGGGCTTTTCTGGTCATTAACTCCATTGTGCTGTTTCACTCTCATTTCGGCTAACCAGGAATTTTAGGTAAGCTGACTAATTTTGCCGGGATTTGTCTGGATTTGGCAGATGTCAGTAGGCAGCAGACCTACTAGGCAGGTAGTTCAGGCAGAGAGCTGGAGCGAGGAGGAGTTATACTGCTTAAAGCCACTTCCATTATGTTTATCTGCCCTCAACCCTTAGTGTTCGAGTGGAGGTTGCCCAATTGCCTGTGTTGTCTATCAAAGGTGGCCTTGACTTTGCTCTAAGTACAGACTTTGCTTTTGGTTTAGACAGTAAGAATGCTTTAGAGCCGCAGTGAAGGCTCCCTCGGTGGGTTAACATCTGGATAGGGTGCCCACAGGGTAGCTGGCAGGCAGCTGTGTGGTGAAGGAAAACGTGTTTATGGACACTGAAAGAGGCTGCTCAGTCATATTAGTGCAGACAGAACCAACAGATTTCTTGGGAAGTGCACATATGATCAGGCATAATGTGCAAAAATGTATGCTTTATTTTTACACCAAAACTCTTTATATGAGGCTGGGTAGGAATTCTTCTTGTAAAGAGTCTATGTGACTTAAAATGGAGTCACTTAGATGATCTGAAATTTGGTCATGAAAACTGGAATTTCTATATGCAGAGAAGAACACTACAGCATCAGAGTATTTTTATCCTGCTAGTACTGTAATAACCGCCCTTCAGATTTCTGTTGATTGCATCATTCTCCAAAAATTACCTTTTTTGGAGGAAATTTCTCTTGCTTGAGAGAGAAATCCTTTCTTTCTTCTCAGACGGAAAGTGAACAGTAAAAATCTGTTCAGTCATTTTTATGTCATCAATGAATCACCAAAACTAATGCTTACTTTGAAGCATGTTACATGTGTATATCCGTGAGGAATTTACTAGGACAATATATCTCTTATACATAATCTCCAGTTACTTCATTGACTTTATTTTTATAGGAAAGAAAATCAGGTAAAGTAGTGATGGTTTACTGATTATAATTGACCAAAACCCCACAATAAAACAAAGCCAGACTCCCAAAGCATTGAAATTATCTCATTTATCTTAAGGAAAAAAAAGTCAAAAGCACAAAAAGCATTTTGGTCAAATTTGATGTTACAAAACATTTTTGTATTTATTTAATATCATGTTCTCCTACTCTGTAGTTATACTGTATATTTTCTGAAAAAATAATATGCAGATTATTGCATAACACATCTCTTCCAAATTAGCCCAGAAATATTCACTAAATTAATTTTTTAACACAATAAGAAAAGTGTTTTAATATTTTACGTTTAAATTCCAGAGAGTTTTATCGCATAAGATATTCTGTGGAAAGCAGCACCTATTTACTTCTTTGTAAGCCATTATGAAGATGGAACTAGCCTCTCAGACAAAATAACAGAGGTGATTAAAACACAAGCTGAATAAAGAAGCTCACCGAGTGGGTTCTTGTAGAGTGAGTATTTCACTTGGCTGTGTGTGTGGAATATTTTGCATAATGGTCTACAGACCTCCTAGGATTTTGCTATTACAGAATATACATATACATAGTGCTGAAACATAGAGAAGTGGTATTTCACATTATGTCTATGCTTGTTTAGGGCTCACTGTCTATGTGGAATGAGTAAAAGTAATATTAAAAGAAAATAATTATTAAACAGAAAATATTTCATTATGCAAACAAAGAAAAATACTGTATTTTAGTTTAGAGACAGTTCAAGCATATACAGCATATACATAATAAAGCGCTCAGGCATTTCTTTTTTCGTATTAGCTAAAGAAGCAGTCATGAAACGGTTGTATATTGGCTTAAAACTTGACAACCACCTAGTGCATTCTTCTTGCTCACCTTTTAAAAATACACAATCCGAGATGGATACATTGCACTGCTGGATTTTACAATATATATTTAAAATTTACAAAAATACAGAAAAACAAGATTTCTTGCACTCAGATACTGAGCATTAACCCTTTGAGTACTAATTCCCACCTGCAACACTGCAGAACACATTCATCTGACTTACATGTTTTTATAACATTCTAACAATTATAATTGCCATCTTTATGTACACTATTAGGAAATGTATTCCTACATATTAAAAAAAAAAAGGTAGAGACTAATAAACTGCTAATAACAGAAAAATAATGGGTTGAAATATGTAAAGATTTCTGCAACATATACACAGAGAATCGCAGACTATTTCCTCTCTGCAGCAATGTAGCAATTACATAAGCCTGCGTTAAGACATGGCAGCAAACTTTCTCATGTGGCCATACAGAATTGTGCTTTTTCTCTTATTTATGGATGCACTGCTCACTTTCCACTGTAGACATTTTTCTCTCAGCTTTATGCTCCTATTCACTTTCTGCGATCCATTATTATCTGCACCCGTCCTATTTGAAAAAAGTTGTTTTAATTCATATAGGGATAATTATGATGCAGTTCTGTACTGTGAATTGATGTTTTGTGTCCAGATGTTCAAGGAAACATGAAAAAATTTCTTGCCAAGAGCCTTGTATTAACGAGAGAATGGTACTGACCCTAGAATGCCCTACAGTTCAGCAGAAATCGTGAACATAAAGAACTTCTCTGAAGGTCAAATTTGCATTAAAGGATGAAGACAATCTGAAATGTGCTAGGAGAGGAAATGGGTTTTCAGAAAGCAACTGGGGAAATTAACGGACGGACTCTAACAAGGTGTGTTTTTGGAAAATGACTGAACTTCCTCTTTCCTGACAACTCTGGACTACATTGATCATGTAACTAAATAGACAATATCATATATACAATGTCTCTGAACTAGAATAAGCTATTTTAAGAAAATAACTGTAGTCCTCAAAGAGTTAATGATAAAACTGCTCTACCTTAACAGATGTGGAAAGGTTATCGTGAAACAGCTTACAGATTTGTTCAAAAGGTATATTTTACAAAGAAGTGTAAAACTTGTTGAGACAATTGCTATTACACCGCACAATGTCACATACAATGAGTAGTGCATGCTCTGTAAAGACATTAGAGTGGACCCTTATCAAAGCTATCATATAACCTTATACAAAGGATTGTGCCACTTAAACTAGTGCAGAGTGACTTTTTTTCTGTAGATTTATAATGCTCTAGATTAATATCAATAGGGTTTTTCACAGCCTTTTACAACACTTTTTTTTGTTCTTTTTTTAAACACATGTAACACTAGAAAACAGCAAATGGTATATCTTGACATATGTCATGCAAAATACAACCAATACAGCACCATAGATGTAACAGAGACATTACCTAGCACTTCTCTCCAACAAGAAAAAGGACAGAACAGAGACTGTACATTACATGACTTTACAGGCCATATGCTACAGAAGATCTTTAGAGGCAGTATCACTTTTGTAGATCTAAAAAGCTGTAATTTTATAAAATCCTGTTTATCATTTCTACCATAGTCACTTCTGATTAAAATCCATAACACAGTAATAATATTTTGCTACAAAAATAAATAAGTAAAAGTTTAAGATGCTGATATGTTTATAAAAAGTGTCTGAAGTTATTACAGAACAGAAGTGAAAACAATGAATGAAAATTACGTATTTCTAAAGAAATGTTGTTCTGTGTAACAAAAGGATATTGCCTCTCATATTCAATTGTCTAGACTTCATTTTCTAATTATCTTTCAGAATAACTGTATAACCTTCTTTTAAAAATAACTTCACTTTAAAACTCACTGTCTCTCTCTTTTAGACTCTTATTAAGAAAATGGAAATAAAGATGGAAAAGCTGTACAGTTTTCTGATGAGCTACACAAATATGTCACCTTATTTAGTTTGGAATAAACCCAAAGATAACGATCATTTAGGGGGAAAAAACACATTATGGTGGCCCATGAACTACACAGTAGTTTCATTTTTCCAAGGGCCAGTTTTGATATTTCCTGTACTATCTGAGCTGTATATCATGGCTTCATGCACGTTTCCCTTGAGAATTCCATTGTGGTTTGTCGTATTAAACGGCAATGACTGTGTCCGTGGGTGCATTTCAAAATGAGCTGGATGGTGCACAGTGTCACTTTCTGGCATTTTAGCACAACCGTATATTACAGTACTTGCGTCGCTACTTTCAGGCTGGTTGACAGTAGGATATGGATCGCTTTTTGAGCAGCAGGCCCGTCTGTGACCTGACTGGCTATCATGTGTACTGTGGGGACTGTCTGTGTGTGAGCTGTGGATGCTGCCATCGATACTTGAAGGAATGTGATAGGCATATTCTCTTTCACCTGCAGACCTATGCCGACTGAAATAACGTGGCTTAGTTCTGCCTTTCAGACATCTATGAATGTGCATATTGGGTCTGAAGGTTCCCTCGTTGTGGACATGAATGTGAGCTTCATCATCAAGTAGCTGATCACAGTGCATTTTTGCACAACATGGTGTCACAGGCGAAAGGCAGTTAACATGATTTTGAACCGCTTGTAGGTTAGTGAGTTTGCAGTGGCTAGCCGCTGGATGATTAAACACAGCTGTTTTGTTGGGACATGGTGATTCCTGAAGACAAGGTGCATGAACTTGAGTGTCACCATTGACATTAACTTTTGGGCGCACATTAACTTGGACAGAATAGGTGTTTCTTCTAGATGGGCAACAGGACCACCAGCAATGCCACACATCATCTCGCTTTGCACAGTGATGGATCAGGATGAAAAGCCCCAAGGTCACACAGAAGGCTCCGTAAAGGCAGCTAAATATCATATCCAAGAAATGACCTTGAGATACTGCAAGTGCTCCAAAGGTCCAAGTGGCAGTAAACAGGAACAAAGTGAATGCTGCGGCTCGAAGCTGAGCCTTAAATGAATGCTCATTTTCCAATAAGGAAGATGAAATCATGGAGCAGGTTGCCTGGGGAACAGACACAGAGTCTGTAATATGACCGTGGCCCACCTCAGTACTTGGCATTCTCTGCGGATCTTCTGTCTTTTCCTTTAACTCATACTTGCGTTCAGGATGGCGCTTCAGTTGCACGTATGTGCAGAGAAAGTAAACACAGGTGACTAGCACAATGAATGCTACTGGCCCATAAAAAGCACCGAGACTAGGCTCCCATGCCATCCAGCAACTGAAAACAACAAAAAATAAGAGAGTCAAGAACATTTTATAGCCCACATTAGATGTGATGGACAACTGACTGATGTGAAAACTGGGCTTTCTGACTAACTTGTGTGACCCAACAGTGTCTCAGAAGTTTGGATAGGTTCTTTGTAGAGAAAGGGAGTGCATCTTTGATATCAATTAAGATGAGGCATCACTTTCATATTTCTTAGTAGAATAAAATGTCTAGTATAATTTACAGGATATTAAAGCTGAAAATTTCCAAGAAATGTAGGTCAGTTTAGAATCTAGAATTGCAGTGAAGTATAAGACCATTTATGTCAATACTTTTTTCTACTATTAAAAATGTCAGTGCTAATACTTTGATTAAAAAGCAAATGAGGCATAGTTTATACAGTCTGTGTAAGCAATAGAAATGTACAGATTTCAATGGTTTGTATCAATGAACATTGAAGAGAACAAGGTAGTAAAACAGTAGAGAACAATGAACAAAGTAGAGAACGGCCTAAGTAAAAGAGAGGCTGAAAAAAGACATCCAGCTGAATAGTCACCGCTTTCTGCAGTGAGCGGACCCAAAAGATATATGCCATTTCTGAATTCTCCACTGTTTCTGAAATTCTTGGGAGTTAATTTACATCAATTTGAATGTCCTCAGAAAAATTAAGGAAATTGATGGTCTGTTTGTGATACACTGGTAGCATAATCTTATTGTAGCATGGATCATTATTTGCTAGGCTTTAAATAATATAACCATAACTGTTTTAGAGCAGCTTAAAGTAGTTCACAGTCCAGTATGAGCTGAATAAGCCTCAGTCAGCTGCATAATTTACTAGCAGCCTAACAGGACTGTCCTGAGGATGAATGATCTAATCAAATAAACATGGGAGAAGAAAACACTTCTAGCTAATGAAATCCCAGATGGAAACTGGGAGAACTTGGGTCAGGGGGAGAATGAGTATTTGCCTAGTTTTTACTCTTCTCTATGATCTGCTTTTAGCCACGGTTACAGACAGGCTACTGAGCTGGTGGTATAAGCTAGTACAGTTGTTATTAGGTTCTTATATTCTACACATTGCATGGATTTCTGGAAAGAGGAATAAGTTACTTTCCTTATCTGTTGGACTAGGGCAAGAAGTAATGGGCTTAAACTGCAGCAAGAAATATTTAAATTAGATTTTCAAAAAGTTTCCTAGCTATTAGGATAATTAGGATAATAAGCTGTTGGAATAAAGTGTGGTGTATCCATTACCGGAGCATTTAAAGCACCTCAGATAAATAACTGTCAGGAATGGTTTGGATATAGCTAATTTCCCACTGGGTCAGAAAGATAGACCAGGCGATCTGTCATGATCCATTCCAGCTCTAAAAGTGACACTGTGTGACACTTCATACTCATTTAGGCATGTGTAGTTGGTTGCAATCCCTCCAATACAGCGAGGAACCTTCTGATATCACATTATTGTCAAGCCAGGAATCATCTACCACTCACTATAAAAAGGGCAGAATGAATTTTTCTCCCAGGCTGAGAACGTCGCTGCTAAAAAGAGGCAGTCCCCCTGGGTATTTATCACAAGAAACTGCAGCATAACTGCTTTAAATTTTTAAAATTGGAACCTTAAACAAAAACATACACACATTTATTAATGAACTTAGAAACACTCCAAGGAGTATATATTTTGCTGTCAGACATGCACATGAAAAGATTCCCTGAAAGATATCTGTGAAAAGATAGGTAAGTTACCACCTATATTTAATTGGATAAGCAGAGAGCACGAAGCTACATGAGTACTTGAAGTACATTTGAATGCTGCATACTTGATGCAAAGTGGAGAATGGAATGCTCCCCAGTGGAACAGTCTCTTGGGATGCTCTTATTTCAAGTGGAATTTCAGTGTGGATCACTTAAAAAATCAGTTCCGTAAAAGAAAAGTTCAGGTTTGTACATCTACATTTACTGTACTAATACTATTAAAAATGAATAAGGCATATAACTCACTATGCTGTTGTCGAGCTGTCTTTTTACTCAGTCTTACAACCATCCCTCACCTGTGCCTTGTTTTCTGCACAGACTGTGGTACCAGATATTGATTAACATGATTAAAGAAGTATAACCTCTGTAACTGTGCCAAAATGAAAAATGTCTCACATTTATGAACATAAATAATTGAGTCTTTTAATATACTGTTGATTATAAGTGATTGTCTAATTGGATAAGTTTGAATAAATATATGAATATGAGTTGGGCCCTAGGCAGAGCAGTTAGCCATGGTATGTACTGATTTATTACCAGAATTTAAATTTCAGTTACCTATAAAAATGCCTTTAAGGAGCCAAATGCTCACTTACAAACCATTATCCTTTGTTTCCACTTTTCTTACCCAGAACATAACTAGTTTCAAATGTATTACAAGAGATGTTCAAAGCACTAAAAGTGATGTCCTCCAGACTACTAGTGCTGGCAGAGTACTAGTATATTCATTAGTGTGCCAGTCATTGCCATGCTGATCTTTTAAACAGAATGTATGTAACTTTGCAGTCTGATTCACTTTCTGCTATGCTTTTATAGAAGGACTTATTGTACTTTATTGATATCTCATGTTTCATGCCAAGAATTAATAACAATGTGATACCTGGACAGCTTGTGAAGGTATACTGAACACTAACACATTAGTACACTAGAGGGCTATGTCAGGATTGCAAGACATTGTGACTGGAACATTTCCAGGTGGTGAAAATCCAAAAGAATTGGTTTTTAAGGGAGGGATGAGGGTGGAGGAGGTGGGGGAGGGATTCTACTTGTCCTTTTTTCACATAATTATTTGTAAATTACTTTAACTAAGTCATCTGAAGGATATCAATTCAAGGTAGATAATGAATTGAAAGTATTTAATTAATTAGTAGCTCCATTAAATATGTTATCCATTAGGTATTTTTAATATCCTTTCACTTATTCAGATGTGAAGGAAGAGTAATTCTGTAAATGAAAAGTGATTCTATTGACAGTAATGGAGTCAAATCGGTAGAGGTGAAGGAGCAAGCCCCAGATTAAGACATTGCTCTTTCATAGCTATTATTTAATAAAATTTCATAACAAATGTCATCCCAAATGGCATGTCTGTACCCTTTATGAAGTCAGTTACACTTATCAGCATAAGAAAAAGAATATGTTTTCCTTAAAAGTTTTATGATAATAGTTTATACTTACTATGGTGCATTGCCTTCAATCCCGTAATTATTGATATTGGTTGCTGCTGTAATCCCACATATAATGAAGGGGACTCCGCCACTAATCAGGTAAAATCTGTTGAGAGATAATAACTGATATTTTAATTTGCCTGACTTGTAGTTGAATAATGTTTTTTAAACAATTGTCCCTCCTTGAAATATTTTGAGTATACAATATTGCTGAGTCATTAAACATGTCCCTAAAACCAGAAAAGCAAAGAATGAATTATTGTCACAATAAACACTGTACTTTATGAAGCAAACAGCAGAAAGCTTAATATTTAATATTTATGTGGACCCTCTTTTAACAACCTCTTGACTTACGTCTTTAGTAAATGTAGTTACTATTGCAGTCATATGAAGAACAAACCTGGCCTAATGAAAGAACCTACATACCAAATAAAGTTATTTCACGCATCTAGATATTTATATTTAATAGTTATTAAATATGTAAGCATTGTAAATTAAAAATATTCAGACAAAGCAGCTGTATTCACTTTAACTTGAAAATATTCCCAGGAAAATCAGTGAAATCACAGAAACATTTTCCTAACTCCTGGATGACAAAAGGAATGAAGATCAGTTAGGCAAAGAGAAAAGAGGCAGTCCACTTGGCAAAATGTCTTTTTTCTGCACAGAGGAGCAATCTGGAGAAATCAGGAGGATTAAATATCTCTTTGCATATACCACACTTTTCTTCACTTATTCAATACCCAGCCTTGCAAATGCATTAAAATATGAAGGCCTCTAAGACTTCAGCAAGATCTCATAAATATCCAACAAGAGTGTTAACCTAAGTGTTAATCTTTCTGTAAAGACTTGTATTCTAAGACAGAAAGCCCATAGTTTCATTCCCCTTTAACCAGTTAAAGCCATTGAACTACTTAGAAGCAGCAGTCATTCCAATGTATGATCATTAGGCTACATTAAAGTCCTGGGGGATGTCTCACTGAAGTTGGCACCCTGCATGCCTATGTCCAAATTCAGCAAAATAAACCATCATCACATTTTCCATTTATATAAGCAAAATGCAAAATTATGCATGGAGGACAGCACTTCCACCGCTGCGGTCTCTGAGGTGGAGAGCACCGGCCCCAGGGTATGTGAGGCTACAGCTGGAAGGAATGCTGCTCAAAAGGGAAAATGTTCCACCGCACCTAGAAGCTCAGCTGGTTCTCTGAACATCCTGAATAATTTCCTGGTTTAACCAATGCTCTTCTGTCAGTAGACAAAATTAGTTTCTTTTCAAGCCACTCCTTTGGTGCGGGAAACAGTACGCAGGGATACAGATGCTTCCCAATCACTGCTTGTCCATCAGGACTAAGAGGAACCTGATAATGTGTGGGATGCATTCTGATCATAATCTGGCCACTAGTTTTCTATAATGTGTTATAAATATTGGGAAATTTCACAGTCATTTCAAGGCAGGATTTTTACAGAAACAGAGTTATAGTAAGATTAAATAAATCAGCATTTAAATCAAACCCAGAATTAGTGTTAGAATTTCTTAACCTCTTTTCCCCACCTCCTTCCAAAGCAGAATTAGAGGCCAGGCTTCAGAAAATTTCATGGTAACATTTACAGTCAATCTTTGTCCTAATGTTCTAAGCTGTAAACAGAACAGAGAAAATCATCCTCCACATTCATCAAAAAACCCTTCAGATTTTATGACTTCAAAGTCATTAAGTATATATTTTTTCTTCAAACTTGGCTTGTTCTGTAGAGCTCAACAAATTCCAATGAACAAGCTGCCTCCTTACAAAATCCATTCATTCACTGCAGTTTAATGATTGTACATATCTTTTGACTTGAGCATGTTGAATAAGCTAGTTTAATAGCTTATTATTATTTTTAACAGAGACACATTCAATGACATTTCTGAAATTCAGGAAATGACTAGGGTAAGCAATGAGGCATGGAAAAGTTAATTCCAATTTATCTAAGAAATAGTGAGGAGCAGAAAAATAGGAATACAGAAGGAAGTATAGGAAACTGCACTTCAAATTCATCTGAAGTGATTACACCATAGAATTTACCTACAATGCAACCTATAATTTCATTTTTTGCAGTGCCACCACTTTTTACAGATTGGATACATATAAATCATATCCTTATCTAAAGTCTCAGACAAGCCAGTATTTGGGCGTTAGATAATCTACTTCATACCTCACACTTTCAGCAGGCTGCTGAACACTACAAAAGTAGCATCAGATGTTCTGGAAACACTTAGCTACACAGTGCTTCAGAAATGTGGCAAAATCTAGCAAAATTCCTGTCCATTGCTAAGAGAAAGAAGATACATTCTAGAAATGACATAAGGCGAAGTCAATGGTTTCAGTGTACCTGAGGTGCACTGTACTGTTATCCAGCACAGCACACTGCCTGCCCTGTCTCATTGAAAAAAAAAAGTAAAATAGCAAATAGAAATGACAGTGTATACAAATGATTCTTCATTGGTGGATCTGGGATTCTTGAAGGGAAAAAAAGTCTGCCAAATAGAATAAAAGTCAGCAAGAGGGGAATGGGATTAAAATAGAATGAACAGAAAATATGATCAAAGAAATGGAAGTAAAATTGTAAGAGCAGGAGTGCATACTCTTGCCCATTTGTGTGAGCTCATGGATACCTTAAATAGCATATAAAGAAGAAAAGACCACATTGGAAAGTCACCAGAGAAGAAACATTGTTCAAGAAGATCCATATACATGTTAGTTGTGAGGAAGTACACTTGAAATTAAGAAATTTAGACCAGTCTTTCCAAACATTAGTTTCTATGCAACCATTAGTTTTTATCAATTTCTTCTTTTTCATCCAGATGAGATGATTAGGACAAATAATTTCGAAGAAAAAGCTGAAGTAGAATTGGGAGGGCATGAATAAAAAGTGAAGAAAATGCAGATAATAAATAGGTATGCTTCATACTTCTAGAAAATCTTTTATCTAAGAGAATCAAAGTGCTTTATAACATTAATTAATTTAGTCTTGCAGCCCCCTGTGTGGTCGATAAACATTATCATCCCTGTTGTACAGATGAGAAAACAAACAAGGAGAGATTAAATGTTCAAGGTCATGCAGAAAATCTGTTTCAGAACCAGACTTCTTAATTCCCATCCTATGTTTAAACACAAGGCACCTCTCTATTACTGTGAATGATGGGACTGGGCATATCATGGCATCCAGGAGTTTGTCTCCAAGCCCAAGAAACATGATTGCCTCTCTGTGAGTTCAAGCAGGAACAAGAAGAATATAATCTTATGTGAAGATCCCCTGGCTAGGGTGGTTCCTTCCCAGTATTCACTAAGCCTTGCCACTGGCTGGCTGCCTGTTACTCCCTACAAAGTCTGACTTGTGGAGGAGGAGCCCGTGTGCGCTATTCCCTGTGCAGCCCTAACACTAACATCCGCTGGTATTTCATATAGAACTGCCTGGGCACGTACACAGAGCAGATTTTTCAGACCAGTTAAAGTGGTCCAAGTGTAAGGGTTGTAACTGAAGAGACGCTGGGTTCTGCTGCGTTTGCTGCTGCAGCCAACTTTCGATGTCTTTCAGCCATACAAGAGCAAAAGCAAGGGGCGATGCTCCTGTCAAGTAATGCTCATTCACAGAACAATATAATAAAGCAGTACCGGAAGGACGAACCTTGTAGATTTGAACAAGTACGTGCTTTTCAGCCATCTCCCCGCCCCCCCCAGTATATTTTCTTATTTTGAAAATAACGATCAATCTTTTTCCTACACTGTTTGCCTAACTTACATTTACTACTTCGTCTCATGACTATCTTTTGGTTTTAAAGCTTTAAAGGTCTATCTCCTTTGGTTCCGTAACCAGCTTTTGTCTTCCAAATACCTTTTCTACTTCTGAGTTAATTTTCTAATTTTTCTCGCTAAGCCAGTGGGCTGTCTCCTCTTCACAGAAGAACATGCAGTAACTCAGGACCCACAGCCAATTTCATCTACTTGTGTAACTCTTCTACCATTCAAGAATGCAAACGGTGATACTCAGGCTACCAGTAATGAAACTCTGTAGGCAGCAGTAAGATGACAGAAGAACCCTGCTCTGACAGATGTGACTGTTACGATGGAGCCAGCTAACACAGAGGGTTTGGCTGTAGTCAAGATAGCCGTGCATGCAAATCTTTAAAGACTGGGAAACCACAGGGAGGAAATTAAAACTTTTTTCCAGCTAAAATTTGATCTTGACAAGCAGTCAATTTATATATTTTGAAATTGTTTTACAGGGAAAACTGTAAACTATCTGAGGGATGATTTGGGGCTTTGAAGCAATTGCCAAGCTGTTGCTTCAATAGCCCTTCGGAAGAGGTTTTAAAATTTGTATATTGTTGTTGCTGGCCACTCATGGACGTCCTGATGATTCCTAGCAGGCTTTCACATTAGCATACATTTATTTACTGAAGCTCATTCACATCTTCACTAATATTGTTATCCTAGCTAATTAGATTAAAGCTAGCCTGGTAGGCCTCAGCATGCTGCAATCGCACCTCTTAGCTGCGGTGTAAGCAACACCTACAGCCTGAAAACTAGGCTGTGCAGACACGCTCAGATGATGTGCAGTAATTTGTGGGGGGAGGAATCATACTCATTCAACGTTAGAGGGAACCCCTAAGTTCCTGCTGCAGCTGCCTGAGACCAGTAAGTACAATATTGTTTATTACACGCACTGACATAAACACAAGAAACCCTCAACAGAGCAGCAGACACTGCTTGAGGTGATGTCCCTCTGTTCACATCATGGTTTAGTGTTTTCCAGCTTCCTTTCAGCAAGAACTCCTCTTCTAAGGCAAACCCTACCACAAAATACTGGGAGCTACATAGCCAATCTGATAGAAACAGGATAATGTCAGCAAGTATGACTGCAATAGCCTGCAGACAGCATCCATTCTGCTAACTTAACATACAGTATAGTCTTCTAAGTTTACTTCCACATATATTACTTAGTAAGTCAGCAAGTAAGAGGAGAGTTCTACCCAGTGATGAATTTCTTGCTTGAGTGTCTGGCTATTCTGTAGCCCAAAATTGTTTCCAGATTAAGAACCTTGACTCTGGAATGAATTCTTCCAAAAAGGACCAGACCTTGGCTTTGTGGGTGTAATGCAAGACTGATTTTAAGGTTTTTTTTCTGCCGAGGTTGGCAGAATAGCGATGTATCAGGAAGTGATTTAATAGCTTCAAATACTCT
Source organism: Calonectris borealis (assembly GCF_964195595.1). Taxonomy (NCBI): domain Eukaryota; kingdom Metazoa; phylum Chordata; class Aves; order Procellariiformes; family Procellariidae; genus Calonectris; species Calonectris borealis. Next base: position 27,447,441 of record NC_134318.1, read on the forward strand.
TTATTGCAGACATTACTTGATTAAAATGTATGTATATTTAAAAGTATTCCTCTCTGCACGCACAAGTCTAGAAAGTACATGTTAGATATATAAAGATACCAGTGAAAACATTAATTTATTTCCTTTTCCTCAGTACAAAAAAAGATTCATCTATTTAGCTCTACTTACTTCTAGGGCACAGTTCATATAGGAAGAGATGTCAATCTATTAGCCACTTGCAAAATAAACATGAAAATAAAAGAGGAGTCACAGCAAGATGACGTTCCCTTTTATTTTTCCTTGAGCTGGGATTTGGTTTTAACATCTTTGTGAAAATAATCCATATAGAAAATGGTCATTAAATTCTGAGCTAACCAGATGCCACAGTTCAAGTACCTGGCAGGCAGGCAGGCAGGCAGATAAGTAGCTGTTCTGTAGAAAGCTGAATTTATGAGCCTGATTTTCAAATTATTCTTCCTGAATTTTTCATGCATCACATCATTTCATGGTCCTTTTTCCTGGGAATTTTGATAAAATAAAAAGAAGACTTTGTAGAAATAATGGGATTTTGAAAATGTACTTTTCATTTAAGAAAAAAAAAATTGTCATTTTGAATCCTATTCCCAGATATTCTTGACTTATAAACATATTTACAAATACCATGTTAGTTTTGCTTCATGGCCTTGCTGAAGAGAAATAGCCTGTATTTCTTAAGTGCTTTTTCCCTGTCTGCAAAGTAGAATATAAGCATGGAGAATACACTAAAAAAAAAAAAAAAAAAAGAAGGAAAACCAATCTACTAATAATGCTAAAATAAACTTTAATATTGCAAGTCAAACTCTAAAAGGTAAATAACAGGAGAATTAAGAGTTGTGTGAAATCTCTATTTAGCACCTTTTTGTAGCAATATTGTTATGCTTTTTAACTGCCTGTTCACAGTCCATTTTTTTTCCATAAGGCATTTCACTCATTCACCATGGAAGGAACAAAGACCATTGGACAGGTAGTTATTCATTTTTATATATATACCTTCTTTCTAGATCTTATTGCAAATTAAGAGCTTCACAAACATTAATTAATTAATCTTCATAATGTCCTTGTGAGAATATGTATCATCTTCTCCATTTAGAGGCAGAGACTAAAACACAGAGAGATGAATGACAAAACCATTAAGAAAAGTTCCTGCAGATTTGTTTGCTCAACTTGAGATGTCCAGGCCTCCATTTGACAAAACTAGGCTCTAATTTTTTATTAAAATTGGCCATGACTTAGGAGTATAAATACTTTGCTGGATCTGCCCTTAGAGACTCATGATATGGGAACCTGGGCAATAAAGTGGGAGAATGTCAGTCAGTGCCAGAAGATATGAAACCTCACCTATCAAACGGCTTCAGAAACACTTGCCTCTCTCATGTGAGCCCATTGCACTAGATATTCATACGGAGCTTCTCTTCCTTTCCGTCTATGTCAGATGATGTCTCATGCACTGCCATGTAGGTTGTGTGAGAGTTTAGGCCCTGGTAGTGGAAGAAGCCAAGGGGATGTGCTGAAGCTATTTCTATTCAACTTCCTTGGTTAACACCCTTCATGGCTAGTGTATCTATTATGTCTACTTGGGTATTTTGCAGATGAAAAGGAATTTACATATTGGCAGTACAGTTGCAGTTTGCTTTACCATGACCCTGTAAGACAGTCTCAGCCAGCAGAGAGGACAGAGAAACAAAAATGCATATACCAAAAAAAAAAAAAAAAGAATTCAAGAACTCAAAAAAATGTTTAGAGAAAATTCAGAAGAAAGAGAAGGGAGTTTCATTTACATAGAGATAACTTATTTGTCTCTTGGTGAGCTGGACCAACTTGAAGAGCCATTGTATCTAAGAAGCAAGAGAGACCTTGCCTTTTTTCCCCTGTTTTGTTGGACTGGGAGCTGTTGGAAATCAAAGAGAGAGATGATTCTTACAGTGCATTCCATGCTGCAGTTTAGCTCTATTGACTTCTACTCGTGCTCAGGCTTAATGAATAAATAACTTAAGCCAGGGTAAGGAGGTACTCATGCTGAATGTACTTCTGAAGGAAAGAAGTAAGTAAAATGTAGAAAGAAAATATATTTATTAGCACTTCTTAAAGAATCTATCTATATTTTTAAAAGTTTACAAAGAGCATGGATCTCATAGAGAGAAGACTGTTTTATGTTAATGCTTGGATAGAAATAATAGGAGAAATAATACTCATACTTTGAGTATTTTCTATTTGCACAATAATTTTATCCCTTATTGTGTTCCCTACACAAATAGGCCTTTCAATTCTGTTTCCACAGTTAATTTCTAGTGGTAAAATGGCTGATACTCTTGTTCTGAGCAATTCATTGTTACCTCATTTTTCTAGGCATTTGACTACTCTGGCGTAGAGCTGTTAGCTGAAATTATTTTGCAGTTCCAGCCTACTGAATCAAACACAACTGCTTCACCGAGCATTGCAGTACACCTTTAGAAAGTCAATTACCATCAAGATGTCCTTCTGCCTTTCAAAGGGGAGAAAAGAACCATTAACCTATCAACCCTCATCAAGACAAAAAATTCTGATAACAGCCTATATATGACAATGCCATTTTATATAATATGAAAGTGAAATGAAAAGTAAAGCATGCAAAGATAATGATAAGTGCTGTACCCTTAAATTGTCACGTATTTAACACCCAATTCATGTTATATTAGTATCAATGTTTTATGACTGTCAGTAGAATCACCTTGAATTTTAAATAGAAAATATGGATTTCTTTGGTTTTACTTGATGTAATATTTCATTAAGCCTGCCAAAGGAACTAAATAAAATGACTAGCAGGAGAAAATACATTTTAATTTGGATCGACTGTGAAAGTCACTGACAGGGGGTTCTATGTTCTCCTATGACTAAATTTTGAAATAATATTTTTTAAAAGGAATTTATGTCAATCCTATATTTTATTATGACAGTCATCAACACAACTCCCTGAATCCCACTGTGTTTTATGCATTGTTGAGTTTGACACTTACTTGCTTTGTAGGCAACATTTTTTTTGTCAAGAAGAATGCTTTTTCTTCTGCAGTAATTTTTTAAAATTTCAAACAAACCACTCAAGTCCTTCTTTGGTAATTTTTACATCACCTGAAAATACACTATTTTCAACTGTCACTTTTGGAGAGTTTATTTAGAGGTTATTTATTCACTACTTGGTATATTTTTGGTTTTAGGTATGAAATCTCTTTGCTGTATTAAAAAGAGATATTCTGAGACCTTATTTTTTATTATAGGCTATATTGCCAAGTTAGAGCTGAATAATTTTGATTGCATGAGTTTCACAGGCAATACGTGAAACTGTCCATTTTCTAGAGAATAATACTCTTAGTTTTATTTTCTGTTAAGTTCTTTCACTGTACATGCACAGAATGATTCAGAAGATATTCATGACCAAGCAATCGATGTCATGAAGATAGGGATTTTACTGGTAGACCTAGGTGGCTTGTTCTTAGATTTGCTCAGCCGAGCATTCAAGACAGATGTGTGCAAACAGACAATGAAAAGAGAATACAGGAACTCCTGGGAAATATCTCCAGGGAGGACAAGTTAATTCTCTTCTCCTAAATTCATGTCGTCTTTTCCTTTTTCTCTTATGTAAATCAATGATCTTATATGAAGGGCAAGATTTTTGCCCAAAGTGCCAGAAGGAGCTGAAATTGTTTAGAAGAAAGAGAAAAATACAGGAAATACTTCAGAGATGTACATTTCCACAAAACCTACATTGTTAATTTGCACATTTTTTTTGCAAGCCTTGTATGTTGTGATGCAATATTAAGTTCCTATTCCAGAGGGCAAGTGATAAAGAATCTCAGCTTTCTCTGTTGAACTTTTATGTGGGCACAGAAACAACTGAAATCTGATTTCCTACAGATTTTGTCTTACAATTGCCTTTGGTGTCTAAAAAGGTACAAGGTCCTCCTGAGATTTTTCCCATAGTTATGCCATCTCTCTATCATTTCAGCTTTCCCTTATTTTGAGATATTTATCTTTGTCATTCACCTGCCCACCTAGTCACGTGAAACTTACGGGAGCTTAATGATCTCTATCTCAGGTTGACTAGCCAATTATCAGACAAGGAAAGTCTCAAAGACAGTCACATACTTAAACAAACTGTTTCTTTAAGGAGATCATAATATAAATAAGAATAAATTTCCATTTTTCCATTACAGAAAATAGGCAAATTTATAGGCAAAATGTGAAAAATGTGAATTTTAATGGTTCAAAAACTAGCAGACAAACAGGAATCTTAAACTCACTGTTTTCAAAAAAGTCTTGTTTTTTACACTAATGCCACAATTTTTACTTTAGTTTACTGATTCTTAAATGATGAATGTTGGCATTACTACTTACAGAGAGAAAACAGTAGCAGGAAAGCACAGCTCCAACCAGCTAAAAAGCATTTTTATGTCTTCTGCTGGCCTTGAAACATTTCAAGCATTTTATAAAGCCTGTTTGATTGATACAGGCCATTAAAATAATGTGTTTAGGAAAAGTAATGTTGCCCCGTGAAATCTGCCATTTCTGCCAAAAAAAAAATTGCCTTTCTTCAATAAAAATTAAAATTACAGTTTCACACATAATTGTATGTAAAACTGCTGAATGCATCAGCTGGTTTCTGTCACATAACAGTAATTGGGTGTTACTGTTATACAGAGTATCTCAGAAATACTTTAAAATTATACATGTTTTGGCCACCATATAACATACATATTTTTAATATTTAGTAGATTCATATTTAATATATTCATATGTCCTTATAAAGTGCTTTGTTACGAAGTTTACAGAAAAATGGTAAATTTCATCTCTTTACCTAGATTTGTTCAGCATATCCTATGCATATTCTTAAATGATACCCACCCACAATACTCAAGACATATTAATATATGGAGTATTAAAACTTCAAAGTATTAAGGCATTCTTACTGTTTCTGAGGATTTTATCAATAAGGTAATAAACCCCCCATCTTTAAAATATTGTTAAGGATTAGATGCTACATCACCAAAATTAAACAAAGTTAATGTTTCAGGCTTCTGCATCTCTGGTTTTACAATTATGTGCTAATCACAATTTACTTCTACCTTCCATCTATTTAGGTAATTGGGTTTATTTTCAACTGCATGTATCTAAAATCTAATCACACAGCTAGAGCAAGATGTAACCTCAGGCAAAGTGAGAGAACAAACAGCCTTGTTTAAGACATGAAGAAACCACACACTAAATAAAAATAATATCATTTTGATTATTAAATCTTCTTGGTGTACGAGAAGTTTTCGGTCACAAACCCAGAGGGCCATTTAAAATCGAAAAGCATTTACGCAGAAGATCCATGGAAACCAGAAAACACTTTCTGTTGAATCTTTCCAGCTACCAAGCTTTTGTCATTGACAAATCAAACCCACACTTTTAGAGAAAAGATGAAACAGTTTCCTGAAAGGAATTGTTTCTGATGTGAAAAGCATACAAGCAGGTTTTGAATTCCTCTGAAGTCCATATTCAGTGCACAGTAAAGGAAGGGACTTCGTGCTTTGTTTTGGTTCCCATTTTAAAATATTTCACTTAATTTTTTTTTAATAGCTCTAATATTTTTAGGGTTTGCCACAGGTTGTGAGTTAAGGAGGGGTCATCCCTGAAAGTCAAGAAAAATTAGTACCTCAAGCATCAAAGACATGATTTTCAATCATACAGAATACTGCTTTCAATCATAAAGAAAACCATACAGAAACACTTTCAGGTGAAGTCGGTGCAAAGCACGGGTGTTATCCTAAAATACACCCTAGATGACTTGACATATCGATTCTGAAGGTACTACATTTTTGCTTTATTTACCAAGACTGCACAACGAAAAATCTAAAAAAAAAGTATTCTGTGTAAGGTGTCTGTACAAGTTACACGGGGCTTTTTCTTTTTTTGTGTTTCTACCCTTATATTGTCTTTGTTCACAAATACTTGCTGAGAAAAAATATTTCAGTACTTATACGGAGCAACCGAACAGAATAGAGTGCCTGCCTCAAGAGTTAACTTGCACTCCACAAAGACTAGACTTACCAAAAACTTATGCACCAGAAATTTAAAATGGGAAGCTGCAAAACATAGCTCAGGTAAAAAACCCAAACTATCAAGATGAAACATTTCAATTTTTTTCCAACCAGAAATTCTTCTGAATATCTATTACCTAATCACTTCTAAATATTGACTTTAATTTCCTTTTCAGAATAAGAAGACATATCAAAAATGTTGGCGTCTCCCATGAATGATAATTCAGTTTTACAGCCAGCCACATTTGGAACATGTATATATAGTATAAGCAACCACTACTCACACCTCAACGGACTCATACAGAAAGAAAACATTAGAAATCCAAAACCTATTAATTTGATTGTCTGTGAATAACTGCTCTCCCTGACTTGGTAATTAGATGGTATTCCAACATTTTTTAAAGCACATTTTATTACTTCCTATTATTTTTCACTTAGGAATCCTTAGTAATGACAGCTTCATTTTCATGTATTTCAGCATTGTAGTATATTCCTCAGTTTTGCCATTTGAAAAAAAGCTGCATTTCCTTTTCTTCATGGCTTAAGTATTAGCTGGACCAAGTAATTTTAAACCCATGTAACAATGATTAATATATTTGTATATTTTTCTAGAAGAATAACAACAGTCTTCACATAATTGAATACATCACATTTTTGTAAGGGCATAACAAAGTTCCCTATCTTCTTAATGCTACACACATTGACTGGTCAGTGTACATGGACCAAGGTGAGCAAAAACTACTATTCATAACAACACGCTCTGAGGCAAGAAACAATTCAAAGCTTACTTTGGTATGGTGAACTATTATGCCAAGTGAACCTGCTTCTTTAAGTGATGGTGAGCGAAAACCATCTGTGAATACTCAATAATCAGGTGCCTGGACTCTCTTCTGTGATGGGGAAGACAGATTCTCTTTGCTTGAATTAGGTGATTAAGGATCAGCCACCACACCTGAGTGCTGTGAGCACTGGATGTTCAGTATTCCGGTATTAGTACAAATGGTGCTAATTTCCTTATGAGGTAGAGATACTTTTAATTTGCAGCGATGGAAAATCACTTCCATCACAACTCTATTTTATTCTTATTTCTGCAGTTTTTTAGAAATCTGTTAAACTTCTGGAAAGGCTGAAAGATTTGGGACTAGAGAATCAGAATCAGAGTCCTCATGGACTGCAGCCATCACATGATGAGTTTCTTTTGCTATCACTTATATTCTCTCATCAATAGTTTAAATATACTACGTGCAATTTGATGAGAATTACTTAGAATCATAGAATCATAGAATCATTAAGGTTGGAAAAGACCTCTAAGATCATCGAGTCCAACCGTCAACCCAACACCACCATGCCCACTAAACCATGTCCCTAAGCACCTCATCTACACGTCTTTTAAATACTTCCAGGGATGGTGACTTTAACACTTCCCTGGGCAGCCTGTTCCAAGGCCTGACCACTCTTTCAGTAAAGAAATTTTTCCTAATGTCCAACCTAAACCTCCCTTGGCGCAACTTGAGGCCGTTTCCTCTCGGCCTATCACCAGTTACTTGGGAGAAGAGACCAACACCCACCTCACTACAACCTCCTTTCAGGTAGTTGTAGAGCGCGATGAGGTCTCCCCTCAGCCTCCTCTTCTCCAGGCTAAACAACCCCAGTTCCCTCAGCCGTTCCTCATAAGACTTGTGCTCCAGGCCCTTCACCAGCTTCGTTGCCCTTCTCTGGACACGCTCCAGCACCTCAATGTCCTCCTTGTAGTGAGGGGCCCAAAACTGAACACAGTATTCGAGGTGCGGCCTCACCAGTGCCGAGTACAGGGGCACGATCACCTCCCTACTCCTGCTGGCCACACTATTTCTGATACAGGCCAGGATGCTGTTGGCCTTCTTGGCCACCTGGGCACACTGCCGGCTCATGTTCAGCCGGCTGTCAACCAGCACCCCCAGGTCCTTTTCCTCTGGGCAGCTTTCCAGCCACTCTTCCCCAAGCCTGTAGCGTTGCATGGGGTTGTTGTGGCCGAAGTGCAGGACCCAGCACTTGGCCTTGTTGAATCTCATACAGTTGGCTTCAGCCCATTGATCCAACCTGTCCAGGTCCCTCTGCAGAGCCTTCCTACCCTCCAGCAGATCAACATTCCCGCCCAGCTTGGTGTCGTCTGCAAACTTACTGAGGGAGCACTCGATCCCCTCGTCCAGACCATTGATAAAGATATTGAACAGGACTGGCCCCAGTACTGAGCCCTGGGGAACACCGCTCGTGACCGGCCGCCAACTGGATTTAACTCCGTTGACCACAACTCTCTGGGCCCGGCCGTCCAGCCAGTTTTTTACCCAGCGAAGAGTGTACCTGTCTAGGCCGTGAGCCGCCAGCTTCTCTAGGAGAATGCTGCGGGAAACAGTGTCAAAGGCTTTACTAAGTCCAGGTAGACCACATCCACAGCCTTGCCCTCATCCACCAGGCGGGTCACCTGGTCACAGAAGGAGATCAGGTTGGTCAAGCAGGACCTGCCTTACATTAACCCATGATACTTGTGTTTATAAACATGCTATTTATATATTTTACATTAGGTAGCTATGAATTTTAACTTTACATTATATACCTATGAATTTTAGTGATGTTCTGTTAAACTCATGGGGTTTTTTTCATGGGATTAAGAGTGATTTTTTTTGTGATTTATTTCAGACTAGGTTACAAGCCTTACATTTCATGATTGTGGTCCATTCAAGATGACAGCTAAAAGGAAACAGAACTAGGATCAGAGAAAGAAATAAGGTCCTTAGAGATTTTCAAAACTTGACTGGATGACACCCTGAGCTAACTTTTAAGTTGGATCTGCTTTGAGCAGAGAGTTAAACTAGATGACTTACAGATGTTTCTTCCAAACTTATCATTTTTATGATTCTGATTAACTTATTATTCACTGTTATTTTTTCAATCTTATGAGGGTCCATCCATACCAGCTGTCAATGCTGAGAGAAGGGCTCTTTAGACCTACTGCTCTTCTAGGTTATATCACACTGTAAATTGAAACATATGCACTACTCAGAGTAGACTGATTCACAGGTGAGTGAGCATAGCTTGAAAATTCCTATAATTAGAAGGCTATGTGCCTGGAGCCAGACAGAGTTCTTCAGAAGAGTACAGTGCATTATTAAAATGTAACTGAGATAGGACAGGATTGAGGACAGAAAAAGACCACACTTCACATCCCATCAACAATGCCTACATCTGTGACTGTAGACAAGATTAGTTGCAACAAAAGAAAAATTTATGCTATGTATAAAATCTATTATTGTATTAGATAAGTTATACATCTATGACTTATGTAAGTGTTCCCACCGACTTTGGTCAAGCTCCATATGAGTGAGATGCAGACTTGCATGATTTTGTACTACACAATTACATTATTCTTTTGCAGAAACGAATCTATTCTCTAACGAATTTAGCGAAGTTTCATCGTTACAGTTTGCAAGAAGGAAAAAGCTTACTTTTCCATGTTTGTTTTCGAGGAGAAAATCTTATAATAGGATTTATGCAATGTTATCCACTTCTACAACTTCCAATTTATCATCTTGACAGATACCCAGGTAGCCAAGAACTTAAAATTTTACCAAGTAGGTGTTATTAAATGTAACAAGCAGCAGTGAAGCATTAAAGCATGATGGAAATAACTTTCCCTCATGGTTTTAGATTGTTGGCTTCTTTCTGGAACATTTTCTCCTTCATATTCCATAGAATGTAATTCAATCTGCTAATCTAGAGGTAGCAAAAAGCATTCCCTTTTAATGCTATGCATAAAAGAATGATTATGTCTATTATCATAGACAAACTGTATTCAATTAATGACTTGACTCCACAAAACCATGGAAATTTATATTTATTGGTAAAAATTCAGGTTGACATTTTTTCCTTAATTCACCCTATTGAAAAGTAAGAAACAAAGGTACAATTGCATGAGTTCATGTGTCAACCCCAATTTTTAGCTTTAATGTTGAGGGTTTTTTCCATTGTCAGTTTTAGTCTTACTAAATTGAGCTATGGGAAATATTATATATATGATGATGGCATGAACATTTGCTTTTTCTTGTTGTTTAAAATCTGACATACACAGAAACCTATTTTTGGTGATCCCTATCCAGATTTTAACCAGAAGCAAAACCAAAGATTTTCTATCATATATAAGAAGGTCAAAGGGTTAGTTCCTAAAAAATCACAGCGTTTCTTGGATCACTCAGCCAGAAATGATCATGAAACTTTGAAAGAAAAGGACAAGCAGAGAGGAGAGTTATCTTTATAAATAAGTAATAATTGAGAAATATTAATTAAAAGCTAGAAATGGCATGTCATTTCCAGAATGTTACTGCATTAGTAATGTGGAAAAAGGAGATCTGAAAAGGAATGAACAGCAGTCATTGCCGTCTTCACAAAACTGTAAGAGCATCTCGTTGCTTAACTTTCCAGGTCAAAAGGCTGCCTAGCTTTGCTAGGTAAGATAATTGTTATTGGATTTGGCAATGCCAGAGCCTCAGAAAGAAGTGAAGTGTTCCTTCTAGTTGGAAAACACTCTCTTAAATGCATGAAGAGGGAATATAGCTAATTGGTTGCTTCTTCAATATCCTAATGGAAGACTAAAAGTCTATATGAACAAACAAGTTTAATGTCATTCTTATATGAGACAACAACAAGAGTATGATATGCCACATTAAATAGTCCAAAATGCCTTACATATGAATTACAGCCAGCATGGGGTAGCTATTCTGAAAGTAGCAGTGGTAGTAATTTGCCTGTGATTTCTGTTCCTTATCTTTTTGATTCATGAGAACAAGTTTTATTGATATCAGTAATCCCAGAAATCAAATTCCAAAGTGGTATGCATAAATATTTCTTGGAAATGAACTCTGCCTGTATAGGTATTTTTTTTCTGGAGATGTCTGTAAACTCATCTAATATGAAAAAGAAGCAAGATCCTATGACTAACCACTCATGACTCATAGTTAGCAAATATGACAAATTCAGGGACCTTCCATAATCAACCTATAAAACAAATGATTGCAAAAATAAAAGACTGGAAGATAAATTAAAGGAATAATTATATCTGAAGAAATTGTTATCTGCTCAGAGATTTATAGGCATAAATTTGTGGATAATGTTCTTGGTGAATTACCTATATCTACTGACGTGACTACTTGTAATAAGCATAGGCATGTTGGAACAGGGAACTACTTCCCACATTCCATATATTTTCCACAAAAATCATATAGAATATTTGAAGGTAAATTTCCGAAATCTCCAATTTCTTGGCATTGCTCATAAATATTGGGAAACAAACAGAAACGATCTTCAGCAATCGTAGTTCTCCTACCTCCTAATCAATAGATAAAACAATAACTAGGTACCTCTCATAATCAATAGATAAATAAGTCAGGTATCTCATGGGGTCAGGTTTTCTTTCACAGAAAACCTAAGCCAGTGTTCACTTTCAGATAAATGGTTAAAATCTTGAATGACACCCTGAGTACCAAGTGTGATTGAATAATAACGGCATCAACCCTTTATCTGAGTGAGTACTCAATCAATATAGGCATAAAGTTTAATCTGGACATTCTATTTTGCTAATGTATATTAAATATTATATATTTAAATTCTTTTAATCTGTATCATTAAAATTCCAGGATATTTACCAAATTTTATTTGTAAGTAGCAATAAGCAATAATTTCCATCTATGAACCAAAATCTTCCTGTGATTATATATGTGTAACTCCCAGTGATTCACTGAAAACTTGTTGTGGGCATGGACATTTCAGAGCAGAAGCTGGCCTAATTTTTTGTTATGTTTTATATAGTAACCTAGTACCTGAATAAAAATACCTGGAGGATCAGCAGTCAGTTTCTACAAGACTCATAACATTTCCAAACACTGAAGGCATATTTGGAACACATTAGTTTCAAAGTCTCTTCTGTCAGAATTTGCTTGCATAATAAAACACAAGAGTTCTTACAAGATCAACAAGGCTGTAGGAATTCAGCATTAAGTAAAGGTTTGAAAAATGAGAATACTGTTAGGAAAAATGCTTGTTTTAAGAATAACAGAATTGTAGGGTGGGAATGAACATCAAGAAGTCATCTAGTCCACTCAAAAGCTCAGAGGCAGGGTCACATTAAACATCTATCATGACTGGCTTGGGTTTATCTAATCTATGTTAACAAATTACTTATGAAAGAGTTTCCACAGCCTCCCAGGTAACCTGTTTTAATTGTCAACTATTCTCATAGTTTAAAATCTTTTTCTAATATCAACCTATTTACCCCTTATTGCAACTTAAGCTTATTATTTATTGTCCTGTCTTCAATAATTTCAGAGAGTTTTGTTATTAATACATTTTAAACCTCTTATCAATGCTGTTATTAACACTCATAACCAGCAGTGAGGGTCCACAACTTTCAAATGATTTGAGTTCATGTATTCCTTCTTTATTCATGTTTACAACTGTCATTGCGAGTGAGTTAGAAGATTTCTTTAAAAAGTTTAGGATAAGGGTTTCAAACAAAATCACATGACTCCAGAAAGTCAAGCGGTAAACAGAATATGAAATATCATGATTTTTCTGATGGTACTGCACAGATATTCTCTTTTTCCTTTCCCACCCTTTCAATTGTGGAACTTCTCAAGGGGTGTGTCTCGCCAACAGGGAGGTGATTTACTACCCCATTAAGAAAGATCAGGAATAGGGTTTGAACAGAAATTACAGAAGCTAGATAAGGATAGATATGGATTTTTAAAATACATGATAAATTTTTTACCTAACTTGAGTTTGCTTGTCTCTTACCTTGCTGCAGGCCAGTGTTTTCCCTTTCCATTTCCTTTATTAGTATTATCACCATCTCAGATGTCCTCATGACTTCTCCTTTCCTGTGTTAGAGTCTGTTTGATCTCTTTGAGACTTTCTACATTTCTCCCAAGGTCTGTATGTTGGTCTGCACTTTGTTTCAAGACCCATCCTTTGCTTAGTTTTCTTTAAAGCTTTCTTTGGACATATTTTGTGTCATTTTCACAGTGATTCCCTATTTTATCCTGAGTCAAAATTTCGTTTCCTGATGTATCTCTTGAACTCCTCTACTTCCCAGTTTCTATACTTTCAATCATACACTGAGTTTCTCTCATTTACAATGTATGCTGTTCTGCACAGGCAATTGTTCAACTGCCTCTGTAAAACACACATACTCATAGCACTTTATCATAGTGCAAGACAAAGGCTGAAAAATCAGAAGATCAATAATCAGAAAATTCAGAATACAAATTCTGAATACCTTGGCTGTACTAGAAGTGTAATTTTTCCATGGAAAAATATAAAGTTTAAAGTGTTCAGTAGAAACAGCAGAGAAAATACTATGTATGTACAAAACCTGTGCTACAGATAAGACCTGCCTTCCCTCTAGTATCATTTATGAACTACCATTGTAAGGAACCCCACAGTAGGTAATTTTGAAGTAATTGATCCAGAAAATGTTACTTTAACCCCAACAGTCAATGGCTGGCTTTTAACCTAATGTATGAGGGCTCTATCTACTTTGGAGGTGATTCTTACTATGTACCTGATTCTTTACTCAGAATACTAAAATTATAAAAGTTACATAGGCAAACTTTAATTTCCCAGTCTGCATTAACCTAGCCGCTGTGATTCATTTTTCTGTTTATGTTAAAAGGAAAAGTGATGATAAAAGCAAAAGGCAAAACTCTGAGGCATTGCTGTATGAGATGTAGCTTTGAACAATGAGCTGTCTTTCACTCTACAACTCCTGCACTTTGCTCCTGAAGATTATTTCACTACTTTCAGCCTTAGGAGTTGAAGGACAACTACTTTTATAGAATTTTGAAAATCAAATTAAAAATACTCATTCATACCCCTGGAGGATGCTAACTTTAAACATTCCTACTTTAAAATTGTAAGTGTGATTTTCTCTTTAATGTCTTCTGATTTGGAGTTTTTAATGAAGACTGAGTTGAAAAGAAAAGAATCATCCACATTTCCGGTAATGGGCTTCAACTATTTAGGATGTACAAGGCCAAGGAGATCAATGGAAGTATATGGAATGTATTTTTCCATGGTCTCCCAAATCAAAACCAAGTGAATTAATCTAATGCAATATTTCCTCCCAAGACTTTTAAGCCCTCTTTCCAAACAGGCATAAACCAGAGATTATCACATATATTTGGCAGGAAGTATGCATGGAATGAGTCAGGTCCAAAGCTGAATTTACAACAGTTACAGTTAAATATGCTGCAGCATATTTAATTTAATATGTGTATCTGTAGATTTCACCAGTCTTGTTTGTCCAAGGAATATATTTTTATTTCCTTGAACTTTTCCATTCGTTAGGAAAGAAAAATATTCTGAAATGTTAAAATAATGCATTTAAAACTATCATTGCTAAAAACATTTATATATGCATAAAAAGATATATTTGGGTTTTATTGCTAGTTTATTTTAAGATAACTCACATACTTTTTATTGTTATTATTTGCTCTTGGAATCTAATAATATCTTTAAGCCAAAATTACTTTATGGAATAGTGGCAATGTATTGGTAAATGCAATAACCTGATAAGACCTATGCCATGTTGTAATTTAAATGCATGGTGGTTGTACTGTGCTGCAGTTATCATAGACTACTGAATAATTCTATATCATACTAGTTGGTTGCCTGCAGTGTTCTAGTTTTGGTGACATTGCCGTTCATTAGTCTGCACAACGTACTTCACAATTCTGCATGTCTTATGTTTTCTCGCAACATCACTGTTTTCATTACAGGTAAGCTGAATGGATATAGACACTCACTTAAAAAGAGAGGTGTCCTGTAACAAGCTTTAAGTTCCATCTTTCTCACATAAAAGTTTTCATAAGAAAGAATTTGTATCTAATGTGAATCTGGCTTTATTTAAATAAAACAAAGGATTCATTTTTAAAGTTTCTTAATAATAAATGAGTACAATCATCCACAATTAAAAGTCAGATAGCCTTTTCTGTAACTGTGGTGAATATTATTTCATGCAGATGGGAATGCTTAGTTCTTTGTCCATACTATGGCAATAGACACATTTGAAATTTTTCTATGCACTTTTTTTTACAGCTTTTTGCATAATCAAGTTTAATCTATAGGACACCAAAGAATCATTTGAGAAAATACTAGCTCTTTCAAATCTGATAGTTTTCTACAAAGCCCCCATTGGAGTTTGAATATATTATCTTCAAAGATTTTTAGAACTTGCAAAATTTCCAGTCAGCATTTTACATTTTGCCTGGAGCAGCATATCAAAGCATGGAGCATTTTATCAAGCTTACCCTACCCTCTAATTTATCCTCTACAATTATATATATGACTAGCTCGAATTCTAGAAAGTGTTGAGGCAAGGAATAGTGTGACAAGAATTCTGAATTTCCAGGAAATACCTAGATGTGAACTCATGATAAAAGCAGCTGAAAATTCAACCTAATACAGTTCTGCAGATTAGCATGTTGCAGATACAGCCTTTCAAATCTGAAAATATTATAGGAATCATTGTCTCCCTGAAGCTCACAACTTTGCAAGCTTGCAAATGCCGTAACTCATGTTGTTGACAATTTCTAAGTCCCAAGACCATCATTCCCTAATTAAATGACCACGTATCACTCAGATGTTGTAATGTTCTTTTTTTGCTATGTTTGTCAATAGCTTTAGAACTGGGGAGAGTTTCAGTTAAAAGTCTTGATACGTGACTTGCTATGCTCTTTAATAGCTTGTTTACAAGTAATAAGTTGACATACTTTTCTTTTGCAATAACCATAAACCATTTCTTTTCATCTATGCTAAGTGGCTGTGATACTGTTCTTTAAATAAAGATGATAAAACTTCACCTTCTACCTCAACATCTCTTCAGGATTTCTACTCTGGGAAGTGTCAACATCGTGTGTATCTTGCCTGTACCTTAGCTAATGAAGTTATGGCAGTAACAAAATCCTTTTTCAACTTTGATTGTAACGTACTCTTGAAATAAGATCAAATCAGAGAGGAACCTCTGTTCCAGGCATCATTCACTTAAAGCATTTGATAGTACATTCAGGTCATACTTGAAGAACAACTTTGCCAACTAGAAAATGAGAAAAAACTTTTGAAATACATCCAGTTTGAGTCTTGATTCAGAAGCTGGATGAAGTGAAACTAAAAGTAAAGCAGGTGGCTCTGTTACCATTTTGCTCTTAATAACACAATAATTCAGTCACTCACCTTGAAGGTGGAGAAGCAAAGTTCTAATCACTTCTCTTGTTTGATTCAGAGTAGGCAGGAAAATACCTCCACACTATGTCACCATACACTGGCAATCCAATGCTGTCTGCAATGAATATTTACATGGCCTATGCAAAGTGCAACAGCTTTCTCAGGGTACTACTGAAATATATTGCTACTGTGAATCTCCTTAATATTTGAATATTTTGTTTTTACGGAAAATGTTCTTGTGTGGAACAATTAATTCAAAGCTGAATTAAACATTTTGTTTGACCTAAGATAATTTTTTCCCTATATGATGGAAATGCATTTAGCTTCAGGCTGAAATTGAGTAAGAAGAATTCATGAAAATGTTTCCCTTGTCACCATCTTATACCCTTTTCCACTGCAGATCTTTCAGTTACATTGCTAGCTAGCAATAAAATGGCTCTGGCTATAATCCATAACTCCATCTGACCATGTACCGGCCTTTTAAGAGTGATCATATTAAATAGCTTGTAATATCAACAGCTTTTATACCTCAGGTGGCAGAATCTTTCTGGTCATTCTGGCTAAGGTCCCAGCATTACAATTCTTTTTTGTTTGGTTGGTTTTGGGTTTTTTTTTTTGAGAACTTGCCTAAATTGGTGGGCTGATAAGACACAATATAGTCTGGCTGATAAGATCAGCATTTCTGGTGGTACTGTTGTATCATTAGCTGTGTCATTTTTGAATGTCAGGTTATTAAAATCGTCTTCAGGATACAGAATTGTTCAAAAGATTAGCTCTATAATTAAACCATACTAAAATTTTGAAATGGCTCTTATCCTTAGATTATTTTAATATCCAGTATAATAACATACTAGCTTATTTCGGTGTTGAATATAAGCCTTATTTTGGTGAATAAAACTAAAACAATAGCTGGAAGAAAACATGGCTTCTCTTACATCCAATTTTTATCAAATGATAAAATTTTAAAAATGGTATTTCAGCAATATGGCCTTTCTCCTTCCTGGGAAATATGATAAATATTGAAACAAGAAACAGGGGAATAACGATTTAAACTTCCTGATGACTGACTCTGCTCAATATTCTGTCCTCTAAGCAAAGGATGCAATTGAGTATTTAAATTATAGCCAACTTCCTTGGGCGTGGTATGGCAGATTTTCAGTGAGACTGTTGGCTTACTGTACCATGGTTCATCCAGCTGGTGAAAACCGTACTCGCAGGGAGACATCACTTTCACTAGTGACACAACTATGTCTATGCTGATAGTAAAGAGTGAACTACAGAGATCTCCTCAGGGCTTCCGAGAATTCTGCCCTGTGGCATTTCCCATTTATTTCAACATACACAAACTATAGAGAGTTGTTAAGGAAAACGCAGATAACCCCTTGGGATAATCAGGCCTAAATTTAAACTTTATAGAGGAGGTTTAGTATGTTCACTGCGGGAAGGAAAAATGGGCTTCCATGGATGAAGATTAGAGAAATTAATATTTAAGGGCATACCATAAAGAAGAAAACAATGGACTGTAATTGATGCTTTTCATCTGACCTCTTTCTCTCTCCCTCTCTTTCAATCATTATTTGATACAAGACGACATGAATTCATGAGAGCCAGTGCTAATGAAAAATGCACTAGAACTTAACTGCATTTCAGAGCTGCTGGTGTCAAGGGGACAAGTAATGTCTGTGTCTGTCAGAATGTAAATTAAGACACTTCATATGATTCACACTCAAGATCCAGAAAAGAACATGGCCAAGAAAATGACATGACGACGTTTAATAGAGAATTTGTTATCTTGATCCAATTTTGATCCCCCGTTACACTGCTATTATGCTGCAATAAATTATAGGCAACTTGTTATAACTGATAAGGGAAATTTTCTAGACCCTGAGAGTAACAAAGATCATTTTCTGAAGACCCTTTCAACCTCAGAAATATTAGAAACCATTAGTTCTTTTTATTCTAGGGTTTTTCTCTGGTAAAGGACATAACCGTTCTTTAAAAAACTAAATATAAGTCATCTTTAGTCTTTATTACTGGAGTGTTTTTAGTATCTCCATTATGGTGTAAAAACATCATGTGCCAATTTTCAATGACATCATGAATACTGTTGTGTGCAACTCAAATTCAGGAAATAGCGTGCTTTATTGGTAACTTATTCAGTAAATTGCCACATCATCAATTCGTGATGGAAGTCACAACACTTCCAGCCAGGGTCTCTTGGGACCTACAGTTAGGCAAATGCAGCAGTACATAGCAGTAGATCCATTTGTGCCCATGAGTTGGTTTCCA
The DNA here is from genome assembly GCF_964195595.1 of Calonectris borealis. Classification (NCBI taxonomy): domain Eukaryota; kingdom Metazoa; phylum Chordata; class Aves; order Procellariiformes; family Procellariidae; genus Calonectris; species Calonectris borealis. The sequence continues at coordinate 27,466,049 of NC_134318.1, forward strand.
GCTTGTCAGAGTTCAGATCAAGCATCTAAATGTTCATCCTGAGACAAGCAGGGTTATCACTGTGAGCAAAGCACTAAGCAGATGCCATTACCCCTGTGGTATCATGAAAGTCTGTAAAATCTCCTCACTTCGAGGCAAGAGGCTCATCACAGGATTTGTCTACACAAACAGAAGGAGAGGGTTTTCATGGATGTGAAAATTTAGCACGGTTTCTCCTTTTTTCAGTGAAAGGATTTAACATAATTCAATGTCACAAAGATATTTAGCTACTGTTTAGCTGGATACTACTGATTAATGTTTGGGTAACTGAGAGAAATAATGAGCTAGGGAATGACTGTGAAGAGCTGCTGTCACATTCACAGGAGAGGGGGAGGATGCAAGTGGAGCACTATCGCATCTTGCACAGGCATGTGATCAGGGTGTAGGTTGTTAGTCATTGCTACACCATAAACACAACCCACAAGGAAGACCCCTGTTGTTGCTACTCCAAGACATCCCTCAGTACTCTGCAAATGTATGGATGATGTACAGATACTTGCTCATATACAAACTCCTACAGAATAGCAGACACACACACACGCACATATGCACGTACACATCCATTAGCAGACATTGCAGTTCAACCGAACCACTTCAGTTCTCACCTACTATTTCTAGGTCTGCTCTGTGTGCAAGTTAAAAGACATATGAACTATGCAAACAGCTTTCTCATTCTAAAAATGATTCTTAACTTTTAAAATAATTTAAAGTTAAAAACAATAAGAGAATGGAATTGAAGCCAGTCATATTGACTGTAGGTGCTCTGAGTGTGCTGCTGAAAACCGACTTAGTATGCCTGAGTTATGATCTTCCCAAAATTCTCTATGTTCATTTTTAATAGCCATAGTACTAAGCCTAGTACTTTGAATACAAAGGGAAGGACACACAATCCATTCCTAAATTGCTACTACAGCTAGATACACAATTTTTCTAAGGCGCTGCATGAGGTACTTTTCCTAGAAGCCCCACAACATTTGTAAGAACCTTTTAAAAAGCTTATCAAGATACATTACAAAATAAACAGGATGAAGTTCAGCAGAGACAGTGACATCACCTGTTATCCATTTTGCAGTTGATTCTGCAACCTTATTTATGCACATTGGATGTTTTTTCATGACAGATACAGCATATTGGAGAGACTGCAATCTGAAGTTTGCCATATTAGTTACCTTGCAAGATGCTCGTTGAATAAAAATGGATGGAGGAAATTAGGAGGCATATTTGTACCTAACCCTGAGGTAAAAGGTAACTTAATTATCTGTCTCTTTAACACCAATCTCTGGCCTAGCTGGCAGCTTATTTATTTTTTATTTTAAATGTTTATAGTGCAGTTGTGCTCAGTAGTTATCTTATTAAAAATTATAGTAGTCTAATTTTTTTTTCTCTTTCTGGGAAAGAATTATTTTAACAGAATACCTGTCAGAAATATTTTCTGCTTGGTCTGTACTCCTGTCTAATCTGTATGTGCACACAGCATCACATGAAAAATGCATGCACTATCAGGTATAAAAACTAATACTATCTGTGCCTCAGCTTGGGCTGATGAACCGTTTTGTACCTTGCAAGTAATAGCTGAATCTTGCATGACCCTTTGTCTTTGCTAGCAAAATCTGACTTCAGATGAGTCAGAAGCCAAAACTCTGCCAGGTTTAACAAATGTCCACAGAGGATGAACAGATAGAATTATTTATTTCTATTAAGAATACCAGAGAGTATATTTTACAGGAAGTAATTTCATTATGTGTTGAAGTGCCAGGGTTAAGCATTTCAATACACAAAATTCAATGATGCATTAATTTGATCCACCTCATTAGTATCAGGCATGTTTAGTGAAAAATACCAGAATTGTTACAGTAGTTTCCAGTCAAAGTGATAGGTCCCCGAGAGCTTTAACTCTGTAATTAACAGATTATATATATATAATGTATAATATATATAATAAAAAAAATATATTATATAATGTATAACATATATAATGTATCACATAATATATGATTAATATATAAAAAGAGGCAATATTCAAAATCATATTGCCATGAAGAACAAGTTTCAGTAAAATTATACTGCAAAAAGATTTCAAATTTGATCACTGTATGTAGAAACAGAGAAAACTAATAGAGAACCACAATTTTACATAATAGGATACATCTTGCCACAGCTCAAGGAAAACTAGGAGGAAAAGATCAGGTGTACCTCATTTGTCTTACTTGTGCAAATGAATATGCAAATAGCAGGCAGAGAAACTGAAGCAACTGTTAAAAGCAAACATCCTTTTCTACTAACAGGTAAGGTCTCCTAGATATTTTGGTATTTATTTTCACTATTTCAGGTACTTTTTAGAGTGGATAAAGCTCCTTGAAAAAATGTGGTGAGAGAATTTTTATCATTTCTTGGTAAATTCCATGTCATAGATTTTTGGCAGTAGTCCCCACTTACTGGCTCACAAAAGATATCCTTATGTCTCATATAGCAAGTGCATACACAAAGAATACAAAACCACTCATATGTGAACTGGAAACCCAGTCTATCATATACATCCATTACCAGAAAAGACCGAAGGAGAACAGTGAATTGTACAGTCCTTGCCAAACACATTCATATATGTGTTCAACAAACCCTGAACACAAATCAAACAGGGATTACTGTCAAACTACCTCTTGTTTAAAAGTGTCTTGCAGACCGTGTTACATGCTTCCTAGCACTGGTGGTCCTGACATATAAAAAAACCTTAACTCAGTCTCCATTTGAACAAACTTTATATCGTTTAGCTATCTACTGGTGTGAAATGAAGACAAAAATCAACACTTCCTCACCCAAGCCCAGACCTGGACAAACTGCAACATTATCTCTTACGTATCTGAGGCACAATATGTATAAAGGCTGGCATCAGCTTATAGATACAAGAACACTGTCTAGCTAAAACATTTCTTATAAATGACTACACTGAAATATAAACATCTTAAATGGGTTTTATGGAAATATTATGATACAGAATAATTCTGATTTTAATTTTATTAAAACCAGGAAAGTTAAAATGCCTATAAAAATGATCATTATCATTCTAAAAGAACAATAATTACTGATTATGAGTTCGGCATTTTCTTGCTTAAAGCAATTTTTAATTTTCTATATACTATGCCCATTTTCTACATGAAATTGATCCTTACTACTTTGAATCTAGTATTAACCATTATGAAATCATACAAGACATTTCAGTGCCTGTGTCTCTAGGACATATGGTGCCCTGAGTGAGAAAAATAACTTAGAATAATTTTACTTAGCTATTAAACAATTATACTCATGTTCTCTTTCAGCTAAAAGGAGGTTTATCATTTTTATTACTAAACTTAAAATATCTACTGTTTATTTTCACTGTCTGAGAACCTCAACATGACTGGTGCAACAAAAATTCTAATTAGAGTAATCTTTTCTGTAACCTGATTGTCTATTGTTTTCCAACTCAAAGATTTGAATTTGAAGAACGTACACTATGCTGGGTCTATGTAACCTGTAACAATTTTCTACCTTAATAGCCACACTGCAGCATTTGAAAATTGGCAATTATTCATTTTGCCATGAGCTAGTAACAGAAAGAGTGAAATTCTTATCTGTGAAGAATGGTATAGTAAATAATGGATTAGCAAATTCAGGCACTCTCAGTGAAAGTATATCCTCTTGCTTACACCTAACAAAGCTAATGTTCAATATGGCTCTTCTTCTCTTCACTATACAAATTTTATGTTAACTTTAATCAATTTCATCTCTAGAAAGAAAATGTTTTAAAAAGCAGAAAACTAACCATGTTAATAAAGATTTCACTCAGCAGAATCAGACAGCAAAACACAATTCATCTTCCTATAGACTTTTAACAAATTGCGACAACCTCACATAGACATGTAAAAATGCTACTTAATAAATATTTTGTGTTCAAAATAAAATAAGCTAAATCTGTTTAAAAGAATACACTAATCTGGATTTTTCACAGCAAAGCCATAAAAAGTAGAATTTGTGTTTCCTGTCCTTCATTATAAAACTAAGGTCTTTAGTCTAAATTGACCATTCAGGTTTTTCCAAGTGGGGAAAGAGAGGCATGTCCATAAGACAATTCATCCTGTCCTCACATAAACATCCAAGACAGATGGGAGGAACTGTTCTCTGGAATTTCCTCTCTGTCTCAGTCTCCTTCCAAAATCTATACAGAGACACCAGATAACTTTGGCTAATACTTAACTTTTTGATAGCTGAAGTAAAAAAAAGTGAATCCATCTTCTCATGCCTTTGGTCAGAAATCCTAGTTTGTGGTAAGTTGTTTTTTTTTTTCCCTTATGCAGACTGAGTATTTTGGCCTGAAGTTTCAGCATCTCATAGGTTAAAATTCTTACTGCCTTACACCTGCCATGCTGTCAGAGACACGTTAGTCCACTCCATCTAGAAAGCTGATAGGGAGTCCAGACTTCCAGTCGCTCCTGTAATAGCATTAGATCTCTGATGTGGAATGAGGAAGGTTGCTATCAGGTTACTAGGCAATCAATACAAGTGTGGGCAAGATTTACAGCATGATAGATAAGGGTAAAGGGAGAGTCATTATAGCATAGTTTCTGATGATTAAATAATGCCTTAACCCGGAAGCAAGCCAGGTTTTTTTCTTCCATAAGAAACCAACAGAAACATTTGAATTGTTCCAGTTCAGGTGAAGGTATCTCAACCTAGCCAATACCAGTTCTGCATATTTCCATCTCCTGAGTAGCGTTATCTATTAGCATATAATAAATATTCAGATTTTTATATACACCTAAGTGACTCAATTCTTTATGGATCCTATTTATAGTCTGTAAAAAGTAAAGAATACAGAAATAAAAGTGAGAGTTTGTTTAAAATTTATATGTTTTAGGAATACATTAAAAAAAAAAGTATAGCTAATATTTCATACCTGAGTAGTGGTTGCTTTGGATAAGAAGGTTGGTCACTGTTTTGGCATGGCTGAGGTTTTTTTGTGACTTGCTTATAAATGTTCCTGGCAGTTACTCCAATCCATAGCATAGTAGAGAGTGTAGAATAATGTAGTACAATGCCAACCTAAAGAAAGAGTGGACAGTTAAACAGGTCAGTAGATGGATCAGTAAAACAAGAGTTCTAGAAAAATCTTAATGCATAAGTGTACAAGCAAACAGATTTTTTTAACTGAATTTGTAAGTGCATCAATTTTTTCTTTCTCTCTGTTTTTTTCTAGCCAGGGAAAACACTTTTAAAAAGCAGATGGAATCTGTTATTTAATCTATCATAGATAATATCTGTGATACCAGATGGTATGTTATGAAACCAAGACTGTAAAGACATTTGTTTTCTGAGAACCTGATTAATGACAACTTTTTACACCTGGATTTAAAGTGATGCAAAGCTTTGTTTGTGTTGCAAGCTTTGTTAGCTTATCATGACAATGCAATTTAAAAATTAATGAGAGGTCAGCATTTTTGCTTGCAATTATGCTACTATTTCCTTTCATTTTTCAGGAACATCCTGCTGTAGTTCCCTCTCAGCTGCATATAGCCAAGGTTGACTTCTTGTAATGGGATTAGTGCTATTTGCCTAAAACCAGATTATTTTCAGACATATTTTAAGGAACTTATAAACTTGGCCATACAATTTTAAAAATTAAATGACAGATCTTGGCATCCTCCCTTAAAAGGAAATACAAACTCTCAGTAGTGTTGTTATCATTTTGTCTCCAAGAAACTGGTGTGTTTATCATTGAAAGTAAAATAAAGTACAAACACCTCTAAAATACTAACATCTTTGTTATGTTAGTAATTGTTATTCATTATTATGGAAACAGTAATTGGAATTTTATCCAATCTCCAATGCTTTATTACATCAGCTAAGTCTCCATCTGATTATATAAAATGAGGTACCTTTGAAGCAATAACGTGACATTTTGCAGTGACAAGTAAAATATTGCTATAATTGGAAAGCACATAAAAGTTTAAGGAATACAGAGAATTGCTGAATAAAGCTTACACAAATCTATTATAAAGATTTATTTGAATGAGTGTTCATTTTTGCTCAACTTAAAACAAAATAATTGATGGGTAAAGAAAAAAAATTCCTTGAATTTTGTTTATATTTAGTAATATAGCACAAAACTTGAAGATAGCAGCAAATATCATCAACAGAAAACCCTTTGTAATTTTCTCTGGGACTTGTCTGACACATTAGACAAGGGAGTATAAAGCCTTCATAGCTGTTGTCGCTTGAGGTAAAAGAAGCATAAATAAGAGCATGAGACAACTTTGTACCATCAGCTGGCAGACGTTGCCAGTTCAGTGGCTAGTGCTGTCTGGACGTAGTTCATATGCAGCTTGCAGCATTTCTGTAGGGATGCAGTGACTATGACTATAAGCTGGGAGGGGGGGAGTGAAGGAGTAAGACAGGAGGGGGAAGAGCGGGAGGAGGAAGGGGAAGAAAAAGGAGGCGGGAACCATGAGAAAGAACTGAAAAATTCTAGAGATCTGGTTCATAATCTCTTTCTCATTTCAGCACAACACTGCTACTATATATTCTGTAATTATTCTACACAAGTATGCCAAAGAGTCCCTAAGAATATGATCAGCAGGGATGAATTCCATGTGAGAAGGCACCTACATGTGAAATTTTGACAACACATATGGTCATATATACAGAAATGATCAGCTACTTAAGTGAATGAGATTCCTAAAAATAGTACAATAAAACAATTTTATTGAACTTTCAAGGAGGCAACTGAACTGAAAACATCATTGCTATGCCATACCTTAGTCACATTACTTTTCTTCACAGTGTGCTCATATTTCATCAACTTAGTTCCTTCTGATATACGGACAAATTGAACAAACATGGACAAGAGACAGAAATGTTATCATCTTCTGTACTAACTCTTAACGTCTCTTTCTCTCTCTCTCTCTCAAAAAACCCCCAAACATTTGCATTTCTTGCTTAAAGGAAAAGAGGATATATCCTGGTGATACAGGACCTCCTCATGACTCACAGATTTGAAGGACAATGGTGACAATCTGGAGATAAAACATATATGACACAACAAAAACGTGGAATTCGGAAGGGTACACTGAATTGTTATACTAAATTCCAAAGGAAAGGGTAACCTTTTCTCTGTGTGGTGATGATTTTGTTTCTCACTTCCCATCACAAAATGCTTTCTAGACTAGAATTTTTGCTTTTATTCATCCACTAATAATAATTAGTAAAGAAATGCTTGTCACACCTCATCTTGAAAATTCAGTGTTTCAAAGTGGTGGGCTTTGCTCTCTGCCTCTTCCTTCCCCGTATCTCCACACTGACATCAGTCATGCCACGGAGATGCATTTTCCTCACTGTTGCACTTAGGTGCTGTGGCTGCATGCTCTTTTGTCCTCTTCAGTGGGACCACCTCTTTCTTGCTCCCTTAAGCTGGGAAGACACCTGAGCCCTATGCTATAAATACATGACATACCAGCTCATGACATGGAAGGGGGAGAAAAGGCTCAACAGAAAGAGCAACAGGACAAAGATAGTTTTGTTCAGTAAACTCTCACTTAACTCTGATAGCAAATGTAAACCTTAGGTTTATGCACTAAAGATCCAGGGTACAAATTACCTGTGTATATCTTGTTACTGGATTTGTGCCTTTGTAAAGCTTAAAAGGCCAATAAATAGATACAAATTAAATACCCAAGTGTTCACTTAAAACTATTTTCATTATAAGTAGAACTTTTGTATTTCACATAAAATTGTGTGGGAAGGTCAAGTTTTCCACACAGAACAAAGGATTATGATTAAGTATATTAAAGTGATGACCCTTATTTGTAGGAAGGTTTTCCACTGACAAGCCAAACGGTACAGAAAGAACTGTCAGGACATATGCATTGAAGACAGCATTGCATCTACAGCTATTTAATAACCACAGTTATATGGTGAAAATTTTCTTGTTCCCTTGGACTCATTTTTTCCATGTCCTGTGTTCTTAGAACTCTTATCTTTGGGAATAAGCACCAGCCTACTAAATAGAAGGCTTTTCTACAGCAAGAAGATGCTGTCTGCATATCCTCCTTCAATAAATTTCAGTACCTTAGAGGTAACTTAAGTTCCACACATGCAGTTACCATGGTAACGACCAGAATACACATTTATGCAAAGCATTTTGGCACAAAAACCTCTCTTGATCAGCTTTAACTTGCAAAAAAATGTCTTTGTTTTCCCCTAGTTTTTAATTTAATTTCTTTTTTTTCAATTGTAATTGTATTTCAGATAAGATTGTCCTTCTTCAGCCAGTTCTATTTAAAGGAGGATATGGATATGCACTGACATTCCATTTAAACCATTAATCCTGCACTGGAAGTGATTCTCCGCTGTGAGATGAAGGGATTCAGGAATTTCTCTGTGGTCTTTAACACCACTGGATGTGAATATTTCATGATCTTAAAACATTTAGCCTTAGAACAATCCTGTGCTCCTTTCACAGGTAGAAAATTTAGAGCAGGAAGTTGAGACCCATAAGTCAGGTACCTGAGACCAGGAAGGACAATCTTAGCACAGTATGCACATCTAACTCCACAGCGTGCAGAGTCTTTAGCCGTCGTAGGTTACTGCTAGGGAAGTTTCCGACCACCTGAAGTCATGCTTGTGCATATGACTAGCTCTGTTCCTGTCTCAGCAGCGCTGAACAATGCAGCACCTTTCTCACCAAAGACCACTCAAGAGCTCTTAAATAGCATTCTTCACTTGAGACACCCTAACTGGCAAACTTGATCACAGTACATTTATTTTACACCCATTCTTTCAAAAAAAATATAGCTAGAGCAGAAAGAACTGCTCTTTTCCTCCTTTTTCTGTAATATTTTTGTATGTACAGCTCCTACCTGAGATGTGGTGTATAGCTCTAGGACCTCCTTAGTTTAACAGGATTCAAATCCAAATTTCAAACTTCCAAGGGTAATATTCCAACTTCCAGGCTACTGGCTAGTATAGAACGGGCTTCGCCTTTCTTGCTGAAGATTTACTGCCCTACAGAAAGCAATTCACAAGCAGTTCCACGTATGACACTCATCAGGGAGGAGGAAGATCTGAGCCTTGCCAAATTTTACATGGAAGTTTTTATTTGATAAACCATATAGGAGGTTCTTGGAGATGTGATTGAAGTGATCATGCCACTCAGTGACTGGCCACTAGGATAAAAAATTATGATTCTGTCTCACTCCCTAACTTTTCTGTCTCCTGAATCTTGTGCCCCTAAGCCTGTTCTTCATGCTTCAACATGTTGAACTGATGATTTCATCCCCTAGCATCCATAGCCTCATGGCTATCACGCTCTCCTGGAAAGTAGGGGCCATAAGACTGAAATCTTTCAGACTGAGGGTACAGAATCAATGCCTCCCACGTATGGGGAGTGATCCAGCTACAGTTGTGTCTCCTTCTGTTTCATTCCTTACATGAAAGGAATAAGCTTCCTTCTGCCCTTTGAAAGAAAGTAATCTGAGACCCTAATTCTGGGAAATGGAAGGGGCCAACTACATCATCCACTGGCCAACTCAAGTACCTTGCTGGCTAGTGTACTGGCTCTGATTAATCCCATTCTGCCATTCCCAACACCACCTTTGCCTTGCATGAAAGATTTTGCCATAAACTCAAGACTCCGGATTCTACATCAACTGACAGCATTCAGTGACACCCAGATCAGATTTGTGGGTAATCTAAACAGTCTGTAGATATAACCTCATTCACACAGGAAATCCGTGAAGAGGCAATCAACTCTTCCAGACCAGCACTCTAACATCAGTTTTCTTTATAAATCATGAAGACTGCATTGCACATACGCAAGTGAGACTGTCTCTTCAAAATCCTCTCCGAAATAGGTATGCAGGTTTAAAAGGGAGTTTTAGATCTTTAGATTCCAGATAAAAATAAATATCTTACCATCTCATTTACCATTACCTTTTTTTGTGTAATTACTTTGCCTTCAAGGGGATATGAAGATTCCTCCAGCTATCTATTACAGAAAATGCGTCAATTTCCATAGCATTAATTCCTGCTGCTAAAAATTGGCCTGGGACACCTCATTTACAGGGAGAAGGTGATCCAACTGAAGTTATTTTAGAATCACCCTTTTTGGTTAATTATGAAGGATAATAATTAACTCAGTCTATTATTTCACTTGGGTAAGGATGTTGCAGTGAGATTTGTGTGAAAGTTTTAGGGATAATTACAATAAGAAAGGTGGAGGTTCACTGGCTTTGACACCACATTTCAGTGATTAGGACAGAAAATACTTGCACTTGGAACCTTCCCCTATGCACTCGGGAAACAAAAAGTGCAAATTACATTGCTGCAGAGTGAAGCTGTGTTTTGAATTGTAGCAGATGGAAAGATACCTGTGCTATAGCAACACTGATGGTGTTACACATGAAGTATAACTAATATTTTAGTTCTGCTTGAAGCAGAAGTACTTTCACAAATATATTTTTAAACCTGAATATCAGATTTTTCCAGAACTGAAAAAATAAAAAAAGGAGAAAGAGACAAAACTTAGACTTGAGGGACACACAAGCCTAAAACAGCTATATAAATGAGTGATTTAAAGAATTGCTATATTCCATAGGCAGGAGAAAAGGAGTGCTATCCACCCCACCATGGCTTACACAAGCTATGGGAAATATTGAAATACGTGAGCTTCTTGGAAAACCATTAGTAGGTCTGACCTCCCTACCTCCTAGCTTTGGCACCCTGAATATTAATTCACAGAGTAATCCTCTCAGGGTTATCACAGGAGGAGACAGCCATTGGGACTCACAGAATTTTGAAAAACATTGCTGTCAATAGGCAAGGAAGGGTCTGTGGTGGGGTACAATGTTCTAGGAGTGAACATTTGTTCAGCCTGTGTTACCAGCTATAGAAGTCTTGTCTTAGATTGTTTGGACTGTTACCCCTACCTAATTACATCAGACAATTTCTACCAGGAACCAGAAGACTGTGTGTGTCTTGTGTGTCCTGTATCTTTCCTATATTTTAACTGCTGATGATATTGTCTGTTGATGTAGCTTAGTGTCAGGTAAATAAATAACTTTATGAAACTGATTAGAAGGCATATGTGAATGGATACCTTCAGTTTCTCTAAGCGTACATGTTTCTCTGCAGCTCAGGATCTGTCCCTATACCATAGCAAGAAACAGCTGTCACTGATAATGCATTTTATGAAGATACCCCTGTAGTTTATGTATTACTCATAACAGATTATTAATAACTCATTTGTCTCAATCAATTTTTCATTATTGCTGTTAATACTGCATTGTTACCATGCAATCTGTAAAGTAAATAACCAGACAATGATTGTAACAACAGATGGTCATTTGTGATCATGTAATTACACGGCCATGGCTGCCCTAGAAACTAATCTGCTACCCCTCACTTGCACACTGCAGATAAAGACAATGGTAAATGATATTTCAATTTGCTAGAACTCCAAGATTAATTATGACACAATACACTGGATATGAGATACTTATCTCAGAATAATCTAGCAGACAATTGTGTCATTTAAGTGAATACCGTGTAATATACATAGGTAGACTTTGCACGTAGAACGTTGCAGGTGCTTACAGATCTACATGTGCTGTTTATTGATGGTCATGCACGAGTATACACAAAAAGCTTCCAAAGCATCTCACTGAAAATTAGAGTGATAACTCTTACACTAGTTATGCAAGTTTTGCAGTGACTCTGCTGTTGGCTGGTGACTCTTGCTGTTTAAACTCATTCAAAGCTGATCACAGATTAGTGACAGGCAAAATATCTGAGAGAACGTTGGCTTAATAAAGTGCTTTACTACAGGTAAATACCAACAACATTCATGAGATCTGGAGCACTTCCACAAAATCTGAGAGGAAGAAATATTTAAGACAAACAAATTGCAACAAGCCCTCATCAGGCATTACAGAAGATGATTGAAATGATCCCCTTTATGCACTGTACAGAGTCAGCCTCTATATTCAGAGCAGCTGAAGCCATGCCCTCTCTGTGCATGTCACGGCACTATATCCCCAGAAAGGATGAAGCAAGAGATGTGAAATAGTCCAGCAGTGCAAACAAGGGTCCATAAATAGCAAGTGTACTGGTCTGAGAGGTTTGAGGTACTCCTTAGCTTGAGTTGTCATTAAAAGACATAATCATACTATAAACATTAAGTTGCCCAAGTATATATTTAGGGATCACCCAGTGAAGCCAGGGCCACCCTCAGGCAAATGGTATATACATTACAAAAGAGCAGCAGTAACTTTAGTTCCACACATTCAATCCAAAGATCAGAAAGGACATCAGAAATATTTGGGAATCATAGTTTTCAACTATCCTGTAGAACAGAGAAATATTGTGATTTTCAGGGATTTTTTTAAAACAAGGAAATCTGAGCTGCAGAGAAGTTAACGCATTGGTCAACCTCTCACAGAAACTCAGGTGACAACCAAACACTCCCAGTGCTGGCTTTTAAAAGACATGCTTATAATGATGACTTATTTTGAAGAACTTCAGATCCAGGAACAATATATGAAAAGAAAGAGAACTACCAATATTATGTTAAAAGATACAGTTTCAGGTTTTCATTCGATTAATAAGAATTACTAAGGCAGATACTTACAGCTTGACATATAATTGGATATTTAATGCGATTGATTCCACCAGCAAAAACAGCAAATGTAAGAGCAGTATGGAAACAAAAGTTGAGAAGCATGTGCCATCCTTTTCTACTTATTCGGATTGTGCTGTTGAAAAATCACATTTTAAAATTAAAAAACAACATATCTTATCAATTATGCTTTGGAAACAACATATCCTATCAATTATGTTTTGGAAAAAATGCTTAATATGACAGAATTAAATTCTCTGATTCTGGAACACCTACTTAGCAATCTACCTATAGGACAGAGTCTGATTTATACAGCACTGAAATCAATGGTAAAAAGGTAAAATCAATGGTAAAAACTGAAAAGATTCTACTGACAAGGGTCTACTGACTTAAAGTTTCCTCCATCAAATAAGCATTTAAAGTAGAGTAATAAAAGCAAAAGGTTTATTGCATAGCTTCAGATATGCAGAACTTTAACAAGATATCTCTAAAGGATTAAATGGAAGCTGAAGATCAGAAGTCATTGCATTAAGTTCACTTAATTAATATTTAGCAGCTTCCACAGTACAATACATTCCAACTCTTTTAAATTGCTAACAGTCTTTAACAGAAGTATGTAGTTAAAATGGCATTTATATAAATCTTTCATATAAAAGAAAACACAAGTTTTCTAAACCCAAGAAGATTTAGAAGTCAAAGAAAGTTTCTTTTATCCAATGATAGTTACCAAGTCTTTCAACCAGACTTGGTCTTAGAAGCCAATACTGCTAGTGTAGCTGTCCAAAGTGCTGCTCTTTGACTGGAATTTGCCAGACAGCAATTTGATAGTGCTCGTGGTTTCATATTGAATTGTCAAGTTAAAAATCTTAGGAACAGTGTGTAGGCCATTTAGACATACGTCTCAGGAAAGATACAGCTTGGGAACGGCTTGAGAAAGGTTGACATAACCTTTTTTTGATTTCTCTGGTGTAAATCACATTGCTGATATTACTATCCAACAGTAATTCAGATCATTTTAATTTATCTTTTCAGTGCGGGTTAGAAAAATTGAATTACCTCGACATAATGCTGACCATTTAACACAAGTGCTTAAAATTGAATTCTTACCTGTGATGGACAATGTAGGTGATAATGGAAGCAAACAGGCACAACAACATAACTGCAGTACATGCATATACCACAGGGTGCAGAAACTCCCCTGGGTACTGGGGGAAAGACAGCACTGTCTTAAAATCCTATGGAGAAAGCAAAATGATTTAACATTGTTAGGCATGTGTGAAACTCTGAGACTTCATTTCAATACGTCCTGTCGTTTCTAGCTGTTCCTTTTCAAGAGCAGGAAAATAAGATGATGAACTTTTTATGTAGATATAGTTCATGAATTTACAATAATATCAGACTGCTCTTTCCTCATTTGCATACACTTTGCAAGACAGAAATTAACCTTTTTGTACAAGCAGACATATCCTAATTAAAAAAAGGTCTGAAAAAATACACAGAATATTACATCTTCCAGGCATTAGCAATATCTGTTCCTTCTGATAACATGAACTTTATGTGTGTATTCTACTAGGATATTAAGTACAAAATATCAAATTACCATAAAGGTCTTTAAATGGCATATACATGGCTGCAGAAGAACCACTCAAAGAAACAAAAACCATGAGAATACACCCAAAATATCGACTGACTCGCTCCTATATTCAAATGTAATTCCCAGCTGATACACCTCCTCTGACCCAGTGACCTTCACACTTAGTTGCAAATACTCTACCACCTATATCAATTCAAAAGCATCTTGACAGCTATATTAACAGCAGAGTAAATATCCATGCATTCTTTTTGGACCTGCTGGTGCCTACTGACACAATTCTTCATGAAAAAACATAATAAAAAACTATTAATATCTTTTTAAAATTAACCATATCAAATTCCCATTCTAAATTACTGGATCTCACAAGTAAGAAATAATAAGACAGCTAAATCTGCAGGTGTGATGGATGGAAAGCAAAAGGATCCCATTACAGAAAACAGTATGTCTTCAGACTATCTGAATTCAATCAAACATTAGAGGTTCACTGTAATATATTAAGCCACATCTGTTTGTGGCACTACATTTCTGCAAACAAGTATTATAAATTAGACACATAAACTATCACCTGAGCGCAAACAAAGTGTCATCTACCTGCCAGTTTCCATGTGCAGTGGAATTATTAAATCAGGGGAAAGGTACTGTTCCGTTTACCTTCCAGAAAAGTCCTTACAAGTAACAGATGCCCTAGTAGTCATTATTTTTCTTCATACTAGCTTTAAAGTTCCTAAGATTGATTGTACCTGTTTCTCCAGATGCATATTAATGTCAGTTCCAAAACAGAGCAGCTTACAACATATATAAAAAAGACCATCAAAATGAACAAATAACATATGAACAAGATGGCAAATATATGTCATCACATCCCATTTCTCTTCAAGTACTTCCTCAGCTTGCGTGTGTACCTCAGTTAAATCTGCTCAGTCACCACTTGTCCCACACACAAGTCCTCTCAGCCCTGCTGAGTTCACCAAGACTCAAAGTCAGAGGTGGAGTCATTTGTCACAGAGTACTCTTATGCTGTCTCCTAACATCTCTTGCTACTCTTCCCTCAACCACAAGTGGAATAGAAGAGGAAAAGAACTCTGTCTTTTGATGTGGTAGCTTTTTAATGTGACAGACCTACGCTCTTGAGGCCTTCTCTTGATTTTTTTTTTTTTTTTTTTAGTGTGCATGAATATACATTCAGGATATACTGAATTCACAAATTTCAAATAATTCTTTAAAAGTCTGTTGGCTCAGAACTGCCACTGAATCTCCACTAAAACACCCCTTTTTGACTATCTTTTCTGCCATGTTTTTATTTGCATCCATGCAATTAATTCTTTTACAGAGTGAATTTCTTGAGGTAGACTATTATTTATCAAAATGTGCAGTACAATTTTGGCTCATATTGCTAGAGCAGTAATGTAAATACTGGACTATTTAAATAGAAATACTCTGCTGAAAATGATAAAATATTTACTTTTGGCTCTTACTGATATAATCATATTTTGGTATACCAATAGTACACTTTTTCATAATTTTATATATACACTTGCTTCAGTTCTGTACATTAAGAAAACTGTTGCTGTAACTAATATAGCGGTAACAGTGCAGTTATTTAAAGAAATAAATATCTTGGATATTTCTGAAAAAAATACTCTGAAAAGTTAACAAAGTTGTGAAAAAGGAAACACAGTGAAGCTACTGTGGTGGTGCTTTCCCCCCTCCCCCCCTCTTTTCCTCTGGGTTACGATTCGATCTCAGAACCTTCTGTTAAGCTTTAACCATTGTGTATGAGTTGGGCGGTTAAGCATCCCTTGACCGTACCAAGCACTCTTGCATGGCTAAGGTGGGGAACAACACTGATCGTACCAGGGACACTAGCTACATGATCAAAGTAGGGAACAGAAACAAGAGATAAACTGTCATCTCTGACAGCTCTGAAGCTTTCCCTACCTGGATCATAGCTCAAGTTGAACAATACCATTGTTATAGTGAAACAGTACCATAATTACTACCCTGGACCACCTTGGATAGTAGCAAAAATGGAAATTTATTGATGATTAAAGCCAATCATCTTGCAAACCTATAAACAGCGGTACCAAGTGAGACCCTTTGAGCTCTCCTGGAATGCAGCGGGCTGCATCCAGAAGCTCCCTCTGAGTGGGACGCCTCTCAGAGCTCACAAACTCGAATTTGCAATACTCGGAGGATCACCGAGACTTGGGCTGAAACACTCCTCGGGGCTCAACTCTTCACCCGTTGGGAAATGCCAAGGCATTTAGCGTGAATATTTCACGCGACTCGAAGGGAATTTTTAACAGGTATACCTTTATAAACTAGCTAATCCTAGGCCTTTCATTTAGCTTTGTTACCATATTCATATGCATATATTGATTGATCTAGATCTTTTTGCACGCTTATCTGTACAGTTACTAACAAGTATAATCTGTAGTTAAGTTGTTTTAGTCTTTGTAGTAACCTGACTAATTCTTTGTATAGCTGTCAAATTGATTAATGTTTAAGTGTTGTAAGACTCTAAGTTGCTGCTAAAGTCCTTAACCTTTTAGTCATAAACCGTTGCCCAGATCTGAGACTAAGGGTAGATCCAGCCGCAACTCTGAGAAGGAGTTTAGAAAGCAAGGGGGTCTACTCTGAACCTCGTGACCCAATGGGAAGGCCTTCCTATCCCTTTTTGTATTAGACACAAACCGTTGTCCAAGTCTGAGACTAAGATTGGGTCCAATCGGATCTTTTCTGAACCTTGTGACTCAACAGGAGGGTCCTCCTTTTACCCTTTTATCCTTAATCTCTGTACAAATAATTCCAACACAATTCTAATACGATTTTCCCCTGTGTAAACTTAATCCATGTAATAAGGAATAGAGTGAACCTTGCCATCAAATTCTGTTAAGTCACGTTTCTATAAATTTCTATTAAAATCACCCTTTGCCAATACCTTTGCCAGTGATTCTTTACACGGCGTTAAAACCACCCATTCATGACAGCTACACATTTATGAAGCAACAAATGAAAGCAATTTTACTTGAGGTGGCATCATTCAGTGTACTAAAGAAGTAGCTTTTGATAGTGTAAATGCAAGGATCAACCAATCACTATGTTTGAACATCAGTAAAAAAAGTAAATGCCATATGTCCTACAGGAATACAGCCATTTTGCCTGCAGAATAATCAAGAACAACCAGCATCTTAAAGCTAATTCCATTTTAAAATATTCTTTTTTTATTATTATCTCTTTTCTGATCTTGTACAGTAAATGGTAAAACTTTTGAGTATCATAATGCATTATTGCCATTGTAGAACATCCTTTCTAAGAGTTTTGTATATTGAAAACTGATTTCATTATAGATATATCATAAATTAATCTTGTCTGCTTTTTGATGATAATTAAACCTTATTGATCTGTCAACCTCCCCTGAGTAATCCTCTGGGGATGACAGCATGCAGAAAACAGTTATTTTTTCCACGCTGTTCACAAAGCAGCAAAATTGTATGTTACATTTTAAAAAGGTAGGTTTGATTTTCTTTCCTAGAGGGGATTCAAATGATGATGATGATATTGAAAAATGGCAGGAATATCTACAGGAAAATGAATACACACAGGGCTTTGACCATTACAAACTGCTCTCTACAACTACAAGGCCAGTAAAATGTTGTCTAAGGAGAAATTGTCATTCATTCACCCGTACAAGAAGGTGTGAAACCAGCTTTTTTCAGCTGTAAACACCACCATAGTGTATAAGGCACAATAGAAATTAGTGACGGAAATTAGCAACAGAAAAGACTTTTTATCAGCTATTTCATCCAACAATCAGAATTATAAAAACATCAGAGTGCAAATGGCACTGTTTCACTTTTACTTGAGACTTCATTCCAAAAATCGACTGAAACAGACACATCTATACTAATCAATTAAAACTCAATATGAAAGTATATAGAGGTATAGACAAATTATGTACCAAAGGCAGCCCTGAGACATCTAATAGCAGATGCTGAGAAAGCTGAGGGGAAGATAGAGTGAATTAAATACCTGGTACTTGCTCAAAATCACAGCTGCTAAAAACAATATTTAGTTTGTGTTGTAAATTTTTGTAATCTATCTATTTCCATCGGCAAATTAGACATTTATTTTTAATATATTGCTTGTAATAGACTATACTTTCTAAAGTCATACTAACTGGTTTCTGTGTTTAAAGCAGGACACCTGAAATTGTGTTCCCCAAGGAAGTGGTAACCAAGCACCACAGAGACTTAGAAACACAAGTGCATTTGAAAAATCAGTTACGGTAAGGTTCAGATTCCTATTTGTATTTAGATTCCTCCTACTTAAACAGAACAAAACTTAAAAATTAGGTGCCAAATATTAGGATGTTTAAGAGCACCAGAATACGGAAATTATCTACAGAGTTGTGTCTTATGGAGAGGTGAAAACACCGCAATGCACATTGAGTGGAGCAGTTGAAGTGCTGGAAGGCAGGACTGCCATTTGGCAAGATCTCAACAGGCTGGAGGAATGGGCTTACAGGAACCTCATGAAGTTCCACGAAGAGAAATAAAAAGTTTCCTGTCTCTGGGACAGAGTAACCGTGACAGCAGTACAGGCTGGGGGACAATAGACTGGAAAGAAGCTTTGCAGAAAAGGATCAGAGGGTCCTGGTGGACAATAAACTGAAAGCAAGCCAGTGGTGAGCCTTTGTGACACATAAGGGGAACAGCATATTGGGCCATATTAGCAAGAGTGCAGGTAGCAGGCTGAGGAAAGTGATTATTCCCTTCTATTCACCACTTGTGAGAGCAAATCTTGACTAGTGTGTCCAATCTGGGGCACTTCAGTACAAGAAAGACATTGACAAATTGGAAGGAATCCAGTAGAAGCCACCACGACAATAAGATGGCTCAAGACCTAGATTCTAGGTTTTTAACTTACATCTCCTATCTCCCAAGAGTTGGCCCATTTTACTGAGCTCCTTTATAGTCTGGATCCTTTTACCCTCTGGCTGAAGCTGTACCACCAGGAACGGAAGATCCATTAAGTCAACAGAAAGCAAGAACAAATAGAAAGAAAGAGCTTGAGCCAGAGTCCCAAGATTTGTTATAAAGTTAGTGCATTTTGAAGGAGACAAGCCGCCTTCTGGATTTTTGTCTCCAGTACCAAGCCAGTTTATGCATTTTACAGAGCAAATAACACATTATTAAGTGTAATTTAATAAAAAGTAGATGTAATCCAATGAGAAAGGAATAAAATCCAGATCTTGCTCTTATAAGTACTCTAACTCCAAGGCTTTATGCAAAAGATTGGCACATTCAGGAATACTCTGAAAAAAGCAACCTTTTGTGGGAAGCTGGACTCAATACTGTCCATATGGGCTAAGCTTCCTTTGTTAGGTGAGCAGTACGTGCCAGCTGAGGACTTAGGTGAACAGTATGTGCCTCTTTGCCAGGCCTCTGAATGACAGCAGAGCTTAGAAATCTAGCTCTTCACACTGGGAAGCATCTATGCACATGCAGAGGAATCTAATTCCAGGGAATTTTGCAGTTCCCACAACACCAAATGTTAATTTTGCAGATAGCAGGTAAACTTTCCGGATCACTTTCATAGTCTTTGGTGCTTAAACTCTGCTAAGGTCTATTCGGTAGGTGTGAAAGTAGGTATTTAAACACACACAAAAAAATGAAAAGTTCATTCTTAAACCTCTCTTTATAAGCAGCCCAATTTTTCAAAGTACTGAACCATATTTCCACAGCCTGTTATGAGAAAACCCTGTGTTCTCTATGGGGAGAATGTCAAATACTGTAATTATGTCACCTTCTAAATGACATCTCTGTAATACTTTCCCGACTCATGAATTAATTTCTCAAAAGGCTTAGACAGGCTGTTTAATTTGGAGAAGACCTGAAACATGGAAGTTTAGAAGACTGTTTTCAGAATTAAACTTCATGAACAGGCCTAAGAAATTCTGCAATTGTCTACAGTCACACTGAAAACATTGAAAACGTAGCTTTTGTGGTACTGTGATCCTACCAATTTGGAAAGACTTAAAAGACTCAGGGAATGCTTGTAAAACAACAGGAGAAAAATCCTCTTAACTCTTAGCATGATTCGTTCCTAGTATCTTGCCTCTCCTCAATTTCTCATTCCAGAAGTTTGCTTCCAGAATAGTTTCAAATTTGTTCTGTTTTTGTCAGCTCTGCCTCCTCAGCCCTAATTATCTCAAATAGCCATCCACTGAATGTATGCTACTTTTGCAAATAATGACTCCTTACACTCACAAAGGGAAAAAAAAAATGCAACAAAAAACCCACGTATGTTGTTTGGAATAATGAGATACATTGTGACAAAACAGAAAAGGAGTTGTTTACGATTTTATGTTCATTTACCCTATCTTCAGGATTACAATTAAAAATGCTAACAATATTTATTAATCCATTTTATGTTAATTGAGAAGTAGCATAATTAGATTTAAGAATTTAACTAGTGTTTATTTGGCAGATTTGAGGAAATTACTATTGACAAAGCAGGCTGAGGGGGAAAAGGAAATGCTGTATACAATTACAGTCATATCCATCACTATTGAATTGCCATTCTGTTCTAAGAAAAATGAAAGGAAGAACAAAGGACTACGTTTGTCAAAACATATTCAGCAAATTTTGAAATTCAATATTGCTGTTGGATATTTTTGTTATCTCCTGAAGAGCTTTTACTCAGATATACTATGGCTACAGGGCACTAGATTGGTCATAACGTACACAAACAGTCTTGAAAAATTAAAATATTGATTTTCAGCTCAGTTCACAAAAGAGCACAAACACATAGTACTTATAAAACAAATACTTATAATTAGATATACCAAAGCTTCAGAACACAGAAGTTCATAATTTTACTCTAAACCAGAAAATCATATTACAGAGGTTCATTGTTCAAGAGAGGGCTTTGGCCATCTCCAAAAGAAACTAGAGTGTGACCATCTCTCTTCCTTCTACAGATAACCGAAGAAAAGACAAAATAGGGGACTGGTCTAAACACAGAGTATATGAAGGGAAAGGCAGGAATATAACTTGGGAGTTTGGTTCACAGTATTTTACCCTCACCCCTAGGACATACCATTCAAAAGCTGAGCAGAAAAAGATAATGCTGAATTATGTCTGACACTACTATTTTACTTCCATCCACTGGCCCAACCCAGAGCAGAGTAAAAGCGTGAGAACAGTGTGGGGAAGGAGTTGTACCTCCTTTCCAACCCAACCTCCAAACTGTACTCTCTCTCTCATTGACATCACTTGAACAACTGTCACAGAGAGAAATGAAATGGCTCTACATGAATTCTCTCACTTGAAGTATGCTCATGCTTATTAATTATCAATCATAGTTGATAAATCCTTGATTACTTTCTAAAAAAGGACTCTATGAAACCTTTATTTTAACCCTTTTACAGTTCGTAGGCAGAAAAAACTTTTATAAAAGCAGTTCAGGGAACATTGTCTTATTATTTAAAAAGATGGCAAATCAGAATATGTGCTGTACTAGCTATAAAATGGACAGCTGGATTAA
Source organism: Calonectris borealis (assembly GCF_964195595.1). Lineage (NCBI taxonomy): Eukaryota > Metazoa > Chordata > Aves > Procellariiformes > Procellariidae > Calonectris > Calonectris borealis. The sequence goes on from NC_134318.1 coordinate 27,487,876, forward strand.
CTGAGGCTTCTATTTCATCTTGTTCCACAGCAGGATATACATTATTCCGATGGTAATGTAAACCTTCATGACTGTTGCTTTATTGCTGCTCTTCAGTTTACAGATGTTACTTTAGTTTTCTGCTATTACCCCAAAACATAATAATCAATTATGAATTTTTATGGTTTAATAGATTAGAGAATTATAGATTAATAACATGTATCATGATATTGTAACTAATTTCATTGGCTACATACCATATGCTAGCTCTTTTGAATTTGCTGTCAGTTTTTAGTATTTTAAAATATATTAGGCACTCAGGTGTGAATTAAGAAGATACACTAGGCACTTTATATTGTTCATATTATAAATTAATAGCTAAGCAGAACAATGAAATATTTTTCATTTCTGCTATGAGAATTGGACTGCCCAGAAAAGTGTAGTCTCTATTAAATAAAAAAATTCCTGACTTTATGCCACAAAACACTGATTAAGAAATAACACCTGAATGAAAATGATTGCACATAACAAAGCTGCAAAAGTTTTCCAATACCTGTTTAGAAAGACAGCTGTTGGAAGACATATTTGTGTGTATGTGTATATATACACATTAAAATGACTTACGGTCAGGCATCTTTTTTCTTAAAAGTGACTGTGAAACATAAGCTAAGGAACATATCATGTTGTTTGCTACCATATCAATTGCAAAGCAAGGGTGAGTATAAGATTCTCTTTTCTTGTCTTGCACAGATAAAAATGGAAGATGCACACAGGAAAAAAGCAAAGTTGAATTACCATAACGAAACAAACACAAGAGCTAAAACAGAATTACATACCAGATGCAAAAGCTGCAGTAAAAGGTGCCTCAGTTGCCTTTACGGTTGTAGAAAAACCAATCTGCTACATTTTATCAGAGATAAATGTGCATTCGGCTTTACAAACCAAAAATTAATTGTAGCCCGTATGTCAGCATACAATTTTTGCAAACAAAATGAAACCATGAAATTGGTTGTTTGCAAGCAATTAGTTAACATTGAACAGTTAACATTGAAAGTTTAAGAAGAACAGGCTGAACCCAAGCAGTTGAAGGAGGAGGAAGCCATTTTGGGTGTGGCACCTGCAAAGTCAACAGGTGCTTTCATTAATGAATTTAGAAAAACATCCTCAAAGCAAAATTATGTTTCACATTCGGGGAAACAAGCGGCTGGGGGAAAAAAGGGAACTCATAGAAGCTGTAGAAAGTGAGTATATTTGATGTCGTCAAATATTAGGAACAGCTCTTAAATTCTGAACAATTCTGGAATGAATTCTGGGTGAAAAAATGTTCAAGTAACTCTGAGGGAAATCAGTTTTTATGAAGTGGACGATAATATCCGCATTTAACTTGTGGGTGCCACAGCCTTGTGCTATGATTGGCTGCCATCTGGGCTCCATCTGACAGCAGCAGATTGGTATTCTCTGCACACGTCCTCGCAATTCCCGTCGCCTATGTTTGCTGTCCCTTACACATACACACAATACATTATTTACTCAACTATAAACATTTCTGTAATGTACACAAGCAGCATCTAGAGTGCAATCATGCACGAGCATTCAGGATCAATCTGGTATTAACAATACACATCTGGCTAATCTATTTACAACTGGTTTATAAAAAATATTTTTAATGGTGCAAACATTTTCTCACCTATATATGTTAGAAGCCTCTCATTTTTTGTTTGCTTTCCTTTATTCCCTGAATAATAACAGGTCATTATTGCATGCATAATCTTTTTGCTTTCGTGAAGGTAACTTTCTGTTAAGCAGGATAGTTAAATAACTGCAATGGGAACTGTAAGTGTGACTGAAAACAGACCAAAGCAGGCTGGTGTGTTAGCACTGCACAGAAATATTTTTCTTCACGAACAGCAATTTCGTAAGAAGACTATCAGTGTTGGTATACAAATTAAAACTCCTACAGGATCAACAAGGACGGCACTGTCCTTACTTAAAAGAGCAGAAGATGTTATTCCTCTCCATTTATTAAATGATTCAACATTGCGGTATGCCTGCAACTAATTAGTATGATCAACACAGTGCAGGGCAGGAACAAAAGCAGACCAGCCTCTGAGATGTTCTGATGTAAAAGCACACAGGAGTATACATTTTTAAACCCTGTCCTATAATTTATAACCATTACATACTAATCGTTCCTTGATAGAACTTTCATTTGTAAGACTGAATTTAATGTCATTTGTGATTAGGCCTGTCTCTGGATATTAAAACTGACCACCAGGTTTATTCACTTACTAGCAGTTAAATAACTTACTTTCTTTAAGACTGTCTTATACTAAACATTATAGAAAACAGAAGGTCAGTTATGACTAAGAATGATACAGATGCATGTAAAAAGAACATATATGTACGGCAAAAAAGAGAGAGAGAAATATAGGTATATTTGCTAAGTCATATACTTACCATTAGCACTGCAAAGTTACTGAAGTGTGTACTCTGAATGGTGGTAATATTGCCTGCAGAACTAATTATGTGGCACCCTTCTCCCCACCAGCCTCCATGTCCATCTAGAAGGTCAAAATCCCAGAAGGCTGCAATGGGATCTATACCCCGTGCAAAGTGCCTCAACCCTATAGTAAGAGGGCTGGTGAGGTTTCCAAAACTGCACCCATCTGCAAAAGCAACAAACTGAATCAGAGAGATGGAGTGGAAAACCCTTTATTGATGAATGCTGTGTAAAGAGATCAGATACACTAAACTATGGGGAAAAAAGCAATAGACATATACTCTTAATGGTCAAAATCAAAGGTAGTGCTCACATTCAGAAAAGTTTGCAATAGTATAAATAAATCTGAACATTTCAGTCCCATAATGTGTACAAATGATCTAATCATCCTTCACAAAGCAGATTTTTTTTTGTTTCAGATTCTTCAGTTACGACCAGTGTTACACTATTACCCATGTAACTGCAGAAACGGCTCAGTTTCATGGTATGATTAATAGCTGAGACAATTCTGCACTTTGAAAGTCACATTTAAACATTTAAAAAATGTTAATAGAAATGAGAGTACTATTCAGTATCAAATAAAATTAGTAAAATTGCCTGGGTGAATAATTAATCAAAATAATGACTCACTAGCACGTACAATATATCACATTTAGACAAAAGCCTTCAACAACACCTGTTTTATGTCCATCGTATCAGAAAGTATACTGGTGAGTATTGATACATGCAACAGGGCACTACTCCCACTCCAAAAGCCTTATTTTTGTCAGTGTCTAGGACGTTAACATTGCAATTTTCATTGTAAAGAGTAAAACAAGGTTCTTTCCTATAGCACCGTGCTTTAAGAAACAAGCATCTATAACAACACTGTCAACAAACAGTAGTCTAAAATTTGCATTCTAGTCATGCAGCAAGTACATTTCTTTATTTGCAGGATAAATTGAATAAAATCATGCAGATAGGAACAATTGCAAACATCTGTACTAAAGAAAGAGACTGTTTCCAGCCTCTCAGCACACTGTATACTTTACACCTCTATTCTCTACATAATCAAGTATACCATAGCTTTTAGATTAAAGGAAATAATGCATAACAACTCCTCACCTATTTTAGCAAAAACAGCTGGTGTGGCAACCGTCCTACGTTTCCCATCATCTGCAAGATTTGATGAGTTTCCTGTGCTAGGAAAGAGTTTTCCATTCCGAAAGACAATAAACTGTAGCTTGCAAGTGGAGTTATCAACAGATTGCCAGGCTGAAGACGGAGAGAAGACAGACTGTGGCAAATGAACTGAAGCTACTGCTACAGCATTCTGTACAATGAGAAAAAAAAAGAAACATTTAAAATGCAAATCACAACAGGGTTGCTTTCATGATGTTTTAAACTCCTGTACAAGAAATGTATGCTGCCTTCCTTTTCCAACAGACTGGAAGCAACCAAAGAAGCACGAGCTGTAACCATGGGAATAGGATTGGTACAGTGCATATTAAAAGGGAAAACGTTTTGATTGAATGTGAGAGTCTATATGGTCAAGCTCCCTGCTGCAGAGGTGAGAATGGTTCTTACCGTGCCTGCTAGAGGGTCCATCAACACTGCAGATCTGATTTAAAGAGACAACCTCTACCAGGTTTTCTCCTTCACTTAAAACAGAATCAGACAACTCGCATTAAAACATTTCTCTGAAAGGGTACTTAAAGAGTATAAAAATAATTTTATTAATACAAAAAATTACATCAGCAGAAAACTGCAAGTGCAATAAACAATACATTTTATGAATATGTTTTTCTTGCTTCATATAAGGAAAATCAGTTAACTCTGTGTTTTAGTAATGCAGGATTTAAAAAATATTACAAGCACTAACGTAACAGAAGAAACCAAGACGGCACTAGGAGAAAATGAATGAAGACTGTCAGATCACTATAATGGCTTTGAGTTGTGAGTGTGTTATACACCCGTTTACAAGCAGATAATGCTCTTACAGCAGAGATATAAAATACACCAAACATTATGTTCTGAGGACTTCACTCATCAAGCTTTTTTTTCCTGCCAAAGTAGTGAACTAATCATTAAAGGCTGAGATATTTACAAGAAAAAACAAATGATGAGCAATGGGAAAATAAACAGGGAGTCTGTCCTGAGCCTTGAAGTGAAAAGTGTATGTATTTAAAAACAAACAAACTACAAAATGTTCTAATTTGCATTTCCCCCAAGGGCAAAGTATAGCTTCTGTGCACATAATTTACATAGATTAGCACACAGTTTCCTCATAGCACATGTGCGCTACCTTTTTGAGAAGTAAAACAATAATCTTCACACTCGTGTAAACAAACATGACATTAATATATGTCTATGTGCTGGGAGAAATATACATGTGAGAGATAAAAGGTACAACAGAGATCAGCGAACTAAAAAGAATATGAGAAGCATCTAGTGACCTCACAATAAATATGTGATGTCATTGGGATGCCTAAATAAACAGATAAAGGCTTCTGTACAATTTTCTCTTTATTACCATGTATATTTTGGAAATGTTCTGCGATTTTAACAATAAAAATGCCAAAAATTCCTTTTTTAAATAAGCATGCCATCTAGGTGATGTCACTTATTAAAAATACTCAAGAAAAACAGAGCAAATAGCAACAGGACATTTCTACATTAGATTTTAAAATTACTATGAAGGCTTTAATTGGAATTAACTGAACTAAATGTCCTTAGATTGTTTCCACTGCTTAATTCACTAAAGATGTCATAATTGTCTTTATTTCCTGCTTCTGAAAAAGACATATTTTACTTTTTGATATCCCAAAGTATCTGTATATGCTGAAACTCTGATGATACCATTTTGGTCACAAAATTGCTATCAATAAGTATGTATAGAAATTTTTAGAAGTGTCATTCGTCAAACTCTAGAGCACGGTTGAGGACAGTATCTGGAGATGTACAGAAGGGTAAGAGAATTTACAGTGTGATTAACTTTATATTTATATTGGATTTTTATTATTATTCTGTGCTGGAAAAAGCAACAACAATGACATATTAAATTACACTAATTACTTATTACGCACAAAAAGAGAAAGCTAGAAGTATCTGAATAAGCTCATGATAATGAAATCAACAGCTAAAGGCACTGGGATAAGCAACAATATGCTATGACTTGACAAAAGCAGTCCTACACAAGCCAGAGAAAACAACAGGTTTATAGCACTTTTGCTAAGGGGAAATTGTCTAATTCATTGTAGTTCTTTAATTTCTTCTCCATTGGGACTTACTGATACCAATGGGAAAAAGTAATAGTGTAGACAGAGCATGGCTGTGAGACTGGGGAGGTGCAGAGAAGAGGCTGCACACATCTGAAGCATGGAGAGCGGGCGTGCAGGTCTGATGACAGGTCGCACAGCTGGGGAAAGACCAAGGTGATGTCCACCCCTCACCTCCTCACTATCTCCCCCTCTCTGCCCACACAGAGACCCTTCACTAGGTAGCATAAAAGAAAGGAACCCGATCACGGTGCTCCAAGTCTTACCCACAGACTACAGCTTTGCCTCACAGGGCCAAAGTCAAACGCAGCGAAGAAAAGCTGTACACAGCCTACAAGGGTTTAGTGTGGACTGGTCACACTCCTCAGGCTGACTGAGCAAATCTGACACATGCAGCAACATTAAATTACTTACGTGACAAAAAGACACATTTACAGAAAACTATTTCCTCGTTAGACTTCAGGAGAGTGTTTTTCCCTATTTGACTCCTCAAAATGTACCAAGAATGTGAACACCCATAACATGAACTATTTAATAATCTTCGCTAAATGATGTCTACAGTCCCTTCATGGGATACAATTTAATTGTGAATACTGCCCTACATATACGTGTTATTTCAAACAATTTCTTTTGAGTGGAGGCAGTCTGGTGGAGCAAAGGGCAAAGGGACAGGGCTGTTCCTTGACTGGACAAATGTACACGTGAAGTCAAACTACTCACTGCACATCAAATATTTATGTAGAAATTCCTCAGAATTAAACATCAAACTGTCTGCTACAGCAACATGCCTGCCAACAAGCTCCTCTGCGAGGCTATTAATAAAAAATGCACACATTGAGAGTGCCCACACATTCACAATGCTGTTTAAAAATATGAATAAATATTTGTGAACAATTTTTACATCTAAGATATGTGAGAATCTTCTTTTCAATTGTATTAGTCATTATTCACAGGAGAGGGATGATCTGAGCACTCAGACAATCCCTGTTTTTGTGGTAGAGGATGGATGGAGCCTGACTGGAGGCTCAGTCTTGGATTCTGCTAATCTTACATGTGGTGATGAATAAAGCAGCTCCCCACTCTTGCCTCAGTTTCTCTCTCACTTGTTGAAATAAAAATGATGATGTTTCTTTTGCTCTGTAAGGTGCTCCAGAGTCCAGAGATGAAACACAATACGAGAACAGATTATTTCTAAAACCAATGACAGTAACATCAAATTTTGAGTGAATGACTGTGCTTCAGATGTTTCAAAATCCACATAAATAATCTCATTTTTAAAAATTTTATTTGGACACTATATCACCACATCACATAAGAACTGACATTTCTGAGTATGCTAGTAGCAGCATCTCAGGAAGCTGCTCCACCTTTAAGAGGGGAGAAAGAGCACTAGAGACAGAACCACCATCAAGTGTCCTGCACGGGAGCTGCAGCTTTGCAATGACACAGGTCAGCACCGGCATCTCATATTTTCCCTGGAAAAGCTTAGAGTCTGTGTCAGCAATTTACTAAGTTAGGATTTAGACATTCTGTGAGTGTTTTCAAAACAGAATGTCAATCACCCCTTCATGACTTCACTTCACTTTTAGTCCTATTAACTGGATTGGACCAGTGTTCATTAGAAAAAGGAAATCCTGAACATACTGTAGGTTTTTCTAAGGAATATTTTTCTGCTGGAAAATGCCAGTGTTTTAAAATGAAAGCTATCCACAAACATCCACCCATTTGTGCATAAATACGATAGAAATTATGCAAATTTCAAAACCTTCTAGTTATCTTCCATGTCATCTGTCCAGATATTAAAAAATCTGATGTGTGACCTGCAGCCAGGGAAAGACAGGGCTTATCAGCTCTAAACCAGCTCTGAGGATTTTCTGGGAGGGCTCCTAGGACTCCTGGCTTCCAAGACTTCTTGGAACCCAGGAAACTTTCCAAAAACGCCAAATAAAAGGTTGTTTTGAACACTCTGAATCATAATTTGGAAAGTACAGTTTTGTAAGTACTTTTGAAGTTTCATTTTTTCAAAGCTAATTTTTTTGTGTGTGGAATTTTTCAAAATATCTGAGGAACAGAAACAGCACAAATAAATCCAACTGGATCCCAAAAGTTTTAAATTTGCATGCAAAACCTAATTCTAAAGAGGAAATGGTCCTCAGGATATTGAGAGCTATGGACTCTTGACATTTTTGCAGCTCATGCATGTGTGACCCTTATTAAAAACGTTTTAAGGGGAAAATGAAAGATTTAAAGTGAAGTTTTTCCCCAGGCAATTTTATTCTGGTCAGCAGTCCATTCTTTATAATCAATGCTAGCATTTACAAGGAGCTTTTAAGTGTTGAGGGAAGACAGCCTCTTGCCTTAGGTGCCTTTGTGATATGTTGCCCCTTCTACTTTCATGATTCTTTAAAGAGACCTGCTCCCATTTTCAACATTGCTTCTCCGTTATATTGTTCTACTTGTCTAAAATTTAACATAATATTGAGACACCATACCCATTATCAGACAATCATTATCAAGGAAGATACCTGGTAACCACTGTGAACTGACATAAATCAAATTATTTTCAGTAGCTCTTCCTTGCGTATGCCTTGATACTAGATTGATTTTGAGTTCAAGCACAGTATTTCTGTTTGAGATAAAATATATTTCATAGGAAAGCCTCCAATTTTGAGTTCTCAGAACAGTCATGAAGTGTATTTTTCCAGTCTCCAATTTCCTTAACTTAAAGAACAGCACCTTAACAAGAGGTCAGAAGAAAACCAGAGGAAAAAAAAAAAAAAGCAGTAAATGAAATCACCTGAATGCCTGGCAGAGAACTGGAAAAGCAGCTCCACTGCTTTCAAATTTTAAAGAACCTGTTGAGGTGTTTTATAGATTCAGATGCAAGACGCCATGTATTATATTATTAAAAATACAAGGGTGTTGCCAAAATAGGCAGAAGCTAGATAAAGTTACAGTAGCAGTAAAAAAAAAGTAGAAACTAAGCTCTACAGGTAATAGCCTATATTACTAACTATGTACTGACTGAGTTAACAGTGTGGTCATCGTAATAATATCAGGTAAATAAAGTATTCATTCATATACAATAGATTTTATTTAGGCCCTCAAACAAGACAGCATCTCCTTAGAAGCAACAAAGATTTCAGCTTGGAGTTTATGTTAAAGGCTTGGCAATTAACATAACAAAAAAGTACAAAATTGTTTTTTCAGCTGTCTCTCCTGGTAGATATTTAAATAACACTCCTTTGGAATTATCTCAGCACATCACATATGAGATAAGGACAGGCATTTGGCCCAGCGCTGTGAGGCTTTATGTAGACTGTACGTGAGTACTGATCTCCTTTTCTGGTATGAAAAGTATCAATAAAAACACCCCCAGATTTAGAATTTGGGAAAATGCCAAATAAAGGTTCTGTAAAAAGAATGGAAACAATGTCAGTTTGAAGAAATATGGTTACAGAAGACACATATTCAATGACAAACAATTTGACAGGTCCTAAAAGAGATGGGACTGATTTTTTTTTTTTTTAAATGGAAGCAAGGAAAGTTGGAGATTCCTAGCAATGTTAACTTATCTACATAACCTTGCTCCTAATTTGTCACAGTTTAACTACCCTTTTTAAACTGCTGTTTAAACGCAAGTCTGGAAAGGCTCAGGGATGACTAGCAATTGAAAAGCAAAAATTATATAGATTCCTAGAGAGAAATGAAGAGGTACCTCCAAAAATGCAACATAAAATCACCTGGATATTGAGATGAAATTGCTAAGCATGTTAGGATTATTATGTGATAAAGTCATTATATAGTAATGCTGCAATCCATATCCATCTCACTATCTGGAAATCTAAGTATAGAGTCCAAGATCTTTGTTCTAGCCAGGCATAAATGCTGTCTTAATGCATAGTGAAAATGTGGTATCAACAAGAAATTTAGGCAAATTGTATGAAAAGGCACAAAACCATCTTAATGTGTATTTAAAGTTCTCACTAATTAATGATAAAGGTTTTCTAGAGTCATGCTACAGAAATGTTAGGTTTAGCAAATAGCATGGAAATTTTAGAAAAGCTGGTAATATAAAATAATCTTGAAAATCCTGATCGTCAGTAACCCTTTTCTAATAAAGGTAAAAAATAAATGTAGTCTCCACATTAAGATTTTGTATTTCAAATTTGAAAACTTGGCAAACTCAGGAAATTCATTGATAAAAGTTAACGGGACTTACAAGATCAAGAATGGATTAGCAGATCAAAAAGGACAATAAGTATAATCAGAAAGCCTATGAAAAGGAAAAAAAAAACCCATTGATCAGTGAAACAAAATAGTATTTTAAGTTTCAAGAAATGGATGGATACAGTGATAATTGCCAAAAAACATTTTACATACAGCAGTAAGTTCTTCAGATCTATATTAAAAAAAGGACACGGAAAGAAGCAGAGCTGCCATATAGAAAGAATCAGGTAGAGACAAAACAAACTAGAAAAAAATCAGGCAATACATTTTTTATTTAACCTCAATGAAAGTGTTGACGTTTACATGGAGACAATGTCAGCATCAATAATGAAAACAAGAATATAAAAATTGCCATAAATGTCAAAGTAAAATTCAATAAGAGCTGAATATTGTCATACAAATCTTTGAAAGAACTGACACATGAAATCAAAGGACAATTATAATTTATTTTTTTTTTTAGGAATCTACCAAGTTGGTCATAGAGCAATGATGACTGCTCTGTAAAATGATCTACAGTTAGGGTGAATGAGTGAACCAAGTTTGGCATGTAGCTTCTTTTTCTAAGAAAAGGAAATGTGTGGAAGCAACAACAGACCTGTTATTCTGAAATCGTGAGGGAAAAGGAGAGAGAAAAAAAAAATCAAAGAAAATGATAACACAAAGGGATACAGGGTGGGTTTACCAAAGGTAAGTAATGTCAGACCTCCACGATAGTCCTTCTTGATAACTTTTTCTAGGCAAGGCAATACAATTCACCTAATTTCTTTGGTCTTCAGTAAAAAAGTGAGAGCTACGCAGAAAACTGTTAGCTGAGTTGAGACATTGAGAATTAGTAAGAAATAGTGTCAGGTGACTAAGGAACAAGTTAAAATTGATAATACAATTATTTACTTTGAAAGAGAAAGACAGGCTGGAGTGAATATATCGAAAGTTTCTATGAAAATCAGTTTGGGAACTTCCAATTTTCATTTGATGACCTTGAAACAAAGAGGAATGTCACCTAAGATAATGTTCAAAATCATATGTTTTACAGATTTATAATGAGAATTTCTATTATAAGCTGGTGAAGCAGACCACTTTGGAAAGCAACAGACAACGAAAAGGACCTGAGAGCACTGGTTGATCACAGGGTGACTCAGAGCCACTACGATTTAACAATAAAAAAAGGACAAATACAGTCCAGAACATACAAGATGACACATTTCCATTAGACAGGGAAACTCTCTGATTTTAAAGGCCTAATCAGAAATATGCTATATGATTTTGATCAACTGGAAAAATCAGTCCAGAATAGAATGGGTGTAGAGGATGGTTAATAGGGTCACCATTAGAATGAATAATTTGTTTCACGAGTGCAGAGTAAAAATGTTTAGCTTTGTGAGCCTAACAAAATGAAAGAAGAGGTTGTGCCTGCTGTCTTTAAAAATACCAGAGGAATAACATCTAGGGAGGAAGAAGAATCATGTGAGCAAATAGCTAGCATGAGCACAAGGACAAATAGGACATTGGTCAAGATAAAAAATGCAGACTTAAAAGTATGAAAATGTTTCCTAGCCTTTATAACAGAGAGGACAATAGCTTTCATGATTATGGACACACACAAAAAAATTACCTACCTTTGAGAGAGTATTTGAAAACTTTGTGATGGAATTACACAATGCAGTTAGAAACGTTTTGGTTTATTTCTGTTTTACAAGATGTGTCTAAAATTCCTTTTGAGAATTCATGAATTCTCTGAATAAAGGAATTCCTGAACTTTTTACTTCTACTTACATCCCCAGTACACAGTTAATAGACCGTAAAAATCTCACTAAGAAGAAAAAGAGTTTAAAAAACTATATACTCATAGTAGATTCAAGTGACTCACACCTGCAGTAAAAGAACATTGAGCATGGAAATGATATTATCATTTTTTTGAGAAACAAGAAAAAATTCTGCACACATGTAAGAGCTGCAGACAGTCAGCAAACTTGAAAACTGAGCCACTTATTTAATGTAGACATCTATTTTAGAAATCTTAAAATAAATGTCTAAAAATAGAACAATTAAACACAGATCTCACACAGAATAGTAAAAGGTGAAGACATAGGCGTATTTCTGTTACTTATTTTCCTACTATTTGGCCTTGTACTTAAGTTACAAGAGCTCAGTCTCCTATACTGTGTGATGGTCAAGACAGCAATACCCGTCACAGATAACAGTGAACTACTGATACTCAGATGAACATTTCTAATATAAAATCACATAAAAATGGAATCACCCTAATCAGTACACTACCATTCCTAAAAAAGAATCCCAGATTTACTCTACCTGAAACGGAATATAAAATGAAGGTATCCTTCATTTATGGTAACATCAGTAGTAGCACTAGTGGGTAACCTTGTGGCTCTGAATAAAAGACAAAATCCTTTCTTTACACTGTTGGATCGGCTAGCAACCCCTCCCCCCCCACCCCCCCCCCCCACAGGCTGCACCTATAGGTAGGGCCATAATACTTAACTCTGATATTGTGGTGACTTCAAAGAAAGCCTTTGAAACAACTCGAGTATCAGTTGAAATAAGTGATTCTGCAAAAGCCTCAGAAAACACAATGAATCTGCAGACAACCTCAAACATTATTGCTCCAGTAGCTACAATGTAAGAACAAGGATTAAGAAGCACATTTGTAAATGATTTACTGCTGATAATTTCTTAGTATACTTTCTGTGTATTCCAAAATTCCACATCAGCAATCTCATTTTAAAATTTCCAAGTTTTACCCAAGTTTTCACCTTTTATGATAATGTATCTTTTGTCCAAATGTTGACAACAGAAAAAACACTGTAAAGCACCACAAAAATCAATAATGAGGGAACATCATTATATCAATTGACTTTTATATAAGAAACACAACACAATTTTGTTATAAAGTTAATTATTAGTTTTTATATTTAATTTAGATTAAGTTTTTATTTTAAGGATCTTTTTAGATTTTTCAGACAGCGCTATATGACTGCTTCAATTCAGGGTTCCTTATTGCAAGTCAAGCAGAGTTCGCAATAGACTTGCCATAATGCAAAAAGTTATGCCAGCAAATGCATAAAATTGGTCTTCCTGGGAATGCAAGAGTTCTTAAGCATGGCTTATCAGTTTTCAATTGGAATTGAAAGGGTTTTTTTGGGGGAAGAACCTTGAAGTCTTAAAGTATTTTTGACACACCCCAAAATTCACACTGTAACTTTCCATTGTTTTCCTCTGGACTTATAGAGACTCACTGCAGCTTCATTTTTAAAAAGGATGGCTTCTGGCAGTGCGCTCTACAGGAAGATTCACCCTCTTAGGAGTTTGGTTCACTGGGGCCTTCAGGGATGCATTAGCTCCTAGAAATACTACATTTTCCTCTGAGCAGCCTGGGATGAAGGAGTATTTTTCCTTTTTATTTAGAAGCTCAGTTCATCTTCAGGCATTAAATATATGAGAACTTTCTGGAAAGATGATAAGCGTATTTGATTTTATTATTACATTGATGAGACTGTGGTTTTAATTGTTGCAGATCCACTCAGAGGATGGGATGGGCATATGTTAAATTGTTAGAATTTTTAAATATAGAGTCACAATAAATAATCTCATGAGCTGTCTAGGTGGAACATTCAGCTACATAATTACAAAGCTATCACCATGGATCTTAGGAAGGGCATCATAATTATACAGAATACCTAACTAACCAAATACCTTTTATAGCTCATTGATCACTGAATTCAATTATATATAAGTATTACCAGTTTAGAAGAAGGAATCATGTGAATTCTAGCTTCGGTATACTGGCATACATGAGCTTTTTTGCCATGACCACTTTTAATTTATTTTTTAAACTAGGTGAATTGTGTTAATGTAGGCCTCACAACAGTCTTACTTTCTGCATGGTCCATAGCTTAGTAATTAGCATACATAAGAAATGATTAGAAATGGGAACAAAGAGAATATTTCCCACTACTCAGACATAAAGTTTTAACAAAGATTTTTCTAAAGTTAAACAAACAAAATTTGATTAAAAGGAGAAAGGATATTATGGCTTATACACATAAGAGAAACCACTCTGTACTAAACAAAATTCATACGCATTTTAATAGAGTGCAGTACATACCATTACGGATCTTATGATTCTTCTAAAGTCTTAGATAATTTGTGTATATCCATTTATTGAATACGAATTGTTGTGGTTTAACCCTAGCCAGCAACTAAACACTACACAGCTGCTCACTCACTCCTCCCCCTCCGGTGGGATAGGGGAGAGAATTGGTAAAAGTGAGAAAACTCGTGGGTTGAAATAAAGACAGTTTAATAATTGAAATAAAGTAAAATAGTAGTAGGAGTAGTAATAATAATAATAATAATAATAATAATAATAATAATAATAATAGAATATACAAAGCAAGTGATGCACAATGTAATTGCTCACCACCTGCAGACCGATGCCCAGCCAGTCCCTGAGCAGCGATCGCTGCTCCCCAGCCCCCTCCCCCAGTTTATATACTGAGCATGACATCATATGGTATGGAATACCCTGGCCAGTTTGGGTCAGCTGTGCTGGCTATGCTCCCTCCCAGCTTCTTGTGCTCCTGGCAGGGCATGAGAAGCTGAAAAGTCCTTGAGTAGTGCAAGCACTACTTAATAACAACTAAAACATCAGTGTGTTATCAACATTCTTCACATATTTAAATCCAAAACACAATACCATACCACCTACTAGAAAGAAAATTAACTCCATCGCAGACAAAATCAGGAAAGAGTACACAGTGATGCAACCATTAGGTAATACAGTCATTCAAAATGACTGAATATTTCAACTATTTAATCATACTAGATAATAGGATTTTTAATTCCACTGATGTGGTATTCACACTTAGTTAAGCTAGACAAATATAAAGTTCATTTAGTAACATAAGTGGGAATGTACTGAAAAAGATTAATTCAGGAATTTTTAAGAAACTATTTTGATATAATTTTCCTGAGGCAAAGTGAGCTTCTACATTGCATAAAATGTACAGAAGTCCAGGTATTAAGTGTTTTTCTGGTGCTGCCTTTTCATAAAGATGACTGCAATGAAATGCTGACATTGCTGCTTGATGACTACTGAGACATTGCCCCTGTCTGATAATGAAGGAAAGCTGAAACTGCTAAAAATAATTTTAGCAATTTGGGTCTTTTAGGAAGTGAATTTAAAAGTTCCACACCATGAAATGAGTCAATATTCTGCAGATTTTGAATGACTTGGATATTATCCTCAGGAACAATCCCTATTGCCTATAGCCATTAAACAATTCAGACCCAGCATTATTCTTGCAAGCCATAACGTGGGCAAGGTACACATTTCTAGAAGCGCATGCAAGATCACTACATTCCTTTGCTTTGTTATATAGAGACAGTTAAGTATTTGAAAAAGAAAAGTGGTAAGATCACCTTTTCTTTAGTTCATGTATGCACAATCACACCTTCCTTCACTCTATTACAAGATACACAATAGTCACAATAGTCAAGAAAATACACTTCCTCGAGAGGAGCAAATATGATTTCTTCCCTCCTCCTGCTCCCAAACTCAGTTTTCCATTTTGAAAAACTGATATATTTTAGTCTCCACTTGCCAAAACAATAATCTGCTTCCTGAATTTCAGTCACTCAGTCAATTTGTTAGCTTCTACAGTACAGTCAGAAAGCATGTGTCGTAAGAAGGAATGTAAAAAAAGTGAGTTAAAGTGAACATAGTTACACTGGCAAAGAAGACGTTCTGAGTCACAGAAGTGTATTCACATTTGGATGAAAGTATCCAAGGTCTCCAGATCCTTGAGTTGCAAGGTGGTAAAGTGGACGTATATCAATGATCACAAGTGACATTTTAAGAGAATTCTTATAACTAAGATGTTGAGTATGAAGAAGACAAGACACTCCACTACTGCTAGTGCCTGTAGTTGTTAGCAGCTGCTGCTCCCCAAAACTCCCATGCAAAATCACGTACCCTGCTCCGTAAGTCTCGCACACATCTTCAGGATTCTGATGCACCCAGTGTGGACACAAAAGACAAAATATTGAGCTCAGTATGACAACAAAATGGTTAAAGTCCAGTTCTGGCCAAATGTCATGCTGAACACCTAGTTAGAGCAAAACCAAACATAGATTTGGTACGTATGTTTGTGTGTGAAATAAGAGACCATAGATATTAAAGTAAAGGGATTTATTCAAGGCTACATTTACATGAGCTAATTATCAACACTAGTGGGTTCAAATTTGTGCCACCATGGTGATGTAAGCCTTTGTTTCTGTCTTACTTTCTTGACAGCTGAACAGAAAAGGAATGGAAGAAAGGAGTCCATCTGGAAAGGAAATTGTCAATTCTTTAAGGGTAGTACCATTTTCCAAACCATTCTATTTTTGGGTTATATATAGAAAAAGGATATTGTCTGCTGAATAGTATATACCTTTTTTAAAGACACAATATAAGCTGTTCTTCTTGTAAGTAATATATTTGCAGATATGTTTTCACCAACAATCTAAACTAGAGTCACAAGGAAGCTTTGAAAATAAAACATGGCTTGATGCGTACATAAGCACATTGTATGTATAGTTCATGTGAAAATCTGTTGTGTCAGTCCTTTCGTTCAGCCAGAAAGCATTCAGAGCCAAACAGAACACTTTTACCTCCAGCTGAATCTGGAGGTACTCTCATTGTCTTCATCATAGATTACTAGTTTATCTGGACAGACTCCTTAGCCCAGAACACATCTGTTCTAACAAGCGCTTAGGGACAATCTATCTTGATTCATTCTACTAGGTTTTTCTAAGGGATTTGTCACAGAGTTATGTGAACATCAAAATTATTTGCTAGCATTATCCACAGCAAAATCCAATAACAACCACAATGGAAGTGAGGTCAGAGTGAACCTTCCATCAGACCATGTCTCCACCAGTCTAGTGATCACTTTATACAGCCCTGTTAGTTGAAGAAAGTTGGAAGAAACCAAACTCTGTTTTCTTAACGTTTCACAGATGCTAAGAAACCGCCTAGGCATGTGACCAAATTTTGCTTTGTTACTGCAAAAATAGTCAGTTTACATAGTCAATGTTAGGCATTTCATTTCTAAAAGCTGACTGAATTAAAATCTTAATCCTCTACTCAAATCAAATTTTGTAACTCAGCTGCTACGAAACAGTGATGATGTTCTCCTGATTAAGATTTTAAAATACTAACATACATTATCAGTTCTTGTCATCATGATGTCATGTGTCATCATGTTTCACTGTATGAAAACTCATAGTTTATATTGGGTGAAGATGGTTTCATATTTCTGGGGTGTTATGCACTGCATTGCTCTCACACAAGCGAGCACCTTTGAGTTGAGATGCCCAAGAAGGTCACTTGAGACTTCTTATATAGTGCGTGAGCCCAGCTGAGGTCTGAATGAACCACAGGAGGAGCATCCCCTCATTCCCATTCAGTGACACTTAAGAATGAAGATTCCTAATATCATATAGGTTTCTAATAAAATAGTTTCCTTTAAATACTCAGATAGGTGCTAACCTAGTTAAAGTTTGATGGGATGAAACTCATATAACAATAAATAAAGACTGAGAACTAAGAACTTACATCAGTCTTCTCTCCCCATTTCTTAGATCAAACAAAAGGGAATAACAATAATCTTAATTCTTCCAAATGCAAAGCTGCTTTCAGTTTGCAATGTACTACAGGAGCAGATGGGAAAGCATAGCCTTTTTGTTTTGTTAATGGCTTTTGAATTAATACAAGTTTTCAAGTATTAGTGCTGCAGGGCTGTATACTGAAAAAGCAACAGCAACATGTTCATTAAAAATAGCGGTCTATAAGCCATGAAGTGTTCGCTTTTAAAACCTTGTAAACTAGTTACATAGGCAGCAAATTTGCAATTTAATCCGTAGAAAATGAATTGTTTTACATTGTTATATGTAAGCATTCGCACCGTTTTGAATATTTTTGGTCTTCCCCTTTTGCTCTACTGATTTTCTAATCTTTTTCAATAAAGGTCAATTTTTCTGGCATCATTAGTATATTTAATGTATTCACAAATTTGTACCAAAGGCCTTTATTCTAAAGGGCTTCATTTTATCAGTGAGACACATCAACAGTGTGTATAATTCAGATTTTCTCAAGGGCTTCCACTGCCAAATTTGACTGTTGGGTTTTTGGGGTTTTTTCCAAGTATGTTATCATTCTTGCTGAATCACTACCAGTCTCCTATTAAACTGATATGCCCTTATGTTAGGCAGTAGCAGTGTTCATTTGCTAGCATAAAAACTTAGTATGTTCACCATTTCACTCTTTTGCTTCTGGACTCCCCATTTTTACTTTCCACATTAAATAGGATGAGAGTACTTTGCTGAATTCTGCACATGCATTTCTGGACTCTTACTACTGCTACTACCAGATGCTGAGATGAGTACCTAAGTGTATGAATTAATTATTTAGGAGCAAGGATCTGAAAGAAACGTGCTCAAGGAGGGGAAGGGAAAGAAAATCAATACAGAAAAAAATTGAGTCTCTCATGCCAACTGAAGGACTAACATCATGTACGAAATTAATAACTAACATTATTAGCTGAAAGACAGTGTACTTGAGAAAAACTGGCAGAGTCCCAAATTGTCTATCTCAGCAATGAGAAAGAGTTAGGTTTTTTTTATCACCAGGAATTCTGAGTCCTGGAAGCTCTATATATCTACCATGATACAAAAACACTGCTGCCAAGGGCACAGACTCTACCAAAAACTGTATTCCCATTTTTCTCTGACTATTGTCTAACATAAGGAAGAATTATTTTAATAGCAAGTATGAGGGCCTAGATAAAACTAGAAAAGACTAATTTAGCAAACTAACAAATGGATTTTGCTCCTACTTCCCCAACTACACCTAGACTTATTGTGTTTTGTTTCTTTCATACAGGACATATAATCTGAAAAGTCTTCTCTTGAAAACAACACTAAGTATATGTCTCAACTTTAACAAAATGAAATAACTTCAGTTAATGTCCTATTTTCTGCCATGCATAAACACACAAAAATAAAAATTGATTGGCCACTTTGTGCTCTTCTGCCATTCTAAATTTTGATATTCCCACATTTCTTCAATAGATCTACATTAAAAATGCAGTGACAAATACATTCATAATAAAACAAAACCATATTCACTAGTTATAAATATCTTACAGTCCATCTCTTAATTTTATCACCTTGTTGGAGCTCTTTGAGGGACACACTAAAAACATATTCTCTGTATAGTTTTGATATCCTCTAGCTTTTTAGATTTTTTATTTTTAATGTCTCTGTTCAGAAGCAATAAGCCAAAAATGATGCAGTCTGCATGTCTGAACAATAGCATTTTTTTGCTTTGTAACCTTGACATGGAGAATGCAAGATACTTGTACTTGCTAAGCCATGGTCTATTCAGCATCATTGTGTTAGCATTACTCACCAAGTGGAATTAAAAACTGCACTACAGTTACCATGACAACCGGCTGTTTCCCACATACAGCATCAGTTTGAATTTGTGCAGACCATTTCTAACAATGATTTAAGTCAACAAATTCAGTACTACCCTAAGGTAAAAATCTGGTTTAAGAACAAATAAATATTTTCAGTTTCATAATACTACTTAGCTCAATACATTAATTCCAGGTATGACTTGGGAGGTCTTCAGACAGCTGCAGTGACTTTTCTCAGAAATTAAAGGTGAATGGTAATCTTCTGGACAATATACAGTTGAGGACCACTGATATTCTTCACCCAATGAACATGTAAGAATCAATATTCAATAGGGAGTTGTATTATAAGCAATATTTTAAAATTTCTAGTCAATCATCATTGTAAAACTGACTCAATGTAGTAAGTGATGGAAGAAGAACACTGTACTCTTTTAGACAGATTTTACATTTTTTTGTTTTGATTTTATAGCCTTCTTTAAACTGTGCTGTTAAAAAGAAACAGCATATGATTTGTTATCTGTTGCATATGGAAAATAGAACATTCATAGAAGAGTTTGTGAGGAAAATGCATTAGAATATTTATTTAATCATTTTCTAAAATTTACATTTGAATGATGCTGTTGATTACCTTGGGTAGTATCGCTAACATCATCAGTGTATGCTCACTTACACTTCTTATTAGAAAATAAAGTGTAATCCAAGAGTATCAGCCAGCAATTCTCCACGGGGAAAATAATCTGAAACTTGGAATATAATTTCTGGATTGGGGAATTCTAAAATAAGTTCCTTTTCTAGCAAACTTGCAGGTTTTTAGTTTGTTTTGGTTTTGTTTTTAATAATCAATTTAAATGCAAAGAGAAGGCCCAGTTGCTTTTGAAACAGGTGAACTATAAAGGAGAGAGGGAACAGGACTATATCAAATTTATATCGTATTTACAATGTCTGGTGAAACATCACACAACTGCATACTAGTCAGCAGTATGAAGTAGCCACCTGGCAGTTTTCAGATCCTTTTGATCACGAAGCATGCTTTCAGTAGAGCGCGGTCAGTTTTGATTGTCATTGCATAAACACATAATGCCAATGATGGCCAGGACTGCTCGCAGAACAGTAGGATGTATTGTTATGAGGAGAGGGAAAACAAGAACCTCCACAACAACATAAAAAACACATATCAGTTGTGCATTTGTGTATCGAGTCGGGGGGGGAGGGAAAGTAAATGCTGAAAAAAAGATGGTTAAGGTATTAAAAATGTAATGCATGGTCAAACTAAAGGTAATAAAGTAATAACACTATTTTTTATGTAAGAAAGTATAAAAAAATTCAAAGACAGAAAACTTAAATAGTGTCTATATTTACTAAAGAAACTGCTAATGTTACATACTGAAGTATGTACTTATTAATGATACATCTTACACTCATTCATTTTTCTGGAAGCAAGTGCCACAACTAAACATTACTGCAGATTTCCCATTTAGTATATGGTACAGCACTTGTTGCATCACAGAAGTTAAAAACATGTCAGAAAAGAAAACTGGACAAATAAGTGTAATGCATTTAAAATTAAAACATTCAGGGGCTGTAAGGAATCTGATGCTATTGTAAGAAGTTTTAAACTGTGATTGAGAGTTATTGAAACCTAACCCTGAGAAAAATACCTAATAATAAAAAGTTTTAGTTTGAATATAATGCTTTCAGTTTTAAATAATTTCATTTATGTGGGAATGCTGGTCAGAGGATAAAGCCAGAAAAATAAGTATAATCATAGAATCATATTGTCCTGGTTCCGGCTGGGACAGAGTTAACTTTCTTCCCAGTAGCTTGCGGGGTGTGCTGTGTTGTGGGTTTGGTATGAAAGGAGCGTTGATGGCCCATTGATGCTTTTGGTTGTTGCTGGGTGGTGCTTGCACTGGGGGGGGGGGGTGGGGGGGACCACAGCCGGGGTGGTGGACCCAGCTGGCCAATGGGATATTCTATACCATGTGACATCATGCTCAGTATAAAAACCAGGTGTGTGGGGGGGGCTCGGCCCCCGTTCGGGACACGCGGTTGGCAGTCGGTGAGCGGTTGCATTGTGCATCGCCTGCTTTGTATATTCTGTTATTGTTGTTGTTCTCATTGTTATTATTACTGTTCTATTTCGTTTTCTTTCAGTTATTAAACTGTTTTTATCTCAACCCGGGAGCTTTCCTACTTGTGCTCTCCCGATTCTCTCCCGCATCCCACCAGAGAGGGGGTGAGCGAGCGGCTGTGTGGGGTTTATTTGCTGGCTGGGGTTAAACCATGACACCTATCTAAAAGATTGAGGAAGGAAGTAGCACAGAAATGCAGTCAGTCCTGGATCACTGTGGACACATTTGTTATCAGTGACAGGCAATGTGAAATCAAGCACAAACTGAAATCAAACTCTCTAAGGTTACACTAAACTGAACTGACAGGAACACTACATGCAAGAAAGAAAAAGAAATGGATTTCTGTATCACACTTTGATCTTTAACAATGGGAGTGCATAATGTTTAAACGTAAAAACAGAATTCAAGGCAGAGAAGAGGTAGAAATCAAGAGAAGGAATAAAATATAACCTGGGGCTCCAAATCCACAAACCCAGACAGGAACAAATTTTTTGCCAGCAAAAAGGCTGCACAGTCAAAGGTAAATGACAATGGGAAAACATACATGATCATTACTGGAATTTAACAGATCTGTAACAATCCATTAACTCCTAGATTGAGCTGTAATGTAATATTGTCAAATAAAATACAAATTTTTTACAAATTTCTTCTTCCCCTCTGTGACTCTGGTCTTTCGTGGTTCTCTTCCTCTTAAGAGTAATTGATATCTGTCTTCTCCTAAACCTCAAAACTAGCTAAAACGGAGCCCTTGCTCTTCCCTACACCATAACCCTCTTCTTTTTCTCCTTCTTTCTAAAAATGTGGATAGCTCTGCAATCCCCACAATCATTTCAACCTCCACATGCAACAACTAGAACTTCTATAGACTCATCATTATGGCTTATAACAGGTAACCTCATTCAAGTTGTCTCATTCAAGGACAACTAACTGAACTGGAATTGAATGGCTTTTCCAAATCAAAGGAAGTCAATAAACCTAAACTGAGGTGGAAAGCTTCATCTCTAGACATTAATCTCTACTAGCAAATCTCCTGAAATAGATCTCAATTAGGCAATTAAAACCTATTGAAAAAGACAGTAGGAGGAAGAAACGGGGAGAAATAGGAAATGAGCAACATGTGGCTCCCCAAATGATATAGGCACAGCTGATCTGATCTGCCTGTGAGAATGGTTTTATTAGAATAATGGCATTCTGACACAAAATCTTGTACCCTGCATATTCAGGTGACAAATACAATACTAGCTTGTTTAAGAAAACTGCCTTACCAAGCTCTTGTTTAAGCTCTCATTTCAGAACAAATTCAGCCCACTTTTGTGGGGCCCTAAAGTTAAGCAAATGTGCTGTAACTGCTACATTTAGGTTTAGATGAAAGCACTCAGATGGTGGAAGGGAAAGCAGGCTTGCCACTCTCCAGAGGTAACATCATGGTCTGGCTTTAAGATATATGCAGGATAGCATTTGAAAATGCCAGGTTAAAAGCTGGAGCAAAACTCCCGAAACAGCTTCACTCCGTTACTCCTGATTTAGACCTGCAAAAAGCAAGAAAAAAGTCTCCCTTTTCCCCAGAATACATAATTCAATAAGAAGGAAATAACATTAGTTTATTTGAATGATAAGGAGCGGAAAGCTAACGCTTGACACGTCAGGACTTTTTTGCCTTGTAGGAAAGTTCTAGATTTGTTTCTGAGGCCCAAACACACTCCAGCAACTCCTGCTAACCCAAAAGCTGAAGTCTTGCAATGACTTGAGTTTTTGTCTTCACTCTATTTCCACTACTATTGTTATGGCAGTTTCAGCAAGCAGAGATTTGAATAATCCTCTTTTGTCTACAGAGGCTGGCATTTCTTCTCCAAATATAAATATTCTAACAAAAAGAAATTGCTATTTTCATTGCTGATTAACTGCTGAAGGTAGACAGAGCACCTCAATTCTACTGTCAGTCTCATGGTCCTTAAAAACACTAACGCTTTTCAATGTTTTAAAGTATGTATTTATTTGGTCACATTTTAATCTAATCCTGAAATATATTTTCATATGAAGCAAGGGAATGGTAATAATTTAAAAATGCACATTTTGAAAGAAGTTGTGTTGTCTGGCTAGTTAGTGGATTGAATCAACGAACTGAGTAAAATAAAAATGTTTATTTTATTCTGACCCTCAAACTTCTTCTCAGATACACATAAAGGAATTGATACAATTTCAATCGGCACCTCGACTCCACTTCCACAGTGAAAATAACATTTTCTGTTATGGCAATAATAAAATAGGATATTTTAAGACTTGGCTGACTGAAGCAATTAAGCCAATTCAAACTTTGTGTTTTAGATAGGTGAGTACATAATGAACTGAGAGTTCCTGAGAGATGTCCATAATTATCTAAGGTGAAGAGAAGTGGACAGTAAAATTGAGTCTGCAGGCAAGAATTGTTGCATGTACTAATTTGACCATCTAAAGCAAAACTTTTACATTTATTATCTTTGCGCATGTCACACATGGTTTAGAACAGAACGTTATAAAGGGTTTTAAAAAGTGTCATTTTTTTTTTCTTTTCTTTTCTACTTAGGCTTCTATATCCTTTTTTCATTCATGATTTTAAGAAGAGGTATCAGAATTTGTCCCCTTTTCAAAAGCTTAATCAGTCTTTACAATCTAATATTGTACACAGTGCTCTTCTGCTACTTAACACACTAGTAATTCTGTTGGCTATGGTTAACATAAAAACTCCACCATGATGTAACACACTTGTTTCAGTGCAGCTCAGAGACACTTGCCTGGAGCAAGTGCTATCATTTGCTATCATGCAGTGATCTCCAAATAAAGGTGCTGCAACAAATGAGGATGAATGAGGAATTCCATCCATCGCTCATTTTTCTCAAATATATTTTCTCTTTTTCTTCCTCTGAAATAATGTCAGACATATCTGCAATACTATAGCTGTGTACTCAGGTTTTAATTCTGAAGCACTAAAAAGCATAAATATCTAAGACCGTTACTTTGTATGAAAGAAGGAGAGAAAGTCTTAAACCAATGAAAACATATTTTATGAAATCTAGGGTCTGATTATCCAATGGGGCAAGCACCCACTACCGTTGCACTTCTGCAATGACGCTTTGCAAATCAAACATCTATCTACTGGGCAACAAACTAATATTTTAGACTTTTAAGGCTGCATGATGATGTTCAGGCCTACAGAATTTACAAATTACATGTGCTTCTCATGAATGGAATTACTATATTATTCTGAGTTGTTTAATTATATTTCTTGAAAAACATTAATCTCTTTACATTCTTAAGTATATACATGAATAATATGATTATATTTTTACTTAGATTGATTTCCATAATCATATTTGATAAGTGTATAAGTAAAATTTATACTAATACTTATAATTCCATGGTGCTTATTATAATAATTTTGACAGCTGCAATAAACTTTATGCTTTCTTTTCAGACAATATGGCTTCCTTTAAACAATTCAATGAATAAAACAATTGGTTATGAAGCTAACACAGCATTATTTAACAATAGACTTCTTCACCTGAAATTAAAAAAAAAAGTTATATATAAAGCCCTACTCTATCTCTTTAAAATGCATATAGGTGAACATTTGTATAAAATAGCATGCTAAGTATATAATTGAAAGTTAAACAATAGAAAACCTAGAAAGAGCCATTTTATAAATTGTAAAATAGTTTCTTAGAATAGCTGAAAAAGTACTTTTTCATACACTCAATTTAAAAAAGCGACAGAGAAAGATCCTGTATATACAAGGCATGTGCAATATACATTTTGCAGTAACTTGATACCCTGCTGAAAATGTATCAAAAGCTTCAGTCAAATAATCTAGCTGGATTTGCACCAAGCAAAAGCTTCAGCTAGATGTAACTCTGGTAGAGTCTAATTCACAAAAAACCTTAATTCTGCAGTTTGTTGTATAGCATACACCCTTTCTGTTGGGTGTGAAGGAGAGTTAGCAATTTCACACTCTGAACATTAATTATCACTTGCCTGTATATACCTTGTGGAAACAAAATCATCTAACAAAACGAACAGAATGCATGCAAGTTAATATCTGCCCATTGTTTTAAAGAAAGAGAAAACATGTGCTGTTCACTCAGGAAATACTGATAAATGGCACCTATGTAATATTAACAATTCAAGAAAGAATGCAGCAGATCATCAGCCACTCAAATCTACACTGCTATGCTAATTTACAGCAGTTAAGGATTTGCTGCAGTCTCTTTTCTGCTTCTCAGTGAACATACAGGAGTTTGTAAAAATATTGCATGATTTCAAATCCAGACTCTGTATTTTCTCTTGCTGTAATTTTCAGCAACAAGTAGGATCGCTTATTCTAAACATTGAGGGTCTTTCCTGCTTAATCAATGAGCAACTTCCACTGTTATTGAAAGAGGCAGGAGCACTGAGTGTAGGCTAAAGTTTGTGTAAGATAGAATCATTTATTGAAAAAAAAATTTCTTTACTTTGGCAAAACAGTGATGGAGAGGATGGCTACATGGATTATGACAGGCTAGAGAATAGATTTATTATATATGTTTCAATCCAGAAGAACCTCCAGTGTGCATCCTTTTGCTCACATGGTAAATGACCAATTGATTTTTTCATCTCTATTCAGCAGTAAATAACCTCACGCACACTGCAAGGCAAGGCAGACATCCAGAAAGTCACGGTTTTGTGCAGATGTTTGTGTTTACCTCATAGTAATCAGCTGTCAGAGTTGAGCACCATGAGCAGTTGAAACAAATCAGGAATGCAGGCTTCCTCTCAATACTGCAATGGGGTACAAAATGTCTCTGATGTGAAATAAACTTGCCTTTGAAATTGTTTTTCCACAGATCTAAAAAGGTTGTCATTTTCATGTAGATACCTTTTATCGTATTTGATATACGCATTGGCTCTGCTAACCTCTATACTGTCATTACATCAATTCATTGCAGATCACACCAATGTATGTCCAGTATTACAGAGATTCAGGCCCTTTTGTAAGCTCCTAAGCCCCCCATCCTTTAGCTCCCACAAGCTAAACAACTGAAATTCATTTAAAAAAACCCCACACACTGAATTTAAGTGGAAAATTCAAAACCACAATTTTAAAGTCCTTTCTAGAAACCTATGATCCAGATGACAAACTATAAAGTTTACTAGCTCTTTAACAATAGACCAATTAAAAGGGAAAACTGCTCCTAGGCTTATATATTGTCTCACAATGTTCTGATTTTCTGAAAACATGGATCAAAGGATCACCATTCTCATAGGAATACACAATATTGAAGCTCAAAATTATGGGGTAGATGTCAGAAGAATTTTGCTCACTGCTTTGTTAGAGTATTTAAGGTGTTGCATGGAGGATTATATGACAAGAGATAAAAGAGGGGGATTATCTCGATGGAAACACTATGGTCTACTTCATTGGTAATGTATAGCTGTGGTGGTGCATTCATACCCCCCTTCTTCCCTGGGCCACTTGTTGATCTGGGCCGCCTGTTGATCTCCGAAATTTCCATGAAACCTCGGCCTTGGTGTATTGAGTCTGGCAGTTGAGCGCTCCTTGACTGTATCAGAAACTCTGCACAGCTGAGGCTGGGAACATACTCCTACTGTCTGGCCCGGGTGTCCAGCAGAACAACACCGAAACCTTGAGAATTCTTTAGTAATTACCACCTGGGACTGTGGCCAGGATGGAAATTTACGGATGACTAAAGCCAACCATCTTGCGAACCTATAAATGGTGGTCCTGAGTGAGGCCCTTTGAGCTCTCCTGGACCGCAGCAGCTGCACCCAGCATCTCCCTCTGAGTGGGACGCCTCTCAGAGCTTGCGATCTTTCAGGCCTGCGATATTCGGAGGACCACTGGGTCCTGGGTGAGTCCCTTTCGAAGCTCAACCCTTCACCCGTTGAGAGGGAATGCCTAGACATTCGACGTGAATATTTCTTCACTGAAATCGAGGGGAATTTTTAACAGGTATACCTTCTGTATATTTTTATATATATATATGTTTCTCTGTGTGTGTGAACTAATAGTAAGCATAATCTGTAATTAAGTTGTGATGGTAGTAGACTTACTAACCTATTTTGCGAATATTGAATAGTTAATGATTAGGCGTTACTAAAGTTTGTTAATGATTAGTTGATAACTAAGTGTTGCTAAATTGTGAATGAAACCTAGACTGTCCCTGAAATATAAACCCTTAGATGATTTTCCCTTGTATGTTTCACCCATGTAATAAGTAATAGAGTGAACCTTGCCATCGAATTCTATTAGGTTGCACCTTTATAAATCTCTATTAAAATCACTTTCTGCTAATTTCTTTGACGGTGATTCTTTAAGCGGCCTCTAAACCACTCACTCGCGACAATAGCTCAGAAATGAACTTTCCAAATATTACAAGTCCAGTAATATAATGATTTGAAACTAGTGCCTACATAACCAAATGGAACTATAAAATGGTTCACACAAATTGCCTGAGAGATTTTACCAGCCATAACCACCACAGAGGTGACTAAACCTTTAATTGTTTGGCCCTACAGTGCATAAAGTCCCCAAAGTTCCTTTCACTATCCTATCTGTGTCAAGAATTAGAAGTAAACTGTCATAGCATAGTTTTTGACAGATGACTTAGTTTTACACATTTAGTACAGTCTTAGTAACTGACTAGCTAATTTCAGCTTTAAATTATGAGTATTTGAAATGAAATTCCATTCAAAAAAAAAAAAAAAAAAAAAGGACTATGCTAAAATGGCATTGTTTTAATCAACAGCTTGACTCTTAATCATGTTTATTCAGGATGCAATTTCTCAGTTTGGTGCCAAGGCATTACTTCTGACTTTTTGTTTTCATCAGCCCAGATATAACACAGCAAAAGACAGAGCAAACTGGCTTCTGCTTCCCCTTGTGCGTCACCAGACTTGTACAGTAGTATCCAATCATTTGAAATTACAAAAAACCCATTTAAGACAGGAGTGTCAGTAGTGGCCTAATCTGTACTGTTAAAAAAAATTAGGTTTTGATTTTAATATACAAACTCATACTTTAAAGTACTTCACAACTGGTAATGGCTTAGTCCAGAAAAAAGTTTAATCATTGGTACAGATTCAAAGTGCTGTACAAGAACATATTAACCGGTGCTTATTTTTATAAGGAAAAGTTAACATATCTGAAGATTGGGATGAGTTAAAACAACAGAACTGGAAAAAGGACAACCAGAAGACAGAAGCCAGACTAGGCAAAGTTCATAGAGAAAATGAGAGCGAGGAATAGAGAAAGTATATTCAATTACATTCTTTTGCTGAATTAATTTTGATCTTATCCCCCATATCTCCTCCATCTGTCTGCTGCACTCAGTGATAGGTTCTATAACTG
Organism: Calonectris borealis; assembly: GCF_964195595.1. NCBI lineage: Eukaryota > Metazoa > Chordata > Aves > Procellariiformes > Procellariidae > Calonectris > Calonectris borealis. The sequence goes on from NC_134318.1 coordinate 27,516,837, forward strand.
ATATACTGCATACTGTTTTTATAGCTGCCAGCAAAGATGGTGATTATAGTGTGCACAATTATCTTAAATCTCAAATCCAAGATTTAGCATGACTAAATTTTACTTTAAAGTTAACTACATTATTCTCTTTCTTTTTAACTACATCAAACATTTTTACAGGTCTGCAGTTTAAGGATAATGTTACTTTGGCATAAAGAACATGACAACTATTTTTCTTGTCTTGTATTTGTGTGGTGCATTTAAGGTCTAACGAATTTATATAATGATAGATCTTACTAAAAGAAACATAGAAGAAGAAATCCTAGCTACACTGAAGCACACACAAATTTTACTTTGACTAGTATTTCATCCATTCTTCTTCTGTTTCTCAAGGTTTAAGAATACTGTTGCATAGTTAGCTTTCTTCTAATCTGGGTTCAAAACCAGATACTTCATGTTTCAAATCTTAGTCATCAGTGAGAAACATGTCTTTATTGTGTTCAATGATAATTTGGTATGAAGGTATTGGGAAATCATTCCTTTGTATGTAAAATAAAAATATTTTTTCTGAAGATGTCTGAATGCCTCTGTCTTTATTGAGGGTCTGAGGAAAGGTAAACTTGAGCTCTCTCCACCTTAACACTGTTTCAATCTCTTGAGCTATTTATTATAGACTACATATGGGTTTTAGGTCTGATATGCACATGAAAAAACACAGGGTTTTATAGCAGTTACAAATAAGTAGACTGTGCCTTGGGGAAAATTATCCTGCTTGTACAACTGAAAATTTTCTTTTCAAATTAACAGTTTACAGTGTTCCCTTTATAGGAATTTACAAGGAATTAAAAAAAAAGTTATGAAACACACAACATTCAAGAACAAGAAAACAATGGCAGGGTGAAAAATCATGTTCAAATCTTCCATCAAACCTAGTAATTAGGCCCATGAAATAAGTATGGCATTTCTTAAGAAAAATCAGAATGCTGACACAAAGTTAATAGTAGAAATCTTCACAAAGGAAGATATTTTCTATTACACATCTCTTCGGTACTTAGTATCCAAGGATTCTTAATTATACTGAAGCATAGTTAGAATGGGTATTTGGAGAAGTTCAATTGTAAATATTTTAACTGGAAAATTTTGGACAAAAATGAAACTCTGAAATGTTTTCTCCTTTGAGAAGGCCTTGTTTATGAGAAAATCTAAATTGATGGGCAATCCACACCCACATGTTTTTCTGGTACCTAAAAATTCAAAAAACTCTGTTAAAACAAATTCTATTTAAGGCCCACATGAGTTCTTTGTGAGCTGCAGTTTGACTTTGCATCAGTTTGCCCATCGCATTTACATCATTCCAAATTAGTGGGCATACATGGAATTCAAATATTTGCAGATGCAATTTAGACCTATATTTATACTATGATTTTGAATTTATCCAATAGGCTGTATGAAGTAACCAGTAATTGTGTTGGCAACTGGCACTTTCTAGGGTACTAAGTTGACTACGTCTGGGTCAGAAAGAATCATCTATGTGGCTTAATTAGGTTTTTCTGTATGTGATATTCTTTTCACATGAGTTGCTTTCTTGGAAATTACAAAATGAAAACTGGGTGCCATCAAACATTTAATGTTTCTATTAATTTTGCTGTTATTTACATGATGTTTTTTATTTTTGGTATAGTTTCTATGTATATTATCTATTTGAACTGGTACTTACATGTATAATCAGTCTATGCACACTTTGTCATTTTCATGAAGCATTCATAATTAAAGTACTCCTCAATTGTCTAAGAAATAACGGTTATAGCATCTACATCTAATTTTAATTAGGCAGGGTACTAGATAGTCTGCTATGTGCTTTACCAGTTATCCTCTGGCTATGCTCATCTTAAGATGGAGGATCTGATTTCTGATTGAATCTCCATACCATATCGTAAAAATCAGAAAACTGAGAGGACAAGAAATAAAGACAATCAGACTCCAAAGTTTTCAAACTTAGTGCTGTCAGCATGATACTACATAACTGGTGAGCATTAAAACACCTGGGACAATTAGGAGATGTGATACTGAGCAATTCCTAATAAACTCAAGCAGACCTGCAAACACCTAGCATTTAAAAAGACCAAGAACATGCTGTATGTAGTCTTGCTTATGGTGAGTTCCGGAAGTATCTTGAGTGTGATACTCCCTCACAGAAGTCCAAACAAAACCATATGACATGTTTAAGTATAAATAGCAGTAGTAAAGAAATCTGAGGATAGAAAGGTTAGTTCACAAAACAGAGTTGCATGTCAGAGAAGTACTGGCATGCACCCAGTAATACCATAATTCCTGGTCCTGACAATGCTTCAGTCAATCACTACATAAAACAAACAAGACAATTAATTGCAGGTAGCTGGTACACAATGTGAGTAAACCAGCCTAAAGCTATCTGTCTGTCATATTGACAGCAAAAGTCTTAATCCAATGTATGAACTGCATTAACAGGCATTTGCAGACCTTGTGATACATCCTTCCTCATTGGTAGTATGGGCAGGTGCAGTAAGTGATGGAACTGATACAGTCTTGGACATTTACGAGGCAACACCAATAGAAGATGCAAGATGGTACGGGAAAGGTTTAATGTAAACTTTCACTTTGGGAATGCAGGTGCAAGTCACAAGAAACAAAAGCAGAGACAAATGTTGTATAGGAAGTCGAGGCTCATTAAGCCAAAGGATGGCGAGAAAAAGGGATTGCAGAGTTAAGCCATGCAAAAAAACTTTTTGAACCACAGCTGAGTACCTCTGCTTCCACTTAACTGAAGAACACTGGTATAAATTAAACTTCTCAAATCATCTCAAGAAGAGGCAGACGTAAGAGCTATTTGACATAAAACCTTTGCCTTGAATGTTGAGTATAAAACAGATATAATCACTTCTGAAGACACTGATGTCTTTGCACTTTGCCTTAAGTTCAGTAATGACATATCTTGGTGAGAATATCAGATAGTTAGATAAATACAGACTAAAGAGGCAGTGATATGGAAGCATACACACTTGAGATGATATGTCATTGAGCACTGACTGCTCTGCACAGCTCTGGCATTCAACATTGTTAGTACTTTTGCATGTGAGAGAAAGCTGCAGGCCTTAAAAGTTATGCAGGAGAAGTAGTAATGTCAAAATTTTCCAAGCTTAAGCAAAGATGGAGTCTTTCACACTTTGAAAAAATTCACATGCCATATGTATATATATCTCCTTAGAAGACCAATAATTGATTTAAAAAAAAATTTTTTTTCTAGCTTATCTGTGCCAAAAAATGTGGCTCTGACTTCAGTCAGCATTTGTTAAGCAGGGACCAACTACTCCAATATGCACTGTGTGCAAGGTATCGAGCAGGATGAATTCAAGATGAACTCACTCTACTGGATTCAAAAGTTAAAAAGAATAAAAAGCTAAAAAGAATTTGGCATTTTGTAGATAATTAGATCACCAGTACCCAAACCTGTCTTGAAGCATATGAAGGCTAGTTATGCTCATTCCTGAGAAGCCAAAAGGTATGTATTTAAAATGGACTTAAGTGCATAGACCTGATAATAATAGTGCTGATTGTTTAATATTTATGTGTTGCATTACAAGTGCCGTAAAACATCACTAGCATACTTCCATCAAGGAAAATATTATCTTATTTGCTTGTGGTACATTTAAACAATGAATATAATTGTTAGTTCCTTGTTTGTACTTCAGATCTCATTTTGAGGAATAAATATTTAAAGTTTACATAATTTAATACAAAATAAATTTATCACCAAATTAAAGAATGTTGTCATTACAAACATAATTACCAACACTCAGCCATCATTCAGCAAAGTTTATCAGAGCTAAACAAAGTCAGTAAATATAAATGTTTTCAAAAAGATTTTTCCACCCTACACAGTACCAATAATTGAAATTTCTGATATGGCTTATTAGCTACTAGTAACAGTAAGCTTGCATCCAGAGGAATTAGAGTAAAACAACCTTTTTTATCTGATAAGTGGTTGGCAGATAAAAACCTAATTATACATACCAACATGTCTTTCTTTTCGTGCAACATGATTCTGTGAAAGAGCTTGGTATATAAATTGCACTGGCTTTCAACATACTCCAGTAGCATTTCAGACACCATTTTAGTCAACTGATGAGTTGTAACTTATGCAAACCGACTGTAGATATTTTTCTTCTGCTATTTGGATCATTATGATATTCATAATAATATAGATATTTATTATCTTTATAATGAAAGGGTCTAAAGCAGAAGTAATACATATAATAAATACAAATATTGAATAAAAGGAAAATAAGCCTTAGTTGGGTGTTTTTTTCTGAATTTATGCATAAGATGAGAGGTATTCTATTAGTTTTTGTTTATCAAAGCATTACTTTTTTGGGCATGATGGCAAGTAACAGCTTTTATGACTGGCATGGCATGGCATGGCATGGGACATCTAAAAAAATCCAAACACCTTAAGAATAGGGCTTTAACTGAAGAAAAGAAGCATGCTACCAAGAATAAAATTCAAATGAATCATATAACCAGTTTGACCCATCATGCAGAGCCAACGTAAAGAATAAAGGAAAGATAGAGGGAACACGATAGATACGTGTTTTCCTTTGGATGTATTCCAGACTTGAACAATGTTTTGAACTGATTAAAAGGGTTTTAATTTAGAACTGCAAGCTACCTTAGACTTACATATGATATAGTTTTGGACAATACGTGATCTGTGTGAAAGAAAATTACCTCAGTTTAATGTTGATTGTAACACACCTTTCTCAGCAACGCAGTGAAACCCAGTAATGCACTGAAACTCAGTAAAAGGTGAGAAGACATAGCTATAAATACAGAAAGATGGATAGAGGAATTCCTTCCTGACTATTTCATGAAATCACAAACTAGTTTTTCCAAATGAATCCTCAAGATTTTGACAACAGCACACCCTGGGAATATACCAAGTCAGATATTCTGGAAGCTCATGTGCTTCATAGCAAAGAATATGGTTTTTGCCAAGTTGTTTGCATATTATGCTCAATTTTTGCATGGTTAGGTTGGTGCACCCAGTTACTCCCACAGAAGCAGTAAAAACACATGTAGTAATTCACCTTATTAGAAGAAGCTGTATTCATATACTACAGATAATGTCATAATTGCAGAATTATGCTCTTTAAAAATGTAAATAGAGAATAGAAATGACAGGTGAAACTAAGTGATTTGCTTAGCTAGCAACACTGAACTTCATTTTTTAACAAAGGGAAGGTGACCGATCAGAATATAAATTTCAAACTGCAGATTTTGCTATGCTTGCTTCACTAGTGGGAAACAAAACCAGTTAAGTTTTGGATGTTTTATTTGCTGGATATTTTGGTATTTCAAAAATTCTTTTGATGCTCTGTTATGAGAGTTATATTTTCTTCCTTCCTTAAGGATCACCAAAACTAAACAGTGGCCTAAGCAGCTATGAATGGTACAAAGACAATAAAGATTCAGGACAAGATGAAGAAAAAGCACTGATGAAATGGTCACTCACGTGAGGACAAATGTACAGTTCAAATGTGGAGCCACCAAAGATTATATATTTGTGAAGAGCCAGAAAACCAATCTACATATAGATCTTTATAGTAATGGTTTTGGTTCTACTCCAAATCTGCAGTACTCTCAATAAATAGCTGTTAAAGAAATACATGAATCACTTCATGATGAAATCTCCCCAACGATTCTGAAAGCATAGAGAGAGAATAACATTGGTTTTACAAAACACAGGATAAGGAAATCTGCACTTAATACCAGAAATCTCTTGATCCTTCAAGCAGAAATATCCCCCAAATATGTTGTCTTGATGTTCAAGACATAAAAGCACAGGTTTAGAAAAAGAAAAAAAATAATCCTAAAGATCAGGGAAGACTACAAGCTCTGCTCAGGATTCAGACTGAGCAGGATGTACACACTCTAATGTATGAATATCCAGGAAAATTCTCGAGTGACTATAAAATAATAATAATAGCATTCTGAGTGAGGTGTATATTCTTTCAATTCACACTTCTTTTTACAGGAGAGAATTTGCAGTCTCATATTTAACTAAAGTAATGTGAAGTAATTCACACCCCTATATCTTGCTATCTAAAGATAACCACTGGCAACAGTATTTATGCAAAAGAAAAAAAAATCAGCCAATTTTAGCCCAGGACTAACTTAATTTAATGCAGTTCATATACTCTGGGAACAAGCGTAGCACAAATACAGACAGAAAACATTTCCACATCTGACAAAAAAGTGATCAAATAGGAGTGCAAAATTTCTATTACAGAACTTTTACATGCCTAATACAACAGTTTGCCTTGAAATCTTGCACTTGTCAGAGAGCATAAGTTCATGTCATTATTTGGTTTACTGTAGTTATTCTTACAGTAAAGAGAAGGAAGTTCGTGTTGTATATTCTGAAGTTAAATTATTTACATAGTTTTACAGAGTTTTGCAAGATTGGCAAGCACGACCTTGTAAATTGCTTTATATAAACATTTACGTGTCATGAACTCATGGATTTGTCCAGCTTCTGAATGAATTAATTTGCAACCAAATGCAACAAGAACTGAACACTCTACTAAACTTCAGCAAAACAAAAACCTATTGTTAATAAAAAGAACACTTTCCATCCCTATAGTGTATTCTATTAAAACATTTGAAAGTGCTTCATTAACATTTTACATAATTAATTATGTAATTATCCCTTAATTGCTGAGGTTGTAGAACTGAGTCTCAAAGAATTCAGGTGATTTAAGCATCATCATGCAGAAAATGGCATGCAGGCAAAAATACAAGCCAGCCCGCCTGTGTGTTAGTCTGAAGCCTTACCCAAAAGACCACATTTGTATTTATCTTGTGCCTTGTGTTAAACTAAACAGTTGAGGTACTAAAAACTATCTAGCCATAAAGCTCTCTACAGGTACCATTAGTACTGCTTTACTATTGCTCCCTATCTTTTCCATGTCCAGCCCCTTATTCATCTTTGCGCCCTTTGCTGACTCAGTATGTCAATGTTCTTGTACTGGAGAGCCAAGGCCCGGACACAGCACTCCAGCTGTGTTCTTACCAGTGCTGAGTAGATCATATGATGCAACCAGACTGCAGTATCCAGCTGGGGCATTCGTGATTTCTCATACAGTCTAGTGATCCTAGTCCTAAAAATACTTCTACAAGCCTCCTTAGGGAGATGGTCGACTAGACAATGGAAAATTTAAGAGGCAAATGCAACTAATGCTAAAAAAAGCAATAGTATTCAAGCACCAAACTTCATACCATTTTCACAGAAAAGCACTGGAATGGGCCCGAGGGCTGTTTCTACTTGAAAGGCTGTAGACAAAACAGTAAAACTCCTACTCTTTTGGTTAAATTGTCATAGTAGAACCACAGGATTTAGTGATATTTCTGCAACTGATCTTTTAAATGATGAATGTAGATCAAAGACCATCTTCAGTCCCCATACTCTGGTAGCTTGGAATGAATCTGCAATAACTATCAAATATGCACTCATATCTGGAGAGAAATGGATGATTATGGATATATCGTACATAGGTTTTCACTCAGCTCCAGAAGTTTGAGAACATATCCCCTCATATCTCTTTGCTGTTCATCAATGTCTACCCACTATTCAGTGCTATTTGTTAAGGTGTTGCTTAAACAAGAATGTTAGAATGTTATGAAATGACAGTTGTACAATTAAAAAAATTACATATTAAATGCAGTAGAAAGAAACATCGGAATTTTTTAATAGATATTTTAAATATATAGATATTTGGTGAATGCTGACATACTTTTTCATAATTAGAATGATAGAATCATAGAATCATTAAGGTTGGAAAAGACCTCTAAGATCATCGAGTCCAATCATCAACTCAACAGCACCATGACCACTAAACCATGTCCCTAAGGGCCTCATCTGCACGTCTTTAAAATACTTCCAGGGATGGTGACTCAACCACTTCCCTGGGCAGCCTGTTCCAAGGCCTGACCACTCTTTCAGTAAAGAAATTTCTCCTAATGTCCAGTCTAAACGTCCCTTGGCACAACTTGAGGCCATTTCCTCTTGTCCTATCGCAAGTTACTTGGGAGAAGAGACCAACACCCACCTTGCTACAACCTCCTTTCAGGTAGTTGTAGAGCACGATGAGGTCTCCCCTCAGCCTCCTCTTCTCCAGGCTAAACAGTCCCAGTTCCCTCAGCCGCTCCTCAGAAGACTTGTGCTCCAGGCCCCTCACCAGTAGTGAGGGGCCCAAAACTGAACACAGGATTCGAGGTGCGGCCTCACCAGTGCCAAGTACGGGGGCACGATCACCTCCCTGCTCCTGCTGGCCATACTATTTCCGATACATGCCAGGATGCCATTGGTCTTCTTGGCCACCTGGGCACACTGCTGGCTCATGTTCAGCTGGTTGTCAACCAGCACCCCCAGGTCCTTTTCCTCCGGGCAGCTTTCCAGCCACTCTTGCCCAATTATCTATATCAGATGACATTTTTCCCCCAAAGGCTTAAAAAAACCCAACACACCAAAAAAAAGGCAAACTTTATCTAAGACTCTAGTCTAGAAGTCTATGTTTTGATTGAAAAATTATCTCTTTCAATATAGAAATAACTATGAACAGTCCTACTGAAGTCACTGGGTGGTATGGATTTGTAATGAAAATGCAGGATGGCTTCTAATGCAAAGGAAAAAACATAAAACTCCCCAGATTGAAAAATATTTTTAATAAACTTGTATAGATAAAAAACCACAGAAGTGGAGAATGGTAGCAGTAAGGATACTCAAGTCTCCTATAAAATCTAAGTGTGTACTTTATATAAAAGTGTGTACTTTATAAAAAAGAACAGTAACCCAAAAATCTAGATGGCTTCTCATCTGATGATGTGTACTACATATTTATTATGTGATGCAGCATATATGTTATTATTCTTGAATAATATATTTTGTTTAGCAAGATTTTCACAGACCGAGTAACAATATGAAGTAGTATACACGTTATTATGTAACAAGCCCCCAAACTCTTATTGTTGAAGAGACCTGTAATTCTCAGGAAGCACTTCAGAAAAAGGTAATGAAGGCAATAAAAAGTGAGTCTTTTCACTATAGTAAAAACATACATATCGGTTTCAGAGAGATTAAATAAAACCACATATAAACTATCAGAGGCCCTTTATGACCTTATAAAACAGATGTTTACACTTCAAAGAATATTTGTGGAAAGAAACAACCAACCATTGATATAACCAAATAAATAATTTTGAATGGCTACAACAGATGTATATGATACGTACATGACCATGTACAAACTTTGAGTTAATTTTCTGTTCATAAGAGAAATGTCATTTTCAAGAAAGTATTTAGAAGCAAACTCTAGATAGCCTTGCAATCCAAGTAAATTAGCTCTACATACTGCAGAGTAAAAGGAGAGAGCAAATTCCTCCCCTAGGGTTCCCAGCACTAGAGCAGCTGTTCTGCAGTCATTACTGCAGTCAATAGGCAGCAGCAGCCACAGCTGTTATACATTACCCTAAACAGGCACCTTGGACAGTAGATTCATGTAATCATAGACTTAATGGTCATCTTCCCTCCCCTCGAACTCATTAACTCCTCCTCACTGTTACAGGGGTGGAAAAACAGAGATTTTCCCAATATGAACAAGGAATGCAGAATTTCTGATATGCTTTTGATGGCTTTCTCCTTAGCAAAATATTCCATACGTACTGCCACGTGCGTTGCACAGAACAATGGAAATTTGTCATCTAAGCAATATCTTTAGTCTATATCATCTTCATTTTTCCTTTATTTTTCTGTATAACTAAACTTCGTTTTTGAAGTGTACACACATTTTTTATTATATTCTGGACATGTATTTGAAATGTGCCCTCTAATCTGCTCAATAAATGGAATAATTAGCCAATACTTATTGCTAATCTGCACATGCATTTCATACCCAATCCTATTTAAAATTTCTATCAACAAAGCAATTCTCTTTCAGATTTCACTTCTATTTTTTAATTATTCATTATAATAGTCTGCAATAATTTAATGCCCTATATTCAGACTTGTTAGAATCTTTCTAGCTGATCTTACAATTTCTAAGCAGTATCTTGGTAGGTTTCCAGTTTCCACCCTTTTCTCAGTATTGGACATACCCTTAGAAGACTAATGATGTTCTCTTTTCTCATTCAGGCTTCTTTTATCTTTTCTTCCTCCTGTCACAAATGCTGTATTCAATACATTGATCATGACATACTTCCCAGTCATTTAGCACAGTTCACTAAAGTAACCAGATTTCAGTTTATGAGCTCAGATTTTTTTCTTTTAAATAAAATGTAATAGTATTCTATCAGTATATTACTGTGATACAGTATCTCCTCAAGCTATAAATAAAACACTCCTTAAGAAAGGACATACAAGCAAAAAATGGAGGCAGAGGTGTACCATATAGCTATAATGAATATACTTTCTCTGCTGTTCAAGAACAGGTGAGCTTAAGACCTAACAGAGACCTTTGGATAAGGATAAAAGGGAAGGAAGACCAGACCAATCTCATGATAGGGATCACTGATATATCAAATCCAGTCAGAGAGTGAATGACTCTTTTCTAGAGCAATTAACAGAAACAATCAAAGGATAGGAAGCAGTGATGATGGCAAACCGACTACCCTAACTCTGCTAGGTAAATAATGCGGGAAGATATGAATTGTCTAACAAGTTTTGGTATTTGCTGGAAATAGCTTCAGAGAGCTGAACAAGTAAGTAGGTACTGGTAAGGACTGCTGTTTCAATTCCTATTTATATAGAGAAGTTGGTCAGGAGTATAAGGGGCCAGGTACTTTGAGTGAAAGTTACCATAAAACAATCAGAGTTCTAAAATACTAGGAAAGGAAGGAATTGCCATAGCACATTAAGAACAATAACATTCCAAAACCAGACTTTAACAAACCGAGGAAACAAAAGATAGGATCTCTTGGGCAAACATTCAAAATTTTGTTTTGTTTTGTTTTTTTTTTTTTAAAAATGTTCAGGAGAATAGGAAGTTTTAAATAGAACCAGTTCGGGAGGCAGAAAAACAACTTATCCCAAACAGGAAGATAAAAAGGAAGTACATGAAGAAACTTAAGAGTCTAAATCAAGATCTCTTGAATGATTGACATTTAAAAAAGAATAGTACCAAGAGTATAAACAATATTACCTATAAAGGAATAGCATCAATTTCTCAGATAGGGTGGTGGATTAAGATGCTAAGTAAGTAACAATAGGTAAGGTGTATTAAAGCAACCAAGAAAATGTTATTAAAAATTGCAAGAAGAGGAAGAACAACAGGGTCATTCATTAACAGAAAAAGGTCAAATCACTGATAACAGTTTGGGCATTTCTTTCTTTGTCTTTAGAAAGCAACTAATGTGACCAAGCACTTGGCATAATTTTAATAAAAGGGACAGCACAGCAGACAAGAAAAAGGGGAAAGGGAAAGAGTAATATTTAGATTTCCAATTCAGCAGGACTTAGCAATTTAAGAGAGGTGTCATCAACTGAAACAAAACTTTAGCTGTTAGGCCTGACAACGTATGGAAGTGCAGAAGGTCTCAGAATTAAAGCAGCAAAAACAGTACTTGCACTTTTCCCCCTCCTTTTTATATGTAGGGATTCACAGACTAGTTGATTAAATTGGGATATCTGAAAATTTACTAGAACAAATTATTCGAAAATCAATTTCCAAGCACCTGGGGATAATAAGATAATAGACAACACAGATTTGCCAAGAACAAATCATATTAAACCAACCTAATTTAATTTTTTTTTTTTTGTCAGAGTAATTAGTCTAGTGCAGAAGGAAGAAATATTTGCAATGTATCTTAACCTAAGCAAATAAGGGAAATACAGTTTAGCTGAAAGTGCTAAAAGATGAGCACACATAGAAATAAGGAATGCCAAAAGCAGGTTTTGAAACAAGATTACAGCAGAGAACATTTCTGCTTGAATTCCAAAAAGTCTGTTTGGGTCAGTCACCATTATGTACTGTCATGAATGATTTAGATATTGCATAGAAGACATCAACATTCTAAATAATTTAAGAGTAGATCATTCTAAGAATATATAAAATTATCTTGATAAATTCTGGAACAACAAGTAATAAATTTCATAAAAGCAAATGCAAACTATTACAATTTAAAAGAAAACATTCATAAACACAAAGGTGATATAACTGGTTAATTTAACAGAAACAGAAAATTGTAGGTCATCTAACTTTGATGCTCAAAAGATGGATATACTCTTCTGAAATAGGTGACATCAGGTAACTGAAGTGTCATATAAAGATGCAAAATGTTGTTATTTCATTTTGCTTGAAATTTTTGAGGCCTCAGCTACAGTCCACTGTGGAGCATCCCACTTTTGGAAGACAAATGATCAGATAAAATGACTCTTGCTGTGATTTGATTTGTTTAATCTAAAAAATGAGAAGGCTGAAAAGCAACATGATAATAAAGTATGTTTCATATTACACGCGATCAGTCATTTTCATTACATGAAAGGAAAGCTGGCTTATTTGCAACGAAGAAGATATAGTTCTGGTATCAGGAAAACCGTTTCAACTATTAGAAGAAATAGGTTCATTACTAGTTGTGCAACGCTGTGATCATCAATGGCTCTTAGGAAAATAAATAAATTTGTCAGGACAGTCTACATATATTGAAGTTGCCAAAAAGAAGGAATTATGTAGAGTTGATAGTTCGGAGGTCACTTGCCGCTTTCTTTTTCTTTCTCTGTAGTTAAGCAGTTTGATCTTAGCCAATTTTATTTGTTTTTAAGATTCTGCTTCAGCAAAAAATGAAATAAATTTTCTAGAAAAGCTTTGTACTTTCAAAGCCAACAAATGCCATGGTCAACAGACAGGTCAACAGGTCAGAGAGGGAGAAGGAACTAATTAGCTAACTTTCGGGAAAAAAGGACTTCTTAAAAGAAGGAGGTAGTACTGCTGATGTGAGAAAGACTCCCAAACTAGGAGCCTCATACTCTCCTCCCATTGTTCCCTCCTGCTACAGCGTCTAGAACAAACATACTGGGAGTCACTGAAGCTGAAACAAAGCCACACTGCATTAGAAATCTGGTTATTCAGCCTATGGAATGAAATTCATACTGTTTGTTTAACTGTAAATTCTTTGAGGTTGACATTTGGAATCAAGCCTCCTAAGAGGCTGCTACAGCACAGAGTACTTTGGTCATATGATGCACCTTTTTAGTTTACAAGTAGATGATATGTTGCAAAACCATTAAAAATGTTCCAAATACCCCAACTCCCAATTCGATGTCCGGAATTTTGTTGCAAATTGAAAGTTTACAAAGGTACAATCCAATTCAGAGAGATAGATACAGAGTACTTTACCACCTACCTATTGGTCAGCTCAGGCTACTGCTTGTCCAGCAAAAGTATGCATAGATGATGGAACTAAAAAGACTACTTTAAAGAGCTTACCCTGTAGCTGAGTCTGTATTCAAAGTACACATATTCATAAAAAGAAACAAATTAAAAACTACAAGCACTTTGTTGATTCTGGGAGTGATTTTTGGTAACACTATCTAAAGATAGAAATATGGAGATTAGATTATTTATAATGACAAACTGTCGTGCATGACAAAAAGATTCATGAAAGGAAAAAAAAAACCCCTTTCAAATTTAGAGCCTAAAATTTTGAATAAAGCATATGTCTGGAATTCAAGTGGAACTCCTTTGTCAGCTTTTGTTAAAATATTTAAAGGTCATCCTTTAAGAGATTGAAGAGGACGTGTCAGACTGAAACATTAAAAAGCCTTCGATTGTATTTAGGTTTACTAGGTAATCTGATGACTTCAAGAGATCTCAGCATCTTCACCCAAAGCACTCATATCTTCATTGAAAGTGTTTAACTTAATTTTCAAAAGTTAACCAAATAACAAAACGCAGAATAAACTCCAACTTTGAACCTAAATAAACTTACTGTTCTATAGCTATCCCTCTACTGCACGAATAAGTGCTGTGCTAACTACCATACAAGCTCTTTGCTATCTGTATTCTGACCATAAAGACTCTATACTTTCCAAAAGTAAATTCAATTTATCCCAGCTGCAGTGTGAATGTTTATGGATTTGTACCAGCTTGTGCATAGGTCTGCACTGGAATAGAAAAACTAACACAATCATCAGAAGCAAAGATTATATATATTACAGATTTTGTTTTAATATTTTAATACATCAGTTACAGCTCATAAGAGCATCTTAATGCTTTAAAAGGCATGTTCCGTATCATGTTGTATTGCCTGCACATGGAAAAATGGTTTATACCACTTACTTACTTCTTTGCAAAAACTGGAGTGCTTTCAATACAGACAATTCTAATGAAGATCTTTTATTCATATCAACTGTATATATTTGCTGGTTACATTTTATAACCTTACAGGTCCATCTTGCAAATGGTTACTTAACACAAATTAGTCTAGACCTCTTTTTCTGAGTACACATTACTCAAGGAAGAGGTAACAGGGAGAGAAACATATTATTATTACATGGTAATAACACCCCAACCAGCCTTTTCTACATAGCAGGTAAATACATTTTATTTTAGAAGCTTTACAATTGCTTTATTGCAAACCATATGTTTATCAAAAGCTAAAATATTAGCTTTTTAGAGGATAGCTTTTTATTCCATAACATTTTTTTTATTCAAGGAAGCAGCATTTTTTAACATGCTATACTGTAAAAAAAAGGATCTTTGTCTATTCTTGGAAATATCTTCATAGGATTAGCTATATGCAATCTACATTTTGAGTTCTTAACCTGTACAAATTGTTGCCTGGTTCTTTGATTAGAAAGGTGGATTTGACTACTTTTCAGACAGGAGTTGTCATTTTGAATTGTCTCAAGGCATGTCCATGCCTTACTGGTTTGGGATTATATAACACAACTTTTTTTTTTTTTTAATTGTTTGGTTCAGCTGAAAAAAAACATATTTTTCCTTTGGGTCCTTGCGACATGATATTTAGCTTTGGTGCTAATTTTATTCAATGTTTATTTATGCATTAAAATGCAAACTCTGTGTTTGTGTGTGTGTATATATATATTTTTAATAATTTGTATGGAGAAGCAGGACAAAATTCTTCTGAAGGTACAGATACCTGTGAATAATGCAGCAGAAGACTTAGATATTGCTAAAACATAGTCCCTCTATGTCAGTTAACAAGCAAGTTTGTGTGATTAAGGAGAGTTCCACTGGAGAGATTGCAATTCACATATTACCAAAAAAGGCAATGGAATACAGAAATACGATACTTAACTTGAGATAACACGCAAGCAAATGATAATTGAGAAGACACTCTGCAATATCAACAGGATTTGGCAGTTAGGGTACATTTTAACAAATCTTCAACTCAAACGATGTTCCCACCATACCATATGGATCTCATAGCTGGAAATTCATCAGCAGTGCCAACAGATGTCAAAAAGCTTTCAAAGCAACTGCCTTAGAAAAGATTATATGTATTAACTCAAAACAATTTATAAATATACCAAAATTTCTCAGAGTTCATCAACCTTTTCTCCTCCCTGTGCTTGCCCTGAAAGACCATGAAAATATTCTGAGGCTCAGATGAAGAATGAAGCCTGGGCATTTTCCATTGCAGGGCAGCAAAATGAAGATGCAATGGGCCAAATGAAATTCCCTCCAAATGAGAGTTCTTGGAATAGAAAAAAAGAAGTGGATTTAGCAACACAGAAAAAAAATTCTTAACAGGACAGTGGTGGCATAACTTTATTAGTGCCGTAAGTGAAATTTGATTCTGTGGGAAAGACTAAATGGAACAAAAATATTACAGAAACACTAATATTATGCTGGGGGAATCTGAACTTTTCAACCTTTCCAACAAAACTTTCTAAAGAAGGGTGAATTCAGGCAAAGAAAAAAAGCCAGTTTCTCTTTTTTTTGGCTAACACCAAAAATGTTTTTCTTTGTTGTGTATAAATGTTCCTTCCCTCCCATGCCATGCAGACAAAAAACTTTCTGACCAATTCAGTGGCCTCAGATGGAAGGCAATGATTTGATACCAACTGAGAGAAGAGAGAAACACTCCCCCGCCACCCAATCTGTTCATTAAAGTGTGGCTTGTTGGCTCATGCTACGAGAAAACAGGGGAAGTTCTCCTGAAATATTATTAAGTATTTCTAAATACAGTATGTCTATTTACTGTATAAGATTTAAAGTAATCTTTGTATTTATTCTATGGCAATATTGAAGCCTGTTTTGCATCTGTTCTTAAAAGAAATTCTTAATAAATTCTGTGGAATTAAATATAACATTAAGATACAGTGGTGTGATCACGTGGAACATAACTGAATAATCAAAAGTCATTAATTTTTTGGCATTTCTCTTTAGAATGAGAGAGACAGAATGAAAATTTACCTGTCATAATAAAATACAACAAAGGAAATACCTGCCTGCACAGAGAAATCAACATAGAGGTCATTGCAGTGTTTTTATTTTTCCCTTTTTCTGAGAAATGATTGTGTTTTATTCTCAAGCAATTATCAGGGGACTATTTTTTACAACTAATGGATGTATTTTGTTAGCAGTCTTCTCTATATGGAACACCTGACGTTTAGGATATGTCATTACTACAGAGTGGAAGATAACGTTATGAATAATTACAGGCTTCCAATATCAAAATCCACATTTCATTCAAATAGCTGAAGTACATATTCATTAAATAATGAATGATACAGAACTAAGCAACTGTGGATTTTGTTTGGGGTTTTTTGCCTTTTAAATATAATTTAGAAGATTCAGAAGATGACAATCAGAGAAGACTAAGGATCTACTGCTACATGAAGCACAATTTCTAGTAACAATCTCTGGGTAAGAGTTTTATACATTGTTTACTAGGACACTTACTCTTCCTGGATACAGAAGACCACTGTCAGGGTATTGTAACTCAATATATACAACTTATGGCCTACCAGAGTGAAATGCAGTATTTTGTAGTTGCTTGTAAAATGAATTTGTCAAAGGGTATAAAGAAGAGTTTAGTCCATTTTTATAGAAAAGCAATTGTGTTTTACAGTATGTTGAAGCAACCATCTATTTGATACAAAACATGTCAGTTTTCTAAAAGGCAAGCTAGAGAACTAAAAGCACTCCACCTAAAGGTATGGAAAGCTTATAAAAGCTGATGTGTTAAAAAAAACCCCAACATATTGGAGCTGCTAGTCCAAGAGAAATAAAATATGAAGAGAGCTAATTTTGCCTCTTCCCTATCTGAGCCTTCTTCACAGGCAAAAAGTCAATAACCTAAGTTTCATTGCCTAGCAAGCTGATGAATTATGTCAACCTTATTTAGTCAACAGATTTCAACATGTGGACCATGGATCCCTGAGAATCTGTGGACTAATTCTAAGAGGTCTATAAAAAAGTACTAAGAAAAATAAATTCATAGATACTGTATACCAGGCAATGAAAATAAAGTTTCTAAGTTGGTCTACACCACCAGTGAAACTATACTAATGTCCCAGGAACCTGAATGGCTGAAAATCACTGGTACTTGAACCTGAAGTATACAATCCTGTGTGATCCATGATGCTTCTACACAGCATTAAAACTAATTTCCCAAAATAACAAATAGCAATGTAAATATGTTAGCCTATGTTTTCCACTTCCTGATCTACTGAAAGAGAGCTCTAGTGCCATCCTAAAGTATCTCTAAAATGCTACTCAAATAAAATCAAATAGTCAGATTATCCAAGAGAGTAAGACCTCATCTTAGCTGCCAACAAATCATAAAGAAATATCAGTGGAGTAAGTGATAACTTTCACCTACAACAGACCATGACAGCAATATTTCTTAACCATGAAGCTATTCAGGAACATATTTGTGAACGGTCAAGATGAAGCATAAATTTTTATACTTTTGCTATTATCATACTTACATATATAGATATTTAAGTGTGTATATATGTGGGTGTGTGTATATATATTTTTTTTTTTTTAAAAAGCCCTAGGTCAAAATTCTCAGGGAGAATTATACAAAAGCAAAATAATTTCTACGAAACTCAGGAAACAGTGTATCACTGAATCTTTACCATATATTGTATTAGAGAGTAAGCTTAGTAACTTCAAAGCTGGTGCAGCTATTTTGAGGTATTTGAAAGATTATTTTTAGCTACTTATGTTAAGTAGTAATTTCTAGGAGCCTACAAAAATTGCACAATTATTTCTAATTTAATAGTTAATATTTTAGTGATATTAATTATTAAATTCATTTCACAAAACAGGAACACTCTAAGCTTTCTTTAGGTCCTAAAATAAGAAAAATCAAGTACATATGAGAGGCAGCTCCTTTGACATAGTTCTGTCATGACCATTTACAGGCAGGGCAGTGTATATCAGGCCTTTCAGCCAAGTGCATCAGATCACACAAGATGCTGAATATCAGATCTTAAGTATACTATTTTCGCAGAATATGCAATATGCAATACTGAAAGTGCTGTAATTTTCATTAGTAACAGTAAGACTTTCAGAAATCTCATTTTCTATTCAGAGAAAGTTTCTCAGCTGTCATTTACTGAAACACAAACATTATTACAGATTCAGCATCTGACTTTGACTGAAGTCCAGTGCTCTGCTGTCTTTTCTAGCTGAGCTGTTATTAGTACAAAAAAGTAGAACAGTATGCCCAACAGTCACAGACCAAATCCATGCTTCACCTGAGGTTTAAAATGTAGTTTACCCTAAGCACAATTCTGGTTTTTTTTCTTTAAGAAGAAAGCCCCTAATAATAACAACTCATTATAAGTTATTTCCCTAGTCAAGACTGCGCAAGAAAATCCAGAGCTGCAAACTGGTGGAGGCTGGAGAAACGTTCTGGGACGCTCTCTTCAGGCTAGCCCTGTTCTGACACCCTTCCCTAAGCACTTGCTTTTAGCCACTGCCAAAGACTACATAACAAATTAATCTTCAGTCTGGGCCATTTGTATGTTCTTAGTTCTTTACCGATGTATCCTAGGTTCAGCATCAGTTAGTTAAGGATGATATTTATACAATCTAAACACCATATCTTTACAGACGTCTTTGAAATTCATGGGCTGTATTCTACACGAAGAAATGAGCGCAGGCCACTTAGAAGATCTACCTCCTCCCATGGTATATGCATAGGTTGTGACTTCTCAAGACCTGCAGGGGAACAGGAGGAGTATATGTGTTGTGAAAGAGCTGAGGCTGTTTTCACTTCAGGCTGTTTTCACTGTCTGCACTGCCCAGTGCAGAAAAACATGCCCAGAGCATGGCTGTGACACTCAGGCATGTTTGTAGTTGACAGGCATCATTACAGTGCTCTTCACTGTATTCAGGGAAGACTGTAGGTGTAAACATTGTATCCGTTAAGTCATTTCTGAGGGAAATGTGGATACGAAAACCATTTGCAAAAACTGCAAAGGAACTAGCAGGTAGATATAATTTTGTGAATATAATTAATGTTGGTATTCTTAGACTGTGACATTAAACACAAAACTTTTACTTTTTTGCTTTTGTTTTTACTGACAACCTGTTACTGCTTTGATTAGTATTTCCTTCCCTAGATATAGAGACACTGCTCCAGTCAGTAGTATTTTTTACATGAGTGTTTGAAGTCCAGGAAAAAGTTCAACTTCTAGCTACATTTCAGGTGTGTGTATGCTTGCACTTGACTTCCTTAGCATTGACTTCTGCAGCTCTTTCTTTTGGAGACTTGATCAGTTTGGACCTTCAGCAAGATGGTAAATATAGTATGCATTTAAGTTCTTAACCATTCACATAACTGACTGAAGGTCAAGCCTATTAGACTCACTTCAGCTCACATCAATTATCCCTACCATTGAAGGTGATGTAACTATGATTCCAGCTAATTAAGTCTCTAATATTGAGATAGAGTGCTTAATAAAGCACAACATGGGAGAATCAAGTTAACTCTGTCAATCTTCTTTGTAACAATGCATTTTGTGATATAAACAGTCCGACAGCCTAAGATTTGTAGATTTGCATTTGGGTGCCTTTTTCTGATAGGCATAGACAAATGTGTTCCTCTTGTGGTAAAATATCCTTTAATGGCATTCAATGGCATTGCACTAAATACATTCTAATATTGAAAAAGGTAAAGCTTATTTTACATTCTAGAAATAATTTATCACCTGTAAATGAGAAAACCAGAGAAACCCTGCAAGCAGCATCTAGTTAATAACTGTAAACAGAGAAGTATCTATCCAGTCATTCTTAGAAATCAGTGTTAACTTTCACTGTCTTTGCATAGCTGTAGATAATCACATTCCTGTTAATTTACAGCTATGTTCTAATCCTTAATTTAAAACTCTACTGAGATTTTTATTTTAGCACCTGAACAATCAGTTGACAATGTGTGAAGTGGCAGAATACTACTAGTAAACCTGAGACCTAGGTTTTGTCCAAGGGTAAATATTCAAAGCAAGGAAAATTCCTAACTAAAGGGACATCCCAACAATGATCCCATTTGAGGGTGGCTGATCAGAACCTAGCCCGTGCATGTGGTTATACAGTCCTCCTCCACCTTCCTGGTCCCTGGCCACACCATCTGAAAGGATATAGATGCTGGAGTTTGGAAAAGCTGAAAATGCTTTTTCTTCCTTTCTGGGGAGGATTGGGAAAATTCCTGCACTTTTTCATTGTCCCAAAGCTCAGGAATTAGCTAAGGCAACTAATTGAGGTAATTAGATGCAGACTCAACTCTGCTTGAAATACATATTAGAGGTGAGCTGGACCACAACACTAATCTCTGACATATACGCCTGCCCAGAGTTTCAAAGCTGTACTATACTGTATTGTAAGTTATGGTTAAAGTTTTTTGAAATTGGAATGGGAATAGTTTGAATTAGGAATCAAACCCAGAATAAATCTCAATTTAATATTCAGTGTAAATGTAGCGATCGCAGTGTTAGTCTTTACAGATGGGACTTCCACTGGTATAAACTGATTAATACCATTGACAATATATATGAGTTAAAGATGTGATTCTAAAAACCTACAATAAAACAAGATCTTACACAGGAAATTCTATATATTCTATTGATGTCTTTACATTAAAAGTTTTAATCTAAAATCACTAGGACAACTGACCTTATTTTCATGTATTTTCATGATGTCTGTGCAATAGTATTAATGTTAAATATTACTAATTCAGTAATTTCTAATTGACAAGGCAAGACTCCATGCTGTCTTACTCATTTGGGATGTTATTTAGCTGATGCTTAACATGAAATAATAATTATACCTTCTAAACATAAATGTACTGCTACAGTAGCACTCAAGTTAAAGTAGAAGGAATGCAAAACCCTTCTATCAAGCTTTCTATGACAAATTAGCATTCAACCCTTGCCACTAGCAGAGTGCCATTAATTATGCTTAGACAGCACAACAAAGACAACAGGTGCTTGTCGGAAGGTCATTCAAAGGGCTTCACATACGACTAAGTGATTGTTACGATACTGCAAAGCAATATACAGTCTGAAGAAGAATGTATTTCTTGAAAATTGTTAATGGTTCTAAACAAGGAAAAATTAGCCAATATCTCCAAGAATATCATAGGCTTTTAGATTAAGTGTAGTAATAAAAAAAATATAAGCATAGATGTGCCAAGCTAATCCAGCTTGAGGAAATAAAACATTTCATTAAAGATGTTGCAACTTTGTCTTTTTTAACTGGTTTTAACTACAGTTTTATTTTATGTACAGAAAAAGTCTTACACTACGGATGTAGTGTAAGCAGCTTTTAAGCAGCTTTTAAGACACATTCTTCTGATCTGAACATGTTACAAAAGTGATGAACAGTACTTATCAGCAAGAAATAGGGGAGGCCTACTTTGCTACTAAATTTGTTATTAAAGATGAAATGATGAATTAATTCATCTGTCCATGGGACAAGAAAGCTTAAAAAGAGGTTTGATGAATATGGCTGCATTTGTATAGCCAGGGTAGAAACCTCATCAAAAGGCAGAAGACACACCAGGAATATTGTTAACATGGCTACAACTATATTATGCAACTAGAAGTACTTGGCAGTCTTTCCCATTTTCGTCTGTTTCACGTTATGGTTTGCTGCTTTTCTACCCATCTCATGCCCATTGCAGAGACTTCTCTAATTTTATTTTCCGAAAGATGTGGTACCAGATCTTTTTTCTGGTAGTTATAGAATTTGACTGTGTTGAACATTCCTGGACACCTAGAAGTAAAGAGAGGAACCTGCAGAACAGAAGAGTCTTCTGGGCAGTAACAGAAATGCAGCAACTATCTGCCCATCATACAAACACAGTATTTTAAAGGGAAGCTCCTTCTTATGCTTGAGCTCCTGTCCTGGCCATTTTCTACAACTGTGACGAAACACAGCTCAAATACCAGACTCATGTTTAAAGCATTTTGTGTTGTCTGTTGTACAGACAGTACAACAGCCATTCTGTTGTAAAACCAAAAGGCAACTTCCCTTTTGCATCCCATTAACAGCCATACACAGGTCATGATTATCCTGGTGACGCTGTCACAAAACCAATCTATATGATGATATCTAGCAGTGGAGCATGATTCTGAACAACCAACTACACCTTTGTAATAAAAGCCGAATTGTACTTGGAATAGCCAAGATGAAGTGGTTTGTGGCATACTTTATTAGTCCTCTCCATTTTTTAGCAAGAAGAAAAAGGAAGACATATTAGGCCAAGAATTTTCTTTCCCCTGGTGACCCACACAAAAGACTACCCCTGTCACCTCCACCTCTGACACCATTGGGGAGAACACATTTCTACCTTGTGAATGAGCAGGCCAACATTATCTTAACTAAAGAATGAAGAGCGCCTCCTTGATTTCCTCAGCAGTGAGACTGGCTATTATGATATCACCAACTGGTACATATGGGCTGCTAAAATCCTAATGCTACCTGCACTCCTGGGGGGAAAAAAAAAAAAAAAAAAAAAAAACAAACACCCAAAAAACCAAAGAGATTGTCTTAAACCAAGTATTGAATATTCCTTAAAACTCTCCTCTTTTATATACAGATTAACATATTTAAAATTGTGAGTCTGCTGCCCTCCTCCAGGCAAACCATTTCTAAAATCATTAATATTAAAGTGTGAAATACCGTTGAGCTGATATTTCAGCAGATAACTCAATTTTAAAAAATGAAATATACTTGTCCTAGTTTAGAAGAGCTTCCAAGTTTTAACAAAAGCATTATACCTTTCTTCAAGGTTCCTGGGACACCTGAGATGGGAGAGCCATCAAAAAGAACTGCAAGTCTATCACGTGAAAAAGTACAGAGATCCTTACAAAGGATCCCTTATTAAGGTCCAATAGACCCTTGTTCACTTGGAATCTTGTTCATTCTGTGAATAAACATGTGATACAGGCCACAACAATGGAAATCAAAGGAGCTGTGATGGTAGCAATGGGAAAACATGGACTTGAGGAGTAGATGATGTGACCCAAGGTTCACATTATGTGATAGCCTTTTTCTTAAGTACTTTATCTTAAGTACTTTATGGTACAATCCCACTTTCTAAAAGGATAATATTTAGGGTTCCTGTATCTTAAAACAAGAATGCAAACAAACCACCACAGATCCCTAGACATTTCTGTGATTTATCTACTATACTATATAAGTTCTTGCTCTGGGCATCTAAAATAACCATGATAAAGTCATGATCAATATATATATTTTCATCTTTCATGTCTATGTCAATAGTAAACTTCTGGTTTTATGCAGTGATAATGATCCCCAAAGTACTATTTTTATATTTCAATTAAGAAATTTTTTAAAAAATCAATAACAAGACTGACATAAAATATATATCATAAAAGAACCACAAAAACATATTTAAGATTTTCTCTTTCACTGAGATAGTAAATGGTAACTAGTTCTGCCAGTAGAGCAAAAGATGTGCAAGTTTAACTGAATGTATACTAACTATTCAATTCCTACAGAAGAGAGGTGAAAGCTAACACTAGCATTTATAAATCAGTGTTTGTACACAGAAGAAAGCAATGTTATTTGTATGGACTACAACGGCTATATAAGTGACTTTTCAGCTGCTTGTATTTTTGTTACATCTCTTGTATTTCTATGACCTATGATCATTCTTATCATTCTTTCAAATTTCTAAGTAGGAATTAAAAAAAAACCCCTTTGTCTTGGCCTTAGTACCAGAGACATAGGAGGGAAACAAAGAATAATGTCCTCTCTGCTTGAATATCTCTCATTTAATCTTGACTGGAAAGCACTTGAACCCTTGAATACTTAAGTCAATCCTCTTCATATCAAACAGGCTTCATCTTCTCAATTAAAAAAAACAAAGATAAATAATACTTATTAGCCTCCCAGAGGTATTTTGACACTAGCTGGTTAACCCTTACGTAATGTGCTAATAATTAATGTACTGTTACATGTTCACTTACTATGTATAATCACCATCTACATTAGAGGAGGTTTGCCCACTGGCAAAATAGAATTATTTCAATGTTTAATGGAAGGTTAAATGAAAGCAAGAAAATGCATAAACAGCTATTTCATATATGAAATATGGAATATGAGAATTTAAAATAACTCTGATAAAGATTTGAATTGCAACTCAGTGGTTCCCCTCTTATCTCATTTCATTTCAATCCACTTTTAAAGTACATTCTACAAGAAAGGAAGCCTTTACTCCTGTGGGAGATAAGAGTAAGAGCAAAAATGGAACAGATCCTGGAAACATTAAAATTAATGATGTCTGAGAAATCATTATGGTTATAAACCTTGAGCCTGACAGTTTAATTCAAGGCTCACAAAAACTGAGAAACAGTTAAATAAACTGAAGGACCAGATGGTCTCAGCCTTTAGGGAATTCACTACAGACAGATAAATTAGGAAACAGGAGTAAACAGTCAGAAACCAAAGATATTCTGGTGTTTTGAAGGGTCTGATTTCTGATGAAACACTTGGGAAGATGATTTTTCTGGAGAAAACCCCAAAATAAATGATGTTCCTGAAGACTGTTTTTCTAAGAGATTTTTCAACACTTACATTCCCAAAAGGTTCAGATTTGGTATTTATATGCCCAAGTTCAGATCCCTGAAATGAGTTATTTTCGTAAGAACAGGCATCAAGACTTACATTTGTTAAAGGAGGAAGAAAATTTCCTCCCTCTTTGGTTGGATTTGTAACTTTAACTTATTTGATAAATAACACAAAGTGATTAATGAGCAGGGTGCCAAGTAAGAAGATTGAAACATTGAAAATTTAAATTAATTGCAGTATATTATTTCATTAAGTTCAGTAGCTATAGTGAAGGACAAGCATAGGAATTAGTTTTAATTACCCCAAACTTTTTAGCCTTGTAAGGGGAATTTGTATATCACCTTCCCTCTCCTATTTACTTTCTCACTTGGATTTAAAAAAAAAAAAAAAAAAAGAAGGAAAACAAAAGAAAAAATGTCACACCTGCATGAAGGATTATTTACTTCGTGGTTGTGTTCTCACTACAGAAGAGAGCCATAGTCTACTGAAATTCTTCAGGTTGTATAATGCCATGGAAACTTAAGATTAAGGTAATAAAAATCTAACTTCCTTGGCAAATATGAGAGCTACCACTATCTTTTGAAAAAAAAAAGTTTACTTTTATTTTCAAAAGTAGCTGAAAATAATTTGAAGATATCAAAATTTTTTTTTTTTTAATCTGTAAAGGATATTTTGATAACAATGTGGCATTAATTTAAATTTTGTATGTCAATGCACTTTGAGCTTTAAAACAAATTATTTCTAGAATCTATAACTTCAAGTAAGAATGGGACTTTAGAGTGTAGTAGCTATTCTGGCATATCCCCTTCTTCACAGAGGAGCAGTTATGGAGTTATGGAAAGAGACAACTTGTTTCAGTATTTGTCTGCTAGAAATTGAATTATTCAGGAATTCTCACGTTTATACTACCAGACTGAATCTAGCTTTAAAAGCAGTAGTCAAACATCTTAATCACCTAGCCTGTTCAAACAAAGTTCCATGTAAAATTACTTACACGTTTTCTCACATGTTTTTGTTTAATTCTTGCTGTTCATTTGACCACACAGAAATAAAACATTATCACAATTGGATCTGGCAACCATACTGCCACTCTTGTCAGAATAAACAAGGATTAAATGGATACGAACCCTGAATTACCATTTCAGTCTTTAGGGGGCTTTCTTTAGGTCAAAACTCAAGATTTTAGTGACAGTGTTGGGAAGTGTGTACTGTCTAGGAGCTTGCCCGTGGGCTTTCTCTGATGTTCCTTACATATGCAAATGATTTCACTTTCTAGGACTTCAGTTGCGACAAACATCTCTGCAGTTGAAATGTTAACAACATAAAACGTAAATTTCTTTCAACTTCCAGCACAGATAGTTGTAGGCAAACAGAATGTCTTTCAAGTCATTATAATCTGAGAAAATTATGGGAGACTGGAAAAATTATGCTGCATTTTCCTGATTAAAAAAACCAGAGCAACTTAGTTCAGATGTCTAAGATAGGTCACTAATGATGGATAATGCATCAGTGACTTATTAAAAAAAAAAAAATTAGCCTTTTAGCAAATGTAGACTTATCACTAAACTCTGATGATAACATCATTCTCAGTAATAAAAATCAGTCAACGAGAGTATCCACCCAATTTTGCTTCTAAATGATACAGACTGAAACAAATTCTCTCTAATACATTCTTCTGTCTCTATTGAGAGGCAAAGAAAACAACCTGTGCATTAAAACTTTCTTTGTGTCTTCTGACTTATAAAACTGTGGAAGAAAAGTCAGCTAGTACTAGAGGTAGTATTTTAATTTGTCAACCAGATTCACCAGGAAGACATTAGCATAATAAATTCTGCTATATATGTGATCATGTTGTCCGGACTCCTGCTTTGGTAAGCAGGTTATTTTCTGTTTCAAGGAGTGAGGTTGGTTAGTTGTTTGTTTTTGAAAATGCTGTCCAACAGCTCAAAACTCACAAAATATCACAAGCGAGGAAGATGGCTTCTGGTTAGTGGAATACGAGGTAAGAAAGAGGGAGTTTGGGAGGAGATTCACCAGTCCCTCCATAATACTTTGAGCTAACAGCAAGAACAGACCAAGAAATAGACAAGAAGTAAGAATTCCTGCTAACTCTGCAGAGTTAGAGAAGCGTGGAAAGAAGTTGCCTCTTAAATGAAGCTATTCTATCATGTGGTTTGTGATCAGTAAGAGGAATAAGAAGTCAGAAAACAAAATTAAAGCATTGGAAGACTCACCCCCGTGATGGCCTGAGAAGTATTACAAAGGTGGCACACGAGCCCAAATGGGTTCACCGTCAAGAAAGATTATCTACACCATTCTGGAAGACATTAAATGTCAAAATGAAAGTACCTAACAGTTTATTTCAAAACTGGTGAAAAATTTGACCAATTAGTAAGTAGGACAATACTGAAATTCAAACACAGAAAGAAGAGAATGACTTGAAACTAACTGCTAAAGAGTATCCATGACTTTTCAAAAAAATCAACCACCCCCAACCAAAACCTCAAGCCCTGCAAACAAGACTAAAATTATATTAATAAAAGCCGAAATGCAGAAAATCCAGGTTGGGATAAAATTTTATTTTTTAATTTTTCTGTTGGCCAAATGCAGATGACCCAAAAGATCTAAAGCAGCCCTTCGCTATTCTCTGTTTTGTTTTTTGGGTTTTTTTTTTTGCTTGCTTTTTTGTGGTTTTGTTTAAAAAAAAAAAAAAAACAAAAACCAAAAAAAAGAATTTACCAGTAAGGTCATCTGTACTGAAAAGGAATACCACAGCACTAGTGAGGTCCCTTGGGTTCAGTATTGGCACCACAGGGTACAAAACTAGTAAGATTTAATTTAAATCCTGGAAGAGACTTTTCACCAAGAATCTCTCTCACACATACACACATATATATGTATATACATTCTGTAACTAAAATCTAAATCATTCTACAAATAAAATTTTTTTCACTGCTTTCCCCTGTTTAGTATGACTGTAGGTAGATGAACACTTTGTTTCTAGTCCCTACGTCCCTCATTGTCACCAGTAATGTCTACAAGACTGTCACTCCTAAAGGGAGGTTAAATGATCTCTCTTTTTTTTTTCCCCTGCTTGCCTGACAAGTAAATACATGCTGCCATAAGATGCTAACCGAGCAAAAAATTGCATATGCATTGAAGTGTTTAGAAAAAAAGGTCCCCAAAATTTATAAATCACTTGTGGTACTCTCAGACTTTCACATCAAATAGACTTAGATAAAAGTGACTAATTATTTTTTTTTTCTCAATGATTTTTAAGACAGAAGTTTGAATTTTAATATATTAAGACAGATAAGTAACTGTTGATTCCTTCTTCTAATATCCCAGTACATTTCTCACAACTTCTTTATATATTATGGTAAACCATGAAGCATTAAAAAGTTAATTTTTTCAAGCTTTTGAAAAGACATGGAACTAATCTAAACATGTGGAAGAAAGGGCAGCAGTAAAATTTCCTGCTCTATGAGACTGCTAGATGCTCACCATGTGAAAGTAGGTAGGGCATACTATAATTTGTATTATGTAAATGTTTTACATCAAACCTATGCCAACTACAACAATAAGGAAATTATTTACATAAAACTTAAGATAAATTCTAATGCTTTTTTTCTGTGAACAGACTTCAATTTTATTTGCGTATCAATTATTCACCCCTTTCAAAACTAACTACAAGCATATTTTAATACTTTCAACTATTTTCTGTTAGTGCAAACTAATTTTCTGTAAGTAGTCTTGAAAACAGCCATCTGACATCAAACAGGCCTAAACCATGTACAGATGTATATGGTTTCACAATAACAGGCCTGATTATACCTGAGTCCATCGATTCTTAATATGAAAAAGAAGGTAGATATTTCTAGAGACAAAAGGCAGTAATAAATATCTCACTTATACCTCAGATTTATTTATCTGATAACAGTTAGTAATATTGAACCTTTAAGACAGATTATATTTTACTTTATAACATGATTTTGTCCATCACTTGGCCTTACTGATACTAAATCTCTTTGATCCTGATAAGGTCAGCACAGAATGTATCAGCTACACCAAGTAAATAATTATGTATTTTAGCCTCTCCACCTAAATTTGATCTAGTGAACATTTTAGAAAAAGAAGAAAAAGTCAGACCACTTCTAACAAGATTAATGACACAACAGACCTCTATTTTCTACAACCTGCAGTGGTAAGAAAAGCAGAAAGCACCAACATAGAGTTATTGCTTGCTCTTCATCTGAACGTCAACAATGTAAACAAACCAAGAATGGGCACTAGTGAGCACAGCTTCCTTAATCACAGTCCTTTCAAGAAAAGGATTTGTGGTTTATAATGTTGGTAATATGAGTCATTTTTCCCCACACATTACCACATTACCAGTAACCAGGAAAATAAAAGGTTTAATATTTATCTTTGGCTGACTCGCATAAATATCTAAAAATTGAAAATTATTAGCCTGATATAAATTAACCTTTGTCAAAGCAAAGCAGAAAAATTTGCAAGTGCTGATTAATATAATTTACCACAACTATATTGAATTGTTGCAAATAATCAGAGATCAAAGAACCTATAGAAGAACCAGTAAATTACAAAATATAACATTTTGTAATTTAAAAGCTATTCTATTGTTTAAATATATGACTGTGGGAGATCTGACTGCCAGAATGACTGGACAGATGTTTTTCAATAGCTGTACAATATATGAATCCTTGTACTCTGTTGGTCAGTTCTTGCTAGCACCTCCGGAGGGCTTTTCCCTGGTAAACTATGCACAATAAATGCACTGTGAATGTGCACATCTTTTATCCTATTTCATTACAATAACACATTTATTTTGACTTATTTGTATATTTAGGACTGAAGCATGTTGTTATTTAAAAACTCTGAAATATAATGAGTAAAATTTTATTCAGCTTCTCTTATGTCAGTGGTAGTAGTTATTGTCATTTAGGTATTTATAAAACTTAATGGAGCAGTTGCAGAGCTATTTTTACACGGTTTATATTGCACATGTTTAAATAATACAAAAATTTGCTGAGTAAAAAGAATCCATAGCAATTCAACAATAAAAAGAACTTTTGGCTCAATGCGTACTATGTATCATTTTTTTCCAATTATTTAATCTAGTTGTTTTCTAATTATCTAGTTGTTATTGAGATGGTCTCCAAGGAGTCTGTCTAATGATTATTAATTTAATTTCTTTAATTTGAAGGAAAATAATTAGTGCTTTCACAACAAAACACCAGTGATGCAAAAGTAAACAGGTGAATACTAAACGCATGAATTGAAGGCTGCTTGGTTAATGTTGTACATAACATAGATGTAATATTTTGGCTGGTTTCCCAAGTTTGCTGCAAAGATTTCAATGAAAGCTAAAAAATTTACTTTACCTGTGAAGTTTGAAAGTCTTATCTACACATCGTTATCTTGGTTGAACTGTTGGATTATCGTGGAAAAAGGAAAAAGAATAGAGCTTCCCCAAAAGGGAAGTGAGGAAAGATGTAAAGGGTAAAATTTACAATAATTTTCATTGATCATTAGATTTTTCATAGATCATTAGATCTGTCAAAATTCATGCTGCTTTTTTTTTTCACCAAACATGACAGCTGAAGTAAAATGCACATAATTGAATGTTATTAACTGTATTTAATTTTTAAATTCCTTTATTACTGAAATATACTTTGCATATGGCTCCTACCTCTCAAATTCTCCCCAAACACCTGGAAATACTACTTTCTAACCATTGAAGTCCTTCCCATGAATTCCTGGTAAGGTGTGTTACTGGTATACAGCAACAACCACAATTTCCCCTTTTTTCCCATTATACTAGACGTGCATGATTTCTCATAATACTGAGGCCACAGGTCAATCTTTATATAAAATTACTGGAAAAGTATCAGTAGGTTAAACTCTCAACTATTTTGCTAGAAGGAGATTGTACTATGCATCTCTCACAGACTTCTTGAATCAGAATGACATCCTATTTCCCTGAAAATATTGAGAATCCTTGCTGTTCATTAGAAGCCAGATTTTAACCTGAAACTGAATTTTAAGAAACCTTGTTAAACTATGCTTAATTTTTTGACAGCGTTATTTGATAACCTAGTCAGCTATTAAAATCCTCTTCCCTTTTTCACAATGATGCATGTTACTTGTCAAAAAAATTAAGTTGCATCTCCATTACTCCAAGCTCACCATATATTTACCAGAGGTAAAAATGGACTCATCCTCTTGAAGCAAGAAATTTCCCTTGTGTCCTCCAAGCAGCAGTTTTTAACTCAGCATCAATGTGTTTTCAAAGCACTTGACAAAACCAGTTAAAACTTACACCTTTAATCTATTTTACATGCATTATCCAGTGCTTTTAAAAGCATACATACATTGCTGAGTAGAATGCTAATAAAGATATTGCTCTCTTCAGAGCTAATTTGATTCTTTTTCTCAAAGTTACAGATAATTTCTTGTAATACCTGACCTGTATGCTTTCAACATTTTAATAACTTTGTCAATGTTTTATTGACCTTTGTCAATACCTTATATTGGACTGTGAAAAGGAACTCATGACAACATTTGGTCCCTAACAATGTGAATTAGGTTTTCATTGCGTTAAAAAAAAATAATAGCATCAATACTAAGTATAATGCAGGCTTCTCTAATTGAAAATTGGGATCAGAATCACGAGACAGTGCATCTTATTCTGTCACTGGAAAAGCCTTTGTTGACTTCTTTGAAGTCAAAGAAAAACATGGAAGTGTTTGGCCAATAAACTTGTCCAAAACCTTCCCCCTAAACCTATTTGCTAATAGTTTCATCAACTAGGTGCATAAGCTGCTGTTATTATTGCTGTGACAAATGTAATTTGGAATCTTTGTAAGAAACCTTATTTAAAGTGAGAGATGTAAGCATCACCATCAATAGTCATAAAGGTTTAAAATTTTAGGTACATCTGGATAAAAATACACAGAGAGAAGTCATATCCATCAGTTATCACTGTTAAAGAAGTTTCTCTGAGTTACTCTGTACTGGAGAGTGGTTGCAAAGAGCAGTGAGTATATGAAACCACTTTAAGTACCAAAACTTTGAGCTTCAGTAAATGTGGGGCTAGCTGTGACATTTGGAGTCTAAGACAGGTGCTCTAAATTGCTTTTTAGAGGGACGTATCTGTTCTCAGCTATTTTATTTGGGGAGCTCAGGGAAATGGTTAGGTGACATGAAGAGTCCTCTGCAGAGATTTACAGAGAGGCAACTGTGTATTACCTTGTTTCTGTTGCTACCCTCCCTTGTCAAGGTAAGTGGGTCTACTCAGTTAAGATGAGTCTTCAAGTTCAAAAATGCTTTTACAGCAATGACATTGTTTTATTTTGATTGTGGGCTAAGCAAACACTCAATACAAGAAAAAAGCCAAACTGCCTTTTTTTTTTCCCCCCCAGCAAACAGACATCTTTTTAATTTACCAAATACAATCATGATATACAGTTTGCCTATTATTTTGTATAGTATTATATTTGTATTATATTTTGCTCAGAGAATCATGGGAAGAATATTCAAACAATTAAAACTTATGGAAACAATTCAGCAAAAGTTTTTACATTTATCATGTCTAAAATTCCCGCTGGAATTTTTTAGATTTTAATTGAAAAATCCTACATTGAAAACAATTTTAACCTTGCGCAATCACAACTATCAATTTTTATAGTTACTGAAAATATAATTCTTCTATTAAACTTTCAGGTTGTATTACAAAAAAATATCCTAAAAACCGTATTAACATAGACCTTTCAAATACTTCTCTGCCTAAGGGAGCCACACAACATTCAATAGATGACATTCTGTTTTTATATGATAATAAACCACCAATTTCTTGAAAATTTCTTCACTGCAAAAATGCAAATGTGTATTCAGCCCTTACTAGGACCA
Organism: Calonectris borealis; assembly: GCF_964195595.1. NCBI lineage: Eukaryota > Metazoa > Chordata > Aves > Procellariiformes > Procellariidae > Calonectris > Calonectris borealis. The sequence continues at coordinate 27,549,854 of NC_134318.1, forward strand.
TCTTTATCGTAAGGTTTTCTGCCTGTTATAGAACAGCAGTCATCTTATCTGCAGAGCAGAAACAGAAGCATCACAAGCAGCTGAAAGGCAAGATGTGCTTGACAGCTTCTTTTACCAAGAGAAGAGAAAGGAAAAAATTCAAAACTAGCCCAAAAGAACTACAGATTAGTTTAAGTGATAAGCAGTCCATTAGTACATTATTGGAAAAAAGAAACAAATTACCTAACTAGTTTCTAATGCATTGCTTCCTTCTAGAGAAAACAGAATCAATGGAAAAATAAATAAAAAACAAAGGACATAATAAACATCACAGTAAAAGAAAGAGAATCATAGAAGAGATTGAAAATGTAGTGAAAGAGAAATGGGTGAAAACAGTTTTGATTATCTTAATTTGTAGTTATTATTCTAGATTTGCTCAATCAATAAGCAAATTCCTCATGGCCAAAGCTTTAGAAGGTCTGATTGAAGTTCTAAGGAATTCTTAGGCAAGGATAAAAAAATAGCGACAGATTTTTTTTTTTAAAGACTAATTGTTCAAAACGTTGTAAGGAGTAGTATTTAAAAAAGAGAGAGGATGGCATTGTGACTTGATGTCAGAACACATGGATTTCATAGAGTAGCTGGTAACTCCTTCATACAAGATTCTTCTCTTACTATGGATTTGTGTGTATCTAATGCTCTGGGAAGTCAATCAGGAAAGATGGCCTGACCATCCTATAGCAATAATCACTGAAGCGTGATTTACGACTGCAATGCTCCTGTACTTTGCCATGGATTGGATAACATGTACAGATCTAATGGATTCACTACTCTAACTCTCTTCCTATTCTACAAGTCTCACAATCTGTAGGAATACAAAAAATTCCAACAGGTTTGGCTGAATACAGTTAGATATGATGAACCTGAAAATGCAGACACTTCTTTCAAACTGAGATTTATGCCTCTTTACAAAATATAGCCACATAGCCAGCAAAGCTTTCTGTGATTAGGCAGGAAGGAGCAGGATTTACTCCAACAAATAGTAGTCTAACTGAATCAGCTCTAAGCATTTATTTTGCTGCTTAAGGGTTATAAGGTGCTTGTACTACAAAATAAGTACTTAGGAGCCAATACCATAGGAAAATACAAACAGATATAAGATGACAAAAGCAGCTGGATATCTTGACATGCACTGTCAGCAGCTTTATGAAAATTTTATTTATCTGAGGCTCCTCACTGGTAAGTTTTCCTTCATTCAGCTGTGTCGATTTACGTGCTTGTTTACAGAGATAAATTCTGAGGAATTAATATGTATTTTTATTAATTTTTATGCTGTGGACATAACTCCAGTAAATTTATACTTACTGCATTTTCATTTTATTGCTAAATCATAAAAACATAAATCATAAAACATACCCGAATCATTTTTTCTATCCTTTTTTTTTTTCATTTTAAATGTATTTTTGTTTAAGGGTACAAGGGACTGTAAGATAATTACAAGAAAGCTACTACCGTGTAAGAGTATGAAACTGTTGATAAGACACCTCAAAGATGTTATGGTCAAGCAAATCACTCTGAGCATGCATTCAGACTCTGAAACCTTCCCAGCAATTTCTGAACACTGTGTTTTGCAAATGTCCATTTCAGCTGTAACATACTTTTAGAGCTATAGCGATGCCATATGACAAAAAGTGTAAAGCATTTTTCAGTATGTAGTTCCATAGTTAAAATGATCTACCTTATTTCTTATTGGGATAATGAGAGGTCAGTCAGTCCTCCTGCATGGCTTAACAGAAGAAAACACTCAACCAGAATGCAATAACAAGGTTAAATGGAGAAAAAGGGAAAGGAAAAATATGTATGTTTTCAACACTGATTAAGCAAACAAAGACAAAGTTGTTCTACGTGGCAGAAGTATTATAGAATGAGCCTCTTACACTCCACATGAATATTTTTGGGAAAATCTGGAGAGTGTACATGTGTTGAGAATGTGTGCAAGGGATGATCAAGAAAAGCTAGAACAAGTTATTAAGTGTCTTAATTTAAAGTAAATGAATAAACTGTATTTAGACATTTCTGTTGATACTTTCCTTCATAACTAAGTGGCCTTAATTCAATTTAGCTGAATTAATTTCCAAATTAATTCAATTCAGCTGAACTGAATTAAACCTACTTCGATTCTGGATTAGGGTGCCTGCTCAGGGTTTCACTTGAACACTTTCAAAATTCATTCAGGTTAATTTTCCCCAGTGTCTGCATGTAGACAAAACCCTTAAACTGACTACAGAGGGAAATGAAGAAATGACACATGGAGTGCCACTAGAAACCGTTACATCTAAAATAATCTCTTCAGCAACTCAGAATTTACTAATTTTTAATGCATTTTTTACGTATTATTTCAATTTTGATGCATTATTTCAATATATACATATTGAAACCTACAGAGGAGATAGGCTTGTGCTCTCTCAAGCCCTTTCAACTGTTAAGTAAAATGGAGTTGGTACCATTATTTCTTCTTTGCAAATCAGAGTGGTATGCTTTCACAACAGCGCAAGAGAATATACTAGCAAAGTTAATGACACAACATGTGAAAAAGAGTTCTTAAGCGTTCTAGTGCTAGAAAAGTTTTCCTACACTTTTTTCTTTTTCATAGTTGTGTGAAGACGTCACCATAGTTGTATGTGAAATCGGTAGCCTGTTCCCTTCTTGCACTGATGATGTTTAATTTAGCATCCTAAAGTTGTGAACCTCACTCCAGTACTTGTTCACTGAGCTGAATAAACATCTCCTCCCTGACTCTTCAGGTTATATAACGGCTTCACATGACACATCTGCACATTTTGCCTACAGAAGGTATATTTCATTTTTTGATTCTCCTACCCGTAGCCCAGTTGCAGAAGACCCATTTCATTTTAAAAGAAGTTTATTCTCAGATTCTAATAGTTATTAAAAACTTCCATTATTTGGACTGAAATATAAGGCCAACCAATTTTACTATTGTACCACTTTCAAGGATACTGCGAAATCAGAAAATACCTGGTAGCTTATATCAACTGTATACACTTTCGTGAAAACAGAAGGCATATTGGAAAGAAAATCATCATCTAGATATCTTACTCTTCCTAATGGTAGTAGTGTTTTAGAAAAAGTAGGATTGCTAGGGCATGTCTACTACATAAGCAACTACTACTAGCATAAGCCTGAACAAATACATTACCATCTATCAAGGATGAGCAGATAATTAGAAGAAGCAACTGGTTACCAGCTCATGCTTATAGTGTCTCAATACTTACTGAATTATCTTACTTTCACAATGATTTAAATTTGACATATATTAAAGCATCCTTGAGCCTTATGCTAAGAGAAAAATATAACGTTTTAGAGTTTTTAAAATGAAGATAGAAAATAGTGCCCTAGTCACTTTATGTTTGCTTTTTTTTTTTTTTTAAAAAAGTGATAACAAACGGGGTAAGATATTTCCAGGAATTCATAGATCATTAGCCAAACTAAATACAGACTCCTTTTTCAGTGCAGGGATTCCATTGGGATTACACAATGGTAAATCAGGCCCAAATAGTACAGCAGTAGGTTTTCCGAGTATTTATTGCAGATAGTCAGCTATCAATAGGTTTTAACATTCACTGCTAGTTTTCAATTATGTCGAGAGTGGTGTTCCACACTTCAATGAAATCAAAAGAAACAAAACACTGAGAACCACGGTAGCAAAAGGTACCCAGTGAGTCTGATCCTCTTTGAAAGTTCCTTCCTTAAAGAAACTCTAGCAATTGCACTAAGGAGGAAAACTTAATGCTGAAGCTTGATTCTGCCATTTGATTTGATCTGTTATTCGACAGAATTAAGCTAAACTCTAAGGGTAAGATGCACTTTATTTCCAATACACTACATTCATTCTGACATATACTCCCGTTAGACATTTACTTACTACAGGCTTCACTTAAATCAGACATGAAATTTCTGAAAAGGAAGGATTAAAATATAGATACCAAACTAATCAAGTACAGTGAAAGCCCACAGAGACTGAAAACCATTGTTCTGGTGAACAGCAGCTGTTAATAAAATAGTTTGGAATTTTATGTGGAAATTAAGAATGTACACATTTAAATGATCAGTACCACTTAAATAGTTTATTTGACGTTCTGGGGCATTTCTGTAGATGACTGCTATCATCAGAAGTGCAGTGATAAAGGCTGAAGAAACACAACATAGCTGTAAATAACTCTTCAATTCAATAAGTCTGATAATTATACGCAACTTTGATAGACTATACTTATAAGAGTTTCAAATCTGTTAGACATTTTACATAGTACTGATCACAGTGAGCTTATGAAATACAGGAGCCTTTCTGTAATATAATGTCACAGAAATGTGATTTTTTTTTTTTTTTTTAAAGTATCAAGTCCTAAGCTTACTCTTTTTCTTTCAGAGTAGCAGCATATGCTGGTCAGTGAAGCATACACTACACAGCTGTTACATCTACTGTATGACCTGTACATATTGAATTAGCCATTGTGATTTTCAATTCTGGTTCATCAGACTTTTGGTCTGAGGGATTTTAATCTAAATTTAGCAAAAGAATACAATTCAGCGTTGTCTTGTCTATCCATAATTCATAGCCTCCAGCCTGTTTTGATCTAAAACAATTGGCCAACCTTTTTTTTTTTTTTTCTTTTAAACAGTAACATAGGATGTATGAAAAAATTCAGTACAAGGATTAATGGCAAAAACCTCCAGGACTGCAGTTTGATAGTGTATGAATGTATATTTGCATGCACGCAGATAGGATGTTATCAGATGTGGGCTTTTTAACAATCATCACTCTTGTTCTCAGGTTTTTACACTTTTCATTCATGGTACATTAAGAAAGAGAACTATTTCTACATCTAAGAACATATATAATATAATTTAGTGAATAAATGAAAACAAGTATGGTACTGTAAAACCTAATCCATTAAAATGTCTCAAAACTTCAGATCTTTTTTTTTTTCCAAAGAAGGAACCAATTTCCTGTATTGATAATCTTCTGGGTACAGTCTGTTGTTGAGGAAATCCATAAGGCATACAAAGGTGGATATAAAAGAGAAGTACCATTGTGTTTCCTTTTCTCTATATATTTTTCTTCCAAAGCATCTAGCCTATTAGACTCCTACTGGAGGCAGGAAAAAAGGCTAAATTGAGCTTTGGACTGATCCTTCGTGGCTCTGCTTCTATCCCTAATTTCAACATTTATCACTAACATTTGAAAGAACGTTAGATTCAAGTTTCTTACTGAAGTATTGAATCTTTCTAGCTATCATAAGTACAATTGTAACTTCTGATTAGTATTTTTTAAATTACTTTTTAGTAAGTCATTGATACCAATAGAAGAAAGTGGTACAAGGCCTGGATGAAGAGTCATTTAAAACCATTTGTTTTTCTCAAGTTCATTAAGGAAATTTAATTGTCTGTATTTCATCATGAAGTTCTCTCAGAAACAAAGCAAAGCTGCATGTGAGTTTCATTCCCTAATAAAAGATAGTGAAGCAAATTAATTTCATTTAGAATGACTGTCTGTGTATAAAGTCATACAATTAATATCTATTTAGAATTTCTTTCTCTGTAAAACAGAGCATACGTGCTTCACTAAAACCTAATCTGGCATTAAAACCAGTAAGTTCCTTCACTGATGATTTGGAAACTCAATTAACACTTGGAAATTCCTTAACTGACAGTTTGGGAACACAATAACAATAGTTTAGAATAATGAATTAATTCTTATGTAGAACTATAGAATTTTTAAGATGTGATTTTTATAACACAGTCAGGAAGTTATGCTATGATCACATCTGTACTGCTCAGGTCTGTATGTACTATGGTAAATAACAGTTCAACTAATTTACAACCTTTCCTTTATATATTTAATATATATTATGCCAACCATACATAATTCAATAATGCAGAAAGACTTCGCAGTATGAACATGAATCGGCATATCAACATTCATTTAGTTAAAAATCACTTTCTCATTGAGATGGGCTCAAGAAATACTATGCACATCTTTGTGAGATGCCCACTGGGACAGTAGTCATGCACTCTTACATCCCATTTTAAAAGTGTAACATGTGACATTCAGCCTAAAATGGCAGACAAGAATGAAGAATTACAGTATTGGTCAACTCTCCTAATAACACAAGTCTTGTCATAAAGTTTTGTTTGTTTTTTGTTTAAAACAAATAAACAACTCGCTCCTTCTCCCCCATGACCAAATCTCTCCCTCTTCCCACACCCTTCAACAATATAGGTTTAACAGAGCAGAGAATGATCACATGAGGACTGTAAACCCAGCAAACTGATTCTACTAAGTTAACTATTTTTTGCCTCTCCTTCCCTCACTCTTTTCTACTTCATTTTACCCCTGTATTTTTTTTTAGGAGACATTCCCAAAGTTCAGAAAATAGATCAAACTCAAATAGCTTATAGGCACCATAAACACATAATATTACTTGTCCATGTATGCACTATTCTTTCCAGAATAACTGTTGCTAACCCCATACACACAGAAACCAGGACTCTGGTACCCAAAATCATGAAACTTGCTTAAAAATTATGTAATAAAGTTTTTTATATACACACAGGTGTATGTGCATGTGTGTTCATAGATGCACAAGAGTTTACCATTTTTTTCATACAGCGGAGAATGCAGAACTTTACCTTGATTTTTAAAACAATAAAAAAAGTAAAAAAATTCTCACATCATTATTTCCTCTATGTGTTTTTAGTGAATATCACTGCATTACATCAACAACTACTGCAAGAAAATTTTTTACTTCACAGATTTTTATACATATTTTTAGATTGACTCTATTTTTAGAGTCAGAATATGCTAAGTACTTCTGGACTTACCATGATACAGAACATCTACAAAGTGATAACAAGTCAATGAAATAAGGAAATATTGAATCCTTTAACCCAAAAAAGAAACTCGACAGATTTCTACTAGTATCTTCATGCTTTTTTTGGAAGTTACAAAAAAATCAGGGGTGAATTCCTTCTCCCAGCTAAGCTTACCAAAACCACAGGAACAGCACTCTGCCCAGTTAAATAATTTCCTCATAAACAGCAAACAACAAGGCAATATTGGCAGTAGTATTTTAACTCACATTTCACTTCCTGTGTCATGGAGACAGTTCTGAAGCAAACTAGTCTTTCATGAATCAACTCATTGGTATAGTAGTCTCTTCATAAGTCACTTTAGAAGAGGTATTCTACATAATTGCACCCCTAGGTCTACACAGCGCTTAAAATATAGAGGTAATATACCCACTTCCTAGACTGAAAATTTGCATTCCATTGCTGACTTCCATTACATATTCAGTAACAACTATCTGGCTATATATACATATATATATATAGTTTCTGGAAAACTCCCACAACATAGAAATTATAGTGTCCTAACTACCACATAGAAAATCACACAGATTAATTCCTCTACATCCACAAAACCAAAAGCCACTCAAAAAATCTTTTATACATGACTTCTGTCGCGGTTTAACCTGGCAGGCAGCCAAATACCACGCAGCCGCTCACTCACTCCCCCCACCCCCAGCGGGACGGGGAGAGAATCGGAAGGGTAAGAGTGAGAAAAAACTCGTGGGTTGAGATAAAGACAGTTTAATAGAACAGGGAAAGAAAAGGAAAATAATAATGATAATGATAAAATATACAAAATTAGTGATGCACAATGCAATTGCTCACCACCCGCGCTGACCGATAACCAAGTAGCGATCGGCACTTCCTGGATCACGCCTACCCTTCATATACTGAGCATGACGTCACATGGTATGGAATACCCCATTAGCCAGCTGGGCTGGCTGTCCTGATTATGTTCCCTCCCATCTTGTGTACCTAGCTCAGTCAGTAGGCACGGGAGCTGTCCTTGGACTAGGAGGGCACTTAGCAACAACTGAAAACATCAGTGTGTTATCAACATTCTCCTCATACTAAATCCAAAACACAGCACTAGGAAGAAATTTAACCCTATCCCAGCCGAAACCAGGACAACTTCATATGTTGCTGCATTTTCCCTAAGCAGATCAGATCCTTAAGAGGAACTCCAGCCAATGCTGTCACTTTTGTAAGGAAAAAAACTGTACCTTTCAGTGAGCACCTTTATGCCATGTGCAGGGTTTGAAACCTCCAAAAGGAACCTCCTCACCTCTGTGCCATTGGCTATTTCCCCCTGATTATCATATACAGCTGGAGACTGGTAAGTCAGGAAACTATTAGAGTTTCTAGGAGAAGAACCCACATTCAGAAAAAAATTACATCCATATCACCTGCTAATCATCAAAGCAATCTATTTTAGTGAACTCTTTGTCACCATCAAACTATTTGTGGTCTAACATAAGCCAACAGGATCAAACCAACCCAGAAAAAAAAAAAAAAAGAAAAACTTTTAAACACACTTCTACAGTTACTAAAATTATCCATTTAGAAATTGGAAATGCCTTCTGTAACAGCAAAAATAGGTAACAATCAATTAGCTAAACAACCATGTAGTGAAAAAGGTTTTGAGAAATAAAATGTAATTATTTACTGGATGTTGAAGTATGTTCTGTTAGCTGCCATCAATCTTCCTCAGTGAAAATAAAATAGGCATTAGAATGAAGAATTTAGAAGAGAGTAGTTCTATAAAAAATGTAAAAAGTTGATTATTAGTATAGTAAGAAAATTAGAGTTGGGCTATAATTCCTCAAATGTCAATGCAGAACGGGGAATTTCACTAGTGCTCAGTATTCTACTTGTTCGTTATTACTTTTGTACCATTAAGTTAACTTAAAATATGTTCTAACAACTAATGTACTGTTTTATTAACTGTTACAGTGTCAATGTGTTTTTGTTATGAGATTTATCTTAATTAGTGTACAAATTATTATTTAACAGCAGGATGCACATGAAGGAGTCTGATACTTTATAACAAGGAAACTAATCTTACAATGCCCTTTGGGAAATCCCAAAGAGAACTTTTCTGTAACAAGAGCAATGGTGTAGAAAATCAGAAGAAAAGTGTCTTTTACCCAACAATTGTGGATGAGAGAGTGACAGCATATCTCTCAGATATATATTGACAGCATACATAAAATCAATATGATTCATGTCTGTCCAGGAACAGAAGCTTGTTTCACAAGAAAGCAGATGTGAGTTGAAATAACAGAATTTTATATCAAATACAATTTGGCAATTTTCACAGTCCTTTCGTCCTTGTATTTATTCTCTTCAAGCTATTCAGATTTCTTCATACATACACAAGTTAGAAGTCCAAACTCTACATAACATTAAAGGAGAACCGGTTAAAAAACACTTCCAGGTGGCTGATGTTATTTGCAGAATAAAAAAGAGAAGTGGCAAAGGGCATAAAAAAGAAAGGACATGAGCTTGTAATTATGTATTTTCAAGTTTGTTCTAAGCACCTATGAAACAGAAAAAAGTGATACAATAATTTTTTCCTACTTTTAAAAAACATAATATATATTAATATTTATATGTTAAAACATATGTTAAACAAATACAAGAATTGTAGAGATGCTTCTGTATACCTAACATAATTGACATTTGTCACACATGCATGAGTAGTATTTTGGCAGTGTTTCATTTTCTCAATGTTTAGAAAAATCTGCAAGAGCAGGATAGCCATCCACATTAAAAAAGACCATGGAAGCATGTGCAGAGGAAAGGAGGTATATTGAATATAGGATACCAAACTACAAATGTTGAAGATGTCATAGGAGGCATAAATATATAGACATATAATATATAAAGACATTGTTTCAGAACGAATAGTAGTAAGAGGTATAAATATACAAATCTGTGATTTGAGCATTCTGGAAGAAGAAAGAGAGGGGCAGTTTGGCTTGTCTGGTTTTGATTTTGAAATTAAACCCATCTAATCAACGGAACGACAGACATTTCAGCTTTTTCCATAGCTAGTACTCAGTGTACAATCTAAACACACCTGCAAGCAAATTAATGCCTGTACAGAAAATACTAGTTTATATATCATATTGCTGTAATTCAAAATAAGTGGAAATTCTTCCCAGATCTTTTCTTAGTGCTAAATGTTTTTACTTAGTTTAAATTTTATTTTAAAACAAGGTCTCAATGGCTGTAATAAGAGAGATACCAACAGCTATTTTTCTATACCTCCTAGATATTATGCCTAAGAATGACGAAGAATATTAAAAAATTCTTTTTAAATGTAAAAAATATAATGAATATGATTATTCAGAATATTGAATAAATAGATACTATATTTCTGGACAGATTCTAAATCACAATAAAAACCACTATAGGATAAAATTTAAAACTATATTTTAAAGATAAAAAACCATGTAGAATAAATATAAAGGAGTGGAGCAGGTAAACTATAATAAACTTTAAAATCCCTACATCACATAAGATATCCCTTTGTGACAGTACCAACAACCTACCCACGGAGAAAGAAGAAACAGAACTGCAATGGTTACTGTAAAATCAATATGCAGAATTTACACCCAAGCAAACTTTCCCATAAGTTCCCAGAGCAAATTCTCAAATTGATATCAATATCCAATACAAGAAGAGCAAAACGCTTTAGGTGCTAAGACACACAAAGAAAAGAATACGGAAAAGGGAAAAATGGACAAAAATAGACAGTTCCCAAAGGAAAAGGCACAGGGCAAATTCTGATATGTAACATGAAATGTCTTGATCTGGATGTTTAATCAAGACATATTTTAAAATAATTGGAAGAAAAAATATTTTGAAACCAAAATAAGCTATATTATGTATTCCAGCATTGAGCCCAGTGTCTCACTGTAATATGCCATACATATAAAACTGAGAAACTAACTTTTGTTTGGTGGTCTCCTGCTTCACTTGGCAGTGTTTTCTTTATTGCATGTTTTCTAGAGTTGTAAAAACTATAGATTCAGAAAAAAGAAAATGATAACCTTGTAGTAATCTGTATGATACAGACATACTCAAAATTAATCATATTTGATGAGGAAAGTGCTGTAATACTCTCTAAGAAGCAATGTGCACTGGGAAATTAGAGGAAATAATGATGGAAATGATGATGCCAATGAAATTCTTGCTACATTTATGACATCTATCAACTTACTAGTTATTACACTGTAGGGAAAAAAAAAACCAAGATCACCCTAATGATATACTGTGGCACATTGTAGTATAGCAGTATTTTGTTGGGTATGTTGGCTGGTATTTTTTTAATATGGTGTATGTTGTTATGGAACCTTTCAGTGTGAATCTTCTCAACAGGAGACTGAAAAACATTTGTGCAATTTTTTAATGTAGGAGTGAGTGAAATAAGATCTGGACTGGGGAATGTTTAGTTTGATAGACTGGACCAGAAAAATTAATCAAAAGTAGCCAACTTCTGTGCAAGTTACAGGAAGTATTTTCATTTTGTATTACATTTTAATTGAGGTCACAAATTCTGTACATTTGAATTCTAAATTTCCTTAGCTGATCTTATTGCCTTGAAAAATTCTGTACACATGCATCCCAAACATGGAAAAATGTAACTTAAATGGACAAGCAACTCAATGAAATTAGTAACAATAAGCACATGCTTAAATGAAAGTACTTTCCATAACCAGGTTCACAGATGTTTAGAATATACATACCATTACAAATTGCCAGTGCAAGAGGAAGGTCCCTGTTAATGAAAATGTATGATCTAAAGAGCTAGAAGAGAAGTTTTTAAATGCTGTTGCTTTCGTTTCACTGAAAGAGGGCAAGGTATTGCTCAAATCTTAGTCAAAACTAATTGTTTTTGCAGAAATACTGTAGGAAACCATTTTGGAACTGCTCGTCTTACACTCTGGCTTTGACACTTCCAGTGTAAATTGTAATTATTATTTATATGAGAATTAGTTTTTGCATTAATGAGAAAGTTAATTATTGCACAATCTACTAAGCAGCTTCCAAATGGATATAATTCATTATCTATAAAGATCCTGAACATTTCACATACAGTTGATTGTAGGAAAGGCACTTTCATTATAAGACCTATTTTCTACACCTTCAAACTTTCCCCTTCACAATTCCTCTTTGGGTTTTTAATTCTGTGCTTTATTCTACCCCAAAATGCCTTGTCACTTGTTGGTGGAAATCTTAAGTTCTTTTCTGCACTCCTGTTAACTTTTACATATGAATTTACTATTATTTATACATTATTTGTATGGTCTGATATTCAAAATTTATTTTATGCAAAAAAAACCCTTTTCTTATATACTGATTGTATATTTTCCAGTAAGTATCTGAGACAAGAATATTTCTAAAATTTAATGTCTCAAAGTGGTATAAGCAAGTAATCATGGGATTTTGTCAAAGCACTTTAGATTTTTTTTTTGTGGTTAGCATGTCTAGTACCAACCATAGTACCAATTTAACTTTTAACATTTTATCACATGGACATCACCTGTAATACAACCTGACAAATCAAAAGGTCAGTCTAGCTCAGAGCATATAAGAAATAAATAGATTTGAAAAGTTGAATGGAATGCATGCAGAATGTTATGAGGAATTCAAATTTCAGAAGTCAGAGATAAGAAGTGAAAATATATATATTACTGAAATTTGGAAACTTAACTTGCTAATTCATTCATGTGTCAGAAGAATAATTAAAGAGAGGAAAAGATTTTTTTATTTGACAAGTGTTTTCAATGAAGCTGAAACTGTAAATTTTGTTAATAAAATACTTTCCCTAAAGTCCAAGCATGAATACTGAATACAGTCCCCTATAAACTACATATTTGATTATGATAGTACAGGAAGTTTAAAAATTCTTTTTATGTTGAAGTAATTTTAGTGAGTCAGAGGAAGGATTAACTGTATAACTGATTATCTTTGCACACTGGAGATAGCTTACAGGATCAGGCTGGAACAGACATTATGTTCAAAGTATGCTTCAGGTCTGATATCAAATGGGAACCACACACTGGATTCATACAGAACGACACTAAAATTTCATAAGCTATTCTCACATTGTCTGAGTTCAAATGTTACAGCAGCCTTGTTGGTGTATCATTATCCTGATACCCTTAGACACAGACAGGTCATGGGACAGAATTGTGCCTCGGGAGCATTCCTGTGACAGGATCTCGGTCTGGAGTCCCAGGCTGGAAAGATGCCCTTAAGCCTACTTAAACAGAGATGAAAACAACCACTGTATAAAAATACAAGCCATTGTATCAAAAACTAGGAAGATATATCTGAGCCATTTTTTTCACCCAGTAGAGTCCAGTCAGGCAGCAAAAGCTCCCTACTAACAGCAGAAATGGGATCTAAGAGAAGGCATCTGGGTCGAAATGCTACTAGAAGAAACTTTTGATCTGCAATAGTGATAAATGATTCTTTTCAACCTTTCAGATTGGTTACTGGCTACAAAGTCAGAATTAGATTCAAAGATAAAAATTTGTATATTAAACTGCAATAATATTTTGCTTTAGGGTATTCAAAAACACTGCACGTTATTCTATAAAAGTCCTACCACATATTTGAATCGTAAGTGGATATAGGTATATTTTAACACTTATCTCTTGAACTTCTCTGAATGGTAGATCTCTTTCAATGCCTTTTAAATTATTTGATTTTCAAAGTTTATTCTTTTTTAATTGTTTTTTTACTTATTTATTTAAATTTTTAATATTTTTTCCCCTTTTGGGGGCTCTCTATCCCATAATAACCAGATCAGGTTAAATTACGTACAGACAACCACCAACTAAATTTGTATTGATTTCCTACCATTGCTAGGAAATGCCACTATGGGTAAACTACAAAAGCTTTGATTGTATTATTAAGATGGTTTGTGATCATCTGTTTCTCCCATCAACTGCCCACAAATTGCTTCATGAGTATTCACTTTTGTAATTTGTTAGTGCGATTTGTTAGCAACAGACAGCGAGCAGATGATTTACAATATTATACATTTGAAGAGGACTACACTTTTTAGCACAGAAATATGTAAACATTCACTTTTATTAAGCTTTTTAAGGACAACTTTTCATGTTTTTATTAGAAGTAAATTAAATTTGTAATTACCATTTGTACTTAATGATTTTCATTAGATTTTTCTCTTCTTTATGATTAATCCTATGTTAAATAGAAGAAGATCCTAAGAATAATCTCAGCATCTAAGACGAAGTTCTACAGATTCAGACATAATAATATTACTTTAAAATAGAGTGACTGAACATTGGTAACCAAAACACCTCCACCACAAATTCTCTATTTTCCTGAACTTTACATAGAACAATCAAGTAGGTTTACTGTTTGCCTCCATTGAGCAAATATAGAAAAAATTTTGCTAGTGGATGATGAAAGAATCCCATTTTCTGTTATCACTTACAATTCTACAGATCATTCTATTAAACAAATTAAAGAAGTCCTTAGCCTAAAAGTTTCAGAGAACAACAATGAATGAAAACATCTTGCTTTTCAGGATTAAGTTAAAGGAATATACTCAGTCTGTTTATTCACATATCACATTTAAAACCTGAGTACATCTTAGTGTTAAAACCTCAAGCCATGAAACTAACATTTAGCTGAATCTATAATCTCCTGTATTGTGCTGTTATAATATTTACAAATTCATATACAGGTGATAACTAGTGATCCACCTAATAATGTCACTTCTGTCAGAATATATATCACATACTTCAAAATTGTTTTGCATAGTAATAAGTTTACTTCCTTTCTGCTAGCTTCTTTCTTTGTGTAGTCAGTAGAGTTTCCCTTCTGTATGTTTTATAAAGTCAGCTAGTTCAAAATACATTAGGAAAGATTTTACTGAGATCTTTATATTATGACATTCTGCCAACACTTTAGAAAGGGGCTTCAAATAAATATTCTAACTTACTCTATGTATTTGACACATGCATGCTGATAGGAGAGATGAGAAATTTGCATTTATGGTAGAATTCTTTCTAGCAGGAGAGACGCACCAGTGCTTGACCATCAAACTTTCAAGAGGTTCATTTACTAGAAATGTTGGTACTCAGTTTCTGAAGGAATACAAATACTGGTAGAGCTGATAAAGAAAACTTTCCAATTCATGTAATCCCATGTATATTTCTATATAGATAATACTATCCGATATATTGCAGAGTGTTCCAGGGTTGCTTCTTGCAGAAATCTTGTATCTTTTAGATCTCTGACATTTGGTTTTCATCTTATGGATGTTAAACTCTTCTTTTTTCAGAGATAACTTTCTCTTTCCTATAGACAGACACGTTAACAGTGTCTACAGAAGAAATGAACTCCATTGCAGGAAACAAATTAAACCTATTCTTCCATTATTAAGATGACTCCTTTTTACCAGAAGATCCTAGAGCACAAACTACTGTATCACTGACTGCATAGTCCATACAGAAGATTAAAATGCACCAAAGAGAAAATAACTTCAATCAAAATACTTTCAAAGTTCAATAAACTAGTAATATTGTCCAGAAAAGTATCATTTTGTCAGAGTAAGTATTTCAAGAAATAAGCCTATTAAACTGAGATTCAGTTGAAGGATAACAAAAATTCAACTCTGCAATACTTAAATTTAATAACACGCTCAGCCAAATGCAAAATTCCATTTCCTGCTAGATCAAAATTTAATTGTTCCACTTCATTATTTGATAATAACAGTGCATTCTATTAAAAGGCCTATTTATTATTGGTTTTCTTCGGCTACTACTCAGAAAATCCAATGTAACACTCTCCCTCTGTATAAAGCTCAGAAGATAGAGAATATAATATTATTTAGTGGAAGTAAAGGTAATTTCCCGAAACAAATACATTTTTGCAACGTAAAATCCCCTGAGAGCACCTCACTAAAACAAATATTTCCGAATTACTTTAAAGAGATTGCTTACACATAGAAAAGTTTGCAGAGAGAGAAAGTTTGCAGAGATAGAAAGAACAAGACATTTACTCATTTCTATTCACATCCCGCATTCCTGCATCCCACCTGATTACGTTGACGGAATATCCATTGGCACAACAAAATATGCTACATCCGTTTAAGGCCACTTACATGTTGAAATTATTAACCAGTTTACAATGCTAACAATACATAAAATACACATTTTCCAAATCAGTATTCTGCTTAAAGGTACTACTGAAAACACACTGAAATAGATAAGTTATATTCACGATTGTACCGACTTACCCTGGTAGAAGAATTCACCAAGGAACCATTGAGATTGCCAGTGTTGCACTTGAAATTCAAATGTTGATCAAGATGATGATTTCCTTCCCAGCTTCCCAAATCACGCACCACTGACTTGTCAGAATTTGCAGATATTTTCTGGAAGGCAGTGCAAGTCATTCCTGTGAAACTAGATGGCTTGATCATAAAGGCCTCCAGAGCAATATTACGAGATACCTGTGAAAACATTGAGAAGCAGATATGTTGCTAACTCGTTAAGCAGAATTGCATTATTATATGTGCATCGTGTATTTACTGTATATACTTTATAAAAGATTGTGCATGCACAGACTTCCATACCTATTCGTAGGGTAAGAAAGAAAACAGAACTTATTTAAAAACTGATCTAGAATTCTACAATGGCATAGTAGATTTGATTGAATCTTCTTTAGGAATATATCAGTTTATATCAGTTATATCAGTTTTGCAATTGTGTCATTATCAGCTTCAATGAAATCAATCCTGATTTAAAGCAATACAGTTATAAAGTTAACTAGCAACAGCAGTAGTAAGAATGAATAAGGAGGTGCTTTGTACCTCAGAAATGAAACAGAAAGCTTCTTAGCTACTTGGTGGATGGATTGGTTTTTTACAGATCTTGTTTCATTAGAATATTGAACATGACTATATGGTTCAATGCAACACCATGTTATATGTCTTTGGCCTACCCCTTAGTGAGGTGATGTTTCTAGATGGAGATTGTAGCACAGTGCAGAGATATGCATCTCCGTCCTTAAGCTAGTATATCAATTTCCACACAGTCCTGTGTATGAGATAAATAGCTCATGTTATAATCACATTGACTAGCTTAGACTGGCACACACTGATTGGACTATATGGTTTCTGCTTCCAGGCATAGATTGTTTAGAGATCTGTGAGTGTATGTATTTTGCACATTGATTGTAAAGATATCTGAGTTAAGCCACAAACCAGCAGTTTATCAGAAGGCTAAATGTACAAATGTGGCAGTTTTATATTACTGTACTTTGCTTCTGTTCTGCAAGCTAATAATACAGAAGTACCTTAAATCCACCTGGTAAAAATTGGTGTGAATCGTTCAGAATTCGGGGCATCATATGAGTTGTGCTGACAAGAAATGACTTCACTGAAGAAAATCACATTAATTCTAATTAATGTATCTAAAGAAAATGTTTTGCATAAAAAAATAAGGGCAGGATAGAGGGTAGCCTAACTGTGTAAAAGTTATTGTACCAGAACAAATTAAATCTTAGCATGAAACACAGTGTATGACTTGCTGGTCATCTTTTGAACTTAAGAAAAGGTTTTCGAATGCACCCTTCTTCAGTCACTGATAATTCTGCATATGTCCAAAATGAAAGTACTGAAGTCTCATTAAGCAATTTATTTTACTTTTTGTCAAAATTAGACAAAATCCAGAAGCTTTCAGTATATTTTTTATACTTTTTATATAAAAGTAATATATATTACTTTTAAAGTAAAAGTAGCCTAAAGATTCTTTTCAATTGTTTATAAATTCCTAAAACATTCCTTTTTTAGATTAAATTTCCACCTCTTTTGTCCTTGCCTGACGGTGATTTTTTTCTACACTTGAATAAAATGCCAAAGATCATTAAGAATCAAATAATTTTTGTATTAAAAATCCAATGGCTGTACATTGAAAACTCCTAAAACCTGAAACTAGGTTTGCTTGGATAATTTTTTGTACCATCTGCAGATAATCTTTCAAGGAATTAAAGAATCTACCGCCTGCAGAATACTATTATCCATATCACAGGAATCAAGTTACATGACTCAGTTAAAACTCCTATGTGGTACCAGGCTTTCTTTAATCTTGGAAAAAGCCACATAATTATTCATAACTTCATGTTTTCTGCTGTAGAATGGGCATAGCACTAGTTCCCTATTTCATATTTGTGAGGTGATGGTGAATAAGATGTTCGCTAGATAATGTTGTAATGAGGATTCAAGGGATTTCACAAGAGTGAGCCCTATTTTTAAAATTTTGAATATAAATTCTTTAAACACTTGGGGTTTTCCACTCCCAAATATACCTGTAAAGGCTTGACAATGTTCAAACAGTGTGAACATGCCAGTCTCAGCACATAGAAACAGATGGATAAAATGCAAGGTAAAACAGTGTTCATTACATAGGATTGTTAAATGAGCTACAAAATGAACACAGATGAACTCAGAGCAAAATTATCCATGGAAACAAGCCACAGTCAGGTACATGTTATGAAAAGCCACAAGCTAATCTTATCTCTAAGCAGTACAGACACAGAAAATGATAATTTCCTAAACCTCAGACAAAGGCACCGCTCAGGAGAAGGGCCAAAGGGGATTGTTACCTGGGTAAGCTGAGAGCAGCACCGAAGGCTGCAAAGACTGAGAGCGCAAACAAAAAGCCACGTTGCAATTAGCCTAAAATATTCTGACAGTCTCACTGGCCGGACAATGAAATGAAAACTCTTCAGAGTTGGTTTTGAAAACTATTGCATGCACCTGACACATGACCATTGAAGTAAGTTTTATCATTAGCTGGAAGTCTCTTTTCAAACTGCACATCTGACATGTATACAGAGAAATAAAATAAAAGTGGGAGCGAAGAAGTGCCTCAGAACAATACTGAAGGGAAAGTAATTTGGGGGTGCTGAGGCCTACAGATCCACCTAGGAGCTCTCAGTTGCCCAGGGCACCCCCTGCCTGCACCCCTCTGAGGGGGTTCCCATCCCCTTCCCTCTGGCCTAGTATCAAGCTGAGGCTCCTCCAAAGTCTCAGCCGAACTCCACGGTGGCTGCGTTGCAGCCTGGCCACCAGCCCTGTTGGCTCCAGGCCCACCATTGAGACCTGGGGCTGGCCTCCTCACCACAGCCTGGCCTGGCAACCCCTAGGCTGTGACTGGGCCCGGTTCCATCACCAGGCCTGACCCTCAACTTCATCTGCGTTCCCCGCCTGTCCTCGCCACCGCCGCTGAGGACATGCCCCTGGGCTGGGGCTGCCCCCAGCTGCCCCGGCCTGCCCTGCGCCCTGGCTGGGGGCAGTGGGACAGGCCCTGGCTGGGGAGGCCAGGCCCTCGCAGCAGCCTGACAAGAACCTTTTGTCTAGATGACTTCTCCAAGATTTTAAATACCATACAGCAGAATAATGTCTTATTTGTTTTACTGTTATATGTTTATTAAATGAAACATTAAATATATCATTTATATTCATATATATATATATATATATATGAAATTATCTAGCATTTGAAATTTGCTACTGGCCGTTCTTCCTGCAGCGTGTTTTATACACCACTTGACAGCAAGGGAAACTTAAGAAAATCTAAACGAAGGTATCCATCCTGGTGTTTTTCTGACCTTGAAATTAGTCATTCCACAACCTCATGGATCTGGAAAAACATTTTTGTCTTCAGAAATGATGTAGAGTAACAATCATGCCTCCCAAGTAGCTTTTCAACGTATAGGAACACAGTCGTGCATATGTTATACGACTGACACGGTTTATAGAGGTTCCTTTTTTTCAGGAATTATAAGCTAGCAGCTACCTAAGCTTTAGGGGTTTTATTTGCTGTTGTTTAAAATAGAGAAAGCAGATGCAATTTCTGTGAGGCAGTTTGCTGGCTGGCCTCCCAAAGGAACAGAAGTGTTTGGTATTGCATGAGATGACACCAGAAAAACTCCACAGCTTTGTTTATTTACAAATTGCACTCAACAGTAAACTAATTCTCCTACAGAAAACTGTAAGAAGCAAAAAAATAAAGCATGGCAAAAAGGTGAGTGACACAGATCTACATCTGAGTACACAGAATTGTTGTTTACAGTAATGTCAACAGCTCCCTGAAGCAGTGACAAGAAAAAAAATCACCTTTGGCACTTGACATTTAAAAGAAATTTAAGTATAAAGCAACAGAGCCCCCCTAGCTGTCACATTGCAAAATACTTCTAAAAAGCACATTATTGTCTCTATGTATTTAATATAAATAAATAAATATTTTCAGCAAATTTCATTCTTTTATGTAAATGGGAATTAAATAAAAAACTTCGTTTAGAAAACAGTCCAATATAGGCTTAGCCTAGAATTCCTTTTTTTTTTTTTTTTTACTTTTATACCTTTTTGCTGTAATTGAAACTAGCACTGAATTCACTTTTAAATAGTGTCTTCATGTAAATGCAGTGGACAATTGAGAAAATAATAAAGTTTGTTTAAAATCAAGCAAGTGAGCAAACTAACCCAAGGAGTAATAAGGCTTTAAAATATTTATCTAAAATTCTGAAAGGATAAATTTCAAGCTTCTGATTTAGATGCATTTCTGCTATTTAGGTGTTGAAACTGGCAGAAAGACAGTTTCTCAGTATCCAAATGACAACCCCTCAGTATCTAAATGACAAAATAATGTAGGTGGAGGCCAAGAAATAAGAACAATTATTTCATACTGCTACAGCTTGCTTCTAAAAATCTAAAACTAACCACAAATTAGTAATCTTTATGACAAGATACACCTTTTTTGAACATTTTCTAAATGCTTTAAGCAAGTATTGTCTAGAATCCTCTCTGAAAGGCAAAAAACCTTCAGGCAACAAGGGAGCATGTTGTCTTTTCTCTTATTAAAAATTCCACTCACTCAACTTAGACCTTTCAAAGTAAGCTCATATACTATAGTGACAAGAACAACAGAAACTGAGTGAATAGTAAGAACACTAGAAAGATAGTGTTGTGAACAGCCTATTATAAGAATAAATACAATAAATCAAAGTCAAGAAAAAATTTTAATACCATCAGTGATACTCAAAAAAATATTTTGGTCTTCCAAATAGAATCCAGGAGAAGAAAAAAAAAAATCACAGAATCCAAGTATATCTACGTAAATCGGCTATGCTGTGTATGTGTTTTACACAATCTTGCTTCTCTGTATACTAGTTGGTTGTAAAAATTGTGAAGAAAAATGACATTTTAAAAATAAATTCTGACAAAAAGTTTTGTAATTTTATGAAATACCTTTGATATAACTTGAATATTGCTGGTTAGTATTTGACTTGCAATGTGTTCCACACAGCGTACAATCCTGGTGCAGGCTTTGTCTTCCTTTTGAGCCATCCACAACACATGGTCATCGACCAACATTATATTGCTGGCAATTTCAATAAGAGCATCCCCAATCTGAAAGAGAAAAAAACCCAAAAACCAAAAAATGGTATTGTCTGGAAAACTCACAAAAATAAGAGAAGAGTACACAAGAGTACAAGTGAAAGCAGGCACCTTATTTCTCTTAGTAACCATCATTCAAAGACAGTTTTGATTCTATAAAGAAAATTAAATGGCCTGAAAAATAAAGACCAAGAAAAGAAAAGTGCAACTGACTTCAAGGAAAACCTTTTTTGTTCACAATTTAAAAGCTTATCTTCAAGATACATCACAAAAATTGAGTCTCTAATTGGGCGATAAATGGAATCTCAGAATTATTACCCTCTTTCTTAAACTAATTAAAATTGACCATGTTCCCCTAAAGAACTGCATCATGTTTAATCAAAGGACCTTTGGGGAAAAAAAAAAATTAAAAAGAGGAAAAATATATTTGAAAGACATTTTTGTTACAGACATAGTGAGGTAAATTTGGGATATAAGTCAGGTGCTCATTCAAACCTATATCATCTCATTGCCTACATAGAAAGTGTGGGCTTGTCGCTTTGGATGTTATAATTCACTCTTGTGGCTAACCCAAAGTGATGAATCTTTGTTTTGCCAGATGACATTTTGCAGATTTTGGTAAGTATGGCTATGTGTTTCAAATTTTTATTAGTATATTACATTTAGAAAGAATAACATCACTGTGAATATTTTTTTATTATGAAGTTAGTTCAATTAAAAAAAATACATAAATTTCACATGCATTGCAAGGGACACAGAAATAGTGAGACTATATGTGAAATTTTGTGTGACTGTTCCTCAAAAATTTAATCTATTTTTGCAAACGTAATTACTAGATAATTCTAGATGGCTTTTGACAATGTGACAAACAGGATTATTTATTCAATGAATAATAATAAAACACATTAAGAGACTGGAGTGATTTATAAGAAACTATTAAAGCATACACCAATCAGCTAAGCAGAGGACAGAACAATAGTCTATAAATATACAAAAGGAGATAAATAAGAAGAGGAAGTAATTTATATTATAATTAAATGCATTAATGAAAAATAAAGGCATGACATTAAAAAATAGAAAAATTTGGGCTAATACACGTACATCTTCCCTGCAAAAATGTTGTAGTATATTGCAAATATGTCCCCAGTGCAGCTGTTGAAGCTCTCTTGTTTGAGAGGTGAACCACCAGACCGGAGAAAGTACCACAAAGTCAAGTAAAAATGAATAATCCTGTGCTGACTGGGAGAGGCACTTCCCAGAGAGGATGTACAGAAACTGTACTAGTTTAGCTAGAATTGTTTTTAAATTATTCTGATAAATCACAGAAAACCTCTGTGTATGAATTTTCATTAATTTCTAATGGTTTTATATAACTGTAGTTTCAGCTGCTAGTCAATTCCAAACTAATATACCTTTGTTCATATGTTGCCTTGTATTAAATGAAGTTCAATCTTATTTATAATTACATGAGTGCAGCCTCATGTGTGAAACTACTGACACTTTAACTTCACATGTGTTTTTGTACCTTATGAGTGAGAGTTAAGAAATGTTAGTAAAGAGCTCAATGAATGAGGAACCTACTTAGTGAACTTGAGAGAGAGGAAAAAGTGTAAAGTTCAAAATGGAAGAAGGAAACAGAGACAAATTAGGAGAAATGTTCTAAATTATTAAAAAAAATAAGGGATTACGAAGTAAGAGATGTACAAATAAGTGGTGGAGATGGAGATGTTTTGATACCAGAAACCAGAAACTGAAATCTATTTGAAAGGTGGAAGAAATCAATTAAAAGATTAGAGATGGTGCTCAGTTGTAATGGATAATGAATCAGCTGCTAGAAAAACAAAGAGGCTCTATGGTAAATCCAACTGTTTCTTTTGGATGGTAAATTTTTGTTTTGTCAGAAAGCAGTAAGATCTTATCAGGATTTTGAGCCGAAATACAGTTGTAGCTTTGAAACATGATTCTTGGAGAGCACTTAATAATAAACTTTAGGTCTGGCGTATAATGATGAAATTGAAGTTGGAGGCTTTCTCAAGTTGGCACTAAAATGTTAACTGTTACAATCCCCAGAGCCAGAATGGAATGAATGTTGCCAAACCAAAAGAAAACAAATGTTTTAACTATAGCCATCATGTGTACAAAAATTACAGGTTATGAAATCTTTATGGAAGCTGTTACGCTGAAAATTAACAGTAAAAACTATGATGAACATTGTTGTTCTCTATAAAAACCTGTTTTTCCCATAGGGTTTGCATAACTCTCTGATTAGATTTCCCTGTAAAAATCCCATACATTATGCTAAAAGTTTCTGTAGGAAGTTGCACTTAAAGACACATTATCTTCTCTTCACATGAAGTGATACATGCTTTCAAAACTCAGTGAAAACCTCCTGATGAAATGGAGAAAACAAAAGAAACGTGTAACTCCAGTGGCCAGATGGAGAGGTACCTTGAGTTCATTCTGATATATTAGACATGGTAGAAATTAAAATGAAAAAGAAAATTAAAGTGGCTTATTGAAAACCAACTTTTATTCCTAAGCAGCAATGCCTTTGTCAGTCAGATGAGATGGTTTATTCTTTTTGGAATAAAGAAACATATCACAGTATATGCAGAACATTTGCAATCAGAATACCAGCAATCAATTTTAGAAGCTACTCTTCAGTGTGTGCCTGCATACATTAAGAACAGGGCCATGTGTGAAGACCACTTCTAAGTGATACTTTTTTCAGCATAGAGAAGGTATCTTACATCTTCAACTTCATCCACGAAGACAATTAACTTTTCCATTATATAAGCCAAATATATTACATCCATTTTATCCGCAAAGTGGGAAGCACCTCTTGTGTAGGCTGTCAGCTGGCGGGAAAATTCAAGCACGGTTGTCAAATTGATGTGCATCTGAAAATACATCAGAATTGTTAGGTGTAATAAATCAGCTGGCTTTGTTCTTTTTTAAAAACTGGAGATCACGTCCATTTGTATAACGCTTGCTATAATTTCACATGGATTTATATGCATCAGTAGTATCATGGACATAAATTTCAGGGGCATATGAATGTATCTTCAGCATTAGGTCTTAGATTTCATTGCTGTTATCTGAAGACACCACCACAATAGGACAACAAATTTTGAAGATTTTTTTCTACTTTTTCTAGACTGCAGCTAACTAGCCTGATAAATTATTATACCGAGCCCCTAACCTTGCCTTGCCTATATCTTTAGATCATCATGACAACAACAGTATCCGTGAGGGTTCATATATACAGTGGTGCCTGGTGGGAGAACAAGGGACAATGGTCGTAAGTTGAAAGAAGAGAAGTCAAGATTGGTTATGAAGAAAATCTTTTCTGCCATAAGGCTAGTCAGGCATTTGAACAGGTTACTCCCAGAGGCTGTGCAGCCTCCATCCTCAGAGGTTTTAAAGACCTGAGTGGGTAAAGCCCTGAGAAACTTGGCCTAACTCCATTGCTTACAAGAGAATGGACTGGATTCTAGAGACCTTCCTAATTATTTTGTTATCCTATAATTGCACTGGCTCTCTTCATAAAGTAATTATTCTTATTTAAATATGAACACATCTGAAAACAAACTTCCTGTGGTGTTATCTAGCACTTGGGAAGAAATGGTTAAGGACACTGAAAGCTGAGAAGTTAGTATGGCAGTTACAGGTGTGTGCCATCCTCCATGCTGTTCCCTGTTATGCTCTTTTTTCCTCATTAATTTCTATCCATTTATTTTTTTATCTCATTCTCTCTTTTACTTATCCATCAGAAACCACTTAAGTACTGCTTTTTGGAAGACATCAGAAAGGCATTCTAAAGTAGGCTTCATTTCTCCAGCTCTTTAAAATATATTATGGACAATGGCAATGAGGAAAGGCAACTTTTAACTGACTAAACTCTGATACAGGACTTCAAGAGGTATTAACATCTTTCTGGCAAAAATGCATGAGAGGAAGACAAAGAACAACCTGAAGTGAAGCACTGGTGACCCTGCCAACATTACTAATGGTCAGCTAGACTCCAGGCACCCAGAGAAAAAAAATATTAAAATAAAGGCAATAAATATTGTGCACTTGTTCCTACTACAACTTCAATTACCAAACAAACACATTGTCTTTCAAGTAAAACATTTTGTTAAAAGACCAGCTACCCCAAACTTGTGGCTGAACAGACATTTCTTGTAAGTTATTCAATAAAATCGGTAGTAGAGAAGGGAAGCCCTGGACTTCATAACATTACCTGACTAAAAGCATGAAGAACTTGAGTTACTTCTTGTGAATAAGGACATTCAGAATAGTTTTCTTCATCCCAACGTCCAGTTCGATTACATTTACGCCATGCCTTAGACTCTTCTGCACCATTGTTAAAGACAATGGAGTTAAATGAATACTGGAGACAGGGATGGTAAGCAGTTATCCCAGCCAAAGTTTTGGGCCATCTATGAACAACATGATAATAAAAAATTACAACGTGAAACTTCTTATTTAAAGGCAACTTACAATATAGCAACAATATACAGAATATATGAGAAAAAAAGACTAGTTTAAATTTTACCTTATTATATCTATAATTAATTACTTTGTTTCCTTGGAAAATGTCAAAATTGTACAGGTTCAAGTCTGGCTGGTCACACATTATTTCTGCATTTATTCCAGGGAGGTGTTTGGTGTTAGGGGAAAAAATATGGATGGCATTTTCCCTACATTCATCTTTGCAGACTGCACAAAGCAAAGCAGTAAGTCCATAAGGCAAAAAAACCCCAAAGCCCTATTACTAAATGCTGTAAAAGGTAAATGCTCAAAATGTACCTGACAATCTTTGTATTTTGACCCAACACTACAAAGCCCTCTATGCCACAAAGCCCCAAAAAGCAAAAATCCCTGAATGTATCAGAAACAAGTAAAGAAGATTTCAGCAGAGATTATGTCTCATGGAGGAGGAAGGAGCTAGTCCTCAAAAATTAACTATTTAGGTACACATGATTTATGTAGTGTGATTCCAAAACAGCCTTTGAAAACAAACTATAAATCAAGAGCAGCCAGAATTCTTCTATTTAGCTCATGGGTCTACTAAACAATATTGTTTTTCTGTATATCAACCTTTGCTCAAACATACATATTAGCCCCTCTTAGTTACACAATGCAGGTCCATTTGGACATTGTTACATAATATACTGATGGGTTTTGGGCTATGTAAGTTTTCCTCATTTCAAACAAAGAAAAGGTAAGAAGAAAAATATTTTTATATGTCACAACTAACTGTCATTGGAATAATTCATTTTGTGATGTAAAAACAGTTGATGCAAAATGAACCATGAAAGATGTTACACAAAAAAATCGAAATATGTACAGTAGTATATTCTCCTTTTGCCTCTGGGCTGAAATATTATTTTCAGTAAAACATTTGCGTTAATGCAATTGAGCCACACTGAGTAGCAACTTACCTCAAAAGTAAAACTAAAGAGATAATTCTGAAACTAGTATTAGCACAGTTAGTAGAACTTGGCCTTTATGAATAGGAATGATAGGACACAACAACATTACCATTTGCATTTCAGAAGGATCTTACAGAGAGCTGAAAAATAAAAAACAAGCAAAATATGGCCATCATAGAGAAAAACTTAGTACATAAGGCCAGTTCATTCTGACTCACAGTGCCTATTTCTTACTGCAGTTGTGCAATTATAAATACCACCTAGGCTGGTCAACTGAAAGAACCACACTTCCCTAACAGTTGATGCTTTTTTCCCTTTTTGGCCCAATAAAAGAACTCTCCTTTCTAGCTTGGCTTTTGTGGTTCAACTCTTTCACTTACATACTTGCTATGTTACCAAAACTTCAAAGACCTTTGTAAGGAAAATTACTGGTGTGATAGCTGCATCTCTGAGCATAAACCTTTGGAACAATTTCAGGTGCTAATGCTGAGTTTGAGCCTGAGAAATTCTCTATAATTTTAAATTAATTCCCTCAAATGCCAAAAGAACCTATGGACTCAGCATCCTTTTGATATACATTTTAAAAATAAATTTATATGGATTTCTAGAAAGATGATCAATAGGGAGAAAAATGTGCACTCCTGTTCTTTTGATTTATATAAAATGACAAAATGCTCCTGGTGTTAGTTTGTGCAGTCTGTAGAATTTATATATATTTATTTATGAAGAACAGGATGTCATCTTATGGCAAGAACATGAACTTCATAAACCTGTCATCTAAAAGATTCAGTATGTGTTATCTGATAGGAAGTACATATATTTTAAAATATCTAATTAAAATACATTTAAGCACATCCACTATGAGAAAACACAATGGCAGTTTTTGTGATGACAAAAAAAATCTATAGCTGAGATTGTCAAAGATCTCTAATGGATTTTAATCCATATATATGGATTAAATAAGTATATAAATATATGTTCAGCAAATGTGGTATACTTACTGGAACTGAGGTTAACACTGAGGTAATAAAATAGTTTCATAGTAAAGAGAAAACAGATTATGTGAGTCGGTTTCTCCACTTCTTTCTAATTCATTCCTTTATTTTTATTCAAACACAAGAAATAGTAGTAAAAGGCCTTTGAAAAAGTTTTAAAGGTAATTTAAAAATGAAGAGAGCTTTCAGGTCAGAAGTATTTGCAGAAAGTTCTGGCATTTAAGAGAAGCTTCCTCCCTTGTCTACTTTTCCTATCATTAACTATTCAAGCTGAATTCTTATTATAATTCATTTGGTAACAAATTACCTTCTTGATTTCTCAATGGGAATGTCATCACACATCAGTGTTATTGTCAAGCAGGTGATTATATTTTGTTTAAGAGCTTTATGCATATCATTGAAGTATTTTAGAACTAACTGAACACAATACCAAATTCCAGAGAATCCTTAACTTTTTCTTCAGTTTATGAGGATTAAAATTAAAAAAAAACCCACGAGCATATGTAGATAAAAGTAAAGATGAAATAAAAATGACATTTAGTCAACAAAATTGTGCAGACTCAGATTCAGATAGCAGGACGGATGTGTTTTCTAATCATGTGATATATTGGTGGAACTGTGTGTGTCCTTAAGCTCATCTCAAATGATCTATTTGTTTTACTAAGTAGTTTTACTCACTATTTTGATTCTCTTCAGTGAAATATTTTACTAACAGTTTTCTGTTATTTGTTACCTCTAATCTCAGCTGAACAAAATCAGCAGAACTGGAAAGATTAGAAAAGTACTGAAAATTTAATCTTCTAATGCTTTAATGCAGTGTTATCATATTCAATAATTTAGAAAAGACCAAGAACAATTTTGAACCCTCTCTCATTTAGCTGTAAAGAGCCTACATCTTTTGAAATTTTCCATAATCTCACACTAAGGAATTAGAAGAAAGATCCTCTGACTTTCATAAACCACTACTGCTCTTGAAGCATTAGCTGCCATTTCCCATGAAAATCACACAGTGCTCCTCCTTCCTACTATATTACATAAAAATGACAAGTAAAATGAGTGACATCTTCGTAACTGACACTGAAGTATCATGTAAGTGTGAATATGGTCCGTATCTATATTAATATATGAAACACACTCCAAAACCAGAAAATCATACCTGAAATCTCCCTTGTTGTTAATAACTCTTTCTGCGGGGCAGTAGGGTGCAGCTGTTTCAAGTACCACAATTTCTACTTGTTTAGTGCTATTTCCATAGGAATTGTTGACTAGACACTCCCAATCTCCAGTTGCATCAATGTCAATGCTGGATAGGATAAGTTCACTATAAAAATAAAAGATTAATTATTGTATATACTTAATTATATAGAGATTGAGTCATTGGTTTTCTGACATTAACTTATCTTCAGAGATTTTCTATGAAAATATAAAACCGGGTTTTACTCTATTATAGGGACAGACAATATGTGAGTGATTGGTATTAAGATTTTAGCAGCACCACTTTTGATTGACCGCTCAGATCATGACAGGCTATAACACAGACTACCAATCAGCACAAGAGTATATCATATTATGTATGTACATATATATTATGTATCAATGCCCGTTCTCCTTTCCCCAAATATTATCAAATGTTTTTTTTTTTGTTGCATAAACAAGCACTTGAAAGTCAGAAATGCATTTCAAGTTGACAACGCAACCAGTTCACAGAGAATGCTTCCCTTCAGCTGCGATTGCAGCTCCTACGGCATTTCAACAGCAGAATCTGCTGTTCCTGGGGCGTCATGGGAGAAGTTTTCTAGAACAGCCATTGACTTTGGAAGTCATATATAATTTTCCTGATGAATGCAAAATGAGATGAGGCAAATGCTGATATTCCTCTCAGTACTTTACTACTCACGAACTTCTTTCACACTGTCCCCCACCAAATACGCAATTTAGTTATTAATATAAATAAATTAAGGTTGCATTAACTCTTTATAATGAGTGTTAGACAACTTACATATAAAGACACTTTGAGGTTTCTCTTACAATACAAACATTCTGCATGACTGCACCACACCGCCTAAGCTAAATATTCTATTTATAATTAGAGGAGGAAATAATTTCAGAAACATTTAAAATTGCCTAGAACTGTTCTGGTTAGTATTTTCTGTATATTTTAAATCAGGTGAGAAGCTTTCCTTCATCTGATGGATGTAACCCAGGCCCTAATGAAGTCAGTAAAGTTTAGTTTTTCTATTGACTTCATCAGCGATAGACTTTTATCCAATTACTGTAACTCCATAGCTCTCATAGCCAAAAATAATGCTAACAACTACTACGTTTTAAGAAACTAATACATTAGATCCTAAATCTGCTATTGGACTAGAAATAATTTTTACTATAGTTTTAAAGAAAGTACAGATTTTGAAAGTAATTGGGAGAGGAAAAAAGGTAGTAATTATCTGAAATATTTACTTTGCTTTACACAAATGGCTTGTCTTTGAATATGCCTTGTAGTTTAGACAATTATAAATTATGTGGGAAGAAATGGAGTACAGTCAGAAAGGGGGAGAAGGTACATTATAAAAAGAGAAGCACAGAATTTAAAAGTTATTAAATTGATTTCAAAACTGTATTTAAAGCAAAATCTTTAAAAATTCTACTTGTGGCCTTTGGCACTTTTGTAAAGAGCCTGACATTTTGAAAGATATACAAAGAATAATTATATATAATTTATTTTTATTTTTTTGCTCTTTTAAACTTCTCTAAAATGTCATCCTTTTTCAGTTTAAACCTTGGTATATTATATATGCACTTTTATTAACTTGGTTACAAGAAAGGATTGAATCTAATCTCCTTGTGTATAGACTACTTTTGATACACAGGAAAGTAGACCACAATCAAGGTAGGAAGTGATTAGACAGCTGCGTATGTAATTTTCCCTTTGAAATATGTATACAATGAAGGATGATTTTCTCAAGTACTTACTACAGGCCTGTTATCTTGATCCCCAGAAAACAAGCAAACCATGGTAGATAGCCTTTGATTTAAGTTAAATTGCTTCAGAATTTTTGTGCAGTTCTCCCGATACTCAGTCAAATTTATCATTAAACAGTAACTTTAAAAATCTCACACTGTTCCTATCAAAGCCTATCATGGCTTTGAGCTCCAAGTACCTTGGAACCCTCTATTTCATTTTTACAACAAATTCTAACACATTTTTATTGCAGAAAATATAGAAAAAGCATTAATAGCCATTCTCAGACAGAATAGCTGAATATTTTCACGTCAAAAGAAGCAATTGTTCTCTTAAGAAGTCTCAGATGGGAAAGCCCAATAATAGCAGCCTCTTAGCTAACTCTTAATACATCTTCTTACATTCAGGTTGAAATACTTAAGTGAAATTAGTCAGTTGATAAAAATTTTTTAATTAAATCTTCTATTTCATATGTCACAACAATCTCACATCATCTTTATTGACAGCTGAGAAAGAATATATTCCCAGAGCTTATAAAAACAATTATCCATAAAAACTCTTTTTCACAGAAACAATATGCAGCATAAATATTCACCTGTGGCATCAAGACCTGGAGACTTCCCAAGTGAATAGAATGTATGACAGATGTATTGATCTTTTGGTACATTCCGTATAAAATATCTATAATCATTCTTAAAACTATATATTTGATAAAACTGGGAACCACTGTGATTTTAGGTAAATGCAATACTTGAACATATTATCAGTTTTACAGGTGATCAATAAGAAGACAAATAAATATGAAGAAAAAGGGTACATTTTCCATTCATTTAAATTGCTGAAATGTGTTCCAATGCAAATTTATCTGCCGCTAAACAGATCTCCTGTCATTAGATGAAGTTTCACAGACAAATGTTTACTGATACATCAGTGTTGCTTCTGGTAGAAGCGCAGTACTTGAACAGTGGTTCAAGTTCTCTGAAATTATGAGTAGATCCTTATATTCACACTTTTAATCTTCTATGGCCCTTTCTTCAGATGGTAAACCAAAATAAGCCAGAAGAGGTTTATGCAATATAGAAGAAGCTGTATAATGACTAGAACATGGAAATGTCTTCTGAATTGCCATCTGGCCACCGTAAATGATGCATTCATTTATATTCCTCTAAGAATATTTTGGATAGCAAGCCCAGTGGTGAAACTGTTCATTTACTTACCATCTGGATGTGACAAATGATAAATTGATCTTATACCCCTGGAGAATTTGGGGGACTGGATTAAAAAAAAATAAAAAGTCTTTCAGTTCTCAAAAAGAGCAGTCAACTTGATCCTTTAACATTTTCTCCACTTAGAATCCTTGGCAACTTCACAGTCCTGGCAGACCAAAAGGAAAGGGTGGGCCTGTATAGAATTGTAATCCTTTTCATAAAGTTTTCTTGTAGGTCAGTTACCTATTATAAGTCTTGGCATTGTTACATTAGATGTCCAGAAGTTCCATTATTTTTCTTACTCTTAGTAGAAAGGCATTCTTGACCTCTCTTGGCCATGGCAACAAGTCTTGATAAAAGGCAAGAACTCTTCTGTGACCTGAGAACGTGTCAGGACTCTGGTTTAGGAACTTAACAAGAGCACAACAGAATTAAGAGAGGATGGTGCCTTTGGCTGCATACTTTTCTTGATTATCCTATGTCACAGAAGCTAATAAATGTCGGGCCACAAATGAAACGATCTTGCCTCTTCTGTGCAGCTTTCCTAAGCATGGAGCATGAGCCAGAAAGAGTTCCTACTCCACCTACATTAGCAATCATATCCCACTCCTCAGAGGTGTGATAGTTGCTATTTTGTGGAAATTTTTGGCCTACCAAGACATAAAACAAAGTCAGACATTCATGAGATGGTGTCAAGGCAAACTGAATATGAAGATTGCTGCCTGATGAGAACAAAAAGATGACTAGCAAGCTTTTCTCAAGTTTTCTTTTGAAATTATAGTGGCCTTCTCAGTAAAAACATTGAAAGGAAGAAAGAGAATATACATGTTTCTTTTTTGTATTGGGAAATTTCATGCGTGCTAGGATTCCTTTTTCAAATATGATGACTGGCATATTGGAAAATTAATTAAAATGTACAGCTGATGCAATTGCATGAAAAAGTTGTTATAATATCCAACAGAAGCCCGTGGCATTGGTCATTACAAAGGTAGGAACCGTAATGCAGGTGGAAGACACACTCATGTAATCAAGTAACTTGTGACAATAGATTTCTATTTGAGGCATAGTTTTGCATTGCTACAGCTATGCATAACTAATTAGACAATCAGAAGTAGGTCTGATTATGCAAAGTTACTCAACCATGTCCTGAAGTAATACCTTAGCGACATTTACTGTATGCCCCAGCAGCCATCTGCATGCCAGGAAACAGAGTAACAAATAAAGAGGAGACTTTAACACTATATTTTGATTGGCTTCCCACAAGAAAGGCTTTAAAGTCTGACTTGAGTTCCTGTAAGACTTGGGAAGAACCAACAGCTCTTCCTGGAAAAAAATAAAAATTAATTACTTAAACACAGATATCACTTAGGTTTCCTCATATTCTTCTTCAGACAGATAAATAGTGAATGCTTTTCTATAGCTCAGGCAGAAGGCCTGCATAACCTGCTTCCAACCCGTACCACCGTAAATTATTAATACTAACACAGAATTTAAAAAAATGAGTGTTGGTCTCCAGAGTACACTGCTGCTTGCAACGCAGCCTTTCACAGGGGATATAAGGTAAAAACATGGAAAATTAAGAGAGAATGTGTAAATCTAGGCACTTTAACTTAACTTAAATTGCTAGTCTGATCTCTCTGACAAAATAACTTATTTACTCATGAAAGAAACAGCTGTAGAAGGCTGATAGCCTTTAAAGAAAGTTTGTGTCCAGGCAACAGCAAGAGAAAAGGAAGATTAAAGATCAAAGTTGGTACTCATTTTATGCTAGATGTCTAGCAGATATTTTCAGGTATAATCAATTTGTCATACACTTGGGAAACTCAATACCCATGATTTTCTGTTTCTTCTGATTGAATATAAAACCAAAGCATAACTTACCTTTTAATGCTATCCGTAGCTACCCAAGAAACATAATGTACTATAACTTACGTGTACTATAATTTATCTATCAGCTAATTTGTTCACATCAGTATGCTAGGACCATGACAACAGTTGGATTTAATTTCAGAGATGCCAATGGAAAGGACCTAATTTTAATGACAACATGTTGACAGAAAAAAAAACTCAAACAAAACCTACTTCCAAAACAGGAGAAAAGACCCCTATGCCAGTTAGTAAATCATCTAGCTTTATTTTCATTTGTGTTGCTCAAACTACTTTGACTGAAATACAAATGTTCAAAAATGTTGTCATAGGCTAATATTATCCATTCGTTATGTAAAAATTTGCCCAATAGCGAGATGTATTTTCTGTAAGTGGATGCCAAATAACCTGTGACCTACATTTGTATGCCATCAATTTGTTTATTAAAATTGAGAAAACAAATAATACTAAGAATGACTAAACCAAATCATCTTCAGAAACAGAGTCAGAAATCTAAGTAGATCTACAACATACCACAACAGGTTTGGTTTCTTGTACAATCCTTTTCTCTCTCATTGAGCTTGTCTCAGGTAGAGACAGACTGCCAGCTACTGTGCTGCATTGAAGGGTGTGCATAAAGATGTTTGCATTTATCTTCATACTCCCACAACCCTAGAGTCAATACATGCCAGTCTAGCTAGCTGAGAACGTAAAGCGGGGAGGGAAAAAAAAAGGTATCAACAGCTCTAGAGCACTCAAAGATTTCTCTTGCTGGAGAAACCTTCAGACAGCTGGCAGCTCTGTGACGGCACAG
Organism: Calonectris borealis; assembly: GCF_964195595.1. Taxonomy (NCBI): domain Eukaryota; kingdom Metazoa; phylum Chordata; class Aves; order Procellariiformes; family Procellariidae; genus Calonectris; species Calonectris borealis. Next base: position 27,584,495 of record NC_134318.1, read on the forward strand.
TGCTAATAAAGCTATCTGAAGAGAGTACACCTGGCCAGGGCCAGGGCTTATTTAAAGTACTTCATGAATCGGTTGTCTATCATCTAGCTGCTTTGTCAGTTGGTGAAAGGTTTGGGAATGTTCAAACGTGTTTATTGTTATTAATTTTGTTCTACCAGCAAACTGCTTGACTGCAGGATGTATATAACTGCAGTCTTCTGGGGAAATGGTGCTACACCTGCTGCATGCCTTTCACCTGCCCTTAAGTGGTCTGCTGCAATGTTATATCCAGAGGAAGCTTTATTTCATTAGCATAACTCTTGTGATCTGTACACTATCAGAGGTTCTTAGACAAAAATAACACTATGACAATCAGTCCAATAGCCAAAACTGCATAAAAAGCTTTTAAAGTAAAATATTTTCCAGATGATTCGGAAATGTTAACCTACTTATGACAATTCTTTATTATTTGATTACATGCCACTGGGACCAGCAAAAAAACCCCAACCCCCCCACAAAAAACCCAAACGACACACAAAAGAAAACAAACTAAAAAACTACTACATTAATCTTACAATTTGAAATTATTTGTCAAATGCATATTACTTTGACAGAATTTCCCACTCTCTCTAGTCAGTGGTGATGTTACAAATGGAGAAATTAATTATTTAATGAATACTTTATGGGATAGAGCAATTGTATATTAGGGCTAGAATACTGACCTGTTTTATTTGCTGACCTGCAAGAAATTTGGGAATATCTAAAAAGGAGGTAAGACATAGCAGATTCCTACATAAGAACTTCAGGAACAATCTTTATTCTTTCTCCAGTATATAGTGTATCTCCAACAGTGTAAACATGATTTTGTGATGGCCAGGAGTCATCCAATAAAAATACCATAAACAATTAAAAATAGTGTTCTTTTTTCCTGTAGGGAGAAAGAAGGGGAGGGGCTGGGATCTATTTTCATGGAATTCCTGCATGCTAATGGAGTAAAAAAGCTTTCTATAAGTCCATAAGGAATATGTCCTACAACATGTTCTCTACGTTGAATAGATTGAAATACATGAAAAGTAAAAATTAATTCAGTTACTTGTTTTAATATTTCTAACATGTTTTGCTTTAAAGAAATGGTTTGCTTCACCAGTAAGGTGATTGACTTGGTAGATGGAGTACATCAGAGTCTGAACATAAGTTAGAATTGCTCTGATGATCACAGCTGATGCACAGGGTTAGAAACTACTGCCTGGACTGAGAAAAAATGTGTAATTATACCTTACATTGTTGTTGACAGGAAAAGTAATTTAAAAAAAGCCAGTCCTGGGATGTTCACTCCAAACTGCTGCTGCAGTGCAGCATCTCCTCAGCTGTGTAACTGCAGCTGTTTGAAGGACCACATTAAAATCATTCTGGTCCCAAAAAGTCTAAGCAAAACTCTATTGATTCCCCCTTGCCAGGGAGAAAGTGCAAATTTTTGTTCTTAACACTGAACTTAACATTTCATTTCAGTGTTGTGGCTGGATGGACCCATACATAGCTGCAGAAAATAAGCAGAGATGGAATTGAGAGGTCAACATTTAGTGCAAAGCATCTTGTTAATCTGGTCTCAACATCACAAAAAGGGTACTCTCTTAAAGTTCTTCAAGAAAGACTCCGCCAAAGTATTTTACAGTTCTGACTTCCTATTTTTCTAGAGTTTTTTTTATTCTATCAGCCCAAAATATTTACATATATTTTCTGTGAAAATATCTATTTCTCAATCACATTTCAATAAGCAGTTACCCAAACTAAGCCTACAGTTTTTATGGCACAGCACAGTTCTTACACAATTGTCTATTCCTTTAATGGTAGAGGGTATTGTGGTTGCTGCTTTTGCTTTTCATAGTATTGGTATACTTTTTCACAGGTTATATTTTAAATTATTCCCCAAACTGATTAGTAGTAAAACTGTCATTGGGTTTTATTCAGATAATTGAAAAATTTTTAGAGAAAAGACCTAAGTTTAATTAATCTTTCAAATTAATTCACATGAAGATTCTCTTAATCTCAGATAATCAAACCCCCAGGCTGTGCATTTCATAATGTTCTGCAATAATTTTAAATATATTCTTGCTATTGATATATGAGAATGTTGCTGGTAAAGGTGCATCTGTTCCTAGTCTTTTGCTGCCTACAGTGCCTGAAGTAAGCTGTAGACCATTGACTACAGGGTTTAAAGTAATCTCAAAACAATACAGAAACATTGATTTACAATTTAAATGGTTATTTTGCTTCATTTCTTTCCTAACTGCTTGACAACTAAGGGTCAAGCAGAGTAAATTAGGTGAACCAACGAAATATCAGTACTAAACAATTTCTGCTGATTTCCCTGGGCTTCTCAGTATGACCCTCAGCTGCTCATCTCCAAATGTTCATGACTGCAGAAGACAAAGCGCTTGTGAAATATCTGCATTTCTGAATCAGATTCTTTGGATTTGTTCTAACACTTATTTTTGCAGAGTGAATCTCCAATATTTTGCCATGATTTGGCACATATCTGAACTTCCAATTGTGGATCCAACCTATTAACATGCTCATCAGCGATATACTATTTTCAGACTGTTCTTAAACTAATATCGGTCCAAACCACTACTGCTTGCTTCACATCTTTTCCAGACGTATTCTTGCCACAACTGTTAAGAGAGTTCAGGGGTCATTTGGATTCTTTCCAGAAAAAATAGGCATAGAATTTCTGCCTTTCTCCCAGAATTTCTGGAAGTTTTGTTCTTTCTTATACAGTATGCCTGCCTGGATCTCAAACTTGTCATGATACCACCTGTCTACTCCTGGAATCTATTTGTACTCATATTCATTTCTCTCAATAATCATACCTTAAACTATCCGTATTCTTTTAGTGAAACTGTCTCAGCCAAGTTCCAAATTCTTTACTAATAGCTGCACTGATAATTTCAAACACTTAAAAATTATTAACTGGATTCAAACCTGCCTTTCAATTATAAAAATTATGATCGTAATTTTTAATCCACAACTTTGCATTCCTTTTTATTTTTCTCCTGGTTTCTTCACTATTACAGTATAAGAGGATCATGATTTGAAACTCTTCCTTGATATCAGATATTCCTTTTGCAGATGGAAGTTTTGGAGATTTTCACATAATCATATACCTCTAAAAGCAGCTTTCAGAAATGAATATGCACATTTTATGTACAAATTTTAAAATAAGTTTTCTTATTATTTCACCTTCCTTATTACACCTAAAGGATCAGCTGTAGTTCCATAATTGTCTTATCTCAAACATTACATTTTCTTTCATTATTTACTTTTAACCATCCCGTATTGGCATTGACTGCTTTCAAAATGTAAAGAAGCACTAGATGCTTTAAAAAAACCCGAGGTTCTTAAGCTTGCCTTTTTTTATTAAAAAAAAAAAAAAAAAAAAGAACTGCATTTGGCAGCCATATTTAGAAGACTGAAATACGTAGGACAGAATTTAGGAGAAAAACACTATTTGTGGGGGATCACAGTTGAGACCTAATAGTTTGTATTTCCAGTGGCAAATCTATCTACATAACAAAAATTACATCTGAAAAACACATCTGATACTAACGCCTGCTATCCTAGGTTTAGTAAAGAGCATGTTAGTTTCTCCAGTTGTAACACTCCTTTTTAACTTTCTGCACAGTTTAATGTTTTCAGAAAGAGCACTTGTGAACTGTAATGGTCCCAGAGCAACCACTACAGCTGTCAGAGACATAAGCATTGTTAAACACTCTAAACAAGTATTTACAGAATAGAACTGAAAAGACTTTAAAATTGTCATTATAATCTATGTGGTAAATAAGAAACTTCCTGAAAAGTAAAGTCTCTCTACTACTGTGGAGTTGCTTGTTCATAAAACTAAAATAGTTTCCTTTTTTAGTTTAATATTCTAATAACTGTCCTGCTAGCCTCTCCAAACACTGAAAGGGAACAGTGGGGAAGTTGGGAAAGATGCTATGCTGCAGAGAATCATGCATAATCTGCCTTCTATGTGGCTTCAGGTATATGGATTTTTTCATTGCTGCTTATTGTGATCAAACTGATAATCTAATATTCCAGACTTAAGAAATTAGGCTGTCTTCATGGAATCACAAGTCACAATTTCAGCTAGATCCATTCATAGATGATAGGAAATTAGTTCCACATCACATTTACATATTCATGTATGACTATGACATTTATACACAGGCATAATGACAGAAAATTCAACATGAGCAAAATCAAATGTTATTATCATTGGCAAGAAATGGTAAATGCGAGCTAGCAGCAGAATTGAAAACACCTTCTCAAGATCTCCTATAAAGGAATACTCTTTGCCAAGAAAAATGTCACAGGCCGGAATACAGTTCAAAACTTTAGTTTAATTATTGTAACAAAAACATTTATTTTAGTTCATTCTGCTTTATCATAGGAGACAAAAAATACACATTTGGATATTTTATCCTTCTACTGTGGCAGTTAATAAAACAGAAGGGTTTAGTATGATATTTGTGTTGTAAATCCACGTCCAGAAATATCTGGAACTACCCAATAAAATAACCACCTAAAAATGTTTGAATAAGCGACTTTTGGAACAGGACTTCACCTCTTTGTTCAAAACTAGCTTTAGAAATCTTTAAATTGCTTAGCAGCACAAGCCAAAGCCTGTCCTTTAGTGCAATCACAGAAAGCCACAGAGGGTGGACATTTGCTGTAAAGAGTAGGTATAGAAAGGCAAAATATGACATTGTAAGAACTGATTTAAAGTACCTTTATTTTTACTCCAAATCTTATACTTAACATATGTTAATCTCAGGGAGGCATAGTCTTTCTGATGTTTCACAGTGCCTCATACAACTGTGATTTAGCCTTAAGAACTATCACAAATTAGTGTGTAATAGCATGTAACAAGCATGTTAATACATACTATTGTAACATGTAATAAGCATGCTATTACATATTATTTTAACATGTAATAACAATGATATAAATGGAGTTATAGTATACATGTCATGATGATGGGATTAAAATTAAGAAATGCTGAAGAGAGTTTTTACAATCATAAATTGACTAATGTTTTCTCATTTTCAACATGAAGAGACAAGACATCTCTATAATTTACATTAAAAAAAATCATTGACTTCAAAATAGTATGGTTTTTGAAAGCTAGTTTCAAAAGTATAGGTCTCTCATGCCTTTAGTAAGTTAGTTTTGATCAGTCCCTTGATCAAAGCAGAGACATGATTGCTTGAGTATTAGCATTTTTGACTGGATAAGGACCATGCTGTATAGTAAATGCAGTGTTGATGCCCTACTATATTGTGAAGTGAAACATATAGCTCAAAAAAATGAACAATTAAAATGTTTTAAGCTTTTAAAAAGCTGTTTAAAGACTGTGAGTTTAATTCAAAAAATATTTTGTCTCATTTTGAGAGTCTGTATCCCATAACTTGGACAAGTCAAAGTATTTTTCCAGTCTATACCAGCAAATATGATGACGTATTTAGAGAACATTCTTTCTGAATACGTGGTCCCAGTGCATACTGCAACACAGACATCAAGGTCACCTATTTAATGGCACAGTAAATGAGGTAGGTAGCAGATCAACCATCCTTATTAAAATATTGCTATGGTAGACAATGATTTTTATTTTATAGTCTGGCAAAAATTAAGCAATATAAGGTAAAATTCAGTCAAGCTTCTTCTAAACTAGCTTTTTAAAAACGATACCTATTTTGAAAATCTTAACGTTTTTAGACTATTTATTTCAGTTTATTACTATGGTCTACAAATTGCTTATATAGTACAAAATATAATTCAGTTGAAAAATATAATGAGATTAACAGTATGTCTTTTAATTTTGATATCATGGAAATAAGAAGAACATGTTTTAATTTAAGTGACTCAGCAGTTATATAATAGCTCATGTACTTGGTATTACCATACCAATTGGTCTAATAGTCTTTTTCATTATCCGCTACAGTCATACACACTGGTATTAGAAGAAAGCCAGCAGATGTGAGCATAGGCCAGACCTACGCCTCTAGATCTATAGGACTCCAAAAGGGGTCAAACAATCAGTGAGGAGATGAAATTAAAATCAATAACGCTGAAAGACCCCAGTGGAGAAGAATTAATTTGTCTCCCTTCATAACTTTCATTTGGTAGTTCAAGAAGCATTTCAGGTCAATTATATTAATAGAAACTGGTTGAGTGAAAAGATGTTAATGATGATCCAAAGCTAATTAGCATAGCTATTTTCACTCCATCTTCTACAAAGAGAAAGGCAGAGCATAGACACAGAATCAGACTCTTTTTTTGATCAATGATGGAAATTGGCAGAAGACAAAAGGATGCGTGCAACAGCTTAGCAGCTCTTAGTGACAAGCCCATACTCCGTGATGAAAACCAAAAATAAACAGAGATTTATAATAATTTATTAAATAAGATTTAAAAGGGAAACTGAAGCAAAACTGGAATGATATGGTCATTGCCAAATATTAGTTATCACTTCTTTTATAGAAGCCTATTCTACTTCAATCCTCTTGCATTTTTCACATCAGCAAAGGTTTCTGTAGATCTCTGTCTCTCAAGCACACAGAGGCACACAGATGGTAAAAGCCATAGAAAGTTGAGAAAAATTTTAATAAGAAACAAATATGAGATTACTTAACTAAAGAATATAGAATCCAGTATATTGGAGCCTACAAAAATTAATCCAAGACTTTTAAATTGATAGTTCTTCACAGGTAGATCACTATGGTAGATCAATCTTCTAGATGGTGTCAGGAAGTAGTTTGGCTGTAGTCACTCTCATATGCTACTGAAGCTATTCTAAGTTCAGGTTTTTTTCATGGTTTACTGTGTAAGAAACACTGTTTTTATCTGTTTCAAATCCATAGTTGCTCAAATCTGGATAGTTAGAGACAAGAAATACGATTTGGAACCACAGCCATTCATAGCCATGAAAAACTTATACCTGTGTGTGTTCCGATTCAAGCATGCAATTGAATTGCTTCAAATAAAATAACTCCTGATACATGTTTTAATGAAGCTTATTGCAAGTGTTGCATCTGTTCACCTTGCCTACAAGTCTGACTATTACAAGGAGTATACGTTACCGTGTAATTAAGCAGCAGTCATGAATAATGCTGTCCTCCACAAATATGCCACTCTCTTCATCTGTTTCGATCAGACGACCAGCATGGTACCAATGTACTTGGGTGGTATTGTCAACATATGTTGCAGTACACTGAAATGGCAAGCGGTCTCCATGAAAAACCACTTGTCTTTGTGATGGGATCAGCTCAAAAAGAGGAAGTTCCAGAGGCCCAGCTGCAGGGAAAACAAAATAACAAAAAAAAAAGGAAAAAAACCCTCACAATGAATTTCTGCCGTGAATATTGTTAAGTGAACTAATTGTATACAATTCTAGCTTCCAAGATCTTAACATTAAAGCACTAATATAAAAGATGTGCCCTCAAAGTACCCATTTAAGTCTGATCATGTTGTGAATTCTAGGGATCACATTTCTTTCATTGGTGTGAGCCCAGATAACTACAGGATTACTAGAATATCTACAGAAAATGGGTTTCACAGAATAGTTCACAGTACAAGTGAGGTTGGAAGGGATCTCTCCAGTCCACCCTCCTACTCAAAGCAGGATACTTTAGCACAGAAAAAAAATCAGTCTTCCAATTAAAGAAAAAATACAGGTATTAATATAGGTACAGTTAACTTTTATAAGACAACTTCACTATCACTGGACGAAATTCCCACTGTGCTCCAGAACAATATTTACTCACTCTATAGAGCCTAAAGTATCTCATGTACTGTGGTGGGTTGACCCTGGCTGGACACCAGGTGCCCACCAAAGCCGGTCTATCACTCCCCTCCTCAGCTGGACAGGGGAGAAAAAATATAATGAAAGGCTCATGGGTCGAGATAAGGACAGGGAGAGATCACTCACCAATTACTGTCCCGGGCAAAACAGACTTGACTTGGGGAAATTAGTTTAATTTATTACCAATCAAATCAGAGTAGGATAATGAGACATACTCCCAATTTTCTCTACCTCCTCCCAGCCAGCAGCGTAGGGGGACGGGAAATGGGCGTTGTGGTCAGTTCATCACACATTGTTTCTGCCGCTCCTTCCTCCGCAGGGAGAGGACTCCTCACACTCTTTCCCTGCTCCAGCATAGGGTCCGTCCCATGGGAGACAGTTCTCCACAAAATTCTCCAATGGGAGTCCTTCCCATGGGCTACAGTTCTTCATGAACTGCTCCAGCATGGGTCCCCTGTGGGGTCACAAGTCCTGCCAGCAAACCTGCTCCAGCATGGGCTACTCTCTCCATGCATCCACAGGTCCTGCCAGGAGCCTGCTCCAGCGCAGGCTTCCCATGGGGTCACAGCCTCCTTCGGGCATCCACCTGCTCCAGCATGGGGTCCTCCATGGGCTGCAGGTGGATATTTGCTCCACCGTTAACCTCCATGGGCTGCAGGGGGACAGCCTGCCTCACCATGGTCTTCAACCACAGGCTGCAGGCGAATCTCTCTTGCACCTGGAGCACCTCCTCCCCCTCATCCTTCACCTACCTTGGTGTCTGCAGAGTTGTTTCTCTCAATATTCTCACTCCTCTTTCCAGCTGCAATTGCGCAGAAGTTTTTTTCCCCCTTCTTAAATATGTTATCACAGGGGCGCTACCCACCATCGCTGATGGGCTCAGCCTTGGCCAGTGGTGGGTCCGTCTTGGAACCAGCTGGCATTGGCTCTATCGGACATAGGGGAAGCTTCTGGCAGCTTCTCACCGAAGCCGCCCCTGTAGCCCCTTGCTACCAAAATCTTGTCACTTTCTCCTGAAGTTCAACCGTCCCTATGATTTCTCATTTCCTTATCCCTACTTCCTTCTGCCTCTTCCACAAGTTGTCTTTACTCTCTAGATCTTTACCCAACATTAAATATTTATCTCAATAGCTCTTTCTACTTTTTAATAGTGGAGTACATTTCACCATCTTTATTTTATGAATTTTCTCTCTCCTGTCTTTCCCCAAGAAATACCCTAATAATAAGAAAATTGCATATTCTTATTCTAAGCAGAATCTTATAAAAACCAGCTGCCATCATTACATACCCAAATGCCTAAACACAATTAGAAAATAAATAGTGTTGTAAATTTGGAAGGCGTATGCATTTTTGGGAATGCTGAAAGCCTGCTAATTTCATAGATTTGACAGTGATTGAAGGTTATATCCTTCAATCCTACAGTCTCTGTAGAGACTGAATCTCTACAAAGTATTTGTTTTCTTCCATTTTTATTTCTAGATCCTGAAACTACCTTAACACATTTTCTGTAAAATATTTTCTATACATTGTGAGATTAATGGTATTTCTTTAAATCGGTAGCAGAACATTGAAAAGGTGTATTTTAGGAAAGGTAATTGAAATAGAAGCTCTGCATCTAAAGAAAGAAGATCACCTTTTATAGGATAATAAGGAATAAAGGAAAACCTTATTTTCTTTTTTCTGCTATGGTCTCCTTAGGCAGGACAAGAAAATTACTACCTCTGATACTTTGTCATCATCGCAAAAAATTCTGATGGTAATAAAAATACTGAGGACTCACATATGTGATTTATGAACACACTAACATGAACATCCTGCACAATAATTCCTAAAATACAACCTTTGACCTCAGCCTACAATGCCAAAATAATTCATTGAGCCTGGGTCACTTCACAACTTCACTACTGCAATCTCACCTTTAGACACAATGCTTAGAGTCTTGCACCTTGGAAATCCTTCTACCTTGATGAGGAAAGAGAGTTTTTAAGCTAGATCATCTTCTCCCTTATTTTTCTTCTGTTTTCATCTAAAGGCCTCTCATCATTAATATCTGTCCAGCCTACAGGGTTGTCAGTTGAAAGGTCACCCTTCCATATTTGCACCACCAGTAACTATCTCAAACATCTATTTTTCTGACAAGTACTTTAACATTTTTTTTCCATTTCATTGCTCACCATTTTATGTTCCTTAAACTTTCTCCTCAAAATCCTCCATTGCCCATAATAAATACAGATGAACTTAACCATGCCTAACCAGATTGCAAACCATAATCACTGGTTCTACAATTGCTAAAATTTGTGGACAACCAGTAGTGTTTGTTCCTCTCCTTACTCAGCATCCCACCCTAACACTCTTCTTTATGTCATTCAGATGTTGTCTTTGGAACACTTAAATTGTGAGAAGCTGCATTTATAAACCTAGCTTTGGACCCTCAATACTATTGGGGAATTTAAATGTTAAATAGTATATTCATCACCTGCTTTGAATAAACAGTGAGAGGGATCACTTCTACTTTTTTATAGAGTAAGAATGCTGGCCATCATAATACACAGGATTTGTATATGAGTGAATATGTGATATTGCTGTCTTGGAGAAGCACACAGGGGATTAAGGGTCCAGCTACTATTACTGAAATGTGGTAAGTCTGCTGTGACTATAAAGGGCAGGCTTCAGATATCCCTCCTTACTTGTGTATACATCCTGTAGTTTATCTTCTGATTGTACCTATTATTTGTGGACATCGATGCATTACTAAAAAATCCTTGAAATACCTAGTATTTCTATATGATCCTTGTCTTCTAACTAAAAGAAGAGAAAGTAAACCAGATTAATACCTCATTCATAATACCTGCAGGCTTGGTCTCAGTCATTTACATTAAAGGTTTTTACCAGAAAATGGAGAGAACCTCTCTCCAAAAGGTTGCAATCTTTGTGTTGCATTATGAAGTCAATTATGGAATATAAGGAAAAGTTATGGTGTGGAATTTAGCCATAAATTAACTGGATGATTATGAAAATGGAGTCCAGAAAAATTAAATGTACTGTCACAAGTACAACAGAAATACATACTACCCACAGAAATCAAATATTTCTATGAATACAGTAATTTTTAACTAAGGATATCGTATCTTGTCAAATGTTTTTGCTCATGCACTGAGTGACACATTGTGTCATGAGGCTATGAAGTAGTAAGAGTGCGAACTATAGTATCAATATTTCTTAGGTCAAGCTAAATAACTTGCCTGGCATATTGATGCAGTATAACACTATCACTTTGAATTTATCTCTGCCTTTGTAACTGGTCTTTAAGGCTCTCCCATTATCACTTCTGTTGCTCAGCCTTGGGAATAACCAAATCCAGAAATGGAGTAGGAATGATGTGTTCTGTGCAGATTTTGTCAATTAATGATCAGAAGTAAATGAAACCTTTTTAAACTGCAGCATATCAGAAAAGGAGAAAATGATCCTTTGATTGACATCAGTCATATCAACAGCTTACTCATTTTCTTTGCAAATCCTTCTAAGTGCTAACAAAAATGCAAAGTGAATGAAATATACCTTTATTTTACCATTTGGATGGGATATCCTGACCAGCTGAACTCTTTCACAATGTACGTATTTGGGTTGGCCAAATTTACAAATAATGCTGCAAACTCATTTTCAAAGTGAAACTAGTAAAATTTCTATGGATTATGACATTTGCAGAGCAAGGAAGGTACACTTAAGTACTTCTACAAAACATCTGCTTTTAATCTGTGTGATGTCTACAAAAAAATGATTACCAAAGCTAATCTTCTGTTGTTTTCCAGGGGTAATCATGATTTAAACAACTGAGGCTGGTTCTGCAACTATTACTCATGCAAAAGTTCCAGCTGACTTCAGTGACACAGCTCACAGATATAAGGATTAATTGCATCAATAAGAGTTTCAGGATTAGGGCCAATACTCTTTATCCTGAATGGTTATAAAATGATTGTATAGTTCCATCAGCATCAGCTGGAAATACTTATTTTAAATCCATAATCCAACAATCCTTCAAATTCAGAATAAAAATAAAAGTATTTACTAATGCTGTACATATATTTTCAAGCTCGACTTTGAGAATAAAGTAAGAAGTAAGACGTAAGAAATTCTGAAAGTATTTGGAATGATTTTGGCATTGATTTGACAGCACTTGAAATATAACAGCTCTGGCACGCATATCCCTACACAAGAGAAATTTTCTCTTTGATTATGTGATTACCGAAGACCGAATAAATATATATAATCTCTGATGCTCATATATATATGAGTGTGTGTGTATGTGTGTGTACATATGGCAGATACAACAGCCTCATAAGATCAAAAATAATTTGCAGTTTACTATTGTATCCTGGGAGTGGAAGGACTAACTTAGGGGATTTTATTTATTTAATTTTTACACATGTGAAAAGTATTCCAAGATTCTCCTTCCAAGACAACCCACTCTGCTGCCCTCGCGTTTGGAGCCAGCACCGCCATCTGCAAATGAGAGGTGTGACTCTTCTATAGGCATTTAGATCAAGGGCTGCTGAAGTGTTTTACGGTCTTTACCTGTCTTGTCTCTCTAGTCAGCGCTAAACCATGATTGCGGCACAGCACCACAGGAATCACTGATTGCAGCATGAATTTAAAGGTCTAACCCATCATTACAGTAATTACATCTTTTTCTTTATCTTTCACTTCTCAGCAGAAAAGGGTTTTGTTGACTGAACGCCAGATTCTTTATGCGATCCAGTCTTGTATTGCAGATTAGCTCTAGACTAGAATACTGAGGACATATGGAGGAGGAATCAGGTTACATAAATACCACTGAATTAGAATATCACTTAAGAGTCCTTCTCACAGAAAGTATATCCATGCTCATTTTAATGCATGCAGTGCCCCAAGATGTATATAAAGTTGAAAAAGAAAATAGAAATTATTTCAATAACCATTAGCTAAAATAGAAAAATAGCAAGTTGCACTGAAGCTCTAAGGAAATGTTCCAATGCGTATGCCCTTAGTATCTTTATAAAACAATTTCTCTCACACACATACACACACATTAAATACTTCCTGCCTTTTTCCTTACAATTCAGTTCTTGAAGTTTTAAAAATAATTCAATTTTCCTTCTAATTTTGCCCTTTCTTTTTGTTTACTGTTTTAAAAGTTGGAAAGGAGAAGAATGTGAAGGAAATACTGCTGTCACTGGACATATATGGAATAAAAATGCATATCTGACCTGTATTTTAGTTACATTTTAAATATAATATGATCACATTTAAAATGTATGCACTGGTAATGAATGGACACCACCATTTTCTGGATGAATGATCAAAAGCAAATCTATAAGCACCAAAGCTGGCCCATGCAATAGATTTGCCTAAACACTACAGACAGTTGGCTAGTCATTGGCCAACATGACCAGCACAAGATGTTGGAGACATGATCAGAGAAAAATGAAACTACATCCTAACCTCCAGCCAAATTTGTTGCATTTTCTCCTGCACAATGTATAACCTGGACAGCACAACTCTCTACAGCTAAATAGCTACTAAGTGCATAATCCTGGTTACTATACTAGAGCATTCTGCTGTTCAGTTTACTGTAGACACAGTTTTCTGCTGTACAATTTCTGGCCCTCATTAACCGGCTTTGTTTGATACTGGCAGCTTTTACATAGTCAGAAATAGGAAAATCCACAGGTTTCTCCAGGTTGCCCACCCATCAGTGCAGTATTACAGTGCTCATGTCTCAGGATACACCATTGATTTCTGCCTCTTGGTACAAAATTCAGTTTACTACAGTGCACCACAAGATTTTGGGACAGAAAAAAACCAGAGGTTGGCATTTTGTTTCTTGTTAATCACTTGATTTATTGTATTGCCAGTGGGCTTTTTATTTGAACTGAGTGTGCCTACAGAGTGAGGCACATCCTGCTGACAAAAGTGTGAGTTAGAGCTCTAATATTTGTATACAGTCTCAGTGGGAAAGAAATGTGCATGGAAAGCACAGTGGGGGGAAGTGAGGACAAAGTAAAGGAACTGGTCCAATAAAAAGGACAGACGAAAATGAGGAAAAACAAATTGAAGAACATCAGTTAAAAATTTGAATTGCTGACACAGCAAACTATATCTGTTGATATTTACTGAATGGAACTGAAGAAAACAGAGTGATCTGAATTGCTCTGAAGGCCAGTTCTGCCAAGAAGGGGAGGTGCCAGTACACCTATGCCAATTTCTATATTGCAAAATTTGCTGACAATAACGAAAGGTTTGGTGTAGAAGGTCACAGACAGTGCCATATGCCAAGGAAGTCAAGAATGAATACGGAACCGGAGCCAAGCGTCAGTTTTAATAAAAGCTTTGCCTGGCTCCAATTTTAACATAATATCAAGAAAATACAGATGCCAACATGTATTAAACACATCAAAATAAGATAAGTCTTTTGGGCTTGGGACAAGAAGGCTTTGTACCATATTCATTTACCACTCACTGCAGAAAAAGTAGAGCTTCTGTTTGTGTAATAGCTTCTTATTTCCACCAACTTCATAATGCTGTCAGGGCAAGGCATATTCCACACCATTTTATCAGTCCCTTTCACCCTCATACATGCTTTTCAGACAGGAACATAAAGTAGATGTATTTTTTTGCAGCATCTCATAATTAAATGACAAGTTTATGTTTATTTTGTAATGCTAAGTGCTACACTGAAACAGTAGCTACTAACCAAAGTGCAAGACTTCAGACGTATACTGTTTTACTTTAAGTTACAAATGTTGTATTACGTTTTACTCCTGCAAACTTCTGTAAAGCCATCGAAGCTGAGAAAAAGAGAGAGAAAGGGTGCCTGTCTCATGAGCAGGCATAGCAGAGTCAGTGGACTGAGGCACCGATAAGAATGTAGATGCTGCTGCAGGGAGCTGAACAGAAGTAGCAGTCCCAGGATTTATCCTGAGTTAGTTACAATACCTGGTGCTGTCACAGTCTACTGCTACCGGTACTTCAGCTATCTGGGTTAGCTAACCTCATAAATATACTCCATATCTACAAAATAGAAGATTAAAGTCAGTGCAATTATGCCAAGAGCTACTATCATAGCTTTGGATGACAGCCTCACTGAGAAGCACTTGTATTCCATAACCTCGCAGACTGACTTAATTAAAATAAGTTACACCTGTGTAGAAACTAAGGAAAGCTGAGCTGGAAAAAAGTACAATTCAAATCTAGTCACTTTTAGCAAATCCAACTCATACAGGTTTCAGCCAGCACTCAGTAGGCGGATGACAAGTCCAGCCATGACAAAGTTATTTAACTTGTCTTTCTCTACAGCAGTTTCCCTCAGATTTATAAGTCCCTGTGAAAATAAATTATCAGTTTTGCACTGAGTCTAGGGACTGATGCATGTTGTGTCCATTATAACCATTTTAAGTGAGGGAGCAGTGGAAAAACATTTTCTTATTTACTGATGACAGCAGTGATTTACTTGGTAGGAAAGTAGAGGTAGAGAAATACAAAGGTAATAGGTTTCACTTAATAGCATTTAACATAAAGGCCAAATATTATAACATTAATTTGTAAAATGGCAACAGCTACTTGAAAAATTTCCACAATAGGAAACTCAACGTTTCACTCCAGTTAATCTATTCATCAAAAATATTATCTGCATGCAGGCAAAATAAAGCCTACGTCTTGCATTGGCATATCTAGCAGAAATTTAAAAGAATGGGCCAAGAGTTTTTTCATAACTGATTTCTTCCTTATTGAATAAAACTGCTGCCACTTTTCAATTTCTTGTTTTCAAATTGTCCCAGAAGCCTACTTTAGAAGCTGGGGAACATTTGATTATTTGCCACATCCCGAAACTTGAAGACCACGACATATTGACGGCTATGGTATTGGAAGATTCATCAGCACAAATTCCTTCACTGGCAAGAGTCAGAAGCCATTGCTAGAAAGCTAATTTTGATTACTCAAATTATCCTTATGACAAGCAAGCTGGCAGGCTTATGGCTATGCGCACTCGTTACAGTTTGCAGTTAATAAAAATGGCTGAGCAGTGGCAAGGATAAAGCACCTAGCTCTACAAAATATATTGATTAGCTTTTTCTATTTGGGAGGTGCAGTGGTAGCACTGATCTTTCCAAACCTTAAGCACCACTAGCCACCTTCTTATTATTTTCATGTCATTACTACACACTCACAGCAAGGAAGCATGGCAGCAGGAAGGTCCCAAGAGTGGCAGTGATTGCCCCTAATTGCCCAGAGTCCTGCAGGCTGCATGAGTACCCACCTATGCTGCAAGAATGCCGAACAAAAAAGAAATGTAAAAATCATAAAAGATGCTGAACAAGTGACAGTTCTGTTGAAGTAAGAATGTGTCCCAGTCGTTGTATGAAATTTTTCCATTCCGAACTCCTCTCAACCCAACTGACAGTGTCAGAAACTGCAGTCTCTACAGCCATATTTATACATATATTAAAGAAAGTGCTGTATGATGAAATGTGCTATAAAAATGTGAAATATCACTATGGTATACTTCACTTAATGAGAACAGAGGATGTTAGGATGGAGGCTTCATAAAGAACTTTCCCATGAGAACAGTGGAGATTAATAACAACAAACTGTAATCAGTGTTGTTACCTGGATAATATTAGCATCTGTTTGGCAAAGAAGCTTATATAATTTTATGTAGGAATTACCAGTATAAAATTTAATGCCAGTCTTTTAATGTACATGTTACCATGTTAAGAATAAAGAATATATCTTCTGGGATACTCCATGGGCCTTAGTCAAGGCTGTCTTACCATTGCTTTGCTCATGAGCAACTAGCTTTTGGAGATGGCCAGTCAAGTCTCCAAGGGCAGAAGCTTTGAAGATTAAAGGAGCTTTGTTTCGCTGATATTGTCCTCACTGCATCTTAGCTAAATTTTTCTTTAGTTATTTTGCATGCTTTTTGGAACAAACAGGCAAAGACAATATAGAAAATCAGACAAAACTGCACATTAAAAACCATTGATTTAGTTTAAGACTAAGCTATGGGAAGAAAAACAAATTGGGTACGCTTACAGCATCTAAATCAGCGAGATTTCAGGGGTGAAAAGTTCTGTTGAACTATATTTTCATGTGTGAGCACAGATGCAAGAAAATACATAGTAATAAAACCTCATCCTTTAAGTTTCTCAAATGACCATTTTAATACTTCTGTTATTTCATGTTTATAAGTTTTAAATGTTATTAATTTTGTGCTCCCAACCTTGCAGCAGTGTTCTAAATTACCACCAAAGAAATTAGATAATAATGTTTAATATTAAATGTAGGGCACCATATTTCCAGTTTGAGACTGATCATATTAGGATGAGAAATCTAGAATTTGGAGCCAAAAGGTTAGAGCATTGTTGGTTTCATACTACCAAATGGTTATCTATTGAAAACTTTGATATTTAAAATGGGCCACTTAGCTCTGATACAAAATGAATCTACCACACCCATCTTTGAAAGATCCAAAATGTACAGTTACATTATGTGATTTATAGACATTCTGCTATTATCCTTACTTTGTTATTAAAGAAAATCCTGAATTGCTAACATTGTAAAATAGAAACTATCACAAGAGGATTTAACTACAGCTAATTGTATCACTATCCATACCTTGCTAAACCTAATCCTGTGAAAGGTTACTAATGGGAATATTCCTATTTCAATATAATTACACCTATTCATATGATTAGGCACTCCCTGCGGAATTGGAGTTGAAGTCTTGATCCCGCATATTCTTGAAGACAATGATGCTCCGCATGAATGCAGCAGGCTATCTGTAGGCTGCCAAGAAACTGCAGGACTGGAATCTAAATCTGGATAATTAATCCATCATTCTTTGTACTTGAGATTTTAAGTTCAGTCAGTTACTACATACTGAAAAAACCTCCACAGTTCAATATTTACATTGTGTTAATATAATAAGAATGACTTGTAAATGAAGAAAGAAATGGTTGAAACAATAATCTCAAGCCCATTCCTAAATTTAAGTAAATCAGAGCAAAAAAAATGTTGTGTGTACTATGAGAGAAATAAATGAAGAAAAAATGTTCCTTGATAACTTTGAGCCAGTATTTGTTATTGCAATATATTTCATGTAGGAAAGAAAGCTTATAAGAACAATCTATGTGCAGATGTATACAATTATCATTTTAAGATTCAAAAGGCAATATAGGTAATTAATTTTTGTCACCATATGAAAAAAGCAACTTCAAATCTCATTTCTCACCCAATATCCCTAGCATAAAATATTTGACAATATTCTTAAAAGCTGATGCAGAATGAAGCTGAATGCATTCAGCTGATTTCAGGCTTAAATTTAATTGTTGAAAAAGTCTTTCAAAGATTGAATTTCCCAAAATCAATCTATATTTTTCTATTTTTGGCATTTTAAAAGTACACACTTCTTTCAAAGTTCTTACTATTGCACAGTGGAAACAGACTTACTCTGCTAGGGATGAAGGGAAAACGATGTGCAAGCACATCAGGTAAAATTATAAGGACATTTCAACATATCTAGCATCTAAAACATTGCTATTCCTCCATTGTTGAGAAAGCAGTTAAAGCCGCAATGTATTTCAAGAATATATATCAAGAATAAAAAAGCTGCTTCAGAAAATGAAAGTACTTTATACAGGAAGTACAGAAAAGAAAATGTTCTCTTTTTTTCCCAATGGTATTACTATAATTGATTTAAAATGTCTTGAATGTTCTGAATTTTTGTGGTATTTTAGGTAAGATTGCAAAAAAAATTACTTACGAAAATAGACTAGGGAGCTGCATGTGGCCTGAGAAAAATATGCCTTAACGTTCTGCTTGTATTTAAGCATGAGAAATACAGATTAGAAAATGTGAGTAGGTAAGTAATGATGAAAGTACTTCATACCTTTCTATGTAAGAAATTAAATTTTAAAATGGTCAAGAAATCTCTAAGAATACAAGTAGAAAAAGTGCATAAAGAATATAACTGTGCTCTCTTCTTTTTTGCTTTGAGCTAGTTTCACTGTGAACAGGTACAGAGCATCAGAGCATTTCTTACTTTTGAAACAATTCTTTTTTAATTAAAAAAAAGTGATAACATGGTCCCAATTATTCATTTATAAACATCTGTAGAGAAAACATATATGCAAAAAACAATACTTTAATTTGTAGGAGACCTGCATGAAAAACAGTATTCTGTCCCAGGAGAATTAGATAATTTTCTTTGTGGTGGAAATAAATAAATAAATAATAATGTCTTAAAGCACTATAAAATTATTTTTATACTTTGACCTTTGCAACATTTTTGGTATAATTTAGTAAATATTTACATAATTTTCAGCAAAATCAATTATTTAAAGATTATTGATATTATGTCAACTACTTTCTAAACTTTAAATAAAATCTAATTGGGGGAGACAAGAAAGTCAGCACTTTTCCAAACATCTGTTTTGATGAGTCAATGTTTTCTAACAGAAAAAGGCTTCATCAGAGTTACATGTCAATTGTAATTTGCAGAACAAATGAACTTTTACTACTTAGTGTTGTTAGTTCAATAGCATCAATACAGCTTTGAGACTGAGAAACTAAATTCTAGTATTTCATTCATCAGTGTAAATAATCAAAACCTAGATTTAGGAGCAATCTTTCGTAATCCCCTTAAGACAAAAACTCATACAGGTCTTTCCTGAGTGAAGAATTTGGCCTACAGAATCCATTTCTGCTGATGATGTGCGCAAAGACTGCTCTCAGACCTCAGGTAGAATTTATAGCACTGGTATTCAGGAAAATATAATTTTCCCCCTGTAAATTGAGTAAGTTTTATTTGGAGTCATGGAGAAACAGTAACAAGGCACTGCATGAAGCCAATTTCACAATCATTTTTCAGAAAGATACCCTGTCCATACTGTTATGAATTCATTGCAGTCCCTCATAATTAAGGCAGAAGACAAAGGCAAAACTATCTTTTACCATCAAACTGTTTTTCAGCCTTACTTCCAACATTGTCAAAAATTGCTTTCTAGTCGAACATTTCTGAGAGTTGGAGATTTTTTTTAAAGAAGATTTAAGTAGCTCTTATAAGCTGTTGATGAACTATGCAAGCAGAATCCTGTGAATTCCAAAACTCTACAGTTACTTAAATTAACTCTTACAAAAAACCTCAATGCAGGTTTTTAACTGTTTTCAGTGGGTGACTTCTTTGGCTATCTTGAGTTGTCAGATGCATGAGAAAGATTTCCCAGAAAGAAATTTGAAAGATGATTTCTTCTCCCATCAAAACATAAAATAAATCTAAAAAGCTCATGGCAAACTGTCCCCTATAGCTATTCAGAATTTTTTTTACTCTCTCATTTCCTCTTTACATACTTTGACTTTTTCGTTCATTCCCTAACTCACCTGCAAAGATCTTTGCCATTTCCCTTCTATTTTAATTTTTTCCCTTCCATTCTTCTTTTCTTTGCTGATCTTGTGACTGTGATACCTCATGACCTCTGCTAGCATGTAGAAGGAAGATCAGTAACTATAAATACAAATTTCTGACAGTATGGAGGATGTTCACATGCAGGAGTTTTTAATTTTTAAACCACTTCTTAATATATTCTTTAAGATATGTTTAATTTTATTAGCTCTATGCATATTTCAACACATATTATTCTTAAAACATTCTCAATAGTTGTTATTAGTTTGGTGCCAGACAGCATTCTATTATGCCTAAGTTCAAATTAATTTACTGAAAATGAAATTGCTAAATGTTGTGGGCACCATGAGCTGCCCAAAAGACATTATGAGCACAGTGAAGTACCTGGCAGACATTACAGAGCTGGTGGAAGGCTTGGCAAATACAATCACCGTGAAGCTCTCTGCGGATATTAAAAGCGGTGTCAAGCTATTGGCAGTCATTACAACCCTTGTCAAGGCTTCTGTGGACATTATAAATAGCAGTGAGAACTACATGGGCCTTATAAATTCTGTATCAGAGGTGTGGTAAGGAGTCCTATTAGGAATTAAAGTAGGAAATTCTGAGAAATTGCTTTCAGTTCCTCTCTAAAATTCACAGGCTTATATTCATTGGCAACCTGGAAATACCAATTAACAGCCCTTAATCGATTCTTCTGATCATTCCAGCATTTTCAGAAAGAGGACTTTTCCTTCTGGGAAATGGATCTCTATGAAGATGCCCATGCTGGGTCTCTGTAAAATGGCCGCTTGATATTTGAGATTTTCAAGTGTTCAGTAATACAGGCTACTGGAAACTTCTCTGCCTTTCGCTCACAAGAGCTCATTCCTTATTTGCCTCCAGATAGGTATCTATGTTTCCTTAACAATTCAGCCAATTGAACATCTGTAACTGGTATTCACATCTTTTCACACCTCTCCCAGCTTGTAAATGTCTGTATTTGTTGTTGTTGTTAACATCAAATTTTTTGTTATTACTCCAGTCAACCCTGATCCCCCTTCTGCTATAAATATGCTAGCAACACACATCATTCCTCATGTGCTTATTAGGATAAAAGCGTGACTTTCCTTTTGCTTCCGTAAGACATTAGCAAAGTCACCATCCCAGCAATGTTCTGTCATTCAAGAAAGTCAAAGATTCAGAGATTCTGTGATTAATGAAGTATGTGTGAAATTATACTGCTGATTATGGAACCCACCAGCAAAATCTTAGGCAAAGATTTTTTCTCTGCGGTATGTGATACTCCTAGAATCTCTGGGTTTGTCTGTTCTTTGCTAGACAGCGTTCAGTATGAGAGGAATTTTCTTTACTAATTCGTAATTTTTTTGTTTCCTTCCTCACACCATATCCATCATGTTTGCTATGGTGGAAAATCTTTTTCAAAAAGTGATTCACTTATAGATCTTCAAATACAGAATTCACCTAATTGAAGCTCACTGTAAAAATTCTACTCATCTCCAGGATGCGGTGCTAAAATGTATAGTTACAGGTTTATAAAAATGAAAAATACAAGAATGAAATCTGACATTTATGCCACACTGTCAGAGATATAACTTGAAAGGAATATTCTGTAAATCCCTGTAGGAATCCTCAGTTTCATGCAGCATACAATGTAGAGCTACCACCGTGGGTTAATGTTTTAAATAATAATTACATGTTACCTAATATATAGACAGGACAGTGGTGTTCTTGCAAAATATATATATGTATACATTTATTTATATATATATAATTTTGTATGAAATAAGAAACTTGTATTTTTTTTGCATTCTCTTTCAATCTTAGTTGTATTTTCTGTGCCATATACCTGAATCTCTTGTGCTTATAAGCAAGTCAGATTTATTACTCTTTTTATTTTGTTTTGCATCATTTAGGTTTCTTAATATTTTCTCTGGATTCCACTTCAATTTGTAATGTTAAATGAGAGTACAGCTCACCACATATCAGCTGGTTTTCCTTCAGGTTACGAAATGACAGTCCTTGTAAAGCACTGGGGTAAGCACAAACTGTTTCCTCCGCTATTCGAACTGAAGCATTTCTGGCCCATTGCAAGACCCATTTTAGATTACAGTCACAAATGAGCGAATCGGTGTTGAAATGTCTAGAAAGGCAAAGAAAGATCACAACTGGTACACATGCAATTTTCATAAACACACTTTCTTCTCTTAGATTCAAATTACCTAACTCCAAAGAGAACTAATTCTAGATAGATGCATAACTATGGATGTATAATTATAGATGTGTAATTATAAAGATATCCTGAGACAACTAATACACATTGTCCCATTGTTAATGACTTCCAAGACATTATGCCAAAATTCTGGTTTTGGTTACAGAACAGCATCACTGACTATTGAATTAAATTTGAATATGTGCTACTGTAGAAAGTCATAGTATAACATACTTTCACTTACTAAAAAACTTTTTTAAGTAGAAACTTGACCATGGAAGCATCCAATATACACTTTTAGATCTCAGAGAGGTACATTTAATATAAATAACTGGGAATTGTTGTTATAATTGCAGGACAAATATTTAACATGAATGGTTTTGTGTATTTAGAGTTATTATATGATGTAATGCATGAAAACATGGAAAGGTATAAGATCATAAAGGAAAAAAAAAACAGGGATGCTAGTCAGGATGGCTAGACTGGGCTAGTCAGGAACGGGGTCAGCACTATCCATTTCACTGGGCCAGGTAGAAGATGGCAGGTCATCAGTGAAACAGACACTGATACAAAACACTGCATATTTTACATTTGGAATGCATTGCTAGAAACAATCCTGTTTGAATTCATATTCAGCTCTGCTATGTTTATTCTAACGTCGTTTCTTAAATATTTCAGATTTCCAAACATAAGAAATCATACTTACAGTGCTTTCAGAGCTAGCAACTCAGAAAAAAGTCCATTCATGAGACTTGAAAAAATATTCCCTGACAAATTCCTAGAAAAAAGCAATTTACAGTCAGTTATAACAAATACAAGAAGAAAACAAGTGTTACAGAGTATAATTTTCCCAATGCTAATTAAGAAATTCTGCTTTCTTGACAACGGTAAAAACATATTTAAATTTGTACATTGCTTTCTCATAAATGACAGCAATATTCAAATCATATCATACACTTTTACTTCTTTTATTATAACAGCAGGTATACATAGAATTCACTTGGTCTAATAAACAGGAATATTTCTACATATTTAATAGAATAGAATTCTAGAAGAGAATATTCTAGAATTTAAGTGAAAATATTCATACAATGGCTAGTCAGTGAGACCTATGTTGTATTTTTATAGTATATGTAGAACGCCACTTCAAGGTAAAGAAATAAAAATAGTGTCTTAATTTAGTAATGCTCAGAAGAATTCAAGCAATTCTTTAAAACAGTAATGAGTTTTCAAAGTAACTACACAAACAGTTTTATTACAAAGGACTTTAAACAAACTGATTTTTCCCATCCTTAAATTAAGGACATTTTCATTTTAACTACTGTTTTACTATTTCTTGTCTTGATGGCTGAATGGATTAGGCTGAATACTTGCAAACAGATGCAATTTAATTTTGCCTAGTTTAACAGTATTGCTCTGCCAGTGCCTTAATAGTATAAAAGGTAAATGCTTAATGTCAAGTAATACTGTCTTTTCCTATACCAGTAAACTGAAAAATTAGTGCAGTATCCAAGATTAACATTTCATACCATATGAATTACCTACTTTTGAAATACTGATATACATTCCTTTCTAACCAGTGCCTGAAGCCTACATGTCTGAATTCAAGGATGGCTACAAAATTTCAGCTATCAGTGAAATTTCAGATCTCTTCACTGGAGATTTGTTGTTACATATAGAAAAAACTCTAGACTGGCAAAGAAAATGGTTTCATTGCTTTTTCATTAAAAATGATGTTTTTATACTTATTAATTTTAATCCTCTCGTGTCTACAAAGTAAAGAGTGTATACTAAACTGAAGATACAAATTCAGATCAGGAGCAATGTTCCACCAGTGAGGAACCTACCAAGCTGCACAAGATCTGAGCCAGCTTCATAAAGTAAGGAAGAACAAAAGACTCAAGAACCGTGCTTTCTACAGAAACCTGTATAGCTACATATGGATCAATAAATTCAAGAATGAAGAGATAATATTGCTAATTTATAAATTACTTTAAGAAAGTTATGGAGCATTCTTGAAACAATAAGTAATCTTATTTTCATACACAATTTTTCACTACTGAAATCATGAAAAAAAAAAAGAAAATGAACTTTGAACACTTCAAATTTTCATGGTAGTTTAAGGAAAATTCTACCAGATTCTACCAATTTCTACCAGAAAAATAAACTGGATCAGCAATGTTAAGTGAAATTATTTGTCATTATATTGAGTGACGATGAGATGTGTTGATATAATTGAACCCATTGTTAAGATTTTGTCTAACAGTGTACCTTTAATACAGCTGTGGTGCAAAGCTCTTGGAAATGGAAGGGCTTTCAAGTATCTCTTCAAGTGTGGGTATGTCTAAAGGTGGAAATGAATGTTTGCTTGTAGCTTCCTATTTCTATACCTTTAATATTTTGGATGTATCAACAGGAACTAAAAATATTGAGCATTTCACAAAGACTCAGTTACCTTTTTACTTAAAATTAAATGGATCTACCCATGTGCTTATTGGACATAAGCCTGACGAAGCATATCCTGAAGCAGCTCAGTGAACTGGGATGTTAAACAGACTAAATCAGAAACTGATAACCCTGACATTTGCACTGAAGTAAATCAGAAGCGGTTCCACTAATATGAAAGCTATTACACTAGTATAAACCTTCTGACAGAGGACAACCATGCTGAACTGAAGGACGGGGAAAGCAATCTGCCTAGCCTTGCATGGACAGGAGCCAGAGGGAAGAAATACGGGGAGTTTCTTTTCTCTGCCTCACCGCACTGCAGTATGATGACATTTCCAATCTCATGCAAATCCCCTTTTCCCTTAAATAGCTATCCATGCTTCGTTCAACAAAACAAACAGAACACCAAGTCTGTAGTTTGGTAATTTGGACCAAAGGAAGGCTTTATGTCTGGTCAATATTTTAGGAAACAGGGAAAAACTGTAGGTCGTTTCCACAGCTGATGTAGCAGGGTTCAGCACATGTACGGTAGCTATGCGCCTGTCAGTGATGCCCATTCTGTATCTACTGAATCTATGTACTTTCCATAGGTCCTGCCAAATCCATGGAGATATCTAGCCAGAACTGACCTACACTGTGTTAACTAAAAATTCCTGACTAATGTTCCACTCAGATTTTTGGATCCTTTTTATCATGACGGAGAAGTATGTAACCCTTTTCTTCAGTGGTTTTGCCAAGTGCTGGAATAATTGAGTTCCTGACAGTTCAAAAGTCAGCACAAAGCAGCAAGCCAATTTTTCATATTCTTTCATATTGTTCTGGCAATGACCTAGTTTGAAGTTTCCATATTACTATAATGATTAGCAAACTAGGATCATGTTCACAGTGCTGTATAAGTCATAAAGGAATACATTTCTATGCCCAAGAAACACATAATTACAATATCTGGATCTCCAACAGTGGGAGTAGCTTCTTCTCTAACAAAACTTTCAGAAATCTTCTTAAATCACCTCTACAACATATGCATTTCTGAGCTAGATATCTGCAGCACCCTGTAAATGCCTGGTTTTGTCAGTTCATTTATATCATATATTAAAATATCTCTAAATGCATAGTGTTGTGAAATCCCGCCATTTCAGATATCCTAAAAACCCACTCTAGCTTGATTTAAAAGGACATTTGTTCTAAAAACATCTGTATCACCTAGTTTGCAAACATTTCAAACATAACAAATTAATGTACTCCAAAGCTGATAGCACTCACTATGCCATTAACTTACTCCATTAACAGAAACATGTGCTTTCTGTTATATCAGAGGTAAACATTTTAGTCTTATGCATAAGGTCCTACACGTATTTTTTCATATACCAAATACTCTTGTGCTTTTACAGAAATTAATAAAACACTTTTGCGAAAAGCTTTAATATAAATGACAAATGCCATAAAACAGTGAAGGAGAGTTATGTGTCTCAAAGGACCGTTTTGAGGCAAAATATAGGTAGAAGCAGGAGTATATGAATATGAAGAATGCTTCACTTTTACGAGCAGTATTAAAAAGCAAAAGCTGAATGCAAGGGTGACAGATTGATTTTCTGCACAAAAAGGCTGGGATAGGAGGGGTCAGAAATGACAACAGAAATACAGAGAGGGCAGGTTACGGTGCATATTTTCTTGATGTTGCTAAAGTGGGGTCTGCTTGATTCACAATGTTACTGGTTTTGTACATTATCTCTGGCACCAAAGTGATTAGTTGCTTCAATGTCAGCAAGAAAGTCACACAAGAATTTATGGTATTATATTATCATAAAGCTAACTGCTGATGATGATTCAGAGGCAGGATGAAGAATAAATCAGATGTACTTTAACCAAACAATTGGAAGTAAAGAGGAAGTCCTCTTTCAAACTTCCAAAAGGAAGATCCAGCAGTAGCTGCTTGTTGAAACAGGTTTGAGGCTGCAACATTTCAGAACCTGAAGGGCTAATTTATGGGGGACTAAAAAAAATGAAATCTGGTATATCAGTACAGTGGCACCATCCCAATATTCCACAGCTCTTGGTATTTAGATTAAATATAAACAGAATTAATGTGGATGGCAGCTCCATTACCTAGCAGAAATATATTTGCATACATAATTCTGGAACAAAGCACTGAAACATGGCTACTGAGGGGCCAAAGGAGATTTGGAAGATTTGTTGCATTCAGTTATGTCACTCCTAGTTAGAATACGTGCACCCTATCACAGCATAAACACAGCCAAAGGGTAATATATAAGCCAAAAAAAGTTAAGCTAATATCTTAGAAGACATAATAAATCTTCTCTTATACTGTCTGAGGCATTGTCAGCTGCATCTGTCATATGATGTGAAAGCATTCTGGAATCATTTTCCAGAGTACAAATCATCAAATCCAAGAAGGTGTAAAAATTAGATCAGTCTCAAGGAACATAATCACAGCTCACTGGCTGCAGTAATTTCAGGAGCTGTGTGAAATTTTAGATTTCATTAGTAACTTGAAATTCAATTCCTATTCACTGAAATATACATCCTGACTGCAAACTGAATAAAACACTTCTTTCTACATTATCAAGAGGCTTACAATTTTTTGTGGTTTCTGTATGTGTGCATGTTTTCAAAACAATACTATATGATACTACTAATTAATTTTTTCTTAATTCAAGAATGTTGTACGTTGTCCTGTTCTAAAATAGACTGCACAAAACCACCAAGTCCTTTGAAGAGTGTTTGCATTACACCTGAAAGCTCAGGCAGTTCTCATCCTTCGTTTTAGTGAAGTGTTTAAACATACCTTCACACTACTCAGTTTAGATACATGCATCACATCATTTGGTTAAACATCCTATGTAGGTTTGGGCCTAGAGCTGATTTTTCAGCTCTAATTCCATTTTTTCAAACTGAATTAGACTTACAAGATTGAGTGAAAACACTGTTACTTTATTTCACCTGGTATTTGTGCTTGTAAATGGTATAAGAAAACCTCATCTCTGTACTTCACAGAAGGTGCATGAAAAGATTTATGTCCTTTGCTCCTTCCAGTGGACTCATGGCTCTCCCTACTGGTTTTGATAAAAGCCTGCAAAGATCCTTCTGTACTTCATCTCTGCTAAAGTAACACAGGAGAGCTCTAATTACCACAATCAACAACTGCATAAATCAACACATATGTATATCTTTATATTGCTCCTTCAGTAATCTAAACCACACTTGATGGCTCTGAAACCAGTTCCATGTTTAAGAACTTGTCATCTTTTCCTTGGTACAATTATATACACTGATGTTACACTAAGTAAATGCTTCTCCATAACCTTTTCAGAGAACAGTTTTCTCATACCCTTGAAATGACAAGTAAACACAATTCAGAGGTATCAATAGCAACGGCAAGGTGACTTATGGTATTTTAAACATGTTTTAAAAGTTTCATTCTGGGAAGTTTGTATGAACTTCCAAGGGAAAAAAAGATAGAAAGTGTTAGAAAAGTACCAGGTGGCATTAGCTTGCAGTCAAAGAACAATCACCAGTTCTTGCACCAGAGGCAAATTGAGATCCCAGCTCAAATAATTACTATCAGCATTATGTCATTATATGAGATTTCTGAGATCGAGGAACAAATGGTACTATGAAAGGCAGGGATCAGTTCCTCTTAACTGAGATTGCAGTTGTATTTCTTCTCAAAATAATCACTGACCCAACAAGAGTAATGCTACTCTTGACTTTGGTTTGGTAAGGAGGACAGTCCCTGCAGACGACACCAAGTTGGGCAGGAGTGTTGATCTGCTGAAGGGTAGGAAGGCTCTGCAGAGGGACCTGGACAGGCTGGATCGATGGGCTGATGCCAATTGTATGAGGTTTCACAAGGCCAAGTTCTGGGTCCTGCACTTCGGCCACAACAACCCCAGGCAACGCTACAGGCTTGGGGAAGAGTGGCTGGAAAGCTGCCCAGAGGAAAAGGACCTGGGGGTGCTGGTCGACAACCAGCTGAACATGAGCCGGCAGTGTGCCCAGGTGGCCAAGAAGGCCAACGGCATCCTGGCCTCTATCAGAAATAGTGTGGCCAGCAGGAGCAGGGAGGTGATCGTGCCCCTGTACTCAGCACTGGTGAGGCCGCATCTCGAATCCTGTGTTCAGTTTTGGGCCCCTCACTACAAGGAGGACATGGAGGTGTTGGAGCGTGTCCAGAGAAGGGCAACGAAGCTGGTGAAGGGCCTGGAGCACAAGTCTTATGAGAAGCGGCTGAGGGAACTGGGGTTGTTTACCCTGGAGAAGAGGAGGCTGAGGGAGACCTCATCGCGCTCTACAACTACCTGAAAGGAGGTTGTAGCGAGGTGGGTGTTGGTCTCTTCTCCCAAGTAACTGGTGATAGGACGAGAGGAAATGGCCTCAAGTTGCACCAAGGGAGGTTTAGACTGGACATTAGGAGAAATTTCTTTACTGAAAGAGTGGTCAGGCCTTGGAACAGGCTGCCCAGGGAAGTGGTGGAGTCACCATCCCTGGAAGTATTTAAAAGACGTGTAGATGAGGCCATGGTGTGTTGGGGTGGGCATGGTGGTGTTGGGTTGATGGTTGGACTCGACGATCTTAGAGGTCTTTTCCAACCTTAATGATTCTGTGATTCTATGATTCTATGAAAAGAGAAAGTCGTAATTTTTGACGTAGCAATCACGAACTGATTTACTTCAGATGAAAGGGGAATTTAGACTTATCTATTACTATGCCTCTGATTTCCAAAGGACAGACTTTTGAAATAAAATAAATAAATAAAGTAACTAGTGAAGAACTACTAAAGTACATGAACCGGAATGCAGGATGGCCCCACTTGTTAAGTCAATGGTACAAAGGCAATTTAAAACCCAAATAAAAAAATGGAAGATAGACTAAAAGGATCAATAACCAAATCTTAAATCCTGAAAAATGAAATCAAGTTTTAAAAAGATCAAAGAAGTAGAGAGACTATGAACAGGAAAAGGTCAGCAAAAAGACATAAAGCATAGAGAGAATTACCAAAAATTAAGTTAAACTTCAGAAAGTATACTTTCTAAAAAAAACAAGGTGCAAACAAAGTGCAAAAGACACTTTAACAATACTACTATATTATAAGTAAGAAATTACGAAAGAGTAGTGTCGTGGTTTAACCCCAGCCAGCAGAAATAAACTCCACGCAGCCGGTCGATCACACCCCTCCCCGGTGGGATGGGGGAGAGAATCGGGAGGGCACAGGTAGGAAAGCTCCCAGGTTGAGATAAAAACAGTTTAATAATTGAAATAAAACTAAGTAGAACAGTAACAATAACAATGATAACAACAACAATAACAGAATACACAAGATGCACAACGCAACCGCTCGCCGACCACGTGTCATGAATGGGGGGGGCGAGCCCCCCCCCCCCCACCTGGTTTTTATACTGAGCATGATGTCACATGGTATAGAATACCCCATTGGCCAGCTGGGTCCACCACCCCGGCTGTGCTTCCCCCTCCCGGTGCAAGCACCACCCAGCAACAGCCAAAGTATCAATGGGCCATCAACGCTCCTTTCACACCGAACCCAAAACACAGCACACCCCCCAAGCTACTGGGAAGAAAGTTAACCCTGTCCCAGCTGGAACCAGGACAAGTAGATATTATATATAGCCTAAATATATCCCATTACTACTGTTTTCTATTCCGTTCAGTAAGGTTGGTCATTTGGATTATAGGTATTTATGGGAGAAGAATATGCTAAATTCTGGAAATTATCTTTCCCAGGACCACCTACAGTATGATTACTGATCTGCAGAACTAGTTAAAACCCCAAAAATACCTGGGCAATTAGAGGTCATCTAGGCTAATTCTACTCACACGAAAACACTAGTATAAATCTTCACGTTTTTTTCCTGCTGAAGTAGTATCATGTTAGATGTATACTGAAATCAGTAAATAATTTTCTTTGTCTAGAAAATCAGTGATCTTTTTATATGATTACATGATACGTATTCAATAGATGCATATTGATTTTTTTTCCCATTTCTGATTTGCCAACATTTTTTTCCATTTTTCTTTCTTTCAAAATTCATTCTGCAACAAATACAACGAGGCCAGACTAACAGATCTACAGTTACCAGAATCATCATTTTTTCCACTGACACATGGACATAACATCCATAAAAGCGTGAAGAATATTTTTAAAAGTGTTAAGTGCATTTATGGTAAGACACTGTAAAATAATGCACAGGATAGAAGGGAGGAGAGTGAGACATTACTGGTGTTCTGCAGAAACAATCTCATGACTGATTGTATTTAGTGTTTTCACTAATGACCCTGGCTTAGAAACGTAAGCATGTGAAAAATGAAATCTGGTAATAACAAAACCAAGGATTCGTCAATATTAAGAGAACTATCATGCAAGAAGAGGTGAACATTCTTGAAGATGAGAGGTCTAGTAATTTCGTTAAATAATATTATTCAAAGTGAAAAGTGTAACAAGAATGTCACTTGAGAATTATACTTAAGAAAAGTCTAATTCAAATTTCTGCTATAAGCTGGGACCTCAGAAGGAAAACAGTACAGAAAGCCCTGGATCTACACCCACTCGGACATGAAAATTAACCCCGTCTTGAGGAGAAGGTAAATATTTACTTAGGATGCACAAAAAGATTAGATGCAAGAAAATACAGTGTTAATGATAGTGTAGAGGGAACTGGAAAGACTTTCTCTGGATCTACACGCTCAGAAAAGATTCGCCAACACTGGGACAGGTACACAGGTTACTAGAATGAGCAGGTGTATAGCAAATCTGTTTTATGAAAGGAAACTGTAATGGTGTGATTTGATCAGCCTGGCAACTGGACGGCATTTAGCATGCATATTGTGCCTCTTCCTGACATCTCTGATATCAGTGAAGGATGCGGAGATATACTGCCACACTCTTTCCTGGTCTTCAGAGGAAAGGGGTAGTACAGCCAAACAGTCACAGAACAAATGTTGCACACTCACTGTGAATGAATTTCTGTTCCTTAACATTACAAGACTGAGGTTCTGTATTTAACTTCTAATTAGCTTTTAAGATGGAGCCTGGAAGATTTAGGAATGGAATTTTTAGACATGTTTTCCTGAGAGAGCAGGGATTTGAACAGTTTCTATTGAGGTAGTTCCTAGTATCTAGAAGCACCTTCCATTTAATAAGATGACTTTAAATGTACCTCCTGTGGTAATCTGGCTATATAGTCACAGTCATGTTCACTGCGTACAACAAAAGGAGACCCATCAACCCTCAGTAGGTGAGTTGGGCTTGCCCCATGTGGCCACTCATCTGAGAGGAGTAAAAAGAGGGGCAGTCTGCACCTGTTCATCAACCTATGCTATCAAGGCTCTTCCCATCATCTGGTCTCACTTGTTTTCATCAGAGGAGATTTGGCATAGTTACTTTCATTAATGTGATCAGTAAGCATGCCAGATTTCAGCCTTTTACCTGGTGTTATCTTGGCCTCATGGCAGATCTTTCTAGAAAGATTTCCCAAGGAAATGCCAGAACTGGCTGGAGAGGAAGAAAATAAAGTATGAGATTTGTAACACACTATGATGCAGCATAGGAATTTATTTCCTATGGAATGAAGACAGATGTGAATGAAGATACAGAGCCCTCCTGGGTCTGGCCAAATGTCCATTTAAACCAGGACCATTCCTGTCAATTGTCCCTTTCCCAGCGAGGAAAGTTGCAACCAACTTACTCATTCCTAGTACTTGGCTATGCTGTACCACACCTTTGGCCATTGCTTTTTGTCCTTCTCCGAACCTTTTCTAGTTTTGGTCATCTTTTTGAGATGGAAATTGCCCACAATATTCAAAATGCAGGTTCTTTGCTTTTTGCTGTACTACAATGAATGTTCTCTGATTCGTTTCCTTTAATAGTACTCCCTAATATATTTTTTAAATGATACTGAGCAGATGTTTTCATGGCATTATCCAGTATAATCTCAGGACATCTTTACTGTATTTTAACGTTTAGCCCAGAACAGATTGGGTTTTCTCCCCTTCATCACTTAATATTTATCTATATTAAATTTCATCTGCCATTTTACTGCCCAGTCATGGAGTCCTGTACATTACTTCTATCTTTCTTCAAAATTAACCCTTGTCTCTAATTCCCTGGTTAACTTAGTATCTACCAGCAAACTTTGTCATCGCACATTTTATCTCTTCTTCCAGGTCATCTGATTCTCCCTAAAACTGAACAGCCTGAGCATACTATCACAATTTCATGTTTTCTGAGTGCTCTTTCCAGAATAACCTGATAATCTATTGATCACACAGGCTCTCTGGCATGCTTATGGCCATGTAAGTCAATTGCTTTGCTTTCTAGAGCGTATTCCAGTTGCAGTTGCATGTAATAAACTAATGGCTCAGAAAATACCATGACAAATAAAGTGTACAACACAATACCTTAAACAAACAGTCTAAATTGATATTTTTGAAGCAATTTGAACTACCCTGATATTCCAAATCTACTTGATACTTCATACGCTTCTTTTTCAGTAGATGCTTACTTTTTTCTGTAATACAGTTCAGGAGAAAAAAAGTTATAAAATTCTAATTGATCTGTAATGGATAGAAAGAACAATGTATCCTTTTTAACCAGTGTAAGTCTCATTTGTGTGCTTGACCTTTAATTATTTCCAAGACATGCAAAGAGAAATTCATTCAAACAGAAACGTCACATTCAGCCTCTTTTCAACGTGGAAATGAAATATATTCAATTTAATTCTTTCAATTCTGAAAGATTTGCAATTACAAATAGAACCAACATCTTTAAAATATCGAGTCATAACAATCAAAGGCTCAGGAGAGGGTTTTTTTTTAGTACAAAACCTATATTTTCTTATAATGAAAGTTTATGACCAACTGTACTCAGGTAAGCCATGCGACAGTTTGGATTTCTCCTGTTTAAAACAAAAGTGGTATTATACTCACAGTTTGTGAAGATTGTTAAGTCCAACAAACATTTCTGGTGTTAGGCAACCAATTCTATTATTTGAAAGATCCCTGAAACAAACAAAAAAACTGTGAAACATTAGGTCTGTCTTATTTATATACACACCTACATAATCACATACAGCCTCTTCATTTTTAACACTTAAGGAGTTAGAGACAAACAAGAAAAAAACTTTTTCCATAATGTAACATAACTGAAATAGATTTAATAACTTTTTTATTGAGCAATATTCCACAATTAAACATAACATACTGCAACTTATACTAATTGCATTAAAATGCAATTTTATATATGTAGCAAATAAAAAAACAAAAATTATTTCCAATATAAAGAATTTTCTTTATCAAAGTTACTAGCAGCTGTTTGTTTACTTATGGAAAATACTATGCATTTTGTTGCATGCAATATTCAGCCAAAATTGACACATTTTTACTGCTTACTAATGTCTCATCTCATTGACAGCATCCTTTCTTGCTGAAGAAATCACAGAAACCAGAGGGCAATTAATTTTTGAGCTGGTAAGAAGGTCAGTCTTGATAAGCACGTGGCAAGCTCTTCTAAGAGCAATACTGTGGCTGTTTCGGACCACAAATAGTACAAGGCATTATGTTCCATAACTCTTGTCTGCAGAAAGGTGAATGGATGTTTTCTGTACAAGTCATATATACAACATAATGTATAGGATACTTATAGGAAGGAGACAAAAGTAAGTATGAACAATTATGTTGTGATAACAACATGAATACTGCCCCTTGGTGCATTCTGAACAAGTGTTTATTTTTACATATTTGGTTTTCAACCTTGACTCAAATTTTCCTTCTTATCAAGTATGTTTTTTGAAATAATTGCAGTAATGTAAGGTTTTTAAGTAATTATACATCCATTAAAATGTGAAAATTGATCTGAATATATTTTTGTTTTAGGATCAGTAGTAGTCTTCTGATTCCTTTGTTACATTGTGCGGATTCCCTATTTTTCTGTTGTTTCATGAGAACACTAAAGTAATCAAGCAGGAGAATAAAGGTTGTAGTTTGACAAATCCAGTTATTGCTTTCATGGAGACATATCCAATTACCTAGAATGTGAAGACAATATCTTTAGAATTCACTACAAAGTCGTCTTCTATCAGACAAAGAATATATTGTTGTACAATGAAATGATGAAACATCGCATTAGAATGAAAATATTTTTTAAATGCTTGTCAGGGATATTAAGTAGGCAACAGCTGAGAAAATAGTGTGGATAACAATAGTGCAATAATTGCATATTAGCATTATTCTTTAAATTTTACTAATGAAAGCTACATAGAAAGTCTAAAAATGCAAGTTTAAGACAAAAAAACATACATACAGATAGATAGATAGATATATCTTTCTATTAGAAGAGGTAAATAGTAAACAAGAACCTACCCAGAATTCTTAGATGGGTAATGCTTTACTTCTGCCTATGCAAAGTCTGAACACGTATGGAAGAAATGCATCACTGGGTGAGGCATAATTTGGGTAGCGAAAGTAAATTTCATCTAAACTAATCAAAACAAGTGCATATTTCTCTACGTGTGGCACACAGTAAAACAGTATTTTTAACAAAGCAAAAGGCTACATCCCTTTTTCTCAAAGTTTATTTCAATGAGTGTTATTTTCACAATAAGATATATGGCAGTGGCTGAAATCTCTGTATTCTAAAGCACGTTTATTAAAAAAACATTAGCAAAAAGAAAAGACAGCTTGCTGCACGATCCTCCACACTAATATATGTTATATTAGACATAATTCAATTCGTAATGTACAAAGCTGGTGTTCCTTTTCAGGTGTAAGACATTTAACTTACTAATGCTGACTTGTAAAATTGATGTTAGAGAAAACAAAACTCTCCTCTGTTGAATAACTGAGCGCCATAATTTTAGTGCTTCATAAATTTTCAGTTTTCATCAGTTTTGTGTGTACCTTTTTGAGTAAACCCTTGAACTAATTCAGTTATTCACAAATTATAACAGTTCTCCAAACCATTCACAGAAAACATTTTGATGTTGACAGCCTGCAGTTTGTCTGTCTGACTTGCCATAGCCGTATATCCTGCAGTTGCCCATATTACATCAGCTTCTGCTTTTCACAGCATCATT
The DNA here is from genome assembly GCF_964195595.1 of Calonectris borealis. Classification (NCBI taxonomy): domain Eukaryota; kingdom Metazoa; phylum Chordata; class Aves; order Procellariiformes; family Procellariidae; genus Calonectris; species Calonectris borealis. The sequence continues at coordinate 27,620,533 of NC_134318.1, forward strand.
TATATTTTACATGTGAAATAAGATGTGAATGTAAAGTGCAGTCTTAAAGTAATTACTCTATTCAGCATTCAACAGGAGCTTACACTATTCCTTTTGCTCAACTGTCTGCTACCCAACAGTTGCACAGTGAAGGAGTGCAGAGATTTTCTTGTTTACCATGAAACTACACCAATTGGTACCAAACATGTGGCAGTCTAGGAATTAATCGATTCCCTGTCTCTAGATTGCTCCCAGTGTTACTTATTCATATCAGTAACAAGGGTTTTTTTGAGATATACCATGATAAATCTCAACGTTGCCATTCCTAGTTTGTTGAAGAGTCTTTTCTTCTCACTTTCCCCAGTGCCTAATGACTTCCTCTTCCTTGACTTGTCTCTCCCGGCTGACCCAAGGCTCCACCTGTGCAATCCCCAGATGTGCAGCCCATGACTTGCACAGGTTTCCTGGTTTTCCCACAAGAGGTCAGGGTTGTGTTATTAGAGTGTGCGGCCAAAGCAACAATTAGCACTCATTTTGATCATTTCATTGTATTGTTATCCCTATATACAGAGTGAGCAAGAAAGTTTCAACCTAATGCTTCTGACTGTATTAAAAATGTAAATGCTACTCTGACTTCATCATTATTATGTCGTTGGCTTTCTACCCAAGTGCACTAAAACTTAGTTGTTGGTGTTAGAAAATACTGTTACCTGTATGATCAGAGATGGAAATCTTTTACTTAGGTTGTGCAGTGTTCCCTGTATGTAGCACTTAGGGAATTTAACCTCAGAGCAAAAAAGCAGAAGGATTTGTAAATTTATTTTTCTGTGGATTTGCATTCCTTCTCCTTTTAATCTTCCCATCCCACGAAAATAATCCCTCTTTTCTCATCACACATAAGACGTACACACACGATGGGTAGGCAGATTTCTGGCATGTGCTGATGGCTTGGTTAGCCAGTACTTGGACATTTGGATGCTGTCACTTGGAAAATTATAATTAAAGAAGTGTTCATCTCACTTTTCCTTTAGGCTGAGTAGAACTATGGAGGGTCTGTAGTCCTTGTTAATTAAAAGCAAAAAGGCCCACTTGTAGGATCTTAGTAACTTAGATATTTTTACCCTCTACAAATGCAGTTTAAAAAGCAGCCAGTGCTTTCAAAAGTACTGTAAGAACATTTTCAAACAGAGGTATGAGAATGATGGACAGGGAATATATTGCATGTTTCCTTAGAAAACCATGCTAAAAATAAAAAATACCAAGCAGAGTCAATGTGAGAAGTATGAAAATAGTAGACAAATTCTAAAGCGTGACGAAGTTTCCTTTCTAGGAACTTATTTTATAGACCTGGTCTATGATAAAAGTAAAGTAGACCTTACATAATGAAAAAACTTAGCGTAGCACAAAACATTGTTTACACATATTTAAACCACTTAGTTTTATTTCTGATTAACGTCTATAGTGATACATTGTCTGCTAAGTCATTAATTAGGCACGTTTTTTAACTCCGTAGATGTACTTGTTAGGACATTGATTGGAGAGCAGACAGATAATTTTAAATGGGAAAAGGTAAAAAAGAAGGGGGAGATGGAAAAAAAGAAAGGAAAGAAGAAAAAAGCATCGTAAATTTAAAAAGCACAGCGTGTCTTTTTCTATTTTACAGCCAGTGTCCTTACATGATTATTGCTTGGTGGCATGTTTGAGTTGCCCAAGGATAGAAATGTCGATACAAACACAATTTTCAGCATAATTCAAATAGAATTAACACTTACAGGCGCTTCAGTTCTGAAAGTCCATGGAAGGCCCCTGGCTCAATTGTGCTGATCAAATTATTCTTCAGATCTCTAGAGAGACATAAAGCAGGAGCAATTAATTATCACTTTACTTACTGTACTGCTGTTATACATGAGGAGTGTGAAATGCAATGTAATTCTAACCTTTGTCCTAGCTAAAACCAAGAATTAATTTCTTTTAAATAGTAACACCAAAAACATTACATCATTTGCAGTTTATAAAAACATATTTTTCCCAGTAACATGGTTAAGATTAGACGTTAAAAAAAAAATTCTGCTTGTTTTAATTCTTCTCATATTTGTACTTTTGAAAACAAACTTACCAGCCATTCTTGCCCCAGGAAAAATGTTTTAATTAATGAGTGAATAAAATAATCAGTCAGCAAAGCGAGAGCCTTTTAGTTTGCTCATTCATTGTGATGTGCACTTCACACTTAATAAATTCTCATTTCCACCTAATGTAGGCAAAGCAGCTGGCATGTGAGACATAAACAGATAGGTCCTGAAATACAAGCAATTTCTCATATATGGCAGATAGGTGCTTCATTTTGCACTTGGTGACAATCCAGAGGACCGGTTGTTGCACAGATAAAGAATATTTCACTGGCATTAGTAATCTCATCTGCTCTTGCTGCAGTGCTTGGGGCCATGACATTGCTCTCAGCTCAGTCCCCACAGAGATTTACTACTGAATTGTCCCAAGACTCTTAGTGGTGTGAACCCTGAGGAAATGCCTTCAGTGCAATTAGATAAGCAGGCCTAGGAGATAAATGCTGTAAATTCTTGTGGAGTCAGTGTTCATCTTCTGACAATTTGCAATTCATAGGGAATGACTGGTGTGCAATAATATCAGTGTTGTTTCTCTGACGGGCCACTTCCAGCACATTACAGCACATACACTGCTTGACTCTGCCAAAGTATGGATGTATCAACAGCCACACGAGCCATCTTATTTATGACTTTTTATTTTACTGCAAATAAAATGCACACTAGGTGAAATCTTGGTTCCACTAACTGTGATTGCCCTCAATAGGGCAAGATTTCATGCCAAATGTTTAGTTCACAGGAGGGTATATTTCAATTTCAAAGTCAAAATCATAAATAAGTATTTCTGTACTTTGGTAGTCATTTTTGTAGATCTTTTGAATACAGTTCCAAAAATTTGTGTGGCACACCCATTCGTTTTAGTGATGATGATGATGAGCGATCTGTCCCTAACAAAGGTCTCAGTCAGACTCTTAATGGTCAAGTTCAGTGTTCAGCTTGCAACATGCGACACTCAGAGTCCTTAAGAAGGTGATAAGACATTCTGATTACTTATGTACAAGACATTTTGTCTTACATATATGAAATGCAGAGCTATCAAATGCACAGCAGATTGACTGCAATTCTGATGGAGAAAAACCCTCGAGGTCCTTATCATCTCAGTTTAGAAAGTGTACCTAGATATTCAGTTGCTTAAGCTGTAAAATCCTAACTGTAAAGAAAGCTCAAGATTTGTCAAAGTCTACTCAGCTCAAAGTTTATGCTGCATAATTGGCAAAGTATGATACACAAGTATGATACATGGCAATGTCGCCTGTCCAATATTTTTAGATTACCATTTCTTCTTTGTTCCAGCTTGCTCTACATAGTGCTTTCATCATGAATATGTGTTGCTCTTGATCTTGTGACATTATTGAAAAAAGCAAAGAACCAGGAGAAAGGTAAGAAGGGAGTTATTTATTTAAAATTGAAATCAAACAATAGGCTATGCTTTAAGTCTTTTTAAAATGCAAGTACTGCAAAGCATACAGGTTTAATTGTTAAGAGTATCCGCGATTAAGTAACTTATCTGAAGTTACAAGCATTCGTAAAGCTATGAAATATATTAGAAAAATTTTTAGCCATGCATGTCTGAAACCCAGTGGTTTAGTTTCTTACTGGTTTTATCTTGCCTTGTTTTAGATATTTCAAAGTTCCTCTTTTTCAGTTGCTGTTTTCACTAATAAACCATTATCTGTTTATTATGCAAATAAAATAAATTTGATAAAATATGCTAATCTCAGTCCAACACAAATGCAATGGGTATTACAAGAACATATTAAAACTGCACCAACTATTCCAGTTGTCAAGTAACTTTTAAAGAACAATGCACAAATGTATGCATATATAGATACATTAAGCATACACGTTACATTGCATAGGTCATTTGCCTGAGCCACAATGGCAGTCCCTCACTTGTTGCTAAGCTAGTAAAAAGCATAAAACCCAGAAGTCCTTCCTTTTCCCTGCTACTGTGCAGTGCAGAGATAAGTATGCCTGGGAAAGGGAGTGAATCAGAGCCAATAAAATTCCCCATAGTCTCAAGAAATCAGCAATATGAGCCGTAGGCAAGGGGAGAAAAGGTGGCACATAGGAGGGGAGAGAAAAAGGAAAGTGTCCGTTCAGGAGACAGGTAGAGGTTTTGGCTGGGATAGGGTTAAATTTCTTCCTAGTGCTGTGTTTTGGATTTAGTATGAGGAGAATGTTGATAACACACTGATGTTTTCAGTTGTTGCTAAGTGCCCTCCTAGTCCAAGCACAGCTCCCGTGCCTACTGACTGAGATAGGTACACAAGATGGGAGGGAACATAATAAGGACAGCCAGCCCAGCTGGCCAATGGGGTATTCCATACCATGTGACGTCATGCGCAGTATATGAATGGTAGGTGTGATCCAGAAAGTACCAATCGCTACTTGATTATCGGTCAGCACGGGTGGTGAGCAATTGCATTGTGCATCACTCATTTTGTATATTCTAACATTATTATTATTATTTTCCCTTTTCTGTTCTATTAAACTGTCTTTATCTCAACTCACAGGTTTTTCTCACTCTTACCCTTCCGATTCTCTCCCTGCCCCACCGGCGGGGGGAGTGAGCGAGCGGCTGCGTGGTATTTGGCTGCTTGCCAGGTTAAACCACGACAAGGTGCCAGAAAGGGTCAGAGCTTAGGCAAGGACCTTGATGGTGATTTGAGCGTTCACAAGAAAGCTGCACAGTCTGTGACTATTTTAGGCATAGGTCTAAGCTCTTTCCTTTCTCCTGGAAATCACATAAGCAAAACAATGGCAGAAACACAGACGTCAAGGTTGGTGCTTGCACTCATTCTTATCTGGCAAAGCACACAACAACCCCACGGACAACAGAGAGGAATTAGGGGCTACAGCCATCCTCCTGTGGGTATTCTGCCCTTCTCCCTATTCCCTAACCCAGGCAAAGCAGTTGATGGTTTAGGATTTTTGCTGTGTGGGTGAGCCAAAGCCTCATTTTTTTAACCTTCAAAAATTCAGTACTAAACAGTTTGGTCTACTCTAGTTCTGTTCACATCAAACATCAGGGCTTAGCTTTCCCTAGACAGCACTACTGACAATATCTTCATGAATGAAGCGTAGATCCTTTTGCTTGTTCAGTATGTTAAAAATCTAACTACTCAGGTTGAAGGAAGTTCTTTAACTTGCAGGAGTCTACATGGAAAAGACTGGAAGGACACTGTTCTCGTCAGGTGGACTTCTGTATTACTAAAACTTAAAAGACAAACAAACAAAACGTAACAAAAACTCCAACCCAATACTATAAATCCTTTGGATCTATGCTGCTTTTTCCCAGGCTTTACTCTGGACACATTTGAAAACCACTTAAGAGGCATAGCTCAGAGCAAATATCTACATTTTAGGCAGGGGAAACTGACAGTTTTTATCATTAATCTCTATATCAATTACACACATTCTGTGTTCACTGACAACTCATCTAAATGCTCTGCAAGTTGTAATTAGGTGAAGTGATCATCTCTTATAGCCAACAGTGGTAACAGCTCACAACAAATATAAGAGAGTCAGTACGAGTGGCAAATTGTTGGCAGACGAGTTTTAATGCCAGTCAAAATAACCAAGTAGACAAAAGGTCTTCCATTTACTGAAATCCTCTGTGTTCTAGTTTATGGAAACTCTGCTCTGTTTCCCCCTAACTTGTAACCACATAGGAAAAACCAGCATAATCCTAAACTATCATCTACAGGAGGAAAAAAGGCCAATTTAATGTTAGTAGAAGGCAGACCATTTCAAGGAAAAGTGTCCATCACTTGCACTGTCCCAAACAAGACATCTGGTCTTCTTATTTTGGAAATTACACTTAAATTAGGTTGGTCATTTTAGTAAGGATATTCTCAGAAAATTGTAGATGATTATACTACCCACAATCCTGGCACTTTCTTAGTAATTAACATTATTCCATAATGTTTCTGTATACTTCTGGCCTAACAAAATAGGTGTTTTCTTCCTTGTTGTCCTTGAAGACTAAAATGTGATTTAAATAAATAAATAAAATTACCACAACTGTTCATCACTTACAATTCTTGCTTCTGCATTAGGAGAATCTATTTACTTGCCTCCCACTTGTATTTTTTACAAAATTACTTTTATTAAAATATTAAATTATCTTCTCCCATTTTCTAATTTAGCAAAGAGTTTGTTATAGTGAAGCCTTATAGCCATGAAAATCAACTTTCACTGAGCTAAATAAAGAAACCAGAGTAAATTTGGTTGTATGTTTACATTTTTTCCCCAAGAGCTACTGCTGAGGTTTGGCAAAAGGTCATGATCCAAGGCATGCCAAACAGCAGCCCAGCCTGGGCCACACACATGCACACATGCATACATACCATGCAAATGATTTTATCATCAACCAGAAGAGAAAAGGGAAAGAACCCCAGTATCATAATATTGAATGACCACAGCATGACCCAGTTGAAGTCCAAAAGGAGAGCATTTTCTAACTAACAGTTATGGTTTTGCATCATTTCTGATGCAGCATTCTAACTTTAAAGTATCTATTCTGAATCTGAATGACGTGTCATTAGTGGTGTGGTGTATATATCTAGTGGCATGACCTGAAAATAAATCAAAACCAAGTGCCCTGCACAATTACAGATAGATGGAAGATACATGAAGTTAGCTGTAGTCATAACAACTGCAGCACTTAAATCAAGGCTGCACAAAAATGAAATACTACAATTTTTTTTTAAATATGTTTCCCCCAATTTTATTACAGTTGCTAGATATACTTACTGCATGGTACTCTGATCTTAACTAGACCTGAATAGGTTAAAGAACAATATAAAGTGGACCATGTTATCTAAAAACCAATCTCAAATGGTTACAGTAAGTTAACTTTTCATTTACAAGTCTGAACTTGGACAAATTACGTACAATAACCGTTAAGTACTGTCTTCCTACATATATGTAGATAATTTGTATGTATATGCAAATAATAGTCCCACAGGTAAAAACACTCGAGGATTCTTTTACTAAGTATCACAAGCTGCTGGGAGTTTATCATCTCACACATTAATCTTTGAACCGAGTTTTACTTACTAAAGACATTTAAGAGGAGTTACCTCAACAAAAACAGCTGACATAAGGAGGGGAAATCTGTGTTTGAAATATTCAGTTCCTGATGGCTTAGCTGAGAGGTAAATGAAACAAGAGGAAGAGGCTACTAATGGGACTTACAAGAACATTTATAGCTATTCCAGGCCTCACAGCTATTAGCCATCTTCCGTGGCCAAATCCCTGATTATCTAAATGTGTTCTTGAGATTCTTGATGCTTCAAGTTCACAGTATGCACTTACACAGTACAAAACATAGTGGGAAAAATCGCTAAAATATACACAGTCCATTAACAAAAGAATCAATTTATCTTAAACTACATTCTGACATTTTGGGCATTTTGTACCAACATCTATGCCTTCAGACACTGCAGATTCTTCCCCCAACTTACAATATCTGTACTGTAGATATTATGAATACATATTCATAACAAGAATGTTCAACTAATTCCACTACTTTGTTCAAATTCCTGACATCGATACATCTTTCATAAAAAATTATAGGTTGTACCAAGAGGACATCTGTGTTTAGAAAGCTGTCATTATGGTGCTGCAAACTTTCCAAAAAAGCTCTGAGAAGAGCAACCAGTTGTTGAGCAGACGCCAAATACCAGTGAAATATGACTGACTTTCCACATTTTGCATGTTACTATGAAACAACAGAAAAAAAAAAATAGGTCACATCATCTACTTCTTTCTCATGCAAAATATTCCAGCTAAACTAAATGACACCTTTGCCCAAGAAATGAATGCAGATTTGGGACCCTTGAAGAAGATTCACTTTTAAAAATCATTATGATCACGATGGTAGGAAAGAGGCATAACCAATGATGAAAGACAACATTTAGCACCTATCCTGCAGTCACAACAGCAACTGTCAGAGTTAGCAGTCTGGATACAGGAACAAAGAATTAAGATGATATTGGTAAAATGTGTCTGAAGACATTTCAAACGCACCCATCTGTACAGTACCTATCAGGAGCCAGTGATTCATTATTATACTTTGATGGCCTGGATATTATCAAAACTTATTTTCATCTCCATTGTTGGTGAATGCATTGTCGGCCACACACTGTAGACCAAGAAACAGGCAGGTTAAGCAATATCCATTACCTGGTATCATCACCAGTAACTAAAGCGCTCCCATGAAACTCCAGAGCTCTTGTTTATTGTTTTTTTTATGACGAGAGTAGATATTTAATCTACTTTCCAGAAAAATTATGGTTCCGTTGCAGTTAAGTTTCAAAACACAGGGATAAATCTTTTTTAAGGTTATTCCCACAAGATAATAAACATAAACATGCACATAAACATGGACAATAATTGTCCAATAACGGTCTGCCTTTGCAGACACAAAGGCTACAGGTCTTTTGTTTGTTTAGGATGTTGGTGCTTGTTGATATGCATTTTCCTTTAATTTTCTTTCTTAATCCAAGCCATTACTGGTTGGATTACCTAAAACAATAGACCCTAAGGACTGGACAAAAAAAATAACTGCTGCCCGCTCAAGGTACTAATGAATGATCGGAAGTTTCAAACCAGTCACTTGATGGCAATAATGACATATAGAATAACAGAAAGGTCATCACATTTTTGTTTTTTAATTTAAGGACGATGACTCACTCACATCAAATGTGCTGTGTAATTTGGCAGTTATTCATTATTTAGGAACATGCCTAAAAATGTTAAACAAAGTGCCAATAATGGCAGCTGAAACAAAACAGATACAGGCTTTATGGCAGTTTGCTTGCTCAAAGTATCCCACAGAATGTTACAAAGTATTTCGTTTTAACAGTAATAATCACAGAGCAAGAATATAAGGCTCACGCCCCAGTGTACAGCAATAGATTTGGCGTAACGTTGATTATGATAGCAGAGCTTGTGTCTATCCATAACTATGTAGAGACGTGATGAGCACAGAAACCTTTGGTGAAAGGTGGCTGAAAAGAGCCAGAGGCTTCCTTAATTTCAGCACCCATTGGGACTTCTCTGTGTGTTCATGCCTAGAAGGCAGTTCAGCATGGTTTAGGTTTCTTGACACGTGCTCCACTCCTTTTGAAAAAAGGCTAACCGTTGGGGGAAAAAGAAGAAAAAAAAAAATCAGTTCTGAGCAGAATTCCAACCTGTGAGAAAACAGCTTGCAGAAGAAGTGGAAAAGTAGGGAAAAAAGCATACTCAACTTATTTCTTTTTTAAGTGAAGTACAAAGTGCACAGACCAAACAAAATGTAAAACAGACACTTAGAAAGCGAATAAAATATACCTTCTACTGAGAAAGGTTTAAACTCCAGTGTAGGAATTGTTTTTCCACATTCTAAGACTGCGCTTATTTGCCTGTTACAGATTTCCAGCAATGTGTATTCAACATTCTTAGGTCAAATTTCAAACTCTGGAATCACAGTTTAACAGCATAATTACAATTTTGAAAATGAAATATTGGAAATTTATCCAGTATTTTCAGAAGTGCATCCGATTTAATTTTCCATAATAAAATAGGGAGATTTGCGTTTTTACACTAAATTATCAGAAGTAGCAGGGTAATGAAAATGCGTTTTATTAGTGATGAGAACCATAAAATATACAAACCATTGTATCATGGAGTTTTGGGTGGGTTTTTTTTTAAAGTAAATGTTTGATTCTTTTTCTGTTACTAAACCAATATTATCTTTCCTATAATGTTTATTTTATTGCAGTGTTTTTGTAAGACAGAAGTAAACACTTCTAAAAATAAGGTGATTCAATTATATAACACGTCAAGGAGGGACTCCATCTTTCTGCCTGCTTACTATTTCTATGTAATTGCATTAAAAGAGTAAGAACCTCAATTAACAATATCACAAAGAACATAGTCACTGATTATATACTGAATCCTAAGCGACCTGCAGTCATTATTTAGCTCATGATGGGAGATGGACAGGACAACACTGCAATAACCTTCACCCATCTCCAGGAACGAGTACTCTCAAAGCCATTCTTCCTGTTTACCTGGGAATTTGGCAATGCCCAGATACATTCCAGCATCACCTAGAGCAGGAAGGTTTTTCCAGATAAGGAGGGGAAAAAATTAAAAATAGAGACCATTTGAACATTTAATTCAGCCACCGTTAGAGGGAACATTAATTACATAGAAATCCTGTCAATTTAAACTGTCAATAAGAAGTGGCTTAAGGATAACAGGGTAGAATTGTCTATAAGCAGTTTAGCTCAGAGGAATTAAATCTTAGTAAAAGACTGGTCTGGGAATCCTTCCCCGGAAGCCTCTGTTTTATATAAACTGAGACTTTGGTAATAACTTAGACAAATTTAAGTAATTTTAAAAACAACCATGTGTGCCAATAATAAGGCATGCAGAATTATCTTCTGCAGAAATCAGGGTTAATGAGTATCCTCTTCAGTGACTCTGAAGAACTTCCTTGAGTATTTTCACTGCACAGTTTTTACATTTTCACTTTCCTGCAGGTACTTGCAGAAATTTTAAAATACTTTTTGCTAAAATTTCACATGAAATACGGATGAATGATAGAGCAAACTAGAAGGTTGAAAAGTAAGGAGACCAGAGAATCTATATGAATGTACAATCTCTAGACATTCTTTAAGCTCACCGCCATATACTTTATATGCTATACAATGCCTATGTTGTGAGATTTTCAAGTAAAAATTATTTTAAACAAACTGAAGAAATTATATTTCTTCTACCTCAGAAGTGCCAGACTGATAATAATTTCAAGCCAAAACCTCTCCTATTAAAATAATAAGAAGTCGGCACATACTTCAAAACTTGTCCCTGGTGGTCCCACTTGAAATGTTCTTTTTCAATTATTTCCATGCTTTGTTGTTTTTTTCCAACAAAATTACAGTTTTTTAGAATACATCTTCTTTTGTTTATATAAATGTCTCAGTTATTCAGCTCTAGAATATGTAAAGATTATTAAGAAAAAACAAAACAAAAATCAACACAGCCATAATAACACACAATAGCAGCTGGGGCCACAGGAACACCCACAGGTCTTCAAGCCCTGAAAGCATACCAAAAAATGGAGGAAACAGGAAAGGAAGGACAAAAAAAGGATGCAGGGAAAGAAGGAATATGTTATTGTTGGAGATAATTATTGCTGAACGCTGTTAGTATGTTTTGTTCAGTTAGATATCACTTCCTTTTCTATCCTTCTCACCGCAGAGAGTAATAAAACTTCTTTTCCAAGCTTGTTTTTTTAATACCTTCCTTCATGGCATCTCTTATCCTACCTTCTTCACATTACCCCTCCCTCAGCCCCTCAGAAACGGTGCTTTGTTTCCACAGTCTTCCTACGGAAGGCCAGGGACGCCGCTATTCTCTCCCACAAATAATTCAGTTTATTCGTCAAAACCTCATTCAGGCATGAAGGGGGCAGAAAAACTCACAGGTGCTTTGGGGAGCCACAACCCAATTTCTCTGCTCCCTGCCTAGCCAGCTGTGCCACGCTGGTTTCCTAATGAGTTATTTTGTTTTCAGTTAGTTGTGGAAGTGAATTAAGGACCATGTTTCCCAGTAAAGCGCACATGCTATATTGAGAATAAGAGCATACAGATGGGATTAATCAGCAATGGATATCTCACTTTAAAGCTCAGAGTCATGCCCATATATGATAAATCCTAATACAATTATTTCCCTACCAAAAAACCTGTTACTACCTTCCAGTGTTGCTAGAACTAGAAGTATTAAGGAAGAAACTTTGGTGGCAGCAAAGGTGCTTTATAGTGGCTATTTTAACACATGTATTTATAAATCTCCACTTGATACATCTTAAAGGATGACAGCATCTGACACAAATCATGTGTTATCTTAATGACATCACTATATAAAACGTCAGATGAGATATCATACAGCTGAGATGGCTGACTGCACATCAGACTTACAGAACTATTTGTGGTCCTAATGGGAAACAGGAGCTTAGATGCTCATAAATTCAATTAAGTGCCTTCCTGAAATACAGCTAAACTTCATGTTACATAAATTTAAAAAAAAATAATTATCTGTTATTTAAACAGCTCTATAACTTTACAAGTTAGTTTATTTTATATTCCTGTCATTTATGACTACTAATATTGACTTTTTATATACACCTTATAGTTTTTCTAATGTGCAATGCCCTGATAAATCTATTAATGACTGTGCTATAGCAAAAATAATCTTAGTGTCTAATCAACCACTTTGTTCAACTATACAAGTAATAATTTATATTGCAACAAAATGAGGACTTAACAGCAAGTGGCCAGGCAAAACTCCTAAGAAACACTGCAAAGTGTTTTTACACACCTGCATTTTAAGAGGTGTATGAAAATAACTCCTTGTAATAATAACTCTTACATCTAATAAATGTATCTAAACGAGTACACCATTAGACTATTCTAGGTTAGGAATACAGCTACAGTCGACCCTGAGGAACTGGTATTGTATTTAATTGTACAGGTGCTTTGCACTGACTGACAACACAGGGAAGATGCTTTTCATTCTAACTTGACAGCAAAAGTCATCTCCAAATTATGACCTTTCATTCCTGCCTACGGTTGTCTAATACAACTTTCTTTCACTCTGTTTCTAAACAATTCACTCACTTTTAACCACTAGTGATTTTCCCTATATTTATTTCCCTTTGCTTACATTGCTATCCACTGAATTTCAAGCAGAAATTCCTGGCTTTTGTCATGTTCTACATATTTTGTATTCGTGCAACAACAACGTAATAATTTTGAAGATTTTTTTTCCATTAAAATTTTTAATAAAAATATGTCTTACATTCATTCCTCCCACTTTGAAACGTTTTTCTTTTACACCTGAAAAGATACATACAGTATGTTTTGCCCTTTTAAAAAATGATGAATCCAGTACCTACTCATAAAACACATCACAGTACTAGAGTGTGATCTAAATGCTGTTTAGCCAAAAATAAAAAAAGCTTCTTAATATTCTTATCTAGCAAAATGAATTATTGAATTGTGGATTATGACCATCACTTGCAAACATTATTCTTACTAAACAAATCTGATAATCTTAATCTTTTCTATAGTCCTGTTATGAACTGTTTAAGTACTAGGATAATTAATGTAATATAAATGATTATATAAAGGCACAACTGTCTTGATTATACAAGGGAGATAGGGAGCACAAAGATAATGGCCATTGCACCAGTAAAATATGATGGCATGGAGGACTCTTCAAGTATTTCAATTACATACTACATCAAATTTTAATAATTATGTAAATACTGTCAAGGCAAATTAGACCTTGTATTCCAAATGTCTCCTGCATCTCTTCATGAAGGAAACTTTCACAGATAAGGCTTTACTAATCCTTCATAAACTAAGCGTTATACTACCATACATCAGTAGGACAAGACTTTTCTTGTTCTTTCAAAGTTTCAAATAATATGACCAACCGAACAACATCCACCTATGGAAAATTTAGAAAGCACTGTAACTTTTATTATTTTATGTTGATTCAATTACAAAATTATATTCTTTTATTTGAAAAAATATTTACTGTTTAGTATGCAGTTTGTGTTGCAGTACGTAAACCTCTCAACTGGTCTTCTGCAAAAGCATCTCTCCTCAATGGCTACTTCACTTGTCAAGAAAACGAAACCTGACCCTGGACCCTACTGTATTTCTCTCTCATTCAAAAACACTAAAATATTTCTTCCTTTAGGAGAGATTTATTAATGGGGAAACAATGCTTTTTCAAATTAGCATTTCCCTTCTAAGTTGCCATTTTTTTCAAGCGATCTCAAACCTTCTCAGCTGAAACCCAACTAACTGTGCTTCATGTTGATTTCAATTCTAGGTAATTGTGACTTAAAGTTCACTATAACTATTTGTGAACTAGCAGAATCTGACCTTTTTATTAAAACATGACTGTGAATCTCCCTAACAGATGGCCTAGTGTGAAACTGGTTTATCAGGGAGCAGGTCACTTTTTGACTTTTCTAAGGTCAATACCAAATTTTGAATTCATCCTTTTCCTGAAAACTCTGAAAATAATTCAGCTCAACAGATCAGCAACAGTTGCCAGAGAGCTCAATAAATAGTGCATATGTTGTTTTCTGGAGATCTTCCTTTTGTAGGTTATTTTCATTTAGCCATAAATTGAGACATAAAAAATCTGTTATATTTATATAAGCAGTATCAGTAAAGAATGCTGAGACACAGCTAGACAAATCACATAAAGTATCCACAAACAGGAGTACAAACATTTCTGAAATAAAAAGCAGGACTGGATAATCTCATCTTCAAATCAATTGACCTGAATGGCAGAAATAATTTTCAACACTTTTAAATACTCAAATCATATCAAACTCAGAAATTAGCAGAACCACAGTAATATCTACTGGCCACCCAAAGCATGATGGGAAAAGTGCTGGCCCAGGGCCAAAAAAGCACTTAGGCCGTCTAAAGTGAAACCTAAGTGGAACATAGGTACTAAGTCCCAGGGCGCAGTCCTAGTCACAGCCCCCTCTTCACCTCCTACATGTTCGAATGGCTGCAGGTACCTTAGCCTTCACCTTTCAAGTTCCTGAAGCGCAGAAAGGGTGCTGGGCCTGCCGAACACTTCAGAGCTGGTCTCATACAAAAGCTCTTTTGGGATTTGCAGACAAGACCTGCCCGCACCACAGCTCTCTGCAGGGCCAGGCAGGCTAAGGGGATGCACTCAGCAAAGCCACAAAAACAAAGCAAGCCCAGCATCCCCGAGAATGGTGGAGGGGTGAGGAGGTGTTGCCATCCATCTTTTCTATGACAACCTTGCGATTAGAGCTGGGGAAATGAAAGACACTGTTTCAGTGCCGTCCTCGCCCCAAAGGGATGCATACCTACATTTAGGACACACGGGACCTGAAGAAACAGGCAGGAGTCTCTGTTCCCTAAAACAGTATTTCTGTATTTTATCAGATGACTGTTTATAGCAAAACCCATTTTCTCCTTGTTGATGAAATACCCTTGGCACTTGACCGCTTCTGTTTTTTTCTTTCTGGCGCCATAAATCTTAAACGTTTGACTGCGTATTGGCACAACTCCACTTCAGCCGGACCTACATCCCAGTTAAGCCCTTCCCACAGAAGGAGCAAATGTGCAATGTGCTCAGGCTGAGGAGGCTGAACCCGAGTCCTTCTCTTCCCAAGCAGATACTCCAGCCAGTAGGCTAGTATAGAAAGAACAAATTACTTCCTTTTACGACCAGGTTTCGGAAGAAAATATGGAGGCAGTTATGCCTATAAAGAGGAATGGCTTCAGAAGAAGTATTAGGTTGCAAATCCCAGTCCCACAAAGGCTTCTAACTTAGGGCTGCACCGGAAAAAATCATGTCAGGCTTCAGCATTTCTGTAAGCCACTCGGTGTCTGTTTAGTCCCTCAGCACAATGGCTGGTTTGGATCCTCTTTTTACACACCTAATTTTCCCTGTTCGCTGTATAAAGGCTTAGGCCTCCAAAGAATAGATGAGAATTACATTTTGAAAATATCTGTGCTACGCATGACAGTACTGAGAACCACTAAGTCTACTGTATCTTGTTGCTGATGGGAGCCTTAGTGACTTCCTCAGCTAGCAAGCTGCTAAATTTTCTGTTTAAGGGCTGTATGTATTATTTACTACCCATTTGGCTGGGGTTTACTTTGTTTTTAGCTGTTTTCAGATGGCTTCGAAATAGGCCAAGACTAGAATCAACTTTCTCTTCAATCCAGCAAGCAAAAACCAAACAAGACAGTAGTGGCAAACCAGAGCAGAGAGCATAATTGATGTGACACGCGCTCCCTTCCAACGCAGAGAGCTAAGGTATGTGTTTGGGATTGCAACTCACATCTCTAAGAAGTAATGGCACAGTCCAATACCCCTAAGAAACACCGCAGGCCATACTTTGAAAACAAATAATTCTTTTTTATTTCAAAAAGACATGGAACATAAAGGTAAATATGATTTTGCATTTCCTTTCCCATATAGAGTATTTTAAAAAGGGTTAATTCTGGAGAACAGTGTTTTCCTGTGGAACAATATACACTGTGCACATATTCCACTCTTATCCCTTCCCCTCCGCTGATAAGTGGTGGGAAAGGGCAACTCAGAAAAAATGTCATCCCATATCTGTCTCCCACTCAGCACACACTAACCCAATTCTCCAAAATCTCATCACAGTATTACAGCTCATTAAATTCAGCTGAAGGATGAGAACGGAGCTGCACCACTAAATGTGCACAGTTTGTGTTTACCAGCAAGAACACTGTGTGTAGTGTTGCTTACAACATACCCCGTAATACGGAAGCATTCTTGTTGGCAGCTTTGACAATTTATCTATTCATATCAAAGTGAAACAGAGGCTGCTTTAAAACTGTTGCTCCTTGTCCTAATGGGAAAAGAAGAATATTAAAAACTATCACAGTGAAATCTCTGTTGCCATCAAAAGGTCGTTGATTCAACAGACAAACAACCTAGTGTTAATGATTTAACAAAACATTTTTCACACAGATTACATGCTCATCCATCAATATATAATATTTTTCACATCAAGAAAATAAAGTTAATTTCCTTTTAGAATGCCAATTACAAAGAATTGTGTGCAAATCAAATACACTGCTTAAGTAATTATGCTTTTACCTAAAGAAATGAATTAAAAACACAATTAAAAAAGAAAAAAAAATTGCCATTGTTTGGAAGTAGATTCATTAACGGAAGAACTGTCCTAAAAAGAGAACAATGTTGTTGTACAATTCGCTCGGCAGCCTTTTGATTTGAATAGAGCTATATGCAGGCAAACATATAGGCCTGGATTTCTTCACTCCCTTGTCTCTTTTTTGAGCATGTATGTGCATGAGGGAGAGAAACTAAGAGGCTGATCTTGACTTCATGGAAGTAAGTAGACCACCACATTCCTGCCAAGTAGTATATGAAATAAAATAAACATTACACATTATTTCAACCATTCCAAATTTAAGAGAAATGAAACTCACACAGTAACTAAAAGAGTAAAAAGCAGTTAAGACTGTTTAACTTACTTTGAAAATAAGATTTTCAGCTCAAGAAAAGTATGTTAAGAACATGTTGATTCTGAAATTGTCAGCATAATAAAAAAAAAGCATATGCACATATCTATTATTGTACATACAGAACCACAAAATGAGAAGCTTATCTCTTTCTCTAACTGGAAGCCTCAAAAAAAAAAAAATCCCTCAAATTTTCTGAAAATTAAAAAAAAATATATTTATAAATGTGTGTTAATAACATAATAACCTCAAATGCAAGCTCCATATTATTTTATTGTATTGACAATATCCTGCACTATTTCTGATAACTTACAATATATTATATTGTTTTCAAGAAATTAAAATGTAAATGATTTATCAAAAAACATACAGTCAACAAGTGAAAGTGACAATGGAAATGTTCTTATGCAGGCTTCAAAAACACTTTGTAGATAACAAAGTCAAAATCTACAAGTTAAAATCCAGCAAACCCCATCATTATCAGACAGATTTAGCAGTTTTAGTTGCAACCATGTATGTATTTCTCCATAATTGATGATGACAACACACTTGTTTATTATGTATGAAATATAAGATTTATGGTGAATTTAACTATATATTTTATTGCTTTTAAGTGCTGGGTTAGTGACAGCTGCTATTAAAAATTTGTGAGTTTTGAAAACATTGACAGTTAGGTGAGGTTCTTCTTTTTTGTTTTAAATGAAAGCTCCTCTCATGTAGAGTAGAGCTAAATATAGATAGTCATTCTAACTTTGAATCTATGTAACATATGGGTGACTGATCCAAAAAAACCTTATATAGGTGGTACAATTTTAAAATCATTCCCTGACATACAACCTACAAGTGCAGAGAGCAACAGAATTAGGTAATTCAAAAAAGTGATTTCCACACACCAGTAGACTCTGACAGAGTATGAACTGAACTGTGCATGAATTTCGGTACAGAATTTAAATGGTCTCTTGGCAAGATATTAGAAATAACCCATTTCTACCTGTGATTTATTTACCACTTTTGTAATTTGATTGTGTCTTCAGTGTGGGAGTTTTTGAGGAGGTATAATACTTCAATTTGTCTAGAAACTTTTGCCAACATTTGGAGTAAGTTGCTAGTCTTGACTTACTAACAGGCTGGGGTAGTACTAGTCTTGTACAAGTTAACCATCTAAAATCAATGGGCTAGACATGACTAAGCACTGCTATATTCTACTAAGCTGATGAGTCTGGCCATTTACATATTAAATAAAACACAGAGGCTGATATCCAGAACAATTTCAGCATTTGCATCAATACGATTTGAACTGGAAGTATTCTTGTACTTTTGTATATTTGTGGCTCAATGACTTGTTTCCAGGAACAACCACAACAACAAAAAAAAAGAAAATATTTTATATTTATCTTACAGAAGCCTCCAGAAAGTCCCAGTCAGGGCTGGAGCTCTTTTGTGCTGTGCAAACACATTTTTTCCCATTCTGGATATATATAGAATGACTGGACATAAGCTCACCCATATACAATCATTTGCAGGATCAGCCACAGATGTTATGTCCCCTGCCCTAAAGAGATCAGAATAAAATTCATAGGAGTTTTGTCACTGACCTTTGAGAGACCAGAATGAAGTCAAAGAAATTCTTGTCTTACAACTATTTCAAATGCAACAGAAATACAAAGTGGCGATTGAAACAAAACTTAAATAAAACATGATTTAAACAAATGAAAATGGCCCAGATTGCTCTGATGTTGGGGGAGTGTTCATTTTAAGCTAATTCTATAAACTGTGAGCATTTGCCTGGGCACAGACTCCTCATGATACTGATTCCACTAAAAAGCTCCTTCCCAACCAGTCTGCTCATTCTGACTTAGCTAATGTATTTAAGACACCAGTATTTAAGGATCTGTACAAGATTTATAGGCTACCACAGCATGAACTCTTGCCAGTAAAGTCTTAATTACTTTCAGAAAAATGCGGAATGTGATGACCATGTTTATTGTTATAATCTTTTTTCTTTTGAACTAATCAAATACGGCTTAAAGGATTCACTGGGAAGACAAAATATTCATAAAAGCACTACAAGACAGTAATTATTGCAGGAAGAAATTTGCAGCTTTCCAAGTAGCAGAAAAAGCCTGTCCCATTTCTGAAAAAAAAAAAAAAAAAAAACTGGCATAGACCAATATTTCTGGCATTTATAAATGTCCACAGTGTCACCCAGAAAACAGATAACTACTGTGTAGTGTATTAAGATCCTTAGTCCAGCTGGTCCATTTTTTCTAAACTTTAAAAACAATTGCCAAAAATACAAAGCATTTTTAATGGATTTAAATGGTCTCTTTCTTCTTTTACATAAAATCACTCAGAAGAAGGATGTTTTCTTAAAAACAATCTGTTATCCAGGTCCACCCTCCCAGGCATGTCCCTTGGAGCCATTCCCAAACTATCCCCAAAGCACTAGCATTTCAGCAACTGGAATGACAACTTCTTTTTAATTGTTTGAGATCCTGCAGGCTTCTATCTGAGAACAAAGTGTGCACATAAAGCACATTCTATGGCCATGATTCAAGTTCTTTTGAAAATAAATGATATAGTGAAACAATGCTATGTTATATAAAGCAGTCTATCTGACACTGGATGCTCAGCATTACACCAAATCGTAGCCAAGTTCGTTTCCCACCCATACAATTGGACATACTAGAAGCGCAATAAAACCTACATAAAGCAACTTTGTCATTATGTGAAACATAAAGCATTTGGTTGAAGTTTGAAGGGACTTTACCGTGAAGAAGAAAAGATGAAGTCTGTTTAGCAACAGACAAATAAAATAATGAATCCAACACAAAAGTTTATTTGATAGTTGGTAGTGATACATCTTAATATGACAAGAACAAGGAGTATCTAATGAAGTTCAAAAGCAATATATTTAAAGCTGACGGAAGGAAGTACTCTAACACAATATGTAATTAACCTACAGTCTCATTACCAAAACGTATCATTGAGGTCAAGAGCTTCGTAGGATTCATTGAAAATATTAGGAATTATATGCCTAATGAGGATGTTCACATACACATCAGACAGGATTTCTGAGGACACAGTATAAAAAGAGAAGGTTTCTTTTATGGATTCTTCTTCTATGTTATTCTTTAATTGCCTTTTCTGATGATGTGACAATCTTATACATCTGAGCTGAAATCCTGACTCAACAACATTGGTAATGGAGCCACTAACTTTAGTGGAGCAGGATGCTCATCTCTGGCACTGGGGGGAAAAATCTTGGAGAAATTGCACAAATATTCTGATTTACGCCATGATGATTTAAATTCTTCTAATTAAACCGGTAAAAGCCATAATGTAAATGCATTCAGAGCACTCAAAAACTGCTTAACTACATGTAACTTTGTTAGTAAATTACGGAATTAAGCTAAGCAAATTTAAACAATCTCTAAATGAAGTTAAGCTTGTGTATTTATAAAGATACAGTATTTCTTCCACATAGCCCTTCAACAACAGGACTGAGGTACATCTCTTCCTTCCTTTATCCCTTCTTAGTTCTTATATCTATCCATCTGACAGTTATTAATACTTTTTACAGGCGAAATGGCTCAGCTATAATGTAAACTTGGTGATAATTGATTTTGTAATTTAAAGCAAGGATCTGGGCTGTTCTTTTTTTCTTTTTTTCTCAGAGTTGGCATGCATTTCCCAGGCAATATAGAGAACATCACATTTATTAAATTAAGCCTTAGGCTTTCAGAAGACTTTACAAAAGGTTATGTTTGTAATCTTCAGTGTTTATTTTACTATGAAACCAACACATTCAGCAATAAGTCAGATTTATTGTGAAAATAAACACATTAGGACCTTATAAATAGCTGTTAGAAAAGTTCCGTATGGTCTGCCAAAAGCCCCAAATGATTGGTTCATGAACTTTTCCTCTGTATGCTCTAATGGCTTGAAAAAATTGTTTATTTTTGACTGGTTATGAATAGATGAGGATTATATTTCATCTACAGTCTCCATTAAAGTATCAGGATTTAGAAAACTTCCAAACTTTTAAGAAACTCACATTAAAAAAAATAAACTGTTGACAGCAGATGTACATAATGGAATGGCAAAGTGGAGTGTTATTTTAAAGCTGCATTTACACAATCAGTTTCTCAATTTACCTGATTATATCCCCTAAAAAGAAAAAAAAAATCGTTGCTCAAAGATACTGCAAGACTTTAATGGTTTATCTAAATGCCTATAGCATTAACCCATGCTGCAGCATGGGTTAATGCAAAGAACTGTCTCTGCTTCAAGAAGGATCTTGCATTGCCTTATACTTGCAGCAAATATGCTTTAACAAGCCTAGGAGTCTTCTGGTGAGAGGTTGGACGCATATCTAGCTGCACATGATCCTTGCATCCTTTGGTATGCAATGCCCTCACAAATAGGCTCCCTGGGAATGACAACGCTTTCCCCAGTACCAAGGAGTCAGCTCTGATTTCCAAATCACTGAGACCTTTTCGGATCTTTCCAGCACAAAGTCTGCGCACAGAGACCAAGATGCTACCTCCTAAAACCTCGATGGAGAATTGTTGCTCTAAAATGCAGCCATCTTTCTACAACTGTGCAGGAAGATCAAAGTCCTCACCCTCAAACCTTAAAAGAATAGCTGCAAAATTATGTTCCAGTGTTTCTGTGAGTATGAAACCAGCTGTCACTGCTTTAATAAAAAGCATATCTGGGTGGACACTGTATTAGGGAAAGGTTTCTCAGTAGACTAACTTATACAGTAATAAAAGGGAGGGCCAGAAAATATTTTGATTCCATGAAAACTGGAGGCTTAGTATTATTTTTCTCGTTCAACAATAGAAAAGGAAATCAGTTTCTCAATGTTTTTGAAGGAAATAAGAGAGATGGAGAGCAGCTGAGAGCCCAGCAGGCTTGTGACAGGGAAGGGCCACCATTGCCCAGTGTGGAGCAAACATTTGAATCTAGCACTTCCCTGATCCTAGGCAAATGCCTTGTCAGTTTTAATTGTCAAAACTGTTCCTATTTGTGTGTATAAAATAAACGCTAACTGCATTGGGCTGGTCCAACAGAAAACATTGCCAAGTCACTCACCTGAGGTACAGCAGTGAGTCCCAGTGATCCTCTGCAATTCCAGCCACCCCTCCCACTGAAAGTGTCACCAATGCATTTATACAAAATTTTTCAGTTTTGAATTAGAGAAAATACCCTTCCCCCAGTTTTGAAAACAAATGTAGGACTCTAATGTCACCTGATATCCATCAGAAATTAGTTGACATTCCAACTGTGGGAAAAAACATGCAGCAGAATTCCTCGTATGTGAGCAGAATTACCTCCTCCTAAGTAAAAGGTCTTTTTTTTTTTTTGTTTAGTTACTTTTATGTGCTACAGCAGATGTACCACATTCTGTATTAGTTTCTGCTTGAATGAATAATGGAGACATGAGCACTTGTATAAACAAGGAAAGGTATTTAATGAACATATTGTACATACTAAAGAGACTGCTTTCTGTTGGAAGAGTGTAGAACGCATTCTTCCAAGTGCATGAAAATCCCATATTAATGATGCATGAGTTTTCTATGAACTGGGCCAGGCATAAACTGTCAACTGCATTTAAAACACTGAATCAAACCTGGTAATTGCTTATTTCAACATTAAAAAGAAAAAGAAAAAGAAAAAATCCAAACCCTCACAGAAAATAAATGTCTGAAATGATAGTATTATTTTTACATAGTTTTTCATTAGAGATCATTTGTTTGTATTTCTATTTTGAAAATTCAAGTCTGCTGGTCCCAGATGAATGTGTTCCTCTAGAACTGCAATTTGTTTCATTGTGTTTTCATTCATTTTCATTCTCTTCGTGAGCAACAGTGACATTTGCAAAACCAAAAGAAAAGGACAGAGTAGTTGGAACCTTGTATTTACAGCATATTTATAGCATTTGGCACGTTGGACATAGTTTTCTGAAAGATATTATTAGATTTGTCAGTGAGTGTCCTGCTGCTTTTTCAGGACTCTGTGGGTTCAATCTACGAAGGCAAGTGCTGAGGCTTTAGTCAGAGTCTCGAGTGAAGCACTTGGGCTTCCTATGCAATAGGAGCACAAGAACTACCAGACAGGACAAGACTAAAAGTCCATCCAGCCAAGAGTTCTGTATCCAACTGTGGCCAGTAGTGGAAACTCATAATAAATGTTTATGAGGAACAGAGTGATGCCTCCCTCATGTACTCTCCCAGCTTTGAGCTGGATGCACCACATGTATTTCATCATCATTTAGTCACTGAGAGCAGACAGCAGCATGCCCTGATACAGGGATTACAGAGACAGCATGCTGACATGATGAAAGAGAGCTGGCTGATGCAATGGGAGGTTGCTATGACTTTTCCCATGGTTACTGAGAGGTCAGAAGTATGGCAGCAAGCACAGTAGGTGAGAGCTACATTGTCCCACTGAAATGGTCATCAGCATTTCAGACCTCCCACATGCATGAAGTTGTGCAAAGAATTTCTCCAGCTCTTGAGCACCAGGTTCATAGATAAGGGAGGCTGTACCAATTTTGAAGGCATTTTTGCAACCTATTGGCATGGGCTACCAAAAACAGTGACATAAATTTGGCTCAGTAGTTTGAGACTAGCAAGTTGAACAGCGGGTGTTGTGTTGACAGATATTTGGGTGACGACGACTTGTGGATTTCGATCATAGTGAAAGGTGAGGAAATACCAGAATTCACAGCTGGCACTCCCAAACTGTAAGAGTTTTCCAAAGTCTGCTCCCACAAAGTGCAAATACTTTGGTTAATCAGAAATAATGCCACTCATCATCACGCAAACTTCCCTTCACACTGGACTGGGGTGAAGGTAATTCCCCATTCACAGATTTTAATGCACAGCTTTTCTCAAAGGAAAGATGGTGACACTGATGCTCTCTCCCTTCTAGTTTAGGAAACCCACACCTATTTCCAATACATAAGATCTCAATTATCATCAACCTTCCAAATAACATCCTCAACCAGGTATTTGGTGTCCTCTTTATGGACTTTCTTAATCCCTGACATTGAAGTTTTCCACTCTAGAATGAAACAACTCTTCATCAAATTCAAAAACGGTAGTCACAACTATATTGGTGATGCATTCAACAGCCTTTCCTGACTTGCACACAATCACAAACTGAAGTCTTAAGGTTATAAATTGCCTTTGTCATGCAAAAGACCGTTTTCTAAAACCAGACAAAAAATATTTCATTGCCTTTTTTTTTAGCAAAGTATGTGACTAGCACATTTACTTCACAGCAGATTCTCCACCAATTGGCTGAACAGCTCCGTATTTCATTAGCACAGCTCCGTATTTCATTTTAAGTCTTCAAAGGAAGTTGTAATTCATAATTTTTTTTGTAATCTGCCAAGATTTCATTGCAGACAGTTGAAACTTCAACATTAAATCTAGGTCCAATCTGCTGGTTAATAAAAAATGGTAAAACAAACAAAAAGTTGCTAGAAGGATATGCCCAAACCATATGCATACCCTAATAAGAAAGCACCATCAAATATAGTAGAATATACCACAGAAGCTGCTATTGAATCTAAATGAAATTATAAAAATGGAAAATAAATAAAAATTGTTTAGACTTGTAAATACTTTCTTAAGATGAGAAACTATTAACTAGCAGCTTGAGCAAACAGTTCAGGAAGGTGATAATTTGCCTCACCCATCAGTTAAGACACTACTGAAAATATTTCACGGATGTTCTCAACTAAGTTGCATATTTATGTAAGATAAAACATAAGTGAAAATACAAATCTTTAGAGACAGGACCTATAAATACATGATGTGGCTGACATTATTCAGCTATATAAACTACTAAAATATGGGTTTCAATCCCTTCCCCCCTCTGCCCCGCACCAAAGGGTCTGTTCAAATTCGTCTGTTCAAACAAATCTCACAAAACCAAAAAGCTCTTGTATCTCACTTTTAACAGACAGAGAAGAAGGTAGGATAAAAAAGTCTTTGAACTAACATCTTGGTTTTGATGCTTGTACATAACAAACTTGCACATGGTTTGGGAAAACTTACCCTTACCTAATACAACACATGAGGAAACAAGAGCAACCAGAGACCCCAGTACAGCAACGCTCCTTTTGTGATTTCTCTTGCACAGGACTTTTCTGTTTCTTCCTAACCCCATTGTTCATTATTTTTGCAGAGAGACTTGTGCATCTATTTTAAAATCCATACATATTATGTATTTAAACAGCAGCCCTGTAACAGCTATTACTATGACCTAGAAACAGAAGCAAAGAGGTTCATCACAGTAATTAAAGGGCAGCAAATGATCTTTGTTTAATTCAGATGTTTTATTGAAAAGAGTAGGCTTCAGTGCCTCAGTCATGCAGCAGCAATGTCTAGGAAACAAATTGCTAGAGGCCAATTAATTAAACAGGGACAACATGACCTTTTATTTTCCAAGTATTTATAATTATTTTTTAAAAAGACTGAATAATCTAATTATATACAAATATATAGAATATATGATCAATTGAACATACTTTATCAGAACAGAAGAGCAGCAGAAATGCTCTAAATTTTATATTGCTGTCTTTCATAGCCAATTACGAGCTCTCAGCTGAGAGTGAGAGACCATCATCATTAGCTGAATCCAATTTCACATTGATAAAATTGATCCTATTAAAATAAGCCTACTGGCACAAAAGGCATCTTTCATTGTTTCTTTCCAATCAGCCATGAGGGAAAGGGAAAGGGGGCTCAATCAATTTCTACTTTAATCAATCAGCTCTTTAAATGGTATCCACTGTGTTCCTCACCAATGCCGCCCCCTGAAGAACCATTCTGCAGTTTTAATCACCCAGAGACCAAAAGAAAGCCAGTAATTTTCTTTACCCCACAGAGCTCTATGCCTTTTCTCTGCACCATCCACTTAGACCTCACCACCATCAGCATTAACCAGATAGAAGTAAAATTGTTTATACACCTCAAAGTTTTGTGTAAATAGTGAAAGTAGTAGACCTGTTCTGGTCAAACATACCAGCAACATCAAAAGAGATTTTAAACTTCAGCTAGTTAGGAGAGACTAAAGGCTAAATATTGATTGACAAGAAACTACTAAATCAAAATGTTTTCATTGCCAACTTCTCATCTGTATGAGCTCAGCAATCTTAAGTCATGCACTTATAAACAGTAATTCTACTGTGTCCGAAACCTTTACAAGCTGCAGATAAGAAATGTATCAGGATCAGAAAGTGGTTTAGTCAGCTGCTCCCTTTAGTGGCTCTGCCTAGGGAAGTGCAATTTAAGGCTTGGATGTCTTTTCTAGAATATTACATGATCATGCAGTACATCGAAGTCACCTTAAATGAGCAAAAGTTAAACAACTGAACTCTACACCCTACATCACTTTCAAGAACCGACTGCCTGAAACAAGTGTCTACAGTATTAAATGAATAGAACAGTTTTATATATGCACAACTTCTCAATTTTACTTAATTTTAAAGAACCAACCAGGCTACTCTACAATGTAAAACTGAAAATTTACATGGCAAGTTTGACATACATCTATTGAATTGTTAGCGGGTGTTTTCACAGTAAAACTACTAAAAAGTACCAAAAGTATTCAAAGTATTGTGGTTCCAGGCATTTTTGTAGGCTTGCATAAAAGAGAGGGTTACACCCTGCAGACCTTTGAAATTTGTACAGATGTTCTTACTTCTTTCTATTTAATCAGGCCATGCCTATTACTTAGCAGAAAAGATAATTTGAGAGAAAGTATTTTCATGCCTTAATCACATTAGCTGAGTTCCAAATGAATTGCTACCTTTAGGCATTACTTTTAGTCACAGACAACAGAGTTGCTTGGCTTTTCTTTCTTTCTTTCTTTTAACATGATCCAATCACATGTATCAAAATATTAATTCATTAATAAAATTCATAAATGAGAAATAATAAATAAAAAAAATATAAAGAACTGATGCTAAATAATTTTTATAAATACATTTAAATCAGTACAAAGTTACATACAAAAGTTTTAATAGGCAATAAAGAGTGGATATATGGCACATCTAATGTAATGTCTACTATTGGCACAGATATTGTGACACAGATATATCACCCTATTCACAGGTATTTACAAATGTTATTGCTGTTTTCTAACTCCATGGTGTTTCTCTGCTTTTATGTGGACATAAGAATCTTCTATATTAGTGTACGTTTTAATAGTGGAATGATTTTTATATGCCATTTTCTCATTAAAATGTATCATTTTAGACCGTAGGAAGATAGTATTTCTTTGGTCCTCTGAACACTGACACAGTGCACAGAGTTAACTGACACATTTAGGATTCTACTATAACTCTTAATCAAAATAAAACACTGGTAAAGGCTTCTCCATTAACTTCTGTTCAGCTGTGGCAGAGCATGACTTAGACAAAGCCAAGACATCTGTGGCATTCAGTGCAGGAAGCAACACTGCCCTTCATCTTGACCTTTTTTATCTCTGCTGTATTTGCAGAAGGAACAAATTTAAAAAACAATTAATTTTTTAGTTTAGAAAAAACAAAGACAAATTTTAAATCATAAGTCTAAAATGTGTGGTATGAAAATCTATGGTGGTGAAAAAACTAATATTTAGTCAAGTCTTTAAAAAGCAGCAAATACAAAGCACGTTGCATAAAGTGCTGGAGTGTGTACTTCTTCATATCATCTGAAACCCAATGTGCTGAACGTTATTAAAGCCAAGATGCAGAAAACATAACAATCTCATTTGGAAAGCTGCATATAGGGAAACTAGCAGCTGCCATTCAGTTTGTCTGAAAATGTGCAGGCATAAAATCATTATGAAAAATGAAAGGAGGTAAATCCAAGTTTCAAAAAAAGGAGTGGGCTGGAAGTGAAGGAAGAGTTTTCTAAGTAGAAGAAGGTTTAGGAGAAGGTAAATAAGCATTACCCAGGTAGCATGAGGTTGTCAACGTGAACGAGTTAAAACAGTGAGATGCAAAAAGTCTGAACTACAGTCAAAAGACGAAAATTCAATAGCCTGAAATATTCTATATTGCCATGCAGCATAATGAATTTATGTCTGTCACTACCAGGAAATGGGATACAAAGTTGACATCAAGTGATAAAGGTCAGGAAACACAAATCAGTCTAGTAGCACTTTTGTCATATTTTCCATATTATATACTATCAAGAATTATTTCCCACATAGTTTTTATTCTTTACCTTAACATTCCATGTATACACAATTTCCTGCCCCAAAATCTAAAATTTGGCTTGACACAATGGAAAACATGGCATCTACAACACCTCGATTAAGAATAGTGTTAGTGAATGGCAAAAAAATAAGATGTTTCAAACTCTTTAGCTATTGCAAATAGAGTATAGCTCCAGAATAAATTTATAACTCTCTTATAGGGTCAATGATAGCTGCCCTCAGTAGACATACATAAGGTGCATTGCCACATTGAGTACCGTATTTAAGGTCTGCTTCTACAAAATTTATTTCTCACTGACTACTCAGGGAATACAAATGGTTGTTAAAAATTGCATAAAGATGATAGAGAAGAGGAAAACAGAAGGCAAGGAAGAAACACACCAATTATTTCAGCCTGACAGTGTCACTATCCAAAATATTCATTTTCAGACATCTGAGAGTGCACATAACAGATCTAACACTTCAGGGACACACTGAACCCAGCAGCATTTAGCTTGCACAGAGGTCAGCGTATGCTCGGAAACTTGACTCATTGGATTTAATGCACGTACACAGATCAAAACCAAAGCACATGCCTATCTAGTTCATGGATCCATATTTTTGCCTGAGGTTTTCCAGAAAAAAATACAGAGCTATGCAATGCGGCTGTAGCAGTGCATCTTTCCCATACTGCTCACTGAGGCTTTGGTCACTTCTAAAGCTTTCCATACAGTTGTCCAACCCCCAGTTACGACATCTGGGGCAATGGTATTTGACATAACAATGAATATAACTATACTAAATACAGTAAAGCTATACTATAAATCTAAAAATATACTATAAATCAAGCTCCATAAAACAAAATACCCACTGAATTTTACATATTGGAAAAAAAGCCACAAATCACTTCTTACAGGTTTTTATGTTGAGATTGATTTAACTTGTAAAAGCAATAATGACCATAAAACAAGATATATAAACTAACTATTGCATCGTCTTCTCCTACTGCAACTTTTAGAGTTTTAAAAGACTAATTTTATATAAATGCAATTACTTTTATTTTTTTAAAGCAATCTTCTTAAGTGGTCTCAAGAGCATGTTCCAACACAAGGTTCTTAAGGGAGTGGATAACTATGCATCTCCACTAGTTTACTACTGTGCATCCATGCACACCACACAGAGAAAACTGCCCACAGTCCTGTTCCTTAACTAGTAACCTACTTGCTCTTCTCACCTTTGGGTCAACTAAGAAAAAAATATAGTTAAACCATCATGAATATTCAAGACTAACTATGATATTGCATTAATCAGCTGAAATATTTAAGGAAATATAGCAAACTCCTGTATTTTTAAACTTCCAGTCTTAAATTGTGTGTCAGCTCACAGGCAGTAAAATCTGCAAAATTGTATACAAATTTTTGGAAAACACCAGAAATTCCATTCCATATGAAAAACAGAGAGGCAAAATGTGAAATATTTTAAAAGTAAATTGAAGCTTGGTCTCAGTAGGAGATTTCCTGGGCAAACGTTCATTAGAACTGAAAGACTTGCTATCAAACAACATCACCTCTAAGAAAAGATGAGCTTGAACAGGTTCCTACATCCCATCCCCTTTCCTGTAAATATCCAGCTGACCGCCATAGGTCATTAAATTCAGTACAGTCTCTAATCCAGGGCAAAGGGGACTGCAGAGTTTATGTGATAGGAAAGTTTGGTTAATAAGGGATATAATGTGTAGTTAATACAGAGGAATTCAGTTCCATCAAGTTAGAAGTCTTTGCTACTCAGATGTCTTTGCAATGTCCTTCCCAGGACGCTGGTTTTCAGAAAGACTGAGGAGCCTACATGCAGTACTGTACTCATCCTTAGGTGTATTTATTTTGCTGTCACTCACCTGAAAATTTACTATCTCTGAATCACATTTCTGAGTGCTCCCAGGTCCAGCAGAGATCCAGCACACATTTGGAGCTCCATCTTTGTGCCACATGAAACTGTAATGCTGCTTCCGAATTCATAGCTGTGAAAGCCGCGTAGCTACACACGTACACTGCTCTGCTCCAACACACACTGCAGAAATAATCTGCAACGCAGATTATCTACTCATGGATAAACAAAAGCTGTCCATATTTAAAGAGAGGAGCATTTTCAGGGATCAGCAAAATATTCTACGGGAGTCCCAAAGAAGGAAGAAAGAGCTTAATTGACAAAAGTCTCATGAAAATAGTTAAAATGGAAAGGCTAAAAGACAGAAACAACTATTTTCTCATTTCCTTAAACATTCATAGTATTCATTTGAAATAGTACTTTCTGGAAATCCAGGAAGCAGAATATATCTTTTATGTTAAAAGCAACACTTTCCATTATACATAAGACCCCAGTCCAGTGAACAGGGTGATTGCTACACTGTCATGCTGTTTCATTATAGCACCTTAAAGCAATACTTTGTGCCTGTTTTTCTATGTAGGCTTTTGAAAAACACTAATCATTTTCCCTAAAATGACTTTTTTTTTCTTAGAGACAGTTTTCTTAAGAGATGGAAGTACATCAACACAGAAAAAAAGAGTTGTTTCTTTAGGGAACAGAAGGTGGGTTCTCCCCCTGTCTCCCCATAGCAAGGTAACATGACAGATTTCATAAATTGAGGAAATGAGCATAAAATTCAATCTGTTTTCCCATATAAAATACTATTAATGATATATTAACTTATATAACCAAGACCGTCTCAATAAACTTTCCAATTATATGTTTGAAGTATTCTTTGAGATTGACATCATTAATGCCAATGAAAATTAAGGGGAATTCCACAATGTTCTTTAGCGCATCAACAGAAGAACATTCCCCAAGGGAATTGTTAAGGAGTACCTATATTTAGCAGTAATATAAAATAAAATAGTTAGAAAAAAGCTGGCACTTCAGCAGTCCTTATTAATACTAGAAACTCACTTCCTCCATTTTTCTTTAAAGATTTTGCAAAAGAAAGGTGAAGGATAATTTTTTATTTGTTAATATGGCAACTATAAATCTGATTTGGAATACATGATTCTAGGAAAGTTGGCTATAACCAAAACTTAATCAGCAAAAGAACAGATGATATACAGTGTTTCAGTGAATAATACTTTCCTGTGGTTTGAGTATGGCAGGAGTGGAAGAATCTTTCAGCAACTTTAAAACCGAATATGCGTTACATTCATCCCCCTGTTAACAACTACAGGGAAACGGGCACACATTTGTTCAGGTCCGAGATTCTGCCTAGAGACTTTTTCCTTCTTTCTCTTTCCTAATTTAGGAAGGATTCTGTTTTCCATTACTTCCAAATTACATTTGACCAATAAAACAACAAATACTGGGCAAAAGATCTTGCAGTGCAAAATCTGTCCAAAGTGGTAACTTCAACAATATGTGAAGTAATACTAGCAGATTTTCCCCATTTTCCAAGTGTAAAACTTTTTTTTTTTTTTTTTTGTAATCAGTCACTTCTCCCCTGGGACTTCAATAAGCTGGTGAGTGCACTGAGGGGTACGAGAGGGTGGCTGGGAACACAAAGAAAGTACTCAGACGCTTTTCCACACTCTGGGTTCCCATGTGCTTCCCCAGCTACATTGTTTTGCGAGTCTGTATATATAGCTAGCTAGGACTAATTTAAAATTCCTCACTTAGACAATGCGTTCTTGCCCGAGTGGTACACAGCTGCTTCAGTCATTCAGAATATTTCGCAGGAGGTTGGTTTTGCTTACAAGTGGATATCTTCCCTGATGTCTGCTATAAATTAGCCTATGAGTGCAAATACATGGAGTTTTATTGCATTACGTTTGCTGAGTTTCCTTGTGAGAAAATGCTCAACAAAAAAAAAGAAAAATTAGCCGAACAATAATTAGCCCATTTTGAGTGTATGTATTTCTGGGAATTGTATTTGCAAGCTTAATAATGAACAGCAGTCTTTGTCAATGGAAATCTTGCTTCTGTTGGGAAACCAGGGAAAGGGAAATGGTAGGCGGGTGTATTTTATCTATAAAACCATAGTCTCATAGGCATTTATAGAATTGTTATAGAACATTAACATATTGCATTATATATTACATTATATATTATTTATATAATGCATTCTATTAATAATGTTACTGTAAATATATTACTGTAACATATGTGTAACTGAAAGGTGTAGCCAGGTATTCTTAGTGTTCATATAATCAAAATTTATGTAATAAACTTTTAAAAACATATTTGCTTGCAATGTTTTGAAGAGTTAAACAGCTGCTTGAATGGGAAAACATGTAACTTCCTGCTACAGTTGTGCGTTTTAATTCACAAATTCCTGATTTTATTTCCTTGAATTCAGAGCACCACAACTACATTTTAAAAAAAATAAGAATCCAGAGCTAATTAGTTTTGAAAATCCAGACTAATTAAGACAGGGTTTTATTTTAAATTTCCACCTTATAAAAATGCATTGTAATATGAAAATATACACAGATGAGAAACTATTTAGGTCAGTTAACTGTCCGAATACCTTTTTGAAAAGACAAAACCAAAAGTGCTCAATATCATACCAATTAATACCAACATAGCTGTGTGGCTCATAACCAACAAAAAAATCAGATTTAAAGCCACCCACTGAGCTGAAAATATTTAGAATTACAACTGTAGCACGCTATAACGAAGGATTTCACAAGCTTCACATCCTTAATGCAGACAGATCGTACATTAAACATTTGATGATGTGAGAAAAACAGAACATACTGTCTGTGCAAAAACTTTCTGTCTAGCATAGCAACAAAAATAAATATTTCACTGAAAAACCCTTAAACCTGTAAGTGAAGCTACTTTTATTACTTATACAGTATCGGCTTTATCTTCTGGGTGGCCAAGTATGCACTAGGCAAAAGAAAATGAAGAAGTTTTGCAAAAAAAGAAACTTTCTCATCCCTTTCTGTTGGACTACTTGGAATATTAAGCCTTCCCTGAAAATCTGGGTTATATTTCAGTATCTTGTCAAATACTGCATACAACCTGGCACAACACACACCCGAGAGGGTTTGTCACACACCAAACTCTTTGGCGTTTCAAAACATTTAAAAGGCAACCTACTGACATATGACAAATTTCCACGGACAGCAGCAGCTGCATGGCCTGGTGCTGTTGCCACTATTAACCTCAGCTACAATTTGATGGCTGAATTAAGTTGTCTGCCAGCAGTTCCAGCTGGCATAATACATTACTATGTGTTGTCATGCTGTTTAGCTATGGTCAGTGTTGTGACATGCTGAGCTGCATGTGTTTATCCTCTTTTTACAGATAAAGCTTAAATCCTGGAACTTCATGCAAAGTACTGATTTCTTTAAGTCATAACCAATCCAAGCCTTATCAGTTCTAGTTTTATATAAATTTCAGCAAAATAAACTTATAAACAAATTAAATTCTCTTATCTCTGCACACTGTGGTATCATACATGACAAGACTTGGAAAAAGGATGGTCCAAAGATGCAGCTAAATGGCACCTTGGGGGCAAATAAAGTTTCATATCTTTGTATTTGTTCAGCCTGGAGAATATGTTTACATTGTTCAGCCTGGAGAAGAGAAGGCTCTGGGGACACCTTATTGCAGCCTTTCAATACTTAAAGGGGGCTTATAAGAAAGATGGGGACAGACATTTAGTAAGGCCTGTAATGATAGGACAAGGCGTAATGGTTTTAAACTAAAACAGGGTAGATTCGGACTAGATATAAAGAAGAATTCTTTTATGATGAGGGTGGTGAAACACTGGAACAGGTTGCCCAGAGGTGGTAGATGCCCCATCCCTGGAAACATTCAAGGTCAGGTTGGACGGGGCTCTGAGCAACCTGATCTAGTTGAAGATGTCTCTGCCCATGGCAGGGGGGTTGGACTAGATGACCTTTAAAGGTCCCTTCCAACCCAAACCATTCTACAATTCTGTATTTCCTGGCTTTCAGATTGCCGCAAGAGCTGAAATAGTCCCTGGAAGATCAGTACAAACTCAGAGTAACCTCCCGCAAGCTATTTTTGGATGACACCTAATCTTGATTCCAGAAAGATGCACAATCCCATCCCACCTCCAGCCTCCACATGTCCCAGATTCTAAGTAAGTGTTATTCAAAGACGCATTTGCAGGATACCAAAAAGACTATAATTTGATCAGAGACAAGCATATATGTAAAGTAACAAAGGCCGTTGCTAATGCCCACCCTTTTAAAGCAAAGGTGCCCAATTTATTGTCCACAGGCACAAGCAATGCTCCCCTGGTGTCCTGTTTTCTGAGGTGGGTACCTGCAGGTGGGTCAGGTTGCAGACCTCCTCATCCCATAGTCACAATAAACAAAAACTAACCTGCTTCCCTCCTGTTATCATTTAATAGATATCTGCTGTTACAGAAATGGGAGAACTCTAAAACAGTGTGTTCATAAGCTGTATTGCTCTGAATATTATATTTATTTCTAACACACTAAGTCTGAAAATGTATACAGCTATGACTTCAAACAGATTTCAGAATCTGATTTTAAGAATAGTGATAGAGAAGCAATCCCATTGTCATGGCTCATTTTGCGACACTGGGAATACTTCACAGTGGTATTTTGACAAACTACTTATTATTTGAGAAAACTATTTCTGGTCCTCTCCACAGGTAAAAATAAGCTTAAGGGTTTTTTTTACATTTCATTGTATTATATATCCATCTTCATAAACACTATTATGTTTATTACTGGGAAGCTTTACTTAGGACAAAAAAACCCCACAAACTAAAAAATATTTCTTGTTCCATTTCAAAGTGTATTAATTTCGCTATTCAGTTTCCTTTCCTTAAAAATAGAAACATATTTTTAAGGTCAATGAATTATTGTAATGTAGACAATGAAGCAACCTCCCTGAGCAAAGCAAATTAATAAAAAGGCTGGGATTTTATACAGCCCTATGGTGGTTGATTGCATTCACTACGTAGTTAGCTCCAAAACCAAGATAGATAACCCTTTCATTAATATTATACTAAACTCACACATTTAGTAGGTTTTGACATTTTTCCTGCAAGATTAGCTGTTTCTCGTACACTAGTTTTAATGGCATTGACCTTTATTATTTCCAATACTGAATCCAAACAAGGAGGCTGTTACCCGTAGTCCCATGCGGAGTCAACAGGAAGCATCCTCATCCCTGCCATTTCACTGACCTCTCGGGATGTGACCGCACTCGCTGCTTTCGCCTGCCCTGAGACCGGGCACGCTTTTTGCCCCTCCCTAATTACATCAGTAACTATAATGAAACATTATAACATTACTAACTAGCTCCACCACAACACAGCGCCTGCTCGCTTCTAAAAGGTTACCTTCTTTGCAGTTACAATAATTCTCTTTGAGCTATTCCTTAACCCATACCAAAAGCTTAGAGAACAATCAAGAAACAAACTCCTTATATGCTTTTCTGAGATCAAAATAAGTTTTAAATGGAGTTTTGGTTTTGTTATGTGAGGCTTTCTTGGGAAGGAAGGGGGTGATGTCTTTCAATTAACGTGAATGAGAGTCTTTCCCGAGCAAGCAAAATGTGTAAGGAATGCAGAACGGAGCCCTTGAGGTATTTGGGGGATGGTGAGGGAAACAAAATTAAAAGTGACTGAGGTGCCTCTGTTAAAACCATGTACTTTGTACACACATGAACATTTCCTCATTAAAGATTCATAAGGACTTTAGAGTTTTAATGCACATGTGGCCAGTGTTACAGTTCAATAGCCAGAACTCTTAAAAAGAAAAGGAAAAAAAAAAAGGAGAGAAGATACTTTACTGTTTTTTAACTGACTCTCTTTTCATGGGAGATAGAAACCTCCTTTTTTAAACACCAAAGCACAATTGCTGCAAAAGCCTGCCATTCTAAGAAAGATCTGAACAGATGAAAAACAAATCGGTATTTCTGTTGTAATTCATATTCACAACCGCTGCCCATCTCCTGCTTCTGAATTTATGCATTTTCTTGCCCCAACAAAGGATGAAATCATGTCCCCTAGTCACAAACCTTTTCTACAATCACCAAGCTATTGGTGAGGAGCACCTTGAATGGCTCCTTAGCTGCAAAGGATAATAAGGCAAAATAGTAGAAAAGGAAGTAGAAAAAAAAGGTAGGGAAGGGAAAGAAGAGCCCTGCCTGTATCAAGTTGAACATTTGAACACAGAAGGCTCAGCCTTCTGGATTTCTGAAGGTCAGCCTAGGATAATTATGACTTCAGCAGGATCCACCTGCTGTTTAAGAATGCACTGATTTTTTGCTTTATGATCATTTTTTCTGGAGCAGGTTATACTCCAGTTCTGCCACAGTCTGTTGAATTTCAAAGGTGGTGACATCTCTTTAAGGGCAGCCATAATGGGGATGTGTCTCACAAGCTGAGTAATGCTGACGTCTCCCATCCTGTTACTTTATTTTTGCTGAAAAGGTGAAGAGCTTTCTGCTGCTCTTTTCCTTGTTTTCTTCCATGGTCCAAATGACCCATTTGACTTCTAAGGGGTTCCTTTATTTTTCTTTTTGCCAAAAAGCTATCAGCACCTGGTAAAAAGCACTGACTTTAGACAGAAGACAGACAGGCAGCAGCAAACCCTCAGCAAACTACCCAAGCTTATACTGGGGACTGAGGGAGGACTGAGTTACATGTCGTTAGACCTCTGGTGTAGTTTTGCAAAGGAAAAGTTTTGCAATGAAACAATGCCAGTGTCCCTATATTAGTAAAATATTTAGTGCTCTCTTTTTGACTTTCATTCCCCAGAGTGATTTGGCAAGAAAATTCTCTATATCCCAAGATAATTATCTCACTATTGGCTTCAGGAAGACAGAGTATTTTTGTAGCGAATGACCACATCTGTACCATGTCAGGCTTAGTTAGAGATTAATAATGGGTACTACTATTCTGCCTACAGATTTTCATGCTCACAATATCTTACAGCTACATTAAGAGTGACAGTTTAGACCATATACTTACAATAAATGTCAGTCAGAAAAGCATGCAACTTAGCTGGTAGCAGCACAAACTTTTGGGAAGACAGGCAAAATGTAAATTGATCAATGTGAGTGTGTTCAATAATACTCCTCAAACTTTGACTCAGTCTAAGCTTACTTTGTTAAAGATTCTTGTGATTATAGCACATTTATTATTAAGTATTCCATAGGATTATACAAAATTTATTCATATGCTTATGCCCACATCTAACATGGGCAAAGACGCACAAGTTGATAACTATACTGAAGGATATTGTAAACAGTAAGAGCAATTCCCATTATGACACCTGGATTTCTGAGGAAAAGAAAAGAGGATATTTGATACTTCTCAGTACCAGGTATTTGATACACCACCATGAGGAAAATTTCCATGTTCCTTATGATGGCATTATATAGCCTACAGCACAGCGACTCTTAAAACATTATTTCTTAAAAATCTTTTAACAAGTAAAATCAACATGAAAAGGCAGATAAATCTATAGTCCAATTGTCATTTTTTTATCATCTTATGCTTAGTATTTCTTAATTCATTCTGCTAAGATCATCTAATCTGACTTGCTCGTAGCAAAAAAAATTATTTTAGCAATTAATGCTTGCATTGCTAAGCTCTAACAGGTCATTCAGAAGTCTGAAACGGAAGCTTTTGTCATACCACAAGATTAAACTCTTTTTCTGTTTCTTTAGGGTTTTTTTCCTCAGTTTTATAAATTTTAAAAATAATTTTTTGCCTGATTGGCTAGGTTCAAAGGTTTACTGCATTTGCAAACTTCTCTTTTTTTAAGTGACAATATGATATTAACTTTTCAGGTGAGAAATTTCTTTTTTCATTAAATGTTTTGTGTTGAGTTCATTGTACAACTTTTAGGTATTCATTTATAGGCATACTAAATCACGGACTCTGTAATTCCATCATCATGTACAACAACTTGATAATCAGAATTCTCATACTCCAGTCCCCAATTAATGAGGCTACAATTTTTCCATCAATGCATTTCATTCACATACACTATTGTTAATTATAGTCCAGAGCCCTGTACATATCTTTGAACTCCTTTCTCTGATTTTCTTTATGCACACAAATCCAGCAAGTTACTGCAAGAATGACTTTTACTGGGAATTTCCACTGTGTTTATATATGATACACACACACATATAATGTACCAAGTGAATGTTGTTAGATCATTGATTTCACTGTTTAACATAAATCTTTGCACAAATGTAACGTATATTGTTTAAAAGCTTGCATCTCAGCCAAATGAAAACAGATCATTATTGAACTGTGCAAGACCACATCTGAAACACAGGGACAAATCTCTGCCAGATTTCAAGTCTGAATATTTCACATCTGAACATAACAGTGTTGAAGGAGGGAAGGGGAGTGGATAAAAATCTGAATTTTGCATAATTTCTTTAAATCTTGGCCAAAACACTTTTCCATTTGTCCTCAGAAAGAACCCAGCTGTTTTTTAA
Source organism: Calonectris borealis (assembly GCF_964195595.1). Taxonomy (NCBI): domain Eukaryota; kingdom Metazoa; phylum Chordata; class Aves; order Procellariiformes; family Procellariidae; genus Calonectris; species Calonectris borealis. The sequence goes on from NC_134318.1 coordinate 27,659,375, forward strand.
TGAATCTATGTAAGAAGTTAACCCCTGACTTAACCTGAAATGAACCAAACAACAACCAAAAGATCTGATGAAATTATTCACACTAGAGATTAAAAATACAGAATTAGAACAAACAGTACTAAGCTTTTGGAAGAGACTTTTGTATAGGTAAAGAAAAAAAAGATCTCAAAATTAAAGTTTTAACCTTTTAAATGTTTCGTTGGAGAAATATGTCCACATTTTGGAAGATTTTTAAAGGAAAGTTTTGTATAAATAATCTATATAATGTTACATTTGCCTGAAGGATGGCAACACTACTTTTAATGACAGTATCTGTTCCATTCTAGGAAAATACAGTATACAATTCTATTAAAGTTATAAAAACAGTGCATAAAACATATTTAGAAAGAGTTCTATGGTGTAGTAAATTAGATGTTTTTTCTCAGAAAAGGAATTTATAACCCATATTTGTCATGCAACCAAGAAAACAAAGAATGGGTACTCAATCTTATGACTGTTCAGATTATATAAAAAACCAAAGCAATCCAAAAGTATGGGAGATGTGTAGAAACTGGACTGTTGAGCATTATTCTAAGCAAAAATCATGCAGATCAAATGATCCCTGCTGTACTTGTTGCTGGTGAAAATTGTGTTCTATCAAGAATAGACTGACCAGCATCACTTCAGAGAGGGATTTGTTTAGGTTAAGATAAACGATACCTCTTTGGCTCTGGTAATAGCCAATCAATTTTGTGATGACAATCACTGATTAGCTTTTAAAAAAATCTTCTGATAAAGGTTACCTGCCAATAATCGACAAAAGAACCTGGAAACAGGAAGCACAAATTACCAAGGGGTGGTATGTATAGGGATACTTTCCTTACCCGAACTGTAACCTTCCTCCGCAAGGTGTGGTAAGCTCTAATCACTTCCATTGCCTCCATCTCTGAGAGAAGAGAAGGAGGGAGCAAAGAGGAGTCAGAGGATAATGACCTGCAGCAGTGCCTCATATTGTGTTTCTATCAGCCCCGTCTTGCATTGTTCCCTTAAGTCTTTTCTCTGACGTTGTTAGGAATGAAACAAATAAGAAGCAAAACAGCCACCTTCAGTTAAATAAACTTCTATAAAGTCCGGTAGGATAAAACTAAATGGGTACACTTAGAAAAATATAATAGTAATAAAAATAACACTTAGAAATCCCTTGATTTCAGCAATATAATAAAATGAAATAAATATATGATTAGGAAAGTACAACCTAATAAGCAGAAAATAAAGCTTATACATTCCCAAACTTAACATACAGAAAATACACAGAATAGCTGACATGCAAAAGGAGAAATGCCAGTAAAGAACAAAAAAAAAATTGCTTTGACTTTTAGCATTCTGGGATGTAGACAGCTTGCTGGGTAATTGGCTGATTGACTGTTCTGCTAACTTTCTGGGTGAGTGGTGGAGCAGGCAGGCTGCCTTCCTTCAGGCTCACTGCTGGCAAATTGGCACTGATATTATACATACATGCACATGCATTCTCTTTTTTAATTTCTTTGAATCCGTGCTCATTCTGTCTCACACAGGAGCTTGAAACTTCAATGGGAAATGAAAGGTAATTGCATTTAAAACAAATATTGCCAAACTGGCAGTATTGTTCTGATCTATCAGTTCATACTTAGCTAACCTGAATTTATCCTAGCAACTGATGTAAAGAGCTACACATGAGTGTACTGTAAGTTAGACTTTCATGATGATTCGTGCTATTCTTAATGTCAGAACACTGACTTATGAGCTAGAGATAATAGTAGCAAAATAATATTGCATATAAATGGATTGTTCTCAAAGTCAAGATCGATACAAGTTGCCCAGCTCTACTACTATCTCAATATTGAAACAAGAGAAGTACCATTTCTAGTTTTAGTTCAGCCTGTGGATTGAAGTAGGAAAGTCTGCAGCAGCTGCACTCACAGATTACTCTTTTTACATTAGCCCACTACTAAAGTTTGACAGTAAAATCTGTAAGCCAGTATAAAAGGTTCTTTCAGTCATTCTGCAAGACTGATAATACCTTGCGCGATCCTGTCTGCTTTTTGCTGGCTCACCACACTTCATTAGGGTTTGTTTTTCATATATCCCATATATCATTTTTAAAATGTTGTTAAACTACACAATGACTTAAATAGGTCATCAGAAAAGCTTTGGTTTCGGAAAATTTTCTTCATTTCATGGAAGTCTGACTGTGGATCACAAAGAAGTGTACATGCTGTTTACCCTTCCCAGCTATTTTAGAAGTTTTAAGTTTTGTGTAAACCCAGTTAATGAAAACAGTATCCACATCTGCTTTTATATGTGACTAACGTACCAGGAAAATTGGGCAATCAGTGGGACTTCTTCACAGTGTACCACCAATGACTTCAATAGTGTACACTAAAGCAACAGATTTATCACCTCTGAAACATGCAAGCATTAAAATAAATAAATAAAAAGCACACAGCTAATGCTCTACAGTTCATTAAAAATGCTAGAGTTTTAGTCCATTGAACCTCAACCTCACTAAGACATATGAAGTATTTAAAGAAATGAATTTGACAGGTTCATTTAGCAAAAGAAAGTGTGGCATACCACGTGTTAGCATGTTACACAACTTGAAGCAACAGCAGCAACAATGACATGCCTATACTGGCTTTTGCATACGTTGGCATGAGCCCAGAGTCCTGAAGAGTTCATGCTCTGGTTGCTGGCAAATGCTCAACTTCACGTGTCCAGTATACATCCTTCATAAATTATGGTTCTATAGTCTTTGTAGATATCAACCAGAGTTTCACTTCCCAGCCTGCACCTATCTTTTTTCCTGAAATGCTTGCTAATGAAATGGCTGCTCTGAAGAAACATCGGCTGTTCCTGTGAAAGAGTGGAGCATTAGGGAATAGCACCTCCATAACATGGAGGTGCGGAAAACCACAAGGGCTACTGAGAGGCATTAGGCAGGCTGAAGAAATGAAACTGGGCTTAGCTCACTTATATGAGAATTAAACCCTAATTCTTTTATTGAGGGATTGTCACATTAAAATGTTTTACCGGATTTGTGGGGGAAATGGGCCAAAAGTAAGTAAGAATATAGGACTTCATGCACACTTATGGAACTGTTTAAATAATTATACAGGTATAGAATACTACACGTAAAAACAAAGTACCTGTCTTGATAGGTTATTTCAACACAATAAGAATAAGCAGACAGAACTATGTAAGACACAAATACAATGACAAAGGACAGAATTTTTTTTTTTTTAATGATGCTATAGGAATCACATGCCTAGGAAATTAGTATTTCATCTAAAAACGGAGAACTTTGGGGAATTTTCAAAGGGGAGAGACCTGAAATGAGAAAACAAAACTTTAGGACATGCACCCATTAGCACAGCAACTCAACATAGAGGTGGGAAGACAGAAATTTCCTTATGTCAGTATGAATGGAAGAAGAAAGTCTGCATAAAGACCATTTCCAGCACGTGCTATTGCTAACCCCTTCCAAATACTTAGGTGCCTTCCCATGTTCCATGTGTGTCCTCCACCCCTCTGCTAATTATTTATGATTTTATGATACCATTTTTCTACTTTTGTTAAATGTTTTTCCTTTCATTGTCACTGCTTAACATAAATTAGGACAAGGCAAATCGAAAAGTAGGAAATGGCTGAATGAAGTAGAAATTATGTCAGAGCTATTAGTTAAGATGAATTTTCTCCTTTTACAGTAAGACAGATTCTGAATACATGAGTAGGTAAGTATATGAAACCAGGGAGCAGCTGCTGTACAATAACATAGTCAATAGGAAAAAAAATAAGTGAAATGTCTTGTTTTGCTTCTGAAGAAAAAGCATTTAATTTGATTTACACAAATAAACTACAAAGCAATCATCACAGACCACTACTCGTACACCTGAATGCAAGGAAATTGGGAGAGAAGGCCTGTAACAAAAGGTCTGTATTTTACCCTCTATCTCTTTGCAGATGACAGTTTGAATAAAAAATAAAATAAAATAAAATAAAAAAAAGATGATGATGATTAATGTACTGGATTCTCAGTTCTAGAGAAGGCAAAAAGAAAAGAACCTCCCCCACCCATCAGTAATGTCAGCACTCAACCTGAAAATAAGGACAACAGAAATAAAAATAGGAAGAAAAGTAGGAAGCAATTCAATTTCATCAGCAGGAAGCTTTGAAGTTTCACCGGGCTTCTCTAAGTGACAATTTGGTCAGCACTGGCTGGTTACACAAGACGAGAGAAAGCAGCTTGATACAGACTTCCTAAGGCTTAAAGTCCCAGAGAATTTCCCAAGGAGATCTACTGCATGTAGATGCTCCGGAGGGGTCTTCCTTGTATTCAGCTGTATGAGAGTTTTACAGCATGAACTTCACTTCTGACTGTTATACTAAGCTGGAATTGTACTTGTCTGAGTATTCAATAAACTGCATTCAAATTCATTTTTCAGACTATTACATATGTCATTACATACAAAATAAATCTTTGCAGATAATCATCTTGCTTTTAGATACATTTCAGGTTTTGTGCCCATAATTTTTTTTTTTTAAGGATGTATACAAGTCATGGTTATTTTCATGATTTCACTAAGAGATTATCATATTTTTGGCTTGCTTAGACAATGAAAGTGAGTTTTACACCTTTGTTTATAAATGGTGAACCCTCCAACAAGAAAGAAATTAGTTTAAGTTAAAGGATAAAAGTACTATAAAATCATATGGATAAAAATAGGCTATGAATACATTTAGATCACAGATTAGAAAAAGCAGAAATTAAAAGAAAGTTTAGCTATTACAGAAATAAAGATTTGGAGCAGTCTTCAAACTGTTTGTTCAAAATGCACTTTGAAACTGTTACAGAAGGGGTTTTATGCTTCGACAGGGCTTACTAGAGTTAGAAATTGCAGCTTGTGACATGAATATTTGCATATCCAGAGTTGAATTCTCTCTGGGCATCTGCAAGGACCAGAAAAATTTTTGTTCCTTGCTCGATGCAGAACACTGCTTCAGGAGATTCCCCGCTCCTCCCTTCTCGCTAAAAGAGGCTGAGAGGGGGAACATTGGGTAGTTCATGCTGGCAACCTGAACTGGTCCAGTACTGAAAAAATTTCAGGTGTCTGTGTTGGTATACCTTGCTGGCATACTTAGGATTAAAGTATCTGTCAGCTTTGGACTGATAAGGATTTATTGGTTACGGTGGCAAAGACACGTAAAAAGAAAATTTTAAAAACCCTGTGACACATTACAATTCCTTCTCCTCTGACACACTATAATTTTTAGGGACATTATTTTGAACTGAAGTTTCAGTGTTCTTAATGGAGTGCTGGAAAGCAATTAATGGAGTGGCCAGTTTATGGTACATATGATGAGAGGGAGAGTTGAACAAATTTTCTTTTTATCCCTGGAAATTCAGCCTGGCTGCAACCCATACTGGTCTTACATTCCTAAATATTTTTGTAAGTTCACATAACTCTGTACAGTAGGAAAGCTTAATACAGTACTCAAACTTCACTCAAATGGGAGAATTGTCCCTTGTGAGGCACTTGTACTTCTCAGAAATACCTAAAAGCAATTAATGGTACAAAGGGGAAAAAAGCTATCAAATTCTCAACTTAGCTGCTGACACAGTACAGAAAACACTGTTTTGTTCTGAACACAATGTACTTTAAACTCCCATTTCAGCTGAAAAGCATGTCTTTAAGGTCTTTAAAAAAGTATTAACTTACTTTGCATTAAGAAACAAATGTGAATTTTGGACATAAAAAAATGGAAAGAACACTTGGTGATAATAACAAATGCACCATACGTCTGGGGAACGTACATTAGCTGTAAAAGTTTCTTTCATTGGCCATTAATTATAGCATCATAGCAAAAGTGTTACAGTTGTGGTTGAGAGGGTATGCTTTTTAATAAATTTGTTTTTTTCAGGTACCTACAACTATAATATTTTTTTCTGATTTAGCATCTTTCACATTTTTTCCATAGACAGAAATGAATTGATTTTAAGAGTTTCAAGCTGCCCCTTTGGCAGTTTTCTGGGTTATAAAGGCATGATAAAAACATTTTATTGATGCTTCAGCAAGTTTCTTGCATTACGCTAATTCAAGTGGCTTATTTTTAACTCAAACTGCTTATTTCTACAAGATGAAGCTCACTATCATTGCGTAGAACAATCTTATTTTATCCTTTCAAGTTCACAAGCAAATAAAAATACACATTTTTATTCCAGCACAATGTTTCTCTCTGTATTCTCCTCAGCAAAACACTTTCTAAAGTAGAGCATAGAGGAATTTTGTAATTCTTTTTTTCCACAGAATATGTGCATAGCTCAGACTATACAAACATCCTCTATAGCTCTCCCAGTCACTTTCCATTTCAAGAACGAGGCAATTTGTGTTAACACAAGACAGCTTATCATGTGCTAAGTCTGCATGCAATTTTCTCGTGAGAACAACCATTTTGTACCTACTTGACACACGCAGCACTATACTACACCCAACTAATCAATTCTGTCTATATTAAGAAGTGGGGAGAAAAACTGCCCACAGCTGTTATATTACATCAGCTTTCCTAACTACTTCAGACAACTCATTTTGGGGATTTGTTTTTTTAAACTAAATTGGCATAAAACATAGCCCTTCCTTCTATTTCTTTTCAAGTACATTCTATTTTTTTTTATTTTGCCTTCTCAGAGATTATTGGTGAAGTACAAGTGTCAGAGAACAAGCTATGCTTTCTGCAGGCATCCCCAGAAGTTTTGAGGGCAGCAAGCTCCCAGGGTCATTGGGTACCCTCGGAGGATTCATGGACTAGCATGATATGAAAGAGTAAGAGCATGTTTTCCTCAGAGACCTCACAGGCTACTCTGTAGACATGAACTTTTGGAAGAGAATAACTTATACATATAATTTTTTTTTCTTTTAAGTAAGCAAATGAGAAATATTTGTCAATTGATATCAAGTCAGAGATAGAGGGACAAAAAAAGGTATCAGTAGGCCCCAGAAAACTCTCTGGGAGGGAAGGATGAAGTTTGAAGCTTTCCTTCTGATACTGACTTTTACCTGAGCACACCATGACGTCGAGGAGATGTTCCTATTCAGAACTTGAGGTCTCTCACATTTTATGTTCAGATACTACCAGATAAGGCAAACTTTGGTCTTCTTAGCTGTAAACATGCTAAAGACCATGTTGCATATAAATACAAGAAATATTATAATATTTTTTGGAGTTTGAAACATTATTCCATCAATAGCCTACCGCTGAGGGATCAAAACCACAAAATACTGAACACAAGGACTCTGCTATCAACTTACCTCACAGCTTACTTCACAAGATTAGCTCATTTATTGATCAACTGCCACTAATTTTTATCAGCTTGGCTTCCCAGCATCCTGCTCTGTGACTTCATAGAAACTGCCCTTAAACCACATTTGTGTTTTTCCTACTTCTCCAAACAGTCTGCCATTTCTTTATAGAAAAGATATACAGCTTGCATCAGTCCTAAGTGGTATAGTTCAGCTTTATCATTCCAAAAAGATTCTATTTTATGTATACAAAACAATTGAAATGAAATACTGACATCTATGGCAAAGATGTTCCTAAAACCGTTGTGTCCCCACAAAATGTTTTTATTTTGTCATGCTAGCATTTTCAACAGAAATCTGTTTTGTCGGAGAAAAAATGCAAATAGTTACAGTCAAAAGTATAGCAATGGAACCTGGCAAACCACTGACGTCTTAAATATCGTTACTGTACCACATACATACCAGCAGTTGGCAACTTCGTGCCTAAGCTGAAACCATAGTTTCACGCCAGAACTGGAGGAATGCAATCCCAGCAGCACATTCAGAATGGCCTAAATGCCCGTCACGCCAATGAGCAGCGCCTGCAAGGGAATGCAGCGCTGGCAAGTCTTACGTCTCATTACGAAGCATGGAATTAAGAGCAAAGACATGGCCTGTTAGCCCATGTTGTTTCTATCAGAGGGGAAAAAATGCCACAAGAACCAGAGAAATGAATGTGGCAGTTTAGGAGACAAACAAAAAACAGGCTTAAGGTAGAAAGAAAAGATGGGAAAGACACTTGGTTCTGGACCCTCACACTAAAACTATGGGATTGATTTTACTAACCTATTTTTCAGAGTTAATTACTGCTATTTTTAAACAGCACTGTGATATCCAAAAGGAAACATCCTCCCTTTTTAGAATTACTTGGTTTTTTGTGCATTATGGTGTAGCAGCTCTACACAAGTAGACATACAGGGTATTTTCCTGTTGTCTCATCCTCTAAAATATAAAGTATGTGATGTCTAATAGTCTGTATTGTGACTTTGTCCTGGAAAATAACAAATGACTAGAGGAAAAAAATACATTATCTTTCTGTCAGATTACATTACAAGTGCTTTGATAGTTACTTCATGCTTGTAAGACTTACAGTACGCATGCCTATTAGAAAGAGGGTAATGTAATTTTCCTTGTAACTTCTAACTCTTTTGTTTCTTATAGTCATACCAAGAATAACAATAATTTTATAATTCCTGATATAATGCTAAATCTCTCTTTGATACTGCACAGTAGGACATAATAGTTGTTGGAGTTTTGAGAGTGTGGGGAGGGGTTTTGTTTGCTTCTTTATGGATTGGGTTTTTCTTGGGGGGGGATGGTGTTAAAAAAAATGCACATACTCGGCTTTTGCATTACTAAATGAGTAACTTATTGTTAGTCATAAGATGTAATCAAAAGATCCGTAAAAGACCACAGAATTAAAATGAAAAGGTAATTTTTAATTAAGTTTGCCCAGTTTGACTTGTGACATTGATCCTGCCTCTGTTTCTTCTTCTCTGGTTTCCGAAAATTTCTATGCAACAAGTGCAAATTAGATATCCTTCTTCTGTGCAATTCATTAAAATACTGCCTGCAGCCAAATAATATTTACTTTGAAACTTTCATCCTGCACTCCTTTACTTCTACATGAGGACCAACAGTGGTTTTTCGAAGTCCAGTTTTCTGTTTCATGATGTTTTCAAAGGATCCTTCGGGTCTGCTGTTGCCCCTTGCTGCTTATGTAACCAGGCAGGTATTTTCACCAAGCTACAGTAGTCAGGGCATCCATGGATCTCTCTCATTTTATATTTACAGCACTGAACCCAGAAAATACACGTGTATATTGGTTGTGATGATAGCACTAGGGGAAGGGGAGTATCAATTCTGCAAACTCAAATTCCTAGTGCTGGGTCAGGATTTGGTTCATTACATTAACTCTTACTTGGCATATTTCTAATTTAATATTGTTCACAGAAAAAAAATAATACATTCAAACAGGACAGCCACAGCCGACATCCATCCATTAAAAAAAAAAGAAAAGAATATAAATTTTTACAAGTAGACCTATTTGCTAGCAGGATTCTATCAATTTTTAATGACAGTATGTTAATACAAGTGTTCTATATATGGATTCACCTTATTTGTATTTTTCCCTGTGATACTTGGTTACACAGATTATATTACTGCAAGAATAGACCAAATTTATGTCTGGACTAAAACTGAGCTTGAAAAGCCTATCACGAAGACAAGAGATGACCTTAGCCACATCCCCTGCAGCCCTACTAGCATTTGTCACAGTCCTCTCAGATATAGAGATGTGCCACACTGCCTCGGTCTTGTCACTAAGACAGCCCGGTCACCAAAGATGACAGGTTGAGAGTCGTCTCCATCCCTGTCTAACACCCATACACACCTTGTGCTATTCAGCCCACACCATGCTCGGCTGGACTCCATGGGATTTACTGAGAGTTACTTCAGTTGTTGTAAGTCAAAGCTAAAATTTTTTCTCATACAGGACAATTTTCTGCTACCAAACCTGCCTTTTCACTGCTTACAAAAAAGTGAGGTTTATATTTACTACTAAACTTAGCCAACAATTGAATTTTTGTGACGTATGGAGCTGCACAAAATACAACAACTGAGCATCAGTATCCTCTATTTGCACTCATGTATTTTTGTCCATTAAGACTGCTTCCCAGTCAGGCTAGAAGGAATGCATCAAAAATAAATAAATCTCAATCTATATAAGGTAGAAATGTAAAATAATTGGTATTACATAATCATCATTGTACTTTTCCTTACAATGTCTTTTCTCTCAAGATGCATTGAGATCCTCCAGTATTACTAGGTTTGGAGACATTAGGTAAGCAATACTATTTCACAGATGAAAAACACAGAGAGGTAGAGAGAGATCAAGTGATGTGACAAAACTTGAATGAAAATTTATGGCAAAATTTAAAAGAAGAGAGTCCCTGATTTCCCATCATTTGCCTCAAATAAAAGCCTCTTCTTTCAAAAGACTTCCTTCTTTCAGAAGACTCTTGTTTAACATCAGTACATAAGTATTATATTACCTGACTGTTACGCATTTGCTACAGCATGCATAAAATTCCCTATTTACACAAATACCTTTATGATTAAGAAGAATTAATTACCTTTAAGTAAAAGATGTTGTAGCTAAAAAGCTGTATTTTTAGTTCAATGTAATGCCTAAAACATAGCGTCTTCCAGGATCAGATGATGACAAAAGAAATCTGTCAAAAAATAAATACTGTCAAGCAATAAAGTTGTCCAACTTAAACAGTCAGTTGGAAATTTAACCACTATGAATAAGATAATTTTAGCTAAGTAAGGTGATAGGGGAAACTTCTAATTACAACATTACATTTTATTTGTAATGCATGCATTTTACAAGATACAATTCAAATGTTTTAAATGTTAATGTGGAATCCATATTTGATGCTAAAAAAAAATACCTTCAAAGTGAGGAACTGAAAATATTATGGTGCTACAAGGATCATCTCCTTTCAGTCTGATATCAGACTCATACCAATCTCACCAATCCATGCCATTAAAATTGTAAGATATTAAAATGATTTTATAGAAATTGGATTTTATGGAACTAAATTGATTTTATGGGAAAAATACTTTCGTCTGACATGCATTTAATTATTTAGCAATAATTCCTTTAAATGTTACAAACCTCACTGACAGATACACGGAGTTAGATATTTAAAGAACACATTCATTTAAGTGGACGTCTCTATAATCCGTCTATATCAGAATAAATGTGACATCGGCGTTTTTGAGTAACTTGACCAAAATTATCATAATGGCAGAGGAATAAGCACCAAAGGCAGGCAAAATCCCAGAGCATCTGGGCTGTTACCACTGCAAAGGAAGACTGGCAGTGGCAGATGTGGAAGGAGCCCCAGGGTGGGTAAGGAATCGGGTCCTAACCCAGGAATATGGTGCAAGCCCAGACAAAAATATCTGTGGCTGATCATGGCATACATTAACAATGAAAAAACAAGATGGCTAAGCAGCTGTGTGTATTAAGCTCTGAAAAATACAGTCCAATTTATAGTTTACCACTCATTTCTTCATAGAAATTGGTTCTCTCCATGCTTCAGGAGAGCTTTAAAAACCATTCATTTCACAAAAAGCTATTTTAATATTAAGTGATAAATAATTATTATCTGGGTAAATATTTTCTTCCCTCTTTCTGATCTGCCTGGTGCTTGGCATATATTCATAGCCTTTTTCCCCTTCCTGTATTTGTAAAGATCTTTATTTCTTGAGTATCTCCAACCCTTCAAACCTGTTATTTGCAATAGAATCATAGAATAATTTGGGTTGGAAGGGACGTCTTCAACTAAATCAGGTTGCTCAGAGCCCCATCCAACCTGACCTTGAATGTTTCCAGGGATGGGGCATCTACCACCTCTCTGGACAACCTGTTCCAGTCTTTCACGACCCTCATCATAAAAAATTTCTTCCTTATATCTAGTCTAAATCTACCCTCTTTTAGTTTAAAACCACTCCCCCTTGTCCTGTTGCAACAGGCCCTGTTAAAAAGTCTGTCCCCATCTTTCTTATAAGCCCCCTTTAAGTATTGAAAGGCCGCAATAAGGTCTCCCTGAAGCCTTCTCTTCTCCGGACTGAACACCCCCAACTCTGTCAGCCTTTCCTCATAGGAGAGGTGTTCCATCCCCCTGATCATTTTTGTGGCCCTCCTCTGGACCCGCTCCAACAGGTCCGTGTCTTTCGTGCGTTGAGAACTCCAGAGCTGGATGCAGTACTCCAGGTGGGGTCTCACCAGAGCAGAGTAGAGGGACAGAATCACCTCCCTCGATCTGCTGGCCACGCTTCTTTTGATGCAGCCCAAGATACAGCTTTCTGGGTTACGAGTGCACATTGCAGGCTCACGTCCAGCTTTTCATCCACCAGTACCCCCAAGTCCTTCTCGGCAGGGCTGCTCTCAATCCCTTCATCCACCAGTCTGAATTGATACTGGGGGTTGCTCTGACCCAGCTGCAGAACCCTGCACTTGGCCTTGTTGAACCTCATGAGGTTCACACGGGCCCACTTCTCGAGCTTGTCCAGGTCCCTCTGGATGGCATCCCATCCCTCAGGTGTGTCGACTGCACCACTCAGCTTGGTGTCATCTGCAAACTTGCTGAGAGTGCACTCGATCCCACTGTCTATGTCATTGATGAAAATATTAAACAGATGTCTCTCTAGAAGAACAGTTACCTTAACTTCAGTAATTCATGAATTTTCAGAGCTTTCCTTTTTGAGCTCAATGTTTATAATTGCCTTAGTACTGAATATATTGCAGGCAAGCATACTTAATATAAATTAAAAAACTTCCAGCTATATTAGCTACTTCTAGAAGTGACAAAAGGAACTATCCTGCTTCATGCAAACACTAGCATCATTGTAATTAGAAAGACAATCTCTTAATCTGACACTGAAATCAACAGGGTAACTCAAAGTTCAATGAGCACCAAGAGGAGTATGAATTGTTTTCAGTCTAGTTTAGAGTATGTGCACAAAGTACAGATAGTCTCACTCCAGGAGAAAAATCATTCCCCATGGCTATTCCCATCCTTCCTCACCTACTAGAACATGCTCAACCACTTCAAATAGTAATGCAGCATAATGAGTTTTTTTGTAAACAATTACAACAAGCCAAAACAATAAGAAATTGAACATGAAAAATTGCTTAGATTTCCCCAGGACTCCTAGACATATTACTAGACAAGGAAAAAAAACAGTTGGAGCATTTGTATTTTTGTTCTTTGAGAATATTTAAGGTGAAATTAAACAAAGAACTCATTTGTTATCATTATTAACTAGATCCAGAGAATTTACTAAAACCATGTGGGATTTGAAATACAAGAAAAAGTGGCAAGATGACTTCAGATGCTTGAAAGGAGCTTGTACTTATTTTCCTTCCTCCGTATTTCTCCAAATAAAAAAAAAATAGATAAAACCAAACAGTTTTAATCATGTCATGACTACTTACACAACAGACAGCTCTAAGAAACAGATTTTTAAATTGCCCTTTCCCTAAGTAACATCACAGCATTTCTCTAAACATGGCTATATGGCATTTGAGATGAGTTAATGTGGTCATTTGAGGTCTCCAAGATTATTAATCTATTTACTGTTAAAAGTACTTGCATGAAGTTAGGGGCACATTCCTTACTTGTAAAAAGTTGTACAATTGGAGTCTGAAATATTATTAGTTTATAATAACTAGTCTTTTTCTATTTTTAAAACAATCCAAAAAAGAACAAGTAATTCTAAATTTAATTTATGAAGTTTCTAATTTTAAAGATGTCATACATATGTATTGAAAATAAAATTGTTTAACAATTTCTTTAAGCATATGTCCAATCCTTTACAGTGCCTAGGAAGAACATCTCTGTTTCTTCATGTGTGTGTGCATGTGTACGTGCACACACGCACATTTCAAAAGTATAGGCAGGAAAAGAAATGAAGTCGCCAGCAATTTAAAGGACATAAATTGCATGTTTAAAGAAGCACATCAGTATGTCAAAATGTAAAACTTTTATATTTTACCCTTTCATCATTTGAGTTTTGCTAAAGAGCATCCAAATACCATATTTTTATACTAGCTCTTTAACAACATGTTTTTTTTCTATGGTCTAATTTGTTTTGCTTGCCTTTCCTGCCCTTTCATTCCCTCAAGTTAATGTGTTATTACTTCAATTGCATAGCACAATATATAGTTGCAGAATGTCATTCTGAAATCTACTGAAAGTAGGTTTTATGCAATCTTATCTAATAATAACTGGGGACAACATGTGACTGCATAGCATTGCCACACAGTTGGTAACGTTATGATACATCAACGTTTAGTAAAAGTACACACAATCTAAGTGAGACCTGGTCAAGTAAGACTGATCTATATAGCTAAAAAAATAAAATTGAAACAAAAAATAAATTCAATGCTAAATTCTTACAAATACTTCAGTATTATTCTTCTTTGCCTAGAAACGTGTGTAGGAATACTGGGAAAATGTAACAGCAAGTTTCTGTAAAACAGTCACTGTTGAAGTATTAGTGCCTGGCATGATTTTCTTCTGGGTCAACTGTGAAAAATATGTGTAATCTTGCTTAGTGATCTTTCATCCTGATTTCCCAAGGAAACACTGCTTATGCAAGCATGGTCTGTTTGTGTATGTTTGTTTATTTTTATTTGCTGGTTCCCTCCAAAGAGCTTCTGAACCTGTTAAAGAGTTTCAGCCACAGGGGACAAAGGGGCAGCAGTCTCAGAGGTAATTATTCTCCTATAAACTTCATGAAAAGGTCCATTTGATTATGAAACAGAGAGGGAGAGACTTCATACACCCACTTCAGAAAATGTGCAAATACCAGGTCAGCTCCATTAAGCCCCAGGAAGCCCACAGCGGAGAAGAAGCCATGACGGATTGCCCCCAGCTAGAGGTAACGTGGGGAGTGACACGGGCTATCCAGGCAATTGTGATGCAGTGGTTGTTGTGGAGGGTAAGAAAATGAGTAGTGTGGATAATAGCTCAGATGATACATACTCTTTTGTGCCAGCTGACATCAGGATAAGGGAAGAAGATTTAGTTTCCTAGTCTAGATCTTGACTTTGGGTCCAGCACAGCTGGCCCAGCAACTTCAGTCCTTGTCCCCAGAAGCAACATGTGGACTACGGCATTTTCCAGAAGACATATTTAGAGGCCAAATATTCTCAAGCATAAAAAGACTTGCCACAACTGTTACTAATAATGTTACTTCGCCACACACTGTTCAGAGACTGCAATGTCTTTGGAACAGGGTCCATACCATATACTGCCTATGATTCCTTGGGTAATAGCAATGGTTAACCCCACTGCCCATAAGTTAAAAATAAATAAATAAAAAAAATTTTAAAATCCAAACTGTAAGCCACAGATTTTTCTATTTAATATATTGTTCTAATTTATGGAATAATTACACCATCAATTTATACAAACTCTTAATTTTTCAGTTGTTCAGGTCCTCAAAATCACTATTTTAACTATATGACTGCTTCTGGATTGCTGAAACTTACTTGAAAGGACTATCTCACTGTTTCAGGCTTTGAAAACACACTTTTCCTTTCTTTTGTGGTGTCCAGAGCATATGAAAAACTTTTTTAAATGTCTACGATAACCAATGCTGTCCTGCTCAGATCAATGCATCTCCCAAGAACATGAGACACTGACTACAGACAGGGAAGGCACTGGAACTGAAACCGTTACAAGCTGTCAAGTCTTTGCCCTAAGTTTCAAATCTAAACTGAACTCTCAGCCTCCTGAATATGAAGCCACCTCCACAGGGTGTATCACAGAAATGGGTTCAAGGTGCTCACTCTCATCTAGAGAATTTAGAATTTATGGTCTCTTCCAATTAAATTCCATAAAGCTCTTCATATTTTAACAAACAGTTTCATTACCATACTTGCTTCAAAAAAGTTTATTTAGTTTCTTACCTACACTTCTGATTTTCATCTAAATCAAGAGAACAGACAAGGCCAATACAACTGAGCACCATACAAAACCTAAGGTTACAGAAAGTTTTTATTTTCACATGGTATTTAAGGAATGATATTCACTTCTTAATGCCTCTTGTAAGTACTATAAAGTAAGCCCCGTGGCACAGAGGTGCATCATGATCCAGATGCCATAACACATTTGTGAGTCAACCTTTCCAAACCAGCACAAGGCAGTAATTCTTAGTTTCAGAAAACTCAAACTAAGTGCAGAGAGAGTGCCATCTCTACAGATCACTCATGAGTCACTGTTCACACACATACAAAATACAGAAAAAGCACCTCTTGTGAGATGTGTTTGTCAAAGCATTTTTACAAACTGCCCAGTAAAAATACTAATATTTCATAAATGTATTTTGATCACTATTACTTATATAGTTTTTATTACAGACATTATGAAGTGTTTCAGTTTTAACATTAATAAAGTATTAGTAAATATAGGATTATCTTTCTATTACTAAAAGGGAAATAACTGAATGCCCAAAGATGTTTTTTCCTGGCTGGCTGGTTGTGTCCCCTGAAAACCTAATATCAGATTTCCTTTTACAACAGTAACACAATTTAAGACAATCTGAAATAGAAATCTTGTAATACTCATGCTATGGTTGAAAAAAATGCAATTTTCTGAGAAGTCTGCAGAAACAAATACAAACGAGGTCCAACTATATTTTGAAAAAATTGCATTTCATGCATAATATGAGAGTTCTACAATAGTCTTAGCATTAGAGAAGTTGATTCTGTCTTACTCTTAGAATGGACAGTTAAGGGGCAAATAACTTATGTTTCTTGGTTTGCTTGATTAAAGTTGCATAAAATGAGGAGTCCTAGCTTGAGAAAACTGCTCAGTGTGGTCTCTCACTTGTGTAACACGTTGTTGAGAAATCACCAGAACCTGGGAGGACTGACACTTCTGTAATCCAATTCCTGTTGTGACATGCATTGAAAAACAAAATAATAAGGGGAAAGTTGTCACTAGCTTATTGGAATAGGGCTTCAAACCATTGTCTGCTCAAAAAGTGCTTTTGAGCACTCCAGGGTAGGGAAGAGCCAGAATATACAAGTCACTCAGTTCCACCTGAAATTTTACTTCCCCTCTAAAGTTTTCAAGTTTGACATTGAATGATTTCATTTTCCACACAAGCTAACACTCTTCTTGCGCATGATCTCATGGTAACCACAAAAGAATTACAGACAGGCATGATTCTTGTCTCTATGGCATTCACACTACTAAACTTTTTGCTCTGCAGGACCACAAGGAGTGCAAAGCCAAACTAAATGAGTAATATTTAACTCCAGCACACCCGTGTTTCTAAGCACCTGATCTTCTTAACTTAACATTATCCTAAAGGAAGATGGATTTTCCTGCTACTGTTCTTCATAAGATTCTCCACCTCTCAAGCAAGGAATAAAAATTCTTTTTTGTCCATTTTGATGAGCCATGGACATCAACAGCAGTTGCTGTCATAGTTCTCCATTTTAAGGATCTGAAGTACTGCTCTGGATTGGCTTGTATGGAAAAGGCAAAGCTGGGCAAACCTTTGTCCAAGGATTAGGAGCACTCATCCAGAAGTATTTCATTCACACCCACTGCTTCCACCTCTTAGTGGACTATTCCAGCTCTTCTACCCTGCCAGCTGAAACTGGGCCTTTGCAGATATTGATAAGAAGTGTATGGGGCCAGAGAACAAGAGACAGACTATCCGAACCTGAGGAGAATGTCATCACCTGAATTCTAGTCTTTGCTTCAAGGACCACTTTGGGATTTTGTATTAACGTCATGGCCAAATAGCACCATATACATAGGGGATGATACTCACTGATTTTATCTGTAATGTTGTGAAAAATCAATACAACACAATTAAGAAGGTTTAGATGGTGATGATACTAAGGCTACACACTGTTCTCAATACTGTTTGCAATGTCTCTTCAGGCTGAAGTATTTCTCTATCTAGATAACTAATGAAGTTTTAAAAAGTACATGCTCAGTATCATTCCCCAATATAAATTAAACCTAAAAAAAAAAAAAAACAAACCCCAGAGGAAATGTTTTCCTTTGTTTCTAAACACTAATGCTTTGCTCGCAGTACATTAGAATTTAATCTACTAATTTCCTTTCTTGCAATAAATTTATAATCGTATCCCCTAAATTGTTTTGTCTAAAATACTTGTAAACTTCTTTATAAACCTTATATCATTGTTACACCTAAGATTAAACCAATTAATAAATAATACACAACAACTCTTCATTCCATACCATTTAATATTGCCATTATTAAAGAAGTATTTGTTACATCTATAACTATATGCATTCCTTTACATAACTGTTAGGACAGTTAGCTTTATCCTAACCCCTCAGGTGCTTAAGGGAGTGCTCCAGACCTTGACATACATTATCTATTTTTAAATTGCAGTTAGAATATTCAAATATGTCAGTATCATATACTTACCCACCTTATTATACAATCATAAACAGCATGCACGTCACACACATATATAGTAAACTATTAGCTAAAGTTGATTTTAATATGTAAATTCTTTGCATATGGAAACATTCATACAACATAGAATACATTCATGCATTCATGAATGTACCAACTACTTTAAATCAACAGCTCTACATAATGAATGTATTATTACAAAGCAATATAAAAATAATTTAGCTTAAGCTGCAGATGTTTTAAAACAGCCATGATATAATTACTCATTTTAGATGCACTGGCAATGTACGTTTCCCATAGGTATAAAAAAAATAGCCTTTTAGACTTGCTTACGTGATTAGTCTCAGATGAGTGACATATATATATTCAGAAAGCAGTGTTATTGCAGTATAGCTGGTACTGCTCATTTATTCCATAGAAGTTTCAGAATGTTTTCTTCCTAACTCATTAGTTGCTCCTTAGCAGATCATATGGAAACCTCACTCCTTTTCCCCCCCTCCAAATATTGACTAGAAATATACAATCATGGAGCTTTATCAATGTCATTGTCTGCTCTAGTGATAAGTGTTGTCCAGTTTCTTTAGATTATAATTAAAATATAGAATAGAATTAAAATTAGAATAGAATTAAACTGGAAGTATTGGAGAGCAATGGGTTAAATAACCCAAACTATATGACAGGTACATTAGTGTTACCATTACATATACCAGTCTTCACTGTGATAGTGTACATAGTGTAGTACAAGTCTTTGACTGGATGTTTATTTTAGTTCCAAATTGATGGCAGTGCTTTCCTGTATTTTCCACGTCCATCCCCAGTCACTCATTTTTATGCTGTTTTTATGCTGTTAACTTGATGACTGCCTAGAAACTCTACTGTCCAATACAGTTCAGAACATCTCAACTTCATTATCTGATGTTTGTTTTTATATTTAAAATACAAAGACTTTTTAATTGAAGGTGGAACGAGGCTGATCAGCTACTCACAGTCTCTCCAGGGATCTCAGCCCGAAGAAAGAGCCATTCTTCAACCATAAGATCTTGTTGTTACTCAGAATCCTACAAGAAGTCAGGAAAGAATCTGGTTAACAGAACATGATAATTCCACTGATTAAAAACATGTAATTATAGTAAATGACTGCTCTGTAAAATACTAATCACAAAATTCTGTGCTTCATTTGCATTTTCCCATCGCAGCAGTAAATAAAGATTACAATTTCCTGAAGTGCATAGTTTCTTCCTTATTAAATAAAAGCACATTCAAGAAATAGGTCAACAAAGGAATTTTGGCTTCAACTTGAAAATTATAATACTGATAGATGCCCACACTTCACCACTAGATTCTAAATTACCACTGGCAAAGGTACTTTTTGGGCTTCCCAGTCAGCAAAAAGGCTGATGAAGCAAGGGACATGTTAAAAATTGTTCCACTAGATTAGAGGACAATACAGTCACTTTGCAGTGGCTGCTATAGCAGGGATGTACAATTATCATCAATTGCTGATAAATACAGAGAAAGTATTTAATTTTCTATAAGAGAGACAAAACCCCACCCCTTTATCACAAAAGCAGACTAGTTCAAAAACGTTTTCCTGTTGCAACCTCTGCATAGCAGAAATTCAGTAATTAAGCTATGCCTGGCCCATCAAGTCGCACCACCAAGTCCACATGCAAACTGGCCTTGCATGCAAGCTATTGAAAAAGTTCTCTGTTCTTGCTCTTCTTTTTAAACTATTGTTGATATCATAAGTGGCTCTTTCTAATTTAGTGATTTTTCATCGCTATGTTTTCCCAGCTATTTCAGAAGCAATACAATGTGAACATGCACTCATTCTGAAGATGTCACCACTTAAAAACCTTACAATACACAAAAGAAATGCAATTTGTTTTAGAAGCTCAAGAAATCTTTTTTTAAAACAGATCTAACGATTATGCAATGCACAGAAGAAAGTATTGTCTCTGAAAAAATCTAATTCCAACTGCTTGAGAAATGAGTCTTTTAATGTAACATTTACAATAAATGATACTTCCTTAGTGCACAAAATTCCATTTCCAAATAAGAGACATAGCTTGCAATAAAGATAGAAATAAAACAAAAGAAATTTTCAAAAGAAATTTTACGCCCTTAACTAGCAAACTTGAGACTTCAAGAATCGACTTTTTACTTTTGTAAAGTTTTAAAACAATACGTTACACAAGACTCTCTTAACTTGCCTCGCTCTTAGCATTTCCCATTGTATACGAACCGTAAGTGCTTTGCCCCAGCATATACCTGTTACATAAAATCTCAAGTCTAGCTGCCAAAGACAACACATAACACTGACCCATAGTGAAACAGAAAATAATTATTGATGTAGGAAATCTAAAATACTGTAATGTTAGTGAGATTTGGAGATTTTTGCAAGTTATTTCTAAAATTCATCAATAAACGTGTAAATATATTTTGATGAGACTTGATGGCCCACTGTCAGAGAACATGGAGAGCAGAGCAGCTCAGGTCTGACCTGTATGTTACTATACTATATTGTTACTGAATACATTTGTGCAGCAACATTACTGCTCACCCAGAACTGGTTAGTATAACCCACAAGTGGCAATTTGGGATCAATCATGAACACTTAAACCCAGGCACCTGAAAGCACGCAGAAGCCTATGTTTATGACAAAAATTAAATATGCTCCAATATACGCACAGTCTATTGCCACCAACTGAGAAACTCCACGTCTCACAAGATCTTCCTCAGATTAAAAATCATATGTATGATGTTAAATATTTCTCTAATCTACCAACTCTTTACTACCTACCATCTTAACAATGTATTTCAGCAGTGACATGATGAAAGACCGCAAACTCTTTCAATTTCTTTTATTTGTCAGATTTTCTGAACTTTTTAGGTGTCCATATAGTGACTAAATTGGAAAATTGTTTTAAAATTCTGAATATCTAAACTAGAAAATGTAAATACATTAAATGTTCTATTATTTTATTCTGTTCTTTTATTCACCTTCTCTTCTAAGGCTGCACAGAATTTGTGTCAGTCAAGAAAAAATGAAGTCCCAAAATTAAAATTGGCTGGGCTTGGAAACACTAACATCATAAATTCCACTTCATATTGGGTCATTTGGTTATATGCTGTGTTACAGAGAGACCATCTTTGAGGTCTGTTACAATGACATTATATATAAATATTATATTTGGACTGTTCTGCATAGCCTGATTTGCAAAGATACATGCACTTCAGAACTCTCATCTGGCTTAGATACAAGTAGTTGTGCATTTGAAAAATTTTCATGGTGCCAATTTGTTTTTCCAGCCTTCTATTCATTCTGCCCAGAAAAAGAGGGCAGTCTGAACTTTGCTGGCAATTCCATGAAAATGCAGCAAAAGTCAGCAGCACTCGGGTCTCCTACTCTCTACTCTGGGTCTCCTTCTGTACAGCCCTAAGCCTGTAGACTGAAACCACTATCATTAATCCACATAAAACAAACTCCTAGAAATTAAAGAGAACTATCTAACTAATGATAAATCACAAGATTAAGCAAAACATTTAGTTCATAAACGGAACACTTAGTAAACACAACTCATGTTCTGCAATACTGTTATCTCATTTAGTCATTAGCTTTTATTTTTCTGAAAGATAAACTGAGTCTTGAAAAATATAACAGACAGCACAAAATTAAAAAAAATAAAAATCATAGAACTTAACTATGTAAATTTGAGTTTCTAAATGAATCCTTTCAAATCTTTATACCAGACTTTCACAGGGACTTTCACACAGAGATCAGGTTTCAAAAATTAAGTTTCCTTCAGGGCCTTCTCTTCTCTACAGTGCCAACTAAAATTCAAGTTTTATAAACAAAGTAATATGGCTATTATAGTTAAAATACGATTCTTCTTTGGTTCAGAATCACAGCTTTAGAGAATCCTAGCATTCCAATAAGGTCCAGGGGGGAAAAGAAATCTTCTCTAACAATTACTACAAGTTATCTACATTTCATTCAGCTGGTTGGTATGCTACATGGGAAGAATCTACCTCTTTTTAATTAGCTCTAGCGATGTCCAAGAACTTGCAATGGGCTGTTATCAAGATGCATTTGGTCAGTAGTGAAGACCAATTCTGTGAATACAATGAACAAGTTCACTGGCAAACTTAAATCACATTATTTTTCATTAATAATTTGTTAAACTTTTGATACAACTCATAACCTTCTTCCCATTTGCTGTGGGAATGAGGCTAGAAGGGAGGAAAGTTTTGGTTGCAATGTTCAATATACTAACTCAGAAATGAGGCTTAACTACAGATGATGAAAAATCTTTTCAAGTAATCAATGCCTGGTCAAATTGTAGCTCTTTTTCTTGATGCTGAAATTACACTGAATAATTTTTTATATTACTTCTTCAGAAAAACAACAGAATGGACATGAAAGGTATGAAGTATGGCTGAAATAGTTAGGTATCTCTTTTCCCTGGAATACAGTCACCTGCTTACAGCGAAATGATTCTAATTACAGACCTGCAGAAATTTTGCAGGAAAACAGACACATGAACAGCATCCTTTTCTTGTACTTACAGATGCAAAGGTTTGGTGGATAAATACATGGAGAAAGATGCTATTCATGTATTTGATTTTGGATAGCTTATAACATAATTATAACTTTCAGATGTAACAGAAACAGAGTCATTTATTTTAATAAAAGATTAAATACAGTTTGGATTCTTAAAAGAAATCACCACCATGCACCCACTATGATTAAGTATTTCTCACATTTTATTTATTCACAGCATTTTCACTTATCTTTTTTTTTTTTTCTGATGTGCTAGTGAATCACAGCAATAGATATTGCTACGTATTGCAACTAGGCAGCTGGTTTAAATAATTATCAGTTTCTAGCCATGTGCTAAAAATCTCACGTTTTAAATATCTTATTCTGAGGATAGAAACACTAAGAAAATAAGCACACTATTTTTCAGTGAAGCTATTTTCCAAAACCAAAATCCACTTAAAGTTTTACTTTTCTTTAAAAAAAAAAAAAGTTTCCTGGAGAAACCTTCTGAGAAGGTATTTGTTTTAAAGTTCAGTTTGCAAACTGTCTTTGCACTATATATAGTGATCCAAACCCCAAGTAACTGGAAGTTAAAATGGTGGTACTTTCAGCCCTAGCCCTCACAGGATACATCTAACTAAAATAGTCCTGGGGAGCAATCCACTAGCCAGCACCACTCCACTGATCAGACACATTATGAACAGTTTGCCTACTTCACTGACCCTTTCACATCTTATGCCTCTGCTGCCTCTTCTCCCAAGACACTTTAGGGAACAGTTTACCCCAGGGAGCATGTTCAGAAGACATTAACTCTACACGAGGTTTGCCCTTCCTCGCCCTGGAAGCCCTCCAGCACTAGTCCTGCAGACTCTGAAGGGTTATCCTTCAAACACTCTCTCATGACCCACAGCAATGCCTTAAAGTATGTAATCCATACGTGCAGTTTCATGATGCAAATCTACTTCTCTGGTGGGCTGCAACACAGGCTGCATGCTATTTCATTCATCCTGCACTGGAAACAAACCAACCAACCTCACAAGGTACACAAGGACCAAAATCATGCCGAGGAGCATGCTAACAACTGAGAAGATGGTCAACAAGCCATTGCTTCCACTCTCTCCTGGACCTCTTTCTTTAGCATACCTAAAAGAATGAATTGTTCTAATGGGCTACAAGCCATCTCTCTGATTTTCTTCCTGGTTCTTCCATTAAAATTAAACAAGCACAAATCTTATCACAGTTTGCTTAAATGGATGCTATGATTTTTGCTTTTGTGAAATTATGAAAAGTGCAAAAAGACGTAATCCAACAAAGTCTCATTCAGGTATAAAACATGACCAGGATAAGAGGATTAACTGTAGTATTAAAAAAAGTGTCAAATTAAAAGCTCTTGATCATAACGCAAACAAACTTCAACTTCCTACAACTGCTCAAGCAGAGAGAAAGAAACTTTTTACCATGCCTTCAAAGTCAATGGACTTGGATTCACTCAACATTAGAGAGGAAACAAATTCCACAGCTGAGGCTTCTTCAGTGAGATGGTGCTGCATCCCACCCAGTAAAGCCTAAAAATTGTGAGCTCACACAGCAATGCATCCACAGAGAAAGCACATCTCAGATAACAAAATTCAAGAAAGACAAGACATTTAGGTGAAGATGGCTATTCCCAAATGCATAGTGAACATAGAAGGAAGTGTGACCCATTACTAAAAATATGTATGTCCCCTGTCCTCACAGGGGAAAATAAACAAAAACAAACCACAAACAAAAAACCCCCACCCAACCTTCATGAAAAAACAGTAGAATGTCAAGTTCCACCTGATTTTCTATTGGGCAGCCCAGTAATTGGTTCAGACCAGACTTCACCCAGTCCTGTGTCTAGCTGATAGATAAGCTGAACAACTAATGTCTAGAAAATTAATCCCTCTGAACTCCTTTCTTTAAGGTCCACCACTGAGACCATACACTGAAGTATCAGAAGAAAGACCAACCAGGAGACCAACCACACCTGTCCCCACTGTGCACTTCCTCTTAATTCTGGTTTGGTTTTCCACTTTTCAAGTAAAAAGGTGCGTTAGATGGATATCCTTGACAAAAGATAGAAAGAAAGATTGTCCCTCCAGGACCTCTGTGTTGGAGTTGTGTTAAGAAATTGTGTTTCAAGCTCTGCGGTTTCTCTTACATACTAATTTCAGTTCAAGCAGAGGAGAATATCTTTTATTTTAAAAGAAAAATTTAAGTACTAATAGTAGTCAATCATTTCACATGGAAGCCTGATAGCAGTTGACATGTTGCAGTTTAAGCTGTTTGTTCTCTTTACACATGGTGTGTGGTTAGATACAAAATGAGTGTGAGCAGACATCCTGTGAAATACTTGGACACACTTGTGGGAAAAAATGCATTTAATTCCTTTATGGTATCAGAACAAGACTAGAATCATTTATATTGAAATTCTACAGTGTAAAATGAAAAACTATTTTTAAGGTTTTAAAATCCTTCTCGGTAAACCAGAATATTGTTTATTCCCACAACATCCATAACTCATTGAGAGTTGCACCACAAAAACAAATTAAGAAGGAGCTTGCACCACAAAAATGACAGGAACAGAAAAGAAAAAAGAACGCCTGCTTTTTGTGCCACATATGAAAGACATATGGAGTTATCATAAAATACAAGTAGTAATTGCACTTTTTTTTTCCCTCCAAACTGAAGACTACAGCTAAGCTAGTACCTAGGGCTTCAACAGATAATATCAGAACTATACAGACAAACTGGGAGGAAAGTCAGAGTACAATAACAAAACTGGTTGAACAAGAGAAGAGAGAAAAATGGGTGAAAACAGTATTGACAGCTCACTAGATGAATGGGGTGTGGCAGACACCTACATAACCGAACAGAAAGGAGGAAAAACTTGTAAAAATATGAGAAGTATTTATCAATTTATTATATATTACTATTTGTGTACAGTAATTCATAGTGCCTGCTACTTGTCTGACTTTGAGAACATCAAAACTTAAGAAAGCGTAAAGATGAGTTATCAGAATACTAAAGATGCATATAATGGTCTCAAGTGACACCTCTCTTTCCTAAGGGGATTGTGGCCCATTGTATTGTCTTTTCAATCTAAACAAAGTGCGTTGTCAACTTTCTTAAAAGGAATCATACAAAAATCCTGTAGAAAGTAATAAAACCTAGTCACTTAGCACCTCTAATTCCAGCTGGTTTTATCATTATCTTCAGTATACACCAGCTTTTGTTAAACCCATTATCCTGCAGCATAAGCAGTCCCAAGCATCAGTGAAAACAGAAAAAAAAATCAAAAATTACCTTCCATTGTAGATAGTGTGTTACATGTGGTGAAAAACCCAAACAGCTATAGCTAAAACAGCAATAACAGTGTACTAATTATCTTTCTAATTAGAACAGTTCCAGCAGAACAAATATTTCCAGATCTTGACACTATTTGATGATAGCAAAAGAAGCAATGAAACTATAAGCACTGAGAAATTACCTTGTAGGTAATTACTTCTTTAAATGAAAGTCCTTCCAAAAGTGCAACAAAATGCTAATAGCCTGTCATACATTTAATGGAATGTAGGAATGTAGCTGACCACTCATGTTATGGAAACACAATATTGCTTTTGTGGAAAATCACTCTTCAATAGCTTCACTTTTAGCAATTCAAAATATAAGGCAAAACTCTTATTTTTGTTGCTTTGGTGTTCGTACTGGTGGCTTTTCATCAATAGTCCTCTTGGGTGATATGAGAGACTGTTAGGTCACATTCAAAATAACAAAGCCAGAGAGTTCTTGCATAAATCATCACACCAACCGATTTCATTAACTGAAACCATATTTAAGAGCATTTTTGTGTAAGCAACATCACAATTCAAACAGTAAAACAAAATATTATCATCACTAGCAGGACACACAACTCATCCTCTCCCTAATACTGGCTCAGTGGTATTAATGTATTAACAAAAGGAAGCAGCAAGGTCACCCTCAAGTAGAAATCTTAATATGATTTCTTAACAGTGGGGGAGTTAAAGAGTTCCCAGCTTTTGAAACAAGGACCCTCCACTACAGCGTGATATTCATTAACTGAACAGGACAAGAAGCAGCAGGAATCAAAGCATTACTAATAGGACTGTAAGTACTTCAGAAAAGAAATGTGGTTGTCTATTTTATGACTTTTGTCAAGCACCAGCAAATTTCTGAACTAGATGATCCTCTTAATTAAAATATTTTTTTCCACAAGAACTTTAAGATGTAAGGTTATATCTATAGATCAGGGAAGACCCAAAGTATCATACAGGATTTTATGCTCAAAGTTTAATCAATTGTATTCAATAAAGTCAACACCTGGAAAACTTATGTCATTAATGGGTGATTGTAGAAAAATATTTGACAATATAAACAGTATGTAGAATAAAATCATGCAGTGCTATTTCCTGAAATCATAGAATATTGAACTGCTGAGGATATAAAAATATGAAGAATCATTACTATTTTACTGCAACATGTACATGTATTTATAACATCATTAAACTGTCTAGATAAATCTTGCTTTTAGAAGTTTTAAACTTGAGTGCAGATAACTTTTTCAAATGTAATCTAAAAAAACTAACACGTGATCTTTTGATAAGACAGCATTTTCATTACATCTTTTGAAAAAGAGATAATTTTATCTAAGTGAACTTTTGGATTATGCCACTATACCTACCATGTGCATGGTCTTTAGGCGAGAGACAGTTATGTGTGTTTAACTTTCTGTGATGGGTCCTACGGAGTCTAGCAGAATTATTTACATGAATTAAATTTATCACGTGCATTAGTTTTTGAAGATCAAAGATTCTATTGTCAACATTTTCTTTGGAGAAAGGGAGGAATTGTTCAAAGCTCTCTCTACAATGAGAAGGAAATCCTTATGTCTGAACTTTCTAAAAGCATATGTAGGCAATTGGTGACAGCATGGGTCTGCATGCCTTGTTGTTCCTGGTTTTGCCTTTGACTCACTGCACAGCCTTCATTCAATGAATATATATTTAAAATGCATTTTTAGTGGGAAATAGAGACTGATACAGAGTATAAAAACAAGTTCTTCTTCACTGAGTAAGCTGGTGTAATATGCAAATGGATTTAATGAAGTGATTGTTTATAGGAGAATTAGCTTTTTATTTGCTTGTCATTCAACTCAGTTGACATTATGGGGAAATGACATTCTTATATTTGTTTCTCATTCAAACTTTTATACAATTCACCGATAGCTATGGTGCAAACAACACCAGGAAGAGCACAGCAGCTGAGCGAACAATGTACAAGAACAATGTGCAGATTTGAGCATTTCAGCATGCTCTGCACCAATTAGACAGACAAGAGCTGAGAAGCATCTTTATCCTGTAGGATAGGAATTTTTACTCTCATTTCAGTGGGACTAACCCATTTCAAAATGGTTACTGCAAGTAATTTGCCATGGTGATTCACGGCAAAGACAACATAACAGCATACCCTTCCTTTCTCCTGGGCTTACACTCTACTGCTCAGCCAAATAATCATCAATTACCAATCTGCCTTGCAGCTCTGGCAGGTGGGCCAAACCTGCTCTTTACATTACCTATGATACATTCTGGTGGCTTTATTCTACAAATAAATTCTGAATCCTTGTTTAAGTTCAAGAATTTTAATAAGTTAAATTTTAATAATTTATTTGGTCAAAATTTTTTAAGAAATAATTCACCTTTCCTAATTTGGATTTTTACTACACCTTTCTTTCTTCTAAGTAATTTTGGAAAAGGATTAACAATTCCTGTGTCATGATTCCTTGTTACACTTTTTATAGTACCTTTTATTTCCTTTATAAGATCTTTTCAGCATTACTCTTATTCAGGTCATTGCTCTTCTTTTAAACCCTGAAACACCTGTTCTGTTTTTCTCAGTTTTGCAAATTTTGTAAGTATTTCTAAAACAGCATTGTAAAGTTTCCATATTATTTCTAAAAAACATACTCAGAATTGTCTTCAAAATACTCATGTGTCTCAGTTACTACAACAGACAAGCAGTAACAATTGCTGAATATAAATCCAGAAAAACAGTGACAATTTTTCACTGTAGTAATTTATTTTTATTTCCCTCCAAATTGGTTTGTTTTTATAATGGTTATATCTTAACTCATAGGTTCTGCTGGGACTGTAATTGTGTTTTGCAAAAGAGATATCTGCAGTAGTATTTTTTTTAAATGATGATGTATATCATCTGATAATTCAATAAAATACAAAACTCATTCTGGATCCTTTGGGTAATATATCTGAAAACTGAAACCCTGAAAAAAAGACTGGTGTGACAACATAAAATAATTCCTAGCTGAATTTGAAGAGAAACTCTTTTCTCATAAAGAGACATTTTAAAGAGCTAGGTTATTAAATCTAAATTGTTTGGTCTATTTTGCCTCAACCAGTAGGACTGCATGTCAGAACATTCCTCTTAGTCCACCATTTGGTTTCAAAGACTGAAAGGAACAGAGATTTAACTGCTAATAGGGAGTGACAAAGAAGTTTTTCTAAAGTACTTCAGACAACTACTGATATATGCTCTGGTAGAATGAGATCCCAAAATTTGAAACAGTTGGTGATTATTTATATTTAATTCAGAAAGCAAGCGACCCCCACATAATGCATACAGGCCATCATGTCAGTTCACAGTTCTTTTGGTGGTGCAAGGCTTGAAAATTTTTTTAAAAAATGAGATTCGGTATAGCATCCAGTTGAGCTAGAAAATGCAGGACCACAGTTAATTTACGATCTCCGAATCACCTAGATGGGAAGGGACCTCCAGAGGTTATCCAGTCCCACCTCCTGCCCAAAGCAGATCCAGTTAGATCAGAGCACTGCTCAGAGTGGTGAAATGGTGACACTTTTTTGTAATGGAGACGTTAGCCGTTATGTGGCTTATTTTGGCCTTAAGCACTATTTATAAAGTGGACCACAAGAGATTAAACAATCCCTGAATTCAGAAGTTAAATCCAGACAGCACAGAGGCGCTCTGCTCTGCTCTATACCTACTGCAGAGAGCAGACATTTACGGCAAAAAACAGGCTTGTCACAACAAGTATCAGACTGAGGAACCCTAAACATGAGGATGCAGACCGTAAGCTTTACCTGAATCTCCTTCTGCTTTACCCAACATAGGTCCCTAACTGGACCAAGAATATCTATACTAGGGGTTATACAGCAAAATCACCAGTGTGTAGCCTATAGGTTGGATGTGTTTTATTTCTGTGACAGTGCCTTCCTTTTAAACAATTTTTTCAGGATCCATATGTTACAAGTGAGACTGTGACAGCAACCTCTGTCATATCAAATCCCAGTTCTGTATTGCCAACCCAAGTCAAATTAGAAAACTATTAAAACGTAACATATATTGCAAAAAATCTGTATAAAATTTCCATTGTTGCCAGCACTAGTATTATTGAAGGGTTTACTTCAAAAATTCCCTATGTTAATATATTATTACTGAATATATATATACAGAAAGGAACAAGCATTTCACGTCTTCTTCTAGAAATAATTAAGCTTTCAGCCAGCTTTTTATTTCCAGTTTGAAAATATATTAAGGTGTGCCAAATCGGTACACAGAATTAATAATTAATTATTACAGGTAGAATGCTCAGTTTACTTAGTTAAAAGTACTAATTTTGAGCCTAAGCAACATTCTTGTGTCTTACCTCTCAAAGAGATTTTGCACTGGTGAAGGGCAACGTAGTTACCTTAAGAAAATGGGATAAAAGATAAGATTCTCATAAGACATTTGGGAAGGCAGTTCTCACCCCATGTAATGAATGTAACACAGGAGCAATCATCTCTAAGTACATCTACCTCTCAGCTTCCAAGCTAAAATGCTCAATGATGGTCTTACTTGTGCTTTGTCTATTTTTAATCTTAGCCTCAAATGCTATCTATCAGCTTAGGTACTTAAAATTATCTTCCCAAGGCTGTGTTGTTCAATATTTGATGTTCTTTCCATTTTAGTTATATTCGTAATCTTTGAAATAAAGCTTTCAGCACAACTGTTCAAAACACTGGTATAAATAATACAAAGAAAGAAACCTAACATTTGATCCAACTTCCATCACAACTAACTTTTTCCTACCTTGCTTTATCTTTGTTTCTTTCACATTAGCCAATGTTCAGCCCACTCAGCCACCTTTTGTTTGACACTTGATTGTGAATATTCAGCTGTACCTCGCAGCGTGCATTTCTGCCAAATGGCTCCTAAAACATTTAGCTGTACAACAACTGTAGCTGACTGCATTGCTTTTACAATAATAAACTCTGGCAGCAATATCCACAAGGAATTCCAAAGCCCTTGTAGGGAATCATGTCCTGAAGCCATCACAACTATCATAAATGAAGCTCGGTTATTCCTAATGGTTTCCCAATTAATTTCTTCCAGTGATTTTTAAAGTTTTCCTAAAATAACGATGACAGAATAATTCATTCATTTTTCAGAAGTGTATTCAGATCCTTGAATAAATAATGAGAGCGATAGCACCTTTCAGGGATGCCTGAAACGACACAAAAGGAGCTTGCTTAAGTGAGACCAGTTGCACTTATTTATTTTTTAAAAACAGAGACTGTCTACAGGAAGAACAGAAGAAATAAAATGCACGAAAGAAAAAAAGCAGGGACGGGGAAGAGAATATAGCTATGAGTACTAATGAAGAAAAACAACTAGAGGAAAGTAAGATAAAGATTGTCTCTTCCGGTACACATACAATTAATAAGCTATTTATTAAACTGGTCCACAAGTGATACACAACTTTTGTTCTTCAGGAAAGCAGCGTGACCTGTTTGAAGTTAAGCAGAATGACAAAAAAGGAGCAGGTCCTTAAATAATTCCTAAAATGAATAGCTCAGACATTCATTCTTTGGACAAGCCACTGTCAGAGTAATGGACAGTTGGGTGTACTAATATGGAAGATGCATCATCCGTCAGACAAGAAGGTACAAGAAAGTACAGAGCACAACAGACAGTTCTAGTAAAAGCCAAAATCAGGATGGGTACCCATCCATTTCTTTTCCATTAAAAGGCCATTTTCTCATTTATAACTATACTATGTACAACACACGTAGTGGTTGTTTCTTTATTGATCACCCACACAAGTGACACTTATCAGATCATCATTTTGTGCTTACTGTGTTAGCATATGAGATGGCTAACGTACAGTATTTAAGGCAGCAAGTTGCTAGTACAGATACTTAGTCCCATTATTGGATTTAGATTGAAACCATCTAATATTTCTTAAAGGCTGCCAAGTACCGGCCAGATGATTAAAAAAACAAAAAAAACTTAATCTGTATTAGAAAGAAAAGTCTGTAACATACACTCTGGATTATCAAATAACATTTGTAACATTAAACCTGAATATTTCAATGCTGTTTTGGTTTTCCCCCTCACACTATGATATTACAATGACTAAAGAAAGAGTAAATATGATAATTTTCCTTCAAACTTAATTTAAATATCCATTTCTGCTATGTTTCCTGTATTGAATTTCGCTAACTTCAGTATTCCGTGCCAGTTAGGCCCCTTTCTCTAAAATTTGTTTACTTATCTTCCATCAGATTCCAAGTTCTTATAGAATAACCACAAAGCACTTATAGAGATTGCGAGATTTGATGCCACAAATTAGCTTCAATAAGTGCCACAGAATAGTTAAAAGATATCAAAAGTCCTCGGATACAAAGCTTTCTAAATGATGTGTATTAAAGATTAGGTAAAAGCAGGGGTTTCATTTCCAAAAATAAACTCTTTCAAAATTGTAACCCAAGACCAAATATATACTTCAAAAATGGCTACTCATTGTAATCTTTGTATCAGGCATCTTTTTGACTAAGTAAAAACATTCTCATTCCAAGTCCTTCACAGAAGTCAAGTGATCATGAACTAATTGCTCCTGAGCAAAACCAGTTATATTCATTATAGACTAGGGAAAAAATTAGTAAGAATAGCTCAATGTCTTAATTATATATGATTCTGGTCTAACCAATTTGAATATTTATGTAGAATAATAGATTACCTTAAAGCATTTCATGGCAAGATAATCACACACTCCTATAAGAACAATATACCTGAAACCAAGCTTAACCCATCCACATCAATTGTCTACCTACAGCAATATTATCTACTGTGTCATGCTCTGATTTTCATTTCCATTCATTTTCAAAAATATTTCTATACATGTAAAATACATCTTATTTCAAGATGACAACTCTGGAAAGGAATTAGTTTTTGAGGGATTTGGCACTTTTTAAAATCTCCATCTCTGAGAAGTCTGGTTGTCAACTTTCTTTAAAATAAGAAGTTCCCAGATATTGTGGATTAAAAAAAAAAAAAAAAAAAAAAAAAAAGCACTGACCCAAGTGTACCATGTAGGTACACTAGAGGAATCCTTAGAAAAAAGGTCTTTTTTTTCCCTGCAAAACCTGACTCATGAATTTGGCAGCAGTGCTTCCTTCCCCACCCTTCAAACTCTAACACTATAAGCACTTACTGTAACAGACCTTGGAATCCCGAAACATCATAATTTCCCTGAAATAGCAGGGAGCTGTTTACTTCCCTGCCACAGGAGGGCACAGGCAGTTACCTCTGCAATACGTTCCATTTGTTTCCTCTGGAGCCCACAGCGAACCTTCGGGATTGCCAACTCTTTTGCGAAGGGAAGAAGTCAGGGCCCCCAGAGCGGGTGAGAAGCGGCGGCAGGACTCGGCACAGCCCCCATGAATATAGGACTCGACACAGCCCCCATCAGCAGGCAGCTGCTGATGACTGAACCCACGTCAACGGGATGGTTCATACTCACCCAGAGCTTTCTCCAGGAAGCAAAATTCAGTAGGAAAGTAAGAATTTGGGAATTTCATCAAGCAGCTTCATTTTGAGTGCCCATGGTTCCCTGACGGCTCTTCTCACAGCAAAATATTCAGATTGTTAGCTCTGAAGCACTTCTTAACTAAAAGTTATACAATTGCTGCTGAATAATCCGATACTCAATACAGGCATGATTTTAAATTCCTATACTAAATAAATAGAAAATAGGTTTTCTAGGTGCTATTTTTACAGTTCTATCTACAAAGACTCTATTTGTAAATTTACTTCATTTCAGAGTTATACATGCTGGAGATGTACAACTCAGAAATGTTCCTTTATCAGACTAATCACTCCTAGAGAGGGGATGTTTTACCGTTCAGACACTATTGTGTAGATATTCAGACATTATCTTGGGATTCAGCAGAGCCAGGATAACTGGAGTTTTAAATTGCTTTTGATGGTTCTTACATCTACAGTAATGAATGACATAGCAGCTATCTATTGTGACACATGTGCATCTGAAGACCATTATCATGCTGTGTGTACTGGAGATTTTTTTTATATGTTGAAGTGCTAAACTAAACTGGCTTCGTATAGCCAGGACCAAAAGGGAGCTGTAGAAAAGCAAAAGGCAGTATCTTCTTGTGTCCTTTTTTATTATTCCAATATGCATACTAGAGGATATATAAACATATCATTCCTTACTCTGAAAGGTATTTTCCTTGGCCAACAGAATTTTCTTAACCTTCTTCAAGGGAACAGATTTTCAGATATTTAAAATGGCAAACTGTCTTATGAATGATGCTGAATGTCAAAGGTTACTTTTCATTGCAAAGCCTTCTCTCACTGGTTTTAGCAGAATGGAGCTAAGACTATTTTTATTTTGCAATAATCTATCTGGATAAGAACACAGGACATGAATAAATACAGGATTTCAAGCTCCCTCCACTTCCAGTGCAAAATAACATAGGTATTGAGAACAGTTAGATCACAAGCAAAGGAATAATGGAAGCAAAAATATTTAAACTTTCATATAGGTTTTATGATCAAAGACAAAATCCAGAATGGTATAGAAGAAGGGAAAAATGAGATGATCTTCATTAGGACCCTGGAAGCTGTATTGTGCTTTGTTTTATAAAGCACATCTGAGTATTCTTTACCCTTAAAATTACACCCATTTATGTAAGTATTATTATTTCACAGACAGTGAATCAAAGTACCAGAAAGTGAATTATTCGTGTGGTTTTGGACTTGTGGCTGAGTTGGCCACAAAATCAAATTTCCGGCGTTTCAGGCTACAACTCTGAGCAAGCGACTCTCTCCTACTTCACTGATTTCAACCTAAGCATTAGGTTGAATGAGAATTACATAGCTGAGAATTACCATGAGAGCAAAAATTGCGAGCAAGAATTAACTGAGATGCATGAGTCAACTTAGGAAAGCTTAAGACAACTACAGCTGCACTTGTTTACGCAAAGCTAATTTCACCCCTAAGACTGAGCTTCTTATTAAATCACTATGTACGAAAAACGACACACATTTTATAGATTCCATTAAACTAGTTACGTTTCAGTAAAGCACTAGTTCATCTCTCTGGGAAAGCTTTCTTGGTGCTTTTCCTGCTAAGCGTGAAACAGCTGAAACATCAAGCTCAGCTATGAAACCTCTCTGAGGAGAAGGGCAGTGAAAGCAGTGATTCCTCCTGGGGACACCCGCCGATCCAGCAATGGACGGGAAGGAGCTCTTCTGAGCAGAGACAGAAATCCTCAAAGCAAAGACCAAGTTCATTTAGCCTGTATACCACCATTCTGGTATGAAAATTACCTACCTACCTGTGTAAGAGATATGCTTAGGGATTTGCTCAGGTGATACACCTCAGAGAATACTATGCCACAATAAAAACTGGTAGCATCATTTCAGCAAGCATCTGCAATCCTAGAGGGGGTAATGGTCACTTCCAGTTTTGTCAGCATTAATCTATATACAGACCACATCAGTGACCTTAAAAACTGTTATACACAAGGTAGCGTGCCAGATCGTATCTCTGCTAATGCCAGAGAACAAGGGTTTTGCAGGCCTCTTTGGAAAACCAGAATCTTCTCTGTGTTGCCAAACCCTAAGGAATATTCAATTGAGCTTTAAAAGGGCATTCACTAACTGTAACTGGTATGATTTGGTCGGAATTCAGGGATAGCTTGACGCAATTTGAGCAGACAGGATTAAAAGGATGGGAATACACCAACAGAGTATTGACTTTGCAAAGTCAAGCCGTAAAGCCTGAAATCGCTTCCACTTAGCAGATGCTGTGTACCAAAAGACCTAAAATCCAGTACAAGAAAACCTGACTGCTGATCCATAGAGTTCATCATAAACTTAAAGGCAGCAGCAAACAAATCCTGCCTGAGAACACCTCTACAGAACTCCATCAAGGTGTCAGATGTCTGCTGTATTCTCAGTTCCCTCTTCAGTGTAGGAGATAAATAAAAAAGATTGCTGGACTCTATGGCATCTTTACAGAGTGCTTTAAGTACTCGGGTTTGAAAGGAAGATTTTGACTGTCAAAATTTCTTTACATATATTCTCTACACATATTTGAAGGGCACGAGGCTGGAAAATCTACAGCCATTCTTGTAGATTAAGATGACAACTGAATCCAGCTAATGATGAGTACTTTCATTTAATGGGTGCCACAGCTCACAACAGTGGCTGCATTTGGAATTGGTGCAGGAAGGGTTAAATCAGTCGTCACTTGGTGAAATTCTGACATTGACTTTTATGTAGATACTTGGCTACGAAAAACAATGAAATACTGTGGTGGCATTCATTGACCTTTCATCCACACCTAATACTGTCTGACAGAAAGACTGTTAACTCAGTCTGTTAATTGCCACTCTGCTCTCACTCTGATCAACTAAATCATCTGTGATATTAAAAACAAAAACTCCCTCTATACCTACATTGGCAATAAGTCTCATGAAAACATTCGCTGTTGGATAAGTTTTGAGCTTGCACCAACCTTCTACAGCTGTGATAAATCACTGTTACCATGGTTTGTGTGATGGCAAATTTATCTTAAATGTAGATGAAATCACATTTGCAGTTATGGCTTGTACTCCAAAATGAGATGGTTACTCTTGTGAACCTTTTAAAGACTATTTCTAAAGCTGACTTCAGAACTTTAAGGACCTACTGCTAGCACTGGAGCCTGAAATCAGATACCTTCACAGCTATAGCATCTGTTCGAGTTCAACTGTCAAGAAAGAGGGGAGGGGGGAATAATAATAATAAAATAGCAAAATTAATGCATAACAACTTCCTGAAATACCTTGGAGTTGAATTGAATAAAAGAGTCAAACACCAGTCTCATTGGAGAATGTCAACAAAATATAAAGACCATTCAGAATGCAGTTAACGCTACCTGACCGAGCAATACAAGTATCTTCAAGATTTTATAGATTTCATCACAAACGCTGATTCTGTCTATAACAGATTAGTGCTTTTCAAAATGCCAAACTTGGAAAGAGTTATTTTTTCTTCAATTTATCTCTATATTACATATTTATAAAGCTAGTGACATCATTAAATAGCAAGCAATACAAGTTATAATATTCCCTTGCGTGTGACTATAAAGCAACAATGGTAGGGCTGTTCTGTACATTGTACTTTGCTATTTGCCATTTTGTTTAAGACATTGCTTTTATCTTAGATATTATTTCTGCTTTTGTATCTTTACAGACTGAAAAGAATCATTTTAAAAGAGATTTAAAAACTACAACAGGCTCATACCTGAGCCTGCCACTTTCAATCATGTTAAATTATACTGATTTAATACTTGAGTCTGCCACTCTTACTCATATTGAGTATCACCAACTAGATATGTAAATCGAGAAGGTCAGTTTATGAATCTCTTTTTCACATTTCTAGGCAATCGGTCACCAAAAAAAACTCTTTGGACAGAGCTAGAATATTCTCAGAGAGAACCCATTTTACCAATGCAGAGTATCAACGTATGTGCTTTAGAAACCATCTACAGAATAAGCTCTTGCCTCCCTCAGCTCAGCACCTGAGGAATTCTCTCACCACCTACAGTAAAATGTGGAAGAGAGGCCCTGGTCTACAGACAACAGCCAGAAGAGGGCAAGGGGAGAAGACCCAGGACAGAGGCGACCGAGACAAATAGTTAGCTGGATCAGATTGAAATTATAAAAGTGAATTCACTTTTTATCACTTTCTCACACTTTTTAGATTTCAGTATTCTCTTCAGAAAGGCCCGAGAGATAGACTTGCTTGTCCCAGCAAGTTTCACCATATTCACCATACCCAAATGAAGAACAGATTTAGTAATGTAACGAGAGGTACCCCACTTTAACTACTTGATCACCCTTCTTCTAAAGCATCCCTGGTTGTAATTTTATCCAAATGATATACCAGAACTATAAAAAGCTCCTTGGCCTACAATCTGGATCATCTCACTCCCATCTGTAAATCATCAGCTAACCACTGAATAGTCAGCAGTTACACATTTTAGGTAGCAATTTATTACATAATTTTTTTAAAAATACGTACAAAATTATTGTGGGCTTTAAGAGGCATGCAAGAATAAGATTAACAGATTTCTTATTTAGCTTGAATATAACTTAAATGACATCATCTGTATCAACAAGCTTATACAGTACATGTGATATTATTTCATTTTTATTTCCTTAAGCTTGCAACAAGATTTTATAAGCTGTATTAGCTCAAGGCATATAACATTCATAAGACAAGTACAATTTCTAGCTGCATAGTTTATATTGCATAATTTTGTAGCTGCACAGTTTCAGAAAGAATGAGCAGCAAAAATCAACTACAAACCACCACTAGCCTCATTCATTCCCAAATGAATTATCACTTAAAGAAGTGAAAATTCCAATATCTTACTTTCTAATATGCAGCATAACTTTAAAAAAATACACTAAGTTTGCTTTCCAACTGGAGTCGGTACTTTACAACATTCACTCTGTTCCCCGGAGAAGGCTATTGAGCTCCTAATAGTTCCATAAGCTCAAAATAAAAGTGGAGCTCTTGGCCATACTGCTTTGGAATGTTAAGTCTGTAAACTAGGCAAAGTATTTTATATGCTTAGGGGTGGTTTTGATTCTATAATAAAAGGAATTTAAATTCCTAAATCCTACGGTGTTATTATGAACCTTCAAGACAGTTTTCTAAATTTCAACAATGTGCCTTTATCTTCAAATTCTTTCAGCTTTCCTACTATGTTTAAAGAGAAGAACTTTCATAAGGCTGATTAAAATTTTCCTAAGCTATATAGTTTCATAAATATGTTTTCATGAAGAAAGAAGAGTTCTTGAACTTGAGATGGGCACCTTTTGAATCTAGAAATTCAATTTCCTTAGAGAATATCTGAAAGCCACATTAGAGGAAGCTATGGTTCCTGATTTAAGGGAAGTGGAGGGAAGGAAAAAGTAAAATAACAATGTGCAGCTGACCTGAACCTGCCAAAAAATCAAAATAAATATTACCCTGCATATATTGTCCTGAGCACATGTTATATTAAAACGGCAGCTGACATGCACCAATAAATAAAAAGGGTATGAACTTTGTTTAGTATGTCAACACTGAGCAAATTATCAAAACAAAAACAGCAGCGTAAGCTAACTACTTTTATCAGCATTCAGGAGGGTTTTCTTACATTTTCCTAACATTTAAAATGAATTTCTGATTGCTTTTGGTAGTAAACAACACACAAATATAGGAATTATCTTGCTGATCGATATATTTTATTGTACATTGACAACCCTGTTTCTGACCATGTGAAGTACTGCACACTTCAAAGGAATGACAAAAACCCCACGTTGTTTAAAGTCTGTCCTCAATAAGCTTAAGCTTATTACTCCATAACATCAATTAATGTATGCCTGCAGCCCTTTTAATCTACTCCAATGTAAACAGATTTTCGCATTGTACATTTTCTTTTCCAAATTTCCTTTTAAAGCATTACATTACCTGCTTTGACAGTTTCACTTCCTGTATTTAGATATAGTTTATATAAGTATTAGTTGGTTTTATGAATTTTGTTTTTCATATCAACTAAATTTACTGCTTAATTTAGGTATTTCTATTTCAATCAAAGAACTTTGTCTCAGACTATTTAACTTGGTTTTATTTTTTTATACTGCAGTGGTAAACCTTTTTGAAAATAATGCCGGTTTCATGAGTAATATTTGTATACTTAAATTTTACTTCCTTCACTTCACCTCCTCTCCAATTTCATTAAAAGCTCCCTCTTAAGTTTATATAATGTGGTCATTATATCCTGTCAACGTGTTTGTTTGCTCTTTATGCTCTTCTCTTAGTGGGGATTACATCTCTAACCACCCTCTGAATTTCAGAGTATTGAGTTTTTCCAGTTTCATTTGTGTCAAAAAGAGGTATGAGGGGCTAAAAGTAGACTTTATACAGTCCAAGTATAAAAATTTATCAGATGAGGTTTTTTGTTAGAACTCAAAAATATTATCGCACCACAGAAAAGGAAAAATGGAAGCTTTGTCTTTTCTAGTTAACTGATTCAGCAAAATTATTTAAATGGGACCTGTTACTGTTTTTAAAAAGAGAAACATAGTTATATTCCAAAATTTGTATATAAAAAAAGTTAAAGTAAAAATTGGGGTGTTTAATCCAAGAGTCCCTAACAGGCAAATAGCGAAATTTTTCATGAGCACTTAGTAGATAGAAGTGCAAAATGTGAACAGTTTGAAAATACCAAGTGTGGACCAAATCCTGCCAATCCTTATGCCTGCCAAGAATAACATTTGGCCCTACCTCTTCTCTCCTGGGAAATCAAAAAACACTTTTACTTTTTCTGGGTTCAATGTATAAGCATCTAATAAAAGTACCAAAATAATATATGACATATTATAATGACTTGTGTTTTAAGAAACAGCCCTGCCACTAAAGTATTTTAAAATACATCCTTCATTTAATTCTCTTCTCTCCTAACATAGGCAGTCAAAATCCATGTTCTTACAACTATATCATAATAAAATTCAAGATAATTTTGATATATCAGCATCCAAGAGGTTTCTTATTTCTTTATACCTGAAATTTTTCTTTGAAGGTTAATTCGTCGGAACTGTTGGCTTCCTTCTGGAAACAATTTTTTCTGGTCTTCAGACTTTCAAAATATTATTACTGTAATTAACATGTATTTGAAGACTTGATATTCCTGCATTGCCTTCAAAGTCTACTGAATACCTTGTACTAATCAACCTATTCATGGGATAAAATGACTAAGGCAATCTCAGAACCATGTTGATC
Source organism: Calonectris borealis (assembly GCF_964195595.1). NCBI lineage: Eukaryota > Metazoa > Chordata > Aves > Procellariiformes > Procellariidae > Calonectris > Calonectris borealis. The sequence continues at coordinate 27,700,439 of NC_134318.1, forward strand.
CAATATAGCAATCCAGCAGCTATCATATATAAATCCACCCAAAAAAGGTATGATTTTGTCCTTCAGTAAGAACTGGTGAACTGAAGCAGTACTTAAAAATCCTTGACAACTTTAGCAGATTTGCCTCCCTTTCTACTTCTCAGATTATTTATGAAATCCAGCACATCTTCATGGTACTTTATAAATAAACAATAATAATGACTTTTCATGCAGAAACAGTTGAATCATCATAGCATATTTGTTCACATCCATCACATTCTTATCCTTAACTGACATTGAGGACTGCACCTGTTATTTTTAATACATAACTGACCATCTGAAGACATCACTGTCGCTCCCCTTACGCTTATTTTCTCATCAGAACCTCTGTCTCCAGATTAACACTTCGATGCAGACACTGGCCACACAGAAGGAAGCTACTTTTTCCAGTTTGGATTCACTCAGTCAGGAATGGGCTTCAAAGCTGATCAAGGAGGACCCAAAACCTTACTGAAATGGGATGTGATCCCAGCTTCTTCAGAAGATGAGAACAACTGGCCAGCAAACACATGAACTGGATAAGAACTTTCCGAAAGGCAAAACAGTGAACAAGTATTTTTCTTAAGTGTGTTACACATATTCTAATGTACAATTACTAAGTTCTCCTGTGGTTGGCAGGTTTACTTTTAGACTTACTTTGCTGTAGGTAGTAGGCCAGACTTATACTGTCTGGTGCCAGCTACAGTTAAAAGACCATCTAGAAGTGTTAGATAAGTTTTGACTAAAACCACTCCAGCAGAAAAGGAGACAAAATGGGGAAAAAATAATAATAATTTTAAAAAAAAAATTACTTTCCTACCATCTTCTATGAAATACAATTCATTTAGAAACAGAGAACTATATCAGCTCCCCTTCCCAGCTAATGAAACTTTGCAGCTTGTAACAACTTGAAAATGAATGTATTTATTTAAAGATTATCTATTTAGAACGTGCAACCCTAAAGGTAAAGGCCCTGCTTCAAAGGTGCCCTGCAGAGCTGGTTGAGAGGCAACAGTGACTTTTGAAACTCAAGTCTGAGACCCTGTTGATGGCTTAAACAAACTAGGAAAAACCTAATCCCCTGAATTCTGACCTGGAGTAGTGCAAAACTTGAATTCACTGATGACATAATGCTACTTACAATAATTTCTTTTCTTCAATAGAAGGATGTTTAACCTGTATGTGTCAGTTCAAATACTCCATATATCTTGTATCTGATATAACATGATGTTAAAATCAACATTGACTGTAGTAAATCCAGCTAATATGAATGAATCTGTCCTAAGAATCCATTAAGTGTCAAAGTCAGAAGGTTGTCAGAGGTCTTAACTAACAGCTGTGATTAACCTCTTTCTTGTTTTGCTCTTCCAGGCTTTGTCCTTTTTACCCACCCAGCCTTTTAATTTATGTCCTGGTCATCAGCTGAAGTAATAGGAAATCATAATATTGCAAGACACAAAGAATTTTGAAAATAGAACTAGTTCCTTCCCTTTTCAAATACCTTAATCATTTCAAAATACACTATCCATAATACTGGCAAACAAAGATAAGTTAGCAGATTTTTATTTAAACATTTCTGAACGCTTTTCAATGCCACTATTTCATATTATATTCAATAAAACTTTCAGTGAACATTTCAGAACTGATCCTAGTAAATATCCAAAATCATTTCATCCCAGGCGCTTGCAAGGTATATGATTAGTTCACTTCCAGGAGCTCAGTCATGTCATAGTGTAAGCCAGAGATGCACAAAAATACTACACAAGCTATCAAGAACACTGAGGAATTTTGTGTACAGAAATAATATAGAATCCCTCTGAATTTATGAACTAATATATAAAACTATGTCAAGTGATTTTCAAGTACGTGTGACAGGGCTGTGAGTTGGCCAGAGCTTTGAAGATCTGTCTAGTCCATTTGGTCCCTGAAGAGAACTCAAGGTATTTTTGCTATGGAAGACAGAATATAAATAAGGAGGAGTTTAATCTAGACCTCCCCCTGGTCATTGTTTCCATACAGTTAGTTGGGGAATTTGGCTTGGGTTGTTTTTTTTTTTCTGTTTGTTTGTTTGAGAATTGGTTTTTGGAAATTCATTGCATTTGGCTTGTATCAAAATCTGCACCGTCCCTTTCAGCAACCACCACAGTGTCCCCATGCTGGTGTCCTGTTGAGTTCAGGACATGAGCGTGCTTTGAAGGGAATCCTGCTTGTCCCCACTTTGGTTTGCAGCACAAAACAGCCTCTGAGCGCACTGACGGGATTTCTTGTGGGTTCAAGCTCTGCTCCAGGAATGCACCTAATGCCTTTCAGAAGGAGAGGAGCATTCAGTCTGTGAGACCAGACTAGACCTAGTCTGAAATTAAATACAAACACACACTTCCGCTCATCCCCAAAGTATGTATAATGGAGTTCTACAGCAGCATTTAATACTCCACAGTAACAACTGAAACCTCTCTAGGATGGACATCCAGTCCTCAGCAGCAGCTCCTTCACCCCACGGATCCACAGCACTGCCTGTGTTGGAGCCCTGCACAAACGTCCTGGGCTGCCAGGCACCTGTTCACTGTCACCCCTCCGCCCGGCTGCCAGGTATCTGGAAATTCCAGGCAAACAGCCAGTTTTATCTCAGACAAAATTTCCAGACAGATTAAGGCACTGTACCTTCTCACCCTCAAGCATCATCACAGCAGCTTTTATATTTTACATAGTGATGAGGGAAAGGAAATACTTCCTTCTGGTCACCACCACCCCCATCCCAGAGCGTGTCAGGTGAAAGTACAGGCAAAAGCACAGCAGATGCTCAATTAATTTACTTATACATTACTGAGCTTCCATGCTTGGCAGGAACTTCTTGGAAACACTGAAAACCCATGACAAATGACCTCCCCTAAACCCATCCCTCTCACACCTCTGCCATGAGCATTACAGACCATTCATTCGGTCAGGCCTGGGAAAGAAATGCAGTGATGCTTTTGTTTATCATCAGGAGCTATTGCCATTTTATCACATTATCCATGACTTTTTATGCATAAAAAGAATAAATTGTTTGGCCATTTCCCTTACAACATGTGCAAGAAACCCAGCACAATCGTTCTTCTTTGTATTACCATAATGGAAGAAAATGGTAATAATGTGGTAGGAAGATGTGAAAATGCAATAGGACTGAAAGGAAGTGCAGATGAATCATTAAGTCTTCCCTCTGCAACTAAAGAAGTATCCATTATTTACTTGAAGGATGGTATTTCACTACATCGACAATATTCATCTGAATCTGTATGATATTTAGCAGTTTACTTTTTTTCCTACAAGCTATCATCACCACTGCTCCCTCTCATTTTTCTTTTTTTCCTATAATCTCAAAAATAATAATCCTGCAACCTAAATTCATACTTTTTAAATGACAGAATTTAGAGACATAGTATTTGCCTAGAGGACCATCGTTCTGACTCAGTAAGGTGTTTTGTTTTGTGGGGTTTTTTACTGTTCCTAAATATTGAATGTCATTTATGAACAACTTCAACACGTATCTTACCAGCACAAAAATGATAGATTGAGCTATCAAAATACAACATGAACTTTGATTCCACAAATCATTTGTTTCATAGATATAACAAAATCATAGAATGGTTTGGGTTGGAAGGGACCTTGAAGATCATCTAGTTCCAACCCCCCTGCCATGGGCAGGGACACCTTCCACTAGACCAGGTTGCTCAAAGCCCCATCCAACCTGGGATTGTTTCCAGGGATGGGGCATCCACTTCCCTGGGCAACCTGTTCCAGTGCCTCACCACCCTCATAGTGAAGAATTTCTTCCTTATATTTAATCTAAATCTACCCTCTTTCACTTTAAGGCCATTACACCTTGTCCTATCAATACAAGTCCTCTCCAGCTTTCTTGTTGGCCCCCTTCAGGTCCTGGAAGGCTGCTATAAAGTCTCCCTGGAGCCTTCTTTTCTCCAGGCTGAACAACCCCAACTGTCTCAGCCTTTCTTCATAGGAGAGGTGTTCCAGCCCTCTGATCATCTTCGTGTCCCTCCTCTGGACCAGCTCCAATAGGTCCATGTCTTTCTTATGAATGCAGTGCTCCAGGTGGGGTCTCACGAAAGCGGAGTAGAGGGGGAGAATCACCTCCTTCGACCTGCTGGTCATGCTCCTTTTGATGCAGCCCAGGACATGGTTGGCTTTCTGGGCTGCAAGCTCACATTGCTGGGTTGTGCTGAGCTTCTCATCAACCAGCACCCCCAGTCCTTCTCCTCATGGCTGCTCTCAATCCATTCTGTGTCCAGTCTGTATTTGTGCTTGGAATTACCCCAACCTATGTGCAGGACCTTGCACTTGGCCTTGCTGAATTTCATGAGCTTTGCACGGGCACACCTCTCAAGCCTCTCAAGGTCCCTCTGGATGGCATCCCTTCCCTCCAACATGTCAACCACACCACACAGCTTGGTGTTGTCAGCAAACTTGTTGAGGGTGCACCCAATCCCACTATCCATGTCGCCGACAAAGATGTTAAACAGTGTCGGTCCCAATACCGACCCCTGAGGAACGCCACTCACCACTGGTCCCCACTTGGACATGGAGCCGTTGACCACAACTCTTTGAGTGTGACCATCCAGTCAATTCCTTATCCACCGAGTGGTCCATTCGTCAAATCCATGTCTCTCCGATTTAGAGACAAGGACGTTGTGCGGGACAGTGTCAAATGCTTTGCACAAACCCAGGTAGATGATGTCAGTCATCACTTGTTTTCACTGACAAATTTTCACTTGTTTTCAACTACACACAACAAATATTACAGATAAAAACAGCATAAATTTAGCTTTAGACCAGACTACAGATTCTGGTAAACGCTAAAATTGAGTCAACTTGCACATTGTCTAGGGTACTCAAACCAGAGAAAAAATACTATAATATTGCATTTTTGTCACAGACTACAAAAAACATTTCTTATGGGTAACTTAAAATTTGTATTTTGAGTATCTTCAAAAATAGCAAAGCAATGAACATTATTTTAAAAAATGGATCTTGACTTTGAATACTGGACGAATTACATAGAGCTGATGTCTCACTATAGAAAATGGGAATTAATCTTTCTCACACACATGATTAAAATGAATCAAGTACTCACGCTATCATCCTGCACTAAAGGATCTATTGATGTATTTCTGTCAGACTGATACAAGGAAGTTTCCCCTTTCTATATTCATTAAAGTGAAGTAAGTTTTTATTCACCTTGAAAGAACTGTTCTTGACATGAATCCCAAAACCTGCAGTTATCACTCTCACCAGGCTCACCATTTAAATGCCTAAATAAAATATTGTACAATTGATGTGTCCTGGGAAGAATTAAATTCAGAAAAAGCTTGTTTTAAGTCATTCTATATCTTTTTATTTTATTAGAAATCCCCAGAGCATAAATTTTGCTACTCACGTGCCAGCTCCTATTGTCAGTTTGTATTTTGTCAGCTTGGTTGTTGTCAAGATTTATTGACAATAACATTTGGGTATATACTCCATCAAAATGCTGTATAAATACATATAGGATTAAATAAGACTAACAATCTTTGATCATACATGCTGTACCATAAAACTATCACATACAGACCTCATTAATGGTGCCGTTAAACTGATGCGACTTAGAAAGGCTTTTTCTGTGAAAATGCTACCTTTGCAGAAATGGGCAGCAATCATTTTTACCAACACCAGAGTATCAGGACAGCATCTGGAGACACTATAGACTAAGTGAAGAGCTCTGAACAGAGCAAGGGAACAGCAGCTGCCTTTAATGCCTGCAGCATGGATGCCATAAAAACATTTCAAGATCCTGCTACCGAATTCTGGCAAAGGATTTGCTGTTGAATACTTTTATAATAGTTTGCACATTGTCTAGGAAAGCCAGTCATGCAGTTTTAAGTTACCAAGGAGGAAAAAGCTTGCTGGTTTTAAGTGTTTCAAGTGTTTTGGATTTTTTTTAATTTTTTTTTTTAAGCATAACCCCTCCCCCCCCAGCAGCTATGCATCATATCCTAATTTAATTCCAAATGATAAGTGGTGATGTTTTACATAGCAGAAAGCTGAAAACTAGCTGCCTTGTGAAACCCCCTCCAAATATGTTTACTTTACAAATTGAAGCAACAGTATTTTAACTGCCTAGAAAGCATTTGTGATTAAAGAATTGTCAGCATGAAGATTTCTCCTTTCCCATAATACCTTGGATTACTCATTTGGGTTTAGAATTTTGGTATAATATAATGTATATACTTATACCTGTTACACAAGAGATTATCCATCAATAATATAAAAATAATCCTAGATTACATAAGAATTTACCAGTGAATCCTCAGGGTGATTAATATGTTTTTTCAAACAGTTGTCATTTCAGTAAGTAAAACATACTAATTTCACACACACAAGCTGTAGTTCCAGATTCTCCAACTAGCTGTAAACTTGATTGAAAACGATGTGAAAAGAGCAGACATCTAACTTGTTTAGACTATCTTTATAAATTATAACATATTACTTTCATTATTGTATAAATCATTAAAAAAAATACTAAGAAAGACCAAGAGGAAATCTTTTTAATATGGTTAAAAGGTCACACTTCCTAGTACAGGAAAGAAACAGTGCCAAATTACAGAAATCACTTTTTTTTTTATATATATTTAAAATACAGGGTACAGGGAAAGACTTTAAAAACAGTAGCTACTGATGCATTAAACTTAATGAGTAACTTAAAGATCAAAGGATGGTAACATTCAAATCACAAAGCTCTTCATTACTTTCATCTCTGCAATAAAGCTGCTATACACTGACTTAGAGCTATACGGGTTTTTAGTAGCATCCCTTTTACCAACACCCACCACCCAATAAAAGTCCTACTGGCAGCAACAGACAGGGAAAACAGAAATACAGTTCATTAAAGAAGCATGCAGACACAGTCTGATTACTTTTAAACTGCAACTTCTTATGCTAATAGCTTTTTTGTTGTCAATATTTTGTAGGTAAAGTGGTGAGGATTAAATTTGACAGAGAAATTGAATTAGTTGGGTAACATCAAATAATAAACAAATACCATTAAAATCACTGGGTTCAACATCTCAAGAGTTAAATTAGAGTCAGAGTATTTGGCAGAATTCAAAGCAGAAGAACTACTCACAGATGAAGTACACCTGGTGAACACGTTTGCCAGTCTCAAGCCAAAAGACACTTGGAACTATCCAGTGGTCAGTATTTCCAAATACACAGTGTACTACTGTACAGTCACCAAAATTATTTTGATAGTACCATGATTCTACTTCTCCATTAAAAAAATGAGTCACATTTTTACAAGTATTATACTAGATTGGCAGCTTTTCCCATACAGAAAGAAACATTGCATAGATTCTCTTGATATTTCTATGTCCATACCCAAAAACACTTAAAATATGGTTTTGGTAGTATTCATGTAAGTATGTGTGAATACATACTAGAAGTAGATTTTCACCAGTTCACTTATTTTAATGCCCAGAAGAGACCAATGTGATCATGTCACATAATGCAAAGAACCTCTCCCAGTAAAAGCCACATCAAGCCACTAACTTCTTGTTGAGCTTTTACAATATTCAGTCTTAATTTAAGGAGGAGTGAAGTATCCATTATAGTTCTTATGTCTTCCATATTACTCTCACTTAGCTTTCCACTGACATTCTTATTCTGAATGCATTTGGTTTCAGCTGTCAATGACTGTACCTCATTATTTTCCAAATTAAATTATCTTTGATATCAGACATCTTTTTTTCTGTGTACACTCCTATGGGACATGATCAAATAACCTCTTAACCTCAAAAAAGTGAAAGAGATTTATGAGAACATATTTAAGGATACAGCATATATTTTCTAGTTCTTAAATCATCCTTGAAATTTTAAAATATAACATCTTTTTCTAGTCATCTTTTTCTCAGTAGCAGCACACAAAAGTAATACTTACTCCTTAATTCTGCTTTTTATTCCTTGCTTTTGAATCCGAGACAATATTATCAGTGCATTTTTAGTAATATCACACCAGGAACAGATGTTTAACTCATTATGCACCATTATAATTAACTGCTTTTCAGTGACACAATTTTGGAAATGTTTTCTGGAACGTGCAAGTGCGAACTACTTTCTTTGTTCTGGATATATGACAACGTTCTTGGCCATGTTAAAATGAATGTTGATCTATTGAGTCCAGCTCGCCAAGTTACTCTACAGAGCTGCCCCAGGCTGTAATCATTCCTCCCGACTCTGTCTTCTGAGAACTTTATATTTTCCATCTGGATCATGAATAAATATACTGAACAGCAACAAGTCATCATGAACAGGAGTCTATTTAGCTCACTGTCCTGTCTTTGACAGTGGTTAAGAGAAGATACATGAATATAAAAACTACAGCAAGAAGCTCTGCAGCTAGCCTAGTTTTTATTTCTTATGAAACTCCAATCCAATAATTTGTTGCCTCCTCAGTCCTACACTATGGAAAACAGTGAATAAACTTCTCTATTCGCTTTTAACATACCATAGAGGTTTTCAGGATAAAACTCCCTCAGCTATTCATCATTTCTCACACACAAGTGTTTCCATAACTCTGCACATTTCTGTGCCCTTTCTTGTCCATTTATGCTGTTTTTGACATGGAAGAACCAGAACTGTACAGTGTCCAAGATGCAGATGTGGGCTTACACAGTGGGAACAAGATGTTTCGTTCTGTTACAGTCTTGACTACTGCTGGGCTGTCATTTTCACAGGGTGTATCGTACCTCCAGAGCATCACTCCTGCAGGTAACAAGTTTCTAGTTCAGAGTCAATCAATGCATAAGTAAAGTTAAGCTGTTCCACACACCTTTTTTCACTTAGCATTTATCAATACTGAATTTTATCTTGATTTTATAGGAATCATCATCTTAATCACAGAAACTCACAGAAAATCACAGAGAAGTAGAGGAGGAAAAGACTAGGACAGCTAATGAAGTATTCATAAGGTCAAGACATCAACTCATATTCTCACCCTTGCCCCCATTCATTATTCTTTTAAGCACTAGCAAACTAACCTTAATAAAACATTATTTGTTCAGTGATCAATGTTTTTTTCTGCAGAATAACTTCTATTACAATACAGTGCAAAACCAGACAAAAAATGCTATTTGAAGCTAACACCTGCAAACTCAAACCAAGCAGCCATTTCCCTATACCCACATCCTCATTCAGGGCTGGGGCACCCATCAGCATCCTCTGCGGCTGCAGGACAGCCCTCGACTCTGACTCGCTGCCAGCAATGGACACATTTCTCCCGACATGTAGAAAGTGCTTGGCAGAGCAGATCTGTCTCTGATGACTGGGCAGGATCTCCTCTGCAAGGTCTGTAAATCTTCAAACCATGCAGACAGATCAATAGAGGGAAGAAGTGATCTGAATTTTAAGCATTTTGCCCTACTGTAAGAAGTACCAATCCAGTTGATAGGGTGTAAGTATCTTACAAGTCTGTCTCTAATCATCTCCTCTTTCAGGGTCAATCTGGCAGACATTAGGCAGCCTGAACAGTCAACAGTGGCAAAGGCTTTCCTACTAAAGGCTCAAGGAGAGGACTTTCCTGCTGGTCAGTTCCTGGAAGGTGGCTCCCATAATTTACAGGTTAAAAAACAAAACCAAAACATACCCCCAAAAAACACATTAAAAAGAAACTGTCAGCAGTATGGCAAGAAATCAGGAATATGGTGCAGAACAAAGTAACAAATAAAAGGAGAAAGCATAGCAGCCTGCCCTAAACCCAGAGTCAGGGATGAAACACAGGTTTTGTGGTCAGCCTACACAAAACAAGAGATGTTCAGAGAGCATCAGCCTCATGCATGTCCCGCAGAGATAATGTGGAAAGACTATCTTGAGGAGGGACCATTACAAAAAGACGACTTCTAGATCAGCTAAAAATAGTAATCTGGTTTAAAATAACATTGTCAATACTTTTACCTTTGTTTCCCCCCAGTCAAAAAAATCAAGCTCAAAATGCGAATTTTTCCACTTCTAGTTTCTTTTACCCATTTCCTTCCAGTCTCAGATGAATAGATTGGTGACCTATACTCAATAAGTAACAAAATCTACTAAACTATTATTAGCATGTTTTAAGGCTTACAGCTGTGAACTAAAAAATACACAGAAAGACAAAACTGAACCTTAACTCAAGCAAAGTGGCTATCAACAGCAGAGCCATGCTGCAGTCTTTCTGAACAAATATATTGCCAGCATCAATACCAATCAAAATTATTTTTAACAGATAAAAAAAAAAAAAAAAAAGAAGGACCAGCACTCTGTACCTTTTAAAGCCATTTACCTCCTCCAAAACCTTTTTTCACTGGCCTGCTATTATTGCAATTTAATAGTTTTTTCTCTCAGTCAGACCTTCTCCCTCTCTCCTTTCCACAGAGCCAACAACTAAACAAAGCACAAAATATTGGCCTCAACACACAAGGAAAATTGAAGATGCACTTATTGTTCAGGAATACAGAGGGAAGCAGGAAAATCTATCAATCTGCCATGAGAAAACTAGGCCAACCAATGAGAAAGCTGACTTCAAGCTTTTATTCATTTTTCATTAATCCAAAATGTTAAAAGCAGGAATAGAGCTTCCCTTTTTTTTATCTAGAAGACCAATGCATTTCCCCATGGATTGAGTTAAATGTAATGATTTTGGTTATAAAAAAAGTTTTATCACTGCTCTCTTTTCATAAAGTTAAACACAATGTTGATTACATACAAGAAAGCATACTATTAATAGTATAAATTAATTTTACTTCTCGAAATTTCATCATCCCCTTGCCTTTCAGCTTACTGACAGTGACTAATGATAACAAGAGAAAAGCCGAGAGACAGGTTCCCCATTGAAGACAGAACCTGGTCCATTTTCCTGAGTTTGATAACCACGTCAGCCCTGGCTCAAACAAATTAGGAAGAGTTTTGAACTCTTGAAATTGAGAAATAAACAAAAGGAGGACGTTCCTTGCCAGCATGCAGTTGAGCTATGGTACTTCTTGCCACGGCATTCTCCAAATGCAGGGAGCTGGCATGGGGTCGGGGGGGGAGGGGACTGAGCTGTGGAAAAACAATCCATTTTGGTAAATTAAATACACAGGAACTACAACTCTGAGTTGGGATGAAGACTAGAAGATCCTTGCAGGAAATATCACACTGCTACTCTACCGTAGGCACCTGCTTTCAAACACTTTTGAACTGGAGACACGGTACTGGGCTACATCATGGCTGCTTGTTCTGGTCCAGGACAGCCACTCGTATTTTTATTGATGGTCCAGACTGCAGAAAATGAAAAGCTGTGTAACCATAAACATTTTTAAAGTCCATGTATCATATTTTTACGATTCCAAAACAATATTAGTAACTGAAAACTCATACAAAACAGCAAAGCAGCAAGTAAAAACAGACGGGAAACCCGGCTGCCCCAGTTCTTCAGCCTAGAGCTTCTTCTGAAGCTTTATTAGCTATTCCAATTTCAAAAAAAGAAACACCAGCCAATCAAAAAGGCTTACAGAGTAACTAATCATATGGAACCACTGGCTCAACATATAATTCAATACCACCGTTTTGACAGCTACTTTCAGAGGAAAAAAAAAGAAACCAAAACCAGCTTGACTTCAGTGCTATTTAATAAATGATTACTTGAGGGATTTTATTTGTTTAAAACAATCACTCTGCCTCAGCTAAAGCAGTTCTCTGGAAAGCTAACATTAAAAAATTATTTGCTCTAATCTATTCCAAACTGGGGCTTGGCATCTAATCCCTCTTCATTACCAAATAGCTTGGTAACCGAGTATTCCATTTGCAAAGTAGTCATAATAACAATACCAAATAGTTGACCTGAGTTCTTCAAAAGTACCAGAAAATAAAAACTTAAGCAGCATTTAATTACAGGGAGATTCAAGCAACCAACTCCATTAGTCTTATTAACAATACATGAAAAAATATGGAGGATATTTTCATTTAAAATCATTTCGTCCAATTAGCAATACTGTTGTATTATTTAGTCAAAAAAGATGTCATCTTAGTCAGCAATTTACTGTTTAACTGTGTAAAATTGTTATGAAGACCATTTTATGGACCAATTTGCTAACGGAGTAGTTATTAAATATAAGCACAAATTAATTAATGAGAATTGTTTGATAAAGAGTAGTTTATTAGAAACAGTTTATAATGATAATCAATAAGAATGAAGTACTTTAAAGCGGTAACTTCATTTGCTCTAAATGCAGAAGATTGGAATTTATTATTTACACTTATTTAGCTCTTACGGTTATTTTTTGCTTCATCAATCTATATTGTTGACTCTTTACATTGTTATTTATTACACGTAATTGCGCAGAAAGTAGAGAGAATTGTGAATAGTACAACAATAAATTACCATTAATGTGGGGATTTTTCCAAATTTTAAGTATTAGGAATTTCATTATTCATCCTTTTATTATGGAAATAAAGGGAAAGACAAAGAAAAGTGTTAGAAAAATTACTTTCCCTTTTTCTGCAGATCTCATTGTTTCTTTTTCTGTTTAAACTAAAGACTTTAGCGCTAGAATATCTGCTATAGCTCCATGAGGACTAGCAAGTATATAAATATGCCAGGTAAGTCTTTATTTAACCTGAACAGCAGTTGGCATTCATTTAATATACATATTAAATCATACAAATAGATAAATACAAAACATCTATGATTGACATCATGTCATTTTCTGATGTTCATATCTCAAATGTTGTCCTCCTCTGCTCTTCCTCAGGTATACTTAGGGTCCACAAAACACAGGTCCTAAAATCCTAAGAACTTACTGTGACTCTATCAGCACCGTTGCTAAAGAAAGGAAAGCAAAGCAAAGTATGACTATAAGAAAAAAAACCACCCAACAACCTTAAAGATCGCTTCCTGCTTGCACTGGATGGACTTATATTCTTACTCAAAGTCTCCCAACATTAAAGGAAAAAGGTATGGAACTTCCTTCCACAAGACTCCTATACAATGGAGTATTGATCTGCTCGAGGGTAGGAAGGCTCTGCAGAGGGACCTGGGCAGGCTGGATCGATGGGCTGAGGCCAACTGTATGAGGTTGAACAAGGCCAAGTGCCGGGTCCTGCACTTCGGCCACAACAACCCCATGCAACGCTACAGGCTTGGGGAAGAGTGGCTGGAAAGCTGCCCAGAGGAAAAGGACCTGGGAGTGCTGGTTGACAGCCGGCTGAACATGAGCCGGCAGTGTGCCCAGGTGGCCAAGAAGGCCAACGGCATCCTGGCCTGTATCAGAAATAGAGTGGCCAGCAGGAGCAGGGAGGTGATCGTGCCCCTGTACTCGGCACTGGTGAGGCTGCACCTCGAATACTGTGTTCAGTTTTGGGCCCCTCACTACAGGGAGGACATTGAGGTGTTGGAGCATGTCCAGAGAAAGGCAACGAAGCTGGTGAAGGGCCTGGAGCACAAGTCTTATGAGGAGCGGCTGAGGGAACTGGGACTGTTTAGCCTGGAGAAGAGGAGGCTGAGGGAGACCTCATAGAGCTCTACAACTACCTGAAAGGAGGTTGTAGCGAGGTGGGTGTTGGTCTCTTCTCCCAAGTAACTTGCGATAGGAAAGAGGAAATGGCCTCAAGTTGCGCCAAGGGAGGTTTAAATTGGACATTAGGAGAAATTTCTTTACTGAAAGAGTGGTCAGGCCTTGGAACAGGCTGCCCAGGGAAGTGTTAGAGTCACCATCCCTGGAAGTATTTAAAAGACGTGTAGATGAGGCGCTTAGGGACATGGTGTAGTGGGTATGGTGGTGTTGGGTTGACGGTTGGACTCGATGATCTTAGAGGTCTTTTCCAACCTTTATGATTCTATGATTCTACGATACAACCAAGGGAAAGAGCAGATTAACTTTCTGAGAGCCTATTGTCACCAAACACGGAGGAAAAACTCCCCATAAAGAAAGTAAATACAGATATTATTCTCATATGCACCAGTAGTTTAACAGCTACCTGAACATCTGATGTTGTAACTCCCACAGCTTGACTCCATTTACTGAGCACCATGTAATCCAAATTCCTTTAAACAATCATGATATCATACTTTGAAGAGTTACCTGAAGCATGACAAAATTTTACCATTCTCCCTCTACAGATAATTTCCTTGCTATAGACAAGATGATGTATGACTCCATCAGTGACTCTAGTAATAAATAAGTCTAATGATGAAAATGTTGGTACAATACGATTCAAAAATGTGTGCCCAACACAAAAGCCTTGCAATGATGACATTCATGACCGAGGCAGTAACGTACTGTTTTCTTCCAATGGAAACATGCTTTGTTTTGTGCATTTTGACTGTGTTTCCTTTCCTGCATCTCAATTGTAGTATGGATGGAAAATTGGGGCTTTTGCAAAATTAATATGGATTTGTCAACTGCTATAGCCATAGCGGAGAACAGTTAATTAACTTGATCTAATTTAAGATAGAGCTATATGATAAATTTAAAATGTTATAACACTAGCTATATCACAGGAGAAAGGAATGAAGTCCCTTAAGCTTAGATTTGCCTACATACTGAAAAGTTTAGTTTTCTGGCTCAAGAACTGCAATGAGAATAACAGCACACATTAAGATTTCATCTTTATCACTATAATCATTTGCGTTATACACATTTCGCAGTTTTGGAAGGATGGTTGCAATATTGTTTGAATGTTGTCACAAAGGTAGAGAAAACTGGAAATTAAGATTTTCCTCTTCCCTTCTAAACAATACACAATGCTGGGGATGAAAAACAAATCTGATCATTGTGACTGTTACCTCTGATCATCAGCAACATGTTTGGTGGGCCAATATAAAATTACCGCTTGACTCAACCACATTCAGACTTCTTCTCTACTCCGCTGGCTGCAGTTTTAATGATAAACTCTGTAAGGAGGCAGAGCTAGAGATTCAAACGTTTTTCTTGTTTGTAAGTTGTGTAATAGGAACAACTCCATCTGCCTGGCCCCAATTCCAGGCACCGCTGAACTCCAGGACTTAATTCAGATCTCCCTGAGGACCCCTATCCTCACTCATTTCAGTTCCACTCAGTAAGTTCAGAAGAGAAGGATAAAATGAGTCAAGGATCAAAGGTGATGAGGGAAGACGTAATGGAGGGTTTTAGAAAAACAGAAGGAACTGGAAAGTCATGTAAGACTAAAAAAGTGGTGGAGACCGTGAGCTGAAAGCAGAGGCCGCCACACACAGCAATGAAAGTGCAGAAGCTGGCAGAGAAGTGGAGCACGCCAGAGGACCAAGAGCAGACCTGATGAGGAGGGAGATAGGTTTTCTCCTTTTGCAGAAATGAATTTGCAGTAAAGTGTGCAAGACGTGTAAGCAGTGAACAAAAATAAGATGCAGATGAGAAGAAAAAAAAAATATCAATGTAATAATAATAACAACAACAACAATAATAATAATAATAAAAAGAAAAGTGCAGAATTAAAAGTTCTGGGAATAATGCCAGATGGATCCAAGCACAGGGGATGGCCCATGGAAAACAAAGAGAATTAAGCATTTTTCTTAGCATGCAAAGTTCCCCTGATAGAACACATGTTAATGTGTAAGAATTCAGTTACTTAGGAGTGCTGGTAAATTTGATTTCTCAAAATTGGTAATAACTTCTGTTTTTATTCTCCCTCTCTCTTAAATGCTGGTAGGTTTCCTGTTGCGCCAGGTTGTTAGCACATTCCTTTAGAGGAACCTTTCCTAACATTTCAGCATACTTCCTCTGAAATTTCTATAAAACCTACTGTATTAATAAAGTTGCTCACAAACAGGTTATGCTCTTCTTCCATCCCTCCACTCTCAAAGAAATTGACACCATGCACAGTAATTTGTAATGCAGATATCAAAATAACTGTTGCCAGGGAACTAATTACTAATATATAGTAATGTTAAGTGTTCAATTCTTTTATTAAATCTATGCTTTTTTCCAAATTTTCCAGGCCTGATTTGGTTACTACTAGTTTTAAGCTTATTTTCCATTCTATGATGTAGTTTGTTCTTTTCTCAAGTTACAGTACACATAAAACCTTTACCCTCCCAATTTATACTTTTGTCTATAAAACACACTCGCTGGGACAGTCTATCCCATGACATAAAGAGAAGGGTTCTATGGGGAGACATCATCTTGACTGCTATTAGAAGGAAGAAATCACAGTAATTCTTCAATAAACAAGGAGAATCATAAATGTCCATAATTTGGAATCTGGAGGCCTTGACTTATCAGGTTACTCGAAAACCATAATGATACCTTAATAACGTAGAAAATCCACTAAACTTCATTTTGTGTTATACAAATCTTATAGTATACATGCTGAAAATGCATGCCAGTGCCATTATACCTTCATGAGTTTTGATGAACAGCCATTTCAGAAGACAGCCACTCATCAAAGGAAAGCTTAAAATATAAGTTTAAAAGAATTTGCTTACTTTTGCATAGCTATCAGCAAATCTAAATTCTATACAATCTAGGAATAAATCTCAGTTTTTTGCAAAGATTTATAGGTCTATGAGCATAATACCCATAAACCACTGTGTGCTTACTTTATTGGCAGAACAGTTTATACATTTGACATACTGCTGTTCAGATAAGATTATATCCAACTAAGTACAGAAAAGAGACTGTCAACAAGCCTGTAAGACTATAGTAGAAACTGCAAAAGCAGAGTTTTCATATGACTAACCGTACCTTCAGAGTACTCCCAAATCAGTCCCAGGCATGAAAACACAGTTGGAACTGATTTTAAGAGAAGGGTGAAGAATGGCATGTTGCCACAAAAATAGGAACCAAGCCTGAACTCTGTGTTCCCTGTATTACGTAATTGACAAAGTAGATGGAAAAAAATGTTAGTATTCTAAATAATACAGATTTTTTAGCCCAACTATATTTGGGAAGTCTAGAACTAGACAGCAAACTTATGATTGATCAAAGTTAATCGTAGTTGACTAGAGAAGCACATACCTAACCTTTTCATGTGTTGTACGCTTTTCCTGCTGTGAGGGTTTGGATATTCTATCAGGAAGATGGAAAGGGAGGAAGCTTAGAAATCAATAGGCAGGCAATTTTTCCTCAAAAATCTAAGTCAAATGGCATAAATAGTCGTTCTTGAAAACATACACAAATATTATTAAGTAGCAAAAACCAAGCTGGCACAAAGCTCTGACTCTCAGATGTGCACGAAGGAAATGTGTAAGCTTCACATATATGAATGTATGTTTCCTATTGGCTGTTAGAGCAGAACCTCTGCCTCAGTAAAGATACTCTGCCCTTTACCTTTCAGATTTATGCCAGCTCTGGATTATAAAAACAGGACGAAAGACAGCAGTGAGGAAAGTAGGAATGGATTATCTGGAACGTGGTTGGATCCACAGCTGCAAACTTTGTGATGACAGAGGGTCCCAAATAGGGGGAAACTTCGCACAAGACACAGTGTTACTCTGGTTATTCCTGCCTGGCAAGTTTCTGGGTCTGTGTTAAGGGCAAAGGAATAAATGGGCTTCCAGAGTCACAGGGGTTAATATGACCCTGTTGTTGTACGACAGTGAAATAAGATTTGTGATTTTAAACCTCTCACGATGCAGAAAAAGGAGAATGTATAATATTAAACCTTTAGGGGTTCATTTTAATAACATTCTTTAGACCCTTTCCTTCTGGCTATTCAGACCTGTTTTAAGAAAGTCCTTTCCCCTTCTTCACCTCCCTCGCCACCACTCCATCACTCTCCCCTCTTCACTTCACCTCACATCTTATAATGCTGTCAGGATATTTAGAAGGAGACCAGGAAAGAAAAATGTATTTTGAGAAAAAGTTTCAGTATGCCTTCCAAAAAAAAAAAAAAAAAAAAAGCGCTACATTTTCAAATCTTTAAAGAACAGTCCATTTTAAGGGCTGACAGTACTTTGGTCCCAAGGGGCAGCAATTGATGCAGCTTCCTACAAAGGCAAATTCCACATACAAAAATCACCTTCTCCATGGCCAATACCTCACTGCAACAGATGAGAATACCTACACTTCAGAAGCAAATTTCTGTTGCACATTTCTTATGATAGTTAAAATTAAATAGGTTTTATGAATATTAGGCCAACCTACCAAAAAAAAAAAAGGAAAAGAGCCAATGACGTATACTAAATCTTTTCCCGCTTAAGGCAAACAAGATCAGTAGCTAACCAACTGACGAATTATACCATATCATAAAACTCCAGCTTCATTTAGGACTTCTCAATAGGTATAAGATATACACTTACATGATAAAACTCCCTTCCCACATGCATTACTATCCTCTGCCTGTCCTCACCAGTTTATTTTTACCTCCGGAATGAAACTAAGTGTAAGATCACAACACTGTGAATTTCCCAGTACACAGCAAAAAAAGGACCTGCTTTCTATATGAAATTACCAAATTAATGAACTATTCAATACTGTAAAATAATTTTACCTGTTTCCAAAAATTCTCATCCCATTCTGCTGCACAAACTTCTTTCCTCAAAGCAAGTTACACTGAGGACTTAAAAGCACCAGGAGGATATATGGGACTGTTTTAACTTATGACATTTACAGATTAATAATAATAAAGAGAGAAAGAAACTTCAGCATGATTCGTATAACTTGAAAAAGTTAATCTGGTAACTATTAAAGCAGCCTTTATTGTATTTTGCACATTATTTGCAAAGAGAGTTCTATTTTCCTTAACAGAATTTTTTCATCCTTCTCTCGTGTTAAAATTCCAGTAATGCCAATGCATCGGTTTCATCCAAAATCATCATTTGGAAGTGGTCGTAGTACTTCCTGCTATTGACAAGTAGACAAGAGAATTCAGGTGCAGATATTCCCTCATCAGAAATAACATAAAGAAAAATAAAATATTTTCAGTTATGGTGTTTTATGGCCACTTTAGTTGAATCTATAACATGAAATATCAAGCAATATTAGACTAATATCTAAAGACTTTTAGTCTCTGGTGTTTTTCCTCTTCTTTTTATTTTGCTTTCCCCAACCATCTGTCCCAGACCTTCCAAGTCTTATGTATACTTTATGTCAGTTTGCTTTATGTTAGGAGTTTCTTTCACAACAAACTGGCTTTTTTTTTTTTTTTTAACAGTTTTGGAAAAAGCATGTATAAATAAGTATACACACATAAATAATGGAGCAGGAAACCTGTTTTTTATTCTTTTTTCTGCCACTTTCAGTGAACACAGGAAGCTAACCAAGGTGAAAATGTTTGTGACAACCTTTACAATGAGAATTAGCCTATCTTCTTGAATAACGCCGTTATTTACAAATTAGCCACGCTATGTGAGATCTCATATAAATAAAGAAAAAGATGTGAGTTTTAAGATGGGGAAATAAAACTACTGAATAATATTTTCTGTTCATCATTTCCTCAATTCTTGCTTTGTTTGCTTTGGCTAGCTTAAACTCTAAGCTCTTTGGGACACAAAGAACATTTTTGTGATCTATTTTTACAGCAAGTTTCTTATATTAAATAGACCATATTGATACATCCTAAACTGAATATAGGAGTGTAAAAGACAAGATTGGACATGAAAAAAAATAAAGTAATATAATAACTTTAAATAAGTTCCAGTAGACATGACATAAATTGATGTGACATAAAAGTAATTTTGGGATAGAGAAAAGTGGGGTAATGCTGCTTTCAGAAGACTACTTGATGTTTGTAAACTGCTTTGAAGATGAAAACTCCTACGTACCTATTATAGCTATGGATTACCACTGGAGTCAAGTAGCCTCACTCTGAAATCGAGAATGTGAGGAATTTGAGACAACCTTCGATTCAAAGTCAGAAGAAATGCATAGATATAAAAAATATGAAGAATCCTATACGATATGGAATTGCTAGGAGCCGTAACTACCTTAAATTTTCTTCAGTTCTTGTTTCACATTTAACTGTAACAGTTAAAACAGCAGATTTCCATAGGTGCATCTGTGGGTAAAATTTGTAAAAATAACAAACTTCAGCGTAAATGTTAGACTTCCCTTTGAATTGAGGGAGGAAAAAAAAAATAGCGATGCTACTATCAGAAACTGATGGCATTTGTAACTTCAAAGTATATTCTGCCCAGTGATATCAAGACATGTATTGAGCTCAGAACTTCTAAGACTAAAAGGATAAAGTTTTTAACACCACTTGAAAAAAAAAATAGTAGTACAGAAAGTAAGTAACCTACCAATATACTGTCCAGTTTACACGGAATAACTCAGAAGAGAATCTAATCTGTTAATTCCTGAAATTTCAAATTGTAGGACTTCCACATTGCAAAAAGCAGCAACACAATTTTTACTGTCATATTCCATGTAGCCCAAATTTCAGCAAGTCAGTCAAAAGTTGAACAACTAAAATTTCCGTTAGCATAGATGAGAAAGGAAATTGCAAATAATCTTTTTCTCTAGGGTTACACTTTAACAACCCAAGCACACGATTGGGAAAAAAAAAAAAAAAAAAGAGTAAAATATTGATTCAATATAAGAATTCCCAAGTATTCAGCCACAAAGTCTAAACTGAGAAAACTATATTATCCTGAAGGGATATGACTCCTCCTTGTTGGGTCTACACTTCCACTTTTGGCCTACCAAGAGTGAAGTGGGGACAGTGGATCCCATAAATTAGTGATTCAATAGCTGTATTCTTCATGCAAAAAAAAAAAAGAAGAGTAACTCCCTTACTCCACCCCTGCCCCAATATTCAAGGCACAGAAATACATGTTGCAAATCAATAAGGGCTAGAATTCCTTTTAACAAGTTACATTCAAATACTTTGTGAAGCTACAGCTAAGTTTTTTCTTTTGATCCACATCAAGCACTTGAATCCCATTTCCAAAGCAGTAAAATACTAAAGACAGACAATGAAACAGAGTCCAGAACAAGATTTTTTTGTTGGTTTTGTTTTTTAATATAAAATAAAGAGGACGGGAAAATTGCTTTATCAGCTTATATTTCGATTTTATTTCTACTGTGATTGTTTACTATTGGGAGCATTCAGACAGTACTGAATAGCTCTAGTGTTCATATGATTTCAAAGAAACTATGCAAACTACTCCACCTCATAAGTTGGAAATAATTGGTCCAAACCTGTCAAGAATAAGCATTTCTTCACACTACTTTGTAGTCCCTGTGTGTGGCTGTGTCAGAAGTATTTTCAGTAGCGATACTTTTAGTACATATATGCCATAAAGAGCCTAAATCATCAAACTCAGCCAAGGTCCATGGTCACTTAGGTGAAAAAAACCATTAAACTAACAAATCATAACTTCTTAAATTTGCTGATAAGCAACATTACCTAGCATGTAAATGAAATGTTACACATCCACAGCTTCATCTCTTAATGGCTTTAGAGATGAAGGTAATTCCTCTGCCATCTTTGCAGAACAGTTAACAGTCTGGCTTCGATCTTCCCTTCCAAAAGAAAATAGCACTAGGGAAGCAGCATCCCTATATAATAAATATATAAATGAGAAGATTACTTAACCTGCCCAAAAAAACCCAAACTGTTTGTTACATTGTTTCATCACAGTGTTACTGCATCTGAATATACATTCCTTTATTCACCTCTGTATTTCCTAAACGTTAAAGCAATCCAAAAGGTTATGTTCCACATGTTAAAGATCTCTTTCTCTCTGTGGGCCCATAAAACTGAATGGAAGGAGGCAGCGTCCACTAGAATATTCTTTTTTGCCCAAGTCTTCCATGCAGCTACAAAAACAAATGTAAGAGCGCTAGTGTTTGAGCTTTTTATCATTATTTTCTGCAGCTGGCCAGATGTCACAAGTGTAATTTAATTCACCAGAAACAGTTTCTCTTGGAAAATCTTTGACACATTCAATCAAATTGTCATCTGTACGTTCCAGCTACTGAAAATTATTATGTCCCTAACGCAGATTTTAAACTTTTTTCCTTTTTACCTTCAAGATTTAGCCTTAAATTTACTTACTGAGAAGAAAAAAAAATGAGAAGCCAGACTGTAAGAGGAAAGGGATAAGTTTAGATGATACATGGTATACTGTACTTGAAATACATGTGAAATACAACAAAACACAATGGTTTGTATGTTTTATATCAACCATGAACAGCTAATCAGCTTTCAGGTCAATGGTTATTTGTAATTAAGTTAGAAAAAACTAACACAATATCTTCCTAGTGAGTATGACCAAGTGTTACCTGAAATGCACAGGTTTAGGGTGATAGTATCAAGTTTGCTACTGGTGCCTTAAATCATATGTATAAGTGAGCAAATCCTCCCACCTACTACTTCAAATACACCACCTCCCCCGTTCACCTTTTCTCACTTCTGTTTCCAGTTCAATTTCTTTTCATTACAATGAATACATACTTCTGTTGATCTTATGGTCAGCTGGATTCATCTACTGGTACTTACCTCGTTAAATGAAAAGTTTCTCAAAAATAAAAAAAAATCTAAATAAGACTCTGTAAATCAATGCTTAAGAAGAAAAACCTTTGCAGACATGCTGAGTGTGAGAGTTTCTACAGATCTTTAACCAATTAAAAAAAAATAGTTTCTGCCTGCCCGAGGTGTCGACATTTTATACCTTTGGGGGAGTACAAACTATAACTATGTAGCCAGTTATATAAACTACAAAAGTAGCAGTGAATTTATCACCTAGGTCAAAACTTATGTTGATATAATAATTTTATTCTAAACCAGCCTATAAAAATTTAGCAGGAATTGTAGTTATTATATCTTGTATATTAACAAGCAAAAGTTTCCCAAATGAATAATCAGCATACAGCTAATCAGCATCAAGTCATTCAACAGTTATAGCTAAAACTGAACTGAAGCGTACGCAGCACATCTGTACGCTTACAAGCACAAGCTCCCCAGATGTTATAAATTACTATCTTTACCAGTTGTCTCCTAAAAGTGTTGACTTAAAGAAAATGCAGTGAACAGTGGAGATGTTCACAGCAGGAATTGTCAACAGAACTAAATTCAACAGTAAAAGATCTGTTGACATGCGCATGATCTAAAGGGTAAATGTCACAGAGCTATTACTGCTTGGGTCCATTACAGGGACATTATTTTCACCTATACTTGATGATACAGTTACAGAAAGTTCTACTACTTTACTTACAATACATACCATTTATTCAAGTTTAGCTATGTGCAACAGGCAACAAAACATCATAACCTATTTCCAAGTCACTTGGGGAAAAAAAAGAAAAAAGCAAAACACCAAACTGTGAGTCACTGTCAATTACCAGACAACTCAGAACAATATTGGAGATTTGGTCGTTTCAAACTCTTGTTAAAAAAGGAGACATCAAATTCCAAACTTTATTTAGAGGAGACGAGAGAGAAGGGGAAAACCAGTTAATTACACAGAGCTCCGGAAGGCAGTTTACCATTACCGATACCATTCATTTATTGCCCGGATAGTTTGAGCCCATCCCGTCGCCAGCAGAAAGGTGCACCAGCGAGCTCCATCAGTTCTGCTAGCGCTGACATTTTCCAAACCACCATACACAGCAGCATGCAATTAACATCGGGGTAAGCCCAGCTTCCTCAGCTCGACTAAAACGCCAGCAAGAGTTTCCAAACTGAGAACAAAAAAAAAAAAACCCCAAGCTCTCACATACTTTTTAAAAGCCGGGCCAGGGTTACGGTCTGCGCCGGGCGGTTCTGCCCGCTCCTGCGGCGGCGGCGGGCACGGCCGCGCCGAGGGGTCCCCCCACCCCCCTCTCCTTCGGGGCACCCCCCCGCCCCGCGCCAGCGCCTCCCGCGGGGGGAATCCCGGGGCGGCCGCCGCCAGGTGCGCGCTGCCCCGCGGCCGCGCTGCCCCGCGGGCCGTACTCACAGGGACACGGTGCGGTTGGGCAGCACGGCGGGCTGCAAAGTTTCCACCAAGTCGCCGCCGCTGCAGACCACTTTGATGCGGAGGGCCGGGCGGCCGGGCCCCTTGGCGCGCTCGGCGGCGCAGAGGCAGCGGTCCACGATGAGGTCGGGGCAGTTCCTGCTGCCCCCGCACAGCCCCAGCACGGCGGCCACCAGGCAGAGGCGGCGGCACAGCCCGCGCATGCTGAGCCAGCGAGCGAGCCGCCAGCTGCCGCGCCCGCCGCTCCGCGCCGCGCATGGCACGCGCCGCTCCGCGCCGCTCCGCGGTCCCCTCCACGCCTCCCGCGCCCACCCCGCCCCGCCTCGCCGCGCCTCTCGCTGCGGCCGGCTCCGCTCGGAGGGACCCCCCCTTCCTCCTCCTCCTCCTCCTCCGAGGAGCCGCCGCTCCTTTCCTGCCGCAGCCCGTGCAGCGGCGGCGCTGGGCGGACCCCGCGGCGCGCAGCGGGCCCCCTCCTCCCGCCGCCGCCCGCCACCCACGGCTCCACCGGGGGGCCGGGGCCGCCCCCGCGTCCTGCCGGCAGCCGCGGCCCCAGGGAGTTCCCTGCGCGGCTGCTACCTGCGCTGGACCGCGGTGCTTTCAGCCCGCGCTTGGTGTCCTGTAACCGCGGGGGAAAAACCAGACAGATGCGCCAAGGACGAGCCGCACTGCAAAGCGGGTGCGACCAGCCTAGGCACAGGTTGGACAATCAGGAGCTGGAAAAATTATACGGGTTGGGAATCTAATTTTGCAAATAGCCATCTTTCCTACCACTCTTGAGAAACGTGTGTGCAAAGTGCTGTTTGCATCTATGGTGGTGGGAAAGGAGTTTCAGGCCACGGGCAAAGGTCAGCATAGACCAAGAGACAGGACAGTCCTCCAGCCAGCTCTGTGCTGACCAGCCACTGCCACCGGGGAGGGTCCGTGCAGTTAGCTGACTTCAGACACCTCAGCTAATTCTGTGGATGTGACCTAAATCAAAGGTTTGATCTGTAGTCAAAGACTGCTTCATCATCCAGGTCAATGAGCAGATTTCTTTCTTTTCTACTTGTATTTATATGTTATTTATGGCACGCTATGGCTTTGGAGCATTCTCGGTAGTATTTTATGTGATACAATTAGTAACTCTTAGGGCAGATTTTCAGCATCAACTGCAAGCTACCCTGTTTTTTTGCTGAAAGTGAACAAAAATTCCAATTTGTAACAGGGACTTACATTTTTAATGGGCTTTTACAAAAAGCAAGTTGCTTGCCTTCTCTTACTCAATGGAGACTCACAACACACATTTTCATTGCAGGATCTAGGCCAAAGTTTGTAATAGCCTGCCATGGCTGTAAAGCTATTTTAAGAAATTACTAGGTTTTTTTTAAAACAATATGGTATTATAGTCCCTTAGGGAAGATTTGTCTTGCACATTTACACTGTCTGTTATCACTGCATTCTAAGATTTAATTGGAGCCTTCAGGCACTAAGTTTATTAATAAGTGATAGAAGGGTTAGTGCCCTTGTGAAACTCCAGGCTAATAGGAACTTTCTCAAGAACAATCTTTTTCTGTACAGTTGTTGATTTAAAGAATCATAAATATTACAACCTCTGTTCTTCTATTTTTAAAAGCAAAGTTGTGTAAGGCTTACCAGCAGACAGCAAAATGGACTGTGTTACATGAGACCACTCAACATTGTAATGGTCGCATGCTGTTCTTTACAATAAAGAAACCCTATGTAACATTTAAATTTGCAAACACTTTTTTAGCTTTGAAAAAATCTCTCTCATCCATACCGTTTTTGAAAGCACAAGTGGAGAATACACATTTATTGAGATGCAGCATGGATTTAAGTCAGTGTTAACCTTGCTGAGAAGAAACTCAGCCCTAAACACATGCTAGCAGAATTTTAACATGTTTTCTAACTCACTGATCCTGAAAGTTTTTGAAGAATATTGTTTTATTAAGGAACACGAAGGTTTACAGTCACATTGAAGCCATCTATCAAATCCTACAGTAAAGGTAGAAAAGGAGTTGTTATTCCTAACACTAGAGGTGAAAAATAAGGAGTTTCCTCTCCAGTTCCCAATGCATCTGATCCTTTGTTTTTTCTTACTTTATTACAAATAAACAAACAAAAATCTCAATCATCTTCCCCCTCTTTCATTGTCATTTTCAAATACGAAGAAAGTAAAATTTGTATGACGATTTACAAGCACAGATGATGGTTCCTGCCCTGAGATCTCACAGTTTAAACAGATCCAATTGATAAAAGGACCTGGGCACCTATGAAGCTCAGTACTGCTTCAGTTGTCACCAGCCAGCACAGCAGAACATTTAGTGTTGGCAGTAGCCAACCATTTTTCCAGACTTTGGAAGATGCAACTTCAACCCGCTCATGATATGCAAACAACAGAATTTCCCACGTCTTGGGAAGGCGATATAGTCCTAGATTCCCTTGTAAGATGGGAAGGAAAAAAGTTGTGTTCCTGCAACTTGAAAGCAGCTAACATTGCACTATGTTTGGGTTCCAAACCTGCCAGTTTTAGACAAACTGTGTGCCTACAGCTTGGGTGCCTTTGGACACTTACACAGCAGGTAGTATATGATAGGCCATGAGCTCCTTAGCTGTGTTTTGGTGTGTGCAAAAAGAGAATTATGAGTTTATAGTGTATATTAAAGTCAAAGATACTTGGAGAATTTAGGTGTCTGCTGTTAAATAGAACTGAGTGAGGATTTTTTAATTTATAGTTGACCTTGGACACTTCAATTTCTCTTAAATCTTTTAAAATCTAGTCCAAGGTTATTGCACATATGTATTAGAAGGAACACACTTTAGGATATCTCTCCCTACAGTTTTCCCTCTTGGTTTGGTCAGCCACCAGAATGTGATGTGTGCTGGCCTCATTTTGCCCACAGAGCCAACCAGGAGAACTTAAGAAACACTTACAGAGTCCTAGAATGCCAGGTCCTGCTCAGATGAACTTCCTGGCAGACAGAAGCAAGACCAGAGATTCACTTGAAACATGAAATATTTTCTAATTTTAATAATTTCTTTACAGTTAAATTCTTGCTCTAGTTATTTGATTAAATCATAGAAGTGAAGGATAAAATTTCTAAGATCAGGGAAGTAAGAATATGACTATATGTGGGTATTTTCTTTGTATTTTTATTTCTGTGCATCAAAAGTCTTAAGGATTTTTAATAGGTCTGTGTATGCATACACCATGACCTTACAACAGTACTTGAGAGGGAATTTTATCCTGTGGCAGAGTGTGTAGGTGTTAAAAAGGAATATAAATGAATTTAGGAAGATAATCCCAAAACAGTATTAGCCTGAACTAAGATGAACAAAATAGAAAGCAATCAGAAGTTAGAGATACAGCTGATTCATTAAACTACAGGTTTACATTACATTTAGATCATGTTCCCAAGCACAGAACAGCAGCAGCACCTGCTTAGCATCACAGGACATTACACAGCAATTAAGTAACAAGCATGTGTTATACAATAATAGGAAATATGGGGAGGCAGAATGTAAATAAGTCAATTTGAATTTTGTCAGGATTTCAAAACTGTATGTTAGTATTGGAAGAGAGCCATGGAAACTTTAATAACCACAAACCGTCAGGACTTTTGTTTTATTTCTTATCCAGAAGTTGGCACTCTATCAGCCCTCTAATTCCTTGAACATTGACCCTTTATTGACAGCAGTGAAACAATGAATCATTCACCCCATTTCCTCCAGCGCCTCTGTATCCCAACACCATTATCCCATCATGACTCCATCTCATGCTACTCGTCACATCAGCCATGTTATGTCTGTAAGCCTTTGCAATGAAATGATTAAAAAAACAAGCCTAGAAGAGATTTGGCCTGGAAAAAGGATAGGTAAAGTAACTGGGAGAAAAACAATCCAGAGCAGATTTCCACTGGGACACTTGGAATTCTGTGAAAAGACATTATCTGAAAGGTGATAGAGGAAAAAAGCAGAATGGATAAAAGCACGCAGTACAATGTTCACGTAGAAAGAGCCCAATGATTCTCAGCTTCACACACAGTGAACTAATACGTCAGTATTAAAGGTAGGATAGTCTTGCTCCATAAAGTGCTCATATATAGCATTGATGATTTCAAAACAAAGATAATAAAACAATAAAAGCAAAATTGTTCAGAATTGTTACCAATCAGTAGAATTGGATAAAACTGAGTGCAGAAACAGACTCTCGGCAAAATGGTCCTGAACCTATTTCACAGACTGAGTAATCTTTTAAGGAAATGCGGAAACTGAGTCATTCAGAACTGGAGTAATCAGAGCAGGGGAATCATGTACCGGGGGAACAACGCTGGGTTAGAAGGAACCGACAGAACAGGATTTCCATTTCTGCTATTCTGCATGAGCACAACGAGAAACACCTCTGTATTGGTTTTATGTTAAGAAATCATAATCTAAGAAACCCTCAAATATCATTGCATTGTTTTCCCTCCACTTACATTTTGCATCATATTTACAGTTATAAATACAGTATTGTATCTGAAATCAAAATTGTTTTGACCACTTCTGTCCTTGCAGGGTGACAGGTTTCCAAAAAAGTTGCATGGAACTTTTCATTGAAATAAGGAGGCCCTTGAACTTAGACACCTCTTGTGAAAAAAATGTGGCTTTATTTGTTCTGCAGCAGAGCAGAGACCAATGCAAAATTCTGTTAGAAACTGAGAATGTAGCTCCAAAGTTTTACACAAATAATGATAAGCTATCAGTGGGGAGTAAAATAATTATCAGAAAATTATCAACAGTGAAATAAAGAAATAATATTTGGATGAAAAAGGTATAGTGTTAGCTGTTTCTCAAAGTTGAGCCAAGTTTTTTTCCAATGAATACTTCAGAGTTATTGCCAAATAATATAAACTCCCCTTCTCCCCCCCCCCCCCCAAAAAAAAATCATACCTACATGGGAGTGTATGTCAGCATAAATTTCCGATGACCACCAAATGCAACTCCAACTGCTACCAAGTCCCTCAGCTGTCTCAGAGAACAGATTAATAACATTTCTGAACAATTTCAATGGCACATATTTTTTAACATCCCAGCCTTCATCTCTTCATGCTGTTTTATTTACTCGCACAGTAGCAGAAGAATAACACGTTTGCACGGTCAGCCAAAGGAGAAGCAGCTTTTTTTTAACTTTGTAACTTCTGAGGTCTCACGTGGGGCAAGGTTCATACTGCAAAACTGCACTGAAAATTGAAATGCTGTCCTGCAGAAGGCAGAGCAGAAAGCACAGAGGGGACGGCAGCTGCCTTCTGTCCCACAGGCCCAGGCATCTATTCCTGCAGGAATGCAGAGCTTTTGGGAGAGCCACCCTCTTTCTCTCACACATGGTTTTAAGATGCACTGGGAGGACATATTTTTGGATGTTGATGTACACATGCCAGTGCTTCTCAGTGTTGTTCGTTCCTAATACACATGAGAATTCTGAGTGACTTACCAGCATGCCTCATATCAGAGAAAGAGGGAGAGAAAAACACAGAAAAGCCTCGCTCCCTGAAAATCTAGTATTTTTCAGGTAGAGGGCTATTTCAAGCTTTATTTTCCCATCATATAAAAATGCTTTTTCTCTCTGTCATCTCCCTGCATAAAGAAGGTCAAACGAGTCTTTTCCACACCTTCCTGAATTGTGAAGATCTCTTAATACCCCCCTTTGTACTTCTAAAGGTGGCAGGTTAGGTACTCTCTTCATTGCAGAAGAGACACAAAATGGTAAGTGGATATTCTAAGGACAGGAAGACAACAGTGGTCATAGACATAAATAGCAAAAGCAACACCTATTTGTGCAACTTCATTAATGGCCTTTAAATACACTTTATAGTCATTGTTAATAGAGTTTAGGTTTGATGCACAGTCAGAGAATGCCAGAATGATTTATGTCAGAAGGAAGCTCTGGACATCACCTGGTTCAAGACCTGAGTTAAAACAGTGCCAGCTTCAAAAGTACATTTGGTTGCTCAGGGCTTGTCCAGTGACATTTTGAGTCCCTACACAGGTGGGGATTTCACAGCCTCTGGGCCCCGCTCCAGTGTTTGGCCATCCTTGCTGCAGAGAATTTTTTTTTCCTTAGCTCTTAAAATTATTTCACTTGCTGCGAATTGTATCTATTCCCTCTTTTTCTTTTGCTGTGTACCTCTGGGAAAAAAGTCTAGCTGCCATCTTCTCTTCACCTACCCATTAGATAATTGAAGATAGCATTAAGATCCTGCCTTTGCCTCCTCCTCCTGACAGGACAAAACCCCGCTCTCTCCCCTCTCCCTTAATGTGTCAGGTGCTCTAGCCCCCCAGCAATCTCGCTGACCCTCCGAAGAATTAAAGCCAGTTTATCAATGTCTTTTTTTGTATGACTGTACCATCTTGTGACAATATATGAATGGTGCAAAATAAAAGTAGTTATTACTCTATTATTTTCCTTCTTAATCAACTTAATGGCAAGGATATTCAACAAATTTCTGGGTTTCTTGCTATCATGCATCCTGGTAATTAAAATGACATATTAACATAACCTGTATTTCACTGCTTGCTGTTTAATTCACTTGTAGCAGAAAAGGGAAAATAACTTATGATCTGAAAGACAATGATTAAAATAAGGATTTCATTATACAATGTATGCTTAAGGTAGTCAAATGTTGCATTGCCTGTTACATTTTGTCCTTGTCACTGAGTTATGTGGAATCCTATCTGAATGCCAACAGTAGTATTATAGAGATTTCATGCATAGCTAGTGGTTCTAATAACTAACTTGTTTTTAAATGGCCAGTTGAAAACATAGGGAAAACAAATGACAAAGACTAAATGAGAACTCTTATTTATACATGAACAGAGTTTTAAAAAATAAACAATACCATGGCTTGAACTAATTTTGTAGAGGATTTAAGCAGATTCATATTTTGTGGCCAAGTTAGAAAGTCCATTGATAGAAGCCCTAACATGAAAAGCCGACAAATCCAATTACCACTAACAGCTGTGCAACAATTCTACTAATATCAATAATCCCTCAGTCCAACTAAATTCTAACACACTTCCATCTTTCTCTAAATTCCTTCTGCCAAAACAAATTTCTGTCCCTGAAAGCAGAACGTTGCATCTATTATTTTCTGTCTGCATATTCCCATTTTAATTTTATTTCCCACTTCAAGCCACTTGAAATTGTGTCAGTCATTATTACAACCTATTTCTTTCAAGTTCCTTTGGAGAGCTCATGTTTTCCTCAAACGATTCTTTTCCTCAGCTTAAAGGTGGTTTAGAGACTGACCTTCTCTTCTGTCAGGCGGATGCCTTCTTCCCTCTATTTCCAACGTCTTTCAGAGTTGTCAGTAATTCTTGAGTTTGCTTTTACGCTTTCTATGCATTCTTGGAGAACTAGAGTGTTGCCTTGGTCTGCTCATGCAAAAACATCAAGCATAACGCATCCCTTCCATAATATTTTAGTTGCCATCCTGTTTTTTAGGAAGCATTATGCCTTTCTATAACATTTGCCTTGGTACTTTTAGAAAGGAAGTGTTAAAACAAATCAAAGTACTATGTAACTACAGTACTATGCACAGCAATAGCAGCAAATGTCAACCAAAAAAACACACTTAAAAGAAATAGTATTACAGGAATGAAAAATAAAAAGCATATGTATTTGCAAATCTTAATTGCTGTTAAGCATAGCATAGACAATTCACGAAAACGTTATTGCTTTTAAAGGGCCCCACCTACATCTGAATCTTATGGTGGCAGGACTAGATGCTGAGAATGTAGCAGTTGCCTTAAAACTCGGAAATGCTAATATCAAAAAAGCCTGCTGTGAAAATAATTTCACCAAAAAAAACCCTTCTAAAGTCTCTAAAATGGCATGATAGAGAATATTAGAACCAGTTTAAACATCTGTGATTGAAAACCCATAAATATACTACTTGAATAAGGATAATATTCAGGAAAATAAAATAACTGGCAAAGATCACTGAAATTATTTCTGTTTCTCATTTGTAAAGCTGTGTCGTACAGGTATTAACTGGTATCAGACACTAAACCTACCACAAAACAAGCTGGTGAGGGCTGTTTTTAAATGAAGACTTCTAGCTCCTGAGAATCACTAAGAAGCTGTTATTCTTTATTCTTCACTTGTAAAATGTACTGTTTTCCCACTCTATTTCCGAACCTCCTCTCTTAATATGCAAGCACATTTGGAATACTGAATCACACTCCAGAATGGCAGCAATTGGTATGCATACGGTGTTAATTGAGGCAGGAAACATTCCTTACCAGATGGATATGGATTTTTGTGAATGCATAATGGCCCTTTAAGAAGCTTAATAGAAAAGTATGAAACCTTTTACGAACAGCATTCCAAAGCAAGATTGCCAAAAGCAAGTGCACATAAATAGCTCAGATAATTGGAGCCGTATTCCTGCACCCATCCCCAGCGACAGAGAGGGGCTGCTGACCACGCACCCTGGTTTGTATTAGCTTTCTGGTCTGGGTTGATCCTTAAGTTGCCCTCATCTTCTTTCAAACACCAGAAATTTAGGTTTTGTCCTCTTTGCCAGAGCTTTAGCATTGGTTAGTCACTGAACATAGCTTCCCACTTTCCACATAGGAGTAGATTTCTTTAAATCCTGCACTTGTTACAGAAGCAGCTACAGGCTGGTACAAAGATCTGGGCCCACATGCCTTCTCCAGGCACACTCCAAACCAAAAAAAAAGGGGGAAAGGAGATGAAATCCAGCAGGACAGTGGTAACGCGAGGAACAGGACACAGGCACATCAATTTTACATTCTTCACTGGGCCAAGGGACACAGCTGCTTTCTGATACTATTGAAACCTTTAACAGTAGTTTTGATGAGTCTCCTGTAAAGAGCCATCTACATAGTACTATTCATTATCTGTTTTCTTTATCTACATTTTCAAAAACATGTGTATGGCATATGTTTCTCATCCTTGACTATAACCTTTGTTTATTTATAGTTTTGAAAACTCTGACTACTGCCAGACACATTAAAAATAAACATTTTTAATTGTTTTCATGTTTTATCCTCCCCTCCCCTTTCCACCCAAGTCTGACAGGATGAAACATTGTTTTTGCTTGGGATATAGCTACTTCTGCTGCCAGAAGAGAAAGGACTAGAAGGAAGTTGTATACATATTAGCAGAATAGTTTTATATTCAAACAGTCTGGAAACAAAGCAAACTATCATCTCCAACCCCCTTTAATATAGGTCTCCCCATTCCAGGATCTATCTTCAGCTGAGGGGACAGAAATGAGTACTGAATTGCTCTCCTACCTTCAGCTCAGCCAAACCTAGCTCTTTCTTCCCAACAACACAGCCTCAACACAAGAGGCCATCTTCGTTTCCCATACAAACAAATAGCCAGACTGTTCAGTGCAAGGTGGGTTTTTGTTTCCTCGGGCAGAGAAAAAGCCTTCTGCATCCAAAATTAGTTGCTTTAACAACTAGAATAAATTATGAGAATGTTACAACTGTGCCATACCCCTTTCCACCTTCTATTCATCATTTGTGGTTTTGTCTTTGGAAACAGACACTTTTTGGGTTTTGGGGGTTTTTTTGTTTTGTTTTTTTTTTTTTAAGTGGGTTTAAGAATCTGATTCCAGACCTAGACAAAAGGGGTACAAAATACCACAAAAAAGTTAAAACACAACTTTTTTCAGTCTTTCTGATCAGCTGGCTTTTGTGGTTCATCACTCAGATCAGTCTTTTCTGTAAACCTGATTTTGGAGTATAAAGCCATATTCAGGGAACTGGGATGCCTCCTTGGCACCATGGATTTTACTGCATGAAGTTCGCCACTCTAATAGCATTGCAAAGCCTAAACCTCTTAGACAGTATGCGGGTGAACAGAATAGAAATACGTTGATTAAAGGTGTTCCTAAATCTCCTGCAATATTATCTAAAATTCTTGGTGTACCTACCAGAAGCAGTAAGTACCAGACTTTTTTGATACCTGACATACCTCCTTTTCTGAAGTAGGTTTCTACTTTATTTCACAGTAGTAATGACAATGTTTTAGAGAAGCCGCTAGCCTGAATCAGTTTCCCAATGTGAATGGGAGTAGATCATACTATGTGTTTCAGTTTTCTTTTCTTTCATTATTCTTCAATTTACCTTTTTTAAATTAAAGCTCCTTAGGCAAAGCCATTCCTTAGTAGGTCGTTGTACACTGCCTGGCACAAAGGACCCCAAACAGAGTTGGTGCCCTTCAGCGGGTGCAGCGTCTGTAAAGCGGTGTAGGAGCGGAATCACATAACATGATCTGAAGCTGAAAACAAAGGACCACAAAGCAAAGAACGCCCTTATCTTTGGGGGGGGAAGGGGGGAAATAAAAAAAAAAAAAAGAAAAAAAAAGAGGGACAAAGATGTAGGTGACCTTCATCCTCCATCCCTGTTAGAGTTCCCAGCTCTTCCTTCTCCTGCCTTGCAACTACACGGTGAGGTAAAACCTCCCTGGTGAAAGTACCAAGTGAAGGAAAAACAGACATGTGACTGGGATGTTTAGGGACAGCGTGTCAGATGGTGAAGCAGTACAGTCCTGATGGAAAGATGATCACAGGAATAAGGCTATTAACATGCATCTTCTCTGGAAAGATTATTCTCTTTCTTTCCAGACAAAGAGGGAGAAAAAATATTCTCAGCGCTTAGTAAAAATTAAGAGTGATTGAGTGTATGTGTCTGTCTGGGGCAGTGGGGGTGTTCAAAGAAGGGGTCGATGAAAGTTTTTGCATTCCTCCTGACATGTCTGGGGAACAGGTAGAAAACAGAGGGAGAGAACAGTTAAAGACAAAGCGATTACATGTCCTTTCTTTGCTCAGTTTTGTTTGGATGATTACTGATCTGTCTGTGAACACAAATTCCTTCTGAATATATTAACTTATTTCCTTGCTCCTTTTCTGCTCTCCGTGTTAGATCCCTTCTTACAAGGGGCTGCAAATGGAATTTCTGATCTTTTCTCTCCCTCTCTGTCTTTAGCTAAATCTTGACAACAGAAGTAAGTGAAATCAACCTTCCCTGTAGGTAGGAAAGTCAAAGTCCACAGCCTAAATTAGTGATCCATGAATCAGAGATTTGTTCCTCCACCTTACCTCAGCCAGTGGCCATACAGCAGATGGTACAACACCAAAGTACCAGCGTGAGCCTTATTCCCTCCTGGGGTAGCAGTTACGCAGCGTTGATGGACCCAGCCTTGTCTATGCTGACTGGAAAGGTAAAATCACCCCTCAACAGGAAGAGTGATGGAAAATTTGACTGCAGAAATTTCCAGCCTATGGCACCCTCAGTACCATTGTGCTTGGGAACTGCTGGGTAACAGACAAGCTCTGAATTTCCAGAGAAAGTGGAAAAATCAGGCATCTCCATCTGCTGATGCTGCCGTTCACACTTCCTGTCTCAAACGCACTGAATGGATGTTCTGGATCACATACAGCTCATGAACCATGGCCAGCAGCACAGCTGAATGCAGCCTCCCGCTTCCCTGTTTGCAGAGGAGTAAAACCTTGCTTTCATCTTCTGACTACGCCATCGTTTCAAAAATAATAACTCATAACCCCAATTCATAATCCAGAATTACTACTGGGTATTTAGATCCCCCAGGCAAATAAAATACTGCAAAGTTATGGTATAATTTAAATTAGTGACAGTATTTCCACTGAACTCAACATAGCCAGGCTTTCACCCACTAAATCTTGTCAAAATAGCAGAACACTTATTAGTAATCAGGGAGCTCACTGGTGCTCTACAGCCTGATCTCCTGCATAAAAGAAACTCTGGGACTTTCCTGAATTATGTCCTAAATAGAAATAAAATATAAATAACCATTCAGAAAAAAGATATCCAACTGTGGTTTATGTGTTTCCAGTAATGGAAAACCTAATGTTGTCTTTACTGAAATGGGCATAAAGGTTAATTACTGTCATTTCTAGATAATCTGCACCTTCTCTCTATGAGAATTTGCTTAGCTTCAAACTGCAGACATTGAACTTTGTTCTACTTTTAATTAATCAATAGGAGAAGTATCTATTTTCAAGACCCTATTTGTTATAGATTGGAAAAAAAATACCTTTAGCCTACAAATGATAAAGTAAATGGATTGAACTTCTTGAGTTTTTTATATGAAGTTTTACATCCTCTTCTCATTCTTGTGCTTCCTGTCTGACCATTCCTACATTTTCCTGTAGGAATCAGGAACCTGATATTCAGGCAGCTACACACAAGCTGATACTGCACCTCCTTGAAACCACACATTTCCGCTAACTTTGGTGCAGGCTTGTAGCAAACTGGCTTGAATGATTAAGCAGATGTTCTAGAAATAAGTCTCTCTAAAACAAACCCTGAAAGCTTAAACCAAAATTAGACTATTGTAAAGGCACTTCATTGTGCTTTACTGAACAAGGTAGGCAAATGCTGTTTCAGCTCATCCTATCAGTACAAATGTTGGTTTACATTAAGATATGCTGTATTCTGGAAAATTTACCAAGTGGAAGAGGAAAGAAAGAGGCCCAAAAATTGTTCAACTATAAAATAAAATAAATTTTCCCTTTTTAACCAAAATCTGATCTTCCTGTGATATTTCCCTTGCAGGTAGAATTATGTAACCGAAGTAAATAATTAGATGCCCAAACTCGGGGGGGGGGGGGGGGGGAGGGGGGGTGGATCTAATATTTGTCAGAAATCTCACAAAGTAACATTGGGTGTATAATACTTCAATTCTCATTAGTTGCAAATTAATCAAATAGTTATGAACAGCTCTGACTCTTCTTGTAAACAACCTAGAAGTTACACACACTGATTTTTAGAGGCAGGGTAAAAGTTCTCCCACTTTATTTATAGAGGTGGAGAGAGACAAGGATATCCTTTGGACTACTGCAGCTCAAAACTCAGAAAGAGTTTCCTGCTTCCAACTGTGTCACTAGGAAACAGGAAAAGCAAAAAAGAATATTTACCAGAAAAATATTCCTCTAGTTTGTATGTGTTATATTAAACTGCTATTACTACTGGCCATGAGAAAAAAAGATTAACATCTAGTCTTTCTTGACTTTAGGATATTTATTATCATAGATTTACACTTCTGAAATCATAGTTAACCGTAGAGTTACTCTGTGTTCAGAGCACATTCATAGGCTAGGAATAGCTATTGCCAGAGGAAATAAGCAAGAGGGTCAGGGGACAAGCAAATTAAAAACAAACCCAAAATAACCCAAGGATGTACTGCTTTAGTAAATACAAACTTGTTTAAAATGTTCTTCTTGTAAAGGGGATGTCTATATTAGATCAATAAAAATATATTTATTGAAACTTACAGGAATCCATGAGGTATTTATTTCATTTGAAACACAGCCCTGAAATCTGTGAAGGTGACAAGGAGACTTAATAATGCATTCCCCACCCCCCAATGTGTGTTAATCCTGATTAATCCCAATTTTAATGATATTTTACAGCCTGAATTTTTTAAGTTGTTACCACAACACACAGCAAATCCTTAGCATGGCTGCCAAATTGATCTAATCCTTTACTCCACTTTAAGTAAAATAAAACAGTAGTATTCAATGTTTTTTTCCCATTATAGGAAACAAACCTCCTAGCTATCTTTTGCTGAAGATGTACAGCTACATGAAGGCTCATTAGAAGGATCACATGCTTGTTTTCCAGCATAGGTCATGCAAATGGTATCAGATGGTTTTCAGAAACCATTTCATGATGTCATTCCAAAAGGTACTACAGTATAAGTAACCCTGGATGTAGGTGAACTCCATCCATATGCAGTAGGAAGACAGGTTTTATGATGAATTGTGTAAACTTGTGGCGAGTGGTTTTCTAAAAAAAGAAAAACCAACAAAAACACCCAAAACCCCATCAACAAACCACAAAAAACTACCCCCCTTCTCCAAACCACAAACCAAAACACCACCACACACAACCAAAAAAGCCCACCACACCCACACACAAAATATCAGAATTATCTTTTGTAGGTAGTCAGGTGCCAGCAAAAAAAAAAGTTTTTTAGCTGAGACCTAATCTGGAAGCTTCAGAGAAAGTTTGAAAAAGACATTATTCAGAAACATGACAGTCAGATGACATCTTTCTTGTATTTTCAATTTTAGAGAGAAGTACACCGCCACTGCAAGAGTGTCAGATAAGCTCATCTCAGTTGGAACTGCTGGACCGAGATTCAGCCACAATTTCACAGCTTTGCTACAGTCTTCAGTTCCTTCTCTGTGAAGGTGTAACCTTTCACATTTCAAACAGGTATTTGAAGGCATGTTACTGCCATCAATATTTGGACCTAAGTTCATTCAGAGGGTTGACTCTGCTGGCCAGGCTTTCAGTATGGTACAGTAAAGTATGCTCTAAAATAAGCCAAGTGATCTAACTTGCTTTGAATGAGGTAAACAGTATTTTCTTATCAGTCCATGCTAGATAAAGAACAAATTTGTCTGACATTTAAAATTATTGGATACCTATGTAAACTAATGTTTGGCTGTGAATACTGATCATGAATAAGTTCAAATATTGTCATAGGTGATAAAACTTTTAGATGGTTGTACCGCTGGGCTGTTATAATAACAGTCGACCTTAAAAAATAATACTTTTTAAAATAATCTCTTCATCTACTCTCCATTTCCCCGCCTCAGTCTAAGTACTTGGATATTCCAGAGAATGGTTTAAGCATTAGGAATGTGTTTTGAAGCCAATTTTCTTGCCTTTATTTTCATACTGAAAAAAAAAAAGTCTACCACTTTTAAAGGGTACAAATTCAATGTACTATTTCTCCTCTTGCAGAATGGACATTCCTACTGAAGAACTGGAAACCTTACCAAAGCACTGTCCCCCAAATTAAAACTTTTGTCTGGGTAACTCCATCACTAACAGTTTCAGTCACCCCGCCATCCTTCCTGCCATACATTTCAATATTTCGTGGTAATGCTGAACACAGTTGAACACATTTTTGCAGCAGGAGCATGAAAGAGTCTGACATGTCTTCCCACAGGACATTAGAGTCATCTGGTCATTTCTAAAAGCAGAAGAAAACTTGCCCTCTTTGCTTCTTTCCTTTACCCCAACCACTTTTCTTTCTCCCCTTAATGATCAAGAAAGTGGTGATTTTGCCAATATACCAATAATCTCACATGGGATAAACTCCAGAGCAGGAAAACGTCTTCAAGGAGTGTTAGGTTGAAAGGTAGGGTCAGTGCTGGCAAAGGCAGCATGGCCCCAGTGGGGCAGCCTGTGCTTCAGCAGTCACACTGAAATGCAGACCGCACAGCAGCACCATGCAGTTGTCCTCCTGGTTCATTTTCAGCCTGTTTCCCAACATGAACCAAAACATCCAACTTATCTAAGACTTTCCTCTCAGTCTACAAAGGGAAGATCAGAAATTAATACACTTTCACAGAAGGTCATAGGCATATTTCTCCACATCACTTCGGAACAGATCAAAGAGTAGAGTTTAAAATTAATCCAGTACTCAATTCAGTGGCCAATGAAATAAAATAGGAGATATACATTTTAAAACTTTCACATATTTCCTGAATGCTCCTGAAGTACAGTTACAGTAGCAAGAATAAAACCATCAAGAGTGGTGATTAGGCATTCCTTCTCCCTTTTACGTTTTCTGCAATCACTTGGAGGAAAGGGTCCGTAGAAAAAATAAAGGCTTTTTCCCTTGAGTCTGCATAATATGAACAATCAGTTTTTACCTTATCTCACATGATTTGAATAAAATTTGGTTTTATGTTATTTTAAAATAATGGCCTTGTGTATGACAGGTGTATACCAAACACACACTTGCAACAGTCATCAGTATAGTGGAAGCTTTGCTTTCAAGAATCAAAATTCTGCAGGATGGTTATGGAAGCTGGAGACATCCAATGTTCCTGTTTGTAAGAATTTCTTCACAGGATTACCCAGGAACTAACTCAGAGAAGCTCAGACAGTCCTAACACATTTAAGATTCAGTCAACAACTTTGTTAAGTTCCTATCTGTTCCTAATGTCCCAAGGCAGCCTGGTGTTCTGCTCATTACCAGAAATTTCTTTTAGAGAATAGAAGAAAAAAGTCCACTCCATGAAAGACAGAGAAGCAAATGGAAGTGAGTGCTCACAGGGCCCTCAATGGGAAT
The DNA here is from genome assembly GCF_964195595.1 of Calonectris borealis. Taxonomy (NCBI): domain Eukaryota; kingdom Metazoa; phylum Chordata; class Aves; order Procellariiformes; family Procellariidae; genus Calonectris; species Calonectris borealis. The sequence continues at coordinate 27,740,497 of NC_134318.1, forward strand.
TAAAATAAATGCTCCATGTCACTCCACTTACAACAAGGAATAAAACTCTGGAAGTAAATCAGCAAGAAAAGCTTGTCCTTTGCCCATCTTTTTACTTATTTGCTCCTTCTCACTAAAATGAATTATTTCCGAGTATCTAAATTGGTCTGAAGAAATTATATATTTCTAATGGATGGGGTGTTTATAATAAAGCAGGATTACTGAATACTTAAACATATAAATCATAAATGCACTGTAACTGACACACATGGTCTCCCATACTAAGAGACTTAGTCTGGTCTCCCATCCAGAGACTTTATCATTACTGCGCCAGGTCAAATAAGGCAGATTCCTGCTAACCCCGTCCCCTTTATTTACTAATGCAAATAGTATTAGACACCTTACCCTTGTTTTACTCTACTGGTAAGTAGCTTCGTAAGTTCACTAGTCACACACAGATCATTGTCTTAAAGTAGATTACATTAAAAACAGTTATTTTGAGGATCCAATTTTTTTATCTTTTTTTTTAATAGGGTAACCTTTTAAAGAAACTCAAATCAAGATTCTTCCAAAATAGCAGTAAAATCAAAATCTAGCCATTGTAATTTTAGTTCACATTACCATTCCCTATTACATCTACTAGCATTAGGCTTCCTTGAATTTGTGCAGGACATCAAAAGGGAAAGCTTTGTGGTACCACCTAAAAGTAATTAACTCTTAGTGTAAGAAAATAAATTTTATTCCAAAAGAAATTTGGGACTGCTGATCAGCTGGAGTTCATGAAGTTGCAGAATAATTAGAAATCCGAAATGATCAGATTAAGCTGTCTTCTCCAACTTGCCCCCCACTTTCCATATCACCTACAGGATGTATATGCAATTGTATCAGACCACTGTCCATTTTCCAAACCAGACTGTTAGCATTAACACATAAAATATCATAAACCCAGGAATTATAACACTCCATATACACACTAGCTTCAGAGAGGTGATATTCTGCTCTAGGATATTACAGTGAAAATACTTCACCAAGAAATAATTGGGCAATTTAGATGTGTGAACTTCCACACTAAACCACTCTTGAAATAGGTTAAGGTACTTGTTAAAGAAATGTAGGATGAAAGACAGAATTGCTGTGCTTTGTTAATTCTTTGCAGAAAATTACTTTGAGGGACACACATTCAAATATTTTACAGATGAATGTATTAAAGCACCACAGCAGGACCTGAAAGAGCTGCAATCTGTCCCTGGCTTACGGGGAAATCTTGCCACATAGCCTTCCATATCTATGATTTAGTTCCCCTACAGATCATTGTTTTCATTAAGTCCTTTGCAATTTACTAGCAAAAAGATATTAAAGAGTTATTATTTCTATTACATATTTAGTGATTTTATGTTAATCCTTCTTCCAGTTGCCGTGTCAACATTCTCATTGATATCAGCAGAAGCAGGATCAAGACTTCTGGCAACAATTTTGGGAAGCTTAGGATTTTTCTGATGCTGAGCTAGAAGTTTCCAGGAGGATTGAGGTAGGCCGGATCGATATTTGTCAATGGGTCTTTCTACATGACTTGTATGATTCAAGCTAACGTATGGGGGAGCTTTATTTGCATTTTTTAAATTTTTTTTTTTTTTAACCCATTGCTCTATCTGTAGAAGATTAACAGATTCAGATTTTTATTTCTACCAATACAGTGTCCACCACCTGTAGGGGTAGCAACCACTTAAACTACTGCCCTTTAGCTTTCTGAAAACTGCTATTATATATGTTGTCTGCCAGCTAACCCAAGCTTATTTTGAAGTGTATTAAGTGATTTCAGAAGCAGGCAATGGTGCTTTATTTTAGCTGTTCCTTGACTTTCTCAGGCTTTATTCTATCATCCAGTGATTTGTTGAAAGACCTGTTGTACAAACTACAACTTGTACTGTACTGCAAAAAATGGCATTACTTTACTTAATTTTGATCCAGTGTTTGCATTATATTCTGATGGAAATTCTAGCTCATTTGGAAAGGATGTCTGCTTGGGAACAACCACTTTCCTTCTGTGGTATAGCACAATTGGTCCTTTTTGATCCCCAATGACAAAAACTGCAACTTTATGAGAAATAAAGCCTACTTACAAATGCGTTCAGCTCACATTAGCCAAGAAGTGGAAGAATAAAACTTAAAGGTGCATGTGTAAAATACCTGAAAAATTAGTATGGACTAAAATTAAGCAAACAGATTATTGGAGCTGTATGCCTCCTAGGATATGCATGTATCTCCTGGCATTCATCGGTAGCACTCCAGATTAGCTGAAGTTGTTAAAGCACTTTGAAATGTCAACAACAGCCAGCTTCATAACTAAGACATAGGTGGGAAATGCGGGGTGGGGTAGAGAAATCATTCAAATGCTCAAGCTGTCTGCTTGAGCTGTCTGCTCATTTCAGCAGCTCTCCCTGCTCACAACCCATAGATCTTTAAAATGCCTTGTTTAAATATCCTCAAATTTTTTTTTTAAAAAAAAAAAAAGTTGTCAGCTGGCCACAGACCACACATTCCAGAACTGAAGTAGAAAGGAATGTGAATGGGTGGGTGGGGGAGAGGAAGGAAATCAGATTTAGTATTGAAAACAAGACTAAACTGAGAAGCAGCTGATGTGCACTCGAGCAGTTGCAGTGGGCAAGACTATTTTTGTTCGTAGTACCTCATGATCAGAAAAATAAGTCGTGAATAGCCATTTACTCTTTTACTTTGAAGGTTTTATTTTAACTTCATCAGTATAACATCACTTATGAGATACCAAAGACTAGAAGTAAATTCATATAAGCTGTAGGCCATCTACAGGTCAAAAAGATGGTTAATATTGTTTTATTCAGAATGAAGTAATATCTCAGGAGATACTGATAGATGAATTCATTTAACCGAAGACTAAGCAAGTATAGACTCCCAAAGGCAATGAGAATCATGAAAGATTATGAAATAAACCAGTCAGTTTGGAGATGGAGACCAAAGGTTTGCACTACTGCCAATGTAAAACTATGCCAGGGATTTTGTGTGTCCAAAAAGTGAGGGTGCCTAACTGAGCTACATTTAACATTACCTACCTTTAGCTTGGGAGAAGAGAGAGAAGAAAGGAGTCAGGAAGAGAAGAGTGTTATTATCTTTTTAGTCTGATCAGTATTTAGTCTAGAAATTTATTCTCTAGAAACTCTACAGATGACATGGATATAAAAATACTTCTCGCTTTCTACCACTGTTTCTCAGAGTCTAAGTCAGCCTTTTCTCTATTCCTGGAAGGATCTCAGTGGCAAGACCCCAACTGGTCTGTAGCGGAGTCAGAGAAAGCCCAAGAGAAACGATCTAGAAAGGTCTCAAGAAGCAGCATAGGCAAAGAAATGAGCCAGGAAATAGATAAATTAGAAGCATATATTGCTACCAGGACTGTCAGGGTATTTACCTGGATGAAAAAAGAAGGAATTGGGATTATCAGAAGAAACACTATATTTTCTTTGGTGCCAAAGACCTTAACATGTTTGAAAAGATTTTTTGCCTGTCTTTTTTTTTAAAGACTTCAGAGGTTAAATTGCTACTGTTTGTCCAACATCTGTGTTGGTTCAGGTGGTTCTGGGCCCTCATACTGGAGTAAGACACATCACTCTGTATTGGGAGTGCACACTTCATTGTGGGAATAAAAACAGAACAGAGTGGGCCAGACATCCTGTGACGGGAAGATTTTTGTTAAACTACTTTAAGGAGGAAAAGGTGGAAGTATCTTCGGTAAAGTGAGGTGGCAGGGCAGCCCTCTGTCCCCAAAGGAGGGAAGCTCTGGTTGAGGTAGGGAATGCTGCTGATGATCACAGAGTCAGCTCTTTCATGGACATACTTCTCCCTGTTATTCAGCTGGCCAAGAAGTTCTTCCAAGAAGCCAGCCCTTTGATCTGGTGAAAGAACGGCCATCAGTCTGATCAGCACTAGTTATATGACTTGGACTCTTATCTTAGTAACGGGGAAAATAATGTAAACCTCCTTCACTGACTAAACAACAGATCCCTGGAGGGAAGACAGTCATACCAATTTGTCCCTGAAATGGTAGTTCTGAGGAAAGGCTGGTCTTAACTACTCTGCATCTTGCATCTGAGCTTTCTGTATCACCCTTCCTCATCACTGTTCGTAGACCCCTCTTCAGAAGGTTTTATAATAGTGACAGCATTATATTAGTACTCTTAAAGCTTCAGAAATGCCACAGTTAATGGAAGGGGAAATTCTTGTTTGTTTTTGCTGGCCCTGTTCCCTTTTGAGGAAAAAAAAAAATCATCAACAAGGTTTGAATTTGGAGCAGGTTTACGTGAGCATCACCACATTCATCATTTTAAGTTCCAAAATATGGCTTTTGCATCTCCCTTCCCTCAAATCCCTAACACAAATATTTCTGAAAAAGGTTTCCAGAGGAGCCAAATTTTCCCTAATTATGGAAAAAGTAAACAAAAAAAACCACCTCCAAAACCAAAAAGACAGAAGAAGTTGCCTTATTTAACTCTTCATGGATGGTTATAAAATGTTTCGCACAGACTGTTTTTTTCCTCCCCCTGGAATTTCTGTCAAACTTCCTCCCATCAGCAAAGAATCAAATACAGTGTTTAATTAACCATTATGATATTAAAATCTACATGTAACTTACATCCTGTGGGGGAAATAAAAAAGAAAAAAAAGAGGTGAATCAGACATACAGATCTCGGAGCTTATACTCTCAGATTGTAGGTACAACAGTAAGTGTACTTTCCTACTTCCATATATTTCTTACCAGATTTAGAATAAACATGTTCATATAAGATAATAGCAAGTTAGTGACATCAAGCTAAAACAATAGGAAGCAAAAAGATTCTGAGACAGCAGAGGAAATGTTTTACTCAAGAAAATATTTTGGTTTGCTACTATTTCCTGCATGTTGTTCTACTGTTCTCCTCAGAGATTATTCAGAAAGGTTATTCTACTGTTCCCTTATAAAAGTCTGTTAAAAATGGGGGGTTTTAGTCATTCATTTTCTCCTACTAATGGAATTAACATGAAGATCGTCAGATAATAGAATAGATAAAACAGGCTAAAGGGGAAAAAGTAGGAAACAAACTCACAGTTTGAGTTGTATAGCTCTGTCACCATTATGCAGCATGCCATCAATAACCCAAGAGCTTCCTTCAGTTTGGCACTTTCCTAATAAAAGCTCCCTTCCCTGCCCCCAAATCAAACTTTAGCCTAATGCACCTGAGTTTAATTTCCTAAAATGAGGAATACCTTACTTGTCTATGGCACTCACCTGTAGCAGGCTCATGCAATAATGAGCAGGAATGAAGTAGTAACGAGTAGGAATGAAGTTAAATAGAGATATCATTGTTAACAGCAGAGAAGCATTGGCCTTTGCAGAGTATAGGGACATAATTATTTAAAACCTTATTTTTATTGCAAGGGTGCAGTATTATGGTTGTGTGATAACTTACCATTACATGTGTGGTTTTCTACTTTATAATAGGAATCTTATGCATGTATGCTCCTTATTCACCTGCAGACTATGTCTATTCTTTTTGAAAGTAATCTTGCCCTTTGTTTAAATAACTATAAAATGCTTCTACTTTCTATCATAGCTATAACATATTTAATTGTAAAATTATACAGTCTAAAACTACCTCTAATTGATTGTAATACTAGATTTTAGTTAGTTTAAGAGAAAACAAAATCAAAACTACTTAGACCTGATATGTTTTGATGATGAAATGTTTCTAACTGGATCAATAAATCCAGGAAAGAAGCTAACATAAACACATAACATCCTATGTAATATGTTGTAAGAGCTAAGAAGAAAAAAACCACAGTAAAAAGAGTAGATATTATCCTTAAGTAAATAAAACTTCTGAATTTCTAAATGTTTCGTAAGCAAAAGCCTTAAGGAGGAAACACAATATAACTACGAAATCCTATGATAGATTTTTCATTGAAAGGAGGATCAAACATCACATGTCCAACTATGCCTTCACGTTCTAATTGTCCCATTTCATCATATGGTCCAGGGGTCCAGTAGCTCTTACTCATTAGTATCATTAATGAATATTTGGTGTCTGCAGTCTTCCTTTCACCTGTATTGCTTTGTGCGTGAGCCCTCTTGTAATTGAAACCAGTCAGCCTCCCGTGTGGGCTGAAGGAATTCAAGGCTGAGAGTTTTCAAAGTAGTCTAAGGGATTTAATTTCAATAACCAATATGCATCTAAATCCCCTGGAGTGCTTTGAATAGTCTCAGTTCAAAATCCAAGCATGTTGAATCTCAGGTGAATCTATTAATTACATTGGTCTGTTTGTTTAAGAAAGGGGTATTTAGTTTATTACAAATAAATACCTTCTCAAGCTTTCCCCCCTGAGATTCTTCTTAATTTTAATTTCGGTACTGGCTTCTTTGTGTGAATTGGATATTCAAAAGTTTCTAGAACATTAAACTTGAAATAAGTGTAGATGGCAACTGTGATTCCCTACAATGGTTACTAAAGCTGTATGGAATTACTTCTAGTTTTAATACCATCCATTTCATTTAGTTCCCTACAATTCAGGCTAAAGACAAGGTTAAAAGACAGCATTGTAGGTTCAGCTGTTATCTTAGCTGTGATCATTTCTTCTGCTCAAGAAATGTAAGCAAATGTCACTGTTTTCTCTCCAAAGTGAATGTAACTGCTGTGGAGATTACTGTTCAGTACACTGCGTATCTCTTCTGTACATCTCAATCTGTACATTAAAGCAAAATCTAGAAAGTGTTACATAAAAATTTTCCAGTAGCGGCTGAATGCATATTAGATGCTGTTAAATGTCAGTTGGCAATATAATGTGCATTCTACTGCATGAGTGATCACCGGAGGCAATGCCTTTCACCATCAATCTAAAAATGGTTATGGTGATAAGATAAAGCTAATACTTACACGTGTAGGTCTGGAGACAGAGCTCCCTTTTATTTACATGGGGAAACAAATGACCTCGGATCATGTGTATGTTTCAGAAAAGCAGAGAGGAATCTCTTTTCCAGTCCTTGCAATGAGGCTGGGTTTGTTCACATTAAGAAATGACCCTACAAGACATGCCAGTGAAATCATGTTTATTTTTAATTCAGTAAAAAAGGAGGTACTTGTCTTTCAGAATGCAGATATTTTTTGCAGTATGTTCTGATTGCAGATGGAGACTGGAATGGATTCATTATCTAGGGACTATGGAAAATGAAATGTCTTTTAAAGTGTGAGTTAAGTACCACAGAGGCTAGGAGAGCATGTAATTGTAATGACTCACAGCTATTGCTTGTGATAACTCCACAGTGCCATTAGATGAAGAGAAAAAAAAGTTGACACTGTTGTGGCTTATCTTGAAAGGATGAAAATGCATATGTTCAGATTGCTGTTATTATTACCGTAACTATCACCATAGGACTGAGTAGGCGTAACCATTTTGTGCTAATCATTGTACAAAACACACACCAAAAAATCTTTAACCAAAGTGCAAGAGTCTTACGTAGAAGAAAAGAAACAAGCAAAAAGTTAAAGGCAGCAAAGCAGAAAGGCATAAAGTACAAGGATGACAAGACAACTCAGCACTATAAGGTGGTTGTTTCAGGACACCAACAGCATAATTATTTTCAAGTACCTATTTTTTTTAAGACAAGCAGCAAATGACTTGTCACCTACAGTACTTTATGGTAGAAACGGAGATGCATGAGCCTCTTGTGAGACCTCCTCTAGAACTTGTGAAAGTTTCTTGTCACCAGTGTTTAAGATTATCCTGAGGATAATCAAGGGAAAAAGATCCCATTTCATGAGAACAGATTAAAAGATTTAGATCTTTGTTTGTTTTGCCTAATAAAATGTGGGGGATAGTATTGCTGTCTATAAATATATCATGGGTAAACACTAGATGAGAGGGGAGAGTTTTACAATATTAGACACTGTTAGTATAGGAATAAACAGTAGCAGTGTAGGTGGGCAGTCTCTAGCCATGAGTGAGAAAATTGTGGAATAGCTTCCCAAAAGAAGGTTAATTGAGCCTGAACTAATTATTTGTAAGATTGCATTCAATCCATTTTATATAACATGGCTTCTATAGCAGTTTGGTTGCCTGTATTTAACAACCCAAAGAAAAGTGCCTTCCCTTCACTTTTTGTGGTTTGATTATTGGCCCAAATTTTAGTTGGCTGAAATTGGGCAAAATGAAGTCCCTACTCCCTTCTTTATATATACACAGTTTCATCATCATATCAACAGTAGGAAAACTATACTGTAATTAGACATGAGCCACTAAAATCAGTGGGGCTCCATGGGATGTAAAGATCTGCTTACATGGATTAAAGTGTCATGCAGGATTACAGATTACAGTCTCTGACATGTTCAAAGGGGGAAAAAAAGCTCACAATATATCCTGCACTTCCATGGAATTAGTGAGGTTAATATTAAGCTTCCACAGACAGTAATTCATCATTTTTCCTCATGAATGAATGGGTTGCATATGATTAATGAAGCTTACAGATGACCTGTGATGCATGTTTCATAACACAGTGTCTGGTACATTCCCAGTGATTGGCAAAATCAATCATCTTACTTATGCTTCATTACTGCTAATAGTTTTATAGCCACCTTGAAAAAATTATGAAGTAGCAAGGGATAACTTTTCAGCTTGATAGAACGGTTTAATAATTTAAGAATTAGTATTTAGCCATGGCCTCCAAGCTGTAATGTTTATCCTTTAGTCCATTTATTTGTGTGTTTTCTCTGCCATATAATTTGTATACCCCGGGTTTTACACTTTCTCCTAACCTTCTAGGAGCCTATAAACCATGAATAAGAATGGCATTTCAGGAACCATGAGACATACCTTTACCATGAAAAGGCTTATTTTAAACAAATTCTAAAAAAAAAATTAATTCAGTTACCTACGTTGATTTTTTTAGCTTTTTGTTCTGCTTAGATACGTTACTTTCTGATTGTATGAATAACAGTAGGCATCTAATAAACAAAGCAGAAGTGTAACAATGTAGTAGATATTTCTTCACAAATTTCCAGCACTACAGAAGTAACCCTGTACCTTCTAATCACTTGAAATATGGTTTTGCCTAAAATCCATGATTATTCCATCAAAATATTCATGACTGAGATCAAAAAACTATTATAATTTTTTAGATATGAGAGATTATTCAGATCAAAATAAATTATTTGCATCCAGGAGGTTGTTGTATTTTGTTCCTTTTTTTTTTGTTTTAAATCTGTATTCTATTCATGTCCAGATAGAGACAGTAAATTTCTGGTGCAGATACTTCACTTACCGAGAACCCTTGCTCATTTATACTGAAGCAACTTTTCTTATGACTGTAGGAGAAAAAGAAAGTGGCTAGAGAGAAAAAAAAAGAAAAAGAAAAAAAGAATACATGGAGTGGAAGGGGATATTCTGAAGAAAACATCAGATGATTCATCAGTGGTGTTCACTGGTTAATGTTCATTTCTGCAATGGAGGCTGGCTCCCTACATCACTCACTGACTTAAATGGTTTCATTAGTTTGACATTTATGACACTGCAGCGTTCAAGAGGCATGTTTTGATGCTGAACTCTCAACTCCACATAATCACAATGACCCAAATGGCACCAGAGCTGACAGCTTATCCCCCTTGTCTCGTGTTTTACAAGGCCTCCGTGAGTGGATTTTTGAGTTGATAAACGTAGCTGTCTTTTATGATTACTTATTTTTCCTTATTTTACTGTTGATTCATGTCTGAAATTTCTCCATGTGTTTCTCTACCAGACCAATTCAAATTTTTTTAAAAAGTGTGTTACGTAACTTGGATGTCCACAAAAACATTATAAGTTTTTCTTTAGTACTGTTTTCCCCTTCTTAACCTCAGCCTATTAGATATTTTCAAGATGTTTTGGGTCAATTCTCTTGCAGATTATGACTGAGAACATTCATTAAGTCCAGGATATGACCTTTAAATTAAACATTGAATAACGTGTCTTTGGGATCCCTCTTTGCAGGTGCCCTTTGTTGACAGAGGTATTTTATTTCTGCGTAGATTTTTGTTAATCACTTTTTCATTTGCATGTATACTTTTCAGATTGAAATTCAGAAGAGGGAAGTTTGTTTGAGGGAGGGCATGGTTCAGCCTCAGTAATAAACTGAACACAAAATGGATGCTTCCTCCCTCTGAATTTTGGATTTAAAAGGTACAGCATATGATTGATGGAATTATTGATTAAGTAAGTGCAATAAGCCACAAAGAATGGCTCAAAAAAGCCCCACACAAAACCTTGGCTTTTAAATTTATGTTACCTCAATGTTTTTCTAGAGGATGTCAACTTTTCTTCTGTACCTTTCTTACATATCTCTTTTTGTCCAAACCCTATTACCTGATGGATGTGCCGGTGACATCTGGTATAATGCCATATCAGCCAGAGAGAGCATCTCCTCACCAGTTCTCCAAGCTGAATGTAATGCAGTTGAACATAGTTGAATGTGATGGAGAGAAAGAAAAAGAAGAAAAAGGTAAGAGTTAAATAATGTATGGAGAATCACTCCTTGAAAGATATCTGAAATGATATTATAACATATTCTCAAGGAATTTGTGGCATAATGGGTAGGTAATGGTTTCTTACCCCCTCTGACCTCTACAGTTTATTAGTTTAATGCTGTGCTTTGCTGACATTTTTTAAAAACTCAGTGAGAAACTTCATGAAAATTCTCACCATTAGCAAGTGAGAGGTTGGAGGGGTGTCAATAGCAAACGGGCTTCCAGAGGCCACTTGTGTCTCCTGATCTCTGATGAACAGCCTGCAACCAGCTCCTGGAGCCATTTCCAACAGTGTTTGCAGTAATGTCTACGCAAAGCATGTAACAGAGATAAGGAATTTTGAGTGCTAACACCAGTCTGTTGAGCAAAAAAATGTGGGTTCTCAAGAAAGAAATAGCTAAAGCACTTGACAGAGTGAAGAATTTACTGATTAGTCTTATAATTTATCCACAATCCGTTTCATGTTACCATGGAAGTAGCAGCTGGAAAATGAACTTAGGTGTTACTTGGTGTCAGGAAGCCAAAGGACAACACAGAGCGTGAAAGAAATGTTTTCCTTGAACACAGCACAGCCCTCGTACCTGGAGGATCCTATTAGATACAGCCGAGTTTTCCATATATACACAGATCCTGGATACCTTTTATGTTTGGAACCTGTGCCAGCTTTTAAGAGAAAAATCAATCTCTATAAATCAACAATACAACTAAATACAGCAACAGGTAAAATTCATTGTAAGTAAATGGCAACTGAATGATACCATCATCACTGATTTGCAAACTATCATCAGGGCTCTTACAATCCCATATAAAGTGCCATTATAAATGGCTACGTGTTGCAAAGGGCAAAACAGTCATTTTGTATTTACTGAGGAAACTGGCTTCCAAGTGGCAGAGGATGTGGATGTCCTTCTGTACATGAAAATAATTCTAAAGAGTGGATCTCATATAGGAGAAAGCCAAGATAACCATCCAGTGAAGAATTTTATTGCAACAGTTGCAAGTTGTGGTTTAACTGTGGTGTAATTGTATGTAATTTTGTTTGAGAGCTTGGTCTCTGGTGTCCTGTGAATACGTGAGAGTCTCAATTCTCATTTTAACAGTGGTGCCTTGTTCTGATCTGAACAGAGTGAGGTTTGGAATTGTGGACTCTGAAAGTGCTGAGGTAAGACTGAGTTAGGTACTGAGATCATAAGACAAAATGGTTAAAATATCATAATCTTAGACTACTTTTATTATTTTTGTATCAACTCATAATCATGAATTTGATTAGTTCTGATTACTTTAGGTCTTAATACATTGAGTGAATCAAGAACATAAGAGCTGATACTGAGCTGTAAGAAATGATCTTCTGCCTATTATAATCTTCAATATTATTGAAAAAATAAACAAAATATATAGTTTTTACCATTAATCAACACAGATTAGATTTCTTTTCCTGAGATAAAATGTAATAAATCTCAGAGGATACCTACTCTGCTTGTTCTGGAGGGCTTGCATGGTAATATAAGAAACTTGCTTTTACATTTTAAACATCCCCTTTTTATTTTTATGGGAACTACAACACAGCTATGGTAATGCAAAAATGCCACTTCCTCAGAGATAGGAAGAATTGAGAAAAAGTAAATTGTCAGGCAAGATGCTGTCTCTAGCACTTATCCCTCACTGGGGAACTTTGCAGTTCCTTTTTTCACCTAACAATAAGTTACAAGGCTAATTTGGTTTTTAGGACAGAAATGAAGCTTTCTGCCTGGTATCCAAGATGTCACCATTTCCCTAATAAGACTTTAGTTGATGTCTCCTTTTCTCAGATTTTTCTCTTTTGAAATCAATGTTTAGCAGCAAAAGGTAGCATAACACACTCATAGGAAATTACAGTATTTTATGAATCATTAAATGAGAATGGCAGAGATTGAGGTTTATTAACTGAGACAGCAAATGCCTTTGACAGTAAATATTTATGACTATACTGAGTTGCAACAAGCTGAAGGAAAAACGGTTCAAATAACCTTCTGTCCATTTCTTGTAAGCAGAGATACCAGCCTAGCTTTAGTCTATATGTATATTGTGTACAAGTATATTAGAGGTGTCACCGGTCACAAGAGTCAAAGTCATGGCTTTGTTTCACATCCATATTGATTTGCAGAGTCAGAACAGAGCTAAGGAGAAGAGCTTTCATCCTCCTACTGCTTTCTCCCGGCACTCTTGAAGGCACTGTTAGGGTTTATTGCATGAACATTTCATTTCTAAATGCTCATTTGACTGGTCATTGTAAATTAAGACCACAGAACCCCTTTCAAAGAGTACTATATCTGAATTTGCATGAACAGGTTTTAAATATCCATTTAGAAATAGTCTTTATTATTTAGGTTATCCATTCTTGCTCAGGAGAAAAACCCTCATTGTGGATGCAATGTAAGTACAGTCAAACTGAATTTTATGGTCAGATTTATTTAAAAAATATTGTTAAAGGATACCATAGTTTTTATATGATGATACAAACAGAAACTTTCAAAAGTCAAACACAACCAGAAATTGCAATAGAATTTGTAAGTCTATATAACAAGACAATTTTTAATAATACAAAAATTTTATTTTATTTTATTCTTGCAGCCTCATCCATGAACTAAAATTAAAAAAAAAAAAAGCTGAAATTTATGTGCATGGTTTCCTGCATGGGGATTTGCTGCATTTGCTAGTTGATTTTAGCTATTCCGGAGTCAGAAGAGATTAATTCTTTTCTTGTGATAACCCCTTTAATGGTCATCTCTGTGAGAAAGCCAGATGGGTAATTTGAATCAGAGCAATGACAAAGAGGACAAGATGAATGGTAAAATTGCTACAGACGCAAAGAAAAGTAGATTTTTGCATGCAAAGTGGTAGTACAGGAGATTCTGTAGCAGATCCAGTGCCTATAAAAATGGGCCACAAAAAAGGGATCACGTTAACATCTTTTCCGAGTGTTAAAAACAGGCCACGTGTAAGTCATTGTATATAGAATCTTGTTACCAGATGTCAGAGGGGAGAAGGCGGCAAACCGTGAGTTTTAATCTCCTTCTTCAGCTTTGCTTTATGTGGGATTCGACAATAAAGACAAATCTTTCTAAAACAACTGCAAAAGCTGATCATTGTGCCTTTACATCTGAAACTTCCCAATAGCTCCTTAAATAATATTTTTTTTCTATTGCCTTTTAAAGTTGATTGATGACATACAAGTCTGAACTTACCTTCTGATTAAGCATCAGAACAGATGATACACCAGGCAATTTGTTTAGCTTTTTATTAATTCAAACCCACCCAGACTGCAAATGGAGAAGAGGGTAAGACTATAGGATTCAAAAACATCTGGCTAATATAAAATTTTGAAAGCCAAAGACAAACTTTAGGTATGCAGAACTTTAATTAACTTTTTTCTGCCACACAGTAACAAAAATTTTGGATATTTTTTTTATGCCTTATGAGTTAAATTGTCCAAACTACCCTTAGTTATCTGAATTATATTGCCTAAGTGATTTAAGCACTTTTAGAACTTAGCCAGTAGGACTACAGGCTGTTTGGTCTCTATAACTTGCAAATACCAGAATACAGCCCAGAAGTTCAGACAATGAATAAGGATGAGATGTGTGTACATGTGTGTAGATTCACACAAGCATCTTGAATTTACCAAGATTTTTTGTAAGCAGTGGACCTAGTGAAGCCCAGCATCTTTAGGACTTTCTGCCTGTTAATCTTACAATTCCTGACCTTCCCAATAATTCCAGCTTGCCTTCTCATTTCTGTTATGGCATCACCCCCTGCAATATCCACCATCTCTCTGGAAGTACCCTAGCTCTCAGCACCTTCCTTGATTCCCATCTCCGCAAGAAGCAATCTATGCTGCAGCTGTTTCTGGGTGATCAGCCGTTTTTTGCCTCACTGGTATGTGCCAGACAGAACAGAATGGTGCTAAGCCTTGCACTATGTGCTTTTCCTATGTGGAGGTACTAATGCAAGTGTCCTTCCAATGCAGTGTCTATCCAGTTTTCACAAAATTTACAGAAACTTTATATGTCTGAACATTTTCTCCCTATCTTAAATTTGTTTGAAATCGGCCAACACATTGCAAAGTTGTTTAGGGAAACGGACAGGAGGAACACATAAGGCATCATTCCATCCAGAAACAGAACTAAAAAAGAAAGAAAGAGAGTATGTATATTTCTCCTCCCAACACCCCATCAGAAGTTCTATTTTTTCACCAGGAAGTATTGTCTTGTTTTAATTCTTTTCTTTTTTTTTTTTTTTCATGGGCAAAACTGCAATCTCTCCATATAATCTATTATTGCTGTTCTACCACATTGTTTACTATGCTACAAAGTAAGGATTCAGAGCACACACAAAGATGTTACAGCCATGCTGGGGAGAGTTGGAGGCAGTCAAAAACAGGGATCATCTCTACAGACTCATCGTTACATCCATCATTAGGTCAGAGCTTCATTCTGGACCTGAAGGAGAGGGGGAACAGTAAGGTAGGCGTGCTTTCACCTCCCACAAGCATCTTCAAATTGAGAGAGCTCAGCTCATTGGGATCAGGGTGATAAATAAGCATATATGATTTGGAAGTGTTGTCAGTGAGATGAATAAGCAGTTTAATGAGACTAATAAACATTTCATATTATAATTTAGAGCTAAGTATGACAGATGTCGATGGGGCTGATGCTAGTTTTCAGTCTATATTATGATTAATTATGTAGACAATCTACCGGTGTAGTAGTGCTAACACATTCATAGTAAATGGTCATTTTTCAGGATTGTCTCCTAAGCTTTTGGCTTAGGAAAATCTTCCAATAACTTCAATGGTAGTGTAGAGGAAAAACTGAATAAAGAACCAAGAGATGTAAGTTTCCCTTCTCCTACTCATTGAGAGTGTCTAAATCTTTAGGAAAGGGATATTCAAGAAGTCCAACATGTTCTTGTTTCTCCCGAATCTATGAAAACCTTTCTCTAAGACATCTGCACAGCTTGAAGAGGAAGAGCAAGAGCTGGAAAGAAACAGATAGGTTTGCTGTAAATCCTGGGGACGAAAGAAGATGTTAATAATGTACAAAAACTTGTTAGTTCCCTAGTGGTTTGGATCTCTGAATACAGGTTTCTCTGGAACCTTCTTGTATGGTGGGTACCTCAGGTAACTTTAACATTACAGTCCCATCCACCTAGATTGCCAAGCAGCTACAGTGGGCATGAGGAGTTGAGAAGAGGGCGTTTCTAAGTGAGTGAACTGTGAACCTTCATATGTCCCCAGGCTTCAGCAGGCATCAGATGACAGAGAATTATGAAGGTTAGACTTTTTCCCCTGCTTTGTTCTCTTGTCTAGAGATACAACACTTTTTTCTCTCCACATATGTAGATTATTCCCATGTAGGACAGGTCAGAACTAATCTTCTGTCTGTTACTATATTAACTATGTGCAGGATTTTTTGTTAAATTATAATTAAATGGAATAAAAGGGTTTGGAAGTGCTTATTTCAGCAAAAAATGTTGGATCTTCCCTCTGATAGAATGGCAGCATTTAATACCTCTACATGCTGAGCAGGAGTCAATGTTTAATCATGTACTAAGCCAGTAAATACTGTTAAATTCCCTTACATTTACTATTTTATATACTCTTGATTGAAATGTCCCATGTTCTAAAATAGAAATCATTAGTGAACTTGTTAGTTCCTCTGACCTTAATAATGTGTAACCAGAATTAATTATCACATTGAAGCATTTGCTGTAACTTGTCATTAAGTGATTATTGCAGAGCAAGAATGCAGAATCTCAGTGAATTAATCAGTGACCTATATTTTCTGGTGCTTCTGCTTAAATTTAGCCTTGGTCAGAATGACGGAAGATCTGTCCAATTGCATTCTTGTTAAATGTTCTCAACTGAATAAGTCTGGTTACTGTCATTCAGTGAATAAAGGAGTGCTTTCTTCACAATACTGTCACACATGGATTGTTGTATTGATGGGAACTTTTAATTCATTCAGCTATGTCCACACCAAAATCTCCCCAGACCCTGTGTAGGAAGCAGGACCCTGCTGTCCCTAAAGTAATGAGAGCTTTGCCACTGAGTACGCTGGGAGCAAGTCTGAAACATAAATTATTAATCTACTTTTACTTCAGAGCACTCAGCAATGGAAAAAATGTTTCTCTGGGAGCAAACCCATTTGAATACTGTGATAGACACCAGTAATTCAGCAGTTTAGAATCAATGTGCTGCAGCAATTTACTTGTACCATAATGTATGCCCAGGAGGGTGGAAAAAGTGATAACCTCATGGTAAATGACAGTTTCTGACAATAAACAAAAAGCTTACGGTTATTTTGAGAGAGAACTTTTTCCTCACCCATATTTAAATATACAACCTATCATGAAAATAAATTACATCAGAAACAAGAGGAAAGTAATTTTTAAATAAAAACCACTGCACTAGTATGGTATTAATACTATATAGTTATATCTCCCCCCAGCAGAAAATATAAGGACCATCATCAATAATGAGGTACATTTTGAACACTGAAGTATAACATTTAAGAAAAAATAACAATTTATTTGGATCCAGTTTGTGTGTGAAAAGGAGAAAAGATGTGGGAAGAATAAAAGAGGTTGAGGCAGGCTATGGGAAGTGGAGACTACATAGCTAGGAGAGCAAATCTAAAAGATAAACCAAATATATACTGCTGGCTGTTTGATCAATAAAACTGCAGAGTTGTAGAAAAAGAGAAGGTAAACACATAGAACAAATTCGCATATTGATGGCATTTTGTTAATTATTTTTTTAAATATAGACCCTAGCTGCAAGGATCAAGAATAAAATGGACATGTTGGGTTTAAATGGAGAAGTTGAAGGTCAAGATTAGAGGTGCAAGAAAAGCGATCTTTCTGCATCTTTTATTTATTGACCTTGAAGCTACAGAATATGTTAGGTGGGACCCATCTGACAAAGTGGGCAAGACCATTTTTTCCTATTGGAAAGCCTAATGAGCATGGCTTTCAACTTTTTTTGGGGGGGTGGGGAAGAGTGGGGGGGTGGAGATCTAAGTCTGAAGAGAAATGGAGAAACCCGGGACAAGAAAGGGTGACTGAATGGGGGAGGCTGTCATACATTCCCCTGAGAAAGAATCATGAGTGGGTACCATTTTCAAGTGCCAGTACACACATGCCCACAGTGTGGGAAACAAACAGGAGTTAGAAATCTGCACACAGCCGCACAGCTCAGTATTTCTGGAATCAGAGGGATACAGCACTGTGATGGAAAGACACAGGCTGTTCAGGTAGGACCTAAAGTTAGGTTAGTTTAGGATTCGGTCAGGGAGCTGGTAGACAAGATCTCTCGGGAGGCTGCCCTGAAGGGCAAAGGGCCCAGGAGATCTGATTGACCTTTAAGGACAACCTCTTCAGAGCAGAACAGAGTGTCCTGATGGGCTGGAAGCTGAGGACACCTGGCAGGAGACATGAGGAACTCCTGACTAGGCTCCAACATAAAAGGAAGCATACAGGGGGTAAATGTGGGGACAGGCTACCCAGGAGGAGCACAGAAACATATTCTGGGAATGCAGGGCCAGAACCAGGCATGACAAACGTCCACTGGGAACAAAATTGGTGAGGAACGTGAAGGGCAGCAAGGAAGACTCCTACAGGGTCATTGGAGCAAGAGGAAGGCTAAGGAAAATGAGGCTGCTGTGCCCTAGTGACAAAGGATACAGAAAAGGCTGAATTGCTCAGTACCTTCTTTGTCTCAGTCTTTACTGACAAGGTTTTCTCTCAGGCCTTCCAGCTCCAACCGGCTTGTGGCAAAGTCCGGAGGATGAGTTCCTACCCACAGTAAACAAAAATTGAGTTGTAGACCCCTTAAGCAAACTGAACATAACACAAGTCTATGGGTTGGGGTAGGACGCACCCGAAGTCCTGATGGAGCTGGCTGCCATTGTCACAGAGTGACTTTCTGTCACCTTTGACAGATTGTGGCAGTCAGGGAGATCCATGGTGACTGGGTAAAGATGTCACTCACGTTCAAGAAGGACAAGAAGGAGAACCCAGGAAACTACAGATTTGCTGTCCTATTACTTCTTCATTGTTGCTGAGCAAAAAGTCAATTTGAAATTTAATCAAACTAGCTTTGCTTTTTAGGAGTTAAAATTAAATCAGTATTTTCTTTAATAGACTACAGATGAAAAACCCCTGTCACCAGTTGAATTCTGCCTTCAAAGTCTCGGTAGAAACACTTCAATATTTTGCACATTAACGCAGAATTCAGAAATGTCTCCTATATTCATATTTGTGCATACTGGAACGCATACTAATTGCACAAAACAAAGAGTCATCCTTTGACTTCAGATACTGAAAAAAAACTTACAAAATTAAACAGGGTGGAGAAAGAAGAAAGAAGCTTGTCTCCTCAGAGCATACAGTTTACATAATATAGATTCTTACTTTTTTCCCCAGCAAGTCTGTTTCCTATTTCACTACATACTTCTCTGCTTTGTTGAAACAGCTGTATCTTCCCAGCACAGTATGAGTGAAGATCACAAATAATATTTGTACAGCAATTTTTAACTACTGTACAAACAGAAACAATCACTCTCTTAATTGTCTTTTTCTTTCTATACATACAGTACATTCTTTATTCTTAAAAGAAGTGATGACACTATGAAAGCTCACCAGAGTGAAAATGTACATCTTCTATTATTAATTATGTGAAGATTCTTCCTTGCACTGATTTGTCTTGCAGTTAAAAATATAAAAAGCTTTTCTTGCTTTATTATAAAGACCTATGTCCATATTTGCAAAAATGATGGTACCATCCACCACTTGCCAGAGTACCTGGAACACCAGAGCTGCTGAGATGGATCAGACCAAAGACCCACTTAACACTCAATCTTGTCTTTAATAGTGGTCACTACAGATGCTTAGGAAATGGTGCCACTGTAGAGTGATTATTCTTGCAGTACGCACTCCCAACTTTCATGTATCTATGGTTTAGAGATTTCTTGAGTTTGGGTTGCATCAATATAATTCTGCTTAATAGCTTTGGTGGGTCTTCTTTCATCACTGTATTAATTACCTTATGAACCCATTAATAATTTTACATTTACTAAGTGGGGTGACAACGAGTTCCAAGTTAAATTACATGTTGTGAGAAACAGTGTTCCTTTTGTCTATTTTGGGTCTGCTGCCAGACAAATTTATTAGGCCTTCCTGATTGTCAGGATTCATTACTGCTCCTCGTGTTATTTTCTTCTCAAAGCAGTTCTATGGACACTGCAATCTGACAGCTCCTCAAACGTATCCACCTGCGGTCAGAACTTCCTCAAGCTCCTTTTTTCATAAGCACCAATGTAAAAAGATTAATTTCACTTTTTTGCTTTCACACTTTTTTTTTTTGTCCTCTTGAGATGTCTTTACATTCACTAATCCTTGCCATCCTCCCACATCTCTAGCAGTGTGCTACCTTGTCATTCTAGCTGCCTGGTCACCATCCCCAGCCGGGTCATACAGTACTGTTACTATAGTTTTTCTACATTGGTATGGAATTTCAGTCTACAGGGATGGTGCATAACTGATGCACAAAGTTTAGAGCCATGCCAATTTTTTGCTTCATATAGTATGTATACATCACTGACATTATCCATTGCTATTACGACAATACACAATCAACTTCCAGTGCATACAGTATATCACAGATGACAGAAGCCTACTAATCAAAATAACATATCTATTCTAAGGATGAAAACCCACTGTAAATCTATTTGCACATTTCCTGTTAACATCAGTAAATTATGCATGGGAGTAATTATTTTATGGCCTTTGATATAGAAACAGATAATTGCTTTCTTAGAGTAATTTAAAGCTTCTCTATCACCAGAGTAATACAGGGTCCCACTTGGTAGAGTGGGACAGTAGTTAACTCTTTGCAGCCTCTGACTTAGAAGGAAATATTTTATATGGGTTGAAAGGGATGGACAAGTTAATGGAAGGGAAAACAGAAAAGAAATTTAAAAGTCCATTGAGGATTACTAAACAGACAGAAACGATGTCTGGTTCAGAAAGGCCCTGCATTGCAAGTGGCTAGAGGCTCTCAGAGGGAAGTATCTTATATGCTTGCCCTGTCTGACGTTATTCTCTGGACATCTGCTTTCTCTAGGCAGCGTGAGACAGATATGGAACTTTGATCTGACCTAATGCAGCTGGTCTCATGTTCCCGTATTTAGTGATAACCTGAATAGGAACACAACCAGTCTCTAAAAGATACTTTTGTATAAGATATGACAGCAAATCCTACTAGCAGGTATAACCTAACGTGTATTGCTGTGGGACTCTAAGTGGTAGTTACACTTGCTTTGAGTTTGCAAATATATATGATTTACTTACAGATGTCTGATCATTTTTGCATCTTTCCATCTCAGGCTTCGTTCCACAGACTTCCATTGTCCTCTAACTTCTTCCAGGAACGTGATGCTTTCACAGTTGTAGAAAAAGAATTTACTGTTGGGCTAATGCCATATGGGGCTTGGAAAGTCCCCATTCTTAAACATCTGCTCTTTTAAAGTAAAATTGGGCACATTTTCAGCTTAATGAGCGTGATACATTTGTAATATCAGCTGAAAGTGGAGAGTGTATCCTGCAGACAGGTGCTGGAACCCATCATCTTCTAGACTTCAAATCCTCATCAGAACAGAGGGGAAATATCTTAATAAAAAGGAAAGATACCCATGAGAGAAGATGATGCAATTAAAACTTGTTGCCTTACTCCCGATTTATAACAAGGTATATCAAAGAGTTATATAAATATAAATTAAATCTCACAAAACCTAATGAACATGATTGGATCTGTTCTACAGATGAGTGGAAGACTTGCACTGTGAGCAGGACGTATGTTAAAACTCCCAGCTGTTGCTTCTGTATTTCAGATGAGACTATAAAAACTTATAAAAAAAAAAGTCTGTTTTAGCTTCAGTGCGTATGGGTATTTACTTTTCCTAACCGAAGGGTTATGTGACAGTTCAGTGCCCATTTTGTGGAAACCTGTGCCTGTAGCAGGAGGAAGTATTCAAAAGTAATTTTCACAGAGGAAAGTAACTTACTATAGTTAATTAAGTTTGTTCCCCAGCTTATGGGTAAAGAAAGGGATTGGATTCCAGAAGGGATGTGTAATATCTGTTAATGGTATCTGTGATATGACATTTGTGTATACATCTATTTATTTGTGTAAACATTCTTTCATTTGATTCAGCACTTCTTCAGACAAACATATGGTTCATCATGCATACTTACAGTCCTGTGTTTGACTTAATGAATTCACACAGGTTTGATTCTCTCTTTGAGCAAATAACTTGTGATGTTTCTAAGGAATGGCACACCGCACTCGAGATTTGGAAATCACATAACAGGATGCATTTTTTCACCAGGACTGCAGCTGAGGGACTTGGTCCAAACCCTGATGAAAGTGTTAGCCATAGAAATACATCTTTATAAGCTTCCTTTCATGACTTTTTTTTTTTCCTCAAGCTCATTTGACATTTCTGTTACCTGATGGAGAAAGGTACAGTCTTTCCCAAATACTTTAAGCAATTGCTGCGCAAACATACTATTCTTTGTAGCTGCTTGTCAGCAGCACACAAGTGCCAGCTACAAAATAACTTTAATTTAGCTGACAAGAATCCACTCCAGAGCACTGTAACATATTTAAACAAAGCAGTTTTAAAACACACAGAGAACAAAACATACCTCTGTTAAGTGCCCCGTACGCACATTTTGAATTATTTTTATATTTAGGAAGAGATTCCTCAGTTGCCCTGGAAAATGTTATTTCAAATAAACACCAAAAAAACATGCTGCCCCAGAAATGCTTCACTTGATATTTTAGACGCGTATAAGGAAATTCAGAAGTACAAAACTTTTTCATGTAATGCTGCATAAAATGTTAGTGTTCTGTTTGTGTTATGCTCCTCAGTTTGTGACTGATCCACAGAAGATATAACTGTCCCATAGTTCTTAGAGACTAATATCCATGGATGTCAGGGCATTAGGTGCTACTGAACAGTAGAATAAGAAAGTGTCTGCACCTTTAGAAGTCTTTAAAAAATAACATCAACTTCCTGCTAAATTAATGTTATGCGATGGGTTAAAAAAGGAGACAATTATAGATTCATTTAATAAATTGTCCTTTTATAGGACTCTGAAGAGTTCTATCATTTCTTATAAAATATATAATCCTGGTGACAGGCTTTTGTCCTGGAAGTATAACAATCCAAGTGATGCTCAAAAAAACTCAAAGTAAGAAGCTGCAGTAAAAATGGTGCAGATTCCGAGATGATCCACATTCTGAATTTTAACCACAATAGGCATATAAACTAAATTTTAAAATAAACATACCTTAGCAATTAGGGTACCTAACTTGAGCTATAGAGGCCATTCGAACTGGTCTAAGCAACCAAGGAGAAATTCTCCCTGAACAGCTACATTATAGACCTATTCCCCTTAATGTCCAAGAACCAGGACATCTGTTTGAGTTTAGTTTGAGAAGTTGCTGGAAAATTTGTCTTTCTTTTCCCTTGTGAAAGAAAAATTAACAAGGTCCTCTATAGGTGTGTGTAACCTCTACAGTCCCAGAGTACTTTCTACCTCTGGATGCTGCCTTGTCTCCTGCTTTTGTGTTATGTTAGCCCCGGCGCGTGCTTTGCTCTCTGCATGCCCTGCTTTCCCTGCGCAGGCCAGGAAAGGAGTTGAGGTGCAGTTGTGTGTCCCTGTTAACAGACAGACAAAGACAGCAGGACACATGGAGCACATCTGTTCTGCAGGTTAGATGCAGCCTATGGACATGATAATGCTCACGTAGGTAGCCTGGCATGTTTCATAGAGTTTGGTCCTTCATGGTCTATACCCAGAATATCATAGAATCATAGAATAGTTTGGGTTGGAGGGGACCTTTAAAAGTCATGTAGTCCAACCCCTCTGCCATGGGCAGGGACATCTTCAACTAGATGAGGTTGCTCAGAGCCCCGTCCAGCCTGACCTTGAACGTTTCCAGGGATGGGGCATCTACCACCCCTCTGGGCAACCTGTTCCAGTGTTTCACCACCCTCATCATAAAAAAATTCTTCTTTATATCTAGTCCGAATCTACCCTCTTTTAGTTTAAAACCATCACGCCTTGTCCTATCATTACAGGCCTTACTAAAAAGTCTGTCCCCATTTTTCTTATAAGCCCCCTTTAAGTATTGAAAGGCCACAATAAAGTCATCTCAGAGCATTCTCTTCTCCAGGCTAAACAACCCCAACTATCTAAAAATCTAGGAAGAAAGATTTAATGGAAAGCTTTACTCCTCTGTCTCCATGCAATTCAGCACATTGAAGCTCAGGCTTTGGTCTTCTCCAAGGAAGAAAAGCCAGAAGAGGAGCTACTCCGGGCTGCAGGATAACTGCTCCCAGGAAGGAAGGAGGGCTCCAAGTGCAGAAGGCAGGTTGGAACATTTCTTTTGCGTCTACTTCTGTAGTATAAACAAACATAAACAGAGAAAATAACAACAAGAGGAAGTAAAAACCAAAATGAAACACTTTTACAAACTTTTCTTCCCCTGGGGAGGCACTGAGTGTACAAACAACATAAGACAGATGTGAGGATGCTGGATTTCCCCCCCGCCCCCAGTGTGGTTCTGAAAGGAGCTTCTAAAGTTATGATCCCAAGCATTATACAGAAAACCGTATAGAAAATAACAGAGGATAAACAGTTTCTTGCCTGTAAAACGGCATTTCACTGCCAGTTTTGTACTGGACGGTTATACACAGATGCTGCAAGAATTTGGCCCTGAAACTGGTTCTTTGCCAGCTGTAACAACTGAAGAATTAGATCAGCTTCTGTACAGTGCCATAAAATGAACAAAGGCTGTTGTAATACCATATCTTACAGATTCTTCCATGTGTTCATTTTTTTTTTGAATGATGAATGTAAATATTAAAATGCCGTGATATTTTTAAACTTGGCTTTAGAATAGTGGAGTAGCACTGTGGGAAAATCATTTGTCCCTGGCTGTGTAACAATCACTTTCCACCAGTCAAAACTCTGGCTACAATCTGTTTCTAATTAATCAGTAAGACAAGACAGGGCGAGTCTTGTACTGAGACAATGTCATATATAGTGGACTCACTGTAAAGCTTGCCAGACAAAGATGTGTTTAGTGCGCTAAAAGGAACATTATAATTATCAGCTTAATGCTCAAGTCTCAAATTCTTTTGAAAAAACAACACACGTTAAAGCATAGCAAATAATCTGGATACGGTGAAAACACGTAATGTAAAATAGTAATAGCTAGGCCAAACTGGAATATTTAGAATTTTAACATAAAATTATCTAATTCTTCCAGAAGCCCTGCAGAGTACAGGAAACTCAAAAATGTTGAAAATCTAGCTCCTTGTTCAAAGGTAGGTCTTTGACTATTCACCCTCAATAATTTTTAGAGCTGATAGAGCCAAAATAGCTTTTATAGTTTACAGAGTAAAAGATGTGATGCTCCAAAAAATAATGAAAATAGAGAAATTTTTTAAAAAATAGTTTGTGAAAGCCGCTTGTATTTTTTGGCCAGCACTAGTTCTTAGTTGCTGAATAGAGCTCTCTCTTGCAAACCTTACAAACACAGATGGTTCAGCTAAAGTAAGGGGAAGCATTCATCCATCAGCTATGTGCAGAGGCAGATCATAAGAGAGAAAAATGATTTACTTTAGAAAATGGGAGTAATGGAAAGTCTGTCCATGTTCACTTTTATTTTGCTCTTGTTCCTTTTATTCCATTTATTTGATGTGAGGAGCACTGTAGTGAGTGCTGTGTGTCATTGCTCTTTGGGATGCTGGAAATAGAATAGGAATTGCTCCAGCAACAGAGCTTAGAAATGATAGTCAGCGAGTATGTTTGTGAAAGAGGAGTTATGTCTGTTTATTATTCTGTCTTCTTTTGAAGAAGACCAGAGCTGTCCTATAATCTCTTAAAATTAAACTCTCTTCAAACTCTTTCCAGAAAACTATTTCTGATTTTATTGCAAATATGAATAGAAGTCCAGGGTACTGTTTCTGTAGTTAAAACAAAATAATGGTATGTTATTTCTAGATGGATAAAGTAGTGAAATAACCCATAGGCTTGTTTAACTTCTGTTCATGTTATAGCACATCAGTGTCAGATAAAGCGATATTCTGAGTGCATGAATTTAGCTGAAAGATTGATGTTACGTTGCAGATTAAAATCACAGATGAAGGGAAGACCTACAGGTTGCTTTGTGTACCAGCGACAGTTAGAGATTTCAGCTGACTTTTACATATGAAGCTGTTCTTGTGAGTGGGTGGGCTTTGTGGGCAGAAACTCTCCCAGGACTGAGATCTCACTTGATAATCTGGCTCCGGATGTAAAAATGTTAGCCACAGGAAACTTAATCCAGCAAGGGCCTTCGTTTTCTTTCTAACATTCTGTCTATGCAGCACATACCCTTCTCCTCTACCCTTTTCCTCCCACCCTTCAAGGTCTGCTTCCTTATCAGCAAAATACACAAGAAGGATTTGTTACAGATTTGTTATGCAAGATTTCTCATAATTGACATGAGCACATGAACAATATATATCTTAAGTAGACCACGCTGATAACTTTTAACTTTTGGTCTGCAGTAACTTTCCCTGTTGCTGCACTCTCTCCAGAATTAGCCTGTATGTTCCTTAGGGATAGGAATTTTTGTGAAAAAAAAATAGTTACATTGAATATAAAGATAGTTTTGCACTCTAGGATTTTACTACTTGCCCTTCTACCTGTAATGCAAAGCACCTAGTCTTCCTTTGGGCTATAAAAGCATGAATAATAATAGTAATTCACAGGGAAAAAGTAATTGTAACTGAAAGGGGTGAGTAAAACCATAATAAAGTCTGCTGAGGCTAAACTAAATAGCATGAGTCATTTCTCAAGAGGGACTATTTCTGTGACGTGCGCTGAGCACAGGATGCTAGGGCCAAGAAAACTCATTGTGGATACCTGGGCTCAACATTGTTGCAAGACAAAGAGAAAGTTTTACTAAATATAGTGTGAGTTTGGAAAAAAAAAAAACTGAGGGAAAAAAAAACGGGGGGGAAAAAAAACCAACCACCACCATCAAGCAAGAAAAACCAACTGAGAGGGATGATGACTGCTAGGTACCTTTCATCAGGTATTCTCAGCTATGGCTGTGAATCACCCCTGGCCTGGGAAGTCCTTCCTGGAGATTATTGAAAATATTTTGGTCACCTGGTGTTGGCTTTTTAGCTTTCAGCTTCTAAACTCAATTAAAATAGAATAAAAATAGGAAGCAGTATCTCCCTGGTGCTGCGATTCTGGCTGCTCACAGCATGGCCAGCAGCCCGGAGGGAGGCAGGAGCAGAGGGGTCACTCCAGGCAGTGTCGGACAGCCCTGCTCCACGGGGGGTGCGGGGGCTCTGGCTTTGGCCTGTAAGATTTTTGGGGCAGGGACTTTGCTGCGTGTGTTTGCTACCTCTGAAGAGCATACCTGTTTCAAACTACTAATGGTATTAAGTGATAAG
This sequence comes from Calonectris borealis, assembly GCF_964195595.1. Taxonomy (NCBI): domain Eukaryota; kingdom Metazoa; phylum Chordata; class Aves; order Procellariiformes; family Procellariidae; genus Calonectris; species Calonectris borealis. Next base: position 27,767,594 of record NC_134318.1, read on the forward strand.
ACCCTGTTCTAAGACAAAATATTTATGTCACTTATGTTTTATACACAATTCTCACAAAGATTTTTATATGGCTGTTGTAATTAAATAGAGATATAATAAATAGTTTTCTTAATTTTAAGGGGATTATGGTTTTATCAGAATTACATGAGCTTCTGATATATATTAATTAAATTAATTATTTATATTAATATTATATTAATTGACATTGGTATGAAATCCATATTGAAGGTAAAGTTTCCATACACAGAAACGCAATCTATACAATTCCTCAATTAAGGAATAGTAGAAACTTAGAGTTTCATTGTAAGTATACATTTTGCCATCAGAAACACGATGTAAGCTTAATGAAAAAAAAAATGTTTATACCAAATTGTTTCACTTATAGTATCTCCACCTGGTGATTAGAAACATTGCAAACAAACGTACATTTTCTAACCATAACGGACAGACTTGGATACTCTTGCTTCCGTTTCCAGAGTACACAGATATCATGGAAAGGAGTTTACCCAAACACAAAAGACTGGAACCATTCTTCTTTTTACTGACAGCTCTGTTGCCTCTTTCTCTTCTAAGGACCTTCTGACCCCATGGCAACTATTAGCTCCTCTCCCATGCTCAATAAGCATATTTCAGGTTAGATAAAGATACACCAACTCAGTTGCCTCGCTATTTGTAACCTAAGCCACAATTCATGGTAGTTGAAACACATACTCTGTATTTGACAACTCTAACTTGTTTTAATGTATTTTAAAAGTAAAAATGCCCTCATGGAGGACATTTTATGGTTTTATATTTGAAATAGGGATAGCGCAATAAAACAGGCAGCTACCTGAGTAGTTAACAAGAATGTGAAAATACAATACCAAGGAAACAACAACTCCACAGAACTAATCCTGCCAAATAGAAATAGCATGAAACTCTAATGATATACAAGAAGTTCACTGTGTAAAAAATTGCTGCGGTTTCTCCAGGAATTGAACTGAGCATCTGTGGCTTGAACTTTAGATAGAGGAACAGCCAATCCTCAAATAGCATTAACAGACAGTGCAGGAGGGGTGGGTTGTTGGTAGGTTGTTTTGGGTTTGGGGGGTGACTTTTGATGGATTTATCACATTTATTACTTTGTCTCTTGTTAAGGAAATGGAATTGAGGAAGAAAAACAACATAGGAGGATGGACTGAACATGGAGAAATGTTGTTTTATTCTTAGCTTTATTGTGATTTTCTGTGGTCCTCAGGGCACAGATAAACTTCTGCAGGTCTGCTGTGACTGCCCAGGTATATGTCCTTACACAGTAACAAATGCAAGGTGATTTGAGATAGTGTGAAACCTGTTAAGGAGAGAGAAACTGTGAGAGGTCTTCATTCCACCTACATTAACTATGCTCCTGTGTAAGCTAACTTGTTGATAATTATGGTTTCCAAGTGCTGAGTAAGTTTGTTCTGGATCTTATGGATTTACAGTCACATATCAGCATTAAAACAAGTTTATACACGTCCTTTAAATTAACCTTATCTTTAAAATTTCTCAGTGGTATACTTAAAAACAAAGTGGTTTTGTAAATTCATTAGGCTGTACTGGCAAGAGTACTCTTATGCCTCATAATCTATTGTTTATGTAAATAGAAAAGAGATTTCATTGCTTATTTTTACTCTGCCCTTTAAAGCAGAAATAAAAGTAATCATTTTAGGAATTCTGAATTTACTCACTGAAGCCCAGCAACATCCTGTGATACGCTATCACAGACTTTCTTGAAAGTGGGAAAACCTACAAGAGATTCTGGTATCTTCTCAATAAAGTTTCTGAGCAAACATGCTAGGCATTCATTAATGCAAAAAGAAAAGAACATGTCTGCAATTATTCTGAAATTAAATCATTATAAACTGAAGTCACACTTTTCAGCGTGAACCAATTGTACCTGCTTTTAAGCAGCATGCGTGCCTGGCTAACCAATATTTAAGCAGATTGTCAATAACATTTTCAATCTGCAGCTTGTTTTCATCTGCACTAGTCCAGCTAAAGGAGAAAAGAAGTGACATAACCCCTCAAGTCCTTCTTACATTCACACAACAATTAATTGCTTGAAGCCTTATCTTTGAGCTAGATTCCTTCAAGCGCTTTGTAACTAAACAGCGATCTTGTATTGTTCACAGAGCACCCATTGTGGACTCCTTCTCAGGAAAGTTGCGTGGTGATGCCATGTGAAAAACCCACAGACTAATGGGATAATTTCCTGTTAAATGAGATGACATTACAGATGTGATTAATATCCAAACAACCTAAAGCCATCAAAATACTGGTTATTTAGGAAAGTGAGAGATTAGGTGATTCTGCTGAACTTTCATGAATTCTTACTCCTGATTATGACAAGATACTAAAAAGGAAAATTTGAAAGTCTCTAAATTATTTCATGAAAATCATGCATCTACGAAACATGCTGCAATTAGATATTCATGCCTAATTACAGAAGAGAAAGTGTGTTAATCCTATGGATGTGCCGACCCTGGGAGGAATGTCTTTAACTCATACCCCTTCAGCTCTTGATGCAGGCTACCTGGATTTCCCAATCCACCAGCAAATGTCACTGCATTATTGCTCATCCCTTGGAAGTTCCAAAGGCTAAGTCCAAGGAATTAATGTGAAATGTTGCCTTAATGACATTCCTGCCAGCCTGAGCAGATCCAAGACATGAAATGATTTCATGTGTTTCAAGCTGAAGTAGGCAGGCACACACGTCTCCTCTAGATGATCAGTTATAAAGCTTTTGCTTTATATTTAATTATACATGAATGGTTACCCAAATGCTACTTCTCAGTGTCTGGCAAGGTTGAAAAAATGCCTCACAGCCTTAATTTCCTCAGTGAGTTCACTAGTGGGTTAATTAGCATTTGGAGACTAACAGAGACGTTTAGCAGAGGAATATACACTTGGGCATTAAGGGTAAAAAACAGCTATTCATTTTAGCACAGAGGCAAAGAATGACAGAGAACTTGAGTACATAAGCATGTTAAGTAGTATTTCTACTAGTAATAATAAAATTGGGTAAAAGATTGACACAAGAGAAAAGTTTCAGAACTGGTGGGATGTGTGGCACTAACTCTCAACGTTCATGCATTTGTGCGCACAGTAATTAAAAAATGATCAACCAAGGTCTGTGAAGCTTTCCGTTGAGAACATTTCACATTAAGTGGTGCATTTTGGAAATAAATTCAGAGTAAGCCATGCATGGAAGTCTTTGGGGCATGCAGAATGCTTTACAGTATGGCTCTCCACATGTCAGTCTCTGCACATGGGCAAAAAGGGTGCTAAGCCCATCTATGGAAGAAAAATCTCATTATGCCACAGGCTTCCTCAGTTGTTTTTAGATGCAATTAGTAAGTGTTCCTCACTTGCCTAGTCTAGTCTTACAAACTTAGTTACTTTTTTTAGTACAGAAAGAAAATGTTCTGCAACTCTCACTCCTGGTTGCCATCATTTGTGAAAAAAAAATCTCTTTTTATACTGAGGGCAATTCAAATTTATCTGCTCAAATCACTATTAGCCATCTAGAAAACAAGTAAATTCTGATCGATTCTGTCTATTAGAAATATTTAGTAACATCTGTTTGTTGCAGACACATTTCAGACCTTAAACTTAAGAAGTTTAAGCAAGAGCTTGCTTATTCACATTAACATACTCCTTCCACACAGGTTAATTTGCTTGAGAGTCTGATGAAACTTTAATTGAAGTCAAACAAAGATTTTCATTACCTCCATTGGAAATTCAATCAGGCACTTGGTCTGCAAATAACATGGATCTAGACATAATTGGTCATATTTTTCTTTATATTACTATTAACCACATGTCCTGTGACTAACTTTTAAATGGCTTGTGTAAGAAACAATATTTGAAAAGGTTGTGATATAATAAGCAAGACTATTGACATTTTTCTGGAATGTTATTGAACTCAGTGGTTTTCAATAAAGAGGGTGATCTATATTGGCTCAGTAAATACACTGACTTATGTACGTTAGAAGATCAGTTAAGTAGAATACAGTGAACACCCTATAGGAATGGTTGTATCATTAACACCAATATGGGTTGCAAAGATTTAAGTGCTTATCTCGGTATATGTCAAATACACAAGCAAGTAAGAACAGTGACATATACCAGTGGTCCAGACCCTTCCTTAGGCAGACTTTGCTGCAAATCCACCCCTTCTCCTCAACTCCTGTTTCCTATGTTACCTGCTGTGCACCTTACCATTTCTCCCCATCCAAAAAAAAGAGATGATTCTTATTAAGAATTAAATTCTTATCTTTAATAGCTCATTGGTACTTGGAAACTTCATTCATGAATTGTTGGAGGAAGCATGCCCTGTGCCTCGTATGTCACAGGAGGGACAGAGGGCAGGGGAATGTGTATCTGAGATTTAGTACAACAAATCAGGTCCTTCATTGACAGAAGGGCACCAAGCAGCTGCGTCAATCCAAACAATCCTTACCCACTCTGCAGCACAACCTGACCTCAGGTGCAAGGGACAATTGAGCCTATGATGCCATCTTCAGAAACAAGAAATACCCAGAGAAGGAAGATAAGAAAGTAGTTTATGGGTATAATTGCAGAACAACACTACTTACTTTCCTGAGAAAACGAAACTTTAATTTATGCTTGTCAGTGTAAGAAACCCCCCAAATTAACCACACATCCACCTCTGCATAGCAAAGGATAATACACCACTCCTTGTCCCTATCAGGGCTGTTTGCAGTCTGGACATCAGCACAGAGAGAGACAGAGGTACCGTTCTTGGGAAGCATCTCTCCTAGTTGACTGGGCTACTTGACTAGTGCACATTTTTCCTGACTAACAAGGTAGCTGCAGTGTAGCATGCATATCTCTCCAGACTGGCACCTACTAAATGAGATCAATCGCATAAAATCCCTGGTTTTTTTGTTGTTGGTAGGGGTTCTTTTGTGTTTTAATACTGTCAATTAAAGCATTAACACAACAAAATATTAAACAATCATGCATTCCAAACCAATATCGATATTCAGAGAAAAATATTACCTGCTTCTGCAGCTTGTCATTTGGAAGAAATAATACATGATCCACTAACCAAGCAGCATAACCAAGATTATAAATCAGTAAGATTGAAATCCCCACAGCATCATCTTTCTGTCAGCCTTTCCCCAAGACTCACAGAGTTGCAGGATGTCTGCCAGAGAAGTAACATATAATGCTGCAACACAGATAAATAAAATACAGTTATCCCATCTAAAATTTCAGATATGTTTTTCCCGTTTCTAAAGTATTGTTCCTAAAGTATTGTTTATATATATATACATTTATATGTCTTGGATCAACATTTCTTAACCTCTTCATTCTGTGTTATCCCCCTGCTTCATTGCTTTATCCAGCTAGGCAAAGTTTCAAGGAGAGAAAGGGAGTGCGCAACTCAGTCACACGCCGCAGGTATCACTGCAGTATCTTTCCACAGACTTTTTCTTAGATGTTAGCTGGCAAGTTTCAGGTCCTGCTTCACACCTGATTACAACCAATTAGAGTATTTCCATTGATGAGAAAAAAAAAAAAATTGTTATCCTTCATTCTAATGGTTCATTTTCAGAAGCATCCAACTCACATGCAACTCATATATCAGGGTAGAGGAAAGGAAGAGGAAGGAATTGTAGACCGCTAACCGATATACAGATGTTCAAGGAAAAGCCTTTTTGCTGTTTGTGCAAAGATTAAGTATGGCTTAATCACTACATCTTAATTTTGTAGGTCTTCAACAGTGATAACAGCTGAATCTCTTATTTTTAGCCCCTTTAAATCCTAAGTCTCTACTTCCAGAGGCATTATCAGTATTAGATACTGGGTTTAGCAGTAAACTAAAACAAGTTAGCGTTTTACTTCTTTCACCTGGCAATAGACTCAGATTCAGTTCTCTCACTGGCAACATTTCAGGAGAAATACTTGCATATGGACAGCAAGTATATTTTAAACTCACATTACTGTTCATCTTCAAGCAAAGCATCTAAGCACAGGAATCAACCTTCAATCTTCTACTTAGACTAAATTCCCAGAGTGCATCACATAGAGGTTTTTAAGTCTTTGGAAAGTCAGTATTAAAGACATAGACCTTAAGCAGATCTCAAAAGTGAAAAAAGAAGGACATATGTATTGTTAAAAACAGGACTGTTGAAAAGTCTTTACAGACCAAATATCTTACTTGATGAAGAGATTCCCAAAACAATCCAATGAATAGCTGAAATCACTGTGTCAGTATAGGGCAGGATTTTGCAAACCTTCATTCTGTCATTTATTCCCTATCCGCCAGCTGTGATAATTCTGAAGAGGATTGAATTCACATGGTACTGAATAGTTCTCTGTCCTATAGAGATGTCTGTGGGTTATCTGAAGCAATACAATTATACTCATCGCAATGAGGAAATAACTTTGTGGTTCTTTATACATAAATGAATTTTAACTATAAAATATTCATTGTATTTTTTGTTTTCGTTGGAGGAAAGAAAATCAACTAGTACAAATGCCTGGTTTAAATCAAAACCCAACTGCTGCTGTTTTTGAAGTTTCATTTTCTTCCCTTTAAAAAATCTGAGACGGATCCCCACAGACTTTACCAACAAGGGGCAAAGGGTGCAGGATCAGTCATATATTCTTTGCTTTAGTTTTTTAATGCAGAAATCCATGCTGATTTTTTAAATACATATTATATTCTGAAGTCTTTTCAAGGATGTCCCCAGTTTTCTTGCTTTTCCTTAAAGGTCCAAAATCCTACTGGTAAGCACTCATGGTGGCTGTTCAAAGGAGCAGGATACTTTCCAGCTATTCTGGTGATACGCTACCTGCAGTAAAGTGGTAGTCACTCAAAAGTGGGTGATTAAGAACTGATCCTAAAGTTGGATCCATGAAATAAATATAGTGGTGATCTTTTTTTATGTAAAATCATTGCCAATCAATGTAGGTAAGTCGGCTTAGTAACAGCTTTCAGACCACGGATCTTTATGAACAGTAAAATATTTAGTAGTGAACAATAAAAGCTACAAAAAAATTATGCGAGGTTAAATCATTAGCTGAATAGCAATAGGCAATAAATAGAGATCTATACTTGTACATATAATCAGGTTAGGTTTGCAGGGGCAGAGAAAAGAAGAATACAAGTAACAAATATGAATGTTTAAGAATATGCACAGCCATGGCAATTTACAGCTTGCTGCTCCCTCAGATATTGGGGCCAGAGGAGCAGCTATTCACAGCTCATTTGCTAGGTCTGAAAGTGCTGGTGCAGGTAGAGACAAAACAAGGCAGAAATATTGAATCCAAATTCTTTTGTGACCTATAAAAAATAGCCCATTGTCCTTAGATATTTTCAGTAGTGGAATAATTCGGCTCGTTCTTTGCAGGCTGAGGCATCAACAGAGAAAATGCTAAGATGACTGCTTGTGAAAAGCAATTATCTTTTTCCACTGAACTAGAAAAACTACACAGAGTTATTTGAGACATTTTATTTAAATTTGCCTTAAATATAAGGTAGATTTTTTTTGCAAAATACTTCGCAGCTAATTGTTTTACATAATTTACTCAGGTTTTTTGGCCTTCCACATCCAAAAAGCTGTGATTCAGAGCTTATAATGATCAACCGAGTCTGTCTGCTTTTTATTAACACCGTTTTCTATTGAGAAATATTCCAAATCCAAACAGACATCTTCACCGTATGACTTTTGACATGTCTTCGTGTCTTTACTTGTCCTGATAATAAAGGTCATCATAGAGTCAAAGAAATGAGGACTGAAAGATACCTCAAGGGTCTGGTGCTCCATCCTTTTCCCCAGTCTGGAAGACTAGGATGCCCGAAGTCCTACTAGAAAATCTGTTCTCTTCTTTTAAGAATAACATATAGCTGCCGATAGCAGTTTGCTTTATTAGACAAAGGACTTTTACATGAAAGGTTAGTAACTTCCATGCATAAGTGGGGAGGTTCCAGCTGAAAAAGACACCAACATAGCTGGGACTAGTACTAAAGTCTCCAAAAATCTCAGTCCAGTGCTCTGAGGCTAAAGTGCTCCTTATACTCGTTTGTCAGTGGGAAGTAAAATCTATTGAAAATCAAACCTTCAGACTCTTCTTTTGTTCAGCCTACATCTCATCAAATGCAAAGGCATTCAGACAGGGAAATTGTAGTGTTTGGGATGAGATTGTCTTCCCCTTCTTTACTACAGTATCCCCATTTTGGGTGGAAACTTATCTTGGAAATAGGTGAAACAGATTGATATTTTCCAAAATGTCATCTTATGGGGCTCTCATTACACCTCTGCTAGTTTTCTAGAAACTAGCATTTAGAAACTGCGTGATTGTTGCTAACATCATTATAATTCCTTAGCTGAATCTGACTGAATTTGCTAGGCAGCAATGGAAGCAACGTGTTACCAGCTCTCAGGTCATGCTATACACACATTTGTATTTGTAATACTTGCTAGATCTTAAGGGCAACACTCAGTTCTCCTGTCTGCAATGCAGTGTTTTAGCTGCAGTGCAGATCACTAATATCTATTCTTCCTGTCCAAGTCTCAGAGAGGTCAGCTATGATTTTCTGAACATCCCTCTGCAATTGCTTTCCACATTCTAGTGTCTCTTTCACAATCGGTGTGATTAGAGGGTATGTATTGCCTTTCTATCTGTGCTAGCTTATTGCTGACCCAACAGTTCAGTTCCTGCTTTTTCCTATTTGCTGAGCCTCCAGACACTCTCCCAGCCTAAGTAACTACAAGGGTGACCTATGGTCTTTGACCTCCCTTCTTCAATACATAGTGAATATCCAATAATTCATATGGTTTATTCTCTGGAATGCCTTTGGGTCCCACTTTACACTAATTCATGTGAGACCAGAAATAAGCTTCTCTCCTGACAGTTGGGACAGTGCTGCCCAGCTTCACAGTTCCTTCATTTTTAACCTGTCATGTTGAGGAGTACAGGAACAGCAAGAACTTGGATGGAAATCGTTAGAATAGCAGCTACCAGTTACCTCCTTGTAATATGGTGCTTTCAGATAAACATTTCATAAGAAAACTGGTCTTGGTTTTGTGTTTTCTCACCTTCATTTCTTCCTTTTCTTCTGAAAAACAATGAAAGCATAAAATGGTGGAAGACAGGTTTTTCCTTAAACGGAGTCCTGGCAAACATGAGCCATTTTCCCACAAATGTAAACAGACTCAGTGAGGCAGGGACTCTATTTTTTCTTCTGCTTGCTTTCTTAACTCTCTCCCAGAAGGCCAGTCTGATGAGTAGCTCCTCTCTGCACGTGGACCTGCAGGAGCTCTGTTTATTACTTGGTTTGATTTTTGACCTGACCGTTGATGCACATAATTGAAAAGCAGTCTCTTAAGTGCAGAAGAAACCAATCCATAAAATCATGCTTTTTCAAGAAATATTTGTACGGATATTTGTATAGACATATATAGATATATATACACATGCACAGAGAGTGAGAATCCTTTTACAATCCATTTCAATCACCGCTGTTGTATACAAGAAACATGAGCCTCCTCCTCCAGGCAGTTTTTGTATGTGCCTGCAAAAGATGGCTGCACAGTACTTTATATAAGTGTAGGTATTGCTAGAAAAAGTGAAATAGTGGGGAATCAGAGTCAGGGAGATCTCTTCCATGAGCAGGCTGGACCAGAGCTAAATGCTGCATTGCACCAACTAAAAGAGGGTGCCTTCCTTCTGCCTGAATTTACCCTCTGCTACACCACTTCAGACAAGAAAACCAAGTCTGCAAACATCTAGGATTATAGCCATGACTTATTCCTGTGGTCTAGTGCTGTGTGCACAGCAAAATTTCATCACCTTAAAAGACTGGCCCTCCAAAAAATGAAGAAACTGCACATATATATCAACTAACTTTTAAAAGGCTTAAATATATCCATGACATCAACACCACTTTAATAAAACTTATCAAATGTCAGGTATTTTGTGATGTACCATACTCCCTGAAATGAACTCTGTGCTCAAATGCTTTTCTAAAAATCTCATTATTGGCAGCACTAAGTTTTCATTAAATTATTCTCTAAAGATCAATTAACCAATTGTGAATACTTAGATATGTGGGATATTTCAATAATTGGAAATTGATCACTGAAGTTATTGTTTCTTTTTCATGCCTGGATAAAAATACAAGTGTTGTTGGAATGAATTGCTGCTTTTGCAAATTTTTAAGTTTTCCATAGCAGTCAGTCATGGGTGCTAGGAAATGAGTTCCTGTAAATATTAATGTCACCAGAGTGTGACTGCGTGAGAACATAAACATAACAGAGAAAATAGTCTGAGCCCAAACAGAGCAAGTTCATTGTGGAATGATTTAAGTTAATATTACAGAAAGCCTTCTAAAGCGTATAGAAAAGTCTAGAATCAAAGACTTGAGCCTATATTTTACACATGATGCAGTACAAAGGACAATGTATTTGGTGAAAAATCCCAGAAAATATTTCACAAAAAGACATTTTATTAATCCCAACAAAAAGAGAAGAAAATTCTGTAGACTCCCACCAAAATGTTCAAAACAAAACCAAAGCAGCATGAGCTGAGAGCACCCTCTTCTGCTCATTATTTTGTTTTTCAACTTCTAGAAAAAATATTTTCTGCATATGTTGTAAAATTCCAGTGACCTGCTCTTTAATCAGGATTACAAATACATAATCTGCTTGGGAGATGAATACAATAAATTTGTTTCAGCTACAAGCCAAAATTTTTACTTTAGTTGTTCTTTTTTACAAAGGTGAAGACACTTCTTCCAGTAACTCTTTCCTCTTGTATGTTCCAGTTTGACTTCCATGAGGCCACCCAGGGCCAGAGTTGAAGGAGGCAGGCTGATTTTTTATTTAGCTCATGTCACTAAGAGAGCGATTTAAATTCAGCTGAAAAAAATGCTATCTAATACTAAAAGAGCGTATTTACAAAGATGGAAGAAGGAGGAAAGGGTGGGGGGATAATGAGAGCAAGAGGAAGATTAGGGACATAAATATTTTTTCTATAGCTATAGCAGCATCATTTGTACAGTGTTCTCACACAGGCCAAGCTGAAGACATAAATTCTAACTTCCACTGTAATTCAGAAAAAAAGCAGAGAGCGCAGTGCCTCTGCCCTTCTATCTCGCTTTCAGTCTCTGAGGACCAGAGAAGAGAAGTAGCTCATGAATATTAGAGCTAATAAAGCCTGATTTTCTCCAGATTTGTGTTTCAGTGTTGATTGACTCTCATGTCTGGAAGATGTAAATTGTGACTGAAGCTTGTTCTGCATTTGAGGCACTTGGATGTGCTCTCTCTAGTGTGTATTCTCTAGGATTTAAAAAGACTCAAGCTCATGCTGTAGTGTTTTTCTCAGTGGGTAGCAGTCAGATCTCTCTGACCTGGACATCTATTTTCATAAAGTTTGTAGAAACATCCTATATCTCTGAGATTTCTATTCCTTTATCATATTTGGTAAAAATAAAACAATGGCTCCAAAAAACTAGGTAGCATGGACCAATGGGCAGCTATATTGATACATCTAACCTAATACACTCTTCACCCCATCTACTTAAGTCTCTGAAGCTTTTTGTTGGAGAACCCTTGATAGGCAGAGCTGTGGGTAGAGGTTCCCCTTGGTGTAGGTAGTGATTCAAATCAGAAATGAAACCCAAAGAGACGGGAGGAGCCAGAGCCATGACCAATAAAGAGTCTCCTGCACTGCGGATGAGGCAGTACATTTTGGGGTGAGTGATCCCACCTCTCAGCAAGAGAGGCTTACATACCACCATGCACTCTAAGCATCGCGCACATTGAAAGCCAACAGAAATTAAATTGGAAGATACAGGCACAATCCTATTATGTGATAAGGAAACCAGGGTGGATAGAGACAGCACAGAGATAAGAGGGTCATGAAAACTAACAGAGCAATTTGGATCTGAGAAAGTGGATGCACTACTCACCAGATGCACTCAGCCACACTGGATTGCCAGATGAGGCTTGTCCTTGTCAAAATATAATAAATTAGCCTCTTCAGCCCCCTCTACATTTAAGGTTCTGGCATGAACCATTTTAGACAAACATAGATTGATGGCTGCAGTGTACACAGGAATGACACAGGACCAGGATGATGCTGAAATATCATCAAAATTGATGATTTTGGCTTGTCCCTCTGTCATGTTTAGTACAGCATGGCAGTGCATCTGGAGACCTGACATTATCACAGAACAATGTAGAGCCTTCTGGGAAGGGAAAGGCTAGAGCTAGAATACAGGCATATGCAGAGATGCAAAAGATACAGAAATAGTTTTTGATTCTGCTGGTAAAGAGCTGCCTGGACATTCAAGCAGTCTGACAGGAGAGAAATCCAACTTAGGCCATTACGTGCACTTGCTTACAGAAAAGGTAACCTAGAGCTGGGTTATAGAAACTAAAGTTCCTACACTGTCCAAAGAATTTTAAGGTAATATGTGGCAACCCAAGGCAAACGCAACTTTGAAATTATTGGCCCAGAATTTACCATTTAATTGGTAAATTAGAAATTAGGATTTTAGGATATTAGGGTAGAAATAAAGGAATTGGCTCTTCTTCTTTTTCGGCTCTTACAATATATTTGGTTGCAGGTGCATAGTGGGACCGATCAACCATAAAAAATCTTTAGCATTACAGCTGCCGTATCACCACATTTTCCAAAACTTTAGCCAGGCTTTACCCAGCAGCTGGAATGTGCTGGAAAGGACAGTTGCAGAACAAGGAGTTTGCATTTTTGAGTCTGGTCATTTGTTCCACCTGAAATAAGACCCTAGCATCTGTGAGCGTATGTGCTTTAAATGGTGCAGGGTCAGCCATGTAGTTGGCATCCATATGGGATCCTCTATGGAAATGTATGGAAATCTTCAGAGTTATCAGTTTTACTATCAGGCTTCACAAAATGTGGACCAGCAGTGCATGAAAAAGTTGTTCAGTAGAATTCAAATTATCCTGGGGCACAGGAAGCCTCAGACTTCAAAGTCTTTAGTTATTTGCACATCATACTTTCTTTCATTATGAAAGAACCTCAAAAAGTACTAGGAATGATACTTGAGCACAACACTTATACAAAGATGATAAAGAATGATGGGGAAAGATAATAAAATGATGCTTAGTCTCTTATTCATCTTTCTGGGAAAGGAGTTGAGAACAAGGATCAATTTATATTTAGCTACTTAGAAAATTTCTTCAGACCTTAATCTGCTATATTATTATTTTGAAGATTGTGCCATTTTGAGAGGTCAAGACTGTCAGTTCCTCTGTTCTCAGAAATGCACGAAAGGGTTGTCAAGGCAAGCCTTTCAAAACTACAGCAAGGATTGGCCCAGATCCCTGTGGCCAACCCATACACTGATAGTGTAGGGTAGAAGCTTTTCCTGTAAGTTTTCTTTTCTTCACAAGGATGGAAAATACCACAGAAAAGGACAATTATATTCATTAGATATCATCAAAAACGTATTGCTGTGAATGGAAAGCACTTTGATTAGGACTGAATTAGCTATGTGCATAACATAGTTCAGCATATGAGTCTAATGGACTGGCATTTAAATGCATATAATTGAACAGATGGTTCCCTTAGAGGATACTAATGCAGTGTTATGTGATTGTTGTTCACCTTGTTGTGGCACTCATCCAAAGCAGGTGCTCGATAAACTGAGTGGACTGAAATGAACTGGCTCCTAAAGAAACTGGGACATAGAAAAGGAGGAGACAATCCCTTCTCCTGCATCTTTCAAGAATGTATCAGTGGGTGCAATGCTAGCTTTCCCCACACTGGCAAATCTCACAAGTTTGCTACTGTTTCTGAGATGCAATGAATGTTGTTTCTAGTAACATCATTAACATTGGCATGAGGGCCAGGGGCATACAAGCTGAGAATGTCAATATGTAATTCAGGTTGGAAATCCATTTTATACTCTCATGTTAATTTTTTTCTAACTTTGCCAGCTTTTTCTGCTTCCAAAGTGGCCAAGCCCCAGCTAGAGCCAGTGCTATGAGAGCTGCCATTCTGGATCCATTCCTGACCTGCCTTTAAAGCAGAAAAATTACATTCCTCTCCTTTCTGTGAAATCAAATAACCCTGGTATCAAATCTTTTTACTGTCTAGATTCCAAAAGTTACCTGCTATAGCAAGGGAAGCAACAGTGGTGCAGCTGTTTGTGCATTAATACAGATGAAGTTATACAGTGGTTAAATCTGGATTAAATTTAAATTCAGAGCAGAGTTTGAAAATGAATCAGGGTTATGGTTTCTGTGCACATGTGATGGTGCTAAAATCTTATGGGGACTTTTTGTCTTCTGAAGTTTTGGCTGTGTTTGATCTGGAATGGGAAAATAGGATCCATTCCGGTTTGGAAAGAAACCCAGAACCCAAATTATATGAGTAAACGCACGTCAAGAGACTGAAATGCCCCCAAATGCCCCTTTACACTTCTCTTTCTGAGGATGGAAAGTTTGACTGTCAGATGGGACTGGGGAAGAAAGATGTCTCCAGATGAAAACTGATGAAAAGCTGAATTTGGCAATATTATTGAAGTGGACCCCTGGTTTTAATTATAAAGTCATACAACAAGTAATGGCAAATCCATTACAGACTTCGAAATCATGTCCGGCTTATCTGCTTTAAGAGCTGCCAAGTACCCACTCCTCTACAGCAAGCAGAATCCACTCCAGTCTTCAGCTCTCAGGTTGAGATAGCTTGTTCTTGCAGCAACCTGTCTAATCAGCCCAGAAGACTCCCACGGCTCAGTTTCCCACCATTTCAACAAACCCTATTTCAAGGGAAACTTTTCCAAAAGACTTGAACTGGCTTTTAAAATTAATGTGATCCTTGTGTCAACTGTTAGCAGTGTGCCAGTGAATTACCTGGGAACATTTATTTAGGATTCATAAATATATATAGGAAAACTGTTGGTACAGCCACTACTCTGCCTGCCTTGAAGTACTGGGATCTCTAATACTTTGATTTGAAACATTATAACCTGCAGGAGAAAACCTTGACATAAGGATAGAAAATTCAGGCTTAAAACACAAGGTATTGTGGTCATGAAGTTACTTTGCAGAGTGGCAGAACATGTTAATAATTTCAGTGGCTAAAATGATGGAAACAACAGTCTGGGTTTGAGAAGCCTGAACTTTAGTGTGAAAAACAGAAGTCCTCAACAGTCCACCTGACAATGTTGTTTTATCTGATTTTAATTAATCTGTCATTACAAACATGACCTAGTTACCACAGTACAAATGTCAGCTTGTAATAGCTTTTCCCTAGAGTCCTCCTTAACTAGCATTTGCCATTTACATTTGCTCATTCAATCATGAAGAGTAGTTAATTAGCTCCATCTACTGCTGCATGGAGTGAATTGTACCAGCAGCGCCAGTTCTCCAGTAGCCTCTTCAGATTGCACTCGCAGTGTTTTATGCTGCACCACGCCACAGGCAAGAGCTGTTAGCAGAAAGCAGAAGGTTTACATCTTTCTGTTTCTTCTTCTGTTATCAGCTTTACTGTTACGCAGGTTTTCTTTAATCTCTAATCTTTTTGGTAATTTCTTTTTGAATTGCAGGGTGACAATGTGGGGCATCATTTTTTAATCATTTTCCCATGCCAAAAGACATAACAGTTCTCTTAAAATAATTGGCACAAACAATGAAGAGACTTGCAAGGAAGGAAACGGAGCTGTTTAAGTTACTGTTGCACTGAAAATAAGGAAGGCCACTGTACTGAAAATGGGTACTCAGATCAACAGATGGATGCCCTTACGTTATGCTTGCCATATGTGTTGACTGGAGTATTCAGATGGGGTATTTAATTGTTTATGTTTTAAAATAAATGTTCTCATATTCATTTAAAATGCCGCCTTAGTTTATGAGAGAGCTAATGAATGCCTGTTCTAAAATGTCATCTTTCTTAGTATTTCCCTTTTGATTTAGGAGGAATATTTCAAATACTCTCAAAACATCCCAACTAGCATCCCAGTAGGCAGGCTGTGTGAGATACTTGCCTACGACACAGCTGAATCAGAGAAACACACCAGATAATTGCCGAAGTGAAAAGATAGCAAGGATTAATACCTTCAAATGTCTAAAATCTCCAAAAATTTTTATTATTATATTTAAAGAAATAGCTCAGCAAAGGATTTTATTTTCATAATAGATTTACCTTTCCATTAAGAAAGAAAACAATACCAAAGAGCTTATTAAGTCAGAGATGTTTTTCTAGCCTGCACAATGCTTAGACACCTGTGAGATGGCTGCTAAACACAAAGACCAGGCTTGCAGGTATTCCACAGAGGAAGAAAATTTGTTGTTTGGGCTGGCTGCTGCCTTCAGATACATCAAAAGCAGTGCACCTCCTGCTAACAGCAAAGTACATTACATGAAGGTGCGTCATCAGTTCGCACGGATACCCATTTCACCTGCCTCGTGTCCCTAGTTGTACGTCTGCCTCAAGTGGCCTCAAAATACAACAGGACATTTCTGAACACAGAATCAGAGAAGGTCCCTGATTAGAAAACATTAAAATAGAAGTAAGCAAAAGAAAGAGAAGACAATTACCAACCAGAAAATGATTGCAGCAAATCCTTGATCTTTCCCCTTTACTTTTCACCAGGTATGAAAACAAAGCCATTTTCACTGCCGAGGCTAGCTTTGAGTGCCTCAGCCTCAACTTTGGCCCCTGTTTTTAGCTCTAAAAGAGACTTCTCCATCTCTAATTTATCTCTGAATTGTAGCCTTCAATGCATTGTCTGTGAATGCCACTTACTTAGAAGAGCCTTTCCAGCTAACTCCAAGGAATTAGATAGTTTCTGGGGACAGTTTTGTATGTTTGAATGGGATAATTTAAATGTTGTTCTTCATTCTTCATACACCACACTGAAAATCTGTTCCCCTGTCCCTTGGAGGGAACATCATCTACTTACACAAATTCATGTCAAACCAAGTTTTGTTCTTCAAATTTGTAATTAATGCAGTATTATGCAAAGCAGAATCACAAATAATCTGGCTGTGCAGTCTATTCTTTCATGAAAACATGGGGGACTTCAGTGTCTAACTCTGCTTACAATTAGCACATCAAGTAGGAAAACAGATCTTGTTATCAGTTAATGCACTGTAAATAAATCCATCCAGACCTTGAACAGCTTTCTAAAAGAATATTTAAGGTGAATTACCTCCAAGTTAATTGCAAGCTACGAAACTCTAAATGCTTACTTTATGTTTATAGTAAATGTAAATCCCAAATTTAGTATTAACACAACAGGTAACTTGCAATGTGTGGATGAACTATTTGAAAAGATTGAGGATTAATGTAAACTTCAAATTTAAGAAACTAAATACAGAGCTTTACCATATGCCTGCTGTGAATTTTATAGGAGTAAGAACTGGAAAGAGATCTCAGAGTTCAGTTTCACACCTCATTTCCAAGAAAAAAATCTCATAGAATCTGTTCCTGAGTAAAGGGTTTAAGGTTAAATCTGCAACACCAGAATGTTAAATAAAAACCCATACTTTTTCTTGGCTTGTCCTTAACACAGGCAGTCTTCATTTGATTTCTTGAATGCACTTGCTTTTGAATGTCAGAAGAGCCAAGGAACCAAAAGCCACTAGACTGTTCTTGAAGTCGCATTGCCTCAATAAGCCCTGCAAGAGGCATTACTGATAACAGTGGAGAAACAAGCTTTCAGTACTCAACCAGTTTAGAAAATAAAAATACTGAGGGGATTTTGTTGACCTAATACTTGTTTATCAGTGTGCAATGATTATGCCACTTTCACGGATGTAGTTGTGAGCAGGGGCAAATCTAACCCACAACGGTATTTTCCACTTTTCTTCTTCTCACGTAACGGTGTTCTTCACAGGCAGCACACGGGTAGAAAGGTGTATCAAAGAGTCTCAATATTATGGGGGCTTTGTAATGCATTTCTATGTGTGCAGTGTGTCAGATCATCATAAATGTCAAGGTACACAGTCTATAAAAGAACACATACACATTTATACATATATATGCAACCCACACATACATTATGGTCAGGAAAAAGGTATAATAATAAGTGCTTCTAAACTTCCAGACTGCAGTGTAAGAAACAGTCACATCATTGCCATATCAATAACTTTTGTAATATCTGTCAGTGAAGTAACCACTCAGAAAGACTGTTAACAGTTTTTCATCAAGTGTAACCATCCTCTCATGTGGGTCATAATTCCATCTGTGCAAAACTTTCCCTTTTTTATCAAGAGTTATTGCATATCTAGGTTTTCTTTTCAATTCAAGAAGTACATTTCATCTGTACATGGAATTTTTAATGGCAAGAGGAATTTGCTAAGCTGAAAATTAAGCATATCAAATTTTTCTTCTGCATCATAGATACTCAGGCAGTTGTGACTGAGCAGAATACAGAGTATAAACGTCAGGATAAATGGCCATATCCCATTAAGGATTGGCCACACCTAAGTATGTCCTCTCTTGGGAAAAATGCCTCTCTGGATCTAAACCTTTTGGCTCCAGTCCATTTCTATGTTCTACCCTGCACTTATTCAGAAAGGCCATGGATGCCTATGGGAGTTCTGTCCAAAGATGTAGGGAAGAGTATCCATACATATTTGTGACCTTACAAAGATGAATTTGTGTTGGTAGCCCATGCCTTCAAAGCTGTTTGTTGCTATGAAGCAAGAACACTTTGATCTGCAATTACACATTTTCTTACATAATCTGGAAAATTTATGCATTATTGACAAAGCTACAAGGAACTGAATACTGAAAGCATAGCAGGAAAACCACTCTTCATTGTTTTTATTTTTAAATGTATTCAATGCAGTTCAGAAACAAGTGTAATATAACTCTTATTTTACACAGTTGACCATTAAAATATTAAAAAAGGACTTACTAGCCTTTGATAAATAGTTTAATATGGGACATGCATGCTAATAGGAAAGTCAGTTTTGGATGACTGTCATTTAACAGTGGAAAAGTGAGTTAACAAGAAACTTTGTAGAAATGCTTGAAAAGATGGCATGTCCTTTCATATCCTTTTATCCAAATGCAACTTCTTCATTCTTCTGCAACTTCCCCTCCCATATCCACTTTCTAAACTTTAAGCCAATTTTACACATTAAAATATCTAGAAATACAAATAATATACCCAATAAAATACATTAATTATGATGAATGATAACGGGAAAGAAAATCTGGCATAGTGGTCTATGTGGTAAGGATTTTTAACATGGAAGCAATCAAAGATACAGAAAAGTTTTTTCATTACTGACACTGGTGAACTACAGCCACTGTGTTTACTTCTCTCCCTTTTTCCGTCAATGCTGGTTTTGCTGCTCTTGTTTGAATCGATCTTGTTCATATTGTCAGAGGCACTGGAACTGTTAGCGACTGCTGCCAGGACTCCATTCGTCTCTTCTTCAGCCTCTTCATCCTCACCCTGATAGGAAACAAAACAGCAGGTACTTAAGTGCATGTTTCATCACCTAGTTACTTAAAGCTAGAGCAAATAATGGGATTTTTCTTATGACTTCTCCTATAGCTTGCTCCTTGATTTCAAGGGCGAGCACCTACACGCACCTGACAGCTCCTTCCAGCTTTCAAAGACTCCATTTACAGGAAAAACACTGACTTAAACAACACCTTACTGCAAAAGTTTTCGTAGGACTGTTGAGCAAAGGTGGATTTGTTCAAATATGGCCCGCTAAGCTTTATTTGAGACCAGCAAATCCACGAAATACACAATAAGCTGTCTTCTGCTCAGGGAAAATACTGGCAAAGGTCAGGTGTCTAGAAAGCAGGTAAAGCAAAGCCCCAGTCTGGAGATGGAGAAGGTGGGGGAGCCGCCAGACCAGCTAGTCAAGCTGGTTGCACCCCAAATCAAGCACCTCAGAATACAAGACACTTTCCTCTGTGCCATTGGCTACTCTATTCCCGGTGCTTTGTGATGAAAATCAAATTACTTAAAAAAAATTTAAAAAAAAAAAAGGCACAAAAAAGAGAGGATCATAAAGAGGGACAAGCCCCACAACTAAATCAATACTAAATAGCTCATAATACTTTCTTTCAAGTCCTGAAACCCATTCTTTAAGTTCAAAGTTATGCTAAGGTTAAGCACATTTTTACGTGCTTCGCTGCATCAAGACAGCTCTTTGGAGAATGTTGTATAAGCCTTCTGGTGGGTTTTGTTTCTTTGATTAGAAATGGCTCAGAGCCGTGAAGTTCATGTATGAAATCTTCACCCTTTGAAGTCAGCGGGTTTTCTGTTACTGACTCACAGAGGACACGGGATTAGATATCAGCTGCAGCTTCAGTTCTGAACACAAACTTTCTTGAAAATTCTGGGGTATTTAGTTTCGTTTGGGATATTGCAGAGCTACCAGCAGATCCGAGCTACAAAGATTGGCTCCAACTTTGTATCTAAACTAAACCTAAATTTGTATAGTTAGAGGAGGGCTCATTTTAATTCAGGCAGGTGTGCACATAATTTTAAGTTTCTCCTGATGATTTTATTACCTTCCAAATCAGTGAGTGGCATACAAGCAAGAAAAGGCTAAAAATTTATTTGGGAAATGTAGAACGCAGAATCTCTTTCCTCTGACCAATTCGCTTTTTCCATTTGCATCATGAGAAGAAATAGATTAGACAAGGAAAACTTCAGAAAAGTTAAGATGTACAGCCCTATGTGTAGCCACACAAAAAGCTCATTTAGAAATATCCCAGATATTAAAGTCAAAGCAAGCTCATTAAGCCACCTGAGTGATCTCCATGCCGGTGCAGAACTTCTCTTCTGCCCAGAGTACTTGTAGATGGCACAGTTCTTGAGCCTTTCTTCATGTAAAATTAGTAACGTCCTTGAAAATTAAAGTGGAGTCTGGACAATGTCCTCAGACTGCTGTGAATCAGTGAAGCAGAACAGATGGAGCTAGAAAAAGGGATTATTACTCCTTTTCATTTTCAATTTGCCAAAAAAATCCAGTATATTTTATTTGAGATAGATAAATGTAGCTCAACACAACATGTCATCCTAAAAATACACTGACTACAAAACCTTGCTCATCCTCCACCTAGCCTCCCGCAGCTACGTGAGAATTTTGAAACTAAAGGCCAGGATAAAATTCTGCCTATAAAGCATTAAGAGGATCAATCCATAAAATTCCAGTCTGAACCTTAAACAATCCCCAGGGTAGTACTAAAACTCAACCCTGGAGTTTTACTTGGGGCCTAACTCTGTTATAAATACCGAGCTCTCCTGCTTCAAAAAGTTCAGGCAGCTGAGGGAAGCGCTGGGAGCCTTTGTCAGCAGCGCCTGGCACCTGAAACAAGGCACCGGAGCGACAGCCTAATGAATGCACTCGGCGCTTCAAAGGTTAATAAAATAAAGAAACCTGTCAGAAGAGTCCTGACTTTTTTTCCACTGCTCTCATTTTTTAGAAAGGGGGAAAAGAGCAAAACAACATCTGTACTTCAAAACTGGCAGTATTTGGGGCATTATACAGTGTAAGAGGCTATTTGTCTCTCAGGTAGGGCTGGCTAAAAGTTGTACAGAATTAGTTTTACTGCAGAGCATGAAAGGATGTTGCGTACGTGCCGTTTTTCTTCTCTCACAACCGCATGTGAACAATTCGCAGGAGGCTGATGCTTTATTAGCCTGTTCTTAACTCCTTTCTACTCTCCAAGAGGCAGTTATTACTTAAGCAGAAGATACCACCCATGGTGCACACGTACTTGATCCTGTTTGCAGTGTTACAAGGCAGGGCTCTTGCAGAACAGAGACAAATTTACAGCAAAAGTGCTGTATCACATTGCTTCAAAAGGAGAAAGCTAATTTAGAGGAGAACCACAACTGCTAGTTTATAAAAAAACTAGTGTTATAAACTGGGACTATCAAGGGACTTTTCCAACTCACTACGGGGAACTGAACGTGATGAAAGATTAAGCTGGTTTACATTATATAAAAAAATTGTGTTGCAAGCGTTCAACTGTGGCTCTAATTTTAAATGTCACACTAAGTTTTCTCTGGATTCCAGCTGTCGATGAGAAAATGGCAGCTGGCACTAAGGGCTCAGTTTGGATACAAAATCGGTAGCATCCCAGAAAGGTACTGTACATCACCTGAAAAGCACTGTATATGGCACGTGCTACTGTGGCTGCTGTTTATGCTAATCCAAGGGTTTGCTGACATCTAACAGCCAACGGAATTGAGGAAAGCAGTCACTTCCATTGAATAATAAAGACGGTCACTTCCATTGAATAATAAACATTAAAAATATTTCAACCTAGAGTGTTGCACACCCAGAGCTGCTCTCATGTTCAGAAAGACTGCACAGTGCTTGCACAGAAATGCCAAGTAAGCTGAACACTGCCCTTGTAACCCTATTTTCAGTTTTCAAACTTTTCTCCTTTCTGACCAAAAGGGAGAGGTTCAGGTGAAAGACAGATGAAGGCCAAGGAGGAATTCTCTGTTTTATGGGAGTGCACAATTCACACCTTTGTATAAAAGAGAGGCAGCTCGGGATTTTGGAGAGGCAGCCTCTCCGTTCAGGCAGGCTGCTATGCAGTTGACGTGAATGGCGCATTTTGCAGCAGGTGGTTCCTCTGCTTTTGCCATTAGCTTTGAAGCTGTCTCTGTGGGTCCTGGTTCACGTGATGTGAGACTCTGCCAGAGTGTGGTTATGATGAGCTGTTTCACCAGTTTATATTCTAAACTGGAGACCCCAAGGGCTTCAAAAGAACATGATATGCCAGTGCCCAACTGCTTCAAAGAGCAAAGCAGAAAGCAAACCAGTACAACTAATTCCTGTACAAGGCAGAAGGTTACATTTTCAATGTATCTCTTACATTTATTTACATAATTCTGAGGGCAAATTTTGTATCAGCTCGCATATGGGAATAACAAACTGGGAAGTGAGATTTCTAATTAACCTATGTCCACAAGAGAATAAGATAATCAGGAGAACACATTTATGGTGACGATACTCACACAGAAATTTGTTAAGTACCTGCTAGACAGTGACACGAGATTTTAGCTGCTACTTCTGTCCTTGCGATGTTTTGGTTTTTACAGTGAGAAATGAGAAGTACAAGTCAGGTGTGCTCTCCACGGCACCCTGCTCAATAAGCGGTGCTTGTCCTTGGCTATAATAGGAAAAGGACATGACAGGCATTTTCCTCATTCTGCGGAGTCTTGAGCTGATCTAGGACCAACCAACTGCCCCTTATATGCTTGTGTTTGTGGGGGCAAGAAGTGAGTTGGACTGGCTTGCTCACTCCTGATACACAGAAGAAGGCAGGAACCATGCCTGAAGTGACAGACCACTCCTTTCAGTCGTTAAGTCCATCACAAAACTGTACCCTAAGTCTTTCTTCCTTCCTCATTTTAGGGCTGTACCTCCACTTACTTCCATGCAGGTCTTTCAAGTCCACAAGTTCCCATGTCTGTCCCAT
The DNA here is from genome assembly GCF_964195595.1 of Calonectris borealis. Taxonomy (NCBI): domain Eukaryota; kingdom Metazoa; phylum Chordata; class Aves; order Procellariiformes; family Procellariidae; genus Calonectris; species Calonectris borealis. Next base: position 27,791,060 of record NC_134318.1, read on the forward strand.
CTGCAAGCACTAGTACGTGCGCCCCAGACGAAAGGGAATCTGAGACAGGTAGGCAAAGGCAAGGGCAGTCATAAGTGCCCTTCACAGATCCAAAGATGCTTCATCATCCAAGCACTGAAACACTTTATTTTCTTGCCCAAACCTCCAATAAGCTTTTTTTTTTTTTTGTGCTCTATGAGCAAAATGACAACCACTTACTTCACAAGATGGATATGCTCAGAGGGAATTGTCACTGACGCTACCTTGCCAAGAAAAATTACTTTCAGGCTTTCCACTCAAATCCTCATTCGAAACGAGTGTTTGCCCATTTGCAGACATTCCCCTGTTAGATGTTGTCTTTTAAAACCCACTGGGTGGCTCAGCCTTGTGTCCATTTTTCAGTCCTTCTCCACACACCTAGCACAACCTCAGCACAAGAAAGACATGGACCTGTTGGAGCGGGTCCAGAGGAGGGCCACGAAAATGGTCAGGGGGATGGAACGCCTCTCCTATGAAGAAAGGCTGAGAGAGTTGGGGTTATTCAGCCTGGAGAAGAGAAGGCTTTGGGAAGACCTTATTGCAACCCTTCAGTACTTAAATCTTTCAGCACTTATAAGAAAGATGGGGACAAACTTTTTAGTAGGGCCTGTTGTGACAGGACAAGGGAGAATGGTTTTAAACTAAAAGAGGGTAGATTTAGACTAGATATAAGGAAGAAATTTTTTACAATGAGGGTGGTGAAACACTGGAACATGTTGCCCAGACAGGTGGTAGATGCCCCATCCCTGGAAACATTCAAGGTCAGGTTGGACGGGGCTCTGAGCAACCTCATCTAGTTGAAGATGTCCCTGCCCATGGCAGGGGGGTTGGACTAGATGATCTTCAAAGGTCCCTTCCAACCCAAACTATTCTATGATTCTATGATGACAGCTTTGAACATATTCCTGTGCATTTACAGAACCTCTCTCTCATCCAAACAGCCAAAATCCCATATTAATTGTTGAACTAGCTAGGCATAAAAAAAACACATCTTGGCTCATCTGCATTGTTTTTAAGCTGCTTCACTTGAACTCAATATCCTGTTTCTTGAGCCTGCTGAGGGGCTTTGCTTAGACATATGTGATGCTCTGTCCTAGTTTGGCTTAAATTGGTAAAAATCTTTCTTATTCTGGCTGTTTATCCCTACAGCACTCAACCAAACTTTTTCCTGCTGTTTTTTCTGTTATTCTCACTTTCCATGTTTTACTTTTTTCTATTCATCCAGAAATTTCAGAAGCTGCTTAAAATTCTCTTTTCTATCATGCATATTAGATTCAGTTCCGTAATTAAAAGCTGCAAGACAATCAGCTTCCAACTTCCTTGTGATTTCTTTTTCACTGCTTATGAAAGCAATGCTAAACACTGGAGATGGAAGATGTAACAAAACTTTTTCATGAACCTGTCCTGATTATTTCAGCAAGATGACAACCACCCAACTCAAAAATGCCTATGTTGATTTGATCCCTTTTTATTTTAAGTATATTCCACAGTATTTCAGAGTTGTGAGAAGCTCATTACAGCAGCAAAAAGTGCTGCTATAGTAATGATGCAGAACAGAAAGTGAATCCCAGTCTGACCTTCAGCTGCAGCTGTTGAAAGAGAAGGTGTAAGTGGAAGGCTATAGGGATCTGATACACCTAATATGTGAAGCTGTCTGCTAGTAGACTCATGTACCATGCATGTGCAGAAGGTTTCATAAATGGAATGTGATAAAACCTTTTCTTTTTGCTGTATTGCAATAAGATCAAGTCACCGAGCTCAGTCTAATTTTTGAACTGTAAGTAAGCGTATGTCATAGTGGGGAGACAAGTGCCTATGATTTTTGTGATACGTCTAGCACATTGTTTGATAAATGGCCATAAATTCCATGTCAAAAGAGAGAATCATTATGGAAGGGTGTTTCAGTTTGTCTGATCTCTTCCAAAAAGTTCCAGGTATACAAATAATTTTTCTTTTTCTCAAGGTTATTCTGTTTCCACTGTCCTTATTCTAAAATAGAAACTTCCTTAAATACATTTACCGTTAGTGCTAAGATAATTCATTCTCTTTAGGAGGTATAATTGAAGCCTGTTGTGTGGGACAACAGTCAAAGAATGAAGATACCTTTGGAAGTTCCTTTGAATTGAGTCGATGCAGAGTGCAAAAATGAGCCACGGCATACTCTAACAGTGCTCCAAAGATGAAACTGAAGCAGATACCGAGGTAGACATCAATTGCCTTAATAAAGCAATTAGCATTTGGGAGTGAAGTCCTGGCTCCCATCATCAGTGTTGTCATAGTAAGGACTGTGGTAACACCTGTGGAATGCAAAAATGTAAGTTCTGATAAAACATGGATAACGATGAGGGCCTCTCCAAAGGCCCTGCTACAAGACAGTTCCTCCTGGCTCTGTGAACTCCTAGGATGCCACAGCATTTAATGTGTTATGTTTTGGAAAGAAGACTTTCAAATGAACTTGTGATTCTGAAGTTAAATGCCTAAAAACACTCATGAAAACTGTTTGTAAAGCTGAGAAAACTGGAAATGAAAATGAGAGAGAATTTGGTGTCATAGAATGTATATGATTAACACATTATTATTGCAATACTATGCAAACGCTCCCTTTAAAACATTCAGATATCATTTTGCTCAGTGCAGTTGCCCACTGGCCTCATTTGATGTGAAATCTTTCTTTCTTCCCTATTCTGCAGGAGTGTTTTTCCCACCCCACCTGCAGTCTGATCAAAAGGGATTTGTATTCTTTCCCTTTCAGAATCTCCTTTATTTGAAATTAATTATATTTAATCTCTTATAATTCTCTTACTATTCATGTGTTAATTAGTATGTATCATTAACCCTCACAAAAGCCTCACAATTCTGTCTCTGCATGCCATGTGTTTGAATATGTTGAAATTATTTCCAAAATGACTGAGTTTTCCTTTGCTTTCAGCAGCCTCCCCTGCTTCCAAGTCTCCTGTAGCTCCCAAAGCCGTTTTCTTAGTTGAAGAATAGCAAGGCTTTAAGGGGAATCTGCATGATGTACTGCAGATGGCAAACCAGAAAAGTAATTCCATAAAACTCAGAAGTGTTTGCAACTTTTGGAAATGGATGCCATGTACGTGCAATAAAGAAAGCATCTTAATGATCCAACTCTTGGTTTGTTTTGTTAAATCCAGAACATAGCACTATACCAGCTACCGGGAAGAAAATTAACTCTATCCCAGCTGAAACCAGGACACAGGTTCTCACCTATGCAGATTCTGGCTGGAACTGATGACTGGCTTATCCAAAACGATACCCAAGAGAGCACAACCAGTAGGATTGATGGTACATATGTCTCTAGTATGAAATACAAGATGTTTCTCTTGAGTTCAAAGTGAAACACTAGTTTTGGGTAACGTCCTGTGGAAAGAGCAGGAAAAAAATATTGTGAAGGTGCAATTCATAAAAAGTTCTTTAAATTACCAACCTGTATTATTTTTCTACATTATTATGCAGAAAAGCTTAAGAAACAAGCTTGGAAAAAAATAAACACAGTGCTGAAAAATTCTATCATGAAGAGACTAAATTGAACAGAAGGAAAAAAAATCAAAATACATAACACCCAGTCACCATATCCAGAGTTTCATTAAAAATGTCTTGAAATGGAAATTCACTGAGGATTAGTGAAGGAAAAAATAAATCCATCAATGTGTGGAAAGGATGTTTCATTATATAACACAATGCAAGAAAATTTGAAATCACATCTGTATTTAGCTGTGGTTATTCATAAGAATTACCACAATGAGCTACTATATAAACTAGCATAATAACAATTGTAATTTTATGAAGTTAGCATGGGTCCTTATCTTTAACTGCCTCACATATCTGGATTTTTGTGCTTTTTTCTTCATTTACTTTTACTCAAAATGTGGATTAAAGGTACCTTCTCCGATATTGCTGACCTAACTCTTACACTCCACTTAAAAACAAGCAGTCTCTTTGCATCTTCACTATCTATTTTTTCTTTACATTAGTGCATTGTAGCATTTACGTCATTCTGAGAAGTGTCACTGTTGTGGCACAAATGGTTTGATTCTAAGTGAGTGATGTCCAGAAGATGAAAGTTTGTCCTCACTGAGTCAAATACAGAATTGGGTTTCACAAGGGGATGGCACACTGGTAAGCAAAGCCTGAATTTGTTATCCAGCTCACTAATTGAGCAAAATTTGGCTAAGTTTGGGCAACAGAAGCGCAGGATCTGAAATTCTTACCAGTCCAACGGATCAAAGTAAGGCAAAATCTTACCTTGTAGTAACTTAACTGTGCAGAACAGACTTTTTATTCAGAAGTTCAAAGTTCAAAATTAAGTGTTAAAGTGTTTAAGTTTTTTAAAACAGTATTTTAACAAAATTCTTGAATCAGAATTTCGGTGAGAGAGTAATGCTTGAGTATACTGTGGTCAGACAGCTTTGGCTTCATCTATTTTAATCCAACCAGTGATGATCTCCAGGACCTATATTTGCTTCCAATGCTGAGTGCTGTCAGTCAGGACAGAACTACAGAACAGTGAATGCACTTTAGCAACAACAATATACACATAGACAGGCTATTTGTGTACTTTTAAAAGCTTGAAGTGCAAGTAACGGATGCCAAGAAACGTCTTCTTGCTCTCAGGCTAGAAAATGGATGGTTAAATTTCCATTTTTAAAAGTACTGTATAAATTGCATCCAGAGAACAATAAGGTTTCATAGAACTCTTAAAATCAGAAAGAATCACTAGATTATGTAGTCTGACCCTAATCACAAGACATTAAATTTCCCCAATTATCCCTTGCTTCGAACTCAATCACTTTGATTGGAGTAGAGTCCACCTTTCACACAGACATCTAGACTTAATCTGAGGATATCAAGACATGCAGCATCCACCATTTCTCTCAGTAATCTGTTTCAATGATTAAAAACATTCTATCTTTTAAAAATGAATGCCTAATTTCTAATCTTAATCTGATTTAGGAAAGCTTAATCAAGCTTTCTGCCTTTTCACTAGTAGATTAAATAGTCCTTCGGTAGTCAGCTCCTTCTCCTCCTGAAGGTACAAATACACTGTGCTTAGAGTTCTTCTTTGTAAGTTCAACATATTGAGTTCTTCAAGCTTCTGACTGCTAGAAAAAAGGATACAAAGGTGGACAGTAGACTTTAACTCTCTCCATGAGGCAGGAGATGCAAAGATGATTTATACTGTTATCATCATTTTTAGGTGAAAAGAGAAACATTACATTAGCGTACCTCTATCAATACTGTGATTTTTACCAATAGTAAAAGTTGTTTCAGTAAAAGTCATTTTGCCCACCAAAATTGATTTTAAGTCTAAGCAGACCAAAGCAAAGTACTCAAAAGTTAGGAAGTGCAAAACTTAGTTGACTCTGCAACATTACTTCTGCTTCTGTCTGCATTCATCCTTGCACTAAATGAAGCACTAGCACTATGGAAAAACAGAGTCCGTACAATAAAAGACTATAGCATAAAGCATATTTAAGGAAAGAGAATTAGGGTTGTACAGGCAATTGTAAATCTGTGGCTTCCTAGTGTGCAAGAGCAAGCATTTAAAACCTTAATAAAAACTGTTAAGGATTTTATTAATTTTGCTTGCAATCTTCCAGGCTGCTATTTAACTAGGACTCAAACCAGATACTTTTAAATAGAAAGACAAGATTTTCTCTGCAGTGTTTGCACCCCAAACTGTCATTACTGTGGCATGGTTGCAGCTAGCGCACAAAGGAAAGGTCGATGGCACAGCCACCGTGAGCGAGGGAAGGGTGTCAGCCCAGAGCTCCTGTCAGAGTGTGGAGGGTGCAAACCATAAGTACGAAACTGAATCCTCCACAAAAGTTGTCTTGTGTTTCTGTGCTGACCAGAGGGAAGGAGGTGGTGCCTTGTACCCAGCAAAGGGGAGTGGGGAGACTGGACTATGCTTCCTGCAGAGTACCACAGGCACTTGGGGGTTCCTGCGGTTCAGCCTTAGAGCTTGTCTTTAAGAAGGAAGACTCTGAAATAGCCAATACATAATAGCCATACAGCAACACCCTCTCCTCGTTAGCACCCTACAATTGTATCTCCATTCACCTTAGTATAAAAGTCAAGTGTGTACATGAGAAGTTAGTTCAAAATATCAAACTTGAAAGTCATACTTTGCCACTTTGCTGCAATTTCCAAGTGTAGACAAGCCCTTTGAATGTTCCTGTGTTCTTTCGTGTTATTTTTCCTGATGTCAGAAATTTCTGAAGCAATGTGAACAACAAAGAGAAATAGAGATGTAACAGCTTATAGCTGAGTGGCTTTTGGGGGAACAAAGAAAAGGCATTTCTCTAACCTTAAGGCTTTCTGCTTGCCAGAATCCACAGACACATCATGGACATGATAATAATAGTGTCAGCATTTCTCTAAAGAGTTCAGAAGAGCTTTTATAATGGAAATTTTGAAGCAACCTATATGAAGAATTCATATGAGCTCCTCCTGTAATAAACTGAAGGAAGAAGTAGTCAAGAAAAAGTATGCAATGCATACTTATCATGCTGAAGAAATGAGCAATGGGACAAAATGAACATAGGAAAATATTACAGTCCTTTTTTCATCTATGCTCCGCATGTACCAAAAGTTATCATCTTTAAAAAGAAACAGATTTGCTACTCCTATTACGTGAGTTGCGTATGAGATAGTAATGCTGTATCTCATTGCCTTTGAGTTGCACATCTGAGGCTATGATGCCATCAGTCAGATCAAAAGTGAAACAGGTTCATGTAATCCTAGTCCTGGCTTTACTAGAGTTAACTCAAGCACAGCTCAAGTTAACTACTCAAAACTGTCAAATTTGCCCCTTGCTTGAGTCTTATTGACAACAAAATATTTGCATTAAAATGAGAAGATGCTTTTTCATTCAAGTTTCTGGCCTGTGATGGATGGCACCTCAGTGTGTGACTGCTCTGATTTAAATTTGATAATCTGATGGAAATAATCTCTGTGCAGATAGCTAACTCTGCAGCAAAGGCACAGCATTAGCACTTACCAAAGTATCAAATTACTGTGTTTAAAAGTTTCTCAGATGAATCTGATCCTAAATGACTGTCAGTATACATACTCTAAACCCACCAGAAAGTGAGATATTCTACTTAGGTCACCCCATAGTGAAAGAAGATTAAGCTGGTTACTTGGGCTTTATAGAATTTACTAGAGGGCAGAAGTACAAAACTAGACAGTAGCCCTAGGTTGTAGATGAAGAACAAATCTAGACAGCAGATTATAGTCTCCCTACCTACTCTAACTCTCCCTACTGCTTTTTTTAAAAAAAAAAAAAAAAAAAAAAGACTACCCTAGAAAGTAGAACGAGATGAAAGAAATCAAGTTTCAGTTGGCTACAGCTGACTACTTCTGTTTCAGTATCGTAAGAATTACACCAGCATAGACTTTTTCCCAGTAGCTGGGCAGGTGTAGGTCTAGGTCTAAGGCAGATCTTTCTGAAGGCAAGAAAAGCTAGTTTATTCCTCTTTATAACTTGCCTTTGAAGTTTGGCTTTTGGCTTCTAATTTACATTACATTACTATTCTAATTTACAGCACTGCCTATCTGACACTTCGTATAGATCTTACCATGATTTTGTCAACACTAGCTGTTGCTGCGCTGCCTGAGAAATAGATATAAACCTAAACCAAACAGGCTTCCTTATCACCCTAGGTCATCCATTTTTTGATTATCCCATTTTTCTATGGCGTCTGTTCCCAGCTGATGGCAGACCACTGCATCCCTGCTCCTTCCTGCTGCCCTCTGACCAGCTGCCCTCAGGTCACAGCAGAGGCGCCTAAAGGAAGGACCGATGCTCTACAAACTTCTTCCTAACTTCTACTCCAGTGTGACGGGATGGGAACGTCTTCCCCACAGTTACTTCCTGTGGACTTTTTGATGAACTCTACTCCAGTAAAAGACTGCTCCACATCACTCTTTATGTAAGCAGCACTTTGGTATCCTGCACAGGGGTGTGCAGTCAGGCACAAAGAGCACATTCTTCTCTATCATGAAATATGTATGCTAACCTCTTGGGTGCCAGCTAAAATGTGTGATGTACATCTCACACAAGTGCATCAGTATAACTCTACCAATGCATCATTTTCTTCTCTTATTGCACCTTTTAAGGGCACAGTACAGGAAAGCTTTAAATAGAATTGTACTGCCTTAACTATGTGCTGAAAATGTAGTTTTCAGTATGCAAATTTTTTATTGCTTCTTTACAATGAACATATGCATTAAGAAACGGGTAGTGTCCCCACTTTTACCCAAAAAATAAGTTGTGCAACTGAAATGCAATTCTCTGACTGATGTAGGATGCTAAGGGTGTCAATATATATGGTTAATATGTTATTACAGCTCCTTTGTCCCTCCCTCAGAGAACAATCATAGCCTTCTGTTCTTCACAGTCAAGATCTTACAAACTACCTCTTTTCCTACTTGTTCTTCAGAGGTGAACTAAAGGAAATGAAAGATCAGGGCAGGCTTCTCAACATGTGTTTCATCTTCGCGAAAATGCTTAACAAAAAACGAGTTTGAAATTCAAATTTCCTAAGAATGAAACACACCCTTTCATGTAGTGTTTGTGTGCAGATATATTTATCCATTTAGTTTACTTGTAAAAAAAAAAACCTTACAAAACAGTTATGCCACAGAAAGTTTTCCCAGTGTTTATGTGTATTTCTGTCTATACTAGAAAGAACTTCCCAAAAGTTAACAAAAAAATGCCTCTTCTTAATATCCTTGATATTCATTCCATTCATTGCATTTCCATATGTTTGTATGTTACTGTAACTTTTTCAATGCATTTTCCAAAACTGTTTTTTTTTCTAAGCTGTTCTACATTGCAGAAGTATCACAAAAACAACTCATGAAGGAAAAATTCAACATCAACTCAAGTGGAAAACCTTGCTTACAAAGAGTAATTATATAAGCTCAGATAGGTAAGTTGAACATAACATGGTAACAGATATATATGCATATGTAACTGCTTGAATCTTAGGTGAGGCTGACCAAAGACTCACCAGATAAGATTATACTAAATACAGTTCTGAGATTGTTTGTAAGGCCTGTATGGCAAAGAAGATGTTCTCAGAAATAACAATTGGAGAGCAATTACAGATTATAAAAGAACTGATAAAGAGAATGAGAGAAGTTACTCAGTGAACCATACCTCAAAAAAGAATTGAAAATCCTAGAAAAGTTTGATTGTTAATTAAGAAATCTCCTGAGCCTTGGGAAACTGCAGATGGGCCTGTAGGACAAAGCAAGGTGATGTCCCTATTTCGAGAGAAAGAGACGGTGACTGATGAACATACACTCTGTGTAGGAGTCTGTTATATTTATACACTCTTATACACCTTTTCTAGTTTATATACTCTTTGATTTTCAGATCACTAATTATAAATGAAAGCAACTCATTAATGCTTTAGTCGTGACCTCCCACCTGAGAAACCAGTAACGTGGCGTGGCCAGAGGTCAGCAGAGTTTCAACAGTGCATAGCCAAACGAGGTCTGACGAGGCCTCTAGCCCAAGGAGGCTAAAGCAGGATTTGTGATAGACATAAAAATCCTGGCAGTGACTGCAGACAAGGAACAGCAGCCAGCTCCCTTTGCAGTCTTTTTCAAGAGGGCAAATGTCTTGTCTTTGTGCATCAAGGAGAAGAGACTGACTTTATGCTTCTGTCTCTTCTTTCCCTCTGTTCTGCCAAAAGAATACCATTTGAATACGGCATTTTGCTAACTTCATGGTTTTCTAAGCGGGGAAGTGCACTGAGAGCCCTGACTGCCTGACATAACTCTCCCTGCCTTCTGGGCTCCGGTTGAAGACTCGGTGTTAGAGCCGAGCAAGCTGAGCCTCTTCAGTCCTGCTGCTGCCGAAGGCTGGGCAGGAGGGTTGCCGTAGTGAGAGCAAGACTAAGGAAAGTTGCCGGCCAGAAGAAAAGCTATCAACAGCCAATTAGCCTCAAGTATTAAATGACGTTTCTGCTTCTTTCTCCAATTAAAAATGTTAATTGAGATTAATTAGCTCTCGCTTGCTGTGAAAATAGAAGCATTTATCGAGTGGGAACACATGGGGTCTGTCCCGTGCCCAGTACTGCTCACTAACAAACATGATGACAATAACAAGTGTCTTTTAAGAGAGGAGCGTTAGCACATTGAAGAAGAGGATTAGAGTTCAAAATTATCTCAACAACTATCAAAACCAACCTGAGTAAAACAAGCCGCAATTCAACAAAAGCAAGTACAAAGTTCTACACTCAGATGGGAATTACTAGCTCCCTAAACAGAGCACAGGGAAAATGTGGCTACAGGGCAATAAAGGAGGTGGAAGGAATCGCAAGCTGAACAAGGTCAAAAATGCACAACAATTTTCTGCAAGAAAAGCAAATATCAACCTGGAATGGATAAAGAGGAATAGAGTTCGTGAAATGCATTAAGTAAACCTTTCCCTCAGAGGGTAACCGATGGGAACAGGGTACCCAGGTTTGGGTGCTGCACATCAGGAAAGATATAGAATCATAGAACTTAATAATAACTCTCAGCTGTTAATTCATAGAATCATAGAATTGTTTAGATTGGAAAAAACCTTTAAGATCATCAAGTCCAACCGTTAACCTAGCACTGCCAAGTCCACCACTAAACCATGTCCCTAAGCGCCTCATCTACACGTCTTTTAAATACCTCCGGGGATGGTGACTCAGCCACTTCCCTGGGCAGCCTGTTCCAATGCTTGACAACCCTTTTGGTGAAGAAATTTTTCCTAATATCCAGTCTAAACCTCCCTGGTGCAACTTGAGGCCGTTTCCTCTCGTCCTATTGCTCGTTACTTGGGAGAAGAGACCAACACCCACCTCCCTACAACCTCCTTTCAGGTAGTTGTAGAGCGCGATGAGGTCTCCCTTCAGCCTCCTCTTCTGCAGGCTAAACAGTCCCAGTTCCCTCAGCCGCTCCTCATAAGACTTGTTCTCCAGACCCTTCACCAGCTTCGTTGCCCTTCTCTGGACACGCTCCAGCACCTTCTTGTAGTGAGGGGCCCAAAACTGAACACACTATTCGAGGTACAAATTCAATGGGAGAACAATAACAAAGACAGGAGATCTAGAAAACTGTTTATATTAATTAAGAAGAGGGAAAGTGTTGGTCTGAGAAAAGATATATCTGTCCTGAAATAGTGGAAGGGCTGCTGAAAAATAGCAGGAAATTTATCTTCCATATCCACACAATGGGTTTGAAATGCAGCAAGGGAGATCAAGATTAGACATGAGGAAAATATGCTTGTAATAATCACCAGAAAAAAAAAATCATCTAGGGAGGTTGTGAAGCAGACACTTTGGAGGTTTGTCTAACTTACTCCTAAAACATCTGTCAGGAAGTAGACTGTAGATACAGATGACCTTGCCTTGCAACATGAGAATAGATTAAATGAATTCTTAAAGTGTATTTCAGCCTTATTTCTACGATTATTTACACAAAAAGCTAGACTGTAACAGTCCTTCATTGCTTTTATGTTTTTCCAATAAGAAAGGCAAGCTTTTTATATCATCATTTATTGCTCTGAGAATGCAGGTGGTGTTGGCTAGACAGCTAAAATAAAAACGCAGCAGGCACTGATGCAGATACATAGTTTTGGGGTTCAAGAGTGTATCAGTCTATGCAGAATAAGGGCTATAGTTAAAAGACATGTAGGAAGTGGTTCTAGCAATTAATTTACCCATGACCAAAATGAAATTGGTCTGTACCAAAACAAAATCAACACCAAACCCTAGCCAGCAATCTAGCTAACATTATTCGAAGTGACTTACTATTATGTGATTATAAAAATGTGATTACTATTATGTGATACATGCTGTTCTATAAACGAGATTAATCCACAATGTCCTTTTCTTAAATTTACTGAAGTTACTCATGCAGGAATTTTGCTGACTATGTTTTAAATTTGGCTCTGTCAGTGGCTGTACGTGAACTTAGGCTTTGCATTGTTGTAGAATATTTCACTTGCACAGCAGCTGTACTGTCTGTTCAAGTTCACAGAGTATCAAATCCTCCTTGGTTTTTTTGCTGTGTTAGGAAATACTACACACAGCTCTTCTCTCGTATCTTTAGCTTTAGCCTTGTGAATTGTAACTGTTATAAATAACTGTTATTTATAATGTAACTGTTATTTACAAAATACTCTCAGATATCTGTTAAGGAAATGCAAAGCATCATTTTTCATTTCAAAATTGATTACATAGTTCCACAATCTGGTTGCTTTTTTCTTTTAATATGTGCTACAGTAGGCACTGCTTTCCTAAAAAAAAAAAATCTGTAGAAAATAGCACCTAATTCATAACGACTCAATAGAAAATTGACAGGATTATGAGATTTCATTTTAAAAGTACTGCATAGTACTTGATAACACGGCTTTCTTGAGCAGGAGAATTGAAACAAGCAGGTGTGGGAATTACGTTGCATGTGTTAAAATGTATAATTAAAAGAAAAAGTGGCTTTTGACTTTATACATATGATTCCTGCCAACATAAAGGGAGGAAGACAGCATCATTTACTGAAAAGAAGATATTCATCTGATCATGCCTCTTCACTTATAATGGGAAATTGGTTTTATTCTATTTGGTAAAAAATAATTGAACTTTTTTTGGCTTAAGAGTCTGGACTCTATGACAGAAGGTGGTAAGAATTAAGAGGTTTCCTCTTCCTCTTTCCTCTGTGGTGAATAGGTCCTAATATCCTTCTGGGCAGAACAGCAGGAAAGGATTATTCTCCTTTGGTTGAACCTGATGTTGCTTACCCAGAAGCTGTAAGAGGAGGAAGGCAAGCAGATGTCACTTATGTAAGTAGCAAGATATTTTGTGATCCTGGAGCCTGCTAGTATGTATTTGATTTCTACTTTTATACCCGTTTAGAGAACTTTGACTTTTAGCCTGAATTAATACCTGAAATTAGATCATAAAGTTTCTCTGTGTTGAATTATTAAAGCAGAAATACCCAACAATGGAACAGAAAAACTATATTTCTGTGATTCAGAACTAGTAACATATGCTTTGGTGAAATGACAGCTTTGAAGGATGTGTGTCTCTTCATTTAAAGATCACACTTTCGGTTGGCATGTTGGCTTGGGCAGAGGAGAAACTGAGTATGCAGTGAAGAACAGCAACGAAGGACCTAAGGGTAACTCAAAGAGCATAAAGCAGTTTGGCAGGTCTTGAACTCTCTGAAAGCCCTTTTGAAATATCTGGAAAATAAACAAGAGCAGACTCTTTCACGAGGTTAAGTCCTGCAGTTAAAGGAAACTTTCTACAGCAGTTTCCTAGGATCAGCAGGTCTGTGGAAATGCTTCTGACCCTTTCCCGGGCAGAGGAAGCTCAGGTTGGGCAATCTGCGCTCTGCTGCCCACCGGGCTGGACAGAGGCTGCCGCAGATAAAGAGCAACTCCGACAAGCACTAGCCATGAAACGCAACTTCTTGCAGTTCTGAAAGCACCCAGCATATTCACGGAAATTTCCATGGCTGAATAGAGGCTTTTGACTTGCCTAATAAAGCCGGAGTGGCTATTTCCAGGAAGGCTGGGAACTGTTCTGAGCTGGGTACCCAGGGTCCCTGGTCTCTCTCCAATTCAAATGCCCAATCTACAGGTTCTTCTTCCTTCACAAGAGCTTCCCCCTTCTCCCTGAGTAGTAGTACATCTCTTGTCTATCATTCTTTAGAGAAACCTGTAGCCTCCAAGAAAATGCTCAAAAACTCTCAATCTTTACATTAGCTGGGTCTCTGCTGGTAACATCTGGAAAAGTATGTATGGTTTCAAGAATGTAATCTAGCAGAAAATGAAAACTGTCATCCTAAGAGAAAGCAATGTGCTCAGTTCCTTAATGCTGCTCTGTTTCCAGAGCCATGTTCCGAACTGTACCCAGAAAGTGTTAGAAGGGTGTTTTTACCTGTCTCATATACCGCTTCGGACACCGAGGTAAAGTGGTCTTCTACTGTGTATTGTGCCAGCTGGAGTGTGTCCAAACCTCGAACTGAATCATTTCCTCTAGTCCAGTAAAACATGACATCATTGATGTTATAACCCCCTGTAGTGATACACAAGCCAACAAAAGTGTTTATTTTACACAATAATTAATTAGTGTTGAGCACACTTATGGTTCAGCTGTTTCTTATTTGTCTGTCTGAAAGTACAATTAGACATAAACATGACGGGTTTTGGCAGAACGTAATGCCTGTTTGCAACAAAACTCCCCAATAACATGCAAAGTCTCATCATTTAAAAGCTGACTTTTTTGGAGGTGGTCTTTTTTATATCTTTTATTCTAGTATAGACAACAAACTAATAAAAGAGATTAGTACCACATGGTATCTAAAGGCAAAAGCTTTTAAGCTTTAAAGAAACACAGTTTTTATGAATTACAGCACTGCCAGCATTTGGACTAAACATTAAGTGTGCCCTTTGCTGCATCCCAGGCTGCTGTTTCTCGACGCAGTGCATTTGGTCCTCGTTCCCGTAGAAAGGGAGGGGTGAGGAGGGCAGCAGGGCTGCTGCGTGCTGGCGCTGTGCTCCGAGCTGGGCTTGGGTCCTCACTTGGGACGACATTTTGGCTTAGGAGCTTGGATGCTTCCCAAGGACACCAGCTTAGATGCTGATGTTTCTGCAGGCTCAACAGCACGGCACGCTTCAGGGGCCCCAGGAGATTTCCTCTTAACCTTCAAGTAGTAATTAGGAGCTGAAACGGGACATGAATCCTCTATCAGAAAGCAACTGTATTTTGCACACACTTGTCAATATGCGGCACAATCATAGCTAAAATACCTCTGTAGCTTTTCCCCATTATATTAAAAGGCAGGCAATTTTCAGACTAGTGTATATGATTAATTCAAGATTATGTTAATGTAATTTACATGTTAACAGGGAGCATTTGAACATCTTTTCCTTTAGCTTACTTAGATCAATCATTCTTGTATTTGACAGACTTATATTGTGCAAGTTAATAACTAAGCTGAGGGGACAGAAACACGAGCTGATGATTATTTTTAGACTCCAGTCAATTGTAAGTAAATTACGGTGAGACAATAATGCAATACATTGCACAAGGGTATATGCTGCAAAAAGAACAAAGCTCTAGAATCACAGAAAAAGTGATGCATTAAAATAAAAAGAGCATTTTAATATTTTTAAGTTAATGGCTTTGTTTCTTGCAATGACAAAAAAGAACTGATTTCCTACAGCCATTTAATGTAGGAAAACAGGAGTTCAGAAATCTTATTTTAAGGAAACACTATGCTGGTTACCAATTAAAATGACAATTTCACCTGGAAATTCTTTCCCTGACCATTCTTTAAGTGTAAATCTTGTTTTCACTATCACTGGCAGTTTTCTGGAAAGGTATCATGACCAGGCATCTCTGCTCACACCATCACATTTATAGCAAAGCCAAAACACTGCTGTGTCAAAGGCTAAGCCAAAAGCATGCATGTCCAAGCTAAGTTCCCGATTTTCTAAAACCACATGCTGGGAAATTTCCCAGATTTGGGAGATGAAAAATAGAAGTAACATTTCCTATACAGAAATGATTGCATTGTCCTCAGTCAAAACAAAGAGGTTCGTAGAAGCAGTTTTTATACATGACTCCAGGCATGGATTCATTTTACTTTCCTTCAGTATAAATGAACTGCAGATATTTAAATAAAGTCCAAAGAACTAGAGAGTGCCACAGTAAATTCCTATTTATTTTTACAAGATATTCAGTCTTCCAAGTTGTGTGAGATGGTAGAAATTCTTGATGCCTGGATGGGTGATAACAAGCATATCTCCAAATTGAGGTTGTTTTTGTTTAATGAAACCATTTTTCTTCCAAAGTATTTTCATTAGCTGAACAATTAGTAGGTTTTGGTGGTCCTTCCTATGAAAATTCTTTGAAAATACTAATTCCAAAACTCTATTTGTGCAGAATTTTCACGGGGAGAGTCTCCCCAATAGTCAGCAAAGTTAAATAGCACAGTGCTCCCCCTGTGCAAAGTTGTTCTTTATTCAGGGGATTAATATTTTACTAATTATAAAATGTTTAAGAAGTTTATAGAGATAAAAATCCTTAAGCCATGTTATTTGGCTTTTACAAATAATCTCTATTCTCTTTACATGACACTGAGTTTTCATTCTAACTAATTCCTCAAGCCCAAAATGTCTCATTCCTGTACTTTGTTGATACAGTACGAGCAGCTAATGTCAACAGGGTTAACTACACGAATAGTAAATTTGGGATTAAACATTCATAATGCCTAATACAAATGAGTTTCTTTACCTTTCTGTTGCTAATTTTAATTTCCCCTGATTGTCAAGCACAAGTTAAGTGCCTTCACATGGCTCTTCACTGAATAAATGTTAAAGGACAAGTTCAAAAAGGAAATAAAATTTCAGAGATGGGCCCAAAACATGAATATGTATTTGGACTGGAGGCCTGTGTGGGGAGAAAAAACAAAAAAGAGGAGAAAAGCCCTCAGTCCAGTGTGAATGACTGGTGGTGTTCCCTACCCCATGGCAGAGAGCATGAACCCCTCGGCAGCACCAACTGAGACAGGAGCCCTCCAAGTCCCCAAATGTCACATCTGCCACATCAACAGAGACTCAGAGTGGCAACGCTGTCTCCTAACATATGCCTGTACTACCTTCTAAAGTGTTGCAATAACAGGGGAAAGAAACAATAGACATTTTGGCTGAAATGTATTTTGCTGTGTAGAAAGTATGAATCAGTTAATATTATTAACTACTAATAGCAGAATGGCATGTTGTAAAGGCCACTAGGGATGCTTTACTGTGTAAAGCCATTACTTGATAATATTGATTGATTACATTAGTAATCACTTAATAAAAGGACTAACACTTTGTTTCAGAGCATATATTTGACATATATTTTACATTTTATTTATACACGTTGGTATTTGTGTGGATGTATACGCATGCTTGCATTCACGATTCTTAATTCCAGGTAATGGTATTTGCAAGCAGTGTTCTAGGATGATGTCATTATTCATTTATAAATTGTCATAGCTTATCTCATGAGGAGGCAAACACCATTTCCAGCATACCCAAAAGAAAGTAGTACAGTGCAGTGAAGAAAAAGGGCCACAGTTAAAGGCACACACCTTCCTTTTGTATTTATTGCCTCCAGCTGTTTTCTTTAAAACTAAACACCAATGTCATGGGAGCATTTGTGATGACATTACTATGTTTTCCCCTTGGACAGGAGACACTTGTGTGTTGTTCAAAAAGCAGATGGAATCATTCTGAAAAATGCTTTTTTTTTTAATTATATAGGGAATTTTCCTTTTTTTAATCCTGTCAAATAAATTTAAATACTTGTGGGACATATATTTCATTCTGGAACTAGAGAAAATATTAAGTGACTCATTAGGCAATGCTGTTGATGTAAAACCATATGCGTTGACTTACCAATATGCTCTTCCAAAGGAAAATAAATTAGAGGTACATCCAAATTCTAATTCAAATCACTATTTGTTAAACAGATCTTATAAAACTGCTGGTTCTGGAGGGACTCCTGTGTAAGGAAGGTTTAGGGGCTGATTCCCTTTGTGGTTCTGTCTAAAATGAAACTTTGCAGCAATCTTCTAATTGGTCATTACCAAGAGGAGATAAAGAACACACACGTCTGAAATGGTAAAGAATAAACCTTGACAAGTACTGAAAAACCTTCCAAACGATTTTGAATATGTATTGACATATATTTGAACATATATTTTCATCTTACAGGACTGGGTATCCTTTTACATTATCCCATGCAAAAATATTTTGATAGAGTCTTATCGTACGAATAATAGCAAAAAGTAAATTATAAACATGCACGTTTGAGTATTTGCAAAGCAACCAAGTCTACAAAGTATTAGAGAGCATAGTTTAATGAAAATTATGAGGACACTGATTGATAAAATGAGAACCTATAAAGGTATATTTAGTCTTGGTCCATCAATTGATGACATTTTTTCCCAGGACACTGGCATAAAGACAACTAAATAAGTCATAGAAAGATCTGTATATACCCATCTCAGAACAGAACTGTCTATGCGATCACCTTTTTTCAGTGTGAAGACAGTAAATTAATTAAATATGAACTCTATACCTTACAAATAAGCCTTATTCTAATTTCTTTCTTTCCTAAAGGAATTGTGCCTCAGGGGGAGAAAAAAATACACACTATCTGAAAGAGAAAAACAAATAAAAAGTATTTTCTCAGCTGTGCTGGAAAATGTCTGCTCACAGAACTCCCCCTGAAGACCAACAGAATAACTGCAGGATGCGCTGCAAAACCAGGCCTATGAAAATCTCCTGAGATTTTGTTTAATCATTAATAGCTTGGCAGCATTTCAGTACTGCCATGCTATTTTCAGTGATGCCTCGTGCATTTATCTTTGTATACAGATACCATTGTAATTCAACAGGGACCGGTCACATACTGTCCCTTGGCTTCTTTGAAAATTCCAGCCTCTTTGATAACAATATCTAGCAGCCCTTGAAAAAGATGACAGATATTTTTCTAATTCTGTAAAAATAATAAGTATTAAGCGTCTTACAGCTTTCCAGTTGCAAAGTACACATCTGCTTATCCATTGGATATTTGGTCAGATCCATGCTGCATGCAACAGTTGTGGTGATCCTTGGGAAAAAAAAAAAAAGAGTATTGCTGATTATTAATGGTATAAAATTGTTCATCAGTAAAAATAAAAATAATCCATATATCCTTCTTGAACTAATATTTGCAGGCAAATATCTATTGTGAGGAAAAAAAAAATCTAGTATTGACTGGCATCTAATGGGGAAGAGTAATAGCATCCAAAACAGGAAACCACTCCAGAATAGCTGAGTTTAGTGGCAGTCTAAAAAGGCCACCCCTTGCTTCCTTCTCACTTACAGTGTGCATTTTCCTTTGTTGATATTTTCCAATATATTTTACAATTTTGTCACATTTATCAAAATCTATTATAAAGGATAATCCGCAATAAATAATGCAAATCAGTTGTCACAGCTTGCTTTCCTCTGTGATGACTTCATTGCAAAACAACTGGAATGGCAAAATGCAATTCCTGTATTTGGTCTACATGAAAGTAAAAGTGTCTATTTAGGGAAGAGAAGGAGACCTATTATTAAATTTAAGAATTTAATCATATTGGTCAATAATATTACATATTTGTAAAACTACAAGACCATGCATATTCTACTTTTACAAATAGATCAGTTTCTTAAGCATAAAATTATGCTAACCTGGAAAGTTTAAAATGTAAGTTGAAGCCAAATATAAAGACTGGTATGTGGTATATACATACCGTAGAGCATACAAGACTGTTCCATTAGGGTATATTCTTATAAGACGATTCTCAACAGTGATATCATGAAGGAAAGACTTTTTTGAATCAACTATGAAGGTATCAGGTACCCAAAGCATTTCCACAAGCCGACCATCTAAGCTTAAACTCTTATTACCATCGAAACAAAGTCTCTCATCAGTCCATCGCTGCCTTAGAAATATGGTAGCCGTGTAGTCCTGAAAGAGAAAAAACGAAGTTACCAGACGGAGCAAGCCTGTGTTGTATTCTGTTTTACAAAAGTACATGGAAGCAGCTGTTGGGCACAAGCAGCCTGTGGCTCTCCAAGTCCCATTCTTAAATGCTGGCACTCCGATAGCAGTGGTACTGGCTCTTGTACCGCCAGATTTTCCAGCACTTGATGTGAGGTTGACGTTATTAAGAAATATTGTCTTGAGTAATTTTGTTCTTACGGTCATTGGAATGTTACAGTAAAAGCTGATGGCCTAAGTCTGGGGCTATAAATCAGCTGAAGTCACCAGAGTTTTGTAAGCAGATGATCTGGCTCTGTAAATCTTTAAATTTTAGAATGATTTATATAAGTGGTTGCAAACATCATTTTGTTCACATAAACTACTAAATAATGCATTTTTAAGAAAACTTTGGAAAAAGTTGTATAAATTCAGATAGACAAAAGGCCAAAAGGAGTTAGTGAAACAGGAAGGGAATCATCATCTTTTAGCACAATTTATTCTTTCAACATCACAAGGGAAACAGTGGTGCCAAATTTATCAAGACCTTGAATATAGCTCTCAGCCCAGTTCACCTTCAATTCAGATATGCCTTGTAGTCTTACATTAAAATGGCACTATTTCTTAGCACCTTTTTAATCAACTTTTGATTTTATGATGTATTTTTATCAGTATAAGTTCATCTCAAGTTGTCACCTTACTTCCCCCTTTCTAAATGCTAACTAATACTTACTAAGTACAGAGGGATTCTAATATTCAACTTCTGTGAAAGCCTGAGTAATGAAATGGTGAGGTTCTTTTATATAGATACACTTTTGGGTTTTATATATACTTATTTATTTATATGTGTACACACACACACAAATATTTTCTAATATTGAATATCTGATTAATGAATTTGGCCTTTTATTTCTATGTACCAATGGAGGATCTTTAATTAGAAAAATATACTCCATTTCATAGTTTGTTCAAAAATAAATGATACAAATGTAATGAAACACAGCTGGAATAAATTAATGTGTGACAGTAACAGTGTAAGAGAAAAACAGGATGAGTTCAGCTGCATCTAATCACAAGGAAAGGGAGTGGCTTCAAAGTCATGTGAATATATCTTCAGTTTTCCAAAATGCATGAAGATTTAGACATTTCATCTGGAAAATAAATACTGCTCTATATGCCTTTCATTAAGATTAATACTCAGTAGCAAATTTCTGTTTGTATCTGTGAGAGGTGTGATTTGCATTTGCATTTCTATACTTATTATAGCACTATAACCACTACCTGTAGTGAAAAATAAAATTCCATCTCCTAACACACATTGATTGCACAAGGAGAAAAGCCTCAAAGTCACATTACCAGCAGCTGTAAACACAAGACATTAGCTTACCAACAAGCACAACAAAGATGGCAAAAGCTACTGTACCATATTTATTTCTGATATTGTATCAATGCTTGCAATATCCAGACTCATGCCAACTGACACAGGACCATCTGCAAAAAAGAGAAAGTCAGAATCTAGCACATAGTTCTTTAATACTTAGAGTTCAGAAGAACTGGCTACAAATCTTCCACAATACGATCCATTTTGCCCTAAATGTTTAGTAGCTTTTTTAAAAAGGAAATATTCCTCAAACTTAGAGTATGAAAGAATGTTAACAATTTCATAACCAAAATATAATACTTCTAGACTAACAGTATCTTGGTTTTAATAAACATGCTTTATTTCCTAAATATTTCCTGGTTTATATGATTTATTATTTGTTTTTCCAGGAAAAAAGTACTGGGGAAAATGTTGCACAACAAGGTGCGGAAGGCACAATCCCCACGGTACATCACACCCTTCTGCTCCGAGGTGCAGAGCGGTGGAAAGAATTCTTCCAGTTGCAACATCTGGTCCATCAGATGTTAGCAAACTAAGGAGTTGCACCTGGCAATGTCATGTGGTTAATATCCAGATGGGATAGCTGAGTGACTTTATTTACTGCCTATTTAAGAATATATTGTCTATAGTGTCACTGCATTTTAATGTCTTGCTTTTGACCATTAGCAGTTAACTTGTGATTTAAATACTTGCATTTATAAAGGAAAACTAGTCATTTTATTCTCCTTTTAATATTACCAGCAGCTGAAGGTTTATTCAGTGTGATTAAATACCTTACCTAAGTAGTTGTCATTGAAATGTTAGTATGCTCAGACTCTCGTTTCCTGTGAATGTGCATTTTACAGTGTCAGAAGGAAGACCACCAGCCGTGCGTTTTAAAGTGCAGAATTTGTGCAGAGCTTTCATGGAAACATGACATTATTCCTGGTTGAATATGTGCAGAATAATTAACAGAGTACATGTACAGGGAAATTCATATTAAATAAGTGCATCTTTCCAAGTAATTGAGAAGCAGAGAATGCAGTACTGAGAAATGCAGAAATACTTTAGATAAGATCTATGTAGATGATGGTGCCAGCGTATCGCAGGCACACTGCTGAAACCCCCTCTTGCCTCCGTGCAATGCATTATGTACATAGCTCTTATATGCCCCCAAATGGCATCTAGAGAAAGACAGGGTCCAACTGAGTAACACTAAAGAAAAAATGTGTCATTCTAAGTGGTATAAGCGTATTAGTATTTTTATTTTTTTCTAAAATAATTTCCATTTGTAATGCATGTGTTAAAGTTGTTAAACATTTGACGCTCCTGAAAGAATCTATAAATGCTTTGTTCTGGACTCAGTTGAAAGTTCAAATATAAAGCTCCAGCTTAAAGCAGGACTGTAGGCTTGCAGCATCCCCTGATGGTAATCTATGTGTTTATTATATACTATAAATTGTACATAGGTATTAGAAGAAATTGTTCATCTATTGGAAGAAGACTTTGGAGGATAACTTTGGAACAAAATTATTTGACTGAAAAGTTCTCAGACCATTGACAGCTTGTTCTTCTGTTTCTTTCCATTCTTTTCAGGTTTTGATACTCCAAGAATATATTTATGTTTTGTCCCTCCAGGGTTAAAAACTTGACCCTCCAGGAAACTCAGCCAACTTTCTAGGGTCAGCAACAGAGTCAATTGATACTTATGCTTACCATTGTACTATATCATTATTACAGATACAATATTGCCAGCCTCAACAGATGTGTCAGATCCTCAAAATCATTAAATGAAAAAATAAGTGTGATTTATAATCCATTTTCTGATTTTTTTAAAGTCTTCCTACAGATTCCCATGTATGACTGTAACAGAGCGTATTATTGCCAACTGTCACACAAGAATCTGGGGGGAACCTCATTATGCAAGGCATGTGCTTAACGATGGACCATCCTAAGGAGATGACAATGCAATGTTCAGCTGGCTATGTGGGAATTGTGGCTGGGAATAATCAGACTTTTTCCTATTATATCTTATTGGTAGGAACAACAGTTGATCCTTGCCTCGTTAAGGTGATACAGATCAGGGGAAATGGTCATTAGCAGCACTTCAGTATCCTCAGTGCTATTGTTACACGTCTGAGAGGAAAAGCTGACTTTCCCGAAAGATTACTGAAATTAAATTAGGTTTATTTTTTCTGGAATCACAGAAAGAGGACTTTGTACATCTCTTCCTTCTTTCTTTCCTGTTGCGATGTTTTTCAAAATATTATTGAGTAACACAACA
Organism: Calonectris borealis; assembly: GCF_964195595.1. Taxonomy (NCBI): domain Eukaryota; kingdom Metazoa; phylum Chordata; class Aves; order Procellariiformes; family Procellariidae; genus Calonectris; species Calonectris borealis. The sequence goes on from NC_134318.1 coordinate 27,814,299, forward strand.
GAATTGTAGTGTTGGGTGACTCCCAACCACCAAAAGACATCTAGCCTAGGTTAAGAGGTACTTCAAGCTCAAACTGATTGTCCTAGCACCTGCCTTGCGGTTCAAGTGCTAAGGAGCGGTAGTGCAGTCAGGACAAAACCATCCTGCTCTGCCAGCCCTGACAGTCTTCACAACCCAAGTGCCTGTGCTGTGCTGCCAGCCTGTCGAGCCAAGCACTCATGAAAACTCAGCAGAAAACTACATCCCCTCAGATACAGCAACATGCCAGGGAGGAGTTGTGCAGGGGAAAAAAACCAATTATGGAAAGGGTCTTTAGTAACACAACACAAGCTGCTGAGAATAGCTTTGCTTTAACAGTTAATTAAATCAGAACAATAGTAATAGTTAAAAGCTAATTTCTTTTTTGTGTGTGAGGCTAAATACAATTTATGGTGCCTTACTAAATAAGCAAAGCGTTAATAACAGAATGAGTCTTCCCATAATTATCCACCAGGGTTTCCCCTGAACTTCCTCTGAAAGGTCTCCTGCTGACAGTGTCAAAAACAGGGCAGTGGACCAGATGAGGCAGTCAGTTCCTACATTTCCATATGTTTGGCAGGAATTGTACGTATAATGACAACTTCAGAAGAAATCTACTGATCTTCAGAAGAAAACTAACGTCAGTCTGTCCTGCATTAGTGAAGGGAATCTTCAAAACACAGCAAAGAAACGCCATGGGTGGGCCTTCTTACAGCAAAGGGTGCACAAGTTAATTAACATACATTTTAACTTTTACTGAAATTTATGTACAAAGACTGTTACTTTATGCACTTTACAGATATTCACAGCAACCCCATATGGGAAAACAGCCAGAAGAGTGGCAGCCTAAAAATTAAGTTTGGATCACTCCTATGATCACAGTCTGTTAAACTTTGTACCAACAAGGTAAACCACAATTGTGTCACGTCTGTATCTGTAACTCTGAAGACCTACTACTAAAATCAATCAGCACTGTCATGAACTGCCAGTACTGAGCAGTTAGTACTAACTTTTTCATTTAGTTTAAGAAAACAAAACAATTTTGGCATTCAGAAATACCTCAGAAGGGGTGGCTTTTTGAAAGAAAACCTCATCCTTGCAGCAATACTGGATAAAATACTATGCAACTCTAACAGAGCATTGGAAGGAAAAGTATCACTAGAATAATTTATTATAGTTTCATGAAAAACTGGTTTTGTCTGCCTGATTGCCAGCTTTGCTTTGTTTTAGAGTATTATGGGACTTTTAGATAAAGTGATACATTATGCTTGGATTTTTTCAGTGCGTCTAACTTCCCACCACAAGACATCTTTCTTGACAAATGTATGTTACATAAAGAGACTGGACAGATTAAGGTAGGCCTTCTGACAGATCTCAGCTATAATTGTTGATACGAAGACATCAGAAGACAGACCCATTTCCAGCAGGGATCAGCTTCAAGCCTATTGGTTTGCATCAATATGATCTTTAGACAGTGATGTAGCTTCACTAGTGCAGTTCGTGGACAAGACAAAAATTGGTGGGGATCGTAATAATAACATCTTGTTAAATCATTTGTCAAAAACACATATTTTAATACAGCCAAATGCAAGCAATTAATGTGGGGACAAATAATTCAGGCAGTATGTACAGGATAGGAAACTCTCTTGGCAAGCAGTGCCTTTGAGAAGGATTTAGAGGTTGTCACAGATAATCATTTCAACATGATCTTTCTGTATTATGCTTTGGCAGAAGTATTACTGCAATGGGGAGCAATGCACAGAATTAAGTTATCTTGCGATCTAGACTGCATTGGCAAGGCTGTTATGAGATTACTGTGACAAGATTTGTTTTCCACATTTGAAAAAAAAAAAATGTGCAGAGAGAGTTCAATTGAGAAAGAGAAATATTCCAGAAGACAAAAAACTCTGGAAGCTTAATATCAAAGCTTGTAACATGAAAATTAAGGAACAGCATTTACTCAGCTCCTCAAAGAGAAGACGGAGAGGTGACTTGCCCGATGTCAGTAAGTGCACAGAAAAGGTATCTGCTAGTAAGTTGTACACATTCTCTGACAAAGCAAAGCAAGATCCCAGTTCATGGAAGCTAGAGATAACATGAAACTTCAAATAAATTGATTTTTTTTCTAACTGAACTTAATCACTGTTCATCATTTAGAGTCTCTAGAACTCAGCATTTAGAGGAGAGGGAAAAAAAAAAGAAAAAAAAAAAAAAACCTGAAACTGTCCTGCATGCAGGAAGCTGGGTTTGGTGGCAATGATAGTCTCATAGTGTCTCTTATTTCCATGGGAAAGGAAGGAAAAAATCTACATTACCATCTGTATGCTGAAGTTTACAGTTTTGCACCAAGTCATTGATTTATTAAATGACAATTTTAAGGATTCAGTAGGGATTCAAAAGATATTTTTTTCCAACATACAATTGGCCATACATATTCTGGGCTTTTTGCCTTTCTCTGAAGGATTAGGCACTGGCTAACTGGTACATAAAATAGTCTCTAGATGATGATTATTTGGTATTTCTTTCTCATGTACCCTGTGAGCTTGTCTCACTAAATCAAAGGGTCTTAGACACGGCTAACATTCTGGTATCTCCTGGTCTCTTTTGGGGGTAAACTGTAAACTTCTGAGGACTAAAATCCCTTCATCTAATTAAACTCATAGAACTTAATATAAACAAAAAAAAATGAGAAAAAAATGAGAAAAAAATATGGTGACTAGTCTTACACAGAAGGTTGGACTCAAAGATTTAATTCGCTTTCTTGAATTTAAAATTTAAGACCAAGAAATGTATTACTGATTACAAAGCTAAGGAAAATATTCTTTTAAACGTGGTTTAGAATAACTGATTTAAGCATGACACTTTTCTATACCACTTGAAAGCAGCTTCCATATTCAAATACACTTACCTGTGACCTTTTCCTAGTCTCTTTCTTTTTAATTAGAACACTTAAATTATCACATTCAATCACAGAACAAAATCTATTTGTATAAAATTATTTACAAGATTTTATGCATGCCTTACTGACTCTATGAACCTGATCCAAGGCTCACTGAAGTCAGCAGGAATTGCTCATTAATTCAGAGAGGTTTGGCACAGCACCTAAAGTTATAAAATTGGTCTACACAGTTTCAGCAGAAAACCTGATGTCGAAATCATCTTGTATTGCTGAGATAAAGTGTCAGGGTTATGTAGCACATTTAAGGGAAATAACTGTGCATTTTTAAATCCCTTATGTCAGCTTTTCTATAGAAGACTTTCACATCTATCTAAAAGTCTAGGATGGATATTATTACGTTAAGGGGTACTATCTACTAACCCTAGAATAGGAGTATTTCATATTCCAGTCCAAAGAATGGCTAAAATCAGTCTACATTAGATAATTTTTTAATTCGCTAATGGAACTTCCTGGGTCTATCTGTTCAGTTTATTAAGACTTGCTTGATGAACCGGCTCAAAGAGGGACATATTAAAATGCTACAGTTAAGGAAAGAGAACATTCTTAATACTAACATTCAGGTGAGGACAGAGCCAAGTAACCAGAATCCCAGCTGGGATTCCTCTGTACTAAACACTGTGTAAAAGTACCCCTATAATTTGGTAACTGGTATGTGCCACCCACCACGGACAAACATAAAACGCTCAGTCAATTTTACTTGTCTGCAGACCTTTGACACACTAAGACTGGCTTCAACTAATCTGACTTTAGGCACCTAATTTAGGTGCCTAGAGATGAGAATGACAGTCTGCATTGGGCATAAATGGCAGCGTTTGGGTAGCAAGGGTCTGGAGGGGTGACCTGTGGGGGAGGAGATGACTAAAGTAAGGTGAGATTAATCCAGGCTTAAAATCTAGAAATCTATTAATTCCAATCCATGCAAGGAGAGAAGACGACAATTTTTATGTTGTTATGCACAGTGTTCGGGTTCAAATGAAAAATATCTTCATAATCCCCTCATTTGACACTAGCTGAGTTGTATCCGCTTAGGTAATTTCCAGTCATCTGCCAGTCCCAGCACAAGGACCAGACACAAACCAAAAATTTATGAGCTGCCATGAAATTTCCTTGACTAGTAAATATTTCTGTTTCTCATGGCTTTAGGAAAAAGGAACCTTAATTTTATGATCATTTGTTTATACCTAATGCTTTCTTTTCAGGACTAAAAACCATTTTGCTAAATATTAAGAAGTTCAGTGTCACTGATTTTGTAAGAGTATGACTGTACCTTGGCAGCAAGCATCACTTCAAAAATCCCCATTTCCTGCCTGAAGAAAAAAGGAGAAATAACTCTGAAATTACTTTGAATTACATTATTCTAAAATTCAAGCTAACCTCTGGCCCTCTCACACTTGATAAAAATCACATTTCAGTGTTCCATTATGAGTAGCTAACATTAAGCTCAAAGCACTGTAGATGCCAACAAATAATACCATCTAGTTTTATGACAGATTTCTTCATGCATATTTATGACTGCATATCTAACTGACCAAACAAATAAACAGAGATATGCACACTTTCAAAAGCAAAGGAATCTTGGCCAAAAAAAAAAAAGGGCACCAAGTGTCTTAAAGAGGCTGACTTTGGGATATTATTTTTGGATATATCTGCATATCAACATACACATACTAGCTTCCCATTTTATGCAAATCCTTTCATGCACTTCAGACAGCAAACATAGATCTTGGGGTTAATATGCATATACATCCTTTTCTGTTCATGTTTCTAGAAATACAAGTTTCCTTCTCAGAGTAAATCAGCACTGATAGGTTGATACAATTAGAACTGTGCAGTATAGTTTATGGTAGCTAATAATCTCCACCAGTACCAGAATACCCTGGGTTATGTTTTTCTCATGCATTTGTTCATCAGTCTACTCAAGTCTAACCAGCACTTTGATCTTATAATCCGTTTTTGATTGGTCAGTCTCTTACTATTAACATGCAAATATCACATGAAAGAAATTAAGGATTTGGGGGGGATAAGGAATGTAAAAAAAAATAGTCACAGAAGAGGAATAAATGACTAAATTGATCTCTGGCTTCATCAACTATTTAGCAAGTGTGCTGTAGCCATTGATACAATTCTGAGTAAAGCCAGTTATACTGAAGTCTTTCTCACGAAGAACAGATACAAGGTACACCAGCTGCAGGCAGATAATATCCATAGAAATAAGGAAAATATTACGTGGAACAAAGCTAGGATAGCTGTGGTCACACAGATCAGTATAATCCACTGATTTGAGGGTTTAGGTAGTTTACTAGCTCTGTTAGTAAAGTAATAGCTTCTCCTGGACCTGAATCTCATCCGAGCTGCAACCCACCTTGCCAATAACAGAGAGGGGTCAGGGCTGGGCAGATACCACTCCCCACCCCACCCCGAGCATACATGCCTCTATCACACGGAAAATGATCCCAAATGATCTTGCAAAAAGCTCCACGTCCAAACGTCAGGATGAACGTTTCCTGGGTCATCCTAACCTGAATTATTCCTACAAAAAAAGGTAATTTCTCACAAAACCACCAACCCTGTGTTTAGAAATGGCATCAATAAAATGTATTTTTCAGAGTCTCATCCCATTCCTTCAGCAGTAGGGCTAATAGAGCCATCCAAGATTTCTGAGACAGTGTTTGCATGCCTAAGCTGTGGCCACCAGAGGCAGCGATGCTGGCACTGTCTGGAAGTGCTAGACTGGCTCTGCATATGACATAGACTTGATCTGTGCTTGAGCTCTTCTGGGATTTCCAGGCAAACACAGAAAGTCCTTAGCATCCCTCTGAACAAAATTCCCAGGCAGAAAAAGGGCTATAGCCTTGCTGCATTACAACAGCTGAGAAAAAAATTGGCTCACATTAGAAAAGCGAGATGCAAAAGTGCTTTACCGTTGGTCTTAACTACTACCATAGGATTTTGCAATGAAATTCTGTTTGCTGTCTACCAAAGCACACCCATCATGGCAGTGCCAACATATCTCTAGTATTAGCATGAAGTAATGAATGAAATATATTAGTGGCCACTGAACACAGTTATTTTCTATCATGCACCATCTCCAATGAGAAGAGGTTCATTTATTAATTAGCATTACCTTTATTTTGCTGAAAATCTTCTTAGACCATGTAAATACTTTATAGCAGTTGTATCAGCAGCTGAGACAATGACAATAAAACCAAACAGTTGAAATAGTTTTCCCTTTTTCCTAAACCTAAAATACAGATTTATCTTAATATTTTTATGAAATGGATTCAGAAATTGCACATGATGTGGGATGTCATTATTGAACAGGCTGATAGTCTCACCAGGTATTTGGATGGCAAGAGGTAACAGTATGGTCTGAGAAACTCTTTAGTCAGTCATTTTTAAGTGGGATATAAAGGGATATAAAAGTCTTCATCTGAAACCTCTAACGTTTCTGAATACCTAACTTAAGAACTATTGCCTAGCATTCAATCTGTAAGTTTATTTTCTGACAGACACATGGTGCTGAGCGTCTTTTCAACATGCACATTATTTTCTTTTTCAGAGTTCTGCAGTTACCCCAGGCAGAGATCTTCACCCCGCCCCGTAACTCTTCAATACTTCTGATACATGCAAGAGCCTGATGCAAGCAAGGAAGATGTTTCACTGAGGTTTCAGGTGCCTAACGCTGACTGTGCTGCAGGGCAGTAAAATCAGCCCTGGTGCAGTAGGCTATGTGGGTCTTCCAACTTGGTGACCGTGGCCTTCTGATACAGGGAACTGACATTTTCGATTAATTTTCCCTCACAGTTCTGCAGTGAACCAGTTCAGTGACCTCCAGTTCAGTGACCTTTAAAACCTGAGGCAAGAAGCATTTATTAAATAATTCTCTTGCAATCTTATAGTAGATGCACATAATACTTGGTATAGTAACAAGATTTGCCTGTGCTTTTATGAACAGTTTGATATATAAAGCTTTCTTATCTTTTATCAAAATTTTTTATAGTTACTATTTAGGAAATAAGGGGAAATTATGCTTTTAAATAGGTAAAGGTATTATAGCTTATTTCATTGAGGACACATGAACATCGATAGCCAAGTTTCTAACAAGAGTATGGAAGTTTTGCTTGTGAATGCCTGGAATACATAAGTTCCACCTTAGGCCACAAAAGCTATTACGCTGTATCTTATTGTATCATAGTACATCACGTATAATCAGATCAGTCACTGTCAAACATTGGAGGAAAAAAGTATGGCGAAAAAACATTGGCTCTCATTGCTGAGTTTCAGACACTGCATTATGTTATGGCTCAATCTTATTAAAACAGCTTTTCTACTTACTATCAAAAAATGGACGTAGATACTTGTTGTATCCTTTTATTATTTTTTGTATAGTTGGAGGTAGAATTTCACCTTTTCCTTCAGCTTCAGGAATTTGCATTGACCTAAAAGGAATAAAAAAAAGGAAGGATGTTTTAAAAGAACATCATCAATTATAGCAGAGACAACATTCCAGGAAAATGCTGTATTAGCTTTAAGGTTACTGATGATTACTGCCCCTCAGATAACAGACCATGAAACATTTGTATGTTTGCATTTCACAGCACTGTAGAAAAATAATGTTCTAGAAAATATCAGATTTTATAATCTGTGTTAGTCTCTTATTAGAAAAAAATACCACTTTTATACCTTGAAGTCTATCATTGCTTCAAAGTCTAGCATTTCTTAACACCCCACCTGAGAAAATAGTTAGTCTTCTTTAATACCTTCTCTGTAAATAGGGCACTATTGTTATAATCTAGGAATGTGGGAGGGGTGTTGATTGTTTATTTCAGCATTTAAAATTAAGCTTCCTTTTACATAATGAAATACACTCAATTTAACTCCTGGAGAGAGACAGAAACCAGCCTCGGAGATTAGTACATAAAAACAGTTTTAAAATCCTGCTTTTACAACACAATTTTTAGACAGGTTACAGAAATAATCCTGTTGGGCAAAATCAGTGAAGTATAATGAGAGTGCAAACCACTCCTTTGTTCAGAGACAGCTACAAATATGATCCACAGAAGTCAAATATAAACAAGTAATTACAAACCCCATTTTTGCCCTGGCACCCTGTAATAGCCTCATTAGGAGGTTCATTGGGAGGATGAGTGAAGGGACTAGGGAAGATGCATACCTGAATTGCAATTCTTTACTCAGACTACATAAGGATTCATTTTTATATATCCCCACCCTTCACCTTTTACGGGTCGTGATGGTTAGCAGCCATTAAAGCCTGTTACACTGTAAGTAGCTGTCCCATAGCAAAAGATATCATAGCTTTGCTCTTAATTTCTGCCTAACCCCCAGGGTGAGCACCCCGAGAGCGCGAGCAGGGTGTGCTCACCCGTCACAGATTCAGGCTGTGCTCTTCATAAATTAAAACACAAGTGGTACTGACTGCTTGTTGCCAATGATTTGAGAAAAGTGGGGGTATGACTTTCCTTTAATTATGAAGGTGAGAACCAAATAATCGATTGACTCAAGGCAGCCCAGCTGGCTGCAGGCAGAGGCATTCCCTCTGCTGATGGGGAGAGCCACCTATATATTCACCAGCAGAGGGTCTCTGTGTTTCTTACCCCCCACACCAAAAGTGACTGGTCATTAAGAGTGTCTAGCTCTACCCCTTAGCTCTCCTACACAGCAGGCACAAGCTGTAGCTGTGGTAGCTCAGCCCTGGGGAGAAGGATGTAAGTACAAGTTGATGGCTAAGGGGGCACCAGTGTTTTGTGTTCTTTCCTAGTCCTGCCAAATCCTCCCCGAATTTCTTCTTCCCAATTTCTCCCAGAGCTGCTCCTGAAAGCTCTGCTTGCTCTTCCTAATGATATTTCTGGGCCTCCTGCAGCTTTCCAAAGCTTGCTCCTTTGATTTTAGTTTTATTGTGTTTCTAAGGGAGTTTGAGATGTTTAGTCAGGAAACTGTGGTTTTCATCCACTAAGAATAAACCAGTATCTTAGATTGGCAAAACTTAAATACTAAGATCATCTCACTGAATGCACATGGCCAAATCACACTGTGGTTTTGGATGTGGTGTCCACTGTCTTGAAGTGCTGCTATCGCTGGGTAATTTTCTGTTCACCAGACCCTATTCCCACATAAGTAGCTGTTTTTCATTAGCAGTCTTGTAACTCAGATAGCTTAGATATTTGAATGATCCTATTTATTTCCCTTATTTTGCCCCTGTTTTTTATTTCTTTATTCCTAGAGAACTATGTTATTACTTTACTTAATGTTAAGTGTGGTCTTGAATAACATCAGCATTGAAATAAGGAATGTTTCTCCTGTAAGTTGTGTCCTAAAGAAACAAGCATGGTCACATTGAGTTGAAATGGGAATATAAATAAAAACACCACTTTTATGTTGCATAAAAGTGTTGGAATTAGAAATGTACTTGGATTTAATTCATGTCTTAAATACTGAACTTGCAATAGATATTTCTGCTTTTATAATTTACATATCATTTTAGCTAAGTGTTCAATGAGCTGCATGAGTTTAACTTCACAGCTTTACTGGATTGTTCTTGAATAACTTTCACGTATTGTGAAACAGTGAAGGAAAACTTGTCCTTTTTCCACTGAAACTTGTCCTTTTTCCACTGCGAGGGTATAATATTGTTCTGCTGATCAGTATGCAATTGTAGAGTGGTCTGGTGTGTTATCATTAACAGCTATTTTCTGAAATATATCTTAAATATTTAGCATTATTGTATGGAGGTCCTTCCCTTAAATCACCTGTGGTACCCTTTGTGGTAATTCTTGATTTCTCTCATTAATACATCATGTGTAGCCTTATGTCTTTGGTTTTTATGGTTAAGAACTTGTTGGCATGGGAAAGCTGTTGTGCAGTAATTGAGGCTGTAAATTAATGGGGCGCTGTCCCTTGTGTGCTATTTTGCCATACAATCTTTGAGAAGTCCTATCATAGTAAACCAATATATGAGAGGAACCTGATGCCTCCTGAAAGTGAGTGTGTGGTGTTACCATCCTGGTAACTTTGGGGATACTCAGAAGCAGATTGTCAGTGTTGAAAGGCAAGGAACCTACAGATGTGATGTGCCTTAAGTGGGTTTGCTTATCTACATTTTAAGGGAGGACGTCCTGTTTACTTTAAAGTGCTCTTCAATTCATGTGCCCCATTCATCACTAAGCAAGACTGAGCTCACAGCTGCACACATTCCTGTATTCTGCCATACAGCCTTATGCAGGGATCACAAAGGATAAAAGTAAAAGCTGAGACTCATTCCTCTTATGCATGTACATCTTCTCATCAATGCATCTAAGCTTCTCTTTTACCCAGTATTTGTGTGGTTACATTTAGCTAACCGCATATGTTTTAGTTCCTCCATTTTCTTAATGTATTTGAAATACATCGGCATGCCTCTAAGTATGGAATTGCCTTGAAACAGCTGTTCCAAGCCACTGAGGGGAGAATAGGCTTTTATAGGAGAAAACTGAATATATATTTATTTGAATATATAGCTGGGAATATCTATCTGATCTGGGCTGTCAATGTATAATACATGTTTCAAACTCTTCAGGTTCAATGACCTGTGCTTGCTTTTATAAAAGCTGGATTATAATTATTTCACTTCCTTAGTTATTCTTATGGCTCAAAAACTTAGTATTTTAACAGGCTAGGCTAAACTTGCAAGGTACAACAACTGCTTGTTATTTAAGATACTTTCAAGTTAGTGTCTTAACAGAATTGGGTAACTGGAGGGGGAAAGCGGAACATCTGCCCTAAACAGCAGTATATATCACTGCTTAAAACAAAAGTACAGTCCAGACATATGTACGGGAATATCTTTCCTGGCTATTTTTTGTCAGAAGTTATGTATCATGAAAGAGGCAGAAACACCTTAGAACTGAGAGAAGGGAGAAACAAAATGCCAAACAGAGTCTGAGCAAGCTTTTAAAACACCCCCCTCGGGAAAAGCTAGGGAAAAAAGCTTTTTTCGGGCAACCCACTGACAGGCGAAGGGTTTACAGATGCAAACAAAGGTGTTACTTCTTGTTTCACACCTGACTGCTCAAGGATACAGGCTTTTGTATGGTCTTTGTAGATAAACTGCAGCAGAATCACCTACATCACTGATTAATTCTCTGCTTCAAAACAGCCAGTACTGTCATGGGTTTTTGGTTAATTGGTGAGGTTAAAACAGTAGCATTACGTTACCACTTACCAGACACAGGAACAAATACTTAAATAATGCAAGTGATCTTAAACTCAGTTAAAAAAAAACAAATAACCTACAGCATTTTCTGGATCTGACCCTATAAACCCAGGCTAGCATTCTTTAATTTGAAAACACCTTTCCTGAAATAAATGGGAGCCCTTCTTGGGATCAAATAGCATATATTTTCTTAAGCTGATTCCTGATAATGATTTGAAGTGTAAGTTCTATTGATTACTCTGACAAATTTGCCTCAATTTTTTCATTTCTACTGCTTAACAAAAATATTTCTGGGAAAGTGACCATCCAGGCAATCCCCTAGATATAGATTTTAGTATGCGTGTCTATGATGTGATTGTAATGTAATTTAGTGTCAAGTGCTGAAAGTGAAGTTAAGAAATCTCATTCAGGAAAGGAGAAATAGAAAGTAAGGTGGAGTCTGTAGCCTGATGTGACACTGTTAGCACGTGCGCTGTGACAGATCATGTCCTTTGTATATGATAGGGAAGATGAGGCTCTGGCTGTCTCTAAACTTAAAAAAACGAAAACCAAACCAAAAAAAAAAAAACCACCCCACACCATTATTGATTGTAAAGTACTCAGTAGAGGAAACTCTTCACACATCAGCCAGAGCTTATACAAGTGGGATATCTAAGGGGCCACTTGGGGAGCAATCCTGACCCTTGCTTCAGTGCACCTCAGTCCTTGGATATTGCTTAGAAATATTTCTCTGTTTCAGTGCCAAGCAGGACAGTCTTTGTTTTAAACATCACTTTCACCAAACCTTCCTGATTTGTGCACTGGAAAAAGGCATTTGTTTACCTAAGCATCACCTTGGCTGTGAGCTAGCCAAGGGGCAGAGCTGCTTCTCAGCCTGCGTTTGGATCTGGGTACAACATGACAGGATCAGCTCAATGCTGCGCACTTGTGTCCAAGCTAAACAGGCGCTGTGCGTGCACGTAACTCCCGTGGATACTATACAGGAATGAACTGTCTGTGCTTCTGCATACTCTTAGCCATGTGAAGCTGTAAGGGGGGATTCACAAAGACTGCCTGATAATAATGGAGGCAATTATATATCGCAGGCTGAACTTCTCAGGGAATTTTGCCTCCTTGTTACATAGATGCTTCTGAAATTTTGTTGGTCTCTTAGCAGTGTTTTATTACTGCAAAGCCATGAATCATCCAGTGATTATAGAGTGTGGCAAGTCACAGCTGATGAGGAAGGAAGGTGGAATTAGAGTAAGCCTGTGTTCTGGACAAAGATCTCTTTATAGCACTGGAGAAGGTAGGTGAGATGGATGGTTTACTCCCTTTCAGGGGACTGTTCCATCTGCCCTCACAACCAAGTGGAGGCTTTATCTACACGTGCGTTTGCACACCCACTTGAACTTGAGCTCAGGCAGAATCTTATCTTGAGGAATTTACTGGGAGACCAAATAGGTTAGGCAATTCTACACAGAGAATTGACTAACAGACTTTAAATAATTCAGTTAAAGGTGGTAGTGACAATGTTTAACCTGTCCATGCTTGCATTTTCGTATTAGAATTACTTATAAAGAATATTTTTTCCCCATTTCTATAGAAGGAATATATTTTAAGTGCTCCATGTCTATCTTAAGTTTTTTGTCATGGCAGCTGCGCTGTTAGCAGGGTTACCTGTACACAGAAGGGATCGGTTTCACCTTCCAGCTTAACACAACTCAGCTTTCCTAAAGATTTCATGATTTCATCAACAGAGAATAAGACAACAATGTTTTAACAAGGTAATTCTATTTAAGACTCTCCTTTAGTAACAAATGTACAACGATGACTTTATTATCTCAAACTTATAGTACATCTAGGTGGACTGTGTGCTTCTGTCCTTGGGCTAGGTACTACGCCCCAGGCAAGGACCATGTGCCTTTCTAAATTTGCTAAGCATCTGATGTGATATTCACACTCTCTACACAATAACCCTTTGTTTGAAGGACCATTTGATTAAATTCCTTTCTTTTTTTTCCCCCATCAGTCTTCTCAGTGAAAAAATCTGTAACTCAATCAAGGCAGCTGAGATGATTCGTGAAGGAGTTCAGTCCTGTATTTCTGCTATTAATATCCAGGTTGCTTAATCTTTGTAAGAGGCAAGATTCAACTGTCAAGTAGATTTGGCTTTGTTATCTGGTCATATATATTTCTAATTGTAAGTAAATTGATTATAAACCAACTGATACTATTATACACTGAAGAAATATTATTTCTTAGCAAATATTTCTTACCTACACAGCATCAATAGAAAAAGGGCTCTGAGACTGCAGCATTTAAGACTGCACATTGTCAGATGTGGTTTCAAAAGTTCTTGTAGCTCCTAAAAAAAAAAGTGCAGAGGTAATGTTTTACAACACATTTGTATTTCAAATATAAAAATTTCACAAGGTATTCCACACTAAAGATATTGTATCTTGAAGAGCTGCTGCTATAAATGTATTAGTAAATATCTACAACAATAAAAAACCCTCAAAACTTCAAAAAAGACACGGTATCAGCAATAATTTAATTTATCGATAGAAGTTCATTCCAGTATACTACAGCTCTTTAATTTTCGCATCTGTCCTTTAAATACTAGGAAAAGTAATTGTTTTGAAAAATAATGCAATCATGTGCAGGAGAATCACAAACACTGAGTTTTGTTTCTGCTATTCATGCTTGTAAATGAGTGCATCTCTGGCATATCTGTGCACTGCTCTGAATGGAAAATACATAACCCCATCTTAGAGCACAGAGCTGTTTAAGAGCAGCATCTCTGGTACACGGGTAGTAACAATACCTATGATACATATCTTTGGTAAGCTTTTTGTTAATGAGGAAAATTGAAATGATATGTTTCTACCTCTAGCTATTAAAAAAGACCCTTTGACTGTGTATAAATAATCATATATAATCATCCACATTCATCAAAATATTTGGCTGAGGCAAGATGTTTCCTTCTGAATGGGATTTCTTTGCTTTTGTCAGTATGATTCACATCCATAACGGTTATTTTAAGTAATCTGTCAGCTCTGTAATCAATCAATAGTTTAATGCAGTCAGGCAACAGATCTGAAATTCAGACTGTGCAAACTTTTGCTATATTTCATGAAAGCACTGCAAAGTTATTTGTAAGACTTGCTTCAAAACTTGAAAAAACCCCTACATGACAGGAACATTACCCACCCAGAATCTGCAAGACAACTATTAAATGTTAATAAATACAAATGAAGTATCTGTTGTAGGTTTTAGGAAGGGACAATCAAACAATACTATCTTCAATGTCCAGAATGAATTTTGCAGGAGTCTCTTGCACTTTAATTTCACAATAAATTACTAACAGTAAACAATTTGAAGCTTCACAGCTTGAAGCTTTGTTTCACCATCCTTTAGTGACCAACGCAAAACGCCAGCCAACTTTTTTATCCCAAAGTAATTTTTCTTTCTGTCTATAGTTCTAGTAAGAGCAACACTAGTGGTATTTACTTAAATTAATGCAGTGTGAATGGTATCTGACTTGTATGTAACAGTGGTGAAGTGACAAAATAAGTTGTTAATGTCTCCAACGAAAAATGAAAGCCATTTCAATGACTTTTTAAACAAGTAAAAATTCTCAGCATCTTGGATACTTTAAGCATACACCAGCCTGGTAAATATTAATGTCAAAATAAATCATACACTCCTACTGACTTCCACAGAAAATCATGCATGAGACATTAAGAGAGCCTGTAATAGGAAGATACAGCACAAATGAGCAGATGGTGTTGTCAGAACATTGCTCTCTAAATGCTGATTCTGTAACATTCCTGGTGCATATCGTGGGATCTCTTTTGCACATCTCATTTTGGGTTTGGACGGATACTTTCTACATTCGCTATCTTTATCTCACAGGAAAATATGCTAAAAATAAGTATTATCTTTCTGGTTTCCCAGAAAACCTCTTACTGACTTTATAAGTACTTCATAAAGCTTCTTTTATATTTAGCTTTTGAATTGCTACTATGAGCTCCTAATGTGTCTGAAGATCCTTTATAAACAGATTAAGGAAACCTATGGATATTGCTGTACTTGTTTGGTTTAGTTTTTACAGTACTGAAGATCAAAATGAACGGGTTGATTACTAATCTCTTTCTAAAGCAACTGGTTTACCTCCAGATCTTAACCAACATCCAATTTTGCAATGGATTAAATCTAGCAATTTAATGGAGCGATGGGGTGGAGAATTTAGTCTTCAACACATGAAAAGTCAAATCCATTCTATGGTATGTGGATTCATTTTGTATGCTTAGGAAGAGAGAGTATGGAAATAACAGGAAGGAGAGGGTCTCTTATTTCTGTCTAAGAAATACTAACCAAGAGATCTAATTGCCATGTCAACTGGCAGTCCATTGCTGCAAAGGGACACTGCATGCCGGCCAAGGAATGGAATTGGGTGGCTATTGAAGTCTTAAGCAGTTTCACAGATAATACTTAAGCTGGATACATAAATCACCTCTGCACATGCATACATGCTTGCATGGACACACATTTTCTCTGCTATCCTTTTTTTATGGGGCTTACTGAGCTGGATTGTTCCATTGAAAAGCCTGCCTCTTGGCATGTTTGCACATCTGGACCTTTCCTCTGTCATGAATTTCTTTATCAAATGCTATATGCTCACAGCAGGATTCCTTCCTGCATATGTAGACCTTATTAACTACTGGTATTTAAAACTAGTTCAGCAGGATCCATAATATTTTCCTCCTTCCCAGAGCCTAGAAAAATATACATAACCTGTTCTCTGCATGGAATATCGAGCCATTTGGTTTTACCAGACAGACTACATGCTGATTATTGTGCATATATTGACACATCTTCATGTTCTAAACACACCATTAAGTAATTGAGGCGAAGGTAACAAATATCTGCCCCAGTTTCCCATATGATGAGACAACACCACTTTCTACTTTGAATCAGATTAGATTAGGACTGTAAAATAGTATCTAATGTTTTGGCATTTCTCCTGGGAATTCAGTATTTATTATCTTCAGCATGAGAGGAAAAGTGAATTATGCAAGTCTCACAAACCTCTGAGACTGAAATGGGATGAGGCAGACAGCTGGCAGAGGTAGTAGCAGTATCTTAAAATTTCACTGGAAGTGAATTTTGTGTGAATGAATCAAAAGATGAAATGCCTGTTATTCACAAGTGGATGCACGGAAAAGATGAAAAATTATTAGATAAAGACACTTTGTCATATGGTAGTGGCCATATGCCTGAATTCCCACAGCTGCTGTTGCAGGCATCTAAAACTACATGTAGAATTATCTTAAAACAAAAAGTCAGTAGTGGTTTTATAGATAGTATAAGCTGAATTAGCATTGCAGTTGCATTTGACTTCTGAATCCAAACTGTTGAACGACAGCACCTTTAAGTGCTTGACTGAAAAGCAGCTAGAAATTCAGGAGGGATTCAGCCAGAGTGCCAAAGAAGTATAACCATCTCCCCTGCTCTGCACTGTCCTACTTGCATTGTCCACTACAACTGCAGCGTAGCCAATGAGTATATATATATATATATATAGTCTTGACTCCATCCTCTGGTTGTTAGATCAATATGAACCAATTGGAGGGACAGTGATGGAAAGCTGAAAATACTACAGACTCAGTGGGAGAAAGGGAGTGGATATATGGAAGGCAGTCACAAAGTAAGATTCAGAAGTGGAGGGGCAGAGAGATAAAAAGGAAAAACCCTTACAGGATATGGTCCCAGAATGCCACTGCCACTTCCAGATTCTTTATTCATTCTTCACTCCTGCCCTTGCTTTTAGCAAATTGGCACCTGACACTATATTGCCATCTTCATTGGCTTCTCCAGTTCTTCTGGGCAGTCTTTCTTACTCTTCTTATTTCCAAGTTGCATAGGAAATAATTTTTTAATCTCCCTTCAGCTGTGCACAAGCAACAAGTGAAAATAAAGGGACAGTGAGTAATTTTTGCTCATCACTCAGAAAAGCCAACTGCACACAACTGATTGACAGTCACTGACAGGTAGCATTTTGTGGAATAAAGTGACATGCTATCTGTCTTTCTATTAATCTGGATGCCTGTCTATAATAGCCCCAGTTTTATGATACTTTTTAAGTCTTCCTAAAATACATAGATCATGAAAGAGAAGAAAATGCAAAATTTTCACACATTAAGATTATTTTTCATGTTAAGATCAATTAATACTACAGAGAGCATGGCTTGAGTGAAAAGTGGCAAGAGATTTTTTTTATGGGGCAGATTAGAAAGAAGGAATAAAACCCAGCAGCAGCAAAACTCTGGGTCTAACTGGGGAACTGACTGATGAAAGTGGACCAATGCATGTGTCTGCATCCTATTATAAGGGGCACCCTCTTATTTGGCTCTTGGCGTACCAGCTAGCTTGTTTCTAAACCATAGGCACATCTGATCTTGCCTAGCACGGACATAAACCATGCAAAGTCTCCTTGGGCAAGTCAGCAAAGTTAGATTTACTTGGTCCACGGAAAGTAGCTGTCTTGTCATGTTTTCTTTGCAGTGACAGGCAGTACAAGGGCCATCTGTGGTGACAGTGCTATGTTAGCAATTAGATGGATGTTAAGTTTCTACTGTTGACGTATCCAGCAATAGTTCAAAGTGAAATACTGGATTCCAGTTATGCTCTGATGTTCTGATCAATGCAGTTGTCACATGTGCCAGGTAATACAAATAAGAGCTGAAAATGTCACTTTCTCGCTGAAACACTCAGGAAGTTGTTCCAAGCTGTACAACATCTTAAGTTTTGTACTCTGAGATGTTTTTGTCAAAGGTACTGTTGATACTGTTCAACAGCAGAAGGTCGTATGGTTAAAATAAGTGGAATGGATTCAAGATTCATCAGAAATGAAAATTTGCTTCTCTGGTGTAGCAAAATGAGCTGCAAGTGAAACTTCACAATTAAACATTGCTTATAAATAAAGGGCTTTGTATGAGAGTCTTTAAAATGATCCTGAATAAATCTGTATGACAAACAGGTTCATTTATTTAAAAAAAAAAAAATTAAATTAGCATGGCAAGATTTCAGACTATCAGCAACAACTCAGTGATATATTTCAATATCCCAAATAATATACAAGTTAACATGTAAAATCACTGTCCTCAAAATATACCGGAAGGTCATAAGCTAGGTCAAAGAAATCCATTGTTGCAGCCATTTTAAATTTTTTTAGTATCAGTACTTCTAACCACAAAAGGAGCAAGGACTAGCAGCATGCTGCTAATACTTACAGTATTAAGAATATGAATACTGTCTAATTGTTAGACACTTGCTGTTCTAGATTGAGGTCAGTATTTCTCACCAAGTTCTCTGCATTATCAATTTCATAAACATCAAAGCCTTAAAGTAACTTACATAACCTATAATAGGATTATTTTATATGTTTATCTGTTGTCGGTTTCACTCCGTGCATTTTAAATAGTTTAGTATGTATCTTGGGTTGGCTGGGAAATAATTAACTGGCAGAGATGTTGTTAATGTTATGCAGTTTCCCTGGAAAATGAATTTCAGATTTATAACTGGGTGTTTAGGATGGCAATACAATTCTAGGAGTTACCTTCATGGAACAAGTATAGGATGTCCTACTTCCAACCAGCGTAACACTGAACTGAAAGATTTCAACAATGTATAGAATTTGATGTAGTAATAAACATTCACAGAATAGGTTTTAATAAATGAATGCGTTCATGTGACTGCTTAAATATAGCACTCATTACAAGCTCTGCTCATATCTATTGAAAAATCTATAGAAAGTGTGCCACGCAGGCTGTCTTCTAGTAAAAAAGGCAATGGATTAAATAACTTATCTCCACCTTGGTCCTAAACACGCTTTTAGATAGCTGACACTCAAAAGTCCAGCAGATCAGTGACGTTTGAGCCATGGTTGACGATTACTGCTATTTGTAATTATTCAAAATAATCAGAAGTTTGTGGGGTTGTTAATGGCTGTCTATATGTGTATATAGACTTTTTTACTTAAATTTTTTGCTCTATACATCCCAGTTCTGCTATCTGTGCAGCTGGACCTCTACATACATCTGCAAGTGTTGATGTTTTAAGGTGTATGTCAACACTGCAAGGCCCTCCCACACCCAATCCCACAGACAGTCAGGGACCACCTTCTGCCACACAAGTCTGTTTGACAGTCACAAGTCACAGCCCACCCGTGTGGCTACACCGGAGCAGCAAAGCGCAGAGAGGTGCTCAGTTTTCATGCGGTTTGAAGGATGAATGTGTTTGAGTCAAGTCAAAGAGGCAGGCAACCTTCAGAGGCTGCAAATGATGAATGAAACCTCAAAAGCACCTTAACAAAGGTTTTGACTTTGCAGAAAGGTGCAAACAGCTTTCACATGGCTGGGCGGCCACTTTCACACTGGTGGCTTGGGTGGTCTCCCATCTCCCAGCTGAGACCTGACAGCTGCTTGGGTGAGCACTTTAGGTCACCAAATTTCTGAAGGGCACCCACAAGTGGGGGTTGAAAGCAGATACAGTGCTCCTGCAGCATTGATACCATACTTCACTAGTCACACAGACCAGGCTAACTTGTTTCTATAGCCCATAGCAAAATGGAGCCACAGTTTTGTTTGGGCACTATCACAATAGATATGATTAATATAAATAGTTGAAAATCCAGAAAGTTGGACAGAATATGCTGGTTCGGATTAAGAAAGTAAGAACTTGATTGAAAAAGACAAGTGAAATCATGTCTTTCTGATGCCAGCTTAAATTATTGTTCCTTACGAAAGTTAACAGAGCTAGAATCTTCTAGTTTTAACCTGGAGGACAGTCTCTTCACATAGATCCTGATGTCCGTGAGCTTTGCTCAAGCATTGTCATTTTGTAGAAACTATCCAGGACCCAACAAATCTGCCTGCGGCTTCCCTCCATGCAGCCTCTGGCATGGGAGTGTGAGGGACATCTCGCTACACATCACTGAACACATGTTCGAGACTGCGAGGCAAAATAATAGCCCTGTGGTAGCAGATTAGGCTTAATCATATCTATCTTCTCTCCTCGTAGAATATTTTGCAATGTGCCCCTGAGATTTATGACAAAGAATCAGCCCCTTGGTTTGCAATTAATTTTGTTTGCAATTGCAAAGGCTTGTTGTTTGGGGGGGGGAAAGGGGAAAAAGGGAGGGAATATACCCCAGTGATGCCTTGTTTTCCATGCAAATTACGAATTTGAACCATAGAGTTTACCTGTTTTGACTGTTCTTATGCACGCCTGTAAGCCTCCGGAGAAAGTATTATTTTTCTTGGGACTCTTAGTCACCAAACAACTACTTGTCAGTTTGAGTCCGAGGTCTGTAATTCCTCGCTGAATTAGTAAGTGTCCCGTAACCAGGAGATTTACGAACTAATTTTGAGCAGTGTAACAAGATGAAAGACTAGGAAGGAGAAAATCAGTTTGCAAAGCAGTTTAGGTTTTTTACAATCTAGGAAGCTTTTGCATTTGAAAAGAACTGGCACAAATTAATGTAATTAAAATTACTCGGTAGAAATGCATATATTAGGAAATGATAATCACAGGAAGAAATGCTTTAAACTGTACAGCCACACAAAAATGTGAAGGTTCTCAAACTTCAGTGTCCTGGGCTCAGCTGCATACTTTTGTACCTGCCAAGGCTGAAGTCAGAGGAGTTATTCTGACTGAGATGTGGAACTGAGCTCAAAGTCAGCAGGAATTCAGTCTAAGAGGAAATCACAAGAGGGGCTTTGAAAGTATGTGGCATTTTACAATACATGTATTTCAGATTTTTGCCACTAATACAGATTTAACTAATCTTCCCAAGTGATAAGTGTGTGACTGTTTCAGGATCTTACTTTTCTTTTAAGTACATACTGCTTTCGGTTCTATGAGTCATTAGAATTACCTGGAGTTGTGTCATGATGAAGAGCAACCTTTAAGAACCCTGTTTATAAAGTTTGAATAGACATTGAAATTATGTATATAGGCATGTGATTTTTTTATAATTAGAAAAAAAGCCTGCTAGAGAAATAAAATGCTTTCATTTAATTTAAATATTCCCTTCCATCATGACTCAACGCCCAACAACAGGTTTAATCAACATGATCTATTTTCATTCAAATATTGTACACCTTTTTAAGTACTGGCACATTGTTTATCTATGTATTCATTTGAGGTGAGATGTGCAGATTTGATAGGGAGTTGGGGGGAAAAATGGAAGCTGGCTCTTAAATTATCTTTCTGGCAGAATTTTTTCTGTATGCCATTCACTGTTTTTAAAAACAAGTTTTTGCAGGCTTTTGGGAGGAAACTCACTTCTCGGATTTGACTTATTTCATTAATGGCAATTTGAGTTATTCTGTGATATTTTAATCCAGCAGAATGCATCTTAATAATACCTGACAGAGGAAAAACTAACTTTTTTTTAAAAACAATTGAGCAGAGGAGGAGGAATGACAAGGGAAGGCAAGAGTACCCCCAGGAAAGGAGCAGTGCTGGGGACAGGCTCCCGGCGGGGAGGGTGCCGCGTTCCCCGAGGGCCAACGCGCCTTACCTGCAGCCGGGGCCGTGGCCGCGGCCCCTCCACGGCGGAGGATGGAGCACGGCGGCCGCCTCCGTGCAGCCTCGCAGCCGGCCGAGGTCTGCGGGGACGCCGCGCCGCGGGTTCGAGCCCGCCCACGGCCGGGGGTGGGCGGCAGTGGGAGAAGGCCCCCCCGCTATTGCTTGCTTAAGCCCCCATAGGTACCTCTAAGCAGCATTGTCCTTTCCCTGCCACTCCTCCTTTGCTTACTCTCACTTACAGCCCTTTTCAGTTTCTAGTGTGTTTGGGGGAAACGATGCTGGAGAGAGAAGTGGTGCGGAATCCCTGCCAGGCAAAAATCAGTGGCAGCACTTCCCACCACTTCTTTTTGCTGTGCCTCTGTAACAGAGCTTGCATAAAACTTCCTGCTTATTGCCTTGTTTTCTTTCTGTCAGTTGTCACATCCCAGCTACCCTGGGTAGAAACATCCACCCATGTTCTCTATTCGATGTCGAAATGTTCTGGGCATCTTTACGTAACACCGTTCAAGCCTTTCTAGGAGTGACTGGAAGAAAAATGTTAGTTTTGCAGATGTTACTTTCCTGTCTGACCTTTCACTTCAGGAGCTGCCTGCAGCTTGCAGATAGATTAAAGTACCACTTTCTCTGGGGAAACACTATTCCACAACACAAGATGAAGGAAACCACTTAGGGAATGTGAGTCCCAACCCAGGCTGTGTTAGGGGAAGCAACTTCTGACAGAGTTTAAGATCTGCTGTCAGAAATTATTGCCTGTAGCTAGGATATGAAGAAAAGGTAAAAAAAAATCCTCCCTGACAAGGGTCACTTTCACCAGTACTAAAATATGGTATTCCTCGTCCAAGCTGTGGAGGAGGAGAAAGAAGATGATTTTAACAACTTCAGTTTCAACTGTTAGTGCTGCTTTTTGGGATGAAAGAGTTGACAACTGTTGAGGAAGCCAAAGGCTGAGAGGTTCCGACCCTGCATCTTCTAGCAGTAAGGACCCTCAGATTTTGCTGCCTAGCACATGCTAGTCTCAGTTCATGTCAGAAGTAAGCATGTGTTGTTTTCTTTTTCATAGAATGTTTCGGTTGGAAGGGACCTTTAAAGGTCATCTAGTCCAACTTCCCTACAATGACCAGGGACAGCTTCAACTAGATCAGGTCATTCAGAGCCCCATCCAACCTGATCTTGAATGTTTCCAGGGATGGGGCATCTACCACCTCTCTGGGCAACTTGTTCCAGTGTTTCACCACCCTCATTGTAAAAAATTTCTTCCTTATAACTAGTCTGAATCTACCCTCTTTTACCATTACCCCTTGTCCTTTTTCTGAACTTTATCGTTAAATTAGTTACTGACATGTTGTTATAAGAAGCTATTTTGACACCACGTGCCTGCTGTGACTGCACTGGAAGCTCCCCCAAGCTGCAGATCATGGGAAGGTCTAGGGCCCAAAATAGGAGAGGAAAACCATATCTCTCTGACAAAAAATGGAGCACGTTTCCCTTCTGTTGTGTGCCTTTCTGCTACTGTTATTGCCTAAAGCTCTTATCTGTTACTGCATCTGTGGGCAGGAGAAATCAGAGAAATGTAAAATCCCATATTCCCTGCAAATGCTGAATGTTGATCCAATTATAAGTCAAGAATACGTGCTGAGTGTGCCTGCTCTGGGGTACTTCCCTCCCATATCTCGTTTGAACAGTCTGTGTAACGTGCATAGTGTTTATCTTTCATTCATCAGTCAAGCAGAAACAAGCTTGAAACCCAGTGGAAAAAAAATCCCTAGTTGTTTCTATTGCAGAACAGCTGCAAGTGGGAGAATGAGCAAGTTTTGTCTTATGTGGCATTTCATAGCATTAGAACTGAGAAAACAGCTTTAAAGACAATTCTTCTACCAGCCAGCATAGAAACAATGTTGATGTTTATTTATTATTCCCAATAGCAGTCCAACCACAGATTATATCTAATGGACAGCATCAGAAATCCTTAAATTTCTAGGGATCTCTTTCTATCTACTTCTTAAAACCTATTTCAGGTTCCCACTAATTGCAAGTCATAATTTAAATAGAATGAAAATATTCTTTCTGAAAACTTAGAGCATCAATGTGCTGTTGCCTGTTTCAGTTCACAGTGCTCAAATGGAGAACTCTGAAAAATAATATCTTAAGAAAGTGGGAATTCAGCACCTGTCTGAATTTCAAGGCTTTAAGACAGTTGAGATGCATTTGAAAATCTTGGGCCGTGCACACCCTTCTCTCCCTACAAGAGCCCTGAGCAGTGGCAGTCACTGGGACTCCAGATCACCTGAAACAGCACCTGGGTCATGGGCAGTGTCTGTTGGAGACAAGCAAGTAAATGACAGTGCTAAAAATTAATTACCATAGCCTGAAATATTAAGGCTGCCAGTAAAACCTGTTAACATAAACCTAAAGCTTATGCTGGTTTCTTATTCTAAAGCTTATACTGGTCCTTCAGAGTGCCTACGGTTCTCATTTTATTTATTTTCTGCTGGGGCTATTGCACCCTCAGTAAGGGCTGTCGTAGTTTATCAGCAACTCGCTAATGTGAGCCTGTGCCCGTGCACAGAAGCAGACCTGTCCCGCCGAGAGCCAGCTCCTGCCAAGCCCTTGTCCCCTTTGCACACCCTGCAGCAGCGGGACCTCTGAGGCACCGAACCTGCCCGTGAGCTAGTCCCAGAGGGGGACGGCTCAATTATTAACCCAAAGCTTCAGTCTTTGAATAGAGCCTTTCATCGACTGGGAAAATCAGCTGACTCCATCCTCGGGCTGGTGGAGAGAAATGAAATCGTTTCAGAGAACGACTTGCAGAAAAGGCTCCTTGAACACAAAAAATCTGGATGCCCGCGGTAAGAAATCATTTAACTCCTCTGAGCATTTAGCCCTCTGCATCTGTATTGGAGCCCATGTTGGGTAAGTTGTAGTAGATTTTCCTCACAATTTGTAACCTCAGAGGGCTGTTGTAACATCCACAGCGCTGATTAAACAGCGCTGTAATCTGTAATGACTTTCAATAGCTGTAACGCCAAGAATAATAGAAAACATAGTGAACTTCTAGTACGCCTGGGATTCCTGGAGATATGTTAAATTCTTATCAGCAGGCTGGCTGTGAGATTTTAGGTGCTTGAACTGCTTGCCCAATAACACATAACCCTTGTAAATAAGCCAATATTATCATTTAAGTATCATATTAATACATAAAATACTTAGTGCTGCGATGTATGATAAACCAAAATGTCCCCAATTTTTAATTTCCTTACATTAACATTTAATGGGCATTATTTTAGACATGTTAATGCAAATGTACATGCTTGGAATACTGACCAAACAAGTTCTGAATAAATGCAGTATTGAGTGAGGACCTGAAAATAATACAATTTTGTACCTAAGCTAAACACAAAGCAAAAAGTGAGGAAATACCCACTAATCTATAGATTTGATTTAAATCTTTCAATTTTAATGAGGTAGCAGGTAATACCAATGTTGAGGATTTTCGAAATCTGCGAACTGGAGAATATTTATTTGAAATTACTATGAACAATTCTATTTCATTATACAGTGTTCCAGTGAATGTAATGGAAAGGATGAAAATAACACCATAAAACGTGCTCCATCTTTAGAATTCGTTAGGGGAGGAAAGTTTTCTGATTACCATAAATTGTGGGAAATAGAGGATGAGTCAATTAGTGTTCTAATACCTGGTAAGGTCTACTCTCAAATAGGAATGCTTGTCCACAAAAGTCTACATTCTTATACCTACTACAGACTGCATGAATAGTTGTATTTTAAATTATTATAATGATACTTAGTGACCTGAGGGCCACATACTCTGCAACTATTCCAGATCATCTGAGCGGAAAATAATGAAAATATAAAATGGCTCAAATTTAAGAGTTCATACCTTCCCTTTGTGTGTCTTGTTGCACAGTCACACAATGAATTCTTTGAACATTACCTGTAGCAAGAGTCACACTTAAAACACAACCATTTTTTATTAAATACTGGATGCCTTCATTTTGTTTTAGACCCATCTTGGTTGAAATTTTTCTCCTCTTGATAAGCCTTTACTTGTCAAGTGAACTTCTTATTTCACTGCTCACTGCTTTTTTCACTGAAGTCACTGAGGCTTAATGGCTTATTTTAATGTTCATCTGACCTCTTGTAGGATTACTCATACGCTGAAATCAAAGCATGTTCTTACTGAAATTGGGATCTCCCACCCCACCTCTCAGTCTGGAGCACTATAGCTCTGTTACTTTGAGAGATGCTGTCATAGGCAGCCAGGATGCATCTTGCACCTGAACATCTTCAGCTCAGATCATGGCTTTCGGGCACTATGCTACCCTTTACTCTTCCCATGTAGTGACAAAGCACACCAGGGTGAAACCTCCCCAGGAGCAAGGCACCTTCATCTGAAACCACTGTTTCTTTAAAGGTTGTTTTGAGAAGCACATATTTCTGGCTGTATTGCTTGTCAGTTGATTCACAACAGCAAGGCTGCATTTCTTATAGCTCTGTTAGCTCTTGCTACACTATTGAATGTGTCCAGGTGCTGGCTTTAATGAAGTACTTATGTTTCCATTATGCCTGGAATAATGTCAATACTCAAGAATTAGATTAAATGAATGAGAAAGCTGAGATGAAGACAGTGGATTTGATTATCTCTGGTAAATGATTTTCATTGTATGATGCTGTCAATGCCTGAAAGGCCAGGTGGATTAACTGATTCTGTCAAGAACAGGCAGGCTTGTGCTAGTCTTGCATCATATACAGTTTTCCCGTTTATTATCAGTAGGACAGTAGAAATGTGTAAGCCTATGGCTGGGATGTCTCCTGCTGTTTTGAAAGACTTAGTTTCATAGGATTTTTTTACTGGCCTGAAAAGCTTGCTTTTCACCATGAGCAGAATGTACCTGTTCAGCTATCATTAACAAAAAGCCTCCAAGTGTGCTGCTGAGACATCAAGAAGCAGTTTTCACAGTCCCCATTACCCCTTGGAGCTGTACAGACATTAACGACATGAGCTCTCTGGCCTGGCTATTACATGGGGTAAGATAAATACACGAGAGTATAGTTAGCAAGCCCCAATTGTAAGCAGGACCAGGAAAAGCTGTGAGGCACCAGGCTCCCTCTAACTGTCCAGCCAGACAAATGTGCTGAGTTGCTGTTGTGTAGTCCTAGTGGTAAAGCCGAATTGCTGGCAGAAGGTTGACTTGTCGTCCCCAAAGAGAAGCTGGAGTGCTTACTGGACCTTTCCTATGCTTTCTCATGAAAGAAGCGGTGGTTCTTAAGAAAGTATCACTTTCTTATGTCCATGCTCAGTCTACCTAAAGATGCCACCAATGTCCGTGAATGTAATGATCATCTTTTCATCATCAACTCTGCATGAGATATACTAAAAACAGTAGGAAATAATATATCAAAGTTTCGTTTCTTAAGTCTTACCTGCTGTGTGATCTGAGCAAGACTAAAAGAATTGATGGCATAACACTGAAACTCTACGTTGACAGAAAAGATTTTTTCCAGCCCAAATGGGATTGCACTGTGCTGTGAACATGTACCACAGGGCTGCATCTGTTTGTGGTTTAGTTTATTCCACTATACTGTGTATCAATACATTACATGACATTAGAGAGCCAAAGCTTAGGGAGACACTTAAAAAAAAATATATAAAAATAATTAAAAATTTCTTTTGTTTGTAAAAGGAAATAACTTATTTTCCTTCTTCCTTTATTTTCAGCACTGTGTATTTCACACAAGTTCCTACTATTAATGTACTCTTAACAGCTTTAAAAGCATACTGAGGAAACTAAGACAAATTTTGTTTCTATAGTTGGCTGTGCACTACCCCATAATCTAACTCCTACTTGTATTAAATGTAGACTTCACTGTGCTATTTATTAAGGCCTCATAGCTATGTATAAACACAAAAAGCATTCAGCAATATTTCTTTTAAAAACTAGTTATGAATATTGAGAAAGTGTTTCTTACAGGCACTTGTCAGGATTTCACTTACTGTAAAATTATGAAAAGAGAATAATAGCAAGGCATAATAGCCTCTTAAATTATGATTTCTTAAATTTATCAAATTAAAATGTAATGTTCACTTAAGTCTGTCTTATGAATATATGGTGTATAAACCCTCATTATATAGAAATACAAACCCATAAGGAGTATTCTGGCTGATAGCCGGTGAAGTTAAACTTTCCACAAGCTCATTTTAAGTAGGTGATCGCAACACTATTTTTTGGTTGGGAATATCTCTTTATAAGGCTGTCAGATTTAGAGTAAAATTTCCAGGAAAAAAAAACTTTGAGTAACTACGCACTCAAAATAAACTATCTGGCTTTTTCTAGGAGAAAACTGGAAGTGTCCAGGCAAAGGCGATGACGAGCATTTTTCACCAGCTGCCTCAGTAGTCCTTTGGAGGACACAAGCAATCCATTCAGCATTAAACGGCTGCTATAGTTTGCAGTAAGCAGAGCGATATAGTCCAGGCAGAGCTAGAGGAACACAATAGTGGAAAAATCTCAGATGAGACCTGTCTTCACAAGACAAAACATCAAAAGACTTTTTTCATGTTTACCACTGGTACCCATTTAAATCCCTGCATTCCTGGAGGTATTTAGATTGATGGTTTCAGATCCCTGTGAAGAAATGGGTGTCCTGATGTTCTGGCCTTCCTCAGGCTGACTCACTTGTGTAATGGGTGGAGGTCATGTGCCTCAATGCCTGTGACTTTGAAATTGCAGATTATAGAGCTAGTTGGCAAGAGAATGGAATGAATACAGAATAACGGACTAGGTTTCCAGTCCTAAGCCTAAATATCCATGTTCTAAAAACTTCACAAGAGGCTGACAGATTGCTATTGTAGCTTAACGCATCTGAACTTTGGGACATGAAAGAGGATTTCCTCATGTCTTTAATCTGGGTAACAATGGACCTTATTTTCACAGAAAAACTATTATCTACATTATTCTCGGGGCTAAAGAGTTTTAAATTGCAAAAAGACCATGTGAGAAGTGTGCAATTATGCTCAAATCATTTTTCATTTTCATCAGGAGCGCATGGGGAGTTGTTTTAATTCAAAAGATATAATATCTGTCTGATCTATTAAACTAGAAGAAAAAATAATTCCGAGAACAGAAAATGCCAAAGGCAGTTTAAAGAGTTATGGATATACATGACATACAAAAATCTCCTAGTTAAAGTTAATGCAAGTCAACATCTACAGTGGTCTTAAATGCCACATTGATTCAAAATCACACAGTAATTGATGAAATGGGAATGAATTATTGTCAATGCCTCTCTTAATGAACTCGGCAAAGAATTTGGTTCAAGCCTCCTAAATGAACAGTCCTTGGGATGTGAAGTGCTGAGGCTCAGAGCCTCAAAATAACACCGTTTTTTAAAAGTCTGTGTTTCTAGGGTATTCCAAATGCTAAGCTTTTTTTAGCTTGGTTTCTATTATTTTGATTTTTGTTGTTTTATAGCACTGCTTCTGCCCTGCATTCTTCTTTTCTGCTCTTTAAGTGTGTTATACTGAAGGCTTGGAATTTAGATTAGAAATCATCCTTTAATACTTCAAGTTATGCAATTATTATTAATCTCCTGGTCTGATTTACATTACTCCATGATAAAGCAGAGTCATAAAGTTGTATACAGTCAATTTTACAATCTAATTCCCAGGCCATAGGAATACTATGGCTCTGCATTGAAGGAGGAACCTGGAAAATGAACGTAGTTGGGCAAAATGTTCTACCCTTGGGTCTGGGCTGACAGTAAACAGTTGGAAAATAGGAATTGTCTGTAATATTTAACTTATGAGGAGCAAGATTATGAAAACACAGTTCCTGTATTTGGTCCATGGCTGCAATCTCTGGTGTCTAAAAAGATGTCTGTGCTGATGCTCTTTCCTGTGACTGGGGTATCATCAACTCTCCCCTGGAGCTTGGGCTCTTTAAGGGCCGGACAAGGTTAAGTTCAGGATTCTGCCTTTCTTCTGGGGAGGAGGTAGATGATTGGATCTACACGAAGAGATATGAGCTTCTTTCCATGTTTATTTGCATGAAACTTTAGACAATTCAATATATTTGAGACTAATTGTCTGTCAAACCTAAAAAATGCATTCAAAAGTAATTAGTTGGGAACTTACAGGCTAATATATCAGCATATATGTGTATACATACCATACACTTTATTTCCCTAAGCAACGAGATTGAAAAAGAACTTGAAGCTGCAGCATTACTGATTTTGAACAGTGGAATACAACAGTTAAGGTTTTGTCAGTTCTATAATGACAGTATGATTACACAATGTCTAGTCTCTTGACAAGGCAGAATTAAGTGTGATAACTCTAGTAGCTAATGTGCTGACAGTTTTGAAGAAGCATCAGGTTTATTGCTGAAGTAAAAGAAAACTTTTCAGGAATTTTATTAAAAATGAAAACAAAGTAAAGTAGTTATTACACTTTGTACAGCTAAAATTTAAAAGGAGGGTAACAGTTTTAGTCAATCAGTTCTGCAACAGATGTTCTTCTGTAGTTTAGTTACTGAAATATATATCAACTAAAAATATTTTGGGTAGCTGTGAACCTAGAAATTTGAAGTTTTGCCTCCTGGAGGTGAAACAGAATATGGAATACTGTCTGCTTTCTGTGAATAAAAATTACTTAAATGAGTTCAGCTACTGCCATTTACTCATGTAAAATAGCAAATTTTAAGGAAAACATCATTTACAGTATATTAATATGTTTTGGGTTTACAGTATAATACAAACATGAAATTGGAGGGGTTTGGCCCAAGCTGCAATTCTAGTTTATTCTGTTCTGCCCATTTTTTTATGGGCTATTATTTTTCTGATCAATTTGTAAGTCAGAAATATGAAAAGAAAATGAAAATGTGAGTTTACACAAAAAAGTTGTAATATTGCACTCATTCATAGATTACACCTTTTTGACACTGCTACATATCTGCCTGTGTCTTACTGAAGAGTCTCTAATGTTCATTACAGAGCAAAGCAGACATAAGCGCAGACAGGAAATCAAGTCTGTACAGGCACTATTTAGTGCCCTGAAATTTAATAATTGATTAAAGAAATATACAGAGTGCAGGGAGGAAAAAGCTATTACTTAACGTTTCTGAAATTGCAGATTTTGTACTTCTTTACAGATGTTGGCACCTACTTAAGTGAATGGGAAATGACAGTTGATTCCAGGATGAATACTTTAACTAAAACATGTTCTGGTGCTCTGCTGAACTGATTCAAGAGTTACCTTAAAAGTAAGATTATATATAGTATTTAAAGCACAGAGGATAATGACTTCTAAAGTGTACATTATGTCAGCAAAACATCTAGTGTAATATTTTAATATCAAATATATACTATACAATATTGGTTTTCCTGAATGTATGTGTTTCCACATGTTTATACAATGGAAAAAGAAGAATCAGTCAGTTCTGACTTATTTTAAATCACTGTGTATCTATGGAAAAGACGTATCAAAGCTGTTCGTTAGTAATTAAGTCAGACTACTTACCACTGTAGCTGCTCATCAGTTCATCAGTACCTGTTGTCTTCCCATATTCAAGAGGAGCCTGAGCAGAGCACAGCAAACTTTAGTGGTGCAGGTACTTCATCTTTTTATTTCCTAAAAGCGCAATGCTGCTTATGCTAGTGACACAAGTGGATGGGAGATGGGTTTATTACTCACTGAAAGCACATTCAAGATCATTTGATCCTTTCCCTTTTGAAAGGAGGAAAACGTTTGTGTTAATGGTGATTTGCTGTTCCTGCTGAGGGTGGCAGTGTGGTACCGTCCTCGAACCCAGGGAACCCTCTGCTGCTTCAGCAGCCTCTGATTTTGGAAGGCAAACGTGGGTTCATCCTGCAGCCTCCGAGCCTAGGATGTGGGCTCACGCCGATTACAGATCGA
This sequence comes from Calonectris borealis, assembly GCF_964195595.1. Lineage (NCBI taxonomy): Eukaryota > Metazoa > Chordata > Aves > Procellariiformes > Procellariidae > Calonectris > Calonectris borealis. The sequence continues at coordinate 27,845,994 of NC_134318.1, forward strand.
TACGAGGCCTGATTCGGGTGAGGCGCATACAGCAGTATCTGTAAATAACAATTTAAAGAAGTTCTTCATGAGAAAGATTGGTCAAGGCAAGTTGTGCGGGGATTATCATTACCAGGGATGGTAATTCCAACTCCAGGAAAAGATCCATTGTTTTAGCTTTTAAGGAAAATGCCTTTCCTGAGGAGCTGGTGGATACAAGGGTTTTGCTGACTTGGTAGCCCTGAGGAGTCCAAGGTCAGCATGCTGGCACATGTAACCAGCTTGCGTAATGTATATGGTTTATATAAAACATTGCCACACCTTTGTTTAAAATGGTTGATATACCTGCAGGAGCAGGACAGATGATGAGCTACTGATGCGAAGTTGGTTAATAACTATGGACTGATGTTGAAAGTATGTGGAGTAATGTAAAATTTGAATCTTTCTCTACAGATTGACTGCTGATGGGTTCAGTTTACAGCCAATGTTACTTACAGGTGCAATGGCTTGTTTCAGTCAGGAGCTTTATATAAGTATTTCCTTGTAGCTGTGTTTACATGTCCCTTATCTAATCAGCTGTCTGTATTATGTGAATAATTCTGCTTGTTTGAATGTTGACGGGTGTTCAGGTAGTTCAGAGTGGGATTTCTGTCTTTGTAAATATGATAGGAAACTCTGGCTTAGTGATGCAGTACAAGCAGTTAACATGTTGTTAAAACTTTATTTAAATTAGAATGAAAACATTGAAATTAACCTTTCTGCCTGCATTAATGAAAAGACTGCCTAAGCTATGGGGAAAACTAATTCCATCATTTAGATTTTAGTGGATATCACTTGAAATGAAACTACTAATTACAGGAGCTCCACCACAAAACTCATTTTATTAGAGAGTAATTTTTTTTCCATGCTAGCATCAATATGATGCAATAAAATTGGGTTCTTTTCTAATATATTCTTGTGAGAGTTCCCATTGAATGAAATGGTGCATTTGCACTTGTTTATTTTGAAGGACTTGAGACAATGATTAGTATCAGGAATTGGGAAATCAGTGTGATAAACTTGAGTAGGCAAAATACAACACACTCAGTATTCAGGGCCTTGATAGGCCATTTCTTCAGTGATTTAATATAAGTGAAAATTCAAAGTAACAGAACTGCAGCCTGGAAATACACCAAGAAATTTAACGCCTGGAAGGAAACTTGCTAATGAAAGTCAGGGGAGCTATTTATTTGCTTAAATACTGTCAATTAAACATTAACTGAATTCTAAACAACTACTGTTAAACCTTAAATAGATATTTGCTTCAAGTTATATAGTTTGTTTTGGTTTTTTTAAAGACTTTTGTCAAATTGGTTTAGATTTGTTACTGTGATAAAGATTTTTCTAAATATGAATAGAATTCAAACCTCAAGCAGTATATTACTACTGTGTGTGAAGGTAAACACAGCATGCTGGCATAAAAAAAACCCTGGAAGTTATATAGTAAAAACGTTCACAGGCCGAAGGGACCAGACTAGGAATAATGTTAACATATAAAAAATACTTGCATGTAATTAATATTTGTTTATATTGTGAGCTTTAAACCAGGTCTTTAGCAATATTTGTACATTTGTGCACTACATAAGCAAAGTGTTGCAAATGCCAACGCTGTTTATGCTGGCGAAGTTGTGTTTAAGCAGGGGAATTATTAATATACCACATGCAGTTAAGAGACTGAAGATCTCAAAGCCTTCCGATTATGGTACTGGCAGAGTTGTGCCCAGTGTCACCATACTGGAAGAGCTCTCTACTGGAGCTTGGAGGGTTGCTAGCACTTCAGGAACAAGATTAAAATTACTTGCTGGAGCAAATGTTTTGATAAAACCTTACGTTATTTTAACTAACATACTGGTGAAACAATTTAATTTTTAAGCCAAAAAAAAATGGCTGAAAATTTAATTTATGTGGAGTAGTTGTGATGAAGTCAGTAGAACTGACATGCTCAATGTCACCATGGCACTCTAAATCAGTGCCTCAGTATTGACAGTCTTATATGAATATCTCTGGAGACTCTTACTTTAAGCGAGCTATGCTATTGTATTCAATCTGCAATATTCATATTCTAGTCTCTAGACTGAAAAAAAAAATTGAGAACTATGAACACTATGTTCCTGTTTCTGCAGCGTGATGTAAATGCACGTAGTTCCGTTTTACTACTTTTTTCGTGGAGAATTAGTATTTTAGCATAGTGCACATCAAAGAAGTTTTGAATACATGAGCTAAACAAATCTTGCAGCACACTTGAGTGGTAAGTTAGTATTCAACTACCAACATGTTTTTTAAATATCTCAAAATACTGGGTTTCACTCTACTTAGAAATGTTTTATTTGGAAATGTTTCTGCTAACCACCTCTCAAAGCCCTAAGTCACCCAGATATTTAAGTTTGGATAGGTCAGGAAGCAGTTTCACCTGCAACAGCTTTTTTGTTTACTTTTACCATCATCTCCTTAAAGAAAATAGGATCATATTTGCAGTAAAATTCTTTAAATATTTCTAATTTGTTTGCATCTGCAGCTATATCTTCTTTACTTTCCATTCATTTGCTGTGGGAAGAGGCGGGGGGAAGCGTCTACCACTTAGTTTCCTTTCAAATCAGACAGTGAGGCTTTTAGGCTTAAGAAGTAATTATACTTTTGAGGTACTTGAGGATAATACAGTAAATAAGTAATTCAGTGTGTGACATAAAAGCAATAAGCCTTTTAGGAACTATCAAACGCAGCTATCAAATGCAGCGCTGAAATGTGATGGTAAGAGTGGGAAATTCTATTGCAAATAAAAAGATTTTACAGGGTAAAGAAAATTTCATATAATCCATGCAGGTTGTTTTCCACAAGTAAATCAGAGAAGCTCAAGCAAGTTTGTATTTTGGTTGTCTTTTATTATACTGCTTGGTTCCCACATTCAGAAAACACCAAGCCCAATATCACCCCTCCAGCTGGCCGATTTTAACCTACATCTACTTTAAGCGATGAACTTCAGTGCAGGTTATTGGAGTGAACTAGACTGAAGCAGAGGCAGACCCAGAATGTTTCCATAGCTCCCACAGGGCCAAATCTAACTCAAAAAATGCATGTAAAGAGGCAAGAGTGTCATGTCATCCCTGGTACTGCTGTGCTGGTGCTTACTGTGGTGACCAGCATGGAGGAAACTCTTGCTGCTTTGCCGTGGGACTTACAGCAAGAGTACATCAGATAGTGTTTATACATCAAAACATGTAGAGAATACTTATACAGGACAGTTCCTTTGGAAGCATGCAATGGCACAAACTAAGACAGACAAAAAGTCTGGATAGATCTCTCCCATGCGTTTCTGACCATTTGCACTGCTCACTTGGCCAGCCGTTGGGCAGCCTGCAGGGCACCCCTCAACCTGGGAGGGTTCTGCAGCGTGGAGCTGCCCGAGGACATGGACCAAACTGCTCCCGGGATGCTTTATGCTACACCAAGTCTGGGACTATGCTCACACTGCAGAAAAACCAGTGAGGTGGAACTGTCTGTTAACCCATGGATGCTCATTGACCAAAGATGAAGTCAGGCTAGAGTCATCAGTTAGTGAGGGATCAGTGCTTGCAGTGGGTGGGCTGTACAACACCTGCATGCCCTTGTCACTGGAGCCCATATGGGTATATTGCATTGTTGTGGACACTTGAACAGCCTTGGGCAAGCCCCTGTCTCTGAGTTTCCCTGAGGAATGATTTAGATTCTGAAGTGATATTTGTTTGTTTCCAAGAAATTGCATAAATGCCACTCTGATAAAAACAGACTGTATTATTAAAGAGCTGTGAATAACTGAGGGAGGTACAGGTGACTCTGGAAAGCACTATGCTTTGGAGATGCTTCTCCAATCCAATCCCATGTCTTCCTCAGTCTGGGAGAAAAAAAGACGACCATAGGCCTGATAGAGGCATGTGGTCATGTTGCAACAAATCACAATATTCCACTCCACCACCTGGGCAATGCTTTTGTTGTATTTATCTCTCTTACAGAGGAAATAAGCAAGGCCTATAGACACCCTGAATTAAGAGACTGAAGAAACAGGCAATCAAAGAACAGATTAATCCTGTTTGGTTTCTTTTTTATTTTGTTAAGAAACTTGAACATGACAGCAGGAATATTTTTTTACATAAACTATTGCTGAAGCTTAATGAATCTCTTTAGCTTTTAAATGTTCCTTTCAACAGTCACCTGGGTTCAGCTGCTTAGTCCCCAGCGGCCATGCGGCAGCACAGTTAATGCAGTCAGTGTCCTGCGTGGTGGCACTCGAGGAGGTGACTTGGCTGCCGTTTGTTTCAAGTTTCCAACCCTAGCCTGAATGACCAGTATTATTTTACTCTTGTGCTGGATTTTGGCTGAAGTCCCAAATTGCTCTCAAACTCTGATTTTTTGAATTGCAGTTGAGGGAGTAAGACCAGGACACAGCGAGAAGCGCCCGAGGGACGGTGTTTGGCTGGTTGGCATTAGGATTTTGCATTGCAGGATTTCTTTTGTGGCTTGTCTGTGCCTTGCTCTTTTCTTTTTATAGTCATGTTAACAGTTCCTTAGAGGCTAGGGTAGGTTTATAGATTTCCTTATTAAAAAGGTAATTGAGGGAAAGACTCAAGAAGATGGTTTATTCAAGAGTTGCTTTGCTGATGGATTCACAAGGATGTTAAAGGTACAGAAGACTATATGGAAAGGGATACTGAAATGAGAACAAGAAGGTAAAAAAGGGATTGTGAGCAGAACTGGGTGAGTCTGGAGAGGTGATAGTCATTACCGGTGAGGGGACCTGTCCTTCCTTACGATAAATTAATGGTAGGGGTGAAGTTGCCTTTATTAAATCAAACTTAAGGGATGGATCATAAATATCCAACTTCCATCAGAAAGAGGTAATGAAAATTACCTGGAAGACTTCTAGTAGAATGCTCATTTATTGGGAGATCTGTACAGATGTGTGTTTAAATAAATAATTTTAATGTAAGTGCTGCATTCCTGCATTTTGCCATTCCATGTGCCCCAGGAATTCCCGGACAGTCAGCTGGAAATAGGGTCAATCTGCAGAACTTTCAGATTCACACCTTGGGGTAAAAAAAGGATGAAGAAAGTGAAAAAAAAAAAAAATCAACAGCTGCAATTGTCTCCTTCAAATAAATAATTAATTACTAGTGAGGATAAAACAATATTCTGTAGTTTAAATGAGTGCAGTTATTGGAACATTAACCAGTACTCTAAAAACTAAATAAAGACTGTAAATGCTAGCTTTCTGCAGGTGACAAATACTATTTTATCAAAGTAGCTTTTAAATGTATTTTATATAAATCTTGCTATGTTAGAAATGGAGGCAAACAACACTTTTCATAAATGAGTGCATTATGCAGTAGATCTTCAGCTTGTCATAGCTGTCCATTGCTGCTATCATTATCATGTTTTGAAAAATAAGTATATTAAATATGTGCAAAATGCTTGCCAGGTCTCAGTTATTGGCAGTCATTTAGAGCAGTGATGATAGACTGCTACATAAATTATGCAATACTTTGATTAGTATACTATAAATGCTGTCATCTTACAGTCTTAGACTACATCTGGGAACAATTTAAAGTAATGTTATTACTGTTTTTCTGAAGTATAACAAGTCTTTATGCTTTAAACTTAGTTTAGCAGCATTTCATTCACCATTTCTTACACAGAAAGGCACACCAATTGTAACAAATGGGAGATGCCCTAAATCCTCTCCAGTGAAAAGAAACAGATTAAAAACTAAGATGAAAAAGCTGTATGTAAAAATATGAAAAGAGAAAATATTTGTATTAAAAGAAGGACTACTAGGAAGTGAGAGAAAGGAGTGGTTAAAAGGGAAAGAGCAACCAATAGATGGGGGAAGGGAGTAAAGGAAAGTGAAACATTAAAAAATGAAAGAAAAAATAATGCTGAGGCAGGAGCTGAAGGATGGCAACGGGAACTATGTAAGAAAAGACTAACAGCTTGAGGTTGGCAGTGTTTGTACATACTAATGTAGCCCCCTGTCAGTTATTCCAGGAGCTCTGTAAGTTTAAATGAGAGGTTGTTTTGGGAAAATGCATTTTCCTATTTCATACTGCTAGGCAGGCCTGTGTCACAGGTAATGCTTTTCCCTGAATTCCAGACTGTTCTTTAAAATGGAGTATAAAAATAACAATAATAATGATGAAAAGCACTCAGAGCGAAAGAGAAGCAGAATAGACTGGGGCTAACCTGCCAGCACTCAGAGGAAAAAAAAAACATTTTTCCCTGCCACAAAGAACCCTATTGTTCCCATGTTAAGTATTTAATTTTGCCTGCATTTAAACCAAGCTGTCTTAAAGTCTGTTTTCTTATGACGGTAGAGCATGTCCCAGTTACTGCGGCAGTGTACAGTGGCACAGCTCCAGGCAGGAGCCGACCTCTGCCTATGCCAGGGCTGTTCGGTGTTTTTCAGCCTGCTTACGCTGGTTTTGGTGGAGGAGAGTGCGACCTGCCCTTTGCAGCTGGGAAATCTCAGCACGTGTTTGCACATAAGAGTTGATGTTACATGGGAAACAAGCCCATGAGAAATCTAAGCATTTTGGGAAATGTTGGATATTGATGACTGATACCCACATATGTCCTTCTGGTAACTCTTGTTAATTAATCTTCAGTGTATACACTTTCATATAGGCTTTGTCACTAAGTGTTGAAACTCAAAATTTCATTTGCTCTGAGCTAAGAAACTTTTGTGTGCATGGGTTTCTTCTCATAGCTAACAGAAGTTAGCCAAGTATCACTATGCGGTGCATTTCCCTGGTAAGGCACCAAGTCAGGGAGATCCTCTCTACCAATATTAGAAGAATTTCTCCTTTATTTAGCAGAAATGAAGCTGCTATTAATATAAGCAAGCTGTTATTAACAGATAACTACTTACACTGTAGTTTCAATTACTTCCTCCTATAGTCGCACACGCTCACACAGTTGCACTCGTTACCCAGTGAGGAGATGGAGAGGGCTGGCATGCTACTGTGTTTGCTCCAGCAGACCAGCTTGGCACACTCATAAGAGAAGAAACCAAGAGACGAGCATGGCGGGGGGCTGTCAGTATACAAATATAATTTAACAGGACCAAATAATGTGGATTTTTGATCCCATAGCACTCTTGCTGAGACTACTTTTGCCTGTGACTAGAGCCTGAGGACTTTAAGGTATGAGGGGTGTACCAACAAACATGGGATCCCCAGAGAAATTACTGTCGTCTTCAATTCAAGCTCAGACTGTCACTTGGGATTTCTACTCTCAATATGACAAATTAAATTTAAAACAGTGGATGGTTGTCTTGAAAGCAAATGGAAAACTCCATTTTTGTTGAGTCAAGCTCAGTTCGTCAAGATGATATGCTTAAAGTTCCTGTACATCTTTGCATGTCTGTAATTTCTTTGTTTGGTTATATGGAGCATAAATCTGGAAAAAAAGAAAATTGTTCCAAAGTAATATAGTTTAATAGTTCTGTAGTTTAGCCCATAAGAGGATGAAACATCTGAAATCTCCAAAGTGTACTGACCTGGTATATTTTTACACTGTGTGGTATTGTTGCTTGGAGAAGTTCCTTGATGCTAAAAATAACAATTTCTACACTGTTTTCTATCTCCAAGGTTACGAAATCTTTTTAACCTAGGCATAATTAAGATTATACCTACGGGATGTATTTTTAGCATGTTAGACTTTCTGTGATGTAATGTTGTTCCAGCAGACACAGCTGAGTTCAGAGGAAGTCTGCTCCATGTAAGAGTGAACAGAAGTGAAATCAGTAACTTCTATAGGCAGTTGTTTCCTTTTGCAGCTTTTAGCGTTGGTCCAAAAATTTTGCTTAATGACGCACACGTCTTTAAAGACCAGCTATCAATTTAGAGAAAGAAGCTCCATGTAAACATTAAATAAGAAATTTGAAATCTGAGTTAAGAAGTTGGAAATTTGGTGTTCCCTAACAGTTTGAAACTAGAATTATTCCTTGAATTAAGTTTTTAGACTATTTTCTTTCTTCAAAGATTTTTAAGTAGTAGACTGAAAACCATAAAATGAATGGAACTGATGTGCCTCTAGGTTCAGATAGTTTCACAGAAAGCTAAAAACATGATTCTTTTTTTTTTGCATGTTGTATTTTAATGTTTAATTATTTAATTCCATAAGGGCGAGGTCACATGAGGGCCTGATGAAAGCCTCTGATCCAGTTAACAGAATTGCTATCCTAAAAGTATGACAGTAAGACCGTGGCACATGTCAGATAATTGTTCTGCAGAGTTTTTAAATTAATATCTGCTCGCAAGTGAGTCTTTTGACTGCCAGCAGTTATCCATCCCTCGCGGGGCCTTGCTGGGTGCAGCGGGGCTCGGGCTGCCCAGCGTGCCGCGCCGGCGGGGGCTGAGCCGGGAGACGGCAGCTGATGTCCTGCCTCTCGCTCCGCATCCCTTCCTGAGCGGGGCTGCTCGGGTCCTGCTCCAGCCGAGCCACCCCCTGACCCGAGTGTCACCCAGGGCTGCCAACGACGGTGTAAGCTTTTTCCTTTGTGAAGGTAATTACTGCCACAGAATGAAATATCTGCTGGAAATATCACCAGCAGGATCTGAATAGGTTGTTAATTCCTTATTCCAAGTGTAGCGAGCATGCTTGGGAAAGACTAGCACCGTACAAATAGGGTCTTGTCTGCGACTGAGAGCTGATTTCAGAGCCTTCTGATTTGTAACTAAGCTAGTGAAGGTACCTAATTTGAGAGTGCCAGAAAGTGGGTTGCGCAGGAGCGTTTCAAATGTGATAGTTTCCTTGGAAAAGAAACTCTCGTGCAGGAATTCCTTAAAAAGACAGTCAAGCATATTTGTCTAGTCCTTCATGAATCTTTTCAGTTGGGAATATTTTTCAGACCTAAATCTCTCCTTCCCCATACCTATTCACAGAATTTCATCCCCCCTTTTTCCAAAGGGTGCTTGGGGGGAAATACTGAAATAATACTGAAAATATATATATGCTGAAAAATACTGAAATAACTGAAAAACTGAAATAACTATTGTAGAAAATAGTTTATTAAATAAAATAAATTATATTAAATTAATTATTTATTGGTGCTCTCATAGTCACAGGTTGAAGGTTTGAAGAGTTAATGATTTAATGACAGAATGAGAGATACCAAGATATTTAATTTCAGCAAAAAATACTTTCAATTTGAAAAGACTCGGCCATCTGATGATGCTGAGAGATTTAGAAAGGCTATTCCTAGAACCAAGACTGTTGGATAAGAATATACTTACACATTGAAGTAGGTGAAGACACTGTTGAGATTATACAGGAAAACACTGACAATACAAATGACAGTTTAAACTGGATGCCAAGTTGGAGATGTGTTCATGGAAAAAGTGGATGAAGGATGCTTCCTGCATGCTGAATGATTAAAGCATCCATTTTGGTATATAGAACAGCTCAAGGAGAAAAAGGTAAATGTGATTTGAAATTATATAGGCATATTTAGTAAGGGGACAGATCTGTACCTTCATTACAGATACAGACTGGATAAGGAACACAATGTTAAAGTTAATCACATGGAGTTGGTAGTGGAAAAGGGAAGTCCGCTGAGAGAAATAGAAAGACTGGAAAGCCATTTCTATGATGCAATTGATATACATGAATCTATGGACCCCAGACTGATTCTCCTTTGTTAATACATGCACAAATTCTGTATTTCATAAAATTACAAGTCAGTTTCCCAATTTAGCATTGAGTGTGAAGCTCGATGCAGCTGGAAATAATCAGACTTAACCTTTTTCCCAAACTTATAAATCAATGCAAATACAAAAAAAAAAATTGTTTTGCTTTAAACATAAATAGTTACTTAATTCTTTCTGCTAATTCAAAGAGAATTGAAATGGAGTGAAGAAGACTTTAATAAAGCAAAAATACTAGAACCTGTGGAAGTAATAAATGTCAATCACCAGTAAACTAAATATACCACTTCCTAAAACTCAGGATGACTCTGAAGTCTCTGTCCTTTTTCTCCCCATTTTTGTCAGTCTATTGAAGTGCAAAACTAAAAAAGAGAACATGAAACCTTCCAGAGACTAAATAAAGATGACCGCACTGAAATGCTTGTATGCAAAGTCATGTAAGGCATACATAATTCACATGGAAAAAAATCTTACAGTAAGAATCTGAAAGCAAATCTGAAAATATCTGAGAACTCACATCTCTATAGATAGTTCTCCATGGTGCTCGTGGACATGCATAAACTCAGCACAGGCGTGTACTGAAATGAGGTAGGGTGTAAAGAGGGCAGGAGGTTTTTACAATTGCAAAGATTTAGTGGTTTCCTTTTCGGTAAAGGGTAGTAAATAGTCCAACAAAGTGGTGCTTAATTATTTCCCAAAGCAAAGCCTACTTCCCGTAGCTCTGTTAGAAGGGAGAACATGTTATGCTTCTAGAACATAGCAAAGCAGGTGGGCTGAATTATCATGGGTATATTTATGGCTATGGTTAACAAACATATGCAAATCAGAGATGCTTGAGATTTTTAAGATATCTTCCTTTTCGCCACTGTCTTCAGATAGTCCCTCTGGATGGATGCAGTCAACTTCTCTTCTGCTATTGACTGAGTGACATCTGATGGACAATGTGTCTGTGTGCTGCCACTGGTTTTCCTTTGCGGATGCTCACTTATTAAAGAACAAATCACTTAACAGAGGGTGAGTGGGTAGTGGGTAGTCAGGCTGAATTCAGACATTGGAAAAAGTATTTTAAAGTTATTCTTTTTCATTTTGTGCATATTTTCCACATTCTGTCTACTTTTATCCTTTTGAAGAAATTAAAATTAAGTGACTTAATATGATCTAAATACCTATAATTCTTTTTTGAAAGTAGCTGCTTTGGGGTGATTTTAATATTTGTTTGTCCTAGCTACCAAAGTGTTGCATGATAAATTAAGATTTAACAGGATAAAAATTCATTTTGGTCATAAAATCATACAGAGGAGATAGTAATAAAACTGCCTCCTTCAGTCTTAAGACAGCAATTATTCAAGACCTATATGCATGTTGTTAATTTATTTTTCTTATTTTCTTTCTGTAATTTACTAAGTTTGGGAGGTATTTTGGAGTTCTGTTTGTTAGACGGGGCAACTGGTACTCCTTATCTTCCCTTATCAATTCATGGTATATTTACTACTGATTTTTCTGATACTCCTTTCTTCTCTATTTTTTCTTGTTATAGCCTTAGAGTTTTGAGGATTTTTTCTGCATTTTTCTTCTTTTTTTTTTTTTTCTTTTAGCGGAATCCCTTTTCATAAGCCTCACCAATTTCACTTTACAGCACTCCTTTCTTTTCTTGGTATTGGCAGCCCCATAATGTGAAAGGTGAGATTTAAGAGATAAAGGTGGCTGTCAGCTGCTCCTGAAAGCTCTGTCCTGTGTAGCCAGGGAGGGTTCCCTGCTCTGTGGGAGCATCAGAAAGTTGGGAGGTTTTGCTTTGGTAAGCCATCATTAGGGATTGTCTGCCACTCCTGTCAGATAAAACAATAGGAAGATACTAAAAGATGCAAACCATAAGAATAAAAGATCAAAGGAATCAGAAATACCACCAACACTAGTGTATTGCTAAAAACCAGTAATAACAGTTTTACCTATCTCTCTTCCCAGTTGCTTGGAAGGAAAAACAAGAGCTCTGTTGCGAGCATGGGAGTACCAATGTGCTGTATAAATATGATGACTAATGATCTGAGAAGCAGAGTTATAGGGCAGGGCATCACCTATGTTTGGGACTGTGATGGTTTTAATAAAATTACCAAGCAAACTGAAGAGCCTCTGGAATTTGGTTTAGACTATTACAGCTGACATGAGTAAAATATCAGGTGCATGAAATAACACCAGTTGCTCTTTCTGCTCAGGTTTTGTCGAGTAGGTACTTGGATAATGAACAATATGACATTTTTTAGGATATGCTTTTTTACACTAAGTTGTAGAGCTTATGAAGACTAATTGGTTTTGCTTTTATATGTTAATGTATCTCTGTAAAGGTAAATAAAGGTGGTGATAGAATCTCTTATGATATTATGAGATAATACCATTGAAAGTGTATTGAACCTATAGAATATGGTATTGCAAGCCTGTTATGGAGTTATACCTAATAGATAATTTGCTAATGAATATGTAAACTAAGTTGGCATTTTAAGGTGTTAGAGAATGGGCCTTTGGTACTGCTCCTTTCAAATGACATTTCAGTGTCCATCATTCATGTTGCTTCTGTTATTCTGAGGCTGAATGTGAAAACTTGTTTGCATGTTTTGCTGAAGTTTTGTGGATTTTTAACAATAACAGTGTTAACTTGTTTCCTTCGTTTTGTAAAAACAAAATTTTTCTTCAATAGTTGTTATCATGGTTTAACCCCAGCCGGCAACTAAGCCCCACACAGCCGCTCGCTCACTCCCCCCTGGTGGGATGGGGGAGAGAATCAGAAGGGGAAAAGTGAGAAAACTCATGGGTTGAGATAAAGACAGTTTAATAAGTAAAGCAAAAGCTGTGCACACAAGCAAAGCAAAACAAAGAATTCATTCACTCCTTCTCATCGGCAGGCAGGTGTTCAGCCACCTCCAGGAAAGTAGGACTCCATCACATGTAACTGTTACTTGGGAAGACACCATCACTCCGAATGTCCCCCTTTCTTCTTCCCCCAGATTTATATGCTGAGCATAACGTCATATGGTATGGAATATCCTTTTGGTCAGTTGGGGTCAGCTGTCCCAGCTGTGTCCCCTCCCAACTTCTTGTGCACCCCCAGCCTGCTCGCTGGTGGGGTGGGGTGAGGAGCAGAAAAGGCCTTGACTGTGAGTGAGCACTGCTCAGCAGTAACTAAAACATCCCTGTGTTATCAACACTGTTTTCAGCACAATCCAAAATATAGCCCCATATTAGCTACTATAAAGAAAATTAACTCTACCCCAGCCAAAACCAGCACAGCTGTGCCTGTTGAGAGGAACAAAGCTAACAAATTAACTAGAAAACTGATTCACCTCTACAAACAAAAACAGGAACTTTTTTTTTTGCCAGTTTCAATGATCATCATTACCTCTGTGTTATCAGTTTTGTAGTGATCACACAAAACCAGTAAATAACTAATTAACAGGTTGCTCTGCAGATGTGTAATCTGAGCACTATATCGCAAAAATAATAGAGATGGGCAAAGGCTATGAAACTTTAACATGAATGGAGAAGAAAACAGCCAGCAGAGATGATTACAGGGTAGTGGCTGAGCAACAGACAAGCTAAATGGTTTTATCTGTTGTGCTTCAAAACAAAATAGCATCAGGATCTCTGAGGAAGTTACATCAAAGTGGAAGAGGAACCAGCAATACAGATATGGTCTGATGCAAGAAGCAGCAAAGAAATGAAAGGGACTTGCACTGGAGCTGAACGATAGAGGAGATAGAAATGTTTACTGATGACTAAAAAAAGGTGGAGAAGAAATGCAGTAAAAAAGGTGTTATCTTAGAGGTGATACACAGGTTTTGGGTGACATGATCTGTGAATATGAGTATAGAGACAGCATAGGGGCATCCTCTGAGAAGAGGGTTACAAATATTTAAACCAAGACAAGGAATTAAGACGAAGGAAAGGAACTTAAGTCATTTTTATAGATAATGCATTTCATCATAAGTTTAAGGCTAAGGAGCAATACTTGTTTGCAGCAAGATGAAGCTGAAGGTCATCTCATCTTTTTATCTAAATACCAAAAGTAATTTTTCCTTTTTCAGAGAATTGCATTCTTTAAAAATGATGCTCAGTGCGCACAGACAAATATTGCATATCTTGTTGCTTGTTTGTCTGTTTCTTCAGGAGTCATTCAAGAGGTTTGCTTTTCACAAAGGACGTGTTTTGGGTATCTAAATTAAGCGTTTGAACTTCAGCCATTGCAGAGGAACCTGGAGAAGTGGGGAGTTCTTGGCCTACTGTGTTGTGAAAGCTGTCAAGTCTGAGGTGATTGCGATGTGGGATGAGTGGGCCAAGGAGCTAAAAGCTGTAAAAAAAAAAAAAAAAAAAAAAAAAAATCTGGCACGTTAGCACTTTTGGTTATTTGTCTTTTTCTAATGCTTGGCCCCCCTTCTCTGCCTTCCTTTCCAGAAGGAAGCTGTCCTAATCGCTTGGATCAACCTCCCTTTGTAGGGAATTCTGCTCCCAGCAATTTAACATGTTCACTGTCTTTCTGGAGACCTTCTCTGTTTATCATCTGTTGCAGAGATGCTGGGGGTGGAGGGCTGGGGACCTGCTGCCCCCCTTCCCAGGGCTGCTGGCTGGTAGGTAGGTGGTGACATGAACCAGCACACTGAGACTAAATGTCTAGGAAAGCCTGAGGAATATTCAGCCTATCTCTGCTAAGGCCAACGTTTACACACAAAGTTTCTTGAAGCTGCCACTCCGCTCTGTTGCTTAAACATACAGAGTGGTATGTTGTCATCTAAATACATACCCCCAGGCCATGCCCCTAAGCAAACACAGACACGGATGACTTCGATATTGTTCTTGAGATTGGTGATGGGATGGCCTGTTTCTGTGTAAAATGTTTCAGATGTTTTCATGCCAGTTCTTTCCGTGGAAACAAGCTACTTATGTTTCTAACACTTGTAGGTTCGTTCCCAGGCTCCCTGACTCTTTTCCTATGGCTGTTTCCTTCCCCCATCCCAAAGCCCAGAGGTTTTGGCCCTGGATTCCAGTGTTATCACCTCGGTTCCTTCTGTCTCCTGTTTGCTGGAAATGGAGCTAACATGTCCCAATGTTCACTCACTCTTGCTCCTTTTCTGAGTCCCAAAGTACCTCGTCTGCAAAACAGCAAATTGTAGACATCTATGAAGTTTCATGGTTTTGGACACACGCAAACACACACACAACTTGTGTAAACTTAGAGGAGCAAGATGATTGAGACTAAGCTCTTACTATTGTTAGGAAGAAGATGGATATTTAAGATATATTTTGTTCCTCCAAAGTTGCACAGGATGCTTCTTTTTGTTCTAGGAGTAGAAAAGTGGCACTCCTCTGTTTTGCTATTCTTACCCCCTGCTCAAAATGTGTGGAAACTACATCTTGAGCTCTCTGGTTTCCTCTTTTTTTATTTCTGTGTTTTCAAGCTTCCTCCTCACACTGTCTGGAGCCTTATCTGAGTACAAATGCCTGCCTCCGGGGCTGCTTTTATTGTTTTGTTTTCTCATGGAAATGACTGCGACACAGAATCCGCTGTTGCCTTTCGCTGGTTTGTGGATTGCAGTCAGAGGTTTGCTCAAAGGCAGGAGGATCAGCAGGCAGAACCAAACTGCTCTGGCAAATCTAGATCTGACCCTCTGTGGAAGAGGAAGTCTGCATCTCATGTCACATGAGGCTATAAAGTCCACCCTTCCCCTCCTCTGTCAGAGCCAAAGGGGGAAAGCTTATTTCAACACTGTCTCTTACACCTAAACTTGAATGGCTGCAAAATAGCATGCAACATTGTTCTCAGCTCCTGTAGCTGCAGGAAATACTATTTATGTGTTTATCAGTCCATCACTCTAAAGTAGATCATCTTCAACTCGGAAATCTGTTCCCTGCAGCTCTATGAAGGACATGGATGTTTTTAGGTGTAGAAAACCATAACTATCACAGTTCACAGCAACCCTTCCCCATGGGGCCCTTACGCGCCAGGTGACAACTTCCTCTTGTGTGAAAACCCTGCTGCGTGTTTCATGGTCACTGACTAACGACGGCCCATCCTTCCTCCACAAAGGTTTCATCTGTCTCAGTTTGAAGCTGAACTTCCTCACACAAAAATACTTGTCACTGGCAGACTTATATAAAAGAGCTTATCGTAGTTTGTCGGGTACACGCACTATTTTAAAGGATGTGAAATGGGTCAGTTTGAGCATCCATAAGAGATGTTAGACATGGCTTGGAGTCATGTCTATCTGTCTCTGAGGGGGGGCCTGTAGATATCTTCCACTTGTTAAATTTGGACGACTCAGCCCTTGGTTGAGCTCTTTGATAAGCCCAGCTGACCGAGCTGTTTGAGTTTCTAGCTGTAGAGGCAGTGGGTCTAAACACAGCCATCTGAAAGTCAGTCCTAAATTCCAACTACCTTTCAGTGGGATTCAATTAAGGTGTGGCATTCTTATAGAACTGTTTTATTTCCTGTGATGACACTCTAGCAGCAGGTATTCTTTGCAGAAGTCAGTGTGTGACTGGTTCATAAGTGCTACTACTTTTATTGGTTTTGGTTTTTTTAAAAAACAAGTCAATAGTATTTCTTACTGATAAATCTATGTGGTCGCTGTTTATTACATTGAACACTTGCAGAGTTGTATTTATCAACTGAGCATTGTATCAACTGCACTCTTATTTTTACAAGAATTGGTGTCAAAGTAACCAACACAATTACTTCTGCCATGATAAACTCTTTAAAAATGTTGGCCTGTTATCACTGGAGGCAAGGTCAGTTTTCCCTTACTTGGGCTGCCCAGGCCAATTTTTCTGAATAAGATGACAAACACTTACAGTCCACCTTCAGCTTTGTCTGCTGAAACACTGTTCCCCCAGCTTTTCAACCAAGGCTGACAATAATTCAGAAAGAATTTGACTTACTAAAGCCTTAATTATGTAATTGTTTTATTTTGTAGATCCCTATTTTCCTGTTCCCAGAAAGGTTATAAACAGGAGTGTTATCTCATCAGATTGCAGTAATACAGGCTAGGTCAATGTTTGTTTGTGAAGGAGAAAGAAGTGGTCTTTGTGGCGGGGCTGCAATAATGGAAGGGATTTGAAACCCCATGTCCATGTGGTTCTCCAGGTCCTAGCATCAGGACCCTGCTCTTCCTGCTTCTCCTCAGGGCAAGATCTCTGGAAGCTGATGGTGGGCACGGAGCTGGATGGTGTCCAGCTACAGAGCAGTGAGTCCATTTGTCAGGAGGGTGAGCTGGTAAAAGTGATGCCTCTGAGAGCAGACCAGGCTTTGGCACAGGCAGGACGTGGTGGCTGGCTGCAGGTGGTGGTAGCGGCATGTGCTCCAGTGACTTCACCTCTGGGTGACAGTGGGAAGGTGCGTGGGGATGGGGAAGAGCCCCAAGGGCTGGGAAGCTGGTGGCCACCGCTCTGAGAAGGAAGTGAAAGAACCAGAGTGGTTGGCAGCTTCCTTTGGAGTGGGAGGCTGACGGATCCGTAGGCAGGAGCGTGAAGGGACATGTGGTGCCTGGAAAGGGACTGAATGTCAGAGGCTGTACAGAAAAGTTGCTGAGACTCCTCCGGCGCTATCCTGTATTTCTTATTTGCATGGAGTCAACCTGGGAGGTGTGCTGGGGCTCAGCAGGGATAAAAGCAGGCGGGGAGGGAGCATTCCCTTCAGACCTTCCTGGCAAGTAGACAAAAATTGGCTCTTTCCTGAAGTTCCCCAGGAGATACAGCCAGAGGTGCGAGCTCATTCTATGGAGTAGGTAGGTGCAGGAGGTGACTTGTCAGCAGTTATTGCAAATTTATCTCCTTTGGGGGAGGAAGGTTTGGGGGGAGGGCTGGACCTCATATCTGGAAACGAAGAAGATCATTTCTTCTCAGGACAGTTCTTCTCTTTGCATACCTCACTGATGCAAAGGGTATCTGCTCAGCCTTATGCAACTTAAAAAAAAAAACCTGACAAAATACTTTGTCTCCGCAGCCAAAATGACATCTCCTCCCCGAAGTCAGCGATGCAATCCTGCTTCAGAGCACGGCCCCAGCGGAGCCAGCGGCGGCCGTTCCCTCGGGTAGCCCCCCGGGCGCACCCCGTTCCCCCCGGCCCTGCGGGACCCTCGACCCGGCGGAGGAGGCCAAGGCGCTGGTAACGCGGCAACTCTGAGGTAATCTGTGCTTTAAGGAAAGCAGGAGGTCAGCCTGCAAGTTAGATGGATTGAGTCATGTAGAGTTAAACTAACCCCTCCCACAGCCATGGACCACTAAAGCGCCCATTTTCATGAGCACCTCTCACTAAGGCAGCTCAGAGCCGGCAGAGGCTGAGAGGAAGAGGGGGAGAGAGAGGGAGGAGGGAGCGAGCGAGCACCGGCACTGATGGACGAGCCAAAGGGTAAGGACAGAAGCGAAGCGCTGATCTCCAGAAGCAGCCCTGACCCCCGGCGAGGGGGCGCGGGGGGAGGCAGGGCTCGGCGGGGCGCCCCCGGGGTGGCGGCATCCCGCGGCCGGCGCTCGGGGGAGGCTGTGCATATTCATGAGGAGCTCCTTCGGGTTCGCCAGCCGGGAGGGAGCTGCGGCTGCGGCATCCCCGGGCGGCGCGTGCCTCCCTCCGCGCCCGCGGAGCGCTGCCGGCGGTGGGCGAAGGCTCCGCGGCGGGGGCTGGCCTGGGTGGGTGCAGCCTTGCCGCAGTCCTCCCCCGGCTGACATCGGCTTCAAGCCTTTGGACTCCCGGCCGTTTCCGAAGGGACAACGTCCACTTGTGGCTGGGGTGCCCGGGAGCGGGGCCGCGGCTGCTCGGGGGAAGCGGGAGGTGGCCGCGGGCTGGCGGGTCCCCGGGCGGTGCAGCGGGGCGGGCGGGAGCCGAGGCTCCGCGCCGGCGTCTGGCAGAAGTTTGGCCGCGTCAGTGCGAGGGATTCCCTCCCTCGCCGCGCAGGGGAACAGCCGGCGGTGACTCCCCGGCTGCAGCCCGCACTGCCCGCGGGGCCGGTGCCGAGCTCCCGCGGCGCCGAGAACCGCACTCAAAGGACGGGGGCGGGGGGGGGGGTGTGTGGAAGAAAAAAAAGAAAGGAGGAAAAACTCAGTGGAAGTATTGGCTGTTAGGAAACCGCGGTGGAAAGCGATAGCTCTGAGGTTGGAAGAATTGCTGTGCTGGGTACGAGGGGCTCTGGGTGCGTGGGCTCGGGGCCAGAACGGGGTCGGGAGAGCGCAAGGGAGAGGGGGATTCCCCATTGGCACCCTGGCAAGCCCTCTCGCCTTCACTGCGGTCCTAGGGATCGGGGGAGGGACTCGGCGTTAGCTAGAGGTCCTTACTGCACGGTAATTTTTCTACGAGATACGTATCTCGTACCAGGGTTTGCCTTTTATAATCAGCCTGTATGGTGCACGTAGCAGCACTAGTCACACTTAACGTTTGGCAGAAACATTTCCTAGTTTAGTATCAGCTTTTGTCTATCTGGGTGTCTTGCCCTCTGTTTACGGCAACTTCTGCAATGTGGTCTGTCTTTCTATACTGCTGACAGTACTAGGCTCTGTGTGGGGCTTTTAAACACAAAGCAGGAACTCGGACAAATAAGCAAGCAGCAGTAAACTGGAAAAAGACCTGGGCAGAAATTTAGCCATTAAATTGAGTGAGAAGCTTAGGGATGATAGTTTCCACTATTTTGATAGTTTCTTGTTCAGTACCAGGTGGAAGTCTCTCATTTATCATTGTTATTACAACAGGAATCAAAATGTCATTTGTTTGGTTGGTTGCGTTTTTTTCCTTGGAATAAATAAAATAGTAAACTAGACCTCTCCAGTTTTTAACTTCATAGAAAGTAACAAATGGCATTTGAGTGGAAGAAGCATTTTCTCAGTCTGACATACATCAGATTTAAAGCAAGGACTGGCAGAAGAAGGTTAGCTCATTAGTTTATGCAGTCATGTGTGAAGCTGGAAATTTAGAAATAATTTGCCTCTGCTGAGGAGGGAGATAAGAATAGCTTTGAAACCAGTCTTTAAAAAGTTTCATTCCAAAAATGAAATGTAATGCATGAACAGAGATGCCTTTTCTAGTGAGGTGAGGAATCACAGGGAAGAAACTTAGATTATGAGAACTGATTTAGCAAAGAGGACCAAATGAGCCTTCTTTTAGAAAGTGGGATTTAAAGCGACAGAAGGAAACTGAAGAAAACTGACAGTGCTGGAGCTAATCGCAGAAGTGGTGGTGGTGTCAGAATGGGCTGACCTGCAGAAAATGCAAGTCGTCTTGCAAGTGCCTAATGAAAATTGGTGCAATGAATAGCAAGAAACCTCATTTCATGTGTGTGGGAGAAGAAAACATGAGGCAGTGTTTTTGAAAACGCCTCTCGCAGTATCTCTTCCAGAGGCAGCAATCAATAGGTTCAACACGGGGGAGTCCAGGACAGGCAGTATTTATCAGCTAGTAGGAAAGTTTCCACCTTGAAATGAGGCACAAATGCACACCCAGGGCATGTCCTTTCATCAGAAAGGAATTATTAGAGAGTGTTTCAGTGAGAGACCTGTTTCCTGGGAGTCTTGTCCACAGGGACTGTAACAAACAGGTTTGAAATGCTACTCTTCAGTTTTAGGAAGCCTGTATTTTAAATACTGATACTGTCAGCTCTGCCTTGAAATTTGGATCAATATGCTAACACGGCCAAGGAAGAAATTGTGCTTGGGGTGCTACAGAGCAACAGATTATGTCAGTGATCAGTATGAAAGAGTGACACAGTCTGAAAAATATGTTACTGAAAAATATATGTGGGGGGCTTCAGTCTGGGGAAAGCATGATGCTGATCTCATGCAGACAGCAGTAAAAAGCAGTAAACATTCTAAACTATATGGATTTTAACATAAAAGGCACTGAACTGAACAAGAAGTAGTAACTCTGGTTTGGAGCTCTATATACATAATGAATAAATCACTGCTGTCGGATGACTGCTCTCTATGGACCAGTGATTGTTCCAGCATGGAACCAGTAATAAAGCAAAATCTGATGGGGGAAAAAAAAAAGTAAAGGAGTGTGAATGAAGATCGCTAATTTAAAGAATACATACCGACCAGGACTCCAAAAACAAGAATGAGGATGACTGGCTAGTTTTTTCAGGGAGTGAAGGCAGCAAATAGGAGTTAACACTAGTAAATGGAAAGGAAGTGGAGAAAAAGGAAATGGAGAACATCTCATAGAAAATACAGGCTGTGAATTGTGGAAGATTATTTGGAGAAAGTAAAGATGTCAGGGGAAAATCTAAAGTTAGCAGGACCAAGCACAATTCAAAGGAGGCGTTCTGTGTGTCTTAGGAACGAAATAATGTATATCTAGCAATTGCATAATCATTATGGAGGTGGAGAGGATAATATTTTAATGATGATGCAGAAAAAAAACCCACAGAAGTGTTGGTTAAATACTTTTCCAAACGGGGTAAAAAAATTAATTCTGATATGAAGGAATATTTCATGGAAGTATTATGACTAAGTAGCCTGTTCTGTAGATTAACATTTTGGGGGGCAATAAAGTTTTATAGCAATTTGAAATTAAATGTGCCAAATACTTATGAGAAGATTTATGCTTAATGATGTTAATTTTCAACAAACTAGAGTGGAACGCTAGGGATATCCCAGGCAATGGGATGGATGCTACTGTCGACCCAATATCCCAGCAGTGTAATGGTGGGTAGCCTAGAGAATTATCGCCAATTTAGTTTGACATCGGTTCTATCTAAATTACTGGATAGATCTCCCCAATAATCAAGTTTTAATAGCTAGTTTGATCAGATTCTTTTGTTTTTGTAGAGGATAAGATTGATCAAAGTAGCTTTCAGAATAATGATGTTGTAGAAATGGATAGCACTGTCAAAATGGGTAACGGGAAAGAATGTAGCAAAAAGGAAATTACTCATCCCAGATGGAAGCAAACCTGTGAGTTCATGTGGTCCCCTCAAGCGAGCATATTAATCTGCCTCCTGGAACAGAAAGAGTCCCACCTGCAAGAGTCTGCAGCAAGAACTTGAAGGAATATGTTCCTTTTGGTTTTGGAACTCGGCTAGCGAATGCATTTATAAGGGAGGGGAGGGGAGAGTATTTCAAGTATGTCAAGTACCGATAGGCCTTTTCATTTGTCCTTGCTTTCTTGAAGGCTTTTTTTGTTACAAAGTCAGTCAGCTGACTTAACAAAATAGATGTTAAACAAGCACGATTCTCATTTGGAAAAAACAGGCTGCATTTTGTCTTATGCATGTTATCGCTATTACCATCCTCTTGTTGATTTATTTCTTTGAATGAGGCTACAGGCTCATCAAAGTTCTAGGGGAAAAAAGTATTCTTAAAAACTGAGTGAATATTGAATAAATCTGGGCTGTAAGTCAGTTCTAAAGCCTGACTTCCCTGATGGTTAGGAACCACCTCACAAAAGGGGAACTGGAAGAACTAATCTCCATGGTTGGTATTTGATAGCCACAGGGTGCATTATGAGTGTAGGACTGGGAGGGCAACTGGTCCTTTAACTGATTTATTTTCCAACTAATTATTTGCACCTGTTTTATTTTTCAGAATAGCAAATGTGGTTGAAAACAGTAAATAGGAATATCTCCCATGTTTAAATTTCTCCACAGCAATAGATGCATTTCTGATGTTGTTCTGATTACAAAAGTCTCCCTATGACTCTCCAGCAAAGAATGAACTAATGGATTAAGACCTGGATAACAACAGACCTCAAAAATAGTTATCAAAGGAAATCATAATTATACAGCTGTGTTTTCAGAGGTATTCTGCAAGAGGCCTGATGGCATTAGACATTTTCAATAATGATCTAAAAAGTATAAAATCATTACTGATTTACAGATGGAGTTTGTCAGTGCTAGGAGGACCAGCACAAATACCAATTAAGTCAGAGGAAAAAGTCTAAGGAAGCCAAGAGTGGTTGGAAACATAAAGAGCAAATAATAGGCTTCAAGCCAAGCTTGTAAAAGCACAGCTAATGCAACTTCGGGAGGAAAATTGGACATTCAAATCCTGAATAGACTAGAAAGATTTCCAGACAATGTTGTCCGGAAAAAATATGCAGAGAGGTGTGTATGTATGTGACAGCCATACCTCATAGTATATTTGCTTTATAAAGCAATTTTTTTTTTGTTTGGGAGAAAGTTGTCCTCTAGTCAACCTTATTGTGACAACTGCAACCTGTGTTTGCCTCTTGATTTGAAATACGTAGAAAACCCTCGAGGAATTTCTTGAGGAGAAAGTAAATTTAAGAGGCTGGACACCTGAAAAGTGTTACAGGTGTTACAAAGGGTTACAAAAGCTGTAAGAATTGATAATCCTTTTGGCCTTTCCTAAGTTGTATAACTGGCTTAGTATGGTGCAAAAATATTAAGCTTGGTCACATTCTTCCTTCTCCTAAGACATCTTTGCACCTTTAGCACCTGTGGGATTGGGAGCAACTAGCAAACCCGACTTTGGGGTTAACACCCCCTGGCTAGGTATTTTGTACCTTTTTACTGGCCCAATGTTCAATGACGGTGTTCCATGGAGCTGGATCTGGTTTGAAGCATGGTGAGATAGGAGCTGGCTTCTCAGCTTGGAAATGATCAGTTCAAGGTGGTTAGGATGTCGTTAAGGACAGAAGCGTTTAGGCTGAACTTTGAGGCGACATGAATGATACTGAGATGACTTTGGAGAGCCAGCCCAAAAGGGATTAGAATTGCTGAGATCGATCAAACTTAAATGGTAAAATTCCGGATCATCTTCACAAGAGAAGCACTCCTGTTGGGTTTCTGAAAAATGACTTCGATGGGACCATTTCTTAAACTGTATTTTCTTATGGTTTTGTCAGCTAGACGTGAGAACTGGCTTCATCTCTCAGCTCAGTGGAAACTTACCTTTCCTGAGCAGAGCTCAAGTTTTACCACAGGCGCTTCCATCAGCATTTCCTAGCCACAGAGCTGTTGCCAGTATGCTTGCATGGGGAGCAGCGGAGCCTAAGGGTGCGCTTCTAACGCCGGCATAATTTGACATAGATCTGTGCTGCTGAAAGAGAAGAGAAAAGGCGCCTGTCCTTGTCCTTAGCCTGGTTCTTTTTTTCTGCAATAACTTTCAGCTTGTCTGGCTTGAAAGCCAACACCAGCCCAAGTGAGAGAACAGAAGGAAGCAAGGGTAAAAGTCACTCAGATTAAAGTTATTGGGGGGGGCTTAACTGTAAGACAAGGAGAGACACAAAAACAGCCCTGTGCTCTGAAACAGTGCTGCATTAGCAGTACAGATTAAGAAATGAGTTAAGGGAAAAAGTGTGAGAGACCAGATGGAAGGGAACAGAGTCGGCTAAGTGCACACTGAACAAGTTCATCTGCTCGTGTCCTCCCATGCATTCACTACCCCCAAATGCATCTGGAAAGATCCGTTTCCCAGCCTGCTCTTTGGGCTCCTCGTCCCTCTGTCCCTTGTGCTGTGCTGGCTGTTCTCGTTCAAGGGCAATGCAGGCAGTGTGGCGGTCACTGCTGTCACTATTCTGTCAGTGCTCAGCCACCGCCAGCAATGCTACAACTCTGCATGTTATAGTTCTTGTCTGAACCCTTTGGGGCTCTTACTGGTCCCTTCCAGCTTGGGAAGAGCTTTCTGTGAGGATCTGCAGAGCCACTTCACTGTCCGCCTTCACATTGCCTTTCAAATTCCCCTCGTAATGTTAACATACTTTGTAGGCAGTGATTAAGCTTCTGGTATGAGGAGACACGTGCCCATCAGCCTGACCCGCACTGTCCCATGCTCCCTTGTGACCTTCATCCAGCTGTACACTTACATCTCTTCTGACGAAAAAGCAACTCTTACAGGGTGGCTGGATGGTTTACAGACTGGGACTTGCACCTCTGAGCAAGCATTTTTATTTTGCATAAGTAGAAGTTAAAGACTCTTAGTTCGCTTTGTATTTTCCCCTTTGTTTCTGATGCTCCTGAGAATCTTTGCCCTGATCATATAGAGTGGTGAATGCTAGATCGTTCCTGGGGAAGAGAATGAAAAGAAAATGGACCTATTTTTACAAAGGAATGAGAATTTAGTGTGTTTTTTCATTTACTATCTGCAGTCTCTCAGCCAAAGCTCAAACTGTAACTGGCCTTTGAGCTCTGTGTGCTGCCTGGAGAAGGTGAATCAGCAGCTCGAGACATAGAAACCGCTTCAACCCCTCAGTCAGTTCACGGCGCTTTCGCACTCGGCTCGGAGGGCACCCGAGACAGCGAAGCAGCAGGAACTGCCAGTACAGCGGCTGTGGTTTCTAACGTTCACTAATGGTGACACTGCAGCTGGGGGCAGGAAGGCAGCAGCCTCTGCACCTTCCTCCCTGAGCTGTAGCAAGAAGGGGGAGACTCCTCCAAAAGTGAGGGATGGAGGGAATTTGGAGACCCTGCAGCACAGCTGGTGGGATGGAAACACGCATGGTGCATGGCAAAGCCCAGGGAGCAGGCACGCAGCGGGAGGGGAGATGGAGCTCCTATATGGAGCGTGGGCTTGGTGGTGGGGACAGGTAAAGGAGTGGGATTTGTTCCTCTGCTGAAAACTGTCCCTCCCTCCTACCTGCTTATTGCCAGAATGGCAGGGGGCAGCTCTTGCCAGGGAGAACATCTGCTCTTGGCCAAGATCAGCCCTTAGCTGCTGGCTCCAGCTGCTTTGTGGGAAACACTGGAAATCTGCAATTTTGCCTTGAATTGAATGTGCCCAATAAGTTGATCTACAGCTTCTATAAATTTAGTCTTGCTTTCCTGAAATAGTATAGGAAGCTTACTGTTTGTCAGCTTTGTCTGAGACTGCAGTAAACACGAAACCAGCTAAAGCTGAAAAGAACTTTATTCTGGTAAAGCTAGTGGTCAGGTTCTTGTTTACAAGACTCAGAAATACTATTGTGACAAAAAGCATGAAGACCATAAAGAAAATAAGAAAAGAATGTTCCAGCAGTGTTGTTTAGGATTTATTCTGTCATTAGCCAGAAAGAACTAAGACCTTATTTTGAAATGAATCGGTTGCAAGTTTAAAGATGAGTTTAGCAAGTGATTTTAACACATGAAGTTGGGTTGAGCTGTGTCTACCCTGCTTGATGAAAAAGACAGTCAGACCACTGCTCCTTTCCCACACTGCGCTCGTGACTGTGTCAGCCTGACCACAGAACTTAACCCATTTGAAGAGTAGCCTGGTAAAAAAACCATATATATATATATATACATATAAATTAGAAAAGGAATCTGCTTTTGTACAAGTGCAAGATAGAACTATGGCAAAAGACAGAGGTAGGATAGTCCCTTTTTGTGGCAGGGCAAACAGAGGAGTTAACCAACTGTGAAGCTAAGCCTTTGCACTTCATCTTAAAAATAGTGTTTTACAACAGAACCTGGCCCCATGCTATGAACTTCTTGTTAAAGACAGTAATTTTACAGTTGCTTTTTAGGTTACAAAGCGTGTCTCGGCTCCAGAGACTAGTAATTTCTCTACCAATTTAAGGACCTTCTGGTGTTGTGGCCACTTGGTGTCTGTGAGAATGCTAACTGGATCCCATAAGCCTTGCTGGGAATAGATGCCCTTCTGTAAATAGGGATCTTGGAGAGCCTCCTCCATCCATTTACTTCTCAGGAGACTGTAACCATAAATTTACATTGCAATTTATTGCAAACCACATCTCAGGAAATTTGGTGTGGTGTAGCGGTTAGCCTTTAGGTTTACTAGCATTTCATAGAGATTATATATAACGCAGCAGGACTGCTTTAGGTAGTCCCTAATGCCTTTATAAAGTAGTAAACAACTCTCTTAATTCTGCTGGTTTCTCCTACCTCCGCCCCTGAAGTGAGACTGAAGGAAGGAAACACAGGGAATGCCTTCTTTCTTGCTATGGGGCTCTGCTGCCTGTGTTTCTCTTTTTCAGCATGTTTCTCCTAACCTAAATGACATTTTTCCATTTTTTCCCACGTTTTTAAAGTTGTAGCAGAACTACATAGATCTTGTAGTATGAGTCGTGTGTGTGTACTTTACTAAACCAACAATCTCCAAGTTGCTGTTAGTCTGGCAGAACACAAGAGAATACAGCAAAATGACGGAAGATGAATTTAAGAATAGGTGTAGCCAAAGTGTGCTGCTCCTTCCCCTGGACCCTGGGAACTCGGCCTCTCTGCGGGAGGGAGCGCGCTGCGAGCCCTGCTTCGTGAGGGCTTCCCAGACGAGCGGATGAGGTGTCCAGGGGACGGAGCATCAGGCTGGGTTTTTGCTGCTCTCTCGTGCTTTTTCATCATCTGGGGAAATGGGGCTAATGGTGCTGACCTCTGTAAACTGCTTGGCAGTATATGGATAGAAAGCACTGTGACAAATTTAGATGTTACAATTTGTTATTAGGGAAAGGCTGAGGTTCAACAGACAGAAAAGTATGATGGTCGGCTCCAGCATTACCTGTTTGGTATTAGCTCCCCATCTGTTCTGGGCAGACAGCTCTGCTGAGAGCTGGAGTCAGCTGTGAAAGCCACGGAGTCAAGGGGAGCCTGGGAATAGTGGGAAAGAAGGGAGACAGTCCTGGCCTTGCTTGGTGTCTATGTGCTGAGGGAAGGCTGGACTCACAAGGCTGTGACATGAGCGTGAGAAAATGTGTGCGCACAAAAGCCTCCTTGTGAGTCTTGTGGCTCTGCTATGGGATAATTGCAGCTATCCTGTCTGGCCAGGAGCTTTATGGGGGAAGCTGAAGTTAATGCCAGCCTTGCCCTGCAAGCCTGGCTATAGGAACACCACCAGGTCTGCGCTACACTAGTGACAATGGTCTCGCCCCATGCTGTCACAGGGAGCGGCTCGGCACGTGACAGGCTGAAAACAGCTCCAGCTCTAACATTGTCAGTGAGATCTTGGGTGTAAACTGTTTAAAATCCCTCGTGGCGAGTCTGGTAGTGACACCCAGGGCCAGGCTGCATTTCCTCTCTCGGATTTCAGCATCCTCTACTTTCCAACAGACCGCTGCTGGTGCTGTGCTCGTGCATGCTGCGCCGCGAGCTCTGTGCAGGAGACCCCGCTGCATCCGAGCAGCAGAGCTGCATGCAGGAGCAGACTCCAGACCACCCCTAAAATCTGCTTCCTTTGCTGTTATTAGGGTCCCCCATAACCTAACCAAGCCAAGGGGACCTTTCCACAGCCACGATGACAGCCTGTGAAACGAAGGTCCCCGCACACCATGCATAAGGCAGGCATGCCGCTGAAGAAGCAGAAATACTACAACGGGCCTGAAGGAAACACAAATGGAAGAGTGTGAATGTGAGCAAGGACTAAAAGAATGAACTGTATTGATAACCAAGGATGTGACCGACTGCAGTAAAACTGGGTAAAAGCTGACAAATGTGGTGTTTGCGACAAGCCCAGCAGCCTGCACCCTGATAAGCCTTAAACGAATGGCTTGTCAGCAGAAGGCATGGGTGCTGATAAAGCCCCTGTGCAGATGACTTCTAGGGGAAAAAAACTGTGCTCCGATAATAAAAGGATGACAGCAAGGTCACAGCACATCCCATATGCAAGTCCTCCTCCTCCCCTCACAGCAGGAAGGGAGACTGTGGGAGCTAAGGTACCCAAAAAGAGGGGGGAAAAAAAGGCACTGAGCAGCCGGCTGTCCTAGGGCTCTCGGAGGATAAGGTAAGCGAGATTTTGAGGCAAAGGCATCACACCGTAGTAACTGCTATCTCCTAAAGGTGGCAAAAGGCGTGCTCAAAAATTTGTGGCTTGCCACTGAAGCGGAACCCAAGAGATGTGGTGAGGACTTCACATCTGGCACCCTTGGTCCCATCTCGCACAGGGTTCTGCCAGAGCGCCTGGGTGAGCTCAGTGCCTGTGAGTACGGGGGGAGTAAGCGTGGGTGAGAAAATGAGTGTGACTGAAATGATTTTTTTAAATACTTATCATCTTCCTGTTCCGTAAGGTCTTGCACTGTTGCTACATTACTTTCTTGTATCATAGCTGTGTTAAAAACTACTCCATTCTTAAATGAGAAGAAGATGTGAAACCTTTGTTTATAACTGGTAAGCTCAGCAGAGTTTAAGAAGTTTTTGTTTTGGCGTGATCAGTGGTACAAAAACGTAATCAGGTCCAAATTGAGCTGTGAGAGGCTCTGAGGGCTGAAAATTACTGGGCAAAAATATCAGACAAAACAAAACAGGAGGGCAAGGAAAGCTGTCAGATGCTTACAGTGATGGAAAGTGCTAAGCTGAAACTACTCGCTAGGCTTTTGCCTTCACTGTTCCCACCCAAAATAAGTTGACTTCCCATGTGTCTGTGTAAGGGGTGAGCAGGTCGTGGCCCAGGAGGAGACCCACTGCTGAGTGGTGTGGGAGCCCAGCCAGTTTATAAATGGACTTTAAAGCTAGGGCTCCCACGTCTGCTCTGAGGAGACAGCCCCACAGATTTCTCTTTGCAGAGTTACTGTACAGCTCCTATCTCCTTCAGGCTGCTAGCCCTCATTTCCATACTTCATGTCTCTTTAAGTGAGCACCATCTCTTTGGGATCAAATCCTGCTTTCAACTAGTGTTATTGTCCTTATGAGTATCTGAAGTTTGAGGGTTTTTTGTCATGTTTGTCTCTTTCCAAGTTTTATTGTTTCCTGTGTAGGATGGTGGTTTCCATAGATACTTTGGACATTATTTATCTATCCTCCCTGGATGTGCAGTTCCTCCCAATGAATTACAGTGCAATTTGCCACTTCTGCTTGAGGCCTTTGCTCCTTCATCCATATCAGTGCTATACTGAGCATTCTAATGCTGTTGTTCTAACATGTCTTGGCATCTTGATATGTTGCCTTGTGCTCTTATACGGCTTGCAAGCCACATGATAGAACGCCTATCCCAGCCAGTTTTAAATTAAAAAATGGTACATTGCATGTCTATTTTAGGATTTTGTACTGATAATTGTTGGAAACTTTAGCTCAGCTTTTCTCTACTATGGGTAACTGTTTAACAGAAGTGTGTTTTGTTATTTTTGTTCTCCTTCCCCCCTTGAGAAATGTTATCAAAGGAAAAAGTCTGGCAAAGTAGTCAGGATTGGTATGGTCCTATCTGAGAGCTCAGCTAGCACTGACTGCTATTGTTTGAGACAGCTCTCGCATGAGTTTTCTCTCTTTATCCTGTTTCTACCTCGTCCCAGAGGAAAGCATATGTCCTGGATTGCAGAGATGCTAATGTGAGTCATTGCTTGGTATTTAGTGGTGAGAAAGTTGACCGCTATCAGTCTTCCCAAATCCTAGCAGAAGCCAAGAAAAATCTGGACACAGCATAAGTTAGCGCTTTCTTTTTCAGGGTTCTTCTGCCCTTATTGGGCTATTTACTGCACGAGTGGGGCTGTTCTGCTGATTCAGCATCACAAGAAGTGATGCCAGGGCCGCTCTAGGCCACACTTAAGGAATTACAAAGGAGACCATTGGAGTCACAAGTTTTCTCTTTAGCTGATTTATAAATGGATTTGTTTGCTTTCTTGCTCCTTTGTCCCTGAGCTGTTAATAAATAACCTTTTCAATGCCCCTGCTCCTGCAGGAGACATGAGGACAGAAGCCTGTGCTCATGTGAACTTGTTGCAAGCGCTGCAGCTGGGCTGGGGATCCTGCGGCTGGAAGGTGGGCTCTGGCTTGAGCTTGGGACCTCCCGTAGCCAGAGGGAGAACGGAGCTCAGAGAGGCTGGGAAACGCAGCGGTGGCAGGGAAGCAGCAGACCTGTAGCTACTTTTTGCATGGGCCCAGGTTTGCTGGCCATTCCTGCTGCTGAGGGGCTGTGCTCACCTTAGCAGAGCCAGCTGGCGGCTCTTTTCCGTGCTATAAATCTGCCCCCTTTGCTGGAGTGGCCGTGTCACAAGCTTGTCACTTCTTCAGCTGAAGTAACCTCTGTTTTGTTGGCTTTTGAAAGTGGAGAGTGTTGATTTCTCTGTCCCGGTAAGCATCTTTGAACACACAGGCTAGAGCAGAAAGCTGGAGGCAAATGTTATAGAAGAGCTTGGGACTTCCCTGCTTGCACCTCCTTGCTGGGAACGGAGAGCAGCTCGTGCTCTTACTCCTCTGGGGGAGATGCAGTGAGAAGTC
Source organism: Calonectris borealis (assembly GCF_964195595.1). Lineage (NCBI taxonomy): Eukaryota > Metazoa > Chordata > Aves > Procellariiformes > Procellariidae > Calonectris > Calonectris borealis. Next base: position 27,876,742 of record NC_134318.1, read on the forward strand.
AGAGCTGTAATGTGCGTTTGCTGGGCCCAGTCCTGGGTGCAGTCTCTGCAGGTGCCTGGGGGCTGCTCGGTCACCCAGAGGTGATGGTGGTTTAATGCCTCCGCAGCAGCCCCTTGCATGTAACGCCCGCAGACAGGGCAGCTCGGGCCCTTGTCAGGATGGGTTGCTGCGACAGTCCCTTGTCGTTGTTACCGCTCTGTGCCCATGCTGCCTTATCCAAAATATTTCATGTTTGTGTTTTGAACTATTTGAGGCAAGGACTTCGGGGGAGGAGAGTAATGAAGACATACAAATTGAAGGCTAAATTATGGTTTGATTACAAATGGGTTTCCTTTCCTGAGCCTAATTCTCCCTGGGATTCACTGCACGTCCCGGTAATAAGTAATCTGAACTTTAGAGATTAATAACATCCTGTGCCAGCCCATTCATCCAGCAAAACTCCTTTGCTGTTTCGTTCCGTGTACGCATGAGGCTCCAGCCTTGCAAGGTGCTCATGAAAATTTAGATTCATATTTAACTTTTACTTTTCATTACCTTTGTAACCTCCAAGAAGTATTTCTTCTCTTATACTTGGGAACTTTGTCGAGGCCTGTGCTGCGCAACAGGCTTTGGTCCCATGTTCCTTCCCATTGGTTGTCCCGAAAAATACCACAGAGTAATTTGTTTCCTGCTATTTGAAATGGAAATTGTAGCAGCATGAGGAACAGAGCGTGATATTCATGCCAAATATCATGAGCTGAATTCTCCTCATGGTTTGTGGGAATCCTAGTTATTAAAGTGACCTCTGAGAAATCAGTATATTTTTCCGCAAAGCCTAGACAGTGGATGCACTTCTCAGCGGGAGACAGAAACTATCCCAGCTGTTCCCGGTCCTGTGCTCTGCAATGAGGAACTCTGACGGCTGGAGGTAAGGGGGCAAATCTGGAAGTGTTTAACTAGAGAGTTATCTTCTTTTTTTATGTGTGCAGGCTTGACCTTGACTTACTGAAAGGAGGCAGCGGGACTGCTGCCTTGCCTGGATAGCAAGGGGCCTTTCGCTCCATCTGCTAGAATTAGTTGCAAAGGGAATGTGCTACAGTTTTCTCTACTGCAAATGGGTACTATGCGTGTTAAGGGAGGAAAAACTCACTGGGTATCTTGCAGGCCTGAGATTCTGCTCTTTTAGAGGAGCGTTACCTGTGCTGGAAATCACACTTGCAAGGGGTGGCACAACCCAGGTGTAGGCAAAATCCCAGGCACAGATAAGCACTGCAGTGGTCCCCAGTGTACGCATTCGCACGCGGGGCTGCCAGGGAATGGGCATCATCCGTCCCGCCGCATACATGGCCTTGTCGTCCAGGGGCTTTGCCAGTGGCTCTGCTGGTGCTGCACCAGCCTGGAACAGTGTTTGTGCTTCTGCGGTGGGTCTCTGATGATTGGAGTGGGAAGTGAAACTTCAGGAGAAAAGCTGGTTGCTTTGCCGTGCAGAAATACTCGGGAAGCTCCGGTTCCCGTCAGCTGCGGCAGCGCAGGCGGCTGCTCTGTTTGCTCACATGCAGCACTTCGGGCAGCCGCATTGTTTTTTGGAAGCTGGGGAAGTGAGCCCCTGAAAGCAACCCCATGTGTTGCTCAACAAGGCGATCCCAGGAACCTGCGATTCAGAGAAAAACGTCCTTGAGACGTGGTGAGGGGCTTGGCGGCCTCAGCCCCTTCGAGGCAGGAGAGGCTGTCAGTGGAGAGAGCATACAGGAAAACTGGTGGCTACTGGGAGGGCGTATTTTGACACGGCCGTAAGCGCCGGGCGCGGAGCGTGCTGTGGGTGGCGAGGGGTTTGGATGTGTTTTCTCTGCGGTCGTTCCCCCTGCCAGAACCTCCTGCTAGGGGTAGCAGTATTTACAGTGCTCAGGACTTTGCATTCTCCAGGAAGTTTCTGAACTTGCTGACCCAACGTGGGTATTGAAGGGGAAACGGTTGTGCTGGAGGCTGTTTCCTCTCTTTTGCCATGACAAATTCTACATCCCCCTGGTGCGGGTGGCTGATGGGGCACAGGGAAGGGTGGGCTGTGCTGAGTTGATGTGACTCACACATCACCAATCTTCCTATTGCTGTCTTTAATAGCAACAACAATAATTAGTTGTACACAATAGCTGCCTGGGGCTGAACTGGGAACAAGCGGCCAAAGTGGGTGAAGGTTAGTGCCCGTTACCAGCTAGGATGCCAGAGGCAAAGAAGGGCATGACTGACTATACAGGGATGAGGAAAGCTGGTACGATGGTGGATTTTAGTGAATGACAGGGTAATTCCTCAAAACTGAGGGTGACCGTCTCATAATTTGCAATGCATTACTTCCAGCACAAGGGAAATATGTATTGGCCCCAATCTCAATAGAGAAAGAGTTACAAATTATTATACAAGTAATGCACACTTATTCTGTGTCAACAAATAACATCTGGTAGCTCTTAAAAGAATTGATTTCCCAAATTTAAAAATACTTGAGCTGAATCAGTGGAGTATTTAAAATAGCCGAATAGGAATGCTAATCAGAAGCAGCCTATTCACTTCTTATTCTATTCCCCAAAATCCTTAATCCAACAGTTGGAAGTTATGCTAATTTGAAAAAGAATAACATCTCTAAAAGATGCATATTTAGCGGGGGGGGAAGGAAGCTGCAATTAATGCAAATAAAGCTGGAAAGTGTAGAAGATGGTCAAAAGAAGCATAAGGAAAAAACTATGGCCAGAGATTTAAGAAGAGCAAAGAAGAATTTAAGGCTCCTGAGCACAAAAGGAAGCCTAGCAGCACCGTTGGCCCATTGCAAGTCAGCATATTAGAATTATCAATGATAACAAAAACTGAAAAAGTGTCAGTGCTTGATGCTTCTTTTTTCCCTGAAGGAAAACCAAATGTCTTCACATCATGTGATAGCCAAGTATATTCAAGCAATAACTTAGATGATAAGCTGGGGGGAGGAGGGAAGCTGTCTTGAACTCACTGGATATTTTCTGATGAAACTTCAAGCTTTGTGGGTAATGGCAATAAATCTTCTCCAGTTGAAATATAGCTTTGATGGGCTGGTAGCAAATTAATACCAGAAGTTTCCTAGGAGGAGACTGATGTAACCGATAACAGTTGTTTCTTCTGATTTGAAAACCTCTTTGATATGTGAATCCTAAAGAAATGAGTACAAATAGGGTACAGGCTTAGAAGCCCAGTAAACATCACGTAAATGTGAAAATTGACTGTCTAAAGGTCATTGTGTCAGTGGTACCCTGCCACTTGTTGGTTGTATTTGAGAATATTGAGTATCTCGGTCTGACTGCTGGGATGTAAGCCAGAAAAAAATCTTCCTGTAGAGAGACTATTTAATGAACAGACATCAGGAAAGCTTTGGTGGGGACGGCGTACGGTAATGGGGAGAGGGGCTACCGCGCGGGGATGGGAGGCAGTGTGAGTGCCTTGCAGAGCAGCCGGGGAGGCTGAGCAGCGCACCCAGCACTGCCGGGTGCCGTGGGAAGGTCTCAGACAGGGGAACCTGCTTTGTGCACAGGGTGAATGGGGGATTTGTTGGTGGGGCAGCCCAGGTCACAGGGGCTCCTGCCCGGAACCCCCCGGACATCACCCCTCCAGCAGTAAACCTGCGCCGCAGGGCCAATGTAAGCAGGACCATGGGACTGCCCCCAGCACAAAGCCCCTCTGTGCCGCTGCCGGCTGCGCAGGCGGCTGCGGAAGGGAGAGAAGGGGCCTGCTCCTTTGTGTCCGTCTCTTGCTGCTGCTGCTCGGCTTTTGCTGCTAGTACCCGCCAGCTCTCCAGGATTGCCATGTGCTTTTCTTTTTCACAGGAAAACAGGGCTCTTCCAATGTGTTTTGTGCAATATCCCAGGGTTATATCCCAGTCACAACTCTAAAAGCAGCAAAAGGATGAGGTGCTCCCACCCCAAGCAACGTCGTACATACGGATAGCATATAGCAGGGTGGTTGCAGTGGCTGAATTACGTCTCAATGCAACCTGGAGCTTTGTTGGGGGAAGGAGGGAACAGATTTATTCAAATGCATCTGTATCCTATGAGGAGCGCATATGCATTGCATTGGTCTTTGCTAACAGCATGGCTTATGAGTGCATCACTCTCTTTTTGCTCACTCCCTGCCTTCTGAACTGAGGAAACAGAGCTGGGAGAAAGTCCAGGAGCCACCCCTGCCCTGAGGCAGGATCAACTACAACAGCACCGGCAGATAGAGACTTCATTTGTCTGAAGACAGCTAATGTGTCTCCCTTGCTCTTCTCCTTCTAAACAACCCGATTCCTTCAATCTTTTCTCATAAGATCAAGTTCTGATCTTTCTTCTTGTTCTCTTCTGGAGTCTCTCCAAGTGGTCTACATCTTTCCTAAAAGGCAGTGTCCAAAATTGGGCATAGAACTTCATAGGAGGCTTTACCAGTGTTAGATGGAGGGAAGGATTACTGCAAACTGCTATAGCTGCAAGAATGTTTTCTCTGGAAGTGCTACTTAACCGACTGCTCACCACGCTGTCTTTGGGCGATGGCTATTTTCTAAATGTCATATTTGCTCTTATCCTTACTCAAGTGAGTTGGATGTTTTCCCCAGGCTCTCCCTTATTTATCAAATTTATTTTGAATTCCAGTCCTGTGTATCAGTGTGCTTTTGCTCCCAGCTTGGTATTATCACAGATAGAGGCACACTCTTTACTCCATCTTCCAGCTCAGTAACACACGCCTGTGTGCACATACGGCACAGACTAGTTCAAGCACTCTGCCTGGCTGCGTAGCAGATCCATAGGAGTCTGCTGGGGTTTGAGGGTTTGAGACGTGCAGGGCTGTGTGATTTCAAAGTGTCAAATGTCTCCGAAAGATGGCATAAAGAAAAAGCGTATTACATTGTTTGGATTATCAGTTTCGCTGACATTTCAGTGTTTGTACTTCAGCACTTATAAGTATTTAATGTGGAAAAACATCATCCAGTAAATTTGTATTTATAATTGTATATAGCACTGTAACGAGGGCCAGAGATCATACCAGTATTTAGGCCATGATCTTTGCCACGTGAATAATTAAAAAAGCCTCCCACACTGTTCATGAAACAGCTGTAAAAAGTGATGTAAAATCCTGATCTTGGAGCTTGAATTCAAATTTCAACATGTTCAGTGTCTTGCCCTGGTATTTTGAAATGAAACCTCTTAAACCAAAGTAATTCACTTACTGTATATGTGCTTGTATGTATATTCTAAGACAAACGTGAGCCTCTTCCCAGCCTAAGAAAAGACTTTTTCCAATAAGTTGGCCTGAAACAGCTGGTTTACATTACTTTGCAGCAAAATCTTCCTAGGTAACTTGGACAAGAGCATGTTTGAATGAAAAACACAGATGAAGAATGAGTAAGAAGTCAGATGGGGACAGAAAAAATTTCTGAAAAATGTTGATAAATGAAGCAGTGTGGCTCTTCTGAGCGTTTATGGACTCAAGCATTTGGTTGCGGTGAGTCTGAAGACAGGAGTGCCTTTAAGGTAGTGTGCCCCAAAACCTGATGCAAGTTCAGCAACCTCACCAGGTGTGCAATTCAGCCTGATAAACTTCATGACTACTGAAATCTCATTCTCCCTCAGCAGGAGGATAGTGTGCATCTCCCCTATCCACCTTGAAGAACAGCAGCACTGACTGCTCCCATCCCCTTTCCCTGCCATCACTGCCGGCAGAACTTCATAGATGTGAATTCCTGCAGTCAGTAAATGTGCACAGACTGCATTGCCAGAGCCCCTGTCTGCTGGGCTCTCTGCTGACCTGGATGATGTTTGTCTGCAAGCACCTGCCCTGACGGATGCTCCTTCTGCCTAAGCTGCCCACCCCGTGCCACAGAGCCGGTCACAGGTGCTGGATGCATTCAGACTGCTGAGGGATTCAGGCACCCTTCAGCCATGGGCTCCTGTGCTCTTTCAGCTGGCAGGCAGGCAGGCAAGTTGTTGCTCCTTGCGTTAAAAATATGGTGGCATCTGACTCATTTCAATCCATACTGTTCCCAGTTTCTCAGTCTTGAAGTATGCCTGTGTCCCTTTGTGATGGGTCATAATTCAGTGGCTTCTCAGCACTGTGCTGTGTGTCTCTGATATGTTTAGGTTCGGGAGCGCCGCAGACTATATTCCCATTTGCTGGGCTACGTGATTGCATGAGCATCCATCAGCTCTCCCCCAAAGACTGGACGTGTGCTTAAGAAACAAGTTATTGGAGAGACTCCCAACAGACTGCAGCAGCAACGTGGGTGATCAGCAGCAGGGGTAGCTGCCAGCTGATGGGTAGGACTCGTAAGACACTGTCTTATTCTCTGTCGTCACTCCAAGCCTCGTGGGCAGCAGGCAATGTGTCTTGGAACTCCCTTTGCTTACAGCATGTAGCAGGGCTAATTTAATTAAATGTGATCAAATGTGGGTTTGCTGGGATTGCATAGGAGAGGTGCTGGGTTGACTTAGCAATGGCCATGATGGTAGATGATCATGTGTCTGAGGTAGTACAGGTCCCCACCTCACTTCATTTAGGCTGGGACTGTATCATGTGTAATGGGTACATTACTGTGCAAGGCTAGTCTCATTGCAGCTTTGGTCAGAACACTTAGGAAAAATAAAAACAGGTTATTCTGTATGCAGAGAAGGGCTGCTGGACTGTTCAGGTAGATGGGGAAGGCTGGAAAGGAAAGGATCTTGCTTATAAGTTGGTTAAGAGAATAAATTCCAGGAGGATTGAGCGTTGCAGAAGTTTTGAGACAGAGACGGAACAAAGACAGAGGGAATAGACTGGCAATAAATAAATTAAAGCTGAAAATGAGAATGTTTCTGACCATACAGAGGTGGGCTGAGAGCATAAAGGTGATGGTGGGAACTGTCTCTGTCAGTGTGGCACTTGTGCAGTGGACGAGCGATGGCCTTGCAATACAGCCTGTTGTGATCCCTTCTGTAACAGGCTAAGCGTGAGCATCCAAAAGAAAGAGCAAACAGCAGCTTTAGCTGTTGTGCTAAGCCAGAGCTTACAACAGTATTTGTGTTTATTAGAGATGATGGGTCACAGTGAGGTTATCTGAACTGAGCATGGCTTTGGACTATGAACAGCATCTCTCCTTTTGTGCTTGACAATCCTAATTTCAGTCCTTAAGCCAGCCTTAGCCTCTCCTTATTGCATCTCTAAAAGCAGCTGTTGCCTGATTCCTTTTCACATTTGTTGCTAAGTCTTGTTTGGCGAGAAGGGAGTTGGGAGGTGGGCAGCCTTGGCTGTAAGTGACATCTCCTGGCATGCAGAACTGCCAGTGACTTGCGTGATGTTGGCTGGAGGAGCAGTTTCCTATTTGTCTTGAGGCTCTGGAAGACACTGGGGACAATCCTGCTTCCTTGCCTTCACACAGAGCTGCCTCCCATGCTGGTGTGGTCCTTCCTGGGTTATTCACCGAGAGCAACAGGGTTTCTGCAGCAAAACTGCTGTTAGCTGGAGTGGCTGCCAACGTCATTCTCAGTTGATAGCTAATTCAGAGACAGAAAGAATATTAGATCTGTTTATGTTCTGGGACCTGCACCAATCACTGGATGGAACCAGTGGTAGTACCTACAAAAAAACCAAAGAGACCAAAATTAGAAACAGACAGAGATGCCTGAGCAGCTGGGCTGTGCTCCAACATCTGGAGGGTGCTTAATGCCTGCACAGCCGGGCAGGGCTCCAGCACCAGGCGGCTCTGAGCTTTGGGGTGGGGAAGAAGAAAAGCAGCATCATTTCTATGCCTACTTATGGCCTTACGTGATGTTTTTATCACCACTTACAGTGGGCAGTATGGAAGAAAGAGCAGAGATCTGTCTCTATTTGGGCTCTGGCTGGGCACAGGGACAGAAGATCATGCCTGCTTAATCTTTAGCCAAGGAAAACTGCTAGTGGAAGAAAAGTCCTGGAGCCTGGCAATCAGAGGTGCTAGAGGGTCAAGTACTGCCCCACTTGGTGGAGACTGAGGAGTGTTTGCATGGCATTCAGCGACATGAACATGGGGTGCAAAGGGGCTGGAGGAGTCTGGGGAATAAGATAATTCTTTAGCCGCTGCAGAACCTGCAATTATGCCTAGAGCTGATGGAGGTAACCAAGTGTGCAGAAGAGGGAACTTATCCAAATACCTCACCTTTCTAAGCCAATGGCAGGTGAGTTTTATTTTAATTACATTGAATTCTTTATCTGGATTTACAATATTGTTACAATTTGGTTGGGTTTTCTTAAACAATCAAGTATTCAAGTCTGTACACTTTGAGTGCTATTTGGAAGGTTATTGCTTTGCTAGGCTAGCTTCTGGATTATGCTTATCATTTTGTACTTTTTCTTGTATGAAACACTTCAACAAAATGCTGCTTGGTAGCAATAGAGTTCACACAGATGGATGCTCTGGTATGAGATACAGCAATGAAATTGCATATCTACAAGTCCCAGAGTCCTGAAAAGTGCTCATGATACTGAGCTAAAATTCAGGCAAAAGTCATGTTCAGGGTTAAGGAAATAATGTGCCGTGGAAAAAAAATGACTAATCTCAGGTTGCAGGTGGGATGCAGACAATTATCATTATGCCTCTGCCTACAGACAAGGGATTTCTACAGCTGTGTATTGGGATGGTCCGTTACAGTGAGAAAATTGTTCCTGCTTTGCTGCTAATGCCGCTACTTTCAGAGCGTGGCTGCTGAAAAGATACAGCAGACAGACAATAGCCATCACAACAGGAAGTTTGAAAATCTTAGAAATTATGTTAAGTCACCCATCCTTCGTTCCTATGACAGTAAACACCCAACAAAGCCGTTAGTGGCTGCCTCTAGGCAAGATCTCAGAGTAAGGGTGACAATAATTACGTGGATGTGCTGTGCAACTGTCAGCAGCAGTTTCAGTTTTCAAGCATGCTAGCTTCATATCTATACTGTACAGCTAATTTTACATTATAGTATCTGTTTTTATTGTTTTTCTAGTGTTAAAATAATTTTTGTTCAACAGACATGCTCAGTGCTATCATAACCTGAGCCAACTACTCTTTCCAATAAGAGGAAAAGTCTCCCAGCTGTCATACTCTGCTGTTTCTAATTACTTCAAGCCATGAGTTCTGGGGCCTTTTTGAATAAAGCTGTGTAAAACGCATTCTTACCTCCTACTGTCTGGTATGTGCACTAGACTATTTTTTTAAGCTGCATTCTTGGAGTTACTGGCAAGCATGCTGTGCCTCTAACATGCACTCACAAAATACAAGCATAACAAGCTTCCAAATTTCACCGTTAGCCTCAGCAGATTTACACATGAGCACGATGAGAGGGAGCACAGAGCTCCAAGTCAGTGTTAAGTTTCCAGTGGACCTGCCTGCGCGGAGATCTTCAAACAATTTCTCTTGGCGCTTTTAGGTTCCATTTTCTCTAGGTAGGTGGGAAGACGTTATTTGTCAACAGTTAGAGATTTCCAGAGGTGCGTTGCTTCTTTTCACTTGGGCTAACTTCTGAAAATAACTCTAGGATTTGGGGTCATTTGTAAGGTCGGGTAACACTTTGTATAGTTCTGGCACCACTTTCCATGTGAAACCAGAGTGGTTAGAAGATGACGCTGTTCAGAACTTGAATGCTTTTCATATTTGCATGTGTGACGTGGGGTGCCAGCATGGATTTGGAGCATTGACCCAGTATCACCTGGGGGCTGGAGAATGACCTCTGGAACTCCAGTTTTGGCATGCAGATGCAGAGCAGGTTCAGTCACCTTACCTTCTTGGAGCGTGAAGATAGTTGATGTGGTTGCCTGCACAGAGGTATTGTCACCCTGGATGACCTGTAATGTACTTCTAAACATCTCCTAGAGTATTTGTGTATAAAAAGAGAAATTAGTACCCGTGTGAGCAGTCAGACAATCAGTGCTTTTGAGTATGGAGCATCAGTGTGGGTAGAAATGGATTTCATGTCATAGCGGGAGCAGGTATGTCCCCTGGAGTGCCGAAGCTATTTGTTAGTTGCAAGTGTTGAATTTACAGCTAGATTGTAAATCTGGAGAATACTTTTGCTGATACCCTTTCTAGAGCTTCATGTTGTAAGATGGTATTTTATTAAACAATACCAAACTGGCTGAGCCCAAGTTGTGAAGTGAGATTTCCACCATAGGATATATGAAGGAGAATCCAAAGCAGGAAAATATAAAAGACAGCATCATGCTAGCCACTAACAAATGCAGGTATATGTATATTGGTTCTGAAAGCTCAAATGCCGTATTGGTTGTGAATAATTTCCATCATCATAAGTGGCTTTTTTTACAGAATTCTACTGCTAACCATGTATTTTAAGCCCCAAAAATCTTAATTTGTTAGATAGGTCATAGCAAATATATCAGTAATGGTTAAGGAATCAGACTGGTACAAGTTTTGCAAAGTGTGTGACTTTTTTTAACCATGTTATACTGATTCTGCCAGTACAGGCTATTCATAATTTACTGGTCTTGTGAAAAGCGGCATCAAAAATGTCCATAGATTTCTTAAATACCCTGTAGAGCGCAGATCATATTTTCTATACAGCATTGCCAAGGTGCCCGACAGCATTTTTGAACGGACTGCCACATACTGAAATGTTAGTGTTGGACTTCCTAAATGCATTACCAGTGATGAGGAGGTTGTAAATTGTTATAAACATTGTAAAAAACTGAAGCACAAAGTATACTAGGACAAAATGCCACGGGGGTTAAAGCTTTGGGTTCCACAAGGTTACGCTCTTTATGTATTAGCAGTCTGTTCTTTCAGCTTCTCAGAGTTTATTAAGCCAAATGCAGAGCTATAGAAGAAGCTGGTGTTTGCCCCATACAGATGCTTCTGCTATACGGTTGTTCAATCACCTGTAGGTATCTCAAGGACAGGCTAACCATAAGCTGCATCTTGAAGTCCTCCCTCATCACCACCTGGCACGGGGCAGCCCATGGAGGTGTGGCACGCCCCATGAGAGCAGACCTGCAGGGCTGAGCTCTGCCTGTAAGAAATCCCACACGAGGACATGGAGCAGGAGATGGGAGCCGGGATGGGCAAAGGCAGATGCTTCGTAGTGGAAAGGGACTGCAGGAACGTGCCTGAAGACCTTTGGGGTGTGAGGTAAGATGGGCTACTGGGATACTAAGATCCTTTTTCTGCTCTAGTCACAGGTACCAAACCAAAGATGTCCTGGACAAGAAAGATTCTACTCATCCTGGGATTCCTCTCTACTTTGGCTGTTATTGCTTTAATTGCTGTAGCAGTGACCCAAAACAAGCCACTTCCGAAGAATATTAAGGTATTATGAGCTGGGACTCTTAGGAAAACAAGCCAAGCTGGGGGGTTAGGCGTGCATAGTGCTCCAGGACACATTGCTGCCCTTGCTGGGTCTGGCTAACCTCTCTTTCTGGCTCCATGCACCTCAACATCTCGTTTTACATCTTCATGGTAAAAACAGGTACGACTTCACAGGGGATCATCTCCTAAGTAATCAGTCCCAATTTGGTGCTTCTCTGCTCCTGTATCCTTTGATGGAAACTCTGCTCTGAAGCACTGCTGGGAAGAGTGATGGCAGAGCATGTTCCCACAGCTGCCGGATCGGCTGTTCGTTTCTGGGCCCCCGCGTGTGGAGGCCAGCGCACGCTGTGTCTGGTTCGGTGCCTCAGGTGCAATGACGGTTCTGTTTTGCCCACAGTATGGGATTGTGCTGGATGCGGGGTCGTCCCACACTAACCTGTATGTGTACGAGTGGCCAGCAGAGAAGGAGAACGACACTGGGGTGGTGCAGCAGGTGGAGGTGTGTAAAGTCGAAGGTAAGAGGAGGAAAGGAAGCTGTGGAAGGGGCACAGGTTGAAGAAGAGATCATGCAACCGAAGGGGGGGGCGGGGAGAAACCTGGAGGAAGAGGCCAATAGTGAAAACAGTGTTTCATCTGTGAGCTAATGTGTATCCCACTGCTTCCCATGGGGAGCTGTATGTGCCTGACCTTCCTGGGAGGAAAGCTGGATCCACTTTTTCCTTTGTTTTTAGGATGCTTGGAAGTAAGTGCTTTTTGGAAAGAACTACACCAAAGAATGTACTTAAATAAATAAAACGTCTGCATGCACCCTTGCTGAAATGCCAATGAACGTCAGGCAGCGGGAGGGCAGGGCATGGTTTCTTCTTTTTCAAAGTTTCTGTGCAAGCAAGGCACTGGGCTTGCGGGCCAAGGTTGCTCGACTTATGCATGTCATGGTTTATTTTTTATTCTATTTAATTGCTGTGTAGATATTGTATGGTTTAGGAAGGCGTAAATGAAGCCCAGGGATGCACATGACAAGGAACAGAGTAGACCATCATGGATCGCTGCTCTCTGTGGGGAGGAGAGGTGTTGTCAGAGCCTGCCTGGGGTCCTTTCAGGCCTGTCTGCAGCGCAGGGGAGAGCCATGCTGTTATCGAGCTGCTGCGATAGCTGCTCGGCACTGCAGCATGCCATGCCAGGAGCAGCACGCTGAGCATACGACACCCTGGAGTAAACGCAGAGCGGGCTTCACCGCTGCCCATGCAGGCACCGGTCCTGGGGCAGTCCCTTCACCAGGGGACGCACGGCAGGGAGGGACGATGAATTTTTCTTTGGGTTAGCATGAAAGGGGATAGCTGCAAAACACTCAGTGCTGTAGTGTGAGCATACAATACACAAACAACAGCATCTTACCCCGGAGACCCAGCACAGTGAAGGGTCAGGGATTTTCAGGCACAGATCCAGGGTACACCCAGGCAGCAGCAGAGATGAGTCTGCAGATGTCCAGGACATACTAAGCAAATGATCTGTCTCACTGCAGCCGTCATCGCTAGTTCGTAGCCTGCTTTGCGGAGAGCGGGTGGCTGATGCTGGGCACTGTGGCCGTCCCTGCGTGCATCAGCCTTAGTTGGTGCTGTAGGATTTCTAAAACTCCTTAGAAATGGGGTAATTGAATCCGATGTTGCTGCCCGTGATAGTGATACGGTTTAACACGACTGCTCATGACAGCAGTCTGGGGTTATGCTTGGAGTTTGAGCAATGAAGTGTCCTTATTTCTCGCAGGCCCTGGGATCTCAGGTTACTCGCATGCTGTGGAGAAGGCAGGTCCCTCTCTGGCACAGTGCCTACGACAAGCAGAAGACGTGATTCCCTCAAAGCAGCACCAAGAGACACCCGTCTACCTCGGAGCAACTGCCGGCATGCGGCTTCTCAGGTACTGCAGGGCTTGTCCCCTTCTCTTGCAGCACTGCACCTGGGACCACCATGGATGCTCAGTAGGGGCCTTTTGGGAAAAATCCTTGGAAATGCTGCCAGCTCACACTTTGCCCAAATACCCTCTTCTGCCGCTGGCCTCTCTGGGCCCTGAGTCTCTCCCTGGGCTCTTCCCCTGCTTGCCCAGCAGGTCCATTTCCACTCACCCCAACCTTTCATCATCTCCAGCACCCACATGCAGCACAGAGACACCAGGAGGGTAGCAGTGCCCAAGCTGATGCTCAGGGGATGCTCAGACATCCCCCACATTAAGAGGGTGCTCAGACATCCCCCACAGTCTGGTATTAGGCCTGACCCAGGATTTTTGAGCCCAGCCGTGTTGCAACTCCCCACATATCTTGACTCAGCCCAAGGCCATCAGAGCTAAAGTAACTTTATAATTATATCCTCCTTTAATTCCAATTTGTGATTTTCATGGGGGTGCCCCAGACCTCTTGCCTGGCTGGGACAGGGAGCTGATCTGATGTATGTATTGCCTGGGAAATCTCCCTGGGGATACGGAGGGCATGGATTTCTTCTGTCGTGGTGGTGGTGAAGAGTGAGAGGAATCTCCATGGTGCAATCCCTACCGGGGCACATACTCTAGAACACAAGAGCTCTCGTCTCTGCTCCAGGTACCTCTCTCAGCTGCAGGATACGTAAGTGTCAGAGCTGGTGGCAGCTGTGCTGTCAAGGTGTGACAGAGAGGGACGTGGCTAGTTAGAGGCGGATGTACCCATATGAATGACTCTTCTGTTATAATTAATGCTTGGTGGGGAGTTGCAGTCTGCCTACTCAGAACGAAGCCCATAGGCTGCAGAGAGCTGTCAGCCAGAGTCACTCCATCCTTTCTTCCGTTCATCCAGCTTGGAGAATAAAAGTGCAGCTGACAAAGTCTTGTCCTCAGTAGAGAAGACGCTACGCTCAGCTCCCTTCAGCTTCCAGGGTGCCAGAATCATCAGTGGTCAGGAAGAAGGAGCCTATGGATGGATCACCATTAACTACCTGCTGGGCAATTTCAAGCAGGTACTGTATCAACAGCAAGTCCGTGTTTGAATCATTGCAGCGCTTTGTAAATCATGCCTTGCAGGAGGGTGTCGCAGGCACTATCTTCCCTGGTAAGCCATTTACCAGAGATCAGGAAGCTGCATATCTTGGCTCAGCAATTACTGTGAGTACCTCCTGATACCAGTAAGTATCAGGATGTACCACTGTAGTCAGGCTTAAAGCACTACTACTACTTAAAACGCCAGCATCTTTGATAACTTAACTTCGATAAGTTCAGCATCCTGCTCACTTCCTGATCTAAAATATTTCTGTGCCTGCAAAGTTTGACAATAATTCTGTACTATTGAGCTTATAAATCACCTGGGAGCTGAGACAGTAAGTTGACTGTTTTTTCTCATAACAATTGTATTAGATTTCATATTCTTAGTCCTCCTGCAAACACTCAGACATGATCCATCTTCTGCTCTTCCGAGCCTGCATCTTTCTTGTGTCTTGTTCCAGCTGTCATCTTGTGCCCCCCTCCAGGTCTTCCTGCATTTCCTGAGTTCTGTGCTTCTGCTTCTCTCCTCATAGGTCTTTCTCTTTCTTTTTTTTTTTTGCTCCCAAACAAATCTCCTCTGTGCCTGATGTATCTGTTTTACTTTGATTTTTTTTTTTTTTTTTAAAGTCTGGCTGGACAAAACTTCTACATTCTCTGAAATCCATAAGTGAGACATCAGGAGCACTAGACCTCGGAGGAGCCTCAACACAGATTACCTTTGTACCAAATGAACTCTATTCTGAGTCCCCAGAGAACCTGCTCTACTTCCGTCTCTATGGCAAGGTTTATCTAGTGTACACGCACAGCTTTCTCTGCTATGGGAAGGACCAGGCTCTGCAACAGAAACTGGCCAGGGACCTACAGGCAAGTACATCTGTAATTGCAGGTGGAGATCCTGGACCCTCCCAGCTTTGACGTGCTGGTGCTGTAAAAGTTCCTGTGTCCTAGCTAAATGTCTCATCCCTTAGGCTGGGTTTGGGAAATGTCATTATCCTCCATAAAGACTGGGCAGATGCCCAAAGAGATGAAGTCAACATTTTCAAAAGTACTACCAATTTGAGGTGCCTTGATTCTTGGACATGGGATAGCAGGAGCAGTGTGCTTAACTGAAGTACTCTCACCTTCTCTGAGAATCCCAAATCAACAGCAGCTTCACAAAATGTGGCTGAAAGTAATTTGCCTGGGGTCCTACAGGGGGGCTGTGGCAATACCCACATCTTCCAAATCACAGCCAAGGCTTTAAACCATCCTCATCACTTTGACCCGATGAGTGTGTCTTGGTGTGATGTACTGTGACAAGTGCCTTGTGGCCACCCTTCCTTGGGGCTCTTTCCCAGGGTGTTACTCCCAGAGTGAAGTGTAACAGCTTGGGTTGATTTTACTTTCAGACCGTGGAGAACAGCAGCCTCCTTGATCCGTGCTTTCACCAGGGGTATCAGAGGACTATAAATATAAGTGACCTCTTCAAAAACCCTTGTACATCGGCCAAGAAAAAGCAATTCCCTTTCAGCCAGCTGTACATACAGGGAGACGGGGATTATCAAAAGTGCCGAAGAAACATCCAGAAACTTTTTAACAAAACCAATTGTCCTTACTCCAGTTGCTCCTTCAATGGGATATACCTACCTCCATTACAAGGTGATTTTGGGGTAAGTCTTCACATTCTTCAAATCTCTATAACCCAGAATATCAAAAGAGCAGAAACTCGGAGTAATGCTAGAGTGTATTCTCCATGGCTGGGGAAGGAAAACATTTACAAGATGGCTTTTTTGGACGTGTAACTACAAAAGTAGTGCTGCACTTGCTGTGAGGAGAGCACGTATAAGAGCTGCTCCAGTAAATACTGGTCTACCAGTACTGCACTGTTCCCATTCTAACCCATCTCCTGTAGGCATCTCCTTGGGGTGCTCCATGTACTGATTCATTTTTCAAGCAGTCCTTCCTGACGGCCAGCACCAGAGGCAGGAGAGCCTGCTGCAGGCTGTGCATGGTACACTGCTCCTGCAAACCTTGTCTCCTGAGGTCCCTGGTGGTACCAGATCTGAAATTCATCCAGAAGTAAGTGCTACTGAAATCAATCAGTCAGCTCGCCTGTCTGCTTCTCAGACGTGATGACGAGACAGTGCACGCTCTGAGCACACGTCATGTGTGACACCACGCTGAACTTCAGTCCTAGAGCTGCAAGACTTCAGTGGCTGTGAGGCTTTCTGGGGAAACTGTTAACACTCCCTTGCCCTGTTCATAAGCTGCCCCCTACCTATCAGCTATTGGCCATGGTCAGAGATGGGTTTTCTGGACTTTGGATTGTATGCTGGGGCCGTGTACAGTCCTTTCAGACCATCACCTCTGCTCTTTGTGGCAACATTGGCTGCACGCTCATCTCATTCAGTTGCCAAAATGGGATCATGGTTGTTGTGATGGCAAGCAGCGTTCATCGTGTGCCACTCTGGCACCAGTGCGTAGAGGAGAGGGATTTACTGAAGTTCTTCAGGATACCGTGGTCAGTGAAGTTTCTACCTCCACCTTCCTTTGGGGTCCTTAGCTCTCATCAGCTCTGAGGGGTGTGTCTCAAAATGACATCACTCTTGAAAATATACCTACTTTTGTGTGTCTGGTGTTGCTTCTTATATTTCTTTATCTGTAAATAAAACCATTTTCTTTTGTGGGATTTCCATTGTCCTGCTCATGAGGCCCAGTCAGGTTAAAAACATTCTTTCTCCTTCAGGCTTTTTCTGCTTTCTACTTTGTGATGAACTTTTTGAACCTGACCAGTGAACAAAGCCCCGTTGCCCTGGACAAAGTGGCCAGCGCCATTGAGAGCTTCTGCGCCCGGCCTTGGCATGAGGTAAGCAGTGCTTGTGGCAGTGGGCCGGGGCTGCCAGGTGGCAAAAGCTGCTGATATTTTTCTGTAGGATAAATGGTTGGGGGTAACTTCCAAGGCAAGAGGGGGGAGATCCCCCCAGAACCTGCAGTGGATGCTCGGGCGCAAGCTGGAGCCCCGGGAAGCTGTGTTTGACAGCCTGGTGACTTCCTCCTTCCGCAGGTGAAGACAGCGTATCACCAAATAAAAGAAAAGTATCTGAGCGAGTATTGCTTCTCTGGAGCCTACATCCTCTCTCTCCTGGAAAATGGCTACGAATTCACTGAAAAGAACTGGCAAAGGATCCACTTCCTTGGAAAGGTGTGTTTCGTGGCGGGGAGGGCTCTACCCCAGCAGCTAACTGCAACCTCTGCTGCACAGCCCGGCCTTTTTTCCCCAGGGGTGCCACTGCCCCGGCAATGCCGCAAGCAGCCCCTGCACCTCCCAGCGCTGATTTTGCTCCTCTCCCATTTCAGATCGGCAGCAGCGATGCAGGCTGGACCCTGGGCTACATGCTGAACCTGACCAACATGATCCCCGCAGAGGAGCCCGCTGTGCCCCCTCTTTCCCACGGCAGCTACGTGGGGCTGATGGTGCTGTGCTCCCTCGTGCTGGTGTCCGTGCTTCTGTTTGCCTGGCTTCTCTTCCACAAGCCCAAGTGCCTGCAGAAGGGGATTGTTTAGGAAGAGCCTTGGGGGGAGAGGGGCCATGTCACCCCAGCTGCTCAGGGCTAGGAGACCCCGGCAGAGCAGGCTCTACTCCAGAGCCCCTCTCGCCTCTCACTGAAGCTACTGACTGTGTACAACAAGGGCATTTATTTCTTCTGACTCACACTTGCACTGACAGACGTTGGGACATCAGGCTCGCCACCTCTCTCTGCCAAGGACAGACAAGCGAGTGTCCCCTCCTTGAATGGGTCGTACTTTCATTCAGTGAAACTTTGCTGCTTGTTGGTTTTTTGCCTTGTGCACAGCATTGTAAAGAGAAAAGCGGCAGGATCTTTGGGAGCCAGTGCTCCTGTAAGGGTAATCTCAGGGTCACACATCCCACTGAGCTCTTGGGAGGGATCACACACAGGGTGATCCTGCTCCTCCTCCGCTGAAGCCGTTCCCGAGAGCCCTTCCCACACCAGCACACCTCTGCTCACCTCCTCCATGCCCTGAGCCCTTGCAGCCCCACAGCCGGGTATGGCCATCTGTACCCGGCTGGCCCCCGAAGGCTGGCCAGGCTCTCAAATGCCGCTCTGGGCAAAAAAGGGATGAGGATGAAGAAACTGGGTGTGCTGGTGGTCATCAGCCCTTAGCTGGGCTCTGGTGGCTATCTGCTCCTTTCGCAGGTGGCAAGAAGCATCTTTCCCACGTCTTCCTAATGTTGTTGCTGGACCAAAGCTGGCTCACTGTTACACTGAGCCATTCCCATGTCCCTAGAGTACATCAAGACACGAGTTCCCAGGCAGGCATTGCTGATTTTTGTAGGAATAGCTCATACTGGCCAAGGATCCTTGACCAGTAGCAAGTGCTTATGCCTACAGGGACTCTGGTGTGATCAGCGTGCCTACAGGTATACACCTACTAAAGCAATCCAGTGTCACTGTGCTGATCGTACAGCAGCCTCCGATCTAGGGAAAATGTTTATTAGGTCATGTTCCTCTATAAATAGACAGCTGGCAGCTGTTAACCAGCATGAGCGTGCACAGATTGAACCACTCTTTCCACCAGCAAAATCAGTGAAAATTTGCCTTTCCTTCCCTCATGGCTTGGGCTTATCCCGTGACCATAAGACCCAGGGTTTGCGAGTACACATACTGCAGCCCATCTTCTAGCACACAGCTAGGGCGATGCCACTGATCAGGTTTATGAATCACTTTCTTCCATTTTCCATTCCTTGGTCCAAAAAAAAAGAGAGGTAAGTCAGAAATCCATTTTTATAAAAACACATAGAAACCACTGGTGCCTGTCGACCTCCTGAGGAATCTCGGAAATCTCTTCTCCTAATGACCTGTAAGTGCTGGAGGCCAAAAGAAAGCAGATATTATGGAGAGAAAGGCATGGCAAACACACACCTTCACCTGTTTCCCCGAGCAAAGCTGTAGAAGGCGTGGAGGGGATCAGGATGTGCAACCCCAATAAAGCCTTCTCCTTTAGGCAAGCACAGTCGCAGAGCTCGGGGTTTTCATGCTCTCCCAGCCTGTCCCTCTGCACAGTGCAGGCTGGAAAATGTCCCCCAGTTATTTCAACTTCATGCCTGGAAGCAGGAGCCGTAACATATTGAAGGTCCTAAAGGTAAGGGAAAAATCAACTTTGTCGTCTGGTAAGATCTTTGGGTAGTTTATTGTTCTTCCGAAAATCTGTGTCTTATTTTTGCTCTGAATTAGCTGGCTTCAGCTTCTGTTGGACCTTGTTCTGCCCATTCCAGAAAGACAGAGTAACTGTCTGCTATCAAAATCCTTTTTCCTTGTTGGTGCTTGCAAGTCATCGTTGTACCATATTAAATAGGTTGATCTTCGATCTGTAAAGTGCTCTGTGCTGACCTCACTTGTAGCTCTTGACTCCACTTCTTTGAAAATTTTTATATCTTTCTGAAATTTGGACACCAAAGTTTTCAGCAGAGAGTGGTAGTAGAGTCGCTAGTAGTGTATATAAAAGTAATACCCTCTGGTTTTGATCTATATGTTCCCGATTCGTATATCTCAGGACCAGGTCTGCTCACTTAAGAGAAAGTTTTGGGGCTGTTTTGTCCAGTTGGACTATTGCAACTTGGCCTTTTTTTCCAGTCATTGCATTCCAGAACAGCCGCTGTCTCACACCGTACATCACTGTCTCTTAACATGAGCCACTTTGCCTTCCACATGGCTCTACTGAAACGTACTATTCAAAGAATATTCCCCCAGGCCAGTGATCCAGATCAACCCACAAATGACACTTCCCCACACTGTTTGTCCCTTGACCAGTTCTTGTTTTATCTGCAAATACATTGAGATGTTGGAATTCATCTACTGATGGAGTCTTCCTTCTGTTGTTTTCAGGAAAGATAGGTAGATGAGAGATTAACAGTAGTTTGGTCATGGCTGGAAGGCATACAGGAGCAGCATGTGATCAGAGCTGCTTCAGCTCCCCAGTCAGCCCCACTTGCAACCCCCCCATCCTGTGCCACCTTCCTTGCATACGGAGTCTTCTTAGCAGAGCAGGTGCCCTGGTGAAGCTCCCCACGTGAGCTGGTGCATCCTTCCTCCCCATGAACAGCGTGGAAACCCGTAGAATGGTAATTCCCCTCCTGAGACCTCCTCAGGGATCTGGCAGATACTTAGTTGCATCTGTAATGCTGGATCTGGCAGATCCATTGGGACATTTCAGAAATTGATGCAGAAACTCCATGTGGAAGCTGTGTGGAGCGAAAGCCTGTGCCAGTCTGCCCTTCTGGTCCCTGCCAAGGGTTTATGCCAAAGGACAAGGTCAAATACAGAACCTGGGAGAAGAGCTTTAGCAATGTTTTGTATCTTTATTGCAAGTCCCATAGTACTAATACTGTTAGTTCTTGATTCTGGAATCAGGTGATCAGCTGGTATCTTCGCTTACTCCCTCCTGCCTTCCTTCTCTTGTTTTTTGGTTTGGGTTTTGTTTTTTTTAAAGCTGTAAATATGACTTGAGTGCAACCTAAAGGCCCCAAACTAAGATAAATACAACAGATGTTACATTATTT
Organism: Calonectris borealis; assembly: GCF_964195595.1. Taxonomy (NCBI): domain Eukaryota; kingdom Metazoa; phylum Chordata; class Aves; order Procellariiformes; family Procellariidae; genus Calonectris; species Calonectris borealis. Next base: position 27,897,574 of record NC_134318.1, read on the forward strand.
TCAAACCTTATGACTTTTAGACCACATTATGAGTCAATCTCTCCAGAACTAGAATTTCTAAGGTGACACCAGACATGCCACTTAAAAATCACTTGAGCAGGCTGAGTCTCCAGGAATTGGTTGACTGAAGGCGTCCTATCAGAGTGAGACCCTTGCATATCACTGGCTTCACTCTTCCCAGAAAACCACATGATTTTTTCTCCCTATTTCTCCTGCTATTGCAGGACTTTATCCATGGCGGCTACTCAAAATCCTTGGTCGAAGAGTTCAAGTTTAATGAACATCCATTTCTTTGCTTCTGTGCTGCACCTGATCCAACTGTATTCAGCTCAAATGTGTGTTCCAGAGCCACCCAATGTGTACGTGAAGACCATTAACAATAGTGGGGAGGATTTCCAAATATGCCAGTAATAATATGGTATCACTTCTCTTGCTAATGCAGTTGATCTGCCTCACTGATAATTATCTGTGCCTTATTTCTAATTTGATAGCTTCTGGCTTTAATTTCCAGCCACCGGCTCCTGTACAGTTTTGCTCTTCTGGGTTAAAGCATCTTTTAACACCACATGTTCTTGTCTTGCAAATATTTATTCACTGATCAGCTCTGCTGGGCTGCCAAGACTCCAGACCTTCGTCTCTCCCATTTTGCCACAGGAAGCCCTGAGATGTGCTGCAGCAAGGTGGGATGAGCGTCTCTGGTTTGGGTTCAAATGTTGAGTGGTCCGTTTTTGGGAAGGTTCCTTGCAGGGGGATTTGATAGCTTTGCAGGGTGCGGGAGCAGTCTGGTGTCTCTCGGACTGATGACTTCCACGAACATTCTTGTGTTCACCCAAGTGTCAGGCCTGGGGCAAAACTATCAGTGAGGCTGAGATTTTTGGGGGTCAGAAGAGAAAGCCTGGGTGCCTGCAGCACGCTCACCTCTTGCAGAAAACAACCAGTCCCCACCACAGACTCTAAGTACCCTTCACTCTCCTCCTCAGCACAGCCAGCTCTCCTCTGCGCATGGGCTACAGCTGATTTCTCTGGCCCTACAGCAAAGCACAGTAGAGCCTCCACTTGGAAGAAAGCTCTCGGAAGTGGGGCCATCACCTCTGTGGTGAGAGGCTGATTTGCAATGTTGGTGCTGGCTGGGGCTCCCCAGCTTCTCCAAGAGCAGCTCTCAGCTGGACACGTGCTCCCTTCTCGTCCGTCCTGATTATTTCCGTGCTCTGCTCCGGGGGGACGTGCAGGCTCTGCGGGGCTGCCGGCTGCGTCACGGGGCTCAACAGCCTGTTCAGGAGGGGCTGGGGGACACACACCGAGGACAACAGTCCCTGCCACCCAGGCCATGCGCTTTCTTTTTGTGGCTCGGCCCTGATGAAATGGATCTTTGTTTTGATGCACGCACAAATTTCTGTATCCTTATCACAATAAAGACTTCTGAACTGATAACAGAACAGTTTTCGCGCTGTTTTCCAGAAGATGGGAACTCGCCCATAGTGGAATGGAGCTTCTGGCACTAAACATGGAAAAGTCCCGAGGTGGGATTTCCTCTCTTGCCAGTTCCCTGCTGTTTTCCTGGGTCAGATCTGAAGTTCCCAGTGGATGGGCAGCATCCCCTCCTGGCAAGGAAAGGCATCGTGGTCCTTCCCAGGCTCCGGGCACCTCACACGGGTGGCCTCACTTCCTGGAAGGCTACGAGTGCCCAAAACCCATCTTTCCTTGCTTTAGCTTCATCCTGACCTCCTCAAAGCAGCTTGTTCTCCCCTGCCGCGCACTGGGCGGCTGCAGTCCTCTGTCCTTGTTTTCCCTCTCCCTCCCCCAGGCAGCACCACTGGTATCATGCTGGCACTGCAACCCCCCCAAAACAGGTGAAGGACGGGGGGCCTGTGCCCCTCCTTGGCGGGGCTGCGTGCCTCTGCGTGCAGCCACAGCTGTAGCTCTGCCAAGGCAAACATACTTGTCACGGCTCATCATTTTTCTTTCAGCACGCAGTCTCCCTAGTTTGCTCATTCTTATGGCTCTTAGCTTGAACTTTCCTCAAATTTTCCAATTTTCCTCTGGTAACAATATGGCCAGAATTAAAACAAATGCACGAGGTGGAGGCTTTCCACAACCAGCTCCGGAGGGATCGGCTCCTTGCTGCCTGTGACCCTCAGCCATGGAGTGACGGGGGGGGACGGGGCTCGCATTCGCATTCCTCTTGCTCTCTCTGCTGTGGCACAGCATGTTCCTGCTCCCTCTCTTTCTCCCACTGCCTCAAGGTCTCTCCATCTTTGAACATCTGGGGGGGGTGGATGATCCATCCCAGATGTATTAGCCGCATTTTCCAAACTAAGTCTTTGTTTACTTCCTGCGTTGTTTCTAAGAGCTAATGTCCTATATTGTTTGTTTCTGCTTTCATCAATGTTTTTTTAATATGTCCAAACTTATTATTGGCTTAAAGCTTCATTAGCATGCTGTTTTCCTACAATGTAGTAAGAGCCACGCTAGGTCAGATCAGACAGGCAGCACATTGGCACTCGTCTCCAGCTGTGCAGTGGGTGAGGACTTGGACAGTTAGGGAAAGGGCATGATCCTTCTTTTCTAGCCATCAGGGGCATAGGAAATTTGTGATCAAACGATTGCTTCTGCATAATTAATAGCTGTGGATGCCCCAGTTCTCTACGAATTCATCCTATCCTCTTTTGCACTCATTTAACTTCCAGCTTTAACGAGGTAATTTCATTGTGCCTTGTGTACAAAACTATTTCCTTTTGTTTGATTTAAACCTGCTGCCTGATAACAGGCTGCCTCCATCCCTATGCCTCGGATAACACTGACTAATTCTCCAGACCTAGTGCGTGAGATGCGTTCTCCACCCACCCCAGATTTTGCTCATGGCTCCTTTTTAGGATCTAACGGTCTGGCATTTCTTTTTTTTCCTGTTGTTTCTCACATCAGTGTTGCTTGTCTCCATAGGAAAGTGAGTGCTTTTCTCATGCGTCCCTTGGCAGCACTGCAGCTCCAACTCTCCCACTGCTGTCACAGGCCACTGGAAACAGCCTAGGAAGGGAAAGGGGAGGGGGGAGACAGACCAAATTGGGGTTTGTGCTATTTTACTATAGCCCCTGCCTAGCGCTCTCTGGCTGCCAAGTAACACCGGCTAGCACTGGAAACCTGCCCACCTCCTTCGCATTGCCTTGGTTGCTGAAAGCTGGGGAGAGAGCAGCTCCACAGGAACCCAGCAGCCCTGGGAGCAGTGATGTGAAGGAGGTGAGGGCATTTCCCACCACTGTGTGAGCCACCAGCTCCGCAAAATACCACCAGATGTGGCTTGCTGTAGAGATAGGAGCTGTCCTGCCATACCTGTGCTCACCATACCTATGCTTGCCATACCCATGCTCGCCAAACCCTGCCACCGCCTCAGCTACTTTTCCTTGGTTTCCTACAAGTGCTGGGAGAAGCTGGCACCTCCAACACTGTTTCTTGTTACCTGGTTAAAGATGGGCGCAATGCCATTCCCGCTCCTGAACGTGTGTTGCTGTGAGACTGACTGACAAGCTGGGATGTGGTGGGATGGAGCTTAACTGAGAGAAGGTATTAATGTGGTTACTGCTATCTTTATGTATGTATAATATTCTTTTTTTTTCTGGTCATGTCTTCAAAAGATGTTTGTTCAAAACCAGGATTTTTACAACCCTTTTTTTTTTTTTTTTAAAGGACCATAATTGAGAGGAGGATGCTATGCAGATGGGGCAGGAGACCAAGAAGGCACAGGGACAAGGAGAGAAAGGACTGGTATGGTGGGGCTGGGCCAGAAGAAAGTTTGAAGTGGGAAAGTCTGAGTAAGCCAAGCCAGGAGCAGACAGGCTGTGTGCTTTGCCCACCAGCCTGCACTGTTTGCATTAGAGGCTATAAACAGGGGCTCCTTGGTTTTACTACTGCTCTTCCCAGGAAATTGAGGCAGAAAGGTGGTCGGCAATCCAAGTGGATGCAGAGGACAGGTAGGAAAGCAGTGGTGCTGGGCAGTACTGGTAGAAGTGGGGGAAGAGGCAGCTAGAGCAACCCTTGTCACAGGGGTTAGTGGATCCACCTCAAGGTTAAAGGCAAGGCAGATGTTTAGCGTTGCTCTGAGTATCCTGAGAAGCCCGTTGCTGATGGCAGGAGGAGCTCCTTTCCAGGGTGGCCTAGGCAGAGCAGTATGGCACGCTCATGTTAGCAAAGGGAGCCTTTCTCCTGACATGTCCAGGCATGATGGTAAATCTTTCAGCTGTTTGTACTCACGTTTGGGCTCTGTATCAGGGATGACCTAATAAAGATCTCTGTCGGAGCCGCTAAGCTGCTGGAGTTTTAGCCCCACGGGGTAAGGCTGCAAAGCAAGGCTGCCTCCCGCAGCTGCGCCCGTCCGTGGGCAGAGCACAGGGACCCTGAGGTGACTGCTGCCCACTGGGGCAAGGGTGTATGTGGCAGAGGGGTAGAAGGAACCAGCTCCCCTCAAATCCAGAAACGGTCTGCAACTCTGTTTATTAACAGACAGCAGGGCATTTTCATCTGCCTTTAGGCTGGTGAGCTCTCTTCTGCTGCCAGTTGCCCGGTGCCTGTTGAAGATCATTACCATGCCCGCTTCCAGTGCACAGCAGGGCAATACCAGACCTCTGAGCAGAGCTCTCCTTGCTGGTACCTGCTCAGCAGACAACTCCTACATCAGACCCCACGTTGCCCTGTCCTCCCCCTGCGACGTCCTAGCTGGGCTGCTTGGGTAGGCAGCTGCGGGGAGGGCGGTGCGGTCCCTGTCTCCGTTAATCCCGGGAGCCGCGGGACTGCCGGGTGAGCAGGGGCCGGGGCAAAGGGGCCGGCGGACCCGCAGGGCCTGCGGCGATGTCTCCCTCTGCTTCCCCAGGAGATGGGGCAGGAGAGCAGGCGCGGCTCCGAGCTGGCGGCCGGGCCCCGGCGGGGAGCGGCGGGAGCTGCCCGCGCCGGGCAGGCAGGGGCCGGGCAGGGCTGCGGCAGCCGTGCGGGCACCGGGACCGCCCTGGCGCCATCCCACCCCGCTCGGCTCTTGCCCCACGGAAGGGCTCGGCGACGAGCATCCCCCCCGCCCGCCGCCCCGCTCTCCTCTCCCCCGCCCCGCCGCTCGCCGTGCGCTTGGCAGCCCCGACGCCCGCCGCAGCCAGTTTTCCAGCCCTGCGCTTCTTCTGCAGTGACAGCCAGTGGCTGCGGGGGCCTGTTTACTGTCCGGTTAATAAGTGAGCTGGAGCGGGGGGAAACTTCTCCGACGGCGGAGAGCGGGCTCTCCGGCGGCCGCGGCGGGCGGGCGGGTGGGGGGAGCATTCCTGCGCCGCGGGGCCCCGGCGCGTCCCGCTCCCGCCGCCCCCCGCCCGCAGGTGCAGGGGGCTGGCACTCGGAAACTGGAAAGAGCTGGCTGGAGTTTGCACTTTAAGCTCCCGGCAGGGAGGGAGCCGGGGGCTCGGAGCTGGTCTGGGCGCCCAGCGGCGCGGGAGGATGGCTCGGTGGCTGCGGCCCCTCGTGGGAGCCCTGCTCCTGCTCGAGGTAGCGGCCGCCCTCAGCTTTCTCCACCATCGCTACGAGGAGATGGTGCAGGCCCTGTTCCGCGTGCAGAGCCAGTGCCCCTACGTCACCCGCATCTACAGCATCGGCCGCAGTGTCGAGGGCCGACACCTCTACGTGCTGGAGTTCAGTGACTACCCGGGCATCCACGAGCCCCGTAAGTACGGGGGGACGGGGACGGCGGTTCGGCGGGGATGGGCTTCGTCACCACGCTCCCTGCCACGCGGCACCGTCAGGGCACGGGGTGGGGGGTATCTCCCTTTCCAGGCAGGAGTCCCAGGAGCGTCAGGCAGGTGCCGGGGTGTCAGGCAGGGACCCCACAGCCAGCCCAGGGCCGCGCACACAAAACCCGCACGCACACGCCGTGCTTGCGTGAGCTGCAGCGTGGCCCAGGTGCGTACTTTGGACGGAGCTCTGATTTTTCAGCGCAGGCTAACGCGAGAACCCGGGCAAATCCATCCCAGCACCCCACCTGCCCTGCCACCCTCTCCCTTCCAAAACAGTGTTGTGCAGGCAGGGAAAGGGAGCACCCACCCTCCACCTTTTGCTGCTGGATAGTGGCAGAAGGGAAGGGTTCAGCCCTTCCTCCTCCAGACCCCAAAGCAAGGGGGCCAGCGAGCGAGAGACCCTGGCAGAGCAGGCGCTGGGCTCCCGCAGCCCTGCCGGCCCCGTGGGCTGTGCAGCCCCTGAGACAGGCAGGTCTCGGGATCTCTACCTGCTGCCACGTGGCCTGCGGAGCCTTGGCAGCAATGGCCCCTTGAGCTGCTGCCTGTGCGGCATGGAGACGCTGCAGAGCCAGACCTTGCTGGCAGCCAGGTGCCCCTGGGGTGCTGAGGAGACCAGACGGCTCTCCAGGCTGGGGGCATGCACACAGGGCTCCCTCGCTTCCCCATCTTGTGCCCCTGGGCTGCAGATGCAGACAGGGCGCTGCCTACTTTTTGCAGGATCTTTTGCCTTTTCAAATCCTGGCTGGTGTGGTTAAACGCAGGGCCTGACAAGTCCAGGCAGCCTTGTCACATGGAAAACTGCCAGGAGCGCTGGAGGGGTGAGAGGGACCTATACCAGCACCCCCCACAGCAGAGCAGCCCCCCCAAATCCGATGGCACCCCACGCCTGGTGGTGGCTCACCCAAGGACACACTGCACCAGGGGCAGAGCTGCCGAGGGGCACACTGCTTCTCTCCTGCAGCCCAGAGCATCACATTCAGGGGTGCCGGGAAGTGGGGTGGGAGGCTTCCCACTCTGACCACCTCCATGCCAGCCCCGTTCAGTAGAGGGAAACCTGCACAGCGCTGAGGACACCTCGGGCACCTCCACAGCACATTGGGGGCTGATTCAAAGCAAGGAGCAAGCAAAGGGCACTGGCAATGTGCCACTGGGTTTTAGACTTGCAGAACCACCGGAGAGCAGCTGGAAGGGCTGTAGGAGGTGATCAAGATCTCCCTGCCCCAAGCAGGCAGCGTGGACCTATGGCCCTGCTTGTAGTGTGGGCAGCCCTCAAGCTGGCACTTTCAGCTTGTAGCATGAGGACTTTGGGAATCTGTGGACTCCCTTGAAGGCCACAGAAAGTAAGTCTGAAAAGCAAGCCTAGAGTTAGTGGGCTTACGTGCAGTAATTAGGGCTTGTGTGTCCACATGGATCATGTTTAGGGATCTGCGTATTGAAAAAGGCTGACAAGTCCTGCTACAGACTCGAACAAAGCAGAGAAGGAGAATCCCTGCTCAGACCTTATTTTTTTAAATAAAGGGTGCACATATCTCCAGGACATGTTTATAGTTTTTATAACTGGAATACCTAATTAAATGAGTTCTCATGTCTCCTGAAATCTAACCAGGTCAAAACATGTTGCCCACCCATGGCGTCCTGCGATCGCCAGCCTGATCGCTGAGGCACAGTGATCAAAAGATATGGAAAGCAAAATCTTGTGTCAAAATTAGAATTTTTTTTAGAATCTGTCTTCAGCGTATCCAGATGCAGTGTCTCCTCCCCACACAGCAAAGGCGTGGGCAATTTTGGAAGCAGCAGATGTCTGATGCATGGGGCTGCGGTGCCTTTTGCCCCGGGGATCCTCATGACACCGTGCGTGGCAGCAAGGCTGCGTGCTGCCACTGTGAGTCTGGTTGCTGCTGGTGGCTGGAAAACTCATGGTGCAAGGGGAGCTCTGGCAACCTGACATTTGTAATGACGCCCTGTTTTGTGCTGACCCTTTCGTGTGAAAGTTGGGCTCCCCTTTTAACTGGATTCCCCTGGTGTCTCTCTCATCCTACCAGTGCTGACTCCAGCCTGTAATGGGACATTTATTCTCTCACAAGTAACTGCTTTAAAAGCCCCGCTAGGAAAGCGTAACCTGTCCCTCACGTGTGCTGCCTCTCCTTCAGCAAAGCAGCGAGTCCTGCTCCGGGCACTGTCTGCCTGGAGTCTCTAAATCTATATTTTGAGACCTCATTTTAGAAAAGTCAGTGACAAGAGACTTTTTTGCTTATACTGGAGGCGCCTGATAGTTTGATCCGTATTCAATTCAGACGCTGAGGGTCTCCAGGCTGACAAGGAGCAGCCAGAGGCGACCGTGCCCTTTCAGTGAAAGAGCATGGCTCGCCCCAAGCCAGGGGTTGATTTTGTCCTGCAGAGTAATGAAAAGCTCCTTAAAGCATGCAGAGCCAGGAATGTGCCATGCTGGTGAGAGGCACTGAGAGCAAACCATGAAGGGCAGAGGTGGAGGAAATGGCTTGTCCCCTCCACTGCCACCCACCGCAGAGCCGGGAGGCCCTGGCACCCTGGGGCTCAGGGCAGCAGCAATCCTGCCAGTGCTCCCCGGTCCCTCCGTGCTGCCTCTCCCCAGCCCAAGACCAAAGCACCCGCAAATACATCCTCTTGTGCAGTCCGAAAGCGAGCAGCAACCCGGTGGAGAGCCTGGGCTGCTCCCAGGGATGCTGTGGCAAAATGGAGGGGAGCCCATATGAGAACCGTGCCACTCTCCTTCACTGAGGTTTGCATTTTCCAAGGGAAAGGGCCATTTCACACCATTTATTGGGAGTCCCTTGGGCTTGCCCAGTTTCCCTGCAGTAGGAATTGGCTCTTCCCCCTCCGTCCCAGCCCCGGCTGATGGTGTCACCTCTTTCTCTAGTGGAGCCGGAGTTCAAGTATGTGGGGAACATGCATGGGAACGAGGTGCTGGGCCGTGAGCTGCTGCTGCAGCTCTCCGAGTTCCTGTGCGAGGAGTACCGCCGGGGCAACGAGCGGATCACCCGCCTCATCCACGACACGCGCATCCACATCATGCCCTCCATGAACCCCGACGGGTACGAAGTGGCTGCCAAGCAGGTACCAGGCAGCGATCACCTCCTCCAGCTGGGTAGGGGCAGAAAGCCCTTCAAATCCCTGCGAGATCCCCTTCACCGAGCCTATGGGGAGGGGGCATCTTTCCTCTCCATGCCCTTCCAGATTTGTCGCCCTCAACTGGTGTTGCTGCTCCTCACCTCCTGTGCCAAGGGCTCACGCTGTGTGGCCCTGGCAGGTGATGGAGGAGGCTTCCTACGCCTGCCTTACCTTCCCCAGAAGTTATTCGTCACAGGAGGGTCACTGCAAATCCCCTGCCCCAGGCTGGGGAAGTGGCAGGTGAATGCTACTGTCATGAGCAGACAGGGACATGAGGGATGGGCGGGGGGAAGCCCTCTAGTCCCCCCCCAAAACCTCACCTATTCTGTTGTACCGCTAGACCTCGGGGAGTTATCTTATTCATGGCTCTTTCAATTGAGACAAATTGTTTATTTGACTTGTGCCTTTCTCTGTGACCCTGGAAAATGAAGATATTGTTATTGACTTTCCCTGTCAGTACCAATACTCTTTATTCTCCTGCCAGCAATAACACACATATTGCGACTCAAAGGCACCGAAGCGCCGTTACGACGGCCGGTCCCTGCTGCTCTGACACCCAGCCTGCCTGCGCCCACCCTGTACTCACCCCCGTGATGCACCTTTGCCCCGCAGGGCCCAGACAGCAACGGGTACTTGACAGGGAGGAACAACGCCAATGGAGTGGACTTAAACCGCAACTTCCCTGACCTCAACACGTTCATGTACTACAGCGGGGAAATCAGCGGGCCGAATCACCACATCCCACTGCCCGACAACTGGAAAAGCCAGGTACCAGTCTGGGATGCTGCGAGGGCTACAGCATCCTCTTAGAGTGGCTCAGCACCCAAGCAAATATACTGTCCTTTGGCTTGCACGGTGCTTGTCTCCTTCCCCGAGCCTCCTGCATGCAGAGGAACGATGTAATCCTGCCCTGTATCACTGCTTGCACCTCTGCCAGGAGGAGAGGCTGGCATCATGGCCAGCTTGGGGAGGAGGTTGCAATGCACAGGGCAGAGGAGGTGGCACGTGCTGGCTAACGCGTGGGCCTCGGGTTTCGAGACCGTGCTGGGAGAGCTGTAGCAGGCTATGCACCGGAGGAGCCAGCTCTGCGCACCGTCTCTGGCTGGTGGAGAACGGAGGAAGCTGCAAGGGCTGAAGCAGGCAAATTGCGGGGCAGGGTCTGACGTGACTGATCACGCCACAGCCTGGCATGGAGCAGCAGCTGGCCCGGAGGTAGCTGAGCTCTTCTCCCTGTCCCCGGCCCTCTTCTCCTCACAGGTGGAGCCGGAGACGTTGGCTGTGATCCAGTGGATCAGCAGCTACAACTTTGTGCTCTCAGCCAACCTGCACGGTGGAGCGGTGGTGGCAAATTACCCCTATGACAAGTCTCAGGACCAGCGGTTCAGGAACCACCGGCGTACGGTCAACACGCCTACCCCTGACGACAAGTTGTTTCAGAAGGTGAGCACGGCCCAGGCGGGCGAGGGCATTCCCGCAGCCCTGCCAGGGCGCAGCGTGCGAGAGCTGGCTGGAAGTCTCTGGGTCACTGCCTCGCCTCGTGCAGGAGCCGAGCCAAGAAACGTGTTGGAAATAACCATTAGCAGACTATGGCATTTCTGCCAGCCACCAGCTCGTGAGCCAGGTCAGAGCAGTCCCACCGTGAGCCGGTCCCACCACACGGACAGGCCAGTCTTAACCCTCGGGAGCCCCTTCCTCGTCTGTGCTGTGCTTAGGTTCCCCATAACCCCAGTATCACCAAAGCCCCCAGCTTTGCTTCACCATCGTAGCATGTATATGGGTTTTTTCCTAGAGAGGTGGCAGGGTCTGGCTGGGGGTCTGCTGAGAGCAGGATAAGGGAGGCGGGTGCGCAGCAGGGGCTTGCGGATGGCAAAAAAATAAGGAATACAACGAAAAGAGCACCAGGAGCATAGGCAGACATCAGGGAATGTATCAGTATGTGCTGCTGATCCTGCTAGCGCTAGCTGAAGCCTGTGGTTTTTCTCCATTGTTAAAATGTCCCAGAAAACAGTGCCTTCAGTCACTGCTTCCATTAGGAAATATCCAGCACAAGAAAAAGCAAGTCTGCGTTAGAACAGTTAATGAGAAAAATAAGTCTGAGCTGGAGTTCAGCCTCCTCTGGAAGCAGAGGCTGTACAGGGGCTTGCCAGGACCTGCTGGGATCAGGGCTGCACTCGGACCCAGTAGAGAGGCTGCAGTCTGGGGCGTAGGCTAATGATACCCACATAGCCTCAGAAGTCAGAAATGTAGTGAAGTAACTGTTTTCCTGCTGACAGAATGAGATTACACCAGCATCTGAACTATAATACAAGGGTATAGAGTTTGCATTAGAAAATGCAAACAACAGTCTCTCTTAAACTGTGTCTTACACAAAGGACAGGCTTTGGATGCAGTGTCCCAATTTCAGCCCTGCCTTCATGTCTAAAAATAAGCAGAAATCTTAATAAGGGCAATACACAAGCAGTTGCCAGAACCAGAAGTTGCCCAAACTCTTTCCTAATACAAATTCCCCTGATATATATGGTATTTGTGTCAGGACTGATACTGGGTAGTTTTCCTCACATATCTTCTCCCCCTGTTAGTGCTATTTGCTGTGTATGGGCCAGCACCAATGGAGCTGGGTGCCCCTGCATGGGCCCAGTGCCCTCCTCTCCCCCTTGTCTCAACAGGAGCAGGGCAGGACCCGCCTGTGGCATCAGCAAGCCTCCAGCTTGCCAGATTTTTGCTCGTCCTCCTCCGCCTTCATCTGCCTACGTTTCGTAGAGGACCTGGCTACCTCGTGTTGTATTCCACGGCAGTAAAATGCAGGAGCTGTCTCCTGTCTGACTTCCCTCCCACGCTCCCCAGTGAAGCCTGTGCAGGAGGGGGGATGTTTCGCCCAGAGCCAGGCAGGGTCCCCAGCCACACGGTGCTGGAGCAGTGACTGATGGCTGCTCTCTTTCTAGCTGGCCAAGACTTACTCGTACGCCCACGGCTGGATGCACCGTGGCTGGAACTGTGGAGACTACTTTGCTGATGGCATCACAAATGGGGCATCCTGGTACTCGCTCAGCAAAGGTAGGGGCTGGGCAGGTGAGCACCATCCGCAGCAAGGTGTTGAGCTGAAGAGGGGTGAAGGGCTAGATGAGAAACCTCAGGACAAGATGGGTTGGGGAGGGGCTGTGGCAATAGCACTGTGCCTGTTATAGACATTGTTCTGGTGTCTGCATTTCAGGCCGGGAAATGGCTTGGGAAGACTGGAAGTGGCTTGGGAAAGGGCCACAGAGGTAGCTGAGGTCTGCAGAGACCTGCTGTGTGCTGCTGGACGAAGGAAGTGTTAATCTGTTAGTGTATTTGAAAATGCTACAGTGTAACTCCATCGATGAAGACCCAAAACTGTGACCAAAGGGAAGACATTTCTCATAGGTGCTGGCTCCTGAAAAATCTGATGAAGAAACTGAAAATCAGCAAATTAGGCTAGAAAAAAAGATTGGAGAGCAACTGGAAAGGGACATACAGCCCCTGCGGTACCAAGCCTTCCTGAGCTTCTGAAGGCGGAGTGGTGAATGATCCGGCTGAAGGAGGGAGTTGGGCAGCCCCAGGGGAGGGGGCTGCACAGGGGGAGAAGGCTCTGGTCATGCTGTATGGAGGGAGGAGGCTGCACCTGCAGAGCAAAGTCGGAGAGCAAGACAGTTCTGGTAGAAGATAGACACGGGCCAGGGTGCCTGGGACACAGGAGTGGGGAGGGAGGGGGCCTTGCATTCCCCTGGCCACAGGCTCTTCTTCTCTTCCAGGCATGCAGGACTTCAATTACCTCTACACCAACTGCTTTGAAATCACCCTGGAGCTGAGCTGCAATAAGTTCCCCCCCGAGGAGGACCTGGAGCGGCAGTGGATGGCCAACCGGGAGGCCCTCGTTGCTTTCATTGAAGAGGTAAGGGGGCATTCCTGGGACCTACACCCTTCTGCTGCAGAACCCCATGGGCCCTGGTGGTAGGGGACCAGTAGGCACTAGGGGTGGAAGGTAGGTGGTCATGGAGCTCGCTGGGTGCTCTAATTGGTGGCCTTTGGGGAGGCTGTTGTGTCCTAGACTGGCTCTGCTGGGGAGAACCAGGAGAGCCAAGGATATGGGGAAAGGTGGGGTTGTCCCCAGAGCTCTGCCCTCCTCCAGTTCTTGGCAATACCCTCTTGAGCAAAGGAAGGTCCTTGACCCAGCAGTCTGTCTCCCTCCCTGCAGGTTCACCAGGGTATCAAAGGGATGGTGTCAGACGAGAACAACAACGGCATTGCAGGAGCAGTGATTTCTGTCCAGGGAATCAGCCATGACATCACCTCTGGTGGGTTGTCGGTCCCCTTGCATGCTGTCCCTTTTGGATACAGCCTCTCGGAGGCTATCTGGGTATGTGGGAGGAGGTTAGCAGGCCAGTTTATGTGTGGCCAGCATGGTTTACTTCCCAAAAACACTAGCTATGAGAAATGTGCCTGTGCATCCTGGACCAGAGAGGGCTTAGGAAAGCTTAGGAAAGAAAGAGGTGAGAACTGGAATGCAAACCTTATTGTAAAGGACTTCAGAAAGTCAATTCCTATTTTATCTGAGAGAAAGGAGAAAATACATTTGCATATAACCAAAGAGAAGACTGAGGGAATAATCTACTCAAGCATCTAAGTATCTACACAGAGCTGAAATAGCTGATAGCAGAGGACACGATGGCAGAACAAGATGAAGGACTGAAAGTTCAAGCCAGACCAATTTAGACTGAGAATGAAGTGCTACTTCAGTTTATCCAAGTTGTGATGGTTTCTCCTTTGCTGGCCGATTTTAACCTCCTTTTCATAAACACCCTTCTCCAACCAGACCAGACATTACAGACTGGCTGCAGAAAATAGCTGATATTCCAACTCTTCAGACTATGAAACCGTCAGAAGTCAGACTATGAAATCATCAAAACTCCTTCTGGCCATAGGTCTGTGACCCAGTAACACTCTAATATTTGGCACTTATTATGCCAACCTGCGTAGGAAAGGGGAATGTGCAAGAGATCACAGAATCAGAGGCACTGGCTGCAAAGGGCCCTCTGGAGTCTCCTGTCCAACCTCCTGCTTGGAGCAGGATTGTCCCCAATGTTAGCTCTGATCGGCCACTGCTCCCTCCAGCCAAATCTCACTGAACCCCAAGGATGGAGATTTCACAGCCTCTCTGCTGTCCTGTGCCAGGGCTGCACCACCTCTGAGGCGAAGCTGTGCTCCCTGATCCACCCTGAAGCTCCCAAGCTGCCATCTGTGGCCGCTGCCCCTCCTTGTATTGCCTGGCACAGCTGAGAGGAGTTTGGCTCCACCACCTTTGTAGCTGCCCCGCAAGTAGCTGCCGGGTGTGAGCAGATCCCACTCCGCCGCCGCCTCCAGCCAGGCTGAGCCTGCCCAGCTCTCCTTGTGGGGCCTGAGCTCTCCCTGTGGGTCAGGAGCTCTGGTTCTTCCACATCTCTCTTGGCCTGGGGGCACCAGAACTGGACATGGTATCCAAGTGCAGCCTCCCTGGGACTGAACAGAGGGAGAAAATTATTCCCTTTGACCTGCCGGCCACCCTCCCTGTTTTCCCTTGGAAGCCTCTGAGTCGTGTGTATCACTTGTACCAATTAGCCCCTCCTAAGCCAAAATAACATGGGCTGCCTGTAATGGTGACTCAAATTTGCAATACCCATCCAGTTCCATAGATGGGAATATACTCAAATTGTCAAAGTAATCCATAATGTGCTGCTGCCTCACTGTTGGCCGTCCCCTGTCCCTAACCACACCGGTACACAGTCCGTCAAAGTGCTCCTGGGGCTTCCTTGTGCAGGGAGAATCGGGGAGCAGCTGAGCTGATGAGCAATTAAAACTCTGCTGATAATCCAAACATGACAAAATTGTATATGACAGGAATTAGAGATTGTGTTACGCATAAGGAGTCAGACTGGAGCTGTGATTGCCCTTAGGTCTGCTGTCATCTGACTGGCGAGCGCTCAGATTTGCAGCCTCCCTGCACAGGCACAGCCAGCGCTGCTGTACCGTCCCCTTTCGTTTGGTGTTTACTTGCAGACTGACCTCTACTCTGTGGCCCTAATGAGACATCACTTGCAGTCTACCAATGTGAATCCAGCCTTGCGGTAGCCAGCAGATTTGGAAGGAAGGCCAAAAATTGCCTGGGTTTTGAAGGCTACACATCCTCGAGGAAGTACGCTCGGCAAGACCTACTGGAATATCTTTTGCTCTGCTCCCTGTGCATCCTGAGTGCTTTCTCTTCCCACCTTGTGTTCCAGGTGATATGGGGGATTATTTCCGGCTGCTGCTGCCTGGCACTTACACTGTCACAGCCTCTGCAGAGGGATACCAGCCCCAGACGGTGACAACAACAGTGAGCCCAGCTGCACCTTCATTGGTGAGTCAGGCTGCATAGTCATGAGGGTGTCTCAAAATGTCTTCACCTCAGGGAGAAAGAAATGCAGCGGGGGATGTCTAGCAAGCAGCAGAGAGAGGAGATGGGATGTAGAGCATTGCCAGTGGCTACAGGTTGTCTGCTTTGGCAGACACAGAGCTCACAGAGAGGGACAGGGTGAAGGCAATGCCATGTGCCTCTCGATTCCTTACTGAGGGCTCGCAGCTGCACTGGGCTGCCATGCCAGCTCCTGCATCCTTCTGCCTCTTAGCCGTGGGGAGAGGCCCTGGCTGGCTGGTGCTGCTGCTCTTTAGCTCTCCCTCCATCCTCCCCACTCTCCAGGACGTGATGATGTGGAGACAGCATCTGTTCCCTGAGGCTCCGTTCTCCCCCTGGCTCTGTGGGTTTCAGTGTTCTGCTATCATCTGCATCCTGCCTGGGACCAAACATGTTGTCAGACTCATAGCAAGAGGCTGAAGTCTGCCTTTCTTTCTGCTGAGAGCACCCGAGACAGATGGGAACTGGGTGCCGACAAAGAACAGCCAAGCACCTGTGGGAGATGAAGTGCTCTTGACACCAGTGTGGCCCCTACAGTGCCTTTTTGAGGGCAGGCTGGACAACTAGAAACTGGTTATAAAAACATTGGGTGGCAATTCCTGCCCCTGGTGTTGCCTTGTGAACATGGTGGGACCGCAGATGCAGCTTCCTCTAAGGACCGGCAAGAACCCCCCGGCTGCGGCATCCTGGCACATCATTTGCTTCCCTGCATGTACACTGGTCAGGCTCTGCCGTAAATACACTGTGGTGGTTCTCCCACCCTCCGTCGCTTCATCTCACCCTACCCAGCCTCTGAAGTTCTTCCAGAGCTGCCCTTTTCTCAGGATTAGAAACCTTCTAATTTTCGTCCTAAATTTATTTATGGTCAGTTTATCCCTATTTGTTCTTATGCCAACATTGTGCTTTAAATAGCTCCTCTTTTTCCATGGTATTTATTCCCTGATGTATTTATAGAGAGTTGTCAAGCCCAGTCCTAGCCTTTGTTTTGCTAGGTTAAGCACCCAGCTCTTTGGCTTTCCTTTTTAAAACAGATTTTCCTTTTACCACGTTACTGTAGAAGATGGATTTGTTCCCTGATGGTCTGATTTTTGCAGATCTCCCCTCACAGCAGCCCTCCTGTCCCCATTTCCTTCTGCCTCTGCAGCACCTCCCGTACCCGCTGTTCACCCCATCCCTCCCCCAGGAAGCCCACACAGCCCCATTCCAGTTTCACCTTTCCGTATGGCCTCGCCATTCCCCGTTTATCTGATGCTGTGTCCTGCATGCTTCTTGTCCCCTTCTCCCTCTTGTACCTGCTTGCATGGCTGTAGTGGACGGAGGTTTCTTTTCTGGATTTT
Source organism: Calonectris borealis (assembly GCF_964195595.1). Lineage (NCBI taxonomy): Eukaryota > Metazoa > Chordata > Aves > Procellariiformes > Procellariidae > Calonectris > Calonectris borealis. The sequence goes on from NC_134318.1 coordinate 27,914,259, forward strand.
TTTTTGCCTGGATCTACTGGAAGCACTGTTTGCTGAAAGACTGATTAAGCAAGATTTAGCTAATGAGATGCAATTGAAACAGGACTGTCTTCCTAAACCCTCCTGTGTATTAAATATTCACAGAGATGCAAAGCAACGCTATTTCTCTACTCTCTGGTGAGAAAAAATGAAGAGCGAGCATAGCTCAGTCCCTTGCCTTTCACAGCTCACCTTCCAAACCATCCTAGGACATTGCATTGCCACAGGAGCAACTCTCTGCATAAGAAATGTCGCTGATTGTTGATACAACATTTTCCACAGGAAAAAAAACTGTTTCCAGCTGATTTAAGAACTGAGTTCCCAATGTATCGTAACACTGGCTGAGGCCCCTTATTGCTTGTCTTGGCCCCAGAGTCAGCTTCGAAGGCTAGCGGCAGAGGCAGGTCCTGCAGACCCCTGAGCCAGCAGAGCACACACGCGGTGTTACACGGCTATTTTTGTTCTTTCTCCAGGTGCATTTCCAGCTCAAACAAGATGTGGTGAGGAAGCCCCCAGAGCGTAAAGCCTCAGGCACACGCACGAACAACAAAGCCCTTCAGAAGAAGGTAGTGCCAAGAGCCACGCGCCGGGGGGCCCAAAGATGAGGACAGCTCACTTGGCTGAGAGCTGGGGGAAGCCGTTTATACAAGGCCTGGCTGATGACTCCAGCCAGTGAACTTTCCAACAGTCCAGCATGAAAGTAGCCCAAATCATTAGGTTATTAAACAAGGAAGTATTTAATCCCTGAGCAAATCGTGAAGTCATTCACAACAAAATGTGCCTGGGCTGCAGTTCCCCGGGCAGTGTGTCTGTAGCTGCTGAGCTCTTCTCCTGCACTCCCTCCATCTTGGAGAGCTCTGCTCCCTTTACTCCTGGACTCAGTTCCTACAGCCCACATGAGATGCCCAGACACTAGTGCATACCAGGGAGAATGAATCCGGTCCCTCGTCTTTGACTGCTGCACTCACAAGCTGGGCACGTTGAATCCTGGCACTAGTCCTCCGGGAGTGCCATGCTTCTCCCTCAGGTAAGGATGGTTGCTGCCTGTAGACCCTGACGTTAGGGGGAGGTTGGTTTTAGAGCAGTCAGTGATGAGACCAGCTCTGAACACAGTTTGTCCCACGCATAGCACAGCTATCACTGGTTGGCAACACTAAAGTAGGAATGCAACATTGGGAGGTGGTGGTGCAAGGTCATCTCCTGGCTGATGTCACATTTATCTTGATGTGCAGATGGGACTTTCTGGTAGCTGGATTGGATTATTTGTAGTCAGACAGGCTGAAATGATACACGCTGGCAAAAGCCAAGGATTATCCCATCTCCTTATGTCTTCAGACCCAAACCAGATGGCTCACTGAAGAGTCTGCTCTAGCCAACACAAACTATTAGTCTGAGCACAGGAGCAACTAGGTGAGGTCTGACAACTGGTGATGAGTAGGAGTCCAAGACAGGTGATTTGATGTTCCTTTGAGACAAATACCCTGAACCACGGTCCTGTCAATGTGCAACAGGGAAGTGTGGATGCTTGATGCCAGCAGCGTGCTGTGCAGGTACAGCATAAGCCACGTGAGTTGTAATTGGGTTAGGGAAGACATGATCCATAGTTCAGTGAGGTGGGGTACGACAGGCTGGGCCTCGAAATGCTGCTTAGGCTGTGTGGGCAGGTTTGGAGTGGAAGTAGAAACAAAACTGGTTATTTCCATGGTAAAAATATCTTAAGCAGGCAAAACCTTTCTAGCATTCTTCATAGAAAATAAATAACTCCAGAGGGATAAACAGCCCCACCCATGTGCCCCAGCGATTTCTTTTTTCTCGGCTGGTTATTCCAATCTTTCCCATACAGTCCACTGTTGCACTGGCTCTCTCCATGTCTCAAGCCCGTCCAAAAAGTGTTCCCCAGACATTCCCTTGCTCCTCCTCTTTTGCAAACATCTCTTGTGAGCAACTTCTACCACCCTACCGCATAGGCAATATTCTGCACTTCATCCCTTACCGTCACCTCCTCCTCTGTCTCTGCTACAAGATGCTAGTGGCATTTGCAGCCCTAGCAGCACACACACACTCTTGTAGCTCTGCCTGCTAACAGAAGCTGTTTCTCTGTCATGCCTGTTCTTGGAAAGGCAGAGCAAACTGTCCCTCGCAGGGTATTTATACAGGCTATTGCAAAAAAGTGCCAGGAATGGTAGCACACTTAAGCATGGCTGTGAGTGATTTCAGTCTGCAGGGGCCAGTGTGGGCTGGAGACACTGGCCAGTTCCACATTCACAACTAAAGCTAAATTCAGATTCTCTAATTTTTTATCTTTTGAAGGCAGATGGAAGTGAAAAAGGACAGTGAGGCTGAAATGTTCAAACTCTTGTGTGGTTTAACACCTCTTCCCCTGGCCAAGCCCAGCAGCATCACTCCAGATGCTGGACCCTCCTGTTTGAAGCCATGTGTCAGTGCACATTCACCCAAAAGATTTCCTGGTGGACGTGCAGGGAGGATGAGGGAGGCCACCCTGTGCCCCGCAGCCTGGCCCCATGCAGCATGCAGGAGGGTCTGCTGTCACCATGGGTCCAACCCATGTGCGGGAAGATATCGCTGCCCTCAACCACGACACTAGCTCAGCTGGCTGAGCTAACCGCTCACCTCTGAGGATGTATGAAGCTGAGAGCAAGGAAAGGGCTCCCAGGGAGCAGCCTTCAGTGGGCTGATTCAGCTGGGCGGTCCCTGGACAGTGTGATGCTCAGCCTGCACCCGCATCCCAGCAGTGTCACAGGTCGCCTTGCTGAGCCTGCTGGCTGCAGGGTGCTCTCATGTTGCCCTCTTGTGGTCCTAGAAAATGAAGGACCATCTCAACTCCCCTTACTTTCCAGGACAGAGTGAGAGGAGTGGGATTTCTTCTCTAGAACAGGACAGCCAGCCCAGGAGGCCACGTCACTCACCCTCGCAGGGTGCTGTGGTGTTGGCAGTGCAGAGTCTCAGTCGCAAGCTTTTTCCCCTACAAGAGGATTCCCAGGAGATACAACCTTCTGGAGGACTCTCTCTCTCTGGGCTAGGATTTGTCCAGCTCATTCTCCTCCCAGCTCTGAATATTTTTGTGTTGAACAGTTTGGTAAAGCTCCACTTGGCCATGGCCGAGCTCTCCACGTGAAAACATGGTTACAAAAAGTTTCCGAGGCAGCACTCTCTTAAGCACGCCTCTCAAAGGCTTGCCATGAACTTAGCCCCCAGTGTTGCAAGAAGCGTGGGCTAAAAACGGCGCTAAACCTTTGGACATAACATCTGCAGCGCAGTGGTTTCACGTTCTTTTGAGGCTCCAGTCAAGGCAAAAGCAGTTGACAAGATTGTGTCAGAAGACACAGTGAACAGTCAGTCCTCCCCATCCTGTCTGAGCCACTCATGATTTTGTAGACCTCTTCCTCCACCCTATGTCCTTCTTCCAACCCTACACGGTTATTCACTGTACAGTCTGTTCCCATACCTCTGAGCATCCTTACTGCCTGCCTCCGAACCTTCTTCCATTCTCTTTTACCCTTTCTGAGATGATGGGACCAGAACTGTATGCAGACACTGGAGAAACACGTAAACAAAGTAAGCCAGGCCCAGAAGAATGAACCAAAACACTTACAAGCAGGACTCTGAGGATCTTGGGATGAGCAGGAACCCCAGTGGGGAGGGCGGATGGGACTCTGCGCATGCGATGCATGCTGGTTTCTGTGGCTGGCATAAAGGAGGCAGAAAAAGGGAAAATACAAATAGCTGAACTCAAAGAAGAGTGAGGCAGCTTTGCTGGGGATATCAGCAGAGGTGGGTTGGTCATGGCAGTGACCTGAAAGGTTGCAGGAGGGATCAGAATGATGAAAAAAGTTCAAAACCTGTCTCGGCAGGCAAGAACAGCAGAACCTTTGGGCTCAGAGGACAAAATCTAAAACCCTGTGGCAGGAGCTGGCATCCCTTCTTTAGCTCCAGCAAACCGTATACAAGCAACCGTACCTGCGGGGAAGAGAGCACCCAGCTCCCTGTGCAGCTTCGGGCCCTCTGCCAACGGCACCGCGCCATGCCAGCAGTGTGGGTCCCTGCCTCGGGAGTCAGCGCCCAGCCTGTGCACACACTAACATGACTCTGACAGCGGTGCGTGCGACGCGCTCTGCACACCCCGCTCCTGGCTGGTGGCAAGCCAAGCTGGGATCTGGGCGGTTGCTATGGAGAAGTGTAGCTAAATGCACAAACCAGTGCCAAACGGCGGTAACTGCTCTGCGGGCTGAGAGACTCGGGGCTTTACAGCATGTTGCTGAGGGATGGTATCCCTTGGGGCGTGGAGGCTTTTTTTGGCCTGCCAGGAAAACCAGTGCAGGACCTACTGTACTTGGTGTGTCTGACCCGTGCATGATGCCCTCCCTGTCACATGGGGTTTTTTTTAATTTGTTTTTCTCCATCTTGCTCTGGCGTGATCTTGTGGTGAATCTAAGCAGCCAAAGCCAGCTCCTAGCAGCAAAACTGAGACTGCACCAGATGGACAGCGTAGACCCGCTTGTCACCTGCTGCCAAAGCTGAAGCCCACAAGGCAGCGAGAGACTCCCAAGAGAAGGCAACAGCGGGGAAGGGGAGCCCCGGCGCTGCTCGTGTCTGCGAGGCGGCTGCGCTTTGTAGGGAAGAAGTCGAAGAGGGTTTGGACGGGCAGCTGCCTGTCTCGCTCCCCGCCGGGCTGCGGGGTGCTCTCTCAGCGCCCTAGCAGGGGGGCATGGCACGCAGGTGCTGTGCCCCAGCCTGGCGGCTACAGGGGTGGCTGCGCCCCACGGCCCCACGCCTGTCACCCCACGCTGGGCAGCGTGTCCCACGTCGGGATGTCCCCGTGTGCCGCCGGGGGGGGTGTCTCGAAGGCTGGGGCCGAGCGGTGCTGCCAAAGGGGATGTCCCCATGTCACCCGGGGGTCCCGAGGTCCCCAGGCTGCGGGCCAGGCCCCGCGGAGCAGCTCCGGCCCGTCCCGCCGGCCCTGGCCGCGGCCTCCCAGCAGCACCACGCCGGGCCCGCCAGGCCGGGCCGTGCGGAGGCAGCCGGGCGGCGGGGCGGGCCGCGGGGCCGGGCGGGGCCCTGCGAGGCCGGGCGGGCGCTGGGGGCCGGGCCGGCCGGGGCCCGGGCGGGGCTGGGCGGCCGTGGGGGGCGGAGGCGGGAGCGGGACCCGCAGGGCCGGAGCGGCCGCGGCGCCCGGAGCGGGCCGGGAGAAGGTAGGGACCCGCCGGAGCGGCCGGGGGGAGCTGCGCGCTCCCTGGCCGCCGCCGCCTGGCCGAGCCGCTGCCCTGCCGGCCGCCCGCCTGCCTGCCTCCCCCCGCCCTGCGCGCCCCCGCGGCCGCCTGGCCTGCGCCTCCGCTGGGCCCCCGGTGCGGCCCGGCCCCCGCCTCTGCCGCGGCCCCCGCCTCTGCCCGCCGCCTCCCGCCCCGCCCGGCGCCTCCTGCCCTCGCACCCCGTACCGGCACTCTCTTCCCCGCGCCGCCCCGCCGAGGCCGAGGCCCTGCCTGCCCCGGGGGCTGCCCTGGGCCGGGGGGCTGCCCTGGGCCGCGCTGGCCGGGGTGGGTGCCCTGGGCCGCGCTGGCTGGGGTGCTGCTAGCTCGGGTGGGTGCTGCTAGCTCGGGTGGGCGCTCTCCCCTTGCGCCAACAGCCGGGGTGCGGCACCGTGTGGCCCTCCAGCCCTGCGTGCCCGGCTGGGTGCTCGCTGTGCCCCGCCGACTCCGTCCATGGTGCCCATGCCACCTGGGAGCATTTCAGGCACCTTGGCAGCGTGGAGCAACTGTGGGGTACAGCGGGAGCCGCCCTTCTACTCCCCACATTGCATCCATTGGGGTTTTGGTCTGTTAAGCTGTGTCTGTGCAGGCGATGGTAACTCGGGGTGGTCGCCCACCAGGCAGGCATGCAGCTGGTGGTAGCTGGCGTTGCCTGGACAGCTTGTTGCAGGGGAGCACCTGGCCCTGTAGAAACTGTGCAGGCATCCAGGGCCTGGAGTGGTCTGGCACCGAGAGCCTGGAGCAGTGGCATTGGTGAAGGGTGGCACAGGTGGTTGCACACAGAAAGCAGAAGCTGCAGGCTGCAGCGCTGTGCCTTCTCTGGGTGCTCCTCTGAGAGCATCTGCTCTACTTGCGCCAGCCTGGGAAGAGAAACTCCCGAGAGTTCCCTCCTGTTCTCACTCTGGCAAACGCAAATGCCTCTGCGTTGCTGCCAGCCTGACGCTGTCGCCTCGTACTTGAACAGAGGTGAACCGGAGGTGCCTCCTCCAGTGGCCTCGCGGGGGGATGGAGGCTTGGCTCACCCTCAACACCTCCTGAGAGGCTGCTGCTGCTGCTCCTGTGCTGACTCTTTTGCTGACCCTGAGCGGAGCCTTAGCTGATCCTGTCCTTGACACAATTTGGCGTCTGAGTTCAAACATGCTGCCGTTCCTGGCGTTTGAAGTACTGTCCCCACCTCTGTCCTTCCATGTCTCGTTCTCCTTGCCATAGTACCTAGGAAGCCTCTAGTTGTGTCATAAGCATTAACATCTGTTTTGAGGTTTGTCATGTTTCCATGACTTTCAGTTTCTTCTGAAAAGGCTCTCTCTCCCCTTGCCTCTGTCATTCTCTCCTTCGCTTCCATTACGATTCTCTTTTCCTCTACAAAAGGCCTGAAAGAGTTTGTAGATACAGAATTTGCAGTTTTGCGGACGCTTTGCCAAATGCAGCCTCAGTACCGTGCTACAAGACGTCACCATCATCCCCCTCATCTTGACTCACTCGTCTGGCTGCAAGTCGTGCTGGGCATTGTGTCTAAATGTGTCCTGCTTGTTTGCGAGGCCCTCCGTAGCGCCAGCAATGCCCACATCTCTGAGCTGGCTTCTGCCGTTCTGTTCTTGAAATCCTCTGCTCTGCCAAGGCCAAAGGTTTCAGTTCTCTCTCCAGCTGCTCCGCTTAGGATTAGCAGTGACATTAAAAACTAGTATGAACATATAACGATTTTAGAGAAATGTTAACTTAGCAATGGGACAGGAGGAACTGAGCAGTAGGGGAGAGGAAAGGAGCGACACTCGGAGCCTTGCAGAGCACCGGCTCTGCTCGCCATCGTGGGAAGCGTGGCTGTGTGATATCCCAGGGTTCAGCGTGCAGTGGGTGACTGTTCAGACAGACTTTGTGACAGTGGTGACGTGAGCTTGGGTGGGACAGCCTGAGTTGTTCTTACCTTAGCACTTCACTACCTTAACTGATAATTTCCCCTTGACCTCCAGCAAAAGTATTTTTCTAATCATGTTCTAAGGATTGCTCAACCCCTCTTCTGAGCAACACAGCTTTTACTTTGTCTTATTTTTAGAACCTTTCTGTTAGGAAATAAAATCTATTGCTTCCTTCTCAGGAGCACCTAGGGACTCTGAAAGGAAGAGATCCGTGTGATGCCAGATATCAGCAGAGTCCCTGCCGGGGATTTAGGTTCTTTGGAGATAATGAGCAGCACAGAACAGGAGCAAAGGTGGGCAAAGAGCAGAGCTTCCAGGTCAAACTCAAGTCATTTCCAGATTTCTGGACTCCCTGCCCAGCAACCCAAGCATTTTAATGGGCTTCTGTCCAAAAGCTATCTTGAAAAATATTGTTCAGGGTGCAAAGTCAAGCGCTCCAATGTTGAGGAATGTCCTTGTAGCCCCAGTTCAACCTGTTTCGGATATGTACTCAAGGTGTAATGACTAATTTTTTTATTGTATACTACTTACCCTGGGAGCCCAGCCATGGGTACCACACAGCAGAAGTGGTGCTGCTCTTGGGATTTTGTCTGTTCCTTATTCTAAGTTGTATCATTTTAGCCTGTCTGCAAAAATGGCAAGAGGGACATCTGCATGCCTTGGGGTGGGAGAAGACAGGACTCAGTAATGGGGTCTGTAAGGTGCGTGCAGCCACTCCGTAGAGAATTTGGGAAACTCTTGTCTCCTAAGCTGGTGTTTTGGCCTTTGCGTGCTTGGGTCCCTAGTGCCAGAGATTAAATATCTGTCACAATCTCCTTGCTCACATGTTGTGGCAAGGTGTTCTGCTTTGCATTAAAAATTGATGCTGTGCTGTAGTTTCTGGATGACTTTCCTTTGCTCGCCGCCTGGCCCAGCAGGAGCTCTTCTTCCTTCCTCCCCAAGCTATGCTTACCCCACGCAAATGCCACCAGCCTGTCCTCAGCCGCGTCCTGCAACGGAGCAGGTGAGAACGCTGTGACAGCCAGGGCCCAGCTGGAGGGAAGAAGTGGTTTGAATGACTCGTGTGGTGCGTGGCAGAGCTCCTGGGGCAAATATCCAAACTGTCGCACATGTGCGGTGGGAGGCCAGAGGTTGCTGAAGCAGCCCTTGTCCTTGGCAGTCCTGGTTCGAAGGGCTTGGCGATCCAACCTAAATGTACTCATTTTAATTATTTTTTTATATGTCAGACCACAGACGGAGGAAAAGAAGCTATTTCTTTTCAAGTGAGGAGATTCCTCTTCCGCCTGGGAGCCATATGGGGCTCCCAGGAGTGCGTAAGAGGAGATCCTGTTTCCCACTATGTGAAGCTCAGTGGGGAGGCTCTTTGGGATCTGCTGAGACAAGCAGCACGTCCTCACGAGAGGCTGCAGTGGTCAGCATTTCCCTGGTGGGAGAAGGCTCCTCTCCTCTGCACCATTGGGTGGGTTTTTGCCCTGCTTGCTGCCTCATCTGTTCTCTGGGGTTTGTAGGGTCAGCTCTGCAGTTTGCTGGAGCTGCAGTCCCTGCATTGGCACTGTCTCCAGCCGGGGCTCAGGCAGCCTGGCTCAGCGGGGTATTGTTTATCCCACCCAGGAATGTGCAGGCGAGCAAGAACCTCCGGGAGCTTACAAAGCAACATGTTCTGCTCCAAGCAGGGGGAGTGACTGCGGGTGGCAGGGCGGCTCTGAAGGCTGGTGTGAGCGGTCAGGGCGTGCTGGTGTGCAGGCAATGTCCTGCCCTTGAATGTGGATGAGGACTGTGCAGGCTGTGCAGATGCAGTGGGGTAAGGAGGAGGGAAGGAGGGCTGTCAGATTTGGAGACCACGGGGTGGAACAGAGGAAAAGAGTAGGGAAGATGCCTCAGCATGTAGTTAGTAAGCTTGATACAATCACGTGAGAAGCCAAGCAGCACTCTTGGTTTCTTCCCACTGCATGTTAGGTACCGATCTTGCAGCCTAGAGTGCAGCGAGAGCTGCAGCAAATCTCTTAAGAAAGCCAGACCCAGCGGCTGGAGAATGCACTGAACAGGGCCGAGGGGCATCTCCATCTCTGGGGGTGGATTGTGTTTTCTGTGAACAGGCATTAAGCTATAATGAGTGGAAGGAGGCATGAAAAGGCATAGGTGAAATGCATGGCATTTTTCGATTTTAAGAAAAGATAACTGGCTGTATTTGTTTAATATTTTTAATATTAATTTATTTATTCGTTCTGCCACAATCTTGGCTTTTGTACGTTTCTGAGAATCTGACTCCTTCCTGGTCTACTGCTCCGGCAGGCTCCAAGGTTTTAAAGAGACCGAGACATCTGCTGCACAAGAATCCACTTGTCCCTCTTGTGCAAACCAAGTGTGCCTGTGGAAGCCCACACCCCGTTTTTTGGTCTGGTTGGTGCTGTTAATTTCTCGGTTACAGTGCTGTAGTGCTGACCATAGCCAGCTCTAACAGTGCTGCCTCTTGAGTGAGAAGCTAAAAAATGTTATTTAGAGGGAAACAAGTGGATATTGCCTGTGAAGTTTGGTTTTCTTTCTGCTAAAATTGTGGCATCCATCCATTACTGCTTTCTATCTTGTGATCTGATCAGCGCTTTGGGTATACCACCAGATTAGCTGTCTGCAAACCCTTTGGGTCTTTCCTTTTACTGGGGCTATTAATACTTTTTGTAATCAGCCTAAAATGGTCTCTTCATGTTGCTGCCTTAGCTCTTAAGTGCTTGAAATCCTTGCTTCAGTGTCTTTCAGCAAAAGCAGGGAAGACAGAACTCCTGTTTCTAAGGTACAGAAATTCATCAGTGACTCGTTTGCTCACACTTACCATCAAAGAGATACAAAAAGGAAATTTGTATCACCATCTTCAGTAGGCCTGCTTTCATCTAAGTGGTGGTAGGTCATCACTTTGAGCAAACGCCTGACAATAATATAGTGTTGGTGAGTCCATTGTTTGAGACTTCTTACCCTGCACGATTTCAGCTGCAAAAAGAGAGGAGGGGTACGAGAAGTTGTCTGAGTCAGTGTGTAAATGCCTCCTCTTGGCTGCTGTGGCTTGATCCAGTCTGTGCTGAAGTCTCAAAACAATACTGTAACAGAGGTAATAATAGCCATTATTTCATTCTGGTCCCTCCTTTCATCAGCCCACGTTGGACCAGCCACGCTCCAGAGCTAATGGCGAAATGGGATAGGCAGTCTTCCACGAAGGTAACGTTAATGTGTGCTGAGCATGCATGCAGGCAGGCTGCGGGGAGTGATTAATGCCGTGGGAATTCACTCCCTGCCTTGCTGCACGACGCTGTTGTGTCAGGCCCGCAGCTTGGCAGCGGGCGGGCTGCAGTCGGGCTCCAGGAACACCTAGTTTGTGCAGCGAGACAGAGACAGCGTGTTCTCAGCGGGGCGAGTTCACTGCTGCGCTGCAGCTTCATACTTGCACAGTGAGGCTGTCTTTGGATGCGGGTCTGCTGCTAGGCGGGGGCAAGAGTCCTGCAATTCGCAGTGCTGACCTCCGCCAGCGTGAAGTCCCAGTGTTTGCTCAGTTGTGGAGGAGCCCTCCCTCCCTCCCCCTGGCAGGCGGGGATCACTGTCCTTGAGGTGAGAGGGGATGGTGCTTGGCCTGCCCTCAGGAGCCCTGACTCACTGGGGATCGCAGGCGGAGCCCGGCTCTCCCTGCAATCTGCTCTTCCTGCTGGAGCTTCTGCGTGAGCTGCTGCTGGATGTTTGTTTTCACCAGATCTAGGGTGGATCTGGGAGAAGCTCGGGTCCACCATTAAGCCTGAAGAGTTGGACTCAGTAAGTTTCCAGTCTGGAAGATGCTGAGAGGCTTCCTTCTCTAGGTGGGGGTTTGGAGAAAACATTGGCAGGCAGCACTGCATGGAGTAAGACAAGGCCAAGATCCTGGAAAACATAATATTTTGTGTTCAATTCATATTATGGAGCAAGCAAACTCCACAAGACTGATTCACGGCTTTCGAATACAGGGGCATACTGTGTAGACTCAGATGGAGTCAGGGAGTGATCCTGCTCTTCTCGGTACTGCTGAGGGAACATGAGCTTGTTGGGATTCTTTTTTTGGCAGTTTCAGAAGTTACTTCACGCTTTCTTACCTCATGGGCTGGCTCTCGGGGAATGCTTTTCACATGAATATGTTAGTGCCTGTGTTTTATTATAAGTGCAGTTAATATATACATGGCGGAACAATTGCAATCCTGCCTGCCACTCTCGATCTTCTGTCTCACTGGAAAATCTTGTACATTTTAATGAATGAGTCCCCAGAGCTGCAGGTGAGCTAAGGAAGTGACACTGCTGTTTTCATGGGCAGGATCTGAGCCCCAGGCAGTGGGAGAGCCGTATCCTCAGCCCCAGTGACTGCAGCAGAGCCAGGGTTTGGGTCTGCAGCACACATGCTGTAATCCTTGCACTCCTCAGCCCACTTTTACATTACACCTTTGACAGAAGAAATGCAAGAAATCTCACTGTACCATCATGTGCTCCTGGAGAAATTACCCCAAGGCAGCAGTTATGCCTAGATATTTTTCCCCCCTTTGTCCAATGCAGCTGTGAAGTTTGCATATTCAGAGTATGGCAAGGATTCCTAGGACCCTGAGCTCGGTCAGCAGCCTGTCTGCGGGGTGGAGGGCAGCCCCAGTGCCTGCAAGGGGCTGCTGCAGCTGCGCCTGTCGCTGCTGCTCTCCTGTGTCCGTCAGAGCATGCAGCAGCATGTCCCAGCCACCCCACCTCAAACAGTGCAAGGCTCCTTCCTTGTCTTTAGTATTTCCAAGCTAATTGATGGCTCTTCCATCTTTTTCCCTGCTCCACATGGTCATGTTTTTAATACTGTTACTCCTTCTGCCTCAGTAGGTTCCTGCTACCCCAAACTGCAGCTCTTTGTGCTCCTGATTCACTCCAGTCCATTCATCTCTTTTTGGTGGCAAAGTGCTGTCGGCTGCTGGATATTGGGCTCTTTGTTTGTGCAGCCAGCACAACGCTGGTGACAAAGGGACAGCCTGTGCCCCAAGGAGCCCACGTGCTACGGGGAAGACAGTGGAGAGCAATAGGAGTGACGGACGGGACAGCAGAGGTGAGGGTGGCTGGGGGCCGGGGCGCAGCGTGCTGGCTTCAGCGGGGGCACAGCTGGGGGTGGGGAGGGACGTGCTGAGGAAGCTGTGTCTGCCGAGCACAAACCCGCTTTGTTCCCAGGAGGTGAGTCGGCCTGGATAAACAGAGCGGTGCCGTCAGCAGAAAGCCTTTCCCTGGCTGGATCCCCTGCTGGCACTCTTGCTGGAAGTTGGCTGCACCTCATCAGCGGGGATGTTTTTCTCCTCCCCGTGTTAGCGTCCCCTCTTCCTGACTCTCTGGGGCTCAGGTGGGCCATGCGCGGCTGTATGGAGAAATGGGGGCCCCGGAGGCCCCGTGTGTTCGCTGTGGGTGGTGGTGTGTGTCGTCACCGTGCTCTTTCTGCTGTTGGCTAGGCGGGACGGTTTGACAAGCCATGCTGAGTACGGGACGGGTGTCGCCGGCTGGGCGGCGCTTGGAGGGTGACTGTTCACCATGCACGTAGAGGTGCTTTGGGAGGGGAGGAGGTTGGGTCCCATTGCAGGGAAGTTGTGTCCAACCGGGCGGAGTGGGGACTCTGCTTGTGATGTGGGAGGAAAGCAGCCAGTGTGGAGGGGGCTGGTGGGGAGGATGCTGATGTCCTGGCGTCGCAGGGGGCAGGGCTCTGAAAGCACCTCAGAGAGGGGTCAGCAGTGCCGTGCTCTGCCCGTAATTGCAGTGGGACAGGAAGATGAAGGGAAGGAGTCACTGGTTTGAGGTGCAGATGTTGAGGCATAATCTTAGGGTTCCTGGTTGCCTTGGATGGATGCACCTTTCAGTTCCCCTCCCGAGGGATTTGGGAGGAGGAGAAGGTGCAGCTGAAGCTGCAGGACTGCTGCTGCCTTGGTGCTGTGTATTGCCTTGATGGTGAGGCTGCTTAGTACGAAGCAAAGATGATACAGAAAAGTGTCCCGGTTCAGCAGCCGCTTCCAGAGGAAGGGGGAACCCAGGACATAACCCATGATGAGGACGTCTTTGCCTGCCTTCAGGTCCCCTGCCGGGGGAATTTCAGCCTTGGCTCCCAGAGCCTTGGGCAGGGTCTGCACCCTCATCTCATCCTGGCTTCTGCCAGGAGCCGTGGTGAGGCCTCCCAGGGGATGGCTGAGCCTGGTACCTAGAAGACAGAAGGGGCATTTCCAGCCAGGTCTGAGGATGCCCAGGCTGGGTCAGCCCAGGTGGGGGTGGGAAGAGTTTGCCAATGGGGAAGACGGTGGTGGGGTGAGTTTGCCTGAGTGGCCTTTGTGCCTCTTCTCTTGCTGGACAGAAGAGTGACGCTGCTCCAGGACGTGGTTCCTGGGCCCTGAGCGGTGGCATGGGGAGGGGGCTGCCTGTGCCCATCCCACCAGAGCATGCTTGGTGGGACCGTGCAAGTGAGTGGTGCTATCTGCCCACCCAGCCCTGGCAGGCTCAGGGCCCTGCCCTGCATGTCAGGGAAGCGCTGAGCTTCCTCCCCTCCTCTTGCTTCCTTCCTGACGGGAATTCACTTCCAATTTTCTTGTTGCTTCTCCCCCGATTGCAGCACAAACATGTGTCCCCACAGATAGCCAGAGGGGCTGGACAAGGCAGGTTAGACCATGGGGGCTGCATTGCTGCAGACCCTTGGCTCCTGTGGCATGCTTCACGTGGTGAGGGGTTTCAGGGAGCTCAGGACAGGGCCCCCTTGCACTGTTCCTGCCTCTTGTGCTCAGGAAGGGTTTTACTTTCTGAGCATATATGCGATAGTTTCAGGTCTTTCTGGCTGCTAACAAACTTCCCGCTGTGTCTCAACCTTAGGTACTGATCCGCCTTCAGACCCCGCGCAATGGAGGCTGGCTCCGTGGTCCGAGCAGTCTTTGATTTCTGTCCCAGCGTCTCTGAAGAGCTGCCCCTCTTCGTGGGAGATGTCATCGAGGTGCTGGCCGTGGTGGACGAGTTCTGGCTCCTTGGCAAGAAGGAAGGTGTCACAGGTAAGAGCTGGAAATGCCTGCACCTGGATCCATAGATGTGCCAGCTAAACATCCACTCTGTGAGCACACCTTCCCTTGGCCAGTGCTGTGCAGAACCAGATTTGATTTACTAAATCTTTCATGGGACTTTGCTTGGAACTGAGGGTGCAGGTTGCCTGCCGCTGGTCTCCTGCCAGCTTTGCGTCAACTATTCAGACAGCTCATTTGTTGTTTTTTGAGAGAGATTAGTGGAGGGGCAGTTCTCGAGGAGATGAGAGCTTCACAATACTAGTTGCTCCATCCTCTGTGGTGAGACAGCCCATTTCCTGGCTAGTTTATGCACTGACCCACTGTGGCAGTGGAAGGGGAGAGAGGAAACAGATGCACTGAGAGTGGAAATGCATCCACATCCAAGTGACCTCGTCAGGTCAAGTCACTGGGAGACACAGCGTCCGAGTCCGTGTGTCCCTCTGAGCCCTCTGACTCAGCCCCACATCCTCCTTTCCACTTTAAAGCATTTTCCTGCACAAGCTGCCATCAATATCTGGGTGCCTGAAGTAGTGTGCAAGTCTGTTAAACTTTTGGAGGGGTGTGAGAAAGTTCTGAAGCAGCAAAATGCTCTTAGTGAAACACTTAGAGTCTTGTAGACCCTATTTAAGCAGCTCTTTCTCATCTTAATACCGATGTTGAGAGGATGCGTGAGTTCTCAGGGAGATGAAAACCAGGCCACTTCAAAGCATAAGCCTGACTCTGTCTTCAGCATGAGGGTGGGACTGGAGTTTCATCCCTGGCCGTGGAGATGGGGCTGCCATTGCAGCAGCAGCCTGGGCTCTGCTAACAGCCGCGAGCTGTCTCCTGGCTAAAACAAAGATGGACAGGAGCAAAGGTGGAGAGGAGGACTTCTCTTCTGTGCTCCATGTAGCTGATAAATGACATTGAATGAACATGTGCCAGATGCTGCTGCTGCTGCTGGAGTCACTGGGCACAAATTACTTCTGCAGAAATCACCAGTATCTACTTCACCACAGTTTTGTCTCCCAGCATAACTGATGCGCTTGTTCTCAAGAAGATGAAGCTATTAAGGAATAATAAACAGATGTGTATTGTAGCTCAAAGATAAAGAAACACACTGAAGTCAAACCGAATGGTTTTTAATGGCCTTTAACTCAAAACCAACTTGCATTCCTGCTTTCCCTTGGAACAGCTGTGGTAGTTTTCTGCCCAGTTTTCTAAGCTAAAGTTGTAGGGAATTGAAAAAGTGCTTTTGAATAGAAGCTGTGGAAGTGCTGCATCCTACCAATAATAATACTCAGTACTCTGTGGGGAATAATTAATGTAGCTGCATGACTTCCTTTCTAACAGCATTAGGTTATTTCCATGTACAGAGCAGGAAACTAAGACATGAAAAAAGAGGTAGAGTTGGTTAAAACTGTGAAGGAAGCCACTGAGGCTAACGACCTGTGGGCTGCTGGTTGCACCTCAGGTTAATGACAGCAGATGCGAAACTGCCTAAAGCCAGTGCAAAGTTCTGGGTGTCTAGATTATGGTGTCTCCAGGTTTTATTGGAGAACATGGATGCCATATTGGGTCGTCAGGAGTGAATGCTGGAAGTGCTACTAGCCCATACTCCATCGTATCCCCTTGCCACAAATTATAAAAGATAGGAATGGCATTTTTAGTGGCCTTTGCGGTGGGCTCTGCCACATCCTGTGCTCCCGGGACTGAAAGTAGTAGCTGAGTGGAACCTTGTGATGGCCAACAAGTGTGCGCTGCCCCATCTGGCTGTGGCCTGTTCAGAATAGCTGGGCATCCAGCAATGGGTGACATGGTGAAATAGATGCACAGAGGTGGTAAAGTGGGGAAGGTCCCTGGAGCCTCAGCAGCACTGAAGCTGTGACAGAGCCTGTGACTCACCCACGTGGCCATCCCGAGTGTGGTGGCCTGACTTCTGTGCTGAGGCCACGCAGGGGCCAAGCCTTGCAGAGTGAGGAGCACTAGGTGGATGTGCCTAGTCACAAGACACTGGTCTCATGGTCCAGCACTACTGGATCTCTCAGTCCTCATCATGGCTCTGAGTTGGGAAGCAAGCAATGAAAGCAGAGAAAACCTAGTATGTCCGTTCCCAGAAACGCCATGCTGATGGCACAGTCCCAGTAACAAACACAGCCTGTTGGTTGCCTGGAGTGAGCCAAGGACACAAAGCTTTTTGTTCTCTCTTAGCTCTTAAGCATTTAAAACCTCAGGAATTCCTGACTCCCAAACTTGTTCCTCTTCCACCATGCTATTGAAGCACCCTGGGTAGCTGGTTATTTTCCTTTAGCAAAAGATGAATAGATCCCAAAATCTGGAAGGAGAATGGAGGGAGTAGTGGTGGGCTACAGGAAAGGCTCATTGCTGACAACTGCTTCTCGTTTTAGGGCAGTTTCCTAGCAGCTTTGTGGAACCTGTGGATATCCCCCCTTTGAAGCAGGGAGAAAAACTGTTTGTTTGCACCAGTGACTTCACATCTCAAGAGCCAGGGAGCTTGTCATTGCAGAGAGGTAATTCGCATTCCCTTCCTTTGCTTTGCATCTCATAGCTCTCACCTGTCCTTCCAGAAGCATGAACCTAGTCACAGCATCCTGCCTAGAGTGGCAGGAGAGACAGGGAATTTCCTAATACTTCATGACATGGATCATGTCAAATCCACCATGGTCCTTTGGGCTTCTGCCACTCTGATACCAGTTTCTCATGATGTATCATTACTCTTGAAACTCCGAATATTGGAGTCGTGTGATCATAGTAAACTTACAGCTGCCTTTTAAGTGCCCTCCAATCCCCATATCTTAGACTTGCATTTGGGGGAGAAATCAAAGCTTTGGTGCACTGTCATGGCTTAGCAGCCAAAACTGTGTATCTTAGACACATGTGTGCAAGAGGCTGCAAAATGCTTCATGCCTGACCTCCATTCCGTGCTCTTGTGCATCCCCAACACGCACTGTGCTCCGTGCAGAGTGCCAGACCTTACCCACAGCCAGGAAGGACATGGGGAGGCAGGAAAAAGAGGTGGGAGCAATCATGAGGGCAGTTTTGAACTGTGTGTCTCATTCCCTGCAGGAGACCTGGTGATCCTGGGCGGGTCCCTGGCCTCCAGCTGGCTCCAGGGCCGAAGCAGCTGGGGTTCCAAGGGCTTTTTCCCATCATCATGTGTGCGGGAGCTGTGCCTTTCAGTTCGGAGTCGTCAGCTGTCCCAGAGTGCTCTCCTGGAGGTGCCTGCCTACTCACTGGGCCAAGCCCGGGCCCTGATGGACCTGTCTGCTCAGCTGGAGGAGGAACTGGACTTCAGGGAAGGGGATGTGATCAACATTGTTGGTGTCCCAGAGCCTGGCTGGTTTGAAGGCGAGCTCAGAGGCCGCAGGGGCATCTTCCCAGAGGGTTTTGTGGAACTGCTTACTCCTCTGCGAGCACCAGGAACCTCAGTGGACCCAGAGCCCACAGGGACTTGTGACACCAACGGGACAGTGGAGATGCCCCCCAAGGAGGAGGAGGAACCAGGGAGCACCTATGGTGTTGCCCTCTATCAGTTCCAAGCCCTGGAGTCCAAGGAACTGGATTTTGATGTGGGTGACAGGATTCGGATTATAGGCATTCTGGAGGACGGCTGGCTGGAGGGGGAGCTGAGGGGGAAGCGTGGCATCTTTCCACACAGATTTGTGAGGCTGGAAACCTCTGAGCCTTGCAGGGAAAAGCTGGGTGCTGGGGATCCCCAAGGAGGTGGCAGCTGTGGCATCACCGTCCATCAAGACCCAGAAGGCACCTGCTCTGAAGCTCTTCCTTCACCAGGGAAAGACGGCAGGGAAAAGGAGGATGGCTTGACTGCACACCCTGAGCCTGATACCATTTTGTCTCACACGGCGGGGAGAACAGAGGGTCATCTTGGCACAGATTTGAAACAGCGTCAGGCCTTTCCTGGCACTGGACACCAAGAGCCGCATCCCAAAGGCACAGCAGACTTCCTCTCCTCCCACACAAAGACGGTCAATGGCCTTCTCCCCGCTGCTCAGCTGCCTCTGCAGCGGGGCAGCAGGTCTGGCCAAGCAGGTGAGTCGGAGCCTGGGGAAACTGTTTCAGCCTCCCCAGGAAACTCAGAAACTCACAGCCTGCCTGAGCATGATGGAGACAGTCCCACTGTGCCCCCGCAGGTTCCCCACTCCCCCCCAGATCCTTGCAGGAGCCAGGCAATTTCTTCTCCTAACAGCTGGGCAGCATCCGAGCCCCAGGAGAGCCGGAGCAACACCCAGGACCTGGACAATTGGGTGGACAGTCAGCAGGAGAAGTCCAAACCTTGTTTCTCCAGCTTGGGAGGTGCCCAGGTGGGCATGGACACGTGGGCTGGGAGCTGGGGGGAATGCTGCCCGCTCACAGCGCCGGGGGATGGCTGCACGGACCTCGACTCCAAACTGACAGAGCAGCTGGTGCAGTTTGAGAAGAGTCTGACAACTACCGGCGCTGAGCAGGACAAGATCTCCCGACACTTCTCTATCTTGGACTACAGCTCTGAGAAGGACATTGTCCGTGGGACTCCTGAGTGTGCCCCCCACGCCAGGCAGCCAGAGAGGAGGAAGGCCCTGAGGCCACCCCCTCCTCGGCCCAGCAGCCTTGCGACAACCCCTGTGCACACGCAGGGTGGCCAGGTGCCCAAAGGCAGGTCTCTGTCCTTCTCGGTGAAGCCCTCCCGGCCTGCGCCCCGGCCTCCATCAAGCAACCAGCGGAGGAGTGTGGCCCCTCCGCAGCTTCAGCCCAGTGCCCAGGAGCAGCGGGCAGAGGAGGGACGTGAGGACTTGGTTCGGGCAGGATCAGCTTCCCCCGGCTCCATTCTGCTGACGAGGATTGGAGAGGTGGAGCGAGACCTGGAGGCTTACGGCAAGACCCGTGCTGAGCTAAGCCTGATGCTGGAGGAGCAGCAGGATGAGCTGGTGAGAGCGGAGACCCTGGAAAACCTTGATTTCTGTGACTCCAACATCGAGAGCCTCAGCATGGAGCTGCAGGAGCTGAGAGGTGAGTCTGCAACGGCATGGGATGGGGGTGCTTGGGGGGGGACAGCTGGCCCTTGCTGCGTACAGGCACTGTTGGAGTCAATCTTTTATTTCCTTCTTTAATTTCTGATTTTGGTCATTTCGTAAGCATTGTTGCAGTACAAATCATCATGATTTTGCCTCGGAGAACCACAGTGCCATTCTCTGGACATCCCTCAGCCCTGGCCTTCCCCACCCCCTTTTCCTTCCAACTCTCCCATCTCTTTTTCCAGCCCCACCATACATCCAGAGCCCTCATCCATTCCCAGTGTGTCCTTGCTCTCAAGCAAAAACACAGCTGCTGCAGGTTCCACCTCCTTACCTCACCCCCTCTTAGCTGTGGGGGAGTGAGCAGCAGCTTCAGAGTGGCTTTGCTGGTGGTCCTGCCGTTGAGGTCTGAGCTGATGTCTGTGACATGACTGCCCTCAGCCTGTCAGGGCACTGGGTTTCCTGCGGTTTCTGCTCTGGGGGGAGACTTGTCACTCAAGTCAGAGGGGATGCCCAGACAGTGCTGAACCTGGCCTGGGAGGGGGGAGGCTTAGTGGGCAAAAAGTAAAGCCTGCCCCTGGGCTCGTGCCATCCATGGAGTCCAGAATTTCAGGACAAGAAAATGACGCTGCGCGGTCGGTAACAGCAACAAAGAGCTTTAAATTGCAGCATGTCTGTAGCCAAAAAGATGACTTTTGTCCTTGCAGCCCAGAAAAATTACTCAGGGAGGAGAAATTTGCCCTGTTTATATCAGCACATTTGGGCTCCGAAACCCAAAGATGCCATATAAAGATCAGTGCTGTTAATTACGTTATGCTTGATATTACAGTAGACAAAGTGGAAAGACACACGTACATCTCCCACAGTCCCTACCCCAGCTTCTCCCAGGAGCTCTGACACTGCAGCTCTGTGATCGAAACCCACGATGTGCAGGAAATGTGGGCACTGCACGCGGGAGGTGGAGTGAAATGCCAACTCCTGCCTGGGGATTACTCACTCTGACTTCATTGCCTCCATCCTCCCACTGCTTAATTAGCGCTTGGGGAGCCCAGGCGCTTTGCTGCAGGATCGCGTCTGATGCAGAGTGCATGGGAATGAAGGCTGATATGGGTGCAGCGGGGAAACGGGGTGACAAACAGCCTCCACATCAATGGCGTGCAAGTGTTGGCAGTGGACTCCATAACCCAGATATTCCCTTCAAGCCTGCTCCTATCAGCAGGGGGACCAGCCATTCGCCCTGGAGCAGGGAACCGGGCAGCTGTGGCTGCATGGCATTGCATAGGCACCGCTCGGGGATGCTCTGTCACGCAGGGAGCTGCTCCTCTCCAGCTCTTCCTAGGACCTGTGGGTGAGGGCTGGGAAAAGGATGGGCTCAGCATCAGGTTTGAGACAGGGGTGGCCTGAAAGCCTCAGTGTCCCCCAGTGAGGTGGGGAGCAGAGCCCAGCCTCTGCTAGACTGGGTCGTTTAGCCTCCATGCTGGTGGGAGCCTGAAGGCAGGGGAAGAAGATCTGGTATCCCATCTCTGGTCTGTGGCTTCCCGCGGTCTCACATGCTGTTTCCTTTCCCCGAGGATGTTGGTCTTGGGGCAGGGCCTCCGCATGCTCCAGTGCCTTCCTTTTCCCTGCCTCTGAGCCGCCTGGGGAGAGGCTTTGGCAAAGCCGCGGAGCCGGTTTGGGCAGTGAGAGCCTGCCCAGCCCCGGCCTCCCTCCTCGGGGCTGGTTACTGATTACTTTGGGCAGCAGGTGGAGGAGGCTGGGGCGGGCAGCGATTGGGCCCGTGCCTCTTCGTACCCTCGCTGGCTGGTTTCAGGAAGCGACGCCTGCGTTTCACTTGGGACGGGAGCGCTAGAGCAGAGCAGAGAAGCGGCGTCAGCCCGGGCTTGGGCTCGGGGAGCTCGTAGCAAAGGGAGTCAGCACCTGCACCACACCCCAGCGGGACTATGTGCACTTATCCCAGGACAAAACATGGTGTGGAGGATCCGAGGCAGGAGCCGCAGCTCCTCGGCTGGGAATATGAGGACTGTTGTGCTGTGCGGAGAGAGGACATGGCTGGGGTGGCCGCGCTGTGTGGTGAGGCTCGCTGCAATGACAGACCCAGGGCGAGGAGGCAGTACCCAGGCTGCCGGGGAGCAGACAGCAGCTGGGACGGTTACAGAAGAGGGGAGGGCATCTCCGTGGATCGACAGAGCATGAACGGAGGCTGTGGAGGTTTTTGGAAGGGGGGTATCCAGTATGCGGACTGCAGGAGAGCAGACAGTGCTTGGGACGGCAAAAGTCAGGATAGAAACTATAGGGTGTATGAGAGGGAGGACGTTCAATACAGAGACTGCAGTTCTGAGATAAGAGAAGGGCAATACAGAGAAGACAGAGTACCTGGACAGTATAGGAAGGGAGGAAGGCGGTACAGAGAGGACAGAGTACCTGGGCAGTATAGGGAGGGAGGAAGGCAGTACAGAGAGGACGGAGTACCTGGGCAGTATCAGGAGGGAGGAAGGCAGTATAGAGAGGACGGAGTACCTGGGCAGTATCGGGAGGGAGGAAGGCAGTATAGAGAGGACGGAGTACCTGGGCAGTATCGGGAGGGAGGAAGGCAGTACAGAGAGGACAGAGAACCCGGGGAGTATAGGGAGGGGGGAAGGTGGTATATGGAGGACAGAGATCCTAGGGACTACAGTGAGGGTGAAAGACATTATGGGGAAAGGGAAAGGCAGTGTAGGCAGGAGAGAGGCTCTGGGGAGTATAGGGAGGGGGGAAGGCAGTGTAGAGAGGATGGAGGCAATCAAGTACATAGGGAAGGGGAAAAGGGTTACAGAGAGGATGGAGACTCTGGGGCATATAGAGGGCAGGAAAGGCAGTATATAGGTGTCAGGGACCAAGAAGACCAAGAAGACTTTGAGCAGCACAGGCAGCCCAAAGGCCATGGCATGGACCGCAGCAGTCTGGACAGAGGTTGTGAAGCTCCTGCATTTGTGGTCTGGTCCTCAGGAGATGGTAGTATGAGCCTGGAGTCAGGTACCTGCTACACACAGTCCAAGATGCAGGACATGGACTGCAACGGCTGTGGGGAGCTGGAAGGAGCAGCCCCAGAGCCTGGGATGCCAGCCAGGAGCAGCGGCAGAGCAGAGCACTCGAGGGTACGCACAGGCCGGCCGGACTGGAGCCAGATCTGGGAGCAGGAGGCCAAGGAAGCAAACAGGGTGGGCTCCGTGCTGCAGCGAAACAGCTTCTACAGACGGACGGCTCCCAGTGCCCTGCGGCACTCGGAGTTTGTGCAGACCAGGAAGGAGCAGCGAGGTACGCGGGGAAATGCTGGGCAGTTGGGTGTGCCTTCGCCCTGCCCTGACACCTGGGCAGCACCTGGACTCTGGCGCAGACGGGTGGCTGGCATAGCCAGGCTCTCACGGGAAACCCTGGGGCTTGCTGAAATGGGCATCATCATTGTTATCCCTCTGTACAGTCACCTATGTGTCCTGCCAGGGCTCTTGCCCCCATTTTGCAGAGGCCCAGGTGGGAGGGAAGCCCAGGCAGTACAGACCCACGGCTCACTGCTGCCCTTTCGCTCGCTCCTCCATCTGTGCCCCGAGTGTTTTGGGTACACCCTAAAACTTGTGCCCCTGATTTGTCTGCTCTCTCAGGGCCCCAGGGAGGTTCCTCATGGGGGAAAGGGTGAGGCACTGGGGTTATTCCCACTGCCTGTTTTACTTTTATAACCCATCGAGAACGAATTCTGCGTGTAGGAACCAATTCCTGACCCTGCGGAGGGCGAGTATGGCAGCTGTTCGCAGGCAGCGCCAAGCAGGAAATAGGGGAAGTAGCTGTTGTAGCACTCGGGCAGACGCAGAGGGCAAGTACCTGTAGTTGCGTGATTACACATGGGCAGGACACTGAGGCACCTGCGCGTTGGGGGGCTGTTGCAGATGGGAATGGTACCTCCTGCATCGCCAGCCCCTCGGTACTGCAGTAGTCCCTTGCCTGCGCTACAGCAGCTGCATGCTGTGTCCTGGGTGCCTGAGCCATCCCTCCGTCTCCAGTCCCATCAACCAGCACCCTGGAGCTGGAGAGTTACCAAAGCTGGAGGGCTGAGGCTGTCTTGGCATGGGCAGAATCATTCCATTGACACCATGGCTGGGACAGAGTCAGCTGCAGACAGCTTTGTGGGGCTTGGCTCGTTGTTGCAAGGACATCAGTGTGCGTTGGGGAAGGGGCAGCAAGGAGGTAGGGTCTGGGCAGAGTGAAAGAGCACTTCTTGGTGGACTGCCTCCCCGTTGGGCAGCCGTGTGCCTGAAAACCTGTTTGCTTCTGCGCCCTTTCCGCCAGCGTCTGTCTCAGGCACGTGCGTGAACTCTCCATGAAGGGGGGTTGAAACGCAGAGGAAAACGGCACCGCAGTGCAGCGGCCGGAGGTGGCGGGGCTGGAGGCTGCGGCTGCCTGTCGGCTTAAACAGCGTGAAATCTGTCCTCTGGAGGTATTTGATTAAGCAGGCTCTGCCAGCTGCATTTCTGCGCTTGGGGCCGCTCTGGTAGGGTGGGACTTTGCTCAGCTGCGTCCCCAGGGCGAGGGAAGGGAGAGGTATTGCAGTGCCAGGACGTCCAAAGGGCAGCGGGGAAGCTAGGAGGAGCCAGGAGCAGAGCGGGGAGGGAAACGGCCCACAAAGCCTTGGGAGGCTGGAGCAGTGCTGGCAAGAGGAGGGGGGACAGACTGCGATGCCGGGTAAGAGCCTTCGCTCCTCTGATGTTAGGTGAGACGCTGCGTACACCCATGCTTGCGCTGGGGAGGGGCGTTGGATTTTTTCCCCACTGTGGCAGGCTCAGGGGCGCGGGAGTGGCTGTGGAGGTGCAGGCAGGATGCCCTCCTCATCAGGGCCCGTGTCCCATAGCAGGAAAGGCGGGAGGAAGGCTCCAGGTGTTTTGAAACACTCTCTGTCCGACCTGTGGCCCGTTTCTGGCTGCAATTCGCAGTTCCTCCTCCTGCCCTGCTGGGGCACAGTGCTGCACCAGCAACAGCCCTCCTGGGCGTACATGCTTTGCTGCTGTAGCTGCCTCAATGTAAGACCTCGCCAGCACCTGGGGAGCCTGCCCAAAAGCCCTCCCATCGTGCTTGGCAGCAGGCACCCTCCTGCCCAGCTGGTAGGAAAAGGTCGGCTCTGTTTTTCCCTCTGTGTGCTGCAGGCGCCTTTTCTAATGCTGTCTACTTCACTCCTGGGTTCCTCCTCCTGTCCACAGAGTAACAGAATTTAGGACTTGAAAGCCCTGCTAGAGATGACATGGCCTGATCTTTCCCGTAAGCAGGGTTCTTACACTTCTTGCAGATTTCTCTGTGGTACAGCCCGGTGACAGCTACTTGGTTAGAGCATCTCTTCTGGGATGAGACTCAGATGTGTCTGCCTGCCACATCAACAGAAGGAGAACCTGCCTGTCATATCTTTGCTGCTTAGTCACCATCACTCTTAAAGGTTTTGCATGCTAATGTGTTGCATTTCAGCTCTGAACCCCAACCTTTTTCTACTAAATTAGAGCTTTTTAGTTGATGGATTGGTACTGTAATTAAGTAATTTTTCAGTCTTCAGTTCTTTGTAGTGAATACAGTCTTAAAATACTCATGGCAAAGATTCACAGGAAGACCTTTACTGTTTATTCTTCCTGACGGTCACTAATTTTTCAGTTCAGACTTTTTTAAAATAGTGGACTTCAGAGCTGCGTGAGGCACTCTGTCAGCACTTGCTTGCACAGAGGTGTACCTTGCTGCGCTCCTGTGCCCTTGTCCGAGGACCCCAATCTGCCTCTGCAGCACTCGGGGAACTCCTGCTGCGTTTTGGCCGACCAAGCAGAAGCATTATTCCCCAGAATACAGTCCTGTGTGTGGCTGCATTTCTTGTCCCCATTAATACATTAATGCATTTGTCTGCATTAAACCTGCTTGGTTTGAATAATTCCATCTTATTCAAGACACCTTGGGTCACTCAGTGACCATATGCCTCATCTTTATTTGCGATCCTATTGAACTGATGTTCAGTTCTCTACATGATGGCAGTGATTTTCCATTTACTTTAAAAATATTATGTAGGATCAACTCTAAATACAGCCTTTGGAGAACCTGATTAGGAGTGCCCTTTTTTATGGATATTCTCCACTGGCAATGGGTTTTTGAGGTGCCAGTTAGCAAGGTCTTATTTCTGCTTTTTAGACAGAAAGAAACAGAATATTTATTGTATAATTCTGCCTTTTTGCCAAACTTACTAAAAATTTTACTATCTCTGCTTACTTGTGGGATTGCATCATTGAAAGGGTTTCTTTTGTCCTGGATGGAAATAGAAGTCTATTATAAAGTAGCATTTATTTAAATTTAAATTTATTTAAATTTATTTATTTAAAAAATGAAAACTGAATTCTTAATTCTACCATCTATGGATTTTTCTTTATATCTTTCTTTTATCATTTTTCTGTACTTCGGAGTTCCTGGTGTGTCTATTGTCTATTATCTGGTTTTCTGTATTCATTCATTTATTTATATTTGCTACCTTTATTGAAGCACAGACCCAGGACAGATTTTTCATCAATATCATTCTCTTGATCACATAACCATGTTTTTTGGATTATCTATTTAAAACATCCTTTTAAAGAACTTCCAGCTTTCATTCTTTTTTCCATCAGTGTTTTTGTTCCCACTTTCGTTGATGCTCCACCTCAGCTTTAGAAGGTTAGCTCTTTGTACACCATCATACTACTTCACTTTTTTTCTGCGTCACAGGTTGGGACCATCCTCTGTTCACACTGAATGCGGTGGGGCTGTGTTCGTGTCTGGGCAGCCACAAGCTGTTTAGGGCAATGGTTGTAATCTTATCTGGCATAGAGACGTCCCCACCAAGCAGGCTCTGCATCAGACATCTTTGAGACATCTAGCCATTCCAGTGACCCTGGAGAAGTGTCCCCAGTCTGTTCCTGTTCAGCTCATTTTTATGGTTTGTCTGGATTTATCTCCTGCTGTGTGGCCTCAGAACTCTGCCGAGGTTGAATTCACTTCTGTGGGCTGAAGTCCTTCTTCTTCTGCCGTGGCACCTCTGTGCTGCACCCCCCGCTTCCTCCTAAGGAGCAATGAGACACTGAATATATCCAGTCTGTTGCTTTTGGAGCTGTGGATATATTCTGTTACAGGCTTACTACCAATGTCCAGAGTGAGAGTTTTCACCCTGGCCAGATCCTGCTCCTGGCAGCGAGTTTAGCCTTTCGCTCAGATTAATTATTCCCTGCCCTAGTTTCATCCCCTCTCTTCTCATGGTAGGCAGTGGCTCCTCCCCTCCTGGCGTCCACATACTTCAAGTATTTGCAGCTGGTTTGTTTTGTCCTGAGTCACTGCTTGACTCTGCTGAGCTGTGAGCCTGGGGCTGGGCTCGCCTCGCAGGGTGGTGCAGCTCCAGTCGGAGATTTGTGCTTACCGAGCTGGTGCGAGGGGTTGTCCTCAGCGCCGACGGGCAGCACGTCCCTCTTCAGATTGCGTTAGCAGCCTGGGCGCCCTGCGAGGCTGCGCCGTGACGCGGGGGATGCTAGCAGGTGAGCCCCGATGACGAGGAGGAGTTGGGGGGCGATGCAGCCCCTTGGGTGAGCCCCCCAGCCCATGCGTGATGGGCATGCATCCTGTTGGATCTGGTCTTCATGGGTCAACTCTGCTTCCAGAGTAGGGCAGGGAGAAAACCTCTAATTGCATGCGTGATCCCGCTAGGAGGTTGGGTAATAAGGATTAGAAGTTTTTGTTAACTGGAAGAAAGTCAGTGAAAGTGCTATTTCTGAGACGAGCAGGATGAGCTGTGTGATTGCAATATTAAATAATGGCCTCCACGGGAAGGGCAGAGGTGGGAGTGTGCTCCATCTTGACACTTCGCTGCCAGGGGCTGTGTTACGAGTTGGTGTTGAATCTCTCATGCGTCAGCAGGTGAACCAGCAAAGCTCAAAAGCAGGTGCTCCTGGGAGGCTATCGCAGACCATCAAACCAATCCAGAGAGCCAAGGACTTGTCACCAAAGGGGATAGCGAAAACAATGTTGTTAGAGGTTTTAATTTAGAGAGGCAGATTGCAGAGCTCATGCAACCTATGAGAGAACAAAATTTGAGTCTCTGAAAATTGCGATTGTTTTTGGAAATGTATTTCTGAATGCCTGTTTGGCATCCGTGTCATGGGTAAACACTAATTTGTCACTGGATTGGAATTTGGTGGCTTCATTAGAAATACCAGTCGCATTCCTGCAGGCTAACGGAGCCCGTTCCAGCTGTGGTGTACATCTTAGTGCCTCCAAAGTGGATGGGTATGATGACTCAGATTGAAAGGTAACATTTAAATAGAAAATCTGTGAAGTAAAATGGAGATCTATTAAAAAGCATTTAGTAGATGACCAAAACCCACATCTGTGAAATGGGTGGGTTTCGTTAAATGCTTAATAAGCCTCATTTAGGGAAAGCTGCTATTACACATACGAGAATGTGTGACAAACAGGAAAAAAGAAATTGATGGCAATCAACAGAGATGGTATGAAATACAAAAAGTGAGCATTTTTAAATGCGTCAGAGACGAATCCTAAGCATTATACATATTGGTCAGATAGAAGAGCCAAATATTAAAAACAAATTCTGTATTTGATTTTTTTGGAAAGAGGCAGGATGACTTTTGAGTTCATTGCTGAAGGAGGATGCTGGACTAGTGATAAACAGCAAGAGTCCTAAGAGACTTGGCTGCAGCGTAGCCTTGTTTTTAAACGAATCTTGAAATGCTCAGAAAGACCAAGAAGGCCAGAGGAGAATTAATTTGTATGAGTTTTCAAAATGACGCAAATACTGATATAGTGTAAGTGGGTAGAACTGGTGGCCAGCATCGTGCCAGGTCAAGCAAGCTGAGCTGATGACTACCGTGGGCTTAAAACCTGTGCAGGGAAGGTTTTGATTTCCCTTCCACAGGCGGGGATTTGAGACTTGCAGAGGAAGGATGTCATGGAGCTGGCAATCTCACGAGTGTCAGTCGAATCCTCACCACAGGGCGCTCTCTGAAAGGGCCTGACCTAGATTTACTTGCCTGGGGTTTGCTTGGTGGAGCGTAGGGAGCTGCTGCATTCACTGGCGGCGCTGGGCATCCCCAGCTCTGTTTTGGTGAGCTGGAGCCAGACACATCATGTGGCTGCTATTGAGCTACGGCTAAAGCTGGGAGCACAGCAGTGTTGTTTGGTGGTACAGTAAACTCCCAAGATGTCCTGTACAAAGTTTCATCTGGTGGCATTTTGCCTGGGGATAAATGCAAAATCCTATTCTTTGACAAAGGCAAATGTAATCTTTTCCATTTGTCTTCCCAAATGCTGATGCATGGGTCATTTCTGGCTGTTCTGGCTGCTCTTCATTTTCAAGATTCTTCCCAGGCCACCGCATGCGGCAGTATCAGCTCAGCCGCCCACCCCCTCTGGTTTCACACACCTGTTTGCATTGCAGATTAACACCTTCCTGCTTCTTCCAGGTTGCCTTCCCACTTGAGCTTGCTCTCCTGCAAGACAAATGTCATTCCTTAAAAAAATATATATCTTGCTTTAAAATAACTCATTTTTTGTTACTTTCTTAACTCTTCGAGCTGTAGAGACCTGCTGATTGTATTATCTTGGTGTTTCTTTGTCCCTCCTGTACATTTTTCTGTCTCGTGTCCTGTTCAGGCTCCAAGCGCTGTGTCTCAGGCAGGGTATCCCTGTTGGGTGTTTGTAGAGGACCTTGCATGGCAGACCCTGGTCTGCCACTGAGGCTTTGCAGATTCTGTGGAAATGCAAACAGCAAATGTTAAACTCACTGGCTGCTCCCAGGCCCTCCTCGCGGACTCCGGCTGCATTTGAGTTGATAAAGTTCATCATCGGGGACTTATTTGGTGGGGAGCCAAGACAGCCATTGACGTGGCTGAAAGCAGCCTTTTCCCTTATGCAGGTTGGCTCTGATGGGGGTAGTTTTAAGGATACTTGCCAGTAGGCATCAGTGAAGCCTGCTCTTCCCAATAATTGCTTACTAAATGTAGTGCTGGTTGTGCTGCTAAATCCTCCTCTGTGGAGCGGGCCCTTTTGGCTCTCCCCAGGCTTGATTTCAAGGCAGGGCAGCAAATGCCTGCTTAGAGAGACAGGTATCTTCCCACCCACATCAAGGGCATCTTCTGAGCAGGGTTTCAGCTGGGTTTCCCATTTGCTGCGGTTGGGGGGGTGTCTGGGACTGATTTTGAAGTTGCTATTTCTGCAAGAGGCACAGTGGTTCGTCCTCAGCCCTGGTAGCTGCGAGAAGTTGCTGTTTGATGCGATGCTGCTGGTTTCTGTTTGTCGCTGCTGCTCTGCAACGGGAAGGGCTGGCATGGTTTCAGCTAGATGGGCTGAGTCGGTGTCTCATCTCAGCTGCATTTCTTTTCTTTCCTGGGTCATTTCAGTGCAAAAACCCCAGCCTGGCAGAGCAGCAGGTGGGATGCTTAGGTTGAGGCAGCAATTTCCTACCCCATATTTCGTGCTGCCGCTGGTTACTGCCATCACCCGCAGGGCGAGGCTGGGGGCTGCCTGCAGGCGCGCGGGGCCTGCCCAGCACCTGGGCAGAAGCAGCTGGGAGCAGGGGGATCTCTTGGGGCTGTGCACGGTGGGTGCCGGGGTACCAGGATAAGTCCCAAGCCCTGCTGGGTGTCCCCAGGAGTCCCCCAGGCTTAGCCGCTGTTGCCTGAGGCTGTAACCGCAGAGGTCAGGGCGGCGGAGATCTGGAAGTGCCTGTTCTGCAAAAATATTTTTACAAATGGCTGAGCTGGGGCATGTCCACAACTCTAATAAAATCCCATTGAGAGAGAGCAGCCGGGGATCCGTGGGAGATGGCTGGAGTGGACGGGCATTTGTCAAATCAGCAGTTGGCCTTAAATCAGGTACCTGAGGCAGGCTGGGGTGCTGCAAGGGGCTCGGGGGCCCCGCGGGCCTCAGTTCTGCAAAGCAGCTGTAAAATGGGAGAGACCTGAGTGTTTCTGGGCCAGACCCTGCCTCAGAGGGGTGTCCCGGGAGGTGCTGGAGAGGAGATCTCCTGAATTTGGGGGGGCGGGGAGGGTACTGTTGCTGTGGTTTTGGCCAGAGGGCACATGCTTTTAAAAGCAGGCAGGTGGGGTGGAAAGTGGCTGGGGCCCAGGAATCTGCTGGGGGATGAAATGTCTCAATGAGCGCTGGAGGGGGCTGGGCCAGCCTGGGAGCCGCAGGTGGGACAGAAAACCAGGAGGAAAACTGGCTGCCGGGGGCCTGGGAGAGGGAAGAGGAGGGTGGGCAGCTGCCTGCACGCCCCTAGACCCTGCAGGCAGGGCGGCCGCGCTGCCTGTGCCAAGCGCCTGGCACCCTGCCGGGGGTAGGGCCGGGAGGCTGCTGCGGGGGGGTGGCAGCCTGGGCACCAGCCAGGTCCCTGGGCTGTGCTGGGGGCCTGGGGGCCTCTCCACCCCGGGGCTGCCCGCCATGGCTGCGTGGCCGCCCATGGGGTGCATCCAGCCACCCCAGGCCTCCGCCTTGCCGGGCCTTTGGGTGCCCACCCCGGCCTCCCGACGAAGGCCGCTGCTGCCCCGGCCTTCCCGGCCCTGCCCGGCGCTGCTCGCCACGGTCCAGCTCCAGGCTTTGCCGCCGGCAGCCCCATTGTGGGTGCCCGAGGCCTTTTTGGCCATTCAGATGGAAATGCCCTGGGGCTGGAGAATGGAGACCCTGTTCCCAGCCTGAGGGGAGGGGGCGGCCGCCATTACTTGGCTGGGAAGCGGGCAAGGAGGGGAGCGGGGCTCCTCTCCCGTCTGCTCAGCCCCACGGAGTTTCCTGAGGTGGCAGAGTTGGGGAGAGGGGTCTGGACCCGGCCAGCATCAGGGGGCACGGTCTGGAGCAGGTTTGTGTTGCTTGGTGCCTGCTGCCCCGATGACGGGGCGTTGCTGGTTAGTGGTGCTGCGAGGGCAGGCTGTGGGAGCAGAGCGGGGCTCCCTGCTGCCCTGGGGCTGGGAGTGCCAGGGATGGCTTCTCTGGAGAGGTCCTCGGATGGACAGTCTTGCTCTCTGATGGTCGTGTTTAGCAGTCTTATAGGTCGTGTGTAGCACAGTTCGGGTGCTACTTGTTACCTGTCCTTGCATCCTTGCTGGAGGATGCTGATCATGCTTGTCTGTCTTGCAGAGATGACTCTCCTGTCCTCCCAGACACCACCCCTGGAGACATCCTCGGCTGCCGCTGAGAGCCCAGAGCAAAGGATGCTGGAGAAGAGGTCCAAGGTTATTGAGGAACTGCTCCAGACAGAGCGGGACTATATCCGAGACCTGGAGATGTGCGTGGAGAGGATCATGGTGCCTCTGCAGCAGGCACAGGTAGGAGGATGGGGCCAACCTACGGTGCGGCACTGGTGGGATGGGGTGAGGATACTGAGTCCACTTTGTTTTTGGAGACTTCCAAGCAGCAGCACAGGAACCCACAGGGGAAATTCAGCTATGCTGAGGGGAGCAGGATGGTTCTCGCTCCTCCCTGCACTTATAGAAATAGCCCATCTGTTTTGGGATCCTGCTCAGCTCTCACCATTGCTGAGAGCAAGAGACCTGACAGCAAGTATCACAGATTCATTTCCTGGGGCAGAAAATGTTCCTTTTCATTTGGTTTGTAGGTTAAATTCATTGTCAGGAGAAAGAAAATACGTGGTCTTGGCATGGGGACAGAGTTGGTGGTAGGAGAGGGAGAATATCAGGTGAATAGAGGCAGGGATGAAATTGCTGGGAAAAGGACACTGTATTTGGTAGGACACATAAGGAGTGAGAGTTTCAGTGCACTGGGGGATGAGGGAGTGAGTACAGAAGTCGCTGTGATGGGAGGAAGTCACACCGGGTGGCTGCTGTTGGAGCTGAGGGCTGATGGGTTGCAGGAGGGCAAGGGAGGGCTGTTGGATCTGGCTGGGAGATGTTCCCCCATCCAGGACATCTCTCTTCCCATTCCCCAGATGCAGAACATAGACTTTGAGGGTCTTTTTGGAAACATCCACATGGTAATTAGCTTCTCCAAGCAGCTGCTGTCCACCTTGGAGGCTTCAGATGCCATCGGTATGAATTTTGCTGTTACCTTTTCTCAGCAGGCTGGGATGGACCTTGCTAGTGGCGGGGCAGAACAGTTTGAATAGCAGGAGAGTGTCACTGGGGTTGGGCTTCCTCTCCACTGGTCCCTGTCGCTGCTCATCAGTCCAGCAGCGAAGCCAAGGAGGTCTGTGTTGCCCCATGGATCGCTACACTGAGAAACACGGTGCTTGTAGCCCTCCCTGGCTACTTGCCCCAAAGGGAGCCCCACCCCTCACTTCTACGCTCCCAGCTTTTGCTGCTCAGGCCTTGGGCAGCCTGTGCCTTTGCTCTCCATGTGGCTCCCAACCCACGCTGCCACTGACCAGTGTCCCTGCTCCTCACCTCTGGGAGAGCTGGATTGATTGAGGTCTCTGGTCTAGTGGCTCCTGGGGTCCCCCTGGGAGCTCTTCAGCTAGGTAAACAGTCCCCTCAAAGCACGAGTGAACATGTCCTAGTGAGTTATCATGACATGCTCTTGGCTTCAGCCTGGGGCCTCCTTGCCTTGGCAGACCTTTGATACACAGCTTCCCATTTCTGTCCCCCTGGCCTGCAGCGACAGGGAAGCAAGGAGGATGTGTGGGCATGCTGAGGGTGATGAGGAGGCATCCTGGTTGCTCTAGTAACACTGTCCTCTCGAGCTCTGTGTGGGGAAGGGGGACACTGGGCATCTCACCATGAGACATGCCCGGGTTGTTGAAGGCAGCTGGAGACCAGGAGACACTGAAGTCCTGCTTTGCTGCTGTCTGCAGGACCCGTGTTCCTGGCACAGCGTGCACAGCTGGAGGGCGTCTACAGGGTGTATTGCCAGAACCATGACGAGGCCATCGCACTGCTGGAAACCTATGAGAAGGATGAGAAGATGCAGAAACTACTCCTGGACCTGCTGGATAGCCTCAGGTTGGAGCCTCTGGCTGTGGTGGCCACCAGGCTGGGTAGGGGGGTCAGTCTCCAACATCCCTGCCCCTCTGCCAGCAGTGCTTGGTCAGTTCAGGTGGTGACTGGAGAGGGGCCAGCTGTGTCACTGCATAGTTGACCAAGCTCTGGGTTCAAATGGCCCCCTGCCCCAATGCACAAGTGCTGGGACATCTGTAGGCCCCCTTAAACTCTGAGCAGAAGCCACCAAGGTACAGAGAAGGTGGCATGTCCTGGATTGAGGGCTCCTATTCCCCAAGGCCTGCCCCACCATGGCTGGTGAAGGAGCTGCTTTGCCTGGCTCAGCGACTGCCAGGGCTCCAGCTTGTGGAGATTAAAGCCCCAGGAGCCGGGAGTGCCGGCTGCTGCTCTGGGGAGACAGGGCTGCCCACTGGCCTGGCAGCATCACTGCAGGAGGGGGCAAAGGCGCTGGCTGCGGGATTGCACGCCTGCCGCCCCATTAACCCGTTGCTTTTCTTTGCTTTTTGGCACGCTGTGGGCCGGCAGGAGCCTGTACAGTGAGTGGTAAGTGCATCCTTCCTGTTAGTCCCTGCTTATCTGTCTGTCCTAGCCTGGCTGCTCCCTTGTAACTAACCTCCTGCCACCGGCTGGGTGCATGTGGGGGGCCCTAACGGTGCCTCGTGGAAGCACATCTGGGAGGAGTAGGGTGTCTGTGGTGTGATCACAACAGAGGCAATGGATGGGCTGCACAGGCAGGTGATGAGGTAAGGGGAGGTCTTGGGCAGGAAACAGGTTTTGGGAGCCATCAGCCAAGGAGCCAGGAGAGCCCTGCGCTGGCTGCAGTCCTGAGCACAGTCAGTCTGTCCCGCAGTGGGGCTCAGATCTGGGCAGTCGAGTGGTGGCACAGAGTCCGAGGCAAGTGTCACTCCGGTAAGTTTGAGGCTGTGCCTGTGGGGGATTTTGCGGTAGGTCTGGTGCTGGAGAGGATCCTGGCTGGGAAGGGTCACCTGGTGTGAGTGAGGTGTGGAAACCTGGGGTTGATTTGAGATCACTGGGGGTTCAGGAGTGCAGTGAGTTTGGAGACGAGGGTGGTGTGACTTAGGGAGTACAGTGGATTTAGAGGCGTTGGTATTCTGGGTCTGGTTGGGGTTGGTTTGAGGGGGCAGAATTTGTGTGGCAGAGCTGGACTGAAACCTGGTGCATCTCCTTTGTCCTGACTTCCCAGGGGCTGCACAAACTACATTAACCTGGGCTCCTTCCTCATCAAGCCAGTGCAAAGGGTGATGCGGTACCCACTGCTGCTGATGGAGCTGCTGAGCGCCACGCCCGAGGCTCACCCTGACAAGGCACCGCTCACAGCTGCTGTCCTCGCAGTCAAAGAAATCAACGTCAACATCAACGAATACAAGCGCCGGAAGGACCTGGGTGAGTAGCTGGGTAGTGCTGGGGAGAGAGAGACAGGAATGGGTGTGTTGAGGTTGGCATCTGTCGGCTCCTGAGCCTTAGCTGGCAACCACAGTCATGGAGGGAATCTGCTCCCTCCTCACAGAAGGGCAGTAGAAGAGCTGCATTTAAAAAATCTGAGCATGAGATACAATACTTGAAGTAATGCAGTATAAATCTGACTTCAGCTGGTTTTTTGTGATACAGAGATATGAAATGTATGCAGTTGCTGACCACATGGCTATTAAATGAAAACAAAAATAATGATAAAACAAAAGAATATATATTTAAAGTTAAAAAATGCAATTGTAAACAACACAAGTAGGGAATTAATCTGCTAGGGCAGTCTCTGTCTTACTGAGATTCGGAGACTAAGTTTGAAGGTGTATCTGTAGACAGGACAGAATCGCAGAGGAGCTGGCTGCAAAGGGCCCTCTGGAGTCTCCTGTCCAGCCTCCTGCTTGGAGCAGGATTGTCCCCAACGTTAGCTCTGATCGGCCCCTGCTCCCTCCAGCCAAATCTCACTGACCCCCAAGGGTGGAGA
Organism: Calonectris borealis; assembly: GCF_964195595.1. Lineage (NCBI taxonomy): Eukaryota > Metazoa > Chordata > Aves > Procellariiformes > Procellariidae > Calonectris > Calonectris borealis. Next base: position 27,949,451 of record NC_134318.1, read on the forward strand.
TTTCACAGCCTCTCTGCTGTCCTGTGCCAGGGCTGCACCACCTCTGAGGTGAAGCTGTGCTCCCTGATCCACCCTGAAGCTCCCAAGCTGCCATCTGTGGCCGCTGCCCCTCCTTGTATTGCCTGGCACAGCTGAGAGGAGTTTGGCTCCACCACCTTTGTAGCTGCCCCGCAAGTAGCTGCCGGGTGTGAGCAGATCCCCCTCCGCCGCCGCCTCCAGCCAGGCTGAGCCTGCCCAGCTCTCCTTGTGGGGCCTGAGCTCTCCCTGTGGGTCAGGAGCTCTGGTTCTTCCACATCTCTCTTGGCCTGGGGGCACCAGAACTGGACACGGTATCCAAGTGCAGCCTCCCCGGGACTGAACAGGGGGAGAAAATTATTCCCTTTGACCTGCCGGCCACCTTCCCTGTTTTGCCTTGGCAGCCCCTGACTCATGCAAGTCTTACACTTTACTCTTTCCGCATAGCCCCACCGAAGCTGAGATGACATAGGCTGCCTGTAATGATTGCTCATATTTGCTAAAGAAGCAATATAAATACCTTCTGTATGTCCAGTGATTATTGTACACCATCTCCTATGTCATCTTATGCTAACACTATGCATAATCCTATGGAAGAGTTTGAATGGTGGGTCTACAAACTGTAGGGCATATCGAGAGCCAAGTAGGGGATTACAGGTGGCACAGTGCAGGATTTCAAGATGATATGTAGCGTGGTATGGTGTGATATGGTATGATATGATGTCATATGTGGGGTACTTGGGACTGCAGAGGCTTAGGGACGGGGAGAGCCAGCAAGGCAATTGTTGATGAGGCACTGTAAGACATGGGCGTTGTGCTGACAATGGCTCTGATTTCTACATCAATCTCTTCAGTGCTAAAGTACCGGAAAGGGGATGAGGATAGCCTCATGGAGAAGATCTCCAAGCTCAACTTCCACTCTATCATCAAGAAATCTAACCGTGTGAGCAGCCACCTCAAGCATCTCACAGGCTTTGCGCCCCAGGTAACGTGCATCAGCTGCCAGGTGCACTTATACCCTGCAGTGTTTCTGCGGAGGTATCTGCTGTCCCCCCCCCACCCCTTCCCTGATGAGTAGCTCTGATCCAGGCCAGCAAGGCAGAGTGAGCTTAGGATCTGAACCACCCATCTCTGCTGTCCAGCTTGTGGGCAGGAGGCCCCACATCTCATGCTCTGGGGGGTGCTGGAGTTCTGCATTGCCTCCCTTGAGACATTTTCTCTCACAGCTGAAGGATGAAGCCTTTGAAGAGACAGAGAAAAATTTCCGGATGCAGGAGCGGCTGATCAAGTCCTTCATCCGGGACCTTTCCCTCTACCTGCAGCACGTTCGGGTGAGTCAGTCTGGGTGTGATGCCTGACTCGTGGGGCTCGCCGTTTGCTGTCCCTCCTGCCTGCACGGTGTGTACCTGCAGTGCCTCTGGCCAGTGCTCCTGCCCTCAGCCCTGCCAGGGGGGGTGGTCTCTGAGGGTCTGGCCTGCCCTGGGAGGCCTCTTCTCCTGGGCAGCAGGCATGGCTGTGCTGACGGTCTGTCCCTGGTGCAGGAGTCGGCTTGCATGAAGGCGCTGGCAGCAGTGAGCATGTGGGACCTGTGCACGGAGAAGGGCAGTGGGGACTTGGACCAGTTCCAGAAAGTGAATCGGCTCATCAGCGACCAGCTCTTCTCTAACTTCGTGAGTGAGACTGTGCTCTTGCGTGCTGGGGGCACCCCTCTGGGGCCCTCCCTGGGGGCCTGCTGCAGATGGGCAGCTCCTAGGAGGCTCCCAGGAGCCCTCTCCTGGGAGAGGCTGTTCAGCTCTTCCCTCCTGCGAGCTTTGATGCCTGTTTATGATCTGTATTGAGCGTGCCTATTAGATACACATTTTTTCAGCCCTACCTGAAATGTTACAGCTCTCTATGTGAGTGGTTCAGGTACTTCCCATAGCATTGCCCATGCTGGCACATTTATGTAAGATTATAGAATGACTCCTGTTGGAAGGGACCTCTGGAGCTCTGGTGAGAGGAGGACGGACCCTGTGCTGTCCTGGGGAGGTTGTGTGCTGGAGGGTGAGCTGCTGGTGTTCACTGCACGGTGGGAGAGAGCACCTCATCTCACCTGCTCTCTGCATCTCTGCCCACCAGAAAGAGCGGACAGAGCGGCTGGTGAGCTCGCCCCTGAACCAGCTGCTGAGCATGTTTGCGGGGCCCCACAAGCTGGTGCAGAAACGCTTCGACAAGCTCCTCGACTTCCATAACTGCACGGAGCGAGCAGAGAAGCTGAAGGACAAGCGAACGCTGGAGGAGCTGCAGTCGGCCCGCAACAACTACGAGGCCCTCAATGCCCAGCTGCTGGACGAGCTGCCCAAGTTCCTGCGCTTCGCCAAGGAGCTGTTTGCCAGCTGCGTGCGGGGCTATGCTGAGGCGCACTGCGACTTTGTGTGCCTGGCCCTGGAGGAGCTGAGACCCCTGTTGTCGGTGGGTTCCCAGAGCACAGCCAGCGCTCTGGGCTCGGTGCAGCGCTAATCTCTGCACAGGGCTTGTCCCCGAGCCTCTCTGGTACCTGTCCAATTGCAAGGGAAGCTGCTGCTGCAGTTTCAGGTCCTGAATGCCTTGGGGAGGGCTCCTGTGGGATGCTGTCAGGGCAGGGATTGCAGAGTCACGATGCAGTTGTGCGTAGAGATGGTAAAGGCTCTGGCTGTTCCTGGAGCAGTGACAGGAGAGCATTTGCCTGGGAGAATCTCAGGTCATGAGTTCAGGGACCACTCAGAGCTGGGTCCAGACAGGACTGCAGATCTGGGCCTGATGCAAGCCACAGGCAGGACTCACAGCCCCGCTTGGCCCAGGAGCTGGCGTGGTCTCTGCTGTAGCTCTTGGCCACTTTTCCCAGCTTCTGTCACCTAACCATGACCCCCAACCCTGCTCTGGTTCCAGCTGCTGACGGTGTCCGGCAGGGAGGGGAACCTCATTGCCATCTTCCAGGATGAGCACAGTCGAGTCCTCCAGCAGCTCCAGGCCTTTACCTTCTTCCCAGAGTCCCAGGCAGCTCCCAAGAAGCCTTTTGAAAGGAAGAGCATGGAGCGGCAGTCTGCCCGGCGGCAGCCCCTCGTCGGCTTGGTGAGTTCCCTCTGCCCCGAGACAGGGCTTGCAGAGCCCGGGACAACCACTCATGCCTGCCTTGTTCCTCTGCAGCCTAGCTACCTCCTGCAGTCGGATGACATCCGAGCTGCCCTCCTGGCCCGCTATCCCCCAGACAGTCTCTTCCAGGCAGACCGCAATTTCAACGCTGCCCAAGACCTGGATGTCTCACTGCTGGAAGGAGACATTGTGGGTGTCATCAAGAAGAAGGACCCCATGGGCAGCCAGAATCGCTGGCTTATAGACAACGGGGGTAGGTGGCTGCTCCCTGCCCTTGGCGCCTGCTGTGTGTCCCCTCCTGTGGTCCCCCTGCGCCCCAATCTGAGCTCCCTTCCTCTCTCTTTCTGCAGTGACCAAGGGCTTTGTGTACAGCTCCTTTCTGAAGCCCTACAACCCGCGCCGCAGCCAGTCAGATGTCTCTGTGGGCAGCCACTCTTCCAACGAGTCAGAGCACAGCAGCTCCTCTCCCCAAAGCAACACCACGCTGACCTTCAGCCCCAGCGGGGCAGCCGTCACCTTCACTCAGAAACCCCTGCAGGACTCGGCATCCCCGTCAGACCCGTACCAGTCCCTGCAGCCCCCCTTGGAGATGGACCCCCCCTCTCTGCCCCAGCTCGGCTCTGGTGACAGGACAGCCCCGCTGGAGGCTGGTACAGTGACATCTCAGCGCCGCTACAGCCGCCCCGAGCTGGGCTGCAGCCCCAGCTCTCGCAACGGGCACCCCGCCAAAGCGCATCTCAGGCCTGCACCCTCGGTAGAGGACAGAGACTCTGGGCTGGAGAGCAGCGAGTCAGAGGGCAACCAGGTGAGCCCTCGGCCTCACTGGGGGGGGCTGGGTCATGCAGAGGGCTGACCCCCTCGCTTGAGTGGGGACTGTGACCAGGGAGAGGTGGGAGGTGGAGGCTGCTTTGTCCCAAAGGGCTGAGGTGGAGGATGAGACCTTATCTCCCAGCAGCAGAGGTGCAGAGGTAGAGAACAAGGCTGCAAATGAGGGTGGGCAGGTGGGGGCAGCTCTGGCAGAGGCCAGAATGGGGCTGGGGCCATCACTGTTTGGGGAGAGCAAAAGCTCTACATCCTATGCAATGCGACAGCAAGGCTGTGTGGCGTGACCATCGAACTGATGCTCTCCCTCTGTCTGGCAGGTCTATTATGCTCTCTACACCTTCAAAGGCCGAAACACCAATGAGCTGAGCGTGTCAGCTAACCAGAGACTCAGGATCCTGCAGTTTGAGGACATCACGGGCAATCGGGAGTGGTGGCTGGCCGAGGCGCATGGGAAGCAGGGCTACGTGCCCTCCAGTTACATCCGGAAGACAGAGTACACGTGAGGCGGCAGGCGGGAGCCTGCACCCCGTGCCTCGCTCCTGCAGGGACTGCCAGGGGCCTTGGGAAGGCTGGCCAGCCCTGCAGCCCCCACTGCTCGCGCTGAGGCTACGTTCCTCACAGCTGTGCAGCGCTCCTGGGCCCCACCACGTTGGCTGCCACTGGGAGGAGGACGGGTGGGCTGGCAGGACAGGCAGGAACAGGCAGCTTGTGTGAGGGCAGGGGCGAGTTCACCTGTGCTGTTTGAGCCTCCTGTGTCCAGCCAGGAGCAGGGGAGCAAAGCTTGGGGCCATGGCCCAAGAGGGTAAGGCTTGAACAAGGCTGAGGAGCTGCTGTGGGTTTAAATTGTGGACCGCTAATGCTGAGTTTCTGGAGTCCGTTTTTAGCCGAGTGGTGTTAAAAGCAACCCAGGCCCTGTGAACGTTCTCCCTGTGCCTTCTCAGCAGCAGGAGCCTGGTCTCGCCTGTCTGTGCAGGACCTCAGGGTGGGACATCTACACACTGCCTGGGGAAGCAGCTCTGAGGTTTGCTGGGAGTAGTTGAACTCCAGGGCTGGGAATGGGCCTGGCCTCCGAAAGTCCCCACAGCAGAGCCCCCAGTGGGTGCTTCATCCCCGTACTTGGTCTCCCAGGGGCTCGGGCCTCTCCAAGGTCTGCTGCTAGCAGCAGCCGTCAGGTTCTCATCTTCCAGGTGAGCCAGAGGCCCAGAACGCCATCTTTCCTTGTCAGCGCAGTATCTCCGGTGCCCAAGACCCATCTTTGCACTGAGATGCCCACCTGGCAACTCTGGGCTGGGGCAGGGCAGAAGGCAAAGCACAGGCTGTCCTCCAGCGTGATATCTTTTGGGGGCTCTGACCAGGATTGCCTCACCTGCACTTTCCTGCAGGGCACTGGAGATGGTGCTGACGTTCTGGGAGGGCAAGGTCCTCCCTGGGAGGGATGTGATGCCCTTTGCCGAGGTGGTGTGTCTTACCCACTGCTGCCATCCCCTGAAGGAGGGAAGCTCCCTTCTCTTGGGGTGATGTTTGTATCCCCCGTACTGCTGCTCTGTAAATAAAGATTTGCCCTTGTGTATAGGAGGTGCCTATGCAAGTGTCGGGAGAGCTGGGAGTTGTGCCTGGCCAGTGCTGGGCTGGGGAGCAAAGCCCACAGATTTCATGCAGGGTCAGGAAGAACATTTACCTTTTGGTGGGGTCCGGCTTGCTTCTGCCCTGGTGTTTGTGCCAGCTGCAGCTCAGGCACTAGGAAACCCTCGCAGGGAAGTTCTTCATTAAGATGAAGTGATTGCACTGCCCTTTCCCCCCACGATGTGTGTTACATGGCTCAGCTGGGGCCGCGGGTGGCTTGTGTGCCTCCTGCCACCAGCTGGCGTCAAGGGGTTTGCTCTGCTCTAAGAGTGTAGGCAGCTGCAGCGTGCACATGTCAGTGCTCCAGCTCCTGGCTTTCATGCCCAAGAACAAAGAAGGGTCAAGAGTTTGTCACCAGTAACCACCATGTTTTGTGTGTGTAACGTGTGCAGGTCAGTGTAGGATGCACACGTGCCAACACCCTCCAGCTTGTCTCCGCCCCAGTCAGATTTGTAGTCTGGAGCCACCGCCTTAATCTGCCCCACTAGTGGTTACAATCGCCCCAGGGACTGCCTCCTTGTTTGCGCTACAACCAAAGGGAGCTCTAGCCATAGGGACGGCAGGCAGGCCCTGGCTTCTCCACCTCCACTGCCAGAGAGTAGCGTTCATGCCTGGGTGTAGCTGTGCCACTCAATTTGGATTCCCCGCCCATGTGTGCCTGCATAAATTGTGTACCGGCTCCCCCCAAACCTAGCTGGGTTTAAAAGTAAACTGAGGCTTATTTAGCATGCCTTAAAGTCAAACTTTTAGTTGGAAGACTAGAAACAGTTACAAAAAGTAAATAAATTATAGCATTCAGTCTTAGATTAAACTACACTTCATTCCATAGTGCTACAGCATCTCTCAGCTAGGTTTCCCTGGCATGGTGAAGTACAAAAATTAAGACCCCCAGGGGGCCATGGTCTCCCTGCCTGACAGATAAATTTTCCCCTCTATACTGGAATAAATTATGCAGCTCCAGACCCTTGTATGCACAGCAGGCAGGGTGTGGTAGCAAGGTTAACTGCTCACTCAAGTCCAGATCCTCTCTCCCTGACAGCCAGAGAAGCCACCCTCTCCGCTTCCCAGCTGCAGAGAGACAAATTCCTGGGCAGCCCGGCTGCAGGGAGACGCCGGAGCCTGCTTGATGAGTGCCAGCGGGAGGGAGCTGCCCACACATGCACCCACATGCTGCTCCGCTCCACCTACAGCACGGTGGTTTCTATATTTGTGATGCCAGCATCCTTTGCCATCGCGGAGAAGACGCCCTGCTTCTTGAGCAGCTCCTCAGGGCTGTCGTATTCCACAATCCTCCCGGCCTGCAGCACCATCACCCTGGCAGCAGGGAACGACAAGGCCTGAGCCTCCGGGATCTGAGCCGATAGCGCTGCTGGTGCCAGCACTACAGCCCCACCGACCCTCACTCCTCCTACAGCCACGTTACGTGGTTCACCTCTCAGCACAGAGGTGAGGGCACAGCTCTCCTCCCTGTGCTGGCAGGGTGACACACATATGGTGTTAACAACTCCTGTGGCCTGTTGCTGTAAAGAAGGATCCCCAAAAATGTTTTTCCCCACAAGGCATAACTACTGCATGGCCACCCTTCCCATCCCTCTCTTCTGCTCTCCTAGAAGCTCTGTATATTGCTGTTCCGGGCACTTCATCCACCCCTGCCCCTCTGGCTGCATCCTTGCTTCTGCTGCTGGCCACCTCTTGCCCCATCCTCAGAGTCCAGAGCCCCGTTCCCCTTGCCTCACGGTACCTGTTGCTGTCCATGATGGTGTGGAGGCGGTGGGCGATGGTAAGAACAGTGCAGGCAGCAAACTCACTCCGGATTGTCGTCTGGATTAAATGATCAGTTTCCAGGTCTACGGCTGCTGTTGCTTCATCAAGGATGAGGATCTTGGCTTTGCGGAGAAGGGCCCGGGCCAGGCACACGAGCTGCCGCTGCCCAACACTGGGATGAGGTGGGGACCATGAGTTACTGGGCAGACACCAGCACGGCTTCTGCAAGACTACTGCCACACACTGCCCTGACCCCAACACCTGCCTGCCCAGCCCTCCCTGGCCTTGCCCCAGCTGATCACCTGCCACCCTGAGCACCACGTCCCTCAGCATCTTGCTCTCTGGGCCACCATGGAAGGCTTGGCTCACGCTGGCTTTCTGACAGCCCTGACTCCTGGACCATTTCCTCCCACCTTCACTCCCAGAAGCTTATGTGCCCTCGTCCCTGGACAGCCTCTCCGCTGGAGGCTGCTGTTCCCCTGGGACCAGGGGGAAGGGAGGGAACTGGGCATGCTCCACTCACCTCAGGTTCTCCCCTCCCTCGCTCACAAGATGCAGCAGCCCCTCAGGAAGGTCTTGCACATATGTTTTCAGGTGGGCCAGCTCGAGGGCCTTCCAGACCTCCTTGTCTGTGTACTGGTCAAAGGGGTCCAGGTTCATCCGCAGGGTGCCAGTAAAGAGCACGGGGTCCTGCCAGGGACAGCACCGTGTTCAGCCACGCCACGGCCATTCAGCAGGGCTGAATGTACCTGCCGTAGCTGCTCCAGGCCCCCGACTTTGGCTACGGCCTGCCCGCCCTGCTGCCTGCAGCTGGGCAGGGGAGGTGGTGACGGCATGCTGGCAGGTCCTTGGACTCTGCACAGCACCCAGGGATGCGCTAAGGGCAACGCGTTGCCCAGGGAACAGAGCCGGGGGAGGATGTGCAGCAGTGGGGCACGGGGAGGTCGGGCAGCTCACCTGGGGGATGATGGTGAGGTTCTGGCGCAGGTCGTGGAGGCCGATCGTCGCTATATCCACCTCGTCGATGATGATCGTCCCTCCAGCAGCCTCCAGCACCCGGAAGAGGCAGTTGGTGAGGGAAGATTTTCCAGCCCCAGTCCGGCCCACAACCCCAACCTGTGGAAGCAGCTATTTAGACCAGCTGACAGGATTGAAGAAAACAGAGTAGATGCTCTCTGTCTTGGTCTGGTGGGCCTTCCTGCCCTGCATCTCTCCAATCACCATCTCCTTTGGTCCCTGCCCCACAGCTCGAGTCCCCAGGAGCCACATCCCATCTCCATCCCTCCCCAGCCCACAGACCGAAGCTAAGAGGACAGAAACAACTTAAACACGGTGTCACTACGGAAAGGGTGTAGTGAAAGCAGACACAGAGGTCCTCACCTTTTCAGTGCTCCCAATATTGCAGGTGATCCCCCGAAGAACCAGCTCCAGTTCAGGTCGGTAACGAACTTTGTAGTCAATGAACTGGATCTCGCCTTTGCTGGGCCAGCCACGGGGTGGACGCTTTTCTGTCACCCACGGAGCCTGGGGGCACAGGAACGTTAGGGGGGTTGTGCCCTGCGATGCTGGCTAGCACCAAGCTGTGCAGCAGGTATTTGCCTGGACCCTGGTCTCCTCACCTCGTTCTTCACCTTCGTGTACTCATGTACCCGCTCCACAGCCACAATGTTCGTCTCCAGCTCTGAAGACGTCCGCACCAGCCAGTTCAGTGTCTGGGTCACCTGCGTGGCAGAGCCAGAGGATGCTGAGCTCAGTGGGACCCAGGAACAACCACCTCCCACCTCAGCTCAGGGACTCAGCCTGGGCATGAGCATCCCTGGCCTGGGCCCTAAGCCTCCACTCCCCAGCCACAGCCCCCTCTCCCCAGCCCTTCAAAAGCTTTGCTGCAGCATCTCTGATCCACAGCGGGAACGTGCTCCTCCCCACGGCAGCAAGCATCCCCCTCACACTGGGATGTTGCTCCCCTGGCTCCATACTGGCTCCCCAGGTGATGGGACACCCCAGCTAATCCCCCTTCCATGGATCAGAGCTGGAAGCAAGGCAGCATCCTGCAGCCAGCCCAGAGCCATCAGGCTGTTGCTCCTAGAAACAGCCCCGCCCTGGAATAAGAAAAAGCTTTCATTGACTTACGTTGAGGGCAGAGGAGACAGAAAGACCCACGATGCCACCCTCCAAAGTGCCCTTTGAAATCACAGCTAGAAGTGCAGAGAAGAAGACCACCAGGCTCCCAACGAACTCCAGACGGATGGCCAGCCACCTGCCCCGGGAGAGCACAGCTGAGGGGCGGTGGGAGAGGCATCTGCCCAGGGCCCACCAGTGACACCAGCACCCCACCAGCATCCCTGCGCACCCAGCCCTGAGCCCAGCGCTGTACACACGCTGCACCTACACAACATGTGATGTGTAGCCAATTCTGCAAGCAGGTTCATTTTCTCTGTCAGCCCCTGTGTCTCACACATAACCTCCTGTGCTGGTAATGCCACGTATCTGAGGAGCCCCAACTGTACAACCCTCACACCCAAAGTGTCTACCCAGTAACACGTCAACACCAGATACTGCCCCATCGCACTCCTACCAGGCCTGGAGCACCAGCCTCTTCCCAGAACCCACCAAGAGCATCTCAGCCCTTGACAGCGCAGCTCACCCTGCTCAGGCTCTGGACACTTCTAGGGGGCCACACACTGGCTTTCAAAATCACCCTAAAATGTCTCCTTCCCACAGATGGTGTCCCTATCCCAAGCTCCCTCAGTTCCTACACAGACCCTCAGTCCTGAGATCAAGAGGGAGGACTGCAGCACCTCAGGAACCTCCCTCAGGACACAGAAGCCCCTGGGCAGAGGTGCTGCAGGCTGTGCTGTGGCATAAGAAGTAAAACTCACCTATTTGAGACTATCCAGGAATAAACGCTTTTCTGATTGATGTCCATGGTGCTGTCATTTTGCTGCAGGAACCGTTCTTGGTGTCCGTAGGCCCGGATCACGGAAAGGCCTGACACTGTCTCACCAAAGTGGGAGTAGATGGGAGACCTAGTTACAGAGTCCAGACGCCGTAGCTGGCGTGACGTGGAGACATAGAAGCGCTGAAATGAGGGACACAGCTTGGTTACCAACACAAAACCCGGCAGCGACAAAGATACTGCTCTAAGCAGGCCAGAAGCTTCTCTCAAGCCCTGGTTACTCACCAGCACAAAGTAGTAGAAGATGCTCAAGGGAATGATAACGAGAGTGAAGAATGGGGTGGCCAGGGAGATCATGAGCAATGTGCTAATGATGGCCATGAAACAGGAGAGCCAGCTGCGGAAGGACATGGGAATGGTCTCATCTATCGTGAAGATGTCCTGGGGCATACAAAGAAGTGCGGAGAAGCAGTCAGTGACCCTAGAGAAAGGGAGAAACCCAAAGGCCCCACACATACAGGGTTCCTACACACTCGTGTGGTAACACAGTGCCAGACACTTGCAAAAATATTGGATGAGACTGAACTGGTGGGTCACAACCCCATTTAGGGCCACAGCTCTTAGCTTGGGAATGGCTGATTTAACAGAGAAGCTTTCTATAATATTCCCCTGTTGCACAGACCAGCTTTGGGAACGGCATCTTCATCTGGACCCAGGATGCAGGAGCAGGAACTGAGGCAGAAAGAGGGACAGGGCTGACTCCAGGTCCATGCAGGTGCACCCAGGTCACCAGCTGGCCATCATCCCTCTCCTAGCTGGGCATCACATACTCCCCTATCTCAGAGTAAACCCAACAGGCCCGTAGGCTTGATCCCAAGAGAGATTTTTATTCCCAAAAATCAAGAGATGGCATCAAAGGAAGAAGTGGAGTGACAGCACACTTGAAACTTCCTCTCTGTATTCTTCCTCTCTGTGTTCTCCCTCCTTTCTCATTTTCTCTTTGTTTTATGAGCTTAATTTACATAGCAAAGACTGTATGTTTTGCTGAGAGTCCCTAACCAGAAGGACAACTCGTTATGGGACATGAGCTTTAAGCTCCTGCCTCTCTTGGTAATCTACTCCGGACCCTCTTCAGTTTCTCCGTATCCCTCTTGACCAGGTGGCCCTAAAACAGGACACGGTATCCAGGTATGGCCTCCCTAGCACTAAGCAGAGGAGATAATAACTTCCTGTGATCTGCTGGCCACTCTCCTCCTAGTATAGCCCAGGATGTGGTTTGCCTCGTAGTCAGCCTCGCATCCACCATGCCCTTCTGGTCCCTTCCAGGCCCTGATCTGTGCTTATCTGTGCAGTGCTGAACAGCAACAGGGTTATGCCACCACCCAACGCTCTCTGGACCTGCTGGAACAAACACCTTCTCCCCGTTGGGGCTGTTCTCTTACCTTGGCAAACCTATTCACAATGCGGCCAGTTGGGGTGGTGTCAAAAAAGCTCATGGGCACACGCAGGATGTTGCTGAGCAGTTGCTGATGCATAACCCGGGAGGCTCGCATGGCACCATGAGCAGACAGGATGGTTGCAAAGAGCAGAAAGAGAGCTGCAAGGAGAGCACAGGGCGGTCATCACCAGCTCATGTGTGACACTGGCCCCAGGCACTCTTTGGCTCAAGGGACACATCAAGCAGCTCCAAGCAACCAGCTCTGCCGTGAGCCACTGTGATAGTCCTGCATCCCACTTTCTTGGGAGGCCCCAGTAACTGTCCCACCACAGGGGAAGAACGCTAACCCTTTTGGAAAGCCTTGGGCCCTAGCACTTATCTCCAAACTGATTAAGGACAGTGACTTCAACCTAAGGGGCAACACAGACTTCTTGGGGCAATTTATGTTGGCTTTAGACTGATATCTGTCCCCAGTTCAGCCAGGAGCTGGAAGGAAGGCAGCAGCAGACAAATGAACACAATGCTGGGTCCCCTGCTCCTTGCTGCATTGCTGGCTGCAGGTCTTGCAAGCCACATCCCTTCCGGGCCACACAGCTGAGGTGAGGGGGATCCCCTGTGCTCCCACACTCACCTTGTGACACTCCCAGCGCCCCAAAGACACCGATCCGCAGGTCTCGTTGCTCCACAGGATAGGTCTGGTTCAGGTAGCGCTGTGCATCCTCAGTCCAGGCGCTGAGCCACAAGTTGGTCCCCACGAAGGCAACGTACTGTCCAACATAGCCCATGGCAACCCCGAAAGAATACCGCAAGCCAACAGCACGCAGGTACCGCAGGTACATGGAGAACTTCACCTGTGGACCAATTTAGCCCATCACTGCTGCCCAACAAACCGCAGCACAACCTTGGGACTCCCGCCTTGCTGCCCACAGTGCTCCCCCTCCACCACCTTGCCCACCAGTCCCAGGCAGCTCCGTCTCCTTCAGCGTCTCTTGGCTGCAGTGGGGCCACAGCCAGCCAGCACCGGCTTCTCTGAGCCACAGTCTTATAGCACTGAGCCAGGGCAGCACAGTGCTTCCTCCATCCATCCTCCTCACCTTGCCGGTTTCCACAGCTTCTTTCTCAATCAGTTGCTGGCCCTTCAGCTTCTTGGGAGGCTCCTCCTGGGCCTTCTTCAAGGAATTGGTGCTGCTTTTACTAAGGCTGCAGGGAGGTGATGGGCACCATTAGTCACAGGGTGCTGGATGGGTCCTACTCTCCTGGAGGTCCATCCCCATGCTGCATTGGAACTCCAGTGCTGGAGCCCTCTGGGAAATAATGTCCTAACTGGGGCAGCTTTGAATGAGCCTCATGGAAGCCCTAGGCATTTGCAGCCATGAAATCATAGCCCTCATCCCCAAAAGCAGAACCAGCCAGCAGCAGGAGTTTCAGGGAAGACCACAGAGTAAGGCTGTGACACACTAATGTGAGTAAAAGCAAGATCGGATGTTCCTGACCCAGCCTAGCTGGAGATAGGAGCAGACAGAGAATCTCCCAGCCCCTTCTTAGCAGGCATCCCCCCAGGGAAGCCCCTAGATCCCATCTCCTAGGAAGCAATGCAGGGGCCAGGGGAGAGAGCTGAGAGCTCAGGTCGAGTTCCCACCTGCGACTGAACCCTCTCTGATGGATGCTGGCCTCTCGCTTCAGGGTCATAGTCACTACATCACCAGGGCCCTCCTCGACGCAAGGCTCAACATCTTCATCACCCTGCTCTTCATCCCCGGCTAAAGCAACAGCTACAAGCACAGGGATGAGGGAGGGTAGGGTCAGGCACTGAGGAGAGAGCAGATCCCATGCACCACACTTCTGCTGCACTCAGCTCCACCCCACACCCCAGGCCCTGGCTGTGTCCTACCACCACACATCAAAGCTTCTTCCAACCCTGCTGCAAGCACAGTACAGCAGGAGGAGGAACAAATCCGTTGTGCTGGAGGGAGAAGTGACAGGGGACACAGGGCTAAAGGCCTGCATGGAGGCAGTCCCTGCTGCTGACTTATCCCAGTACCACTGGTGGGACCTCATGCAGAGATCTGTGCTAGTTTAGGAGGTGCAAGATCTGGTAGGTCATGTCACTCCAGTTCAGGAGCACCTCTCTGAGCAAGTGGAGATGGATCCTGTGGGGATGGACTGGGAATAGCCAGGCTCCAGCTGGACAACTGGGCTGAGCCCAGGCAGGGTAAGCATCCACCTGACCTGATACCACTCCTCCCCATAGCACTGAGGGACATTATCCAACAGCATGTTTAGAATAAACTAAAGGATCTTTCTCATCCCAGCACCACTAAGGTATGGAGCCTGTTGCCACATAAGATTATGAGAGCCATAAACATAAACAAACTAAACAGGGAGTAAAAAAAATTAGGCAGGTCCTTTGCTGGCTGTTCAACACAATGCCTGGATGCAAATCTTAGGCAGAAAGTCCTTCTGCTGCTGATTGCCAGAAGCTGGGATGGATTCACAGCGGCCACCGCTGGGGTCTGGGCTGGATAGAGCCAGGTCACACTGACGGATCAGGTCTTGGCGTTTTCATATCCCCAAGACACACGCACGGCCCCTCTAACTGCCGCAGCCCCGTTGTGTTCCCAGTACCTGTGGAATTTTTCTCTGAAGCATCCTCCTGGCTGCCATACAAGTTCAGGAACTGGGCAAAGGCCCCCCTGTTTGCAAGCAGGGTGCTGTAGGAGCCGTGCTCAGACACTGCTCCTGCCACCAGCACCACGATGTTATCCACCTGGGGCAGGAAACCGATACTGTGCGTCACCAAGATCCGTGTCTGCAATAAAGAGGTTGCAAGGTAGTGAGCATCAGAGCTCCCCTCACCCCCGCCCCAGGCTCCCAATCCCCTACTTGGGGACCCGTCTGCTTATCACTGCCTGGCTATGGGGACACAGAGCTCCCCTCTGGGGACCCATGAGACCTCTCCTGGCTGCTGCAGCCCCACGTGAAAGCCACAGAACCCCTCTCCATCCCATGCAAGCAACCTCAGCCTTCCCTGGATGGTCAACACCGCGCAGTGCCACTCCTGCATGGCCGGGTGGCGGGGAGGAGGGCACGGGTACTCACCTTTTTTTGCAGCAGCCCTTTTGGCCCCAGCACATGCTCGAAGAGGTACTTGCCGACGTGAGCATCCACGGCAGACAGGGGGTCATCCAGGACGTAGATGTCTGCGTTGCTGTACACTGCCCGGGCCAGGCTGACTCGCTGCTTCTGGCCCCCGCTCAGGTTAATGCCCTGGCAGGGAAGGGACCTCTCTGAGCACTTGGCTGGCACAGGGCAACAGCTCTGTCCTCTGCTGCAGGTGCTACGGGAAACCCACAGTGCCCGGGGCTGATACCTTCTCTCCAATCTCTGTCTGGTCACCTGCAGGCAGCAGTTCCAGGTCTGGAAGGAGGGCGCAGGCCTTGATGACCTGCTGATACCTGGTTTCATCCAGTTCTGACCCAAAAAGGATGTTGTCTTTCAGTGTGGCGTTCTGGATCCAGGCCTGCTGGGGGACGTAGGCCAGCGAGCCCTGAAAAGAGAGACACAAGAACACTGCCATCTCCTGCAGCTTCTCCTTGCCCTGAGCCACCACTCCAGGACCAGTCCTGCCCTGCTGCCTCCCCGCTGAGCTGCCAGGCAGCCCCACAGCCCCCCGCGCCGGCCGGCTCCTCTCACCTGGATGTTGATGTGTCCCTTGATATTCTCCATCTCCCCAAGCATGGCTGACACTAGCGAAGATTTGCCTGAGCCCACAGCCCCCACCACGGCCACCAGGCTCCCAGGTGCGATGTCCAGGGTGACACTGCAAAGACACGAGGGCTGAGAAAGCAGCGCGGCCAGGTCACCCCCCGGCTCCCACGTGGGACCAGCACAGAGCGGTGTCTCTGGGGCACTCGCCTCTAGCGGCGCTGTGAGAGGCGACCGCCATCCCCAGCTAACAACACAGAAAAACTCCCTCTCCCCACCCATCTGCCCCCAACATGGCGCAGAGCACTCACTCTCTTATCGCAGCGTTGCCATCCTGCTCCCAGGCAAACGTGGCCTCCAAGAAACGCACAGCGCTGCCTGTCAGCAGAGAGCCGTCCCTCAGGGCTGGGAAAGCCCAGGGCTGGGCCAGCCTGTGACCCACAGGAATTAACCTGGAGGTTCACCTACCTGCAATGGGGTTGTGGTGGATAGCTGAGGTGTCCAGGTCTTCTCCGCCCAAGTAGCGCTCCAGCCTCTCAGTCGACACCTTGGTCTGCCATGGCAGAAAGAGAATGGCACGTGGGCATGGGGCGCAGCTGGGTGGGCTGGCAGGAGCCCCATAAGCAGACCACCCCATACACACAGCCCCCACCCAAGCACCAGCCCCAGCCTCTGAGCCCCAAGCCGGTGTCACCTATGTGAGTCCTGTCCCACCCCATTGCCAGCAGAGCCCTGTGCACTGACCCCTGGGTGTCCAAGGCCCAGGTCCATCACACACCTGAGCTCCCTGCGCTGGTTTGGGCAGAGGTATCGTAAGACCCCCCTGCATCCCCTGCCCTATGTGAGGGCTGACCTGCACCAGGGAAGAGAGGACCAAGGGCAGCATGGCCATGGGGAAGCGCAGCACGTTGAAAAGGGAGATGGCAGTAAAGGCCTTCTGTGCATCCAGGATGTTGTTCTCATCCACCAGTACGTACACGGCAAAGCTGGCCAAGGAGACCTAGGACAGATAGCAGGGAAAGCCACCATCAGTGTGGTTGTGTGCAGCCCAGACCCTCATGCTTCCCTAAGACCTCAGCAGTGCCTTCCTGCTGGGGACCTGTTCCCCTCCTGCTTCCCTTCTCCTTTGTGCCCCATCTCACCAGTCTGATGGGACCCCTTTCCACCACAGCTCTTGTGCCAGCAGCTGGGACCATACTCTGCATCCCAGGCATCTGTCAGCCAGCCCCTTCCTCGCTGCAGAAGCACTCCAGCCAAGGTTCCAAATCCTTCCCATCCCCTTAGACACAGCCCAACCCCAGCTCTGAGGAAGGTGCAGCCCTCCCCAGACCCGCTGGCACTCACCAGAAAGGGGGCACACGTGAACACAAAGATAGAGATTGACTGCAGGTAACTGAAGTTCACCAAGTCCTTGAGCTCACGTGCCCGGATCTCATTGACTCGCTTCTCAAATGAGGGCTCCCAGGCAAAAAGCTTCAGAATCTGTGGGATGAGCAGGGTGAGCGGGTGCTGGCCTGATGGGAATGCCCACCTCCACACTCAGCTCGCTGGTGGCCAGCACCTCCATCACCAGCTCCTGGCTTGCTCAGAAGCCTGCTTGCCCACTGCATCTCCCCTCTCCTGTCCTGCCCCATGGCTTATAGCACTTCCCCACAGCATTCCCACTCCCTCATCCTCGGCTTACAGGTCACTGCCAGCCTCTATGCCACCATGGCAGCCTGCTCACCACCACAGCCTGCTCACCACCACAGCCATCCAGGAAACCCCCAAAAAACCCTTTCTTGGCTCCCAAGTCTTGGTCCAGGTACCCAGAACTCTTCCCCAGCCAACCTTTCAAAAGGTGAGGAAGCCAAGGGAATTGCAGAGACTGAGGCTTGGCTACCCCGGACATAGGTGCCCCAAGCTAGACTGTAATGCTGGTGCTGTAGGGTTATACAGGTGTGCTGCCTCCACATACAGGGCACCAAAAAGAGGGGTGCAGCAGCTGCCCAGGGGATCTCCACTTCACTGCTCACCTTGATTCCATTGAGGATTTCACTCATCATTTTCATGCGTTCATCCTTGTTCTTCATGTTCCTCACCTACAAACAGAAGAGCCAGAGGTCACCTAAACCAGACAGCAGTTCACCCTTGGAACTACATCTGGGCTGCCACAGAGAAGGGAAGGGTGGGCTCCAGAGCCCAGAAAAGCCATCCCACAAAGCTGGATCTTGGCTCCCTGGCGCTCTGGACAACCTGGGAAAATACAGCACCCTGTTGTCAGGTAGAAGCTAGAGCTTTATTTTATGGTTGGTAATACCTTGCTTTCAGTCCTCAAGGCTGCACCCGGCCCTTTTCAAGTTCAGCTGTGATGGTAGAACAGGTCTCACCTGCCTCCTGCTCATCTCCGCTGATCACCCCCCAGCTCAGGCTAGAGACACCCCCAGCCCAAGTCAGATGAATCTCCTAGGCTGGGAAAGATCCACAGCATAACAGGGAAGGGTAGGGGAGCGTGGAAAATGAGTGAGGGGAGCAACAGTGGGCCTCAGGCGTGGGAGGCCAGAGAGAATCTTGCACCCACCACTGACCTGGATGGTTTTAGCCTTGGCGACCAGGAACCCATTTATGGGGATGAGCAGCACCATGACTGCGATGCCAGCCAGGACAGAGGGGCCCAGCTCTCCCCAGAGGAAGACGATGGACAGGATAATTTGCAGGGGGGATGACCACAGCTGATGAATGAAGTTGGCCGTGTCCATGAACCTCTGGGCATCGGCTGACATCAGATTCACAGTCTCTCCCACCGTGGTCTCCTTGCGGGTGGCACTGGACATGGTGAGTGCCTGGAGAGAGAAAGCATAATCACCGCAAGCCGGTCCGGCAGCAGCCTGGCTGCCAGCAGCATGGCGCAGAGCAGGGAATTAGCAGGCCAGGCTGAAGCTGCTCCTGGTGCCTCCCTGCTGGCCACGGGTGCAGTCAGCACTGCCTGCACACCGGGAGCCGCTGGGTGCTGGGGGCAAAGAAACACATCCCTGTGCAGGAATCCCAGCAGCAGCTGCCCTCGGTGCTGCAATGCTCTGAAGAGAAACCTGCCTTAGCCCCTGGTAGCTGTCAAACACACAGCTGCAGCACCCAGGTCCCAGGTAGAACTAGCACCCACAGTGTCCCCAGCGCTGGGTGGGTGTCCCAAAAGCCAAGCTCTCCCTGTGTCTTTCTCGGAAGTAAAGGGCATACACCCCAGTCGCCCCGGGTTGATGGGGCAGTTACTGGATGCCGGTATCCCCAGCCCAGCTTGGAGGAAGCCAACGGGGGGGATGACAGGGCCATACCAACCTTCTTGTAGATGGCAGCGATGAGACTGGCACGCACGTTAATGCCAAGCTGGAAGCACAAGCTGAAGTACTGCTGCAGGCAGAGGGACTGGATCAGTGCTGTCAGGAAGAGCAGGATGGCATACAGATAGCCTTGCCAGGCAAAGGACTCCTCATCCGACACAAAGCCGATCAGCAGCCTGGAGGGTAAAGAAGCCCATGAGACTCTCACCCTACTGAGACAGACCCGAGCAGGATGCTCCAAACCAACGCAGGGAGAGCATCCTCACGAAAGCAGTGACAGAGACCCTGCCCCAGACAGCTGGCTCGACGCTCAGCAAGCTGGGGACCCCTGTTCTGCTGGGTGTTCTGCCAAGGAGACTGCATTTCACACACAGCAGTGGGTCACTAATGTCAGATCATCCACAGAGACTGTGCAGCTCTGCAAAACAAACCAGGCAGGTCCTGTTGGGCTGAGCTGGACTGACTCATGAAGGGCCCCAAAGAAGAGCCAGGACTGTCTCCAGGGAGGGAGCAGGACTGCATAACAAAGGATGTAGGGAGCAGGGAGCAAGATATCACCCGTAAGAGCTGGCAGCCAGCTCAGATCAGTTCTTCATTAAACACATTCTCACACCTTTGGTGAGGGCACAGAAAGTCCCCAGGGTGTGAGGCTGGGAGAGGTACACATATGGAGATGGTGGGGTTGGATGCAGTGCATGTAGGCAGGTGGTGGGGCTGGGTGCGAAGCCAGGACAGGGCACGGACAAGGACAGAGAGAAAGCACTCACTTCAGCAGCTGAGGGCTGACAAACACAAGTCCATCATGCACCAGCTTGAAAGCCACCGATAACAGGAGGTTCTGCCAGAAGGTCTTGCACAGGGTTTTCACCAACCAACCCCTGGGGAAATCCTTGCGAGGGCCGGAGTCCCCTTTGTCTCCCTTCTTCTTCCTCTTTGGCTGCTTCTCCTCCTAGAGGGAAGCCCACCAGAAGTAAAGAAGCTGGTTGTGCAGGCTTCCTGCACCTGAAAGGATGCTTCCAAGGCAGCACCACAGACCTCAGATCAGGTATCCTGAATGAAGCCTTAGCTTTACCTCCCGTCATGTTCCCTCTCGCTGATCTTGCTCATGTCATACACCCCCAGTACTAACACCTCTCCTGTGCGCCAAAGACAATTGTTGCAAACCCCAGACCAGCCTGAACATCTCAGGCCAAAAATCAGGCACCCCAGGAAGAATCTGAGGCCAGGGGTGATCACAGAGTGATGTTCACTCCGATCTCGTTGCTGGGAGGTATCTGGTGTAGGGAAAGACAGAGATAAGGGAGCTGCTTGTACTGCAGACTTGAGGGTGGTTCCTATCCTTCTGTAGGGCAGAAGGATGGAGACTTTCTTGGTCTCTCAAAACATGGGGATCTGCTGAGGACAGGGAAGACCCTGTCATGGGTTCCCTCATCTTTGCCCATACCCCTGCAGAATCAAAGAGAGGAAAACGCAGCAAAGGGGGCTGCAGGGAGGTGAGGTGACCCTACTCCCCAAGGCTGGACCTGGATCTCTCACTCCCATGCAAGGCCAAGAGTAGGAAGGGATTTACCAGCACCAGGATGTCTTGGCTCTGGGCCTTGCTCATGTTGTTCCCGTGGTCTGGGTCACCTTCCTGGCGTCTTTTTTTACGTTTCCGTTTCTCCAGTTCTGCTTGGGCCTTCCTCACTGCAGTCTTCATGTTCTTCTCCAAAACAGCGTAAATAGCCTGCGTCTTGTCTTTGCCTTTCAATTCCCAGATATCCTCTATCTCCAAGGGCTTGCGATAGCCCTTGAAAACCATGCTGTAGGGCAGAGAAATCTCCACTCAGCAAGTCTCCCACACTACACCCGAGGGAGAGTCCTCGCTGCAAATGCAGAGCCTTCACACCCAGCCTGGCCCTGAGCTCAGGCTGCACAGGCTGCACCGAATGCGGTGCCTCTCACGACTAACTCCAAGCAGCCTGTGCTGCAGGGTCCCCGAAACAGCACTGGCCCAGCTCTAAAGCACCCCCGCATTTCACCAGCCCAGCCTCTCGCGGAGCCCTGCTCACCTGGTGTACCATTCAAAGGTGATGGAGCTCAGGAAGGAGGCTGTCACCTCTGGGTTCTAGGGTACAAAGCAAAGTGGGTACCAGGAGATCGTTGATGCTGAGGGGTGGCGTTGACAAGAGTTGACTCAGCACCCCCAGACATTAAAGAATCCCAGGAGTTTCAAACTGTGCCAGCTCCAGCCCCAGTAACCCCATCTCGCAGCCAGAAGCAGCCCCCACATGCAGATGCCCTAGGCTGCAGACTCCAGCTCTTGCTGTGCCCCTTGCTGAAGCCTTCAGATCTTCCCTCCCACAGGGGCCAGGAGGAGTCTCTGCATGGAGCCCACCCTGCCCCGCGCAATGCCAGCCGGGATGTGGTACCCTGAGCCCCGAGCCCACTCCCGCATGAACCTCGCACCTTCTTCCTGATTTCCTTTGTTTCTGGGGCAACATCTGAGAAGCCCGAGACAAGAAAGAGCAGCAGCTGGAGACCATAGGAGATGAAGAAAAGGACAAACCGTGGCACATCGGAGATTGGTGCCTGCAGGAATGGAGAGCCCAGGGTAACTGATGGGGCTTGTCTCAAGGCCACCTGGCACTCAGAGACAAGATCCATTCCCAGGACAGTGAACATGGCTGAGTCCAACAGGGCAGTGCAAAACTCGCTCTGGGTCCTGGCTCAGCTTCCCTTCGCCACTCCTCCCGGCTTCTCCCTGACCTCCTCCCGTAAGTCCATAAGGGGAGAAATTGGTACTGGAGAGCTTATGCCTCCCCAAAGAGACAGGATGAATTCAAAGAGCCATTCCTTCTCCGGTCTTTTCTGGTTCTCCAAGGTCCCTAGGGCAGCTGGGACCCTCAGTGATACCACTGAGAGCTTGTCAAGAGATGAAGTCTGAAGGGACCTTCTTTGGGGACAGAGCAAGACAGAACAAAGCTTCCTGCCAAACCCAACCTGCAGGGCTTTCCGGAGGAGCGACTGGAATGGCAATATCCCACAGAGCAGGGACAGTGTCCAGAAGCAGAAAAGTATCCCCGAGTCTCTGCACAAGCAGAAGCGTCGCGCATCGTGGATCAGCAGGACCAGGAGCTGGGGGATAGAAAATCAGTCAGAGGTTCAGGTAGAGCTGCAGGACTAGGTCTGGGCTCTAAACGTGCCTTTGGAGCATGTGTTCTGGGACGCCAGCACATGTGATCTGCTGGGATTCTCTGCCTTGAAGACACTGAGCTCCCAGTGCCCGAGGTTACTGCCAACCCTACATAAGCTTAGGAGTTAATTGCACAGGGTAAAGGTTTATTTCAGGAAGACATAAGATCAGGCTCCTCCCAGGAAAAGCAACGTCTGAAGACACCCTGACATTACAGCAGGGCACTGTTTCTCTTTTTAGCTGTTCTCACCCAGATTCTCAGCTGTGAGAAGTCACACCCCGTGTCCCGCATATTGCCTCCAGACCTATAATTAAAGCCAGATCAGAGACCCAACAGTGCAGCCTCTCTGGGCAGTCCCCTTGGCTTATAATCTCACATTAATTCTGCATGTGATACTAAATTACATTATAAAATACGAAGGAAAGCAAATTGGAGTATTACTTTTGCTTTTAAGTGTAGCTCTTAAGCGTTACGGCTTTGTTAAGACTGTTAGAATATCCCATATCTCATGCAAGATATCTGCAACTTCCATGCAGATATTCCACCAAGCTAATAGCCCCTATGTCCTCAGCTTCCTCCTCTGCCTGGGTAGCCTGTGGCACTTCTCGACTCTGCACAAAACTGAGCCGCAACTCATGGGAAGCTGTGAGACATCAGAGCAGCAAGCCATGGTCTGACGTTCACGCTGTGCAATCAGTCCTGTGAAACCCATACTGCTGCTACTAAGGCTTCTGCCAGAAAGCTCAGCTGTGCTCACAGGCATAGCATCTATCCCAGCTTTAAGGATAAAAGGAGGGAGCACTGTACAACCAGACACCTGCCCTCAACCCGTCGCCCTTGTGCACCACCCGCACACGTTCAGGGCTAGTCCCTACCCAACCTCCAGGCTACGCGTCCCTCGTGGACACGGCTTCCAGCTGATCTCTGTGCTATGGGAAGTCTTCTGCGGCTTGGCCCCACGGTCCCACACCCTGTCTCTTTGGTGACGCACAGCACGTTTACCAGCTGACCCCTTACCCAGGTGGCGATGTACAGGCTGGGGTTTGTGTACTGGACAGCTGGCAGGGGGTCCTGCTCTGTGTCCTCTACAAATGCCAGGGCCAACTCCGCCACTGCCGTCAGCATCAGCAAGGTAGCCAGCGCCTGCGGGGAGAGGGGAGCAGCCATGAGGGGAGACCCAGCCCATCGTGGGCGTTGGGAACCACTGGGAGACAACACAGCTGGACATAAAAGCACTGTGTCCCATATACTGTTACACCCTTTCCAACCCAAACCTGGCCTGGGAGAGCTTTCTAGGGCCCTGTGAAGCTGCAACACTTCCACAGGAGCTCTGCCATCATTTTAAGCTTGGAAGATAACAGCCCACAAGATGCCCCAGTACACACCTCTGCCCTCCCTCCCAGTGCATCCCAGCCCTGTTATCCCCTCTGTCCTAGATATGCCTCATCCTGGGCCCCCCTTTACATTTCTGTCCCAGGTAGTGCCCTAGCCCATTGCTCCTTCTCTCCTATGTTTCTCATCTCTCCATCCCACACCTGACTCCAGCCCAGAAGCTTTCCACCCCTCCATCCCAGGCTGCTCCAGCCTGCCCTCTGTGCTCCCTCAGCCCCACTCTACCTGTTTGATGATGTAGAGTTTGGTCACAGATGATTTCTTGGCTCTGGATTTGCACATGGGCAGAAGCTGCCACAGAGCCAAAATCCAGAAGAAGCCAAGGGGGACCCAGACCAGCACAGTCTGCTGGAAGCACACGGGCAGGTCGGCATCCGGCCGAGCAAGGTAGGAGGCATTCTGGGGGCAGCAAGGACAGACAGCCAAGTCACTTGGGATGGCTTGACCCTCACCTGACTCACAGCACAAGAGCCAGCACTCCTATAGCTCCTGCCCACCCTGCTCCACCCCATCGCACCCCCCTCCTCAACACCCACCTTCCTGGCTGAGCATTTCAGCACTCAGCCAAGGTCCCAGGCGATGCCCCCCTACCCATCTGAACCTGGGAGGGCCTCCCCCATAACCACCCCTTGCTGGAGCTAAGCCAGCTGCAGCAGCTGGACCCAAATCATTCCCCAAGAGGTCCGTGCAGGGTGTCCTGCGTTCCCAGCTGGACAGCGGGGCTAAAACAGGACAGGGCTCGCTCAGGGAACTGTCATTTGCATCGTTGTCTTGTGGATACCACGCAGGCAGTGCACAGCGCTCAGTGCCATGGCAGTCCTGGATAAACACCAGAACCTCTGCCGACCGCTGGCAGTTGGGTTCCACCGGCTGAACAAGCTGTGAGCCTTGGGACCTACTGCTCTCCCTTTCCACTGAGCGTCCTACCCCAAGAACGGGTGATGGGGTGATGCAGCCACTCACCCAAAAGACGGAGCCGCAGAACTCCTCCAGGGCTGCCGACATGGCTCAGGGGAGAAGAGACGGCAGCTCCTTCCCCTCGCTCTGCCTGGCTGTGAGACTCCTGGGTGGATGCTTGGGACAAAATTCACCACACCCCCTCAAGTGATGTTGGGACAAAATCCCTGATGACACGCAGTTAATTGTTAACTTGGTGCTATTGCACAACACCACAGACCAAAGCAGTGACCAAAAGGGCTTTGGAAACTGCATGGGCTTTGGGGAAGGGAGGAGAGGAAGACCCAAGAAAGACATCAAAGGGGAGATGCAGGGCAGCCACTGTCACAGAGTCACTGCAGGACACCACGGCCATTGCTCAGAAACCACAGTGCACACCGACAGAGACAAGCTCGTATGGACCCACTAAAGACACTATTTTGGTGCAACAGACCTCTCCTGCCAGAACAAGCCTGCTGAATGCTGCCAAAAAGTCCAGCAAAGGCTGGTCCCTCAGGAGCCAAAGAAGACAGTACCCTTGTCCTCATGTGCCACCCAGCACGTGACACCAGCAGTGCTCCAGGCCTGGGAACTTGCAGCATCTGGCAGCTGAGGTGACCACATGCTGCAGTGGTCTTCCTGAGTCCCCGGGATCCGGGTTCCTTTTACCAACTACCTTTGGCCTGCAGAGTCTGGAGACTTTCCCAGCTCTTCCTTTTGCTTCTCCCTTTTCCACACCTCGGTGCTGTCTGCAAGTTACAGCAGCTGGCTGACCGCAACACCCAAAAGAGACTTTGAATCTTCATTCTAAGGCAACCCCCAACATCGGAGACAGCCAGAGGACCATTCCTGAGGAGGGTGACTGCCAGTAAATCACCACCCTGCTGCTTCGAAAGGTGGTGGGGCAGGTGGGGACGGTGCTACTCTAAGGCTGGAACTGAATTTGCTTTATCATGCGTGCGTTTGCAGGGTAAGTAAAAGGGGACGGTAGAGTGACTGCAAGGATTCTGCTGTCTCATTGTTCATGGAGTTAGTAGATGGCTCAGAAGTCAAAGGTGATACAATGAGTAATTGCTTAGGAACAACCCCCTTACCATCAACACTAGAGGAAGGTTCAATGTCTAACTCACTGGTTAATTATTATTGGCTTGTCTGATTAAATCCACTTGTTTTTGTAAATAAAGCCGCCCCTAGTGCTAGGTCCTCCAGGCCAGAACCAATACACTGCTGCTGAGAGCAGCAATCTGATACAATGGATAAGAAATAAATGAATGGAGCAGTCACTCCCCCAGCTCTTCTCCCTCCAGAGTGCTGACGTGATTCTTCTTTCTGCTCGCTGGCACAGGTATCCTCTGGCCTTGCTCATACCCACCTGGAGCGCTGCTGCCAAGGGAACTACTTGCTCGTAACACCTCCCTATTTAATGCTCTGTCCCATCGCTTGTCTCGGTTTTCAGTACATGTCACAGCCCACCCTCACCCTGTCTTTGGTCTCTCATTTGGAGTTGAAGTGCTCTGCTCAGCACAGGATGCCAGCTATCTTTAATGTTCAAAGCAGGCACGCCCCCGCTTTCTCTACCCTTATACCTGGGACATGCTCCATGCTCCTCCTGAAAACGCACAAAGCCACCTCACTGTCCTTCAGCTCCTTCCATAAAGCTTCCTTCACTACAATACCCAGAAAATGCTCACTGGGACCAAGCTAATCAAAGAGGTAAGACCTCTTTGGCCAACACCACCACACCGTTTCCCTGTGCTTCCCTGCCTTTACCCATCTGTTGTCCATCATCTTATAACTTAAGTTTTCAAAATTAGGCATTGCTTCATGCCTGTCTCACACAGGGTCTGGTCCAGGACAGAGGCTTCTGCAAGGCAATCTACAAATTAGTGCAGGCCTCACTGCTTATCTCTGTTTCTGAAGGGTTTGTTTCTCCGCTTTGTTATGCTGTAACCCCACATGAGTTCAAAAGCCTTTTTTTCTTTCCTTTTTTTTTAAAAAAAACTTTACACAAAAGGAAAGAACCAAACTATGTGTTTATGATGCCGGGGGGGCTGTGTCAGCAGAAAATTCATGTTAATTGAGCTACTGGTTTCTTAATAGTCACCATGACTCATGAAATCTCACAACATAAGCCATGAACTCCTAAATCAGGTATTCTGAACTATATTGACTACAACCACAAATTTAATCATTTCTTCTTCTGAATTTGGATCCTTCCTACTGCCTGCACATCTGCTGAAGCAGGCTCTGACACCAGCGCTAAGCAGCCATTCCCTTCCCAGCTCCTATGCTGAGAACTACCACATACGTTCCCAAGGTGTGTTTTGGGAGACACTGATACTTCTGATGGACCCATGTGAAAAGCTGGATGTACCCTTTATGCTGAAGATACATAGTTAGTCTTGGTTATAGGTTTTCAATAAGCTGATTCTGTTTAAGGTGACAAAAGGTGCTGCCACCTTGTCAAATATTACATTTTCTCGTACATCCTCACAGGCTGTATGCTATTGCCAAGATGGGCAGACAAATCTGAACCCTGTTTTCTCCTTCCTACGAAGGTCCGCTATCTCTGCTGTCAGGGGGATTCTCTTCAGCTTTGTGGATCTTTTAGAGAAGAGCAGGCAGCAAGAATAAAGGGGCTTTATCTCTGGGTCTCTACTCTTAACAGACCACTCTGACACTGTTCAGATCTTTCATTGGGTATTTTGCAGGGTAACTGAAATGAGTCTAAGGCTTCAATTCTAACCAGGCAGCAATAACCCAACAGGCACATTCACCCGAGCACTGTCTGGAGAACAAGCAGTTTGTGCTTCCTGTTGGGAAAAGGACCTGGAAAGTCCCTGAGAAAAAGCACCTTGTCCTCCCAAGGAATCTCATCATACACCCACCCCACCCATCATACACCCACCCCCACTCACGGCCCACAGCCCAGGATGCCTCACAACCACCTCACCTAATCAGTCAGGTAGTTGGAAGCTCCTTCCCATTAGAACTCAATGTGTTCATTACCTCGACATATCAATGTGCTTCTCTCTACCTAGCAGCTGCTGCGTTGCTAATCCCCAGCTATCCTACTGGCTGACCACAGGCGGCCTTGTTTTCCAGCTGTGGCCATGACGTTTCCCTCCCTGGCATTCTAGATGCGATGGTACTCTCCTCCAGTGCAATAGCGGCCTGATTAATTCAGGCCATGCAACACAGATCAGTCTTACCTGTAAAATATAGATAAATTTTTAAAAAGCACAGCAAGAGGGGGGCAGCTGCAGTGTTTATTTGACAATCACATGCAGTGCTACACAATTCAGTCCCCCTACTTGCTCAGCTCCCTTCCTCCCAAATACTGCCGAACAGCTTGTTGCTGCAACATCTGGGAATGAGTCCTTTTATTTAAAATGGCCAACGTAAGTTTCCAGGCCAGGGACTGGTCATTCAGGGGAAGCCAAGGGAAGAGATGTCAGGCTTCATCACCTAGCTCACATCCTCTGCAGCCTGAGGACGGAAGCAGTACCCATCTGTCCATGTGGCAGGGAAGACCCTGGAGTCTCAGCGCTCTTGTCCCAGCATGGTGCCTTCCACTACAGAATGTTCTTTGCGATCGCGTTCAGGGTCCTCACTTTGGCCACATCTGCCACCTTTATGGAGTATTCAGGGGCAGAGAAGGACGCTCCCATGGCAACGTTCGGATTTCTGTCAGGAAAATCACTGGTTACTATCTGCAGGTGATACAGATGAGTAAGACACACTTAAAAAAAAACCACTATTTGCCCTAGTGTTGGCAATGGCCAGAGAACTGCTGGTACCACCCAAACCAAAGATCAGACAGTAACAGAAAGAAGAATAATCCAAAGAAACAACAGCATCAACAGAAACCCAGTGCAGACCTGTGGACAAATGTAAGCCATTCCTCAGAGGCACATCCCACTGGCCTCCCAAATCCTACACACTGGTGTTGAAGGTCTAAGGCAACTACACCAGAACCTGCCTTCCCGAATGCACTCACAAGCCCTAGGGCAGCAGTAGCCGAAGAAATGCCCCAAGAGTCCGGTTCTGCCTGGAGCTCGTGTCCAGATGATGAGCACCGCTGGATTCATACACTGCAGAATACAGAGCCAGGCATCATGATCCCAACCACAAGAGTGCAATTAGCACCCAGGAAGCTGTCTGAAATTTATGCCTGTTCTATAAACTCACGTTCACATTAATCCAGCTTTTCCCTTGTGTAGTTTTGCTAAAAAATAAAAATACATAATCAGTTACCTGAACTTCATCCCCGAGTCCCGGGCTGAGCGAGCAGAGCAGTGAAACTCAGAAGCAGTGGAGCCTTCCAGAATCCTCTGCAGGTTGCGCTCTGTGATGCCACCCCCTGGTGGGAAGAGTCCCGATGTCACACACAGCGCAGATGGCACTGTCCCAGACCTGACATCACCCCGGGACCTACACCGTAAGGGACAAGCGCCATCTACACTGAAGGGAAAAGACAGCCCTTGGGACAACGGAGATCTGGGCACGTGAAAAGAGACAGGAGAAGCCTTGGCTCACGCTCTCCCACAGATCTAGAGCTGTCCCCAAATGCTCCAGTGCGCAGCAGCTGCAGGGCTCTGCCATCCCCAGCTGGCTGCGTGGCCTTTACTCGCACCAGGGCAGGAGCTCCTCCTCCTGGGGACCTGGCTCAGAAAACCAGATCAGACAGCGCATGCCAGGGCAAGAGGCTAGGGAGCAGGGGCTAGGGACTACAGGACCTATTACAGATGACAAAAAAGCATTACCTGGCACCACCACAATTCTGCCCTTCGCCTGAAAGAAGAATAACACGTTAGTGATACTGCTCAGCACTACATCCGCACGTGCATTTGTGGGGCGGCAAAGAAATCTTACACACAGCGCCTTCCACAAGCTCATGGATGTCACCATGCCTTATGATTCGTGCACTATCACCCATCTTTTTTGTACTATTCATGTTTTACAAGGAAAAGTGGAAAAGAATCTGCAGTTACAGTTAAGCCAACTTGTCACCATTTCCTGCTACCTCTCTATCCCACCTGGGTACCTCTCAGGTACGTCTGTTGCATTTCCCTAACAGCAACTGTGAGACCCCAGCAGGGACCTCGCTTTCCTGTTTACGTGGGCTAATCACACCAGCTGCTGAAACCAACTCTCACCGCCCTCCTCCCAGTCTGCGAGCAAGAACAACCCAACAGGTCTTTGCTGTGGGAGACTTCGGGGTCCAGCCCACGTGGACTTGGGAAAACAGATTAAGGCCAAGCCAGACAAGAAGTGCAAGTGCTCCTTGACAGAAGTTCCCTTACAGAAACGAGGGCTACCATAAAGGAGCTGCCTCCAGGCAATGCCCAGGAAGCAGCCACAGTAACCCAGGGGAGCACAGGGAACACTTACCTGTTCCGCAAGTCTCTTAATTAAGGACAATCCTTCCAGCGCTGAGCTGTCACAGCCACTTGTCAACACCCGCTCAAACCCAAGAGAAATCAGGGTCTCCAATGCCACCAGAGGGTCGTGCACCATGTCAAAGGCTGAGAGACCAACACAACAGCTCAGAAATCACTAGCTCACCGTGCTCAAGCCCTGTCCCCCAGCCAGCTCAGGAGCCCAGGAGCCAATGACAGGAAGGGTCCTTCTCACAGCTGGCCACCCCCGAGGGGAGCCACAGCTCTTGACTATAATGTCCCCCTCGCAGCAGTGGCAGGGCCACCATGCTCAGCTCCTCAGACACCTCCTCTCCACACAGGGCAGTGACACATCCCCCAAGCCTGGACCCCCTGGACCTTTCCCCTCGTGGGGGAACAGCCCAGCCACAGTCCGCTCTGGCACAGCATAGAGAGCTTCCCCCCTCCAAAGAACGACCAAAGCATGTAAAGCCCAGCTCCCTGCCAGCCCCACCTTCCCCTGGCAGCAGGGTCCCTGCCAGGGCCACTGACCCAGGCGACTCACCTCGGTGAAATGTGACTGGCAGGGGACGGCACACGGCTGCAATAAGAAGACATACGGTCAGTCAGGGCTGGCACAGAGAGTCCCTTGTGCTAGAACCAGAAAAGCGCATGAGATCAAAGTGGGCAAAGGCTTGTTGGGCCACTCCTGGGGAGCTCAGAAGACTCCCAGTACTTGCTGGAAACAACACAGCTGCTCCTCTTTGGCACGGAAGAGTTCTTCTGCCCTCTGAGGAAGAACAAACCTTTGTTTTTATGAGTAACATCAAAATCCCCCATCTCATCTGGATCATGCAGAACCCTCACTCCCACCAGAGATGTCTTGCTCTGCAGGAAGGAAGCAGGAAAGTTGTCTCATCTCCCTGGGGAAGGGACAGGACCAGTGCTCTTTGGAAGCAGGAGAGTTGATTTTTGCGATTTCTTTCACTACCAGTAATTTCTGCTCTATCTCAGACCACAACAAACTTCACTAGTGGGGCTCTATTTAATGGGCAAAGGTTATTTAATTCTATGAAAAGAAATCCAACTGCCTCCTGCCCTGGAAACGCTGGTTCCAGCAGAGCACCTCATTGCTCTAGTGGAGGCAAATCCTGGTAAAACCCCTCCCTTTTGCTGTACTCTCTACAGCACATTCACCTTCATATGAGAACTGCGGCACCACATCAGCAGGGAAAGGCCCAGCCCTCTTTAGCTTTGGCTGTAGCTCACAGAAAAATGTAGAAGCAAATACTCTTTCTCTCTACGTGTTAGGGGTCTGGACTAACAATTTCCCACTGCAGCTTCAGTAGCTTTTTATATGTTTCCACCTCTCTATATCTTTTCTCATTGGGTGTGTTAGAGGGAAAAATGAAGATGAGTTGCCAGCTACCCACAAGGCCAAAGTCCAGGAGAGACATATCCTAGACACCTGTAGCAGGGATGTAAGGAAAAGAACAAAGGGCAAACGAAATGAAGAAGGGAGAGAATCCAACAGTTTAATACCCTGAGGCCCCCAAAGCAGCTCACCTCAGCCTGTCTCCTTCTTAGACCCTGGTATTATGTCCCAGGTGGCCTCAAACTCTGCGTGAACTGCTTGGGGCAGTGGTCCTTGATCTGTAAA
This sequence comes from Calonectris borealis, assembly GCF_964195595.1. NCBI lineage: Eukaryota > Metazoa > Chordata > Aves > Procellariiformes > Procellariidae > Calonectris > Calonectris borealis. The sequence goes on from NC_134318.1 coordinate 27,980,687, forward strand.
GCTTCTTATCTATTTAATGCCTCACAGGTACGACTATGACAATACATGAAACTGGAGAAGGTGGAGAGAGAGGGCAAGACCACAGACAAGACGTGCAGACCAAAGCACACTGCAGTTCCTTCCACAGCATTGGACAGAGCAGCGCCGACCTCCCACCCCCAGCCACAGCACAGATGCCGCACAGAGCTCAGCACAGCATTTCTGACTGGAGACACTCTTACCCAGCAACGCTGTGCAGAGCTCTGTATCGATGCGCCCGTCCTCAGTCAGGGCCCCGAACACCAGCCCGTCGGCCCCGTGCAGCTTGGCAAGGCGGATATCGGCTTTCATCACCTCCACCTCCCGGTCCGAGTAGAGGAAATCTCCGCCGCGAGGCCGGATCATCACGAAGACGGGGACCCTCACGCACTGCTTCACCACCTGCAGGAGTCCTGGGGGGGAGAAGCAGCTCAGCACCAGCTGCCGCAGCTCTCGGGGGAGGCAAGGCGAGACAGCGGGGAGGGGTGCACGGGCGGGGGGGACGCAGGCAGAGGGGAGAGAGGAGCGCTGGGCACGCTGACCCCCCAGGGAGGGGGAGCCCGCTCAGGGGAGGACGCGGACCGCCGCGGGGTCGGGCGAGGCTCACCCATGCTGGGGGTGGTCCCTCCTTCCACCAGGCCCGCGCACAGCTCGATCCGGCCGGCCCCTGCGGAAAGGCACGTCAGAACCGGCCCCACCGGGGCCCGCCGCTGCCGCCCCCCCCCCCCCCCGAGGCCCCCCGGGCCTTACCTCCGCGCTCCGCGTTGACGGCAGACTCCACCGAGTCCACGCACACCTCCATGAGGAAGCCATCGTCCATGCCTGGGGGAGAGCGGCGCCGTCAGCCCGTCCCGCCCCATGGCGGCCGCCCGGCTCCGCACCGCCGCCGGCCACCGCCCCGCCCCCGGCCCACTTCCGCCGCAGGCCCCGCCCCCTCGCTCCCGCTTCCGGCCTCGCCCCCTCGCGGCCCAGGCCCGCGCCGCCCGCGGGCGCGAGGGCGGGCGCGGGAGGGTGGAGGGGTGGGGGGAGAGAGCCGGCGCGCCTCGCTCGCGCGCTGCGGCGGAAGCCCCGCCCCCGGCGTCGCGGCCCCGCCCCCCGCCGCCGCCCGGGCCCCGCCCCCGCCTCGCACGCGCCCTCACCTGCGCTGGCGGCGCGCGGGGGTCGCTGCTGGCTCTCGGTCACGTGCCGGGGATTGTCATGGTGACGCCCAGGTGTGTCCGGAAGTGCTCGCTCTGCTTCCGGCGGCGCGCGCCACTTCCGGGGTCAATCGGGATGCTGCGTGCGGCGCGCGGCGGCGCCCGGCTCCTGCTGCCCGCGCGGGGCGGCGGCGCTGCTGAGGGACCGGGCCTGGCCCCCCGCCCCCCCCCGCCGGCCCCCGCCCGCCCCCTTCCGCAGCGGTGCCTTCAGCGGCGGCTCCTGCAACAGGTGCCCCCGCCCGCCACCCCGCCTGCCGTGGGGCGATGGCTCCTGGCTTGCAGCGGCGCCGTGGCCGGTGCCGTGGTGCTGGGCGGTGTCACCAGGTGAGCCGGTTCGCGCCCCGCGGCCGTGTCCGCTCTGGGGCCGTTCGAGGGGCTCAGGGTTGAGGCCGTGTGGAGGCAGCAGCCCCCGCCGCTCTTCGGCCCCCGCCGCCGGTGACTCACTTAGGCTGTCCCTGCGGGCCGCTGCTGCCTCCCGCGCCTGGCAGCCGCCCCGAGTATGCCCGTGAGAGCCCCTCTCGTGTCTTCCCTCCCTGGTTGCAAGGGGACATCGTGGGGTAGGGCTGGGAGTACCAGACAGACGCTGTCCGCAGTGCGTGGATGCCAACTGGGAATAACTTTCTTTTGCGCGTTTTTGGTAATTTTAGGTCTGTTGATCACTCACAGACTCCCTGATCTCCATCCTATTTCTAACTGTGAGTTTAAGGGTTGTCTAGTGCAGCCAAGAGCTCTCGTTTCAGCTCAGTAGAGCTGCATGCTGTCAGGGAGTGAATTGTGCCTGCTGGTGTCTCTCTCTGCTCCCAGGCTGACAGAATCGGGCCTTTCTATGGTTGACTGGCACCTGGTGAAAGAGATGAAACCGCCGAGAACGCAACAAGAGTGGGAAGCCGAGTTCCAGAAGTACCAGCAGTTCCCGGAGTTTAAAATGTGAGTGTACAAAAGTGGAAGGCGGTGGGCTGGGAGCATCCCTCCTGCGACTGAGCAACACAAGGAAGGGAAATGTTTCCTAACATCACTGGGAAGGCACACAAAGCGTGCCTGATGGTGGCTCCTTCTCTGTCACTTCCTTTCTCTGAGGAAGATGATCCCTTGTCATGGGAACAGGACTGCCACATCACGCTCAGCGGTTCTTTGTTTTACTGTCTTCAACAGCCTGAATCATGACATGACGCTGACAGAGTTCAAGTTCATTTGGTACATGGAGTATTCACACCGTATGTGGGGCCGCGTTGTGGGTTTGGCCTACATTCTGCCCGCCGCCTACTTCTGGCGAAAGGGCTGGCTCAGCCACCCCATGAAGGGCTGCGTTCTTGCGCTCTGCGGGCTGGTGTGCTTCCAGGTGAGCGAGCTCTGTGGCCGCAGGGACTAGCGGCAGCATCTCCTGTTGAGTGCGGTTGAGATAGTGGGATTTGTGAAAGCCTGGGGGGGGTGTCAGTGCTGGTAGCTGGTTGAAGGTGGAGGAAACAAGTTGCTTTACCCTAATGTTTATCTGGTCTTAGCAGTCGCTGCTGCCCTGTCTGTGCTGAGACAGACACGAAGGGTTATTCACTGACCCCTCTTTCTGATGAAGGGCAGTATAGCGGCGTAGGGGGGCTGGTTCTGACCCCTCTCTGTTTTTTGCCAGGGACTGCTGGGATGGTACATGGTGAAGAGCGGGCTGGAAGAGAAGCCAGACTCTTATGACATTCCCCGGGTCAGTCAGTACCGTCTCGCAGCACATCTCGGCTCCGCGCTGGTTCTGTACTCTGCTAGCCTGTGGACCGGGCTGTCTTTGCTGCTTCCACGACACAAGGTACGGAGTGGTGTGTCGGGAGTCAAAAGCGCAGGTTGTGTCAATTCAGAGGGTTGGGAGTGGGATGCGAAGGGTGAGGATACTGAAGTGTGACTGTGCTGTGTGGTGATCTCTAGATTCCTCCTGTAAAACACAGGCCAACCCCTTGGTCCATATATGCAGCGAAGGCTTTTCTTAACTGCTGCAAACAGCACTGGAAATGCTTTGCCTTGATTTTTTTTTTTTTTTTTTTTTTTTTTTTGTATTTTACAGTTGCCTGACACCCATCAGCTCCTTCGCCTGAGACAATTTGCTCATGGCACTACAGCTCTCATTTTTCTTACTGCTCTTTCAGGTAAGAGTGTTTCTTACTGCTGTCCCATCTGCAGCTCATTCCTCTCTGCCTTGTTTTTCTTCTGGTCTGGCGGGGACTGTGAGGAACCCCATCATGTTTTCTGGGAAAACGTTATTGCTGTCAGGGAGCTGACAGTCGAGAACCTCCGTTACTGGTCTTCCCTGAGCAGGTGGAGGTGCACCTTCCAGCCTGCCTGTTGCTGTGTGATCTCTGTACATGTTTCTGAAAGAAATTCAGGATCCAGCTGAGCTCTTGAGTCAGAGCTGTGCAGCCTGGAGTGCCACCTTTGCCTACTCTGGTAGTCTCATTTTCTGCTCTGGAATTGCAGGTGCCTTTGTGGCAGGGCTGGATGCTGGCCTTGTGTACAATTCCTTCCCCAAAATGGGGGAGCGCTGGATCCCGGATGATCTCCTTGCCTTCTCCCCTGTGCTGAGAAATATCTTTGAGAATCCTACAACTGTACAGTTTGATCACAGGATCTTGGTAAGTGCCGTCTTCCTGCTATGTCTGTGCTGCTTCTCGGTTGCCTCCTGCAGCCAAGCTGTCCTCTTTGGGCTGTCATTCTGTCAGCTTGAGTGATATCCAGGGTGTCCGAAGGTCCTGAGAGCGTGTTACCAATTCGCTTCTGCAGAAAGAGGAAGTTTAGCACTCTTATTTATTTTCAGCGTGGTCTCCTTCCTCCTGCGCAAGTTACAGACTTTGTTCCTTTGTGTCCTTTTCCGTAACGTGAGCTACAGACCAGGGGAGCCCTCGCTACTGAAATGTCTGGGAACATAGCGTGAAGTAAAACTTGGAAATCCTGATATCGAATACTTCCTTCAGCATTTCTGAACTTGCTTTACACCAGTAGCACCCTGTGAAAATAGCTAGTTAGAGCAAGCTAGATATTAAATACCGCTGCCGGCACTGCTGTGGACTAAGCCATCACTAAGGCTAAAAAGAAAGATTGAGGGACTTGGAAGAGGAGTCACCTGGGGTGACCTGCAAGGCAAGGTTATGCTGGTGAACTACAGCTGAGTGGTGAAAATGAGATCAATTCTCCAGATAACAGCTTCCACCTTTAGTTGTCAAGGTGACAGATGGGGAGAGGGCAGAAACAATCCCTAATGACTTGAAGAAATGAGGAAAAGCTATCGGAAAATAAAGCATTAATTTGGAGAAAAATGGAACTCTCTATAACTTCAGTTAAATTTCAGGGTTGTTAACTTGGTGGGCGTGGGAGCTCCGGGATTTGGTCGTGGCCTTTAACATGTTTCTACGGTTAAATACTGCTCGCAGAATTTCGTTTTTCTGCTTGGAAGGTGCAGCCAAAGGCCACTGCACCCATTTCCTCTGAACTTTTCTTGAAGGGTGGTTGTTTCTCTTCCCTTCTGTAGGGAATTGCCTCAGTCACAGCTGTCACAGCACTGTACCTCTTCTCGCGGAAGATCCCACTCCCTCGCAGGACCAGAGTGGCACTGACTTCCTTATTGGCTGTGGCTTGCATGCAGGTACGGTCTTTTTTTTTTTTTTCTCCCCTTTTTATTTTTTTTTTCTCCTTCTAGTGCTTTGTAGCACGTTCATGAGACAGAGCTGTCCCCAGCCTGGATCTGCGCTGGCCCCACGAGCCTGGAGCTGAGAGGTGGAGCTGCCTAGACCCCGGGCCTCACCATACTGCATGCACAGTCTGAATTTGAGGGTGGGAAGTCTGGCTGTGGCCGTGGGCCTTTCTACATCGTGCTCTGTGCTGGGGATGTGTATCAACGCTGCATCTACAGCTGCTCTTACCCCTTCTCCCTTCTTGGCAGGTGGGCCTGGGCATCAGCACCCTGCTGCTGTATGTCCCCACGCCTCTGGCCGCCACGCACCAATCGGGCTCCCTGGCGCTGCTGAGCATGGCGCTCTGGCTCATGAGCGAGCTCCGGCGGGTCCCCAAGTAACCCGCCGGAGGGAGAACCCTCCCCGGGGAGCTGTGCCGCTGGGCCCGGAGGCGGCAGAGCCCCCCCCCTACCCCGGGTGCACGGGGGGATGTGCGCCGAGCCGGGCTGTACGCAGGGAGAGGCGGCGGGTGTAAGTGCGAACGTTGTAACATAAAGGAGTTTTTACGGAGCGGCTGGTGTCTGTCTGGCCTCTTTTCCGGAGCGAGGTGAGGAGGGGTGCGGAGCCCGGCGGGAGCGGCTGCAGCGGGCGCGGGGGGCCGAGCCGCGCCGCCGCGGCGGGGAAGGGAGGTGAGGGGAGGGCGGGCGGGCTCCAGTTGGCGCCCCCTGGCGTCAGCCCGCCGTACGCCCGGACTCGCGTCTCCGCCAATGGAAGGCGGCGGTGGCGTCAGCGCGCCGCGCTCCGCCCGTGGATTGGGCGCCGCGAGCGGCAGTGGCAGAGCGGCATCCGGTGCGGCGGCGGCGACGGCGGCGGCGATCTGTCTGTCGGTGCGGAGCGGCCATGACGGCGCACAGCTTCGCGCTGCCGCTCGTCCTCTTCTCCGCCTTCTGGGGCCTCGTGGGCATCGCCGCCCCCTGGTTCGTGCCCAAGGGGCCGAACCGCGGGTGAGTGAGGGCCTCGGAGGGATACCGGGGGCGGGGCGGTCCGGGAGCGGGCCTCCCCGTCCTAACGCCGGTGTCTCCGCAGGGTGATCATCACGATGCTTGTCACCACCGCTGTGTGCTGCTACCTCTTGTGAGTATTGCGGACCGGGCCCCGATACCTCCGCCCCCCACCTCCCCCATCCTCCGTGTGGCTTCACCGGGCTCGGTGGCTGCTGCCCAGCCTCCTGCCCGTGGATGAACGGGACAGCCCCCGGGCTGCGGCCTGCCTCCCTCCTGGGCACTTCACCCCCCCGGGGCACCAGTCCCCCTGCCAGCCCACTGAGGCAGCGGCGTGCCGGGACGCTGGTCTCTGTCCGCACGCTACTGGGGCTGACGGCAGGTTGGGTCCCTTTGCAGCTGGCTCATCGCCATCCTGGCCCAGGCCAACCCCCTGTTCGGGCCGCAGCTGAAGAACGAGACCATCTGGTACGTGCGCTTCCTCTGGGAGTGAGCAGTCCCCGGGAGCTGGCGCCTGAACAGAGACCCCCCACCAAAATTGTCACCGTGAGTGGGCAGAGGGCTGGGTGGCAGAAATGTCCCCACGTGCCTGCCTGTGTGTGGCTGGGGAGGGAGCTGCAGCCTGGTTCTTGCTGGGTGGGAAATGCTTTGGCTTCTGTGCATTGTGGCTGTGGTGAGCTGGTCTCAGTGTGGGGCTGCTGGCTCTGCACTGGGCCTGAGCAAACCAAGCACTTCCTCCTGAGTCTGTGGTTCTCTAGATTTGTGGGGGCTCCCTCGTGAGTGCACTTAGGTGCTAACTTCTCCTTTCTCCCTCCTTCAGCTCTTGCTGCTGTTCCAGCCTCTACCCTCCTGTACCAGGCAGTCCCCAGAGGTGTTGGGACAGAGGCTGGACCCGCTGCCCCAGCGCACTCTGAGCACTGCAACCTGGACCAATGATGGCTGGGCCCCTGAGCATGGCAGGCAGCACCCCTGCCTGGGACCAGGGCCTAGTAAGCCCGGCCCTGGGAGCAGCCACGCTACCAGGGAGAGATCCCCTCAGCTGGCAGAGTGCTGCAGTCGCTGACACTGAGCACCGTCCTGAGAGAGATCTGTGTGTAGTGCCAGCGGATCCTGTCCCTGCAGTGTTCGCCCTCCTCCCTCCAGTGCGCTCAGCCCTAGCCCCCCGAGTGAAATCCCTGCTCGTAGCCCAAGCTGCCCAACTAATTACCATATCCCTGGTCATTCCAGGCACCGGCTGGCCCTCTGGGTGAGAAAGCAGGAGCCCGTAGCATCCTCTGTATGGTTGTATGGTCAGTCCCCTGCGGTGAGGGTGGTCCTTGCTAAGACAGATTCTGGCTGTGGGTGTGAGAAGGGAGGGCTGACCCTGGAGGAGCATGTGGACCCCCTTGGGTGTGATGAGGGAGGTGCTGGGGTGCAGGGCAGGGGCTTCTGCTGCTTGCCAGCCTGCTGGAGGGATCAAAGGGGTGCTGTGTCTCTTCCCGCCTCAGGAGTGAGGGTGCTGTAGTGTCTAGGTACCACCACCACCCCAACTTGTGTCCAGGTTCAAAGAAGAACTGAGTAGGCCATTGTGGTTCAGATTTCCCCTTATTTATCAGATAATTTATCTGTATTTATTTATTTGTCTGTGTTTGTTAAATTTGTGTTGTGGAAATAAATCCTTTGTGGAAATAAATCCTTTTTCTAGTAAGTGATGCTGGAGGCAGAGTCACTTGCTGCTTTGAGGCTGAGGAACAGTCTTGGCTTTATTCAGACTTCTTCCCTTCCCCCCAACCCTGCTCTTGCACCATGAGAACAAGGCTGGGATCCTCAGCTGTTGAGCAGGAGGTTGGCAGCATACTGGTGCATGGAAAGTTTTATCCTTGATGCCACCTGTGCACTTGTCCTGTGGGACCAGGGTCACAGGTAGGCAACAGCATGTGCTAGAAGGAGAATTGGTACCTGCCCGGCCTGTCTGGTGGTAGGCAGCTGTGCTGGAGCCATCCCTGTGGCTGTGCAGCAGCTGGAGAAGTTTAATGGCCTCTTTCGCAGGCTGTGGTGGGCCAAAAGGTAAAAAGCAGGGAGCAACATCTTCCAGGGGCTGAGTGGGCAGGCTCAACTTCCTTGTCTTAGGAGAGAGGGGGGCAGCAAAGGATGCTGTCTCCAAGGATCACAACAGTTCAGTTTGGATCAGAGCTTCCCTTGCTGCTACCAGCTCGGGAGTTGAGCTCAGGTGTCCGTCTGCTGGAATCGCAGAGAATCTGCTGGCAAGAAAGCAACCCCGTCGTCCCACTGCAGTGGCACAAAGCAACGCTGTGCAGATGTGCGCTGGCCCCACGTCATGCCACCAGCCAGGAGCCGTCACTGCTGGGGAGGTGCTCGCTAGAAAACAAGACCAGTGCTGGATGGCTCAAGGGGTTTGTTTATTGCTACAGGAATGGGAACAGCTGAGTTCAAGTAAAAAGTGACAAACTTCATTGGGTCGTTTGGGGGCTCCAGCCCCAGGGGAGGAAGGCTTGTGCCTGTGCGCACAGCCACAGCTCAGACCTGCCCTGGGGCAGTGAGCTGGGCTGGAGTGAGGTGGTTTGCCTGTGGGCAGGCCCAGCCTGCACCCACAGGAGAGAACCACTGGTCCTGGTGCTAGTGCCTGATTAACGTGTGGGACACCACGGGGCAGGAATGGGAATGGAGGGAATCCCCAGGAGGGAATGTGTGAAAGGAAGCGCAGCCCGCTTTGGTGGTGCCTTAGGAACCAATCCCTGAGCCCTCAGTGCTGAGCCTGGGGCGCTGGCTAGGACCGCGGGAGGATTGTCCTGGGAAGGGAAGACATGGCAAAGAGCAGGATACCTCTTAAGGAATGCTCTGAGAGGGGCTGGGCTGCGCAGAGCAGCTCGGTGGAGCTCGTGGCTCACTTGGTTCCTGTAGTGACTTTGCTGGCGACTGCTGTTCTCCAGCCCGTGGGCTTGTAAGGGACTGCAGAAAGGCCACCCCAGGTGATGAGCTGTAGCACCTCACCAGATTGCTCTGCAAACCGGTGACTGAGTCATGGGGTGGCCTGGTGCTTCAGGCCACAGCCCTGGGTCGGCCGCCTCGGTGACAGTGTACTGCTTCTCTGAGGGATCTGCCAGGGCTGCAGCCTTGAGCCCGCTGGCAGCAGAGGACTTTGCTCTACACCGTGTAGGGAGACAAAGGCCAGAGGCCAAGGAATGCAAAGATTAGGACTGGGCGAGGTGGAGAAGAAAGCTCCGGTGTCTGTAGCTGCCTCAGCCCACAGGTTCTGGTTCTGATGTGGAGATGATGGAGTGCAGTTGAGATGGTCTTTAAGAAAGAGTCCAAGCCCTCGGAGCCCAGGCTGTCAACCAGTCCTGGTTCTGCTGGTACAACTGGACGGTGGTTAGCACTGGTGTCATGGCCCGTTTCCCTGGCCCGGCGGCACCACCACCTTGTCCAGCCAGAGCAGGGTGAGCTGGGCCGAGCGCAGCTGCCGGCGGTGGATGCGGCGCAGCCGCAGGAGGTAGAGGACTATGGCCAGCGCTACGACCAGGATGCAGGCAAAGAAGAGATAGTGGTTGTAGACAAAAGAGAGGCGCAGCCAGGAGACATGTGCTTGCCGGATGCTCTCCTGCCGGAGATCCCTGCGGAGAGGAGTCAGGACTGGCCATGAGATGCTATGGGGTACTACCAGGGTCCTGTGCTGCTGCTCCCCTTGCCGGGGCAGCAGAGCCCTCGCCCAGTGCGGTAACTCCTGCTCCTCCCCAGCCACCCTTCCCGGAGCGATGCCATCAGCGAGCCAATGGTACCTGAGTGGCAGAAACCGCGTCTTGTAGAGGATGGCTCCCAGCGTCCACTGCACCTCCCGGTCGTACACCAGCTGGGCCGTGCGCAGGCTGGGGTAGTCCAGGGGGAAGTGGAAGCCCTGGTGAAGGACTTGGTACATCCAGGCTGATTTGAAGCACTGATACCTGCAGGCACGGCACGCGAGAGCATCAGCCCGACGCTACGCCCCACACCACGGTCCCTCACCCCAGCAAAAGCCCCCTGAGGAGGTCCAGCCATGGGACCCCCCAGCAAAGCTGCTTACTTCAGCCGGTGCTGGTCGGCATGCGCCGAGTAGAGGCCACCACGGAAGCGTTGGGTCAGCACCTCCCATCGCTGGCTGCAGTACTCCTGGGGGACAGAGAGGTCGGGGCTCAGAGCCGAGAAACGGCCCCCACTCCCTCCCAGCCCTGGGAACGGCGGCTCCCTGGCCCCTGGGCTGGGGCAGCACCCACCTGGGCAGCGGAGGTGAAGGTGGGGGCACTGTAGCGGCCCCCCAGGCGCAGCACGTCCTCGGTGCAGTAAAAAAACTCAGAGAAGCCGTAAAACTCGCTGTTGCCAAAGTCGATGGGTGCTTTGTAGGCCCCCGCCAGGGAGGCCTGGCTGCTGTTGGGCCCGGCCAGGAGGGGCTGCAGCAGCTCTGCGCAGGCCGGCCAGTCCCCTCGCCCCCGCACGTACAGGGTTTGGCTGCCCCTGGCCACCGTGTCCTCCAGCCCCACGGGCAGGCAGGGGTCCAGGAAGGGCGTCTCGGGGTTCAGCCCTGTCTGCTGGCTATGCAGGCTGGAAAACAGGCCAGGAAGGAAAGGCAATTGTACAGGGGTCCTGTACCACCCCAAAAAGCCTGGTCTAGTGCTGCCCCGCATCCGGATACCCCCCGTGCCAGACCAGGCTGTGCCCCCTTGTACCCGGTGGTGCTGGCGCCCACCCTGCCACCTCCTGCTGAAGCCAAACTCGCCAGATCTGTCACGCTGACCTGCGGCTACGTGCCCTGACTGCCTGCGGGGTGCGACAAGGCACGGCCACCCCACCCAGCTCGCGGGGATCCGCACCCCTGCAGAGCCCCGGGGGATCTGGAGGCAGGGTTTGCTCCCGGCACAGGAGTACCTGGGCACCAAGCCTCTCCGCCTCTGGCGACAGCTTCACGTAGCGCTCTGGGAAGGGGAGACAGGAGACAGAGAGCTCGAGGTGGGGATGCGATGGAAAGATGTGCTGAGTGAATCGGTGCTGGAGAAGGAGGGAAAGTCGGAGCAAGAAAAGCCGAAAGCTGCCAGAGCGGCCTCCCCGCAGCCTGCCATGAAGGGAGGAGGAAGGCAGGGAGCTGCGTCACTGATAACACCTGCCAGGCTCGGAGAAGGGCAGCGCCTGTGCACTGTGCCAGCCCGGGCATCTGCTGCTGCCAGCGTGGCTCTGGGAGCTGTTATCTCCACGGGCGGCTCTTGGGGGAGATCCAACGGGGAGAGGGCAGGGTGAAGGAACTAGCACCCCATTTCGCAATGCCCCAGCAGGGGCACCCGCTAGGCGAGGCAGCAATACCGGTTGTGCACAGAGGTCTGGTTCAGCACAAGCTCCTCGTAGCGCTGCCGGGCAAAATTGCCCCCGAAGCCCAGGAAGGTGTTGACGTAGACGCGGTACACATGGCCAGTGTGCTGCACGTCGCAGCCCAGGTTGAATTCCGCCAGTAAGCTCTTAGCAGCCTCCTCCTGGGGACGCAGAGAGGTCCGTGATCAGCAGTGACCCAGGGAAGGCAGGGGCTGCTCTCAGGGCCGGCTGGCCAGATACACACCTGCTGCGGGGAGGAGAAGGCTCCAGAGTCGGGCACTTCGTAGGCGATCTGCAGGGAGGCACCCCCCATGTCTAGGATCCCAACCGTTCGTTTCCGAACCAGGGACTCTCCCTGGTCCCCCAGCGCTACAGTGACGACCGCATCCTCCTCTGAAACCCACAGCAGCGTGTCAGTGAGGGGCAGGGCCTGGGGTGGCATCTCCTCCCTTCCACCATTACCCCCCAGAGCAGCCTCGAGGGGCTCCACCACCCCTGCAAGCAGCCCCCGAGGATCACTTGCAGGGCAGCAGCTCCTGGCACTCGGGGCTGGCCACCCCCTGGCTTTGTAGGTTCCCCCAAAGCATCCACCGCTGGAAGCCACTACAGGAACACTACTACAAACCCTCTCTCCCTGGTTCTTCTCCCAAAATGCTGCAGGTGTCCCCCTCGCACAGGGACTTGTTCCTGTGACTGGGGCAGGTGCCCCTGCAGGTCCCAGGTCCAGGAGAGTTTCACACACATGGCTGGGGTCAGGCATTGCCTGGCCAGAGGGGCAGACACTGCCCACTCCAGAGCTTGCTCTTAGCTCCAGTGCTGGGGCGAGCTCCAGCAGGGCTCTGCTCACACCCTCCCAGCTGCTCTATAAGCAGCCAGACTCACCGTCCTCGTGATCAAACCGGCCCAGGACAAAGTTGATGCCGATCCAAGCATAGACACCTGCACGAGACAGAAAGGGTCATTACGGCAATATACTAAAGGGAACCAAGCAGTGCTTCGCGGCAGCTCCTACCTTCCTGTTTCCCTGAAATCACTTCTGCATGTGATTTGGAGAAGAGGAAATCAAACTCCAGGGGCACGTTTCTCACCAAGTCCTCCAGGATTGCAGCTTGCTGCCTGCAGGGACACAGGAGAGGGACAGATGCTAAGGGACTTTCACCAGCGATGCTCCTTTCCAGGAGCACAAGAGACAGCAGGAATCCTGCTGCAATACATGCCACGTCCAGCCCCACGAGCCCTGCTGCTGCACTCAGCGTGCTTTGGAGATCAGAAACTAGATCTGTTCGTTCGAGACTTCAAAGTGCCTCCTCTCACCTCCCTCCCAGTGCGCTCGAACCCTCCTTCTGCAGCCCTCGCTGCTTGCTTCTTTCTCAAATCCACCCCAGGATTCCTAATTCTCCCACAAGGCTCAAGACGAGGTAGTTCTCTTCCCCCTCCTTGCGGCTGAGGGATCCCAGCGGGTCCCGGCTCCCCCCGACAGGGGCCGACGAACTCACCCCTCGGGCAGCAGCCGCATGCCTGCCGTGCACAGGATGTAAAGCGGAGTTTCCTTGTGCTTCTGAGCCGGGACGTGGGCTGCCGCGAACCGAAGCAGAGGGCGCAGGTAGGGCGTAGCTTGCTCCGGGGCTGCCGCCGCCACGGAGATGCCTGCCCGGGGAAGGGAGCTGTGAGCCAGCCAGCCCCGCCGCGGGCAGCAGCAGCCCTACCCGCCCCGTGTGCGGGGGCCTCGGGGCCGGAGGCGGAGAGGGGCGGCACCGACCTGGTTTAATTTTCTTGACGACGGGGCGGCTGCTCCGGTCTCTCATCTGCTTGATGTCCAGCAGGTCGTGGGGGTTCCCGTTGTGCGGCGGCCAGAAGTAGACGAAGACCCGGGACCCGCTGCTCCCGCAGTCGACGACCACCCCGTAATTGAGGGCCGAGTCCTCGGTGTCGGTGGCTGTCAGCTCCTCCACCCGCGCCAGGTACCTGGGGCCCGGGGAGGGAGGGCACAGGGCGCCTCAGCACCGGCGGGCAACGGCGAGCCCCGGTCCCCGGCAGTCCCCGTCCCCGCTCACCTCTCGTCGCGCCGGGCGGCGCGGGGCGGCGCGGCCCAGCGGCGGGGGGCAGCGGCCGCCAGCAGCAGCAGCAGCCCCACGGCGAGGGCCAGCCCCAGCGCCACCGGGCGCTGCCGCGGCCCCGGGCACGGGCAGGGTCCCGCCGAGCGCCACGACGGGCAGGAAACGCCGATCCTGCGGGCAGAAGCCACAGCTCAGCACCGGACCGGGCCCGGTCCGGCCCCGGCCCCCCGGCCCGGCCCCGCTCACCTGGCCATGTGCGCCCGCCGCCGCCCGCCCGCGCATCGCCCCGCTGCCGGCACCCGCCGCCGGCACCGGCGGCCACGTCACCAGGCGCCCCCGGCGCGGCCAATAGGGGCCTCCGCAGCCGAGCCCCGCCGGGCGGCGCTCCGCCCCCTGCGGCCGCGGAGCCCAATCGGCCCCACCGCCCCCCGGCGGAGCCGCGCCCACTCGGCCCGGCGACCAATCGGATCGGGGCGGGGCGGCGCCCCCAGGCGGCCGAGGGCCGCGCCTGGCTTCGCCCTTGCTCCTGCGTCCGACCTTCGCCGGGCGTCGTCACCCGGAGACTTCCTCCCGCGCGCCCTATCGCAGCGCGGGCTTGGGGCGCGGCCCGCCCGCCGCGGGCCGTCGCCGCCAGCAACCAGCCAATCCGAGGCGCCCAAATAAACAACACGCGCCGAGAGTCGGAGTGGCGGGCGAGGCGGCCAATGGCGCCTCTCTGGCCCCGCGGAGAGGAACAGCGGGCGGGCCAAAGGTCGCGAGCTCGCCGCCCAATGGGCTGCGCGGCGGGGCGGGGCGCGAAGTTGAGACACCCAATGGGCTGCGCGGGACGGCGGGGCGGGGAGTCCCGGCGGCCAACGGGCAGCGCGCCCGACCGCGCCGGAGGGAGCGGCCGGCCAGTGGCGGCGTCCGAGTCGCGGCGGCGGCGGCCAATCAGCGCGGCGCGCGGGGGTGGCGGGCGGTGGGCCGAGCCAGTGGGCGCGCGGCGGGGGCGGGCGACGGGCGGCGGCGGCCAATGGGCGCGGCGGGGCGGGGCGGAGCGGGAGCTGGGGGGCGGGGCGGCGCGGCGCGGGGCCGGGGCGGCGGCGGCGGTGGCGGCGGCGGCGCCATGGAGCTGGGGGCGGGCGCGGGGGCGGGCGCGAGCCCCGGCGCGCGGGGCGGCGCGGAGTCGGGCCGCGTCCTGCTGCTGCTGATGGGCGGCGGCGGCGGCGGCGGCGGCGCGGGCCGGGCGCGGCGGGGAGGTGCGGAGGCGGAGGCGGGGCCGGGTCCCGGTGCCGGCCCGGGCGGGCCCGAGGCGGCGCGGGGCCCCGAGCCGCGATCCCCGCCCGCCCCCGACTACGAGGCGCTGCCGCAGGGCGCTGCCGTCTCCACGCACATGCTGGCGGGCGCCGTGGCGGGCGTCATGGAGCACTGCGTGATGTACCCCGTCGACTGCGTCAAGGTGCCGGCACCGGCGGCGGGGCGGGGGCGGGGGCGCGGCGGGGAAGGGGGCGGCGGGGCGAACCGGGGCCTGCCGGGGATTGAGGCGGGGGGTGTCCCGGCGGCCGCGGCGGCGGGAACTGCCTCGGCCAGGCCCCGCCGGGCCCGCGGGGGTGACGGGCCGCCCGCCCGGGCCTTGTGTTCCAGACGCGGATGCAGAGCCTGCGGCCGGAGCCCGCCGCCCGCTACCGGAACGTGCTGGAGGCCCTGTGGCGCATCGCCCGCACCGAGGGCCTCTGGCGGCCCATGCGGGGCATGAACATCACCGCCACCGGCGCCGGCCCGGCCCACGCCCTCTACTTCGCCTGCTACGAAAAGTTAAAAAAGACGCTGAGCGACGTTATCCACGCGGGGGGCAATAGCCATGTGGCCAACGGTACTGCTCCCGACCCCCCGCGGGGGGCCACGGGGGCCGGGGGCTACCGGGGGCCGCCCCCCCGCCACGCTGGGGTGGGGAGCGGGGCGGGGAGAGGCCGAGTGTGGCCGTAGGGAGCTCTGGTCCCGTCCCGCTCGGCCGTAGGGGCCGGGGTGCCACGGATGTCCTAAAGCCCTGTGCTCTCTCCAGCCGCCAGCCGGCTGCGCGGTGCTGCGGTGCCACGCCGGCGCGGTGCCGAGCAGGGGGAAGCGCCGGTCCTGCGCCTGCTGGAGCCGCTCCCAGGTACCTGGCTTGAAACAGGTTAGTGGCCAGCACTGGCCCTGGCTCAGAGGATGCCGGTGGACGGGAGCTGCCCACAGATGAGCCAGGACCGGCTGCGACCCCGTGGGTCGGTGCTGGCGCTCGCTCCAGGAGCGCCGCGTGGTTTCGGAGCCCATCTCGCCATGGTGCCTGTTACTCATCTCGACAAGCAGCCACGGTGGGGAAGGCGTGGGGCCGAGGGGAGAGCAGGACACGTGCCGCCCGTGACAGGCACGCACGTTGGGTTTCTCCTTCGCTGTGGGGCGCAGGGACACTCGCGGTCCGCTGGGCCCCCTGTCACCTGGTGGCATCGGCCTGTCCCTGAGTGAGTCCCGGTGAACCCACAGCACTTGAGAGCCTGTCATGATCCTCTCCCTCTTTCTTGAGCTCTCTCTGGGTGGGAACTGCTGAGGACCGGCCCGGCGCTTGGAGGGGAGACGGAGGCTGCATTCGGATCTCGCCCTCTTCCAGGGGCCTCCTCCCATGCCTTGGCGGGGGACTCGGGGCGGTGGTGGAGCCCCGGGGTCCCTCGCCTCCCCCCCCTTACATGTGGCAGTTCTTGTTTTGCAGGTGCAGCCGGGTGTGTAGCAACCTTGCTCCACGATGCAGCCATGAACCCTGCCGAAGGTAACGATAGTCCTGGCCTGCCGGGGAGGGGAGGATCGGGGGCTGCCCTGGCCGCTCGGGTCCCCTCTGGGGCAGGGAGGGTGCTGTCCTCGTTGCTTACCCGACCGCAAGGATCCTTTGGGGGCCAGTGGCTGCGGCTCTGGTTAGGGAGCCCGGTGGCTGCCCGTTACAGAGGGGGTGGATAGAAGAGGTTAATTCTGGGGAGCACAGCAAACCCCAGCCTAGGAGGAGCCGGGAGGGCACCAGCCTTTTGCCCAAGGGTTTGGCTTGTGACAGTTACCTGGAGCAGGAGAGAAGGCAAGAGAGATGCGATCCGTACTGCTGAAGTCATTCCAAGTGTGTGGAAATTGGCATTGCTGCGGTGACATCTTGGGAAGATGCGGTACGGTTCTGGGCCTGTGTTCAGGAAGAAAATTAAAAGAATGGGGTACAAAAGGCATGCTAGAGAAGTCAGGGGAAGGGAGATCTTGTGTTGTGAAATGTCTGGAAGATACTGATTTTGTGGAGCCTGGTATGTGTGAAAAAGGCGGAGGGAGTTTGTAATTAAAGTCTGTGAATGTGGTGGGAGAAGAAGGAATAACGAGGAAAGGCCAGTCATGAACGTATTTTTTCCTCTTAAAACTGGAGGGCTCGTGACAGTGCAGGCTCCAGCTGATCTGGGCCCAGCAAGGCTCCTGCCTGCCCGCTGCCTGGCTGGGACCCTGAGGAGCAGGCAGCTGTGTGGCCGGGCCGTCGCCGTTCCTTCCCTGGAGCTCGTCTTCTTACCACGACTGTAGTAGTTTATATTCACATCGTTTTTAGCTTCTTGTGGTCACACTGAGATAGGGGCAGGCAGGACAGCGACAGGCTGTGCTCAGCTCCCCTACCCCGCTCTTGGATGTGTTGGGGAGGGGGGGGTTGGCGTTTGGTTCTTGCCCCGGAGCGGCTGTGTTTTGGCAGCGGCCGCTAACGATGCCTGGCTGGTGGGCTCTGCGATGTGCTGTGGTTATTCTGGGCTGCAACGGGGGCGGCTGGGGAGGGACAGGCTCATCCAGATCGAGAGCTGTCTGGAAAATAAGAGAATAGATGCAGAGGGGGTTCTCCTGACTGCGCGGTAGCTCTGCAGAGGTGGATGGGGAGACGTCGGTCGCTTGGGAGCGAGGGTGAATCTGGAGCATAAGCGCCTGGCTATCGGGATGTTCCCTGGGGCTGCGGCAGCTGTGGTGTTTGCCGGTGGTGATGTGTGTGTGACGGTGACGCCTCAGCAGATCTAAATGGCTGCAGTCCTGCCTGGGGACACACAGGGCACTGCTGGTCCGAGTTGTCTGTCATTAGCTCTTAAGCCAGTGTGACTAAACTCTGGGCGCTCGCAGGAAGCCCGGCTTCGTGCTTACCCTTTCTCTCTCCTCTTCCCCTCCATGCCTGGGTCCTGGCTGCTGCTGCTGGCTGCCGCCGTCCGTCCCAAGTGGTCAAACAGAGGATGCAGATGTACAACTCGCCTTACCAGCGTGTGACGGACTGTGTGCGGGCTGTGTGGCGCAACGAAGGGGCCGGAGCTTTCTACCGCAGCTACACCACCCAGCTCACCATGAACATCCCCTTCCAAGCCATTCACTTCATGACCTACGAGTTCTTGCAAGAGCAGCTCAACCCCCACAGACAGTACAACCCAGGCTCCCACGTGGTCTCCGGAGCCTGCGCAGGGGCTGTTGCTGCCGCTGCCACTACGCCTTTGGACGTTTGCAAAACACTGCTCAACACCCAGGAGTCCCTGGCCTTGAGCTCCAACATCAGCGGACACATCACAGGCATGGCCAATGCCTTCAGGACGGTGTACCAAGTGGGCGGCGTGACCGCCTACTTCAGAGGGGTCCAGGCGAGAGTCATTTATCAGATGCCCTCAACGGCGATCGCCTGGTCTGTGTACGAGTTCTTCAAATACATCCTCACCAAGCGCCAGGAGGAGCGGCGGGCTGGGAAGTGAGCCAGAGCCGAACGCCGTTCCAGACCTGCTCCACCTCCCCTCCTGGTTTGTCTTCTGACCCCTCTCCCTTTCGGTTTGGTTTGTGTTGAAGAGAGGGGGCAGCAAAGCCCTTTGGGGCTTAGCGATGCCATTTCTTGCCTGTGGCTGCTGCAGCTCTGCTCAGCCTGCACGACTTGCTCTCTCCCAGGGTCCTCCGAGATGTTCCGCTGGGAGCTGCAGCCCAGGTCATGTCCCCTGGCACTTCGGTGGAGCTGTGCTCCTGTCCTTCCCTTAACAAAAACCTCCTCTCACGCAAAGCTAGCCCCTCCTCGGAGGGGAAGGGGAATGTCCTGCCCTGCCTCTGGCAGGGCCAAGCTGAGCTCGCAGTCACCAAGGAGGGGGCGGCAGCGCTGCCTGGGATGCTGGGGGCTTTGTCTGGCTTTTGGCTGAAGCGAAGTGTAAGCCTTGCCGTTGTCTCGTAGCACGCACACGTGATGCTGACTGCCCCAGTGGTGGGGGGGGAGGATGGCACTTGAGGAGGGGAGCCTGTAGGTTTGTTATTGTTCCTGCTCTTGACACCTCCAATAAAAACAGTTCTGCTCTATCCTCATGTCCCCTTCTTACTCCCACATGGCCCAGCTCCCGGCACCGCGCCTTTCTGACTGTGCCCGCTGCTGAGCTTTTTTGATGGGTGCCAGAGAGGAAGGGAAGTGGGGCCTGGGGGTGGTGGTGGTGGGAGGAGGGGGCCTGCCTGGCCCGGCCACCCTGGCAACGTGCAGGGAGGAGGGTGGTCGCCATCCCCTTTGGCTCGTGGCCCAGCCCATCGCCTGCTGCTGGCATGGGCTGTGACCCCAAAGGAGAAGCTGAGGTTTATGCTCCTCGGCCAGGCAGTCCTGCACCCCCAGTCTGACCTGGCGTCCTCAGGATTCCTCCAGACCACTCCAAATGGAGGCAATGGCAGGAGGGCTCTGGGTTGTGTGTGCTGGGAAAACCACAGGAATTTCGACACTGGGTGAGGCCGGAGGGCTTTGTGCACTTCACACAGGAGATTTGGGGCTCAGCAGGGCTTCTGCCTCCTCATTTTGAGTAATTAAACTAGTTTGTGTCTTGCTGGGCATCTTGAAACTCTTATCAACACACTTGCTCAAAATGCTAATATTTTGTCTAATCTAATGATAATTAATAGAATAGCTTAATTTTTTACCATTTGATAGCTTCTTGATACCACCTTCTTTTAGGGTCCCACCCAGCTCTAGACCTGGAGCCAGCCTCAACAGGTCGTATGCTGAGCACCAAAGCATCGCCTAGTTGCGCTGCCCTTCCCAGAGCAGAGCGCTGGGTTCCTCGAGCCGGGTGCCCATGGGGGTGACACCTGGCTCCCGCAGGACGCTCCCATAGCGCCTGCAGGAGTGGCATCTGTCCCATGGTGCCATGCCCAAAATAACTCCCTGGAGGAAATGCATTCACAGCCGTGGTATGTGCTGCCGGCAAGCATCTGGGTCGGCTCGGGGCTACTCCGGAGGATCCGCCGGCCTGGCCTGGCCTGCACAGTGGGCTACTGGGGTGGGCTGTGGTGAGGGGAAAGAGGGGGTTTCCTGCAGCTGGAAGGGCTGCTGGCTGAGCAGGGGGGATGCGCAGTCCTCAGAGGCATCGGGCCCCAGCACTGCTGAGGGGCTGGAGGGCAGGGACCCCCATACTGCAGGGCTGGGTGCTCGACACCCTGCCTAAGCCCCATTCCAGCCCCGGCTCCACCTTTCTCCACCTAAGCATCTCTCTTGTCCCTGGTTCCTGAGGGTGGGTCACGGATGCTGAGTGACCCCCAGTGGGATTGTCAATGGCTGCCCAGCAGGTGTGGGTGTCCCTGGGCACAGAGCAGCCACAGCCACTGCTCCGCAGCCTGGGTCCGCCTGGGTTGTGTGCCCATCCTGTGCTTCCTGGCGTGGGCTGCAGGCTCCTGGTCCCGACTTTTTCTGCACAAGCAGGAGGACAAGAAACTCCTTAAAGAAACAAAAGCCACCAGAAGGCGGGGGCCTCCAGTTTTCCCACCATTTCAGGAGCTGGGGCTTTAAGAAACAGCCTGAGTATTGCAAGATTTGGCAGCCCTGCGGCTCCTCCACCCAAGAGGGAGAAATCCGAGAAGCAGAAATGGCTGGGAGAGACCAGGGGAGGATTAGCTTGGCGGGCAGGGCATTAGACGGAAGACGGGTACAGCTGGGCTCTGCCAGGACGGGTCTCCCTGTCCAGAAGCCAAAAGCTGTTGGCAGCAGAGCTGCAGCTTCGCCTTTAGCTCTCACCACACGCCGGGGCAATGAGAGACCCCGTGGAGGGAAAGGCATAAACATGAGCTGGGGCTGGGGAGAGATTCACACTATTAAATCCATCAGCCGCTGGAAGAAGCTCTATAAATGTCAGCGGGCGAAGGCATGATTGAAGGTGACTCCAGGATGTTTCCAGGAATAACTGCCCACAGAAGTGCTGAGGGAGGGAGCGAGACCCCTGGGAATGGGGAGATGGTAAGTCAGCCCAGTACAGAGATGCTGCCATGTGAGCAATTGGCCTGAGCGCTCCCCTGGCAGGGGCATGGCCTTTCTGCTCTCCCAGCGCTCTGCCAGCTTACCCAGCAGCAGCACCCAGCATTGCCCAGTGCAGGCAGCAGCCCTGCAGAGGACGGCATTGCCTGTGAGGGATCTGGTGCCGCAGGGATGGCAGAGCCGCCCAGGGGGTTTCCAGATATTCCTTGTGCCTTCGGCCAGGCCACAAAAGACTGGAAAAACCCCCCTGTCCTGCTGCTGTCTCCATCCCCTGAACTGAACCTCTGCCACAGACCAAGCGTGGCCATGACGGCACGTGGCTGCTCCCCAGCTCTGCTGGGGTGCGGTGTTCCCTCGCCAGCTGGCCTGGTCCCTCTGGCGCCTTTGGCGTGATGAGATGCCCAGAGGTAATGGGGTTATTGGCTGGTTCAGCCACAGCTGCTGCCTTTCCAAGGTATGATAACGCCTCTGCGAAGCCACCCTGCTCCGGGTCTGTCCTACAGCCTCCTAGGTATTTGGCTGCACTTTGGGTGAGATCCCTCCTACAGCCTCTTCTGAGTAAAGAGACTATTTTTGGCTTTCCAGCAAGGAAGCCACGCTCAGCCTGGCAGAGTTTTGGAGACAACCCCTTTTCCTTTCGCCTCCCTGCAGGATCCCCAGCCACATCCAGTGCGGGCAGGGATTTGCTGCCTTGCCTTCCCGTGCCCAACTGCTCCTTAAGCCCTGTCCTGCTGCTGGTGCCCAGTGCGGGGGGGTCTCGGGTGGGAGTGAGCTCTGCAGGCCCCTGAGCAGGCAGAGCCGGGCAGCACTGCCAGCCTTGCCCGCTCTGGATGATAGATCCGGGGCTGCCACAGCTCTGCCGTGGCATGAGCCCAAGCTATTTCAGGCAGCCTGAGTTTGCCATGCCAGGAGCAACTCAGGAGCGCCCGGCCGCCTTCCTGGGGTAACTGGAGATGCCTGCACTCCTGCAGGTTAAGGGCAGGGCTGGGGGCCAAGTTGCTTATTCCTGCTGGAGGGGAGTTGGGGAGGGTTATCTCCCCCAGAGCAAGAAGGGGACACCCCTCCAGCGTGTCTGCCCTGTACCTTTGGCCAGGGGCCAGTGGGCTCCCGACCTGCCTCTGCCTTGAGGACCCCACGCAGGGTGCTGGGTCCCAGCCCGCAGGGACCGTTGCCAGCCCAGCTCGGGGGCAGGCAGGAGGGGCATGGGCACTGCCCTGCCAAACCACATCCCTCCCCTCCTCTGTCCGTGCCCTGGGCTACCCCGAGCTTTCCCAGCTCCCAGCCTCTCTGCATCGGGTGCCTGACAGCCCTGCTCCATGGGAGGAGGTGGCCGGAGCCCACAGGAGTGCAGAGGTGGGCTCCCAGCCTCCCCCCAGCCCCAACTCACCCCGGCTCTGGGATTCCTCAGGGCTCTGTCAGACCCCAATAAAGTCGTACAAGTTCTCATGACCCCACGGCCTTACAGCAGTGGTAAACATGGGCGCCGGGGCTGCCTGGACACAGAGCAGACATTGCCTCTGGTGAGCCCTGGGAAACCCTTTTCTGACCCACGTTGCTGCCTGGGTTAAAATGCTGTGAGACGACCCCTGGCTGGGTTGCTCCCAGCCTGCCTGGCTCCGGCCGAGCATCGCGACGGTGCAGGGAGGCAGGGAATATAACCTGAAAGGTAAAGCCAAGGCTGAAAACCTGCTTTCTTGGCTGCTTTCTTGGCTTCCAGAGGAAGCAACCCCCAGGGCTGGGCTAGGACTGCTCTCAGCACGTCTGGTTTGGTGGGGAGATATTGGTAGCGCAGGGTTATGTGTCAAAGTCCCCCAACAAGGGGCTGCAAAGCGGCCCTGGGAAGATGCTGCCTGGCTGGAGCTGGGGTGCGGGCAGCTGGCGTGTTGCACTGGGGAGACGGCAGCTCCTGGGCTGGGTGGGGGTGGCACAGGGATGGCAACAGGAGTCACTCTCCCATGGACACACAGGTAGGACAGTGGGGACAGCTCAGATGCATCATGACACTAGAGCCTGCCCTGGGATCAGTCTCAAAAGCAGATGAAGCAAGGGCTGTTCCAGGAGATAGAGGGCTCCAGCCCTAATCCCCACAGCCCAGCAGGCCTGCAGGTACGGCACTGCCGGCCGTGCTAGCCCTGGAGAAAGCCTGCAATCCCCCCCTGCACTTAGGGCACAGGGGCTGACATAGGAGCCTCCTGGCAGGGCACAGACTGTGCCTGGCACGGCTAGGTGGGTGCCAGGAGAAATGCAAACCCAAGCAGCCTTCTCCTCTGTCACCGGCACCTTTGGGTGCCCATTAGACCTGGGCGGTATGTCACCCGGAGCATTGCCAAGGGCTATAAAAAGGGGAGGGAGCAGGGAATTGGGCCAAAATTAGGCCATGCCTTCGGCAGGGACACAGCTCCCTCTGGTGAGGACACAGCTGTAATGGGCACCCGGTGCTGGACACCACAACCATCAAAAACGTCCTTGGGCAAGGACATTACTATGAGCATGGTAGCTGGAGGCCGCGGGCAGTGCCGGGGCATCGGGAGCTTTGGAGGAGGGCTCCTGGCGTTGGGTGAATTGGACTGCTTTGGGACGGAGAAGATAATCAGAACTGGGTCTCTCACAAAGATGTGCTGGATGCTTGTGCTCAGTTAAAAAACCACAGGGAGCAAAATATCGCTCACTAGAAAGGGAACTGCACAGTGGCTAGAGGCTGGGAGGGGACACTGGCCCTGTCCCCAGCTCTCCCACTGCAGTGGGGGTACATGTGGGTGCTTTCCTTTCACTGCGTGTACAAGCCCCAGCGATGTTGCCTGGTGCAGCAAAGCTCCTGCATGTGTCGGGAGACCCCAGCTCCCGCAGAGCTCAGCTGAGGGGAGACACCAGCCTGCCCAGAGCTAATGCAACCAGCCCAGCCTTCCCGATGCCCAGCGTGTCCCACTGCCGTCCCTAGCACCGGGGACGCGATGCCAGCGGGGGAAGGCAGCCCTGCCCGCCTGCTCTGCAGCCCTCCAAGCCTTGCAGGGGCACTCGGGCACCCCCAAACCAAGCCAACACCAGACAGAATCCCTGTGGCGTGGGGTGGCCGGGACGGAGGGGTACCTGTCGCTCCCTGTCGCCGGGTGCTTGCCGATAGATGGCGGTGGCGTATCTCGCTTGGGGACAGGCCCCAGGAGCAGTGTCCCAGCTGGCAGCCCGGGGGACCTGGGGTTCCCAGCCAGCACCCCGCCGGCAGCTGGGGACCACCGTCGCCCCGGCAGTACCCGCCTGCAGCAGCCCCGGGCGCGGCAAAGGGTCGTCCCCGGGAAAGCGACTGTGGGTTTTATTGCTCAGGCAGGGGAAAGCAGCCGAGCGCAGCTGGAAGGGCTCCGGCAAGGGCCAGGGGTGGCTCTGGCCTTCAGCAGCGCTCTGCTCTGAAGGGGATGAAGATGCAGTCCCCTTCTCCAGACGGGTCACCTGAATCCCCCGTAGCAGCACTCTACCCAGTCTCACCGGTGCAGGGAGGAGATAAGGAACAGCTAAAACATGTGAGTGCCCCCACCCCGCTTAGTCAGGTGTAGTCCTCTTGTCATGCACAGGACAGGCTGGAGGACTGGGGAGGGTCTGTGGCCATCAGGGACTCATCCATGGAAGGGAGGCAGGTCCCTGGCCCTCGTGCTGGCAGGCAAGTACTGGGAGAAACCCTCACTAGAGGCTCCACAGCACAAGTACCGATATTTTAATTGAATTTAATTTAATTTGATCCACAGTTCTCTTGGCACTGGAGAGTGCTTGTGCGACAGCCCTGCATTGCCATTACCAGGAGGAGCTTCCAGCACCTCTGGCACCGGCTGCCCACCGAGCACTGATGGCTCCGCAGAGCCAGGCAGCCTCGGCAGCTCCCAGCTCGTGGCGCAGGGCAGCTGTGGTGGGAAGCGCTGCAGAGCAGCAGCTGCTGCTCCAACCCGGCTCCAATAGAGAAGGACAAGAGCCGGGCACCACCCCAGCACGCAGCTGGGTCCCTGGGCTCCCAGCCCCGAGGCAGCGGGAGGTGGCTGTGCCTGGGTTGAAGAAGATGGGACCAGAACGCAGCGAGGTCTGCCCAGGTCCAAGGGCAGCCTGGCCGGCCTCGCTGGGAGCAAGTTTCTCGCTCTGTGCTCAGGTGAGCTCCTGGCTGATGGCAGCAAGCGGGTGGTGAAGAAAGAAGGATGAAGGGTGCGAGGGGGAGGGATGACAGCAGCGGGGGGGAGGGAGGAATGGAAAAAGATGTCGAGAAGGAAAGGAAACCAGAGCACATCTGCAGTGCTGCAGAGGGAACAGCACTGCCACCGCACGATCCTGGGCATGACAGAGAGGCCACAGAAAACCAGCTACCACTGGGGTTTGGATAGACCCTCCCTGGGAACCGCTGGACAGAGGCAAGTTCTGCCCATGGTCTCTTCCTTGGCCAGGAAACCTGAATGAAAAACAGAATTGGAGCTCGTGCACGGAGCGGGCCTGAGGCCCGGTAGTTAAAGCCTGGCCACCGTGCCAGTCTCTCCTTTGCTTTAAATTAGTGCATGGTTTTAGAGAATCTCGTCCATCTGAAATCAATCGGCACCTTCCCTCGCTGAGTCCCAAACAGTCCCAAACTCTTCCGTTTGACCAGGAAGAAACAACATGCACCCTCCGCCCCTTGACCATGGCCCTCCCCAACCTTCCCTCCCCGATGTCCCTCCGGCCATGCCACTGCCACAGCGGGACCATGCCAGAGGGATTTCCACCAGCACCCTGCGCCTCTCGCCTCTCACCCCGCCGGCAGCACCCCGCTTCGCTCCGGGGCGCAGGGGACTGGGTGCGTCACGGGCGGGCGCTGCCTCCAGCGCAGCCACACAGCAACTTCCCTCCATTGTGTCTCCCCTCCCTGGGCAGCCCGTCCAATCTGCAGTCTCCCACCATCTCCCTCCCACCGGCCTCTGCCGGCTGTTCCTCCTCTTTGGAAAGCTTCACTTCCGCCGCCCTTCTCCGGGCCCTCCGGCACCGCCGGCTCTTTGTGCCGCTCCGTCCTCCCCATCAGCTCGGGGGCTTTGGGCAAGAGGGGTCCCTCCCACTAACCCCCTGCCCTCCCCCCAGTCTGAGCTGGTGGGACAGCTGGGATCTGTCCCAGGAACGGAGCTCGCTATGGTGGACATCTAGAAACTTCCACCGCCATGCCACATCGGCCTGCAGCCAGGCCTCTCAGCATCCCCAGCTGGGCGCTGCTCCAGCTCTGCATGGGGAGAGCGGGGCCAGCGAGTACACACGGGTGTCTCCAGACATGAGTGGGGTGAGCACAATACCGACCTCACACCTACAGCAATGCTGGGTACTGTTGGTGCTTGATAATGCCGGTACTGCCTGGCATCGCGTCTTGCAACACGGCCGTGGGGTCCCCGTGTGCCCCTTCACTTTACTTAACCATTCATGCTCCAGAGACTGTGGCTACGGACATGGGCAGCGTGTCCCACGCCAGGACTCTGGTCTCAGCTGGAGCCTCTGGGTGCTGCTGGGGATGCAGTGGATTTCTAACCAGCTGCCACATACTTGGAGAGGACGTGCTAAGCTGGGAGCTTCTCTCACACACCCTGATTTCGGAGGAGCTTGTGTTGTGGTTATGATTCCTCTGGCTTGCACACTGAAGCATGAACTCACACTGGTCTCCTATTTTTGCAGACAACAGTCTGGCAGAACATGGAGGAAAATGCAACTCTTTCCTATGGCAGAGACAAATCTCCCCAGCCTGACTGCTGCTGCGAAGAGAGAGCATTACCTATCTTTGTTCTTGGCTATCCTGTTTCTACCCACGAGACCACAGGGCCTTAACCACTCATCTCCGAAAGCCAAGAGTGGGGCCTGGGCTTCCTCTCCCGCGACACCTTGCTGCCATCCAGCAAACAATCGGCTGGGCGTGCCGCATCCTCTCCCAGCGCTGGCCCCGCGAAGCCTGCCGGCCTCGGGGTGGCTTACGGGACACCGGGGTGCCGTGCTGAGGCTGGGCTGGGAGCCGGAGCCAGCTGGTCGCCCGCTCTGTCCCCATGGTGCTGCAGTGGAAAGAATTTATCCAGTTCCTTTCAAACAGCAAACCCCAAGGGTGCATGTTCAGCTCGTGTGGTGGAAATGTGCAGCATAAACCCGGGTTTAGCAGCGTGAACAGTCGTTACTTGCCGCTTCTGTCATGGCAGGCTACGAAACCTGGTCCTCTGCTCGTGGCAGAGGGACCGTCACACGACACGCACGGGGAGGGCAGGGGGCGGACACGGCGGGCATCGCTGGGCGAGGGGGGAGGCATACCAAACCCCTGGGCTGCGTCCGTCCCGGCGGCTCCGAAAAGGCTCCGCTGGAAACATCCTCGGGAGCTCCAGCGTCGCGGCTGGGGAGACGTGCGGCACTGTGCGGGAGAGCTCCCCGCGCCTCCGGTCTCCGCTGCCGCCCGGGGCCAGACAGAAGGGGCTCCGCGGGTGTCCGGCCTCCTCGAGCGCGGCTCCGGCCCCGGCGGCGGCGCTCTGCGGAGCCCGCACGGCCGAGGCACGGCCGCGGCGGCGGAGCCGACACCGCCCCGAGAGCTCCGCAGCGGCGGCGGCGGCGGGACGGGACGGCCCGGGATGGGGCGGGCGGGGGGCGACCCCGCGGCCGGTCCCGCGGGGCTCGGGGGCCTCGGCCGCCCCCTCCCCCTGCAGCCGAGCGAAATGGCTGAACATGTAGCAATAATGCCCCGGCATTCAGGCTGCCCGGCCCGGCCGGCCCTAATCAGCGGCCCGCGGACCCCCCTCCTCTCCCCCTGCGCTCCCAGAAAGGGGAACAAAACCCAGCACGTTTCTGCAGCCCCCGCGCATAAAGCGCCGGGCCTGGGCCTCAGTGGGGGGCAAAGCGGCCCGTCAATCTCGGCGCCGGGGCCCCTTTGTCCCTCGCCTCCCTGCCACACCTTTTGTTCCCGAATCCAATAAGCGCCTATTCCCGCTACCTTCCTCGGCGGCTCCTTTCAGCGCCGGCCCGGCGGCCACAATGGGCCCGGCTCTGAGCTGCGCGGCCCCATTCAGCGCCCTTGGCACGCTCACAAGCCGGCCGGGCCGCCCTGCCCCGCGGGCACGCCGCTGCGACCGCCCCGCCGCCGGGCACCGGCCGCGGCCCCGCCGGGCACCGGCCGCTGGGCGAAGGAGGAGCGGGCGGCGGATATTGCACCTGGTTTATTGACTGACTCGGCGAGCTGGCGCTGGCAGTAACCGATACAGAGTAGATAGAGGGGCCGCGGCACCCCCGGGCCCCGCCGTCGGCTTTTTACAAGCAAAGCTGCTCCGCTGGCGCGGCGCGATCGGCTCCGGCCCGCCCGGCCGTCGCGGCGGCTCCGCGGGGCGGCGGCGCTTCGCTGCGAGCTCGGGCGGCCCCGTCCCGCCGCGCCGCTCCGCCCGCCGCCGGCCCCGCACCGCGGCCCGCGGGACGCCGGGGTCCCGCCGCGCCGTCCCGCCACCACCGCCGCCGCCGCTCCTCCGGTCCAGGGCGCGCGTTGCGCGACGCGCAGCCGGGCTGCGGTGCGGGTGATAACTGGGCGCCGGGGCCGCCGGGCCGTCCTGCCGGTCCGCTCCCGGCCCTCAGTGCGTGCGGGCTACCAGGCCCGGATGCCCTGCAGTGCGCCCTGGCTGCAGGAGGGCCCCGCCGCCGCCTGGTGCAGCGGCTGGCCGCTGCCGCCGAAGCCCCCCAGGCCGCCCACGTTCACGAAGGGGCCGGCGGCCGCCGCCGGGCTGCAGGCGGCTTGCATGGAGGCGCCGCCGGTGCCCGCCGGGTAGGTGCAGCCGTAGCCGGGATTGTAGGAGGCGGCGTTGCCGTAGCCGTAGGCGGGAAAGCCGTTGTAGGAGTAGGGCCCGTTGTACGCCGAGCTGTAGCCCTGCGACCCGCCGAGGCACGGCTTGCCGTCGCGGACCAGCACGGGCACGGCCACCCTGCGCGGCGGCGGCGGGGCCGCGGGGCCGCCCAGCTCCAGCGACTTGTCCTGCCGCTGCCGCTTGCACTTGTAGCGCCGGTTCTGGAACCAGATCTTCACCTGCGTGGAGGTGAGCTTGAGGCTGCTGGCCAGGTGCTCCCGCTCGGGCGCCGACAGGTAACGCTGCTGCTTGAACCGCCGCTCCAGCTCGAAGACCTGCGCCTGGGAGAAGAGGACGCGCGGCTTCCTCCGGCTCCGCTGCTTCGGCCTCTCTGCCTCCTCGGCCTTCTCCGCCGCATCCAGCGGCTTCTTCAGGACGCAGCTCTCTGCACGGGGGAGCACAGGTCACGGCTGCGCGTCGCCGACGCCGGGCGCTCGCTGCTCCCGACGGGCCCCACCGGCGGGCGAGAGCCCTGCGCCGCGCCGCGCCCCGGCCGACCCCGCGCCGCTACGCGCCCGTCGGGGAACGCGGTGCGGGCGGGGAGGCAACGCCGGGACCGGCCGCCTCCGGCACCGCCTGTGTTTGCAAGGGGCCGGTTCGGGCGACGAGGCCGGACGCGTCCTCGCGCCTCGGGGCCGGCTGCGGCATTACTGCGGCGGCACCGCGGGGCCGAGCCCCGGGGCGCGCCGCGCACGACGCCGGGCACCTGCTCCGCCGCCTCGCTCCCGGAGGGCCCCGCCGCAGCGGGCGCGGGCTGAGCCTAACTCGCCCCGTTCTTCCCTCTCCGCTACCAAAATTGCGGAGCGCGGGCCTGATCCGGCAGCTCCGGATCGGGACCCTGCGGAGGCGGTTCCCGCGGAGGCGCTTACCGGGGAGGCGGCGAGCCAGGCGCGGAGAAGGGCGGTGGCAGCCCCACGACGTGCTAGTCCCGGCTCGACATGCCCAGGGGATGCGGCGGCGGCGGGGACCGGGCTGCAGCGCCGGGACCGGGGCTTCGCGGGGCGATGCCCAGCGGGCTGGGAAGGCACCGCGGGGAGCGAGCGCGGGCCCGTCCCGGCGCGGCGGTGCGGGGGAGCGCGGCGGGGCCGATACTCACTTGGGTCGCGGGCCGTGGGGTCCAGCTCCTCTCCCGGGCCGGGGGCCTCGCAGGAGCCGCGCAGCACGGCGTGCACGTAGTTGTCGGCGGAGATCCGCGCGTCCGCCTGGCTGCCGGGCGCTGCCATGGGGCTCAGGTAGGACAGCTTCTCCTCCTCCTCTTCCTCCTCGCCGTCGGAGAAGCGGGCGCCGTCGGCGGCCGCCAGCAGGCAGGCGGCGGGGTGGAAGTGGTGCTCCAGGTGGTGCGGGAGCTGGGCCCCATAGTGCGGGTCTTGCTGCTGCTCCAGGTTGAGGATGTCTTTGACAGAGAAGGGGGTGGAGGTGACGGGGCTCGGTAACATCATCGGGGCAGCGCAAGCGGCCAGGCAGTCCCGCGGGCCCGGCGGCGCTCGGGCGGCGGCTCGGCGGGGAGCGCCGCGCCCGGTGCGGGGGGAGCAGGCAGCGCCGAGAGACGAGGGGCCGCGCCTGCTCCTGTCTAAGTTGCCTCCATTAGCCCGGCGCTGGGGGTCTGCGTTTTGTTACAGCTTCTGCAGGGACAGCCAAGGGCTCGGGAGCCTCCTCTGCCCCGGGCCGGCACGTCACGGCAAGGAGGGGCCGGGGGCCGGGGGCGGCCTCGCCATTGGAGGGAGGGGGAGGCAGAGCCGGCCCCCTGCCCGGCTCCGGCCGCCCGGCCAGAAATAGCAATGTATTAAGGCTGCGCTCGGGGAGGCCGCTTCCCCGCAGAGCGCCCCGCCGGCCCGGCACCCGCCCGGCGGGCGCGGGGACGGTGCGCCGGGGTCGGGGTCCCCGCAGAGAGCCGCGGCCGCCGCCGCCGCGCCTCCCAGTGCTAAGCACGTGTAGGTAGGTAGGGACCCCCGCCCTGGCGCGCCCCGCTGCCCCTGCCGGCACACGGCGCGGCCCGGCCCCGGGAGAGGCGAACACGTGCGGCCCCGCCGCCCCGGCGTCCCCGTCCCGCCAGCACGGCCGCCCGCCGGCCGCTCGGCCCCGCAAGTGCCTCCCGCCGCCCAGGACGCGGCGCGGAGGGGAGGTTCGCCTCCGCAGCCCCGCACTCCTCCCGGAGCCGACGGCGGCCTCGCCGTCCCGGGCAGACCGTAGCCGCGCGTCGTACACGTAGCCGACACGCTCCTCATCCCCTGGCACCCCCGGTACCCCCGCCGGCGCCCCCGCAGATCCCCCCGCGACCGGCCACTCTGCCGCCAGCCCCGGCTCGCCGCAGCCGGTACGCAGAGCGCCCGCCCGGAGGAAGGCGCGCTCCGCCGCCGCCGCCGGATCGGGCCCCGCAGCCCCGCGACCGCCAGGCCCAGCCGGGCCGACCCAGGTCGGGCGGGCAGCCCGGGGCCGCGGCGGTGCGGGGCTGGGGTGGAGAGCGCTACTCCGCGCCCTTCGGTGTTTCCTTTCGTTTCCTTTCGTTTTCTTTCGTTTCCTTTCGTTTCTCCGCCGGTAACGGGCGGCGAGCAGCTCCACGGAACCACCACGCCGCCGTGCCGGCGGGTCACGCACCGAGCGAGCCTGCCGAGCCCCATCCGCACCGCGAGTCCCCCGGCCACGAGGCTGCGCAGGGCACCGGCCGAACACCGCGGTGCGGCGCGACGGGAGGTGCCGGGGCCCCGCGGCGGTGCCTAGTGGCCCCCGGACCCTCCAAGGGCTCAGCGCCGCCGCGGCGCGGGCAGCGGGCGCACCGAAGGCGGGGCGGGGGGTCCCAGGCGAGATATTTCGTTGTGATTAAAATCCTGCCGCCCCGCAGGGCTCGGATCGGCGCCGAGGCGAGGCCACGGGGATCCGGTCGCGCACGCCGGGCAGGTGAGTGTCCCGGGGCCGGGGCTTCGCGGGGCCTTCCCGGACGCTTCTCTCATGTCGTTATCGTCCGGCGGTTCCTCCGTTTACCGGCTCTTTCGGTGCCCTCGTTTCCCCGGCTCCAGCCGCTCCGCACGCCCCGGAGAAACCCATTCACCGGCGCCGCAGCCCGGGTTCCGCGCACTTCGCCGCAGCTCGGGCGCTCCCCGTCCCGCGGCGGGGCTGGTTCCCGTTCCCCCGGCGCGCCGGATCGTTCCCACCGCGCCCCTTCAAACCCCTCGCCATAAATCGCGGCGGATCGGTCTCTCCGCGCCGCTCCCGCCCGCTCCCGGTGCCGGCCTCCTTCCTCCCGTCCTAAGGACGGGGAAAGGCGCTCGCCGTAACCAGGCCTGATCGGGGCCCGGCTCTGCCCCGTGCCGCCGGTGCGCGGAGAAGCCCGGCGCTGCCTCGCTGCCGCCGCTCTGATAACAATTAGTACCAATTAGCGCCTTGTCGGTGTTACACATCCGCCGCCGGCCCGGCCCGGCCCGGCCCGGCCCGGCCCGCTCCGCTCCCGCCCGCCGCAGGGCCCCGCTCCCGGGGAGGTGCAGGCGTGGAGGCCCAGCGGCAGCGCGGCGGGTGGCCGGGGCTCTGCACGGCGCCGCGCTCCCCGGGAGCCCCGCGGCGACCGGTGTCCGCGGCGGGGAAAGCAGCGGCAGGGGCCGGTGCCCTCGGTGGGAAAAGCAGCGGCAGGGGCCGGTGCCCTCGGTGAGGGCGGCAATGAGGGCTGCCGGGCCACAGCCCGATGTCCGCCTGCCCGGCCGTCTGCGGGAGCAGCGGCCGCCGTACCGAGGGCCCGGCCCCGGGCCCGGCGGGGTCTGGCTCGCCTGGCGCCATCGCGCTCCCGCCCGCAGCGGGATCCCGGACGGGCCGAGCGCCAGGCGCGGCCTGCGGGCACGGGGAGCCCGGGCCGGGCGGAACCGGTGCCTCGGGACGTCTCCCGGCGGTGGGAGCGGTTCTCCCGCCGGGATCCGCTCAGTCGTGCCGCCGCCGGCCACAGAGTGTGCGCGGGAAACCCACGCCCCGCAGAGGGAGCAAGCCGCGGCCGGGCCCCGACACGCGTGGGAACACCCCTATGTCATCCCGGCCTTTCCTGCGGCCGCCTCGTCCCCCGCCGATGCTCCCGGTGCGGTAACCGAGCCCGCGCCTTCCCGCCCTGCCGGCATCTCCCCTTTGGTGGAGCCGGATCAGGCCCGCTTCGGCGGGATACGAGCGGCGATTTCACAGCTGGGGAAGCCGACGAAGCGGGGAGATGCTCCGGCCCTACCGTGGCCTCGGCGCCCGCCGTCCCGTACGGGGGGTGAGGAGCACGACCGGGCCAGGGCGAGTGGCGCGGGGGTGCAGGGGCCGGGGGAGGGCGCAGCCCCGGTACCTGCCGGCGAGTGTCAGCCCCGGGATGCGGCTCCGGGGCTTTCCCAAGTCGGCTGGGCTGGGGTCACCGGGCTATTAATGGTTATTTTATTTATATCATTAGCGGCGTCCCCTGAGCTCTGTTTACAGCGGGGCCTTGTTGTCCCGGCCGCTCCTGCGCTCTGTTTAGACAGGGGATTATTGTAATGGATGGAGCTCGCCGTATGGATGCTGCAGCGGAGCCAAGAGCCCCCCCGGGCCCGGGGAGGGGGGACCAGCCCTGCAGCGGCCACGCACACCGCGGCTGGCGGGCAGCCCCCCCCTTCCCCGGGGCCCCGGGCGCAGGCAGCCCGGTAGCAGGCGGCCGCGGCCGGGGGCCTCGCTCGGGGCGATGCTATCAGCCCCCGAGCTGCTAATTGCTCCATTAGTCTCGCGGGTGCCGAGTGCTGGAGCCGGCCCCGCGCTAATGGCCGTAAACAAACAAACACGCTAATCCGGCCCTGTCTCCAGCCCCGGTGCTCGGGGAGCCAAAGAGGGACGGGCGGCGCGGCCCCGGCACGGCTGGGGAGGCCCTCGGCGGACGGAACCCACCTGCCCGCCGCCCCGAGCAGCCCGGAGGCCCGCGGGCCGGGACCGGTGCGGACCCGCGCCGCCGGGAGCTGCCCCCCGCGCCCGGCTCTATTTACACAGAGCCTGCCCTTGTGTAAACGCTGCGCGCCGTAGTTTATCTCAGGGCCCGTCTGTTTCTCGTTCTCTGTCAGCAGCGCCCGGTGAAGGATGGCCCTTTCCCAGGGGCTCGGCCCTGATTTATGTGAGAACCGCAGCAAGCCGGGGACGCCCCCGCACGGCGGGGCCGGCGACGCGCCGCGGAGAGGCGGCGGGTCCCGGGGCAGAGACCCGCCGACGGGGCCGCCGATGGGGACGCGCCGGGCCCGGCCCGCACCGGCCTCGCACGCCGCGGACACCTGCCGGCAGCGGGCCCGGCCGGCGCCCGCCGCGAAGCCCGGTCCAGCACGGCACGGCCCTCCACCCGCTCCCGCGCCATCCTCTCCCCGCACCGAGCCTCGGCCGCGGCGCCGCCCCGCACGGTGCGCAGCGGGTGCGCCCCGGGGGGGAGCGGGCCCCGCCTGCAGCTCCCAGCCCGCGGCGCGCATCCCCGGCGCGCCTACCTGGGCACGGCCCCCGGCCCGCCGCATCTCCGGAGTAAAGGACGGCTTTTATCCCAGCCCCACCGCTGCCCAGGAATGACTCTTTTTCACAACTTCTTGAAACGAAATGTTATCTTTATTCCCCAGGACAGGACAGCAGAGAGCTCCTTCAGGCGGGGGAGCCAGGTCCAGGCAAGGGATGCTGCACGCTCACCCAGCAACGTGCTGTCTTCATCTCCCACTGCTCTGCCCCAGCCTTGTCCGGGCAGTGACCAGACTGTCCTGCCCACTCGGGTGTGCCAGGTGACACCTGCCTTCACCTCTCAGGGTCCTGAGAACTCCCTGACTTGGCTGTGCCAAGAACCACCCATCTAGTGCCCTTTTTCTTGAGAAACACATCACTGCAAATATTTACTTTTCTTCAGTATTTTCTTGCTCCACTGGCATTGGCTGATTTATTTTTGCTTCACAGTTCCTGCAGGGATGTGTGACTTGGAAATATGTCCCAAAACAAAGCCTCGATGAGAAATGTGTTTTCTGAGGGTCAGAACCAGACTCTAGCATCCTGAGAAATGCTTACATTTCAAGGCAGGAGCTTGATTTGGGGGGTACCAGTAGCTGTGTGCAACACAGTGCACAAAGTGCTCAGCACTTTGGGGGATAGGAGCAATGCATGCAAGGGTGCTGGTCGTTGCAGCAGGGAGAGCTCGGTAGGTTTGGACACCAAAGGGAAGGCTGCCCTTGATTTCAGTGCCCGATGGACCTCTGAAACTGAGGCTGACACGTTGAGCTCATTGAGAGCCAACTTGCAGGAGCAGGTAAAGGTCATCCTACGTGTGAGGCAATGCAGGATAGGAAATGTCAGTGCCAAGGACCCCCCTCCCGCCTGCTTTTATTTGGCGTCTCTTGTGCACAAAGGATATCCAGGCTTCACAAAGCCACCCTGCTGCACAACACAGCCCCACAACTGTGGACATGCAGAGGGTAGCAAAATACCTCTTCCTCTGGAGGAGAAGCTGTCATAAATCTCCATTTACTGCTCATGCGATGAGAAGGTCCCCTGTCCAGCAGGAGGACATTGCTGCAGACACATGTACACCACGCCCTTGCTAGAGCAAAACCCACAGCCTTTCTGGGAACACCTTTGCTCCATGCCTCGGAAGCTGTTGCTGCATGTTTGCGTCCACGAGGTTAAGAAGCTGGGCTGAAATTCGTCCTTCAGCAGAGGCCCAGCACGAGGCTTGCTCACCACTCGCATCCGCAGGTCTGCGTACCACTTGCATCCCATAGGGCTTAAGTGGAGCCTAAGTGGACCCTGGGTCTTGCGCTGGCGGCCTGCCCGGCGCTGGATTTCAGCTCCGAGCCCAGGCCTCCAGATTCATGCACGTAATCCTGCTGAGGTCAGCGGGTTTCATCCTGCTCCCACCACAGCCTGCGGGACGGTTCACACGAGAGTGGCAGGGTCAGGCTCTGTGTTTGCATGTGCCGGAGAAAATGGAACAATTAAGATTAAACCAATTAAATTTTAACAGGTCTGGAAAGCGTTTTATTACATAATAAACAGGAGGGATTAGCCGTGTCGGGCTTTGCTGCCTGCGTGCTGGTGGAACGGTTCCTTGCTGTCCGCGGCACTTGGTGTTCCTCTGGGCTGGGGACCTCCCTGCGCTGCCGCTGAGGCCGGCCCGCTGACAAACACACGGGGCTGGGAGCGCAGCTGCACGCTGGCTCCCGTTCCCGTCCAGCGCCTTCCCCCGAAGCATTCTGGGTGCAATGCTGTTCTTAGCCCGAGCAAAGCCTTTTCTAGAAGAAATTTCTCAAGTTATTCAGTGGCTATTTCTACAGACGTCCTTTAGGGAGAGGGAAGCCCTCATGCTTCTGTACAGGCGTGCTGGTGAGGAGCGAGCGGCCAGGCTGGATCTGTGCGAGGTGGTGACACATGTCTCGTCTTGGAAACAGAGCTGATAAGTTCCTCTTGTTTAGGGCATCTGCCTGGCAGCCAGTCCCACTTCACTCCCTGCTTAATCAAGATTCCTCCAGCTGCAAGCAGGGCTTGTTCCCATGCAGATGAGGCCATCCTGGGCAAGGGTACCCCTAGAGCTGGCAAATCTGCACCAAAAATGGCACACAGCCGCAGGGTAATTGAGCTGAGAAAGGATGCAGAAAACAGCTTTTGGTAGAAACTGTGCTGCAACCTTGGCTGAGCACACGCATGGGGCAGTGCACAGGCAGTTGCCTCTCTGTGGTGGCACTCACTTGGCTCTGCTGGCATTCATCTATAGGGGCTGCCACGGGCTCTGAGGGGCACCTGCAGCCAGGGGCTGTTGCATGGCTTCATCTTCTCAGCTGTAACTCACCGCCAGCCAGCTCCGCAGGATTGTGCACAAATACCCCCTTGCTTTGCAAACAACCTGCAGCTGGGGGCGAGGGAGGAAGACAGGGGCTGGGGAACCTCGTCCTTTCTGTCTCCGCTGGGTAAATACGGGGCAAGAGCCTGGCAGGCTCAGCCAAAGGGCATTTTGCACGCTGCTTCCAGAGGCCACCACAAGCCAGCTTCTGGCGCCGTGGCGGGTTTTTCTCTGGAAGCAGAATGGTTGCTGCGGGTGGGGACTGTGGCCTGTTCAGGGGCAACAAAGGCAAACAGCTCCCTGGCTGGCTACTGCGCCTGGAAAGGTTAATGGTGGAGCGTGCGCTTCGTCTGCGCACTTCTAATAAACACCCATTCTTTCGTTTTCCTTTAAAATACTTTTCATATTTTGCCATGCTTGCTCGTGTTGCTCCCTCCTGCGACAGCTCCTCACCGACGGCCGCTGTATAAATAGAGCAGCCCCTGCTGCACACAGGCAGGCAGGTGGGAGATTTGAAAGCTGCTGTTAATAGTTTATCTCTGAGTCCGCCTAATGAATTCTCCTTGTAATTACTGCGCAGAAATTGTTAGTGTATCCCAATGATTCAGAACTTTCTAACAACAACTCTGGACCAAATTATAAACTGTTTTTCTATCTTGGAGTGGAGACTTGAGAGAGGATTCCTAATTGTTCTCATCCCCTCGGGGGCCAGAGCTGGATTATCCCACACAGGCTTCTCTGCAGACTTGTTTTTAGTCTATCGGTGGGCTCTCTGCCAGACCGAAGGGATGGGGAACTCAGTTTTCCAGATTTAAATCCCCTCCCTCCACCCTTCCACTCCACTTACACCTCTAAGGAAGAGCATGGATTAGAAAGGATTTGCCCTCATGGGGCTTTGGTTTGGGTTAGTGAAGATCTGTCCTTAAAAGCTTTGCCTTTTTTTTTTTATCCCCATGTAAACCTGACTCCCGGCTTTACACAGGGAATGGGCAGAAGTGAGGCGCTGTGTTGTTCAGAGAGCAGAGATCTCCCATTTCTTTTTAAATACCTGCCTTCAAATGGCATTTCCTCTTGGAGACAATGGCTTAACGTGAAGGACAAGCAGGTGGGGATGGGCGAGGGCCGTGTTTCGGCAGCAGGGCACGGCTGGACCCCTCCTGCTGGGGTTGCTGTGCTTTGGCCACACGTGCAAAAGGCTGAATGGGCCCAAGGCTTATCCAAAAGATGTCCCTTTGCCAGCAGTGACAGGGAAGCCTGGTTCTTTTGATGCGGCTCCTGGCTTGTCCCTGTACCTCTGATGTCCCAGAGCACTGGAGGCCATGGGCAGCCGTGCTGGATCACCGTCACCAAGGACAGCTGGGATGGTCTCCCCAGGACCCGTCCTCCACTGGGAATGACCCGAGCAGTGATGCCGTGTGAGGCCAACAGTCCCAGGGCACTGGGGCTGTGGTGAAGCCGGCCAGGAGTTAACACGAGGCTAGGGCAGCTCTTCCCTTCCTCGTCCCCTGCTTTGCCCGGGAGGCAGGACGCCATGCCACCGGCCATGCCCCGTCCCGCTGGAAGTGCTGACGCCTGTCTGGCTGCCGGGACACCCTGCCGGCCCCATCCCAGGCACGTCCCCAGCGCCCGGCAGCGGCGAGCAGGCACCGTGCTGTGTCACGGGGCCGCCCGGGCCCAGGCGCCCTTCTCCAAACATCCCTCCCGCCGCGCGCCCACGGTACCCCCGCGGCTCGCCCACGTCCGCCCCGCGCACCCGCCCTTGCTGACGGCGGGGAAAGTAGGAGCCGTGTCCTTGCGGTGACCTTCACCTGACCTTCCAGTAACGCTCGAGAAACCCTCGGAAAGGCTTTCTCATTGTGCAGCCCCAGGGTTTCCAGGGAATTAGTCAGCAGGCTGGAATTGTGCTCTGTGTATGTGACCCCCCCGCTCCCCCCTCCCGCCTCTCCCATCTCTGGAGCCGGACCGGTCCAAGAGATATGTTGCCAGGGTGACAGCGAGGTGTGATGGATGGACAGAGAGTGGCTGTGGAGTGGCAGGGCCGCTGGTCAGTAACCCAGGGCTGTGTTTATAAGAAGGAAGAGGCTGTTTCCTGGAGCTAACATAATGCAGCTCTAAAAAAGGCAGGGGAAATACATCATGCGAGGAGAGCGCAGCCCTGGGAGGGGAGGGCCGCTGGGGAGCCCAGCACCAAAGTGAGCCTCCAGGTCAAGGTGCCTTTGACAGGGGCCTTTTTTATAGGCCATTTGCGTGAGAGTTCGCTGCTGTTTCTCTGCAGCCCTGACAGCGGCTCAAGGCCCAGCCGGGGTTTGGGGAGGGTCTAATCTAAACTCGCCGCTTTCCAGCCCGTTGTTGCAGGACCCACTGATTTATTTGGAAAATAAATAATCATCACTGACTATTGTTTCATTGCTGCAGAGTGACAGTTCCCCCCCCTTGGCATGGGTCTGTGCCCTGTCCCGTGGCGGACACTCAGAGCTGCGGGGAGCCGGGGAAGGACCCCGGTGCGGAGGGAGCGAGGGGCTGAGTCGGAAGCCCCCGCCTGCCCCCACCTCGCCAGGCCCCAGGAAGCGGCGACACTCGTAGCCACAGTCCCCACATGGGGTGGGGACCCGGGGCATCACTCACTGCGCTTGTGGTGCCTGGGCTCGGAGCTGGGACAGAGCTGGAAAGGCGAGGGGTCATCTCACCCCCCTTCCCAAATGCCAGCCGTGGTGGTTTTCCTCCCTTTAGCCGCACTGCAGGTGTGCGAGGTCCCCATGCCCGGCGCCGGCATCTCTCCCCCTGCGGGGCCAGGGGCTCTGCAGCCCCGCACGCCCACTGCTGTGACAGCTGTGGGGTCGTCCCCACGCCTGGTGTCACCTCCGTGCCCTGCGGCCACGCTCCCCTGAACGCCCTCCCCTCCGCCGGAGGGTCTGGCCGCGGGAGGAGCGGCAGCTCCCGGTGCTGCAGACGAGGTTTGTCACTCCCCACCCGGCAGCGCGGGAGCTGAGCCCCCCAGGTGGGCTGGGGCACCGCCGCTCCCTCGCCCCTGCTGCTGCTCCCGGTGCTCTGCCTGCCCTCGTCTCCTCCGGGCCTTAATCATCCCGGCTAATCGGAGAGCAGTGCCCCAGAAAATAGCCCCCGATTTTTCCCTACCAAAAAAAAATTCTAATTAAAGCATTTCAGAAAATAACTTCACAAAAAAAGAAGGGGTTTTGGCTGTAAGTCCCACCATTTTCTATGTACGCACAAATTGCTTCTATTACAGCTGAAAAATTATTGAAATTTTGAAAATCTCTTCTTCTTTCTTCTCCTATTCCTTTTATTCTTACAGCCCTTCAATAGCTGAGCAAGTGATATTGCATTTAGGGTTTTTTTTGTTTTTTCTTTTACAAGAGTGCCAAAGCTTTGAAAAGTGTCAGCGTAGGAAAGAAAAGATGAGAAAAATAGGAGGAAATCTAGCGCGAACGTCAGGCATTCTTCAAGCAGCTTCAGGGCAGGGGAGAAAAAGAAGACAAGGAAAACATGAAAACGCACTGCTTCCAAATTTTGAACAGCTTTCTGGTTTCGGAAACTGAAATTAAAAAATTGTTTCAAAATATCCCATTGAAAAGTTAAATGTAAATGGTTTCCATAGAATAGTTTTCAAGCAAATTAATTTGGGGTAAGAATATTTTTGGTAATTTTTATACTGAATAAGTATAAGTTTTATAATTTATTTTTCACATTGTTAATAATAATAATAATAATTCTACCTCGACATAATAATAAAAATCCTCACTTTCCATCTTTCCAGCAAATATCTGGGTTCAGTCCTGTCCTCACTGGTGCGGGAGTAATTTTTTTCTTTCAAGTGGAGCCTCATTTTTGGCTCAGGTTTTTGCTTTTCCCTTTTTTCTTCGGAGGAGTGTTCTGTCTTCGGCGTTGTTCATACTGCCCTTGCTCTAATTCTTGCAAATACTGCCGCATGCACAAATTCCTCAATGAGTTCAATATTAATCAGCAAATAATTATTTTTTTTTGCAGTCCAGCCTGATCGCTGTCTAAAAGCCACTTTCTAAATAAGTATTTGATGAGTATTTGTATGTTTAATGTTTGCATTGTTCTAAGTGACTTTTAACATTAGGTTCTCTCACCCATTTTTGGTTCAAATTAGCACGTTCACACGCACTTACATTTGAATTTGCATTCAGCTCGGATTTTATACGGCTGTATTGAACGATTTTCAAAAAAACCAATCCATATTTTGGAGTTATTTGGTTTTGTCTGACATATCCGTCACAGCTGTCCGTGCAGGGGAAGGCGATCCGTCCTTCTGGAAGCCCCTGTGCCGGCAGCCCGGGGCAGCGCTGCCTGGCCGGGGGGAGTTGGGCAGCGCTGGTTCCTGAGCAGCCCCAGTCCCAGCCCCAGCCCCAGTCCCAGCCCCAGCCCCAGCCCCAGCCCCGCTGCACCGGTGTCGTGGGGCTGCCGAGCTGCAGCCCTCTGAGATCAGCCATGAGAGTGGGCTGGTGTTTTTTGAAAACACTGTCTATTGCCGTTTTCATGACCAGTTCTCGCTGGATTTGCATTGGCGCCCCCGGCACCCCCGGACATGCGCTGCCCGGGGCGGGAGCAGGGCTGGTCCCGGGGGATGGGGGGGGGATGGGGGGGGCTCATCTTTCCAGCTCTGCATACTAGGGCCACTCGGCTCCTCTGCGTGCCTCCCCAGGTGGCCATGATATTTCTAAAGGACTTGTCCGTGTGCCGCAGTAAGCTCATTAGCTAATTCCCTTACTACGCAGCATCAGCTGAAGCATGTGTGTTTGGGCTTCCAGGCAGCCCCCGCTCGCCTTTCTCCCCAGCTCTCCTTGCCTCCTCATTACTCCCTTCTCTTTGTTTTAGCTAAGAAGGCAGGTTTTTAAAAGTCCCCTTGGCCCAGCCATTTTGGTTGCACGCTCATCCCTCCCTCACCGATCCCGGTCCCTGGGCACCCCCACCGAGAGGGGCTGCTGCGGGCTGGGGCTGCGGCGGGCAGGACCCTGCTTGCCCGGCAGTGCGGCACGGCGCTTTCACCTCTGCCAAAGTGGCTTTTCGGGCCTGTTCACATTTCCGTGTCAATCTTGGAGCCCGGCTGGGCGAACGCGCTGAGGGTTTGATTCAGACAGAGCAAAGCACGGGGAGGTTCCTAGGAAGGAGGCTGTGGCGTGAAGCCACTGTGGTGGGATGCTGCTCTTTGCAGGGTCGCCCCGGGTTTTGAGAGGGTCGATGGGCTCTTGCATCTTGTTTGCCGAGAGACATCGAGCCCCTTGCCCACGACCCCAAACCCGGTGGACGCTCACCCGGAGCCAGACGGTCAGAGCCCGCGGGGCCAAGCCTTTCACACCCAAAAATGGGGAGCCTGGGGGCCCTCTTCCCTCACTGCCTGCTCCGGGAGAAGCGCGGTCACAACCCTTGCCCGGGGAAGAGGGACAGAGCCGGCATCCCACCCTCTTCCTTTTGGGGGGCCACACGCCACAAAATCCACCTCGCGCCGGCGCTTTCCGGCCCTCTGTGAGAATGTACAGTTTGTGGCTCTTTCACTGACTTTGAAGAATGTCCCTTTATTCACAATGTTATTTCCTTTAATCACTGTGAGGTTGCAGGAAATCTTCTTGGAAAATTGTTTCAGATTGGCTGGAATCACCGTACTGTCGCAGGGATGGAAAACTCACTTGAACTTGTTTTTATTTTACCCTAAAAAGTCACTGTCCCCAGAAGGTTCAGATGAATTTGGATAAACATGTGAGTTCCGAGGATTTAGTTGTTGTTGAGCAGTTCCCCCCCCACCCTTTTTTTTTCCCAAATGAACCTCTGTGGCTTTCCAAGTTCCTGAGCTTTACTCAAGACCGGGGTGCAGAACTGAAGGAAAAATGGGCCATTGGCATAAACAGATTGAAGACAGGCAAATACATCATTAAGGGACACAACACGCGAGTAGAGATAACGAAGCGGTAAGTGACAGCTTTGGCCATCAGCTAAGAGTCAAACCAACTGCATTTTCTTCTACTTGAGGATATCTGTGCTGGCTGACACAGGAAGAACAAGATGTGCTAAATCTTGACTTTCGCGGGAGTTTAGTCCCATTTCCACATGAAATTCTTGTGAGCAATGGAGAAATGCCGTCTAGGTGAATGTGTGGCTACATGAGAGCACAGCTGGCTGGAAAACTGTGTTGGAAGGGCAGTTACCAGTGCTCAACCCTCAGACAGGGTCTGGTCTGCGCCTGGGGCTAGTCAGTGCTTTCATCGGTGATTTTTACCTGCAGCACCAGCCTGGTAGGGCCTGCAAGAGTGCTTTTCTTGAGAAATTGGAGAAATCTGAAATAAACCTGTTGATAAGAACAAATATAAGACTTTTCTATGAGTTGGGAAGAAACAACATCTGAAGCACTAGCTGAGGAATGAGCAAGGTTGCTCTGTGGGAAAGTAGCCGGAGGTGACGTGGGTCCCGCAGGGAGCGCGAGCCAGCAGCAGCCCGAGTGAGAAGAGCAAAATCAGACCAGGACGTATAAACAAGGTGTTTGTTAGACACCTGATGTGATCCTGCTGCACTTAGAAAGTGTTAGCCTGAGCGCTGAATCCCACTTGGGGCTCAGCGTTTCAAGTTGCGGTTCTTGGAGAAAGCCCAGGGAAGAACGAGATCAGAAATTCAGAAAACATGACATACTGGAGAAGGCTGAAGGACCAGGGTAGTTTAGTATCAAGACGAAAAGACTGCGGGGAAATAAGATAAAAGTCTTTAAATGCATAAAGCCCTGCTACAAAGCGCGAGATAATGGGCTATTCCTTGTTTTCAGGGTGGGTAGAAGAAGAAGCCATAGGCTCACCCTGCAATGACTGCGGTAAAGGAGATGAAAACTCGTTTTTCTTGGGAGCCGTCTTCACGACTAGAGGCTTATTTTAGGAACAGTTTAGACAAAAGCTCCACCAGGAAGGGTTTGCCTCGTTTGGGGGCAGGCAGACAGGCTGGGTGACCTTTCAAAGGCCTTCCAGGCTTATTTTTTATAATTCTGTGAATACGAATACCAGAAAGAGAGAAGATCATTTTGCCTCTAGCCAGTCTATTTGGGACTGGTCCTTGCTAGGTGTGTTTTGCTTCAGCTGTGAATGTCGTCCAGGTTTCCATCATCTCCATCAGCTTTATTCGTTATTCACTCCTAAGCATTTTTTTTTCCATCCATTTTTTGCCCATTTCTGTACTTACCTGTGGTCCTACTTTTCCTGGAATGGTCATACGCCCTGTGTGGTCCCCCCCCAGGCCATGCACGGAGAGACCTTCTCTTCCCCACCCAATGGACTGTATGCCTATACTTGGGATCCAAGAGCATACTGGGGCAGACCCCATCTCGCTCATGAATTTGCCAGACTCCTGGTGTTGCAATCTCATGTCTCGCTCGTTGTTTCACTCCTGTCGCAAGGCCCCTGTGGGTCGCCCGTGGGCTGAGTGTTTTTCTCTTTCTAAAACAGGACTAGCAACTGTCGTCCCCCTCCATCTGTGGGTTTGCAGATGTCGACTGTTCAGTGTTTACGCTGAGGTCGTGCGATGGGAATGTTTCTATGCGTATTAGTAACACGATGTATTTTTACTCACAGTGTTTAAGATCGGAGTTAGTCATTAGATCACCTATGCCGATCTCCCCGACTGCCTTGTCTTGTTACTCTTTCTAGATCCAAATAACTTGGGGTTTTGCGAATGCACAAAAGCATCTGCTCTGGAAGAGCGAGGGAGTTCATGGTTTGGTCTTACTTAATCACTGATGGTTAATCTGCTGGTAAATCAGCATTGCTCAGAAAATGTATGTCGTATTTCTTATGCAGGTTTGTCTGGCTTTTAATTTCCAGCCATTGATTCTTGTTCTGCCTTTTTTGGCTGGAATAAAAACGTTTTAGCACACGGTGTTTTCTTACTATGAGAGTACTTGTGCATAGCAGTCAAATTTCTTAAGCTTTTTTAAGAAGAAAACAGGTTGAGCTTGATTCTGTCACTGTGGGGTGCGTTCTCCTGCCCTTCTGTCTTTT
This sequence comes from Calonectris borealis, assembly GCF_964195595.1. Classification (NCBI taxonomy): domain Eukaryota; kingdom Metazoa; phylum Chordata; class Aves; order Procellariiformes; family Procellariidae; genus Calonectris; species Calonectris borealis. The sequence continues at coordinate 28,024,810 of NC_134318.1, forward strand.
CTGTGGCTGTTTTCTGCACCCTCTCTCATTTCACAGAATAATTTTGGCCTCAGGAGCTCTGGCGGTACAGCCCGCTGGTCGGGCCTCAATCCATCGAATTTTGGAAATGTCTGAAGATGGAGATCCCACCACCTTGCTGGGTCCCTGTGCCAGCGCTCAGTTTTTAACCCACCTTGTGTCTCCCCCTTCCAGCCCACACCTCCCCAGTCTGGCTGCAAGGATGCTATGGGAAATGGTGAAAACGGGGGGATGGCGGGAATCATATCTACGGCTCTCCCTTCATCTGCATCTTTTTAAAATGGGGCACCAGGCTGGTCATAGTATCTCAGGGCTGGCATCCCATCTTCTGCTGCATAAGACACTGCCTCGTAACTCCTGTTCGCTGTGCTCCCTGCTCTGATTCCCAGGACTGCATTTGCCATGTGGTCCTAGCATTGAGGTCACATCCAGCTGCTCACCCTTCGGACCCCAAACCAACCCTGCTCAGCGCCAGAGCCCTGCCTTAGCCCCTGCCACCCAGAGGGATAGCCCACTTTCTTTGCCGACACATCCAGCTTGGCATTTGGCTCAGTCAAAACCCATGACCAGGTGACTCCGTCCCCTCTATCACACGCCGGTCTGCAGCTGAGGTTGGCAGCAGCGAGCTGGTGCTGACTCTCAGCTCGCCTGTGCCTGTGCTGGGTGCCCGGAGCCAGCACTGACCTTTCTCAACACCATTTCAGCAACATCTCTGTTGAGAATGACTTCTGGAGACTGGTCGGGGTGTAGGTAATGCGTGGGCAATCAGCATTAATTAGGACAAATACTTATCCGGAATATTGTTAAGCACCTTGCAGACCCAAGGGTCTGACACTGCTCCCTGTTTCTCTGAAACCATTGCTTTTGGTCCTACAGGCAGTTCAAGTCCCTGCTTAAGTCTCACAGTCAAACCTCTTTGTTTCCCATTTTCAAGCAAGATTTCCTCGGAAGATCCTATGAAGACGGTTATGGACTAATAATATCTTCACCATATATGGTGCATTTCATCCTCGGTTTGTGCACAGCTGTGAGTGTGCGTTGCCCTGCATGCCGCATGCAGCCAGCTGCTCGCCGGCGAGTGCGTGTTATCCAGCCCAGTACGCCTGCACACTGCAGAGACCCAAGGCTCGGGTACAAAACCAGGTACATTTTGGCCAGGCCTCTGCTTTTTCTTCCATGCAACATCAACGCTGGACGGGTTTAGCCTGTGCAGTGCAGATGACTGCTAACGCTTATGTGTGCTTTTATAGTGTAGCATTTCAAAGGGCTGGTTGCAAGGAGGTGCATGCACATTTCCTGTACGTCTGGCCAAAAATCCGATACTTGAGAGCGCCGGGGAACCCTACAGTTTCGCAGAACATGCCATTTTAATGTTCACAAAAGACGAAGCGTTGCCAAAACCTGGGGAATGGCGTGGAAGGTGCCAGCGTTATTTTCCTGCTCCTGACTTCACTCAGTTTTATTTCTCACTCTGCCCCTCTGTGACCGTCCAGCTGGCTTGTTCCTGCACCGTGCGGGTCCCAGCCCTGTGAGGGATGGTGGTGGGATGTGCCCCAGCTGGGATGGAGGCTCAGGTTTAGCCTTGCTCTCTGTCAGTGACTCGGAGGTGGCCAAGGTGTGAGCGACTGCACCAGTGCTGATGTGACACGTGCCAGTCCGGGGAGTGCAGGTGTCCAGCTCCGGAGGTCAGATACATCCCCAGGTGCCAGCCATGCCATTAAAGGCACCTTTTTGTGTGCCCCAGGAGGTCAGCCCCCTCAATCCTGCCCAAACGTGCCAGGGGTTCTCTAATGACCAGGCGGGAGGACAGACCCGGTGCTTCCAGGTCTCCTCTCATGACATCCGCTGAGTCCCTTTCCCGCACTAATCTTGTCCTTCTATCCAAAACAATTATGGAGGGCTTGTTGGTTTTGGCACAGTCCTTTATTTACAAATCCCATCCTGCTTATAGCTTATGGTTTCATTATCCTCTAGATGTTTACAGATCTCCTTTTCTTAATATTTGTGCCATTATTTTACTAGGGACCCGGGTGAGACTTTCCAGACAGTAATTGTCTGGCTCATCCTCTCCCCCACCAGCTCTTTCTGCAGAAGTGCACATCTCCCTGCTGTCCTGCCTGCCCGGGGCACCCGGCAGGGCAGGGATGGGCAGGGCTGTGGGCAGTAGCAGAGGACTGTCCTGCTCCAAGGATGTGGGGAGGGGTGTGCAGAGGGGGCAGCTGGGTCCCCCGATGTCCTCCTGTAGCCTGAGTTCCTGATGGGCACCTCCCGTCCCCCCTTCCCCTCACGCCCCTGTGCTCCCTGCTCCCAGGCTCAGGGCATGGGTGCACATCCCTGGCTGGGGGAGTAGCCCCTCTGCCGGCTTTCGGCTGGCTGGGGACCGCGCGCTGGAAAGGCAGACAGTGGCAAACCTGGCGCTGGGATTTTGGGGTCATTAGCATGGTGAAGACGTGGGTCGACGGCTTATGCTGTGCATCGCTCTGATGCTGGTCCCTGCCCCTGGGCCGTCTGTCACAGGGGCTTGTTTAACCTTCTTTGCCACAATATCTCGCAGTCTTTAATCTGTTTATCCTCGTAACCCCGCTATGAGGTGAAGGATAGTTATCCTCATTTCAGAGGTAGGGAACCGAAGTGATTCTTTTCAAATGTAGATCAGTGTTTAATGATGCAGAGATAAAGATTTTAAAAACACGCCCGAGACAACAGGCGTACTGTGGCGTGTAACTGAGCTGGGTGTTTCTGCAAATCCCATTAAGCACCTCTGCCTTTTTCAGCTGGTGCTGTTTTGGGGTAGACCTGGCACAGGGACCCGTGGAGGTGCCAGGCGTTCTCCAGCCTCCCGGCTGGCACGGGCCGGGCATGGGGAGACAGAGCTGACCCCGCGCCTGCCGTTCAGTTTCCCTGGGTGCGCTGGGAGTGTGCGATGCCACAGCAGCCTCTGCTCAAAGCAGACGCTGAAACCTGAATTGCACGAGTGCATAAGATCCTCGGCTGCATTTAGGGATGAAACCTAAAGTCTGTTTGTGCTGCAAGTCTGTGTATAAAAGTGTAACGTAGGGTGTACGAGGGGGTACTCGTGCAGCATCCCTCTGGCCGTGCAACACAGGCAGCGCCGAGCATGCCGCGCTGCCAAGTGAAGAGGGAGCAGTAACAGCAGGCTCTCTTTGCTGTCACTGCCTGAGCAATTGATATCTACAGTAGATCTGGTTAAAAACCCCGAGCTGTGGTTTCTCCGCAGTGATCCTGGCAGAGGTGTCACCAGCTGCTGCACAGGCCCTTCCCGGCGGCTGGCCGGCGGGGTTTGGTGCAGGTCTCCCTGCTGCTCCTGGGCAATTGTTGCTGTGCTTGTGGGAATGCGGCGGCTCGGGCTGCACGGAGGTCAGTGCCTTTGTCTTGCTGCGGGGAGTTTATCTCTGCGGATCTTGCCTGCTTTCCTGGGTCAGGCTTCACCTCCGCTGTTATCAGCAAACGCAGGAACAGCCCGGTCCAGAGCCGGGCTGTGTAGGAACCTCTCGACCCCCTTGCAGGGGGAGGCAGCGCTCTCACATCCCTCCCACGCTAACGGGCACCCGCCAGGCCCAAGCCCGGGGGGGGCGGGGATGGGACGTGCAGGGCCCCGTGGTCACCGTTCCCCCTGCACCACTTCGGCAGCGCCGTTCCCGTGCACCCCGGCGGTGCTGGGCGCAGGCAGCGGGCGCAGCGGCGTGCCAGGAGCAGCCCCACGCTTGCAACATGGCTGTGTGCTTTGCAGCGGTGGCTGCAGGCAGCAGCAAAGGAGGAGGCAGTGGAGCCGGCGGGGCCCTCCCTAGTCTCACCTCCTGTTGGGTCCTCCACCCCAAACATAGAAGGGACAGATCCCCAACGGCAGCGCCGGCGGCACCAGCTCTCCCTTCCCCGCCGGGCTGCCCCATCCCAGTGCACCCTCCCCTTCCCAGCAGCTCCGGCCGGACCCTTCCAGCTGTCTCCACAAACCCAAACCATTAGCATTTCCTGTTCAAACATTTCCAATAAATAAATGGAGACATCATGCCACAAGCCCGCAAGTGACCCAGAGGCGGGTCCGAGGCCGGGATGGACACGACCACCCAGCGCCCGACCCCCTGGCTGGGCGCCAGCCCTGCCTTTGTTTGAATTCCCGGGTGAGTAAGCGCTCGGCTGACGCCAGCCAAAACGCCGTAAGAAATGATTTTTTATATTAAATAAATTGTTTTCAGTAAATCTGCTCCTACACCAAGGTCCAGAAGCTACCCACGGCACCAGACTCCCTGCAAGGGAGCTGGAGTCCTCTTTCCTGGCCTCATCCCGGCCATGCCGGGGCACGTGCCCTGCCCGAAGGGGTCCAGCTGGGACCGGCTGTGCTGCAGATGCCTCCGTCCCGCCGGCCCCGCGGGTGCAGCTGGGCTCCCGCAGCTGCCCGGCAGTCTGGGCACGCCGCGGCGGAGCAGCTCCCTGCGACACGTTGGGTGTCTCTGTCCTGAGGCACGAGCCAGGCTCGCCGGTGAGGGGCAGAGCTTGAGCAGGGGGTTCGCTGCCCCTGGGGCACCCCAGGCCCTGGGGGTGGCAGCTATCTTCCCACATCGGACCTTTCAAAACCAGCTTCCTTGGCTGTGCAGAAGTCCATGCTTTGACATAGCAGTGCCTGTCCTGCTCCAGGGCTGGGGATGCTTGGGGACTGACAGCCCAGTCTTTTCTCCATTGGTCCTCTGCACCCTGAGGAAACCATCTTTAATGCACAGAGGTACTGGGCGTCAGCACCTGGGCAGGTCACGGGCCATGGGCTGATCTCCTGACATCTGCCAGCAGGTGCTGATGCAAAAGGAAAAATTAGGGGAAAGCAGGTCTCTAAAACAGGCTTTCCCAGCGCCAGTGTCTTATCCCATGGCGAGCACCAGCACCAGCCCATCCCTTGCCCTTTTTGGGGCCAGTGCTCCTCCTGGGTGCCTGGGGATGCGGATGCAGAGGACGTGAGCATGGCCATGGGGCAGGTCCTGAGCGGTCCATGGGCCGGGCTGGGACTCCAAGGCCACCAGGACTAATGTGCAACATGGGTTTAAATACAGAAATGGTGAACCTCTAGCTGTGCCCAGGCAGCAGTGATGGCAGAAGAGGTTTGAGCCTGGTTGGGATGGTGGATATGCTCCTTCTTGGGGGTGCACAGGCTTTGTCCTCGCTGCTCTGGGTTGCTCTCTGGCTTTCAGCTGGAAGCAAAGAAGATGGATTTGGAGCTAATCAAGCTCTGTCATGGTGGCAATTAGGACAATATCAGGAATATAGCTTCCACTAATTTTTTTTTTTTTTAAATTAGGTTTTGCTGAAGCCAAAAATTCGTGCAAGAACATGGTGTTTAAAGGCAAAATTTTGCTGACGAAATTTTCTGAAACATTTAAAGAGGTTGAAATGCTCTTTGAAAGAGAAGATGTAGATGTTCTGCTCCAGAAGTCTTCATTCAGTGGGATGTTATGCTCTGGCTCTATAAGACTTCAGAAACTGAAATGCAGTGAAACCACATTTTAAATAATTTGTTTTATGGAGAAACGATAAAGTCTTTTCTGATTTGGAATTACGTCATTTCTTTAGAGCTTCTGCCTTGCTCAAGGGAAACTCCTGTTGCTCCCACCTACAGCAGGGGAGAGCTGAGGTGGGACTATATGTCAGGGGACAGGCAGCCGCCGCGGGCATGGTGTCCAAGTGAGCGGCTACCAAGCACCCGCATGTTCACCTGCAGCTCAGCAGAGCAGGAACGGATTTTTTTTGGTGCCAGTGGGTGAAATCCCTGGCACTCCCTATCTGTGTGTGTGGCGAGGCTGAGGGGGGGCAGGAGGGCAAGAGGTGGGTGCTGCAGGGCAGCATGGCTGGGGTCTGAGCCTCGGGGACACCTGTGGTGCTGTGCATGGGCACTGCCAGTCCCCGGCCACGCTGGGGTCTGAGCCGCTGCAGGTGCCCCCGGTGCAACAGGAAGGCAGTGGTGGGGGCCCCTTCCCAGCCCCTGAGGGTGCCCCTCGGCAGGACCTGCGGCCCCGGCTGCCACCAGGGCTCGGTGCCATCAGCACTTGCAGGCGCTGACAGATGGACCCGGAGAGGGGCTGGCGGGGGCCGGAAACTCCTGATCCCTCTTTATCTGCCCCTCGCCCTGCTCTCTCATCTCCCTGTCACGCTCTCCGTCTTGCCTGGTATCTCACGCTCCTATTCCCGCGCCTCCCCGGCTGCTGGGGGGCTGTCCACCCTTTGCAGCACCCCGTGGCCAGGCTCCAGCCCCAAGCACCCCATCCCAGCCGCAGCATGGGGTCCCAGAGCCCCCGTGACCTTCTGGGCTCACTGCCTGCAGGGAGCACCAGGCCTGAGCAAGGGGAGGCACTTCAGGTGCCCCCGTTCCGTGTCTACAGCCACAGCACCAGGCAGGTGTCTGGGACGGGGCTCTGCAGCTGTGGTGCATTGCATGTTGGGGTGGGAGGAAAGGATCAGGCCCAGCTCGGCAACACCATGTGCACTGAGGAGGTCAAGGAGGCTCGCTGCTGTCTTCCCCAAAAGTGCCGGCTGCTCCCAGGCCAGGGTCCAGCTGGGTACCAGCTCAAAAACAATCACAAGCCTTTCACTTGGCTCTCCTGGCATCCCTGATCCCCATCCATTGCAAACCCACTGCCCCAGCTGGGCAGGGTGGTGGCAGGGGGGGTCAGGATCCACAGTTAATGTGGCTGCCCCTAAACGCACTGCCAGAGATCAGCTAATCTGATAATTAGAGCAACAAAAGCCATTTAGACAAACCATGACCTGACCCCGGGAGCTTGGAATGAAAACATTTTACCCTCCTCTGTCTGGATCCTGCACTGAGAAAACATCTGTATTCGGAGGACGGCTGGGAAAACAGCCCCCGCGCAGCACCCGCTGGGAACAGCCACAGCTCCGCTCCCTGCCCGCACGCTGCCTGCGCCCAGCCTCAGCTCGAGATGGGCAGCACCTCGGGGCAGGGCAGCCTAAACCCTTGCTGTGATGCCGGGATCACGGGCGCCCCGGCGCTGGGCAGGGCTTTTTGGCGAGGAAGAGGATGGGGCAGAGACCAGAGGGTGTGAGGGTGGACCTCGCTAGGAGGAGCAAGGGGTGAGCGGACATCGTCTGTTCCCTCCCAGAAAGGGCTTTTCCCAGGCCCACGCGGGGCTCGACAGCGCAGGCAGGGCAGCACCTGGTCCCCAGTGGTCCCCACATCCCTGCGGCAGCCTGAGCTCTGCAGGAGCAGGGCTGGCCACCGAGCCCTCCTGCCTCTGACTCCCAGGAGGGGCTGAGCACGGGGGGGCCATGCCTGCGTGCGGCGCGGCGGTGTGTGCCCGGGGGGCTCCTTCGCTCCGGGTAAGGTGTGCAAGCCTTCCCGCTGAGTGGCAGGTCATTGCCGGCTGTCAGTTGGAGGCAGGAGATGAAGGGAGGGATGCCTCAGGGCCGGCTCCCATGTTTCTCCTGCTTTTACATACATTTTGGTGGCACCCTTTGTGTAGGCTGGGGAGATGAAAGCTCAGGGCCAGAGGGATCTTACTAACGCACAGCCACCCAGCTTGGGGGCCCGGCGGCCTGCTGCTTTGTGCCTGTCTGTCTTGTTCCTGCATCTGTTCTCAGCAGAGCCCCACTCTGCGCTGCCAAGGGCACGGGACACCGGCCGGTCTGGGGGCAGCCAGGCGTTCCAACAGGTAACTCCTGCTGGGTTAGCGACCCTGGCTCACAGGCACGGGCAGTGGCACAGACGGTCTCCACCGGACCAGCACCCCTGAGCTCACGCTGCCCAGGAGCCCCTGAGGAAGGAGAGCAAGACAGTGCTGATTTGGGGAAACTGCATTTTTTTCTTGTGACTGGCACTGCTCAGCCTGCTCCGGCAGTCCCAAGCAGCGGCTTGGTGCAGCCAGCTTGGCAGGCAGCGCCCCTGTGCCTTCGTGACTTCCCTGCTCTGCACTGGGAAAGTGCTTGGCCATGTCCCCAAATATCCCAGTGCTCGTTGGAGAGCGGTAGGATTAGAAACCAGTAAGTGCAGTGAGAGCCTGCCAGTCTGGGGACTCCCCAGCACATCTGTCTGCTCCAGAAATAGGGATGCTGTGAGCAGCCTTGGTCGGCTTTTCCCATCTCAGCACCCCACTAGTGCAGTGCTTTACTCCTTGTGAGCAGAAAACATGACTCACCCTGCGGTGGGCTACCCTCATTTACCTCTGATGCCCTTGTTCTCATCAGCTGCTTCCCTGCTCAGCACTGCAGCATCGCTCCTTTAGCAGCACCCACAGACCTCAAGAAACCCAAGTGCTCTTCATTCAGTTGGGGTTAGAGTTAAGCTTAGGGTTAGAGTTAAGGGTAGGGTTAGATCTAAGGTTAGGGTTAGATTTAAGGTTAGGGTTGGAGTTAAGGGTAGGGTTCGGAGATGCCCTCACAGCACCTTGACAAGGTCAGGCATTTGCAGGGGTTCACGGCTATTGCAGACAGTAGACCTGAAGCCCTTTCTGGGATTCCACACAGCCTTTTCAGAAGGTCCGACAGAAGTTTTGTCTGAGTTGGGCTAAAAATCCCACCAGGGCCAAGGCTTTGGTCTAGCGCTACTATCTTGCTCCTCTGCCTTTCCCATTACCTTGTTTTCTCCGAAGGCAGAAGCGTTGGCATGCTGCTGTGCCGCCGGGCAGCTCTGCCTCTTCCCCGCTCTCATGCTAAGCAGAAAGTGCACTGGGCAGTTCTTCCAGGTGCTGCCCGGAGCTGGGGGAGGCGAGGGCTGTGCCCCTGGGCTCCCTCCCAGGCAGCCGAGCTGCGGAGCCGCTTTCGGATGGGAGGGGGACGAGGCGCCAAACTGGTTTTCAGAGGGATCTTGGCTGGGTTAACAAAGGGAGTGTATGACACGGGTTGTCTGCAAAAGCGTTTGGGGACAGCAGGGCCTTTCCCGTCCCGTATCCCCGTGTTTTATGTCACGAGGGATGGAGGGGGTCGCGCTGCCGGGGCTGTTGTTCACAGCGTCCTTCCCGTTTTCCTCGAAGCCTTTCCCAGATGCTGCAGGATCGCGGGCGGCTTCCCACAAACTTCAAAAGCCGCTTGAGACGGGCGGCGGGTTCCTTACGGAGCCGGCCACGCACCGGGCGGCAGCGAGCCCCCTCCCCGAGGATGCGCAGGGGCGGCCGCGGGTGGGATGCTCGGGTCCCGCCTTGCGGTGCCGCTCCCCGCGGGGCCTGCGGGGTAAGCGGCGGGGCCGCACGGGGCCGTCCTGCCGGCGGCGGCGGCGCGATGCGCGGGTCGGCTCTGCCCTCTGCCGACACCCCCCTGCACCGCCGCCGCTCCCGGCCGCGCCGCTCCACCGCGCCCCGCGGCAGCATCCGCCCCAACGTCCGGGGTGCGCGGAGGTCCCCGCACGGCTGGAGGGAGGCTCCCGGGCGGTGGGCGGCCCGCGAGAGCCGCAGAGGGTCGGGGCGCCGTGGGAAGCGCTGTGCCCGCAGGAAGGATGAGGAGTTTGGCAGAGGCGCCTCGAGGAATTCCCTGCGGATAAGTGCAACGCCACGCGCTCGGGGGGCGGGGTGATCCCAAAGGCTCCCCGTGGGCCGGAGCGGGGCTCGCCTCGGCGGTGGTTGCCACCGGCCAGAGGCTCTTGCCTTGGGAGGGGAGACACCCCAGGTGACCCCGGGGTTTCCCCGGGGCTGGGAGGGTCTCCGGGGGCTGCCCCACAGCGTCTGACCTGCGGGTGGCTGGGAATCGGGCAACGGCCTTAAAATCCGGGGGCAGATGCACTGGAGGATCCCCGTGACCCCCCCGGGGTGGAAGCACCCACCGTCCTCATAGCCGCCCGCGTCCCGCACCGGGGTCACTGCACCCCCGGGACCACCCCGCACCCCGGGCACTGCACCCGCACCCCCCGCACCGGGGCACGGCCCTCCCGGCACCTTCCTGCACCCCCAAGCCTTGCACCTTGCACCCGGGCACCATCCCGCATCCCCGGGCACGGCCCTCCCGGGGCTTCGCGCACCCCAGCGTTGCACTCCAGGGCTGATCTGCACCCACACATATGCTGCACCCCCGCGTCCCCTACGGGGACCGTGCCATGCCCACGGGGCGTTGCACCCCCGAGCACTGCCGCAGAACAACGCCGCCTCGGGCACGGCATCCCCAGCAGCACTCCGTACCACGGGCGTTGCACCCCGGGACCATCCCGCGCCCCCATCACTGCAGCTCCGGGACCCCCCCTCCGCACCGGACGCTGCTCCCCCACAGCTCCGCGCCCCTGCGACGGCCCCGCGCCCCTGCGCCGCGCGGGCCTGCCGGCACCCCCAGGCCGGACCCCCGGCCCCGGCCACGGGCGGGCGCTGCACCCCGGGGCGGCCCCGCCGCGCGCCGCCCGACCAACCCGCGCGCGCAGAGGAGGGGGTGGGCCGGAGGGGGGGCGCCGGCCGCCAATGGGCAGCGCCTGCGTCTCCGCGCCTCTCGCGTCACCGGGCGCGGCGACCGCCGCCGGCCAGCGTCCCCGCCGCGATTGGCTGCCCGCGCTCCGCCCGTGGGGCTGCGGGGCCGCCGTTGGCTGGTGGCGAGGGCGGGGCCGCCGGCGGCCTGCTGATTGGCGGCGGCGTGCGGCGGCCCCGCCCCCGCTGGTGAAGGTTAGCGTCTCCTCCAGGCGCCGCGCGCCGCCCGTAGCGGACCAGAGCGGAGCGGAGCGGAGGGGCTGCGCCGCGCCGCGCCGCCATGGCCGCCTCCATCTTCACCGCCGTCCCCCGCGCCCCGCCTGTTGCTGTCTTCAAGCTCACGGCGGACTTCCGGGAGGACGGGGACGCGCGGAAAGTCAACCTGGGCGTGGGCGGTGAGTCCGCGGCCTCCCCCGGGCCGGCGGGGCCCCTCCCCGCGGGGTAGGCCGCCCGGTGCTCTTGCGGCGGCCCCGGCACCTGCCGGAGGGGCTGGGCGGCGGCAGCGGGACCCGGGCTCGAAAGGTCACCGGGCCGCGGCGAGGCTGGGCGCGGGGGGGGGCGGGCGGGCAGCGGGTCACCGGCGAGCGTCAAGGTCGTGGGGGCGGCCCCGTGTTGGTCTGCCTGCCGTTCTCGGGCGTCGGTGCCCCGGGCAGGCACCTCCGGGGGCCGGGGGGCCCAGCGTCCCCCCAGGCATAGAAAGGACGGCTCTCCCTCTCCTCGCAGCCTACCGCACGGACGAAGGGCAGCCATGGGTCCTGCCGGTGGTGAAGAAGGTGGAGCAGATGATTGCCAACAACAACAGCCTGAACCACGAGTACCTGCCCATCCTGGGCCTGCCCGAGTTCCGGGCCAATGCCTCCCGCATCGCCCTGGGTGACGACAGCCCCGCCATCAAGGAGAATCGGGTAGGTGGTGGACAGGGAGCAAGACCACTCCTTGCTGGGGGAGCTGCTGGGGTCCCCAGACTGTCTCTCTAGCAGACTGAGCAGAAGAACGCAAATGTGTGGAGTAAGGGCATTTTGGCAGGATTTGGGGTTTTTTTTTCTGAGTTGGTCTTTACTGGTTGTAGGTTACTTGATGAACCCATGTATGCGAAGCCGTTTGTGCAAGTAGTCGTAGTTTTTGGGAGAGACCGAACATGGGCTGTGATTGGAATTTGGTTTTTCCTTCATCTTTTAATGGTTGCCCCACAGGAAACTGAAGTCAGATAATAGACCACCTTTCCTGAAATAAGCTACTGGCTGGGAATCTGCTCAGTGCCAAAAAGTAACACGAATAACTGGAGTCTGTAACTGTAGAAGGCGTCGGGATGGGCCTGAACACTGAAGGAGGTTGAAGACCACTGGAAGGGGATGATGCCCTGGCTGGGGTGACCCCAGGGAGCACATCTGGGATCCTGTCTCACTCTTGCAAGCGCCTCTGTTCCCGGTGCACCGACAGCAAGGTTGACCTGAGTGGACCCTGCTGGCAACTCTCTCTGTTGCAGATTGGAAGCGTTCAGTCCTTGGGCGGGACAGGCGCTCTGCGTATCGGCGCGGAGTTTCTGAGGCGGTGGTACAATGGAAACAACAACACGGCGACCCCGGTCTACATCTCCGCTCCGTCCTGGGGTGAGTGCTGTCGTCAGTGCCGCCGCCTCCTTGCAGGGAGCCCTGTGCGTCAGTGGGCAAGGGAGGCACAGCTGAGCTCCTTGCAGTGCAGGGGCCTGGGTAGCGAGAGGGGGGCCTTCCTCTTGTGGGTAAAGGGAGTGTAAGTGTCTCCATCGCGTATTTTGGTGACATTTAGGGAGATACTAGGACTGGAGAAGGTGGCTTGCTGGAGGTGGGGCCTGCTTTTTTGAAAAGTGATTTCTTTCCTTAGAGAACCACAACTCTGTGTTTGTGGATGCTGGCTTTAAAGATATTAGAACCTACCACTACTGGGATGCTGCCAAGAGGGGTCTGGATCTCCAGGGGCTGCTGGATGACATGGAGGTGAGTAAAACTGGCATGGGACTGGCTGAGCTTGGTGCTGTGCTGTCAGCAGCCGCCTGGGCTCTTGCGTGCCGTGCCTGGAAGTGGATCTCTGCAAAAGAGACTGATGGTGCCCAGAGCAGCTCGGGGCCTCTCTCTCTGCTGTGGGTGCCCAGTCTCGTCCGAGTGTGTGACCAAGACTTGCTCTCTCCTCAGAAAGCCCCAGAGTTCTCCATTTTCATCCTCCATGCCTGTGCACACAACCCAACGGGCACAGACCCTACTCCCGACCAGTGGAAGCAGATTGCTGCTGTTATGAAGGTATGGGCTGCTGCTGGGCCTAAAGCAATGCTGAGGGGACAGACAGAATCATAGAATAGTTTGGGTTGGAAGAGACCTTTAAAGGTCATCTAGTCCAACCCCCCTGCCGTGGGCAGGAACATCTTCAACTAGATCAGGTTGCTCAGAGCTCCGTCCAACCTGACCTTGAATGTTTCCAGGGATGGGACATTTACCACCTCTCTGGGCAACCTGTTCCAGTGTTTCACCAACAGATAGTTCTTGAGCCAGCTGGAGATGGGCTGTAGGGAATGGCATGAGATGTGGCAGGAGCTGGAAGAGTCCCGCAGGGCAGGTGTTGAAGGGAGAGGCTGACAGGATGCTGGTTGTCTGTGCTCAGAGGATAGAACCATCCCAGTTCTGCTCATGCCTCCAAGTTCTTGCTTTCAAACCCTGTGGCGCAGGCTGCAGTGAGGTTTCTCGTGCTGGAAAGATTCTCCACGGGCACCTGCTTTACACAGGTGCTGGATAGTAGGATATAAGGTGGTGCATCTCTGTGCCTGGGTCCTCAAATGCAGTTTTCTCCTGCATTTAACCTTTTCTTGACCACTTTAGTCTTCCTATTCCTTCACCACAGTAGAAAGAAAATATCCCAGTCTGGTGTTGCTGGACCACGTTTCCTTTGTATTCACCCGGAAGCTCAATGGTCATTTTTCCCTTCTACGGGGACAGCGGGGGGTAAAGTGAAGCTTGTGGGGAAGGGGTTTCCGTCTAACACTGTTCCTCCTTGCAGCGCCGGTTCCTGTTTCCGTTCTTCGACTCTGCGTACCAAGGTTTTGCCTCTGGCAGCCTGGACAAGGATGCCTGGGCTGTGCGATACTTTGTCTCCGAGGGCTTTGAGCTCTTCTGTGCACAGTCGTTTTCCAAGAACTTTGGGCTCTACAGTGAGTGTCTGGCAGTAAGCTGGCCCAGTAGTATCATGCCCAGACAGATGGGGCTGGCATGCTGGGGGGTGGGGAGAACTCTGCTTTGCCGTGATGTGTGGGACCAATGGCTCATGTCTCTTGGCTTGTCCACAGATGAACGTGTGGGGAACCTGACTGTGGTGGGGAAGGACGCAGACAATGTGCAGCGTGTGCTTTCCCAGATGGAGAAGATTGTGCGCACCACTTGGTCTAACCCTCCCTCCCAAGGAGCACGCATTGTGGCAACTACACTTTCTTCCCCACAGCTCTTTGCCGAGTGGTACGTGTCGCCAGGGCCGGTGGGAGAGGGAAACGGGGGGAAGCTCTCTCCCTGAGTGCCAGGCTTGGCCAGATGGTTCCCAACCAGACAGGTGCCTGTCCTCACGCTCTGCTTCCTGCCTGCTGCAGGAAGGACAATGTGAAGACGATGGCAGATCGGGTCTTGCTCATGCGGTCAGAGCTCCGGTCTCGCCTGGAGTCCCTTGGAACCCCGGGCACCTGGAACCACATCACAGAGCAGATTGGCATGTTTAGCTTCACAGGGTTGAACCGTAAGTACCAAGCGGCCTGGTGAAGGGAGGATTGGGTGAGGACAGTTTTGCTGGGGCTGAACTGGGCTGAAGCAGTCCCCCTCTCGGGGACCTCCTGGAGTCCTGGTATCACTGCCTCTGTGGCTAGGCAGGATTGAAGCATCAGGCAGCATTTTAGTGGCCAGTGCTGGAAACTTTCTGTTTGTGAAAGATTCAAGCAGCTCTGACTGGTTCTTTTGGGCTTTTCTGAGCTGTGGGGTCACTGCTCTGACCTGATGTCCAATTGTTTCCCCAGCTAAGCAGGTGGAGTACATGATCAAGGAAAAACACATCTACCTGATGGCTAGTGGGCGCATCAACATGTGTGGCCTGACTACCAAGAACCTGGACTATGTGGCCAAGTCCATCCATGAAGCTGTCACAAAAATCCAGTGAAGCATATGAACAACCAAACTTACATGAAGTCACCAAAGCTGTAGTGCGTAGTCCGTGTCTTTCTCCGCTCATGGCTTACCTTGTCCCACACCTCTTGGGGTTTAATAAAGATGGGAGCAGTAGCTCAATCAGGGATAATCATCTTTTGACCTTTTTTAAATACCCCTTGCAATATGGTAAGCCAGTGCCCCCAGGAGGGTGGGGGCAGCATGAGGCGCCTTGGCTCTTGTTTCACTGACAGCAGCCTGGTCTTCAGGCACTTAGAGCTGCATCTTTAGCACATCCAAATCAACTCCATGTAACTGATCAGTTTGATCTAGGCGAAGTCTGGTGCCAGTGCAATGCGCTGTGGGATAACAGCCCCATCAGTTGGGATCTCGTATGGCTTGTGAGCTAATGTCACGCGGTAGTATTTTGGGGAGGGGCGAAGCTGTTGCTGTCTTTTCCCTACCCGGTTCTGAGCCTTATGCGAGGAAACATTCGTAATTGTGATAATTGCTTCTTTGTTGCTGACAGGAAATTAAACCTCCATCTCTGAACTCTACTCCTGCCGTGTGTGATGTCATGCCTTCAGGCTGTGCGAGCCTCTTCCCAGGCTGTTAAAGTCTCAGGATCATGGTTCGTCCACTGGGTCTTAGTTTGTTTCAAGGCTTTCCCTTTGCCCCTCGTGGTGTGTTGCATCTGTGATGATCACGGTTGCTACTGATGGGGCACAGTCCTATTGGGATGGTATAGTTGAGAGCTCCCTGTGACCAGTTCCTCCCATGTCTATCTTGTGTTCTTCTTTCTGTGCCCCTGCCCTGTGCTGTCCAGCCTGTCCTGTCCATCTGTATGTGCTTGCTTTCTGGATGGTTGTGTGTTACCCATCCATCTGGCCATCCCTCCCTGGCTCAGAGCTCCTGGCCTGCTGCTAACGTGTCAAAAAGCAGATCTTTCCTGTTCCTCCTTCTCAGCAGGCCCCTGGTGAACCACCACCTACTCCCTCTGACTTCAGCAGGGCCTGCCAGCAACAGCCTGTGTTTCTGGCACTGAAAAAGAGCTGGGACCATCTGCTTCTGCTCTCTGCAGTCACTTTGCAGATCTATCTGTGAGCTGATACTACCACCTTGATAGAGCAGCCTCCTGCCAAGATCTTGGTGAAGAAAGGGGAACAGCCCCTTTCCTTGGGTCAGTTAGTGATAGTGCTGCCCTGATGGATTTTGCTTGAGCTGCAGCTTAGTGAAGGCAAAAATAATGCCTTGTTCCCTTGCTGTGTTTGCAGAGAAACAAGTGCATGGTGTCTCTTGTTTATCCATTTCAGATCAGTGTTCGTGTCACATAAGAGAGTGAACCAGAGGCAGCCTTTCCTCTGTGCATGTGGGGAGCTTTTTCTCCTCTTGGTGTCCATCCACAGCTGGGATGATGGGGTGGCGGTTGAAGGATGACTTCTAGGGGTGATCTCAGGAGGAGTTGAAGGAACCAACTCTCCTTTTGTTATTTCTGACATCTGCCTGCACTTCTCTCCTTACAGACCTCTAGGTGTGGAGCCTGGCCCACCCCACATGTGATCTGTACCACTGCTTCGCTAGCCTTACCAGCCTTGTTTTTCCTAATGAGTGACCTAAATTTCTCCCTTTCTGTAGTGTAAGCTCATTACCCATTATCCCATGTACCATGGCAACAGAGAACAGATTATTCCTTCCCTCTTTGCAACAGCTTTTTATGTATTTGAAAACTTCCTTTCTCCCCTTCACATCCTTCACCAGTTAAGACTAAGCAACCCTCTTTCCTTCAGCCTTTGGGGTAGGTTGTTTTCCAGCCCTTGCTTTCCTTTGGCCTCCTTTCAATTGTTGTGTGTTTCCTCAAAAAGGCAGTGCTCAGACAGGGATGCAGTTATTCCAGCTGAAGTTTTATCAGCATTGGTGGATTATGAGATTTCTGTTGTTACCTGGCAGGCTGTACTCCAGCATGTGTATCCCACTATTGTGTTTGCAACGGCACGATATTAACTCCTGTTCTTCTCCAGTCCTTGTCTGCACTGCTATGGTGTAACTCTCAGCACTGCCGAGTGCTTTCCTGGCAGCAGAGTGACAGAGAGCCCAGGTTCACAGGGAGAAATTGGGAAGCACTTGCTGACCTGGTCCTCTACCTGCTCCCTTCAGCGATACTGAGTCCTGTTACTCCAGCCACCTCTGGCCACGGGTACAAGGGCAGCCTAGTGTGGTGGGAGAGGTCAGCGCGTCTTTCTCTACACCCATTGACACAGACAGGGCATCGCTCAGGGAGAAATCACTTTTAATGTTAATATCCCCGTTGCGTTCAGCCTCTACAAAAACTACTGACTGGTCTGTACCAACGCGAAGGCTCGGCACGAGCCTCCCTCGCACAGGTAGCCGTGCGCAGAGAGGAGGATGGTTCAATGCAGCGTGGAGCGGCCCCCCCCAGGGAGGGGGGCTGCGCTCGGCAGCGAGCTGGGCTCCCTGCCCTGTGCCTAGCAGGGGTTCGGGAGCGTCGGGCTGTGTCAATGGTCAGCGTGTGCAAGGCGCTGCGAGGGTGCATGTCACTAGGCGCGGCACAAACGTGTGCTGGGGCCCTGAGCTGCGTGTGGCACCCCCCAAAGAGCATGTTCTCCTTATGGCGGAGACCACGTCTGTGCAGCACCCAGCACCGAGGGGCTCCAGGCCTTGCTGGACGGGGATGGTAAATGATGCTAAGGGCAGTTCTGGGTTGGGCCGCCCCTCCCTGCTCTGCTCGCAGGGACACCGTGTCAGACACTTCTCTACCTTTCCTTTCTCCACCTCTTCCTTGAGACCAGATGCTACCATGGAGCAGCTGGGCAAGGGCCCTCAGACTCCAGCTAGCTGGTCCAGGCCGCCTGGGTGGTTCAGCCCCGCCGGGGGCACATCCTTTCTCGCCTGGGGATGGGGCTCTGCACAAGTCCTGCAGGGAGGGGCGGCACGAGCGGGCGGGCGGGCAGGCAGCGAGCGAGTGCAGACCTGCTGCTGTTGAACATGAGCCTCGCGACAGGAGACCCCCATGCTGCAGACCTGGAAGACACAAGCACAGCCTGGTGCAGGCGGCCAGAGCTTGCCCTCCCTGACCTGCTGCTGCTCAAACCTGCAACCTTTCCTAGCCACACTTGGGATATTGGTGCAGACATACATTTCTAGCTGTGAAAACATGAGTCAGGGTCTCACTCTGCCGCTGACATCCATTCCTGCCCCAAGGATGGTTGGAGTCTGCTGCTGCATCCCTTGACCCTGCTCCAGCCCCCAGTGACATGTGTGCCTGCATGGGCTCCAAACCACAGCGGTTGGCTTTGCTGCTTGAAACTTGATTTTACGCTATTAAAATTGAGCAACCTCCCATTTGCTGGGGAAGGACTATTGCACCAAGAGGCAGGTTCCTACCTCCAGTCTGCGTGGGCCTCCAGCACTGTGGTCCAGCCACGCTGCTGCTCAGGTGATTAATGGGGCGAGATTGGAGCTCTCCTCTGGTGTCTTCTCACCCTCCAGCGACGGCTGCTGCTTGCGCCCACCTGCGGCAGCAAGGGTGCCTAGGGCTGGGTGCTGGGGGCCAAGGGTGCTCAGGGCAGGGGGTACATGGGTTCAGGCCAGGACCAGGCGGCTAGCTCTGCCTGAGCTAGCCCTAGGTGCAGTTTTGCCTCATGCTGGGGTACTGCTGGGGAACCTGCTGTCCCCCTGCTCCACACCGGCCTCATGCAGGGTGTCCCCAGGACAGGGCTGGGGAGCAGCTGACCTGGGCAGCGGGGTGCTGGGGCAGAGCTCTCCCCTGGGTGCTCCCTCCCCGGGTCAGTCACTCACTGAGGGATCTCAGCAGCCTCCTGCCCAGCGTCTCCTCGGAGCTGCTTGGCGATGAGCTGGCCCCGGCCTCTCTGCCTGGGGACTCTGCCTCCAGGATGGTGCTGCAGCACTCACTGTCTGCAAAAGCCCAGCCTGGCTGCAGTGCCCCGGGGCACCGCAGCCCTTGCTGCCCCCAGGGTCGTGTGTCCCCCCCAGCCAGACTCACTCTGCCGCTTGCTGTTCTCCTCGTTGTCAGCCAGCTCCTCCTGGATGAAGGGGATGCCCTCCATGCGCAGGAACACCGACTCGCTGGGACTGCGCAGCCCCTCGGAGCGGCTGCCTGTGGGGAGACAGGGCAGGCATGGCAGCAGGGCGGGCAGGCGCTGTGCCCTGGGGCAGGACACAGGGGGACGCCTGCTGCAGCAGCAGGTCCCAGCGCCAGGGACCCCCAGGGAGCACGAGCACATGGGGAATGGGGATTTACGTGCCTGCACGCTTGCACCTGTGTGCATGTGCATGTGCAGAACAGCATCCATGGGTGTGTGCGCGCAAATGCCCACGTGCCCTGGGCCATGTGCAACTGCATCTCAGCAGTGGCGTGCCCATCATGCCAGTGAGTCCCACCACGGCCCCCCCCAGGAACACGCAGCGTTGGCCTGTGGCAGGGAAGGGATGCTGCTGGGTGACTCACACATGATGTTGTTCTTCTCATTCAGGAGGGTGGTGGCATCTTCCTTGGGTGTCTGTGGGGTTCCCCGCGTGGTTGAGGCCTTGGTTGAATCCCTGTCGAAGGCCTCCATGTCGGGCGACTGGGGCGAGCTGTCCATACGGCTGGCCACCAGCGCGTTGTGGTACTGCTGCCGGGTGACCTGGGCACACAGACACATGCGCCCAGCTCAGCGGGCACCGAGCCCCACTGGGACCTCTTGGGGACTTGGTGGCACCAAACCCCTGGGTAGCAGGAATGCGAGACGCTCCCAGTGTCCGCTGGGCACCCACCAGGCTCCTGGGGCACAGTGGGGCAAGATGGTGCCTGGGCAGGGGTGGCCGGGGTGAGACAGTCCCTGCCAGCCCAGCCGGTACCTTGACAAACTGCACGTCGCAGAGGATGTGCACGGAGTAGTCGGGAGTGTAGATGTTGTTGCTGCTGCTGTGGAGCTGCGTGGTGCTGCCCCCGTAGTCGTTGTGCTCCCGGTTGGGGGACTCGGAGCGGTTGAGCCCGCTGCACCGCGACGGTGACCTGTTCACTGCGGGAGGGGATGGCAGAGGCAAACACTGACTCTCACCTGTGGTGCCGCTTGCGTCCCCAGTGCCGGCGCAGGGCCGGGTGGACCGATCACCTCCAGCAGCTGTGCCCCACGCACACCGGGGCTGCAGGGGACCTACGGGGACCTGCGGTAGGGTCCTCCTCGGTGCACGCTGGCGGCAGAGGCTCTGCGCCATGCCAGCCCCGCGCAAACCAAAGGGACCGGGCAGGCAGGCATCCGACCTGGCGCTGGCAGCAGAGGTTAGGGCTGCTGCCTGCCTGTCACACCGACTGACAGCTCTCCTCCTAACGCAGGCCGCCTTCTGCACGGCATTTGGCACAAAGTCTCCTGCTTGCAGCTGGCAGCCCATGGGGGTTTACTTAACCTGCCTCGAGGGCATGCTCCTGTCCACCCCGACTCCAACAGAACAGGAGCAGAGGCTGCCACAGCAAGCTGGCTTGTCACTCACGTTGACTGATGGCCTCTGACACGTGACACGATGGGTTTTGTCTGGTTAGTGATTTATTAGGGAACAAAGGCAGTTTGTTCCTTGCATGGGTGATGTCAACATCTTGCTGACTTTGCTCTGCTGCTAAAATGCCCTTCTATTACCTGGATTGCCAGAAAGCAAGGGAAGCAGGGCAGCATGCATGCAGGGCTGTGGGTAACTGTCGTCAGAAGCAGCAAGTAGCAAGAAAACACAAGCACTGAGTGCAGAAAATTACAGAAACTGCACGTCCAAGAAAGCCCAAGCCGTCCGTGGCTCCCCCTTCCCATTCTTCCTGGGATTTGCATCTTACTGGGCAGGGACAGGGCTGCTGTCCCCCATCTGCAACCCATGCTCCAACCAGTGAGGGGCTGCCTGGCACTTCTCCCCTGGCACTGCCCGGCATGCAGGGTGGAGGGGGCTTGGTGCACCGTGCACAGGGAGCTGGGAAGAGCCTGGCACATGTGGAGGTCCCTGCCCAAAGCCATGCCCTGTTACCTGGAGAGCCAGCCAGGGAGTCCCCTCTGCTGAAGGCGAAGGTACGGGACACTGAGACGGGCACTGCAGAGAGAGGGACGGGGAAGGAAGGAAGGGATGGGGAAGGTGAGGGACAGAAGTGAGGATGGGGACAGACCAAGCGGAAGAATGAGAAAAAGAATTGTGTGCCAGCAGCCCTGGGCTGGAGTCCCACCACCTCCAGCATCCCTTCCCACCCCTCTTACACCCTCCTGCTTCTGCTCCAGGGAGGCACTCGCCAGCCCGGGGACAGAGACACCGGCAGGGACACAGACTTGAATGCTGTAAATGAACAGGCTGCTCTGTGATGAGGTAAGAGGAGGTGAGGCTGGGGGGGACCAGCTCCTGCCAGGCCTGTCTGCACAGCCACACATCTCCCTAGAGCCACGGTGTGGGCAGAAAGCATCTTCCTCCTGCGGGCTGAGTGCTGGCACCCTGCTCCAGCCCTCCACCAGCTGCTGCCAGGAGCCAGCTTGTGCCATCTGGGAGATGGGCTGAAGCTAAACCAAGTCACTGTGCTTGGCATCTGGGATGCTCCTGTGTGTGCAGGCAGGTGGGAGAGAGGGAATGTGCTCTGTGACAGCCCTCGCCTCCACACAGCCCCACAGCTGCAGACAGGGGCTGGCAGGAGCCCCTCAGCATGATGCAAAGCAAAGGCGTTCGTGCTGGGCTGCCTGCGGCTCCCGCAAGGCCCTGGGTCTCAACAGACTTGGGGCAATGCCGAGAAGAGCCACCCACCGGGAGCTGCTTCATGGGGGAATTGCAAGAAGCCAGGACCCCGCGTCGGGGTTGCCTGACCCATTGCCACAGAGAGGGCGAATCACAGGCCATTCACTTTCCACGTTTTATTGCCACGGGTTACAACAGCAGTGACAATTTCAAGGGCAGGCGTTTCCCCTCCCTGTGACTGGCTGCCTGCGAGGAGCGGCCCTGCTGCCCACCACAGCATCATCTCTGGGCCATGCTGCAGGGGTGCACGGCTCCATGTGGCAGCATGGAGAGACCAACACACGCAGCGTGAGCAATGCACTCCTTAACACCTCCCAATGCCTTATCTTTGCTCTCGCTGCTGACAGTGCCCACCTCGAAAGCAGCGGGAGACGCGAGCCCGCTGGCTGCCAGCCCCCTCCTCCAGCCACAGCCACACTTCCCCAGCTGCCGGCCCTCCTGCCCAGGACGCGCTGCCCTCCCTCCAGCCACTGTGCCCACAGCGTGGCTGCAACGCCCTAGGAACCGTCCGCTGCCTATGTGATTAATGTTTTTAAATTGCTTCAAAGGTAAAACGGCTAGGAAATTTGCCCTGCAGCCCCCTCCTTCCGATCTCGTTGCTCTATCCCCACTCTTGTTTCTCATCCTTCCCTGGATCAAAACCTTCTGCAAATTAAAGTCCAAGCAAAGGCACCAACATGAGGCGCTGCCCAGAACAACCTTGTCCAGCCGGGAGCAAAGGACAGGTTGATAACAACTAGTGCTCGCTCACGGTTCTCGCTGTCTGACCCTCCCGCAGCGGGGCTGGCCATGCCGGGTCTACCGCTGCACCCCTGCCCCAGCCACCAATGCCAAAGATTGCCTGGCAATAAAAAAGTTGCGTAACAACGGTTAATTAATAACAAATTGTTAAATGCTCATGGGTTAATGTCTGAATTCTCTGCTGTGACACGCTACTCACACTCATTTCTGCTGGGCTTTGCTACAAGGAGGAAGGAGGACGCCAGCCCGACAAGGGGAACACCCTGAGACCTCTCCTCCCACCCTGCCTCCTTGCTGGCCAGGGGTGCGACACCGCACACGTCCCGCGGCAGGCAGGGGTGGCTGGATGGCAGAAAACATCTCGTGACACAGCGTCACGTGCAAGCTCGGGGAGCAAAGGAGCCCTGAGCGGGCTCCTGCCATGGCCCGTGTCCTGCCTGCCCCATTGGCGTGGGCAGCACTCACTGAGCCCTGGTAGGGCCTTGGGGACAGTCACTGAGGGCACGGGGGCATCAGGCCATGCAATAACATCCCGGGGTAAATTGGCCGCTTCATTTATTTCCTCTGTCCAAACTCAGTGTGTTACGGACGCACGAGGGAGCAGGAATGCGCACTGAGGGGCTAATCCAGCAGTCCACGAGCAGCCTTTCGAACAGAAGCAAAGCAATCAGCAGGAAATAGGTGAACCCTAGAGCTGCACACAGACCGGGAACCACAGGAGTGACAGTCACCTGCCCCAAGGGACTCCCCCTCTTCTCTCAATGACATCCCTCCCTTCACCTCCCTAAAGGTTGAACTTAGTGGGTTCCTGTTTTGGTTAGGCACCCAGAGCATCCTCGGCTTACCATCAGCACTGCAGATCCGACTGCAACATCTGGGGTGTGGGATGAGGGATGTGCTGGACTGGGGGTAGGCAGCACCTCCACCTGCTCCCAAGCCTCCAGGGATTAAACATTTGCAGGGGTGATCAGCAAAGAAGAGGGAGGCTCACAGTCTCCCCTGATCAGAGCTCCCTCTTAACTCCTGCAAGCAGGGGATCTGCATGGTAACCATCAGCTCTGCAGGCAGGGAATTTACCGGGGCCGAGGCACCTACTTTTAACTCAGCCAATTTCCCCCCCCACCACATGCAAACGGCTCACAGGTAAATTGACCCATCTCTGCAATTCCCAAGCAGCCCCCATTCCCCCAGCGTGGGACCAACGTTCAGCTCGTGCTCCGAGCCTCAGGAACGCAAACGGGTCCGGAGATGTCACGCTGAGACCTAGATGCACCGTGCCAGAAGTCGCAGGGTTTACTGCTCCCATCCATCTGGGCACGCTGCTGCCCACGGGCAGTGCCCCTTGCAGTGCCCCTTGCAGTGCCCTTTGCAGCACCAGCCGTGCTGGGATCCACCAGCAGGAATCCAGTGCATGGCTGAAACCTCAAAGGGACCTCAAAGCGACCTCAAAGTCCCTATGCAGGGACTTTGCTGCATCAGCCCCTCAGCAGCTCCTCAGCAGCCCCTCAGTTGTTTCTTCACTGAGCTTTTTAAAAGGGGGTGACCTTGGTGCAGAGCCCGAGCTGCTCTTTGCAGGGTGCAAACGCACCCCTTCTCCAGCTGGCTGGTGCTGCGGAAGAGAGGTTTTAGAGCCCCAGCCTGTCCCAAAATACTTACGCAGGAAGGAGGATCCAGCCAGGCTGCCCACTTTCCGCACGTCATTATCTGAAACGACAGTTAGAGGTGTATGAATTGCAGAGGAAGGGCTCCCGCCTGCCCCGCACCCTGCAGCAGGGCCACCCCACCCCACAGCCAGCCCATTCTCCTGGCCACCAGCCAGCTTAGCCCCCATGGAGAGTGCCGAAGCAAAGGCAGGGCCGGAGGGAGCCCACAGAGCCCTTACCTGAGGAGACGACAGCCATGATGGCAGGGACACCGTAGTAGGTGAATGCCCCGTTCTCAAACCGCAGTCCTTCCTTGCCAACCTCCACCTCCACTTTCCCCTGGAAGGAGAAGGAAAACCTGCTCAGCCAGGCACCCCACACTCCTGGCCACCAACCCACAAGGACTGCAGGGACCCCCGCTGCCCCATATGAGAAGATGGGCATCTCTGCTGGCAGAAGCAGCCCAGAGCAAGGCGGCAAGAAGACATGGGCCACCTCCTGCCACCCTCTGCTCGCCTCTGCCCCGACACCTGCAGGATGAGGACAAAGTAGTCGACGGGGCGGTTGCGCTGGTAGAGGTAATGCTCCGCCGCCTTCTTGTTCTTTCGGTCGTACTTGAGCTCCTGGATGACGTTGGGGTGTTTCAGGAGCCGCAGCAGGATCTTCTCGGAGAGGTAGGGGGACTTGAAAGGCTCCACTTCTAGAGGGGAGGCAACACACGCTTGCTCAGTGGGACCAGGGCTGCCAGGAACCCCTCGTCCTCTGAGCTGCACGGCCTCAGCCTCAGCACCGCGCTGCACAGAGGGGAGCCAAACGCAGACCGTGATGGTGGAGCAGTAGGATGCCCAGGGTGGGGGGTCCAGGCAGGTGGAAACTGCTCGCTGTGGGGGGAGCCTGACCTAGGAACAGCTCAGGGATGCCCTGCGGGGCCGGCACTGCTGCAGGGAGACACAGGGCTTGCACGAGGGCAAGGGTACCTGTTGCCATGAACCGATGCGTAGCCAGGAGGAGCTGCGGGGAGATCTTCACCTTCATCTCGCTGTCCGAGAGCCTGAAGATGGAGAAATCCTGGGGCTTGCGTCCCCGGTGGGGAACCCGTTCTTTCTTCCGACTGTCCGCTGCGGGGCAGAGAGCAGAGCGGTTGCCCGCCTGCAGCAGCCACAAAGCCACTGCAGCTGCATGGCCCTATACCACATGCACACATATGGAGAGAGGCACGTCTTGCTGCACCCTACGGCAGGGCTGCTGTGGAGCAGCAGCTGGAGCAGCACATTGCACAAAACGTGCCGTGCTTCACAGCCTTGGGAGCAGCTCCCTGGGGAGGGAGCAGGGTGGTGAAACACGCTCCTTTCTCAGGAACAAGTCCTGGGTTGCCCTGGCTGGATGCATCACCCAGAGTTGGAAAGAAGCTTGGGAACCACCCATGGGCACTTCATGCCCAACCCACGTGTCCCTAGGTCAGACCCTGCCCAGCCACCGGCCGCTGATGCTGGTGCTTGTCTACCTTGAGCATTCAAGACTCCCTGGCATCTGACCAGCATCTCTCCATCATTCTTGTCTTTCCCACCATGACTGTGAATTGTTCTGGGGAGGGACCACGATTTGCTCTGGCCTGTTTCCTACCCACATGTCTGTCTGTCTGTGCGGGCTCCCACCCTGGGTCCTGCAACCGCAGTAGCTGCTCTGGGACACTAACTGTACAGATCCGTCTCATCCAGGATCTCGGACTTGATGATCTCCTCAATGACATCCTCCAGAGTGACAATGCCCATCACCTCGTAGAACGGGTCTCCTTCCCCTTCGTTGTTCACCCGCTGCACGATGGCCAGGTGGGACTTTCCTGCGGGGGGAGAGCAGAGCAGCAGTGAGACCCCTACGCATGCCGAGAGGGGCCCCCAGCACGGCGGGCTGGCAGGCGGATGGGGCTCGGTGGGAGGCACAGATCACAGCCAAACCTCAGAAGCTGCCATTATCGCCCAAACCCACCCCAAGTGCGCTAACCCAAGGAGAAGGGCTGGACACACAGCCCAGCCTAACAGGGCTGCCACGCTCCAGGCTGATTTCTAGGTGTCACAGGACTCTGCCTGGCTCTTTTTTTGGGCCGCTTGTTTCCTTTACCCAGGCAATCTGCTGCGAGTCACTCTGCTCTTTGACAGCCTCCTGTGCAGGACTGAGGCGTACATTATACCAGCCGCTTCTTGCTTACCCTCGGCTTCGTTGGCACAAGACAACTCTAACAGAGCAATGAGACAGCGTCCTCCAACACAGAAATGTGAGCGCGTCCTTGGGCTCTACTGGTTTCCCTCATCCTCCTGGTGTTTCTTCATTCTGTTGTTAATTATCTTTCCTATCAAATTGCCAGGAACAGCTCCCCCACATCTTTCTATCCATCACTGTCTGGACCGATCCTAAAGCTTTTCTTAAAGTACGGGCAAAGCCTCCAGCTCCTTGGAACAGCAGCTGGTTTTAATGGAGAAAAGCGTATGTTTGTTTGCAGCTTTCAGCCCAGCTCCTGCAGAACTCTTGGGTGAACCATCTGGATGCAGAGGATAAACACTTTTCAAGCCATCAGCTTGCATCTGAATGTCTTCTCCAAACCCTGCCCCTGACAGTACCTCCTCTCTGTTACCTTAAACAAGCAGACTGGGACCAGGACCTTCTTTCAGCCGCAATGATGGAAACTCCACAGTGTTTCTCAATCACAAGCTCAGCTTCCTCACTTGCCCCAGTAAGCTGGCAGCTCTGCTGACACATTCTCAGGCGTCTTGCTTTTGGCATACTTGAAACATCGCTATTTGCTTTCACATGTCCAGCTCTCTGTAAGCTGTTTTGACTTGTTCAACTTCTCCCTTCCTTTACTGTCTGCTCTGATTTATGCTCCTGCTCAGCAGCTTGACCAGAACCCAACTTCCAAGCCACAAACAACTTCTGGGTTTCTAGCTCAGATGTATTCTTGGACCTGCCAATGAACAGCACTGGTTTTCTTACTGGCCCTGTGGCTCCTACACGGCTCAGCAGCACACACAGGTTCTGAACCTCTAGTTTTGCTTAAAACATTAAAAATGTCCTTCATTACACCACTGCAAACAACTTGCCCTCCCTCTGTTTGCTCCATTTCCCTGGTCTCCCTTTGCAATGCCTGCACAAACCCAACGTGTACCATGGGCACTGCAGGGACCTCCGGAAAGTTGCAAACACCTTATTTTCCCCATAGGCTCGGAGCTGAGGTCCTTGAACAGCAATGGTCACCCAAAAGGGCGGCAGGTCCCTTCTGCTATGCAGCTGCCTCTGCATCTGCGTCTCCTGTAAAGCCTCCCCAACAAACTTGCCTGCTGCTCTGGGCGCGGGGTTGTGAACAATATTTATGCATAAAGATGCAACATGGGTGGACTCCTCCCTGCTGCACAGCTGCCTCCTCGCCCACTGGTGCCTTCTGGCTCATCCCCACAGAGGGACAGGGACAAGCGCATCCAGGGCAGCCCAGCAGTCCCACCAAACACATCTTGCTGGGGTCCACGCGACCTTCAAATAACCCTGCCCTGGATCTGAGACGAGCAAATGATATTTCTCAGCCGAAGATCAGCACTATACATTTCTCACAGCAAAGCTTGGGCATTTTCCACAGTATAAATTCCCTCCTCCTCATACCAAGCTTTTATTGCAAGATTTCAGAGAGCAGCTCGCTGCCTCCCACGCCTACAGAATTAGAAACGAGAACATAACATCACAGCAAGTAGCACTGACATGCACTTTAAAAAACCAAATCAATAGCCTCAGGGCATTGAAAATTCAGCACGTTCTTTGGACCGGGCTATTTCACTCCTTTCATACACAGGTTTGTGCATCTTGTCTGTTCAGTGGGTAATAAAGCAACATGACTTGAGACTTAAAAAGAAAAAAGCAGCAGTGTTGGCCGCAAGACAGCAGCAACAGCTCCGTTTCATCTTAGCAAAGTCCAACTTTAGAAAATGTCTCCTTTGCCAAACCTCGCTCCCAAACACTGGGGCCATCTGGTCTCCTACAAGTCCTCGGGTGAGCAAGGAGAGGGGAGAAGTTATTTCTTTTGGCTGAAAGCTTGTTGTTAATGACATTTACATGCAACCCAAAACCACCGAGCCCTTACAAGAAGCTTAGGTGCTACTTAAAGGCAGTCAGAGAGTAATGGAGGCAATTCTTTTTTTGGCCAAACACCTACATTGACACTGTAATTTACTCTAGAGCAGGCTCAGAGAAATGTGATTCCAGCTCCATGTTCACGTAGCAGCAAATGAGATTATTTAGAAATAACCCAGCACCGTTAGCCTGGGAGGATACCCACGATTTCACTGCGCTGGGGGCAGAGCCAGGAGGGCTGTTAGAGTGCTCAAGAGTTCTTTATTTTCACAGAAAATAAACACTTGTAGCCACGCTATAGACCCCCAGGTTTAGGTTTCCAGTCTAACACCCACATTAGAGACGGAGCCAGTACCCAGCAATGGAAAATTGTTGCAATTCATGTGTTCATGGCTCCTGGCCCACACTGAGTGAGCCCCTGCCCGGCCAGCTGATACCCGTACCACAAAAACACCCCAAAATCCGCTCTCACCCCTCGCAGAGTTCGTGCAAATGACTGCTGCTCCCAGCTGGCCCCTGCTGGGAAAGGGCTGACTTGCCCTGATCTCCCATCTGAGGGACATGAGATCGTTTACAAAGTCCTGCCCCCAACCCGGCTGGGTCCTGCGTCTCCTCCCAACGCTTTTTTAACAGACCACATAAATCTGGCAGCAGGGGTGGTGGTAGGGGTTTGCAGGTGCCCTGGCTGTATGGCTGTGCCTGGCTCCCTCATGGGCTGGGGATGCTGCCAAGCTCAGCTGTATCCCCCTGCCTGGCCCTGGGAGCTGCTACACTTGCAGAGAGAAAAAGCAGTGGCTTTTGGAGCAGGTATGAGGGCAGAAGTTGGGCAATTTTATGAGGTGGAAGCAATGTCCAAGGGAGGGCGGCACAGGGACAGACCTGGGGATGTCAGAGGAGTTGCATTCTCTTCTGCAGCCGTTACCCTGCAGCTCTGCCTCAGTGGGAGTACCATAGAGGGAGATAAATCATTTAAACAAAATTGCAAACTTGATCTAAACCAGCTTTAAGATCTGTAAAACTGATTCCAAAAACCGTGCTATTGTAACTGTTGCTTGATAGCGCAAATGAAATGAATTATAAGGGCGAGCTGCTTCCCCACTAGCAAGCTGTCACATGTGAATTTTACAGGCCTATCACTGATGCAGGAAAGCACAGCGAAATACTTGAGAATCAAAGCCTTGGTTTGGCAAATGCTAGAACAAATGGGCAATTAACTTTACTCGTGTGAATAGCTTCACCGGCCTCCGCAGGACTGCTCTCGCACAGGAAGTCTATAGGTGATTAAGTGTCTGCTCAGCATGGGATACAACTGTACTAAATTCTTTATGAGCTACATGAAATCTGCTCTTTTCAAACAACAGCTTCAGTGGAAAGTTAATGCCTCAAAATGTTAAATTACAGAGCTAATATAAACAGCTGAAGGCTTCTGGATGGAGCAAACATCTGAACAGATATCTAAAGCTTTTATGCCCATTTTTAGGAGCCTTATTTTTCATAGGTACCTAAACGACCTTGGACTCGTAGATCCACCACAAAGTGTCCTCCGCAATGGGAGAACAGGGTCTGAACACATGGAAATGCCTTTACTTGTGGGAAAGTAAGTGCTGTTGGCTGCAAATATAGCCCAGAATACTTCCTTATCATTTTTTTATGTAGGTGCTCTGCCAGAGGAATGTTAAAGATCCTTTAGCCTTGTCTCTCGTTCCACAGGATGAGCATTCTGAGCATGAAATTTATTTTCATGAATTTTATGGTAAGATCTAAAGCTGTTACTAGGAGATCAAAGGTACAGGCACAAGCCATGAACCATTTACAGCTACAAAATGGAAGGCAAAAAAAAGAGTAATTGGTAAATAAGGTTGATTTGTGAAATAACCGTAATGTAACTGAAATCTATTTCCTGTGTGCTTTTCATCAGAGCTCTTCTTTGGGCCAGGGGCTGCCAGCATCTCTGTGCCCCCCTGCAGACCTGCATCTGAAGTAAGTGGGGACCCTAATTTGAACTTCTTGAACTGGAAACATGTGTGTGAGTGAGCTCTTGTGTTACCACGACTCTGCACGGAGGCTGAAACCACATGCCTGAGGAGTTGCACCTAGAGGCAATGCACATCTACACCTGAACAGGGGGAAATAACCAGGAGGGATGCAGGGGCACCCAGCTTTATGGTGAATCAGAGCTATGTGAAGGGAAAACTGTAAATCCTAATCTAATCCAGACCTTCCTCAGAGATGAGAACTTACATCTGTCTCTAGAAGAATACAAAAGCCTTTCTCACACTCTGCTTTGGTGCTTTTCTTAATCTTAAGGAAAACTGGGGTAAAGATGGAATATTTGGAATAGCTGATGTATTACCATTGACAAAACAGATCAGGAGGGTAAGGGGGACATTAGAGGGGACACGGCTCCCCTCATCTTCCATCTGCTCTACAACAGAGTTCTGACCTCCTGGGTATGACCCTGCCTGCCCACAAATGGCGGGTCCCCTTGCGTGTTACATCCTAAGGAAGACTACAAGGATGCTGAGGCTTTCTGAAGCTAAATAAGTTCTAAAGAGTTGATGCAAAACTGTTTTCATTGGTGTCTGTAGCATGGGCCACTTTATTCTTTCCCCCAGCTCAGTCTGAGGGTGCCTTTGACAGGTCCCAAGAGGGAGATGCCCTCTCCCCCACGGACACGGCTCCCCTCTTGCTTTGCTGAACACCTCCCTGGAGCAGGCTGCTCCTGGGCTTGCTGGGGCAGGGTAAAGCAGCCCAGGGTTCACACAGTAAGATTTAGCACAGTTTTGGGGGGGAAGCAAAGTAATGTTTCAGGCAGAGTTGTAGCATGAGTCACTGAAACCATCTTTTGTGTATCAACATCTCACCCACTCTCAGCCTGGCAATCGCCCTTCAGGGCACACCTACAGGATAGTTCCTGGGTAACAACTGGCTGCTTAACCCATACAACTGGCTAGGGAGGTCATTGCTTCAGCCCATCAAGGTGCCCAAGATAGTGGCTATCACACTTTCAGAAATCTCTTGAAGGCCGATTTAAATTTCAAGCCATGCTTTGTGCTTGCAATGACTGCAGGCTCAGAAGAAGGACAATAAGAAAAGCAGCTGAAATGGTACTGACCCCAGTTCCTAGCAACTGTAAGCACCTTCTCCAGGTACATTCAATTTGTAGAAGTCTAATAGAAGCTGTGGAGTATTTTGAAAAGCAATGACAGACCTCAGGGCAGAACTGTCCTCCGCAGGACAGGCTGTTTTCCCTGCTAAGCCAGGAAGCTTGGTTTTGGAAAATCTACTTTTAGTAACTTTCAAAAGATGCCAAACCACAGAAGGCTAATTTGAGTTGCGCCTCTGCCTTGCTGCAGGAAAATGGACAGAAGAGCAAATTTCCACTGTTTCTCTGACAGAGGAAGGTTATTTGCTGAAAGGTGCCATTGTTATATATGGACCCGCCAAAAAATTAGTCAACAAAATCCATAAATTACTTGAGAAATGGGATAAGACTATAACTTCCCAAAGGCACCTACAGAACAAGGCAGTGAACCTCATGGAAGAGCTCCCCATGAGGAGTTATATCACAGGACTGAAGCTGCAACATGCATTGCTTTGGTTATCTTCTAGGGATGGAAGAAAAACAGACTGCATCACCCACAGCATTTCACACTGAATGAATGCATAAACCTTTCCTCCCAGCTCCATATTCCCAAGGTGAAATTTATCCTACGGGAACCTCATCTGCGCCTCTACATTGCTTTAGCTTGCTAAATATGGTGCAGTTATTTCTCTGGTGTATTAGATAATTCCTCCTGGGAGCCTAGAATAAAGCCAGGTACTCTGAGATGCACCAATACAAATTGCCAAGAAATTGCCTCCAAATTTTTTCTCTTCTTCAGTAGTTTTAGCTTCTTTCAGGCTGCAGGTGGCAAAGTCACCATACTGGTGTGCATGACAGAGATTTTGTGTAGTGTCCTCCACTTAGCACTTCTACATAAATGCTGCATGCCTTCTACAATGACCTTGTCTAGCTTGCCTGAAAAGATGGCAAACTGGCCCAGGCTTCATTATTTGAGTTAATTTCACTGAGTTTTGATAAGGAAATCAAGTCAAAACCATCTTCTAGCACAAGCAATTCCTGCCTTCAGCTGGACCTGCCTCACACTGCTGTAATGCTGTTTTTCAATACAGTTTTAGCAGCCGCCCTCCTCTTTCGGGCTGTGGGCTGAAGTCCAAGCTATCCACTTGCAGGCCAGCCCCCGCCTTCTGTTGCTGTTTGCAGCCTTCTCTGGGTTCTTCCCAGTTCCCATTAGCACCCTCAATTTAACCACCTTTCTCCAGGAATTAGTGCCAAAGGAGACATTGAACGATGTCAGCAGCAGCAGGCTTGTGAAGAGCAGATGTGAAGGGTTTGTCCAGGTCTGCTGTGATGGGGCAGGGGCCAGGTTTTGTCAGCCAGGAGCTCACAGCTGCTTTTGGGCGCTGTAACCACACTGGGCTATTAGCTCCCTAGGTGCCTCTGAAGTGTATGCTACTATTTTCATACAATTTAAATGTTTTGGCAAGTTGATGCTACAGAAGTGCCATTCCCCAGGTGCGTGGAGGGTAACCCCATCTACACAGGGTCCTGCTGGGAAAGAGGGGATTTGCGACTCATCTATGGATTAAACTTAAGGCAAACATCAATGCATCTTAATGGAACTGAGCTCAAACGAGGTTAGATGTGAGCATACCTAGAAACCAATGAAGGAAAACTTCCCTTCAAACCCTGCTATAGAAGACTGGACAGGAAAAAAAGCTGATCATCTTCATAGCTAGGATAGCACAATGAGAGAAAAGAAATGCATCAGGTAAACAAGGATAATACAGTATGACACCAGTGAGTAGGAGGAGAGGCAGAAAAGGGAAAGTGCTGCCGGAGGTATGAGCAAGAGTCCCAAAGTGCTGTATTTAATCATCCCCTGACATTTTCAGTAAGAAAGAACAAATGTTTGTGTATTATGGCAAGGAGCTCTGGCAGTGAAATTGTGTTACTTACACATTATGCAGAAAAATGACATTATGGGTATAGTGGATGTGGCAGAACATTAATCATTAGTGAAACAGATCAGAAGTATACATTGCTATCCAGGAAAGAAAGATATAAAATGTGATGGGTATTTTGTATAAACACTGTAATAATGAAAAGAAATAAAGGATACAAAAGCTGTTTGAGTTAATCATAGGAGAAGGAAAAGAAAGCTGGCAAGGTTTCTCTAGAGGTTTGTCAGGGACCTAAGGACCTGGAGGTGATTATCAATGCCCATCCTTACCGGAGACTTCAATTTCCTAGAAAGAGCCTGGGCCTTATCAGTGGGAGCATTGGCTGTCCTGCAGGCTCCTTGGATGTGCGAAGTGATGAATGCCTTCATTAAGCACTCACTGAACCAACAAGCAATCAGCCTACTCTCTAATTAGCAGAGGTGTCACAGAAGACCCGGCCATGGAAATCCACCTTGATTGGATCAAACAAGATACTTCACCATAATTCAAATGCATACAGAAAAGGAGACAGTGATGAAGATTCTTAATTACAAATGGGAAATCTTTATTTTAGAAATTAAATAGTCAAGTGAATGGGGATGAAACGTCAGTGGATGGGACTGAAGACAGCAGGGAGCAACCATCTGTCGCGGCACAGGAGCTGGCACGGGAACCTGTATTTGGAACTGGGAAAAGAGAGTTTAGGAGGGCTTCAGGGCTGGGCTGGGGGGTGGCCATCTACACAACAGGGTCCTGGGATGACCAAATGCCTACAAATAGGGGAAAGATTAATCGGAAGAGAACAGCAACACATGGGGAGAAGAACATTTGTGGGAAGAGCTGGAATTGCTAAACACCAAGCTGAGTTGGATACTAAGACCAAAAGCAAGGCTTTTCAGCCATGTAATTTAAAAAACACAAGAAGAAATGAGGTGGGAACAGAAATAAGTTTTAGGGAGAGCTCTACACAGGGGCTGTAGCAAAACGCCCCAGAAGGGCCATGATGGCAAACAGATGTAAGGGAGGAAGAGCCTGCAGCAAAATGCCAAGAGTTTAATGCAGCAAAGCTGAAGAAGGCTGGATAATCTTCATTTGAGATGAGGACTAGCATGTGAAAGTGGAGGGCAGGTAGCAAGGCTTGTTAACGCACCTGTCAGCTCAGGGAGCGACACACAGAAAACATCTCTGTTTAAGCAGGGCAGAGAGGAGGGCAAGCAAAGGGCAGTGAGCAACCACAAGTCGTTTCTATAGGTCTATTGATCCATAGGATACCAGGCTGTAGAACAAATCTGGAGGTGGAAGTAGCTGAATACATCAAAATAAATCGGATAAAGTGCAGGGGAGACTGACCAAGGGGAACTGTGCCAAAGCCATCTGACATCTTTGGTAACACCCAACTCTCTACACAAGGGACAGGTAGCAGAGACCTTAGGTAAACTTCAGTAACATTGTGGTATCATGCAGGAAGCCACAGTTAAGGAGGAACTAGGAAGAGGAGAGACAACTGGTTATGTTAGAAAAGGCATGGGGGGGTGGAACTACTGCAGCTCATCAAGGTTGAACCCAGAGAGCAATCTTAACGCTTTTGCTAATAGTCTCTGTATAAAAACCAGGAATTTGCACCAAGTTGGGAGTCTCCAGTCGTGCTGAGGGGCAGAGAGGGTAGGTGCTGTGTGCCACACAGAACTCCTCTCCCTGTGATCCCAGGAGGCGGTGGGGACACGGTTGTGCATCTCCGGAGAGGATGCTGACCTGCATGTATCTGATGATCGCTTTCCTGGCGCACAAGGAACATCCTATCCTCCCCCTCTCTCAGCTCTAAAAATGGACATGATTCACAAAGAGGCTTTCTCTGTATCTGGGATGGACCAGGTTGGTCTTTCTCACATGATCAGCTCTGCTTGCGGCAGAGCAGCCCCAGGCAGCCCGGGAGTGCTGTCCTCCCGCATTACATAATGCAGGATGTCACCGCTGCAGCCATTTCTTAAAGACTCACTCACCACAGTATGACGTACTGAGTAACACGCAGCAAAACACAATTCCCAGTGGTGGGAAAAAACACATGCTGTGTGTATTCTCAAGGTATGGTTAATGAAATACAACGCTCAGCATCTCTGGGGCTGCTGGCAGCTGCTGCATTATGAATAGTCACAGCTGCAAAAAAAGTACAGCTCTTTCTAACGGTTTAGGCTTTTTTTCTTCCTTTAAACCACTTATACAGAAACACTTTCTAGACCTGCTTCTCACTGCTAAGCTGAAAACGCGAGCGCTAAGTAATATCATGCAACCTACTGCCATAAACTGCTCCGCGCAGAACAGAGCGGTGAACACTGCCTTGCCTGGGCAGGGGTGCGAGGCAGGCACTGTGCCCATGCTGCCAGGCCCCTGCAGAGACATCAGCCCTGCAGGACAGGCTCACCCGCTGAGCCACCAACCTCTGAGGCCAAAGGCTTTTACAGTCTCCATAACGTCACAGGCACAACCAGCATTGCAGGCCCCCCATCCACCCGGGGGCTGTTCCACCAGGTGACACCAGGGTCACCGCCACACCAGTGCATGCAGGGCCCGACTTCCCCCAGCATCCCCGGTACCTGCCGGGTCCTGCCAGGAGGCCATGTGGGGGCGGCTGGGGGGCTGCTCACCAAGGAACCTTTGGGGATGCGGAGGGGGTGCAGGGGGAGCTCGGGGGGTGGCGGCCCGGTGGCCTCACCCTTCTTGAACTCCTCAAGCAGCGTGTCGAGGCGTGTGTCGTTGAAGACGCAGTGGAGCGGGCGGCGGTAGAAGCGGGTGACAGTCTGCAAGGGGGTGCAGTCATCGGGGTCGACGAAGGCCAGGTCCTTGACGAAGAGCAGGTCAACGATGTTGTCACGCCGGTCGCCCTCGTAGACGGGGATGCGAGTGTAGCCGGAGCGGAGGATCTCAGAGACAGTGGTGAAGTCCAGCACGGCATCGGCGCGGACCATGAAGCAGTCAGCCAGCGGTGTCAGCACATCCTCCACCACCTTGGTGCGCAGCTCCAGCGCGCCCTGCACCATGGCCAACTCCTCCCGCACCAGGTCGCCATGGGGGCCGGCGGCGCGCAGCGTCTCCAGCAGCCGCTCCCGTGTGGAGAAGACGCTGAGCTCCTGCCGCAGCGCCCAGTCCAGCAGCCGGCTGAGCGGGTAGCAGAGAGGGAAGGCGGCCAGCATCAGCAGCCGGGTGAGGCACAGGGTGCGGGAGGCGATGGCCAGCCCGTGCCGCGAGCAGACGGAGTAGGGCAGCACCTCGCCGCCCAGAAAGACGGCGGCGGCGCACAGCAGCACCGGCAGCCAGGGCGCTCCGCGCGGCCCGCCGGCCGCCGCCGCCACCCCGCCGCCGGGCAGCGAGGCGCAGAGCCAGCCGGCCAGCGCCGCGTTGGCCCCCGCCTGCCCCAGCAGCAGCGTGCACAGCAGATAGGTGCCGCCGCCGCCGCGCACCGCCTGCACCCGCCGCGCCTGCTCCCGCTCGGCGGCCGAGCCGCTGTTGCGCAGGACGCGGAGCTCCAGCGGGTCCAGCGAGAGCAGCGAGAGGCGCAGCCCGCTGAACAGCGCCGACAGCCCCAGCAGCAGCAGGGCGCCCAGCGCCCGCAGCCAGCCCGCCTCGGGCAGCGGCAGCAGCCAGGCGCCCAGCGCCGGGGCGGCCGGCCGCACCCGCAGCAGGAACCCGCCCGCCGCCCCGTGGTGCGCCCAGGCCCGCCCGTCCCAGGCGCACAGCGAGAAGAGCCGGCCGCCCGGCGCTGCCGCCGCCTCGCCCTTGCGCGGCTCCCGCACCCGCACCTCGGCCAGCGCCGAGCCCGCCGCGCCGCCCGAGCGCAGCGGCCCCACCACCTCCACGTCCGAGGCCCAGGCGCTGCGCTCCCGGCACCGCTCCGCCGGGCCCCGCGCCGCCTTGCCCCCCGCCGCCGCCGGAGCCGCCTCCTCGATGAAGACCAGCCGCGGCTCCCGCTCTTCCGCCGGCCCGCGGCTCCCGTTGCCCTCGGGCGGTGGCTGGAAGTAGAGGCGCAGGAGGAAGCGGCTCCCCTCCGCCGCCTGCACCGCGCCGCCCTCCAGAGACACCCGGCCCGGCGCCGTGTCCTCGGGCCGCAGCCCCAGCAGCCAGGCGGCCCCGGCCGGCGGCCGCGGCGACAGCGAGAAGAAGAGCAGCAGCACGGCGCCCCGGCTCCGGCCCCAGGCGCCGCCGCCGCGCCCCGGGCCCACCGCCGCCATGCCGCTGCGCCGGCACCGCAGCGCCCGCCCGCCGCACCGGGACTGCAGCGGGGAGCCGGCACGGCACGGCGCGGCGCGGCGGCACACGTGGGCCGGGGGGCGGGCAGCCGCCGCGCCACGTGCGACCGGGAGCTGGCTCGCGGCGCCCGGGCG
The DNA here is from genome assembly GCF_964195595.1 of Calonectris borealis. NCBI lineage: Eukaryota > Metazoa > Chordata > Aves > Procellariiformes > Procellariidae > Calonectris > Calonectris borealis. Next base: position 28,062,027 of record NC_134318.1, read on the forward strand.
GGAGGGGCCGGCGGAGCGGGGCTGCCGGGGCGCCTATGCGGGGGACGGGGGGGTTCGCCTTCCAGCCGCGCACGGCCCACGCGGGAGCATCCCCACGGCAGGCGGCACTGCACACTCTCCCCACATCTGGCGCGGCGCTGCCCGGGGGCGCACCTCCGGGGGTACTAGAGAGGGCTGCGGGCCCCGAGCGGCGAGCCCTGTCCCAGCCACCCGCGACCGCACTTGCTCCCGCTTTCACCCCGGGTGCGCTGCGAGGGCCGGCCGTGCGCTGCTTGCGGGCGGCTCTGCGGGGGCTGCGCTCCCCGTGCGCTGTGCAGCCGAGGTTTGCTGAAAGGCTTTTACCAGCCGTCTCTAGAGCTGGGATTTGCAGTCAGCCTCCGTTATCTGCCGAGGCCCAACTCTTTAGCTTTTCATTTCAAATTCATTTCCCTTCTTCGCGTGGGAATGATTTTTTTTTTTTTTTTAATGGGGGGCGGATAGTCGTTAGTTTGCAGTCTTGCTAGGAAACAAATGTACCACGCTGTAACTAGCAGTTATTCTTGTGTCTAGACCTGGTGGAGAACGTGATATGCAAACAGGGTTTATCAGCTTCAGAAGTGCTGAAGAAGGCACTTAGGGACTGTTGAAGCTTTTGGGTTTTCCCTGAACCGACATCCAGGACAGCCTTGAAACACAGGCTGGGAAACCGGAAAAGAGTCAGTTGCTTAGAACTGTAACAGGCTGCTCACTAATAGCAAAGGGAAGCTAGTCAGAAAATGTCATGGAGGAAAAGGAAGTGCTCCAAAAATTCTGATTATTCACTCATTATCGCACCCATGAAAATAGGCCACTTTCTGTGTCAGTATGTCAGCAGGCAGATAGGCATGAAAAGCTGCCAGGGAGATCTGTGCTCCTTGCTGTGTTAGGAGAGACTCTTCCCCCTCTCTGGGAGAGGCAGCTACATTTTTTCCAAATTCGATTAATTCCCTGGATTTCACAGGGGCCGTGTGCTGCTTCACAAGCTCTTGCTGATTTTCCCCTTCTAACTCCCCCTAGCTCCACTGGGGAAATACTCTGTGGTGCTGTACCTGGGCACGATTTACAGAGGAGCCAACTGGTAACCTCCTTTTCCAGACCTTACCCCAGCTTGTACCACCTGAGGAACAGATCTCACAAACTGTCTTAAACATTACCTGCAGTGACTAGGGACAAGCTCTGTCTGCTCCTGCTTTTCTGTCAGCAGGTGTGGGGACAAGCACATGGCTGCTCCTTCCTTATTAGGACCCTGTGGGAACTACTCCCTGAGACCATCCCAATTTTTGAAACTGCAGGCTGTCATCAGCCCTGAATTTCTCACAGATTTCTTGATCCTGAGAATATTGTAAAGATGATCGGGTTTTGTGCATCGCTGCCATAGCATTTTGGATCACTGTTTGGAGGCTATGTACCTGTGGCAGTAGTTATCTTTATTAACTTGCAGATTAGATTCCTGGAAGATATTCTAGTGATGAGTTTCTCAGTATAGGAACTGAAGGCTGTGAATTACAGGCTTGTTTTTTTAGTTAAGTAAGTACTTGGAAAGTATTCTTGTCCATAGTACCCTTGTCACCAGAAATCCTTGGACGGCAGTTTGGAAACCACTGGTCTAGGCTAGTACAATTTAAAAAAGCCCATGGCCCTGCAGGAGGAGGAACCACAAGGTGGCAATCTCTCTCCGTACTTTTACTGGCACAATAAGTCTCTGGCAAAAAAATCTCGTACAGCAACTGTGTAACGGAGCAGAGACGGTTGGTCGTGTCTTGTATCTTCCAGAGTCGTGGCAACATTCGTTTCGATGCTGGGTTTTCTCTTCTGAACCCTTTTCCTTTTAGGATGAAACTCTGAGGCTTGAAGTGGTGGCACTGGAGGCTGCTCTTTGCTGGCTTTTCCAGCCTTTGCCCCAAAATGGGCACGAGATGTTGCTTGTTAGATTCCTAACTACCAGCGCTGCTTGCATGCATGCTGGCAGAGCTACCGTGTGCATGGAGAGGAAGTTTCCTCCTTCACTGGAGGCACTATCTGGTTCAGAGTATTGCTAACCTCATGTTACATTAATGTACAATATAACAGATGCGTTAGGATCCTGCTTCATGCACTGGGATGCCCCGACGGGAATAACCTGGATGTTAGGACTAGGCAGTGACCTGTAGGTTGAGTGTGGCATATGGTCTCGAGGGGACTGCAAAGCCTTAGTGGCAATAGCTCGACTCCCCAAAAGATGTGGCCAGAGGGTATAAAGATGCAGAAGAGAAATAATGCTCAGTTTGAGGTGGAGCTGCCCTGGTCCTGCAGTATCAGACACCATCTGTTGCGATGAGCTCCATCTCGATCAGGACATAGTTGTGTTCTTGCCAGATGTTAGCTTACATGTGCTATATGTAAAAGTGAACTGGTGCGAAAGCTGTGGTCTGATGTGCTTTCAGTAGGATTTGCCCTGCATAAGTGACGACGTGCTAGCCAGCCTCTCACTGAGAGGATGCACTCCAGAAGTTGCAGGTGTGTGGCTGGAGCGTGTTCAATGATAGGAAATATCTTCCAAAGCTCCAAATAAGACAAAACAAACTGAGCTTTAGCACATGCTCAATTGATTGAGTCTTTGGCAAAGTATGACATGAATTTACAAGGCTCTCGCTGAGGCCTGTCCCGGCTGTATCCTGCCTGGTGAGTCCTTCAGCAAGCACGGCACGGCTGTCCTTGTTTTCTTCTTATATCTTATACCTTGTCTCCTTCTTTCATCTGTTCTCCCCTTATGGCATTAGGAATAATGAACCTGCTTCCCGCTCAGGACCAGGACTGCTCAGGTTCTGTTTTACACCGTGTCTGCAACCACTGACCTCCCTTTGTGGCTTCTGTGTCGCAGCCTGCAACATCCATGTCCCCTGCCAGTGGTGACATCTCTGATCGCAGCTGTCCTCTTCCAGCTCTGACTGTGCAGGTCTAGGCAGGACCTGGAGGAGGCGGGAAGCGTGGACATGGGGAGTTTCGTAAAGTCCCTTCACATTACCTTGACTTTAAGGTCTGAAGCCGGATTCCCAGAGGCTGCAGGTTGCAATTCACTTCCTTCCTGGTTGATGGGAGCCCAGGGGTCTGCTGTCTGCTGGTCCTCTAGAAAAGGGCCAGGAGCTGCCAGGGACTGCTAGTGGGGATAGAAATGTTAGCAGTCCAAATCATGATGGGAAACAGAAGGAGTAAAGAAAATCTGATTTTTTTTTTTCCCCCCAGAAAGCAGGAAGAAATCTAGCAAGCACAAGGCTGGCTTCTCCTGGAACATGTGTGCAATGTGATTGTCACTAATGCTCTGTAGCCAGCTGAGAGAAGATACTTTCCCCAAGTGAAATAAGCACTGAGATGTGGGATATACGATAACTTCTGAGGCAGAAGGAATAAGACCCCAGGCAAGGGAGCTCCAAACAGTGCACTCTGTCTTTTTTTTTTTCCATCTCTGAGTCTGTGGTGTTCAATTAACCCCCTTTCTCTATCCTCAGCCTGGTTGCTGCAGGTTTGCCAAGCTTTACCCAGCCTTCTGGATGATGACATGTTAAGCGCTCAGTTTGTGATAACCAATTTTCTCCTGAAATGATACCAAAAGTCTGCTGTTTTGATTTAAACTGTTTTCCAAGCATTTTGGTTAATAACAAAAGACAGTCCACTCCAAGAGAATCTAACTTGAGGAAGCCATGAAATTTAATTCATTTCTGCAACTTAAATATATAATCAGTGACATATGGTAATACTAAATACAGGGGGAAATGTCGTTGTTTAAGTCAAATTTCTGCATTCAGTCAAAACCCAATAGTTGTAACATCAAACTGTAGTTTCCATTGTTCAGGAAATAAAGCATCATTTTTTCAAAGAAAATAGACATGCAATTGCATGCCTATTACATTGCTTATATGGCTTTATTTTTAGCTTTCTCCATGTTGCTGTTACTAAAGGGCTAACAGAAGAGAAACTGTGGAGGGAGAAAAAACAAGGCAACACCCAGACCGTGGTAGAAGGGACAAAGGAGATGTCTGTGCTATGAATATATGCTCTTTCCCTGCAGTTGTTTCTGAGCGATAAGCTACTATGCCTGGGCTAGAGACCCTGTGCCTTTCCCTTCACTTCTGCAGTCCTGCCAGCACTGAAGCAGTGCTGAGGTGAGGCTGTATTGCTGTAAGGACTGTGGAAATGCTTCTCTCGTAGCTCTTTGTCATCATGCAACACTTTTCTCCTGTCACCTTGCTCCTAACACAGGGGAAGGAACTATTTGCTTGTTCTTTGTCAGTAGGAGGGATGGGGTTTTATGTCAGATATGTGTAAAGCTGCAGGCAGACCGTGTCTTTGTATGGTTAGAGAATCCCAAAGAGATTCTGCAGGTTCTGTACATTCAGCCTTACAAGTGTTGCTTGCAGACCTTTGTCGCTCCACCACCGCCTTAAAGAGGAGCAGCTCAGGAACTTAACTGTTGTTACTGGAATTTATGCAGAAAGAGGATTGCTTTTTCTGGATTTATTTGAGAGCTTTCACTGGACAGCGGAAGCAAAGTATTGTTTTAAGTCTACCCAGCATCAGCCCATCTCCTCCTCCCTCCATTAGTACAGCTCAGTGGCGTACTTCTGGCCTTTCCCCCTCATTCTGCGGTGCTCAGTTCTGATCCTCCTCATCTCCTGGGTTCATCCTGGGCATCCACTGCTTCTACATCGCTGGCATTTCACTTTGTTTCTCCTTCATCTACTTGCCTGTTCTCAGGCATGACCCATAGTTCTCAGTGGTTCCTCCTCTTGCTCTCTAGCCCTGAGTTTCATAGTTTGCTTCTGGTTTTTCTATGCAAACCGACAGTTTGCAGCTTTGACATAGCTGATTTCTCCTGTCTCTGTCTATAGCAGGGCCATGCTCAGTTGTTCTGATAGAGCTGGTGACAGAGGAGCCATAATTAAATAGATACAGAGGGCAGAGGTTTACAATTTTATCATTACCTGAAAGATTCTGATTTTTTTCTGCCTCCCTCACCCCGGCAGCGTCTCTGACTTGAGAGCATTTTGGCTGCTGTTTCTTCCCCTGAGCTCCATCTCCTCGTCGGTCTCTGCACACAGCCCCTTCCTCCTTTTCATAATTGACTCGTTTGCTCCTCCAGCCTTGCACTTCATCCATCTTCCTATTTCCCCTCTCTGATCTACTCCTCATGTCCGCTTCCTTCATTTTTGCTGCTGGAATGTGAAGCATCTCTCCAGAAAAATAGAAGGTCTCTCTGAACTTTTACCATTCCCCCTGTATTCCCTCTTCCTTCACCTCTATCATCTCCTCCCAGATGGTGGGACAAATACTTGCTTGCATTCATTCTCAGGCTTGTAAAATCGGTGTATTCACTTCTCTTTCTTTTTCACATGATGATGTGAAACGAGGATAATTCTACACATTTCTCTCCTCCTCAGTGCTGGGCTCAGTTTGAGGAAAATGTTCTGAGGCTATTGTGGTCTTTGGAGTACTGCAGAGCTCTGGGTCTCACTGTTGTGTTTGTCCTCTGTATCTCTTTGACTATGACAAATTGCTGCCACATTTGCTTCTACTCAAGATACGAAAAACAAAAGCTAAATGAGACCTAGCCATTGATGAATACAGGGAAGTTCATGGATCTAAAGAGCATTCTCTGTCAAAGGGCATTGTTGTACACGGAGGTATTCTCAGTCATTATGTGGGTTTTTTTCTGTTTGCTGAAGAGGCACTGGGCAAAGGGGATTTCTGTCTGCTGGGACAGCAGCTGGTTTGACCAGTCTCTACAGCTGTTCTCACAGCTTTATGGAAATTGTGCATCTCAGTTTTTCAAGAACCAAAAAGCACTTTTTGGGACATGGACACTTTGGGAGCTCACTAGTTCTCTCTGTAGACAAACCTGCAGGACTAGGGTACCCTGGGTTTGTCAAAGTATTTTTGAGACCACACATCAAATTAGACAGATTATGGAAAATAATAAATGCACTTTATTCTAGAAGAGTACATGGTAGCTAACTGCTCTCAGAACTGGGAATTAAGTTACAAAAAGAAACAAACAAAAAAAAATCATTGATCAGCAGCTGCCTAAAATTCAACTTCATCTCCCCTGTTTCTCATGTGTCTTCCCATGGCTGCCATTTAGAGAGAGCCCACACTTGCAGCCTTTATGGGACTCGTGCCTTCTTTTTGTCCCTGTCCCATACTTTTATTGGTGTCTTAATTAGGCAGCTAGTGAGTACAGATTGTCTCTCAAAGGAAAGCCTGGCACTACGGTGCTCTATTTTCCTATGGCTAGATTTGGAGATACCAGTTTGTGTTCCTTTCATGTTGGCAAAAAATGCAAAGACAGCATTGCCAACTGTGCTTTTCCTGACCAGGCAGTTGGTTTTGATCGATGCCTTGCTTTTTGCACGTATGGAGGGAGGAAGCTCTCTCAGTAGGCTTGCTTTCCTCCCGCTGTCGCTGAGCTCCCTAGCCAGCCAGTCCTCCTAGCCCAGACAGATGTATTTGCCTGTACAGAACTTCCCAGGTCACCTACATTAAAGAGCAATGCATGGATACTATATTAAATCAAGCAGTTTTCCTCTGCCTGCTTGTTCAGGTTAGACATGATAAATAAACGTGCTTGCAAATGGTTTCAGCAGTGGAGTTCAGACTGTGCAACACCCACCTTGAGGCACTGGCAGTTTTAGGAGGTTGCATTCCAGACGTTAAGGCTTTTGTGGTGAAAATGATGGACACTGCAATGCAGAAAGAGCAAAAACCTCAATAAAGAGAATCTGCCATGCAATTGTGTGCTCTGATGACCACAGCTTTACCACATTCACTGGTCTTGCTCTTCTTCTCAGAAATTGTCATGCCATGGTACAGGGCAGAAACTTAAGAGTCTGAAAAGAAAATATATTTTGGTAAAGTATCTATGAATAGCGCTCTTGATTTTCACTTGCTGAATTTTCTCCTTGCTGGCTTCTTTTAGAGCATCCATAACTCAGGTTTACTTGACAGCACTACAGAAACAGACATGGTTGATATCTTGGGAATCAAAGACATGATGATTTTTTTTTTAAAAAAAGGCTGTCTAGCCTGTTTTATCCTTCCCAGCCTAATGGAGGTTTGTTTGGTACAGCACATCCTCTGATGATAATAACTTTCATCATTTATGAGCAGAAGTTTATTTTCTAGAGAACTAAAAATGTTCCTCCTAAGGAAGTTTTCACCATTTTCTTCTGGGCCGATTTATGCAGCCTGAGATCTCAGTTTAAATGTCCCTTGTGCTTTTTCTTTTCCTTTTTTTCTTTCTTTCTTTTTTTTTTTTTTTGGTATCAGCCCTGCCATCCAAAGAGGTTTCCTCTGCTGAAGCCCTTCAACAACTGCTCAGACCATTTACAACAAGTACTTTCACGAGCAGTAGCTCTACAAAAGTGAGAAAAATCGAAGTAACTACTTGTAATAACGAAGTTAAATGCAGGTTTAAGTGTTTGTGAACTGCGACTGACAGAAAGGGTGCTAGACATTTTGCAAATATACACAAGAAGACAGGCCCCTGCTCTAATCGGCTTATAAATTAAAAGGAAAGTACATTGGCAAGAGCAGAAGAGATGATATGACATGCTTTAAATAGTTTATAGGGAGCTGGAGGATTGTTGTTTATTTGGTGATGTTGGGAAAATATTTAATGTGCTTTGGTTAAACTCTTTATAGAAATGCTTCTCCTCCCCCAGTTTTCTTTCCCAATGACTGTTTTGGAGATTAAAACCAGCAAGTTTAGAGTAGATGGAAAATGGAGAAACGTATTTCCAAATCGACAAAACCGCGAGTAAATCTTTATAGATACTTTTTATGTGAGTCAGGCTTTCTAAAGTAATTATCGTAATAGAAGAAAGGACCAGCGCTTCACCGCCCCTGCGGACGGCGAGCCAGGGTCGCAGCTGCTGTAAATTGAGATACCTCCTATGTGGTATGCATTGCTGTAAAGGAGGTGCGCCGTGGCCCCCCCTCGCAAGTTCCCGGGCCGCCCCCGAGCTGCGCCGGGCGGCAGCGGCGGCTCCCCGGGCGGCAGCGCTCGGGGCCCGGAGCTCCCCGCGCTTCCGCTGCTACCCCAGCGCTCGCAGATAACCAAAGCTTTTTAGCGTTTAAAGGGCTTCTATAGCAACCCTACAATGTATTAAAAAACAAAACAAAACAAAAAAACAAAACCAGTTTATTTTTAGATTCGACTTGCCATTGCTGCAGCCAGATGCAAAGTGGGGTGCAATTGCTTTTCCAAGGACACCGGATCGGGGGACAGGCTCCAGGTGTTGGTCTGGAAAACTGAGACAGGTAAATGAATATTTCCTTTAGCACTGTCTTCCCGGAGTCTGGAAGCTGACCCTGGCAGCTGGGAGACTTTTTGCTCCTTTCTCCGCCGTTTTGTGTTGTTGGTGATATCTCCGCAGATAAGTGACTTCGCTGCATCCGGAGTTTGCATTCAAAGCAGAGACCAATTGTGAAGAACGTTTCAGAATAAACACATTTCTCCTCCAAAGTAGTTTGTTTGCAAGGAAAAAAAATATAAAGGAGGTTAAACGGGATAATCTATTTTCTTTCTTGTCTTTTACTACATAACGCGCTAGAGTTTCGTTTTAAAATAAAGCCATCCTTAGCAGGAGGCGCGATGCAAAATTTCGGCCTGCAACCACAACACTGATTTGAGCAACAAATGCCCCTGAAGCCTTGCTGATATCTTCTGATAATACCGGAGAAAAAATATTATAAAATAACGAGATGATTTAGAAACTCGCGTCCCTCTTTCGGAGGTGACCCAAAAACTGAGCAGTTTCTGAAGCGGAGGCTTCAGGTCCTGGGTCAGTTTTAGGCGCTATTGCAAGCTGCGGCTGCAGTGTTTGCAGCCGAACACAAATTTTCAGGCTTAAATTGCCTTCTTCCTGTCCCGGGATGCCAGGGCTTTGCACAGCTGAAACTGCACAGCCCTTTCCCCCGGATCCTCTTACTTCTTCTAGCGCTCAAAGCCCTGCTGCTCCGGGCACCCCTTTGCTGCTTTTTGTCAGTCTGTGCTGCGCTCGGCAGCCTCTCCCGAGGCGCGTTTTGAGCCCCGCTCCCCTCTCCGCCTTAGCGGGATGATTTCACGACAAATCCTGGTTTGTGCATTCCCCGCTCACCCCTAGCAGAGCCAGAGGTATGTTTCATTCTTCGCCCCCGTTACGATTCATTGCACAGTGACTCCGTGCCCCCGCAACCCCTGCCTGGGTGACCCGGAGCTGGCAGCGGGGCAGGGCTGGCTGCCCCCCGGGGCGATGGGCTCCAAGCGTTTCGAGGGGCAGAGAGACGAGGGGAGAGGAGATTTCCACAGAAGACGGCGCGGCCCGCGGACTTGCCCGGGCCCCAGGCCCGAGTGCCTTCGCTTTGTGCGAGGCTCCGCCGAGCGCACCGAGCTCCGGGACTTGCCGTCGTAAGAGACACCGGCTCCGCTCCCTCCGTCCCCGGGCCCTGGCTGGGGCGGACGAGGAGCGCAGGTGGCTCCGCACGGGCACCGGGAGGAGCGGGAGGGGGTTCCCAGGCGCGGGGAGCCTTGCCGGGGCAGCGGGCTGCCCGTGCGCTGGAAGCGCCCCTAGCCCGGGCTGCCCGGGGAGGCCGCCATGCAGCGCTCGCCGCTCGTATCCGACCCCGGCCGGGCTGTCCGAGGGCGGCAGGCGGGTCCCCGCCGTCCGTCCGGCTCTTCCGTGCGGCTCCTTGCAGCTTGGCTCCGGGACCGATTTGTGCCTCTATGCCGGAGCCCCGCTGCTCCCCGCAGCCCCGGCACCTCCCGACCCCGGCGCGGGGGGTGTCCGCAGGTGGGTGCCGGCTCCCCCGCTGTGCCGGGCCCCTCACCAGCAGATGGTGCTGCGGGCGCCCCATCCCCGGGGCTGCGGGGCCCCGGCGGACCGCACCGGGCCCGGCTCAGCCGGGCCGCTGTCAGCCCTCCGTCGCCGGGCCGGGCAGCGGCACTGGGGCCCTGCGTGCTGCCTGGCCTGGGCGAAGCGGGAATCGGGGCGGGCCACGGCGGTGGGCCCAGGTAGGACGCGTTACATGGCCCGGGGCTCGCCGGCTGATGGTGTGCGGGAGTCCGGGGCTTGCCCGGGAACCGGCTGCTGGCGGGAGAGGATGCCCGGTTCGGATGGACACTCCCTGAGGTGAGCCGTGGCTCCCGGGATGCTCGGCAGCCCCCACCGACCCCGGATCGGGTGCCACAAGCCTGCGCCCAGCGCCGAGAACCGCTGTCGCTTGCATTTGTGCAGCGCGCCGAGCCCGGGCCGTCCCGCCCCGGGCCATCCCGCAGGCAGCGGCCGCGGGCTGGCTCTGGCACGGGGGACATCGTCGGTCCCATCGAACCGTGCTGTCCATTGCACCCCCGATGCGGGCGTTTCCGCACCGGGCGCTTTTGCTGCCGCCCCTCTCCTTTTCCCACTGCGGGTCGGACACCGCTGGGCCCCGAGGCCGGCGGGAGAGGCCGGCCGATGGCCCGATTCCCCGTGCCCGGTTCTCCGCGGTGCCCGAGTGGCCTTCGTGCGCCGGCCTGGCCGAGCCGATGGCTCCGGGCGAGCCGAGGGTGCCATGCCGTGGCTGCGGGCTGCCGGCGACCCCCAGCCCGCTGTGCCCGTCGAGTCCCGCGGAGGCCTCAGCCCTCAGGCCCGGGGGCCTCCGTCCAGTACCGCGGGTCCCGGCACGGCTCTCCCCGCGGGTAGGGCTTTTTTTGGGGTGATTAGCTCCCCTTTCCCCCCGGCCCAGGCTGCCCCCGCTGCCTTACCGCCTCGGCTGTCCCTGCAGCCGGCAACAAGCTAGGGCTGTGCCGGGTGGTCGCCGCGCTCCGGCCCCGGTCCCGAGCTCCCCGGTGTCTCGGTGTCCCGGCTCCGGCCCAGTTTTGCGCGGTGCGGGAGCTCCCGCGGCGGAAAGCGGCCGCCGGTGGGCGGTGGAGCCGGCGCAAAGCGAAAGCTCGGTGCTGGCGGGGCTGCGGCGGCCCGGCGGGCCCCTGAGCCGAGGGGGTTAAACCAGGAGCCTCCCCTTACCTTCAAAAAGTTAAAAATGTCTGGAGCCTGCATCTCTTAAAGGGGCGGTGCTGGCTGCAAGGAGTCTTGGCACCGGCTGCGAGAAAGGCTGGTCAGGGGCGTGAGTTCCCCTCCACCAGCACCAAAACATTGCAAAAAAAGGCAGAGCGCCCCACACTTTAGATAAGGACAATTAGCCACCAGCGAGCCCCTGCAGACAGCGAGTTAATTAGGGGTTTCCTGCTCTCTGGCATGCCCTGTCCCAGCTCCTGCCCCCCCGGGCTCTTAGCCCTTATGGCACCTGGGCTAGCTCTCATGGCCACCTTCTCGCTGTCCTCCCAGGCCGGGGACAGGAGAGCGCTGCCGGTGGAGAAACCTCCAGGTGTGAAGGGAAGAACTCTCATTCTCCTTGATGTCAACACCAAGAGCCCTGTCAGGATAATCAGTGAGAATTTCCTCTCCCTGCAGCTGGACCCCTCCATCATTCATGATGGCTGGCTCGATTTCTTAAGGTAAGGCAGGAGCCCCCCGGCGCCCTCCCCACGCCGCCCGCGGGGCGCCCCGGCGGCCCCGCCGCCCAGCCCCGCGCTGCTGGCGGCGCTTGTTGTGACGGAGGGAGCGAGGCCATGGTTTCCATTAAGATGCACATGTTTGCAATGGAGAAACCATTTCGGAGACTTATCAGTTATGACTGCAAAAATGTCGTGCTCCTCTCGCTCCAACAACCGCTCCTCCGCAAAAAGCACAACACGGGGCCGAGGCAGCACAGGGAAAAAAAACCCAGCAGCAGGAACGGGGCCGCCTGCCGAGCCGAGCCGAGCCTTCCCCAGGTCCCGACGGGCGGAGAGCGGGGTGTCGGCCAGGTCTTCAGAGCCCTCCGCTCCCCGGACTTCCAGCCCTGCGCGGGGGGCAGAGCCGGGCTGCAGCTGCGCTGGGCTCCACCGGCGGTGCGGAGCGGCCGCGGCCTGGAGGCGCTGGGACGGCCAGAAAGCCCTCTCCCTGCTGGGTAAGTCGGGGAGTGAGAGCGGGTCTCCTCTGCACGCCCGCTCCGAGGGTCCCTGCGGCTGCCGCCGCCGGGGAAGGAGCGGGGCGAGGAGGCGGGAAGGCGCGGGCGAAGCGGAGCCGGGCCGGCTCCCACTTTCCTCCCCTCCCTGCTCCGCTCCGCTCCCCTCCCCGGCGGCTCGGCCCGCGGCACGGTCCTGCGTGGCGTGGCCGGGCTGCGCGGGGCGCTGAGCGCTTCTGCCTCCGGGACGCCGCTGCACTTGTCTGGGGGGCGCCGGAAGGCGGGGGGAGAGCCGGGTCCCGCCGGCCTCCGGGCCACCACCGGCGGGCGGGGCGGCTCCCCGCTCCCGGGCCGCGCCGCCCGGCCGCCGCAAAGCCCCGCAGCCGGGCGCCGCTGGTACCCGCGCCGGGCGGAGCAGCAGGGCCGGGGAGGGCAGCGGCGGGTCCCGGAGCCCCGTGGCCGCCGGCCGTTGCCGGTACCGGGGCAGCGAGGGCCCGGCCCGGCCCGCGGCGCCCTCAGCCCGCTCTCTCCTCTCCCCAGCTCCCGGCGGCTGGTGACCCTGGCGCGGGGCCTGGCCCCCGCCTTCCTGCGCTTCGCGGGCAAGAGGACGGACTTTCTGCAGTTCCACAACGTGAAGAACCCGGCCAAGAGCCGCGGCGGGCCCGGCCCCGACTACTACCTCAAGAACTACGAGGATGGTGAGCTCCGGGGCCGGGGCGGGGGGCGGGCGCGGCAACGGGGGGCTGCGGGCGCCGGGCGGTTCCGCTCCGCCTGCCCCGCGCTCCCTGTGCCTAGGCAGTGCTGCCGCCGGGCACCGGGCGGGGAAGCCTCCCCCGTACCCTTTCCTTCCCGAGCGGGGGGAACCAGGGAGCTCGACGGAGCCCGCCTGCCCGTTGCCGGTGGATCCGGCGAATGCCGGCCCCCGGGAACAAAAGGCGGGTAGCGGGGCTTTTCGTGTCCCCCCCCTCCCCGCCCCGCCGCGTCCTCCGGCTCCCTTCGCTCCCAAGCCCCGAGCGGGCAGAGCCGGCCGTAGAGGGGGCTTTGCCCCGGCTGGTGGCGGGGACCGGGCACCGCAGCCCCGGGATGCCTTTGCACGCACCGCCCCGCGGCTCTCGGGGAGCCCTGCCTTTCCCCAAGGACTCCGGCGTCGTTCCGCGTTTCCCCGCCCGCCGCAGCCCCGGGGCTCCCCGCCGCTCCGTCGGGCTTGGTCGCGGCTGGGCCGCTCGGTCGCCGCCCGCCGCCCCGCTTGTCGATGCCCGGCCGAGGCTGCTCCCCCTCCGGACCGCTCTGCCATCGTGGGTCTTTCTGAAAGTCACCGCCTGGCCCACGGCTTTCCGCGGCTCCCCTATTCTACGCGACTCTGCCCTCCTCCCCAGCCGTCCTCAGCTACACAAAAGGCTTTTACCTTTTGCAGCCTTTAATTCACACAAAGAAACTTCGTAGAAAAGTCAGGACCAAGTCTCCGTCCTAAGGCGTTTATTTTAAGAAGCAGAATACCATGTCCGCATGCAAGAATTTATTGATTTTTCTCTCTTGCTTTTTAAAAAAAAAAACAACTTTTCTTTTTCTTACTCAATGACTTACAAAAATTAGTTGAAGATATTTCCATAAGTAATTTTGAAGGCCAATTAATGCCAGACAGATCCCAGTGGGCAGGTCTGTGGAGCAGAGGAAGTTTTGCAGAGATTTAGTCAGCAGCACAGTGCTGAATGGAAAAAGCAGATGCATTTGCCAGTTTTCTGATGGCTTTCGCTCCCGCTGTTCCCCGACGTAGCATCTGATCTCACCGAGATGAATGTTCCTCTATTCCCACACGCAGGCAGGTGGGTAAGTTTGTGTGCTCCGTCTTTCGCTTGGTCTCCTAGCTGGAGCAAGCCCGATGTTATTCCTTGTTTTTCTTCTCCTTATATCAAATCTCAGGCGAAGGGTTTGTTGCAAGCTCTGCCTACTGAGATCCACTTCAGGAGAAAATGCTGACCAAACCTGCCGCAGCCACCTTGAACAGAAGAAATTAAGTCTAGTGCATAAAATTGTAGATGGAACTCATACAAAACATTTGTAGGAATAAATTGTCCTGCTTTCAATATTTCAACAACTTGCAGGAGAGAACTTACACTTATTACATGTCTTCACAACAGCTTTCATGTTAGGGAAGGACTGAAAGCTTTTGGTTTTTTCAGTTTTCCTCGTGGCAATAAAGTTGAAATGTAGCAGCCCTTCAAAATGAAGCTTCTCATAGAAGTTGTAACCACAGGTCTTAACTTTTCATCACTTAAATATGGAACAGAACCATTGTGAATGTGGGTGAGGGAAGGAGGGGACACATGTGGTGTGTATCAAGCATCGGTGTAAATCAGAAAGGTGTGGTAAAAGGGATTTCCTGCCTGGAAGCAAAGCTTTCGTATTTGTTCTTAAAATCTGTGTGCAAACTCCAGGGATATAGAATTGCTAGTAGCTCGCATCTTTTTGTGCTGAGGCTGCACCGAGCACTTCACTAGAGGGATCCAGTTTTCCAAAATGAAATCCTGATGCCACTGCAATTCTCTGCCCCGCTGTACTGGTTTTGAGCAGCCATCTTCTCCTTTCGGAGCACTGGTCTGGTTTTCGTTCTGTCATCTGTGGCTCGCTCAGGACCTGCTTGGGATCAGGGCACGCACAAACGTGCAAGTAGATGACCTCTCTACAAAAACCTTACAGCCTGAACAGACAGCACAGAAAAAAGACGGCAATCAGCACCTGTGCATGGGGGAAGCCAGCAAGCATCCCACTAGGTACCCTTCCCCCTCCCAAAGTTATATGGGGTGACTTGGGTTGTTTTCCATGTCTGTGCGCTTTTGTATGGCCAGCATCTATTTTCTGAAATTTCTTGTCTAAACTTTAGTGGTACAGGAGTGGGGAAGAAGCTGGGGGGCTCGATTAGTTAAAAACGCCAGAAAATTATTAAAAGAGAAATCTGTGAATTTCTAAGCCTTGTGCATCACCTTAGTGATTTTTAGTGACATGACAAGTGATAGCTCAGTTGTTTTCTGCTTCGAGTGTTTGTCTTTTTGCCCACTCGCCTTGTGGGTGCACACAGACTCCAGGCCTGTGACGCCAGTGCCTGGGCTCTCTTTGCAGCCCCCGCGGGTGTTCCCACGTGGCCTGCGCATAGTTGGGGAGGGAAGGGCACATCCTATGTTCCTCTCAGCTGCAGCAACTCAAGAGGGTGCAGGACTGAGAGGTGAAGGGCACGTGTACAAGACTGCTCAGAGAACTGCAGTTCCTAGTGAGTAACTCTGCGAGTGGTGTTCACATCACAGGCAGCTGCACTCCTCTGCGTGCTCACAGGCCACCCTGGTGTGGCCATCTGAGGCATTCAGACAGGCAGCAGCAGCAACAGGACTGCTTTGCAGCATCCTTCATGGACACTTTGTGCTGTGTCTATGCTGGCTGGAGTTTTAATGAATCTCTGTGCAGGGATCTTTGCGCTGTAAATCCCCCTCTGCTACCCTATTGTCCTCCAGACCAGGTATTCCTCACTGCTGCCTTTGATGGTCTTTTGTATCTCTGTAGTGCTCCACCTTCCTGACAATCTGACCTCCTCAGAGATTTCGTCCTACTCTTTCCCCTCCGTTTAAAATTATATTTATTTCCCTTTCAAACTGTTACAGCCATGCATGCCTTCTCCTTCTGAAAATTGCCTTTACCTAGATTTGCCTTTGGGTTCACCAGCCCATCTTTTTCCTCTCCTTTCCTCCACAGAGAGCGTGGGTGCTCTCCAAGAGCCATAGTCGCTGCTTTGGACTTGTATCTAAAATGTACTTCATTTTCCTGAAATAAGGTGTTAGGCTTCAGGGTCATTCTTTTCTTGTACGAATTCTTCCTGGAAGCACAGACCTGGAAGTATTGTGTAATACCGGGTGTGTACGGTGTCTTTCCTTTGTAACTCTGAACAGCCTCACCCCAGTCCAGACCAGTCATGTTTGGGCAGTAAAAGTAACAAAGTGGTGAGTGATCTGTGGTGACAGCCTGTGATGCCCATAAAGAGGGTGCGTGTGGCAACTTGTTTCAGCACTGCATATAAAGCTGGCACAGAAATTTCATCACCCGGTGGCAGATTTGTCCGTACCTGACTGAGCAACTTGTCAAAGCAATTGTCCGTGATGAATGGATTAGGTGAGCCGTAGGGCGTGCAGTCCCTGTTGACTGTCCATAGTCCCCATGGCTATATGTACCCCCTGATCTTTTAGAAGGTCATTTAACTAATCTGTTATATTAACCCCCCCATATACAATGTACACCAGGTGACTGCCATTCTGTGCAGCCCATGCTTTGCATGGTCAGTCCTGGAGTCCACCCTATTTGGATATGGCATTGGCCAGCCTGAGGTCTGTTAGAAACAGAAAACCAGTTTAATGTATGTCGAGCTCTGTGGTACCAGAAGGTGGGGCTGTGCCAGAGACTTCTTGACATTTGACGATCAAGAGGTGTAATGTTTTTAGCCTGAGAGACTTTTCTCTCCCTTAAATGGTGTTTCTCTGTATATGTCCTGCTGAGTTGAGAGTTTGTGCTTTGTTATCTGGAGATGTGTTTCTCTCCTGCCATAGACACAGGACTGGTCCCTGGCCAGGTACCAAGGTGTAAGGTCTCATGCTCAGTCTATATAGTAGACCTGCTTCTCCTTTTGCTATTGGATTGTCTACCAAGCAATCAGTTTGGCCTGTCCTTTCAACTGCCTCACACATTGCCAAGGACCAGTTGGCTCTGAGGAATGGGACAATAAGAAACATTGGTCTCCAGGAAAACAGGCTTGAGCTGCTCCTTTTTGGAGCACATGCACAGGGCTACCTGTTTGCTCAGGCTATAGTTGCTGGTACAAAACCTCTTCTGAAGTTGGGTTTGCTAAAGCCTACTCGTGTGCTGCCCTGAAGCCTGGTGTTGGAGTGTTAGGTGTGGTGTGGAGACCTGGGGTCTTTTCTGTTGGTTCAGCAAGGGGTGCTGCAGGTGCCGTCTCAGTGCCTGAACCTAGAGCCCATTTTGGAAGCTCCCTGCTGGTGCTACAGCATGAGTTTGGTGGGCTAGTGTGGAACCTCCTTGACTGCCTCCCACCTCAAAGGCACACAGACCAGCTTTGGACAACCTGTGATGGCATAAACATTGCTTTGAGTTTCCCCCTGTGCATATGTGCTGTGAAGGAAAACTCAAGGGAAAAAGAGGTTACTCATAACTGGAGTTCTTCAAGATGTATTGGCCCAAGTGCACGGCTTCTCCATCCTGTCCCTCAGGCTTTGTGTAGCCTGTTGGGATTGTGTGTCTGAGAAGATACCAAAGGACATTTACCACGCACAGCCAGCATGGGCCTGTGTAGGTCGTGGGAGGGAGAGGGGAAGGAGAGCACATATGCATGCTGTAGGTAGTGCGTCAGAAAAATTTCTGAGCTGAAGTGCATATGGACAACACATTTCAAAAATACTCTCTTAATTGCTGGTAAGTTACTTCCTTCTATTTTATCTCCTTTTTTGGAGAGGATACTGGGCATCTGGAAAAATGGCCAATTACCACAAAAATATGGAAAAAGACATGTTTCTTATGCCTTCTGTACTAGTCAGGAGATTTTGCTGTATAGTGTGGGAAACTTCACATTATGCTGTGTAATCCTGGCATAGGTTTTCAGTTTGGGATCCATTCCTTCAGACGCCTTCAGGTACCTGGCACTGCATCTGAACCTCGAGATTTGTGCAGCAGTGGGAACATCATTTCACCCTTCCTCAGTCTGTATTGCACAGGCGGCTTCTAAGATGCTGTGCTTTTAGAGTATGTGCGAGGGTCTTGGGTATCGAGTGGAAAGGAAGATAATAAACGCTAACTGACCTGAGGATTCCTTTATATGTGTGTGTGGTTGCACAGGGGCTGGGGCTGACCTCAGCCGGGGCTGCTGCTCCCACTCTTCTGTCCCTTCTGGCATGTTCCTGCCCTCTCCTACACCTGGAGCCTGAGTTTACATGGTGAGTCAGTTCAGGGAACTCAGCTGGCCAAAACCTGATGGTGGAGAGGGGATTGCACTTCAGCTTGTTCAGCCGCCTGAACCAATTAATGGTGTGTGACCAGGGAGGCGTAGAGGACAGTGCTGGGAAAGGAAAGCCTGCCCTGAAAGGTGGGACTGCAGCAGCCTCAGCCTTGGTCAGGTCAAATCCTACAAAACTGTGTCCTGAAGGTGGTGAAGCTCATTGCTTGGTTCTCTGCCACTAAAAGGGTTGGTCCCCATGCCTTCTTTTTGCTCTGCGCTGTGTCCTCCTGCTGCTTCCCTTGCGTTGTCTCTGGCTTGTTTCTGATCCTCTGCTAAGCCAGCAGAAAACTAATTCAGGAAAAAAAAAGGCAACTGTTTTTCTGTGAATTTAGTGAGCAGGATCATGAGGGTCATCATGGGGTATGAGGATACCAGAGCCAGAGCAAGGGAGGGTTCTTGCCATGTGGCTGGGACTGCTCCTTTGGCTCCACCAGCTCATAAAATTTTGCAGCAGATGTTTCTGAGTGAAGAACCATCCTGTTGTCCCAGTAAAAATGAACAAACAAGTTTTCCTTTATTCAAGGAATCACCTTCTGTTTCTGGAGTTCCTTTTTGTCTGCCTAAGCGTCCCTCAACAGTTTAGGCATCTGTCCTTTCAGAGCTGCAGAGGAAACAGTTGTTTTTTCACCCTCCAAGTGTTTAAAAAACCGCTCCTTTGGGAGGGCTGCAGTGCTTCAGACATTGCAAGCACTTGGTCACAAAGACAGGTAGATCCTCTGATGTCCTTCAGTCTTCTGGGATTTGCCAGACCTTGGGCTGCTCTGCGCCTTGGCATGAACTCCGAGGCAGCCTCCTGTCTCTAGTTCCCAGGGACCACGGCTACAAGGACAGAGCTGCAACCTGCTCTGCCTGGCAGGGATTTCTGTGTAAGGAGCTCCAGTGCTTAGTTGTTTCCTCAGAAATGAAAAAAAAAAAAAAAAGGCTGTAGAAATCACCTTACACAAGGTAAGGGAAATACTTCCAAAGATTGCCTGTTTATCTCCACTTTTTCTTTTTAAATTTCTAACTGTTTTGCTAGAATCATGCATGAAAATTGCTTTAATAACTGCAGGAAATGGTGCAATCAAACAATTAGGTCCTGATTTGTTAGCTATTTGCTGGTATATGGGTGAGACAAGAGATTTCTATGGTTATATGTTTGATTGTTTATAATAAACATCCTAAATTCTCTAAAAAACACTACATATTTTTGCTAGTTCCACACTTCTTTCTGTGCTGCATCTTCTTCTTATGAGTTAAAAGTAATTAATGCAAAATTACATGCACAGAGGAAATGCGTGTGACTTTTCATATACAACTATGGGTTTTAAATTAGCAGATGCCATTCAGAGAAAATGTTTTGAATTTATTATGGATTTGTGTCTGAATACATTTAGGGAAGTAAAAAGTGAATCCAATTTTAGGCAATATTAAACAAGAATTGGGGAAACCCATTGAGAGTTCTTATGCTATAAGCAAACTAGGTAACGACATACTAATCAGTGTAAAGAATATATACATGTAGAATAGGGTGATAGACGTTATCGAAGTCACAGCTTTCAGTCATAGAGATCAGGGTTTTTTTTCAGCTTGGAAAAAATGACTGAGGATATGATAAATGCTGTGAACTGAGTGGCACACAAAGAAAACAATTTGGGAATGATTATTTCTTTGTTTTCATGACACAAGAAATAGGGAGCATCCAGTGGAATTATTACATATAAAACAAATAAATATGGTGGTTGTTTTTTTTTTTTTACGTAGTGGAAAATAACTTGTGGAACTCATTGTCAGGGAATTTTTACCAGCTAAAAGAAAGGAATGATACTAATGTGTCAGAAATTTGCCTATTGAAGACAGACATGATGAGGATGGCTTGAAAAATCTTCAGGCTTTCTAAGTAGAAGTTGTGTTCCCAGTTTCACGGTCGCTGGGCATTTTATAATAATTTTAACAGACAAATTTGTTTTTTAAAGCATTTTAAAATGTGTTGATTTAAAAAGTAGGTATTTTACAAGTTTGGCAACCTGCAATTCGCAAGAGCTTTTCCTGGTGACCTGTTAAACATCCCTTTAACTTCTGCACTAACACCATTTTCTAATATTCCAATTTTTTAGTAAGAATATTCAGTTTTTGTTAACACAAAATAGTTTGGTTTTTTCCTTTTAAATTTACTTTCTAAGACTGGAAAGCTGAAGCAAACAGTTCTGTTAAGAGGATGGGCAAACTCAGCTTGTTCTGGTACCACGGCGGTGGTGGCTATAGCTTTTGCCGGAGTGGTGATGGCTGTGGGCAGTGCTCGCTCTCACACAGAAAGATGAGTTACTTCTTCTCTTCACCCTTCTGTCACACATCCCTTTGACTGTAACCATATCCCTCTGCCCTGTCCACATAAACCTGGGTCTGTGCCCTCCTCCTCCCATCTTCCAGCCGATCAGCCGCAATAGCCCATGTCTGCTCCGTAACTCCCGTGACTCCTGGAAGGGAACTGCCTGGGGCGGATGGTGGTGAGAGCCATGGGCACTTGCGCAGAGGCTGCACTGATGCCGTGTAAATTCCCACATGCAGAAGCTTACTCTGTGGGTCAGGGAAACCCTCCGTCTCCGTGTGCTGTGTGCCATCCTGGAGGTTTCACAGCTTGGGAGCTCTCTGGCCTGGTACTGGTATGGTGGGAAATGGTTGGTGCAACCCCTTGGTGCAGGTGACTCTCAGAAAGGGACTGGTAGAACTCAGCCAGTCCTTGGATGCATTGGGATGGGATTGCTGTGCTTGTGTCGCTCCTGAGGTGTTTTCTAACTTATTCTTCAAAATTTGCATTGGTAGATTCGGTCACCTGCGTAGGAGGCATGCGTGTAAGCTCTGGAGATGTACAGATCGCAAGGCGGGACAGAGAAATGTGCAGGCACTCGGAAACACAACGCAGCCTTTGCAAAGCAGCATCCTCCATCCGGGGTTCGCAGCCTGGCGAGGGGAGAGCTCCTCCAGGAGCCCGGCATCCCAGCCGCTCCCGGCGGGTGGGAGGCAGGCGGGGGTGGGGGCCGAGGCAGATGCCCCCCCGCCGCCGCCGGGCTTTCCCCTCCGTGCACCGGTGCCTCCCGCCAGCCGCAGCTCACCTGACCGCCACACGGGTGTGCTCCCGCCATACCGCACGGCGGCTGCCGGACCCGGCACCGCGGCTGCCGGCGCCGCGGGACCCGCGCCGCAGCCGGGCCGCCCCGGAGCGCCGCGCCGCCGGGGGTCCGCCCGGCCGGGCCGCCGCCGCGGGAGGCTGAGCTGGCCAGGGTACTGACCCGGCCCGGCACGGCCCGCCCCGGCCCGGCCCCGGCCCCTCTCGGGGCAGAGCTCGTCGTCTGCCGTCTTTGGAAACCATTTGGCGTCCTCTGGGGCTCCCACATCTGGAGTTCTTCTTTCACACTTCTGGCAAGAGCTGCTTGGTTTCGTGTTTTGCTGGGTAGCTTATTTCTATTTTTTTTAATTGATGTTCAGGAAGGCAGTGTCCTTCTCCTGGAGCTCCTGCTCGGGGGCTGCCCTGCCCTGCACCTCCTGGGGTACCTTCCTCCTTGTGCTCCTTGCGTCTTTCCCTTTTCTGTTTCTTCCTTTAAGATTTGAGGGCTGCGGACTCCTTGCTGGCTGTTTCCCCTGAGATTTCCCCTGAGCCTCCAGCAGCTGTGGCCTGCCACCATTCTTCCCTCGGCGCTGCTGGTTCAGAAGAGTGCTGCAGAGGTGCCCTTGCCTCCTCTCCTGCACCGAGTACAGCCTGGTGGAGTCTGGATGACCAGGCACTGAGTTCTTTGGGGAGCTCCATATCCCAGATGTCTGCCCACTGTTTAAGCTGGAGCTATCATGAACGTGGGGTCCACCTCCATTTTTAGGTCTTGGACAAGTTTCTTGGGTCCTTCATCAATCTGAGAAGCCAGGACCTTGCACACCTTGTCTCTGCTTCCTGAATGTCTGCAGTGGCAGCTCTCTGAGAACCCCATCAAGACGACTGCCAGAGTGTGCCTTGCATACCTTCTCCCAGACCTGAACATCTAAGGAGACACCAGGAATTTGTCTGAATGTGACTTGACTTCCTTGTGCTAATCCCTGTCACAGCAGCTCGTCACCTAAGGACAGGACTCCAAACACTGCTCCTGCCCCTCGTTCCCGGGTCTGGTCCCCTGGGCCTGCCCTTTGTCCCCAGACCCTGTTGACAGTGCACACAGGACCATCCCTTGCCCATCCGTGTGTTTGCTGTGACCTGTAGTCCCCGAAGATGGAGGAAGGGGTGTTGCACAGACCCACTGCCGTGTCCCCTTGCACTCTCCAAGGTGCTGTCCTGGCTCCTGACCGGGAGGGCAGGGACCCTGGTCCCAAGCCAGTGGTTCCTCCACATGGATCCACATTGGCCCTGGTTTGGGTTTTAGGAGCCCTCCATCCCTTTCAGGAAACAAACTTGTTTTGACCCAGCCTGGACTCCCTTGCAGCAGTTTGAAGAGAATTGTAGACAGTGTACTGACCATCTAGTTTCAAACCTGTCTGCCTCTCAGTCTTCTCCTCCTTCAGGGCCTCCTTGATGTGTTTTGTTCCATTTTGTCTTGGGGGTAGGGAGTGGACAACTGTTGCATTCAGTTCTGTAGAAAGGGAAATCCATCACCCAGGAAGGTGAATGACTATTCATGAGCTCCAGATGACACCAGTAGCTGTAGTAATAGCCTTTCTGGCCTGGGAGAGTGATAAGGTTGTGTTTCTCAGTCTTCAGTTCTCCAGATATCTCACACAACAGGGGTTCAGGATTGCATCATTCATTAGTTGGGCAGAGTTTGCATAGGCCCAAATCGTACTCAGTGTCTACCTAAGAGGTTGTGCATCAAAAGCACATGGTTGGGGGGTCTGTGCTCATTATCTGCAGAGGAACATTATTCCTTCCTCTTGCTCTATCTCATCTCTCCGCATTAAAGCCCCTGTGCTGGATGTGGAAATACTGAGCCATATTTTCATGCTAGCTGGATGCTGCCCTATCTCCACTCCTGAGCATGCTAGCTGTGGATGGAGAAGAGAACTCATGTCCCTAACTACAGAACACATTATAATGTCATAATGCTTTTATGACATTACTGTTCTGCGCAGTCTTTTTTAGGCAGGCTTTAGAGAAGCTGTGTCAATCCCAAACTGTGCAGTAAAGAGATAGAGTACAGCCTGGGCAAGACAAACGTAGTGACTCTAGGATGAGGGTCAGAGACAGGAAGATAATGTGGCTTCCAGTCCTCCACCCCACCTTTGAAGGGGGTTCCCTGCCAGCCCAAGACATATCAGAGCTTTGTACCTGAGATTTGACACCTTGAAAGACAGGAGCATGACTATTGGAAACAACTTTGGTGTTCCTTGATGTGCGTAACAGTAATGGAGCTAGAGAGTATACGTGGAGCAAGACGTGACTCTTTTCTGACAATAAGCCCCTTCAGAAACTTCTAGCTAGATGGGAGTTAAACCAAGCAAAGTGCAACCTCGTGATGCAAAGGGTGACCTCATGCAATGTGGTGGAAGAACTCCAACTTCCATCCTTCCTTATCAGTGCTGGCTGCCTAAGGTTTTGTAAGAATTAGGCACAGCATATGGTGTCTGTGGATCTGAGCATGTTACAGAGTTTATTCAACTCAGAAAGGGACCTTGCAAGGGCTAGTTTGCACCACTCCCCTCCTGTTTAGACTGGACACATCTTACTTGATTCTTGTTCTGCCCTGCTACCCCCATCTTTCCCCAGCAGTTGAGTTGCTTTAGGAGAGGGAATATCATATTCTTATTTCACAATATGACTTATAAAATGCTCATATGAAGAGAAAACAATTGTTAAATAACGCTCCTGTCTCCTGAATTGAACGTCAGGAGTTAGAAAGGTACAGAGACCTGTTCAGAGTCATGAGCCATGCTGACCTAACTCTAGCTGTGATACCTGCAGTGAGGATAAACAAGGCAAGAACAAGCCTTTTTCATCACCTCTTTGACAGGCAAGGGTAAATGGAAGCCAGCGGTCACCAGAATGGGATTTAGTTTTTTCTCATTACTTAGAGTCAAACACACCAGTAACAGGGTCATAATATAAATGTTGGGAGACTGTTGCACTTTCCTGCAAGGGAGGGGTCATTATTGTAAGAGATCAGCTGCTAGGCAGGTAAAGGATGGAAGGGGTGGCAGGTTGTGTTAGCATAATAAAATCAATGACCTGAGCTTTCTGTGGGAGAAAAGGAGACTCGAGCAGAGGAGGTTCATCAGATAGGTGGATCCCAGGGGTTTGGACCCTTTTTTTGGGTTGTTTGTGCTGCGTGATGGTTGTGTGGCTGTCATGTTGGCTGGTTCTGATCCAAGCTTCTGGTGAAAATGAAAGCTGAGGTTTGGCCATCTCCCTTTTTTCTTTCCCTTTTGCTGTAGACATTGTTCGCAGCGACATTGCCCTGGATAAGCAGAAAGGCTGTAAGATCGCCCAGCATCCTGACATAATGTTGGAGCTACAGAGGGAAAAGGCAGCTCAGATGCACTTGGTTTTGTTAAAGGAGCAGTTTTCAAACACATACAGCAACCTCACATTAACAGGTAAGGCTGCAAGACCAGCTCTGGAGCTAGGAGCTGGGGCTAGTTCTTGCTAACTCACAGGTGTGTTAAAACCCTCGGGTGCTTCACCTCTGTATGAATCAGCATCTCTCTGGCTGCCTCTGTTTCCTACCAAGATTACTGGGTGCTGGGAGGGAAAGGACCTGCAGGAACTCGTGGTGGACTCATAAGGCCTCCGCAGCTGGCACGCACGCAGACACTCCAGATTTGGTGCCCCTGGACAGAACGTTTTCTGCAGTCTGACCTAAGCAGAATGCCACAGCACGTGAAGTGCTGGAGAAATCTCCCTGCTAACTGTTCACGTCGATGGGGCTGCAGCAATTACTAAATTTGGAGTCCTTTAAGCTGCAGCTGATTTTTTTTTCTTTCCAGAGCATGCACTTTGTGTGAACCCAGTAAATATTAAAGAGCAAATATAAAGGGATAATGGCCCAGACAGAGATGAGAGGATACTCTTTTTCTGGCAACTGTTTGTATTATCCAGGGAACAGAATCTCAAAGGATGGAGGAGACTGCCACATTTTGGATACACATTTAATGGTGCTTGTAAAGGACTGATGTCTTCAGGCAGTGAGTGGGCAGAAGGATGGGATCCCAGCAGCCAGCAGTGTCCTTTCATAGCTGTTCTCCTTATCACTACAGCTGGATGAGCCACAGATGATGGGAAGGAGGAAGAGACTAATAAATCAAACAAGATCCCCTTCTCCTCTTGCCGGGTCCCCTTCCTGTGAAAGGCAGGGAGGCATCCGATTTTTATGGGAGGGAGGGCCCTGTGCTCTGGCTGGGCAGGAGACGGCAAGCCCTGTGGTGGCCCTCCCCTGCTGCTGGGCTGAGAGGCAAGCGGGTCCTGCGCAACCTGCCCCCCTCTGCTGCTGTCCCCAGTTCAATGTCCAGCCCCTGCCTTTAAGCCAGCACAGGTCTGCGTCCTTGCCAGGGACAGCAGTGCAGCAGTGAGCTCTGGCTCTCCTGGGGACAGCAGCTCTGCTGGACCTTTCGGGGACCCCACAGAGGTGGGATGGCGATACCAGGGCTGGCAGAGAGCTCAGCCCCGGGGTGCTATGGGCATCGGGGCCACGAATGTGTCTGAATCGCATCTTCCTGAAAGCCCAGCATTTAAATGGGATCCTCAGAGCCGTTTCTCATTCCCTGTAATGTAATCCACTTGGCTGTTTATTCCCAGTACAACTGCTGGAATCAACATTGTCAGCTTTTCCCCTGACAACTTGCTTACTTTCCACTAAACAAACTTCCCTCGAGAAGAGAAGCTGCTCTCCCCTATCCTCCTTCCCTCGCTGCTTCAAAAGCTCTCCGGCATTGCTCACATTTTTTACAGAACCTGCAGAGCAGAGGTGCTACCTGGTTATCAGCTCAGCTCTTAGCCTTTCCAAGTATGTTTACAGGATAGTTCAGAAGGTTTTAGCTCTAACTTTCCAGAGGGGGAGAGAGCAATTTCACTGGAATATTACCCAAAGAACTATTTTAATGTCCTTTAACTCCCTTTGAATGTGAGCAGAGCAACTTCATAATTGTTATGAAGTTTAATCTTTTATTTCATAGGCATAGTCTGAGAACATGGACTCTAGACAGCTAAGCATAATATTTAACTGGAACTCTACTAACTTGTGTAAATATTTCCCTTCTCCGTGATGGATCTGGTGTTTGGGGTGGGCAGAGGGGGTTGTACATCAGTTGCAGAAGGGCATTCCTTACCTTCAAAATTCAATCAGCCAGAGTTTGCTTGAGGACTTCTTTTTGTTCTGCACAGTGTTTTTGTACAGTGCTGTAGGGAGTCCCCAGATCAGCAGCAAAGTATGTGGGGTGAGGTTCAGGAGCAAGGGTCTAGACCTGGTTTGGGGAGGGGTAGTGAAGGACTGAGTTTACAGGGATGGAGTATCCAGGGGATCCCTGAGAACGGGGTTTCCTCCCTGGAGGTCTGTATCTAGAAGTCACTTGTCCTCATGCAGTGCATGTACTGTGGATGACCCTCAGTACTCAGTGTCCAACCTAGACCGGAGGACTTATCAACCCCACACCTCTGAGAGGGGCTCCTACTAGTGCTAGTTCCTGCAGCACTTTAATTATACCAAAGAAATGTAAATGGAATATCTTGCCCAAAGTCATGTGAGAATAAAAGTACTTTATGATGGGATAGCTACTCTAGGAGAGGTGGGGAATAGGAATACCACCGTGAGGCATCTTTATTCCTGTGCTACTACAGCTACCACTGTAGTGATTTGGATAAAAAGTCCCCTTCTCTTCCTCCTCCTCCCACATGACATAGTTATATGAGCAACTCGAAAGACTATAGATCAGGCCTCCCACGCTGTGTGCAAGTGTGGGCAAGTGATATTGCCATCAAACTTCCATGCAGTATCCTCATGGCTTTAAGAATGAAAGCTCTTAGAGTGCAGGGAGTGTGATTCTGCAGTCCCTGTGGCATCAATATAAATCGGGGGCTTTTTCAAATCTATTCACCAGTTGCACATGGTTCCCAGTGTGCTTCTTATCTCAGTGATCTGGCAGGGTTGTGGTTTTGCACTGGGATTTAAGCTGCTCCCAGCAGCAGGTACCTCCAAGGTAAGAGGGTGTCTTAAAATGAAATGTGTTTTTTTGTGCTAAGACACAACTGAGACTGAGTGAAACCAGGCAGTCTTTCTGGCTCTCATTCCTCCAGGAACACATGTTAGACTCTGGCTTAGGCCACTTTGGTTTCTCTAAGTATGAGCTTTCCTCAGCTCCTGTCTGCAGGCTTTCTCTTGCATCTTGCATTTGCTTTCTTACGTGATCTTTCTAGGCTTACTGAGCCTGCCTCTCTGAGATGAGTGATAGTCTTTGATCTGCGACAGTACTACTTAAATGCTGTATAACATTTTGAGGCTTATTAATCTTTGCTGCCTCCCCCTTGGTGCTCAGAGATAGGTATCTTGTTTCACAGATCAGCGTCTCTGATGCTCTCGGGTGAGCCCATGGTAGAGTAGGGGAAGAGTGCACAGCATTGCGTGCTCTTCTCTGGGAACTGGCTCTCTCAGCTCAGCCCGCGGTGGGACAGGGGAGGAGGAGGAATCTTTCACGAGAAACACTTCTCTGCTCCTTCCCAGTTGAGTTAGGTGGAGCAAGTGGTGATTCTTTTATGGCTTGTATCAGCAGGAGTAGAAGTTGCAATCATCACAGCAGGCTCCCCTCATTTGCAGTCCTCAGGAGAAATGTCCAGGTGACAGTAAGGTTGTAAGTAAGATTTTGGAGCCCTGGAGCTGAGGGGTGAATGCACAGCATTGAGCTGGCACGGGTGAGGTGTGAGGAACTGCCCGGGGCAGTGGAGACACAATGTGCATGCAGGTTTTAGGGAGCGAGATTGTGGAGAGTGGAGCAGCAGCAGGCAGAGCTATGATAGATTAAATCTGAAACCCTCCATCTGTGGTGCCAGTTTGGGCTGGGTTTAGGTACTGCATTTGTTTAAGAGATTGGATATCCACAGGTTTCTGCACTGTTATTAAGTAAAGCCTGTTAAGCCTAATAGAAGAGGGAATCACCCAGGTCAATAGACATACGTGAAAAACTGTCCTCTCCTGTATTAACGTGAAGTGTTAAGCGTAACTGAGCTTCCCAAGTTACAAGGACGAACCATAAATTTGCTTTCAGGAGTTCCTGTCCTGAGGAAACAAAATAGTGCCCCACTTCTCATTCTGAAGAATGGAAAAACGTCTCTTCTTTCTGCTCTACCTTCTGCTTGAAGCTACAATGCAGATTATTTTGCTGCATCAAGAGACTGGTGATGACAGCTCCCCAGCCTGTCCTACCACACCACATCTGCACTGAAAAGCTGGTGAGGAGGCTGCAGGGTGTGTGGTGGGAGCCCCCCATCTTGTCACATCATGCGACACAGCCTCTCAAAGCAGCGGTTAAGGGAGGAGACCCTCCCCATAGGGTACATAATGCTCCCAGTTGATCCTCCGTGATCCCACACTGCTGAGGGTGTTAGCAGAGTCTCTTCCAGAGAGAGACTGGGGGGATTAAAATCAGGTGGGAGCTGCTAGGAACATTGTTGAGAGCTGCTGAAGAGTGCATTTCACCGTCTGTGTCCAACATTGCAATCAGGTGTTTTACATTGGCATCCCATTACCCCTGTTAAGGTCATTAGATAACTTAAACTCTGCCATAACATCAGTTGTGAGCTCTTTGTGAGGCTTTCCTTGCAAAAGGCCACTTCTGGAGATGTTAGAGACCCTCTTCATCTGGGGTAAGTGGTATGGGTGTGTGAGGTGGTGGTGATGGAGGGCACATGCCAGCTTTTCCTAAGTAGGGATGCACAATGGTGGCACAAGTGGGAGCAAAGAAGATCTTGCGGGAGCAGAAGCGTGCGTGTGGCTACTGCAGAGCAATCATGCGTGGGGTGGCACGGAGCAAGGATAAGGGCAGTGTGTCTGTGTGAAGAGCTTGCAAGAGAGAAGCTGCCCTACAAAAATACATTTTTCTTCTCTCCACTGAAGGCAGCGAGGGCTGCAGTCGCACTCGTTCCTTGGCAGGGAATCACATGGGTCAGGTTGAGCACCTGTGACATTTGTGTTTCCTGCACTTGTGAACCTCCCCAGGCGGTTTTGTGGTTCCTGCTGAATGCTGTAGGGTTTGTGAGGTGGTGGTCCTGGAGCAGGACATGTCCACGGGGCCCGTGACCTGTCCTGTGGGGCGCTGGGTCTGGAGGGGGCTGTGGCTCAGAGGCTGCCCTTGTGAGGGCGTCTGTGCAGAGAGCGGGGCACGGGGCTGGCTGTGCTTTTGGTGCCTGTGCTGCCGGGCAGAAAAGCTGCTCTGCTTGTTTTTGCTGGAGTTTTCCTCAGTTACATGGTTTTATCTCCAGTTATAGCTAGCTCCACGGGGGTGGAGGGGGGGGCCACCTTGTGAGATGGGACCGGGAAGGGTTGTTGAAGAGGTAAGGGGAGCTTCCTTGCCTTTTTGGCACCTTGTTTGGGATCAGCAGCCTAAACATCCTGTGGTCTGCACAGCAGTGATAGGTATCATAGCTGTTTTACTGGATGCTGTATTGGGGTGGTCCACACTGTGCTTGCTCTCCAGCTTTCCTTCAAGGAGAGTGCTCTCTGGGGCTTTGCAACAGGCCTGTGAGTGGCTTTCGGATCAGGCTGTCTGCTCTTCTGTCCATCGCAGCCTGTTACATTATACATGTTATCCACAGCCTTATACAAAATAGATCTGAAAAGGACCTCAAGAGGGCATCTTCTAGCCTTTTCCGTGACAAATCAGCTGTACCTGGACTCTGCTTGGGGAAAGGTGCATAAGGAGAGGCAATATCTTCTATGTGACCAGCTGATAGTGTTGGAGAAACAGATAAACTCTGGGGGGCTTGAACCCTTTGTCAGGGCTGAAGAAGGAAAAGCAGCGTTTAAACCTAGATACACAGTGAAAATAATTTCCCTGAGTTTGCCTCCTTGATTATCACAACTGGGGTACTGCTGGATAAGTCATGTCAGCAAGGGGAGGACAATAATGTCATCAGCTCCTATGGGAAAGAGAGCGAGAGAGAATTGCTGTGAAACACTGTGGGGGTTCCTGGGAGGACGGGACCAGAAAAATTGTAATATGTCATTAAAACAATATCTGTACCAAGCCCATAGTTAACGATCAGCAGAGCAGCCAGGTCCATTTTGAGGATGGTTTGCAGGTGTCTTCTGAGATCTTGGGATCAGAACTGAGGGGACGGTGCTGGGAAAAATAAACTGTAAAAAACAATCTCTTGTGACTGAGTATTTTTGTGCCTTTATCAGTTGTTTATATGACCTCATTCTGAAGCAAAGTGGCTGTTTGTTTTTACTACACAGCTTTCTGAGGGCATTTGGTGTGTAGCTGAAATACAGTGTGTTCCTGGGCATGTCTGTGTAAAGCCAGCAGGTTGTTGGGGCTCAGTGGCTGGGCGCCGGTGTTACCCAGGTTGTGGGGACATAATTTTTAACTGATTCAAATGATGTGGCTTTATCCTTGTTCTTAAACCTCCTGTGATGGGAGAGATGTACCCTCCCTCAGAAATTGACTCTAGGGTATAATTATCTGTATCATTATGGAGATACTGTTTTTAAGATCTCTTGCTTCAATATAAGCCCATTATGGCATGTCCTCTCCCCATGGACACGGAGAGCAGCTTACACCACTCCTTTCCTCTTCGCAGAAATCTTTTACATATTTGAGGCTTGTTATCATGTTTCCCCAAAGACTTTTGTTCTCTATGCTGAACAACTGCCTTTCTTTTGCTCTTTCCTCATGGCCATGTTATTTTCAAGTTGAATGACACATGCGTGGTTGATTCTGCCTCTTGAGGTCCCTTTCAGCTCTCTTTAAAATTTTTTGTGGTTCTGTGTTTTGTTGGGGTCCCTTGGGCTCTCCCCACTTGGTCTGGGCTGTTTTTGAAGCGCGTTGCCTTGAAATGAGCCCAGTATTGTGGCCGAGGCCTTTCTTGACTGAGAAGAGCAGCAGGGTTATTTCACGTATCTTGTGCGTGACACTCCTGTCTGTATACCCCTGCATAATCATGGATTTTTTTGGTACAGTATTGCTTGTTCATGCCTACACTTTTGTCTACCATTTCCCAACCAGCTGTGCGTTCCCTGTGTGGAATTTCATCTAGACTCTAATTTCCTAATTTGCTAATTAAAATGTTATATGAAACTGGAGGTAAAGCCTTGCAAAAGTAAAGGTATATAACATCTGTTGCCTCTATTTCGCATACAAGACCCTTTTGCTCTGTCAAAGAGAAGGCAGGTTGGCTTCACGTGGCAGGGCTATTGCTTCCAGCCCTTCCTTACAGATGGATTGTTTGATGATTTTTCAAAATTTTTCCAGGAATTGAAGTTATGTTGACTGGCCTGCAATTTCCTTGAGTTTTCAACCTGTTGAATATAGCCACTACATTTGCCCTTTCCCAGTCTTTTGAAACCTCATTTGTCTTCCAGAAATTCCCAGAGATACTTGCTGACGGACCTCAGCCTGTTTGACAACATCGAACTTCAGTAATCTTCATTCTGCTCATGTGCTACTATGCCTTACACTTCTACTTTGCTGCTTTTAATTGCATTAACTTTGTGGTCTTAGTTGTCCTTTTTCATGGAATCTGACCCAACAAAAGCATTAAATGTTTCAGCTTTGTCTCTGCAACTCTGTGAGTTGTTGGCTATTGTGAAATTGTATCCCAATTTATACCTCTTTGCTTCCTGAGACAGCTGCAAGCCAAACCCCTGGGATCCCCTGCCTCCTCTTACCCTAATTAGTAGTTTTACAACTCATTGTGTGCTGAAGGTGTGTGTGTGTGTGAGAGGTCATGAAGGTGAATCTCTTTTTCAGGTGACACTCTCTAGTCTGTTAAGCAACACTTCGGCTTTCTCATTATCTGATTTGGTTATTGGTTTTGTAACTGTGGGGAACGTGGCTTCTTATGATGTGTTCAGTATTTATTAAATTCTATTTACTGTCCAATTTAACTAGCCTCACAAGAGAAGATATTTTATAAATTGTGTATCTTCAAATTGGCAATTATATGTACATTATAATATGTAATGTCATTACCAGAACCAGCCAGTTCTGGGTGCCGTGTAGAGAATAAAGAAAACACATAAACCTAACAGAAAACAGATTTTGGGGGGAGGGGGGAGGGCTGACACGCACTAACAGCTTTGGAAGGGCTTGTGGTGTGTTCAGTGGCATAAACCAATCTATTAACCTTTTCTCCCTGCTCAGGAGGTGATGAACTCTTTGGTCTGTCTCTTCCCACCGATGTAGTTATCAAATGTCTCCTCGTTACTGCTGGCGATCCCTGCTGCGAGCGGTTTCTGTTGAACACTTGGCTCTTTCACTCTGTCCTTCTCTCCTGGTGCTGTTGCTTTGTGCTCATCTGCATCAGCCTGATGGAGTTTCCATTTCTCCTTCGTGTGCTGCAAGCCATAAAGGAGCCTGTGATTTACCCTTATCACACCTCCACACTAAGATAATTCGCATTTGTTCCCTTATCTTATTGCGTATTTACAAAATACCATCTTTCCTGAACTCCCTTTTCATTCTGCATGAAATCTCACTTGCCAACCCTGAGTTTACTAAAGCCTCTGTCCTTGCACTGCACTGCTTTTACCCTGCTGCTGTTTCCCCTTCTATTCCTAATGAGCACAAACACTTGTTTCTGGCTTCCTCGCCCATGGTGCTTTCCACCTTCGTGTTTTTTCCCAGTTTTTCTCTGCTGATGGGAATCAAACCTCAAGGAGCCTCCTTCCTACTTTTGTTCCTGTCTCTCCTTTCACAATTTTTTTTTTCTCGGTGCATTCCAGGAACTTGATGCAAGGCTGTGTCTGATGTCTTCCTTTCCCAGCAAATGTGTGGGCAGTTAAAGGTCCCTAATTACCAGCGGGTTCTGTGTTTCAGATGCTCCCAATAAGCCTGTGCTTCTGATCTCCCTGATTTTGTAGCCTAAAGCAGACCCCCAGTGTGCCACTGTCTGGGCTTCTTCCACTCTTATGTTACACAGAGGTTTTTATACCTGCCCTTTGTACTACTGAATTTCACCCCCTGCTTTTATGCTGGGCCCCGAGATCATCCAGACCTTCTCGTGTGATGTTTCTCATCCTCTGCTGTGCTGATGATAAATTTTCCTCTTTGTCAGCATTGTGCTTAACTTTGACTTTCAACCCCTGGAGTTTACTTTGCCTCTCACTGTCAGGTTAGAAACCCCCTCTCCCCCCATGCTAAAATAATGCCTGTGAGCAGCAGTTGAATCTTGTGAATTTTCCCCTTTCATAAGCTGAATAGATTTGGCTCCTCAAGCTTCACTTCACCGAAGTCCCTTCATAGTTCCTCCTGTGGCCGTGCAGGACAGGCTTTTCCATCCTGGAGATACGAGCTCTATATTGTTTTCCCGTACGTGTATTCTCTTGCGCTTGGCTGAATTAAAGCACGCTTGGTTGGACAGTGGCCATTTAGCCATACAAATTGGATTGCAGGGTAAACGGGGGCTGTTTTCTTCGTTATTTACTAACCTACGTTTGTGCTATCTGCAAGCTGCCTCTAAGGATCTTATATTTATATTTATCTAAATGATTGGTAGAAACACTGCATCCTGTGGGATGGGAAGTAGGTGATGGATACATTTTTGTCTCATTAGCCACTTCTATCCATCTAGTTATGCCAAATTATTTCTATTAACGCAAGTTCTTAAATCAAGCTGTAACATCAGTTAGACAGGCCTTGATTCTGTAGAACATATGTTAGCTGGTAATTAGTTGAGACATGAATATAATGAATTATTGGTAGATTCTCATATTGGCTTTTAATTACTTTGTCTAGGTCTGCTGTCAGGCTGACGGGCTGTTGCTCCCTAGGTCAGCTAGTCCTGCCTAAGCACCGGCACGGGATTAGGGCTCTCCTACCCCTCTAGAATTACTTGACATTCCAAGATTTATTAAAAATTAGCATCGGCAGGTCAGAGATCTCCTTAGCACACTCAGAGGTGCAAATTATCCAGGGTGGGTGATTTACCAGTGTTTATCTAAAGCAGATGTTATCTAATACATCTCTTGGTCATTAGTAAACTGTGAAGTACACCATCGTCTTATGATGAGTTCATCATCATATCTTTTTCCCAAATACAGAGCGTATATATATTTTTGCAATTACATTGGTAATTTTACTGTGTGCACAAAATAATGGATTTATGTCTCTGTTCACATTTCCCTTCTTCCTCTATATTTAAACTCCCACTATTAACTCGGCAAGGCATGAATTTTTCCATTGTGTTTTTTAAACACTTTATTAATTTTGTACACTTTGTAATTTGCAGTTGGTTGCTGTTTCTTTAGCTTTACAATCATGGCTTATATTGTTTTCTGTTATTGCTGTCTATACCACTGCATAAGGATGGGTTTCCAACCAAAATCCCATTCCATCATGGTGGTGGAATATGCTGATTTTGGCCATCTAAACCACCTAAAAACAAACTAAAAAAAAAAAACCTTTAAATATTCTTTTGGATTCTTTTGTCTAGTATTTTCTTCCCAATAATTTAACTAGATAATTTTTCTTAGCCTGGAGAAGTTGAAGCACCTTGTGTATGTGTTTCTGACTGGGATTAGAGTCCCACTAGCTTTTCTCAAATGCAGGCTTTGAGAAGGTGGCTGCCGATGCAGACAGAGCTGGGAACTCCGTGCCTGGCGAGTTCTCTGTGTTTTTAAAAGATTTCCTATTAAATTGTGACATAGCAACAAATTTTGCTGCAGTCGGAGGAGTATCGCCAGCTTCAGCGCTCCAGCCACCAGCCTTATGTATCTGCTCCCTGTGAAAAATAACAGGAATGGTTATTTATATGCTGCTGGGAAGCTTGCAGCTGGGAATCGGGGATGTGTCTGTGGCGTGCAGGATACATCTCTGACAGACCTGTGCTTTGTGGCTGGGCTAATTCATGGAGAAAACAGAGAGGAGAGGGGAGAGGCGCAGTTGGTAAGCCTGGCTTGGCGGGAAGCGACAGGGATAATCTCTGTGGCCGGACCCTGGCTCCTGCCTGCACCGCGCTGCTCGGTGGGGGTACTGCCTGCTGGTGGGAACACAGTTTGGTCCCAAGGCTTGTTCTCCAATTGCTCTCTCTAACCCCTTTTCCATCTGTCTGTTCATTTATTATTTACCACTTTGTCTTGCTCTTTTCTTCGCTAGGTTCCCGATGCTCCTGGCTTGGGAAGGGGCTGTCTTATGGGGAGCACGAGGGCAGCAGCAAACCCTGCTGTACTGCTGCTCTGCCAGCCCTCCTTGTCCCGGGGACAGGAGTGTGTGGCACGCACAGTTAATTAAATTCTTTAACATTTTTCCAAGTTGAGAAAAGGGTCAAAATCCTGGAAATAAGAGGTCCACAGTCCCACATGTAGTCTACGCTCTGCTTTTTCAGAGGCTCGTACTGGGGATGGATACGCTGGGGTGGGAAAGTAATGTGAGAGGCTGTGGAAATGCACGCTTTGTGCAGCTAAAAGCGGTGTGGGGAAGAGCGAGGTTACAAGGTGTTCAAAAGAAATTCTGGATCTCTTTTTGCTTCATTAAGTTTTATATTGGGTTGCTATGCCAAGAGACACAATCATTGACTTTCTTAAAAAAATGAAAAACTCCATGAATTTAAATACTTTTCCCCTCCCCCCCAGTTGAAAAGGTGGCAAAAGCAAAGGTTTTGTAGGAGAAACTGAAACTGGTTCAAATATAATTCTATTAACTAATTAGGGGAACCCTGGAAATGGGGCTGAGGCTCGCAAGCCTTTTTTCTTCTCTTTGCTGGGGCACTCCAAGAGTCGGATCACCTGGGGAAAGCATGTTTAAGAAATACCAGATGGTCTCTGCGATGCTCCAGCTGTGGACAATCACTCCCAGCCAGGCAATCTGCCTTGCTGTCGAAGCCCTCTAAAACTGTGCTGCCCATTTGTCATGCTTCTCCAATTGCAGCGCTCTGGATAGCTTCTTTTTTCCTTGTCTGGCTCTTCCTTTCCAGTTTTTATCACCCACCCCCTCCATGAGCTAATGTAGTAACATCCCTTCATTGGCTATAAATCCATTGAAGAGCCATATATAAAATATTACTTTGTTAGGGAAGATTGGGAAACATCTGTTTTTTACCCGTAAGAGTCAGTCTTTGCTTGTCTCATATGACGATGTGACTATTTATATATTTGTAAAGTAAAAAGGAGAGAAAGATGCGAATCCTAGAAACAATTTGAGTGGAGCCTGTAAATGGAGGAGACTGATTCAGCTCTGAGATTTGTTTGGAGGCTAATGCTTGGGAAGGGGGGGGCACAGGCCAAGAAATTGCTTAGATGTCTGACAAAATAACAGTTGTACCAACTGCAGAAGGTCTTTCTGGAAACCTTTTGATCTTGTATAACTGTTCCTAGGTGCTCCCTGGCACATACTTGCCCAGAAAAGCTGTGGGTCTAAACCATTATGTATAATCTACTACATAGAACAGGAACCTGGGAACAGTGAAAGTCCTTAGGTCAGTAGGAGGCTATAACCATATGGGTGTACATGCATAGCAGCGAAAGTATGTACCTATGGAGACTTTGCGTTTAGGTGCATATGCCAGGGCATGGTGTCTGAGCCTGCTGGCATGAACTGCCTCTTGCCCAACCTGCTCAGCGGAGCTGCCTGCTTTTGCTCACACATATGGCACTTAACCTATGTCTGCATCCCCTTGCAGGACAAGGGCGTTGGTTTCTGTGAGTGAGCGCATGGGGAGGGCTGGCTCTGGGTACCCCAAGGTAGCGGTGGTGCGAGAGCAGGATGCTGGGGGTGTATCATGCCTGCCATGGAGCATGACGTGAGAGCTTGGGGGGATAAGGTGTCTCTGGGCATGGGAAAGCTGTCCCAAAGAGCCAGCCAGCCAGGCTTGGGACACTTCGTGCTGCTGGCACAAGCCGCGGAGTGAGATGCTCTGTCAGCCATGCTGAGGTTGCAAGGAACAAGTCTGTCTGTGTGGGGAGGATGCTTGGGAGCAAACAAGGGAGGATGCTGCTTGGGGTGAGCTGGGCGGGCAGGGAGGATGCACCTCCAGAAGGCTGCCTTGGTGCTGGGTACCTCACCTGCGAGGCAGCTGCTTTGCCAGTTTCCGAGCCCCTCAGCAGGTGAATGTGGAAGAAGGAAAAGGAGATTTTAGTGCATGCATGCAGGCGGTGGCAGGGTTTGCTAGATGACCCATGACACAGCTGTTCTCTGTGCCTTGTGTGGCTGGCATATAGGAACAAAGTGCCAGAGCTGCTACTGATGGATGCCATTCCATGCAGCCATCTTCCTTTCCTGGCTGAGTTCAGTGCCCTCAGCCTGCCCTGTTGCTGCACAAACATGAAATCCTGTTCTCGGTTCTCTTCTCCTCAGGGCTATGAGTTGCTGTGTTGGTTTGGATCCAGCTCACCCATCCGAGGTGGGGAATGCCCCGAAGGGGACCTCTTCCCTCCCTCTGCCAGCCAGCCTTGCACATCCCATGTAGCTTCCACGATGGACGGCTGCCTGCTCTTCTCAGCCTGGCCAAAACCAAACTCCATGTGTGTCTCCCCTGCTGAGCCCACTCATGCCTTTCTGCAGGGCTGTGGTTGACAGCTGCGTCTTCCCCGCGGCCTCGTAACGCGCTTGTGCTGCTCCCTCTCCCCTTCTCCCACACACTAGCTGCTGTGCTGCCGTCCCCTCCTGCCGCGTGGGAGCTCAGCCTGTTCTGATGGTTATCTGCCCTCGCTGTAGCTTTGTGGCCCTTCTGCTTGGCTTTTGCAGCCTTTCCTTTTTCAAGCTCTCTGTTATGCTCCCTCCCGCGGTCCTATGGCAGCCTCTCTTGCTCAGACCTTGAGCCCTCTTTTCCTCCCTACGCCTGGTCCGCTACCTGGTTGGTGTTGAGCTACGCTCCAGCCCCCACGGGCACGGGTAAAATCTCCCAACACAACACTGACCTCCACCTGGTGCAGCTCCCCTGAAGGCTAGTTACAAGTAAAAGGTTATTTTAAAATGGCAAGTTATTAAATAGACATCGCTGCTCTAACACCTGCTGTATCTTTGTCCTCTCTGTGCCAAAGCCTTCCGTTATCTTGCATGGCGTGTCAGGGGACCGGTGTAAAATCTGCTGCTTGGCTTTGGCAAGCTCCTGCGGCAGCAAGCCCTGTCCAGCTCTGAGCTTGGAAGCGGCATCTAATAGTTTCGCAGGTGAACACACGTTCATGTGTTTTGATGCTGAATATAAATTTGGACTTAACAGGATAGAAAAGTATAGACT
Source organism: Calonectris borealis (assembly GCF_964195595.1). Classification (NCBI taxonomy): domain Eukaryota; kingdom Metazoa; phylum Chordata; class Aves; order Procellariiformes; family Procellariidae; genus Calonectris; species Calonectris borealis. The sequence goes on from NC_134318.1 coordinate 28,100,420, forward strand.
AAATTTCTGAGGTGGAAGTGGATAATGAAAAAGGAATCAGAGATGTTGCAAATAGCTAGGTGGGCATAAGCCACAAGAGCAGAGCAGCAGCTGGGAGGACAGGCACAACCAGGGACCTGTAAGGGTCGATGGGAAGTTCTAATATTGGAAATGGTATTGGTGAGGCAGTGCTGAGCACCACGTCCAGTTCTCTTGTCCATTTTAACAGAGAAAAGATGCTGTATAGTTGAAGAGATTCAGAAAAGAGCAGTAAATGTGACCAAATCCTGGAAATATGGAGACAAGGTTTTAGTAAGAGTCATCTGCTTAGGGAAAATTAAAAAATAACTTGATCATAATGCACAAGTACCAACAAGGGGAAGAAAAAGTTCAGAGCAAATAGCTCAAAATGTTAGCAAAGAAAGGCACAAAGAGAACCTATGATTTAAAGCCTAATGCAGGACAACCTTGGCCTAATAATGTGCGGATTTATAATGCTGAGAATAAATGTTGGAATGTTTCTACCTAGATATGAGGTGGATTAACAGCCACTGTCAGCCTGAAAGCCAGACTGCTGCTGAAACTGTTTCAGACAGAAGTTATGGATTTTGTGTAGTGATTATTGTTAGATTAGGTCCTCTAACCCCTATCAAGCAGGAAGCAAAACTATGTTATATTAATGGTCCTTTCTATCCTTATCCGAATAAATGTGTAACGTGAACGTTGTGCCTCCTAGAGAAGAGGTGATCGCAGCAATTAATTGCTCCCTGAAACCAAACTGAATGAATCCTTTGCTAGTAACTTGGCCAAATGGACCTTTCACTCTGCTGGGAGCAAAGCTGAGCTCGGACTACGGGCTTCTGTCCTGGTTCAGAGAGGAGTTGAACTTGGCCCCTGCCTAGGCCAGAACCTGCCAGGCCTTGGTGTGATGTGCATTGTACTAGAAGAAAGATCAAGTTTAGCTCAGGGTTTTTGGCCAGAGGTAGCTGAATTTAGGCAATTTAGCTGCTTCTCCTTGCCATAACCACCCCTTGGGAGGAGCGGATGTGCTGACCAGGACAGCAGGGCATTCTTCACTCCCTGACACCAAATCCTTCCCCAAAACCAGATCCAGAGACCAACCAGCTGATATGCAAGAGCTTCCCCAGGAGGGACCTATCTTTGATACAGTAGTCTTTAGTCTCCTGCTTTATTTTAAAGCTTGTTCATTCCCCAGAAAAAAGATTTAGCAGATATTTCATTGAATAAATGTAGTAGAGCTACTTCTGAACTTTGGTGTCCAAAAGTTCATTTATGATCTTGCTGTATATAAATTCCCAGATCTAGGGTTTTGACACAGAAATAGTCTTCATTTGATAGAACGTTACAAATTCAAGTTTCAGAAATTAGCCTCTTGAGTCATCTCCGTGGTGTTTGGCACCATGACAAGTCATTAGTCAATCCTGAAATAGTCATCAAGCAGAAGAACAGCTTATTTTATATACTGTTTCTTAGAGAGTTAAATATTTCCACATATTCAGGCTCTGATTGGAGTCTTGGATCCTTTCCAAATGTTCAACCTGTAAAGATATTTGAGAACCCCAGGACTTAGGCTCTTTCCAAAAAATGATAGATTTCACTTGAATTTTCACAAATGGAAAACCACAACTCCCCATAGCTGCAAAGAAGCAGCTGTCATACCAGGTATGGAGTATGAGAAAACACTTTCTAAAAGCTTCAGGGACTTCCCATTATCTGGAAGTTTTTAGTGCTCTTAAAATTTGTGAAGAAAACAGCGTTTTTTTCCGGCACAGCGTTGCCTCAGATAATCGGCTGCACCTGTTTGGAAGCGGCGCTTCACGTTGTTCCCGTATACAGACCCTTGCACGTGTTTCTGTTAATTTTTCCTAGAAACCCAAGTGTCAAGAAATTGTGAGCCCCTGCATTGCAACTCTGTGCAAAATCCCAAATTGGTGTGTTTCTGAGCACTTTGCTGTGGAAAGTCTGTGGTCTTAAGTGACTGAATCGACTTTGGAGTTTAGAAGCTGAAATCCTGGGATGGAGGATACAGGCAAAAAGCTACTGAAGAAATCAATAGCTCCAAATTAACAGCTCCAAATCTAAAGTTCTGCTTTTTGTTGTTGCTGCTGCTCTTAAAAAAAAAAAAAAAAAAAAAAAAAAAAAAAGGCAATTTTCCAATTCAGAAATTGGGATGGATTTTGGTAACTGTAATGAGCTTCTTTCAGGAAGGGTTATTTTTTGGGGAAGTTCAGTGCAGACATGCATGATGAGAATTTGGGAAATGAAGAGTTAAGTCATGATGATGTAAATCATTATTCTGCATTTAAAATAATAGCGCTCAGAAAATTCTGATGTTGGGGCTTCTGCTGTTGTTGGCTGAGAGGTTGCCAAAACATGTGTGTTGTTCTGAATTGGTAAATGATTCCTATTTATAGGACAGGTGTCTTCTGATATCCCAAGTTCAGTCTGTTCTGTAATCCCAGATCCTGTTTCTGATCTACGTTTAATAATGTGTGACAGAAGAAGATAAGAACCTTGCAGACTAGGTTCAGGCTAGGAATGTTTTGAATTTAGCTCTACCCAGCTCTGTCCGCTTGTTACACGGGGTATCTTTTCATAAGGGACTTGCCCTTCTAAAATTCATTTTTTGACTTACCTTTTTTTTCTGAAACACTTTTGGCTCATTTACATGCAGCCCGAAGGCTGCTGGGTGTGCCAGCCTCCTTCCTTTGCACTGACTCAAGAGGAAAAATGTGTTCTTACATATATTATTTTTTACGTAGCTTTTCTAATACAGGAGCTGCAGTGAGGCAGGGCTACAGGGAGGGATGTGGTGGCAGGAGCAGAGTCGAGGTGTATGTGATGGCAGCCATGCAAATAAACCCTCGTGTTTCCACCAACATCTAAATTAAACCGCGCTTTACAGCTATTGGCTTGGGCTACGCAGTATCAGCAAACAAAGGGTCGGATTAGTTGCAATTAATTATGCGGCTGTCAAAATGACTCTTTCCCATTATCTTGCAAGCTGGTGGTGGAAATGAAGACAGACCCAGTTATCGTGATGCTTATGCTTCTGCTCTGGTCATTATACTGCATTTTGAAAATAATTATTTAAAAAAAAGAAGCCCCCCTCACAGCTCGAAATGAATGTGGAGCCAGTGGAGGTGTTTGATAAGGGGGAAGCAAAAATATGACCAAGCTCCCCTTCTAGAGACAAGTGCAGGCTTTGGAGCTGGGGGTTCAAAAGAGGCACGGGCTGTTGGGAGGAGGGAGAGAAATGCAAGTTCACAGGCAGGGAAAGCTCTTGAGATGCCTAATTCAAGGGAAGAGGTGCAGCTGCAATGCTAGGGACAGGGGTGGAGGGAGGAAGGAGTGGAGCTCCCCGCCGTGACTACTGCCCCATCACCCTCTGGTCTGGCCACCACAGAGCCAGGCCCTGCCATGGCGTGTCTGGCCATGGCAAGGGATGGCAAAAGCACCGAGGAGTCCCAGGCGAGCACGCTGCCGTAGGGTGGGTCGGCAGAGCGGTTTGCGAGGAGCAGCTTGCAGTCAGCCAAGCGCTGAGGATACCGTCATGCCAGAAAAGGAACTGGGTCTAGGGGGAGGTGGAGAGGGCCATGAGAACTGGATGGGAGGTTTGGCTCTTTTTCAAGCGGTTTCTGAAGCTGGATTAGTCCTCTTCGCCAGCTGGTGTGAGATGTTAGGTTTGTGTTATTTCTGGCAGCCCCACAGGGACTGGGAGTAACTCCATGCCTCTTGTTTCTCTTTGTGAGGACAGGATAGTCCAGAAGCAGTGAAAGCTTTGTGTTCCTGTCCCCAAGAGATGCAAGTGCTGATTTGCCCTCAGTTAGAAGCTGTGAGGAGAAGCACCCAGGCTGCCGTGCCTGTCTTTCACCTCTGATGCCACCAGCTTCCTCCGCTGGCTGCATCTCCTGGGCTAGCCTGCTCTTCATGTGACCATCTGTCCAGCTTTCCCTGGACGTGTCCTCTTGTCAGTGTCCAGCCAGATTTGGGGGATTCAAGTGTCTACTGGCCTTGCATGCTGCTGTGCGTGCACAGAGACTCTGGACTGCCCTGTGTCTGGGAAGCCCAGATGTGTCCACAGATGCAGGAATCCTGACGGGCTGCCAAACGTCTGGAAATGTAGGATATGCCCACATGTATAGGAGCCTTGAGCTGCTGCTTGTCTGGAAATCGCTGATACTTTTATGTGCAAGAGATTGGACACTCTTGGGGAGTTTTGGATGGGCCAACTGTACATGTGTTATACAATTGCTTTTAGTGCACTTGAAGGAAACACAAGATCTCAAAGGGCAGTTGGTCTGTGTGTGTCCGAGCCTAGTATGTCCCTAAAGGTTTAGGATTAGGTTTGTTGCACATGCATAGACTGCTCTGTACAAGCATGTATACTTTTGAAATCCCTACCAGACTGTCCTAGTCCTTTACATTCCCTTCCTAGATGGCGGGGTGGGGGGGGTATTTTCCATGAGGATCAGCAGGAAGGCCCTCCATGTCGTGGTCTTGCTTTGAGGCAAGACCTTGTATTTGTCCTGTGCCTAAAATTCCTTTTTCTGCCTCAGCTACATGCTTCCTTGCTGGGCTCCTCCATCCCCTTTGTGCACAGATCCCTGCAGGGATCTGTACCTTCCCATTCTTCTTTGCAGCAGAGAAGAGCGGAGGATGCGGGATATGGTGACTCTAATGTATGTCTGACATGCTGCTTGCTTGCATTTGGGACATGGAAGGACTGTAACTTGAGTGTAAGCTGCTGTGTTTGCACCGTGGCTTTTCTGGACCAGGATCCCAGACGCTTGTGACAGGCTGGAGAAGGAAGGGGAGGAAGAATTAATAGCTTTCTCTTCTAGATCCAGGCAAAATGCAAGCAAATTCACCAGACTTTCTCTGTGGCACTTCTTCACTTCCCATTTACAGGGCCATGATATTTGGTCCTCGCTCTGGACGTGGGTGAACCTGCTTTCCTGTAGCTGCTGTCACTGCATGTGACGGGTGGTGGATGCCTCCCATCTTCCCAAAAGCTGGTGGATGACATGCCCCAAGCATGGCCAGTGCAGAAGCTGCCTCATTCCCTGAGCCCCTGTTCTGCAGTGACCAAACTCCCGGGATATTCCCTTTTTCTTCTGGAAAACAGATTTGTTTTGGCATTCGCCCAGGTCCGCACGCTCCCCCTAGTGAATTCCAGGGTTAAAAAAATCATGTAGGCTTTCCAGAAGAGCTGCCTTGCTTGTCGTTTAATGATTCCACCTCTGAACTGGGACCCTGCTGCTTCACTGGCTGCCTTGACAATATCTCATTTGTCTTTTCTTCTTTTATTTAGCTTTTCTTACATTTTTCGCACATTCTGTAGATTCTCCTGCATTCCAAGTGTCTTATATTTTCATGCCTCCTTTTATCTCTCTATTCATCTATCCCAGTATAGACAACAGAAATGCTAAGTCCACATAATCTGTAGAAAGCATGAACTGGGTTGTTAGACATTTTCCAAACATTACACTTCATGGAAATATTTTCCTGTAAGATGTAGAAACGAAACAGCTGTCTCCTGCTCTCTCCTGGGCTGTTCCTGTGCAGACTCTCCTGCTCTCTGAATTTACAGCACCATCCCTTGGACAAGTGACCAATGGCCAGCTTCAAGCAGTTGTATTTATGATGTGCCAAGCACTGGTGAAGATGATGGTGTTTATACGCTAGTCAGATCTATGTGGTGGGATTAACGTACTTCAAGAGACCTGGTGCTGATGTTTCCAGCATCAGGAACATTTCCCCAGCAGAATTATCACTAGGAAACTTGGTGCAAGCCCTGGCTGATGGCTCACTGCAGGCTGCTCGCTTTGTATAACTTTTGGCAGCCTATGAGACAAGCAGGGATGCTCCCCACTTATGTGTCCTCCTTCCTCCTGCTCGCCCCTGTCCTTCTGGCTTTGTGCTTGGCCAAATGATAAAAACCTTCCAGCTCCTGCCAGGAGCTGAGTACTGGGGTAAGGAACAAATTAAATAGGTGCCTCATGTAACCCAACTCACTGAAAGACAGTGGGCACCTGGCTTTCATCCTTCTTTCCCTACCTTGTTGGGTGGCATCACCTCTCAGCTGGCCTGCTGTGGCTGGCCTGAGCATGGGACGGCAGCCCAATGCCCTGTTGGGGTACCTGCTGATGTGGGCATGGTTTGGCACCCCCTCCTAATGTAATTGCTTATTCTGCCTGTGTGTTGTGTAACTTTAGCACATGACTGAAGATGTATTGATTGCTGGAGGGTAATTATTTCTTGATTCTTATGGAAATTTATGGGAAGCTTAATGCATCAGTTGAGTTGTCTGAACTGGAAAGGTAAATCAGGAAAAAAACAAAAAAAACCTCCACGCAGTAAAAATGTTTTGGCTGAAGCAAGCAATTCTTCCCCTTTCACAAGGAGGAGTGAACACCAGGCTATTTGGACAGAAGTGTGAACATCAGTGTTAGTGTGAGCTGGTGGAGAGCGTGCTCCTGAGAAGATGATGGAAGAGGGGAGAAATAGTGAAGTTTGTATGTTACCATCTCCAAACTGAGCAACTGGAAAAAGAGCAGGAGGGACCAGAAATTATTTGAAGATTCGCTTCCCTTCAGTGTTTCACTGGAACTGAGTGAGCAGATATTTGCAGGCTGTATTCCAAGCTGCGGTTATTTCTTCAGAGCATGTTCTGGCAAAGGATTTTTGGCTACAGCCCATCCTCAACCTGAATGACTGGGTGATACTACAGGGAAGAAATCAGCTAACAGCAAATCATGGATCTAAATTTCAGACAGTTGTTGACTGTGCATCTGTTATGCTACCTTTTTATAACTCTCCATATTGTAATCGAGTGCTTTTGGCTTTGACCTGATAGGATAAAGCAGAACTACTCTTACCCTTCGGCGCTGCCCCATGAGAAGCGTGGTGCCTACGTGCACCGGCAGGAAGGGTGCTCCGCTCCGTGGGAGGATTGAATCGCTGCAGAGGTGCCTGGGCAGTCTCTCAGCATGTGCCACCCAAGTGCGCTGTGGGGATCTCATGGTTTGGGAGCTACTCTGGTGCATGTGCGGATGAATCACACGTGCAGCTGGGGAATACCAGAGACTTCAAATGGGAGCGCATCTGGATATGCTCGGAGCACATCCGGAGCGTCAGAGTTGCTGCGTGTTTGCAGCATCTTTGTATTGTGTCTGCCACGAACCGCTTTCTACCATTTCTGTACTCTCTGGGGGAACCTTTATCGTATTTACATCAAGTAACATTTGGGAAACACCTTCCTTTCTTTGCCTCTGTGGTGAGGCTTCACGTGTCCATCAATGTGAGCAGCTGGGTTGTTGCACTGAAGGATGAGCTGTGTGTGTGCTTCAAGGTGGAATAACTGGTTGTGTTGCCCGTGTGTTGTCCAACGCTCAGGTATCCAGTGGTGTCTGAGAAATGTTTGTCAGTGTGTTTTGCTGCGTAGCCTGGAGGGCCTTTCGTATCTTTGCCAAGTGCTGGTCTGTTGTATCATTTTTCCAGGCATGATACAGCAGTTGGCACAGGAGCCCTCCAGGCTTTGCCCTTGTAAAGACTCCAGAGTTATTCCCTGGGATGTGCCTGTACCCTGGAAGGGGGATTTGAGGGTTGCCCATTCTATCAACATGCATGTGGACAATGCAAGGGAAAAAATCAGGTTACGTACTGGTATGAAATTCTCCAAATGTGCTATGCGTATGCACTTTGAGCACCTTCCACCCCTCTTCTCTGCTTTGGAGTCTCTTGACTTCTTAGGGTGGGAAGAAATGAGGGATGTGGGATACTCCCTTTTCAACTATGTCTGGCTATATAGGATGATGGCTATGGCTTCTCGTACACCTGGTGTACAATCTGGAGCAATTTTGGGGATTTATGCTGTCCTGTGTGCACAGATAGACAGTACTTCTCAAGGTGCACTGGGTACACTAACATCCCCTGTTAGATGCCTGGCAAGAGGGCAACTCTTAATCTTTCAGCACTTGCCACTGGCAGTTGTGCTGTTGCCAAGCCTGTGCTGCCCTGGTATGGGGAGGGGAGCACTCTCCCAAGGCCACGGCGGGCAGAAGCAGGAGGAGGCTCGGCTGGGCACCTCGTGGTGTCTGGGGATGAGCAGCAGGCATCTGGCTAAGCTGGTCCTTAAGTCCTAGGTGCCTGTTACAGAAACAAGGTGGGTAGCATTTTCATTTGCATGTTGTCTGATGCAAAGGGATCATGTCTGTAAACCAGCACAGTTTGGTTTTGAATAAATAGAGGAAAAGAAAATAATTTTCTAAGCTTATAAATAGAGTTACGAAAACTGAGAAAAAGCAGCAGAGCTCTGGAAAGTCTCTGGAAGCAAGCGTCCTACACGTTCAGCACAGCTTGGGTGCACGAGTACCAAGGCTGGTTTGATTAGTGATCGTGGCTAGTAATATGTCCTTGCAGGGAGGTGACACCAGGGAAAGGCAGATTTTTATATTGGCATGGGATGTGGGTCACGGATTTGACAGTTCTTGTGTTTCTTGCGTTTGAAGAATACGTTACCGGGTTTGAACAAAACTACTGTCAACTCCTATTTTAAAAGATTTTTAGAACTTCCCTGGTTTTACACTAATTTTGTAAATGAGGAGAAGAAAATTGAAGGAAAAAATATTGTGCAAGTATGTTACTAATTTGAAACAAATATTTCACCGTTAATGTTTCGGAGCATTTAGGAACAATACTTTCAGTATTGTTCTATATAACATAAAAATGCCCTTCCTTCTGTTTCTGTTTCATGATGGGAAAGTTTGTAACTCACCTTATCTCTGCTGGTATCAGAAATATCACATGTGGCACTGCCTTAATGTCTTTTTTTTTTTGCAATTTCCTGGATTGCCTGCAATGTCTTTGTTGAAGCAAAGCATATTTAACCGCTGGAGTGCCTTGTAAAAGAGCTAAATTAATCTTTTCTCCTGAGCTTTGCAAAATAGGTTAAACCAACACACAGTACTCATGGATGTTACAAGCTCAGACATGCACATAAAATGTGAGGCTACTGAATTAAAAAATAACTGCTGTTCACTGTTTCAGCAGCTTATTGTAATTATCTCTTTATTTTCTCTGTGACTTTTGCCAGGCAGAGATTATCAGAAGATTGAAAATGAGTTTAATATTGAAATATCTGTGTTACTGTTTGTGCAAAGCCTGGAGTGTCTTCAACAGCCAAATAATGTGAATGGAGAGCTGAACTTAAGAATATATAACACAAAGTACATGAACTTGTTGGAAACCGGGGCACGAGAGTTGTTCTTGTGCACAGCCAACCCCTGTTTCCACCGCTCTCGGTGAACGTTTGCTTCGTCCCAAGTCTGGTAGGACTAATGGATTTAAAGTCTTCTGAAAATGCTGGCTTCACCAGACACTTCAATACATGAAAATGCTTGTGTTTTAAATCTTGATACTAATACTTTACCTCAAATTTTTCAAGTCCTGTGCCATGCTTGTTTAGGGACTCTCACAAATTAATCCTGTGCCACTGTCACGCTTTGTCCATGGCTGAGGTACTACCCTGTGTGTCTTGGTGCTGCAGCTGCAATGCATCCAAGAGGTGTTGGCCAAAACATTCAAGGAGATATCTATATATAAAATAAAAAAAAAAATCAATATAATTAAAATTTTAATATAATATAATAAAATAAAATGCATGCATTTTGCAGTAGGTGTGTATAGCAGATTTCTTAAAATCAAATGTTAATGCTGAGCAGATCGGGACCCCAGTCCAAGGGTCATGCAGTACAAAAGAAGGAGAAATAATCTGGAGAATGAAGGGACTTCTTGTGTTACGCTCTAACTGTGGCAGCCCTTTCACTTTCTAACACAGTGACAGTCTCCCACTTCCATGTCCTGCAACTTATGGTGAGAGCAGCTGCTAAATTGCTGGGTGAAGACCTTGAAATGTTAGATCACGTGCATCTTGCAACGCTGTGGTTGGTGGATGGAGTGCGACTGTCCTCTGGAGGAATAAGGGCCATCAGGAGCAGAGATCTTGATGAGCTCTTTTGGCTGCTACTGTGCTGAGTCCAGTTCAGGGTATCTTCATCAGACTGTGGCAAATCCTGTTTCTGCCTAAGATGGACACATGGGATATAAACTGGGTGTTCTGGGCACTTGTTGTAACTGGAGTATTGCTGAGAAGGGATGGAGAGCTGTGGCTCTGCCCCCAAACGCAGTGACCCATGCTGGGGGTGGGCTAAGGGTAGGTGCAGTAAGATACCTTCCTCTTCCTCCTGCACCCTCCACAGCTCCTTGGCATGTCTGAGGCTGTTTGAAGCTCAAGAGAGTTTAGATACTTTTTCCCCGTTTGTTCCTGTGTGGCTTTTCTCCTGCATTTCAGAAGGAAGTTGCGAAAGAGAGGAAGTCCATCTGCTCAGTGCCTCTAGCCTGAGCATGGTTGGGGAATTAGAATTGTTACAGAAGTGACTTTATATGTTGTGATATTCAGCCCATATATATAATCTATAGGGGACTCACGTCCTGTAAAGAGTCAGCCAGACCTCTGTGATTCTCCAGGTCAAACCCCCGACTCTCCTGAATCTCAGCACTGTGGTCTGGAGCTGCAGATCTGCCCTCAGAAGTGGCCTGTGATGTACAGTCTGCTGAGAAAAAAAGCCACTTCCCATAAGCCGGGGACTGGATAGAGGGGCTTTGCATTTTGGCTGCAGCTCTCCCACTGCATAAGAGTGGTGTTAGCTGGTCGTGAGGCTGAAAACTGTCCTGGAGGAGCCCAGGAGCAGATATCCGCACAGGCGTACCAGCGTCTGCTTCATAGCTAGCTCCCTGGCCTTGGCCAAACCAGGCAGTGCATCGTCAGTACCTCTGGATGAGTTGCTCCGGTCTCGGGAAGGGGCCTCCAGGCCTGGTGCAAGACAAATGAATCCCTCCTTTTCCTCCTCTCCTCCCAGAACCGCATGTATCCGTGTGATTTATGCGACTCCGGATTTTAGCTCATGTTTACTCTGCAGAGAGCCTGATGGCTTCTCTGTTTGCCTTGGTGCTTGCCTTAGCACATTGTTCTTGCCGCTGACAGTTGTGCTGGCGGTGGTTTTATTTGGAGAGTAGCGGGGGGGTGGCGGCGAGGAAGACAGCGGTGAGGAAGAGGTGTCGTGCTGTGCGGAGCCGGTGCTGCCAGCTGGGCTTCCTGACCCTGGGCAGGCAATTCCCACCCGCGCCGTGCTGCTCGATGGGAAATGCAGAGACAGGGAAGTGTGTTAATGGGTCAGGAACCAAACAGGTTTGAGATGTTTGGAGCATTTCCACAGGGGCTGGAGACCCTGACTTTAACCGCCTACTGACAGGTAAAAATCTGCCTCCCCCATCCCCGGGAGGCATCAGGCTGCTACCACCTGTGAGAAGGAACTGATAACTCAAGTTGAAGCAAAGTGAAAGCTGAGGGAGGTGAAAGCAGCTCTTTGGATGATGTGGGATGCAATCGCTGCTCTGCGAAAGCTTAATTGCCTGTAGGTAATGTGCATGGTTCTGCAAATGGGAAAGAAAGAAAGCACAGGAGTTTGTCAGAGGCTCGTTCCCATCAGTTTGGTTTTATTTTGTGGCTCTTTAAGGGAGGATGGAGCAGGAAAAAGAGCCGGATCTTATGCAAGCCTGTGCAGCACCAAAGCTGGGAGGAATTCTCCAACTCCCAGCGGGTGGAAGAGATTTCTGCACAAGAGAGGGGCTCGTGCGGGCTCTGCTGCCGAAGACACATCTTGAAGTAATATGCAGCTCTTGATGACACCTCCTCAACACTTAGTAAATTTGACCTCTTCTTTCATGTGCCATTATACTGCCTCACATGGCTGCGCAGGCAGCTAACACATTGAATCCCAATTTGACGTTTTCAGGGAAGGAACATGTGCTCTTTCAAATTGACCGGCGATGCTACCACTGGCTGGCTCCACTTCCCATCGCCTGGGAGGCGGGAGGTCAGTTGACAGGAAATCTCATTCTCTGTCATCCAGGAGAATTGCTGTCCTTCACGCAAAGGCGGGTTTGGTTTGGTTTAAAGCCCTTGTGTGTGCTGAGAGGCACAGGTGCTCAGCCCCTCCTAGAAGCACTTAGCCTTAAGTACGACATACTTGTCCTTGGTGGTGTTAAATAGCTTTTATAAACACTGTCTAAAAGTGCTCTGATTATACATGACCTTCCCCCTCTGCTTAGTGTCATCTCATTAATCTATCTATTAGGTGAATAATTCTGTTTTGGGAACAGAGCAAATACAGAAATTGCCCAATGAAACACATTTAATATATTCAAACAACTTTTTCTTAATATAAAAACAATCATTTGCCATTCATTTTTCATGTCATGCTGAGTATTTTCAGGCCGCCATTGGAAACAGGCTGGTAATTCGGTCCTCCTTAATTTTGGCACCTGTAGTTATTTTAGAACTACAGGCTATTTTCTGTGGCTTTACTGCTCTGTAATTCAATACCCTTTTAGGACCTTAATGCTGCCATTAGTGGCAAATTGGCCTCTATTCTGAATAAAACTCTTTATTACATTTGTTTGTTTAATTTTTATTAGAGAAGAGTTGCCCAACAACCACAGGGAATGAATTTCCTAGGAGGTACAGGGGCAGTGCCTTAAATGCCTTTCCTGTAATTGCTGGTGTGAGCAGGAAAGCTGGAATTACTGTAGGGATTTGCAGGGTGCAGACGGTTAGCTCTGGGCTTTAGGTAGCCAGGCTTATGGTGGTGGTAGCATCTTCTCATGAGTCCCTCTCCACATCTCTGAGTAATGAGCTTCGTTACCTAATCTGTGCACAACTAAGGGCTCAAAGTCCTGTACATACTTTTCTCTACTGACATGTTTTTTCATTTTTCCTTTGCAAGCTTTTTTTTTCCCCTGAAAAGATAGTTATTGAAATTTGAATTCCTTCATTTTGTTGATCCTTTTCTTCACTAGGTTAGCTTGTCTGGTTTTGCCTTTCTCTGCTTGCGTTCGTGTTAGTAGTGGGAGGATCAGGGCTGCAAAGGGCAGTGGGGGTCCTGCGTCTGTGCCATTTTCTTGGTCTTGGTGACTCTCATACTCACTGGAGCTGCGGTTTGCTCCCAGGACTCTGTTTTTGTGGACGAGAGCAGAGGGGACCCCTTTAAGCACTGGCCGCCTCAGCTCTCCTGTCGCTGGGGCAGGGGACCCCAGGATGCCTGACCAGGGCTGGTGTTGATGCATGCTGCTGTAGGAGGGAGCTTGCTCCTCCTGCTGTGTTTTGGAAGGAACAACCTGGTCCTCCTCCATCCTTCCTTGCCTGGTGTTGGCCCCCCATCTCCTGGGCCAGCTCTGCACTAGAGCCAGGAGAAGATGCTCAGCCATTCGGTCTCCATCCCCTTGGGAAAGGCATTAGTGCAGGAGGTCGGTAGGAATGGCTCACACCACCGATGCCAAAGGGTGCCGGCCAGCATGGCTGTGTCCAGCTGCTGTAGGCCAGCAGAGTTGGGGCAGTGGTCACCCTAAGCCCCTCTGCCTACGGACAATGGCATGAGCTGGGAGCAAGCAAATCCAGGGGAGTTTTCTTCCCTCTCTGTGCACCATTTGCTCATAGTTTTACAGGTCTCTAACGCACACAAAATTTAAGTCTTGTTCAAGCAGATGTCTGACTATGAGAACGAGCACGCAACGCCCGCCTATGCCAGAGCGCTGCCCAGTGCCTCTAGCACAGCAAAGAGCTCAGACTTGCTAATTTCCAGTATCCCTGGCTGCTTGGGGGGGGGAAGCCCTAAACCCCATACGCAGTGGGGTGCCTGTTATGTAATTACTGCTGCAGCCTTCTGCTCCCAGCAGTTGCTCTCTTTGCTGAAGAGACCGAGGTCTCTGTTGCTCCTTTAAGGTCCTGAGTTAAGGTTCGGCTGCAGACTTTGCAAGTAGTCCTGTACATTTGTGACATTTCATTTCTATTTCTCTTGTTTCTGTAATGAAAGGTAATCCTAGACAACGTATCCAAAACCTTCTCTGTAAAGCTGCAGAAATCAGTCATACAAAAGTTAGAAAATACCCAGGCCCATGCGACCTTAATTCAGTTCCCTTGCATATATGCATTACAAGAGTATGCGATCATGTAATTAAAAACTATTGGCTTGGCAGGACCTTGGCGCACTCCTTGCACAGAATAAGATAGAGGACTGCAAGAAGAGAGGGAATGTTTACTTGTAGTTAAGGCACTGGTGAGGGATGTGGGAGAACTGGATCCTGACCCTGGCGCTGTCACAGGATTCCTGTGTGATGCTGGGCAGAGCCGATCCCCCCACAGCCACAGAGGCTGTTGAACTCCATTATCAGCAGCTCGCCTACTCTAGCTTTCTGAATATTCAACTTTCCAGCCTAAAAAAATCCGTTAGCGCTGGTTATTTGTATAAGATATGAATCTGAATAAACATACGCGCAGACAATTGTAGGGGAAGGATGAAAACCTCTTACCAGAGGTTTTATCCCAGATTATTTCCTTCTGTAGCCACTCCAGAGCCCATGAATGGGGCTGGCTGTTTTCATGTTAGAGCTCTCAAGCTTTAAGGGCTCTCTGTGTCCAATTAAACAGTAGCATATCTCTTGAATATTAACACATTAAAAGCAATATACTTCCAGCAAAGAAATCTGATCCTAATTGGCCCTGGAATATTTTATTTTCCAAACTGAGCTGTGAGCCGTTAAGCTTCCTTTTTTAAGACTAAGCAAACATTACGTTCTTAGGGGAAAGTCAGCCCAAGGAATGGGGAAAAATAGACTCTCAGACCGTATCTGTCAATCTTCCATTTTCCAGTGTTTTGCCCAGAAACGAGCGCAGGAACTAATTGACTTCTATCCCCTTCTGTCTTTTTTTTCCCTTAACATAGTGACTCAAATTAAAACAAAGATAAAATTCCAGGGGAAGCTGGCATTAATCAGGGTTTGGATTAAATTAAATTAAGTGCTTTTTATTGAACTCAGCAGTATTAGTTATTAAAACCAGAAGGCCTTTCCCAACTAGTGTAAAAAAGCAAACAATGACTCATACTGTGGCATAGATTTTATTGGGAAATTAAAATGCTCGTTTTCTCTTATTCTTTCCTTTTTTCTTTTTACTTCTTTTTTTCCCCCCTAACTTCAGACAAACACATGTAAACAACCGCTGGTGAGCTTAGCCTGAAGCACATGCTGTTGCTGCTGGCACTGGGGCTGGCTCTGCCTGCGGTGGTACCCGATGGTGGCAGAGTGAAATTGCTTATGCAGAAATGGTGCTTCCACAGGTCTCCTGTGCCCTTGATGTCAAAATGTGACTTGTAATTGATATAAGGACCAGTCTTGCGTGGTGCTGAGCTGCCACTGGGTAGAGCTCAAGTCTCTGGGTATCATTTAATGGCAAGCAAGACTTAAGGGGGGGGGTTCAAAGGCAGAACAGGGATGCCTGTCCTAGCTTTCTAGTGTCTTCCCAACCTACAATCAGCCATGCTCTCACCCTCTTTCCTTGTATGAGGCTTATTCTTCCGGAGCCTGTCCGGTTCATCCCTGCTGGGCCCATGATCAGGGGTATGTATACCCTATTTATGCCATGCAATGTCAAGTCCTGTAATTAACCCTTGAGAGAGGGATCAGTCTCAGCTTTTCACATCCGTGGGGTGGCGTTTCCTTGGGACCACCTGCTCTGCTCCCAGGAAGGACAGAGGAACGCAGCCGAGCTGATGCTGTGGCATGGCAGTGGACCAGGAGAAGCTGTGCTGGTGTGTGGTTCTGGGGAATGGGGACCATGCTGGAGACTGGCTGGCACTGCCAAAGGTGCCCTTCCAAAAGCATCCGTGAACGTGGGACCTGTTTGTGGCTGGGCAGGAAAATGGCTTAGGAGAAGATTTTATAGAGTATGTGGATAATCCAGTCTCTGCACTAAAACAGCCATCTTCAACAGTCCACAAAGGATGGGTTGTGTCCTGGCAGAATGGAGCACAACAAACATAATCCTTATTCTCTAATAAGGGAGACCTGGGTAATTATAAACTGGACATTTTTACTTTGATTATGAGGAAGATACTAGAGCAAATTATGAACCAATTTTAAAACACTTCTAGGATAACAAGATGACAAGAAACATTGGTCTAACCTAGACCAGTCAAGAACAAATTTGTTTTCTTTTTTGACATCCATTGATCTGGGAAGGCAATAGCAGCTGTGATATATTTTGACTGTGAGGTAGTATTTATCTCAAAAGGAAACCAAGGGCATTTGGTTTGGATGAAATCATTACAAAATAGGTGAAAAAAACATATTCAAAGAATATCTAGAGCTAGTTCTCTGTCAAACTGGGAAGAGAAATCATGTAGGAAGCCTTAAGGGCCAAGTCCAGTATTATTCAATAGTTTCGTTAACTTATTTCATTCCTTCTGTTCAGATTCAATTTAGAGGAGTTTCAAACAAGCACATTTCCGTTGTTGATTCCCTGTGGCATGTAAGTGTTTGTTAATGAAGACAACTGAGAAGAAGGGAGATCAGTGGGTGAGGGTGTGCAGCCCGCCCTGCCATCAGGGCGAGGGCGATGTGAGATGCTGCACTTACTGACCTGGACCAGTCTGGGTTTAACCCCTCCTTCCCCCACCAGCACAGGTATAACCTACAGAAAGGGCTTGGAGATGAAGAACACAGCATAAACTGAAAGCTCTTGACCAGCCAGCTCAAATTGCTTTACAGATAGTATAAAAGCTTGGAATTCAAGGCAGCTGGACTGAAGCACTGGAAAATCTGGCTGTAGTTTGGTTGAAAAAATACATCTTTCCCTTAGGTGTTGGGCAGGTTTACGTTACCAATACAGTGGTACTATGTAAGATGTTACGATGTGGCTGGTGCAGAAGCACACATGGGAGAGCGGGGGGCAGCTAGGAGTTTGGCTTTTGTGGGAAATGCCTGATTTTTTTGTTATCATTTTGGGCTATTCATGGCCAGTTCAAATAGGAATTGCTTTTAGCTAAGCAAGGACTGGACAGAGGAGGCTTGCTATGTCTTGCTGTAGAGGAGCACGCCTGGCGAAAAGCCATCTTTGTGCATCTGCCCGCTCCGAGGTGGTGCGTACTCCTGTGTCCCTAGTGTGCACGTGAAGGAGGAAAATGTTTAAGAATCCGCACAGCATAGGAACGTGGGGCACCTTGCGTCTGGATTTCGTTTGAGGGAATTAAGAGCTGATCCTTAGCTGGAATATGAATCAGATCTGATTGTGTCTGTGTTGACTAAAAGAGGTTGTGTGGTGTGCATGAGCTGGAGCTCAATCTAATGTGGAAAAGTTTGATCCAGAGCTCTGGTTAATTTAATACTTGACTATTCTACCTATTTTAGTTCTGACTCGAAGTTCAGCATTCTTTCTCATAGGCAGTTGTTTGTGTTAGCAAAGGACATGTGCAACCAGAGGAGAAGGACCTTCATGCTCCCAAACTTCTGCGAGTCCAGCAGAAATTTGTTACTGGGCTCTAATATTTTGTCTCCATTGCTAAAGGGACCGGAGGAGCTTTCCCTTCACCCTGCTGCCGCGATGGGGGGGGAATTAATATCCTGCGACATCCCATCAAATCCCCAAATGCATTCATAGCACTGGGTTAGTAATCCATAGTTTTACAAGGTTTTAAACTCCTAATATACTTCAGATATTTTACATGCTTCAGTAAGTCTATTGTGCTATATTAAATATATGTTAAGGAAAACTCCCATGATTAGTTTTAGTACCTTTTGCTATCTAAATAAACACTGACTGAATAAGAATATCTATATCAAAGCAAAAATTCTCAGAATAGTTCAAAGAAATACAATTTAAGTCCCTTAATATCATCTCCTTTAATGGGAAACCTCTCTCATTATAATCATTCCTGGCTTTTAAGGTCAGTAGGCACTAATACAAAAATCTTGTCTGTCTTGCATAATAACATTGAACAAAAATTCTTATTCAGAAATTCCTACTTAGAACTTGCAACTTCTGGTTGAACCAGAGCAGATTTTAATAAAATTTTCTATTCTTGCCGTAAAAAGATAACATGTGATGGAGAATCCTCCACAATGTAGATAAATTGTTCCAATGATTAACTGCCTTCACTGTATGTATGTATAAAAAGGAGGCTTATTTCTAGTACATACATTTGTCTTGCTTCATTCTGTCTCTAAAAATTGCCCTGGCTTTGATAAATTAAAGTGTAACTTATAATTAAAAAAAAAAAAATCTTTTTAACATATTCCGGTGCTTAAGAGGTGATTGACACGCTATCTGTCACTAGAATAAATTGAATAGCTTGAAGTTCTTTGGTATCTCGCTGTGGAGTCGTAATGCCAGCATTTCTAGGAGCAAAGCCATCTTCCATTCATCTGCAAATTTCCCCTTGTTATAGCCAAATTGAAAGCCCTCATTTCCTGCCCCAAGGAGATCTAAATGAATAACGGAAAGTGAGACTTAATTTTTTTTTAAACTAAATATATGAATATTTAATCTGTAGGCTATTTTTTTGGTGGAACCTTGAAATTTTCCAGGGGATTGTGGGTGGGAATTAGGCTCGTGAATAGAAAATGTCAATCTCCAAGTGTTGGGCTTCCCCAGAGCCCCCTTAGGTGCTGCATTCCCGTGGGCATCGGGGGCCCACGGCGGCTGTGCACGAGGCTCCATGTGCCCTGGGAGGCTGGGTTCATTTTTTTAAGTTTAAGAAATGGATTAGGACTTGCCTCTGAGTAGCAGCCTGACTACTCCGGAAGGTTCAGTGGGGAAAACCTGAGGCTGGAAAATGCGCAGGGGCAAGCAAGTGGTGAGAGGAAGGGGCTTGTGCAGTGCTCAGAGCAGTCTAGATTTAGAAAAAGGTATGTCTAGCTATAAAATTACACCTTTCCATAGCCTTACACGTATTTCCACCTCCAACCTCAAATTTTCCACCACTCCCATGTTTGTGATTTTTCCCATAAAAAAAAATTAACCTTAATGATAAGCCCTGTTACAGACAGCATTGCAGCAGGCTCTCCTGGGAGGCACTCTGTGAAGCCAAGAAAGTGTTGCTCAGGATAAGTACCCTGGTCCCAATTTCATCATCCGTGGTACTGTGGCTAGTCTTCATAGCCATAGGAATGATGATGACAGAATATGCTTGCTACCAAATCACGTTAATTTATGCTGGAAGCAGCCAGGAACTTGAACCAATGCTTTTCCCAGTTACTGGTGGTTCACATTTTATGATGACCAAGGATTTCCAGTATGGTTGCAGGCACAGTCCTTGATGTCTCTAGCACCCACAGTAAAATTATTCTGAACCCCCAAAAGACTGGCCTGTTTCACAGTACCATCGTCCCTCTCTCTGCTGTCATCCTTCAACTGTAAGTCCTTATTACCGGGCCCTTTTCCCAAAGAACAGTCTTAAAGTGACAATCAGGGTGATGGCAAGCCTTTTTTGGGTGCTCACCTTCAGCCTTCCCTCCTTCTGGGGACTACTTCTCCTTCCCTCGGAGGGATCTCCTGCATCTCTTGCCTTTAATGGAGAGCCTGGAGAGGAGTGTTGTGGAATTGCCAGTGCATCACCTACAGCTCGGTGCTCATTGCTGGTGGTGGATTTCTTCCTGCTCATTCATCTCGGAGCCCAGGGAATCCATCCAGCCTTGTGGCACCCACAGTGCCCTTCTGGTAACGAGCTCCTCTGCTTAATTACAAAAGGTGAGGGGGAAGCTGGCACTGGCTGTGTGAGTTGATATTTCTGCCATGTGATTTCCTGGCATTCCCTTTGCGGTGAGGAGCAGTGACCAAAGCTCCCCTGTCCTGCCTGGCTCCGCAAGCCCCTGTCGTTGCACCTCTGTTGCTGGTGCTGTGGCTGGAGACGTTCCTCTGGCTCGTCCCACGTAGAGCAAGGTTCTGCTGTGGGAACCTTCTTAAGCTCCTTCGTACACATGCCAAGAATTAATTTAGCTTTTCTGCTGTAGCCTTATCTTTTTGCCTCAGCCATCTACTGGCTATACAGACTCTCTGGCAGGCTTCCTCCTTTTGATGTATTTGAAAAAAGCTTTTATTAGTTTTTAAGGCTTTAGTAAGTTGTTTCTTAAAATCTTTGACGTGCTTTATTATGCTCTTACATTGAATTTGCCAGAGTTTATGCTTTTTCTGTGGGATTTTTTTTTTTTTAGCCAGGCTGTGTGGAGCATTGCTCAGAGAAAAGCCTGCTCCTTAGCCTGCAATAAGGTGGTTCTTGGGGGTTTGTTTTCCACATAAATGTCCCAACCTGCCCTTCCTTCCCCGTGATCAAGGGGCCGGTGCAGTGCAGGAAAATGTGCTATTAAAAAAAAAAAAACAGCGTCACCATGCTGGGTGCAGAAATGCACCCTGACTGTAGTAACATATCTGCCGCAGCCTTAGCCTGCTTTCTGCACACTGAACACCAACCAGGAGGATGATTTAGTGCGGCACCAGGATGTGGAGGTCGCTCCACAAACAAACCCTCAGTCATTATTTCTGTTGAGCTGGACAGATCAGCTGTGTGTTCCTCTGATGCTGTTGGAGGCACATTAACCCATTAACCTTCTGGGAAACCTCTTCAGAAAAAAGCCATGTAATGGGCAACAGTTACACTGATACCGTGCAACCAGAAGGTTTGGTTGCTGTGGCTCCGGATGCGTTACCCCGCAGCGTCCCGCTGACCCCCGTTGCGGTGCAGGAGCAGACGGGCTCCTGGCTGAGAGCATACAGTGCTGCTGCTGTCACCACCCACATCCATCACCGTCATGGGGCAGCAGCTTCCCAGCGCGGCTGTGGCAGAAGATCAGCGGGATTCCTGCTTGTGAGCACGGTGCAGCTGGCCTTCAGCGGGATCTTTCCCACTCCTGGCCTCCGATCTCCTCCTTGCTCTGATTTATCTCCTCTCAGCCCAGGACTGTCTGCCTGCAGAGTTTAATCCTCCGCTATCTCAGCATAGGGAAGCCCCCCATCACCAGAGTAGTGATGCCTAATTTAGTTCATATCCGTCCCCTCCTGTGTTCCCAGTCTGTAATCTGGGCATCTGGGTGTCTCGCCCCCGACAGAAGCCCACCTCTGAGCTAGCTGTGCTCCTGTGTCCATCGCTCCAAGCACCAGCCTTGTGTAACATACTGGTGTGTGGTTACTTGATATGTAAGTACATACTGCTAATTGCTAATATATAAGTACATCTCCTCTTTCCTTTCAAAGATAATTATTTTGCCATTTCCTCAGCCCTCTCCAAATGAACCACTGCTGGTTTCTGGATTCATGCATGACATTCGATTACCATTTCATAGGCGTATCTTACTTAACTGTAAGTGTTATTAATGGCCATAAAATTACCAGCCCTGAAACAAAGTAAAAATGCAATAAAAGCTTTAGCTTCAGTGAACTCCTGAGAGTGTGAATCCCAAAGAGGGGCTGTGTGTCACGCAGCAATACGTTCCCTTGAGGCAATCATGTCCCCAAACCCAGAACTGGTTACAGCCACTGCTTTAAAATCTCATGTGTGAGTTACCTCATGCATTTGGGCTGCTTGCATTGCCTTTGTAGCAGGAAAATACATGTGCTTTTCTCCTTGTTGGATTTGTTAGTACCCTGAGCAGTAAATAGAAACAAGCTGGTAGTTCTTCCAGATAGGTTTTGCTGTTAGCGATGTTCCCGTAGTCCCTCTGTCCTTGTTCGAGAGCACTGCAAGGCTGAGCTCCTGCTAAGTGAATTATCTAACTTCAAAGCCAGCTGCTTTGCAGCAGCAGACCTGGTGGATGGTGTTTTTATTAGTGTTTGCATCACGTTTAAGCTGCTTTAAAATGGCAGATTGAAGTTGCAGAAATGCGAGGTTTAAGGGGTTTATGCTTTGCAGAAATGCTGACTGGGACCTTGTGGGGCAGATCCATGCTGGTGGCTTTTCATAGCCTCAGAGCAGCACCATGTGCTTTGGCACACCGTGACATCGACACTGCCTCCTGCCCGCCCGCGTGGCCACGAGGCTCGGGGGTGCCTGGGACTGGGCACCCTCCATGGCACGCGTTCCTCAAAGCAGCTTCCCGAGGGACGAGTGCCTCCAACACTATAATTCAGTGCCAGCAGCTTCAATGCCATTTGGTTTTGTGCTGTTTGGATTGTCAGCTCTTGACACAGGAACACAGTTCTCTGGTCGGGCACCGAGGGAGCCTGATTACCACTGATGAAGGAGTCAGAACAGAAAGTTAAATACAGCCCATGTTAAGGCTGGGACTTGAACTCCCATGGGTTTCTGTTCTTGGGAGGGATTCATCTCACTGGATGAACAGGGCGATCGAAGAGACGAGGAGGACAATAACACCAGGTGTTATGGTGTGTCCTCATTTTGGCTTGTTGCAAGTAAAGACAAATAGACTGCATGCACTCTGGGGATTTGGCCGCCACAGTGCATCTCTCGTCACAGCAGATGTGCAGGTTTGGTTGGCTTGCTCAGTATTTGAGTGCCTCAGTGTGATACTAACTAGAGACGGACATGAAATTTTATATGTTCGGAAATAAGTTGGGCAATGCAAAGGAGCATTCCTCCCAGTGGCAGTTCAGGTGTGGCAGTATTGGGGATAATGATGATGGGAAGAGGAAGTTTAGGGCTGGTGGTTCCAGTAACAGCTAGTGGCTGCTTGGGCACTGCTGCAGTTCCGCTGGGTTATAATGCACACACAGGGGGGTATCATACTCTGGGGAGAAAAAAGCAAGGTTTTACTTTAAGTAACTCAATGGGTGACGGGCAGGTGCAAGTCTTTGGAAAGAATTCAGAGGGCAAAAAGATGACAGCTGGTAGAGATGTTCATACCCCAGAAAGCCTGGGAGAAAATGAAGGGATATGGGAGGCTACATGCAAATACAAACCTCAGACTCAAGGAAAAGCAGTGCTTGCCCAGCTGGAGAAAGTGCACATATGGATACCTAGGAGTTAGCTGTGAGCACCACCCAGAAGGAGTCCATCCCTCTCAGGATGCTGGTGCCTCCTGGTGTCTGAAGGAAGTTTTTGTAAAAGCAATGCAGAGAGGGACACCCTATGTGTTTTGGCTGCATTGAGGATATCATTGTAATCTTACTGCTTCCTTTAATTAAAAGCCATGCTAGAAATTAAAATTGCTGCTCTGTCCCTGCTGACAGTCATGATTTTGAAATCACATCTTTGTGTCCCTGGTGCATCCCTGTGCTGCTGAGGAAGAGCTGTGTCAGGGACCCCAGGGGCTGCTCCATCCCTGGCCCTTACTCCATGTAAAAGACGCACATAAAACCAGCTCTGTATCTCTTTCTTTATTGCATAGTGCTTGACCTCTGCTTTGAAATGAGGAAGGCAGACAGCTCTGCTACTCTGTGACTAACTGATTTCACACCTATTTCTTGAGTGGCTTCTTTAGGAGGTCCAAGAGAGCCTGTAAAACCTTTTGTGTTGGCAACGAGCTCCTGGTGACCCCTGAATCTTAGACACTCTCTCTGCTATCATGTTATTTATTAAGCAGCACAGGCTAACCTTTTCCAGAAAAGATGTTTCTCATAACCTGCCAATTCATGTTACTTGCTTAACGATTAAGTCCTTGCAATTAAGTGGCAGATTGGCCCGAGTTAAGTTGGCAAGTGCTGTGAAATAAAAGATGCACAGAAATTATAATAACACAATAGCACTCTGGGGTGTAGCCTGCGCAGGGAGGGGACCCCCAATTTCTGTGCAGCATGGACGGAGCAGAGTGCTTGCAGCCCATCCAGTGTGACTTCTCTTGGGGATGTAGGGCAGGTGTGGTTAGTGGTGGAGAGCCTTGGGGTCAGGTTTATCACTAGGCAGGGCTTAAGTGACACGTTATTTCATTAACCTGCCTGACCCTGTGGATTTACAATGGTAGGGCAAAGGTATGAAATAATAAAATGCATTGTCATTTAAAGATCAGGTTTGCCCTGGAGGTCGCAGTATCTGGGGGGTCTGAGGCTGGCTCATTAGTCACTGCCACTCTCCCAGGATTGAAGTGCAGCATCTTGATTCTCCTGTTCTTCAAACTGCTACTCGTAACAGAAATAGGTGATCTGGTTCTTTTCTGACTTTCCCCCATTTGCCCAGCCCTGGTTCCCTTGGGTGGGCGCTGGAATATTGTAATGTGCGTCATATCATCATGTTGTGCATGACCATGTGGAGACCTGTCCATTTCTGTCTCCTCTTAGCTCTGGTTCCCTCATTAACATTTCTGCTGTACACCATCATGAGGCAGGGGTAATTGGGTGAGTTATAAATCACTGTCAGTTGTGGGAATTGTGAAGTGTGTATTTCAATGCCCAAGAATCCCATCTCATACTTCATGTCTGTGTTCACATGTTGACAGATCATGATAGTCCATTTGTTCCAGCTGCCCCATGTCTGAGGCTCACAAACCCTCACGTCATTGCTTACACCCTGTCCCAGGAAACATTTAACCCTTCACTAAGTGGGCAGCAGTATAAAAGTGGATCTGGTGCACGTGTTTTTCATTTAAGAAAAAAAAAGTCTCATGCTTTTTGCTATTGAGTAAAACTCAAATTACTGAGTTCAGTGAGGGTGGCTCTTGGAGGTACCTGGCTTTGACGATGCGGGAGAGTAACCTAGATGATGTGGTGACCTTCCCTGGCCTTCATATGGACCGAGTTTGTTGTTTGTTTTTTTTTTTTTTCCAAGGATAGTTTTATGTGCATTGATGCATGAATCAGGTGCGTGAACAGGAACGGCGCTTTGGATGTTGCTGTAACTGGAGATCTCGGCACTCTCCAGGACAGTTTGGTGCAATCTCCAAGCTCCCCGACTTTTCCTTGTGGCTGAGAGTTGTTGTTCCCCTTCACCTCTCTCTCCCTGGGCTCCCCATGCACCAGCTGAGGCATGTATCTACCAAACACATGCAATTTGCTATTTCCCCTGGATGTTTGCAGGTGGGAGGAGTGGAGGGTGCTCCACAGGGTGCCGAGAGGTATTGGCTCACCATGTAGAGGGAGTACCCCGCTGCAGGAGCCTTCACGAACTCGGTCAGTTTAGTGTATCAAAAAGAAGACCAGAAGGTTACTTGATTTGTGGGTTCTCAGGAAAAAAATATATACTATACTGCAGAGTCTTTTAATCTAACGGCTAGAGGCAGAACAAGAATCAGGGCTGGAAGCCAAAACCAAAGAATTCCAATTAGAAATGGGACACAAATATTTAGCCGGCTGCATAAACTACCTAAGGAAAAAAGAAAAAAAAAAAGGGGCTTCTCTTCTTCATCTTGTAATGCTTTATATTCAGTCTGGATGCCTTTATAGAAAATACACTTCAGCCAAATTTGAGTTATTTGGCTCAGCACATGGATAAGTGGGTGAAATACTATAACTTGTGATGTACAAGAAGTCAGACAAGGTGATCTGATGGTTCCTCCGGTTTTAGAGCCTCTAAGAAGTTTTAGCATGGCCGGAAGGATGGGGCCAGTTAAGGTGTGAGGCTGCGACTCCATCTGTGCTCTCCTGGGACTAGCAGAGGGTCTGCGTGTGACCCCGCCTCTTGTTCCTGCGATCTCGGGAGAGGGTGCTCTGAAGAGAAGCTACAGATTATGAGTTTGGAAGTCATATTTAAAACTGAATTCCCATGGGATTTTGGGGGTTTTTTTTTTTTTTTTCCAGCCAGCACTTAAGCCATGCGTGATCCAATCCACATATGAGTTTGAAATGTTCCATCATGTTTTCATTATTTGTTTAAAAATGGGAATTGTCAAGATCTCTTTTGCTTTAATTACCTGACGCTACAGGGCTTCAGAGTGCCTTTTTACACTCTCCAGAACGTGCCCTTGGGACGGGACAAGTCTGAGTTCTGCAGCAGATGCTTTCAGAAGAAAGTTGTTGGCATGAGTGGCTGAAAATAGAAGCTTGTTTACAAGGCTGGTTTTGCATTATCAGCTGTAGTGCTCCAATAATTAAGGCTGTGAACTTAATTAGCTCAACACTCCATAATTCTCTTCTGCCTCTCTAGGGGCTTGTCTGCGTACAGCTCTGTACTGCATCAGCTTGTGCCGGGAACATCTTTATCCCGGGGAGGCTGCGTTCACACGAGTGCCACCTTAACGGCCATGAATCCCGTGCTTCGTTTTCGAGTACACAAACCCTCCGTAGGGCTTTCTGGAGAGCCCATCCCTGGATTATTTGGTTGCTTTTATTAAAACCATACAGGCAGAAGTACTGATCTCGACTGAAGCATCAGGAGAACTGAATGATGCCATTGTTACTACTGATTGAAAGGGTGCTTTTACACTGGCTTCAAGCTTGTGTCTGTTCTTAAGTGGAAAATGTTTCTTAATGCTGAATAATGTAGTAACATTTCTGGCCAGCACAGTCTTTTTGACAATGAAACATTGCCACACACTTGAGAACAGACTGGGGCTGCCGCTTTCACCTCTCCCATCTGGGTTAGGAGGCTTCTGAGCAGTACCCGACCCTGGGCAGGGGTCAGGGTCCTCTCCAGCCCCAATCGGGAATGGCCCATTCCCCAGTGACCCCACCGCAGCGTGCCCAAGCACGTCCTGTGGCCAAGATCTCCCCGTCCCTGGGCATCATCTCCCGTGTATTTCCTGATCCTCAGAGCCAACCCACGCACAACTGGGAGATGTTTGCCTTCTCGAGTGCGTGAGCTTCAGCTGTTCCGACTATCCCGTGTGTGCGTCCTTCCTGTTTGGACAGATACTTGATACATACACCTCAGATGGAAAGGGCTGGACATGATTAAAACACACAGTCCAGCCACAGGCATCCTTTTTTCACTGAATGCCCCCCCCCTCCAAGCCAACCTAGTGGGCTGTAAGGATATTTAGCGTTTATTATGCAAAGCGTTCAGTAATTCTTTAACTGTTTTAGATGCAAAGGGACAGATACAAGGTGCTGTGTGCTGGCACGCTGTGCCTGCCTGTAACACGGCTGAGATTTGCTATATTCACGCTGAGGTACTCTCTATTTCTGCAGGAATATCTTGGCATAAAAAAGTAAAACCTTCTTGATTTATTTAGAGTTAAATTAAAGTTGGTATGTAAACTGATTAGCTTTATCAAAACACTTACATTTTTAAAATTCTCTGAACTCCCAGGATAACTGATGTTCCAAGTTATTAACATGTAACATTAACGTTTCCCCTTAATTACAGGGCTGTGATGAAAGCCTCTCTCCCAGTGGGTACGTAGCTCTGGAACCAGTGATGGTTCCTGGCACGTGATTAACAGCTCTGAATCAAGGCAGGACATTTCCCTTGGACATGCCGGCTCTGCCGAGGGCAATGGCATTCCCGCGGTGTATCCGACCTCACCGTTGCTCACGTACAAACACAAAACCATATTTGTTTTACTCTTCTAAAAACAGTGTTTGCATAGCTCAAATGCCTTGAAAGTCAAGGTAAAAGCAAATATTGGTGTGCTGGTTTTCATGAGCCCCGTTGTTAAACGGTTACGTATGACGTGGTTGGCAGAACATCAGCAGCTAAAGCAAACGCACTCATACTCACTTCTTTCTTATCCTTGTTCATACCGTGCGGGCTTTCTGCTGCACGCTGCCTTTCGGCACAAAGCTGGGCTAAGCGTTGTCCCCA
Source organism: Calonectris borealis (assembly GCF_964195595.1). Taxonomy (NCBI): domain Eukaryota; kingdom Metazoa; phylum Chordata; class Aves; order Procellariiformes; family Procellariidae; genus Calonectris; species Calonectris borealis. Next base: position 28,127,938 of record NC_134318.1, read on the forward strand.
TCAGTACGGTGGGGAATGGGAGTATGATTTTATCCTCCACTTTGTCTGTCATTCTGGTTCCCAACTGCTCCGGTGAGTTAATTGGTAGCAGAGGGAGAGGGTAGGGAAGAGCCATATGCAAAAGAGGAGAGGGATATTTTCAGCTGGGACAGAGACAAAGACAGGAGCTGTGAAGAGCAGCGATACAGAGACACAACTTTCTGGCCTCGCAACGGGGAATGTTCCTGATGGGACGGCTCGCCAAGCGGAGCTGAGAGGGCAGGTCCAGCGCTGTTATGCTAGATAGCGTAAAGGCAAAACTTGCTGAACTTATAATGGATAATTTACGATGTAACCCTCGCAGAAACAAAGCCCCTCCATTTTGTGAAACGGAATGTCCTCTAGAAAATATTTGCACTTAGCGAGTACACGCAGATTCAAGGAAATTCTTTCAGGAGGGTTTGAGTCTAATAAAACGGGAATGTGTGACCTGGCCTGCACCATTATTTGCCCGGTTTTATCCTTTTGTTATTATTTCCAAATGTGGAATTCTCATTCTTCTACAATTCTGCAGGTGAAGCTAGGCCAAGAAAAAACAATGGTCTCCTGCAATTACAGGGAGCACCTATTAGGGCTGTAACGAGGCTAGCAACACAGGCCAGCATCCAGAACGGCACGTGTTCCTGGGGGCTGTGGAAATGTCCCCGCCGGCGCCCAGCAGCCCGGTCCCCACGTGGGCGAAGAGGCGCTGGCTGGAGCGGTGGGACCCCCGTGGGGCCGGGGGACGTTCGCTCTCAGCCCTTCCCTGCGAGCAGATGGGTTGCCTCAGCCAAAAGAGCGCAGCGTTTGGCTCCAATGTTCCGGGACGCAACGGTTTACAGATGGTATGGTCCCCTCCTTTTCCAGGACGTAAATCCTCTGGGATGGAGTCTGTGCCATCTCTACGTGCTCGTGTTGGAGTGTCGGTCCCTGTGTGACGCAGAAGACAGAACTGTTGTAAGCACGCTGCCGGCAAGCTCCAGGTCTTTTCTGCTCTAATATTTACAATTTTACCTACCAAAAGAGCTCCTTTTAAAAATCATGAATGTTCCTACTTCTACCTGCCAGATATTAGAACTGGGAGAGCTGGATCCTTCAAGTGTGTCCTTGTTTCTAGTTATAAAACCAAATTTGGACAGCAACGTATAATATTTGCAAAGGGTTTTGCGTTGGCTTTGTGGCACAGACGTGGTGGGTCCCAGTGCCTGGTGTTAACCGGTGGTCGGTGGGGCTGTGGTCTGCGGCAGAGCCACCGCTAGCACGGTGTTGGGACGCTGTGGCTGCGGGACAAGGAGCAATCAGGATGAATGCAATGACTATTTCCCAGAATGTAAACAGCCTCGCAGCTTAATGGCTCTATTTACGTTGACAGAGATCAGGAAACACACTTTGTTATTTTAGTCTGAATAAGCTCATGCAGATGGTAAGCAGAAGCAACGTGTTTGGAGTTTCTGGTGTTCTCTGACAAGCCAGGTTGCACATGAGTGTGTTAACCTTGCCTTTGAAAAGCGCTTGATTTTTATCAGCTTGTTTACCAAACTGTCACAACAAGGCATAAAACCACAGAAGGCTCACATGCTGATATGAGAAATGTGCGTGTTCTTGGTAGCGGAAGAGGAATAAGAGCCTTCTGCTCTTGTTAAATGTGGTAACAAGCCATTTTTTTTTCTACAAACTGTGGAGCGAGTTGTTGAGCGGGGAGCTGGGGCAAGAGGAAGATGTTCCATGGACAAATTGCTTTCCTCTCCCACCACCTCCAGCCTCCGCAGATGCATGGGGTGGGATTCATCAAATTGCTCAAAAAAAGCCATTTGCATCGTATTGTTTACCAGTGCCAGCGAGTCCCCCGTTCCCTCCTGGCCAGAGGCTTCCCTTGCCAGCGGGCCGGCTCCCCGTGAGCCGGTGTTGCGGCTGTGGGAGCCGAACGAGTTAAGCTGTGCTCGCCGTTCCAAGTGGGAGCGAAGAGCCATTGCAAAATGTTTTTCCCCCTGTTGGCTCTGCATGTTGTTTTAAAATTAAATTGGTTCTGGTTAGCAAACAAGAACAGGACGGCAAAATTAAATTTTCTGAGGAATGTTGTGAATCCTGTGTGAAAAATAAACCCCAAAATGTTTTTTCCCTCCTGCACTCTTTGGCTTGCCTTCGTCCTCTCTTTGCCTGCCATCCCTCCCTCTCTGCTCCCTCTGCGGACGTGTCGGTGGGTGGCAAGGCTGGTGTCCTTATGCCGAGGTGCTGTGGTGAGCAGCAGTGGGAGTTAATGGGAGCTGGGACGTCATGGCTTGGCCAATAAATTTATTTCTTTTTCCCTTCTATTTATTGTCCCACATCTTCTTTTCTTGCTCCTTTGTTCTTGCTCTCCTCCCAGCCCACACACTGCCTGAGGGATGTTGTTGCTCCCTCTCCGGCAGGTGAATGCTGTGCAGGTCCAGAGAGTGCCTTGGACGTGTGGAGGACGCAGTATTAATTTCAGAGGCAGAATTGGGCCTGTAAAGTATAATTCAGCCCCACGCAGATAACTACCGCTGGCCATCTGCAATGCTTCTGTCTCGCTGGAGTCTAGCACAGACTCTGCATTGGAGGAGCTACACCCACGTAGGGCTCTGTGATGGACAATACAGATCTCTCCCTGTCTGCTTCCATCTTCCTTATTTATTTATTTATGTGCAGATGGAAAATCTTTGACACAAATTGGCACTCCTTAGATTCTGTTCCTCTGGAAAGCTCCTGCAGTTCTTAAAAGCTTCTCTTCCATTTGGTCAGCCCTGCAGGCATTCGCTGTGCACTTCATAAGTCATTTCTCTAGTCATTGCCTGAGTATTTGTGTCAAGTCTTCTTGGATCTTTATTCATAATTTGGCGCGAGTTTGTTCTGAGGGCTCAGCAGACTCTCGCTGTTTTGTGCGAACTAGGACATCTTGCTCTCAGACCTTGAGATGGGACAGCAGGTTACTCAGAGTTGAGTTTCGTCATACTCACGGTGCATGTGAAGTATGCATTATTTACTGGCTTTTACTATTGCTGTTATTTGGGAAGTAAGACTCCTGATGCCTTGTAATGTTTGGTCCCCTGTGCCACCAATTCCTGGAGGCCAGGAGTGTAGCCTGGGAGGTGTCACAGCATGGTTGCCCCTCTCTCGCTCTTCTCCAGGCATCTCCTCTTGGCTATTGCTGGAGATGGGAGGCTCAAATGGTCCTCCAGCATGATGTGGAGCAACCACATGGGCTCACCTGAGTGGGGAAGATGGACAGGGTCAGACAACAGGTCTAAGAGAAGAATAAATGTCTCTGGGGAGGCAGCATGGGTCTGCTGAAACCTTGCCTGCAGGTGGCACGTGAGCACGGGTGCCTCGTCCCTGTGAGCAGCATTTTCTGGAGCAGGGCTGTGCTTTGGACCCTGTGTCTGGATCAGGGCTGTGGCTGTCGCGGGCAGCCAGGGAGCACTCCTCCCTCACCATCAGACCATTAGAATAAATAAAACAGCTCCACTTACACTGGATGAAATCAAGTCTTCTGGATTGTGGCCTAAACACGGTCAACAGCTCCTTTGGGCCCTTGAGCTGCCAATAGCTTACACCTCCTAGCGAGTCTGTCCTTGGGAAGGAGCCATTAGAGGCTAAGGAAATTTTGCAGATCTCCATCCTTCAAGAAGTGGGAAATCATCACCGATAGGACTTGCAGCACCTCTTGTGTCAAGGAACGGGATATGCAGGAAACATGCTGATTAGAAACCAGCTTTCACTGTAATGTCCCAGCCAATGCCCTCCTGGAGCGTGGTTATCAACAGCATAGCCAAAACTCCTCCAGGCCACCGTGGAGGCTGGGTTTGCCTTCTGCTCGGGCCTTGTGGTGATTAGGTTGCACTTGGGTGTAAAGCCATCAGCAAGCTAATGAGGTTTTCCAGCCCCCCCGATAGTTATGGGCTTGTGTTGCATTTGTTGTTCCAGGGGTGCGTGCGCTGGGGTGCCAGTAAAGTTCACCAGAAAGAAGTCGTGATTAACTAGGGCCTGAAGCATCAGCTTGATAAACCTCTCCTCACCGCTGCCACCTCTTCTAACACAAGTGCTGCTTATGTGACTTCTTGATTGGATGGCCAAAAGTGCTCTAGAAAGATGTAGTCATCTGTTCTACACACGTGTGCACAAAATATTTCACATTCCTCCCTAAATCGCCGTAGATATCTACTTCTTTGTTGCCATCAGTCTTTGTGATCAAAGCTGTTGTGCTGCACAGCAGCGCACCATCACCAGGTCTTGTTGGCGCATGCTGCTGGGGGTCGGGGCTGCTGGGAAGAGGCTGGGGCTGCCAGAGTTTGCTGCCGCTACTGCCTTCATCCTGGGTACCCTACGTCTCTCTCTGGCTTCTCTCCAGGAGGTGTTCCTCGTGTCTGACTTGTCCTCCTGGTGTCCAGCCTCTCACTTTGCTTGTCCCCTTGGTGCTGATATAGCTCAAAAGCACGTGGAAACCCAGGTCGGTGGGTGTAAACCTGGTTTGAGTGTTTATAATTTTATCCTATCATTTCTCTTTAAATGGGAATTCCTTATGCTAAAGTTTCAGACTGAGGGCTTGAGGAGATGACCTGAAATCTGAGTGAGAATCTGTTGAGTCATTTCTGAGTGCTGTGAGCATAAATATATTTCCCAGTTCTGAAAGTCTAACGTTTATCAGCTGTACAATAATGCGCAACCAGCCTCATTTTGTGGGATCAGGCTTCCAACATCCACAGCCCTCAGTAATAAATGGAGCAAAGTCATTGCTAAGCTGGAAAGTAAATGCTTTTGAAGCATTTCCTCCCAGGACAAGACCTAGTCTTTTCTTCCAACTGCTAACACCTTCCTCCCCGCTCAGAGCAAGCCCGTAACCTCTGTCAGATATGGAAACTTTCCTGTTCTCTGCTGTCAAAAGCTTTCAGCCCTCCTTTTTTGTCTCCCTTTAATCTTCCCCAGCATGCCATGGTGTGTTCATCTGCCTTTTGCTGGGCTCACCTTTTCTTGCACTTCCCTCTTCTAATGCTGCCCACATGGTTCCCATTTACCGAAGGTGGGAGCCAGTGGGCATATCCCATATGCGATCTGAGGGGACGGGATTCTCGGGTGGAATTATTTAATTAGAGGCTGCTGTGCAGTTTTAGGTGAATTTATTTTAATAAGTTGATTTTAATATTTTCCATGCATTTATTTTTCAGTGGAGATTATGCCATATCCAGAAAGATACCTGTTTACTTAACCAGTGAGATACATTCAGTTAAACCCTGAGAAATTGTGCTCCTTTAGATCAACCTTTTTCCCCAAGAATTGTCTCGGAAGGCTGTCTCCTCTGACTGGGGGCAGAATCCCTTTCAGAGGCTTAGCAGTGGTTATTTGTTTAGCTGAGGAAGTTTAAAAATCTGACAAATACATTGCAAAAATCTCCCAGAAGGCAAGCCAATGACACCATTAGCTTAATCCAGCACCTCATATACTCGATTTTAATATGACTCTTTAGCTCCAGAATATGATGTATTTTCAGTTGAAGGATTTGTGTTCCAGTAGTAAGAGGGGAGAAGGAAGGAGGGCAGTGCTGTAGGTCACTCAGCAGTTGGGTACACAGATGTATTAAAAAACATGCAGAGGGTCTCTCCGGAAAAGAGCTAACATCTGACATCTAAATCCATTCATTGATCGGAGTAACTCACGGCAGAGTCTTTTGCTGCGTGTTTAGCTGAGTCCCACATACCACAAGCGAGCTGTGCTCTCATCTGCCTCTTCTGCCTACGTGGCTCCCTGCGTTTTTGACAGCCACCTCTAGGCATGATACAATTAATGGATGATATTTGGAGCTACTGTCCCGGCAGGCTGTGCGAGCACCCCTCTCTATCTCTACAGTGACCAAGGATGTGCTAACTAATGCGGAGGAGTTGTGCTGGCAGCAGTGGCTGCAGAGTAACTGTTGTGAAATTTAACATCCATCCCATCCAAGTCCATATATCTGCAGTGTTGATCTCCAGGGCTGGGCTGGCTTTGGCTTGTTCTCCAGGAAGATAAAGAGGTATAGAGCTCTTATGGAGTTCACCTGAGCCGCTTTAGGTGCTTGCTTCACAAGGAGTCATGCCTGTTCTTCCCTGCTCACCTTAAAAGGATACAGAGTAGTTCAGATGATGATATCTCCATTGCAATAAAGCTGGAGGAGATGCATTCCCCTGAAATGCTGGCAAGCAGTGAGAAGAAGCCGAGGGTATCAGGGAATGCATCTTCATCCAGGGGAGTAAAGCAATCAGTACGCTCCCAGTATATCAGGAGTAAAACCATTTCAGCTAAGTGCAGCATTATTGCAAGAGGGCATGCTGATAATGGCAAAATTCTGGGTGAAGATGCAGAAAAAGTATTTATTGAATACACGTGAATCTTCTGTGTTTGACAAAACGATCTGACACAGATTTCATAGAGATAACTGAGCACTTTTGTGGTTTAGGTTTTTGAAGTGGTCTTTCATCTGTTCCTTCCCTCTTCAGGTCTGCTTCTGTTTCACACTTAGAATTAATGTAATTAACAGCCATGTCACAGTTAATTTTTTCTACGAAAACTAAAGCAAAGAGCGGTCTCTCTGTGAATACGTTGTTTACTCTTTTGCACTGAGTTACGGATTGATATTTTCTTCTTTCTTCCTCTTATTTGTATGTATTTGCAGGGTATTTTCCTGCTGTTCTTTCTGCTGCTCTCTCCCCTGGACCCACAGCACAGCTGTTGCCTCTCCATGTCTCACTGGTTGGGAAATGCTGTCTTAAACTCCCTTCCCCAGAGATCCTCTTGACCTGTGCCCTGAATTTGTTCAAATTTGCTTTTTTTGAAATACATTATCTTTAATCCGTTTTTCTTGTTCCTTCACTGCCTTAAATTGCTGAACTTTATGGTTTTGTAACCACTTGCACTCAAATTTACTTCCAGTTTTGGACTATTAATCAACCTTCTGTATCAATAATATCCAAGTAATAAACATCCCCTCCCCTACTACTTTCCCTTCTCCCCACGCACTCCAGCAGTTTGGTTTGTCTGGAACCTGCCCTGCTGTGTCTTCAGCAGACGCCAGGGCAATTAAAATTACCTGTTCCTACCAATTCCAATTATTTGGCTGCTTCAGTCAGATGCTCAAAAAGGCCTCGTCTGTGTCCTCTTTCTGATTAATGGAGCTCTGTGGGACATCTCCTGTGCTCCTTGTCTCTTTCTCTGTCCCTGGGGACATGCACAGAGTCTGCTTCTCACCTCTTCTTGAACCCCAAAGTATTCTTCATACAAAAAAACCCCCTTCCTATTTCCTTCTTCTGTTTCCTAAACAAGTTACATCTTCTCTGTCAGTATTCCCCTCCGATGATGTCTTTCCATGAAGCATGTGCGAGGCTAAATGCTGTGGTTGTATGTGAGGGCTTTAAAGTCATCTTGTTTATTCCCTGTTCTCCTGGCATTTATGTGCAGACATATAATATGATCAGAAGGCTGTCCTGTTATTCGCACTCAGAATTTTTCTCTGAGCCCACTGCAGTTTCCCTTTCCCTTAGCCATATCCCAAGCCTTCAGCTGGTTTTAGGGCATCCACTAGCTTTTGTGAGTGGCTCCCTTCAGACCTAGTTTCCAGTCCTCTCACTAGGTGGGAGAGGTACCAATCATCTTCACCCAGACACTACTTTTTCCAGCATCTTCTCTCTGCAGAAGATCATCTTGCCTGGGCAGCAGCGGGCACTCAAGCACAGCTCTGCGACTGATGCAGAGGAGCAGGAGTCTGGGGAGACCTATTCTCCCTCAGCACATCCATATTGTTTCATGAGATCCTAAATGTTGCGCACAGCAGCGTGTTGTTGGCATAGCTTGGTAAGACTTGTAGGACAGCAGAGCTACTGAATTGGTTGGAAGCTTGGAGAACTTGCATTACCGTGAAGGTACTGAAGACCTGCAACAAATGCTGCTTATTGAAAGTACTTTCAGAGGATCTTAATCTTGAGCTATCCAGAAGAAACAAAACGTAGCAGGCAGGGGTATAGCAAGATCCAGTCACTAGAAGGCCAAAACAGGTAAGTTTGGACCACAAGCCAGGTGCCTATTTTGACCACGGACATTAAATAACTGCAACATTTTCCATGGGGATAGTCTGATTTCCACACTTGCAGCAAATTTTAAGCTGGCGGTGGATAGCTTTACAAAAGATCTGATCTGTCCTACTGAGGGACTGGGTTTGACTCCTGCACTCCTCGTGTGCGTCCTGGGCTGCGCGGTGTGGGACATCAGGCTAATGACGCCGGCCTTTTCCGGCCATTTGTCTGTGCCTCCAAAATCAGGTTCAGACTCCACCCTGTGTGCTTTGGTACAAGATTCCCCCAAAGATTAGCTGGGGAGAGCTCCTGCCAAACCGGGTCCCTCCAGCTGAGCCGTATCTGCGAGCCCAGAGGAGCAGGAAGAGCCAGGGCCAGTTCCTTCAAATATTTTACAGATTAAGACCAGGGTCTGGGATCTGTGGGAAGTCGGAGGAGTTCACAGACCCCAGCGGGTTATGGTCCTCGCTGCAGTGCTAGCGGTCTGCGCCAATAATTGCCGTCTTCCGCATCCGCCTAGCTTGGTTGTTCGCTATCGCGTTCAAATGCAATGACACTCGGCAATGTGGACAAGCCCTCTGACATTATTTGAGTGCAGCTGGAGGCATCTACTTTAGCCTTGAAAATGCCTCTTTCTTGGCAGTGCTTTGTGTTTATTATAATGCTGTCTGTAATGTGCAAAAGTACATTTCTTTTTTAACTTCCTTCTTTATGTACTAAAGAGTGTGGTTTTAATTAAGGATTTCAGATTGAAACATTTCCGGTTTTATGCGTTGTTTTTTGGTTAGGTTTTCTTTTTTCTTTCTTTTCTTTTTTTTTTTTTTTTTTTCAGGACAGTTTTCAGTTAAAATGTTTTAGAGTTTTGAAAAATACCAGATGCCCAACTCACAAAGTGTGCGAAGAGCCCCAGTCACTCCCTCTTCCTCCCAGGGAGATCAGCTGCTCCGCCGAGCGGGAACAGCCAGGGACGGCCGATGGCAAGAATGGGGTCAGCAGGCAGGAGAGGATGGGCCGGGACTGGGATCGGCGGTTTTCAGCGATGCACCATGGCTGCGGCTCCTCGCACGATAGGAAACATTGACTCAGACCCATAAAATGAAGCACCTGATTTTTGTGGATTGTGGGTTTACTCCCCAAATAGCTCGGGATTGTAAGAGGAGATGGGCAGATTCTTGCTTAATGGCAGAGCATCTCTGTCGCAGCGTCCACCGGCGAGGGGCGTCAGGCGTGCCCCTGCCACCCCTGGCCGCCGGCCGCAGCCCCCACCCACGGGGAAGCGAGGCCAACCCAAACAACTTGTAAAATAAAACAGTTGTTTTGCTGCACATCAACTGCCGTTAAAAGGAAAAATAAAAATAAGCCAGATCTTAGCTCTCCTGGTAGTAGAAGAGCTTAAAAATGTCCTATAAAGGCACTCAAAATTTTTGAAAACAGCAGGCAATGAAAATTATGTTAAAACCAGGTTTCTCGAGCCAGTCCCATGATTTTTGGGAGCTTGACTCATGATTTTTGAATGTTGGGGTTTGGCAACGCTAAAGTCCTCAGTTTGAGTTTGTTCCCGACATGGTATTTCAGCTTCCTAGCATGACTGATCAGTGTCACTCTCCTCCGGAGCAGCAAGAGACCCGGGGGGCGGGAGGCAGAGAGGTCCGGTGCGAGGCGCTGCGCCTTCTGCGGCTCCGGGGATGCTGTCGGGTGGGTCTGGCTCGCATCCCTGAGCGAGGCTCTTCTGAATCAAGCCGTGTGTCTGCCACATGACAGCAGTTCAGGCAGCAAAAACCGACTATCGGAGCTGCCAGACGGACGGAAGGGAATGGGTGAACTGGATGCACAGTTCACCTGGGTTAAGCATTTTACTGGGATTAAATAAACAAGTTAAAAACACGCTTCATACCTGTACATTTTTCATTCCAGTTCAGCTACGCAGCATGTGCACAGGGTGTTGCTCAGCCCATGCTGCCCAGCTCACTTTTTGCAGGAAAGTGCTGAAAACATCCATCCTCTTGTTGCAGTGTTAGCACTTCAGGTGCTGTCGAGAAAAAGTATTTATTAGGAAAACCTCTGCCTTGCAACTGTGGCACCTTGGAAGAATGATGTGGATGCAGCTTGCCTGAGCAGCAAGTGATGCACAGAGGAGCAGGTCCCCGTGACGGCTGCTGTCCTCTGCCCCGCAGCCGGCAGGAGGAGGTGAGCGTGGGGACAAGCATGATACCTGCCCTTGTGTCTTCTTGCTCTGCGTCGTGTTACAGCGTACAGCTATACAGCAAGCTACGGCATTGTCTTGCACACATCTGTGTGGGTTTGGGCTGCACGGGGTTTCCTGTGCCTGGGAGGTGAGACTCGGTGGCAGGAGGAGATCCCCCTCCGTGTGGCTTCCTCGGCTGGGGAGCAGCAGCGTGCAGGGACCAAGTCACCTCTCCTCCGTGGCAGCACAGAAATGGCTAACGTTTATGCTTTGGGCCAGATTTAAACCATATAAATCACCATTGCCCCCGCCTGTGGGTAATACTCTGCAGCTGCCCGGGTACCCCTGCCTCAAAGCCCCCCATCCCGCTGTGATCCACAGCCCTGTCCTCCCTGCGAGGCGGCTGGGGAGGGCATTTCGTCCTCCCATAGCCGTCCCCATCCATCTCCAGCCGCCTGCCTATTTGGGAGCTTGCAGATCGCTGAGTGCTTGAAGAGCTGACCACTTCTTGCCTATTTGGGAATGCTTTTAAATTGTTCCAGAAACTGCTGTTTGTTGATAAATCGGGGTGATCACAGAGAAGTGTTTTAGCTAAACTGTGTAAAAGAAGGAATGAGCTGCAGCGCAGCACTGCCAGCTGTCATTGGATTTAGAACCACACATCATAGATTTTGTTGCTTTTCAGACAGCTGCGCTTATAGCTGCTCTTATAGCCATATAAAACAGTCATTCTGTCAGCAAACGGTCTGGCAGCGGAGCTGGGTTATATCTGCAGCCATGTTCCCAAGCCCAGCGGGTTCGCTCCCTCCACGTGCATAGGTAAAGCCCGGAGGAAGGCAGCTCTGTAGCTTGAGCTGTAACCTGTCCCCAACGTCGTAGCTTTGCACAGGCTAAAGAGCAAAACACTGGGCTGTGCCCACCGCCCATGCAGGGGATAGTACTGACAGGGCTTGTCTTCAGCACCCCTGGTCGTTAGGAATGGGTAGTTGCTGCCCTGAGAGGGTGTTTTGGGGGTTTTTACCCCGAGTCTGCAGTTGCTGCTCAAGAGTCTGGCTGATTTACAAAGCACAGCTTGTCATATCAGAGCTCACAGCAATCAGGCCCTGTCCTCTGTGGTCCATCCTATTCAGACTTTGGAGCTAAAGCTGAGAGCCCCAGGGGCCACAATTAGATTTTAAAGGATTTCCTCAAGGGAAGGGAGATAGTGCCGATTTATCAAATTTGAAATTTTTCACAGGAACAATATCGCTTTCAATAAAACCATGTCCCGGAAAGGTTTCCTATGTAACAGACCAACTTTAAATGCCCGCTCAAAGAAGTATTTGAATATTTTATACACATTTTATTTGCATTCCTTTATACAAAATGGAATGACTTCAAGCAAACTAGCCTGGCTGCGTCAGGAGGCTACTCCACGAGTGAGCTACGAGAGCGGCAGTGAGTTTTTGCTGCGCACGCTGTTTCACACCAATCCCTTGTGCAAGCAGTGTCAGTGAGAAGTAACTGCAACGCAGGCTATCGCCATCTCTCGGTGGGATGAGCTGCCTCCCGCAGAGGCCCTGAGGACGCCCAGCGGTGCAGGCACTGCGGAGCAGCGAGGATGCTGATGAGCTGTACCCATGTTTTCTCTGGAGCAGTTTCCATGGATAAAGCCCAGGGATGTGGGGTGGCCAACAAGATGCACAAGAGCAGGTGGTGCTCACGGTCTTATTTTCTCTTGCTGGGTTCTTCTGCTCTGCTCAAACCTGTAGCCCTCTCCCTGCCCACCTCCATTTCCCTCTGAAACCTTAGAAGATGCTGGATTCATCCTGATCCAAACGGGAAGATGTCTTAAGTTATGCAGCAGAAGAAAGCAGCTTTCTTAGCTGTAATGTGATCTTGGTTCCTTCCCAGGCACCACGCTGGAACAGAGGGTTTGGAAATTGCCCCTCTGGCCATTATCTGAGCTTTACAGCATTTGGAGATTGAACCCAGATCCCACGTCTCTTCTGAAGCTCCATGTCAATTTACACTTGTTCCTAGAAACCATTACTGTCCTGTGAGCTCTTTACCACACGAGGATTGAAAACAGAGCTATTCTGCTCTTTTGAGCTCTTTTTTTGCATAAAGGCAGAGCTCAGGGCTCGTTCCTTTTTCTCACCATCTGAGGATTAAGCCCAATTCTGACTGTTATCCGACCTTGATACCATTTACACACTGAACCCAATGCCTATGGCTTTTATCTGAGCCCTTACAGCATTTGGAAGCAGGCCATGCCCCCTTGTCTGGTATCAAAAGCATTATATTAATTTGGGATTCATTCCGCAAAATGAGGCTGTCAGCCAGACTCCTTAGCAATTGGATATTGAACCCAGACCTCGTGGTTGTCTTCCAAGTTATATGCCAGCTGGGAACTCAGCCCGCAATCCATGGCTGCCGGCCAAGCTCCTTATTGGCGAGAGATTGACACCAAGCCCCCAGACTGCTATTTCTGTACGGTGGTGTTAAGGACTGAACCTAGCTCACGTGGTCAGCATAATCACCTCTGCATTGGCAGTGAAATGAAAAATCTAGTTAAAGACTTGAATGAATATCGAGGGTCAATGTTCAGCTGCTTAAAGACCAGGGATGATGACAACAATTCCCTTGGAACAAGGCCCCCTTGATACTCCGGGGGGAATAGCCCCAGATCCCCCATCTGTCATCCAGCTGGATACAAAATCCAGGTTCTCATTAACACACAGTGCGCAGCATTTCTTTACTGGCTGGCAGTATTAAAGGCAGTTCCTCCAACTTTCAGGTATTCTTCAGATGGGATTAAACTAGATCCCTTTTCTATAGCTCTGCCAAAGCACTTCTTGTCACTCAGAGCAGACCTCCAATGCTGCACCTTGCCTTGGGAAGCGCTTCCCACATGCAGCACACCCCCAGCCTTTGCTCCCCCATAGAGCAATAAGGAAGCCTGGGAGGTAAACGAGAGCAAGGGACAGCTCTGCACACCTCCATCCTCTCTGGGAGAAATCAGGAGCCTGACCAGGTAGAGGGAGCATTTCAGGTGAAACCTGTGTCTGAGGCAAGCAAACTTTTCCCTCCTGTCAGTAATTTTGCCTGGGAATTCTTCAGCATCTTTACACGGTGTGGTTTTACTGCATAGCAAAATGCTTCAGAAGACTGAATTAAAACCAAACAGCTTCCCAGCTGGGATGGTCATCATTAGAATGCAATTTCCAGCAACTGTGTGGGTTTCTTGGTAGCCTCGAAATCTTTAAAATTCTCTTTAAGCAGCAACTTTGAAGGAATGGCTTAGCATGCAGCTAGAAAGGAAAATCTTCCCATGTTCCAGTGGATCAAGCTGGATGTTATAGCGCATACGGGCAGTGTGGCATGTTGCTTTTCCTCTGAACTTGCAGTGATGGTGAAGGCTCCTCTTTGGTGCTCTAACTGTGCAAATTATGGATGGGGGGTTCTGGTTTCCCTGTCTGAAACCCTATCGTGACTGGGGATGGAATCCATGGGAAGATTTCAAGCCAGTTTTGCAGACCTGTCCCATGGGTCTGGAGTTACTCTGATTGCCTGTTGCGTATCTTCTGATACATATTTATTTGCTAAGAAAACATTAAGTCCTTGCCACACACATGTGGTTTTATGAGGATTTTCAACCCAAGAGAGCCAGTGCAAATGGGATTCAGCTGACTGTGGTGGCAATTTGTTTGTAAATAAATTTTCCATGTACCCACTTGTTCTTCTATAAGTGGGAATACTTTTCTTTTTCCATCCATTGCTCTTGCCAGCCATCTTACTCATCTCCTGTCTGAACACTCTGTACCACCCTTTCTGCCCCCTCCCTGTAAAGCTCTCTTTGGGCTTCTCTTTGCCAGGTCTTTCCCAACCCCTTCCCTCCACTATCTCCTGCGGGGTCCTTGAGGGGTGGGAGATGCTGCTGGCTTTGGAGCTGTTTGCAGGGAAGCTCCAGGCATTACTCAGAATTTATGGGGAATGCAGAGTCGAGCAATACCCATGATTAGCTGAAATCGTTATTTCTAGAACGGCGTTTCTTTGCTTTATCAACAGAAGGGTTCATCTGTTGTGCATTTGCTTGGTCTCCCAGCTAACCTGCAGATTTGGGAAGTGCGGTGTGTGCTGCCCGCTCCGTGCTCAGCTCTCGCCCCATCCTCCTCGGCGCTGGCACACGATGTACGTGCAAGAGACAGATGTGGTGAACGGTGGGGATAGAGGGAGAACAAGCTCTTCTTTCCTATCCTCCTGGTTGACTTCCCAGAGTTACGAAAGCCCCCGGCATGCCGTGCCATGCCCCGCCACCCCTCAGCCCACTGGCTGATCTCAGCCTCCGTCTCAGCGTGCACATGAATTTCCACTCTTCGTGCTAAACCTTGCCAAAGCAAAATTCCTGAAGCAGAATAAAAAATGTGGAAGACTTTCAAACCCAGAGATTATTGAACTGTCCCTCTTACCAAGTGGCAGTCAATACTATGTTCTTTATAAAGTCTCTAGTATAATGTTTAATTCAGTAACTATAACTGGAAAGTCTTTCCAATTATTTTGAACTGCCAGAGACATTTTAACGTGCCTTAGATTTTGTTTTAGCATGTCACATAGTTAAGTGCCATCCATGTTTCAGAGAACTTTACCATTTAGCCTCATATAAAAAAGAGAAAAATGGGAAAGAATCCCACAGGACGTACTTGTCCCATGTACCCCACCACCATTTGTGGCCTCACAGACACCTTCTCCTGCATTTTGAAATTGTTTGTCTCCCTCTGTGCAGGGTGAGACATCCATGCAAACAGCCAAAATCTTTAATTCCTGTGCAGAGCTTCAGCTGAGGGCAGGATTGCGAGCAGATCTTCACTGGCGGCCACCCAGCCATGCATTGTCAAGCGGTATTCACTCTCCAGATGCATCCAAGCCTCTGCAACCGAGGATGTAAAAGGTTGAGAAAGCCCAAATATCTTCTGATTTCTTTTTCGTGCCAGGGCTATGGGGCCTCTGTCTCTGCCGACTGGCTGCTGTTAGTCCCAAACCCACCAAGGCAGGAGCCCATCCCCGCTGAAACCTGCCAGCAAGCACTGCCGCTGGGTGCGAGGGATCGGAGCACGTAGCTTTGCTGCCTTGGTTAGCCTTGCTCCAGCTACGTGAGCATTAGTAAGTGGCAGAAGCTGACTCTCAGCATCCTTGTACTTTTCTTTTTCCTCTTTTTTTTCATCTTTTTTTTGCTTTATTTCTCCTCCCTGAGCTCAGTGGCATGTGAGCGCTGAGCGTGTGCATCTCTGCACCCGGCGGAGGGGGAGAAGGGACAGGGAGAACGTCTTATAAATCCAGTTCTGCTCTATTAAGATTCATTCTGGTACGACAATGGCTTTTTCTATTGAAATGCTTTGTGAAAGCCTTGCCTAATGATCTGTTAGCTGGGGAAAGGTTAAATTCCTGGAAGATTTTCTGTGTTTGATGAAGAAAAAACAGTGCAATTATCCAGAATTCAAAGTGAGTTTTAGCCAGCTGTTAATAATACTGCGATTCTTCATGTTCTCATTACTCAGAAGTAATGTGGCCATCCCTAGTCATGGCAGTAAAATATTTATAGCATTCTCTTTTGGCCCTGTTTGTACTTATGGAGGGCTGGACATCACTTGGGGTCTTCTAAATATGCTTCTTTTTGTGCTTTAGCCACCCATGACAGTACTCTTCTCATCTAACCACAGCTGTCTGCAACAGAGATGTCCACTTTAAGGCGATCACCTCGGGAGGGGTCAGACATGCCCTTTAGCCACTAACAGTTGGGTATCTTGTACAAACTGGTCATCAAGGCTCTGCTAGAGTCACGAGAGACTGGTGCTTCCAGATTCAGACCATCCTTAGAGAGCTGCCAAGGATAAAGGAGATAAATGGGCTTGATACCTGATACTCTTGATACTAGGAGTGCCCATATTAACAATCTGGTTTGATGCACAGATAGGTTTATTAGTAGTTTCCTGCTCTCTGCAGCCTCCTTGGAGTCTGCAGGTCGGTTCGTGTGCTGGGAGACCGCTGGAAACCTGCAGAGCAACCCCCAGACGTCTGTGTGTTTCTCCTAGCTCTCTCCCCTGATCACTGAGGTTTCCAGCTCGGAATGTCATGGCAGAACATGAAATACATGTGGCATCTCTGTGTCCAGGCACACGGAAACAAAATAAGTGTCATGGGGAAAATATAATTTCACAATGGCAGGCCCTGCACTGGGATAAACGGACAGCTTATTTCCTCCGGCAGATGCATGGAAAATCAATTCCCAGTGCTCTGCAGAGGCTCCTAAACATGAACCAAATCCCCTCCTGTAGTACTTAAGAACTACAACTGTTTTGCACCAGCGAGAAGGTTTCATTTCTAGCAGGGGAACTGCAGGTAACATCTTTTTGCTATCTTCATGTTGTCCTTTATGTGTCTATCTTATCCTCTTTATCGGAGTTTCATTTCAAGTGCAGGTTTTTGCGTGGAGGTCTGAAGTAAATGAGTATTAAGTAACTGTATCTGTCTCTAATTCACTAAACATCCAGAAAAACAGCTAATATGCCTGAACCAGTGGGATGAATACATTAGATTAATCTAATTCAGCTACTTTTCACTCAGACAACCAGTAGTGTTTAGAAAAAGGTTGTGAAAGGGATTAGGAATTTCTCCTCCACATTTTTCCTTTCTTTTCCTTTCCATGACTTTGCTGCGTTCCATTAAACTTTAGCTATTCAGTTAGCCTGTTGCCTTGACCCTCCTTAAAACATTGCTTTTAAAATAAGTGTATTCTTCTCAGACTTCAAAACTGGTTCCATATTCACCGAGGCTTTCAGTGACCAGGAAAGGTGACAGAATAAACACAGACGTACAGGCTGTGAGCAGCTTATCCCGACCGGAGCAAGCAGCTCCTGGCTGTCACCATCTCACTTGCACCTTGGCCCAGCAGTGTGGGCACAGGGGGTCTCGGAACATCGCCCCTGGGCTTAGAGCTATTCTCTGAGCATGCGGTCGCCTCCTCTCCATCCCCTTCAGCTCCCTTGGCCATGGTGGTGCATGCTAGGATCTTAGTGCCACGGCAAGTCTGATGTATGTATCCTCTTCTCCTTTATACCCCTCTATTGGAAATGTGTAAAGAAACCCAGAACAGGTTGCCTAGACCCTTCAGTTTAACAGCAAATTACTGGTAGTTGCTCTTGGTGTGTGTATTTCTCACTGCGGTTCAGTCTAGATCAGGGTTACCTCACTTGCCGGAGAGAACATCATGTGCAATCGTGTCAAAAGCCTTAAAAACCATCAAGGTATTAGACCTAAATGGCTGCTTTGCTGCCTGCAAGCTCTGCTCTCCTGTCAGTAGATTGCTTCAGTGTGATTTGTTCTTGACACATTCCTGTGGCTGTTGATCATCTCCTTATATTTTGTAAGTGCTGACAAGCAGCTTGATTATTTGTCCAAGTATTTTTCTGGGACCTGAAGCCGGTCTGCCTACTCTGTAATTCCCCAGCGCCTCCTTCCCCTCTTCTGAAAGTGGAGCCCTCGCTCTGCCCTCCCCAGCCCCTGGAACCTCCCCATCCCCGGTGGCTCCTCACAATTAAGTGGTTGCATCTCCAAGGCTGCTTCAGGAAGCTCGCCGAGCGTCCTGGGATGCAGTTCAACAGGCAGGGATGATTGAAAACACCACAGTTATCTAATTACTCTCTAACCAAATCTCCTCTCGCTGTCGTGTTTGTCCGTATCCTGCTAACACTGGCATTAGCTTCATCAGGCATTTGATTGCTTTTGAGTTTTTAGGGAAGACTGAAGCAAAAAAAGGCATTAAGCGTTTTGGGTCTCCTGGCGGTGCCCTGTGCTAATGTCATTGCTCCCTGAGTCAGCTCTTTCTTTGGTCTCTACTTCTGCTGCTGGCCGGTGCCACATTACTCATCAAGGCCACAGCACAGCAGGGGAGATACCAGCTGGGGAGCTCTGGGGCCAGCAGGTAGGACACAAATCCCACAAAGACCCCAGCACCCCAGGAGGGCCACTCCAGCAGCAGGGCTTGGCCAGGCTGTCACCAGGCAGGTAGCCCTCCTCTTGCCCCAAGCTCAAGGGGTGGCACGAAGCTCCTCTCTTTGTGTGCAGAGCAGAGGTTAGCTGAGTGCGTGGTGCACACCTTGGAGGTTCTACCTGATTATTGCTGGGGTTTGGTTATGCACAGGGGGCTGTGGGAGCAGAGAGCAGGTAGCGTGCAGGAGAGGTGGCTGTGAGCTGGCAGCCCTGGGGTGGTGATTTCCTCCTCTGCTCCCCAGGCGCTGCAGGGATCTGCTCTGAAAGAGATGCAAGGCAGGATAAGCACAGGAAAGGCTGAACTTTCCTTGCCAAGAGCAGATGAAAAGAGACGTTATAAAGTCACTTGTCTCTGGTAACGCGGCCCCTAGCTCTGACACAGTGGTGGAGGGCATCCAAGTTTCATGCTGGAGGGAGATGAGCCCACACCTGGAATCCTATCCCGGTTTCAAAGGTCAGGTGCATTTCTGCAGTTACAGATGTCATGGGGATGGCATTTGACCCTGGCTCATCCTACACAGAAGGCAAGGTCTGATGGACAGCAGGATCATTTGAACCTCCCTGGAAGTAGCTTTCATTTGAATTACAAACTGTTTTTTGTTTCTTCCCAGCCAGGTCTCTAGACAAACTCTATAACTTTGCTGACTGCTCTGGCCTTCACCTGATCTTTGCACTGAATGCTTTGCGCCGAAATCCCAACAATTCCTGGAACAGCTCCAATGCCCTCAGCCTGCTGAAGTACAGTGCCAGCAAGAAGTACAACATCTCCTGGGAGCTGGGCAACGGTGAGTGTGGGAACAGGAGAGCCACGGGAATGCAGCTTGTTGTAGCAGAAAGGTATTCCCTTTTGGGAGAGGATATTTGCAGATGCCAGGATGCTTTGCCAATGTAGTTTCAGAGGGATTTAAAGGTCCCTGCTATAAGGCAGCACCATCTCTAAGACAGACCTGGCATGTGTTAGCATCTTAATTCCATTAGCTGGTATTAAGCACATGAAATGTTTCTGCCCCAGCTGCTGGGCACAGCCGGTCCTGGGGTGGCCAGACCAGCAGCTGTATGGACTTGTATGGGGGCTGCAGTGCCAGGGGAAGTGGGGGGCCCTCTGGGGACAGGAGCATGACACCAAGGTGTGGGTCCTTCACCCAGCACACAGCAAAAAGGGCACAGGAGGATATGCTGGCACAGGAGAGCCAGCGATGGCCCTCATCCACTCCTCAGAAGCTCCTGCTGCTGCTCCGCAGAGCAGGCAGGCAGCTCTGTGGAGCTCAAGCTGTGCGACAGCGTGTGAGCTGTGTCTCTCTCCGGAAGCACGGATGAAGGAGCAGAGCTGGCAAGCCTTGCTTGTCTATTTTTATTTTCCCAGAGCCCAATAACTATCGGACCCTGATCGGCCGCTCGGTGAACGGCAGCCAGCTGGGGAAGGACTACATCCAGCTGAGAAGCCTGCTGCAGCTTATCCGCACTTATTCCAGAGCAAACCTCTATGGGCCGAACATTGGGAGGCCCAGAAAGAACGTCATTGCTCTCCTGGAAGGGTAAGTGATGTTGCTTTGATCACGAAGAGATCAGAAACCCCTCCTGAGACTGATGCCTTTTGCAGCAGGTAGACTTGCTCTTTGGCTTTCCATTGTCCAACAGCTGCCAGGACAGCGAGGCTTGGGGACATGGTCGTCTGTGCTGCTAAACTTCTGCAGAGGTCCCTGGTGGGATTTTGGACTGGGCTGATTAACACTCTCGCAAGTATTTCCAGCGTTTCCCAATTATAGGCAGACTGAGGTGCCCACCTTGTTGGGATGTGAAGATAACGCAGTGGTGTGGATGCAGGCTCCTGCATGCCTGTGGGCTCCAGGGCCAGGAGGTGGGTCCTGGCACCACTTACCAGTATAGATGTTGTCTCAGAGTCCTCCTGGACAAATTGCTTTGCTCTTCCCATTTGGTGACTTCTTCTCCCTGTTCTTTCTCCATCTGTGCAGAGGAAGAACCTGTAGCAACTTTCTTCACTGGCCAAGCCCTCTGCTCCCTCCTAGGAGAATTGGCATGTCTGTAGTTTGGGGACGCCAGAGGTGGAGAAGGAATGGTGACAGTGAGGGACGCAGACACCTGGAGGTGACATTGGACAGCTACAGGAACCAGGGAGGTGTGGGAGCCTGCTGGCAGCAGGAATTGGGACTGTGCGGCTCGAAGACCGTGCAGCAGAGGGGAAATTCCCTGCAGGACTGTAAACAGAAACTCCAGTGCAGAGGGCTGGGCAGGGGGAGGTGTGGAAGGGACTCTGCTGGGAGCAAAGCTGGGTCTAGCATTCATTAACATCTGCATGAATGATCTGGCAGAAACAATAAACAGCACACTGATGCAGTCCCCGGCGAGGCGGAGAGGGAGCCTGGGCCAGATTCTCAGCTCTGCTGCAGCAGCACAAAGAGACCATAAAGCTGGTGGAACCAGCTGCCACGCCAGCATCCCTCCCGCTGACAAAAGTGGGGGAGCAGCCCCTGCGCCCACACCACAGCTGCCACCGATGCCGCATGGGCGCATTGTTTGACAGAGCCCCGGCATTCGGTACAGCGCGGTGAAAGCGGCGCGGGGGGAGTTACAAAATGTTGTAGTAGCCTTGATCAGCAGGAAATCTATTAGCGCCAGGAGGAGCGGGCTGAGTAAGGAAAACAACAGGGAGGAGAGCCAAGAAGCTCTTAGAGAAAGGGAAGTCCTACTGCTGCATTTGCCCTTCGTGCGCCGCGGACGGGTCCCAGGGAAGAGGGGTTGGAAGAGCTGAGTCGCACGGCCAGGGTGGTCCGGCAGCTCTGCGTTGCTGGAGCCGCGCTCTGACTGACGGCGACCCCGGGAGCGAGGCTGTAGCGTACAATCTGATGGAGAGAATGGCAGAAACACCATCTCGAGTGAAAGGGAAGGAAGGTAAGAGCTAGGGTTTGAGCAGCCCTGGTGACGGGATGGTGGGGGCTCTCCAGACCCCCACATTGGTCTGAAAGAGCTG
The DNA here is from genome assembly GCF_964195595.1 of Calonectris borealis. NCBI lineage: Eukaryota > Metazoa > Chordata > Aves > Procellariiformes > Procellariidae > Calonectris > Calonectris borealis. The sequence continues at coordinate 28,149,212 of NC_134318.1, forward strand.
TAACGAGCATGCCTGCTCTCCAAGCTGTATGCCGTTTCTCTGCTGCCAACGCTGCCTGCCAGGGCGATAATGGTCCACGGGCGCTCAAAGTGATTTCTCTCTCCCATGGAAAAACCTCGTGTCCTGCACTCCAAACCCTCGTGTCTGCAGCTCATGGCAAGCGGCACGTGCCTGCATGGCCTTACAGCCCACAGGGTCCTGTGAAACAAGAGCTGCTTGTCTTTCCACATAAAGACCCCATTATTACCAGGCAGGGCGTAAAGAGGAGGAACAAGTCTGATTACACAAAGACAAAGGGCTAAACGCTCATTTGCAGTATTTGGAAATGGAGTTGCAAAAGGACAAACAAATAAACCCCAGTGCCTAAGCTGCTTGACAGCGTGAGCTTTATTCCCAGCAGCTCCCTGAGGTCTCTTCAGCACTCTCGGTTAGTGCTACCGAGAGCTCTGCCTTCTGCAGGAGCATCGCGGAACTGGTCAATGGGACGTGGCTCAGCATATGCCTGGGGCTGTCACAGCCAGGACATGCCAGGGGATCCTGAAGGAGCACCACACAGTCAGCAAGCAGGAGAGAGGAGAAGGAATTTGGGAAGGTGCTCTCAATGGCAAGCCTGCTGTCTGCCTTGCTAGACCACCGTGAGCGGTGTATGTAGTGCTCGCAGAGCTCCAGAGCAAATAAAGTGTGTGTGCAGTTAATAGTCCTGATGTCAAATCTGCAAAGTTTTACTCTTATTTTAAAAAACGTGATGAACAGCAGAAGTCAACCAAGTGGAAGATTATGACTCAAGTGTTAAGTAAGGCTGGAGGGGAGAGATGATACACCCCAGCGCAGAAGTCAGGATGGCTGGATTAGTCTGCCAGGCAAGCAGTGCCATATTACACAAAGTGAGGAAGTGGATTTTGGGGGGGCAAATAATGGAAGTGACTTGAACTGGGAAAGGGGACCTCAGACAGTGTGATCTCTGACAGTAGAAGCTGGTGTTAGATGTTCTCCAGGGAAAGCCTCTAGGGTTACCTGAGGTGCTGAAACACTCAGAATAGTCTCATTGTGAAGTATTACCTAAAATTACATTTTCCTGTTCCATGCTCTGTGCTCCAAATATTGTAGTCTATTGTTTAACTGTTATCTCAAGCAACCAAGCTAGACTTATTCTTTATGTTTAAACCTTGTCCTGCGGTAACGGTAGTGTCGACATGTATTGGGCATTGCAGTCTGCTGTGCACCAGGCTCTGTGTGTCTCAGTGGTGGGAGATGGACACCTCCAGGGCCATTCTGACCCAATCCTAGGGCCTCCAGGACAGGGTGGGACTGAACCCCTCCTGGAGTGCCACCTTTCTCGGGGTCTGCTAGACAGGCTAGATGATGAGCACAGATCAGGCACCTGAAGGTTTGCAGCATTAGGGGTGTGTGCACGCTGTCCCACTGCAAAGGCCGTCCTTAGGCAGGTGACGTTGAGCTGTGCTGGGTGAAACCTATGCACTTTCTGATGATGGAGGTAGGATATGGTGAGGGGAGGAGAGCCCTGCCTGAAACAGCAGCACGGGCTTTGCACACCCTTGACTGCTGAGTTACTGCTCCTAAGCTCCTGCAATGGCTCAGAGCAGCCACAGACCGTACCAGTGTCACTCTGGGCTGGCAAGTCCTGGAGGCTGGACCAGGACCACTACTGCTGATGTAAGGACGGGCTCTGCAGTGATGGAGCATTGCTCCGATGGCTGGGGCCTGCTGTGAGGGAGGCTAGAAATGGTGTCTTGTGAATGCACAGGTGCAAGAGAGAATTTCTCCAGACACAACCAACAGTTGAGTTTGATGAGGTGTTAATTAGACCATTCATGCAGCCTGAGCTGTTGGAGAGCAGACCACGTTAGCTACCTACTGCGTCTGCAGGTACAGGAATCCTAGAACTGCTCAGAATTTGCTTGGGGAAAAAATTGTGAGATTCTAAGGAATTAACATAGATTTTAACAGCAGATCAGGAATCAGACACAAAGGTTAATGCATGGCTGGATCACACATTCAGTGCTGGAAGAGAAGAAACAGGAGGGAAATCTATTAGGAAGAAGAGATGCTAACACGTGTTAAAGCTCAGAACACTTGGTGCAAAACTTAGGCCGGCACGTCTGGGCAGATTTGGCGAGGGGCTCTCATGATCTGTTGTTTCTTGGCGGGTGTAGCCTAGTTTTTGCCACTGGACATTCACAAGCGTCAAAGTGTTACCTCCACCATGGCAGGAGCTGCAGTGCCAGGAGGATAAGGGCTGGCAGGCACTTGTGTCCATGATAGGCTGGCTGTTGTTGATGCTCTGTGGCCACTTTGGGTCCCAAGCCTGTGAAGTCACCAGAGAAGTGAAAATCTTTCTTGTCTGGAGCTACAGCCTTTCCCTACCTCCTCATCCCCCAGCTCTCAGAGCCACCAGACCTGCCACCTCCTTGGCTTTCTTTCTGCCCTCTTTCCAGCCTTCTTGGCCCCTTCTTGCTGCTGCTGTCACCATTGCACATCCACCCTCTGGTCACAGAGCCACAGCACCTCCGGCCAGGTGGCAGCAGCAGGCGAGGAAGCTCCCACATGTCAGTCCTCACCTCGCAAGGCACAAGAGTTTCTCATCCTTCAAGATTTTATTGCGTCCTACTCCTGGTTTGTAGTACCTGTGGAGAGTTAACCACCCGTCTGGGTCACTTTGGCTCCTTTTGGTGATGATGTCATTCTTACAGTACTCTGAAAGGAGCCCTTAAAGGTGAGGAAGCACGTTTGTCAGTGGTGATGAAGCCCTTCCTCCCTGCCAGCTGTGGACATGGCAGGGTCAGGAGGGGGCATGGAGATGATGTCTTGATTATCTGTGGGCAGCCCAGGTAGGGGTCAGGTTAAAACCTGTCCCAGTCCTCAGTCCTGCTCCCTGCACCCACAAGTCAACCCCAAGCCCAGGTTCCCCTGTTGGTGCTTCTGTGGTAGAGAGAGGTGTTGGCTTATAGCTCATGAAATGGCACAGGCTGTACATTTGGGGTCCAACAAAACCAAAGGCCAAACCAAAATCAAGGTGCTAAAAATTGGAGAGTCTTTGGTAGTATTTTTATGATGACTGCCCATGCCTTGTGTTCGTGCCGTTAGGAGGGCGAAGAGGACTGTGGCTGTCTGAGCAGGTCAGCACACATCAGTTGGTCCAGGCATCGCTTTTTATCCGCAACTTGTTCTGGAGTAGCAGCCAAAGACAGTGTATGGACAGAGCTTGTTTGTTTAAATTCAAGTTGGGAAGAGAAACAAGGAGAGCCTGGGGTAGGCAGTATCCAGCAGAGAGGACTCTGGGTGGCTTTAAGGAAGAAATCATAGAATCATGGAATAGTTCGGTTTGGAAGGGACATTTAAAGGTCATCTAGTCCAACCCCCCCTGCCGTGGGCAGGGACATCTTCAGCTAGATCAGGTTGTAGGTATTTGTCCTGTCCTCTTGCTGACAAGGACTTCTGCCCTGTTTGCCACAGGAGACTTGTAAGCACTGCATTTTTTAGAAGCTCTGTTTTGGCTGTTTGACTTTCTTTAAAAAGTACATCCTTGCTGTATTTGTCTAAGGCTCTTTAGTAATGCTGCAGAGGCGAGCGTGTCTCAGTCAGCAGAGCCAGAAGTTTCACCCTTATGCAAGCTACTGCAAGGCTGGTGGCACAAGCTGTACTGGGACACTGAATAGGTCCAGAGCAAGAATTTTGTGCAAAAAATCAAGCCACAAGACAAGCAATGTTAAACTAAGGGTACAAAGGGAGGAGAGCAATGTTAAACTAAGGATACAAAGGGAGGAGGAGGTCACTGCAGCATGAACTCAAGCTCTGGTAGCATTGAACTTAGGAGTGAATCCATTCATAAATACATTGAAATGAGGTGTGAAGGATGTGATGAGGCATTTTGCGGTTGGTTATATAGCAGGGTCAAGGATCTGAGATATAAGCAAAGGATTTAGCTATTGGTCTTTCAGGAGGAAAAGGTTAAGATAGTTGTTGCTGAAACTTGATCTGGATGGCTGGAATGCCAAAATCACAGTCACCTGTATAGGAAGAACAAAATGCGTAAGAAAAGACATGGATGACATTATGCCACTGTATAAGTACACAGCGTACCTTCATCCTGATTGCTATCTACGATCTCAGTCATTTTATCTTAGAAAAGATGTAATAGAACCAGGAGGGTTACAGGGAGAGGAACCGAGGATGTGCGGAGGTATGTGATGTCTTCTCTTGTGAGGAGATTAAATAGGCTATGCCTCTTCAGCTCAGAAGACAGACAGAGAGCTCAGAGGAAATGGTATCGAGGCCCACGAGCCTGTGAACGGGGTGTTTTTTCCACAGTGCAGAAAGTAGTTTGGAAGGAAGCTTTGGAAAGAAGGAGGAAGCTTGTTCACATACTATGCGATGGCATTGTAGAAGTCATTGTCACAGGGTATTGTGGAGGCCGGAGGTGTGTGTACAGAAAGGGACTGGACAAATCAATGGTGGGAAAAAGCACCAGCGGTAATGCAACATCATGGTCCAAATGCAACCTCCAGAGTCCCTGGAGTGCAGATTACCAAGGCTGGGTGGGGCAGTCTGGGACATAAAGCCCTCTTTGCTAGAAGGCTTGTGCAGTCCTACCGTAGATGAGGTTGGTTGAAGAAAGGTGATGCTGAGCAGAGAGACAACACAATATAGCAGCAGATTTATACGTAGTCCCCACCAGGCTCTGTTTCCTGGAGTGAAATCCCTGTCTGAAATCCCGTGCTGCAGGTCAAAGTCTTTGCAGCAGGTGGCATGAGTTGGGTCTAGTACCTGTCTCTGCTGCTGCAGGTATTTGATTGTGCTACTGGAACCTGAAGGAGTCAGTAAGTGAAGCTGGTGCTTAGTCCCCCTCACCAACCAATTCAGACACAAGATAAAGCTATTTCTACCCATCACTGTTGGCTCAAAGGGCAGAGGTCTGCCACCCAGCTCTAGGGATCCACCACGGCACCATACACAGGCCAGTGTTACTCCTACATTTGGGGCTTGGGGGGATAGTTTGCTTTTGTGGTACTCCGGGGAGTAACAGATGAAATAACCCGTGTTTGTGAAGTCCAGCACCCAGAAGTCAGACGATAATGCTAAACCACCTGGGAACCTGTGTGACAGTAACTTGTCTCCTTATGCAGCTGCATTCTTTGTTACAGGATCACTTTTTTTATTATTTAAAGGATGATAATCGGCAATTACCTGCATGGGAAAGAGATTTCCAAATGCAGATGGCTTTTTAATGTATCAGGAATAAGCCTAGGAAGTTCCAGTGGCTGGAAGCTGAAGCCAGACACATTCAGATGAGAAATAACATACTTGGAGGCTAATTAACCATGGGAGCAATTTGCTTAAGGTTACAGTAGGTGCTCCATGACTGGCAAGTATTGAATCGGGACAGGAGATCTATTTCAGAGACATGCCCACACTTAAGTGAAAGTTATGGTCCTGGGAGATGCTCTGGGAAAGGTCAGATTTGAGCCGTGGTTTCATGATATAGAGTTGTGGTGTCAGTACCATCTTGTGGTGTTGCAGCCCTCCTGCCCACTCTCCCACAGCTCGTTCCTGACCTGTGAGGTGCTGTCCCATGTTATGCCAGTATTACCATGTCTGGGACAGAGCTGTGAACTGTTTGGGTGACTGATCAATGTTAAATTACGTTTTTCTCAGTGCTTATTTAAAAGCAAGCTTGACACTCAGTTCTAGCTCAACGCAGACCCCAGAAGTAGTAATGCTGGCATGGGGTGCTGGCACACGGGGGCTGCAAGGGTAAGCAGATGGACATATCCGAGCTCAGTGACTTTGTCTAATCCTCAGTATCACAAACTCTCTGCCTGAGTCTCCTGTCCCTCCACGGGCCTCTGACATGTTCTGTTTTCTCACCTAGAGATGCTGCCCCAGCAGATTTTGAGGACTTTTACATTCGCCCAGGTTTCCGATACGTGGAAGTCAAGCCAGGGATACCGCACGGGCATGCCCCGGGGCTCCCACCCATCCCAATTACAGGGCATTGCCACAGTAGTTGCCCACATTGCCTGCACAGCACGGGCTCAGTTTGCCCCACTGCTCCTGGGGGGGATTTACTGCACATGCGCTGCGCGGTCGATTGGTGCTCACGGAGAAAGGCCAATGTGTAGGGAAATGGCAGATTTACTGCGCCAGCCCAGCCCATCTGTGCAGCACATGTGCAGGGATCCGAGCCCTCCCGGAAGCGTCTGGTTTGCTCTGCCTGCGCCGCGCTGCACACATGGACATCGCGCAGTCCAGGAAATCCCAGATAAAAATGTGCCAGCGCTGGTCTTTTGGACCGTATGGATCTTCACTGGCCTCAAAGTCTGTGGTTTGAGCAGCACAGGTGAAACAGGAATAAAGGGATTGGTAACATCTGTATTCCTAAGCCAAGGATATTTGGATACCTGTGCATCGCTGCGTCTCCACCTGCCCTGGGCTTTCACCTCTTGCTGGTGCAGTACCACTTGGTGGCTGTTGAGCTGCTCTAGGTTCCCTTTGGAGGGTGGAGACCATTGCCCAAGTCATCTGGGGTGATCCAGGCACAACTCCACTATTAAGGCAGGACTTGATGTTTTACCAGAAACTTTTGAACTTCATCCTGCAAATATCTTAATAAAAGGAAGAAAAAAGAAAAAAAAAAAAAAAAAAGGAAAGGAAAACAGACATGGAAAGCAAAATTTGAGCTAGATATGCATCTTTTATGGTAAAATTTGAAAATGACCAGAACTAACCGATTTATTTTACTCTTTTAGAGACAGAAGAGAAACGCTAAGCAAGCCAGGGCCTTTTCTGTCCTGCTTTTAGTCTGTATTGCGTGGTCTGAGTGATGCCTGTGTCCTCGGATGTTTTCTCAGGAGCCTTTTAACAACAGATCAATTAGCTTCCTAGAGACATGGGAGATGGGACAGACAGATGTCCTGCTTCTGCTGCTCCAGGGATGCTGGAGGTTATACCGAGGGTTTGCTTTGGTTTTGAGTCCCTGCTCAAAGTCTGCTGTAGCGGGTGTGTTTGCAGCAGGGCTGTAGGCACTGTGGAAGTGGCGAGGAAAACCGGAGAGCTTGGTCTGCTCATGGTTTTGGACTGCGAGTGGAGAGTGCCAAGCTGAGCCTGAAGAGGTGATTTAGTAAAGTCCAGGATGGTTTATTTTGCAGCCAGAATATAAAGCATTTGAAGTTAGAAAGCAAGCTGGGCTAATCTTCAAACCCAATTGCAATATATTGATCTTCAAACCCAATATAGATTGTGTTCATAATTTCAGTTTAGAGTTCATTAATTCACTTTTGTACGCTACATGCATTTCATTTTAGGCAGCAGTCCCTGTACTGGGAGTCAGGTTTTTTCATCCTTTTGGCATATTTCCGCACACTTAATTTTGTAGAACAATATTTGCAAAATGCCCTTTTCGCCAGATGACCCATATGAGTTGCGGGGAGCTCGCACCTCTCCCTCTGGCTGCACCATGGCTGGTCCAGCTGGTCTTCTCGCCCTGCTCTGCTGGGGAGGAACCATCCCCAAACCACTGCCCTGGTACTGGCCTCCCGGGCCTGACCCTCAGGAGAGATGTAAAAGCATTTCTGAAAGGCGAGCCTGGGAACTGAAGCTCACAGCACTGCTAGGCAGCAGAATCAGGGATGTATCAGTGCTACGGGGTTTTACAGCATGTTATTGTTTTTCCATTTCTAATTGTATCTCTTCCCTCTCTGTCCACAGGGATTTATTACCGCTGCCTTTGCCAGTGTCTTCTTATGCTTCACAGGGTCCAGCTGCCCTTTTGTCCCAGTCTATAATTGATCATCGTCATTAATTTAAAGTCAGAATGATTGTTTCCGAGCTATATTTAGCCTGAAGTTTGCTGTTCTTGTTTCAGACCTGATTAGAGGCTCGTGTGCCGGAAAGCTTGCTGTTCTTCCCTGCCCTGACAACTGGTCTGATAAAAGGTCTCATCTCTCCTCACAAACCTTCTCTTTCCTTCCCCACCCCTGGTCACGGGGCTGTCCTGGGGGAGTTGGGGTCACAGGACCCAGCACCACTCATCCCTGTGTCCCGGTGGAGTCAGGACAGCTGTGTGATTCCTGTTGTGTTCCCGGGATCCCCGTGCATCAAAGAGCAGCCTGAGACAATACAGCATCAGTTTCTTTCTCATCACGTTCCCTTGCTCAGGCCAGTGTCTCCTGTCATGTGCATACATTATCACTTCCAAAACGCATCAGCTACGCAGCGCACGTTACACTACTGAACAGAAAAGCGTGCCTGTCCAGTTGGTGTGTGCCTTTGTGTGTTTTCATATCTCTGCTCCGAAGCGTAAGAATAGAGTAACTGCTTGGGCTTCCTCCTGGGAGCCGTAGTTTTCCAAGGTGCAGTTTGGATTGCTGGACCAGGGAGCCAGGGAGGGACTGTCTTGGATGGCAGCAAGCCTGTGCCAGAGGCTGCTGCTGCGGTGGTCGCCTACAGTCCCCAAGATTAGGAATTGCTTTGGTTTTGGCATCAGCAGCAAAACCAGATACACCTGTGTAGCCTCAGATCTTACTCAAATAGGAGCTGTCTGGAGGAGGTGTATTGTCTTTAAGATAGTTGGGTCGTAAGCCATCAGGAGACTAATACATACACATAACTCACTGTAACCTTGTGCGTGGAAGTGCTGTGGCTAGTGATAGGAACGGGACAGACTAAAAGTGCACCCAGGTCAGAACCCCATCAGTTTGCTAACAGCCAATGCCCAAGAAAGAGCATCAAAAAAAGGGAAGCATGTAGCAGTATTAGTCCAGCCTTTCCTCCCATCCTCCAATGCTCAGGGACTTCCTGAGCTGGAGGTGGCATCTTTGCATCTAATAGCTTTGCTGGTTTTTTCTTCCATTTTCTTCCATTTTCCCAGTCCTTGCTTGAGTCCAGGGAAGGAGTTCCTCAGCTTAAATACGTGTTGGTTGAGGAAGTGTCTCCTTTTAAGATGGGTATTTAAAACTTTTTCTTTAATTGCTATTGAGGGTTGTTGCAGTCATAGAACTAAGTACATGCCCCAAGATCTTGTTCCTGAAATGCTGTTGTGCTCCAAAAGCTCAGAGCTGCTGCCAGTTGGGTTTCACTCTTATTTTCAGCTGTGCTTGCTACAAGCATTTGTATTAAGTATAATTTATTCTTTCCATTTAAGAATGCAAAGGTTTCATTAGAAAGGGTCTGTGAGTGCGGTGACCGCCTTTGGTATCCTGTGATGTAGAATGGGCATCAGTTGTTTTAGGACTTCCCCTGTGACAACATTGGGCTTATACGGTTTCTTCCTCTGTTTCCTATAGGTTCATGAAAGTGGCTGGCAGCACGGTGGATGCTGTTACCTGGCAACAGTAGGTATTCACCATTTCTCTTACTTTCCAACACTAATTGCAGCGATCAGACGACGCTGGGAGCAGAGCTGATGTGCTGTCTGGGTGTGAAAGGGGGCAGACATGTGACAGCCACCTCCTCTGTCCTCCTGCTGCATTTAAATAGGTGAAAGAGGCTCTGTCCCTCCCTCTGGAGCCTCTAGAACAAATACAGGAGGGGATGTATTAACCTTTACCACTGCAGCTGAGACAGAGGCTAAAAATACCACTGCCTGACTGCTGGAAACAAAGCCTGCGCGGGACCGCCGAGTCCCCGGAGGCAGCTGGGAGGACAGGCAGCGCCGGTGGTGGCCGGGGTGGGGACGACAGGGAAGAAAAAGCCACGTGTGACAGATGTATGGGACTATCTGAAAGGCCTTTTCCTTTCACCACGATCACTGTCTCCCCACCACCACTGGCCTGAAGCTAAGCTGGTTTGGCCCAGAGGAGGGAGAGGCAGCTTAGTCCGATGGTAATGCCCCATTCCCTGCTCCGTTTTGTAAGGGTCTCGGATGCCCATAGACACACCGTGGTCCTGCACTGCAGATGGGGCCCCAGAAGCAGATGTCGATAGAAAGGAGGTGAACATCCAAGATCCAGACCCAAGTGGGACTGCCAGAGAGATGCTGGTACCTGTTTCCCCTGGTTCCTACACAGGAACATGTGCTGCAGTTCAGACGAGGCAAAGCAAGCTCTGAGCTGTAGCACTGAGTGTTACAAGCACCAAGTGGAGGGAAAGATTTTCTTATTTGGGGGAAAATCCATCTTTTTCCTCCTCTTATTTCCAACTGCCCCAGTTTGCACACTGTGGCTAGAGGTAGGTTCCCCAGCAGGCTGTGACCCTCTGCAGTGGGAGTGCAAATGCCAGTGCAAAGGTGAGGCAGTGTGCAAGCACTGCAGTGACCGCCAGAATTGATAGAAAAAGGGTTTGTGGGGCAGGCAGGACTCTCTCCTGCCACAGAAAGGACACGTTTCAGAGATAGGGATTCACTGGAGCAAAAACCATGGTGAGACCCTCCCTGTTCCCAGAAAAAGCGGATTTGCTCTGAAACTTGTTAAACTTCCCCCGCGGGATGCTGGCCTTGAGCACGGGACCCAGGGTCTCAGGTCCAAGATGGGCTTGTGTGTGCTGCCCACAGGGCTTGTTCCCCAAACCGGTCTTCTGCAATGACCCCTCGTGGGGTGCTCACGTTGCTTTGCTGAAGTGTAGCAGCGTGGTTTGTAAAGCCCATCTCTTGCAAAGCCCACCTGGAGACCTGCTCTTAAAAAGAGCTCGGTGGGTTTTAAGACATGAAGTTTTCTTGCAAGTGTGCCCAGGGTTCCTGTGTTGGCGTGTTAACCTTGGAGCCTCTTGCAGAAGCAACGGTTGGCATCTCAGAGTGGCTTATAGCACCAGCATCCAGCAAGTCCTGTTCCTCAGGGAGCTTAGCTTGCCTCGCTGTGCCGCAGTGTTGCTTGCTTAGGTGTTTGGCTCCTGGGGCTTCCCTGCCAGGCGGCAGCAGCTTGGTGCAATGGGGGCAGTGGGGTAGCAAAGCATTTGGAGCAGGATTTGTGTTACTTACAGGCTCATGCTGTGCAATGATGATCTATGTCTCAGCTGGGAGTTTGCTTTTCATGATTACACGATGTGCTGATCACACTTACTTAGTCCAGGAATTCGCTTTCTGCAACGGGGCTTGATCACTGGGCCAAGCCCTTGGAGGAGCTGAAGGAACAAACTTCCAGGCTTCAGATGTGGAGTTTCATCCTGGTGTGCAGGGAATCTGCCCGCACGGCTGCTTTGAAACCTCTTCTTATAGGATCAGTGCAAAGTGCTCGGCAGCTCTGGTGCGGAGCAGCCGCGCTGAAGCAGCAGCCTGCGAGCAGGAGGGCTGGTGCAGCTCCCCGCGAGGGTCGGCAGAGCTGGGATGCTGCTTGCTGACCCATTTCCACTGCAGCGTAGGAGCCACTTCTCCCCCAGCCCGGGTTCGCACCCGTATGCATTTGTGAGGACTGGCAAAGGCCACAGCTCCGAGCTGGGCTTCTGTACTGTTTATGAATAAATGTCAAAACAGTGTCTCATCCCTCTGCTCCAAACAGCAAAACAAAACAAAACAAGTTCCTTTGTATCCAAGAAGAAAATTATTAGCAGGAAACTAAACTGCTGTCTAACTTCAAGTATGAACATTTCTGTTCCAAACCCTAACGTTCTCCCGGGATATCGGTTATAAATTTGTCAAATCTGTTATTCCTTTGAAAAGGCTGTGCTCGATCCAGAAAGGGAATTGAGGAGGGAATACATTGCAGGGATCCCTATTCTCTGTGTGAAAACAGAATATATCTGAAATATAGCTGACAGAAAAGTGACACTGGGTGGAAATAAGCAACCTCGCCAGCCTTTCTGAGAATGGTTTCACTTACATATGTAACTCAGCATGTGTGCCTCCCTCTTCAGAAGTAATGTGTTGCTGGAGAGGGATGTGTGAATGGCTTCGAAACGCTCTGGGAATTTCCACTAAAGGAGGGTGTGGCAGGTGGGACTGACAGTGGCTCCGAGAGTTTTGGCATTTCCCCGATAATTTAGTTAGTTTGTTATGTTTGGTTATGAGTAAATGCTCAGTTTATTTCTGACCCCCTCAGTCTTTGGATGCGGGTTTCCACTGCTTGGAAACCTCCCCACAGCCAGCTCTTTGCTCGGCGCTGGCGTCTTCGCACATGGTGAAGATTCATTGCCCAGTTAAACCTGCAGCCATGCCCGGTCCCATCCTCAGGCGTGCTCTCTCAGTCTGTACGGCTGGTTTTCCATACAAACTGTCATGCAAAACTCCAAGTTTTGCATATTTAACGGGCAAATCCTTATGCAATGCTGCCTCTGAAGCACAAATCCCTATTAATTACAGGGAAAATAAATGTTTCCATCTTCAAAGCCAGTGGACATCTGTCTTTTTGGCTCCATGGAGAATGCCACGTTATCTTCCAAGATGGAAAGTCACCCGCCCTATGTGGCAAACCAGAGATGCCAGGCACACGGGTATGTGGGGGATCCTGCTTAAAAAGCTTTTGCTGGGCTTGGTTTGGGTGACATCTTTTCTGGCTTAGACATGTGGAGTGTGCAGGCAGAGTTGCTCATGAGGCAGTTGCTGCAGGGGGCAGATTTCCCAAAGGTGCTGGGGCAGAGTTGCCCAGCGTGCACCCCCACACACACACAATGTATATACCAAGGGAATACATATGGGCTTGCATGAACCTGCTCTGAGTGCTCAGAGCACAGTGTCTTCTGAGGTTGTGCCTAGAGGAAGGGGTTGCATGAAGGAATCACTGGCCCATCTCCACCTGTAAATAAACCTGGCCAGGACACGGCTTTGCCCACTGGCTTGCCATCCTCTGCGCTGTCTGATGGAGGGCACAGTCCCTGGCAGCATCGTGGCCCTGGCCACCAGCATGGTCCCAGGCGATGCCAGGGCATGGCCAGGGAGATGGCATGGGCCAGAGACGGCTCCCACCAGTGGGATGGACAGAGGCACCTTGTTGGGAGGCAGAGAAAGGCATGGGTGTGAGTTGTGCCTTTAGGGCCAGAGAGCAGCCCCCAGTCATTCTTCTGTATCAGTGCATTTATTAGTTGACTGGAAGTGGGCAGCGCCTGTGCCCGCAAGTCTTCACCTGGGGGGAGCAGGTCACATCCCGCCTCTCCTCCCCGGGGGGAGCAGTGGGGCTGCCCGTGTCCTGTGCTGCAGACGGGGGCTCTGCCCTCTCCTCGGGGACATGCTCAGGGATGGGGGCTGCCCCTGTCGGCAGAGGTGTCTCGGTTTCACAGCTGCGGTGGCAGCGGGGTGTCACGCTGACGGCGGGGATCTACCCCGCTTGGTGTCCCCGGCAGGCGGGTGCCCTAATTCCTAGCAGACTCTCCCTGTAGCAGCAGGCAACAAAGTAGATCCGGAAATTCCTGAGCTTTGGGAAGTGGGCTTTAATGTAATTAACTGCAACAGAAGAAGAGGTCAGATAATAGGGGCAAAGGTTTCTCTTTAAAATGAAAGGGGAGGTAAATGAAACCAGCTGCCCAGGAGCCAGTGCACTGCCTTCATTAAATATGGGACGATGCTCATGATCCCACACAGCAGAGCGTGGATCTTTCCAGAAGACCATTTTAAAGGCAGCACAAATCCCAGAGGTGACAGGATAGAGATCTGTAGCCCCAGGTTCGCCCAAGTGCCCAGGTGCCTGGCACTGCCCTTCTCTGGGAGGGCTGTGTGCGCCCTGGCCTTGCAGCCTGCCCAGGAGCAAGGGCATTTCTGGCTGGCAGCCGTGCTCAGCCCTGCCTCGGTAGACCCTTCGGCAGCAGCTTTTTTGGTGTACTGTTCCCAGCTCTTGTCTTTGTGTCTCGAGTCTCATGCTGCAGTTCCAGCCAGGGATGGGGGCCAGGAATTGGGATGGTGCATTCCCTCACACTGGCACAAATCCCTGCCCAGCCCTTGGCGGAGTCCTCCCCCTGCGCCGAGCTCTGGTTTGGCCACCTCCGGAGGGATACGGTCACACCTCCCTTTTCAAAGTGCACTGATCCCATCCCAGGTTTCTAGGGCATATTCAGATTGGGTTTTTAGAAATGGGGTAATGTAAATGGAAGGGGGAGAACTGGCCTCAGCTCTGATAGTATAATAGGGCACCCGAAGCGGCTGTAGATGGCCTTTCCTCTGAGATATATGTCTCATCTAGGATTTGGTTGCCAGATCCCTCTTTTCCTTGGCTGGCTCTTCTCAAGTTCCTGCAGATTGTCTGTCTACAGAGATAGTGGTATCAAACTGGGGGACACGATGAGTCAGCTCTGCATGCAACTGCCCCTATCTGTTCTCTCCTGTATTATGGGAAACGCCACAGTCCGTGCCCATGGTGGGCATGCTGAAATCTCCCAGGCTTCAGGGCCAACTCTGCTGCTGCATCATACTCAGAGCCCACTGGAAGATCTGCCAGCCTGTGTTGGAACGGAAGAGCTTGTCCGTGAGCTACATGACCTCTGCCTCTGCAGAGCCATGGCTGGCAGAGACCCCTGCCCGCGCTGGGGAGGGTCTGTCCATTCGTCTCCTTTGGCACTCGGACCTCGCCGGCATGGGGAGAGGAGGATGTGGATGCCGCGGCCCCCAGGGCTGGCTCGACCCGGCTGCCTGTGCACCGCGCTGCTGCCTGGGGAGGTACTTGTCAGCACTGGAGCTCTCTGCAGCTGCTGCTGGCTTTTTTGGAGGTTGGAGAGTTGCGACTGTTCGGGGTTTTTTTTTTAAAAGTCAAGTGCACTGAGTCATTGTAAATATCAGCAAAGCTGCAGCCTTTGCTCCTGGGAATAATCCACGCCTAACGAGCGCTTCTCCTGCTTTAAAGGCCTGTCAGTTGCTTGCATTTTGCAGATTTCTATACTGCCTTTACTGGCAGTTGAAGTTCTCAAAAGGAAGTGCCCGAATCTCAATGACGAAGCCTACAGCTGGAAACGGCTCAGCTGTTCCTGAGCAGCCTGGTACCAGTGAAGACATCAGTGCCTCTCTCTTCCTCGCAAGCCTTGTGCAACTGGTGCCATTTTCCCTCTTTCCCAGTTTGGGGAGGTTGAAAGTACCTGTTGGTGTCCGAGAACTTCCCAGGCAGATCTGCAAGAGATCTTTGCCCATCTTACAGAAGCTTGTAATTGTTTTCATGCTCTGCTTAAATACCCAAAGCCAAGGTTCTCCCCTCCTCGCTCCCCCAGGACACATGCTACCAACAAGATTTCCTGATACTAAAGCAGGTTTATTTTTGCCTTTCATCCCTCTGCCAGTCCCCATTCCTCCGGGTTGTTAATGAAGGTGTCAAAAAAATGTGACTGTGGCACTGTCCCAGGGCATTTCTCTTCCCTGCAGGGTCCCGGCTGTGCTCAGCACAGCAGCACCTTCCCAGGCTGCCTCCTCCGTGTGGTCCCTGGGAGGGCAGAGCCTCCTCTGAGCTGCTCCCGGAGAGATGTTCCTCTCCCTTGGCAGTGGAGCTGTAGGTCAGAGCACACCTTGCGCTTGGACGAGACGATGAGGAGATTCAAGCCTGCCTTTGCTTTCCAAAGGTTTTTTCCTGGGACCGTATTGGCTTGCGCAGACAAGCTGAACCCTGCAGAAAGCCTGCTGCGTTGGAGGGGCCATATGCAGGCTGAGGTCTCTCTAATTCCATCTTTTTCCATTTAATACAACCTTATTTTTATGGCCTTTCAGCCAGTTTTCAGCCCAGGTGATGGGGTTTTTAGTCCACAGCAGTCTGAAAAAATTGTTTCTGTTCAGTTCTTAAGTGCTGTGTTAAAATCCAAACATCTGCCATCCCCAGAGTCCATTGCTTTGTAATTTTGTCTTAAAAAGTAATCTCTGTAAACCCCACCGCTGCCTCCTGCTTACAGATCTGCTCTCCTCCCGGCAGCCAGTGGTTCGATGGTGTATAAGTGATTGGAATGATTTCGAACACTTCCCAAGCCTCCCCCAGAGAGAATCTCTGCCCTTAGCACCTTCCAGTCAACACAGACACACAGAAACGCCTCTTTCCTCCTTCCCTGGATTGCACAACGCTGGAGTGAAACTGGGCATGATCCCGTGCTTCACTGGGGAGGCAGCAGCGACTATGCGTCTGGGGGAGGATTGGCAGAAGAGGCTCTTCTCATTTAATGCATTTCTCTTCTGGGCCAGTTAGTCCTGGTGTTGCTCCCCTTTCACCGCAGCCCTGTGCAGCTCCAAGCGCGTTTACCCTGTTACCTGGGTAGTGACTTGGCGCAGTGAGATGCAAAAATCCTCTCTGAGCACTCATGCATGTTCAACATGTGCCGGGTGCTCTGGCTGAGGCTGAGTGAGCCAGCAGCATCCTTTGGGGATGCTCCCGCATTCCAGCACCCAAGTGAAGCAGCCACTACGGCTGCTACAGCTGCTCGCTGGCGTTGATGAGATGCATGTTATGCTGAAATCAGCCCTGGACAGCTGAATCCTCCTTTCTTCAGACCCCGGGTCTTTAGCCCATTATGCATCCCAGCACCCATGGCTGCACTGAAGTCTGTGGAGAGGGAGAAGGGTCTGTGTAGCTCTGGTGGATGTGGCTCCAGCAAGGGATGGGAGGCAGCAGCCGGGCCCTGCTGCCCCAGCCAGAGCTGCTGTAATTCCCATGCACCTCCGTTACCCCAGCACGGCTCTGACACACTCCGGGGCTTGTTGTGTCGATCGGCTGATGCACACTGCAGATTTGGGAGGAGAAGGTTCAGAAAGTTTCCCTTGCAAAACCTATTTATCAGCCAAACGGCCATCCCAGGGGTGTGCCAGTGCATGCTGCAGCAGACCTCCTGGTGTCCCTGCATGGCTGGGAGGAGCCTCTGGGAGATGTGCAAGGGCTGCCACTGCTCCTTGCATGGGGACAGAGGTGCCAGCCCCAGACGCTTCCTCAGGAGGAGCCAGTTGGGATTACTTCCAGGCACAGGGTATTTGCACTCCAGGACAGACAGCTTCACCTTATGTCCTGGAGCCAGGAGACAGCATTGAGGCATTTCAGAGCCTTCCTCCCACACTTAGAGATAGATGATTCACATCGTGATTGGCAGCACTATAGCTGTTTTATATAAGCAAGCACATGGAGAGCAGGAATCAGCCCTTTGTATGGGAAATGCTCCCTGGCATTCCCAGGGCCGAAGGAATTTCTGTGAGAGCAGGACTTCCCCTGCAGGTAAAGGACATGGCATTTTTCGAGGGGGGATTCGGCTGTGGACTTTGCTGGGAGAGGAGCAAGGAAGGTGCAGGTGGTGCAGGGGTGCTGGCAGCAGGGCTCACTCTGGTGCCGTAGGTCCACAGCCTGTGCACCCCGCGGTCACTAATCCTTGCCCAGAAATGCCATCAGGGCTTAGCCTGGAGGGTTGTTATTGCAGCAGGATGTCCAGGAGCAATTCTGGTTCTCAGACCAGAAGAGGCTCTGAACAGTCTCCCCTGCAGACCAGCCACTGAATGGAGACTGTCCCACGACCCGGGCAGAGTGATGCAGTTATTCCCACGGCTGGGAGCGTGGGCAGCCTCCCCCATCCCCTCCTGGGTGTTTACTGCAGCAATTTCCAGTGTGGCTCAGAGGGTGTTTGCTGCTTGGGACTCTTCTCCTCCCTGGTGCCTGCGTAGTGTCCCCCTGTGGCTATGGGGCCCTTCATTTCAGCCATTAGATGTGCATCTTCCATTTTGCCATCCCGTAAGAGCAATGATACTGGGCCCAGGGCTGACTGGCTTATCTGCCCTTTGGAAACAGGGTGTCCCTAAGACAGGGGATGGGTACAGAGCTGGGTGAGCAGAAGATCTCCCAGGATCTCCCTGATGGTGGAGCCCAGGCGCTGCTATCACAGGCATCGTGTTGGAGGGTCTTTTTCCATGGTGCCTCCATGAGAGCAGCGCAGAGGGTGCTGCAAAGCCTTTGCAGGTGGCGTTTTGCTCCCAGCCTTTTGTGTTCTGCTCCCAGCGTTTCACCAGCAATAGTTAAGCAAGTGCAAAACTTCCCGTGGTTTCTGCAGTGCAGGATGCTCAGCGTTCAGGGTGCATCCACCTCATGCCCTGTTTTGGAGACTGAAAGCATCTGCCAGACACAGGCACAGCTGGAGGGCCAGGGCAGGGCAGGATGCAAGCAGGGATTCCCCTGGAACAGAGGAGTTTTCTTGGCGTGGGGCAGCAGCGGGACAGAAGGACGTGGTTTGGGGCAGAGCTACTCCCAGCTGTCTGATCCTTGTTGTTTTATTTTCCTTCCAGTTACTACATTGATGGCCGAGTGGCCAAAGTGACGGACTTCCTGAAAACGCGCCTGTTAGACACACTCTCTGACCAGATCAGGAAAATCCAGAAAGTGCGTGAGTGCAAAGGGTCAGCGAGGGGCGAGGGGGCACCATGCCCGCGGTGCCCGGCCTTGGCACAGCTTGTGGCTGGGGCTCTGGCCTCAGCACCGACACGCTCCCAGGGGAGCTGGCGTGGGGCAGGGATGGAGGGCGGCTGCTGGGGGCGGCTGTGCTCCCAGCCCTCACCCTGGGGATGGGAGGAAAGTCCGGGCAGCATGGCGCCTGGCACCAGGGTGAGCTGTGGGACGTGCAGTGGGTCGGGAGGGAAGCGGCTGCGGGCTGCAGCGTGGCGTGAGCTGTGGGATGCAGGCTGGATGCATGGGGCAGACACTGCCGTGCAAAGCCTTTCTAAAGCAGCCGACTCTCTCCAGTCTCCCATCCGTTCCTGAAACTTGCTACTGAGGACGAGGAGAGAAGGGAGGAAACCGTCCCGAGCATAGCCGGTTCCGTGCCTGCTCAGGAGGGGGCTCCTACTGCAGTATCTTGCCCCACTCACTCACAGTGCCTGAAAGTGTTGCTTGCAAAGTTGTGACAGTTGCGTTTCCAGGGAGATTTTCACTAGTGGAGAATCATGATCGTTATGAACCACTGTATTTTTTTCCCTGATGATCATGTTTTGACTGTGTTATAAAACCCAGCTGTTGCTGGCGTGCTGCGTCAGAGCCCACGGCTCTGCCTGGCTAGCGCAGCCTGCAGCAACGCTCCTCTCCCCGACGGTCAGGGGGACGCGGCTCGCATCTCTAGCGGCTGGGTAGGGGACAGGGGCTTCGCAGGGTCCCCCCTCTTCAGCTCATATGGGGGCCAGGGCTGTGACCGGCCTGCTCAGCTGTCAGTCCGACAGCAAATAAGGAACACCTAGTAAGCGGGGAAGGCTTTAGGGATTAGAGGAGATGTCCGCCCGTCTGTCTTGTCTAGGTTTTCATACCATACCAGTCACCACAACATCTTACTGTTGTAATTCCTGCAGGGAGAAACCGTAGGATGAGTAAACAACTCAAAGAGGCCCCGGGAAAGGGGATGCGAGGGTCGGCACAGCAAAACCGGAGGAGAGGAGCCGCTTGCCGAGTCTTCCGGCACAAGCTGGGAATCATCCACGCATGCGGATGATCCTCCCACTGCGGGGAGGCATGGCGGGGCAACCAGCGGGATCAGCACAGGGGCAAGCGAGAGGCATCGGCCGGCCCTGCTCCCACTGGGGGGATACAACCCCACCAAAAGTGGTGGCATGTGTCCCATCTCCGCTATGGGTCGGGAACCAGCTGGGAAGGGAACGGGACCCCCCAGGATGGGCTGGGCGGAGGGCTCCGGGGAGCAGGGCATGGGCAGCAGGATGGCTGGGGAAGGCATTTGCTGTCCTGGACATACCCAGCTGGGTGGTGACATCCCCGGCAGGACAGGACACCAACCCTAGGGGCTCCCTGGACTCCATCCATCCCCAGAGCAGTGGCAGCGAGGAGCTGCCCTCGGCGCATATTGGGGGAGCCCTTGCACCCGCGGGGCAGGATTTGGTCTGCGCGGGGCAGGGCCAGGGAAGGGCTCCCCTGGGAATGCCAGTGTGGCTGAGCAAAAGCACAGCACTGGGTGCTAATAGCCTCCAGCTTGGCTTTGAGTCCGTGCATCCTGCCGGGGCTGATTAGAGCAGCTGGGCTTGTCCACTTCCCTGTTTTATTGCTTCCTCTCGGACGGGGGGAAGGTGGCGGGCTTAGATAATTACAGGCAGGATGCCAACACCTCTGGGGCTTCAGTCAGGGATGTCGACTCTCACAGGCTGTGAGTGGGAGGCAGCCCAGAGCTGGCGTATTTAACATCTTTGAGGGATCCCAGTCCATCCAGCACATTCCAGCGCTCCTCACTAATGGGGCAGGATCCATCAGGCTGCGCGGAGCGCTCCTTGGGCTGCCGGGTTTGCAGACATCTGGTCACAGGAGCTCATCACCCGGCCTGGAGAAGTGGGATTGCAGGAGAGAGGACGGGACGTTGCATGGTGCTGGAGGTTGCTCATGCTGGGAGAGGGCTGCTCTGGCCATCCAAGCCCTCCCGTCCCACCTGGCATCTCCTGGTGTCTGTGCTGCCGGCTGGAGCCTTGTAAAGGGTGGGCCAGCACGTCTTGCCTGTGCCAGGGACCCCTTGGATGGTGAAGCAGCCCCTGCTCAGCCATGGGGCTGGCTCTGCCCATGCCCCGGGGCATCCACTGCTTTCTTCTTGGATGCTCACCATCCCTCCGTGTGACTCCAGTACGTGTCCCAGGGCTCCCACGCTGCAGAGCCATCAGGGCTTGGGTGCTCCCTGCGGCCGGGCCGGCAGCCACCTTGTGTGGGGATGTGGAGAGCTGAGGTGACATGGCAGGACAGCCTGCAGGACAGAACGCGTGGGGAGACCACAGGGAAAGAGCAGGGCCTGGCTTTGGGAGCATGAGAGCACGTTTGGGAGGGTGTGTCTGGAGCAGCTCCAGAAGATGGGTAGTGGACATGTGACAGCGGCAAGAGAGAGTGAGGACCAGTCTCCCACCACTCAGACATGGTGAAGACACCTAGAGACTGTGCCAGGGCTGGGCAGGCACTGACTGCCCAGCAGCAGCGTTACCGAAGGTCTCCATAAGCCTTCCCGGAGCGTAGCACAGGACATGTCTGCCTTAGCTTTAAATTACAGGTTCATCAGAGTAATTTTGGTTGCTTTTGTGTCCTGCGCAGGTAGTGAACACGTACACGCCAGGGAAGAAGATCTGGCTGGAAGGCGTTGGTGCGACCTCGGCCGGAGGCATGAACAACCTCTCCGATTCCTATGCGGCCGGGTTCCTGTGAGTTACGCCGGCTCCCCGGCGCCAGGGCACTGCCACCCCCACGGGCTCTGCGGGCTCGGGTGCTGCAAAGCCGCTGCAGCAAGGGGAGGGCCAGCTCTGTGTCCAGAGACCCCACCTGTACTCCCCCTCGGTACTCCCCGGCAGCTTGGGCACCGTTATTTTCTCTGTAGCATCCCTATTATCCCTCCTCCACTCTGCTTTCCTGGAGGTGACCCAGCCTCTGGCATACCCAGAGAAGCAGAGTAAGGAGGGGACTGCTCAGGATCCCACACGGGTACCCACGGTGTGCCCGCAAGGCACGGGCGTGGAAGGGGAGGTGAGATCCAGGCACGCCAGCTGCAGGACCCAGGGCTGGCATCCCAACAGGCTTGCCGCGCTCAGCAGCTCGGGATCAGCTCAGCAGCCCCCTCCTGCTCTGCGTTTTTGGTTCAGGCTGCAGCCACGCATCCTTGCGTGCATTCACTCCCAGGGCACCTGCCAGGGAAGCGCTCGGCAGGACTCTGCTCTGGAAACCATTTTCTTTCCTTCTTTGAAGCCACAACTGTTCCTGGCTCCTGGGGCTTGTCTACTGGCACAGCCCCCTGGCACGGGCATTGTGCTGCAAAGCCCCAGTTCAGATCTTCAGAGCTGGCTGTGATCATAAAAGATGGAGGAAAATTATCCGGGCTCTGGGGGGAGGCGCGGGGACGTGCCCGGGGTATCGGGGCTGTGGCAGGCTGCCAGGGTTGAAGACTTTGCCCAGGAGGTGTGAGGAGACAGGCTGGTGCAATGGTGTGGTCCCCCCTGCTGAGACGGTGGGTGCAGGGTGCTCGCAGGCTGGGGGGCACCCCAAGCTTTGGGCGCAGGGCTGTCATGCTGGGGTGCATGCAGGGGCTCAGGCGCAGTGTCGGGACATGCAAGCGGAGCACAGGTGGGGCAGACGTGGCTGTGGCCGGGGGAGAGGCATGCAGGCTTGCCAGGGCGAGGATGATGGGAGCTGGTTAATACCCAGCTCGCAAAACCATCTGAAGGCTTTGGCTCAGGCTGGGAGCAGGCGCCAGGTCGGCCGCACAAGAGCGATGCCGTACGCCGGAGCACAGCTGTGCTGCCGGGGCTGGGGTCCCCCTGCGGCGGCCTGACTCTGCTCCCTCTGTCCCCAGCTGGCTGAACACGCTGGGCTTGCTGGCCAGCCAGGGCATCAACGTGGTGGTGCGGCACTCCTTCCTCGACCACGGCCACAACCACCTGGTGGACCAGAACTTCAACCCCTTGCCGGTAGGTCTGCCGGGGAGCGTCACGCTGGTCCCCTGCTCATTTGCGGGGAGGTTTCTCTCCTTGTGGCCTGTCTGAACTCTGCTTGAAAATGACTTTTTCCAGATCTATTTCTTGCAGTATTAATAGGAGACGTTAGTTCATGTCAAATGCAACACGTTGGAGGCAGATGGGAGAGCGTTACCTCTGTAGCTGAAACTTCATCTAGTGCCCAGGGTCGGTAGCACGGGAGGGAGGCTGGTGCCACCGAGGGGTGCCAGCGCGGACTGCGGAGCGGGAGGGAGGCATGTGGCAGGACCACGCGTGGCACAGAGCAGGCAGCCAGAGAGGTGGTGGTGAGCTGGCCCAGGGGAAGCCAGGCTGGAGCCTCAGCACCTGACTTCAGATCTCTAGAAACTGAGGTGAAGGGCATTTGAAGGGCATTCCCAGCTTCACAGGGAGCAGCGGTTCTCACCAGTGCCCCGCAGCATCCCTTACTCTTCAAAAACGCCTGGGCAAGGGGGGACTCGCAGCACACATGGTGCTGATAAAGAAACTGTATGAAAAACCCTGTTAAAAGTAGCAGGTTTCCTTTTCATCTTTTTGGGATGGGTCAGTAAATACCCTGCCTTGTAAGTGGAGAGCCATGCAGAGCAGCTGGATGCTCTGCATCTCCCCTGGAAAGGATTTATGGGTCCATGACCCAGCAGACATTGCTGGCAGACCGGGGATCCGCGTCGAGAGGCGTGCAATCCTGCCGCTGCGACCCTGCCTTTGACGCTGCGCTGGGGTCTCGGGGGGGGCTGCAGGGGGGCAGAGGCTGAGGGAGCCACGACTCAGCTGGCTCTACCGACTCAGCTGGCTCAAACAGCATCCCCGCAACAGCATCCCCGAGGGTCAGGGGAGGTCGCGGAGGTGTCTGCAACACAAGGTTTGTGCTAAGCTCCCCAGCATGGCCTGGTGGGTGGCTCCAGAAAGCAAACCGGTGAGTGGGAGAGCACGATCCCCTGCCTGTGCTGCTCCGGGTATCTCCTGGAGCACCCTGGGCGGCTCCGGCACACACCCCTCTGGCGAGCGAACCTGCCAGCTCTGGGGCCCCGGGCTGGGGGGAGCCTGGGGGGCTTTGAACTTTGTTTGAGATGAATCTGAGCCTGGGGCAAGCGCTTGATGGATTTCTTCTGAAGAGCCAATTCCACTGGCCAAGCCACATCCCCCCACCTCCCCAGGGCCTGGGGGCCCCCCCGGGTTGCTCCTGGCTGGGTGGGTGCAGGCCAGCTCTCCCGGCACAGCAGGGACAGCGAGTGGCCCACGGCCAGCTCTCCCGGCACAGCGGGGGCAGTGGCCCCGGAGCGGCTGGAGCAGGCGTGCGGTTAGGAGCGGGATTAAAGCCAGGGAAGGAGTTTGAGGAATAAACCCCGGGCTGTTAAACACAATGGAGGTCTTTAAAATGGATTTTGCTTTTGTTTTAAACTTAACTCTCCCAGTAAGTTAGATGCCACCCCCCCTCATGGCTGTTTCCTTGCTTTCCCACGTGTTTCAGTGTTTATCTATTTCCCAGATCCCACTGCCGTGTTCCTGCACAAACTCCAGTGGGTGCTTCCACAACCCCATTCCCTCCACTCCTGTGCTTTAAAAGAGCCACAGGCAGGTGCAAACTGATGGAGGGTTTAAAAGCTGCAAACACCAAAAAGCCCAGCGAGACCGGACCGTGACCTGCTCCGCGGGGCAGCTCTTTTCCCGTGGGAGCTATCAGGCAGATGAAAGCCGCTGGCCATACCTGCGCGGGGCCATGGCACTGTGAAATACAATCTGCTCGTTAGCTGCCACGACAAAGAGGTTTCCACACACGGGCTGGGCGTGAGGCAGCTGCCTGCTGAGAGAAGGGCCGCACCACCGCAGCATCAATCGCGGCTCCGGCTGGCAGCTCCTCAGAGAGCCGGGAGCCAGGGCTGGGCTCCCCGCAGCAGCCTTTGCACCTCCTCCTCCTCCCCTGCCGCTGCTGATCCCTGCTTGTCAGATAAGAGGACGGTGTGTTTCGGGATGCTGAGCTGAAGCTGAGCCTTTTACAGAGGTGTCCTTAGGTGCCGGGCAGCTGCATGGTCCAGGGAGAGTTTCCTGCGTGGTCCAGGGATGGTGCGGCAATGCAAATACAGCCCTCCATCCTTGTGCTAAAGAGCCTCCCGTATAAAACCAAGTGATTTGTAGTCCATCGCCGTACGAGCACTGCGCTGCTGCCACGGGAGCCCTCCTCCCTGCCCTTCAGCTGGGCCCCTTGGATGCTGCTGGTCTTGTTCATGTTAGTACTGTCTCTGCTAGGGCATGTAACAGCGAGTGGCATAAGGAAGCTTGTAAAATGTGATGTGGGTGCCACATTTGGGGATCGGGGAATGCAGATAATGGGGGTCGCTTTGGGGGCACTGCTGTAGGAGTCTCAGCTTCTAAATCATCACGTTTCTTTCTGCCTCTGCCCCGGGACTGCAGCCCTGGGGGGATTTGTGTTGTACGGGGGAAGGAGCAGGGAAATCACTGCACCACTCTATGTATAGCAGGGTGCTAGCTGCTGTCGTGGGCCGTGCTGAGAGCTAGCGAGGGGTACCGGTGCATCGGCGGGCAGAGAGCATGGCCGCTCTCTGGGCACAGGCACTGGGCGACAAACCCAGGCAACCTGGCAGGGCTTGCTCTGAGTTTTCTGGGGGTTAGCTTTGGCTTGAAAGCAAACTTGCAAACTCTGGCTGTTTTGGTGGGAAATGCAAGAGCACCTGGAAATAGCTGCTTGGAGGCAGGGATGCAGTGAAACCTTGAAAGCAGAGGTTTAAGCTGGTCCGTCCCTGGCTTTGTCCCGTGGTGGCTTGCCGGTGCAATGCAGCCTGGCTCCTCAAAAATGGTCTCAGGTGGCAGCGGCGTGGCTGAGGGGCACTGCAGGTTCGTGGAGAAATTAGGGAGATGCTGACGTCTCTGCTGGGCTTTCCACACACAGCTGTCTCACGAGCTAAGCAGCATCTTGTGGCTTCTGGGACATCTTGCAAGGGACATTTGTGCCTCCATCCAGGTCCTTCATCTGTGAGAGAGCAGCTCTGGGTGCCCGTCCTGGCTGCCAGAATTGCCCGTCCGCCCTCTCCTCAGAGGTGGTGCCATCCACGTCCCGTGCAAGGGACGGGTGCTGTGGAGGGGGAGGCGAGGCCATCTCTCTGAGCCTCCTTCCAGGTGCAGATCCAAGGAAACAAGTTTGTCTTGCTGGATTAATGGGGACCAAAACAGGAGAAGCTGGGTGACATGAGGTTCCCTGGCCTGGGCATGGGGGCGATCAGGCTGGGGAACAGAAATGCTCCTGCTGACCTTAATGCAACTCATCTCAAGTGTTTTAATGCCTTGTTATTTTTGAGATAACTTTCCCATGTATCACTGGAGTGCTTTTTCTTCCTGAGTGATTGGGGCAGCCAGCTGTATAATAATCAGGGCTTGTGCTTGAGAAGCCCTTCAAATAAAGCCTCTCGCAGGTACGTCAGTCTGCCTGCCTGCATCTCAACCCATCTGTACATGTGTGTGGGAGTGAGGAGTGGAGGAAAGGAGGGCAGAAGCAGCACTGATATTCACCCTTCACAGGGCAGTGCCTTTGAAATGCCGCTTTGGCATTTAGTAGCTCTAGGCTCATTTCAAGCACACAGTATACATATTCCATCTCTCTTTCCTTAATATCACTCTGAAACAGTCCAGAGGGATGCAATACATTTATTTCATTGGCGAGCTCCCCAGGTAGGTATGAGCTTTCTCTTCAGATTGTTAAAGCATGTTAAAGACCTTTCTGCATGCTCTTTCACATGGCATCGCCTCTTTTTTATCCATCCTTGGTAGTGATTTCTGCTCCCTTAATGCACAGTGCTGTAAGGTTATACCTATGCGTGGAAAAACTTGGCATATTTCTAGGCAGGGCCAGAGCAAGACAAACCCCATGGAAAAGCCAAAGCTGAAATCCAGACTTCCATCTCCTGATAACTGTGGCTCCTCTTGGACCTTCTCCTAAAGACTTTAGCCGTTGAGATACCTCGTTCTCCTGGGTTAAGTAGATGTTAAAACTTCCCTTCTGCCTGTTTTATACGCAGCATGAGAGGGGCCCAGAGGGATCACAGGGTGAAGCGACGGCAGGGGCTGCCTGCTCAGCTGTGGTAGTAGAAGACAGTATGATATTGCCTGTGAATTGATGGCGTCCTTGAGAAAGCATCGCAGCAGTGCGGAGGTCTGTGCCTGATGGTGCCGTGGTCGGATGCTTGGATGCTGCGGGTGATTTTTCACCTCCTTTGCTTAGCCCAAAGGCACTGAGGAACTCGACGGGAAAGTTACTGTCTGTCCTGGAGGAGGGAGGACCCTGGGTTCGTATCGGGTCTTTCCTTAGTGATCTGTCCCCTTTCTACCTGGGCTTTCATAAAAGCCCTGGTGTGAACGAGTTCGGTGCCAGGCTGTGGCCATCCCCAGCATCCCCTGGGGTCCCTAGGACAGAGCCGTGGTGTGAGCTGTGCCCTTGGGCTGCACCTGGCGATTCGGTACCGATGGTGCCTGCCCCACCTGTCCCGAGCACCTCCCCAGCGGGCACGGGTTCGGCCCCCCGATCTCCGGGTACACAGAGGCAAGGGGCCCTCACGCAAGGTGTCGCACCGGGTGCCAGGGGCGGGAGTGGGTCCCTCAGCCGTGCTCCTGCCTGCTGCACGTACGCGCTCCCCGGTGCGCTCATTAGCTGAGCTGGCTTGGCTGGAGGCGCTGCTAATTGCAGCTGGAGGTCCCAGCCATCTCCCCGGACGGTGCCTCTCCCGCCCCTGCACTGCGCGGGAGGGGGCCTCCCCAGGCCAGGGCTGCGGGGGCTGGGTCCTCGCCCACCTGCGCCCATTCCCACCCTGCCACCCGCTCGCCCAGTGGCTGCCCGGCTGCTGGGCTGGGCAGCGTCCAGAGGCGAAGGGGAGACCTGGCATCCATAGGGGGAAGCATACGGAGAGCCCTTTCCCGCAAGCGCTCGCGCTCCCACCACCGAGCCCAGCCAGCTGGCTGCGGGGCCGGGGGAATTCAGCCCCGCTGCTGCGCCGGCCCATCTGCACGCCCAGCACTGAGTCACCGCGCTGTGCACACGCAGCCGGCCGAGCTGCCAGGGGTAGGACTGCGGCTGTTCCCCCCGGCAGAGACCCTCGGCTTTGGGGTCGCTGTCGGGGAAAGGGTGGCCAGGTCGGGCTGCAGCATGCCATGCGCTGCGCGGGCAGAGGCAGAGGTATGGTCCCAAGCCCGGGAGCGACAAAGGGTGGGGAGAGGGAGCGGGTCCAACGGAGCTCACACACACATGGAAACTGTTCCTGATGACGATAAATCTGCCGCGCGGACGTCTGGCATCCCCATCTGCCCCGCACACTGGAGCACTGGCTCTGGCGGGAGCGATGCCTGCAGACGGGGAAGGGGCGGACGGGGTTCGCTCTGGCTGCAGGAGGGAGGGATGAAATCCCAGGCAGTGTGCATGGGGGAAAGGCTCTCCCAGGAGATGTCAAGCTGGAGAAGAGCCTGCTGAAGGGCAGAGTGGAAATGGTGCCCTGCAGAAATCTCCCAGCCAGCCTCGGCATGAGCGCCTGAAGCAGGTCTGAGAAGGCCCTCCACTGCCTTGTCCTTTCAAGCATGATCATACCATGTCTCGAGGACTGCGGCATCCTCTGCTCTCTGCACCCTCACTGCATTCAGCCTTCCAGGAGCTCTAAGTCTGCTCTGAGGCTCGTTTTATCTGCGAACAAGGAGACAGATTTAAAGTGCTTAAATTCTGCTTGCTGTCACAGCGGGTTAAGGGGCCTTTCCCTGTTAGTGCACCATAAAAAACATCTCTGAAGTGCGTATGCTTGGAGCCTCAAACGCATCAAAGCCGTGCTGCGGCTAGCAGCTCTGGCACCCACCCATCGGAGCTGCGGGACATGTGCAGGCCCGGAGCCAGGCTGCTCTTCCTGCACCAGAGAGTGGGGCAGAGACATGCTCCGGCAGGGACCAGCAGCAGAAGTTGGTACTTGGAAGGGCGGACACAGCCACTGCCCACCTCTCCCGGAGGCACCGTGCTAGTGACAGACCTGCCCACCTTGGTGACAGAGCCATCCCGGGGCTGTGGAGGAGGTGGGACAGCAAGACCCTTCCCAGATGGGTTGGTGCTCGCCAGCGGAGCAGAGGGAAGTAGCATTATGGTGAAAAGCAGCAGAAGAACAGAAAACAGCAAAAAAGTTGCATTTGGTTTCCAAGCCCTCTGATCCGGCAGCTCTGCTCCCTTCCTGCGGCCTCCATCGCCTGGACCCTGTTAGGGAGAGGTGATGACAAAGGAGAGGTTTGGCTGTTCCTCCATCTGCTCAGCTCCCCAGGAAGGTGGAGGCCACTGGCTGGGGACCAGCTTGCGAAGGGCAGCGGTAGGCAGAGGCCACTTCCCACGCGCCACTTTCCCCGTGCCCGGGCAGGCTGTCCGCTCGGTGCCACCGGTGCCCAGCAGTGATTCCTGTGGCTGCCACTCCCACAGCAGGAATTTTGCCTTATTGTCAGTGTTTGGCCTTTCTCCAGGATGGAGAAAAAGAACAGAAGAGAGAGACAAGGGAGAGGGGCTGAGCAAAGGGTGCAGCGGCTCGACGGCTGGGAAGACATGATGCTCATCAGAGGCTTGGCAGGTTGTGCTGCTGGCACAGCTGGAGGAGACCCCAGGCTGTAGGGCGAACGGCTGATGCTCGGCCCAAACACAGAGCTTGTGGTGCTGCTGGCACCGGTGGATGAGATTGCTGCTCTCTGAGCCCCTGGGTGCACACACGTTAGCAGGTTATTCAGGATCAGGAGCGACTCTCCTGGCTGTCCCCACATGCTGCACTTTGGGACCCATTGCAGCGCCGTTGCAAAACGTGACCTGGTTTCCTTTCCCTAACCAAAAGCCAGCCTGCCATAAGCCCCCGTAAGTGCACAGGGTGCACAACACGGCCACAGCAGCAACTGTTCTGCCCTACAGAGCTGCCTCTGCACCGGCTAATGTTCCGTTGCCCTTCCTCGCCCTGCCTGCTTTCTCTCCTCTCCCTCCTTAGCTGAAAGGCACTGGGGTGCAGGACTGGCAGCCCCTCATGTCATGCTTCAGCCGTAGACCGCTTGCCAGCAGAGAAAGCCGCTGGGAAGATGTGAAGGCGGAAGGCGAAGCAGGAAAGACTGGTGTGAGATGAGGCATTCACAGCCGTTAGGGCAGGAAGGAAGAGGATCAGCACGGTGAAAGCAACGGACGCCCAGGGAGAGATGTCAGCAGCTTCAGGGGACTGGTGGGTGGGCACCTGCAGGACCGAGTCTAAGCAAGAAAGGAATCGGGCAGCATTGGCTGATCCCTTCACAGGTGCAAGTGCCTGGATCAAAGCAAGGGTCTGTCCTCCCCTGCCAATGCTGCTGGCTCCTGGCAGCCTGGTCCACCTGAAGCCCCCTCATTTGGGGCTAGGAGGGTGTTGTTCCCCGTTCATAGACCCTCTCTGGAGTGTCCCCCGTGGTGCTCAGGGCACACAAACTCCCCCAGTACAGCAGCAAATGTTGTGGGAGACTGCTCACCAAGTTCTCGGCTCTTCCGGACCTCCATGCAAGGAGGGTGCACATGCAAAATGGCAAACAGCTCACGTCCGTGAGGATGGGTGCATGCGAGCTCGTGAGGACAGCATCAGTGCCCGCTCCCAGAGCTGATCATTCTGACTTCAGCAAATTTTCCCTTTGGGGAGCGGTTCTGCCCTGCTCTGCTTGTCACAGGACCTTGCACAGGATTTGGGTGAGAAAGCCTCAAACTCCCACAGTCCAACAAGCACATAAAACTCAAGGATAATGTTAAAAGCGGCATCAGTCCAGCCTTGCTGAAGGAACGACCAGCCGTGGCTTGAACAGGATGTACGGACCTCCGCAGGGAGAAAGCTTTGGATGCTGAGGATCTCTTTAATCTAGTGGAAAAAGAAAGAACAAGAACCACTGATTGGAAGCTGAAGCCAGACAAATTCAAGCTGAAAAGAAGGAGTGGGATTGTTAACAGTGCGGATGTTTAACCACTGGAACGGACTCCCTGGGAAGTGGTGGCTTCTCCATCCCTCCAAGCCCTCCCAACCACAATCACTACTTTTCTGGAAGATGTTTTTGCCAAAAATGAGCCATCAGACTCAACAGAGGGATAAAAGAGTGAAGCTCTCTGTCCTGTGGTGTACGGGAAGGCAGACCAGCCAGCCCTTATCTCCATACGGGTTGCTTGGACTGTGGAAAAATGCAGATGAAGGTGCAGGAATGGAGCAATGTATAACAGGCTGTTGGAACTCAAGTGTGCCTGAGGAACAGAGGAAGAGCTTGGGCAGCTTCAGAAGAGAGAAGAAGCAAGAGGAAGAGGAGGAGGGTGGGCAGCAGCCAGCTGATGCTGCTGGTGACACGGGGACGCAGAGCCGTGCCCCGGCAGCCCCAGCCAGAGGAGGCTGTGCACGGCGGGGTCGGCAGCCTGCTCATTTGAAGTCGGCTGCCTTTGCCAGTTACAGTCCCTGGGAGACCGAAGGGCTATGGCTCTGTTACTCCAGTTTTCTGGTTATGGCAACGTCTTCTCACATGTGGTGAACACGGAGTTGAACAATCTCAGGTGGGCTGTAAAGCTGCTTTGCTGCTTCTAGGAGAGAGCGTGGGGATACAATCCTGCACCCTTCCTAATGGCTCTGGAGACGGGAGGGTCTGGTTAATAGGTCTGTCTGAAGGTCTGCCTAATCAGCCTTGTTTCCAAAAGCTAAAGTCTCTAAAAGCTCCTGCAATGAATTAAAATGTGCAAAGAGATCAAGTGGGACCCTCTGGGCTTTCCTCATCTAGTGGACAGCTCGTGGGTCTTCACTGGCCCCAAGGTGCTCAGAAGATGTGGCTGGCCTGAGCGCTGCACATCAGCTCACTTGAGACAAGCGCCCTTCCTGCCCATAAATCAGGGGTCCCGGCCAGGAGACCTCCTGAGGCGTGGGACGGCTCTGCCTTCAGGTGCTCCTCGCCTGCAGCTCCGAGGGCTGCAGTGGCAGCACTGCTTAATGGGTCTGCAAAGTAATTAAAGCAAGAAAGCTCCCTCAATTCCCAGGGGACTAATAGCGGACCAGACTCCTGTCTGTTATTCCTCCTCTACCGCTACAGCTGTATTGCTGGCTCAGCCCTCACAACGGGAGCCCTCCGTGATTCCAAAAGCCAAATCCTTTCTGCGGTTGCCCTGATCGGAGCCACACATCTCCCTGGGGATCGCCGGGGCTGCCTCCGACGGGATGGCTGGCACTGTGCTGCAAGGCGGGTATTTGTCTTTGCAAGGGGCATATGGGCGCTGCCAGCCTAGGGGCCGTGCTTGCACAGGGTTTGCCATGTGGGAGAGGGTGCCAGCCACTGCCAGGGGTCTGGGGAGAGGTCACTGATCAGTGGAAAAACCACTCCGGTGGCAGCCAAGCTGAGTCTCACGAGCAACTGCTTCCCAAGCTGGTCACCGTTTGAACAGGAGCTGGTAGCTGCAGGTGCCCAGGAGCCCCAGTGTGATTTTAACTGGTTTCACTCATGCCAGTGGTAGGAGCAGCCCCAGAGCACCAGCCCAGCTGGGGGAAATGCCCACACCCGGCGGGTTTGATCCCATCATGCTAGGTGTGTGTGTAATTCATCATCCAAATGCTCGGTGTCACCAGCTCCTGGTAATTTATTGTGAGTAACATGATTTTGGCCCCCGCCACAAGCGGGCTTGCGATGACGCGAAAAGCTGCAGCTGTCTTCAGTGCTTCC
This sequence comes from Calonectris borealis, assembly GCF_964195595.1. Lineage (NCBI taxonomy): Eukaryota > Metazoa > Chordata > Aves > Procellariiformes > Procellariidae > Calonectris > Calonectris borealis. The sequence goes on from NC_134318.1 coordinate 28,181,190, forward strand.
CCGCAGTAAGCTGAAGAGCTCGAGTGCCTTGAGGCCAGCGCTGACGACTCCTTTTCCAGCCCTGGGTCGTTTTTCTGGCCCTCCTTTGAACTCTCTTTGGTATTTCCACATCCTTCTCAAAACAGAGACTTCGGAGCTAGTGTGCCAGCAAGGCAAGGTAAAATCACTGGTCTCCCCTCGCCTCCTGCAGACGCGGAGGGACAGGTCAGTCCCCACGCTACCCTGGGGGCATTGCCCTATAACTTGTGGGCAAAAGCAGCATCTCATCAGTGGAAATATGGAGAGGAGGCAAGAAAGCCCAAGGGGGCTGCTAGAAAGACCTAAGAGCCTGAGCTGACAGGTAGCTCGGAGCACTGAACTCATTTATTTTTGACTTACGACAGCGGGGCTAAACACTGCAATCTGTGCTCACCTTTGGCCTTGCCATAAACTCAGGTAATTACTCATCTAATGACGCCTGCTAATCGGCATGGCTCGCTGGGGAGCCGGCAGTGTGCCGAGCACTGCTTCTCCTGCCTGTCGTGAGCCCGAGCCGGGTGGGCTTCCCGCAGCAGGGGAAGGCTGGCACAGCCCCTGCAGCACGGGGATGGCGGGGATGTCCCCAGGGTGTGGGGCAGCGCTGCCAGCCAGCAACGATGGGGATGGTGGCACACACCACAGGGACGGCACACGTCTGCGATATTGAGCAACTGCAGCTCATCCTCCCCAGGAGCTTCGGCCTCGTGGGCTGAGCCTCCTTGGGGTGTACAAGCCTCTCCCTGCACCCTCACGTCTCCTCCAGGGTTTGCAGGGGAAGCAGTTACCAGGCTGGTGTGGCACAAAGCCCCGTGGTTTTGGCTGAGAGCAGCAAGAGGAGAGCAGGAGGCAGCTTTTCCTCCAGCACTGTGGTGAAAGCTTACCCAGAAAGTGGGAAGTGGGTTTGGATCCCCCTTTGCCAGGCCAGCCCAGTGCTGCTGGAACTGGTCATCTTCTGCAGAGCTGGGCTGGAGAGAGGATGGGGAGCAGCAGTCCGGTCTGGCCAGTGGGTATTTGTCTCGTGCTGGTTGCTGCTGCAACATTGCTCTGTGTTTCATCTGCTGGCCTCTTCATCCAAAATGCATGTTAATCAGGGGCTGTGGGAGGGCTTCCCACCCACAGGACGGATACCTGTACCTGTGTGAGGGATCTGCACTTCCACTTGCCCATCCTGCCCTGTAGCCTGGGGCCCTGGAGACCCCATTCCCCCCTTCCATGCCCCTCTGGGGTGGCAGACCCCTTCCTGGCACTCTCCTGACCACGCAGGGCTTTCCTCATGCCTCCCCAGGCAGCATGCAGAGCCACGGGGAGTTCGATCCGTGCTCCTTTCCGTATCAGCAGCGGGTCCTCCTCACTGTGCAGGTCAGATGCTGCCGGGCAGAGCAGTCCCTAGTGCCAGTGTGACTATCGCTGCTGGGTGTCCGACACTGCTGACGGGTTGGGGGGATCATCCCAATTGCCCTGGGGCACATGCTCCCTCTGGGGCAGCCAGTCTGGGTTGCGCAGAGGGTGTTTATCCAGAGTGCTCGTGTGTGCGAAGGTGCCCAAGCACCCAGGCGGTGCCCAGTGCACCCAGAGGCAGCACCCAGAGAAGCAGCATGAGAGGCTTCATCTCCGCGGCATCGCCCAGGGTGCCCGGAGCAGCGGCGGGACCACAGCCCCATCCTGCCGAACGGCAGGCGAGCGCCTGAGACTGCCCTTTCCCTTCCCACAACCCTGCTTCATTTACCGCACACCTCCCAGCTTCTGCAGCGGATGAGGGGGGGGCCCTGCCTGCAGCGGCCTTCGTCACCACACAGCCTCGCCTCCCTCCCCGGGGCCTGGGGCCCATCCTGTGTGCCGAGCGAGGCCAGGCCCTGCGGGAAAAAGCAGTATGTGGTGACGTAATTAAAGGCTGCATCATTAACGCATGTGTGCAGGGGCTGAACGTTTCCTACTCCTTGAGTGCTTGGCTTCTCCGCGCTATGTTCATGGGTGCTTAACTCCACGGGAGGCTTTAAAACGGGAGAAATACCTCTGGGAAGTGGAGCACCCTCAGCAGTCACCAAAGCCAGCATGCCACGGACAGAGCTGGAGCGCACGGGAAAGCTCTGGTGTGCTCCAGCCTCGTGTACAGAGCGGTGTGGAGGGCGATCTGCCTGCTCCAGACATCACCGTCCCGGATGCCTCAGCTGGAGCTGGTGCACAGGTCCGCGGTGTGGCTATGTGCAGGTCTATGGGAATGTGCAAGGGCATCCATGCTGCTCCCCACACTCTGCAGCCCAGCCAAAAGCTGAGCTCCTTTAGAGGGTATCGGTGTCTCTCAGCGTGGGCAGAGCAATGTATTCTTTCCTTAATTCCTGGAAACAGCGGTGCCATTTTGGCTTGGACTGAACAAAAAAACTCACCCCAAGGCAGATATCTGGCACACAACATTTTCACCCAACAGCCAAAATGTTGCTAGGCTGTAAGCAGGGAAGCCAGCCTCTCCTGCCCGCTCCTGCTGTGAGTAGGGGGGACCGTTGTGCTGCTGACTGTCCCCTCTGCCCCCCAGGACTACTGGCTGTCCCTGCTCTACAAGCGCCTCATCGGTCCCAAGGTCTTGGCAATCCATGTGGCCGGTCTCCAGAGGAAACCCCGGCCCGGCAGAGTCATTCGCGACAAGCTCCGCATTTACGCCCACTGCACCAGCTACCACAAGTAAGCGGAGCGAGGGAGGCTGGGGGCTGCAGGGGGGGATAAGCGGGACCCCCAGGAGATGGGGACCACCGAGGTCATGCTGGGGCAGGAGCCCAGGGTTTGGCTCTGGCAAGGCAGGTTGGCTTCCCAGGGGACGCGCTCAGGTGCTGCTCCGGCTGCTGTGGCGGTGGAGGGAGCGCACGGGAACGGTGATGCCTCCGATGAAAGTCATGGCAAGCCTGCGCCTGGGAACAGGACCGGCCGGGGCCGGTGCGGTGGCCAGCGGGCAGCTCCGGCAGCAGAGATCAAGGGAGTGGATTTCACACGAGGGGCCCCCGATCGGTCGGGTTACCTGCCGGGCCGCGCTGCCGGGGAGCCCATCCTGGTTATTGTTTCGCTGATAAGGTCTTTGAAAGTGCCCCAGCGAGCCAGGGGGATGGCCATCTCCTCCGCAGACACAAGTTGCTATTGTGGAGGAGGAGAGGCTGTTTCTTTACACAGTCCAGATGCTTTCAACATGCCTCCAGCTCGGTAGGAAACCTTGTCCAGTAACTGACAGGTGCAAAGTGCTTTATAGCCTTTGTTTGGGGCTGCCTGATTAGGCAGGGACAGAGGATCAGTGTCTGGACCTGTCAGTTAGGTGCCCGGGGCGGCGGGGGCAGACGCCACTCGCGCACAGAGCTCCCCTCCATTCTCAGCCTCCTCCTTGCGAGGCCCTGGAGGGGCTGCCCCATGACCGCCATCCCAGCTCTGGACACCGGTATGGCACCCTCTCGAGCCGTGCCACCCCTGGCCAAGGAGGGGAGGAGGAGATTGGGAAGGTGTCATCGTGGAGCTGGGCTTTGTGATGGGGAAGTGGCATCTCCCTGTGGAGGGGCAGCCGGGACGGTGATGTCCCCTGCAGATGGCTGCATGAAGCCAGTTCTTGCAGAGACCCCCAAGCCCCTTCTTGGAGGTGATGCTCCCGGGGCATATGCCAACATGCCCCTCAGCTCCCACTCTCCCCTTTGCAGCCACAACTATGTCCGGGGGTCCATCACCCTTTACATCATCAATCTGCATCGTTCCCGGAAGAAAATCAAGCTGGCGGGGACGCTGCGGGATAAGATCGTCCACCAGTACCTGCTGCAGCCCTATGGCAAGGACGGGCTCCACTCCAAGTAAGTGTGATGCTGGCGGCTGGGGCTGCCACCGCCGCCCCGTCCTCGATGCCACCGCCCTGATCCTCTCCTGGTCCCGCAGGTCGGTCCAGCTCAACGGGCAGCCGCTGGCCATGGTGGACGATGGGACCCTCCCCGAGCTAAAGCCTCGTCCGCTGCGGGCCGGCCGCACCCTGGTCATCCCCCCGCTGACTATGAGCTTCTACGTGGTGAAAAACGTGAATGCGCTGGCCTGCCGGTACCGATAGCCCGCGGCCCAGAACGGACCCACCGGCCCTGCTCCTGCCCCCGCGCATTCCCCGGGACACGCTGCCTCCTCGGCAGGCCGCACAGCCTCGCAGCAGGGCCACGTCAGGCGGGCACCGCGCCGGGCCCTTGTCCTCACACCCTGGACGCCCTCCGGCTTGGCACCCTCTCCTGCCCTGCGACCGCACAGCTCCGCTTGGCCCTGGCCGCTATCCTGCTGGAGCGGTGCAACGGCAAATTTGCAGGGCCTGCCGCGATCCGTCCGCAAGCTGCGAGAAGCACCCAGGGTCCGGTGCCCACCGTCTGCTGGGGAGGGCTGGGGTGCTGAGCCCTGGTACAGCCCGCGATGGGCACCCTGTCCGGCCCCCCCAGTCCCGCTGCCCCTCAGGGTAACCCCTCCAGCAGCCGGGTCCCCCTTTCCTCTGCACCTTCCCGGGCGGCGGGGGGCGCGGGCAGCGCTGCCGGTGCAGCAAGCGCATGGAAGCAGCTCCCTCTGCTGCCGCCGGGCTGCCGCCAGCCCGGCCGGGACCGGCGGGGGGATGCTGCGGGCAGGGCGGGCCGGGAGACGGGGCGCCGGGGTCCGCCCCGGGCGGGCGGGGCTCCAGGGTCCGCGGCTGGAGATGTTGATAATTAAATTATACGGCCCGGAGCGGAGCGGCTGGGCCAGCGGGCAGCCCCGGCGCCCCCGGGCGGGGAGCGGCGGCGGCCGGGCCGTGCGTGTGTCCTGCCCGGGAGAGGGGCGGTGTCGCGGGCAGGAGCAGCCGGGACGCGCCGAGGCGCTACCGGAGGTGTAATAAAGTTGGGCTGAAAACGGCGCCGGCGTCTTCTGTCCGCCGCGGGCCGGGAGCGGGCCGGGAGCGGGAGCGGGAGCGGGAGCGGGCCGGGAGCGGGAGCGGGGCAGCCCCGGGGCGGGCTGGGTGCCGCGGTGCAGGCCCGCGCCGGGCCGCCGGGGGCGCTGCGCGCGTGGGCGCGGCGGTCACGCGCGGCGGAGCAGGAAGCGGCGCGGGGCGGGCGGAGCCGCGCGGTCCCGGTGCCCCCCGCCGCCGCCGTGGGTCGGGCCGGGCCATGCGGTGCGTCCTGATCGCCAGCACCGCGGCCGAGCTGCTCTTCTACTGGGCCGATGCTGCCTTTCTCCGCCGGCTGCGGCCGCCCCACGCCGGGCAGGTGGGGAAGGACGGGACGGGACGGGACGGGACGGGGCGGCGCGGGTACGGGGAGGGGGTGCGTGGTGCGCGGTCGTGCTTGGGTGCTGACCTGGGGGCGTGTGCGCCAGGGCCCGGCGCTGGAGGACAGCCTCAACACCCTTTTCGCTCCCCTCATCATCTCCTGCGCGGCACTGCTGGAGAAGCTCACCGACACCTACACCTGCTTCGCGACCGAGCACGGACGGCACCTCCACGTCCTGCACATGGTAGGACCGGCACCGGCACCGGGGACCGGGGTGCCCTGGCTGAACCCCACCTGACCCCGCTGCCGGTTGCAGTTTGGCGACTGCCTGTACATCGCGGTCAACGGTGACGGGACGGAGAGCGAGGATGACCTGCGCCGGACGCTGTTCGTGCTGCGGCGCTTGGTGGAGGCTCACTGCGGCCTCGTCATGCTCGACTCCCACCTCATCCGCAAGGAGTGAGCGGGCATGGCCACTGGCACAGGCTGCACGCGGGGGTGCCAGGGCAGCTGCCAAGCGCTGCCTTCATGCAGCCCTGGGGGGATGGGAGTGGGTGTCTCCAAGCTGGGACTCACCCTTGCAGCGGGACCCCCTGCCTGCCAGGCTGCAGCTGGAGTTGGGGGTGCCCGTTCCCCCGGAGAGGTGGCAGCCGGCTCTCAGCTCGTGCTCTGCGGCCATTGCAGGTTGCGGCCGGCCGATTCGGAGCAGCGGGAGCGTGTCTGGAGCCTACTGCGGGGTCTGCTGGAGACCTACAGCCACCTGCGGGAAGAGGACCAGAGCTTTGCGGTAGAGGTACCATGCCCCGGGGTGTCCCTTGCTTTTGGGGTGTCCCAAGGGTGTGAGACTGCGTGGAGTCCCAGGATGTGGGAAGGGCTGTGGACCAGGGACTTTGGGGCAGCCACCTGGAGCAGTGGAGGCTGAGACCTACCCCTGAGGCTGCATGACTGCGTCTGGGGGGGCTCAGCAGCCTTCCCCCCACCCGCCCCCCAGGCCGTGGAGCGGCTGATCCACCCTCAGCTGTGTGAGCAGTGCATCGAGTTCCTGGAGCGGCAGGTGGTGCAGTACATCAATGCCAGTCCCGAGCGTGGCGTGGACGAGGTGGGCCATGCCTTCCTCCTGGTGCACACCAAGCTGCTGGCCTTCTACTCCAGGTGCGCCCGACCTTGGCCCCACCACCCTCCCCGGGGCAGCCACTCGTTCTCCTGTATGACGCTTCCCTTCTCTGGCCCACAGCCGCAACGCCAGCTCCATCCGCCCTGCCGACCTGCTCGTGCTCATCCTCCTGGTGCAGGACCTGTACCCCAGCCAGAGCACCGAGGAGGAGTTCGAAGCCCAGGTGCTCCAGAGGAGGGTGTGGGGGGCAGCAGGTTGGGGTGCCCCCACGGGGTGATGCCTTGGCAGCCAGGGCTTAATTTTTTTCCCTTTTTTCAGAAGCCTGCGGCAGGGAAGGTGCTCCCTGAGGGACCTAAGAGAAGCGAGAGCATCCCTATGAGCGGCCCTGGCTCCCACGGAGCTGCGGAGAAGGACTCAGATGACCAGGTGAGTCCCTGGGATCAGGAGCTGCAGGGTGGGACACTGGCTGGGCTGCCTGCAGTGCTCTCATCTCTGACCTGCCGGCAGGACACAGACGATCTCTCCGTGCCTGAGGTCTACTACACGCCCGAGCCCTCGCCAGGCAGGCACAGCACGGGTGAGTGCCCAGCTGGGCAGCAGCCCTGCCCCGGTCCCCCCAGCCCCGTGGAGGCTCTGGGGCTGCATGGGGGGCTGGCGGGGAGGGCGACCTGCCGTGCTCCCCGCAGGCAGCGAGAGCTGGTCGGAGGGTGCTGAGATGCTGGGCACCGGGGAGGCAGACGCTGCAGATGTCCAGGTGAGCAAGGGGTCCTGCGGTCCCTCCCAGCTCCACACCTCCCCAGCCTGTCCTGGTGCTCTTTGCAGTCTCTGGTCCTCGTCACTCATCCCTTGCTGTGCTGTGGCTGTGGGTGCCCCAGCCTCTAGGGCTGGGGATGCGCCCCACGTCCCCCATGTTGGGCATAATCCTGTGAGGGCTCTGACCACCCTCCCTGGGGCATTGGTCTCCCTGTCCAGAGCTGTCGGCACAGAGGGGCCGGGGCTGCCTCAGAGCAGTCTGGTGTCTCCCTCTGCTGCCTCTGGGCTTTCTGGGCTGCTGCCCTGCCAGATGCCACAGAGCCTCACACGCGCTCTGCAAGCAAGTGCTGGCCTTAGTGCAAGGTGTTTGCAACCTGTGTCTTTGTAGGTGGCTTCCCCTCTATCTGCTGCTCTTTTGGGGTCCCTGGGCACTTCTCTCGCTGCTGATATTTTGTTGTGCGGCCCCTTCAGCTCCCTTCATTCAGTTGTACCCGGTTGCAGCTTTCAGGGCATTGCTGTGTCTCTCCAGAGCGTCCTGGGTCGGGGTGGGCTGTCTTGTCCCTGCGGGGGCCTGAGCATTTCCCCTCTCTCCCCAGATGGCAGAGGACTTGCTCCAGACCTTGCAGCCTCTGGTTCCTGAAGCTTCAAACCCCAGAAGGATCTTCCTGGACGCCAACTTGCGGGAAGGTTACTGCCCCTTGCTGCCGCACACCATGCACTGCCTCCCGCTCTGGCCGGGCATCTCCCTCGTCCTCCTGACCAAGGTGAGCTGCCTGTAAGGTAAGGGAAGTGGTGGTGGGCTGGGTCCTGGCTGACCCACTTCTCCCCTCCCTGGCAGGGCCCCATGACCCAGGTGGCCATCACCTTGTACCAGCTGCTGGATGGTTTCTTGTTGCTGGAGAGGAAGCTGGAAGAGGGGCCGGAGGCGGGAGCCCCACGCTCCTACCCGTTCCTGGCTGAGCTGCGGCAGCGCATGGACAAGTTTGTGAAGAAGCTGAGCGGGCAGGACATCCAGGTGGGAGTGGGGACACAAGGACCCTGTCCTGCTGTCCCTGCAGCCTGACACTGAGCCCTGTCTCTGTCTAGTTGCAGAACACCTGGGTGGACTTCAAGAACAAGATATTTTCCCGGAGTGAGCCTGGGAGCTCCCTGGAGTGAGTACGGGGGGGCCAGGAAAGTCTCCGGGGCAGGCGGGGACCTTTCCCAGCCCGGGGGGTGGTGCGGCTGTCCCTGCGGCACTGGGGGCCCAGACGACAAACTCTCTGCCATCCATGTCTCTTGGCTCAGGCTGCTGCAGGCAGTGGCCAACGTGAAGCGGCAGCTCTGCTCTGTGTACCGCCAGCTCTTCCTGGCCTCCGCCGGCCACAGCCTGTCTCAGGGGCTGCGGGACCGTGCCCAGAAGCTGATGAGGTGAGTCCATGGGGGCGGCCGGCATCCCTGGGGGGAGCTGGGGGATTGTCCAACACCCGGCTGTGCCGGGGCTTTGGGGTTCCCAGCCTCTCACCATACCTCTTTTCGGCAGGGAGAAGCTTCTGGACTGGCGGGACTTTCTGCTGGTGAAGAGCAGGCGCAATATCACCATGGTGTCATACCCGTCCCTGCGGCTGGGAGTCCAGCCCGGCGAGGAAGGGTCTCTGGGGGTAGCAGAGGTGGGAGTGGGACCCTGTGCCCCCAGCACCGGGCTCAAGGGGAGGAGTGTGGTGGGCGAAGGCGGTTTCCCCGAGGCTCAGGGGCTGTCCTGGAAGGGCACCAAAGTTGTTGGACACCCTTAACCCACCCCACATACCTGGAGGACTTTCCTGGCCTGGTGCACTTTATCTATGTGGACCGCACGGCCGGGCAGGTGATGGCACCGTCGCTCAGCATGACAGAGAAGTCCAGCTCGGAGCTGGGCAAAGGCCCCCTGGCCGCCTTCACCAAGAGGAAGGTACTGCTCGTGGGGCCGGGGGTGGGATGGGCACCACAGGAGGGGGTGACAGTTGGAGGGTTTTCTGCTCAGACTTCAGGTGCCCCTTGTCCCCCAGGTCTGGTCCCTGATAGCGTTGGCCCGGCGATACCTGCAGAAGGGCTACACGACATTCATGCTGCAGGATGGCGACTACTGCTGTTCCTACTTCCTCTGGTTTGAGAACGAGCTGGTACGTGGGGCGAGGAAGGGGCTGAGCCCCTCTCCCCCGGCACCTTCGGGGGGCAGGGAGCAGGGCTGTAGGCACCACCCGGCTCCGGCTCCTTGGCAGTCCCCTCTGTGCTCCTGCCCTCTGCTGTCATCTCTCCCCAGGGCTACAAACTGGAGGTGATGGAGGTGCCGGTTCTCTCCGATGATTCTGCTCCCATCGGGATGCTGGCAGGAGACTACTACAGGTGAGCAGTCACCAGCCCTGCGGTTTGGCACCAGGGCCCGGGGCTGTGCTGGCACGGGGGTCCCCATGAGTGATGCTCTCCTTGCCGGGATGTTGCTGCAGGGTGGTACCAGTGCTGCGGTGTCACTGGGGTTGCAACAGCCCATCTCCCCAGCCTGATGCTGTGGTCCTGCTGGCAGACGGGCACTGTGTCCTTGCCAGGGGGGGAAGGTGGTTAGAAAGCAGGTGCCAGGCTGCGCTGCACCTGCCGAGCCCCCTGTCTTCTCCTTCCCAGGAAGCTGCTGCGTTACTACAGCAAGAACCACCAGGGAGAGGTGGTGAAGTGCTACGAGCTGCTGACCGTGCACCTGGGCATCATCCCCTCCGAGCTCGTGGTCCAGCAGGCCTGCGACTTGGCCCGGCGCCTCTGGGAGCCCTCCCGCATCCCCCTGCTCTGAGCTGCCCCCAGCCACTTCAGGGCCAGGATTAAAGCGGGGGTGTGGGTGTTCCCAGCATCTGGGCTGCTTTCTTGGTGTCTGTGTGCCATCAGCTGTGCCTGCAGGCAGCCATGGCAGCCTTCCCATCCTCCAGCCCAGCCGGGGCTCCCGCTGCCCGCCTCCCCACTCCCCGCGGGCTTCGCTGGCAGCCAGCAGCCTCCAGAGACACACAGAGAGTGGGGCTGAGAGGTTGTTGGCAAATCACCTTCTTGCTGAAAAGTGCATTTCCAAAGCAGGATTTATAGTATTGGCTTGGCATCACTGCAGGGCTTCAGCTGGAGGACAAAATGGTGTGGCCAAACCTGCATGGAGGAATGGCCCAGGGTGTCCCCCTTCCCTCTCGCCCCCAAATGCGGGGTGCAGGGCCCTCGGGGGCTTGGCAGGCTCTGGGGAGGTGCAGCCCATCCTGCACCCCCTTCCCCGCACCTGGGCTCCAGTCAGCCGTGGGGCCGAGCTCGGCTGGGCACGGGGTAAAGCTGAGGCAGCTCATGTGTTTCCCAGGCATGTTTGGGCTCTGTGCACATGCAGACCCCCCGGGCACGGATGGGGATGGGGCCAGCCCTGAGGGGCTCTGGCAGCCGCTGCCCCCTGTGGCTCTGTGCTGCTTGCTGGGGCTGGGGACGGCGGTTCAGGGAGCACTGGACCGCGGCGGGGCCTTTGCCCCATCCTGCTGGGCAGGAATTTGCCCTGCCAAGCAACAGCGCTGGGTTCGGGGCCAAGCTCACCCCCAAGCTGCCCCTTCTCCTGCTGCTCTCAGGGTTTGCCTGCTCAGGGGGGCCCAAGCTCCCCCGTCTCGCAGTGCTTGTTGGCCGATCACCCCAGCCACATGCCCCTGGGTCCTCCCTGGAGCAGAACAGGGGCTGGGGGGCCTCTCAGGCTCCCGCCTGCCTGCCCAGCACCTTCCTGGGGTACAGGCTGAGGAGCACCTGGCATCCTGCTGAGCACCAGGCAGGATCCGACCCTGTTGCCTTCTCAGCACGGGCTGGTCTCCAGCCCCCCTGCAAGTCCCTGGCAAAGCTCTGCCGGGGTCAGCGTCTTGCGGTGAGCAACACTGGGGAGGCAGCACTTGGCATGTGCCCCTGTCCTGCCCAGCCTCCCCGCAAGCCCTGGAACACAGCGTCCGGCCCTGCGCCAAGGCGTCCCCTGCCCTGGCCCCCCCGTCCCCTCCCCGTGCCTGGAAGCCCTGGGAAAAGCTCCACTGTGAAAGCAAAGTCCAGGCCGCTGGGCATAAGGCAGCCGTGGCCGGGCACTGCAGGGCAATGGCAGCCGGGGTCTGGGCAAGGCTGGGCATGGGCTGCCCTTCCCGCTGGCTGCAGGGCTGGCATCTGCCCCCGGGGCTGCCAGGAGCGCGGCTGGCCCATGCCGGGGCTGCAGACGGGCTGCAGCGGGAGTACGACGCAGTGGTGATCGGGGCAGGTAACACGGCGTGAGGGAGCCGGTGCTGGGCTGCAGGGAGCCAGCAGGGACACCAGGGCAGGTGGGGGGGGTGGCCAGGTGGGGACCACGGTGGCGCCGGGCACGTTGCAGCCCCCCAGTGTGCTCCTTGTGCCAGGGAGGGTGCAGGGGTCTTGCACAGCTGGGCACACATTGCAGCCCCCCAGCATGCTGCTTGTGCAGGGCACAGCTGGAGCATCTGCTTTGAGCACTTCTGTCCCCCTCCCCTGCACAGCTAGGGCCAGCGCTATAGGGACAGGGGAGGATGCTCCCTGTCACCTGTATCCCTGCGTCCAGAACCCTGTTATTTGGGTGGTTGTGCCTTGTGCTGTGGGGCTGCCCTGCTGCCAGGCTCGGCTCATCTCCCTCTTTCTTTTCAGGGCACAACGGGCTGGTGGCAGTGAGTACCAAGCAGGGTGCTATCGCCTCCATTGCTGGGGGACAGTGGGGGACCAGGGAGGGTCTGTGCCATGGGCAAGGGACGGTGTTGGTGGCAGGGCCCATGGGGCTGGGGGCTCCCACAGGGCTGTGGGGAGTGGGGCCCTCCCTGGTGAGGGGGGCACTGTGTGCTGGAGTGCACACCTCGGGGTGATGAGATGTCCCACCCGGGGGGATGGGCAGCATGACACCACGCTCCCCCCAGGCTGCCTACCTGCAGCGGGCAGGGGTGCGCACGGCCGTGCTGGAGAAACGCCACGTGCTGGGCGGCGCGGCCGTCACAGAAGAGATTGTGCCAGGTATCCCTGTGCACCCCTTGTCCCCCTGCCCCAAGCCAGCCCTGGGCACCTCCCACCACCCCACGTCTTCCAGGCTTCAAGTTCTCCCGGGCGTCGTACCTGCTCAGCCTGCTGCGGCCACAGATCTACGCCGAGCTGGAGCTGCAGGTACCGGCACCCATCCCTTGCCGGGCTGCCGGCACCTCCCGGCACACTGGCAGGGGTGAGCCCGCTGCCAGGCCGTCCCCGCAGGGTGGGTCCTGCCGTCTCTGTCTTGCAGCGGCATGGCCTGAGGGTGCTCCCACGGGACCCCTACTCCTTCACCCCGCTGCTGGAGGACAGGAGCCCCCCCCGCTCCCTCCTGCTGGGGCACGACATGGCCCAGACCCAGCGGCAGATTGCTCAGTTCTCCCAGAAGGATGCCCAGGTACCGTGGGGGCATGCACCCGGCACAGCAAAGCCCCCGAGGGGCTGCACTGCCCAGCGGAGCAGCAGGGATGCTCCTGGGTGGGGTATCCATTGCACCCACCATGGCGCAGTCCCTCTTGCCCCCCCTCTGTCCCCTTTCAGGCTTACCCTGAGTATGAGGCATTCATGGGGGGCTTGGTGTCGGCCCTCGACCCGCTGCTGGATGCCCCCCCGGTGGATACAGCTGCCCTGGGGCAGGGCTCCCTGATCCAGCGGCTCAGGGCCCTGCAAGCCCTGTGGCCCCTGCTGCGGGCAGGTATGTTTGGGATGCCAGGGGACCCCGATGGCAACGGGTGCTTGCCCGCACCTGGAGTGGATGATGCTCCTTCCCAGGGCACAGGCGCCCCAGGAGCTCCAGCTGGGCTGGCAGGCCAGCAGGCTTGCCCACTGCCTGTCCCCAAACCCAGCCGGGCACAGGCAGCTGGCCCTGGCACGGCTGTGCAGGTCTCACACTGCCTCTGCACCCCCAGGGCTGGCGCTGGGGAGGCAGCTGCCCCGCTATTACGAGGTGCTCACAGCCCCCATCTCCAAGGTGAGTGCCAGCAGGAGTGGCACAGAGCCACCAGCCGCATCCCTGCCTGCCTACGAGGGTGCTGCAGCAGCCCCCCACCCCAAGCCTGGCACTCTCCTTTTCTCCTGGGCCAGATCCTGGATCAGTGGTTTGAGTCGGAGCCCCTGAAGGCGACTCTGGCTACTGACGCGGTGATTGGAGCCATGGCCAGCCCCCACACACCTGGCAGCGGGTGAGGGTCCCTTTCCCCCAGGGCTCATGGCTGCAATGTCCCCCCGTGCCATCCTCTGCGCTGGCAGCTCCTTGGCTCTGCTGTGCCCTGGTACCCCATGCCCTGCCCCACTGCCTCTCCCTCCCGCTGCCCGCTCAGCCTTGCCAGGGTGGCTCAGGGGTTGGTGCTGGGCAAAGGGCTGTCCCCCATCCCTGCCATATGGCTCTCCTGAGTGGGTCCCACTGCCCTGTTGCTGTTTGGACCCCTCTGTCCCCAAGTCAGGTCAAGTCCTGGCCAATGGGTACTCCCTGTAACTGATTTGGCATCCTACGAACTGGCATGGTCCCATCTATGGGGGCCGTGGCACCATCCTCACCATGCCCACGCAGGGGACAGACCTGTCCCCTCAGACGGCAGCTAACCTGGGGTCCTGCTGCCACAGGTACGTGCTGTTGCACCACGTGATGGGCGAGCTGGAGGGACGGCGGGGGGCCTGGGGCTACGTGGCTGGCGGGATGGGGGCCCTGTCCCAAGCCATTGCCCGCGCAGCAGCTGCCCAGGGAGCCCACATCTTTGCTGAGAAGGTACAGGGTGTCTGGGTGCGGGCAGCTGCCTGGCCAGCCTGCAGGCAGCGGGGATGCTCTTGGTGAGCCCCTGTCTTCCCCCCGCCCAGGCGGTGTGCCACGTGCTGCTGGGCAGGGACGGGCGGGCGCAGGGCGTTGTGCTGCAGGACGGGACGGAGGTGAGGAGCAAACTGGTGCTGTCCAACGCCTCCCCGCAAATCACCTTCCTGGAGCTCACCCCCCAGGTATGGGGCACATGGGGCTGGCAGGGGCTTGGTGTGGTGGCCCGGTTGCCCCCCTCACTGTGGGCTCTGCCCCGGCCTCTCCCACCCCAGGAGCAGCTGCCAAAGGATTTTGTCCAGCGGATCCGGCAGGTCGACACGCGCTCCCCCGTCACCAAGATCAATGGTAGGTACTGGCAGGGCCACCGCCGCCACTGTCCCCACTGGAGGGACACTGGCACCAGGCTCAGCAAGAGGCTGCATGCCACTTCCCCCATCCCCCCTCCCATGCCCAGTGGCGGTGGATCGGCTGCCCAGCTTCCTGGCTGCCCCCAACACCCGCGATGGCCGCCCCCTGCCCCACCACCAGTGCTCCATCCATCTCAACTGCGAGGGCACCCACCTCCTGCACCAGGCCTTCACTGAGGCCACCTGCGGGCACCCCTCCAGCAGGTAGGAGCCTGCACTGGCACACCTTGGTGCCCCGGGGAAGGGGCAGGTCAGTCATGGCAGGCAGTGCTGGAGGAAGAGGTTTGGGGTGGCTGGGTCCCCCTCTGCCTGCCCAGCTAGTGTCCTGCTCCCCCAGGCCCATGATCGAGCTCTGCATCCCCTCGGTGCTGGACCCAGGGCTGGCCCCGCGGGGCTGCCACGTCGTGTCCCTCTTCACCCAGTACACCCCCTCTGCGCTGGCGGGCGGGCAGCTGTGGGACGAGCAGGCCAGAAATGCATACGCAGACACAGGTACGTAATGCATACATGGACCCAGGTAACACCAGGAACGCTGGTCCCTGCCCATGGGCAGAGCTGCCCTGGAGCTGCTCAGGGGCCGGCCACCGTGTCCCCCCCAAGCTGCCTGCCAGTCCCTTCATCCCTCTCTAGTGTTTGACTGCATTGAAGCCTATGCCCCGGGGTTCAAGGCATCCGTCATCGGCAGGGACATCCTGACGCCACCAGACCTGGAAAGGATATTTGGGCTGCCCGGAGGGGTGGGTGCCACGTGGGCTCAGCTCTGAGCATCGCCCCGGTGTCAGCATTGGTGGGCATACAGTCCTGGGCCAGGCACAGCCAGCTCACACAGGGCTCTGCTTGCAGAACATCTTCCATGGAGGGATGTCTCTGGACCAGCTGTACTTTGCCCGGCCGGCACCATCCTACTCAGGCTACCGGTCCCCAATTCCCAGCTTGTACCTGTGTGGAAGTGGAGCCCACCCTGGTGAGTAGGGCTGGGAGCCGGGACCCTCCTGGGGGGCTGCAGGAGGAGGACAGGTGTGCGTGGAAGAGGTGCAAGGGCAGCACGAAGTGGTGGGAGGGTGTCCACTCCCCTCTCTGCCCTCGCATGGGCAGGGAGATGGGGCAGCTCCACTGGTGCAGCCCTGGGCCCCATCTCCTAGGGCTGGAGCTGCCTGCTGCTCTCCATTTCTGCTCTCTTGCAGGAGGAGGAGTGATGGGAGCAGCAGGACGCAATGCTGCCCGGGTGGCCCTGGAGGACTTCAGGCGCCTGTGATGGCAGTGGTGACATCAACTTCGCCTATGCAGGGTTGTGGTTGCAGCGAGCCATGCAGAGCCCTGATCGTCCTCAACTTGCTTCCCATGCACCGCAGGACAGCAGCATCCCCTGAGAGCGGGGGGGTGCGGGGTGGCAGGGTCCCTTGTGCTCCCAGCTGCTTCTGTCACCTTGAACACGTGGCTGGTCCCAGCCCGCTGCAGCCCAGCCTTGCCTGGGTGGCTCCTGGGCACCCAGCGGCCATGATGAGTCTCGCTCAGCCCCTGTCTGCACACATGGAAATAAACCCTGGCATGGGCTCTGTCCTGAGCACTCTTGCTGTGGTTTTTCAGCTCTTCGTGCAACTCCCAATGTGCCGGCATGGGGGGCTGCACTGTGCCATCTGCACTGTGGCTGGTGATGCAGCCCAGGGGAGCTGCCAGAGGGGACAGGCATGTCCCAAAGCAGTGAATGGGGACAACCAGCCCCTTGCCCTCTCCTCTGCTCACTGATGCAGTCTCAGGTGCGTGCAGGGCTATTTGGCTGGAGCCACTCAGCCCTGGGCTGGCCCAAGGTGCTTAGAACAAGCAGGGAACCAGGGAGCTGCTTGAGACCTGCTTTGCTACCTGGAGCCCCCAAACTGTCCTCTGTCCCCCCGGCCCTCGGTGGCTGCGTGTACAGCAGCCACGCGCCCAGCAGCTCAGAGGCTGCAGAGTCCAGGACCGGCAGCTGCCCCCCCCGTGCCCCGCACCCCCCCCCATTCCTGCCGGGAGCTGCCTGCACGTGTTCTGGCCCCATCCCTCCATCCGCAAGGCAGATGCTCCGTGCAGCCCAGCAGCTCCCGCCGGCCACCCCTCAGCCAGCGGCAGGCCCGGGGTGTGCCCCTCTCCCGGGCTGCTGCCGGGAGCCGCTCGCTGCAGATTACAGAGCTCACATCCTCTCCCTGCCCTCTTCCTCCCCCGGACAATGCTCCTGATTCAGCCGCCCGCCTCGCCTCCCGCCGGGCCCTAAATACGGTGCTGCCAGGCTGAGCTGTTGCACCTGAGCTGGCTGAATCAATATTGACCGGCCAGGAATAGTCCCGCAGCCCTCTGAGAATAGCCCCGCACGCCCGCCCCCCCGCCCACAGCTTCCCGCGCAGGGGGCTGCCCTGCTGCCGGCGCCGTATTTTTAGCTGCTGCAGTTGCTGGCTGCCCGGGGCTGCAGGTGCTGGCACCCAGTGAGCCCTGAGGGCTGGGCTGGACGGGGATGACAGTGAGGGGGGACACCCCCAGCCTGGCAGGGTCACACTGAGCAGCAGGACACAGTGTCCCCACTGCTGCGGGTTGAGGCTGGCAGGTCCCAGGTGTGGGAGAGCCCACCGGACCCCCCGCTGCCCTCTTCTTGCTGCCCCCAGGAGCAGAGGCAGAGCTGGGAGTGGGACCCAACACCCACCTGCCCTGCACCCCTGCCGGTATCTGCCTTGGGGGCACTCGGGGTGGGGGGTTCCTGGCCTCACACTTGAGGAATTGAGCTCCAAAACGTCGAGACACGAATGAGTCATGGGCTCCGCTACTGGCCCCAGCTCTGCCCTTCCTGAGGGCTTTCCGTGGCCCCCGTGTTGGGGCTGGCCAGGGACACCCACCCCAGGAGAGGCTCCAGCGTGTGCCCCGAGCCCGGCTGGGGCATAGGGCTGGGAGGAGGGTGCCCTGCGAGGGGCTCCTGGGGCTGGGCGCCCCTGCACGCCCCGGGGGTGCTGGAGGCTCCCGCGGGACGTGGCGATGAGCTCACAGGCTATTCCCGGCCGTGTTGATCCTGGCTCCTCCCGGCAGGAACCAGCTGCTTCAACTCCAAACAAACAGCCCGGTGGCCACCGGCACATTCCTGGCCGGCCCCTGGCCACGGTAAGGGCACAGGGCTTCCTGTTTATCCCCGTCCCACGGCTGGGCACGGCGGGACGCGTGGGCAGCGGGGTGCCACGGGGACCGACGGCGGGACAACCCCAAGCCAGAGGTTGCTCCTGGGGCAGGTCAGGGGGGGCACCCCCCATCTCCACATCCCACGGAAGGGGGCTGTGCCTGGGGACCCCCGCAGCCAGCCTGGCTCAGGGATGACCCAGGTGATGCCCTGGGCTCCTGGTGCCACCCCACAGCCTCCCCTGGTCTCTGTGCCCCCCGAGTCCTGGCCCCGTTGCAGCAACCCGAGGCACCCCATGCCTGCGTGCCCGCTTGAGCTGCTGCGTGGGGTGGGAAGGGGTGAGGGGTGTCCTGTTGGGGTGTCCCTAGTGCGGTAATTTGTTACCCCCAGAAAATCCATGTTCTGCCAGGCTGGGGGCCAGCCCCATGGTGTGGTGGTGCTGGGGGG
Source organism: Calonectris borealis (assembly GCF_964195595.1). Taxonomy (NCBI): domain Eukaryota; kingdom Metazoa; phylum Chordata; class Aves; order Procellariiformes; family Procellariidae; genus Calonectris; species Calonectris borealis. Next base: position 28,199,089 of record NC_134318.1, read on the forward strand.
GCGGCATCCCTGACTGGTGATATTGGGTTCATTTTGGGGGGGGTGTCCAGGCTCCCGGCAGGTAGGGGCTATCCCAGGGGTGCTCAGACCCCCCAAGCTGGGGGGAGGGGGGCACCAGGGGTTGGGGCAGGAGCAGGTTTGCCCCAGTGTAGCAGAAGAGGGCTGGGGGCGGGTGGGGCAGAGAGAGCAGGGCTGGACTCCAGGCACGGTGCGGGGGGGCTGGGCTGGGCAGCGTGGGCCCCCACCCGGGGCGGCCCACCCCGCCGCACCATAAAAGCGGCGGCAGGCGGTGCTGGGCGGCAGGAGAGCTGCTGGAGGTTGGTGTGAGTTAGTGCCGCGTCCCCTCGCCGCTGCCTGCCCCACGCTGCTGCCTGTCCCGCACCGTCATCCCCATCAGGGTGAGTGCCAGGGATGGCGCCGGGAAGGGGGTCTGGGCACATGGGGGGGGCAGCAACCCCACTAGTGGGGCTGGCTCTGAGTGGGGATGCAGGGGGAGAGGCAGGGTGATGGGGGACAGGGGCTGTGTGCAGGATGGGGAAGGGACTCTGGTGTCGGGCATAGGGTTCAGGTGGGGGATAAGGGGGGGGTCTGTGGGGCCCCCACCCACGACCCAAAGCATGGGGCAGGCAGGAAGCAATAGGGGTGGGATAGTTTCATGGGGGTTCCTGTGGCAGGCAGGGCTGAGTGTGGGGCAGTGGGTGCTTGGGGGGGCTGTGCCAGGGCTGGGTGCCCCCGACGAGGGGCAAGTGGGTGTGGGGCTGGGGCTGAGTCCCGGGGTGGGGGATGCTACGAGGTGTGCATGGTAGGGACGAGCTCCTGCATGCCCCGCAGCGCAGGAACAGGGATGTCACCGCCATGCGAGGGGCCATGACATCCCTCCACCATCGCCCAGCTTCTGGGGCACGGGGGAGCTGTAGCAGCACCCCCCACACTGCTATGGTCCCCAAGGGCTCCGTGTTGTGCTGTCCCCAGGCATCCCACTCCCGGAGCCCCAATGGTGTTGTCGGCTGGCATGAGCCCCATTCTATTCCCGCTGGTGCTGCTGCTGCTGTGCCGGGTGGCCCCCAGCGGGCAGGAGCCAGCCCCGGCACAGCTGCGGCTGGTGGGGCCACGGGGGCCGGCCGGGGAGGGCCGGCTGGAGGTGCTGTACCAGGGGCGCTGGGGCACCATCTGCGACGACGGCTTTGACTTCCATGCGGCCACCGTCGCCTGCCGGCAGCTGGGCTACGCTGCAGCTGTCACCTGGACCCATAGTGCCACCTACGGCCAAGGGGAAGGTAGGGGGCAGGTAGGGAATGGGGGAGCAGGGGGTCCTGGCAAGGGCAGTGTGCTTAGCACTGGCTGGGGCAGCCTGCCCGGGGGGGGCTGTGGGTGCGGGCAGCCTGCTGGGGGCACTGGATGGGGTCCATGGTGCTGGGGAGGGACATGGGGACCCCCCCAATGGTGACACCCAGTCCTCTGTGTGTGTGCGTCCCCCAGGCCCCATCTGGCTGGACAACGTGCGGTGTGGGGGCAGCGAGGGCTCCCTGGCAGAGTGCGTCCACAACGGCTGGGGCACCAGCGACTGCCACCACGGCGAGGATGCTGGCGTGGTGTGCTCAGGACAGCGCCTGCCCGGCGCCCCCCCCCAGGCCACCACCTCTGGTCACCTGGGAGAGGTGAGTGCCCAGAGGGATGGACAAGGAGGCTGGGGCAGGTCTCTTTGACCCTTCCCCTTATCCCCATCCTGCACACCCTGCCCTCGATGCTGGACCCCTCCATGCCCACCCCTGTGCCCACCGTGGCAGGTGCCAGGGCCGAGCCTGGAGGAGGTGCGGCTCAAGCCCATCCTGGCACGGACCAAGCTGAGCGTGCCGGTGACGGAGGGTGCTGTGGAGGTGAAGCACAAAGGGCGCTGGAGGCAGGTGTGTGACGCCGGCTGGACCAGGAACAACAGCCGTGTGGTCTGCGGGATGCTGGGCTTCCCCCGGGAGAAGCACGTCAACACCAGCTTCTACCGGTAGGGATGCGGGAGAGCCACGCTGCAGCCATGGGGCACGTGGGGCAGGGTGCCTGGCTGGACAGGGCAAGAGACCGGGGGGTGTCGGGGAAGGGATGCACACGTGGGTGGGTGTGCGGGGTGCTGGTATGGCCTGGCCATGACGGGATCCGCTTCTTGGGGCCGTGATGAGGGGCAGAGCTGGGCTCGGCAGCAGCCGGGAGGCTGTGGGGACAGTCACCAGCTGTGGCCAGCAAAACCTGGGTGGAAGGAGAGGAGAGGCAAGTAGCCCTTGGCCCCTCCACCCCCGCCTCAGGCTGGGGCTATAAATACAACCTGTAATGAGCCCCTGCCGGTGCCAGGAGTCGCACGGTCCCGCCGGGGCATGTGGCACAGCCGGGTAATTGCTAGTGGGGAGAGGACCTGTCTTCACCCTGCCGTGCCGTGGGAGGACCCCCCAGCTCCAGCTCCTGCCATGGGGTGGTGGGGAGGGCAGGGATGATGGGGTGGGGGATCCCGAGCCCTGCAGGGTTGGCACAGCTCCCCCCCGACCTCCTGTCTCTGTGCACCTGCAGGAAGCTCTGGAACATGAAGCTGAAGGACCCCAACTCCAGGTAGGGCTCAGCCCTGGACAGGGCGGGCAGGGGCACCCAGGGTGGGCACCCAGCACGGGCGTTGGGTGGGGGAGAGTCTCTGGTGCCCGAGCTGACAGCAGCCCCTGCTCCTCTCCCTCGGCAGCCTGAAGACCCTCAGCCAGAAGAACAGCTTCTGGGTCCACAGGGTGCGGTGCCAGGGCGCAGAGCCCCACCTGGCCCGCTGCCCCACGCAGGTGGCCCCACCAGCCCTCCGCCAGCACGCCTGCCCCCGCGGCATGCACGCTATCGTCAGCTGCCTCCCTGGCCCTGCCTTCCAGAAGGGCAAGAGCAAGGGCAAGAGCAAGACCTCCCCGGGAAAGGTGAGTCCCGGCACAGCCCTGTGCCCCGTCCTGCTGACGGAGGATCCCGGAGCCAGGCAGCACCCAGCCACCCCATTTGCACCTGTGCCGGTGGTGCAGGCAGGTGGCTGTGCCCTGGGGCCGCTGACCAGCTGCTCCCCGTGCCCAGGTCCTCCCGGTGCGGCTGCGAGCAGGCACCCACGCCGGCGAGGGCCGGGTGGAGGTGCTGCGCCACGGGCAGTGGGGCACAGTGTGTGACAAGCAGTGGGACCTGGCCGCAGCCAGCGTGGTGTGCAGGCAGCTGGGCTACGGGACGGCGAAGCAGGCCCTGGTGGGAGCACAGATGGGCCAAGGTGAGGCACATGGTGCGGCAGGGACTCAGGTCATCACTGGGCTTGGAGGGGCACGATGGGGAAAGCCCCTGGTATACTGGGCGCTGCTGGAGCATCCTGGGATGTCCAGGCAGCTCCAGCCTGCACTAGGATGGGGCTCCTCTGGCTGCTCCTGCCATGGGCAGCCCCATGCCCGTAGGGAATCCCCAGACCAGGAGAAGGAGGGTGGGGGACCTCCCTGCTCCAGGACAGGCACGGAGCGAGGAGCGCTGACCCTCCCTCTGCTTCAGGCCTGGGACCCATCCACATGAGCGAGGTGCGGTGTGCTGGCCACGAGCGCTCCCTGGGCGAGTGCCGCTTCCAGGATGCCGAGCAGAGCGGGTGCCGGCACGAGGCTGACGCCGCCGTCCGCTGCCACATGCCCCACACGGACTTCCAGAGCCAGGTGAGCCCCTGCCTCCTCCCCAGAGCCTGAGAAGCCCCAGCCCCATTGCACAACCCCTGCCCCCCAAGACCTGTGCCCGGTGTGGATGCTCAGAGTAGCCCCGGGGTGGCCCAGGGGATGGGGGGATAAAGAGCAGCACGCTGATGGGGGCTACAGGATGAGCTGGTGGCACAAGTGGTCTTGTGGGGAGGAAAAGAGGGAGAGGGAGGTGGGGGAGATGTTCAGCTGGATGCACGGGGCTGCCTGCCCCATTGCAGCACTGGGTGGGAGGGCTGGGAGTCTGCCTCATGCTCCGGCTCAGCCCCTCTTTGCCCTCAGGTGCGGCTGGCCGGGGGCCGCAGCCCCGAGGAGGGTGTGGTGGAGGTGCTGGTGCCGGTGCAGGGGCGGCTGCAGTGGGGTGCAGTGTGCGGTGCACAGTGGGGGCTGAATGAGGCCATGGTCGTCTGCCGGCAGCTGGGGCTGGGCTTTGCCAGCCATGCTCTCCAGGTGAGCGGGGTCCCAGCCTGGGGCCTGGGCTGCAAGGGGTCCAACGGGATGCGTGGTGTGGGCATGGGACGGCCAGGGGCTACAAGCCCTGGTGGCAGTGCCGGGGCAGGGGAGCTGGCAAGGGAGGCGGGCTGGGTGCTGGCGAGGGCTGGTCCAAGCACTGTGCTCCTCCTCTGCCCAGGAAACGTGGTACTGGGCAGGCAGCCCCGATGCCACCCAGGTGGTGATGAGCGGTGTGCGCTGCGCCGGCACCGAGCTGGCCCTCCAGCAGTGCCAGCGTCACGGCCCCATCCACTGCCCCAGCGGTGGGGGACGCTTCTCGGCAGGGGTCACCTGCACCGCCCGTGAGTACCGGGAGCCCAAGGGACACTGCTGGGAGGGGGCACCCCCCTTCTGGCGCAGCGGGGGGGGACTGTGCGGGGTGGGGATCGCCTGCTCCACTGCCACCCATCCCCTCCACGCCAGATGCCCCGGACCTGGTGATGAACGCCCAGCTGGTGCAGGAGACAGCCTACCTGGAGGACCGGCCGCTGGGGCTGCTGTACTGCGCCCACGAGGAGCGCTGCCTCTCCCGCTCTGCCGACCACATGCACTGGCCCTACGGCCACCGCCGCCTCCTCCGCTTCTCCTCCCAGATTCACAACTTGGGCAGAGCTGATTTCCGACCCAGGATGGGACGCCATGCCTGGACCTGGCACCAGTGCCACCGGTGAGTGCCCCGTGGGCAGGGGCTGGCAGGGAGCTGCCCCCTCCCCGGGCCAGGCAGGGCACAGTGACAGCCGTCCCGCAGAGGCTGGCCCGCCCGGGGTAATTAGCAGCATCCGCACCGGCACTGTCATTACGGCTTTATTTGGCTTCAAGGCTGTAATTTGCCCAAAGCCTCTGGGTGCTGCCTGCTCCCGGCTGGGCGGCCGGGCCGGCCGCGTGCTCCCTGGCCGGGCACCAGCCCCGTGCTCAGCCCTTGTCCCCGCAGGCACTTCCACAGCATCGAGGTCTTCACCCACTATGACCTGCTGACGCTCAACGGCTCCAAAGTGGCCGAAGGGCACAAGGCCAGCTTTTGCCTGGAGGACACCAACTGCCCTGAGGGTAGGTGCCAGCCTCAGAGCTGCCAGCAATCCTCCTGTCCTACTCCCCAAAGGGAGCTCTGCCCGTGCCCTCCCTCACCTCCCCTCCCTCCCGCAGGGCTGCAGCGACGCTTCGCCTGTGCCAACTTTGGGGAGCAGGGGGTGAGTGTGGGGTGCTGGGATACCTACCGCCATGACATCGACTGCCAGTGGATTGACATCACCGATGTGCTGCCAGGCAGCTACACCTTCCAGGTACTGGGGATGGAGGGGCAGGGTGTGCCCCAAGCCACTGGAGCTCAGGGCTGGGGGCCACCCTCCATGGCCACCACCAGCACCCTTCGCCCTGCACCTCGGGGTGCTGCTTTGCACCCCACAGTGCATGCCATGGCCCTGCCTGCCCAAGGCAAGGCTGCGGTGCCCACAGCCCTGCCTCTTGCCGTCCCCAGGTGGTCGTGAACCCCAAGCACGAGGTGGCCGAATCGGACTTCTCCAACAACGTGATGCGGTGCCAGTGCAAGTACGACGGGCAGCGCATCTGGATGCATGGCTGCCACACGAGTACGGAGGGACGGGAGCAGAGGGGGCAGGGTGGAGAGAAGTGGCAGGGCTGGGAGTCCCGCAGGTCCTGTGTCCCCCCCCCACCCACACCATTGCTCTCCCCAGGTGATGCCTACGGCGCTGATGTGGTGAGCGATCTGGAGCGACGGGAGCGCCTGGCCAACAACCTCGTATGACCCCCCCGCATCGGCATGTGCCCGGCAGCGTCGCGGGGCAGCCCGGCTCCCACATCCCGGCCCCTGCGCCCTGGCAGCACCCGACTTGGCTCAGGGACTCGAAGACTTTTGTATTTATTGATGCTGCCGCAGAGGATGGAGACAAGCACCAGGGCTGACGTGGAGCACCCGGGGGTGCCCAGCCCCGTGCTGCTGGCGGGACCTGTGAGAACGGCCCAGGTACCGCAGCAGCCCTTACCTCTGCGGCTCCGGTGCCCCCCAGGACGACTACCTCAGCCTGCCTGCCCGGCCCCCTGGTGCCAGCAGACTCAGGACAGGACTCAGCCTCTGCCACCCGTGCACCAGTCCTGTCCTCAATAAAGGTGCTGTGCGATGGGAGAGGGGTGCTGCGCAATGGGAGAGGGGGTACCCCCTTATCAACCCCACCATCCCCTGCTCCTTCCCCTGCACTCTTCCCCACCAGGACCATGAAGCCGGTCCCCAGCCGGGGACAACCCTGGTTTAGGCGATGTCCCCCTGGCCAGGCAGTGTTCTCCCTCTGCCACCCATGGCCACCAGCCCCCTGGCTGCCTGTGTGTGGCTGGTGCCAAGTGGCTCTGGCTCGCCGCCAGTGGTCCCTGCCGGCCAGGGCACCCTGGCCCTGAACTGGCTGACCCCATGCACACAAAGGGACCCGGCCAGCTCTGTGGCAGCATGGGCCGGCAGCCAGCCCACCGGCTGCCGCGGCTGCAGCCGCCGTGCCGGGGCTTTCCCAGGCTGCCCTGGCAGCTTCCCAGCCCCAGGAGCAGGGATGGGACCGCTCTGCCCCTCGAAGCCCTTGCTCCTGGGAACAGGGTGGGGACACGGGGGACACTGTGCCCTCACTCTCTGTGTTTCTTTCCTCCCGTGGTTTCTAGCAAATGTTTTTTTAAAGGAAATAAATGGGAATATTCGCCACCTACCCACACTCTGTATGCCTGGCCCCCATTGAGCCAGCTACTGGGCGGTGCCACCCCTCTCCTTGCACACCCCTGCCTGTCCCTACCTTGCCAGCAGACACCAGCCCAGGGTGGGGGGCTGTCAGCACCCGCCTCGGCTCTGCACAGCCCAGAGCCCCAGGAGCAGAACCAGACACGTGACGGTCCCCACACGTGGAGGTGCTGCTGGGGACAGCGGTGACGCGCTGGGGTGGCCCGAGGCCAGGGGCCGTGGCGAGGCGCGTGCTGGCAGAGGCTCGCTGTGCCGTGGTAGGGGTTCAAGGGATGCCGGATGGCGGGGAAGATGCTTTCCGCATGAGAGCAGCTTTGCGTCCTGAAATTTCCACTGGCCAAGCTGCAAGTGGCCGGGAGCAGCAGCCGAGACAGCTCCCAGCTGGCAGAGCCACCGGCGCGGGGGCAGGCAGCCACCGCTGTGGGGTCATGACCGGCTCCACCACCGCCAAGCTGGGGGACAGCCAGGGGACACAGGGTAGCCACACAAGCCCTTCAGCACAGGCTGGGGCGAGGCAGCCATGACCGAAAACACACAAACCGCTAGCAGGGGTGGCAGAAAAGCACCGTCCCCGTCCCCACCTGCTGCAAAACTGTGGCCCTGAGAGTTTGGGGAGCTAAAGAGCAGGAGTGCTGGGGCACACAGAGCTGTTTTTCAGGTGCTAAGAGACGATGCAAAGCAGAGGAGCCAAAGGCAGGTCCCAGCCACTCGCCCCCGCCCCAGGGCAGGGCAGGAAGCCCCCAGCCCGCCAGGGCCGGCAGCGCAGCCACATCACAGCCCCGCGCGGGGCCGGGAAGGCGGCCCTGCCCGTGCACCGACAAGGGCCCCACTGTTCAGGGCCGCAGCTGCTCCGCGGAAGTAAACAGGGTCCTTGCCAGCACATTCCTGCCCGTCGCCCTGCCTGTCCCCTCCTGCCTGCGCCCCCCACCCACCCGTCGGGGACACCCACCACCTGGGAGGGGTGGACATCCCACGCGTGGCAGCCCCCAGCATGCACACCCTTCCCTGGCACGCAGGGGCACGGAGAGCCACAGCCCGGCCAGGCAAATAAAATAAACGGTATTTATTACCAAAATAAAGGACAGAAACTCTTGCTCGCAGGGCGCTGCCAGGTGGCCAGGGCCGCCCCACACGGCCCCCCACGTGCTCGCTGTCGAGCTCCCCGCATCCCGCCGGCCGCTCCCGCTGCAGCAGGCAGCACAGGGGTTCCTGCCCTGGGCAGGGCGGGCAGCGTTGCCCAACGGCAACAGCATCCACACAGCACCAACCAGCCTGCGCACACCCTGCTCAGCCCCTTCGGTGGAGCAGCCCAGTGCTTTGGGATGCGGTGCAGGATCCATCCTCGCTCCGAGATGCAGGGTGCCCTGCCGGCCCGCAGGTAGGGGCCAGGGCACCCCGGGGGGTTCCCAGCAGGGGCAAGGTGCAGCCTCCCGACTCACTCCCGGCCCTCCCAGGCATCCTCCCGCTGCTTGTTCTCCAGGCGCTTCCTCTCTGCAGAGACAAGAGGGTCAACCCCACATCCCCATCACCCCACAGCCACCCACTTCCCCGTGGAGGTGGCCGGAGCCCACCCTGGCGCAGCCCCCTCCCACCCAGCACCCTGTGAGAAGGCTCCCCCCACACCGCAGCCCCCCATGGCATCCAAATCTCACCCCGGGCTTCTTGCAGCTTCCTCCGCTCAGCATCTCGCTGGGCTGGCGTCTGGTTGCTGCGTACCCCCAGGGCACCAATAACCAGCCGCCTGGCCAGGGCGGCTGATGTTTCGGGGCGCTCCTTTGCCGGTTGCAGGTAGTCTGGGTGAGCGGAGATGGGGGACATCAGTAGAGGCATCCTGGGAGGAACGGGGGAGCCGGCATGGCTGCCCCGTCCCTCCCCAGTTGTTGGGATGAAGATGCTGCAGCACAACCACCATGGCACAAGCTGGCATGGGGCAGCATCACTCACCGGCGTACGCCCTGGCTTTGGCTTTAGAGGCGCGGGTGCCCTGGGAGAGCGGGCGAGTCTTCACCATCAGGTGCTTGGTGCTGAGGGCATCGCGTGCTGCGGGGAGAGAGCAGCGGCATCTGTGTGCGGGGCCAGCCCCATGCCGCAGGATCTGGCCGCAGGAGAGGCAGGGTTGCCTCCCCTCTGCCCATCCCCAGCCGAACTGGGAGCAGTACCTGTTATGGGGCTGGAGAAAATGCCCAGGGCGTGCGTATCGTCCACCCATTTAATATCAAAGCCTTTTTTCCTGCCAGAGAGAGAGAAGCTCAGCAAGGCATCAGCACTGGGTGGGCAGGGGTCCAGAGCAGAGCCCAGGCAGGGGACCCCAGCGCCGGGGATGGGGCATTGCTGGCAGACTCACTGATAGCTGCAGAAGACACGCAGCAGGTCCTCGGTGCGGAAATCCGAGGGGAAATCATAGATCTCGATGACGTGGGGCAGTTCGGCATCGCTGAGGTCCAGTGCGGCAGGCTCGGCCCCGTAGTAGTCGAAGCGGGGTGACTGCTGGCTCTCCCGGTGCTTCTCGCCCCCCGAGAGCTGCAGGGGTGGGAGAGGCACAGCACTGAGCAACCCATGCCTGCCCGCCCCATGCCAGCCCCCGATCCGTGGCAACTGCTCCCCGGGAAGTGGTCCGGCCCCTACTCCCCACCCCAGCACTGCAGATGGATTCGTGGCATTGAGGTATTAGGAATTATCGACCGGGGCTCTCAGGCAATGCACTTGCTTTTCCCATTACCAGCATCCCTTCCCTTGCCGCACTCCGTGGTCCCACCGGGGACGCGGTGGGAATGGCACCAGTGAGACAGCGCATGCACCCCCAAGCACACCTCTCCTTCCACAGTGACATGCTGACCCGAAATACATTTGGGGAACAACAAGGAGCAGGACAGCAAGGCCAGGAGGAAAGACTGATGCCTGCCTGCTGCACGGGAACAGCGGGCTCAGCATGCCCCAGCTGTAGCACACACACCAGAGCAGCCCGTCGGCACCCCGGATGCTGAGATGGAAAAGCCAGCACTCCCCTGAGAGGCAAGTTCTGGTGGTTAATCACCTGCACGGCTAAAAATTTATGCCTTATTTCTCATTTGAATTTGTCTGGCTTCACTTTCCAGCCAGCGGTTCTTGTTCTGCCTCTTCACTGGATTAAAGAGCCTTTGGTCCCTGGTACCCTCCCCGTGATGGCACTTACTCACGCTAATCAAGTCCCTTCTCAATATTCTTGATAAGCTAAACGGGTTGTGCGTGTTTAGTATCTCACAGTGGGGCACTTTCTCCAGCCCTAAAAGATGATGGCTGTAGCGCTTTTCTACCTCTCCGATTTTTCAACCTTAATTTTGAAACACAGGCAGCAGTCATGCACTGCCACAACATGGGGGCACAGCCGCCCCCTGCTCCCCTCTGCCCCGCAGCATTGGTGCTGGTGGGCACCACTTGCTGCACCTCTGCTTTCCAAACCACGCTGTGCCAGCAGCCGAGGGGATTCACGGCCCCACTCCGGTTGTGACACCGGGCCCGGCGCAGCCCAAAGCTGGTGGCAGCTCCCCCGTTCCCCCCTGGAGCGTGGGGCCGGCACGGTGCCAGGGAGCGGGTACATAACTCAGCCAGGTTCCCAGCCCGATCCCCCAAGTGATCGTAGCAGAGCACACCATGGCTGGAAGGTTAGAGTCCATAAATCCCAGCCAGCTCAGTCAATAAAAAGTGCTCATTCCGACAATTTTATGGGGAAGATGGATTCACGGCAGGTGAGGGGGTGTTGCCAGGGCGGCTGGATGCCGGCGGAGGGGAGAGCTGAGTTATGGAGCTCATGGGACAGGCTAGCACTGCCAGCAGAGCCGCCTGCCCCACCACCGTCGCCCCGTGTGGGGCTGCACGCCATCCAGCACCCCCTGCCCACTCAGGGGACGTGAAGGAGCTGTCCCAGGGCAGGATGAAGCCCTGCGGCAGCGCTTGAGGGAGCAGCGCATTTGGGTAGTGCCAGAAGCCGGGAAGATGATTAGAGAGCGGGAGCGCCGAGTGCTGGAGTGGTCCTTGACCTTCACAAATCACCGAGTGTGGCGGGGCAGCAAGGACGGGAGCCGTCTGGCAGCCGGGCTCAGCCGCGCAGCAAGCACGGCTCAACAGGTCCCCCCGCGCTGCCAGCCCGGGCACGCAGGTTGCCCACAGCCCCCCAGCCATGGGGTGGTGCAAGGAGCGGGAGCCAGGGTGCTGGGAAGGCACCCGGTGCTGGGAAGGGTCCGCTGATGGATAGACAGATGGACGGCAGAGACAGGAGGCCACAGGAAATGAAGCCTGTCCATCACACCTCGCTGCTCTCTAAAGATGCATCCTCGCCAGAGCACGTTAGAGGGGTCCGTGGCCACTCGCTTACACTCCCACTCGCTCACCAAGAGTGCACGAAGAGCTGGAGGGGAGGCGTGTGCCGGCACGCTCGCACCACAGCGCCCAGCACGCACGCACCGTGGCCCCCGCCCCGCCTCGCCGGCTGATGGAGAGTCCATCGAGCCTGCAAGGAAATGGTCAGAGTGCTTAATTACCCTCTGCGTTCAAACTGATTTCTACTCTGAATTTGTCTGGTTTCAGCTTCCAGCCAATGGATCTCGCTATGGTGTTTTTTCTTGCTAGATTAAAGAGCCGTCCGCTATCAGAAATCTCTCCTCCACACAGAACGTCATAAATCTTGCTCTCTGCTGGCTATCCGCAGCGCATAAGGATTCGGTTACGAGGAAGAACACTACTCATTTTCTTGTTCTTTTTGTTAATTAACAACAGCTCCATCTCCCCGAGAGCCTGCACCCACCGTGAGCAGCTGTGTCCACCTGCAAAGAGCTCAGAGAGCCCAGGATGGGTGTGGGAATCTGCAGGGGGGTGAAGATGCCAACTTTTAATTGATAAATCCCTTTCTCAGGTTCTTTTTCACCCGTTTTGGGAAGCTCCCTTGAAAGCTCAAACTTTGCTCAGAGCTTGTGCACGGGAGAGCTAACGCGGATGCTCCAGAGCTGTTCACAGTCAGCACCAGTGCTGCATGGCACAACCTCGCCCGCAGCATCCTACGGCTGCACCATACCATGGGCCCTCCCTGACCTGCCTCCCCAGCAGGGCCAGGCAGCCGCTCCACTGTGCCTGAGGACGAAGCCATGCCCCCCGTGCCAGCCCACGGAAAGCCAGTGCCAGCACCATGTGCGCCAGCTGCCGTCAGAGCAGCAGTGCCGTCCCCCTCGCACCGGCGCTCACCACCACCTCCCGGCTGGAAGGTGGGGGACCGCAGTTGAGGGGAGCAGTCAGGCAAGGATGGGGGTACCCAAAGCTCTTCTACATCTCCCTCCGAGCAGCCCCGGAGGCGAGCCCTGCATGCCCCACACCCTGTCCCAGCCCCACGCCAGGCTTGGTGAGGGCACCCCAGCCTGAGCACAGCCCCACGGACGAGGTGGGTACCAGTGCTCCTCAGTAACGATGCTCTTGAGTTGATGTCATCCCTTCCCAGAAGCTGTTATCAGGCACCATCCGCCACTTTACACCCTGCTTCCAGCCCGGGGTGGACGGACCCTGGCTGTAACAATATTAACACTGTTTGTTACTTTGGGCACATTAACGTCATTTGGAAAATTACCGGTTTGATGCTACTGATTTAAAATGCAATAAGGGATATCCAGCCTTGCTGCAGAAGCCGAGCTTTCCTCGCGAACGGCAGGAAAACGGCGTGGGTCCTGGTGCTAAGCAGCTAATTGTAGTAAATTCAGTCGCATGCTTGCAGGAGGGGATGGTAATGAGCCACAGCTGATTAAGAAGTCATAGTTTCAAGGAAACATCCCATTGCCATTTCAATGGGAGCCCTTACGTCTCAGCCCATTTCTTTATCACCAGCCCCAGTTTCAGGAGGGTGCAGTTGTGGTTTACGGCACTCGAGCAGGTTTTACTGGGTGCACTTTATATGCTATAGAGGGAAGATCTCCCCCAGCCTTCACTGGCACCGCGGGATGGGATGGGAACCAGCTGGGGGGGAAGGTGGAGGTCCCAGGCGTTTCGGCACCGCAGGCAGTTCGCGCCCTCGGGGACGGCTGGCGGCGACAGCAGGCAGTGCAGCCAGGCTGGCCGTGTGCCCGGGGTGCAGCCCGCCCCCCCCATGCACCACCCTGGAGGACGCAGGGACAGTCAACCCCCACGGACCCCTGTCCCCACGACCCAGCAGGCAGCAGCCCCCCACAAATCCCCGCGGGCGGTGGCTCGCAGGACGTACCTCCTCCAGCAGGCGCGGGTCCAGGCAGTCCCCGTCGTCGTTGAACAGTGCGTCCCAGCTCTCCTCGGCACCTGGGCTGGCCTGGCTCAGGGTCCTGGCACTGGCCTGCTCTGTCTTTGGGGAGCCGCTGCGGAGACCTCCCTCTTCCTCCTCGGCCTCCTGGCTGCAACGCTGCTGCTGCGCTGAGCCCACGTCCTCGTCTGCCCCCACCAGCTCCTGGGCCCAGGCCGCGGGTGAGAGCCCCTCTACGCCGTGGCACAGCAGCTCCAGGGGCGGCGGGGGCTTGCAGCTCTCCGAGGGTGCCCCCTCCCATGCGCCGCTCGCCGGCTCCTCGCCAGCACTCTCCTCTTTGCTGGGTGGCAGCTGGGATGGGCTGCCCACCTCCTGCCTCGGGGTATTCTCCCCAGGGAGCATCGGCGCATCACCCACGCCACCCCTCAAGCACCCGGTTTCGCAACCAGCTCCTGGTACCTCCGAGGTGCTCTCCCCAGCAAGCTCAGCCATGCCTCCCTGCCTCTCCTCTTCCTCCTCCTCTGCCGGCATCCCAGCTGCAGAGCCCTCGCTCTGCCCTGCCAGGAGAAACCCCGCAGCCTCCCCTTCCTCTCCCTGGGCTTTTGGACCTGCAGCCTCCCACATCAGCCTGGGCACGCTGCCCCGGTCACCTGCCCCTGCCAGCAGCAGGACACCCTCTCCCGGGTGCTGGGAGAGATCCCCGGCTGGATCTGGAGCACTGTCCCCCAAATGCTCCGACACACCACTTGGCCCTGTCCGACACACCGGTGTTGGGCTAGCGGGGGGTGTGGGGCTAGCAGGGTCACTCCCAGGCTCGGGGGTAGCCTCCAAGGCCCCAGGCTGGGCGCTCGGTGGAGACGGAGGGTCAGGCTCAGTCCTCATCATCCAGCAGCCGCGGCTGAGCTCTCCGAGTCCTTCATCATGGGATGCTTTTTCCTGCCCGTCCCAGGGCTGGGCAACAGGTGGATCCGGGCACGGCTCCCGCATGCTGGGTGATGCCCCCAGGCTCTCCGTTGTGATGGGGCAGCTGCCTCCTGGCCTCCGGCAGTGCCCAACAGAGGCTGCCCGCAGCTCCTTCGGGCCGGCATCCACCTTGCTTTCCCTCCTCACCGCTCTGCCCGCCTGTGTCCTGGCACGGGGGCTTTGCCTCTGCCCCTCGCCGCTGCCTGGGCAAGCGTCCTGCGCCAGGCGGTGGTTCTCAGGCTCCCGGCGGTGCCTGGCCAGCATGTCACCCGCTGCTTGCGCTGCTCTCTCCCGCCGCGCTTTGGGCACGTAGAGGGCCATGTCGGGCTTCCTGCGGCGCGGCCGGCCGCCCTCCGCCTCCTGCTGCATGGTGCCACCACTGCCTGCCAAGGAGACACAGCGTCACTGCCCTGCCCGCGTCCCAACAGTCCCGCAGCTGGGCACGCAGTGGGCAGCCCCTGCCCGGGTCGGTGGGTCAGGGTCCCAGCCTGGCACCCCCCCTCGCTCCCACAGCAGCCGGCACACAGCGATGGATAGTGGAGCCCCAACACTGCTCCTGTGGTAGCAGCCCTGCAGATGGGGTTTGGCACCCGGAGCACCCCGCAGACATACAGCCTTCGGTGGGGTGTGCCGGGCTGGGGGGGAAGCAGGGAAAACCCTGCCAGCATCACTGAGGTGCCCCCCCCGCTCCAGCGGCTGCTGCCTGGGACCCTCCAGCCCCAGGGGCCAGCGGCCGCAGCTGAAGCAGGACACAGAGCCCTTGCACCATTCCTGCATCAAAAACCTCGGAGAAGGCCGCAGCAGCCGTGGAGCACAAGAAACCAAATCCCAGCCCGGGGACACCCCGGCGCAGGACCACGGCTGCCACCTCGGCACGCCGCAGCCCCGCTCACCTGCTGCCCCGTCCCGGCAGAGATTTATTTTTCATCATCTTTGGCAGAAGCAGGCACGCCGCGAGCTGCCAGGCCCCCCTGCCCCTATAAATATGCATCAGGCAGGGTTTATGGAGACGGATAGTGTGGGGGGCTGCGCTGCGGTTGAGGGGAAGGCAGAGCGGGGCCGGGCCGGGGCCCTGTGATTAATCACTGCCCACTCCGTTTAGGGGGATTCATCACGGGCCGCTGTCAGGTAAATCACTGGAAAAACACCTCTTCAGTAATTAATGTGAAGTGACGGATGGACAGCCCCCGGGCCCATTAATCTGGACCATCAGCGCCGACCGAGATTATGAATGTCAGGATGCATAAACTGCCGGCGGATCAATAGGGCCAGGAACCCATCCAAGGCTCTCATTTCCGAGGCACCTCCGGTACATTAGCCTCCCCTCCACGCAGCCCCTGACCGAGGCGCGAACGCTCCCCGTGGCCCCTCACCGACAGCCGGGAAGGCGAGGGGAGGCCAACCGCCGGCTGGAAAGCGGCTGGGGCTACCCGTGCCGCACGGCATCATCCCGTCTTCCTGCTGGACAGATGGACGGACGGCTGCCTCAGCGTGATGGATGGGTCTCTGACGGCTCTCTAGAAACCACCGGCAAGCCCGGGCAGGGCAGTGTTCCCCAGCATCACCGTGCTCCTGCCCGCCTCTGCGGCACGAGGTACAAGCACGGGTGCCGCGATGATGCTGGGCACCATCCCGGGGCTGCTCCAACCATTTTTCTGTCTCCGCAGCTCTTGTCGGTTTTTTTCCCCCTCTTTGATACACTAATTTTGCTGGCAGAACGATCCCCTTTATCTTTATCGACCGTAAGAAAGGAACGTATCCTACAAACCCTCCAAGGTCTGGATTAGTCATTTTTCAACGCCGAGGCATTATACATTTTCTCACCGAGTGGCAGCCCAGGTGCCGGAGGGGAGGGGGCACTGGGAGCCCCCGCAGCACCACCATTTCCAACTACGCAGAGCTTCCCACTGCACCAAAGCGTGTCCTGCTAAAGAACTTTCCCCGGCCAAGCCCAGAGTCTCAGCCCATGGGACATCACTGAACCCCTGGGGAGGACCACTCATCCCCCCAGGCTCTGCTTCCCAAGAATTTCCAGCATGGGGAGCAACCAGGAACAGCACCGCTCCACGCACATCTCGAGTCACCTCCAAGAAGAGCCTTCACACGCAGGATTTATGGGCTCCTCGAAAGCTTGCCATTCACCTTGCCTCACCCTCCAAAGCAGATGGTGCAGCATTAGCCAGACGGCTGGTGCTGGGAGCATCCTCTCCTCGCGCAGCTCTGCCTCTGCCTGCTGCACGCTGCCGGGGAAGAGCTGCTTCCCGCAGCCCGGGTAGAAGCATGGCAAAGTGGTGGCTGGCCCAGGCTGGCAAGGATGCTGCAGCACTTTTTTCTTTCCCACAGGGCAGCACAGCTCCTGCCCCCAGCCTATTACACACTTCATCGATGCCACGGCCACGCGTCGGCACCGACCGATTTCACGCTCCGGGAGGCAGAGCAACAGCCCTGCCTTCGGGTCTCATTCACACTACGCTGGGCAGGGCAACCCCGCTGCTTCCAGACTCCAGGACCAAGCTTGCCCCACAAAGCCAGGTAGCAATGGGCAGCACACCCCCAAAAGGGCCTGTGCTGTCCCGAGTGCTACCCCGCTTTTCGGAGCTGGCTAGCAAAACAGCTCGGCATTGCAGCATCAAGCAGGGAAAGTCAGCCCCGGACAGGGCACACCACGGTACCATGGTAAAAATGGTGGTGGGAGCGCTGCCCAGGTGCCTGGCACGTAACGCCTGCCAGCCCGGTGCAACACAGCCTGGCGTGGCCAGGGGGATGCTGGAGCATCAGCCAGGAGGTGGCCGGAGCTCCCAGTGGGCACAGGCTCCCCTCGCACCGTCCCCAGGAACACGTGGCTCATGGGGAGCTTGTGTTCGTGGCTCGAGTTTGTGAGGTCTCAGAGCAGCTGCTTGGGTGACGTGCCAGCCTGCGTTTCTCCTCTAGCGACCGTTTGCAGCACAGACGGGCAGACTTTTCTCCCTGGTTTCTCTCCCCCTCCTCCTTGGGGAAGGACCCCACAAACAACAGCAAGACAGGGCTGACCATGTCACAGACCCTACTTCACGCTGCACAGCACATCGCCAAATTCGTCCATCATCTGCATCCCCACCCAGCAGGTGAGGACACCTACAACATGGCTCCGACGGCAAAGCTCCAGCCACCTTCTCCCGCTGCGGGCAGAGACACTGGCCATGGCCCCACATGGGGTGCCCGGGGACGGGCGTGGATGCCCGGCTGCGGCGCTCACACGCAGCGTGCCAGTTCCCGGAAAAGTTTCGGTGCCACCCAGCGCCCTCCCAGCAGGCTGCCGCATTTCCTGGCAGGGAGCTGTATTTTTAGCCTCCGAGGTTTCTAATTCCACTCAATCCATACTCCCGTCGATAGAGCAGATAACCTTAGAGCCTTGACGGTGAACGGGGATGGCAGCACCGGGGGACCAGGAGCCTTGGGGGACCACGCGCAGCCTCGGCATGCAGCTCGCACACCCGCAATGTCACTCTTTACAGCCTGCTGCAGATTGGGCTCTTTGGAGGGGAAAAAAAAAAATATAATAACAAGACTAATAAAAAAGCAGGTACAAGGAGATTCTAAACAGCCCCGCTGGGGAACCCGCCACTCGCAGGGCTCATCCAACGCCAGGCACGTGCCGCAGCACGCTCGCCGACTGCACAACGCCGGCACCCAGCAGCCCGGGTAAGGATCGTCAGAGATTTTGGCTACCCTGCACCTCTCCTGCACTCAGCAGAGCTCCAGCCCAGCGCACCCAGCTCACACAGCAGGTGACAGGGCCAGGGAAGGACCCGGATACCTGGCGGGGAGAGGCAGAGCAAAGGCAAGAACACAGAGCCGCTGGCACAAGGCAAAGCAAAGCACTTCAAGAAGCAGAGAGCCGCATCCCATCCGACGCCTGCCTGCAGCCCCGCGGGCTTTAAGACGTCCCTGTCCCCTGCTGCCAGGAGAAAGATGCTCTGCAGCAGCCAGAGCAAACGCTGGCTGTGTGAGGAGGTGGCGAAGGCATCAAAGGTGCTGAGAAAAGAGAGAGATTTCAATCATGCCTTTCACTTGCGATGCTCTGAGGAGATACCTGGAACAAGAGAAGGGGAACATTTCAGACTGGAGGGGGATTTGTAAGTCAATAGTGTCCCCTCACAGCTGCCGGTGGGGAAAAAGGGACAACAAACCAGCAGAAGGAGTTAACAGCCAGAGGGCTAAGGGGAGTACAAAGGACTTTACAAATATACCCGGGCAGAATCAGCACAAAAGTGAAAAGGTCTATTAATAAACAAGGAGGGAAAGAAAATTAATGACGGCTCAAAAACAAAGATGACTCAAAAGGGCAAAATTACTGTTTTTAACCAGAAAAATGCAAATGAGGCAGAGGCCTCGCAAAAGCAGCTGCAGGGAAAGCAAAAACAGCATCTCCACACAGAGACAGTCACCTGGCCAGTGTGGCTAGTGTCGAGACAAACTGATTAACCCACCGACACACACACGGTGCCAGAAACAAACCGGGGTCCTGGTGACGGGCAGAGCAAACGAGACGCTGATTTTCTGTGTGAGAAAGGACAATAAAACCGGAGCCAGGCGTAGGATAAGCCCTGTGCCCATCCCTAGTGCAGAACATAACGTCTGGAGGAAGGAGCCTGCACACTCACCGCGACGGGCTCCTGGATGAAGGACGTTGGCTTGCCCAGCAGTAGTTGTTTCGGAATAATTGCTGGGCAAAGCTTGTGGATAAGGCAAGCGAGATGCAATTTAGCTGAACTTCAGGGTATCATTTTATACCATCTCCCAAACTTTCACTTGAATAGTGAATTGTAATTATATTTGTAGATGATACTGGGGCAGAGGGGTGTTGCAAACACCAGCCAGAGCAGAGCAATGATTCAAAGGATCCAAGAAACGTAGGCAGGAAACAAAACGAGACCCAGTCTGGGAAAATGAAGGTAAAATAACCTGAAGCAGCTACTTGGTGGGCAGGAGCAGCCTGGAAAGCAAGGCCCAGAGGCCTGGGTGTGCTCAAACCAGAAAGCGGGTGGCCAGGGTGACCACCCCAAAACACGCAAGGGGCAAAAGCCAGACACTGGCATCGTGCCATGGGCCACCCCAGGGCTGCAACAGCCCCATGGTGGGCAGCACGCAGAGCCCTGCAGGCAGCGTGAAGGATGGAGGGGACGACGAGGGCAGGCAGGCAGCCGTGAAAAACAGCGTCCAGCGCCTGGGAGCACCGGGTGCGTGTTTTATGAGCCATGGGAGCCCGGCACGCTGAGCACCCGGGGATGCCGTATAACTCCCCTGCCCTCGAGAGCTGTCGCTGCCCGGATCGCCCTGTGACTGAGTAAGTTGGGGAGAGTTATGGGGTCTGCAAGGTGCTATGTCACCCAGGTGCTCCAGGGGCTGCGTGCCAGCGGGGTGGGGTCAGGGCTGGGACAGTGGGTAGGGGTCGGGACTGGGACGTGGGGTGGGGGACAGGGCTGGGACAGGGGGTGGGGGACAGGGCTGGGACAGGGGGTGGGGGAGAGCGGGGCGGGGGGCACAGTGTGCAGCCCGGGGACCGGGCAGGGGACACGGCGTGCAGCCCAGGGACCGGGCAGGGCGTGCACCCCGGGCTGCTGTGCCCCTGCCCCGAGCGCCCCGCGGGCAGGGCCGGGCCGGGCCGGGCCGGGCCGGGCCGCCTGCCAGGCCCCCACCGTTACCAGTGGCCGCGCCGGGTCCCCCGCCGCTCCGCGCCGCCGCCGCCGCTTCCGCCGCGCCGGGCCCGCCCCGTCCCGCCCCGCCGCGGGGAGCGCCGGGACCTGTAGTGCGGCACCGGCCCCCGCACCCGCGCCGCCCCACGCCCCGGGCGGCCGCTCCGCCCCCGCGGGGGCAGCCCCGCAGCCCCCGGCCCCGGCACCCCGTGGGAATTTGGGCCGCCATCCCCCGCCTTGATCCCCGGCGCATCCCCGGGGCTGGGACCGCCACGGGAGCCGCGGTGCCACCGCGGCCCTTCCTCCCCCAGGCACCACCCAGCAGCCGGAGAAAGGAGGCCGAGGGCAGGGTGCTCCGTGGCTGGGGGGGGATGCTGGACACAGCGCAGCAGGAGGGAGAGCGACCCCCGCTCCCGGCCGCGGGTGACCCCACGGGAGGCTGCCGTGGGTTGCCCGTTACCGTTTAATGTCACACGCTAGGCGGGAGCAGGGCAGCTCGCTGCGGCTGTGCTGGCTGGGCCGGCAGCCCCCCACTCCTGCCTACCGGGGGGCACCGGGGGAATTGCCGGGGACTCAGGCACCCCCAGGCCACATCCCGCGCCCCCGCCGCAGGGCTGCGGGCTGGCCGGCGTGCCGGCTGCCCAGACACCCGGGCGGGGGAAGGTGTCTGCACCGGGCAGGTTTGCTCCGCTTCCCTCCCGGGGTTTGGCGAGGAGCAGCCTGCCTGCGCCCAGCAGATAACGAATGCGGCCCCGGCGCTCGCACGCGCTGGCAGGCAGCGTGGGCAGCGAGGGGAGCGTGGCCGGTGCCGGCGCATCCACCGGCTCCTAATGGAGCACTGCTGCTGCAGAGCACTCCCGAGCCGGGCCTGCGCCAGCGGGGGAAGGATGGGGCACCCGGGGGAACAGGGCTGGATTCTCCCACAGGCAGGGCGAGGGCTGGCAGGGGAGAGGGGACGGCCCAGGGGATGCAGGCAGGCGTGGGGCTTGCTCTCACTGCGGGCGGAGGGCAGAGCGGGGCCATGACCCGGTTCTCTGGGGCACTGGGCTGTGAAGGCTTTGGGCAGGCTGGTGCAGCCGCCCCGGTTTGTCTGGTTGATGGACTGGGGGTTTCTGCGCACGCCCCTGCCAAGGACCGGCTTCCTAATGAGCTGAAGCTCTCCCATGCAATTCCCAAGCAGCTGCTTCCCAGGCAGCTTCATGGTGCGGGTGAGGGAGGGGTGATGCCCCATAGCATGCACACCGCCTGCTTGTGGTGGGACGCGAGGCTGGTGCCCAGGCAGCCAGCAGCCAGTGTGGCTTCTGCAGCTCCCCAGAGGCTGTGCAGCTGCTGAGGGACCGGGGACCGGTCACCTGCCATGCTGGTAAGCTGTCACTGAGGCATTGCATGGGGCATCAGTGCGTGGGGCTGTGCCAAGCATCTTATCCCTCCTCAGGTGCAGCTACAGGGCTGGGATTCCTGATGCCTGAGGTCTGGGATGCCCTGAAGTACTTGAACCTTCCTGACTGCCCAGTGTGGGTCCCAGCACAGCCACGGGGTCTCAGGCTCGGGTAGGTAGGGCCATCCCGCCCCAGCCACATGCCCCTGCGCAGGGCAAGGAAGGCTCACATCAGGCAGAGCACTCCCCGGGGAGCAGCCCCTCTCCCAGCCCGCTGTGGCACACAGGGGACCGTGGTCCCTCTCGCAGGTAATCGATGGCAGCAGATCCTGATCGCTTTCATTATTATTATTTTCTTATGCATGTGCGCACAGGAGATTTATCGCCAGCTACGGAGGCAAAATCAATTATTCATGTTATAAATTAGAAAATGATTTATGTTTGTGGGAGGCCAAGCAGCGTGGAGCCCCTGGCCGCGTGGGAGCTGGGTTTGTCTGGGAATGGCACCAGACACCCCCCGCCAGCACTTCTCCAGCTTCTCTGTCCCTGCCATGCCCTGGGTGTCCCACGCAGCCCCAGGGTGACCCAGGGATGGTGGCTGGCAGGGAGCACCCAGCCTCTCCCACTCTGTCAACCCAGGTGCCTGCGGACAGAGCCTGAGGAAGGCTGGGGACCACGGTGGCCTGGTCACCCTGGCCGGTGCAGCAGGATGATGCTCCACGGCAGTTTCCATGGCAGCAGCAGCGCCGTCCGAGTGCTGAGAGGTGTGGGCTACAGAAGGACCCTCTCGCTTTCCCCTGCTGGAGACATCCTCACGTGTCCCCTCCAGCCCTAGCAGCTCTGTCTGTGCTCCTGCCTCCCACAAGGAACACCGTGGTACCCTCCAGACTGCCACCCATGGGGACAGGGACCCTTTGCACCGCTGACACCCCCATGCTCCCTAGGAAAGAGGGGATGGGTGAGGGCAAGGGGGTGGTGTAAAGGCACCCCACTTGCACCGACCCCTGAGGCCAGCTACCCCAGAGTGGGGCTGCAGGGCTTTGCTTGGCCGTGGACCACCTTCTCCTGGGCTAGGGGGATCGCAGGGGTCCTGGGAGTCTTCCCGGGTGTGGAGATACCATTCCCCAAGGGCTGACTGATGTTCTGCGCAGAGGAGGGTGGCACTGGGCTCCCACCGCTCCCAGTGCTGGGCTAGGGGGTTGGCTGTTGCTGCCAGGTCTGTCCCCAGCCCAGCCATGCCCCAGGCACTCAGACCAGCACTGGTGGGAGCTGCAGCATTCCATGGCTCTGCATCGGGGGGCCAAGCATCCCAGTCCTGGCTGCCTCGGCATCCTAAAACCCACTGCCCATGTCACGCAGCCAGCGGGAGTGAGTGCCGGGAGCCAGCCGGATGCTCTCTACTGATAGCCAGGGCTGCTTTTGCTTCCGAAGAGTCTTGATCTAAAGCTGCTGTGTCTGTGCTTCCCAGGGGACAGCAGAGCGGGCCAGGAGTGCTGCCTGGCTCTCCTTGTCTGTTCATCTGCAGCTGCGTCAGCCGGGGCCGCGGGGAGGCACGGGCTGAAAGGAACAGCGCGGGAGAGAAAGGAGCTGTCAGTGGCCCCAGATCTGGGTCTGAGCCACGCATCCAGCTCCTGCTTGCACAGCATCCTGCTCTGGGCTGAGCCCTGGCCCTTGGGATGGGAAGGAGAGGCAGCACAGGGCGACCTTGGCTCTGCTCTGGCTCCCCGAGCCGCCTTTTCTCCCCCAGCCCTGCCTCCAAGCCCTAGGCCCTTCTCCCAGTTGCCAGAGAGCCTGTCACCCCCTGTGACTCCCAGGGTTCTCAGGGAGCTGAGAACTTGCTGTCTCAACACACACATAAGGGTGTCAGAGTGGGCAGGGGTTTGGGCTGCCCCCCCAGCTCCCTGCCAGGCTGTGAGCAGGAGGAACACCGACAGCCAGGCACAGTCCAGGGGCAGGGAACCACCTCGTCCTGGGCTACCGGGGCTGCTGCAGCCACGTCAGCCCCTGGCCAGCCCTGGGGACGCTCTGGGACTGCACGCAGCATGCAGAGGAGTCCCTGCTTGCTTTGCTCTGGCTCTAAAGAAGCCAGACAACCTGGGGAGCTCAGAGATCTGCCAGCGTGGCCCAGGACCCCCCCGAGCTGTGAGCACTGGGCTTAGCACTGAAACGCCGGGAAATAAATAAGTGACATTCTGGGGCCAAGCATCGCCTCAGGCGCCTCGCTGCGCCCGGGTCCCGGGGAGCCCAGCGCCAGCCGGTGCTCGTGTGAGCATCCCTCTGATTTATTGCTGCGGAGCAAATGCTTACAGAGTGCTTTTGGCAGAGAAAAGCCCTGGGGAGCTGCAATGGGCACTCAGGGGCAAGGCGGGAATCGCCCATCGGCTGCAGCATGCCAGAGCACCCGCAGCCCTGGGTCTCTCCCCCACGCCCAGCCAGGGGACATGCTCAGCCCGCAGGGAGGGGACTGCGGAGAGCTCGGGGCTGGGGTGGATTAGACCTGCTTTGCATTATTGCACCAAACACCTGGGGACTCGGCGGCTCGTGACAGCGCTGTATAATGTGAAGATGCAGCCCACGGTGCAGGCAGGCGCCGGTGCTGCCGGCAGCTCGCAGGCAGGGAGGTGATGGGGCTGTGCCCCTAGGAGCACAGTCTCTCGCTCCCTGTTTTCCTGCACATCTGCAATGAATAGGCACAGAAGGCAGCGCTTGTGCTGCAGGAATCAATACCGCTCCGGGAGAGGCCTGGGTGCTCCTCCCTGCGCTCCCCCGGGAGCCAGCCCCGAACGCCTCTCCCTGAGCTATCGCTGTTGTCTCCTTCCCACTATTAGCTTGCTTTCCAGCACTCTCAGCAGGACCGCGCAGCAGCACGGGGTGGCCGGTGACAGCCCTGGGGCTGGGGAGGTTGCTAACCCGGATAGCCTGGCTCCATCGGGAGATGGGGGGAATAAGCAGGAGACACCTCCTGGGGGGGGGATCCAGGTTTTATCCTGACTTGAGATAGCCCCCGCTGGCACTGTGCCGCAGCCTTCTCCATCGTGGCCCATCCTGCCACAGTCCCTAGGAGGTACCAGGGCACCCTGGCCGGCTCCAGCGGGCAGAGATGCTGCCAGGCGGCGGTTTCTGCCCAGTAGCCAGAGCTCGGGGATGCTGCGACTGGAAGCAGCTCCTGATCGCGCCCAGCGCTGGCCGTGGCAGTGCCGCCGTGTCGGGTGACAGCCGCTGCCCCGTGGGAAGGAACCCGGCTCCTTTCAATAGACCGTGATTTGAATTGATTCATCAGCGGGATCTACTTGGAGCTGATAAATCTTTCAGGAGCCCTGGCAGAGGAGGCTGGGTTGGGCAGGCTGGGCATCCCCCTGCCTCCCTGCAGCTGCACGGTTCCTCCGAATCAGCCAGCTACCCTGAGGGTGTACCGGTCTCACGGGTCCTGCCAGCCCCAGTCGGCTGCTGGGAGCACCCCAGGTTTCCCCGCAGCCTGTTTGCTCTTCCCCAGCCAGGGATGCTGCCTGGGTGGGCTAGAACACAGCCTGCTGCCTCCACCCTGCTGAGACCCTCCAGTCAGGGAGCTCCGTCCCAGTGCTCCTTTCACGAGGAGCTCAGCCATTGTCCCCAGCTGAGAAGAGCTGATGGTCCCTGGCTCCATCGCAGCACCGGCCAGGTCCCTCCTCTGGCCTCCTGTCCCCTCTCCTGGCATGGGGCAGGGCAGGTCCCCAGGCTGAGCACTGGCACTGGTGCATCTCCATGCCAGCCACGGCTCCGGGATCCCAGCGGGAACAAGTCCAGCTCGTCCCATGGGACCGTGTCCTGCAGGGGGATGGGGGGCTCTGTCTGCCCTCGCTCCCCCACCCTGCGCCCCAGCAGGTAGCAAGGGAAAGCAGGGACAGGGACTGCGAGGCGGGAGGCGAGTGCGGGTGGATCCGGTTACAGGCAGCACGGGGCAGAGAGATAGGCAGAGAACAGCAATGCAGCAAAAAGAGCTTTTAGTGATAATTAATAATTAACATTTCTAATGATGTCCCGGCGACAGGAAGAGTCCAAGCGGGGACCCGGGGGCACTGCACACGGTGACAGGAGTGGCTGGGGACCATGCAGGGACTGGGGAGGCTGTGCAGAGCCAGGGGCGGGGGTGGGAGAGAGCTGCGGGGCTGGGGGTCCCGAGGTAGGGGCTGGGCACCCCTGGGACCCCCCTGGCTGGGCAGCGCCCAGGGCCCAGCCTTCGTGCCTGGTTGCTGCCGAGGGTGCGGTAAGCCCGTGACGAAGGGGAGTGGAAGATCAGATAAAACACACCTCGGTGTTGACCTGGCTTCTGTGATAAGATGACACCTCACCAGGGGTTCCCATTCCCAGCAAGCGCCTAAGAGGGACCCTAAGAGGGCAGAAGGAGGGGACTGGGGAAGGGTGCTGGAAGGCAGCAGCTCAGGGGGAGCCGCTGGGATGCGTGGCAGTCCCCAGGTCACTGCTAGCTCCAGCACTAAGAGCCCTTGGGTTGGGAGATGTCCAGGCACCAGGGAGCAGCGGGCTGGCGCAGGGTGCAGGACCAGAGCAGGCAGGGCTCCGCAGGCAAGGCAGGAGGTCAGGCACTGCGGGACAGTGACAGGGAGGGGACGGCAGGGAGGAGAGGGACGGAGTGAGCAGCCGGCTGAGCGTGGGAGTCCATCGCTGCGAGCCACCGCCCGACAGGCGTGCATTCGTGGGAGAGGCAAGAGCAATCCTAGGAGGAATCAGGAGAGGCATTTCTGGCAGGGCTGGGGACTGGCTTGCGTCCCTGCATGGCCCCTGGGAGATCTGCCTGTGCTGGAGCCAGCCTGGGAGAGGAGCAGAGGCATCACGGGGCTGCCAGGGGAGGCAGAGCCTGGGAGACCCGCGGTGGGAGGACGGTGGCTTGTGCCCAACACAGCGCAGGCTGTGGGGGAACGGAGCGCTCACTATAAATACATCAGCGGGGTAAACGCCAGGGAGGAGAAGAGCTATTTCAGCTAAAAGACAATGTTAGCACAGGAATGACTGGGGATAAATTATCCATGAATACATTTAGGGTGGAAATTAGACCCTCAGAGCAGGGACGTCCCAGCACATCCCCTCCAGAGAAGGAAGCAGTGCCAGGCAGGAGCCAGGGTGGGCTCGGCGGCTGAGGGATCCTGCAGCATGCTGCGGTGACAGCATGTGCCCTCTTCTAGTGTCAAAAAGCAGCAAGGGTGGCTGGTGCAGCCCACCCGGCTGCTGCCCCGGCTGTGCTGGTGGATGCAGTGAGCAGCAGTGCACAGGGCAGCGTGCACGGTGGGATGCGTGCACATCACTGCATGCACGTGTGAGTGCAGATATGTGTGTTTGCACAAGCTGTGTGCTCATTTGGGCAGTGCATTGGGTGCTCACACACCATGTGTGTGCACAGAGTGTGTGCAGACAGGGCAGCTGCACACAGACTGTTGCATGTGTGCATGTAGGTGCATGTGAGTGTGCTGACAGTGTGTGTGTGTGTGTGCTGTGCACCCACCAGGCTGTGTGCAGGTGTCTCGGCCTTCACGATGCTCTAGAAAGAGGAACGACAGCCCCAGGGAAGAATCTTGGAGGTTAGTGCCTTGAGTCAGCACTGGTCTGCTCA
Source organism: Calonectris borealis (assembly GCF_964195595.1). Lineage (NCBI taxonomy): Eukaryota > Metazoa > Chordata > Aves > Procellariiformes > Procellariidae > Calonectris > Calonectris borealis. The sequence goes on from NC_134318.1 coordinate 28,225,884, forward strand.
CCTGCACCCAGTTTGTGTTGCACCATCTGGAATTTGCTGGAGGGGACAGACTGGGTGCTCCATGAATCCAGCTGATCCTGGGGAGAATCCTGTCCTGCTGAGGGTCCCCCAGCTCCCAGAGCAGTGCTGTCCCTGTGAGGGCCATGGGGCTCACCTGGTACTGACACCCCACAGGCTCACCCTGGCTGGCCAGAGCACTTGGCATTGTCAGCAAACAGCCCTGTGCCACCCCTCCGCCCATTGCAATGCAAGCAAGGGGCAGACGGGTCCCCAGCATCCTGTTACCTTCTCCCCAGGGAGATCCTGGGATGGCAGATGAGCCACCAGGCACAGGGACGCAGGGTGCCAGGGTTGTTGGCTGCAATGGGGTCCCCACTCCCAGGGGGCTGTGTCAGCATGGATGGGGCAAGCACCCCAGGATCAAGGGCCAGGGAAAGCCAGGACACCTCTGCCCTGGGGATGGGAAAGCGGAGCCCCAGGTGTGCAAGGAGGTGGCTGGTGCTCACGCTGGTCCCAGCTCAGCAAAAGAGCCTCCTCCTGCCTGCGTGCAGCCCTCGGTGGAGCGCAGCGGCTCCCTTCCCCCAGCAGCGTGTCTGCCTGCTGCTCGCTCTAATTTCCTGTGCATTGTCCCCACTGCCACCGCCATTGTCCCCTGCGCATCCCCCCATGTGCCGCACAGCCAGGCTCCCCGCGCCCCAGCACCCGCGCCCTGCCTCACCGCCCCGCAAACATCCCCACATACATCCCAGCTCGTTTCACTGATGCGCTGCGCTCCCCTCCGCAGCTCCTTGCAGACACCCGTGTCCCACCCCAGGGTGCTTGCCCTACTGTGTCCGCAGCGCGGGTGCAAGCAGAGGGCTGGGATGGAGACGGCTGGGCCGGCACAGGGCACAGGGACAGATGCAGGGCTGTGGATTACAGCCACGGCAGTTGTTATCCTAAGGTGCCTGCTGGCTGCTCTCATCCCCCAGAGAAACATCCCAGCCCGGCGGGGTGGCAGCATCCATGGGAAGGGCACCAAGTGGCTCCGAAGCGGGTGTTGGGGAGCGCCTTGCAGCCCCACAAGTGGAAAATCACCCTGCTGGGTGCCAGTAGCATGGGCTGGGGGCTGCAACGTGCAGGGCCCTCTCGGCACATGTGCCCCCCATATACACAGCGTGCATGTACCCACAGGGTGTCATGGTGTGAGCACATCCCTGCTGACACGGCAGGTGCACCTGCAGAGCTACGTGTGTGCACCACACTGCATGTCTAGCTGTGCATATCATGCACGCGCACCTATGCACACACACGCATGTACAGGTGCATGAGTGCAGCGTGCTGGCAGGCCTGCCTGCATCTGCCGGTGGGTGTGCATGCGCTCAGGGCCAGGGCCGGGCACTGGTATGCTGGCACACCGGGTGTGCAGCCCCGGGGAGCCGGTGTGCCCAGCAGCATTCGCAGTCTTGGCATGCTCGAGCTGGCTTCCTGCCGGCGTTTGTGTTCTGTACCTGCTGGTCGCAGGGAAGGCATTGGGAACCAGCTTGCAGAGTTTGTGCTAATAATTACCCAGGTGGTTACTAAATCTGGGATGAGCTAACGACTCAGCAGAGGAGGTGCTTGCCCTGAGCGCACATGCACATGCAAGGCTGCAGCCAGGCGCCGGGGCTGTGGGCCGCTGGTGGGCAGAGCGCACCCACAGCTTGGGGGTACACGAGGACACGTGAGCGCAGCATTGCACATGTGCGACGGTCACACTGGCCTCCCAGCCCCGGTGGGCATCCCGGCCTCCCCATGGTGGACATAGAGAGCAGTGGCAGTTCCTGCCCCACAGCGGGTTGCCTGTGCCCAGACACTGTCATGCTGGCCATGGGGACCCTGCAGCAGGCAGCCACGCAGCAAGCGCAGTGCTCAGCCAGGCACCCTGTGAGAAGAGGTCATCGGATATGAAATCAAAGGGTACTTGATGGCCACGTGGAAGCACCTTCATGGGAGAAAATCACTGGGACTGGAGAGCTCTCAAATCCAGCAGGGAGAGAAGAACAGGGAGCAACAGGCAGAAGCTGTAGCCAGACATGTCTAAATGAGAAATAAGGGTTTTAGCAGGGCAGGTGATTAGCCACTCGAAGCAGCCCAAACCGTGCGGGCTCCTGTGGCTCATGCTGTCTCCCAGCATGTCTCTCCTGGTGTCTCCTGCTGTCTCTCCTGGTGGCCTCAGCCCCAGGCTCCGTGCTGGGCCACCTGCGAATGTGGTCCACTGGGGTCACCTGGTAGCCTTGCGCCCTGCCAGTGCTGTCCCCGTCCCTGCCACAGCCACTTTCTGCATCCAGAGACACACACAGAGCTCTGTGCCCAGCCCTGCAGCAGCCACGCAGGAGGAAGACACGTCAGGGAGGCAGGCTTGTGGGCTAAGTGCGATCCTGGCTTGGGCATCCACCGACTACAAGATTTTGGGCAAGTCAGTGTCTTGCATGGCCTGAGACGGGGCTTTTCTTGCAGTGCTGACTGGCTGCCAGGGCACAGCTGCTCCTGGCATCCCTGAAGAGGGAGGGTGGCAGCAGGGAGGTGGGTGACCCGCAGGGTGATGGCACAGGGAGGGTGCTGAGCCCTCGGGGTGCAGCTGGCTGTTGCCCTACGGGGGCTGCCCAGCTCTGCTCCCTTTTCCCCTCCTATGCCTGCAGTTGCACTGCTCTGTGGGGCAAACCCCCACCGCACTGAGGCTGGAGCAGATCCCTGGCTCTGCTCACCCCGTCGCCCCAGCTGTCCTTGCAGGAGGTGGAGAGCCGTGCCCGGCCGTGCCCCGAGCGCCACCCACCCCCCAGCACCCACGGGGTCACCGCGGGGCTGCAGCTCCTCTCCTGCAAGCCGCGGCCGGCCGGCCAGCCAGCTCCCCCGCCGCGGCTCCGGCTGCCCGGGAAGCGACGCCCCGCTCGTCGCGGAGCCCCACCACCACGTCCAGCCCCGGCGGGCTCGGTGTCCGGGGCGATGCTCCCCGGCGGTCCCCCCGCAGCATCCCGGCCGGCGCTGCCGCTGCGCTGGGGGCAGTAAATCAGCGCGGCGCAGCCCCACCTCCGCGCTCTCCATTGGCAGCGGCGCCCCTCGCCCCGCTCATTGGCGCTGCCGCCGCCGCTCGGCCCTACATAAGGCGCCGCTCGGCCGGGCCGGCCCCGTCGGAAGCCGGGGAGCGGCGGAGCCGGAGTCGGAGCCGGGCGGTGCGGCGAGGCGGGCGCTGCGGGATGCGCTCCCGCCGCCGCGGGGGCGCCGGGCAGCCCCCCTGGCCCGTGAGTAGGGAGTGGTTTGCTGCTCCGTGAAGTTTCCCGGGGACTCCGGGGCGGGGACGGGGTGGCTGTCAACTCCGGCACGGTCACCGGCCCGGAGAGAAGTTGGTGGCGGGCAGAGCGGGGCCGGGCACGCAGCGTGGAGGGGATGTGGAGTGGCGAGGCGGGAGGAAGGAGGATGAAGGGATGAAGGATGGGATGGGGACGGGGATGGAAGGATGCTGGGCTGGGGGGAATGGGCTCAGGAGGATGGAGTGGTGATGGGGGGTGTGGGCTGGGAGTGGGGGAGAGGCATCAGGGTGGCAAGAAGCAAGGGACAAAGGGAGAGAATGGGCAGCTCCTCTTTCTAGGGACATTTGTGCTTGGTTGTGGCTGAGCCCGTGGAGGCGCTGGGGGCTGCGGATAGAGGGGTCTGTCCGTGCATCTGCCTGTGTGGGAAGGGGCTGGTTGTGCACTGGTCTGGGAGTAGGCGGCTGCAGCTGAGCCCCCCAAGGACCTGGTGTCCCTTTGGGCTGAGCTCGGAGGCTAAGGTGACTGCTCATCTCCACACTGCATTAGCTGCTGCTGGCTGAGCCCCAGCGTGCCAGGTCCGGCGCTGAGGAGTCCTGCATGGGAGGGGAGAGGGATGGGACAGCCAGCAGCTGGGGGCTTTGGGCCCGTCGGAAGCATCCTGCATGCACAGGCCAGGGTCTGCGAGAGGGGTGTGGGAGGGGGCAGTGCTGAGCCCTCGGCAGCAGTGAGCAGCCAGGGCAACAGGACGGGGGGCTTATGAGCTTTGACCAGAGCAGAGGCACTGCAGGGGCTGGGCTGCTTGGGGCTGAAGTGCTGCAGAGGGGACACTGCTGGCAACCCTGGGCAGCACAGCTGCTGTGGGAGAGGGGCTGCTGGGTCTGCGGGACGTCTCCTGCTTGTCCTCTGCCCTGGCAGATACAGCTGTGGCAGCCTGGGAATGGCAGGAACAGGAATATGATGTTACTGGGGCACATGTACCGTGATGTCATGGGCTGTTGTGATGTCACCATGTTGTCACTGCTCTGGGGTGCCTTTGGGGTATGATGAGGCCCCTGCTGCATGATGTTGTGCAATGTCGTAGCGGTGCTGGAGGTGGCTGTGGCCTGGGATGGAATATCGCTGCAGTGGTGGAGCATGACATCACTGGGGTGCGTGGTGTGGTGGGCAGCAATATCACGGTAGCATGCGGGATGGGATGGCGCACAGAGAGCCAGCTCCCACCCTCCCCATGATGTGGGCTGAAGTCTGGGGATATGCATGTGGGTACCTGAGGAGCCCTGGGGACAGCATCTCCCCACCTGTGAGATGGTGAGGGGTCTGGGGCACAACCCCCTGCCTGCCCCACAGCTTCCTTCCCAGTCCCATCCCACTCTCCTCGCAGGGCATTGCTAGCCACAGCCATGTGTGGGGACAGATGAGCCCTACATGCTGCATCCCTGCCATGGGACCAGCACCCTGTCCCTGTACTGTCTGGCTGCATCCTGCGTGAGTGCCCGTGGCACCCCCTGCCTTCCTCCCATCCTCCTGCTGCCTCTACTCCTGCCTGGCACCTTGGCTTCGTGTCACCAGGCTTAGCCATGCTGAGCAGGCACCCTGGGGTGACCACAGTTTCTGGGGTGACCTTGCCACCAGATGCCACAATACAAGCCAGGACATGGCTCTGCTGGGACAAGACAGGCTGAGCTCTTCCCTGTGTACAAGCAGGACCCCATAGCCTCAGATCTCAGATGGAGCTTCATGCCGGGGCCTCGGTGCTATCAGCAGCACGTTGGGAACCACGAGGCCTTTCCCATCCACAATGCAGAGCCTGGACATCCCTCCCTCCCTCCATCTTCCCAAAATGGCCTGGCTCTGGGCCATGCATCCCTTCCCCATGGCACCAAGCACCGGATCAGCTGGGGAAAGCCTTTTGTCTCCAATCAGGAACATTGTTTCCTCCTGGAAAGGCTCCATCCAGCCTGGAGGGATTTCCGCTGCAGCTGGATGGGGCAGGGGGGTACCTGGGGAACGGGCCAAGCTGCGGGGAACCGGAGCTGGAGGGGAGGCAGAGCAGGGAGAGCAGAGATTGGTGGCCTGGGGACAGCCACCCATCGCCTGGCTGTGGCCAGGGGTGAGGGGGCACTGCTCCTGCTTCAGCAGGGGTCTCACGTGGCAGCCCTGCGCCCATATGTCCACATGCGGGTGGCTCTTCCCCCATGCTTACTTGGGTGAGCCCAGTGTGGGGCTGTGGCAAAGGCTCCCCCTCCCTCACCGGCTGGCACTGCAGAGTGACACCCAGGACTGTCCCATCCCTGCGCAACCCAATGAAACCCTGTCCCCATCACATGTGCCTTGCATGAGGCTCCTGCCCCTGGAGAGCTGCTCCAGACAGGACAGCAGGGTGATGGGCACAGTGCCCCAAGTCTGGCTGGGTGGTGGAGAGCACAGTGCCAGAGGGGGGCTGGCTGTGCCTGGGTCTGTGGGAGGATGTGGGTCAGACCAGGGAGGGGATGGGACCCACACCCACCCACCTTTGTAGCTGGGCCTGGGGAAGGCATGGGATTGGAGAGGGAAGGGGATCAGGGCCTGTGCAGTGGGATGCAGGACTCTGGATGTGCTGGGCAGCGGGGCTCAAGGTCTCCTCTGCAGCTGGAGGACAGCCCTTCCTGCCCAGCCAGGCGAGAAAGCTATTTGCTTGTGGCAGGGGAATCCTGGCCCCCAAAGACCCTTGGGACCATTCCCATCCCCAGGGGAGGCAGCAGCAGGCTGCTCCTGCAGCCCGGTGGGCCTGCCAGGATCTAAGCTATTGGGCACCTTCCCCTCTCCAAGCGAGGCGCATGTGGCACCACGCAGCTGCCACAGCTTCCTTTGCTCGCTGGCAGGGTCCACAGCATGGGCACTGGCTGGCAGTGGGGTCATCCTCCCCTATCCCCATGCCAGTGCTGGGGGCTGTTCCTGGCTCCCTGGGAAGCGGGGCAGCACTGCCCAGGGGGATGGCACAGCCACGTGGAGCAGTATCCCCTGCCATCCCTCCAGGCTGCTCTTGCTCCCAGCTGGAGCGCTGGCATACGGGTTCAATCCCACAGCCCAGGGACACACAGCTTACTGCTGGGCTTTTCCCCTCTGGAGGGGACTACATGGCCTGTGGCAAGGGCTGGCCATCCCGAGTGCCACCTTGCTTGTCACCTGTGCTACAGCCAGGTCAGAGCGAGCTTCAAAATCTCCATAGCCATGCCAGCAGTGCTGGCAGACGCCGTCCTCTGCAGTCCAGGTTAATTGAGCCTCTCCTCCCAGTCTCCCGTTCCTCCCAGCACCTCCTTCCTGTGACCACATCCCTGTGCAGACACCTTCCCCGGCCAGCCTGGGAGGAGCTCACACCACAGAGCCCCTGGGAGAAACAGTGCCAGCAGGGTGGGGAAACTGAGGCACACAGGAGTCACCTGGCAGAGTATCCCCATGTTCTCCCCATGGCCTTCCCCCGTTCTGGAGGACCAGCTAGACAGGGGACAAGCTCCCTAGCCAGGTGACTGCCTGCTCCCTCTGGCCCTGCCAAGGGAGCAGTGATTGGCATCATGACTTACCAGGAGTTTGGGTGCCGGTGGCCCCTTGGGGCAGGGCGAGGTGAGGTTGAGCCCAGCTTCATCAGCACCCTGCAGCCCTCCTGCCGCCTCCTGGGTCCCTCCCATGGGATGGGCTCCCCTGGCCCTGCTCCTGTTCAGCCCTGGCTCCCAGCTCGCTGGGGTACCATCCTGTCCCAAGGAAGCCCCGAGGGTGAGCTGCAGCTGGGAGGGTCCATGCATGGGGATGCCAGAGCTGTGGCAGTGCCCAAGGGTCTCAGGGCTGGTGGGGTGGCACAGGCTGGGGTGGGTGACAAGGGATGGAAAGAGAGCGTGCAAGGGCGGTGCGGATGCTCAGGCACCATGGAGCGGGGCCTTGGGGTCCCTGGTGGCTGGCGAAGCCATCTCCTCCTGGAGCTGACGGGCTGCAGGTCTCTCCCAGGTGCCCAGGATGCTGGTGCTGTGCCTGCTGTCCCTGGCCTGGCTCAGCGAGGGCTCCCAGCGCAGCGAGCCCATGTTTGCGGCTGTCACCCACCGCCTCCTCCCACCGGACTATGACAGCAACCCCACACAGCTCAACTATGGCGTGGCCGTCACTGACCTGGATGCCGACGGTGACTTTGAGATCGTGGTGGCGGGGTGAGTGGTGCACCCAGCACCTCGGTGACAGAAGGACCTGGTGGCCCTGCAGGGCGAGGAGCTCCTTGCTCCTCCGTGGACATGTGGTTGGCTGGGGGGTTGGGCACAAGGATGGTGGGGTGGCGGTCTGCATGCACCCACAAAGGGTGTTGATGCCAGCTGGGTGCCTGCGTGGGACCATGTGGGTGCCCCCATCCCGGCCCCAGGGCCAGGGCCCTCCTCAGCAGGGCGGTAGCAGCTGCCCAGCGGCCGGGGTCCACCCTGCAGTGCACAGCCAGCGTGTCCCTAAGCCGGCTCGGCTCCACTGACAGGACTCAGCGCTCTCCGGAGATTCGGTTAATTGGCTGGAGGTTTTTTATAGCCCTTTATTGGAGTGATGGCTCGGAAGGGCTGGCAGGAGCCGGGGAGGCAGGGAGCTGTGCGCTGTGCTGCCAGCGCCCGAGTGGGACTGGACACGGAGCAGCTGCTGCCAGCAGGTTTGGCCCTGGCCGGGGACAGTGGGGACCGCGTTGCGGGCTCTGCGTGTGTGTGCTGGCATGGCTGTGAGCTGCCGGCGCAGCGTGTCTGTGTACGCGCCACCGTGCTCACCCCCGAGGGAGGCTTGCACATGCAGGTGTTCTCACGTGGAGGGAGCCCCTCACCCCCATGGATCCCAGCCTGCGGGGCTGTGGGAGCTGGGGCCACCATGGTGGCGGGCAGTCTGGCCCTGCCGCTGCTCTGAGCATCACCCTGGGGCAGCAAACTGCAGACAGCACCAGGGACCCCGGAGGGGCCCAGGCCACCACCCATTTGGGCTGAGCCAAGCAGCCAGTCAAGGTTTTGTAAGCAGCCACGGTGCCCGTTGTATAACTTGTTTACTGGTGCCCCGGGCAGGAGCGGGCGGGGAGCCAGTGGGGTGCTGAGAGGATTTGCCTTGCGTGCCAGTTTCCCTGGGAAAGGGCTGCAAGCAGGGACCTGTGTCCCATCCTGCCCCACTGGCTGCCCGGACCCCGCCCCTGCCCTGGCATTGCCCTGGGGTACCCAGGCCAGGTAGACATGGGATGCCTGACACAGGCTGGAACGTGTCCAAGCTGAGCCGTCCCCATCAGCAGCCAGGAGTCAGCCCCACGTTCAGGTGCTGAGGGCAGCCCAGGGTCCCTGGCTTCCGTGGACCGCGCAGGTCTCTGCTGTGCCCATTATAGGGAAAATCTGGTGTCCCCCCAGGGATGGGACGGGGGCTTTCGTCCTGTCCCCAAGCCGCGGGGAGCCATCACCCCTGCTCACATCTGCAGGTACAATGGCCCCAACTTGGTGCTCAAGTACGACAAGGTGCGGGGGCGGCTGGTGAACTTGGCAGAGGACGAGCGGGGCTCCCCGTACTACGCACTGCGGGACCGGCAGGGCAACGCCATCGGCGTGACAGCCTGTGACATCGACGGGGACGGCCGCGAGGAGATCTACTTCCTCAACACCAACAACGCCTTCTCCGGTGAGCCCTCCTGGTGGCCATACCCCGAGCCCTGGGCGCGGGGGGAGCTCCCGGCACGGCCGCCCATGACCTTCGGCGCGTGAGGGATGTGTGCGGGCTGGAGTTAATTTCTCAGTTGAATGGCTCCATTGATTGATGGCAGCACGGGCGGGACACCGAGCTCAGCCAGCCGCCGAGTCAGCACTTCCAGCTGCCCACCACTGTCCCGGTGGCACCCCGAGCAGGACGGCAGCTTCCCCACCACCCCCGGGGCTGCCCCGCCACAGGGACCCTAAGCTGCACCCAGCTGTGCCCTGCAGCAGCTGTGCCCCTCTGTGCCATCGCTCTCCTGTGCCTGCTGGACCAAGCCAGGTCTAATCCTGCCCTGCCGGTGCTGTCCCAGCTCCTGGGATGTCTGTCATGGGGAGGAGACCCATGTGCCCCAGCCTGGCACTGGCCATCCCCGGAGCTCCCTGGGTCGGTGCTCCAGCCCAGCTCTGCCCTGTGTCCCTGTCCCACAGCCCTGACCTCCAGGCAGTGGATCCGTCTTCCTGACGCTCCTAATTACCCGGCTGGCGGTTGCCGCCGGCACACCTGTCCCTAAATCAGGCTGCCATCGGCGCTGTCACAGGCAGTGCGGCTCGCTGCCTGCGCCTGGCACCGAATCGATTTTTTTACCTTTCCGGGGATGATCTACAGGGCTGCGCCCCGTTGGGACACATTTTACCTTAATGAGTTGATTCTTCTGCGTGTCTCCCGGCAGCCCTTAAGGGTCACGGGGGCTCTTGCAGCGGCAGCCCGGCCCCGTGGCGCTGCTGGGGGCTGTGGGGGACAGAGCAGAGGTTTGGGATGCTCCCGGAAAAGGGTACCTCTTCGACAGCCTCCCCTTGCCACAGGGCACCCTCCTCGGGAGGAGGCGGGATGCTGCAGCCCCCTGACCAGTGCCCCCCCCAGGCATGGCCACCTACACGGACAAGCTCTTCAAGCTCCGCAACGGGCGCTGGGAGGACCTCCTGAGCGATGAGGTGAACCGGGACGTGGCCAGCCGCTTCGCTGGGCGCTCCGTCGCCTGTGTGGACCGGACGGTGAGCACAGCGGGCAGGGGGCATCTCCGCTCCCTTCCCACCCCCTGTGCCCCACCAGCCTTCCCTTGTTGGGGTCCCGGGGGACCTCTCCCCTCGCCTGGGCGCCAGCCCCATCCCACCCCACACTGGGGCTGGGGGTGCCCCCCAGCAGCTTGTGACTGTCAGGGCTGGCAGCCCCCCCAGTCGTGGGGACTGCAGGCGCCTGTCCGCACGGTTGCTGCCAGCTGATAAACGTGCCTGTCGAGGTGATTTATGTTCCTGTCACCTGCTCTTTCTTCTTCCTCCTCCTCCAGCAGTTTGTTTTCAAACGATTATCACTAAATCAGGGTCCAGCTGCTGCACGGGACAAGGGGGGTGGTGAGGATGGGGAGGACCTGGCACACAGGGGATGCTGGGGGGGCTGGGTGCCCCGTGCCAGCACCCTGAGCCTGGGGGCTGCAGAGGCCCTGGAGGCAATGGGGCCCATCCCCACTCCTGGGGTGCTTTTCACCATGGGCTTTGCAGAGCTCTTGCTCAGCACATGGTAGCGGTGCCTGGTCCCATGGAGCCATGACAGCATCCACCCCACAGTAGGGATCCCGTGGTCCCCATGGAGTCGGGTTTTGGGTGGGTGGGTGCTGAGGACGTGCCGCCGGCCACAGGGCTCCGGCAGGTACTCCATCTACATCGCCAACTACGCCAGCGGCAACGTGGGCCCCCACGCCCTGATCGAGATGGACGTGGCTGCCAGTGACCCTGCCCGCGGTGTCGTGGTGCTGGTGGACGTGGCCGCCCAGGCTGGTGTCAGCAAGTACACAGGTACCCGGCTGCTGCAGCCCCGCGGAGGGGACGGGGTGCTGCTGGGCACGGTGAGCGTGGGACCCCGTTGCAGGCAGGGCAGCGCCCATTGCAGGCCGGGCAGCGCAGGCAGTGGCCCGTGCCACGCGTTAGGCTGCCTGACTGCCCCATCTAGTGGCAGCCCCACGGCCCGTGGAAGGGACCAGGGCCACGGGATGCTCACCCAGGACCCCCGTGCTCACCATCACCCTGCCTGGCAGGCAGGCTGATCCCTCCGGAGCCCACAGCATCCGCAGGGCTGGCAGCACGGCACAGGGACGTGGGCACACGAGCAGGGCAGCGGGGAGTGTGCCAGCCTGTGCCCCATGCAGGGACTGTGCCGTGCCCCGTCTCCCCAGCGGTAAATTGTCACTAATTAGGAGTGTTGTCACCATAGTAATGGCAGTGATTAGGGTTGGGAGTGACACAAGCGGCTGCCAGGCCCAATTAGCTCCTGATGAGAGGGACTGAAGAAGGGAGCTGGGTGAGGAGGGGACACCGGGGGTCTCGGGAGCACCGGGTGGGCAGCACCAAGGGAGCGTGGGGGGCATGAACCCCCCTGGGGCAGGGTGCCGGCTGCCCCCTCACCCCTGGGCTGCTGTCCCCAGGGGGCCGTGGGGTGGCCGTGGGCCCCATCCTGAGCGACAGCGCCTCTGACATATTCTGCGGTAACGAGAACAGCCCCAATTTCCTCTTCCACAACCGGGGGGACGGGACATACCGGGACGTGGCAGCTGCTGTGGGTGAGTAGGGGAAGCAGAGGGGAGGATCCAGGTGTCGGGGACCCCAGGGGACCTGCCCAGGCAGGCTGAGCGCAGGGTGCAGGGACAGCCCTGGGCACCCAGAGCCCCACTGACTGCGGGGGTGGCTGAAGTGCACCAGGGCACTGTCTGTCAGCGCAGGGATGCAACCCTGCGTGGGGAGGACCTATCTGGGGACCATGGGGCACATCCTGGGAGGCATCCTGGGGAGATGGAGGCAGGGAGGGGGTCCTGTCTCCCCCCATCCCCTTGCGGCTCCCCAGGGCTGGATGACCCCTACCAGCATGGACGTGGCGTGGCACTGGCTGACTTCAACCGCGATGGCCGGGTGGACATTGTCTACGGCAACTGGAATGGGCCGCACCGCCTCTACCTGCAGAGCGGGGCCCCCGGGCGCGTCCGATTCCGGGTGAGGGCTGGGGCCAGGACACCCCCACTGCCAGTTTTGCTGCCGAGCCTCCTTGACTGGGGGGGCCGGGCTTCACCCCAATTTGGCTTTGAGCCCCAATTCCCAGAGGGGAGGGGAGTCGAAGCAATAGAGTGGGACCCAGTGTCCTGCTGCCTGTGTCCTTTGTCACCCCGTGCCCATCCCTCGTGCAGGACATCGCTACCCCCAAGTTCTCCATGCCGTCCCCCGTCCGCACCGTCATTGCAGCTGACTTCGACAACGACCAGGAGCTGGAGGTTTTCTTCAACAACATCGCCTACCGCGGCTCCTCTGCCAACCGCCTCTTCCGGTAGGAGCCCAGCGGGTACTGGGGGGGCCAAGCAGCCCTTGCAGCACAGCCAGGCTGACGGGGCTCCTCTCCAGCAGTGCCACTGCTCGGGCTCGGCTAATAAAGGCGCCGTGACTGAGCCCTTCCTGGTGTCATTACCAGCTGCTGCGATCGTGCCTACAGCAGCCCCCGGGGTCCCCAGCACCGCTGATTAGCAGCCACGTGGAAGCTTGTTCGTGGCTCCTGTTAATTGTAGGGGTCAATTCCTTGTTACCGCTGCATGGCACCTCCTCACCCAGCATGCAGGGTGGTGGGAGCCAGTTGTCCACCCGGTGCCAGCACCCATGGGTTGGTGGGGAGCAGTGGCATGGTGGGGAGCCCCTGGGGGGGGGTCTCCGGTCCCAGAGGGATGAGGCAGTGTTCAGAGATGGCGCTGCTGCTCCACAGTTCAGACCCACAAGAGCCAGGCTCTCATGACATCCGTGTCACCACTCCATGGAGTGGGGACGTGAGGTGCCAACAGGCAGGGGCCAGTCCCTTCTCCCATCCACCCTGCAAGGCACTAGCATCACGCCTGGGTGCCACCGGGGCTGTCACCTCTCTGCCAGGCTGCTCGGGGAGGACAGGCACTTCCTGGGAGCTCGGGGCTGGCACTAAGGCCTTATCTGTGCTCGGCAGGCTCATCCGCAGGGAGCACTCAGACCCCATCATGGAAGAGCTGAATCCGGGGGATGCACTGGAGCCAGAGGGACGGGGCACGGGTGAGTCCCCCCAGTCCTGGCAGGGGCAGCCCGTGCCAGGGGTGTGCACCGCTTGTCACCCTCTGTGCCTTGGGATGCCGCATGCCCAGCTTGGTCACTGGTCCGCTCCCCACCAGCTCACTGGACCCCCATCACCCAGGAGTGGCCCCATCCTTTCTCCCTCCACCTGTACCCAGAGAAGGGTGCGGTCTCCAGTTGTTCCCCAGGGCTTTTCTCTTGGGGGGCTCCTTCCTGGGTGCCTACTGTTCAAAGCTAACCTCTGCATTTGGGAGAGGGCCAGGGCAGCCTCCTGTGTCCCACAGCCCCCTAGGCACTGCCTGTCCCCTCCGCTGCCCGGGAAGCTGACCCACTGGATTGCAGGGTGCCACCCATACAGGGACCCTTACTCCTACACTGGGGTCACACCATCTTCCCTATTGCTCCAACATTGCCGGGAATGTTGCTGCTGGCTGTGGGAGCCCACGCCAGCAGCAGGGTGTTGTGCTGGGAGATGTAGAGCCGGGCCCCGGGCATGACCTGATCCTGTCCTTGCAGGGGGTGCAGTGACGGATTTTGATGGCGATGGGATGCTGGACCTGATCCTGTCCCACGGCGAGTCCATGGCACAGCCGATCTCCATCTTCAAGGGCACCCAGGTGAGTCAAGCAGGGGGTCCTCGCGTTGTCCCCATCCCTTTTGCCTCTCCCAGCTCAGTGTCTCTGCTCCCTCCTCCCTCACAGGGCTCCAGCAACAATTGGCTGCGTGTCATCCCCCGCACCCGCTTCGGGGCCTTTGCACGGGGGGCCAAAGTGGTGCTGTTCACGCGGCACAGTGGGGCCCACCTGCGCATCATCGATGGCGGATCGGGGTACCTCTGCGAGATGGAGCCCGTGGCGCACTTCGGACTGGGTGAGCCAGGGGGGCAAGGGGCTGCCTCCACGCCCAGCCCTCCCCAGCACCCCCCTCGGCAGGGGCCGCCTCTGCTGCCCCGGCGCCCTGCAGCACAGTAGTCATCCATGCCCATCATCCTGAGCATGGTGGGCTCCAGGGGAGGCTGCGGGCAGGGTGCCCAGCCACTGCAGCCCTGCTGCAAGGGGCAGCTGCCCCCTTCCCCACCCCCTGCCTGCTGCTTTGCCTAGGCACCAGGGCTTTCCCTGCCCATTAACCCTCCCCTGGCTCAGCACGGCTGGCAGCCAAGCCTGCAGGGGTGTCCCTGCCCGCTGGCAGGGCATCCCATCATCCCCATGTGCACCTCTCGTGCTGCATCCCTCTGCGTCGGCCATCAGCACAGGCACCTGGGGCCTGGCTCGGGGAGCAAGGGGAGGCTTCACCCCTCCATCCCTACCACCCCCCTGGCCTCCTTTCAGCCCCTGCCTGCCGTGGAGACCCCTCCTCTGACAGGCTGCCCGCCTGCAGGGCACGATGAAGCCAGCAGCCTGGAGGTGACCTGGCCGGATGGCCGCGTCGTGGCACGAGCCGTGGCCAGCAGTGAGACCAACTCCGTCCTGGAGGTCCCCTACCCCCTGGACGTGGAGGAGCCGCTCATGCCTGCCCCGCTGGAGGTGAGGGCCAGGTGTGGGCGCAGGGCGGGAGGCAAGAGAGAGGGGCTGATCTCTGCTGGCTCGGTGGCTGCCCAGGGCTGATTCCTCCCCATCCCGGCGGTCTCTGCTTCTCCCCAAATGCAGTGCGGGCAGGGATTCTCCCAGCACGAGAACGGACGCTGTGTAGGTGAGTGGCTGCTGGGGGCACAGGCGTGCCTGCACCCAGGATGCTGCAGCACGGCCCCGCGGGGGGCACAAGGGAGCACCCTGCTACAGGGAGGTGGCAGCCAGGGAGGCGGCTGGGCATGCAGGCAGGGCTGCCGTGTGGCTCAATGCAGGGTTCGGCTGCCTGCCTGGCACATGGCCTGGGAATAGGGGCAGCAGCATGGCTCTAGAGGGGGACTGTGGTGTCACAGGGAAGGCAGAGCACGCTGTGCCGGGGGCAGGAGGCATGGCTGGCATGTGGCAGGCATTGCACTAGAGCCACGCGTGATGGAAGGGCAGCAGGGATGTGGCAGGGTGGCCATGAGCCTCCTAGGCAGAGGCATAGCTTGTGCGTGGCTACCTCTGGGGGGGTCGTCCAGCATGTGCAGGGGGAACCGGAGCGGCCATAGCCGGCAGCCCCAAGCTCCCAGCCCAGCCATCCCACACTGAGGCCCCTCTGCTTGCAGACACGGATGAGTGCACCGAGTTCCCCTTCATCTGCCCCCGGGACAAGCCCGTCTGCATCAATACCTACGGGGGGTACCGCTGCCGCAGCAACAAGCGCTGCAGCCGTGGCTTTGAGCCCAATGAGGACGGCACAGCTTGTGTGGGTGAGTGATGGCTGGGTCACCCTGACCCCATGCCACCACAGCCTGGCCAAAACAGTGGGCAGCAGCCCCAAAGCACCACCTTGGGATGCTGTTGCACCCCTGCCGAAGGCCTGGCCCCATCCTGTAACCTGCTGGGTGGCTTCCCAGCCACCTGCACCCCGGCTCCATATCTGTTCATCCTCCATCTCCCACTGAGCCCCCACTGACTCCCCTTCTCTCTTTCTCTTTTTCTCTCTTGCTCCTTCTCTCCTTCTCTGTGTAGCTCAAGTGGCCTTTTTTGGGGGATACCCCTCTGCTGGGAGCTGGCCTAGGCCCCCCCACCATGCCCTCCTCCCTCTAGTCCTCGGACTCTGCCTTTGCCTCTATGCACTTTAACCCCTGCCCGTAACACGCCAGAGCAGCCTTGGTGGAAGGACCGGCCGACCTCTGCCTGTCTCTCTTTTTCTCTCTTTCTCTCCATGTCGAACCACCCTGGAAGTGCTGGCTGTGCCCTCCCGGGGCAGCCTGCGGTGGGATGGGCACGGAGCCCGGCTGCCCCTTGCACTGTGTCTGGGAAAGCAGCCCCGGGGCAGTGCCCCTTCACCGGCACCTCCCTGCCCCAGCGCTGCTCCTGCCACACCGGCAGCTCCCGGGCGGTCGCTTGCTCCGTCGCCTTGATACTGTACCATGTGCCTGCTGGTTTGGCCTGCGACGTGTGTGCTTCGCCTGCCCCTTCTTCGGTGATGGGGACCCCCCTCCCCAGCCCTGGCAGAGGAGGGTCCTCCCAGCCCTGTGGGGGAAGGACTCTCCTGGTCTGTTTTTTAATGTATTGACCCCACTGTTTGGAGTCGGACCCTGCTCAGTCTTCCAGCCTCTCTCCTGGAGAACCCCCCCCAATAAACTATATCCTGTCTATTAGCCTGACCTGCTGAGCTGTGCGGGGCAGGGCTGTGCCCATGCTTCTGCTCACCCTGCCCTGGGGCTGCATGGGGAGGGGGCTTAGGGTGGGGAGCACCCCCAGCATCCCCCAGCTCTCCCTGTCCTGGGGCCAGGAGCCAACTGGAGGGTGCACGGTGGCCCTGGGCAGCTCTGCCCCTGCCCATCCCTGCTCCCAGCCTGGGAGCACAGCCAGATGTGCAGCACTGGAGGGGATAGGGTGCAGCAGGCAGCCCTGCCCACGCAGCAACAACAGGGCTGTGCTGCCTTCCCACTGTGTGCTGTAACCCTGTGCCGCTCTCTTCCCCTCCACCAGACATCGACGAGTGTGCCCAGGGCCTGCACAACTGCAGTCAGCTCTGCACCAACACCCCTGGGGCACACGCCTGCCACTGCAGCCCGGGCTTCCGCCCCCTTGATCCTGCTGCCAGCCAGTGCCTGGGTGAGTACCTGCCAGCAGCAGGGCTGGCAGCCCTCGGTGCTCACCCACCTGCCGCTGCCAGGCGCAGCCGTGTTCCGTGGGAGCAGGGACGCTGGTTCCTGGGGTGCCCTGTTGTGCTCACAGCCCTGGTCCCAGCCAATCCAAAACACGGGGGGCAGGATGGACAGATGGTGGCTGTGCAGGAGTTCATGGAGTAAGGAGGCATCTGCCACCTGACAGCCTTGGGGACAAGTGGTGGCAGGACCGTGGCTGCAGGCATTGGAGATGCCTTTGTGTCCTATCTTCACGCAGCCCCAGAGCTGCCCACCCACCATGCCCCCTCCATCCCCTGCCCTGCCCATGCCAGACGAGCCCCGTGCCCTTGGTGCAGCTCTGACCCTCTCCCCTTCTTTTCCAGACATAGATGAGTGCCAGGCACAGCCTGGCCCCTGCGACCATATCTGCCACAACAGCCACGGCTCCTTCCACTGCCACTGCCGCCACGGCTTCTCCCTGGGTGCGGGCGGGCGCTGCCGGCGCAACTAGCCTGGCCTGGCACAGCCAGGTGCCCCTGCTCGCCCCCAGCCCCGTGCCGGTTGCACTCGGTGCCAACTGAATAAACCCTTTCCTGCACTGGCTTCCCGGTGGGTCCCTGTCACCAGAGCCACATGACTGCTACACGGGTCCGTCCCCGTCCCCCCGTGGACTGCTCCATCCGTCCCCCTTATTTCCCCCATGCTCACCCTCCTTGTGGGGCTCCATGCACACCAGTGTGCTGGGGGATGCCCAGCCCAGCCCATCCCGCGCTGTGCCCCCCACCATCACCCCACTCCCCCCCTCCGACGCAGGAGGACACGGGGCGGGTGGCAGGGGATGAAGCACGGGATTTATTGAGGAAGGTCTCCATGCAGGGGGGCCCTAGTGGGAACGGCGGGGCCAGGGCCACCCCGCACACACGCCATGACCGAGCCAAAGGGAGTCCCACAGGGCAGGGTCCTCCCTCCAGGACCCCAGGAGAGCGACGCCGGCTCCATTCAACCCTGCGCCCAGGCAGGGACTCATCTCCTCGGGGCGCTGGATGTCACAGGGACCCTCCTATTCCCCCCCATCTGACCCTGGCCCGTGAACTCCCACACCTTGCAGCTGGGCCCAGGTGCCCCTCGGGGTCCCCACTGCAGGCCAGGCTGAGAATTGGGGTGCTGGTGGCAGACGCATGCAGGACGTGTGGACAGGGGAGGGCTCAGCAGCAGGAGAGGAAGGGTCCTGGTAGACCTGCTCTACCGGGCACCCTGCCTGCATTGGGGCAGGTCACGGGGCAGAGCAGGCAGGGGGCTGCCGGCAGCCAGGTGCGGGCAGGCTCTGCCAGGGCTGGGCAGGGAGCCTGGCTTGCCCTTGCCACAGCTCAGCCTCGGCTACGCTGGGCCATGCACAAGCCCGGGCTGTGTGGCACGAGGGCAGGAGCCTGCCCAACACTGCATGTCCCCACCCTGGGCACAGGGCTCGGGGCCAGGGAACTTTCTGGGTCCAGCTGGGGGTGGCACCAGGTTGGGCAGGGAGCAGAAGCAAGTGCCCAGTGTCGTGGGCAGTGCTGGATGATGCTGCTGGCGAGGATGCTGCTGCCAGATGGGTCAGCGCATCTGGCCAGGGCTGGGGACTAGCAACGGGCAGCACGCGGGGCACGGCTGGGGCAAACGCATGGCACCATCATGCAGATGAAGCAGCACCAGGGCTCTGCCAGGCACCCTGGACAGTGGGCACACAGTGGCTGAGCCCACCCCACAGCACCAAGAGTGGGATGCCCCAGGAAGGGGGTCCAGCAAGGGCTGGCAGTGCCCGTGGGCATGGGGTTAAGCCCTCCTCCCCTTAGCGCTGCCTGGGGCTTTGCCAGTCCCACTGTTCCCTGATGCATGGCACGCAGGGCACTGCCCAGCACTGCACTGGGGCTGCCTGCGGCAGGACAAGCGCCTTCGCTTGGGGCAGGGGCAACAGCGCAGAGCACCCGGAGGGCTGCAGGAGCTCCTTGACACCAATTCGGCTCAGTGGGAAGCACCTGGGATGCCCCAGCACCAGCCCCTGCCAGCAGTGGGTCTGAGCAGGGGCAGAGCCGCTGTGGGGGGCATAGAGCAGAGGGGGGTGGGCAGCCCCGGTGGGCAGCCCCCAGCCTCCCCCTCCTGCCCGCCCTGGGCTCAGAAGCGGGTGCTCTGGTAGTGCAGCCTGCGGAGCTCGGAGAGGCCACTGTCCCGGCAGTACGAGTCCCTGCAGGGACTCCCTGCCAGTCACCGGCCCCCCGCCCCGCCGCCACCGCTGCTGCTGCTGGAGCTGCCGCTGCTGGAGCTGCCGCTGCTGCACCGGTCCTCATAGATGGAGATCTCGATCTGGGCCCTGCTAAGGATCATCTGTGGGATGTGCCAGCTGCAAATCCAATTGCCCAGCACCCACTCCCAGTGCCCCCGCACCCCTCACCCTTGTACTCCCCCTCAGCACCCCACTGCCCAGAGGATACGACCCTCATGCCACGCTCCAGGGGGTCAGTGAGCAGCAGCCCCCGCGGCGCATAGATCTTCTCGTTCTGCTCCTGGATGTACTTGGAGATCTTCTTCAGGACCTGCCAGCACATGGAGGGGCACTCAGGGCCTGCTAGTCCTGATGTCCCACACTGCGAGCCCTGATGCCTGCTCTGGCCTCCAGCCCCCCCTGCTCCCTGTGCCACCCCTGTGACCCCTGCCAGCCGTGCCCATCCCCAAGCCCTCCCCTGGGCCTCAGTACCTTCTCGTAGTGCGTCTCCATGCAGAGGAAGATGAAATAGGCAGTGGCACAAGCCAGGCACCCCTCCAGGTACGAGCTGCCCCCAATTTTCTCCGCCTCGGCATAGAAGCCATTAAGGGTTTTCACAGTTTCCTCAAAGAGCTGCCTCTCGATCTAGAGCAGAAACCGGGGTGAAGATGAGTCTGGCCAGAGGCTGATCCCCTGCACTGCCCCCATCCCTGGGGGGACTTGTGGAGCACTTAACCCTCTCCTCCCTGCCCAGATGATGCCTCAGCTCCCTGCCCACTGCCCGCCCATGCCAAGACCTGCTGAGCCTGCAGCAGTTCACCAGAGCCTCCTGGTCCCCAGGAGCACCCAAGCCCTTGCACACTGGGCAAGGTGACTATGATGGCATGCACCCAGCAGCATCAGCTGGGCCAGGGCCATACAATACCCTATGGGGGCCCTATGACTTCAGACCCCTCTCCCCCCTGAGCCCCCACAGGGCACAGGCATAGGTCACCTCCCACCCCGTCAGCCTGCCAGGCTCCCTACCCGGCTCTCCAGCTCGGGGGGGAACTTCGTCTGGAACTGGCACGTGGTCCCATCGCTGTAATCCCGCTGCACGAAGACCTTGGTGGCCAGGGACGCACTGCGCCGCAGCTCCTGCAGGCTGTGCACCTGGAGGGTAGTGGGATGAGCCAGGGGGCACAGCCATGGGGTGACAGGCATCCCTGCTGGGGGCTGGGGACCCCGGGAGCAATGCCATTCCCCTAGCGTCAGGGCATAGGGGCTGCAGGCTCGCACACCCTGAGGCAGGGAGCCCTCAGCCTGGTGCAGGAGGTGAGAGGCCAAGGCTGAGGGGAGGATGGCGGCAAGGGGAGGACGTCGCGGCAGCCCCCTGCTTGGAGCAGGGGGTGGGTGAGTGCGTGTGCTCCCTGCCCCAGGCTGGTGCCTGGCCTCGCCTGCACTAGCTGCTGCATGCTCAGGTGTGTGTCCCCGGTGGGCCTGGGGAGGGGACAGCCCTCTGTCCCCAGCAGCGCCCCAGCATACAGCCGCCCCAGCAGCTCCCAGGCAGGAGGGAAGCGAGCGGAGCAGGAGCAGGGGGCCGGGCAGCGGGTCTGCAGCGGCAGCGCAGCGGGCGGGCAGGCTGCAGCGGGGTGGCTGCACAAAAGGGATCGGCAGCCCCGGCGGCGGCAGGCGCTCAGCGCAGCCCCGCCAGCCCTGGCACTCCCCAGGGTACAAGGTCCCACGCCAGCCCCCTGGGCTCTGGGCCGCAGGGCAGTGGTGGAGGGCTGGAGAGGAGGATGCGAGGATGGAGGGGGCAGGCTGTGCCAAGGGCAGCTGTCAGACTCCTCCCTGTGCTTCCCCTTGGGTGACATGGGGTCACCTCCTCCTGTGAGCCTCACAGACCCTCTGCCCCTGTCCCAGGTCCCACTCACGGCACCTGGGAGAGGGACCCCCAGCCCCACAGCCACCCCTCCTCCCGGGGCACTCCACCCCAGACCCCCGCTGCTCCCTCCAGCAAGGGCACTCCACACCCCCCACCCCTCCAGGCACCCCACATACACACCGGCCTTTCTGTGCACACACGTGGTGCACCCCTCCCAGCCCCCCAGCCCCACACTACCCCCATCCAGCATCCCCCACGCGGACCCCAGCCCCACGCTGCCCTCCCACACCAGCGCACCCCCGCGGACCCCATTCCCCCGCTCCCAGCCAGCCGATGGCGGCGGGAGGGGAGGGGAGGGCAGAGCCGGGGGGCTCCGCCGCAGCCCGGCGCCGGGAGGTGCCCGCTGCCGGGGTGGCCCCCGCCGTGCCGCCGCGCACCCACCTCCGTGGCCATGGCGCGGCGTGCGCCCGGGCCGGGCCGGGCGGGGCTGGGCTGTGCGGCGGGGGGGGCACCGGAGCTGTCACCGGGGCCGTGCCGAGCCGCGCGGGGGCACCGGCGCTGTCCGCGGTGCTGCTGTGCCGAGCGGCGGAGGCGGGCCCGGCCGCCCCGTGTGCGCAGCCGCCCGCCCCGGCACGGCCCGCCCCGAGGCGGCGGGGATGGGCGCCCGCCGCTACCGGCACCGGCGCCCCTGCAGGACGCGGCCCCGGGGTCCGGCTGCTGAGGGGATGAGGCTGTAGATCCCTGGGGGGAACTGGCTGCCGAGGGGCTGTTGCTGGAGGTAACTGGGGCGGTGGCCCGGGGGGTGTTTGGCCGCCGGCAGCCAGCCATGCCACGGGGCCTCCTCTGAAGCTGTTTGTGAAGGATTTGCAGCTGGTGCTGCGCTCTGGAGTGGGTGCTGCCATCGCAGCGCGGGCAGACATCAAAGTGGAGAGCTAACGAATTCTCTGTTATCTCTGCCCGTTGACAGCTCAATTAGAGCTGGAGAAATGCCAAACGAGGGCAACAGAGGCTCTCCCAAAAGGCGAAGGAGGGGGTGCTCACAGCTGGGGCCGGGGTGAGGCGGGAGGGATGCGGTGGCTGGGCACAGGGCCCTCGTCAGGCAGGAGAGCAGCCAGCCCTTCCCTCAACACCTGGGCAATGCTGAAGGCAGCGCGGGGCCCTGCCAGCCCGTCTGCTCAGGCTGCTCACAGAGCACGGCCGGCTGCCTGCGGCACAGGGGCCCTGATGAAACAGGGGCAGCTCCAGTAGACTCCTGCTCCCTGCCCTGAGCACCGGCCCAGGCTTCGGGCAGAGCAATCAGAGGCAGAGCCCTGGGGTGGCTGGCGGGCGGCCCCTGCATGCTGCAGTGTGGCAGGGTTTGTGACACCTGGGGGACCAAGGGACACGTGCAGGCAGGGACCCGAGTCGGAGGGCACGTCGCTCCCCCAAACAAAAAGCTACAGATGCTATAGCTTTTGGGGGGGAAACCTGCTGTTCCTGGGGTCCAGAGCAGCCCTGCCAGCCCACAGCCCAGAGCAGTGGGGTACGCCCAGTGCCACAGAGCCAAAGGCCCCCGGGGGGGGAGGTGTACTCTCCCATGTACATACACACGTGCATGCACACAGGCGCAGGTATTTGTGCATGCACTCAGATGCACACATCTGCCTCCACCCCTCCGTGCACCCCCAGGCACGCACCCAGGCACACGTGCGCATGCTCACACACCCAAGTGTGTCCCCAGATGCCCTCAAGACCAGGTCCTGCAACCCAGATCCGTGTCACCGCCACGTCAGGGCTCGCCTGCCCGCCTGGCAGCGCCCTGCCAGTTGCCATGGCAATGCTGCGCCTGCCAGGAGATGAAGTTTGCTCTCCCACGCAGCGGCGAGGGGCCGAGAGCAGCCTGGGGGGCCCAGCTGTCCCTGCCGCCCCAGGCTCTGCCCGTCTGCCTGCACCCTGCGGTGCTGCCCCAGGGATGTCCTTTCTCTGGCTGCACCAACCCAGCCCAGGTGCTGAACCCTCAGCCCTGGGCTCCAGCTGCCTCACAAGCCACAGACCTGCTGTCTGCAGGACCAGAGCATGTGTCAAAGAGTGTCCTTTGGTGGGACATCTTCATTCCATCATGGGGAGCCACCTTCCCCCAGCCATGCTACCCAGGAGCAAGTCTTGCCCAGTGGCAGGCAGGACACAAACAGCCTGGACCTGCCCCACAGTGCTCCCCATCCCCACACAGACCCTGGCCCTCCCTGTGGCACCATCCGGCATCTCTGGAGCCCACTAGGGCCTGCCAGCCCCCCCATGCAGGATGCACCATCGTGGGCTTTACAATTTTAACCAGGGCAGGGGCAGACCCTGCTGGTTTCCATGCAGAGGGGACAGGCTGCCGCCATGCTATGCCATGCTATGCCATGCCGTGCCATGCCGTGCTATGCCATGCTGTGCCATGCCATCGCTCCCATCAGGGCAGTCAGAGGTGGAGGGGGGGCTGGCATAGCTGACGGGATCCCAGGCAGTAGGACCAGGGGCAGCAGGGGCTTGGGGCAGCCCCAAAGCGCTGCGTGGCCCTGCTGCCCCCCCAGCCCCTGGCACTGTGCGGGGGGCTGGCAGGGTGCCTGCAGCAACAGGGCTCTGGCCCTTCTGCTCCATCTGCTGAGCCCCGAGGGGCTATTTTTAGGCTGCCCGGCAGCGGGGGCAGGCACTGCACGCATGGCTGCTGCTAGAGCTGCCTTTACTCCCCTGCTCCTGGAGCGAGGGGGCTCTGACCTGTCCCGCAGACAGACCCTGCAGACCTCCCCTTGCCCTGGCTCTGGCTAACAGCCCAGAGCCCCTGTCCCTGGCCCCACAGGACAGGCGTGGGGTACGCTTGGTGCCCCTACAGACAGCCCCATGCAGCCAGCATGCCCATGCCCATCACACCGCAGCAGCCATGCCCCAGCAATGCCCCTGTGCTTGGCTCCCAGGCCAGGACTGGGGGGTGTCCCCAGCATGTCCCCAAGTGCACGGCGCTGCACCCCATCCCGGCACCCCAACCCTCCCTGCAGTCCTGGCACAGCAGCTGGGGACCATGGAGGACAGCTGGAGCCCTGCAACCAGCCTGGGCCCACCCCTGGGGCCCCATCCTGCACCTGCTGCGTGCCAAGCCCCCTCCCCAGCCTGTCAGCAATGTCAGCGGCTCCGGCTCCACTTCAAAGGAGCAACGGCAGGGCCAGGCCCTGGCAGCTGCTTCACATGGCGCTGAAGTGAGGGCTTTCATTAATAGGATGGGGGGGAGCATGAGCTTACTGCCCCGGGGAGGACAACGGTGACATTTGGGAGGCGCGCAGAGACAGCAGGGCAGGGTGATTAGCTGATAACCTTTCCTGGGAGACGCCAGATGTGTAGACCAGTATGGGGGGGGGACACGTCCCGCTGGAAAACAGCTCCAAGTGCCCCAGTCTGCACCTTCGCACAGGACGGGGAGACTGCCCCAAATGGGGGCCAACCAGCCCTACAGCCTGGGCACCCTGAGGACAGGCGCCCTGAGGATGGGCACCCCTCCGCAGCGCCTGCAGCACCGCCACGTCCAGCTGTGTCCCTCCCAATGGGTGGTGCCAGGACCCCGCTGCACTGGGAGGCCCCACAGAGGGTGGGGGCAGCCCCCCAGCACACGCCACAGGACTGCACAGGGTGTGGATGCAGCACCCTCCTGCAAAGGGGTGAGCGGGGGGGATGCAGTTTCGGAGGGAGGTACCAAGGTCCAGCTTTGGCAAAGGTGCCAGGGAGCCAGGGCTGTGGGAGGATTGCCCCCGTGCCAGCGATGGGGCTGTGCTGGGAGGAGACGTGGGTGGCTTTTCCCAGCTCCCCGACGGTGCTGCAGCGCTGCAGAGAGGTTCCCCATGTCCCCATGTCCCTGCATCCCCATGCACAGTGCCATGCTGCGAGGCAAAGGGGCTCTTCCCCAGAGGCGTCCCCACACAGGACGTGCCCCCTCCCTGCCCCGCAGAGGGGGGCCGGGGGCCAGGGCCAGGGGCCAGTAGTGAACAGGGGGTCTGTGTGCAGGCTGGCAGGAGCTGGGCAGGGCCAGGAGCTGCCGAGGGGCTGGGAGGGTGCCAGGGCAGCCTCGGCCCCGCAGCTGGGCTGGGAGCGCTGCCAGCCACATTCCTGGGGCTGCCGGGCAAGCGGGAGCGTGTGTGGGCGCAAGGCAAGTGCACGGCCACCGCTGCTCCTGCCCGCTGCTCGCTCTGCCGATCCCACGTCCCCGGCCAGCCTGGCCCCAGGGTGCCCCAGCCGTGCCCCAACCTCCCTCGGCCACCCCCAGGCAGGGCCACCCCTGCGGAGCCATGCTGCCAGCCCTGCACTGCCCTCGAGCTGGGGTGCTCTCTCCCCGGTGCTGCCGGACACCCCGGGACGCCTGGCCCTGCACAGCCAGCTCCCTCCTCAGGGTCCCTGCAGCTCAGCGGCTGCAGCCCATGCCTGGCGCTGATGCAGCCCAGAAGCCGAGTCCCAGGAGCCTGGGATGGGGCTGGGACAGGACAAACAGCTGGGGAGGACAGGAGGACGAGAGGGAGCCCGTCCAAGCCTGGGGGATGCATCTCTGCCCACAGCAGCACCCAAAGCTGTGGCAGGAGAGTGAGCGGGGACACAATGGGAGAGGATGGGAAGAGGTGACCAGGACCCTGCTCAGCATCTCATTTCCTGGGAGCCTCAGATCTGCTCTGTGCTACAGCCAGGCACAGGTCCTGTGCCTGGGGAGGGCCCGGAGTGGCGAGGGGGCACCCCCAGGAGATGTCCTCTTACCATGCCACCCTGGCTGGCCGTCCCCGAGGTCCCCACTGTGGAGGGGGCAGCCCCTATGGCCCCGCTTCCGGTCTCGCTGCCATGACAGGTGACACAGGCAGTGGCACAGCCGGCTCCCCAGAGTGACAGGCACAAGTGCCAGTCTCCCAGCCGGCTGCGTGGGCACAGGATGGGGACGCGGGCACCGGAGCAGCCTGCGCAGACAGAACACAGGTCCAGCTGCCCTGGGACCATCCCGTTCCTGGGGTACAGCCCAGATCCACCTCCCCTGGCTATGTGTCCCCCCAGCCATGCGACAGCCTGGGTGGGGAAGGGTTAAGGAAGCAACAGGGGTGCAGCATGGACCCCCGCAGAGCAGAGGCACAGTCTCAGCTCAGGATCAAGGCTTCCAGGATGGGAGCAGGGGACAGACACCCCTCTCCTGGGGCCAGCCCTGCTCCCCCCAGCACGGCCACGCTGCCAAGAGGTGACTCAGTGGCTGTAATGAAGGCATCGTGACAGACGGGGGGGGCCAGGCCAGCTGGCAGGGAGCCCCTTGCTCCGCCTGCTGCCCCCCGGCCCCGCCAGCCCCCTTGCCTTCATCTGGTGGGGGTGCCAGCTGACGCAGGGTGCTCGGCACCCCCAGCACCCTCCTGGGAGTGACTATGGGTGCTGGGGGCTGGACCGGCCTGGGGGATAGGGCGGGCTGAGAGCCAGGAACCGGTCCGTGGCCAAGAGCAGGGCAGCACCAGTGCTGGCAGTGCCGCGGGGACAGCCGGGGGACACCGCACACCCGCGGGGCAAGGTGTGCTCGGCGTCCCGCACACCGGCAGCTCCATCCCGCA
Source organism: Calonectris borealis (assembly GCF_964195595.1). Lineage (NCBI taxonomy): Eukaryota > Metazoa > Chordata > Aves > Procellariiformes > Procellariidae > Calonectris > Calonectris borealis. Next base: position 28,252,299 of record NC_134318.1, read on the forward strand.
CAGGCAGGCTCCCTCTGCCTCCACCTCCCTGCTCTGGCTCCCAGGCCTCGCCGGCCCCAGCCCAGCTCCCATGGCAATTACCCGAGCTGCCCAGCTGCCCTGCCCCAGCCCATCCATCACAGATTAGCTATTTTCTACCAGCATTTATCTTCAGGCAATCTCACTCCTCCTGCGAGAGCCCGATGCCGCCAGCACCCTCCCTCCTGCTACCGGGCAGCCCTGATAAAGGGCCGCTCTATCTTATCGTGCTCCCCGGCAGTTACACATTAATGGTGCCATCTCCGGGGCTTGGCTGGGGCGGGATCAGCTCAGCTCACCCTCGGTCAAACAGTGAGCATCCCTGGGCGATGCAGTGATGGGCGCTGCGCCTGGCACGGAGGGCATGGGAAGGGCAGGCAGGCTGCAGGCAAGCGCAGGGCAGGTGGGTGAGGTTCCCAGCACAGCCCCAAAGCAGATGGATCCCACTGGGGCTGGGGGGACAGTCCCTGCCCCCAGCCCAGGGCAAAGGGCAGCTGCTATCGCCTGCCTGCACCAGGCTGTTTGCTCTGTCGCCCATTAACAGAGCTGCCTTATCCGGTGGGCAGGGGCCAGAGGTGGCCCAGAGCCCGTTGGCCAGGCAGGGGCATCGATCGTGGGAAAGGGAGGGGGTGCCCCAGATAACCCCTGCAGACAAATGGGTTTCTAATGGGGTCTTGAGCCTTGCACCCCCCGGCCCAGCCCATCTCCAAGGGGATGGGGGAATGTGGTCCTGGCAGGACCCGCAGCGCTGCCCTCCCTCACCCCGGCTCTGCCTGTGCCCTGGGCAGCAGCTGCATTCAAACCCTTTGCTGAGAGGCGTAAACCCAGCTATGCTTGTGCCGAGCAGACCGTGGGCTGCCCGGGATGCATGCTGCCAGGGCCATGCATGAGGAGTAAGGACCCCCATGCCCATGGCATCAGCTTGGCATCGATGCCACACACGGCACCTGCCCCAGCTGCTCCCAGTGCTGCAGCATGAAGCCTCTGGAGTGTCCTGCTCCTCCACCCCCTGCATCCCAATCCCAGACCCCATGGGGCACAGGAGACGGTGGGGGGCATAGGGTAGGAACCAGGGTCCCCTGCCCCATGCCAGGGCATGCCTGTGGGGTGCCAGGCAGGACAGGGGCAGAGGGGCTGGTGGATAATGGGGGCACCTTGCGCCCACAACACATCCCCATGGGGCAGGTGAGGCAGCCCTTCCAGAGGGTATCGCCCCAGGGGCACACAGAGCCAGGGTGGGCTGGGGGGGCTGTGTGCAGGGGGGTCCCTGGGAGGGCAAGGGGCGTGCAGCACCGTGCACCCACCCAGCCACCCCAGGAGGGAGGGCTGGGGCAGCGGGGTGGGAGGGCAAGCGGCAGCAGGGTGGCCGGTGGGGCAGGCTGGCGTGGGGCCGGGGGGCCAGCCCGGGGGGGACCCGGCAGCCAGAGCAGATTGGCTGCCGGCGAGGCCTCCCTGGGCTCCTTAGAAAGGGCGGCGAGCGTGGGAGGCGCTAAGGGAGCAGGCAGCGCGCCGAGCCGCGCTCACGTCCCGCTTGGCAGGCACAGCCGGCAGCGGCAGGCGGGCAGCGGCGATGCCGCGGGCGAGCAGCCCCCCAGGGGGCTGGGGCACGGCGCTGCTGGCCCTGACGCTGGTGCTGGCGGGGTCCCCGTGCGGCGGGCAGCACTACGACTACTACGGCTGGCAGCCCGAGAGCCTGCCCCACGGGCGCTTCTACGGGCGGGAGCCGCAGTGCCTCGACATCCCGCCCGACATGCAGCTCTGCCGCGACGTGGGCTACAAGCGCATGCGGCTACCCAACCTGCTGGAGCACGAGACCATGGCTGAGGCCAAGCAGCAGGCCAGCAGCTGGGTGCCCCTGCTCGCCAAGCAGTGCCACACCGACACCCAGCTCTTCCTCTGCTCCCTCTTCGCCCCCGTCTGCCTCGACCGGCCCGTCTACCCTTGCCGCTCCCTCTGCGAGGTGGTGCGCGACTCCTGCGCCCCCGTCATGGAGTCCTATGGCTTCCCCTGGCCCGAGATGCTGCACTGTGGCAAGTTCCCCTCTGACCACGAGCTCTGCATCGCTGTCCAGTTCGGGAACAGCAAAGCCACCCCACCGCCAGGTAAGCGGGAAGGGCACTGCGATGGTATGGGGAGGCACGCAGGGCACCAGCCGGCAGCATGTCCCCATGCAGCTGGGGACCCACATGCAGGGTCCCCCTGCAGAGCCCTGGCACTCCCATCTCTGCATCTCTCGAAGCAGGGCCTCGGGCGCTGGCACTGGCCAAGGACCCTCTGTCTGCAGCAGGGCACAAGCTGGGCACCCCTCGCTGTCTGGGGAGCCAAGCACCCAGCTGCCTGCACAGAGCTGCCCCAAGGCAGGGGAAAGCAGAGCAGCAATGGGAGCAGTGCTGGGGGTGAACGTGGGACAAGGTGGGAGCTGCTGGGGGGCTCGTGGCAGAAATGTGTCCCTTTCCTCCCGCTGGGTCCCATCTCAGCACCAAAGGGCATCCAGCATCCTGCACCTGTGGGTATCAGCCCCATGCCACTGCCGCGGGATGGCTGTCCCCTTGGCAGGGGAGGGGACATCACTCAAAGGCAGCCCAGGGTCAGGATCAGGGCTGTGACACCCTTTGGACTGGGGCCACCCTCGCTGCTGCTGCTGAAGTGCCCCAAAGCGTCAGCAGCTGGACGAGGGGTGTCCCCATACCCTGTCCCTCCTGGGGGGGGTGCTGGAATGCTGGCCAGCAAGGTGCTCTGTGCCCTCAGCATCACCCTGGCACAGCTGCCCAGGGAACAGAGGGGCTGCCGGGGCTGTCCCAGCATGTCCCCGCAGAGCTGGCCCAGGTGACAGGTGTCAGCAGCAGGGAGCTGTGACAGTGGCTGGTCTCTCACCACAGTGTCCAAGATCTGCACCCAATGCGAGATGGAGCACAAGGCGGACGGCATGATGGAGCAGATGTGCTCCAGTGACTTCGGTGAGTGCTGGGCTCCCTTTCCCGGCCCCAGGAACAAGAGGCTGCCTTCCCCCAGCTCTGAAAGCCCAGGCACGGGTTAGCCGGAGGGCACGGTTTTCCAGGGACCATTCCCTTGGACCCTGTATGCATGGATGGGTGCACCACAGGAGAAGACATCAGTGAGGGCATAGGCAGAATGGAGCATTTGGGAGGGTCACTGGGGCCTCTGCTGAACCCTGCCCAACAGCCCCTTCCCCTCCCCACACAGTAACTTCCCCAGAGACCCTTCTTCTGGGTCCCACCCCAGGGATGGGCTGCACCCTGTTCTGCACAGGTGCCTAGCCCAGACATCCCCAAGAGCACCCCAGCAGTGCCCCAAGGCAGTCCCCCCACCCAATCATGCTGCTGCCCCACACAGTGCTGAAGATGCGCATCAAGGAGATGAAGGAGGAGAATGGGGAGCGGCGGCTGGTGGCCGCCCAGAAGAAGAAGGTGCTGAAGCTCGGCCCACTCAAGCGCAAGGACACCAAGAAGATGGTGCTGCACATGAGGAACGCGGGCGCCTGCCCCTGCCCCCAGCTCGACAGCCTCAGCGGAAGCTTCCTGGTGATGGGCCGCAAGGTGGGCGGCCGCCTGCTCCTCCTCGCCGTCTACCCCTGGCAGAAGCACAACAAGGAGATGAAGTTTGCCGTCAAGTTCATGTTCTCCTACCCCTGCCCCCTCTACCACCCCCTGCTCTATGGGGCAGGGCAGCACTAGGGCTCTGCCCACCCTGCCCTGGCCCAGGACTCCTGCACTGGCATCCCTGGTTGCACCCCAGGACCCCAGCTCTGCTCCCCTCAGCCCCTTGGCTGTGCCACATGACCCTGCTCTGCACCCCCCAGCCCCTGGCTGTGCCCCAGGACCCTGCTCTGCACCCCCAGGATTCCCAGCTGCATTTGTAGGAGCCTTGATCAACAGCCAGGACCCAAGCCCCATCCTGAGAGCCCTGCTCTGCACCCCTGGGTCTCCTGTCCTGCTCCCAGGACCCCTGCCTATGCCTAGGAGCCTGGGCTGCACCCAGGACCCTTGCTCTGCATGCTTATGAGCCCTGCTCTGCACCAGAGAGCCTCGGCTACCCCCAAGCCCCCTGCCCGGCACCCCGGAGACCCTTGCCTGCACTTAGGATCTCTGCTTGGCCCTCTTGGGACCCCTTGGCTGCACCTCAGACCCCTACCCTGCAGCCTTGTGTCCCCTGCCCAGCTCCCTGATGACATGTCCCAGACCCTCAGCCCCCCAGATCATCCCATGCCCCCACCCTTGTGCCCCATCCCTGGATCATCCCACCTGCGCAGGGACCCACCCCAGCCGAGGCTCCTGCCCCGCTGTCCCCACAGACTGCCTCCACCAAGACCAAATGCTCGGAGCAGCATGTCCCTTGCCTGGGCTCCCCCATCCTTTCGATCCCAGATGGCTCAATGCAGGGGTCCACCTCCAGCCCCCTACAGCAGCCTTGCTGCATCCCCCACCCACACCAAGACCCAGCCCAGGCACCCCTTACACGACCACACCGCAGTAAATTATTCTGCCTCGGAGAAGCCTGTGTCCAGCTCCCTAGGGTTCATGGGCAACTGCTCCTTGGGGCTCCCTGAGAGACCCCGGGAAGGATGGGAGGGGGCTCCCAGTCCTGCTTACTGAGTGGGGCAGCCTGGGGGAGCAGGGTCACCCTGGGCTCTGGCTCTAGCCCTGCTCCAGGCATCGTGCCCAGGCCCCGAGGCTGGGCAGCTCAGCCAAGCCAAAGGACAAGGTTCCCAATGGTCACAGGCATCGCTGGAGACTCAGGCATCCCTGCCACCTCTGCACCACCCCAGGGAGCCTGGGAGGGTGGTGAGATGGGGAGGTTGGGGTGGGACAGGGGCATCACTGCTGCTGAGCTCCACAGCTGGATCTGAGGCTGTTTACCAGAGGTTTCTCCCTCCATCACCCCCGGGGGACAGATCCACAGGCTGGGAGTTGGCAGCACATGTGGGGAGCCCGGCACTGAGCACAGCGGGGGGCACATCCTGAGCCAGGATCTCTGCCTCCATCCCTGGACACCCCATCTTCACACCACCTGATAGCCCTGTCTGCAGCTCCCAGCCAGCCCTGCCCGGCTGCCAGAGCTCCCACCCCACAACCTCCAGCCTCCTCCTCCCAAAAGGTTCTCTGGGGACACCCACCTGCACTAGCCGGGATCCCCCCAGCAGCACCAGGACCAGGGCAGTCCTCAGCCTGGCCCCTCCAATGGCAGCAGGGTGCTGCCCCTCAGCTTGTCTCCCCCAGCCCCAGAGCAGGGGCTGCCTCTGCCCCAGCAGCCCCCCAGTCCCAGCAGGCGAGGGGTGCAGCCCGCCTGCCCCTGTCCCACTCCAGCCCTGTTTACACTGCGCATTCTTGCGCCCGCCCGTCAGGCTGGGTGAGGGAGGCACGAAGGTGGCCACTGGGATATTTACCCAGCGCCTGGCTGCCTGACACTGCGGCTTCTCACCGGAGCTGGCCCCATCGCAGAGGAGCCTCCCGGGACAAGAGGGGAATTGAGGCTGCAGGACGCCTGAGCCCACCCTCCTCCTGGCTGATGAGGCCACCAGGCACCCGCCCCGCGCCGGGGTGATGCCCGCTCCCTCTGCCCCCCTTGGGCACGGCCTCGGCCCCAGTGGCCACCCCCCACCTCCCAGAGCTCCAAAGGGGCATCCTGCTCCAGCCAGGGGGACGTGCCCCCGTCCCGCAGCTGGCCAGGGACATGGGGCAGCCAGCCCCTGCCACAGCCTCACACCGGGGGCAGGCGGTTACTGCCTCCACCCTGGCCAATGTTCAGAGCAAGGCTGTTGAGCACGCAGGAATAAACATCGTCAATTATGTCATTTTACTGCAAAACTTAAAGTGCGCAAATAAAACCCCATCTCCCACAGCCCAAGTTTATCTGTAGCCCTCTGTATTTTGCATCATTAGCATCTTTCCAGGGAGCGTTTAGACATACATGGCCATCGCACTCGTCGCTCCAAGTGTTTTCTCTAGAAAGACAAGTAACTTTTCTCTGCCTCCCACCATCGGCCGTCCGAGCCCTACAGCTCATGCCCCCAGCCTCTCGCAGACCAGTACTCGCCCCATTGCAGACACACCCTCACCCACAAACACAACCCACAGCTCTTGAGGTGCTACACAGCCCCCTCCCCAACATTACAGCTGCTCCACTGCCCCCAGTAACTGCTGAGCCCTCTGCGTGCCAGCCCCCCCCCGACCCTGGCCTTGGAGCACACCCAGCACACTCAGCCACCCTCATCATCACTGCCAAGTCCAGCTTTTCCCCAAGTTTCCATAGGGCGCAGTTTGAGGAAGGGGTTTATGAGCCCACGGCTGAGAGGAGGGCTCAGGCTGCACCCAGGGCTGCCCCACGCGAGCTACCATGCTGGAAGAGCGTACCGTCAGCAGCGAGATCTGGGCCCCCTGTGTCTTCCCAGGCTAGCGGGTGCCGTGGCCCGGGGGACATCGGGCAATGCCAGCCCAAGAGCACCAGCCCCCCCAGGCCCCCCCAGCCAGGGGGAGCTGCAGCTGGCTGGCAGGGACCCAGGCCATGGCCGTTCCCAGCTGCACAGCAGCCAGAGTCACATTCCTGGGATAGCTGGGAGCTTTGCTGTTCACGCAGGGAAAGGTCACCCTTGTACGCGCAGGCAGCTGCCGGGACCACCGCCTGGGCAGGGCAGGGGAAGGAGCAGCCCCGGGGGGCAGAGAGGAAGCCCAGCAGCTCCTGCCAGGGCTGAGCTTCTCCCTGGCTCCAGCCCAGCAGGATCCAGCCCTGGCACAGCCGAGGGGGGGCAGCTGCACACAGCCCTGAGCAGGGGGCAAACAAGGCCACAGCACGACAGAAGATGGAAACCCCAGTAAGCAAGGAGAGCTGGTGGCAGAGACACACCATTTCTCCGTGACCACCCGCAGGACAGCGGGGCCAAGGCCATAGAGGTGCCGGGGTGACCCAGGGCTGGGACAGCTTTCACTGGGCAAGACGAGCCAGCTGAGGGCAAGAGATTTATTGGTCATTCTTTATATACACTTATATATTAATCTGTAGTAGAAAGCAGCAGTCGCTAAGTGCACAGAGCAGCACCAACTCGTGCCTCTTCTCACACTGCAGCTGGAGACCTGGCCACACAGCCCAGCCCAAACTTACCCTCTGTGCTACAGCCAAATACGGGGGGGAAAGACTAAACCTGCAGGCAGTGCGGCCGAGGAACACAGGAGTGACCAGCAGGGTCTCAGCTGAGCCAGGAGCAAAGACCGTGTCTCCTGGGGTACAGGTAGAGCTCTGACTTGATCCCAAAAATACAGTCACCTAGCACAGTGCTGGGAAAGGCAGGGACAGAGCCCTGAGGTTGTTCTGCCCCACCCTGGAGGTGGAGGTAGGACCACAAGTGGGAAGGATGGCTCCTCCACCACTGAGCCAGGCCACAGGGCCTGGGCAAGTACGTGGTAGGGCACAGTGAGTGCCAGGGAGCGCCCAGGGCTTGGAGCAGCTGCCTGGGGGCAGCCGCAGGGATGGGGGCACAGCTGTGGGCAACGCTCCACCGCAGGGACCCAGCCGGGGTGGCAGATGCTGCGTGGCTGGGAGGGCTGGTCTGCCCCCAGCCTGGCGCTGGCAGGAGGAGCAGCGAGCGCAAGCGTCCTCTGGCAGGGTGACACCACGCTGGGAACCAAGCGGCCCAGGCTCCCGGCTGCAAGGGCTCCCGCTGTCCCAGGTGTCAGGCAGTGCAGGACCCAGGAGCTGGCTGGGCCTGTTTCAGTCACTTGATGAGCACCTGGTTGCACAGAGCACACACGAACACCGTCTCCCTCTGAGCCTCCGGGGCTGGAAAGGAAAGCAGGTGTCAGAGATGCTCCCCTTCCCCACCACGGGCTAGGCACCCCAGCCACGGAGCTGCTCCGAGAGCTGCAAACCCATCACCGCTCTGTCCCGAGCCAGGCTGCGCTGGGCAGGCCCTGTCTACCCTCCCCACCAGGGCTGGGGCAAATCCCTGCAGCAGACAGCACAGGTGGGAGCAGGAGCTCTGCCCTCCTCCACCTTTCCACTCACCCGTGGCTCCCATCACAGCCTTGGGGACTTTGAAGGAACAACACCTGGAGCAGAAGCTGTTCCCACAGTTACTGCAGCTCCGCTGTGGAGAGAGATGGAGGTGAGACACTACTCTGGGCCCACTCCCGGCCCTCCCTGGCAAACACCAGTGCCAGAGCACTGCTAACAGCATGCCCTGCTGAAGGGGAGTGGGTGCAAGCCCTGAGCCCCGACAGCAACAGCAGAGGGGTCATCTGCCAACAACACCTGGACAAACCGCCCAGGCCTAACGCTGGATCTGCATTCAAGTGTGCTCTAACATCACAGGCAGCCTGTGCCCAGCCTGAGAAAGCACTGGGAGCACAGGCTCCAGGAGGTTTAAGGACACTATATCACTTCCTATGCTGTAACCCTGGAGGGACGCAAGCTCCAGAGAGTCCCAGACATATATCAGACTAACCCAGGAGTAAGGGGAGGGGGCCACGAGTCTGGAGAAGGGGAGGCAGCAGGAAGACAGCAATGTGTCTGGAGGGAAGAGATACATCCTTCCCAGAACTGCCCAGGGGACTGAGCGCCAAGCATCATGCGCAGGGGCTCAGATAAGACAACAGGGGTGGCCTTTGCTCCTCTAGTTCCCACAAGCAGACCCATGCTCTGCTTCACCGGAAAGCTCTCAGGCCACAGGAAATGGGCTAAACCAGGGCACAGAGCAGGTGCCTTCAACATCAGCACACGCGGGTTTGGTCTGAGGCAGCTTCCAAAGGAGCAAATAGACAAAGGCTCCACAGCACAAGGGATCCCTGACACCATTAGGCATGCGACAACACCCAGCACTTAGCTGAGGTCATCTGCTGCTGGGCTGTGACTGAGGCCAGCCACCCGAGCTGCCAGAGGAAGCCAGGGCAAGCCACCTCTGCCCCAGGTGCAGACAGCAAGCTGGGATAGAAGCAGAAGACTCACCCTTTTCTTGAGCACAGAGAAGGTGGCTGCACAGCCCGTGCAGCTCCCTGGAAGAAAGAGAGCAGAGGTCAGGCAGGGCTCTGCTGCCTGGGACTGTGAGAGGTACACGAACACCCATGGCTGTTGTAAAGGCTCAGCTCGGAGACGACATTGCTGCACCTTCCCACCCTTGCCTTTCCTAGGAGGGCTGGTAACATCCTCCCCATGGATGGGGGAGGTCATTGGAGGTGTCAGCACAGCCCTAGCAGGCACCACACCACTCTGTCCACTCCCAGTTCTGTGGTCACCACTGGGAGCAGCACAGACCCCGCTCTACTGAGCTCCCCCAAGCAGCATCTGCTCCCAGCCTTACCGAAGTTGTTGCTGGGGTAGCGCTTGCGCAGGCGCTCAGTCAGGCGTGACACCTTGCTGCGGATCACCTCATTTTTGCTCATAAAACCGTTGTCCGGGAGGCTGAGGTCAAAATCTGCTGAGCACTGAGAGCTCTCATCATCCTCCTGCAGAGAGCAGAGCCAGCTGAGCACGGAGGGGTGGCTGGGGGACACGGTCGAGGGCTGCAGGGCAGCCCACCCCAGAGATGGGCACCCAACAAGCAGGATGCTCCACCTGTGCATCGCACAAGCCCACCCGGCAAACCAGGCAAAGGCTGCCAGCTCCAGCTCGGAGGAGATGCCCCTCTTGCACACCTTGGCATGGCAGTACTCACCATGACCAGCAGCTGGTTCTCCTTCTCCCGAAGCATGGGACAGAGAGGAGACGTGGTACAGATGGAGTCAGAGGCACCCAGCCCCACAGCCACCCTCCCTGAACACCCAAGCTTGCCCACCAAGGCCCTCACCCCTTCCCACCTCAGCTGCCCTGCAGGCACAGCCCACCCCCACCAGCCTCAAACCTCAATAGCATCTTTGAACTCTTCATCAGGCTCTGCCTCCTCCGCCTCCTCCACACTGCCAGGGGTAAGGTCCTGCGAGAGATTCACAGAGCTAGTCCTGCTGTGCCCACGTTTCTGCAGCAGGTTCCATGACAAAGGACCAGGCAGCCCCACGAGAAGACATGAGTCCCAGAAGGTGCGGCGAGCCCCTGCCTTCCCAGACTGCATCCTTACATGCAGCAAAAGGTCTGAGCCAAGCCCCCAGTGCAGCAGGGCAGCCCCCAGTAACTCAGGAGGGGCTCACAGGCTTCCAGCAAAGCTGGCAGCTGGAAGGAATTTGTGGGTAGAGGAACACAGGCACAGCCAGACCAAAGGGCTGACCCCGCAGCTCCCACCCCACAACTGCCAGCCCTGCCCCTATCTCACCTCTGTGCTGGTGGGTGTGGGGGTCCGATCCAGGGGGGCAGCAGTTGGCAGGGGTTCGGCAGGCTCTGGAGTGCTCTCGAGGGGTTTGGTGCCCACACACTGCTCGATCGAGGCCTTGAGCTCCATTATCACTGGTAAGAGGGGAACGTGGCTGGAGCAGGGTGGCACTTCCCTTTTCCCAGCCCCACCACAAAGCCGGCTGCAAGAGCCGATCTCCAGGGCTCACCGTGGGACATTGGCACATATGACCTTCACCCGTCAGGTACCCTGAGCCCTCCTCTGCTCACACATCAAAGTTAGGGTAGCAAGGAACCCCCCACCACCTGCCCCAGCTCAGGATAGGGAACAGCAGGGGCCTTAGTCACGGCTCAGCCACACAGATCTCATCCAACTCTCCTCCAGCACGTGCCACAGAACAGGGAGCGCCTCCAGCTCTTCTCCTCCCCTCTGACGGCACGTTTTCAAGCCTGTGTCATACATTGCCACAGGCACCGAGAGTATTTCAAGTCCTGCAAAGCAGGGTCAGGGACTGAGAGGGGTGGCGATGCTCACGCGCAGGCTGCGTTGCCAGGCCCCCGTTTGCCACAGCGCAGAGGAGAGCAGGAAACAGCACCCAGGCCAGGACACACAGCAGGAGAGGCTCTTGTCTCTCACAGCCGGACCCCAGGACCCCACCACCCAACCTGGGCTGCTGAGCACCATCTCTAGGACATCGTTGCCCTCGGGGGGGTTCAAGTCCCATGACAGAGCCCAACACAGGACACCGGGCTCACATGAGGGTGCTGGGAGAGGTCCAGGGCAGGATTCCTGGCTTCAGAAGGCCTTTCCCCAACCCACCCACAGAGGCCACTTCCAGGGAGGTCTCTTACCTTGGTAGAACTGGGTGTTTCCCAGGAATAGGGTGCTGTTGAGGATGGCCAGGACCCAGCAGAGGGGCAGCACGTAAAGGACGCAGACAGACCCCAGCAGTGCCCCATAAAACCTGGGGAAGGAGTAGCAGGACACTGCGCTCAAGACAGAGCAACTCATACCACAGCACAAGCCCCCTTCCTTCATCTGGTCCTCCACCTGCTCTCTCCAAGTACCAAATACATCAAACGCAGCTCCACACGCCTGGCCAGGCCCCTCTCCCCACTGAGCCTGCCGCAGGATGCCTGACCCGGTACTACTCACTGGGAAGAGACAGTGGGGTTCTCCCAGTACAGTACACGGTACACTGCCTCGCAGCTGCAGCACATCCCGCTCAGGAACCCCTCCAGCTGGATCAGGCTGCAAATGAGACCTCACAGTCACAAAAAGATCCCACAAACACACACCCTAGCTCCCCGACACTCATACGCTTTACGGTGGCCAGGCTGGCATGAACCCAGGCCCTCCGCAGCCACAGAGAAGCCTTCCTGGCTGCAGAGGCCCCAGGAGCCCCACAGCCAGGAGGGCTCCAGAGACTCACAAGCTCTTGACCTGGGCGATGGCCTCCTGCCGCGAGAGCTGCACCCTGCGCAGGTCCTCCCGGCGGACACTGTGGTACCTGCTGCGCACCAGCTCCGGCTCCGAGGGCCGGGCCCGGCACGTCTCCTGCAGGTAGCCCAGCAGGGCCGGCACCAGAACCAACAGGGCGAGCACCGAGTACCAGGCGGCTGGAAGAGGCGGGACAGCGTCAGCCCGGGGGTCTGGGGAGGGGCCCGGCCCTGTCGCCCCCACACGCACCTTGGCCGAGGGTGAGCAGGAGGAAGTTGAGGCCGAGGCAGACGAGGAGGGAGCACATGGGCCGCTGCCACCTGCGGAGAGGAGAGAGGGTGAGGGCCGTGATGCCCCGGGACGGTCTCGGTCCCGGCCCAGCCCGCACGTACCGGAGGAGGGAGCGGACGCCCTCGGCGGCGTCCCGCAGCGGCTCCAGGTAGAGCTCCAGCCGCCGGTAGCTCCGCACCAGCTCGAGCAGATCGAAAGCGGCGGCGGCCTTGGGTGGCGACGGCTCCGGCGGGGCCTCACCAGCCCCCGCCGCCCCTTCAGGGCCGCCTGCCACCCCGTCCCGCTCCACCGCCTGCATGACGGGCCGGGCCGGGCCGGGGGAGCGGGACCGGAACAGGCCGGGCTGGGCCCGCCGCCGCCGCTGAGCTCGGCCCTAGGCTGCACTCCGCTTCCGGGAAGCGGCCAGGTGCGCCGTGACCTCACCCGCGGCGCTGGCACGCAGCCAATCAGAAGAGCCGGGCTAGAAAGCGCAGGCAGAAGCCCCGCCCCTGCGCGGGCAAAGGGGCGGAAGAGGCCTCGGCCCCGGAAGCGACGGCGGTTCGGCCCCGGCCCGCGGGGGCCCATCGGTCGGCGGGGCCGGGTGGGGCTGGGGCTCGGGGCCGTGGGTGTGCTCTGAGTCTTGCGACCGGTCGAGGCGTGGGGCTCGGTGCCGACCTGGGGCCGGGACTCGGGGCCGGTGGGTCCGGTCTAGATATGGGGCACGGCTCCGACCTGGGGCTGATCTCGGCCCTGGCCCGGTCGCGATCAGGGTCTGGTCTGGTCTAGGACTCAGTCCCAGTCTGGGTCCAGTCCCAGTCCAGGGCTGGGCACTGATCCCGGTCTGACCCTGACCTGGGGCTCAGTCGCAGTCTGGGTCTGACCCTGATCCGGGACTAATCCTGATCCAGGGCTCAGGCCAAGTCTGGGTCTCGGCACGGCCTGCTCCCAGCCGTGTCGGGGCCCTGTGGGTTTGTCCCCATGGGCTCCATTGCTGGGGCACCTCTCCACGGGGAGAGGCCAGAGACCAGCCTGGCACTGGGGGTCCCTGGAAAGGAGTGGGGGGCTCCCCCCAGGCCTGTGAGCATGGCTGGCTCATCTGCTGCCCCTCCATGCCCCCAGAGCAGCCTGCAGCCCTGCTCCCACTGCCTTGGGCACCACAGGCTGTCCTGCCAGGTGCTTGCAGTAGGGCAGGGCTGCTGGCTCCCAGGGATGCTCTGGGGACCCCGGGCTGCATCCAATGCCAAAAGGGGGGATTCCATCCTATAATACTCCATGCAACCTTGTTAGCCCTATACCAGCTCTCGGATTATGAGGGCAGCACAGGGCTCAACGCTGCTGCCAGCTGCCCACAGCCTCCGGTGAGCAGGGTACGTGTCCCGCAGGAAGAGGGCTGGGGGTCCCAGAGATACCCCAGCTGATCCCCGTCCCAAGAGTGTGGTCCAAGGCTGATCCCCATCCCAAGAGTGTGGCCCAGGACCAGAGCCAGCCCTGGGAGATGCTGGCTGCCCCCAGCCTGCCCCTGGCTCTCAAGAGGCCCAGCAGCATGGGCACGACTGCCCAGCAGTGCCCCAGCCCTGGAACAGAGAGCCCTTTCAGCCCAGAGTGACGAAGCCCATAGGAATGCAGCTCCATCCTGTCCCCAGCGCGTCCCTGCGGCCACACAGCCCCGGGGACTTGGCTTCCCTCTGCACCGCTGGGCGGCGGGAGGTGCCCGCACCCAGCACCAGATGAGCACTAGTGCCCTGCCTCTGGAGGGGGCAGTGGGGCTGGGGACAGCCCCTGACCCCAAGGGCAGAGGTTTAAGCCTCTCTACCAGGAGCAGTGGCTCAGCAACAGGGAGCCTGCCTGTGACCCCAGAGCACACCAGGACGTTGTGACCATGGCCAAAGGCTCCAGGCAGGGAGCCCCAGGGTGCAGGGCTACAGAGCCGGGTGTGATCTCAGCTCAGACCCCGTCCCCAGCAGGTCCCAGCCCTGGCACAAAGCCCCAGACACCCGGTGAGCGCCAACGTTGCTTTATTTGGAAGGTGAATCCATAGGCACCGGAGAGGTGGCTGGAGGGGGACAGAGCCGGCGCGACAGGCAGTGTTGCAGAAAGCCAGGGAAAGGCACTTGTGGCAGCAGAAGCCCCGCTGGGCATCTCGGGCAGCCTGGGACAGGGGCTGCACCAGAGCACGCGGGGGCAGGCGGTGTCAGAGACCAGCCCTGACACAGGGTAGGGACAGCACGTCCTGCCCAGGGAAGGGGTAGATGGCCCGGGGGCTGGCAGGGCGCCCGAGCACGAGGGGGGATCGGCTGGGACAGCACCTCATGACGGAAGCAGTGACCCAGTGCCCCCTCCAAGCCCCAGGGGGATCACGGCTGCTGCTCTCCACACCAAAAAAGGCACCAAGGAACCCCAGGCAACAGCCAGAGCCCGTGGTCAGCTGCTAGGAACACCCATCTCGCCAATCCGAGCCCACACAGAGCCTGGGGCAGACCCTCCCTCACACCGGGAGCGACAGAGAGGACCTGCCTCCGGGCAAGGCGAGGAGAGCTTGTGGCAGGGCAGCCCCGGTGGGGTGCTCCTCCAAAAATTCCCAGTCTCTGGCAGCCCGTTGCTCCAGTCGGCCCTACAGGTTCTCCTCAGGACTTGGCATCTGGTGGGCTGTGGAGGCTGATCCAGGGCTGGGCTGGCCCCGCTGCCGGTGTTCTCCCGTTCCCCAAGACAGCCTGTGTCCCCGCAACGCCTGGCCCCAGCTCCCCTGTGGGCACGGTGCCAGCGGCAGCCCAGCACTGCTGTGCTGCTGTGCTCACCCTTCCCTTCTGCCTCACCACGGTCTCCAGGCAGCGCAGGGCCCCGAGATGGAGCCAGAGAGTCCCGAGACGAGAGTTTTCCGGGACGATAAACCAAGCGCCGCAGAGCCAGGCAGGGCTGTGGGCCAGTCTCCAGTGCCGCTGGCGAGGCCGTGCCTGTCCCTGTCGGAGCAGCCGGGCCCTGGGACAGGCTCGGTGGCTCTGGATGGCTCAGAGCCACGAACCTCGCTGCAGGAGGGCAGGGGGAGAGAACAACCCAGTGCCCTGCTCCCTTCAACCCCAGGGGTACCTGGCCACATCCCAGGGCAGTACGAACCCCAAGGCTGGAGAAATTTACCCCCCGCCCAGGGTCATAGGACCAGGCTATGGCCCCGCTCACCCTTCCCCTTGCCCTGCAGCGACAGAGGCCTTGCTGCTCTGTGCGGGCTCAGCCCCCAAACAGGACAGCGTGTCCGGGGGGCCGGGGTGACGCCAGGTCAGGCTGTGCAGGACCTGGGTGTCTCCACACCCCCAGAGCGCAGGGCAGGGAGGGGCTGAGCCCCGTGGGGCTCCGGCAAGACGGCGGACGTTTTCAGGCCAGACAGGAGGAGGGGCCCGGGCTGGGGAAGCCGAGATCAGAGCCTCCGTTAGGGAACTGTGGAGGCACCGCGCAGTCGGGAACGGCAGGAGCAGGCTGCCAGCGGGTTGGGGGGATTTATGCCCACCCAACCCCACTACACACCACTGCCCCCTGCTCAGCTCCCCCAGGTCAGTCACCCTCCGCCCCAGGGACGGGTCAGCACCCACCTGAGCACGCAGCATCTGCAAGGCCAGGGGCAGGGGAATTGGTCAGGGGCCCTGGGGGGCTCCCAGAAATTGGGGTCCCTCTTAGGGGCTTTCCACTTGGGTCCTTCCACTTGCAATAGCCTACATCTGTCCGGGGGTGGGAGAGGGGCCTGTGCAGCGGCTGGATGTCCATGCTGTCTCGGCGGGATGCAGGGGAAGCCGTGCTCAGGGAAGGCCTCTGTCTGTCCATCCGTCTGCGCAGGAGTCTCCGGAGGAAGCGCGGTGCAGTCAGCCGGGAGGGGATGGGGTGGCAGGGTCACTTCGTCCCGAAGCGGGGCTGCTCTCTGTCCATGGGCGAGGAGAAGGGGAGCTGAGTGCCGCGGGGTCTCAGATGATGTCGCGCTGGTCCCGGCAGCGCCGTGACAAGCAGTAGAGCCCGGAGAACAGGTACAGGCAGGCAGCGATGCCCCCGCAGACGGAGGCGCTCAGGTAGGCGCCGTAGAGGCAGTGCTGGCTGTAGCCTGGCAGGTTGCAATAGCTTCTCCGCCCGGCCTTGTAGCCCATGATGCCGGTGGCAGCTGCGTAGAGCCCCACGCCCAGCGCCAGGTCGTGCACCAGGTTGGTGAGGAGCCAGCGGGAGCCCAGCCAGGGCACCAGCGCCCAGCGCCCCAGCAGGCTCAGCCCGAAGAGGACCAGGGTGAGGAGCCAGACCAGGACGGCAGCGAAGAGGGCGAAGTGGGCCGCCCCCTCGTACTTGTGGGCCGCCACCGTCACCCAGAAGGCAGCGCCCAGCACCAGCTGCCCCAGGCGCAGCAGGCCCAGCGGGCTCCGCAGGTAGGCGCGGTGGAGGCTGAGGGAGCCGCGGGCCGGTGGCCCCGGGGGCGGTGGCACTGCCGGGGGAGCCGTGCGGGCCATGGCGCGGCCCTGCCTGCTCCGGCGCGGCTCGGGCGGGACTCAGGGCCCCGGGAGCGACTTCCTCCCCCGACCGCTGCCAAACATCTGGCGCCTAACGGTCCTCCCCGCGCGGGGCCTCTCCTCTCCGCCCCGCCCCGCCCCGCCTCTGCGCCCCGCCGCGCCTCCCGCCGGACACCCGCGGGCGACCGCGGATGCCTGCCGCCACCGTCGGGCGGGGGCCGCCGCGCCCTTCCCGTCCCGCCGCCGCGGGGGTGGCCGCGCCGCGGGGCGCGGGAGGCGGCTGGAGGAGGTGGCGGGAGGCGGCTGGTGCCGGCGGCGGGATCGGGGGGGAGCGCGCCGGGGCCCCGCGCGGCGGCCGGCGGGGGGCGCTCGCCGGGGCTCCCCGCTACGTCACCCGGGATTCCCCCTCGGTGTGACGCGCACCGGGGCTCCGCCCGGGGGCGGGCCGCGCCCGCCGCACCTCCCCGCCTATGACGTCACTTGCGCCACGTGTCCCCCATCCGAAAGGCGGTGAGGCCGCGCCCCTCGGCGCCGATTGGCCCTGGCGGCGGGAGGCGGGTGCGGATTGGCGGCGTGGCGCGGGGCGGGGCGGGGCGGGGCGGGGCGGGTGAATGAACGGGGCGCGCGGCGCGGGGCAGCGGCGGGACCCCGGTGCGGCGGCGCGGAGCGGCCCCGGGAGTGCAGCGGCCACCCGGCAGACCCGCGCCGGCCGCCACCCCCCCCCCAGGTCTGTGCGAGGGGCCGGCGGGCGCGGGGCGGCGGCGGAGGGAAAGTGGGTCACGGCGGGGCCCAGCGCCCCGGGCACCGGCGGGGCGGGACAGGACCTGCGTGCGCCAGCCCGAGCCGGGCACCTCCCGCGTTCCCGGCCGGCCCCGCCCGCGCCGCTGGCCACCTGCCCGGCGCCCCGGCCCGCCCTCTCTCTGCGACCGCGGCGCGTCCTTCCCTCGCTGCCCGCCCTTCCTCACCGGGCGTCCGCGCCGGCTCCCGGGTGAGGCGGGCCGGGCCTGGCGGCGGGAGCGGAGCAGAGCCTGACGCCGTCTCTCCGGTGCACGCAGCGGCCGAGGCCATGGGCACGCCGGCCTCGGTGGCGAGCGACCCTCCGGGGCGGGCGGCGCCCGCAGCCCGGGGCCGCAAGCGGGCCTCGGCCAACATCTTCCAGGGCGTGGGGCTGCCGGAGCTGCGGAGCCTGTTCCAGAGCGGCGGGGCCGAGCGGCCCGAGGAGCGCGCCCGTCTCGTCTGGCGGTACGCGGGCCAGCGGCGCATGGCGCGGGCCCTGCGGCGGCTCCGGCGGCGGCCGGCCCAGCCCGGCGGCGGGATAGCGGCGCTGCGGCGCTTCGGCCGCCTGCGGTAGGTGCGGGCCGGGGCGGCGGGGGAACGGGGGAAGCGCGGCCGGGCCGCGCCGCTAACACACACCTCTTCCCCGCAGGATCGTGGAGAAGGAGCCAGAGGGCAGCCGCGGGGCCGAGGCGCCCTCGGGGTCCATGTAGCAGCACTGAGCAGCCAGGCCGTGGAGGAGTGGGGCTGCTGGACAGCAGGTGCCGGGACCACCGGGCTCTCCAAGGACACTAAGTGTACTGGACAGGGTGCAGTAGTTAATAAAAGGTGGACAGCGGTGGCTGCGTGAGGCTCTGGCTGTGTCCTGCCAACCCCCGGCCTTCCCCCAGGGCGGCAGGACCTTGGTCCAGGCCATTGTACTGGACCTGGTGTTCAGGGAACAGCCCTGACCTGCTCTAGGGTGCTGCGGAGAGACGGAGGCAGCCAGCTGAACGGCAGCTCTGTTATTCAGACGGTTGCATGGTTTAAATACATTACATACATTTCTACAGTGCATTAGAACAATACATTTTGGGTCAGTCGGAGATGCAGCTGGGCCTGGCCGGGGAGCTGGGGTCACTGCTGCCCACCCTGTGCTTGCACAGCCAGTGCTGAGCCCCCTCCCCATGCAGGAGACAAGGGAGCTGCTCTCCCCTCCCAGGCTCGAGCAGCAGAGCCCCAATGAGCCTTCATTCCCCCCCACCCCCTAAAGATGGGCTAACAGGACAGGGAGACCCAGCACTTCCCCCAGCAGCAGAAGCCGCAGCTCAAGGCAGGCGGATGCAGGCAGCAGCCCTGGTACCGTTTTAAACAACACAAGCTCAGCAGCTTCTGGGGAGAGAGGGGCTCGCTGCCTCACCCACCCACAGCAGGCCTGTGAGACTGTCAGCACCGGGGCAGCCAGGAGCCCATGCTGGCCCCCCGTACTCCCATCACACCTCCCACCCATGCAGCAGAAGAGCCCCTCCAGACCTTCCCCAGCAGCCCCCCGCCCCTCGAGGGGGCCCTAGGCACAGACAAGGCTGGCACCATGCTGGCTGCACAGCAGCCAGGGAGCTTGCTGGGAGCAGGGGCAAAAGCCAAGCAAGAGCAGCTGTGGAGACCTGGCAGGAGGCATAGACTGGGGCAGCAGAGGGGGAGAGGCTGCTCACACCCACCCTCGGCCCTCTCCAGCTGGAGGGGCTCCAACAGGGGGGCACTAAGCTACAGCCTCTCCCAGAGCCGCCTGCTATTCACAAGGACAAGCCAGCACCTCTTTCCCCTTAGTGTCTAACTGCACCCAAGCCAGCCCCATGAGTTGTCCCTCACACGTCCCCTCCTCGAGCCCCCAGCCAGAGAACAGCCGTTCATTGCGGTCCCCACTGCACCAGCAGGCAGCAGGAACTCCCCCTGAGGAAAGCAGCGTGCACGGGGTTGGGACAGAGGAGGGACAGTGGAGGAGTACAGCACACTCTCGGGGAAAGGGAGGGGGTATAACCCGCTACAGGCCTTCCCAGCCTGGCAGCTGGCACGGCGGGGAAGAAAAGGGCCAGTGGCTGGTGTAAAGGGCTGGACGGATCCTGGCCCGGGCAGCCTGCTCATCCCAGCCCCAAGCAGGGGTGCTCAGAACAGCATGCAGGCCAAGGAAGGGAGGCAGGGTCCCAGCTACGCCACGGCTCCCAGCGGATTCCCACACCTCCCCCTGGGCTCTGCCCCAGGCAGGGCACTGAGCTCTGACAGAGCTGGGGAGGGACCATGCCCGACCTGCCTGGCTCCTCCAGTTCAGCTGCAGGTTCCTCCAGCTGCACCTGCTCGCTCTACCCAGAAGGTCGAGTCTCAGCCACAGGAGCCAGCAGTGGCCCGGCTCCTCTCGCAGTGCTAGTCCGAGGCAGCAAAGCCCTGCCCGCGGCTCCCACAGCTACCACCATGAGAAGAAAGGCTTCCGGCTCTGGAAGCTCTGCGTGTAAGACTCGCTGGCAGTGCGCTGATGGGAACGTGCCGTTTCCACAATCACAGGCGGCATCTGAACGAGGTGCAGGGGGCTCTTCCCGTCTTTCAGCGCCTGAGTCAGGTTCAGGATCTGTATGGCACAGCAGAGCAATGCCTGAGCTGCCCCGCCAGAGCAACAGAGAGCATCCACCCCGGCACCCTTCCTGCCACACAGGCAGGACGAGGCTCTGCACCTCACCCATCTGCCTTCCCTACACACAGCTCACCTGGCCTCTCATGACAGCAATCTGCTTGTGAAACTGTCCCCTGTCAAAGCCAGGGTCTTTCTGCAAGAGAGAGAGCAGAGAACACAGTGGGATCCACCTGCTGCCCCACACTGCAAGAGATGTCTATTCCCCAAGCAAGCCTCTCTCCTTCTGTCGCACGGGTTTCCTGCTTCTCCCCACACTGAATCTTCAGCTCCTGGCAGAGGGATAACCCTGCTATGCCTCAGCCCAGAAACAATCAGAAGCTTGGCCACCTTTCCATCCCCTGCAGCTTTGACAACCCACCCCCACTTTTCTTCCTTCCAAGCCATCCTCACCTGTTCCCCCAGCTTACCTTGAAGAGCTCATACAGATCTTCCTCCAGGTCCTTGACAAAGTTGGGGTCCGAGATCTTGGGAAGAATCAGGTCCTTGATCTCCTGTGAAAAGGGGATTTTGGCCTGGGGTAGCCATGCCCAGTAGAATGGGTCTGTGGGAGGAAGCAGGAGACATTAGAGCTGGGGAAGGCAAAGGATGGTGCCACATGCCCCCAGATCACCTGCATCTGGGATACAGGGTCCAGCACCCGCTTCCTACAGCCTCTGCTGAGGCGGAGCTGCCCATGAACCCAGAAGGTTTGCAGAGGGACAGCCCTAGCCCTCTCCTCTCCAGCCTTGAGGACGATGCCCCAGTGTGGGGTTGTATGGCTCACCAGGGTGCCCTGGCACAGCCTGACGGACTCACATGCTCTCCAGGAGTCCGGGTGTTTCAAGGGAAAGGCCAAACCATTGTCTATAGCAGCCAGCTTGATGATGGGCTCCTTCACCACCACCCAGTCGCTGTCCTGGAAGGAAGCGGAGCATGTCACAAGGAGGCCCCCCCAGCAGGAACAGTTCCTCTCCCACTCCCTGCAGCCAGGATCTTTGCCCTGGCTACCACAGAGGCACAGCAGCCTCTCGCCCGCAGCATGGCCCCTTGCCCACAGGGAAACACTGTCTGCTTCGGGTGGGAGGGGGACAAAGCTGCTCCCCCCGCCCCCAAGGATGCACATGTCCAGCAATATCAGTTTCCCCCACAGAGCCCAGCTGCATCCTCACAAAGTCCCACTAGGCCACAAACCACCGCTGCAGAGGGCAACAAAAGGCCCAGGAGACAAGATCAGGCCTCCACACGCTGAGAAACCCAAGCCAGCTGGGTAATCCCCGGCCCGCCTGCCAGGCAGGCAGCTTGCAGGAGCAGAGCCCCCCGCGGAGCCCCTGCCCGGGAAGAGCCGCTCACCCGCACGCCCGCGCTGTCCAGGGGACAGTCGTACTTGATGAGCCAGTTGTCATTGCCCCGATCTGCAGGGAGGTAAAACCAGCTGTGTCAGCACCAGGGCCTGCCTGCACCACACCAGGCAGAAGATTACTCCTCCTCCGACCCGGAAGTGAGACAGACCAGTTTTAGGCCCAAAATCCACCCCAGAGCCCTCGAGCTTGCTGCAGGCCTGGGAAGCCACATCAACCCCCACACAACCAGCACTGGAGACTGGAGAGGTCCACATATCCCCAGCTCACAAGAGAAAGGTCAGCCTGCAAACCACGGAGTGCTACCCCGACTCCTTCCAGCTTGGCAGGAACTCAGAAGCCCAGCATGAGATGGGATATAGGGGTACAGTCAGGTGCTGGTTCTCCGGATGTCCCTGGATCCCTGCAGCTGGCAAACTTTCACCCCAGCACCGTGGTGGATGCAGATCTCCAAGAATGTAGGTCAGCAGCCAGAGCATGGCCACGGTGGTGGGCAGCCACAGCAGCTGCACTCTACCCAGAGGCAGCTGCCACCTGGCAGCAACCAAGTGGTGTTGAGAGGAGTTTTGGATGCTGGGAAGAGATGCCAAGCCCCTGTCCCCCTCCCCTTTCTCCAACTGGCAGGACATGAAGGAGCAGGCAGTGTCCCACGCCAGGCAGCCAGTCCTACCTGTGTTCCTGATGATGTAGTCCAGGACCACCAGCCGCTCGAACTGCAGCAGCAGCTGCCTGTTGGTGTTCTCCGGGAGCGGCTCAGCTTCAAACCGCCGCAGCCAGTAGTCAGCATCCTTGTAGCCTTCCACAAAGAGCTGGAAGGAGCCCACCTGAAGCAAGGAGAGGCTGCGTTACAGGAGGCCGTGGAGGACAGAGAAGCGGCGACGGGCAGGCGTGGAGGCTGGCAGCTGTACCTTGGGCGGCAGACCAATGCGGTTGAAGCGTTGACCGACTTTCGGCACCTTCTCCAGGGCCAGCCTCTTTCCTCGGGACTTCACCCTGTCGATGGCACTGTAGTTAAAGGTCTCGCTGGCCAGATACACCACCTGGGGGGCACAGGAGCGCAGACATCAGCAGGGGCACCTGGCAATTGTCACAGGACTGGCTGATAAAACCAAGACACAGCATTTCCCGTGGCTCTGCCCAGCACGAGGATCCCCACGGTTTGAGCAGGAGCAGTCCCAGTCCAGAGCTCTCAACACAACATCTCCGAGGTCAGCAGTGCCACAAGACAAGGCGCAAGCAGAGCTGTGCAGAAACACATGAAAGCCTCCCTGGAACAAGATTCCAGCAGCTGTCCTCTCACCTTCGTGCGGGGAACAATGTTGAGTTCCAGTTTCTGGTCCACCAGGCTGGCGCCTGCCTCTGACAGGTAGCCCTGGTTGAGGACAAGGCAGTCTCTCCCAAAGCAGCACGGGCAGCACAACTTCTGCAGCCACTTGGTCCACTTGGGGTTCAGCTGCCCGTACGGCTCCTCGTTCTTGGGCTTGAAGACGCCAATGATTTTCTGTGAGCGGGAAAGAGGAGGGCTGACTCAAGGTATTGGCAGAGTCGGGACGCTCACCTCTGAGCTAGCCTGTGGTGGGGACACTCAGGAACATGCCCAGAACAGTCCCTCACCGGGGCAATAACTAGCCCCTGCGATCAGGCAGACCCCGCACCTCCCGGGAAGGAGGCAGGCAGGGGCTGGGAGGGACCCTTCCCCAGCCAGCACCCTATCCCATGAGAGCAAGGAGCTGCCCAAAGACCTCCATACCCAGCTCACACACCTGGAAACCACTCTCCTTGTCCCAAAAGACAGCAGCGATGATGCTGTCCCCTGGTAAACATCCCAGCCCAATTCCAGTGACCTTTGCATGGCTGGCGAGAGCTACTGCTCGCAGTTCCTCGTTACCTCCATGCAGGAAAGGGAGGGGTATAGCGATCCCTGCCCTGGCTCCAAAACCCATTGAACGGGACTTATCCCAAACTGGGGCCAAAGCAGCCGAGTGGCTGGAGGACCTCCGAGGAGCCCAGGGCTCTGTGCTGTGGCACCCGGCTGGGGACAGCAGAGGGGCTAGCCCTCTGGGTACACTGTGGGCAAGAGGGCACAGGCAGCTCCAAACTGGCCACCAGCTGGTACCAGCAGCACCCCCAGCCCCTCAATCCAGCTCCGCAGACATTGACCCCACAGCGAGGACAGCAGCACAGGTACCCACCGCTGCAGAGGGCACGGCGGCCTCATGCTGGGCACTGCACCATCACCAAGCCAGCGTTGCCAAGCCACACAGCTGAGACAAGGGCCAGGAGCAAGGCCACCTGCCCCCACAGGCCAGGCACCCCTGGGGGGCTGTGCAGCAGCTCCAGGCTGGCAGCCCCTGCTCCGGGGTGACTCAGCAGCACACACGACCAGCCCTCCTCCCCGTGGCTGGCACCAGCCCCAGCCTGAGTGGGTGGCACTTCCCCAAGCTGACCTCCTGCCACAATGTGGAAGTGGGACATGCGTCCCAGCACTTCAGTGGGAAACCCCAGTGCAATCCTAGTTTGCCAGGGGCCAGACCCCAACCCAGGGCAGGCGGGAGCAAGGTTTTGTCCACCAGGAAGAGGCAGAGGAAGGGTTTGAGGGAACAGGAGCACTTCAGCCATCCCCAGATCACACAGAGGAGCCACTTCCTCTGAGCAGGCAGGAGGGCAATCCCCTCCTCAGCCCCACGTGAAGGCACACAACTGCCAACGTGTCCTTGAATTTGAGCCTACAAGAGGCTTGTTGGGAGCTCTGGCAGCATGGAGCCCTGTGCTCCATGGAGCCAGTCCAGTAGAGCAAGGCCCAGCTGGGCAGGGACAGTGTGAGAGCAGAGACCAGAGGCCTGGCACCACAGTGTCGCCTTCTAGACAGACCCGTGTCGGGAGCAGTGCTGGCAGTGAAAACAGATCTGCCTGGCGCCAGCAGCAGGGCAGAGGGAGCCGGGCCAGCCCAGAGGCGCAGCCAGCAGTTGGGGTAACCGCAGCCACCGGGGCTGGGAAAGCACATCCCGGCTGGGACAGCTCAGGCCCCAGCAGCTGGGAAGCAGACACAAGAGAAAAGTTTTTCACCCGATGCCCTCCCCCCTGCCCGCAACAGCAGCGTGCTGCACTCTCTCCCGTGCCAGCAGCAGGGAGGTTTTGGTGACCCTGGGCAGAAAGCCACAGAAACCAGACACACACCACATTCGCTGACAGCAGGGCAGTCCGGGGGACCTGCCAGGTGACATGGCCAGGAGTACACAGACTTTGGCTCCTCGCGCGCATCCTCCACCAGCCCTCACCAAACTCTGGTCTCCTACGGCCAGGCAGCCTCCGCCCTACCACCCCCAGGCAGCTCGTCCAGCCACCCACACCAGCGACACCACATCTCGTATTGGGCAACGGGAGGGAGCGGGAGGGCAGCAGGAGGAAGTGTGTATTGCCCCACAGCCCACCAGCTCAGCTGCGACCTGCCTGCCACAGCTCCCAGGAGCCAGGCTCCATTCAGGGCAGGAAAAGTAGGGCACACCAGAGACCGCAAGCCTAGTCCTGCTTCCCAGGAAGCATCCTGGCACACACGTGGCGAAGGAGTCACGGGAAGCAGCAACAGCTCGAGTAATTGGGCTGGACGCTGCAGGTCACAAGACAAGCCGCCCTGTGCTGTGTGCACATCCAGTCAGTGGCGTGGAGACGGCTGCCACACAGCTGACCAGATCTATAAGGGACCAGCTATACGCCAAGGACTTTGCCTCGATTGTATCAACCACGCAACCACAGAGGAGATATCTTGCTCCAGTCTCACAGGCGAAAAACCAGCTCAGCTCTCAGGGTCGCAGCCCTAGGGCTGGAGTCACCGCGGTCAGGAGATGCTGATGCACAGGCCTGGGGGAGAGGGTGACCCTTCCCCTCCGGGCAGAAGAGCCACAGAAGAGGCTGAAGCAGCACTTGGACACAGCTGCCCCCCACTCTTGCTGCTGGTTCCACTGCACTTCTCCCCGGGAAGCCCAGGGCGGCTCCAGCCGCTCCTACCAGCCCCCCAGGGCCGGTCACCTGGGCCAGCATCACCACTTCCCCCGGGAGCGCCCTCCTCCCGGCCAGCGCCGCTCAGCCCGCAGGCCTCGGGGAGCGGCCGGCCACCCCCGGGACGGACACGGGGCCGGGACGGGCTCACCCCCTGCGGGTCCTTGACGAAGTAGCTGCCGCTGGAGCCCTGCGAGATGCGCTCGGGGAAGATGCCGCGCTCGCTGGCCAGCTCGGCCCGCCGCACCACCTCGGCGAACTCGGGGTCCTCGGGGAAGTCATTACGCTCCCGCTGCGCCGCCGCCGCCGCCGCCTGGGCCTGCGCCGCCGCCTGGGCCTGCGCCTGGGCCTGCGCCGCCGCCGCCGCCGGGCCCCGCGCCCCGCGCTCCAGCAGCGGCTGCCGCTCGCGGTCGCGGCCGCCGGGAGAGCCGGGAGGGGAAGGCGGCGGGGGGGCGGCGGGCGGGGGGGCGCGCACGGCGCCCCCCGGCAGCCCGTAGTCGGGGGCCTGCGCCCGCTCCGGCGACACCAGCGGGCTCGTCTCGTCCATCGCGCCCGCCCGGCCCCGCCGCGCTGCCCGCGCCCGCCGCTTCCGCTCGCGTCACCGCGCCGCCACGCCCCATTGGCTGCTCTGCCCCCGCCCCGTCCCGCCCTGCCCGGGCGTTGCCGTGGGAAGGGCGCCCGCCGCGGGGGCGGCTGCGGCCGTGGTGCCGGATGAGGCGGGCCTGGAGGCCCCCACGCCTCGCACCGCTCGTCCGTGGGGGCCGTGGGGGTCCGCTGGCCCCACGCCCCCGCCGTGGGAGCTGGCGCCAGTGCCCCACACAAAGATGGCTGCTCGGGAGCGGTAGCGGGCCCCGCTGCCCTTCGCAAAGATGGCGGCAGGGCGGGGGCGCTGCCCCGCTGCCGGCACGCCCGGGAAGGCGGACGCCTTGCCCCACACAAAGATGGCGGCTGGCGAGGGCGTGCTGCGAATCTGGCCAATGAGCAGCCGCGTTGCTAGCGGTTGCTGTAGAGACAGCCAACGACGGGCGGGAATGGACGCTGGCGGCGCGGCACCGCCCGGTGGGGCGGGGGGCTGGCAGGGGAGGTGGGCGCGCCACCGCCCCTCGGCGGGACCCCCGTGGGGAGCGGTGCGGGCGGCGAGCGCGGAGCCAGGTGAGCGCGGGCCGCGGGTTCCTGCGCCGCCCGCACCGCCCCTGGGCAGGCATCGGGCCTGCGGGCATCGCCACGGGTGCCCCGGTGGGGCGTGCGTGCACCGCCCGTGGGTGCATGGACCCGGTGGGGTATGCATGCATCAGCCGTGGGTGCATGGACACAGTGGGCCGTGGATGCATCAGCCGTGGGTGCATGGACACAGCGGGGCTTGCATGCATCAGCCGTGGGTGCAGTCACCGCCTCTTGGGCACACTACCCAGGGGGGGCGTGCATGTGTCCCCCGTGGGTGCGTGGCACGGGCAGGATGTGCCTGCAGTGCCCAGGGGTGCGTGGCCCAGCTGGGTCATGCACGCCTCACCCCTGTGCGTGGCTCCAGCCCGTGGGTGTGTGGCCCGGGCAGGTGGTGTGCTCGGAGCCGAGGTGTGCACGGCATCGCCCCTGCTTGCTCTGGCACTCCGGCGTGGGTAGGTGCCAGTGGGGGGACATCCAGCTGCTGGGGAGACATCCAGTTGCTCACGGGGCAAACGCTGCCCGTTCCCTGAATTAAGTCGCAGGTCGAGGCACAGGCCGTGCTGGCGGCAGGAGCCCTTCCCTGCAGCAGGCACTGACAGGCCCGCGGCAGCACCCTCTCCTCCCCCTGGCACCGCCGGATGCGTCCCCAGAGGTGCTGGGCAGGCTGCAGGCTGGGGAGCTGGCGCTGAGCTCCTGGTCTCTGCCATCGGCAGAGAGCACTGTTCAGTCGCTGCTCGGCTTGGCTGGGGGCCATTTCTTCTCTGGATACAAAGCCCTTGCAAGTTCCCCGCGGTGCTCCCGGGTGCCACGTCTGCCCGGTTAGCGTGGCTCAGCACCCGTCTCTCCAGGGATGCGCAGCCTGATGCAAGCAGGGATACCCGCTTTGGAAGCGGGGAGCCCCTTCCCATCACAGGCACTGCCTGAGCTGCACCAGGAAGCACTGGAGAGGCAGTGCCCAGCCCACCTGTGGGGCCAGCTCCATGCCAGTGCCTTCCCCGGGTGCTGGGGAGAGCTGTGCTGTGCAGCAGCGGCTCTGGGAGTGTGCAGGGCTCTGGGGGCTGCTTGCTGTCAGCAGGCGGGTTTGCAAACCCTCAGTACCTGAGCAAGGCTCTGGAGCCCCAGGGTCTTCTCTCCACTGTCCCTCTTAGGAGGAGTGGCCACTCCATCCCTGGGGGGTGAGCCGGATCTGCCTGTCCTCCACACTTGAGCTGGAAACCCCGTAAGCTCTCTGCTCCCTCCCCTGAAGAGCTGGCACCGTGCACAACCCAGCAAGCGTCTCCTCTCCAAATGCCTGTTTCTTCCCCAGGCTACCCTAGCAGAGCTGGGGGTGGCCCCTGGCCTGAGCCTGCCGCGGTGCAGGACCCCCTCGGGTCCCTCCAGGAGCTGTGCCAGAGGCCACCAGCTCCTGCCGGGCTCCTCTTCCTGTTGCTCACTCACGTTTCACGGGGCTGTGACCCCCGTGGGCTCACATTGCCCCGAGCTCTGCAGCGGGGTGGGCAGCAACCTGAACTTGGCGGCTGGCTTTCAGAGGCAGGGCAGGGTGGCCGATCTGGAGTCACCTCCTCATCTGCGGCATGCCCCAGCAGAGCTGTCCCTGGGGCAGATGCGTGCCTCTCCATGAGCCGAGAGGGTGGGGGGCTCTGGGTGAGCCAGGCTGTTCCCCCCACCCAGCAGCCACCCTCCGCGCCTCTCCCTGCCAGCTCCTGCCCTGCACTGCCGGAGGCTGTCGCCATGACCCTCACCAAAGGCTCCTTCACCTACTCCAACGGGGAGGAGTACCGCGGCGAGTGGAAGGAAGGTGAGATGAGGCGGGAGGGGATGGTGCTGCCTGCGCCGGGGGCTGAGCAGCCCCCGTGTCCCTGCCCAGCACCACGCTGGTGCAGGTCCTGCCTGCATCCATCCAGCACTGCCTGTTTCTGCCCTCGCCTAGGTCGCAGGCATGGCGTTGGGCAGCTGACATTTGCCGACGGCACCGCTTACGTGGGGCACTTCGAGAACGGGCTCTTCCATGGCTGTGGCGTGCTCACCTTCCCCGACGGCTCCAGGTGAGCATGGCACCCCCATGTACACCCCCCGGGCATCCCTGCTTGCTGCGGGGAGCTGCTGCCTCAGGAGCTCCTCCTGCACAGGTATGAGGGGGAGTTTGTGCAGGGCAAGTTCAACGGCGTCGGCGTCTTCACCCGCTGCGACAACATGACCTTTGAGGGCGAGTTCAAAGGCGGGCGTGTGTACGGCTTCGGTGAGTGCCCAGTGGCATGGTGCGGGCAGCCGCAGCCCCGCATGGCCCCAGCTCAGCATGGCCCCATCCGGCATCTCCCGCTCCGTCCCTCCAGCCCCAGCCCCGGCCCCGGTGCGTGCTGCTCCCTGCCCCATCACTCCCGGCCCTTCCTTCCCCTCCCCAGGTCTCCTGACCTTCCCCGACGGCTCCCACGGGGTGCCCCGCAACGAGGGCTTCTTCGAGAACAACAAGCTGCTGCGGCGGGAGAAGTGTCCGGCCGTCATCCAGAGGGCCCAGGGCGCCTCCAAGTCTGCCCATAACCTGACGGCGTGACGGTGTCCTGCGCCCCCCTCCCACCGTGGTGGGGTCCCCCCCACCGGGCACTGGCTGGCCCCGCTGTCCGCAGAGCAGGGATGCAGCACTGCTGGGTGGCCCTCCTGCCCTCCACTCGCCGGCCGCCCAGCCTTGGCAGGGCCGGGGGTCTGCACCAAGCCCCTGTGCTGAATCCCTGCCAGTGGGGGGGGACGGGGCCCCCCGCTCTCCACCCAAGTGCCCCATGGCGGCCGTGGTGCCTTCTCTCTCTGGCTGTAGCCCTGGCACCCACCAGAGCAGCCAGGGCCCAGCCCTTCTGCCCCCTCGGGAAGGCTGCAGACCACCGGGCTGCCAGCCTGCCGCGGAGCAGGGGTGTACGGGCTGGGGCTGGGCCCCGACCCCACTGCCAGGGTGCCTTGGCCGTGGGCTGCTGGCTGGACCACGCGCCCGCAGAGGGGGAACTCCTGGCCTGCTTCACTACCCTGGTCCCAAGGCAGGGTGGGCACCCCAGGCACCCTGTGGCCTGCGCCCTCAGCTCTGGGTGACCGGCCATCCCCCCGCGTGCCCTGGACAGGGTGACATGGTGCCCCTGAAGGACCCAGCCTGCTCTCGGGGCCAGCCGGTGGGCTGTGCCCCCCTCATCCCTGTGCCAATCCAGCCCAACCACTGCCTTGGGGACATCTGCAGCAGCATCCCCACCAAGGGGGACCGGGGGACCCCCAGCCTGGCCCATGTCTGCTGCATGCTGGGGGAGGGCAGGAGCAGTGGCAGGGTCAGCCGGAGCCTGGGATGAGGGGCACGGGCAGGGCTGCGTGGGGTGCCAGGGCTGGAGCAGGGGGCCTGGGCAGGACGGGTGAGGATAGGGGCATGGCGAAGGGGCAGGCAGGGTGGTCAGGGGGCACCCAGCTCCCCGTCTTGGCCCCCGCATGCATCCTTCATCTCTCCCCTGTGTGCTCACCTTCACCCCCGGTGCGGTCTGGCTGGCCACGGAGCGGGGGTCCCGGCAGCCCTCGCAGCCCGGTGGTGGGCTGCGGGGGCCGTGCCCTCCCTGCCGGTCTCTGCCCACACTGGTCCCGTGCCTTGCCGTGACCCTGCCTTGTGCTGCTGCCTGCACGGGCCTCAGCTCAGTAAACCACGTTGCCAAACGTTCGGGCCGTGTCCTTTTTGCCGGGATCAGGGACCGGGCAGAGGGCTGTTTGCACGGGCAGGACTGCAGACACAGAGGGCGGCCAGCGGGTTTATTCCCGGCTCATGGCGCGGGGATCCATCCCTTCCCAGGTGGGGACGGCAGGACCCTGGGGCCTGGCGGGGATGCAAGGGTGGCCAGGGGATGCTGGGTGTCCCCCCTGCCCACTCTGCCCAGGGCAGCCGTGTCCAGCAGGAAGGAGCGAGATGGGTTGCTTTCTCCTGGCCATGTCCCAGTGTCCCCACCACTCCTGTCCACAGCTCCTGGGGTCCCTGGCTCCCGTGCCTTCCCGGTGCAGGAAGGGGCAGAGGCGGGACCCCTCACAACCAGCCGTTGGCGCTGAAGGTGCCCCTCAGCTCCTCAACTTGGGGGGAGGTCAGCGGGGCTAGGGGTGCACGGCAGGGACCCCCATAGTAGCCAAACCACTCCATGGCCTTCTTCAGCCCTGGGATCCCAAACCGGCGGGTGACCTGTGGGAGGGAGGGCACGGGGGCTTGCCAGCTCCCATGGGACAGGGCGGCGTGCTCCGTGGGTCCTGTTCCTGCCGACCCTGCACCTTGCTCGCCATCGCTCCTGCCCTCCCCCACGAGGGGCTGCAAGGCTGGGCAGGGTGCAGGGTGGCTGCAGCCCCCCCATGAAGCACCCACCGTAGGGTGGGGCTGCAGAGCACAGCCATGCAGGGGAGCATCCCTGTGGCATGGCGGCTCTTTGCGGCAGGGTCGGGCCACCCTGCAGTGGGGTGGGGGGCCCGTGGAGGAGCAGCTCTTGCCCCCGTCACTGCCTATAAATAGCCGGCAAGGCTCCCACGGGGGGTCAGGCAGATGCCCGCTGCCAGTGAACACGCTGTTCCTGGCATGGCAAGGCTGGCATTTCCCACCCCACCGCCTCCAGCCCAGCTTGGCTCGCCAGCTGGGTGCTGTGCTCCCTGGACCACCTCTCCATTCTCTGCAGCCTCAGGGACCCACATCCTTTGCCACCCTCTGGTTCTGCCATGGCCCAGCACCCCCACCCTTCAGCATCCCAAGGGGTGATGCCCTCTCACCGCCACATTGGGCTCGATGAGCCGGTGCTGCAGGTCGCGCGCCTCCTGCCAGCAGCCCTCACGGCACAGGCGGTCCAGCTGGCACAGCGGGGCCCCCAGGACGTTGGCGAGGGCACAGACCCCCCCAGAGGCACCTGGGGACACCAGGACATGTTGGCAGCCAGCTTGGCATTCCGTGCCTAGCCAGCACCTCCGAGGCATCACTGACCCTCACCTGCCTCCCCCTGTCCGGCTGACAGTCCCTGCCAGTGCCCCCAGGGCAGCACCCCATGCCCCCAGCCAAGCAGGGGCAGCAGCACCTACCCAGGGCGTAGCTTGCCAGCAGGAAGCCAGCTGATCCTGCCAGCACCTGGAAATCCTCCTGCCGTGTCTTGTGGACCATCAGCCCCATGCGGGTGATCTGAGAAGAGATATGCCGTGCCCTGGGGCAGGCATCCCCCTGTCCCCCTGCCGCAGGGCTCCTGCCGGCACCCCCAGGGTCCGGGGAAGGGCTGCAAGTCCCAGCTCCCCATTCCCAGCTTGGGGCCAGGCAGCCAGCCCCAGGAAAGTCCTGCCCCACTCACGTCCCCACCGCTGTCCTTGATCCCGAGGATGTTGGGGTGCTGAGCCAGGGTGAGGACAGCCTCCAGGGGCAGGTCCAGGACAGTGTTGGCGGGGACGCTGTAGAGCACCACGGGGATGGGGGACGCATCGGCGACCTGCAGGCAGCCAGGCAGAGCTCAGCAGCTGGAGTGGGTTGGAGACAGGCAGGACACACTCCCCATCCCGCTGCCCCAGCTGGGGCTGCCGGTGGGCACCAGGCACGGCTCACCTCCGTGTAGTGCCGGATCAGGGCAGCGCTGGTCATGTCCCCCCGGTAGTAGCAGGGTGTCACGACCAGCGCCACGTCAGCCCCCGCCTCTGCCATGCTGACCGTCAGCTCAATGGTGGCCTGGGTCGCTGGGGAGGAGGCAGAGGGGTGAGGGATGCCCCAGCGAGGGACACATGGCCCCTGCGCTACCCACGCAGGCACTCACATTCGCAGCCTGAGCCAGCCAGCAGCAGGCGGTCCCTGGGCAGAGCCCGGCGCACACAGCTCACCACCTCCACCCGCTCGCGGGGTGCCAAGTAGGGGTACTCCCCGTTGGAGCCCAGCACCACCAGCCCTGAAATACAAGCGTGGGGACGGCAGGGCTTGGGCACAGGAGCACGGTGCCCACAGGGCGGCCATCCCTGCCCTCTCCGCACCCCACTCTCAGGTGGGCACCAGGCACCCGGAGCAGCCTGATGCCTGAATCCAGCAGCCCCCTTGGGCCAGGAGGCTCCCGCCGGTGCCCCGCAAAGCCCTGGGCTGCCCCACAAAGGGCACATGTGGATATGTGCCCCCCAGATGGCAGTGCCCACCTGCACCACACTGAGCACAGGCGGTGCCATCTTCTACCCAGGCACCCTTGTGTGTGCCATGCATGCACCTGTGGGCTGAACACACCGCCTGCCCGCCTCCCTCCCCAGAAACTGCCCCACACAGCACCACTAGCAAGGCATGCATTGGTGCCCGCAGCCAGGCTGTGCTGCCCTGTCCCTGGCTGGGGCACACAGACCCCTTCCTTGGGACCCTGCCAGAGCCATGGACATGAGCAGGCAAGCTCCAGCCTGGTGCTGCTGGGCTCTGCCGCGGCATCCAGGGGCCCCAGGGTGCCGGGAGTGCCAGGTGCCCCCATCACCCTCCCTCCCTTCCTCGCTGCTGGGCACCCAGGCAGGGCTCTGCAGCCTGCAGTGTGCCCTCTCCTGTCTCCATCCCCTCAGCCCTGGACTCACAACCTGGTCAGAAGAGGGGAGACCCCGGGGCATATCCCTGCGACCCCCAGCCTCTTCCTGCAGCCCCTCTCCTCCCATCCATCCATGCTGGGCAATCAACAGATGCACATCCTGTGGCACTGAATCTGCGTGAGTGTGCATGGATGTGCAAGCACACCTATGGGGCAGAGGGTAGGTGCAAGCTTGCAGCTACTTGTGGAGATTATGTGCAAGCCCGCACACGTGTGGAGCGTGCATGCAAGCACGCACTGGGGTGTGGCGGGGGTGTGCAAGGACACGCGTGTGCCTGGGCACGTGCTGTGCAAAAGGCCCCAGGTGGGTCACCCGAGGGGCTCCAGCCCTGGAGCAAAGTCCGGCTGGAGGCTGAGCACCCTTGGGAAGCTGGCAGGCTGCCTGTATGCTGCCACACAGCCCCTGCAGTAGGCAGGGGTCTGGCAGGAGCCTGCATGGAGAGGGGCAGCAGGCAGCGCTTACCTCGGAAGGGGATGCTGGCGTAGCGGTGCAGGTTCCCCTCCAGCCGGGCATAGTCCACCTCCTGCGTGGGCGAGAAGGGGGTGGCGAGGGGTGGGAAGATGCCCCCGAGGTCGAGTGTGTGCCTCGGTCCCGAGGGGGTGCTAAGCCCCCGGCATTGTCTGGAGGCTGCCCGGTGCAGAGCTGCCAGGGCAGGCCGGAGGGGCGAAGCAAGGCGGGTGCTGAGCGCCATGGTGGATGGGTGCTGCTGCCAGCCGTGCGCCCGCCCGGCAGAGGTGCTGTTAATGTTTGACGGGGCACGTGAGAGACCCACAGCCCAGCTGGGCGGACAACAAAGGGGGTGGTACCAGGTGAGCTCAGGGTGCTCTCCGCCACTCAGGAGCTGGCCGCAGGAGCTCAGCACCCCTTCGGGTGAGCCCCAGCTGTGCTTTCCCTTCTGCTTGCTAGCCCTGGCAGCCATCCCTCTGCCACCTATGGGGCCGGGCTGCAGGGCCAGGGAGGGACCAGGACTTGAGCAGGGTTCACCTGCTCTGGGTGTTGGTGTAGGGTCTCCTTTAAACAGGCGAGCGGGAGCATTGGTGGGTAGGAAGCAACGAGCACTGTGCTTGGCAGAAGTGACCCATCCTGCAAAGGGGCCGCCGTATCCCCTCAGGGATGGCTCCAGCGGGGAAGGCAAGAGAACAAGCAGCCATCCAGCCCCGGGGAGTGGCTGCCCGGTAGGGGTGTGACTTCTGCTCCCCGGCACAACCCCAGCCTCCAGCACAGCGCAGCCCCGGGTTGAGCCACCCTCTCCCGAGTTTTCCTCCCTGAGCTTGCGCAGGTGGAACTTTGAAGCACTGCAAGCAGCTGTGGCATCCCCCAGTGAGGAGTCCCACCCTTGAACCACTGGTGTCCTCGCCCGGCGGTGTCACCAACACCCAAGTCCCTGTGCTAGGAGGCAGGGCACATCCGTGCTGCCGGAAAACCCAGCTCCCCAGATAACCCAGCTCCCCGGGTCCCATCGCCCCTGGCGCAGACTGCCCAGCCCTGCAGCCCCCTGGAGCCGAACGCTGCTCTTTGCTGGCTGGAGCCTAACGCTCCTTTTTGCTGGCTTTTATTGACACGGACAAGTCTCAGCTGGATCCTGCTCCTCAGAGCCAAACCATGTCCCAGGTCCCTGCCCAGCGCCGTCATGCGGGGACCTCCATCTCCCCCTGCGGCTGCTCCTTGGTCTCCAGCGCCTGGCGCGTGTCCACCTGCCACTGCTGCACCAGGTCCGTCGGGGTCTTGCCAGCCTGTGAGAGCGGGCAGAGGCTGGGGCTGGGGTGGTGTGACATTGTGGGGCAGCAAACGGCCCTGGCGCTGGCCCCCCAGCTCACCTGGTTCTTTGCCATCATGTCAGCCCCGTGCAGGATCAGCATTTTGATGATTTTGTAGCGGCTGAGCCGTGTGGCGTCGTGCAGCGCCGTGTCGCCTTCCTGTGAGAGGCGCAGCCTGGCTGGGGATCGTGGCCCAGCTCCGGGGAGAGGGACCCCCCCCGTCCCCCTCCACTCCCCGCACACCCACCTCCCCACAGGGACAAGGGGCACAGTGCTCACCGCAGCCCCGGCTGCAGGTGCCGGCACCTCGGGGCAGGGACGTGCCCTGCTGTGGGTGCTGGGAGCCCCTGGAGGGGTCAGCAGAGGGATGAGGGATCAGTGTTGCCCCCCCAGTGCTGGCTGCATGGCCATGGCACTCACCCTGTCAGGGGAGTTGATGTCCACCCCGCAGTGGATGAGGTGCTCCACGATGTCGGGGTGCCCAGTCCGTGTGGCCACATGGAGGGGGGTGCTGAGCAGCTTGGGTGGGAGAGGAGATGGACACCAGAGAGGATCAGCACCCACTCCTGCTAACCCAGCACTGTGCCCCCGGCTCTGCCCCACACACCTTGTCCTTCAGGTTGAGGTCTGCCCCACGGTCCTGCAGCAGCTTGACGGCGTCCAGGTGCCCACCCCGGCAGGCCCAGTGCACGGCAGTGCTGTCCAGCTGGGCGCACAAAGCCACATCATGGCGGGGGACACCCCCAGCCCGTGTCTCTCCCCGTGCCCAGGCTGGGCCGGCAGAGCTCTGCCCGTGGCCACCTTGGCGGTGGGGACAGCACTGCCCCACTGCGAGGACCCCAACCCCACTGTTGCTCTGGCTGCACCGTGCCCGGAGGCTCAGTCCCTCACCCGGTCCCTGAAGTCGACGGTGGCCCCGCTGTCCAGCAGCTTCTGCAGGATGTCCGTGTGTCCCTCCAGCGAGGAGCGGTGCAGGGCCGTGCGGTGGAACTGTGGGGATGAGGTGCCACGTTGGTGGCTGGATTCATGCCCCCAGCCCAGCTGTACCCCCAGCCCCATCCCGGGGGTCCCAGCCCCTGCCAGCGGGCACGGTGGGACATGGCGCCAGGGCGCAGGCGGGGGGCGGCCAGCAGCCATGGGGGACGCTACCTCATCACATGTATCGGGGGGGCCACCGTCTGCCAGAAACTTCTCGATGACGTGCAACTTGCCCTGGACGGCGGCTCGCAGGAAGGTCTCTGGCTCCACGGGACCCTCCTGGCAGCAGGACAGGCTCAGGGCTGGGGCATTGCAGGGGTGCAGGAGAGGGGACAACACGGGGAGCCCCCCTGCCCTGCTTCCCTGGGGACATCCCTGGCTGGCAGGGTGACCTGGGGGCTGGCCCGTGGGGGCTCCAGCCCCTGTCCCAGCAGTCCCTCTCCCGCACCCCAGGACCCCGCTGACATACAATCTCCAGGGGCTCAGGTGGTGGTGTGGGCTCGGGGGTGGCCGCCCGCTCCTCCCGGCGTTGCCGGCGCTGTTTGCGGAGCTCGATGAGGCGCTGGATGCTCCCCACGTCAATGATCTCCCGCCGCAGGTCCACCGAGCTCTTCCGCACCCGCTCCTGGCCCTTGGGGCAACACACAGCAGCCCGTTTGCCTTCTCTGTGCCCAGCCATCCCCCAGCCCGCCTGCGCCCCGACCCCCCTCACCTTGATGGCCTCAAGACCCCGGTTCCTGGGACCACAGCGTTTCTCCTCCTCCAGCTCAGGCGTGCTCATCCGCTCCACAGCCAGCGGCTCCCGTACGCCATCCCCTTTGAGTTGCTGCATGGGCATGGGGGGGCTGCATGGTCCTGGCTGGGCATGGAGCAGCCCCACCACCTCTGTCCCCAGCCCACTGGTGGAGGTGGCTCTGGGCACAGCTCACAGCTCACTGCTGAGGTCTACAGGATGCCCAGCAGCCCTTGGGCTTCTGCTTGCCCACCTGCCCTACTTGGCAAGCTGGGCACCTGCCTGCTACTTGGCTCTGCCCCATGGGCAACAGCTCCCGGGTTGGGAACCTGATGCCCCTGAGAGCCCTTGGCCACCTTGCTGCATCCCCCGGGATGGCAGGGTCGGTGCCAACCTCCTCACATCCGAGTCCCTAAAGATGGACACAGCGCAAGGCAGGTCCCTGCTGCAGCCCAGGCAGGTCCCCCTGCCCTATGGACCCACCTTCTCTGCCTCCTCCTCCTCCGCCAGCTTCTGATCAATGAGCTCCTTGGCCCGTTGCACGTCCAGCTCCATGTCTGCCCACGGTGCACAGCCCCGTTCAGGATGCAGCCTCTCCTCCTCGCCACCACGGGCAGGGAATGGCCGGCCCTGGCTCCCGGCGCTGCTGGCGGCTCCTCTGGCTGCGGGGCTTTATGCCGCTGGCCCCTCTGTCCCGCGGCCCAAGGGCACCAACAGCTGTGGCTGCTCCACATGACTGGGGCAGCTTTGCCATGAGCTCACCCTCCTGCTTTCTGGTGGCCCTGGCTCACCTCCCCAGCCTCGCATCCTCTTAAAGAGACCCATTGCCCCCCCATGGGCTGCCCGGGGCCCCCATGCTGGGTGCCGGGAGCTGGGGTGCGCACAGCCCGTGGCAGCTGGTCCAGAGAGGCTTGGCAGAGCAGGGACACGGTCTGGCGTTGCCCCGCGGGTCCTGTGCCACCCACCCTGGGTGGCTGGGATGCTCCCTATGGCTCCCGTCACCCTATCCCCATGCAACCAGATGCTGCGGCACCCACCAGCATCTCCCAGGGCTCCCTGGCACCCAGGGGGGGTGCCGCCCACCATGAAAGGAGGCGATTGGCCCCCCCAAACCTCTCAGCCAGCAGCAGGCAGCATGTGATGCCAGGAGCCACAGCCCCTCCGTGCCGCTTTGGAGGATGACCTCAGGTGCGGAGCGTCCCGAGCAGCCCTGCCAGGATCCCGGGGGCTGCCCACCCTCCCCCGCTGCGCACGGGCAGCCTGGCAGTGGGGCCGGCCTTACGTGGGGCCGGCGGGCAGAGCCGGCAGCTATTCCTGGCAGCAGGGACATTGTTCAGCCCCCCTGGGCTTTGGTCTCCCCTTTGTAAGATGAGGCTGGCGCTGCCCTGTGCCGGGACAGTTAATGCGCTGGGCACTGGCCCCTGGCACAGGACCCAGGGGAAGGACAGATGGGGACACGTCACTGTCACCCTCCCGGACAGTTCCCAGGGACACCCTTGGGTGCCCTGTCCCATGGGTGCCACAGCCTCTGGCTGCAGAAAGGCACCATTTTCACCAGGACAGGTGATGGTGGCTGCGGAGGTGGTCCTGGGACCATTCCCCTCCGTGGACTGTCCCGCCTGGTCCTGGGGCAGGCACAGGCTGAAAGCCCGGAGGAGAACACTGGGAAAAGGAGGCGGTGGCCCCATGCCAGCGAGCAGCCGGGATGGCAATGGGACAATGGCAGCAGCACTGGGGAAGGGTCCAGGCAGGCAAAGAGCCGGGGCTGGTGGGACAGGGTCAGAATGGCATTGGGGAGCAGAGCTGGGGCACCTGGCCACCCTGTGCCCACCCCAACATGGGAGTAGATGTAGGACAGGCATAGGGACCTCCCATGGCTGTGGGTGACAGCCCCCCCAGCCTGCCCCAGGGGACAGAGGAAGGATGAAAAGGCTTTATTGATAAATACAGACTATGTACAGAGGGGAGACATCTCCACTCAGCCCAGCACCCTGGGGCCTCCTGGCCAGGGGGAGCTGGAGCCCAGCAGGTCACGGCCTCTCCCTGCCGGCACAGCCCGGCAGTAGAGCCCTGGCCGTGCCGACCCCCCCAGAGACATTTGGTCTCCAACCTCCTGCAGCAAACGCAGCGTGTGCCCATGTCCCCAGCCGAGAGGGGCTACTGTGGCAGCACAGAACCCATGCAGCCCTTCCTGGGGAGTCACCCGGGTGGGGGGCAGCCTGCGGGGGGAGCAGGGGCTGCCCCCGCTCCAGCAGGGCTGGGACACGGCCCGATGCATCCCCAGAGGTGCCATTGCCCCCCAGCCCTCTGCCTTCTCCCCACAGCCAGTGGCAGGGGCTCAGTTCCTGGGCGGCAGGGGCTGGTTGATGATCACTTGCACGACAAAATCCTTCTGGATCTTGGTCTCCTGCAGCCGCGTGCGGTCGGTGAGCAGCTTGCCCGAGAAGAACCAGCGCTGCCAGGCCAGGTCGATGCCTTCCTGCGCCTGCAGCTGCTTCTTCAGCTGCCCGATGGTGTCGCCCATACTGGCACTGAGCCGCAGGTCCTTGCCGGTGGAGAGCCGCACCTTGAGGGCAAACTCCCGCCGGGGGTTGGGCAGGGGCTCTGCCGGCTCCGCTGCCTCCTCCTCGCTCCGCTCCAGGATCAGGTTGACGGGAGGTGCCAGGCAGTAGACGGGCAGCTGGTACCGGTTGCCCAGCTCATCGTAGCACTCCGTCAGGGACCCTGGGGATGGCAGGGTGAGATGCTGTGGGTGAGCATCCCCATGGACCCCCCAAATGGGGATGGGGCCGCCCCAGGCAGCGAGGCAGAGCCCACCTTGCCTCCCTTGGCTGGGCTGAGCTGCGTAGACGACAGCTGGGAACCCCTCTCCTCTCCAGCCTGGGACCCCGATGTGCTTGGACGTGGGATACTCAGCACCCACCCCACCCGCACCCCCGGTGCCGTCCCTCACCGTGGGGCAGGGTAATGCTGGCTCCATCGAGGATGGCCTGGGCCAGGCTGTGGTCATTGGCCTCCACAGCGTAGGCAGCTGCCTTCAGGGCATCCCAGATCTCCTTGCGGCCCTCGAAAGCGGGTGCCGTGTCCCAAAACTCATCCCGCTTGCTGCGCAGCTGCCCGTCTGTCATGGGGTAGTCGCTCTTCCACTTGGGACGCTCCTTCTTCAGGGGCTCATTGCGGCCTGGGGAGGGGGGGGGATGCTCAGCCAAGAGATGGGGCTCCCCCTTGGGCCCCAAGCCACCCACCTCCCTGTCCCCATGGGCTCCCGGGCTCCCCTGGCACCATGCACAGTAGTGTCCGAGGGACCGCCCTGCCCAGCACAGGACAGTCCCTAACACAGCCAGGGGGAACTTGACTAAAGCTCGCCCTGCCCAAGGCCCCACTGGCCCTGCAGCAGCTGCCCCCCCAAGCGACATTGTTTGCCCCCAGGAGGGACACACTCTTGTCCCCATGCTAGGGGGACCAGCCCCTGGCCCGCAGGGTGGCTGCAGGGCCTTAGGGCTCTTTGAGGCAGAGCAGTATTTATAGCTTGGGGAATTAGCCAGGAAATAAGCCGGTGAGTCGGAGCAGGAAGGGGATTACGGGGGCT
The DNA here is from genome assembly GCF_964195595.1 of Calonectris borealis. Lineage (NCBI taxonomy): Eukaryota > Metazoa > Chordata > Aves > Procellariiformes > Procellariidae > Calonectris > Calonectris borealis. The sequence goes on from NC_134318.1 coordinate 28,292,329, forward strand.
GAGCTGCAGCCCTGGCAGGGCGAGGCAGGACTTCTCCATCCTCTCTGCCCACCCCAGGGTGGCAGGGACCAGCTCTGGACAAGACAGTAGGCACACAGTGTCCAGGGCATCAGGAGGGCAGAGGGCATCACCAGGGTGGGGGGCTGCCAGCCTGCAGCAGTCCCAGCAATAGGCTGAACCGAACAGGCTCTCCATGAAACAGCCCCCAGCCACGTCCCCAGGGACCCCCAGCAGCCGACACTGCCCAGGGCACAGCGGCAGGGGTCTGGGCCACCCCCCATGCCAGTCCCACACCACCCTGCCCTCCCCATACCAGTCTGTGGCCCCGTGGGAACAGCCCTGTCCCATCGGCCCCACAGCTGGGCCGGAAGCATGGGGCAGGAAGGAGCTGTTGTCACTCCCAGCTGAGCAGGCGACAATAAGTGACAACAGCTCCTTCCTGCCTCCCCTCTCCCTGGGGCGGCCAGCCGGCACCCTTCCTGCAGGGACGGGACATGGGGGATGTGGAGCCCCAGCCAAGCAGGAAGGATGCCTGTGCCCGCACAGCAACCTGCCAGGCAAGGCGATGCCACAACCCCAGCTGCTGGGGACAGCCACCACCGCCAGCTGTGGGCTGAGCCACATGCCCCAGGCAGCCTTTCCTGGGCAAGCGTGTGGTGACACAAGGCGCTATATGACCTTTTTTTGAACCAGTCCTGTCCCACCCCATCCAAGACCACTGGAACCAGCACAGCATCTGCTTTCCCAGCAAGCAGCCAGCCCAGAGCTGGACACATCATGTGGCACCCACCCCGGGAGTCCCCATGGGGCACAGCTACCCTGGGGCTGAACGCTGAGCATCCCTGATGGGCAGCATCCTGCCTGCACCCGCATCCCCAGAGGAGCAAGGGCAGCCGGCTGCAGCCAGCGCTGCCGATTCAGCAGTCACGGTGCCGGGCAGGAGGGATTTGCAGCACCACAGGACAGAGCAAGGTCAGAGGCGGCCCCTGCCCCGGGAGGGCGGAGGAGCAGTGGTCACGGCCAGCCTGAAGGACATGGCCGGGACCGCATCTCCACGCTGCTGTGGCCTCTGGGCCAAGGCACACATCCTCACAGCTGGGACCATCACGCACGGCAGGACTCCCGCTGGCACTGTCCCCCCAGCTTCACTGAAGGCAAAGGGAAGAGGCTGGCCCAGGCGAGGCAGCAGGATCAGAGCTGCAGGGCCTGGTTGCGGCCACCCCACACGGGCAGGCGTGCCCGGCAGCCTTGCCCAGCTAGGCAGGGGCTAAGCCTTGTCTATTTATTGCTGCCACCCAGCCGGGCTCCTCAGACTCTAATCACCTCCTGCCACTCTATTTCTGGCCCCTTGTGCAACCCTCCGCCCCTGCCCGCCGTGGCAGCACTGCCGGACAGGTCCGGCCGCTCGCTGCGCCCGGACTCGAGCCAACAGGATCTGGCCGGCAGCCTGCCTGCCTCCTGCCCTGTGCCTGCAGCGCCCTGCCTGCAGCTCAGCCCCGCCTCGTGATGCCCCGGTGTGGGGACCCCCAGGCAGGAGGCTGTGCCCCGGAGGCCCCCCTGTGCCAGGGCTCGCCCCCTGCCCGGCTGGAGCCCTGGGGAGAGCCGGGCAGCCCCAGCCGGCAGGTCCTGGAGGCCGGCTCAGCCCCAGAAGAGATGCCAGACAGATGGCACACAACACCGCTTCCAGCAGCGCTGGCTGGTCCCCTCCTGGGCCAGGCAGAGTTGGGATGCTGCGTGCCACCGGCATCCCCTGCTCCTCTAGCTGCGGCAAGCTGGCCACCCCATGGACAACACTTGTCACTTGCTGTGGGTGTCCTGGCAGGACCCCTCTGCAGGGATCACAGCGAGCCCCCACCAGGGTAGAAGGGCTGCTCAGCAGGGCCCCTGCGGCAGCAGAGGTGGGCAGGCAGAGCACCCCTCCTGACCTGCGGCAGTGTCCCCATACTGCGGGTGACGGCAGCTGCATCCTTGCTTCATCCTCCACCATCTGCTGAGCAGCTCCCATGGGCTGGTGGCACCATGGAAGTGAGGGCAGGAGTCAGCCTGGGCTCCCCAGCACTGGGGACAGCCCCGTTGCCCTGGGAAGGGACGTGCTGCAAGAAAGCGGCAGCAGCTGCCAGGGGCACAAGGGCACCAGGAGGGGACCGAGACCCATCCCAGGAGGGCCTAGCAGGGAGTGAGTAGTGGTGATGGAGACACAGGCTCTGCAGCCAGCTGTTGCCTGGCACAGGAGGGGAGTACACGGACCCAGACATTGGGATCCGATGCCCCCAGCCACAGCAGCCCCGAGTTACGAGGCAATGGCCCCACACCCCCACTGAGCTGAGTGAACGGTCAGCCGGGGACCCAGCAAGAAGGCACCTGCACCCCCGGGGGCCAGAGCGTGCCAGGGCGGGGGGCTGTGCCTGCAGGGGGAGCAGGGCTGCTGGCTCCATGAGGGGGCCATCACCCTACCCCGAGCCAGCAGCGCATCCCCCGGGCAGGCTGGCACACCTGGACCCCTGCACGGTGGGGACGGGTCCCCACGGGCAGCGGACACAGCTGGACCCGGCACCCCACACGTGTTGGCGGAGCACCATCCCACGGGAAAATATCCCTCCCTCCCGCCTGCATCCCAGCGGCAGGCGAGGGCCGGGGCGCCCCGTCCCCGGGCACAGCTTCCTGCTCCTCCTCTCCCGCCGCCTACCACCGCTTTGCCATAAACACGGTAATTACCGGCTGCGATTGCACCGGCCGGGGAGGCGGGCGAGGGGAAGGCAGGCGTGATTCACCCCGCCGGCCCACGTCCCCTCCGCCGGCAGGTAGCCGTGCCCATCCCCGTGGCCTCCGGGACCCTCTGGGGCAGAATCCCGGGGAGGTGCCTCATGGCACCCAGGTATTCGGCTGCCGGTAACTGCGGGGAGCCGCGGGGCTGCACCCGCCCGCCCCCCCGCGCCGCCACCGCTCTCCGGACCCGCGCAGCCGCTCCCTGGCCGCTGAGTCCCCGGCACCCGCCGAAACCCCGGGGGAGAGGGGACGGGGCAGTCCCCGTCGGCAGCAGCCCGGTGTACGGGCAGCACCGGTGCCGGGCAGGGACTCGGCAGTCTGCAGGACGCGGCGTGCCGGAGGACACTGCCGAGCTCAAACTGGGGGCACCCGCCACCCTGCAGGCCCCCAGCACACCCTCTCCCCGGGAGGAACCGGGGACCGGCGGGCCCGGGCAGGACGCGCCGTGCACCCCAGCCCTGACCCTGCAAACCTCCCCCGGGTGCCGGGAGCCGCGGCGCCTGCCCGCTCCCGGGGCCGCGCACCGAACCGGAACCCCCGGTGCCCGGCGACCCCCGGGGGCACAGAACGGCTCCCGGGAGTGTGCACGGGACAGCCCCCCCCCGCGCCCACGGACTACGCCCCTCCGGTGCCCACGCTCCCCCGCGCGCCCGCCACCCCCAGGGGTACACGGGACCCGCCCCGGTCCCCGCGATCCCGGGGGTGCCCAGGCGGGACGGCCGCGGCGGGCCCGGCCCCGCTCACCTGCTCGCTTGCGAGGGTTCCCGGCGGCGGGCCGCTCCCGGCGCTGCCGCCCCACGCAGCCGCCCATGGCGGGGCTCAACGGCGGCGGCGCTCGGCATGGGGCCGGGCCGGCTCCGCGCTGCGCCCGACCGCGGGGCCCGGCGCCGTGCAGCCGCGCCGCCCGGCTCTGAGCGCCGGGGCCGCCCCGCCGCCGGAGACACCCCGCGCCGCGCCCCGCCCCCCCAGGTGCGCATGTGACCGCCCGCACCGGCACCGCCACCGGCACCGCCCACGCGCGCGCGCCCGCTCCCCCAGCGCTTTTGTCCCCTCCGCCCCGCCGTACCGCGCCGTTCCCCCCCCGCCAGGGGCGGGGGGCGGTGAGGAGGGGGCGCTCCCGCCGCGCGCGTGCGCGCGCTGTCACCGCCCGCGGCGCGAGGGCCCGGCGCATGCGCACGGCGGGAGGGCCGGCGGCCGCTGCCCTGGGCGCGGGGTGTCATGGCGGCGGCCGGGGCCGGGGCCGGGGAGGGGGCTGCGGCGCTCGCCACCTCCGTCCAGGACTTCGTGGCCGGGCAGCAGGACGGCCGCGCCGCGGAGGTGGCGGCAGGTAGCGGGCGGGCGCGGCTGCGGGGCGGGGCCGAGCGTGGGCGCGGCGGCGGGGCCGGGCCTGGGGCGGGCGTGGGCATGGCTGGGGGGCGGTGGGGCGGGACGTGGGGGTGCGGGGTGGGCTTTGAGGGTGAGCGTGGGGCTGCGGAGCGGGACGTGGGGACGTGGGGCAGGGTATGGGGCTGGACACAGGCACGGCTGGGGCGTAGGCCTTAGGGTGCAGAATGGGGCAGGGCATGAGGTAGGCTGTGGGGCAGGGCATGAGGTACGCTGTGGGGCAGGGCACAGGCCCTGCTGTGGGGCAGGGCACGGCAGGGTGTGGGACAGAGCCTGGCCACGGCTTGTGGGGCTGGGGCATGAGGCTGCGGTGCGGAGCATGGCTATGGGGCAGGGCATGGGGGAATGGGTAGGGCCTGCAGCTATGAGTTGGGCATTGAAAGGGGGAATGAGGACTAGGGGCTGTGGGGTAGGTGTGGGGTAGCAGCTAGGGTGAGGGGCTCTAGGGGAGAGGCAGTGGCGGGTGTGGGTAGATGCAGGGCTGTTGGGAGCTGGGGTGAAGGCAGAGTCGCAGGGTCTGTGGAGTGGGTCAGGATTTTGCAGGGCTGGTCAAGGGCATGGAGTGGGATTGAAGGTGTTGGGCCAGGGGCTGGCCTGGAGCAGGGAATGGAGCTTTGGGGTGGGGGATGTGGCATGGGATGTGCGAGCTGACAGGAGCACGAGGCTGCAGGCCCTGGCACTGGAGGCTTGGGGTGCAGTGGGAGCTGCTATGGGTGGTACTGGGTATGACTGGCTGGGAGGTGGCCATGGCTGGGTGGCAGAGAAGGTGACAGTGGGAAGGGAGCTCCTGGCCTTGTCAAGATGCTGTGGGAGATGACCGATGCTCTGGCTTCGCTGGCCCCTGCTTCTGGGGCCCAGGCTCTGACTGCCCTCTGTGTGGTTTCTCCTCCTTTCCTGTCAGGGCTTGAGGCATTTGGTTTCCTTGGATAATTTGTCTTTCTGCTTGGAGCAGCGATTTAGTGACTTCGTTACTTTAGGGAATTTGCAGCTTCAGGAACGTGGCTTTTTAAGGATAAGGCAGCACATTTGTGTTTCTAGGCAGTGGCTTCAGCATGTTTTGGAAAGGAGTTGAGAGAGCAAAGAAGGGGTATGGAGGGGTAGCTTATAGACCTTTCCCACGACTGATGGATTGTGAACTGATCCGTGGTATCTTAGTGATGAGATGAGCTGGCAAAACGGGAAGATAACCTGGTGGTCCGTGTAATGCAGAGTGACGAAAATGCCAAGGAAATTTGGAGGAATTCACTAAACTGTGTGACATTCAAGATGTTGCAAAAGAGTTGCACAAGGCTCCGATGTGTTTGGGATAGAGGGGGGAAAGATAACCTTACAACTACTGTTGTCATCTATGGTCATGTTACAGAAGTGCCCGCAGAAAGCTTTATCTCTTCGAAAATGCACAAAGCGAAGAGCCGCCCCCACACCCCCTCCCCGATCTCATCTGCCATATGGCACTTGTGACAAACCTACCTTGACAAGCGAGGGAGCCGGCAAGTGTTCTTTGGCCCCTCTGACCTGGTATAGAATCACACATCAGAAAGTATTAAATTGCATCACGTATCCTTGAGCGAAAGGAGAGGTTTTTTCTGACGTTGTGGCCATTGTGCAATTGTTGGAAGAAACGCATTGGGCTTCTCCCATGTGTTGCTGAGTACTAAATTGAGTGTAACTTGGCAAGTGGAAGAAAGACCTCGGTGCTGCCACAGGCAGCTCGGGCTGCACGGGTCAGTGGGTGGCAGAAGGAGGCTGAACTCGTTTTTATTAAAAGATGGGGAGAGAAGGGTACTGCTGTTACAGAAATCCATCACACACTCCCCGTGAATGCTGTGCTTACGTTTTGAGGGTGTGGGGGAGGCAAGAATGGAAAGTGTGCAGGAGTGATTAATGTCTAGAAGGACACTGCGTGAAAGGAGGGAAGAGGTGTCAGGAAAGGGAGCAGATGGATTCCGAGTGATAATGCAGCAAAGGGTAAATGGCTTGCTTCTGTTTAGCCTCTCGGACTACAGGAACGCCAGAATAGGAAGGCAGCCCCTCCTGATAAAGGGAGTGCTGAGATTCAAGGTGCTTAATTAACCTTGGGAACTTGCTGCTGCCAGATGTGGAGGCCGAAGTTTCACAGGCTCGCCACTGTGCCTGCCGTGCTGATGAGGCAGGTCCAGTTATAGCTGTGCTTGCGCTTAAGCCGTGGCCTGCGCGGCTCTGCCTGCGAGCAGGAGGCAGCGCTTGCAGGTCGCGCTGTCGGGACTGGTGTGGTCACTCCACATGAGGTGAAGCTGGTCGCACCCCCGGGTCCCTGAGGACAGAGCGAGTTCTCTCGCCGTAGACAAGTGAAGGGGCTGCTAACCGCGGGGAGCATCAGTAGCCGATTGTGGTTTGATCTTTACACTTCAGCTCTTTCCTGTTGATTGGGAAACCAGCAGCTTTCTTAGGTGCTGCTTTCTGTCTCTGAAAAGGCAGAGAGGCAGAGTGCTTGGCTGTGGAGACAGTGTTTGTCTCGGACCTTCTCCACAGTGGTTCAGAGGCACAAGGGTTTTTTGTGAGCTTGCAGAGTGGGATATTGGGATGCTGGGTGTGAAGGGACCGTACGAGCTCTCCCGGCGGCCCGCTCTGCTTTGTGCCTGTGCACAGCACCCGCTTGCTGTTGCACTGTTGTTCTTCTGCAAGAAATTTTGCCAGCACCATACCGCTGTCACTCAAGGCACCCCCTGTTCAGTCTGGACCTGTCGACTCTGCTGGGCTCTTCTTCTTCCTCACAGCTCCCCTTATCTGTTCTATCCCTCAGTCCAGGCTCCCTCTCCTTGCTGTGCCAGGCGGGATTGGAAGCTCTATCTCTGGAGCCAGGGCTGCCTGCTGTCAGAAAACACTGTCATCCCTTCTCCCATCCCCAGAGACCTCTCTCTGATGAACAGCATGACTCAATACTGGAACTAACTGCTTAGGAAGAGCCAGTAAATGCTTGCAACAGCAGGAGACGCTAGCTGAGACAAGGCCTGGGAAAGCCCAGAATGAAACCTTTAGGCTTCTGATGGGGTGGGTGCCCTGTCAGTTGTGTAGGCAAGACTTCAGGGGGGCAGAGGGCAGAGGGATGAACAGGGCAGAGGGATGAACAGGGCCCTCTGGAGTGCCCAGAAGTGCTCCTGGGCAAAGACAATGAGACTCGGTGACTGGAAGGTGCTTTTTTTGTGGAGGAAAGCTGCTTTGTCCAGGTGGAGAGTGAGGGGTGCTGCTTGTTTCCCAGCAATGTCCCTTGTTACCCGAGCTACAGGTTACAGGGCTGAAGGTAAGGCAGTCCCTTGCCTCCCACCCCATGTCTGACCACAGGGCACACACAGCGCTTTCCTACTGGGAAGGTGTCATGTTGGCAGTGGGTGGCGGGAGTGGAGAACCTGCCCTTCTGCCAAGGCTCTTGTAGGATGCAGCAGGTCCTTACCAAAGCCTCCCAAGGAATGACTCTTCCCCCAGTTGAGTTGCAAGAATATTGAGGCAGGAGGTGAGTGAGGCAACCTGGCGGGGTGTCTGAGTCAGAGCTGGAAATAGACTCCAGGAGTCCCAATGCTTCATCTTCCTCTGACCACAAAGCTGCCTTTCTCCCTGCCCTCCATCTTGGAGGAAGTTTGTGCAGGTCTTGTTCAGCATAGCGTGGAGGTGGCAGAGCCAAGGTGGGAAGCTGGGTGATTGCTAGTGTCTGAGCTGTTTTCTTGGCCAGTTTTCCCTTGGGAAGCACCTGGGGAGCTGCCCTCTGTCTCCTCCTGGCTTGCTCACATTAGAGAAGGGTTTTTTGGCATCTCAGCGAAGTGGAGGACAGCAAGGCTGCTTCTCTCGGGAGCCACGCGTTGGTCACGGATGCAGCCAGGCTGCGGGGAGAGGGTAGAGGCAAAGTGCAGGCAAGATCACCCGTTGCTGCCTGCTCTCTGCTCTGATCCAGTCGAGGCAGCTCTCGGTCCCAGATGTGTTTGCAGGCAGGGCTGGAGGCAGCTCCACCAACTGAGTGCACGTGGCTCCTTCAGTGCTTAGCGAGGTGCCGGCACCCAGCTAGCCTTTCCCGCCAGGGCCCTTCCCAGCATCTGTCTCCAGCGCCATGCCTGACTGACGGTCCGGGGGTCTCTTTGGTTCACTCTCTTTACCTCCTTTCTCCAGGGGTGAAAGATGGAAGCTGGACTGTGCTGCAGCTTGTGGAAGCCCTGGGGTAAGAAAAGCTTTATACATCGCCTAAGGGCCTTGCAGGGGAAATTCCTGCAAGGAGGGACAGTGAGAAGGAGAAGCGTGCAGGCTCGTCCAGGACGAGCTGGCTTCAGCACTGGTAGACACACCACAGCACACAGGCCTTGCAAGTATGTTGTCCGCTCACAGCACGGCGCCTGAGCGGTGCTTTGCCCTCCCAGGACTTGGGAGCTGTTTGGGAAAGAGCAAGGCCAGAGCTGCTCTTGATGCTCTCCCAGGACTGAGGAGAGGTGTTGTGCCAGGCAGCGAGCCGCAGGGCACTTCTCAGTTGGGACTGTCCCCAGCAGGAGCTGCCCGAGTACACAGCTGCACATCACCATGTCATGAGTTGGCTGGCACTCAGCTTTTGCTTCTGTCTCCGAGCTCTTGTGGCCTGGGACTCAGGGAGGCTTGTTTCTCCAAAGCTGGAGGCTGGGTTTGCCTCATTGTAAGAGGCTTTGCCATTTTTTGGCCCTTGTGATCTTGGGAGCCTGAGTTTCAGGTGCAGAGCATGGTGCAAGAGCAATTTCTTTGGTCTGACTTGAGAACTTGGATTTATTGCTGCATGGCTCTGGGGCCAGATGCATGCATGCAGCATAGTCAGGGGAAGAGGAGTCTGCTTCCATCCTGCCGGCAAGTCAGGCAGGACTGAGCCACCGCCCCCTGCCCAGGGAGCGGCACCTCTTTGTTTTTATAATGTGTCTGCTCAGGATGTGCTTCCTGCTTGGGTGTCCCTGCTCACAACAGGCCTCTTGGGCTTTCTCCCGACTTGGGCTAGGTCTTGCCTGGAGAACACAGATCCTCGGACGCGAGGGCGAGGCATCCAGCTGCTGTCACAAGTCCTGCTCCAGTGTTACTCCCTGCTCCAGGAGAAGGAAGGTAGGGGCTGCTCTGGGCCATTGAGTGGCTGCTGGCAGGTTCGGGGCAAAGCCTGTATCACTCAAGTGTCTGTCCTGCAGTTGGCAAAGGGATTGATTTAGCACCGTGACAACTTCGTACGTGTCTCTCAAGAGTCAAAGTCCAAGGAGGGCATAGGGCCTCACGCTGCAGCCTTTTTGCCAACCTCACCACACAATTCGGGTCACTCCCTGAACACGCCAAAGCCCTGGTGCTGCAGCTGGTGCCCCTGGCAGTGTGTGGGCGTTGCACACCCAGGTGTGCTCAGCGCCACGTGGGACGCCTTAGGGACACATCTGCATGTCAAAATCCTTGGGTGGTGATTCCGTGCAGGAAAACCATCCTTCACAAAGCGAGTCACGCCGCAGCCCTGCGCCTGCCCAGGTTAACTCTGGGGGAACCCTGGGGCCTGGGGAGGAGGGGAGATTGGCATAAGGATGAGAGTAGAGTGGAGGACCGGAGCGGAGAGAGGAAGATGCCCCATTTGAGGAGGCAAGGAGAAGGTTTGGCAGTGTTAAATGCCCCATAGCAACTGGCTGGCAGCAGGGGAAGCCAGTAAGTGCTGCCAAACTTTGACTTGGACTGGGGGCCTTGCTGATGGGTAGCTGAACCTGTGCCAGCAGGCTGGCAAGGCAGGGGGGCCCAGCTAGTAAGTGAGGTGGAGGAAGGGAAGGATGGAAGTAAAAGGTGCTTAGTCCTTGGTGCTTGGCTCTCTAAGTTTCAGCCTGGTGCCAGGCAGGGCCAAGAGCAGCCGTGCAGAGAGAGTGCAGACTAGCTACTGGTGTAGCTGGAGTCAGGTGTGATGACTGTGATGGGGACTAGGGTGCTTCGGGGGGACAGCTGGGGATGGGGAGGTTCAGTGGGGAGGCCTGGCAGAGTCAGGGCAGCTGGGTGAGGGGAGCGAGCTGGGTTAGAGCCAAGTCACCAGGAGCTCTGGAGGAGGGTGGGCAGAGCCACTTTCCCGGGAGGGCACAGGCAGCTGCTGTGACACCCCCAGCTGGCCCCATCTCCCTTCCTGTCCCTCCTTACCCAGTTCATTTCTCAAGCGCTGCGTCAGGCTGCCTCCTGGGGGGGTGAGTTTCTGCAGCAGCTGTGGGCGCAGGATGCTGCTAGCCGGCTCTTCCAGTCTGCTTCCTGCTGCCTCTCCCCAGGGCCGGGGTGTGCAGGCGCCCGTGGCCGTGACTCAGGGGCCGGGAACGTGTTGTGGAGCCAGCGCAGGGAAACCGGAGCTCCTGCTCCAGCCCTGCGCCCCACCCCACGACATCCTCCAGCCTCGGCTGAGCAGGCGTCTGCCGCTTCACTGCTCGTGTCTGCACCCACATGTCTGGACAGGCCAGGGCAAACGCCTCTCAGGTAGCTCCAGCCCCTCTGCAGCAGCCAGAGGTGGGTGCTGCCCCGCTGCAGTCAGACGTGGGTTGCTCACGGGGGGGAGGGCGAAGGCGTTGGAGCCAGGTGGGTGCACCCAACAGTGGCAGTTAATCCCATTCACCAGGGCAAGATATGCTTGCTGGTCATCCGGCAGCTGCTTTTGGCAGAGCTGGGTCCGGCGCCCAGCAGCTGCATTTCTCGGGACTAACGCACGTTGCTGTCTGTTTCTGACAGTGCTGCATCTGGTCCTGTTCTATGAGAATCGGCTGCAAGATCATCACCTCGTGATCCCCTCGGTGCTCCAGGGACTCCGAGCGCTGGTGAGCTTGCGCCCCCAGCCCGCAGCGTCGGGATGTGCTCGAGTGGTGCCAGGGAGATGCAACACCTGGGTACAAGTTGGAGCAGCACATCAAGCGGGGCCCGGCTGGGCTGTCAGCTCCTGCCCGGTGGCATTGCTCTGTCTCCTCAGTGCTCCTGCTGTGCCCCTTGCAGAGGGGCAGGAGGGAGGAGACTGCCTTGATTTCCTGCCCCATGCTGGTATCGGGGCAAGGATTCCCTGGCCACCCTGGGGAGCAGCGTAGGTGATGGGTATCCTGTCCTGTGGGGGTGGTGAGCTCTCCCCTGGGTAAAGAGGATGCTGCAGGTGGCTGCTGTACAGAAGCAGGAGCTCTGTTTTATCTCTGCCATCACAGTTTTCTCTTCTTGCTTTTCTCTTTTCCTGTCCCCAGAGCATGTGTGAGGTGCTGTCCCCAGGGTTAGCGGTTTCTGTGCTCAAAGCTATCTTCCAGGAGGTACACGTGCAGGTGAGCAATGTGATTTTCCATCCTCCTGTTCCCGCTCTCCGGGTGTCTGGGGATGGCCTGCCTGCCCTGAGGACTGAGGGCAATCAGTAGCAGTGCAGTGTGGCACATCCTTCAGCAGCAGTACAGTGCTCCTGTGGAGCTTAGAAACAGCGTCTCACTGCAGAGCAAGAGGCAGACAACAGTTTGGCCCTTGTCCTCTCTTCTCTCAGCCCTGGGAGAGTTATTTCCTTTGCTCTGTTCTCCAGGCCATGTTTAAGTGCCCCCAGCCCCCAAATTCTCCTGCAATTTAAGATTGTTTATGCTGGCAGGGCCTTGGGCAGCGTGTGTGGCCCTGGTGTGACTGGGGTGGTGCATTCATGCAGTGATGGACACAGTCATGTTCAGGTGCCATTGCATAGGCATGTGCACGCTTTGCATGCGGTAAATGGGATCTGCGTGCCAGGAAGCAGCAGCTGAGCTGCTGGGCATCCTGCCCTCTTCTCAAGGGCATGCACTGCCCTTGGGTGGTGGGTAGCAGTGCTGCCACGTGCGGAGGCTTGTTTTTAATCGCTCTGCTCCTCCCTCCAGTCCCTGCTGCAGCTGGACCGCCACACAGTCTACAGCATCATCACCAACTTCATGGGCACCAGGGAGGAAGGTGAGGGGGCAGATGCCAGAACCACTCTGGGGTTGTCCAGGCTGGGAAAATGGCTCGCTTTCGCCTTCTCCAAGGGCTCTGTGGCTCTGCCTGGGGAGAGCTGGAAGGGCTGTGGGGCTGGGGAGGCCAGGCTGGTTTCATGCCATGTTGGTGAGGTCTGGTGTCCTGCACTTGCTCATGCTCCTTCTTTCTGCAGAGCTGAAGGGCCTGGGTGCCGACTTCACCTTCGGCTTTATCCAGGTGATGGACGGGGAGAAGGATCCCCGCAACCTGCTGGTGGCCTTCCAGATCGTGCATGATCTCATTACCAAGAACTATGCCCTGGGTGAGCCTGTGCCTGCCGTGCGGAGCTGATCAGAGAACATGTCGCTTTTCTTTGAGCTGTTGGAGGGATGGCTCTTGGGTCTGACCAGGGCTGAGGTTGTCCCTGACATGCTTTAGGAGCTGCAGAGCCAGCCTGCCATGGGTGCTAGGCATGGCTGCTGTGCCTCTTTTGCCCAGCATCTCTGCTCACTCCCTCTCTCCTCACCCTGCAGGTCCCTTTGTGGAGGAGCTGTTTGAAGTGACGTCCTGCTACTTCCCCATTGATTTTACTCCAGTGAGTGAGTCTGCCCTGTGCCACAGTCTATTCCTTCTGGTGTTTTCTCAGGGGGTCGTGTCCCCTCCAGGGAATGGGAGGAGAGGGTGGGCAAGAGTCTTGGCTGGGCAGTGTTGAGCTGCGAGCTGTGGTACCCAGGCTGACAGGCTGGTGCCAAGCTGGCTGCAGTGACTGACATCGCTGCTGCCTTGCTGGAGATGAGGTGATGCAGCCTCGGCTGATGGCTGGGTTGGCAGGTTTCCTGACTGGTGACCTGCTCTCTGTGCTTCCCTTCCAGCCCCCCAATGACCCTCATGGCATCCAGAGAGAAGACCTGATCCTCAGCCTCCGGGCTGTACTGGCCTCCACGCCCCAATTTGCTGAGGTAGGAAGCTCTTAGGGGGTTCTTCAGCACCCCCCTGTTCCCTGAGCACAGGCTGCATTTTATAGTGCTGCAGCTCCCGCTGTGGCTCTGTGGGATGGGAACAACTGGGACCAGGAGCCTGCACTAGGGCAGCCCTGTCTCCTGCTGGGGCTGGGCATCGGGAGGGTGCTGACACCCTGGGAAGGGGCTGCCTGTTGCAGGTATCCCTCCAGCTCTGCTCTCCTGACAGAGGCTGAGCTTGCAGCCCTGCAGGGCCACAGACAAGGTGGTGCAAAGGTGGGCTGAGTCTAAGTGCTTCTCTCTGCAGTTCCTGCTCCCTCTGCTCATTGAGAAGATGGACTCAGACCTGCAAAGTGCCAAGCTTGACTCCCTGCAGACTCTGGTAAGTGGGGATTCCCTACTCTCTTCAGCCCATACCTGGCCTGTGGCAGCGGCAGTCAACCACCTCTGAGCCCTTCTCCCTGCCAGCCAGAGACTGTCCCCTGCAGAGCCACAATTTCCAGGGTCCTAGTTTGGCCTGCATCACTCTTTCTTCTTTTTGTCTTCCTTGAGCGGTTCGTGCAGTTCAGCATGAGCCTGTCAGATTGGGCAGTGTCTCCGCTCTGTGTCCTCCTGGTACTGGCTTCTCTCTCATGCTTTCTCCTGGCTCCCTCTTGCAGACTGCCTGCTGTGCCATCTACGGGCAGAAGGAGCTGCAGGAATTCCTCCCCAGCCTCTGGTCATCCCTGCGCAGGGAGGTGAGTACCACAGGGCCCCTTACAAATGCTCCACCACGGTTGGGCTCCTGCTGAGCAGGAGTTCATAGCCAGACCAGGTGGGCCCCATATCCCCCAGCAGCCCCCACCTTGGACAGCCCCAGCTGGAAAGTGGGGGGACAGGCCAGCCCTATCAGCGTGTCCCTGGGGCTTGGATGTGCCACACTGCATGTGGGAAGCAAGGCGGGAGCCTGAGCCCTTCAGCCGGCGTTGGGAGTGTGAAGCCTGCGGCTGGGGTCAGCACAGAGCTTAGCTCATCCTGCAGCCTCTCCTGCAGGTGTTCCAGACAGCAAGCGAGAAGGTCGAGGCGGAGTGCCTGGCCGCGCTGCATGCCCTCTCTGCCTGCCTCTCCTGCTCCGTGCTCAGCTCTGACACCGAGGACCTGCTGGATTCCTTCCTCAGCAGCATCCTGCAAGGTAGCTAGCAGAGAGAACTACCCTGCCCCAAGCAGCCAGGCCTGCAAGCATCCTCCTAGCTAGAGATCTGCCCTCCTGTTCTCTTTGAAGCCTCTTTCTTCTCTTTCTAGCTCTCACAGCCACTGTTGGTTTCTCCAAGGCTGCAGGAAGGGAGGAGAAGGGGGCGCAGTAGGAAATGCCTATTGGATTGAGTTGCTTTCCTCTCTGCTGGGATTGGGGCGTCCAAGGCTGGGCTGTGCGCTTGGAGCTGGGGGAAGCAGCTCTGTTAGGGAGGCTGTGCGGCAGCTCAGAGCTGCGCCCCGGCAGCACATCCCAGCCCAGATACCAGCTGCATCCCCGCACGCAAGGCAGAGAAGCTCTGCCGGTGCAGCTGACGCCGCCCAGCCTATCTCAGATTGCAGGCACCACCTGTGCGAGCCCGACATGAAGCTGGTGTGGCCAAGTGCCAAACTCCTGCAGGCAGCAGCGGGTGCCTCCCTCCGCACCTACCACCGCGTTACCAGCAGCGTCCTGCCCCTGCTGCTGGAGCAGTACACCAAGCACCCGCAGGTGAGGGGCACCCCGGGCTCTGTGGTCACAGACAGCAGGGCTGAGTGCACCTGCTGGCTCTGCAGGGCGTGGTGGGAGCAGGGTGTCAAAGTGGATGTCCTTCCCTGACTGTGGGCAACTCTGCCCTCGCAGCACTGGGCTGAGGCGCAGCTGTGTCCCAGCAGTGACGGTGATCTGGGTTACGCTTTTGTGTCCCTGCAGAGTAGCCAGAGGAGGACAATCTTGGAAATGCTGCTGGGCTTCCTGGAGTTGCAGCAGAAGTGGGGACA
The DNA here is from genome assembly GCF_964195595.1 of Calonectris borealis. Taxonomy (NCBI): domain Eukaryota; kingdom Metazoa; phylum Chordata; class Aves; order Procellariiformes; family Procellariidae; genus Calonectris; species Calonectris borealis. The sequence goes on from NC_134318.1 coordinate 28,307,334, forward strand.
TGTGGAAGAAGGTGAGGCTGGCTGGTCCCTCTGGAGGCACCAGTGTCCCAGGGGGCTGCTGGCTCTGACCTCACCTTCCCATGTGCTGATAGAGAAGGAAAGCTCACTGACCTGGGCGGCTGCATGTGCAGCCCCCTGCCATGTCCCAGGGACCCTGCATGGTTAGGTGTCAACTGGCAGGGCCCCAGAAAGGGTCTGTCAGGTGCCGTGGTGGTGGCTGTGTGGTGACAGCCAGACACAGGCAGTGACTCCGTGCCTCTCTCTCCAGATGAGAGCACTCTGCTGTCACTCCGAGCCCCGGTTTGCTCTGTGGTGTTCTCAGCGCTGACGGATCCCAGCGTGCAGCTGCAGCTGGTTGGGATCAGGGCACTGACTGTCCTGGGCTCCCTGCAAGGTTGGTGCCTTGTTTTCCTTGGGGAGGCAGAGGGAAGTGTCACCCTGTTCTGGGAGACACAGTGCCACGTGGCTGCTGGGATGTCCTTGCCTGCTGCCTGTAGGTGCACAGGAGCAGTGGCAGCACTTCCTACCCAGACCATGAGCTCGAGGGATACGTGGTCTCTCTCCTGCCTGTTTGTGCTGGGCACCTTGTATCTCTGGCATTTGGCATGCTGCTGCCTTGCTGCTAGCCTGGGCAAGGGGGAAAGATGCTGGCCAGAACACCGGCATCCTTGCCTTTGGCCGAGGGCAGGATTCCTCTATGGCTCTTGTTGCAGGCTTCCTGTCTCCCTCTGACCTGGAGCTGGTTGTGGATCACCTCATCCGTCTCGCTCTTCATGAGGAGGATTCCCAGAGCAGGTGAGGAGCAGGCTGGCGCCACTGCAGTCACCCACGCTCTGGGGAGAGGAGCAAAGCCTGGCTTTGCTGCAGAGAGGGGCTGTAGTCTGTGGGAAGGCACAGGAACTGTCTGAACTAAAAGACCACGTGGGTGTAAGAGTAAAGGGATAAACCAGGCGATTTCTGGGCTGGAAATTAGAAAGTCTAGGCCTGTCAAAGTAGGGGGCTCTGCTCTGCCTGCCAGTAGGGTGAAAAAGGCAGATTGCTGAGAAATGGGTTTCTGGAGGCATCTTCTGGCCCAGATCTTTGCACCTGGTGTACAAGCAGCCCAGGGTTTGCAGTGCTCACATCACCCCTCCTACTCTCTTCCCCCTGGCAGCAAAGCAGCAATGGAGGCAGCCGGATCTCTGGCCCCCAACTACCCAAAGGTTTTCTCTGGACGCATGGTACCCAGGCTTGAAGAGGAGCTGCAGTCAGGTAGGGCTGACGGCCTTGGGAAGGGAGTCATGTCTGGTGTTGGGGTGAAGCCTGTCCCATCCCCGTTTGGCTCCTACCAGGCAGCAGGGCTGTGCCACATGGCGTAGGTCGGTGGCTCTCCTTCTTGGGGGATTCCCGGCACAGGCACTGTGGTGCTGGCACAGGGAGGGCCCTGCCTGGTGCTGGCAACCAGCCTGCGGCGGCCGGGATCACCCTTGCGGTGAGGAGCTGCCCAGCCATAGAGCAGGCAGAGTGCCTTGGGCCTGGCACGGGCTCATTCTGCTGTGCTGCTTCACCCCATCCACCCTGGCAGGGTCTGGGCCCTGAATGCCCTTGGGTGAGGGGGGCCTGGGGTAACCCCAACACCCCTCTGAGGTGTGATTCCTCTTCAGAGCGGGAGGGAGAGAGTCCCCGTGACCACCGCTCCTTGCGGCAGCGCTGCCTGCAGGCCCTGGCAGCCGTGTCCATCCACACCAGCATCGTGAGGGAGACTGTCCCTGTCCTGCTGCAGCATCTCCGGAAGGTGCAGAAAGGTAACGCAGCTCACGACAAGCAGCTCCACGGAGCACATCGGGGCAGGAGCTGCCTCCATTACCAGGGATGGCTGGGAGAGAGTGGGGATGGCAGTGGGGCGAGGAGCCCAGGGCTGGGCTGTGAATCCCACTGGTGAGGCGGACTAGGGAGGGCTGCATTGCACTGGGATCCCAGTGAAGATTGGGGGGTGGGTCCTACGGCTGTTTTAGTGACGATGACTGTTCCCTGCAGGGAGCGAGGCCGGGAACGCCCAGGACATGGTCTCTGTGTGCCAGAGCCTGCACCGTGTGGCCCTGCAGTGCCAGCGGGATGCGGAGGGCTGCTGGTACTACCACCAGACAGTGGTGCCCTGCCTGCTGGCCATGGCTGTGCAGGCTGCCATGCAAGGTAGGTGCGGGGCTGGAGCGGGAGAGGGGAGAGCAGGCAGTTCCCCGGGCTCTCTGGGGTCCCTGCTCCTGCAGCCAGCGCTGCTGCTGCCGCCATCCGGCAACCGCGGGCACTGCTGCCCCCCCGCCAGAGGCAGAGCAGCCCTGCCCCACGGCAGGTGTGGGTCAGGGGGCTGTGCCTCCCTCCTCCCTCCGGGCAGCAAGCTCCAGCGAGTCCCTTTCCTCCCGCTGCCTGCAGAGAGCGCCCACCCACTGCTGGGCAAGGCACTGCTGAAGGAAGAGGTGCTGGCTGCCATGGTCCCAGTCATCAGCGCTGCCACCACTCACCTGAGCCCTGAGTGAGTGATGCTGGGGTGGGACGGGCACTCACTCCATCGTGGGGAGGGGGCAGGCCGCATCCCCTCTGCTGCTGTCTGTACACACGGACCCTGCACCTCTTGGGAGGTACCCAGGAGCTCTCTGGTGACCCTCCCAGAACAGCACATTGCGACGTCTCTTTTCTCCTAGGCTGGCTGCCCAGAGCGTGTCTCACGTGGTGCCCCTCTTCCTGGAGGGAGAGGTCTCCTTCCTGCCCCAGAACAGTTTTCCCTGCTCCTTCCAGCCCTTCGAGGTGTGTTGGGTGCTTGGGGCTGGGGTGCTGGAACAGGTACAGGGAATGAGGATGTCTGCACAGGCTGGCAGCAAGGACCGTGATGACATGGGCGCTGTTCTTCCCCCTCAGGATGGGGAGTGCTTGGAGGCACAGAGACGCCTGGTCGTCCTCCTCATGGCCTTCGTCTGCTCCTTGCCCCGCGATGTAAGTTGGTGGGGAGCAAGATGGAGAAGGGGCCCTGACCGAGCACCCTCCTGCCTGGGTCCACAGCAAGCTCCTTGGGCAGAAGAAGGGAGCGGCTGTGGCCCCAGGCTGTAACACGCTCTGTATCTCTTCCAGGTGGCAATTCCTCAACAGGAGCGGCTGCTCCGGGAGCTGCTGGCGCTGAGCTGCTCCTGCAACTGCCCCTTCACAGCCACCACAGCTGCCAAGTGCTTCGCAGGGCTGGTGAACAAGCACCCGGCGGGTAAGGGGGCTGGGCAGGACGCTGTGGGTCCCTGCCCACTGCTGGCATGGGAATGGCTCAGCCTGTCCCTTCTGTGTCCCCAGGGCAGCAGCTGGATGAGATCCTGCAGCTTGCAGTGAACAGGATGGAACCTGGCCTTGCGGAGGGGCCCCGCCGAACGCAGGCGCTCACCCTGCTGCTCTGGGTAAGGCCTGCCCTGGATGCGGGAGCAGGGGAGAAGCGGGGGGGGGCCGGCCTGGCGCTGACTCTGCTCTGCCTGCACAGGTGACCAAAGCCCTGGTGCTGCGCTACCACCCCCTGAGCTCCTGGCTGACGGACAAGGTAAGCGGCAGTGGGGCTGGGCGATGTCCAAGGAGCCTGCCCGCTCCCCCGGGGCCGCTGGGAACCCCCAGCAGCAGGGCGCCCTGTCTCAGGGCTCTCTCCCTCGCAGCTACTGGGCCTGCTGGGTGACACGGAGCTGGGCCCTGCCGCGGCCGACGGCTTCTCCCTGCTGATGGCCGAGTCCCCAGACGTGCTGCACAAGGGCTGCCACGCTGACGTGCGCATCATGTTCCGCCAGCGCTTCTTCACCGACAACATCCCCAAGCTGGTGCAGGGCTTCCACGGGGCTGGCCCTGGTGGGTGGCCACCCCCAGCTCGGCCTCGCCACCCCGTGACCCCTTACCCAGGGGACCTGAGCCGGTGTCCCCTCCTTCCCCTGGCTGCCTGTAACTGTCTCTGCTCTCCACAGACGTGAAGGCCAATTACCTGAAGGGCCTGTCCCATGTGCTCAACCACCTCCCCAAGCCCGTGCTGGTGACAGAGCTGCCCACGGTGAGAGCCAGCCTTGGCAAGGAGGGATTGTGGCAGCGCAGAGTGCACGGCTGGGAGTTACTCATGTCTCCTGTGTCCTCCCCACACACAGCTGCTTTCCCTCCTGCTTGAGGCTTTGTCCTGCTCGGACCGTGTGGTGCAGCTCTCCACGCTGGGCTGCCTCCAACCGCTGCTGCTCGAAGCTCCCCAGATCATGAGCCTGCACGTCGACACACTGGTCACCAAGTTCCTCAGCCTCACCTCCAGCCCCACCATGGTGCGTGTGCCCCCTCCTTCCACCTTCACGCCCCTCTCCTCCGCCCCTGCCCCTTCCGCTGCCCTTGCCCCCGTCTGTCTGTTCCAGGCTGTCCGTATTGCCGCCCTGCGCTGTGCCCACGCACTTACCAGCCTGCCCACAACAGTGGTAAGTGCTCCTGCAGCATCCTGCTGCCTGCCTCTGCATATAGAGGGGCAAGGGGGTCCCAAACCTCCTCCTGGGGGGCAGCCAGCACCCAGGTCTCTCACTAAGAGCCCTTTCTGTCCTAAAGCTGCTCCCGTACAAGGCCAGAGTTATCCGGGCACTGGCCAAGCCTTTGGATGATAAGAAGAGGCTGGTGCGGAAGGAAGCGGTGGCAGCACGGGGGGAATGGTGAGTGCATGTGGCTGGAGCTGCTGGGGCGCTGGCGTGTTGGGGACATGGCTGATGGCACCATCTCTGTCCCCACAGGTTCCTGCTGGGGAGCCCGGGCAGGTGAGCGCCCTGTCTTCCCTCCCTGTGCTGACCGACAATCTGACCGGGCCCCCGCTAAGCTGCCAAGCCATCCAGCTGATGCCACGGACCCTCGGAGCCCAGTAATGCCCCGAGTGCTGGGGCTGGAGCGTGGGGGCCGGCAGACAGCACCCCTCTGCAGCACCTTCCTGGCACCCCCGCCCTCTCTTCCCAGCACCTGCAGGAGGGAAGGAGCTGCGCCGCTCGTGGCTTGCCCAGCTTCTGCTGCAGCCAGGGACAGTGATGGACAGAATCGCCACGTGTGAGTGCAGAGGGCAGGCCTGTGCACACGCGTGCGGTGTGTGGCAACCCACATGCCAGAGGAATAAATATATCTGTTTTGGTAATGCTGCAGCGGGTCTCTGTGCAGCCCAGGCTGCGACTCCAGTGCCCTTTCGTATTTTGAGCAGCTAAAGGTGCTGCTCGTTACAGGCCCTTAATCCTCTTTCCACACTCGGGAATCATGGGTGTCCCTCTCTTCCCCTGCCCCCAGAAGTCTGCACCCCCCACCAGGGAAGAGAGCCAGACTCCCTTAAAAAAAAAAATACATTTATTGGGTGGTCTTAAAAAGGCTCCCTGGGGAGTGCCTGGGGAGCAGGGGTGCCATCCTCTGTGCCCAGCCCTGCCGGAGAGCCGAGCTGGGCCACGTCCTGGCCTGTACCTGTGCTAGCGAGGGCAGCACCTTCAGCTAGAGCCGGGAGCAGCAGCTCTGCCGCCTTCCCCCCGGGGCTGCCTGCAGCCCCCAAGGAGCTGAGAGCGCAAACGTCCAGGCACTGACACTGTCCAAGCCCTTTCCCGTGGCTCTGGCTCCAGTCAGCAGTGTGTGCCAGCACCCCCCTTCCACCAGGCGCTTGGGCCAAAGGGAGCCGCGGTGGCAGAGTGGGTCCTCTGTGCGCTCCCCTGCCTGCGGGGAGGATGTCTGCAGCACCCGGGCCTCAGATGGCCAGGAGCGGCGTGCGCTGCTCGGTCACGCAGGGAGGCAGGTCCCAGCTCAGGCCCGTCCCGTGGGGCCGGTGAGGAGAGGGCAGCAGGACGCGGGTGAGCCAGTGCCTGTGGGGAGAGGAGCGAGGCCACAGCAAAAAGCTGAAGTCTCAGCGCTTCTCAGCTCTGCAGAGCCAAGCCAGGGCTGTGAGCCCGTGTCCCCGAGCTGCCACGATGGCTGAGCTCCTCAGCCAGGACTCTCTCGGCAAAGGGGTGCTGGGTAGGCCAGAGTTTGCCACCGGGAGGGCTGAGAAGCCACAAGGCAGTAGATGCCTGGGTCCTCCCTGCCTTGCAAAGCCCAGAGCAGAGCACAGCATGGGATGCTCGCTGTCCTGCTCTGCCCCAGCTACCCAAGGAGAGCCCCAGTGTCCCAGCACCCCCACGCGCTGCTGAGCCACCACCTTCCCAGGCAGGGGCTTCTCCGGGGCTTTACCTTGGCATGTCCACGCCCAAGAACACCTTCCAGTTATCCCAGCCGCCATAACTGTAGGGGTTCCTGAAGACCTGCAGGCCGGGGAGACGCACGTCACATCCAGCTCTGCCCCAGCCAGCCTTCCTGCTCCGCAGGCTGCGCTCACCTTGCCCTTCTTCTGCAGTCTCTGCCTCTCCTTCTTGTTGATGTGCCGCTCGATGCTGGTTTCCCCACGGGTGATGAGGGCAGCGTGCCACAGCGTGAGGGCACCCAGGGCCAATGCAACCGAGCTAGGGACAGCAAGGGACAGCACAGGTTGCACACAGGTCTTCCTTCCCTGGTGCCGCAGCTGTGGGGGGCTGAGGCTGTCTCCCCGCACCCACGACTGCGTAGGTGGGTGGGGTGGGCTGGTCTAACCCCTGTGACAGAGCACCGAAATCTCTCCTCTGTGGCCCGAGAGCTGGCAGGGCAGGGATATCTGTGCTAGAGCAAGCCAGCCCAGCCCCGGGGAGGTAAAGCAATGTCACAGGTCAGGGGACTGCACGCTGCTTCCCCCAGCACCCTCGCTCCCAGCCCCTGGGACCCGTTACCTGCACAGGACCCAGAGGTAGACCACGCTCTTGTGGAAAGCTCGCTGGTGGAAGGAGAAGGTGGGCGGTGGGGTCTGGTAGTATGTCTGAAAAAGGACCAGAGGGGGACGGGATTACCCAAGCTGCTTTATAGCTTGAAGCCAGACAGGGGGACTGCTGCACCCCTCACTGATGCGGAACTTGGACAGCTAGAAAGGACTGTGGCTGGAACCGACACAACAGCCAGGGTGATGGGGAGGCAGCCAGGAGACAGACAGACACCTGAGAGCCGGCACACGGGTGAGAAGCAGTGGGCTGGAGGTAAGGGGGCGGGGAGCAGCCGTGGCCAGGACACCGCACCACACCGCAGCTGATGCTCAGGGCGAGATGGGTACGTGCTGCTGCAGCTTCCCCAGGAGAGCAGGGCCTGAGCAGCACATGCCAAGCAGCTGCCACCAGCTAAAGCTCCTGGAAGCTGAGTGCACGGCGAAGCAGACCCCAAGCTGCTGGAGGCAGTGCCTGTAGCAGACCTGCCCAGCCAGTCCCAGCTCTCTGACACATGAGACGAGCATGGGGGCCATTTCTGGCTGTGGGGTGCTCCTTGAGAGCAGGGCCCCAAGCAGGACCCAGCCTGCAGGGCAGCTCTGCTCCACACTGCCTGGAGCAGCTGGGGGGCAGGGATGTCCCACCTGGTTGGCAGCCACCTGCAGTCTCTCCTTGTCAAGCAGTTTCATTCTCTAGGGGGATGGAAAACAGGGCACCAGTTACGTGTCTCAGAGGAGGGGGCCCTTCCCCCTCACCCCCCGCAGGACCAGGGCAGCTGGGGGCCTTGCCGGAGAAGGGAGAGGGGAAGCAAAGTCACTACAAGGCCAGGCCGGGCCCAGCCTTGTTCTGCAAGCACAGCCTGGGGAGCCCAGGCAGCCTCAGAGCACGGCAGGGCAAGGGCCAGGGCCTGCCTGCTCACCTCGATGGCTGCGTAGGCGTCCCGGAACATCTCCCAGCCGCTGATGCTGCAGTAGATGCAGCCCATGGTCATGAACAAGCAGAAGGAGAAGAAGTAGCGGTGGTTGTAGTGTCCCACGCAGTTGTTTAGCCAGGCTGCCTCTGGGGTTAAAGGTGTGTAACCGTGATGGGCCATGGGTCCAAACCCACCCCAGGAACCAGGGCGGTTCTTCTGGGCCTGGCCCACAGCACCCTTCCCCGTGCTGGCTGACTCGGGAGGAATGGGACAGGGAGAGAAGAGGGAAGCAGGGCCAGCTCCTCCCTGGAGGGTGGGTGCCGTGGGTTAGTACTGCAGAAGGATACGGCAGTGGTGGTCCATCTTCAGCACGCACCTGTGAGGGAGGAGAGCAGCGCCAGTCTGAGTGCCAGCGCAAGCACCGTGTTTGGGAGGGGGCAGGCAGACCCCCACCCCTGCGTGCTTTGCTAGAGATGAGGCAAGAAGCCAGCAGAGCAGAGGGGAAGGGGCCCTGGTCTTGCAGCGTGGCGGGGGGCAAGGAGAGGGGTCCCGGAGGCTGCCCTGAGTGCTGTGGTGGGCAGAGGGAGGGAGCCCTACCTGTTGCAGATGCTGCAGTGGTGGGTGCGAGCCGGCTTGGGGGCAATGCATTTCCTGCAGATGGAGACGCCGGTGAGATCGTCCTTGGCCTGCGCACAGGTCAGAAGAGATTTGTGCACCCAAGCCCTGCACCCGTCCCCTGCTCCCCACGCTCCTCACCTCCCCTGTGACCCCCCCGCCTCCCCTCCCCGCACTGCCCAGCCCAGCTGCCCCGATCTGGAGGAGGCCTCCTGCAACGACGCCATCAGCTGGTTTAGCTGTTCCCAGTGACCGTCTGTAGCTGGTCCCCAGTGACCAGCTGGGAGAGGCTGCACTGCCAGTCAGTGCCTCACCTGCGGTGGGTGTCCGGGCGAGGTGGTGATGGCCATGTAGTAGTGGAAGACGATCATGATGAGGTTCCAGTGTCCGTAGGCGAGGTGCCAGCAGATCCAGGCAGGCGTGTAGGTCTGCAAGATGAGGGGCAGCAGGCAGATGTACACGATGGCCACGATGGAGCTCGTCAGCCCGATCACCAGTGCCACAAACACCTACAGGAAAGGGGCCTGGGTCACCGGAGCGGGCAGCACCTGCCCCTCAGTGCCTGGGGAGAGGCACAGGCGGGATACAGCTACAGGAAACCAATCTGAACCACACACTGAGGTCCCCACTCCCTTCCTGCCTAGAGCACAGGCAGTCCTGAGACTTAGTTGCCCCAGCAGCACGCTTGCCCCAGCCCCAGAGCCAGAGCCGGGTGCCCCTCTGCCTGGTGAGAGTACTCACCACGCCAAGGGTACTCACCACGCCGAACCACCGGGTAACGTGGTCCACCAGCCAGTAGACGGGCTCGAAGAGGGAGTCAAGCACCACGTCGCCGTTGGTGAAGGAGTTGTAGAGCAGAGAGCGGAGGCAGAGGTGCCCGTACTGCCACAGCTGCTCCACCTGCCGCACCAGCTTAAACCGCCGCCGCCGGCCCAGCCGCAGGCACTTGAGGAGCAGGCGCATCACCGCCGCAAACATCCGCTGCCGGCTCCTCATCCCTGCCACACCACGCCTGGGGGGAGAGGAGCTCGGCGTGGGCAGGCCACTCTGCTGCCTGGCTGTCCCTCAGGAAGCGTCTCCCCTCCCGGACGTGCTGATGCCGATCGTGCAGCTCCCTGCACCGGAGGGAGAGGGGCCTCTCCTTCGCCCTGCACAAGGGTGCAGAGCAGGGGGAGCTGAGCCCACACTCCCGGAGGCTGTAGGCCACTGTCGCTGGGACAGCTCTCTGCATGGAGCAGGGGGCACAGGCCCCTCAGCATCTGGGCTCAGATGCTCTCTGGTCCCATCTCGTCTTTCCTGGCGGGGAGGGGGCCGGGGGAGCGACATGGAGAGTCTGACTCAGAGGAAACCAGAGAAGGCACGAGAATGCAGGATGCTGGGCCAGTTCCAGGGACGATCCCAGGCCCAGCCCTTCCCATTAGGTTCAGGAACAGGGGAACCCACACAAGATGTATGTGGAGGAGCTGGGCCAGGACTACCCCTCCTCCCCTAGTCCCTCTCCTCACCCCCAAAAAGCAGGGCCTGGATGCTACTTCCCTTCACCTCAACCTCTGCACCAAGCCGCAGAGGCCACCCTGCACCCTTCCCAACCTCACAGCCCGACTCCAAAAGTCCCAACACTTTTCCCCTTTCCCTCGCTTGGATTCACCTTGGACAACGCCATGTGCCAGCAAAGGAGCGGCCCAGGGGCAGTCCCAGGCCGAGGCGATGCTGTGAAGTGCTCCCCTGCCCGCTGAGCCCCTCATCCCACCTGAGAGCCATGCTGGGAGCGAGGAGGAACCCGAGCTGGCCCAACAGCTGGGAAAATGATCTGCAGGGTTGGGGCCCCCAGGCCTCCACGCAGGCAGAGCTCATCAATATTAAGCAGCAAGGCTGCCCCGGGGTCCTGCCAAGGCACATTCTGAGCCTGGGCCAAGCGCTTGCCTCGGCATGGTGCCAGGTGATGCTGCCACGCTGCAGAGCCTGTCCAGCAGGGACCGGCTCCCCGAGCTGCCGTGCCCGCTGCACAGCCCTCGAGGAGCAGCAGGGAGGGTAAGGGCAGGAGCTGCAGCATCCAAGTGGGCTGTCCAAAGGAGCCAGGGGCTCCCCTCTCCCCTGCCAGATGAGCCGGGACTGACCCCAAGGCTGGGAGCAGCTGGACACGAGGACACCAGACTCACCAGCCTGCCCCAGGTCGCAGGGGTCCTGTGTCCTGCCCAGGCTTCCTGTACTCTGGTAAGGGAGAGGTGGGATATGTAACCCCCAGTGCCACCCCCTTCCTCACATTTCCCCTTGACTCTGTCAAGATCTTTCCTCTGAAACACATCAGATGCAAAGTGGAGCAACAACTTCCTGCTGTGCAGCCTTTGTGTGGCACCTGTCTCTGTGTTTTCAGTGTCCTAAGAGACAAAATGCTGCAGCCAGCAACAGGTCTTGGGGTCAGCCCTCCCCTCCAAACACACGGCACCCACCTGCCCCTCAGAGAGGTTTCCTCACCTACAAAGCTGGCAGCTACTGAGCAGGCAGCCCACAGGGGAGGCAGCCAGCCTGCCCCAGGGCAGGACCTCCCTCTGTCCCCAGGCACCTGCCTGCACAGCCACAGGCATGAAGGTCCAGCAGAGCCATGCACCCTCCCTGGCCGTCAGGCACTGGGGCTCCAGCTCTCGCCCTGCCCATGGCCCTCCCCACATCCCAGTGGGGCACTGGGGTGGGACAGCAACCATCAGCACAGCCAAAACCACAGGCAACATCAGAGCCCGGGGTGAGGGGGGGAACCTTAGATTTGGGCCTCCCCCAGGGCTCCGCTCCTGCCGGGTCCAGCCGCCCAGACCCAGCCCTGTGGCACCCTCCAGTGGCGCCCAGCTCCACAATGCCCAGCTCCCCCAGTTCAGTAGCACCCAGCCCCACAGCACCAAGACAACTCTCTGGCACCCAGCCCCACAGCACCAAGACAACTCTCCGGCACCCAGCCCCATCACATGCAGGCTGCCCACACCAACAGCAAAAAGCCCTCAGCCCCACTGCATCCAGCCCCATCACACCCGGGATCCCCTGCTCCGCAGCACCCCCGGCCGCTCCAGGCCCCCATTGCCTCCCAACCCCATAGCACCCCCAGGGCAACAGCACACCACCCACTGCCTCCCAGCCCCACAGCACCTCCTGCCCCACAACACCCTCAGCCTCTCCAGGCCCACAGCACACCCCCACTGCCTCCCAGCCCCACAGCACCCCAAGCCCCTCGAGGCCCACAGCACCCCTATATCGCCTCCCCGCCCGTCCTGGCCCACAGCATCCCCCCATCGCCTCCCAGCCCCACAGCACCCCCAGCCCCCTGGAGGCCCACGGCCCCTCCCAGGCCCACGACACCCCACAGCAACAGCCCCGTCCGGCGTTGCAGACCTGCCGCCCGCGCCCCGCCGCCCGCCGCCTCCATGCCCGGCGGCCCGCCGCTCTCACGGCCCCACGGGCAGCGCCCGCCGCACTGCGCCTGCGTGCCGGCCGCGCAGAGCATGCCGGGAAGCTCCCTCTGCCGGCGCCGGACTACAACTCCCAGCGGGCAACGCGCCCACGCTCCGTGCCATATTGGGGAGAACCAATAGCCGCGCCGCTTACAGCGCGGTCTTGCTGTCAGGGTCCAATAGGATGAGGGCTTCTGCGGGCGCACTCCCGGCAGCCAACATGGCGCCTCCCGCTCGGTATTGTGTCCCTGGTGAGTACGGGCCCGGGCGGCTCGGGGAGGAGGCGGAGGCGGAGGCTGGGTGCCCGGGGCAGGAGAGGGGGCTCCTGGAGCTGGGGGTGCCCGGTGTAGAGGAGGGGGCGGCCCGGGCGAGGAGCACGGGAGCGGCGGCCTGAAGCCGAGGGGCGGCTGGAGGGGGCTGTGTGGCGGGGGTTTGCCCCGGGGGGTGCGGGAACGGGCTGACCCGGGGGGGCCGTCGCGCCGCATTGGGCCGGCCAGGGGCGGGCACAATGCCCGGGGCGGTGCGGAGCCTGGGACCCTCGGAGCGGGAGCGGGACGCTCGGCGCCCTGGCAGCGACGGCCCCTGCGCACCCGTCCCTTAGGCGAGCGGCTGTGCAGCGCGGAGGAGGCCACGGCTGGCAGCGGGACTTACACCCGGCACGGCTTCATCTTCTCCTCGCTGGCTGGCTGCCTGGAGAAGAGGGGCGAGGAGAGCGGGGTGAGCACGGCCGCGGCACGCGCTGCCTTTCCCCAGAGCCGGCTGCCGGGCGCCGCGGCTGTGCAGCCTCTTCCCAGCTGGGAAATTGGGCTCTGATGGGGTTCGGCCGGTGCCTGCTGCGAGCCTGGTCCTGTGTGATCCTGTGCACGGGCCGTGCCCCAAGCTAACCCTCCTGTCTGCTGCCCTGCAGCTGCCCGTTGTCTCGGTGGTGAGAGACGCCGAGTCCCAGCTCCTGCCCGACGTGGGGGCTGTGGTGACATGCAAGGTAGGGTGCCGGAGTGCACTGCAATGGCAAACTGCACAGCCTTTGCTCTCTCTGCCCTGTGCGGACCTTTGTTCCTGCGCACGTATGGGGTGGAACGAGGAGCCCCTGGGCTCGTTACTATCCTCTGTATGGCTCCCAGCAGGGCAGAGGCAGCCCAGTGGCTCCCTTGGGTCCCTTGCTCACAAAGAAGCCAGATACTGGCATGGGGAACACCAGCCTCTCTTCCCTGCCCTTGCTGCCTGCCCCGAAGCTGAGGTGGGCTGAGGAGAGGTTTTTCTTTGCTCTCCCTTCCAGAACTCTTTCTGGGGCAGGGTGTGTGGAGGGCAGTGCCTGCGGCAGTGCCTTGGAGGAAGGGTGGCACAGACCAGATTGGTTTCCGTATGGTCCTGATGGTGGGAGAGGGATTGGGGTCATAGTGGGTCTCAGCCTTATTTGTGTGTCTTGAGTTGCACGAGTATCCTCTTCCTCGCCTGGCTTGCTGCCGGGTGTCCCACCTCCGCCGCCACTTCTTTGGTCACAAGGAGGAGGAGGCCGAGTGAGACACGAGCTCCCCGCATAGAGCCCTTTCCCTGCCTGCACCCTGCCCTTTCCCTGCCTGCACCCTGCCCTTTCCCTGCCTGCACCCTGCCCTTTCCCTGCCTGGAGCAGGGTGCACTGGGGTGAGAGCAGGCCGGTCCTGGCACTGATTCCCCTTTTCCTCCGGGCAGGTCTGCAGCATTAACTCTCGCTTCGCCAAGGTGCACATCCTGTATGTCGGCTCCACGCCTCTGAAGTCCACCTTCCGGGGGACCATACGGTAGGGAGAGGGCTGGGTTCCCCATGGGACAGGGTGCCCAAGCGCCCCATCCTCAAGGGGGGAGGAAGGCTTTTCTGGGCGGCACAGCCGGCTGCCCTGGCAGGACCTCTGCCCTGAGCACCGGGCAGGTGTCCAGCAAGTTCTGGCGAGCGCCCAGGGAGGCCGGGGCAGCTCCTGCCGCAGGCTGGAGAGTCGCCTTCGCTCGCTGGCGCTCAGATCCCTCCGTCTCCTTTTTCAGGAGAGAAGATATTCGAGCCACGGAGAAAGATAAGGTCAGTGAGGCTCTGCCAGTGACTCTGCTACTGCAGCCACCCCTGCTCCTCCTTTCTGCTGGTGGGGGGCACTTGTCCCGGCGCTGACGAGCGCTCCGACAGGCTGTGCGGTTTTGCCTGCTCTCTCCTGTGCAGGTGGAAGTGTACAAGAGTTTCCGCCCCGGTGACATAGTCCTGGCCAAAGTCGTATCCTTTCCCTTGCACCAGGAGGGCCGCTGGGGTCAGGGGGTTTGCTCAAGTCCCCTCGGGGAGGCCTTTCCCTTAACCCCTGTCTAACCAGATCTCGCTGGGGGACGCGCAGTCCAACTACCTGCTGAGCACGGCGGAGAACGAGCTGGGCGTGGTGGTGGCGCGCAGCGAGGCAGGTAGGGACGGGGCCCGGGCTCGGGCAGTTCTGCCTCCTCCCTGCCTGAGGGGCAGCTGATGCAGCCTCCTCCCTTTCCACACGGAGGAACGCCATTTCGGGAAGAGGAACCCCTGACATGTGGTGTCCTTAGGGGTACAGATGGTGCCCATCAGTTGGTGTGAGATGCAGTGCCCGCGGACGCATACCAAGGACTTCCGTAAGGTGGCCCGCGTGCAGCCCCAGTTCCTGCAGACCTAGCAGCCCCTGAGGAGCTGCAGGGACCCTGCAGGGCGAGGGGCTGCCGGGCTGGGGTTGGTGGGGCCAGAGCAGCCCCTGGGCTCCAGCCTCCTCCATGTGTGCAAGAGGCTGGAACGGCCAGCCAGGCCCTCGCTGGCCGGATGGATTTTCTATTTGTGGATAATAAATATTTTTTGAGAGCTCTGTACTCCGCTCAGTTATGGCCCAGAGGGGGGGGCCAGGGCTGCCTGCAGCCTGTTGGTCTGGCTCCCATAGCAGGGCTGTTGAGGGGACAGGTTCCCCAGCACCGTGGCTGGGAGGAAGCACGTGTTCCCAGCCCGCTGCCGGGGAAGGGGAACAACCCAGCCAGTGGCTTTGCCACAGTGAGGCGAACGGCAGAGCTTTGGTTTGCGGCTGAGCGGTGCTGGCTCCAGGCACTCGCCTCGCCAGGCTGGTTTCCCCATATTGGTGTCAAGCATGGAGAACAGCTTGTCTCCCTGCCCCTGTACTGATAACGGGTACAGGCTGCGGCTCGACCCTGGGGCGCCGCATCTCCTCTGGCCACACGTGCCCTGCCCGCCCTGGGGACGAGGGCGTGCTGCACCCAGAGCCAGTAAACCACAGCGCGGCAGGGCGTCGCCCTCTCCGGCGGGGATTGCGGAGCTGCGCTTTGTTCCCCTGAGCCCAGCGTGCCTTCTGCACCCCCGTCTGCGCCCAGCCGCCACTGCTGCCTCACGCACGTGGCAGGAGCCGGAGGGAGGTGCGGGGCAGGGAGCCCCAAGCGCCCGGGAGCACGTGGCAGAGGAAAGCACCTACACCTCGATACTGCGCATTACTCTTTATTGAACTGGAACAAGACAGCTGCTATTATCAGACAGTTACACTGACCCCGTGCAAGCCCAGGCTCACGGCACCAGCAGAGGGGGAGGCCACAGCAACAGGGCCACGTACACACATGTGGGATGGGGCACAACGGCACCTGCTTCACCAGCAGGACTAAGATGGGCTGCGGCTGGGGGAAACACATGGCAGACATGGACCTCCAGACGACCCGCTCCCTCCCTCGCCCTTGTCCAAAGGCAATAAGTTAAAGCAGGGGCTGGCAGAGCTAGGTCCAGAGTCGCGAGTACTGCCCTTCAGTGCTGTACCACATGCACCAAAATACAACCCTTTCAGTGCCGACGCATCCCGATCCTTGTGCCGCACACTCACGAGGGGATGGGGTACCCACCTTGGTTGCTGCCTGCGCTGCGCTCGCCCCACTGCTCCCGGGATGACTAAATCAAGCAATAAAACTACAGTAACCGGGTGACGAGAGCTGCCGGGGAAGCAAAGCAGAGGAGGAGCCTGGCATGGTGAGGGATCGCTCGGCGCGTCCCCCTGCAGACAGGGCCCGAGGGCTGGGATCTCGGCACGGAGAGGCGTGCGGTCGCTGCCTGGCAGAGCCAGAGCTCCCCTTCACACCAGACCTCCGCGCGCGCCGCCCCTCGCTCCCGGGCCCCAGGCTGTCTGCAGAGGGGAGCCTGGTCCCAAAGGAACGGGCCTAATCCTGGGGAGCTGCTCCAGCTGCGCAGCCTCAAGTTCCTACGGCTGTGGGGGGTGTGCACAGAGGGGTGGGGGACGGCGGGGGGCTCTACTACGTGCTAGCCTGCTGCCCGCCCTCACTTCTTGACCTTGCCCTGAGCAGCGACGGCCTCCATGGCCTTGCGCACCGTCTCCTCATCCCCCAGGAACTGCATGGGCTTGACAGGTTTCAGGTTCTTATCCAGCTCATAGACAATAGGGATGCCAGTGGGCAGGTTCAGCTCCATAATAGCCTCTTCCGACATGCCTGCGAAGACAGAGGCACTGTCACTCATGGCCCTGCTTGCACAGTGCCAGCTGGGGCAGCGGGGAAACCCCCCCAATACCCTTGCAGGGCTGACGTACCTTCCAGGTGCTTGACAATCCCACGCAGGCTATTGCCATGGGCAGCAATAAGGACTCGCTTTCCCTCTTTGATCTGCGGAACAATTTCCTCATTCCAGAAAGGCAGAGCCCGAGCGATGGTGTCCTTCAGGCTCTCGCACGTTGGCAGCTGGTCCTCTGTCAGGTCAGCGTAGCGACGGTCCTGGGGGAACAGCCACGCTCATGCAGCAGCCCCACACAGCGTAGAAAGGCAGCAGCAGGGCTTTCATCCCCCCACCCCAAATTCTCTGCCTGGGGACCTACTACATGTAGGCAAAGCCAGGCTTGGAAGAAAGGAAGCGCCTTTGAGGTTTGAGGCTGAGCTCAGCTATGGTCAGGGCTCTGAGCCTCTCCTAGGGAAAGCCACACATTGCTTGCTCTGGGCAAAGAGACCACAGCAAACATCCATGCACAGGTCACGGGACTAATGATTAACAGAGGTATCGTCCCTTCTGCTTTGAATCTGTCCGTACAATGCCCAGGGGTTCAACTCCCCAAGGAGGGAGTGGGACAAACTCAGCCCAACGCCAGCCAGCACCATGCACAACAGTCCTGGCTGCTGCAACAAAGGCAGAGGAGACCTTGTGCAGGAAGCCAGTCCATGTCGCAGGGACCTAAGGTAGCTTTTAGGAGCCTCCTGGCCAGGCGGACGGAGAGCAACGGGTCTTACCTTGCTGATGGTGCTGTAGAAAGGGTGATCGGACTGCATGGGAGGTGGAGGGATGTCATACGAGCGCCTCCAGATCTTCACCTGCGCCTCGCCGTGCTTCGCCGCCGTCTCAGCCTTGTTTAAACCGGTGAGGGCCCCATAGTGCCTCTCATTCAGGCGCCAGGTTCGGATAACGGGTAACCACATCTGATCGATGGCATCCAGGACGGTCCAGAGGGTACGGATGGCCCGTTTCTGTACCGAGGTGAAGCAAATGTCGAACTCATAGCCGGCATCTGGAAAAGACCGGGGAAAGGGGGGTGGGAGGGGACACCGGGGAGGTGAGTGCCGCGCCTTACGCAACCGGTGAAGGGCCAAGGGCGGCGGCTTTACTGCGCCGGTACCGGTCGCGTCCCCGCCGCCGCCGGCCCGCCCTTACGGGGACGCAACCGGTACCGGAGAACCCCGCCCCCCCGTACCCAAGGCTCTCCCCTCGGTACTGGAGGCCCTACCCCCGGCACTGGAGGCCCCCTCCCCCCGCATCGGAAGGCCCCCAAACCACCCCCATTAGGCCCGAGACGGCCTCACTAGGCCTCACCCTCCTTCCTCATGGCCTACCCCCTATCCTCCCCCCCCCCCCCCGCCCCTTTTACCGGTCACCGGTACCTCGGAGGGCCTCGCCGCCGCGCCGCGCCTCTTGCTGACCGGCGGGGCTGAGATCGGCATCGTACCAACCGCTGAAGCGGTTCTCCAGGTTCCAGGCGCTCTCGCCGTGGCGGACGAGGACGAGGCGGTAGGCGGCCATGGCGGAGGAGCGGAGCTGAGGGGATATCGGTGCGCGCGCGCTCCCTCCTCACGCTGCCGCCGCTGCTGCCGCGCGCGACTGACGCTGCCGGCGCTGCCCCGCCCCTCCCCGCGCGGCAAGGGGGGGGCTGGTGCGCATGCGCAAAGCGGCGGGCGGGCGGAGGCGCACGTAGCACATGGCGCGGCCGCGAAGGGCGGTGCGACCTTCAGGGCCGTGACGTCACCGCCCCGTAATGCACACGCAGTAACCCGTCGTGGCTGCTCACCCATGCCGGGCGCCGACCCGGCTGCGGGATCCGTGTGAACGGTTCCACGCGGGTGCGGCACCGGCGGTGCCTTCTCCCCCTGCAGGGGGATGTCAGCCAGCCTCTCCTGCTGGCGGCTGCCTCTCGGGTCTCCCATCCAAGCCCCAACCGGGCGCGACCCCGCTTAGCTTCCCCGACACCGCCCCCCACCCGCCCCGCTGGGAGGCGGCCAGCCCTGAGGGCAGCGATGCCCTCACTCAAGATGGCGGCGGGCGCCGGAAGCGGAAGGGGGGGTTGCGCGGCGGCACGTGGAGCCGGTTCCAGCATGGCGCGGAGCGGGAGGCTCCGCTCGGGCGCCGCCGCCAAGCTGAAGCGGTGGCGGAAGGGCCACAGCAGCGACTGCAACCCTGAGACCCGCCAGCACCGCCTGGCCGCCCGC
Organism: Calonectris borealis; assembly: GCF_964195595.1. Classification (NCBI taxonomy): domain Eukaryota; kingdom Metazoa; phylum Chordata; class Aves; order Procellariiformes; family Procellariidae; genus Calonectris; species Calonectris borealis. Next base: position 28,325,813 of record NC_134318.1, read on the forward strand.
AGCCGCTTCTGCAGCCGGCCCGCGGGTGAGGGCAGGGAGGCGGGCAGGGAGGCGGGCAGGGAGACGGGGGCCCCCGGTGCGGGCACGGGCACGGGCACGGGCACGGGCGCGGAGCGGGCAGCTCCCTGCCTGTGCCCGGCCCTTCCCGGCGGGGGCTGCAGGGGCGCGGGGGGGCTGCGGGGCGAGCCTTTGGATCCCCGGCTCCTGAGAGCCGAGGCGGGGGCAGGAGGGCCCGGGGCTGCTGACTCCCGAGCTGCAGTCCCGGGAGGCGGAGGCAGCAAACCGGGGAGGAGAACCGCCCCCGCGGCGTAACAAGTCTGTCCTCGTTGCCTTCACCGTGACACCGGGCCTGTGGCTGTGAATAGGGGCACGGCCTACAGCAATGCCTGTCACCCTGCCGGGGCCCGGTGCGAGGCCCTGCCCGTGGCCGGCAGGATACATGACCTCCCGGCAGGCTCATGGCAGGAGCGACTCGGGCTCCCAAAAGCTCACGGCCGCGCCTGTAAGTGCTGCTGTGGTGTCTGGCACAGAGAGCAACGCGACAGAGACTCCCGCTCAGAAGGCTGTGTGATGGAGAAGACAAGCCCCAGAGCATCACCGTCTGCGAGGGGCTGGAGGTTCACAGCCTCGGCTGCTGTTGGCCAAGGAGATCTTTCTCCTGCCGATGAAGAAACACCTCTTGCAGCACGCACTGTCCCCTTGCAGCTGGTTGCAAGCTGGTATCTATGACTCAGAGGGATGTGAAGGCTGTGCCTTGGCTGTCTGGTCACCGAGGCTTCGGGCGGAAGAAGATAAATGGGGCAGAGTACACAGAGCACCTCAGCATGAAAGTCCTGGTACACCAAGATGCGTTTGTGAGGGCATGATGCTTTCATGCTTTCCATCAGAGGAGATGGCTGGACTGTGCCCTGGTTTGTTTTCACAGGAGTTACGAGCTCTCTCCAGTTATCACTTTGCTTTCTCCCACCAGGAGGAAGCAGTATCCATGTCCCACGTGCTGGAGATGAGCTCCGGCCAAGCTGGTCTGGCTGGGAGGGGAAAGAGGGGGGGTGTAGGGGGTTTCAGGGTGAATGGCAGAGCAATGCGACTTCATGGTTCTGAGCGTACCTGTTCACCTCGGCAGAGAAAAGCAACTTGACGGTGGATGCAGTGAAGCTGCACAATGAGCTGCAGTCAGGGTCCCTGCGTTTGGAGCAGCTGAGTGACAGCGCTCAGCTCCGTATGGAGGAGGACGATGCTGGGGATACCGCCACAGAGAAGTCCTCCGGCACCTTCCTGAGCGGGCTGAGCGACTGCACCAACGTCACCTTCAGCAAGGTGCAGCGCTTCTGGGAGTCCAATTCTGCCGCTCACAAAGAGGTACGGGCAGGAGCAGGGCTGGGGGGGCGTCCGGTGGGCATGGCCCCCCCAGATGTCAGGCTGAGGGTCCTGACCTGCTCCGCTTGCTGCTCGTAGATCTGTGCCGTGCTGGCGGCCGTGACGGAGGTGATCCGCTCACGGGGGGGCAAGGAGAGCGAGACGGAGTACTTTGCTGCGCTGGTGAGTGATGGTCATGGGGAGAAGGCAAGAGGCAGCTGCTGTTGGCAGCATGGGTGGGTTCTCGGGAGGAGTGGTGGTGGAAGGTGCTGTGCTCATAGCCGAGGCCCTGGATGTCCTTCTTCAGCAGAGATGCTGTTGGGCTGCTCCTGGTTTCTCTGCCCCTGCCCCCAACGGTTGGGGTTGGGGAAGGGCTGGCCTGGTGTGAACCCCCGCTCCCCCTCACTCACCCCTCCTCTGTTCCCAGATGACCACACTGGAGGCGGTGGAGTCCCCCGAGTCACTGGCTGCTGTCGCCTACCTGCTCAACCTTGTCCTAAAGCGGTGAGTGGCTGGTAGAGGAGCAGGGAGAGCTGTCCAGGCCCGTCATAGAAGAGGGGCTGGCACTGTCTCCCACACCGGGCTGGGGAAATGACCCAACCAGGGCGGGCTGCGGATGCGGTTCCCTGCGAGACTGCCGTTGGCTGCCTGCTCCTCGCACCGCCAACGCACCCCCTTCTCCTGGCAGGGTCCCAAGTCCTGTGCTCATAAAAAAGTTCTCAGACGCCTCAAAAGCCTTCATGGGTATCGTCTCGTCGCAGGCCTGCAGCAGCTCCACCTCTGCCCTGCGATGGGTGAGTAGCCGAGAGGCAGCCGGTGGTGCCAGCTCTGGCCAGGGGTCTGCTGAGAGCTGGGGTCAAGCTGCTGCTTAGGGTGGTGCTGGGTGCTCAGCCTGAGGCTGCTGCAATGAGGGGGGTCTCTCTGGGGTGATGCTAACGTCCCTGCTGCTTCCTTTTTGTAGATCCTCTCTTGCTTGGCCACGCTGCTGCGGAAGCAGGACTTTGCAGCCTGGAGCTACCCTGTCACCCTCCAGGTCTATCACGGCTTGCTGAGCTTCTGCGTTCATACCAAGCCCAAGGTAAGCGCCCAGTGCCCCTGACGAAGGATGACGCTGCCTCTGGGTCTCGTTTCTGGGGCTGGCTGCGCCCCTGGGGTACGTGGGTCCTACCCACCCAGGCTTTCCTTCCCCCAGGTGCGGAAAGCAGCACAGTACGGCGTGTGCTCTGTCCTGAGGGGCAGCGAGTTCATGTTTGGAGATGCGGCCCCTGACCATCATCCAGCAGCACCCTCCACTGCCAAGTTCTGCGTGCAGGAGATCGAAAAAGCTGGAGGTGTGGGGCGCTGGAGCAAGGGATATGCAGCTGAGTGCGGGGGACCCTGCAGCCGTGGGAGAATAAGGACTTGAAGGGAAAAGGGGAGGGTATGAGGCACTGCTGGGGCACCTTAAGCATTTTAGAGGGCCCCCAGCCAGTTGCTCTGCTCTTCCCAGAGGTCGGGGGGGGGTATTCACCCCAGCTCCATGGGTCAGCCCCAGTGCGGTCACGGGGGCTTTGCCGTGGGTTGCCACAGGCTCAGGCACTGCTCTGCTCCTGCAGGTGCCAAGGAGGCGACCACCACCCTGCACGTCCTCGCCCTGCTGCGGGACCTGCTGCCCTGCTTCCCTGCGGCCGTGGTGAAGACCTGCTGCGAGACCTTGCTCCGAGTCATGACCCTCAGCCATGTGGTGAGTGTCCCTGTGCCGGGAATGGCGAGGGCAGCCCCTTTCCCCCTCGGCTGCGCCCTGGAAGGGCTAAAACCCCCTCGGGAGCCTGGAAATGCAGGATGCAAACGCAGAGGAGATGGGGCAGCTGGTGCTTGCTGTCCTGCCTGCTGTGGAAGAGGGAGGCTAAAGACGGGGAGCAGTCATAGCAGTGCTGGGCCTCCCCAGGCAGAGCCTGTTTTGGGGTAGGGGGGCAGAGGGTGTGAAGGGGTGCCACCTGCCGTGGAGCCCCCATCCTGATGTCGTGTCCTTTGCAGCTGGTGACGGCGTGTGCCATGCAAGCCTTCCACAGCCTCTTCAGCGCCCAGGCCAGTGTGGCCTGCCTGCCGGCCGAGCTCAATGCCCAAATCATCACCGTGAGTGTGGGGTGCCGGTGTGGGGAGGGACAGGGCTGGCAGTGCTGTGGCACCCACCCACCCCCCCTCTGTTTCCCCAGGCCCTCTATGACTACGTGCCCAGCACGAGTGACCTGCAGCCGCTACTGACCTGGCTGTCCACCATGGAGCGGGCACATGTCAACCTGGGCAGGTGTGGGCAGGGGCCACGGCTGGGCAGGGGGAGAGGCAGTGGGTCAGTCTCTTACCCGTCCGGTCTCCCTTCTCCAGGCTGCAGAAGGATCTGTGCTGGGCTCACCTGCCCCGGCTCTTCTCGGCCGCCATGAACTGCTTCCTCTCCCCGCACTCCCAGGTGGTGGCAGCAGCAGCGCAGACCCTGGAGGTACTGTGCATGGGTGCGTCTCCCTGCTTGGCTGCCCTGGTCCTCATGGAGGGCTCTGCCTGGGGATTTGGGGCTTGCTGGGTGCCCCCCTGCACCTGCCAGGGCGGGGGGTCCAAGGTCCACTGCTGCCCTATTTTCCCTATTTGTCCTTGCAGACCCTCCTGAGCGAATGCGTCGCTCCTCACATGGATGACCTGGGCACCGTCTCTGCGTCTGCCCCAGCCCCTGCTGCCTACCTGTGCAAGATGTTCAGGTGAGGAGCGGTGGTGTGGGTAGGCTGTCCCCATGGGTCTGGCTGAGCTCTGAGCTCAGCCCACACTCTGGGTTGGTCCCTGCCAGCATGACCGTCTCCTCTCTCCTCTGCAGATCGGTGGAGGAGGGCCTGACCTATCGTTTCCATGCGGCGTGGGACGAGGTGCTGCGGGTGCTGGAGGTTTTCTTCGAGACGTGTGGGAAGCAGTGCCACCCCATCATGAGGAAGGTGAGCCAGGCTGGGAGGGTGTCAGGCTGATCCACGGAGGCAGGTGGGGTGGCCATGCTGCTGCCTGGGCTGTGTTGCCCTCTCCAGCTGCAGAGCGGGGCCATCCCAGTGCCCTGTGCGTGGGCAGGGTCTGTGCAGCTCTGGGACTCAGCATGGGGACATGCAGGGCAGCTGGCATCCCTGGGCAGGAATAGTGAGTGACATGTGCTGGACCTGCCTCCATGGCTCCTCTGTGACCATCCTGCCCTGTCCCCGCAGTGTCTCCGGTCCCTGTGTGACCTACGTCTCTCCCCACACTTCCCCTACACCGCTGAAGTGGACCAGGCGGTGGGAGCTGCCGTGAGTGCCATGGGCCCCGAGGTGCTGCTGGAAGCTGTGCCACTGGAGATCGACGGCAAGGAGTGAGCGCAGCCGTGGAGTAGCGGGTCCTGCGCCCACTCCCAGCAGCGGAGGACACGGGTCTCCAGCTGAGAACCCATTTTTCTCTTGCACCTTTCTCCTCTGCACCTTCTCTTAACCTCTCCATGAGCCAGTACAAATGACCGGTGCTCCCAGCACCCTTAGCGGAGTGCTATCCCTTTGCTTTCTTTGGCTTTGTTTCTCCCCAGTTCTTGTACTGGGAGATGACCAGCTGCCAGTCTGTCCTTGATGGTGGCAATTTTGCAGCTGTTTGTTACATTCCTGTTCAGTCTCCACGCGGTGCTGGAGGTGTTTGGCTCTGCAGAGCCTCCCTGTGCCCAGCTTTGGGGCTGGGCGGAGGTGCCCCGTGCCCAGGGGCTGATGCCAGCAGTGCCCTGCGCTCCCCTGACCCGTGCCTTCCCTCCGCAGGGAGACGCTGGATTTCCCCCGTAGCTGGCTCCTGCCAGTGCTGCGGGACTACGTGCAGGGCGCGCGGCTCGGCTTCTTCACCAGCTACTTTTTGCCCTTGGCAGCCGCCCTGAAAAGCAGAGGTGAGGAGGGTGGCATGGCAGGAGTCCCAGCGGGTGCGGTCCCGGGCTCCTGGGACCACCTCCCTTCCCTCCCCTGGGGTGGAGCTGGGCTTTGCCACCTCTGCTGCTCTGCTCATCTCCCCCTTCTCTTCTGCAGCCGTGGAGTTTACCCAGGCTGGGAAGAGCGCGGAGGCCAAGATCTATGACACGCTGCAGTGGCAGGTAACGAGGAGTGCCCGGGAGCCCTGCCGTGGCGTATCTGCGGTGCCAGGCTGGGGAGTGGTGACTTGGGCGAAAGGTGCTGGCTTCCCACCTCTCCCTTTGCCTTCCAGGTCTGGACCCTGCTGCCCGGCTTCTGCACCCACCCCACGGATGTGCTGGGGGCCTTCAAGGGGCTGGCCCGCACCCTGGGCATGGCCATCAGCGAGCGCCCGGATCTGCGCCCCACCGTGTGCCAGGCCTTGCGCACCCTCATCCACAAAGGATGCGAGACAGGTTGCGGGGGGGACAGATTCTCGTGATAAGTCCCTGTCCCCTGCGGTAACCCGGAGAGGGGAGATGCTGATCCACACCCCTTTGTCATCCTCTCCCTAGATGCAGAGCGGGCAGAAGTGGGTCGCTTTGCCAAAAATTTCTTGCCCATCCTATTCAACGTGTACAGCCAGCCTGAGGAGGACGGGGGCAGCAGTGCTCAGCGCCGCTCTGTGCTGGACACTGTCCGTGCTTACCTGACCATCACCGAGCCCCAGGTGAGGGGAGCCTGGGGCAGTGGGGCAGACTGTGCTGGCTCGGGCCAGCATCTCCCAGCTGGGCCCAGTTTGATGGGGCTGTGGTAGGTGCCTAACTGGAGAGGACAGGAAGAGAGAAGCTGGGCAGAGAGCAGCCCTTCCCTACCTTCGTGGGGAGGGAGCCCTTCCCAGCCAGCAGTCTGGGATTTCCTAATCCTGCAGCCACACCTGGTGCATCGTGTGTGAGCCCTTTGGGAATTTGCTCAGCTCTTTTTGGACCTGCTGGTGCTTCTGGTCTCCATAAAGTCCTGTGGCAAGGCGTTTGCCAGGTGGATTGCAAACTCCTGAAAAAGCGCTTCCTTCAGTCAGTTCTGATCCTGCTCTGTGTGCCTGCTTTGCAGATGGTGTGCGGGTTCCTGCAGAAAGCCAGCGAGAAGCTGACCAGTCCCGAGAGCTCTGAGTTTGCCAGGTAATACACAGGGGCTGGTGGTAATGGGTAATGCTGCCAGCTTCCTCCTGGTGAGCTGCGCTAGGGCGCTCATACTGTCCTGTGTGGGATGTGCTACTCTCATGCATCCGATAAGACTCGCAGCCAGAGTCCCAGCTTGGTCGAGCAGTGTTAGTGACGCTGCAGTCACCCACCTGCGTGTCCTTCTCTGCTGCAGACTCTCCATCCTGGACCTGGTGGTGGCAATGGCACCCTACGCTGATGAGCAGTCCCTGGGCTCCCTGTACCGCACCATCCAGCCTTCCCTCCAGGTGAGTCGGCCCCCAGCTCCAACAGGCGCAGGGGGTGCAGTGGGGCACCTTCTGCTTGCTGCCAGCTTGGACCCACACTCTGGGGAGCTGAGCAGCTGCTATAGGGGACAGCTCTCTGCTGGGTGGTGTGGGGTGCTGTGAGGGTCCCTTCAGACACCGTGGCGAGGGGCTGCCCTGACGGCGGGGGTGTGTTGGCTGTCCCTGCAGAGCAAGGAGCACAGCATGCAGAAGAAGGCGTACCGCGTGCTGGAGGAAGTGTGTGCCGCTCCCCATGCCCCCTGCCAGGCCTTCGTCCGCTCCCACCTGCAGGATCTGCAGGCAGCGCTGCTGGACTCGCTCAAGAGCGCGGCGTCCCCGGCCAAAAGGGTGAGAGCAAGGGCTGCGGCAGCCGAGCTCGGCCCCTGCCAGGAGGGGACGGGGTGGGGGCAGGCAGGTGTGCGTCCCTGGGTGTACCAGCGCTGGGCTGTTTCTTTCCCCAGCCCCGGCTGAAGTGCCTGTTCCACATCGTGAAGCAGCTCTCGGTGGAGCACGAGCCTTTCGTCACCGCCCTGGTCCCAGAGGTAAGCGTGGTCCCCAGGGGGACCCAGCTGATTCTGGCTGTGGAGGGGACAGCAGGGTTGTGACATGCCCGTGTGCCTCCAGGTCATCCTCTGCACCAAGGAGGTGTCGGTGGGTGCCCGCAAGAACGCCTTCGTGCTTCTCGTGGAGATGGGGCATGCCTTCATCCGCTTCGGGCCCACCCCCCAAGGTGAGTTCCTGCTCCGCTTACTCAGCCCTACGGCTGCTCCGGCCCCAGGGGGATCGGACCCATGCCCTCTGAAACGGGCCAGGGATGCTGCTGGGCAGGGGGCGAGTGGGGGCCTGAGTCATTCCCCTCCTGCAGAGGCCATGCAGCGGTTCCTGCTCCTGGTCTACGCGGGGCTCACGGGCTCGGTCACCATGATCAGCTGCACTGTGCTGGCGCTGACCCGCCTGTTCTTCGAGTTCAAAGGTGAGCCGGAGCAGGAGGGCTGGGGGGACGGGGGCAGCACAGGGGGACGAGGCAGCACCCTCTGGTGAAGGCGGGTGCTGGGAGGAGGCCGGCTGTGGCTGAGCCCTGCCACGGTTGCAGATCACCTGGAGCTGAGTGTGGTGGAGCAGCTCCTGCAGAACGTCTGCCTGCTGCTGGCCTCCCGCACGCGGGACGTGGTGAAGGCAGCCCTGGGCTTCCTCAAAGTCACACTGCTGCTGGTGGACACCAAGCTGCTGGCCAAGCACGTCCAGGCGATGGTGAGATCCTGTGCGGGGTGCCTCGAGGAGGGTGGCGGGGCAGAGCTGGGGCTGCCTTGGGCAGCCAGGGGCATCTCCAGCTGCACCCTCCTTCTGCCCAGGAGCCAGGGGCACAATTTTGATCTCGGTGGCTGAGAAGGCAGTGAGGAGGTCCCTCTCCTGAATGCTGGCATGGGCCTGCCAGAGAATGCCTATGAACCAGGCCCTGCCAAGCTGGGAGACCTCCCCATGGTCCTGCCTGGGGCGGGCGTGGGGAGACAGCAGCAGGGTGAGCGAGGTGGCCGTGCAAGGGAAGGGTGGGAGGTTGGGTGCCCAGGGCAGGGGTGCTTTGGTCTTGAGGGTCTCTGTCCTGGCAGCTGGAGGCCGTGGGGAACCTTTCGGATGACATGAGACGCCACTTCCGTATGAAGCTGCGAAACCTCTTCACCAAGTTCATCCGCAAGTTCGGGTGAGCCTGGGTCGCGCTGGAGCTGCGCTGGGGCAGCGAGGGAGCTCCCTGGGAAGCGGTGCGGGAGGAGGTGGGCACTGACCGCTCTCTGTGCGCTCTTCAGCTTCGAGCTGGTGAAGGGGCTGCTGCCAGACGAGTACCACAAGGTGCTGGTGAATATCCGTAAGGCAGAAGCTCGGAACCGCAAGCAGCGTGCCCTGAGACAGGCGGCTGCAGATACGGATGAAGAGGAGGCACCACCGGCACAGCCCAGAGGAGACAGGTAAAGACGGGCCGGGGTGAAGAAGGAGCAGCCCCGTTGGATCTGGGGATGGGGACATCTCCAGCACTGGGGTTGCTGTGTGCTGTGGGGCAGGCTGGGGTCTGCACCCTTGGGCTTACTCCATTTCCATCATCCTCTCTGCCTTTTGACCAGCATGGAGGAGATTCTGGCTGACTCTGAGGATGAGGAGGAGGAAGAGGAGGAACGGCAGCAGAGCAAGGAGTGGAGGAAGCAAGCACGGCAGAAGGGCCAGGCCTGGCTGAAGGAAGGGGAAGAGGATGAGCCCCTCAACTTCCTGGACCCCAACGTGTCCCAGCGGGTGCTGGGTGAGAGGCGGAGCTTCGGATGTGGCTGGGATGGGATGGACGGGGTGGGAGCTGGTGTGATGCATAGAGGCCCTGGGCGTACGGGTGCTCCCGGGAGTGGGTCCTTCCCCAGGCCCTGACCCACCTCTCTGTGAGCAGCCACCAAGCCAGGCCCCAAGCGGTCCAGAGGAGTGAGCCACAACTTCCAGGTGTCCGAGGATGGGCGCCTGATCATCCATGAAGAAGAGGAGGAGGTGGATGATGATGAAGCCAAAGGTATGGGCTGGGCTGGCAGGGGGCCACGCTAGACTTGCTTTGGTACCCTGAATGGTTTTCTTCCTGCCACCTGTATGTGGGAGCTTGGGGAGGGATGTGGGTGGAAGCAGCAGGGGTTGGTGTGGCCGTGTCACACCCCGTGGCTCTCTACTGGGCCACTGCCACCCAGGGGAGGGGGGCTGGAAGGGGACATGGCCACCAGTGCCAGTTCAGCAGGGGCACCCTGCTCCTGCAGCCCGCTCTGGGGGCTAGCACAGTACAGGGGCTCTCCTGCGCCCGCATCCTGCACTGACCCTCTTGTCCTGTGCTGTAGGAGTGGACGAGGAGATGGCAGATGTGCTGCAAGATGTGGGTCTCCGCAGTGTGAGTATGGGGCTCAGGATCCTGAGGAGATGCTGGGGGAACTCGGCTGTGCCAAACCCCTGCCTGTGCCGCGGCAGCTGCAGCTCTGCCCAAGAGGCCAGTGGGGACACCGGGCATGCGCCAGCTGCTTGGAGGGGTGTGGGAGACTGGCTGGGGCCGGGGACGTGCGCAGGCAGTCTGGAAGGTCTCTGGGCCCCCATGGGAGGAAGCAGGAGGTCAGGGGTCCATGGGAGGGCAGAACTGTAGGGACGAGCCAGCTGCAGGGTCCCTGCTGCCTTCTTCTGCAGAAGAAAAGCCAGAAGCGTCGGTTCAGGGAGGAGCCAGATGATGAGGAACCCGAAGCCGGGACCTACCCTCAGTACAGAGGTAAGTCCTTTGCCTGTGCCTGGTGTGGGGCTCCCCAGGGGGCCAGAACCACGTACCCGGCTTACTGGGCTGCTGCAGGGCAGCTGGAGCAGAGATCTTTGCTCGTGGGAAATGGTCACCCTTCTCTGCTGTCCTCACGCCCAAGAGCTAGAGGCAAAAACAGGAAGAGCTTCCCCAGCCCTGGTGCATGCTAGCATAGGAAATGGGAAGGGGGAGCCCCGGGACCCCATTTAAACACACATTCCCTGTTTTCTAGCTGGAGGCTCTGGGATCCACCGGCAGCTGGACAAGGAGCCAGCCTTCGGTGCGGAGTACAGATCCAAGGTGAGGGACCTGGGGGGTCGGAGGGTTTGGATGGGGAGATGCCTGGGGCTCTGCAGGGGCAGGTTGCTGCTGGCCTGGGGGGCAGGAAGCACCGCGTGTTTGCTGAGGGTCTGGTCCAGCAGTGCTAAGGTTGAGGGGGGTAAATCTCTGCTTCAAGAGGAGCTGCCAAACACTCAGTACCTGTGAACATTTCCAGCCCATTTTCGAGTCCTGGTCCTGCCCTTGCCGTGGCCAGTTGCTGCTCACTGCTCAAAGCAGGTGTCTGTAGCATCATCTGGGTGGGAAATCAGCTCCAAGGGCCGTGTGCTTAGCTGGCACCCCACTGCAACATAGTCTTTGGAGTGGCCAGGTGCCAGGGTTGCACCAGAACAGGACACATGCATCTCCCCTGGTGCTGCATCTTCTCCCTTGTCACTATCTCCCACAGAAAGGCAAAGGCGATGTGAAGAAGAAGGGCCAGCTCGACCCCTACGCCTACATCCCCCTGAACAGAGCTAGACTCAACAGAAGGTGAGACTAGCCGGGAAGGGGACAGGGTGGGGAATGGGGTCAAAACACGGGTTTGATCCTGCTTTTTGTTGTTACATTTTTTTGAGGGTCTGGTAACTCCCTGCCAGCCACTGCACCGCTCCTTGCGGAGCTTGGAGCATCCCTGTGCATCGGCTGTGCCCAGTGCCCGTGCTAACCCAGCCTCCTGCTCTTTCCTCCCTCCAGGAAGCGGGCAAAAATGCAGGGCCAGTTCAAGGGCCTGATGAAGGGTGCCCAGCGTGGAGCCAAGGCCGGCCGCAGGAACCGTCTGAAGGCCCAGCGCCCCTGAGGAGCCTCGGGTGCTCTGCCTGCACCTGCCTAAGGACGGACAACACCCTGTGGCCTCTGGGCACCGGGGGACGGGGAGTGGAGCAGGGGGGACGCCTCTGCAGGAGATGGCCTGCATCTGTCAGAAACTCGCTGGGAAGCCACTCCATCGTATTACGGACTCTTGGCCTAAGCTCTGCCCTCCTGTGCCTGGAGGAAGGTGCTGGGTGCCTGGTGCAGGGGTATGTGTGTGTGTGTGTGTGTGTGAGAGCAAGTAACGTGTAATGAATTCTCTATATTGATAAATACCCACTGTTCCTACCCAGCCCAGATTCCTCCTCTCCTTCCCTTAAGATCTGTGCACACCACGTCCCCTGTGCTCTGCCTGCTGCCCCGGTGCAGCAGGTCCTTCTGCCGCTGCAGCACTGCGCCCCACGGGGCTCACGCCTGCATCAGCCTGGGACCTGGGGCCGGAGCCCTCTGCCCCGCAGGGGGCTTGCTTCGGGGCTGCCAGGAGCAACGCTGCGGTACAGAGCAGCGAGGCACTGCCCGTGTCCTGTGCCCTCCTGGCAGACATGCAGTAGGGCTGAGTCGTGGGGTTGGCCAAAGAGAGAAGCCAGATGGTGAAAAGTCCTTTGCTACAACCAGCTTCCTTATACAAACTCCCTCTTGGCAGCATCTTCTCCGGGATGAACAGGATCTCAGCCTGGGGATCTGTGCCATGGGGGGAGTGTCTGCCATTTGGCTGCCACTGTTTTCAGTCCTGCCTCTTGCTTTTCTTGTATCAGCCATGCCTGGTTGTGGGGCAGAACAGTTTGCTGCAAATTTCTTCAAATTGGCTGGAAAACTGCTACTGCAAACGTCTGTGCCTTGCCCTTTCCCTTATCCATGAGAGCTGAGAAAAGCCCTTTCCTCTGCTCTGACCACCTCCTGCCAGCTAGGCCTGAGCAGCACAAAAAATCCTCAATGTTTTTAGCTGCCCAGCTATCTCAGGTTGGCCTGAGCATCTGTTTTTGCCCAGTTACTTCTGCACTGAGCCCAAAAGATGGTGTTTGGCCAAAGCATGCTGAAGGGAATGGAGCTGAGGGTATGGATATAGGTCCCATTGCTCACACTTCAAAGAACACTTATTAGTGAACATAGCTGGCTTTCCCTTCTTCTTATATATTAAAAAGCCTTTAGTCCTTTGTCATTTCCTACCGTGGTAGCTTACATGCTGGAATTGCAACGCTTCTCAGTCTCCTAATAAGCTAAAGGGATTGTGCTTGTTCAGCCTTTTACTGCAGGCTTCTTTCTGGAGGCTACAAATCCAGTTTTGTGGCTCTCTTATGTGCTTTTTGTTTTTTTCTGAGATCCTTTTAAAAGCCTGGAGGTGGAGGAGGAGCTCTTGTACTGGTATTGGTCCTGCATTGTCAGGAGGACTGTCCCCGTCCTGCTTCCCCTCCCAGGGCTCTCACTTGGACCCTTGAGCCCCAGGGCCACGTTGAGGTGCTGCTGCTCTAATCCTGCCAGAAGGGAGCCCACAGCCTGGCTTATGGGACAGGCATCTCCAGCAGCACCTCCTGACCATGTTCAGTCAACAGGAGCTACATCTATCTTCCTCTGCTGCCTGTAGCCTTGGCCTGATGCCCTCCCTCCCCTGAGGGCAGGATGGGGGAGACAGGCAGCAGTCACTTCCCAAGCCCTCAACACCTGTAACATGTGGCTCCAGGCCCACCAGAGCTATCTGTCTTTCTGCTTTCTCTCTTTGGAGACAGGGCCTGGAGAAAGCTGTAGCTAGTTTGTTTAAAAGCTCCAAAATTCTAACTGTATTGTTCTTCATTTGCATGTTGTTGCTTAAATTAGCGCATGCCTGCGTGGAACAGAAGAGTTTCATTAGCACAGAGGATGGTGTTTGTCTGTGCTGGTGTCCAGAGAACAGATTCTTCTGCAACAACATCTTGTTAATCAGCTAATTAATCATGTAACGCAATAGAAACCCTTGGAGAGGAGACGTCATCCTGCCCGGGGAGGCTGGCTGCGAGTCAAGCCTGCTCCCCACCAGCAGCTGTCCCTGGCAGGAGCAGAGCTGTGTCTCAGGGGCCTGCAGGAGGCTGAGCGCAGCTCTCTGCTATGGGGCACAGTGAGGGTGATGTGGGGTCCTGCCTCCTGCAGATGCCAGCCACAAATATTTTGCAGTTACTTGCAGAGAAGCGCAAGATGGGGACCTGGAGTGATGCTTGGCATTCGTTGCTCGAGCTGGGAGGTGGCTGGAAGCTATTTCTTCACCCAGCATACTGTTAAACCATGCAACTCCTTTCCGCAGGCTACAGCGGGCACCGACAGTGTGCCTGTGTTCCGCTATGCTTGTGCAGGAAATTGTCATGAAGGGTTCTTAACCTTGCAGATACCAGCTGCAAAGCTGGGAGGTCTCAGAGTTGTGGGCTGCAGGCATACTAGGCACACTTGAGGAGAGGCTGACAGGACTCATGGGCTGCCGCCGGCACTGGCTGAGTAGCCCCTGGACTGGCCCGGGACAGTTGCAGATGGCCACATTGAGTTTTAAGGCTTCAAATCAAGAAGAGAAGGAAAGCATCATCATTTCCTTACCCTAGAAGCTACCTGCCTGGGTTGTGTCCACTGTAGTATGCTGCTGAGAGGGACAGATGTGCCCCGTGGGGCTGTGCCCAGGCAGCTGGACCACCACCTCCTCCAAGCACGCTGCAGCGCTGTTGGGGGTCCCCACAGGCACACCTGGGTCTCCCCAGTTCAAAGTCAGGATTCGGCGCACACCAGGTGCAGGGATGGGAAAACCCTCCTGGGGGCAGCAGTATAAGAGGACCCTTGGTGATTATGCTAAAATGATTTGCAGTAAGATAATTAAGTGTTGAGGTTTAAAATGCCAAGAGACCACTCCAGCTGAAATCTAGTCAATTAAAAAAAGTCAGATTAATTCCTAGTCCCCTCAGCATTCTGATCTACAGTTTCACTTATTGTTTCTAAAAAGTTGTCTTTCTTTTCTCGGTTGCTACCTGAAAGCTCCATGCAAACCTAGGTGCAGCAAGTGTGCAGGGGCACAGGGACAGCTATGGCAGACACACAAAGGAAAAAAACAAATAAACAAAGAAATAAAACTGCTTTTCTAGTGTCTCTGTTCCTCTAATTTCTCCTTGCTGGTGAGCAAAGATAAAAAATATTCAAGCAGAGATGTGATTTGGGGTTTATGGTGTAACTCATGCTTCTTGGAGCACTTTGTGTGGTCTCTGCAGGCTCAGGCAGACCCTGCTGTATCAGTTACACATAAGCCACATTTTAAAAGTTTCCTTGAAATAAAATGGCTGCCACTTTTATTCTTCTACTGAAGATTAAGCCTTGGGGTGTCAGGTGTGCACAAGACTGAAAGACAGCGCCACAAGAACCTCCACAGCTGGTGCTGCCCACAGGCCCACGTATGCTGGTCATGCAGGTGTTGGCTGTTCTCCTCTCCCCTACCGGGAGCTGCGGTGGCTCCCACCACGTGAAGGATGCTCAAGCGTAGGAAAAATGGCACAGGCGCCTTCTTGCCCCCTTCGCCCCCCAGCAGTGGGAGCTTGCCAACCAGGCCCCACATGCTGCTGGCTCCTGGGCCGCTGCCACAGCTCACGGGCAGCCGACGCCGGGGACGGCTGGGGCAGCCTGGACGGCCGCCGGCGTGCCTCGGGCCCGTTGCGGGGTCTCCCCGCGCACCGAAGGGGTCTGCAGGCCGGGCCCTGCCCCGGCAACCGGGCCCCGCCGAGCCCACCGCCGGCCTACAACTCCCAGCATGCCGCGCGCGGCATGGGCGGCCGTTCCCCACCACCGGCCGTCGTGCGCGCGGATCGGCAGTTGCCCGTTCGAACCGGCCAATGGCGACGGGGTGGTGCCGGCTGCAGCCAATGGCCATGCGCGTCCCGGGCGGGGCGGGGCCGAGGAGGGGTGGTGCGGAGGACCAATGGGGAGGCGGAGCGGCAGGTATGAGATGGCGGCGGGAGCACCGGTGCCCGGCGGGCGGCGCGGCGGCAGGTAGGAGCGGGGCTCCCTGGGGGCCGGCACCCCCTCACCCCCTCCCCGGCCCCCCGCCGCTTTACGGCTCGCTGCCCGGCCGGTCGCGTCCGCTGCAGGCACCCCGCAGCAGGCACCCCGCAGCGCGCTGCTGGCGGGCAGGCGCCGGCCGGCGCAGCTCGGCCTCGGCCCGCCCATTGCGGTGCCTCCGTTGCGGGCCGGGCTCTCGCCGTCCCTGCTGCGGCGGGGCAGCAGCTCCCCCGGCCGGGGTCCCTGAGCCCCTGCCCGCCAGGCAGCCCCACGGAGCTCGGCCGTGCCGCCGGGCAGCCCCGCGGGACAGGGGGGATGGAGGTGGCACCCTGCGGGTTTGCTGCGGTACCCCCGTCCCCCTGGGTTCAGCTTCCTGCAGCGTCCCTGTGCTGCATTGCAGGGGAAGCACCGCCCGCTCCTCCTGCAAGGGGAGAGATCCAGCTCTTAACCACCCGCCCTCGGGCAGGGGGACTATTCCGTAGGGAAGCGTGTCCCTGCACTCAAGTTAGCAAAGATAAGCGCTCGCCTTGCGGTTCTGCCCCTGCTCTGGCGCAGCCGCTCGCTGCCTGCAGAGGTACGAGGCGTGCTGTGGCTAGGCTGGCTCACTTCTCCCGCAGCCGCAGAGTGAGACCTAATACCGAGCACTTGGCAGTTGCAGGGTTTGGTAGGGTGATGGCACTATATAGACTTGCTTTGCGTCCAACCCTTTCTCCCTTGCTTTGTCCACTCTACATGCGTTATTCTTGCTTTCTAAATATGCGTACACTGTAAACTTCATATAATTAATCTTTAGCACATACTTTTATATGCATAACCGTTCTGTGACTGCTGCCAATAAAATAGTGGAGACTGTATGAGCATCTCACTGGAACAGTGTTTTTGGACTACTGCTAAAAAACTGTAGTATCTCTTCCTCTTCCCCCCCCCCCGCATGTATGGTGTGGAGCTGCACACTGAGTATCCTTTGAGTGGTGATTCTTGTGGACTTGCAGAATAAATACAGTTGAGGGCTGATGCCTCGTACCCACCCTGATTCACAGTGGTGCTGTCCCATTCTCTGCTGAGTGGGACCCATCCTCTTGGCACTTGTTGTGCTTATCTGGGGGAACTGCTGTGGTGCCTGCGTTGGGGCAGAGCGTTGTTCTGGAAGGAGGGATGAAGAGATGGTACTTAGTGTGGCACGTTTGAGCAGGGAGTGCCTAAAATGCTGGAGTTGGTAAAGGGATGAGTATGCTCTGTGCAACACACTTTTGAATAAAGCATTTTAAATGTGGCCTGGATCCGTCCAAATGACTGAATTTATTTGTTATATGTTGACAGTGGTCCTTAGGATGTAATCTCCCAGCTCTTTACCCACCCCACTGCTTTTTTTTTTAAGTGTGCTCCACAACCAAGCTTTTGCCCCTATTTCATCTGGAGCGAAGTGTAAGTTAGCTAGTAAAGCTTGCATGCTGTGCGTGTGGTCTTATAGCATGCTGACTTAAAGATTGGAAATGAAAGCTGGTTGTCTTAACCTCCTTACCAAATGTTACTGAACATGACAAAAGATGATTTGTGTGGGTCTCTCTTCTGTTTGTGGTCTCTCTAACCTCTGCCTGGCTCTTCATAACTGAGAATGATGATTGCAGTGTGCCCGAGTGCTCAATTTCAAAAGAGAAACATCTGTCTGTTTAATGAATGCATTTAATGTTCGATTCAAGCAGTGCCTAAACGCTTTGCCAGGCACTCAGTGTTCATGTCGGCCATTTGATACGGCAGGGTGGGATGAGTGGAAAGGAAAAAGCCATGGGCCTGGAAGGCAGGATGAGCTGAAAAAAGGCATAAGGCATCTTGCTAAAATGGCTTCATAGAGTGTCACTGCACAACTGGACATCAAGAGCTCACATCGTAAACAGGCAATGAAAGGAGACACAATTGCCATCTATGTTTTACTGCAAATAGGAAAACGTTCACTGTAAACATGAGTTAATGGCAAAAAGTCAAAGTGACTTGCTGAGGGTCATGCAGAAAAAAAGGTTAATTTGACAGTTAAAGCCAAGTCTGAACGCATGGCTACTTTTCTCTGAAGATAGCCTGGAGCAGGGGACAATCTTATTCAAACATTCCTTTCTCCACAGCTCTCGCTAAAATCTTTGAGACCTAGACTTGTGTTTAACCCCCTACTCAGTCCAAGCCCTGTCAGGCGCACATCCAGACCCAAACTCAAGGCTGTGTTGCATTTGCAGTATTTTTGTATGTTTGCACGTAACACCCTGTCCTGTTCTCATCGAGGGCCTGGAATGGGCTTGGACAACAGGATCCTTGTTCTGCTACGCTTCAGTTTATTGTCTGTTTGCATGAAGGGGGAGCATTGCTTGCCCACATAGCCCAAAGCAGCGTCTGGGTCTCCTTGCCAGACTAGTCATTGCCTTGTTGCTGTGTGCACATTTACATGCATATGAAAATGTCACCGGCCTTTGTTAACGCTCTTTTAAAGGTGCCTGGGCACTCAGTTCAGTCTGAAACTGAAGAGCTGAGTGCTGGACACTCTGCTGGGAAATCAAATTCCTTGTCCTAAAGGTCAACAGTCTTCAGTGTGCGTTGATTTAATAAGTGGCATGAACAGATGGGAAGGAGACAGGGCAGCATGGAAATGTTGGCTAATATCTAATGATTGCACGGAAGTCAAGTTCCTCTTGGAAATACTGTCCCTCTGTAAGCTGCATTGGGCTCCTGGTCACAGCTGAGACCTTGTATTTTCCACTTGTTTCAGAGTTAGCTCTTTCTGTAGGATCTCATTTTCACTTGTTCCCTGGCTGGAGGCAAGAACAGGGAGCCGAGGCCCTTTCTTTAGCCTGTGCTCTGCCAGGTTCAGGCACGGACCTGCTGAGCTCTTTTGTGCAGAAGTAGCAGGCTCTCACCAAACCTGCGCCGTGATCCTGGGGACTGGCACTGTGGGTTCCTGTGGTCCCAAGTCACAGGAGGCTTGGAGCCCCCTTGGGGAGAGAAATGGGAGAAATGGGGAACGCGGCCCCACGGTGTGATAAATTTGGCCGACCCTTTGTTTCAGAGCTTCACAGGTCTGGTATGTTCCCAGCCTCTCATCCCGGTGATGCATTACACTTACTGTTGTGTCTGACAAGAGCATTGGGCCCTTTTCTTCGAGGTGCAACAGCCTCCCTCCCTGGCTCTTGGCCTTTCTCACCTCTATGCTAGGTAATTGCAATTAAGCTATCTAGAGTTTCTTCATAAATTTTTTCAGAAACTGTAGATAGTGGGGAATGTGATAAGCTGCTTAAATAATTGCCTGCCAGCTGGCTTACGAGAACTTTTAATGTGTTTGCCTTTGGCCTATAAAGCTCTAACAATTTGGAGTCCGGCCAAAACATCCTTTCTTCTTGAGTGGTAATGTGGCAGCTCTGATTTTCAGAGGCAGGAAGTTCTCGGGGGAGCCGGCATTAGTTTCCCTTTTTGTTTTGCTGGATTTCAGACTCAATGTTGAAACGTAGCTTTATGGTTTGGGAGTTCCATATGGGCATTCCTATAGCCCCGTGAGCTGTCATATAGTAGGACACAAGCATGGCTGTGCGTTGGAGAGTGGGAAGCCTTTTAGGGAACATCCTTCACAAGCTCTCAGGGGTGCCTGGAGCTCTCCTCTCACGCATGTGTCACTCCGCATCCTCCGGAGCAGCCCGCGGAGCAGCACATAAATATATCACTGCTCCCTGGGCTCTGCAGAGAAACCGGGTGAATCCAGACAGAGATGACCTGTCAGGCAGGATGGGAAGAGAAGCAGTTTCTGATCAGTATGGGAGAGTTGCATAAAGTGATAGTATAGGTTATTGTCATATGAATTCTGGTATCTGTGAACAATATTCCAGTTTTTGACATCCTAGCTTGCCCAAATCCCCTTCAAAAGCACTAGGCCTCCATTCTGTTCAATTTGGTGAGTTAATTGGGCTGCTTTGTGCGTCTCCGTCTCTCTGGTACTGCATGCTGTGCTGCTCTGCGGCTGGCCTAGCCTGTTTATCTGTGTGCCTTGGCAGCCCTGACCAGATGTCACCAGCTTATTTAAATGCTGGCATGCATCCAGGTGTGCCTCATTGCAATTCCAGCTTGTGAGAGTTTACACATCTGGAACATGGGATGTGGCCTCTGACATACTTAGTGGTGTCTGCAGAGGATTGCTGGTGAGAAGGGGTTTGATGTGCTCTCATCCTTTGCAGACGCCACCATGATACAAATTACAGATGGAAGCATGCGGCTTGCCCATTGCACCTCCAGAGCTAAAAAGCGTTGTGGAGCTACAAAAATGTAACGAACAAAAACAAGAGCTGTGACTTCCCGAGTACCTTTGTTCTCTGTATTTGTCAGGCTATGACCACAAAATCTCACCCAACAGCACTGCTGGGGGCTGGCTGTGGGTCCTGACCCAGGTCTTGGTATCCCCTTGGTCCAGGAAAAACAACAGGAGTCAAGCGAACCTGCGAGTGCTACAGCACACTGTACTCAAATTGCGATGCTTTGCTCGAGCGCTGACAGTTGATGGTGGGATGGGATTCCCAAATGTGTTCTGGGTGCCAGTTGGTGCTATCAATTTTGGGTGGGCTATCATCTTGTGGGAGGGCTGGAGGAGCTTCCTTCCTTGCTGGGTTGCTCTGAGTTTCCAGACTAGTTGCTACAATAGCTTGTTAATTTTGCTGTGCTGTTTTTGTGTGATTGCTTGAATTTTTCATATCAGAAGTAAACCTGATTGTTGTGGGGCTCCTCTTTATAGATGCTAATTCTGCTCTGACCGGGACACTAGCTTGGAGCTACTAGACTGAAAAGCATCTACATGGTGTATCTTTGCTAGTCTCTGAACTGCATTTTTCCCTGCTTCTGAAGGATGCCTTAGGGCTCTTATCTTCAAGTGTAAGGGTGACAATCAGAGGTGCATGCAGCAATTTGAGTGCTAGAGACGGAGGTGGTAAAGGTAGGACTGAGCCATGCCTCTTTGACTTCTAGCACACTCAAAATGGGGAAGTAAAGAGGTTAAAGACATTTTAAAATGAGGGGAGTAAGGGAATGCTATCATTGTTGGCAACTGGAAAGTACCCATGCACACTCTGAGGATACAGCAGACGTGGACCTTGCAGTCCACCCAGCTAAGGACCAAACAGACAAAAGTGAGAAGAAACTTCCTACCTGGGATATGAACGAAGCTGAAGAGCAGTTAGTTGGTGAGAGTCCATGGACAGACGTTCAGTAACAAATTATAGGTTACACAAGAAAGGTGTTACGGTTCATGGAAAGAGGAGGTGTCCTTGCAGTTTGTTAGTTTGACTCGTAGTCAAAGGTTGTGGTGGGTAATTCTGCACTGCACAGGGAGAAAAGGCCCAGAATCCCTGTCCTAGACATGGGGGACAGCATTCAGGGCAGATACCACCTGGCCCCACAGGGTACCTCAGATCTATGGTACGTTATTCACAAAGCAAATGGCTTAAATTAGTAAAATAAAGTAAAAAAGATGTATTGTTTTGTCATGATTATGACTGTATGACTGGGGCAGGGAAAACTACATCAATACATTTTCTATACAGACTAGCTCCAGGCCCTGGTGACCTTCTCCCGAGGTGGGCAGCATGCCTGCCTGGCATGTTCTGGGTGGTGGGAAGTGGCTGCAGGGCTTCCTCAGGTTGCGACCCTCTCACCCTGCTGCCGGGATCTGGATGTGGCCACGCAGTGCCCTGTGGTGCTGCCAGGCTCCTCCGACTCCCCGGCGCTGCTGGCCTGTTGTCTCTGCCTCGCCAGCGGCTCCTGGCCAGTGCCTGGAGCTCAGCTCTTGCCTCCTCAGCCCCACGTCCCCGCCATCCCTGCCTGATAGCTTTCAAACCAGCTCCTTTGTGCTCAGTCCCATGTCGCCCCTCGTGCAGGAGCTGGATTTCTTCTAAATGTCTGCAGTGTGACCTGATTATTTTTCCTGTCCTTCCTCGCCCTCCTTTTTAATAGTGTCTACAGAAAAGCTGGCAGAGTTCAGTTATATCAGTCATGCTGACTGATAGTGCTGCCTCTTCTCTTGGGATTCCTCCTCTTTTCTGTCCCTCCAGCATTCATTTCAGATTTAGCTATCAGTCCTCTAAAGACAGGGTATTGCCTTTGTTCTGTGTTTGTACAGCATGGAGCACATTGGAGTCCCCAGCTGTGACCAAGGTTCCCAATGCCACAGTGATAAAAGTGAATAGATCAGTAATGAGAAGAGGCAGCTGCTGCCATCTAAAAAGATTCAGTTTTGGTGCTGGTTTCAGTGAAATCAGGATTGGATCTAAGGCTCCTCTTCTATTGCTGCTCCCAGTAGGGGTTTATATTAAAATAAAGACACAAACTTTAGACTGCATTGAAAGTCATGAAAATCAGAGCGGCATTGCTATTTAATGCTGTTAGACTGTGTTATTCTGATGTTAAGGCAGGCATATGAGCTTGCAGATCTTTAATGTAAAATTAGTGGGTTTCTGGTAGTAGCTGTGTTTCTGCATTTTTTACAGAACCTTGGGTAGGAGGCTGAGCCATCACACAGCGTGGGATCATCCAGAGCTGTGGTGGTGGCACTGGTAAGGGGACTCGGTGAGGAGCACCACAGTGAACACGTGGTTCCTCTCTAAGGCACCTCTTAGTTCTTTCCTCCTCCTCGCACTAGAAGGCATCTGGATACTCTGATGTTGTCGTGATGGCTGTTTGAAGTACTGCTTTGTTGACTTTAAAATATTCCAGTGGCTATTATTAAAGATATCGCAAAAGAATTATTGAGGTCTTCTCACTTGAGAAATTTCATGCTGAAATGCAAATTTCTTGATGTTTCACATATATCAAGCTGTCTTGCTACTGCAGTTTTCTTTGACACTGGTAATATGTTCCATTTTGTGTTTCTTCCAAAGCACACTTTCCGCCCAGCCTCTTCCAACCCTTTTATCTTCCCAGATAGGTCCGTCTCCAGGTTCACATCACAGATGTGTAGCTGCTGTTGCCAAGGTCTTCTGCTTTGAGTCCTTTCCTGAGACAGAATTTGAATTCATAGATTATAGCAGTGACTTGGATATCCAGTTTACCCAAAAGATGGCCAGGTCCAAAAGATGGCCAGGTGTTAGGTTAGTTCCAGGTTGTCCAGCACAGGCTGCCATCACATGATAGCAGCTTTCTTCCCCAGCTCCTTGCTGTTTAAATTGTATATTATTATCTGGTTCCCATAGCCAAAAGGCTGAATCACTCCATGTTAGCTATTTAAATGTGAAGAAAGCAAAGCAAAAATTAAAAAGGCAGTGTTGTCTAGCATGGCTTACTTGTATTAAGTCTAGAGACACTGGTCAAGGATCGGCACCCACTGTGCTATGCACTGTGTACTCATCACAAAAAGACTTTCTCTGCCCCTAAAGACCTTATGAGTATAACCCTAGGCAAAAATTGCTGCGTGTTTTTCTTGACATTTTTCAGAGGCAAGTCAGTCATCCTATGAAGAGTTACTGTGCTAAATCTGAGGCCTGAATGTGATCTTTGTTACGCTGTCTTACAAGAATGTCAGCCTGAAGTACAGTCCTCAAAGCAACCTTAACTGTGAAGTCACTTCCAATGTCTCTACAGTCCATTCCCATTAGAATTCTGTTAAATCTTCTTTTTTTTTTTTTTTAATCTAGGAAATAATTTGTCTTTTAGTCCTTTTGTACTTAAAATGATTCCACATAATTCCAGTACGGTTCTTTCATCTCTTTGCAAAATCTGGGATGGCTCCTATCTGGCTCTGGAAATACTGTCTTCAGACATCCGCATTAATTGATTCCTTACTCTGGCGCAACATAGGAAACGATGCTACTTCTCTCTCCCTGGGGAAATACGAGCCTGTGCGCATCTGTCCCGTCTCCCTTTGTGCTTGGCCAGGCAAAGAATTGCTCATGTTTTGTGTTCTTTAGCACTGCCTGCTTATCGCCCTGCTCTCAGTATTTGGTAGTAGCCTGGCTGTTTCTCACAGTCTAAAGATTTTGTTATTATAGAGGGAGATTTTCTTCCATTATCTGCCTTATTTTCAAAAGCTCTTTAATCCTTTTACTCCTGTATAGTAAGACTCATCTACTGTGGTGTGTCTGAAGTGTTAGCTCTCTAGTGACAACACACGAAGTGCACAAAATGGCACCAGAGATGGATTTTGCCCACTGAATTAGGTACATCAGGCTGCTCTGAAATCTGCAGCTTCCAGCTTTTCCACTTTCCCAGCTAGACAAACACCGTTAGTGCCTTGCCCCAAAGGTACCTCTTCCTTCTCTTTCTTGGCTTACTTGTGTTCTCCTTATGCTCTATTTCATGTTGCTTGAACCTGTTCTGCCTTCACATGGATGGAGTTAGAACAATATAAAATCTGTAAAAGCCCCTAAAACAGTTAGGTCTCACCTATCTGAATGCAAGCTTGCTGCCACATGAGCTAATCTGCCTGCTTGCAGCTCTTGCACCACAGGTTCAATCACCAGGTTTTGCCAGTTAAAGTCTCATTTTTGCCCTAGTTTCCAAGGCATTTCCCTGGCCTGGATCTAGTTACCTTAGGGATTAATTGATCCATCATGATTTTGACCTCCTGCACCATCCACTCCCCATGAAATGATGGGGCTGTCATGCCCGAAGCAAGAACGTTGCGTGTGACAGACAGCTTGCTTTGTGACTTGGCTGGGATCACAGGCTTTGCTCCTAAAAGATACTAGAATGGCAAGAATCTCAGCACAATATAGGACCCATTTTTTTTAATCTGCTGTCGTAATCACAACCCTATTAGTACAAGGTTTTATTATTCATTGGGATTTGATTTTATTCATGGGATCGGAGAGGAAGCTATTTATTCCTTTATTTTATCATCTTTTGATGTGTCGTAAAGAGATCTGAGATCACAGCATATAGAAAATATAACTCTGTAATTGCAAGCAAAGCAAAAAAAAAGCAATAAACTCCCTGAATACATATTTGTCTCCCCTTTGCTGCTGTTATATAAACTGTGGGTGTAGGTAGAGCACATCCATCTTCCTTTTTTAACATGAAAACAGCAGATGGGGCACATGGCTTTTTCTGAAGGTTAGTGTGTGCAGCAGTGAGGATTGGCAGGGTTATTGTGTGTAAAGCCAGTGGGGGCTTTATCTTTGCTCAGAAATAGAGGTTTGCTTCACATTTCCATTTTGATTAGCAATAATGATACAAAGGCAAATTTTCTGTGCTAATAAAGTGACCTTTCAAAATTAAGTAGCTCATTGAAGTGCCATACCACAATAAGAGTATACAAGGCTGGTCCCAGCTGCGGCAGGCAGGGAAACTGGATGGGAATCCAGAGAAACGTGGAATGGGAAACCTGAAGTGGATGAACGGTATGTGGTGGCACAGTAATGGTAGCAAAGAGCAGTGGCCAGGTGCTGTTTCCAGCTCTGGAGAGGCCGATCTGCGTGCTTTGTCTTTGAAAGGATCTAAAAGTGTGAAAGGCAGGGGCAGAGAGTGTTTCTAGCAAGGTTTCTGGGGATGGGGTTGTGCAGTTAAAGGACTTGATTATTGTCCTGCCAGTGCCATAACATCGGTTGTGCTCGGATGCCATTGGGAATGTGTTTGCGTGGCTTTACTCATGGTAAACATGGGGTAGATTTGGGGCTATTTTGTGGATTCCTCTTGGATACAGGTGGAGAGCCCTTGATACCACGCTGGTCCTAATTCAAAACCCCGGTTTCTATGTAGGAATTATTTGCCGTTAAACTCCAGCTACGCAGCCTTTGGCAAGAGACATGAATCAATTTGTCCAGCTTTTCTTTTCTGTTTTGTCTCTGTGTGAAGGCTGATGCCCAGTGTGTGCCAAGGGGGCCTTTCAGACCCAATAATGCGCCCTTGTGTCTCGTAGCATGCGTGGAATTTGCATAGGCTGTGCTGGGACAGGCAGGTTTCTTTTGTTGCTGGAAACAAGGAGCAAGTTCTTTTCCCTGTCTCTGCTTCCTAATGCCTCTCCAAAAGCTCTCAGCACTCATGTAAGAAATTTACTTTTTTCTATTTATTTTTGCATTAAATGTTGTTAAACTTTGTGCAACTTGTAAGCCTGGCTGTGCGGAGAAGTCATGTCAGTCAGTTCTAGTTGACAAAATTGTTTAATTTTCTTTCTCTGAATCTAGATATCTAATTGTCAGAGGGAGCAGATAATCTGTGATGCTTGATGTAACTGCTGCAAAGTATTTGCATATCTTCTCTGTGGGGAAACAAAACTGCTAGTGAGTGAATAACAGTGCACGGATCATTGCAGGCAGGGTCACTGGGCCTATACACTTGCTATTAACCCTTCTCAGGATCTGTATTGCCACAGAATGAGTTGTCATGGGTTTCAGGCAAAGGGCTTGCTCCACATTATGGGCAGAGCTGGCACTTGTTTGAGCATTTGTAGCCCTGTGCGATGAAATACGAATATGATCAGATCGATTGGCAGTTGCTTTTTGGCAGCTAATACCGAGTTGTTGTGTTTCGGTCTTGATTTATTGCAGATAACAAACTGCTGAAAAACAGACTGGGAGGTACTCAGAAAAATATGGCGCCCATTTGGAGTCGGCAGCATGCTCGCTAGGCCACTCTGAACGATGCAGCTGGGAGCCTTTAAGAGCTTTCTAAAATTTTAGATGACTTGGCAGATTGCCTTGCAGTCTGCCTTGCAGACCTTCCTCTTCTCCATCCTCTTGAAGGAGTCTTTGACATCCGTGGAGAGCAGTGGCAAGGGGAGAGGGTTTCATACGGATTCTCACGACGCAAGTGTTGCTGAGAGCCTGGTTTCCTCTGATTTCAGCAAGTATCCTTCTCCTTGTGTAGCCTGAGTCCCAGCTTTTATTCTCTTATTCTGATCGTGCATCCTAAGTCACACCAAGATGGTCTTTCAGGTCAAAGATGTACAGCAGTATATGTACAGATGTACACCCTACAGATAACTGTTGGGTTCACAGATAATGCATGGAGGTGGGCTGGAGTTAGGTGACTTGCCAGTGTGTTCTTTGATATCCTCCCCCTCGTTAGCTACTGTCGCTTTACGTCAGAACAATAAGTTACTCAGACTTCTGAACTAGTAGCTGAAGTGCTCGGTTGCTTGAACCAATGGATGTAAGGTACCGGGGGTTGCAACGCCCTCCCTTTCGGCGGCAGGCATGCTGAGCAGCGAGCAGAGATGCCCAGCGTGGTCCGAACACGGTGACATGGCCTCCGCTTCTCAGCAGAAACAAGAGGAAGGGCAGGGTGCTCTGGTCTTCTGTGGGAGAGCCTGCTTTGGAGGTAAAGCCTTTGGTGGCCTCGGGGGTGATCGGCAGAGCACGTGCTTCCCCCTGGGTGCCACACCGCACCTAAGGGACTGACGCGATCCCTGGTGCACAAACACAGCATTTCTATTACCTGTGCACTTGGCAGCTGCTGTTGGAAAATGGTGTTCAGTAAGTGCTTACAGTTGAAACAGTGGAAAGGACAGTATTATCTAAGAGCCCAAGAATGATTAAAGGACTGGGGAATGTCACGCAGTGAAAGCACGTAGTGTGTGCAAGCTGGGTGGGTAGGCAGCTTCCACCCAGAGCCCTGGAAGAACTGGCAAACCAACGCACAGGGCCAGGCTAGCACTTTATAGCAAAGTATGACATCGGGCAGTGGCTTGTGAGTGGAGAATGACACTAATCTTCACATTTAAGTAAAAGAGGGGCAGGAGAAGCAAGCTAGGCAACTCTAGCCTGTGAGCTTGACTTCAGAAGCATGCAAGTGTTTGAAACAGTGGTGGGAAGATGGTAATGGAAGACCTAGGGGTAGATGGAAATTGGGATAAGCTTTAAGTGTGAGCATTAAGAGCACTGATTAACCTGAGGTCTCTCTTTGATAACTCTTTGTTTTTATTTTAGACATGGTAAATGTAGCTTACCTAACCTCTGGTGGGGCTAAGTATCTGTTACAGATAACCCTTAGCAGGGCAGTGTCTCAGATGCATCCCTTTTCCCATGCCACATGAGAAGCTATGAACTGGAGAAAGTAGGCGTCAGCAGAGAGTAGGGAGGTCGGATAAAGGGCAGCCTGAAGAAGAGGCAAGAATTGGATGAGCCAAAAAGAGATGTACTAGGAGGAAGGTTACTAAGGGTTCCTCAAGGACTGATCTTGCGTGGCTTCTGCTAATACTGATGAGTCCCCACTCGCTCCAGACTCAGAATGCACAGCTGGGCAGTTACCGTAGCTGGCAGAGAGCAGTAACCAAGAGCTGGCAGCTTGTCACCTGAGAGCGTTTGACTGCATCCCTAGGAGAACTGCGGGTCAGTGTTGTTGCATGCTTATGATCTTAACAAAGTCCCAGGGCATGGGAATTTTCTATTTGTTGATAGGAAGGTAGTGATGATGGAACAGCAATAGGAACTGATGAGTATAAGCTGGCCATGAAAAAAAGATTGGGATTTAGACTTTAAGGCCACAGGGAGTGAATTTCTGGGGAGGAAAGGAGACAGAACCAAACATATTTATGGCTGAGAGTGGTAAGTTAACGTAAAATATTGGATGTCATAGCTGCCTGAGCTAGTAGGATGTAGATAACAGTGAAAGTTTCGGTTGGGTGTTGTCATGTGTTGCATATGTTACCATCACGTTATGGAGTGCTAGTCTGGGGCTGTGTTGTACAAACAGGCCAGAAATGTTTTTGCTCCAAAGGGAAATGTAACTGCGCTGTGCTGAACACTCACCAAAGACAGACAAGTGCTGATGGTGTAGACTGGTAGCTCCTGTGTCAGCAGATGTCTCCTTCAGGGCAGACCAGCTGGCTGTAAAAAACAAAGCAATGAGGAGTTACTGTATTTTTTTCTCCTTCCCTTTTTTCCAGTGATGCCATCTGCAGTTTTGTCATTTGCAATGACTCCTCCCTCCGCAACCAGCCGATCATCTTCAATCCTGACTTCTTTGTGGAAAAGCTGCGCCATGAAAAACCAGAGGTGTTCACAGAGCTCGTTGTCAGCAACATTACCAGGCTCATTGACTTGCCTGGGGCAGAGCTGGCCCAGCTAATGGGAGAGGAAGACCCAAAGCTGCCTGGGGCAAACAGCACAGCCTCTGGATTTTTTCGTTCCCTGATGTCTCTGAAGCGCAAGGGTGAGTATGGCATGAGGTCTGGTGCCCACCTTTAGGGTGGTGCTGACTGTCATCATCTGTTTTACATAGTTTACAAAACTTTCATACGTAGGCCTGTTGTTTTGAGCTTGTGCTGAATGTTTAATCCTGTAGGTTTGTAATCTCTGGGGATTACTCTAGAAGGGAGCAAAACAGAGGCCAGGAGGTTCATCCCAGAAATGCCCTGCCACTTCTAGACCACCCTTCTTCTGGGATGATTGCTGTGGTTTATGTCAGGTTGGCCTCGGGGGGTCTGCTGCTTGCTGTGCTCAGTGCAGCACAAACCACAGCTTTGGTCCCTGAGTGTTTGTGGTCTGGCTCTGTGGATAGCGCTGAGCTGGAGAGGGGTTCCTGAACAAGCTGCAGGTTCTTCCAGTACAGGAAGGTGTTGTTGTCTCTCTGCTTGTTTGTGTCCATGGTAGTCCATGCTCTGTTTTCCTTAGCTCATTAGCTTTCCTCGTTAGTGGTGGAATATCAGTAAGGGCTGAGAGCCTCAGGTTCCATGAAGAACAATAACGCCCAGGTTTTCCAGGCCACTGACTTCACTCAGGGCCCAGTGTCTCCTTCAGTTGCTGTCCCAGCTCTCTGGAAGGTCTTGTCTGTGCAGTCAGAAATCTGTAAGCACCTCCTATCCAAATGCCAGTGCCGCTCTGATCCGCTTCCCAATCCGGTGAGTCAGTGACAAAGCTCCGCAGACTGACTCTGCTCAAGCACAGATTCAACCCCAGGAGATGACATATTTCTCTTTGAGACAAGCATTCAGCTGGAGTTTTCTTCTGGTAGACTGACTATTCTTCTCTTTCATGTTCAGCTCTCTTGGTTATGAAACATTAGCCCCAGGCCCCTTCTCAGAAGTCTGAGATTTGCTTTTAAGCACAGTTGTGTTCAGATCCTCTCCTCTTCACTGCCTGGCATTTACCACTCTGTTTTGTTGTAACTAAAAGGGTGTTTTAAGTGTGTGTGCCTTCTCCCACCTCTGCCCACACTCAAGAGGAGCCTGGTTTTCCTGAGAAGTTCAGTTAAACCTTCTCACTCATCTAGACAGAAACTGCCTCCATCTGGGCACCTCTCACATCCCTCATCAGCTCTGGTGTCCTAGCTAGACTGGCTGTCTGCTGGCAGAGAAGCTGTGGGTAGCTGCCTTCAGATGTTGGCAGCCTGAGGTTGAACACTTCTAATTAGTCTTCCCCTTCCTTTGAGCAATTCTATTGTGAGTACCTCTGAGAAGGGAGCTATCACTATGTCCGAGTATGGCTTTTTTTTTTCCTTCAACCTTTATATAATTTCTCTAAGTGTTTTTGATTCTACCAAACCTATTCCTCCACTGTGTTTCATAAGGACAAGCTCTGCAGCCCCACTGCTCAGGCTGAATTTTCTGGTGCTCGCTTCAGCCCTCCCCTTCTGGCTCACTCCGTGGGAACCCTGGTAGATACACTCACCTGGGCTGGACAGCACTGCAGGGAAAATCAAATACTGCAAATCAAGTCCTTTAGCATCCTTAGGTGAGAATTACTCAATATTGCGATGACTTACCTTGCTGTTCCATAATAACAGGTCTTCACACTGTCCCCAAACTGCAGTTAGGCTGTGCTCATATCTGTTACTGCACTTGCCTCTGTTCCAGGAGAGTAGCGGGACACCTTAAATTCAGACACTTGCCACTTGACAAACAGAAGTGAGTGAGTAACCAAGTTGAAAGTGTTTTCTTAGCATGTTTGGAAACTTCCCTGTTCTTGTCAAAACCTTCTAGCAGGGGCTTGTGAGCCTCCTCTAGCTCGTTTTTTTAAATTATCTATACTCTGCTGGAGCACTGCTCTTATCAGGCCTGATGTCTCCCGCTAGCTCTCTTCCCCAAGAGCCCGCCTTCCCCCATTCAGATGTCTCCATGGCCGTGTGTCTCACTACAGCTATAGCTAGCAGATGTTTCCAAGTCTGCTGGCTGCACTCCCAGGCTGCAATGGCGGTGTCTCCCTGCATTGACAGGCACTGTCTGTGAATTCCTTGGCCAAACTCTGAGAAAAAGTAGTTTGTGCCTACAGAGAAAATCAGCTTCATGTACTGCGTGTTTCATCTTGGAGCCATCATTTGTTTTTCTTCATGTTATAGACCAGCTAGAACAAACAGGTTTTATTTCTTCAAAGCCGGAGACCAAGGTCCGTAGAGCTCGGAGCTGATCAAACTGCAAATACTTACAACTCCTTTGAGCATTAGGAAACTCAATCTCATGCTGCTTCTTAGTTTCAGAAGCAATCGTACAATAACATCTAAGCCTTTGTAACTCAGCATCCATTCTCCAGACACTTCTTTCAAGTTTCTTTGAGAATCAAATTCTCATTCAGATATCAACTTCTGACTTCAAAAGTAAATCGAATTTGTCAGGCCCTGCATGTCTCAAGAAGATGTATTTTCCTCTTCCCTTCCTGGCCACTATTGATTCTATCTGTTGAATGTCTAATGAGTTTAATTTTCTTCAAGGACAAGAATCTTTTGCCAACCGTTGTCTCCCTTTGCACTCAAGCCTTTCAGACCTTACATGTGGATCAAGAGGTCACATTGCCCTCCTTTCTCCCGCAAGACTGAAGCATGCACTTTATCAGAGGGAGATCAGAAAGTTCTTGATTTAACGGGAGGCTGGAGTTCCTGGTGGCTTACCATGTATTTCAGAAGTCCTGGAAGAAAGTGGAACATTCTTCAGATGGAATAAATTTAGTTGCGCAGGAAGGCTGCTAGAGAAGTGCACAGAGTTAACCAGGTCTTTCCCACATGCTGTGAGCATCAACACCGCAGAACAGTAAGATCCGTAGTACAACAGACCAAAAGCTAGTAAAATCAAAATGTGCTATGAGGGAGGGGAAAAAAAAAGCAAGAGAAAGCTTGTGGGGGAGATAACTTTTATTAAACCAGCCAATGCACTGCTTGGATTGCTGGACTATCAGCTGTAACAATAAGGAGGCAAATCTTCAGCCACAGACAGCTGGGGTGCAAATGCCCAGCTTGCCCTCAGAAGTGGCCCATGCTCCTGGCAGTCTGGTCATGGAGAAGGGAGAAATGTTCTTTTCTTAAATCTGTTGGCTCTTTGAAGCCTAAGTGCAAGGGCAGGACAAACCAGTTCTGTACCTGGTTCCAGTTCTCAGTCCCAGTCAGCATGTTGTGGTATGGTCTATCCAGCATCTTGTCTCTAGCTGCAGTCAAAACCTACATGCATCTGAGGGAAGAAGTGGTGCTTAGGGCGCTAGGTGTGGAGTGTGCAAATGTGGCAGGCACCTGGGCAGTCCAGGCTGTCACATCTGCCCTTCCCACTTTGCTGTTTCCATAAGGTCCAGGCTTGCAGCTGATATGCCCTTTAAAACTGAAGCGTCTGTTCTGGTGTTGTTTTCTTTTCAGGAGCTAAAGAATGTTTGCTTTAGCTGATAAAAACTGTAATTAAGCTGAGGTAAGAAGCAGGATGATGAAGCCTTTGTAAGTACAGCATGGTGAGACGAAGTGACTTATTTGGGAGTGCTTGTGATATCTCACATCTGTGGGAGTCCTTGTGACCTTCACCCTTAGCGTTTTGGGGCACTGGTCTTTGCATGCTGAGATCCTGTTCTTTGGGGACCACTCATCTCTGTGGCTGTTGGGGTTTGAGCTTCTGAACACGTTGTCTTCTGTTCTGCAGAGAAAGGGGTGGTGTTTGGCTCACCGCTGACAGAAGAAGGCATTGCACAGGTCTCCCAGCTAATTGAGTATCTGCACAAAAGTAAGTGACTCTGTCTTGCTGTCTTCCTATCCCAAGGGGTATCTGTCTGGCCCACCTCAGGTCTCTGGTGCAGACAGAGAGAAAAGCTCTGAGCTCTGCAGCAGCAGGAGTTTGGGACTGGACTAGATGACTGTTCCCCAGAATTGCCTAGCAGATATGTTAATCTCTTTCCCTCTGTGCACGGACTTTTTCTACTGATGGGAGGCAGCTTGAAGTCATGTCTCTGAATGCAGCTCACTGAGGTTTGCTGTCCAGCTCTGGAAAGGGGAGGGAACTGCTTTAGTAAGAAGATGGAAGTCAGCCTCTGATTAATCAGTGGCCTTTTTTCTCCCCTCTGCTGAGCAGATTTAAGAGCAGAAGGCTTGTTTCGGGTGCCAGGCAACAGCATCAGGCAACAGATCCTAAAGGATGCTCTGAACAGTGGTACAGATATTGACCTGGACTCTGGGGAGTTTCATTCCAACGATGTGGCCACCCTGCTTAAGATGTTCCTGGGTGAATTACCAGAGCCGCTGCTGACACACAAGCACTTCCATGCCCATCTCAAAATCGCCGGTGAGTGAGCAACAAGAGGCAATGATGAGCAGAGGGAATGGAGCCAGCCTCCTAGAAAGCTGGTAATGCTACAGAGCTGCACACTAGGCTGCGGAAGTGTAATCCTTAAAGGCAGGGTAAGAAGAAATCTTCCTGCCATCTCAGCCTAATGGTGGAAAGACTGGAACTGAAAATCCTAAGGAATCAGACCAAGTCTATCTAGCCCAGTCTTCTCTCTCCAGCAGTAAACAGATACTCTACCGTAGCAGAGCCCACATTGGTAATCTGGGTCTCCATCTGTTTTAAGTCTGGGGGTCTCCTAAGCAAGGTGTGCTTTCTATGTACTTAATAACTGTTATCAAACTACCTTATGTGAACTTCCTCCATCTTGCCTTCAACCCATCACAACTCTTAGCAACTGTATGGTCCTGTGGAGGAGTACCACAGATTAACACATCAGGTGGGGAGCTTGGGAGCTGGGGGGAGAGAGACGGAGGGCAAAGAACTGTGCAGGAGGATGGAGGAGATCTGCATGTGAAGAGGGAAGGGTAAGCGGTTGCAATAGGCCTGCTGTTAGGGAAGGTAATGTGATGTCCTTCATGTTCTGCCTTGTGATTTGGCAGACTTGACGCTGTTTGATGAGAAGGGGAATAAGACCAGCACTCCAGACAAAGAACGCCAAATTGAAGCCCTTCAGCTGCTGTTTTTGATCCTTCCCGCACCCAACCGCAGTCTGCTCAAACTGCTGCTGGACTTGCTCTACCAGACCGCCAAGAAGCAGGACAAGAACAAGATGTCTGCCCACAATCTTGCCCTCATGTTTGCACCCCACATCCTATGGCCCAGAAATGTGAGCAATGCCTCAGTATCTGCGGGTGGGATATTGCAAAGTAGAAAGCAGAGGCTTGGCAGGGCTACAGGGGAAGAACCAGGATGAGAAGATTAAGTATCAATACAGTGATGTGAGGGTTGGAGGCTGGGATGGTGAGGTAGAGCTTCCTGGCAGGACTCAGTCCTCGTGTTCAGTCCCGACCTGCAGTAGGTCTCGTTTGCAACTGATGCTTCATCTTTTTCAGTAAAATTGAAAGCAGAGCACAGTCCTGCTTCTTTTAAGAATGACAACTCTAAACAAACCTTGCAGATCTCTCTGCAAGGTTTCTTGTGCTGCTGGTGAACTGTTTGGCTCCAGAGTTGTCTAGTTCTCCTCCTCTCAGAGCAGCTTTGGCTCTGTGAGCTCTGCTTGTTGGTGTGCTGTGAGCCCTGCCTGCCGATGTCCTCAGAGCAGGTCTCCTGCTGAGGCACTGTGTGTGCCTATGTCCCAGAAACAGCAAGGGCAGCAGAGACCCTTCCTCTTCCCCTTCCCCTTCTAACTGCTGTGCCTTTGGCTGTGTCCCCTTGCCAGGTGACAGCAAATGACCTTCAGGAGAATATCACGAAGCTAAACAATGGCGTGACCTTCATGATCAAACACTCTCAGAAACTCTTCAAGGTAAGTGCGCTTTGGGGTCTTGCTCTCCCTGGCCCTTCAGCAGGAGACTGAATGCCCCTTGTCCAGACAGATCCCAGGTGTCAAGTGTATATTCTGGGCGCTCCCTTCTGCGGTAGGAGAAGGAGGATTTCTACAAGAAACCGTTCCTTTAGTGACTAGGGAGGAGGTCTTTGCTGGGCAGGCAGCCCAGGAGGAGGAAGACAGCCCCGGAGGTGGCTTTGTGCCTGGGCAGGTCAGAAGCACGGTGCAGTGTAATACCACCCTCTGCTGGACACCCAGCACCCGCTGCCCGGCTGGGAGACCTGGTTCCTGGGGGCAGGTAGCGAGCGGGCTCCTCTCAGGTTCTGGCAGGGTAAGGAAGCTGAAGGGGCTTCTCCTGGATGAGTGCTGCCAAAAGCTGAATCCCTAATACAGCGGGTCGTTTTATTGTGAACTTCTCTGCAAGTGGTAGTCAACCCATGGCTGTTACAAGCACAGCCCGCTGTCTTGGGCCTCCGTCTAGCTCAGAGTGGGGTGCTGTCAGGAGTGTGGGGCTGTCTGCAGGTTCCTCCAAGGAAGTGTTTCTGCAACAGGCAATCTCTTGACTTCTCAGGATCTTCCTGGTCACTGCAGGCATCTGCTCTCTGCAAAGAGTCCTCCCATAGAAAGCTCCCCTTCTCCCCTCTTTGTCAGGCCCCTGTTTGCCCAGCTCAGAGCTGGGGGAATTGCTTGGAAAAAGTTCCTGTGGAACCCTGCTCTTACTCTGCGTTCCACTTGTGCTGGTTGCCTGCATCGAAAGGAAACTGGGAACAGGGACTGCGCTGGGGACATGAAATCCCATTGCTTTGTCTGCCCTAAATGGCTGAGTCTTGAAGGAAGTGCCTTGTTGAAGAGCAGCTCTTGCTGGGGCCACTCTTGCCCCAGGGCCAAAAATACTAAACATAGGTTTGGCCTTTTCTCTGCTCATTGTCACAGGCCCCAGCGTACATCCGGGAGTGTGCCAGGCTGCACTACCTGGGATCCAGAGCCCACACATCAAAGGTAAGGCCAGCGAATGCAGCGCCTGCCCTGCGTGAAAGGGCAGAGGCTGTGGTACTATGAAGGGATCCTTGTGAGTGAAAGAAGCTGAAAACAAACCAAGTCATGAAAGAGGATCTGTCAGAGAGCAGGAGTGAGGGACCATATGGTGTGGTAGTGCAGGCGGCTGCATTAGGGAAATTGGGCAGAGTTGAAGCATCTGTTAATCAAAAGCACAGGGAAAGCTACCAGCCCCTGTTTAGCAGCAAACCTGCTCCCTGGGCCCAATACATGCAGCACCTGCTCCTTCATGGGGTTGTGCCTTCCAAACAGACAGACGCGCCTGCTGCCATGGCCAGGCTGCTTGGAAGAGGGGCTGGGATAAAGGCTACTTGCTGCCACTGGGACAAGATTTGTCTGTCTTGCCAGCAAATGCTTCCCTGCATCGTATAGCTGCAGAAGAGGGAAGATGCATTGCAAGGAGCTGCACTGACCCTTCTCAAGCCTGGAAGGGCTTCTGCAGCTGCCATCCAGGAGGGGAAGGAAGAAGCAATGGGGTCACCTTTGTATTGCTGTCTCCTCTTCCTGGCACAGGGCCTGCTGGTGCAGTGCTGCTGCAGAGGGGTAGGGAAAACACAGCCCTGTGCATTCACTGGGGTTGAGGCAGCTCACGAGATTCTTCCCAGCCTGGCTCAGATGGGTGGCTCGTTTGGATTAAAGCATGGCAAGCGACTGCTGTCTCCACTTTCCCAGGACGACCTGGATTTGCTGACGTCTCCTGGCTCCAAGGAGCTGCAGCCCCTCAAGTCTCAGAAGCGAAGCCGGCTGGACACTTGCCATCAGGAGGAGACCCAGCAGCGCACGGAGGAGGCACTGAAGGAGCTCTTCCGCCACGTCCACAATATGCCTGACTCTGCAAAGAAAAAGAAGCTTATCCGGCAGGTAGTGTGGGGAGAAAAGATATCTTTGGGGCATGCTTTTCAGCACAATGCTGTGCACAGGGCTAAAGGCAGGGCCTGCTTGTGAGCTGCTCCTAGTCCCGGGCAGGCTGGGGAGAGTGGGCTTTGGGCTGTGTAAGGGGCAGAATTGTAAGAAGGCAGGGGAGGAGGAGGCCTGTCCTGGATGTGGCTGATGGTGGAGCTTGCTGTACCAAGCTGTGCTTTGAGCTCTCTGTTTTCCAAGTTTTCCAAGGGACTTGCCAGCCAGCAGTGCCCCAGTCCTGATCATGGCCTTGTTGAGCTTCCTCCCACAGAAAGAGAAAAGTCCTGTCCCCTCTTGCCTGCGGAGAGTGGACAAACTGGTCTCCTCTCAGCCCAGTGAGCGTTCCCAGCCAACCTGCTGCTCCAGAGAGACTGGGCGGCACAGTCAGCACCAGTCCTGCCTGCCAACCTCCAGCTGCTGCCCAAACCCATTTCTGGTCCAACAGCTGTTGCTTTTGGCTAACCTGGTAGCCAGCACAAAGCAACCTCACATCCAAGATCCTTGTAATCCTGGGTGGGAGATGTGGCCTTCCTCTGCTTTCTTATCCCTGCAGGTCTGAGCTGCTCCTCCAGTTTGGGGTGCAGAAGAGACAAACTGAGTTCTAGGCAGAGGGCAGCAGGTAGAGCAGCACACAGCAGCAAGGGACTGGTGTAACTGTAACAGTAACTGTGCTAATGTACTGCCCTCATGTTTCTTCCTAGTTTAATAAGCATCCTACAGCTCTCACTCCTGGCTCTGATGTACCCACATCCCCAGCACCGCGACGTACCCGTTCGCGCTCCTTCAGCGGCCTCATTAAGGTAAAGGCAGCCTCTGACCTATGCTCTCTGCTGTGAGTTTCTGATATTGCTGTCTGCTTCTGCCTTGCCCTGGCTTGAATGAGGCCCTCAAAGGGTAGGGGCTGTTCAAAGTATTGGCTGCCAAAGAACGCAGATCCACTGAGGACAGAAAAGGCAGCACAATGACAATAAGCTTTGTTAGTATAAAGTGTAATTATCTGTGAAATGCATGGCTGTAGGATCTATGCCTCTTTCTGAAGGATTGTTTGCTTCCCAGGATGAGATGAGGACTGACAGGGAGCTGGTCATGTAGTCTAGCCTGTTAGCACAGGTATTAGCACCCTGTAGGCTGCCCCACAGCAGCATGTACCTGCTTCTGACAGGCTGGGCTCCTGGCCGGGCCTCAGGTCAGCTCCTAAACCCTTTACAATCAGGCAGGGTCAGCCTAGTGGCATAGTATTTCAGGTGGTTCTGCTTTGCAATCTTTGTCCCAGCTTGGCTTCCTTTTTTCTTTCCCAGCATCCAACTGCTTACCAGCAATGCATCCTGCTCCTTCCCTTTCTTTTTCACTTTGCACTCTAAGCACTAGCCAACAGCCCTCTCTTCTTATGGCAGCGGAAAGTTTTGGGAACCCCTGTTATCCTGGAGAGGAAGAGCAGGGATGCCACGCCGGAGCCTGAGCGAGTCAGCAAAGAGAATGTCCACCTGGTAAGAGCTGCTCCCAGCACCGCTGAAGCTGCTGGTGGGGGAGCGTGTGAGGGGAGTTTGAGTGCAACTTGGGCACTCATTTCAGCGATCCTTGAGGGTCTGCTTGCTGTTCTCTGCCCAGGAGAAGGTTTCCAAGTTTCTTCTATATGATCAAATAAGGTCTTAGGAAGCTGCTGTGAGGAGAGCAGAGCAGATGGCGAGGGCAGCATCGGGACAGGGGTGGCTGCACTGGGCCTCCACTCCCGTCTTGTCCCTCTGGCTGTGTTCCTGCCCTGGGGCATTGGCTTGTGCCCCCTTCCCTCTCTCCCATCCTCCACAAGTTGTACAGAGCCTGCCTATGGGTAGTAGGGCCGTCCCATGGCCCAGACAGACCCAGAGTGGATTTGGGTGGTAGCTGCTCTCTGGTGGTACAGGCTGCTCCCAGGGAAGGCTGTAGATGCCACTTCATTCCCCAGCTCTCTACTCCTATTCCCCTCTCTTGTCCAGTTACAGAAATGTGGATCTCCAGCTCACATGTCCCAAGCGAAGCTGAAATCTTTGGAGGGCCGGAAGGAGGTAAGACACACACACACGCTCATTCTCCTTCCCGTGGGGAACCTGGCCTGCTGGGCTCTGACACCTGCAGAGGTGATGGCGTGCAGGCAAGGCTCTGTGACAGCTGCGACCCCCTGGCTTGTAGCAGCCTGCTCCACGCCGAGCTGCAGGTAGTTGGCACGCTGGAAGCCGGGCCAAGCAGGTGTGTACAGCCCTTCTACCTGTGAGCTGGCAGGCCGGCTGTCAGAGGAAGCAGGGGGAAGCTGGCAGCACGGGGTAGTGCTAACAGCCTGTCAGGGTGGCAGTGGGACCAGAGGTTGGTACAGCCCACGGCCGGCTGCTGTGTTTGTCCCCGTCTGCCCACTGCCTCTTGTCTAGTGCTCTGCTTTGGTAAAAGGCGTGGGAGGCAGACTCCGGGGGGGAGTCCTTGCAGGGGGAGGACAGCACGTCAACCTTCTCTTGCATGGCATTCTGTGTCTCAAGCATTCAATTGCTCTAATTCTCTGTTCCAGGAATCCTGTAGACGCATGCGAGCCCATCTGCTTTCCAAGGATTCGTCATCCCTCTGAATCACCTCGCACCAACCATGGGTGGGGAATGCCCAGCCTCGCAAGCTGTGAATAATGTGCTGCACTGAGAGGGGAGTGCTGCAGGCTCACGGCAACCCTCACCAACATGGCAGCGCTCTTGAAACTGGACCTTTGCAAAGACTGCAGGGACTTGTTTCTTTCTGTATATAAATTATAATTAATTCTACTATGGGGCAAACCACTATCTAACCAAAACTTGTGCAGCATGTCTGACCTGCTGGCTCTGGGAAGAGCTGGAGTGCTTGCTTACAAGGAGAGCCCTGTGCATTGCGGGGCCCTCTGTGCACTCCCAGCTTTCTCTGCAATGTTGCTAAGCTGTATTTTTTTTGCTTTTCTGCTCTGAGTTTTTAACGCCTTGGCTTGTTTTTGCTCCCTCCCCTCTGTTAGCAGCGAGAACGATGGACTTCACCCGCATCCTGACAGCTAACCTTACCTCCAGGCCTCCTCTGGAGCCATGCGCTCCTCTGCTTCCTCTGCTGTCCCTGAGGGCTGGAGTGCACAAACGGTACAGAGCACAGGATGGGCCTGGGAGAAGAAGAGAGGTTCTGGGTGCCATCATTTCAAGTAGGGCCAGGGGAAAGCAGCTTCCCCAATAAACTCATCCCTCTGTTTCAGCTTGAGCTGGAGGCAGCCCTTGCTCACTGCCTTCATGTTTCCGTGGCACAGCTCTGCCTGGTGAGCAAGAAGTGCCTCTGCTTTGTATTCCCCCAGGGAGGCTAAGCTGAGTGGGGCAGGAGGCTGGCAAAGGCTGTCTGGGGCAGGACAGCCCAGTCTTTGGAAGCTAGAGTGTTTGGGGCAGGCAGAGCCTGGCAGCTGTGTGTGCAGCATAGGAACAGCATCAGCAGAGTGAGAGATGAGGGAGGGCTCCAGCCATTTGTGATCTGCTGCAAATGGCGCCAAAGGCTTTGGCTCAATATCTGGATGGCTGGTCAGGCAACTGGCTGATTAGTCATTAAGCTGGGGGGAAAGGACTGGAGCTGGGTTCAGCTCTTTGGCCTGAGCTGCAGAAATGAGATGAAACCATCTAGATACAGGATAAACTCCCATTGCAGCTGGCCAGTGTCAGCTGCCTTGTTAAGCTAAAGTGCTCCAATAAGCCAATCTTGCCAAGTACCTGTCTGCAAGCACTCTGGGGTAGGAAACACACAGGGTCGCTACTGTGAAATAAAGATTTAATCAGCTGGGGAACCATCTAAACACTTCTCAGCCCTTCTCAGTGAAGAAAATAATCTCTGGAATCCAATTAAAATTGTCTTCTAATCTTTAAGAACCAGCAGCTGGGAGGAGTTAGAGCTCTGTCCTTGACAGCTTTCTGAGACAACTTGTGGCAGGAGGTGTGAATATCGGGATGTGAGCAGGGTCTGGCTAGAGCTGTCAAAACAGGGCATTGGAGCCCTGTGCAGCTTAGCTGGAATTTGTCACTGTTTTACTGTGATTTTTTTTGGGGGGGATACAAAGCTATGTGCCTCATGCTGCTCTGTCTAAAGGGATGTTCCTGGTACTTTATCGGGGGTGCCTGTCCCCAGTCTGACCCAAAACTGGAGGAACTGCCTTGAAAATGTAGGGGGTAGTGGGACTGTAGATGTGTGAGTTGGGAGTTGCTGGTGTTAGGAGCCTCTGTCACAGCAAAGAGAGCTCTGGTTCTTCAGGGACAGGGCGGGCAAGGATGCTGTGAGGAAGGGCAGAGGCTGTTTGCTGTAGTAGTAGTATGTGCTTTTTGGATGTGTCTATAATCATTCTCTCTGGAGGCTGAAGCTGTCTATGTGCTCTTCTCTGAAGGGCACGGTGTGTTTTGCTGACTGCACTTTTACCCTGCCCCTGCAGTCCACTGTTAGTGGAGACCTGGGGATCTTGACTTTGCCTCTGAACAGAGATGAGGCAGAGCCGAAGGTCAAGCAGCAGCAGCACACGGAGAGCTGGGTCTGGTCCTGCTACGTCTGCTCTTACTTGCATCGGGGGCGGTTGCTGGGTGAAGCATTTGTTTGTCCCACCCCTCCTCTCCTCATTGCCCCTAGCTTACTTGGGCAACATCTCTGTATGGGTGTCTGCTTGGCAAGGCAGTCTTGTTCCTATTTAGTCTTAGGATGAGAGGAACGTAACTCTTCTCTCCACTGTCTCTCCTTACTGATGGCTCTAGCTCAGGGACTCTGTCTGGCTTTTGGCACAGCTGAGATTTGCTTAGCTCTAAGAAAAATTATCTATGGGGCATCAGCCTAGTGTTCTGCATGTCTCAGATGCCTTCCCTGCCAAAGGGGTGGGTGCAGTCTCCAAATAGGGCAGTCCCAGGAGGGGTTCGGTGCCCATGGTGCTGTCCTCCCTGTGCTGAGGATGGTGGTGGCTAACAGATTCGGCCACTAGGACCCTTGGCTATTGCAGTCCCAGTGTGTTCACACTGTCTCACAGGCGAGGGGGAGTTTTAGTCATGCTTGGATGTGTCTCATTTGTTTGCCCTGTGCAATGACTCACAAGCATGCTTCCTCCCAGAGCAGCCACTAACTGTTCCCAGAGTCTGTCGTTTCCAAAGTATTTTTAATCTTTGTCCTTATTTATATATGCTATGTATGTACTGTTTCAGACTGTTGCCTTTCTGTGTGTTCATGTGAAAACCCCATATTAAATGCTTTTATTTTTAGTGGTTTTGCTCAGTGGCTTAAGCAGTTTCATTGGGACACCAAGGACTTGGTGGTGCATCCACCTTCAAAAGGAAGGAAACGTCTGCTCAGAACCCCAGAGCTCCTACCCTTAAGTGCAGGGTGCTTGGTGAGGTGCTGCCCACCTGCAGGGACGGCACCGGCCTCCCATGGCACTAGGGCTTGCTTGTTCCTTTTCTGGATTCTGGTGTGATGCAGGGTGCCCAGACAGGCTGTCTTTCCCTTGGAGGTATGAAGTTGGACCTCTTCTTTTCCTGTCTTCCCCCTGCTGTCATCCAGGGTGATGGGAAATCAGGTTTACAAAGAGCACTTTATATAAATAATGGATCAAATGAATACATTTTTTCTGTAGAGCCATTCTTCTCTTGCCACTCTTGGCTGCCGAGGGAGGATGGTTTCTGCTTGCATTTTCTTTTCCTCCTTAATAATGGCGTCTCAGATTTTATGCAGATTATTTCTCTGTGAAGTTCTTCCACGTTTGAAATGCCCTGGGCTTGCCTGCCGTGGCTCAGACACTCATTAACATCCTCGCCATGCAATTGAAAAACAAGCAGGAGAAGCAAGCGGCACAGTACGTTTGAAACCAGAGCTGCCTTCCTGCAGGGTGAGCTTCAAGCGGGTGTCAGTCGGGTGTCATGGGACTGGAGCGCCCCATCTCCCCGGAGCTCCGGGAGCGGGAGGGGATGGGCCTCTGTGCACTTGAAAGTGGGCATGGGAGTCCAGAGAGACGTTTCTGTTCTTGAAAATGTTGAACAAAGAAATGCAAAAACTCACAATAGCTATTTTGAATACTGCAAACCCAAATATCACCTCCCTGATAAGCTGTGATTCAAAGTGACAGCTTTATATGGTTTACATATTTTAAAAAATGAATAGCTTTTAGTCCCTGAAGCTACAACTCAAGCACTTAACGCTTGGCTGCAAGTGAAGGGGCAGCAGTCATTGGGACCAAACACTGGGTGAAGGTACATATTTAGAGGGGGATCGCTCAGCTTTCAGCGTGTTTGCTTTGGCCTGTTGGTATTCCTGCGCAGCAGTGGCGTTACAAAGCAAACAAGCAGCGCTCATCCTTCATTTCATTAAACAGTTTTTATCTCAAATTGCATAGCACAGACTTGCAAATAAGTTCTGCAGAGTGTCACTGCTATCTAAATCAATTTTTGCAAGTTGTCTTGATTTTTTTTTTTAAACTGTTCTGCCCTGGTTCGGAGTTGAAATAAGATATTTTTTCTCTCTTAAATTATCATGTGTGGCTGTGAGCTGTCATGCTGCTGCTGCATCTCACTGCCTAGGGCAACAGCGTAGACAAAAAACATGAGTACTGCTAGCGATAGATGTTGGCACCAGCCAGACCAGTTATCATGCTTTACAATCTCATTGGCTTGGATTAACTAATATTTTTTCATGGAGTGAATAAATTACCATGTTTAGTTCTGTTTGCTCATCCCTTCAGCGAGGGTTTCATGCTGTAGCTCATAAATTGTGCAGGCACGTAGATGCCAAGATCTCTGTGCTGGGTCCCACACTGACCTCCCGCTTGTGCAGTGGACCAGGGTGGGATCACCACTGGCACCAGCTCTCCAGCCCCATCCTGCTCCAGAGCAGCTTTGTTCCTGAGAAGTGCCCACGCATGAGGTATGCGATGGGGTTGTTTCTGGGCTCCTGTGTCTTGATGCAAGGAGAAGCTGTCCCCAGCTCTACATCACGGGGAGAGGTTCAGATACTTCCCAGCACCAATCTTTGAGATGCTGATTTCATTCTGGGTTGGGAGGAACAGAGCTTTTCTTTCCCTGCTGAGTCCCAGCTGGAGTGGGCATTACTGTGCTCTCCTCCTCAGTCCCACCTCTCCCGGATTAAACCAGGCTCCTCTCCCAGGCTAAACCAGCCTCCCCTGCTTTGCTGCTGGGAAGGATTGACAAATGCACACCCAGCCCTCCCGTGGGGTGCCTTACATGATTTTAAGCCTGGCTCCTTCTGCACCAGAGAAGAGGACTGGGTCCCACTTCATCCTCTGCTTCTGGCTGAAGTTCCTGTGCTGCTGGGGCTGAGAATTGGGATGAATGGAGGTGCAAACCCGCCTTAGCCATCGTGGCTGTGTGTAACTGGGTGGATGCACAGGTCTATGATGTGGGAGTGTCTGTGTTGGCCTGAGGTTGTTTTAGGGTTTGTTTCTTCCAAGCTTTTCGTTTACAAAGCTTAAGCCTTGCTCTCCTGGGGCAGGAGGACAGGCAGGCGGCCCCAGGGGAGCAGGATCTCAGCAACCTCTTGCACAAAAGCCTCCGATTCCATTGTGCCTCGCCAAGGTCGTTCTGCAGCAGCAGCGCAAGAGGGGGCTGGCAGCACGTGCTCTGGGACCGGACCCCCTGCCCATCCCTCAGTGCTGGGGGGGCCAGATGTGCCGGGGGGGCCAGGCTTGGCGATGCCTGGTTCTTCCTCCCTGGCTGCATTTGGGGAATGGAAGGGGTGGGAAGCTGGGGTTATAAATAAGGTGAACAAGAGCACAGAGAAGGCTGTGCCCCTTGGAAGGGGCTGGGGTGGGATGCCCTCTTACAGAGGACAAAAATCAGCTCTGCAGGTAGCTCCTAGCATGGTCTTCCAGCTCCAGTGAGAGTCCCTGCCCACATATGGGGCTAAGCAGAGCTGTCACAAGGCAAGCTAAACCCTTTCCCTCTCCTTTTCAGGTTATTTTTGGCTACTGGCACCCTCTTTCAGAGCCAGACCTTGGTAGCCAGTCACTCGGGCTCATGCCTCTAGGGCTGTTTCTCCTTTCTGCAGCACCTGCATCCTGAAAGTGCCTCCTCTCTACTGTGGGAATTTGGGTAATGGAAGAAAAGTGGGGCTGGCACCAGGTCCCCCATCCCACGTTGCGCAGGATCTGACTTTCTTCCAGCCAGCAGTAGCTTGTAGCTCTCTAAGGGCTGGGGGAGGAGGAGCGAGGCTGCGGAGACACGCACTCACAACTGTGGGACCGGCAAGGCGCAGAAAAGCTGCCCGTGACTGTGGAAGCACAATGAGCCCAAGCGGGCATGCAGCTTATTGATTACAGCCCAGCGT
The DNA here is from genome assembly GCF_964195595.1 of Calonectris borealis. Taxonomy (NCBI): domain Eukaryota; kingdom Metazoa; phylum Chordata; class Aves; order Procellariiformes; family Procellariidae; genus Calonectris; species Calonectris borealis. Next base: position 28,370,153 of record NC_134318.1, read on the forward strand.
GGGATCGGCTGCCAGCTAGCCATGAATATGGAGCAGAGGCAAGCTCGTCTGCACCCAGAGCATCTTCACTAATAAAATCAGGACAGAGCCGCTGCCTCCCTCATTCATCAGGCTGAGACGCTCCTTATTTCTCAGGTTAGATGGCTTCCCAGCTCAGGGATGTCAGTGCAACAGGGATTGCAATAAGGCAGAAGGGGTTGGTGGGAACAAGCCCTGTTCCTCCAAAAACAAAGCCCAGTGTCTCTGCTCGCCCCATGGCCAAGGTCATCAGCTGAATCCTGAAAACCCACCTGCTCCTACTGGGAGGCAGGGTTTTATAGCAGAGGAGCTGCAGTTTATGGCACCGTGGAGAAATATGTTGGATGCGCTTGGCAACAGCAAATGGAAAGTTAGTCTATTAAACAGTAAATTATCCCTCCAATGCATCTTCATTGAGGAGGGTTAATGAGTGGCTCCAGGCAGAGCGAGCGGGGAAAAGTGTGTGTGTGTACGCGCAGCACGGATGTGGAACAATTGCTACATCTGGGGACCCCCAAGTCCCCGATCCCACGCTGCACCAACAATAGCGTTTCCATGTGCGAGGCGCTTCACAAACACCTCCTCGCATGTGGTTTATTCAAACCAGCTTGTGCTGTGCCGCAGAGCTCCCAGGCAGTTGGTGTGTCCAGCCGCGCTGGGAACAGCATCTCTCCATCTGCATCTGGGCTGCTCAGCGCAAATGTTTTCCTTGTGGACTAGAGCTGGTTTTGGGAACCCAGGGTGCCGGGCTCAGCCCCTCTGCTCAGCCACGCCGTGAAGCAGGGACGTGGTGCCTTGCAGGCTGTCCCCCTCCTGCTGTTCTGCAATTGTTCAAGGCAGCGGGACAGGCTGGGCTCCCCCCTGCTCGGACAGTCCCTGTTGTGTGAGGCTGGGGCCAAATCCACCTGCTTGGGAGCCTCAGCATCTCCCACATCATCCCAGAGGACCCGATGGATGCTGTTCCCTTCACTCGGTCCCCAGTGGGGAGGTCCCCAGGCAGCAGAGCTGCCCCCCTTTCCTGCAGTCAGTGGGGCCACGTTCACAGAGCGACGCAGGCTGTGTTTGCAGGGTGGTGCTGGCACAGGATGATGCTGGCCATGTTCAGAGGGTGATGCTGGCGGTGTTCGCAGAGCAACACTGGCAGCGTTTGCAGGGCGATGCTGGCAGTATTCAGAGGGTGATGCTGGCTGTGTTCACAGGGCAATGCTGGCAGCGTTTGCAGGGCAATGTTGGCGGTGTCTAGAGAGTGATGCTGGCCATGTTCGCAGGGCAACACTGGCAGCGTTTGCAGGGCGATGCTGGCAGTCTGCAGGGCGATGCTGGCCACGTTCACAGTGCGATGCTGGCCACATTTGCAGGGCGATGCTTTTGCTGTTTGCCAGTGAGGTAGGGCTTGTCCCTGGAGAGATGCCAGAAAGAGCGCATCCCAGCCCTGCCTGCCGCTGCTGCTAACTGGGCGAGATTTACTGTGATCCCAGACGGCCCCCGGCTGCCCGCACCACTCCATAATAGACCCATCAAGGGCATTGTCGTGCTGCACAAGCCCAACAGGTGCCCTAACGGGGCCGACACGCCGGCCCGCTCCCACACAATGCCTCACTCTCAGAAGCTGAGCGTGTCCGGCGGGACAAAGGCAGCCTGGCCTCCCAGCACGAGCCGAGCCGGCCAGGCGTGACAGATGTGGCCCCAGCAAGTGAAGGGGCAGCCCGGCAGCCCACCCCACGCAGGGTCTCTGGGGGATGCCGGGCAGCTGGAGGTCACGGCCACTCTGCCCTGGCACATCTCCAGCTGGGTCTTGTGGCCACCGCTCCCAAACCAGGTGTGTTTTAGCGGTGTTGCTGGTGGGAGGAAGGGTTCGAAGCACAGCCCTGGTGCAAGGGGAGCCGGATCCTGCTGTTGGCAATGCTCCTCGGCAGGGGAGTTGGAGCGGGCACCGTGCATGCACGCTATTGCCTGCTTTTTAAACGCTTCTGCTCTGCACCAGTGCTTGGTCCTACCCTGAGAAGGGCTGAGCACTGCTGTGCGCTAGTGACAGCCGTGGCATGGCTTCGAAGCATAGCATAAATGCTGCAGAAAGCACGGGCTGGGACATGCCGCCTCCTCCCCTGCGTGCCGAGACGCAGGGTGCAGCGGTGCAGCATGGCTGCCTTGAAGCCCAGGCGTGCTGGAAGGTGCTAACGGCCGCCGGTGGCTCCGGCAGGGACCCAGCACCAGCCCAGACCGCGGGAGAGCTAACGGGGGCGGGCTGCAGCCTGTCCCGGGGTGGGTGGAAGTGCCCGGATGCTGCCTTGGGGGGCTTGGCTTAAAACTGGCAGCAATTTTTGTTTGAAGCTTTGTAGCTGCTTCGCATTTCTTTGCACGACAGGTCTGGCGCGTACCCTGGAATCCTTCCCTGGATCTTCCTATGAAAACTCCTCTCCTGCAAAAAAAGCTTCTGCTTCATTTTAACCAAACCCAGAGCCCATCAGACAATCCAGATGGTCTCTCTCTCTATCATGCAGTTTGGCCCAAATCCCAGTGGCAGACGGCAGGACCAGGCCTCCCCCGATAAAGAAAAGTTTGGGTTTTATTTTTCTCCCTGCTCCTCATCCATATTCAGAGGCATCCTGGGCCTTTCCCGGGCAGCTGCTGCTCTCTGAGTCTCACGCCGCCCCATACAGGGTGCCTGGGCAATTTGGGATCACCCAAATGCACCAGGGGCAGAGGTGTGGGAGGTGGGGTCTCAGTGCACAGCCCGTCCCCCCACCTTGCCCTCCCGCCTCGCCAGGCTCGCTCGGTCCTTGCCATGTTGGCAGCCCTGGAAGGGGGTTGCTTTTGCAGAGGGGTCGGCCACGGCTGGCAGCCCAGCTCAGTGGGATGCTCCGTGGTGCCGGGGCATGGGGCGCTGGCTGCGTGGCAGGCGGTGGCAATAAGCTCCCACAGGAGAGCAGGAGTTGAAGTATCCACAGGAGAAAATGTGGATGTTGGCCTGAAATGGCGTTTTCAGCATCCCAGCCCCATACTCCCACTGGAACTGGGGCAGGTGATGGTGGCCTCCAGGCAGGCCCCCGCCAGCTACTCCGTCTGCCGAGACCACGGCCCGGCTGTAAAGCGACCCAGTGTTGCTGCAGCTGGACACAGAGACGGAGGGAGCCTATTTATTCTGCAGATCACGAGGATTTGCCTGGGGCAAGTGCCTGCAAAAGGGAAGAAACAAGATCCCTCTCCCGCTCCTGCCTTCCTGCCAGCGTCAGAGGTAAAGGGCAGGTTAGGAAGACCCGGCTCTGCTTTGCCGGCCAAGGGGTGAGGGGGAGTTCGGGAGGGAAAGAAGGGGGTCACCGGCATCACACCAGTAGCAGCCAGCTTTGGGGAGCGCCGAGCCGCTAGGAAACAACCTTCACCCCCAGAAATCCAGCTGAAGTGTTCGGCACTGGGCCCCTTCAGATGCTCTGTGGTGCCACTGCCACCAGGGTGTCCCCGGGAGCCCCAGGGCGGGCTGCAGGGCCACCTCTGCTGAAACCGTGCCAGCGAGGGGTCGGCTCCCAGAGTCCTGGGAAGCAGCTCATCTTCCTCGCAGTCAGGGCTGCTGGGTAGCAACGAGGAACAAACCCCTTTCATCCATCTCAGGCACAGCTTCCTCCCGGGATTGGGGCCAGAGGAAGGAGATGTCACGAAAATGCAGACAGATGATGGGAGCCTGCATTCGGGATGGGAAAGGGCTGCTCATCTGGGCCAAGCTGGTGCAACCCTGTGTGTGTGTGAGGTGGCCCTCACTGGAGTGAGACCCCGTGCAGACACCTCCCTCTCGCCCTGATTAAGGAGGTTGTGGAGCTCCATATGCAGAAAGCATTGATTTAAGAGGCACTCCTGCCCCTGGGACCTGCCACAGTCCCTGCAAATATCCTGCTGACTGGGGAGTGTGTGGTGAGGTGTCCATTCTCACACACCTCTCCTCCAGCTGCTGGAGCAACGTGACAGGCTCCCACCTCCCCTCCTTCCATGGGTTTCCTCTCCGAGGAGGACATATGCAGTGGTTGCTGCCAGCAGCCAGGGCTCTGTTGGGCATCTCAAAATGCCTGTTGTTTTTCTTAAGGACTCAGCTCTTGGAGCCATGGGGTTACAAGTCTTTCAGGTGTCATTAATAAAACAGGTGACCAGCCCTCCTGGTTACACCCTCCTGCTTTGCATTTGCAGACCTCAGGGAAGAAAATGGAAGGTAATAAATTGAATGCAATGCTCCTATTTCTGAGGTGTCAACCATTTGGGGCCAAGCTCATAGGATTTCTCAGCTTCACTTCTTTTTGCATTGAAAGAGGTATATATTGCCTCTTTCTTCCTGGTGGATTGGCCACAAAGATATTGCGGTTACTTTATTTCTTAAGATTTCCCCCTGGAGTGGGAAAGGACATAGATAATGCCACAGCCAGGACTTTAAGATTTGCTGTCTGTGTGTGGGGCCAAGAGCAAAGTGGAGATGCATGCCCAAGTCCCCCCTGCGTGCTGGGGTCCTTGGCCACTGGGTTCCCACGAGCAGAGCGGGTCCCATCCTGGCTGATGAGCACCAGCCTGCCGTGTGGTCCCCGTGGGCTGCCGGGTCCCTGCGCCTCACATGGGCTCTGGATGATGGGGATGGGGCTCCGGGCTGCCGGGTGGGAGACAGGCCAGGGGTGCCTGGAGCACACCGGGGGATGCGAAAGCTTTTGGCACCCCCACAGGGGAGGTGGGAATGCCCTGCGTGCCGCCGCTCGGTTCGCAGGCTGCTTCTCCGGTCTCTGCCAGCCCCCGAGGTGCCTCTGCCCGCTCGCCTTGCTGCACCCCGGCATCCCGCAGCATCTCACGGGGAGGTCGGCTGCCCCGCGGGCCAATCCCGCTGTCCCGGGTGGGGGGACCGAGCCGGAGCCCACCTTGCTGCACGGCCGGGGCGGTGCAGAGCCCCGACGGCTGCGGGTGCCGGTGCCCTGCCTGGCCAGGAACCGCTCCCACCCCCGCCGGTGCCGGGGCGCGGGGAGGGGCGGCGGCGGGGGGGCCCGTCGGGGCGGGCAGGGCGGGAGGGAGGAGCCAGCGCGGAGGCTGTGCCTGGGCTGCGGGATGGGGCGGCAGTGAGGGCGGGCGGGTGTGCGCCGACGGGGGCTCTCGCCCCGGAGCCGAGCCGTGCCAAGCCGTGCCGAGCCCAGCCTAACCCCGCTCCCCGGTGATGCGCAGCGGCCCCGCCGCTTAACCCCGCTGCCCGCTGCCATGGCGGCCCCGACCCCCGGGGAGGCGGCGGGGGTCCCGGCGGGGCTGCGGGCCGCCGCCTGGCTGCTGGCGTTCGCCGCGCTGTGCCGGGGCCGCGCCGCCGCCTGCCCGCCGCTCTGCGCCTGCAGCGGCACCACGGTGGACTGCCACGGCACGGCCCTGCGCGCCGTGCCCAAGAGCATCCCCCGCGGCACCGAGCGCCTGTGAGTACCGCCGGGCTTTGTCCGGCCCGGCGCGGGTGGGAGCGGCCGTCGCGGGTGGGTGCGCAACGGCCCGTGTCGGGGTGCGGGCGTTCGTGAGAGCCCGGCAGGGTGCTGGGGCCAAGTGCTTGTCCTGGGGAGGTGCGCGTTCAAAAGCGTGTGGGGAGTGCGTGCTAGAGCCCAGTGGGGGGGATACACGTTTAAGAGCCTGTCAGGAGTGTGTGCAGGAGCCCGTCGGGGGATGCATGTGCAGGATTCTGTCCGTGGGGTGTGTGTGCAACAGCCTGCCTGGGGGGGGGTGCGCAAGTGCCTATATAAGGGGGGTGCATATGTCTGTTAAGGGGAGTACTTGTGCAAATGCCCGGGGGGGCACGTGCAAACGCCTGCCCAAAAGGTGCGTGTGCAAGAACCTGGTGGGGTGGGCGCAGCGTCCCGTTCAGCGGGGGGGTGGTCTGTGTGTAAAAGTGCCTGTCCGGGGGATGCGTGTGCAAGAGCCTGTCGGGTGGGTGCATGTGCATCATCCCCTCCATGAGGGGGGTGCAATAGCCTGTCGAGGTGGGGAACGATGTGTGTGCAAGAGCCTGCTGGGGTAGGGTGCGTGTGCAACCCTTCGTCTATGGGAGGGATGTGCAAGGGGTCCTGCATGTGCAAGAGCCTGCGTGTGCCAGTGTGTATGCAAGCACGCAGAGCGGGGTTGGAATTACAGCTGTGCCTGAGGGGGTGAGTTGCTCCAGGGGGACATTTGCACTGGGGCAGCCTGGAATGGGCTGCATGTGTGGGGCTACACGCCCCATGGCACCCACATGCAGGCGTGTGGCCGCTCCTGCTGTGACTTGTCATGAGGCACCCACACAGCCGGAGGGGTTGCCTGCAGGTCCCCTCTACCCCGAGCTCCCACCCGTGCTGGGCACCGCTTTGTCCCCGGGGAGCCCTCCTGGGGAAGTTGTGCTGCGGATCAGCCCCGTTCCCCTGATCTCCTCTTGGGCCCCCGTGGAGTGACCAGCCTACAGCCGTGCACACAGCTCACCCAGCCCTGCCAGTCCCCTGTGTCCGCATCTCCCTGCTCATCAAAGCCCCTGCCACATCCCCAGGGGCGCCGGGGCCGGTCCCTGTCTCTCTCGGCTGGACCCCATAAGGGACGCTTTTCTTCCATGGAGCATAGTCACAGTCCAGCCGGCTGCGGGGATCCTGCAGCGCCCGCTGAGCTCCCCTGAGCAGTCCCTTGGCCGCTGCGCCCGGCTGGGCAGGTCTCTGTGCGGCTGCAGCGGGTCCCCGCTCCGGGGAGCGGGACATGAGCTGAATGTGTCCAACCCGCTGCTGGTGGCAGGTTCCCAGCGTGAAGGTGTCCCCAGTCTCGGCAGGAGAGCAGGGCTGTCCCCAGCCTCTCCCCTCCACTGGGGGCAGCGGGTGCCCCGTTCCAGGGGCTGCGGTGAAGCCTGGTAGTACAGGAGCCCTCCCCACAGCTCCAGCCGTGGGGCCAGCCTGCCCCGACATCCCCCTTGCAGCGCAGGGAAGCGTCGGGCTGCCGCCTCCTCAGGGCAGGATGCGTCCCGGGACAGCCACGCACCCGGGGCTCCTCCTGCCCCTGTGCTGTGCTGCCTCCGGTTACTGGAGTGTGAATGTGCCCTTTGCCTGCAGCTGGGGAGAGACCCCGCAGGCAGGACTGCAGGCAGCCTGGCAGCCGCCAGGGCTGCACCCAGCGTGCGGCGCTGGGAGCTCTGCGGGACGCTGCTTCAGTGGAGTTTTCTCTTCTCCCACCGTAATTACCCTCATACAAATGATTATTACCCAGCACAGCAACCAGGCTGCTGTGAGCTGCAGTCCCATAAAGCCAGTTTGTGAGCTCCGAGGCAGGATCCTCCTTTCCTTCGTGCCCAGCGCGGAGGGGAAGGTTTGCGCACAGCCGCTCCTGCCTGCACCAGCCCTTTCCGCCCCTCGGGGAGCTCAGTGGGCTCCGCAGCATCTGCTCTCCACGCACCCGGGTGCAGGGTGCTGGAGGAATGCAGGCAGCGAGCCCCTGCCTCTACCCACCAGGCAGCGAGCCCCTGCCTCTACCACTCAGACAAGACAATGCTGGAGTGGGCCGACGGAGGATGCCCTTGGGTGGGTGTCTTGCTCCTGCCCTGCAGGGCATCTCGCCTCCGCTCTGGCAGCGGGTCCTGCTTGCTGTGTCCTGTTCTGCCTCCACTGACCCAGTCCTCCGTGGCAGTCGCTGCTCGGCAACATTGGGTTTTCTGTATATTCATGCAGCTGCTGGTGCTGGATCAGCTGGCTGGGTTGCGCTAGACATGCTGCTCTCTCGTGGGTGTTGTCTGCTGGATAACTACTTCCCACTCTGTTGCACGCCCTTGCAGGTGCTTGAGGGTGTCTGTGCAGAGCAGGTCTATCTCCGAGCAGTGAATTCCTGCTGTTACAGATCATAAGTGAGTTCGAGTTCCCTGTAAAGAGGCTGCAACCTCACAGGCTCCAACTTCTCACCGCTTGATGGAGCGGGGTCAGCTAGCAACGGCAGGGTCTGTGCTCGGGACTCGCTGTCTCCAAGGGCTAGTTTTCTTTGGGAAGCCAGCAACTCCTTACTGGTGCCCTCCACTGCCTGCTTCTTTTCCCAAACCCCGGGGCACGCAGCGTGAGCCATGCCGACCTCGCCATGCGTCCTACAGTGCTGCTGAGCAGTGGTGTCTCTGCTGTTGTGTTGCCTGCCTGTTGCATGCCCACAGCCTTGCAGGGCAGCCCAGCGTGGTGTTTGGAGGCTCCAGGCTTTTTCCAGCCTCCCAACTGGCTAAGACCCATGGTGGCACGGGTCAAACCTCTGGACAGGGTAGTGCTGCTACTGCAGCCATGTGTGCTGGCACTGCCAAAGCCGTCATGGGGACTCAAACAGCAGTGTCCTGTGGTAAAGTCTGAGCTCCTTCGCTTTTGAAACACACCCTTTTCCTTTGAAGAAGAGGGAATTTGCCTCACAGAGTCACTGCAACTTTGGGGAATCACGGGCTGGGGAGAAATAGTCTTGTCTGCTGCTTGAAGGTTTCCCGTGATGTCTGCCCAGTGGCAGTGCCATGCTGTTGGTGCAGGGTAAGGGCTGGAGTCGTGTCCAGGAAGGAGCATGAGTGGTGGCTGCATGGGGGGACACAGGACCCTTCTTTTCTTGCACCAGGGCACAGCACATTGCTCCCTAAGTGGCCTTCTAGTCTGCAACCCGATGTAACCGTCAAGCGGTGCCTCCCTCTCACCCCGCCTGGAGCAGGCACCGAGCGGGGAGGCTTATGCTGCAACAAGGGGGGAAGCAACAAAATCTCTGGGTGCTTTGCACGGCTGCCTGTGCTCCTGTCTACGCCGCTGGCAAGCATGATAGAGCAGGAAGCATCATAGGCTGGACGGGGCGATAATCCTCCAGCACTACCGTATTATCTGCTCCCAGGAGTCCCTCAGGTCTCAACTGCCAGAGGAGAGCTGTGGGAGAAGGGCACGGTTCCCTTCCCCGTTTGCTTGCTTTTCTTTCTTTCTTGCCTTGAAAGCGCCTCTGAAGAAGCGACTGCCCTGTGGGGGAGCTGGGTCACTCTCCCTGTGCCAGCAGGATCAGTGCAAATTTGCTGCTGTCAAATGGCTGCTTCCAGCCCAGCTCTTTGCTCGTGGGGTTTGAATTGAGCCTCATGGCGTTGCACTCGCTCCTGCTTTTGAAGTTTTCAGCTGACAGCTGAGAATTGCCCCACTCACCCCTTTCGCCTCCTCTCTGATGGGCTGAATGCACCCCATCTCACTGTCGGCTGTGCTGTGCCCCTCTCCCCCAATGTGGGGGGCAGCAGAGCTGGGTTTGGGGGTCCCCATCACTGCTTCCCCTTGGCTCCCTCTTCTCCCTCCCAGGATCCCTGGCCTCAGCATTGCATGGGGCTCCCATTTGCCTTGATCCCCAACTTGGGATTCGCCTGTGCTGAAATGGGCCCCATCCAGACTGCAGCCAGCGCTGCCGTCTCCCCTGTCTGCGGGCTCTTCCACCCAGCTTGTTGGCGGCAGGGAGGGGTGCTGAGCTCCAGCCCTTGGCTACAGGAGCTTGATGCCAGGGCGGCCACACCTGAGGCACGCTCGTACACTGCCTAACCATCCCCTGCCAAAATCACAGCACGAGCTCTTGTTCAGTGCGTGTTTAATTCACGCACGCGCGCCTCCCTCTAGCCGGTTAATCAAAATGTCTTGCAGCGGCAAGGCCGGTGTATCGCAGCAGCGCTCGGGTATTCGACACCAGTCGTTGTGCTGTGTCTCCTTGGGGTGCTTTGGGGAACGTTAATTCTTAGGTAGCACCTTGGGGGGGTCAACCGCTCCCTTTCCTGGGGTGCCCGCGCAAGTTTTTGGTGTTGCAGCTGAGCAGGCTGGTTGCAGGGGCAGCGAGGGAGGGCGCAGGCTCTGCAGAGCTTGGGGGTGGGATGCAGGACCGATTTCCAGCCAGGGCAGTGCTCGGCCGGCCTTGCTGCCCTCGGCTCTCGGGAGAGCCAGTGCTGGGCACGGGGAGGATGCGGGCTGGCTGGAGAAGGCAGCCTGTTCAGCCCGCTCAGCCCGCTGTGGTGGCTTCCTTGGGAGCCTTCCCGGACAGAGGAAATTTGCAATTCTATTCCAATTTCTCCCTTCAGCTACGTCCAAGGCAGATGCTGTCTATATATCACCATGGTAACGCTGCGTTCTCGCTCTCCATGGAATTGCATGCTGGAAAAATATTAGTTTAAAAAACTATGTCGTGTTTGTATTGACTGGAGCTGAGGCTGATAGTGGAGGATCTATTGTCCCCTGGTTGGGAAAAGTCACTGGTAACAGGCAATAAAGCCAGGCTGATTGGCCTCTGGTGGCCACTTCTCACCCCGCACGGCAATTGCTTCCCTATAAACCTTTCCCTGGCTCTGTTTTATTGCATCCTTTAAAATAGATATTTTTGCCTTAAATGTGCTGCCACTCTGCTCCTCCGGGGTGATGCATTGTGCCGCTGGCAATTCCTCGCTGCTTGAGGTGGGAGCAAGGAGGGGGAATTGTTCCTGGCTTTAATTGTGGGTCTCTTGTGTGCACCTTCAAACGCCGTTGCTGCTGCTGCTGTGTGCTCGGCACGGCGGCAGCGGTGCCGGTGCAGGGTAACACCCCGTGCACACGCACGCACAGAAACCATCTAGCTGGCTCATTACGGGATGTGCATTTGCTTTGAGTTTCATGCTCCCCTACTTCATTGTTTCCTACCGAACCTCCGGCCAGCAGAAGAGCGAGGCAGCTATAAAATGCAAAGGATGCTCGAGAGACCCCTGCAGGGGAGCAGAGCCCGCAGCCCGGGGGAACAGAGGGGATTTGGGGTGCCACCAAGATGGTGCGGGCAGGGAAAGGGTGTCCCATCCGGGAGAAGGTGTACGAGCCCATGAGCCGATGTTAAGAGGGGCTTTTCCTCCGTCCTTGCTCTGGTTTGCTCCCCAGGGAGCCGGTGTGGGCGGGTGAGGCGAGCGCTGGAGCAGGACGAGTGCGTGTGTGCATGCACAGGAGGGTGAGGTGGGCAACCAAGGAGCCTGTCTTTGTCTCGCATCTGAGTCCTTCATGGTTCCCTGCCCGCTCCAGAGGTACTTAGTGCCGCGAACGCATCCCCTTTATCTTTATTGCTACCGAAATAACCTTTCATAAAACCTGAAAGGCAAAACGATGTTTCTGTGTGTGTTTTTCTGAAACGCAGTAAAAACCAGTTATGCGTTAGCAAATGGCCCCATCCCGGGGGATGTCAGACCCAGATCACTGCTCCCCAGCAGGCTTCCAGCACGAGTAGCTCCAAGGCCAGCTCCAGTGGCTGGCCCCTGTCCTCTGTCCCCGCTCGGGGGACAGCCAGGGACGGCTGCAGTGGCAGCAGCAGCGAGGGGAGGTTTTCCTGCTGTACAGCGCCAGGCTGCAATTAGCAATGTGGACAGCGAGAGGGGATGGTTTGCATCCTGGTCATTAGGGTCGTGGCGCTGCTGGAAGCTGGAAGGGAATGAAGTGGGACGGGGGCAACCTCTCCGTGGCGTTGGTGCAGGGTCGGTGCCAGGCTGTCCCCTCCAGGACCGTCTCAGGCCTCCCGGCCACATCCAGGCTCTGAAGCTGTGCTGAGTGTCTGCTTTCCTGGCGTGCATTTTGGATGCGTTTGCTGCTCAAAATAGCAGAGGCAAGTGTCCTGTGGGGGAGAGAGGCTGCTAGGAGGAGGAAGATCAGAAAAAAGAGAAGATTAATTTTTCAAGCGATGCAGCCGAGGAGCAGCCCTGGGCACCAAGAGTGGGAGAGATGCAAGCTCCTGGCCCTGGATATTTCTTAGTAGGAGGAAGCCCCAGCTCCAAACTGGGATGCTCCAGGAGACCCAGCTGGTCTGGGGTTGAGCAGGCACCCATAACCAAGCAGTTTGGGTGCACTTGTCCTCCTGTCCCTGTGGGTGCACTTGTCCTCCTGTCCCTGCTGTGAGCTGCTGCAGGAGGGATGAGCAAAGGGGGTTTCCAGAGGAAGATGCAGGGTGGATTGGACCTTGATCTGCTGAGTGGCAGGACGGAGCCTGAGGGCTGGGCTGCCTCCCCTGCCCTGGGAAGCAGAGGAGCCATGGGAGCAGCAATGCTCCTCACCAGGCTAGTCAGCACGGCACAAAAAGCCCAATTTTGAGGGTACACAGGTAAATCTGAGCCTCAGTTTCCCCGTTTATGAAACAAAACCGACCTGCTGCCTTTTCTCTCTCACACTGGGATTGAGCGAGGTTATTTATTTATTTTTAACCTGGAGGTGACACACCACGATGCTGCGCGAGTGTAAAGCACTCCCTGACTGTGAGCAGCTAATGGCTGTGGCATGAAAACCCCAGAGAGAAGTTAGGAATAGCAGAAAGCCTTCCGGATCCTCACCGTTACTCGCACAATCGATGCTGTTTGTAACACTTAAAAATTTATTGTGATGCTAACCTGCTTTAATATCTCGTAAAAGCTTACAGAACCTCCTGTAATCTGGGGGCCAACACCGTGCTTGGGGTTGGGTTCCCTTTCAGCTAAGGGCAGTTATTCTGAGATGAGCCCAAATAGCACATAGCTGCTCTTGAGCACATCACCCAGGAATCTGGTAGAGGGGGGTGGGCAAGGCGTTCGCCCTGGGGTGTATGGTACCCTTAAAGGGACTTTGATGAACCCTGTGGGCACCCTTGTTCTTCCTTGAGGGGTCTGGTCAGGGCAGGGATGGAAAGGAAAGTGAGGAGAAGGTGCTGAGCCCCTTGTATAGCTGTGTCAGCCCAGGGCGTGGGTGTCCCGTGGCCCCTCCCTGAGCAGCAGGCAGCAGCACCCCGAACCCCTCTTGCACCTTGGAGGGGATGGGGTTAGCACCCAGCCATGCCCCCATGGGCCGCAGGGAGCTGGCAGATGCAGTGAGCATCCCTCCATGGGATCCCTCCATCCCTCCAGCTCTCCCAGGATTGGGAAGGCTCTGCCCTGCCTTTCGTGGCTTGGGCAGCTCAGCGAACCTGTGCTGGGACTCAATTACATTCAAGCAGCTGGGTGAAATCTTGAGACTTGAAAAATGCAATAAAAGTATAGGATGAAAGGTTGCAGCTGCTCTGTCCTGCAGAGCTGAGCGCAGGGGTCAGTCCAGGGTCTGAGCCTCGTCCGTGTTTCCATTAGCAGTCTGCGTGATGGGACATGAGCTGCTTATGACATTTGCAGGTGCCACTGGGCTGGGAGAGATGCAGGAGGGCTGGAGGGCAGGCTGAGATTTCCAAGTGGGCTTGGTGAACAGGAGGAATGGGCTGACAAAAAGGACGCTGTTGCCTGGTGACTCAAGGAAGGTGTTTGGTGGGAGGGAATCACCAACAGCAGAGATATGGGATGGGAGCACGAGCTGAGCGGGTCCTGTCCCTGCAAGGCAGAGAGGCCCTGAGGGAGGGCTGGGGCTGGGGGCTTGTTGGGAGGAATGGGGCTGGGAGCGGGGACCTGCATGGGCAAGGGAGTGGCCTGGGCTCCGCACCGTGGTGGCTGGGGCAGGCAGGGATGGGGTTCATCTGCAGCGAGAGGGGTTCAGGTCAGAGTTTTGGAAATGGTCCTTGAGGCAGGAGTGGTGACTTGCTGGAATAGGGCACTGGGGAGCGTCAGTCCCCGTCCCTGAAGGAGCCGCGTACACGTCTGTCAGGATTGATGGAGGGCTGTAGAGATACTGCTGTGGGGTGCATGACCTTGCAGCCTTTGCTTCTGCGCTTCCCTGATTATTATCTGGCACTGCTGACTCCAGCTGGGGTCAGGGCTCTGGGATGAGGGCTACGGAGCTGCTGGGAGGGGAGCCGAGTCCCTCAGGGCAGAAATGGCAGGCGATGAGGACCACGGATGCATCACACCAACGAAGCAACTGCTGGCCCCACCGGGCAGCGGGGCAGTGGTGGCCCTCGGAGCGGGGACCGCAGGAGCACAGCTGGCTGCAGGCGTTGCTGGCACGGACCCCTCTCTGCCAGCCCCTGCAGTCACCGCCCGGGCACTGTGCGTGCCCACTCTGTGCTGGCACCGACAGGGCTGGGACACATTTCTCCGCTTGGGGGTACAAATGCAGGGTTTCGTGTCGCAGGTTTTCCCTCTGCCTTCTTAAAAGCGGGAGTCTGGGGAGTGCAGCAGTTAGGATTTCTGCCTCGGTGGGAAAGCAGAGCTGAGCTGAGCACAAGGACAGGAGTCACATGTGTGCCGAATAGCTGACACTTTGCAGTGGAGTATGGATAGTGGGATTGCGCTGTCTGCTCCTTCCCCTTCCCGCTCCTGATAAATCAGTGCCCAGGGAAATATCACTCATGTTGGCTGTATTTAATAAATTACCTCTCAGCATTTGCACTCTCTGAGGTTGTTACTGAGTTAGTGTAGCTCCAAACCCTGCAAAAGGGAAAAGACGCATCAAACCCCCTGGGAGTGGAATAAGCCATCCAAAGCTAGAAACCAAATATAAACCCAGACTATGCAAATCCAGTCTAAGGAACCCTGCTGCAACACAGACATCCCATCTGGGAGTGGGATGATCCACAAGCAACATAGCAAAGGGACTGCTTGTTTTAATGACTTTCCTCTTCCCAGGGAGAAATGAGAAGGGGGTTCTGTAACTTGAAGGTTGCAAATAAAAATTTGCTGCCTCTCATGGCAGTGTGAGATTTGGGGTGCTGGGAGGCAGAGGAGAGCAGCCTGGATGAACGTGATAATGCTTTCTGGCATTAAACCCTATGGATTAATTGCAAAAGAACACGCCCTGCATCTCTGCTTTCAAATCACAGTCCAGAAATGCAACCAATCTGCCAGGCAGCTCCCCAGACACATCAGTCCTTATCGAAGCTCTGCTGCACGGGGCAGGGCAGGGTGTTTCGCTTCACTAGGAAAGGGCATGGAGGCAGCGGGTGAGCAGCTGAGCAGCGGGGATCCGGCTTTCTGGGCACAGCAGACTGTAATTTATCTCCATGAGGAACTGAAGGGGATTTAGAGGGGAAAAAATGGCATGAAGTTAAATAGCAGTGTTGCCTCGGCGTCCTTACAAATAAGCTTTACCTGCTGTTCGTTCCCATCTTGCTTGCAAAGGCCATCATTTACCCGAACAAAGGCAAGGGGGGATGCTGAGAACAGTTGTCAGGGAGCACACAGGGCCAGTCCCCGACAGAGCAGGGCTATGAAGGGGCCCTGGGACACTGCCCTGCTCAGGGACCGCCACCAGCCCCAGTCCTGGAGCACCCTGAGAATGCTCAGCGAGCACGCAGGGAGCGGAGGCTGGTGTGGGCTGGGTGGGCAGCACAGTTGCCCCCCAGGGTGGCCCGTCCCCAGGCACTGCCACAGGGCAGTGCATCCTGCCTCTGTCTCCTTGTGTTGAAAAGTCTTTGGGTTCAGGCTGCGCTATCCCAGAAAGTGCCTGGGTGAAAGGGCAGAGCCTGGTTTGGGCATGCGGAGGGACTGGCCGTGTCCAGTCCTTGGCTCTTTGGTGTTTCTGCATGTCTCCGCGCTGCTCTGCCTGTGCTCTGCCTCTGGCTAAGGCTCTGGGGTGCTGGTGCTCAGAGGACCCCAGCGGTGTCCAAGCCCTCCTTGGTCTTTGCAGGCTGAGGTGTAAGTCTTGGCTTTCAGATTGAGCAGTTTTAAAATCAAGCCTCTCTGCTCTCTCTGCTGTACTGGAGATTTTCTAACTTCCACTTACGCATTGCAGCCAGAGTAATGTTAGGTATGTTTAAAAGAAGGTGACACGGGAGTGCTGCCGGGGACCCTCCCTCACCAGGAGCTTGGACGGGTGCCGTTACCTTCAGCTTGGCGTCCAGCCTGGCCCAGGGAGCTTCCCAGGCAATCTGCTTTGGCAAGGACCCTTTAGGACACTGGAGAAAACCACTCCTGAAGCCCGGGTTTCTCCCTGCCCTTAGCTGGTCCCAAAGCTGAGTCCTTCAGGAGGTGGGCACACACATCTGCACGTACCGAGCCACCCCTCCTGCGGTGACAGATGTCCCTAAATCGCATGACCCACCCCAGCGCCTCGTGCCTGGGACTTACAGCCTGTCCGTGGGTTTTGCTTCTGGGAGAGGGGCAAGACTGAGCCCTGCAGGGTGCAGCCTCGCGGGTTGGACCCGGTCCCGGGGAGCCAGATATGCGTGCTGTGCGCTGGCCGGAGGGGAGCCGGGCGAGCCGGGGGGCTGCACGGCCCGAGCGTGGGTTTCGGTTTAATCGCCGGGGCTGGGAAACCTCTATTCATTCCCCGCTTGCATTCATCTGTGTCCTAGTAACGTGCTCTCCCCACCTCCTTCCCAACACAGGCACACACGGCTGGATAATGGCAGGAGCCCGGCAATCTCGGGCGCTGAATAGCGGTGTAATTATGAGGCTATAATGGCGAGCTGGAACTCATTAGCCATTATCAGCCGTTTCAGCAGGACAATGGCAGCACCCCGGGGTGCGCGGCTGCGCTGGCTGTACCCGGCGGCCGTACACGCTGCTCGGCGGCTCCGGGGCCAGCCCGGCGCTGACCTCGGCCCCTCGCATGGCCGCAGAGCCCGGTGGAGGGAGGCTTTGGCTCTGGATGGAAATGATGGACTTTGTATTCAGCTCCTCGTGTGGCATAGAGCATCCCTGCTCCCTGGTCCCGCTGCCGGGGCTGGGGGGTTATAGAGCCCTGGGTCCTGGGGTCCTGTCCGGGGCACTGCAACCTGCTCTGGGGTGGCACCCTCCTGCCTCTCCCCTGCCCTGGCTCCAGCAGCTCGCCCTTCCCTTGACTGCCTCGCCCTCTTGTAGTTTATTTGTTTCCTCTTTATTTCCACGTCTGTATTCAGTGCAGGCAGTGGATCTCCAGCGTGGGAGCCCTCCCCGAGCCGTGTGTTCGCGTGGGTATCCTCCGTCCCCAGGGCATGCCATGGGCGGATCGGCCTCCTGGTGAGGAGCAAACACTGCCGTGCTCTGCGCTGCCGAGGGGGGAGGCTCTCTCCTGCCCTTGGGGTGCTGCACAGGGACCCCCAGCTCTGCAGGCTGTGGGTCCCAGGGGTGGCAGTCCCTGTCTCTCCCTGCAGTGCTCACAGCCCGTAATGCAAAAACACACTGCAAAGCTAAGACTGCGAGGCACAAAACTCTGCAGTTCCAGGCTCAATATATTTTAAAGCAGAATAATGATAGCAGGGGCAACTGGAGAGCGTGGCAGGGGAGAACTGGGGAGGTGTAGCTGGCAGTCTGGGAGCAGAGCCCTGCCACGTGTGGGTCTGGCAGTGGGGCATACCTTGCCCGTGTGCTGAGCAGAGCCTGGGTAGGGCAGGAGCCATGGGGTGGGTGCAGGCACCCCACGGGCCACCCCCTCCCCTTTTTTCCACCAGCAGGGCGAGGAAGCCAGGATAGTGTCTCCCCTCTGGCTGGGGTGTCTGTCCCTGCGCTCACCCAGGGCTTTTGCACAAGGGAGCGATGCCAGGAGAAGCAGCCATCCCTTGCAAGTATCTCTTGGCAGTTGACACCTGAAGTGTGGCTTATTCTCTGGGCAGATCTTTCAGAGATGGCACAGGGCAGAGGAAGGTGTGAGGTGTTGAGCACTGCACCAGTTGTGATGCATGTGGGTGACCTGCAGCTGGATATTTGGAGGGGTCCTGCTTTTCTGGGGGACGGTTGTTCACTTCGTTATTACTCCTGCCCTCTCTAAGCCACTCTGTGTGTTTGGGATGACCCTACCAGGTGTTTGCTATATTTCCATAGTGGGGTGATGTACATCCAGCCAGGTGGCTGCTGGCGTTATTGGGCTGCTTATTGCATTGCTGATGGCTCTGGGGCTTCTGTCCCAAGGGGGGCATCCAGTGTGGGGACAGGGAGGTGGGGGGAGCTGGACAGCCCCTGCCCATTGCTGCTTTATGAAAGATGCAAGCTTACACACTCCTGGCCAGCCAGGCATCTGTGCGCCCAGCACTGCTGGCCGATGAGGATGAGGGTCCTCTCTGGAGCCAGTGGCCAGCCCTGCCATTCCCAGCAGGAAGCACATAAATGCAGCGGCCACTGCTGTCCTTTGGGTCTTCCCTGCCCTTTTTGGGGAGCCACTGGGGAGTCCCAGTGCCTGGCCGCCTCCTGAGTGCTTCCCTGCTGACCTCTGCCTCTTCTCTCCACAGGGAGCTCAACGGCAACAACATCACACGGATCAACAAGAATGACTTTGCTGGGCTGAAGCAGCTCCGTGTCCTGTGAGTTCCTGTCGAGGGGCCGGCTGTGCCGGCCTTGGTGGGTGCCGTGCTTGGCTTGTGACCCCTCCTGGGGCTGGTAGAGATGATGCTGAGCCCTTTCGTGGGCATCTGCTGGCGGGGCTGGAGGGTGTCCGTGTTGGGCTGAGCATGGTGGGCTTCCAGCCAGGAGGGAGTGGGGAGAGAGAGGCCGGGTTGTGTTGAAGGGATGGTGGGAGCGAGGTGGCCCTGGGTCCGGAGGAGCATCGGGGACCCCGCTGGTGGGACCACCTTTCTGGAAAGCCGACCCTTTCTCTCCGCAGGCAGCTGATGGAAAACCAGATCAGCACGGTGGAGCGTGGGGCATTCGATGACATGAAGGAGCTGGAGCGGCTGTGAGTGCCCAGGCGCGGAGGCGGGTCGGCGAGGGGCCGCTGGGTTTAGTCGCAGAGAGCATCCTTTCCTTTTTGCCTTAAACCATAATATATCAGTGCCACCTGACTTCAAACAGCTTCTCTGCTGCGTGGCGGCGGTATTTTACAGTGTGGGAAGCAAACCTGTTTCTGTTTCTATAGATCTTAAAGTCCTTTCTGACACTTTTGAGGTGAGGGGCAGGTTAAACACAAATCACTCTCACTGTTATCAGCTGTGTCCTGTGTGTTAGTGAGGGAGCCGTAAGTTCCAGTCCAGTACTCAGTAAAATAGCTCAGCAGTTTAAAAATCCTGAGCTGCTCGAGCGAATATGAGGAGCTGAGCAAGCAGCAGGTTAACAGTGCAGTTAAGCAGCAATCAGCAGTTAACAGCTTGGAGTCCTGTCTGCATGTAATTACAATATTGTGAGTAAGCTATTAATGCCCCGTTGGTTGCCCCCGTCTGGGAGTGCCATGAGTGGGACGGGGGTGTCCTCGCCAGGTGGGATGCTCTGCTCTAATGGCCCCTCTGAATGAACCAAAGCACCCCAGCTGTGCCCGGAGCTGCCAGCTGGGTTGCAGGGGGGGTGATTGTTTTGCCCCCGAAACTTTGACCCTTTCCTCCTCCCCTCCAGACGGCTGAACCGCAACCAGCTGCACACCCTGCCCGAGCTCCTCTTCCAGAACAACCAGGCGCTGTCGCGGCTGTAAGTACCCTCCATGCCGGTGGGGCTCCTCTGCCCGACCATGGTATAGGCTCGCTTGCGGGGCTGCTCGGGGCTGCCGTGGGGTTTGGAGCGGCATTGATGTCCCAAGAGGGTGCTGCTTCTGGGGGGTTGTGCTGGTGGTTACTGGTGTCTTGTCCCAGTGAGTGCCCAGCGCGTGGCAGGGGAATGCACCCTGTTTCTGAGTGACCCGAGCATGCTGCATGGCAGGGAATCGGCTTTGCCTTGCAGAACACCTGAGACCTGTTAAAGACTGCATTAAACGTCCTTGCAGTGCATGGAGATGTGGAAGGAGATGCTGGCAGTTCGGGCTGGCATCACCGAGCTGGGCTGTGCCAGTTGCAGAGGTGCTGCGAGCCCTGCAGCCTCTTCTCTGGGTGCGGATCACAGGCTCTGGAGTGGGGTGCCCTTACGTCCTAGACCGGGTTGTCATGAAGGGAGGGTGAAAGAAGATGTCCCCAAGGGGGTTGCATCCTGCCCAGAGACCTCCAGAGAGCACAGAGAGCCCCACAGCCCTGCTCAAGAGCTGCCTTTCTGCTGGTGTCCGGAGCAGCCTGGGGAAGGAAGGGGAAGCCCTGCCCGGGGCAGATCCAGCCCCTCGTGCCTGCTGCCCCCTCCCCGCACAGCCCTGCCTGCCCCCATCCCTGCCTGTCCCTCTGCACCTGCAGGAACACCCCCAGGGACTGTCTCTTGTCGGGCAAGACCCAGCTCTGCAGACCCCTCTGTTCCTCCTCCCTCCGTGCAGCAGCAGGCTGCCTGGGGAGGGCTGCTGGGGTTTTGATAAATATTCTCTTTTCCATATGGGCTTTCCCTTGCCTAGGGCTGTTTTGCTTGGGCAACGGTGCCCTCCGCAGTGCCAGCATTGTTCAAACTGCAGGAAATCGTCTTAACAAAGCATTTACCAGCTCTCAGCGATGTCAGGCACCATGTACATTGGGAAGGGGGCTGTGAGGAGGAGAGGGTGCATGCCAAACTGGGGCTGGGTGCTCTCCATCACTTGGAGAAGATGCTTACACCCCGTGGCTGATTTGCAGTGCGTAGGAGCAGGGCAGTTATGGCTGGGACATGAGCTCTCTGCTTACTGCATCTTGTATCTCCATTTCTCAGCTGTGAAATGAGGATGCCAGGTCCCTGCCGGGGCAAGGTAGGAGTGGATGAAATATCTGAATGGGCTGAGACATTGCCAGGACAGGCACGGCTGCGTCCAGAGCCAGGCAGCCCTGCCGGCGCAGGCAGGCTGCAGCTGAGCCGTTTTGCTCAGCGGCGATGCCGATTTCTTCCAACAGTGCCAGGGAGTCAGTCCCGGAGTCCAGCCGGAGGCAGTGTAATGAAGGGTTAAAACGCCGTGTGCATTGCCAGCGTGGGATGTGTGAAATGGTGGACCTGTGCCAAAGATGGGCCTAGGTAATGGCAGCTGATAGCACAGGCGTTCAATTAATTATCAAATGGCATTTGTTGAGCTCAGCTGTGCCGTATCGTGGCGCCAGCAAGGGCCCATCCTCCTCCAGCCGCCCATTGCATAACAAAAACACGGTCGAGAGAATTGTTTTACAAACATTAATGTTTCCCTTTTAATCTTCTCTAGATTTTAATACCAGGCTCTTTCAAAAAGCAAACCCCAACAATTCATTGGGGAGATGCAGAAGGGCAGCCTCCCAGGCGGGCTGTGCGGTGTGCCCCGCCATGGCCCCCAGGCTCGCGTGGAGCCGGGGCTATGCCACGGTGTGCATGGGGCTGTACGCACCCTCGCACGGTGTGCACGAGGCTGTACGCACTGCCATGGGTGAGGAGGGGTGTGCAAGATGCTCCTTGCAGCCACCCCATGTGCAACAGCCTCTGCCTGTTGCTTTACTGTTGCTTCCCATGATGTGATGGTTTTTTCGAACCTATTCCCTCCTGCCTGCCTTGAAGCTGTTTTCTGACCATCTCTGCTGTGACAACCGCTGCCTGGACACCAGCACCCGGAGCTTTTCTTGTGCAATCTGGGGCTGTGTGAGTGGGCTCAGATTTTTAGAGCCCCTCAGCTATAGGCAGTGCCATGTCTTGGGGAGCTTTGATGCACACTCGGAGCAGAGGGTTCCCGTGAGGTGCTGCGGGATCAGGGAGGGGCGATGCGCTGAGCCGCCTGCTGTTCCTCTCTGCAGCATGTTACCCCACACGCTGCCACGTTAGCGAGGGCAGGGATGCAGTGCTGGGGTCTGCCCGGGGAGCGCATCAGGAGCTGCTGCCCTGGAAGAGCCTCGAGTGTTGCATTTGGGCAGCAAAACCCTGCGTGCCGGAGAACCTGCTGCTCCCTCTCCTTGTGGCTGCCCATTGCTGAGATGCCCAAGGATGGTTTGCGGGGGACCCCGGGCAGAGCTTGTCTAGACACACCGTCACTGCTGGCTTAGCAGGAGGTGGGATCTGGACTGGTGCTAGTCTGGCCAGTGCGGGAGGTCATAAGGACACTCTTAAATTGCGGCAAACCTGGCTCAGGCTACAGGCATATGAGTCGTTGGGGAGCAGATTTAAGCTAAATTGAAATCAGCTCACCTTGAACTGAAACCGGAGCCTCTCCACCAGGCTTTGCGCTTATTTAACTGTTGAAATGGATCTGGGGTGGCCCTGCGGCTCAGTGTCCCCTCGCTGCCCTGGAGGCAGGCTGGGACCCGTGCTGGTCAGGATGGGATGAGATGGGACGGGAAGAGAGGGCTCTTACCAGCACTGTGCTCTTGCAGATCCTGGTCTCCAGACCATTTCCAGCAAACAGTGCCTGTGCAGGTTTCCCCATGCCCTGCCTGCTGTGGCCATCCACGACGTGCTCCTCAAGCTCCCGGGTACCTGTAGCTCATCATGTCCTCGCACCTTGGTACTGGAGGGTCTTGAATTGGCAGAAACTGGCTGAACGAGTCGGGCTGAGATCTGTTTAGCTGGGAAATGAGGTTGCCAGGAAGGTGGCAGCTAAGGTAGAAGGGCAGGGGTGGATGCAGGAACCAGTGGGAGTTGCTTAGATGGGTACCTGGGTGCTGGCCTGGATGGTCCAGCCTCTTCTAGCCTTAGTCTTGATGCATCTTCAGCAACACAGCAGTAACACGGCAGCAGGCTAAGGCAAGTCTGTTGAATGTGGGGTATGTGATACCCATAGAGCAGTTTTCCACTGTACTTCACACCTCATGGAAGTATCTCACAAACACAGATAGGGGGACCTGAGGCTCGGGTCGGCGTGGAGAGCTGTTCGTCCGCCTCCTGGGTCTGAGTGTCAAAGCCTAATCCATGTCGGTGGTGCTTTGTGGTCTCCAAGCCCGGCTTGAGCCGCAATTAGTTACTCAGAGCTGGGCTATAAAGAGCATTTGTGCATCGGGATAATGGAATGGGTTCGAGTTAAACCTGATCCGTCAGGGCTTAAATAAACTGGGGAATGGCAGGAAAGGGCCAGCGGAAAGCAAACCTCAAATGAGGGCATGGGGGAGGTGAGACGCCTGGAGAGGAATGTTTTCCCCTCCGTACTTGGGAATATTGAGCTGACGCCTGCCCGGAGCCCGTCTCAGTCTGAGATGGTGGGGTGGGGGGGCTGTGCCAGCGCTTCGGCAGCAGGGCCGGGAGGCAGGAGGACTCTCCGCATGGCCTCCCTTATTTATATCCGCCGCAATGAGCGGATAACTCATTAAGCAGTCCCGGTGGCTGGAAATGGTGCTGATCTGAGGTTTCGCTGGAGAGCGCCTGACCCCAGCGACCCCATCTCAAACTGGGTTTAATTAAACTGTCAGCACTGGACGGAAGAACAAAGCGTCGTGGGCTTGGGGGGGCTGGGGTCCCCCCCACAGCTGGGGAAGAGCGGGTCTCCTGCGAGCTGGAGAGCTGATAAAAAATGGGTCTTTCCTTCCATCGAGGAAAATTGCCCATGCAAGAAGGTGACCTCTGCTATTGCACTGCCCAGTGCTGGTTCCCGGTGCCCCGCAGCCGTGCACATCTTGGCTCAGCACCGGTGCCAGCAGACCTCACTTCAGCATCTCTCCTGAGCTGGCAGGAGGTTTTTTTTCCCCTTGGATTCCCTTGGGAGGGGGGACCGAGTTTCTCTCTGCTCCCTTGGGAGGGATGGGGGAAGGATGGGAGAGGAGTTTTGTAGCCCTGAAGCTCTTTCTAAGCCCCTTTGGGGGTCCTGGGTGGGGGATGTGAGGAGGAGAGAGGAGGCTGGGATGGCCATAGCAGCAGGGTGAGAACAGAAACGCTGCGGGTGCATCGTCAGGGAGGCAAAGACGTGGGCTGTCGAAATGTGCTAAAGGCAGCCAGGATGGCTATAAATAAATGGTTTTCTCCAAGGGAGGCTGAGCTGGCGCAAGGGAAGTGGGTGCTCAACCGTGGGGAGCTCTGGGGAGATGCTCCCGCAGGGGAGCCGCAGTCCCGGCTGGATGTATTCCCCGGGAGCGGCTGCCCAGCGGTTTCCCTTGCCGAAAGCCGCAGCAGCCACTCTGCGCTCGATAGAGTGGGAGCTGAGAGGGGATGAGCAGAGAATAGGGAAAAAAGGTCTTGTCTCCAGAAGGAGGAAGATTTAGGACATGGGCTGTGGCCCATCGGTTCCTGTCGGACCCATGCCAGGAAAAACGGTGGAGGGGATGGTGCCGCGTCCGAGCTGGCAGCCAAGCCCAGGGGTAAGGGCTGGCGGTGCTGCTCTCCCGTCTAAGGGCAGGGCCTCCCTGGAAACAGCATTAACATCTCAGTCGGGACCGGTGGCTTTCTGAGCCGGGGACATGTGAAATGCTGTAGGAGCTGGGGGGATTGTCACACTCCTGTGAGACTCTCCTCATGCGGCCGGAGCCGGCAGAGGAGTAGCGATGCTCTACACTTGCTTCTGTCTGGGAGCTGAGACAGAGACTGGGGGCTGATCCAGACCCCCTCTGGACCAGGGGTATTTAAAGATCTGGGTGACGAGGGAGCTGAGTCGCAGAGAGCACCGCAGCTGGATGCACTGCCCGGGCAGGAGAGGTTACATTCTGGCGAGCTCTGGGGCAGGTTCCTCACACCATCCCTGCATCTGGCCAAACCCAGCCCTAACTGCCTTTAGAAAAGCAGGCAGAGAAAAATGGAGCGGTGCTAAATAACTTGAGAAAATGCAAATGACATCCTTCAAGAAGGAGAGGACCACAACCACGCGGGAGGAAGCTGTGAGCTGAGTAGTAGCAAAACAGGGTGACAAGTGAAAAAGGAGCTGTCGGAGAAAGGAATAACAAAACAGGCCCCGCTCGGATGGGGCTGGCTGCGCGTGGGAGGTGTTGCTTGCGAGACTGTACCAGTGACCGTTCCTCTTGGCGCTGCACCGGGAAAACCCCCGGATAGGAAAGAGAGAGATGGAGAAACGTCGGGACAAAAACCGCGTGCTTGGTGGCGGCTGGGTAGAGGAGTGGTTCTGTGCCCCCGTGGCGGGTGGCCGTGCCGGTGCTGGTGGGTGTTGGGGGGATGCTGGCCAGGGGATGTGGGTGCTGCAGCTCTGCTCCCCTCCCAGCCAGGGGGACTCGCCTGCCTGAGCCCCGGTTTCGATCTGGCGGGGGATTTTCGGTGCCTGCCTGTGTGTTGGCTCCCTGGAAATCCTGCCGCGGGGGTGGGCTGGCTCTGGCTGCACGCTGGCTCTCCTGTGCCAGACACCCGCCCCGTCCTCCCACGGCCGCTCCTGTGGGGGTTTTGGCTGAGGTTCGCTACCTCCAGCGAGGTTTTGTGCTCGTTGTGCAGCCGGTGAGCTCGGCGTGCGCCTGGGAGCCTGCAGCCGCTGCGTGGGAAGGGGCCTGCGGGCACGGCGTTGTGTTTTCATCTTTCCGTGCCGGAGCGCAGTCGCTTCGGCTCCCCGGGTGCGTGCTCCTTTGCTGCCTTGCTCTTTGCGCAGATGAGTGCATGCTGCTGCTTGGTGTCTCTGCGCAGAGGTCCGTGGTCCAAGAGCAAGGTGCCGAGGTCGGGAGCAGAGAGCAGCTCCCCCCGGAGCAAACCTCCCCTTCCCCAGCATCCCCTGTTTCTGTCCCAGCTCCCCCCCCCGGCAGCATCCCCCTCCCCTCACCGGCTGAGGGCCAAGCGTCCCCACTGTCACCGTGCCCACGTTTCAGCCGTTGTCCCCTCGACTCCGGGTGCTGTACCCCCTTGCGCTCCCCAACAAAGCCCCTTCTGTCGGGGACAGAGCGGGGCTGGGGGGGCCGGGCTGGGATGTGTCCCCCCGAATACCAATCAGGAGGGGGAGCGTGTTTACACTGGTAGCTGGGGGGCGGCTGCAAGACCCCCGCACCAGCCGGGGGGACGGGGAGGGGGAAGGGAGGCCTCGCCACAGCCCCTGGGAACAAAGAGTCAGTGTGGCTTGTGACAGCTCTAAGGAAACGCGGGGAAACAAATGTGTCACTAATAGGTGGGGAGGTTACCTAGGAAAAGATGCTGCCAGGCGGGCGGGCGGCCAGCCCCCTCCCCGGTGGGCTGGCAGGCAGCAAGGGGCTGGGGCTGGCACCCCCGGGCTCAGGGGCGTTTGGGGGGCTGCAGTGGGGCCAAGCCAAGGCAGGTTTGTGGTCCATGCCTGGCGCAATGTGTCCTCGTGCTGCTGTCCCCTTGGGGACAGCATCCTTAGGGGCGCAGTAAGGACATCTCTGGGTTTTTGTGCTGGGTGTCCCTGCTGGAGAAGCGGCACCGTTGTGCAGGGAGCTGCTCGCTGCCTGTTTGCTCTCCCCCTTCTTCCTCCATCGTTAACGTGCCACAGACCTCAGCTTTTTTTTGGGGCCCCAGAAAGACTCCCTGGGGGATCCTGAGTACAGCCAAGCCTCAAAGCCTCACGAATTAAACACTTGTTTAAGACCTTTTTATATTTAAGCGCTTCCATAAGCTTTTTGGGACCTGATTCACGGTCTGTGGAGGTACAGGAGTGCCAGGGTGAGGGTCACTGCCATGCCCTGACCTGCCGCCGAGCAGCCTCCTCCTTCGCTTCCCACCAGCCTGGGCCTCCTCCCACCGGGGTGATGGTGCAGACCCTGCTCAGGGGTGCCCTGGCCCCCGACTCTTTTCTGTGCCATTACCTTGCCGGCGAGACGGGGCTGCCAGGAGCAGGCATTGCCAGCCGGCTGCCTGGAGATAATCTGCCCCCTCCCTCCATGCACCCCGTTGTGCTCCTGACTCGTGGCCAACTCTGGATTTCGGGGTGTTGAGCTGCTTCCAAGGTTTCCCTGGCAATGCGCGGGGTCGAGCCCTGCTCCCAGGGCTCCCTCCTTGAGCCGCTGGCTCCACCGGGCGCACCCTCGGTCTTGCTTTGGGTGCAGGCTCGGGTTTGGCTTTCTTAACATTATGAAAGCAAAGAGGTCTGGGTCTGTAGTGAGATGCAGCTTCCAACCCCCTGCCCCTTTCGGCAAAGAGTCCCCCTCCACGTGCTATCACCCTGTGTGGAGCATCCCTGCCCACCTCTTGGTGATCCCTACCACGCCGGCAAACGAGAATTTGCAACCCGCAGGAAAAAAATGATGGAAAATCAAGTCTTCCTAATGCTGGGCAGCAGTGCTAATTACACAGCTATTAAAACACAGGGGAATTATTTATTTCCTCCCCACCTCGCAGCTCATCGCCTGCATTGTGCCCCATACACGCCTCGGCCACCTTTGGTCCCCTGAAAGAGTTAAAAGAGCACTCAGAGGAGCTGATCCCTTTGTCCATATGTTTTGGGAGCAGAATAAAGGCTTTTCCTTCCCCCAGTTTTCACAGCTCAGATAGTAGAAAGGTTCAAAGTAATTTTAAAGAATCATGAGCAGAATTAGCCTCTGGTAATTTGACTTCCAGGATGTGGAAGTAAAAAGTCTTATGCGGTGATTTTAGGGTAAGTTATAACTTGGTACCCCTGCACGTGTATCCCACAGACGTGTTAATGTGCAGAGCCAGATAATTAACCCTCGTTTGCTGGTTGATTCTCCCGCGGGTGGGTGCTGGACCCCCTTGTCTCTCCTGCTGGGAATGCCATGCAAATAAGCCGTCAGCAGCTTCCAGCACTGCTTCCGACAGCTGCCTGCAAGGGTGCCTGTGCCGCGTCCCTTCTCTGCTGCTCCCCAGGGGCCCGTGGTGCTGTCGGCATCGGTGCTGGACCACGCAGCCCTGACCCCAGCAGCTCGGCTTGGTGGTCACCGGCACCAGCTTCTTGCCCAAGCAGGCTGCCTGGGCCACCGGCATGCTTTACCCACTGCGGTAGGTGAGTCATTTTCCCTGAGCTAAAGTGCCGTAAAGACCAAACATGAATGAGTGGGGAAGATGCCCCTTCTCACGCCCGGGGGGTTTCCTGGTGCAGGAGGGCTTGTAGGCATTGCCAGGGGGAAGCTGTCCCCCGCCTGCAGGGATGGGCTGGGGGCATCCCGGTTTGGAGAGCCCGTTTCCCCGTGCGTGCCGATCGGGATCCAGGCACAAGCGCAGGGCAGCTGCCTGCGCCAAGGAACCCCGCCGGCAGTGTGTTGGGGGTGGGTTTGGGGAGGTGGGGATTCATCTCCCAGATTCTCATCTGTGTTAAATTAATTATCATCCCAGGCTTATCCTCACTTAACCAGCAAGACGCAGACGTCTGTGGTTGGGACCCCCACCGCCCCGCCAGAGCTAAGCAGCATATGGATTAGGGAGTCTTACCGGCTGCCTCCCCCGGCCCCTCCGTGGTTCTTGCACCCCCCTTTGCCCGCGGAGGCTTTGGTCCCCATTTGTGTCTGTATTTCCCTTCTGGACAGGAAAAGCTGGATTAATTTTTAGCGCTCCCAAGGGAGCTGTTGGTAACCAAAGACGCCTCGCTGTCTTGTTTTCTGTAAACCGGGAGGCAGGAAACCGTAGGGATGGTTTAAAATAGTTTCCTCGCCCCCCAGCCCCCTTCTCCCTGTCTGGCCCTCGCCGCCCCTCCGATGGGGGATGGCGTTTGGGGCAGAGCTGCTTGGAGAGAAATAAAGTCGCTCAGACTTTTTGCAGGCCCTGGGGCTGGAGGAGAGAGGTTTCTCCGGGAGGTGCAGGTGGGAAGAGCTCGACTATCCTCTTGAGTGTTTGGGAAATTATAATTTTGGGATCCTACGGAGGAGGAATGAGAGGTGTTAGCCCCGTTGCATGGACAGAGTATTAAATGTGGAAAGCACAGGAAGAGCTCCCAAAAAGTGCCCCTCACCCTGGAGCTGGGAAGTCCTCCAGCCCCAGACGCCTCCCATGGCAGAACTGGGAAGGGGACCCAGGAGTCCTGGCCCTGCATCCCCCCCGCCTTCCCATCCCCGGTACGGCACTCAAAGGCGCTTTTGTCCAGCTCCGAGCCCCACAGGTGGGTGGGCGCTTCATCCCCCCCTTTTACCCCTGGGCTGGGATGCTTTTTCCCAGGGGCCGCCTTTGGCCCGTCGCTACGCGACGCAGGCTTGCGGGTCACCTCGGCAACGGGAGCCTGGGGATGCGGGTTGGGGGTCGACCCCATCATGGGACCCTTTTGGGATGTTTGCCTGGGAGCTGGTGTTCCTGCTTGCCGCGGACCGGCACGTACCCAGCAAAACGCACGGCCGTGCGTTTTGCTGGGTACGTGCCGGTCCGTGGCAAGCATGGTGGAAATGCAAAATCACTGCACGCAGTGCTGGTGCGTGCAGGGTCAGGGTGCAGGTACCTGGCATTGGGGTTTCACCCCAGGGATGCTCCATTGCAGCTCCTCTCCATTGCACAGCCAGGCTATTACTGCCCGGCAATTACCGCCGGCGCTATTAATTACTAATCATGGGGACAAAGTCAAGGCGGTGTAGTGGGGAGGGGATCTGTCCGTGTGCGGTAAACGGGAGCAAGCAAGCGAGGAGCAAACAGGGGGGCTGGCTGCATTCCCGGGACTCGGTGGCGTTTCCAGCTCTTGCTGTCCGACCAGAGGCATTTCTACCTCCCGGCGTTGCCGTCCCGCTCCAGCTCGCTTGTTCTCTTCCCCACGGGCGCAGCGTGTTGCTCATTCCTGCATCCTACAATTTCACAGCATCCCCGCAGCCGGGTGTTAATGAGATTAGACCCAAGCTTTAAGATGTCTCTCTCTATCCTTTGCCATCCAATTACACAGCCCGCATGGTATCTGATTGCCTGCGAGAGGGGAGGACTGGGGCTGGCTGGGATGGGAGGATGCAGCTGGTCTCTCTGGGTATCGGTCCCGCCGTGCTGAGTGGTTTTCTTTCTTTTCTTTTCTTTCTTTCTTTTTTTTTTTTTACTCCCCCCTTGGCTTTGAGCTGCTTCGTTTGGCTTTTTCATCGCTTCTCGACGTGGCGGCTGGGCAGAATTTGTTTAAATTAACTGCTTGAATGGCAGCGTTTGTGTGTGTTGGTGGGGGGGAGCTCAGACAGCACCAGAATGGATGAGGGGGATTAAAGGTGCCTAATGGGTTCCAGATGGGCATCCCGGACTGGGAAACACCCCCACAACCCCAACCCCAGCCAGGGGCTGCTGGCAAGGAGCTCGGGGCTGGGAGCTGGGATGCTACAGCGGGTGGCTGCCTGGCTTTTCCGCAGCAGGGCAGCTGCTCCGAGCGTGTGCCCACGGGACCAGGGTGCCCTGAGGCTCTCAGGGTGCTGGCTACCTCTGTGCTGCCCAGCTGTGCCTGGGGCAAGCAGGCAGATGCACCGCAGGAGGCACCTTCCCTGGCTGGCCCGGAGCACGGGGTGCAGCAGGCTCTGTTCTCCCTGCTGCGGGCTCTGAGGACGTGGGGCTGGGGACAGCCGCTGCGTGCGAGTCCGGCTTTCGGAGGTGCCTCAGCTCCATCGTTAGCTGACATTGCAAATACAGCCTGCCGCGGCAGCACCACTGGAGCAGCCGTTTCTGCTCAGCAGTCTTGGTTGCAATGTGAGGAATGATAATATTTAGTCTTTGACGCCTTCCCCCTGGGCTCTAGGGTACCTCGGGGCGCTCGCTCAGTCTGACGATCCTGCCGCTGCAGACATCAGCGTATTTTTTCTTATTTATAGATGGAAAACTGAGTCCCAGAGATAGGAGCAAAACGGCTTGCGTGGCCCTGCCAGTTGCATTTCCCAGACCTGTAGGATTTAGAGACATGGTGACAGCCCTCCCCGGCTCTCCAAGGGCTGTGCCTCCCACCCATGGCCAGATTTCTCCTCCAGACGCACTACATGGTGCCAGGGCTGCGTGTTCACAGCCTGCCCGGTGGCAGTGCCTAGCTTGGAAGCACGTCAGTCCCAAGCAAGATGAAGTGTGCAGGAGTGAAGGGCTGCTGGGGAGCGGTGACCCTGGCGGGGACTGCAGGGTCATTGCTTTTGAGTTTTATTAATGGCTGAGAGCGGGACATCAGCTGTGAGCTGGCTGGCTGCTGGGAATATCAACCGTGCTGTAGGACGGCTCATCATTTCGCGGGGGATTTAAGCTTCTTAGGGGAGCGGGCTGCAGAAGAGCCCATCAGGTTTAATGGGAGGGAGCATCCAGTGGTACCTTTTGCCATTGAAAGCTGGAAAAGCCCTGTTCCTGGGGGGAAGGAGCCCACTCACCCTGCAATGGCTTTTTGTGAAGGTTTGCTCCGGTGTGTCCGGCTGCATTCAAGCAGATGGCCGAGCTGGGGGATGAGGCAAGGCACAGGAGAGGAGCCCCATGGCAGTGCTCCAGATCCAGAAGGGCTGCGGCAGAAGATGGGGGCTGAGGAGGGACCAGGCAGGGTGGCAGGGGGGCACGCGGGGCAGTTGGGGAGCGCTGGCCGGCCTCCCTCACCAGCTGACCCTCGGCTGACGCGCTGTCTGCCAGCCCTCCTGGCCCTCCTTGGCCCCATGTTTGCCCCCGGCTTTCATTTCCTTCCACAAATATTGAGAAAATAAATAGCGTGGCCGAAAGGGGACGTCCCCGCGTCCCTCCGCACACAACCGCCTCCCCAGGGAGCCACGCAGGTGGTGACCCCGCATTCCTCGGCCCAAGGGTTAACTGGAGAGAAAGCAAATATTGGCTTCTCCAGGGGCCGCCCCAGCCCGTGCCCGTGGCCAGGGCTGCCTCTTGCCTGAGGAAGGAGTCTCGCGGAGCGGACAGGTCCCCATCCCTGGCAGGGGTGGTTGCATAAACCTGGCTCTTCATCTGGGTAGCGCGAGGTCCCCGCCGTGGTCTGAGCCCACTCCTCGGGGCAGGAGGTGCCCCGGCACGGCGGGGACTGGCGAAGCCATGTGGGTGACGAGCTGGAGGGTCAGCCTGTGCCAGGCACTGGCTGCAGTGGGCTGGGTGCATGGCTGGTGTGCTGCCAGGGCTGCCTGCCCCTCTGCCTATCGCGGCATCTGCACCCGGGACGTGCTTCTGTGCCTCGGGAATTGAAGGCACGCGACTGGAAAAGACTTGCGGCCGCCCCGCGGGGAGCTCGTGCGTGCAGTGCCGCTAGCACGAGCCCAGCGCTGCGAGCTCCCACTGCCACTGCCTGCCCCTCTCGGCTGGCGCCTCCTGTCACCCTTCGGCCGTGTGCATGGTTTTGTGGCTCAAGGGTTGCTCCATGAAGCATGGGACCCATGTTGATGCCAGGAGTCTTTGCAAGCCCCCTGCTCCCCGGGGCAGGATCTGGCCTCGGTGGGATCCAGCAAAGCGTATCCTCCTTCTCCCCCATCCTTCTTCACTCCCTCCATCCCGGTCTTGTCTCTTAGCAGCTGCCCCTGGCCAGGACCCGGGCTGTGCAGGGAGGGATGTGACACTTTCCATGCATCAGTCACTTTGCCACCTCGAGAGTGACCGCGAGGTCGTTAGCCCCCACGGCACTGGTTGGGCCGAGGCATGGGGAGGGATGATAGAGCATCCCTGCGACGCCTCCGCCCGGGTAGCAGCCGGCTGCTCTGCCTCCAGCTTGACACTGATCCCCGCTACAATAATGATAAGGGCGGCAATCAGGGAGGAATTAAAGGATAATTAATGCCAATCCACATGGAAAATTGCTCTCGTCAAACAAACCTGATATCATTTTTTTTGATGAGCTGACAAATTGGGTTGATAAGTAGCGACTGTGCTGACATGATATACCGAGACTTCTGCAAGTCATTTTACTCTTGCCTGGAGGATATTGCGATGAAAACATTAATATTCTGCAAAAATCAGTGTAGCATTTCTGACAATGTGCTTCACTAGTAGACTTCCCAGGGGAATTGCAGCGATCGCCTTTCTGGCAGGGTGCAGCGGGGCTCTGGTGATGATGACCTGATGTTCACCATCTCTGCAGAGCTGCGGTGGTCTTGGGATCTTCGGTGGCAACACTGACTTTTGCCAACCTCCGCCTGCGTCTCCTGGCCTCTCGTTGCGTCCTCCTCCTGCCCGGCGCCAGCCGAGGGTGAGCTGGGCAGTAGGTGATGTAGCTGGGGAAAAAGCCACCTGCAGCATTGTGGAGCTTGGTTTGGAAGGAAACACGAACTGATAGGTGAAAGCAGCAGGGCTGGTGCTGCCGGAGGGATGCCGATCCGGCGGGATGCTCCGCCTGAAACTCCTGCGCTGGAAAACATCCTCGTGCAAGGTTACGCAGCTGGGGAAAAAAAAAATGTAGGTCACAGCTACAAGATGGGGAACAGTGTCTGGGGACGTGGTTACACTGAAAAGGACTTAGCAGTCGTCGCGGCAGCCTGCTTTGGGATGCGGGCTTCCAGCGCTGCAGTGGGGAGTGATGGATGAGCAGAGCAGCTCTGGGTACCGGGGGCTGGGGGTGGGTGCCGTTTTGGGGGGCAGCGGGGAGGCCTTCGCTGAGCATCATTCCTGCTTCGGGGCCCACGGTTTAGAGAGATGTTGGGAAATTAGAAAGTGCTCAGAGATGAAGTGCAGGATAATTGGAGGTCTGGAAAACCTGCCTTTCAGTGAAAAGAATTAAAAAGCTCAGCCTATTTAGTGTATGCAAGAAGAGGTTAGGAGGGGATTTTATCCCTGTCTCTGCGTACCTGCATGGGGAGAAGCCTGGTTGTAGGCACCTCATTAATTTTGTAAAAAAAGAAAAAGAAAAAGAGAAAAAGCATAAAATCATTCAATAGCTAGGGGCTGAAACCAGACAAATTCAGACTAGAATTAAATTTGGCTTTTTCACCACGGAGAGCAGTTAACCATTGAACGCTCAGCTGGGACGCGGTGAATTGGATGTCCTTTAAAGTTGCAAAGGAGACCATACTTCTTTCGCCGGTGGTGAAAATGGGAAGGGACAGGGTTGGAGCAGGAATCCCAGGAAGAGCTCTGCGTCTGGGCTGGGTGCACGGAGGCATCCCAGTGATAAAATGTCCCCTTCTGGGTGATGGATGGCACCCCATCCGCTGTCCTTTTCTGGGCTGTGGGAACATCAATCCAGCGCCTCCATCCCAGGCCAGGACCTTAGTTGCTCGCAAAGCCCCCGAGCATCCCTGCTTTGCCAGGCTGGTTGAGCAAAGCCGGCTGTGACGGCTCTTCTCCGTCAGGGACAATGTGAAGTGACGACTGAGCGGGCACATCTGCTGGTAGGGACCGGGCTGCCGCAGCCGGGGGGCTGCTGGGGGGGTGCTCCCAGGCCGCCCCCCCTGCTCTCAGCCGGGCCAGGGGAGATCCGCTGGCGCCAGTCTTCCCACGCTCTCCCCGGGGGATGCTCAGCCGCGGCCTTCCTGACCCCTGCGCTGCAATCCTGTCTGAGCATCTTAGGCGGAGTTATATTTTACCAGCACGATAAAAGGGAAAGACAGCTTTGCTTTAATTTTATGAGCTACAAAGTACCTTGCCTGGTTAGGTACTGGCTGAGCTTTGCGTGGGCTCTGGCTCGGAGTTCACAGGGCAAATAGCGGCGGTGGTTGAAGATGCCGTCTCTCCCCTACGCCGCTCCCTTGCCCTTCACAACTGGTCTTCCTCCAGTGCCCCCACCTCCGCAGAGCCGGGCAGGATCTGCTCCTCTCCTCTTCCCATCCCTTTGCAGAGAGATGCCAGCGGTGACCATGACAGTGAGGCCAAAACGGAGCGCTCCCGGGTTGTCCGGCTGTGGGGTTTTCCTGGCTGCCGGTCCCCCAAAATTGTGCCTGGGACAGTGAGAAGGCGAAAGCTGGCTGTAGCTGGGGATGTGACTCTGGGAAAGTGCCACCGGGGCGTGCAGAGTGGCGGGATGCAGCGGGGAGCCATCGGTGCCCCCCGTGAGCAGGGCGGGGTGTGCAAACGCCCGTGTGCCCTCGCAGCCTGCCGACCCCTGATCCCCCGGTTGTAGGAATGTCTTTACATGCTCTGGGAATCTTTGTGCTCCTGTCCTTGCAGCCTGCCACTGCCTGGCCTGGGTTTTATGCTTTTGCTTCTTTTTTTTCCTTTTTTTTCCAGCCCCTTTCACAAAGACACCTATTCTCCCCCCGCGCCCTGGGGATTTACACAGAAAGCTCACCCTCAACACAGCAAAAGAAAGGCCCGGGCGGCCCGGGAGAGGAAGCTCACACAAAATGCGGTGTGTGGCTCTTTGTGTCCCCTTTGTAATTCCTCTGCACAATGAACTGCCCCGGCCACCCACCAGCCCAGGGGTACCCCCAGGTGCCCCGTCCGCCGTGCCCCTTCGATGCGGCAGCGGGCAGAGCTGGGGATGCTCCTCGCCGGGTGGCCGAGAGCACAGCCTTTGTGCTCGGGAGAGGGGAAATTTGGGCAGGGTGGAGATCGCCATGTTCCCGCAGCAGCATAAAGCCCCCTCGCATCCCCACCAGCCCCTGGGCAGAGCACTGGGGGAGTCCCTCCAGCAGAGCCCTTCCATCAGCCCCGCTCTGACGGCTTTTAACATGCTAATGACCCTCTCAAGGGCAGGAGCAGCTCTGTGTAAAACCCATGTTCAGCCCTCGGTCATGGACATTTGCTCAGAGACACAGTGTTAAATATTTATCCTCCCCGCCTCCCCCCGACTCCGCAGGCATTAACAATAGCGATCGCAACCGGCCCCTTCCCCCTCACCAGGAACATGTGGCTCCCAGACCATGACAGCGAACGTTATCGTTTGTACCTGTGAATTATTGATAAGGTATAAGATAGTTCTTG
Source organism: Calonectris borealis (assembly GCF_964195595.1). Lineage (NCBI taxonomy): Eukaryota > Metazoa > Chordata > Aves > Procellariiformes > Procellariidae > Calonectris > Calonectris borealis. The sequence goes on from NC_134318.1 coordinate 28,405,260, forward strand.
CGGTGAAAAAATAACGAGGGGGAGAGACTGCTTGCAGCCTGGCGGGGCCGGCACTGCTGCAAACCCTCTTCTCCGGGGGCAAAATGGGCGGTGGGACCCCATTCCTGCCGGGCCCCGTCCGCCAGCTGACCGTGCCGGCCCTTAGCAGCGTGCAGCCGGCACCGGGCTGCCTTTGTGCACGGCGGCTCCTCTCTCGGCGTGGGTCTGGCTGGCGCCTGTCCCCTCCTGCCTGCCCGCTGCCTTCCCCGGGGGAGGTGGGCAGCTGCCCGACCTCCCCAGCCCCACGCTGCCTGCAGCCTCCCGCGAGCTGGGGGATGCTCGCTCAGGCAGCTGCCTGCGGGTCGCGGAGGTGAGTGGGGATGTCCCAGCTCCGCGGGTCGGCTGCCCGCCCTGCGATGCCTCGGCGGGGAAGGGGCAGGTATCGCCCGGCCCCGCAGATGCCGTGGCTCCAGCGAGCAGATGGGGTTTAGCCTGGGAGAGCCTTTCAGCTGGCAGGGCTGGAGGACTTGGGAGGTCTCCAGGGGTTGGAGGAGGGAGAACGGTCCTCGGTCCTTGGCTTTATGGCCACCGATGTGCGCTGTCCCTGAGCCATAATCTGTCCCTGGAAAAGGGGAATGGGGCTGCTGAGTCCCTGGAAAGCAGGTGGCAGCCCTGGAAGGGGGTTCCCCAGCTTAGGGCTCTCCTGTAGCTGGGAGCTGAACTCAGCACATCTGTCCCCTGAGCTGTGGAGGTGAGAGCCTGTTCCGGAGACCTCCCGGGTCCACCAGCTCTGGCAGGTCTGGGCTTCCCTGCGCTTTGCGAGGCTCTGGGGTGCCACGTGGGAGGGTGCAGATGGCTCAGGGGGATCTTGTCGTCGGTGGTGTGGGCAGTCCGATTAAAATCAGGGTGCCTCTTTAAGCCAGTTCAAAGCCTGGCTTTGATGTACTTAGACCCTCAATCCTGCTGCGTTTTGCAGGGAGAGCATTAGCAGGAGAGTCAGGGCATTAGCGTGCAGAGCCTGGCCTGATCTGGGGTCACACATCTGCGTCCCTGGGCTGGGTGACGGGGCATCAGGGTGCTGCACCCACCCCAGGGACAATGAGGGTCTGGGGGGAGCACAGCGGAGATGAGGCACCCTCTTCCCCTGCACAGAGCCCCCCGCCGCGCTCCGGCAGCACCCCCCCTGCCCAGGAAGGGGCTGCCCAGACCTGCCGTGCACCGACATCAGGTGTTGCTTTCCCAGGAATGTGTCTGAATCCGGTGTCCCGGACTCCAGGGGTGCAGGATGTGCTGTTATTTCTGAAGATGCAGGAGTGCCTGGGAGGCAGAGCAGCCCCTGCCCATCACCTGCCGCAGCCTGGGCCGCAGCCGGGGGCCACCCGGGCAGCACTGCTCCTCACCCCCTGCCCCATTTGTAGCTCCCAGTAGTGGCTATGGGGCTGGGAGGATTCCCATGAGCCGCCCGCCTCTGTGGCTCCCTCGCTGGGTCTCCTGGGGGAAGGTGGAGGTGTGGGGTGCTTGGGAGCGCTGTGGGGGGAGGTGGATGTCTCATGCTGTTCCTCAGCATTGGCACTGCCACTGTCCCTTTCTGTCTGGCCTGAATGGTTTGGGTACTGCTTTTAATTGCACACTGCAGTAGCAGAATTGCTCCCAGCCTCCAGTTTCTGTCTTCCTCCCTGCCTAACCTCCCCAGAGTGCTCCTTGGGTTGTGTGCCCCAGAAAGCATTTCTGGGTGAGGAGCGTTGCACTGGTCTTTCCACCAGCCTCAAAAGATGGGCTGGACTCCTGGAGGGGCCATGTCCCCCCCTCTGCTCCCCAGGGTGCTGCTTTTCCAGGTGTGCTGGTGCAAGGGTGGGTGAAAAATGACACTGCTGGGGCAAAGGCTTGAAAGGGATAATTAAGGAGTGATTAAGAGAGCACATGCGTGTACAGCCTGTCTGCATGCTGGTGGGTGTGTGGGCGTGATGGAGTGTGCAGAAAGCCCCTGGTCCAAGGGTGCTCCAGCATCAGGCTTGTTCCCCTGAGTACAAGCTGCAGCATGGGAGCTGTAGCAAGGAAGGGGCCGAGTACGGCTCCTCGCTCCTGCTGCGGCAGAGCATCCCCGAGAAGGTGATTGATCCCAGCATTAAAGGCTCTGGGAGCGTGAGCCCTCGTCTCCCCGCTCACCCTCCTGCTCCCTGACTTGCCTCCAGTCGTGCAGCAAATACAGGCCAGGCCACTCGGATATCAACTTTGAAGAGTGGATTTCAAACGCTCCCTCCGTCCTCACCCCCTCTCTGGTGTCTGATGGGAGGCGCGGAGAGCGGCAGGAGCACCAGGCACATGAAACAGCCCCGTTCAAAGCCTGGCACTGCGGCTCCCACTTGCAAGCTGAGTTAAGTTTGCAGGCAATTATCCAGTGGTGTTCCCTGCCTTCCCTCCCGGCCTTTTTCCTTGCAAACCGCCTGCTCTCTGCTTTGCTTTTAGGGGAAGAGCCTGGCACCAGAGCAGATACGAGCTGCATCGGGCTGGGCTCCTGCCTGCAGGTCACGGTGGGGGATGCTGCAGCCCTCCTGTGTCCCATCCCATGGTCCCCACAGCTCCACCTCAGTGCTGAATTGGGCTCACACGGAGCCGGCGTTGAGGATCAAGGCACAGAAGCTTTCTGTGCAGGGAGCTAAGCAAGGCAGAGGTGCTTTGGCCTCATTCAGAGCTGACACACGAGGACGAGACCAAACCCAAGCCCTTTTCTCTCCAGCTGCTTTCTGGCTAGAGGGGTGCAATGGGGATGGCTCATCCCATGCTGGATCCCAGGGTGCTGCAGGATGCTCGCGTGCTCGGCTGGAGCTGGGGCTGTGCGTGCGTGGGGAAGATCCAGCCCCTTCCCCTTGCAGAGGCAAGACGGTGCGTGTGAACTCGACTTCACAAGACATCAAATGCGCTGCAGTCAGATGGAAATTGGCTCTGGGAGCTCCTTTCTTCTGGCACCGAGCAGCTCCCCGCTCCTGCTCCCCCCTCGGCGGGTGGATGGGCTGATAACGTGAGGAAGCGCCTGCTCCCCTCCAAGCCGTAGTGGCTGGGATCTCATCCCCAGGCTCGCTGACAATTTGCATTAATGTTTACTTAACTAACCGGGAGCCCTCTTACATCCCAACTGCCTTTGCTGGGGAGGCTCACACAGCTCGTGGGGGCGGCAGGACCAGCAGAGGCATTTCTGGGCTGTCTTCTTTGTGTTCTGGGAATCTCCAACCCTCAGGAAAAAAACCCTCTTTGCCAGAAGAATGGGCCCTTCTCCCAATTTACTTGAAAAGATGTCCCGGATTTCTCCCTAGCCAGGACCCTGCATTGTTCCCAGGCAGGATTTCAGTGGGGGAGCCGGCTAATTTGCAGTATTTTACATATCTAATATGTTGTCAGAAATGCTTTTAAATCCCTATAATATTTAATTAGGAGGCAGCTTTTGGCGTATTAGGCAGGAACAGGGCTGTCTAATTAGTTATTGGCGATTTCATACCCGTGAAGGTAATTAAGTTAAGTAAAAGCTGGAGGCAAGCTCCCCTGCACGCATCCGCCCCATTTTGGGGCTGCTCTGGGATGCAGCGGGGTCGATGCTGGTTGTCTGGCCTCAGAGCGGTGTGTACCCATGCAGGGCTGCTGCTGGGCTGTCCCCCTCCGTGGGGCAGGACATCTCCCACCACGGTCGGGTCTCCAGCCCCCTCCGGCAGGGCTCTGACACCTTCTTGGGCCCGTGACGTGCTTGTCTCCCAAACCTGGTATTTTTAATTTTGAAACGAGCTGGAATCTGACAAAATATGAATCATCCAAGAGATGTAAGAGCGGGCAGAGTCCCTGGCAGACTGGGGTGTATTTTTAGCCCACACGTGTTGGAATTTGACTGTTTCTTAAGGAAAAAAATCAGATCTGAGTGCCTAGCGCTGGCCGTGCTGGGAGCCCTGCTACCGGCCCCGCATTGCACTGCCAGCCTTGCAAATAAAGGTTTATGGCAGCGTGGGAAGGAGGACGAGGGTCAGGCTGTGCTGCACAGCCCCCGCTCGCCTCTCGCATCGCAAAGGACCGCACTGGGGGTCCGAGCCCTGCCCTATGCCCACTGCCGGGAGCTCAGGGGCGCTGGCATGGGCACATGCACGCAACCGGGGGTTGGCTGCTTGCCCTTCTGCTGGCCCAGGCCAGCAGCCGTGGCTCGGTGTAGCAACACCTGGAGCTGGTCACGGCTGGGGCACTCCCAGGAGCGTGGGTGTCTCTGGGGACACCAGCAGCCAAAGTTGCCCCTCTAGCCCGGCCATGCTGTGTGTCCTTGCACACATGCTGGCGACGGACGGCCCGTATCCTTCCCCAGGCTCCCTGAGATGGTTCCCGCTGCATCCTGTGGTGGGGTCCCAGCCCACGATGCCCCCACTGTGAGACGGGGCTCCCTGGCCACCCACCTCCCTCTGAGGGGGCTGATATCTGCCCTGCTGCGCCAGCGTGGGTCTCTCCCCCTCTGCGGGGTTTGCAGCCAGGACCCCACTTGTTCGGGAGATTTCATCCCCCCTTTAATCTTGGCGGTTGGAAGCCGGGGAGCTGATAATGATGAAGGAGTGTAAATGTCAGCAGGAAACCAGCCAGGCCTGCTGCGGCAGCGGTAATCAGCCTCGGCGGCTCCTCTCCCCGGGTCCTGGAGCACAAGCCGCAGCCGTACCGAGCGGTGCCGGGCCACCCGAGCAGCCGCGCTGGAGGCTGGCTGCAACGTTGGCAGATCCAGCCCCGGCCAGCAGCTCCCTTGGAGGAGCCGGCCGGGGCGCAGGGTCCCATCCCCTCTCCCCGGACGCACCCTGGCTCTCCCCTTAGCGGGAATCCCCACTGCAATCCCAGCTGGGCTTGAGCTGAGTTTTAAATGGAAGAGTGTAGCGTGAGAGAGGGGCACGGAGGTGAGCTGCTCCTGGCGTGCGTGTTTTTTCTTAGGGATCCCCACGAGCTGCGTGCTCTGGAGTAGCATGTGTGATGGCGGTGAGATGCTCAACCTTTGTGAAAACACCTCTGACTGTAGCTGCCTCCTGGAAACGCACAGCCTTCCCTTCCCCGCTCAGTCGGGCTGTGGCGGGAGATGTGGACACGCAGGTAACACAGCCCCCAGCTATTCAAGCACGTCCGCAGGGCAGAGTCAGCTGTGGGCTCTTGGGGTCACAGAGCCGGTGTCCCCACCTGAAGTGAGATGGGCTTGGAGCAGAGACAGGAGTTGCATTGTTAACCTCAAAGATAATTAACCTCGGGGCAGCTTGCAAAGGGATGTGGGGCTGCTCCATCACTTAAGCTTTAATGTGGAGGCTGAAGGTCTGTGCGAGACCCCCAGCCACCTGCAGGCTCGGGGCCGGGGCTCCCCAGTCTGTGCCTTGCGGTCGGGCGCTGCTGCCAGGCTCGCCGCTCCTCCGAGGCTCCATGCATGCGTGGATCGGGGAAAGGCAGGAGGAGCACCCAGATGTGCCTCCGGCAACTCATTTCTGCCTCCCCAAAACAAGGAGGAGCTGTTGATCCCCAGCACAGGCGAGGTCCGTGGGCGGCAGTGTTTTACGACCGGGGGCCCGCAGCTGTACTGCCTGCCTGCAGGCAGAGGCTTCCCCCGACTCGCGGTGTGGTTTTGTGCCGGGGGCTCTTCAAAGAGCTGCTCCGTGGAGGGAAGCCCCGTGGGCTGGGCTGCAGCTCCCTGTCCCCTGTGGCATGGCCATGACTGGGTGCTGCTCTCCCAAAGCCTCTCGGGAGCGATGTCACTGGGGCAAGGGTGCTGCTGGCTTTGCTGCCCTGCCAGCAGTTTTTATCCTGGCTTTGATGTGTGCCACACGGGATGGAGTCTCTTTATTTGCCTGTTGGGTTTTCCCTGCTGTGTGCCCCTGCGCTTGGTTCCCATGCTCAGGCCCTCTCGCAGCCTCGTGCTCGCTCTGCCCCGTTTCCCACCCTCCTTTCCCGTCGGACCCTTCTCCTATCAGGACTGTTTCCTCCCAGCCCTGTGTAAAATCACATCTCTTTTTCCAGCTGCTGGGCCGGATTTGAGATGTCCCGCTGGCTCCACCCTGGCTGCCAACGGGGGCTGATGCTTTTCACCCTGCAATGCATCTCCCACCTCACATCCCACCGCCGGCTCTGTGGTCGCTCCCAGGTGCTTTCAGGAAGCCAGGCTATGAGATGCAGCCGCTGCTGGGGCAAGAGTTTTGCCTGTCTTAGTGCCAGGGCTGAGCGTGAGGAGCCTGAAGGACCCTTGGTCATGCCAGGGCATCTCGCCAAGTAACTCCAGCTGGGTCTTGCAAGGTTCAGCATCAGTTTCAGAGCATGCTCCAGGCCAGAGGGAGTTTGCTTTAGCCCTTCTCAAAGCTGGGACCAGGGTTTAGAGTTGCTATCCCAGGACCTGCAAAGCTGAGGAGCAGCACTGCAGATCCGCAGCATCACTCCTCGGCTTCACCAGCCTGCACCAGATCTGGGACAGCCGGGATGCAATTCTCAGCTTGGCTCAGCCTCATTCACACCTCGGAGGAATCCAGGAGGGCCGGCAGGGCTGGCTTCACACTTATTAGCAATTAAAAGCCTCAGAGCCTGGGAGTCAATTAGCTCTGAGCTCAGCAGTGCTGCAAACCCAGGGGATGAGCCTGCTAACGAGAGCCACAGCCAGCTCCCCACAGGGCTCGGGGCTGGCTCACCAGAAGAGCTATTTGCTTTTTCATTTACACCTTAGATGAGTGTTGCTGCGTGGAGTTCGGGGTTTCTTCTTGGGCGCGAGCTGCCAGGCAGGGAGCACACACTGCGTGCTGGAAGGTGCAAGGTTTCCCAGCGCGCAGGGCTGGAGCCTGGCACCTCTCCTGGCATGGCACAGCACCGTCACCCAGCAGGGCACTCCGTGCATGGGGTCATGGAGGGTCTCGCTGTAGCACGCTGCCGTCTGCTGGAGGTAGAGCCATATGTGGTCCAGCAAATCCCCACCACTAACCCCCAGCTCGCTCTGCCCCAAGCTCTGGAGCTGCTGGGCTGCGGTTCCCTGATTTGCCGGGCACCCCGGGACGTGCTGGGTCCGTGAGCGCTGGGATGATGCTCTGTCACGGGCAGTGGTTTCCCTCTGCAACAGAAGAGCAGTGGGGCGGTGAGCCAAGGGCGGGTTCGGGGGGAGGCTGGTGGGGCCATGCAGCCCCGGGGAAAGGGACGGCTCCGTGCCTTTGATTTGCAGCGTGTTGGGAACATGCTGGAAATGAGCTGGACGATGCAAATGTGAAGCAGGTAGGTGTGCAGGCTGGAGGGTAGCATGGGAGCTGGAAAGAAAACACACTTTGGTGGAGGGTTCCACAGGGATTTCCCGCTACTAGAGGGTGAGACAGAAGCAAAAAATGAAAGGAGGGAGAAAACAAGCTTGCTGAACACCAGGGCAGAGGGGACTTGGAAGTGGTAAAAAGCAGGGGTGGAGAGAAGCAGGAGGCCATGCAGCGATGGGGCCACCGGCTGGGTGCGGCTGGGTGCCTCGGCTCCCGGTGGCAGTGGGACATGGAGGCTGTGAGCCGGGCAGGTGCAGTTTTAACACCCGGTGTCCAGCCAGACACTTGCTGGAGGGGATGAGCCCTCATCCAGTGGTCAGTGGGAGCCAGGGGAGACGCGTCAGCCACACAGCAGGTCCCTTTGCAGACAGCGGCAGGTTGGCTGCTCCTGGGTGTGTGCTGCAGGGCACCCCCCTGCCCACCCTGGCTTCTGCCAGACCACGGGGCACTGGGCACAGTGGGTGCTGTGGCTCTCTTGAGGCACTTCGGGATGCCGGGGAGTTGGTGGCCATGCCTTAGCCTCGCGTTGGCTCCCGTTCCCGCAGATAACGAGGTTGCAGGAACAAAGGGACAGTGTGGGGAGGGGGCGGTGACAGGCACGCAGGGTTTGCAGCTTGTTATTTCACTTGTGTTTCCATTAAAGCTGCTGCTTTTAACTTGTTTCAATCTCTGAAGAGGCTCCAGGGTGGGTGGCAGATGCTTTATTCCCCCTCCCTCCCGCCCTCCCCTCTTTTCCTTGGCCAGCTCCCCTTGTTCCCATAGCATCCCCCTCCCCGTGGAGGCCGAGTCCCGCGGCTCTGGCTTTGCAGCGCAGCCCACGCGGGAGCCGCTCCTTGCCAGAGCTGGACCGGAACCACCGCACAGGCACTGCCCTGCGCAGAGAGCTGCTCGGCAAAGCCTGGCTCACGCAAATGCCTTCCCTGTGCAGATCATCCCGCTCACGATGGACATTGCATGTCCCCGACTTCCCCTGTGCTCAAACACAGGGCTGCTGGTGTCACCCGCAGTGCATGCACGACGCACCTCGGCATCCCCGGTGCACCCCCTCGGCATACACAGACACTGTGGCGGCACCGCCGGGTGATAGCAGCTGGTGTCAGTCGCTGGTGCTCCGGTAAGGACAGCGGCCCGGGTCATGGTACGGGTCAGCAGTGTCCCTTTGAAGCCACTGAGATTTATGCACGCCCTGACGTGTTTTGCTAAATCAGCACCACTGCGCTGGGGCTGGGACTCTTCTCACTAACTGTTGCCATAAGCATATGTTGCATTTTACACATGCTCTGCTCGGCTGTCCAAGCAACAAACCTCTCCAGCTTTAATGTTTTGGGAAGCATCTACATCTCCCGAGAGGGAAGGGGCTGGGGTCAGCATGGCACTTTGGGAAGCCTTTCCTGGCAGGGGAGCGGCGTGAAGCATTGCTCCCCAGTCTGGCAGCGTTCACCTTTACTCTTTGCTGTGTGTTTGTGGTGGACAGGCAAAATTTGTTGATTGGGCTCATGTCGCTGAGGTCTGTGGTCTGAGACGCTCAGCATGACATCATGATGTCTAGCAGTGTGTTGCCTTGCTCCAGCAAAGTATTGTTTTGTCCTTATACATATGGGCCTGGTAAGGATGAGCTCTGATCCATTGCTTTCGCTGGTGCTGAGATAACAAGAAATATTACTGCAAAAAACCTCAGGTGGGGATGGGGGCAGCTCTCCTAAGGGAAGTGATTATTTATTGTTGCTTGGAGCTTGGTGGATGTGACCTGGTGTGTCATCCTGCCCGCCGAGAAGGCTGGGCTCTGGTCCCTTTGGGAGGACCGTCCCACGGCCCACAGGTGATGTGTGTGCAGGTGATGGACATGACAGGTACGTGGCCCTTGCACAGGGGAGGGGGCCCCCAGGGCCGGGCAGCCTGTGCGACACCAGGGACCCTGCAACACACAGGTGGGGACATGAGCCCCGCTTTCCAGCTGGGCTGGGGTAGAGGCACGCATGAATGCATATAGGGACCAAACTCCCCATGCAACCCAGGAGAAGTGAGCCCTGCACAGGGCAGGACAGGCCAGCGGTGGCTTTCAGGCTGCTGTGGTGGCTAGAAGAAGGATGCCTGGACCTCCTCATCTCCAGGGCCCCTGTAGGGACACCTCCCTGCCTTTGCACAGTGCTTCTCTGTGCCACAGAGATGTCTTCTGTGCTGAATACAGGTTGCTGCCGCCACCCTTGTCCCCTCTGGCTGTACCGTCCCTGCTTCGTGCACCCTGTCCCCAGTACCCATTAAGGCTGTCTGGGTCAGGAGGCAGTTTCTGTGGCTGCAGGTTGCGGCCTCCCCCAGCACGCTGAGGGCTGCGGCACCGGGAGCCAGGAGGATAATGAGATCTTAATAGTCCAATTATATCCCATCGATTTACTCAGCACGTAATTGTTGGCGGCTGGGGCTGCCTGATGAAGCACTCGCTCCGGCTGCCAGCGGGGAGGGCTGTGCCGCGCTGCCCAGCCTGCGATGCTCCTCGCAGCAACCAGCTGTTCCCCCTTGAACTGCCGTAGGAGCAGCCCCCCCCGCCTCGCTGCCCCCCTCCAGGAGGGGCAGGGACAAGAGTGACAGGCAGAGACTGGAGCAGGGACCCTGGCACCCTGCCCTGGCTGGACGGGGGGTGCCAGCATCGGGCTGACCCCAGGTTGACGTCCCCCACGCTGCTCTGGGGAGCAGAAGGGTTGTACATCTCCGCCTCCCACGAAAACAGGCAGACAGGAGAAGTGACTCCTGCCGGGTGACAGTCCCTGCCAGCTGAGCGGCGGCTGAGCCATCGGCCGTGCCTGGCAACCTGCACCGGGCAATGTGGTGCCCACCAGAGGTGTGCCCAGCTGGTCTCCTGGCAGCAGAAGCCAGCTCCTGAGCATCCACCTGCAGGTGTTCCTCGCGGCAGCACGGCATTGCAGGTGCATCTCTGCACTTTTCTTTGATTCGTTTCCCTTTCGAGCTGGTTGTGGCTGGGAGTCCCAGGGACTAACAACGCCTGCTTTGGAGGAGTCACTCTTAGCTGTGATTTTAAGCCTGGCTTTGTGATTGTGCCGGTCATGCCTTGTTCTGGTGTTGTGAAAAGCAGCAAATGATGTTCCCTTTCCCCCTCGCCGTGCTGTGCTGGACCCTGTCCCATCCCCTCCCATTTCTTTTTCTGGCCCCTATCAAGGTGCCTTTTCCAGAGACCCCACGATCTCTTTCCTGAGTGGCAGGGGCTCATGCTGAGCCCACCATGCTGCACCCTGGCTTGTTGGCACCCATGCATCAGGCTCTGCCATCCCACTTTGTCCTGTGCAAACACCATCAGCCGCAGGGGCCGGGGTCGCAGCGGGTAGCAGGCAGCAGCAGGCAGCGCGCAGGCTCCCCGTGACCTTGGGGATGGCGGAGGGAGGCAGGGGTGGAGGGGGTGGGAGGTCTGTCTCGTCCCCCTCAGCCAGGATGGAGCGGTGCCGGCAGCTGGGCCAGCGGAGCCCATTAAAAATCAAACAGCCTGACGTAATGCTGGGGGCACGCCGTGGGAGCCTGAACCTGAGACGGGGCTGCGGGCCACCGCTCACACCGGTGCTGGGGACCGGGGCAGGTGACACGGTGAACAAAACCCTTCCTTGTTACCCCGGCACCCTGCTAATGCAGCAGCGGGGCAGCTGCCCCCAACCTCCAGCAAGCAGCTCCTCCCTGGGACACCCCTCCTTGGGCGCTGGGTCCTTGCAGCACTGGGGACTCGTGTCCATCACCTCGAGTGGGTTGTGCAGCTGGGACACGTGGGTGACACTTGTTTCCCCCAGCGCGGGGCTGTGGGTGCTGATGCCGTCACAAGCAGCGGGTGCAGCCGCTCCTCCGCTGCAGCAAGAAATGGGAGTGCAAAACCCCCGGGGGGACTCTGGGCTGTCGGGCACTAATGGGAGCGCTGATTAGTCTATCGATCTTGCGTAATGCGGGAGTCTTTCTGTCCCTTCACGCTCGCCCTTGTCACCTGTCAGGTGGTGGAGGCTGGTGTAAACAGCCGTGCCGGCGGGGCAGCCCTGGCTCTGCCCGTCCCTCTGCCCCGGGCAGGCTGTGCTGGGACAAACAGCATGTGTGGGGTGACCCGAGGGACACCGGGCTGCTTAATAGCTGCTGGTGCCGTGGTCCTTGCTGGTTAGTCCCTGGCAGGCCCTTTCGCTTGGGGAAATGCCGGCTGCACCCTGGCACAGCCTCCTCCGGCACAGCGCCAGCGAGGCGAGGCTGGGATCCGGGGAGCACCTATCCCGAAATGCTGGTGCCACCGAGGGCTGCGTGGCTTTGGTTGCGAGGGCAGCTGCCTTGTCTGCTCAAGACTTGGTGAACGGTTGCTGTGGCCAAGCTGGTGCCTGCAGTGGCTGGTCCCAGTGCTGGTGGAGCGGAGCTGCTGGGGGAAGCGCCCGGCCCGTCAGCAGGGACTTGTCATGCATTTTCATCGTGGGAGCAGCAGCCTGGCAGCAGCTGAAGGGTTAATGCCTTTGATCTGCCCCAGTGAGCCAGAGAGGGTCTGGGAGACCGCTGGATGCTAACGAATTTCCAGTGTGGAAGCTGGAGAGGAAACAAATTAAAGAGAAGAGCAACCCCCTGCGCTTCACCTGCCTGGAGCCAGCAGCCAGTTCTGGGTGTGTGGGTGCTGCCGGGGCAGAAAGCTGCTCGCCTGCCGCGGCGTGTCTCCGCAGCCCTCTCCGGCATGGCTGGGACACGACGCGGGCTGGAACTTTCGCCTGGACGGAGGTGCCCCAGTGGCTGCTGGCGCCAGGCGAGATGGACCTCCATGGGCAGAGCCAGCCCCGGCGGACGCTGCCAAGCCGGGCTGCCTGGCGAGGGGAGCGCCATGCCAGAGGGCTGCCAGGCCGCCCCAGCGCTCTTGGCAGGCAGCGGGGGGCTCGGAGGACGCGGGGCCAGTGCTGCTGGGAAGCAATTACCTCCCCGCTGCGTCCGGCCCTAATCCCCTCACACGGCGCGCGAAGAGCCGGCTCGCCAAACAAGGCTCAATCAGGTTAAAGTGTGAAGTCAGGATTAACCGAAAGAATGAGAGCGTGGTAATAGCCCCGGCCTCCCCGCCTGGCCGCCGCAGCCCCGCTGCGGCCCCCTCCCTCCCGCCCGCCCTCCGGCCCGCCGGGCTCTTGCCGGGGAGATTAAGGCTGCCGGGGTTTGTTTGCCTGAGTGGGCTCCCCACTGGGAAGCGATGTCGAACAGTTTTGCTCGGGTGCCCCGCTAAGTGCTGGGCAGGGCGGCGCGCTGGGGGGTTGGCTCCCGCCGCCGAGCCCCTGCCAGCCCCGAGGGAGCCGTGCCCCCGCGCCTGGCTCCTTGCCGAGGCTCCTCAGGGACCAGCGGCGGTGGGGCAGGGGCTGCTGGCTGCCGGGACAGCCAGCGCCGGGGACACCTCCTGACCCGCCGCCCCTATTGCACCGGCAACCATCGTGCACACAGTGGGGCAGGGCGGCGGGGTATACGATCTGAGCAGGGAAGTCTCCAAAATCCCAGTGACCACCGCCATCCTCCACCCTGCCCAGCCAGGGGGGATTGTGTGGACGTAGCTTGGCCGTAAGGTTGTTGGGGCCGTGGAAGCAAAGCGGGCGCCCTCCTTCTCCCCATGGCCCAGCCATGGGCTGGGGCTGGCTGCTGCTGATTAACAGGCATCTGCTGGGTCAGAAGCCCCTGTGGGAGGTGAGCCTGGGGACAGAAGGGGTCTGGGATGGGGCTGGGCTGGGAAGGGGTGGAAATACAGTGGGTTCCCGGGGAGCAAGCGGGGGCCCTGCTTGCAGACAGGCTGCTGAGAGCTTCCCATTGGGGCATGCACGTGTGCTACAGCCTCCCCGCAGGGTCTGCCCGAGTGCAGACGTCTGACTCCGTCCTCCGGCACTCACAGGGTGGAGGCTGGGTGTCCCCCATCACCTGCTCACCCCTCATCATCCTTCCTCCTTTGCACCCCCCGGATTACTGGAGCCCTCTGCACCCTGTGCCGTGCCGGGAGAAACTCCAGCTGCATGGTCCCCGCGGCGCGGGGATGGGAGCACAGCGGCGCTGTGGATGGGCCGGTGGCTTGGGCATCCTCTGGATTCAATAACCAGGAACCCTTAAACTTGGAGCTTTAGGAAAATATCTGGAAGTGCAACAAGAAAAGGCAGAAAGGGCGGCTGTGACAATGGGCGGGGGCTGCTTCCTTCCCCCCTTCTCTGTCTGTGCCCATCCGCCGGCCAGTGCCCGTCGGAGCTGTCGGACATGTCGGCACTCGTGGTTGCTGCTGGCATGCTGCACGTGATGACAGCGACACACTAGTATTTGGCGGGGTGCAAGGTGGCACCAGCACAGCCACCGAGAGTGCCGCAAGCCATGCGGCGGAGCGAGGAGAAGCCGTGCCATCTGCTGTTTCTTCGGCGCTAAAGTGTAAAGCAAACATAGCTGGGAGCTATGAAACACCAGGAGGGAAGGGGCCGTGCCTTGTTCCAACGCCGGGGCCCGAGGATCCCACGGGGAAAGCATGTGTTTGTCCTGGTGTCGTCAACTGTGTGACCAAACCGGCAATGTAAGCCCGGCGCCGGGGCCTTGCTGAAACCCTCGCATCCAGCATCTGTCCCTCTTGGCTTTGGTACCCCCAAAGGCAGCACTTCATTGGTGACTGTCACAAAAAGCTGTTGAAGGGGAGAAGCCTCGCAAAGTCAGTTGCAACCTTCTAGCAGCGTTTCCCTCGCGAGCTGTAAGTGAGCAGCTTGCAGACAGATGCTTGGGTTTACTCCCCGGGTGCGCTGGGACTCCCATGTGCTGTAAGCAGAGGAATATGCGCAAGGTTTCCATGGGGGAACCAAACAAACTGCAGGCAGGGGCTGCCTGGGCAGGCAGCGCTGGAGCTGGGAGAGCATGGAAGCGTGGTGGGTGCTCCCATGCTTGGCCCCGCTGCAACCAGTTTAATGTTGGAGGACGGGCAGCTGCCAAGAGGGAGTGCGATGCATCGAATGCATTGCTAGGAAGAGCGGTGAACTTTGTTTGGGGGTTTCCAGAGGATTCCTTCTTCTAGGAGCCAAAGGGGAAAAGGGGATTTGGGGCAATGCTGCATTTTTCTGAAAGGTCATTGCAGTTCCTGAGTCCCCGGGCTCATCGTGTCCCCAGCAGAGGATGGGAAGAAGGCATTTGCCTCTGAAGGTTGTGTCGGGTGTTGCTGCAGGTATCGGGTCCTTCCTCTTTGGAGAGTGCGAGGCGACCCCGATCCCTCCGGGAGGGCTCAGCCCAGAGCCCTGGGAAGGGCTGGAGCAGCCTGAGCGGGGCGAGGCAGCGCAGGCAGCGCAGGCAGCGCAGGCAGCGCAGGCAGCCCGGGCAGGGCAGCCTGGCAGTGCCGCCGCGCGGGTAGCGGTGAAACTGCGCCTACTGCGCACCCGGCTGCTGGCGGGGGAGCTGGGATTTACACTCCACAGGAGCCTGCAACCTTTCAGGGGTGGCATCTCTCTTCCTCTGCCCCAGCAATGGTGCCTTGCCAGCCGGGTTTGGTTCCCCAGGAACGACCCAGAGTGATGCACCAGCCCCTGCGCCCTGCGTATGGTGCCAGAGCGATGCACCAGCACAAAGTGTGCAGGGGGCAGGGGCTGGTGCATCGCTCTGGCACCGTATGGCAGCTTCTTGGTGACTGGGCATCTCACCGGAGGGCTGGGCAAGCCCACTGTCCTTGGGTTTTCCTTCTCGTGCATCTGTGCAAGCGATGCTGGTGCTTCCCTCTGGGAACGTTTCCCCATTGTGGCAGTGAAGCTTTTGGCTGGGGTGAAGTCCCGATTTGGAGACCTCCATGTCTTCTGCAAGCAGCTTGTGGGCCATGCTGAGCCCATTTTCTGGAGGAAATGGTGGCACGGGGAGGAGTGTGGATGCTGTGCCTCCATCCTGACCCAGCCCAACTGCCCTGGGATATCAGTAGTGAACAGGCTTCGTTATGTTGAAGCAGAGCTGGTGAGCACTGGAGTGTGAAATACTTGGCATCCAGGGACACCCCGAACCACCTCTCGGGGCTGGGATGGAGGTGTCTACGTGGCCTATGTGATGCTGCGGGTTGCTTAATCCATGCGGGTTGCCCTGGTCCTGCTCCTCACTCACCCATGGACTTGCTGCATAGGACAAATGCTGTGCTGTGCCTCAGTTTCCCTGTGCCAGGAGGGAGCTGGGGACTCGGCCTCCTGCCCCATGGATGGCTGGAGCGGGGCTGTGCTGGCATGGGGCTGGGGGCAGGCAATGCAGGCGCCTGCCGAGCTTGGAGGAGCTCCTGGCCTTTGGGGTGAGAGAGGGAATGGCAGCATGGGAGCTGTGAGGCACAAATACAATAGGCAGGTCCCCCAAGGATGGGGTGAGCTGAGCCGGTCCACCCAGACCCTACTTTGCAGTGAGATTTTTGGTCTTCATGGTTGTTAAAAGCCAGCCCAGGCACTGCGGGGGATCCGACCCGCTGCCAACCCTGCAAACACAGAGCCCGTGCCGGCCCGGCACGCCCCGGCAATGCAGAGTGGGTGATTACACGGACAGGGCTGTGTAGTGATGAAGTAATTAATGACCCGATTATTTGTGCCCTCTAAAGTGCAGGGCAGGCTCCATGGGAATGCCTGCTGGAGCCACTAAGTGTAATTAGCAGTTAATCAGCAGGGACCTGTAATTATAGCAGTCACAAGGTATTTAAGTACAGAGGGTTTTCCCAGAGCTGTGCCCTGCTGCTCTGCTTATCAGAGCCGGGGATGCCGGTGCCTAGGGAGCCCCAGCCACTTGCTGCCACCATGGATGGAGCCAGACTCCCTTGGAACAGCCAGCAGGGCAGTGGGCTGCAAGTCCCTGGTTGCCAAATTACAGCTTCCCAGAGCCCCTCGGGGATCACTGAGTGCCGGGGCGTGCCCCCGCCTGTGGACGCCCTGGTCCCACAGGGCATCGTGCTTTGCAGGCACTGCTCATTTTCCTTCCTGCCTCTTTCTTCTGCAGGGACCTGAGCGAGAACTTCATCCAGGCCATCCCCAGGAAAGCTTTCCGCGGGGCCACTGACCTCAAGAATCTGTGAGTCCCGGCGGGGCACGGGGGGTTTGGGGTCGGGTCTGGTGGCAGGAGGCATCAGGAGCTGCTGGTCACTCTCTGCCTGGGCTGTCCCAGCAACGCTCCCTCCGTCTTTCTCCCATAGGCAACTGGACAAGAACCAGATCAGCTGCATCGAGGATGGGGCTTTCCGTGCCCTGCGGGGGCTAGAGGTCCTGTAAGTGGCCAGGGGCCGGCTGGAGCCTCCAGCCCACAAGCCCCATGCGGGGTGAGGGTGTCCCTTGGTGCTCCCTGCTCACCAAGGCACTGCATGGACATCCCCAGGGTGCCATCTCTCCTGGCCCCGAGGAGGGGCTGAGCAGGGGTCTGGTACCGCTGCTGTGGAGTTGTGCTCCAGGGCCTGATCCTGCCCCAGGGGGTCCACCTGCCTGCAGCTGGCTGTGGAGGGGAGAAGCCTGGAAATGGCAGCAAGCCCTGCCGGGGGTTTGGGCTGACCCCATCCCTCGCCTCTCTGTCCATCCACCCTGTGCTGGGGGGTGGGTGGGTGCTGTTGCTTCCAGGGGTTTGGTGCCACCTGGACCCTCTCACGTTCCCATTTACGGCCTGGCTGCCCTGACCTGCCCCCCTCTGCCTTCCCGCAGGACCCTGAATAACAACAATATCACTTCCATTCCTGTGTCCAGCTTCAACCACATGCCCAAGCTGCGGACGTTGTGAGTGCCGGGGCTGTGGGGGTGGGAGAGACCCCCTGGGCTAGAGCGGGATGTCCCCAGCTCTGCTGCCGGTGCCGGCAGCTCAGCAGTGCCGGGACAGCACCGTGGGGAGGGGATGGAGGAGACACCCCTGCAGTGCGTCCCCGAGCACTGCCAAGCAAGGTGCAAATGCTCTCAGGCTCCTCCCTGTCCCCCTCTGTATGCCCCTGACCTTTGGGGTGAGCCACGTGGGAGCAGCCGGAGAGCAGGGGGTGGTGGGCAGGAGCTGTCTCGTGGCCGCTGACCGCCCTGTCCGCCCGCAGCCGCCTGCACTCCAACCACCTCTTCTGTGACTGCCACCTGGCCTGGCTCTCGCAGTGGCTGCGCCAGCGCCCCACCATCGGGCTCTTCACCCAGTGTGCCGCTCCGGCCCAGCTCCGCGGCCTCAACGTGGCCGAGATCCAGAAGAACGAGTTCAGCTGCTCCGGTGAGCGGACAGGGGAGGCAGTGGGTGCCAGGGCAGGAACACAGTTTGGGGGGACAAAGCCCGTCCCGTTGATGCACCCCACCTCTGCTCCCTGCCGTGTGCCCCATGGGCTCGGCTCAGGCCAGCACTGACCCTGGTGCAGGGACAACATGGGGACAATGCCACCCTATCAGTGTGACAAAGGGTGCATCAGTGTCTGCCCTTGGAGCTGCGTGCCTTTTGCATGGTGTTGGGGTGCACCAGGACCTTGTGCACCCACTCAAGGGTGCCATGAGCTGTCCCAGCACACCAAGCTGTCACCAGGGTCCCTTCCTCGGGGTGCTGCCATCCACCCACCTGGCCCAGCTCTTTGCGACTCCCATGCTGGCTGCTTCCCTGGCAGGACAAACGGACCCGGCACGTGCCCAGCTCTGCAGCTTGTCCTCTGGCTCCTGCCCAGCCATGTGCACTTGCAGCAACGGCATTGTGGACTGTCGGGGCAAGGGGCTGACGGCCATCCCTGCCAACCTGCCCGAGACCATGACGGAGATGTGAGTATGGCCCCACACCGACACTGCCGGGCTCTGGGTGGCTCGAGGCAGCGGGGACACGGGGGCAAGCCCTACGGCTCAGCCACCCCACGGGGCAGCAGGCCTTCCTTGCCCTTCTCCCATGCTGCCCAGATTTAGCCCTGGATTTAGCTGCATTTAAAATGTAAATAAAGAAATAATCTCCTTAGGGGGATCCAATTATAGTGCAAAGCCCCTGCTGGGACGGCGCACAAAGCACATGGGAGGCAGCAGGTGCCCCCAGACCCAGGGTGCTGGGGGGGAGGAGGTGCTCCCCCCACCCCAGCCAGCACGGTCCCCCCACCCATAGTACCCCTCCCTGAGGGAGAAAGCCCCGACCACAGGCTGCAAGTTGTCCCTGGGTTGAATGGTGCCACTCCGGTGGGGTAACTTGCTGCAAGCCTGAGGGTCTTGCAGCCCCCCCACCCTGTCAATGGGGTGCTGGGGCTCGGCCAGCCCTACAGCCCTCATCTCTCCCCCTTCTCTTTGCAGACGCCTGGAGCTCAACGGCATCAAGTCCATCCCCCCAGGCGCCTTCTCCCCCTACAAGAAGCTGCGGAGGATGTAAGTGTGCAGCCTCTCCCAGCTCACTGGGAAACCCAGCACCCTTCGCCCCGCTGTCTGCTGCCGTGAGCCCGCAGCCCCTCACTCCGATGGGCATGGGGCACTTGCCGTGACATGAGTGCCCCACATGGCAGCACTGGGATACCCCCAGCTCTGTATATAGGGTGCTGAGGGTGGTCCTCTGGACCCAGCAGGAGAATGGGGGCATGGGGCAAGAGAAGAGGGGTCCAGGCCACCTTCTCCCTTTGGGTTTCAGAGACCTGAGCAACAACCAGATCTCAGAGATCGCCCCCGACGCCTTCCAGGGCCTGCGCTCACTGAACTCCCTGTAAGTGCCCGCACCGGGGTGTGTGGGGTGAGGTGGGGCGATGCTGTGCCCGCTGAACCGTGCCCCACACCGCTCCCCCATCCCTCTCACACCAGCCTTCCTCTCCCAGGGTGCTGTACGGCAACAAGATCACAGACCTCCCCAAGGGCGTTTTCGGGGGACTTTTCACCCTGCAGCTGCTGTAAGGCACTGGTGGCTGGGTGGGATGCTCTGTGGGGACACCGGGAAGCGGGGCTGACGTCCCCAATGCCCGTGGTGCAGTGAAGGCGATCCCCAGCCTCACCTCCCTCCCTCCCTGCCAGGCTCCTCAATGCCAACAAGATCAACTGCGTGCGGGCAGACGCCTTCCAGGACCTGCAGAACCTCTCGCTGCTCTCGCTCTACGACAACAAGATCCAGAGCCTGGCCAAGGGCACCTTCATCTCCCTGCGGGCCATCCAGACCCTGTGAGTGCCTGCGCCAGCTCCGATGCCTGGGCGGGCGGGCACCTGGGGGGAAGCATCTCAGCGGGTAGCCGGGGCTGGAGCTGCCGGTCACCCGCTGTCCCCGGCCTAGGCACCTGGCCCAGAACCCCTTTGTCTGCGACTGCAACCTGAAGTGGCTGGCAGACTTCCTCCGCGCCAACCCCATCGAGACCAGCGGTGCCCGCTGCGCCAGCCCCCGGCGCCTGGCCAACAAGCGCATCGGCCAGATCAAGAGCAAGAAGTTTCGCTGCTCGGGTGAGAGCTGTCCCCGTCCCCGCCACAGGTGCCCTGCGGCACAGCTGTCCTCAGCCCTGCCCCAGCCTGGTGTCCATGTGCTTAGGGTGCTGATGTGCTTTTGTCTCCGCAGCCAAAGAGCAGTATTTCATCCCAGGTAAGAGGAAGAGCCATACGCATGTGTGCGTGGGTGCGTGCGCGGTGCCTTTCTGGCCAGGCTGCCTGCGGGTGTGGTGGTGCCAGACCCCGGCAGGACCACGCTGCATTTCCCATCATTTCTGGTTGCTGAGTTCCCAGGTGCTGCAGTAACAAAAGCGCTGGGTACCGGGATGTGTTGCAGCATCTCCCATCGTGCCGTCATCCGGATGGGCACAGAGGCGTCCCTGGGGTCCAGCTCTGGTTGTAGGAGGGGAGAGGGTGGAGGGCAGCGCAGTGCCCCGTGTACCAAGGATAAATATCCCTGCAGATAAGCTGCTTTGGGTACCCAGAGGGGTAATGCGGCTGGGATGAGGGTAGGTGAGGAAGAGACCGAGACCAGCTAGGGGTGTGGGAGGATCAGAGGAGGGGAGGGCAGGCACAGCCCCCCGTACCTCTGCCTGTGGGACCCCACGCTGCCCTCGCCGGCATGCAGGGACGGAGGATTACCAGCTGAACAGCGAGTGCAACAGCGACGTGATCTGCCCCCCAAAGTGCCGCTGTGAATCCAGCGTGGTTGAGTGCTCCAACCTGAAGCTCACCAAGATCCCGGAGCGCATCCCACAGTCCACGGCCGAGCTGTAAGAGCCTCCTCCCTCCCACCCCGCTTTCCCTCCTGCAACTGGAGCATTGCTGGTGCCGGTGTTTGGCTCAGGGTTTGGTTTGTGCCAGGCCCTTTGCAGCCATCTCCTGAGCTCTTTTCCCTGCCACCCACCCCAGGCGCCTGAACAACAACGAAATCTCCGTCCTGGAGGCCACCGGCATCTTCAAGAAACTCCCACATCTGAAGAAAATGTGAGATTTGGGCAGGCACAGCACCATTGGGTTGTGTTGCCAGGGCAGCCTGGGGCATGAAATGGGGGGCACGTCCCGACCCAAGAGTCCCCCAAGGGTCTGGGCATCACGTGGTGCTTGGTGGGACCTGGGGGAGGCAGGTTCAGGATGAGGACGGGGCAGAGCCCCCCGTCCCAGCCTGCTTTCCCCTCTCTGCAGCAACCTCAGCAACAACAAGGTGTCGGAGATTGAGGATGGGGCGTTCGAGGGGGCATCTTCTGTCAGTGAGCTGCACCTCACCGTCAACCAGCTGGAGTCGGTGCGGAGCGGCATGTTCAGGGGCCTGGACGGGCTGAGGACCCTGTGAGTCCCCCTTTCACCGTGGGCACAGGGATGGGGACGTCCCTGCTCCTTGCTCCCTTGCCCTGCCCACGCTGCCGGGCTGGTGCTGCCCGCATCACTGCGAGGCCAGCTCAGGAGCACCTTACCCATCCTCTGGCCGTATCCAGGTTTTTGCTGCTCAGGGACTGGCCCAGGCTCGTCCTGCTCCCTGGCAGCGAGGTGGGCACAGCCTGGGCACTGCCGAGGTGGGTTTCCCCCGTGGCACCCGCCCGGTTCGTTAGGTGCCCTCATCCCCTTCCCTCCGCAGGATGCTGAGGAACAACCGGATCAGCTGCATCCACAACGACAGCTTCACGGGGCTGCGCAACGTCCGCCTGCTCTCCCTGTATGACAACCAGATCAGCACCATTGCGCCGGGCGCCTTCGACACGCTGCAGTCCCTCTCCACGCTGTACGTCTCGGGCCCCGGGAGGATGCTCCCAGGCTGTCCCCATTGTAGCAGGGGGCTGCAGCGGGTCCCCTTGCCTGGCGGCTGCTCAGGTGATGCCCTCGCGCTCCCTCCCGTGTGCAGGAACCTGCTCGCCAACCCCTTCAACTGCAACTGCCAGCTGGCCTGGCTGGGGGACTGGCTGCGCAAGAGGAAGATCGTGACGGGGAACCCGCGGTGCCAAAACCCCGACTTCCTCCGGCAGATCCCGCTCCAGGACGTGGCTTTCCCCGACTTCAGGTGTGAGGAAGGTAACTCACGGGCCCCGCGGCGCTGGGGGAGAGGGGGGACCGGGCTGCTCCTCCCGGGCTGGCACCACACTCCCCGTCCCAGCACCGTCCCTGCTCCCGGGATGTCCGGCAGTGCCCCGTGGCAAGCTGGTAGCTTGAGGGGTCCCTCAGCCCGTTAACACCCTCCCCTAATGATGCACGCGTTTCCCTCCCTGGTGCCCAGCCCTTAGGGCTGCACTCAAATACCCATGGGCTGCTCTGAAGCCAGAGAGGAGTTTGCACCCCCTGAACCACGTGGCCCTTGCCCGTAGGCAGGTCCGTGCTGGCAAATGCTGTGCTCTGGGTGCTGGCAGGAGCAGATGCGTAGGCGAAGTCCAGCGGGATTCATCCTGCTCCTTCCTCTCCCAGCCGTGCACACATGCCGGAGCCGGGCAGACAGAGCAGGCGGAGAGGGTGCATGTCGACAGAAAAGCCTTTTCTAATTTATTTTTTAAATTTAGAACAGCTTTTTGAGCCCTCTGGAAAATATTTACAAACAAATCATCATTTCTTCTGCTTTCCCTCCTCCACCACGTCAAAGACTGAGTGGTTGCATCCTGCGCCTTTCCTAGTGGTGTGAGATAACATACGGTTGTCCTGGGGATGCCTCTCCCGCAGGAGCCCAGCGCCGCCGCGGGGAAGGGGGAGCAATGCCAGCAACTCCGGCTGCTCGGTGCAGGCACCTCTCCCTCTAGCCTGCGTCTGGGAGATGGTGAAGGTTATTTCATGAGGATTTGTAGGGCCTTCCTCTGTGCCCTCCTCTCTGCTGTTTCTGAGATTGCATTTTTGCCTGAAAATGGTGAAAATCAGAACAGCTTTGAGCTGGCTGGTTGCATCCATCCTGGTGGGGCAGGTGGTTTCTGGGCGCAGGAGCGATTCCTGTGCCACTGCCTCTCAGCCGGGCTGGGGCTATTCCCCGCAAGGAGGCTGCCTGCAGCACCCTGCTTTGGGGGCAAGGGGAGATGGGGCACGGCAGGGGAGCAGTCCTAGGCAGGCACAAGGCACCAAGTCCAGCCTCACGCGGTGCCCGAAGGCTGGGCCCCGGTGACTTTGCGGCTCTCTGTGCCCGGTGCAGGTCAGGAGGAGACCAGCTGCATCCCCCGGCCCCAGTGCCCACAGGAGTGCACCTGCCTCGACACCGTCGTCCGCTGCAGCAACAAGCACCTCAAGGCCCTGCCCAAGGGGATCCCCAAGAACGTCACGGAGCTGTGAGTGGTGGGCGAGTGCCCAGGCTCTCCCCCCGACCTTCAGTGACTTTGTGGCTCTGGGTGGGGGGGGTCTCTGCTGTGGGGTTGTAGGTGTTGGGGCAGAGATGCTCCCTCCCACATCCCCATCCTGGCCCAGTAGTGGGAGCAGGACCCCCACCCAGCCAAGGAACCCTGTCCAGCCCCAACCCCAGTGAGGGGCTCAGCCTCTCTGCTGACTCAGGGCTACCAAAGGTGATGTGCAAGAGGTGTTGTCACAGCAGCCAGGTCCCTGCTATTTGGCCCTTGGGAGGGGGCAGCGTGGGACAGCCACCCCCTGCAGCCGTGAAGCCCAGGGCTCTGCGGTCCCCAGCAGCCTGCCATCAGCGACAGGGATGGGGCCACCCTGCCTCTGCCAGCTCCCCGGTCCCTCTCTGCCGTCACCTCTCCCTGTGATGCTCTTGGCAACACCAGCTCCAAACACACAGGGATGCGGTTTGCCTGGGGCCAGCCACCCATCAGCGTGGGTGTCAGGGAGATACCCAGGCAGCCGTGCCAGGTCTGGGTGTGCAGGGATCGTGATGCTCATTGCACCTGGGCTCTGTACCCATCTAGGATGCAGCAAGTCCTGCGTATGGGGGGTGTAGGCGCTGGTTGTGCACATGCATATGTATACCACCCCCTCACACCCTGGCGCTGTCTCGCACATCCCTTCTCCGTCCCCATCCTCCGCTCTCTCTCACACATGCCTTGGGAACAGTTTCGGCCGCCCACGCTCACATCGGATGTGTAAATGCAGCACATGGCTGGCTGTGCTTGCACACGCAGGCTGCTGGGAGGCTGCCCCCGGGGACCCGCGTGCAGACGCTAATGTGCTCGCACGCCATCTCCACCGCCAGCCCAGGGGTACCCCGAGAGCCCCGCGGGGCTGCCAAGGTGGGAGGTGGCGCTGGAGATGCTCCTCGCAGCCCTAAGTCCCTAGGGGTATCTGCACAGGAGAAACGGGAGGGTGGAGAGAAGGACCTCCTGCTTCTTCACCACTCCGAGGTGCTTTTGTTCTCTTCTGCAGCTACCTGGATGGAAACCAGTTCACTCAGGTTCCGGGGCAGCTCTCCACCTTCAAGTACCTGCAGCTTGTGTAAGTAGCCAGGAGCAGGAGCCCAGGCAGCCAGTCCCACTGCTGGGACCTGTGGGCGAGGACAGGGGCTGTCCCTATGGTGCGTGATCCTGAGGAGGGGCCTGGCGGTGTGCAGGGACCCCCAACAGCCCTCTGTGTCCCCCCTCTGCCCTGGGACACAGCTGGCTGGCAGCGATGCTCAGCCCCTGGGTGCTCACAGCCTCTGCTGGGGCTGGGCATGGGGCAGAGGGGTGACAGCAGCATTGCTGCCAGCACCCTGTGTGACAGCCCTGCTGCTCCCTTGGAGGCCGTGCCGTGCTGCTGTTTGCACCCCATTGCAGCTGAGCAGGTGGGGGAGCAGTGAGGGGGGACGGGACCCAGCTGGCTCCAACCCCTGGGGCTTCTGTTTTCCAGCGATCTGAGCAACAACAAGATCAGCTCCCTGGGCAACTCCTCCTTCACCAACATGAGCCAGCTCACCACCCTGTAAGTGCGGTCCCTGCGGTGTTGTTCCTAGGGGACCCTGAAGATGGGGGTTGCTGGGGACACCAGGGTCTCCCCCCTCCGCCTGGGTGAAGCCATGGTTTGAGCTGGAGCTGACATGTGGGGTGGCTGGGGGGAGCATGCAGTGATGCCCACGGTGCTGCGTTACCTCCTCCTTCCCTTCCGCAGGATCCTCAGCTACAACTCCCTGCAGTGCATCCCTCCGCTGGCCTTCGAGGGCCTCCGCTCCCTCCGGCTGCTGTAAGTACCTGCCCATAGCCCTGCTCACAGCCCCGCTCAGCTCCTTTGCTGCTGGCCCTGTCCCCATGTCCCCTGTGCCCGCTTGGAGGTGGGTGTAGGCAGGCGGGCAGGGTACAGGCTGCAGGAGGAGCAAGGGGAGATGCATCAGCCTCTCGGAGCAGATGCTGGATTTGCAACAGTGACAGTGTGGTGGGGTCCGGCTCTGCCACCCACGCCTGGACCTGTGGGGTGGGGGCAGCCCCACAGTCCTTGCTGCCCACCCTGGAGCCGCGGGGATCGTAGGACCCTCTGTTCTCTGCAGGTCTCTCCACGGCAATGACATCTCCAGCCTCCCTGAGGGAATCTTCGCAGATGTCACCTCCCTGTCCCACCTGTGAGTATCTCCCGCTCCACAGGGTGCAGGGCTGGACGCAGGCTCAGGAGACCTTTAAAAACCACGGGGCTGAGCCCAGCTTCTCTGGGGGCTGAGCCCAGCTTCTCTGGGGGCTGAGCCCAGCTTCTCTGGGGGCTGAGCTGCCTCCTCTCCTCTTCTCTGGGCTGGTACTTGGGACAGCATTTGTGGGGCAGTGCTGTGCGGTGCCTGCCCTCCTCACGCTCAGCCCCCAGGTCTGGGTGTGCAGCTGAGCCTCCCAGTGCTGCTGGGATGGCCCTATGGTCCTTGCTGGAGGTCCCCAGGGTCCCCTAACACGCAGGTCAAGCCATGCAAGGTGCTGGCATGGCTGTGGGTTGGGGGGGGCTGCTCTGACCCATGCCAGCGTGTTGTTAGCCTCCTGCCCGGGTGCTTCCCTGCAGCAGCCCCCCAAATCTGTCATCGAACATCCTCCTGCCTGTGGCAGTGTTTCAGCCCCTCTTTGGGGAGCCTGTACCCCAGGAGAGCACAGTTCTATACCCACCACCTGGGGCAGGGGTTCAGCTTTGCTCATGGTGACTTTTCGGTCCCTTCCCTGTCCCTGCTAAACCATTCCCACCCACCTGCCAGTGGCCAGTCCTGCTCCTGGCATACTGGGGGTCTCAGGCTGTTCCTTCAGCCTGTGGAGAGCATCTTGATTTCCAATCCTGGCCTCCCTGTGTTTTTTGGGAGCAGCAGCGCTGCTTGGTCTGGTCTTCCCTGGCTCTTCACCGATTTCCCATGCTGAAGCACAGCGCTGCCTTTGCCAGCCGGTGCTGCCGGTTCCCGCAGGGCTGAACTGTTGTCACCAGCCGGCGCTGTCGGTGCTGTAGGATCAGGTTTGTCAGCCCCAGCGGATCTGCTGTCCCTACCGCCTGCCTTCTGGGCTGCCGTCTCCTTCCTTTGTCACAGGTGTTGGTCGCACCGGCCCTCCATCACCGCTGACCTTTGCAGTGAAGGAGCCTCCCACGTCATCTGCTGCTCCCTGCCCTACTCTGCTGTGGAGCAGAGCAACCCTCACTCCTCCTCCTCCTCTCTCAGAGCAATTCCTTGCTCTCCTCCGATGCTGTCCCCACGAGCTCCGACCGTGACCCACTGCTTGTCCCCAGCAGCCCGCTCCCGTGTCCCTGCCCCGCAGGCTTGTGCGGCAGAGCCCAGGCTGGTCCTGCAGCTCCAGTGCAAGCGTCCTGTTGTTTCTGCACAGCCTCAAGATGCTTTGCCCGGTTTGTGCTGGGCCCAGGCAGCTTTGCCTGAGTGCTGGAGAGGGATCCCCGAGGATTTCTGTGTGGGCAGCCAGAGGAGAGCCCCAGCACGGAGCCATGGGGCACTGTGTGGGCTGTGGGGGTGGCAGGAGGGTCACCTACCTGGGCAGCAGTGCGGGGCTGAGCGTGCGCCCCAGTCCTCCCACTGCGGGCAGTATCTCTGGTTGGTCTGGAAATGGAGGAGCACTGGGTCTCCCCATCACGTGGCAGCCCAGCCAAGCGACCAAGTCCTGTCCCGTCCCAAGGTCTCTGAGCCCAGTTCCTTGCCGAGGGCAGTGGGTGCAGTTTTGCTCTTCCTCCCCCTGCAGAGCCATTGGGGCCAACCCCCTGTACTGCAGCTGCAACCTGCGCTGGCTCTCCAGCTGGGTCAAGACGGGGTACAAGGAGCCAGGCATCGCCCGCTGCGCTGGGCCCCCTGACATGGAAGGCAAGCTGCTGCTCACCACCCCTGCCAAGAAGTTCGAGTGCCAAGGTGAGAGGTGCCCGCGTCATCCGTCTGTCCATCCATGCCATCCGCAGGCAGGACAGCAGGCGTCACGGGGAGACGGGCTGCCTCTGCCCCGCGCCCGGCAGAGTGATGCTCTGTGAGTCTGGGAGACTCCAGCATTTCATCTGTTGATCTGCCTGGTGGAGGAGGAGGGGGACCAGGATGCTTCTGTCCCCTGACCTGACTGGTGGCACGTCTCTGGTGACCGAGCAAGCACGTGGCTGTCCCATTGCTGGGACTCTGCCCGCCACGTGGGTGCCCACAGACACCTCCCCATCACTCCCCGCACTGACGGTCATCTCCATGTCTCCCATCCCGCAGGCCCGCCTGCCCTAAGCGTCCAGGCCAAGTGCAACCCCTGCATCTCCAGCCCCTGCCGTAACCAGGGCACCTGCCACAATGACCCCCTCGGCTTTTACCGCTGCGCCTGTCCCAGCGGCTACAAGGTATGCTGGTCACGGGGGTCCCAGCGCAGGGGGACATGTCCCTGCAGAGGGAAAGAGGGCAGCGTGGGGGCTCTGCTGTGCCCCCAGGGCTCACTGCCTGCAGGACCGTTCCCCTTCTCTGCACACGGCAGTGCCCTGCCGAGTGGGATGGGGCAGGGAGAGCTGGGCACGGTGCTGTGGCACCCTCCTCGCTCCCACCTCTCTCTCCTTTCCCAGGGCAGGGACTGCGAGGTGGCACTCGGCGGCTGCTCCTCCAACCCCTGCGCCAATGGGGGGACCTGCCAGCCTCAGGAGGGGGAAGGAGCCGGGTTCAGGTGAGTGCTGGACAAGGACCCACAAAAGATGGGTGTTTGGGCAGCGGCATGGAGCTCCGACATCCCACGGAGATAAAGTCTGATGCTTCCTTCCCCTCCTGCGTACTCCCTTGGGCTTATAGCTGGGATATTGCACTCACGCAGCAGCTCCAGCCCATGCTGCCTTCCTCTGCAGCCCTGCCTGTGCCTCCTGCCAGCACAGCACCAGCAGGGCTTGAGCGCTGGTGCCGCTTCCCCGTGCCCCCCAGCCCTTGCAGGCTCCTGGACTGAGGGCATGGAGGGGGAGAGGGCGTCCCGCCACCACGGGAGGTATGGGGAGGCAAAGGGCAGCGGGATTTGGGGCTGGGGTCCGGCTGCTACAGCAGGGCTGACTGTGGGATGGGGCAGGATGCGGCCCTGGGGTCGCTGCTGCTCCCTGCAGAGCTGCTGTGCCCCTGCGCAACCCTCGCTACCCCGAACGCTTCAGGCCATTCCAGGAACTGGGGTGCAATTAGCGGCTGAAAATAGATGGCAGGCCGGGGGCGAGGAGGTGAGCTGCGCAGCCGCCCGGCCCCCCCGCGCTGAGTGGCCTCTCAGCCCGTTGTCGTGGCAACTCAGCATCCTCGCTGTGCGCTCCTGCTGCCACGCTCCCCTGCGCCCGGTGTTCGGCAGGGGGGCACTGAACCCGGCTCCCTGGAGCCTCTTGGCGTGCATGCGTGCTCCGCGGCCGAGATCCAGTGCTGGTGTTTCTGGGGGAACACCCCAAAACACTCTGTTTCCTGCCCCCTGATGCTGCCCCGTGCCCCATGGCAGGTGCCTGTGCCCGGTGGGCTTGGAGGGCCCGAGCTGCCGCACCGCCAGTGACCCCTGCAAGGAGCACAGCTGCGAGAATGGGGGCTCCTGCGTGCCCAGTGCCACCAACTACACCTGCCTGTGCCCTGCTCGCTACACAGGTACCCGGCATAAGGGCTGGCTGGCCCCAAACCTCACGGGCCTGGCAGGGGGATGTGCCCAGTGCTTCTCCCTTCCCACCAACAAGGGCTAATAGCTCCTCTGCCTGCTGTCCCAGTGCCCATCACCATGGTCTCTGGGCTCCTCTGGGCCCAAGCCCAGCCACCTCAAATTTGGGTATGCCCTGCTGAGCCCCCATACCCTGGGATGCCCTGGCTGGGGCGAGAGCTGCCTCCGGCAGAGCAGAGCCCTGCACCCGTGGCGGTGCGAGCTGCGGGCTCGGCAGCTCCTTGCCTTGAGCTGAGCCCCCCGTGGGCTCCCCCTGCCCTGTGGGGTCTGGGGCTGCCCCTCCAGTCCTGGAGCTGCTGGGCACCCCGTGACACCCCCTCTTCTGCCCGGCAGGGGATTTCTGTGAGCAGCCGCCAGATTTCTGCTCAGCCGAGCTCAGCCCGTGCCAGCACGGCTCCACCTGTGTTTCCACCAGCCAGGGACCCAGGTGAGCCCCCCCTCCCCAAACTGCTTTCTCCCAGGTGCCTGGCGGGGGAGATGAATTTTTGGGGGACTGCAGCTCGTGGGCTGGCGAGGGGACATGGGGAAGGGGATGCCAGGAGCAGCAGGAGCCCACTGGCACAGGGGGGAAGGAAGGGGCGGCCGTGAGCCCCCCGCCTGCCCCAGGTGCGAGTGCGCGCCCGGCTATGTGGGGAGCAACTGCAGCGAGGACTTCGACGACTGCCAGGACCACCGGTGCCAGAACAATGCCCGCTGCCTGGACGAGGTGAACGGCTACTCCTGCCTCTGCACCGAGGGCTACAGGTACTGCTGGGGAGACGGGGGGGCACTGGGGGATAACGGGGATGGTTACGTATCACTGCGCAGGAGGGACGGGTCCTGGCTACCATATCCATCCATCCATCCCAGTGCAAGAATCATAGAATCATAGAATAGTTTGGATCGGAAAGGACCTTTAAAGGTCATCTAGTCCAACCCTCCTGCGGTGGACAGGGACATCTTCAACTGGATCAGGTTGCTCAGAGCCCCGTCCAACCTGACCTTCAATGTTTCCAGGGATGGGGTATCTACCACCTCTGGGCAACCTGTTCCAGTGTTCCACCACCCTCATCATAAAAAATTTCTTCCTTATATCTAGTCTGAATCTACCCTCTTTTAGTTTAAAACCATTCCCCCTTGTCCTGTTGCAACAGGCCCTGCTAAAAAGTTTGTCCCCATCTTTCTTATAAGCCCCCTTTATGTACTCAAAGGCCGCAATAAGGTCTCCCCGAAGCCTTCTCTTCTCCGGGCTGAATAACCCCAACTCTCAGCCTTTTTTCATTGGAGAGGCATTCCCCCACCCCGATCATTTTCGTGGCCCTCCTCTGGACCTGCTCCAACAGGTCCACGTCTTTCCTGTGCTGAGGGCTCCAGAGCTGGATGCAGAACTGCAGGTGGGGTCTCACCAGAGCAGAGTAGAGGGGCAGGATCACCTCCCTCAACCTGCTGGCCACGCTTCTTGTGATGCAGCCCAGGATACAGTTGGCCTTCTGGGCTGTGAGCGCACATTGTCGGCTCATGTCCAGCTTTTCATCCACTAGTACCCCCAAGTCCTTCTCTGCAGGGCTGCTCTCAATCTCTTCATCCCCCAGCCTGTATTGACACCGGGGGTTGCCCCGACCCAGGTGCAGGACCTTGCAGTTGGCCTTGTTGAACCTTATGAGGTTCCTTCATGAAGAAGGAGCGGGGCTGGGGGTGTGGGTCCCCATGGATGGAGGCTGAAGGGAGCCAGCGTCCCTGGGCAGAGACCCTTGGGCAGGGCTCAGCATCCAGGCATCCCTCTGACGCCACTGGATGGAGAGCTTCCTCGAGGACCCCAAAATAGGGGGGTGCTGTCAGAGCCCCATGGGGCGGTGGGCAGGGGGTAGGGCGCTTTCCCAGCCCTGTGCCCAGCAGCACCCTTGGCCCCGCAGCGGCCAGCTCTGTGAGATGCCGCCCCACGCCGCCGGCCAGCCCGGCCTCTGCGAGCGAGCCGAGTGCCAGAATGGGGCCCCATGCGTGGAGCGGGGCGCCCGTGCCCTCTGCCAGTGCCTGCCCGGCTTCGGCGGCCCCAAATGCGAGAAGCTGCTGAGCGTCAACTTTGTGGACCGCGACACGTACCTGCAGTTCACCGACCTGCAGGACTGGCCCCGGGCCAACATCACCCTGCAGGTGAGGGCTGGGGGGGACGCGGGGACATCGGGGGGTGGCATTGGGGGTGCTGTCCCAGGGATGTCGGCTCCCACCTCTCACCCTGCCAGGTCTCCACGGCTGAAGGCAACGGCATCCTGCTGTACAATGGCGACAGCGACCACATGGCCGTGGAGCTGTACCAGGGCCACGTCAGGGTCAGCTACGACCCCGGCACCCACCCCAGCTCGGCCATCTACAGGTACCTGCCACCCCTTCCCTGCTCGCCGGGGACCACCACCCCCATTGCACAGGCCTGGGGGCGTCCCCGGTGACCCAGCCCTCCCTGCCAGCGCCGAGACCATCAATGATGGGCAGTTCCACACCGTGGAGCTGGTAACCTTCGACCAGATGGTGAACCTCTCCATCGACGGTGGCAGCCCCATGACCATGGACAACTCGGGCAAGCACTACACGCTGAACAGCGAGGCCCCCCTCTACGTGGGAGGTAGGAGAGGGGCTGGGGGGCGGTGGGGGGCAGCCAGGCATGTTGACAGCCCTGTTCTCCCCAGGGATGCCCGTGGACGTCAACTCGGCCGCCTTCCGCCTCTGGCAGCTCCTCAACGGCACCAGCTTCCACGGGTGCATCCGCAACCTCTACATCAACAACGAGCTGCAGGACTTCACCAAGACGCGGATGACGCCGGGGGTGGTGCCGGGCTGCGAGCCCTGCCGCAAGCTCTACTGCCTGCACGGCATCTGCCAGCCCGCCGGCGCCCAGGGCCCCGTCTGCCACTGCGAGCCCGGCTGGGACGGGCCCCACTGCGACCAGCCCCGCGGCGGCCCCTGCCAGGGGCACAAGTGAGTGCCCCCGCCCCATTGGCTGCCCCACAGCGATGGCTCTGCCCCATTGGCTGCCCCCCAGTGACCCGCCTGCCCTATTGGGTCTTTGGCCACTCCGCTTCGTTGGCTGTCCCACCACAACTGCCCCACCCCATTGGCTCATTGGCTGCCCCTTCCTCATTGCTGCCTTGTCATTGGCTGCCCTTCAATAGCCACCCCTCTCATCCCTGCCCTCTCCATTGGCTGTCCCTCCTCACTGCCTGCCCTGCCCACGCCTCCCATTGGCTGCCGGTCGCCCTCCCCTGGGACTGGGTCGTGCGCGTGGTGCCGTGCCGTGGCGGTGCCGTGCCGTGGCGGTGCCGTGCCGTGGCGGTGCCGTGCCGTGGCGGTGCCGTGCCGTGCCGCTAGCACTGAGTCGTGCCAGGGCTCTACTGTGCCGGTGGTGCCGTGCCAGAGCCACACCAGTGCTGTGGCAGTGCCGTGCCACAATGCCTGTGCCATACCAGTGCCGTGCCGTGGCAGTGCCGTGTCATTCCCTGTGCGATACTGTGCTGGTGCTAGTGCCATGCCGGTGCTGAGCCATGCCATGCTCTGTGCTGGTGGGCCATGCATGCTGGTGCCGTGCCGTCCCGTGCCAGCAGGTGCCTGACGGCGCCGGCTGCCCGCAGGTGCGTGCACGGGCTGTGCCTGCCCCTCGACGCCCTCTCCTACAGCTGCCAGTGCCGCGAGGGCTACCAGGGCGCCCTCTGCAACCAGCCCACCGAGCCACCCGACCCCTGCCGCCGCCAGCCCTGCGTCCACGGCCACTGCCGCCTTACCCCGGGCGGCCAGCCCGCCTGCGAGTGCCACAGCGGCTATGCTGGAGCCCTCTGCGACCAAGGTAGGCACCGGGGAAGTGGATGCCTGGCGGGGCAGCCCCACGCCGGGACGCCGGGCTGAGCATCCCTGTCCCGCAGAGCCGGAGTGCCACGGGGAGCCAGTGCGGGACTACCACCAGGTGCAGCGGGGCTACGCCATCTGCCAGACAACACGGCCGGTGGCCTGGGTGGAGTGCCGGGGGACCTGCGGCGGTCCCGGTGCCGGCTGCTGCACCGGACTGAGGCTCCGGCGCAGGAAATATGCCTTCGAGTGCAGCAATGGCGCGACCTTTGTGGAAGAGGTGGAGAAGCCCAGCAAGTGCGGCTGCAGCCAGTGCCTGTGAGCGGCCACCGGCCCCGGAGGGCCGGGGGGCCAGCAGGGAACTCCCCCTCGAGCCAAGGACCTCGCTTTGCCCTGCGGCCGCGGCACTGCCATCCAAGCGCTCCTGAACTGCAGCTGCATCGGAGCAGCCCGGCGGAGGGTAGAGCTGTTGCATCTAGAGGGTTGGGGGGAAAAAAAAGAAAAGAAAAAAAAAAAAAAACAAAACCCCACAAACAAAGCAAATGTGTAGATAGAGATTTTTTTAAGAACTGCAGCTACACAGATGTGTGGATACGGGGTGGGCGCTCTGCCCAGCTGCTCCCTGTCTGCTCCCTGCGGTGCTCTGCCTCCCCCCAGCGCAGCCCCCCAGCCCCGGAGGGCAGCACCTATGTCCCCCGTCTGTCCCCTCCCCAGCAGCCCTGTTCCTTCCATCCAGCTGGGTGAGCCAGGGGCTTTTCCATCACCTGAGGCTGGAGCAGAAGGGCCTGACATGGTAGACCCTCATGGGCTGTGGCAAGCTGGCAGAGGGCTGCGTGGTGCAGCCGGCATCCCATGGTCCCAGTGAGCCTGGAGCCCAGCTCCCCATCCTCTCCTCCGCCAGCCCCGGGCTCCCTGCTGAGGACTTGCCATCGCCCCGGTGGCAGCTGCAGCGAGCAGCTCCTTGGTGCTGTGGCTGGGGTGCTGGAGCCCAAAGTGCCCCAAATAATGTCACCAGCTCCATGGCCGTAGCCTGACCCGCTGGTGGCACCCCCGGGCTGTGCTTGCTGGCCGGGCTCTGGGGTGCACCCCACGGTGCCCAGAGATGGGACACAGCTCCAGCCCATTGCAGTGGCATTGGGGCCATGCTGGGTAGAGCAGGACCAGGGTGGTCCCAGGCACGCTGAGTGGGTCACGGGCAGCAGGGTGCAGATGTCTGTGAGGGTCCCAGCACCAGCCCTGCCCTGTGCCGCGGGGCCAGCACTGTGCCGTTAATGCAGAGGGGGCCCCAGATACCCCCGGCCGAGCCAGGCGGCTCTGCTCAGAGGTGGGAGCTGTGTGGGGCAGCACGGGAAGCCCTTTCCTCCAGGCTCAGCCCTAGAGGGGCTCTGCAGCTGGGCAGAGGTGCCCCATGTCCCACTGGCCCAGCCAGCCAGGGCAGGAAGCTGCTGGGACAGCCAGGGTGCGGGTTTGCCATGCCCATCACCGGGGCTTCAGTCTTGCAGGTGCCAGGGCCGGTTGAAGAGGCTGAAGATGCCCAAGCCTGTGAGCTAACACCGCTGCTAAGGCAGGTCCCACCAGCTCCTGGACGCAGGGGCACCGGTGCCCGGGCAGCCTCTCCAAAGCCCGCAGTGCCGGGGGATGTGCTGGGCTGGCATGGGAGCAGGGGCAGCGCTGCTGCCAGTGCAGCACGGGGCGCCTGTGCCGGGGTACCACGCGCACCCGACCTCCGCAGCAGCATTGCTTCTACGCCCATGGGGGCGAAGAACGGTGGGGGCCTGACCTGGGACACCGCACGCGGCTGGACACTGCATCACCACATCACCCGGGTGAACAAACCCATCCCAGCGCTGCAGCCCCGGGTCCCTCCATGGCACCGCTCCAGCACATCGGCTTCAGGTCTGCACCACCGCCTGCGGCCGGGCCCTGGGCATCTCCACTGGGTGCAGCCAGCTCCGTGGGCACCGTCACCATCCCTGCTCATCACCGGCATCCAGGACGTTCCCACCACCACAGGGACGTGTTTCTGCCACAAACGCCCTCTCCGCGGGAGCCCCCTCTGCCCCACAGAGGAGCCGGGACACGTCTCATTTTGCCCATGGCCCGGCCAGGGCTTGGTTGTGTTGTGTTTCTGTTCTTGCTGTAAGCTAACCGCTAAAGTATCTCTTTATACAGAATACTTACAGATTCTAATATATATTTGTATTTCATTTTGTTATAGTATTTTTATATGTTCGGGGTCAACAAATGATGTTTTCTTTTTGTTTACAGATGCTACTGGGCAGGAAAATGACGGTGGCTTTGTTTGGCCCGTGGGGTTTGTGTGTGTCACTGTTGAAGACGCTGGTTTGTACTAGGCTGGCGATGGAGGCGCTGAGCATCCTTCCGCTGGCAGAGGCTGTATTGTTTTAGGAGATGTTTGGTATTGTCTATGTTGTCTTCCATGTGAACATGACATTTATTCATCCAGAGGCTTGGCCTCTTCTTTCCTGGAGGGGCGAAGCGGGCAGCTGGTGCTCGGGAGCTGCTGGGCGCACGAGGAGGTGGCACAGGCTGGGGAGAGTTGGTCCTGCCACGGGTGATGATTTGCTACTCCTGGAGCAGCCCTGGCCACCTCTTCTGGCCGGAGCATCACCCACATGGTGCAGGGACATGCAGCCCCGGGCTGAGGGCTCATCGCTGGGGAGAGCCAGGGTTCAACGCCTTGCAAAAGGAGCCATCACTGCCTGGGTCGTGCGTGGGGCAGCGTGAGAAGCCGAAGGGCCCGGTGCCTGCTGCGGGGATGGAGGGGCTGCGGGGGAAACTGGGCACCTGTAACTCTTTGGGGAAGGGGAGAGGGGGCCTGGGCAGCAGTCCCTGGGAGCACCGAGGGGTTGCACCGTTCGTGCTACAAACACAAATCTGCCGCAGAAAGCGGCACCACCAGCTCGGATACCCGCGTGGGAGCACTCAAATCCCACCCGGGCATTTATACCCCGCCTCCAGAGAGGGGGGTCCCATCCGGAGGGTGCCAGGCTGCTGCCACCCTGTGCACTCACTCACCTTCACCCTTCCTCAGTTATCACACCAAACAAACATTGATATCAAAGAAACGTTTAATAAGCTGCAATAAAATACGGACCTTTAGAAAGCTCATAGGGTGAATATCGACAATGGAGGAAGAAAAGAAAACAAGGTGGTGGGAATCCTTGAGGAGTTCAGATCTGAGTCAGGGACCTTTTACCTGGAACAAGAACACAACTTCTTCCATAGGCTAGGATGAAATAAAAGACAGGAGCACAGAGTTCACAAAATGTCAACATTTAGAAGTCGATACATAGTCAAAGTTCAAATGACCCAGCTCTTACAGCTATACATATTGATTTAAAGCAACTTAATATAATTTTATTTTCTTTTTTTTTATATACACTTTCAAAGGTTCGTCAGGTGAGGTATGTAAACATTATCTAATGGAAACCCCTCTCCACATTTCCAACCGAGAATTCACAGCAGACAGTTCATTTTCCCAACACAGTATTTCCCGCTCCCCAGAGCAACCGGGAATGCCATCCCAAGCCACGGCTCTCCCAGGCACAGTCACCGGCTCCCATTTCCCACCGCTGGTCTGTACAGTTCACATTGCTTAGGCTCAAACATACAGTACCGGACAGGAGGACTTTTCAGCTCAGTGTCTAAAATTCATATAGAAACAAACAGAGAAACAAAACTCTCTCCCAGGGAAGCAGACGCAGATGAAGGAAAAACATTTGCCATCAGGGTGGAGATAATATTTAAACATTGAGTATCTTAAGAAAAAAATTACTGGGTTGTTGTTGCCTTTTTTGCCTTTTCTTTCTTTTTTCTTTTTTTATACACACCTGTTCCAAAGTCGAAGGAAGCGTGGGGCTGGTGAGGGGTCCTGCAGGGACAGGACCCGGCAGCACTCCCCGCTCCACCCTCCGAAGTCAGGGACCCATCACCATGAAAGCAACAAGGATCCTGCTGACGCTGCCCCACATGGACAGCCGGGCTGGGGGGCGCAGCCAGCAAACACTTCCAAGCAAAAAGGGGTTAGAAAAAAAAAAAAAAAGAAGGAAAATCCAAACCCACTTAGGAAAAAACAACCAAATGACCTGGAACCCCCTAGAAGGAGAATAAAAAATGCAGAATGGCAAGCAAATAAGCAAATGACCTTCTGGAGCCGGCACTGGGATTGTAACGGCGACAGCGGTGCGCTCCCTTGGGTCACCCATACCCGCAGAAAGCGCAGGAGCCCCAAAGGCAGCTGCTCACTGCAGTAATTCGCTAGCGGGAGTTTGCTATCGGTAGCTACCTACCCTACCCAAACCCTTCTGGGGGGGGTTGCCTGGGGGTGACGGCATCCCCCACCTCCCGCATCCCTGTGGACACGTCCTTGGGCATCCCCAGGCCAAGAGACCCCCCCCAATCCCGCGCTGGACCGAGCCCCTGCGGGGAGCGGGGTTCTTCCCACCCGGCCCTGAGCCCCGAGAGCCCCTGCCATCGAAGCAGACATTATTACTACAAATCTTATTGCTTGCGGTGCCCCCCAACCCGGGGAACGGCCATCCCAGCCGGCCACGGGAGCTCACCACCCCCGCCAGGGACCGTGGCCATTGACCAGGTCTGACATCATCAAAACGAGATGAAGAGAAAGAGTTAATGCTTCAACTTTGATGTGACATAAAAAAAACCAAACCAAACACCACCACCACCCACCCCACCCCGTCCCGTCCCGTCCCCCCACGCAATAGCCAGCCCTTTGGTTGCGGCACGCTGGGCGATACAGCCCCACCAACCGACACACCAGTCAGAACAAGAACCTGTGGAAAGCCCATGAAATAAATATTAAAAAAAACTATTTACAATATTAGATCTGTGAGCATGAAGTGAGAGAAAAATGCTTTTTCCTGCCCCAAAAAAGCTTAAAAAGTAGGTTAGCATCCTGCCGTCTAGCACAACACTATCTTACATGGCACCTACACATAATATATATTCACATTTCATTTTAAAATTAGGTACTCTTACAAACAGACTTAGAAAACATTGGCTAGCAACACAGCCCGAGGGACCACCCGGCCTCCAGACCCATGAGGCGAACGCCGGCCGGCTGCATCCCAGCTCCCCCGGCTGCCCCCAAGCTGCCAACGTGCCCTGAATCAAAACCGCCAGCTGCCCCCCTGCCGCCCCTCGGGGAGGGGTGGAAGTGCTCGCGAAGGAGAGGGCTTGTCCGCGGGGAGGGGAGGAGGAAGGATGGGGACTGTGATTTCTGCTAAGCCTAGGGGCGAGCTTAATACAAACAAGAACTCCTGAGAACATCTTAGAACAGATGGATTCATTTCACAACCACCAAGCTAAAGGATGGGCCGAACGGACGCTACGACACACGGGGGGGGGACGCGCGCGATGCGGGGACATTGTAGCCTCGTGGTTTTCTCAAAAAACCTTCTGCTACAAGAAAAGCTGCGTTCCCTGGCCAGGGGGAGCCTACCCCCGCCTTGCTCCCGGGCCGTCCAGGCGTACAGCCCCAGGATGCGGACCCGAGGATGCCTTGGCTGGGGCTCAGCCCTCTTCCCCCAGCACGACTGCCGGCGGTGGAAGGGCGAGAGCCCGAGCTGGACGGCAGCACGCACCTCCCTGCTGCCCAGGCACTGCCCGTGCCTACGGGAGGCTGGGAACCGCGGCTTTCCTGGTCACCTTCAACTGGGAATGCAGTTGTCAGGCTGAAAGAATACGAGCTGGAGAGAGAAACTGTCCATCAGTTAAAGTAGGGCAGCAGTACATCCGTGTCCTTCTGAGATTGCGCCTCTATTTCCCAGGGGGTCACTAGGGGCTGGCAGAGCTTTTGGAAACACCGCTATTTCCAGAGGTGCCACGCGAGCGGCTGGGACACGAGCTGGGC
This sequence comes from Calonectris borealis, assembly GCF_964195595.1. Classification (NCBI taxonomy): domain Eukaryota; kingdom Metazoa; phylum Chordata; class Aves; order Procellariiformes; family Procellariidae; genus Calonectris; species Calonectris borealis. The sequence goes on from NC_134318.1 coordinate 28,443,535, forward strand.
TGCAGCTTCGCTCATCCGCACGCCGGTAAAAAGCGGCTCAGCAGCCCGCCTGCCCGCTCCGTCCAGCACCGCGCGGCTCCCCCCGGCTCGGGGGGGACGGGGACGCGGAGAGCAGCGGGGACGAGTTCATCCCCCTCTCCCAGCTCACAGAGGATGACCAGCAACGCGGCGGAAAGTTTGCTGAAAGCACCGGCGCCGGCTAAACAGCTCTTTGGAGAAGGTTTGCTGCAAATGCGTCTCACTGACATGTTGGCAGTCAAACACAGAAACATCACTGCAGGCAGCAAACACGAGCAAAAAGGACCTCATTAGTGATGAATTAGCGATGAATATAAACATGTGCACGCCTTGGATATACTGCACACACCCCGGCAGCAGAGAAACCCATTCCAGGGCTAGCATTGCTAGACAATACCCTAACAGCTACAGATAGAAGGAGCCATCCTGGGCTCAAACTGCTCTTGATGCAGCCCTCAACCCCCCGACAGATAAATTTTGACTCTGAGCTTGGCAAACCCAGCCCCTCCCGGAGGATGGTGAGTTCCTGACTATGTGAAGTGTGAAGACCCGGAGATGCCGACGACAAGGCGAGAGGAAAAGGTACCACACAAATGAGAGAGGGGGGCTGGCAGCAGAGGGACAGCAGGGACATCTGTGGGGGCGCAGAGCTAAGATGACGCTGCTCCTGCTACATGGACTGGGGAGCTGGGATGGAGACTAGTTTCAAGACTAGGATGAGAAAGTGGCCAGCGAGGAAAGCCAAAGTAACAGAAAGAGGAGGGATCTGTTTTGTGGGACACAGCACTTGTGCCGAAATCGGGGCTGCGGACGCAGAGGAGGGAGCTGCGGGGTGGCCCAGAGGAGGAGGAGCGCAATGAGGCTGCGGAGCTGAGGATGGCACTGTGGTAGTGCCAGTGGGCAGCTCTGCACCGCAGCAAACGGAAACGCACTCGATGCCTGTGTGGAATAAGGCAATAAATCATGTTGCTTATCTCCTTCCATTCATTAAGATCGTCTGCAGCTCCCTGTGCATCCCTTGCATTGTGTAGAAGCTGCATTTATTGGAAACAGGCTGCTCTAAAGCAGGGGCCGTGCCTCAGCAGCGCACCACCGCCGCCTCGCTGCAGAACGAAGAGAAACGCGTAGTGCATGTCCCAAGTCATTAACAAAGAGCAACAGGTTATATATATGGTATTACTTCTACTTATTTTTTTCTCTCCTGTGCACCATTATAGCTGAAACATGGCTGCGTGGAGAAAGGAAATCAGGAAGTAAATTGGGAAGAGAAAAATGCAACGCAAGGACTGATCAGGAAAAAAGAAAAGGAGAAAAAAATTCAAACACCTGAGCATTGATAAAGAAAATGGAGCTACCCAACCAATGCCACCCTGCCAGGCAGTCACCTCACATGCAGACCCTTTAATTTGCTAGCAAATTAAAATGAGATCTTATTTTCTAGCAAATTACATCATTCTTCCTTCCTGCCCCAAAATAAAGCACTCACAAAAGCAAGTGCGAAGCACATTAAAAGCAGATCTTGTAGTCAGCAAGACCTGGAAGCTACTGCTGGTGTCACGTGGGGAACGCACAGAGAAGAGGCAGAGGGGCCAAAGACGGCATCTCCCGGAGCACTGGCAGCAAGGAAAGGAGGCCGGCAAGGAGCTGGGGGCTTCATCAGAGCAGAAAGCCTTGATGCTTTTCTAGAGATGATGCCCAGCCCTGGCCTACCTGGGGCACCCTCCCCTGGGGTAACCCAAAGGATTGCACAAATCTGTAATTCGGAGAACTTGTACTAAAGCACCAATATTCCCACCTCGAGGTGGGAATACGCCCCAAGTGCTTGCTGCGATAACTCAGCCACAGGCGATGGCTTCACCCTACCCATCCCTTGGCAAACAAGCCTGCTCTCCGTAAAAATTACCTGCACGGGCTGTTAAACCCACCACCCAGCGCAGCAGCTGTGGGAGGAAACGCTCCTGCTCCTCACAAACAGCACGATGTAGAGAAGAATCACTCCAGTTTTCCTCAAAATTGTAATTTTTAAATAAGGGGGAGTTGTCGGGAGGAAAGGAGGAGGCAGAGAGCAGAGCAGCTCCGAGCAGGGTTTATGCGCCCGACCGCTGCAGAGGTTGCGGCGCCAGGGATCGGACCCAAGGGCAGTGGAGCAGGGAGCCACGGGGGTCCCTGCTGACAAGCCCCCAGACCCTCTCACCCCCCGGGACAGCGCGGCTCGGCACGTCCTGCAGACCCGCTGCTCCCTGTCCCTGCAGATGCCCAAGGTGCTGCTCTGCCGTCTGCCCACCTGAGCCAGGTGCCCACGAGGGACATGCAGCGCACGCCCGGGCTGGGCTGGTCCCCAGCAGCAGGCTGGGGCAATTGTATTTAAAAATGGTTTTCTTTGTAAAAACTCAGAATTATTTGCTTTCTCTGAATTCATTTTCTGAAGACAAGAATAACAATCCACAGCCCAGCCCAGGACCCTCTTTTCAGCCCCATCCTGACACAAAACACACCCTCTACCTTTCCTCATTAAAGGGAGAGAAATTCAGATTTACACCTACGAGGCACAGCCCAGCTCCTGTTAAAAGTCAGTAGGATCTTTGCACAGATTTCATGAATGTTACTCTTTGTGCAGGACATGCTGGATCTGACATGGGAAAGCCAGGGCTTGCTGAACGGCCCTGGCATCCCCCAGGGATGGACAGAGCTGCTGGTTGAAGGCGATGGGAGCCTGGGACAAGCTGCAGGCGCTTTGGGCCTCGGGCCACGTTGCCTGCACGCTGCCCAGCCCAGCCAAGCCCACCTCGCTCCCCCCCAGAGTCCTGTGACTCCCTGCCCTCGGCATGCGAAATCTCCATCCAACCAAGCCGAAACACAGCAATACAACAGAAGACTACAGACCAAGACTGGAAGTTCAAAGGGGTGGGAGGAATGCCGTTTTCCTTTTGGCATCCCTGATTTCTCCATGCAAAAGGTCCTGGCCATTCCTCTCCAGAGCCAACTCCTGGCAGGGACGCTGCCGGGAAGCTCGGTGCGCTGACCCCACCACCGCCTAAGCCAAGCAGCGCACACCGAACCGGGACAGACGCTCCCGCACCAGTGTGACGCCTGTCATCTCCCAGCCTTGCCACGCTCGAGCCAACTGGTGCTGGTGAAGCCCCAGGGCGCAGGCTCCATCTAGAAAACCTCTCCCCACTTGCTTTGTCGAGGTTTTTATCCTAATGAGGTTCCCAGTCCCGGAAGCAGAGACGATGGGGAGCAGGACAGCCTGCCTTTACCAGCAGCTAAAAAATGAGAGAGAGCAAGGAGAGGGAAAGCCCCGAGGAGCGCTCGGCGCGTGGTGCCTGGCATGGCTCTGCAGGCGCAGCCCGGCGCCCGGCATGGCTCTGCACGCGCAGCCCGGCGCCCGGCATGGCTCTGCACGCGCAGCCCGGTGCCCGGCATGGCTCTGCATGTGCAGCCCGGCGCCCGGCATGGCTCTGCACGCGCAGCCCGGCGCCCGGCATGGCTCTGCACGCGCAGCCCGGCGCCGGCGCCTCAGGAGCGATGGTGAAGGATGGGGAAAGGGGGGTTTGCTGCAGGGGAGCGGGGCGAGGAGCGGAGGTAAGAGGGGTGCTCACACGCACGCCTGGCCCAGGGGAAGGAGGGGAAATCCCGGGCCCAGGTGCCTGCGGAGAGGCTGCCCCAGGCGGAGGGAAGAGGAGGACCCTAAGTACGGGTGGAGAAGCAAGAGGGAAAGGCAACCTGTAAGAAAGGTACAGATCAGTCATTTAACTGCCATCAGTGCCCTCCTGCCTCACACCTCTCCTGAAACGTTTTAAATTCTTTTCTGATGGAATGTTTGACATATTTAATGCATGCGGTAAAAATTAAAGTTATAGATAACTTCGTATTAATCTGTACAGGGACTGACAGGCTAGATTTAATCACTTCCTAGCTGTTCAGAGAGTTAACTTATTCTAGCATGATTCAAAGGAAAGGTACAGGATTTATTTTTTTTAAATCAGCCATTTCATAGTAAGAGAAAAATGTGCCGCAGCCTCGTGTGCGTCAGCGCTGGGGGAAGGGAATACCTGCAGGAGAGCCAGAGGTGCTCTGCAAGGGGCGTGCAAATCTCAAACGCCTTGTTTCATCCTCTAGACGGGTACAATGAAAGATTTAAAGGCGACTATCTGCCTTCCACCTCCGGTCCACGGGCTTTGGGACCTAGGGTTCAATGCCAACCGTGAAAAGCGATTCCCATTGCCGCCGAGCCCTCTCTAGCCTCTGCCCCGGGGCAGGCGTCTCTTGAATGCGTGGCCTGCACCAGAGCCTGGCTCTCAGCAGGGACAAGGAGCTGCGCAAGGACCAGCAAGCGGCTGTTAAAGGTCGGGCGACCCCAGAGCCCGCGCGGTGCCCTCTCGGGCGTTGCTGCTTTCTGCGCAGGAGGAGGCTTGCATTCATGCAAATGGACTTTGCGCAGCAATGCGAAAGTGAAGCCGTGGAGATGCAATGGCTGAGCAGGGTCCTCTCCCCCAGCACAGACCACAGCAGCCACTTCTCAGCCACTGATCATCTCTGCCCGGCAGAGCCAGCACAGCCACACGCTCTGTGCACTTCTAACAGGTTTTTCTCAGAGGTGCTGGGCACTGTGACCCTGTTCTGCCGCTGCAGACCCCCAGCCAGCTTTTTAACGTGCTGCAGAGGCTTGCAGAGGAGCCCTGCAAAGGTGTCGGGCAGGACAGGGCAGAGGCTTGGCCGCTTTCAGACTCCACAGACACAAGCAAGGACAAGCCAACCGCACCTTGCTAGTAAAAGGATGAAATGCAAATTACGGTAAAAAATAAACTTAAGTCAGTCCCTTATCCCAACCCTATTCCAACTGCAAATCCCGGCTTAGGGGGTGCCAGGCAAGATGTGCACAAGAGCACAGGGTGAGGGCCAGGTCTCCCCTGCTGCAGACCACCAACATCAGAAGGAGCTCAAGCCCATAAAAAAGGAGAGATTCAACCTTCAGCAAAAAGTGCTGCAGAAACTGCTTTGCCAGCAGAGACTACAGAAATCACCACGAGTGCAGCAAAATGGGAGAAGGAGGTCTGTCCAAAAGCAGGGCACAGCAGGACCGATTCATCCCTGAAGCCAGCAAGAAATAAAGACGGATACAGCCCAGCGCGCCCGCCCGGCAGCAGTGGATGCGGCAGCCTGGTACCCACAGCATCTCCTCCACTGCCTCCACCTGAGCGGGACCTCCCACCCCACGGGCTGTGCAACGGGGGAGCGAGGCAGCCATCAGCAGTACACACACCAGTAGCTAATTAATACTTTCATGCAGGTAACAGTATGGGACACCAGCAGCTGCTACTAACGAACCGACAAAGGACAGATTCGCCTTTCTCTCCCTCAGTGATGGGAAATGGTTTTGGTTTTGCTTTAAATGCCACTAAGAAGACAGACAGGAGGAGCACTCCGAAGGAAAGGGAAATGTTTGCGTGCACCCAAAGGCTGCCGAAAGCTACTTCATGTGCACGAAGGTGGTTTTCTTTCTGCTACAGTACAAGTGCTTGTGCCTCAAGTATAAAACGCAAGCCTCCAAATCACACAGACGAGCTTCTTATTTTTATTTTTAAAGTGATAAATAAGGCACTGTACTTTTAACTAAAACTGCCTGGTTCCAAGTTTAAAAAAAAACCCAAGGAACGTTCAAACTGCAGAAACTTCCTTCTGAACAGCAGAGCCAGACAGGCCGACCTCTTCTCTGTCCAAGACACATCTGCCGATGCCTAAAATCACGGGCGTTATCCTTTAACTGCGGATTTTTAAAGGCTTGCTACAGCTTATAAAAGCAGCTTTAGTTAATGCATGGTAAAGGGTTACTACTATACATCAGTTTTGTACATGGCTACTGGTTCTTCGCTATTTCGGATCCAGTCGCGAGCGCTTGCTGTGCGAACAGTCCACTTTTGCCCTCAGCTTCCTCTTGCCCTGCGACCCGCTGCTCTCCTGCATCTTCTTCATGGACCTCGTCAGGGTCTTCCCACCGCTGGGCTTCTTGTTGGCCATCTTCTGTGACCGTGTGGAGGACTCCCCCAGGGGCTTCTGCTTTGGGGACTTGGCCAGCTCTTCGTGGCCGGGGGGCAGCACGGCCCGTCTGCTTGTGTTCTCCTTGCCCTTCCGCATGGGGAGCCGCACCTTCTCCAGCTGCCTTTTCGGAGCTCTCTTCTCTTTCAAAGACATTTTTCTAGCCAGCTTATTGCTCCTCTCCATGGCAGCCTGCTTTCGGGTGGCGGGAGCTTTCGCGCTGACCTCCGAATGCTTTATTTTACTGGCCTTCTTGGCAGGCAGCTTGTCCTTGGTGGAGGAGCCTGACCGCTCCTGGGTGCTCCCGCTCTCCTTCAGCGTCCTCTTCTTCCTGCTGAGCTGGAGATCAGCTTTGGGCGAGGGGTCCTCGTGGGACCTGCTCTTCCCCTTCCGCCCCTTCCCCGTCCCATCCACTGATGGAGATTTAGCAGGAAAGGCATCTGCTTTGATCTGCAAGGCCAACTTTGGAGACATCAGCGGGTTGATGCACACACTTTTCCGACTCTGCTTGCTCTCCAGGGACGGGTGGTCCCCCGGGCCATCGCTCTTCTTCTCTGCCCTCACCACGCGGTGCTGGGCTCGCAGCTTGCCCCGCAGGTTGGAGTACTTGCGCAGGATCCTGGTGCTGGCCTGCGTGGGTAAGCTGGGGGCAGGCTGGATGGTTTTGTCTTCGCTCAGGTCCTCGGTGCCGGCGTCGGTGGGAGACGTCTGGCTGGGAGTGGTGGCTTCTTCAGCCTCCGCTTTATCAGCATTCTCCCGAATTTTGGCCCAAAGCTTTTGGTTCTTCAGGTTATTCCGAGCCGGGGTAGTGGCAGCGAACTTCTTGAGGTGTTTTTTCAAACGTTCGGCTTGCAGTGAGCTGGGGTAGAGACTGGAAGAGGAATATTTCTGCATAGGGACTTTGATGGGGGGGATCTCCCCCGGGAGACGGGTGTTGAGTTTCTTCACGATCACTAGAGACCTGGTTTCAGTCGTCTCCAGAAACCACTGGCAGATGTCGGACAGCTTAAAGGCCTTCATAAACAGCATCTGAACAGGAGAAAGCTTCTGCACTTCCAGCGAGCCTCTACTTTTCCGTGTCCTTTTCTTGCTTTTCCAAATCTCTTTCAGTTTGTCGGCTTTGTTCTTTACCTTGGGGGTTGGCTGCACCTCCTTCTCCAGCTGAATCCAGCCCTTCTGAACTTTCATGTACTGGGTGTTGAACTCGGCAATGAGTTCCTGGTTCTCCTCTTCAGCACACCACTCCATGAACTTTGGTTTGCTGTCAGCCGTGTCTATGTCCTCCAACGCCGGGGAGTCGTCATTCCCTGAACTGCATTCGTCCCTCGGTTTGGGGATCGCTTGCATAGACTCCTTCCCTGGTGTGCTCTTTTTTGCGGTGTCTACAGGTGCGTGTGCGTGTCTTAAGTTATAAAACTGCAGGGCGACCTTTTTATGCTTCGCAGCCTTTGCTGGAAGATGCTTGCTTCCACCTCTGCTGCTGGGACACGGAGGCGAATTGGCCACCGGCTCATAGCTCTCCAGCTTGCCCCTGTCCATGGCACTGTCAGAGCTCTCCTCGTCCTTTGCACTGGCATCGCCTGGTTTCACATCCACTTGCTCGGCATCATTTGCAGGCATGCTGCTCTCCAGAGGGAGGAGAATGCTTCGCTTCTCAGAATCAGCCTGGACACTGGTTTCCAGCACCTCACCCGATTGACTTTGGCTGCTGTTAGCAGAGGGGTCATCTTTAGAGGAATTTTCTCCCGCTGCCGCAGTCTCTTTCGCCAAGATGCTTTTATAGGTTTGTCTGGTAGTGACACCATTCTCCTCGCCTGGCCGCTGCTCAGCGATGCTCTCTGGAGCCTGGCCGGTGCCCAGCCCCTCGCTGGTTTTGAGCAGCGCGTTGGGGAAGCAGTCGTTTGGGAAGTGCGTGGATGCTGCCTCATCCAGGTGCACTTCTCTCTTGAATCGCTTAGCGCCAGGGCCCTTGGAGAGTTTGATCTGAAGGCAAGGAAGCTGCACAGAGCTGGAAGAGCCAGCGTCTTCAGCACTGCCCTCGGCGGGTGACTGGGATTGCTGGCTTCGGAGACACCGGTCCGATGCCACAAGCGCTCTCCTGCCCTTCTTTCGCTTCTTGTCTAGACTGTCTTTGGAAGAGACAGAGTCTTTCTCTGCAGTGTCTGAGCCGTCGGGTTCAGGTGGCGTTTCCCCTTCAGTGGGCTCTTTTTCACCTGCTGGGCTGTTATTCGGCTCTGCCTCCCCTTCTGAGATTTTGGGGAGGGCTGTGCTGGCCAGCACAGCCTCCTCTTGCTCAAGGGAGCCGTCACCCGCCATGCCTGATAATTCGGCTTCTGGTTCAGCATCGATGCTTTTGTTCACATCCACACACTGCAAGATGGCAGGGGGCTCTGGGGGGCTCCCCCCGTCCACGGTGGCAAGGGGCTCATCAGGAGCCTGCCAGCCTGGAGAGCGTGGGGAGGGCTCTGCCGGACACAGCCCGCAGGGCTCCGCGTCTCCCGCGCCTGGAAGCTGGGCAGGATCCCTGGCACCATCATGGGCCAGGGGTTCTGTGTCCACGGCGGCGGAGGGCTGCAAGGGGGACTTTGGCTCCAGGCTGGTGGAGAGGTCCAGATCAGTCTGTACGTCAGAGCCTGGGCAACCTTTCTCCCCGTCTGGTGCTTCTGAGATGGGAAGGGCAGCAAAATCAGCAGCCTGCCCACCGCCATCCCCAGAGGAGCCCAGGCTGCTGCCAGCCTCCCAGGGGACGGTATCCCCCACTCTCATCCCCCCACCTTCGGCGGGAGGGGAGCGGGGGGGTGGCGAGCCGGCCGAGCTGTCCTCTTTCTGGGGGCTGGGTGGAGCAGAGAGGGAGAAGAAGGGCACGGCCACAGTGGCTTCCCTCGACCGCAGCGCCCGGGTATCCCGGGGCTGCACGGAGCCCAGCTCAGCTCTCTCTTTCGTTTCTCGGCTGGTTGGTGCCCCTTTAGCCAGGAGCCTCAGGGAAACCCTCTTCTCACCTTCCCGTCCTGCCCCCACAGACCCCCCCACCGAGAGCACCAGGGGCGGCTTAGCGCTTACGAGGGTCTCTGTTCGTAGTGCCGGGCTGCTCCCCCTCTCCTCCGCCCGGGAGCTCTTAACCAGCGTGCGGACAGTCGGGAGCTCGCAGCACTCCCCGTTGAAGTAGTACCCCCGCGTGCTCTTCCTCGCCGTCTTGCGGGACGACACCGACCGCTGACTCTCGAAATGGCACTCGGTGATGGGCTGGCTGATGTAGACCACGTCGCACTGGTTGTCGTAGTCGTTGATCCTAAGCCCCGATGCCTTCTTGCTCTTCCGAGTGGATCTGAGGGAGGCTGCCTTGGCGCGGGGGTGCCCGCCGGGGGTCCGATGGGCGGCTGGCGCAGCGCCGGCGGGCAGCCAGCCCTCTTTGGACTTGTCGAGCGGGCCCTTGTCGGCCGGGTGCAGGTGGCAGCCTGCCTTGCCCTTGGCCATGGCGTGCAGGTGGTTTTCTTGCTTTGGTCTCGCATCTTGTTCTTTTGCGTCGAAGTCCTGGTGCAAAGATGCTTTCGAGCTGCATTGCAAAGTGTTCTCTTTGTCGGCTCTGCGAGGGGGGGTCACCGCAAAGCCAGGATCCCAGGAGTCTTCCGGCAGAGCTCTGAAAGAGCTCTTTTGGGACCCCAGACAGCCGTCTAAGCTGTCCTCGCTGCCATTCACATTTGCCACTTTGACCGAGATATAACCTTCCATGAGAGTCTTACCTGCTAGCTGCTCTTTATTGTCCTCACACTTTCTGACATCGGCTTCTTGCTCGTGTCCAGCAGCTTGCTGCCCTTCCAGGCTCTTTGCGGCATGATGGAAATTCAAAGAGGAAGAGTTCAATGTGCTGAGGTATCCTTGGGTGGAGCTATCCTTTGGACTAGCAGAACGAAGCCTGGTGACGGGGAGCTCGGAGAAGTCCCTTCTCACAGCAGGGCTGGAGCTCTCTGCTCTGTCCAGAGACTTCAGCTCCACCGGCTGCTTCGGGGCTTGTCCTGTAACATGCAGGGGGCCATCGCACCCCGACTGTCCTGGGTCCGAGGAAGAAGGGGGCTTTGATTCAGTACAAGTAGCACCCTTATCCTGATTTTCAGTGCTTCGCTGGCTACAACCAGAGCCACAAGTAGAGGCCTCCATGCTCTCGGATTCAGACAACTGCTGGCCTTCAGAGTCTGGTTGTACTTCAGTGTATATGTCGTTTAGCACACGAATGAATTGCTTCTGGTGATGTGTACACAGTCTGACCATAAACTTTTCCAGTGGAGACTTCGGCTGATTGTTAGAGTCTATTGCTATTGTCTCTGCTGCATCCTCACTAGAGAGACAAAGAGAGAAGCAATCAGTAACCAGGGAATGTCCCAGGGAATAAAAGTTTATGCTGCAAAACTGGAATAACCCTTCTCCTCCCACTCAGGCGAATCGCTTGCCTGACCTCCAGGTGAGACCAAGCATCCTGCTGTCCCGCGGCTGGCAGGTATCCCGTCAGTCCCCAGCGTGCACACTTACATATGCATATTGCTGGCAGGACACGGACTGCACTTTTGTTTGTCTCCCACTGCCAGAGCACCCATAATTACGCTTCTGCCTGTGTAAGCACCATGTGACATGTTCAAAGCAAACCTAAATTTCCCAGTAAGAGTCACATTTAGTATCTGCACGGTGCCCGGTGTAGAAGGCCCAGCACTTCTGGGACCCACCAGGACGGTTGCACACCTCTGCGTGCTCGATCTGCACAGCCAGGCTGGGTGGGAGCAGAGCAGCGGCCCAGCTAGGCAGCCAGATGCCAGAAATCTTGAACTACTGTAAGTCTTCACATTCTGCTTACATCTTGGTGGCAGAAGATGGGTCTAGAGCAAACTGAGCAGATCCGAGCCTCCTCTGTAATGGGTGCAGAAATTTTGGTGAGTTCCCATCCATTTTGGCAGGAGGTGCAGGCAGCAATGCACCCTTGCGTGGTGCGGTGCCTTGCCTTTTGCACCGCACTGACCTTTGATTTACTGCCATTTAATAAAGTGGCTCTGCAGCTGATGGGCTGACTGTCAACGTGCAGCGGTCGCTCAGAAAGGTGTGCTTCGCAGCACAGGATCACTGCCACTAGCTAGCTCGCAAACCAAGGCGATTATCATTTACCTGCTTGGCAGAGGCAATTAATAAGGACTTACTGGTGGAGAGGTTCAGGGGTAATTACCCAGTGTTTGCATGAACTCGTTAGCAGTGCAACGCCAGGCGCTGTTATGGAGACCGTATCTGTTCCCAACGGCAGCGTGGGCGATTCCCACCCAGTCCCTGCCACGCCGAGGGGGCCGCGCGCCTTGGCACCCACGCTGTTTGGCACGGGATCTTTGCCAGCAACGCCGGGTTGCTTTGCAGTAACAGTTGCACTTTGCACCTCCTGGCCTTGTACCAGAGGAGTGAAAGTCATTTCCCCCCGCTGCAGCCTTGCTCTCCCCCCTCAGCATCGGACACCGACCTCGCTCGCTCGGCTGGGTCAAGGGGGGCAATGGGGTTCAGGGGTTCGCAGGGTTCGGGGCCAGGGTGGGGAAAAGCAGCTTTATCTAGAGTGGGTTTTCCCTTCCCACGCTGCCAGGTGCAGGACTCGACAGGCAGTCAGGGAGGAAGAGCCCCGGCTCGGAGGAGCCGTCGGCGGAGAGGAGGAGGAGGGAAAGCCAGGGACCGGAGCCGGCCGTGCTTGGTGGCAGCCGGCGTGCCGGAGCCGGCCCCGGGCAGCCCCCGCCTGCTGCTCACTGCTTGCTGCTGCTCTCTTTGAACTGACAAGCACCGGGGAGGCACCTCCAGCAACCCGCTTCCCCCAGCTCATGGGGTCTGCTCCCAAACTCGGCAAAGGGCAGGGAAAGGCGCCCAGGGGCCGCTTTGGGCTCCAGGCTGCCCAGGTGGCACCTGGTCTCCTCTTCACCCAGAAGTGCTAGGCTGCAGCCAAGCCTGCCCTGAGCATCTGCTAGCCAGCCCTTTGCTTTCCAGTTTGCCCAAATTTTTAAGCATGACAAGGCTTCACCTCTCAATCACAGCCACTCAGTTTCCTTAAAGGCTTCTCGGGCAACGTTTTCCCAAAACCCCCCGGAAAGGCTGAGCGAGCTCGGCTCGCCGAATGCGCTCCAGCACCTCCAGAACATACTCCCAGGGTTAGCGATAAACAACATACCTCGAGACTGCTTTACTACACCTGGGCAAGAAAAACGCCCTCCAGCAACCGTCTCGACTGGTTCTACCTTTCAATTTGCAATGCCTGGGATCAGTTTAAATAAAAATGCTCAGGTACAACCTGGCCCCTCTCCAGAGCCCTGCATGGGAAGAGTTATGTCAGCCAGGGTCTCTTACACAGCCCAGCTCCTCCCCTTGCCCTGCTGAATAACAAAGAGGATAAAAAAACCTTTCGCCTCCCCCTGCAAGAGGAAGGCTTGGAGCGGGGGACTTTGCGAAGAGGCAGAGCTCAGCACAACTTTTTTTCCACCTTTGCAAAGAGGACGGTTGCTTTCTTCTTACCTGCTCGCAAGCCCAGCTCGTAAGAGCGGCAGCCATCTTCCCCCAGCGAGCCTGAATTTATAACGGCGGCAGCAGAGGTGTGGCCCTGCCCCGGCCCACCCGGCCACCACACTCCCCAGGCAGCCTCGGGAAGCCGTTACGGTGGCAAAGCAGCCAAACGCCTTCTTGTCGGGGAGCCTTCGGGTGCTACACGCAAACGGTTGTGAAGGAAGAGCCCATGGCATAGGCGAAGTGGTTGTTCGGGTGGGTGGCGAGGAAGAAAAGACGAGATACCGGCTGGGCGATGCCTGGCGAGGGAGGAGATTGTGGGTCTGTGTACCGAGTCCCTACTTTGAGAGAAGGGACCAAAGTGGCCGGGCACGGTCCTGCCTTGCCTTGCAGTAGCGAAGCTGAACGCAGCCAGTCGCAGGTCACGCCTGCTTTGCACGGGCGTGCGGGGCTGGAAAAGACCCATGTCCTGCTCGTATGGCAGAGGGGACCCGGGTTCCCTGGTCCTAAAGGCTCCAGGTGGCATTTCTGCCTTGCTTTCACCTAGTTTCTTCCTCTGAAGTGTGACTGAGGCCATGGTGCTCATCTTCACCTTATTTGCCCCACTGTACTCCAAGGAGTCAATCTGAGATACACACAGCTTGTCAAGCTGTAAATTTAAAAACCAGATAAATATTTTTCCTGCTTGACGAAGGAAATAAATCCATTCAGCCTCAATGCCCTTTGTCCTTAGAAGACCCATCTCACACTCAGCGAAACAGTTCCGCTGCTTCTGCGGGCGCGTTGCGTTCAGGGTCCTCTGCTTTCACATCACTTTGGCTCAAAGACAGGCTGCAACTTCTCGCCTTGAGCTCACCTGCTCCTTCCCCAGCCCGCTCCTGTTCGGGTGCTGCAGGCAGTATCCCCTTTTTCTCAGTTTTGAAGGATAACCTTGAGGCAGAACTCTCCCCGCCACCTGTAGCCAGGCTCTGAGCATGGCTGGATCCCACCTCGGTCCTTCCTCTCCCCGTCTCCCCGGGGCGCTGAACCGCAGCCCGTGCCTCTCCATCCCCAGACACAGCCCTGTGCTCCCTGGGACCTGCTAATCTGTGCGCCTTGGTAGCTGCTCAGCGCTTCCCACCACTCCTGTCTGTTCTGGCTATTACTACTAAATAAAACATGCCCATGGCCATTCTCTTGCCCGGCAGCCGATGGACGCAGGGTTGCCTGCATCCTTCCTACTTAAGGCAGTTTTGGAGAAGAGCTTGTTTCATGCTCAGGTGTATTAGAAGAGTTTATTTCAAGTGCCGCGTGGCTTCAGGCAGGGTTGCTTATGGACTGTGTAAACCGTTGCAGAGAAACTATTTATTTACGTGGCTTATCAGAGAGGAGAGGAGAGCTGATCGCAGAGCTGGGGGGAGGTGTCGGCTACTAACAGGTTCCTCGGCCCTGCTGGCAAAGGCGCAGCGGGAGCTGAAGAGCTACTGGCAAATGCAGAGGATGGGAATTGGGAACACGGTTTTAAACAGGAGGAAAAATTGTTCTCAGGAGGCAGACACCCCTGTCTTCTGAAGAGCCTGCCTTTCGGGAGGCACAGGTCAGCCCTGCAGAAGCCTCTGGGCTCAGCAGACAAGTGAGGGAGCCCAGGGCCGCCCCAACCATCTGCAGCCTTCTCCTCGGCACCTGTGCTCACCCCTTCCCACGGGGCTTGGTCCGAGGCTCTCTTAGCTTCGGGTGTGCGTGCGGAACGTGTCACCTCTCTCAAGGGCTGGAGAAGCCACAAGCCTACTGCAGCTCCGTGGCTGGGAGAGGAGACTTACTGGGGACACTCTGCCTACAGCCAAGCTGCAAGCACGGACACAAACCCGAATGGGTTCACTGCGATGGGAGAGACAACCCACCTGCCAGTGAGCTTTCCTGCAGAGCCTGGGAGATGGCACGTCTGCCCTTTCTGGCCACCAGCCTGGAAAGCTGCCTACGCAAGGCTGCGGCTCTGGGGGCTCCTCTGCCCCTGCACCGCAGCGCCCCGCTTCCAGCCCCGCTGCACATGCTGTCCCCTGCCAGCAGAAGACACCCCGGCGTCCCAAGCAAATCTTATCACCTCGCTACCTCCTGGCCCTTCTAGCTTTTCCAGGGCAGCCCTGTTCTCTCCTCCTTCCCCGCCTGCCGCAGAAGGTGTCAGAGGCATCAAGGGGCAGGAGCTGTCAGAGACACAAACGGAGCTGTTGCTACGCAACCCTGGCGGTGCAGCAATTAACGCTGGGGAAAACGTGCTGTGCTCTAAAGCTATTTGCATAGCTGCGTGCTGCAATACATTTGTTTGCATTGTGCCTCTACTGTTTAGTGGAGTTTGAAGTCAACCCTCCCCCAGCTCTTGCTGGGGGGGGGACCCGGGGCCTCCAACAAAGGCCACGCGGTTGGGGATGATGGGGCTGGGGGAAGGCAGGGGTTTGTCTGTTCGTAACACCTATAGACTGCACAGGTATAGGATTTACAGTATGGGGGGAAAGGACGAGTTATCTGGATTTCATCCTGTGCAGCCCGAGGAGCTTTGCCCACCTTGCGGAGCCAGCTCCTGCCGTGCCCCTGACCTGCTGGTAGGGTTGCCACATCTCCCCTTTTCCAGATGAACTGGGGTGACACTGCGCTTGTTCTGCTTGTGAATGCCAGAAACAGAGCTTTACGGGCAGCCCAGCCTGCCTGTGATTCAAGAGTGTATTTTCGGGGGGAGCAAGGGGGAGAAGAAAGAGAGGGAGAAAGAAATCAGCTGGTTCATACCAACCTACCTGGGACACTGGTCTCCGAAAACCTGCCGATTGCCAACTGCAATCCTCTGGTTTGCCCACCCCAAGTTTCTCACTATTGAACATGAAGCCTGTGCCCTTTTTGGGTTTCTTTTTCTAGCCCTTGAACATTGGTTTGATTGATTATAAGTTTACAGGTATGTTTTGTACCTCAGAGGCACAAGAAGCAGCAGCAGAACCAAAGTTCAAGGCTAAGTGTTTCTGTTCCTTTCAGACCACTCTAAGCACCAGGATTATAGTTCTGTAAAAGAAACAACACATAGCTATAAACTTATAAAATCCAATTTAGTATTTTTATGGGGATGACCTCTCCCCTCCCTCTCCTGCTGCCACACAGCTGATTCCGTGCCAGTTGGTGGAGCGCTGCCTCGCACCACCCAAAACCAGAGGTACCACTGGAGTACCCCACCAAGGCAAAGGGTGCCTTGGAAACCTGGCTAAAAGCAGAGATTTGAGAAACGTGGATGACTAAGGAGAAAGCCTAACTGGTGAGCGATGCTCTCCATCAGCTGAACTCAAAGCATTGACCATGCCCACTTTGACGCAAGGTCCAAGGCAGCGCGTTTCGCTGCCCTTGGGTGGTAGCTCCAGCCCTGCTGGCTTCAGCCACTTCATTTATTTTTCAGGGTGAGTGGAAATGTCATTTTGAGGGATTGCAAAGGAGGAGCCTCTTAAAAGGAGCTCGCTCACTGCTGGCAGTCAGGTGAGCTGACCCCAGCCCCGGGGGCGTTGTGAATCCTGCGTGCTAAATGTGCGCTTGAAAGCGGCTGTGGCTGCGGGTTGCCCAAGGTGGGCTCGCTCTCCCCAGTGCCAGGGGGGCTGCATGCAGAGCCACACGAGGCTCTCGCCCAGCGGAAGGAGGAAAGGAGTTCTCTGCCAGCCCTAGTTTGGCTTGCTGGAGTGGCTCTGCGAAAGCAAACACCGGCGGGGAAAGGCACCGGGCCGAGGCAGGAGGTGGCACCGCGTCTTTCAGCAGCAGCCCACACCAACGTCACTGCAGCGGACCCAGAGCCATGGCTACTGCCAGTTCTCCACCAGAAATTATTATCCTAGGGCAGCAAAAGGCAACCCATGTTCCGTCTTCCCTGCCCCATTTGACACACGGTATCGTGCTCAAACCCATCTTCACTCACAGCTGCAGCAAAGACCTCGTGCTTTGAGAGGTGGCGGTGGGGGGACACGTTTTCTTCTGCTCGCACCGCTCTGGGATGCGGCGATCCCTTGCAGGGGATGGGCAAAACAGCCAAGTAAGCCACTGCAGCAAGATTTTCTGGAGCTCATCTCTCAAAGCCCCAGTTAAAGGCTGACACTGGATGTACCAGTTTAAATGCCTGTATTTCAATCCTCAGAAATATGCCTGGCACCTAACGCTCCCCACACAGATGAATGAGTCCCTTCACACCTCTGTGGGTGCTACAGTAATTCTCTCTTGCTGCACTGACAAAAAATAGAAAAGCGGCACAGAAAGAGTGAGACTCCACACAACAGCTAGGAAGGAGAAGAAGCATTTTTCTTCTCTAAATTAAAAGCTGAAGTTGTGCAAAGCACAGCCAAAATCACTATGGAAATATTGCTGCTGGGTTCTCAAGGCCCCTGAATTTACGCCGTCCTTGGTGACGCGCGTGGGGATGGATTGAGCTTGCATTTCAACTGAAAAGCAGGAAGAAACAAGTTATAGATGGGTTTTGTTTGGTTGGGGTTTTTGTCAGCTGCATGTATTTGTCAAGGTATCCAGGTTGTACAATAAACCAACTGACTGGATAAACAACAGACATCCATTACAGATTCAGGCTTTTAACCCTTCAGAGTAGTGTCTTTTATTTGTTTATTTATTTTTAAAGTACTTAAACATTAAAAATCACCTTCTCCCCACCTGTAGCCAAATAAAAATCAAACAAACCAAAGTTGGTTTCACATTAAAAAAAACAATAGCAACCTCAAATAAGTTTATCTTTTTTATATTCCTGTCATAGCTTCCTCCACTCCCACCTTCCCCAAGTAACTAACCCAACCGTATTCTACAGCAGTTTATCATCACTTGTGATACTTCTAATACAATATTTAATGACTAATTAAAAATCTTACCACTGAGCTATTCCTTTAAAACCAAGGGAAATTTATCACGTTGGAAACATTATTCTACATATTAGCTTTCAAAGCCTTTCCAGAATTGTCCTTGCTAATTTTTCTCATTATCAAGGACATCTGGGATCTTCCCTTTAAGGAAAAAAAAAAATAAATTACCATGAGTGTTTCTCTATGAGGCAGTACTCAGCATCTTCCCTGAGCTAGGTGCTCCAAAAGAATAGATGGTACCAGAAGACCAGAATAGATAGAAAAACAGATAGCACCAGAAGACAGATAACAAAAGCGTTCAGAGCAAAAAAAAAAAGTTCTTACAATGATTTTCACAGCTTTGCGTATGTTTTAAAAAAAGCAGCACCCAGTTAAGGCAAGGGAGAACGAACCACAGGGACCAGTCCTATGGAGTAGGGGGGGATGCCCTGAGTATCTTTATCCCAGGTACGAGCTGGGAACGCACACTGGCTCGGGACCCGAGGGGAGGCAGGTGTATGGCCTCTTCCCCGCTCCCGAGCCCATCACTGTCGGCTCCCCGTCTGTCCTGCAGGAAACTGGGGACAAACCCCTCCCTACCCAGCCCTCGGGCACGCACACGGGCATGGAGCCACTACAGCTGCAGAGGTTCAACAACAGGCGAACCCCCCACGGAAGGTGCACTCGTCTCCAGTAAATTAAGGCTTGTGAGCAGGATGTGCTGCGCTGTGATAAATCCCACCTTCCCCTCCTACGCTGCACCTACACTGCAGGGCTGCACCTGCGGGGGGGGGAACCCAAATGCGTCGGATGCCCTCTCTGCAGACATTGCTGGTCCCAGCTCCAAAAGGCACATTGCCACGCACAGCCACTGTCTACTTCTAGAAGTCTTCAAGGATTTTAAAGCCTACGAACATCCTGGATTTTTTTTTTTCCAACACGGATATGAAAAACCAAATGCAGCAATTAGGTAGAGCGCTCGCTAGAGCTAAACACACTCAGCACAACCCCATCGCCAAAGCTTGGGAGAGGCCAGTGGAAGACATTTGGAGAGCAGAGGGTATCTTGGGTGTAATTAACAGACGTTGGGGGATATGACCCCATTTCAGATAACCTGGAGATTCAGATAATTGGGCCTCAGATAATCAAGGCCATGCTGTTAATAGAAACAGTATCACAACTCCTAACGGCAGCGTTCCCCACGTGCCGATGCTATACCTCCTTGCACGAAAATGCCTAGTGAAATATGAATTAGCAGTTTGACACGTGTCCGTATTCTCTGTCTACTGCCAGGCTGAGCAGCAAGCCTGTTCCTGATGCACCGCTTTGGCTGGCTGCTTGGGAAATAGGTTAAGGCAGAGAAGCGGATTGCAGCCCCGGATGCCTGGGGACGAGGCTGTCTCAGAGCTGACGGGCTAGGTAAGCTCTATTTTGAAAGTGGGTTAATTTAACTGCCATTCAACTACCATTAAATGATGTAGGTTAATTTTATAGTCAGATAACTATTAAGAAACCAAAACATAAGGCAGGAAATGTCTCTATGCGTGCCAGTGGGGAGAGGTTTCCTCTGCACTAATGCACAGCCCTCCCCTTCAGCTCAAACCTCTCATCCTTCCATTTCTGCACATCCCTCACATCATCTCTTTTTTTTTTTTAACCCTTGTCATTACACACTATTGTCCTTCCTCCCCCTCTTAAGAGAGTCTATTCTCCTTTCAAAAATTCACCTTGGTATCCTGGCTTACAATTATTTTTCTCCTTTGTTTATACTGTCACACATCTCAATGCTACAGGAAGACTAACAAATACAAACCTCATCTGACCACGGCTAATGTCCACTAAAAAAGGTCCCATCTCCCCCACGCATCAAGTATTTGTCCAGCTATGTGGCAAACTGCGGCAGGGAACTACACCTTGCTTAGCATGTAACATGCCATCATCACTAATTCACCCAGTTTTCTTTAGGGTTATTTACCATATTTAAAGCCTCCTCGATTTTGGCAGTTTACCCTTTATAATTGGATGCCGCAGTTAAAATGTACTTTATCTCTGTGCCATTTTCCTTCCTGCAGCATAATGATAGGTATTGTTTGTTTCTTTATACTGGGGACAAAACCCATCAATTGCTGGTTTGCCATAAAGGGAAAAATAAAAGAAAAAAAATTATCAACAACAGCTTATGCCTGCAAAGGAACAGATCCTTTGGAAAATGCAGAAGTGACTCATCACTCCTCACCCACAGCCAGGCAGATCCCTCCCGAGATGCCTTCACAGATTGCCTCCCTCTGACTTCTGCACCTCCCTGGTCCCACTGCTCCCACCAGCAGGAAAATGAGTCCTAACCTCCGCAGAGGAAACCGAAGCGATGATGACCCATTAGCACATGCTGCCCATCAAGCACTCACAGATCTCCTCTACCGCAGACGTTTTTTATCGTATTAACAGTAAGTGCACGACGCAAACCCTGAAAGCTCAGAGAAATGAACTCACGCTTAACCACGCGGTGGTAACAGGACCACAGCACTAACGGGATCTTGGCATTTTTACTGTGCTTTACATGACCAGAGAAATACAGAATGGCACCATCCCCAGAAATCGCAGCAAAACCACCTCTGAAAAATCCTTCTCGCAGAGACTCGCGCATTCAGACAGCGATGCCAGAGCCCAAACCATGTATGCCGTGGGGGTTTTTGACCCACGAAAGGCTGAGTGCCAGATTCCCTCTTGTCCTGCTGAGGCCTCGCTACTCTCATTAATCTCGCACGGAAAGTCCTTTTTTTCACTCAGGAGCTATAAAAGAACAGACCAAATAGCCAATACCCAAATCTCACCAACCTGCTCTTTGCCAGCACTAAGTCACTACCTTTGTCACTTGGTGCTAGGTTACACTGACTTTAAGCTTTGTTACTAATTATTATTCCTAATTTAATAATAAGATCATTAAAGGAGCTGCAAGGTGTATTTCTTTTAAATCCAGGGTTATGTTCTTTTTGCTGTTATCAATCAGCAATCCAGTCTACACTCACACAAAAGTAAAGGCACCAACATAAGGACAGGTATAGGCAAGAAGGCTAGAATTAAAGAGCAGTCGAGCAGTCACCCTGACCATACACACTTGTGTCTATCAGAGAAAGGCCAACACAGGTCCTGAAACAGGAGCAAAAATCTACTTTTTTTAACGCATCAGCAGAA
This sequence comes from Calonectris borealis, assembly GCF_964195595.1. NCBI lineage: Eukaryota > Metazoa > Chordata > Aves > Procellariiformes > Procellariidae > Calonectris > Calonectris borealis. The sequence goes on from NC_134318.1 coordinate 28,464,129, forward strand.
AAGCTCACTGAATTACAGCCTGGCAGACCTCTAGCGAGCAGTGAGGTTGGGTAGCTGCCACCACAGTCCGACGAGAACTTTGTTTTTGGCGAACACACTTCAGCCGTGGAGCAAGCTGGTTTAGCTTTCACATCTTGGTCTGTTTGATAGCTGGACATCAGAAGAACACTTGTATTTCCATACAAGCAGAGCACATTTGTTATGAAAGCTTCTTAGGCAAAACCAGAATCCTAGAGTGTCTTATTTTAGTCTCCTTTCAAAACCAAAGAGTTGTTTTAAACCACTGTTAGGACCTCAAACACAGCTACTTGCTTTAAAGACCTGAAAGGAATCTCAGGAAGATATGACCACAGCGTATCATCTGGGGGAAAAAAAAAAACAAACCCAAAAATATACCACCTAAAAGGGGAACATGGTGGAAACTACTGGATTCTCCAAGTAAGCACCTCAGGCTTAGATTACAGCAAGGGTCCCAGCACAGGCATCCGATGTGTGTATGAAAACCACTTCACGTGTGGGGAAGCTGTTCAGCTTCTCCTAGCGTCAGTTTTTCCCCTGCAGAACCAGAGTAACTTTCAAAATTAGTGTCAGAGCCTTCCTCTAAAGCTCAGCGAGAAGAAAAGCACAGTCAAAGGCTCGGCTTTAAGAAAGGAAACCATAAAAGCCCCTTTCAAAGTTAGGAATGTCATTCTAAAACGAGTTAAGCAAGCCCTACACCTTGTTAGCTGGGCAGGAGGGATCTGGGACACGCAATGATGGGATCTTGGTGCACGTCAGAAAAAACAAAACAAAACAAAACAAAAAACCACCAAGCTTAGCAGGTGTAACAAAACCGCCTATTTAGCACTACAGTCTTTACAGACAGTTTGCTGATAACCCTGCACAGACAAACCACTCCTGTCAGCACAAGTCAGTCTGATCTGCACCTGGAGGCGGGAGTCCAGCAAAGGTAGGCTTGCAAGCTTTGACGAGGCAGCAGCAGCAAGGGAGATAAGGCGGGAGCCTCGGCGGGCTGGGGGAAGCGAGTTGCTGGATCCACAGCAGGCTCGCACAGGCTGCAGCTGAAGCCTCTGCCCTGTCCTTCGCTGCGTTACTGCGGGCGCTCGGTAGGTTACAGCCCGAGACTCTGGTCGGTCCCCTGGGGAGATGCAGCTGTATTTTCATACAGGCGACCTTTGCGTTTTTAGGCAGCAGCGCTTATATTTCTACGCTCTGAAATATACTTTAAGCACTCCTAATTTTAGCTGAGCTTTTAAACAATGCCTGGAGATCTGAGCTGTAGCCATCTCATACAAAAATCTGCCTTTTAGTCAAGTGTGTACTCAGTAGACCTCCTGCAGAGCTGCATGACACCTGCAGAGGAGGAGGAGGCAAGAGAAGACTTCAGAAGTTTTCCTTCAAACACAACCTGTAAATTCTGATACTTTAAAAGTAACCTGTAAAAATAAGATGCATTTGTTTTGCACTCCCTCTTCATGATACTAAAAGAGAGCTTTTAAAGGTTGTGTTGTCTGGGGTTTTTGGGGAGGCGGGCAAGAAGGAACTTAATTAATTCATAGTTCCCAAGTGTGAACTCATTCAGATTTCTTCTTGACTACTTGACAATTTCCTACTTGAATTTCCTACTTGACAATTGAGAACATCTTGGATTTTAAGTCACAGAGGCTGCATCAAAGGAACCAGATCAGGGGAAACATTACTCCCACGAACGGTGTTATATGGGATCCTTCCAGCACTGCAACATCTATTAAAGTGTCTTGAGAATAACTGTATTAAAAAGATCAACTTTTATTTTAATCTCTTTGCCATCTCCATTGTATCAAACTCCTTATTCCTGGATTTGCCCCTAACACTTCAAGCTCTGTTTTTGAAATTGCTGCTGGTCTGTACCTGTTACTTGCTACATGAATCACATTCCTAAACAGGTCCAAGAACCTGCTACTCACTTCCAGTTAAAACCACAATTCAGCAAGTACCCATGGCTGGGCATCTGCCAGAGCAGAGTTTGCAGATTAAGAAATTAGTGATTTGCTGAAGTATCTTCCTGAATTGGGATTTAAATCCTCCCCCTCTCCCCAGACCCACTTTTGTCGGGCCTCTAGGAAATTAGAGAGCTCAGCAGGCTCAGGCAGGAAAGCCTGAGCGAGGTGACCCGCCTCAGCGAGGACACCAGAGCAAGCTCTGCATTGCTGCTGTTTGACTCCGAGCAGCCACGGAATGAGGACTCGGTTTTGGTTGCACAAGAAGATGAAATTGTGATACTCAGGAATTTCCTTAATTAAATCAGTTCCATTCACAAAACTTCAGTTGATTTCCAACACAAGAGCATTTCAGATCCCTCCCGCTGAGGTCAGGGAGTCGCCTACTTTCAGGTCTAGCATTAATCCCAACACTTGCAGGTACGACCTGGAGCTTTCTGCCCTTCCCTTCACAGCAGCACACGTTCCCACAGAAGAGCAATTAGCAGGGCCTCTCATTTCACATCTGCTAGAGCATCTGGATTGCAGAACGTGACCCAAGTGTATGTGGGGATACAGTCCACTGCTACTCCACAAAGGATCTTTTACTTCAGAAGGTGACCAGATATGCTCCTGCAGGTTCAGAAGAGGCAGCTGCCTCTTCCAGTAACAAACTGGAGCAGCTCAAAACCCATCCTGAGTCAAAAGGAGCTGAGGCAAATTAGAAGACTTTTTAAGCTGCCTAACAGAGCTAATTATGTTTCTTTTCTACTTCTACAACACAGCATGGATGCTTCTTTCTGGGACTGGGTGCAACGTATTCTGCACTCTCATCATGATACACATTTGTATTACAGAAAACAGCTTTAAAAGAAGAATTCGAAACTGTGTTCCTTTAAGTCTGAACAACTTCAGCTTAACAGTGCAAGACCATCAGCAAGTCCTCCAGGAAAACCAGAAAAACTTGGTATTTCTGATAATCGCAGGACTAAAAGTGTCGATTTAAAATGTTCTGGGAAAAGCTTGCAGAGTGTAATACATCCTAAAGAATGGCAGATGGGAATATGGTTCATCACTTTCAAAGGCTATTTTCATAAATTTGACAGATGTATTCAGACATACAGAAAAAAAAAACGATAAATGCTAGTTTACAGCACAAGGCTTTCAAGCTATTTACACGTAAAGACTTACTATTCCCGCATAAGTGTAAGATGTAGTCTCTAGTCAAACCAAGTTTTTTATTTAAGAGATTTGCCCAGTAAAGCTAAACCAATGACAACACCCAGCTACCTTTCCATTTTGCTTTTTGTTTTTAATACCAGTATTAGTACACAAGGAATACAATAGTTAGTTTGCAATGTAACAGTTATTTAAGGATCTTAAAAAAAAATGCACTGAAAAATCATGTTAGCAAATGCAAACCCTAAATTACCTACTTTTCAATAGCACAAGCTGAGAAAGGCAATTTCTCAGGAGAAAAGAAACCTGGGCTAGACAGTGTGCAGCACTATAAACTTTCCTAAAGCTAGGAAATCCCTATGCATCACTCTCAAAAATCATCCTAGGACTGAACACAAAGGTTAGCAGAAATGCCTACACTCATGTGGGTTCCATTATACATCACTTACTGTAACCTACTTTTTAGTATTCAGCATTTCTGTATCAATAATGCATAACGTCAAAAGTAGTTCAACCCGAAGTACGGGCGTGAGAAAGCAAACATGGGTCTCAAACAAGGACCAGCTGAAGCCTGGTGTCACTGCCGAGTTTGCCTTGTGCTCCTGTGCAGGAGGACAGCAAGACTGTCACTGGAGCTTTCCGTATGTTAATCGGGAGCTGGGGACCTGCCCCTCTGCAGAGAGAGAGCTGGTGGCCGCAGAGAGAATGAAAGCAACACCAGTGCCTACTGGTGCACGCAGGCAGCTACGGAACCTCCCTCAGCCTGGCCCCGCTCCTCTGGCGCACAGCCCCGCGCTCCGAACGGCGCGCTGCCCTGCTACCGAACCCAACGCACGCACAAGACCGCGCACGCAAGCCAAACTGAACCGCACAAGGCAACGGCCAGGGCCCCCAGCTCGGCTTTTATTACCTCCGCTCCTACCTTGACTCATTACTAAGTGCTCAACGAACAAGCCTACACCACTTCCCCCCCACCACCCCGAGAGACTGTTTGTTCTTCACCGGATAAATTATTTACCATTAAAGAAATACAGGTGGCCAGTAGGGAAGAGCAAATTAGAGTACAGGAGTTCATGAGACCAGGCTGCTACGAGACAGCGATTCAGCTTTCACGCGTATTCCCTACCCAGCTGCTAAAGCAGCTTTATCGCCAATCCTATTTAGGACAAGAAACAAAGGGAGAACGGAGACTCCAAAGCTCGATCCTTCGGCCAGAATTTGCTTTACCTTCTATTTTCACTTCCTCCCCTGCTTCTCTCGATTTGTGATAGTTTGCATTTCATAACCTCGGGTGATCAGTGCGGGTATTTAGAAAGCACACTAGAAACAACAGAATTGGAACCCCTTAAAGTTTTTCACAACAAAATTTATTAGAAGAATAGTGGTTTTGAAAAGTCTAGCATCCAGTGAAAACTACCATACACAACGTTACAGCTGGGAATGTGTTTCCAAAATGACATGGTCAAATAATACAATGGAGCCATTAAATCTTACACATGCACAACAAGAGAATTAGCGCTTTGACATACAATGCAAAAAATAAATGGACCACATGAAATAAAAATTTAAAAGTACTTATCACATACATTAAGACACAGCTTATTTAGTCCAGTCAAAAAATCAGAACTGCATTAAAAAAATTAATGTAGTGCAATCAAACCAAAAACCTTAATTTGTGATCATAAGTGCTCTACTACATAAAACATTGATCATAGCAAGGAACAAAAAATTCAAATCACACAGTACAAAAAAAATCTGTAAATAAATATAAACTACAGTACAAGAGAAATATTAAATTATACAATTCCGTCAAACTGTAAACAGTATATTGAAATGAGGTCCATAAGAGTAAAGGGGGGGTTCCTGTTTTTTTTTTTTTCCCATGACACTTGAACTTCTAGAGGTCAGAGAGAAATGCCATTTTTCCATACTCTTCAAAGACTATGGGTTACATAAATAGAAAGAGAAGACTTTTTAGATGTAAAGTGTCAAATAATAAAGCAGAGGTGTTGCTGACTTGCGACTGCCAACAGATCACTGCGAGAGCAGAACAGCAGATTTTACTTTAAAGTTTCGCCTCCCCGCGAGCGCAGCACGGAGGCCCGTCACGACAGATGTTAAGTGCCAACGCATTCTGCATTGGTGCTCAGCGTTACGGAGGAGACACCTGCTGAGCCTCTGGTCCGACCAGTTAGGTGGACGCGACTACGTACACGGTTTCCGACTTGGACCTCTGCTGATTACCTGACGGGTTTACACGCTTGTCATACAAACACCAACTTTGGCAGAACAATTACTAATAAACTCAAAGCACTCCCGGCCCATTGGTTTCCATCACAGTGGCCAGTGCACAGAATTCTCTAAGGACATTGCATAACTAGAGTGTAGAGGTCAGACAGCCAAGGACCCGTGCTTGAGGTTAGAAGTAGTTATGGTGAGAGAGAAGCAAGAGCCACGTTAAGAAGCTGCCTCTGCTGTTCGCAGAAGCAGCTGGGAATGTATTTCATTTTTAGCTGCGCTGGCTAGTAGTGGCATTTTAAAATATATAAGTTTAAGATAACATATATACTATATATGTATATAATATAATACATATTATATAATATACATAGGAATTTCTTACAATACATAACCAGGAACCCCCACGCGATCTGCTCAGTAGTAATAACTGAATATACAGAATGCCACTATAAGTGTCTGAGGCACTGTGTGCTGGAGAGTAAATATGCAGCTTTAAAATCCGTTTGGCTGAGTTATACCTGGATACCTGAACTGAGTTTTAAGTTGACATTCATCAAGGATGTGCTATCAGCACGTCAAAAGAAAAGCAAAACAAAATACAAGTCACTGCTAGGTTTAAGAAGAGAGTACAAGTACCTGAATTGAGTGAGGATAGTGTGTAAACTGTCCCTGAGGGTTTTTAAACAGTGTGTGTACAAGTTGGATTCCTAAGAACATTAGTTTAAACTTACATTGCGGACTGATAAAATACCAATGTCTGACAATTTAACAAGTGGAGGTTAGAAAGAGTTATGAGCAAACACTCAAAACATATTTTATACATTTTAAAGCAGCAGTAAGCTGCTGTAAGCATACATCCCATCAGTACAAGCAACACATGGGACTCAGATAAAGGTTTCTATTTGCAAAAAGCCCATCATATATCGATAAGTAAAGAATATTCACCTGCTAAATTAGAATGCACCTAGTTACAGACTAGCAATTCAAGATTAATTTTTTTAATCAAATACTTTGCTATACTTTGCTATTACATACTAAAATTCCTTAAGCTCACTAATGCTGGTATTCTAATCTATTTTTTTTTAAATGTTCCCCCTTCATTTAAGAAATATACCATTCCACAACTTAAACATTAAGATCCATTTTCAGTCCTCAGATGTAAAAAGCATGTCAATGAGTTTATATTAAAAATTTACATGGTAAAAAGGCTTGAATTTCAGCCAGAGATTCTAAATACTACTCATTCCCTGAAGGCGTAAGGGAGAAAGAATCCCTACCCATTTTTCTTGTGATATAGTTTTCGAACTGAACATTAAACAATGGTCCAAAATGATTTTTCAGTTTGGGAAACTTCCTTTTCCCTACCCATCATCCCAGATTCCAAATGTCAAGCCCTGAAATGGCCTATTGAAATGATTAGTTAAAAATACCAGGCATGTATATATACATCCCCTGCCTGAACTTCAGAATATTTTGTTGTACTAGTCTTTAAAAGACAGATTAGTATCCCAAGAGAACTTGTGATCTGACCTGAAAAGCCGTTCATGATCCTAGATTGTACATTTAAAATATCTCATAACCTGAAGACCAGATTTAATTAAGACTCTGGCATTGTAACAGAAAAAGTGCTGCAGTTATTTATCCCTTTTCTGGTACTTTAGAATAGGTCAGACAAGTGCTTTTTATAGTGACAGTAAAGTTTACATGCTTTCATGCAGGCATAAAAAATATTATCTGCAAAAATATTTGAGAAATGTAGCACCAAGTAGTTGATAAACTGTATTAGTAGCTGTAGTAGTGTCTTCATTATTTCCGAGTAGGAAAAAACATTAAGTTAGACTGTACTAGGTGATGACTATAGAAATTGTTTTCTGACATTAACTTTTCCTGCTCCAGCCAGAATGAAGTCTGCGTCCTAATCCCTGCTCCATCAGGTAGAGTTATCATCTTGAGTCCTTCTAAAGTATACTTACCAATTCAGTAGAGACAAGCACAGGGGCAGGGGTGGGGATGTTTGTTTTTAAGAAGGTGCATGAAATGCCCTGGACAGGCCAAAAAAAAAATCCTTCCTCCTAGTAACTCACCCAGGAAAATTGATTTTGCAACCAGGCTAAGAGATTTTTGTGAAGATTAAATAAAGCTCTACTTAATATGAAGGTTTTCATGACAATACTTGAATGTAGGCATAACTCGATAGGACATGAAGTCCAAAACTGCTGCTGTAATACTGGTATAGAGACTTGGCCCCAACCAAAGCAAGAACAAGAGAGAGGGAGAGAGATGGACACTGGAATGCTGTAACTACTTAGTTTTTTCTGGTATATGTGGAGTGCATCTACAGATCATTTTGAGTCCGCAATATCTCTCTGCTTAGTGATCATCACAGTACATCGTGTTTATACACTGGATAATTAGAAGTTAATAACTGCAGTGGTTATTGTATTTGCTACGTCCAACAGAACTGCATATAACTAGCAGCGCAGATTTTCAGGTTTCTGAAAGTTCTAATTACGTAGTTTTTTTATGTAATTCGAGATCAAGTGGAAACCTTTGTAATACCAAAACTAGTCTCAAGGTTTTTTTTAGGTACAGCTTTTTAAAGCAGTATTAGTCAACATTATCTACTGATGCCAAGAAAAAGCAATATTGACCTAGACTGAAATTACATTTAGTTTCTGAAACATTTGCGGGGAAAACCTAGAAGTTTCTGATCCTCATGAAAATGAGGGAAACAACCCTTCCCGTTCTACCTCTAACATCTGGCAGAGAATTTAAGATATTTAAAATATTGTGACTAAGCTTTCAGTACAGGTTAATAAGTTTGCCTTCGTAAGAGTTTGGACTGCAATAAGCATATGCATTCTTACACTGAAGAGTTAAAACTTTGTCTTCACTGAAGAAAGAGCTCTCTACATTACAGATGTAGCCACACTATTTTTCAGAAACAAGGGAACGGCACAGTGTTCCCTTCACTCCTTGGACACTGTGTTCTTCTCCTAAGACTCAAGGACGTCTTAAGAGCATTACTTCAAAGTAAACTGGAAGAAGCACACGATAATTCCAGTTTTGCCTGTATAACAACCGTTGCAGATGATATAAAAAGCAATTCAATCAGAACTGAAAAGTTGTTCCAATCTATACAAAGCTTACTCAACCCTAAAGCCCTGAATCACTTTGCCAGTTCCTGTGAATTTCCAGGGGAAGGCAATGTACTCTTTAGGTTCTCATGAAAGAAATATTTAGACTCAGATGTCCGCCTGCCACAAGACAAAGCACAGATTATTCCTTGTCTGCTCTCAACCGGTCTGAAGACACGTGCAGTTGCCTCCCATGTTTAGGAGTACCCTTGAGCACTGGAAAGCTCTACAAAAAAGGTGGTATAGGAGTTGTGTGAGAACACAGAAGCTGAATGTGTTGCCTTACTAGCGGCACTATCCTACCTGTACACCTGCATTTGTTAGAAATCATTTGTTTTCCAATTGCCATGAAAACTCAAGAGTTCGACTTCAGGCCTAGCAATAGGGTTGGTAATGCAAGCATCAAATTATGAGTTCTGCAACAAGAAGAAAGTAAAGGCATACCTGTATTGCTTATGCAGCAAGTTCTCCTGCGTAACAGGGAAAAATGAGAAATTCTAAAGGAAACTGTCTTGAGCCTTTAAAAGAACAAACAGGGAATGACTGGAAAATAAAATACCTTTTGACAAAAATAAAAACAAGTCCAGAAACGTGCCCCTACAATATCTAACTGGAAATGTTCAACTCTATAGCTGTACTCAAGCATTACGGCCACAATAATGCCTACAACACTGTGGAATGAGGATCCAGCTGGCTGAAAGTGAGGTAATATTTTGTAATAGGTCAGAGTTCTAAAAAAGCACTTTTACATCTTACAAGTCCAAATAAAAGAAAAGGACACATTTCATACATGTTGGGCTTTCTCACCAGAATTGTACGATAATTAACTCCACACCAGGACCCCTACCACACTAAGCCTTACTCATCTTCAATTATATGCTGCAGCAAAGATTTACCAAGCGACACCTAAACTTCAGTACAATAAGAAACTTGATTCTTAAAACTTTATACACACAAAATATAAAATTACTTTTCTAGGATGGGGTAGGGGAGAGGGATTCTCCTTCATGATACTTGGACTGAAAAACTAGTTTTCAGAGACTGCCACAAATATTATTCACAGTTTCTTGCTGTCAGGCTTTTTCAGCTACATCAACGTAGTACACAACAATACTGTCAAGTCCAATAACTACATCGGATGGACATTCTCGGGAGTAAGAGAAAACTAGTGACAAAAAATACCCGAAAGGCCTCCTCCTAACGACGTCTTGATTTTTACAGGGTTGCAGTTTGTCTATGTTACACGTTAATGTGATCTCAAAAGAGCAGCAGGAGAAAGATTTTAAACCTTCTCTCCTGTCCAAGTGATCCAAGTAACATAAGCATCCACTTACCAGAAATAACATGAGAAACAAGGCTTTTGTTACAAAGACAGCAGTGAACCACACCTTCCCACACCAAAATATGGTCAACCAGGGATTTTGGCCATGCAAACTGCTGGTCAGCAGAAAATTAAGCATGCTAATGGACAAACATTAATTCCAATCATATATTTAAAATGATCCCAAATACTACTAGTTAGCTACACTGAAAGCGCCTGTAAAAAATATGTAGTGAAAAATGAAACAAAACATTAGTGATCACTGCAGCACTTAGAGTGATACTAGTCTTACGTGATGAATCACCTCAGAGAAAATACATTAGATGGGACTTTGAAACAAAAAGTTAACATTAAAAGGTGCACCTGAATATTACAGACTAAATTTACAAAACCTACAATAAGGTAAAATATATATCTTTTGAATATTCAGCAGCTTTTTTTTAAATTTGTTTTTATTTTTTGAGAGGCTCATGAAATTTTAAAAAGGGACCACTAACTAATCTCAACCATGCTTCACAAAACAATAATGGCTATTTTATATTGCAGTTACCAATGTAATGCAATTAGTGCTTAAAAAATAATCTACACTTTTTTCTTTTTTTTCCTTTTTAGACAGAGACCTTTGGAGGAAATATGGTTGTTCAAAAGCTTCTCGAAAAAAGAAAGATTACCTGAATATTAAGTTATCACAGATCAAGTGTTGTGTTTAAAAGCTTTGCAGACATGAGTATTACAATCTTCAGGTCTCGGGACATTTAAACTGAGAAAGTTACGCGTTTGGTTTGTTGTTGGTTTTTTTTTTTGTTTTGTTTGTTTTTTTTTTTTAAATCCACTTTCTAACCAAAGCAAATAAAGAGTACTCAACTTCTCACTATCTATTTACAATTCTTAGCCTACAGTCTGAAATGACAAGACAAATTCTCTTTTAAAACTGCAGCATTAAAGGGTAGGCACACCATTCTTCTGCTGCACGATTGTCACCCACTTAAACATACACATACAAAATATTTAGGTTAGTAAAATGAGCACTCCACATACACTACAGTGACAATTTTTATAAAACTCAACTCATGTTGCTTAAATAAAGACAACTGCAAAAGGTTAAACCTCTCTGAACAGTAAAACTGTGTTACTTTTCTTTTTTTTTTTTTAAAACTTGCAGCAAACTTTCTACCATAACCTCCAACAGCAGATGAAACCACACATTTAACTGCATCTTTATTGCAATCACCAGCTAAACTGGAACGTATTGCAGAGTTTATATACTGCTACCGAGCTTAAACTGCTTTAAATGCCAACATGACAACTAGAGAGCTACGAGGAACCAGGATTTTGAGTACTAAAATATATTAAGTAAACAAAAAAAAAAAGTATACTTGGGGCCAAATGCCCAGTCCATTTCAAGAATGAGCAGTGCATATTTAAAACGACAGCAATGGTGTGCCTAACCTTTGAAAATATGAAGTTGCTGGGGAGGGGGAGAAGCTAATAGGATCGACTGTTCCAGAAGTGATTCAGCATCTCTAGGGCTATCCAGGCCACCCTCCCATGAACTTTGAGAAACCACTTTCAATCACTGACATCACTTAATGCTCTCACACAAAAACTCCAATGCTTCTTTTGGTTGTGCACATGGGAAAAAAATGGTAATTCTATCTACCTTTTGCACAGATTAAGACCAAATTGTTTCTACCTGAAGAACCAGCAATTCCGATTTGGTCATACTGTGGTAAGTCCAGTAAGCTCCACCTAGTTACTGACCACTCCCGCAGAAAGTATCAAAGATAAAAGTTCTGTACAAAACTTATCCTGGATCTCCATATAATGATAATGATATCACCATATTGAAAAAACCTGGATTGGTGGTTTACGGAGTGCTTTTACGGTGTTTAAATGCTTATTCTAGCATGTGCTAAACCACTATCAAAATAGATTAAATAAAAACAGCAACAAAAAAGCAGGACTTAGATTAATTCCTGCTACTGGCAACTGTAATATTTAAAAAGGAAACACCCGTTCATTGAGTGTTCGACCCTGACAGTATTACAGATAGATATGATGCAGAGCCTGAATTAGATCAGGCTACCAGTGTTTCACTTCTTCCCTGAACATTAACAAGCTCCTTCACTAATGTGGATATTTGGGCAGACTACTGAGGTTGTAACGTTTGAGATCACTGTTTTGTGGGCTTTTTTTTTCTTTTCTTTTTTTTTTCTTTTTTGCAATATCACAGTAGTTTGTTACACAAATCCCCCTTCCCCAGATTAGAGTCATTTAAACTAGTTGTTGGAACCACATAGTTTAGTAAACTCAGAATCAAGTCTGTAAAAAGCATAAAGGTCACAAAGAACCATAGTTCTGTTATAATGAGGCATACCCTAATACATCATTTAGTGTACCCTGACTGCTCCTGACTGTGAGAAGCTTGTCTTCCGTGAGATAAGGCTACATCCTCAAGCAGGTGAGTCTAAATATCACCCTTCAAAAATATCAAACAAAATTACAGCGAAGGTAGTGTTACAAATATTTAACTGACATATTCTGAAGGTAGTGTATGTAAGTTTTCCCTCCCCTCCCCTCCGGGTGAGCACTAAGCAGACAGTGAATGGTAAGTATGTTTAATTTGGAAAGAAAATAGCGGAGAGCCTAATTAGATCCAATTGATTATCCATCTAATAAACAAATCTCTGAGTTCAAGAGAGGTACCATTCCTAAATAACTTGATTTAGCTTAGATCTTTCAATCAACTGGATCAAAGAAAAGGAGGGGAAAAAAGATTTCTGAAACATTTTGAAGAATGACAGTCTGATTCTCATTCAAAAAAAGCCTGGTTTTAAGAGAGTATCAGTTTAACAAAGTGGACTTACAAAGGTAGACATGAAAAATCCAACACCAGAAGTTCAGGCAGGCTCTAGAGGCAAGATGTCCACTTCCACAGATCTGCATTCTTTGTGAGGTAACTCAACTCTCTATTACAGAGAAACATGCAAAAGGCAAAAGGGGAAGGAAAAAAAAAAAAGGAGGAAAAAAAAAAAGAAAAAAGGGGGTAGTGGGCAGGTGAAGGAGGGAAACTGTGCCATACCAGGCTAGAAAAATTTACAATATGACATTCAGAGCACACCTTTCACCTGTGTCCACACAAGTCTATGCTAAACTGCAAAGGAAAGAGCATTGCAGTAAATAGGAGAATCAGGTGCGCTCAGTGGCGGTTGAACTATGCAGTAGTGCTCACCCAGTTTGCAAAGTAATTGGCACTCTACAACATCCCTACTCATCTTTCAATTCATTCGCACTTTGTGCTGCTTCTCCCTGGGGATCTAATTCAATCTTTACTGAAACATCCTGCCCCTCCGACCTCATTAATTTCATTTTTTTCTTTGGAGGGTTTTTCAAAGTGCCCAGCCTCTCTTTAACTTTGTACTCCAGTGTACTGTGGGGGATCCCATAAATACTCTGAGCTTTGGAAACACTCATTTTCCCGCTCATAACCACAGAGATTGCTTCCTCCAGTATCTCGCTGTTGTACTGTCTGTATCTCCCTCTTTTCTTCCTAGGTTGCTTGGAGCCAGGATCTCCCTCTTGATCTGAGGTGGGATATGGCTGTCCAGAGGTAGACTGCTCAGCATCTGAGCCCCAGGAATCTGGTCCAGCATCCAGCAAATTTCTCCTGTTTTGTTTTGGAAGGATAGCCCTTAACTTTTTGCTAAGCGCGCTCTCCGTTTGTGAACCCATTACCAAAGAGCTATAGCTGTACTGGTCACCAGTGCGGGACTCCCATGAAAGGTCCATGCCTCGAACTTGTGGTATCTTTAAATCCACAGGAGACGAATGGCTCACGTCCTTTTTCCCATCCTGTTTATTTTGAAGTGCCATTTTTTGAAAGGCAGAGTTTTCTGTAAGAAAAGGAAGGTCACTGATGTTGCTGAGTGCACCATTTCCCCTGAATTTCATGCGGCTGAAATTGAATTCGTAGTGTGGTTTTGCCCAAGAAGCCTCCCTGGATAATATTAAGTGCTGTCCATGATTCTGTAGTCCAGATGGCCCATGGCTGGCAGCTGTAGAAAACTGGTTTCTGCTCAGCAGTTCTTCACTAATCTGGAGTGATCGAGCCAGCGGTACTTTAAGAGATGTGGAGTGGCCATAACCTTCCCTGGTTCCATCCTGCAAGCTTCTTGGAGGTACCCCATCACCACTCTGTAGTCCCTCCGGATGGTGCTGGCTGGGTCTCCCAGGTCGCCTAATTGGATGGAAGGAAACTGATGTGAGCAGGACTTGCACAGGTAGGGAGGGATGGGTGAGGGGGCCACTCCTTTATTAGAAGGCCTTGCTTGGGTAACATCACTTTTTGTGTTATTTATTTTGCTCTAAATTTTTTTTTTTAATTATTTTTTTATTTTAATTTTTTTTAAAAGTCTCAGCATCAGTCAGTTTTAAAACTTGTTCGCAAAAAAAGAGAAGCTTTTTGGGCAAAGAAAAATGAAACCTGTTGGCTGGTCTCTGGTTGGGTTCACAAATTCTCGGAGTAGGAAAGACTTCGCGCAAGCGTCTGAAAATAGGACCTTAATTACAAAGTAGTAATCAATCGCCATAGATCTACACACAACTGTGTTACTGGTGTGACGTTACCACTAAACAAGTACAGTAATAAAAGAGTAAGCCAAAGTGCAACATATTCAACATGCAAATATGACTGCCACCTGCAGTACCTACACATAGGTGGAAACCTCGGATGATGTTCGCTTATATCATATTGAAGAATTGTTGCTCAGGATGAAAAAAAAATGCTTAGCAGGCCTTAAAGGTATTTGCTTGACGTTCATTAAGCACCAAATATAAAAGCACTGCATTACACTAGACTTACCAAATTGCTCTCTTAACAACTAATTACATGTATGCATGTCCCTGATTCTCATTTCCTACATAGCATGGCTAGGAAAAAAAAAGATCTAAGTTCCAACTGTCATCCAGGTCAAGGGTTAATAGCAGAAAAAGCGGTATGTATTTTTACCATTTTCCTTTTGTCACAAGTGTTCTTTCTATGACACAAAGTACTACTACTGCAGATAAACACGTGTATTTTAGTATTTTGCTTGCTTAGCCCCCTGTAGTAACTAAGTCACACTAGTTTCAAAATCCACCCCTTGCAAACTCTTCCATGTTCAACATACAGATTAACGAAGAGACTAGTAAGCAGTTCTATTTTAATGCTCTGGGACACTATACTGGTGTAAAGCCCTCCAGCTAAGTCAGCATTATTTAAGGATAGGATACGTACTGCTGAAAAGCTACATTATTCTTTTTAACATCACATTGGCATTAAAAAAAAAATATTTAGAAAAAAGACATCCACTGAAAGGACCTGGCATGTAATATACACAGTGCTCGATACATATGCTGCCAGCTTCTCTTCAGGATGCGATAGGTCATAGTTGAAGTGGGTAACAAGAGTCAACACGGATTCAGAACAAAATCCAGAGAAATGAATGGAAGTTTGCTATTCCAGAGAAGTCTCTCAAGCAATGTGCATTCTCTGCCCCTTCTACAGCATGTATCAGCATCAGAATGCACACCAGTCATTCTGCGCCTCAATAACGGTCATATTGGCAGCTAACTGGGACAGAGGGTCACACCTGATTTCACTGATGCTAAACAGACTGCAGTCACCCTCATTTACCACACACCTGTACAAGTAACCACAGGTGCCAATATACCGCATCCTCTCCAGACCCACAGAACTGATCAGGACAGTGCCAGATGCTGGCCCTGTCATCCCTGTGTGTTGGACTTTGGCCCCCACTTGATACACAAACAAGGGAACAAACAATACACAGCCTCGGTGGCTTCTGCTGCCTTCCTAGGAAAATAAAGCTGGAAATAACCTGTTCCGAATTGAAAGAGAAGAGCTGGTGGGGAAGGTTTATGCTAAAGAATTGTGAAAAAGTATTAAGACTAACTTTTAAACAAGGATTGAAGTATTTTATTAATAGAAATATTAAATGGAAAAAGTAATCTTGAAGGGAGAAATCTGAGACAGTAATATTTGTCCAAAGAGAAATGCGAAAGTTAAATCAGTTGTTAGCAGTACATGGGATTGGTGGTAGTGGGTTGTTAGTTTAAAATTTCTAGTTTTTCAAAGTCTATTGTAAAGCTAAATCCAGCAATTAAATGGCTATTTAAACCATATACTGTTTCTGTACTTCACTAAAAAAATTACTTGTTCACAGTAGCTTCAAGAAAAAAATTCTCCCATCAATACCCAAAATCCTTCTTACTCCCAGTTGGCCTCTCCAGTACAATTAACTCAATCCTAGCTAAGAGTAAAAGGTTTCTAAATGTATGCAAACAGTGACCATTAGAAATATAAAACCTTAAAGACATTTTGTTGATATAACATTCTTTCACACCTTGAGCTAATTAAAGCAAGACTAGTACACCACTTTTTTTTTTAAAAAACTTGTTCAGTGCTACAGTACAATCACAAATCCAAAAAGCCATATTTAAAGTTTTCTGAACTACCACACACCCCCCACCTTTTCTTTTTTTAAGTTGTGGTTTATGCTAGGAAATATTAACAAAGAGCATGCAGTAATTTAAATCTAATTCAGCTTGGTTCATCACCCAAATCATTGCTACCGCTAAAATAAACTTTTCTGTTAGCTAACTTTCCTCTAAGTGAAATGAAATCTAAATTATATTGCAAAGCCTCTAAGACTCTTCATACATTTAACTGAACTTGCATCTCCACGGACATCACTTATTGCTGAACCCAAGAAGCAGGTAATGGAAAGATCTTTGGCTAAGTACAAAATTGGCCAAAATAACAGATATCAGAGTTCTTAACTGCAAGTTAAACCTGTCTCAGTTTGCAACAACTCTTATTTGGCAGGTGGGATGAAGGTATTTACCAAATGTACAAGACGAAAAACACATTACTCCAAAGGGTTAACACCAAAAGTAAGTTAAAATTAACAGGAGGTAAGCACACATTTTTAGTAAAAAAAGTTTTAAAAGGTCATAGTAAGTTGCTTTCTCTTACCCATTTCCCGGAGTACTGGAGCACCCTGGAGAGTGACTCAGAGAGGTGCTGCCGGCACAAGGACTCTTCTTAGTGGATAAATCAAGCACACCGTCTGTAGAGACAAAAGAATGACTTCAGTGTTTGAAGGAACAGGATCAGCCATGTTGTCCCTTGACAAAACAAGGCTTTTGGGCTAAAGTCATATTTAGCACACAGCATTTTCTATTTTGTTTTACTTTTAAACAAACTAAGGCTTGGATTTATTTGCAATTTGGCTTACAAGTGACTTCAACATAGTCCTCAGAAGTCACAACAAAATTTGGCAAAATTAAAAGTGCATCTGTTACAAGGGCCAGAGAATAAAAAATGACCCACAAATGACAGTTCAGGATACAAGACAGCCTATCGCATAATTAACCCTCATCAGTCCTAAAATGAGACATTCTTCAAGTTCCTGAGATTTGGGGGGCTTTAAGCTAGTATTTGAAATTTTTTTGATCCAAATCTCCGAAGAAAAATTCATTGAGGATTTCACATTGGAAAACTCGCTTTCAAATGAATACACACATATAAACGTGAGACGACTCCTCACCTGGCAGCTAGCTTCATCCTTTTTGCCATGTCTCCAATGGGTCCCTACTGGCAGAGCTGCTGCCTTTCCCCTCTCTGATGTGCCATTTTACTCCCTCTTTCTTCCATATACCAAATTGTTTTTCCTGCTAGACTGCTTCTTCCATTCTCACTAACGGCACTTCCTCACACTCACCCATGCTCCTCTGCAAGACCTTACGTAAACTCTGCATTTCGAGGCAACAGAAAAGGGAGCGCTTTTTGCTAGAAAAGCCTTGCTCCCACTGCACTGAAACAACTTGAAATTCTGGTCATTTTAATAAGGGCAACATTTTCATAGAAGCAGCACAGCCATCTGAAATTCCTGAAAACTTTGAAACAAGGAATTTATGAGGCAAAGATAAATGAAACCTGTTGGCAAGGTAAACTAGAGACATTTCAGGGCTCCTCGTTCATTCCATCTACTCAAGTAAATACCACCCAACACAAGCCATGTAAGACGGCTTTCAGATTGCTTAAAGTTCTCATCTGACATATGGAGAAAAAACATGATAAATAGTGAACTAGAATTAACTTACGGAAAGCTGTTCCACCCACTGCATTTGGGAACACATTATAACCCAAACTGAAGCAAGCAGACAATTCAGTCTTCCTTTTGAACAACACTTAGGCAGCCACAAGATACAGAGGCTGGATCAGGTAGCACCTCCTTTTCAAGAGGCTACACTAAATAGTACAGACTGCTGCCGAAGGCACTTGCATCCATGCTTCCTCTGTCAGAAGGGTCACTACGACCTAGGAGTCTCCGAGGGCAAGTAGGGCCAGCCTCATACCCCATGGAGAAGTTTACAAACTGGCTGGGCTCCCTCAACCCGCTAGAACAGAAATATAACAAAAAGCACCACTAGCAGTCTTTCATGACAGCCTCTTAAATCTCTCATTAACAAGTTTGGCAAAACCTCTTCCCAATTACATTAAATGTAAATTGGAAAAAAAATAATTACATCAGCAAACAGATTACTGTGTAAGTTAATATGCACATGTTCTAATTCCATAACAAGTGTTATGAACATTATAAATTATCTTACAGCTTTTCCGTCACATGGTAGTTAAAGAACAGTTCATGTACATGCTTTCTTCTTCACCATACAATCCTCTAATTAAAAAAAAAAAAAAAACAAACAGAAGCAAAACTGATTCTCTCCCTTTCAGTGAAAAGCTTCACAATGAGAACAGTTTAACATTTATAAGCATATATGCAAAAGACACTCGTGAAATACATTTATAATAAAATTGCTATAAACAAATGCCTACCAGCTAAATGTACAGGTCCTCACTTCAAGAAAGACACCATACAACCTTTCACTGCAGTTTTGTAACTGAAGTGTGGCGACAACTTTCAGTAAGTGCTGTAAGTGCGCTAAGTGACCAGATGCCGAAGCTGCGTATTTTTGGACACATAAAATTAACTTTTTTACAAAAGGCTTCATAAACCCAAGTTCAAAGAATGAAAGGATACCTACAATTCTGTACTAGCCAGCAAAAGGCTTTTTTTTTTCTTTAAAGGCACCTTTTCTACTTGAGGATGGACAGCCTACTTTGATAAAATGATTTCAGACACTAACACATTTCTAAAGAAGGGTAAAGGGGCTAATTTTAATCCTATCAGTAGGATACACTTATGATAACCTCTATTCAATGGTTTCAGGAAAAAAAAAAACCCAGAACATTACATACTATAATCACTCACAGAATTTCCTTGTTAGAAAACATTTTTGATGGAAAGCAAGGTTTTCAAATTAAAACAAGCTCTGCAACACTGTTACAAGTTATTCAATCTGTGCGCTGCAGAACAAGTCTATTTTTAAGGTAGAAAAGAGACATTTCTTCCAAATGCATAAACCTGGAAGTTTTGTACAGTTCATGGCTATCATTTTTTCAGCCTTCAGAAAGCAATTTCTCACAGACTTTTAAAAGATACTGTTTTCACACTATGACCAAAACGAAAATAAATCAGCCCTTCAGTCAGACTGTGCACTGATCTTCAGAAAGGAGACAACATTATGGTTTTCGTGACCACGTGAACTTGTCTTATCAGCAAGTGTACAGTCTATTTTGGCAGACTGTTTCTTGCAGCTCCCCGCAGGAACAACACGCTTGTCCCCAGAATTTGGAGCATGTCCCTCCCCTCTGCCCTTCTTCAGAAAAATCACTCATGTCTATGGGCCTACGTTCTTTCAAAAAGTCTCTTCTCTCCCAGCCACATCTAGCTAGTCATTATTTTATTGTAAAAACATCTACCGCTTTTCCACTTCACGTTTTATGTAAAAGTGCAAACTTCTAATTGTCTGGTTTTGCAACAAGAATGCCATTAATGGATTGCCATAGGATGCAAGACACTGATAAGAGTCCTACCTTGTTCACTAGGTTCTGACTGAGACTTTCTGACAGTAAGGTCCAGAGGTGAGTCTTGGTCAGCCATGAGAAGTTTGCTGAGCACAGGGTTCTGAGCAGTTGCAGCCGTGGGAGAGGAGGCGACCAGAGATGCTTTCAGCAGGCTTTGGTTCTTTGTGCTATTGGGCTGGCTGGAGTCCTGAGTAGAGCTATTTTTTGAGGTATATTCAGCAGCAAACTGTCGGATCATTCGCTGCATGATCTCACGGGCCACTAGGGGAATATTGGGGTCAGAGACCCTAGGACTGTCTGTAAATATTAGAAATTTTTTTTTAAGGAAGCACTTTAAGTAAAACAGCTTTTATATTAAGTCATTGTTTATTTCAAAAAAATCTAGGGAAAAAAATGAAAGCCAAAGATAAAATAGTTTCTGCAGAAAATGTACTTTAGTCTTAGAATACCTGAACAAGAATCATTGCTAATTCTCATATAACCTCCCCAAAATAACAGCTTCCTAAGAGAAATACGCAATCTCATCTTTTGTTTTCAAACATACATATATTCAACCTTTAAGAGGTGTGGAAATGGAAAGAAGAGCTAGACCCATGAAGAAAAGTACCAAGTAATGAAGCTCATTCCAAAAAAATTGAACAGGTTATTCAGTAGAAGAATTGAGTAACTTACCTGCAGCTACAGAAGAGGAGAAAGGAGAATAAAGTTGCAGCAGTCCCCTACAAGTTTACTGAGAAATAAAGCCCTATAGTTCTGATTCTTCAAAATAATTCACATGAAGATCAAACGTTCAAGTGTCTTCCATCCCATTCTATCTGTTCCTTTTGACATTTCTGTCATTATAATCAATGCAGCATCAGGGATTACCCAAAGAACTTTCACATACACAAAAAACCAAGATGTGTAACGTGAAAAGTAATTCTATTTCTAGAAGAGCTGCTAAATCTATTAGTAAGAAATGTGAAATGGAAGAGGTAGACATTCCAATTTATTTATACTCAATAGTGTATAAATACAAAGGTATTTGGGGGTGTGGGCAACCCAAAAATATATTGGCAAAAATCACTATTTTAGACCAGTAGTAATTCATGATGTGAAAGCAAATCTGTAGCTCCTAAATCACAGAAGCTAAGTCCTGCCACTCAAACACTGATTGTGTTCTCTGGCCAAATCAGTTTTGTTTTTAAAAAAAAAAAAAACAAAAAAAACCCAAAACACCCAAACAAAAACCCAACACACCACAACCACACAACAACTCCAGAAATGGCTCAAAAGGCTTGATTTTCTATTTCTGAAGAAACATTCAAAGAAAATTGTGTGCAGTAGAAGACCAAACAGATCTCTAAAAGCAGCTCTCAAAACGGAACAATAGAGAAGTGTTTACTTCCTCTTTAAAAAAAATTGCCCAGGTTGAAAGGTAATCTATTGAGATTGAACTATTAGAAGCGTTAGCAAAATCTTCTGTGGGACATTTCAGCATTAGATTTGCCTTTTGCCACCACTTTTGACAAAAGTGCATCAATCCAACAAACCAGCTTTAGCATATCTGTAAAGGATGACTGACATGAAGGTTTGAGCACGGAGTTGCTCACAAACCAGAGAGCAGCAGTAAGCAGCTACTGTGTTTCTTGATGAAAAAACATACTGAGCTTTAAATACTTACCAAGCCCAAATTCCTCAGTGTTAAGCACAACTTTCTAAATCCAAGATCTTATACAGTCACCATATATATTCTTATGGGGGTATAATAGCTGTAAACTTCCAAGATGTTTATGTAAATATGTAATCATTTTCTTGTAAAATCTACAGGATGTTTTATTGTTGCTAAGGACGAGACACTAAAGTTTTAGGAAGCCACCAAGACATGAGCCAAACTTAAATTTAGGTACATTTATATTCTCACTTTCTTCCCAAATGGTGCACAAGGACACAAGCCTGGAGAAGTGTGGAGGCTTTTTTCTGCTATGGTGACATTTTCTAACCTCTCTACTATAACCTGCTGAAGGACATATGAAAGGCTCTAGGAAAGCCCAGAAGGGCACAAACTGATGGCATGATCACGCTGATACCAACTATTCGACAGTTGCTGGTAGCATATACAAGTGGGGCTGGCAGGAATGCAGAGCTCTATGGCATCTATGTTTTCTGAAGAAAAATCATGCTCTTACTGTGCACCCATGTTCATATGTACAATTCAGTAATGCTTACAGCTGAGCATATTTCCAAATTCAGGGAGAAAATTTTACATATGCCTACAGCCACGCATCTTTGTAATGTGCAACTTCAAAGAATCAGCACAGAGAGACTACTGAGAGCTTTCCAGTGCTGCTCAAGATAAACTCACTAATACGGGACACAAAGCTCAATTTTCAAGCAGAAGGGTAGTTACCTAGAACATTAAAGGCTTCTTGCTAAATATAAAGCCTGAATGCTAAGGATTAAAGCTGTTCAAAAGCAGGTGGAAAATATTTGCTGGTGCCTCTGCAGCATCACTTGAAATCAACCAGATGCTTATTTTGACTCCACCTGTCTAGGATTTTTGAAAAACTAACTAAAACATAGAAATTCTCAGAGAAGAAAAATACAGCAAATATTTATCAACTATAAATAGTCTAAAGCAGTACCTCTGAGCTTTAAAACTTTAACAGCTTTTGTGTATTTTATCTACACTGAAATCTTAGAAGGGCAGCATCAAACAAAAAAAGGTATGATTTCATTAAACCATCAAAAGAAGGTCCTATCCTGCCACCAGGTAAAGGTAACAGACAGCTAGGCCCTACCACTCTGCTTTCACTGGAAAGCATGAATATTTGAAAGAAGCATTACTGAGTCAGAGTGCCATGGGCACAAAGCAGAGAGAAAGTACGTAAGATTAATGGATAGTAAACCTGTTCAGAAAGTTTGCTGATCTTGCTAATTACCTATGTATGTTAAGTACATGAGTGCACGTCCTCGACATGCAACGGGCATCTGTTCACAGAACATCTGCATTTTCTCTGATCTGCCTAGGCTACAAAATACCAGTCTCAAATGCTACTGGCAGTGATGATGGGAAAAAAAAAAAAAAAAAAGAACTAATCGCTGGCATGAAGCCAGGAGAGCCCAGCATCTCTGAGCAACGTAGAAGCGTCAGAGTTCTGCCATTCTTTGTGTCCTCTTTGGTATGACAGTGCCTGGGGACCTTATGGCAGTGGCATGAGTTAGAATAACCTTTCAAGCAATCTAAATACAGCCAAGCTTGACAACGATGCATTAAGGATTCAGAACTGACTTCCTGCCAGGCTTCTTCCCTTCCCTTATTACTCTTGCACCAAGCACAGCTTTGGAAGGAAAGCACGAGTATATTAAAAAAAATTCTCAAAGATTCTTAGACATCTGAAGTGATTTCATTATCTTCATTCTGTGTGTCTGACCATGGACAGTGTGTTAAACCCCTCATTAGCACACTGCAATATCTGCCAATAGTTTTCCAACAATTAGGAAAATATGCATTTCTAATAAGACACACACACACAGGTCTTACATAAAAATTTAAGCTCAATGTTAACGGGATGAAGTCTTTAATAAACAATTTGGAAGTGATGGAAGTGCATTTTTTTCTCTCACCGGAAAAGTACTATGGGAAAAAGTGTATTTTCTCTAGATTTTTGTTTTCTTAAATCCCTTCTGGATTTAAAGAGAGATGGGATAAATTTCAAAGCAAAAGGAAACATTAACCTTAAAAGAAAAAAAAAAAGCACTGAAAAAGACAACTTGCAATAAAAGCATTATCTGAACTATCAGTAGTAATGGAATAACTATCCTTCCTACCATCCTACATGCTTCTATACTTTATGCAATACATCATAATGTATAGTTTGTATTTATTCGAGTCATAAAATAAAGGCTAAGATACTGTTATCTACTTAAAACACCTTTAAATATTTTGGTCACTGGGAGGAAGGGCTGAGTACTGGCTACAGTAATTTCTAATTTGTTAAACTGAAGCCTCACATTGTCCCCCAGCAGACAGGTTGGAATTACTGATTTGGCAGATTTTCTCACACATGCATTAGACTGATAAGTACAGTGTACTTTCATTCAGGATGCATTTGGAAGCAACCTCTGGATTCCCGTTTCTCAGATTGGTAGAAAACAGTGAAATTAGTTTTGTGCCTTCCTAGGAGCACATTTAACTGACATAACTCTCCAGGAGAGATTTAGAAGATTTTCTAGCATTGAGCTACTGTTATTGTTCTCAGCATATTCTACAGTACTGATTTTCCAATTCTCTTGCTGATCACATTTTGAATTCTCCATATATCCCTCTCAGCACTATTACAACAATATTTTATACTGTGGATTGCTGGGGGTGGGTAATCACCACAGACCGTAGTGAGAAAGCTGTTGACCTTTAAGAAATACTGCATTAGTACACGTCCCACTAAAATTTAAAAAAAAAATAAATAAAAAAAAATTTACCCACCTACTACCACCACTGCCACTTGCCCCTTCTTCCAAGCAGCCCACTCACCTAAACATTGGTTTCGGGGGAGCAGTTCTGCTGGATAAGAACTGAGTCATTTCTCCAAAAGTGCAAAACACCAGTGTTCTCATGGAGAGATTTGTTTTAGGGTTAAATATGTTATACTCTCTTCCTCTGTCCCAAGCCCACACTGTTGTATTGCTACATTATTTGAGAGTCAATTTTTACTCTTGATAAATATATATAAAGTATAAAGACAACAACGGAAAAATACTGAACATACAATGACAACTTGAACGTCAGATCTTTGATACCTGCATTGCATGCAAAAAGACCAGCGAGAGATACCATTTTACCCCCCCCCATTAAAACCAACCTTTTCTGTAAAAGACTGCATTGAGGAACTCTTCCGCTTGCCTTTCAAAACGAATGATTTTTGCTTGCTCTTGTCTAAGCAGAGCTTCTTGTCCAGCTTCCGAGGCTGGCTCATCCAGACTGACTAAGTGTTCCTGCAAAGATATTTAATATTTGTAAGATCTTCCTGACTCCAAAATGAATAAAGTTCCTTAGGCATTAAATATTTTACTAAATTCAAAACTTTGTTAGGTACTCAGCACAGAGTTGAATCTATTGAAATCACAACCCGATTTTTGACTGCTCCAGAACATTGTACTTTGTCCTGTTTTCTTGTTGTAAATGCAGCAGAAGCCTGTAAGATTTGATAACATTATGGGAAATAAGAGCCCGCTATAAAGAAGAAGATTTAGACATTTTATAACATTTGGCTGCAAATCTCATATCTAGCACTTGTTCTTTGGCTATTACTTTTAGTTCCAAGAAATAACTGTCGAAGGCAAAACACAGAAAGTTCTCCTTACTCTACACAGCGTTCATGCAAAAACTGAACAATAAATGACCAAGCATTAGCAAAAACCAGGTCCTTTTGTGAAAAGGCTTAGTAGTAGCTACTTTTAAGTGAAATAAACTTAAGTTAGTTGCTTACAACACCCGCAATGAATTAAAATTCATTCTGTCTCTTACAACTGGAAGCAACCGAGTTACCTCAAGAATATTTCAAAACAAGCGTTTTAACTACGATAATTAAATTGTGTGAGACGCCAGGATAAATTACTGATTTTAAATACAACTCAAGAAACTAGAAGACAATGGTTACAAAAATACAAAGTCTAAACGCTTGGATTTTCCCCCCTCCCCAGACACACACCCCTTTTCTCATTTCTTTCAGTTTAATGCATTGCCCCCGCCTAGGAGAACAATCTCTTTCCTGGCCCTCTCCCTCCACTTTCATTTTAAGCTATATTAAAGTTACCTGTATTTACCTACTGCAGGAATGCGTACACAACCACCCTTTGGGTTTAGGGAGTGTTTTGTTTTGTTAACCTTTACAAAGTACCAGCTACCATAATATCTAGGCTACATCTGGTTTTTTGGCCTCTACTGTACAAGTTGATTTCAGGTTCATATCCTCATGGGACTAGAAGGGAAGGAAAGATCTGGCAATTCATTTATAATTCACAATAAATGAAAAGAAGTCATTCTTAAGTTTGTGCCGTCTCAACTTCAAGAGGTTTAATGAAGCAAGGTTACATAACCAGCCCATAGTAAATTAACAAACACAGCAGTCACATGAACTACGTGCAAAGGGTAATAATATGAAATGCTGTGGACTCTGGCCTAAACAACATGGGCTCTCACCTCAGATTTGTATTCAACAGCTTCCAAAAGTTCTCTATCAAAGGTAAAGGGAGATGCTATCTCAGACAGGGTATAGAGACAAAGCAGTATTTTATGCTAAATAAAAAGATGAGGAGCATGCGATGACAGAGGTGATGGGTGAGTAAAACAACACGTTTGCTGTGAAGGTTAAGAGTCTGCAAAGTAAAGACCTCACAAAGTGACTGACACTTTTTCCATACCAGAGAGATTCCAGGCTTGCTCTCAAACCTGCTGGCTCCCATAGGAAAGATTAGTGCTTTTGAGATACTCTTAAAGAATACGAATTTGAACTGATGGGTTAACTATAATAAAAGCGTTCACCTCTGGGCCAGGTACTCAACCAGTAGTGGTGCTCCCACGGTTCACTGGCATTTATGAACACACAAAAGGCATTTATGTCCTTTTCTGATATTTAAAATACGTGTAGTATCTTACAGGATTTCACAATAAAAATATTTGTGGAGAATAAGCCCAATATTTTTGTAAGAGTTACTCTTCAGGTGAAACTTCATAGAACATACTTGCATCCTCTTTTTGAAACTGTGTCTCTGCATCTGACAAAGTTTAATGCAGGATCTGTCCTAGTTATTGACAGCCATTCTGAGTCAAGCTCCGTTATCTTTTAGGCATTATCAGGATAATTGTAAAGTCAACTTATCAGTTTCTGTAAAAAGCAGACATTTGTGCAAATTAACTAATAACAGAAATAACCTAGGCATACAGAAGTGTTGGAACAATCACTGGAATATCTAAGCATTTACAGACAAACTGCTTTAAGTTTTACTTTAAAAGGAATCTCTGCAAACTGATACACAGCGATTGGCTAGATAAGATCCATTAGAGTTAATTAGCATCCTCGAGCTAAAGTCCCTCAAGCCATTGCAAAAAACTTTCTTTTAATTCAAAGGACAAACAGAGAATTCAGAATTGAAGGAAACATTACCCCTTCAACCTGATCTGATACTCTGCCCTTTTACAGACTATAGCTCTGGAAGAAGCCTAAAATAAAAATAACCCTTGGCCAACACAATGCATTTCAAATCTTCCTAGTACTTTTTGCAACTAAGACAATACATAGTAAGTACTAGCCTAGCAACTCGGTGGAAACCGAGTTCAGCAGCAGCATGCCTCACCATAAACAAGTGTACTTTACATTACTCATATAAAGGTAATGTATATAGAGTACAATTTAACCTACCTAGGCTAAAGCTGTACATTTTCTACACAGAGAAGGAATGAAGAAGAAGGGATCAGCCAGAAAAAAAAAAACTGTAAGTGGCTTACACTGGTGAATGGCTGAATAAAGGATCATTTGATCTGCATTCAGGAGAAGGGGGGAATAAATAGCAAGGCAATGGCAGTGCTTAGTTCTTACCCCTCAAACTAAGGAGCACGCATCTCTTTACACACATGGTTTTTACCAAATGTCCATGGTAAGACATCAAAATGTAAAGAAATAGAGTTATATAAGAGAGTCAGATTTAACCTTGTGTGTAGAAAAAAAATCTTCAGCTATTTTCTGGCATCTGCAGTACAGCACAGACTACATGAGACAAAATATACTGGAGAGATTTCTGTTTACTGCATTTTTTTTATTATTTGCTTATCAATTGTGTCACAATTATTCCAGCAGTCTTTGCAGCTAGTTCACCCCTAGAAAGAAACTTCAAATTTCCACACTAAATATTTGATTGTGATTGCTATTCAAACTCAACTTCCGAAAGTGGGTTTTTTTTGTTTGGGGGGTGTGCGTTCGGTTGGTTGGTTTGGAGGTTTTTTTGTTGTTTTTTTTTTTAACATTTTCCACCATTTCTTCCCAATACCCATTATTTGGATCCACTATCTTCAGTCTTATCCTCTCACTCTACAGTCCTGAATCACATTAAAGTTTTCAGTACCAACATGCAGGTAGTAGGAAGAAGAAAAACCTGTAATGTTTAGACAGCATTGTCACTGGTTACAAATACCCTGGAAAAAACCCAACTAGTTACTTTTACGTATGATTTATAACACAGCATTCCTTCTATTCTCTTCGTGCTTCTCTTCAGGTGGGAATCATGCCCCAGACCATCCCTGGAATCCCATCAGTGAACATGCAGTACCACTATATTGAACAACAATGCTTCAGGAAAAGATATTTGGAGTGGTTTCCACATGCTCCCAAAGGACTAAAGCTCTTTTTGTACGTTAAGATATAGAGCATAACTATATAAAGAGCCTTAGAAATACAGAGCTCAGGTTTTCAAAATGCAAGGTCAATGTGTGACCTTGAGAGACCACCTAATCCTGGACAGCCCGGCCGTGTCAGCACTAGCGCTGGATCCTCATTCAGACCCTCCTTGTAGGAAGTGTTGATACAGCAATTCTAAATGCTAAAGTGCTGGCATGACGAGAAAGGTATGATGCAGGCTGTTTTTGTATAGAAATGGCAACAGCAGCTTCATGTTTAAGCCACAGGCCGCACGCAGATGGAGCAGGAAGCGCCCACAAGCTAGAATAGTGTGACATAATTCCGATCCATCTTTGTGGAGAAAATGGAGGGAGGCTTCCCACAGACCACCCGTGGCTGACTGGCCAAACCCACGGACCCTAGGGATACAATCCAGCCTCCCACCCCACCCCAAGACAAGATCAGGAACAGCGACTGAGAGAGGAATGTTTCAGCAACCCTAGGTTGTCTTCTCCCACACTTCATTCTTCTTAAGACTGTACAGTCTTTTTAACTCTTAGCCAGTGCAAAGGAGCATCTACTATTTCCTGTAAACATGCCTTAAGGGCACCAGGAACTGTCTTCTTTCCTTCTCTTCCTTCTACCTTCAAGACGAAGTCATTCTTGTTGCTTTTACTTCAATGCTATTACGTCCCTCTTAAAATGCTACACCCAGCTGAGGCTTCACCAGCATTTAGGTAAGAGAAGAAATTTCCTCTCCAGGTATTAAGACAAATGCCTCTTTTGATATAGCCCCAAAAATAGTTTACTACTTTTACAATGCTATCACTTTTCACACTTCTATAACTTGTGAATTGACAAAACAAGTCGGTCTGTCCTGTTTCTCAAATTTAGCGAGATCATTTTCAATTCTGAGTATGCCCTTTAAAGCATCTAGAACTGTTCCCAGCTTGGCATCAACAAAAAATTCAGATTCAGTTTAATTAGTTTTAAGACGTCCCTCACTTAAGGAACATACATACTTTTATAGTAAGAAACAGTATTATTTCCTTATTAAGATCACTGATGTCAGATATATCAAGTTCGAAACAAATTTAACTTGACTGATCCATAGCTACTGAATATCATTTATTACCTATAGTAGGGGAGAGGAAAAAAAAAAAAAAGAAAAAATCAGTGGAAATACAATATGCTTACATTCACATTTATGCACAAGCAAAACTGTAACCCCACATTACTACTAAACACAGCTGGAGATTATCACAAACAGCTTCTTCAGGTTTTAGCCTCCATATCAAATTATTTTAAAACCACCCAATACAAAATTGACAGTCTAAATGCTTGAGTTTTTTAAAGTGATGAAATCCATTAAAAATGTTTTAGAGCATCTTCCAGCACACTTAGGATCTCTGTACACACTTTAAACACATTCTAAAGCCATCAAAAATGGTACGAGTTCCGCACCTTCAAGTCATTTTCAGATATTTCCTTTGCCATCTTCAATTATTCTATGAGTTAACGCCTTAAATGATAGTGGTAGCTTCTCTTCGGAATTACTCAGACACTTACCACAGTTTACTTCATATTGTTTGTGATCCTCCATAGCGAAAGGACACCAGATTCAGAGGCTGTTATTATGACTAATCATAATCAAGTAATGGCATGATACTAGCCTTTAGATGTTTGTGTAAAGCAATTACTTACAAGCTTTTAAAAATATACAAATCATATCAGAGCAACTTTGAATTTTAAAATTACTCCTTCACATGCTGTACCCTGCCACACTTCTTCACAGTTGAAAGAATTGTTAGAGGTCTTATACTGAAGCCAAGGTATTTTATGGTACTTCGAAGACCAGACTCAATCTGCTGCCGTCAACAGCATGAAACTCTAGAATATGCTCCTAGAAGTCATCTTCTCTCTTGCTATTTTTGTAGCTTAAATATATCTACAAAATAGTTAATGTACTTAGTATTATCCTTCTTGTTCTGCTCTCAACAACTAATGAGATTAGTCATGTCTCCCCCCCCCCTTTTTTTTTAAATACATATGAATTGCTTTATGTAGCTTTAGACAATAGTGTTTTCTTTTCCAAATGAATATACTCAGCTGAATCCTCTTTAAGGATTCTTTCTCCAATTTCCCCTCTTATTACTGGTGCTTTCTTCTGACCTTATCTATCTGCATCTTTTTAAAAAAAATAAATCTTAAACTCGGCTTGAGCTCCAACTATGAGCAAATGACAGTACAGTCTACCTCATTTGATACAAACATTCTACATGGAGCCACAGATTTCTTCTGTAATGATAGCTCTGTCAGTTTATTTAACAAGCGATACTGAAAAATTAAGAACCATAATTAAAAAGAGATAAGTCAAGTACACCTTGAGTACCACAATCTTTTAGAAAGAAAAGCTTCATTTAAAAAAAAAAACCAAAAAACCAAAAACCACCACAACAAAAAAACCCAACCACCTTGCAAACTATACTATCTTAAATCTTCCCTGTGAAGGATAAAGCTCACAAGGAATTAAGAATTACCACATTTGCAGATTGTCCAAATGAGAAGTCACTGGGTTTGGTCCCATAAAACCCGATCTACTTCCTCTCGCTATGAGTAGGCAGCTAGAGCTGCTTTGTCTTTTTTGTCTTTCATGCCCATCAATGTACTCATGCATTTTTGCACACAGGCACCTGTGTCAATAACTTGGTAGCAGCTCCTTAGGTAACTAGTTATTCTCTCTGATTATACCATACTGAAACAATTGTGTATTCTGCATTATATGATGGAAGGAAAAAATTCCAATTTCTAAAAGCTTTACATTATTGCACATAACCCTTTGGATTTGGGCAAAAAAGTCTGGGAAGATTTTAGCTCCCTACTTTGTCTGTATTTTATGATTCCTTTCAAATGAAGACACTTAAGACCATTTCTCTATCAAAAACTGTCTTGTATTTTGACTGCCAAAAAATCCATGCATTTGCTCAGTATTTGCAAGTAGAACTACTGCTACTAATAAATTAATCTTTTCAGAATACTTCAGCAGATGGTTCTCCATCCTTTGAAGAATGCATGTAATTGAATCTGCTTGTAAAAGCAAGAACCAACATCACTGAAATGGGTGGGAGAGCAAGCGTAGCTTTTTTCCCCTTAAACAGCTCTGCCAATAAACTAATCTTGGCCTCCAATTCTCATGCTGCAGTCCAGAACTCAATTCTCCTGAAGCACAACTACTGGTCTCCTAAGTTACAGGTAATTCTTAAAGGCAAATGAAATCCAGAAAAAAACCCTGAAGATTTTTACTGGTTTTGAACTTGTCAGACAAGGTATCTACATGTCACTCAAAGGCAAAAATCAAGTACACTGATTAATTATTCCACTAATCCAAAAGGAGGTATTGATAGAGATGTTCTTATTGGGAAAAAAGGCCAGCCACAGCCACACACTGTTGTAGTATGTGGTTTGTGGCTATCTTGCTCCCAGCTACAACATCAATTACACACCTTTTAATTCTGTAACTCACCAGTATACAAGCACAAACCCAAATCATCCCATCCTGTCTAGTTCTTTTCCTAAAAATGTAAGAGGATGCACATCAACAATAAAAAAAAGCAGAATAGAGGATGTGGCACAGAAAGCACAACTGCTACCACTTTACATATAGGAATAGACAAGTTTTAGTAGTTACAGAAGACTGAGTCTGCAACTCCCTAAAAAGGGGAGTTAAAGATATCATTAGAGATGTTAAATGGAAGATATTTCAAATAAACTAGTACCATTTCTAATTTAGTTCAATCCATCAGCTGAAGACTGTCCATCATTTGGATAAATACCAAATGAAGTTACAAACTTTTTTGTAACAGTTCAGTCTCTGATGTTTTAATTCAAATTATGATGTTGTTAAATTCATACTATTTGAAGACTCCCATAAGAGACTCACATGTAACTCTGTATTGCAAGCTAATGACATCAGCAATGGCTAGCAGTGCAGCAATTTGGCATACCCACAGAGGAAAGGAAGGACTCCCACCCTGCCATCTCTCTCAGCTGACATACAAGAACTCGCTAGGTCTCAAAGGAGCCGTATTCTTCCCTCAGAAACAAAACAAAACAAACAACCCAAAAAACCCAAACCCAACAGAATTGATAAAGAGGCTGGGGGGCAGGAAGGAAAAAAAAAAACAACAAACACCCCAAACCCTAAAAACATCCTACATACTCCAAAGAAGCCCTGAGCCAAGCATGAGGAGAATCACCAGGATCAACAGAGAAGTCACAAGTCTGATTTGAATGAACTGGTTCGCCCTCCTCCCCCAAACAGCCAGTGATCCCTGGCCATGCAGCAAACAAGCATGCGTACAAAGGTCTCTCTGCTGTCCCTGTTTATCAATCAGCTGTAGGAAAAATGTTTAAACAGGTATTTTTGGCTACTGAAATGTAAAGTGACAGAAATTGCTTGGGTTTTATTTATAAAAATTATTCTTCCCAAGCCCATAGTGGCTGACTGACACTACCACAGCCTTTCTTAACTCACACTTCTCTTCAGCCTGCTCAGAACTTACAACCTCCTTCCCCTTCACTTAGTGCCTTTGCCTAGTGATGCTGCATGCCCCTGCTGCGTTCTGTGTCAATCTGTACACAATCCTAAAATCTCCTTAGGCCCTTGATGCCGAAACACCACAGAGCACACCAGATGTGTGCATCTGCATCTTTTCTCTTGCCCACTTAAAAGCCACCACACAATACAATGGGAAACCATGTGAGGAACCTTAATGTAAGCGATAACCACCACTAGCATAAGGAATACATCGCCAGTTTTTCAGTGGTACAATCATGGGCTAGACTTTACTATGTGAAACTAGAAGAAAAGCCTAGAAAAGTACATGAAAATATAAATAGTGATATCTCAGCTTCTGACTAAAGGTTGTGCAGAAGCTTGAAAAGGACAAGATAACCATGCCTAATCAGCACACTATACGGTGGACATCCGTGTTCCTAGTTTTAATCTTCACCTAACAATCACCGATTTTCAGGAGCTGTATTTTAGTTATTATGGACTTCTGAGGACAATTGAGAGGTAAACAGTCTTTGTGAAGATCTACCCATACACTGTTAGATTCTCCCAGACTACGACCAGTCTCTGACCGCACCACAAAATTAATTTCTGAAGCAATTCAATGGCTTAACTAGAACTGTGCTAAACACTGCATTTTGTCTTTTTATGAGATGACATAAGTCAAACAAGACAGAACTCCCTACAGCACAAGCGTACATACAGCTTACCTGCTGCCAGTTGCAATGAAAGAAAGTAGTATGCCGTTCATCTGTTCTAAATGCAAGCGTTCCTAACCCTCCTCCCCATGCCTTAACAAAAACTGTAATACAAAACCAAGCATAAACTGGCAACATGGCAAGAATCAGTGTAAACAAGGTAC
Source organism: Calonectris borealis (assembly GCF_964195595.1). Taxonomy (NCBI): domain Eukaryota; kingdom Metazoa; phylum Chordata; class Aves; order Procellariiformes; family Procellariidae; genus Calonectris; species Calonectris borealis. The sequence continues at coordinate 28,497,766 of NC_134318.1, forward strand.
TTCCTTTATGAACAAGCCATGCACCCATACATGTCAGCTGCTGCAGAGGGAAGGGTGCTTTTGTTTCATTTCTAAGTTGAGAGAGATCCACTCTGCATGTTATTTTACATTGTGCAAAAAGTAGTAGTAGTAACTAAGAGTTCCAGCAAATGAAGTTTTGCCAAGACAGATGAGCCTTCCTTTCTATGCTATAGAACAATCATTATTTCAACACATGGGCTGAGCAACAAGCACGTATAGCACAGTAGCCTTTGTTTCACATATAGCTATAATCTCGTTAAGAAAACAAACTGCAAGTTTATTATGTTGGCAAAGCTGACTTGTCCACTTTTAGGCTCTGACTTGGTTAAACAAGCACAGTACAAAATCTACCATACATACGAGCCCTTTAATAAAAGGATATGGCCCACAGGGAAAGAGATTCCAAGATACCGAACAAGACTAGAGGTTGTTAAAATGGACCACATTTCCATACTGAAGATAAGCCCAGCCTCTGACTGTAGTAAACATGCGCAAGCCAAAGTCTGGCTCCCTTGGGAAGGGTTACATGATCCCAACAAGATCTCTTCCAAAGAACTCAAAAAAACCCAAACCAAACAAAAAACACCAAACAGAAAGAGCCACCTCACAGGAAAAAAAATCTGCATCACATACTACAAAGAAAAAGTTGCAGAGAAGAAGCAAGTCTCTTCATTAACTTGTATTATTTTAATTCCGAAGGAGCGGAAAGGGGTAGGAGGTTGCAGATTTTCTACATTCAGTTAACTGGGAGCAGCAAACTCCCTCCCTTTGTCCCTCCCCTACAACTACTAGCTTCACACATCTGCATTGTTACCTTCACTTTTTCTCTTCTCAGGCAGCAGAAAAGACAATTTTCATCAAAAGACCAATCAGAAACACCTTCAGGCTCACAGTCTGTAAATCAGAGGAATAGCAAATTACTTCATATTCATAAACCGCGACACAACTGGAGCCAAAAGAGAAATGCCGAATTAAATACCTGTTTCACAACATTCTTGCCTGCATTCTGAGGATGCAGGCTTCATTTCGGCCATTTTTCTAAATCCCCAGATTACCAAACTGTATACATTTTATCTATGCACAACAAATCTGTTTTTCCGAGCACTGCCAAATACACTCCCAGCTACATAAAGATGAACGCACACTCATTAGTAATTTTAGCCAATATGAAACTAACTGTGAGCACTGCCTGGGGGAGGGGGAAAAAAAGCACAAATCACCACGGTAACACACATTTTCTAGAGGCAGAGCTGGGGCTGCTTCTGTCATTAGAAATGCAGAACAAGATACAAAAATAGAGATTGAATACCTTTAAACAAACTGAGATCTTTTAATAATCCAGGTCCAAACAGGCCTTCTAGAATACTTTCAAACCCTAAAAGCAAATAAAAGAATTGTTAGCTTTCTAGATTAAGTACGTCACTACAAGAATATTCACAATAGCAGTTCTATATTTATCTGTTCCAAGAACAGAGCTCAACGTGTTTTCTCTAAGTATTACAAGATGCATGGGTCAATTGTGATGACTGAACTACTGACAAATCATAGCACAATCTAGAGTCCACCGACTCCTGTACTTTTGTAAATAGCTAGGTTAAAAACAAAGAACATTACAACATTGAAATAAACCATTTCAAAAAGAAAATAGGAAGTTGTAGGTTCTACAACGTGACCAGGTAATTTCTGTACAAAAAAATCTCTTGCTTAAGCCTCCAAACTGAAATAAGGGATGTTTTCCCAATTAAAAAAAAAAAAACATTCTTCCATCTGAGTGGCATTCAGTTACTTTTCCGAATTTCAGCAAATGTTAGAATCAGTGTTTCCTGAAGAGTTACAGGTTTGAAGAAAGAAAATTCAAAGGAAAGGAATTCAGCAGTGCCATGCCACTAAGGAACCAAATTTGAATCGCAGATCCACATCTAAGGTACACAGTCCGATTTACTTCAATGCCATGATTTATGCCTCACTTAAAATAAATCTAACCACTTTTAGTTTATTCCAAAAGAGGAAAAACCTTTACCGAAATTACTGCCATTATTTGGAAATGTTAAATCAATATTACACTAAACCCCTGCTGGCAGTAAAATCTACAGAGCTATTAACTACCCAATACTGTGAGAAGACAGGTTAGCAGAGTGAATATGAAAAGTACAAAGACTACTTTAAGGGGGACAGACAAATTCCACCTGCTTATAAAAACATATTCCCAATATGACCATAAAACTCAAGACTACAACTTACTGTATTTTTCCCCCCCCCTTAATACTTTTGCTTTGTAGATTTAACAACAGTTTGCATATAGCTAGGGGCAGCTTCTCCTACTTGCCTGAATCTCTCAGAGGCAGAAGAAGAAACAAAAAAAAAAAAATTTTAAGACACAAAAATATGGTTTTAAATTTAGAGAAACTTGCATGGGTGAATCGGGGACAGATAAACTACCTGAAATAGCCATTTTAAGAAGCCAGTCGAAATCTAAATGATCACATGCTATGAAGGAAATCAGCTATTACATTGCAAAAGAGCAATAACTCTAAAATAACTCTGACTTTATACAGATCTAATATCAAAGTTATCTTTTGGACAGCTGTCTTCAAAAAGGAAAGGACAAGTAGCGTTACACCCCTCTGGGTGTCAGCAAGAGTGCCAGTGCACTAACATCTTCAGATAACAGATGCAGGACCCTGCAGAATTTGCAGCCTGCAGCATGACTTAAGATGGCCAAAGCACTGCTGGGGTACGCCACCATCCTTGATCTAAAGCCTATCAGAGGCTGACACTAAAAATCTAATCTCAGAAAGGACCAAGTGAGGAACAATTTTAAAAAAAGAAAGTGAAAGAGTGACGGTGAAATAACAGTCAAGAGTAAAGAGAAATAGGGGAGAGATCAGAAAACAAGGTGGTAGAGGAAAAACTGGAAAAACACCCCATTGAACAGCACCTTGTCAGGCAGAGAAGTAGCACTGCCTCCAAAAAAAGCCAATTCAGGCTTCAGGAAGTGGCAGGAACAGTGGGAAAGGGCCGACCAACCTGACCTAGAAGAAAAATAGGAGAATCAGGGTATTGACCCATAGGTTTATAACGTTGACTCTTTTATGGGTAGTGACCCCTCAGAATTTGTATCTGAAATGAAACCTTAAGGAAAACAGCTAACCAACCTCATTCTTTATTTTTTTGCTTAAAAAATTGTATTTTATATACATATCAATAAAAATCAAGAGAGCTCAGAAATTTTACTCAAACTCACCACTCTTAAAATAGTAACTGCCAATGACTCATGCCCCCCAGTTTGCCATGCATGCAATTGCACACTGAAGTCCCTGCCAAGTTTTACAGCTTGGATATTGTACAATCATAGTTTGCTAGCCCACTGTTCTCAGTGATGCTAATGCCACTCGCTTTTTATTAATATTAAATATTGGATTTAGCAGTTGCATAGCAACAGCAGAACATCTTATGTGCAACGCTTGACATTAAAAAAGGCAAATAAGGGAAGTATGAATGTATTAAAAAACTATACTAAAGACTGGCAAAACTGCCATGAAGCTGAGCCCTATTCCCCCCAAATGCAAAGTGCAATGCAGTAACGACAGTATAAGCCCTGCGATGTAGTATTCAGTTATTCAGGACTCCAAAAGAGCAACTGTGTACAATTAATCATGCATAATACATTGAAAACAAAATCTTGAAAAAGGAGCTGCCTACTTTTTATAGTATTTTTTCTCTCCATTGTCACTGCTCTTAGAAGCTTGAAAAGAACATTTCTTTTCCCACCGATTGTCCTTTTCCATTTGGCAGATGATATTTTCCTGCATTTCAAATGGAACAGAAATTAACATGGCTGCCTCTGCTAAATTCTGGTTTCTATATTTTCATCATCTATATTTCAGTGTCTGACAGTTCACAGCAGCTGAAGAGCAGAGTCAGTGGAAAAGTTGCAGGAATAACAGAATTAGAAGAGAGAAAAAGGGATGAAGATCCCAATATTTTAGAGCTTTCTCTTAAATACGTTCCTCACAATTAAAGCAGCCATACATTTAACCCTTATAATGTTACTGGTGATCTATACAAGGAAAAACATCTTTTGGGTGTTAGTGTAAGAATTTAGGGAAAAAGTTTCAAATTTTTTAAAAAAATACAACATTTACAAAATGTAAAACATCTTCACTATCTCAGAAGGCTCTCCAGCAAGTGAAGAATTAGTAAAAAAAATAAAAAAAACCCCAATCCTAGATAGAGTAAAGAAAACCCTTAGTATTGAAGCAAGGGTGGAATAACTTTTTAAATGCAGAGGTTGTTACACACTTAGTACTATTTCACAATTGCTAGCTCTAAAAGTAGAGCAATATTTAAGAAACATTATTCTCTAAAATGTCCTTTGACAAAAATCAGAATATGGATGTGCCATTTTTATGCTAAGAGTAACAAGCACAGAAATTAAAACTAAAGAGTTGACTATGCAGCTTTCAGCATGGTAAAATTTCACTAATTCTGTCTCTGCACCTAAACAGTTTTATTTTCATCTTTTCTGGCATTTTCATCCTCTCTTTTGTAATCAAATATTTTAAGTCATTAATTTAAACTGTAATTATAGTTTGTTGCTTAACAGTTTAGGACAACAGTTTAATTTCAAGCTTTGCAAAAAAAAAAAAAAAAAGCAGTTAGATCCTCATATCATCTTTTGCCTTAAAACTGAGAGCACTTGGAAGGATTAAGTAGCTACCAGGCTCCTTGAGATAACGCTATTAGAGAAGCTGATAGTCCAAGAGAGGACTTTGCTGATCTCTAGCAATGTGGATTAGCCAAAGACACATTCTCCCCTTTAAAAAACAGGAATGCAAAATCTTCAGAAGGAGACATGGATGCTTTTCTGGACTGCCATTGACACAGAGCCTAGCATTTCAAACAATGCTTTTTTCCCCTGTGACAGCACAGCTCAAATATACCCTGTAATACTCACTACATAATTCAGCCCTACACACCTATGTAGTCAAAGCAGTAAAGCTTGTACCACTAACTAGAAGTCAAATAATTTTGAGGGTGGTAAAGAAAAGAAAGGCTACAATCCGTCTTTACTATTACATAAATTGTTAAAGAACGCAAAAAAAAAAAATCAACATAGCAAGGGCCCTGAAGGGGGAAAATAAAAAACAACATACATAGTTACCGACTCTTCAGACCTAACCTGTGAATATCAATTTAATCTGTGAATACCAATTTGTAAGCTAGATCTCAATAGACTAAATAAGTACTAGCCAGCGCAGTAGTTAAGTATAGTAGATATAGTAGACCAACTGCAATAGGAAATAAGACAACTGATTCAACAGCATTTATTTATAATAAACAATCAGCCTAATACATAGCAATTTGCACTTTAAAAGGACAACTTCAAAAAGCTGGAAATTGAGTCAAATCAATTAAGACAATCGTTGTCTACATCTTTTGTTTAAATTTCTTAACTATTTAAGAACTTTTTACTAGAAACCCTCAAAACAATATCATGCGGAAAAAAAAATCTGACCTCTTAATTTAAAAAAAAAAAAAAAAAACACCAACAAAACCCAAAAAAACCCAAAACTACAATGCGACTAAGAGTGAAAGCACAAAGAGGAGACAAGAGGTTAGAAGAGGGACAGGGGGATTCAGAGCAGAGAACATAAATCAAAATTCAGAAATGTTACAAAGGTCAGAGCAAAGAGACGGACACAGCTTTAAAGTAAGCAAAGATAAAACCAAAAAGGCAGCACATATGCATATTACTAAAAAAAATTCTGTAAGAATATGGTAGTGTATTAACAAACATTCAGTAGAATGGCATACAATCATTCCACAAAATCTATCAAGGTGATGTTATTTAACATGTGTAAGTTAACAGTCTTAAAATGCTATGGAGGTGATTGCAGCACTGTTTAATTCCAGAAAGTCTTGGAATATTGGGAAAGTTCCAGTGGGCTGGGGAAAAAAAAAAACCATCCCTTTGAAATGTGAAAACATTAAATGGGTAAGTACTGGAGTCTCAACTTGGTAAAGGTTTTCAAAAACAAGGAACAGCTCAGAGGTATTAACAATAGTGTCAATCAACATGGGCTTACAAAACCAGTCTTATTTAATTTGACTTTTATGAAACCAACAATTTGATTAACAACAGTAAAGGGTTTGATGTAATATTCTTAGATTCATGTAACATTTTTGGGCTGGCACAACACATTTTGACTAAAACCAGCTGGGGGGGGTGGGAACCAAACAACCCCAAAACAAACAAACAAAAATCATCCAAATACATACAAAACAGATTAAAAATCGATTAAGTGACAGCTCTCGAAATGTTGGTATCAATGGGAAACCACTGCTAGTGAGGTCCATCAGGTATTGGTTCTTGGCCCTATGCCATTTAACATTTTAGTCGGTGACTTGGAAGAAAGCAGTCACTAAATTTGCAGGAGATACAAAGACAGGAAGAACAGTAAATAACAAAAGGCCCAGGTCACAGAGGCTGCTTACCAAAGCAAATGCAATTAAACACTACTTCGAAAGGGGGGCGGAGGGGAATGGAGAAAGCCACAAAACACACATCTAGGAACAGGAAAAACAGCTTCTCAAAGACATACCCAGATCCCGCAGCTGAAATTGGAAGCTGATGAAACTCAGCCAGACATAAGACACTCTTAATTTTACAAGGGTCCAATAGAAAATACAAGACATGCACTCCAGGACCAGACCGATGCTTTCCCTAGCCTAGGATTCTGGAGATGTTATTTAGGGAAGCGTGGGCTGGCCGCTGAGATCTATTCCCCTTGTACTCTCCCCCAGCACTTACATTCATCATGTTAGGAGTCTCATTAACTAGTAGGAAGCAAAAGCCACCACCATCACATCAAGTTTTTATTGGATTTCTCATGCCTAGGTTTTCTGGTCAAGATTGGATATATTTATCCACAACTATGGGATTTGAAGCAGGAATTAATTCAGAAAAATCCTACAGTCTATGTGTAACACGGGAATTCTGTCTCTTTCAGGACAAAAATCTATTAAACTTGAATGTTTCAGTCACAGGCATCTTAATAGAAAAGCAAGACGAAGCAACAAGGGAGGGGAAAAAAAGTCACAGGACAGTTATTAATATACACTAAGTCTCAGGACATGCATATAATTATAAGTTGTGAATATGCTTTTCTTCATGCGACAAAATGAAAGAACCTCCCATCCACCTATGATGAGAGATCTTGTTATCTGAATGGAGCCCAAGTAAGTACTCCAACTACAAGTGAAAACAACTTTGTCTCAGCTTCCTGGGGAACAAAGAAAGAGAAAGCCGTGCATCTTCAGTAATTTTTCAAAGTTCATGCTTCTACATTTTTGTTAATGAAACTGCACAGCTCGGGGACTTACTGCAGACATCCCTGCTCCAGAGACAACAGATGCTTTAGTAAATCCAAGGACTTTCCGGGGCCTTAAATATCAATAACCTGGTTCTGTAAGAGCAATACAGGCACATGCATAAGAAGAAAAGAACTAAGGATGTTAAGATAGGTACTGTTTAAAAGAAGAACAGGTATAACCAAGTCTGATATAGCAATACGTAGCTCTTCCGTAGCTTTTTTCACTAGAACACCTTGTGTTCCCGAGACAAAATACATGGTATCACTTGCTGAGGTCCCTAAACAGACCCTTGGAGCTCAAGAAAAAAAGAATCCTTTGGCCTTAGACTAATGCTTTATTCACTGTAGAACAGCATCTACAGTAGAGAAGTTTCATTTGAAGCCAACAAGTACATGTTTTGTCGAACAGCCATTTCACTGTTACAGTAACTTACCACAGCAATAAGCTGAGAAATCAAAAAACGGACAAAAAAAACCTACTACAGCAGCAGACAAGTACTGTTGATAGAAGTGCTTCTGACCATCCATCCTGTAAGACTTCATTCAAATTCCACTACTGGTCTGTAATTTTAATAAAGACGACGAAGCTGCAGCAGGCCATCCTCACTCTTCTCTCCAAGCACCCCTCTCAACCAAGCGATTCCTTTTCCTCCAAAAGTCAAGTCTAAGCACATTTTCTCTGATGGAATATCAAACTCGCAGCAGGGCATTTAAAAGTCAATGAGCTAAGTATGACAGAAAACCAGCTACATATCTGAACTACAGCGCTGCAATGCACTTGCCCTCACAACAGAAAAGAGCCCTGCCAAATCCCCTAAAGGAGGGTAGATCTCTCCCCTGTACAGGGGAGAACGGAGAGGCAAAGAAAGCAAGTTATCAGGCTATTTTGCAATGCGAGAAAGGGAAACAGGTCTCCCCATCCTATGTTAGCACTCTAACTGGCAGATTATCTCACTGATTATAACTGAAAAGTCACCCCAAAAAAACCAAAAGTTATAAAGCTTGTTGCCAGAGTACAGAGTATAGCAAGGCAAAAGGCATAATATGGACCATCGCCTGCCCCCCTCCCACGAGGAGTATTTTTGTGTGTGTGATCTGATGTCAAGAAGAGAATTACATGAAGGCATGCAACCTTCTTATCTCTAATCAAAAGCCTCAGCAGCAGAATTCAAGAAAAGTCAAGGACTCTCTGCAATGGCTGTCTCAACATCACCTAAGATACAGCAACTGCTCTGGCAGGTTGAGCTGTAATCTTCGTGTGGATTTGCAGGGGTGGGAAGATCCTCAGATTTGTAGATACTGCATCGCTAATCTGGCTAGTTGTTCAAGTCAGGGGTTGTGGGCTTATGTTTTACATTTTAACTCAAGATCAGGAGGTTTATTGGACGACTATCTGGTTTTCTTCACAGCCAGTCACCACCACTGCAGGACCTGACTGGAATCTTCTCATGTAAATACTTGCATTTTATTACTTTAGAAAATAAACCAGAAAACACAGACATCACAAAATGGCAAAGAATGACAGCAGAAGAGTTTCAATAACTACCAACTTTCTATGTATCCTTAAAAAGGTAGCTTTTACTTAATAGTAGAATAAGATCTAAATTAAAACAAACAAACAAAAAAAACAACACAAAAAAACTAACCAAACAAAAAAACTCAACAAAACCCAAACAAACAAACTTTAACACTAAAAATTGAAGTGGGAATTGTTTTTCAGTATCTCAATTCAAAGACAGTGCTCTTGTTTGTTCAACCTCCAGGTCTGGAGTTTGTTCCAGCAGGCAAGCAGGTACAACTTTCACTAAGAAGGAACTATACCAACTACCTAGAAAGTTTAGAAACAGATTAAAAGAGCCAAATAACCCAAGAATGAGAGTGCTCAATAGCGCAAAATATCATGGACCAAAAGTTTTTATATAGAAACCCAAATGTTGCTCAAACTCAAGGCCATTTTTTCCACACCCAACAGTGTTGCATTATTTATTGCAGCAAAATAAAAACCTTGAAACTTTTTTCCTGTTGGACACAACCTGTTAATGCTTCACTGCCAAGCAAAGTTAAGATGACATTCATTAACTACCCGTGTTTATCCCCATACCCCATGCTCCCCCAGCACAAGCATAAGAATAGCCTTGCAGTAGACAGGATTGATCTGCCTGGAAAATGCCTCCCACAGAAGAGAGAGGATTTCCAGCAAGGTCAATTCACTGCTCCATTTTACTTCACGGCCATAGTAATGCTCATACTACAGATAGCTGGAGTCAGGTGTGCTGTCAGGAACAACTTGCCACAAGTAGGTATAACAGAGGTCAGTTTAAACCACGGAGGCACCCTCCCTCTCCCCCAAAAGTTGTGTATGTGGAAGCACAGGATACCAGTGATTTCCACCCCAGCCTCAACAGATATGTATTGGCATGGTGCAGAAGCGTGTTAGAGGTGTGGGTTTAACTGGCTGAAATATTAGCTACATTTCATACTCCATAGCAGTCCTATTTGAAGAGGGTTGCTTTGCCCTAGCAACTCAGTCCTGCCCTACATCATTCTCTGTCTGCAACACACAGCCACCTGCTGAAATAATTCAGCTAAAAAACAGCCCAGAAAGGGTAGGCACAAGCTGCTGAATCCATTTAAACAAGGATTGCCAGCAGAAAAAGCATGTACTAAACCACAGCTTTGATCTAGCAAACCCTTGTAGTGTGACTCAGTTTCACCTCCTTTATCACAGGAGGTCAGTTATACCATCAGTCATTACTGAATTAACACATTATTCTCTTCTTTTTGTATCTCAAGTTATAAATACCCCTTTCGCCATGTCTACAGAGATTTTCAAATCTATACAGGAGTCTGCAAAGGGGAATGAAAATGTGATTCTATTTAGGAAAATAAATATAGTTATATCACCCATCATTGAAAATCTGATGATCTTCAACAAATAGCATAGACCTGTGAAAATTTATTGAACATTTCTTAGTTGAAAGGTGAATATACTGAGCTTACCTGTAAAGTAAGAACTGCCAAGAGCCTTTTTACTCTGTTATTTGTGACTGTAAACGTCTGTCTGATGTTAAGTAAACCTCCATCATAAGCCATTACATAATTGCCCCAATGAAGCGTATGCCTTCTGACTCCAGCTAGCTAACAGCATCATTATATGAAAAGACACACCACTTTATTAAGTCAAGTGATTATTTCACTAAAACACCAGTGAGTATATCTAAATTCTGATCAAGAAGCTAACAGAAGAAAAGAAGAATCTAGATCATGGAAAGAAAGCTGAATCATGACTACAGTGAATATGAAGCACACCTGATGCTTTGAGAAGGCTTCCCAGAAACTCTGGAGAAGTATCCTTAGCCTTTTCAAGATGGACTGTTCAGTTCTGTCTCAACAGAAAGGATGACCTAGGTGAAACCAGTGGGTGATACAGGCAGCTACACAAAAGTGAAAGGGTAACTGAAAGCAGGGCAGGGGGCAAAAGTTATCCACCTTAAACAAAAACTCTCAAAACAAAGATCAGCACACAGAGAGAAGTATCTTAACACTGAAAGAGACGAGCATAGAATTCATACTAGCTGCAGAGCAGATTATAGTGACTAATTGTCATCACTGAAGTCACATTTGAAAGCATACCTCTGAGTCTACAACACAAGGTGCAAAGGGAGCACCACTAAGCCTAACAGCCCCCTCCAGCTTTATGGTTTGCACAACAATAGTATCAAGAGCACAACGGTATAAAGTAAGCACATGATAACTTCTGCATACAGCACAGAAGATATGGCTGTATTACCATTGTCACTCTTGTGCCAAGAGAACTAAATATTAGCAGAAATATTCTTACCTATCCTTCATTCACACCTCGGGTTATGCCTATGCACTAAAGAAGCTGCAAGCCCTGATATTCCTCTGGAAACAGAGAAGCATAACCACAGCTGCTGACAACTTTGTAACAAAAGATTATAGCAGCAAAACAATTTGGTGCTGAAATAAGTTGTGGGAACTGAAATTGCCAGATGTGATGGAGCATTACTCAGCGTAGACTAGGAACAGTGAACCTTCTTTAAAAAACTACACATAAATGCAAGAAACTTGCAGTAAACAGCTATAAGACAGCCTGACCTTTGGGGTTTAGTGGAAATTTTCCTGAAGAGCAAGTGACTGATAAACCTCTCTCTCACTTCTGATGTCATGTAATGTTTGCCATCATTTCACGTAGCAATTCTTTGAATCTTTCTAACCTTTTTGCTTCAGTTACACATCATCAGTTCCATAAGCTATGCCTGCAGATGTGCTTCACAGGAGAAGCACCCAGTTTTTTTAGGGTATTTTGTGTCCAACTAGAACTGGGGTTACACTGAGTTTTTTTTTTTTCCTTCTTGACAGCAACATAGGACAGAAGAAAGGCTGCTTGACATCAGGCATTTCTATTCACACTCTTCCCTTTTCACTGGCAATACAAACAACTGTACAGGTGCACACAGAAGACTGAAAAAAAAAATTGTTTTTGCTTGCATTATTTCTAGACAGCAACAATTTCCTGGCCTAGTCCAGTTATGTCAGCAGGAACAAGTGGCAGGACCAGGGACAGCTTACACAGCAACACTGCTGAAATCAAGACCTGTTTGACTTCCTCATTCGCTCTCTCAGATTGCCTTTCCCTTATTCCGTTTTGAGACAGATAGTAGGTACTGGCTCAGAGCTGAAGATCATATTCAGAGCAAAAACCTTGGAATTTGGTCGATGCAGAAGTAACATGATAGGGAATACATCTTTTAGGACGGTCATTCAGGATTTCAAAGTTTCTGCAGAGCTATAGTGAATTTGGTGTCTACAGGTGTTTTTAACAGTTTACATTGCACTTAACTGAGTTATATACACAGTAATTTCAGCTCCTATCATCACCTTTAAGTCTTCCTCAGCAAAGCAGTTCTGTGCAGCTTTTTGACAGTGCCCAGTCTTCTCCACCTCATTTACTCCAGACCTTATAGAATTCCTGAAGCACAGCATGTTACCAGCCTTTCATAATTAAGGAAGTCAAACATTTTATCCACTGTACTTTGGTTGATGCCACCCTATTCCCTCACAACTTTTGTTTTCAGTCTAGTTGAACTTCTTTGCTTGAAAGCAGCATGTGTGATCTGAACATGAGAGAAGAGAGCAGTCCCACACTTTCTGCACAGTAAGTTTCTCAATGTCACTGAATTACAGCAAAATCTCAGAATATGCTCACAGTTAATAAAGTTACATGTTTCTAGTCAAGAACATCAAACTGTTACAAAGACAAACATCTGGAGATCAGCCTTCTAGAAGAGCCAGCCTTGCTCCAATTTTACACTTGGTATCTCAATAAAAATGTCTTAGCAGACTTGTTACTGCCTCAGGTCTGTTCAAAAAATGAACAGCATCCCCTGTTTAGGATGCTTAGCAGATCTAAAAACGATTCTTTGGTGCTAAGTGAAGAAACACTGGGAGAACACTCGGCCTTCTAAGAAACTGCATACCACAGGTCCTTTGTTCAGAATCTGAGTTAAATTTTCCAGGTAATCTAGACACAAAGCTTCTTAAGCTTGGCATTCCACACTATGTTGTATTGCTAAATTCATTGGAGACTGAAATATCTGTAACAACCTCTATATGAAGAAACAACAGAAACATTTCACAGTTTTGAGTGCCGCTTTGCTAGAAAAGCTTCAGCCTTTAAGATGAGGGTCACCATCCACTTATATCCAAAGCAGCTCTTTTTGTAACTTCTGAACAGTACTTTCGGAGCAAAATCTCAGAAATGGATTTCCTAATCCATGGCTCGGAACTGCCAGCAGTACAGCCATGTAAACAGCAAAGGAATTTGATACAAACTGTGCTTCTGCAGGCTACATGCTAATCATCTGATCCTAAGGGATTAAAAGTCTAGAGTAGCACTAACAGATACTCAAAGTTACAAAACAGGTTGACGTCTATGACACTTTGTAAATATTTCCCCTTAAGGTCATTTTTTCCCTACAGAATTATTCACAGATAAGCTCCTCTAAAAGGAAAAGAGTATCATACACATGTAATGAATAAAGTATGGCATGAAGAGTGAACAATAAATTGCCGAAGACAGTGTATGCAAGAAGCATTAATAACAATTTCATGTAAGTGCTTTGTTCCCCACTGCTGTCAATTTTATACCTTAAATCCTCTGAAGGTTATTTCAAATGTAGCCGACTTTTTAAAAAAGTGTTCTTTGACACCAGAAACATTTCCAGGCTCAAGGAATATTAGACTTCTAGAACAGATTGTGCTTCAGCAGATTTAACAAACTAAACAATAGCACTCAATGAGTCTCAAATTCCGTTGAAAAGCTTGTAAGCAACCATAACAAACTTGCTTTTCTATAAAACCACAGGAATAACACCAGAAGGGGTGAGGGAAGGAATCAGCCACTAAACCAAAATGCAGCGGGATACCAGAACAAGTGTTGCAAAACACTGCACTTCCCTAGCACTAGTTCTTCTGACAAGATCTGTCAAAGTAGCTAAGCCAAAGAAGAACTGCAATCTTACATAAATTTATTACCCGTGTACAGAGCTGGACAGTACAAATGAAAATACAAGCAGAGAAACTATAACCAGTTACTTTAAAATGTTAGCCAAGAAGATCAGCAACAGTTTTAACAAAAAGAAATTCAAACCACATGAAGAAAAGGTTCCTTTCATTTACAAGGGGAAAAGAACGGAAGCACACTGGAAAACTAAGACTGCAGAGGAACCTGCAAAATCCACAGCTACACATTGAACATTGCATTCAGCATCAAATTCACTTCAGTAATTTAAATAGTTGCTTATAGTAGTGTTTCAATAAGTAATTCAATTAAACAGAGTAGTAGTTGAATACATGAGAGACTCCAAGAGGTGGCCGAGTCAAAAATACATTTTTAAAAATAGCACGTTAGTTTAATGCTGACTTCTTTATCTTTGAACTGCTAATTACTGCCAGACAATAGCTTACATAACAGAAAACATGCAATATCTCATTTTGCAATAACTACACAAACACAAAACACATTTTTATAGAAGCTGCATTATCAAATGTGCAAAAATAGTTTAGCATAGGGTTTACTCTTCCAGACAACTGGTTCCTTACAAGTACCAGAATAATGTGATCTGCAATGCAGGGATTCAAAAAACTTCAGTATACAATTTTATTTTTTTGTTAACACTTATTTGATGCAAGTATTTCTATAGATATTTGACTATTTCAAGTATTTAAAAATCTGTCCTCGGGCCTGTATTCATGCATTCAGAAGTCTGAAGTGGTCTTTCACAAATATCTTGAACACAGTCTAAAGATTTTATATGTTCTTGGATTAACCTACAGTTAATCTTATCAGACAAAAGAGCCAAGATTTTTAAGAATGAGTGCTAAAGCTATAACACTAAATAAGCCTGGCTCATTTAAAAAGCAACCCTGAAATTCTTCCTACTCCTGCACCCATTTTAAAGTCACCAATAAGCACTAGTCAGACTGCAGAAAAACTGTTTCTACCAGCAGGCTTCTGAATATGCATAATGCCAATAATGCTAATTACATTTCAAAAAATAATAATCTATGTGCAATTAAGATACTGGCAACATTTTAATGCAAAAAATTGTTTAGATATACTAACATCCTAGTCTTGGGATATCCAGTCAAGCTACGCAAAGAGATGTGTTTGTCCCTTGCATACTCCCAAATGTGGAAGTAGGATCAGAAACTGGATCTGGAAGAAAGGGTAAACAGCATGTTAGTTAAATTCACAGAGGATACTATGTTCGGAGATGTTGCAAACATTAGTGAAGACAAATACACAAATGACCTAGAGAGAAAATAAAATTAGTTTGGAAACAAAAATGTCTCATGAAAAATAACTTCAAACACTCAATGTAGAGGAAACACGGGGATAGGGGAAGAAAAAGTAATATGAAAGAAACCTAGAAGCAGCAACAGTGGACAGTCAGCTGAATATTTGCATTGAAAAACAGTTTAGAGTTGCAGAGGCATCAAACAGAGGAGGGAAATTAAAGTTCTTTCTACAGTCTTTGAGCCAGTAACAATAGCCATCTCCTTGCACAATTGCCAGGGACTGAAAAATTCGCCTTCACTCCCAGCAAGTGGAAAGCTCTTCTCAATGGCAAATCAAGTTCTGCAGGAGGTAGGGTTTAATTTTTTTTAAGCAAAGTTAACATACGGTTAGCATAAGCCTACGCAGCAGGTTCTTCCAGTACTTCTGCTGCTCATGGCTTTGTGCAGAACAGGAGGAAGCTAACAAAATGAATCCATTTTTACAGGTGCAACTCAAACTCGTATTGTTCAGATCTATTCATGTGGTCCTTGAGAAAAGAAACCAAAACAGCTAGTTCAACTACCAAAAAAAAAAAAAAAAAAGAAAAGAATAAAAACCCTTTAGCCTTTACTTTTGCCTTAAAGTTACTTTCCTGAGAATTACATCCACTCATCCATCACAGTACATGTCTGCACTATCCAGCTTTAAGGGCAAAGGCAACAGGAGGAAAGAACTGACTCTACCTCTAGAAAGGCTACAAGAGGATCCCCTCCCCCAGCAGCCGCATAAATATAAATGCGGAAGTTTAAGTAACCAGCATACATCTTCAAGGATTGTCAAGCTTTTTTTCTTCAGAAAGGCTTCCAGGCACAAACTAAGAACCATTTATTCTGCTTCATCCCCAAATTAACAGAATAGGCTAATTTTACAGGGTTTGTTACTCTCAGTAACAAGCCTTCAGTGAGGCAACCATGTAGATGCTTTATACTCAGGACAGTCCACGGATCAAAAAGGAAATGAAAAAAACAAAAAACCTTTTAATAGAAGCCATCTTTCTGCCTGTCATGTTGCTGAATCTTAGGACAAGCTCCAGCATGGAAGCTTGTGCTTCAGTTTATGCATATCATCATCACATGAAAACAGGAGACTGAAGGTTTTCCCTCCTCTTGACAACCGCTAAGCTATGTGATTTCTGAAATAAGTCATCTTATGAACATCTACAGCTTCTGCTTCTGGTGTGATGGCAAGAACAAAGAAACAGTTCCTACCAGGCTGCCTCATCTTTGGCAGAGACTGGTTAGTCCTGCATATTTCAGAGGAGATTCAAATGACAGATTCCCAGGCATCCCTCAAGCCAAAGGCACATGAAACGCAGCTTTTAAGGGTATTGTAGTACCATTTTAAAGTAGTTCAAACTATAGGGCCAGTATAGAACAAAGAACCACATCACCTCATTGAGGAGCTCAATGCATTTTAGGAAGATGTGAGGCTTTGGACATGACAAAAATTAGTCTTTGCTTTTTTGCACCAGGGGACATTGGCAAAGTATCTATGTAATTTTTTGCCCTTTTTGAAGGATCAGTGCCAGCATGAGGCAAAACTCGTGGAAGCAAACTGCAATCAAGCCTATGGATTCAAAGCACAGTCTCATGAGCATACCTTTCAGCAGTAACAGCAGGTTTTGCAGCCTTCCCTTCTCTGCTCCATCACTCATTCCTACCCCTGCACTCCATCAGTTACACTGATGCGAGTTCATAAGACTGCATAAGGGACAGGACAAGTGATTTTGTGCACACACCCCCGCCCCCCTTTTTGTTTTTTTTTAAAAAGTAGTAACTTCTGTAAGTTCACCTTGCATAACAATGGCTGTTCAGGGTTAAGACAAAGGTTTAACTAGCCCAGAATCCCAATTCCAAATAAGGGGAAAGTGTAACTGGCCACACAAGGGGTTGCCTTAAGCAATGCCATCATGAAAAGCATGTCCAGCAAATCCCAGAGTACATCTGCTTAGGAACTAGAAGTGTAGCTACTGCTTAAGAGACTGTTCAAGAACAGAGCATGCACTTACTCCAATTTGTTAGATGTCTAACTGCCTTGGACTCCTTGTAAGCGAAAAACATGGGAGATGTGTATTACAGTGAAGATGCTGGAGAATCAAGGCCTATTACAACAGAAAGGAGCTAGAGTCAACAATACTATGCACTGCATAGGTTTTTGCACAGTGTGCTGCTGAGAACAGACGAGACGTACAGGAGCAGCCCAGATTCATGCTCCTGCAGGAGAGAGCACCGCACGGATCACAAAGCTCCAATGGAAGGCAAAGGGATCTACTGCTGAATGAGCGAATAGATGTGGTCTGGGAATGGTTCTTATGCCAGTTCTCTCTCCTGAACACCATGCTGGTCTGACATAGCTCTGTTGTGCTCCTTGGTCAGCCCTCAGAGTTGCTGGCTGACAAATCTCAGCAGATGAATTCAGCACAAGTGCTGAACTGCCCTTAGCTCTGTTTTTTTGCCCTGGTGACTCCTATTTGGAAACAAGTCCTACGACAACTTTCAACCTTGTCTAAACACAAAATCCCTAAACCAGTAGGCTATAATGAATACACATCCTGACCAGCTGACCACATAGAAACCCCAGTCCAAACCTGCTCAAGTCATACATCTTGTGATCAACCCACATATCCTCTGTGGTAGGGATTGTTTCTCGGTGAAAGGGGAAGATACCAAACTAAACCAGAAATGCTTCACAGTGGTCTGGTGTAATGAGGGGCCGACTACCCTCAGGAGGTTCCCATGGCTAGAAATCTACTACCTCTGCCATTTGGGAGAGCACTGCCCCTAAACAAGCTGCTTCAGCACCAGCCCATCTCTCCAATTGGCATCATAAACCTAAAGGTGTATGGTACCCTAGCCGGGATTGTTGTCATTTCCTTAAAGCCCAAACATGCAGATCATCCAAATGAGTAAAGAGAAACCCCTCCTTTAGGCTAACATTCAAAAGCGTGCTGACTCTAATCCAAAAGGAGAAGAATTAAGACTACCATTATGCTGTAGGAACCAGAACCAAGAAATACCTATGAGAACCACGACTAGGGGATATAAAGGTAGATTCAGCTGTTTTGGTCTCTGAAAACCACCTTTAGCTGACAGCAACTAGTGATGATCCTAATATCTCCATTACAGCATCACTTTCTCAGTAATTTTCTGTTAATTTTATGAAGAACAAACACATTGGATAGAAGATTTTTATCTACTCACTGAAGACATACCACAGCTTGAGGCACATTCACTAGCAAGGCAGCACCAAGAGCAGAACGAGGCTTGCCTGACTCAAGTGCTTTAAAGGAGGGGAAAAAATTCAACAGCAGTAAAATGCATGTGCATGTAAAATGTATGACTGCAAAATATACTGTGTAAATTGTTAATTACGAGAAGCAGAGTAAGACGACTCAAAATTCCACAACTCGCTTAACCCAAGTTACTAGAAGACAGGTTACTGCAAACTGAAGGTTACTGTAGACAGGGAAGTCCACTCTGCAGCATGTGTTCAATGTTTTGCTATGATTACTGATCACCTGGCACTTTAATCCATTATAAATCCACCTCTCCACTGAAAGACCTGATCCCACTCATCCTCCCCACCCCCCCAGATGCTCACTCACCTTGCATTTGCATGGTAACACGACAAGATGGTTCAGGGATCAGTTCCCTATCCAACCCCCACGCACCTACACAAGTGAGGGCACTAGCACAAAGGGGGTGGTATGATCACCCTTCTCTCTGATCATCTATCTACACTAGATTAAAAACTACTGTGTAACCATGAATTGTGTTTTTACAAGAAAATTCACTTCCACTGGTATGCATCCCTTGGATGTGTATTCTATTTTCCTGTGGTGGAACCAAGGCCTTTCCTGAAGGATCTTCTATATTGGCTAGCATTAAACAACTGTACCCTCCCATACTGCTCATTTAGGTTAAATGATGTAAAATTACCATTTCTCAGAAATTACCATCAGAGTTACTGCCCAAACCTGTACCTACTATAAATGCAATGCAAATTCGCACAGTTTGGCAAGGTCTGTAGGTGAAGAAACTTCTGGTTTCTTCAAAGTCAGGGTGAAATGCTTTATTACAGTTCCTCTAGCATAACCTCTCCTTTATTTAAAAGGGAAAAAAAAGTCTACTGAATGTTTCCTGTAGCATCTTCTACACACACTAGACATCAAGTTTAGGATATATAAACTATAATCAATACATTTCAATACTTTCCACTAAAATAGTGATTTTGCACAGAAAATAAGTTCATGCCTTTTCAGAAATCTGACCCTCTACAAACTTGCTTACATTACTGTGATGCAATACGGTTAAAAAAAATAGATAGCATCATGTTTAACTTTATTCTGGGGAAAAAAAAACCTCATGGCTCAAAAGCCAATAGTGGTGCTATTAACCATTCTTGAGGACCACTTTCTGATGTTGATCCCTTAAAAGAAAGGTTCTCTGGTGAATTTATCCAGGCAAATCTATATGCTCTCCTAACCCTTAACTCATTAACTGAAAACAATAAGCTTTTAGAATAGCTTTTTCCAGGTAACTTCTATTTGGCTTTCTAAGCTTAAAAAACAAAAAAACCCCACCCAAACCACAGAACCTGCCTGCCTTCTCCCATTCGTCTCTCCCCAAACACTATTCCCCAAGTTTCACTCTAGAACTTTAACAAGCAAAGACTTCAAAAGAATATACTTCTTTCTCTCTCATGAGAAGATGACAGGTACTTACCTGAAACTGTTTGTCACCTAGAGTGGGAATTATTTTGTCCATTTCCCAAAAATGCTTTAAGATGTATTTGGAAGACTATCAGAGTTTAGTCTGTAGTTCCAGTACTTTAAAACTAAATAGCCATCATTTCCCTTCAGACAGGTCTCTTAGTTATGCTCACGCTCACCCCATCAAAAAAAGGGGAGGGGGGGGAGGAAGAAAAAACCCCACACCCCAAAAAAAACCCAAAACAAAACAAAAAAAACCCCAACCACCACACCACTAGAAACATCTGTTTAAGGCTATATTTTTATGAAAAATTTATTCAATTGCTCTGGTTTCCTTCCACTTTTTTTGTCTCTGGATTTCACAGTGACATCTCTCAACTAAACTAACTATACCAGTTAGTACGGCACTCACAGCCAACTTAATCCAGAGGCAGAACAACAAAAACTTTTTAATTCTTTGGTTTAGATGCACCTGTACATTCCTTCAGTGGATTCAAACAACGCAAGTAATTATACAATTATTAAAGTTTATCATTTCCTTTTCTAAAAGCATTCTCTGTGAAGTTTGAGCCTCATTTACGCTAAATCTGGATTTTCAAAAGAGACCTAGTTTTAGAGAGATACTCCTTTTCCTTCACTGGTTCCAAGAGGAAAGACTCTTGGGATATTTCAAGGCTATGATATCCCTTAGCTCATATTTGGCTCTATCTTGTCTACCTCAGACTGAACTAACAGGGAGGAGCCACCTGAGTAAAAGAATGCATTACCAAGGAGATTGAAAGCCTGTAGACAAGTATTTTCCGTGTCATTTTGAAAATGACAGTCAGCTTATGATCTTCTGTGAGGCCACCTGAAGCGAAGGATCATATTCCCAAGACCATCTGACTCATTCAGCTTTAGCCCTCAACCCTACACTGGCTGTGGCCTGACAGCAGAGAGCGAGAACTAGTCATTGCACTGACAGCCGAAGTCCATTTGCACGCTGGCTGCCATGCTGACAGAAAGCAGGAATTTGTCCACAGGAGAGCCTCGCTTGTCACACCTAACCACAAGCTGCTCCAGCAGGCACCAGTGCCATTTCAGAGCCACTGCGAATTGACGGTTTGTAGTTCAGAGCCACAGGACACCACTTGTACAGATTTCTCCACATACCCACATCCATGGCTTTCGTTCGGGCCTGCTCACAGCTAAGGTCCCACGCACCCTGCTCAGCCTAACCTAGGACCTCTTACTAAAGCCAAGGATTATCAAACCTTGACTTTAGGACCCAGTTTAAAAACAGATCCCAATATAGCTGCACTGGCAAATCTACGGGGCAGCAAACCAGTGTTCAGGGCAAGAATTCTTTAATTTTTTTTTTTTTTTTTGAAGAAAGTTTTGCCACTACCAACAGAATCTCAAAACTACACAATAAATTCAGCACTCTTAACCCTGCAAGTGTGCCAGTACAAACCAGCTCTAAACTAGCTCGCTCTGCTGCTTACAGGCAAAATCATGAAAACCCTCCTAGGCAGCACCATGGCATGCTGACAGCAAAGATCTATCTGCCTTAAAGATGAGACCAGAGAATTGCCTGTCTCTTCCCCCAAACTGAATATGAAAGAACTATTCCTCTTCCCTTACAGCAATGGAAAGCCCTCCAAGTTCCAGATACTAGAAGGACAGACAGGAAAGAACATCAAGCAGGATTTAGGGTTAGAATGCTGAAATGCCCATGAGCATGATAAGCAGAAGGTGCTGGTTTCTTGGGAACTAGTGTTTTTACGTAGACTTTTTTTTTTAAAGTAGGCTTAGTAGTTTTAGTCCTGAAAAAAAAAAGCTTCCAAAAATAGCTGCTTACTTTCTGAAGTTTGTGAAGTGTCATCACAAGTGCATTTAGCTGCTAAAGTTCATCAACATGCCTGTAAGTATAGACCAAAGCAACTGTGATCGACTTCTCCTACATGCCTTCCCCTCCACCATCTCCCATTATACATAAAGCTGCATAAGGTATTTCCTGTCCTAGGGGCAGGAGCAGTCCTTGGGCTACGAGGCGTTGAGAAAATTTAAAGCCCTATCTGCTGTTCTTATTTGGAGCACAAAATTCAGTTCAAAGTACAAGCAGCAAGAAGATACGAATTCAAGATTAGTCACAGGCAAACAGATGATTTAGGAACAAGAACCAATCTGTCTGTTACAGGCAAAGCGTGCAGCCTCCATGGCAAACTAGACTACAGTTCCGCAACATCTTTAACTTACGAAGTCAATTTTTAATCTAATTTGAAACTGAGTAACTTGTTGAGCAGAGTAACCTCTGAACTCTATATTCAATTTTGTACTGTTAGCGCACTCAGTCTGTGACCTCAGCTATGGTTCTAGTAAAACAGAGTGAGCTGCAAGAGTGGTCAGGATGGAGACTATTTGGGCTTTGATACCCAGAACAGCAGTGCATCTAGGGATTACCAAACAGCTTTGTGTCTGTTCCATACTTGAAACATTTTATAGTCACTAAAATAAATAAATCCATGTCCTCTTTAGACCAGAAAGGCAATTTACCTGTTGTTTCAGGGTATCTGCCAATGCATGGCATTGAGACTGTATCAGTTCACACTCAAGCCCGTGTATTCGAAGTTCCCTTCACAACCATGTAGGGGAGGAGCGCTAACGAAACCTTTAGATCCAACACAAACTCTGTAGCAGGAGTTTGGCCTTCACAGCCAGGTTCTTGGTAGGGAAAATACAGAAGCCCTGAGTATAGGGAGTGCAACACTTAAAACAGACCTACTTAACGCCATTCTAACCTTTTTCCAGAAGTCAGCTTTCAAGTTGAAGTTTTCCAGGGGTAGTCTCCTCTGTGATATCCAGTTTTGGATAAAATACACTTTTAAATAGTTAGGTATGAGAAGAGAAAGGAAAGATAAAATTCAATCCTAATCTAATAGATGACTAAATATCAGCTCATACTCCTTAACACCTACAGCCACTTTGGAAAGGAAAAACAGCCCTTGTCTACAAATCATTTAGAGCAGTAATTTTCAAACTGTGGGCTCCTGAAAAGCATAAAGACCCCACGCAATTTAAACTATTGGCAATAGCCTTGTTTTTCCACAGTTGCTTCTTGCCAACTCAAGGTTGAAAACCACTGATTTAAGAGAGCCCTGGCAAAACACAGATCTTCCCTCAATGGGTTAGGCTTATTCAAAAGATAAATACGGCATTCCTGCTGAATTCAAAAGATCATATGCAAAATGGACCACCACATGGCCTGTTTCAACTGAGCACTGAAGCCGTTCACTCCCAAATCACTGCACATCACTAAAGAAAAATTGCAGAGGCAAGACCAAGGGATTAGATTTTGTGAAGAGTTTACAAAAACTCTCCTGTAAGATACGAGAACTAGGTTCTTGTAGCATCTGACCGTACAGTTCCAGATGATTACATTTTTATTACTTTGTATGAATGCACAGGATGACAAGGAGGTCAGAAAAGTATAAAAAAACAAGAGAAATGTTTGGGCAGTAGTTAAGCATTTAACCAGAAATACCAAAATTAGTGTTGTACTTGCTATAATTTTGTCCCCCAAGTATAAGCTAAAATAACCTGAACATTCATGGGAAACATTTCAGGGAAAAAGTTACTTTTTCCCCCTCCAAGAGACTTTGACACTTCATTTTTACAAAGGCTTGGTACACCTGTCTTACACAACACATTTTAAGTACGGATACTCATCTAAACCTACACATAACCAACATTTCACACGTAGTTTTTCGCTCACAATTTTCCATCCTTCACTCAGTCTTGTAATATTTCGAAAGATAGTAAGCTACAAGTATGCAGATAAATGATAACCACTAAGGTCACTGAAGCATTCCACTTCCAGTTGAACAGGAGTACAACTTTTCCAAAAGACATTTAAAACCAGCAAGGAGCTCTCCCCTTACTTAGCAGTGAGGTCAATTAGATCAAGAACCGATCATCGAAACAAAAGTGCAGAAGTTATTTTCTCGCTGCCTGTTTTGGAAGTGAAAAGTACCAGATGGCTGTTTTATCCATAAGAAATAAGTAAGACCCTTGTGAGAAATCCCAGAAGAGAGATTATAGTATAATATAAACTTAAGTTTCCCAAATCACTTCAAAATATAAAAAAGAAAGCTAGGGATAAGGTAGCTATGCTCCTCCTTTTCTAAAGGATAAAAATGGAATTACTGCTTTAAGAAGATTGCTTTTAAGTTTTCTTAGGTCAGACAAGGAAATGACCTCCATGCTTTCCTATTCTCTTGCTTTTGCAGAGCAAAATGGATGTTATTAAGTCTCCATCTCTGCAAAAAGTTTCTTTATACAAAGGATACAACAGCATGTTTTCAGAAATGCATCTAGATATCATGATACAGCATCACCTAGAAAGCAGTTTTCATCATTTTTGCCATAATTACGAATCTTAACCCAGGACATGACGAAACTTGAGACAAGGTCTGCTATAACACTAGCTTACCTTCAACTTGTTCATGAAAAGGACTGCCAAAGAAGCCAAGAGCCAAGCAAGACAGTTTGCTATCAGCATTTAAACAAAGCCAGTAAGGTCTAATCACAATCCATTTTGTGTATTCCAATACATTTATATATTTCTTAAGAAGCCCAGGACAGCAAGACACAAGGCACAGGCTAAGAGAGGGCTCTTCTGGCCACAAGACTCCCTAGCTGAAGCGTACAAGCACATTACTCTGTGGCTATCCCATGACGAAGTTTCAAAACTGACCCACACGGTTATCCGCACACTAAGCTCAGGCAGAGTACGTAACAGCTTTGTGCATATGAATTGCTGCAGAGAGTTTAACAGCAGCAGGACTAGCCTGTCCTTGCAAGGCAGGAGGCTGAACTCAAAATCTATTACACAGGTAATGTAGCAAGCTGCTGCCTGTAACATAGACACAGTAGCAAAGGGAGCCAAACAGCTACAGACTAATGAGTGATACCTCTAGGTGCTCAGGAGAACAGGGTGAAGAGCATTAGTGTTATGTACTGGCCTTTTTAGAGTGGGGAATTGCAGGCTGTGGGCTGAAACTTTCACATCCTTTTGTTAGTGTAACCAACGAAAAAAGAAATCAAGAAATGAAGAACTCTATAGCTTGACTACCTGTTCCTGGTTACTCTGTCAGTTACTCTGTCAGTTACTCCACTTCCGAAACATGACCACCACCCTAACCTAGTAACAGCAGAGGAGGGCGAAAGACCACCGCATCAGATAGACTCATCTACGCAATTCTCCAGCTAGATAGTGAAACGTCTGTACTATAAGCGTACGCAAAAAACGTTCAAAGAAAACGAGGAAATTTTTCATTAGTAAACTCAACTCAAGAGTTAAGATTGCCTGGTGGCCTCTGATGTCTTTCCACACTGCTGGATTCAGTTTCTGAAAGCTTCCTTTGTTAACGAATACTAGGCTCTTGTCCAGTCCTCTTTTCTCCTCCTCTTCTCCCTCCCATAAAATATCATGGTCCTCAGGGCATAAGGAACATCCTTTGTCTCCCTGCAAGTCTTCCCTGTGCAGCCACTTTGCCATCGCTTCTGGAAAATGCAACAGGAGTACCATCTTTTCTCTTCTCTGTAAGAGGAGTGGAAAAAACAGATGGAGACATCATCTAATAGCAATTTTACTACGTAGGAAGTGGTGTCCTGCAGAAATATTGAAACACCATTACCTCCACTTCATCTTTCATGTGCCGGCAGTGTTGATGTGTAGCTTAAATCTCTACTCAGCTTTGAGAGCTGAATTTTTTTGTCAACTCACCATAAAAGAACACACGATACTACACAGCATACAAAACAAACTAAATCTGAGGTAAAAGGTAAATGACTTGAAGATGTCCAGAGAAATAACAGTACAGCATTCTCCAAGAAAAAAAGAAAGAAGTTGAAGCTCTCATTTCCCAAAAGAAGCTGAGGCCACATGGATTTATCAGAAAGAACTGAGGAACCCCAGAAACCTGCAGAGATACTGGGGAGAGGTGGTGTAAAGCTGCAATTTATTAATAGAGGTACTGGACGAGAGCATCCAACATGGTTGGGAAAGCAAAGCCCATAGTTCATTATCAGGGAGAAAGCATGGTATAATCCACAGTGCTTTGAAGAGGGAGAATGAAGCAATCTTCCTGCTACTGTAAGTGAACACGACGCATGCAGAAATTAGCACTTATTCAGCAAAAGACAACTTGGATCTGTGCATGTGTGACAATACCAGTTGAATAGCCTCAACTCTTCATTCTCTGCCTCTTCATCCCCTGCAGATGTTGTAGCAAAGAAAAATGATTGTTTTCAAGTCAGGTCTAGTCAGGGAACCGATTCACCAAGCTGCCACATATAGTTATTCCAGCACAGAGGGGACTATTTAAGCCAGCTTAGACAGCACTGCCGTCAAACATAACCACAGCCTGTAGTGCAGTTACAAGACATAAGATGCAAACCAGAAAACTCCCTGCCTTTGGAGAACGCTATCCTGTTCTCTCCCCTTCCCTTCACCCCACAGACGTGATCCTATCCAGTGCTTCAGATGAGCTCTCCTCTCATCTCATTCCTAGCTAGGATGACTCAAGCTACTAAGCATCACCAGAAGATTAGCTGGTTTTGCAGAGTCTTCTGTCAGTTTAGTAAAAACAAGCACTACCACCCCTTTTGGTCATAGGTAGAGCCTAGATTGGCTCAGCCCATCCCATCCAAACCTGCCCTCAGAAAATCCCAAAAGTTTTGTATTTCTCAGGGAATTAGAAATATCCATCCCAGTAACCTTCAAGAACCAAAGCTTCATCCTCTTAAGAGTGAAAACATATACATGGGAAGATGAGGAAGAAGATTGGAAAGTCCCGTGTAAAACACTGCAGTAGTGTCCCCTCCGCCCCAACCAGTATGACAGGTCTACCTTTCTTTAACCCTATTAAATGCCTGTTTTTCCTCAAACCTTGCCTAAATTGACTTTTAGGAAGTATTCTCACTGTTATTTTACACTAGCCATGAAAGAACACAAGTTCTCAGACAAAAAAAAAAACCCACCAACAACAAAAGAACAAAAAAACCAACCAAACAACAACAACAAAACCACATTACAGTACTTGTCTGGATGTAAGATAGCCTAAGATGGCAGAGCATTAAGCCATTTAAGTACTATGCAATAAGGATTTAGACAACTGAGCACAAGAAATGGGATTGTGTATCACCCATTCTTAATTAAAATGCAGTTATTGCATTTTCTGTACATAACAGTATTTAGATTATCATCAATATACAGCACAAACTGTCAAAAATGGCTTAAAAAATGGGAACAGTCCTTCAGGTACTCTTTTAAAATGGTGCCATACCACAAAGCTGTAAATATGTAGTATATACATCTCAATAAAAATACTACAAAGATTTTATCTAGGTGGATTTGGACTATTTCCTGCACGCACAGAATGGATTACCATAATTCACTCTGAGAAGTTCTATTGAAAGTGAATGAACTCTGAATGTCATTACCTCTTTGCTAAAAGTTAAATCAAAAAACCTTATACTTCCTGCAGGATGAACATGTCCAAGAAGGAAACCTCCCACCTTGCAGTGATAGTTATTACTTCATACAAATTAAAATAGATTTTTGTTGAAATGCGAAAAAAATCAAGTGCTTTAGCCTAGTCCAAAATTTCGTGTTGCAGCCACCAGAAGAACTCAAGATGGTATAATACGAGTGATTACCAAGATTTTTTTTCATATGCTTTTGTTGGGTTGACATTGTCCCTGTCAGGGTAGAAGTTATTCTTCATTTGCAAATAGGGAAACAAGAGCGAATCTGAAGTGACATACAGTGAATCCAAAGAGATACTTGAAGCAGATCTAGATTTGTCCCCCGCAGTTCAACTTCTACTGTTCTTCAGATGCACACCATCTTTCCACACGCATTTAAAGTAAAGCTAAATATCAAGCTGTAAATTTCACTCCTTAGAACTAAAGATTTTTATTTTTAAATGACAGCTGCTTCAATTTTTTTCCTGGCATAACTTTGTCATAAAAGGGTAATTCTCCCTCCCTGTATCCATCCTGCCAACAGGCAAAAATGTTTGTGTGTAGACCAGATCTTCTTGAACAAGCCTTCAGCTACTGTACTGTAAAGTTTCTGTACAATGGATTTATATTAATTAAAAAAGCCGCAAGCTGCACCTACATTACATGCAGGTTGAAATAAAGCAAATAGTACCACTTGGACATTTGCTGGGGACATGGCTGGGGGCTTATCTAAAACAGATACCAGTTTAGAATAGCCCTACACTTACACTTTTACTTTAGCACCTACTTTAACTTGCTTTTTATTATTGTTTTTCATCAACATCGGGGCTATATAAGCTTTCCCATTTTGGAACAAAGACATACAATCTGCCCTTTGAACTAGAACTACGTTAAACACTTGGAGACTCAAGCCTCCTTCCAAAACAATGAGATAACACAGCTAACTGTTTGGAAGCAGCAGCTAATTCATATCACGCACAGGCTGGAACTATACCCAAGCAATAATCAAGATAAGAAAGTGTAATAAAGATCTCAGAATTATTCAACTGTTACACACCTTCTCTTGATTAATATTAGCTTCTAATACTTCCTTATGTATCATATTTCTTCCACAGGACCCACGCTTTAGTCCTAAGTATCTATGGTCATGGAAGACCACCACAAATTAGCACACAGAAACAGTTCAGGTACTTAGATTGCACTATCTCACCAGCAACAACCATTTTAGGAAGGAAAAAAAAAAAAAAGAAAAGAAATTACTTCAGCTTATTTTGACAGCTTAAGAGTAAAATCAACAGCTAAGCAGCATCTCAATGAAAAAATGACAGAGCTCAAGATGATTGGAAATCTTATGTGAATGTTACAGGTTTTCCTTTTAAATCATCATTTTGCTCCCAAAACTAGGATCACTGCTACATTCCCTCCCTGCCCCCACCCAACACAGGCTGTAATTCAGTCAGGGAGTCTCTAAGAGTACAGCTAATATTTAACAAAGGGCCAAGCATCACCAGCTAGTAGAAATGCATGCGAGCACCTCAAACTATCACTCCAGTAACCACACAGCATTGCAACGCTATTAGTGCCTGTATAAAAGGTGTCAGGAGGGCTTCAGGGATCTGCGGGTTCTCTCCTCCCTCAAACTCCCCATTCCTTAGCTGATCTGACCTCATCAGCCATTTCCAATTCAGCAAGTGCCTGAACAGCAAGTGACTGGAGGCTGGGAGAGGGGAAAAAAATAAAATTTAAAAAAAAAAAAATTACCACATACATTTGTCTCTAGGTATCTGCTTTTGGCCACTGAAAAAGATGCTAACACTCAACATTGGTACAGAGAGCACATATGTCAGCATCAAATAGTTATCACCTGGTATTATGTCTCTAGAATCAAAGTCCTGCCAGGGCATCAAGACACTGCGCACCACTCCCGGCTACCCTCCCACGCTGTGGTTCAACAGCCCGGTGCATCTCACGGCAAAGAGAGCTTAGACACCCCTTCTCCACACTTCCCTCCACCTCCGGGCCACGGCATACTGCTCCCTCAATTGCATCACTACGTCAATAGAACTGTTCGGGACTTGTCCCCCACCAGCCGCGCCACCTCCCTCCCACAAAAAAGAGGCTTGAAATGCATGATGAGGAAGGAAGGTTTAAGCCAGATCAGTTCCCTGAGCTACCTCCCACAAAAAGCTGTGCTGGCACAACTGAAGGTGCAACTCTGTGACAGTTCAAGACGATCTGTGTCTCTGTTGCTGCGTTCTCACTCTTTTCCTTTCCACCAGCTATGCATTCTCACCCTCTTCCTTGTGCTAGCACTGGTATTTGCTTGACCCGACAGTGAGCCAGTTAAGTGAGCTATACTAGCAAAAAATTATTCTACTTCCTCCAAAAGATGATGTTTTCTGCTAGCATAGCTCCCCTGAATTGGCTCCCCGTGGGCAACGGTGGTCCTTCAGACCTCCTGTGTTTTTGCTCCCCTGAAGAGTACAAGCTTAGTTTGACAAACTGTCATGAAGCCACAGTCCAACAGAGCAGCCTATTGCAGAAGCAAGAAACAAGAGGGAAAAGTGAATTACTTAAGCCATTTTTATTGCCAAATGCACTAGTTCAAACCACAGTGTGGTATTAGAATGACTTTTCAGGGAATGATGCTAGCACAGAGAATCCCACACACCTCAGATTTACTTTCGGAACTAAATATGAATGGGTATTTCTGAAGTAACAAGAAGGATTTTCCCATTCTTTGCTTCCCCATATTTATCTATCAGTATTTATTGAAGGAACAAATTCTTAAAGACTTCTACAAACGGACAAGGTGAAACAGAACGCTCCATCATTTAACAGGTCAACTACCAAATCTCAAGGAACATTGTCAAAACTCATTTAAAAAGACAACAGAGATGTATTTGGGGAAAGGGGTTAATATCACAGCATAATTTCAGCTGGACATCCTGGGCTAGTGCAATAAACCTTTTATAATGCTATGAAAAAATATCAAAAACAGAAAAGGTAACAATTAACACATTTATATGACCCAACAATTGATGCAAGATCCATACTAGGAACAGGGCAGGTCCCGAGATCTCATAAAGCTGATCAATTTGAGGTTGAAACTATTTATGACATAGTGCCACCAAGATAAAAGTCACATAGCACTGTTACACTTTGGACTTTTTTTTTTTTTTAAATCGTTTTGTACTTTACCTCCAAAAAATCCCAGTCAACTCTGTGCTTAACAGTGTTCACAACACCTTTTGTTAAATACAGAGGGACTTTCACAGAGGGAAATCTTTTGGAGGAACAAAACGTGTATCAAATTTAAGCATGAGGAAGAGAGATGGAAGGAACAGAGGAGAAAGCAACTTCTCCAGGAGCTGGCAATTTAAACAGCTTTAGGGAAGTGGAACAGGGTGTGTATAAATGGGGATGGCGGGGGGTAGTGGTGGTGTTTGTTTTAAGTTTTAGCACTTAGGGTTGCTAAGAACTTTAATAACATAGTGTTTTCCTTGAGTCTGGAGGTAACACAAACTTCTCTAGCTACCCAAGATTTTCCCAAAGGGTCGCATAATGAACAGACGCAGTTCTTGCATTTCACCCCAACACAAGATCTTCAACAGCAGCTTTGAAACTGTCCTTTTTTTTTTCCTTCTTTCTTTCTTTCTTTTTATCCCCCCACATTTACTCCTCACAGCTATCTGGTTAAACTCTGAGCAGCAGGACAGCTCCTCTGGAGGACTGAAAGACCCAACAACAAAGCAGCAGGGACCGAGAGGAAGGCAAGATGACATGCTGCAAGTAGGGAGTTCAGAAAGGACTAGAACAGGTGATCCCCAGCAGCCGAGGTAAGAGGAGATGAGAAAAGGAGATAGAAGTAAAATAAATCCGGTTCAAGCAGAGGTGGAAGCCAACAAAATGTTCCTAACATAGCAAAGCTAGAACCAAAATAAAACCCCATAAACTGGATCTAGAAGCATCAATAATTGGTTGGAAAGAAAAACCAGCACTTCCGTATAGAGGCCGAGTTTCTCAGCAATGTATTGCCCTTAAATTGCTTTATGCTTTAAACAAGTTAATTGCTCATATTAATCTGGAGTTAACAAGCATCTAGCGTATACTTTTATATTACAGAAATTTAAACACTTAGATGAAGCCAAAAATATATACGGCAGCAGTTACAACTCCTGGTGTAACCAAAAATGGTGTTTCAAATCCCTGATAATGAACTAGGATGCTGAGCTAACTGACAATAAGAGGTTTAACTCTGCACACAAGGAACTAAAGTGAATCTGTGAGTGTTATTACAGATTACCTACGCTGAGCAGTCACTGGCAGATTATGGCCATATTTGCATATTTAAAAATAAAATGAGGATTTGTGCTCAATTAAAAGCAGGAGGCCAAACAAGAAGAGACGTACCAGTGTTCTGGTTAGAGATTTTTAAGATTATGCTGGAAGTTCATAGTCTACTGTTGTCAAACCTATTTTACTATCTTTGCAGACACCCACCGAATTCCTGGTCTAGAGCTGGTGTTTATGTGTATTTTGGGACCCGTAGAAAAGGCCTCCATTTCTCACCAGGGAAAAAGAAATGGGCAAAATCTGTATTTTGAATGGAGAAAGTTACTCGAGATGAAAGGGCATCGGGGACTTCTTTTTCAAAAGCCCCAAATATTTGATTGCAAGGAGCCTGCATAACAACAAACGCGCACAAGAGAGGAGGAGGGGAAAAAAAGGGGGGGGGGGGGAGAAGAGAAAAGCAATCACACATCCTTTTAACCCCCGCGGCGCCGCTCCGCATTCCCGGCGTCAATCCGGCACCCCGATTCACAACTTTCCGCCGGCCCCGCCGCCGCGCTCCCCCCCTCCCCGAGCCTCCCCCCGCTGCTTCTCCCGCTGGGGCGCAGGGCGGGCGCGCCGCGGCCGCCGGCTCCGCGGCCTCCCTCCCGCCTCGCCTCACGGCGGCGGGCCGGGGGCAAGCGGGCCGGGCCGGGCCGGGCTCGCCTCGCCTCCCGTGGCGGTGGATGGGCAGTGACAGGCCGGCCGCTCCCCGCCGGCGGGCGCGGCCCCGGCCCCACCGTAAACAAGTTTGAAGGGGCCGCGGCCGGGCCGGGCCGGGCCGGGCGGGGAGGAGCGGGCGCGGCGCTGACAGGGGCCGCACAAAAGGGCAGGGCAGGACCCCCCTCCCGGCTCCCTCCCCGGCGAAGGGCGGGGCCCGGCCCGGCGCCGCTCGCCTCACGGCGGCCCGCGGCGGCGGGGGGAGGGGGCGGGCCCGCAGGCCGCGGCGCCGCTCGCCTCACGGCCCCCCCCCGGCGGAGCCTCCCCCCGCGGCCGCCGCCGCGGAGCCCGGCCCGGCCTCCCCGCCGCGCCGCCGTCCCTCACCTACACAGTGAATGAGCTTGTGTCGCCACGAATCGAGCTGGTGGCGGACGCCGCGCCTCTCGATGGAGCACTGCTGCCGCCCGCACGGGCTCGCCATCTTCTGGGCGGCGGGCGGGGGTGGGGGTGGGGGCGGCGGCGGGCACGGCCAGGGGGGCAGGGACGGGAAGGAAGGGCCGCGCGCCGCGCCGCGCCACGCCCACCCGCCGTCAGCGCCCGCCTCGCCGCGCCACGCAGGCGCCGCCGGCCCGCGCCACGCCCCGCCCCGCCCCGCCGCCGGCCCCTTCCCGCCGCGCGCCTGCGCCCGCCAGGCCCCCACCCCCCCCCCGCCCGCCACCTGCCCGCACGTGCGGCGCCGGTGCACCCGCCCGCTGGGGGGCGCTGTCCCCCCCGCCGCCTTCCGTCGGGGAGCGGGGCAGCGCGGCCTGGCGCCGTGCCCCGGCGGCTGCCGCATCCCGGCCGGAGGCTGCGGTCCAGCGGGGCCTGCCGCCCCTGAGCGGCCGTCCCTCCCCTGAGGGGATGTCACACCCCTGAGGGGATATCACACCCCTGAGGGGTCACCGTCCCTGAGGGGATGTCGCACCCCACAGAGGTCACTGCCCCTGAGGAGACATCCCACCCCTGAGGGGTCACCGTCCCCTGAGGAGACATCCCACCCTGAGTGACTGTGCCTCAGGGAACACCCCACCCCAGAAGGGCCACTGTCGCCTGGGGGGGCCACATAGTTTTCCGTCAGGAAGAGTTGAAATCTCCTCATCCATGCCACGGTGTAGTTAAAAACACCAGGTCTGTTGGTGGCCATGCTGAAAAGGAAAAGCACTTGGCTGCGATGGCCAGGAGCCCGCTCGATACTGATCCCACAGTGACCTGGGTTTAGCGGTGTCCATTTACCCTGCAGCCTCACACCACAAGAAAAAAGACCTCCCTCCATCATGAGCTCAGACATCGTAAGGGGCTCGATGATGCAATAACACCGTTTCTGATAGCAAGCGGTGAGCACGTTGATAGGCAAGGGAAGGTGTGGTACTGCCCGGTGCCTGCGCAGGAGGAAAACATTGGCACCAGCTTTCCGCAAGCTCGGGGGACGAGCTCGGTAAGGTGAAATGTCTTACCCCAAACCCTGGCGCAAAGCCAGAGATGAAGCCCAGGACTTGTGGCCTTTATTCCCCCACCCTAACCACCGGAGCCATTACCCTCACCTTGCTGCACACGATTAGGGAGTTTGAAAGGCGGAGAGGTCAAAGCTGTCTGTATGCAGATGTGGTAGTAGGATGTCCAGATAAGATATTTCCTGCAGAGGTAGAGAAGTGTTTAAGCTGCTGTTCAGGTGCAGTCACAGCTGCAGTAAGCCAGTTGTCCTATTCAAAGGGAACTCCAAGAGGCACAGAGCAGGCTCGTGGTGCATGTAGGTAGGAGAGCAATGAGCCTGTCCTACAAAAGGACAGGCTCCGTTTGGCTAGTCCAGCAAAAGGAAGGCAAAACCGAGGTGTGATTGCTCTGCCAGTGTAGTGGGGAAGCTCCGGTGGGGAAAGGGTGTAAATTCCAAGAAAGGGACAGAGCTATCTGAAACCCAATGGTAGCATAAGGACAGATTATTAATTGGCTCTTAATACCTTCGTGGAAAAAGCCAGAGGATGGTTTCTAACTGTAGGAGGTGGAACTTCCCAGAGCAGACAGCAACCAGAGTAGCAATAGGCAAAAGTCCATTTCAAGATGCAGCTTCTTTTTGAAGAGGGCAATGTGAAGGTTGTTTCCATGAGCAGAGCAGGCAGGTTTAGTGACCAAGGAATCCCAGTCCTCGTTTGAAAGCCATTGGTGGTGGAAAGAAGGAAAGCATGACCTATGGAGAATTCCTCTGCTACAAACAATGGGAAAGCTCTTTGGGCACCTCTGCTCAGGAATGATCCCCTTAGCTGCACCTCACTCCAGTTGTTGGTGATATCCTGGTCTTCATTCCACCCCTTTTTCAGTGTGATGAGCCATTGGAGTCTACGCGTCTTCATTTCCAGAGCCCTTGCGTTGGCAGTGGGGAATCTTCCTTCCACTCAAAGTCCAGACATGCCTCTTGCTAGAGACAGTTCAAAAGTCTGCTAGGTGCTGTACTAACCACAGAAGAAGTGCTTCGTCCCCGAGAGGTAGATGATCTAAACAAGTAGATGATCTAAACAAAAGGATTGCAACACGAATGCTCTAGGCTCCAGCAGGGAACTCTGTCTGAAATCTGGATGGTAGCTAGGACAGCAGGTGGACTAGCTGCTAGAGAGGCTAATGGTTGCTGACCTTGCATCTTGTCAGTCCAGATACACCAGGACTAGTGCCTTGCCCACTGTGGTCTTCATGAGAGCCTTCCTGCAAATTCTTCCTTGCAAGATTCTTCTCTTGCTCCGATGCCCGCAAAATAAATTTGGTGATGTAAGCTTGCTGGCAGCATGGCCATCAAGCTGTTACTATCTCCTTGTTTCTTCTGCACTCAGTTTGCATCCATGTTGTGACAGGCAACTGGGTCATATGATGCCGGTCTTAAATTTAACAATCTCCATGTCAGAGCAAGTTTGGTTTCTTGCTCCTGCTAACTCCTTTCAGGAGGCTGCCCCCAAATTTCCCTTTCCTTAGTGGCTGCCGATCCGCTCCTAACATACCAGCGGCCTGTTGTTCCTCAATCCACTTACCCCCAGGCGGTGCTGAAATGCTTTTTAAAGCACTTTTCTCTTTTTTTCCCAGCCTTCCCCTAACACAACTCTGTGCACACCCTCCACGTGGCCATCCTTTTTCTAGGGTGGACAAGATAAGTTTCCGTAGTTCCTCCTTCTGTGGCAGTTTGACTATTGCCCAGATGGTATTAACTGTCCTTCAGACTGCCTGACCAGTTTTGAACATACTTTTCTTGAGCAAGCATGAACAGAATTACGTATGCTTTTCCACAAAACGCGCCTGCCCTCTGGAGAAAGTACCTTCCCTGAAAGTCACATCCTACAACTTTGACTCTTGAGCCTTGGTGGCTTTAACTGTTTTGGCTGTGCCCTGCAGCTCTATCATCTGCCCTGGGGCTGAAGGTTAGCGCTCCCACAGCAGAGCTAGCAGGAAGGAAGCGTGCGCTGGCTGGCACATCTCACTCACTGTGGTTATATTATCTCTAATCTTGACCCCCAGCGCATATTAATAGAGACTTCCAGTTTTGTTGTTCTCTTTTTTGCAATCCTCTGTTCTTAGACTGATGTTTAGATAGCAAACTCTTCGAGATAGCCCCACGTTTCTATTCTGTGCTGGTGCAGCACCTACCAAAAAGCTTCTGATCTCTGACAGGGACACGTATGAACTGTCGTAAAACAATCAGTAGGTGAGTATGAGAATTAATTCATTTTCCAAACCCTGCTGCCCCCCCAGGGCTAATCACACTGTTAGTGTGATAAATACCAACAATTTGGATTTCTTACCCACCGCCAAAGCAGAGAAGACGACGATGAGGAAAGCATGAACCAGAGGATCCAGTACATAAGGCAGGAGAAAGTGCTTGAGAGCTAGAGAATCATAGAATCATAAAGGTTGGAAAAGACCTCCAAGATCATCGAGTCCAACCGTCAACTCAGCACCACCATGCCCACTACACCATGTTCCTAAGCGCTTCATCTACACGTCTTTTAAATACCTCCAGGGATGGTGACCCTACCACTTCCCTGGGCAGCCTGTTCCAAGGCTTGATAACCCTTTCAGTAAAGAAATTTCTCCTAATGTCCAATCTAAACCTCCCTTGGCGCAACTTGAGGCCATTTCCTCTCGTCCTATTGCTAGTTACTTGGGAGAAGAGACCAACACCCAGAGGAAGGGAACAGTCCTGTAACCTAAAAAATGGTTTAATTCCACAGGCCTCCTGTGGGGAAGGGCAAACAGAGGGTCAAGGTCCACTTAAAAAAAGGGCAGCAACATCTGAAATTGCTAGCCAAAACTTTTGTGTTCAGAGGGATGGAGAAGAAGGGTGTAAAGAACAGTGGGGCTGGCCTCAGGAGACCCAGCAAGAGCGACAGCTAAGTGAGCAACCACCAACATACCAAGGCAATGGCAGATCTGACTTGATCCCAGAACTAGGCTGGACTGGGGCTGTTACACCAGAGCTTGCACCATGCTGCCACCAGCACCACCGGACAGTTTTGTTCAAACAAAAGTGGATCCACCATTTTCTTGGCCAACACCACCAGCAGGCCCCGGCAGCCATTCCTCTGCTCGCTCCTGCAAATGTCTCAGCACAAACTCTCTAGCTGGGGTGGAGCTTCGGCCTCCCCCCGCTTCCCCACCAGCCGTGAGACTTGCTGCAGTGGGAGCGTTGTTTTTCCCTTGTTTCACAGTGGCTCCCCTTTGATGTTAATTGTTTGCAGGCAAAGCTTAGTGGAGAGCGTAGCTGCTCTCTGGTTCATCTGCTGGTTACTACTGAGCTGCCCAGACCAGTGGAGAAAATGCTTTGATGTTAATGAGCTGCAGACAATTTCACTTTACACCGAGCAGGGCCTGGCATCTCAGAGGTAAGACTTTCAAGGCAGATTCTACAGCAAGTCTCTCCAACATCCGTTTTGCCATAGGAACAGAAAATATGCAGAAAGACATTAGAGCAGAAACCTGTCTTCTCACCCGGTCTTGCACCACACACGGTATCATTAGAGCCCCAGAGATGCCAGAGACAGGGAAGTAGAGGGAATAAAAAATGGCCCCATCGAATCGCATGGCCTTTATAGGATTCGGTGGAACCAGCACCACAACCCCCCCCGTAAACTGCCTGCCCCTCTGGTCCTGCAGTACGAATACACAGAAATGGGAGAAGGCGATGGACCGTAAATTGCTGATTTGCAAAAGCCTCGTTCCTGTATGGCTCGTGCTTGAGGCAACCCCCTTCTGAAAGTGGCACCTTCTCCATCAGCACAGCAGATGTCTGAACGAAGTGGGCCAGCTGCAGTGAAGTGCGACTTGCACAGGCAGCTTTGGACTATCTATCCTCTTTCTTAAGTGGATATGCCAGCAAAACACTTTTCTGTAGATCTGCTACAGGCAGCAGCACACTGCCAAGTGCATGCAAACCTACAGGTCAGCGATGGGTCCCCTCAGAGGCAGGGTACAAAAGAGCACATAGAGGTGTTGCAGCTTCCCAGGGTTCAGTCAGCCCTTGTTGTGGGCCCCGGACAAGGAGGCTGGGACTCCTCCCTAGGTAGCACCTCACGCGCTCGAGGGAGAGCCCAGATGAGGCAGAGCTCCTGCTGTGGAGGGATGGTGTGGGAAGCAGGGACAGGTGAGAAAGAAATCTGCCCAGTGGAGATGTGGGGTACTGCAGACTCAGGAAGGCAGCATTGAATCACAAGTACAAACAAAGACAAGTGAGAAAAAAGACAGAAATTCAATTTTGTAACCCTCTGCCAGTCATCAGCAAATTATATTTACCATATCACACAAACTCTGCTTCTATCCACACTTTTGAATGAAGAAGCAAGCGACCCAGTCCTCTGGGGAGTCCCCAGCCAAGCAGAACCAAACACAGACTACGTCCCATCAAGTAGAGCAACAAATGAGACCTCACTGAAGGTTAAGGAGAAACGTGCCTTATTCTGAGGAATGTGGCTTAATTCCAATATATTGCCTTTGTTAAATGATTTATAGTAACAAGAGAGAGATATTATCTTCTCCGTTTTCTCGCCAGGACAGGATTGTTCCCTGCAGCAAACTTTGGATTACAAAGGTAAAATAATGCAAGCCAAGACTGAATGCTTGTCCCAGGCCCATTGCAGGGAGGAGCTCACACAAATGTCTGTACTCCATCCTACACTGAAATAAAACCTAAACAAGGTAGAATTTTTTTTTTTTGCCTGGAATTAGAAAAAAAAAGAAGTGAAATCATAGAGGAGACCATGACTGATCACAGGCCAAGGAGACAACACTGCAGTTTGGAAAGTCTATCCAAGTCAATGGGAAGAGACACAAAACTAACCTTTAACAAGGCATTCAGCATTTGCTGTGCAGCAAAAGTCACTCCCAAAAGTCACTCCATCCAAGCAAAGCTTACGGGCCATGTTTTGACACTATGGATGCAACTGCACATCCAGCATCCTGCAAGAGGCGAGATGGGCAGATGAGAGGCAGCCAAGTTGAGGACAGCGCAGAGCGACGCACACCAGGATCCACAGATAGTGGGAAGGGAAACATCGTAATTTACACTGCTGGGCAGTAGTCTGCAAACCACCATGGAGCACACGCAGGATGGATGAAGAGGGCAGCAATCAGATCCCTTTTTCAGAGGCTTCTAGTGTCACACGCAATAGCAGCTTCACTAGAGATGGGCAGACTATTAGCCTGAAAGCAAAGGAGATATTCATGAAGTTTAGGATGGATTTCACTGCACAAGACAATGTGTTGTCAGTAATTGTAATATTAATGTAAATAGAAAGCAGTAGATTTGGAAGGTTGACAGGAATAATCTGGGGTTTACAGCAGGGAGTTTATCCCCATTAAAGGAACAGGAAAGCTGGAGCGTTGAATAAATGGACTAGAGAAGATCACCTTTGTAATAAAAGGAAGGGTGCATGCAGCAAGGTGAACATTAGGTCAACCTGTAACTGTTTTGAGGGGATAAGGAAACATTCACCTGAAACAAGGATAGAACTGGAAGAGCCGAGCTGCTGCAGCAAATACGACTCGAGATAGTTGTTTTGTCTTTAAGCAGAGGCTAAATGTAGATAATGCTATACCTTCAAAAGTCTCAGGATGGGTTAAAAAACAAACAAAAAAATCAAGAATGGGGATATTGTAGGAAGATCATAAATAAAGCCCTTCGTTTACACACAGATGCCCTCCAAATCCAAATAAATACATACAAAACCCTCAAGATGAGTGTTGCTGATCCAGGGTGTTTTCCACCCTGGACGTGTCCGCAGGGTTTTACAACTGCCCTTAGTAAAGCAAAGCAAAGCAAAGCAAAGCAAAGGATCGCAAGATATCTTTTTTTTAGGCTGGGGCTGTGTCTGGCACCCACCATGATCCAAAGAAAAGCAGGCTCGGTTCAGTTCTGTGTGCTTTGCTCCAGTGCCACTGTTCCTTGCACACGTGAAGCATGTCTCCTCTGCATGACACTTATTTTGGCACACGACAGCACAGTTGGTCATGCACGCGTGTGACAGATGAGCCATTTTGCTGCTAAAAGAATGCATTACTGCTGGGTTCTGCTTTTCCCCCACTTGAGGGGAGAGGGCCAGCTATCTCCTCTGTGCCACTGCTGACTGTCAGCAAATTTGCAGGAACTTAACCAATTTCGGTCTGATTCAGTCAAATTTGCAAGAAAGGTGGTGATCTCAGTATAGTTCCAAAGCGTTTAGCAGGGTGATTAGCAGACAACACGGTCTTGTGGGTGTCAGTTCATTAAGGAGTCTGGCCAAACCCATAAATGCTACAGAAACAGGGAACAACAAAACGTTAACTCAACCAAGCATATGGGTAGCTCAGAGGAAGGCTTGGTGCATCCTAGGAGAGAAGCAAGGGGAACAGACTGTTGCGCCTTACGAGCTTTCCACACCAGCAACCTGACAAAGGTGCCCCAAAATGAAGGATGCAAGGAGTTTGAGAACTTCAAGTTGCTCATGAAAGAGCCCCAAACCTGATACACAATAACAACAAAGGCAGCGCTCCAGAATGTCATCAGACATTGGTGTCCTGCACTCACAGCCACGTTCAAAACTACACTCAATGCTAAATGTGTTTGTGGTCACTGCGAAGGCGTGAGGGAGGTGCTGGAGGCTCAGCGACAGATGACTAATTGTGATGGCACTTGCCCAAGAACTTTAAAGCCTTTCAGATATGAAATCACTGAATTATTCGATGCAGTGTGCAACCTTCTGCCTAAGCTGGCCTTGGTAATCAAGAAGTGAAAAGTGGCAAATGCAGTGCCAGTTTCTGAATAGAGATTGAGGAAATTAGGGAATGATTACCATACCCATCACCCTGGCAAGAACCCCAGTATGGGTATAAAAAGCTGAATGTCGTTATACACGGTAAGCTGACCTTAACCAGCAATGACCATAAAATGCTTCTTGTCATTGCCGAAGATGAGGGGGAGCACATGCAGCTAGAAAATATCTCTGTCCTTCTCCAAGGTGACAGAAGTTTTCTTTTCAGTTACAAATGTACATTCAGCAAAATGAAAAAGGAGCTGGTGAAGGAAGACATTTTCATGGAGCAAAGCCCAGAGCCAGACATTGAACATGTGAATTTTATTTTAAAAAAGCAACAACAACAACAAAATACCCAAGCCAATGCAAGATCTTTCCTCATTTCAGTAGGAAGATGATTGCCAGAGCAGCAGCTCAGGATGTGAAGCCATGGAAAATTATTCAGGCTACTAGCACAGTATTTGTCCAGGTTTCAGAAAGGGGGAGAAAAAAAAAAAGAAAGAGTCAAAAAAAGAAAAAAAAAAAAGCCTGGGATTTTGTTTAAACTACCAGAGAACTATTATGTATTGACATGTGTCTAAGTAATGCTGAGCATATACTATTGACCACCCGATTAGGATAGTGGAATGAAAAACAGCTGGAGGACTTTGAGAGGTTATCAGGGGAGAAAACGTAATGATAATGGGAGATATTAATTACCCCCATATAGACTGGGTAGATACCATGTCAAAGAATGATGCAAAGACTGTATTTTTAGCCCTGATAAATGAATAGTTCTTAGAATGACCACTCAGAGGAGCAAAGTGGAGGAGGAACTCTTGATTTAGTCACGAGTACTACATAGGAGGGAGTTTGAAATGTAATAGTGAACAGTCCCTTTGTCATAATGAACACAATGTGCTCAAATTCAGTATTATTGCAGGAGAGGAAAAAGCAACAAAAAAAGTACACTGCAATGCAATGTAACTTAAAAGGGAGATGACTATATTCACCTTCAAAAGGGAATAAGTATAAAAGTCAGGAGAGTAATTAAGAAGAATTTTAAAGTAGCTGATGAAAGGACAAAACGCTTGCAATGACACTGAGACCCTGTATATAAAGCTTTAAATATGCCATCACTCAAAATACGCTAACAAAAAAAAATAATCTCCAAGTCTGGCACAGTCAAACAGCTGAGCAAAGATGACTTTTAGAAGTAAAAATACATCCTTCAAAAAGTATAAGTTGTGGCCAAAGAAGAAATATAGAAAATCCCAAATTCTGCCAAGTTAAATTAAAAAAAAAAAAAAAACAAAAACAACCCCCAAAAAAACCCAAAAAACCCCAACACATTTAGGCCAGCCAAAATAATTTTTGAACAGCAGCTTGCTGTTCAATAAAGATTACTAACAAAAACATGTTTTACACACTAGGAGGAAACCTACAGGGAATCAGGGGCCCAACAGTGAGCTTTAAGGGAAGAACAGGGAAGA
Source organism: Calonectris borealis (assembly GCF_964195595.1). Taxonomy (NCBI): domain Eukaryota; kingdom Metazoa; phylum Chordata; class Aves; order Procellariiformes; family Procellariidae; genus Calonectris; species Calonectris borealis. Next base: position 28,540,008 of record NC_134318.1, read on the forward strand.
AAAATGACCTTGACTAGAGGCTACTGTCACCAAACATAGTTGTGCACATCCAAACGTTTTTTTTTTTTTGCTAGGTATTGAGTATCCTGCACTGCCTCCCAGGCAGCTGCGATTTAACAGGAATAGGTATATGTATAATTTTGACTGAAGTTTGGGTCCAGCCTTGTAATCGCCTCACTCCATTACGTGTCTTCCAGCAGGCTGAAGAAAATGCTGCTGAAATAATAAGGTGGTGACTGATGGTTTGAGACTGGATTTCAGTCCCTGTTAACTTACAGACATTTCGTTAATAGATGACTCTGAAGTGAATAGTCAAATGGGAAGCACCGAGGTCTGAGGAATTAGCCACTAGTCAAAGCACCATGAGAGAGAAGCAACACAGACAAAACTGAGCCCAGCTTGTGGTTCTGAGAGGGGTTACTGCTTCACCAACCTTGCTCTCACATGGAGATGTTTGGAGATGTTGATAGAGATGGGGATTAGGAGAACAGCTGTCCATAGCAGTAAGTGGTGTTGGCTGCTGTCACCTCTTTCCCTGGTTGCTATTGGCACTCCAGAGATCCTGTCCTGCTCTGACCTATTCCTTTTATCCAGGCCATTAATAGCATTGCCTTCTCTGGAGTCTGCCTCCACCAGCATCCGGAGGACTCTGACTTATTCATTTTCCTCCAGCGGCAGCTACAATTCATGACCAGATACATCCTGCAGGTCTCTTCACTCACGCGAGATTGTAGGTAGCACTCACAGTCTTGTTGACTGGTGAAAATGGACCAAAGTGGGATCTAACTGTCCAGTAGCCAGGCTTCAAAGCCTAAAAAAGCCCAAGCATAGTCTGAACTAGTTCCTCATGCATTGTACCCCAAAGGTTATGATCTTCTGTTATACACTTAATGTGCATTTTTTTTAACCAATTAAGTACTTTGCCTACATGCTAAGTGCAACTTCAGGTCTTGGAAGTTCTAGGGCCCCTGTGCTGGACTCTCTGTGCCCTGAGGTGCTATACACAGACATTGCCCAGTCTGCACACCTTCATTGCACAACACTGTGAATGTCCCATGTGCACTTCACAAGACCTTGGATGGACTGTAGACATCTTGCTTGTTAGCCTTATCAGGCCATCTGAGTCACGCTGTCAAGCGTGCCCACTCTTAGGTGGCATGGCTGGAGCTGTTAAACTTCCATTTTCTAAGCCTGTGCAGCATTGCTTTAGCAAACAAGTGGTATTCGGGAATCCCTTTGCCCCCAGGTACTTGAAGGAGAGCTTCTTTATTTAGGGACAAGTTCCAACTGTCTCTAGGTAACAGAGAAAGTGTATTTTCTGCTGTTTCTCTACATACCTCCTGCCTCTAAAAATAAGCTATTTAAAGATGCAGTTTCCAGTACTCACCAGTTCACCTGGGAACAGAGCTTGTACACAATATTGATATCGTACACGATTTCACCTTGTAGCTTACCCATTGACTAAGCCTTCTAGCCACACTCAATTTACCTTGCTTAGCATTTTCACATGGACTTGTGGGTCCCCCTTGAATTAAGTCGGGAGGCGTTAAATCCATTTGTCCTGGCCGTGTTATCTCCTCAGGCTCAGTTGTCACCTAAACAGAATCTTCTGAGGTTAAACTAGAAACACCATGTCCTTTATCTCCCTCATTCATTCCCGGTACAAAAGTTCTTCTCCTTCTAAGATTTTGTGACAGCCTGCGGCCACTGATTTTGTAGGCTTCTCCCCAAGTTGTGCTATTTGCTGTGGTCACATCAGGCAAGCCAGAATCTTGGCAACCTGGCAATACGACGAGCCAGAGGACGGTGCACCCCAGCGCGTGCCGGGACGCTCAGCGGAGGCAGGACGTGCCGCCTGCAACGAAGCCGCAGAGGTAAGCGCGCGTGGCAGCTGGCTGAGAGCACCCGCCGGTAGAAGGAGAGCGGGAAGTTGTGAGGCACTGCTGGTAAAACAGGTCGTTGTAAGGACGTAAAAGGGGATGACATGGATAAGAGGTCCTGAGGAGGTGTGAGAAAGGGTGGTAAGGGCCATGCACAGGTATTCTCAGGGGTTGGCTACAGAGGCACCAGATGCAGCCTTGAGTATAAACTGTGCTATCTCTAAGGCTACAAGAAGAATAAAGAGTAGAAATTGTGGAATTATAGGAGCCTTTAATTTCCCAGTGAATGCCAGGCAATAAACAGCACCAGAATAGCAGGGCTCGGGTATTCTCTGACAAGACAGAAAGCATATTTCCTTATCAATTCATTGTAACATAAACCACAACATTATTTCAGACATGGTTTTAGTGAACGGTGAGGTTGCTCTATCAGTCAGGCAACAGAGCTGCAGGGAGGAGCAGACCCCAACGTAGGCAGAGCCTGCAAGGAGAGGAGTGGGGGAAGAGGAGGCACGAGGCAGCTGCGGTCAAAACCCAAAAGCGGGTTTTACTCTGTTTCAGTAAAGGTGATTAGAGGAACACAGGGAGCGATGAGATACCTAATGAAACAGGAAGAGAGCAATAGAAATTATACTTAGGTGAGGCTGCCAGTTTGTTAGACTAAGGCACTCAATTCAGACTTAAGGATGATGCACTACGAACCAGGAGAAACTGCTGCTAAAGGTGAAGATGAGTCCTAAGGTTGGTAAGGAGATACAGGAGAAACTGCCCAAGCTGCATCAAAAACAAGCATGCCCAGGCTGCAGGAAGGATATTAACCACGTATCTTGGGAATAAATTCAGGTTAGTAAATCCATTGGTAATTTCAGAAGAGCCAAGCGCGAGCTCCCAAAATGCAGAGGCAGCACAGGGTTGGGAGGGATTGCAAATGCTGAGAGAAGTAGTTTCTCATAGAGGAAGAAGAAGGGGACCTTGACCTTGTCAAGCGATGGGGGAAGCAGGGTGAAATATAACAGCAGAAAGGGCAAACTTAAACACTTGGGGACCAGCAGTAAGGACATTTGCTATAAACTGATGAAATGGAGGCACCGAAGGAATAAAAAGACCTTACTGCACTGAAGGATGAATGTGAAGCAGCAGCGTGATGCTTCTGTGAAAAAGGAATGGCATAATGCTAGGATGCATCAGGCAAGTTATTTTTAGCAGAGACAGAAACATTACTGCCATTGCGCAAGGCATTGTGAGACTTCTTCCAGAACATCCTTGTAGCTCTGCATCCAGGAAGGATAAATTTCCACTGCACAGAGACAAACTATTTGGATACTGAGACAAACAAGCACCAGCTGACAAAGATCTACTAGAAGAATTTGGCTTGTTCTGGCCAGACAGAGGCTGAGAGGGGACAAATGTATTTCTGAAGAACCACTGAAAGAAAATTGTAAATAAGAAAATGTTACGAAAATCTTTAAGACATACAATAATGGCATAAAATAATGAATGTTTAGATCGTGAATTGGAGAGTTTCTAGCCCTGCCAGGAGTGAAGTTCTGGGCCAGCCTTCCAAGAAGGGTAATGGGGCAGAGAAACCCAGATCAAATAAACTTACAGTTTGGTAAAACTCCCTCCATAAACTTCTAAATGGAGGAGCCCTGGAGATGGGCAGTTCAGGAGGCTGGCCAAGGAGTCAGCAGTGCTAAGGTTGTTTGGAGGAGGTGCTGCTTCAACCCCAGGCTTCCAGGTTTCTGCTGGTCACTGTGAAGATGAAGAATAAACAATTTCCCCCTTAATTTGCTTCTAAAGGTACTGAGGTTTTCCTTTTTCTGGAGCACTAAAGACAAGCTCTGGGCCTCATGCATTGGTGCTCCCAGCATTACAATCCCAGAGGTCTGCTCACACATTAGGCTTAACGCTACTGCCAGATTAGGGTCAGGAGGGAATTTTCCTGGACTGACAGAAAAATTGTGGTTGCATTTTTTTTGTGGTTTTGCTGGGTTTTTTTGTTTTGCTTTGGGGTTTTTTTTGCACTTCTCCAAGTTCATGTCTATTTTCGAGATCCTATGTAATTTTTTTCACAAATTCTCTGCCATCATCAGGCTGCAGACCTCATGGTCCCTTAATCTCCCCTGCTTACTTCCCATGGCATGTTACAGCTGCAGCTTTTTTGCTAAGAGGAGTCAGGAAGCATTTAAAGTGCCTGGTTTGTGGGGTGAGTGGAGCAGGTGTCCAGTTGAGAGGCACCAGCAGAACATTCATTGCATCTTTACTCACAACTGCAGGACGCTTGACTATGGGGTGACACTGGAGGACTGCCCCAATGTCAATACAAGTACACACGATGACTGCAAAAGCAGCTGTAAGAGGGAACATGGGAATTAACCCAGGCTCTCAGCTGCACGAGCACAGATGTAAAGCACACACCACGAGCTGGCCTCCAGGCCTTGCTTGCAGGCAGGCGGGGATTTGGGAGAAAGGATGTGTAAGAGAGCAGAGAAGGTGCAAGAGTGAGGGAGCCCCAAACCAGCAGGCTCTGCATGCCGTAGGGGGATGAGCATCTCTCCCAGCTCTCAGGGGCTCCTCCGAGCCCATGTTCCCAGTGATCCTAGCTCCAAACTCCCATGGCCCCTCTCTGCAGGTACCCTGCAGCTAGGTGCCCCTGTGAGGCTCCCAGTGCAGGGACCCCAGGCTGGGGAGGCACAGTCACGACACAGCAGCTGCCTCTGCTGTGGCTCAGGACCTCTGAGCAATTGGATGCGCGGAGTCAGCCTGAATCTCAAGGGCTTGTGGTCCCAAGGAAGGGAATGGATGCAAACAGCAAGAAGCATTGCATAGCCAGCTTCGTGCCTGGCACCTCTCCCCACGGGGGTCCCTGTCAGCTTTCAGGATGAGCACGCTGAACGTCTTAAGTTGGATCTTAAGTGTGAACATCCTAAGTGTGGAAAAGCACACCCACCTCATGGCAATGTGGGTGCTTGGCACCTGGCAGCATTCATCCCCAAGTCCCAGAATAACCTTTCCTCAGGATAAGTGGTTCTGCTGTTGCTGGGGAAATGTTGAGCTCTGCAAAGCGATGGGGACAAGGGCTGTGCAGCCTCCAGCCCTGGACAGAGGTGTGCAAGGAGTGCTGCTGTCAGACCCTCCGGGTGGCCCTCTGCCTCTTGCCCATGGGGTCCAAACCAGCTTATGCATGGAGCACAGCCCCCTCATCTTCCAGGTTTTACCCACGATGAAAAACCACTCTGGATGACCTTCTAGCTGCTTTCTAGCTTGGAGAGCATGTTCAGGACATAATAATGCAAGAGGGAATGAGAAGGGAAAGGGAGGAGGAAGGTGTGAAATCAGCATCAGTCCCTTGGAAGTTTGTTCCAGCAGAAGGGTGCAGACGGCAGGGCCTGATGCAGGGAGGGTTAGGGACAACCACAAGAGAATGGAGTCTGCAGCAGGAACAGAAGGGGAAAGGTTGAGAGTGCTTTGAAGAGAAATAGAGTGAAAACCCCAGCTCCACTTAGTGACCTCTCAGAACCCTCCCCCTGTGTAGTCCCCAGCCATGGGCTGCTGCAGCTCAGGGCAGAGCCACTCACTCAGGCAGTGAAGGATGCCAAAGGATGCTATGACTTGTAGGAGGAAGGTTGGCTGTCCTACATGCGCCGTGTGCCTTGGGTGAAGTGGATTTGCTTCCAAGAGACTCCCCCCCAGGAGCTGGGGTCCCTACAAAGCCCCAGCTCTGCCCCTCACCTCTGGCATGCCTCTGGCAGGGGAAATCCCCACAGGTACCGCTGATGCCAGCAGGGCAAAGGCTGTGCATGAGCTGCACCCCAGCCTCTTCCAAAGGGCACCTGCAAGCCAAGGGGGACTATTCTGGGCCAGCGATGTGGCCACCAGCAGGACTTACCTATTGGTGTGCGCAGAGGGGAGCCAAGGCATGGCTCTGCCTTGGGAGCTCCAGGTTCAAACTCCCAAACTGGGCTGGCTGCAGCACAGCAGGTGGTCCAGCTGGCACGGGGGAGGCACGCAGAGCTGCCAGCCATCGAGCCAGGGGCCGTCCACACATGCAACAACTCCAACAAGAGCCAAAGGCAGGCATGTCCCACCTGCGTTAGAGCTCAGGGGATGCATCCGTGCTGCCCTGCTACCACGACAGCTACGCTCACCTCTGCGGCTGCAGGCTTGCTCCCTGGCTGCAGGGCTGAGCGAGGGATGTGCTCCAAGTGCTGCTCCTCACCGCTGTCTCCCAATCCTCTCCAGACAGCTCCTGCCAGCACCCACACTTCCAAAGAGCTGGCTGTGCACCGCTTCCCGGCTCTCCTGCCTCCTCTCTGCAACGGCGCCTTTGCCGCCGGCTGGGCGGCAGGAAAACACCTTTCTGCAACTCTCACACCCCCTGCAACAGACCTTAAATCAATAACCCCAGAACACAGGGCCAGGTTATTGCTAACGGAAACCATTAAACTGTAACACGGGGGGATAAAGCCAGCCTCTAACACTTGAGAGATTTATAGGGCACAACAGCAGGGTGTTAATTCTTTTGGCAACACAAACGCTTTCACACCCCCTGCCTTTCCTCACCCGCAAGAACGAGGAGAGGGGACCACGCGCAGCCCAGCCCCAGGAACAGGAGGACATAGCCATGTTTGTGCTGCAGCCAGCGGCGCACACATTTGGGGTGACGCTGCGCTCACAGGGCTGCCCGAATGCGCACACCTCAAGTCCATGGGGTAGCACATCCCTGGGGGTCCCAGGGGTTGTTCTGCCAGTGGATGTCCCCCATGCCCAGCTCCGGCTTCCCTGTAACATTCCCAGCTCCCGCCTGCCTCCACAGCTGCAGCAGAGGTTCAAGGAAAGGCTGAGAAGAAACTTTGAGACCAGCTAAAGCAGTTGGAGAAGGCAACCCAGCTTTTGGGCTCACAAGCCTTTCTTCAGGCCTGAATCAGCCTACAGCTTGCAGGTGCTTTTGCAGCTGGTTGTACAGGCGCTCTTCCCTGCACCCACACGCCCCAGCGCTGCTGCGGCAGCTCAGAGACCGTTTGTCAGCGCTGTGATCTGATGGAGAGGGGCTGCATGTGTGCTGTAGCAAAAGGGGTTTGCACAGAGTCCCAGAAAGGGCCGCTCGCATCTTCCCCCCTGAATCCCTGCCGGGCACTGGCTTTCACCCCCTCCTGCCAAGCCGGTGTCTGTGGGAAGAACTGCATTACTGATTAACAGTCCCCTGCCCGCCTCTCCCCACCATCCCACTGACACCTTTGCCTGCAGCCACCTCCTTGGACCCTCCTTTGTACAAAGTCCAGGGCCAGGCAGGAGAGGACAGGGTGGGAGCTCGTCCTGGGGCTCAGCCCGCTGGCAGGCTCACCGCACCCCACATACCTGGGGTACTGCGGAGGCCTCCCTGGGCCGAGCTACGGAGCGGCACGAGTCACCCAGCATGCAAGCAGGAGCAGGAGCATCCCTCTCCATCCACGGGAGCAGAGAGGGCACAAGTGGGCTCCAGCCACTGTGCTAATCCCGGACCGTAAGATTGCTGCAGCAGACCCCAGGCACACCCCCAAAGGGCCTCAGGAGCCTGAGCATGATCCAAGTGGCAGCATCAGCTTGGCTGAACCCCCAGCTCTGCGTCACACCTGCTGGACACCCCACTGTGCTATTGCCCTCCCTGCTCTCTTACCAGAGGAGTGGGTGCTGCTTCCATCAAGCAAGGGGTCTGGGTGGACTTTGACCAGCCCCCTCCCACCCCAGGCACTGTGAGGAGTCCTGGAGGGGTCCATCCCCTGCCCGTCCCTTCCCTCCACGCTCCCCCAGCTCTGCAGAGCCCAGCCAGATGGCTGCGGGGTCCCCCACCCCAGGGTGTGCTGAGAGGGGGGCCCAACTGGGCACCACTGCACCTTGCCCGAGCCTGTCCCAGTCTTGAAGCCAGGGTGCTCGATGCCATCTTGGATTTCCCAGCCAGCACTGCCAGCTCAGCCCCACTCCAGTGCTGGGGATCCCTGGGCTTGTCCCAGCCCAGGAGCAGCCTGCAGCAGGGGATTTCTTTGGCTGCCAGCACAAGAACAAGGTGCAGGGCCCCGGCACTGCTGGCTGAGGGAGAGCTGCAGGCAGCAGGACCAAGCACGCTCCCTTGGGCGCTGCCTGGGATCGCCCTTCTCCTCCACGAGCCGCAGTGCATGGGAGGGCCTGGACAGGGATCCTGCATCCCCTCCCCGTCACTGTCCGTCCTTCCTCTGCCAAGCACCATCCCGCTGCGGATGCCTGGAAACTCTCTGCAGTCACACCGACCCCTCTCCCTCGGGGGACGCCCAGAGATGAGATGTCCGAGACCCCTCTCTTTCTGGCGAGCTGGAGCCAAACCAGCCGGCACGCTAAAAGGGGACGGGCAGACACTGTGGTTGCGCACGCTGCCCTCGGAGCAGGCAGCCCCCTGCCCGTGCTCCTGCCAGGGGCTAAAGCCCCCTGCGCTCCAGCCCGCAGCGGGGAGCAGCAGTGGAGGAGGATCTTGCGCTGCCCCCCCGTGGCCACCACGGGAGGTGCAGGTGGCCCCAAAACGCAGCCGGGTGCCTCGGGTCTGGGGTGCTGGGTCCTCGCTCCAGCAGAGCCCGAGAAACGGTCAGAGGGGTCTGCGCTGCCGAGGCGTTCACCCCGTGCCAGGCCATTTGGGGGCTGCCACAGACCCCTCAGAGCGGCTCGGTGACCCCAGTCCTGCCCCACTTTCCCCAGACACCCCATTCCTGCACCCAGCCCCTGATCTGTGCTACCTCTCATGGGGCCAGACCCGAGCACAGAGCCCCCAGGGTCCTGAGTGGGCACAGCCCGAGCCCACACCCGGGAATGGCCCACGCGAAGGAGGAGACGAGGCAGCGCTGCTGTTTGGGCATCCACATTTATTACACGGCTGGGGCAAGCCTGGGGCTGCCACTCGCCTGAGCCCCTCCGGTCGAAGGCAAATGACCCGTCCTCCTTAAATATTGGTTATAAAACAAATTTCTTTTTTTCCTTTTTCTTTTTCTTAAAAACCCCATCTCTCTCTCCGTACTTTTTTTGTCTTTTGTATTTGAGTATAAAAGTGGGGGCGGGCGCTCCGCCTTGCCTGCCGCTACCTCCGCAGGCTGCGCTGTGCCTGCCGCAGCAGCGTGTCGAAGTCCAGGGAGTCGAACTTGCTCTTGACAGGGGCTGGGTCGAAATCCTCCCGGTTTGAGTCTGGAAGACACAGGGAGAGGCTGCCTTGAGCCATGGGGACACTGGCGCAGTTCCGGCCATCCCCACAGCAACTCCTTCCCACCTCGCTTCACGTGCCGACCTCTAGACCCAGAGCTGGGCTGATGGAGGACCGGACCTGGCCTCCATCACAGCTCTGGAGGCACAGGGAGCCCCCGTCCAGCCTCCCCTCGGGGCAGGACTATCCCTGGACGTGGCCCTGCCCAGCCAAGCCTGACTGACCCCGAGGATGGGGACTCCCACACCTCTGGGAAGGAGAGAGGACCCAGGGTGCCACCCCCAACTTGGGGGCTGCACGACTCACCCAAGTCAGCATAGTTCCTCCTGCAGAACTGCCGGCGGCCGCCGAAGCACAGGTCGAAGGGCTGCTCGTCCGGGCGCCGCAGCTTGTGCCCGCTCTCGATGGCAGCGAAGGCTTCCTCGGCATAGCGGTAGGTGACAAAGCCATAGTTGTCCCTGGAGCCAGAGAAGGAAGGAGATCAGCAGCCATGCAGTATGTTTGTCCCCCCTTGGTCTGCACCGTCCCCTTGAGGAATGGGAAAAGGGCCAAGAGGAACCATCCCTGGGAAGGGGCTGCCCCATGTCCCCACAGCTCTTACCCCTCGGAGCGGAAGTGCAGGGTGCACTCCTCGATGTCCCCAAACACAGAGAAGCGGTGCCGCAGCTCTGACCGCGTCATCCTGCTGGGGATCTTGCCAATAAACACAACTCGCCGCTCCTCCTGCGGGCAGGGATGCAGCGTCCCGTGAGATGGGGACGGGGGGACTCGGCATCTCCAAGCCCTCCCCGGTGAGCAGGGCCTCTCGCACAGAGCAGCCTCCCTGCACCGCCACCCATCACACCGTGCCCCGGCCAGAGCTTCCCAGCAATGCTGCCTGCCAGGCTGCGACCCCATGGCTTTCTGAAGTGACAGAAGGGCTGGGGACCCCCAAATCTCCAGCCCCAGCTTCCCAGCCCTCCAGCACTCACTATTGCACGTTCCTTCTGGAGGATCCTCTGCCTTTGGTAGTGGTCCTGTGCGTCGTAACTGTATCTGGCAGGGCAGAAACCGGACACATGAGCTACAGGGTCATGGGGGTGCCAGAAGGGAGGGATCCCAGACACAAGGGAGATACTGAAGGAGTGGGTCCACCCATCCCTGGGACACAGGAGGCCGGGAGATGGGTCGGGGGGAGCTCACACCCCTGCAGGGTGGCCACGCTCACCTTCTCCGCCTGTTACTCCTCCTGCGGGGCGAGGGGGAGCGGGAGCGGGACTGGCTGCGGGATGTGGACCTGGATGAGTAGGAGGACGTTGATGATGAGGATGAGGACCTGTCCCGGGACCTGCCACATGACCCACAGCTAGAGCGGGAGGAGGAGCTGTGGGAACATCTTGAGCGGTACCTGGGGGAAGGAGAGACACTGCTCAGTGCCGAGCCCTCACCACGCCCAGCACCACGAGGCTTCAGAGAAGAAAAAGACTTCCATCCTCCCCAGGGTACCCAGCACCCCACTCGGACAGGACCCACCCCCAGAGTGAGCTGGGAAACCTCTGCTCAAATTTGCCGGGGCAGTAACGACACTACAGAGATGTTGCTCCACTTGGCTGCAAACACCGCAGCAAAAAAGGACCAGGCTCACAGGCAGAGCCTCTGAAGAGCAAGAAATAGTCACGGGGGAACCGTGCAGCACATGGCTGCGACTGGGCAAGGGCCCAGGAGGGGCCGGGGCTGCTGCGCTGAGCCCCACACGGTGCACAAGATGACACTGGAGCCATCACATCAGCGCTGCACCCAACAGCCGTGCGATGGAGACCACGCGTACCTCCCACCACACCGAGGGCCGTGGCATGCCCTGGGACAGGGCTGGGCTTCTGTGCCCACAGCCTCCTGCCTACAAGAGCTTCTCTGGCAGGGCCAGGCAAAGCCTAAGGGCAGCAGGACTGAAACCCCTCGGGGATCAAGCTGTGCTGCCTCCAGCCAGCCACAGGGTCCCTCTCTAATCATGCTGCCTACGGGTGGTCCCTGCCATAGGCAAACCCAGGCCCCGAGCAGGGTGTGCTGCCTGGTACTGCCACATATTCTCCTGGAGGACAGCAGGTCAAGATGGCACAGTCCATGGGGACATTTCCCAGCACAGGGCCAGCTGCATTTGCTGGAAAGCCAAGCCAGACAGGGCAAGTCCCTGAGCTGCACATCCCTGGGACATGGCACTATATACATGCCCTTTCCAGCTCCAGCCTCCACAGCTATGGGCCACCGATGGAGGGGCCTTGGTTGGACAAGCCCTTCATGCCCAGTGACCCAGGATGTCTCCAAAACTGGCTGAATGCCCAGGGAAGGGCAGATGAGGAATCCTTTGCCAGCTCCAGTGCCTCCCACCCCAGCTAGGACAGGCTGTGCATCACTCAGATGCACAAGGACTCCAAAAGAAATGCTTCCCACAGAGACCAAGCCGCCCCACTTTTCTACGCAGCCACCTCCACAAGGAGCATGGGGAACCCCTGAGGCAGCCAAGCCAGACGGGTTTTTCTCTGCTCGCCTCCAGCAGGTCCCTGCTGCCATTGTGGCTCCTCTCATTTCTACACCTACGGCCGTACCAGCCCCACAGCACAAACACCAACGCCTCCATTAATATCGCAACGAATACATCCAAAAGCCAAGGTGCAGCCAAGGACTCGTACCATGGTGCTCCAGGAGGGGTAAGGAAGCCCAGCTCAGAGGTGGCTTTGCAGGAACACCTGCCTAGACGTGGTAGTTGCCCGAAGAGCAAGCAGACAGACGCTCCACAGCTTACCTTCGCCACCGCTTGGGTGGTGGGGAGAATGACCGTGACCGGGATCGGGAGGACGAGGATGAAGACGAAGATGAGGACTCACTAGCTCCATCTGAACTGGAGCTGAAGGAGCGGCTGGCACGGCTCCTGCCAGCCCTCCAGCTGCTGGCAGAGGGGCTGGGCGAGTCCCGGGGTCTCCGGTAGCAGCGCAGGGACCTCTTGGCAGCAGCATGGCTGGGCTGGGCACTGGGAGTCCGCATCTCCTGGTCCCGGCATGGGGATGCGGCTGGAGACAGGAGCACTGAGGTGGGGGGGCTGCTGCACCCGGCGGTGGCCTTGTTGGGGACGCTAGTCCGATAATCCAGGGGGGCTAGGCAGGCCGTCCCCAGGGGCTCCTGGCTGGGCCCCGTGGGGGTGGTGGTGGGGTCTGGCGGGGTGGGCTTGGGCTGGTCCAGCGTCCGTTTGGTTAAGGAGGAGATGGGTTTGATAGTGATGTCCCGGTGGTGTTTGACGTTCCAGCGGGAGCCGCCCTCGGTGGGGGGCTGCGTGCTGGGGCTGCCGTTGCTCTCCGGCCGCACCACACCCGGGATGCAGTAGTCGTGGTCTCCTGAGCAGACATGGCTGGGGGCTGAGCCGGCAGGGGCCAGCGCCGGGCTCTTCCCCTGGAGCTTGCTCTGGGGCAGCAGCTTGGCTTTCGTCAGCTTGGCTGTCTTCTGGGGCCCTTCCTGGGGCACGGACCCAGGCGACTTGGCCTTGGCCAGCAGCGAGACAGCGGGCAATGGCTTCCAGAGCTGGTGGGGGGGCGTTGCTGGGGGGGTCAGGCCTGCGAGAGCACGGAAGGGCTTTCAAGAGCAGCCCCTCGCTGCGACCTGCCCAGCTGGGGCTCCATCCCGGCCCACCGCCACTCAAGCCCTGGGGTCTCCCCCAGCCCCAGGACAGCCCATGAGGCTCCCTCGCCTCACCCCGGGCATTACCTGCCACGTTGGCCAGCTCAGAGGCCTGCAGGCCGTCTGGGGGCTTCCTGTCCTGCTGGGTCTCCAGCCTGAGAAGGGGAAAGGAGCTTTGTCAAACACAGTGGCCAAAGCCCAGCTCCAGTCCTGGGGCACCTGCCCGAGCTGCCCCTCTGCCCAGACAGGGGGAACAGAGGATCTGAGAGAGCTGCAAGGATGGAGCTTGCACAGCCCGGTCATGCCCATCGCTGCTTTCCCCAATTTTTCGCCCTCGTTGCCAGCTCTGGCCCCCAGCCCAGCGAGGAGCTCAGCTCCTCCTGGGACGGCGGATGAAGCCCCCGGCAGTTTGGACCCTGCCAGAACCGAGAGCTGCCCCATGCCCATGTCCCTGCTGAAGGCAGAGCTCAGCCCTCTGCCGGGCTCCGCGCTGGGGCAGCTGGCTGCGGAGGTCTCGGTACTCACCCGGAGCTCCCCGCCGGCCGCCTGTCCTTGGGGGGGTGCACGGGAGCCATCTCCTTCTTGGCTGAAAAGAGAGCGGCTGCGTGAGGGTGGCCAGAGGTTGGGCCGGAGGGCAGGGGATGAACCCTGTATACGGGGGGACACACAGAGCACCCCGGGCACAGCCAGGGAGAGGTTTCACAGTGCCCCAACCCAGCTTCTTGCAGAGAGTTGCTGCAAGTCCCCTTTCCTTCCCAGGCTCTTCACCACCCCCTTGTCCGCCCCAGGAACTCCTGGCTGCTTTGACAGGCCAGGAAAGAGATGGGGGCAGAGACACCCCCAGGACAAGGCACCCAGGCAGGGTAACACCAGCCCGCAGGCAGCCGTGTCCCGGCCTCCCCACTCCCACCCCGCCGCAGGGAGCACGGGCAGCCCGGGGAGGCCGGCGTGGCACGGAGGGAGCCCCGCGGGGGACGGCACAGCACGCCGCAACCGCACCTTCAGACTTCTCGAACTGCTCCAGCAGGCTGGACAGGTCGGTGGCTTCGATCCCTGGGCCAGGGAGAGAGCACGGCAAGTCAGGTCAGCCAAAACCCTCCCTGCACCTCGGGGATGCACCCCGGCCCCATCCTCCCCCTGCATCAGCCTCCCCAGGTGACAGGGTGAGCGCTGGGGAGGAGAAGCAGCAGCAGAGCCCGCAGCAGCTCTGCGTCTCCCACAGCGGCAACAGGAGCACCCGGCTCTGCAGCCCCAGGAGGGACCAGTTTGGGCACAGAAAGCCCAGACCATGCACTGGAGGCAATGTCCTGGCAGGGTGCTGGGAAGAGACTGCAAGACCGCAGGCGCAGCTTTGCCACCCTTGCCCCCAGAAGTGCCAGGAACCGGTCCCGCTACCCGGGCTGCCGGCAGCACCGCAGCCTCGCCGGCTGGCAACGCTCAGCCCAGCGCCCTGCAGCCCCGCTCACCGATCTCGCTGATGAAGGCTTGCACGATGTCCTTGCTGCTGTCGCTGGGCTGTGCTGGGTTGAGGAGCGGCTGGTGCCTCCATGGCCGTGCGGCGGGCGCCTTGGTGGGCAGGCTGCTCTCTCGACCCACTTTCGGTGGTGGTGCCGCAGCCTGGGAGGTGGCTTTGTGGTCGGGTGGCTCCTGCCCGGCAGCTGCCCTGGGCTCTGGCAGGGCTTTCTCCACTGCCCCTTTGCCTGGCCCTGCAGCCTCCTCCACAGAGTGGGTGCCAGGGCACTCCCCAACAGGGCCAGTGCCAGGGGACACCTCCGCAGGGCAATGGATGGCAGCCGGGGGGGCCTTGGGGAGCTGGGTGGGGGTTGCAGCCTGGGGCTCCTCCAGAAGCTGGGTGGGGGCAGCCTGGGGGGCCGCCGTGTGCTGGGCTGGAGCTGCAGGAGGGACCCTGCTGGGCTGGGCAGCGGCAGCCGATGGGGCAGGGGCTGGGGCCGGAGGGGCCTTGGGGAGAGAGCTCTCCCCCGCCAGCCGTGCCTGCCTCCTGGGGTCCGACACCCTGCCGGTAGCCGGCCTGGCTGGGCCACCTGCAGCCCCCGTGTCGCTGGCCGGGGTGGCAGGCGGCTGGGCAGGGAAGGCTGGCGGCTCCGGGCAGCTGAGTGCCGGGGCAGTGCGAGGCTGCCCATGCAGGAGGGCCACACTGGGGTGGCCACTAGCCGGGAAGGTGGCAGTGCCCTGCAGCGCCGCTCCAGGGTCCCCGTATGCCAGGGGAGGCACTGGAGGCGGCATGGGCATTCCTGGCCAGTAGGATGGCGGTGCCCACCCTACCGGGGCATAGGGGCCGCCGGGGCCAAAGGGAGGTGGGGGCGGCACGGTCGGCGGGGGCCAGGCCATGGCCGGAGGCGAGAGGCCAGGCACCATGTGAAAAGTACCGGGGGAGCCGGCGCTGGGCGGCGGGGGCAAACCATGGCAGCCTACGGGCTGCGGGCCGAAGCAGGGCCAGGAAGGCACTGGTGGGTAAAGGGCATAAGCACCGGCAGAGGCTGATGGCATCCCGGCGGGGGCCGCCCCAGCGGCTGGGGGCACATTTGGCGTGACAAAAGGCATTGGTGTTGATGGGGGTGGTGGAGCCGTGGCGGGTGCTGGAGCTGAAGCTGGAGTGGCAGGAGCTTTGCCACCAGGAGAAGGGACAGCGGTGGGGCTGGCGGGTTTCTCTGGGCTCTTCTGAGCGCCAGCCGCCTCGGTGGTGGGGCGCACGGGCGACACCAGGCAGGGGATCTCCGCCAGCTCGGTCGGAGGCTCGGGGACGCTGGGCCACTTGCTGGCCGCTTGCTTCTCTCCGTCCTTCCTGCTGCCCGGGCTGGGCTGGCGGTGCAGCATGCGGATGCGGTATTCCCGCAGGCTCAGGGCCTTGGGCTTGGCTTCTTTGGGCAGGCCCTCGCTCAGCTCCACTGCCGGCAGGCTCTGGGGGGGCTCCAGCCTCACACCTCGCTCTGAGAGAGGACAGGCAGCCTCCGAGACCCCGCTGCCCTGTCCGGCAGCCGGCTGCGCATCCCCCTCGCCCTCAGCCGGGTCCACGGGGCCAGGATGTGCCACTGCTGGCAACTCCTCCGCATTTGGTGCAGTCTTCTCCGGAGGCACCACGCTCTCAGCCTTCTCTGGGGCTACGCTCACCGCTTCTGGCGCTGGCTCCTTCTGCAGCTCCCGCTGCGCTTTCTCAGGCAGGGAGGCCCCTGCCGCGCTCCGGGGCCTGCCCCGGGGCCGTGGTGGCCACTCGGCACGCAGCTCCATCTGCCCCTCCTTCTGAGCTCGCTCCAGCTGCTGTGCCAGGAAGTCCGAGACCTGGACGGAGGGACGCGCTGCCCGCCGCCGGCTGGTGGGCGGCTGGCCAGGGGGCTGCCCGGAGCCGGCTGAGCGGAGCCGGTGGGCCATGCAGTCCCTGCCTGGCCTGGCCTGCTCGCTTTGGTCCTCCTCTGCTTTCTTTTTCCGACTCTTCCTTGCTCTCTCGCGGCCGCGTCCCTTCTCGGTGCCCTCGCGTTTGCTGCCTGCCGGTGCCTCTGTGCTGCGCCGGGAGCTGCTGTCAGGGCTCCAGGCTCTGGGTGCTGCTGTCTCTGGTGGGGACGTGCTCTCCGGGGTAGTGCAGGAGGGCTCCTTCCCAGGCGGTTTCTCCTCCTTCTCCTCCTCCATCCCATTTTCCTGGGCTGGAGCTCCTGGCAGCTCCTCTCGATCCTCTGGGATTGACTCTCCAGTACCCTCCTCTGCTCCCGGGACCTGGGGCTCCTGGTTGGGGAAGCTGGGGGCCAGCGGCTGCAGCACCACGGGGATCTCCACGCTCTCCCCCTCACCAGGCACAATTTCCAGCAAGACGGGACCGCTCAGGAGTTCCTTGGCCACGGGCTCGGTCTCAGGGTCCAGGCACACAGTGAAAGTGGGCAGGCAGTAGGGGTGCATGGACTTTACCAGCTCGCTCAGGGACACGTCACCCGTGTTGATGATGCAGGGGTCTTCACGCTCCTCCAGCGCCGCCCCAGCCCCACTCACACAAAACTCTGCAGCCTCCATGCTGCTGTCCAGCTCTGGGCTCAGGGCAGCCTCCTCCTCCTCTTCCTCCCCGTCACTGCGCTGTGGCAGGGGCTGCTCTCGGGCCCGGTGCCAGCCCAGCTTCCTCTCCATCCTCGGGGTGCTGCAGACTTGCTTCTTCGGCAGCACTGGGTCCTCGAGGCCGTGAGTGGCATGGTCCCAAGCCAGGTCTGTGTCGGTCTGGGAAGGGGAATCAGAGCGAACGTCAGCTCCTGGGCTTTCACCTGAGCCCCCCCCAGGCACAGCCAACTGTGGCTCTGCTGCAACTCTGCAGCAAAGCCCCTGGGCAGATGAAAAGCTGGAACATATCTGACCCCCCTAGTAAGACACAACAGAGCTGGAAACCCGCCATCCGTGTGGGGGCATCCACAGCATCCCTGTCCCACAGCACCCACCAGCCAGGGCAGCCCCTGCTCCCACTGCCACCAAGGCTCCGCAAAGGCATCGCTTCTGGGAGAGGATGCCTGGGCTGGGCGGGCAGGCAGGGGCCGGGGGGCAGCAGCAGGGACACAGTTACCCCAGCACCACCCCGACACCACTCCTTCAGCTTCCCCTGCTCAGCTGCTCACCTTCCCGATCACAGGGACGCTGCTGCTGCTGCTCACAGGCCTGAGAGCCTTGGGCTGCTCCAGGGCAGGGCTCTCGCACTCCAGTGACGGCCGGGATAAGCTGAGAAACTTCTGAAACTGGAAAGAAGGCAGACAGAGCATGAGGCAGCAGCAGTTTTCTGCTGCTGGAGGGGACAGGCCACCCCTGGCCCTGCAGCAGCCACGCATGTGCCCCCTGAGCAAGCTCAGCCCTGTTCCACCCACAGCGCACGCAGCCCCGGTTGGTTGTGCACAGGGAGATATGCCGCTTCCCGGAGCCTCCGGCACATCTCTGGCTCTACGCCAAGACCCAAAGTGAAGGCATGGCCCCTCGAGCCCGCACAGGAGCCCCAGGGATGTCCAGGGGTGGCTCAGCCCTTCTCTCATGTTGCTGGTCACAGGGATTGTCCCAGGGCGCTGGGGACCAGGGTCCCACCGCCTCAGGGCACCCCCATGCCAGGACCTGCCAGGAAGGGGCTTGGCAGAGCCCGGCCTAAGCATCTTCCCACCCGTTTTGGGGTCAGGCTGGCTCTGCCCCACAACTCACTGAGGGATTCTCCCGCTCCCGAGGTGAAGTCAGCAGCTCCGCGTCCATGATGGTGTCGAAGGGGGACAGGGTCTCGTCGTCCGTGCTGTCCAGGATCTCGGTGATGGCAGTCAGCAGGGACAGCTCGTTCTGCGCATCCAGGCAGGCCTTGCTCTGCTGCAAGGGCAGGGGTGGCCTCAGGGGGCAGCGGGGCACAGCCACGGGACCTGGCCACAGGGGACACTGCCGCCACCCCCACCGTGCCACAGCCGGAGCCAGCCCGGCCGCTGCTTCCCGCACCCATGCGTGGGCTCCCACCTCGCTCAGAGAGAGGTCCTCGATGATGGAGATCACAGAGGAGTCAAGATAGTTCTGCATCGTCCCCAGGATCTCTTCGGCCTCCAGGATGGTTTCTGCATCCAGCGACGTTAAGTTCAGGTCGTCCTCCTCGAGGGAAAAGCACTGCCGAGGAGCACGGGGAGCCAGGTAAACACTTTGCAAAGCACCGCTACCAGCGCTGATCTCCTCTGCAGCGCACGTGGGCTCCCGACAGCCTGCGCCGCAAACAGCGGCTAAGCTCACTGCCGCACCCCCAGCACCCCCAAACATGCAGTGGGGGCAGGCAGGACACGGCCGCACTGCAGGTCAGAAGATGGCACAGGGGACCTTCCTGCCTTGCTTTTCAGGTTCTGGCCGGTCCACCCCACTGCACAAAGCCCCGTGCCGCTTTCAGCCCGAGACCCTTTCGATGCCTCCACTCCAAAAACTCCCGCCCGATTTGCTCCACAGTTACAGGATTGGGAAAGACGAATCGATAAACCCCCAGCAATTCCCTGGCTCTGCCCAACACCACGCATTGCTCGTGCTGACGGGGAGGGGAGAGGCAGGCTGCCCCCTCCACGGGCCGTCACGCGCTCCTCCAACTCCGGCTGTCGGCGCTTCAGATAAGCCCAAAAACATTACGAAATTCATAACAAAAGCGCAGGAGTCAGCAACAGGGATGCAGCTGGCTGCCACCGCCAGGGCCCTACCCCGACACCTCTGCTGCAAGGGGACGCGGGCTGTGCTGGCGATCCAGGACCAAACTGGCTTTGTTGCTGTACTTCTTTCAAATTCCCAGCCCCACATCCTTTCCAGACCCCGAAGCAAGCTCCAGGGATGTTCGGGTAACGCCGGATAACTTTGGAAAGGTCTCTGCACCGCGCTCCGCAGTGCCACGCAGCCCAGCGCTGCAGGGTGGTCAGGAAAAGCCAGGAAAAGCAAGATGCCGGGCGAGGGCAGGGGCTGCAGCCCCCGGCCAAGCAGAGCTGCCGGACACGCAGCCTCTGCCAGGAGCGGAGCGGCAGCACAGGCGTGTCACCGGCACGAGACAGGACGCGAATTCCTGTTTGCAGATGGGCTTAGGCAGAGATAACGCAGGCAGGGAAGATAAGGGCACCAAGGACGGAGCCCTGGGAGAGCACACCTCCCTCCCAAAGCTGGCAGGGAGCAGGCAGCGAGCTGCCCTCCCTCCGCAATAGCATGGGGAGAATTTGGCCGAACCCTGGGGGATGCAGCTCACCTGCATTTCTCGCAGGTACTGCAGCTTGCACAAGCCTGAGCCCATGCAGGACAAAATGCCCCCTGTCCCTGTACAAGACCTCCCTGTCCTGCCTCTTCTGGCACGAGGGAACCTGCACCGGAGGGAGAGCAGGCATTTCACTAAATAGGTGTTTCCTAAAATATGGCAGCACCAAAGCCATGTGCCCAAACCCCCGGTCCCTGGGGCTCTTCAGAGGCTTGCCCCCGTCAGACAGAGCAGGCACCTCTGGCCGTGGCACAGCAACCCCGGAGCACAAGCATCCCAGGACCAGGCTGGGAATCAAAGCCAGGACCCCCACAGCAATGCCCCGCATCCACCCACCCCAAATCCCCCCGGGCTGTTACAGCGCGCCGACATGGCAGCCCCGAAGAGCAGGAGCCTGCAGTGGTTTGGGGCTCGGCGGGCGGCTCAGCAGCCCGGGCATGCTCTCCCAGGGCTCTCCGCCTGGAAGTGGAGCCCACTGGTGACACCGGGGCACCGCTCCACCCCGCCGTGCAGATCAGGCTATGGAGCAGTTTTACCGCTCAGCACCTCCAGTCCCTTCCCTCGGCCAGCGCTGGCTGCCGGTCAGAGCCCGGCACAGAGCCCCGCTGGCAGCCGTCTACGGCGCAGCCTGGCTGCGATTCCCGGCCAATCCTCCTGGAGATACTGGGAGGAGCGGGGAAGCACACCCAGGCTCACACACCCAGCACTGCCAAGCGCCGGCGTGCAGCCCTGAGTCAGCGGTGACCGGCAGGCAGAGGCACCCGGGCCGCCGGAGGAGCCAGCGGGAGGGATCTCACCGAGCATCAGCAGCCGAGGAACGCAGGGGCCGGCTCACCCCTGCCTGCTGACGGCACGGGGGGTCCGGGGGACGCCCCCGGGGTTGCGTGGCCCTGCCCATCTTGCCACAGGGCTGGCTCTCCCCAAAGGCAGCGTCTAATAAGAGGTTTCCAGCCGTGACCAGCGCAGGACGTTTGGAGGGAGGGAAGGAAAATCCTTTCACTGAAACGGCCTCTTCCCGCGGCTCCTGCCCGCAGCCCAGGAGGGAGGGAGGGCAGGCGATCTCCCAAGCCCTCCCCGACTCCTTTGACTCAGCGCCTCGCAACGAGGAGTCCCACAGCCATGAGTCACCGGCAAACGAGGCTGCGTTCCCCCGGGACTCCCTTTGATCCACCTGGGGCCGGGCACCTCCTTCAGCCCTCGCCACTTGTGCGTCAGGGCGGGGGTACGAACCAGCCCAGCCTGCTCCCGCGTCCCTGCCCGCTCTCCTCTCTGCCAGAGACCCCTGTCCCCCCTAGCTCAGGGGGACACCCTCCGCGCCCTCCCAGCTCCCTGTGTTTGCTTTACACTCAGCAGCACAGCGGGAAAGAGGCCGCGGGTCACGGGGACATTCAAGGACAGGCTTGGGCTCAGGCTACGCCGTGCCCAAGCAGCCAGCGCTGCCAGGGAGAAGGGAGGACGCCCACAGCCCCGGAGCGAGCTTTGGGCACACAGGGAGCCGGGGTTTGAGCCAACAGCTTGAGACGGAGATGGCCTGGGCATGGCCACCAGCTCCTGCGCCACCCAACCGGAGCAGGGGACGCTGCGCTCGCTGCTGTGGTACCCAGGAGGCACAACCGAGGCCTCCGCGAGCAGCTGCCCGTCCAAGCCACACTACGACACGTGTGCCCAGCGTGCCGTGCTGGGGCTACGCCCCAAGCAGAGGGCGGCCATCCTCCTCGCGCTGGCCACGGGCAGGCTGCCAAGGCAGCTCTCACCCGGCCAGAGCTGCCAGCAAAGGCGCGGGGAGGCCGCCCACCGGGGTGCGGGGCGAGCCCGGGAAGTCGGGGGGCTCCAGCCAGCCGGTGTGGCACCAGCAGAGGATGCTCCACAGATTCCTCAGCTGCTTTTGGGAAGCGTCAGGCTGGAACACCCCTCTCTTCCCCAAAATGCAGACCGCTCCCTCTGCGTCAGGGAGAGGCGAGATGGGCTCGGCGTCCCACTGCCCGGGGGACCCCCTGGCAGCCCCCCGGCCGGGCAGGAACACCCTGGAAGGGGCAGAAGCATGGGGCTCCCCGAAATCCCAACCAATGCACAGAGCAGGTGCCCCCAGATCCCGTCCAGGGGTGCTGCACCCCCGCGCTCCCCGTCCAGACAGCAGCGCACCCACACCCAGCGCCCCAGCCCAGCACCGGCAGGGTCCCACCGGGGCCGGTGACACCGGCGGGGCAGGGATGCTGCGCACGGGCGGCAGCACCGCGCCCCAGACCTGCCCCGGAGCGGGAGACGCTTCCCCCAGGATAAGCCCCCGCTTCCCCCGGGATAAGCCCCCGGTGCAGCTCGGGGAAGCTCCCCCGTCCCGGAGCGGGCCGGAGCACCCCGCGTCCTCCACCGGGAGCTCCTGCCACCGAAACCGGCGGGTGTCGGTGTCCCAAACCGCCCCTCACCCCCAGCCGCAGGTGGCGGAGGGCGGCGCCGGGATGGAGGGACCGCGGGGAGGGACCCGGCCGGCGCCCCCCCGGCACCCACTCCCCCGGGGGGCACCGAGACCCCCGCCCGGCGGGTCCCGGGGCCGTGCCGCGGCCCCCCCGCCCTGGGGGACTCCCCGCGCCGGTGCCGCCACCACCACCCCACCCCGGCGGGAGAGCACCGGGCGCCCCGCTCAGCCTGCGAGAGGGGCGTCCCCAGCCCACGCAGGGCCCCCCGCCCGCCGCCGGCGCGGCAGGCCCGCTCCCGGCACACGTGGTGCCGCCGCCGCGGGAGCCGCCCCGGCCTCCACGTGTCACGGCGCGGCCCGCCGCGCCCCGCCGCCGCCTACCTGCAGGGGGCTGCCGGCGCGGAGGGGCGGCTCGCGCGGGGCTCCGCCGCCCGCCAGCCCTCGCGGAGCGGCCCCGGCCGCGGCGCCGCCGACCCCGGCCCCGGCCGCGGCGGGCACCGCTCCGCCCCGCAGCGCCGCCATCTTGGCGCCTCCGCTCCCAGCGCGGCCACTGCCGGGCGCGGCACGTGACCGCCGCCCGCCCCGCACTACAGCTCCCGGCGGCCACCGCGCCGCCCCGCCCCGCCCCGCGCGGGGCAGGCCGGGAGCGCACCATTTCGCCGCCGCCGGCGCGCCAAGCGGCGGACGCCGGCCTGTGGGGGCGCCCGGCCGCGGGGGACGGGCGGCCATCTTGAGGACGGGCAGGCCCTCGCGCTTCGCCGCCATCTTTGCGGCGGGCGAGGGCGAGGAGGGTCGGCCCCGCCCTGCGGCGCGCGGTGGGCGGGGTGGAGCGGGCGTCACTGGCGGGAAGCGCCCAATCGGGGCGGGGCAGCCGCGCGTTTTCCCGCGGCGCCGGCGGGGCCCGCCCCGCTGCCGGCTCTGCCGCACACGTGGGCGCGGCGGCCTCCGGCCTCCCGGGGGGCTGGTGGGGGCTCCGCTCATCCCCTGGGCTCCCGGGAAGTGGGGACAGAGCTGCTGCGGGAGCAGCGCCCGGCCGGAGCTCGCTGTCCCCGCGCTGTGAGCCTGCCCTGCGCCGGGGAGGTGCCTTTGCGGCAACGCGAGTGGTGCTTTATGGAGCCAAACCTCGCGTGGGGCTGGTGGGGGTGACACGCAGGTGTGGCGGGCAAGGGGGAATGAAAAAAACTATCGGGGATGAAAGGCAGGATGGGCACCGTGAGCTCCCCTGCGGCCACTGGGCATGGCCGCGGGGCAGGACCGGGTGCCAAGAAACAGCCTGTGTTTGGGTTGTGCAGCTCTCCGGAGCTGGCGTGCAGGACCGCCCGGAGGGTGCAAGGGATGGGAGGAAACCGAACTGGGCTCATCTGACACAGCTGCGGTCCAGCCCAGCTCCCCGGGAAGGGGCAGGGGATGCTGGTGTGCACGGCTCTTGGTGTGGCTCTGTTCTGGTACCCCCCGTTCAGTAACCCCAGCATCCCTTTGGGTGCTGTCACTCCTGCGGCTCTGCATCCTCCTCCTTGACAGCGGGATCGTCTTGTGGAGGGCAGGGATGTGCTCAGAGCTGCACAAGTGCAGTGTGGACATGCTGGTTGGAGCTCTGCAGCGCAGGATTTGCCTGGCAAGAGCTAATTCTCCTGGCTCCTCCATCAGTCCCCGGGGGCACAGACCTGCCCAGGCCAGATTCCCTTGGGGATCCACAGGATAGAGCTGCTTTGTTCAGCTTTGCGTGCCTGGTCACTGAGCCGGGGCACGTCTGACACGCGGAGTCTCACCCTGCTACTCTCCTTCCTTCCACCCCTGCCACGAGGGACTTTCATCTGCGATTGCTTGTCCCACGTCACCTCCTGCCTCGCAGGGGCTGCTCTTCCCTAGCAACAAACAGGCTTTCGTCTAGGGTAGCTCCCCTCCTCCTCTTCCTCCTCCTCCTCCAAGCCCGTAGCACCTTCCAGGCCCCTCACTGACACACTTGTCTGGCCAAAACACCGGTTGAGCAGCAGCCAGGCAGCTGGGTCCTCTTCCAGGGCCATGGACCCATGCATGAGCACCGGAGAGTGCCCCCTGGGTCATGCACACGCGTTGGTAAGGGGGGATGTGAGCACACCCCTGGGGTGCCGGGTGCGGGAGGCTGTGTTGGTTGTTACAGGCTCTTCAGGCCAGCGCTTGCGCCAGCACTGCAGAGGAAGCAGGGAAGCCTGGGCAAGCACTCCAGGCTCTGTGACCCACGAGTGTTGCCCCTTCTGAAAGACACTTTGCTCGTCCTGAGCTCAACAGGTCCAAAGCAAGCAATAAGTCAATTTGGAACAGGCCGTGTCGCTCCACCAGCCTGAGGAGAAGCTGGCCATGACCCGGCAGCCAGGGACTTGCTGACAGGGATGCGGAGCGATGTTGCCCTTGGAGCCCCACAGCTTTCCTCCTCCTGCTCTGAACTCTCCTCTCCCTGGGGTGCATCCATGGCATGTGGTGACCTGTCTAATCACCTTGTTCCTGCATGTGGTAGGATCCTGTGGCACTGCAAGGCTGATCCCCCACAGAGCAAGCCTAGCCTGATGCAGGTCCTGCACATGGGACCGTGTCCCCTGCACACAGGGTCCCTGGGGTGCGACCAGAGGGAAACCCACGTGCAGGTATCTCCCTCCCCCAGTATGACCCACAGCAGGGGTGCTGTCCCAGCACTGGGGCAGCGCCAGGCACTCCTGCTGGTTTACAAGAAAAACAAACAACAGGCAGAAAGGAAAATGCGTGTACTGCATCCCAGCTCCGCAGCTCCCTTCCCTCCATGCGCGGTGATGGCGTCCCCGGCCAGGCTCAGCCTGCAAATAGCCCACCCTGATGTTGCCCGGTGCCACCCAGGCTCAGCCTGTGCAGCACCCAGAGCGGACAGGTTGTTCGGGACTAACGGGAACAGACTGCAAAGGGGAGCTCAAACCTATGTGATGCTTAAAGGACACTCAGTGAAGAGGAATGCGAGTCCCACCCGGGCAGGAGCAGATGACCTGGCATCGGCCCTTCAGCGGGGAGAGGGGCCGCAGGCTCCCTTGGGCAGTTTGCTCTGCCCAGGCTGCTGCTCCCGCCCCGGGGCTGGGCTGCATCTTCACAGGGCGGCAGAGGTTTGGCACCTGCCCTCGCAGCCAGGGCCCCTGCAGCTGGGGTGTTGCTCCCCCTGGAGTGCATGGGGAAGATTTTGGGAAACGGCCCTGCCAGCAGCAGGCATGCAGGGTCCTGCAGAGCTGTGCGTCCGTGGGGTTGGAGGAGGATCCCTCGCGGGGCTCCTCTTGCAGGGGCGATGCCTGTGGGACAGATGCCTCCAGGGAGACTCTGGAAGGATGCGGTCATATCCCCACACAGCACAGGACGCAGCACGGATGAGAGCAGCTCCCCTGCCTCCTGCCCGGCAGCCCCTGCCACCTCTGCACAAGGTGCAGCAAACACCAGCCATGACTCCCCGAGGTGTGCTACGCACTGCTGCAAACCCTCTTCCTTCCTGCCCCCTGGCTCTGCGGCTGCCTGGCCCCTTCCCTCCCGCTCGCCCTCCTCCAGCCTCCCCGGGCTGTCTCCCCCCGGTCCCCCAGGGCTGGCAGCCCCCCACGGAGCCCCAGGCTGGGGGACTGCCAAGGTCCCAAAGAGCACCGGCCCCGTGCAGCGCCGTGCCGAACAGCCGCGGCGTCCCCCTCTCGTTCCCCCGGCGGTGGCAACCGCCGCCAGCTGCCGCGGGATCCCGATCTCGGCCACTCGCCGTCGGCCTCTGGGTTTGGACGGGTGGGTTCATCCGCTCCCCTGGAGGCGGGTGCCCGCGCCCTCCTCCCTCCACCTCCTCCCTTCTTTCTCCGTCTCTGGGGAAGGGCAGCCGGGCCGGGAGGCTGCGGCCTCCTGCCGGGAGCTGCAGCCTGGGGCCTCTGCAGGGCCCTGGGGAGAGGCGCCGAGCTCAGCCCCGCGCCACCTCCCCGGGGAGGGCAACCCCCCAGGGGTCACACAGCCCGTGGCCCTGAGAGCCCTCACCCACGGGTGTTCTGGGGGCAGCGCTGTCCCCGTGGGGTCCCCTCCTCCGACGGCTGCGGACCCCGGCGGGAAGCGCCAAGGCCCGGCGCCCCCCCGGTCCCCCCGGACGGAGGGCCGGGCCGGGTGCCTCCAGGGCCGGGCGCGGGCGGGAGGACAGGGCCTCCGGGCCGGGGGCGGGCGGCGGCGCCTGACATGGCGGCGCCCACCCGCCCTCGGGGTGACGCGGGGAAGGAGGGGGGGCGCGCGCGCGTGCGCGGCGGCGGGCGGGAGGGGGCGCGCACGCATGCACGCAGCACGCACGCGCCCGCGGGGGGTGGGGGGGGAGTCCCGCGCACGCGCAGAGGCGCGCCCTCCCGCCCGCCGCCGCCGCCGCCGCCGCCGCCGGCGCAGCCGCCCCCGCTCCCGCTCCGCCGCCGCGGCCCCCGCCCCGCCCGCCCCCGCCGCCGCCGCCGGTCCGCGGCGCGCCCGCCCGCCCCTGGCCGTGGCCGTGCCCGCGGCCGCGCGGGGCTTCCCGCCGCCCGCCGCGCCGGAGCCCGCGGCGCGCCGCCCATGCGAGACCCCCGCGGCCCGGGCAGCGCGCAGCGACCCCCGGCTGGGCCAGGCATGTGAAGATGTCAGTGGGCTGTGCATGCCCTGGTGAGTGCCGCGGCGGCGGGGGGCCGGGTGTGGGGCGGGGGGCTGCCCGTGGGGCTGGGGTCCCCACGGCACTGGGGCTGGGGTCCGGTTATGGGACGGGGCCGCAATGGTATTGGCGCTGGGGTCTGGCTATGGGGCTGAGGTCCCCACGGCGTTGGCATTGGGGTCTGGTTATGGGGCTGGGTCCCGGAAGCATGGGGACTGGGGTCTGGCTATGGGGCTGGGATCCCCACTGCATTGATGCTGGTGAATGGCTATGGGGCTGGGTCCCCACGGCATTGGTGTTGGGGGCTGCCTGTGGGGCTGGGACCCATTGCATGGGTGCTGGGTCTAGCCATGGTGCCAGGGTCCCCGTGGCATGGCTGCTGGGAGCTGACTATGGGTCTGGGGTCTCCATGGCATTGGTGCTGGCATCTGGATTTGGGGCTGGGTCCCTGGGGCATGGCTGCTGGGAGCTGACTACGGGGCTGAGGGT
Source organism: Calonectris borealis (assembly GCF_964195595.1). NCBI lineage: Eukaryota > Metazoa > Chordata > Aves > Procellariiformes > Procellariidae > Calonectris > Calonectris borealis. The sequence goes on from NC_134318.1 coordinate 28,566,963, forward strand.
TCCTCAGCGTGGGTGCTGTGGTTTGGCCATGGGGCTGGGGTCTCCATGGTGTTGGTGCTGGGGTCCAGCTATGGAGTGGGGGTCAGCAGGGTGTGGGGACTGGGGTCCCAGCACTATGGCATGGCCGTTGGGTCCAGCCATGGGGATGGGGTACCCATGGTGTGGCTGTCCAGTTCAGCCGTAGGGCTGGAGTCCCCAGGGCATGGGTCCTAGGGTCTGGCTGTGGGGCTGGGACCCCACAGCGTGGGTGCTGGTGCCTAGCTATGGGGCTGGGACCCCACAGCGTGGGTGCTGGTGCCTAGCTATGGGGCTAGGGCCCCACAGCATGGGTGCTGGGGTCTGGATGTGGAGCTGGGATCCCCATGCCATGGATGCTGAGGTCTGCTTTCAGGCTGGGGCCCCACGGCATGGGTGTGAGTGCCAGTCCCAGGACTGGGAGCCGGCAGGCAGGGTGCTGCAGGGGCGCTGGGCAGGCGTGCGGGTGGCACTGTGAGGGGTGACCCCGAAGCAGCCCCCGTGGCTGGGGCAATAGCTCTGTGGGGTGCTCCTGCTCCCCACGTGGGTGTGGGGCACAGGGTCCCTGGAGGGGCTTGGCCATGCTGCCGGTGGGTGTGGGTGCCCCCACCCCGTGGCCATTGTGGGGTCCCTGCTGAGGGGCTTCTTCCCCGTCCTGGCCCCCGTGGGCTGGCAGGGCTGTTGGGGTACCCTGGGGGGGTGTGGCGAGTTGGTGAGGTCTCAGCGCCTGGCAGGGTGCTCCTGCGGGGATGCTCAGCCGGATGCCTGGGGTCTGGGGCAGGTTCGGGGCAGCTGGCCTGGCCGCGTTGCCTGCTGCTGTGTGCAGGACGTCGCCGTGCCGGGAGCAAGGCAGGGCAGGGGTCCCAGAGGGCCGCCGGAGCCTGCTCCGGCACCAGGTCCTGGTGGCGGAAGGGGGGAGCCCTGCCCAGGGGTGCTTGGGGGCCCTGGCGAAGGGGTTCTGCTGTTTCCCTGGGCAGCTGGCGCTTGGGGTCCCTGTGGGGGGACAGCGGGGATGCTTTTCGGCCCAGCTCCCATGATGGCTTTCCGGTGCCCCCACGGTCCCGAGGGAGCCTCCCACCAGGCCGGGACCCCCACGCTGGGTGGCTGCGGGGGGCAGCGGGGCGTTGCAATGGCAAGGTCTCTGCGCATCCCCCGGGGCCGCCTCCGCTGAGGGGTTTGCAGCTGGATCCCCGGGGCGGGGAAGGGGGGTGCCCCTGCGTGGCGGCCCCCCGCCCCTGCGCTGCCTGCGCCTCTCCGCCGTGTTTCCATGAAGGCAGGCGGCCCCTTCCCCCATCCTCCTCCTCCATCTCCCACTGGAAGCTGCCAGAGCGCTGCTTCCTCAAGCAGAAAGTCACGTGAACCTCCCTGCGAGCCAGGCCGAGCAGCCACAGCACCCGCCCCGGCAGGCACCCCGCACCCGGGGGCTCGACCCCCTCCCCAACACCCCTCCCCGGCCTTGGCGGGGGTCCCACCTTGGCGGGGGCGAAGGCAGAGCGGTGGCTAACGTCGGGGCCCCGGCACGTCCCCCTGGGAGCTGGCCCCGTGCCACCGGGAATGTCATCGCCATGTTGGTGGGCGCAAAGCGGGGGGGTCCTCCCTCGGTGCAGTGGTGGGGGGCCGTGGGGTCGCCCCGCGGCCGGGAGCATCCCTGCAGATGGCTTCGTGTGTCGTCCCCCCGACCCCCCGCCGCCGCTGCCCGCTCCCCCGTGGCGGGGAGGACACAGGGGTGCGTGCAACGTGCGTGCACACGCGCGTGTGCCCCCCGCCTCTCCCCCCGCTCCCCCGCCGGGGCTGGGTGGCACATCCAGAGCCTGCGCCCCCCTCCCCCTTCCCCTCCCCGGACTGTTTATCGGAATATAGAAAAAACAAGCTCTGCCGCTGGCCTCCCGCCAGCCAGAAACATTTAATGAGCCGCTCTGCCCAGGCTGCTCTTCGGGGCTGCGTTAACTTGGAGGAGTTTCCTGCCTGGGAGCTGCTGCCAGGGGGGTCTCGGCCACCCCCCTTCAAAATTGTGCCCTCCCCGGGGGGGGGGTGATGCGCTCCCTGCCATCCCCGGGGGTGCATCCTGCCCCGCTGCAGCTCCTCTTGCACCCCCGCCAGGGATGTTTCCCTGCTCCTCACCCCCCTTTGCAAGAGCTCTGGGGCAGGGGGGGCTGCTCAGCTGGGAACCTGCTGCCGTCCTTGTGCCCGAGGACGGTTGGGGGCTGCTGGGCTCAGTGGAGGGCTGGGGGAGGCCTTCAGCCCCCAGCCCAGAAATGGAGATGTGAGCAGGGAGAGCGCGCCGGGCTCAGAGGGGAGCAGAGGCCGGAGCCACCCGGTGCTGGTGGTGCCATCCCCAGGGCTGCTGGGAGCAGGGCTGGCAGCCCGGCCGCTCGGCTCAGCCCTTTGCACCGGGCAGGCCTTGGCATCCAGACCTCAGCGGGGTCCTGACCCCCAGGGGCACCACTGCCCCAGCGTGCTCCATGCTTTCTTTTTTAATTATTTTTATTACTATTATTATTTTTCCCCTCTTAGTGGAGGTGTCGGTGCAGAGAGGGGGAGGAGGGGAGCGGAGCTGTGCTCCCTCCCTGCGGGGCTGGCTCCGGCTCTGGCTTCACGGCGGGGAAGCGACGTTCCTGAGGTCAGCACCTTCCCTGGGACGCCTTGCAGGGAGCCTGGCTGTGCACCCCTCTGGCAGGAGGGCGGACTTCCCGACCCACGCGCTTCGGGTCCCGGGATGGACGTGCCCGGCCGGGGGACAATCCGTTGCCGTTTCCCTCCCTTCTGTGGAGCTGGCGCCATGCGTCCCCCGCCGTCACGAGGCCGAGCTGTGCCACGTGCCTCCTGCGACAGATGCGCTGGGAGAGGGATGGCGGCGCACGGGGAGCGGGCTGAGCGCTGCAGGGGGGTCGGGCAGCTGAGGTGTGTGGGCTCTGGCTCCGAAACACCCCCCGGGACTGCCTGGCACCTTGGGGTGCACCTGGGCACGCTGCGGGGAGGGAGCAGCAGGGATCCCAAGGCCTCATCCTGCACAGCCGCGCACTCTCACCCAGGCTCTCTTCTTGTTGCCGGCGATGCTTGGACAGAAGGCGCCATTCGCCCCGTCCCCCTCTGTGCAGCAAAGTGCCCGCCCGGTAGATGCCACGTGCGCCATGTCACCTGGCGTGCTCCGGCGAAGGCAGGATGGGGTCAGGGCTACCTAGGGCTTGGTGAGGCGGTTCCTTGGGGTTTTGGGTGCTGGTGTGAGGCTGGATTGCAGCCCCATCACAGTGCTCCTTGGGGCGGCGCAAGCTCACCCTGCTGCCGGCTCGGCTTCGCCCGGAGAAACGTGGGTGGGTTAGTGCTGTACCAGCGGGCTCAGCGCTGGGTGTCTGTGCCGGGCTCCAAATTTACTCCAGAAATGGCTTTGTCTGCTCAACACAAAGCTGCAGTAAAAGCTGCTCCCTTGGGGAGTGGGTGGGTGCTAGCCAGCAGGATGGAACCCCCGGGGCAGGGAGGCGTCCCCCGCAACCCGGGAGTACTTGTGGCCAGCAGTGCACTAGCCCGATGGCTACATGCCCCTGGGCAGGGCAGGAGTGGCAGCAGCCCAGGCATCCCCTGCCCGTCCCAGGTGTGTTCAGCTCACTCGATTCACGCCACCCTCTCCACCCCCCTCCGCTGTGGGATTCCCCAGCCACATCCGTGTTGCTGTACGCACGAGGCGCGGGGCTGCGTGGAGTGCTGGGAGCGCGCCGGGAGCACGCGTGCCCATGCACGGCGGCTGCCGGTGCGTCCTGGGGCGCGCTGCACCGCCGGCACAGCCTGCGAGAGCCCCCAGCTCCCTGCAGGGTGATGTGGGTCCCATGGGGCCACCGTTGTGCGCAGCGTGGATGCACCCCTTTTTTACCTCGTGCCCGGGGAGCAGCGGGTGTCGGGGCGGCTGGGCTGGGTGTCCCCTCCCCGGGGCGGCGGTGGGTGCAGGCAGGATGGGGCTGGGTGACCGTTATCGGCCTGCCTGCAGGCTGAGGCTGTGGTTTCCTGCCGGTGCTGGGGCGGGGAGGGTGCTGGGGAGCTGGGGGTCTGCCAGGGCCCCACCTGGAGCGGGGATGATGTCAGCTGTCTGCCTGGGACCCCCTGACCCGGGGGCTTTGCTGGGCAGGGATGGGGTGGCCACAGCGGGGGTGATGCTGGCAGGTTTTTGGGAGGTTCGCTGCAGCGTGCTCACAGAGGTGCGGGAGCGCAGGCTGTGCACCGGCACAGGGTGTCCCCCTTGGGCTGGGGTGCTGGTGGGTGCCGGGAGGGACGGGACCCCTCCAGAGCTGTCAGACTGGCCCCCCATCGCTCTTCGCTCCCTCCCGGGCAGGTCGCTGATCGGGGCGAACGTTAGGCCGGGGCGTAATCTCCCCTGCCGCAGGCGCCAGCCCCTGCCCGGCCCCACCCTGCCCGCGGGGCGGCAGATAACGCCCTGCCCGCACCCCTCTGCGGCCCCTTTCTCTGGGGGGCCCGCTGGGGTGTAGCTCCCGCCCCCCCTTTGCAGGGTCTCTCTCTGGCCCCGGCATTGCGGGACCCCCAGGCAAGTCCCAGAGGTCCCCCTTCACCAGGGTGACAGTCCCTGCCCCCCGGGATGGCCCCCGGTGCGGGGGTGGCAGGCAGGGGGCGGGCGGCCCTCTGCTTTCTGGAGGAGCAGCAGCCCCAGCCCCCCTCCTACGCGCCGAGGGGCTGGTGCTGGGAGCGCAGCCAGGTTTCTGCAGCGCAGCCCAGGTGGAGCTGCTGCCTGAGCCAGGCTGGGACGCCGCCGCGCCGGGGATGGAGATGGGCGAGGGCTGGCGGGGTGGCAGCCCCCCACGGGGTGTGCAGCCCCCCACAGTGGGGCAGCTCTCGTGCCCCCCCTGCTCTGCAGCAGCCGGTTGCGCCAACCTCTGCTCTGCCCCAAGTGTCCTCCTCCGGCCAGGGTCGTGCACAGCCCCGGGGGCTCCCCTCGAGGGCAGGGGCTGCCCCTGCCCGCTGCAGGCAGCTGCCCTCCCTCCCTCCCTCCCTCCCCTGCGGGGCGGTGGGTGCGAGCTCTCGCCCGCCCCGGCTCCTGCCTCCCCGCCGGCGGGAGCAGATGGAGGCACGCCGCGTCGCAGGCACGCAGATCCACCGGGCACGGGGCAGGCCCGGGCGCCCCGGCCTGCCTGCACCAACCGGCCCAGGGTGAGCCTGGGGCAGCTGCAGGCAGGGGCAGGCAGGGGCAAGGCAGCGGGAGCTCTCTCCCCGCCGGGGACGGTAGCGCTGGTGTGGCGGCGCGGAGCTGCTGGAGGAGCCCGGCGTGGGGCAGCGGTGCCTGGGGTCAGGAGTGGGAGTGTCGCCTGGGCACGGGTGGTGCCAGCCTGCCAGAAATCCTTGCGGAGGGGCATTTCCCCGCTGAGGCTGGGGAGACGCCGTCACGCTCCTCCCAGCTCGGCAGCCCCTGCCAAATCCTCTGGGCAGCCACAGCGTGCCGAGGCGCCCTGCCTGCTGCCAGCGCGTGCGCGGCAGGAGGCTCGGACCGGTGGCGAGGTCCCCCCCGAACCCCAGGGGGCTGCCCCCGAGCAGGGTGGACGGGGCTGGATGTCCGCTCCTGGCGGGCACTGGACCCGGAGCCGGGGGAGCGGCCGTCCCCATCCCGCGGTGGCCGTGTCCCTGCTTGGCCTGTGGGGAGGAGGCGGCTGCTGACAGGAAGGACACGCATGTTAGAAACGAAAACACGGCAGCGAGAGGAAGCAGAAGCGATGCATTATTGATGGAGCTATTTGATGCTGCTATATTCGGAGAGCCGCTCCGGAGCGCTTGGCAGCACCGTGCGGGGGGTAGCAGGGGGGTGGGCTCTGCTGGCGGAGACTTACCTGCTTCGAGTCAACCACGTGCGGCCATGGCCCCGGGAGATGTCCCCTGCCTTCTCCTGGAGGGCTTCCAACATGGGAGGGCACGGTGACATGTGGGTACCAGGGGGGTGCCAGCCCTGTGCTTATCCCTGGGCAGGTGGAGGTTTGATGGGTGGCAGCTCCCAGCCGTGCAGATCTCTGTGGGGATGCCGGGGGTCCTACTGCGGCTCAGGAGGCAGAGGGGAGGGGATGGAGGGGGAGCAGCAGGCCAGGGACCGGTGTGCTCTCCCAGCTGGAGCTCCAGGGCTGGGTGTCGAGGGCCGTCAGAAGGCGGGCTGTGCCTTGGTTTCCCTTTTAAGCAGCAGTGCCTGCTCCTTGGGAGGGTGAAGGTCTTCTGAGGGACAGCAGGCAGACACAGGATGCTGGGGCTTCGCAGCCATGCTGCATGTCACCCCTCCCCGCTGTGGGATCCCGGGCCTGGCCAGGCTGCCGGGACCAGCCCCAGACCAGGAAAGGGGCTGTAAAACGAACCATTCTTGTAACATGAGAGAATCCACCTGGAGCCTCCGGAGCTGTAAAACCCAGCGGCTCTGGCAGGCTGGCCCCGGGCTGCTGCTAGAGGGGCCGGGGCTCGCTGCTGCGGGTGGCTGTGCTGGGGCCGAGCTCTCGCAGGACGTGTGTTGCGATGTCTCAAGGACAGCACGGGAACACTGCGGGGCATTTCTCTGGTGCTGGTGCCACGGGGAAACCCCTTGCCAGCAGGACCTGCCAAAGCCTGACTGCGGACTGCGCCTTCCCCTTGGCTCCTGCGGCCAGCTGAGCAGCGCTGCGGCCGACCCACCATGCCGGAGCAAGGCGTGATGTGAGGGCGAACACGCCGTATGGATCCTGTGCACTTTGGGGTCCTGCACCCCCCTGTAATCTTTCTCCACCTCCTCTTGTTTTGGAGGGGGTTGGCACAGATGCACGCACTTGGTTGCTGCTCGTCCAGTGCTTGCGTACGCAGATCTTTTTCTCCGTCCCCCGCGGGATGCTCAAGATGTGACCCTGTAACTCCCCGCCCTGCCCTGGCAGCCAGCTTTTCCCCCAGCACCTGGGCTTTCCTCCTGCCTCTGCGTGTCTGGAAGTGGTTCTGGTTTTGAAGGGTTAATCCCAGGAGCCCCCAGGATCTGCCGCCTGCCCAGCATGACTCACCGTTGAGTTTCCAGCCTCCCCCAAGCCTCTCTCCCGGGGAGAGATGGAACCATGCCTTCTCCAGCCAAAAAAGGGGGCCTCTCCTGCCCCAGACCCCCGCCTTGATCTGGGCGTGCATTGCTTTAGTGGGGAGAGAAGCCCCTCCTTGAGAAACAGGGAAGCAGAGCATATTTCTGTTTGAAAGGTGGAAGGATTTGGGGGGGATGGCGGTTGGCTTCCTGAAAGGGGGACTCTGGGGTACATGCTGTGCTGCACCGGTGCAAGCTGTGTTTGCATGCATGCGACAGTGCCCTGGTCTCGCTGCTGTTTGGGCAAGTCCAGGAGGTTTGGAAGTGCCAGGCCAGTCCCCTGTGCAGGCTGTGCCATTTGCAGAGCTAGCAGATTTTTATTATTATTATTTTTTATGTAAGCATGCGTCTGCGTCCCTGCTCTACGCCTGCGCCTGCTGGGGCCCTGGCCGGGTGTCAGCGCGAGCATGCCCTGCCTCTGCTGCCCTGCTCGCCTGGGATCCCTCATGCGTGCTCTGCGGGCACACCGAGCCCCGGCCACGGGGATCAGAGAGACCCCGGCATCCCCCAGCTGCTGTGGTCCCCACCGGGCTCTTCCCATCCACCTGCCCAGGATGCATCCCTGTGCTCACTCTTGCTCCCAGGCTGCTGCCAGTTCCCTGGCCGAGACCTGCACCGAGTGTCGGAGCAGGGCTGGGCTTTGGGGAGCCCGGGCAGATGTGGGACCCTTGCTAGGGGGAGAGTGGAGGGTGGGATCGGGGGGATGCGGTGCCCCATCACAAAAACCCGGGGAGCTGGAATCGCCCTCCGCTCCCCCCGCCCTGTGGGCGAGGAAGGGGCTCCCCCCACTGCTGTCGCTGCCACACACGCTTCCCAGCTGCATCCCAGCCCTTCTGCTCTCCATCCAGCATCTATTTAATTATTAACTCAGCTATAACCATAAACAGCTGGGGCTGCTGCAGCCACGTGGACCAGTCCAGCGCTGTCGTCAGAGCCGAGCAGGGACACGTGAGCAGTCCCGGAGGGCTGCTGAGCCCCGGGATAAATTGCTTGGGGCATGTTTGCCATGGATGCGCTGGGCTGTGGAGCGTGGGGATCGGTGGGGGCTCCTCTCTGGTCCCCCGGCCATGGCACCGGCCCGGGAGTCGCTGGTATAGGGGCAAAACGTCCCTTTTTGCGGTGTTTTGCAGTAACGGCGTGGTGTTGAGCGCTGGTGGCTGGCTGTGCCTCGTGCATCCTTGAGCCCTGGCGTGGGAACGGGGTGCAGGCGGGCTGTATTTAATGGCCTGTCTTGACCAGGAGGGCTGTGCCTTCCCGTTCACCGGCGTTACGGCCAGCGTGGTTTATTGGCCTAATGACGGCGGGTGGCAGCCTGCCGCAGCCCCATCTCGCCTGGTGCTACATAGATGCGGGCTGACAGGGGGACGGGCAGCGAAGGGGCAGCGTGTCGGGGCACTCGCAGCATCCCTGGTGCCCGGTTCCTGCGACACCAACAGCGTGGGTACCTCCAGCTGCACGTGCCTTTCAGAGCGGGATTTCACCGAGGTTTTGGGGTTTGCAGTGAGTTTTTCTCTCTGTTTATCTAGGTTTTACAAAGAGTTTTGCTCTGTTTATCCATGTGCCCCTGGAAAGTGGTGCTCACTGCAGGTTAGCCTGCAAGGGGAAGGGGAAATTAGGCACGATGGCATGATGGGGACCATCATGGGGCCGGAGCCGGAGCCTCGCTCAGCCAAGGGGCGCGGGGGACAGGAGTGGGGGGATGCTGCTGCAGAGCCGCTCCTGCCTCTTCGGCGCTGGTCCCAGCCAGCAGCACACCAGGTTGGGGAGCAGGGGGCTGCCCCCAGTCCTCAGGTGCAGGGCTTTGGGGGTGCACGGGCACGGAGGGGAGGACAGCCCTGAAACCTCATGGCTGAGGTTTTGTGCCCGCCATGCACTGTCAGGGGGACGAGCTCAGCGGGACCTGACCGGTTGTGCCTGCATTACCCCATGGCTGCTGTTTCGGGGAGGGGACGGGGCGCAGGCCCGGCCCGGCCGAGCGAGCAAGGGGGTGTGGGAAGGTGTGCGTGCCCCGGGCGTGGGCGCACACCTGGCTGGGGGTGTGCCGGGAGGCGTTTGGGGAGACGTGCAAGCGCATGCTGGCCCGTGAGCGTGCATGCAAGCCCGCGTGTGCAGGGCGAGATGCACCAACATGTGCATGTGTGTGTGCCTGCGACAGCCCCGCGTGCCGAGCCCGGCTCTGCGACATGGAGCTGGGGGCTCTTGGGGTTTGGGGGGGGATCCAGGCTGGGCTCTGGGGTCCCGGCTCATGTCCCTGCTGCCCATGGGATCGCTGGCTGGGTCGGGAGCACAGGTCTATGCTACTCTGATTTGCCAGGACAGGGAGCAGGAGCTTGCAAGGGGCAGGTGTGGGCAAGGGAGGAATGGAAAAAAATGGGATTTTTTTGTAATGGAAATTTTCATAATGGAAATTTTTTACAAAAATGGAAATTTTTGTAGAAACTCCTAATTGAAAAAGGTTGGATTTTTGTGAAAGGAAGGAGACCTTTTGGGTCTGCTGGCAGTTGCAAACCAGCACATTTTATTTTTAATACACCCTCCCAAACGAAACGGTGGTATTTTTTTGCCTCGCCAGAAGCTGGAGGAAAGGGAAACAAGTTTCAGAAAGAAAAATCCTGAAAAACTTCAAAGAAACCCCAAACCAAACTAGGGGAAAAGTATATTTTTATTGAAACTTTCGCAGGGGGAGGACACCTTTCCCCGGCTGATGCCGAGTTCCTCAGCGGGACCCGGCTCCTGCATCCCGGGCAGCGCTGGTACGGGGGCGGGTGGGGGGCAGCTCTCCGGGGACCCCCTTTTGGCCCTCACCCCCGGTCCGCGGGCACCCGCTTCCCCTCCCCGCCCCGGCAGCGAGGGCCGGGTGGGGGGGTCGGGAGGGGGGGAGCGGTCTCCGCCGCCGCCGCAGCCATTGTGGTCCCGGCCGCGGCGCAGACAAAGGAAGCGCCCCCGCCCCGCCCCGCGCCCCGCCCGCCCCGCCCCGCCCCCGCGGCGGCCCAGCGCCCGCCCGCCCGCCGCCCGCGCCGCCGCCGGACCCCCGCCCGCCGCCAGCGCCGTGAGTCACCCCGCCCCCCCCGCGGAAGTTTCCCGGTCCCGGCCCCCCCTGCCCCCCCCGGTGGCGGCCCCGCTCGGGCGGCGGAGGGGAGGGCCGGGGTCCCGCCCGCGCCGCCCCCGCGCCTGCGAAGTTGTGCGCGGCCGCACCGCGCCGCCGCTCCCCGCCCGGCCCCCCACACGGCCCGGGATCCCCGCTGCAGCCCCCTGCCCGCCCGCCCCCTCTGCTTCCCCCTGCCCGCCCGCCCCTTCTGCCTCCGCTCCGGCGCCGTCCCTGTCCCCAGCTCCCCTCTCCCTCCCTCCCCAGCTCCCCCCTCCATCCCTCCCCGGCTCCCCCCTGCATCCCTGGCCCCCCGGCTTGTTCCCTCCCCACCAGCTCCCCTGCCCATCCATCCCCAGGTCCCCTGCCTGTCGCCCCCCCTCCCTGCTTGTCCCCCCCAGCTCCCCTCTCCATCCCCCAGGTCTTGGCTTTCGGAGAGGCACCCCCAGCCCCATGGGGTGCTGCCGGCAGCCCCCATGCCCCGCCGTGCCCTGCTTCATCCCAGCCTGCAGCTCCCTTTGTTCTTCCCCCGGCTCCTTCCCCTGCCCGAGCCCCCTGACAGCTGCCCCGCGCCCTCCCGGTCCCCCTGCACACGCTGTCACGGGGGCCATGGGGCCGGTGCCCGGCTCCGGGGGCTGCACACTCGCCTCCCCTCCCTGCCTGCTGCAACTTCATCCTTGCCCGAGGCTCAGAGGGTCCCGCCAGCCTCCCACGGGTGCCTGGAAGGGAATAAAAGGTGCAAGGGGTGCAAACGCAGGGGGGCCATGCACCTTCTTGCAGGAGCTGCCCTGCCAGTGGGTCTGGGTTCGGGGGGCTGTGAGTGCAGGGGGCTCATCGTCCCCAGCAGACAAAGCCCGGGGCAGCTGGAGCAGGGGGCCAGGCTGGGGGTGGGCGCAGCATCCTCGGGGCCAGGGAAAACTCAGCGCTGCAGCTCCAGTGCAGAAATCGGCATGCGTCCCAGGGCTGCGGAGGGATATCTTATCCGGGGGGGTGTTCCCCTGAAGGCCCCCCCGGGAGAGCATGCTGTGGCGGGCTGCCCTGGTCTCAGGTGGCTGGCCGGGCTCTAGCCTCCAGCGATCCCTGCCAGCCCGCCCGCCCGGGATGGGCGATAAGATAAGCACCCTATGGCAGCATTGCCGGGAGCTGGCCCCCACGCCGCTGGGGCAGCTCCCGATCCCTTTGCTGCAGCCCTGGCTGGCAGGGGCCAGGCACCGCGGCAGGAGCCCGGGGAGCAGCCACCGGCTTCTGCCAAGGCTGGTGTCGCAGCAGGAGCCCAAACAAGAGGTGGCGGCCGGTCCCTGGGTGAGATGCGAGCAAAGGGCTCGGAGGCTGTGGGGTCCCGCGGGGAATCGCCTTCTGGGGCATGGAGCGGTGCACCCACTCTGCATCGCAAACCCTCGGCTGTTTCCTTCTCACCAGGAGGGTCTGAGCTGGCTCGTGGGTGCCCGGTGGGTGAGGCAGGCGTGGGAGCAAACACCCCTTCCCGGGGTCTCCCCAGTTTGTTCTTCCCGTGCTTTCGATAGCACCTTGTCTTGGCAGTTTTGCAGCGACTCCTCCAGCTCTGGTCAGTTATCAGCCCTTACCACTTCTGTTGTAAGTACGGACAAATTCGGGTGTCCTTATTCCTTCTTTAAAGCCTCAGATTTTGGGGTGTTCTCGTTGTGGAAGAATTGTGGTTTTCTCTGAAGAAGAACCGAACGCGGTCTCTGGCCTCCTGGTTTTGTAGAAATCCCAGGTGTGTGATCCGAGCACGCCTTAAAGACTGGGGAGAGAGGCGCCGAGCAGAGCTACACGCAAGCTGTGTTGCTTCAAAAAGGGAAAGAAAAGTTGCGATCCGAGGGGACACAGGCTGGCGCTGGAGGGTTTGGTGATACAGGGTTTTCGCCATCGTTTGGTGGGGACTTTTCCCCTTGCCCGCAGCAGGTCACAGTCCCTGTGAAATAGGAAGAGGCCAGTGAAAAGCCACAGAAATTCACTTGTGAGCAAAGGTGCCCCGGGCTGGGGACCTGGAGCCTCTTTCAGCTTCTTTTTGGAAAGCGGTGAGAGCTGGCAGCCCCGAGCCTCCCCAACCCCTCGAGATGCGGGAGCGGAGGGCGAGGTGGGCCAGCCCAGCCCCAGGGCCTCTTCCCCGTCCCGTGGCTGGCAGGGCAGCAGCAGCGCTTGTCCCCGAGTGGTCTCTCCCAGCATGCCAGCCTTCGCGCACTTGCAGCTCTGCACCGGTGTGAACTTGAGGTCTGCGTAAAAAAATACGAACCCCGGGTCCTGCGTGGTGGCGGAGTAGCTGCAGCGCTTCTCCTGGCCCTCTCCCTTGGAAACCTCCCGTCCTCCGAGCGACCCGGGGACGCTGTTGTTTGCACCGCCTGCGTGTGTGTTCGTGGGTTGCAACGCTTGCTTTGCTGAGGTTTGCTGCCTCACCGGTTGCTGTTGTTTCGGGTGGACTGGTATTGCGACCGGGGATGCCCGGCCGAGAGGGTTTCCCCAGGGCTGTACTGCGATGGTGGAGATGGTTTCTGCAGCGCTGTGCTGCTGGGGCTGGGAGCTTGGGCTGGGTTGCTCGTGCCTCGGGAGCACCAGGCAGGTGTGCTCGGCCGTACCCTGTCCCTCGCACCCTGGGGTTTTGGCCCCATCCTGCACTGGTCGTCCAAAGCCCTGGCGACAGCACGTGCTGCCAGCGCAGTGGCGCGGTGCGAGTCCAGCAACCGCAAGCGTTTGCTCTGTCCCCAGCGCTGCCAGCGACCCGCCCCGTCCTTTGCTCAGCTGCTCCCGCGTCGCCTCTTAAACCGAGTCCTAAAGAGAAAGAAGTTCAGCCTGAGCGGGGGGGGAGAAGCTTGCCCTGACAGCTCGAAGAAGTGATGGAGGTACTTTGCAAGCTGCAGCGAGCAGGTTCCCACCATGCTTGCACCGTCCCTCCCCTCTGCGGGCATCCCGCTGGAGTAGACGGCGAGCGGTCCGGCCCTTGGGGCGAGCACTGCGCCCCAGCGCCCCAGGCACGCGCCGCCCCGGTGCGGCCAGCTGGAAGGCGCCAGCTCCCACCGCATCTTTGCAGTGGGAGTTATCCAGTTTTTTTCCCCCCTGGAGCAGGCGGCTGGCTGGCTGCCAGGGCCGTGGGGCTCCACCTAGGATGCAACATGGAGCGAGGCGGCTGTCGGCAGCGGGGCCGCCGTCTCCGGAGACTACGCGTCCCAGCGTGCAGCACTCGGCGCCGTTGGCAGCGGCGGGGAGCGAGGTGGAGCATTGCATCCCGGGATCGCGAATCTCCATGCGCCACGTGGGGGCTGACAGCCTCCCGCGCTCCGAGGCGGCGGTGCTTGGGGGTCCTGTGGGTCCGGGGGGTCAGCCCAGGGATCCCCCTCTGTGGCCGGAGGACAGACCTCAGCCTCTCGCTGCTGCTTCCCTGCCCTGCGGCTCTCGGCTCCAGCCCTCCTGGGCAGATCCTGTCCCTGCGGAGGGCTGCCCCGAGCAGCAGCCCCACAACGCTGTGCAGAGCCGTGTGGTTTTGCTCCGCCACGTGCGTGGCGGGCAAGGAGCCGGGAGCAGGAGCAGAGATGCTGCAAGGCTCTGCAGGGCCATCGCCTTGGTTGGCTACGGCTGTGAAAGTTTCCTTGCTGCCACAGAGCCTAAAAAACCTTTGAAGATGAAAATCCTAGTTTGTCGGGAGGCTTTTTTTCACGGCATGCTGACAAGGGTTTTTTTTCCAGCCCCGTGGTTCCCACATCGTGTCGTTTGTTTGCTTGCCGGTGCTGCCCCGGTGCGTGCTGCGGGAGGGATGGGAGCCCGGCAGCCGCAGGAGCCCTGCAGGGTGGCAGGGCCCCGGGGTGGGGTGTCTAGGTGAGAGGGAAAGCGGCCAAAAATGTGAAAGGTGCGTTCCTGGGGCTGAAACACGCAGCGTTTGATTACGGATCGTCTTTGAGACGGCGAGCCCCAAGGAGTAATTAGGGACAGTGGGATATTTCCCTGAGAGTCGCAGGAAATGACTGCCTCGTGGTAAGTTGATAGTAGTGGAGCTGAAACTGGGTTATCTGTGGGATTGCATCTGGGGCTTGCAGCCTTGGATGTGATTCAATTTTCAGGCTGTTTTGCAATTGGCAGGGCGTGCTCTCCCGTTTTCCCTCCTGGAGAAATCCCCGTCCACGTGTCTGAATCATCTGAGGGCCAAAACGGGAAAGGGGAGACTCCTGCCGTCCCTAGGGTTACTGCAGGGCAGTGAGGTCCCTCGGCGGCCCGCTGAGTACCCCGCTCCACAGGATGCCTTCCCAGGAGACCCGGGGCTCCGACAGAGCTGAGGCTGAAGGACCGCGCTGAGCCTCAGCCCGCAAATCCACGTCCCAGCCCGGGCTCTCCTCGCCCGCTGCTTTTCGGATAGCGCCGCCTCGCAGCCTGCATCAAATTTGTCATTTTGTAATAATTAGCTGCAGCTGGGGGGCTGCAGTGGGCTGCAGTGGGGGACTTTTGCACTGATGTTGCAGAATGCGACCTGGAGCTGGGGCACGCGTCCCTCCCTGCTGCCTTGCGCGTGGGGCACACCGCGCACGGCCGCGTGGCGCGGGCAGGGAGGCAGCTCGTGGTTAAGATCAGCTCCGTGGCTCACTCGGATGTGTGGCTTAAGAAAAGCGAGAGGGCAATCCCTGCGCGCCGCAGGGCGGGCGGTGCTGCGGGTTTCATCTCTGTGCGGGTCAGGGCCGGGTGGCTGGCTGGGTTCATCTCTGGAGGCAGCTGGATCCATGGCATCATCCCCCGGTCTCCTCCAGGAGCGGTGTCTCCTCTTCCCTGGGCAGCCCGGCCTCCCGGGAGCTTTGGCTGGGTCAGTTCTGCATTTTCAAAGCAAATGGGGATGCTGCAAGTTGAGATTGTCGCTGAGCACGTCTTGGGCCATGCCTTGGTGTGTGCTGCCTGGGTTCCTGTCAGTTTAATAACAACATCAGGGTTTGCAACTGGCCTCGCTCCATCCCCTCCGCTCCAAAGAAGAGGAGAAAGAAGAGGTGAAGGCAGGTTTGTGGGCACTGCTCCGTACGCTTCTGCCTGTCTCAGTCGCTCTGGATGCTTCTCTGTGTTTGCCCCTCAGCTTCCCCAGCACCAGGCATCGTCACTGGGCAAAGCCACGTGAATTATTTGAGACGCTGCCCTGCACCCGGCTCTGGATAGCACCCTCCTGGATAGCACCCTCCCGGCAGCCCTGCCAGTGGGACTGGGCTGGGAAGATGGATTTCCTGCTGCTATCACGGCTTCCACACCCCGGCGAGGCAGCCCTGCGAAACAATGCCGCTATTTACACTTTAAAGCCTCGTTAGGCAGCCAGGAAGCAGCAGGCACGGTGCATGCCGGGAAGCAGCGACAGCCTTTACGCGAAGGCTAGCCCCTCTTCTTCGCCGCCGGGCTGCTGGGAGGAGCAGGGTGCTCCCTTGCTGAGCTGTAACCCTGCAGCCTCTTTCAAGCCCCGTTTGTTCAGGTTTTTTTATCTTTTTTTTTTTTTAGCTTCTGGAGTTCCTGCTTCGTTGCTGAGCTTTGCTGCTTGCATAGAAAGCGCTGGCTGCCCGGCCGGGGACGGCTCCTCTCTGGGACCGATTCCTGCTGGTGGCCGCAGGTGTGGGAGCAAGACGCCGGCGCTGCTCCGCCTTTGTCCTCAGCAGCTCTTTGCTCTTTGCTGTCGAGACGGAGCAAGAGGAGTGCAGGCAGGGGCTTTTCTCCCTGCCAGACACCAGGGAAGGCTCTGTGTGTCCCCTGCCCGGGCAGGCAGCTCCCCGGCCGGTACTGGTCTCAGCTCACGGTACCCTGCTGTCTCCCGGCTGTGCTGACTCCGCAAGGTGCCCACTGTGTTCTTGGCTCCTTGGGAAACCTGACGTTCCCCAGCTCTGGGGGCTTGGTTAGGGTTTTAACCATTCTGCTCCAGCGAACCCGCCGGGCAGTACACCAGAAGAGCTTTCCCCGCAGGGCTGGCAGCTCGCAGGCAGGGAAAGCGGAGGAGAAGGCAGGCGGAGGGTTGGGCAGCACCGGGCTGTACGTGAGTCACTGGCAGAGCACCCGCCTTCCCTTCCCCGGGCGCCCGCCTGCCTGGAGCTGCTTGCTTGCCCAAGCTCTCGTGGCAGCTCCGTGCAGCACCAGCCAGCTCCATCCTGCCCCCGGCCGGGGACCTGGCCTCGGCAGAGGACGCTGAACCGGGGCATCCCTCCGCGGGGTTCCCTTCTCCCGCACCTCCCCACCGAGGAGGAGCCGTGGGGCCGCCTACCTGGCTGCGGGCACCGCGCCGTTTGCCCGGACCTGCCCAGGCCGGTAGCTCGCCAGCTGCAGCGTCAGCCTGATTTTTTCCCTTGCCGACCGTGCACGTGTTTTTGCGGCGCTGGGCAAGCGCCCGGGGACGGCCATGGGAAGCCTCTCCCGTCGGCTTGGGGTCTGCAGGGGCATCGCACGCCCAGCTGCCAAGCGGCATCCCTGCTTGCACCGAGCCTGCCCGGATCCTGCCTGGATCCGCTGTGCTCAAAGCAGGGGCATGGGGAGACATCGGCTGGGGCGAAGCGCTGGGCTTGGCTCCGCAAGGGCCGCATCCTGCGGGTCTGGGTCCCTGCGCCCGGCGGGACAGGGCTTGCTGGGAGCTGGAGCAGCGTGAAGGGAACGGGCGGTGGTGGAGACAGGCTGGACTGGGCAGCGGGACCCTCGTGTGGATAAAAGTTGGTGTTGATGCTGCTGCTGCTGTAAAGTAATTGCGTTATTTCGTGTAACGCGTGTGGTGTGAGTGTTTGCAGTGAATGTAGAATTCGGACGGCCGGTATCAAATCCTAAGGCTATTGTTAGCATTATTTAAAGCCACTGAATCCAGTAACATATTTTACCCTGCATTAAAAATAATAGTCGGTCAGGATGCCGGTGCTGCTGGGGTTGCATAACAGGCTCTTCTCCACTCCTGTAGATCCCGAGATAGGTCACTCAGGGAAGGCCCAAAAGCAGGTCGTGTCCGTATTAACCTGCTTGGGAAGGCCCAGGATGGAAATGGATTCTGGGGTCGGAGCGTCGGGCAGGCTCGTCTGCTGTCCCGCCTGCAGGAGCAGGGGGCTAGGGAAGAGCACGAGAAGCAGAACAGATGGGGAGTGATGTGTCCCCCTGGTCTCACCGCCCCAGGAGACCTTCCTGCACCCCAAGAAGCAAGATGGGGACCGAGGACAGGAAGAAACCTTGGGGACTTTTTCCTCCCATCTCTCATCAGTGAATAAAAACAAAGCGTCGGAGGACGAGACCTGCTGGGTCTGATTTTTTTCTCTCCCCCGAGGACATGGTGACCAGAAACAAGCAGTTCAGCTCCCCGTCTCCAGCCACTGCTGTCTCTGCCTAATGAATCGGTTCGTTTTCAACAGAAGACACACGGTTTTGGGAAGTTTCCTATGCATCAAGCACACTTCGACATCGTGTTGTTTCACAGCAGCGCGGAGGAAATGGAAATGCTGTGTTTTTAGTGCAATTCCGGTTGAATTACAATTTCCATTAGGCACAAGTTGACAGGGATTAAAGCAGAAAACAAAAATTCCCTCGCACCAGCACCGACCTCCTTATTAAAAAAATTTTTATCTATGAAAACGTTAGGTAAGAGCAAGGGGCCGACGTTGTTAGCAGCCATATGAGAAATTGTGCCGTGCCCCACTTATCCTCGCTGCAGGCGGGCAGGAGCAAGGAGCGGGAGCGGCGAGCCCCCGGCGGAGCGGCCAGGCTCGCTCCAGCCCTGCGGGACCGCTGTGTCCTGGTGGGTGCTCAGGAGACGCTGGGTTTGGCTGCCACGGGGAAACATGGTGAAAAGACACCGGGGCCGCAAGAAGACAAGAATCAAGGAGTGAAACACAGGTTTCCCCTGTTCCAAGTTGGGTTTAATGCCGGGGAGGTGACTCCCTCTATTTTTGACCAGCCCTTCCTTCCTCAGCTGCGTGTGCAATCCCTGCGACTGCGAGCTTGGGGTCCCAAGGGCTCGGCAGGGTTGAGGGCGATGCCCTGATCATCTGGATATCTGGGGTCCCGGTGCTGGTGGCACTGCTTTCCTTAACCCTGATGCTTTTTGCTCCCCTCCTGCATCCGTCGCAGCCGAGTGGCTGCTCTGATCCTGTCCCTGCGCCCTTCCCTGCAGCCCGGCCGTGCGGCGGTGCCCGGACGGGCAGCAGCGTGCCTGGTGCCTCCTGGATGCTTCCCTCCCCCGCTGGGCTCGCTTTCTGCAGCACCGGGCGGCAATCCTGGTGGCTCGTGGGCGTTGGGAAGTGCCCGGCCCAGGGCTGTGTGCGGACGGGCGGCCGACGGGGATCTCGCCTCGGCCCCGGCTGCGGCCAGCGGCCAGCTTCGGGGCCGCCGCCTGCGGTGCGGCGGGGGGAGACGTGCCCGCGCGCGGCAGGGCCGGCTGAGCCGGTGGAGCCGGAGCTGCCTGGCAGCCCGCCCGCCGCTGCTGCGCCCCATCCAGGTCAGCCCGTCTGCCCGGCCGCCCGCCGCGGGGGAGCCGCGTGCCTCGGCAGCGCTGGGGCGCAGCGTGCCGGGTCCTGCCAGCCGCGGGGCGTGCCGGGGCTCCCGCGGGGCTCGGGGAGGGGCGCTGGCAGCCGCCGCTCCTGGGAACCTGCCCCGGCGGCGGGAGGGGGCCGGTGAGCGTGGGAGCCCCCGGCTGCCCCTTGGGAGCCCGGATGGGGCTGGCCGTGCCGGCGTGGCTGGATCCGACGGGCATCCCTGTCTCCCGTCGGCAGGCCGGGGGGGTCCGCGGGTTGCTTTCAGGGGTGGGCGCTGGCTTGCACACGTTGCATGCCCTGTTGCACACCGGGGGCCCTCCGTGGGCTCCTCGTCCTTTGCCCCGGTGCTGCGGGGGGCAGCGAGGCCTTGGGGTGGTTTGATCAGGGCTGGGGGCGAGTGTGTGGGATCTCCCCGTCCACCTGGAGCCGGGCGGCCGCTGGCCTGCCCGAGCGGCAGATGGTGGCTGCCTGGGGACCCGCCATCCATCCCTCCGGGCGATTATTCACCCGTCGCCATGGTGATAGAAAGGTCAGCGAAAAGATCCCGTGTGATTCCTGGGTCGGGTCGGTGGGATTAGGAGCGGCGCAGGAGGGATGGGTAGGGGGAGGATAGGGCCCAGCCCTGCCCCTCGGCTCACCAGCTGGACTGTCCCTCTCGGGCACCCTCCCCAGAGCCCGGACAAACTCTGGGCACCAGTGGGAAATCCCTGGGATGGGGCCGGGCCCCTCCGTCTGCTGATCCTGAATGCTCAGCCCTGACCCTGTGGGTCCCATCCTGCACGGGGAAGGCCTGGAGCTGTGTGTGGGGTGAAGGGGCTGGGCTGGCACCGGGGGAGAGCAGAGGAGGGATGGGGCTGTGCTGATGAGGGGCTTGGCTGGTCCTGCGTCCTTCCTCCTCCTCCTCCTCGCAGCAGGGTGTCTCTCCTCGCAGGGTGCCTCCGGCTGACCCGTGTCCCCTCTCTCTCTCCAGGCTGTTCCTCTAAGTCATTCAAGCTGTACTCGCCAAAGGAGCCCCCGAACGGCAACGCCTTCCCCCCCTTCCACCCAGGCACCATGCTGGATCGAGATGTGGGGTGAGCTGGGACCCGGGGAGGGGTCTGCAAGGTTTGGGGTGCTCTGCGGTCTGCACCCCTGGGTCTCTCTGTGGTGCTCTCCAGCAGCGCACGGAGGCTGCGGCGCATGGAGTTGAGTTAGCGCAAGGGGAGAGAGGGGATCGGAGCAGGCATGGGTGGGACTGGGTGGAGAAAGGGCAATATTTGGGATGAAGGGAGCTCTGTGGGGCCAAGCCCCTTGCCAAGCCAAGCCCCTGGGACGACCCAGGACAGGGAGCGCTCCCAACTTCTGCCAAAACAGCCCCTTCTCCAACCTCCGTCCTGCCTGGCACCAGCCCCAGCTGCAGAGGAGCCAGGCATGTGTCCGGAGAGCCACAGGCCAGGTCCCGGGGTGGTGGAGCGGCCACTGGTGCGGGAGCAGAGCCCAATTTCAGGGAAGCCCACGGGGCCGTTGGCAGCCAGGGTGCAGCCTGCACCGTGCGTGGGGTCTCGCCTCCAGCGAGCCCGACCGCCTGTAGGCAGGGAAGGGGGAGCTGCGACAGGCAGGGAGGGAGATCCCCACCAGCACTGACCTGCCTGTGTTCCTTTGCCCCCCCAGACCTACTCCCATGTACCCACCGACATACCTGGAGCCTGGAATCGGGTAAGTGTGGGGGTCTGGCCGGGACCCCGCTGGGAGGGGAGCTCGTGCCTGCGGCAGGGATGCCTCGACAGGGCTGACATGCTGCTGGCCGCAGGGGTTTGCGAGGGGGTTGCTCAGACTCTGCCCATCCCTGGAGGGGCTGTGTGTCACCCGCTGTGGGCTCGGGACCCCTCCCCACCCCGAGGCTGCCTCCCCCTCTGACTGCTTGCTCTGCTCTCTGGGCAGGAGGCACACGCCGTATGGGAACCAGACTGACTACAGGATATTTGAGCTCAACAAGCGGCTGCAGAACTGGACAGAGGTGGGGAGCAGGGGGAGCGAGAGGCGGCCAGGGATGGGGGGACGCTCCCAGGTGTGCGTTTTGGGGAGGGGGTCCTCTGCGCTGCTTGCCCTAGCGAGCTGCCTTGGCTCTAGGAGGATCCCCTTGGCAGCGGGGTCCTGTCCTGCTGTGCAGGTCCCCGAGCGCCTTGTCCCTCGCTTGGCCATAGGACAGGGTTCATCATCCCTGTCTCCAAGTGCTCAGCCAGAAGCACAGCCCTCCGGGGGCCGAGCGCGTGGCTGCTGCGCCTGGCAGCCAGCAGCTGTCTGTCTGTCTCCCCTCTCCGTAACCTGGCATCTCTCCGCCGCCCCCAGGAATGTGACAATCTGTGGTGGGACGCCTTCACCACGGAGTTCTTCGAGGATGACGCCATGTTAACAATCACTTTCTGCTTGGAGGATGGACCAAAGAGATACAGTGAGTAACAGCTTGAGCCCTCCTTCCCCAGGGCGTTGCGTCTCTGGCAGGAGATGCGGTGGTTGCGCTGTGCGGGGGGATGCGGGCAGGGTGTTGGGAACTCAGCTGCCTCCAGCCAGCGGGAACTGGGGAACCCTCTCCCCGTGCAGCCCCAAGGCACGTCTGAGTGAGCCAGGTTACTGACACTTTCTTCCTCCTTCTCCCGCTCCAGCGATCGGCCGGACTCTGATTCCCCGTTACTTCCGCAGCATCTTTGAAGGGGGGGCCACAGAGCTCTACTACGTGCTCAAGCATCCCAAGGAGTCCTTCCACAACAACTTCGTCTCGCTGGACTGTGACCAGTGCACCATGGTCACCCAGCACGGCAAGCCCATGTTCACCCAGGTACCAGCTGCGCCCGCAGCTTCTCCTGCCCCTTGTGCCTTGGTCCAGTGTGCACTTGCAGTGGCTGCGGTCCCACGGGGCCGTTGTGGGCTCGTGGGTTGTGGGTTTGGCTTGTGCCGAGCCTCATGGCAGGCAGGGGCAAGCCTGGGAGGGTGTCCCAGTGCGCAGCAGTGGGTTCCCAGAGGATCTGGGTGGGGGGAAGCGGGGACAGCCTGTGCCTGACCCTGCGCCCTGCCCAGGTGTGTGTGGAGGGGCGGCTCTACCTGGAGTTCATGTTCGACGACATGATGAGGATAAAGACGTGGCATTTCAGCATCCGCCAGCATCGAGAGCTCATCCCCCGCAGCATCCTTGCCATGCATGTGAGTACCGCTCCGGGAGGTCCCCCGGGGCACGAGTGACACAGGGCTGCTGAGCTCCTCTCCCTGCTGCACAGGCTGGGGCACAGGATGGCCGTCCCCTGCCGGGATGCAGCTGAGCTGTCTGTCCCTCTTGCTCCTAGGCACAGGACCCCCAGATGCTGGACCAGTTATCCAAGAACATCACCCGCTGTGGGCTCTCAAACTCCACACTCAACTACCTCCGAGTAAGCGTGCGGGAAGAGGGGGGGACGCAGCTCTGCTCCCGGGGGGGGCCGAGGGTGGCCACGTCTTGTGCTCTCAGCTGCCCGATGGCTGGCTACCCTGGGGTGCGGGGGGGCAGCGGGGCAGGCTCTGCAAGAGGGATCTTGCAGACGGGCTGCAGAGAGCCGTGGGGCAGTGGGTCTGCCAGAGCCCGCGGGCTCCCAGCGCGGCTTGGGTCGGCGCAGCGCAGATGGCTGCCCAACAGAGGGGCTTTTGCTGGGGTCTGGAGCATCGCGATCTAACCCCAGCCTGTCTGCTCCCTGCAGCTCTGTGTAATCCTAGAACCAATGCAGGAGCTCATGTCACGGCACAAGACCTACAGCCTCAGTCCCCGGGACTGCCTCAAGACTTGCCTCTTCCAGAAGTGGCAGCGGATGGTCGCTCCGCCTGGTGAGTCTCACGCTGCCTGCTGTGCTGCCTGCGGGTCTCCGGGGCTGCCCGCTCAGGCCCTGCCCTCGGCGCAGGCTTCTCCCAGCCCCAGAGCCTGTCCCTGGCCTCGTCTGGCGAGGCTGGGGGCGGCGAGTCAGGCAGCCAGCTTCCTTCTCTGCTGGCCTGCCTTCCCGCTGGGGCAGAGCGGGGCTGCAGGCGGCCAGCGCTCCCTGCCCGGGGGCTGCCAGCAGCTTGTGGAAAGCAAAGCAGGGACGGAAATCTTCCCTGCACCCTCTTCTGTCCCCTGGGCTGGGGGGACAGTGAAGCTGCGGAGGGGAGGAGAGCGGCAATGGTGCCCCAGGGGAGATGTGGCCCTTGCAGAGAAGGGGATTTGCAGAGAAGGGGCTGGGGAGCACCGGATCCTTCTCGTCGGGACTGACCATGTCTCCCTCCTCCGCCAGCGGAGCCAGCGCGGCAGCAGCCCAGCAAGCGCCGGAAAAGGAAGATGTCGGGGGGCAGCACCATGAGCTCTGGCGGGGGAAACACCAACAACAGCAACAGCAAGAAGAAGAGCCCGGCCAGCACCTTTGCCCTGTCCAGTCAGGTACCTGTAAGCATCCCGTTTCCATTCTCTCTTCCTCCCCCGGGGTGGAGGGGAGGGCTCCCTGCCCCAGCCCCCGGGAGTGGCTAGGGGGAGACCCCGGGGACTGCCTGTCCGAGCCCCCCCAGCTCTCTCTGGTTGATGGGGAGAAGGAGGGGGTGTCCCAGCTGCCTTCCCTGAGCTGCTTTGCTCCCCTGCAAGGGGGTCAGGGTGTGCTGCCCCACGGGGTGCCCGAGCCTCGGGTCCTGTGATGGAAACGAGGACGTGGCCCTGCGGCTGGGGAAAGGGGCTGCGGTGTCGGGGGGTGGGTCTGGCGGCCCGGGCTCCCCCCACCTCGATTATGTTTCGGGACCGTCTCCCCTTTCAGGATGTGATGGTGGTAGGCGAGCCCACGCTGATGGGGGGGGAGTTTGGGGACGAGGACGAGCGGCTCATCACCCGGCTGGAGAACACGCAGTTTGACGCCGCCAACGGCATCGACGACGAGGACAGCTTCAACAACTCGCCGGCGCTGGGGGCCAACAGCCCCTGGAACAGCAAACCGCCCTCCAGCCAGGAGAGCAAGTCAGAGAACCCCACGTCGCAGGCGTCGCAGTAACGGCCCCCCCGCCGCCCCGTGGACTCAGTCCCAACCGATCTACCTGTACATTTGCAACAGAGAGTGACTGGGAAGCGGCGAGGTACTGGGGGCGGATCGGTGCCCCGCAGCCGACGGGGTGCACGGCCCGGGGCGCGCGCCAGGCGGGCAGCCCCCAGCCCTCTCCCCCCACCGCCTCCCCGCTCCCCCCACGCCTGCCTCCCCGGACCCCAGGGCAGGAGTGGGTTTCCAGGGCCGTAGCTTCGTTATTCCCCTTTCTCCCTCTTCTTCCCTGCTTCTTCCCTGGAGAGCTACTCATCCCCGCCCCGATGTGCCCAGCCCCTGCCTGCTGAGCGGGGAGAATTAGGAGGGAGGTGTCGGCAGTGGCTGGCGCGACCGGGAAGCTGGTGGCATGCAGATGCCATGTGTTGGGGTCTGGCACAGCCCAGAGACCCTCCTCCTCCTCCTCCTCCCCGGGTCCTGCGGCTGGGGTTTGCTGGGCAGCCACCTGCAGCGGGGTTGCACATCCCCAGCCCAACCTGGGGCTGGGTGGGGGGGCCGGTGATGGAAAGCCTTCCCCGTGCCGCCGGCTCTGCCACGGAGCCTCCTCCGGCCGGGGTCGGATCCTGCTGCGCTGGGGTGGTGTCTGGGATAGGGCCCCGTCGCATTTCCCCGCTCTCCTGCACCCTCCCCTTCCCCTCGCTCCCCAGGGGCGAGAGCGCAGCAGGGCCGTGGGGGGACTCTGTATATAGGAAGTGCGGGGCAGGGGGGAGCTTGGGGGGGCTGGGGGAGCACGGAGGACCCGCGGCTCTGCCAGAGCAGCCGGTGCCCTCGCTCCCTGCCTGCAGCCCCTGCGTTTCCCCCTGCCCCGTGTGAGTCCGCCTGGGGCCCCTTTGCAATCCCCGGCTCCCGGTACCTCCTACTTTTGTCTTTTTTTAAGAAAAAAAAAATAATATTATTAAAATTGTAAGTTTAAAAAAAAGAAAGAAAAAAAAAAAAATGGGAAAAGCCCCCCCCAGCCCCCTCGCTGGTTCCCCCCTCCCCGCCCCGAGCCCTCTCACCCTGTCCTGACTTTTGTACAGGCTTCTTCTCTTGGGAGTCTCGTTTTATATCCAGTTCGGAGAGCTTCAAACCAAGGAGAGACTTTGCAGACTTCCTTTCTAATCCCTCCAGGGGCCAGGGGGGGCAGCCCCTCGCCTCCCTCCTCAATGTAAATCTTGTGTGCTGTTGTCCCCGCTCCCCCCCTCGGGTTCGTGTACCTCGTGCTTGTACATTTCCGCGCTGTAGACAGTGTGTACGATACTGTTCTTTCAATGTGTTATCACTAGAGCAGGTGCCTCCATTGATGTTAGGGGAAACGATGAGAAAAATAATAATTTTTGGGGTTTTTTTGGTTTTAAAAAAAAAAAAAAAAGAAAAAAAAATAATAATCCCTTCCAAGGCTTCTTCCGAGGAGAAGATGGGAAGTGCCGGGGGAGGGCGTTTGTGCTCACCAGCTCACCCCAGCAGCCTCGGAGGGGGGTTTTGGGGGGAGCCGGGGGTCAGGGCTGTCCGTGGGCACCCCCCGGTGTGGCCCTGAGGTGG
Organism: Calonectris borealis; assembly: GCF_964195595.1. NCBI lineage: Eukaryota > Metazoa > Chordata > Aves > Procellariiformes > Procellariidae > Calonectris > Calonectris borealis. The sequence goes on from NC_134318.1 coordinate 28,592,157, forward strand.
GGTTGCAGCGAGCGCTGCCCCGGGGGTGGTCGGGGTGGGGGGGCTGCCCTGGGGGGGGCGGTGTGTGGAAGAGTGCGTGTGCGAGAGGTCTGTATGTCTGTCTGTGCGTGTATAAGGGAGCCCCGGGCAGGCGGAGCAGCCCTGCGGTTTAGGGGAGAAGGGGGGTGCACCTCACTCTCTGCCGGCCCCCCCCAGCTCCCCGCTGGGGATCCCACAGCACGTGTCCTGCTGCCCCGTGGGGCTGGGGGCTGGCAGGTGTCACTGGGGGGCTGCCCCCAGCGCAGGGGGCTCTGGCTGCAGCAGGGGTGCTGCCTGCACCCTGTGCCTCGCCCACCCGTGGCTGAGAGTGCAGGGGGTGGCCGAGCCGGGGGAGGTTGGGCTGGGAGACAGGAGCCCCTTGGCTCAGCCCTGGCCTGATCTCAAGCCCAAAATCTCCAGAGACGCCTGCTTTGGCTCCTGGGCCCCTGCACGGGCAGCCCGGAGGCGGAGGGCTCAGCCCCGTGGACCCCCAGCTGCAGGCATGGGGGGTCCCCATGGCCTCTTTGCAGGTTTGGGGGAGGCTCCCAGGGTGGGAGCCCGGCGTGACAGGGAGGGGGCTCTGCTTTGCAATTAAGGTACGATTCTCGCTGCCACGCTGCTCGGCTCCCGTGGAGGGTGCGGAGCCCCTCGCTGCCCCCCCGGGCACACTGTAATGCCTTTTTGTTTCTTTTTTTTTTTTTTTTTTTTCTCCTTCCTCCCCTCCATAGTTTGTGCCATTTATGAGTCATGTATGGTACCAATAAAATGACTTTTCGGTTTGAGGCTGTCCCGAGCGCTTATTTCTGAGCATGGGACCTGGCCAGTGCGGGCCAGGCAGAGGGTGGTCCCCTCATGCCCCTGGTGCCCTGGCTGGGGGGAGCGGGCACAGGGCTCGCTGTGCTCCCAGGACGACGCTGGCTCGCCTCAGGCTGCTGATTCCCAGCCAGGCCCCAGCCGGCTCTCTGCCGCACCGTGGAAAGCAGAAATCCCAGCAAGGACAGGGCACGGCGCTGCTGGGAAACGGCCCTGTCCCTGAGCCAGAGCAAACAAGTGGCTCAGGGCCTGCCCTGACACCAAGGTGATGGGCACGTCCCCTGGGGAGCAGCAGGGGTGCTACAGTCCCACTGTGGGAACCGGGCAGCAGCAGCCGAGTGGCATGCAGGGTTCCTGGGGGGGGGGCAAAGGAGGGGCAGTGACTCCCCCCCGGAGCAGGAGGCACAGCACCAGCCTCCATGGGGGCTGCCCTGATCTCCTTCCAGGAGCTGGGGGGCTCCACGCCAGCGCTGGAGGTAAGATGCTGGTCCCCAGTTCCCCCAACCAGCTGGCCCCAGAGGTGACATTTTGTTGTCTCCACTGGGTGGGTGGTCCAGGGGCAGCCAGGCTCAGCCCCCAGCTATGGGGACACAGTGGACTTAAACTGTGGGTGCCTCATCCAATGCAATCTCCCCCCTAGCCAAATGTGCAGGGCAAGGAGCCTGCGGCTGTGGGTAACACTGGGGTGCGGGCAGATCTGGCAGTAATGGGGGAGGAAAAAGGGATGGGGGGGGAAACCAGGCTCTTAAAATACGGCTGATGCAGTGGAGGGGCAGGATGGGTCCATGTCTTTGGAGCAGGGGGACAGGGACAGGGCTTGGGTTGACATCTGCCCCGAGGGATATCGCCTTGCCATCCTTTCGCCTGACGGGGCTGCAGTCAGGGCGGCTGCAGGGTGCCTGTGCCGTGGTGGGAACTCATGGCATGGTGAGCCCAAGGCGCGGTGGCACCCCGGGTCGAGGTGTGAACACCCTCACTCCTCACATGCACTGAGCTGTAGCTGCCTCAGCGGGATGCCCTGGGGTGAAGGGAACGATACCCCGGGAGGCAGGCAGGGAGGGAGGCGGAGGCCATGGCACAGAAGAGGCAGGATCAGCAGCGCCCAGCCACCAATGCTCCTGGCGAAATCACCACTCCGTGAAGCATCCCAGGGATGCCCGGCCAGATCCTGCCCACGTGTGGCTGTGGGAGCTGGGCGCACACTGATTTGGTGGGAGCGCAGCATTGGGGGCAGCCGGCCCCGTCCCACGTGGGGTGCCTGGTGCCCGGCTGCCCCCGGGAGCTGGGGGAGGACTCCAATGAAACACTTCGATGATGGTCTGAGCTGGAAAGCTCAAGGATGCCCATGAAACCCCCAAACCTCCCTCCCCACATCAGCCCCAGCGCTGTGAGAAACATGCTGAAGTTTCTGCTTTTTATTTTTTTTCCTTTTTTGCAGAGGGGGCATCTGTGCCCTCCTGCCCACACAGCACCTCGGCACAGGCCGGGCCAGGAGGAAACCCTGAGGCAGAGCTGCCTTTCTCCCAGTGCCACCTTTGCCCAAGGTCACGGAGAGCAGTGACGCCTGATTATGCTGGGAAACATTAAGCAGTAACGTGGGAGGTGGCAGCCTGCAAGCCATGGGTGCTGGGGGGCCAGCAGCCTGGCCATGCAAAGGACATACGGGTACGGCTCACCCGGACTCCCCACCGGTGCCTGTCCGAAAGCACATGGTGCCCCATGCGGGGACACGGCGCTGGGGCGGGCGCCAAGAACCATGCTGGGGGCACTGGCTTCTCTGGGGAGGGAGGTGGGGAGGTGTGGGGCATGGCTGAGGGCTGGCATGGGCAAGGGGGGCAGCGGGGGGCTCTGGGCATGGGGGCTGTGGCAGGGTGGGCTGCTGGAGGGGCCAGCACTGGGGCTGGCAGTGTGGGGACGGAGCTGGGTCTCTGTGGGGCAGAGGGGGGGCATCACCTGGGCGAGGGACAGAGGGGTTGGGCAGCGGGGGGAGGGGGCTCTCCCAGGTGGGACGGGGCAGGGGCTGGGGTCTCTGGGGGCAGATGCAGGGTACTGGGGTGGGATGGGGCAAGAGCAGGGGGCCCCCCGGGACGGAGGCGGGGTGCCGAGGCGCAGCGGGGCGGGTGCAGAGGGCTCCCTCCGGGCAGAGGCGGGGGCCGGGGCGGCCGCACGGCCCGGGCAGACCCCGGGGGGCCGGGGCGGAAGGGGCGGCCCCGCCCGGCCCTGCCCACCCCTCCCGGGGCCGGCCGCGCCGCGGTCTCGGTGTGGAGCTGTGCCGTGCCGTGCCGTGCCGTGCCGTGCCGTGCCGGGGAGCTCCCGCCGCCGCCGCCGCCCGCCGGGACGCGACCCCCGGGGCACCCGCCCCGCGCCCACCGGGTGCGTCCGCGGCACAACCGGGAGAGACCCCCCCGGCCCTCCCCCCGCCCCCGGCTGCGGCCCCCGGCTGCGGGACCCCGGCGGCGGGGCGGGGGTTAAAGACTACGGGGCGGTGGCAGGGGTAGAACCACGCGTGGCTCCCGCGGCGTGGGGGGCCTCCTCGGCGGGCGGGAAAGGGGGGGAATGGAGCCGGGCAGGCGCTGGCAGACCTCCAGCCTTGCAGGAAAAATCCCGTCCGGGGGCCCCTGAGGCTGTCCCCAGCTTGGGGGGGTCGGGGCGCGTGTGGAAAATGCCGGGTTTGCTGCAATGCCCCGTTTGGGCAGGTTTTTTAAATGCAAAACCTGGTTCTGCGGCCAGAGCTGGTTTGTGCTGAAACTGTGGCCGGGCCAGTGCACCCCATCCCGAAGGGATGCAGCTGGTGCTGGGGTGGACCAGGCGGGATGGGTGACCCGTGGTGACCCCGAGGGCAGCCAGCTCCTGGGTCGGGACAGGAGGAAACCAGAAAGGGCACCGGAGCCCTGCGGAGGGCGAGGAGAGGGGTTTCTCCCCAGTGCCTGGGTTGGGACGGGTTGGTGGTGACCCTAACCTGGGTGTGGAGAGGCGGCCCGGGGTGGCTGGGTGCTAGGAGGTGGCAGGGGCAGGGTGGGGCGATCCCGGCATCGCCGCCTTCCCCGACAAGCAGCTTTTCAGCAATCGCAGCTGAAACTTAAACAAACCATAAAGCCTGGGCGCTGGCACTGTGTGCCTGGGCCCTGCGGCAGGCGTGGGCGCACGGAGGTGCCGGAGGACAGGGTAAGCGCTTTGTCCCCGCTTCATCCCCCACAGTCCCCTTGGTCCCTTGTTCGCATCTCCTACCTGGCCCCCCACCCTGCTGCTCCCGGGACTCCCCATCCCTCCCTGGTGCTCTCCGGCAGCTCTTTCCTTCCGGGCAGGAGCTGGCAGGTGCCTGATTTTTTTCTCCCCGCATTTCCTGCTCGGAGGCAGGAGGCAGGGCAGGCTGGGTGGCCCCGTGCCCCAACGACACCGACAGCCCCTCTGTGTGCCCAGGCGCCCGCCAGAGCTGCCGTGATGGAGCTGGGGAACATCTCGCAGCCCGTGTACGGCCCCGGCCCCGAGGCGCCGGGGAGCAGCACGCCGGGCCTGGTGGTGATGGTGCATGGCTTCCTGCGGCTGGTGCAGCCCAATGCCCTGCCCATAGGTGGGTGCACGGCAGCGGGGAACTGGCGATGGGGTGGGGGGGCTGCACAGAGCTGTGGGGTCCTGGGTGAGCCTGAGCTGTCCTGCTCTGGTGACTGTCCACCCAGCATTTAAATGTCAGGACACTGGGTTAGGAAGGGTCTGGAGGGGGGATGGAGTGGGGTCCTTGAGGATTCCAGCTGTGTGCTGCTCGTGTCCCATCACAGCTGTGGGGCAGTCCCAGGTGGGCCCCAGAACAGGCTTTGGTGGCGGTGCCCATCCTCCCTCTGAGAATCGTCATCCCAGGCCCCAACGAAACCCCACGGTGCCTGCAGCCCTCAGTGCTTGCAGGTGACAAGGTGTGCTTAGGCAGGACCCGGCTCAGGGCCACCAAGGGCAGTGTGTCCCAGCGCCAGCGCCCGCATCGCAGCGCTGCAGGCACCCCCCCGCACCACCCTGCTTGCCAGCACTTGCCCTTCCTCCTTTGTCTCCGAGGGGATGTGTGGCTGGCACAGCTCTGCCCCAAAGTGGCCGCAAGTTGGCATGGGTGATGCCCGGACCCTGTGGCTGCTCGATGCCCCTGGGGTGAGTGCTGCCCACTTTGGCGGGGGTGTTTGCCACTCTGGCTGCCGGCACTTGTGCTTCCTCCTTTGCCGGACTCAACCCCTGCTGGCCAGCAACTTGCGGGCAAATGCGTGGCTGGCAAACAACATGGTGGCTTTGTGGCCTTGTTTGTGTTGCACAGATACCGGGGTACGATCACACAGCACCGTGCCCTGGCACAGCTTGTAATGAGGCTATGGGGCACGGGCAGGGTGAGCCCTGGGGATGAATGAGGCAGCGCGGTGGGGGGACCATGCCCCAGCGCCCATCCCACAGTGGCAGTGCCAGCCGGGTGTCTGCCTGGGGCTGGGCTGCAGGAGGGCAGCCCAAGGGCAGCCGAGGTGATTGTCGGAGCACCCTCCCCTGAGCCTGCTCCAGGTGCCCACTGGGGTGAGGACCCCATTGCTCTGTGGGCTCCTGAGAGCCTGGGGGCTGGCAGCACTTTTCCTGGGTGCAAAAGGGCTGTGTGACGTGATGGCTGGGGAGAGACAGCTGGAAGGGAGAAACGTGCCAGACACTCACAGCTCCTCTGAGCTGCAGTGCTGGAGGTGATGCCCAGTGCTGGGAGCCCCTCTTTGGGGTGAGCAGGGTGTGTGAACAGGGAGACCCCCCCAGGGTCCAGCACCCACTCACAGCCCTCTCCACTCCTTGTCTCCCAGAACTGATTGCAGATTTTGGGCAGCCCCAGAGTGAGGAGGCCATCAGGGAGCATGTCCAGGAGGTGAGCGGGCAGCCGGGGCAGGGAGCCGGCAGCCCCAGACCGTGGTGGGCTGGGGGATGCCGGCAGGTGCTGCTCCAAGGCTGAGCGCCGGGTACTGGGCAGCAGCAAGGGGGGATGTGCAGCCCCCTGGGGAGATCCATCCTGCCCCGTGAGAGTCTGGACAGGACCCTCAAAGCTGGGGGGCCTTCAGGGATGCCAGCACTATGCTGCCTCTTGTTCTTCCTCTCCCAGCTGCTTCTCTACGAACTGGGTTTCCTGGTCTGCACGGCCATTGGGCTCCTCTTCATCATCCTCGTGCCCCTGGTGGGATGCTGCTTCTGCTGCTGCCGCTGCTGCGGGAACTGTGGGGGCCGCATGTACCAGAAGCAGGACCGGCGGATGGGCTGCCGGCGCCGGGCGCTCTGGGCCTCCGTCCTGCTGGTCTCTGCTCTCCTGCTGTGAGTGCGCTGGCCGGGAGGCTCCGGATGGGACCTGGGGGCGGGTGGAAACGCCGGCGCTTGGCGGCCGTGCCAGGAAGCTGCCATTGTTCGCAGAAGCAGATCCCGGCATGGCGGGACAAAGGAGAGGAAGCTGCGGCGGTGGGAGCTGGACCCGGGGGGCCTGCGCGTTGGCACGGTGCAGACCCTTCCCGACAGCTTTGCTGCAGGGAAATGCGGGCGCGCCAGGCACCGGGCTCCCCTGTGCCTCAGTTTCCCGTGTCCCTCCTCTCCAGCCCCTTGGCTGTGTGCAGGGCACTCGCTGGGATGCTCTGGAAGGGAGGCTCAGCAGCGTGCTCCGGATCCTGCAGCCTGGGGTCGTTGCGGGTGGATTCGGAGAGTCCTGGGGGGGAGCATCGGGATCCCCACATGCTGACCTTGCCACCCTTCCCTTGCAGGGCCGGTGACGTCTGTGCCTTCGTCAGCAACACTCGCTTCTCCCAGGCTGTGTATGGCACCTTCCCCAACGTCAACAACACCCTGGACAACGTCCGCACCTACCTGGCCTCCATCCCCCAGGCATGCCTGGTACCCCTGCCCTGGCTGGGGTGCCTGATGGGGAGCAAAGAGCCCCTGGGGAAGGGTGACAGTGGGGCTGGAGGCGGGGAAGGGTCCCCACCCACACTGACACCCCATCTCTGTCCCTCCAGCAAATCAATTTTATCATCGACAGCAGCAATGTCCCGCTGGGCCACGCCAACCGCAGCCTCCAGGGTGAGGGTGTGCGGCAAAGGGGGGGCTGAGGCATCCCGGGGGTGCTTGGGGAGTGGAGGTGGCTGGGGGTGCTGCAGATGGTTGCTGACCCTGGGGGCCACTGGGCTGGTTCTCATGGAGATGTCTAAAGGGAGTGGGTTTGGGGGCTCCTCCAGGCTCCCACTCTGCTCTAGCTGCTGCTTTTCCCCATTCAGGCTCCTCTCTGGGAGGGTGATGCAGATGTTGGCAGGGTGGGGGGGGTCCCCTCTGCCCACCTTGCCTGGAGGGTGGGTGTGGGATGGGGTCCTGGTGGGAGGGGGTCAGTGTTTTTGGCAGCTCCCCTCAGGGCAGCCTGGTCCCGCTGCCGAGGGTCCCGTCATTGACACGGTCTCTCCCATCTCCACAGACATCGGGCCCAACCTGGGCAGCATGATCGTCTCGGGCATCAGGAGCAGCACGGATGGGGCTCTGGGATCCCTCCAGAGCCTCTTGCAAGGTAGCGGCCCCATCTCTGGGGGGCCGGCAGGACCTCGGAGGGGATTCAGGGGGACGCTGGGGCAGGTGCATGCCTGGGGGGCTCCAGCAGGTTTGGGTAAGGCCCCAGGGAGGGGGGTCCGTCTGGCCACTCCAGCCCCAGCCTGGGGCAAATGCGGGAACTTTGGGAGGGGTGCCCCTATGTTGCATTTTTGGATGGGTCCCCGAGGCGCAGCTGGGTGAGGACAAGCCCCCGCCATGCTGGCAGGATGAGGCCTCGAGCCCCCGCTGCCTCCCCAGGGATGGAGACGCTGGCGGCTGCCTTTGGCAGCATCGCCGGCACTCGCTCGCGCCTCGAGGAGCTGCAGGGCAACTACAGCCGGCGGCTGGCCAGCCTGCGGGACGGCCTCAACCAGACCCTGCGGCGCTGCGGCCGCCCCTGCGGCAGCGTGTCCCTGGACGGCCTCGCCTTCAGTGCCAACTTCAGCATGGTGAGGAGGGGCAGGGTGTGGGGCGAGCCCCTTCCCCAGCCACCCGCAGCCCCCTTACCCCAGGCTCTTCCCCGCAGATCCCCGGTGTGGAGCAGCAGCTGGAGGCGCTGGGTAAGGTGTCTGGCTCCAACATAGCAGCTGATTTGGAGAAGGTAAGGGGTCCCCCCTGCACCCAGGCACAGGGCTGGGTGCTCTTGGCGCTGCTGGGGCTGTGCTGAGAGGGGGTGGCTTGGGAAGATCCCCGCTGGGAGGTAATTGCTGTTACATGGAGGGGAGGGCTGGCCGGAGGGCTGCCTCGGCCGGAGCCTGCCCGCTGTCCCCACTATCTCCGGGCACTGGCGCGGTGGACTGGGTGCTGCGGGAAGCCTGGCTGTCCTACGCCACTGGGATCTGGGGATGGAGGGAATGCGCTGCTCAGCCCTGGGCTGCGGGCAGGGACATGAGCTGTACGCGGTGCCCTCCCGGACGCAGGTTAACAGCACACTGGACATGACCCCTGCCAAGGTGCAAGAGCAGTCCCAGGACGTGGTGACAAGTAAGCAGGGCTTTGTGCCCCATGGGCTGAATTCTCCCTCTCTCAGGGCTCCCTCCTCTCTTCTCACCCCATCCCTGCCTGGAGACCTCCCCTGCTGCCACCCTGCTGCCTGCAGCCCTGGCTGTCCCCAGGTGCCATCATGCTGATGCCATCCTTGGCCATGACTGCCCCCTTCCCATCCCCTCCGGGTCCCCGCTGCCCCAGGCTCGCCTGCCCCAGACAAGCAGGACCCGGGCAGCAGCTCGCAGCGCCAACCTGTCCCTGTCCCCTGCAGAGACCCAGGGCCAGCTGGGCCTCATCAGGCAGGAGATCAGGAACTTGCAGGAGCAGTTGCCGCTCCTGGACGTGGAGAAGAGCATCGGGGCCTTCGTGGGCAACGCCACGTCGGTGCTGGGGGAGTACAGGGAGCCGGTCATCGCCTTGGATGGGCTCAGGTAGGCGAGGGGCTGCTGCATCCCCCAGCTCCCTTGTCTGGAGAGACTCAGGCTCTCGATCCTCCAGTTACTGGAGGTGGTGGCTTGCTTGGTGGTGGGGCTGTGGGTGCAGGGTAGCCAGAGCTGTGCCTTGCAGCCACCCGTGCCCCTTCCCTCCTGGGGTGCCTGGGGGCTTTTTCCTCCCCACGAAGGCAGCTGGTGGGATGCCGGGCGCTGGTCGGGGTGCCAGGTCCTGCTGTCTGACTCCTGCCCCTCTTGCCCCAGATGGAGCGTGTGTACCCTCCTGTGCTGCATGGTGCTGCTGGTGGTCCTCTGCAACATTGTCGGGCTGCTGCTGGGGCCCCTGGGGCTGAAGGAAAGCGTGCTGCCCACACAGCGCAGCAGCCTCTCCAACGCCGGCGGGAACTTCTTCATGGCGTGAGGCTCCCTTGGCTGCCGAGGACACGTGCGGGAGTGGTGGGACGGGTGGGCAGGGCTGGCCTGGGGATGCTCAAGCTTCTAAACCATCAAATTACTGCGGCTTAATGGCCTGCTCCATGGCAACTCACCGTGCAGGTGGCAAATGCAAGGGTAAAACACGGTGCCAGCGGAAGCTGTTGGAACGGAGCCCGTTCACCCCTTGCCGGCGGGGGCCTGGCAGCACGTGCGTGGTCCCGTGGCTCTGCGGGCAGGTGGTGGCTTGCAAAGCTGGGGGAAGCCACGCTGCAGTCCGAGCCCCACGGTGCAGCCCAGCTGGGCTCCAGGGTCTGAAGGCAGGGCAGAGATGTGCTTGTGGGAACGGTGGTGCTTCCCGGCACTGCCGGGGGGGAAAGGGGTGTGCAGGCTTCGGGCTTTCCGAGCTGGAGGCAACGCTAGCATCGATGTCAGGGCACAGGGCCCCGGGTGCTGACAACATCTCTGTTCTGGCAGAGGGGTCGGCTTCAGCTTCATCTTCTCCTGGCTGCTGATGCTGCTGGTGCTGATCACCTTTGTGCTGGGGGGGAACATCTACGTGCTCGTCTGCAAGTCCTGGCGCAGCCAGCGGCTCTTCCAGGTGAGCTCCCCATGGGGAGACACCCCTGCCCGCCGACTTTCCAAGGTGGAGAGAAGGCAGCGCTGGCCGGTTTGGGATGCTCTGCCCGGATGTCCTGCCCTGCACCGTGTCTAGTTTCTTCATCTCTTCCCTTGCTTTCAGCTCCTGGACACCCCTGGCCTGATCCCTGGCTTCAACCTGTCGGAGCTGCTGGGCCAGGAGGGTGGCGCAGCAAACTTCTCGGAGATATACAGGTGGGTCCCAGTTTCAGCGCCGCATCTTTGGGGAGGGGTATGGCTGCCCGGCGCCCTCGGGTGCTCCCCGGGATGGGGGCAGCTTGCCCTACCTGCCCTGGCTGCGGGCAGGCACTGATGCCAGGGAAGGAGCGAGGTGCGACTTGCCCGCGCGGGTGAGGACATGCTCCTGGGAGGGGGTGGTCCTCACCTGCCCCTTTTCAGCCCCGTGCCCCCCTCCTGCAGGCAGTGCCAGCGAGATGCTGCCCTGTGGCAAACGCTGCACCTGGACCAGAGCGTGTCCCTGGACGAGCTCTTGAACATCAGCCAGGTGAGCGCGGGGGTGCTGGGGTCCAGGGGGGCAGAGCTGGGGGCACAGGGCTGGCACTGGGGGGGACAGTGAGGGGCTGGCACTGTGCCCCATCATGGCTCCCCTCACCCTGGCAGTACACAGGAGAGATCTCCACGGCCTTTGAGAAGATGAACATCACCCTGAGCCCCATCTCGCTGCTCAGCCAGAGCCAGAGAGACTTGCTGCTGAATGCCAGCCGGGCCGGGCAGCCCCCCGACTTCACCCCCACTCTGGAGCAGGTGAGTTGGGGGCAGGCTGCTGTTGGGATGGGGGTCTGGATGCGCATTGAGGGGGTCCATTGCCCCCTCCCCTTTGCTGCTGTGGGAGTCCCACTGCAGGCTCCCAGGGTGTCCCCTGCCACCCATGTCAACTGGGGCAACTGGGCACCTCCTCCACCCGGGAGGCCCTGGCTCCACTCTGCCCCACAGGGATGGGGGTACGGGCCCCCCGTCAGCCCTGTGTCCCCAGTCCCATGGCTCTGTCTCCGCCTTTTCCAGCTGGATCAGAACGTGACCCAGGGAAGCCTCCTGGATCTGGCTGCAGAGCTGGAGCAGCTGGCAGACAAAGCGGTGAGAGACCACGGCACCCTGAGGCCACGGCCACGCTGTCCCCAAAGCCACCGGCTGCGGGGGCTCCTCTGCAGACCTGCCTGGGTGCTGAGGGGAGGCGAGGCACTTCATCCTCGCCCAGCTCTTTTCTCCAGCCCGGCCCCCATCAGATGGCTGTGGTGGGGCAGGGACCCTGTGCCGGGGGGCACCGCTGACTGCAGCTCCTCCAGGGCACGGATGTGAAAGAGGACCTGAAGGCTGACGCTCGGAGGCTGAGGGAGCTGGACAAGGAGATGCAAACGAGCTTCTCTGGGCCACTGGTGAGCTATGCCAGGGTGGGGAAGGTTCTAGGGGTGCTGGCTTGGGCTCCTCCAGCGCTCGGAGCCTGCTGGTGGGGTCTTGGCTGAGCCATGGGGTCCGCACCTCTGACTCCCCTCTCTCCATCCCCAGCAAAGCCTGAAGGAGAACATCCACTTGGTGCAGAGTGGGGCTGCCCAGCTCGAGGTAAGCTGCACAAGGGGGCCTCCTAAGTGCACCCCAGTCCAGGGCAGCCTGCACAGTGCCCTTGAGGTCCCACAGTGGAGATGGTGGGGGCTAACCTGCAGGCTGGGGAGCTGCTGTGGGACTCCCCAAGCATGCATTGTACGGGCTGCTCATGAGGCAGAGGGAGGGGGCCCACGCCACGGACGCTGCCGGGCGCAGGTTCCCTCCACCCGAGGTACTTGGGCACTACCATCCTGGAATGCTGGGGGCACCACAGCTCAGAGATGCTGTGCCCCAGGGATTGCTGCTGGGCGAGGTGGGGGAGATGCGGGGACCCCACTTCCCCCGTCACACTGCCGAGAGCACCTTTCACCCCAGGCACAGACAAAAGCTGCACTGGACAAAGCCAGCGAAACCCAGGAGTTCCTGGAGAGGGAGACGGCAAACATCATCAAGAACGTGAGCTTGCCTTGCCCTGCTGCCGGGCACCCAGTGGGGATGTGACCGGACCCCCACACCAAGTCCTCCCTCTGCGCAGGGATGCCAAGCGATGTCTGGCTGCTCCTCCTGCCCTGTCATCTTCCCCAGGGGTCCCCTGCACCCCTGGGTGCCCCCTCCCTTTATGGCACCCCAGGCAAGGGGCTGGGGTGGGGTGGGGCTTGCAGCGTGGAGGTGGTCTGACAGCTCTGATCCTGACATGGAGGGGACATGGGGCATGGAGTGGGCTGGGGGTGCAGCATCTCCACTCTCTGCTTGCCCCCGACAGGAGATGTGGGCCTTCCTGGAGGAGCTGTTGGACTTCTTTGAGACCTACATCTCCTGGGCCAAGAGCAGGGTGAGTTGAGCCTTCCTCGGTGCGGTGGAGGGAAGGGGAGGACAGGCTGCAGGGTTCTGGGGACACAGACATGCCCTGTCCCCACCGTGTCCCTAGCTGACGGAAGACGTGGCACGTTGCAAGCCCATAGCTCAGACCCTGGATAATGTGGAGGCCATCACCTGCAGCTACATCCTGGACTCTCTGGTGAGTGGGGCAGCGGTGTGTGGAGTGAGATGTGTGTGTGGGGTGGCAATGAGGTTCCCTTGACCCCTTCCATACAGGATGAGGGGTGCCCATTTCTGTGCCGAGCAAGCAGGGCTCAGCATCTCCCTGGCGCATTGCTGTGGCTAAGCAAAGGCCAGGCTGCAAGAAGGGGTGGGTGGGGGGGTTGCTGGGGGGGCCTGGGAGCGGAAGAGGCTTTCCCAGTCTCTGTCTGGGCCCTGATGACTCTCCTGCCGCACCCAGAACGCCTTCTGGTTCAGCCTGGGCTGGTGCACCTTCTTCCTGCTGCCCAGCATCATCCTGGCTGTCAGACTCGCCAAGTTTTACCGCCGCATGGACATCGCCGATGTCTACAGGTGAGGAGCCACCCACCCGCTGCAACCATGCAAGGTCTGGGGTCTCCCCCATGCACTGCAAACTGCCCCTTCATGCGCCCTGCAGGAGCCTGTGGAGCTGATCCTAAAGTAATGCGGGCTGGCGGGGACCAGGGAGGTGGCTTGGGACCTTCAGCCTCCAAGAATGGAGATGCTTTGGAGAAGAGCCTGGCTCCGCCTGCTCTGCAACCCCCCCTTTGGGCAGCTGAAGGTGCATGCGACCCCCCTCGCAGGAAGGAGCCCGGCTTGCATGTCACAGGCTGCAGCCCCCAGCCCGGCTCGGGGATCTGCCGCTGGACTTGCTCTGGCTTTGCAGCATTTTTTGTGCTGGGGCCCCAAAATGGGAGCACAGCTGGATGCTGCGCAGAAGCAGCGCGCTGCAGGGTTGGCGTTGCTGCCACGAGGGTGCAGTGCTCGCTCACGCACCCATGGCCACTGGTGCCCCGGGGCTGCCGCCAGCCCTCTGGGACCCTTTCCCCGTCCCTCTAGGGCCCTCTCACTGGCAGCCCCACCTCCAGCGCAGCCGCTGACCCCTGAGGGTAGTGAGCGGTTTCCAGTTGGATTTCCAACTGCTGAGGGCTATGGCTTGGCCCCGCAGTGCAGCCAGTTTGCCGGGGGTTCCCCAGCCCCCCGCCTGCCACCCCTCTGCTCCGGGGCCGCAGCCACCTGGGGAGCAGGGGTTTGCAGCACCCCTGTGCCCATCGCGGCCCCAGCCAGCCTTCCTCCCCCTGCCTGCCCCACTCCTCCTCGCTCCACACCCCGGCTCTCCCAGGACCCATGCTGGGGTTGTTCCTGGTGTGTGCAGGATTTGGCGCTGAGCCGGGCTGTGCCCTGCCCGCAGCGTGCCTGGGGTCCCCACCAGCGGCCTCAGTGCCTTTCACTTCCCCTTGCAGCCGGCGGCTGAGCTGGCTGGAGACACGGGCTCCGCTGCCAGGGAAACTGGGGGGAACTGAAATTGTGGCACAGGGGAGTTGTGTGCCAGTGAGCCGGCGGGCGTTCGGCCCCACTCTGCTGCCTGGGGAAGGAGCAGTGATGCTCTGGGGGCAGTAGGAGCCTGTGCTCTGTGTTCTGATGGGGCAGCCGGGATGGAGGGGACCACAGCACCCTGCCCTGGGGGAGACCGTGTCCCACCGGGAGATGCTGGGCTGGTGGGCTGTCCCAGGAGGCACCTTCTTGCCCCACTGACACTGTCCCCTCTTTTTTTCCCCCCTCCAGGAATGAAGCCTTGGAGATGTAAGTAGCAGTGCCAGGTCCCTGTGTGGGGTGGGGGGGCAGCTCCTGTGGCATGAGGGGGGACAGGGCACAGGGGGAGGGGGGCGAGGAGGGGAACAGGGCAAGTGCAGGCCAAGGAGGGTGCTGGTACTAAGGGAGGACTGGAAAGGTGGGACCTGTGCAGTGTAGACTGTTCTGGGGTGTCCCCATCATCTTCCCACACTCCTCAGTTTGGGGGTGCTGCTGCTCCCAGCCTCTGCCAACCTGGCAGGGTGGGGGCGTCTCCGCACCCTCTTTCCTGTGGCGCTGGGCCATAGGGGTGGGATGACATTTGGCTGCCTCAGCACATCCTGGACTGTCCCTTGCTCCCCTCTGTGGCTGGGGGGCGACACAAGTGACCTTGGTTTTGCAGGCCACCCATGTTCAACTTCTACAAAATCCCTCGGCCGTCCACGAGGCATTAGCCCCCGTTGCCCACAGCACGGGCACAGAGGAGATGGACGTGACTGCCCTGACTGCTGCGCCTTCTCCCTGGGTGATGGGGAGCAGGTTGGGACCCCCTCCCCAGTTCCCAATATGTGACGATGCCCCAGTGTGTGTGTGGGGGGGGGCTGCCCCTTCCACTGCCCCAGGTGGGACTTCACCCCCCCCGCCAGACCCCATGGGCTCAGGGCAGCTCGCAGTGCCCATGCCCCTGCAGCCTCTGTGCTGCCGGCCAGCGGGAACCTGCTCACCCAGGCCCCTCGCTTGAAAAACGTGACTATTTATTTTTGCAGGGAGCCTGACTTTTTCCAAGGCTGTGATTTTTTTGGTGTCAAACAATAAATGGGGTGTTTGTGTGCACTGCAGGCACGCGGCTGTGCTCTTTGTGTCCGGCTGCAATGGAAGGGCACAGGGGTGGGGGCAGGGAGGGTTCCAGCTGGGGCTGTGCTGGGGACTAGAGGGCTCTTGCCAGGGTCCCCAAGTGTGCTCTGCCCACAGTCAGCTCTTGGAGTCCTGACCCAGCCCCTGGGTCGATGCAGGACCACCGCTCAGTGTCACCGGGGCTGGGTGACGTTCCCCTCGCTGGGCAACCTTTTGCACCTGTGGCTGCGTGGATGCCCGGTCCTTAGCTGGGAAAAGCCGCATCAAGAGCTTTCTGTCCGTGAGGTGGCACCCCATGCTGTGCCCAGTGCATGGACACTTCCCTGAGCCCTCTGGTGACCCTCTGGTGAAAGTCATCTGTGGCTTTCCAGTTAGTTTATGGGGTGCCTGCAGCCTGCACCTCCCTCCCTCTACTGGGTATGATGGCATGGGGACTCTGTGTCCACCGCTGCATGTCCCACACTGCTGCATGGCATGGAGGGGCACGGTGAGAGCCGCATGCACAGATAAGCCCAGGGCGACTTGGTCTGCACCCATGGCAGGGCGAGCGCAGGCACTGCTTTGTGCTGCAAGCACAGGGACCGTCCCGAAGGCCGGGTCAGGCACGGGAGGTGTACGTGAGCAGCTTGACTCATTTCCTTCATTGCAAAGTCCAAGTCTCTCTGGAGCAGAGCGACGGGGCCGAGCTGGCCAGCTCGCCCTCCGCTACGTGCATCTGCTTTATTGCTTTTTCCATTTGCCTTTAGATCTTCTAATCGCTATTTTTTTCCTTCAGGCGTTATCTGAAACTGCACCGGCCTTACCTCCTGCTATCTCCCCCCAGCACCCGTCCTGACCACACAGAGAGCCCTGTGCTTGTCTATCACCCAGCTGAATCTGTCCTGGGGGGTGGTTTGGCCTCTGCTCCCCACAAGGGTGCCCACCCTTTCTGGTCCTTGGGGTGGGATTTCCCAGCACCCCCTTGGAAAGCATTCAGCTCAGTTTTGTCTCTTGCTCTGCCTTTGCTCTCCCCCACCCTGAACCCTCAACCTCCCGAACTGTGACTGCTTTCTGCTCGTCTAGGGGCCACATGTGGAGCGCTCTGTCCCCAGGCTGCCCCCACCACACGGCGTTCCCTGCTTCCTCTTCCCTTGCTGTGCCTCGGGGACACCAGCCCGCACAGGACTGCTGCTGCCTTCAGTTTCTGCTCGCTGGCTTTGCGGGCGCTGCTCCCTCCCTGCTCCCCTCTCTGCTCAGCCTCCAGCCATGGCCTTTTCTTCTCTGCAGAGCTAGCGCTGGAAGGCAGGGAGCTTGACCCTCCTTGTTCTCTGCGTCATGATAGCCACCTGCATCCAAATCCAGCCCTGGCAATGAAAGTCTCCCCCCTAATTACTCCACAGCCTTTGCCAAGGCGTGGGGCTTGCGCCCGGCAGCTCCCCATTCAGCGCTGCCCCAGGGCACCATTCCAGGCCCTGGAGCTGCGGCTCTGAGAGGGGCCTGGGTCCATCCTCCTCCTCCTGAGCACCCTGGGAGGCAGCTGAGAGCAACGTCAGGCAGGGCCAGCAGCTGCTCGGGGAAGAGGTGAGGATGCATTGCAAAATGCCCGCAGTGGCTGCCGCTGACTCTCCTTTCAGGCCAGGCCCCCTCCGCTCACATGAGTGGCAGCTGCCAGAATCCACTTCCCTTGTGTGGGAGGGAAACTCACAGCGCCCCACGGCCACAGCACAAGGCCCACCATAAGGAAGGTCTCATCGATAACCAGCCAGCCTCTAGAGAACTGTTGCAGCGGTTCCACTTCCTCTTTGCCAGACTTTTTTCCACCACAGGGACTTTCTGCAGCCGAGCCCTTGTCTGGGGCAGGCCCTGCTGCGTCTTTACAGCGGTTTGACAAACCACGATCCCTCCAACGGCAGCTCTGCCGCTGCGTGCCCAGGGCAGCAAACACCCGCCGGGGCCTGCCTGGTGCTCGCTGTTGCTGGTTTTCCAGCCAGGAACAAAGCGACAAGTTGCAGCTCTTGGAAAAAAATTCTCCCTTCCTCAACCCTATCTTGGGCCCAGCCACAACTCCCCCAAAAAGACGCCCCAATGGCCTTTGGGGGTTGCTTATGGCACTACGCAGCTGCAGAGAGGATGGGAGCGAAGCCCAGGTAGCTCTCCTTGCTCCCAGTAACATGTGGGCTTGCCTTTGCCAAACCATGCACTGCCTGGGATGGTCCTTCTGGGATGGTCACCTGCCTGCCGGTGCAGCATCCTGCCTCCATGGCTTCATAGTGGTAAAGGGCCAAGCGCCACGGAGGGAATGGGCTGTCCAGGCACAGCTGGATCTCCAAGCCCAGCATGTACCAGCCCTGAGCCACGCTTGACAGTACCGTGGTGAGTTGAGTTTGGCCACTCTTCACCAGAAGCGAAATGAAACTGCCTCCTCCTGAGGGTCTGCATCCTCAAAACATCCACCACCGCCCCAGCACTGCTTTAGGAACCTTTATTTTTCAAAGGAGTCTTCCACACTTCACCCCACTCTCAAGAGGACGAATGCAGGTGAATCTTCCCCATCCCATCCCAGCTCTGCCAGCCTGGCAAGGCAAGAGGCAGCTCCTTCACACCACAGCCCGTGTGCTGGGGCAAGGCCACAGCCGGGGTCTCTCTCCCGGAGGAGGAGGGGGCCAGGCAGTGAGCACCGGAGAGAGGCTGGAACCTGGATCTTCCTGCACAACTGCTCTCAAGTTACACTGACTTTGCAAACAGAGGCACAATATGAGCCAGACAAGCCTGACAAAGCCCCTTTGTGTGCAAAGGGCAAAGGTAGAGGAGATGGGAACAGAGGGCCCAGGCGTCCTGCAGCATAATCTAAGCTTCCACAAAGGAAAGGGAGAGGCAGGGCCAGCCCCAAGCTCGCAGAGGCTGCTGCCAGCTTCTCAGCTCAGAAGAAGAGTTCGGGTACTGTCTGGGATAGAGAGATAAGGGAATTAGGCTGCTCTCTTCAGCTAAGTAGCTGCAATCAGTCACAGCTACAGGATTGATCCCAGAGGAATTGCAGCGAGACAGCACGCAGAGTGTTGCAGCTGCCAGCGTGTGTGCTGGGACCCCCAGTACCATGGAGCTGCGCCACGCTGGCGTTTAGCATCTGACTGAGCCCAGAGCAGCAGGACTCAGTGACCCCACTGCAAGAAACGTGGCCAGTTTCTCACAGGCAGAGCTTGAAGGCAGCACCCGACCCACTGAGCAGGGAATGGGGCGGGGGGAAAGACCGTGTGTGTCCCTGCCCACCACTCCACCACCACTCCTAGAGAATCAGGGAAGGAGAAGTGAAGTTATAAAGGAGCGAAGCAAACCGAAAACAAAGTGCTCTGGGCAGGGAGCAGTTCTGTAGTCCTGTAGTGCAGCCAGCGCTCTCATCTGCAAATGCACCTGGCATTTGCTCCTCCACTGGGGCACACGCAATTGCACTTGCTAGAAATAGCCAGAAAGCCTGCCCTGGCTTCAGATGAGATCCCCCAACCCCAGCCACCCAATGGGCTCTTCAAGATGCTGCTGCAGGGAGGCTTCAGAAAGGAGCAGGCTTCCGTACTGCCAGGCAGGGCAGGATTTCCTGGGATGGATGCGGCTTTCCCCTCCTCGTGCACCCAAGGCTTGGGATCCTGTTGTGCTTCCCCCCTTCACGCAGTGTCACCCTGTACCAGCGTCGAGGGGGAGGAAGTCCTTGCCATGGGTGGCTGAGGGGCATCATCAGCCGCTGCTTTTGAGGGGTTCTTGTGCTCTCGGGGTGGGGTAGGAGGGGGGAAGGTGGGGCTCTGCAAGGCATCCGAGTACATCTCATCCCGGACACAGGGGCGCTGCACAACCCTTTGCAGCAACGGCTTGAGCAAGCCGACAGTCAGCTGGTTCTCCTTGCCGGAGAAGGGCACTGGGTCCTCCTGGGAGCGAGGGAGGTGCTGCAGGACCATGGTGAGGATGTCCGAGGCGGTGAGCTCAGCAGGGCACAGCGGCCACAGCGTGTCCAGATAAGGGTCCAGCTCCCGGTGCTGGGCAAACTCTGCCAGCAGTGTGGTGAATATCTCCTTGTTAAGCAAGGGGCTGAGCTTGGAGAACTTCTCTGCCACCTCCACCACCCGCTGCCACCGCTTCAAGCGAATGAGAAGGTGCAGAGCTTGCAGCACGGCCTTAGGCCTCTTGCTGCAGAGCAGCAGTTCGAGCTCCATCTCATCATCTGCCTCGCTGCGCTTGTTCTTCCTGGCCAGTACTCCCAGCGCTCTCTTGTACAGCGGCACCCGGCCCTCTGGGCCCTCCTTGCTGCTGTATGCCCAAGAGACACTAACGTACTGCTGGGTCAGCTCCACGAAACTGGGCAGCCACTTGGGTTTGAACCTCAGGAAGGAGGTGCAGATGAGCTCAAAGAGCGGGACCACGCCATTCTGACCCACCTCCTCCTGCTGCGGTCCTCCCAGGACCTTCTTCCATACCTCTGGGGTGGCCCTGGCTACTAAGAGGCCGTCCCCATTCTGCTGCAGCTGCAGGCAGCTCCTCATAGCCTTCCAGGCAGCTTTGGGGAAGGAGGCAAAGACAGAGTTCAGGTAGGCCAAGTTGTCTTTGTCCACATCAGAGTGCAGAACGCGGCTGACCTCCTGCTCCACGAGTTCCTCGCAGTAGCTTTCCACCTCGCTCTCTGGGGCACACACCACACAGGTCTTGAGGAGCTCCAGGCTCATGTAGCTCTGCAGCTCCAGGCTCATTGTGCTCAACAGCTTGGCATAAGTGTCTTGGAGGCCTCGGACTGGCTTCTGCTTCTGGTGGAGACTGTGCTGCAGGATGGCAGCCAGGGCCACAGGAGCCTGGAACACACCACCTTTCTTCAATTTCTCCACAGTCAGCTTGGAGCTGCTGAGGCTTCTCCTCTGGTAGTATCTGCAGGCCTCCTCGAACACCATCTCCACCAGGCACGGCTCAGGTCTGCTGCTATCCTCAGGTTTGGAGAAGCTAAAGCTATAGATGCCAGTTTGAGTGAGGAGCTGAATGCTGTCCTCCTCTCCCGGGGACTCCAGGAAATGCACCTCTTTCATGCTCAGGATTTTCTTTTCTAAGAGCCTTCCACTGTTCTGGTCGACGAGGTACAGGACCCCAGCCAGCACGCAGGCCAGGATGCTGCCAAAGGTCTTCAGCTGGACAGGACCTTCTTGGGCCAGGAGGGCCCCCTCCAGGTCAAAGATATGCCTCTGTGTCCCATCTGGCTCCACCATGTTCACAGCACCCTTCGTGCTCACCAGCAGCAGACCCCCACTGTTGGACACAGCGGAGGCGTGAATGTCCAGAGGTGCCAAACCTGAGAGAAGACCCACAGAACCAAGCAGGAGCTTCCTGAAATCTGACTCGCTGCTGGAGCGCAGCACCTTGCTGTGTACGAAGCCTGCAGAGGGGGCTGTGATGGTGAGCTTTGCCTTCTCGGGATGCCAGATGAGGAGGAATTTGGAAGTGGTGGCAAAGCTGGCAGCAGCAGGCACCAGAAAGACATGCTGGGGGGAGGCCAGGACCTGGTACTCAGGGCTGTTGTGCAGGACTATCCTTACAGTGCCCAGCCGCACGCCTTGCTCCCCCACCTCCAGAGCCCGAGTGCAGACACAGAACCTGAAGGCACACTTGCTCATGTCCGAGTGGGCATCCAGGGGAGGCCTCTCCTCACACCACACCAGGCTGGCTCCCTGGCTGCACACAGAGACGATTCGTGCCCGGGCACCCTGGCAGAGCTCCAGCGTCTGCAGCAGCTGCCAGCCCATGGCTACCACGAAGTGCCAGACCTCGGTCCGGCCGTGTTCCCACACAATGGCCAGTACCCAGGAGCCCAACGCCACAGGGCTCTGCAGGAAGAGCAGTCCCACAAGGGCTGGCTGGGGCGGCTGCCAGTTCCTCTCCAGGTCAGCTCCACTGATGCCGTGGCGCTGGAAGGCCACCACCCGGGGCAGGGGGGGCGGCCGGCTCTTCTGCAGGACCAAAAGGTGCTGCCCATCGGGGCTGGACTGGACATGGCTGGGCTCTTCTCCCTGGCACAGCAGCTCCTGCAGCCAGTGGCCTCGGCTGAAGTCACTGAAGTCGGAGACCTGCCGCAGCATCCTGGCTCGCTTCATCTTGGGGCGCCCGCCCTGGTCACCGAGAGCATGCACCAGGGCGAGCAGGGGCACGGAGCTCCTGCTGCCGCGGACTCCCCTCCCAGCACCACCCGCTGCCCCCCGTTCCCCAGGGTCTCTGGAGACCCTCCAACCCCCAGGGACCCCCCGGGGCACCCTCCTCCCCCGGAAAGCCGGTTCCGCGGGCACCAACCCCTCCCGAGGTACCTGCCGCGCCCCCAGCTCCCCGGACAACCACCTCCGCCCGAGGGGACTCCCCGCTGCCCCGCCTCCCCAGGCACCCGCGGGACCCCCCCTCCCGCCGGGACCTCGCGGGGCCTACCTGCCGCGGCGGCTGCCAGCCGGGGACGGGGCGCCCCTCCGCCGGGGCCGGGCCGGTGGCGGCTCGGCTCGGCAGGACGCGGCGCTGCGCAATCACGAGGCGGCGGGCTTCCGGGCGGAGCCGCGCCGCGCCGGCCCGGGCCGCCCCTCTCCTACTTCCGTCGCCGGTGCGGGGAGGGCGGCGGGGCCGCGGCCCGGGGGCGGCCTGCAAGGCCTCGCAGGCGGAGGGGCCATTTTTTACCGGGGGGTGGGAGTGTCAGTCTCCTCAGGGAAAGGCGAGCTCCGTCCGGCCCGGGGAGGAGTCTCCCCGCCGCTGCCCTTGCCCGCCC
This sequence comes from Calonectris borealis, assembly GCF_964195595.1. NCBI lineage: Eukaryota > Metazoa > Chordata > Aves > Procellariiformes > Procellariidae > Calonectris > Calonectris borealis. The sequence continues at coordinate 28,613,826 of NC_134318.1, forward strand.
CGCCCCGCCTGCGGCTACCGCCGGGGACCGGTCCCGGGGCCGCCCGGGGAACCGGCGGGCGGCGAGACCCGGCGCTGACAGCGCCCCCCGCCCACCACCGAGTGCCGGGGCGCTAGGACCGCGCGGCGCGGGCCCCCTCGGAGCGCATGCGCTGCGCGGCCGGCGGCGCCTGCGCATTGGGAAGGGGAACGGCTCACCCGCAGGTAAGTGCTGGGGACCGGGGGGGGGACGCGGCCCCCCCACCCCCGCGGGGCCAGGCCACGCCCCTCGCCGCCCCTCCTGAGCGGCCGCCCCGGCCCGGGCCTGGGGCAGGAGGGCGGCAGCGGCTGCTGGGGCTCTGTTGCCCCGGGGGATCTCCGCGGGGCGGGGGCGCTGTCCGCCGTGAGGGGCCTCGCCGGGCACCGTCTCCCGGCGGTGGCGGGGCCCGCCGACCCTCCCGCCGCTGGCCACGCCGGGTGCCCCGCAGACCCGGCTCTCCGGCGCTGGGGAGCTTCCCCCCGGCCGTTGGGCAGCCGGTGTTGGCGGCACCTTGCCGGGGGGCCCGAGGCGGGGGGCGAAGCCTGCTTCGCCTCAGCCCCTTTCGCGGGCCGGTGTCGGGGCCCCTCGGTGCCCGCCCTGCCCTGCCTGAGGCCTGGCCGCCTCCTGGAAACTTCGGGCGCGCGGGAGTTTTACACAAGTCTGTTGCTTAAGAAGTTGTCGGTCCTCTTCCCGCCCGCCTGCAGTGCTGCTGTTACCAATAATAATGCGTTAGCACCGCCTTGCCCAAGTAAGTGCCTTTGGGTGCCGTGCAGCCAGTGCTGCCTTGCCTGAGGAGACCTCGCAGCAGGCTGGAGTTGCCCAACCCTTTGGCTCTGCTGGTGCAGCTGCCGGAATGCTTTGGATTCAGGATAACTCTTTCTAGAAAAAGAATGAGCAGGGCATATTCTTTTGTCATTGATCATTCTCATTATCTGGTTCACCTCACAGTCCTACAAGCACTTGTCTTGGCAAAGCAAAGGGGAGCAGTAAACAATGGTAAAGGAGTGGGAACTTGTGGTGTTTATTATGCTGAAGGCAGAGGCAGCTTGCTACATAAGCAAGCTTGCAGCCTCAGTCAAAACCCTGTTGTGTATCTCACTGTAAGAAAGTTTGCTCTTAAGCAGAGACTGTAATCTGAATATATGATGAGAGCCAATTCGGGCTGAGCAGGTGGGTGAAATATGCAAAGCAATAAGATAATTTGGATCATTGCGATATGTAGTGATTGCAGTTCACCAGCTGTTTGAGCTCTAGTAGGAAGTGTGACAAAAATTTTTAAGAGGAATTTCAGGAGGGGAGAAAAGGACATCAGTCTGGTTTTCCAATAATAATAGTGTAATTCCCTGTCTGTATCACTTAGGGCATGTTTTGCTGTGTGCAAAGAGACTCTGCAGGCGGGGTGTATACAGTTATTGGCTAGCATGCACAAAAGAAACAGTGAGGCTTTAATGAACTGCTAGGCTAAGCATTCATCTGCTCACCACCCCTGCTAACACACCAGGCAGCCACACAGACATCCTTCAGGAGGGGAAGGGTCAGCTTCTGCTGCTCAAAGTTGCGAAGTTGCTATATTCTGGCTCCCTGGTGGTTTTTATTTGTTTGGTTTAGGATTTATACATTTTTATGTTTGTGTTTTTCCTTCCGAGTGCTTGTGCTACTGATGGTCCATATCTCAAAAATGTTACCTCTCTGCAGCTCTACCTTTCTTATCTTGGCGTGGCTCTACTGTGCAGCGTCTTAGAACAGAGCAGCTTCCTCAGAAGTCGGAGCCAAGGTCATGCAGCTGCGCTGTATTCAGCACGGGCCTTGGATCCACACCGACAGCTGAAGCCATGGGAAAAGGGCAGGGGAAGGTCACAGGGAGAGTGTTTTTCTTCAGAAGGAAGACATCTGAAAAGGTCTCCGAGTGGCATGAGCTTTTAGGTGGGAGTGTAGAGGCAGCGCGGACTATTTAATGGTAAATTAGGTGGGATGGATTCTGAAAGGCTTGAAAAGTGAAAACCCAAAGAGACTTTCTGACACGAGAGAGCTGGGCATTGTAGCCAGGAATATGAAAAGGAAGCGTGATAAAATGAAAAAATTAATTTGGAAAAATGGTGTGAACAGATGGAGGTGACGCTTGTCTAGATGGACTTGACAGGAAGAAGCTTAACTAGTTGATGGTGTGAAGTTGATGGATTGGGTGTTATTTTAACTGGACAGACAGAAATGAAAGGCAATTATGGATGAAGTGTTAAAAATGTAGCTTGGACGTTTTTCTTTTATATCATTGCTAAAGCAGGTGTAGTGGGAGGTAGTCTGTGGCTGTATCTGCATTAGGAAGCTGTTTTTCAAGGGGGGGCGGAACTAAGTCAGTAGTGGTGTAACTTTAGATTGTACTGTGTAGAAGCACATACACCGCTACCGCTCTGAGCGGGACAGAAGGACTTGCTAGTAAAAATGCGTATGCTGGGATTGTGCTGGAGATTATGTTGCTTGGTACTGCAGAAAAAGTTGTAGGATCTATGTGGGTTTTTGTCATCAGCACACTCTCAGAATATATTTCTCGTTATATACTGCATGAAGGCCCCTGGAAATTCTGCCAGAGGGATCCAAGGCTCGTGTGCTGTGAGTGTTAGTTTGCCGTGTTGGTGGGTTGGGCACTTTACAGTTGTAAAGGAAGGTACGGTCTTAACAGTTTTCTTCCCAATGGACAATATACAAATAAGGTTGCAAAGAATGGGTGGAATATAAAAGCAGCGTGGAGGTACCAGCACAGCCTGTAACGGCCATCGCAAGAGTTTGTGGAGAATAAGCTGCAAAAGGGCTTATAGCAGGAATTTGGTCAAGATGGCTCCTAAAGCCTTGACAAAATCTAGCCCAGCGTGTTCCTCCCCTCTCTGTTTTCACTGGTGGTCTGCCAGGCTGCTGCTGGGTGGTCCTGGGGGTTTTAATAGTGGAGCTTGAACTGGGTCAAGGCAGTGTCTATGCATTGGGATTCATAAAATCTTGTGCTGGGTGCAGATTGTCTATTGCTTCTGGTGATGGACGAGTGCTGGAACCTGTGTTTTAACTGCCTGTTGCTCAGGTCCAATATTGACTCTGCAGATTCATCACATGGATTAAGTGCAAGCTTTTCCTGGAACTTCACTGAAGAGTGGCTTATAACACATTGCTTTAGAAGCTAGAGGTTAACTTTTAGGCAGGGGTTTATCCCCCCCTCTTGCATGATTGAGGTAATTTTGGAACACCTTTCCTTTAGCCTTGAGTGATATACCTGCAAAATACCTTGCAAGGAAGTGCATGCGATTGGTGGCGGGGGCAATTACTAGCCTTGAAATACTTAAATAGGTGAGTCCAATCTTAGTAGCAGTGGCAGGTCAAGGGATATTGGATTCTAAAAGCAAAAGTATCTCAGTTCTTATTCAGAGTCTTTATAAATATTAATTGAGGTCCAGGGCTTTGGCATTAACAAACTAATATAGATCACATCATTTGCACTACCTTTTTCAGACACGGGTTTGCCAAGTCAGTCAAGATGTGAAAATACCATTTTATGTCATCTGTTTGCTTTCTTTTTATTTAGCCAAGAAGTGTTACGGTATATTTTTTTGAGGGGTCCACACTGAAAAAAATACACTTATTCATGTTTGGTTGTATATGGGGGTTGTGTATATGCATCTGTAATCTTGAAAACTTTCAGGTTTGTTAGCTTAAGCAATTAAATGCAAAATGCAGTGCTTGATGGGCTGCATGCAAGATTACAGAAGCTACAAGTTTTGGATCCTGATGTCATTATAGTGTAGATGTGCATTAGTGTTATGTGCTCTGCAGTAGTATTTTTGCAATTATAAAATGATCTATAGAATAATAAGAAGTCTATACAGGAGCTGAGTGACAGTGTGGAGCAGCCACAGTTTTCAATGTGCACAAGTCTGAGTAAACCTCAGACTCAAAATGTCACATTCTTTTTTCCTGTGGGTATTCTAATGAAAAACTAACAGAGATGTGTTCATCAGAATGTCACATGTTTGGTTGGAATCTCTGCTATGAGTTCTGGAATGAAATGGAAAAGAGGTGGATGGTTGGATGTACTCATCCCTTTCTTCCTGACTGGATCAGCTGATCCCGGGGTTGATGATAGATAAAGCAAGAGTCTGCCTGAACTTCTGTCTGCCATGGCTTTTATCTTCTTGCCTTTGAGCTGGCAAGACTTGTGCTCTGTCGAGGTTTCTTTTTGTTCCAGATGAAGCAGCTTGGATCTTCCGCTGCACACCAGAGTACTTGCTGCTCTAAAAATCCACGTGCACGTGCTTCTCTTGGCCCTGAGGGGTCGTTCTCCTGTGCGGTCAGTGACTACAGCAGGATTCACTTAGCAGCATGTGTTAATGGGACTGACCTATTGACAGAATAAATTATCCTTTTGAACCTAAAATGTGGAAAATGCACTGATGCTTTTTAAATGTGATGCGTTTAAAGGATAATTAACTATATTCAGAATCATTGTTTTCATAAGCTGTCATGGTGTCCTGATAATTTGACACCTCTACAACTTACTTATAAATGTTTTGTGCATTTAACTGTTGTTTTCTGCAGCTGCCTAGAAGGTCCCCATTAGCAAAATGCAGTTTCCTTTTTCTGTCTTTATGACATCTAGAAAATGTAATTGCGTGAAGTGAAAAGAAAAAGCGATTTGTACAGCCTGCTCATCATAGGTCGTGGAACAAGCACAGCGTAATAAAGCGTTGACATGAAAGGCGACTTTTACTTTTCTCCTCTTGCTCCTCCATATGCTCATTTGTAGAATAGCAAATTATAAACAAGAACATTATTTAATCCTTGCCTCTAGCAGTCTTTGTATGTGCTCTGTGCAGCTTTGGTTGAGAGAATATGAATCCCAAGTCTCCTTTTGACAGAGACTAGAATTTTCACATGATCATGCAATCCCTCTGGTGCTTATCCAACATCAAGCCTTTGCATGTCTTGTGGCATTTAGATTTTTCTGTCTTTCTGGAAATGTAGGAAAAGTGTTAAAATGCGGCTTTCAAAGTCCAGGGACTAAGCAGAGCGTATTGATCCCTTCCCACTCACGTACACATTTGCTGTGAGAATGCTGACCTAGAAGCACTGAGAGTTTATTAGTTTTGACATTGTGATTCGTTAGCTGTAATTCAATTAGAAGCATGCTGATGGATGTGTTTGTATGCTGGGGCTGGCAGCTGCTTTAGGTTCAGAAACTTACAGTTCTAGTTGGGAAATTGTTTTGTGCAATCTTGGGTAAGATTTGTATTGCTAGGCTAAAAGTGACATCGTTCTTGATTTGGTTTTTAATAGATTTCTCTCTGTTTCCAATTATGTTTCTAATTAGAATAATGTCTTATTTCCCATGACAGTTTAAAAATAATGCAAAGTCTGTAAAAGAGAAGCTATCAAGATGATTGAATAATGTTTTCTTTTTCATTTGTTAGACTGAAACCTTTTTCCATCTTAATTGGATATATAGACCTACTAGGCTACAGGAATAATTTTGGTATTTACAGAAGGTTGTGGTGCAGTAGGTGCTAAGCTTTCTTCTGTCAGTGTGTCTTGGGGCTGTTTCCACTCTCACTCCAGCACATGCACCAGCCCTTACCAGCCAGCTGTGCATATTCTCTTTCTAGTGGGAAGATAGAACACCTCTCTGCCTTTCTATATAAACCTCAGCTTTTCAGGTGTGAGATCTGCTGCTCTCTGTCCTACCCTCTGCTTTCCCATCCAGGCAAAGCTCCTTCCCTTCACACCTGGGGTAGAGTCTTTTGCAGCAGCATTGTTTCTCCAGGCCCAAAGATGCTTTCCTGCCACTTAGAACTGAGATTTAGGGCTCAAGGGATGGATATCTGAATAACCAACTCTGGGAGCCTGAGAGTCCTAGTTGAGAACATAACTGTAGTTTAAGACAATCAAAAGCTGTCTGCAGTGGAAAGAATGTAGAAGAGATCTGGAACTGGCCTTCAGTAGTTGCTGGAACTTGCTCTTTGAGGGAAAAACAGATCTAAATGTGCTATGGTTGTGGAAGGGGTTCAGGCAGTCTGGGATGGAGGCTAAATCCAAAGCTGTCTCCGTGGCTGCCAGCTCAGAAAGCTCTGGGGTCTTAGATGCTGACTGCAGTGAACTTACCTCTCTATGCATAATTTAGCATGGCTGAGTGCAGCTACCACAAGAGCCTGCCCATGTTTTTCTGGAGCATGACTTAAGCCTCTGCCTGAGGTATGCTGCTGCCGTGTGTGTAATTACCTTTGGAGGTATGGGAGAAAGGTTGGGAGCTCAGGGATATGAGAAGGGATGGCGTTCTCTTTCTGCTAAGTACCTCTGACAGTGCTAACAGGATGTTAGAACACTGCTAAAGCTGTGATGCTTGCCAGAAAAATCTGTGATTGCAGATAAATACATATTTGCGAGGTCAAAGTGGTGATGTGTTCTGTAGCATCAGACATGAGGTTGAGAGTATATGGCAAGTCATGCATTCTGACTCTCAGCCCCTGGAATGGGTTGACTGTCACAGAGGATTCAGGACTACAGCTATCGCTATTACTTTTTGTAACAGCTCATTTTGTAATAATGATACTTCCTTTTTTTTTTAATAGGAAAACCAGTAAGCATGAGACACCAATTAATTATAATAAAAACCTGTTTGTGTTTCTAGAAAACCCTTTGCTGTCAAATCGATCAGGAAATTCATCTGGTTTAAAAAAAAATCCCTGCAAAGCTGCTCCGCTGTGTTCCTCCATCCTCCTCCCAAAACTAAACCACATGTGATGCTTTTGAGGCTGGGGTTCTTCTCTGGCTTGATTTGCAGAGCAGCTGGCACAGCTGAGGGTTGCCAAGGTACAGAGGAAGGGATGAGCAAGGGTGGCAGGAGTGCTTTAGGGAGGCTTTGCAGCCAAATGTTTCCTAGTGTTGGACGCCACCTCAGAGTGCAAAAGCAGAATTTGAAGTGCATTGGTAGGCAGCAAATTAAACAGATAAGAGAAGACTTTTCCAAACCGTTTCAGGAGCTTTTTGTCACAAGATGTCCTTGAGGCTTGACCAGTGTCAAAAAGGACTGCGTATACATTTGATAACAAGTATCACCGTTCATGCAATGAGATTAAAAAATACATACTTTTCTAGATGTAAACTGCATTGGTCTGGATCATGAATCAGTTTCTAGCAGAGAAGAATTAAGCAAATTTATCCGTAAGGAGCTCATTCTGTATCTGCCTGTGTCTGGACTTTTGCATCTTTCTTTGAAATGGGATATAGGACTAGATGGGACCTTTGATCTGATTTCTTATCTGGTATAGTTATCAAAGCCCCTACTTTCAGCTTGTGAAAGACTGTTAGTATTTCAGTGCAGTGAAAAAGTCTTTCATGATTGAGGAGGCCAGATATGCCTTGAAGAAAAGTTCAAGTTTCCTTAGCCTTTTTTGTCTATTCTTACCTTCAGGTTATACAGCATGGCCCAAACAGAGAAGAAAGGTGGGCTGCTCCGGAAATCTTCAGCCTCCAAGAAGCCATTGAAGGAGAAAGTTGTGTTGATGTATGATGAGATTTTTACGGTAAGGCCTTGTGGACCTCTTCCTTCTAAAGTGTTGTGTTAAATTGTCTTTGTTTAGTTTCTGCTGAGGGCTCTGCATGGTAGATTCTTTTCCCAAGGTAAGGACTGCACAGTGTAGGCACATGCTTCAGGCCCTCCTACTGTCATGCAGGGCTCTGTATTCTGCTCTCTTCCTTAATGTCACCTTGTCCTGTTGTCTCTCAGGACCATTTGTGATCTACGGGAAATCACGGCTTTTTAAGTATTTCTCAAAAAATAATCCAGAAAATAAACAGAGGCATCCCAATTGAGAGCTGCTTCTGTTTGTCCTTCTGTTTCTGGGAATCTGTGTAGACAGAATTCTATACAGTGAGACCACTTGATCATCCAGAGGGATGACGCTGACTCTGACCTACTCATGGTAATGATTTGCTTTAAATTCTGCCTGAATGGTTTCTTCTTGTTTGCTCTCATGGCTGTTCCTTTTCCTTTCAGACAGAGGACCCCAGTAAATGCAACCCTAGGTTTTGGGAGGAGCTGTTTCTCATGAAGGTAACAGGAATTGAACATCCCCTGATTTGCTGCTGCTGTTCTGCCTACGAAGTGGCAGACTGTCAGTGCAAGGACTTGCGTATCTAAGGTGTCAGCGCTTGTGTAACATGCATGAACTGCTTCTTAACCTGACAGGTCAACTTGGAATATCTAGAAGGCAAGCTGGAGGCTCTGGATGGGGAAGAGTTAATGAAGATAAAAGATAACATCAACTGCTTGTTTCAGCACTGCATCCAGGCACTGGGTGAGGAGCACCCAATCAGAGTGGTCAATGCATTACAGGTACCACACTGAGAGACAGGGAATATTCTCTCTTGCTTCTGATGAGGCAATGTATTTGCTGCTGGTATCAAACATCTTGTGCTCATTTCTTTACTTCTGAGGAGAAGTGATGTCTACAGAGCAGTTGCTACTTATTGTCTGTGGAGGTTACAAACATTCGTAGTCTCTCTCGTCTTTGAAGAACAATAGTTTGTTTCAGAATTCAAGAGGATCTGGTGATGCAGGATGAAGCAGATGGCAATGGGGGGCACAAGAGAGGCTTGTTCACACTGTAGGCTGTCAGTTTGGGGGCTCAAGAGTACTCTGTGTAGCTTTGTCTGTATTCTACTTTCTCTTGTTCTCGTTCATTTCAGCCTCCTTCTTGAATTTCCGTATGGGTTGAAAATGAAATAAAGCTCTGGAGAAGTTAGTGTGAAATTTATACAGGGGACTCTCCCTGCTGGACACTTCCTAACTGGAAGCTGTGAAGAATTGTCACCCAGAATTAATAGCCATTTTCCTGCAGGTTGCTCCTTACCAAAGCTATGCTGCCCCACGTCTTGTGCGGGAGACTCCCCTCCTCAGCCTTGATGTTTGATGTTATTAGTTCACAAGCTGATTCTTAGAATTTGGTGAATGCATTTGTCTCAGCTTCTCTCAGCTGTAGGAATACAGGATATGAATTTCAGGTTTGGAGAAGTCACCTGTAGGGGACATTGGACAGGCGGTAAGCTGGGAAAAGTTGATTTAAAACAGAATATGTACACCTCTGACATACAATCTCCTGTTTTATTATTATTTTTAGAATTAGTTTGAAAAGATGCTATTAAATATTGTAGTTATAACTATATAGACAGTCTAGCCCAGCCCTGAATTCCCAAACTTGTATTCAGGCTCTTCGCAAAAGTTAGGCCAGGGCTCAAGTCTAGAATCCTGCTGTGTGAGTGTAAATAGGAATCAGGTAACACATCCCGAGCTTGAGCTGGGAGAACGTTCACTTAATCAGACTGCGTTCACGTGGAAAGTGATCCTGAAGCCAAAACTTATTTAAGCAATCTTTTCTTGAGAATGACCATGGTTACCGAAGGTTTGTTTAGCCCAGTATCCTGTCTCTGACAGTAGCGAAAAAAAGGATGTCTTCCTTACCCTTCTGCTTCTGTATGGTTCTAGAGGTCTGCTGATTCCTTGAGGTCTGCTTGTTTCCAGCTTTACATCTTCTGAAACGAATTACTTCTCAGAAGTCATTTTAAGCTGGAGTCTAAAACTTCAGCGGTTATATTCCTGCTCATTCCCCTCTTCACAGACCTGAAAGGTGCCTGATGACAAAAGTCACCACAGCATTTCCCTCTCTTGGGGCAAATGAGACATTTGCTGTCCATAAATTTTCCAGAGTGTCTGCTGGAAGCATAGTGTGCTGATACCTATGTGTTGCCAGTGATCTCCAAGAACTTGGTATGAATCAGTAATCCAGTGCCTGCAACAAGAAACGTGAAGGAGGTTACGTTTAGTGGAAGGTTTTTAGAGCCCCTGTGGTAGTTAGGAAAACTTAAGCTACCTAATAGCCTTGGAGACTTCTTTTCCTGTTTGTTTTTTGTTTTTTTTGTTTGGTTGGGTTTTTTTTTTGACAAAGAGACAGTTTATTGGTCAGACTTAGTATAGCAGTGTGGTAACCAAACAGAAATTTGTGCTCTCTATAGCAAAAACACCTGCTGTATGGACAGGCATAATGTGATTGTATGGATGTTGTATGTTTGGGCATGCTTGAAATAAGAAATCAATCTGGAAGGTGTTAAGGCATGTCTATCCATATATTGGACACTGCTGCTACCTTGCAGTTTCCTGATCAATATTTTTGGCCTTAAAGCTGCACTTAGCTTTTTTCCAAAGATAGTGGTCCTGTCTGGTACAAACTGGGTCTGGACAGAAGAAGCAGTAAGATTACCTTTTCTCAGAGTGCTGTGAAATGAAGGGGTGAACAAACAGGAAAAATGTGGACAAGTATATTCTTCTCTAATTTTTTTGAGTTTTCAGCATCCAAGATCCTCCTTAGAAACAACAGAGGTGGAGGAGAGGTCAGACAAAATGTGTGGCTTCCAGGCTGGTGGTATTCATTTAAATATCTGTGCTTTGCCAGTGCTAGGAGAGGGTCTTAGGGCAGGTTTTGCTATTGAGTTGTAGGTGTTGCCTTACATCTTACCCTCTGATTTTTCCCTTTGCAGACTTTGTGTGCGTTGATTCGGGGTGTCCATCAGAAGAACAAATCCACTTCTGGGTTTGACATCATCAACATGCTTGTGGGTTTTGATAAGGCAGAGCTATGTATGAAGGTGAGGCCATGGCAATATGGAGAAATAGTTTGCACAGCAGCCATGTTGCAGGGGCAGTGATTTATAGACAGGTGTGTCTACCAAGGTGCAGCTTTTGGGGGAAATATTCCAGCCACTTATTAAAAACAGCTGTCCTGAAGTTCTTTACCTGCTAGTGGCACAAAGACACTGGGGGTCCCCTTGTTTGTTAGTAATATAACAGAGCACTTTTCTTTCTTTTCCTTTAATTCCATGCTGTGCAGTCACTATGGTTAAGAAATCTGAAGGCCAGAAAAGGCTGTCACAGGCCATTAGTACCTAGTATTGAACCTCATACTTTGTGCTTAATTTTTAGCTGATAGGCATATCCTGTGTTCTCACGTTTCCATCAGCACATGTACCGTTTTAAATTTATTTGATGCTCTTCACTGTAAAGATGATGAGTTTTGGAAAATGACAAAGTAATCAGTGATAAAGCTGAATTCCTGTTGTATCTTTCATCTCTCTACAAATAGTAGTACATTTTGGGAAAATATTAAGTAGTAACTTGCCTATCAGAACTACATTTTTCCTTTAAGAATAACTATATTACCTGTAACTTAGTATTTGGAAAACAATTATTTATGGATATCTGTCAAACAGCTATATAGTATCTATTTTTAATCATAATTAATATATGTACTATTAAATTGGAGGTGTGCTGCTTACAAAAAAATCTCATGGTGCCTATAAGTAAAATGGAGTATTGAAAAAAGAAAGCACTGCTATTACTGTCTTGCAAACAAAAAGGAAGATCATATTTGTAGAGCTCAGAATTACTTTGTGAATAAAATCTATTGTTACATGTATTCAAAAATCTCTCACACATCTAGGGAAAACTCTTGGAAAATGATCATGATGTTATGCCTGTAGTTATTAAAAGGTACTTATCACAAAACAATGTTGAGAACCAATAGTGTGAATATGGTCTGTGTAACAGCATTAATGGCTCAATTATTGGTTCTGGATTAACATGGCTTTATATTGGTGCTCTTGTATTTGAATCTCCCAAAAAGCTTTTTGTAAGAAGCATTTCAAATAATTTTAAATATTACTTTTAAATAACGTGATTATTCTTCTTTAGAATCTGATGGAGAGCTTGGACTCGCTCCTCTGTGCAGAAGGTTCTGAAAGCCTCAAAAGCTTGTGTCTGAAGCTACTTCTCTGCTTGGTGACGGTAAATAAATACCAGCTGTACAATAACTTAAAGGCTTATATGAGCCACATCTCGAGGGATGGAACTGTCGCAAAACTTGAGCAGAGTGCTGCAGCGTGAAGCTTAAGAAGGGGAAAGAAATTGTGAATGAGAACAAGGTCAGCCCAGAATATGCATCATTGCTCTAACCACAATGCCAATACAGACTAGCAGACTGTTTTCACCTCATAAGATAGGTGCCGACTGGGGCAAAAGGGGAGAGACACAGGAAGAAGTGTCAGTTGGATTCACAGGGGTTTTTTAGGGAAAAAGATTTTTAATAAGTCTCAGATGAATGGGAAGGGAGCAGAGGAGAGGGGCTGAGGAAAAGACAGGAAGTGTGGAGCAGACAAGAGTGGAGAGGATGTGAAGAATGAGGAAGCCGGAACAAATGGCCACTCATCATCTCTTGGAGATGGTCAACTGTGAACTATCTGGGCTGTGATAAGAGGTAATTGAGTGTGGGGGAGGTCTTCACTGCCCTGTTCATGATGGAAAAGTGCTCAGTGGAGCATATGTGCCCTGTTTTTTTTTTTTTCATTCTCTGTGTAGCAGCCTGCTTCAGCTGTCGATGGCTGTTGTCATGCAGCTGTGTAAAATATCAGTCTGTAGAGGAAAGGGAGAGCTCTTGGTACGTGGGTCATGCTTCTTGCCAGAGAGAGGGGTGGGAGGCAGGACAGATTTCTTTTACTTCATGTCTAGCTCTGCTGCTAGTCACACCTTGACTGGCTAAGTGTGAGATTCTGGATAAATGTGTCCATCTGGTAGTAGAACTCTTCTGTTCCCGGTGTGTGCCAGAGGCAGCTACAGCATCATGGGAGGCTTCGGGTGAGATTTTAAAACTTGTGTTTGTACTCAGGTGACAGATAACATTAGCCAGAACACCATCCTGGAGTATGTGATGATAAACAGCATATTTGAAGCTATTTTACAGGTAAGGGTTCTTCCTTCTACTGCTGGGGCGCTTCTTCCATAGTGACAGCTTTCAGCGATATATTTGCTTTTCAGGTTTTTCAGTGCAGCGTAGCTGACTGGCACCGTGTCTTGCTTCCATTCATAGCTCAGTCATAGATTTTTTTTTTTTTTTAATGCTGTCTTCTCCTTACTCTAGTCTGCTGTTTTTAGTTACTACTGAGTATTTCAAGTATTTTCACTTGAGACATTTGTGCATAGGTAGAAGCTGAACAGATTTCTGGACTAATTTCACAGAGAATTCCTGTATCAGAGCAACTTTTTTCAAAAGGCAGTCTGGATACATTGGGTTTTTTTCTGCTTTTTGATAAATTATACTTTTTAGAAGTGGGACTGGGCTTGGGGAAACCCAGAAAACTTGCACAGATAATGTTGGTGATGCACTGAGATACTGTCCAGTGCTGTTGAGAAATGTATTTGCCCTTTATGCCCAGAAAGCCTATGTACATCCTCTCTGTGATAAATAAGCTTCTCTGTGTGCAGAACTTCTTGGAAGCACTGACACTCCCTCAACTCCCTCAAATATCTTCTTTCAGTTAGGACGTAATTTGCTCTTACACATACATTTCACAGCTACACACTGTCTGAGAGTCACTGCAAGCTTCCTGAAGCAGGCCTGAACAGAACAGTGTGATTATTTATTCCAGATCCTGTCCAGCCCACTTAGTCGCAGGGAGCATGGCTATGATGCTGTTGTCCTTCTTGCCTTGCTGGTCAACTACAGAAAGTATGAGGTAGGTATTCTTCTGGGTAACAGAAACATCACTTCTCTCTACTTTATTAATTTACACTGGCCTCTAGATTATTAAGGCAGCCTACAGTACAGTTTTTAGCAGTACACACAACATTTATCAGAGTATCAGCATAGAGCTGCAGAAGTTTTACAAGGTAGTCATATTATGCTAACTGTATCTATCTCTGACATATGTGTATAATCAAACGTATGATATTCAGACAGCTCATTTTGTGCAAGCATGAAAGAAACTACCTAGGGGATTTGCATTTCCTTCATGACAGTATTCTGAGGAATGTCCTTTTGGAAGAGTTACTGTTGTGCCGAACTTGCATGTTTGCCACTGTGCGTGTGCCTGTGTGGTTATAATAATCTCCAAAGTAAAGTGAGCTGTCAGTCATCTTGGGCTTCAGACTGAATTTGTGATTCAGAACCTGACTAGCAGACTGAAAGAGCACAGATCCCCAGAAGAGATGCTGAAGCTGTGACCAAAGAATGAACTGAAACATCACAGCTATTACTTCCAAGAGAAGTCTGTTTCTATCTCTTTCACTGATTCCTCTCTGAGAAACGTTATTCATCATCTTCCTTTTTCTAAACTGGTTGTGCTACTTTGTGGTGTATTCCCATTTTTTTCTGTTATTTATTACCTTGAAAAAGAAAGATTTCAAATGTCAAAAGACCACCTAATGTTGGCTTTTCTTTGCATGAGGTATGATGCTTTAATGATCAATCTTATTTTTTTTCCATAATTAGGAATATGTTAATATACTTAGATTGGCAAAAAATGGGAAAGTGCTGGAATACCCACTCCTCAACAGAATTATTGGGAGGGGACATGCTCCAAAACCTACCTGGTTTTATCATAGATCTTGTTTTGAATTATGAATAGAGCTAGAGAATAGGCAAAGACAGGAGCTACACTTAGTGTCAAAGTAATCCCTGTTAATTTCTCATTCCTGTGAATGTTGTCAGAATCATGAATTACAGATTCTGTTCAGCAATCTGTGCCGTGGCAGCATGGAACAGGAGCATGGAGTTTGGTTTCAGTATATGGCCATGAGGGAAAATGATATGGGTAGGGTCACTGATGAGGGCAGACTGGAAGGACCAGAAGTCTCATTGCAACATTCAGGTCAAATGGTGGAGAGGTGTGTAGTCCCATCCCTGAGCTATGGATCCCTGTGTACTATAGTTTATGTCTTTAGCGAGGTGGAGTGCTGTGAGTACATAAGGCTTGTCCTGTGCTCTTTGCAGTAACTTTCTGTAGAGTATTGAGTTGAGGTTGAGTGCTTTGGAAAGCATTGTCCTAGATGTCTTCAAACTGGGCACCCAGAAGAAATTGGACTGATGGTTAAAAAGTACAATCCAACCTGAGGCAGACGTGTAGCAAGGGAAATTTCAGCTCGAGTAGTTCATCTGGCAAGGTTGAAAGCAACTTGAAGAAAGGTTTTATACGATGGCTGCCTGACACTGCCCTTTGTAAGCAGCGCTACAAGCAAAGCCTGTAGTAATGCAGTCATAATCTTTGTCCTTAAGTAGAGTAGCTGCTTTCATTTGCTATTCTTTGGCTCTTAGAGTCAGTTTGGTGGTTGCCAGTGTATTGTAGCATATTTTCATGCCTCAAATCCTTTGGAGTTCTCTTTTTGGTTAACTGCAGTTGATAGGTTCTCTTTTGTTCTGAACTTCACTGGTTGCTAAATTGTGTTTCCAGCTGCTTTAGAAAATTTAATTGGGCTGAAAATTCATTAGTTGACTATGATTTTGTGTCTGTCTTTAATGTGAATACCAGTGTGTTTTGCATCAGGATGCTCTTTCATATTTTTGGGAATTTGGTAGTTTCCTCTCAAATTCCCTGGGGAATATTTGTCCACGTTTTCACTACCAGCGTAGCTGAGATCTTGGCTTGCTCATTAACTTCTGTTCTAGGAGTAAAAATGATTTACATGTCTTTACATGGAACCTTTGAAGGGATGTCCCTATTCTGAAACCTAATAATTTTCAAAAGTTGTTCCAAGTATATACTTATTCAAGTCATCAGCTGTATTTTATGTTTTAATCCTAGTTCTGATTTTGGAGAAAATATTTTTACCTTGGTACTATGTGAAAGAAACATAAAAGAGTAACTAAATAATTGACTATATCAGGAAAATGGTGAAGCTAAGGCTTCACAACAAAAGGCTGCCAAACAGAAAATGCTGTGAGGAAGAATATTTATTTGATCACTTTCTTAGTGTTTTAAGGGATGGCTGCTAGAATAGCCAAGTAGTGACTTTTAAACAGATTCCTTGATAACACCTAGGTGGAAATTTCTTTGCCTCATGTTCAACCTGCTAGAATTGCATATTGTGTCTTTTGCTAGGCAGAGCTGAAAGAAATTAGTCAAAACGTCAGTTTTTTCCCTTTGTGTGCTTGTCCAGCAGCATATAGTGTATCTGACAGCCCCTCATGTCCGGTTGCGTGGACTTGCCTCTCCTTGATATAGTCAACTACAGGTGATGAAGAGACACTTACCAGCATTGAAGAGCCGAAAAATTAATCTTTTTCTTTTTTTTTTTTTTTTTTTTAAAAAAAAAGGTCTCACACAACTGAAGTTATTTTAAATGAATCTCTTTAACAAAAAGAGTAATTTTTTAAGCTCCAATTCCCTGCAAGATGGCCTGCCTGCAGAGGAGATGGCCTCATCAGGGCTGCCAGCAAAGCTGCTGAATCATCCCTAATGAGTGTTCAGGGAAAAGTCTTGCGAGGGATAATCGAGTGGACTCTGGCCTTCGTTTGTGTTACAGATGCGAAGATAACTTAAGCACCTAACTAGAGGATTATACATGGTTAGCTTGGTTTTTTTCTACTTACTTTTCCTACCAAAAAAATAGTTTCCCATAGGTTTGTGTTGGAGGCGGAGGTACATTTGGGGGCATGGACGAGATTTCACTCCGTCTGCCAGACCTGTGTGCTTCTTCATATAATACTCCCTTTGTATGGCATGTCTCACCTGGGGATTGCTTTCAAAATTACCTGGTAATGATCTCCCCACAGCTTCCACCTTCATTTCTATGAGATTGTTGGCATCTAATGGTGGGTAGTTCATGGAGGACATCTTGAGTATTCCCATGTTCTAGGAGTTTGTCTGTACCTCATCATGGACAAGAAGACCTTAATGCTACCGTGTTTGTTATTTGATGGCAGTGATAGGAAAAGACCTGTGTTCTCTAAGAGCTGAGAATCGTATTTTTGAGTTCTTTCTGGAGGCAGGAGGCAGGCAGAGGCAGAAGCTATTTCTAGTTTTCAAAATGCTTATCAACCACTTTTCAAGGCTGTTGCATGTTTCTGCATGTTGTGGAGTGGCAGGTGTAATTTAGACTTCTACAACTTTTGCTGTGATTCCCAGTGAGAGGAGAACTGAACTCTGAAACAGCAGGATTAGAATAGGGAAGCAGGCAGGGAGTATGGGGTGGGCTTAGGGGTGCTTGTACAACTTGCAGGTTGCTGATGTTCATCGTAGGTATGCAGACTAATGCTCATAGACAATAACTGGAACTGTTGGCTCTCAAACTGCATGCCCTGTGGGCAGCACAGGAAATATTCTCATCACGCTGGTACATACTTGCACACTGACAGGCACTAGAAACTGCCTTGTCCCATATAGAGTAATATGGTGTGTGGATTACACTGGTTAGTCACCTGCCTGCTGCTTAAGGAGTTAGGGAAGCCTAGAGGAGGCATGGAATGTGCCAGGGGAATGGAGTACTTCAGACAGGAATTATTAAATAGACTTCTGCAGATATGGAAATGACAATTGAAAAGATAGAGGGCAGAGATCTGTAGCAAGCGAGGCCAGCTTCATGACCCAATCAGCCATGCACTGATGACATCTTGCTGCCAAGAGGCAGGAGACATGGAGCATGCATCTTGGAAAGTCAAGGGCAATGGGAGCGTGAAGAGTTGTTCATAGGCTGGAGATGACAACGAACCCACTCCTCCTCCCTTTCTGTGATGGGATGGAGTGTATGACTAGGCCTCAGGGCAGCCTGGTGGCGTTGGTCAGTGTAGTATCTCCCAGCTTGCTTACTCCCCCCACCTGGGAATTTGGATAACCCTGCAGCCTCTAATCCAGCATAGCCCTGCTGCCCATTGCCCAGAAAATCCCCATGACTTTTATTGGTCATGAGTCACAGGCTGGCCTCTCTTCTGTGCATGAGCTGTGGTGTGGAGGGCTTCTCCTTGTTGTATAAGGAGAGCAAGGGAATGACTGAAATCAGCAAAGCTAAGATATATTTACAAGGATGGATTTTAATCTCTATTTAATTACGAATTCGTGAAGCTTGCTTCTGCTTTACTGACACTGACTAAATTTAATTTCTGAAAGGGAGCATGGTTGTGAAGAGAGGACCATATATTGTTACTCAATAGGAGCCTCTACTCCAGCCTCAAGGAAATGTCTTTGCATGCTTTGTGCGCAGATGGGTTCTGTGTGAGTTTTCTGTCTTTTCCTGAGACAGCAGACAGGGCTGCGTGCTGCTGGAGGCGGGCTGACAGACTGGCTGGGCTTTGGTCTGTTCTGATCTGTTTCTTTCCTGAAACTGAAAGAAAGCCTGATCCTCCCAAAGCACCAAATAATTGTGCGAATGGTGTTTTCTGATCAGCCTTATTTTTAACTTGCTGTCAAGCCGTGGGCAAATCAGTTGGATAACTGTGTAACTTGTAGGGCTGCGTCTGATGCATGCTTTGTGTTTTATTCTTCCCATCCACTTCGGACTTACTACATAGATAGAGCCTTTTCTTCTCTGTCCTGGTGCCAAATCAACTTTGTTGGTTTTGCACTGGCACATTTAAACCGGGAAAAACAAATGTACGTTGCTAATCTAAAATGCTTCCTAAATTATTAGGACTTATCTTTATAGATGGAGCCTGTGTGCTTTTTTCAGCTAAGTTCAAGGAATTTATATTCTCCAGAGACTTCTAGCTCTCAATGGTGTAAACTGTTAAAGTGTTGAGCTGTAACCCAGCAGCAGGTGAGTCTATAACAGTCATGCCTTCCTGGGTCCTCCTTCCTTTAAGCAATCTTTGCAAGGTGTTGCAGGAGGGAGATATCAGAACACTAATGTTCAGTCCCAGCTTCACTGCTTGTTCCTGCTGCGTAACAGTGTGTGTGTCACAGATAACAGGCTTGCAGGACAGCTGCTCCACTTTTAAGACTGATGGATGAGCTAGCGGAGGAACAGAAACTCCCTCTCTTCTCAATAAAATCAGGAGACTGCCTGGCTGAGCCAGTAAAGAGAAGGTGTCCCAGGCATAGCGGCCTTAGCATGTGCTGTGACTCCTGTTTCTTTGTGTGTATTCTGCTTTGTGGGACAGGAGAGAGATTCTTCCCAGGTCGTTGGGTAACTTGGAAAGATAATAGTGTTTTCTTCCTGAAGGCTGAACTTAAAAACCCATTTTCTTTCTTCCTTCTCCCCCCACCCTGGGCAGTCAGTGAATCCCTACATTGTGAAGCTCTCCATCGTAGACGATGAGGCCACGCTCAATGTGAGTATTTGACTTGATTCCTCTGCGCTGCTGGGGATGCTCTTTCACGTGTGGTGTTAGTGTAATGAATGCAATCATGATGTCTGGTAGAAAGAAAGTCTAGGAACAGTGCTCCTGTAAAGAACACCAGTGTAGTGGGTTTCTGCCCTAACTGCACTCTTGCAATAGGTTAGGCAGCTCATGATTTGGACAGTTTGATTGCCAGTTAAATGGTGGGGATGGTTAAAAAGCCAGGTAGCAAGGAACATGCTAAAGTTGATGAACTATCTATATACTATTTGCTGTCACGTGCCAAAAAGACACGAGATAGCTTAGGCCAAAGAAGATCTCATTTTCAGTGCTGTGTCATCCAATTTTACCAGTCCACAAGTCAATTCTTGTAGTGGAAGCTTGTACCTGAGTCAAGAGTCCTGCAACATATTTTGGGTTGTAGCCACTGCCTAAGTCTGTATCCAGGCCTGGACAGAAAGTGGCAGCACACTATGAGCTATGTGGGGTCTGGACTTAGAAGCTGTTCTTTAGGCATGAAGTAAAAAGCAAGCTCCATGCTAACTAAAGGGCAAGAATAATTATTCTGAGTTAATTAAATTAGCTTGACAGAAAGGATGATCAGTGGCTGTGGAATGGTGGAGGCTGTTTGTAAGAAGTGAAAAGGTTACTAGTGTTTATGGTCTTTGTTTTGGACTTCTGGATGTCTGTCTTCTGACACCAGCTTCCTTCTGAAGTTCTTGCTGCTTTATTGAGGCTTCTTGAGTGAGGACCTCTGTTTGGGGGTCCAAGGAGAGTAAATGTTCTCTGTTGAACTTAGTAATTAGATATTCAGCTTTAAATGTTGGTGTCTTGATTTTTGAATGATATTTTTGTTGTATCATAGCATGTCTTAATAGTTCAAACAGCTTCTGGGGAAATTCTTCATAGCATGCTGGGTTAACTTGGGGAGTGCAGCACTGCTATGTGCGTTCAGTGTGTGATTTCCTGCATTGAGATTTGTAATGTAAAGATTTTTTTAACACTTTTTTTCAGGGAATGGGACTTGTAATTACCCAGGCTTTATCGGAATATAACAGGTAAAACCTAATTGTCTCTTGTTTTTCAATGCATGATAGTTGCTGTACATTTCCACAAACTTTTTTTTGTGTTAAAGCACTTATTTATCACCTAACAGCCCTGATGCACCTGGAGAGGCAGGGAATAGTCTTATGCTTTGAGGTACTTTGGCTCAGTCGTTGCTGTCATTGCAAGTGTAAATGCATCTGTACCAGCTGTGCTGATGTGCTTCAGGAGAGATCTTGCTGTAGGGGAAGATATCTATTGTATGTTTTTACTATCATGGATTTTACCTCTGTATGAACCTTGTGTAAAATTTTAGTCCCAAGTGAAAAGATGAATGATTTGCTGAGTACTTACCTTTTAGAAAATTGATTTAACTGAAACACGATCTAAACCAAACAAATGTATCCAGGACTATCCACATGCCAGATCAGAGATGATTAGGGGATGCATGCTCTTGCAAATGGTGGAAAGCATTAGCTGCTTCTGAAGAAAGAGCCAGAAAGCCAGCAGTATGGGTAGCGTGTTCCCAGCCTCTGCTTCATAAGCAACAGCACAATAAGTTTTCCTAACAGGAAAGTCCTTCAGAAAAATTTGGAAACTTAGAGCAATTTCACCTCAGCAACCCAAGACTTTTTTTGGTGCAGTAAGATTCTCAAAGTATCCAGAAAAATGTATTAATTCCTTTGGAGGTCTGCTATTATAGATATGCAGATGACTTGCAAGATGATGCAAGTCAGCAAATCATGTAAATGTATTTAACAGAGTAAATTATTAGAGTAAAGCAGGAAAAACCTCACCCACCCAACTTCCTTCATTCTGACAAAAACTGTCGCAGCCTATGGCCTGTTTTGCTTAGCTCGCTCTCTCCCCCTTCCCCCAAAATTTAGAATTGTTTTCTTTGCATGTTGCATTGTGTGTGATCAGATTCCTGTATGAAAGACACAATCAATGGCCGTGTGAGCTTTGCTAGTCCATTTGAATGCCAAGTGAAGCAACTTAGCTTAAATCGGAGGTACTCAACCTATTTGTTGACCTCGCTTACTCCAGTTCCAGTCCCTTCGCTTACTCCATGAATGTGGGATCAGGCAGGATCAGGCCCTAAACCGTAATGGTCCTCATGGTTTCTGCTGGCCATGGGGTGATCGACTCTGGTTTAGTCTGTAGTGGATGATTGAAAAGAAACTGTTCTGTGGTTACTGACTGTGTGTGTTCATGTGGTTCATTACTGTTTTGCCAATGCAGGGCAAAATTTCCTAAGTCACTTAGTCCCTTTCCTTCAGCGTTAGCCCAGACTGGATGTATCCTCTATAACAGCACAGGCATTGTTCAGTCTCACGTCTTTCAGCAACCCCACTTCAACTCTACGCAATTTACAAATATTTTAATACCCTTTGCATCTCTTCTTGTGAGTTCTTGAAAAGGGATTGTGAATGTTGAAGCTTTCTCCATCCTGTATCGTTATCAGATAAGACTGTCTCATAGGGATTTAGACAAAATAACCCTAGTTCCATTTCTAACCCTGAAGCTTCATCCTTATTCCTTTTTGTTCAGGCAGTACAAAGATAAGGAGGAGGAGCACCAGAGTGGTTTCTTCTCAGCCCTAACTAATATGGTAAGCAGTGTTTTTCTATTCTTAAAATACGTGCCTTCATGGAAGTTCAGCAGGAGGGCGTTTCCAAAAATTGTGAGTTTGGGATGTAGGCTTTGGAGAAGGAGATGCATTGATCCAATCCAAACCAAATACAACTGAAATGGCTGTATTCTGAGGAGCGTGTTGTTGTCTGGCTGGGAAAGCTCTTTCAAAGGCGTTGATAATTGAAATTGTTTTCCTTCATCTTCTTCATTCTAGTTGACTTTATTTTAAAAATCACAATTACTTGTTGGACACTGTTAAATAGCTACTTATTTTTAAAAACAAGTTGTTGCTCTGCTGATGTAGCCTAAAACAGAGAAGGTGAATATTTTTGTGGTAAAGTCTAGTCTGTCACTAGCTTCAGAGATGTGTTTTACTGTCTTGTTTTCTCAAGCCTGGGTGCACTGTAGCTATGAAGTAAGCTTGGATTCTGCAATGGGCAGTGTCTGCGTTTTGGAGGGGTACCCTCCAAAGGCAATTGTGGATTTCTTCCTTGTAAAGAGTATCCACTGTTCCCCTCGTTCAGTTTGGCTTCGCGTTAGTCTGAGATTTAATTGCAGTCTGAGATCTAACTGGCAGGAAAACTTCCTGCAAGTAAGGATAGTTCAGTGTTGGCAGCTGTCTGTCAGGAGTGGCGTGGGTAAAACTGCTATTGCTTTGGGCCAAGCAGATGGGAAATGATTTCTGTTGTCCCCTTACAGAATCACAGATTAATCCAGGTTGGGATTCAAGATACAGTGTTTTTTTTTTTTCTTTTTTTTTTTTTTTCTTTTGTGATTTGACAGGTGAGGCATTGGTCAATGACAGTAGTGCAAAATAAAATGTGTGTGTAGGTGGGCATCCTGTTTCCCATTTGTATTTTACTAGTATTAGAAAGAAAGTTGCGTGTGTGCCTTGATGAGAACTCCTTTCCCAGGGCACTTCTGATTTAGTTAAATCTGTCTTCTTTCTTGCTGTCTAATAGCTTTCATACATTCCTCCTATGCAATACTCTTTCTTTCCATAGGTGGGCAGCATGTTCATAGCAGATGCTGATGAGAAGATCTCAGTCCAGTAAGTGCACAGATGTTCCACAATGAACGGCAACTCACCACACTGGTCAACATGAATTGCTCCATCATGGAGCTGTTTTAATGTAGCAAAGCAAACTAAAGAGACATCAGTTCTCTTGTAACTAAAATGGTACCACCCCTCTGCAAACAATGGATTCTCACTTAAGTGAGAAGGGTGCAGCAGGAGGAGCCACAGCTGAATTGCTTATGATGAAGTGTATAAAAAAACCCCTGTGGTTTTTATGAGGCATTTTTAACATATAATAGGCATGTTGGAGGTGGCAGATGGGAAGTGATGGTTTGTGCAGTCTTGTTCCCGAGAATGTGTTTTTTAAATCAACGGGGCAAGTGATAAATATGAGGGTTTGTGGTGTCTGTAGGAACCTCTTCCGTTAAAAGAAAGGGCTTTAAAGGGAAAACGCTGTTTGAGACTGAGCAATGAGGGAGAACTTCAGCAAGACGGGAACAAAGACTGTAGTTGAGATCTAAAAATAGCTGGTTTTATGGATTGCTAAGTACTACTAATAATCAGAACAGCAACTGGATTGCAGAGGCAGAGTTTCACAGAGTTGAAAAAAACATTTATTCTTTCAGATAGGCCACGCTTCTGAAAAACTTTGCTCTTGGGATTCTCATCTGGTGTTAGCCTTTAACTAACTGTGCTTTTGTCTGTATCCCTTCCACAGAACGAATGAAGCAATCCTTCTGGCCCTCTATGAAGCTGTTCACTTAAACCGGAATTTTATCACAGTTCTGGCACAAGTGAGTTTCAGTGCAGTGTTTGCCCGTTTCTTTGTAGTGGATGTCTTTGAAATTAGAAAGTAAAAAATGGAACTGGTGAAAAGATAAGTTTTCTTTTTTTTTCCCTGTGTACTTGTCATAGGTAGATGGGCATGAAAGATCAGAAGCAGGCCAGGGCCTGAGCTTATTACACTTTTAGGAAATGCTTCCTGCCTTGCCAGAAGATGAGTGAAGTTTTGAGGGCACAGCTCATGTTAGAATGAGCCATTTTTCCCACTGAATGGGAAGGGCTGTGTGGAATGCCTTCTGTGCCCTGTTGGTACTGCCTTTAGGGAAGATGGAGTGGGTGGACTGATGGGGGTAAGGTTGCTGCAGCTATCAGAGCAATTCATGCCCTTGATGAGTGAGGGTTGAGGGAAGGAGTATGATCTGGCTCCAAAGCTGGATGAATTGTCCTTGTCTGGGTGTGCACAGACTGCATGTTGTTTGTTTGAGTATCCTTCGCTTGGGGACTAATCAGCATGTGAGGACTGTTGTTTCAAATACTATTTTGTGTTCAAACTTCCTTGGAGAGCCCAACCCCTTTTGCTTGGGAGACTGTCGCCAGAACATAGCACTCCTCCTTATGCTGTTTATGATGAAGAAATAGAGCTATGGCAGCCTTCTGAGAAGCAGTGGGCTGCTCCATACCTCTGACCACAAACATCTGGATGCTTTTCTAAACACAGTGTGAGTTTGCAAAGGCAGTCATTGCTGGGAGACAGGTAATGAGTCTCTCTGATTCGGTGATCGTGCTGTGGCTGGCTGGAAGGATAGCATGATGGGTTTAGGAAAACCTTCAGATTTAAGCTTTTAATTTTGGCTTGTAGCTACTACTGGTAATCTGTGAGAAAAATGACATCAGCAAAACAGTTAACACCTTTCCCCAGTTATTTCAGGTCTTCAGAGTGCAGCCATACATCACAGGCTAGACACTTGCATTGGTGGAGGAGACCTTTGGAGACTCCTGACAGCAGTGGTGATGGAAGAGGTCTGACAGGCAGACCTACTGCCTCTGAAGAAAGCTTCTGTTCCATGGGTGGTTAATTTGCTGTGGTTCCCTGCCTCTTTTTCCCAAGTTATTCATTCCTACCACTTGTGAGAGATTTCTGCTCTTTCAGTTCTGTGTAATACCAACTCAGGCCTTTCTGTGGTCAAGATATCCCCAAGGCAAGAGAGACCTTTGGCAGGGAAAAGAGCAGGGCAGGAAAAGAGCAGCTGGAGTAAAAGCTCTTAAATTAAAAATAAAAGGATAAACTAGTTATTTGTGAAGGTGATAGCTGAAGCGGCCACTGATCAGTGGGTTCAATTGAAGTGGAGGCCTGATGTTCTTGGGTGGGTTGTCTGTAATCCTTCATTTAAGAGAGGGCAAGGTAGGTCATGCTGTCCTTTGAAAAAAGCCTCATAAAAGCTGATGAATGCTGTTGTTGATGTCCATTGCTAGGGACTGCATGAATGACCACCTGCTGCTGTGTGGGCACATAGGAGGAGCAGGGATACAGTTGTGTTGATGCCTGAAGTGTGAAGGTTTTTGTGTACTCACCGGCTTGTTGGTCCTCAGTTTTTGCTGCTAGGTGGCACTGTTATCTCTCGGCCAACCGTTAGTGTTTGGGGAAAAGAAAGGTAAACACTACAGCAAAATCTATGGAAGCAAACCTGTTTTATATAAGATTTTCAATGGAAAACTGTATTTTAAAGTTTAAATCAGTACCTGTAATGATTTAAAATTGTCTTTGAATTGTGGTATGTGTGATGTGCTTTCCATAAAATACATGCATTTATAGTTGCTCATAAAATGAGATATTCAAAGACAATGTGAAGAATATCCACTTGTGAAAAATCCTGCGGAACTAATGTCAAATCAGCAGTTCTGTATCTCTTTTTTTTATTTTGAAATTGTGATGATATATTAAGGCGAATGATACATTTATGTAAAACTTGCCCTATGAAATGGACACTTTGCTTGGCAGCCAGACTTAAAATAGCATGGCAGATTGCCTTACCGTAGTGGATAGATCCGGAAGCTTACAAAGAGTAAAGTCAAAGCAGTAATTAGGCAGGCAACTATTAGCAAAGATGAAATGGGGAGAGTAACCGACTGATGGAAGCTGAGAGGATCGATATGGTAGTGTTATTTATGTTATGCACTCTTTTCTTACAGTGCCTGGGCTTTATAGTGAGACAAGGAAATAATAAATTGCCATCGTCTTTGAATATGAACAGGTGGAGGGCAGGAGCGAGAAGAACTTGCTTTTAAAAAGAGAAATAAAAGGATCTTGGAAGAAGACTTCAAATGCACACCCTTGGGTTGTTTTGGGGGGAATCGGAAGCTATAAACAGAGTAGGCTTCTGTGTACCTTTTCCCATTCTATACTGGGGAAAGGCGTGTTATCTCTCTGCTGGGTACAGCCCCCACTTTCTGATGTATTTGTATGTTTTGTGGAGTAAGGAAATTGATGTGCAGTTTAATTGTAGATGTCCAAGGTCAGGAAGCATAGCCTTGCTTTCTGGAGGAGAGGTTGAAGTTTCCTGAGGCTTCATTAGTCGTGTCTATTGTGTGAGAGCGTGGAACAGTACAAGTAGCGATCTGTATGACTAGTGCCTGGGGAAGCTATTGACCTGTGTATGTCTGGGCGTTTGTGTTTTCTGTTAGAGCCATCCTGAAATGGGGCTGATGACAACACCAACAAGCCCAATTCCAGCGACACCTGTCACTCCACTTGGAACCACCCCGCCTTCTTCAGATGGTAAGAAATGTAATGATCACTTGGGGGAAAAACAATTAAAAACTGTAGAATAACTAGTAGAGCATTTTCTCAAGATGGCAACTAATGAGGTCTCTCTGGAGCAGATGTAACCTGATGGTCTCTTCCCAGAGCAACTTGCCTTACTAAACATGAGCAAGATTCTTTGACTTGAATTTATTTCTGTTTTGCCTTGTATATTGCTCAGTGAAATTATGCTGATATTCCTTCTGAAAACAGTACTGTCCCAGTATCTGCATGAAGATACACCCAGCCCATTAGTTATTCTATGTAGGCTTTTACTTATGAATATTTCTAGCGTCAGGTTCTTTGCCTGGGATTATTTGTCATTGGAACAGATTTACAGAGAATCACAGTGGATTCCTGCTTGTCATTAATGCGCTTGTCCCCAGCTTTGAATTAATTGGGATTTGAATCCAACCTGGATGTGGAGGTATTCCTCCCTCTTGTTGCCTTTTCTCTGATACGCTTTGTAAATGACTGCTTGCCTTGACGTCTTTCTTCTAAATAAGATGTTACGTGTCCACATAAAATAATTAGATGATTTCAAGATGATTAAAGCTTTTCGTTTAAGGTATGGATAGATACAGCTTAGTTTAAGAGAAGAAATTAAATGGCTGTTGTCACATACTTTAATGGCATCCTCTAGATCTGAAGAAAGCATTTAATGAAGGAACAGAGTTAGTCTGAATAGAGCACAGTTTGGAAATACTTCTTGGGAAAAGCAGCCTGGGTTACTCAGTTATATCAGCTATTCAGGTCATTTGATATCCTGGTTAAGGATGATCCTCCTTGTGGATGAATTCTATCTGGTTACCATGGATATCAAAAGCTTCAGTGAAAAAGCCCCTATGTCTCAAGTCTCCCTGTGCATATAACATAAAATGTAGAGCGATGGGCATTTTGTGGGCTTCTGTTCAACGTGTTCGTTGCAAATGTATCCGCCCACACACCATATTATACAACTGACAGAATTTATGCTTACCTACATCTACAGCTTGCTTGCACTCTCTTTTTAATTTACCAAAAAACAAAAGCAAAACAAAAGCTCCATCCTGCTTTCAGCAGAGGCAGTGATCTTGTGAAGCTTGAGACTTCTTGCTGCTTGTACAGTTACTAAGTTTAAGGAGAGGAGCTGATCTTAATGTGCAGCAACTACGTTGGGAAGCGTTCTTTATTTCTATTTGCTGTCACCTTCCTGATCCCTACTCTCAGTGACTTTTTTTTTTGAGGCCCTCGTCTTGGTTTAATTTGAGTTGTGGTGCTTTAGTATTGCTGTTATTTTAAAGGTATGTCAGAATTTTCCTCATTTTCTAAGGTCTTGCAACTCAGCTGTAAAATTTGCCTATGGCTGAGAGTTAGCAAGAGGCTTTTTGGCTTTGGAATGAAAAGATTCCTTTCTTCTTTTTCCTGCATTTAAAATAAAAGTGTAGTTGAGCTATTTTCAAGTTACAGCAACATGTAGAAATCCATCTATGGGTTTCAGGCACTTTTTATATTGACTGGGATTAAAAATGGGTTCAAATTCTGGTTTGAAATCTCTCTGGCTGTTAACCTATAATGTGAATTAAGGCCTTTTAAAGTTTAAAAATGTCTATTAAAAAAATCAAGGTCTGTAGCATGAACCAGGATAAGCAGTGATGTGTTCTTCAGAGTGATTTCTTCTTTTTTTTGAAAATGAGACTTTTGCTAGAAACTGTTGATCTGTAATAGGTAAATCAAGTGTGCCTGTCACCATAGTTATCTAAATGTCAGTTTGCTTACTGTTGTTAAATATTCATTCACTGCATTCATTGTAACAGCTCCAGAAGGACCCGCTGGGGATATAAATACATTTTTCAGACTTTTAGCTAAATCTTTGAGCTATTCATAATATTGGGGGTGAAAAAGCTTCCAGTCTCATTGCATAGACTTTGCCAACAGACTGGGCACGTTAGCAACGTGTCAGGAGCCCCAGAGCTTCAAGATCGAATCAACTGAAACAGCTCAGCTTGGGGATGTGCTTCTTCAGCTTAGAAGCTAAAAGCCCCATTATAATTTCTTTGATGTGATTCGAACACTGAGGTTACATTGATCTATTTGGCCTGTTGTTTCCGAGGGCTACAATTTTGTATTCAACGTGATTGTATAATCCTGAGCTCCATGAGAACCTCTGCTGTGGTCTGGGCCTCTCGGTGCTCAGTTTAAGGAATTCTGCATTTTACCGTTGGTTCGTCTCCTTCATCCTTCTGTGCCTGTGCTTGCCCCAGTTCCAGGGGTAAATAAACCTTACTTGCCTCTTTACAGGGTTATGAGATATAAGGCTTGAATTACGAAAGGCGTGGTTTGTAAAGCAGACTTTTCTCTGAACCAAAATACAGTGGCGTACAGGATCAAATCACTTCCCCTCAGAGCCCCAAACCTAGCCATCCAAAAATCAGATGTGAGTAATTCCTCACTTTTTGCAAGGTCCAATCTCATCATAAATACCCTTTTCTTTCCTCAAAAGTGAGAAGAGCCTTGAGCATTCCTGAGGCTAGATGGAAAAGGGATAATATAGTTCTTAAGATGTGTGTCCTAGTGGTCTGCAGATCTGTTTCCAGTGCAAAGGGAGCCCCATCTTAGGCTATCTTTATAGCTTGAGAAGAGAGAGGGCCTTCTGGCAATCGTAATTCAAGCCACCTATGACCTCCTGCATGTGAAAACCTGCGAGTTTGAGCTCCTAGTCAGCCAGAACAGTAGTATTAACAGTCATGTCGGGTCAGGCACGTAGACCTGGAAAGTTCCTCTTGACTTCTTGAATCTAGTGCCTCATGCTTGCAGGCACAACACCATAGAAGCCCCTAAATTTATCAAGCTCTATCTTAGTTTGTTAGATTTGTTTCCCAATAATTCCTGTTGGGAGGCAGTTTCAGCATCTTGTTCCTTGGTTAGAAATCTTTAACTTTCCAACCTTCATTTCTTGTCAGTTTATATCCATTTATCATGATGTTAATCTTACTTTGGAACACAGATAGCTCTTTTTCATACATTGGGTTACTAGCCTGTGTATTTTGCTGCTTCATGAGAAGGGCACTCTTCCTCTGATCAACCTACTAGCCTTTCTCTAAACTTGTTCATTATGAGTTCATCCCCTTTTAACATGGGATCAGCATAATTATGCACAGTATTCGAGACAAAGTCTCACCAGCATCTTGTGCAGGGCATTAATGTGTTCCTATCTCTGCTGGAAGTGCATTTCTGGATATGTTGTAGTACCACGCTTACTCTTCAGTGCTTTGTGCTAGTAGCTCGTCATCTCGTGATCTGATAGTGTACCATGGTATCACAATGTTTCGTTTGCAGCTGATGACCTCTCAGCTTGCCATGGAAATAAATCCCTGAATTCTTGACCTTATGGCTTGTACTGTTGAATTTCATCCTGTATTTATTACCTGGTCCTTGTTTTTATCCTATTCTTTGCGTGCAGTCTGGTATTCCTCTGTGTTCACATATCCTAACTCTGCCATTAGCAGATTCATTAGCAAACAACTGTTTCTTGTGCCCAGGTCACTCACAAAAAAGAAAACTATTTCCTAAACTGACACCTAAGGAATTCAAGTAGTAACTTCTTCTCAGACTCATAATTTCTCCAATTGTTTCTCCTTTGCCAGATCTTCAATATTATTTTAAATTTCTGTATTGGTTCCCACCTATCTGCTTCACTCTTAATTTTTCATACAGAACTGTATTAAATTCTTTACTGAAGTCTTCCTAGACTAGCTCCATCAGTTTTGTTTTGTTTTTTTTTTCTTTTTCCTGAGCTAATTTATCTTAAACGGTATCAGACTTGTCTGGCAGGATCTGCAGGTAAATGCATGCTGCAATTTTCCTACTTACCTTTCCCCCCCGCTTCAATATTTCGCATAAAGTGTTTCTGAATGGGGCTGAGAATGGCCCTTGCAGACAGCTCAGGCTCAGTCATCAGTAAAAATGTGGCTCAGTCACATGATAGAGGTTTGACAGCTCATAAACTCAGTGCTTCAGATGGTACATGGGGAGTGAGCAGGAGGCACGTTGTGCAATTAGCTCAGTAATTGAGATAGCTTCTTATAAAGACTAAGGCAGATGACGTCCAGTGTTAAGGTGTCAAAAGTAGAGCTGGTGGTAACAAGGAGTGTATCCTAGAGAAATGCCAATGAACGTTCTGCTGCAGGTATGGAAAGTACATTTCTGCTCCCTGCTGTGTTGTGATTTCTCTAGCACAAGCTATGATTGCTTCTGCTTCTTGATTTTTATAAAGCTGCACTTTCTACCTCTCTTTTCTACTATTTGGTCATGCAATAATTGTTACATTACTGTCTCGTGTGTTGCTTCTGCAAGAGAGGCTGTTGTTGGGAGGGAAGAATGGAATTGATGTGGACCTTTTGGAACTGAAATTCCAAAATTGCTGAAACTGAGAAGGGTCTTTGCTGGGCATGTTTCTTTCCAAACTGAGAATGGTGTGAATGTTAGCTGTGTTGGTTGTAAGAATTAATTGGATATTGGTGAGAATATCTTGAGCTCCCTAGGTTGGGAATGTTGATGAGTGCTAAAACAGCAGGCTGATCTCCCTCGGGGTGGAAGGAGGGGGGCAGAACAGAGAAGGCAATCATTTTGCCTGTACCACAACCTATACTTAGAGCAGGAGAAATGGTCTCTGAGGGAGTGGTACCAGTCCTCAAAACAAAATCTTTGCTGGGTGGTCATGAAGGAAGAGGAGGTCAAGTGACCCTGCAAATAAGCTGATCCTATCCCAGATCTGTGAGTCTGTGACTTGGTTCTCTGTATCGTGATCTCTTGTATTTGTGGAGAGTAAACGTGCCTGATCTGCTTTGTTCCAGTTATAAGCTCTGCAGAGCTGCCTTTGGATGCTGATGTGCAAACTAGCAACCTGCTGATAACCTTCTTGAAGTACAGCTCGATTGTGATGCAGGACACAAAAGGTAAATAAATTCTGTTGATGCACCTGTAGATGCAGCAAGCAGTGCTTCT
The DNA here is from genome assembly GCF_964195595.1 of Calonectris borealis. Classification (NCBI taxonomy): domain Eukaryota; kingdom Metazoa; phylum Chordata; class Aves; order Procellariiformes; family Procellariidae; genus Calonectris; species Calonectris borealis. Next base: position 28,645,237 of record NC_134318.1, read on the forward strand.
TGAAGTCAGGAGGGCATAAGAACGTGTCTAGTCACTCCAGAAACAGAAATTAACTGGAGTCCTTTTAGAGGACTGAAGATTCCACCTTTTGAGAAAATGAAATGATTTCTTATTGCAAGATAAGAGTTATGAGACTAGGAGAGACCTAATGCTGGCAGGAGAGAAGCCAAATATGGAAAGAATGTAATAATAATAATAGTACCTAGTAACCAAGCCTGTCCCTATGCAGGAGGTGTGAGCATATCTGATTCCCAACTGTCTGTGAGAGAGGGGAAGTCATGTACCAGAGAACTGTATTTTTAAGAACACTTAGAAGCTGACACAGGAGGCAAAGCTTAGCATTAGGAGGAAATATTTCCTTTGTCCTTTGGTACTTGCTGGTTAAACAGCCAGCTCTAATTATAAAGAGGACAGCAGTAACTTACACTGTACTGGCAGTAATTTGCTTGAGAAGATATATTTCCATATTGTGCTTTTTGTTTTTCCTGGTAGTTTTGTGGGGGTTAATTTCAGCTTGCTGGAGTTGAAGTATTGCTTCATCTCCTGCTCAAGATACCCAAGGGTGCTGTTTTGCCCAGCGGTTGTATGGGCAGGACTATAGTGTGAACATAACAAGCGATCTTTGTACTGTATATCAGCCTATTACTGACTTTTCCTGTTAAGTTAGATGTAACAACTGAACAAAAATGGGAGGATAGCTGCAGAGCTATGATACATTCGATTATTGAACTTCATGAATACTTGGCACTGAATAAGAGAGCAGGCAGGAGAGTTTCCTTGTACCTACTAGCTTGCAGTGAAATTGTACCTGACTGTCTTGTTCTTGTTCAGTATGCAAGCTAGTTGAGGAAAAAGTGAATAATTGAAATTAGGTCCAAAAGGGACTTCATGAAAATATCTAGCACACCCCTCAAAACTAAGGCAGAATCAGGTTTACCTGATCTTTTCTCAGAGATGTTGCTAACAGATTGGATGAAGACACTCCGATAGTGGAGCATCATTTTTAGACTATCCATTCCAATGTTTAACTACCCTTATTGTGACAAAGCTTCATGTGCATCCTAAATTCTTTGTTGTGATTTAAATTAATTACTAGTTACCTTCTCCAAGATAGATACTGAGAACGGATTATTTCTTTCTTCTTTGTGACAGCCCTTATGTATTTGAAGTCTGCTTTCATGTTTCCTCTTGCTTTTGTCTTCAAGCTAAACCACCTCAATCTTTGCTCAGTCATTTCTTATAGATTGCACACAGGAGGAGGGCTTACCAGCCCTAATTTGCTTTTCTCAGGTCTCTCTTGCTGATCCAAGTCTCTGATGGAACAATTTTATGTTTTTCAATTTAACTTCTGCGCTTATTAGTCACTGTAATATGGAAAGTCTGCGTAGGGCCTCAGGACCTGCCAAACCGGATTAGTTTCAGATGGAGTGAAATCTGATAGAGGGGGATTCCTTGCTAAACAAGTCAGCGAGAGATGAGTTTATTCTGTTATGAGATGGGAGTTGATGTTTCTTTCTTTACTTTGGTTCTAGCTTGTATAACATTTGAAATTTGTGTGGCTTATAGACTTAATCTCCTTGACGCCATGGTAATATGAGGCAATGAGCTCCACTGACTGATCGTTTAAAAAAAGCATGCTTTCCAAACCAGTGTTTATTAATTCTAGTGGATATATTCCTGTCCTTACATTTTGATGATAGATGGGGCCCTGCCTAACTCTTTTTCTTCCTGTGTAAGACCAAGCATGTGACACCAATATAGCAACAAGAAAAGAAGAATGAATAACTCTAATTTACTCCATGTGTCTTGAGACAGGTGGGAACACTTAGAGGGGAGACTGGTTTGTTCCACATCCAGGACTAGACAGTTGTTTTGGTCCTGTCCCAGAGAGCATAATTTAACAGATTGCATTCGCTAGATACTCCTCTTGTTTTCTCTCTTGTGTCAGTCAGAGGCAGCTGCCTTGGGAGAAATAAAAACTTTGCCTCATTCTTTCCCATCTGTAAAATAGGGTTCATACCGCTATACCTCCCCGTAGGAAGTGGTCTGCTTTGTTCCTTTAATGAAGGATGCTGTGAAAGTATGAAGTGTCTGTGCAAGTAACTGCCTGCATAGCTGCCCTGTAACTGCTGAAAATGGCATGATGTTCACAACACATTGGCTGAAGGCAGAGTACTTGGTGTGAAACAGGAGCCTTTGCAGCATGATCCCCAGAGAGAGAAGTGGTAGCAGCACTTACAAAAATATACGGGGAGGCCTTACAATAGGAAATTAACAAGGCTGCACTGTATCAGAATTCTTTGGAGCCATTTCTCCTACCTTGTTGGGGTAGAAAACTTTAACTTAAACATTTTAGCTGAGGTAAGGAGACGTAAGAGAGACTTTTAACTCTCGCATTCCAAAATTCCTCTTCATCTTACTTAGTGCAGCAAGATGAAATCAGCACACTTCAGGGCACATCTTGTTAGTAAATATCTGTCCCTCAGCAGCATAGAAAAGAAAACAAAAGAGGCATCAAACTAGACAGAACAGCTATGTTTATAGATTATCTATGTTTATAGATTATCATATACACACTAACTAGCAAAGTGTTTGTAAAAGTGATCTGCAAAGATGCACGCAGTTTGGCTGATGCTGTCTTCCGATTTATATGAAAGTGATCTGACTGTTTCTGATTTCCCTCTCCTCCAAGTTTGACTCTAAGGCAGATGTCTGGGATGGCATGTTTAGTAGTCTTATGCTTTAAAGAAGCTGTTGGAGGTCTCAGGAATGTGCAGTTTTAAGCTTCCTCAGAATTTAGTTATAGGTATGTTGTTGTGCTTCTTTTTTGTTTGGTTGGTTTTGGGGGTGTGTGGTGTGAGTGACTTGTTTTTTAGAACGGAGATTTTTCAATGAGCTTGATTGGACAATGCCTTGAACAACCTGATCTTAGCTGGCCCTGCTTTGAGCAAGGATTGGACCAGAGGCTTCTTCCATCCTAAGTTACTTTATGACTGTATGTATCTTGGTTTTTTGGTATTTCAAGGTTAAAATTTAGAGAGAAGAGTTTTAAATAATCCAAATAAAAATTGCATTTTTCTGCCTTGGTCCCTCTCTATTTGTGAGTCTTTCAGCCCTCCAATTGTCATTCAGGGCAAAAGCTGCTTGAAGTTGTAAGATAAATAACAAGTTGTGGAACATGATCAGAGTGGAACTCCTTTGGCTTAAAATGCTAAGTCTTTGCAGACTTCCTTCTTTCATGATTTTGCACAGAGCAAATTAGGTCATGTCTCTCAGTATTGGGGCTAAAACTCAGGACTTTGAGCATGTCGGGAGTAATTCTGCTACACTGTGCTGTGCCTCTACCAAAGCTTTGCTGCTTGTTTCATAACCTACAGCAAAGGTGATCTTTTTCTTTCCATCTTGTTTAAGAGAGGGAAAAGTGTGTCTCTGCTGTGACAGAAAGACAGGGATTAACCCCAGTATTTAGAATATCTGTGGAAGTAAAACTGGATGAGACAGAAGCCCCACTGATAGTTACAGTGCTGCTGGAGGTTCAAATCAAACTTTGCTGTTGATGTAGACTGGTGAAAAATTGGTGGGATTTAGCGGTCAGGCTGGAGGGTGAGTGCTTAATGAGAGTAGTTAGGCTATTAGCTATGATGGAGGAAGTAGGAGTATGAAGAATCTCCAAGGCTGGGCTTTTCTCTTGCTGCAACGGCTATCTCGCTCTTCAGCATTGGTAGGCTTCTGTGGCTCATGCAGGACTTGTTTTTTCTTCTTTGCAGATGAGCACCGGCTACACAGTGGCAAGCTGTGTCTGATTATCCTGACATGCATAGCAGAGGTAGGTTTCTTGTGTGACAGTGTTCAACAGATGGTGTGTTACAGGGCTTTATCTGCATGAACATCCCCTGCCTCCTGTTGACCAGGAGCTGAAAATCCGCCGTGGTACTGAGTAGCGAGGACCTCAGGCACTTAACGTTTTGCTAATAAATGTGATGCAGTACTATTAAAATTGACTTGAAACTTGAAAATTGGATCATCTTATTTGGGTTAGCCAACTCCCGAGGATGAAGAGAGAAAGGAGTGAACCTAAGCCTTTTCTCTCTTAGCTGTTGAGTAACCTTGTGGTGTGGCTTTTAGATGAGTAATGTGCTAATGGTTTTCAATTCTGTGCTGTTCATGGTAAACATGGGCAATGCTGTATCCCTTCTGCCTAAGAAGGATACAAGTCTGAAAGAAAGCCGCATGGTTGTATGTCCCTACAAGCAAGACAAGTAGCAAATCTGGTAGTAGGGTGAGAAAGCAGTATCACAGAGCTATGTCAGCAGTCCTGGCTGAATGTGGACCTGTCTCATGGGAAGTATTACTAATGGCTTGACTGATGTCCTGAATGGTGATTGAGTTTGCATGGCATTTGCATTTTGCTTACTTGCAAGTAAAGCGCCTTTATTCTTAACAAAGAATAAAAAGCAGCGGTGTTGATAGCCAGTGTAAGGATTCTGGTGTAATGTTTCTTCAGGGTGCAGTCTGAAAGCTAATCATCTGCATATTTATAATTAAATGTTTTTGGCACTTGAGTTCTTCAGGTGGATGCATAGGTAATACAAGATAAGAAATTCTGTTTCTGTATAGTAAGGGCATGTTTTGGTTCTGGTATTAAAGGGAGGGTATATTTATTACCCAACCTGGCTGTGTATTATCTGGAGGAATCAATTTGATTTAGAGCTGGTCTTGGAATGAGCTTTCCCTGAGGGGTGGGACAGCTGATAACCTACCTGCTGGTACTGCAGTAATTTCTGGCGTGATGGGTCCATCAAAACGCCAATATAAACCTTTGTCTGCACAGTCACAGGGACTTGTGTGCTGGAGAACCACCTCATGCATTATACAGCACTTGTTAAAATTTTGACACTGTGGTGTGTGCAGTCCAGAGTTTGAATGGGCAAAGGAGGAGAATGGAAAATAAATTGCTAACAAAACAAGCAGTAGTACAGACTTAACTGAAGTGGAATTGGGATCAGGAGGGGTTTACTTTTGTGTGACTGGAGACATGGGTGGGGACAAGAGGAGGTGACAGGTGGCTTTCTAACCTTATAGCTATATGTTGGGAGTTTTACACTGAAACGCATGTGATTTGAGAGGCAAGTGAAAGGTGTTGGGCACTTGGTTGGCTATTCATATTTCCTCCCTTTTCTTGCTCTTTTCAATAGGATCAGTATGCTAACGCTTTTCTCCATGATGACAACATGAATTTTCGTGTAAACCTACACAGGATGGTGAGTCTTTTCCTCCAGATGGTCTGTTTTCTCTTTGGGATGAGAACACAGAGGATTTGAGTCCCTGTATGTTGAAAACTGTGTCACAGACATCTAACCTAGATTGCTAAGGCATGTGGAAATACTGTGAGAAATGCAGTAGTTGTGGAATGATTTTGAAATCGCTCTCAGACTGTCTCACTCCTTCAAAGAACAAAGAGCTGGTTGCCCTGTCGTTGAATTCAGAGGCCTCTGTAGCTGGGGAGGAGCTTGTATTATGAGGTCTCTGAGGAAACCAGTGGCAGAGAGAATGTTCTGCCTTAATCTTCAGCGAGCGTTAGCCCTCATGTGATATATTAATAGCCAGCTGGAGTTGCACTGAGTGCTCTAATTTGGCTTATGCTTCATCCTGGGTGGGGTGACTCACTTTCAAGGAGGAAAGTATTTTTTCCAGAGTTTGTTTCTATAGCTATCTGTGGAGGAAGTGTCCTTACTTGGCTCGTGAAGCTTTGTAGTTATAAGTAACTTGAATGGCTATCCTAACTTGATGTATTCTGTCTTTGTGGTACTGGCAAGTTCCTCCTCATCTGACAGTGAAGCAGCACTTGAAAGTGTCACTAGTCCAGGACAGAAACAAACATCTTATTTTATAGTGAGCCTACTGCAGGATGCTAGTCATTCCCACTTAACAACAAACTTGCCATTCAATTAGCCATTCTGGTCTGTTACAATAAAGACCAAAGCCATTTAATACTTCACATGCTATTATGATCAGACTTCTGGGTCAGGAGCAAATCACTATGTTAACCAAGGGGAAGGAATTGCTGTGTGTGGTTTTTGTTGGTTTTGTTGTTTTTTTTTTCCTTCTTTTTTTTTCTTCCCCCACTCCCCTGTGATATAACAGTGCCCTCCAGTTACACAGCTAGAGAAACAAAAACCCAGTGGTCAGAATGCTGAAAAGCGGGCACAATTTCGCTCCAGCCACGGCCTTTAGGATTAATATAGGTGAGATAGCAGCTGGAGAAAAAGAGAAAGGGAAGCCTGTGCTGATGGTACTATTTGCATGAAAAAGTCAGTAATACACAGAATGTCACTTCAGGCTTCTACTGACTTCTTTTCATCTTTGTGTGTTTGAAGCCAATGAGACATAGGAAGAAAGCAGCAGACAAGAACCTGCCCTGTCGCCCACTGGTGTGTGCGGTGCTTGGTGAGTATTGTTAGGGTACATGTGTGCTTGTGGTTCCCGAAGCATCTTTTGTTCTGCAATAGAAGTATGAGATTTGTGGATTAAGGGAAGGGATGGATGGACTTAAAAGGAAGGCAGTTATATACTAAGGATATTTCCATCAATGGACTGTCCGTCTCTATACCTGGCTGCTCATAGAGAAATTAAATCCAAGATTGCTGCTCTGTAGCAAGAAATCCTGTATACATTTACAGTAAGTTTTGCAGAAGCCTGTTGGCCTCCTTTATCTGAATAAGTAACAGTAGGGAGAGCAAGTGATAAATAAATTCAGAGTTTTAGGTAAGTGTAGTAACAGTTGGTCCCAAGTACTTTCTAGATGATATAATGAGGGCAAACCTACAGAAAGGTCAGATGTTTGTTGGGGGAAAGTGTTTTCTGGGCATTTAGCCTTTTCTGAGCAAAAAAAACAATAGGAATGTCAGTAGCTAGGATTGGTTTTGCATGTGGATATGGAGGCTCAGTTGAAAGCTTTTCACGCAGCCTATTATTAGATTCTGATATTTATCGCTGTGGAGGCCAAAAGCATAAATGGGTGCAGAAATGGACAGAGCCTGGATCCCTGAATGACTCTTAAGCCTGATGATATGGAAGCAGTCTCAGACTCCAGCGTTTTCAAACAGGTGATTGTTGAAGCCAACAGCAGCTGCGTGAAGAATCTTTCTAGGCTTATCAGTTTCCGTGTACTCTTTCCCTAGACTGTTTTTAGTCACTATTGAGTCATATTGCTGGGCTATTAGTGCCCTAGGAAGTTACATCTCACAATTGTTACCACTGGCATGGGTTAAGCATTTTATGCTGAAGTTATGTCGGGCAGAGAACACACACATTCAGTTAGTGTTTATTAGCTGAACCATAGTAACTTACTGCTTGCAGTTGTATTTCTGTACTCTTTGCCTCTTATCCTCACACTGGGAGCCCTTAAATATTAAAGAGACACTCTCCCTTTTTTTGTTTTTTTTCCCTTCCTCCCCTCTGAATGAGCCTTAAGCAGAAGCTTAGTCTGTGTTGAGATCAGAGTAGGTTTACTTGCTTCAGAATTTATTTTAGGGAAAAATAGGTGTTCTCTACGACGTCTTCTCTCTAAACATCTAGGTTGTGCGTTTGTGCATTGTTTCTGGTAAGAATGATTTTCTAAACTGTGCTTCTCAATGGAATTTTCCATTAGTGACAAGGCTTGAAATACGAGAGCAATTCTAAGCATCAGAATTCGTGGTGTATTCTTTATTTGACTAATAGTGGAGGAAGGCATATGGAGAAGCAGTGCCTAAAAGCAAATTACATTACATGCCCTCAGTTTCCAGTAGTTTTTTTTTTAATTCCAGAGGATGTCTAATTCTCTTTAAAACAAACGAGAAAAAAAAAAAGGGAAATTTCTCTCATCTAAGCAGGACTATCGTCTGGTAGAGGTAGGTAGGTGGGGTAGTTTGATTTCCTCATTGTTGTCTACTAGAAGTTAACTGTAGCTAACTCAATACTTACTTTATCATTTTCTTTTCTGTCAGATTTGATGGTGGAGTTCATTGTAACACACATGATGAAAGAATTTCCTATGGATCTCTATGTGTAAGTGTCTGTGGGGGGACTCGTGATTTCGTTTCAAGTTTGAATTTGGGTGGAATTCTAGTCATAGAGCAATCTTCCAGCTGAAATAACACTTTGTGGCTGGTGGGGAGCAGGATGGCTTTTCACGAACTCTTCCAGCAACTTTTTCTACTTCTAAAATGCTTTGTGTGCCAGAAAATTGAAAGCGAAATGAATTTCCACCTTTCAGACCGATTTCCTAATCTACTTGATCAAATACAAAGAGCTTTTCAATCTGAAAGAAGTTTCATAATACACAGTCATTGCAAGAATCCCTACTTCCAGAAGCTGAATCTTAGTCTAAAAACTGAAAAGACAGTTTTGAAAAACCAAGGACGACTGACATGAGGCCTGGAAGGCAGTGTGGAGTGTAGGAGAGAGGTTTAAGCTTGAAATAGCCTGCTATAGGCAGCAAGGGGTAAAACTTAGCGATGGGGAAAAGGAGAGAAGAGAACAGGGCTACACATGAGCACTCCATGTGTCCCAGGAGGCCCCTAGAATGCTTTGTTCTGCTTTAGCCTGGAGGGCAGAAATAGGATTTAGGCAGATCATTGGCTTTGCTCTGACTATTTGTACAGTACTGAATTTCCCCAAGGCTTGAACAGCACTATATTCTGTAGAAAAGATAAAGGTACATAGGCTGTTTTCCCTTAGGATAACTTTTCATCATGTTCTGATTTTGCCCAAACAACCCTGCAACTACAGTGCCTTTGCAAAGGTTGTACAGTTCAATTATGAGTTTGTGAGAAATGTTTTTTAAATGACAATTACAGAATTAGTTGTAGTTGGGTGTAGTGCATTGGAATTTCACAAGAAAGGTGTGAAATGCTTGGGCTCAAAAGTAAGGTCACATCCAGAAACCGCATGAGAGTAAAAATAATGAGCAGTAGCAACCATCAGTGGACATCTGTATCCATTCATTTTGGCATGTTTGTGCAGTCCTTTCACTACGCTCCTGTCTGAAACCATCCCATGGCAGACGCAGTTATTGCAGACAAAGTGGATGTTCTGAATGCACAAACAGTGTCATACTTCTCTGCAATACATTTAAAAGGTGACAATATGAAGCTGCTCAAAGGAGGGCATATTAATTTTTAAAAGAGAAGTCACGGTTGCTTTGACCCAGGGTGGTTTTTTTTGTCCATTATGTGTATTATGAATCCTCAGCACAAAGCTAAAAAAACAAAGACACCCCACCAGGATGGATAAATTCATAGCTAAAGCAGTTTCATAGCTAAAGCAGTGTGGTTTGGGAGTCTATAGGCTGGTAGCTGGTGCTCTGGCTTTTTAGGCAGGGGTACTAGGACTGTTATGCCTCTCCTCATCCCTTTTCTTCCATGCCTTGATTTCACCCAGAAAGCTGTAAGCTACTATATACAACCACAAGGTTTCAATGCTGAGATATGTCTGCCTGCAGAGTATTTTGCATTAACAGCTATTGTAATTATAAAGAAATGTTTTAGCCACTGCCAGATTCTCTCTGGTCAGTGCTTTAATAGTTTTTTTTGTAGAGGCCAATTTTAGTCTTGCAGCCAAGCAAATATGTAGGTGGAAAGGTACTGGGCATTGTCTGGTACCAGTAACATCAGAAACAGCAGGTCTGTCCCCGGAGGGATTGCTGTTCCTGATCTGAAGCAAGCTGTCTGTATCCTAGCTGGTTTGCTTCCTTTTCTTCGTTGAATTTATGAGAATCCAATTTGAAATACAGCACTTAATGTGATGCTCAGCTATTATAAATGGTTTTACCTTTATTCGTCTAAAGTTAGTTTCAGTCCTTACCCGATTGTGGTATTATTTCTTAAGGCTTTTTAAAGCCTTATTTTGAGCTCTTCACTCCATTTTGAATAACTTCCATGCAAATTTTAAAAATTTGATTTCTCTGATGTTTGTCTGATATGTAGTGTCTTTCAGTAGTGTCTTTTCAGAGAGGTGTTGATATTAATGAGATAATGTGTTTTTGAGAAATAAGGATTTGGGGAAAAAGGAATTTTTCTTTTTTGAAGTCTCCCTTCTGTTTCTTCTAAATGTCAATAACTAAAAGTAGCTTGGTCTAACATTCAAATTTGTATATATTTTCTGTCTTGTCCTTAATGATAGCTAGTGCTAGAGAATTTACTCATTATATTGTATATTTAGTTCTGATGTTATTTGTGAAGAATGTTTGTGCACCTAAGAGTTTGTATGAACGCTAGATGCTATAGAGACCTACAGGATTTGGAGACTCACAAGTATACTAGTTACATGTTGGGGGATTACAGAGCTTGTAGGTGTATTGCTTGATCATTCCAATTCTTAAATTATTTGTTTAAGGAGACTGGAAAATTTGACAGAAATATCTTTCTTTTTTTATATAATTAAACTGCATGCCTCAGTCAAACTAAAAATCCTGCAGTTTGTTTGACTCTGTGATTTCCTTTAGCCTCATCATTTGGGCCAAAGAAACTGAAAAGCTCCATTGTGTCCAGATCTTACAAAATCTGAGCGCAGTATGTCATACATATGGAGCCTGCAAGTTAAGTAACTCCTTTTGTAGAGCTTATGAGGCCCTCAGGTAAGGGCAGCGAAGAATGGAAAGTATTAATTAAATATAAGTAACAAACTTGCATCTGTAGTCGGTCCAATCATACTGAGCTAAAACTGGCATACAGGCCCCTTTCTCTCATCTTGTCTGGTTCCTTCCTGCAGGTGTTGCTTCCCTTTAGGAGCCCAAAACCATGAGCCCCATCCTCCTCTGTTAGGCTCTGAGTTTGTCTATGTCCCTGCTGCTGATTTCAGAGGCATTTCCAGGTTTGATGTAGAATTGCTCGGAAATGCAACGTAATTAATCCTTTGCCCTCTCTTTTCCAGACGGTGCATTCAGATTGTGCACAAGCTGCTGTGCTACCAGAAGAAATGCAGAGTGAGGCTTCATTACACCTGGAGGGAGCTCTGGTCAGGTACTTTCCATCTGCAGAGACAGTCAAATATGAAAAGCCCAGAGTGGGTGGCTGTTTGGTGGCCGTGACTGCTTGTTCCATTGCTACAGGGTTAAACAGCAAGCAACAATTCTGTTAAAGCATCTTTATTTTGCTTCTCAGTTGCTACATGCAAACTACCTCTTTTGGAAAGCGAGGTCATTATCATAATGGTAGCTAATTTACTTTCTTGTCTGGCCATGATCACCATGGTATCTAAGTGTCTTTGTTTTTCTGTTTCATTACCTGAGTCGCTCTTCACCTGGTAGGAGAAATGGAGTAATGTTTCGTGCAGTAGTGTTTCTCTCAGATATTTGTGAGTAGAAAGAAGGTAGGCTTTTGGGTAAAGGGAGGTGAACCTTACTTTTCCTTTTCGCTGTAAGAGATGGATACACAGCTCCTTCTGAAGACAGCAACCTAGAAATGTCAGTGGGAGGGAAGAGAGGCTTTTAACGCTGACCTTTGCATTGATGGCAGATAGTCTCGTTCATGCCACTGAACGAGATAGATAAGTATTATGGGATTTGACTTGTTTCTCATAATCTAGTGGATGTAGCTTTGTAGGACTGTTTTATGATGCCATCATTGTGTGGGAGGTCTGAGGAAGGAGGTAGCAAAATGGATGATGAGACCTAACAGGCTTCTTTCGTGGATATGGTGTGTGCTTCCATTCTTTTCTTGCAAGCAGTGAAGTAGCTCAGCTCAGCTAGGAAAGTACAGTTAATCCCTTAGCTGTTGTGGCTTAAACAAGAGGTTTATGAAAATTCAAGGGAACGTGGCCCTAATTGTGTATTCCTGGAGCTGTGCTTGAGACCTAGGATCAGCAACTTGGCTGGTGTAATGCAACTCCCATCAGAAATTTGAGAGAGGATGACTTTTGAAAAGGCCATGATGAGCGGTTTGTGAAGCTGTTCTCAATTAACACTGGGGACTTCCCTTCAGTAGCTTTGCACAGCTGAGTGTAGGTATAGAGAAATGAACCAACAGCCTGAGCCACTTTCAGTTATTAAATTTTTGCCTTGTGTGACATGTGGCCCATTCAGACTTTCTAAATTATTCCTGTAGAAGGTGAAGTGGGTGCCCCTAATTAAGGGATTAGTGATTTCTTTTGAGTTGTTTTCTTCAGAACAGAGCCCCTAGAGGCATGGCTGCAGTGTAGTGCCGGTTCAGGAGAAGAGTGTGCACAATGTGGATGTCCGTTGTGAATAGAAATTGCATCTGACAGTGTATGTGTGTGGTATCTTCTCAGCAGTTAGCAGTGAACTGGATCCATTCCTATTTGGCCAGGCTGAGCTGGGTCTTTCCTACACACTGGCCGCATGGAAGTCTCAAATATAATGCCCTCTGCTTGAAGGTACTGTTCCACAGTTCAGAGAGCACACTCTTAGGCATCTTTCAATTCTTAACTTTCCCTGTTTTAAGGGGAAAAAATAAAAATCCTTGCTATACACTGAGATTCAGTATCTTGGGATGTTCTTGTTAGCTGTCTCTAATTAGCAGATGTTTGTATAGTGCTTCGGAAACGTAAAGTACCTCAGAAGTGTTAAGTACTGCACATGCTTCGAAAGCAAAGGAGTAAAGTAAAAAGAACTCAAATTGGTCAAGTCTCTGTAAAGGACCTAGAATGTCTGCACACCCGGTGTAGCTGAAGAGCTCCATGCTTACTATAGATTCCTGCAAGTTTAGGGAGATCCTCTCATGCAGGAGTAAATTACAATAAGAATGTTTCAAATTTTTTCTTATAGGATGTTGAGGTGAACAGAGAGATTCTTCAGTAGCCATTAGGTGTTTCATACAGGCTGGAAAGACCCTGGGTTGAATAGTATGTGCACCTGTAAAAGGGCACATCCTGCCTGCTCCAGGTGTGTGCTTCTAGATTGCTATATGTGGCAGACTAAATGCTAATTGCCAGCCCTATCTTGAGATATATTTCATAATTAACTCTTATTCCTGTCAAGGCTGCTCTTTGATTACCCAGAATGCTGCTGCCTTTGATCTGAAAGAATGGCTATTTTTCTGGTCTTGATCTATCTGACAGACGATTCCAAACCAGAGCACAGGGACTTCTGAATTAATTTCTATCCTTTATAGAATCATAGAATAGAATCATAGAATCATACAGGTTGGAAAAGACCTCTAAGATCATCGAGTCCAACCGTCAACCCAACACCACCATGCCCACTACACCATGTCCCTAAGGGCCTCATCTACACGTCTTTTAAATACCTCCAGGGATGGTGACTCCACCACTTCCCTGGGCAGCCTGTTCCAAGGCCTGACCACTCTTTCAGTAAAGAAATTTTTCCTAATGTCCAATCTAAACGTCCCTTGGCGCAACTTGAGGCCATTTCCTCTCGTCCTACTGCTAGTTACTTGGCAGAAGAGACCAACACCCACCACGCTACAACCTCCTTTCAGGTAGTTATAGAGCGCGATGAGGTCTCCCCTCAGCCTCCTCTTCTCCAGGCTAAACAACCCCAGTTCCCTCAGCCGCTCCCCATAAGACTTGTGCTCCAGGCCCTTCACCAGCTTCGTTGCCCTCCTCTGGACGCGCTCCAGCACCTCCATGTCCTTCTTGTAGTGAGGGGCCCAAAACTGAACACAGTATTCGAGGTGCGGCCTCACCAGTGCCGAGTACAGGGGCACGATCACCTCCCTATTCCTGCTGGCCACACTATTTCTGATACAGGCCAGGATGCCGTTGGCCTTCTTGGCCACCTGAGCACACTGCCGGCTCATGTTCAGCCGGCTGTCAACCAGTACCCCCAGGTCCTTTTCCTCTGGGCAGCTTTCCAGCCACTCTTCCCCAAGCCTGTAGCGTTGCCTGGGGTTGTTGTGGCCGAAGTGCAGGACCCAGCACTTGGCCTTGTTGAACCTCCTGCAGTTGGCCTCGGCCCATCGATCCAGCCTGTCCAGGTCCCTCTGCAGAGCCTTCCTACCCTCGAGCAGATCAACACTCCCGCCCAACTTGGTGTCGTCTGCAAACTTACTGAGGGAGCACTCGATCCCCTCGTCCAGATCATTGATGAAGATATTGAACAGGACCGGCCCCAAAACTGAGCCCTGGGGAACACCGCTCGTGACCGGCCGCCAACTGGATTTAACTCCGTTCACCACAACTCTCTGGGCTCGGCCGTCCAGCCAGTTTTTTACCCAGCGAAGAGTGCACCTGTCTAGGCCGTGAGCCGCCAGCTTCTCTAGGAGAATGCTGTGGGAGACAGTGTCAAAGGCCTTACTGAAGTCCAAGTAGACCACATCCACTGCCTTTCCCTCATCCACTAGGCGGGTCACCTGGTCGTAGAAGGAGATCAGGTTGGTCAAGCAGGACCTGCCTTCCATGAACCCGTGCTGGCTGGACCTGATCCCCTGGTTGTCCCGGACATGGCTCGTGAGCACCCTCAAAACCAACCGCTCCATGATCTTCCCCGGCACCGAGGTCAGGCTGACCGGCCTGTAGTTCCCCGGATCCTCCTTCCTTGTAGATGGGAGTCACATTGGCGAGCCTCCAGTCGTCCGGGACCTCCCCAGTTAACCAGGACTGCTGGTAAATGATGGAGAGCGGCTCGGCAAGCTCCTCCGCCAGCTCCCTCAGAACCCTCGGGTGGATCCCATCCGGCCCCATAGACTTGTGAACATCCAGGTGGCATAGCAGGTCATGAACTTCATCCTCTTGAATTATGGGGGGTTTATCCTGCTCGTCGTCCCTGTCTTCCAGCTCAGGGGGCTGAGTACCCTGAGGATAACCATTCTGACTACTAAAGACTGAGGCAAAGAAGGCATTGAGTACCTCAGCCTTTTCCTCGTCCTTGGTGGCAACGTTACCCCCCGCATCCAATAGAGGATGGAGATTCTCCTTGGCTCTCCTTTTGTCATTAACATACTTATAAAAGCATTTTTTGTTGTCTCTCACGACAGTGGCCAGGTTGAGTTCTAGCCGGGCTTTTGCCTTTCTAATTTCCTCTCTGCACGACCTAACGCGATCCCTGTACTCTTCCTGAGTTGCCTGACCCTTCCTCCACAAGTGATAAACTCTCCTTTTTTCCCTGAGTCCCAGCCAGAGCTCCCCGTTCAGCCAGGCCGGTCGCCTTCCCCGCCCGTTCTTCTTGCGGCACATGGGGACAGCCCGCTCCTGCGCCTTTAAGACTTCCTTCTTGAAGAACGTCCAGCCTTCCTGGACCCCTTTGCCCTTCAGGACCGTCTCCCAAGGGACCCTCTCGACCAGTGTCCTGAGCAGGCCAAAGTCCGCCCGCCGGAAGTCCATGGTAGCGGTTTTGCTGGCCCCCCTCTTTACTTCACCAAGTATCGAAAATTCTACCATTTCATGGTCGCTAAGCCCAAGCCGGCCTCCGACCACCACATCTCCCACCAGCCCTTCTCTGTTCGTGAACAGCAGGTCAAGCGAGGCATCTCCCCTGGTGGGCTCGCTTACCAGCTGCGTCAGGAAGTTATCCTCCACACACTCCAGGAACCTCCTCGACTGTTTCCTCTCTGCCGTGTGGTATTTCCAGCAGACATCCGGAAAGTTGAAGTCCCCCACAAGAACAAGGGCTAGCGACTGGGAGACTTCTGCCAGCCTCTGGTAGAATATTTCGTCTGCCTCCTCTTCCTGGCCAGGTGGTCTATAACAGACCCCCAGCAGGATATCTGCCTTGTTGGCCTTCCCCCTCATCCTTACCCACAAGCACTCGACCTCGTCATCACTATCATTGAGCTCTAGACAGTCGAAGCATTCCCTAACATACAGGGCTACTCCACCGCCTCTCACTCCTTATGTGAGTGTATTCCCCTTCGGGCTTTTATTTTGGATCAAAGAATTAGTTATCGCTGCTGGATGAACAGCTAAAAGGGAGCAGCTATTCACTGTAAGGTCTGAGATCTCATGTTGCCCCATCAGGCATGCTTTACAGAAGGTCTTCAAGCCCACACTTGTCTTCTTGAATGACAAGGTGTGTGATGACTGAAGCAATGCCCCTGTTGTGCAGGGGGTGGATAATAGCAGCGGAAGCCCCCCAACAGAGCTGGGTGGAACAAAGAAGCTGGAGGGAATTGGCATAAGGAAATATTGAAGGAAAGGGAGAGAATTCTACCTGGCACGTAAAAGTAAGAGAGTTGTTTCAGGCAGAAAATTTGAGTGGGAGAAGAAGACAAAGGGAATACTGTGGGGTAGGTAGTCAGTATAGGGTGCGGAGGAACTGAGATAAAGGTTGTAGGTGGAAGCAGGAGCGATGTATGGAGCCTTCTGTTCACTTGCCAATTCTAATGTTAGCTAGTCTCTAATTAAGGAAAGCCAGTTGTGTGTCATCTGATGGATAGATGCTCTTCCTTTGTGAGTGCTTTGTCTTCAGTATGGAAGGCCAGCAGCACTTGGAGAAAGTTTCTGCATTTCCTTTTTTGATTTTAAGTTACAATGATTGCAGGGAAAAGCAGTGGAGCCAGGTGTTTGGCATCTCTCAGGACACATATCAGGCTGTTCGTGCAGTCTGTAATACTTCATAATTTTTTTGGATACGCCACTATGTGGCACATTGCTTACATACGGTCTTACTTCTGTTGGACTTCCTTTTTCAACACCTGAGCTTGAGGAAGAGCAATATTGTTACTGAGTCTTTGGGTGTGATCCAGCCTTAGCTTCCCTATTAGATTAATGCTTGCGTATTAAGTCAAGGGGCCAGGACCATGGCACTCAGTACAATATGAATCTCTAGCTGTGCGGACCAGATGACCAAGAATGTTTAGCTGATGGAGAATGATGCAGGAGTTTGAGAGCTGGAAGCAGGACTGACAGAAAGGAAGATCTGTAGGTGGCAAAAGTAGTATATATAAGCTGGCTCTAGCTAAAAGTAGCGTGAAAATAAATATCAGAGCACTAGTGGAGCTAGATTCTGGAATATCCTAAAAAGAGTGCTGGAGAGCGAAAAGCAATTGTAATTTGATTAGCCCATGAAAATGATTACCAAGTGCACTTACCGATAGGTGGACCAGACATTCAGATCCAGAGATGCCTGTTGATCTTGGTTGCTCTTTAATAGACTTTTTCAGCAGATTATTAGCTTCAGTTCAATAATCTGTGGCTCTTCCCTTTGACCGCTGAAGAAAATCTTCAGGTTTTTCTTCTGTGACAGTGTACCGTTACTGGTGATTAGCCTGGAAATTTGGCCACGGTCAGAAACTGTAAGTGGATGTGATTGTGTTGACCTGTTCCCTTACAGACATTTTGGCCAATTGGAAATCTCCGGGACTGTTATGCTAGGTACCTTACACTTTTTAAACACTCATTTATTGAATGTCAAGTGTAAGATACTTTATAGAGCTGATACTCAGTAACAATCACTTCCCTGCTCTCAGAAATAGCATGTTATGCCCAATGTTTTTTTTAAGTTCTGCTCCTTGTCATGTGAAAATGAGGTTGATTTTGCTGGTCATGAAGGTGGGGTTTGGGTTTTAATTGTTGAACTCTAACTAGTCTGTTCAGCACTTGATGATGGAAGGTGCTATGTATGTTGTTGTTGTCAAGCATATATAAGCTATGAGTTTTCATGAGTCATTTGAGCTTTTTATATAAAAAGACCTCATTTCTTCAACTCCTCCCACCTCAAAATTAGTAATGCTTGAGCAATTCACTCTGAGCTTAGGGTTGCAGGTAACTTCTTTGCAGTTGCTATGGTTTGCTTTAAGCAAAAGCCATGTTTAAAGAAACAGAAAAGCAATTCTAATATAGACTTATAATAGCAAGAGTAGATCATAAAAAAATCTTAATGTATAATGGTGAAATAGTAATTTATTAGGGCAATTGAATGCAAAGAAGGATTAAAAATGAGCTTTGCCATTAGTAAGTGTTGAAGATCAGTTTCCAAATTATTGTAACATAAGGGCTACAGTTTCTTATCTTGTAGCTTAGTTAATTTGATAGATACTGAATGCACTGTTAAAATGAAGGTGCTTCAAATGTGTAGCACTATCAAGAAGTTAATTTTTCTCCGTTTTTATTTTAGGATTATCAAAGCAGACTTTTGCAATGCTACTGGACAAAATACACTTTTTTCCCCCCTTTTTGTAGACTCCTTAGATCTTTCTGTCAGTTTCTGTATTTATAACATGAGGATAATATTGCTTTCACAATCTTTTTGGGTGAATAGTAAAGAGGTGAAAGGTTCCTCTGTGGAACATTTTAAAATAAAGAAGCAATATTTTTGAGGGGAGAAAAAAACCCCACTTTCAGTATGTATAACACACTTGGCCTTATACAGGACATGTTTAAGGTGGTATTGTTTAGTCACTTATACTTCGTTCTGTTATTCCTGTGGCTGAAATATTGATTACGGGTAGTATTTGTTACCTATGGCATTTCTGGTTCTCCAGCTGTTGATCAGGTCTGCTTCAGCCCTCTGATTTGTGTTGCTGAACAGATTGGAAATCAGGTGATGTTGCATCTCCCCTTCATCTCTAATCCTGCTGTGACTGTCACATTCTGCAGCAGCTGCCTGGCAAGGGAAGCTTGTCTTCTTGCAGCTCTTGTGGAGGCAGGATACTGGTGTAGCAGACAGTCTAGTTCACTGGTAAAATGCCTGCTCACTGCGTGCCGTGAGAGTTTGAAAGACTACAGAGCTGCTTGGCCAGTTAGCAAATGACTTAAAGATTTTAGGGAAAAGAATTAAAGACCTAAAATTTTACCTTCTTACAAACTCGCAGAATGTCTTATGTGGTTTTAAAAAATACTACCAAGGTTCAAGATCCAACAACACTGTCTTCTGCATGCTTCTGAAGTCTTAAGAGTTCAGAGGAAGCAGTCATGGTCCAGTCATGGTATAGATAAGGCTGCTGTGGTGATTTCTGTGCAATGAAGAATTCTGTAATATAGTAACAAAAAAAGAAATGTCTTTAATTGCAAGCATAAAAGAATGGTCTCTTCAGCACAGCATCTTCAAAGGTAACTAATAAAGGTCATGTGTAGGGATAGGGTAGAAGGAACAAGAGCTTGTGTGTTAAGTGTAAAATGCTTTCATAAAATGAAATTTAGGGTGAGTACAAAGAAGGTCTGTTTGTCTCTGTTAAAGGGTTCTACTTGAACTTACTGTTTTGGGAAGAAAAAGAAGTCATTATGTGAGACTTGACCTTTCAAATACCTTCCAGCAGAAATGCGTTCTGACTTCACTGTGCTGCTTGTAAACTGTAAAGAGAACTATAGAACAAATGCTAGAGTTCTAACACCTTTGTAGGTCAACATACTCTACCTAATGCAGGTTTTACCTGGTGCTTACCCTGTCATTTCTCCATGCCTTTTGATAGTGGGAGGCTGGCCCAACTTCTCAAAGCTGCACATCACAATCTCCACATGACTGAGAGCTCCCAGCCATGTACCATGCTGGAGATTTGGGATCTCACGAGTTGTTTGAGTACAAGGTGATGCTGGCTTTTTAAAGAGAGTGCCACCTCACTGAGGAATGAGGCTGGAAGTGGGAAGGATGGGCTCCCTCTGCAGTTCCCAGTCGTAGTTCAGAGGGAGCACCAGGAACTGAGGAAGGAGGAGGCAAGAACAGTGTCCAGGCTGGTTAAATGTGAGATGCTGAGCAGCTGCAACAGGAATGGGAGTTCTGAGTTGATGGGGTGGGTAGGTCTTTGGAGCTGGAGGGGATCTCGACCTGGGAGGATGGAGAGCCTAAGAGGAATTGGAGGTGATAGTGTGTGAGGAGGAATAGGAGGCCCTGAGTATAGGAGGGACTAGGTAGGATGAGGTCTGGGGTTAGAGGGTTAGGGAGGCTGGGAGGTGTTACCAGATAGAAACTTTGGGTTAGAAATCATGCATGATCTGGAAAGGGAGCTGTTCAGCATTTTTAACTCTCAGGGATGGCACTAAATGTCCTTTTCCTGTTCTCTTATTTGAATGCCTTCCTGCGACCATTCTTCAGTGTGGGAAAACTGAGGAATGAGAGCTAGCGTCTAGCTTAGGTGTGTATCCTGGGTATATTTTTTTCCCAGTGCTTCTTAATGTATTGTATGCTTGAAAGAGGAAAGCATGTTTTCTTCTCAGGATGATGTTTTGACCATTTCGGCTATGCTTATGACTTTTTTTCTGTGCCAAGAAGGACGTGGACAGGACTTCACAGGTCTCATATTAGCACCCTGGGGCAGAGATGCTTAGCTCTACGATTGCAAAAAACAGCAAGATCCTTTAGTATTCTGACAAACTGGGTCATTAAGTTGAAGTTTTGGAATTAGTGTTTATTTCTAAGTGGCTCAGTAAATCAGTACTAAAATTCCGATTAACTTGCATTTTACGCGATGTCCTTGTCTATGACAACTTACCTCACCTTTACTTGTAGATAGGTGACTGGCAAGCTTTATCTCTGTTCCTTATCTTTGAAATTGAAAGAAAATAGATAATATTGGCCAGCTGTTTAATAGGAGGCCCAACAGGTTCACAAGCATTATGCTTGTTGACTCTAGTGAAGTTTCTGAGGAGGTGGAACAGTTCTGAAACTTTATTGGAAAGAATATAGTTTCTCACACAAACTAAAGGCTGTAACTCTTACGTGCCATGGAATACGTAGTGGAAGTTGGCAGCCCTTAGAGTTGCCCATTTTCTTTACTCATAGGAATGCTGGTGCTTGGTTGGACATGTGGTTACTGTGTTGGCACAAGCTTGGTACAGGAGTGCAACTGTTAGTCCTGTTGGCTATTTCAGTGAATTTAGGAAAGGATTGAAATTGAAAGATAGTTTTATAAAATAAATTTTGTTTGTAGTTGTGATGTATGTTGTGGGTTGATATTCATCGATTTATTTAATTTGTACTTCTGGTAGCACTCCACGTTGCCCCAAAGAAAACCCCAGTCCCATCTTGCAAAGCTCACTTACAGGCAGAAGATGTGAATTTCAGAAGGGTGACTGCAAATGTCGTCTTGTAGTCTTCTGCTGCCATTCTCAACCGGTGGTCCAATTTCATGTTAACCTTTCCATGTTACCTCCTTCAACCAAAGCTAAAACACTTTTGTGGTAAGAGCATACAGCCATTTGGTGGAATGTACTGGTATAAATCTCCTAAAGAAGATAGTGTAAGAAATGCAAAAACTTAGTGGCTTTCTTGTAAAAGAGAATGTTCTAAATTCCCTGCATGGGGCATTTTTAGGAAGCATCTGCTTTTACTTAAATCCTTCTTCGTGTTCTATTAGTTAATTCTAGTTACCTTCTCTTTATTTTAACGTATTTTAATACTGATGATAAAGAATTTGGCCCTGGTTGCGGACGGAGAGAAAAAGATTTGTGGCTGTTATTGGTCACCTGGTAAGATCAGGATGGGAATTCTTTATGAACAGAGCCTTGCTCAGATGAGCACAAAGGGAATTTAGTCATTTAAGTGGACAAAAGTCTAGTAACCTTTTGGTCATCCTGCTTCAGCCTGGCAGGTCTCATCCGGATATGTTGCTATGTCCTGCAAATTACTTTTTAAATAAAGCTAGCTAATACTGGAGAATTTGATTGTGAATCCCTAACAGTTTGCAGATCACGGTGACCTAGTGGAGATAGTGTGATAATTTCTCCTGGGAAACAATCCCATTGATGACAGAAGTGTTACAACCAGAGCTGTTCATAGCCATTTCTTTGTCTGCACGGAGGGGTTGCAGCATTCAGAATGCAGTGATTTATCCCTGTCCCCTTTTTGTTTTCAAGAAGCAGCACTCTGGGTCCGTTACTCTGCTGTCTTCCCATGTTCTTACACAATGTTTCTGCTCTTTCTCCAGATGCTCCTCCTTTTCTGTTTTAAAATGCCATACAAAAATGCGCAACGTTAACTCCCAAGACTACTATTTAATTAACAGTGTGAACCTGTACTGTCAGACAGAATAGAATTGAGCTCAATACTTCCCTTTCCTCTAAAGAGGAATGAAGCTTGTGGGTGTGTGCTTTTTTATTTTTTATTTTTAAGAAAAAAGCGTATTGTTCATCTGAGCTTTAGCTGAAGTTGGAAAATTTGGTTTCTTTCTTACCGCTTGCTGGATTGCTATCAAGCAGCATTGCTCTGGCATCAGCAATCAGCATTTCCATTAAGCTTGCAATTTTCACACCGTTGGCTGCGGTTAGGTGGGAACAGTGAGTACCAGGGATGGGGACTATATAAAGAAAGTAAAAGATTGGAAGTGAAGTGGCCTACTCGACTGATCCTGGGAGCGATGGGTTATGCCAGCATGTGCTCCAGCCCTCTGGCAAGCTGTTGTTTCTCATTAACAATACAGGCTGCTTTCATGCTTATACCCTGAGAGTCATGGGGAGAAGACGAGGGAACAGCTGCAGAGTGCTGAGATGCTGGTGGTGGGGAGCCTGCCAGTAGCCGGCTGCTGTCTGCCACAGAGCTTTGGTGGCTGGGAGCAGGAATTTGGCAGTGCCTGTGGCAGCAAGCAGGGAGGCAGCGGTTAGAGGAGCCGTGCAGCCAGGTGAATTGTTACAACTATGAGTGGGGTGCTCCCTCCTTATCAGAGCAGAGGGAAGGAGCTGAAGCATGTTGAACAGTGATGTTGACAGAGCTTTTATTGCTTCCCCTGCTCCCCTGAGAGGGGACTGCAGCAATGGTGTAACAGTCTTGTTTTCTAACGCTTTGGCTGATTGACGGGAAGCTGCAAGTGCTGTCCCTGAGTAATTGATTCACTTGTCCGAGGATGCTGGGATAGTTTGTGCCTCGGGGGGTTATGGTGCATTAGTTTATAATGGCAATGTAGCTATTTCTCGGACACGCTTGCTACTGCTACTGCTCTATCTGGAAACTACCTCTGTTGGTTCTTTTCTGTCAAATCCTATCTGTAGATATTCATCTCCTGCTGAGTTTGTTTTGATCACTGTTCTGCTGAGCATCTGCCCATGCTGAACGTGGCCAAATCTGCACCCTCTTAACACTCAGGTCATCTCCGTATATCGTATTTGAGCCTTTTGCTTCCCTACTTCTGAATTTCTCTTCAGGTATAGCATTTATTACAGGTGATTACCCTGTTCTGGGGTCTCTCCTTCTCCCCATAACAGCACAGTGGGATATATGGTTATCCTAGCTTAGCCCTTTGACTTCCAATCCGGAATAGGAGAGTGGACTAGTCTGCGATTATGGTATTGTCGTGTTGTGAGAGTCTTGTTATTTCCACGCTGTCTGCTGTAGTTTCCCTCGTGTAAGGGGATCATGCTGAATTTTGGAATCTGGAAGACTGTTATGAGAAAGCGTTGTTTGGCCTATTATTTTTCAACAGGCATTTGACGTTGACCAGTTAGAGACAGAATACTGAGCATAGGTGGGCCTTTGGTCTGACCAGGTACAGCCAAGGCTGTTCTCATTGCTCTATTTATGCTTCCAGTGCTGTTTCAGACAGAATGGTTCTGTTTTCTCTTTTATATTGGAGGAATTGAAGCACAGAAAGAGGAATTGAAAGCACACAAAGTCTGCTTCCTAAGGAATTTAATCCAGTTTCTTCTTTGTTCCAGTCTAGTGCACTAATCCTTACCAGATCTGGCTCATCATGTACTATAAGCAGCATGGACCTTGCCTTGAGAGTATGTATATGTGAACAGGCTGGCTGTAAGAGGTCCAGGATGGTTACTGTGCTGCTGAAGCACTCGGAGGCAAGAGAATTTCTCTGCAGCAAGGAAGTATTGCCCAGATGTCATTAGCAGCTGCCCTGTAGTGACATGTGGGTTGGGGATCATCCTAAGGGGGTTGTCAGTTGAAACACTGAAAGCAGGATACTGAATATACTGTTGATACAATGGTAACTTCCAGAGGGAATGGGAAAATCACTGTTCTTCCCAGTGTGCCTGGAGAGTTGGAGGGTGGAAAATTGGAGGATTTTAGTAGACTACAGGATCCTGTTAATTGTTGTTACACTGCAGCTTCTGAGGAGCCCTCACATCTCTTTTTCTCCCTTGCTTCTTTGTTGAGGGCCATTATATGCACCATTAGAAGATTTTTGACCTGGGAGCGCAGTGGATGCGGTGACAGAGGCCTCCATACTGTGCTCAACCCATCCAAGCTCTCATTGATGTGTGTCTCAGGGCTGTTCTCTTCTGCTCTATTGTGCAGTAACACATCAGAGCCTTCTGATGCTCTTGGCAGAGTCTGTGCTACATTCTGACTTGCCCAAGGGACGGTACTACTTCTGCTTTTTTTCCCTTTTCTCCACTTAACCTACCCCCACGCTCCTGTTGCATTACACGTGATCCAAACAGTGGATAAACTCCAAACAGGAGACACTAAATAGAACAAAAACTTTGTGTGAATCCCAAATGTGCTGAGGCTGAATTTACTCCTGTTTGAAACAAGGCTTAGAGGGAGAGAAGGTAAGTCTGCTGTGGGAGGAGGAATAGGGGAAGGGCATCTGTCCGGAACACAGGAATTACCTCCTTCCTGGTAGAAGAGAAGAAGAGATGCTGGCTGCTCACAGCCTCCTTACAGAGGATTGGCTTGAAGAAGGGCAGGAAATAACTGAGCAGGAGTACTGTTGCTCCTCAATAGACAGACTGGCCGCAAGAGCTGATAAGGGAAAGGGTCCGTCCTCAAAAGCAGCTGTGTGGCGACAGAGCTAAGAACCTCTTTCACTGCAGTCATTTCAGTTTAGAAAGCAGGGAGGGTATCTGTAAAAGCTGGTGATGTCACTTTTCATCCTTTGGCTATAATAATCCTTGGGAGAAAATTGCCTAAAAACCAATCTGGATGCTTACACCACTTTCACCTACAGCCAATCATATGGCTTCATGTCCAATACAAGTGTCCACTCAACATGTTTTTCTGCTTGGTTTTGAGGCTGTAAATGTAGGTGTTCAAGGCCGCGTTCTCTTGTTGATTTAAGAAGCATAGCCAGTGTGCTCAGCTCAGGTCACAAAATGAGGACCTTGCATGCAAATACTGACGGCTGCTAGTTTAGTTTAGTTGCAGCCTCCTGCTTGTGTTGCTAAAGAAGTTCTAGTGGCACTATTGCATTGTGAAATTATGGATGTTTCGAGACTTACCGTAGTGGGTGTATTGTGTTCTGATAAGGGATGCCAAAGATGAGTATCTTTGGAAAAAAAGGCTCTAGAGGCTATTGCAAGAATGGTGCTGTTTTCCAGTTAATGTTGAAATAGTTCTCATGCCCAAACCATCCATCACTGTTAAACCCTGGAGCACAAATTGGGATAATGTGGCTGAGCCCAAGTGAGAGCCACAGTTCTGTCTGCTTGTGCAGCTGAGGGATTGCACTGCTCCTCCGCTGAGAACAAACATGGATAATTTCCTGGGTAGTGTGAGAGGGCAGCCTGCCCATGGGCTATGAGAGGAGAACAGTTGATTGCAGCAGGCAAAAAATGACAGATCTGGTTTGGCTTCAGGTTGCTCAGGAGTAGCAACAGCAGAGCCCCACTGGAGCTCAGGGGTGGAGGGGTGTTCAGCCAGTCGGACCTTGATTTTGTATGGGTTTATTTTGTGTGTGTAATTGTCACTGAAGGGCACTGGGCAACGAAGCTGGATCTAAAAGTTGTTGATCCTGAAAACTCCAGGGCATAGCTGTCCTCATTTTCGGTGCGGGGTCTGCCCACTCCGTAGCAAACTATGGAGACACAGGTAGCCATAGATTTAAGGGCTCGTTTTCCCCAGCGTTCCTTAGAGCCACTTGAGCAGAGGCTGGTGCGGAATGTGTTGGTGTGGAAAAAGATGGGTTGCTCTTTGAGCATCGATGTAGTGTATATCCTAATTAGGAGCACTGCAACTTTTTTAGGAATGTGTGGTTTCCAAACAGTTGGATAAATTTGTCTGTGCAGTGCATGCACTGACTGCAAACCTGGTGGATTAGCTCTTCTGACCAGCTCTGAGCCTAGCACTGAGTTTCTTCTTCATGTGAAGCATGTCCCTTTCCTTCCTAGTTCTTAGGGAAGGAACAGCATAGATCGGCTGTGAGTGGGCTATGATGCAGTGCAATTCAGGTATAAAGATTGATTTCAAGCAGCGGTAATCTCTTGTCTTCTTTCTAACTGGAACAGGAAAATTAAACATGAGCAAATTCATCACAATGGCTGGAACAAACGTAGGAGCTGTTGTTGGGGTAGAACAGAGCAACAGTTCTCCTTCAAGTGTTGTCACCCATATAGAGCAGTGCAAGTGCTTCAGGGAGGTATCTGAGAAATACTGCAGTGGGCAATTGTAGGGTACTTGCCCCATCAGTCGGTGAGTGCTCGTGCTCTAGACAGTGATGGTTATGCTTATTCTTTAAAAAATAGTGTCTCCCCACCACGGGCAGCTTTCGTGTTCACTATGTTTGGATGTTCGGTGGCTTCTCGTCATGCTCTGCAACCACCCTCAGCCAAGGGCCTTTCAGTAGGGTTCTGGTGGGAGAATGAGAGGCAATGGGATGAACAAGAGGCTTCACAGCAGTTGTTACAGAAAATCCAGAGCTCTGCTACTCTGGTTTCAGAAGCCCCAACTGCTAGTAGTTGAAGATCTTGCAGTTGAAGACCAGCAGCACCTGGTCACGAGATGGGGCTATGTGGACTTGTGTGGCCGGGAAAGAGGTAAACGCATGCTTCTATCTCTTAAATAGAGAGATGGCCAATAAGCTGCTGTGACAGAGATGCAGGGCAGCTGCCCTCAGTCCAAGCCACTGACTGCGGGAGGCTCTACTTTTTTGCTGTGGAGGCTCAGTTACCTTGGAAACCTGTTTTTAGCTGGATATCTGCTCAGGTGGAGAGCCCATCTGTACCTGCTACTTCTTTGTTTTGAAAGAGCTGTTTTACAGAAAAATATCTGACAGGAGTATTTCCAGAGCTGGATTATTGTGGAATCCAGGCTCTGCTTTTGGTCCCAGATGTTTGAGTCTGATGATGAGGTGATGACGGTATGGGGAGTTCTGTGGCTGCGTTGAAAAGGTGTGTCTGCTTCGAGAGGTGGGCTGCTGTCATGGAACGGGGAGGTGCTGCTGCTGATTGATAAATCCTGGAATAGCTCTGAAAGATAAATCACTTGAATGTCTGAAATTTGCAGAGAACTTTCTTTGTTCTGGTTTGCAGTTCAGCATCAAGCCACCAGCTGGTAGATTAAACTGAAGTAGCTTCTGTCTGTGATGAATAAATACCCTCACTAGGATTGCAGGCTTCCCTTTTGGGGGGCATATATAAACTTTTGATCCTCCCAATGAACTTCCAGTATCGGAAGGTAGTGGTGCAGGACTGTATTCAGAATCTGACAATTTTGTTTAATTCCAGATCTTACTGGTCTCTTCATATCTGTTTTTTTACCGTAGGTTTTTTGGTTTTACCTTTTCTGAATATTTTATAATCCTGAAGAGGGGGAGGGGAAGGGTATCTAAATTTTGCTCTTACTTCATTCCTGTTCCCTGTGTTTTATCTACTCCTATTTCATAGCCTGTACCTTTGGGCAGAGATGAATGGTCTGTTCTGTATTTGCTATGGGGTTCTCCCAAAGTGGAGTTGGTTTTCTTGTAGATACTTACTGGGTAGTGTGTAACAGGGGGAAGAACAAATTAATAAATTCTAGGTGAACCTATAACCTATATGCAGTTACCAATTAGTGGGTAATGAAGAACCTTTTTTCAAAAGTCTGTATAGCATTCCAGCTTGACTTTGCAGGCCATCTAATTCAGATGTTTTAAGTCTTGAAATCTGCTGACTTCAGAGCAGAGAATACATTAAGAATCTGTTCTAGGCAGGCATCAGTTTTCAGCCCTGAGCAGCTGTAACACAGAAGAAAATAGCTTTCTTTTTTGAAATTTTCAAGAACTAGAAAGACGAGGATAAAGAACTTTTCATTTTATTCAAGTGTACGGAATACAATTTTTTATTGTAAAGTCTGTTTGATTAAAGCTCTTTTAGCCAACCTTTTTGTTAATTCCTAATATCACTGACTGATTTTGGGTGGTTACAGCAGAAGCTTTTGTCGTTTTCTTAAGACAAGTGTGAACCAGATCTGTAGTCTTTACCGCACAGCCCTAGATAACTGACATAATAAAGTACTATATCCTTCCTTGTACTATTGCAGCAGCATTGACATAGAGCTACAGAAAAACTATGTCATGGTTTTTTGTTATTTTTTGTTACTTTTTTTAACTGCATATATCAACAAGAGTGACAGTTTGGGGCTGACTACACATACATCACGTTGGTGATGTATGAAGCAGGAACAAGACAGTGGGATTCTCCAACCCCTAGGCTCACTTCAGGATCTGGCAGATAGAAAAATCTCCTGTGAACTGACTAAGCAAACAAGAGACTTACCTTGAGCCTGAGTAGATTTGATTGGGAAGTCAGTGAAGGAGAGTAAACATGGGACAGTAAAATAGCTGTCACTTACCTGTCCAGCACAATATTTTAGCCACAAAAAAAAAAAAGAAACCCACATGTAAACTGATGTATTTCTGAGAGATGAGCGGCTGGCATTTAGGTTAGTTTATACTAGATAATGAAAATGCATCTGTATTTAAGTGACTTGTTGAGAATGGCTTTGCTTTTGATTTTATTTAAAAAATACATATTATTTTCTCCTAGCTTTGATCAACTTGTTGAAGTTCCTCATGTCTAATGAGACTGTGTTACTGGCCAAGCACAACATCTTCACCCTTGCTCTTATGGTGAGTACAGGCAAAGCAAATCCTCTTATTTTAAACAACTTAATTAATCTTGAATAAATCTTAGGAAAGAATCCAGAATTTCTAGCCCGGTAAGGAGATACCAGAACAAGGCCACAAAGCTGAGGAATATCATTGTGGTTGGTTTTGCTAGATGTTTGGAAAGGGCAGTGCTGGGACTCACTTGTAGGGTCTGCTCATTGAAATAAATAAGTGTATGTGAGGAAAGGCTTAGTTTAATTTTCCAGATGTGGTAATGCTTTTTCTTGTTTCGTGGCCCTTTGTATTCAAAATAATAGAAACCTGTTTTCCTGGCCCCAGATAGGATATAATTCAAGCTTCTTGTCTGTCTCTTCTGTACTATAAGGAAAATAATAGATAAAGCAATGAAGTAATGTAATACTGCGTCGTGCAATTGAGAGTGATTTCTTTGAAGGTTTTGGTCATGGTTTGTATTGTTTCTGTTGCAGAGTACGTTTTGTGTAAATATTCCTGTTGTAACTTCTTTTCACTTCCTTGTATAGGTTGTGAACCTGTTCAACATGTTCATCACTTACGGAGACACTTTTCTCCCCACTCCTAGCAGCTATGATGAGCTGTATTATGAAATCATTCGGATGCATCAGAATTTTGACAACCTTTATTCTATGGGTGAGTACCCCTTGACTGGTCAGGAATACTGTTGACCAGAAGTGAGGGTGGTGGTGGAGGGATGTTTGTGTCAGGTGTTTTCTGCCCACCTGCTGCTGATGCGTGCCTTGGTGAGTGGACATGTTTTGTGTACTAGGACATGTTTGGTAAATTAAGAATTGAGAGAGGGATAAACTTGTTAAAGGGATACATTTTTTTTTTTTTTTTTTTAGTCAGAAAAAAAATAGGAACAGACCCACTGCCTCTCTAGCAGCCACTTACTGTGGTTGGAAACATAAATTTGTTGGCACAACTAGGTATGTGGTATTTCATGCATCTTTGTGTAGTTTGCATCTATGACATTTGATAGTTTCAAGTCAGAGCACAGGTACGTGCTGCAGAACCAGCCCGCACAGAGGAACACTCAGTGCAAACAACAATTTGGAAAAGAATTTGAGAAACTTATAACAAGAAGCTTGCTGTGCTAGACAAATCACATACACTGCACTCATTGCCAAAGCAAACCAAGAAAACAGCCCTCACAAACCTGCTTGCAATGACAAGCGAATCACTGGACTGAAGAATGTGCCTACTGGCAAAACAGGGAGAAGCTGCCATCCTTCAAAGAGAGAGGGGCATGCTGGAATGCCACCAAGTGACACCCAGCAGGGAAAAGAGGAACAAAGGAGAGCAAGGAATGCATGGAGGCGTAATCAGCCAGTGTATACACAGGAGCCCAGGGTAGCTGCAGCAGCACTGGTGTAGTACGTGCATGCTTGAAGCTGTGCAGAAAAGAATATAGCTGTGTTCTTTGTTTGCTTTGTTCTAGAAGGACCTTTCTTCCCTTCACCCCCTGCTCCCTTCTCAGCGTGATCACCCAATGAACAACAGGAGTTAATATAAGCATGTAAGGGGAGTTAAAGGGCAGTGGGAGAGAGACAGTTGGCCACAGTACTCTTCTGACATGGGAGAGAACCGTCCTCACCTAAATAAAAGTAGCCGAATACTCCCTGCAATTGCAAGCAAAAATGAACTGCCCTTTTGCACAAACTTCCTACAGTTTTCATCCATTATATAAGGGATCAGTTGGCCATTTTTGTGCCCTCTGAGCACATAAGATTTTTTGCTAACCCATTTCCTATTCCCAAGAGTTGCAGCTAGTAAGATGAGGTGCTTTTACTAGCCAGTAATTTTTCAAACCCGTCCCCTGTGGAAGCTGAAGTAAAGTGGAATGGAAGAATAACGCACTCAAGTACTCCCTCAGTTGGGCTGCAATAGGCACATCTGACCTGTTGAAACAATTAATTTGTCACATGAATGTTTTCCATCCTGCTACACAGAGCAAACCCCTTTGAATTAATGTTGTAGATGCCTGAATGGAAACTCTCTCATACAGTACCTACTGTTTGACAAAATAATGTTACTCAGAGCTGGCACCTTTTTTTCTGCAGATGACATGTAATGGTAGCACCAGGAAGTGAGAAGGTAGCACTGTCTGAAGTTGATGAAAGCCACAGTTTAGCCAGGTGTCCTGACAGCTTCCCTTGGCTTGTCAATCCATCTCACTGGGACCACAGTCACCCTTCTGTCCCCTAGACTTGGGACATTTGTTAGCGCAGATAAGAAAGCTTATTTTATCCTTTAGTTTTCCTGTTACTGTGGCTGAAAATTTCTACGTTGGGAGTGGAGTTGGAATCTAGTTGCCTTGATTTTTATTTATTTATTTTTCTTGTCCTGAATCTGAACTTTATCCATATCTGCAGGACTGAAAGCTGCTCTCATGCAATAATAGGCATGAGTATGCAGCCACTGTGCTTATGGATTCACGTGTAGCATCCGTGTTTCTAGATGATCCTAAATTCTGATGACATGCTGTTCCTTCACTTCTAAGTCGAAGATGAACCTTTCTTGCAGAATGTAACCTCCAAAAAACTCTGTATATACAAATTCATAGAAAATTCCCTTCTATTCAGGCAATATGGAAAATTAATCCAAAAACGTGGTATGGGATCTGTTATTGTTTTGATTCTTACCAAGGGATGTGTAGGTAATTGCCACCATAGAAACACTACAGAT
The DNA here is from genome assembly GCF_964195595.1 of Calonectris borealis. Lineage (NCBI taxonomy): Eukaryota > Metazoa > Chordata > Aves > Procellariiformes > Procellariidae > Calonectris > Calonectris borealis. The sequence goes on from NC_134318.1 coordinate 28,676,544, forward strand.
TCTGACCTAAATAAATATTTTGGGTGCTCTAGCAGAAAAGAATTTGATTTCCTAGAAGTTCTTCCTGTTGCAGAATGTTTTCAGATCTGCTCCCAAGTCTGTCAGAGACCATCTGTGCAACAGAACAACGCCCTCATTCCTACAGGGAGTGTTTTTCCCTAGGCTGGTGTGTAGTCCCCCTCTGCAATTCCAGATAAACAGGGAGGTAAAGAATCCATCACTGCTGGATTGGGTTTAAATCACAGGGATGTAGCGGAGCTCAAACGGAACCTTGCATAAATAGAAGCTGGAAGAGAACAGCGGAATAAAAGGTATCATAGACCTGGGACACTGTCCTCTTTCTGGGGGAAATGAACTTTAATATGTGGTGATGAAAGCAGTTAGGAGGGACCTAGGCTCTTCTATTCCCTCTGCTTCCTGTCTCCCAGTCATTATCTTGTTCTGCTCACCCCTTCCATGTTCCTTGCATTTCTTAGATGGGCTTTGAAGGAACTTCCGCCCTGGATCACAGATTGTCTCAAAGATGACCTTTGTTTCGATGTGGTTCCTGGGTTACCATCTCACCAAAGCAGATTTTTTTTACAGTTTGGATTAGAAAATTGCCAGTTCTGTGCCAGCACTGTTAACTGTCTTTTCCTTTCAGTTCTAAGGCTTTCTACCAATGCTGGTCAATGGAAAGAGCCTGCAAGCAAGGTGACCCATGCATTAGTCAATATTAGGTAAGGAGTAGAAGTTAATAACCATTTTAGAGATTCTTGTGTCCTGTTGTGACTGCATTCTTATCATGACACTTTCACATTTATTGCATTGAATTTGGTTTTGAATTTGTTCTCTTTGTTGGGCTAAATTGCTGCTCTAAACAGGGCCCACTGGGATAAAGAGAGGGTCACCAGGGTTGGACTGTCCTCTTTCTAATAATTCTCTCGGCATTTCTGTAGACTGAGTGCTTTCAAAGCATGGCAGAAGCTGTAATGAATTAATCCTACCGCATTCTTGGGAGAAGTTATATACAGTAGGGAACAATGCTGTGCTGGCAGAACAATTGTGGACCTAATGGATTTCTGTTGCGTGATTCTATTGCAATTCTGTGAAGCTATAAAGGGGACTGTAAGGCAGCTGTAATAAGCAGATTCGAGGCCTCTTTTAACATTGCAAGATTTTTGTGTGTGTTTAGAACTCATTATTTAAGGATGTTTCAATATTCTCTTAAACCTCTTCCTCCTGTTCAAGAGCAGAAGTTATGTTCTACTTGTAAGGCTAAGGAATATCTCAGGGTGCTTTTGTGCTGTATTCCTTCATGACAGCAATAATTTCTTTTCCTGGCTTCTGAAGCAGCTAGTACTGGGCCAGAGGCTCATGGATCTGATTGATTGGAAAATGGAAGAAAGTTGAGAGAGAGAATTTACTGTTTATCTCTGGCTTGTAAACAAACCATAAAAGATATGAGTATTTATACTGAAAAAATATCTGTCCATTACTTCCCTGGTCACCCCAGACATAATGCAACACCAAGTAGCTCAGCACTGCTGCATTGCTAGTACTTCTTATTTTCTTCAGTGCAAAAGAGATTGTGTAGGACAAACTCTCTGAGGGCATCTTTCAAGTCAATATACATCTTACGTGTCTATAAACCACCTTAAAGGTTCCCTTAGTAAATCTGTAAGCTTAATAACATCATGTATGGTTCCAGACGATTTATTTTGCTACTATCCTTATTTTTATTTTTTGTAAACAGACATAAATGAACGCTTGTGGGTAGATAATGCACTCGGAGTGAAGCAGCAGAACAGATAGCTATTGGCAAATTAATGTCATTTAATGTGGCACAAAGTGTCTGCCCTGGGAGTTCCCTGTATACCCAGGGGGAGAAGTCTAAACCGAGAAGAGATTAAAAAAAGCAAGTGGTTGCAGAGGGTTTGTGCTCACCTCTGGTTTGTGCAACCAAGATTTTGCATTAGCTCATTTCCTGGTGGCTTAACAGCTGCTTTTGTAAAGATCAGCACACAACTGAGACAAGATACAACCGAAAAACTGGCACTGTGATACCCCTCCCTGGACAGCCTGTATCAGACATGTTCAGTGCATGGTGCTGTCTGGAACCAGTGAAACCGCTGACATGTTTCTCTTCCAGACTTTTGGTAGCTTTTCCCTGTTCCACCTAACTGCTCATGTATGTTGAAATTTCACGTGGTCTTTCACTAGCTTTAGAAGTTTTCATGAATGACTTCTGTGGCTTTTCCCTCAGTGAAATTAGACAAGGTCTAAATTAGAGATGATTCAAGGCCTGGAGAGGGATTAGACTTCAGGGAAGTTAGTCTGTTTGACTTACCCCACTTCCTATTTAAAAAAAAAAAAAAAAGGGGAGGGGGTGGGTATTTCACCTACTTGTTTATTTTCTTCTCATGGTAAAAATATTACATCTGAAAGGTTCTTTAACTGTATAGATTTCAGAGCAGCCAGTTGTTGGAAGCTGGAGAAATCCAAAGGTACCGTGCTTTTGTGAAGGTGACTGAAACATCACACTGTCAAAGTAGTGACTAGGACTAGATGCCTTTTTTTGAGAGAACATGCTTTAGAAAGTTTCAAAAGACTTGTCTCAGTACAGGGAGAATGGATGAAGTGAAGGGCCTGTGATAATGTAATACTCCTTTTTGGCCTAAAGACTAAATTTAGGTGTTTGAAAGTTGCAGATCATGCAGCAGAAGGATGAGAGGATAATTCTTTGAGGAATGCCTGTAAGGTCTGAAGCTTTTTGCAGTCTGTTGGGAAAGGCCATTTTGTCCTGGTCTGTTGGCTGTCCCACATCTGCAGCAAAGTCTGTAGGAGGACCCTTAATACTAGGCCCACATGTTTTCTTGTGGTGTTGCACCAGGAGTGCAAACTGGAGCCTTGTGCACACACACTTGTGGCTCTGTGTTGCAGAGTCATGGAGATGTTGCAAGCCGAAATCACCAAAGAGAAACAGGGAGCGGGGATGCTTGAGGAGAATAAACCCTTTAAGGCTGTTAGGTTGATGGCTTTATTAGAGAAACACAGTATGTTAATGAATGACAATATTTTCATGAGATGTAATTATCTTATGCATTGATAAGGACATGCTGGTTTGAACCTGGCTTAGCTCCCCATTGTCTGGATTGCCTGTTTGTTTGTGCCCCTTTGGTTTCCCCTTAGAGTGGTCTTAGCATACCGTTTCTTATTTGGATGCCTTTGCCATGAAGGGAATGAGTTTAGAGAAATCCACCTCACATTGGATTTTTCCCTCAGCTTGTTCCATCATTCTGGAAAGTTTTTATGAGCAATGATTACCTGCTTTTTGCTGTAACAGTGCAGTGCAAAGTCACCCTTTGGTTTATATATTAATCTCATTACAACAGCTATTTAAAAATAAATAAATAAAAATTGTCATTTCCTTACCCTAAGGCTTTTGGTGGGAAAGATTACAAATGTAAAAACATCTGTATGTGCATGCATGTTGTGGGTTTTAACAAGTGTCTTAAATCTGAGTGTACAATTTTATGTGTATTTCTGCCAGGAGAGGAGTGGCGAGTTGTTTACAACTTTTCAGCCGTGCAATGCATTTGTGCTACAGGAGTAACTGTTGGGGAGACAAGGTACTGCTTGTACCCCACAGTGCTGGATTGGCGAGGTCATCTGATTAATTGCTTTAATACGGAGTCAGGATGAGTAATACCTAGAGAATCTTTGGCATGTTCTTGTTTAAACTCAGCCGCAGGGAGATCCCACTTTGTGTATCCTATTATGGTATTAACTGTACTTTTTAGTTGGACCCTATTCTCCACTAGGCAGTCTGATTGGGTTTTGTTGTTGCTGATTATCTGATTTTTCTAGTCCTTGCTCCAGTGAAAAGAGCAGTCACGAATGTTCTTTTTGAGTATTGAGAGACAGGAAGGCTATTCCTACCTTCTCTACATACCTCTCCCTTTTACAGATGATTCATAATTTCTGTCCAACCTAAAGAAAATGAAAATTTGAAGAAGACAGAATAATAATAGCCTTATCTGTCTGGAATCTTACATACCATACTGGAATGAGTGATACTTAACTGCTGTCCTATCCGATAATAGTGATTATAACTTCTATCTGTGGATTTACATAAATAATTGAGACATGATGGACTGCAAGATACAGCTGCAGCGCTGATGGGGTTGAAATAAGAAGCTGCAGCAGTTAGTGGTTTGAAAACTCACCTTCTCACCTATGAGGAAATAAGCACATTTTGAGACAAGTAATTTTTTTTAAGCTAATGAGCCTCTTTAAGATAACATTGTGCAGGTTTGCATTTAATGAGAATTTTATTAACGTGGGGTTCAAAGGGGCATCTTCTGATTGCTTACTCAGTGAGGAAGGTGGCAGCTGAATTCCTGTATTCTTTTAATAGACTTTCTCCTGATCAGGATTTTTTCAAGGTGAATAAAAAGATTAACTCAATGATTAATAGACTGAATTTCCCCATTGTCTGAAATTCAGTCCCATCATCATTTTTAAAGTAATTTTATTTTTCTTACTGAAACACTTTTAACAAGCAGAGAGTAAGTTTGTAGTATGCAACTAGGTGATAGGATTTGTTTTTTTTTAAAAAGGTGTTTTATGTGTCGTTGTAGCATACGCTACAATCCTCGCTTGGGTGCTTTCATTCACTCTTCCATCTTGCAGCTACTTTTGTTCCACGTGAGCCACTCTGTGTGATATTCTTTCTTTGTACAGGAGGTGCTGCTTCTCCCAAGGCTGCTTTTGGGGTTGTAAAGGAGAGATTGGGGATTTGGGAGGAGCACTTAAAGCATCGCATGGATGTGTATAAAATGGTTATGCTTGCTGTCCTCCTTCAGAGGAGCACTCTGAAGGAACATTTACAATTTTACTTGCGTGAAAGAAGGTCAAACTGGGCTGTGTGTGTTTGTCGTAGGATACCTGGCACCCCTGCTCTGAAGCTATAGCTCATGTTAAATTACCAGCACTCCATAGAACTGCGCTTATTGAAAACCTTGATGGAGGAGGAGGCTCCATTCAGATATTTGTTAGAAAGTGGGCGGCTGCAAGCAGTCCACGTAGTACCTTCAGCATTGTTCCACTTTACTGCAAGGCATTTAGCATCTGTTCATGGGGAGAGAAGAGCTAAACGCTGCTGACCTAGTCATGTTGTAATGGATGGCTGTAGCATTTATGCAGGATACATGAAAGCGGACCTGCTGATAGATAAGTGCTTCTGTATGGAGTGGAGGCCTATGGATTAGTCAGCTGAGACTGTGTAAAAAATAGATTTTTTTTTTTTTTTTTTTAAATATACATATATATACACACACACTTTTCTCCTTCCCTCTATGTACAGACATAATGGACACAGGCACGTTTCTTGCCAATATGAGTAAGAGAATGAAAAAGGGAGGGCAAGCTTAAAGCCTGTTTATGAAAATAAACAGTCAAGAAAATCTATGTGCGTATATATAAAATATGGATATCTGTGTGTATATTATATGTATATGCACATATATGAACGTGTGTATCCATATATGTATATATAGATATCTGTGTATACATAAATACATATACATACATATTCACACATATGTATATACTTACAAATATATATTTATATATAAAACACACACACAAACATCTTGCCTTTGATAGTGGGCTAATCTAAAGCCATAATTTCCAAGCTGAAAAAAACAAGACATTTGCTTGTTTCTGACTTCTCCGCGATGAACCACGAGTGTTGGCTAAGGATGCTCAGGTGTTGCTCCTTTCAGCAGCAGCTGCCAGCAGCAGCGTTGCACTGGGCGCATACGTACCGCGGGACTGACGGACCGTGCAGAACTGCTCGGCTCGGGCCGGCCAGCGCTCAGGCATGCAGGTTAGCCTGGAGTGATCTGGCGTTCGTTTCCTATCATTCTTAAACCCACTTGTGAGAGATACCGCTGGTGGAATAACAACTCCATTGAATTGTTCACTGAGGTGTGTTTAATAGTAATGACCTCTGACATGCTGTCACTGCTAATCAGTCTGAGCGAGCTCAGATCACAGGCTAGTACAAGACAGTCAACAATTATTTTTTTTTTAATACAAAAAGCAACAAAACCCAAAGAGAAACTCATAAATGTATTTTATTGGTACTTTAAAATCCCAACATAATTTTGCCAAGATTAAGGAATAAATTGTTACTAAAACACTGTAAGAAAATTTCCAAGCTTTATGCACATAAGCTATTTGGAGAATTAGTTCATGACAGTTTTAAGGTGGTAGCCTGAAAAAATTATGATGCTGAAAAACTGAAAGTGGATTCTAGATGAGGATTCTGGCTTGGTTCTAGATCTTTTCTAGTGACCTGTAATCACTTCACTCCTCATTGAAGGAGCAAAGTTAGTAGACCCGTCTTGTAATTTCATGTGTTTCTTATTGTATGCTTTTCTTGTTACATAGGGACTCTGGCACAGCAGAACAGTTCCTGAAATACACAGTGGTTATAGCGGAGCTTGGTTACTCAGAGTTCATCTGCTACCGCTGCTTGTTTTTCACTTGACCTTGCAGTATTCTGGTAGGGGAAGTTCATTTGCTAGGAGCAACAGATTTTGACGTGACAGATTCTGGCATTAGCTGGCACCTGAACAGAGGAAGCAGGTGGAATGAAAGGGAAAGACCTCATTCCAGGCCATTGTGACCAGCAACATCTTAACAGAAGAATAAAAAAGAAAGAAAAAAGCACTCCTATTTCAGGGGTGCATTGTTTCATCTTTTCATGTCACTCTACCCGTGCTTCAGTATTTTTATTAACGTTTAGGGTTTTTCTCTAGTCGTGTCACTTCAGCATATAATTTCTTTTACATTATCTGATTTCTTCTCGAGACAGCAGTGTTAGTTTTCAGTTATTGCTCTTTATTTACTAGCTGATTCATCTTGGTGTGCTTCTCTTAGAGCTGTAGCCAATTTCATTCTGCTATAATTTTCCTTCATTCTTTCTCATTCATGCAGCGGTTTAATTAAATGTTGTCTCTGCCACTGGCCCAGATCCAGAGAGCAAATCTGTTAGTTGAGTGGCGTTCTATGGACCAGTTCCACTAACACAGCAGCGTGGTTCAGCAAGTCAGGTGCATCCCAGGTCACCTTCCTTCTTTCTGCCAGTAACTTCCCTTCCCAGGCAGCAGTGACTGAAATGGACTCTGACAATGTCAAGCCTCTTTTCTCTTCAATGAACTTTTTTTTTTTGCAGTGGGTTTTTGGGAGGATTAATTTCTTTGGATTTTTTTTTTTGTGGTGACTTAAGGTTTCTAGAGCTGATGCATATTTTCAGCAAAGCTGTTTGTATGGCAAAGAAGTGCCTCTGAGATGCCATACCATGACTTGCTTTCTTCAATGCACTTGAAAGCCATGCTGCAGGGATCACTTTCTCTCTAAAATTTCATCCTCATAGTAAGCAATGCTTTTTGGATTGGGGTGGGGATGAACTTGAAGTGGAAGTGATTTATTCCCAGGATGGCAGCCTCGCTTAACTGGCCTTCTTAGCTTCTTTCCAATGTCTGCAATTGTATCAGCCACTTTCATCTCCTTTCCTCATGTCATGAAGTCAACAGGTTGGCCTTTTAAGAGGGAATTGCAAAAAGATCCACTTCTGTATTTCAGCTGCTCGTAAGGATTGCCGTAGAGGTGAGGCATCTGTTCAAGGGAGGATTGTTTACTGGGCAGAAAGGAAACTCTTCTGCAGTACAGCCGCTGTTTGGCAGTCTCTTCCTAAGTTCAGCAAGTATCTTAGTTCATGTGATTCTCGTGAGGTGAACATCTCGCTGTAAAGTTTACCCACTTGTGAACCTTTTTCTTCCTGGCCATTTTGTTGGAAACATTTCTTTTGTGAGATCTGCATGTTTTGAAAGGTTAGCCAGGATCTGTAGGCTACTTAGCAAAGTTTGCTGAGAAATGTTACATCCATTACTGAAGTATTGCAACCTAGATTTCATCTACTCTGTATCAAATGCAACTGCCCTGTGAATAGGGAAATTCGTGTCTGTAGATCTCATTTGCTGGATTCATGGGTGCAGATTGTGGGATGGAGTTAGTTAAGCTGCCAGCAAATTTTTCTTTAAAGTTATGTATTCAGCTTTGGAAATCTAATGTTTGGCACATTATTTCTGCTTTTCTGCTAGTGAATTCAGGGTCTGGAGCTTTGGGAGAATAGTCAGTAGAGGAGAAAAGTGAAGGAGACTTCTTAGTGCGATTGTGGTCTCCGGTTTGATTTATGTGAGTGACTTTGCACTGCTTTGTCTGAGGAAGTGTGGCACCAGGCAAGAAATTCTTTCTTGTTTGGCTTGCCGAATACCTTTCTCTGTAGAAACATAAAAATAGTGGAGAATATATGTTAGCATTGGGAGTGGTTTTGGTTTATTTCAGAGGTGGACATAATATTTATTGGTCAGAAGTTATTTTTCTGACTTGTTTGCAGAGTTTTTGGTCTTGAATCCCCTTGCTGGGCACAGGCAAGTTATGTATGAGCTCAGTAATACAATTAAAGCTTGTGCTGCAAAGCTAGGATGCAGTCTTGTAAACATCTCAGGGTTTTTGTTGCCGCACAAAATCCAAAAAGGTCTGCTGGTTTCTCGCTTTGAATGCTTGTATTGTTTCATCCTGTTTACGAGAACAATCTTAATTATTTCTCTGGTACTGTGGCTGGCCCAAGTTCAATTCCTGATTGATAGATTTCAACCTTACAGTCGACATCTTTTGTTGGTAGCTCTAATGCAGCCAGGAAGCAAGACATGAATAGCCTCTGCAACTCTTGGCCCCAAGACCTGGTCCTACTGGAGCATGACTGAAGCACAGTTTGAAGCAGCTGTTTATAGCTTGTCAAAACTTTGCCCATGCTGTTCTTATTCTTTGGGTAAATATAAGGGACTCTGATTTCCACTGGTCTCAAGTCTAGCTTTCAAGATTTGCTTTAGTGGAGAGAGAACATTAAGCGGCTTTCTTCATAACCCAAACAATGTAAAAATCATTGTGAGCTTAAATAACACCTTTATTCCTTGAAAAATCATGTAGTATAATGCTGTTTTGCTCTTTCTTTTTAAAAGAAATCTGTTGCTCACAGCAGCAGCCAGAGTTATTATTCCCTCTGAAAGTCTGGGCTGTGGGATGTGTACTTACCAAAAAAAAAAAAAGCTTTTCAAAATCCAGTAACATGTATTTCTTATTATGTTATACTAGTGGGGGGCCTAAAATTTGGTTTTGCTCTAGAAATGTAAACGCTCTATTCTCTTAATTCTTCCTTGAGGACTAAATTGACAAAGTACCTGCTCATTAAGTACATCTGCTCATTAAGGTAATGAAGTACCTACCTTATCTTGAACTGAAAGCAAGGATAATACATTGTTAGCATGACTGCAGAACTGCAGTCTGTTTGAAGATTGCACCAGAATCTGGAGCTCAGTTCCCAGGGAACTGTGAGAGGAGAGCATCTTGTTTGTAACACTTTGTTCATTAAAAGAAACACGCATCCTAGCTTTCAAAGTTAAAATGCTTGGTTTTTAGGAGCTCTTCCCACTGAAGGCAGAGAAGGTTGTCTTGCCCTACCAGGGGTTACCTTCACAACCATCAGTAAATACCAGTTGGTATAGCCAAGACTAAGGTAAAAGTAAAACGCTGCCTGGAGGGGAAAAAAAGGAGCTCATGTGAGTTGTGATTTCTGCCCCTTTCCCCCCCACTTTCCAAAATATGAAAATATAGGAGACATAGGAGGTTCAGGTGGTCTGAATTAAATTGGCTGAAGTGCCAGGATATTTGGGAGAAAGCCCCTGTTTGGGAATCCCAGAATGCAACCTTTTGTTATTATCTTTTTTATTCTTTAAAATCTTTTTCTAACTTGTAGCTAGAAGGATAGAAAGATAATTCAGAAAATGATGGCGTAATGCTTCTGAGGTAGCAATTTCTTCCTTAGCTTTGAGGCCAGATTTCTGTTGCCGGTCTCAAGGGATGCTAACTGTAAAGGTTCAGCAGTCAGAAATGCCCATGTGCTTGGCTGTTTCTCAGCTATCAAAGCCAACCAGATTAAGGATCTCATGAAGAATTCATCTGTGACGGCTATCGGATTCTGATATCTCATGCTGATAAAAGTTTAGTTGAAGGATGTTACTCTGGCAAAACTGCCCCAGTGTGCTTCCTCAGCCTGTGCTGGTATAAACTGACAGTGTTGCTGCGCGGGAGGATTCACCTGTGTCCTGGTTCCAGCTGGGACAGGGTTAACTTTCTTCCCAGTAGCTTGGGGGGTGTGCTGTGTTTTGGGTTCGGTGTGAAAGGAGCGTTGATGGCCCATTGATGCTTTGGGTGATGCTGGCACCGGGAGGGGGGAGCACAGCCGGGGTGGTGGACCCAGCTGGCCAATGGGGTATTCTATACCATGTGACATCATGCTCAGTATAAAAACCAGGTGGGGGGGGGGGGGGGGGGGGCTCGCCCCCCATTCGTGACACGCGGTCAGCGGTCGGTGAGCGGTTGTGTTGTGCATTGCCTGCTTTGTGTATTCTGTTATTGTTGTTGTTCTCATTGTTATTATTACTGTTCTACTTAGTTTTATTTCAATTATTAAACTGTTTTTAACTCAACCCGGGAGCTTTCCTACTTGTGCCCTCCCGATTCTCTCCCCCATCCCACCGGGCGGGGGGGTGATCGAGCGGCTGCGTGGCGTTTATTTTTGCTGGCTGGGGTTAAACCACGACAACCTGCCATTCATTCCTGCCGTCTTCTCTGTGGGGAGCAGCTGCATGTAAAGGAGGAGACTGGGGGCCTGACCCAGGATAAAACTATCCAGGCAGGAAAAAAAAGAACAAACCAATGTGATTTAGCCTGGGTCAGCTCTCAAGCCTTCATTGCATATAGATATGCGAGTGGTTGTGTCAGCCCTGTAGAGGGTGTGCGTACAAGCAGCTCGGCATTAGGGACAACAGGACAGTCTCTTTTAGCAGCATTGACCTGTTACAGCAGTTTTAGGCTAATATGCTGCAAAGTGTTTTTTAAGTTTATGTCCACTGTCATCAGTGGTAACTGATGTGACTCTTTGCAGGGGTCTAAGCACATGTTCTCTTGCTTGTGCTGGTATAGTGCAGGGTGGGTTTTGTGAACTGTTCTTGCTGTTAAGAGAAATATCAACATAACCATTGCCTGAAGCTTCAGTTTGGGTACTAGGCTTGAGACAATACTGCCATGACCCCAAAAAGTGAGAACTTGGTTGCTACTTGGCAGGGAGTCTTGCGTAGGAGATTGCTGATGCGTTGAAGGCATCTTGCTGCAGTGGAGTCCTGTTTGATAGGATATAAAACCGTGGTTTCAAATGTGTCTTATTTTGAGAGTGGCCGAAAGTGGAATGACCTTAAAAACTCCCTGGCAATCCTTTTGCCTGACTTTGCTAGAAGACTTTGAAAGCCCAAAAGCTTTTTCATGTTGCTGCTTTAGTGATTAATTAGGTCATCACTTTGTGTGTTAATTACAGTGACATTTTTCTTCTCATTAGTTGGATTATGGAAAGTTTTTGAGTCTGTGTGGGATGGGAAGTAATGCAGCCTTTGTGGCCAAGGGAAGGATGATTTCAAACTTTAGAACACTGAATTTCAATAATGGCTTTGGGTACTGGGAAAAAATGTTTCTATCCACTATAGAAAATGTAGCTGGTAAGTACTTTGAGGGCAGGATAAATGCCTTTTATTCTAAACAAACTCATGATGTTGCACACACTTTAGATGAGGAACTTTAAACTGGATCCTTCTTCCAGAAGGTTGTGTGTTGTGTTAATTAATGTAAAGCTCTTGCTGCTGACAGAGGAGTGTGAATATGATATACTTTATATAATGTCCTTCATGGGGTGTCTGAAAAGGCTTAACAGGGAGCCTCTTAAGCAGGGCAGTGTACATGAACAAAGGCCATTTGCTTTTACTGTACTTTTTTATAATTATTTAATGTCCTCCTTATAATTTTGCAACACTGTGCTTTGGAATCTGAGCTTGACATTAACTTTTTATGGACATTTGAGATGAGCTTGTCTGAGGCAGACATTCCTTTCTAAACTCAGAAAGCAATAGATCTGCCATATGTTGTTCTTGATTCCTTTGTTCATTAGCATTTGAAAGCTGTGGTTACTTTGAGGCTAGCCCATGTGTGATATCTTGAGCCTTGTTGAAGGAGCAGACTCTGCAATTCTCACTGGGTAGCACCTATTTTTTTTTCCTTGTTGGTGACTTCCACTTTCAGCATAAACTTCAGTCAGAAATGAAGAGCCAGAAAACAACACTGCTCCAAGATCTTAAATTTGGCTGGGAAATAAAATAAGTCAGATTGCAGTAAGGGAGGTTCTTCCCAAATTCTTCTCAACACGGGTGGTCCAATACTGGAACAGATTGCTCAGGGAGGTTGGGCAATCTCCATCCTTGAAGTTATTCAAATCTTGCCTGAACACAGCTGTGAGCAAACTGGCCTCACTGGCCCTTATGCTGAGTATAAAGTTGGACCACATAACCTCCAAAGGTCCTTTCCAACCTAACCCATTTGATTTTAGAGAGCAGTCTCTTCACTGCATGGTCAAATGGTAAAAGAAGCAAGAAAGCTTGTTTTCTTTGATGCACTGTGCTATATGTTAACTCTGGGTCCAACTACTAAAGATGCTGAGTAGAGCACTTACTTAAATCAGTGGGAGCTTCCGATGCTCGGTATCTATTTTCTTTCTCTGAAAGATCAGTAAAGGGTAAAAACTAGAGGACTCACAGTATGTGTTGCTGCAGATGCCCAGTATTGTCTGCTGTCTCTGAACTTATCAGTAAATTGGATCCTGCTGATGAGATCCAACTATGCAACTCAGTCATTTGTGAGAAGAAACTATTCTCAGTATGATTAATGCTGTGGTTGACGATGGGGACAGAAAGCACTTCTTTGAATAATGCCTATAATGGCATATTCCCCCGTGTGTATGTTTAAAGGAAGAGTCTATGGTTATATGAAATTGAGGGCATTTAAGAGGCAGTTAATGACAAGTGAAGATGATAGCTAGGGTAGATTAATTGTTAAATGAATTGTGCCTGCACTTACTGTCATTTTAATGTGGTATCGGTCTAATTGTAAGTATGATGTTATATAGCAGGAAGGCATCAGAAAACAATACTGTGCACTTAGGTTCAGGTCAGAGGAGTTTAAAGGCTTAGCCATGAGGAGTTTTTCTCAAGTGTAGCCATCTTTTTTGCTGTGTGGGTTTTTTTCTGTCGTTGTGTTTTTTTGTTTGTTTGGTTTTTGTTTTTTTTTCTTCCGGAGTACCAAAATCTGTATTTTGATTGATTTTGCTTTTATAAGTTTTTCCCCATGCTTTTTTTGACAGTGCAGTAAAGCAGTATTTTCTCATAATCAGTTTAATATGAGTTTTGTTTTACATGTTTTTGGAATGAGACAATACTAACTGAACTTGATCTGTGTCATGGTTTAACCCCAGCCGGCAGCTGAGTCCCACACAGCCGCTCACTCGCTCCCCCCTGGTGGGATGGGGAGAGAATCAGAAGAGTAAAAGTAAGAAAACTTGTGGGTTGAGATAAAGACAGTTTAATAAGTAAAGCAAAAGCTGCGCACGCAAGCAAAGCAAAACAAGGAATTCATTCCCTACTTCCCATCGGCAGGCAGGTGTTCAGCCACCTCCAGGAAAGCAGGGCTACGTCACGCGCAACGGTTACTTGGGAAGACAAACGCCATCACCCCGAATGTTCCCCCTTTCCTTCTTCTTCCCCCAGCTTTACATGCTGAGCATGACGTCATATGGTATGGGATATCCCTTTGGCCAGTTGGGGTCAGCTGTCCTGGCTGTGTCCCCTCCCAACTCCTTGTGCACCCCCAGCCTGCTCGCTGGTGGGGTGGGGTGAGGAGCAGAAAAGGCCTTGGCTCTGTGTGAGCACTGCTCAGCAGTAACTAAAACATCCCCGGGTTATCAACGCTGTTTCCAGCACAAATCCAAAACACAGCCCCATACTAGCTACTATGAAGAAAATCAACTCTATCCCAGCCAAAACCAGCACAGTCTGGAACATAGCTCATGGATAATTTTTTTTTCATTGCACTTTATCTCCAGGACTATTTATTTAACTTTGATTTGGCATGGGGCTACTTTACATTCTGCCTTCAATCTGAGTGGAGCATGAGGGAAATTACCAGGATGGAAGAGGACTGAAAGCAGCCAGGCATAGGTCTCATCCGGTCATTACTCTGAAGAAATCTGTCTTTTGAGTTGGTTCGGAGTGACAGTGGGGCAGGAAGGCACTGGCAGAAGCTGTGTGTCTCTAGCAAGCTTTTTTCACACATGTCCCATAGCCTCCCTTGAGTTGAGTGAATTTTGTGTGGTTTCTAGATGAAGTGAAATGTTGCCACATATCTTTTGGTAAAGTCTAGTGGTCCCTGTTAAGACTTAGATGCACTGAATGGTTCTTGGGGCCCTTTTTTCTGTCTGATAACACTTTTTTTATTTTTTAAAGCATTTGCTGTGTTTGGAGGGGAATCAGTTTGGGCCCAAGGACACCTAGAGGATGTGAGCTTTGATTGCGTTCAGCCTGCTAATCTTCACAATCCACACTGTGCACTCAAGCAGAAGATAATGCCCTCTACACAGTAAGATAGGAGAATACTTAAGAGAAAGAAAGCCTTTTCTAGGAAGAGAGAAGGCCTTCAAATTCATTTTCTAGAAAAATAAACTTGGATAGGGACAGGTGCAGACACAAGCAACAAGAATCATGATTTCCTTCCGAAGGACACTTGGTGCATGCTTTGCCCAATCCAGCAAAGAGAAAACTAGTGGTAACTAACGTAGTGGGAAACAGAAGCGACGTAGAACAGCGTCTGAAGCTAAAGGGCAGTTTGTAATGTGAACAAATGAGCAGGGAGTATCATGAATAAATAAAAGTCGGAAGTGAAAGGATTTCTAACATTAAAAGCACCGAGGATCTGGGGCAGTCTTGTGATCAGTTAGAACGATGCAATCTAAACTGATTTAATTCCATTTAAAACTAGTCAGGGAAGGATTATCTTGTAGCTGAGAATATGAGAGGATGGAGAGCGCCAGAATCCCCGACTTGCACCAGGAGGAGCCCGGGTAAGAGATGCCTGCTGAGCAAGGGTTGATTGTTTTTTTTTCTTTTTTTTTTAATTCCCCCTACCCCCATCAATAATGTTATCAGCTCCAGGGCATTACAGAGATGGGTCAGATCAGGTTGGTCAGTGGATTAGGACATGATTCAAATAGTCTGGTAAATATCATTGTAGTGTTTTCTAAAGTATAAGGCTTGTAAAAACTTGTAGCTGTTTTCTTAAGTTATTTGCTTCCTGCATCAATGATTCAGAACCTATTAGTGTTAATAGGCTAGCTGGTTCAAAAAGACTGATGCCACTCCCTCCTGTCAATCAGGGATCACTTTTCCACTAAAGGAAGACAGTAAATGTCTTCTGTAAAATTCAGGGGCTGGCTAACAAATTGCAGTTTAGAATACATTACAGATGATGAATGTGATCTCCTTAAAGGGAAATCTATTCGTTTGACTTAGTGCTCTTACGATTAATTGCTTGCCAGATTAAATTGCTCCATAAAATGCATGCTATTTTATTCGATCTCTTCATGATGAGATTAGCTAGGCCATGCTGGTTCTTTGTGTGTTAATTACAATGGTATTTTCTTCTTCAATTTAATTATTAAATTGTTTAGCACAGCATGCTTTCTCCTAGCCTCAGGAAAGATGTCTGTATTTTTCTTTTGACCACTGTTTTATAATCTTACTGCCCTTTTTCCAGAAATATTCTGGGTTTCCTTTATAGAAGTATCACACACTGTAGAGGATACATTGTGACATTTTTCTGTGTTTTCTTTGGTGTGCTGCTGAAACACAGGAATGGTGCTCGCCGTACACAGGTTCAGCATGCGACAGTCTAGGGTGAGGAATGAGGAACATCTGAACTGAAGCTGTGGAGGCAAATTTCCAGAGTTGCCACCCAAAGAGGAATTTATCCGGGGACTGCAGCTCAGCTTTCTGCTTCTGTTGAAAAGTGTAAAGCTCACTGAGTGGGCAGGATGTTTGTTTTTTGTCTCACCTGAAAAATCAATGCTATAGCAGTTCAGTATTCTCTATGTTGCTGAAATTTCAGGGCAGATTTGGAGGGAAGAACCATGTGCGCTTTCCTTGTTCTTGGAGGCCTTCTCTGTACTCGCTGGCCATACCCAAGATTCTTTCTTTCTGAAAACTTACAAAATGGAAACACATGAAACTGAAAAGCACCAGAATTGTGGTAACAGCCTAAAATTATTGAAGGAGGCCAACAGTAAATAATTTAAGGAAAATTTAAGAAAAAGCTATTTTAAGTTCTCATTATAAAACTTGCCCCAGCCTTTAGGATATTAGTTCATTCTCCCTTCATCAATCAGGGACCCGACTACATGTGCAACTACCTGCCCCACACATGCACAAAATAACCCCTATCCATCTACAACAGTAAGCCTGGGATTTGCATATAACCTAATGTTCCCACAGCAACAATACAGTAGCTCTATTGTAAAGTTGTTGGTTTTCTTTATTTTCTTTCTTTTTTTACTGTTAATGCTGCTATACCACTCTAAATGAAATACTTAATATGCACCAACTAAACTGTTAGTTGTGGTGTTTAAAATAATTTTCAAGTCTCTGGGTCTAAAGTGGAGCTTCTCTCTTTCCCAGCTATAATATCTTTTTTTATTTGCTTCTCAACTTAACCCCTCTCCCTCAGTAAATAGTGTATTTTCTATTGGAATTGATTCCCAAAGGCAAAGCAATTTTTTGTATTAATTAACCTAGTCTTTCATTTGCTGTGTATCCACACAGAGCTTAGAACGTTCAAACAGGTGTAGCAGAACTAGGGAAGTTTCAGAAAGGGGCAGCAAGAATGACTGAAGGCATGAAATCAGATGTGTTATGAAGAATATTTATATATGTGACATACAAGAAGAGGGTGCATCAGAAGATCAGATAAGCTCAAACCAAAGAGATACTGCTTCGTGCAAAACTTAGTTAAGCTGTGGAATACCTAAAAGGTTATGTGAATTTAAAACAATGATTATACAAATTAATGGAAGAAAATTCCATCGTGGCTTACTGATCATACAGATATTACCTCTGCCTCACATATCATCTTGAACTGTATGTGGCTGGAAGTAAGAGTTCTTTCTGGGGCGGTATCATTTTATTCTTGTCTGCTTTTATACTGTTACCTGAGCTGCCATTTCTAGACACTTTCGAAGTCAGGACACTGAACTGGCCTTTGCTACCTAACTCAGTATGGGAATTTTTAATGTTTACATAAATTTTATCTGTCAGCAGCTTCTCAGGAGTCAGCTATTTGCTTCAAAGCCTTTACCAAGGGTAAGGCAGCATGCCAGCGTGCCCATCCCACTGCTTTCAGGATTGAAGGATTACGTTTTACTTACAATCCCCCATCTAGGTTATACATGTGGTTTGTTAAATCTGTCACTACTTTCAAGTCAAGAAGGCTGAATTCCCATGTTAGGTGTCTGTAAGGGTTCATTCTTATGGGAAGGAGTATATGCACAGGAAATATTGTCCTTGGTAATTTAGAAGAGGGATGTCTAAGGAAGAAGACGACTATACTTTCCTGTGAGCTGGCTCCTGTCTAGCAGCCTTTTGTTCTTTTCTGGGAGTGGCAGAGAAGTGTGTAATTTTCTGGAGTGCTGGTGGAGAGAAGAGTAGAATGATTAACCATGGAAGATTTTTCTTTGCCCATTATTTTACTTCAGAATTTCAGTTGTTATCTTCACTGTTCCTTTTTTCTCCAGAAAGAACTCATGGAGAGCTGTCAGGATCATGAACTCATAAATCTCATGAAAGTAAAACCCGTGCCAGCTGAGCAAGGCATGATTTTAATTAAGACTAACAGGATTTTTCTGTCTTTTTTTTTCTTTCTTGCTAGTCCTGATTTAAATATAATGGTTGGGAAGAAAGGTCTTCATAAGTTCAGTAGCCTGTTGTTTGTCAGCTAAAGAAGGCTGAGTTGGTAGGACCTTTTGAGACGTCCTTGATTTTAAAAAAATAAAAAAATTAAAGGCCCTAGGTTTTTTTATTTGCTTAAAGGGACAAATCCTTTTACTGAGCCTTTGTAGAGCAAGGAATTGAACGGGGACGTAACCCATTTTTTCTGTTGCAGGTTACTGTTCTAAAGGAAGTTCATGTTGGGTAATTTATCATCAGTTCTCAGTGCACAAGTTAGATGGGTTAGGAAAATAAACGGATCAGGGTGGGAGATCTCTGCTGTAAGTGCCTCAAATAATGATCTGTTCTTTGTGAAGAGCATTTATCTATGAAGACCAGCCAAGGTGAATTAAAAGAACATTATCTGGAAACAGGCAGATGTGAAGCCACATATCTTATTGTCATCTACCGTCCCATGGTGGCCCAGCTGTGGGCTATATCTGTATGGAGGTGGGGAGGGTCTTTCTCCCACCGAGGAACTAAGGCTTTGTGGCTCCAGCCGGTTCTCCTGCCCAGTACTGGTCTTGCAGGCCAGTTCTGCCCCTCTATCTCTGCTGCCTACAACAAGCACCGAAGCAGCGGAGGCTGAGAAGCGTCTCCTTTGGAGTACACTGCTGACCTGAGTGAGTGCCAAACGGAATTTGCCTCCCATCCGTTTCTTCCCCAGTTCATGGTGCCTCTGACAGGGAAAGCCATCTGTGTTACAGCCTTTTTATCTTAGCTTGGGGAGGGAAATGAAACAGAGCTGTTGTATTGCTTGCCCTCTGATGGTGTGAACCAGTTTAAGTGACCTATTGCATGCAAACCTAGCCCTGACTGTTTACCTCTAAATGAGGCAGGTACAGTACTCATTGAAAGGTTGGGTGCCTTGACTTTCTTGACTTTCTAAGCAAACCTTTCCTTCTGTGTTACCAGTTATTCAGTTGAAAGAGTTTGCTCGGTGTGGAACGATGCTGCTGTGGAACCCTACTAAGGCCCCATCTGCTACGAGCTTGTATTGATTTGTGTCTTAGTTTATAAAAGCCTTCAATCCTCCTTGTGTAAATGCCATAAATAATGCAGATGTACAGATGAAATGTGCTGTAGGAACATCCCAGAAATCATTTTGGTCTGGATTGAACTGAGCTAATCTAATAATGGTTAGGAGTTTCTCAATAGCTGTGAAGCAAAAAGTATATTGTCTTATTCTAGCTTAATGTATTAGTCAATACACAGGGATAGGAAGATAGGTATTTGAAAGTGGTAATCAACTTTATAAACCAAGAGCTTTTAATGTTAAAATATTACAAAACTTCATCTGAAACTAGTTGTAAATTATATATATACACACACACATAGTGGAAGTACAGTAAAATCCAGTCCTGCGCACGTGATTTATCTGCATAATCCTCACATTTGTATGCCTCTTTGTCAGAAGGACTGCAGTGCTTCAGAGCTATATGTACACTAAATAAATCATTTTGCCCACTCATAGCAAACAGCCATTTTGTGCTAGCAACATTGCAGCATGCATTTTAGTAGGGGACATTGATGAATAATTTGTCCTTTTGAGATTCCACAGGCTTTAGGGCACGAAAATGTATTTCACGTTGGACTAGATCCAGATATGTATGAGAACTCCTTGGCAGTCTTGTAGAAAGTATATGGGAGTTTTAGAGGTGACCTGTTTTTAGAAATTTAATTGGACTTTTGCTCTATTTTACGTTGGTTATGTGTAAAGAAAGCAAAAAGGTAAAGGGATGTTGTATTTGTTAGATTGTTCTGTTAGAAATATCCAGCATGTCAAGGGTGATTTTTCTTCAAAGTGGTCTGTGGTGATGGCAGCTTGGGTTCTTCTCTGCATTGGAGAGATCAACTGATGGACAGTGGTTCCTGCGGAGGAGAGAAGAATGTATTTGTATGCTCATAAATTCATTCTAATCAATGTTTCCCTGGCAGTTACTTGATGTTAGTTACCTCAATTGCAAGATGAAGAATGTGTTTACATGCTATTAGCATTGTTAATTGAGAGGAAACATGGATACAGCCTATTTTCAGAGCTGAGACTTGTCTTCCTGTCACTTTTCTGCAGTCGATGGCCCCAAAACTGCTGATGTGATCAAATAGCACATTGCAGACTACTGCTATAGACATTTTCAGAACTCGCTAGTTCTGCTTCAAATTGTTTAGCGTCAAGCACTTTGTCACGGCAGACAAACCATATGAACCAGGCTGCCCATCGGCAGAGAGTTTTTAGGAATTTGGGGTCACATGTCAGCATTCATTACCAAGGGAACTCCAGGTGCCCAGAGGAACTTGGAGAGCTCTTGAACGTCAGCACAGGGGGAGACTTCAGAAGTCATTGAGATTGCTGCTGGTCAGACTTGGCTTTAAATTTTCCCTGTTGGTTCTCCAAGTATTGTTTGCTGACACGCATACATTATAGGTCATCTGCACAACCAGAAAACTTGTGACAGTAGAGCAAGAGGTATTTAAGAACCTTTGTATGTTAGTTTTGTAGCACAGATTACTGAAGTTCTATGGACATGTGAAACTCGGTGTTTCTTTTGGAGCTAGCAGTGTGCACCAGTAACAATGCTGCAGATTCCAAGAATAAGTGATGCGACAAAGTACTTGTCATGGAGCATCCCCAGAAGGCAAGGGTGCACTTCCTTAGGTGACAAGTATGAAAATAGTGCTACATGGTAAGTTTTTCAGTGATCAGAAAGGACATAAGAATTTCTGATAAATTTTGCAAGTTACTGGAAGACTGGCAGAAGGTTAAAGGTTAAATCATGAAGTAGATGAGGCAGTGTGATCTGAATTACTTTTTAACCTGTCAGGCAGTGCAGTTCATGAAAAAGCAAGTGCTGGTCTGCAAAAGGGGGCTGTATCTTGAAAAGCAGTGACTCAAGAAGCATTGACTGGCAGCTTTATGAGAGGTCTCTCGTGAAATGTTCCACTAAAAAGGTTTATTTGAACCTTGAAATATTAGCAGGAGCAGGAAAGTGATTTTATGATCATATATATTTTGCAATTTTGTCTGGTGTCTGTTTCAAAAAGTGTATTGGAGAAAGGACAGAAAAGCCGCAGTTATGAGAGGCTAGTAAAAATGCTTTCAAGATTTCAGTATCTTAATCTCTTCAAAACAAAACCTGAGGTATGCTCTTTAGAGTGTTCGAGCATCTTTGAGAAGACAAAATGCTGAAACAGAAAAGGAATGTAAGGCTAGACACTGAAACCAATTGAAACTGCAAATTAGGTACCCATTTTTTAATAGGTAATTAACCATTGTAGTAAACAACAGAAAGGATCCGTTTTCTTCCCCTCTTCATATCTGAACAGAATACCTTTGTGAAAGATGCTCTAGCTAGCTACTGGCATGAATCTACGTAGTGCAAGGATAATGTTGAAAAATGTAACAGCCTGGGATATACAGAAATTCAGATAAGCTGATCTACTGACTTGTAGTTTCATTAATCAGTTAAAGACTGGATCAAAGATCTCATTTTGCATTTAAAAGTTAACAAATTCACTCTGGATTCCTGTGCTTCAGGCTTGTATTTTTGCATTGAGAGAATTCTCCTCCTGTACATCAGCCTTAGACCTAACTGAAATTTATCCATGCAGCAATTAAACAGAAGGGCTGTCCTCAGACTTATTTTGAGGAGTTGTTCCTCTTAAGACCACAGGCCAGAGGTGAGATTCAAGAAGATGTCAGTGGGCTGCAAGCTTTTCATTTTTCTGCAGTTTGCAGTCACCGTGATGGCTATGCTCAGTGAGTATGGGCCAGGAGGGAGGAGTTGTGCTGCAAGGAAGTGTGGAGAAATCACTCACTAGCTTAACCTCCTGGTAAAAATACCACGTTTGTAATTTATATTTTCAGCTATACATGTTTCAGTTTGGGAGCAGGGATTTTTTTGCCCATTGTGTTTCAGAACGGCAAGAGTTTTATACTAAGTTGTAATAGCAAAAGAAAGCTAGAGTGCTTCAGAGACTTCAGAGAGTCTATTTTTAAAGTCTATTTCTTACTTAAAAAATAAATTTTTACTGAATGAGTTTTGCTCAGCCTTCTGTGTTTAGTCCTGGAATTAATGGACAGGAGCAGTAAATCATGCTGGGAATTGGCCTCAAACCCCAGAGAAGGGTTAAATATGCTGTTTATTTCAGCAAAATGTGTCTCTTTTTTTTCAGAAGTACATACATATAGGATAAGTGTTATTGTAGTGTTGGTGTTCTTAAACACCGTGATGTTGAGGATGCTTGAGTCTTTAGGTCAGAATGTCAAGATACCCTTTGACACAAGATGTCCTGCTTATCAGCTTCAGGGTCTGCAGCCTGGCACTCCTGAGAGGCCTCCATCTCCACGCATGCAGGCACTCTGCAATTTGAACACAACTGGCACCTCCTATAGCAACACTTTATGTGTAAAGGTAGGGCAGGAACTTAATCTTAATGATGCCAACCATCAGGAGAAAGTAAACTGTGCCAAACTCTGCCCCAGTCAAGTGGGCTGTGGTGAATCCTAACTCCTGCAAGAGCTGGAAGAGAACGTTAGCAGCTAACTGTCTGACTGCAGTTTCCCCGAAATGGTTAAAAACACTTAAAAGTGATGGCATGATTGGTGGTATGTTAAAAACCATTTAAGGAAACGGGAAAGGCAGTCAGTACTTGATGCAGCTCTATTACTGGGTTATGAAGAGCTGGTTTGAGGGAGGGTCTAAAACAGCCCAGTAAGCCTGTTTTGGAGCTTTCATTAGCTGCCCCGACATGTAACTGCGGAGAATCTATAGGGGCTACTGGTCTGTCTTTGCTCTTTTCATACTACCTCTTAATTCTGCCTGTTGAATAATGGCAGAGGTGTTTTGGGGCAGTAAGTCATTAAGGTCTGTTGACACTCAGGTTTGCCATTGCTATCCAGGAGGTTAAGCGCTCTGTTTACTCCTGCTCTCCTGTGCCACTTGTGTGGGGGGAGAGGTTCTTTGTTTCTCTGCTGGCTCTCCCTGTTCATCACTATGCAGAATGCAGCCTTAGAAGTCGCCTGAATATTAATTTTTCAGGCTTTCTTGAGAATTGTGGGAAGTAAAGGTCAGGGAAAGTATATTTGCTCCCATTAAGGCAGGATGGTGAACAGGCGTGCCAGCCTAGGATAATACGCCCCAAACTTGGTCCTGCCGTTCAGCTCCTCTGGTCTCCTGCCAGGGGCCAGTGGCCATATTTATCTTGCAGTGACTTTTTTGTATAAAGCAGTTGTACATCTCCTCCGAATGCAGAGATGCAGCATCTGAAGACTTAAAGATCCGTAAATCTTGAGCTGAGTTTCCTGCTCCGTGGCAAGAGGAGCCCTGCTAGAAAGGGGAGGCGAACACTTAGTCCTGAGTGCCTGGTGGGTCTGCTTGTGTATACGTGCACTGTGCAATGAAATACTCTGTGCTGGAGCCAGTGGGTTTATTGTAGAGATAGCTTGGAAAGAACCTGGATGTAACCAATCTCCAGTGGAAGGTTGAAATCAAAACAGTTTTCAGTATTTGCCAATTCTTATTTTGAAATATCCTCACCTCAATTTTTTTAATAGTTGGATGCTTTCAACATGGATGTTTGATTTGTCACAATTTTTCTCCCAAATCTTGTATTTCAAAGTTGAACTGAAATCTTGAATTTTGTCCAAAGTTTTTGATCAATTAAAATAAAGGATAAATATGAAATTTTAATGGAGAAGTTAAAGATCATACAGTTTCATTTGGAATTTGAAACAAAGCCGGACTTCTAAATTTGAAATCCTTTATAAGAAAGGGATCTTCAACTTGGTTCTAATTTTGATTGTCTGTCTTGAGTATCACAATGTGGCTTCTCTGTGAAGCCAGATATAGTTCTGCCCTTTAGATAACATTCAGGTTTCTATTTTTTTTTTGCTTTTTTGCTTTTTGTGGGTTTTTTTCCGGAGAGAGATTTATGCAATTTTCTCTTTTTTGTATAGTAAGCATGTTGCCAAGCCTTGGCTCTCTTAAACTGACAAGTGTCGTTGCTCATTAGCATCAAATGCCACAGCCCATACCACTTTTGCTGTGTTGCTCAGCTAACACATGTTGGCTGTTAAAGCAGCAATTAATCCCTTTGATACTGAATGGGCTCTGTAATCATCTGACCTGTTCTTTAAAATAATAATCAAAGTTCTCTAATGACTTGCATGGTTTAATTCCTTTAGGAGTCTTGCAACAGACAAGGAAATTTTGCCATGCAAGCTAACTTACACAGCACTGGAGAGCTGGTGGCGAAGAATGCTTTTTAAATATAGTCAGGAAAATGATGACTTAAGCAAGTGCAGTGTGGGTGAAGGGAAAACGGGGTTTGGTAGGTGAACAGTAAGCAGCCTGATTGCGTTATGTTGCACTAACAGGTTTTCTGCTGCAAGTTTGACGAGTATTTTTGGAGCAAGATTTTTACAGCATTTTACCTGGCAATAACTGCTGTATCAGTTAGGCTACAGCAGTGTTTGATCTGGGTTAAATTGTCAGACATTTCTAAGTGTGTGCCTATCAATAGAAAATAGTTATGCATATGCTCAGAATGAATGCTAGCCAAGGTGTAATAGAAGCCATGCAAATTTTTTTTCCTCTTTAAATGTGGGGGAATCTGCACTATCACTCACAGAAACGTGCAGTAATTATTTGCAGTTTAAAGCTTTGTAATAGTGACCTGGACATGTGCTGAATGCCTTTTTTGTAAGATATGCCTGTTCCTCGGTATTTCCCAAAATGCTGAAATTGAGCAGCTTTCCCTTCATCGTGTATGGCAGCACTGTTATCTCAAACATTTCTAGTGCTGAGATGATATTGTTAACACTGGTTCACAAGCAACACCAGGGAAAAGATCCGGGCCCCTTGTGCGCAGACAGAAGCGTGGTGAGGTGAGGCGAGGCAGGAATAGGAATCAGCCTGCTGCAGGGAGTGGACCAGGAACGAAGTGTTGCCATCAGTCTTTGAATGGAAGAGCTAAAAGGAACTGAGGAAAAATCAAGTATCTTAATACAAGTAGTCAGCACTGCATTTTTGCCAATGCAACTGTAATAGTAAAATGAGAATTCAAGATTTCAACAGCCTTTTAATGCTTAGAATGTTTTAGTGTTTGCTAGAGCAATTCTGAATCACATAGGGTTTATAGGAATTAATGCAACCAAATGTGGTGACTTCCTTTCTGGTGTTTGTTAGTTAGTTAGTTATTTTGCAAATAGGAAGAGAACATCTGGCTCTTTACATCAGATTTTCTTGTTTTTTCCTGCATTTTCATTTGATTATGGGTAACACTTTTTAATGTGGCCCCAGTTTTGGTTGCTGAACTGGGGAAGTTGTATGGTCTTCCCCATCTGCTGAGTGTCTACAAATGTTGTCTGTGACAATGAATACATGGATGCTTTGTGTTTAAAAAAGAAACGGAAGGGAGGTGATAAAACACAGTCTGGGTTGCATAATGTGAAGGTTGGCCCAAGGTCTAGAAGGTTTAATTGGTGGTGCAGCTTGAGCTTTGCAAAGAAACTAGCTTGAACTATCCAAAGTTACTGCCCTGTTAAAATCAATATACCTCCCCAGTATGTAGTTGTGTATTAGCTTTTATAAGGAAAAAGCAGAGGCAAACCTTTAGCTCCCTTTTCATAGAGAAAGGTCCAGGCCTCCTTACTGCTTGCAGATCCTCTGTATCACCTGTTTTATATCACATGTAGTGATTAAAAAAAAATGTGGGGCTTTTTTTTGCCTTATGTTTTCTTAAGAACCTTGAAAAACACTTTAAAACTTTTAAAGCATAAGAGACATATCAGTAACAGAACACTGTAGGAGTTGGGCTTTTTCTTTGACTTGCTTGGTAGGAGAACATCAGCAATTAACTTTGAAATGTTTGGTGCTCCACTGTTTCTTAGATTGGAGAACCGTACTTCACTTTTGAAATAGAAAATGCATTTCACAGGCCTTGTTTTCAGTAACACCCGTACAAAGAACAGAGCAGAAAAATAAATGTAGGTGTAAATTACAAAACCAAAGCTTTGAGGGAGAGGTGAGCGCAGGTGTATGGTGGTATACGTCAGGTATGATGGTGGGAGAGAGGGGAGTATGGGTATTTGAAAAGAAAATAATTTTCCTCTGTGTGACATGGGAAAGTCTGCTCCCAAAGCATGCTGGATTTGTCCTTCAACAGCCAATTCAGCTGACTGGTTTTTGCCAAGATCTGACTGAAATTTGGTGCAGGATAAGGATGTGCAAAATAAAATTAAAACCCAAAAGACCTCAACACCGTTGAAGTGATTCTGAAAACCCTTGGTGTAGGCAGGTGATTTAAAAAGTTGCCACTTGTCAGTTGGGCTGTAATGAGTTGACCCCCAGTTCTCCTTTTGCATGATGAACTATGAGTGTATGTGCACAGGCTAGCTTAAGGTGTGGCATTTTACTCTGCAGTCACAATGGATTTAATACCCGCCTGTTGTCAGTAACTCAGCTGATAACTTCTTCAACTGCAATAAATCACTTGCATCTGATCATCACCCCTTAGATATTGAGAAGTAGATTTGTGAGATCTACAGATATTGGGGTGGAGGGAGCTTAGCTTTCAGGGAGGCAGGTCTGGTTAAGGGAATTAAATAGGAAAGAGGATGGGTACACATGAAATACTTACAACAAAGGAGTTAGATATCTATGGTGAGATGAAGCTCTCCGCTGGTCCATAAACCAGACACCCTGTCTCAGGAAAACAGAATGTTCATCAACTACAGATCCTCCAGTCTTTCAGACATGCAATAAATATCATAACAAGAGTACCATTCATTCAGGTGTAATGGTGTTTGGCTCTACAGCTTTCCTTGGCACTGAAAACCAACTTCACCTTGTCCCGAATGATGTGTGATGACATCTTGATTGAGGACACCCCCTCAGGGTGGGGAGGGTGGGTGGGATGGGTGTCATCAGAGTCTATGCTTTAGTCTTGGTCCTGGATTTTGGAAGGCAAGGCATTGCTTTAGTCGCTTCCATCAGGCCATTTCTCAGCAAATGTGATTCTCATTTGCACCTGTCTGATGAGAAAATAGTGTGAGGTTTGCAGCATCTTGTATTTTCAGAGGATTGGACTGTAAATAACAGGTTTTGGTCTGTATGGTAGCTGGTAGCGTCTGAAAGGTTAAGACTGCGAACTCCATTTAGACTTACATGGCTGTGCAGGTACAGCCATAGCTGACACTTGGTGTAATTAAGTTAATTAAATATCATTGTGGGACTCAACTTCATTTCCTTTGCAAAGTAGGTTTGACTGTAGTTGATTCTGGCTTAGACAATGTTCCTTCCCCCCGTCTGTTAATGGGATTTGATATCCAGCTACATCAGGACTAGATTGTATTGTTCTAACCCTTTATTCGCTCAATCCAGACAAATGCTGATGCTTCAGTGCCTTCCTTTCCCTCTGGGACTCTTGTCACAGGCACAGTTTTTACTGTGAGTCGGTAGAATAAGGTTGTGTTATGTTACCTGGAGAGAGAGGTTTCTGCCTTGCTGCCACAGTCTGCAAACAGGGTGTTCAGGGACACATGCGATACCTGCCGGCTCGTGTCTGACAAAATGGGGTAATAAGAGTAATTTCCGCACACTCTAGATAAAATGGGGTTGATGGCAAGTGTTTACTAAGTTAATTAGACTAGCAGCCATACTCATTGCTTTTCTCAGAGGGCTTTAAAAGATCCCAGTGGGATGGTTTATAAACTTTTTAAATTTCACTCTTTGCTTGGTATGTTCACGCTGCTTGGTGTGTGCAGTCCTGATGACATTCTGCGCTAAATGCAGCATCCAATAAGATAGACTTTCTGCTTTCCTTAAACATCCTATGATAAAGTACTAATTAAGATACTAATGGGGATAAAAGTAATTTAAAATATTTCATGTAATACAAAAAATTTCATCAAATTTTTGATCATGTTTGAGGTTTTGCAATGTCCTGTGTCTCAGGAGGCTTGGAATGGCAGTCATGTGAGTTATGAAGCAATGGTGGATGCTGACCCACTTGTAGTGGTTGCAGAGAATAAATATTTGCCAAAAGTTCTTTCCTTCAGGTCTTAACCAAAGAGGCTGGCTCTGCAAACCTGTCTGGTAAACCACTGTCAAACGATCCCCCCCCTTGTTTTGTGTTGGTTTCCCTTCCCTCCCCCCCTCCTTCTGGATTAGCTGTTTCTTAATACCTTGTCATTTGTTTTGCAGAGCAGGTTGCCGTGTACATGAGGGAGTTAAAGGTAGTTGTAGCTGAAGGGCTGTACTTGGTGTTGAGGCAGTATTTGTGTGATGCATTTCATTGCTGTAAACCACCTTGCTACTAGAGAGTATTGTGCTGTTTGCATCAAAGGGTGCGTAGGTACTGAAAGAACCACAGCCTGTTTGGTCCATGGACGATATTTTCTGCTTGTTTGGCACACCTGAAGAAATTTGTCTGGACAAATGAGTATATATGAGATAAGAGGACTGGGGAACATGTGCTGCAGAAAAGGTTGTTTAGACTCTGAAAAAGATACTTCTATATTAATATTATTTATTATGGATCTGTGCAGATATTGAGGGAGGATGAGGGACCTAGGGCAGTAGGCACCTTCTAAAAGCATATATTAAGAAACCTTCTAAGGAGGGCTTCTTATTTTAGAAGTTGGCTGAAATTTCAAAATTAGTAACACAACTGTGGAAGCGTAGACATTGTGCCGTTTGTGCCTAAACATCCCATATGCTGGTGTAGCAATCCCTCCTGGCATGGTCAGCTCTCACATCTTGAATGTGCTAGACTGAGTTGCAGGTTTTAGTGCCCAGCAGCCCAAGCCCAGAGGGCAGCTTTATATTTGTGATGTTTCCATATTCTGTCAAACTGCACCAATTTGTAGTTGGAGGTGAGCAGGTATTAGTTCACTGCAGCTCACTGGAATGGAGGTCTAATGGAGGGTTGGCCTGTTAACACTTTTACTTTGGTAAAAGTAAACGCTCACCATACTCTCACTGCTAGTAGCCAGGTGTTTCAGAGCAATGAAATGTGCCATAAAATATGTCATTTGATCTCTCTTATAAATTACGTGATCGAGATGAGAAATTTATTCCTTATCAAGGTATAGCTTTGCGGTAAAAGAACAGATCAGCAGAAGAGTGGGAACACAGATCAGGGTAGTATCAATATGTATTTTCACTCCCAACACATAGACAATATCTTCTACTTTATCATTCATATCAGTTGAACTAGCAGTGCCACTGGTTATGTATACTTAAGAATTTTGATGCCTACTTGTTCAGAAAAGGGCACAGAAGTGCATCTTGACTATGCCTGAGCTGTGAGTGTGTCTGGGAGTGACACAAGAATGATTCCAGTGATGCTCTGGCCACGTGAAAATATGCGAGTAGATAAATTCCTTGAGTTGTACTCCCCAGTGAGGTTGTGCAACTGTCCCAAAAGAGTTAACTGCTCACCCATGAGGACTTCCTTAGTTAAGAAGACAAATAGAAGTCGTTTAGGTGTGAGGGTGGGAGGTATTTGGTTTGCTTGGCTTAAATGTACAGACATGAACTGTAAGAAGAGAAAATTGGCATATCCTGCAAGCCATGATGATACCAGGTTAGTATCCAGCAAACAGTGAAGTGGAAAAATGCACTGCAGAGCTGCATGGTGGGTCAGAAAGTCCATCCTCTGCTTCTGCCCTTGCAGAATGGGGCTTGGTAAAACAATGCCGGGCATTGCGAGAATCTCGGTTGGCACGTATGTGCTCTTTTGTCCCCTCCTTATTAAATAAATAGACCATGTATCTCCCTCCACCATGGAGCCCGTCATCGCAATCAGTAGGTTTCAGTATGGCAGAATTGAGCAGGTGTAGCTCTGTGAAATTGCAGCAGTGCTGAGTTGGATATTTTCAGTGAGCTGTAAAGCAAGTGCTTTTGACTAAAATACCCTTTTTGTTTTGGATTCTCCCCTGCAGTTTATTATTGTGTCTGGAAGATGCCTCCCCCTGTGAGTTGTGGACTTTGATCTTAATGTCAGTACTCACTAAAGTGTAGGAGCAGGAGAAATTTAATAGACTGGAGTTAAACCACAGTAGAAGGAAGAATTTAGTGCACCATGCCAGGGGGTTTGCTTGCTTTTAATTGATGCACACAGCTTAGGTATGGCAGGTACGTGTACTTTATAGCAATGCCTCATGGATATGTGTTAAAATAATCTAAACCCTCTCACCTCCTGCCAGGTGGGGCTGTACATACGGAGTAACTCAAGCTAATTGTTGCAGGCACTGAACAGATGGGGTTTTATTGTCTTGAGTGCTGGGAGTGCGTAAGAGAGCAACGCCAGCAGGATCCTTGCCCCAAGCAGCAGCTTGCTGAGACACAGCTTGCTGCAGGAAGGCTGGCTTGTGGCTGGGAGTTTTGCACAGGTCTCCAGCAACCATGATTGCAATGGCATGAACGGGGGAAGGGGATAGGTGGTTTGTATTAATTATGGTCTCTGTATGATGTGTAACTTACTTGCTGCCTTGTGCTTGAGCAGTTTCCAACATATCACATAGTAAAACACTCTGAGCTCTTCTCACCGTGTTGGTTTAAAACACTTTGTGGAGGTGATTGTTCTTATTCCTGTTTTATAAAGGGAGAAGCTAAGGCATGTGAGAGGGAGAGGCAACTACTGTAGCAAATCAGAGAGAAACTGGTCACTTACTGATTCCTGTTTCTGAACAATACCACGGTATCTCAGGTCTCTCTTTGATAGTAAAGCAACTTTGTAAAGTGGAGCTTGGTAAAAGACAACTATGCCCTTTCCTGCTTCTGCCTGTTCCTAGCCTTCATCATGGTACTACAAGCTTACTGCATGCCAGAGTATTTATCCATCTCAGATACTGTCAGTTTTTATTGCAGAGGGAAAGTGAACTGGCTGCCTTTGCCATGCATTTGGCTTTACTCGGTTGTCGTGGTTTAACCCCAGCCAGCAAAAATAAACGCCACGCAGCCGCTCGATCACCCCCCCCCCGGTGGGATGGGGGAGAGAATCGGGAGGGCACAAGTAGGAAAGCTCCCGGGTTGAGATAAAAACAGTTTAATAATTGAAATAAAACTAAGTAGAACAGTAATAATAACAGTGAGAACAACAACAATAACAGAATACACAAAGCAGGCAATGCACAACAGAACCGCTCACCGACCGCCGACCGCGTGTCACGAATGGGGGGCGAGCCCCCCCCCCCCCCCCCCCCCCCCCCCCCCCCCCGGTTTTTATACTGAGCATGATGTCACATGGTATAGAATACCCCATTGGCCAGCTGGGTCCACCACCCCGGCTGTGCTCCCCCCTCCCGGTGCCAGCATCACCCAGCAACAGCCAAAGCATCAATGGGCCATCAACGCTCCTTTCACACCGAACCCAAAACACAGCACACCCCCCAGGCTACTGGGAAGAAAGTTAACCCTGTCCCAGCTGGAACCGGGACATCGGTGAAGACAGAGACGCACTCACTGCTGCCCAGTGCACTGCGCTGGCATGAGCATTCAGTTGAGAAGACGGATGTGTGTCGTGGGTATAAAGTCACCCTTGATTTCTTATGAAGGGGTAAATAACCGGTCAAGTGTTGCTGCTTCTCTGTTCCACTGTAACAGGATGTAGGGAGAAGTGAGCTTCCAGTGCTGCTTTCATTGTGCAAGAAATGTCTGAGTATCCACAAGAATGTTTTATGCCAGGCACTGCGTTCTGGGCCTGTAGAGTAGGTGCAAAGACCAGGTTCATGCAGTGAATGATGGCTCAGCACTCCTACCTCTGCAATAAGCTTTGCAACCTTTCTGTTCTTCCCTTAGCCTACTTTCAGCACCTTCAGAGTGCTTAATTTCATTGCTCAGGACAAGAGGACAGTGTTGTCTTATGGGACTCTGGAAATGTAGCTGCTGTCAAGCGGGAGTGGGTATTAGACAGCTCATCTGCAATAACTTGATGGGGAGAGTTTGGAGGTCAGAGAAAACGTGTTGCAGAAGTGCTGCCTGCCTGAGCACAATGGTTTTGGTTTCCCTGCACATTGGACCCAGACCAGCTTGTTGTGAGGTTAAGGGAGGCAGGGTGGTGTTCCTTGCCACAGTGGGTGCATATGGACTGGAAGATGCTAGGAATTAAGGGACTGGTAGCTTAGTGTTGCTGGTGCTTTTCAGTTCTCACATGTGATGTTACAACTAGTGGCAAATTAAATTGAGGAACCAATTAAATCTTTTCTTTTCATGCATGCCATATCAGTTTTTGCAGGAATGCTCTCCTGTCAGCAGACTCTGCATCTTCAGAAGTTGTTTCACCCTGAGCTTCTCTGAAGGGCAACACTGGTTGTTTCTGTTTATCAAGGAGTAATCCTAGGCAGTGTTTAAAGACTTTATAGAAACAATTTTTTAAATGTTACTCACTGGCTGGAGAGCTACTGCAGCCACTGCAGAAGCAAGCCCTGTTGCAGTGAAGATGGTGAGGGGGAGATTGCAGCTCACCTGGAGGTATACCTTCTATCGTCATAGCTCAAAGTGAAAGTGGCAGCCATTTGGGGAAAAAAAAAATAGGGCCCACATTCTCACCTTCCAGCCCATGTGTTTTTGAGGGAGAAAGGACTAGTAACAGTCACCTCAGGACTGGCCAATTGTTGCAGCCTCAAAAACAGCCAAAGTAGAAACTTTCCACCAGTCAGAGCTTTCCCGTTTGCAGAGGACAAGAGTGCCCTGTCATCAGTTGCTGCTATGCTGATCATCTCTGTCCTGCAGTCTTTTCACCTCTGTTTTATTTGATCCTGTCTGCCCTTCTGTCTCCTTTTCCTCATCTCTGTGCTTCCTTCAATATTCTTTTCCTGTGTTTTTCTATCCTTGCTTTATCTCTAACTGAAGTCTTTCATGACACTCAGTAACAGCACTGTTAAGTTTTCTGTTGCCACGCACTTTTTTCAGATTCTGAGCTTTCCCTGTTCTCTTGCATTTGAGATCGTTAGCTTTCTGGGACAGAGGCTTCCCACCACTCTGTATTTGTACAATACCTGTTACAGTGGGACCCACTTTTACTGTCTAATAATGTGATTAATACAGGTAGTACAAATAAATTATTCATTGGCACTTAGGTACCTAAATCAGGGTGGAACACTTTATATTTTTCCTGCAGTCATTCCCTCCTTCCCAAATAAATAATAAATGCAATAAATATGCAATAAATGCATAAATAAATAAATGCAAGTGTTCTAGGTTGTTCATGCTGAAGAAAATACGAGTTCATATGTGTCTTTGTATGGCTTCTGGCATCATGGTGTCTAGGTAGCTTGCTCTCTGAAGAGTTGCATGAAGAAGTGATGGGAGAATGCGTGTTTTTTCTGAGGGCACTGGCATGACTAGTGTGTAAATGATTCTCACTGTGAGATCAAGGAATAAAGAATGTGGAGGTCGCTTGTGGTCTGCCTTGGAGCACTAAGCATCAATGTTGAGACAAGCCGCTGAAAGCCAGTTTTTTTTCTTCCTGAACCATTGTTTCACCTTCTGCCTGTACAGCATCCTTCCCTTGTGCAGTGACAGTCTCCTCTCTCTAGCTGACTGCTGAACTGTGGACCTGTCAGAGGAGGCAGTGTTGCTGAAGTGACATCTCCCCAGACATCTCTCTAAGTCCCTAGAGAATTGTGTCCCAAAAGCACTCTGAAATTTATATGACAAATGGCAGCCAGCCCCACTGAGAGACTTATGGTGTGGAAATATGTAAGTGTACACACTATCGAAGGCTAGTTGGGGAACTGCAGTGTTTTGTCTTTCAGTTGACACTTCACTATTTCCTTGCTTTACAAATGGGTTGAAGATGCTAGTGCTTCATGAATACCAAACAAAAGGATTTTCTTTTCTTTTTTTTTTTTGCATGATCGATATGAAGATCTCCGTAGAGACAGCACATCACAAATCTTTTCCAAGTGCTTTAACCGC
The DNA here is from genome assembly GCF_964195595.1 of Calonectris borealis. Lineage (NCBI taxonomy): Eukaryota > Metazoa > Chordata > Aves > Procellariiformes > Procellariidae > Calonectris > Calonectris borealis. The sequence continues at coordinate 28,710,490 of NC_134318.1, forward strand.
TCCCTTCCCCCTCCCCAAAGGTACTGGCTGATATCCCAATAATCAAGGCAATTGCAGTGTAAAAATAAAACATTGCCAAGGCTCAGCTGTTACATGCTGGTGTGTGAACTAATGATGGCAAAGCCGCTGTTCTATTGTCCATAAGGGGGAGACTGTGCTTAAAAGCTCCGGTCCCCTGTTGTCTCCAGGATCAAATGCCTGTGGAGTGGCAGCTTTGCAAAGTGAAATTCCAGCTGTTACTCAGCAGCCCAGGAGGCCAGTTGCCTAAAAGTATGCCCCAGGGACAAGATGGATTTTGAGAGATGGAGGAATAGCAGACACATATCCAAATGGTTCATGCAGAAAGGCACTGCTATTGCACAGCAGCTGGGGCTGGGTAGCGATGGAATTTCTTGTAGCAGGTGTGTGAGGAAGAGCTGTACCATGTGCAGAGCCTGGCCTTGGTAGCATACGCTGGGCAGTAAGGACCTGGCTACATAGACCCAGGATTGAATCCAAGTTCTTCATGCTCCTCTGCCCCAGGCTGCTTGCAGGTTCAGGAAAACAGCTCTGCAGAAAATCAGGTTGGGAAGGAATTCTTCATAGTGAAAGAGCTCTCTTAAAACAAATTAAACAGCTGAACTTCTTCCTCTAGTCGCTGAGGAGTTGTCCATTCGCCTTTAGGGAAATGAGGAAGGAGACTTGAATTATTTCTCTTCCTTAATGTCTGTTGATTCTTACTGCAGTGGCAGCTGGTTGCTGGTTTTGCTTTCCCTGGGTGAGTCCCAGCTGTGATTGCAGGTGCCGCTCCAGTAGCTCAGATGCAAGCAGGGACTTGTGAGCAGGCGGCCCATGTTGAAGTGCTTCACAGCAGTGGATACAAATGAATGCTAAATCTGTTCCCTGGTAAATGTTGGAACCATGTGAGTGCACTGAACCCCTCTGAGCTGCCAAACCTTCTGTCAAGCCAGAAGTTAAGTTGTTGTAAGTTTGTGTTCCCTCTTCTTTCAATAGCTCATAGTGTGTCCTGAAGGAGTGTAAATATGACTCCAGCCAGGCATGAAACATGCAACTTGAAAGCCACAGTGTTCGAGAGGCTGGGTAATGGAGAGTGTGATTGTGACTCACAGGAGCTGCTTCTCTGGTTGAATTGAAATGGGAAGAGTCTGGGCATGTCTCTACCTACCTGCCTGGCAGGGGCCCTGCTGAATTCGCTTTACTGATGTAACTGTCAAGGCTGCGAGACTGCAGAATCCCCCCTGTGCTAAGTACTTACTGATGCCGTGGGAGCAGCCGCTGGAGTCACTGCCCCTGCGCGTGGACTGCATCTGGTGTGTTGATGAAGTGTGTGGCTGGGAATGTTGCAGTGAATCTGCAGATTGTTTGGGTTTGTGTTTGGTGGGTTGTTTTTTTTTTTTAACTCTTCTCCCAGTCCCCACCCCCTCCACACTGTTTTTCTTTATCTGTGTATTTAAAGAAAAAAGAATGCTTCCAGGCAGGTTTTCTTTCCGCCAGCTCTGATTGGCACCACTGAATATCACTTATTCCTGGACTCTGGCACCAGCTCTTAGCTGTGATGAGTCTGGAGAAAGTAACTGAAAACCCTTCTGCAGGGGGAGGTGTGGGGAGGAGGGAACCCATTAGAGTGTAGCAGAGGGAGCTGGAATGAATTTGCACGCTGATGAATATGAGAGTGAAAGCCCTGACTGCTGCTGTGGTGTAATTTGGCCAAGCAAGTGTTCTCCAGGCCCCATCAGCGCACATCTGTGCTGAGCACTTGACATAGGCTGTTCCCATCATGAGTGTTTACCTCGGCAGTGGGTCTCATGAGTAATATCCCAACTAGACCAGTTGCAAACCCTAGCCTGGGGAGACTTTACTGGCTTGCCATTTGTCTTCTCAGCTGCACCTGACAAGCAGAGGGGAGGCTGAGGAAATATTCTAGCTGCAGTTTGATTCCTCCCCCTCTCTCCCCCCCCCATTATTATTTTACTTTCAATTTTAGATTTCTCACACCTGCTTCTAGATCCACCTAGAAGGGAAGGGGAGTATGTTGGTGCAGGCAGTGAGAGAAATGAGGCAGAGAAGTAGGAGTGATCAGCGTTTCTGCTGCCATGTTTGGGACACTGGCATAAGTTATCTCTAACGATCTAAATTCGGGCTGAGGACTAAAGTCATTATAGGAAGAAGTCAAAGTAGTGGCTGCAGTGATGGATGACTGCAAGTAAGAGCTAACTACAATGTTTTAAACACAGTGGAGATCCAAAGCAATAAACCATCAGCTTCAACACTTCAGGCAACAAAGTTCCATAGAGCAAAATGTCAGGTGATGCCAATTTTGGAAGGGATGAGGAGGTAGAGTTCTTGAGCAACAATGGGGCAGCGATGGCCAGGGTTGCTGTGTCTCTGCTGGAACACTGAGCAACTTGCAGCCTGCTCCCAGCAAGGCAGCGATTCCCTCTGGCAGAGCCCCGTATCTGCTGGGAGAAATGCACCCACGCGTAGGGCAGTGCCCGTGCTCGCAATTTCCAATATGCTTGTGACTGAATCCGCATTGGCCTCTCAGCAGGGAGCGTGCCTTTGGCAGAGCGCGCAATACGGTGCGGTGAGGGAGGAACTACTTCTTGCAGGACTGTGGCTCCATGTGCACTGACTCAGGCTGGCGGGGAATTTCTGCTGCATACCTAAGCTGTTTCTGAGACCTCTGAAAATTTCCCTTCTTTGTTTCAGAGCCATCATCAATCACTTCAACCCGAAGATAGAGTCTTACGCTGCGGTGAATCACATATCACAGCTCTCTGAGGATCAGGTAAGCCAGGCGTGCGATGACCTTTTTTCATGTTGACCTCTGGAATATAGGTGTTTAGGAGTACCTTGTGCTCACTGGGACTGATAATGTTGCAGCAATATGAGGGCTGAAGGCGGGACTCTCGTGTTCCATGTTCAGATATGGATGAGAGGATGAGAAACAAGGCTTGCTTTAACCAATTTTACCATCACATGCAGACCTCTTGGTCCAGCAAATGCAGAAAGATGGGTATGAATGATGAAAATATGCAGCATTGTCAGCAAGTGTGGTTGGAGACTGTGAGGATGCTGGCGTTTAGAATGGGGCAGGAAGTTTTCGGCAGCAAATTTAGTTATCGGAGAACTGTTGGGCATAGCTTGATTTTCTGTGATATCGGGGAATTAGAACTCAGGCAACAGTTAGTAGAAATTTTCTAGGGTAATTGAATTCAGTTGTTTTACATGTTGAAAAGAGAAGGTTTTTAATTAAGAGGGTGATAAGGTTAGGTTTCCCTTCCTTAATTTGGCCTGGTTTGCTCTCTTCGTGTCCTGCTTGTATTGCATAAGTGTGTAAATGTGGCTTTTTGAAAATAGGCTACTGTGTGTGGTCTCAGGAAGGGAAGAGATGGCCTATTTCCCAAAATAAAATGTTGGGATTATATGTTAATCACTCTTGGAGAGGTAATGACTCTGCAGGAGCCTGTGGTACACAAAATACAGAGCTGCCATGCAAGCTGGGGCGATCATCCCAGACACAGCTGCGTCAGCACCTCTGGACCTTCCAGAGAAGAAATTCTGTACACAGTCTAGGACAGACCTCCTTCCACTGGGTGGGATCCCATGCTCGTGCCTGTTAAAAGGTCCTGTCTGTATCATGCTCTGCAATTCATTTCTCTTTCTGTCCATGATATTTTTACTCTTACTTGATGATACCCTTCCATGCTTCCCACTAACCTTTTCATTTATTATCCTACTTAATCTGTAATATGTAACACCCCAAAGTCTCAGGTTGAATGCTGTACTGGTGCAGCGGGGACCCTATTGCTTTTTATTCTCATCTTGATACAGCTGGCCAGAAGAACACTGGTTTTAATTTACGCAATTTTTCTGTATTGTTCTGCCTCTGAGAGTCACTGTACCCACAGCTATGCTTTGTGATGGTTTGTGATATCAATCCTCATTCATTGATGATACACTGATTGCATCAACCCAGGCCCCTAAAAAAGAAAAGCCTTTGATAGCCCAATTTAAAACTGGAGGCTGGGATAGAGGGGAGTTTTGCATAGTGTTTAGGTTAGTCTGAGAAAGGAAACGAGCTTTTCACTGTCAGCTCTGTGTAGTATTCATCCCCCAGCAGTTCAGGGAGGTCAGGTTAAATCCTTTCTTCCTTGTGTGTTATTCTTTAAATAAAATCTTTAACAGCAGACAGATAATGAAGTCAGTGCTGATGCATGGAGCATTTTGAGGAAGATGATTAGGAAGTTGAAAGACAGTTAGGTTTCTCTTTTTTTCTTTTCTCCCTTCATGCTTTCTTTCAACATAGGGAGAACGTCAAAGCAAAGCAATAATAGGCCCTAGTGAACTGCAGGAGATGTCATTGTGGTGAGGGACTGCGTGGTCTCAGTGAGGGTGTTTAGTCAGCGCTCTGCAATTTACTGCACAAGGAGGACTTTTGTCTCCACTTTCAATTGGTCCGTGAGCTCAGGTCTGTGTGTTGGACTGTGGTTTCCCCTCCGTCAGTAGCTGTCCCACGTGTAAGTGCATGAGAGGTAATGGTAGAGGGCCGAGATCAAGGCCAGGGTCTGGCTTTTGTGGGGTAACAGAATTTGTTGTTTTCATTCTGTGTTAGCTGTTCAGCATGGGGTGGGGGGTCAAGCTTGCCTTTTGGCTGCTGCAGTCTCTCTTTTTTTCCCTTCCGGCTGTGCCTTTTATTTTTACATGTGTGTTCACTTAATTCCCCTTCTCTCTTCTCTCAATAAATATTTCCTACACAAAATCCACCTTCCTTTCTAGCCCTGTTTTTTGAAGTGTACCACATTGAAATATTTAATGCTGACATTTAACTTGTGTATCCACACACAGATACTACATTTGGGACTGGTCATTCTCTCCTTTGAGTTATTTCAATAGTTTCAGGAGACTGATATTTCTTTACTGGGAACATTTATTTTTACAATTTGGAGGATCAAACTTTTCTTCTGATGAAGCTTTCCTTCCCAGATACTAGCCTTTGGCCAGATTCTCATACGGCTGCTCATACTCCTCTGTGGTGTCTCAGAATCTCCTATTAATCAGGCAGGCATGGATTTGACATAGCTCTATCTGAAGGGGAATTTGCTTCCAATTCACTTGAACCTGTTCAGCTTGCTACTCTTACTTGAGCCTATGTCAAACTTGCTGTGCTGCTCCCTGACTGTTCTGGCACCCTGTTTACGTGTTAGATGATTTTTTTTTTAATTATTTTTTTTATTTTTGTATTTTTAATATCCTTAGAAGTAGCTAAGTAATCAGCTGAAAGAGATTTTGCTCTATCTTTTTATTTTCCTAATCCTATTGAAGGCTTTATTACCTTGTTAATCACTAATGTCTGTTTATTACCATTCTCAGTCTGTCTTTTCAGTGCTTTCTCCTTTTTTACTTATAAGCATTAATGTTAACCTTATTACATGCTGAGGGGATTTGTAGGCCCTTGAAAATGATGGACATGGGATTGTTTTAAGGGTAGACTGTTAATATCACTGTACATCTTCAGCCCTAAAGATCTCCAGGAACCATAGTTTGAATATACAGATCTGTCCTCTAGGCAGGTATATTTGCAAGAATTCATGGTACAGCTTTGCTGACAGTGTTCAGATCAGAAATACTGGGAAGAGACCTTTTTCTTTCCATATTCTCATGAGCAAAGAGTGGGAGATTCCCTGGGGTGAGCAAATGCCAGGGATTTGACGATGAGCCACCTCAGTCTATCAACACCATGCGATCCTTGCCAATGCCATTCTGCCAAAGCATACTCATAATCCTTCCTATTTATTCCGTTAGCTATTTTGACCTTGCTATAGTTCCTCACCATGAAACAGGAAATGTCTTAGCCAGTTACTGGCGTCTTCCTTCACTTGCTAATTTGTTAAACCTGACTTCAGTGTTAATTTGCATTTTTGCTGTATTCTCCCTCTCAACACGTTTGGCTCCTGTCTGCACGTCCTTTAAGGAATTGAAAGATGCTGCACAGTGAAAAAGATAGGGTTGGCCATTAACTGCCAATGTAGTTTTAGCTCTTCTATGCAAGTGATTATTCCCATCTCTACAAAGATGTTTGGGTCCCTTCTCAAGTCAAAGGGCAAAATAGCCTTCTGTGAAATGTATTCATAGGCTTATGTGTACTCTCCAGATGACTGGGCTGCCTTATACTTAATACATTAGAGGCAGTAGACTTTCTCTGTGCTATATCTGATCTGAGAAGCTCCCAACATGTTTTCCAGCAGAAGCAGTTGCAGAAAACAGGGTCAAGGCAGTGAGAAAACAGCAACAGAAGAGTTGCTCCAGAAGGGCCAATGCAGACAAACACAAAGGCTGACAGCGCGGGGCATGAGTGGTTTCATGGGGTGGGGTCTCACATCTGCCTTTTCTGGGTGTGAAAGAAGAGCTGCGTGTAAGGCGGCAGCTCTCTGCCTGATGGTGATGTAGCACAATTATTCTAGAGAGGCTGAAGTGAGAGGAACCCAGTACTTCTTTTGGTGAAATCTCAGAGCAGGAACGTCTTGTGGTGCCTTGCATGCCAAGCAAGTCTTGTGCCAATTTGCTGGAGATTTAGGTAGCAAAATTGCTCACTAAGGTCTCACTTTCTCTTTGGCACTTGTTCTCTCTATGATTTCTGCTCTGAGGGTCTTAAAATTGAGATGGCAGACGCATAGGAGTGATGATGCTTGCTAGTCAGGAACATCTATATGCTTTTTCTAATAGAAGCCCCTCTTTCTTCCCAGCCACAGCAGGGACACTAGGTACCTCCGATTTGGAGGTGGTGTAAAGTTCAGTGTGAAAGACTGTTGTGAACACCTGTACTGTGTGTATTAGTCTGGTAACTGCAGATGGAAAGTGCTGGGAGCCAGAACAGATTGTGATGGAAAAACAGGACAACTGTATCGCTTTTGAAATTGTGATAAACGAGTGTAATACTTGGGTTGTTCCACATTGTAATACCTTTATAACTCAGGTAACTGCAATCCAGTTTGGTCAGGCAATCTCACAAAGCCATTTCCCTTTCCTTGAGGTCGTACTTCAAATGTTGAATGCTTCCCCCTTCCCCCCCCCCCCAATCCACATGGCCTCTTGTTACCTGGTGGGGCTTTGAGGGACTAACCCGATGTGCAGCTCAGGGAGACTCCACCAGTGACTTGCACAGAAACTCGCAAAAGGATGCAGTTGATTTTAGATGCCCTAAAGTATTCTAACTCTGAGCCATTGATACCATGGTTTATTCAACTTGTTCTGGTTTCCGTAACTAGCAGCAAAACCACTGGCAGATACAAACCGCTTTGTTCTTTTTTAGCACTGCTGGCAGTGGTGTTAAGAGTTAAAAGCCTATTGGCATGTGTGCGTTTGATATTTTTAAAATGCTGAGTACCATCAGTGCTAGCTACTACTACAATAAATCCCCCTAATCTCTTACATTAATATAACGTGTTGTGAGGGCTCCAGAAATACTTTTAAATGATTTTGGCATAATGCTACTTCTGAAATGCAGTGAGCTTTGGGGTAGAAAGCATCAAGCTTGCTAGTGCTGTGTTGCACACAGTAGTAGGAATATGAAACTCCAGCTAAGGGGTCACCAAGGCAAAGCCCTAATTGAAAGTCATCACATCTTTGCAAATGAGGCAGGGATGTTGGGTTTCATGGCCTCATTACAGACACCTACTCATGATTAATGGCTTGAAACAGATTTTATTGTTTAAATAGAAAGAGCTGAGCTGCACCAGGTGAAATTGGAATCCCAGGTTTAAAAGGGTCTATATAAAAAGTCTTCTGGAGTTGGCAAATTGCCGGTTTGCCTAGCTGATCGGGGTGGTTCTCTGGTTTAGATAGCTTCCTCTTTTGTGGTGGTTGTTGTTGTTTACCAGAGAAATGTCTCTGCAATTTACTAATGCCTCAGACGGCTTTATGCAGCGTGCCAGACTGAATGGGTCTGAAGAGGTTTCAAGGACTGATCAGCTTTGCTGCAAGGAGATTTGAAGCTGGAGGTGAGCTTTGGAGCCGTGAGTTTGTGCTGTGTAGTGTCTTTTATTAACATGCAGAATGCAATAAACTGTGCGTCACTGGAGAGGGGGGACAACATGTGGTAGGCCGTAAGAGGGACAAAGGAAGGACGTTGTTTTTGAAAACACTTTCTGATGGAGAGATGTAACCCTATTCCTAATTCAGTCCCAGAAATCCCAGTAAGAAATGGGAGAAACCCTTCGATTTCCTTCTTTCGGGCTCGACACAAAGATGTCCCGGCATCCTGCCTGTTGCTGCTAGTGGCAGTTGGCTGCTCTGTGCCTCTCAGGGGCAGCATGACCCTGGATCACCTTGACTGCTGCCGGAGAAGAGGAATCTTTCCACTGCCCTCTGTGCATCGCAAAGGCTAAGGGATGTCTTGCTTCCTAGCACTTCTGTGAGCTGTCCTCTTTGGCAGATTAGGGACTGCCTCGAAGTGCAAACTGCTAACAAAATAAGTCCATTAAACTTCAATGCAAGGCTCGCCTGCAGTTCTCGCTGCGGTTTTCATATTCTTGCCTGACTGTTGCTAGTACGACAGGGACTGATAAGGGTCTGAAAACTGCTGTAGTGTAGGTGACCGCTGAATGCTGGGGACTTGTTGTGGAAGAGCTGCCTTCCGGAGCGGCTACTCGCTGCTGGCTGCAACCAGGTAAAGTCTCTTGGAGCTAGATAAGTTTCTGTGCTGGGGCTACAGAGGCAACACTCGGGGATGCGATTCACAACTGGGAGTGTGCTGAGGGAGATCCAGAGGTTTAACTTTGTAATAAGCTCCCAGTCCATACTGTGGAGACAAGCTGATGTTGCTCTAGTTCCAGTGCTTGTCCTCACCCCTGGTGAGTGTGTTTCACAAAACGCATCCCAGATGCCTGGTAGATTTGTTTTATATGTGGTATTTAACTAAACCTGGAAAAAGGGCTGTGGGTAGCTAGAGGAAGGGGCTGCAGGCTGGGGTCTGAACTCCTTCCTAGCTGTTGCTGTGCTACCTTGAGCAAACCTTGAGCCCTGTGTCCTCCCAAGTGAGAGGGCAGCTGGTGTGGAGCCCTTGGGGAGTCAGGCAGTGTTTGAAGTGCTGTGTGATCTGCTGGGGAAGGCAAAGCAATGTTACGGATTGCTGTCACTGTTAAGCGCCTGTGTAGGGCAGGAAAAGCTCCACAGAGGATTGCAACAGAATGATCAAAACAGATTAAATTACAACTTTGCACATCTACGATTAAAGGAGGAGCTGTCAACGGGTGGCTTGTGCGAATGCACAATTCAATTTGCATTTTGTAAAAGTTCAGATTGAGGAGGTTTTTTAATCCCTTGTGAAACAGGAACAATAGACGCTGGCTGTTGCCAGGTGCATAATGCATATAAATACCGTGCAAACTTCTTTCATCATTCTTTGTAAAGCTGGATTTATAGCACTATACTTTGTTGATCTAGACCTGAGCTCCACCCTAAGCTTCCTTACACTCAGTCATCTCTCTGCTTGGGAGTCCTAAAAGCAGACAGGTTATAGCCCTCTGTGCCAGTCGGCGATGTGGCTGTGAGTAACTGTTCCGGAGTCAAATTCTTCTCTCACAAAAAGGGACAGGCTATGCAGTGGCTGCCAGCCAGGCTCGTTCTGGGGCTTCTTTAGGATAAAACTCCTGCCTTCAGAGACTGCTACTCTTCCTTCTCTCTGGTAGTATTCTGCTGTAACAGATGATGTTTTTCTGCCTTCCTCCTCTGGATCCTTTAGCTGGAGCTGCAGCTGTTTCCCAAAAGTGACAAATTGGGTCATCGCTCTGATTTCAAAGTGGGAAGCAAACAGAGCTTTGCAGTCTCCATGCCTCCCAGAGCAGGAGAGTGAATGCTGCTGAGCCAAAAGGTGCTGCACCTGAACAGGGCTCCACTTAGCTGGAAGATTTGTTTTTTTGGCTATCTAACACTTGGCATTTGGGTGTTAAGACAGTAAGTTCAAATTTCTTGTCTGCAGTAGGGAGCTCAAAGGCAATCCTTTTAATAAAGGAGAAGGCAGCATCTCTGATACGTGTCACTCTTCCTATCTTTATGGGAGATCTGAGGCAGGCAGCAGGATTGCTCAGGGAGCTAAGGTGTGTCACTCAAAGACAGCAAGCGGGCAGGATGGATGTCCAGAGAGGTGGAACTGGGAAAGGTGGTTCTACATCAGCCAAGTGCCAGGGGCTATAAGTCAATTCCACTGCCTTAGTCAGAGGGCGCTTGGATTCCCCCATGGCTGAGTTAAGGCACAAATAAGCTCCTGGGGAGCTAAGCATTGCTAGCAGCACGGGCTGTTTCAGCCGCAGCATCTGCCTCATAGCCGGCATGAGTGTAGGCCTGTGGAAGGACGTTAATTCATAGCCCTGTGTTTGCTTTCACCCGAGCACCTGTTTGTAGGAGTTCCTCTTTCAATTTTTCCAAACCATAGATTTATGTTCTCCATCAATAACTGCTTGACAGCAAGAATTGCTAACAAGGAAAGTATATTCCAGCCTCCCAGACAAGAATCTGATGAATCAGGCTGGACCATTGTCTGAAAGTACCTAGGATTTCTGAAATCCAGGAACCATCACTTACATCAGTGTTGACTGGTGTGTCACAGTTACATCAATGTTAATTGTAAACTAGGAAGCTTTTCTCTTCTATGAAAACAGAGGTTAGTTAGGATGACCTCTGGCAGTGAGAGAATAAGCATGGAAAATCCACTGATACATCCTTAGCATTTGGATAACAGGAGGTAGTTTCTTGCAGACTGACATCTAATAATGTTGTTTCCAGTAGCCCTTGCCATATGCCTTAGCCTCCTCGTTGGAAACTTGCCCACTCAGTCTTACTGTGTGCAGAACCCCACTAATGAAATATTGCGCTTAAGGTTTATTTGCACACAAACCCCATCTTTGTTTCCCAAGTCTATTTTCCTCAGCAGTTGTAATTCAGCAGACTGCATTTGGTTTTGAATTGGATGTAAAAACAGACACGGAATGTTGTTGAAATCTTACTCTTGGACTTCCTGACTTCTCAGAAAGTGCTGGGTTGGGATCCTATGTAGAAGCTGTAAAGGTGGAGAAGTTCTTGTGAGTGCTTCTCCCGCTTCCGATGGCATGAGCGAGCTCCTATCCCACTAATGGACCGATTGCATCATTGAGACAATGACAGCTGCTTGCAGTGAAATGTGATGACAGAGAAGGACACTGCATCTTTCTGGCAATGAGATTTAGCATCAGGGAGCTAGCATGACGTGTTCTTGGGGTGCTTTGGCTTTGGGAAGGTCTGTACTATCTTTTGCAGACCAAACTGAGCTGCCCGGGAGCCCCAAGAGTGTGTTTAACACAGTGGAAAGCCGGAAATAATAGATCGGGGTGATACTGTGAGAATTTGTTTCTCTGGGCACTGCTGTCAACTCCCCTCTAGTTGTATTTCTTCAGCAACATCTGTGAATCAAACCATTGCTCTTCCTGCAAGTAAGACACCAGTCTTTTCACTGAGGCATTGCATTGTACTTTGCAGCCTTCTCCTAGTTCTGTGAAAATTAATGTTCCAAACCCAGGACGAATCAATCCACATGTGAATATAGAGGTCACACAGAGCCTACCCTGAGATGTGTCTCATTCTGCCAGCAGTTCTCCTTCCGAGTGTGTAAAGGAAGAGTGTGCTCAGCTGGCTAATGACCGAGTCTCCCTTTCCAGTCCTCTTCTGCACTAGAAATACATACGCTCCTCCCCAAACCTAGATACTAGCCTTTGCTCAGCTGTGTCATATTGGTGGTTTGCTGGAGTCGGGCATCTGTCCAACTTGCATGAAACGTTAGCTGTTTCTGTCACCCCAAGGTTTATCAGTGATTTTATGTAACAGGATGTAACACAAAACATGGATCGAGATGGAGTTTGACGTGACAGTATCTGCGGGGTTTTTTTGTCCATTTCATTTCTTAAAAAAGGTAGCTGTGAGCTACAGTATAGACTTTTTAAGGCTGCGTTTTGTTTGCAGGAAGTACTCTTTTTGTTGAACATCTTGAAACACTAGGACAGGAGCAATCTTCCAGCTGATGGAAACAGAAATGTGGATTTGTGAGGGAGCCAAGGTAGTCATGCTGGAACTTAGACTTCCTGACAGTCTGTTTTGTTTTTTGCATCCAGGCTGCTTTGCTGGGAATTTTCTACCCTGTTGTTAATGCTCCTGAAAACTAATGATTTGATGGAAGCATCTCACTGCAGACTCTTAGTTCTGACCTCAGCTATAAAGATGTGTCTTTCTATTTTAAGTGATGGACCTATTTCATTACACTACCACCTACAAGTGGCTTTGTAGGCATAGAAAGGAAACTTAGGTCTGTTGCTGGACTAAACTCCCCTTTTCAGAAGAATAAAAAGAAAGCTACTGTAATGCCTCATCTCAGCCTTCTTCACAGACACCTGAGCATGACACACTTTTTGAGGGGAGAATATTAACATGATCTGAACTTAATTTCTTGAGCTGATGGCCATTTCCCACATCATCCGGTTCTTGCTGAGCTTTCCACCTTCAGTAGTGCCCAGAGGGATAATATTCCAGGAGTGCTTGAGTCCTAAAGTGCGTCTGTCATTATTTAATATGTTGATGTTTCAGAACTAGGACTTAGTGATGCTAGGGCTGGCGGTTAATGTTACAGTAAACATCCCGGCATAAAGAAGTTGGTTGCTGTACTGGGGCCACTGACCGCTCCCGTCCCAATCGTTCATCAGGAAGTCAGTTGTTTAGTTGAACCAGAAACTTGTGGTCTTGTTTCAGCTATGTTGTTAGCTTGACACGTACCCTGGTCCCTCATCCTCACCCAAAAACTCTTCACTTGAGTGAAGCATAGTTTGAAGATTGGGAGACCTGAATTGAAGCTGCCATGCTTTCTGTACATGAGCTTATAACTCGTGTGACCTCCGCTTATGTATGTCAGGGAGAGCTTTTTCTGTGATGAGTTTGGAAGAGGTCAGGTTAAGATGCTTAAAGAAAAATGGCCAGTTGTTTGATCCTGATCTTTGTTTAAAAAACAAAAGATGCAAAAATTTCAGAAGTCAAATCTAGGGAGTGGGAGGATTTTATTTTGATAGCATTCTCCTTTAAAAAAAGGGGAGAAAAATCACCTGCCTGTACTCTCACAAAGAAGGCCTTATTTTCCAGCTCTCAACAGGGTTGTGGTTTAAAAGGTGAATCTGGACTCTGGAGTGTGGACCCTGTACCCAGTAATCTTACATAGTCGTACCCAGGTGCTCACAGACAGCTGCAGATTCTTCTGCCCTGCCTGTTGATGCTAAGTCAAGAACAGATGCTGCAGAAACATCTACAAAATATTTAAGATCACACTTCTCCTCTGTCACTTGCTCTTGGAAAAGGCAATCGGATCATTCTGATGCTAAGTGCCACTTCCTGGCAGAGGCTTTAATGCCTGCTAGGCTAACGGCGAGTGGCATTTCAGATCGCAGGCTTCTCTACTCTGTGTAACTCCTACTGTTTGTTCCTTTCTCTCTCGGTATTGAATTGTTGTTCTGGCACATTATTTGACCTGGGTTTTTCCCTGCCCTTGTTTCTTCCATGGGGGACTGTGTGCCATCACGCTGCTGACAGCACATGCATTTGAGAGGATTCCTTTACATGTGCCTCTTCTGGCATTTTATGATCCCGTCTCTTTCAACATGTGATAGAAGAGTATAAAGTAGGTCACTTTATTTCCTTTCTGCTTTTCTCAGTTCTGCAGCTCTTGTGATCTTTGAATTCTTTCTGAGTATCAGACAGTTTTGGAGACTCGTGACTGGGAGAGTTCAGCAGGCTCCTAAAGCCTCAGTAGTCATTTTGGGATTGGGCTTTAACAGGGCACTAGGGACATCTTTCTTCATAGCCTTTGTGTGCCTTGGATACCCTGTTAATTAGTGCCCTTGACATGTTTTAGAGAGATGAAAAGGAAGAACGATGGCAGTTTTCCTAATGCATAACCATTGCTTGCCGCTATGATGCATCCTGTGGCTGCTGCCAGCCCTGTTCTCCTGTTCTCTCTAAGTTGATTGTAGCTGGCAGTTGTCGTCTAGAAGCAGTAAACCAAGTGAACAGCTCTACTTATTACCATTTATAAAAATGCACCAAACAAAAGCTCTAGGCACAGTCACAAGTCAGTCCTTAAAAAGGCATATGGAAGGAATTGAATCTTTCCTGAGTCAGGCCAGCTCAGGCTACTGTAGATTTACAACAAACCCCAAAGCTTTAAAGTACCTGAATTTTTCAACCTGCATACTTGCTTTTGGGTTTTATTCATACTGCCCAAAGTGGTAGAAGCGTTGGGGTTAAATTAGAGCACCATTTCACTGAAACTCCCTCTTGTGAATGGTTCTCAACTGTAAGATCAGAGTCTCTGCAGAGTAACGCAGAGATGTGGCCCCCTTCAACTTCTGTCACTTGGTTTCTCAGCAGGATAAACGCGGTACGAAATTATTCTGTGTTAATCTAGGGTGAGAATGGACCCCTATGGTTTATCCCACCTCAGAAGTGTGCTACAATATGGTCAAATGCGTGCAAACTCCAGATTTTGTAGAGCTTCTCTAAAATGTGAGACCGAGTTGAAGATGCAGAGAGACCTGGTCAGCTTCCACCCAAGCCGCCTTCTAGTGGTTTTGCATTGCTGAGGGGATTGCTCAGCTGATATGCCTGGTTAGTCAGGAAAAGCCAAGCAGAACTTGAACTTGTGTGTATTAAGTATAAGGTGCAGTTTCTTAAGAAATTTGCTAAGCAAGCATAAAATCCTCTTTAAATATAGTCAAAAATTCAGATGTGAGAATAATACCAAGAGGGCAATGCAGCAGCATTTTGGGAAGAGCAGAGTTTAAGATTCCCATTAAAACAAAAATAGTTGTGCAAATAAAACTACCAGCTGATGCAGTACAAATTAGTGGTTTTAAAACCTGAAGACAAAGCAGCTGAGTTATGAATCCCTGAACTGAAGCCTTAAGTCCTTTTAGTGAGTGAACTTCTGCTTGTCATCTAATCCATTTGAATCATGGAAAATACAGACCCAGAGTTGTTCTCTGTTGTGTAGTAAGAGGAAATTTAACCAGTGAGCTAAATAAATAAATTGATTAATTGGCAACAATAAGGAGCTGTGTATGCACTGTATCTAATTGCTTTTTTATATTGTCTTCCTCTAACTTCTTGGAAGACACAGGTTTGTGGGTTGCATATGCAAAAATATGCTAAAAAAATCCTCCTCACTAAGGCTTCGAACCTTCAGCTTCAAAGACCATTGTATGGATCAACTTATATTGCTTTGGACAGTCTCTAATGGGGACATTGCTCAGCCAAGCTGAATTTATGCAGGAGAAATTCAAGCTGAAATTGAACACACCTTAGAATCATGGAGTAAATCAAACCTCATTTCCTTGCTTGCAGAGAGGATGGGCTGTGTGGGCTTTCTTCCTCCTCCTCCTTCTCAGTAATTTTTATTCTACCAGGTCAGAGCTACCTTCTGCTTATGAGAAATACTGAGCGAGTGGCTTCCCTGAGCCTTATTCAAAAATCCATCAGAGCTAATAGCTTTGAAAACGTTTGATGTCCAAGAGGCACTTGGGAGCACTAAATCCTCACGCAGAGATTTTTAGGCTGTAGAGCAATGGTGTCCTCCAAGCACTGCAGAAATTACTGGAGATGATATTACCATTACAGATCCTGCAGGTACTTGTCCAGGAATATGGCAAAAGAGAAATTTAGAGAGAAAGAGGAAGCCTTGGTGATCAACTCCTTATCCCCAAGGGAGTGGCATCGTCTTTGCCCAAGTCTTCAGTAGTGCTGTATGTACAAATACATCCCACCTCTATAGCCAGCCGGCTCAGTCTAGAGCTGTGACAGCAAAGGGTGCATGCTTTTTGATTCAGAGGGCAGGCACTGTGGACAAGTAGTTCTCCAGCTTGTTGCTCTGCGTACTGATTAGCTCAACTTGAGGATTCAACTGCTAAAGGTGCTTTGGAAAAGAAGCATAAGTTTTGTTCTTCTCATCCTTTGGTGAGATTGGGTCCAGTGCCAGCACAGGTCACCTTTTCCTTGAATGTCAATGGCGGGCATACAGCCAACACAATAATCTTATCTGGCCCATTAGCAATAAACCTCCACTTTGTGTCGTGTCCTTCCTGCCCATCCAGCATCTGAACCTCTGTGGAGATAACAGCGTTGTGCTCATAGAGGTAAGATGCCTCTTTTCAGTCTCTTTTCAGCCATGCATTCTGAAGGAACTTGTCCTCTGTGGTGTTTTGGGGTTGTTGCTGGGAGCATCTGAATTGTGAGAAAGCTGGTGCTGAAGACATGGTAGGTCTGATGTTTTAAGGATATAAGCGGAACAAATGTTGCGGCGATAAACACTAAGTTCCCAGGCACGCAAGCCCTCTTTGTCCTCCAAATATCTTTGGATTGCAAGATGCTGCTTTACTGTGGCAGGAATCCTTCTTGAGAGACATAGCTATTATCTTGGGCCTGATTGTTTCTGTTGGATATAAGGAGAAATGACTAGAAATAACTGAGTGTCAACAACTTTTGGTGCCTCTGTGTTTATTTCAAAGAATGCGCACAGACTTCTTTCCCTGAAAAGGGCAGTAATAAGCAGCAGATTGTTTGATTTCTGAGAAGCCTGTGATCTGTTTTCTGTGTGTGGTCCATGCCCAAGTCTCTGCTCCCTCTCAGATTCACCTTGCTGACTGTCTGCTGGACAGCTATCCTGCAGATCTCCATTTCAGTTACGAAGTGTCTCAGCCCACAAAGTTTAGCATCTCATCAGGCCTGCCCTTGCTGTGATTATCTTGGATAGTAGCCTCTGTATTTCCAGCTGTCCCACTAGCCATTTAAATGTTCCTTTTGAATTAACTTAGCAGTCAACTTTAAGCAGCTCTGCTTTTACAGGCAAAAGACGTTTTCTATGCTGGCCATGAATGCTTCCAAGCATAAACCGCCTCATTCTGTTTCAGCTCTGGTCATTGCTCAGATGGAGTTTAAAAAGAATGACACATTCCAACAGCACAAAAGGGGATAATTTAACAAATTAAAATGTTAACAAGCTTCACTCTTTCAGCATGTCATATCAAAAATTATTTGATTCTCTTATTTCTGCCCTCATCACAGACTTTGTCCTTTCCTTTTCTTCTAGCTGTGCAATGCAAATTAGAGTAGGATCCAGAAGTGCATCTGGGGTTTGTGAGGAGTCACTTGGTCGGGACAGATTTGATCCCATCTCCTTGGTAGGAATTTCATCACTGTCATAATTCTGATAAACTTAACTTGCACAGCTGCATTCTCCGTTTCTAGGGCACAATCATCTCTGTTCCTTCTTGCCTTCTCAGTTACTCCTGATGTCGGTACTGTGCCTGGTCATCAGCACGCTCAGTGCTTGTGTCCAGAATGAAGAGACTTCTGAGTTGCACATTAGAATGCCTTATTTCTGCAATAAGTGCCTTTGAAGGAGGAACTCCAGACTTCGTATTGCAGTTTAGGTGACCTGCACTTAGATTGACTTAAACCACTTTTGGAACTGCAGCCTTAGAGCAGACATTTTGCAACTGCAGTTCCCTTTTCACTATGGGATTTTCTGTTTATAAGGATCATCCAGCAGCTATAAGCTGTTCCAACTCCAGATTTGCAAAAGCCTTAATAGCGAAAACTTTTGTATGGGTTGAGTCACACAAACTTCCAAGCATTGCCCACCTTTCCTTATTAGCTAGCTACCTTAGCGTACTGCTACTACAGTTTTTTCTAACTATTTGTAGCTACAGCTATTTGTAGCTAATCTGACTATAGATCTATTTCTTTTGGGCTGTATCTTTAGAAGGAATTTTTGCAGATTGAATTTGTAAGTCTCTTAAAGTCTTTAAGCTGTAGTAAAGTCTTCTAGATATTGCCATGCAGGAAAGGACTCTTGGAGTCATTGTGATAAGCCTGGAAATGTTGGCTCAAGGCTCAAAAGTGGTCAGAAAGGCAGAGAATTAGAAATTATTAGAGAGAGAACAAAAATAAAGCAGGAGTACTGTGTTGTCACTGTGTAAGCCTGTGACAATCCATGTTTTAAATCTTGTATATTGATTCCAGTGCCCTTATTTCAGAAAATATATTGTAGAACTGCAAAATAGTACAGATAATCAAACAGTTATTTGCTCATCTGATTTCTTGGCTATCTAGACTTCTTGCTTGTATTCAAAAGTTCTGGTTTTCCCCATCTTAGAATGGACTTGAATTCATTTTCTACATGTGGTCAGTTAGGCATGTGAACTCTGGATTTCCTCTTGCTTGGCCTTTTCATTGCATCTCCTCAGGCCACTGAATTATTGCCTTTTATCACTGCCGTTGTGCAATTAATAGCTGGCCTTCTATTGTCACTATTTAGTTGTTTAAAGGTATGTAGGAGCTATGGAACTGATCTTTCTAAGCTCTGCCCCTCCAAATGCATACCTTCCTTCCCCAGTCCTAACTGGGTCTTTCTCTGGCATGTTCTATATTGTTTTGACTTCCTTTAAATATACAGCATCAGCTTGGTTTGTGGCCAGTTTTTTAGTGTATTGCTATTTAACTTTGCTGCTTCCTTTAATTAAATTTATTCATGTTGTGCAAACCAAGTTTAACAAGTTTTCTGATCATTTTAAAAAAAAAAAAAGTCATGAGCTTGGTGGTTAGCATCTGCTTTTTCTCAGCAAGTGTCAGACCCAGGGTTGTACTAGTAGCATTCGTAGAGGCCATTCGCGTGCTAGTTGCTGTAAAAGAAGAAGAAGAAAGAAAAATCAAATGCGTGGCAAGCTCCATGGCTTTTTGGAGTGTCTGTGTTCTCCCTTCATTGATCTTCAAGTCAGGGTCCTGGTGAGGTTTTTTTAATAAGTTAGTCTGTAATCATTATACCCTGTAGAAGTCCGTGGTGGCTGTGAGGAGCACAAGCTCTCTTGGATCCCCTTCTGAGTCCTGTGTACCTGACCAGGTGACATAGTTCCAGAAGCCTCCCATGACTGCAGGTGTTTGATTAGACCATAACCAGAATAAGCCTCCCCGTTGTTTTTCCCTTGGGCACAATTAGATTTTGGTTTCTTCAAACTGGAACAGTCCACTTGCTTCTGTTGGGGTTTGATTGAACGGAAAGGTTTTTGTTGTATACCCTGTCTTAGTCTGTTCTCTAGATAGCCTTATTCCTGAGCCAACTGTCTTCTGGGCAAATCTGAATTTCTTTACTAGGAGTGAGTTTCCTCTGGTGTACATCAGGTATCCTGTCGTCGAGGCAATCTCAACTGCAAGTTGTGTATTTGAATTTCAACATTTGCCAGGATGCTTTCTGGCTGCTGGCCCTAGAAAGATTTTATTTCTGACCATTTCTTAAAATCTTCAGCTACTGTTTTTTAGGTTCTTGTAAGTGTCTTTGATTTCTATAACAGCTTTGTATGTCCTGGCTTCTCAGCTCAACTGGAGCAGCAGCTCATGACTTAAACTCTTTTATCTTGTTTTGGGCGCCAAGGTTACTGGTTTTACTTTGGTCAGTTAACTGATGCTGGAGAGCTGCTGCTGACTGTTTTTTCTCTGTGTTCAGGGGAACAAGGTCTTCTGTAAATAGAGAATTGCACCAAAGGTTGTACACAAATCACAGCATTCATTTGCTGAACGCTGGTTAGCCACTTAGGCTGAACGGGTAATATGCACAGTGAACATAAGGATGCTCTCTTCCTCTTGTCTGATGTTTTGGTGACAGCAGTTGATTTACTGCTGTGATAGAATGCAGCTGGTAGATAAAAAGCTTCTCCTGGAACAGCCCATCACATTTCAGCACTTAAGTTAATTGTAAGCACAATGGGGAAATAAAAAAATTAATGGTCCAGTCCATAGCTATCTGCAGTGCTTTTCAAGCCTTGGCAGAATTGCAAGTGCTCTTACGTACCTAGCAGTGAGAAATGTTTTCATAAATGCCACCAGCTGGAGATAAGGGTTCACAACTCCAAAATGGGCTGTAACTCCAAAATAGCAAATCTATCTATCTACGAGTTTTATGCTTCTGCCATCATCTTGGCTGCTGCCTGCCTTCCGCACAAAATTTCTAACAACAGGTGAGCTTAGTGGACCTCATTCAGTTTCTGGTGGATCTCCCCATCCAGATCTAAAAGTCTGCTCTGGAGGGTGCTTACTTTATTAATTGATAATTTTAAAGATAATTTCTTTCAGGATCTTTGACTTCATTTTCCCTGCCTGGTCTTTGGAAGTGCCAGCATTGTGCAATACGTGGATGTTCGTTCTCTTGGCAGAAACCCACTGAACCCATTTTCGTCCCTTGAATGGCACAGAATTGCCTCCTGTATTTCCTCTCGAGAGCCTGTCCCTGCAGTCTGGGAAAGAGAGCCCAGAGTCCCACAGAGAGCGCCAGGTTCTTTGTGCCAAGTGGGATATGCAGATTAGTATAAAACCACTGACCATCCATGAAACTGAGAAAAACAGGTTGGTCTTGAGAAAAAGCAGTGAGACTAAGTGCATTTTTGCTCCTTGTCCTCCAAACCCAAACGCGTTGAGCAAAGTGCATGTAACATGTATGGGAGTTGTCTTGTGTGTGTATTCGTGACTTTTCGAAATTACTCTGTAGTAGAAGGATTCATGGCACAGGCTTTCTGGTGAGGTGAGCAGGCTTTCAGCTACCTGAGCCCTGGAGCTCAGAGGGTGTCATACTCCCAGCACAGGACTCCCTAGCCCTAGAGATGGCTGCACAGGGATGTCAAGGGTTATCAACCACATTAATATCTTCTATTTGTCTATACCTTTTACAAATTAAGTCCCTGCAAGCTGTGCACATAGCTGGTCTCTGTGACCCTATGTCTCTGTCATTACTTGCCTTTGTCCTATTTTGCAGCCTTTCTGCTTCTTAAAGTAACTGTTGAATCTTGCGAAGGCCTGTCCCATGAGAGCTTGGAATGGCACTGCATTGTGTTTTACAGCTGCTTCTGGGTGGAGCTGGATAACAGTTTTGGCTTTGGGATGTTTCTGAAAGCTGTGTGATTCCCAGATTGGTTGGATCAGTGAGTCTTTTCCCACCATTAAATAGAGTTGAACACCTTAGGCTTCTGATGGATTGTGGTTTTGAAACATTTCTGGAGCAGGTAACTCTTGTCCTAAAAGGGGATGCCATTTCTGCTAGCAGAGTTCAGAGAATGACAGTCATTTTCTGCGTGAGCTTGTAAATTATTTATCTTTAGAAGAGGCACTTGTGGGCAGAGGGGAAAGACTGTAACTGAACCCTCCCACTCCATGGATGGAAACTGTCAACTTTGTAGGCTTGTTCCTTTAAAGATCACAGATCTCTCTGAGATCATTGAACAAACATCTGAGCTACTGTATATCATCTGAGCCCGACAGAATGGCTCTATGCTGAGGTGAGGAAAAGGGGGTGTGAAATGTCTCTCCTTGATGTTGCTAAGTAAAATAATAATCTTTTATGTATGATCAAAACCTTTTGCCTTGTGTAGAGAAGTGGCAAGGCCTGGATTTCAATACCAGTCAAGTGCAAATATTTAAAAGCAGTCCTCAGGAAGGATTTGGGATGTGGAGAGTTAGTCTTTCCTCGTGTTTGGCTGGGCACAGAGTAGTGCAGTGGACACAGCAGGACTGCCAGGAGTGACTGGCAGGGACAAAGGACGAACTTTGATGGGCAAAGACTGTTCACTCCTGGGCTCTGAGGCGTAGCGTGTCCTGGCTAATGCTTAGTGAGCTGAGCTGAAGATTGGCAAACACAAATTAAAAAGTGTCTGAGTAACCTGGTGGGAACTGTGTGCAAGGGGTCCCTGCACTCACCTTAGCAGTGGAAAGCAGGGCGAGGCACCTTCTCTCCCTGTCTCCTGGCTCTCTCATCTTTGCTGTGTGCTGCTCAGCCTTGTCCATCTGTCCAGCTTCAGACACTGAACGGGAGACTCTTGACTCCCATCAGCTTGTGTTTCTCCACAGTCAGGACGGGAGCATGTGTTCATGGCCCAGTGCCATCCTGGGGCTCATGGGCAGCGCCCACCTCTGCAGACCTTTCTCCCCGCTATGACCTGGACAGACCTCTTGTGTCGTACTGCCCAGCATTGCTGATGCATTCTGCATCAGTGCAGTCCTGTTTCATACCTCAGAGGAGAAATTTGCTCTTGGTTGCTTTCACTTAATCTTTTGGGCTAGCTGAGCTTTTTACTATTGGAAAAATTCTCCTTCCGGGAATTTTTCCTGCCCTGAGGGCAGACAGGATGCTGCTTCCTACTCTGGAAGGGACAGTTATGTGAGCTGGTGGGGGCTGTCTCACAGGAGACAACCTGCAACGTGCAACCTCACGCTCTCAGCCCGCAGCAGGAGAGGGCCATAGGTCCTTCACTTGCATGTAGTACAAACAGCAGCTGCTTGATGCAGGAGATTTGGGGCACTGGAGCAGGAGTGACAATGCGCTGTGTATCTTGCACTATGTGGCATGACTACACTTGCGTCCCAAGCCCAGATCTTTGTCTTTCCCATAGCGTGCACCAGACCTGCTCTGCATCCTCTGGATCCATAGCTGTGTGCTGTACGCACAGCAGATCTTGGGAATCTGAGTTGTTGGACTGTCATAGCAACATCCTCCTCCTCTTCCTCTTAGCATTCATGAACATGGAATTAATACTCATGGCTTGATCAGCTTGGGGGTGAGGGATGGTGTTGAAGCACCAGCACTGCATTTAGCTCCAGGACAGCTGCAAAGGTAAGGTACTGCTGGGTCAGACAAAAGCTCTGTGCTGCTGCTTGTGCTAGGGTGGGTGCTTTTCTTGAAACCAGTGTGAATGGCAGCTGCTTCCAGCACACGTGTGTAGCACTGACAGTCTTAGTGGATCCTCTCTCTGAACTTGGCTCCCGCAGAGAGTGAAAGAGGAAAGGGAGAAGGAGATGAATGCAGCCGGGGTCTGGGCAGAGTCTGTTGGGAAATGTGGCAGCTCTGTGTATGTGTTTTTATTTAACTTCTAATTATTTAGTTATGTGCTTTGTCTTTGGCACTTCTGGGGATTAATTGCAGCAAAGACTCCAGCCTGCATCAGCAACTTTTAAGTTGTTCTGTGAGAAGTGTGATGCCATTTGGAAAAAAAAAATAATTTTCCACATTAATTAGAAGATACTACTGTAAAATTTATGTCAATTATCTGGCACTTCATTATGGAGAGGCAATAGCCTCTTTGTAGTCCAGGTGGCAGCAGCCTTTTCATTAGAATGAGAAATGTTGCTATTCAGTTGAATTCACTAGGAGAAACACTCAGGGACTATGAGTTGCTTGTGGAGATTAGTTGAGGGAGAAAAAGGGGAAGATTTGTACTAAACCTGGAATAAACAAGCCAGTTTGAGGACTCCAGTGTAAAATGCACATCAGGCTTCTACTAGCATAGGGAAACCCTAATGTCTCTTCCTACAGCCTCCATCCCCTGAGCTGAGGGGACAGACTGCTCATGGTGTCTTGGGCTTTGCCTGGGTTTCGGAGGTGGGGCTGCCATAATTCCCTCTGTGGTACACAGACAGTGACAGGGACTCCACCACCTCCACCAGAGAGGACAGAAGGCACGTTTGTCTGTCCCCGGCTGCCCTTAGCCCCTGTGCCACGTCTGTGCACTCGTGCTGGTGAGGGCATTACATGCCCCATAGATGGGCTGCTCCATCTTCCAGTATAGGACAGCTGGGACAGAAGCACCCAGCTTTTCCGTCCTGTGAGGGCTTGCTAGGCCTGATCTGGAGAACCTCCCCCCCCGGCCCAGCCTTGTGGGAACAGCTCTGGTGCAGTAAGGAAGGAGCCTGTGTGGAGAGTGGTACAGCAAAGCACAGCCTGTTTTGAATGCAGAAAATTTGGGGGCAGGGTCAATTGGTTCTGTGAGAACCGGTTCCAGAGCTTGTGTCCACAAGAGCCCACTGACCCTTCGGAGGTTGTCCCTCCGGTTTGCAAGGGCGCGGTAAGTGGATGCAGCAAAGTGAGGAGCCAAGAACTCTGAAATAATCTTGTTCCTCTGGGTGCAGCGGCATGGCATGCATGGAGTGGGTGCAGGGGGCAAATGCATTTTAACCTGGGGTTTGTTGGGGGTTTTTTTTGCCTTTTGCTTGATGTGAAATCATTCAGTCAGTTCTTTTCCAACTGCTTCTGTGTCATGGTAGCTAATGACTGTCTTATGGGCATGGAGAGGCTTTAGCGAGGTCCTGGTGATGCTGACTGATTGCATTCTTCTCCTTTCCTGCGCTGATTAAACAGGCAGTGTAAAGACCTTGCTTTCTTCTTTCTTCTCTTTTGCCTTTATTTTTCTGTCATTACCCATGCAGGCTTCCCAGAACTTACCCACCACCAGGTCCTTTGCTGGGTGGTGTGAATGGGTGGCACGCTCTAATTTTATGTTGTAGTAAGGCAGAGACTGCAGTCGCAGATGATGAAAGATTCTGCAGGTTAAAAAGTTACTTTTTATGAAGTAATGAAGCGTACTGTGTCTGCCAGATAGATGGGCCCTCGTTCTGCGTGTTGCCCGTTAGATTTCCTTGCCAGTTGTCCTGGTTTCAGCTGGGATAGAGTTAATTTTCTTCCTAGTAGCTGGTATAGTGCTGTGTTTTGGATTTAGCATGAGAATAATTTTGATAACACAATGATGTTTTAGTTGTTGCTAAGTAGCGCATACACTGCTTAAGGACTTTTCAGCTTCTCATGCCCTGCAGTGAGAACCTGGGAGGGGGCACTGCCAGGACAGCTGACCCAAACTGGCCAAAGGGATATTCCATACCATATAGCGTCATGCTCAGCATATAAGCTGGGGGGAGTTGGCTGGGGGGCGGTGACCACCGCTCGGGAACTGGCTGGGCATCAGTCGGTGGGTGGTGAGCAATTGCATTGTGCATCACTTATTTTGTATATTCTTTTATCGTTATTATTATTTTCCCTTCCTTTTCTGTCCCATTAAACTGTCTTTATCTCAAGCGATGGATTTTACTCCCCCTCCCCTCCAACTCTCTCCCCCATCCTACTCGGGGTGGGGGCGGAGTGAGCGAACGGCTGTTAGCTGCCTGCCGGGTTAAACCACCACACCGGTGCAGCTCCTTCTCTGGCTTTGCTGCTGACCGTGACTGTGTTCTCCTGGGCAGGATGGGGATCGGAGACTGCTGCATGTAATCCCCTTTTTTTCCCAGGACAGGCTCTTCCAGAAGGTCCAGTCTCTCCTGGGGGAGGGCAGCAAGTCAGCTCTTGTTGAGGATCAGGCAGAGGGAACAGCTCTGGTGCAGTAAGGAAGGAGCCTGTGTGGAGAGTGGTACAGCAAAGCACAGTCTGTTTTGAATGCAGAAAATTTGGGGGCAGGGTCAATTGGTTCTGTGAGAACTGGTTCCAGAGCTTGTGTCCACAAGAGCCCACTGACCCTTCGGAGGTTGTCCCTCCGGTTTGCAAGGGAGCGGTAAGCTGGTGGATGCAGCAAAGTGAGGAGCCAAGAACTCTGAAATAATCTCGTTCCTCTGGGTGCAGCGGCATGGCATGGCATGTGTGGGATGCTGTGGAGAGCTGAGCCCCACATCAGCCCCTCTATTGTAAGCCAGCCCCCCTGCTATGTTACCCGGAGGGGGGCCTCTACTCACAGGCTGTCGGTGTTACGGGGGAAGGAGAGTCGTGGGGCATGGACAGTTGTAGCTGCAGGAGGAGGCTGGAATCTGAGTGCCGCAGAAAGTGCTTGCTGCTCAGAGCAGCTCCTGAAAGGTTGGTTTGGGGACAGGTATACAGGGACCTGAATCGCTCGTGTTTCTCTAGAGCTTCTGGAAAGCAGTCAGTGAGTGAGTGGTGGGGCAGGGGGTTAATTTGATGGCAAATTATCTTTAAATTACAGTGGTACAGCTCCACTGACTTCTGGTTTGTTGGAGTGGAGTAAATGAGCAAATGTAGCCTCTAGGGCTGATACAGGTAACTGCAGGAAAGGAATTCAGCAGCCTTCGCTTTTCTCGTACTGACCGTGTCTGAGTTGCTCACTTCTGTCATATTGCTTTTTTAAGAGTCTAATCCCCCTAAGGTAACCTACAAAAAGAGATTTAGGTTGTGACTCTTCTGCATTTAATTTTTTTCCACTGTACAGATCCAGTAAAGCACTTTTTAAGAAAATAGTTTGCCCTGCATGTTTATCCTTGCAATCTGAGGAGTGTCACATCTTATCTTCCCTGTTGCTTGCTGAGAAGCTCCTTGGAAGTCCTCTACAGTCCTTTTTCTTCTATCCTTGCCTGATACTAGAAGTGGTGCTCTTCCAGCTGCTCGTGAGATTTTAAAAAACTGAATGACACTTTAAAATCCGTGTGGGAGAGTCCAGCTAAAAGTCCCTTCCTTTTTAAGTTATTCATACTTCACCATCTTGGAATTGATGTTTTCTAGTCTTCCATAGAGAATTCTAGGAAGATCAGGTTGGACAAGACCTTGAAGGAGAAATGCTTTAATCTCAAAATTAAATTCCTCTATTTTTTTTGTATCTGACGGAAGGGTGCAGGTAAAGATCGTATGTGTTTTATGTAAAAGGGCGTTCTTCCTGCAGTAGCTTTCCTGAGCAAAAGCCAAAGCATGTTTAAGAAGGGTGAAGGATGCTAGCATGCAATCTTCTGTTACACAGAGGATGTGCAGTTTTTTTGCCATCTGTGTAAAAAGCTGATGCCTTTCAAACCTTCATGTTAGAAGCTCTTAATACCTTCTATTGCTCTTTAACCTCTCCTCTGTCTAGCAACTGCATCTTAAAGAGCAGATGAAATTGTTTCAGGGATGGCAGGTCCTAATCTCAGTAACAGCTCCTATCCATTATAGGGTATGAAGTGAAGTGATCTGTGAGTGGGTTTATCTCGGATCCCACGTAGCTTTTTTTCTCAGCAGCAGCAAGAAAGGGAAATTATCAGGCAGTGAGGAAAAGCTGTTTATTTTTAACTTACCCTTTCTTTTTAAGTTCTATTTCATAATTAAAGGAGATAAGGAGTGGAAGCCAATGAAAATACGTAGCTAAAGGGATAAGCTGATCTCAAGTTCACTGCAGAGATTACGATAAGTAGTGGGTAACACAGTAGACACTTTGGGGCCTCTTGTTCCTTCCCTGTCCTCCTCCTAGAGTATCAAACCGAGTTCTTAGCTGCCTTTCAAAAGTGACGCAGGAGGGCTGAGTTGAAGGATACTGCTTACAGAGCTCACTGCTGCCCTCGGAGTTTACTCCTGCTCACAGCGGTTTGAGGATGTTGAGTATCTGAAGAGATCTCTACTCAGAGCTAGCAAGGAGGAATCCTGCTTCTTCATGGAGGAGCATGTACGTCCATTGTCTGGGCACACCCGTATGGCACTACACATGGCTGTGTGGATGGGGGCACAGGAGAGTGAAGAGGGGCCCAAGGGAAGGCTCCTGAGGAGTGGGGTAGTCCTGGGTAAAATGCCTCCTCTCTGAGTTACTGCTGGAGAAGCATGTTCTACTCCTGTGCTTTCAAACAAGGTTTCTCTCCTGCAGCTTATTAATCTTGGTCAACTTGGCTTCCTCAGATTGACAGGAGGATAGCCCTCTGATTCATGCAAGCTGCTAGGTTCTTTATTGCTTAGAAGAAGGTGCATTATACTATTACTCTCCATCACTAGTGGATAGTTGCATCCCAGATTAAATTATTCCTGTACCCAGGCGGCTTTCTTTCATCCTTGCTCTTGTCTCTGTGATACTTCTCACAGCTTCTGCACACAGAAACAAGAGGGCCAGACTGAATTTGGAGTTGGCTGTCATTGCAGGGGGTTCTTCCTCTCTGCCAGTGGAGCTGACAAGCAGCATTAGAAAATGAGTCCTGGAGAGGAGGCTGCATGCTCTTGCAGCAGCAGAACACTGGACAGGCTGTTCTTAAATAACCTTGCAAAATACTGATTGCTACCCCTAGCTTGCCTCTGCAATGCTGGAGGACAGCTGACCTGCAAAGAGACTCTGCTGTGTGACCATCTTACCTGGGAACAACTTCTTTTTTCCCCCCAGTCCTCATCCGGATGATGCCCTGTGGCAGGCCCTAGCCTGCTTCTAAGTGTTTGCATGAGTGTCTCTGTGTACCGCTGCCATATGCAAAGTTTGGGGGAAAACAAGACAGGGAAAGAAGTTTTTGAAGGGAGCCCTAAGCAAGTCTCAGATTCCTCAAGTAAAGGATATAAGAACACAATTCAATCCTGTAAAGGGCAGGAGCTGACAGCTGTCGAAAAGGGCAATTGAGGGTAGTGTTTACATTGTAGGGAGGACAAGAGGAGAAGTAGAAGGGTTCCTTATTGTTCTGGTCACTGTTGTCCTACAGCCTCTGCAATGCTTTTCTAGGATCTCTCCTGAATTGTGAATGCCTTGGGGCACCTTATACTACATAGTCCTCCTGGCTGAGGCTTTTCATGAGTAGAGGCTACTGTAACGCAAACCTCGGATGCTGATATTCTGTCTGTGCTTCTGTTTAGTTCTCAGATCAAGTGGTAACAGCCTAAGAAAGAAGTTCATGTGTTTAAGAGAATTGTTTCAAGCATATGTTTTGCCCAGGAGTGCTGAGCTATATGGCTCCTGGTAGGAAGATTATCGTTACTTACCATCTCACAAATGCTTTGAGGAATGTGTTTGTCCATGCAATGCTTTGAAGCTAAAAAGCATTGTGAGAGTCCCTCTTGGTGTTCCCTAGTTAGGGAAATGAATAGCTCAATAGGACAGAGATGTGTAACTAGCCCAGTGCTGGGAGCAGAGTAAGGCAGTAATATAAGCTGGAGTGCTTTGATTGCAGGGAAGGAAGATAATAAAGTATCTCCTGGGCAAGAAGACCTGGATTTGTGTCTCCATCTCTTTCCAAAACCAGAGTCTGTACCAGAGTTGGTCTCTTTTAGTGTCTGTCAGAAGTTTGTTCCCATCAGGAGAGTAGTGCAGTGCTCTGTATGGAAGCTGACCTGAGCAGCTGTAGAAGCTGGCGGTTTAGCAGATTGTGAACGGTGATTAGCAAGCCAGGAGGGAGGTGTGCTGGCAAAACTAGCATTGGGAGGACCATGGGGCTGGGCAAACCTGTGTGTTCATAGTGTCTACTGTGTTACATTTGGGTGTACACTTGGTAATTAGCTGCTTAATTTAATGAGATCATGTCTACTTCTTCTGGTGACATAATAGTATTTGGAAAACTGCTGCTGTCATAGGCTCATCCGCTCTTCCCATGAATGAAGAAATTCTGTAAATTTGAGGGCTGTTCCTTATTGGCATTAGGAAGACTTTAGTGCCCACCTCTGTGTTGTTAGTCATGAGCCAAATATTGGCTGTTAAAGTCATGTGTGTTGCAAAAACAGGTGCCAGAGCTGTGATCTATCTCAGCCTTGGTCTTCCTATGCTGAGGCATCTGTGGATGCTGACTCCCCTGCTGTATTTGGCTGTCTCTGACAGGTTTTGGAAGTGGTACGGTCCAACTACGACACGCTGACCCTGAAACTGCAGGACGGACTGGACCAGTATGAGCGCTACTCAGAGCAGCATAAAGAGGCTGCCTTCTTCAAAGAGCTGGTAAGCTGCCTTGACTCTGCAGAAGCAACAGCCCTTTTCCAAAGCTTTTGCTTACGGCCTGAGCAGTGGCATTTGGGCTATTGCTGAACAGCCCTGTTACTCCACTGGGCTGCCTCCAAAGATGGGGAGGATGTGAATAGACACTGCGTGTCTCAACTGATATGAAAGCTCCCTGGAGCTCCCTGCCCTGCACTACATGGCTGGGGAGGAACCACCAGACTGCGCAGGCCAGCAACCGGTCAGTCAGTCTCTGTCCCTTCTGGGGATCCACTGTGCTTTGTGCTGGTAAGTTTACACAGTGGAGAAGCTGACTGCTCCCACCTTGGGTTTATCACGCAGAGCAACTTAGCCTTTTTGCTGCTGTTAAGTGGACCACAAAGTTCGGGACTGAGCAGAATATGTGGTGCTGGTGAAACATGTGCCTGCTCGTTGCTTTCCTCCATCACTCACAAAATAGGGTTTCCACGCAAAGAAAGCAAAGGCATTCCCTAGAAATGACTCCTTCTGCCAGAGAAGACTAACGGTAGGAAGCCCCACAAAAATAATACAGCAAAGACAAAACTGAGTCCAAATAATTCAGGTTTGTAGTTATATTCTTCAGCAAGCCAGCTTGCTCACTCTGCTCTAGAGAGCCCTGGTGCAACATGTTCTTGTCCGACGGCCGCATCAGCAGGAAGGCAATGTTTTTGTAGTGGCTGGTATTTGAGGGGAGCCTGTTTTTCCTCACTTCTGAATCATTATAGCTTCAGTGAAGGGAGAGATCTCTAACTCTGGCAGCTTTCTCCACCAGTTTGAGAGCTGATTCTCTCTCCCAGCTCTGTCCTTGCTGATTGATGAGTAATTGATGCCTGCCCACTCTGTCACGAGTCTGCATGAGTTTGGGACTGTTATGCCTCCCTCTGTCTACTCTGCTCCAGAGCAAGCACGCCTGAATTGGTTTTGCTTCCTTCTGCAGAATGCTTTCTAATGTTTTTTCGGTCATTTCGGCACTGCCATCGGGTAGGATACGGGCAAAAACACTTGCAATCACTTTCATGCCATTTTTCTGTGCTCTTTTGTGCCTGTTGTTGTCTCTCTGGCCTGTTGTTTGATACCATATGTGGAATATATGCAAAGAAATTTGGCCATAGCCTTCCTGTGACAGGGGCTTCTCCTCTTACTGTACCCTGGAAATAAGATGCATTCATGTTTCTGTTGTCATCTGTTCTGTCCCAAGGGCTCCTGCCCTCCTTGGCCAGCATCTCCTGCCCCAGCCTCTTGGCCACGTGACTGCTCTGCTTCCTGCATGCCCCGCTTCCCACTTGGCCTGGCAGAAGCTCAGGCTGATCATGCCAATTGATTAAAATGACATTCTCAGTCCTAAGATCATCACAGCTACAAAACACTCCAGCTAAAATTACTTTCTTCCTAGCGCAATTTTTTTTTCTTCCCCCCAAATCCCAATTTTTTATCATTTAAGAATCTGTTTAGCATAACCAGTCTTCCCTCAACTCCCTTCTGAAAATTGCCTGTCCAGGTACCCCTGGGACCCTCTCCTCAAGAGCATATGAAAGCCTGAATAATTACTGTCTAAATGTGCTGATTTGACCCAGTTGTGAATCTGTTTAATCCACATTTCTCTAGATGCCCTGAGAATTGGGACCCTATTAAATGTTCTTTACTCACAGCTACAGAAAATCCCCTGCATTCCATTAAGCCATTCCCTCAACACAGCGGGAAATCAACCTGATATGTTATGATTTGTCTTCAGCAAACTCAGCTGGCCTCCCATCCTCCACGCTGTTTTTTCCTCTAGGTGCACAGTAACTGATGGCTTTATTAACTGTTCAAACAACTCATCAAAAAGGCTCTAGTCTGCCCTGTCCTCCCCATATCCTCTTCAAACCAGGTACTTGGCTTCCTTTTTGCGAGGCTTCTGAGTCTTTACTTTGGCTTCTGTTGCTGGTCTGATGTTGGATAATATCCCCCCACCCAATGCATTGCGTTTAACTGCTGAGGTTTGCAGGATTTCATGGAGGGGCAGAGTGAAGTTGCTGCAGTTTTCTTCATGGGCTCTGCCAAAGGAGCAGGGCTGGTGGTGAACTACAGGTTTCCAGTATGGTTTCCAAACTCATGCTGGTCCCATCAGGTCTTCCTGAACAGGATCTGTTTGCAAATAATTCTTTCCAGATTCTGCCTGGTTTTCTTATCTCTATCTGTGTGAAGGCATTAAAGCAAATCCTTCTTGGTGGGGAATGACACGCAGGAGCCATTTTCCTTTTTGGCTGCCTTTTCATCTCTCTGTGCTCCCATTAAGTGGGTGAGCAGAAACTTCCCCAAGCCATTCCCTTGGCTCCTTTATGCTCAGAAATCTTGTTCTAACTCCTTTGACATGCTTTGCTAATGTACTGCTTCACTTCTCTGGCTTTGCCTCAGTGCTGCTCTTTCTTGCTAATCCCAAAGAAAAATCTGCTTTCTTCTCCCATTCCCTTTTCAAAGAAGCTTTCAGAGGCCTGCGATACTGCAGCCACATTGTGGTGGAAGGTGATATGTGGAGTGTTTTATCAACTGGGTTTTCTGGCCTGTTGTGCTGCCTTTGAGGGGCTAAAGGAGGGAAGTTAGGAAGTTTTCTAACACTTTTTATTTCTTTTCCTTTGAACCCTCAGGGATGTCATTTGAGGTCTGTGCTGCTTTGACAGAGTGAATGGTTTGGATGTGAGCTTTTGGACCCTTGCATTGCAGCTGGAGGAATGTGTGGAAAGAGATTCAGCATCTTTCCAAAACATTCACTGTCTTTGCAGTTGGATAGGTTTCAGCAGAGTCTCAAAATAGTCTGATTAGGGATTGATTTCTGCAGGGGAAATTACTGTAATTTGACTTCTAATTAGATGTAGTAGTCAGTGTAAACCTTCCTCCCATTGTACAAATTTCTTAAGAGCTGCTTGTTGATTGGAAACAGGTTTAATTGATGGGACTTGCTGCAAAATAAGAGTGTCTGTACAGTGTTGCACACGTCCAGCTATAATGACACAAAACTAGAACTGAATAATGTTTTCCTCACATGGTTAATGCCACTGCTTCATCCATTCTTTCATTTGCTTATTGTTCTCCAGGTGATATCAGCATTTCATGCATTTCCCATTTCTTGAAAGTCTGTGGGTTAAATGTGATCCAGGCAATTTTAAAAGCTCTTCTGGCCCTAGCGTGCTCCATACAGAAGCAAGAGAGGACATGTGGTCTGCTTTTACTTCCTTGCAGAATGAATGTTAAAGCTCTAGGCTTACTTTCTGAGGTTGGTTTTGGCCCCTTGTATAAGCCACTCTAGAGAGTTCTGGTAGCTTCCAGGCTGGCAGCCAGGCCTGGGCTAGCACAAGCTAGAAGGAGTCCTGGGGTGTAGCCTCGTGGATGGAGCAGCTCAGCCAGACTGCAGGAAGCTTCTGAAGTTTATCCTTGTTACAGGCTGACACCTCCCAGTCTTCCAACCCCAAAAGGGAAACGAGCTCTGGCTCCCTGTGCTGAGCCCTGGTGCTGGAGAGAACTTGATTTAACTCTAATTTGAGCTATTCTCACCTTTTAAGTTGGTTGGCTCAGAGCTGCCTGCTTTCTCACAGCAGAAGAAATGCTGGGCAGAGATTTGTAGAAACGTCAGTGTCATCTCCCCAACTTGTGTTAAAGCAGATCTAAGTCCATCTAGACTGCTCTCGACCAAAGTTTGTGTCTAAGCTCCTCTTGAAACCTGAAGCTGTCTTTAAGTGAAAACAGCTCCACACTGGCCCCAGATGATCTACACCACTGCTTCACAACCCATAGGTTTAAAGGTATTTCCTCTTTTCCAGTGTAAATCTTCTTTGTCTTAAATTAAGCTGAGTATTTCTTGCCCCATCCCTGGGGAGCCAGAGAAATATTACTCACTGTTCTCTTTCTGACCTCATTTTACATATTGGAGAGTGTTTGCTCTATTCCTCCTAAACCTTTTCTTTGCAAACGAACCAGGCTTAATTTCTTGTGCTCTGCCCCATAGCTACAATTTCTGCTAAGCCCTGTGTTCTCATCGTGTGCCACTCCAGCCTCCCTTTCTGGGCTTGTAGAGACTGCTGCTGCATCCTTTTTGGAGACCTTGATGTGTATACAAGTTGGGCATCTTCTACTGCTGGTGCCTGGCCCCTGGCAGCAGTTCCTGAGGCCAGGAGCTCATTTCTGCTTGCTCTTTCTGTTGCTGGGACCCATAGAAATGTTTCTAGTCAGAATAAGGATGCTGGCTTACACTATATATAGCATCTGCCCCTTTTCTGCAGGCATTCACATTCCCCAGGGCAGAGGGCTGCATCTGTTTAGCCATGTTGTTTCCCTCCTGTCAGAACTGACGGGATCGCTGAGGTGGGGAGCGCTCGCTAGGACTGAGACCAAATCCTGTCAGTGGGGCTCCTGTCTCCTGGCAGGGAGACAGCCCAGTGCAAACTAGTGTTCTGGAGATCACTTGCAGTGGCGTTTAACATAGGCTATAACCTGTGGTTATCTTACAAGACATGATTCCAAACTATTTCAGTATGGAATAAGTCAAAAGACACCCAGAGAAGAGAGGTGAGGGGGTGCTTCAAGGGAACGAAGACACATGGGGTCTCTGCCAAGCGTCCTGATGAAGGAGAGTTTGTGGTTTCTGCAGTCACCATAAAACTTAAATATTCTGTCTTTTAAGTGTAGACATCTTTGCTAGCTTGCTCGGGTTGTTAGGGTCTGTATAATGGGGCTCACTGGGGTTCACTTCACAGCTTTCCCTGTTAACCTTCCATGTTTTGATTTGCTTCCCACTCTTACACATTCTGCCTTTTTGGGAGCTTTCTGCCCTTCCCCTCTTTTTTTTCTCACCAGAGCAGCAATGGGACCCTCAGCAGTATGAACACTGCTAACTTGCTCTTCCAGCCCCCAGTGTTGGATTCCTCGTTCTGCTTCTATATAATTCATCCCCCAGTGCTTTTAAAAAACACAAAACACTAACCAGGTCAGCAACAACCTTATTATCACAGGCTCTGAGTCTCTGGGAACTGTAATCCCGTTGTTTGGATGAGCTTGTGTCAGTTTTACTTTCTGTCACTGCTGCACAGTTGCTGGCACAGATGATGTTTGACTTTGTTTTCTCGTTGCCGAGTGCAGCTGAGACTGAGCCCAGTCTGCGGCCTGCGTGTTTGGCCAGCGAGTCTGCAGGCATGAAGGGGGAAGGGCAGCTGCTGTGCTTCCCAGCTCTTCGCAGACTCTGCAGGTGTCCAGAAGTCTGGGTATCATTAAGGGATCAAGGTGGCTCTTCTTCAGAGACAGCTAGTGAGCCAGCTTCAGGTGTAAGGCACTCAGCACAGAGTACACAGCTGGCTCTGAACCCATGGTTTTCTGCCAGCTTGGGTGATAATTTGTGTTTACAGCCCAGTAGCATGGCCTCTGTCCTTTCCTTGACTCCGTATCTTTGGCTCTGCAGGTTCTGGAGCAGGACAGAGGCCATGGCACTGCATTCATCCAGCAGAATGCTGGCTGGCACTCCAGAGGGCAATGGTAGAAAATGCTCTTCCAGCTGAAACCTGGAAGTGCTCACTTTCCCCATCACTTTGCCCCAGAACAGGAAACACATCATAGCTCATGCGTCCAAACAGAGCATCCTCTCCCATCCCTGTCTCATTTGGAATTTACTCTCCTTGCTGGGATGTCACTATAGACATTCCTATTATTCCAGGAAGCAGCTATTCCTCAGGGATTTCTTGATAAGCTGGAGTGTCAGTGAGAGCTGGCTGCAGCAAGTTCTCTGGGGCTATAACAGCATGCAAAACGGTTTCATGCTGAACCTGGAGGTCAGCAGTGTCAAAGCCGCCGCGCTCACGGGGAGCCAGGAAGAGTCCCTTGGCTAAAACATCTTGTTTTGCCTCTCAGGTTCGGTCCATCAGCATCAATGTGAGGAAGAACCTTGCTTTCAACACACTGAGCCAGGAACTGCTGCTGAAGGAATTCTCTACGATCTCTTGAAGCAGGGACACAGCCACTGCGCAGGGCTGACCAGAGACGGACCTGTCTGGTCAGGGACACTACAGATCTGCAACCTGTCACCCCTTGCCTTCCATCTGCAGAAGGGACTGCATTTCTTCGAGGGGAGAGGCTTGCTGCTGTGTGTTTGATCCCAAAGGCATGTGTTTCAACAGGACTGGGGCTGAGGAGAGGTGATCGGCATGTTAGGAGGAGGAGGAAACAAATTTGTAAGGTGCCATGGGGGTGGGCAGCCATTCCTGTGATGTAGCAATGGGAGATTCCCTCCGCAGCCTCAGGGAAGATGCACTGGAAACCTTTGTAGCAGCGCTGGGGAGACCTCACAACCAAAATAATAAAACCAGTCCAGCTGTGCAAGACAGTTCTGGGTTGAGATCACTCGCCTGCTCTACAGGGAAAGCTCTCTGATATCTGGTGAGGGCGGTTCTTTTCTGTCAGCCTGGATCAACCTGCCCTCCCGCAATGTAGGTCAAATCCACTGCCATCCCATTGGGAATGGCTTTGGGGTATAAAACAATTTTCCCAAGGAGCAGGCCCTGCTCACTGCTGGCTCCTGATGTCAGAAGGTGTCACTTGAACCAAGCCATTGGACTACTGGAGAAGGAGAAATTTTGCCTCCAAGGCTGTTGGCTTACAGGGTCCAGTCTGACCCAGTATGCAAGAATATGGGTCGTCAAACAGAGCACTTCGTAACTGGAGACCAGCTCTGCTTGGGGTCACTGTTGCTTCCAGTAGCCCAGCTCATCTCTGCTGTTTCTAAGGTTGAGGGACATTTTTAGATATTCGACTTTCGTGGGGCAGAGGGTAGGCTGACTCCCTCCCCCACTCCCCTTATTGCCCATCAGAGACTGCATTGCGACAATCCTCCTCTCCCTCACAGGAACGTCTGCCTTGCACATGCTTGCAAGTGCCTGGTGACCTTCATGAACTAAGAAGTCCCCGGTTTTTCCCTTGTGTGTAGCCCACAACTAAAATGCAGCTGGAAGAGTAGTTACTTCACTTTCTCACTTGCCCTCCCGTCTTCACCAAGCAACTTGCAACAACAGTCTACTGAGAACTTCCTAAGGAAGAGCTCTGGGATGATGCTCCGGGGCACAGGCAGACCTTTCTGCTCCAGAGCCGGTGTGTCAGAGGTGCCCGGGCCCGGTGGAGCCTGTTCCCAGGGCTGGGTCAGGCTGCCAGCTCAGGAATATGCAGCATAAACACCTGTTCCCTGCTCGTGCGTTTTCAGCTCCCAGCAGTGATGTTAGGATCTGGCCTGACCTGGTGGACTGAAGTAGAGAAGTTATTTACATCCCAGATCCACTTTTTTTTTCCTCTAGAAAATAGTTTTTTTAAAAAAAGTGCCTAGTCCCGTTCTTAGCCTCGTAGGTTAGTGTGAGTGATGTGAATGTCGTGCTCATTCTCAGCCATTTTTAGGTAAGACTTGTTCATGCTAGCGTGTGTTAATTGTTTTAATGTTTCATCTTTACGTGCCGTGAGCATGGGAAGCTGAAAGCTGTGTCCTTGGCCACCCACTGGTCACAGCACCCAATGAAGAGTGTATATTTTCCTTCGGAGCACCGGCTTCTCCCAACAGAAGATACTTTGCCTTGGCATGGAATTGTCTGGCTTTTATCAGCTAAGCCAGACACTTACGTGCTTTCCTGCCATGCAAGTGTATGGAAATGTGTACATGTCAGAGGGACAGTGCAAGTCGGAGGGAGAGCAAGCAGGCTCCATAAAATCACTCTGAGAACAGGCCAGGGCGTGTAGGAGGAGGCCATTTCTCCAGTGAAAAACGGGTAAAAATGGTTTGCAGCACATGGCACTTGTCTGTATGTGTGGGGAGCTCTTGCTAGACCATCTCGCCTCTGAGGGGGGGAGTTTCTTCCCAAAGGGGGCTTGAGTTGCTTCCTTGAGGTGCAGCCGCAGCATCGCTGCTGTCAGAGCATTGAGTCACACAGCCGTCCACACGCCTCCTTCTCTCTGATCTCACTTGGACTGAGAGTGGACAGAGAGGTGAGAGAGTTGGGGATGGGTCTGCCTCTGCCTCGGCACCTCCGTGATTTTCAGCTTTTCACCCTGGGCTCAGCTATCAAAGGTCTTATCTCCCCCGTGGTGCTCCCTTGCTGGGATGAACTGAGAAGCCCCGGCTGTGACTGGGAGCAGCTCCTGAGGTCAGCCTTCATCCAAGGCCGAGCTGGGGAAGGCTGTGACACGCGTCCTCTTGTCACACT
Organism: Calonectris borealis; assembly: GCF_964195595.1. Taxonomy (NCBI): domain Eukaryota; kingdom Metazoa; phylum Chordata; class Aves; order Procellariiformes; family Procellariidae; genus Calonectris; species Calonectris borealis. The sequence goes on from NC_134318.1 coordinate 28,748,219, forward strand.
GTCGCGGAACCAAGCACTGTAAATGGATGTACATACAAACCTAGAGCTCAATAAATAGCAGAGCCCTGCGTGTCCAGAGGGTGCAGTGTTTGTCCTTCACAGAGGGGAGAGTGGGGGAGTTATGGGGGTGGCCCTGTCACTGGTGGCATGCTGGCTGCAGCAGGGGAGTCGCTTGCCCTCGGGCTCTTCCTGCCTGTGCAGAGGGAGGTTTTGGTGCTGCTCAGGGGTGCCTTCTCCTTGGTCCAGGCCGCAGGTCCCAACGAGTAGTGAGCAGCCCTACACCTCTTGCATGCCCCCGGGGCTGCCAGTAAGGAAAACACAAGCAAGGCTGAGCGCGAGGTTTGCAGAGAGCTACCTGTGCACGGTATGATGCTCGCTCTGCCGCTGGAGTCAGCAAACTCCTGCTCACAGATTCTGCTGCAGATTTGCCTGTTATGTTAAACACCGTACTACTACTTGTGTTTTAAGGCCAGCTTGAACTGAGCAGAAAGTCATTTAACTCTAACATCAGCCTCAGGACGTGGCTGATGGCCCCAAACTTTCCTATATCTGATCTGAGCAGTTGAGTGTATTTTATTATGTCTAATTCATACCCAGTCTATTATTGGAAGAGCTGTTTTTGAGACTTGGGGAGTGTGGGGAGAAATCAGATTGCTGCCTTTAAATTAGGCAGCTGCTGCAGGGAGACAAATATTTTACAAAATAATGACGAAATTCTGGAGGAGAAAAATTGAGTTTGAGCTAAACTTTGGAGGGAGTTATTAAAAATTGATTTGTAAGTGCCATTGTGATTTTTGGTATCGTCTCTTCTTCCCTAGCTCTTACGGGTCCCGTTTTTCATGCAGACTTGAGAGAGAGGCAGCTCCTCAGGAGCTGAGACTCCCCTGCCCGGGCTGTCAGAGGAGGCACCGTGCCTTGGGCACAGGGTACCGATGGGAGGCTGGTGGGGGGTGTCAGCTCCATGTGGTGATTTGGCTGCTCTTTGGGAGTGTCAGGAGCAGGTAGTACCAGACCCCCGAGTCTCACGTACAGCAGCCAGAGAGCAGGGTGCGCCATTGCCCACCTGCTCTGTTTGGTTTGCCAGCCTCTTCGTCCTCTTCCTTGTCACGGCCATTACCTGCTGTGATCCCACCGACGCGGCGTGGGGGCCGTATCTCTCTAGGATTGAGCTGCCCTCCACGTGAGCCTGATGCCCCCTGGGCTGCTTTCCTCTCCCTGCCTGAAGAATTGCACGCTCCTCCCCTGCTCTGGGGTCCTGCCAGGCTGTTGCATGGCGTGTGTCGGGAGAAGCCTGCTATCTCCTACACAGCACGTGCACAGGGGATCAGCCCCAGTGTGCACCATCCGCCTCCCCACACTCCCTCCTGGGATGGAGCCAAGGGCCCTTCCCAGCTCCTGGCCTGGGGCACGGCGGGCAGCGGGAGATGGCTGTCATCGTGTGTGTCGGGGCTGGTGTGCGGCCAGCAGTCTGTGGTAAGATTTACAGCTGGCTCTTGGCACTCGCAGGCAGCTCTCCATCTCGGTGTCAGCACCGATGCCTCGTGGATATTTATTCTCATCTCTGTTTTCTGGGCTCTGTTTTCTTGTTTGGTACTTGTTGGGGTGAGCAGGGGCCGCATCCTGGCTTCGCTGAGCAGGGTCACACGAGACAAAGGTTTGTCCCCGTGGAGGTGATGGGGGTTTTTTGGCAGATGAGCTGTTGCGGTAACCTGAAAGGAAAGGGGTAAAGCCCAGCTTTGGGAGCTGCAGACGTCCAAGGGGGCCAGGATAAGATGGGCTTTTCCCCTAGTGGAAACTAGTTAATGCCTTTGCTGATGCTTTCAGCGAGAGGGCAGACACAAAAGTAAATCATCAATGAAAGTCTGGGCCGAGGGGCTGGAGTAGGGTTGATGCAAGGCCTATGGGACCTGGCCTTCCCTGGGGCTGCTGGGAGTCCTTCGTGCTGGTCAGAGCCCTGGTTCTCCCCACTGCAGCACGGTGTGGGGGAGCTCAGGGGGACACTGATCAAGCAGAAGGGTGACCCCAAATAAATGGGACAGGCAGCACCCTTGGGGGAGCATCGCCGGATGCTTGCCTCGCTCCTGTTGTCTTTTTAAAGCATCTTTAGGCCACCCTTGGCAGGTGCTCAGGGGTGCAGACCCCAGGTCTGACCCAGAGTGGCTGTCACCTCTCAGGGTTGTGACTGACTGCAAAAGGAGATGCTCAGGACAGGGCTCCCCCCAGCTTCTGCCCTACAGCTGCCCACATATCACTCAGGACCAGCAGCTTGCACACAGATAAGCCCCTGCCTCTCCTTGCCAGAACGGGGCTCCCCTGCAGTCCCCATCATCTCAGCGCATCCCAGAAGGCTGGGACAAGCGTAGGGTCCCGGCCCCTGTGGGAGCAGCCGCTGCGGCTCCGTGCCACGCTCTCCTCTCCCAGCTCTGCGGCTGCTGGAGTGCAGACTGGGCCATGCTCCGCGGCCTCTGCTCTCCCGTGCTGTCCCTCCAGGGCTAATTGAATCGTGTGGCTGGAAATTGAATCCAATTGAACAGATTAAATGAGCCGGGTTCGCCGCTCACTGCAGCGCAGCTCAGCCTTGCCAGGCTGCTGCCAGAGGCTGGGAGCTCCCGGGAGTCCCGTGGGGGCACGAAGGAGTTGGGGAGGCTGCAGGGAGGTGGGCTGGTTCTCCAGCTTTGCTTTGACAGATGAACCCTCAACCATTTCTCCGTGACATGCAGCCTGGCCAGGTCCTAGGGCCCACAGGTCACTGCTACCAGTGACAGGTCACTACAACCTGTGCATGGTTGGGTTTTACTCGTTTCCTCTCTGAAGCAATTAGTGACTAATTAGTGGGAGCTCCTCTGCTCCAGGGTTCAACCAGGGTCCTCCCAGTGGCGTACGGGGGTGAGGATGCCCTAATAACCTGTGGCTGCGGCAGCTGTGGCTGCGCCTTGCTCAGCAGCTCCAAGCCGGTTGCTCTCCCAGCCTACGGCAAGTGATGCTCCAGCAGCACCAGTCTGCATCACCCTGGCCCCCGTGCCCTGCTTTCGGCCCCCCTGCTGTGGCCATTGCCAGCCCAGTGGGATGGGGTGGGCAACAGAGAGCAGTGTCCTGAGACTACAGTTGCAGCATGGACATCCCCTCCCACGGAGTGAGCTCGGGCATGGGGCCCTGCCCTGGCAGAGCAGGAGGACGCGTGTCCGCAGCATGGACTGGCTCGTGACAGAGATGCACGCTCGTTTTCATAGCAGATCTGAGCTGCTGAAAGGGCCCCTGGTGTGGCATCCAGCGTGGTGTAAGTGAAGGTTGGAAACAGTATCTGGTTCCTCTTTAAATAAAAGCTGAGCCCACAGGCACTGAGCACACAAACACGAGATGCTCTGTAATGCTGGGAGGGCTCGTGACACTCGGGGTTCCTCCTGAGTCCGGGAATGCTCCAGCCCAATCTCCGCTCTCTAAAACAAGTGCTTTTCTTCACACAGATTTTGCATCTGTTATGCAGAAGCAGCAGAGAAATGTTCAGGGTGGACACAGAGCCCCCCGCAGCCCGCCCAGCAGTGGGGCCATGCTGGGGAGTCCCCTCCTTGCTGCAGGCGTGGGCAGAGGCAGGTGACCGGCTTTCGAGGATGCAGAGTGTGATGCAAAGTCCTTTCTCCCTCCTGCACACACAGATTTCTCCCACCTGCTACTTTGCATTTGACAAAGGAGGTTCCCTTTCTCCTGCAGCATTCCTGCTTGCAAGGCTCGCCCAGCAGCTTGCAGGCATCTGTTCCTCCTCTAGCTTTGCAAGATTTTCAGCAGCTGAAATTCCCCCCCACAGCTAAATCTCCCAGTGGCTCCCACCTACCCGTGTGTCTCTGCGGGGTGGGCTTGCAGAGATGGGAGTTGTCCTCCCCTGTCTGCCCCAGCTGCCTGTGTCCTGGGTGATGCCCTGCTGGGGCATCACCTCCCCAGGACCTGCCGGCCTGCTGTAGCTGCTCCCCCAATGCTCGGGACCCCAGGCCTGCAGAGACCAAGGGGCTCATCTAAGTCTTGTGCCATCCAGATCCATTTCCTCTGCGGATGTAGTAAATATTGTGGTTTATTCCCGAGCGAGCCCATTTGCCCTGCCTGGAGCACCCCCCCAGCCGCTTGCATACCCACGAGCATCCCTCCTCCGGGCTGGGGGGCTGCGTGGGCCCTGGGAGGGGAATAGCCCCCAGTGCCGAGCTGCTCGTCTCCCATCTAAGGCTGCAGTTTGCTGGCATTTTTGCAAGGAGTGAAGCTGCCTTAAGGAGCTCCCGTTTCTGCCCTCCGTTCCTGGAACCGGCCCCTGGGTGCCGTGTCCCATGTCCCAGCCCAGGAGCTGCCCGGGAGCCCTCTCTGCTGGGCAGACCTGACCCTCACCGCCGAGCGTAAATCTGAGCCCAGAGGCAGCAGGTGACCGCAGCCAAAATAAGATTAATGACATCTGCTGAGAGCACATCCCGAGGCCTGCTGTTGATGACCATGGCTTTAAAATACTGTTAACAGTGGATAAAGCACCATGATTTAGAGCACTGCGCAATTACATCTCTGTTTGAAATTTCCTAAAGATAGGATCAGAATCCCGAGCCCTGCTCTCTGCTTTTCTGATAGAATTAGTAAGAATGGAGATATGCAATTAGGCAACGCGCAGGCTGGTAGGGCAGATCGATGCCTTGTGGTTACCTAATGAAGTGTTAAATTGCATCTTTCCCTCTCCCTGTCCCCCTGTAACAGCCGCAGCGGGCTGTTTGCAGAGGCCTGCAGGGTTCATGCCTGGGGGAGAGCCCCCTGCACCCCTCTACCCCAGCCTGGCTTCATGGTGGTGGGGCGCGGACCCCAGCACTCCTGCCTCCTTTCCAGGCTCTTCTTGCTTCTGTGGATGGGAGCAGTTTGGGATCGTCTTGGGCTTTGTGTCGAGCCTGGGGTTTTCAGCAGGGCTCCGTGGGGACACGTGCATCAGCAGCAGCTGAGAGCAGGCTGCTGCCCCCAGAGCCGGGGGATCCCAGCAGGAAGCTGGAGACATGGATGAGCCGAAGGGATCGGCCCCATATTGCAGGGTGAGTGTCCTGGAGAGGAACAGGGATGGTTGTGGGTGGGCTTGGCTCAGTCCAGGCTGGGTCTGGATGTGGCTGGTGGCAACCTGGCACAGCTCTGCCTGCAGTGGGGCTCTGCATCCAGCTCTCCGGGCAACACCGGAGCATCCCCAAACTTGTCCCCTTCCCCAGTTACTCCTGACAAGGCTGCGCTGGCCGCACGCTGACCTGGGGACAAAGCAGCTCCCTGGACAGCGTGGCCCTGTGCACACCTCCCGGGCCTCTCGCCCCGGCTCAGAGCTGTTCCCAGCTGCAGCTCCGCTGCCCGGGGAGCAGTGTTAATCCCGTGCAGATGTCCTTTATCGAAGTGCTGCCACCGCTGACAGGGTGACGGATGGGCCACTTAAGGAACGCGCCTCACACTCGGGCCGATGCGAATGGGTGATTTCCATCACAGCGAGAGTGGATGGGTTGTGCCGGGGACACCCTGCCTCCGAGAGACACACAGCCCGGGGTGCAGCACCCCTCGAGCCGCCAGCTCACCTCCCTCCTTGCATCTTCTGCCTGCCCCCCTGTTCTCCATCCCGAGGCACCCCACTGCTGGCTGTGCCAAGCCCTGGGGCTGGTTTACGTGGCCCTGTTTTCCCCAGTGGCTCTCTGCTGCTCTCCCAGAGATGAGCTGGAGGACCTGGGTGCTTTCACAGGACCCCTGCCCACCCCAGCAGGCTGGATCCAGCCACTTGCCTGTCCTCCGCACTTCCCTGGCCCTGGGCATCAGGGTACCGGCTTCACGGTGAGCTGTGCCCCATTTGCTGTGGAGCCTGCGCCACTTCTTGGCCAGCTGGGACATGGCCCTCCCTCCCAGTTACCCCTTGTAATTGTAGCCACCGGAGCTCTTCCCATCCTCTGGAAACAGTTAATCCAGCGCCGTCTGCAGGAGCACGGACCACCAGCCCTGCCTGCAGACGGCTCCTGCCCACCCCGGACCTGCTGATTGTTTTCACGGCAGACGTGGACGTGGCCAGCGGCAGCGGGGCTGCACGAGGCACGAGAGCGTTGATTAAAGCCTCGGACACCGCTTAGGTGATTTTTCCCAGCCAGGCCCAGCCTTTCTGCATCGGCCGCACATCCCGGTGAGACGTGCCGCAAAGGGATGCTCTCTGCACTCCGGTGTGACTTTGCCGCTGTGCCCGTCCCTGGCCAGACGTGTTTACCGAGGCGTCTCTGCCCGCAGTGCACCCACAGCAGGGCCCCTGCCTGCGGGCGGGCAGGGACCGGACCCGTTCCTGCAGCAGAAAGGCAGCAGCAGCTGGCAGTGGGCTGCTCCCACCCTGGCATCCTGCAGACCCCCGGCTCCCAGTGCCCGGAGGAACATTTAGGGGAGGATGTTGTATTTTTCCCAAGCAGAGAAAGGCTCAAAGGCTGTGAATCCTGGCAGGATGCCCAGCCCTCGTCTCTGCTAAGGAAAGGAGCCGTGACCAGTGAGCAAGCGAGCTGTGTCCCCTGTTTTCTACACTGCAGGGAGGGTGGGCTGTGTCAGTCTGGCCCTGGGGCTGCCCCATTCTACCCCATGGTACCCATCAACCTGCCCAACTTTCCCCCCTCTCTCCAGCCTGGCAAAGCATCTCTCGCTTGCCTGCAGGAACAGGAGCACTTAGCTGGGATAAAAATAGCCATGTTTGCCTCCCAATGGACTGGGGATGGCAGAAGGTGAAAAATTCCCCCATACAGCTCTGCTGGGCCCACCACATCCGCAGCGGGATGAACCCACAGGATGCTGGAGATGGGGCGGGTGAGCCTGGGCACCGCTCACGCAGCCCCCCCGACCGAGGCTACCTCCCTGGGACACCTCTGGTCCCCGGGGGCTGCTGAGTAGATGCAGCCGAGGGTGCAATGGAGAGGATGGAGAGGGAGGGCAAGGAGCAGCAGGATGGACAAGCCCAGCAGCGCAGGGCGTCCCTGGGCTGCCGGGCTCCAACTCCGCTCATCAGGCTAAGCGGCGGGGGCATCACCAGGGCTGTCCCGGGAGTTTCTCTCCAGCCGGTCAGTGCATGCAGGCTCTGCGGCAGTGGCCGGGCCACGGGGAGGGCTGGGGGAATGTGTTTAGTTCTCTGAGCATTTCTCCACTGCGTTTTCCTCGCTAAATGGTTCTTATTTTTAGATCCAGTCAGTTGCTAAGCATCGCTGCCTCGCTAAGGCGGCTTCTTTCATGGCTTAACACCAAAGCACGCTGACAACACGCTGCCGCGTGAGCGCGGCCCTCCCTCCTCGCTGCTCTGGATTCCCTTTCTGCCCTGTGGCTCCCGTGGGCCAGGAGGGACAGGCTGGCCGCAGGGACTGGGACGGGATGCTTTGCCTCCCCCCGGCTCCTGATCCCCTCTGTCTGTCTGCATACATCAGAAGATGAAGGGAGGAGAGCTGGGAAACGCTGGGAGCTGGGCAGCCCCCCGAGTTGTGCTCAGGACCCCTGGCACAGTGCAAACTGGCAGCACACGGGCAGCGGCGAGACAAAAGCCCCTGGCTTTGCCCATGGCAGGGATTCTTCAGCACAGTTTGCATCCCCGGGGCTGGCGTCCTGCACAGATGGCAGCAAATAACCGGGGGCAGCAGTGGGACCTCCAGCCCCCAGTGCCAGATGTACCGGTGGGGCTGTGAGCTCCTCTCTTGGCAGCACCGTGCCCCTGAAGCCCCCCCCCCAGCTGTGCTGCTGCTTCACCCCTTCCCTAAAATCCTGCTAAAGGCTGCAACTCTGAATGGGCAACCCGTGCTCGGGGTGGGGGGCGGCGGGGGGGACCTGCTCCTGTGCTTGGCTGCAAGCAGGTGGAGGAGGGCCACCCTCCCACACCCCCGCTGTGTCGCTTGGCCGCTGCACGTCCCCTCCGCCTCTGACCGACTTCCCACCCAGCTTCTCCCCCGATGCAGCAGCCGCGCTGGACCGGGCAGGGCTGGGGTCCCTCCTTCCTCTGTAGCTCCTGGGGGTCCCAAGGCACAGCCCGGCGTGGGCACCGACACGCAGAGCTTGGGGGGGCCCTCGCTCCCCCGCAGCGGGCTGAGGGGTCTGCGCTCCTCCTGCTGCCCCGCGCCTTCGCCATCCCCGTCCCCTTCTCCGTCCCCCGGGGCTCACCCAAACCGCCGGAGACCCCCATCTCGGTACAGCCTGGAGCAGCTCCTCCTCCCTGCCTCTTCCCCGGAGGCCCCCCCGCCGCCCCCGGCCGTGCCTCAGTTTCCCCGCGGCGGTGCGGCGCAGGCGGCGGGGCCGCGCCGGCGGCTCCCGGGAGGAGGCGGGGAAGGACGGGAGGGAGGGGGCGGCCGTGCCCAGCCCCGGCGGCGGCGGCAGCGGCGGCGGGGAACGGGGCGGCTGCGCGCTCCTGCCTGCCGTACCGAGCCGTACCGAGCCGAGCTCCCCGGCACCGCCGGCCCCTTCCTGCTGCCGCGGTGAGCGCCGCGGGCGGCGGGGCGGGGGGAGGCGGCGGGCGCGGGCCCCCCCTGCCCGGCGGCGGAGCCCGTACGCCCCGTCGCCGTTCCCCCCGCCGCTCGGCGGGGCGGGAAGATGCGGAGCAAGGGCAGGAAGGAGAGCCTGTCCGACTCCCGCGACCTGGACGGCTCCTACGACCAGCTCACGGGTGAGTGCCGCCCGCCGGGGAAGGTGCAGCAGCCGTTCGGGACCACGGCGCGGGGGTGGCCCCAGGCACCCCGACCCGGCCCCGGGCACCCCGGCCCGCCTGCTTCCAGACCCGGCTGAGCCCCGGCCCCCCTGCCCGCCCCGCTTCGCCGCACGCCTTGCCCGGGGATGGGGGGGGTGGGTGCGACCCCGGCGCTGGAGCAGGGGGACAGTCCCGGGCCCGGGGGGGGATGCTCCGGGGGGCGGTTAGGGTTAGTCCCAGCCCGGCGGAGGTTGCCTCAGGCAGGTTTGCAGGGAAAAGGCCCCCGCCGCGGGGTGGGATGCTTGAATTGCTTTTGGCCACCCCCAAGCTCACCCTCCCTCACCGCTGCTCGCAAGCCCCTCGGGACACCAGGGTTTGGCGCTGGGCTCTCTCTGTCATGCTTTGGACCCCCCGCTGCACCCTGGGGTGGCACGGCAGCAGGTTCCCCTGGGATCGGAGGGGCTCACTCTGCTCAGCAAACCACAGCAGCACCACTGAGCCTGGTGTCTTCTCCACCTGTCACCCGGTGTCCCCTAGAGCATCTCCAGAGATGCTCTGCCCCCAGGATGGGGTGGCTGTGGGACAGGGAGGCCAAATATGACCCATCTGCGACCTATTGCATCCCCCTCCATGCTTTGCCCCAGCAGGGAATTGCCTGGCATCCCACATCCCACCACAACATCCGTCCATCCATCGCACCTCATCCCCCACTGGCCGGTAGCGACGCAGCTAGGCTGGAACTGGCGATATCCCTCCTTCCCCACGTGCTCTCCACGGATCAGGCCAAATCCCGTCCCCTTTCAGGGCCTCCATCGCAGCAGCTGTGAAATGGGGCAGCAGTTCCTGCCTGCCTCCCGGGACCCATAACGGAGCCGAACCTGTCCGTAGCTGGTGGGGTTGGGTGCCCTCGTGCCACAGGCACTGGGGTATGTGCACAGGCAGCTCCCCCGAGTCCTGGTGATGCTTTTGCTGCCACGGTCTGGAATGGATTTCAGGCGTTGCTCTGGAGTTTCGAGGAGGTGGTGGTAGCAGGGCAGGACCCCTGCTCTGCCTTCCTGAGCAGCCCCGCGCGTGGGAAACGCTGCTTGCTGCCTGCCCAAACGTGCTGCAGGGAAGATATTTTTGAGCTGTGTAGGAATTTGGAATCCACACAGAACTTTTGGTTTCTCCGGTAACTTTAAAATGTCCATATGGGTTTAAATCAAACCAAAGTTAAAAATAAATTCTACTCTCTCCGAGGCTGAGACCTTTTATGCCTGGGCTTACCTCCGAGCCAGCTGTGCAGCGGGAACCTGGGCAGAGGGGAGCTGTGCCGCTGTGCCAGCCCTGCCCGCGGGGATGGGGCTGCAGGGAAGCCTCTGGGGAATAAGGCTGGAAATATCTGCCCCATTTCCCAGCATGGGAAACAGAGGCCGCAGGAGGGCACGTCACTCATTTGCCATCGCTCTCAGGTCAGTGACCTGCCAGGGCAGGGGAGGAGAGGGAGCTGGTCCCGGCGGCACCGATTTCTCCTGCATTGGCTGGACACGCCAAAGCCATCCCTCCCGGTGGAGGGAAAGTTGTTTTTCTCCCAGAAAGAGTGTGGAAGTGATGCAGGCAGGAGGAGAGGGGATGCAACCTTAGCTCTAGGGAGGGTTTAATAGCTCAAGCCCCTGCCTGCTAACCTGGCCTGGGCTCTCCTGGTACCCTGGGGATGTGGTGAGAAGCTGAGACCCCCGTGAGGCCATAGCGAAGCCCCGGGGTGGAGCTGGCAATGCCAGTGTGGGCTTAGTTTCTCCCTGCAGATGGGAGGGTCCCTGCTGGTACCTGCTGTTTGGTAGTTCAGTCCTGCTTGGGGACAAGCATGAGCAGTTCACGGTGTTCCTGCAGCCTTGGGGACTCCCATCCATCAGGGTCTGTCAGGACCTGGGGGTCATCTGCCATGCAAGAGCTGTTAACTGAGAGATGATTTGATGTCAGGTGATGCGACAGCCCCACGGCAGCTCCAGCAATTGCTGGTGTGCACGGGGAACAGCAGTCGGTCCTGCTGCCTCCCCATGACTCTCAAAAACAGGATGGGGGTGATGAGACCCCCATCTATGCTTGCCCAGAGAAGAGTTAGCAATACCCCCTTCCAAAAGGAGAGGGGCTAAGGGGAAACAGAACCCCCAGCCATGCGCAGGGTAGAACCCCCCTCACCTTCCCTGGCAGCACAGATTTTTAAATTTAAAGAGTTGTTGAAAATGGGGGTGCAGTGACAGCCCCCCCTCCCTACGGCTTCTCCCGTGGTGCCCAGCCGCCCCGGTCCCCGGCCAGAGCAGCCGTGGGCTGTGCGGGCGCGCAGCACGTGGACGTGTGTGTGAGAGGCAAGAGCCCGAGTGAATGAAAGCTGCCTGCATGTGAGCGGCGGGGAGAGCAGGCACCGGCTCCGTGTGCCGGGGCAGTGCGGGCTGGCTGCGCTGGGGCGAGCTGGGACGGACCCTGCCCGTGCCTGGCCCTGGTGCGGTGGCGTGGGGTGAGGGCAGGCACCAGCCGTGCCCGGCTGCTGAGCCTGGGGCTGGGCACCCGCCTGGGTGTTAAGGAGAGAAATGTTCAGGTTATGCTACTAGGAAATTAAACCAGTCCATTTCTGGGATATTTAGATGATGATAGCGAGAAATAAAAGCCATCCACAAATTACACTATTCCTCCAGCCCTCTAATGATATGAGCGATTAGTGTGCAAGCCGAGCCCGGAGCCAGAGTCTTGGGACTGCTCTGGACATGGCCCTCCATGCGGGAGAAATGGGAACCCGGTGCCGCTTTGCCCTGAGGAGCGCAGGTATCGCATCCCTGGCCCCGAATCTGGCAGTGCAAGAGGCGAGGGGGGCTCAGAGGCAGCTTTCCCTCCTGCCCGCCGCTCCGCAGGGGTGTGCGGGCGGCGGGGCTGCCCCAGTCCCAGCTGGGGAGCAGGGATGGGTGGTCAGGCCCCATCTCACCCCGCGGGACAAGCCCATCCCAGCCATGCTGTGTCCTGCGAGCGTAACAGCACGTGCCGGCACAGGGTCAATTCCTGGGCTGTTTGGGGTGGGTCAAACCCCCTAGCTGCATTTTGGAAGGATGAGGGATTCATCTCCGGGGCTGTTGCTCCCCCAAAGGGGTTAGGAGGCTCACTTTTCATCCCTGCTTTCTCCCTCCCATTGTCGTGTTGCGGGGTCTCGAGCAACTGCTTTGCTCCACCCCAAAGGCAGCTGCAGTGTTTGCAGCGGGTGAGCAATTGCTATAGAGACCATCTGCAGAGCTTTGGGATCCTCCTGCCTCCCGAGGCATGGCTGATGGATGGGGACTCCCTAACTCTTAGTGCTTTGAGCAGCCCACCCAGTGAGATGAAGACTGTAGGTACCAGTGTAGTGGCAGTGCAGCATCTGGCCGAGCTCTCCTCCCTACCTGGAGGGAGGGTGTTTCAGAGGCATCTCTCCCCGTGGCAGTAAGAAAGGAGAGATGGGGCTGAACTGTCCCCCGCAAACACGCCGAGTGGGGTCAGTGGGGTCAGTGGGGTTGGTGGGAGGACAGCGGGACCCGGGCTCCGGTCCCTGCCGCAGGGTAAAGCCCAAGAGTTGTGCCCCAGCGTTGCGTCTGCTGCAGACAGGTACCAGGTGATGGGCAGATCTAGGGCTGCGCCAGGGTTTGTTCTGCTGCCGGCAAACCCGGCGGCTCCATCGTGGCTGCTCGCAGCCCGTGCTCAGCCGGGTGGGAGGAAAATCTCTGTGAGCTTGCCGTAGCGTGGGACTTCCACCTGCAAGGGGGAGAATTTATTTCCCGGTGTGGAGGGGGTGTCAGTGCTAGCCTGTCCCAAATAATAGTGTGTGTAGGGGGAAGAGCTGGGATCTCTAGCCAGAGGATGGAGTGATGGGGCCGATGGGGTGGGGGTGAGGGCAGGAGGCAGGCAGGGGCCGGCTGGGCGCCCGGCTGCGTGGCAGGTTGTGTGCCGTGGCTATCTGCTGGGGTGGATCCCGGGGAGGGGGACTGGGATGGGGACTGTGCCTGAGACCATGGCAGCGCCTCGCCCATGCCCAGAACAAAGCTCCTTCTCTTGCCCGGATGCTTCCTCAAGCAGCACGGGGTGCACGCGGGTCTGGCAGGGCCGGCTGCCTGCATCCCTGTGGCCAGCAGTACGCATGGTTCATCCCCTCCTCCTAGAAGTAGCCCCCAGGAAGGGTGACACACACCAATGTCCTTCCCCCGGGGGTTCTGGCCTGTGGGAACCAAGTGTGCTGCCCATCCCCCTGCTCCCCCGCTAACCTGCCTCCTCCGCGCTGCCTCTGCTGCCCCACACATCCCCCCTCCGCTTGCTGCTTCTGCTCCCGCGGCCCGGCGGTGAGGCTGGGCTGGAAGTCGGGCTGACCCTCGAGCTAGGTCCCCAACCTCCGCAGGAGGCCCCCGGTCAGGGTGGGGTACGGTGGGGAAAGGGCTCCCACTCATGCGCTGGGGCGGGGGGCTCCCATGGGGTCCCCTCTGTGCCAAAGCGCCCTGCGCTCGACGGATGCTGCACCTTCCCGGGGTGATGGGAGCGTTGCCTGACTCTGCCTCGTCTCTGTCCGCTGTCTCCCTCTCTCTGGCATCTGTACCCCTCTGCCTCTTCCCTCTTTGCTGTCCTGGCTTCTCTGCAGCCCTTTGATGCCGATGAATCCCCTCTCACGGGGCGTTGTGGCCTCTCCTGACCGGAGGCTGAGATTCTGCCGGTGGGGAGGTGGGATGCTGCTCTGAGCCCACGCCAGGGCAGAGCCGCATGCGGGGCAGGGGGGCACGGGGACGATGCTAGTGGGTACCGCTGCCCGCAGGCAGGTTGGATTTTGCAGGTGGAGAGGCCAGAGCTGAGGTTTTGGCAGCTGCAGCTGCATCTCCGCAGGCAGAGGCAGGTCGGAGCCCACAGGGAATCGGTGGCACAGGATTAATTGACAGGAAGTTCGTAGGTTTGGTCGGGGCAGTTAAACGGCTGATTTCTGCAGATGCTGATGCATAATTCATGGGCTGTCGCAACTTCGGCCAAGGTGTACAGCTCCTGCTGCACGGGCTGGCGATGCACGGGCAGGGAGGGGTTTTTTTTTTCTTTTGCCATCTCTGCGTCCGGGCACAGAGAGGAGTTTTTCCCCGTGGCTGGCCGTGTTGCAGCCGGATAAGGTGTTCGGACTCGGTGGTGCTGCTGCTTTCCTGTTGTGTGGTGTGCTGGGACCAGTTGCCCCCAGAGCCTTGGGAGTGGGGACAGGAGGAGGTTTGGGAGGGTGAGCAGAGTTGGTCCCTGGAGCGGGCTCCGGTTTCCCCTGGGCCATGCTGGGTCCATACATCCTGGCTGGAGCTAAGCCTTATGCCCTTGCCTTGCAGCCGGGGCATCAGAGGGTCACTCCAGCCCGGAAGGACAGGAGAGACCCCATTAGTGGAGCTGCCCTCCCCCTCCCTCGCTGGCTCTGCTCATTAGTGGTGTTTTCATTAGGAGGAGTGGTTTGGTTTTGTTTAAGCCAAATTGCTGTGCTTGGGAGATGATAAATCCATCTGCTGGCAAATCGCTCTCCTGCCACCGGGATGGATACTAGCCCTGGGCTTTAATTGTGCTGCAGATGAATGAGCCTCTAGTGAAATGAATCTCCCTGCCGTGCCCCACCGGGGGGGCTGAGCCAGGCGGGCTGCCTCCCCGACGCCACAGTGAGGGGCTCTGACTTGGAGTGGGGGTCAAAATCCTACACTGAGGGGTTGCGAAGCCCCGGGGGTGGTTATTGCAGAGCAAGTGGACTGCGGGGGCTGGTGCAAGCAGCTTCCCTGGGAGCAAAGGGGGAGAGGAGCCCCTTTCCACAGGCCAGGGGCTGTGGGTGGGTGCAGGGGTCCGGTTCAACCCACCATCCATACCAGGGTGCTCTGCTGGCAGCCGGGGCTGGGTGGGTGCCATGGCATTGGGGTGAGCGGCAGGACAGTGCATGGGACAGGGCTGGGGTCGGGATGCAGAGGATGGAGTGGCCCCGCTCTCAGCAATACCCTTTGCAAAGGGGATGTGGCGGCAGGGCTGTGCTGGGCAGGAGGCTCTTATCGGGGTCCTCCCATCGCCGGGCTGCTGTGGCTCAGGCTGGTTCTGGCTTTTAAATTTGCTTTCTGCTTCAAATGAAAATGGGTGGTGCAGCCCCCCAGGGAGCGGTGTGAGTTTGGAAACGGAGCTTGTTTGAAAACGGGAGCCCTGCGGGAGGGGAGCTGGGGGCAGGATGGCTGCTGCCTTCAACAGGAGCTGACAGGGATGGGGAGCACGGTGGGGTGTCACCTGCATCTGAATTTGGGTCTCCCTGAACATTTCCTCTCTGGTCCGGACAGGGCAAGTCACCTATGGACACTTGCGGGCAGGGGTGCTGTACATGTGCATGCCCACGCTCTCGCAGCATCGTGCCTCTGCCTGTGGTAGCCCCCAGGGCTCAGCTCCGTCTGGCTCTAGGTGACTCCAACCCTGTTTTTGCAGGAGCCACCCAACTTTTGAACCTCTCAGGTGGGGACCCCTCCTGTTCAGGCAGCCGGCACCCCTCCCGACCCCAGGATGGTGTTATCATTGCTGCTGGGGGCTCTGGGGTGCGGCAAGAGGGTTGGTGTCCCATCCATGCTGCTCCTGCTCACCCCAACTGGGGACATTGGGGACCTGGGGACGTCGGAGTCTGCGGGCCATAAAAGCAGGTGCCCCAGCTCTGAGCATGGCTGCTGTGGTGCCCGTCCGATTCCTGTGCCAGCTCCGGCTGTGCCCTGTGCGAGGCAAGGGCGCCGCGTGCCCCTGCACGCAGACGAGCCCGATCCACACTCTCCACGGAGGGCCCTGGGCTGCAGCTCGGACAAGTTGGTGGCTTCGTCCCAGAGGGGAGGGAGGGATATGGGGTCTGGCTGACCCACAGAGAAGTCTGACAAGGACCGTGCTGCAGCAGCAGCGGTGCCCGCGGGCAGGCAGGGGATGCTTAGAGCCCCAGGGGCCAGTGCCAGGCTGACAGCAGAGATGCATGGCTTCACCTGCGGGCCCTCTCCCAGGAGCAGGTCAGAGAGAGTGATGGAGTGACTAACCCTGCTGGTGGGCTGGTGGCACAAATCCGCTGCCCCAGCTCTGCCCTGTGGAGATGGAGGGACTGACTGGGCAGGACGGGACCCCCCTGGGCTGTTCTGCTGCCCCCGTGAGCCACCTCCCTTGGCAGTGACATTCCTGCACCTGGATGGGGTCTCAGCTTCCTGCCTGACCCCGGAGCGGGGGGGATGGCTGCTGGCGCTGGGTTTTGGGGTCGCAGCACAGGTTAGCAAATGGGTGCAGGGCTCGGGCAGCGCAGCGAGGGATGCTGTAATATGCTGTGGTTAGGGCTGATGCCGGTGTCCCTTGGGAACATCTCAGCCCTCTCCTCGGTGGTGGGATCTGCCCTTAAGTACCTCTTCTTTTCCCCCCAACTCTCCTTCCAGAAGTTGCATCTTCTGAACCCAGGCCCTGCTCCGCGCCGCTCATGCTGACCCGAGCAAATTTCCCCCGGCGCCCGCCCTCCCCGCTCGCCTCCCCTCTGCCGTGCAAAGTGAGTCACTCCCAGGCACCGGGAATCATTCATGTCATTTCCCCCTTTGCCGCAAAGTCATTAATGCGAGTGGAATAATTTGTTGCGTAATGGAGAGGATCAGCGGGAGCACTGCTCCATCCAGTGATGCCTGGCCCTGGCTCCCCGCCACCCCGGCCACTGCTGCCCCGGGAGAGGGCAGCTGAGTGGGATCGCTGGCTGGGAGCATCCCAGGTCTTGCTGGGGTTGTAGTCCCATGGCCACACCATGCTGGCAGCGATGGTGTCAGCTCCCTGAGATGTTTTCTGAAACTGCTGAGTCCTGCCTGGACCCCGGCTAGGTGGGATGGACATGTTTGTCGTGGCCTTGGTGTCTGGTCACCCTTGCACAGCTCCTCCGAAAGGGGCTTTCCCCAACTGCTCCACGATGACATGGGCCAGAAGTGTCCCCTGCATTGATCAGGGTGTGTGCTGTGGCAGCCTGCGTCCCTGCCACATCTCTGCCTCGTCCCCACCACGTGCTGCTCCAGCTCCTCTGAGCTCCCCAAGCTGTGGGGTCACAAGCGCTTCCCTCCAGCAGCCAAATCCCTCCCGGCTTCTTGCTTCAGAGCTGGGGACCCCGAGGTGCCCCAGCGAGGGTGCAGGCTCTGCAGGACCCTGCACAGCTCAGGGCGCTGCGGCCCTGAAGGGCAGCTCTGCAACCGCTCGCAGCAAGGTCCCAGCCCGCTGTTGCTGCAAACCATGCACAGCCGGGGCTCCCCCCCAGGCACCTCACAGCCTCCCAAGCAGGGTCCCCCCCGGGGGGGGGACTCACTGCCCTCACCCAGCCCAGCTTGGGACTGTGGATTCTGGGAGCCCTTGCTCGAGTGGTGCTTGCTGTGGTTGTGGCAGATCAGGAGTCTTCTCCTGCACAGCGAGGGGGGAGAAGGGCAGGGAAGAGGGCTTTAGTCTTTAAAAGGCACCTCGGAGGCTGCCCCCCTGCCCAGGGATAATTTCCTTCTATCCCACACTCGGCCGGGCATTAATTTAAAGATGCTGCAATGGGAGAGGGGGAGCCTAAGAGGACTGGGCTGGGAGCAGGAGGATTTAGTGAAGGGAAGGGACGTGGCTGGGGCTGGAGGCTGCGCAGGGGGCGGCGGCATCCCACAGAGCAGGATGGGCAGGAGGGGGGAGGTGGCTGTGCACCCCTCGGGACCGAGCCACCCCGATGTGTCCCAGCGGTGACTGCGGTGGTGCCCAGTGGCTCCCACCAGCACCTGGAAGGAGACGCGGGGGTGAAGCGCTCCCTGTCCCTGGGGAGAGCACCGCGGCTGGGCAGGGGGATGGGGAGGGGGCTGCGGGCTACTGGCTGGCAGCGTGGCCGTGCCCCATGTCCCACCCCTGCCCCTTGCTGTGCCCGGGAAACGGGGCAGAAGTTTCAAACCCAAGCCTGGAGGAACCCAGTGGATGGGCATCGTGCCCGGCTCCGTGGGGGGCAGGCAGAGCCCCTCCGGGGTGCCACGTCCCAGGGGGGACTTTGTCCCTCGCTCCAGCTGGGCAGTGAGTCCCCTCGGTGCAGAGGGCTGCCCCGGAGCAGGGCGGGGAGGGAGGAGACGGTGTTTAGTGTTTCAGAGCGACTCATTGAAAACCTGCTGCTCCCTGGGGCTGGTCCAGACCCAGCATCCCCGGGAAGGGGCCAGGATTGGGGCCACCCCAGCCCGGCGTGAGCTGGAGGGGGAGGCTCTTGGGACCACATCCATCGGGGCAAAGGAGCCTTTCCCCCCCTCTGTCGCTCTCAGCCCCGAGGGTCCCGCCTCTGCCCTGGGCCACAGCTCCGGGGCAGGGACATGGGTCCCGAGGGGCTGCGGTGGCTCCCCAGACCCACACCACCCCGCGCCTCCCTCGGCGCTGTTTGTTTTCTCAGCCCGCCCTGCTGTAATTACAACCCACTGTCACTCTCCGGATAATACCTCTTTCCTTTTATCACTGCTTAATTAAATAACTGTGGGGAAGTGAGGGGCTGGTAACCCCTTGTTTGCCGGTACGAACAACCCGGTGGCGCTGGGGAGGTCTCTCAGGGCTGGCAGAGGAGCTGGATGGGGAGGGCTGTGCCCTGGCTCGGGGAGCACGGTTGAACGCAGGGTACCTGTGTGCCCGTGAGGGATGAAATGCTGATTTTGTTGTGCATGGGCACAGCATCTCTGGCACAGGCATTTCCAGGCCATCCCTGAGGAGGTGCCCTGGATGCGACCGCCCGTGGCCCTGTCTGTAATTCTCCCCGTGGCTCGGAGCCATGCCCGCTGCCAGGCCAGGAGGAGCGTGCGGGCAAGGTGCCCGCTGCCAGGCCAGCCACCTCTGCCCGCAATTAGTTGGTGCTAATGAGTGTCCCTGGCAGCTGCTGCTGGGTCAGTGAGCTCCGGCTGAGTATCTGCCAGGCACTCCCCCCGCGGGGCCGGACGTGTGGGTCCTGCTCCCCGCTCGCGGGAGCATCCTCGGTTGTGCCATTTGTCCTCAGCATGGACATGGCTCCCTCTGCTCTTTCTCCATCCCTTCCCTCATCCCTCCGCTGTCTCTCTGCCATTGTGCCTTCCCCAGGAGGCTGGTCCCAGTTTGGCACCGGCAGTGGTGCACCTCCAGGTGCTGCCCCCATGTCTTGCTCCCCTGGGTGCCCCTTTCTCCCCATCCCCGGTGCTGTAGAGCTGGGAGCGGTGTCTGTTACGGCATCCTTGGGAGCAGGATGTGGCCCTGTTTAAAAACACGTGGGCAGGGGTGGTGGGAGCGCTCCCCGGAGCACTGCCTGTCCTGCTTGGATGGACTGGGGAAAGGTCTGACCTGACGGGATTTCCATCCACCCGAGACAGAGTGCTGCACCGAGCTGCGGCAGGGCAGCCCGGCCCGGGTGGGGATTGGTGAACATCCCCAAACTGTTGCCAAGCCCCGAGATTTGTGTTTGCCTGCAGCGAGGAACCGGGTCTCTTTGCAGATGCGATCCCCTCCCTCGCAGTGCACCGAGCGCCCGCCGTTGGTTGTGCAAGCGGCATCACAACCTACGCTTAGCTTCGGTCTCAGGGAGGGGGGGCAGCTCTTTGCGTTGGTGTTGAGACGTACGAGACGCATGGCCGGGGTAGACTGGAAAATGTCCCCCATTTGGGGACTGGCCTCCCGGAGCTGTGGGCAGCCCTGGGTGTCGGGGGCCTGGCTTGGAAATGATCGGTCTGGGGATGGAAAGGTTTTGGGGGCACTTTGGGGCTACGTGGCAGGATGCCGTGGGGAGAGGAGCTCCCTGCCCATGTAGGGGTTGCGTGCAGGCAGGGGAGCGTGGGGTGACCTGCACGCTTGGGGTGCTTCTCCTCCTGGTGTGCTGCCTGTCCTCGCTGCCTGTCCTCCTGCCTGCCCTGGATTTGCAGCTCAGGAGTCACTTGGCACAGATCAAAGCCTGGGGGCATCTCTCATCTTGGCTTACCCGGGTCCTGCCTGCCCCCCAGCCGAGAGTACAGGGGGGATTTGGAGGTAATCCTTGCAGACGGGATTCTGCTGGCTAATTATAGCAGAGCCTCTCGCTTCGTGGGAACCACGGCGAATTGTCCCTCGAGCCCAGGCAGCGATGGTACAAATCTGCTGCTAATTAGACTTGAAAGTCCTCCCGTGAGCTCAGGCGCGGGATGGATATTTGATTATTAACATATTTATTTCTGAGACTCTCAGCAGGTCTTGCACTGGGAGGCTGTACTCTCCCCCTGAGTAATTGCCAGGCACATTTATTCCTATCAAGAATGCTTGGGGGGCCCCAAGGAAGGGGGGGCTGTTCAGCTCTGTGTGCTCATTTTTGGGGGTGTCTCACCAAGGTGTGTGGAAAAGACATCTTGCTGATGCTGGGGAGGTCCCAGGTGGGATCACGGTCCCCAGGCTTTGCTCTGTGCCTCCCACTAGCCCCTCCGCCGGGTGGGATGGTCCTGACCCTCACGCCCAGGTGGGAACCCATGGATGTCTTTTCCCACCTGCTCCTGGGCCTGTTGGCTCCAGGCACTGGGTTGGCAGCGGGGGAGGGGGGTGAGGATGACCCAGTGGTGCGGAGCTGGTGCTGAGCACCACAGCCCAACACAAAGCCGCCTGCCATGGCACCCCCAGGGAGAGCATCCCTCCCTCCGGCGGAGGCAGACAAACTGCGATGGAAACACTGCCTCCGAAACAACCAAAAATAGCTTTCCTGTCCCCAAAATGTCAGTTTAAAAAGGCAGTCTCTGGGGGCCCCCTGGGCTGGCAGTGGGCTGAGTGGGTGCCCTGGAGATGCCGGATGGGTGGCCCTGCTGCCCCGTGGGGCAAGGCGTGCTGGGCAGGGGGCCGGAGGGCTGAGCCATCGCTCGGGGTATGAGTGGGGAGAGGGTCAGGGCTGGCATGGGGGGCCATCAGCCCGGCCTTGGGGCTGCGCAGGGTCTTGGGTTGAGCCTGGAGAAAGGTGCAGGTGGGCTGTGGGCTGTTGGAGGAGCAGCACTGACCTTGTGTGTCTCCCCTGCCCTAAGCCCCCCAGGTCCGCCCAGCCAGGTTGTCACCCATCCAGGGGTTTCAGGCCAGTGACAGGGGCTGTTGGCATGGGGACAGGCGAGGAGCCGTGGGTCAGGACCTCAGGCACATCTGCAGCACCGCTTTGCTCTCCCTCCCTGCCTTGTCGCTGTGTCTCCTTCCTGTGTCGCTGTGGGGAGGGTCAAGCCGGGGAGTGGGGGGCAGGCGCCTTGTTGCAGCACCAGAGTTATTAATAGCAGCAAACACTCTCGGTGCTTTCAAGCCAAGTCCGTTTTCGGGGAGATTCCTGCCATTTGAAGTATGTTTCCCCTCCCCGGGATCCCTCGGGCACCTTATCTCCCTCTCCCAGCTGTGCAGTTGGCACTGCCGGAGCCCCTGGATAAGCCGTGCTGCTAATAGCCTTTCCCGTGCCGCTCGGCCCGGCAGCGTCTGTCTCGGTGATCAAGGGTGCCCCGCTGCCTGGCCCTGCACACGTGGGAGCTGCGGTCGCACCCCACCCCGTCCCTGCTGCGTTTCCTCCCGTCACGGTGCCGAGCCGGAGCTGTCGGCGGCCAAGCGAGCGCTGATTGCAAGGAAATTAGCCTAGTGCCATCTCCCATTTATTGGAGCCCAACCTGTGCATGATTGCACGGGGCTCGTTAATTTGTCGCCGTCACTGTGGCTTGGTGTGGGGCAGTGAGCGTGGCAAGGCTGGAGGGAAGCGTGCCAGGGGGCCAGGACACACGGCAGCCTGCTGGGATGCCAAGGGCCATGCCCTCCCCTGGGAGCAGGGCTGGCATCACTTGTGGCCAGGCTGAGGTTTTTCCCAGCCTCGCAGTTCAGGAGACCCCAGTGAGGCTTGGAGTGGGAGCTGGGACAGGCCTGGGGACGCGGGGTGGTGTGCTGGGCATGGAAAGCTCTGCTGCTCCCCGTGGGGTGCCATGGGCACGGAGCAGCATGGGCATCCAAGGGGCAAAAAGGTGCCGGTTCAGGTTAAGGAGATGCTGTGGCTGGCAGCCAGGTACCCAGCGCGAGCCGTGCACCTCCAGCCGGCGATGTCCCCGCTTGTGAAGGCTGTGCTCTTCAGAGGTCCTGGGGCCGTGCTGCTCTGCTGCCTGATATACCTGGGTACCCCCAGAGTTGCTGTGTTTTGCAGACCCAACAAGCTCAGAAATGGCCCCAGATGCTCCAGGCAGGCTGTGGTGTCCTTGCTTACCGCTGCCGTCTTGACATTTCAGTCCTATAACCAGGGCTGGGCTCAGCTCCTGGCTATTTTCCCTTTCCCGTGCCTCAGTTTCCCTGCAGATGTTGGTGTTGGTCTTTGCCCTCCCTTTGCAGGGCATGGAGGGTCTTGGGGTGCAGCCCAGGAGCCTGGGTGGGGGGCAACGGAGCCCGTCCCCACTGCCTTGTCCCCTCCTCCCCGCTGCTTGCTACCCTGTGCGTGGGGGCGATGAATTATTCACGCCCCGTCGGGGGGGGGTGTCTGCAGCTGCCTGCATGATGCCAATGGGGCCGACATGCCACCGAGCACAGAGAGCTTTTCTGTGTAAATCCCTGAAATATTTAGCAGAACTGACTTAAAAAATACAGCTTGGGAGGAGTTAGTGCCTCAGTGTAACCTGGAGGGCTGGGGGCCATCACGGGGGGTGGTGGGGGCGATGGAGGCACTGGGTGGTCCCTGGGGGGCTCTGGCCCCAGTCTTTGCCTGACACCCACCACCCAAGGTGCTGGTGGAGCTTGTGTCTGTCTGTCTGTCTGTCCGACCACCCATCGGTTGGGTCTTTCTGCTTGTCTCTGCTGCCAGATGGTGGGGGTGCCCCCATCCTTTCCCTGCATTGCAGGGGTGCTTTGGAGCCCGGTGCCGGGCTCAGCCCGCTGGCTGGGGCATGTCCCGGTCCCCAGCCTGGTGCCACCAGAGCCAGGCTGCTGCCCATCAGCCGCTGCGTGCCGGCCGCTGGCAGGTCGGCACTGCGGGACCGGTGCACAGCGTTGGGCTGGGCTCCTTCCCTGGCAGCGCCTTCCCGAGCAGACGGATCACGTCACATGCATTTTTTAACAAGATCCATCGGCTGGGAACGAGCCGAGCTGTCGCCGCAGGTTTGTCATCAAAGCCAGACGGGCCCTGGCAGCCCGGGGGGAGGGCGGCCCTGCACGCCACCCCTCTCTATCACATGGCTGATTTACGGGGCATCTATCCCGGCAGAGCAGGTTGGGGATCCGGCAGCTTTGCAGGTTGCAGGTGTGTTGCCCCTGCCTCCCTGGGGGTATTGGGATGGCCAGTGTCCTCCTGCCCGGCATGGCGCGGCGATTCCTGAACCGAGCATCTAAGGATGGGAGCAGCTACGATGCAGAGCTCATGCTGCCGTTGGGCTTCTTGCACAGCCCTACACCCCAAAATCGCACCTTCTGCTAGGAGTCAGAGCAAGCTGAGTTCGCTGGCAGCCAGGGTGAGGTAGGAAAGGGTTTGTGCTTGTCCTGTGATATGTTTTGGGCCAGGTTCACAAGGGAGCAAGAGGAGGAAAGGGATGCAGGGAGCTGTAGCCAGCTCTGGATGGGGAGCCAGCTGGCTGTGCTGCAGCAGGGCTGCCCTGCGAGGCAGCCTGGGCTGCTGGCAGCTCTTCCTCGGCCTTCACAAGCTCGCCCTTTCATGGATGCTCTCTGTGTGCCTCGGCAATGTAGGAGCCATGTGCTGCCCCATGGTCTGTACATCGCAGGGCCAAGCCCTGGGTTGCGTGGCCGAAGGCAGCATGGGCTCACGGTTAGAGCACACCACTCCTCCCAGGCTCTCTGCCCCACTCTGAGCCTTCCTCCCACCTCCTTGTTCAGTTTGCTCCTGTCCCCGTTGCTTCCCTGGCCCAGCAGGCAGGTGGGGTGGGGTGGTGGGTGCCTGCGGTGGGCCCATACAGCACGGGTGTGCTGTGTGTTTCCCTCTGCAAGCACCAGCAGAGCCCCCGGGCTGCGCTTCGCCGTGACAGCACATCCCATGTCAGAGCCGCTGCAAATCCTGCCTGCTAATAGCTATGCAAATTACCTCATTAGCTGCCTTATTTATTTTCGCTGGCATCACGTTTTCAGCACTTCCCCGAGTCCCGGAGGCTGCAGGTCCCCGGGGCTGGGAGGAGGCAGGAGCGGCAGCGGGACCCCACGCAGGGCTGGCTGTGTTGAGCCTTCCTCTGCGGATGGCAGCAGTGTTTGGCTCCCACAGAGCCGTCCACCCCGACGTGATGTGTCTGGGACCAGGGGCTCGCATGGCTCCTGCAGTCTTTGCTGCTGGGATGTCCTTTTCCTCGTCCCTTGGCATGCCCTGGCTCTGGGGCGAGTCTTGCTGAGCCCTCCCTCCAGCCAGGAGCTACCCCGTCCCCCGCAAGCAGCCATGGGTCTGGCATTGCTAGGATGTGTGTGCCTTCCATCTCCCCAAGAAGGTGACTCCTGGATTTAGGGACAGAGAGGACAGGGCATTTGCCCAGTCCCTGGGGATCTGAGTGGTGGCTTGAGGTTCGGCACAGGGCTGCAGGGTGCCCTGCATCTTCCCACCCTGATGCCCTTCCTCTTAATGGAAATGTGCCTCCTTCCTACCCTGATTTCCCTTCCTCCTTGATGGAGATATTGCTGGCAGATGCTGTCGCAGGGGTCTGCCCTCTGCCAGCCCCCGGACGACTCCAGAGAGCCCCCAGATGCCCTAGTCAGGGTGGCCCTGGGCTGGAGCCCTGCTCTGGTCCTGTCCTTGGGGCGTATGGCCTGGGTTGAAACGCTTTGAAGCCCAGGCACCAACCAGGGCTGGCACAGCCAGGAACGGCCCCCGAGCACCAGCCCAGCGTGGTGCCCCTCGGGGATGTTCATGTCCCAGGATGTCCCTGCCCTTGCTGGGTGTGCATGCATGTGGCTGCCTGAAAGGATGGCTGTCTCCTGGTTGCATTTTCCAGGGGTGCTCACATGCCCACGACACCTGTGACAATGGGACAGGCTTTGCACAGGCACCAGGGGACCCACATACAAGTGCCGTCCCTGAAAACCTTGATCCAGTCACCCCATGGGCTTATGAGCACCAAGCCAAGCCACCTGCAAGCATTGTGTCTGCTCCCCTCCTTCTGTTTATCTTTTATTTTTTCCCCTTCTCTTCGTGGCTGTGCTAATGAATATTTCATGGTCAGGAACCAGCGTGAATTCCCCCGGCTGCTCCCTGCCCCCAGCGCTCCCGTGGCAGGTACCAGCCCATATGTCGGTGGCTTAGGAAGGATGTGTCTGCCAAGAAGCCGTCTCAGGAGGAGAGGACATGGGCAGGGAAGAAAGCAATGGCTCTGGTGTGGACAGCTGTGTTGTGTCCCTGGCGGTGCTGTCACCGTCCCTTCAGCCTACAAGGGACTGCCAGCAGAGCATGGTGGCTGTGTGGCCGTGCACGGGTGGCCTTCGCCGTTCCCGTGCATCCTTGCGCAGGTGTGCCCGGCCTTGCCCAGCTGGCCATGCTTGCCTGCGTGCTCCGATACAACTGCACGCGTCCCCTCCTGTCCCCCGTGTGCCATCAGCCGCCACAGCCGTCTGAATGAACCATGTCCCCGGCTCACCTCCCCGTGGCCCTGCCGCTGCTGCTGTGCTGTACGGGGGCTCCTCTTAGCGTCAGGCAGCGGCAACGGCACCGCGGCGTGCACAGACCGTGGGTCAGACCGTGGCACCCCACGGGCCGTGGCACCACACAGGCATTGCGTGGGCTGCCCTGGGTTCCCGTGCATCCAAGCTGGAAGTGTCCCGGCACAGCCCCAAAACTGCAGGCAGGCAACAGGGATTGGGGTCAGGGAAGTGGGGGACGATTTTGCTCTCCAGTCTCCCTGAATTTGCCATTTATACCCTTCAGCGGGGAGCTGGGCCAGTCCCCAGTGGAGGCTCGGCACTGGGAGGTGTGGGGCAGCTGCTCCCCCTGCCAGAGCCAGAGCACGTGGAGGGAGCAGAGCTGGAGACAGAGCCTGGAGCCGTGGTCGTCTTCCTTCCCATTGCTGTGGCTCTAGCAATGCTGTGTCCCCTTTCGGGGGCCCAGCAGATGCTCTGGGGACACAGGCTAGCTCAAAATATCCCTTTGGGAGATGTGGGACATTCTTTGCCTTGCGAGGCACTGTGGGGACTGCAGTTCCCCTGGGGCTGGGGCAGGGGCTGGGGGACCACTGGCCCCCTGGCAGGGGGAGCAGGTTTGGGAGAAGCACAGGTGGGGTGGGAGGCTGGCAGGGTGCACCCTGCAGTGGCACCCATGGTGGGTCTGACCCAGGTGACAGATTGTCAGCAAGAAAGTGTGTGTGAGAGTGGGCTCAACAGCCCTGCTTTGTGGCTTGCTTTTGATTTCTGCTGGATTCCTCTTTGCCTTGCCGGGGAGAGGTGGGTCAGGGACTGAGTGGCTTTGCTGCCCTCCTGCAAGGGCAAGACATGCGGTCCCTGGTGCCAGCCTGGGGAGCCTGTGCTCGGAGGGTGCCCTGGGATGGGAGCAAGCCGACTCGCGTCTCTCTGCAATGCACTGTGCTTGCAAAATACCTGCGTGGGTTGCTGGGTGCAGGGTGCAGGGGGAGAGGACAGTCCCCCGGCTCAGCCTAAGTGGTCCCCATGAACTTCTGTGTTCATGTCAGTGCACAAGGGCCTCTTTGGAGAGCCAAGGGCCAACCTGGAGGGGTGATGCTCCTTTGGAAATCACTGTCCAGTTCTGGGCTGGTTGTAGCACCCGGGGATACTGGCAGGCAGCTGAGCCTGGAAGTGGGGTGGGTGACATCGGTGCTGGGCTCTTCTCTCCCACTGTGTCCCTGCAGGCTGGCGTGGGGTAGTCTACGCATGCTGATGGGGGGGCATATGAGCTCCCCTGTCCCGCATGGCCACCACAACCAGGGTGCACAGGACAGCGCTTGCATCTCCCATCTGCCCGGGACACGCTGGGATGGAGCAACCTTCCTGGCCAGGTGGGATCTGGCTCCCAAGGAGCTGGATGGTGGTTTTGGGATGGATCTGCAAACTTTGGTTGCTGTCAGGTCCTGCGGGCTCTGGCACCCTCCTGTGGCTGTTCTGCCACCTCTCCTGTATCCCACGGGCTTTTGGAATGCTGCGGCTGCCTTGGGCTGAGTTGTGCTGGCTGGTCCCCGCGGTGATACAGTGGAGCTGGGTCTCTCTCCCAGCGTGGGGGGAGCTCTGCGTTTGCAGGATTTGGCCTTGTGTCACACAGCTCATGGAATCTGATCGTTGCAAGAAATTGTCCCAGCGTGTTTGTGTTGTGGGTTTGAGCCAGGAGCGGGGCTCCTGGATACCGTAGATAAGGACAAGTGTCCTAAACCCCTGACCTGTCCCCAGAAAGTGGCAGGAGGGGACTGGGCACCACTGGCAGCCCAAATTTCTGAGCTTTTGGCTCTGGGCAGGTGGTCTGCAGGGGGTAGGTTCAGTTGGAGTGTTGCATCCACAGACTGGCCCTGCAGCTGTGCCTCTGCGTCCACGGAGCTGCCCGCTCTGCCTCGGTTGGCCTGGGCTGTCCCCTTCCTCCTGCAGGGCTGATGCCCCTTGCAGCCCTCCCCTGGCCCGGAGTCTTGTGGGTGTATTACTGTAGGGTTGCAAACCCCTGGTGTACTGGGTCGTGCCTTGCTGTAGGGTCTCCCCAAACCTGGCTCAGCCCTGCAGCAACTGGTGCAGCATTCCCTGGTGCCTGTCCCCCCCTGCCCTGGAGCACTGTCTGCCGTGGTGCGGGGACTCTCTGTTGGGGGGCTGTCCCCCTTTGCAGGGGCATAGCCAGCATAACAGACAGGGAGGGCTTGGTTTGGAGGGGATGGCCCTTCTTTTGGGGAGCAGGGGGTGAGGTTACCCCATACCAACCCCTTGTGGGGCTCCTGCCCCTTCTCTTGGGGCTCCTTGTTGAGGCATTGGTAGGGTCTGGGCAGTCTGACTATTCCCGGCTGGATCACGCCTGCACCCCCTTTCCCACCCTCAAGGGATCAGAAGCTATATTTTCCATCAGGTCTCTTTTTCTTCGCTTCCTCCCCCATTAATAAGAGATGAAGCTTATGAGATAATAGAGCCTGGATGGATGCAGAGCCGAGAGATTCTGCTGGTGTGGGGTGTGGATGTGATGCGGAGAGGGAACTGCAGCTGGGAAAATGGGACTTGGGGAAGGGATGTGGTCGCCAGTCTGCACAGAGCATCTGGGGCTGGCTCTGGGAGCGGGGAGGAAATCCCACTGCCGCCATGCGCCAGACTCTCTTCTGGCTCTGACATACTGTGCAAGCTAGCAACTCACTGCCAGGCTGAGCTTTGGAGCGAGCAGCTCTCAGCCCGGGCGGTCCGGGAGTCTGACTCCTCTTCCTCCCATCCTTGCACCGATCCTCGTCTCCTCCCCTGCGTGGAGCCAGTGAGAGTGGGTGGTTGGTGCCCAGGGATGCAGGATGCTCGCAGCACCGGAGGGCTGATGCTCAGGGATGCAGGACGCTTGCAGTGCCGGAGGGCTGATGCCCGGGGATGCAGGATGCTTGCAGCGCTGGAGCGCTGTTGCCCTGATGCTCAGGGATGCAGGACACTCGCAGCGCTGGATGGTTGATGTCCAGGGATGCAGGACACTTGCAGCACTGGCTGGCCGGAGCAGATGATTAATGCCCAGGGATGCAGGATGCTCTCGGTGCCGGCTCCTCTCCGGAAGGAGCATCCTTCCCTGCTCTTGGAGAGAGGCGGCCCTGGGATGCAGCAGTGCCTCATTGGTCAGCGGGACCTGTGGAGTCTGCGGGTTGCCATACCAACCTGCCTCTGGTTCCCGGCCAGCCGGGGCGTGAAGTGCCGGGTCGAGCTGGTGGCAAGGGGCGGACCAGGAGCCAGGGGCAACCCAGGGCTCTGCCACCCAGGGAGGCATCCATCCACCTCTCCCGGAGAGCTGGCTGGCACCGCTGGGCTCCCTGGCCCCGAGCATCCCTCTGCCGCTACTCCCTGCCTCCCCCTGCAACTTTGCTGCACGGAGGGGACCAGCAGGCACGGGGGGGTTCGCCTGGGCACCTCGCTCCCTTGCCAAGCTTTCGGTCAGCTTTTGTGTGCCTAAACCCTGGGGAGGGGCACCACCGCCAGCCCCCCAGCCCCTCTGGATTGCAGCCAGCCTGCACAGGAGCATCCCAGCACAAAACTTCCCGGCTGGCTGCCTGCTGCCTGGGAGCGGGGCCTGGCGGCTGCCGCGCTGCCGGGCGCTGCCTGTGCCCTCTCTGCCGGGCTGGACCTGCTGCCGATGCCCGCAGGCTCGCTCCGGGCAAGGAAGGCTCTGTCCTCCGTGGGCATTGCCTTCTGCTTGGAGGAGCTGGGGGGCTGTTTGCCGGCCGGGAGGGGGTGCGACTGGGTCCCTCCCCAGCGCTGTGAGCTGGAGCCATGAGCCACTGCCAGCAGCGCTGCAAGAGGCAGCTGGGCCGGGTGATCCGCTTCTTCTACCAGTTTGTCACCGGGACCCTCTCTCAAGGTAGGTGCTGCCCTGGGGGGCACGGGGGCTCTGTTCTGGGGAAGGGGGTCTCTTTCTCGTGGGCTCTGTGGGGCTTTTTGGGGGGGGGAAATGCTGTTTTGGTGCTGAGCAGTGCTGAGCGATTCAGCCCCAGGTGGAGGGGTTGCACTGGGCTCTGTGTGGGGCAAAGCTGAAGATGCTCTCGGGAGGCCACGAGAGCCCCTGAAGGTCCCCTGTGGACCTGGGGTGACGGGAATGTTTTATTTGGGGAAGGGACTGGTGCAGAGTGGAGCATGCAAATAAATCACAGCTGGTCCGACCCCTCTGTGCCGTGCCAGGTATTTGCCTCCTCTGGGGCCGGGGCTGCTCCCTCCCTCCATCCGGCTGGAGAAGCCCTGGGTGTGCCCGTGGACTGGGGCAGGGACACACCCTGGTGCCTGCATCTGCCCGTGCTCGTATCCTGGGATGCCGCCTGGTCCTGGGGACAGAGCTGCGTGCCGTGTGCTGCTGGTTTGCTGTCACAGCCGTGGCAGGACCTGCATCCCCCTGCCAGCCCTTACACAGCCCAGCCAGCTGGCCAGGACCCTCTCTCCTGGGTGTGAGCCCAGAGCCACCTCCTGACCCCTATGGGCACATCTCAGGGAGGTCGTTGTGTGCCTGTGGGTGCTGGGTGCACCCTGGGTGCCCGGCTCCTGCCCCGCTCCCCGTGCCTGGGGCAGGTTGCCCTCCCTGTGACCCGGCACTGCCGGGGACCCCTGCGCTGCCACCCTGGGGAGGGATGCGCTGTGCTGGGAGCACGGGGCAGGCCTTGCTGGGCCAACGTGGCAGTGTCACGCCTTGGAGCGGGACTGGGACTTGCACCACCTTTGCCAGGGCCCAGCCTGCCCGGAAAAACCCTCCCAGGCTCTGTCCCCTCCTCGCCCAGGGGAGCCCCTGGGTCTCCCCAGCCTGCGCCCATCCCTGGGGCGAGGGAATGGCGGGGACACCCTGGGGATGCTCTTGGTGCTCTTGGGACACAGGAGCAGTATCTGCCCTGTGAGCTGTGCCCAGCTGCTGTGCCACCTCCCTGCCCATGGGGACCTGAGCCCTGCGATGGAGGGTTGCTTGGCCCTGGGAAACCCTCCCCGCGGGCATTGCCCATCACTTCGCAGCCCCGTGGGCCCTTTAGGGCTCCACACCAGCCCACAACATGGTGACAAGGGAAGAGGTGCCAGGGTAAGCATGGGCCTGGCCGAGCAGCGTGCCAGGCTCCGGCGGCTGGGTGTGCCCGCAGGCAGCGCCAGGTCTGTCCCTGCTAGTTGGCTCCATTGAGCACCGGCCAACTCGCCCGGAGCGGAGCAGAGCGGGCAGAGGATGAGTCAGCTGAGTCCGGCCCCGGGTGAGGGGCAGAGCTGCAGGTGATGGAGTGGAGTGGGAAGGGGACCTCAGGGTGCTCCCATCCCCACCACCTGCAAGGATGTCCTGCAGGTCCTTGCCTCGGTGTCCTGGGCTTTGCAGCTGGGCACTATGGGGCTGGGTCTGTAGCGAGTGTCCCTCCCGGGACTGGGTGTCTGGGCTGGCCATGTGTGGTGCTGAGCGGCCCTAAGGGCTCAGCCCCGTGCTGCCCCTGCAGCCCTGCCAGGGTGTGCGGGGTGGCTGTGATGCACAGGGCTGGGACGGGCACGGAGGCAGGGCTGGCTGTGGGGTGCCGGCTACTGCTGCTCACCCTCTTCTTGGTGTCCTCCCGAGCTATGGGAGAAGCTGAAGTGGGGTAAAACCCAGAGCCGGGCAGGTCTGTGCTCCCGTAAGCTCGGGCTTGGAGTGGATGTGGGGCTTGCACAGCCTTCTCCCCTCTTCCCCAGCCGCTGCTCCAGTCCACGTGGCACATGGGTCACCGCGATGCTGTCCCCCCCTCCAGCCTCTATCCTCCCCCATCGGTCCCTTTTGGGGGGCAATGAGCCTCTGTGTCCTCCCTGCAGAAGCAAAGGAGGTCCCACAGAGCTCACTGCAGAGGACACTGGGTGCCCAGCCAGGAGGGCCCTGGGGTGGGGTGCCCTCCCGGCTGGGTGCCCTGGGGAGCTAGCCAAGGACAGGTCGCCAATGGGGGGAAAGAGAAATGACTCAATCAATTAACCAGATTAAAACTGTGACTTCACCTCCCAAAAATAGCGTTTCGCCAATATTTTAATGTGCTTATTAATAATCTGCTCGCGCTCTGATTAGCAGCGAGGTAATAAGAGATCAGCTGTAACCTAAATTTAACTCTCCCTAATGGATGATGGCCCCGAGAACCAAAAAAAAAGGAGACACTCCTATCCATCAGGCTGCCCCCCCCCCCCGGGGGGTCGCCAGCACCCAAGGGACCCGGGCAGCTGCTGCCCAGCTGTGCCCTGAGACCATCACCTCTGCTGTGGCCCAGCTGGTGCCCTAGCACCCTGCGGCACCGGGCTAGGAGCACCCTAGGGGTAGCCACAGACGTGGCTCCCAAGCAGGGTAGAGCCTGGCTGTGGTCAGGGTGCGTGTCCCTGCCCGAAGAGACAGGTCCTTTGGCACTGGGTGACTGCCCCGCTCCCTCCCCCATCTGCTCCTGTCCTGCAGCAGGGGACAGTCCCCCGTGCCCGGCTGCTGGCGGTGCTGGGAGGAGGGGTACAGGGACCAGCCATCTGGCTACCCGATGGCTCTGGGTGTTGCTCCGTGCGTGCCTGTGGCACACTGCATGCACGGAGCTGCTTTCTGGGCAAGAAACCCTGCTCCCGGGCACTTCTATTTATACACAGCGGGTGGCTGGTGGGGTGGTTAATTTTAGCTGGGTGGCAGGGCTGCGCTTCTGGCAGCGCAGAAGAGCCAGGGCGGGGGTGGCTGGGTGGGGAATGCTTCACGGCTGTTATTGTCACAGCCCAAAGTGGGACAGGTGGCGCGGACTCAGTGCCAGCCTGGGCTGCCCGTCCTGCCATGGCTGTGCCTGGGGCAGCGTTACAGGGCCTGTCACCTCCCCCAGCACTGAGCCGTGGGCGCATGCCGGGGCCACTTTGCCATCCTGTGCTGTGTCCCCTGTGGATGCTCAGAGCAGCTGGTCTTGGGAAAGAGAGGAGGGAAGGGGGGACGGACCTGGATGCCTGGGTTCTGCGGCCTGAAAGGGGCACAGCTGAGGTGACGCTGTGCTCCTCACCCCATGCCTGGGTGGCCATGTCCCCTGGCTGTCGCTGCAGGGGTGGGGATGGGACATCTTGTATGCAAAGAGGTGTCGGGGTGAAACACTTGGGTCCTGCATCTTCCCCAGCCACGTATCCCATGGGGTGGCCGATGGGACCAAACATGGTCTGGGGACCAGAGGTGTCTCAGGCAAGGGTGCAGCTAATCCCGTGGGGTTTGGAGTCTGCCAGTGAGTGTGCCCAAATTCACAGTGGCACTGTCCAAGTGCCCCCGGTGTTGCAGAGCAGGAGCCAGGCTGGTTGGCTCTGGCTCCAGGCTGAGAAAAGGGGAGGCTGATCCTGGGCGTCCCCAGGGAGGTGCTGTGCTGGGGCACAGGGGACGAGATGCCAGCACCTCTCTGCCAGACCCAGCTCTCTGGGCCAGCAGGGCTGCGGAGATGCATTCCTTCAAGGCCCGGTGTCTGGAGCAAGGACGGGCGCAGGCATCCCAGCGGAGATCCTGGCATTTGCCAATCCTAGGCTGCAACATCGTTCCCTGGGGAGCCCAATTTCCAGGACTCCCAGCTCCTCCTTGCACAGTGGCAGTGAGGGGTTGAGCCCTGAGTGTCCTGGGGTCACTGGCGAACTCGGAGCAGCCGTCAGGCTGCGGCGATGCCTTGCCGGCCCCGTGGCATGGAGACTCAGCCACATGTGTTGCGAGCCCCGTCTGTGCTCTGCCCCCTGCTTCCTTCTCCTGGCTGATGGTGCCACTCTCCCCCCGGGCCAGGAGGGTTATTTTTAACTGTTTGCCATGTGCTGCCTGAGCACAATTAAGGTAATTGGTTTGGGAGCCTGGCTCTCACACGCTGCTCCCAATTACCTGCCTGCCTGCCCGTGCGGCCCCCCGCCTCCCTGCCCGCTGTGGCCGGCTCCTCCGGCGGGGGGACTGCCGGGACAGGGCTGCCCCAGATAGAGCGGCGGGGCTGGGCGGGGGGCGCGAGCGGGCACAGGGGATGGAGCCATGGAGAGGACATCCCTGCACAATGACAGCCTGCTCTATGCCTCCCTGATTGCCATCCTCCTCCTCATCTCCTATTGGTTCACCACCCGCTGCTTCAAAATCATCAGCGGCATCGAAGGTACGGGGTTGGGGACACGGGGGGACAGGGTGACGCTGTCCTGTCCTGTCGCCTTTTCACAAGCCAGGCGGCGAGGCGAGCTGGGTTCTTGGTGTGGGAGAGGGGGATTGGGGACCCTCCTCTCTGCCTCTCTGGGGCACCTCTGTCTCCTCCTCAGTCACTTTATTTGTTCCTTCTGGCCCTGGTCCTGCTCTGCTGTGTGTGAGAGCAGCCGGTGGCAGCCACGGTCAAGCTGCAGCGGTGCCCAGGGCTGCTCCGGGGGCATCCGGCCCCGCCGTGCTGCCGGTGTCCGGGTACCACTGCCCCTCGCTCTGTGGGGGTTGTCCAGTGCCGATGCTGGGGCCTCAACCTGCATTTTGGGGTTCTTGGTCCCCTTGGGCATGACCTACATCTTTGATCCTCAGCTGGTGTGTTTGGGAGCTCTGGGATGTGGCCGGGGTCCCGGTTTCCCCGGTGAAGGGTCTCTCCAAGCCCCCCTGCAGTGGGATGTGTGTGCTGGGGGCTTTGCAGGGTGACACCCCCACGGCAAGGAGCAGAGCAAGAGGGGTGGCACCGGCACCGCTTTTCTGGGGTTGTGCAGGACCTCTCCTGCCCGGGGCATGCATTTCTCCATCCATCTGTGTGACCTCTCCCTGCACAGCTCAGGAAGAGCCACGAAGAGCCTCATGCCTCTTCCCACAGCATGGCTAAACGCTGGCTGGCCGCAGGGGCGAGGAGCCACCCCTGGGAGCCATGCCCCTTGGCAGGGTGGGGGGCAAAGCCCTGTCCCACTTCTGGCAGAGTGCGTATGTTTTGGATGGGCCTTTGAGTATCCCTTGCAGGCAGCTGCAGGTCTGGCTCCTCCATCCTCGGGGCAGCTCCAGATGGAGGAGCATCCCTGGAGACTGGGGTGAGCCAAGGGGGTGGTCCCCTGACACCCCCAGCCCATCTGGAGCTGCCCTCAGTGGGAAGGGATGTGCTCTGGGCAAGCAACCCCAGTGAGTTTGGGGGTGCTGGGAGCTGGGCTCTGGTGCGGTGTGTGGCACTGGACGTGGGACTGGCACCGGGTGCCTGTGCCAGTCCTGGTGGGATCCTGTGCTGTGCTGGCAGTGAACAGCGGAGGGCTTTTATTAATGGCTCCAGCGCGGAAATGAGTAATCCCGACACGGTGACCGGCGGGTGATCTATCAGTGCTCTGCCGGGGGGGCCAGCTGGCACAGGACGGGCACAAGGGCAGGTGGGGAAGCTGTTGCTCCATAGCTGACCTGCTGCTGCACCCTTCGGCCGCAGCATCCCACGATGCTGGGGGAGATGCAGGAGGGGACGACGATGGTTCCTTCGGGTGGGCTGAGCAGGTTTGCTTCGCAGAGGAGCTGTCCCAAACTCTCTTTGGTGGAACAAGTCCTGGCTTAGGCTGGAAGGCCTCCTTTACGGCTGTTTCTGGCCACAATCAGGTTGCATAAATAGCCCCATGGCATGCGGGACAGGCATCGGCCCTGGGAGCAGCTGGGAGGCTTGGGGAGAGGATGCATTGCAACCGGGGCTCAGCAAGAAAAATGGCTTTAAAAATGCAGTTGGCATCAGGGAAACTTCCTCTGAGAGTGCAACAGGTCTGTGCCACCCCATCCCCAAAGGGACTGGCTTGGGGTGGGGGTGAGGCTGGGAGCCAGCCGAGTGAAATCCAGGCTCAGTGCCTGGAAACTCGCCGCTTTCCAAGAAAAGGAAATGTCAGGTCTGAAAACTTCCAGTCTGAGGGATGTTTCCCCGGGGAGGACTTTCATCGCTCTCCCTAGGCCGCCTCTGATGCATCGCTGGCATCTTCTGCTGGCATCAGAGCCTTGGGAGCACACCCCAGGCGGGCAGGAGATGCCAAGCCTAGTGGCACGGAGCCGCTAGATAGCCCGGCCATGCCATGACCTGGGACTGAGCCACCAGCCCTCTCCGTCCCCTGCCAGGCGACAAACCTGCAGCCTCCTGGGCTGGAAATGGGGGCCTGGGTGGGGGTTCTGGGCCTGGGGGGGTTGGTGTGGGGCAGCTCTGCTGGGAGCTCTTGCCAGCATCAGCCAGCACCCACGCCATCCCCTTCCCCCTGTGGGTGTCCCAGGGTGACGTTTCTTCCCCTGGTGACATATTTCAAACCCCATACCCCCCGCTACAAAGACAACAGGGAGGAAAAGGGGCTTTCTGCCCCAGTCCCATCTGCAGGGCTCTTTGTGGGGCAGGAGGACCCTAGAGCTGGGCAGGGTGGTCTGCCCCATAGCCTGGGCATGGCCACCCCACCTGTACCTGGGGCAGCTGGCCTTGCTCCTGACGGGGGACAAGGCAGGATGGGCGGCAGCGGTGGCATGGGGGCAGCGCTACTCTGGACCTGCCTCACCGGTGCTGGAGCTGGGACCGGTCTTGCTTCATGCCCCATATGGGACTCGTCCACTCGGGGATGGGCAGTGCCAGCAGCATCCCCAGGGGAAGCCGTGCACCCCAAAGGGTGCTGAGCCCTGGTGACGGGGCAGGGACCAGCAGGCGCCTGGCTCCCCGGTGGTCCCTCTGGCCTGTGGTCGAGTAGCCAGGCAAGGGTTGGGATGCTGTGAAAAAAAAGCATAGGAGCTAAATATAATCCCGTTGGCTGTGCGTGGATGTGTGCTCGAGGCACACAGACGCCTGGGTTCACCCTCTGCCTCCAGCTGCTCTGTGACCTTGGCTGGGTCCCTTGGTCCCGCGGGGTCCCCAGCCCCTGCGTCCCCTCCTCTCCTGCCTGTTGCTGTGCTGCCTGCAGGTCTGGCAGCATCTCAGGCATCCTGCATCGCAGTCCCTGCTCCCAGCCCGTTCCCTGAGCCCTGCTCCCCGTCTCCCCTTGGCTCTCCCAGTGAGACGGCCAGACGCATCCACCTGCTTGGAAATGGGGCAGCTGGACCTGTTGCCCCAGACCCTCCCCAGGAGAGGGTTGTGGGGACCTAGGGGTGCTCAGCCATGGTGGTCCCCATGGGGCAGGCACTCGTGTGGGGCGCAGAGGACAAGTCTGAGTCATCCCCATCCTGGATGTTTAGCCAGTGCCCAGCGTCCTGTCCCTCCCCATGTATCCCCCTGGGAACTGAGTGCCTTTTAATATCTGTGGCCCGTTTCCTTAGCAACTGCATTAAGCAAATCGATGGAGGTGGTGTCATTGGAATGGTAGGGCATGCCTCCTTCCCCTCCCGGCCCCCCCATCCCCGCCACCCCCCCACGCCTCCCTCCGCTTGGCCTCTCTCCGCTCTTACTCGCAGGCACGGCCCTGCTCCGCCTGGGCTCTTGGCTGCCGGCTTCTCGCCACAGCCCCGCGCTGACCCCTTGCTCGCCCACGGCTGATGGCGGGCGACCCCGACTAGAGGGGTGACAGCCGAGCCCCCCTCGGGGATGTGTGGTCCGGCAGCTGTGGCGCTGGGGTGAGGGGGCTCCAGGACAGCGGTGGGGAGGTGGTGGTGGGGTTGTGGGGCCATGAGACACCCCCACAATGAACCTGGAAGGCCTTGAGATGATCGCGGTGCTGGTGGTCTTGGTCCTCTTCGTCAAGGTGCTGGAGCAATTTGGCCTCTTCGAGCCCGTGTCCTTGGAAGGTAACGGGCGCGGGCAGTGCTGGCTCCTCAGGGGACACGGGGGGCAGCCGGTGGGTGTCCGGAGCTGCCCCCAAGGATGCTCTGAGGCTGCTGCATCCGCAGGAGGGTCCTGGGACATGGTGTCATCTGCTGCTCGTAGGGGCAAGCAGGGGGGTCCTGGTGCGGGGAGCAGGGTGTCCTGCCTGCTCTGTGCAAGATCCCAGTGGCTGGGGACATGGGGAGGGGACAGGGCCGGCAGGGTGGCTGCTGCACGGTGGTGACTTTGTGTGTGGTGGGATGCTGTGGGCTGGGGCTGTGTGTGAGTGTGCAAGTGGGCACCAGGGTGTTTTCCAGCACCTCTACAGGAGCAATGTGTCCCCAGGGTCTATGGTCACCTCACCCTGAACATGAGCTGTCAGACTCGGCACCAGCCTGCAGAGCAGCCAGGCCTGGGCAGGATGGGTCCCTGCTGCACCCCCTGCTCCTGGCTCTTCCCAGAGCCCCCCAGGACCCTTGGGCAGGGTGGGTCCCTGCTGCACCCCCTGCTCCTGGCTCTTTCCAGAGCCCCCCAGGACCCTTGGGCAGGGTGGGGGCACACACAGGGGTGCTGGCCGGCTGGGGATGGACCATGGAAGGTGCTGAGTGTTGTGCATGGGGCATGCTCAGTGGAGCCCAGATCTGCTTGGGGAACTCTGTGCGTGGTGGGAGGGAGGTCAGGTGCTTGGCTGGGTGCTCCCTGGACTCCCAGGGGTGGTGGTTGTGCAAAAGGTGCCCCCAGCCCTGCCTAGCCCCTGCCCCTGCCTGCAGACACCCATCTGGAGAATGCTGCAGCCTGCCCATTCCCGGGGCATCAGGGCACACACAGGGTGAGGAGGTGACAGGCAGTTTGCCTGGTCCACTGGTGCCCCGGGATGCTCCGCTCCAGTTCTGCAGCACTGGCTCTCGCACAGGCTGGCTGCGGCTGCGAACGCCAGCTCTCCTCCACACACGGTGCCGGGGCACCCCTGGCCAGCACCCCTGGGCTGTACCTGCAGGTTGGCCGTGCCTGGGGGTGGGGAGGGAGGGGACAGATGGGGGGATCTCTCTCTCTGGGCCTGCGAACCTGCTTGCAGGGCAGGAAAGCATGGTGGGTGGGAGCTTTCATTGCTGCTTAACTGCTTGCTTTGTCCCTGTGCTCCAGCAGCAGCGCTCCTAGGTGGATCATGTCAGCAGGGAAACTGAGGCAGGGGCTGAGCTAACTCTCAGGCGTCCTGCCCGTGAGCCCCAGGTGGGGGGGCATGCTGACTGTGCGCAGATTGGACCCCCCTCCCCAGTTCTGTTGGTGATTTGGGGTGTGGCCCCCCCCCCCGACCCTGCTTTTCCCCCCTCCCTGTGCTTTTGCTTTTGCTTCCCCATGCAGCTGCCTGAAGCTTTGGACCGGTGGCAAAGTCGGTGGCATTGATTGTGACTGCTCTGCAGCGTGCTGGCTCCGAGCACAGCGAAGAAGAGGGAGGCAGAGAGCCCCCCAGCCCTGGCAGCGACGCTGCTGGGGGGCGCGGGGCAAGGCAGGGACCACCCCTTGGCCCGTGTGGCTGCTCCTTGCCTCTGGCTGCACTGAGCCCTGCTCCCCCTTGCATGCTCCTCGTCCCCCTGCAAATGACTTTGTTCTGGCCTGAGCCAAGGCAGGAGGTTGGAGATGGGGTGTCCTGGGTCCAGCCTTGTCCCCATCAGCCGGCACCCCTCCAGAGGGGACTGGGATGGACGGTGGCATGCCTGTCTCCCACGAAGGACAGGCCATGCCACCAGTCCTCTCTCATTCCCAGGAGGACATGGTATCACCATGCAGCATGGGGAGGCACAGCCTGCCCTGTCCTCCTCCACCCACATCCCCACGCTGGGGGGCTGTGGGTCCCTCTGGCCTGGCTGGAGATTCGGCCCAGCTGTGGTGGTGGGAGTGGGACCCAGGTGCCCCGGATTGGCAGCAATTCCTCCCATCACCAAAAGGTTCCCGGAGGTGAGGCAAACGTGTTGCTCAAGGGGCAGAAATCGTCTGAGGTTGAGCGGAGCCCTGGGCACCATATGGGGAGTCCTGTGGGTGAGTGGCTGTGTGTTGGGATGGGGGTGAGATGCTGCTGCGTGGGTCACCCCCCTTGGCTTGGGGGGCAGCAGGTAGGAGACTTTGCTCTCTAGGGAAGGTCCCAGGCAGTGTCTGGGGCTGGGAAATGCTGAGTCCCCTCCAGGGGTTATTTACCAGCCGTGCCTGGGCCAGCAGCGACAGCCCAGGGACCGCAAAGAGCCTGAAACCGTACACTAATGGCTCAGGTCTGCTAATGGACGTGGGGCCCCGCCACCCGCTCCGGAGCCATCGATACCGCCTGCTGCGCTTCCCCTGCCCCGTGCCCGCACTCTCCCTGCCCCATCCCTGCCGGTCCCCTGCCTGCAGCTGTCTCTCTGCCCAGGCTGTGCTGGTGATGTCCTGGGGATGGTCTGTGCCGGGAGGTGTTGTGCCACCATGGTGACGGGCTGGGGATGGAGCATCTCCACAGACCAGAAAAATGCCCCAGCCCTGGTGAAGGGTTCAGTGGAAGCATCTTGCAGTGAGACCCCATCTGCTCCCTGGGGGGGACCACGGAGGGGAGGGGGACAAGGTGGGGGAATTCCAGGCTTGGCAGGTTCCCATACTCAGCTGGACGAGGCCCCGAGCAACCCGTCCTTCATTTGGAGCTGGCTCTCCTCTGAGCAAGGGTTTGGACGGGAACGCTGGTTGTCTGCACCCCCTTGCCGTGTCCCCTTGGCACTGTCCCCCCTCGGACCCCGTGCAGCGTTGGTGGCATAGCCAGAGCTGCTGTCTGGCAGCAGCGGCAGAGCATCTCCCATGGGTGCTCTGAGCTCCAGAGGCGATCGATGCTGGAGCTGGCGTTTACCAGCTGGTTAGTCACTGACAGGCCATGTCACCCCACCACTGCCCTGTGCCACCGCACCTGTCCTCAGCCCCGAACATCTCCCGGCAGACCCACACACGTGCTGCTGAGCTGCCCGGGGGGCTCCCAGCCCCCTGCCAAGAGCCCGCTTCAGCCAAGCACTCGGGAAGGGGCAGGCGAAGAGAAACACTATCGATTTTGGCTTCTGAAGTGCAGCATGAATAATTCAGCGCGGAGCAATCAGTCCCGGCTGGGAGGAGGGGTGGGCAGGAGGTGAAAGGCAGGAGAGCCACCCGTGTAGCCTGGCCTCAGATGAATATTAGATGAAGCTGCAGATTGCTGTCGGCAGGATAACTGGTGCCTGCCCGGGACTGGCAGGGCTGTCCCTGCCGTGGCTGGGTCAGGGTCCATGCATGGGGCAGGCAGGATTGGGGCTGTCTTGGAGAGCCCCCGACATGGGGTGCGCTGGCCCCTGCCTTCCCTGGGGGGCTGCTGCTCTTGCCCCAGAGCTGAGGATGTGGAGGGGGAAGCGGGGCTGGGGAGGGTGCCAAACCCCTCCAGAGTCTGGGGAGAAACGGGAGGGAGCAGCAGCCTGCCTGGGTGCCACCGGCACCCCAAAGGATGCCAGGCAGGAGGGTGGTGGCAGTGAGGAGCATGGCCACCTCCCGGTGCGTGGCTCAGGGCGAGGGTCCCTCCGCAGAGGGGAGAAAATGAGCATCCCTGCAGCACTGGCAAGAGCGAAGCCCTGTGCCAAGCCCTGCTTTCCAGGAACCCCTTTGGCAGGAGCGCGGTGTCTTGGCTGCAGGAGGGACCAGCACTTTGGGGCACGGTGCCAGGGACCCCCGGGCTCAGGGCACCATCCAGACTGGTGTGTTTGACAGACCCAAGAGGTCAAGGCGAGCTGGCTGTGGGTGGGGTAGATCTCGGAGCATCGAAATCAGGCCTGGGACAGCTGTGGGTGCTGCTGGTTGAAGTTTGGGGTTCCCTGGGCTGGGGTGCACCAGAGATTTTCCCATGCGCAGTGGGTTTAACTCTTGCCTTTCCTTTTCCAAGGGCTGGCAGGTTTTTCAGCTGGCTGTAGGGCTGGGCAGGGTCTGGCGGCTGAATCAGGAGAGAGCTGCTTGCTCACGGTGAGGGCTTGCAAGGCAGGAGGGGAAGGGGCAGAGATGTATGGTAGCCATGGCCGGGCTCTGCGTCTGGATCCCGCACAGCCTTACACTCTGAGGCACGCTGTAGCTGGGCCGCATCCTGCCAGCACTGGGGTCTTGGAGAAGAAGGTCTCCTGGGGACTCTGCGCTCCTCTCTGTGGAGCATCTTCCCTGGTCATCAGGGACATCAGCCCTGGTCATCGCCGTGAACACAGGATGGGCTGCGCTGTCTCGCCCTGCCTGGAGAGGGTGAAGCTGGGGGAGAAGGGAACTTGGTCCTTGGTCCCCTTGGCTGTGACCCCCAGGGCTGGGGCCAGGGCAGGGCAGCTCTCCCAGCACTGAGCTCCCCAAGGACCGCAGCACTCACAGCACGCACCCCGCCGACTGCCTCCACATGGTGTCCTGTCCTGCTCAGCCCAGCCAGACGTAATTAGCTTGTTGAATCTCTTCCCCTCCGGCCTCGCGTTAATCACTTTTCACATTGCTTCCCTCCTAATTCCCTCTGGCCTGGCTTGCTCTTTCTGTTGCTGATGTGCCTGGAGAGGGGAGCAAGGGGACTCGGCTGGACACGGAGCAGGGACCCCACTCTGCTGCATCCTGCTCCAGAGATGGGCTCTGAGCCAGTGGACGGAGGGGCAGGGAGTCATGGGGAGGTGAGAAATCACAGGCTGGAGATAAAGCACTAAAGCTAGAGAGCACGGGAGCCTGTTGGGACAGCCCTTCTTTGCAGCCCTGCTACGCCGGTGGAGGATGAAACCTCGGAGTCCAATGGGAGAGGCTGGCTTGGAGCCGGCCTGGGGTTCGCTAGCACAGGGTTCTGTTGGGCTGCAGGGTGCTGCCAGAGCTCAACAGGGTCTCCTTCACTTCTCCCCTGGGGCAGGATTAGACCCCAGGACCGGGCACAGGTGGGAATAGAGATGCCTTGGCCAGGGGTCTGTGGGGTTGTGGTCCCTGGAGAGCAGGCAGCAGGAGGTCCCGCGTGCCGTCCGTACTTGGCTGCAGCATCCCCTCCCTGGGATGCCAGGAAAGGTCTCATTCCCCATGGACCCCTGCCCCGGGGCTTGCTGTGCTGCTGGAGCAGGGGGTGACCAGATCAAAAGCAGCTTTTAGGTGAGAGATGCATAGAAAACCGACTCAAAGAGACTTTCTGATAACCACTGCTGCCAGGCTGGGGTCTCTGCCCTGCTGCCCACAAGGCAGGGCTTTGGGCTGGCTGCGGGGAGCCCCCACCCTGGCTAGCCGTCCCGCCGTGCTGCCCTCCCTCCAGGCAGCACCCCAGAGTGCAGGGGGGCACGTTTCCCTCCATCAGCAAGCGAGGTACTTGGGGCTGGCAGCCCCCAGCTGCGGCTCCTCCACGTGCCACGGATCTTGCACGTGGCTGTGACTTACTTGCTGGTGCGGAGAGGTGCAAATGTTCCCCCAGGAGGTGAAGAGGGAAGAGGTGAGGGTGGCGGGTGTCTGTGGAGGTGATCGGCGGGCAAGGCTGAGCTCTGAGGCAGAGAACTCCTTGCACCATGCTG
The DNA here is from genome assembly GCF_964195595.1 of Calonectris borealis. NCBI lineage: Eukaryota > Metazoa > Chordata > Aves > Procellariiformes > Procellariidae > Calonectris > Calonectris borealis. The sequence continues at coordinate 28,790,653 of NC_134318.1, forward strand.
TGGGTGCATGCAGGGTGGGGGCACTGCTGGGGGGCAGGTTTGGTGGTCTGTGATGGGGCAGAGGGGCTGTCCTGGACAGGGCTGGTCCCTGGGCTGGGTGGCAGCAGTGTCCTGGGGGACAGCGAGTGATTGAGCTCCAGGGTCGGTGCTACCACAGGCTGCTGTTGGGGTGGGAGTCGGGGGCAGCTGAGCCTCTTCCACGCACCCATTGGTGCCAGCTCTGCACCCCTCCGTGGCTTTACAGCTGCGGGGTGCCCGTGCCAGGCTGTGCAGGGTGACAACAGTGAGCTGCCCCGGGGGACTTGGGGTGAGAGCTGGCCCCTAAGTCCCTTGGGGACATGCATGAGCTCTCCCCTCCCCTGCAGCCTGGGTGCCCCGAGGGACCCCGGAGGGTGCCGGGGCGGGAAGAGGGAGGGCCAAGGCAGGTCTCTCCTCCCCTGCCCTCCCCTCTCCTCCCTTGCTGGGTCTGTTGCTGCCAGACCAGCTGCCTGCTGGGGCTGCACGCCTGGGGGATGTCGGTTGCTGGGGCGCTCTGGGACCCGCAGGGGCTGCAAACGGTGGGCATCATCCTGCTGCTCTGCTCCAGCCTCAAGCTACTCCATGCCCTGGGCATCATCGACCTGTCCACGGGAGGTGGGATGGGGACAGGGATGGGGATGGGGTTGCAATGGGATGGGGATGTGGTGGTGGAGGTTCTCCTCACCTCCTGTCCCAGGGGCTGTTTGGGGGACGTTTGGAAGGATTAGTGTGTTTTGGGGCATTTGGGGGGGCATTAGGGTGTGGGAGGGTGTCTGGGTGTCTGGGGGCTTTAGGGTGTAGGGAGCTGGGGAAGTGAGGGTGTCTGGGGGTTGGGGTGTGGGGCTGTTTGGGAATGTTGGGGTACTTGGGGGGGCACTGGGGTGCAGGGATATCAGGGATGTCAGGGGGTATCTGGGGACATTATGTGGGGTGTTGGGGTACAGGATGATAAAGTGTTGGGATGTCTGGGAGCATTAGTGTGGGGGGAATGTCTGGGTCCGGAGGCAATGGGGTGCAATGCTGTGTGGGGTGCTGGGGGACTGGGACTATCAGGGATGTTGGAGTCTGGGGGCATTGGGATGCAGAGGGCTGGGCTTTGTCAGATCATGGGGAAAAGGGCTGTAGGTGACTGGGGCTAGGGAGAGGGGTGGGAGCTGGGGGCAGGGAGGGAGGGATGTGGGGTGCAGCACCATGCAGGGGAAAGCTTTCCCCACTGCCGCCGGAATGGGTGGCTATGGGGGGAGCGAGGCTAAAAGAGGCTGGAGCTGCTGGCCCCTTCACCCTCCCTGTGGGGTTGTGGCCAGGGTTGGGGAGGGAAGAGGCTGCTGTGGGTGCTGAGCTCCCTGGATTGGCAGGTGGGTGCTGAGGACAAGGCTGGATGTGGCCAGGCAAGAGGACCCAGAACATGTCAGAGCAAGGGATGCAGGACCTGTTGGTCGTGCCTGGTGGAGGGCAGTAGTGCAGAAGTCTGCACAGTGCTGCTAGCTTGTCTGCTCTGGCTGCCTTCCTTGCTGTGCCACGGACAGTCCCGGCTCAGACAAGGGCTGCCAACAGACTGCATGAGTGCAATTCGGGGTTTGTTTGCCCCATCCCCTCTGCCTCCTGGTTGGCGGTGGGGATGCTGCGAGATGAAGGGGCTGCAGATCACATCCCCTCAGGCAGCCGGATCTCAGGATGGGAGCTGTGATGGGAGGATGTGCAGGTAGGAGTGATCAGAGGAGCAATTAGTGGCTGAGCAGAGGGAGGGGAGGAGGCCACTGTGCCCAGGAGGTGCTTTCAACCCCCTTGTGATGGAGAATGTCCCTGAGTTGCCTGGGATCTGGCTGGGCTGTGGCTGAGGCATGTCCAGGCTTCGTCCCTGTGCCTTACTGGGGAAGGTATGGATGGCATCTGAGTAATGGGTATGCAGAGCACCAGCTCTCTTACGGGACACGTTGCCTGCAGCCAAGTGGAGCTGCTAATCCGCTGGGGCATTTCTTGGGTAGCTCCGCTGGCACCTTGGATACGCCGGTTCCTGCTGCCAGAGATGTCCCTGCCATGGAGGTGGTGATGGGGACAGGGTGGGATGTGACCCTGCGAGTGGGTTTTGTGGCAGGGCACTGCACATGGCTGGCCTGGTCCCACAGCCTTACCTGCTCCATTTGGGGAGCCCCTGAGCTCCGCTGTCTCTTGACACCTGTCCCCTCCCATTCCCTTCTCCCAGCATTTTGTATGTGGTGTGGCCTGAGAAATTATTCTGTCAACATATCCTCTGGGCACAGCCAGGCTGGCTGGGAGCACTGCCACAGCCCAGGGATGGGAGTGGGGACAGCACTGCCGTGAGCCCCGCGCGGCTCTGCAGCCCCTTCTGGCCCATGGCCCCGTCTCCCTGTAGGGCCTGCTCGGCACGAGGGTCGTGCAGCCGCACTGGGGAACATCCCGCCCCTGAGTCTCTGCCGTCCAGTGAGCCACAGGTCTCACACGGCAGCTTTGCTGCTCCCAGTTCCTTCAGCCCTGCTGGCTCTGGGTGTCCGGGCTGAGGCTGCCCCTGTCCCAGGACAGGGACTCTCCATCCATCCCCCGCCCCGGGAGATGCCAGCTCTGATTTCATTCCCCTAATGGATGACCGTCTGGCCCCAGCGGCTGCTGCAGGCACCTTGGCCCTGGTTACAGTCGGCTCTGTCACCGCTGACTGATGAGGGTCATTTGCAGAGCTGCTGCTGGCAGGACCCATCCTGACCACCCCCCTCCCCGGGGCGGCTGGGGGAGCTCGCTGTCTCTGCCTCCTGCCAGCCTTCAGAGCAGACCCTGGAGAGCTGTGGTCCCCTTGGGCGGGAGGTGGCACTGCCTGAGGCTGCGGAGGGGGAGCAGAGTGGGGGGCCGGTGGACCCTGCTCGGAGCTGAGCCCTGCACAGGGATGATCGTGAGCCGCAGGTTGTAGGGACAGCTGAGCTCAGCAGCACTGATCAGATGGACCCGGAGCCATGGCCTGGCAGGGGGACGTGCCTCTGGCCTCCTAGGAAAAGGTAATGCTCTGGGAGGGGATGGAGGCTCTTCTACTGAAAAGAGCGTGTTCTGAGCACTGCTGACCCCTTCCCCATGCTCTCCTGGGCCTGCCCTGCCCCTTCTTCTGGCTCACCCCCCTACCCTGCCGGGAGTTCACCCTCCTGCTTCCCAGCCAAGCGAACTGAAAAGGCAGAGGGTCCCCTGGCACGGCTGCCTTCTGCTGCCCAAACCCTGCTCCTAGGGCAGGGTGCTGGGGCAGGTCGTCACTGGGGTACCAGCTCCTCCTGACCTCCTAAGCTGTGGGAGCTGTATGACCCACCCTGTGGCTGCTGGTGCTCTGCTCCCATCCTGGAATGGTGCCGTGCCCAGGCGCCGGGGGGGGGTCTCGCCGCCGTGGAATGCACATCTTCCACCCATCGGGATGATGCATTTATTGACAGATTACTGAGAGTAAGGGGGGAATTCTGGCACTGCCTGTTAGTTTGTTATTGTAGGGTCTTTTCTAGCAGGAGGGTGCTGTGGAAGGGTTGGGTTTGTCTCCCCAGCCAGCTGTCACTGGGAGGGTGCTGGTGGCTGTGGCTCTGTGGGGAGAGCAGGGATGTGGTTACGCACCGGGCTGACCCCAGCTCCTGCTTTCTCTCTGGGGAGACCACAGAGCAGCCCCGGCTTGGGTCCTCCCTGGGAAGGGGGGGTGCCAGCCCAGCAGCGTGCACCCCCCTGACATGGCGGCACTGGCTGGATCCAGCCCCCAAGGACACATCAGCTGCTGGTGGCTCAATACAAAGTGGCCCACGGCTGTCCCAGTGGCAGTCACTGCTGGGGTCAGGGATCCACCCGCCGCGGATCCCTTCAGAGCCAGTGTCCAGCAACCTCTGGGATTCATTTCAACAGCGTGTGGAGGTGGGGATGGGAAATTCCTTCCCCTTTTGGTGCTGCCCAAGGATGGAGGCTCGGTTTGTGCATGCGTGTGTTTTGAAGTCGCTGGGCTGTGGAGTGATGCATGGGAAGTGACAAGCCACTTAACCCGGCAGACCTCCCGCCGCAGATAAAACAGTGCCAGCCCTTTCTGTTGGCTCGTTTTGTGCCAGCCACTCGATGGCTCTTGCAGAGGGGTGGAGGGCAGAGCGACATCTGGAAAAGGAGCCGTCACTGGCAGGGACAGGGCTTTGTGCTGTGGACGTCCCGTGTGCCCAGCGGGGCCACACGTGGCTGCGCTCCGCTCCCTGTCTTTGGGCAGAGCTGTTTCCCAGTGAGGGGGAGCCTCTGGACTTACTCACAGTACGGATGCTGGGGGACAGAAAGGGGACAGCGCGTTCTCCGCAGCAGAGCCCTTGGCTGCACAAAAGCCAGGACAGCAAAACCCCAGCCCCGGTCACCCCTCTCCTGTTGTTAAGCTGCATGTGCTGAACGTGCTCCCTCCCCTGCCCCGGGGTCCCTGGAATCGGGCCCTCTTCGGTTTCGTCCTTAAGAAAACGCCCATGTTCTTTATTTTTTTTTTCTTTTTCCTTCTTTATAACAAACTAAAGTGTAACTTGCACCCGACCTGACCTACTGCACGTGCCTATACCTGCTGCCCCTGTGAGTCCAACCACAGTTTACTCTCTGTTGCATCTCTCTAGCTGTGTGGTTTCCCTCCCGCCCTGCTTCCTCCCCTGGTCCATCACCCTGGCGTTGGGTGTTGCTCTGCCGGCCCCATCCCTTCCCTCTGGGCGAAGGGGCTGCTCCTGCCTCTCAGGTCCGTTCCCACAGCTCGGCTCTGCTGGAGGGACCTGGCCCCAGGGCATCCTTGGAAGGCTGAAAGGTGCAATTTGCCTTTCCCTCTGCAAATTAAAGCCCTGGAAAAGTAGCTCGGTCAAAATCATGTTTTATGCACAACTGATGCCCACTTCTAGGAATGAAAAAGCCTCTTTCCTCACCTGCCCGCAAATCCCGGAGCAGACTTGGGCCAGGCTGTGCTGCCAGGGCCAAGATCCGGGCCCTCACCCTTGCTTCTGTCGCCCCTTGACAAATGCCAGGGGGTGCATTCGTGCATCCCTACATGTTCACGTCACTGGTGCCCTGCTGTGGACGCCACTTCCCTGGGGACAAGTTTGCCCCCTCCGAGTGGCTTTGTGTGATGTCCTGCTGGGACAATGATCTCCCGGAGCTGTTCTCCATCGCCCCAGAGTGATGGAGCTGCCTGCAGACCCATGTCCCCCTCCGGGCGCTGGAGCTCGGTACCATGCAGCACCATTTCCCCAGCACCTGGGGCTCAGCTCAGCCCTGCAAGGCTGAGAAAGCTGCCAGAGAAGCCCCATCTGCCAGCCCCCTAGAGAAACAACCCCAAGACCAGGGCTCAGGATGTGCAGGCATTGTGACCTGCTGCGTGCAGATGTCCAGGGCGCTTGGGGCAAACGCGGTGTTAGCAGACCCCCAAAGGGACTTTGCACCTTTCATCCCATCGGTGCCCTGTGCCACTGTCTGCCTCCCTTTGGGGGCTGGAGCCCAGCATGGCCTTCATCCCCTCCTCTTCCTCCTCTCCCTGCCTGCAGCGTTAGTCCTGCGCTGAGTTTGCTGGCTTGAGGCACTGCGGGAAGGGAGGGAGTGGATCTGCAGCCGTGGGGCAGCGCCAGCAGGGAGAGATGGGGCTGAGCAAAGCCATTGGGGTCCAGATGGGGGAATAGGGGGTGGCGGGGAGGTCTGTGCAGCGAAGGGACCTGCTGTTTATGCAGGGCCACTTGGAAGCGATGGCCACGGGCCAGGCTGACATGGGGAGCCCCTCACCCTGCCCCATAGCCTGGCCAAGGCAAAGCCCTGAGCCCCGTTCCCCTTCTGGCTGTCTCAAAGCAGGTCCCTGGGCTCGGATCCCAGTGCCGCGCTGGAGTGGGGGTGCATGCTGCAGTCCGGGCTGCATGGCTGGGTTCGGCGCGTGCTTCGCGTTCAGCCGTCAGGTGCCACCAGGATCAAACCCGGCCACGAGCTCTGGGGAGGATGCAACACCCCGGCTCGGCCACAGATTGTTTCTTGGAGTCCATCCTGCCCTGCCTCCCTGCGCAGCCCCGCAGGGAGGGGAGGGTCCCCAGGGAGCAGGTATTTGGCCTGGAGGCTAAAGGGCAGAGTCCAGCCCTGCCATCTCCTGGGTCTCTGGGCTGCTGGGTATCTCCAGTGCACCCTGGCATGCTCCAATGCAGGCGTGCAGAGGTGCTGGGTGTGGGTAGCCCAGCAGGGTTGCCCCTTTGCCATCCCCATCCTTCCCAAGGAGGGAAAATCCAGTGCCGGGTTTGTCCTGGGATGAAGCAGAAAGGCCGAGCAGAGCCTGGGCTGGGCTCTGCCTTCCTGCTCCTCTGGCCTCACACTGCATGTGCTGCCTCCGGCCCCGCTCGCCCCGCGCTGGGTGCCCAACCCTGCTGCCCGCTGGGTCCGGGGGCCGCTGCTCTGTTAACTCTTCTTCTGCTTGGTGACTCCTTCTTTCTTCCAGGCAACCCGCCGGGCCAAACTAAAAAAGCGCTGAAGCAGCGATTCCTCAAACTGCTGCCCTGCTGCCGGCCCAAATCCATCCCCTCGCTCAGCGAAAGCAAGTGCTTCTTCTTGCCTTTGTGTGTGTGTGTCCCCGGCGGTGCTGCTGCCTGCCCTCCGCCCTGGCCCTGCCCGCGGGAAGGGGACGTCTCCACCACTCCCCTGCCCTGGGTTTGGGGCTGTCAGGATCAGTCCTGCCCGGGAGGGGTCCGATCCGATGGGCTCTGCACCCACTTCTGTCCTCGCCTGCTTCCAGGCTGGTTTTTCCCCTCTCCGGCTCCCCGGAGCAGCTCCCGCAGGATGCACAGTGGCGAGACCCGCTTTGGAGCTGGCTCGGGGCAGCGGGACCCTCCCGGCGCTGGTTTAAGGGCCGGGGGGTTGTGGCTCGAAGCTCGGTGTTGGTTTGGAGATGGAGGTGTGATGGGCGGGCACAAGGGGCTGAGCAGGGAGTGAGCGCAGAGCTGCCCAGAGCCCCCTACCCCTCCCCGCACCGGGTGTGCTTGGCGCCTCGGTGAGTCCAAGCCCCTGGCCGGGGTCTCCCCCTGCCCCGCAGTGCAAGCTGATCCCCCCTGGGAGAAGAGGTGAGTATGGAGGGGCAGGGGCTGGTCCGCCCCATGGAGGGGGGGTACCTGCTGTGGGGCCACAGACTCTCTCGGTTGCAGTGGGGTCTGGAGGTGCTGGCTGCTGTGGGCAGGGGTCGTGCAGCTTGCCAGATGGTGGGGGAGAAGCCATCGATGAAGGGGGGGCACAGTGGGCAGGACAGGGTCTAGACAAGGCCAGGGGGGCATTTGGGGCTGGGGGTTTCGGGCAGCAGCTTTCCTGCTGGACACAAGCCCTGGTGCAGCACAGACCTATGGAATGTCCAGGGTCTGGGCTCCACAGGGCAGATGCCTGTGGTGGGGGGAGGAGAAGGGCAGGCGGGGGCGGTCTCAGCATTGGGGGGGTTTCACACCCCCTTTCTGCGCAGCCTGGGCTGTACCGGAGGCTGGCAGGGCTCTTGCCCAGTATCAGCTGCTGGTCTGCCCCCAGGGTGTCTCTGAGTGTCCCCTGCTGGCATAGAGGCAACTCCAGCTGAGCAGGGCACCCCAAAAATGTGTCAGCCTGGGCAGGTGTCAGAGGACAGGGTGCGCAAGGTGCCTCTCCTGCTCCCCAGCACGGCAGGGCAGGGCAGGACGGTGCTGGCCTCAGCCACCCTCTCTTCCCCTGGGTTCCTTGCAGACAGCGTTGAGGATGAGTTTGAGCTTTCCACCGTCTGCCACCGCCCCGAGGGGCTGGAGCAGCTCCAGGAGCAGACCAAGTTCACCCGCAAAGAGCTGCAAGTCCTGTACCGAGGCTTCAAGAACGTGAGTACCCCTCGACCAGCTTTGCTAACCCCACCTCTGCTGCCATGTCCACCTCGGAGGGTGCTTCGCACCTAGCGGTGCCTGGGATTTGCAAAGCTTTTCGGGACCTTGGGGTTGAAGTTTATATCAGGCTACGGCCTGATCCCACCTCCAGGGAACTCAGTAGGGAGGCCTGATCCTGTGCTCCATCCCTTGGGTGCAGAGAGCCCGCTCCCTGGGTGCCTGGGATGCAGAGCCCCTCCAGCGAGGGGTGTAGCCCACAAAATCAGGGAGATGTTCTAAGCAGCCTTACCAGCCACCCCACCATGCAGCACAGGGCCAGAGGGCGAGGCAGGGGAGCCGCAGGGATTTAGGGGGGTGCTCAGCCCCTCTCTGCAATGTAGAGGTGACGTTGCGGCTTGCCCTGGCAGGAGTGCCCAAGCGGTATCGTCAATGAAGAAAACTTCAAGCAGATCTACTCACAGTTCTTCCCACAGGGAGGTGAGTGCCCATCCCTGTTCCCATCCCCATGCCCTGCACGGGTGTCTCCAGGGGGCGGAGGTCACACAACACCCCCTCACACTGTCTGCCTCCCCCCAGACTCCAGCACGTACGCCACCTTCCTCTTCAACGCCTTCGACACCGACCACGACGGCTCCGTCAGCTTCGAGGTGAGCTGTGGCCGAGGAGGGGATGGCAGTGGGGCAGGGAGGGCACGTCCCTTCAGGTACCATGGGCTGGGCTGAGCAGTGTTGCTGTTGCAGATGGATGGAGAGCTTCGCAGAGGCTGATGGAGTTTATAAAATTCCCAGAAGCAGTAGAAAAGCAGTGAAAAGCAACAAAAAAAGGGGCTTTCTGTGTTTTCTGGCTAGTGTCTTGTAGGTACCCAGACTGGCAGGCACAGCCATGGCTGGGTCTTGTTCAGGCTTTGGCTGAATGGCAGGTCCTGATGCACATTGTCCTCTTGGGTGCTATGACCCAAGGGACTAGCATGGGACATATTTGGGGACAAGCCATTGTTTTTTTCCAGACTTTTTTTGATACTCAACGTTTCCCTTGTCAGCCCAGCCCCGGGGCACATCTGCTTTGGGGCTGAGTTCCCCCCTGCGGGAGGGACAAGCAGGGCTGTGCCCTCTGTGTCCGTGAGACCCTTTGTAGCCGTAACTCCCATCTGCCTGCCTTGTCCGTCCTTGCAGGACTTTGTGTCTGGGCTGTCCATCATCCTGCGGGGCACCATTGACGATCGCCTGAACTGGGCCTTCAACCTCTACGACCTGAACAAAGACGGCTGCATCACCAAAGAGGTGGGATGGGGGGTCCAGGCTGGTCCCTGAGGCCAGCGCAGGTCTGCGCCTGGCAGGGACGAGGGCAGGACTGGGGGGTGTTGGCTGAGCTCTGGAGGAGAGCTGTGGGGTCAATATTTACTGAGCACAGCTTTGCAAACAGATCCCTCCTGGCCCCCTGGCACTGGTGTGTCTCTGGGGTGGAGGGTGGATGGGGGGTGTGCTGCTTTGGGCTCCATCGCACATGCAGGCACACACACAGCCCCATACCATGCACGGAGCTGGCAGGAACACACCTGAGCACCCCACAGGTCCTTCAGCAGCATCACAAAAAGGGTGTGGAAGCAGAGCCCCGTGTTGACCCTGCAACCCCTTTCCTTCTAGGAAATGCTGGATATCATGAAGTCCATCTACGACATGATGGGCAAATACACCTACCCGGCCATGCGGGAGGAAGCGCCCCGGGAGCACGTGGAGAACTTCTTCCAGGTGAGCCGAGCACATCCTGGGGGAGCAGAGCTCCAGCACAGAGCCAGTGGTGCCCAAAACCTGGCACGATGCAGGAGAAAACACCCCACACTGGGGATGAAGCAGGGCTGTGCTGGAGCCAGGGAGAGAAAAGGCCATCCTGGTCCTGCCAGGTGCTTGGGGGTGGCTGGGGCAGGGGTGCACTGTGTCCAGGGCCTGTGGACACAGGGGGTGTTGGGCTCTCCCTGGGGCTGGGGCTATCCCTGCCATGCCCCGTGTTGTGCTTGTCTGCAGAAAATGGACCGAAACAAGGATGGCGTGGTGACAATCGAGGAGTTCCTGGAGTCCTGCCAGAAGGTAAAGCCATCAGCAGCTCTGCTCTGGGGCTGGGCCACCTCCCTGTCCCTTGGGGACCTCTGTTCCCCCATTGCCCTCCTGGCAGAGAGGGGGTGAAGGCAGGGCTCCCAGGGACAAGGCTGGGGCTCTGCTTTGGGAACTGTATCCATGCCGGCTTCCCTATGCAGATGAGGAGAGCCATGCATCCCAGTAGGGCTTGGAAACTGCCTGTAATCCCTGGGGCTCTTGTCCCATGGGTCAGAGCTGCCATGAGGCTAAAGCCAGGTTTGGGGGGAACTGCCCAGATCGCTGTGCCGTGCCCAACCCGCCCGCTTCCCACCTCCTCCCTGCAGGACGAGAACATCATGCGGTCCATGCAGCTCTTCGACAATGTCATTTAGTTCCCGGACCTGCCTCCAGCTGAGCTCTCCTGCCACCGGGCCCAGAACCTGCTTCTCTCTCGACTTTTCCTTCGAGCCTCCCCTCCGCCAGCTGCACAGACACCCCCGCGGGAAGGGGCCTCCCTTCCCAGAGACGTGATCGGCACCAGGATCTTCCCTTCCCCCTGGGCCGGCTCCACTTTCCTCGGGGGATCCCAAGCAGGTGCTCCCAGACGTCGGAGCGTGGGCATGGCTGGCACGGGGCGAGTGTTTGGCCCGGATGGACCTCCCTGCACCCATTCCCGGCGGGGAAGCTGCAGCGTCGGGCTGCGATAGAGGCTTGCCCCGTGCACAGTACCCCGTGCATCCATGGCTCCCCCACCCCTGACCCTCTCCAGCCCCAGGAGCCCCCAGCACTGGCTCCAGCCCAAACCCTCCAGCAACGCTGTCTAGAAACCAATAAAGTCTTGCAACGGGTGCCAGCACCTCGGCTTCCTCCCCTGCCCCGGCTGTGTCCTGCCGCGGGGAGCGTGTCCGGTGCGAAAGCCATGAGCCGCCGGCCGCTCTCCTTGCCCAGCCCCTGGGCCAGTGGGTGGGCAGAGGGGCCGTGCCTGGAGAAGGCAGCTGCACGGGCACTCGGGGTTCATGGCTGCATGAGCTGTGAGGAGCAGCCCCTGATCCCGGGGGGGGCTCAGTTAGACCTAGGAGGCTCATCCTGACTTGGTGAGAGGGGAGACTAAAGGGACCCCAAGGTGCCTTCTTGTGGCACCGGTCGCCCAGGATGGAGGATGCTGGGCTGGGAGGGGGAGCTGCGACCTCAATCCCTGTCCCTCGAGTTTGGGGTGCTGGCACACAGGGGACCTTGGGGACTCACTTTGAGGCTCCAATGGAGAGACCCCTCCCCGAGGACACAGCAGCCAGGGCATGGGGACACGTGGAGGAGGGAGGTGTGCTGGCCTGTGGCGGCCACCCTGTCCCTTGGGAGTCAGAGCCATGCACCTGGCATCATTTGCTGCTGACCTTCCCCTGCTCCCATGCCCTGGCCCGTCCCAGCTCACCCGCTGCCCGGGGGGCCGGGGAGCAAGCAACGGGGCAGAGAGGTGTCCCCACAGGCATAGCCCTGTGCTGGGGGCCATGGCTGAGCTGGCAGCTCCTCGGGGAGAAAGTCGAGGCTGAGGCCAGCCAGGAGTCATTGCCGTGCCGCCGACAGGCTGGAGGGTCACCGTGGGGCAGGGTGGGCTCAGCCCCTTCTCCTGGCGCAGCCATGCCCCGAGGTGAGATCCTGCCTGGGGACCTTGGGGATGGAGCCAGCATCCTGGGGCTCCCCACATCTTTATCACCAACAGCTCCTCACAGCTGGGTGTGTGCAGGCAGGCCGGTGCTGCCCGCGTAGCCCTCCGGGTCCTAGCTGGGGAAGTGATGCCCATGGGCTAATGACCCCATACCAACCCCAGAAGCCCCTCTGTGCAATCCCACAGGCTTTGGGAATGTACCCAGCCCCAGCAGCCTCGGCTCTGCTGCTCCAGCCTCTGCATCCTTAGCAGCCGAGGACGGTTGGGGCTGGCCCGAGCTGCGGTGTCTGGGATCAATGGGGAAGGCGTGAGCAAGGCCAGTACCCGTGCTGGGCCGGGCCCCAGAACCAGGCTGAGCCCCTGGTGTCGGAGCCATTAGAAACCTCCTCCCGGAGCTCTGAGCCAAAGCTACGGGACCGTCCCTGGCAGACATGATGTGTTTTTTAGGTTCATTCAACACATTGTTCATCTCACAGTCCTGTTCCTGGGTTTGCTGTGGGGCCGAGCTCCCACCTGCAGTCTCTCAAGAGTGGGACAGCAGGTATCCCGACCCTTACCCCTCCCGTCTCCTTCTCCCCCATCCTCCCTCCTCCCAGGCTCTCTGGGGTACCCACTGTCCCCTGCCACGCGGAGCAGATGCTGCCTCCTCCTTCACACTGCAGGTCGCATGGCATGACCCCCAGCCCCGGGGCATGGTGACCCACAACCCGCTTGGCATCTCCAGTCTGTATATTTTGTATTATAACAATAATATGGGTTAAAAAAAAAAAAAAGACAATAAAATCTAACCACAATCGCTATGCACACCACTGTTACATCTTTGCCTCTGTCAGCCGTCTGGGGGGGCAGGGGAGATAGCGGCTGAGGGTTGGCAGCCTTTTTGGGGTGCTGCAGCTTAGAATGCTCTGCATGGGTGCTCTGGGAAGTTACATGGGGGGACAGGGTGTACGCTGGGCTGGCCAGCGTCCTGGGCAGCCTGGCCTTGCCATCGATGGCCCTGTAAATACAGTCTTTCCCCTGCTAAGAGGCTGTAGGCATTAGGCTAATGGGGTCTTACACCAAGCACGTCAGGTTTCAGGAGTGGGGCTGTCAGGTGTGTTACCAGCTTGTCATGAGAGCAGCTGGGTGAACCGGAGCTTGGGATCAGGTGTCCCTTGTTAGGATGAGCTATTTAAGGCTGAGCTAAGAGGAAGAGGCTTAGCTACTGCCTTGAAGAGGTGGGTGTGGACTGGAAAGGGTTTTGTTTTAGGGACATTAACTGATGAGCAATCACCGGTCCTTGGAAAAGTGCAGCCTTGAGAACTGGGAAAAATGGCTTGAAGCAAAACAAAGAGGAAAAAAAAGAAGCAGGTAAATAAGAAAACAGCAGAACAACAGGATAATGGACCTGATGTGGGACAGTGACACCCTCCAGCATTATGCAGTCTGTGGTCCAGGAACTGAAAGTTCAATGCAAAGAGCTGCCTGGAATCCCATACACCTTAAAAGGATGGGCTCTGGCTATGGGGGGAATTGTCATCACAGGACTGGGAAAGCTGCGAGTCTGCTTTTTCCAAAGCCTCTGACTCCCCAGGGACCTTTTTGACCTGCTGGTGATCGCCCAGGTCCGTGTACAGCAGTATGGATGGGCCTGAGTGCATTTTCCCCTCTAACCCACCCTCCCCAGTTTATCCTATCCCCTGTGAGCTCTGCTTGGCTGGTTGCTATTTTGGGCAATGCCATCTGCGGGCTTGACGTGCCCTCTTGCGGCACAGGGATGCTGTGAGCCACCGACGGGGCCCCTCTCCCCAGGGGGAGGGGTAGAAGTGACAAGGGGGAAAAGGGTGCTGTGGGGCTCACTCAGCTCTCAAATGCCACCATAGGCTTTTCGTGCTAGAGGGGAATAGGTTTGGGCAGGGATCATTGCTGGTAGCTGTGGGGTGGGGGGGCAGCTGATCCTCTGGTAGCCAAGAAATAATCTCTGCGGGCCCTCAGGGAAGGGGCTGAGGGCAGGGAGGGATCAATCCCTCCAGGGGTGTCATCAGCTTATTATGAGAAGCTGCTGTGTGAGGCAGGGCTTGGTGTCCCTTGTTAGGATGTGGCATTTAAGGGTGAGTAACAGCAAAGTTGCTGGGTTTATGCTGAGAAGAACAGAGGGAAGAGCTGATGGGCCCTTGGAAAAGGGCAGCCTTGTGTTGTTTCAAGCCATCTTTTTCCCAGCTTTCCGAGCAAAAAGGAATAGTAGCTATGTGGGAAAACAACTGAGGAACTGGATGAGGCAGCTGATGCATCCTGGGGAGTGATTCACTCCAGCATCCTGAATACTGCCTAGAAACACATTTCATAAAAGGATGAGATCTCAACACTAGGGGAATTGTCACCGCAGGACTATTTTGGGCTTATCAAAGCTGTGAGTGCGGGCCTGCTTCAGGGTCCCTTCTGACGTAGCAGCCAACTGTCCAGCTCTGCATACGGTGGTATGAGAGTACTGTGTGTTTTCCACACAAATTCTCCTCTCTAACCCTACCATAAAGTCTTGTTGCATATGAATAAATTCAGCTAGTTACTATTTAGGGCAGCAGTACAATTGTTATTTTTTGCTCTTTGAATGCTTTAAATTGGGTGTGATGGTAACTAGAGATGCTCCTTGGCCAGAGTCTCTGCTGCAGCTTCCTGAGCATGGGTATAGATGGAGCCAGAAACACAGCCGGCTTGGGTTTCTCATCATGCCGAAGTATCATTGGTGGAAATAAGCTCGAAGAGCAAGAAATAGACTTCAAAAATGCAACAGAGGGTTTTGCGAAAGCTGAGTGAGCTGGGTAGGGGTGAACAGTGTCCAAATCGGCAGGGGATGTTTTTAATCAGAGTTTTTATTCATTTTGTTCAGTTTTGGCTGAAACATGATGTGGCTGCTGTGATGTCTGCAAGCTTTCTCCAGCCCTTCCTCACAAGGTGGGGTTTCCAGCAGCTTTTTGCTCACTGGTTTCTTGTTGGCTGGTACCTGCCGTGGCTTCCCCAGTGCTGGTGGGCTGGAAGGATTACCTCACTGGCCTTTCTGTATAGCCTCAAAGGAGGTCTTCTCAGCCCTGTGGTCTCTGACTCATGCTCTGGGGCCTGTTGCTCCCAGCCCCATGTGCTCCCATGCGGCTGGAGACTCTCCCGGGACAGATGATGCTGTCTGACCTCAGACCCCTTCTCTGATTTACTGAGATGATCTCAGCTTTGTAGCCCGTCCTTCAGCATCCTCGTAGCCTCTTCCAGGCGTGGAAACATCTGCAAGCGTAACATCAGCCGGGCTGTGCTAGGAGGGAGGGAGGGAGGGAGCAGCTCTAGGGGGTTTTCCCCCTGCACCCCATCCGCGGCCCCTTTCCATCCTGCGGCAGGGACGCTGCAGCTCCGTCTCCCATCCACGCCGCATCCCCGCCAGGCCCCGCTTAGCTTGCGGGTCCCTGGCGGCGCCGCGAGAAGTAGGTCACGACTCAAGGGACCCCGCGCTGCCGCTGCCCGAGCGGCGGCGCCTCTGTCCTGCGCAGGCGCGCCCGTGCGGCTTCCACGCGCTGTCCCCCGAAGCGCATGCGCAGAGCCGAAGTAAACACTTCATTTCCCACCCATCCACCCTCCCCCCCCCCCCGGCGCCGCTTCCCTACACAAAGCCCACGGCGCATGCGCTCTCCCCCACCCCGCACCTGCGTGTTGTCCTACTGCCGCCTCTCCCCTTCCCCGGTGCCTCTCGCGCATGCGCCCCGGGCACGGACCGGCTCTCCGCGCAGGCGCTCTGGGCAGCCGCGGCCTCGCCCCTCCCCCCGCCGGCCTCCCGAGCAGGCGCAGTGCGCGCCCTTCCGCGTTCCGCGCATGCGCTGTGAGCGAGCTCCCCCTCCGCCTGCCCGCCTGTTCCCTGAGGTAACTCCCTCTCCTCAGTCCGTTGTTCCCGCTCGAGTGGCGCGGTCCCGGCAGCGCGGCAGGGGCGGCCGTTAGGCCGTGGCGGCCCGCGTTGTTCCTCCTCGCGGAGGTAACAGCTTCCCCCGGCCCCCGCCGCGGTCCCTCTGCGCGTCTCCGAGCGGGGCGGCTGCGGGCAGAGCGGTGCGGACCGGTTGGGGCCGGTTCCCCGCGCAGGCGCAGGGCCCCGTAAACAGGAAGCAGCGGCGGCCCGGAGCGGCGGAGACAAAGGGCTTGTGGAGAGGGGAAGGGAGGGACCCAGGTTGGCTCGGCTCGGCCTGGCCCAGCGAGCGGGGGTCCTGGCGGCGGGCGGCAGGATGGTGCAGAAGGAGGGGCAGACGGCGCTGGAGGAGCCCCAAGGCAGCCCCAACCCGGCCGGAGTGCCCGGCGCTCCCTTAGAGCCGCCGGGCGCCGCCGCGGGGCCGGTCCCAGGGGGCGAGGAAACCGACACCGAGACGGAGACCGCACTGGGCTCCCGCCGCTTCCTCTGCGGCGTCGTCGAAGGTAAGAGTTGTCGGGAGGGGGTGTCCGATATGCCTGGGAGACTGGGGGCGTGGAGAGACGGGTCGGTGTTCCAGGGAGGCGCGGGGCACGACGGTGTCCCCGGGAGCCTGGGGGTATTTCGGGGGGTCGGTATCCGCGGGAGACTGGGGGGGGACTGCTCCCAGCTGGCGCTGCTGTTCCCCGTCTCCTCCCCCGGCCTAGAGCGACGCCCGGAGGAGCCCGCTCTGCGAGCAGGGTGGTGCGCGGTTCTTGGCCGGGATTCCCTCCGCTAGAGAGGGCTGGGGGCGGGGAGGAGCCGAGGCTCCCGGGCGGGGCTGCTGCCCCTGGGGCTTGTGCTGGAAGCTGTTCGCTAGCAGGGAGTGCCCTTTGATGGCAGCTGTTCGGCGGGATGAGGGCAGGCCTGGCACCCCCGGCGGGCCGATGATTCCTAATGGAGACTGAGGCAGTGCTGTGGCTCCCTTGCTAGAGGGAGGTAGGGGAGAGAGAGAGAAGAGCTACTGTGTGATTGTGCCAGCTGTACATGCTCTTCCTGTGCACCAGAGGCTCAGATTCAGTTTCCTGGGTAGGGAATAGGTGATTCCATAGACGTCTGTTCTGGAATTAATATTAAATGCTCCCTGTTCTCTAACGTGTTGTAGCTTACCATTTTAATTGCACTGTAGAACAGTCCTCTTCTGTCTTTTGGTGTAGTTTGGCAGCATTAAAAGGTTTAAATTCTTGCAGAAGCTGCAGAATAAAGGAACTCTTTTTGCATTTCTCAGTAACTACAGAATTTATCTGCATTTCTGACAGGTAGATGGTTGAAAGCCAGCAAGAAAAATGGTTTATTCCCAACATAGTAGTTGGTTTGGAATTGTTCTGAATTCCTGTAGACTGCTATCATTTCTGTATCTATAATGAATCTCCAGTAGGAGAACAAAATGATTAACAGATAGAATGGAGAGGGAAACAGGCAGTTTATCAAAGTCAGTATCTGCATTAGTTGCAGAATCTCTTTTGTTCATATCTTAAAAAGAAAAGACCATGTGGCTTCTGCAAATGTCACTCTGCGAGGTGCACTAGGCCCAGTTAATGCCTTTATTTTTTAGCACTTACTAGGGCTTAAATACAGTAAGCATGGAGAGAGATGTCTTTACTTTGTTAATAGACTTAATTCTGTGAAGATAGATGCTAAATTGAAGGCTTTGGAGACAGATAACAGTGAACAGAAATACAGCTTGTAACAGCATGTTTTCTCGTGTTCCTGCCGATAGACCTTGACCATGGATCATCTGTTCATCCAGGTTTATATCGGAACCACTGCGTATACCATATTCTTTTTTTTTGTCATCTTAGTTACATTGCTGATCATCTCTGCATATATTTTGGTGCAGGTGTTCTTGCCTGTTCTGTGCATAAAACAAAGCAAGAAAATGGCCTCTGCCCAATGAAGCAGTCTAACGCTACTTAGGAGTTACCAGTCTAACATTAATATGTGTACAGGAAAAAAAGGGCATAGGGGAGTGTTTCAAAAAAAAAACCAAAAAAAACCAAACAACAAAAAACCCACCACCAACAACAGAAAACCAGACTGTTGCGGTGAATGAGGTAAATGGTAGTGGGTGAAAACATCTCTCTCTTTAGTGACTCAAGAGAATTATAGGGATAAGAGAAAAATAGAAGTGTAGATAAATACTTAAAGATAGTGCAGCAGTTAAAACGGACTAGAGGTATGGTGAAATTAAAGCAATGAGATGGAGAGTTTGGATCTTTTGTAGAAAAGCCGGGGGGAGAATTGGCCAAATACTGGGTGAAAATACTGGGTGTGCACTCTAAGAATGTGAAGAGCTTATGACAGATATCAAATTCACTGTTTTGGGGAGGAGTAAGATCTAAGAGAGTACTGGATGCAAAGCTTTGGTGCTCTGCCTCCAGGATATCCTGGCTTTTAGTGATGGAGAGCATTGTAACTGGGATGAGGTATTTGGCATGATCTGTTGTCTTTGTATTAACCTGACACACAGTCTTGAAGGAGTAATACAAAACTAGGTTGATTTTTAGTTGGATAGAAAGATCCAAGAATTGTTATCAGCTGATGACATTAGTAATATAAGAAATGTGGTGACAGATGGAAAAGTATCGCTTCGGATTAGCATGTTCTCTTCAGTCTTATTTAATTAGTTTCTGTTATCTGATTTTCTTTTTTTTTTTTTTTATAGTAGGCCCCTGCTCTGCTTTAGGCTAATAGGTCTGAAGCAGTAGTATCATAGGTATAAGCAAAAGTGTCTGAACAAGTTATGAGACATAGGTGGTATTCATTAGGTATAACAGTAATTCATTCCTTTTGTGGGTTCTTGAGCTTCCTCAGGGCAGCATCAGTCAGAATTAGGTAACGCTAGTGAAAATGAGAAATTTGTTCTGGGTGAAATAAACTGAGAGTTTTTTGTGCCTTGCAGCTGCTCTCTGGTTTGTTCCTCTGTTGAACTGTCTTCCGTTTGTCACTTTGCAGTTTGTGTGAAGTAGTAGTTACTCAGCTTTGCCACTTCGCGGTGCCAGTTAGTCTAAGATCACTCTTTCAGAGACTAATTCTTAAAACTTGAGCCTGCTTTAAGCTTCTTAAAAGAGCATTGTTCACTTTACAGGTAACTGAAATACTTGTTAATATATAGAAAACATTTCAGTTGCATCAGCTTTGAGTTTTGAAAGGTCATAGCAGGGTGTTTTTGACCTCTGTGAGACCAAATATTTACAGATTTACAATGTGAATAGCTCTGGAAATGAAAATATTGTCTACCTTTTGAACTGATGTTCTGCGAGGACTTCAGAGCTTTGTGTATTAGGAGCATCATTCATTGCTGAGTGGCCGTGCTGTTTGAAAATAAGAGCTTATTAAATTTCAGTGTTATTTTAGTCTCTGGTCTCCGCACAGAGTGCCAAGCTGAAGCTTTGTTTTGAAGTGCCCACTTGTGGTTGAACTGTTTGCACATAGGTCTAAGTGAATTTACTTGACTAAAAGTACATTGAGAGCGCTTTTTAAAGTGTTATGTTTCTAAATGTAAGGATTAGATTTAAAACCAGAAGCAGTTACAATTTCCATGGAATTCCGTAACTTTGAATATACACTATACTAAAATCACTTCTGTAGATGCTTTTATGTGATTATTCAAAGACATAATCTTAGCTTGTAAAGATGTGGGAATTGTAAAGTAAGATATCAGCTTGCAAGTTAATTTTGACAAGGAGCCCATTAAACTGAATAAAAGGAATGAAATCCTAAGCATTTTGTTGACTCACTTGCACATTTTTTTTTAATTACACATCATCTACCTCAGTATGTATTTATATACTCTGTGTGTGTATTTAGCATGCTAATCTGTACCACTGGTTAAGCATTTTTAAGCTGGTAAATATTTTCAGGTGTCTTCAGTGCTTACATTACAATCAGATCTATTTTGTAGGTGTCTGGAGTGATAGTTTAATTATGTTATGGCTGTTCAGTCTGCTCTTACAATAAAGCTGACTTGACTTGTCAAGGGCATATGCTCAGGAATATAGTTTGGATTCTGAAAATTAATTGCTTCAGTGACCAAAATGATAAGACCTTAGATCATAAGAAATTAAATAAGTTATAATTGCAGTTTAAATTTAGAACAGTTTAGGTTATTACACTTTCCTAATGCCATCTAACTAGATTTTTTTTTCTTTTTTTTTTTTTTTTCTTTCTGGTTTGGGAAGCTTTTTGATGAATGTAGCAGAAGAGGAAGAAAATGGTGGATTGTAATGTAATGTTTCATGGAGCAGGAATAATCTAACATCTAACTGGATAACTTTAAAATTGTTTCCCATAGGATTTTACGGAAGACCTTGGGTTATGGAGCAGAGGAAAGAACTTTTTAGAAGGCAAGTCATGCTTCCTCTTACTGCAGCACATTCCGTTGCAATATAATCATAATCTTCCACTTAAGCCTGAAAAGAATTATTGTTCTAACTTAGAGTAGCTTTTTGCCTAATATCAATATTCTTGGGGGTTCATATTTGCCTTTCCATCTTGCCTAAACTGAGTTTGTCCAGTATCAGTTGTGCGTAAAGTTATTGTGACTTAATAGCATAACACATTGTTCAACGAAGAAAAAAATAAATTACATCAAATAAAAGAATTAGAATTAGATCAAGTAAAATGTAGAATTCCTGAATTTGTAGACTATTCTCCCAATGAAGGCTTTTTTCCTATGTTTATAGACTGCAGAAATGGGGACTAAATACATACCTGTATGCTCCAAAGGATGACTACAAGCACAGGATGTTCTGGCGAGAAATGTACTCTGTGGAGGAAGCGGGTAATTGCCTTTATTTCCCCTCTGTGTTTTCTATAAATAGACTTTTAAATGAGTTGGTCATTACTACATATGCTTGTGTGTGTTTAATCACAGTAGCCATTTCAAAAGGTGAGTGGAGACCTGTTCTTAATACCCTGCAGATGTATTTAGTGGAGCTTTGGTACCAGTATGGATTTACTTCTTTTAACTATAACTCTACAGATGATTTCTAAAACTGCTTTTAAGGCTTTGTCATATGAGATTTACTTTTTTCTAGGGAAAAGTTGCTCAGAATTATTCCTCTGGCTCTTGAACATCTGTGCTGTATTTTGAAGTGGAAATTATTTGCTTCAGAAAAGAAAAAAGATTAATGAGCGAATAGCATGCCCTTTTATGTGATTCATTAAGTGCTTGTCTCAATAAAAAGAGTACCAGTCAGAAAAGCAGCTTCTGACTATTTAGTCAGAACATAAAAGACCTGTTTAAGCTGGTGTGAGGCTTTTTATCCACCTCTGGCATTTATGGGATCTACAGTGTTTTATTAGCCTGTGGGGATTATCATTTTCCTTGGGTGAGGGGAAAAATGATACTTACTTGAAATTAAGTAATCCTTCTTGAAGGCCTCTTTGAATCACTGCAGAAATATAATCTAAAAGATACTGCAAGATAATTGCCAATAACAATAAAGATTATTAAATATTATAAAAATAATTATCTTTATTCATTTTATGGAAGACTGAATTTGAAGTTTGTTTCTTAAAGCAACTACTTCTACACAGTGGTGTTAAAAAAAACCCTTTTTCATGTGCCCCAAGCTTCAGTCATATGAATAGTATATGAATCAGTGTCATGCAGGGTGATATTACTACATTGAATTGTCTCTTAGTATGCGTGACAAAAGCGGAAAAAGTGAGTAGTAATTCTAGAACTGTCAGTGTGCATACTGTAAAAACAGACTAAGTCCACATTTGTCTCACAACATTGAGATAAAGAGACTTTTTAAAATCTTTAAAAATTTTAACATGGAAAATAATAATACAAGGACGGTTGTTATATTTCTTTTGGCATAATTTTGGAGAACTCTTCCAAATAATTTGGTGCTCTTTGCCGTGTTAGTTTTAAGAAATTCCAGCAATTTTTTTTTTTTTATTACGGTAGCAGAGGCATCTGCATTTTATAATTTACTTATAATGATGTCTGAGATTTTTTTTTTAATTGTTGAATTCTTCTGAAATATTTGAATTTGATTTCCAGAGCAGCTAATGACTCTAATATCAGCTGCACGAGAACATGAAATAGAGTTCATATATGCAATCTCGCCTGGACTTGACATCACTTTCTCCAATCCTAAAGAGGTATCCACATTGAAACGCAAGCTGGACCAGGTGAGTGTGACACAAACGTACCACAGTTGCAGTGCTGCTTAATTTGAAAACTTCAGTACCCTGCTCACTCCTGCAGCTTTTCACTAGCTTCTTTAGTGTTTTCAGCACTAGTGTTAGTTTGGATGCCTCCGAACAATTCCAATTGATGTGTTCAGGTTGCATGGCAGAAGTGGCCAGTGATCATCTAGATTAAAAAAAAAAAAAGTCTCATCTTGTATTGGATCCTGAAGGCTATTCTTGGGAGCTTGTCTTCAGAGTATTTTAGGGCCTTGAAGCCAAGATGCATTTCTAAAGCAAGAACTCTTATCCACAGTAAACGCCTTTGGAGGCAGACCTGACATACACATCTCCTTTGTTCTCATAATTGACTTCTTTTGTCCAAAAGCTATTACAGAGTTAGCTTTTTTCCCAGCTGTCTGTCCAGTGAGATCAGCTTTGGATTGTTAAAACTGGAACAGATTGCAGGTCTTTAGAGGTCTAATCTTTGAGAAAAGCAGAGCAGTGGGTCAGAAGATAGGCATTCATTGTGTGTTGTCTCCCCTACCTTCTCTCCCCCATTTCTGTAGCTTTTCCTTTCAAAAATTCTACAGTTTGATTTTAAAAAAGAAATAAAAATAATTTAAAAAATTAAACCTCTTGCTCTTGTCTCTTGTATTAGGTTTCCCAGTTTGGCTGCAGATCTTTTGCACTGCTTTTTGATGATATCGATCACAACATGTGTGCAGCAGACAAAGAAGTTTTCAGTTCCTTTGCTCACGCTCAAGTCTCGATCACGAATGAAATTTATCAATATCTAGGAGAACCAGACACATTCCTTTTCTGTCCTACAGGTAAAATGAGATGTATCATTTAGTTCAACCTTAAAGGAGGGAGCCTGTTATTTTAGTGGTCAAAATGCTGGTTTAATATTTAATCACTGCTTTAAGGAGTATTTTGGGGTTGTTTGAAGAAATTGACTTATAAAGAAAGGTTAAAGTAATTCAAATATATGCAGAGGTTTTGCCAAATCTACACATCTCTGAAATGCTTAATGCCAAGCAAAGAAGGCAGCTTGATAGAATGGTTCAAGAAGCTTGAACTGAAAATTAGGTTAAAGGAAGACTTCTATTTGACTTGTACCAAAATCTTTTTGCTTCTTATCTGGCTAGCTGTTAGTTTCTTAGAATTTTCTTAAAGAAGAGGTACAGCACAATCTGTGCTCACTTCTGTCATTGGTACCTGTTTTTAATAAGATTACCCACTTCTACTAATCACTGAGTTGCTTTATTTATTTATTTATGAAAAAAATAAGATGACTTGCACTCAGGTCCAGTCATTGCTTTTTTTAAATTGCGAACTTCCTCTAATACCTGTAAGAATATTGTAAAGGAGAGAGAATCAGAGTGTTCGGTGGTGTGGATTGTTGCAAGGAAAATTCAGTTCAGTAGCAATGTTATCATCATTGTTGATTTGTTTATACCCTTACACTGTAGTAGTTTCGTTCTGTTGCAGACCTCCTCTTTAACTTCAGAGAGACATGTGTTCTGGTGTTAATATTTTTAGGTAGTTGCAGTTCGTAATCAGTCATAGGGTTTCTAGTTCTCTTGCATATTGTCTGCTGTAACCTGCCCTTCTTTTTATGGACTTTATTAGTTTTTTCCTAATTTTGACATTTGAGCAATTTTAAATAAATTCCCTATCTTTCCTTTCTGATCTTTATGCTAAGTATCATTCATAATGTCCTTTTTATTTATACTTTAGACTTTTGGGCTTTCTTTATTAATTTTATAGATGTTTCTCTTCTCAAATGGTAATATTCTCTCAATGTGTTTGTGGGACAGTTGAGTATGTTGTCATGTGTGCATCTTCTCCTACCAGTGACATTTTCTTTTCCTGTACAGAGTACTGTGGAACTTTTTGTTATCCAAATGTTGCCCAGTCGCCGTATTTACGGACTGTAGGAGAAAAGCTGCTCCCTGGCATTGAGGTGTTATGGACAGGTAAAAATTGTTTTGTGTTTGTTTGGTGTTTTGGTGTTTTGTTGTTGTGTTGGTTTTGTTTTTTTTTTTTTTTAATTCACTGTTGGTGTTAAAAATGATTTCTCATAAGTATTTAGTAAAATAAACTGTCCAACTACTTGGGATTGAATCTTCAAGTGTATGCAAAGCCCTCTGATTATCCTGTTTCCCTCTTAGGTCCGAAAGTTGTATCTAAAGACATTCCAGTAGAGTCCATTGAAGAAGTTTCTAAGATCATCAGGAGAGCACCAGTTATCTGGGATAACATTCATGCTAATGATTATGATCAAAAGAGGCTTTTTCTTGGGCCTTACAAAGGTCGGTCAACTGAGCTCATCCCTCGACTAAAGGGAGTTCTGACCAATCCAAACTGTGAATTTGAAGCCAATTATGTTGCTATTCACACGCTTGCAACCTGGTACAAGTCTAACATGAATGGAGTGAGAAAAGATGTGGTGATGAGTAAGTATGCGTAACTGTGCTGGGATCTATGCTTAACCATAGTTACACTGATTTGGGTTTTTTTTTTAATTATTCTAGCCTTTCCTTGCCAACTTTTTCTTTTAAGATCACCTAGCATTTTCTATGCCATAAGTAAAGCGCAGTTGCTTGAAAGATAACGAGCATCTAGATTGTTTTATTGACTTCCTGGGAAGTATCTGTAGCACATGCTATCAGAGAATTTCTTAGTCTTGAGAGGTATCTGTGGTTGTATGAAAAACACTCTCAGCAAGCAATTTTAATGCCCAAATGTGACATAAGTGTCCATGGATTTGATTTCATTGGAATAGAAGCAGTTCAGATCCAAAGAGAAACTCTGAATGCCAGAATATCTAGTTTCTGCATACTGGTTCTGTGTTGACATTGATGGTGACCATAGTTTTCTATTTTGTCTAAATTAGGCTGTAATGCTTTGTCCTTCTTTGTGAAATAAGGCTGTTGGAGAGTTTTTGAATGCCTTGTTTAACATGAATTTTTTTTTTTTAATTTAAATTGAAACTTGCATGATAACTTCTTAAAACTTGTCTCTGTAGCTGATACTGAAGATAGTACAGTTTCTATCCAGATTAAATTGGAAAATGAGGGGAGCGATGAAGACATTGAAACAGATGTTCTCTACAGCCCACAAATGGCCCTGAAGCTGGCCTTAACGGAATGGTTGCAGGAATTTGGGGTACCTCAGCAATACAGCAGTGAGTCTGATTTGGTATTGTTCTGGGGTTGGTAGAAAAATGGGGTAAATGTTCAGTACTTGCATTTAGATTAAAACTGTTTTACAGATCCTGGCAATTTGTATACTTTTCAGTTGGAAGTATTTTCTGCCTTACTAATTGGGGAAACCAAAAGAAAGAAGAATGCTTGGCAATCTACAGCATGCCTGTAGTGCCCTGACTGATCAGCAGAAGTGACCTTGACGTGTGATCCTTTGGCGCTTATGATACAAGACAGGAAAGAGTCTGGATCTTGCTAGTCGCAGTTGTTACTAGGCTTCCATGGGACCTGAGAGAATAGGAAGAATAGGGTTTTTTGAAGTGGGTGTTAGATTATTGTAAACATTACTTCTGCCCCAGAAGAGTCTGTGTTCTTCCAGTTGTTTTAAGATGGCTTCTGAGTTTCTATGTACAGAAACCAGCTGGGTTCCTTCCAGCATTGTACACCTTTCTTGTAGCAATGGGAGCTTGGGATCTGTGGTAAAATCTGTTTTTCTCAAGTGTGGGTTTGAGGTGGTCAGAGTGCCCTTCTCTGATAACTGGTGGTGGAATGGAAGAACCTCTTCTGCACCAGCGCAGAGTTGAAAGGAGTTATCCTTTTGAATTGCAGTAGGGGTTTGGATCTTTCTCAAACTCAGCTGCAGCAGAAACATTGGGTAAGGAGTAGTAATTAAGGTGTCATCTTCCTCCATTTTCACAGAATAGTTTAGGTTGGAAGGGAGCTCTTGAGATCTCCTAGTCTAACCACCTTGCTCAAGCAGGGTGAGTTTAGAGCAGATTGCCCAAGACCGTGTTCAGTCTGGTTTTGGATATCTCCATTTTCCCTAGGTTAAAGACATTGTTGCAATTGAAATATTTAAACATCAGTCCCTTTATTTTGAAGCATGCTCTATATCCAATTAAAACTTCAACAAGTCAGTTGATGCAGAGGAAAAAAGTTAACTGTGAGAGCTTTTTATTCTGACGGCAGAGTCAGAAACGCTGCTGGCAGCACATAAATATTAACTAATTTTCCTAACCCATCCTATCTTTGCTTAACAGTTATGTGGAGGGCTAACTTGCAAAAACCAGTCAGTAGTTAGAATTACAATAACAGAAGTGAACAGGCAAAGTACCAAAAGGAAGCTGCGCTCATCGGATGCTGTGGCAACAGAATCATCCATGATTTGCAGAAGTTGCTGATTTGAATGTTAGTTGGCAGATACTGAAAATTCTAAACTTGTTTCTTTTTATTCCCAGGTAGGCAAGTGGCCCACAGTGGTGCTAAAACTACTGTAGGGGATGTAGGGCCTCTGGTGGCCCCATCCTCTTTAAATGCAGCAACTGTGGTTACCACAGTTTACCAAGAGCCCATCATGAGTCAGGGGGCAGCGCTGAGCAGCGAGTCACCAGCCTTGGTAAAGGAGGAAGAGAAGAAGCAATCTGATGAGGAACCAATGGACATGGTGGTGGAAAAACAAGATGACGCAGACAAGAATGCTAATCAGATACTGACAGATATTGCCGAAGCCAAGATGGCAGAGGAGTTGAAGCCAATGGATACCGATAAGGAGAGCATAGCTGAATCGAAGTCCCCAGAGATGTCTATGCAGGAAGACTCTGGTAGTGACATTGCCCCTATGCAGACTGATGAGCAAATTAACAAAGAACAGTTTGTGCCCGGGCCAAATGAAAAGCCTCTCTATACAGTAGAACCAGTGACTTTAGAAGACTTGCAGCTTCTCGCTGACTTGTTTTACCTTCCCTATGAACATGGGCCCAAAGGTGCACAGATGCTGAGAGAATTCCAGTGGCTCAGAGCAAATAGCAGTGTTGTCAGTGTTAATTGCAAAGGAAAGGATGCTGAAAAAGTGAGTGTGAATCTTGTTTCTCTCCTTTTAAATCAAAATCCTGAGCAATGTTATCTGTTGTCTGTAATAGAGACTGGTGTTCCACTTCCTAGAACCTGAAGGGTAGTGTATAGCTAACCACAGGTCACAGTAACTTTCATTCCTCCAGTGGAATCTACTGCTTTAAGCCCTGTATGCCGCATAGCTATGAAGGCAGTCTGGTGTCTGTATTTGACCAGTGAACCCCATACTGGCCTTACTTCTAACAGCCATAGAAAATACCCATGAGTCACGTGTGGTCCGGTAGTCCCTGCTGGTAAAATGAAGTAATGAATTGTATAGTCTTCCTCCATATTTAGAGTACCTCTCTTCCCTAGAAGGCTGTATTTGATCTTGTGGATCTTTTGCCTCCGTTCGTAGATAGAAGAATGGCGTAACCGGGCAGCCAAGTTTGAAGAGATGTGCAGCTTGGTGATGGGGATGTTCACTCGCCTCTCCAATTGTGCCAATAGGACAATCCTTTATGACATGTACTCCTACGTCTGGGATATCAAGAGTATTATGTCAATGGTGAAATCTTTTGTGCAGTGGTTAGGTAGGTGCATTGGGAGCCATTATAATCCCAGATAGTGTATTTTTTTTTTGTTTTTAATTAGCCCACGGGGAAAACAAAGTATTAGGCAAATGTGTTTTCTTGGACATGGGGTCTGGTTTGACCCTGTTTTAAAGGTTTTCCTGTCTCACTATTTGAAGCAACGCTTGCTGTGAATTTGCTTTGGTTTTATAAGTGAAGTCTGCTGGATGCTTAAGATTGGAGACCTTGATTTTCTTCTTGGGCTAATGAAACTTGAATCTCAGCTGACACGTAAGTGTAGACTTTAACTTACTCTTGACTGAATGCACACTGGACTATGCCATGTAACTCCTTGGATACCCTGGTGTACGATTGGAAATGACACTACGAAATGTGACCACATCAGCCATCTGCTGCTTGCTCTGTCTTGATAACATTATTGCTGTCTTCAACAGAACAATTGCAGAAGCGACCTTTCAATGGGCCTGGCCAAGAGGAAGCCGATCCTCCCAGCCCTGTGCGCATGCGAGCTTTAGCGTAAGGCTATTCTGGTGCAAAATAACTTCCTTTAAACACTTTCCAAATTGTTGATTTTTTTTTTTTTTTTTTTTTTAGATTTTATTTTTTGGTAATGGGTGGAAACCGTGGAGCTCTCTAGACAGATTCAGTCTGAGACTTAAACTGATCTTGAAACAGATTTTTTTTCTTTTCTTTTTTTTTTTAATGTGTGGCTTTTGGGGTTTTTTTTGTTGTTTTTTTGTTTGTTTTTTGTTTGTTTTTTTTTTTTTTCTTCCCTGAAAGATTTTTGGGGGATCCTAAGTTGGCAGATAGCACCAGCATGGCCTGGGTAATTCTAGTGACCTCATTTCACTTTCAGGTTTCAATTCAACTCTAAGGAATATGCTGTGGACTTGCTTGACATACACAGCAGGCAGCAAAGCTGATGGTCTCACGTCACACTTTTTGTAGCTGTCACAAACCTCACAGTGGTTAACCATTACACAACCTTGGTCTAGTCCTAGTGTTTGGATTGTCTTTAAATGATACTCTTAAATACTGGCAGGTTTAAGCAGGGACAGAGAAGACCTGTTAAGTTATCAAGTCAGTCCAAACTCAACAACTTCCTGTGTTTTGTGATTATTAAATATCTGATCCCTGTATGCGTGGTTGATATAGAAGAAGAGCTTTTAAGACTGCCTTCTGCAAAGTATGGAGGAGAAAACTAGCTTGGGAGGAAAACTCGCCGGCATTGTAGTATGTTAACATCTCTGCCTAATGCTGTTTTAAAAGCTTTAGTTCGTGCATTTTTAAGACCAGTGTGACACAATTCCCCCAACTTCACTATTTTTGCTGTATGTTGACCTTTAGCTAGAAAGAATGCTCTCTTTTTGATAATTTAATCCGTTTAAAACTCCAGGCCAAAGCTCTATAAAGAGAACAGTGATTCTTGTAGTCTCTAAACATTGAGGGCCCAACTTAAGACTACATTTCAGAATTATGAAACTATCTACTGATTTCAGCTGAAATGGTCTTCAGTTTTCAGTGTCCCTGTAAAGTTGGGTTCAAGTCTTTAAATGCATGAAATATTTGGAATAGTTCACATTAGAAGCCAACTTTGTAAATACTAGCTCTGTTAACTGGCACTGTTCTGTTCCAGTACTCAAACTGGTATTAGATAGTTGAAAAATTAATTTTAAGAGTTTTTGACAGTTTAATACTCTTATGCTAATAGTGCTTCTGTGAGAGAGGATGCTTTTGTCTTCAGATTGCATTTTATTACTAGTATGAATACATATAGAGCAAAGGTCTTTGATAAAATACATCATTATATAAAAATGCATCATTATATAAAGCTAAGTATGTTACAAATCCAAACAAATAAGTTTTCACAATGGTGTGCTCAATGGTCCACTGAATGTTTACTTTCTTCACCTCTCCTCCCAAGTCCAGCTAGCATTCAGTCCCTTAAATTAGTGTGGCTGTACAGTACTATGGATTACTAATGACTTCTATTGTCTTCTTCCCCATTGTGTACAGATGGGAGAATCCTCAGCACAAGTTTCTACTGCTATTGGATGGACAGCGCCAGATGTTCACAGCGCGTCGTCATTAATTAATTAAAATGGAAAGGTTTTGTCTGTGAGGCAGCTCAGATAGATTAGACGTGCAATAGGCATGAACTGAAGTCACATTTGCGCAGCGACTAAGGCATTAACTATGTTTTTCATTTATACAGCTCTTCATTCACGCAGCTCTTTACTGTAATAATTGGAAGTGCTAGTTAAGTTGTAGTCTCAAAGGACAGACAGATACTGTCTTCCAAGTTATTGACTAAACTTCCTTGTGAAGGGTATCTTTTTATGTGAGAATTCTAAAATGTGGGAGAAAACCAAATTCAGATTCTGGTGCTTGGGTTGTTTCTGAAATTTACCATACTTTAGGGTAGCTTGTATTCAACATATATTCCTAAACTCTAATAAATGTCAAACTTGGCACACTTTGGGACTCTCTGACTAGCACAACATACTTGTCTGTACTGATCTGAGACTGTTACTTGAACAGGAGGTAGATTGCTGTCCACAAAAGGAAAAGAGTATTTGCGCTGCTCATCTTGTCAGAAAACTAGGCGGGTAATTGAAATCTCCACTCCAGATACCATGCTTTTTTTTTTTTCTCTCCAGAGTTGTCATTTATGTTATGTTAGTTGTTGAAGGCTGTGCTGCCCTGCTGGCAGAACAGTATTAAAAGTCAAACAGCTAACGGAAGTTTCTTTTCTAAAGCAAGCAAGTAAACTAAAACTGAGCACTTCAATGGGCCTGCTGTGGCTGGTTGATCAGCAGGGACCCTGGTGCATCTGATATGCTTGAGGAGATAAAAATCAAGATGCTAAAAAGCAAAGCTAGTATTATCTGTGGCCAACAGGGTGTACTGTTAAATTGCGAGTTAATCCCAGTTAACACTACTTAGCTTTTTAACATGCCAGCAGCATTGTGAAGGTATGGCCTAGATTATGTAAATCTGCGTAGTCTCTTGTGAGATTACTGTTTCATACAACTGTCCTGGCTGCCTGAACTGTTCCAGACTGTTTGCATCTATTGCCAGTCCTAATTTTCTGACAAGATTAGAAACAATCATTACTAAAATGTGACTTCAGAAAGGTCCTTTTTTTTTTTTCAAGGGGCTGTGGTAATGGCATTTGTTTGATCTAAAATTTACAATAATAGCTATTGAGCCATGTAGCTTCCAAGATACCATCTTTTCATAGATGAAATGGATGTTTCTGCCACAAATAAACAAAAAAAAAACATAGAAAATGTCTGGGAAGCTTACGTAATTGTACATGGCACCATTCTTGTGCCTTCTGGTCTGGAATGAGGTGTGTTAGCTGAATCACCTCACCTGTCCTTAGACTAGTCTGTTATAGGTAATCAAAAACTTGGAATACTGCAATTAGTGCGCAAGCACAAAATCTTTATAAATCATACATTATTACAGCCTCCCCCCAAGCCCTGGATTATAGCTCAGTTAGAGAGCTTTTTCCACAAGTGTGTGTTAGCTTTTTGGACATGTTAGACACCCAGGAAATCCCCCTTCTCGTAACATTCTCCGCTTGGATCTGATCTCAACAGGGTGTCGTAGTCAATCTTCAGCACAGTTCTTAAGTGGAGACCAAGAACCCTGGGCCTTTAGAGGTGGTCTAGCAGGAGAGTTCCAGGTATCAATATGACTTCACAACTGAATGACATTTTCTTTGTTTTATGAGAAACCTTTTGTTGCACATCAGAGGTCTGGAAGGATTGGTCTGCCGAAGGCTTTCTGGTCCAAAGCCCATTAGCCTTACAGCTTGGTTTAAAATAATTTTCCTCCCGTTTCTACAGTAATTTCTCAAGGAGATGCTGCCTGTCCCACGCGCATGCGAAGCGCAGCGGCTTTAGTTGTACATTTCACATTGTTTCTTTGCAGGTCGCACAGCATTTTTATCTGCGCCCGCAATTGCACAATGCGCGCATGCTTGTCTGCCAATGGGAATTCCATGAGCAAAAGGGATAGTCATCCAAATTTTGGTTCCTCTCTAAATAAAGCTGTAATGTGCTTTGTTGCAAAGATTTCAATTGGCAAATATTCTTAAATCACTGTTTATACCATGTTCAAATTTGTTCATGGATTTTTCAGGCGCTATACTTTTCCCCCCTCACAGGTGCTCTGCGCGCAGCAAATTGAATCAGCGCATTGCTTTTGGGATAAAGCGTCTCCTCTGGCCAGTTAACCCTCTTCAGACCAAACCTTTCCTCCTGACATTCTATATTCTTATACAGAGACAGTGTAGATATGATTGGTAAAAAGTATTTTAAAGCAGATAAGATTAACAGACTCTTAATGTGCCGTTTCAATTGCATATTTTAAAACACCAATTGGATATTTTCTATTCAAATAAGGTCTTTGCATTTGTAAAGCATACCAACCCCACCTTCTTCTGGGGTGCCTGCAAGTAGCAAATGTTAATTTGGGAGTCTGCAGTGCACACCCAAGAGTGATGGGTTTTGTTGTTCATACAGTCATATTAAGTATTTTGTTTTCACAGCGTTTGCTGCCTATTGATGGGGCAAATGACCTCTTTTTTCAACCACCTCCATTAACACCCACTTCCAAAGTGTACACCATACGACCCTACTTTCCTAAAGATGAGGTAACTGCTTTTGACACTTGTCACTGTTGTTGTTAATGGTGCGTTTCCTTTTGTGGCAACACTGGTTACTGCTGAGTCCCTTCATCCCCTAATGAAACAGATGTCCCAATATCTTGTACAAGGCACAAACGCAATCTCACAGGAAAACTGAGGCTGAGTTACTTGCCTATGATTCAGCAATGTGCTGTGCAACAGTACAGGTATACCCACATCTTGATTCCCAGTCTCCCACCCCACCACCTTTTTAAATCTGTGAGTGCCTTCCCTATTTCTGAAAGTCAAGTTAAAGTTGTTCACGGCGGGTAGAGGAATTCTTGCAGTGCTGACACGTGCAATGGATTAGCCTACAGGGTGTGTATACCTGTTCACTCAGTAATTATTGTGGTAACTGCTGATATTCTCAGTTATATAGGCAGAACGTTGATAGTGCGTCTCAAAATGTAGTTGCAAAATATGATGATACTTTAGCCATTCTTATCATTTCAGTTAGAGTTGTAAACTTTTTGGTCTGATTTTGGAAGAATTGTTGTCAAATCTGCTTTGGAGTGTTTGATGCTTTGAAACCAGGAATTTTGTATTAATTGTTATTGATTAGAGCTTTTTCCCCCCTTTTGTTCCACTGAACAGATCTGTAGTGTAGTTTCATTCCTATTAGCTTAGCAAGAAGAATACTTGAAACTGCAGTTTCAACAGTTAGTTAACACTTTATGGATGCAGTTTAAACAGTGTTTCATTTGAAACATAAGTTTCTAGGTTGAGTTTATAGCAGCTCAAATGAATCCTGACTTTGAAGCCAGTCAGACAGACAGGGCTAGCACATGAAGACATGTCCTTTACCTGCTACTTGTAGGCTAGCTCTGTCCAGTGCTGTTCTCAGGAGCAGCAAAGCAGCCTTTTCCATACCCTAAGGTATGCAGGACTGTACCTAAGCTGGTTTGTTCCTTTGTAGGCAATGGACTTGATATTTTGAAGCCACCTAAACAATTGGTGATGCAGCTAAACATGCAGTCATAAAGAATATTTCTTCTGAGGAGGAGTTCCCTTTTTATGAGAGGAGGCCGGGGACATGTCAAATGCAAAGCCTTTTTGTTGAAAAGTGTAAAGTTTCTTATTTCAAGTGAGACTGATACAAGTTTACTCATTAAAAAGATTCAGCTGAAAGCCTTGTAACATGCAGAAAGTCGGGGTGTGTCTGTCCTTCATAGTGGTTAAATTGTTGCGCTTGAACATTGGAGGTTTGGAAAGGGACTTCCTAGCAAGGGTATTGGTCTTCACTGAGTGTTTGGTAACTAACCCTCAGGATTGATCTAGTGCTGTTAGAACGTGCAGGAGGTTGACCTCCAGCCTTTCCTTCCCAGCCATTCAACTTAACCACAATGATAGGCAACTTTGAGTTACTTTTGGGGAGGGGGGGGGGATATAGATCCTTTCTCATAGATAGGTACTCTTATTCTGTGTAAATTAAATGTCTGTCAGTACTAGTTTACAGTGGAGCTGTTAATGAAATCTCTCTAGAACAAAGTTGTTAGGTTTTGAATGCAATTGATGACTTGAAATCATCTCTTCTCTCCTCTTAGGCATCTGTATATAAGATCTGCAGAGAAATGTATGCTGATGGAGCTGATCAACCCTTCCATAGTTTACCTGATTTAATTGGAGACAAGTATGTATTAGGAATGAATGACCTACAGAGGTGGTTCTGAAGGATGAAGTCCTGACACTGTATTTAATTTGAATTTTTAAAAGTGTGTGTGTGGGAAGAATGCAAAGAGCATTTGACTTAAAAAAAAAAAATAAATCTGCTCTCTGCAGGCCTCAGGAAATTGGGGTTTTGGTTTCTTGGAGGTGCCATTGACAGTTATGTCTCAGTAGATGCTCTGGTCACCTGTTGTGAGCTGTTGCAAAAAAGACTTAGCTGAAACCTGTGCATCGTAGTATCCTATTATTTCAGATTTTGTGAAATTCTATCATGAGAGTGTCCATAGTCTGTAGTTACCCTCTGGTATTTTTTTCCAACCTAGTGTAGTTCTTCAGATAATTGAAATTTTTCTGAGGACCAATCTCCCAGCCGACTGCCTTGAGTTTTTTCTGAAATACATGTTACAGATTACCTGTATCAACTTTTAAAAAGAAAAAGCAGTGACAGGAGAGATAAACTTAAAAAAAAGGCATTAAATCTGAGCTGTAAAATGAGCTACTTTGAGTATTTTTTTTTTTATGTCTCGAGTGTTTAATTTAGAGAGAACGTTGTAAAGAGGCTGCTCTGTGAATTACAGGAAGGTAGTTAAGAAAGGAAGTGTAACTGCTGTCAAAAAATACCCGAAAGAGAAGAAGATGGAAGAACAAGGAGGTAATGGCAGCAGAGAAACTGAGGGCAAAAGGTGAAGGAAGTTTGTGTCTCTAGTGAGTCAGAAAAGCAGGAATATGGAATTAAATGGGATCCTGAGGTGCAGATGTTGCTCACAGCTGAGTTTTGACAGCTGATCAGTCTGTTAATGCTTTGTAGGAACTAATTCCGTGACTGGAGGACTCTGTCGCTTCTTTGGTTGATCCTGGAGTCTCCTCCAGAGTACCTGAAGAGCATACTTGTTCAAAGTGACCTTCTTTTGACTGAATTTGGACACTTCTTTCTGCAGGTTAGTAGGAGGTCTGCTCACCCTCAGCCTGGATTACTGCTTCGTCTTAGAAGATGAGGATGGCATATGTGGCTATGCTTTGGGAACAGTTGATGTGACTCCTTTCATTAAAAAATGCAAAATGTCTTGGATCCCTTTCATGCAAGAAAAATATACTAAACCAAATAGTGACAAGGAGCTGTCTGAGGCAGAGGTTGGTATAACCCACAAGATTAGAACTGTATGCTGAACTCTTTCTTTCCGAAGCAGGTCTTTGTTCTTCTTCTGCATTTTGAGCTTCCGTGTAATTCAGTTTTCGTACCTTTCTGAAGTCTTTGATGAGCACAGTATCTGACATCTTAGAAGGTGACAGTAAAATTATTCACTGTCAGTCGGATACAGCTGTGTGTTGTAATACACCCATGAGGTGTACTTTAGTAGTAATCAGTGCAGTAAATGTAAGCCACCTTAATCTAGAGAAAATTACATTTTGAAAATAAAAGATTGCTTCTTCTCTGTTCTCCTGCAAAATGAGATATTAGTTTCCCCATGCTGCAGGTAAGACTAACCCCTAATAGTCACATCAGTTTAAGTATGGAAAACAAATTAGAGCACTTGGTTTTGATGTTAAAATCTATGAGCTATTTGTGCAGTGTGACAGCTGTAAATGGTGCAAAATGACATCTCACCTTTAGCAAGTGCTAAAAATCAGTATCTTGAATTGTTCTTGGAAGAAATTAGCACAAAAGTGTCACTGAACTGTCAGAAATAGTGAAAAATTCTAGCTGATGCATTCTTGTCAAGGAAAGAAATGTATTTAATGTTAAGAGGTGCTGATCTGCACCTGCATGTGGAAGGAAGTGTCGACAAAGCTGTAGTAGAGGCAGGCCCAGAAACACCACTTCTTAGCCTTTTTCTTCCCCTCTCAGGAGGGAAAGAATACTTTCCAGAAAGTATTCTCCAACAAGTTGTCTGAATACAAAGGCTGGTGTCAGACTGGTGGGCCTCCTAAGGGAATCCCCAGCTGGTAAGGGCAGGGCAAAAATGGCATATATGGCAGTGTGCCCTTGCTTTATTCGATGTTAAAAGAGATCGTGACTCTGAGAGCACAGGCCTTCCCACAAGCAAAGCAAAGCTTCCTGGAAATTGAGCAAAATGTTTGTCACCCTGTTGTGAAAATGGCCACTACTTATGGGCATGTTTGGAGGGGGAAAAGTGAATTACGTTTAAAACAAACAAACAAAAAACCCCACACCAGCCTTGCAGCAAATATCAGTGTTCTGGGGTAGCTGTGACTAGAAGGTATCTTAATAGCTCTACTGTATTACTATCAAAGTGGAGCTAATTCTGCAGTCTATAAGTTTTATGACTTGATTCTTCTGCATTTGCACAGTGCTGTGCTTTCAACTCTATATGTAAATTCAGATTTTGAAGCAAAGCTAATGCTCCTGCACCCTACTCCTTGATAACCTGTTTTACCTCTTGTAGCACTTTTGTGGTTGGAAGAAACTCTTACAACTTTTGCCTTGGTGCTTGAAGCCAGCGTGGCTAGCTTTGAACACTTTTTATGGAATTGTGCCTGTTACAGTTGTGATAAAGAAAAACCCAGAGGAGCAGGCGTGGTTCTAAACCTGAAGTAGCTTAACAAGTTTAAAGCAGTAACTTTGAACAGAGACTGTCACTGCAAGAGTTTGGGAGATGGCAGTTTATAGATTTGAGGGGATTGCATTTAAACTTGATCTGGGGGAAAAAAAAAATGTGGGGGTTGCTAATGTTATGGTTCCTTGTGTGATGAAGTCCTACTTTGGGTTATGATAGTTATACAAGAAATGAAGCTAGATGGCTTGTTTACCTGAGCCAGTGCTCCCTAAAGGATTTAAAATTCAGTAACCAGCAGGGGGAATGACTTGAGTATATTTCAGATTTGGCTTTGTCTATTTCTGCATTACCTCACTTGATTTTTCCATTCCCATGAGTTGCATGAAGTTAATGTCTGATGTCACATTCCTAAAGACCTTCCTGGGTGATTGTGATAGTCTTTAGTGATTAACAACATCCTTTAGTGGTCAACGAGGCTTATTTTCAAGCTAGAGACAAATTTGGCTTTGTTGGGGCAAGTAGTCGAAGATAATTGCATGAACATGAGAGATGTTTCCAGGCTGCTGTGAACCAAAGAATACATGTAGAAGGTTAGGACACTTAGAGCCAAAACTGGTCATGTAAAATGCAAAGAAAAGGAATACCCACGCACGAACTGTTATGGGTTGGCTTATGGTTTTTCTCACTTGAAGTGTGGCTCGCTGAGCAGCCATGCAAGGAGTCTTGCATTCCTGCTTTGACAGTCTGAAAAGCTTCTGTAGCCTGCCTTTTTATCTGGAGTACAGAGAGCAATTCAGCAGGTAAGAAACAAAGTGGCTATCAGAGATGTGGTTGAAAAGCATGCTGATTTGGAGGTATAATCTGTGAGACAAGCAGCCTACCTTAATAAAGATGAATGAAAATGAAAAGCTGGATAGTGATTACATGTCTGCTTCGCATATTCTTTTCAGAAAATAATGCTAAGCTTCCATGAAGAGCAAGAAGTATTGCCAGAATCATTTCTTGCCAACTTTCCATCATTGATAAAGATTGATATCCACAAAAAAGTGACAGATCCAAGCGTGGCCAAAAGTATGATGGCCTGCCTGCTTTCTTCTCTAAAGGCTAATGGTAAGCTTCTTGCACTCAAAATTCCTTGTTTCCTAATTACGTGTTGGTTCTAGGATGCAAGACAAACTCGGGATGGTTATATTAACGTTACTGCATTTGCATGTCAGCCTGAGATATTAGACTCCTGCCATAGTTGGCACTCTAGATTTAGGTAAATAATTTGTAAAAGCTAACTTCTGCTCCTGTCTTCTGTAAAAGGTAGCTTTTCACTTTAGCCATTATCCTGCAAAATAGAAAATAGGAAGAACTGAGGGAGCAATTTGGCAATGAGAGCACACATTTTTAAATCTTGAACAACGCACAAATGTTTATATTTCCCCTGCTGGCATTGGTAATGATACTTTTTCTTATGTGCGGCAGTGTGCACTGGTGGGTAATTACCAAAACCTTCAATATGGGGAAGTACTTGGCTGTTTGCCTTACTGCGCACCTGAGGTTCACAGTTCTTTGCACGATTTGGTGTCCTCTTCTAGTGCCTCTATTTTCTGAGCCAACGTCAGAGTTTCAGGATGCTTTTATGTGAAATAAAAGGTGTGCAGAGGGTTTGTTCAGACTGACAAGACGTCTGCAATGTGCAGTCCTTTTAGGGAGTGGTCAGCTATGTTGCTGTAAATCTGGTCTCTTTGGGGCACTATGATCCATATGGAATTGGATCAGTGGTTTCACTGGGTTTAAATGTTAAAATAGGTGGGAACTCTAGTAATACTTGATGTCTGTGCTTTTTACAGTAACTCTTCTCCTACAGTGGTTTGTTTCTCTCTTCCTTCTTCAGGCTCCCGTGGGGCTTTTTGTGAAGTAAGACCAGATGATAAAAGAATCCTGGAATTTTACAGCAAGCTGGGTTGTTTTGAAATTGCTAAAATGGAAGGATTTCCAAAGGATGTTGTTATCCTTGGAAGAAGCCTGTGAAGTGCTTGACAGCAAACTGTTCCAGTACTATAGTCCCTTAACAGCTGGGCAGGTAGTGGTGGGGATCTTCATATGGTCTAGCTGCACAAAGCCAGCAATAAGCCAGCTTGGTAGAAGGGGCTATGCGAAAATCACCCATCACACATTCAGACTGTAATTTGTTGGAAGAGGATAATGCTGCTGAAAACACTGTTTTAACAAAGAGAAACCTTGTCCTCTCCTGGTCCTGTGTGAAGTGCCAAGGAATCTTGCATGGGCTATAGCTTCTCGGAGGAATCCCTCTCAATCGGTGCTGTGGTTGATGACAGTTCTCTGCATTCATGTGTCAACGGAAAAGTGGTCTCTGGCAGAAGTATCTATAAAGATGCAGTTTTTTTCTCTGTCACAGAGCAGGAAGTTGCAGAAATGGGAGGGATTGCTTGTGTCAATCAGCAAATTTAAAGATAAGTAGCTACAGTTCTATTTTTGACTATCTTTATGCTTGTTGATAAAGCAATGACCCGTTGTCACTTCTAATGACCATTGGTTCAAGCGTTGTGCTTTGTTAGGGACAAATGTGCAGTGGTCTGTGGCAGAAGTCACTTAATGACAAACTTGTAAATTTCAATGTATATAAACTTAGCTGTATGCTGACTAACTTTTTGTTTACCAGTTTTTGTAACTTTTTCTTTTGAAAAGTGAAATGGTATAGGTCCAAGATGGCACTTTTAAATAACCTAAAACCACAATGGAGAACGAATCTGTCCTCAGACCTTTCTTATCGTGCCTCGTATCCAGGGCTAGAAACTGACCATCTTGGGTAAGGGGAGCAGATCCCAAATGATCCTTCCTTCAGACGGCGGTTTGTCGCTGCTTGAGGTTATCATCATTCTCCTGGGACTGAAACAGCAATTCACAGGGTGGTCTGCTGAACCCGTTAATTTTGGTAACATTCGCACGGGATTGTGGATGAAAGACGGTGAGAGGAAGAGAGCTGGCCCACAGCTGGGATTTGTCCTTGGAACAGACACCGTGTTTCAAAGCCTGTTCATACTAGTTTGATTAAATCAGGGTCTTCAAGTCCTGCATATTTGTATCAAATAACTTTTCTATAAGAAACGCCACAATAAGCACATTTTTACACATTATTTAAATGGTTACCTACTTTTAAATGTTCCAAGAGTTTAATGTTTTTACCCAGGACTGACATGTTTGGTTATGGGATGGAATTAGCGTGGTATGAGATCTGGTAGTGAGGTAGTTGCATCATTTATGAAATTGGTATTTCACTGAAGTCCCAGTGTCCCAGATACGTAATTGGCCAATGGTATACGCCTTGCAGTACCTTGCTTCTTTCACCTGCTGCCATCAGCTGTCTTTATCTTCCTTTTTAATTTTCCTGGGTTTTTTTCAGTGGTGCACAAAGGAAATTCAGTTCCTTTTACAAGCCTCCAGCTACATAGAAGAAGTTAGGCAACCTGTAATGAATGGCATTAAGACTGCAGTAATGTTGTCTGCGACCTGTAAGGAGATGCTGTGTTTGGCCTTCTGGTGCAGTCACATGCAGGATGTTTTTTTTTTTCCTTTGCAGAATGTGAACAATTTTTTCATGCGGTAGCGAAGTATTTAAGTTGAAACAAGTTCATTTCATTTTTAGAGAGAGGTACGGGGTTGTGCTATGGGATTTCATGTAAGTCAGAGCTGAATGCCACTAGTTTTTATACAGCTTTGAGTGCATGTTGAGTAGCTGATACCTTGGTTTATCAGGTGGGAGAGTTTTGTTTCTTCATGGATACCAGAGTCAACTTATTTTATCTGGATGCGTAACATTGCAGCATAGGATGCTTGTGGCCTTATTTCTTGGCTTTTAAGGAGTTGCCACATTTTCTCTTCCTATGACTTTGTTATTATTATAGAAGTTAATTGTATAAGCCTATGGAATGTCAGGCCAATACCATCATTCTAGGATTGTAAAGTGATATGTTGACATATCTTTCATGGTTATGAATTTTCATTAAGATTGGAATGCCACTTTCATTAATCTGTTTTTAGATCAACAGTATCTGTAGCAGAAAAAAACGACCTGTAAAACTGTATTTGAAGACCATGCGAGAAATAGAATAAAAATTGAGAAGTGAATGTAAATAAGAAATGTGTATTTTGTGTATGCGATTCCAGAACCAGAAGTGGTTCAGCAGTGTGTGTTACATCACACTGTACGTTTTGGATGGCCTCGGGATCAGCTGGCAGAGAAACTTGTCTCTGGTTTTGGTGGTGGCAGTGTGTTGCGTGGTAGACGCTTACCTGTGCTGATGTTTTTCATAGGCGGGTATTCAGCGACCCTTCAGAAGTACTCGCCCCAGAGATTTTTGGGGTGGCAGTGACCTTTCTTGTTGGCCCTTCTGTGAGTAGCACCAGTTGAACTTTACCTGTTTTGTAAAAAACAGTTCTTGCAAAGGGTGGTCTCCGGTGTCTGGCAAAGCCAGCCTGAGCTGTGTTGTGGCAGTGCTTGTTCACCCTTTTTTTTTTTTTTTTTTTTCCTTTCCCCTTTTCCTTGTCGGCTGCTGGGTTTAGAGGTTGCTGAAACCCAGAAGAGTCTGCCAGCAGGAACACGGTGAGACGCAAAGTAACTTGAGGGATGTCACACAGTGGGAGGGGGAAACATCGTAGCTCCACGCTCTGCCTTAGTTGTACATCTACAAAATCTAACTTGCAAAGCTGAACACCTGAGATCGCTAAAGCAAGTAGCTTCCTGCTTAGAAGGGCAGTCAAGCAGAAGGGATGGGCCAGAGGTATTAAAAGCAGCTTTTTCTTAAGGTCAATTCACAAGAGTTCATCTACCTGCTGTAGAAGTGCACTGGTATATATTGTGGAGAATGTGGTAACACGCAAACTAAGCAGGGAAAGAGCAGTTAAAAACTTTTCTCCTAACCCAGTAAGTGTGTGCTATGTTAAAACAATAGTTTTTCTTAACAAAATCATAATGTGTTGCATATAGGTGTCTTGGTTTTCTTGAAGCCTATTTCACGAAGTTATGGCAGAAATGGCAATATGACTTGCCTGTGTCAAACACATCTTAGCCTGGGAGGCAGGTTTGGACTCTGATGTTGTGCCAGGAACTTCTCCTTTAAGGGAGCGTGAGGCAGAAATGGGCTCTCTTGCCTCCCTCACGCCAGGGTGGTGGCCCCAGATGGGTCACATAGGAAACGCGCTGCCGCCAGCCAGATGGCTGTGGAGAGTGGCTACCGCAGAAGCAAACGGGTGCGCTTGTATAACCATCGCT
Source organism: Calonectris borealis (assembly GCF_964195595.1). Classification (NCBI taxonomy): domain Eukaryota; kingdom Metazoa; phylum Chordata; class Aves; order Procellariiformes; family Procellariidae; genus Calonectris; species Calonectris borealis. The sequence continues at coordinate 28,832,124 of NC_134318.1, forward strand.
GAGCGAGCGCTTGCTTTTTTCTGGGACTGGGATTGGCTTTTCAAACCTCTTCAGTCATGTTTTTCTTGAACTGGCTCCAGCTGGAGCAGAGCAAATGGCCAGCTGGTGGAGGTCTCCTCTGCGGTGGGAGCAGAGCCAGCTTCCCACTGAGAATGTGGTGTGAGCTCATCGTTAGCGGGGTTTGTTCTAATTCAGCTGCTCCCACCTCCACCGCTGCAGCACGGACCAGGCTGCTTCCCTTTCTGCTTTGAAAGGCCTGCCTGGCCCTCTGCTCCCCGCGATAGATTTTGAAGCAGGATCTTGCCTTCTGCGCTCAAAGGCTCCTGCACTGCAGTCCCTGGTGTCAGATCATACTGCTCTTGTCCTCGCCCACGCTTAAAGGGATAGAGATGAGCAGGTCCCTCCTGTGGTGCCCCTGTCTCCGTCCCTGTTACTCTCCCACCCCTCTGATACCCCTCTTCATGCCCTTGGCCTCCTGCCTCTCCAGGCTCTATTGGTGCCCTGTATCTTCTCCCCAGTGTCTGGGAAGGCTGGCGCCCTGAGAAGGGTGATAGGCGGACAGCCAGGAGTAAGGGCCGTTTTTCCGGTGTGGCATTTCTACTGCTGGCAGTGTCCTGCTGAACTGGCTTTGGCTGAAGGCCCGGGATGGGCAGGAGAACCCCAGTTAAAGGATGCGGTGGTGTCTTTCATCTCCTGGGTGGCTTTTGGGCTGTTCACCATCCTCACAATGTAAGACACTCTCCCTTTCCACTGTTCTCCCTCCTGCCTACCCTCCCCCCTCCAAAAAAAAAAAAATCTTTTGGCGGAAGAGGCCAGTTACCAGGAAAAGTCATTAGGATCCCGCTGGGGTAATAACCCTTCCGCTTTTATTGCAAAGAAATAAAATACTATAAATACGGCATTTCACCAGGTACTCCCCCTCCCCGCACAGCTGCTACATCGAGCGACCCCTTCCAGCAAGGACCCCTCGACTTTGTTGATGCCAGCGGGGTCCCCCCACGCAGGATGCGGGACGGTGCTGCAGGGCCCTGGATCTGGTCACCCTCATCCGGGGGCGGGCGGGGGGCGGGGCGGCTCGGCTTGGCTCGGCACGGCCCGCCCCGCTCCCAGCGCCGCGCTGCCGCCTCATGGAGCCGCACGGGCCCGGCTGCCCCGGCAGCGTCCTCTTCGGTGAGCGGGGCCGGGGGCCGCGGGCGGGCGAGGGGAGTGGGGACACCGGGAGAGGGTGGGAGAGAGACACGTGGGTGGGGTGAGGAGGTGAGACACGTGGGGGGGTAATAGACCGGGGGCAGGAGAGACATGGGGGGGCAGTAAGAGAGAGATGGGGGTAAGGAGAGACGGGGGGTTAATAGGGAGGTGGGGGGCAAGAGAGGCACGTAGGGGGTTAAGAGAGAGATGGGGCAGGAGAGACACGTGGGGGCAATAAATGACGGGCAGGAGGGAGACGGGGGAAGACAGACTTTGGGGAGTAACGGGGCGGCGTGGAGGCAGGAAAGACACGTGCGTAGGGAATAGATCTGGGGGGAAACCTGTGGGAGGGCAATAGGGATACGGGGGAGGGGGGAAGGGAGACCTGGGGACAGCAGAGACACGGGGGGGGATGTGACGAGAGACACGTGGGTCTGGAGAGACGCATGGAGGGCATTACTGAGTCCTGGGGGGTACTAGACGTGCCGGGGGGGTACACCGGGGAGAGACACGTGTGTGGCCGCGGCATGGGGTGAGGGCGACCAGCGAGGCCCTGGAGTTTGGGGAGCGGGGGCCGGAGCAGAGGGACACGTGTGCGGCCAGGCTTGGGAGGGAGCGGACACGTGGTGGGGGTCCTGGAGCGGTTTGAGGGGAGCTGCGTGGGGTCTTGGGGTTCTTGTGGGTGCAGGGGACCGGGAGGTGCTGGGAGTAATGGGGGGTGGGGGGTGGCAGCCCCGCTCCTGCGCCAGAGCAGGCGGCACCCCCGGCTCTCGCCGGCCTCTCCCGCTCCTCCGGTTAATCCCCCGCCCTCCCACGTCAGCGTTTCGTGGGTGCCCTTCGCGGGGAGGCAGAGCCGTGTCCCTCCTCTGTGGGAGGGGTTTCGGCTGGGGCTGTTAAACCGCCCCAACACGTGGCCCTGCCGTGCTCGTAAACGTGTGTGCAGGCAGGCGTGCGCACGCGTGTCCGGGGCTGCTGCCGGCCCAAAGCCTCTCAAACACCGCGGCTTGTTCCGAAAAGGGAAGTGGAGCAGCTGCCCCTGAGGCCTTTTATGCACCTGGATTTCGGTCCTTGCCCTGGTGAGCTGAATACATAAGCACGGTTAGGAAGAGATCCTGCCCTGGGCTGTTTTTGCCAAGACCAATTCCACTCTCTCCGTTGCAAATGCCGGGTCTGGTATGCAGGGCTCAGGTCTGTGTTCTTCCGACCTGCTTCACATTGGTGAATCACCCTGCAATAACCAAACACACCCAGGGCACTCTGCCTTTCCTTCCTCCCCGTGGTCGGCTGAATCCTGATCCTAAGAGCCAAGGACGTGATTTTGCATCTCCCTTGTTTTTTTAGCTGTTTGGAGAAGTATGTCACAAAATCTGTCTCAAGACTTGTCTTAAGGGACTTCAGCTCCCTGCAGCCTGGCCCAGCATCCTCCCCTCAGGTTGTTCCTCATCACGCAGGTCTCACACTCTGTGTCTTTGCCTCCAGACTCTTGCCAGAGCAAACGTTTTGCTGGTGCTGGGGAGAGCAGAGCTGCCTTTCTGCGTGCTCCCTCTCCTGTTGTCCAGAGCAGTGCGCCCTGGCTGTGCGGCTCTCTGGAGGGCATGAGCCTTGCCCTGTGCTCGGGGGACTTTGGGTGCCCCTGGGCACTGCTTCACGGCAGCCCACTTTGGGGACACTAGGTTTTGTCCCTGTATGGTGCTGAGCCGGGTGCATAGTTCTTGGGGACAGTTTATCCTGGAGCCCAGGGTGCCCTGGCCTGAGGCTGCTCCTGAGCATGGGAAAATAAAGTGTTTGAGGGATGCCGTGTGCGAGCCTGGCAGGGGCTCGCCCTGGGAACCCTTTGCCCGCGGCGCTTGGGGCCGTGTAACCGCTGCTGCAGCTTTTCTGATCTCCTCTTTCCAGGCTGTGAGCTGACTGCCAGTACCAAATCCTACACGTTTCAGGTGGATGAGGAAGATGATTCCGACCACATTTTGGCCCTGTCTGTGGTAAGAAAAATGAGAATTAACTGTGTTTGTCCTCTCCCATGGTGGCCCACAGCCTCACCCCCCCTTCCCCGGCCAGGCTGGACCAGGGGAGTCCCTTGGCTGAGGTCTCGGCACTGGCTGCTCTCAGGGCAGGGCATGGGACTGTCATGTTTATAGAGGTGCTTAAGCAAAGCCAGTGGCATCAGGAGGCTGCTCAGTGGAGGAATACTCCAGACATGGGGTGAAGGGAAGTATTTTTAACTTGTATTTGACCTTGCTGGAACCTCCCGCTAAAACATGGTCCCGCTCACCAGCTGGATCTCTGGCTTGTTGCTCTCCAGGTCCAGGTAGATGGCAGGGCTTCATTCCTAGCTCTCCCTGGGGGTTGCTTTCTGTCCTGGGAGCCCAGGACCTGCCAGCATGGGTCAGATCAGCAGAAAATGCAGCCCAGGTGCCATCTCTTGAGGTGGTTGCAGGAACAGTTGTCCCAGCTGGGAAAGGCACAGAGCCCCTCCGGAGGTGGTCAGGAGGCAATTGCTGCGCTCTCCCTGTTTCGTGGAGCAGCATCCTCACACCTTGCATGACAACTGGGCTGGTAGCATTGCTGTGGGTCACTTGTCCCATGGAGAGCACCGGCTGTGCCTGCTGTGTCCTCCAGGAGAGCAGTAGTTCACGATCTCCGCTCCCACCCAGGTCTGCCTCACGGACGGTGCCAAAGACGAATGCAATGTGGTGGAGGTTGTCGGGCGAAACCACGAGAACCAGGAGATCGCTGTGCCCGTGGCGAATCTGAAGTTGTCATGCCAGCCCTTGGTAAGAGGTTGTTTTGAAGACTCAGGTGGGGATGGCTGCAGGGAACTGGACATCTCTGGATGTTTGTGGACTTTTCCCCTAGGATCCTGACCATGAGCTGGTCTGCAGGTTGTGGGGAAATGCCCTGGGTAGCCTTGGCCTGGCTGCAGAAGCCCCAGAAGGTCATGTTTAACTGGGCCAGGTGCTGTGCTGGGGACTGCAGGACATTTTGCTTTTTGCCTCTGCCACTAACTCAGCTCCATCTCTGTCTCTTTGAAGCTGAGTCTGGACAACTTCAAGCTGCAGCCTCCGGTGACCTTCCGCCTGGCGGCGGGCTCTGGCCCGGTACACCTCGCCGGCTGGCACCGGATCGGTAAGGGCTCGTGGGTGGGGAAAGGCTTGGGAGGAGCGAGGGGTTCGGAGGGGCTCCCTCCAGCGAAAACGCTGTCTGGGGAGCCCCTGGGAGACGCACTTGGTGCTGCCCAGCACGTGTGCTTGGTGCCTCCTTTGTGCTGGTTCCCCAGGGGCCGACTCCATGCAGGGATTCCTTCCCTGCCATACAGCCTTGCATGCGAAAAGGGGTCTGGATGACCCATGCTGTCCCCTTTCTTTCAAGGCTGGCTGTTGCCATTCCCCTCTGGGATGTCCCTCCAACTGGGATACAGCTTATTGCCCATAAGCTGCTGTTCAAACTGCTCCAGTGCTCCTTGGGCTGCTCTGCTTTTGGGGTGTCTTGGGGGCCAGTTGTATTTGCAAAGACATAGATTGGTGAGTAACAGAGTTATTTGTGTGTCCCAGTGCACAGGGAAGATGCTTCCTTTGAGGATGACGATGACTTGTCTGAGGAGGAGGAGGAGGAGCTTGCTCCTATCATGCCAGCCAAGAAGTAGAGGAGGAAGCAGTAACTTATCTCCAAGGAAGGTGAGGGGCCGGCCAGCCTCAGAGGAAGGGTCCAGGTGGCTGTGATGCCAGTGTGGCCAAGTGTGGGTGGAAGCTGCCCTGCTGCAGGAGGCTGCTGGTATCAGTCTGGTTCTTCCTCCAGGTACTCACTGGGACTTCTCTCCGTGGACGGCTTTTACCTCGGACACCTCTTGCCAGGACCTCAATGTTTGCTGCTTTGTTTTGTTTTGGTTTTTCTGTTGTAACTTTTTAGGGAGCAGGGGCTGCTCCCAGCACTGGTGTGTCTCCTTTCCCACAATCTGGGAGGTTGATCCCAAAACTGCATGGATGCTGCTGGTGTATCCCCTCTCCCCCATCCCTGTGCTGGGAGTTGGGGATGGAGGAGGTGATCCTTGCCCTGTGCCTTTTTGCTGTCCTGGACCTCTGCCCTGTGCACCCCCTCTCCCTAGCTCTGAAACACCCAGTCAGTCCTGGCCCCTTCCCCAGCAGTGGTGAGACAGGTAGTTTCACCGATTCTAGTGTGTTTGCTTTTCTTTACTCACAATTTGATGGTTTTTATACACTTGGAAGTGTGAAACTGGGGCCCAGGCTGCATCCTCAACTGCATTTATGGTGGGGTGGGAGCTCACAGCCTATTTGTGATTTGGGGTGAGGTTCCGGGTCAATCTGCTTTGTAAAGAACTGTTTTTACACTCTGAATAAAGGTCTCTCAGGTGTCAGGTCTGGAGGGGGGTCACTGCTGGCTCTCAGGTTCCTCCCTTGCACACTACAGTGGGACATGCTCCTCCGTGTCCAGTCCCTGACACTTGCTTCCTTTGGCAATGCTGCAGAGCTCCCAGGAGGGGCCTGGGGGCTCCTCTCTCTCCCTTGTGGGCTCTGCACGCTTGTGCCCTGTCAGCCAGCTCAGCGCTGCATCCAGGCTACTGAGGGAAGGGGCAGAGTCACAGGTGGCTGTACGGGGCAGGGACTCAGCTCCACGGGTGCTCCCAAAGGTAACCCAGCTGTTAGCAACACCCCCCTGGTTTGGGCCCCCCCCTGGGGCTGGGCACTGTCACAGCAAGGTCCCCACTTGTGTTCTGCTCTCAGCCCAGCAGCGTCCTGTGGAGGGGTGAAACACCAGCGCTTGTAGGGTGTGGGGCAGGTTTGAGCTCTGACCTTTGCTGGGGAGTCGTGTCCCCCCATGTCTGGGTACCTGGAGAGGGTTTGATCTTTTCTGTGCCTTAGTCAGGTGGCACTTCTCGCCCCTGGGGGTTGGTCCTGTCCTTAAATGTTTCTCTGGCGGTTTCCCTGCATCCGATCTTGCATCCCTGGCCCACGGGTCGATGCCTGTCCCAGCCCTCCTTGTTTGTGACACTGTCTGTTGTCCCTGAGAAGCACCATACGCTGTTCTGCCCTGCTGGCCCTGTGGTGCCCTGGGACAGTGAGTTTCTCGGTTGCATGGACTCCAGTAGGAAATCCTCCGGTGCAGATCCTCGGCTCAGGCGCCATCCTAGGTTGTTAGTGGGGCTGTTTCTCTCCCCTGGGGCCCCTGCAGCTCCCCTCTGCATCCCACATCCCCCCTGTTCCCTTCTAGCCCCAGACAGCCCTTGACCACCATGGAGGGAGGCTTTGATGCCCCTTGCAAGGAAGGGGAAAGGACTGTTGGCATCTCAACCCCGTAGCATGGGGCTGTGTCCCCGGGGACCGTGCCTGCCCGGGAGGCACCAGAGGACAGAGCCGAGCCGGCCTGGGGGCGATGCACCCCCTTGGCTTGTGCGTGGCACCCCGCAGCAGCGCGGGGGAGGATGCCGGGGGGCTGGGAGAGGCAGTGGCGTTACCCCGGACCGTGCCGGGGGAGCCGAGGCGCGGGGCCGGTGGCGGGGCCCGGGAGGCGGCGGGGGCTGGCGGGGCCCGGCGCGGGGACCGCTAGGTGGCAGGCGGGCAGCGCGGCGGCTCTGCGGCCCCGCTCCCGCCCGCCCCGTCTGGGGCCACCGGCGTCCAGCCAGCTCCTGGCCTCTCTCCTTGCCTCTCCCCGCCCGGCCCGCTGGGGGCTCGCACCAAGGCATGGCCACGCTCTCCGGGCCTGGGCAGCCCCTGGGATGCAAAGGGCATCCAGCACTCTGCTCCCGCTTTGGTCCCTGGGCGGAGCGGCGTGGTGCTTGGGTCTGGCGCTACGGGGAGGATGGGTGCTGGCTGGGAAAGGTCGTGTCCCTGGGGAAGTAGCATTCCTCCTGCCATCCCAGGGCAATAGCGTGCCCGGGGCTGGTCGTCTGTGCCCGAGCCCACAAGCACCGTGAGATCGCCCTGCAAATTTCATTGCCCTCGGGAGGTTTGTGGGAGGTGGGGCGATTCGGCAGCCTTGCTGAATGAAGAGATGCAGAAGCATCCTCCCCGAGGGCTGGATGTGTGTTTGAGAGGCGCTGGCAGGGCACAGCGCCCTAGTGCCCTGTGCTGATGGTGCAGGAGAGGAGTCTGGGGTGGTGAACAGAGCTGTGGCTGTGCCGGTATCCGGATGGTGCCCAGCCCCTGCCAGGGCTGGCACACACAGGACCTCATAGATCTCCTTGGCTGTGTGTGCTTGGAAGGGGTCAGAGCTCATTTATCTGCCAGGCCTTGGTCCTGCTTGCTCTCCACGGAGGAGCAGCTTGGCTCAGGGGAGATAAGAGCCAGTAGATCATTTTTAACCCCTCCTGGAAGGGTGGGTTGGGGGAGGCAGCTGGCTCACAGCCTGGCAGGGGGTGATAAAGGGAGGGAGTGGGCACAGCTCGGCCCTGGCAGGGTGGTACGTCTGCTTCACGTGGGGTGGGAGAGGCAGTGCTGGCTGATGAGAAGGACCATTTGGCCTCTTAAAGGGTAGAAGGAGACGGTTTTAAAGTGCTCATTTCCTTAGGAGTGTCTAGGTAGCTGGGACAAGGGGCTGTGGCAGGAGGGACAGTCCTGTCAGGGGGCAAAGGTGGCACCATGGAGGGCAAGCTTGTCCACCTCACTGCAGGACCAGCCATCCTAAAGCCTTGTCACAACTGCTGCCTGGTCCCCAGCACTGCTGCAGGTTGATGCGAGGGGACCAGTCCCAGAGGGGGCAATGGAGGGGCTGGGGGGTCTTGGCACTGCCAGGCCCCTTTCTAAGTGACTTGGGGAGGTTTGCTCCCCCTCCCCAGCAATGTCACAGCGTTGATGTGCTCAGCTTGGGGAGAGGGAGATAAATGCTGAGATGGCAGGAGGCTGGGAGGGGGGATGCGCTCACACACAGCGCTTAATGGGGAAGGATGGGATTACAGGGGTCACGCTAGGTGAGCAGCTTCCTTCGCGGAGCTGATGGTATCAAAGCAGGTGCCCCCGGCTGCAAATACCTTGCGCAAACAAACAGGGCTGTCTAAGAGCAGGTGAGCTCGGGCATGGCCGGGCTGGGGGGTGCTCAGGGGTGGCGGGGGGCAGGAGGCTCTCTCTGTGCACGGGGAGTGAAGCATGGGGCTCCCAGTGTGAGGGCTGCCTTGTTTTGCATAGGGTGGGGGGAAAAATGAAGTTGTGTGCCTGCGTACGTACGTGGGCTCCTTATGCTGGAGATGGGGTGCAGAGCCCGTCGCTCTCCTATGGGATGGTAGAGGTGCTGGGACCCAGGGAGCCAAATGATGCCTCAACCCAGGTGATGGCTCTGGGGTTGCTCCAGGAGGTTGTTGGCTCTGAGCATCCTTCCTCTCTGCTGCCCTGGGGCTCTGTATGCTGACATCGCTGTGGATGGATCCCTCCCCGCTCTGGCAGCACTGGGGAACCCTGACCCTAGCTGAGCCATGCAGCAGAGAAACATGGCCACAGCATGGCTCGTTGTAGAGGTCACCACGCATTAGCACCATGGCCATGCACCCACACTGCTGCGCTCTCCATGGCCCTCCCGAACTGGCCTGCTGTGCCCGGTGAGGGGCTCGGGCTACTCACTGCAGGGTCTGGCCCAGGTGCAGCCCCGCTGAGCTGGGGCTTAGCTGCCCACCTCCAGCCAGGCGGCTGGGCTGGGCCGGCAGCTCCCAGGGAATGCTCTGGTTTCAGAGGTGAGGTTTGAGTTGCTTTTTCAGGATGGAGGAGCAGGATGGGGAGCTGCTCTGCTGAGCGTGGCCAGGCAGAGGTTTTCCTTGTGATGCCTCAGATGGTCCTGCCCTGACGGTTTTCTTGCTGGGTTTCAACTCTCCATGGCTGAGAACTCGGCCCCAGGGCGGCTGAGAGGCGCAGCTGTAACTGTGCTGTAGGTGGGGCTGGTCCCCTGCTCCATGAGCTCTCTGGTTCCCACACTGAACTGGGGTAATACTGCTTTTCTCTGCCGCTTGGCTGCCTGGGCTACGGAGGGAGCCAGTGGGACACCCCTGGAGATGCAGCATCCCCTGTTATCCCAGGGTGCAGTGGCTCTGCGAGGTGGGGCAGAGACCCGTGGGATGTGTGGTACCTCGGTGGCAGCAGGAGCCAGGAAAAGGGCCAGCAGAGCCACCCTCAGGGACCACCCTGGTGGTGGGTGTGATGAGCGTCCGGTTCTCTGCAGTGTTAGCTGTGCTATCCCTGTTCTGTCCTGCGGGACAGTGGGCACAGGTACCTCTGCTGTTGCCTCAGGGAGCTGCCGCACCCTAACGCGCAGGGCTGGCCCTGGCAGAGCTGAGCCGGGGACACGTTGCAACCAAGAGAGGAAGCAGCAAGATCTAGAAGGGCCAGGCTGCCGGTAATTCCCATCCTCTTCCCATCAACGCGCTTTGCAGGGGGAATTGCTGCTGGTGCACTGTGTAGGAACAGCCCCGTCTGCTGGAGAAGCCAAAATACAGGTCTGGGGTCATCTCCTGCTCGCTGATGGTTGGTCAGGTGCTGGGTCCTCCCCAGCGTGCCGTGGCTGGGAGCCTGGACATTTGGGTGTTCACCCCACCAACCGCTCTGCAGGAGGAGAAGAGGCTCCTCCAGCTCTTGGCTCCACAGCGGGTGCTGGTGGCTGTTTTATCATGGCTGCTCCCGCTGCCCATCCTGGCACAGGAGGTTGCTTACGGCCAGGCTCTGCTCTGGGTTTCGCAGGGTGCGATAGCTGCTCAGCGTGTCTGTTTGCAGTGGGGGTGCATGTCCCCAGCTCCACAGCGCTGCCCAGAATACAAGAGGGGGTTGTTTCCAAGAAAGTGCTGCTGCGACAGCAGTGGCTTTATGGTCTGCAGTGGGGGCACAGCAGAAGGCGCTGGGGGAGCACGGAGTGATGCTGGAGCAGGGGTTTTGCCATGAGCTGGGTTTAAACTCACAAACACATAAAGCAGGTGTTAAAAGTGAACGTGGTTGGGCTGTGGTAGAGAGCCCCGTGCAAGACAGCTGGGCGAGGCTCCATCGCAGCCATCCTGCACCGTCCCCTCCCGCATCCCCAGCGCAGCCCACCTCGCGTCAGGGCGGCGTTAGCAGCTCTGCTCTCAGCAGCCGCAGCCGAGATACCCGGAGGTCGCAGGTGTCCTGGCCTTCGACCCCTCTGAGGCGCGAATCTAATCGCTGTGGGCTGGGCTGTCCCTGACACTGGCAGGACCGTCACCGCTGGCTGTGCTTCCCTGCCAGGGCTGGTGGCAGCTGGGGGGACGGGGTCTGCCCAGAGTGGCTGGGCTGTGCCCCAAGGGGATTTAGGATCTGCCAGAGGAATCCTCCCAGGGAGACACCTCGATGCAGGGAGCGCAGGGACCTTGCGGTCCCCTGTTTCCAGCCCCAGTGGTGGCAGAGCCCTAGGCTGGATCGGCAGGATTTGGCCTCCACAGTGTCTCTGCTGGTGATGGCTCTGCACAGGGGCTGTGGGACACCCCATATCTCCCCCATGCCTCCAGCCCCTGCTCCCCCGATGGGCTCTCAGTGGGGTGGAGACCCCCAAGCTGCAGCACACAAGGTTTTTGGGGCTGGATAGGAGGGTTGGTGATGATGGGCAGCGCAGAGGATGAAGAGAGCACAAGGACAGGGATCTTGTCTGTGGCGTGTCTGCCCTGCCAGACCTCCTGGTGCTCAGCTCACAGGGGAAGGCAGCATTGTCTAGTGGTGGGGCTGGGGCCTTGGGAGATGGGATTTTGGCTCCTGGGGAAAAAGTGGGAGCAGAGTCATTGGAGAGCTCTGCAGGGAGCATCTGAACTGCCTGGTAGCTTGCTCCTGTGCCTGGGCTGGCTCCCTGCAGCCCTGACCGACCCCTGCACACCCTGGAGACGGTGTCTGCATCATGGTGGTTGCTTGGACATCTTGTGCATGCCATGGCCACACTCCAGGATGGTGTGAAGTCCCCTACCACAGCCGGTGCCTGGGAGAAACTAGTTACAAACTGTCTCCAGGCTCTGGCTGTGGTTTTGCCTGGGACCGCATGCTCCCCGCCTTCCCAAAACACAGAGGTGTGCAAAGTAGCACAGAGACCAGACGTGGCCCTGGGTAGGGGAGCTGGAGAGGGGCACGGTTCCTGTGCCGGACCCAGTGCCAGTGTGGCGTGGGGGCTGTAGGGCTGATGGGAGCTGGAGGGCTGGGCTCAGATAAGGGCTGGGAGGGGGGTTTGGGGCAGGTCTGTGGGGCTGGCCAGCAAGCTGAGGGGTTGCAGCCAGCCCGGCGAGCAGCAGGTGCCATGGGGAGCATGCCCACCTCGCCGCTTCTTTGGGGTTCGCTCTCGCTGGCCCCGCCGCTTCCCTCTGCCCCCCTGGTTCTTGCCGGGCCATGTGGGGTGCCCCGGAGGCTGGCTCCCCAGGGCCGGGGTCAGGATGAGCTGCGGCTCTGCCGGGCTGCGATGTCAAAGGGGCCATAACCCTGGTGTTTTGCAAACTCCTGGGGTCAGCAGTTCAGCTGCCACTGACACAGGGGCCCAGAGACACACACGGGCATTTTGGGTGGATGCTGTAAGCAAACAAACGAAGGTAGAGTTACAGCCGACGGACAGCCCCCCCCAGCCACCGCTGTTAGTTTTAGGCTTAGCCCCCCCGTGGGCTGGGCGCAGGCATCCTCTTCCTAAGAGAACCCAAACCAAAGCCAAATCACCCTGCCTGGCTGGCTGGGAGCCGAGGCTGAAGCTGGGCAGCAAAAGGCCATCATTTTGCTTCTCTCTATCTCAGCTCCTCATGTCCCTGAAGGAGCCTCTGGGTCCATCCCACGGAGAGGACAGTGACCCCCGGCACTGAGTGATGGCTTCCACCTTCCTGGGTGGCCAGTGGAGCCCCCTCCCACCCAGCCTGGCTTTGACCCCCCTTCCCAGCCCTGCCTGATGGTGTGTGGCTGGAGACCCCAAGGAGGGTGTTGCTGCTTGGGCTGGGGCTATGATGCTGGGGAAGTTGTGCCAGCCAGGAACGCCTTGAGACCAGGTCCTGGAGGTGCTGTTCGGTCTGTGCAATGGAGTCAGGAATGAAGTAGAGCTGCTTAAATGCCGTGAGCATGCACATCCTCATCCACATGTCCATGTGTGTCACCCCTTCCCCATGCACATGTGTCATGGCCATTCCTGGTCAGGCTGCTCATTTACTGACCCCCGTCAGGTTCACACAAGAATGCCCAACCTTTGATTTAAATGGGGATGCCACCTTCTCCCTGAGCTGCTCCCACGTGCACTGCCCTCTCCGGGAGCCTTCGGTCTTTGTTTCTGGCTTGCCTAGCTCAAACCCAGCTGTGGGACTCTGTGTGGACCCCTTCCCAAGCTGGGTGGCTGCAGAGCCATCCCAGCTCTCTCTGCTTGCAGGTGGATGTGGCCTGGGGGTGTGTCTCCCCATCACTGCCCTCCACAAGGCTCCTGGCCTCGCTCAGCACTGCCAGATCTTTACCCACGTGCCTGGCTCTCCTCTGAACCCCTGCCACGTGCTGGGTGAGGATGCCAGAGCCAAAAGCAGTGCTGGTCTCGGCAGAGCCAATCGTAGCCATGAGACAGATTCTTGACACCAACGGAAAATCCCTCCATGCATCCATGGACTGCCCTGGATGAACTCCTGTTCTGCCCAGGGACCGGGAGGGAAGCTGCCATGTGCTGAACCACCCAAGGCTGCCCCTGCCATGCTGATGTGGGTGGTGAGCTCTTCTCCAAATCACTCAGCCTGGACAGAAAGCAGAGCCCAGCTTTGACTCCTCTGATCTGCAGGAGCACCGCTGCCTGGGGGTCAGCACGTGGCCACCGGAGGATGATGGAGCCAGTATTGGCACCAGCACTTCCAGGAGCACAGCTTGAAATTATGGAAGCAAAGGTGACGTTTCCAGAAAGTTGCTGGGCAGGAGGGACAGGGGGTGATGAAACCACCTCCAAAGGGCAGAGGAATGAGCCCAGTTCCCTGAAATGAAGCCATGAGAGCAGACTGCTGAAGAGGGACCTAACAGGGCCACGTCACCCAGGTTGGTCCTGCACAGGGGTGGGTGCAGCTCCAGAGGGCTGCGACCAGAATGCAGGGCTAGTCTCCTGGCCTGGTGTTCCCACCGCCCACGAAACATGCCTCAACCCTGCTGCTAGTAATTGAATAGAGAGGAGAATTAATTGTGAGCGGGCTGTGTCTCCCCTCCCCGCTCCTCGTTTGCCCCGGGGCTGCCTCGGCGCTGTGGGTAGCGAAGACAAGGTCATTCCCATGTAACACATCCCGGTGGGGTTCAGCCAAGTTCCTTCCCTTCGGGGGGGGCAGGTTAATGGCGAGCGGTGGGATCGCCCCAGGCTGCTCCGCGCTGCTCAGCCATGGAGGAGCTGCTGTTGCCTCCGAAACGCCCCATTAATGCTGCGGTCCCTTTGTGAAGGATCAGCGGGCAGGGCTGGGGGCGCTGGGCCACGGGGCTGGGGCTGGGAAGGGTGGGAGTGGAGTGGGCTAGCATCCCTCTGGCTCTGCTGGGAGGCCTCCATGTGTTTATTCTGGGGTGGCAAAAGCCGGTTTATGGCCAAGCATCCTCCAGTCACAGCTGTAAAGTGTTACAGGATCCTGGTTTTCATGTGTTTTGGCTCTCCATCGTATGGTGTTGGAGGGGAGAGAGCTGCTTGGGTGCAGGGCAGTGCTGCCTGCGCTCTGGCGTCCTTGTCTTTGTGTGCCCCAGCCTTTGGCTAACCCTCAGCCCCATGCCAGCCACCCTGCTGCCTACGCTGTCTGTCCCCTTTCAAAGGCAACTGCTCTGCAGAGCCCTCTGTGCCTGCGGAGAGGAGGTCTCTCGCCCTCCAGCCGCTCAGTGTTGCGGTGTGCCATTGCAGGTGCTGCTCTCCTCCATCAGTCGGGATTAGCGCTGTGGTCCTGCCTATGTCCCCAGCCTGGCCGGAGCAGGGAACTCTGCCTGTTGGCCCTTCCCTGTGAGTGACAGCAATGTCCAGGTTGCTTCTCCAGCTGGTAGTTTCCCCTGGTAAAGAGATGTTCAAGCCAAACTTCCAGCGGGTGTTTTGCTGGCTACCCCTCACCCCAAATTCTCACGGCCTCCTCTTGTGATGTAAACTCCCAGTTTGCTAGGAGCCCTTGTCTCCACTTGCCCCAGTGTTGCTTTTCTTGGCTCTGCCTTTCTGAAATAAGTGATGCTAGTGGGGAGGTTTTAGGCTGATGCTTAGGGCGGAGCTGGTAACAGCTACACCTTGCTGGCTTTGACCTCTTGTAGAGAGCAGGGGCTTGACCTGCTGACCCTCACCCTGCAGGAGGAGAGGGGTGTCTGTGGATTACTTCTGATCTGCACTGGGCCAGATGGGGATGATGCCCCAGAAGAAGCAGACTGGAAGCTGGAACTGGGTCCTGGCTGTGTCCTGCAGATGTGTGAAGGGACATCCTGGGAGAGAGCAGGGATGGTGCTGGGGTGGCCCTACGTGGGGGGGTGCAATGCTGAGGGTGACAGGGGGAAATGGGGAGAGACCCCCACAGCACTCCCTGTGCTCTCTCCAGTCTCTACTGTACAGTGGCACAGGCAGCCCCTTCCCAGGGGGTCTCACAGTCCCTTGCCTGCTGCCCCCTCTATCTCCTCAAATCCTCCCCTGCTCTGCTCACTGCTAGACTGCAGTCTAGGCTGCTCCAGGAGCTGCCCCCACGGTTCCCGGCTGTCAGGAGGCTCTATGTGGGGTGGAAAGGGGAGGTGGAGGTGGGGAAGATTTGAGAGCAAGCCTGGACCCTGGCTGGGCTGGGACAGCCATCTCCATGTTCCTCTCTCGGCTCCTGCTTCTTGGTGTTGCAGCCCTGCGGCTGCGCCTGGGCACCCTCAGCTTTATGGGAAAACAGGTGAGGGGGCTGCAGCTCACATCTCTGGTGTTCAATGCTTCATCTGCAGCGTTTAACATCCCTGAAGAACATAAAATACATGAGCTGTTCTCTGAGGGAAACACACTCCTGTGCCTGCCCAGCCTAAACATGGTCCCAGTTCTGCAAATCAGGGCAACGGAGCAGTGGAGCACCAGGACGGGACCTGATGGGACCATGCTGGTAGCCTCCTCCAGGGACCACACCATGCTGGTAGCCTCCTCCAGGGACCACAGGCTGATGGCTGCCTGGAGCACTGGGGACACAGCAGGCCCCCAAATCTTTCTGTTGGGAGGGGATTTCTTCTACCAGCTCCATAGCAGCTTGGCCTGAGGCCCAGATGGTCTCAGAAGCGCCGGGCTGGGGTTTCTCTGCTCCACAGGAGAGCCAGACAAGTCATTTAGCCTCAGTGGCTGGGGATGGAGGGGACCTTCACCCTCTGGACCAGGGGGCTTAGCTCAGATGGCCTGCGAAGGAGCTGATAGGCAGGCTGATCGCCCTTGTGCTGCCTTGCACAGGAGAGAGGCTTTCCAAAAAGCTTTGGTTTTCACTTAAAAAACAAAAGGGGTGTGTGTCATTCTTGATGCAAACATGGGTGACCCCTGTGGGAAGCACTGAGGGAAGGAGGCAAATGCCTCTGTGCAGGCACCCGACTTCCCTGCAAGGAGCAGATCGTGGCCATGAGCCGAGGCAGCAGCAGAGGTGGGATGAGCCCAGCAGCCGTGATGCTGCCTGCCCCCAGCTGCTGTCACCAACCTGCTCGTGTCTCTCCCCTGCCCAAAGGTGGGGTAGGATGGGGGCCATGACGGCTTTGGCTGTGAGTCCGAGTATGCCTGGCAGGAGCATCGTCTGTCATCCGCTGTCAGGCGAAGTGTGGCCGCCCCTGGGTGATCCCGCACCAGCTTGATTTTACAGCCATGACTGGCACTTGAGCCTGTTTGCCGAGGGCAGGGGGCACACGGGGCTGTCAGCTTGCGGCTGCCTCTGACCCCGTTTGGGACACCATAAATCGCCCAGTTCAAGGCAGCCTGGGCTGTTCTGGACACGGTGCTGTTGAACATGGTGTACAGGATAATGCGCGGCCCAACCCTGCGCCCGCAGGGTTAAGGTAAAGCAGGGGTGGCTGCTGGTGAGCAAGAGCAGCATCTGGGAAAGAGACAGTGCCTAAATCCCTTTAATTTTTTATATATAAAAAAGTGAGGATTGTCTGAATTTGGAACGTTGGGAATATCTAGTGCTGCCTGGTCTGGTTTTGCCTGGTTTTCCTTAGGCAACCCAGAGAGGTGGATATGGGGAGCCACCTCGCCCATGCCATGGCACATCAGCTGTTTGTACAGCTCGACACGGAGAGTTTTTCATCCGAGCGTGTACTGGACCGACGAGCTGAATGCGTGAGCGTGTGCTGCCCGTGGAAACCTGCTCCTGCTTCAGATGAGCGCCTTCAGTACACATCCTGCCCTGAAGTCTTCCAGTTAAATGCAGGCTTGGCCCAAGTCTTCTTTCTACACGTAGGAAAACCCCTCAGAAATATCATTCTGGCCTTTTGCACGAAGAAAAAAGGAAGGAAAATGCACAAGGGGATGATTTTGTGGGAAATTTTGGCCAGAACAAGGCAGTTGCCTGCCCTGTGCTGTCCTCGGTCTGACCATACTGATGCAGGGGTTGCTTTTCTCCATGAGCGCTGCAGACCCAGCCCAGGGATGGGGCAGAGCCCAGGCTCCCCTGCCTGCCTGCAGCACCCCCCCGGCAGTGATGATGCTGGACAAGCCCAGGTGAGACCCATGGGAGATCCATCCCTGGAGGTGACTGTAGGCAGCGTTTTGGGGTGAAACGCTGAGTGTGCAGTGGGGAGAGGTGCAGGGGCACGTGTGTCTGGGGTTGCTGGGTGCCTGAGCAAGGGGCAAACTGCGAGACCTGCATGTCAGCACGTGTGGGGGAGTGAGAAATGTCCTGTGACCGCAGCTGGTGTGTACTTATGTGTGCAAGGTGGGGGGGTGTATTTTGGGGGTAGGGGTGAGGAAAGAGGAGCATGTGTGTCTGTGCTGGGGGGTGTGCAGTGTGTGCGTACAGGGTTGCGTGTGTGTAGGGGGGCTGTGCGTGTGAGGGGTCTGAGTGGGAAGGAGGGGGCTGTATGCGTGTGCAAGCTGCGAGTGCATGAAAGGGTCTGCGCGGAGGGCCTGCACGGGTGTGCGTGTGAGGGCTGCGTGCATGCATGTGTGTGTGCAGGGGGGCTGTACAGGCGTTTGCAGGGCTGTGTGCGTGTGCGGCGGTGCAGCCTGCCGCTCTGTCACTCAGAGGCCGGCTGACAGGAGCTGCCTCTCCAGCGGCGGCAGATAGCGCTGATTGCTGATTCGAGGAAACAAAATAGCAATTGTAATTATGGGCTCTGATAAGATAAAGGAGGGCGCGGGGAGCGCGGGGACCGGCAGCGGGGCACGGCCGGCAAATTAGCAGCTGTCACTCAGCGCCGAGCAGGCGGCGCCGGCCCCGGCCCCGGCCAGGTACCGGCCCCGGGGGCCGCCCGCCGCAGCCCCGCCGCAGCCCCCGCCCCGGTGCGCAACAGGTGGCGGGGCCGGGAGCGCCGGGGCTCGCCGGAACAATGCAGCCCTCGGCGGCCCTGCCCGGGCTGCGGGGCTGAGCCCCGTCCCGCCGCCGCCGCCCGGCCCCATGGCCCCGCACCGCCGGCCCTGAGGGCGCCCGGCCGCCCCACCAGGTAAGCGCCCGGCGGGGATGCTCGGGGGGGGTCCCGCTGCCCGCTCCCCACCCCGGCTGCGGTGTTTGCTCAGCCTCGCTCCCTCTCGAAACTCCGGCCCCCTCCATCCCCTCGGTAATCCTTTTAATGTCTGGCACGTCCCGGGAGGGCTCGCCCGCCCGGTCCCAATCCACAATGCGCCCGCGGAGCGGCGAGCCCCCAGCGGGGGAACCGCGGCCCCGACGCCCCCTGCCTCCCTCCCTCCCAGCCCTTAAGCCCCGTTTTACAGATGGGGAAACTGACGCACGGGGCGGGGAGGGCGTCCCGCCAGCGGCCCGGTCCTTGGTGCCAGCGCCGAGCACGGCGACACCTGGCCCGCCGCCCCCTCCGCCTCGGCAGGTACCGCCGGGCTGGGGAGGGGAGCGGGGGTGGCGGTCCGGCCGGGCTTTCCCCTGCAGCGGCGGCCGCCCCCCGGCCGCGCCCGCCCCCGCCGTCGGGGCTGCGGGCCGGCCTCGCCGCCTCCCGGGGCGGCAGCGGGGCCGCGGAGCGGAGCGGGGCGGGGGGCGCCCCGCGGCGGGGGGCCGCCGGCCGTGCGCCCCGGGGGCTGGGCGGGCGGGCGGGCGGGCCGGCGGGGGCCTTTCCCCTCTGTAGCCGCTTGTGCCCTCCTTTCCTCGGGGCGAGGACGCGCCGGCAGGGCGAGAGGAGGCGAGGAGCCGAGGCAGCGCCGCGCCGCGCCCCCCCAGGCGCTCCCCGCCGCCGCCGGGCCCCGGGCTCCCGGCCCCGCACCGGCGCCGCGATGGACCCCTGCTCCTCGCTCTTCAGCTACGTGTGAGTACCGGCAACCCCGGCCCTCCCGCCCCCGGCCCGCAGCCCCCCGGTTCACACCTCTCTCCTGCTTTCTCT
Organism: Calonectris borealis; assembly: GCF_964195595.1. Classification (NCBI taxonomy): domain Eukaryota; kingdom Metazoa; phylum Chordata; class Aves; order Procellariiformes; family Procellariidae; genus Calonectris; species Calonectris borealis. The sequence continues at coordinate 28,850,714 of NC_134318.1, forward strand.
CTCCCCCCTCCCAGGTTAATGCACTTGTTCGTCCTCTGCCTGCAAGCCCAGGTAAGTGCTCGCTTGGCCGCCCGGCTTTGTTCGCCCCTCGGGGATGGGGGGTGCCCCGCAGCCGCCGCCGAGCGCCCCGGGCTCGGGAGGGAGGGAGGGAGGAGGAACGGTTTAAAACCCAGGAGACAAAAGTCGCCCGGCTGTAAAAAGCCGAGACCGCGGGGGGAGCCCCCTGGGCTGCAAAATAAGGTGCAGAGGACTCGGGCTGCGGGTACCCGAGGTTTCAAGGAATTGTGCAGGGTTATTTTTAAGTAGCTTTAGGTCCCGTCCTCCCCACCTCTAAATGGCACTGCGGATACCCCCGTTCCTCTTGTCCTGGTTTTTTTTTCCTACACTGCTTCATCCAAAAAGTAAAACGGAATTAAAAAGAGCAAAAGAACGCCACCAAAACCTTACCAAAAAGCGCAGGTTTGAATTCAGCTTAAAATTGTCAGACTTTAGCATCGCTGGTTTGTATCGCCAGAGACAGAAGTGTCATGAATAGATTAAACAGCCCGGGCAGAGCTTGTGCAACACCCGCATACCAGCAGGCACGCGTCGCTCGGAGCGGTGCGCCTTCAAACCGGGGTGAAGCCCCCCTTCCCCTGAGATCACAGGTGCAGAAGCTTTGTTTAAAATGCCCTTTAAGCCACTACTTTTTTTATTTTCCTGGAAGCTTGGAAAAAAAAAAATCGAGTTTCCAGCCGAAAAGCAAAGGGAACGAAGTGCTGGGAGTGTGCAGTTGTATAAAAACATAGCTGTAATATTTTGGAGTATGAGATGGAGACCAAACAGCAGCATGGCTAATGACCTCTCCTCCACATGGTACCCTCATCAGAGCCGGGGAGAGAATCCTGCTGCATTATCCAAAACCCGTCTATAGGAAACACACATGCACAGGCAGAAGCTGAGGGAGAGAGATGACATTGTCAAGGGGAGATATCTCTATAAAGCCAGCTTTGGGAGACCAGCGGCTTTTGCTTTTATTGGGTTTTTCTGTTGTTGTTTAAGATGGGAGGAAATCTTCCCATTTGACGTGGGGGTGGCGGGGGGTAGTCCCAGCCTTCTGATGTTGAAAGGAGCTATCTCCTAACATTTGCTCAGAATACATCTTTATAAATGTCAGGGAGCAGCGAAACTTTCCAGACTTAAAAGAGGGATTTGAGACGAAGGGGGAAAAAGACTTCTGTGCAAGCTCGCGAGCCGGGGCTGAGGGGGGAGCAGGTTTGGCTGCTCATGAAAATCATTTAAAGCCTAGGAGCAGTGGCGTTGGGTCTGGAGGTGACAGGCTCAGCTGCGGCTCCAGGGCTAACGGGTTTGGTGTGCCAGGGCTGGGGACAACCCCGCTGCCGACACCAAACAGCTGGCTGCAGACAAGGGATGTGTTTGCATGGGTAGCGCGTTAGTATCCTTGGGTTTTTACGCCACTAAATACCCAGGCTGGGGCACAGTTTTCTTATAATTCTTATAGCTCATAGCTTCACCTTCTCTGGGGACTTTGTATTTAAAAAGCTCAATAAGTGGGGTGTTTGGGAGCAAATAAAGAGCCTGGGACCTGCAGGAAAGGCAGCTGTTGAAACCAGTGGGGCAGCAGCTGGAGTAGGTGCCCAGGGCAGCCGCAGCAGTAGCATGCTCCTGCAGAGGCGAGAGAGGTGTGGGACGAATGTGTCAGTCCCTCATGGGAGGCAGCCCAGTGCCATCCTTCATGGCCCCCCCAGACCCCATTCAGCGCCCAGACTCGATGCCCATCTCAAGTACTCCAGTGCCAGCCGAGACCCGCTGAGTCCCAGGGAGGCCTCTGGGGTCACCGAGCCCTGCCACACTCCCGAGTCACCTGCACCTCTCCGCTTAGGGCATGTCTGGAGCGGGCACGGCTCTGTAAAGGGCTCTGGTTGCTGCGTCCCGGAGCTTAATGCTCCTTCTCCCAGGGAGGCTTTGCTGGCGCAGGAGGTACCACCGCGGTCCCGGCTCTGTGCCTCCCCGTAAAGCCCGGCTGGAGGCCGGCAATCTCGGCTCAGCCCATTCACCCCTCTGAGGAGTAGAGATTATAATGGTGTGTCGTATATTTTTTAATTTCCTAAAGGTAACTGTTCAGTCCCCACCTAATTTTACACAGCATGTGAGGGAGCAGAGCCTGGTGACGGATCAGCTCAGCCGGCGGCTCGTCCGTACCTACCAGCTGTACAGCCGGACCAGCGGGAAACATGTGCAGATCTTGGACAACAAGAAAATCAATGCGATGGCAGAGGATGGGGATGTGCACGGTAAGGACGTGCGATGGGGGCGGGCGGAGGGGGGGAGCCGGGGAGGTGTTCGCAGCCCAGCGCGGCGATTGATGATTTCCGTCCTGTTTGTTAGCTAGAAATCATTAAAATCGTTCGGCTTGCGGGGGCTTGTAAAGGGAGAACATAGGGGTCAGCGATCAGCGGCTGTGTGATTCAAGGTGAGGGCAGGTTCCCCGTGCCGAGGAGGGGATCGGTGCTTGCAGGATGGGCTCTGCTCCTTTCTTTTTCATTCTTGGTTTGCACCTGACTCGGAGGGCTCGGGGCCGCGGCGTGCTGAGCAGCATCAGTCATTTCAGCCCAGCTCTTTGCAGGGCTGGGTGTTTCTGGGACTTCCTTTTGGAAAAGAAATAGAAAGTTGAAAAAGAAAAGAAGGGGGAGGGGAAAGGGGTAACGGCTGCTTTAGAAACCTTCCCTAAAACTAGAACTGTCCGAAGTGGCATTTTCCTGAGGTACGCCCCGTCCCTCCTTTCTCAAAACAAATCCCGAGCGGAGGGTCAGCGAGGCAGTTGGCCACGGGCGAAGATGCTGCGGCGTCTCCAGAGACAAAGCCGGGGGGACTCTGCGAGCGCAAGAGCCTGCGCTGCGCCGCGGCCCCTCTGCCACTGCCCTGGCCCTGGCACCCCCTCCCCAAAACCTCCGCCCCCCGGGGCAGGGGGACCGATGCCTCCGCTGGAGACACCCGAGGCCCAAATACTTTGATCGCGTGCGCTAATGACACGTTGGGACGGTCAAACGCTGCGCAGGGTCAGCGGGGCCGGCGAGCCCCGGCACCGCCGCGGGGCCGGCTGCGGGAGGCCTGATCCTGCACCCGGCTCAGGGAAGTGCCTGTATTCATGTGTATTGTACGTAGGAATCACAACTGTTTTTCTTTGGTATTAGCTGTAATTTCCTTTTCTTGGTTGGGGAGATTAGTAGAAACACTTTTCTTCCTTCCCCTTCTGGGGTTTTTTTTTTCCTTTCTTCCTTTTGCTTTGGCTGAAAATTTCACGCTGGACGTTAGCAGTGCAAGCGCAGCGCAGATTCCATCTATATGGTATTCCATACATCCAGCATTAATCTTCCAAATGAATTATTCCCACCCTAGAGCAGCTCTGGCTTGAAAGGGCATTAGCTAATTTCCCAAGCAAAAAATCCCGTCTTGTTCTAGTCCTATAATACCTGGATTTTAGAAGGCAGTTAGTGCATATTTAAATAACGACCAGGTTTAAATAAGGCCAGAAGGAGGGGACTGGTGGTGGCTTGAAAAACTCTATTAAAATGTAATAAAAAAAGGTTAAGCATTTGAAGAGCTAAGGAGGAAAATGAAGACTGATCTAAACCAGAAAGAGAACAAGCAGTTTTTCAGATGTAAAGTTTTAAAAGAGTTGCAAGTCTGTAAATGTTAAAATAGAGGTTCAGGATTGTTCTATATGAATCTCTAGGGAGGCCCCCATGTCTGGAAGAACTATTAAAACGCTTCTTACTTTCACCTTTTTTAACATTTCCTGAATACTTTCTCCTCTTCGCAGTCCAGTTGGGGGATCAAGTGTGTCTCGCTGCATTTTTTCAGCATTTACGTAGCCGCTTTCCCTTCAAAGTTTGAGCATGAAACATAATTTTACTGGGATAAATCTGTCACTTAAGTGAAAGAATAGAGTTGAAAACGTCAAGCTCCCCCCCCCCCCCAAAAAAAAAGAAAAAAAAAAGACTCCCCCAAAATGTTATTTAGAGATCCACTTTTAAAGAAAAGAGCCCCCCTCCCTGAGCCCCTCCTTCTGCTTTTTTTTTTATCTCATTTTTGGGGGTGGGCGTGTAAAAGGGGTTGATTTATTTTTGCAGATGACCCCTTTCCCCACGCTGACGTTTTTACAGCCGACTTAACATCGAGTCCAGCATTTTCAGTTATCTGTCTTAATTGTCAATATTTGATTGACTTTTTTAATTCTAAGGGAAGGCGGGCGGCCGGTGCAGCCCGGCTTGTCCCTCCCGGGCCGTGCCTGCCACCGAGCGAACCGCCGGCGGCTGCAGCCTGGGCTAAACCCCGCGAGCGGCCGGGGACGCCGGCGCAGCTCCCTGCCGACACGCTGGTTTCATCTGCGCCCGGGGTTTTCCGCTGGTCAGGGCTGGGGTTTGTGGGGTTCACAGGTCGCCTGCGTGGGTCTAGAGGTGCAGGTCCCCGGGGTCAGGTTGTCCTCGTCCTCTGCTGCTGGTGGGGCCGGAGCGGCGCGCTGGCTGGGCTCGTGCGGGGCAGCAAACCCAGCCGGCGGCTGTAAATCACAGCCACCCTTTGGAGGGAAAAAAAAAGGCCGAAAGGGAAGCAATGTGCATCTTTAAAGTGGGGTTTTGTGCTTGCTGGGGCCGAGGCCTCCCCTGCTCCCTCCCTCCTTCCTCCGTCCCTCCCTCCCCTCTCTTTCTATCTCTCGGAGAGAAAAATCAATTCTCCTCAAACCTTTTACTGCCTCCGAGATCAATTCCCCCCCCTTTCCCCAATACAGATAAATAGGGGGTCACTCTCTCAGTGCTTTGTTTGCAGAGCACCGCGGCTCCCGTGGCTGGTTTTGGGGATGCGAAGTGTGTGCCAGGCTCTGGGCATTGGTGTCGGTGTGGCACAGCCTGGAGTTGGTTCTGCCCAAATTTCTCGACTCTGAATCCAGCCTGGGCCCGGCTGGGGGTGGGGGGCTGCGGGCGTGGGGCAGTTTGGGGACAAGAGATGCTGCAGGGTGACGCTGGCAGGAGGGAATGTGGGGAGGGGGTGCCTGCATGCGCATCGAGCCTGGCTTTCCCAGCAGCACCAAATCAGTTGGCCCCAGCAAATTTTGGGATGTCCTTTCCATTGCTCAACTCAGCTGCTGCCAGCACTGCCCGCTCGCTGCCCCCACCCTCAGTGCCATTGACCTCAGCAGTGCCCGTGATGCGACGGATGCAGGATCAGGGCATCGCAGAGACAGAGAGGCAGCAGTTTGCTCCTAGTCCAGAGTGTGATTTATGCTCACTTTAGCTTGTGCGTGTGCCCACAACCTCCTTCTGCCATTCAAAGCACCCTCCTGCAAAGCCACCCGCTCCAGAGCCACACCGCTGCCCTCACCGGGGCTCGCCGGTGGCTGAGCATCCTGGGGTAGACATGTGCAAGCCAGGGTGGACCACAAACCCAAGGAACCGAGCAGCCCTTTTGCAGAGATCGGAGAGGAGAAATAAGGCATCAGCGGGCTTCTTCCCATAATGAGGCTATAGACTTGGAAGCTTTGCGAGCTGCGCTCCAATTACCTTGCCAAATTGCACTTATGGCACTAGAGGTGGATGCTGGGCAAGAGGTGATGGTGGTGAGATGGGATAGTCCTGGCTGGCTTTTCAGTGCCATGGGGAAATCTTTGGTGCTTGGCACAGCACAGCCCTTTTGAGGTGCAAACAGGTAGCCACCATCCCCATCGGGGCTTGCCCCGGGGAGGGGAGCTGACTCTGGGGATAGCAGCTGCAGGGCCGGGGAGAAGGATGGCCTGTCTCCATCCTCCCCCTTCCCTGGGGATGGATGGGCTTCGGGGCTCGGGTTCCCAGGGCGAAGGCAGGGAGGGAAGGTGACAGGTCTATTTATAGGCGGCCCATCGACCCAGCGATTTGCATAGCTCCTTCGGAAGTCGATCGATGCCTCCATTAAAAAACTGAGACCAAATCAATACGCCCTCTCGACTCGTGCAAAGGTGAAAGGCATTAAAAGGATGGCCGTACCCTTCACGCCTCCCCTGCCAGCTGCAAAGTCACTGCTCCTCCTGCAGCCCTGGCCCGGCAGAGAGACACGGAGCGGTGTCCCCTGGGCTGGGGACAGCTGGCAGCACGCTGCGCACTTCCAGAGGGTGCCTGCCTGCTTCCTGCCTGCAGGCTCGCCCAGACCTGCCTCGGTCTGCAGGGCAGCTGGCTTGTTCTCCACTGGCCGGTGCGTGCCCTGCTCGCTGCCCTGCCTCCTTTCTGGGACATCGAACCGCTGAGCCCCCTGGAGCCGGGCGAGGCAGAGCTACTCCCCCTCCAGCACAGCTCAGGGTGGCAAAGGGACGTGACCGAGGTCATGCAGGGTCACAGTGGCAGGGTAGAGGGGCTGAGGCTGGCTCTTAACCTCATGCCCTGATTTTAGGGCTCTCTCTGGCCCAGTCACCAGAGAGCACGTGTCTGCAGTGCCCAGTGTCAGGACGCATTGCTGGGGTCTCTATCCTTGTGCCTGCCCCATCCCGGAGCCCCTCTGACCTCCCTCTCCCTTTCCTCCCGCTGCTCCCCCCAGCCAAGCTCATCGTGGAGACGGACACCTTCGGGAGCCGCGTGCGCATCAAGGGGGCAGCCACAGGTTTCTACATCTGCATGAACAAGAAGGGGAAGTTGATCGGCAAGGTAGGGCGCTGGGCTCAAGGGCATGGGCAAGCCAGGGAAGTGCCACGGGCACCCAGTGGGGCTTGCCCGGAGAGGAGCTCTTACCCGATATGAAGTCCATCTGTGGGGATGGGGAGGCGAGAGGGGGGTCCCGGGGGCTCAACCAGTGCACCCTTTGGAGGGCAAGGGGATGAGCCATTCTGCAGCCCGGGTGGCAGGAGGGAAGGAGGGGGAGCACGGGAGGCGGGCGGGTGCCGTGTGGGGCGCATTCCTTCTATCTCCCCGAACAAATAGGCGGATTGCCGGGCTATTCTCCCCGATTACATGGTACAAGTGCCAGGAATGTTAAGATGCTCCGTGGGGCTGGCCCCAAGGCTGGGCCCCACCGCGCGCCAGTTAGTCACGCTCCCTCCGAGCCTCGATGCTCCCTCCCCGGGGGCGGAGGGGGCTGGATGTGCAAAATCCTGCTGGGACAGCGATTGTCTGGGAGGATTTTCCATGGCGGACCCTTCCCTGCGGCTGGCCGATGCGGATCCCCTCCCTGGTCCCGCTGCTGCCCATAATGGGGAGGAGCTCAGTCCCCAGCTGCCCCTGTGCTCCCTGCCAGCTGCATCCGTGGACATCATCCCCACGGATCCCGCGTCACCTCTTCGGCCCCTTGATGCCCCTCCTGTATTAAACACCCAAGGGGGAATAGGATGGGCGAGTGAATTGCCACTGAGATGAAGAGTTTGCTTATGGTCACGTTGGCAGGGGAATCCAGCCCTGGCATGGATGGGGGCAGGATGGGAGCAGGCAAAAATCCCCCTGTGGGTGCAGTGGAAGTGAAGGCTGGGACAAGCCCTGTTGGGGCTTGCAGCCCGGTGCTGGCATCACACTGGGGATGCCAGCTGCAATGAGCAGCGTCTGCCTGTGCCACAATGCCTGCTCCTCCCTTTCTAATGAAAAGCAGATTTTGGGCAATTTGGACCTGTAGGAGAAGAGGTGGGAAAACTGAGCCCTTCGCTGCCCACAAGCATCACAACCCTGCTGCCACCCCAGCCGCTCCAGCTTAGGGTAGCGAGAAGAAGCCTCTGACCAAACGCCCATTGCTTAAATCCCCCCTCTGTCCCCTTCTCAGAGCAACGGCAAAGGCAAGGACTGCGTCTTCACGGAGATCGTCCTGGAGAACAACTACACGGCACTGCAGAACGCCAAATACGAGGGCTGGTACATGGCCTTCACCCGCAAAGGCCGCCCACGCAAGGGCTCCAAGACCCGGCAGCACCAACGGGAGGTACATTTCATGAAGAGGCTTCCCAAGGGCCACCAGACCACCGAGCCCCACAGACGCTTTGAGTTCCTCAACTACCCCTTCAACCGGAGAAGTAAAAGGACTAGAAACTCCAACTCCAGGCCGGGCCCTTGACTTGCCTGCCTCTGCCCGCCCTGCCTGCACCTCTCCCGGAGGACTCTCTTCCGAGCTTGGTGGACTATATGTAGAGACTTTCCCATATGGGTATTAAACAAAACAAAAAAAAAGGGAGGGGAGGATAAAAAAAAAAAACAAACTTGCTTTAGTTGTTGATAATTTTGGGGGGTGTGTTTGGTTTTTACAAAAAAAAAAAAAAAAAAAAAGAAAAAAAGAAGAGAGGCTCTATTTTTGTACTCCAACTTTAAAAGAAATGAAACGTTCAAAGACTGGTGAAGGGGGAAGAGCCCTTTGCTTAGAAATGTTCTAGTCTGTTTTGGGGTCGCGTTTTATTTTGTAATTTTTTTTTTTTGTAGCTCTAGGGGAAAGGAGAAAAAAAATCACCATTTAAAACAAACAAGCAAAAGAAAATGGAAATCCAAATCTGGGAGCGCTATGCTACTTAAATGAACTGAATTAACGCTTACCGGAGAAGATGGAGAGGTCGGAAAACAATTACGGGGAGGGGATTTATTTCAGAGGTGGTTGGAGGCCTCCCGGGTGGGTTTTGCAGCCTGGGTGATGTGTGGGCACTGCCTGTGGGGGCTGACTGCGACGCCCGGGGTGAGGACCGCTGGGCGCTTTCCCTCCTCGAATGCGCCTACTTCTTCGGCTGAGCGAGGGGTTGCTGGAAGCCGCTTGCATCCTTCTGAAAACGCTGCTGGCTTCCCAACTCCCAACTTGTTTTTTTCTCAGGAGGGGACGGGGTGATGAACGCCCTAGAGAAAGTCCTGAACTGACTTGGTACCTCTTACCCACGAGAGCATCTTTGGCATTTGATTTGTTTTAAACTACTAAGGTGAGGCAGTGGGCGACGGCTGCCATGGAGCGGGCTGGTAACTGGTGGTTTTTGGGTTGTTTTTTTTTTTTTTTTTCCATGTGGAGAATGTGAACTTCTCACCAAAAATTGGTATTTTTTTTCTGTTTATATTTTTTTATCAGATGGAAGTTTTCATCTGTAAAATTAAAAAAAGTTTACAAATTACTGTGGAGCCATTTTGGGCTGGTTTTGTTGTAATATTCAGTTTGTAGTTGGCATTTCCATTGTCAACCCTCTCTTCCAGATTTGCTCTTTGATGAGAAATACCACTGTCCTTGTCCTCCTAGGAAAGGAGAGGTTTTCTTCCAAAATTTCTGTGTTGACAGAAGCCCAATTTTCTATTTAGAAAAAAAAACCCAAAGGAAACATTAAATCTCTTAAGTGAACATCCCCAGCCAGCCCCGCTCTGCACATGCTGCCCTGGGACTGCGACTCTCTCCAAAGGGTTAAAGCAATTATTCTTCATGGGGAGGGCAAACAAAGACACTGGATAGGAGCCAGAACCAGGGGTGACTTTTCATCCAATCTTTTTTGATTGTTTGTTTTTTCTGTTTCCTTGAGGATTTTTGTTTTGGTTTGGTTGTGTACAAATTGAATATGAAATGATTGAAATATTTATTTAATATGTGCATTAAAAATTTGTATTAGTCTCACTGAGCCTGATGCTTTCCAGGGAGGGGCAGGTTGGAGAGGGGCGCAGGAGGACGGCGAGGTGCAGGATGGGGCTGAGGCTGCCACTTGGCGTAAGCCCCTTCCCGAGGGAGCAGATGTGGGAAGATGCCCCGAGATCTTGTGGAAATCATGGTTTTCCTTGCAGCAAATTCCAGATTTAATGGGCAGATGCCACCTCCTTGTCCTGTGGGGACAGACCCATTGCACGCTGGATGGGGGCATAGTGCAGCGGAGCCTTGACCACTGGTTTTAAGTATGGGATGAGGATTTCCAAGAGAGAAAGCCGCTATCTGCTCCCCTCTGGTCTAGAGGAGCTTGGTGTTTTTGCAAAGCGAGTTGTTGGGGCCCCTCATTTGGTGGATACTCAGCCCTGCCAAGGTGCTGGGTCTTGCTCAGAGGGGCTGATGGGGGACTCGGGTATGGAGTGGTCTCAGATACGGTCAGATATGAAAGGACAGAAGAATAAAATTGTTAAACATGTTTTTTTAAAAAAAATAATTACAGAAACGGAGCAGCCTTGCAAGGTGAGAGTCTCGCCATCGCCAGTGCTCAGCGCGGCTGGCGCTGCCATCCTCAGGGGGTGCCTGCGGCATCGTTTAGTGCTCAGGGTGTTGCTTGTCTGCAGGGTGCGAGGACAAGCCATCCCCTGGCTGATGCCGCAGGCTGGGCTGAGCTGTCAATATATAGCATTAATTTCAAGGAGGGAAGCCTGGGGACCGAGCACTCGGCCATGCTCTATGTGTGAGCATCACTGCTGCGTCACAGAGGTCGTGGGTGATGCTTGGGCCGTAGGACAGCGCCGCTAAAGGCAGGCGGCGTTTGCCTGGCTGTCCCAGGAGGGACCCAAGGACTGCAGAAGCCCGGAGCTGACAGCGCTGGGGCAAACCCATGTTATGGTCTCCAGACTACAGGAACTAAAAGTGAATGGCTCCTGGCCTTTCCCCAGGCAGAGATGGTGTTTGATAGTCCTTAATGGGTGCTTTTCTTTCATTAATTTGTCTAATTGCTTTTCCTAATGGCTTTGTGAACCTGGGTGAATTGGTGCTGGGTTGCTGCTCCCGGTAAGGGTAGCAGAGTGGCAGGACTGGCTCCATGTAGGTCAGCAGATGTCCCCTCCTATGTTACGTGTCTCCCAGGGACAGCGACAGCAGGAAAGGGTGTGCTGTGGGTGCTCAGTCTCTGGTAAGACTGTTCTCCCATCCCTGCCATCCTGGGGTGCAGCCGAGGGCTGGAGCAGGGGGCACCCAGCACCCTGGGGTTTTGAGCCGGGGAAGGCCACCCCTGTGTCCTTGCACAGCTCTGTACCACACACCGTCCCCTACTCCTGCCACCTGCTCTGCTGCAGCCTGCCTTTGTGAAAGGCACCCAGGCCTGGCTCCTGGGAAGGGACACCCTGCTTTCCCAGCTCGCTTGGTCTGTGGTTAATTAGCACCTTTTCATTAAAGCGCTTTTGGGTGTCCATGCTGCCTAGGAGCACTACAACGTGGGGCTTTGTTTATTGCTTGAATTTGTCCAAGTTCAGTTCCAGCCAGCAAATATTGTTTTGCCTTTGCTTGGAAGATTAAAGAGCCCACTACTAGTTAGTTAATGAGTAAGTGAATTAATTAATGGTTCCTCATACCCTGTCTCTGCACTGATACCGTTTAGTCCCTGGCATGGCTGGAGCAGCTCACGCTCTTCCTGGTGACCTGGGCCCTGCAGGGTCCTGAGTGCGTGGTTCTCCAGGGCTGGTAGCTCCCACCACCCATGCAGGGAGATGGGGACAGTCCCTGGTGGTAGCTGCTGTTCCTCCATGGACGCAGAAACCCTGGCTGCTGGTTGAACGCGCAGGGTTGGTTATCAGCCCAGGAATCAGGACTTTTCTCTCCTCCATCATCAGTGGGTGTGTGGACCAAGCTTGAGAATCACAGCCACCCAAAGGCCCCGGGGACTGTGGGACACTGAGCTGGGGCTGGACCCAGGACAGCGCTGGGGATGGGAGGCTTTGGAGGTGGGTGTTCGCTTCCATCGACTCGTGCTGTTAGCATGGGGGTTTTGGGCAGAAACCCCTGCTCCGAGCTAGCAAAGTCCTTGTGACAGGGATGTGCCTGTCCCTAGCGCCACCACTCCCAGTGTCACCCTGTGGTCCCCTCACTGCCACCGGCTGGCCAGAGGGAGGTGGCAGATGAAGCAGGAGGGGAGCCGTACCGCCCTGGCTGGTGGCACAGGGATGACTGCCCCGTCCTGAGCTCCAAGCAGTGGTGCATGCGTGTCCCTGCCCGTACAGGACTTTGCCGCACGATGCTGTCAGGACACAGCGACAAGGCTGGAGCTGAGCGACGTTTGTGAGAGTCTGCCTCATGAGAGGAGACTGGGAAGCCCGGCTGGTCCAGCCAGCCAACGCAGGGTAAGAAGTAAATGTGGGGTGAATACACCAGGGCAACACCATGCAGGGAGAAGAGCTGTTTTCACATTAAATGTGGTTATGGCAGAGAAACAGTAGATGGGCAGGAATAAATCAAAGTGGCAAGAAAAGGGGTCTGTGCTGCACCAGGGCTTGATCCATCAAGCCCCAAACCTTTCGGCACATGCTATCTCCGCTCCCATCCCTTCTCTCACTTTACAAACACCGCTGGGCTTCATTGCAGGGCCAACCCATGACAACTTTGCTGCGAGGTCTGCTTGGGAAAGGGTGCCCACCGAGCAGGGTGGGCTGCGGGATGCTGTGGCAGGTTTGGGGCTCGCCCGGGCCCCCTTGGGCATGCCCTGGCTTGGGAAGAAGGACTGGGGTGTTTGTTTATTGCATCAGGCTCAGCTTTCAAACATCTCCCTGCCATCCCCCTCCCCCTCCTTTAATTAATTCTGGGTAAGAAGTCCTGGCTTTATTGTGCCACCGAGCTGAAGGCTCCCTGTGGGAAAAGTCACACCTTCTGAACAGCTTCTGATACCATGCAAATGAAGGACAAGTCCAGGAAACGCTTTCATCTCGGACCTGTCCAGCCCCCTGCCCATTAATTACACACATTTCATTTGTGTGAGAGCAATTCCTCTCGGGGAGGGGGCGGGGGATGGCCGCGGCTTGTGGATCATCTCGGCCCCGCTCTCTAAAGACCCCTCGTTGGAAGGGGGTTTATAGCCAGAAATGGGGATGCTCAGGGGCTCAGTGGGGGATCCCATATTTCTGCTCTCACACAGCTACTCCAAATCAAACTGGCTCATCGGCAGGCCGCATCAGGTCAGCGGGGAGGGTTCAGCACTGCCCCATGCCCAGCAAGCCTCAGCTGTGGACCCAAATGCCGCAGGAGCATCCTGGAGGGAGGTGCAGGACGGAGCAGAAGTGAGCTCAGTGCTCTTCTTCCGAGCGAGTGACTCTTCAGGGCCAGGAGCTCATGAGATGGGTAACTTTGGGCAAGGTGACCACAAAATGAATCCCATGTAGGGAAACATCTTTCCACACTGCTACTGAAATACATGTGTTGGGGGACTGTGTCACGCTGTCACAGGGCGCAAAGCCTTCTTGGCCACATGTGGACCAGACCCAAGTCTCCTGTTGAGCCTTGGTCTCTCTGTGCTCCTCTCCTTTCTTACAGCCCCTCTGACCATGGTGTCCCTGGCATGACTGCAGCCAAAGGCACCTCCAGGCTGGCTCCTGTTTTCCTGGGGCTGATGGGGAAAGTCGGCTCCAGGTCCTGGAGAAGGCACAGAGCAAGGGGATGTGGAGTATGGTGGGTTTTCACAGCCTGTTTCCTGGCCATCATAATAACACTTAGCACTTCTGTAGCACCTGGGATGCTCCAAGCACCTACACATCTGCTCCTCATTACCACCCCACTTCCCATTTGCAGCGTCTCTGCCCCCTCCCCACGCACGCCTACAGCAGTAACAGCTTCCCCCTAGAAATGGTGCCACCCCCCAACTTTCCTCCTGGAAATCTCCTTCAGGGCAGGGTCCCAGGGAGCTGCAGCCACATTCTGCTTTGGGCTCGGGGCCAGAGGCTGCCCTCCAGGACTGGGGTAAGCAGTTTGGGGTGGCTGCTGTGGCTTTGCTCCAGAAGACCTTTGATGGCCAGGTTTGCTGTTTGCCTTCCTCCTGGAGTGAGGATGTGCAAGCTGTGTCCTCTGGTGTTGACAACCCGTGGGCCTGGGGACACATGGCAGCTGTGGCTTGTTGCACCAGAGGAGCTCTTGGGAGATGTTGGAGGGATATTTGGGACTCGATTAATGGGAACCTGCAGCCTTCCTGGGTCAAAGACAGCATGAAACTGGTACCGGGCTCTAGCAAAGCTGCTTGTCCATCTGCTGGCCCTGTGCCGTGTCAGCCAGAGGATGAGAGAGGGTTCATGTGTGGATGGATTGAAGATTACAGCCATTACTCCAGATTACCTGATTAATGGCCCAGGCTACTCTGTAATGAAACACACTTTAGATGAGCTGTACTGGGAGCAGAGGGGATGCTCTTGCGCTTCATGTGACTTACAGCATCTGCCCTATGTTCATAGTAGCTGTGGCAGCAGAAGGTCCCTCCAGGCTATCAGATGTGATGACCAAGATATAATCTGTGGTTGCAAAGTCCTAACTCAGAGACTAGGGAAGGCTTGGCTGTGTCGGGAAGAACCACTCCAGCCATGCCCAGGTATTGCCACTTTGCTAAGCTTGTGCTGTTGATTGTTGTGAATGACAGGATGCTGAGGGCTGTCAGAGCCTCCCCAGTTCAGCGGATAACTGATCTGTGCCCCTATTCCTGCTCAAGTCTTCCGTTCAGCCATGGATTAGCCCCTTTCAGGCACGATCATGGCACTGTGAAGGATCCTCACTTCCTGGGCTGGCCTCTTCTGCCAATATGGCCAACAGGCTTTTAAATTTTTTTTTTTTTTAACTCTTAAAGCTTTTATAGCAGAAGGAGAAGGAAAAACTCAACCTCACTCTTGCTGTTATTATTTTACCAACTCTTTCTGCTGTAGTAGCACATCTTGGTGGCTGGAGTCTCCTCTTTTATGAGCTTGCTCACAGAGTAAACGGCAGCCGTTGTCCCAAAGACATGCTGTTTTGTATGATCGACTATCGCAGGTGGCATAAGCTGGCAAGACAGACCTAACCACAGGTCTAGTTGCTACCCCAGCAAAAGGGAGTCCTGGGAAGGGATTTGAAGGAGGGCTGGAAGGTGTCCCTGTGGAAGTTCACAGAAAACATGAGAAAAACTCCAATCGCAACATCCGAAACACCAAAAAAAGCTGCTGGAGTAGCTGAAGGGCAGGACGATGAGACCCAGGCTGTACATCGATAGGAAAATTTTGGCTGCTGAGCTGTGAAATGGGACCTTGCGTGCTGGCTGTACTTGCATGCTCAGGCCCCAGGATGTGGCTGCGCTCCCCATCGCCCCGTGAGAAGCAGATGCCCAGCTGGGAGCCGGCCCTTTGGTAATGGCCTGCGAATTTCCCTCAGCTCCGTTAATTGCCACCTGGCTGCTAGTTACAGCTCGGAGTCAATTGCTGGGAGTGTTGGGCCCTGCAAAACAACCCCTTGAAATCAGTTGTTATCCCAATTAACAACCAGTTTGGCTTCGGTTCAGGCTGTTAACCATCAAACAGCTAACTGCTGGTAATGATTGATTTCTCAGCAGTTGGGGCTGCAGTGGAGGAGCCAACCTGTTTCACAAAATGCCATTAAAGCCAAGATTTTGTGAACACATCTGGCTCAGACAAACATTCAAGCTGTCCCACACCAGTAGATCAGGCAAGGTGACGGCCAGGATTTCTATCCATTTTGATTAAAGCATGGGTCACTGGGGTGTGTTAGGATGAACCGGCAGCCAGTGGGCCAGTGCTGCCACTGCACCATGCTCCAGGTAGGCAGCCGCTGCTGTTTGTAGGGCAACCACTCATAGCCATGGAGCTTCACAGTGTTCAAAGCCCCTGTGGATGGGAACTGCTCAGTGTCCAGCTCTCTTCCACAGTTGCTGTTCCAGCCAGTGAACCTGCAAAGATTAGTTTGTCCTCTTTAGGTGTTTGTGTGTTTCCCCAAATCGCCTGGGCCATTTCCATCTGCACAACCAGCCGGGAGCTTGTACAGGGAGAGCGGTTCCCATCAGCATATGCAAGCCTGGGGATGCTTCCAGAGCAGCCTGGGACGCTGTCCTCTGTCTGCTGGTGGGCGATGCAGACTTATCTGCAGATGTGAGTATCTCTGTGAAAGCCGTCAAATACTGTTTGAGTTCCAGGTAAGGCTGACACCTTGGGTTCAGGCAGGGTTTTGTTTAAGATTACTGGTCAGGTCTTCATCCATTTCGCTCTGCTGTTTCAGGCCCTGGTTCTCTGCTGTGCACTGGTGAGTTGGTTCAAACACATTGTTGGTGCTACATCAAGGGCTTTTTTCCCTGGGATATTTCCCCCCTGATCAAAGTGGTCAATTCAAGCTGTAGCATGTACAGGGAGGAGGGAGAGAGCCACCTGTTAGGGAAAGACTTTGAAAATGCAGAGGACGCGCTGCAGAGGTTGACCTTGTGAAATGTACACTCCGACGGTGGCGGGTAACACAGCAGCGCAGGGCGAGGAGTGAGCGCCTCGGCGTACACCACCATGGTCCTTCTGCACTTGAGGGCACGCAGGGACCCACGGTCCTGCCAGGGCCTTGGCACTGCAGCCTGAGCTCTGTTTCTGAAGCTGGATCCCGGTGACTTTCAGCAGGACACGGGCACCCGAGACCCGTGTAGATGTTTCAAAGATCTTCTCGCAAGGTTCCTCCAAGTGCAGACCTGGTTGCCCCCAAAGTCATGCTTTTGCCGTCCTTTCACGGGAGGTATGGTCATCCCAGGTTCCCAAGCAGTACGTACGCCAGCACGGCACATGTTTTCTGTAATTAGCTGTATTAGATATTCCTTGTGCAAGCAAGACAAAGTTGCTTATTTTATCATGTACCTACTAAAAGTAGCTCTGCTCTCTCCCACGCTGGGATTACCTTGCCACCCTTTCTGAGGGGGCTGGGGAGGCCGGGTTGTGGCTGGGACTGCCCCTGTGCTGGACAGTGCATGTGCAGCGAGCTCCTGGATCCGGGGGGTCGGTCAGGATTTCTCCCTCTGGTCCGTACAAGGAGAATGATTCTCACAAAGGGAAAAACGAGAAGTTTGGGGTAAGCAGGAGACCTGACAACTCAGCTTTCCTGCTCCTTGGGTCTGCGAGCAAATGTTTTATTTGCATCTTGTGTATGTAACTGGGCTGAATAGAGCAATCCTGGTCTGTACATCTTTTGAGTGTCTTGTTCCCCCTCAGCTGTTGCTAAATGCATCCTTCCAGGAGGTGCTGACGGCTGCCTCTCACCTGCTGGAGCCGGGTGAGCGCTGGCTGCTCAGACTTTTTCTGTATAACAGAGAAGGTCAGTTATAAACAGAAACGGTTGGTTTTGTTGGGGGCTTTTTTTAGACATCAAAAATGCTCCATCATCATCAGGCTGGCTTAGCTTTCAGCAGCCAACACAAACTGAGCCAAACCCTCAGCAGAGAATTCAGCAAGAGAAGCGGCATAGACTTTCCAGGGCTATTTTTCCAAAGTCTCGCATCCTCATTCCTCCTTTTACCTTGTGCCACAGCAGCCGTTGCTGTTCTGGGCTCTGCACAGACGCAGGGTGAGCCCTGAGGAGCTCCCGGCTGGAGCTGAAAGCAAGTGGCATAGCCCCATTTTAGGAAAGGAGTTGGGGGGAATCAGTGCACAGAAAGATTAAGATCTGAAAGAAATCCTGGCAGAGCCATGAATCAGCTGAATCAATCTGCAAGAGGCCAAGAAAAGGTATGGAAGTGGCCCAGTGGGGGAAGCAATGTATATATGCAATAATCTGAGCTATAAATGAAGTACAAAACCACAAAACTGATCTTTTTCTAAACCTCACGTGCGATTCCCCAGCTTTGACTGAAGGTTGGACTCTGTCCCATATCCTGACTGGAAGGAACCTGCTTTTGTACATGAGCAGATTTCAAGGTCGTGGGGATTACTCTGAATGTCTGTCCCAGCCTTCTGCAATACTCAGATGAGAGGATCCCATGGCCTTCTGAGTGAAAGCCATAGTCCTTGTTTAAGGAAAAGGAAAGAAGGATATCCCACAGGGACTCCGTATTTCAGTATTATTTAGTATTTTAAAATTGCCTAACTTCAACTCACGGCACTTGATCTTGCACTCTTTTCTTCCAGCTTACAGTGCCATCCAACCTGACTAAGCTTCTGCAGGCGCTGCAAGCGGGCTTTCCAGGTCTCTCCAAGCTTTTGTAGGGATTTTTTTAAGCTGATTCCCATCTGTCAACATCTCTTGTGAAGTGCAGCCAAGTGTTTTGGCTGCAGCATCTGGTGGTGAAGTCCATCATTGGCTTGCTTGCGTCCAGGATCTTGGGAGGAGAAATGATGCAGTGACCACCCACTGGAGTGATGTCTCTCTGCTCAGGGCTGGTGTTTGTCAAGAGGTTCTTGCAGGGACTTGCAGAGCTATTGAAGCCGACTGTGGAGCTATAGCCTTCATTCGGTTGAGACCACTGTAACTCCAGTCTGTTTTGAAGAAGAGAGGCACGGATGGTGCCCGCAGGAGGTGCAGCTAAGGCAGGAGGTGCAGCTAAGGCAGGAGGTGCAGCTAAGGCATGGTTACAGACTCCTGCCCCTTGTTTCCTGCTGCAAAGGCTACAGCACATCTCTAAAGCAAAGGTAGCATTTATTTTATAATGAATCCTGAAATCCCGAGTCTCACGCTTGCCCAGGAGGGCTCCATCTCTGGTCATTCAAATATTCAGCTGGTGAAGTCTGAGCTATTTTTGCTCTCAGTTGTGATGGGTGAAGCCACAGTCATTCTTCTGACTTCACTAGAATCGCTCTGGATTAGTTCAGATGTGAGCAGAGGTTGGTTCGACCTACTTATCCTCAATGCCCATATCTGCAATTCTCCTACACTAAGCCAGCACAGTGACAGCAGTGAGTGCAGAGGTTTTCATATACCCAAAGGTTTTGGCAGGATCTGTGTTTCAGGAGCTGGTTGCTGTCCCCAGATGCTGTCCCAGAGCACTTGCTGAGATGTGACCTAAAGATGGAGGAGGCACGACCGGGCAGGGAGGGGAAAGGTGCTGTGGAAACCACAAATTCCCAAGAGCATGGCTGCCACTTGTGACAGTACATGCAGCACCTGGTCCGCTGACCCAAATCCCACCACTATCACGATCTGGTTAATCATGAGAAAAGCTCTTTCCTTCTAATCGTTGCTGGCTGGTAAAGGGGCATCCCCAGCCCCTAAAGGACTGGGGGTACCGGGAAGGGAGAGCAGTGATTGCTGACACACGCTAAGCCCTCGCAGTCTCCATCGTGGGGCCCAGAGAAGTGTCCGCACTTCACTCCCTCTCAGAGCGATCATTGCGAGGAGCCGAGGGTTTCACCACCTCCCCCTGCAGAGCCGTGGGTTCACCGTGCACTTGACACCAGCGCAGGGGGATGACTTGCACTTGATGATTGTTTCCACCGCAGCAGCCGCCTGTCCTCCACCAACGCTCCCCTCCAACCGCCTTGCAAGAAGGAG
Organism: Calonectris borealis; assembly: GCF_964195595.1. Lineage (NCBI taxonomy): Eukaryota > Metazoa > Chordata > Aves > Procellariiformes > Procellariidae > Calonectris > Calonectris borealis. The sequence goes on from NC_134318.1 coordinate 28,869,818, forward strand.
ATGTACCGTTCCCGGCGCAAGGCTGAACACCAGGGCGGTGTGGTGTGACATGGAGGTGGCCTCCCCACGGGCCGTGCTGCCAGCTGATGCGGTGGGATATGGCAACCCCCAGGACATCATGGTCCGAGGCACTCCGGTCCCCAGCCAGGGCTCCCCAAATCAAGTCTGGGGCTCCCTGGGGGAGCCAGCTTGCCTTAAGCGTTAATGAGGATGAGAAACTTCCCTACAGGGAAGAGAAAATCACAACTGAGATTTTTGCCCTCATGGTGAGGCTCTGTGAGCTGGGATTTTGGACAACCCCTCAGCGCTGTGACGTGGGATCACCTTACACGTGGTGAGGATGGGGCATTTCTTTTGTATTTGCTACCTATGGTGAGGAAGGCTCTCCTGGTGATGTGAGCAAAGGAACAAACAACGGAGGGGACAAAGTGGGCAGAAGGGTGGGTAAATCCCAGATGGAAGGGCAGAAAAGGCAGAGGAGCCCTCTCTGCTGGGCAGCCGGGCTCACCAGCGGAGAGGGGAGGAGGCACTGTGGGTCCCACCCCTGTGCTCCCTAGAGTACATTCCCTGGGAATGAATGTCCCTGGGGAGGGGAAGGAAGCTAGAGCCAAACAGTCAGTGAAACACATGGGCTTTTAGCACTCCTGTCACTCGAGGGCACCGAGAGGTGGCAAATGTGCAGCCTCTGCTATTGAGACCAAGTGAACCCCTAATGGGCTACTTCAGGGGACGCTCACTTGGAGAAATGCCAGCGAGGCAAAACGCCAGTGACACGGGCAGCTACTTCATGGCTAGTTTGCTGGGTAGCGCTCACTGCTCCTCCGCTGCCTGCTCCACCCCAGAGCTGGGCGCACCCCGCAGCACAGCGAGCTGGGCTGACCTGGGCATACCCTGTCCTGATGCATGGTCCAGAGGAGCTCCGCTGACTTCTCGGGGGAGATGTTGGACACTGAGGTCAGACTCTGCTCCGCTGTCTGGGTAGCATCACAGGTACTGCGCATCGAAACCATTGGTACTTACGGGTCTGCCCTTCCCGGTTGCCGTCCATGCAGGAAAGCTTTGAGTGTGCTGATTTATTCCCAAGTGAGCTCCCTTGATGGGTTTTATGCATGGGATAACAGCCACTGCTGTTATCTGAAGCAGGTTTGGAGCTGCTACTTGAAGCAGGCCACCGGGTAAGCGGCCACTATACCAAAAGCCACAAGCAGCCCAAAGAGCAGTCAGCCAGGCAAAAAGTGCCCGTGGGGCATGAAGAGCTCAGGACAGGGAAGAGAAGAGTCGTCAACATAGTACGGAGCCCTCATCCCCAGAAACCTTCCTGTGTTGCTGCTTGCTCTGATTTAAACCTATAGCTGGTTCCTATGGAGGTAGGAACTCTGAAGCTGTTTGCTGCTATATTGTTTCAGGGACACACATTGTGGGGAAGCAAATCTTTCCCCATCAAAGCAGGGAATCTATACCTCTGCCAACAGCCTACACAGAGAAGGCTCAGCCCTAGACAAGACTGGAGGCAGCAGGGTGAACATCAGGATGCTGCAGGAGAGTACTGTGGACTTAGCTGCAAGCTGGGTGCCAAAATCACTGGCGAGAGCTGTCATTGCTGTCATGGAAGGCAACAGGTCTCCTGGAATTATTGAGCTGCTAGGGAAATGTCTGACCTTCCTTGAAACTAGAGCATCCAGACCAGCCTGCTTACCTTCAGCAGTGATCTCTGGGCAGGAAGCACAGACGTGAGCGATGAAGGCAGCAGCTTTGCTGAGGAAATGCATTTAATTTGATCTACACTGCAGTTTTTGTTGGAATAAATGTTGATGCAGTAACATTCTGCACAGCAACTAGGGGTGGATTAAAGGTCATAGAGATAATGTAGCATGCTGAATTCATAGGCAGCAGATGGGAAGAGTCCTAGACCTACTGGGAAAATCTCCCTGAAGTGTCTTCTCTGCAGTTTTGTCCGTTCTACTCAAGGACTGGGTTTGCTTCTCTTTCCTAGCAGGTTTCACTCTTGTCTGGACCTTTTTCCTGAGATTTGACCCACATTCCCCTTTTCTTGATCGATCCTAGCAGTCCCAGTTAATGCAGTTCTTTCCCATGCTAACTGATTTTGCTGAGGGATGTTACACCTCTGCACACTGGGAATGCTTGGCTAGCAGGTCTGCACCTGAATCTTTCCCCCATGTTTTAAATCATGGGGTGGCAGCTTAGCATGGTGCGGGTGGAGCAGGGAAGTACCTTCTACTTGTGATGCAGAGATGGTTGCGCAGACACAGCCCCCCTAAGAAGCAGCTTTCCATGCACACAACTGGGTCTTGCTGCAGAGCACGCTCCTGGGCAAGGGCAGGAGAGGGTTTCCCCCATCTGCTGCAAGTTTTGTGGTCACCTGAGGCTGATGTAAAAAGTTTCCCGTGGTGGAGAGCAGGTCTGTGGCAGAAGCATTTTAAAGGACTGTTCTCAGAGGGGTTAAATCCAGCATTGAGATGTGGGAATATGTGTGTCTCAATGGACAGAGGAGAGGGCCACAGGTTTCAGCTCATGACGTGGAACAACTGGTCGACCACCTGAGCTCCTCCTGCCCCCTGCATAAAATGGAGATGGTGCCAAATCACTTCACAGGTCACTGGAAGTTTAATGCAAGTTTCCCAGAGGTTTTGAAGCATGCAGTGAAGGATGCTGCAGTGCAAAGCATTGCTGTTTATTCCACCGTTATCACCCAGTGGAGAAAAATGCAGGGTTCATCACGACATCTACTGAAATGTCATGGGAAAAAAAGCCAAAAGCCCAGCAGTGAAGTAACCCCGTCCGTCAGACAGACCCCCCCCAGTATTTTGTGCTCTGTCCCAGCAGAGGGAGCCCGAGTTTATTAACAAATCCGATCCCGGAGATAGCCGCTATCAAGGTGGTACCAAAGCCCGGGCAGGATGCTTGCCGGTGGAGGAAGGCTGCAGAAGGTGGAGGGGGTCTAGCGGTGATGCTGAAAGCGGGGCTGTGTTTCCAACCAGGGAAGCAAGCGAATGGTTCGCCAGGAGGCCCTGCAAGTGACTCTACTCCTGGGACACTGCAACCATGTCAAGAGATGGATGGCCTGCAAGAGCCAGTGGACGTGCTCATTGCATGGGGAAAAAATTTTGCACTGAAAGATGCAGCAGAGCCGTGCTAAGGTGGATGAGCTGAGTTTAATTTGCGTCAGAGACTTCCCTAAGGCACAGTCAGTGACCTGTGTACCTGTGTTTGACCTGGACTGGCCAGTTTTAATCCTGTCATCTAGACAGTTCTCCCAATGGCGTTCAAAACCATCGATCACTGCGGTGCCAAATCCGTAGCTGTTTGCCATCCATGCCCAAGTCTGATCCCGTTCTGGCTGCATGGCAATGCTCTATTACCACTGCACGCACAGGACTGTGGGCCTGATCCACAGCTTCTTAAACCTAACGGGAGCTTTTGCATTGATTTCCCTGGGTTTTGGAGGCTCTGTGTTAGTGCACAGAGTGCTCCGTTCAAGGAAGCAGGAGCAGTTTTAGTGAATAGCCTTCTCGGAGCTTGTGGGAATGCCCTAAGTTTTCTCTGCTGAAAATGTGAGATGAAATATCTCCTCAGGAGACAGATGAGTCTCGGCTGCGTGTTCTTTCTTATAGCCAGTAGTCACACTGATGCTATGGAGGCACACATGGGTACAAGATTATTTGGGAGAGGGAAGGTCGTGGGATTGGGATGCAGGAGGGTCACAGATCATTTTAGGCCAAATCCAAAGACCATTTAAATCAATGCAAAGCCCCTCGTTAGCCTGAGCAAGCACAGAGATACTTGTTTTAGAAGCTGAGTAACAAACTGGGATGTTTCAGGGCACAGGGATGGGAAGGCAAATGGCTTGGGCTGCACTCTGCAGAAAGCAGCAGACGGATATTTTCCAAGGCAACTTTTGAAAGGAAGGTTAAATTTCTCCAAGATAAGGAGAGCTCCAGCGAGCTGGAATGCATCGCGACGCCCCCTCCCCAGCTCATCCTATGATAACAGCTGTTGTGTTGGAAACCTAACGCTGATGAAAGAGTTAAAGGCTGGTTGATGGGCAATATCGGTGACACACCTCTGAATTGAGCATACTCCTGGAGTGAGACTGCGGACTGGTGTTACTCAATGAATAGAGGCCACTCCAAGGGAGTTTTTCCTTGAATAGAATGGGGTCAGGGAGCCGCTTTGGGGAACAATGGTTGCCACCGGCTAGCTGAATTTCTTACAATCACACACCATACCCCCTGATCAAATAGCTCCTTTGTCAGTCTGATATAAAAACATGTCATACAATGATGATCTGGAAGAATGACAAGAGCTGGCCTTTCAAAGAGATCAGAAGGGCTTGTTTCACACAAAAAGAGCCCCCATCAGAGTCAAGACAGAAAAAAAATGGAGAATAAAAGGGGGTGAATGGAAACAAACAGCAATAACAACAACAACAGAAAAGAGGGCAAGTTAGAAACTTGGGTCTGGCTTGTTTCACAGCATCCCATGGCCGCAGCAGCGCAGCACGGCCGAGATGAATCTCTTTCGGTATGGATGTGGATGTCAGATTGCGCTGCCATTGGGTTCCCATTGTCATTCTGCACTGGGACAGAAGAAATTGCTGATGGGAAAAGGTCACTTGGCCCAACGAATCATCTCCCCCCCCCGAAAATGTCTCAACACCATCTCTCTGCTTTCTCACTGTAGTTCTCTGCCATTCTATTACAATGTTCGCTGCTGCCTTTATGCTCCTGTACAAAGTTCAGATTGCTCAGAAGGTTATTCTTGTCCATCTGTTCGTATGAGTGGGAAAATGTCTTTATTCTCTCCCATTCCCTTGTTAACGTTAATATTTTTTGTTTCTTGGAGTGTGTACACTGTTTTCAACCCTCTTCCCAGGATTTTCAGGGACTAATTGAGAGTCTGGATGGAGAGAAAGAGTTTTTCCTCAAAGAATGTTTTAAGATGTGCAGGGAAGTGGATCCCTCTTGGCTACTTCCAGGGGAACTGCATTCCTACGGTATCTACCGCAGGAGTCCCAAGAGATGGCATTTACACACAATCATGACAATTATTTGCAAGCTAGAAAAATTCAGCAGTCCTGGAAGTGGGCAACTAGAGCTGCCAGGCAGTTTCAGCACCTACAAGTGTTTGAAAAAGCTTATATTCAGATTTTAATCTTGTATTATATGAAATAAGGAGTCAGAACAGTCAGAAGAAATCGTAGTATGTAAGAGAGTGAGCTCTTGGGAAACTGCTCCTCAAAATACACCCATAACAATGACAATACACTGAAGCTTTGCCCCATGTTTAAGTTTTCTTTGTTTTTTTCTCTTTTTACCACAACATTGTTTTTCTCAAAAAAAAAAAAGAAAGAAAAAAACAGTGTTAAAGCTTCTAGGAGACCATTATGTTTGTATTATTAAGCAAGCTAATCAGGAGGTACCCTGCGGTAGAGATAACTAACTCTAACTACTTTCATTTATGCTCTAAGACAAATATCTAGTATCGTCTAGGATTTCCTCATTGTACAATATTTTATTTGCCCTTTTCTGCAATTTTGTATAGAATCTGTTACACCACATGTTACTTGGCATATATTCATTTATAGGAAAAATACTTGGTAAACTGTATTTACACAATATGCTGTTTATTAAATACAGAGAATATTTATAAACATGCAATACTGACACATATAAACCAAACGAAATTGTTGCTGACCTGATGGCTGAGATCTTCAAGTCTGTATTGCATAAAATTAGGGTCATAATTAATCACCTCTTCTCCTGAAACACAGCTCTGAAAAGCTGTGCAGCTGGCTGAAAATAATTAGGCCACATTCCGAGTGCAGCCAAAATAAAGATACTTAGAAGATACTGGTTACAAATCTCTGGTAGTTTAAGTTGCAAGGCAATTACCAGATACTACCAGTGTATTTGAGGTGGTAGAGGAAAAACAGCCCACGCTGTGTTGTGTTGATTGTGAAATGATTTGGAATTGTAGTATTAAAGCTCGTATCACAGCGAAGTAGTGCAAAAGGCAGGTGAGTCGCAGCACGTGTAGTGTTAAGAGTCAGAAGCTAGACACTGGAAACAGTATTTAGGCACCTAAATAAAATTACATTTCCAGTGGTGTTGAACACCCAACAGCTCTGCTTGACTTTCACAGATACTCAGCAGGCAGTGACAGACAGACAGACAGCCGACTTTGAGTTTGTCAATCTGAAAGGCAGGTTTTAGCGCAATGGCTTGTATTTAGGATCGCTCCAGCCTCCAGCTGGAAACTGCAGATAGCACAGAAGGTGACAATTCAGTTCTTAAATGGGATGTACCCCCCCTGGGACCGGGCGATGGATGACATGACCTGAACTGAAGGCCTCGGAAGTGGTGAGTAGGTTTCTGCAGTGCTGGTTTTGATCTAGCTATTGTTAAAGCATATCAAGACCTCGCCATTTTGTGGTCAACTGGGGCTACATGGCATGCCATTATCTTCTGGCTGGACTTTGCAAGTCCAGTTTGGCTGGCAGAGTGTTGATGGTTTTTAGGGCAAGCTAGAAGATCCCCGCTGGGGGTCAGGTCTCCTGGCTGGTAGGGATAACCTGCAACTTTGCAACACCTTTATTTTTCTTGCTTAAACTGTTTTGCAGTGGTGGCGTTTGGCTTTCACTGGACATTTCTGTTTTACGGTTAGTCTTGGTTGCTGAGTTTTCTTTATTATGGAAGTTCTGGATAGGCCAGGTGGATAATTTTTGTGTTGTCCTTGGGTGATACCCTGTTTCAATGTAAAGCAGCATAATTCTGGTAAATGCAGTGAAACTACTGTTTACAGCAACCTCACATCTGGCCCTGAGACCCTGGACAACTCAGCGAAAGAAAAAAATATGTTAAGGGAACATTAACTGTGTTATTAACTATTCCAAAGATTGGAAGGTATAAAAGTCAGGTTGCATGCACATCTTAATACTGTCCCTTTGTCAACAGGTGGTACAATCAAAATCTAAGTGACATTTCTGCCTTCTTCGGGCTGCTGGCTCTGCTGTGCTGAATCTCGCCTGTTCAAATTTCCAGTGAACCTTCTTGCATTCTCCTCTGGATCTTACCCTGCAGTTATAACCTCGGTATTGGGAGCAAGCCTGGAAAATTTCAGAATGAAAACTGAAACCTTCCAAAAGGTAGGAGCAAATAAAAAACAGAGGATATTAATATAGCAACAGCTGGACTTCAGCTTCAATAATGTATATTTTTTAGAGCACGTAGCAATTCAGATCAGATACAGGTATTTCTGCACTCTTCTGTTAAATCAGGTCTCTTGCCAATAACACAATGAGAGGCTGGTACACTATATTAAAATATTAATTACCAAGCCCCTTTCTTTTGACGGGTCTACTAAAGGTACTTCAAATGGATATGTGAGAATTGATCAAAGATTCTGCAGGTTGTTGCCACTGCTCACTGGGCATTTCAAACCAAAGAAGAACCTGACTCCCATGAAAAAGATACTGTGTTTTTACAAGCAATAAAAAACCACTGGTCACTTGATTGCTATGGGGATGGATATAACTAAACTGGGCTTTCTTAAAGCAGAGAGCACGATCTAAAAGAAACAAAAAAAGACATGGGAGAGGGAGGGAAAGAGCAAGCGAGAGAGAGCTGAATTGATTTCAGTCTGTTCAGGTCTAGCTGGAAAACACAATGCAGCGAAACGGTCCCTTAGTCGGCAAGCTTCTTTTCCTAGGTTTTTCCCATGGTTTGAAGTGGAGAGGGAGGGATGGTATTAGAAAAAGCGTGTGTGTGTGTGAGAGAGAGAAGGCTGTAGGAAACACAGAGAGATGAGAGACATCATTTGGAAGGGTGCAAAATAGTCCATTCCTTCTGGGGAGTGGAAAACTTTGATGTCCATGTCTCTGGTCTTAAAGTGGCAGTGTCAGGTTCAGGCTGAAAGGCCCTGGTATTCGAATCTTTGTCTGTGCTTGCGCTCAGGACTTTGCCTGTGCGCACACCTGCACATCCAAACACCTGCTAGGGCACCCACGCAGCAAATGGGCCTTGTACTTCAGAGCAGGCGACAGAAAATAAGCAAGTAGATGGCTTCACTGACTCCTTGTACAGAGGTTCATGCTGAAAAAAAAAGCACATTTGTATGTTTGTGTGCATGGAAAGAGAGATAAGCAACAGAAAAAAATGCTGTGGGCTTTACCTCTTTTAACAAGTCATTCTCTTCCTGGCATTACTAATCCAGTTATAAGGCTCAGAGTGTGTTACAAGGCTCAGAATGTCTAAACAGACGAAGAAGCAGTTACAGGTAAGGAGAATAATCTATAAGCAGCATTGTGATTTGTCAGTCATCACATACTAGTAAATTCTGTTTCAAGAATCACAACTGATGTCTGTAAGTTGGAAGCCCTTTCTCCTCTGCAGAGTTACGGGCATCTTGCACAGCCTGGCTGCTTTGTCCTTTGAGATGTATTTTGATATAATGCTACTAATAATTCAGGCACACTAACAATGATGAGTCCACTGCAAGCCTGGAGAAAAAGAGAAAGAACAGGACCAAATTTATCACTTGTGGCACTCAAGTGGATTCTGGTAAGAGTGATCCAGAGTGCAAGTGGCTCTTTCTCCTTTCCTCCTTTCCAAGAGCAGAAAGCTTTGCTGCCTGGGAGCTGCGAGGGCTCATGTTCTGCTGGGTAGTGAGTTAATCTCACTGGAATCTGCACCCAAAAATTGCACCAGGCACTAACAGGCTGCAAAAGCAGAAAACGTATTTGAGAATTATGCAGAGTTTCAGATCAAGCCAACGACAGATGTAAATGTTCCTGTGATGGTCTTGGACTGTGAGGTCTTGGTTTCTAGCAAGAATAGAAGCATATGTGCATGGAGTGGCTTGTGGGTCCTGACGGGAGACAGACAATGGATCAATTTATGTTCAATTGACAGACCTCCTTTACTGCAGGGAGAGATTTTGGCCTGAATCCTTGGAATGTCGGCATTTTCCTTCCCAATGCTCATTTTCAGTTTAAATAGATAGAGTGAAAGGCCTATTTTCATGGCAGGTGGGCTAGAGAAGGGAGGTTTTAATGATTCTTTATTCTTGGATTTATAATCTGACATGCTGCACGCACATGTGTTTGTCACAAAACTGTGTGAGGTGCCCACCACCCATCCACGCATTGTCCAGCAGATGTTAAAGCCATCAAGTGTGTTTGCTTCCAGTTCCAAAGGAAAACATTCTCTATTTTGGGATGTGGGATTTTTTTTTTTAAACTGATCTAAACAAACAAACAAAAATAGTCTTGGAGAGGTAGGGCTTACATGATCATAAGAAACCTGTGTAAATGAGGATCTAAGGCCTGTTCCCTGACCCATAAACTGGGTTAGTAATTAGCTGTTCCTGCAGTTTGTTGTTCTCGTCACAAAACCTGAGGTTAGGCTGAGGACTATTTAAAAATCATGTCCATTAGCAATACGCGATATCTAAACACACAGTTACTGCAGTGACAGAGCATTAGTTGCTCCTTATAATAATACCTGGGAGCCTGCAGTCACAGCAGAGGTCATGCCATGTGAGGTGCTGTAGCAGCATAGAAAGCACAGTGCTCTCCCCAAGGGGTTTACAGCTGAAGGCCTCAAACCTTCATCCCAAACAGATGAATCTGCTAGATGGGATCTTGCACTCGCGTGGTGCTCTGTTGCGGGACTAGGACCTACAGTGCATGGACAGGGGGATACCTTACTCTATATTTTTTTAATATACATGTGTGCTTCATTAATAAGAGAATAGAGGGTAAAATTTGCCTTATGGCTTGGCATAATCTGAACTGAACAGAAATAATGGCTGTTTCTAGCACCAACCGGATTCCTGTTGCGGCACTACAAATCTCTTAACTTCAGATTGATGAATTCTGTGTTTCAGTGATGAGGTAAAACAGAATTAACCAGCGAGAAATAAAAAATGGCAGCCCCCTGATCGAGAAATCCTGCTGTGCAAGAAAGGACTGCTAGTGAAATGTCGCCTCTGGCTGTAGGGAAAGAGAGAAGGATGCCTAGAACTCTAGTAATTCTGCAAATTTGTAATTGTTGCAGGTAATTAGGCTCTGTCTTGGTTGCCTGGTCAAGGCAGACCCCAAACTGCTTGTGGGATTAGGTTTGCTCACTTTCCTTGAGCAAATTATTACCTTGTAAGTGATATGATAGTGGAGCACCTCCAAGAGCAAGGGACCTCTCTGTACCCACGGGCACACGAGGAGTCAGGACACTGTCAGACAAGCTCATGGACAGGCTAGGAACTGCATGAAGTAGGCATGTAGGTGGAAGGCAGACGCAGGATAAAACAGTATCATAGTCACTGCTACACCAAGGATACTCTTACACTGCTTTATAAACACTCCCAAAAGTTTTTGAACAACCTGTGGAATTAATGAAAACTGAGCTGAAAATCTCTAGAAACAACTTTGTAAGTCTTGATCTTGCTCTCAAAGAAGCCAGTGGGTATTTGAATGTTTAGTTCCTCAGGCTCTAAGTATGAAAGGAAAAAGCCCCTAAAATATCTTCATAGGTAGCCCCTATAAAAGAACAAGATTCAAAAGCATTCCTTCAGGAGATCAAGGACGGTCCAGCCTTTGAAGCCTGGAGGATTGGGAAATTTAAAGATCTTTGTGGCAATCATATTGTGCCATTAGAAATCTACCATTTGGAATTGTAAAGTGTTTAAAAGGAATGATTCCAAATTCCACAGCTGTCTGGTGAGTGACAACTTGATGTGGCCTGGGGGGGAGGAAGAAGGCCATTGTTGAGAAAACAGTTAAAATGAACATTTTCTGAACAGATGCTTTAGATAATACTTTGATAAATGAGGTTAAAAACAAATAAAATATTCTGGGTGACTTCCAGAAAATAACAGATTAGTAAAACAAACAAACAAAACTCAAAATGCAAAGACAAGAAATGGGTATATGGCTGGTACTTAGCAAATAATAGAGGATTGTTCAAAATAAAATGAATGAAATAGAGTCTGAACCAGCAAGATGAGACAATTCTGCTGGCTATGGGAGGTGATACATTTTTTTTATTGCACTGCAGTTTTGCCAAGCAAGAAAGCTTCTGGAAGGCTCGGCTGTTCATTTTGATACTCTAAAATATTTGAGAATCCATTTTTATTGCCTTTTTTCCCAAACCATTCAAGCAGTTCGGCTGCTGATCAAAATACAAAAGCATTGCATATGCCTAGCAAGTGGATAATGAAAGCAATCCCCTCAGTTTAGTATCTTTGTCAGCAGAGTGTAGTGAGAAAAGGAAACAAACAGCATCACTGATGACAAACTGATTTATGGAATTGGTTTTTTTTCATAGCTTTCAGCATAATTATGACTAAAGGTCCCAATCCTGTGGCTGCTGAGAACCTTGTAGGGATGGCTGCTGGCTGGGTGCCTTAGTACTTGTTAAAAGCTCCTTATAGATGTGGTTTGGAAGCACACAGAACAGGGTCTGTTGGGATTATTTTTAAGGGAATTTTTTTCCTTGCCCTTTAACAGGACCCATACCAAATAGCTTCTAATCTTGATTTCTTCTGGCAGACCTTTTATAGATAAAACCAAATCAATATGTATAATTTGGGATAAAAAGGAGAAAATTTACCCCCAAATTCAGCATAACCTTTTAATTTTACCCTCTTTAATCCTTTGATAATTTTTGTGCTTCTCCTGCAGAAAAGCAATTTTGTTAATCACCTTTGTGCCAATCCCTGCATTCCTGACAATAGCGTGAACAGCTTCCATCAAAGTCTTTGATGTGGGAAAGACACACACACACATATAATCTGAAAACAATTCAGCTCCTTGGTTCTCAATGGTGAGCACTCTGCTTTAAAAGAGTGCAAGTTCTGTGGAGGTTTCTAATCCTTTCTGCCAAACAGAAGAGACACAGTCAGGTAGCACACCTTATTCAGAAGTTAAAATAACATGTTACTCGCTCTCAGAGAAAATCAAAACAACTCAAGATCAAAAACAGATTCCGCCAACCCTAACGGGATAGACTTTCTACTCAGATAACTCTTGATCTAAGTGTGTAACAAGTAACCTGCTTTAATCCCTCAAAGCGATGGTGTTACAGATAAGTACTGTAGTAGCAGAGAAGGTGTCTTAAGTTTCAGAAATACACAAAAGCATTGGTTGGAAGGAAAAACAAAACAAAGAGCTGTCCACATGTTTGTGTCTTTAGCTGGAAAGGTGTATTTGAGGGCACTGCAAACAATAAAACCCCTTGAAGACAGAAAAAAAAAAAAAATTGACAGGCAGGTATTGAAATGGTGTTTCTTCCAAGCTGGGTTTCATTGACTTACACTGTTAAAGCACAAGTTTTACGGTATAAGCCCCCCGATTTTTAGCTTACAAACCCTGCAAGACATGATGCTGGAATGATCTGCTATGTTAGCACAGAACCCTACCCCATTTTCTAGAGGTTCAGAGTGGTCATGGGCCATGAAAGGACTGGGATCTTTGACTGTAAGATTTGTGAAGGATGCATTATTGACTTTCTGATTATACTGCACTGAGCACCTGCACTGAGTCCTTTATTAGAGTGTGAACAATGTAATGGAAATAATCATGCTACACACACAATTTTAGTAACAGTTCAGAATCTTCCTTGGTTCTTGCTCCTGCAGACACCTACATACGTACTTACTTCGGCATTGCTGGGAAGACGAGTGCCATTGTGTTCTTAGCCTGTGATGCACAGCTTTGACAGCTCCATAGCAGTCACAGTAGCGGAAACCATGCCTGAGAACAAGTGTATGCAGTTGCAAGTCCATTTCTCTTAAAACACAAAGAAAATAACCGATGATATCTATGTTTTAGGCAAAGAATAATTACTGTTACTATGTTGTAAGGCAATTATCCGTACTAGAAAACAATGCTACATTTAAGAGCAACATATCGTAATTTTTTCTTCATATTACTTCGTGTCCACTGTCTGGAGCATATTTGATCCTCTCCACAATTACTGCATGCAAACACGTTTCATCTTAGCCAAATATTTCATAGTTTTTTATACCTTGGGTCACAATTTGGAAAGCACTAAGGCCCTGCTTCTACAGATGCACTTGTCCATACCTTGGTCCTGGTATCCCAGAGGGTCACACTGCATGCGTTACTTTGCACCCAGGCTTCTTCTGGACTGCACCAAGTAGTCTCCTCGGTAAAGTGGCACGGCCACAGACTGGAAACTACTGTGCACTGGAATACGGGTGTCACACACTGCAGGGAGACATGCACGATGCAGATGCAGCCTCCATAGAGTAACAGAGCCTAAGACCAGAAGGAACCTCTTTGACTGTCTTAGTCTGATATCCTGAGTTAGGACTAGCCAGGTCAATTCCTGGTTTAAGTTTTAGTAGTTGTGACCTAGCCAGGCTCTCTCTCTAAGGGAAAAAAAAAACCCTAATATTGTTTTTTAAAAAAATCCAGTAATGGTGAATCTACCATAAATCTTGATAAGCCGTTTCAACAGTTAATTTTCTTCACTACAAAAGCACGCTTTATTTATGAATTTGTTTCCCATCACCTTCTGTCAAGAGATCTTATCTCTTTGTCTGCTAAATTGAAGGTCCTGGTATTACCAGATTTTTCTTCCTGTTTCAGTGCTCGTAAGGTATGATCACCTCGCACCTTAACCTTCTCTTTAGAAAGCTAAGTAGACTGAGCACTTTGGGTCTCACTATAAAACATGTTTGACAGTCCTGTAATCATTCTTACTCCTCTTCTTTGAAACCCCTCTAGTTTTTCAACATCCTTCTTGAAATGTTGGCTGGACAAATTATTTCCAAAGCAGTCACAACAGAGTCAAAACCAGAGGTAAAAGAACCTCCCGGCTCTTGTTTGTTTCCCAGGACAGCACTAGCCCTTTGGTCACAGCACTGCAGAAGGAGCTCACGTTCAGCTGATTATTCATCTTAATTAAGTCTTTACGGAATTGCAGCTTTGCAGGATAGAGTTACATCCTTTCAGTGTGACCTACATTCTTTGTTCCTAGATGTGAGACTTTACATTTGGCTTGATTGAAATACATATGATTTGATTATGCCTAAACTTAACATAGGGTTATGCAGCCATAAGCATCCATTGCCTCTTGCCCCATGCTTTGTGCCTTCTACAAAGCTTTGCTAATAATGATTTCAGAATTTTTTCAGGTTTCTAGTAAAAATATTAAATAGCGTAGGGTCCATAAGCTGTCTCTGTGGGATCATACTAGAAAAAGACCAACTTGGTAATAAATCTGTCTTTATAATAACAATTTAAGACAGAGAAGTCATTCAGCTTCTAATAAATTTAATTTTTCAGACTTTGCTGAAATCTATGAAAGAGCTAAGTTTAACGTCATCAAAAAGATACTAAGTTGATATAAAACTGCATTCACACCAAGTTTCCATAATCTCATTTTAAGCAAAATTTGTTATATTACCTCCCTTTCAATTGGCTACTTAAGTCTTGTACCAGATGTGCTGTTATTTCACCTGAGCTCAAACTTAGGTTGAGAAATTTTTAATTACTTGGGCCATCTGATTCACTCATTATAAATGCTGATAAAACATTTGCTGACTTCTGGAACTTCCCTGACTTCCAGGGTGTATTGAAACTCGGTGTAAATGGACCAGACAGTTCCTCAGGCAGCAGTTCTGAACCTCTCAAATACGAGGCTTCCGGAGTTGGTGATTTAGTCAGATGAATATTTGAGTGCTTGAGATTACACAGACAAGATGACCTTCTGGAACAGGATGCAAGTACTGTCTAAAGGCCTGTATGCTATGGTAACCTCATTACATGCTGAAATTTATTTTCCTACTCCACTGTGCAAAAGGAGATGTAGACTGTGGTGGGTAAGTGATAGCTGTTCAAAGCATTCTAGGCAAATGATGAACTTCTCATAATTTATCTATTTTTTAATTTTGAGGGAGAAATTTCCCCAAGCATTTCAGGCTTCCGTGGAGTGGAAAGTACTATAAGAAAGAATAACACAACGCTAGACTCGTATTTTCCTGCTCCACTGTCTGTGGAGGGCTACTTTGCCATTTTGGACCAGAATCCTTCTGCGTTGTCAGTACTCCAGGCTCCTGTGGATGGCAACAATGACTCAGTTATTATGAACTGGTCTTTCATGGTGGTATGCTTGTATATATGTACACACACGTGTGATGTGTGAACACTTTTCGGCCCCTGCTCTGTGGAGCCCTGGAAGAGGGAATGGACTGCATCGACGGGTCCCTGTGAAAAGCCAGCCTGAAATCCACTGTAGCAGGGCCAGTTCTCACATGGGGAAGACCCTTTCTTTTATGTGGCCCAGGAATTTGGGAGCATTGAAAACTGCTGTGCAGCACCAGATGACCCCTGCTGTCACTTCGTGGGTGACAGGCGCTCCTGACCCTGCTCAAGGATAATTAATGAGCATTAATCACTTTGCTGTTCACCTTCCTTTGCAGGGGTGCAGTGCCTAGCTGGGGTTGCTCCAGGTGGTGGAGCAGATGCTCTGGTTACCTGGGATCACCGTCCCCACCATTAATTATTCACATTATTAATGAATACGTGGATCAGGTGATGTTACTAATCCCAGCTCGGAAGAATATGGGCCCGTGCATCGGGTTGCGGGGGGAGGGTGGGGGCACTTGCGCAGGGGGAGTCCCAGGCTCCCGTTAATGAATTAATTCGCTAACGAGGGTGGGCTCGGCGGCCCCGTGCCCCCTCCCGCCCCGGTAGCCGCCTCCTCCCCCCGAGGGGGGGAGTGACAGGCAGCGGCTCCTGCCCCATGTGACTGGGGAGCGGCTGCCCCCGTCCATGGCTTGGCCTCCCCCGGGCAGCAGCAGCTCCGGCTCCCGGGGAGGAGGGGCAGGAGCTGCTGCTCCATGGGGAGGAAGGGCAGCCCCCGATCCCCCCAGGCGGAGGGGGGATCCCGGGCCGCCTCCCCCCCCTCCTCCTCCCCCTCCTCCCCGCTCTGGGCCTTACCCGAGGAGCTGCTGCTCCTCATCTGCTCCTACCTGGACGCGCAGGCCTTGGGCCGCCTGGGCCAGGTCTGCCGCCGCCTGCGCTTCCTCAGTAGCCGCGATCTCCTCTGGAGGCGCATAGCCCGTGGCTGCCTCAACTCCGGCTTCACCCAGCTCGGCACCGACCTGTAAGCGCGGCCTTCTCGGCGGAAGGGCGGGGGGGAGGCGGCTGTGGCGGCTGGGAAAGGCTGGGGATGCTGCGGCCTAGCTGGTTGCTAAGGGGCGTTCTGCGCTCCTGGCGTAGTCGCGAAGGGGGGCTCCCCGCTGCCGTAAGGGGGCGGAGGGAAGGGGGGTGCTATTCTCGAAGCGCGGCTGCGCCGTCTTTAGTATGCGCCAAGAGGGGTGGCGAGGGCAGAGGAAGGGCCGTAGCGCCGGGCCCGCAGTGGGGCCGCCCCTGGGAGGGGAGGGACCGTGTGTGGCGGCCCCGGGGTGGTGGGGCCTGACCCCGGCTCTGCCCAGGAGGGTTGGGGGTTTGTGGGGAGGCGCTTCTTGTTCCCGCGAGGAAGCGGGCGAGTATGGCGGGGGCTTCCCAGGCCCCCTCAAAGCCAGGCCTGGCAGGAGCGGCCCTCAATTGTTGGAGCCTGAGGCCCTCTCCAGATCAGCTCGGTCCCCCAAACTCCTCCCAACAAAATACATAGGGTCGGGGGCTTCAAGCTAGGGCAGGTGGGAGCACGAGGAAACGGACAGAGCTGCTGTGTGCAGCTGGGGTGACTCCTGTGTGACTCCACGCTCCCTCCCCGCTTCTGAGCAGCGGCCCCTGCCATGGTCTCGAAGACGCCTCAGAGAAGAAGCTGCAAGGGAGCAAGGCCTGGGCTGACGTCTTGGGAAAAGGCTGGAAAGTGGGCTTACGTACATTATGAGGTGCAGGAGCCTTCGTGGCTCCAGGAATACATGTTTCTTAGATCCTCCTGCTCACAGAGCAGCTTGCTGGTATAGCTGGTGATGAGTGTCACAGAAGAAGTGACTCTTGGACTCTTGTGGCTTCTGGGTTTTAAAGATTTGTGGATAGGGGTTGTCTTTTTTTTTTTTTCTCTCCCAGTTCAACAGTACATCATAGGTTAAGAATTGGTGCGAGCCCTCTTGGCTTTGCTGTGTGTAACACCAGCATCTCTCTAGATGAAGTGCTTTTGGGGCTTGGGCTTTGGCAGTGGTTGGTTAGGACCCAAAGATTGCCTTTCCTCTCTCAAATTTGCTAGCATATGAAACGCCACTCGGAGGCAGCCACAGAATGTGGACTTTCTTTGCTACTTTAAGGATCCCAAGAGGAAATTTATGTTCTTAGGATCTAAGAATCCCTTTCTATGGTTTCCCTTTAGCTGCCAGCCCAGGATCTTGTTTGTCATCCAGTGACTCAGTATTGTTTCTGTAAACACTGTGTTGACATGAATCAAAAGAAGAGATGTCAGGTTTTGAGGCCTATTTTGCTGTCTCTTATTGCTATCTTATCAATATCACAGACTTTAGAGAAACAATTATGGCTCCTGCTGTCAGGAGCAGAACTTCAGTGGTGCTGAAAATCCTTGTGTTGGGTTTTCAGGCCAGCACTTCAACCCATTCAGTCTTCACAGCTTGAAAGTTAAGCACAGTTCCCTTGGAAGTCAGCTGCAGAATGGCTGTGCGTTGGACTCTGTCTGCTGTGATATATGATTTTGTCTCCTGAGGAAATGAAGTTCTGTATTTTTCATTAAGAATAAGGTGATACTATGCTCCTTCAGTTGCAGGAGGGATCAGGTGTACAGCAGAGCAGGTGCAGCGTATGTAAGGACCACCACTTCCCCCTGCAGAGGAATGCAGGTCTATAAACAGCTACAGAAGTAGTTTGCTAGGTCAGAGGGTTTAAGTGAAGGGAAGGCTGCTTGAGTATCATAAGCTCCCAGGGACTTCAATGCTGTTAAGTTCGCTATGAACAGGGTTTTTTTTAGTAATTCTAGGATGTGCTTTTGTGCTGAGTCCTATTTTCAAGTTTTCTTTAAACAACTCTAGTACTGAGTGCTGCTTTTAGCATTGGTCAGCACTGCCCTGGTCCTAGGGAGTTCAATCACGGGTGACACACCAAGTGACATTACAAGCTGGTTATGCAGGAACTTTGAGATATATCTGGAGGATGAATCCTTTAATTACTTTTAACTTCATGGAAGGCTCAGTCAATCTTCAGTTCTTTGAAATAGCATGCCAGATCTTATGGAGAATACCTAAAAGCCAAGCACTTGTTTTCCCTGTGTGGAGATCCAGCATCTGGCGACGGTTGCAGGAGTTTTGCTCCAGTAGGGTAGACAGTTCTGGCAACAGATAAAAGACAAGGACATATCGCAGTAGCGGGCGATCTGGGTATGTGTACGTCTCTAGAAGAACCAGCATGAGTGCATATGTTGAGTTGTGGTACAGCTGTAAAATTTGTACTTAACTGAAGAAGAGTTTAATAGTCTCTGTGGCAGCTTGAGGGTTTTAAATAGCCATGTCTCTACCATACCACTTGCTCCTCATGCATGTCTCCAAGATCAAGAGCAATCTCCAAGATTGCTGCTCTTGCAATTGAGGTAGTGAGGTTTGCAGAGAGGTTATATTTCTTTGACTAACTGACACAAGCTGGGGAGAGGGTTGAGGTAAGCTTCTGGACACAGAGTCTTTCTTCCTGATAGTAATTCTAAGTAGGAACCTGGTAGGTTGCTCATTGAAGGTTAAATTGGAGCTGAGTAGGTATTTAAGCTAAAATATCACTGGGTAAATAGAATGGTGATGAAGATGATGGGTAGCTGGACCTTCTTGATAACTGTGCTTTCTTAGTGATATAGAGTAAATCTTGAGTTTGTAAGCTTAGCTTTGACTCACTCAAGAGCTGAAGCTTCTGTTGCACATTCTGGATAACGTTGCATAAGGTGAACATTGGTTTTGGCTTTTAAGAGGTTTTTGTGCAATACTGTCCGCGACTGAGAAAGGAAAGGCTGGAACCATTTATGGTAAATGTACTTAATGAAATAACATGCATGGTTCAAACATTAGATCTTAAACTGATGGTCCCTGGGAGGCTGGCATAAGTTAAAAACTAGTCTAGGGAGTATTTACTGTTTAAAACAAAAAAAAAATTTCTCAGAATAGTTTGATCATTTCTGCTGTTAAATGGCTTTTGATAAGCCATCTGTTAATGCTTTGTAAATAGAGATAAATTTGAGCCTAGAGTGTAAGATAGCTGTGAAACTTATCCTCCTGCCCCCACTTCTCCATTTTTTAAAAGGATGATTAACTTGAAAATGACACCATTTCTTTAAAATGTTGTTTCTGTTAGGTATATCTTCAGATAATTGTAACAAGAAGATCAGAGGGAACAGGCTTTAGCTTGTATGTGAAACAACTGCGCAGTCAGCTTGCTTATAAAACTTCATTATGCTGAAATAGGGAAGAGGGAAAATTTATAAGAAACTGCTTGCAAAACCCTAGCTGTTAGCAGCATGGAAAAGAGAAATTGTAGTATACCTGAAATTGTTTTGATTTAATTTTTTAAATTATCTACTTCTCATCCTGACTATCTACCTTTAAAAATTGCCAGCTATCTTTATCTTGGGACACATACTTAGGCTTAAAAAATGATAAATTGATTTGCTAATGTTGTCAAAGGAAGATGTGCACTTAATCCCAGACACTAGCTGTTATGCTGAAAGGCATATTCACAACGTTGACAATCTCATATTTGCCCTTTCAGCTAATCGTGAGCTGTGGGTGTAAGCGAAGTTAAGTATTTAAGGTATTGATTCAATTGTGCACTTGCAGAAGAAGAAAGAAGTTTGCTTTGAGCAATGTTTCTGTACACTTCATTCCTTACGGGGTGGGGGGGAAATCACTGGGTTTGCATCAGTGTGAATTATTGTATATTAGGGACAGCAGGGCCTGACTTGGAAAGGTTCTTAAAGCACATTCTTAGTGTGAAAAGTGTGCTGTTTCTTCTTTGAGCCAGCAGTAAGCAAATGCTTAACAGAATATTGTGTCAATATTATGGAAGTACAGAGTGGGTTTAGATGGATGTGGTTCTTGGCACCTGTCCTACAAATCTTTCTATGTCAGGCTGCTGCTTGTTCTCTATAGTCGTGTTAATTTTATGTATAGACCTGTACTGCAACAAGACCTTGTCATGAGGATGGTAAAAAGATAGTCCCTATGCTGAAGATTTTTGCTTCACTCAGTCATAGGAGCAGCTGAAGCAGGAGTCGAGACCTGTCTTTGTGACGTGAGGTGAGTGGAGCATTTTTGTTCCAAAAATGCATGGCAGCATATCACAGAAAAGCTAAGGCTTAGGAACGTTTTCTGCAGCTAAAGTGTAGCTGAGCAGTAGCACAAAGCCTTTGGGGTTTTGGCGAGTATAGTGATATTGCAGTTGCGTCTGGTAGTCTGTGTCTGTTTTGCCAGCTGTTGTACAGGCCCAGCAAGAGCAGTCTCTGCCCTGATGAGCTTGCTGCCTAAATAGCCAGGGTAAACAAGGGCTGGGAGGGGAAGCGGAGGCAGAGAGAGATCAACCAAGCTGCCCTCTGTGCAGCAGGTCAGTGTCAGAGCCAGGAATAGCAGAGGGTGCTTTAAGCCTTCATCCAGTGCCTGCCTGGTGGACCACCTCAGACTGGAGAAATCGGAGAGGCAAAGAGCTCATTGCAAGGTGGCTCTTTACTTAAAGCATGGAAGAAAGGAATAAAGTTGCAGCTGGGCTAATCTTATTTCCTCTTTGTTACAAAGGAATTTTAGAGGGCAAGTTAAAAGTTGCAACCTAAATAGCTTGACAGTGTGCTCTTTGTAATATATTAATAGCTGTTGTCAAAATACAGAAATGTTCCACTGCATGTTTTCTCTCTCCCTGTCTCCTGTTCTGCCCTGCCCACTAGAATCATGGTATATTCTCCAGTTCAAAGAAACAGATTCATTAATGGATGAATTTATCATCTTTGAGCATTTAAGAGCTTGTGTAAGCATTCTTTGAGTTAATAAAAGCTGTGTTTTCTCCAGATCTTGGAAAAATATATACACCTGCAGAAGCAGGAAATGGCCAATCTATGCAAGTCAAATCCAAACGCAAACTGCAGCAATCATAGGAGACTTCTGCCTTCAGTACTGGAGGGGGAGGGAGCGTGAATGCCTGTAAAGCTGCTTCAGTTTCCTTCATCTTTTAAAACTTGTTTTACCAAAGTTCATTACTTTAAGTCAGAAATGAAGTAGGCAATGAACTGGTGCAGATGATGCAGAGGGGAATACTCTGGGGAAGATATTGCAATAACGGCAAAAGCCTGGAAGAGGGCACACAGCTATTGCTTTGTGCTGGAAAAGTCAGCGGTTTTTAGAAACTCCTGTTAGATTCGTTCTTATTCTGTCTTAAACTGATAGTTCTGTGCAGGACAGATCTGCCAAGACAGCTCCACAATATTGAAACTGCTTCTTGTTCTGCGAATGGGAAATTGTTTGTAAGAGTTCTTTCAGGCCTGCCTACCCTTCCCTTAAAATCTTCACAAGTTCAAAGTGGAAGAAGAATTTTCTCTAGTTCAGCGTTTAAAAAATGTGTGCTGTGCTTGTTGCTATTATCCCTGTAACCTGCATAAGTGAACTAGCTATGGGTTATTTCACTCTATCCAAATACTACCCTGACAGTCTACTCTTTCAAATCAGAATATACATGACAACTATTGAGCAGCTGCAGGTTTTCTCAGATCTTCCCAGGGCTATGCGTTTTTTGAAGCAGCCCAGATTTCATCTCCAAAAAGCCTACATAAGTCCCTGAGAGAGGCCAAACCCTGCCTGGAGTTTCTAGCCATGATCCCATTGCAATCACTTGTAAGGGAGAGGGCATCTGATGGCTCAGTCTTGGTGATGATAGTTTTTTGGGAAGCCTGTATGAAGGTGTGTATCTTTGCTGCGTGTACAGAAATTTGCCTGCAGCTCTGGTTATTAGAATCTCTGGCTTTTTCATGCAGGTGAATCATTCACGAGAGCTGTGAGGTGGAGCGTTAAACCTGCACAGCCTGGTAACGTCTAACTGAGATAGCGTAGACACACCAAAGGAGGCAAGGAACAGCGAGAGAACAGTCTGCAGAGCTCTCTTCCATCTCAGAGTTATTTGAACCCATGTCAAATAGGAAGGAGGGGAGTGTAGAAGACAGACTGAACCTGGCGGTAAGCTAAACAAGGGTCATGTGCTAAAGGAATTCAGGTGGAATTTTTGTCTTGGAAGAGACATTTTGAAAGTCGGCTGACTTGTTGAGGACAGCAACAGGAGCTCCTGACATAAATAGCTTTTCCCTCTCGGCTGTCTGTTGGTGGCCCATGACTTGCAACTGCACTGAGACCCTGCCACTCAACAGGTGTGTCCTGATTACACAAATAAGTGCAGTTGGTCCCTGTGTTAGCCATCCCTGCCACAGGGCCAAGGTTGAAAGTGGGACTTAGCCACTGTGACCTGTTTGTTCCTCTGTATGACCCTTCCAGTCAGGCCTGAGGCAGGCTGGTGACAGCTTTTATGCAGACAGCAGATTTTGTCCACAGAAGAGGCTCAATTTCAGCAGGTCTCTGCAGACTTGCATTTCCAGATGAGCTCTTCAGCACTTAATATGTAGCAAAGTGTGAAGGACTTTGGTGGGTTAGGATGCCCCGTGCAGCTGGGAAAATATACAGTATGACATGTTGGTGTTATCTTCTATAACATGGTATATGTTGTTGCAGGCACCGTTGTTTTGGCACATGCTGAAATTGTAGATGGCCAGTAGGAATCTCTCTAGGATGCAGTAAAGCACAGAAGCTCTTGCTATTGCAGAAATATCATTTCTGGTGGCAAAGGACTTTGGCTGGGGAGGAGATCATTGAAGGCAAAAACTGCTGGAGGTGAAACTTTAGGAGGAGATGTGCTTAGTCTCTGGCTGAGTGATTCTTTCTTTCGTTGCTTTCTTTTGGGGCCCAGGCCAGCAACTGCTGTGGTGGTGGAGGTCACCTAGGTCAGTGGTGCTGCGGCGGGATAGTCCCAGTCTCTTGCTTCAGCAGCTGGGAAGTGGGCTCCAGAAGGAATATTATATTTCTTTTGGTAACTCTGCCAAGAAAGAGAGGAAATCCATAATTTGAGCAAAATACTTTAACTTTTTTTTGTAGGGCGGGGTGAGGTAGGAAGGGGGAAATGAAAAATCCTTTATAATGGGTTGCTTGGGATGGCTTTTATCCTGAAACTCTCTCTCAGGCTGCAGGAAATACTCAGCTTCTCTTAGTGTAACAACGTCTTTGTAAAGGGAGCTTCCATCAGGAGTGTGTGCAATTGGAAATGTGCGTTAGCTCAGGACATTTATTGCACCGTATGGTTTGGGATCCTGATAGAGTGCTTTTTGGATTAATTAGCTAATAACAATGATAGCCTCGCATGTTCTGGATCATGTAACTTTATCAGCTGTCGATAATTGTGATGCCCTAACAGAGGTGCTAAAATGATGGACTCTGATGGGCTTTAAGAACATTTTGCTTGAATTTTACTGAGTTTTCACATTCAGTGTTCACTGGTTTCTTCATCTTGTGTTTCCTGTCATCCTTCTAGGATGTTGGACTGTACTTCAGTTGCTTTCCAATGCCAGGCTGTTTAGGTCCTGGTAAAAATAGCAGTCCTTCCTCAGTGAGTCAGCCTTCAGCAGTCTTGAAGTTTACTGTTGGGTGGCTTCTCTGAGAACATGAATGTCAAGATCTTGATTTCACAGAGCACTTAAGCATGTACTGAAATTTTAAGCATGTGACTTAGTATTTTGCTGGATTGCATACTAAGAAAGGTCAAGGTATTCATTGGCTGGTGCATAGTGGTCTCTCCACAGCATTTTGCATAGCATTTGTCTCCATAAGGCGGGTTAGTCTTCTGAATCTTTGGACGTTCAATCCAGTTGCTGAAGTGGGAGGCATTTGGTTAAGTCAACCACTCAGTGTAGATGTGTGATGTCCGTGATTGTCTCAGGTCATCGTGGAACAATTCTTAAGCATGTATAGAAAGTGTGTTGATCATGATTGAAGCAAAATGGTCTTTGTAGGGGAGAAAAGGATCTTTTTTTATCAAATGATAAAGTTTATACGGTAATGCCCTTTTTAACTTTCTAAGACTTGAGAACTGCTCTCATGCACTGCAGTGATGCTCGTTACCTTTTTTGATGTATTCTGGGAGTTGCTCTGGGGGGTGCTCTGAGGAAGCAAACCAAATTATCAAATTATATCACAGCACTTGATTCCATCACTGGGCTTGATTTAACTTCTCTTGTGGTATAGGGAATCAAATGTCTCTGACCAACACTTGAAAATCATTGCAGTTCAGTTTCTGCTGCCCTACTGTTGGCAAAGGGGAGGGATGTATCAGTCCAATTTCTACATCCCCTTTCTCATGGCCTCCATATGTTCTGTCCCCTTTCTTGCCTCTATTTTGAATAAATAAAATGTCTGGGAAATAAAAGGTGGATGCTTCTAAGACATGGTTAAATTAGCTGGATCCAGAATTGCTATATGAAGGAGGCAGGCTGGATGAATAATATGTCTACTAACAGTAAAACAAACAAAAAGACAAAACAAACAAAACCTCCCCAAACCCCACCAGACCTCCCCCATACAGTCCGCCCCACTCAATCCTGGCCCCTTCCCGACAGGAACTGTTGATTTGTGTGAAAGAACATGGTGTCTGTTACAGGAGTAACTGCAGTAGTGAACTGGTACTGTGGGCCAAGCCAATTCTGAAATTCCTCTTTCAGCAGCAGGAGGATCAAGGCCTGTCCTGCAACTAGAAAAGTGACCAGCGGTGTAAGATGGAGGCTGCTTTTTTGACCTTGGATTCACTTTTTTCAGAGACTTGCAAATTGCATCTAGTCTTAGTAGAGTTTGTGCATTGAGCTCAGGATGTCTGGTTGGGCCAGTATGCTTCGGGAGGGGATTGTGGCATGAGTGCATTTTCCATCATTGTGCAAGCTGGTGACTTAAAATCTGTACGAGGGGAGAACTTAACTGAGGGTTGAGTGTGGGGAAGAGAAGTGTTTTGGAGTAATGAATGGAATTGGATGTAGGCGGAGAGCCTGAACTCTGTCTGGGAGAGTAATAAGCAATGAGGAGGCTGCTGGACCTGATCTGACTTTTCATTCCTCGTCTCAGATGCTATCTGGCCCCAAGAGCTCTTGCAAGTGCTCTCTTTAAAAGAGGAATTCCTCTTCTTGCAGCCTAGGCTAACTCTTTAGTTTTTTGTTTTTGTTTTTTTTTTTTTTTTAAGGGTTAGGAGAAATAAAGAGCTCGTAGCTTCCTAAATTCTGTTTTATTTGGTGTGGCTCTACTGATCATAAACTTATAGTTGCAAAGCTTTCTAGGGGACGAAAAGCTTTTCTGTGTGTGGTTTCTGTTTTTGTTTAAAATGGGTCATATGCCCAGGAATGTAGTCAAATTATAATGGTGACTAAGTGCCGGAAAGCATAGAAAGGGGGAGGGAAGGGTGAGCAGAAAAAAAGGAGCCTGAGGCTATGGAAGGAAGGCTGGGAAAATGAGAATCTGGCCAGGCCCCAGGGCCAGGTTAGAGATTCCTACACCCATTAACAACCACAGGAGATGTTTATTTACAGGGAGCTAATCTTTGTTTTAAAAATGACCGAGTACCCAAAAATCCCACTTTTGGGAAGTGGGTTGGGGGCACGATAGGGATGGGAGGAGGGAACTGGTTCTGATCAGGCACCAGTTCCCGTCTCTCAAGGATCTTCCCTTCATCCTATGCATCTGGCAACATTGGCTGTTGAGAAGTGCATGAAAGGGGGATAAACTCTTGTAATCTAGCAAGTGGTTCATAACCCCTAGTTACAAAGATAACTTCAAGAGTTTCTTCTTGATTGTAGTTTTCTGATCTTTTCTACCTAAGCAGCTCCACCAAGGATATTGAATAATTAAGTTTATGATATGAGAAAGATAGGAGCTGAAGCTGCCTTTTCGCTCCCTCTTTAATCAACCCTGGATCATGAAAGCAAAACAGATGTTGAACAGCTGCTTGAACTGTTCATGTAGACTCTAAAGGGGCCTTGGTCCCAGGTCTCTGTGGTACCTACCTTTTGTCACCTTTTGAGCTGTGTTGACCTGGGTTTGTTCTCCGCTCATCCCAATAACTTTGATTTGTATCCCAGCAACGGCTTATGAACTACAGTCTCTCTTTTAGTAACTTTGTCTCACTGTAAGTAGAGAATTTTCCAGCGATGTGGTGAAATTCTCTATCCTTTAGTGAGCTGCTGCAAAAGATAGTCCGTCTTGGGGCATGTGTGCATTGGGTGATTATACAGATGAATGAGTTTTATTTTTAGTTTGAACATATCTTGATTTCTAATTATTGTGTCTGGTTATGTGATTGTCAGGCAGGTGAGGGTCTGCAGCAGTTTCTTTACTAGTCTTCTGGCCAGACACACTCTTCTGGCTTCTAGTTTCAGTGACTGACTAGTGTTTCCTCCATCTGTTCTTGTATGGTGTTGTCCTTGTCTTAACTGGCTTTCTTTAGTCTCTATTAGAAGAATGATGTCCTGTTTTTCTGGTAGTTTCTTTTCATGTCATCTTGTTTTGATTACATTTTGTCTGAACTTGTGTTGCATTCAGAGTACTAGGTCAGGTCTTGATCAGATTTAAGGTTTGTATGCTAGTGATCATCAGCTTTCTTTGCCGATAAGCACCCACTCTGCTCAGTGTTCCTTTCTTGTCAACTCTCACGAGTGCGCTTGCTCTAGTGTGGCTCAGGTGCTGTCAATGTTTGCCAGTTCATCATTTGTGGAACCAGAGTGAGAGCACACCTGTGACCAGCTTGAGTGTATTTGTTGTCCGTATAGCATCAGTCCTGGTTGCTAATCTCATCCCTCTTACTTTGTCTGCAGAGCGGCTGGCATTCCAGTGAAGGAAAGGGTGAAAGTATCTCAGAACTGGAGGCACGGACGCTGCCGGAGGGAGACAGTCCTGAAATGGAAATGCAAGCAAGTGGCTCCTTTCTCTTCTACTTTGTTCTGTGTCAGCTGCTGCGGGGCCTTGGGTTTGCGTCTGTGCCCTGAAATGAGATGTTTCCTGCTCCTTGTGATCCACGCGGTCTTACAAGTGATGTCGCTGGTCTGTTTTGGATGTTTCTGGCTAGCTGGATGTGGGGTAACTGGAGTTGCTGACTTGCCCTAGAGATTCACTCTGAGAGTTAGAGCTCCTCTCTTAGTAAGAGCTTGAATTTGGCATTGTTCTGATCTGTGCAGTTCTAGTCAGATTTAGCAATCTTCAGTACAAACTTCAAACTGTTATTTTCCTATCTATTGCTGTATACCATGAGCAATTTTCTGTCCTGCTCTCACAATGAGCATGCCTTGATCCTAGACGTGAACTTATGTGTCCCCTCAAAGTGCTTGGTTTGTCTCCCATGCTTTATCCTGGCCCCTGATTCGGATGTACAAATCTAAAATGCTAATTGCCATTTTTCTGCCTCATGCTTCTTCATTCTCCTACCTTATACTTCCCTCCTTCACTAAAAAAAATAATGCATATTTGACATTAATGAGAGGAGATTGTTGTTAAATTCTTGCTTGCAAAGGTGTACTCAACTTTCAAAGCAAAGCATGAGAGAGATCTCTTGTCTGAACAGCACATCTAAATTTTCAGCCTTCACATCATCAGACAGAAGAAGAAATGAGAAAGACTGTGGTTTGTTAGATGCTGAAGAACAGGGGCCTGCTACTGAGCTTTCATGCCTTTGTGTGCCGTGTAAATTGAAGCGATGGATAATGTGCCACTGCTTGTCTAAAGTCCTGGGAACAGCTGTAATGAGCAGAGTGGTTTTTGGTGCAGGTTGTATACCTGCCTTTGAAGTGCTTGCGACCATCTGTGAAGACAGGCTCTGTGGATGTTAGAGATCATTACTAAACCAGCTTCCCAAGTGAAAAGGCAAGGACTGATTTAATGAGGCCACCATCTAAACTGCATCCTCTAATTTTCATTTATCCTGCTTCAAATTTGTTACTTCTCCTTATGAAAAAGCCATAGAAAAAGGTAAAAAGCTGAACTGCAGCAGGAGGAGAGCCACAGAAACTGGCTGTAGTCTAGGTAAGCTGGATATTCACTTGCTTTTAGAGGACTGCGTAGGAGTGAAGGAAGGAAGGGGAAATCAAAGTCTGCCTAAAAACAAAGCTGCTGCTCCAAAGATGCCTCTTATTTTTTTCCATGCATATGATCAAGTCCCAAATGAACATTATAACCTATGCTCAACTGCTTTGTCCGTGTGACTAAAAGCCTGTTATTGGAGATGAATGCAGGCAAGCAGGAACCTTCTATCTAATAAGCAATCTTGTCCTCTTACTTGTTTCTAGTCCCTCGTTGTGATGTTATGAGGTGCGGCTGTGCGTAATGGCTCTGCTGACACAGAAAATCATGACCTCTGAGGATGAATGATCTGCAAAAAAGAGGGAGACAGGTTTTTATGAGAAACCCCCTGCTTTCAAAACAGTTTGTTCCTGAATAGTTTGAAAACTGAAAGGCTGCTCTATGTAAAGGCTCTGGTTTTGGTCAATGTTTGCGTGGGTTTTGCTGCACTCTGCAATGACTGCAGAGTGGAGACTATTTCACGCATCCATGCCCCATAGGACATGAGCCCCATGTCTCTTTGTATCTGGACTTGCCATATCCAGAAGGCCTATTTGCTGATTCTCTGGTGGCTGTAGAAAAGAAAGATCTTGAGGAAAGAGCGGACTGCTTAAGTGTGCATTGTAGCCTGTTCTGTTTTCTGTATTTTGGTTTTATTTCAAGAATAAATAAACTTCTTGTAATGACAGACTTGATTTAGACATTGCTTGAGTGTCTGCTTCTCTTCTTGGTCTCCCAGGAAGTGAAGCATATTTTCCACTCCAGTCTTCAAAATACTTTGGAACAGCTCCTTTAGCAGTCCACTGCTCCTGGCTTGGAACCTGTGGGAAGCTGCCACTGTCCCATAGATAGCAAGGGGCAGATAGGGTGTATGGGCTCTTCTGAACGATGGGCAACAGAAATCAAGAGGGGTTGCTCTGCAATTGCTTTTGGCTCAGCAGTGGAAGAGGTGTGAATGTGGAAAAATACCTCCTCTACATGATGAGCACAAAGTTCTTGGATAGCCTTAGGCTTACCCTGCTGCTTTATGTATTAACATACAGAGAATGCAGGAGGTGGAGGACTTTGTCTGTAGGAAGACCTGTGTTGTTTGATGTGACCTGCTCCCCTGCTCAGAGACGTGTGAAACAGTGGCAGCTTTGTGGTCTCTGCTGGGCATCAGCAAATAATGTGCAGGATCAAGACTGACTGTTTGCACCAAGAGCCTCATATTGAAGGCTTTGTTAGAAATGCTCAGCATAGCTCACAAATGCCTGATAGTCTAGTTTCTTAAAAAGCACAGGGCTCATGAAAAGGCGTCAGGGAGCTTTAAGTATTTCCTATCTAAACTCACTAGACTCTTGGCCATCTTTTTCAGAGATTCCATGCTTCCTTTTCCTCAGCTCTTGGTTAGAAAAATGCCAGCAATGCGATCTGCTTTGTATGTTGCTGGAGAAGCTTCACTTCATAGCTGTGCTACTATATTAAGCCCTGCTTTTGCATGTGGCCAGCAGCTCCAACTTCACTTTTTTTTTGAGTGGGCTTTTGTTGATATGTTTACATATGTAATCTTTTTTTTTTTCCTTTTTGTGTGTGAGGTTGTTTTGATTTGTTTTCTTCTCTCCACCCCTGCACCCCCCCAACCTGCTGTCTGTTTGCAGTTTGATGCCCTGGATGGAGCTGGATGGCGAGTATCTCTATCTGTCTCAAGCAGAGAACATCCAGGCCTACCGGCTCTGTCCAGATGGTACAGGTTTGCAGCGTCAACCTCAAGCTATCTTCTCCGGCCACCAGGAGGACGTATGTCGCTTTGTTCTTGTCAACTCCCACATCGTCAGTGGAGGGGGGTAAGTTGGGTGAATGAAAGAGCCCAAGGAGTGTGGCAGTGAAGTTGAAAAAGTTTTGTGTAACTCCAGCCCAGAGCAGAGGGGTCAATCTTGCTATACAGCATCCTCGTGCTTGGCTGTGTTCAACTGCTGCTGCTTCCTCTCTTATGATTTGGTTCTGTCCTGAAAAAGCTTCTACTACAGCAGTGGAGGAGCTGAGTGTCATGCTGTTGACATTATAAAGTGTGCTTTTCTCTTTTGAACTTGTGTAGATGTCCACAGGATTGTTTAATCGGGATTGACTGATCAGACAATCCTGACTGAAGTGCAGTTTTCATTTCTTTCCCTGTTAGAGTCAGAGTAGCTAAACTGTGTTCTAATATTCAGAACTGCTGGTTAACTGGGACTGCAGTGGTGCATAAAGCTTCTTAGAGACAAGTATATGTTCATTAGACCTACTGATATAATTGTGGAGAGGGGGGAAAACTGCCAAGCATTCCAGCACACACACACACACTTCTCCAATTAATTTTGCATTTGACTGGCCTTTTTCAATTACAGCAAATGACAGAACTGTTATTTATAAAGTTTTAGCTATTAATATACACAGCACTTAAGCACAGAATTGGGAGATGCAAGCATGGCTGTCTGCCCTGACTATCTTGAGACCCTCCCCTGTGAACTGTAGCCCAAAATTCAGGTGAAAACGAAGGTGTGCATTTAAAATTCCAGTAACTGTATTGGTTGAAAAAAGTCTAAATGTCTTTGTAGTTAATTCGAAGCACAATACCCTGCATGGCTGCTCTGAAATGAATGAAAGGCTGAGGCTTGGCCATGGGTGAGAATGACCTCTCACTTGTTCCCTTACTCCAGCCGTTCAGCATCCAGCCAGGATTCTGGCAAGCTCAAAGCAGTAGGAGGAGGAATGGCTGCTCTGCTAGTTTCTGCAGCTTAACACAAAGTGGAGGGTGGAAATACAGCCAGGAAAATTTTCATGTGTGGCAGATCAGGGTTTGACTGGCCAGATGTGGAATTGCAAGAGAACAAGTGATATGTGAGGAGTGGAGGGTTAATAACGCTGCATGAATTTCAGCTCCCATGAGAGATCAGTCCTGGTCATCTTGTAGCATTCCTAAGCACTAATGGAAGGTGCATGGCCAAGGGAGATGCAGCTGATACAGACTCCTTGCCTGGGGATTTGTTTTTCAGAGATGGAAATATTGTCCTTCACAAGATCCATGGCTCCTACAGTGTCAAGTTCTCTGCGCATGAACAGGAGGTGAACTGTGTGGACTTCCAAGGTGGCCTCATTGTCAGTGGCTCCCGGGACAGAACAGCGAAGGTGAGCATGATGTTCCAGCAGCTGCAGGTGCTGTTGCAGAGGTGACCTCAGAGGTCTTGTGCCACGAATGTTTGTCAGCAGAACAGTTATGAGCCCCGTCTTGTGTGTCTGCAGGAGAAGTGCTGGGTATCTTGGCGTAAGCTCATATCTCTGAAAAGATGCTTGCTGTGCCAAGCTTTTAAGAAGGAGATTTGGCAGTACTTTATGACATCAGCTGCTGGTTTAAACTAGGAAGTGCAGAAGGCGGCAGCTGATGTTTTGCTTCTTTTGCTGTACATCTCTCTAACGCTGTAGCGGAGACCATGGCAGTTAGTCTGAAATACAAGAAGCTTGTATGTATCTCAAGCACATCCTTGCTTTGTGATGCAGTGCTGCTTCACATACTCTCTGTTGTATATTCGATCTCTTTAAGGGGTAGCATGACGTCTTTTCCAAATCTGTGGGGTTGTGGTTTATTTATTTGTGTTTGTGGTTTGGTTTGGGGTGTTTTTTTTTGTTTGTTTTGTTTTTTGTTTTATTATTATTATTTTTTTATGGTTCTTGGTTTGCAAACCAGGTGTGAACTTAGACTATGAATACTGTTAGCTCCCATTTTTCTATTCCAGTTGGCATCACTGAATCCTGTCACATAATTTTGGCTATTTATTTTTGAGGCAGGACCTTGTGGATTTTTTTTTTTGTCCTTCTGGATCTGGTTGGCAGTGCTGTATTCCTACATGGACCTGGAGAGTTGTTCTCCTGAGCTATAACCAGCTCTGTTTTAGTAGTTTAGGAAACTCCATGTAGGTGCTTCACCCTTGTCCTGCTAGCATGATGCAGTACCTGTAGCATCTTCACAACCACTTGTTTCATTGTTAGAAGTGGTTGCTGTATGTTGAAAGCTTTGGCTGTTGCTCAGGGTAGGCTGTTGAATACTCTTGGTCCCTGGTACATATTGTAGAGCATTAATGGAGGTAAGAGGAAAAATTGCTATTCCTGTTTTGCAAGAGGGGAAGTTGGGGCAAAGAAAGACTTAAATGTCTCTTTCAAGGTTTTAGAGGAAGTGTGTGGTAATGGGTAACTATCTGAGCGGCATGACCCTGTATATTCTTGTTGGTCCCTCCGTATGGGTGTACTTCTGGGTAAAATCACTCCCAGGTAGAGCAGTGTTCAGATGCAAAGGGCACTGTTGAGGATGCTGCTTGACTCCTGGGAGCAAGGCCTTGATGCTGCTTCGTCTCACATTTAAGCAGGGCTGCTCCGTTCTGTTCTGTGGAGCCTCTTTGCTGGGAGAGTGCCTTCTTGCTGCTTCCCTGACAGCTGGAGGACAGACCTCCCCGACCTTGAGAACAAATTCCTGAAGGCCAGAGAGGAATTTAAGGCTGTTTTTCTTGGAACTAGTGTGAGATCTTGCCCACCCAGTGCTCCCCACAGCATAGGCTCTAGGGATGTTCACCTCTTATTTTTTATCATCTCTTTTGTAGGCTGCCTTGTTTGCGTGAATGAGACTTGGAGGGTGGAAGGGAATCCCTGCCAGCCTTCTAAAGGGGCTCTAAGTGTCTAAGCTATTGAGGGCTCTGCGGAGTGTTGATTAGGACTAAGCCCTGAAGAGCTGCTAATGTACATTCCTGTGTGATAGGCACTAGATAGTGTGCTCTGAGCAATATTTTTAACCTGTAGGAGATAGGGATGCCTTAAGTTAAGCTTTTCTGCTGCTTTTGCTGACACTAGGTGCTAAATTCCCCGCTGACAAGAATAGCCTGCAATCCTGGGTATTATCAACAAACAAACAAATAGGGCACTCCCAGCTTTGAAGTCTTGAAGTGAAACATTGGGGGTCGGTTACAGAGAACTGGGGGGCTTGAGTCCTGTGGGCCAAGAATGAGGGCAAAGTGGGGAAAATGAGGGCCACAAGCAGAGGCCCCAGCAAGAATCTGGGGGACTTTATTAGGACCCAGAAACAAAAGGGTGTGTGTGGTGAACTGGTGGAAGGGGATGTGCACGTATGCACAGATGGGGGAGGGAAGAGATTCTCTCACATTGTCAGTGAGCAAGGGGGGCCTGTTTGAAAATAGCCTGGGGTACATTTAAGAAACTTGGTCGAAAGGGGGTGGGTTTATAAAAAACTATTTTACAGGATAGCAAACAATTAATTTTATAGATAATATAAATGGAAATTTTCCAGGGATGGTACAGCGTCTTCCCACACTGTTCAAGAGAACAGCAGAGATT
Source organism: Calonectris borealis (assembly GCF_964195595.1). Lineage (NCBI taxonomy): Eukaryota > Metazoa > Chordata > Aves > Procellariiformes > Procellariidae > Calonectris > Calonectris borealis. The sequence continues at coordinate 28,903,292 of NC_134318.1, forward strand.
TGGACAAATCCCACTTCTTGTTTATTTAACTACAGAAGACGAGAAATCTCTGTGTTGAGTGCTGCCCCAGAGAACATGTGGTAATGGGGGTGCTCTCTCTCTTACCGGTGGGGTGGAAGGTCATACTCACAAGCTGAATCTTTGTGTAACTTTAAGTGCTTGTTTCTGCCAGTGATTGAAGGCTCTGCTCCTCAAAAATAAGTAATGGAAATTCAGGGAGAGGATCTCAGGGAAGGTGAGCATGGCAGTTTTGGCAGCTCTTTCAGCACGTTAGCAGCGTGGATCCTACCTTCTGCACCTTCTGGGTGATGTGGCATAACATGCATCTCTCTCTTTAGGTTTGGTCCTTGTCCGCGGGCAGAGTTGGGCAGTGTCTACATACAGTGCAGACAGAGGATCGAGTGTGGTCCATTGCTATCAGCCCATTATTAAGGTAACTGAGATCTCTTTATTCCCAATTTCCAACAGAGAGAAGTAAAGGAGTTGGATAGGCTGTGCGTCCGCAAACCTCTCCGAGGCACCAGTGTGACACTTCAGGGACTTTTGATGTGGGTGGAGGCTGATCAGGTGCTTGTGCCTGCACAGGAGCTCAGGGAAGAGTGTGTGGTCTTTGTTCCCTGGAACAGCTGAGTGGTCTCCTCATAAAGAAGCTATGAAAATGTCCCTGCGTTCCTGTTACTGTCCCAGGTGGGACCTATTTGTTCTTACTGGCAGAGCGAACTCTCTGACTTACTCTGCTTTGCTAATTAGAAGCAATGAGCAGGATCCTCTTAAGGTTTTCTGTACTGAAAAGATGCCAACTTGTATTCTCATACTCTGGCAGAAGAGATGCCAAGAAATGAAGTCCCTGCTTTTTTGCTTGGGAAGCTAGCTTGGAGCTGCGTGCATTGGTTAGTGCTCAGTTTTCTTGGTAAATTGAGCATGCTGGACTGGGAAAGGTAGAAGTGGGATTCAAGGATGAGGTTTTCCAGCCTCTACTGCCTGTAGCCCTGTGCTTCTAGTATGGGCGTAGTGCTACAACTACAACTTCAGCATGGGAGGCAAGGGAGTACCTACTCCGGTGTCTTCCAGGGTGTTTTTCAAAGTGCTTTTATTCCCAAGGAAGTGAAAATCTGAGAAACAAACTCTCGCTGTTAAAATCTTCCACTGGCCAGCAACGATCTGTCTCTTTGGTGCACTGTTAACCTGGTCTTCTGCATGCAGGAGAGTTTCTTCCTCAAGGGAGGAGGGGAAGAAGAGCTGCTGTTGCTGTCCGTGTGATATCTGCAACTAGTAAATGTTAGGCTTGTGCAAAACCAAAATACTTCGCACAACTGCTGTCCTCATTAGATTTCCAAGCTTGTTTTGCAGGCAGCAGAAACTTAGTGGTACGGAGCTAATGGCATTATCAGGGAAATGACCCTCAAGGCCTGCTATAATTTTGCCATTCCTTCGTCCCATTGCTCCAAGTGTTTGAGACAGTGTTTTTGAAGAAGTGCTGTGTGCGTTAATGCTGCTGCAAGATGTTAGATAGAAGCCCTTTACTGTCTTCTGTGCTGCAAGGGCCTCTCTTCTAGCAGACAGGCTCTGGCTCTAGCACCATGGCTGGTTAGAGCCCAGTGGCATGCTGCTTCCTATTCCTAAGTGATGACCTGCTGAGGTGGCCTCTTGTCAGGACAGTGTTCCTCTCCCTGGTGTGCACGCTTGTGCACACTCTCTGTCACAATATTTACCCACTGTCTCCCCACCCCCCCTTTCCATCCTGCAGGGTGATAAATGGGAGGTGGTGGAACAGCTACCCCATGAAAAAGTGGGCTTAAATTGTGCACTCTCATTTTTTTTATGAGTGTGGACTGTACCAGCCTCCCCCGCTAGCCCACCCTACTGCCCCCCTTTACGCCTCCATATTTTGGGGAGGGGGGGTGGAGAATTAGAGCCAATTAGCCACGTCATTAATTCTTCAATTTGACGGCTGATATAGCAGGGCCTGAAACACGCTGCTGACCTCGTATAATGGGAACCCTGCTCCTTAACATATTGACGATGGGAGAAGTTAATTAAAATTCCACAGAGAGAAGGTGTCGGCTAACCTATAAACCTGTCGCTTCTCAGAACAAATCACAGCCATCCTAGAAGAGAGAGAGGATCAGAGCAGGAGGGCATGTGGTGGGGGAGGGCCAGGGCAAGGGGCAGGGGAGATGAATTTTTCACTAATAGGTTTTATTGCTTGCTGTCTAATGAGGGTGAGTATCAAAAAGATAATATCTGGTTTCTAGCAAGGTCTGCTTTGGGGAGCTCTGTGGTTTCTGTTTTATTTGCAAGAGCCCATATTTCACCCATATGCATTCCCTATGCACTTGTGTGTGAAGCTTTTCCTCCCTTGCAGTCCCCATTCTTCTCGCTGGAGCTTGGATGCATTTGTTCCTCAGTGAGGCTGAACGTGGCCTATAATCTCCACTTCCTCTTAAACATTAGACGTGCCCTCTTGATTCTTCATTCTCACTTGTGCTGGTGTAAACTGAGAGCTCCTCCGTAAGAACGGATAGTTCTGCTGGTGTCGGACTGCTGTAAAATCTGGCTCCAACCTAAGTATTTTGGCCCATCATTGCTGAGAACCCACCAGCTCCCTCTACTATGGACATAGAGCTCAAGAACAGCTCAAAGCAGTTATGCGCAGTGGGGTAGAAGCAGGGAGGGCTCCTTTAGTTCTAGCCATTGGAAAGTGGTTTGGAGATGCTGCGGTTTCCTGACCTGGAAGTTTGCCAAGACTAAGACTCTCTAGAGTAGTCAGGGTTGTATTCTTACTGAACTTCAACTGTCAATGGGCAGGACTGAAACTTTTCTTCTTGCTTTTCAGGGATATCTCCCTCTGCGTGAAGCTTCCTTAGAAAGTATCCCATGCGCTTCTGACCCACAGATGGGTTTTCTGCTGTAGTCCTGCTCTAATGGGCAGTGCCTGTACGCTCAAAGTAAACTTCAGAGACTTGTGCTCTTAAAGTGTAGCTCCTCTGGCTTCAGGCATCTCTTTTGGATATTCTGCTTTGATTTGTCTGCAGTTTCCCTGTGGCACTACAGAGATCCTCCTGCAGATGTGCTGAGCTAAGGAGGAGGCTTCCTTCTTCTTTGTGTAGTGATGCTGGGCTGGATGCTCGGAAGGTCTGCAAACAGAATGATGCCCGTAAGGGAGATTAAATAGGATAAAAGGCAGTAAAAGGGAACCAAGAGTACTGGATCTTCTCTTCTCACTGTGCAGGGGAGAACTGTGCTTAGTCCTTCGTATAACCTTTTCAGACATGTAAGTGCCTTCACATCCATGCGTGTTGTTGGAACTTCATTGCTTTGGGGATGTGCCCTGCAGGGTAGCGGGGATGAGGAGGGCATTGTGTTCCTTCTGGGTTTTCAGCAGGTCTTCTGCACAGCTGTACTGGTTGGTGTGCTTGGGGCAGCAGGTCCCCATTGCCTGTCACATCAGGGACTAGAGAAGAGTCTGAGAGAATCCTTAAAATAGGGTGCCTCAGCTTGCTCCAGCAACTGTTTTAATTGGTCTCCAAAGGTGTCCTTCTCCATGGATTAGTAAAATGCTGTACTTGCAGAGAGGCTGTGTACCCTAAACCACATTTCTTGGCTGCTTGTAATCCCCTTCCACCCGAGTTCATTTGCCTTTTGAACTCTGTGTCATGCAGATGTTAAACTTTCATTTACTGGTGCTTACTGCAGTGACTTATGTGTGCTCAGGGACCAGGGCAAGCCTGAGTGCAGTGGACCAATTCAAATGTGCAAAGTGAGGCAAACCCAGGGGTTTCTAGTAGAATAGTGGCACCTTCATGCTTTGTGATTCCCTGAGGTGGCAGTAGCCAGGGTAGAGAAGTGACCACTGTACACTGTTTAATTTGAGGGATAGGTTTATGGAGAAAATAAGGTCCAATTGCCTGGCATTTATGGCTGCAGAAACATAAGGCTTATGATATACGTTGTACTACTGAAATATTCCTTTATTTAGGGGAAAATTTGTTGCAATGTTTTTTCCCTAATGATAGAGAAGCTTGTAAACTGGAAGGGAAAGAAAAAAGTGGACCTTGATGTTAAATTCATTACTAATCTTGGATTTGGGAATTCTTTGGTGTTGGATTAAAAAAAGTATTCAAATCTAAGCTGGCTTCTCCTGCCAGTCTGGCCACTGGCATTTGCTATTTAGATTTTAAAATATTTATCACGAGAGCTGGTCTTCCCATGTTGTATTCAAAGTGTGTTGGATTTTAAACCAAGAGAAGAGATGGTGGAGGCACAAAAATGGTTTTCAATGTGCAACTACAGATAGAGAGCTAGGAAACCTTTGGTGCAATCTGGGGCAACGTCAGGCAACCCTATTGCGGCAGAGATGTGCTTCGAGTGTGTAAGCCCAAAAGACGGTCTCTCCTTTTCCAACTTTGTCGTTGGTCTACTGCAGTACATGACCTCTCCTTGCAAATGTTGCCTTGGTGAAGTGCAGATTTACTCCAGAGGGGAGGAAGGTTTGTACCAAAGACTAGCTATCTGCATTGAATGTTTAATTTAAAGGAAAACTAGTAGTTCTGTGAGCAGTTGAACTTAAAAAGCCAGGCTTGCTTTGTCTCTTCTGTTTATGCAGTGTTGTAGTTGAGACCCGACTCCTCTATTTTAGCATGCTAATTTGAATCTCTGTTAACATAATTGCCTCTCCCATGGAATATTATGGGGAAGTAATATCTGGGGAGACCTCTGCCCTTGTGGACAACTTCAGCCAAATTGTAAAACATACCCAAAACTTCCTGGGGAAAGGAAGGAAGAGAAGGGTTGCTGACAGGCACCTTGACTGAATGGGTCTCTCTTCCATTGGGAACAATCAAAATGATTAATTTTGAGGGCTTCTTTTTAATGGTTATCTGGAAACTTTTTGTGAAGGTGAAACAATCTGATCTTGCAGATTCCATTAGAGCAAAACAACCCACTTGAGTCAGAGCAACTTTGCAGTGGTTTTAACTGTACAATTGAAGCCCTAACATGCAGCAGTTAAAATGCTTGATAATGTTCCCCCACCCTCATTTCTTGCTCCACTTTTATCAGCAGATATCCCCTACTGTATATCAAGATGAGCTGTTGGCTGTAGTTGGTGCTCTGTTTTGACCTAGGTTTGTGCAGTTAACCTCTCTGAGTCTGCTAGAACTTGAGACAAGTAACTGGGTTTTATTCTGGTTTGTGCATCGCCAGCAAAATAGCAGGCAGCAATAGCTCTGCTGACCTTGGGGATCTCTGTAGAGCCTGGTTGGTTTGAATAATTGAGAGGGGACTCTGACCTGCAGCTGTTTCTTAGGCAGGGACAGGAAGAACCTGCTCAACTGTGAGATCCCAGGGTGGACTTGCAGAGTTAGTGGTGGCGTTAACTACCATCTCTTACTGACCTCGGAGAGTGATCTGGATGTGGGTTTCTAGATATATGCAATAGTCATAACTGACTTGGTGCTCTTTCACCCCAAAGCTGAAGAGCAGGAAATGAGTATCAGTTTCTCCCCTCTGGAGCTAAAATGACACCTGTGTCTTATCCATGTGCCCTGACTGTTCCCTTGATGATGGGAGAAAGGAGACTTTGTTTTACCTCCTTAATTGTGGGATAATTACTCTATTTGGTCGTCTTCACATGGGTGAACATGTGAACATACATGTCCCTTTTCCCTCTCCTCTAGAAAACACATATGCAAACACATATGCAAATGCTTCTATAAGTTGATAAACTGTGCAACTTACCTTTCTTCACTTCAGTTTCTTTCCTTTGCCCTCTAAAGCTCACACGACTGATGACGTGCTCCCTTTTTGTCACTTTTGGCCAATACTTTAATGTATATATTTTCTATGATTCTGTGAATTGGCTCAGTAGTGGTTGTGGGCAGGTGAGCAGGTTTTGGGAGGCAGTAGCTAACTAAGTTAGAACCCAGACATCTGTTTCTAATCCTGTGGAGCTGTGTTGCATATGGATTTATTTATTTATTTATTTAATCCCCCTGCAGTTTTTTCTCATCTTTCCCCTTGCTTGAGGGGAAAGTCTGTCTCTGAAAGCTTGGGGGAAGCATCTTTCTTGTGCTGCTTGGTTTGCACAGGAGAATCCATGTCTGTTTAATCGATGTGACAGAAGAAACTTAGTTGAGGGGGCTGGCAGCCTTGTGGTTTGAGGTTTCTATTTCCAGTTTGCGATCATTTTTTCTTTTTTTTAAATTCGCAGGGGGAGAAGGTAACTTCACCAGACCTTGGCTGCTGTTTACCTTTGCTCGGCTGTGCAGTGTGCCTTTGTTTTTCCACCTTTGATCAGTGTCCTGCCAACAGATAATTTAGCAATTGCATCCCAAAGTGGAAGTGTGGAGTTAATGTTAAAATTAGGGTTTTTTTCCTTTCCTAGCTTCTCTGGCTGATGGAGCAGAGAAGGGGAGAGGGGAGGTTAAGGGGGCCATAAATTCTAGACTTGGTGATTCTGCTCCTTGTAGAGAAACGAAAGCCTCTGATGTCTCTTCAGCACTTTCATTAACATTTAAATTAAGGGTTTGTTTTTCAGGCAGCTTCAGTCGCAACCCTTTCATAGCCTGACACATGGAGGCTGTTCTCTCTTTTTTCTCTCTCTTTTTCCAGCTTGCAAATCAGTGTACAATAGTAATCACTGCTGTATTTTTTTTTTCTGATCTCTCAGGAGGGCAGCGACCTGACAAGCTGTACCAGAGGTTCAAAGAGAATCAGAAACGGAGTGCAAAGGTAGATGGGCAGGAGGATGCCAGGTTTCATTCCTACAATTAGAGTGGTGTCTGTTCCCTCCCCTGCCTTTCAAAGGGCTGCTTTTGCGGGTGGGGAGGGACAGAGGGGGATGGACCTTTCTTGCACGGTGAGAGCCCCAGGTGCAGATGCCTCTAACCAGGCTCAGCTTCTACTGTTACTCCTCCCAGATGAGGCTGGAGGTGTCACTCGGAGGATGCGAGCTCATGCCCTGAGGTGGGAAGCGGAGCTGTAGTGTCCTAAGATAGCAGCCTAGCCCCTCTAAAGGAGTGTTGATTCACTCTGAGGACAGCAGGAGGCTGGTCCTCAGCCTGCCATTGGCATTTGAAAGGAGGGTGATAGTGGAGGATATTGCCCTGAAGTAAGAAACTCACCTCTGTCTTCTGTGCTGCAGCGCTGAAGTAATGTCTGCTCTGAGCACTGCACCTTATTGTAACAGTAGAGGAGATAGCTGGTTTGAAGTGTCCATTTGGATCTTGGCTTACAGCAGCCTAAACCAGGCCATGCTTTGCTGTACCTAAGTAACTTCTGGTATGGAAGCTAGTTGGTTTAACACCAAGAAGAAAAAACTGTCTTCCACCTGCTTCAACAATTGTGTAAGAGCCAAGGAACAAGGGGACAGTTTTAGGAATGGCAACGACTTGCAGTGGAGAAGCAGTATAGTAAGATTTATGTAAACACATGAGTCTTTGTCCCAAAGGTCTTTTGGAATCTTTCACTTCTCATCTCCCACTCAGTTGGTCACCACTGGTAGGCTGTTATCTTCTGCAGGCTCTCTGATGGGATTTGGGGGACTCTGAGTAGCACTGGACTGGTGTCTTTCTAAAAGTGGATAAAAGGCTGAGGAACATGAGCCAACACATGAGCAAAGTGTTTAGCATAATGAAACCTGCAGCTTGGTTGCTGTGACTGTCACACTGTTCATGTCTTCACGCTACCACCACCCCAAATTTGCTTGCCTTTCACAAAGAGCTTGATCCAGATGGGCTTTGAAGGATGCCAACAGGATGAGAGCAGCAAGCTGGCAGTGGGATCAGGAAGGGTATTCCCTACATGCTGGTAAATAAGGTGCATAAAGAGGGATGCCGGAAGTTTCTGTTTCTTTGAGATTGGTCTTATGTGTGCCGGTGGTGGCCATGATTTATACCATGTGGCTCTTCTGGAGGACCTAATTCAAAATCATGCACTTGCAGAAGCCTCCTACATATGCTGCAAAATCTTTCTGTTCTGGGGTTTGGATTTTTTGGTCCTTTTGTGTGACCTACCACAGACTGTAGTCTGTCACTTATTGTGTCACTGTTGTCAGGTTGAAGTATCGTGTCTTAACTGTTCTGTTACTGAGTGTATGGTGATGGCTCTCAGACAGTGAGTGATACAGAACAACTTTTCAGAGGTAGGTGATCTTGTCCGTATTCCAAGTGCTCTGGAGCTGTGTCGTGGGATGTGCTTCTCTGATCCCATCTGACCCAGCTCTGACTGTTTTCTGGTTGCTCTGTCACTGCAGGTGGGTCCTAACTCCTCTCTGTGAGAGATTTCTGCGTAGTCCTAAGAACTATCATCATCAACGTCGTCTTGGTGTCTTCATCCTGTATAATGCAAGGGGGATTCAGAATGTCTGCTCTGCACTGCTGGCACCCATCCACTCTTCCAGGTGCTTCACCTTTTGGAGGTTCATAGGTTCATGCCCACTGAGTTTTTCTTCTTCAGGGCCCAGTGTTGGATGGTGCTGAGCATGTTTCGTGAAGCCCACAGCCTGTGCAAACCAAAGCTATTGGGAATGGGAAAGAGGATGCTTAGTACTTGTCACACAGGGTCCTCGGTTGTGACTTCTGAGCTACCTCCAGTGTTGCTCAGTCTGTAACTTTTCAATGAGAAGAGCGTTTAATTTAAGCTCTCCTGAGGCTGGATGCCGGCATGGAGCCCAGCTTGGCTGCCCCAGCGGTACTTGGGGCAAATGTGCCACAGCACTAATTCCTACTAAATTCTCTTTGGAAGCTCCACTGTATTTATGGGTGGGGAGGGTGGCGGGATGCCTGCCCTCCCACCTTCCCCCATGTTGTCTCAAAAGGCTCTGGTGCATCTTTGATTAGGTGTAGGTCAAAAGAATTTCCACATCGTGACCTTAATAACTGGGGTTGATTGGCAGGCGGTCTGCGGAGAGGGAGCAGCCTGTCCCTTTCATCTCCCTTGGTGCCGTGCTGGGACAATGGGCCAGCATATTTTCCTTGTTGTTCCTCATTTGAAAAGGGTCTGGTATCTCTACTAGGTACCTGTGACATGGGGGTCTTGATTGGGGTCTCATAAAGGGCCCTGTCAGTGTGTCCAAAGGCCAGGAATACAAAGGCGATCAGTGGGTGGGGGTCTCAGCTGACCACTGAAGAAGGGAGGGGAGGGTCCTGGAAGCAGTGGAGGGAGAAGCAACCCCTGATGGGAGACCTTAAAGGGGGGAGGGGGGGAAGAGGCGGCCCATTTTTGTCCCAAACTCATCAAGCACATCTGCAGAATTGTCCCAGCCGCTGCCTCCCAGTTTCAAAAGAAAATGATCGTTTGATAAACCGTCCTGATTCACCACTTTCTCACAAGAGAGGGAGACCCACCTTTGACCTCTATGATTTCACATTGGGCCCAGCTCCCCCCCATCCAATTGCTGGAGAAACTTTGAAATGCATCCCTTGCGCTCCCTCTCCTTCTCCCTCTTTCCCTTTACTCTCTCTTCCCCCCCCTCTTTTTTTTCCCTCCCCCTCCTCCTCTTCCCACCACCCCCACCTTCCCCACTCTCCGGCTTTGTAAAAAAGCAGGCGTACTGCTTTGCAGTTTAGGCAAGTAATTAGTAAAATCTTTTCTGCAGCACAATAAACCCGCAGCGCTTGGCCCGCATATTCCCACAATTTACATACTCGCGGGCATTCGAGAAAACAGGTGGCATTCCCAGTGCATCGCTGCCTATGAAAATCATTTGGAAGGCAGGGAGGGGAGGGTGCTGGGACCCGCTCGCTCCTGCGAGCTATAGGAATGTGCATGAATATATTAAAATGTTTTCACACAATGCTTGTATTTTCCAACGGGGAGAGGCAACTTCTGGGTGAAAGGCGGCTGGCCCAGACACAGGCCTCTTCCGAATACCCTTTCCCACTCGGGGTTTGTTCGCATGGACCAGATAGAGAGGGGGCCTGGGGGGGAGGGAAGGGCAAGGGTGCTATCTATGAAGAGTAAATCTTTGTGTGCCTCCTACCCGCTCCCCATTTGTGGTCCCAGAAAGTCGAGTTAGGAGGGAATCGTGTCTGCGGAGGGGGGATCATCAGGACTTTCTGCAAAAGCTTTTGGAGGCATTGCAAATGTAGAGAGGAAATAGGTTGTAATGGAGCATATAGCTCTCTGACTGACAGAATTCAGGGGCTGCAGCAGGAAATGACTGAGAGGGAGTTGGCTATCTCTGGCAGTATTAGCAAAGTGCCTATTAATAACAGAAAACACTCTTGCCGTACTTTTCCAGCTTCATCTTATTGCCCAAGAACAGGCTGCTCAATGCTCAGCCTGGGCAACGTATCCAGCTGTTCCTCTCCTTTTTCTGAGAGGGTAGTTGTTCCAGGCTGTGCCACAGATGGAACCCGGCAGTTCCCATGCCATTTCAGTTGGGGACCACTTAGCTGCATTGCCTCCAAAGAGGTTCTTTGGGGCTTTCAGCTTGTAGGATGTTGACAACAGATGTGTGGTGAAGCTTGTGTCTAGAGAGTGTACATCAGGGATTTCCTTTCTAACGGACAAGGATTGAAGGAGGGAATTGAAGTGAAGGGAGGGAGAGGCTGAACGCAAGTAACGAATGTCTTGGCTTAGGAGCAGGGTGTGTATGTAGGGAAGACCCTGGGTTCAGCTCCAGGGATACTGTTTTGTTTGAGAATACTGGGGCAAGTTGCAAAGGGGCCTCATTGGAGGAAACAGAGGTAGGTTGGTGGCTGGAATTTTTTTTTTTTTAATAATATTCTTTTGGTGAAAATGCTCTTTGAAATTTCTGTGAGAAGTGGTGTGGCATCAGCATGGTGGTCTGGATGTCTGTCTCATATGTGCTACAGCCTTTGTAGAAAGCCCTTCTGGGTAGGTGTCTTGTCCAGATGGGTTCTGCCCTGAGGATTTACAAGTCTGCCCACAGCCAGTCAGAACCACGGCAGCACAAACTTACGGATGCCATGAAGAGCTATTCCAAAGCCCATGCTACCCAGCTCAAGCCTCTGCTCTCCTGAAGGAACTTATCAAAACACAGGCTCCCAGAACAAGGCATAACCAATTTACAGAGGAGTGGGAAGAGCTTTACTAAGACTTCTCCTCAGCTAAGCCAACTTTCCTTGTCCTTTCTGGCCAGACTCTCTCTGTGACAGGTGGGAGAGAATGTATTCCCCACCCCTGCAAGGAGCTGAACAATTCAGCATCTCAAAACTATTTGCAAAAGGGTATTCTTGCATGGTAGCTGTTCCTAAAATGGATCTGCAGAAGTAGCAAAGCTCTATAATGCTGTTTCTCCCAGCTGGCCTGCACTGGTCATACTGGTGTTGGTCATGGTGCAAAGGTCTCTAACCTTTTGTTGGAAACAACCAACAACCTAACAGGCAAGAGGGCTTACTTTTTATTTTTAATTATTGTCTTCCCGATTCCCTGCTCCTCCCCTTCATCTTTCTGCATTTCTTAAAGAGGCAGTGGAGGGAAAAAAACTTTGGTTTTTGTTTGGGAAGGGGGTTAGGAAGGGCGACGTGGCCCCTGCAACCTCTCATAGGGGTGTCTTGTCAGGGCGCGGCATGAAGGGCACAAACAGATCATAACCTTTAAATGAAAATGCGATGGAGGGGAGAGATGAAAGCAGTGAAACAAATTAGATACATCTAGAGGGGGTGCTCAACTGGAGAAAATTAGCATTTCTTCCTAATTGGAGTGCAGGGCATTCCATTACAGGGTTTCATTACAAGGAGGGAAGCACTGGGCCTCTTTGGGGGATTCCCCCCTGCCCTCAGTTCTTCTAAAAGTAAAAAATATATTTGGGAGAGAACTGAGAAAGGACTGAATTTATCAGAGTGAAGGGTTCAGACTGCTGCAGGGTAGAGGAATGATAATAAAGCACCAGTTCTCTGTTTATTAAGAGAAGAAAATGATGATTGTGTGCACATGAAGTCAGGTGTTACTCCTAGTTTTCCTGAAGAAAACGAAAAAGTTTATAGGAGGCTGCAGGTGATGCTAACTTTCTGATATTAGTACTTGGTGAATCAAATTTGTAGACTGTATCCGAAATGCACTAGTTTGTTTGAAGCATAGGGATATATGTTTTATGATTAAGATCAGTGGAGTCAAGTCAAGCTTGCTTTACACTGCATATCAAGTCCATGCTGTGCAAAGCACTTGTTCAAGGCATGTCTGTCTGATTCTGCCTCTAACTAGAGCTGTTGTATCCAACAGGAATTTAGATATATCCCTGAGAAGGCAATGGCTGACTTCCAGCATGGAACATCTTGTGGCTGCACTGGGGCTTGTGCATAGCTTTGTGGTCCAAATAGCTTGTGCCAACTTGAGAAATAGGCATGCATGGATGTTCTTTATATATGCATCTTTACGTATAAATGGGTGCTAAGAATAACTTAGAGGGAATGCAAGGGACAAGGTTTTGCATTGCATCTCTGGATTAGGAGTGGGAAGAGACAGTTTCTTTTTTGCAAGCACGGATTGGATTATTTATCGGTCAGTGCTCTCAGGAAAGGGGGGGAAAAAAAGAAGAAAAAAAGAAAAGCAGACTTGCTTCAGGTGTGTGGTATGCAACGTATGTTGCTCTGCCAATCTACAGTTACAAAATTTCCTGTTCCAGCTCGGGGGGGAGAATATATAAGCATAGGAATGTAGATTGTAGGAAACTGCTGAAGGAAGGGGCTTGTCTGCACAGAAGGTGGTTCCTAGCAGAGTGGGAGGATGTTTACTGCAGCAGTGCCTTCATCCTGGGCAGGCTCTGTCATCCCCGTGCCCAGGATGAGGTTGCAAATGATACGAATTTACAGAATTCATAAATGTAAATCTCTGATTTAACCCTTGCTGCTGAATTTTGGCATTCTGACACGGAGCGTAGCACTGGCCACATGAATATCTTCAGGCCTAGAGAAAATACTACTAAAAACGAAAGCATGGCTCAGAGATGGGCTTTTCCCATATTAGGTCTGGCACACATCAGGAGGATGATGTCTCCCATCCCAGCCACTTCAGTTCTCGCAAAAGATGCTTGGCAGACTGTTTAAAATGAGCTAATGCATCAGTCTGGCTCTAGATTAGTAAAGCAAACTACTTTTGAAACACTGGGGGAGGTAAGAGAGGAGATGGGAGCAGGACCAGAGAGGCTGGAGTTTGGAGAGGAGCAAATGACTAGGAGGAGATAGTCACGCTTGAAGGGAAACTGGTTCCTCTGAAGAATGGGAATTTCTCCTCAGTGTGTGCCATTCTGCACCTGGCTTGTGTGCTAATATGCTTTAAAATACAGCCAGAGTGCCTCTTGCCTGTAGCTAAGCTTCAGCTTCCCTGAGTAGCTGGCGTCGCGCATTTCTGTTGCGAGTGGGATCGGACACTGGAAATGTGTGGACAGAATCGTGTGGCTATGACTCTTCTTGGCTCCGTTGCCTCTGGTTTCTTTTCAGAATAGTGTGAGACTGCTCCAGACTGGAAGGCAGATTGGAAAGTCTGTTCTCTCAGTGTAGTGTTGCCTGTAGTGTGTTTTGTGGTTCATTATCTAGGATTTGTCAGGTCTTCTCTACCTTCCCTCCCACCTGCACAAAGCACAAACACTGCAACCACTTCCTGCAACTCTAAAGAGGTGTTGTGGGTTCATGATGCTCCATTCATTATCTCCGCACATGCCTGCGTGTGGGATGTACTCTTATTGCTTTGTAGGCATCCTGACACTTCACAGATGCAGGGCTAATTTGGGGCCAGGTATTAAAGCCAGCTTTTAATGTGCATTGCCCTGTCTAATTAGTAAATCCTCATTCTCTCTCCTCTGAGATTGAGGTACATATTCCTCTAAGTCTAACCGTCCATCAAAGAGGACTTGAAATGAGGCCCTGCTATGGTTGGTAGACACGGGCAGCTAATGAAGAGAGAGAGCCCATTTCCTTTGAGAAGAGAGACCTGTACCAAGGTGATTGATAATCCCAGAGATTTATTAGTGTGGGGGCTGGATAGAGGCTTGCAAACTGGAACCCAACAGCTTGTTTTTTTCAGGGGAAAAAGAAGTCAGGTGGTCATCTGTGTGTGTACCTCTACCCCCCCTCCAAAAAAAAAAAAAAAAAGACTAAAAAAATAAGTGAACTGATCAGAGGAAGCAATTACAGACTAAGCTGGGCCAAGCAGCAACTGCTACTATTGCTGTGCTTGGACCCTGCCTCCTGGTGCAGCTGTCTTGAGCTTTGCACCTGCACTTTGTTCGGTGACCTGCTTCGCCTGTCCAGGCTGATTTAATGAGGGATGGTGATGGAGCAGGACTGTCTGATGAAACAGGTTTTCTTTTGCTTCTTTTCTGTCTTGCACAGAGTATTGATTAGCACATGTGGCCTAGAGCATGTTTTCCTTTTCCATGTACTCCCCCTGGATTTCCTCCTCTTCGACAGTGGAGAAGCAAGGGAGCCTGCTCCAGAAATTAGAAAAGCAATAATGTTTCTCTAGCATCTGTCTTCTGATGGTCTCAGAGCAATCTGGGAACATGGATTGTGTGCAGACCACTTCAAATAAGTTTGTAGCCTGGCAGAGCAAGGTCTTCATGCTCCTGGTATGTGGTGGAAAATATCAGGTACTTTAGTAGTATTGAGTTCAGGTGAACAGTACTGTTCACACTGTGCAATGGCTCTGTCCTCTGCTTCCCAAACTATGGTTTGTGAGACCCTAATGGTTCTCATATCCATGTTGGCTCTCTAGCTCTCGCAGTGAAGCCAGTGATAGGGGTCCCTGCTGGTCTAGGAGTGACTGAGACTGGTTGAAGCCTCAAAGCTTGGAGCAACCAATTAACTAACGTGCCTCAGAAGGGGCAATTAACCAACCAGGTCTGAAGAAGAGATACAGCAGAGGAACGCTTCTCTGTACCAAAGAAATGGCTGCGTTACTAGTTTGTATCTTGGTTTTGTGGTCTTTCCCCATATTTGGTCCCAGTCAAACACTCTGTAGACATTATTGATGTGCTGATATGTGGTTGCCTCCATTAGGCAGTTCTGGTAAAACCAGTCTGAAAAGAAATACGGAGAGTAAGATGGTGGTGGGTAAGCTTGAATGTGGAAGTGTTATTCACTAAATCGTACAATAGTAGAACTAGAGACATTTGAAATTACTAGGAGATTGCTTTAAAATGGACAAAAGATAGTATTTCTTCACCCAATGTGTGGTGAACTTCCTGCTCCAGAAGGTTATGGAGGTGGATGATGCCAGCAGTTTTGAAAGGGATTTGGCAAATTCATGGATAGCAGGTCCATAATGAAGGACTAGGTGGGGATACACTCTCTAAAATCCTTAATACGGCAATTGTGGATGCTGGGGCGGTACAAAGAGAATGACCACAGAAAGTTGCCAAGCTTGCATGTTCTTCCTAAACAGCATCTGCTAGTACCACTGTTGGAGACAAAATGGTGACCTAGCTGGGCCATGGCTTGACCAAGGTGGGCATTTCTCATGTTCTTCTGGTCAGTCCAGCATCCATCTACCCCAGTGTTTGGTGTCCAGCAGTGGTCAGTAGTAAATGTCTAGGGAGAAGGGTAAGAAACAAGACAAGCGCAAAAAGATCCTTTCCTGCCTGTTCCTTCCCAGCCTCCAGTGATGGAGAGTTTCCAGGTTTTTCAGGGAGTTCCAGGGTTTCCCTGGCTAGAGTTTTGCATCCGGACCAGTGTTTCTTTCATATTTGCAGAGGCTAGCTGTGTGAGCAGCTCATCTCTTCTTTCTGAACCTGTTAATGTCCTGGTCTTCGTAGGCTCCTTTCCAATTCAGTGTTGTGTCTTGAGGAGGAAACACTTTATTCTATTTTTAAACCTTTTGCCTGACTGTCTTATGGGGGTATTCAGTGAATGATTCTTCCCTCTGGATACCCTCTGCTCTGTTTACGAATTTAGTATTTTTCCCAAGCAACCCCAACTCTACTAGCAATGGCCGTGTGCAAAGCAGTAGCAAACCATGACTGTTGCGAGTACTTGCTGGCCAGTTGTTACTTAGCGTGGACTTGACATGTAGGCGTCCCTGAGATGTGGTAAGCTTATAATTTCCTCCCAGTGCAGCCTCTGACTGGAGTCCACAGAGATGCAGCCTAACCTGAATTGATGGTCATGTAATTGGATCTTATGTATCCACATGATAAAGATCACTGACAGCTTCGACTGGGGCACTCCTAACTTGCTGCAGAATCAAATACTGACACTTTAGTAATATGCTCATTTCAGTGGAGGACGTGAGCGAGCTTGGTTCTGGCATTTCTTCATGTGGGTGTTTGACTTGCCAAGTAAAAATGGTTCTTTTAATAACTGTTTTTGGATGAGACTTCCTAAACTCTCAGAGTGCATGGGAATAGGGCAGGCCATGGAAAGGAAAGGAGGAACCTGTGGTTTCACACTCCTGCCCACAAAGCTGCCTCTGCATCTAAAGCTTCCAGACTTCTGTTCCTTGAAGTGTTGGAGGACTGACTGCCAGCAGGTTGTTCTGCTTCATCTAGACAGCAGCTTACTGAGGGGCAGAGGGCAGTGCGGTACTTCATATCCCTTTATTAGATATTTCTTGACATCAAAGGACGATGTGTTTTAGGCAATCCTCTGTTCCATTGCAGGCTTGGGAGACGTGTGCCTGAAGGGGCTTTTTTCCAGTCCTTTCCAGTGCAATTCTTTCCCTCCTACTCCATTTTCTGTGTCATTTTTTTCCAATATACTGACATTAAGTATCATAATAAATTATCCCTCCCCTTCTTGCCTTGTCCTTTCCCTATCTCTACAGCATCTATTTTGCCTGATCCCTTTCCTATCTTTATCTGGCTAATCTCAGTTATCACTGAATTCAGTAGTTCTTGGCCTGCCTTGCAGCCCAGCCTGGTTGGAGATACTGAAGATGATAACTTGTGCTGTGAACCTGTGTTTTATTGTATATTGATATCAGGATGGTTTGAGCTCTGGCTCCTGCAAAACTTTTTCAGTGGGTTTTTGGGTAGTTCAGGATCTGCGTGGGAGGTGGCCTCTAAACAGCCTTATGCCTTAGACGTGTGTTGTCTGTTTGGTTGTTTAATGAAATCTTGTGTGTCTTTCCCTCTCAGGGCTGGGGCTTTCTGGCCTGACTGGCGGGTTTTATTTCTCACTGTGGTGCTTGCTCACAACCAAGCATGCCCTGAATCTGCAGATGGAGAGCAGGGGCTTAATTCAGATTCTTGGTTGCTCAGGGGCAAACAGTTGACATGCTCCAAACACTTAGCATGAAAACCCTGAAGCAAATCATATTGCATAGAGTGCGAGCTGGGGAGGGAGAAGCTGCCCAGAGCTTTAAGGGCAAGTGAACTGAGGTTGTTGCAAGCATGTCCGTGTCAGGGCTGGAATGATCAGAGCAGGAAAGCTCTAGGAGTCATTTCATGGCTGAGTTAAACGCAGATGAGGCTTTGCTTGACTCCTTCACAGAGCATCTGTGTTTCCATGCCTCAGTGTCCTGGACCTCTCTGTGTGCAGCATGTGCTACATATACACACTTCTCCCCTTTCACCTTTCCTGGTCTTTAGCTTCTTAAAACCCTCTGAGCATTATTTCCTTCTCCACTGCTGAACAACACATTTAGACTTAATTTGGAAATTGTTTGAATATCATAGAGCAGAGGAGGAAGATCAAGCACTCTGTTTTTAAGTGATTTGGCTTCTTTTTCCTATAAGCGTGAACAAGTACAGCTCCTGCCTCTGCATGATGTGGAGAAAGAACTGCTGCCCTTTGTGGGAAGATGACAAAAGTATATGTTTGTTGAGAAGCCCTCTTCTTCCTCACCACCCTGATCACTTCTTTCAAAATTCTCTTAAATTGGGAAGTTTGAATTTGATATATGTGTGTGTATGGCAAAAGGAATAAGACAAAAATAATTCGTGGCTTGTGGCACCAGGAAAACCGATTCCTTCCCACCCCTACTTTTAAACTGAAACATTCTTGGATTTTAGTTGTTCTGGCAAACCTGAAAGGATTCTCCCCTCCCCCTGACCTCACTGGCATGCACGGATTGCTGGCTTATTGAAAAGTCATTTTCTGTCATATGTTCTAATGGAAAAGTTTAGATAAGCTGTCATTATATATATATACATTTTAAAAGAATACTTCTTAACTGAAAACTCTGCCAGTCACGTCTGAAAATATATTGGGATTGGCCTTGGCAGTCCTGAAGCTTAAAAAATAGAAAGGAGATATTTTTAAAATAGGAGAGGTTTTCTTCTTTTGCATCATGATTCTTCAAGCATTTTCTGCACATGGGCATGTATTTAGACTTTCGTCCAAAGCAATGACAGTTGGAGTATTTACTTACATCAGTTTTACATGTTCCCTTCTTGTAGGGTGGGGGGTTGTAATAAGAAGCAACCCTGGACACTGCAAGGTTTGTGATGAGGTGTAAGCATAGGCAACATTACATATCTTTTCCCACTGGTGCTGGGAACGTTCACTATATTTCCCTGCATAGTCTTGAAACTGGCCTGGTCAACTTGGGTCTGCTTATATTTATTCTTGGTGTCTGCGTCTCAGATGCTGGCATTGATTTCATGGCAAGCATATTTTGTTCAGAATTGTCAAAGGTTGCTTTTAAGGAAAAAGTCTCGAGCATTGATGAGCCAAAGGCACACAGTATCTAGCTGAACTAATCTCTGTGGCAAGTACTTAAAGCAGCTTGAGTGAGACTGCAAAAAATTGGATTGAAATTGAGAAATGGACCTTTCTGTGGGAGTCTTTAGTAAAATGTGAAAGATATATATGATCTGAAGAGAAACCAGAGTATCGTGGGGTGGAATCAGGCCACTTACTTCTCCAGTTTGCAACCTGCTGCAGCGTTGGATCACAGTTGTGTATTTTAGGCAGCTCAGAAATTACAGGTCTGTGCCCTGGGGGTTGTGCTGCCTGTCTCCTTGCTACATATCGAGTCTCTGGGGATCTCCTTTCCTTGTTGTCAGGATTGTTGTGATTGCATCATCTCCCAGGGCTTGCTCAGCACTCTAATGTAACTGGTGCTCTGATGAAAGTAGTGGGCATCTTTTCACTTGTCTGCTTACCATTTGGTCTTCATTGCAGAATAAGGACCAAGCTTTTAGATTGTGACAATTCTTGCTTTCCAGTAGGGTGCTGCAATCATAAGGGACACAAGATGAGTTTTTTCAGAATATAATTTAACATTAAAAAACCCCAAATAAACAAACAAAAAAACCCATTGCACTGTAGCTGTGATCATCAAGTCAGCTGAGCAGGTTTAACTTGTCTACATCCCTGGAGCTGACCAGCCAGGACAAGGATTTCTATCCTGAAGGCAATGGTGATAATTCAAAGAAAGTGTAGATGCTAACAAGTCCTGAGAATCAACAGAGGCACTGTGCCACAGGATGCCCCTTTCTGGCTTGTGGGACAACTGATGCCAATCTGGTGCGACACAGGAGCAGCACACTGGGAGTCAAGTGATTTGGTCAACCCACATGCAGCGGGTTTCCTGGTAGGTTTTACAAAACCAAAGGCTTGTAGCAGAAAGGGAGCTGGAATAAGTGAGGTCCCACTATGAAAAGCAGTTTTGCTTGGCTAACGGGAAATGGCTCAGCAAAAAGAGAACCTGGAGCCTTTATTGCTGTACTCCTGGTTCTGCTTGTTGCCTGACTTTAGGGGCAGATGCTGGAGGAGATGAATGATTCTTCCCTGATTTTCTCAGTAATAAGAGTTCTCACTCTGTCCTTGGCACAGTTCTTGCTATCCTGTCTGGGACCTGCGCTGTCCAGTTTCCTCTCCCCAAGTCTGTTGCCTTTCTTAATCTCAGTGCAAAGGTACTAGACTAGAAATCCTGCCCTGGGAGCGTAGGCTACACCAGGCCTTCAAGAATCTGTCATGCATTGCACCTCTTCACATGCTCCTGTTGTGCATCACTGGATCTATTTTCTCCTTTACCCCTTTTTTGGCATCCTGCACTGCCCTGTTCCACGGGCTGGGGGAAAGATGCTTGTCATGAGCTGACCTCCTTGGCGTGTGTCCCACCGCTGGCTGTGCTCTGGCTCTGCCAGGCAGGCTCCAACCGCCTCCTCCGGCTCGCCCCGGATCGGAGCCCCCGAGAGGTCTTTGTCCGCCTGTTGAGAGCAGCCCCCATCCCGCCATTCCCACATGGTGCACCCTCCCCAGCAGCCTCCTCCCCATTCAACAGTTTGGGCTGAAAGAACCTTGGCTAATTACGCCGGGCTGAAAATTACCACTTTGCTGCGTTCTCCTGCTGCTGGGCCCATTTGTGTGGGGCTTGTAGTTAGAGGGAACAAAGTCCCCCCCGTGGAGCCAGGCAGGCCCCAAGTGTGAAGCTACAGGTACAAGCAAGAGGGGAATGAAGGGAATAATTACCAGCTTCTCCAGGTGAAAGCCCTGTTAAAACTTCAATAAGCCAATTAGGGGCCAGGGTGTGTGTGGGGGGAGAGTCTCCCCCACCTATGAGTGATTCCCACCAGGCAATTAACAGAAATCATTTCACGGAGGGGAGGATAAGAAATGGCTCTTAGAAATTGTCTTGAGTTGAGGGGGGGCCTGAAACAGCACGACTGCTGCAGTGGTCCTCGTGTACTCCAACCTCCCGGCTCACTGTGTGGCCTGAAAGTGTTGGTGGGACTAGGGGGAGAGGGAGGAGGGAGGGAAAATGGCAAAGAAAAAGGAATCGCTGGAGCTTTACACCTGAAAGCGAGGGCTGGAGAAAAAGAAAGTGAGGGCTGGAGTTCAGAGCTTCTTGTAAGGCTGTGTGTGGGCCCAGAGCACTGGGCTCGAGGGGGCTGCTGGATCTGGGGAAGTGGGTGAGGGTCAGGCTCAGGGTGTCTTCCCCATTGGGGCAAGGGGGAAGGCTAACACTGTTGAGCCCAGTAGGGAGTGGATAGGTGCTGGGTGTGAAGACTTGAAGTGGGTGTGCAGGTGGGTGAGAACTGAGTGCCAGGCCTTCAGAGATCTGCCCGAGATGTGTGGTGGTCTGTAGGTGCCCTGCGTTATCCCAGGAGCAGATGGTATCCAGTATCTAATACCTGTTTCTTCCCTTCACTTGGTTCCAAAAAGCCAGTGGATTTGCTCAAGATGGAGAGTTTAAGAAGTTACCTTGCAATTCCCTTGCATTGTATTGCAGACAGCATGTGCAGCAGTTCGAGGTAGAGCATGCTGTCTGATGGGTACTTAGCAGGAGTCTTGCCCATCTGCATTTGAGTGGCTGCTCTGGGAAGTAGAGCAAGAGTAGGGCATAGGATGAAGGCGCTGCAGATGGCTGAGATTGCCCTAGTGATGTTGGAAGGGAGAATGCATAGCGTAATTAAAGAAGTCCAGATACCAGCTGTGGTTATTTCACCTGCACTTGCAAAAGAAGACAAAACAAAAAAACAAAAAAACCTAAACTCCTCAAAACACAAATGTAACCTTAGTAGCAACTTTATTAGCCTTTCTAATGTTATAGCTTCTGAGAATTAAAAATGTCCTGTGAGGTTTTGTTCTGGTTACTGATAAGCTGAAGCTGAAATAACCGTACTGTAGTGGTGTTTAACTACCTATTCTTGGACTGACCTGGAAGTCCCTAGACTTTCTCCTCGCCCCCCCCACCCCCCCCCCCCCCGAAAGCTTTCTGTGGTAGGAATAGAGAACTGTATCTCTTGCACAGCCCAGCTTTTACACTCATAAGTGACTCAGCAGAGTCATGTTTCTTTATGATTCGGCTTCCAAGATGTAAGCCCAGTGGATGTCTGCAAAGAGAGCTCTGTTTGCAGAAAGGCCTGGTAAGCATGCAAAGGCACAATGGTTTTGGCATGGGCTTTCTGCCCCCCTTGATGCTTGGTACGTGTTGTTCAGACCAGTGCTGGAGTTACATGCTGAATTACATTTCTTCTATGGTTAAGGAGTCTCTTTTTTCCTGTAATAACAGAAATAACTTGAGCATCAGTTGGGGATTAAGTTTGGTCTGGAGAGAGCTGCAGGAGTTGCAGGAGTCTCCTGCAGAGGTCTGCAGGAGTTCTCGTACAGAGGGCTCTGTCCTGAACAACCGCTCCATGCTTGGCAAGCCCAGAGGTTGGGGAGTGAGGAAGGATGATGAAGAGTGTTGGACATACCATGCAAATAAGTATTTTACACCGAGTTATCAACATGGGTTAAACATGGGTTTCCCTTTAATGAAGGAGTAGGGCTGATATCAACCCAGTAGAAATACTTGTGCAGCCACAAAGGCAATTCTGTTTGAGGTTCTGAAAAATGACAGCAGCCCTGTGAAAAGCACTGTTTGAATATCCCTCTTGTACGGGAACACCCAGGACCCTCAGTCAACTTTTATAGAGCTAATCTGAGTGTGGTCCTGTCCTGGACTTTTGCTTCTCCCTAAAAGCATGTGTCATGTGGAGTATTGGGGAAAGGCGGGTGATATTTAGATGCAGACAGCCCTAGGAATGTCAGGACTGTTCTGTGCGTGGACTTACTAATTTCTAATAAAGGATATTTTCCTGTGGAAGAGGTCTGTGTGCATGTGTCTGTCCTGTCTGGAATCTTTGTCTTAATGTCATTGAGCTCAGTTTTTCTCCAGAAACAGGGATTATGTTTTATATCTGGCTGCCTGTTTCCACAAAACTTACCTGCTGCAGGGCTGCTGAAGGGACAGTGAACAAGGTTATGGGATGACTTTGGCAGACAACGTGGGGTGAAACTGCAAAGCAATGAAGGCAAGATGGAGGTGTCTAGGTTGGGTACCTGCTAAGCAACTTGCTAGAGTAGGAGTAATCTGTCTACCATGCTGGGAATTGGGCCTTTGGGATATTAAAGGCTTATTCTGTTCTCCAGCCTGTGGGTCTCTGAAGCCTGCAGGAAGACATGAGGTTAGAGGCCAAGGCGGAGTGTTGGAGTGGTGAAGCTGACGTTCCCTCCAGCCTGAGGCATGCACTAAATGACATGGGAGACAATGACGTGAGCATTTCTTCTATGAAATGCGCTGGAGTTCTGCCTCAAATGTGAGACGTCACTGTCTCTGCAGTGTCCTTCAGTACAAAATGCAAATGCCTTCTTTCTGGGGACCACTTTCTAGTGGTCCGCTTGAGGCAGCAGGTGAATGAGTTATTAGTCTGTCCGTCTGTGCCTGTGTCACTGGTGCTCCTTGCCAGAGCACAGCATTTCCTCTTGGAGCAGCAGTGGTTGTAAACGTTGCAGAGTTCATGCAGTCGTCTTTACGCATATTGTTTTCTCTCTGTGCTGAGTCCCTGGTGTGGAGTGGCAGAGCTCTTCTGTACCTTCTCTGTGTGCAATTTACAATGCATATCAGGAGCACAGTTCAACCCTGAGCTGACTGATGCCTTGAAGGACACTGCGGCATGCACACGAGGCTCAAGGAAGCAGCAGCAAACGTGCCAGCGCTTTCCGATCTGTTTGTGGAACAAGCCTGGTCATTTGCCTCCAGTTGCTGGTTCTCTTTGGCAATGTTATTTATTCACTGCTGAACAAAGATGAGGCTATGCTGCAGTGGGTCTCTGCTTGCTCAGGTGATCTCAGTCCTGTTACTCAGTCCAAATACAAGACTATTTTACATGCATGCAAGCAGTTGGGCCCAAATATAAGCTTGGCTCCAGTGCACTCTAGAAGCTCCTCTTTGTGTCTGGAGTAGTACAGGGACCTAAGGAGACTGCCAGCAGGCTTCCGAAACCAGGCTTTAACAAAGTGTGTGTACCCTTGAGCCTAGAACAGCAGCCAGCAACACAGACAGAAAATATTTAAGTCAGTTTGATGGACCTTGTCTTCTTTTCCTTACACTGAAGGTCTGGACCTGAAGCATTGCATAGCAAGGATGCGGGAGGAGCATGGTACATGGGCCTGGAGGGATGTGGAAAGACTTAATCTGGAGCCAAAAACCAGGGATGGAGACTCAACCACTTCCCTGGACAGCCTGTTCCAAGGCCTGACCACTCTTTCAGTAAAGAAATTTTTCCTAATGTCCAGTTTAAACCTCCCTTGGCACAACTTGAGGCCATTTCCTCTCGTCCTATCGCTTGTTACTTGGAAGAAGAGACCAACACCCACCTCACTACAACCTCCTTTCAGGTAGTTGTAGAACGCAATGAGGTCTCCCCTCAGCCTCCTCGTCTCCAGGCTAAACAGTCCCAGTTCCCTCAGCTGCTCCCCATCAGACTTGTGCTCCAGGCCCTTCACCAGCTTCGTTGCCCTTCTCTGGACACGCTCCAACACCTCCATGTCTTTCTTGTAGTGAGGGGCCCAAAACTGAACACAGGATTCGAGGTGTGGCCTCACCAGTGCCGAGTACAGGGGCACGATCACCTCCCTGCTCCTGCTGGCCACACTATTTCTGATACAGGCCAGGAGAAGAAAATGCTAAGCTGATGCTGTGCTTTTTTTTTTTCCCCTTCCTGCAAATTAAATGCCCCTGGGGAAGGAGCACCTGCTTCCCCATGCTATCTCAGTCTCCCTCCCTTTGTATGTATCTGGTCTGTTGGAAAAGCCTCATGCTGGAGGTGCCGAAACCCCGTCCGCTGAATTTCCAACCCCCTCCTCTCCCATTCACAATGTTGTTACTGTTGCATCTGCTCCTCAGCCTCCTGGGCTCTTTAGCAGGGGCTCTCTCAAGTTTGTGTGACCTTGGCACTGTATTCATGCAGGAGGAGTTACCTTCCATAATGATGTCAACTGATGAGGTTAGCAGGATGGTGGCGGCCGCGATAAGACATGACATGTTCTAATGATTCGCCTTAGCGAGCTGCGTGTGTGTGTTGGGGGGGCACAGAGGGGCTTAGAGAGAGGAGGTGGGGGCCCCACAGGTGCCGACAAAGACTTTGACCTTTGCTGCTATAATATCAGTGTTTCACAGGCAGGGCGGTTCGGTAACCCACTTTCAGCCCATCAAAAATTGATTTAATTGCAATTTTTTCCCCCAATTAGGAGCACTGGAGCTTAACTAATTGGAGTAATAGAGAGTAATAAGGCTCTGATAAAAAGCCTTCCTCTGCCTCCTTTGTATCTTGTGTCATCGCCTGTCAGAGGTCAGAGAGCTTGCATATTCTATTAGGCAGAGTTGCCTTCATTTGTACAAATTAGTTTACCCAACAGTAATTAAAATGCCAGTGCGGGTCGGGGAGAGCTGAATACAATTGATGGGCACGTTGGTGAAGGATTTGACAGCTCCGGTGGCCTCCCTTGCCAAAGCGTGTCAGTGCTGAATCAAAGGCTACACAAACCCACAGACCCGTGTGTTTAACCCACAGCACTGTTGGCACCAACTGCTTTCTCTCTTCTCTGCTCTCCGTTTTGGACTTGCTTTCTCTTCTCCTTCTTTTCTCATCTCACTTGAGACTTTTTAAAAAAGATGTTTCCCATCTTTGAGCTGTCCTTTCTGTTGATCGCTTTCATAACGCTGCTACCAGCCCCCCCGTCCTGTCTCCCTCGGTGCTCCCCCTCCTCTCCCCCCGCCTTCCACATTCCCAGCTGCAGGCCTCTGTCAAGTAATAACTTCTTTGTTTCCCGGTCCGATGAGTCTCCATATATAATAGTCTCCAAAATGGAACAACAACGTCCAATTCCAGGGGGCGGGGGAGCACGCGAGGAGGAAGGAACAGGCTCTTGCACGTGTCAAGCAGATTCTGGATTTGAAATCCCCGAAGAGCAGAATAGGACTTGAGAAGCAATCTGTTTACAGTACAGGGGAAGGGCGCAAGCCTGGGGCATGGGGGAAGTTTAGAGAGAAGAGGTTGGAAAGGGCCTGTTTCACACAGGTTTCTTTGAGTGACTTTGCATTGCAGGATTCCGAGCTCAGGCAGTGCCTGCTCCAAAGGCTGAGTTGACAGTGCGGAAGGTATGTATTAGGACTTCTATGTCTGGAGCTGAGACTGTTTCCAAGCCTCATGAGAAACAGCATCTTTCCAAAAGGACTGATGGGCAGCAACCTCTTTCCCTCTGATTCATCCACATCTGGAATGTTCTGTCCAGGATGGGGTAAAAAGGGATGCTACAGGTGGGGTGAAACTGTGTAGTTGGCACCTTGGGAGCAGGCTTGGGATCACTGCAGCTGGACTGTAGCCAGAGCACTACTGCTGTTGCCAGAAATGCCATGGGATCTTCAACAACCACAAGTCAGTCAGATGGAGAGAAGTTCTTGTGTTTCTTCCAACAGCACTGCCAGGGTGTGTGTTGTCTCTCATCCCGTGGTCCAGCTTCTATTGTGGGGGGATGAACTCTAATGAAATGTCTCTCCCGTAGCATAGAGAAGGTCTGGCTTCAGGAGAAGCAGTTTTCTTTTTTTTTTTTCTTTTTTTTTCTTTCTTTCTTTCCCTCCTCCTTCTCAGCAGGGAGTTTCAAATGGGAAAGAGAACATCAAAGTATCAGATGAGTTGGAAAATGCCTTGCTTTGGGCAACAAAAACATGCTGTGTATGAAGTACATGTGTCTCAATGCTCTGCAAAATCCTCGCCTTCCTGGTACAGCAGAGGCGGAAATGTTATGTTGACTTGCTTGTTTTTACCTCCTGGTGGATCCCTGTGAAAACAAAATGCCCTGTTATGGAAGCCCTGCAATGGTGCTCATTTTCTCATTAGAGGAGCCTTTTGGAGGGATCTTGTAGTCATGGTACCCAGCAGCTTCCACAGGGCAGAGGAAAGCTTAGTGGGGAAGGGACTAAGCATCTCCAAGGCCATCTGAAGCTTGGACATAGCAGTTTTTATGTAGCATGTAGATGCATCTGGTCAGTGTCTGTGTACATCAGTAGTATCATAAACTTCAGAGAGATGGGTAATATATGGATGGGTAATATGGGATCCCTGCGGTAATATATATAGGGTATCTTGTGCTCTCCTCTTCCCAGTCTAGTCTCGCCTCAGTCTCTGACTTCTGAAAGCATTGTAGGCAAAATAAATGACACTCACTAAGCTAGTAACTCAGCTTGAGTTGTTTCTCTTGTGCAGCTGGTGAGAGCAGTTGTGAAGAGGTTGCACTTCTCTAGGTCGGAGGTTTTTGATGTATGCTCTGTGCTTCCTAAGATAAAAAGCCTTGTTGAAGGTAGACTGAAAGAAGCAAGCCTGGTAGGAGGCTTCAGTTCTGCTGAACAATGGTTCAGAAGTTTCGGAGCCAAGCTTTACATGCTTAGCTCCAATTTGCATGTTGTTTTAGACCTACCAAAGCTGACTTGTGTTGCCCTTTGGCTTGGAGTGAAACTGTCACCTCTGCGAGGTTCCCCATTATGAGAGGCCTGGGGGTTGAAGGTGTGTGCCTGCAGACCAGACTCAAGGTGAGAGGCCCTGTATCATCCCCTGGGAATCCAGACTCCCAGGCTTTGACAATTTCTCATTGGCACCACTTCTTGTGCACGTCTTGTGAATGCTGCTTTGTACTCCTGGCAGCGAAGGTGCCCCACTCCTCTGGGAGAAGTCTTATCTTTGCTTGCTAATGGGCTCCAGCCTGTTAAAGATAAGGCTTGCAAACCTGATCCTGCTGAAGTATGAGACAAAATTCCTGTTGACTGCATGGAATCAGCTTTACCCAGAAGAGACTTGTTTGTGGCCCTGAGGCCTGTATGCGATGCTGGAGAGAAATCTCTTCAACTAATGCTTTTTTTTTTTTTTTTTTTTTTGGAGGGGTAGGGGGTAAGGACTGAGGAGGGAAAGCTGAAGTCCAGAACTGACAGCATGAGCGGGGATTAGACCTTGCTGTTCCTCCCACCTTTTTTTCCCTGTTGGTGTGCCTCCATGCTAATTTAGACCTGTGGCAACCATCAAAGCCTTGTGCATACCTTCTGCACAAAGGGGCCTGTCTCCCACGTGAGGGCGTTCTCTGCTGGGACAGAGTCAGTTTGTCCCCCAAAAGAAAAGTCTTAAGCACCCAGTTGCCTGCTTGACTGACTCCCTGACTGCTATTATGTTTCTAACCAAGGTAATTGGCTTTAGTAGTTATTAATGGATTATGTTTGGGGAGGGAGGGACAGAACCCAACACCTAGCTTTGTAGCTGAGGGACTCTCTGACCAAAGTGCTGCTTTCCAGACATGGGGTTTGACTGGTGAGCTGTCATCGTGGGTGTCTCTTGCTTGTTTTCCTCTGAGTTGGGAGACATTGGCATAAGGGAAATGTTCCGCCTTGTCCTGCACTGTGGTGGACAGAAGGCAGGTATTGAGCAGAAACCCTGTTTCCAAATATGAAATGCTGCACGCTTTCTTACGTGGTCCTCGTGGCTGCTGCACAGCAACAGGTATTGGCTTTTCCTTAGACTCTCAGACTTTGGTCAGGGACTTCCGCGGAGGAGAATAATGTGAGCACCCTGCAGCATCTGTGCAGAGAGCCCTGTGCTACAGGTGCATTGGGCCAATTGCATCTGCACTGCCAGTGAAGCTGGGATTTTGTGTGTAAGACAGCCTGGTTGGAGAGAATTTGAAATAGCTCTGGTGCTGCAGGCCTTGTCTGGCCCTAAAGGGCAGCTAAGGGTCACAGGACTTGTGGACACCTCCAGGTATGTGAGTTTGGGTAGAAGGGATAAAGCCAGCAAAAAAAGAGAGCCTTGGTAGCTGTAGCTCTTCCTTGGTTCCCGTAGCTCTTTGAGATGGCTTGATGTTATGTGCTTGTCTCTTTTGCAGAGTGTATTGGCAGTGCTGTTTTGGCCTTATGATTTGGAGAAACCAATTGCTCAGCTAAACCACAAAGCTAGGACTAGAAGGAGTCCTGAGTTCTGGCCCTGCTTCAACATGGCTCTTCTCCGGCTTTGACTCAGTTGAGTGTGTGTTCATCACTGCTGCTGGGTGCCTTGCAACCCTAGCAGTAGTGCTTCTCACAAAAGTCAAGGACGCTGCAAGAATCCCTTCCTGGTACAGCAGAGGCTTGGAGACACCTTCTGACTTCCAAAGGAAGAATGTTGTAGAGGATCAAAGAAATGTTTAAAAATTGCTATTTTTACTGACATGACATTGTTTCCTTATTTTGCTTTCCTCTTTCAGCTGCCAGCCCCATGTCATGCTGCAAAAGACGTTTAGGCAAAGCATAGAGCCGGCTTTTATTTAAAGCAGGCTCCATTTTCTGCATTTGTGCTATCCTTGTTGCAATGACTTAAACATAGTTTTGGCATTTTATTCTCAGTAGCTGCAATAAATGTGGCTTTGTGAGAGGTCATTTATAACTTACTTAGAAAACTTTATATGAGCTGCTTTCTCTTGTTTGGACTGAGAATAGGAAGTTGGCACAAAACAAGCAGTGTGGTGTCGAAAGCCACAGCAGCCCTGTTCCTGCTGCTTGATTTTAAGGATTTGTTCCTGTCTTATCAACTAGTTTGAGGCCAGTGACCTCTGGAGCCAGCGTGTGCAGTAGGGACATAGCATCGCCAAAGAGGACTTTGGAATGGACCCTGCTGGAGAATGTGAACTGAGCCCAAATATTGCTGCAGGAGAGCTGTGCTGCCTCTAATAGAGAGTGCATTGGGGAAGGCAACCTGATCCAGCTTTGAAATTGGCCCTGCTTTGAGCAGGCTGGACTGGAGACCTCTATTCTGTGATTCGTTAGGCCTGTGATGCTGCAGCCAATTCATGATTGTGCTCAGAAGTTGCCAGCAACCAGAAGTAAGACATGAAGTAGGAAGTAACGGGGAATTTTCCATGGGGTCTTTCCGCAGCTTACAGCGCTGACTGTATATGAAACACGCCGAGTGCTGTACTAACTGTTTTGAAAATGTCATTGCAATTTACAGCTGCTCCTGTTTTAGGTTTTCCCATTGCATATGCAAATACATCTTTATGTCCTGCCAATTCTCTGTAGTTGTGACCTGCTGCATGTGGGAAGCTCAGCCACTGAGAACTCTACAGCACCTCTCCCTTTGCTGCGGCTGCCGCTTGTGAAATGCAGTGGAACATGCTGAAATAGATTTTGAATTCTGGTTCAAGACTGTCTTGTAACCTGTTTTCTCTGTCTTGCTCATGCACCATTTCTTCAGAACGTCAGGATTATTAAGTGGGTTTTTTTGTTTGCTTGTTTTTTTTGAACAGCTCATTTGTGACGGGGACAGCCTGCTGTGGACACACCTCACCGCTGAGAATCTGGGACCTTGAGAGGTGAGTGAGCTTCTAGGTTACAGGGAGGGACTTGATGAGAAAAGTGAATAACAATGAGAAACGCAATATTGGAGATGCTGTAAAATCATTCCTTTAGTCCATGTAGGCAAGGGATGTTTAAACATGAGATGTGGGATGGGGTGGGGGACGGAACAAACTGGAGTGGAAAGGGTAGTGGGGGGTGGTTCTTCCCAGCCTTTCTAGTTGATGGCACAGCCATCCTGGTTTCTTCCCATTACCCATGTACAGTCAGAATATGCCTGTTACACCTTCCTTTTCATCTGTCTCAGTTGATGCTTCAGCCTGAGCCAGAGGGGCGAGGAAGGTGATCTGCATCCTCCCATTCACCCACTTGTCTGTGGTGCTCAGAAGCGAGAGGCAAACGCAGTCATCTTGTCCTGGCTGGTGTTTCTGGTAGCTCAGGGAGGTGAGGGGTGGTGACAGGTTATCTACGGAAGTGACTTAGGCATGTTGTCTTCTCTCTGTCTTAATAAGCATTGAGGAGGTTAATTGCTGTGGCCTCTGATTTGGGGCCATTGAGTAGTTCCTGTTTAGTGAAGGTGCTGACCTTAGCAACTGCAGAAATGTTGGGCTCAAATCCTGACGTGAGACTCAACCGCTAACAAATTTGAAACTCCCAGCCTGGGGGTCTTTGTGTAGTGATGGACAGGTAGCAAATATTTGGCAGGATTATTGAACGGCAGCTCAGCTTTCCAGGACTGGTATGCTCTGGGTAGGAGTGGCACAGCACAGATTATCAAGGGAGTGCCGTCAGGATTGAGGTGAGCTGGTGGGCTCTGGGAGGGGAGAGAGGGGGGAAATGGCAGAAGAGCCTGAGGGGTGTCAGCAGAGCTGTATTTGGGGAAAGGAGGTAGAGGAGGATTGGTGTGGATGCAGCACTGGTCTGAGGCCAATTGCCTTCTAATCTATAGTTTAGATAGTTTAGATTGTCTGAGCCAACTGCATCAAATACAAATATAAACCAGTTTGTTTTTCTCTGAAGTAACAAAAATAAAGACTTTGCAAAGGATGTATCCCACAAAAGACAAGCTAGAGCGGGAAAGACAGTGCCAGTGCATTCAGCTATGGTGTATGTTTCTTGGTGGCCTAGTCCAATGGTGCCTGTGGAGTACCCCAGAAGGATGCAGGCTGTGCTGTGATACCCCTGCCCATCAAGTCTTCTGGCTGTCCTTGAATAGAGGCATCTGACAGGGGTGAGGAGATAGGCAACCCTCGCCCCCCTGCCCCAGCCTCTCTGACAGCCTTTCCCAAGGAAGCCTGAAGAGATAATAAAGCTGTGTAGAAAATAGGATTAAGGTAATGAACAGGCACAACGGAGTTTGATCTTTCAATAACGTCAAAGCCTGAGTGACAGGCAAATAAAAAAGCCAAGGCAACCTAGGCCACTGGGCCTCTGTTGCAATGGCTGGAGTGTCAAACTTATTCTTCCCTCTTCACCTGTCACAGCTGGAATGCACCATGCCACTGGGTCTTTTCCTCTCCGGGGACCTGTGTGTGAGCTGGGAGTCTCGTCAGCACGTGCAGGGCAGGAGACTGAGTAGGGAGCACGGCCGGGAAACTAGCACATGAAGCTTCATGTGATCATTCACAACAAGGGAGTACAGAGCTGTCCTTCCAGGTTCTGACTTCTCCATAAACTGTTGTTCTTCCCAGCAGAGCTTTGGATTCATTTTCAAAGGCTCCAGTGATTGCCAGAAGCGATCTTGTAGGGAAATGTTATTTCTTCCTTTGAGGCTTGTGCACGTTGTCTCCCTGCTCAGGCTCTAGAAGTGGGAACGTGGCATGGAAACTCAAAATCTTAGAGCTACCTAGGGCCGAAAAGCTCCTCCTGTGCCCAATGTCTCCTGATAACATCTGGCAGACAGAGCCAGACCCCCCAAGTTTGCTGCTTACCCCTCCCTTGTGGCCACAAAGAGCCCCAGAGTCTGACCTGCGGAGGCTGAACGTGGCAAGGACATTATCTCTAAAAGCAAAATCCAGGCAACTTCTCTGTCAAAGAAATGAGGCAGGATAGAGCAGTGCTTAAGACATGTTCTTTAAAACTACAGGATCCTTAGCACCGCTTAGATCTTTAGTGCTGTCCAAGATCAGTTAGCAGGTTTTTTTCTGTGCGGGGGTGTGTGTAAGTAACATTGCAGCAGTTTCTGTGGCATTCTCTTCCCTTGGGGTAGGTGGTCTTTTTCCCCAACAGCTGAGAGCTGGAACATGCTACAAAAGGATTTAAAGCTTAAATAACCTTTTGTGTACTGATCTTCTTAGTTCCAGATAAGTCCTTGACTGGTGCTTGTAGCTGTTGGTCATGGTATGTTTTCGTATTTATGACCTTCGCTGTTCCCTGACCCTGGGGCAGCCATTCTCATCCCTCCAAGAGGAAGGGGATAATGTCTTCACCTGGAAATATGTTCTGGGCTTTGAAAAGGGCTTGGTTGGGTTTGGCAGCGCGGAAACTTTTAGTGGGGAAAGGAAACGCCTCTTGCTGCATCCCACCCCCACAACTGTCTTTCATTTCTGGCTCTGCTGAGATGATGGCGTTGGATCAAAGCCGCAACAGGCAGCAACAAGCAATTGTCAAGGGGAGTCTAAAGCAGGGGAATGACCGCATAATGCCAAGACACTCTCTGATGGCTGAAATTCCAGCTGCTGCTACACCTGGCCCTTTCTCCTGTAATGAAGGAGGATTTTTTTTTTTCCTTATGCTTTTGAAGCTGGCTAGCTGCACCTCTGGAGGACATATCTCATCCCACAGATGCTACATTGTGCCATCTGATTGTTTTTAGATGTGGGCAAGTTGCTGTGCACTTATTGCCACTCAGGATCAAGGTGTGTGTGTGGAGTGGGGGCTGAGAATAACTTAGGTGATTAGAGGTCTGCACAGGAAAGGACAACGATTAGCAGTATGGACCACTGGGTACTAACCTGTGTCCTTGCATCAAGTATCAGGCCTTGCTGACTCCTTGGCCTCTTGCAAGTCGCCTTGTCCCTCTGTGCCAGTGAGGGATATGATAGCAGCTGCCCCTCTTGCAGGTCAGGTACCTCTGCTCCCTTTTGCCTTTCTCTGTTCAGACCTTCCTGTCTCATCTGCCAGTGCTCGTGTGTGGCTCAGCAGAACAGCCAGTTAATGGCAAGCAAGAGAAAAGGAAACTTTCTTCAGATCCTGTTCCTCTTTCTTTCTCTTCCCACCTCCTATATCCTTTGGGAGTCGAGGGTGACGCACCGCTGGGAAGAGCTTCAAGGCCAGCATTTGTCATTTGCCTGCGGAGAACTGTTGCTCCCCAACCTATTGTGGTGGTCTGCATGTCTTCAGGTGACAAATGCCCCTGCCTCAAGGATGCTTCTCAATAAGATAGGATATTCCAGAGGTCACTTTGCAGCAACTCTTGGAGCTATTCTGCCAAGCCCGATGTTTGAAATGGACCAGTGATCTGTCTGACATGGTAGTCCTCATGCTGTACACACTTCGAACGCACAAGTCCTACATTGTCCTTTCCTGTGACACAACATGACAGATGCAGGGCACGAGAGCTGTTGTGAAAACTGAGCCAAAGTTAACTGTGCCCTGCAAGCCACCCCAGATCCTCTACCTTTTAAATACCCAGTCTTTGTCCATCTCCTCCCCGCTTTTGAAAGCATTTTTGGCAGAGTGGGGGTTTTTTTGTTTTCTTTTGTTTGGTTTTTTTGGGTTTGGTTTGGGTTTTTTTTGGGGGGGGTGGTTTGTGTTTTTTTTTTTTTTTAAGAACCCTCTAATTTCTTGTTCGGTTTTTCTCCCTCTCCTGAGCCCTTTGAAAGTGGCTTTACGCCGTCACTGACACCAAACTGACACTTTGCGTTTCCCCACTTCTTATCCCTTTATGGCAACAGATGTTGAAATTTTGTATCCCTTTTATCTGTCCCTCTTTGCCCTCTTCCTGTAATTAGGTTTCCCTTGTTAGCAGTACAAAGTGGCCCGGTTTGCTGCCTGGCCTTTTGAGCCATTGTGTCTGAGCACATTTTTTTCCTCCTCTTTCGGAAGAGTTCCTTCCCCCTTAAGTAATAGGCAGGGTGTTGGCCAAAGCTGTGGCTTTTTCTTGTTTCTTTGTTCTCCATTTATCTCCGCCACCTTTTTCAAAGGGATGGGGAAAAAAAAATAGGGAGTGCATGGAAGGGGAAGATACGGAGTTGCATTTCTTGACCGTCAGGCCCCCCTGCTCTTCAGGTGTTCAAGGCAGGTGCCTTTGATGTCTGCAAGTTTTGGGGAGGTGGGAGGTAGAGGATTCATGAGTGTGGCTTGGGAGTGGAGGTGTGTGGCTGGTGCCCTCAGCAGAGGGGTGGGGAGGAGTCTTTCAGGGTAGCCAGGCAGCTGCTGAGCAGGTTAGTAATCCGTATTTGCCTCTAGTGCTATTGCATTGTGCTCTTTCTTTCTGAGAGCCAGCATGAGCGTTACCATCATAAGCAGCTGGCTGAAGTTTGCTAACTTGCTGCTGCTTGATCTCTGGTATGTGCTTCCATGGGACCCTTGCTAGGTTACATCTGTCTGTGCAGTGGGGTGGGCAAGAATTAGTTGCTGTCTTTCAAATTTCGGCGTATGTTGATCTGCATCCACTTTGGTGGCTCTTCAGAGCCATTGAGTGAGTGAACGTGAGCAATTGTCACCAAAGAGGGAGAGCTTTAAAACTTGGGCTCCCTGTGCTGTTCTTAAACAGCAAGTGTAATTTGACAGTTACAGTATATAGCACTGAACACTCTGGTTAGTTGATCTCTACTGATGCTTTCCTGTTTAAATCAGTCCTTCTTGGCTTTGTGTCCTGTCGTGCTCAGATTTTTTGTATGTGGAAGTAGATAAATGAAATAAGAACCTGCAGGTCTAGTTCTTGATTATAAAGCTTGCTAAATATTTTCAACAAAAGCTTTTAATGTAAAAGCTTGGCCCAAGATGCACAAGCAGACTTCTTAGCATTGTGTTCTAAAACAAGCTCTGTAGAAGATCATTCTCTTCACAGCTTTGAACTCCAAGGTTTAAACAAGTTTAAGACCCTCTAATTTAATAACAAAAGGAGTTTGTTGGGTGAAGGGAGCAAATGGATTCAGAACTGGAATTGCTAGATTGAAAGAAAAGGTAACTGACTCCAAGAAGTGTGGGGAGTCTATTTCACCCAGGCATTTAAACTGGATTTATCCAGTCACAGAGAAGTGGGTGGATATCTCTGGTAACAGAAGAGACAAGCAATAGCGATATTATCCTGGCACTGATAACAGTTTCAAGGGTTTGGTGGGCAGAATAATCATAATACCATGGATGCAGAATCCCCTCTCCTGCCCTGCTTTTCTACAGATTCATCATGCCAAGTATCTTTTTTTGCCAAGGAAACTCTCTCCAGGCTTTGTGGGAAAGAGGCTCCCTGCTCCTTTCAGACTTGGGTTTCTTTCTCAGCATCTCTGTCTTGGCTGAACACAGTTTTAAATCACAATAACTGATCCAAAACTTGTCCAACAGTGAACTAAATAGCTTTCTGAGCTGTGCTTACATCAGGTAAGTGAATGCAAATGTGTGCCTTCTACTCCCTTCACTCACTGCTGTGGGATGGTCCACAGGTAGTTGCCCTTCCTCAGATGGCTGCTCATTCTCTTTTCCTGAGGCTCTCCTGCTTGTTTTTTGCTGTGCTGTTTCCCCATCCCATCCACAGATGGCTTTGCTTACTCTTTTTAAAGCATCAGTTCTGGTATTCCCGTTTATATGTCCTTTGGTTAATCAGGAACACAAATGCCTTGCTTTCTTCCTGAAATTCAAAGGAAAAAGGGTTGGTGAGGTGACAGACTGGGGTCTGTCGCAGGGGAAATTCTAGTCTTCAGGCGAACCCTTTCTTGGCCTGTTCATATTAAATCAGTTTGGCACAATGACTGTTTTTGGATTTCTAATTTGGTCTTTGGGAACCATTCCCTCTACAGTGAGGTGAGTAGGATGGAGAGTTCGGATGTAGATCTAGGCAAAGGCAAAAGCATGTCCTTCTTCATGGAGGTGGCAATCCCTCTTGTGACTTGAGCAGCAAGACTAGATATAAACAGGTCTCCTGCCTTCAGGCATGAATTAATCACTTGACAACGCCAGAAGGAAATTCCTACCCCAGTTCTGCAGCTCTGAACTGTAGGATTTGATTCCCTTTCTCTGAGATCTTGGGCATTGTTGGAGGCAGGACACCAGGCCTATGGCCAACTACTTGAGCTTGCTGCTGCAGGGAGCCTCTTAAGTGGCAGTCTCTTGGTTGAGTGTTCCTTTTAGCAGACTTTGTTGTGTTCAGAGCTCTGTCTCTTGGCTGTAACGGGTAGCTCCAGTCTTGTCTGCAATGTATTTCCCATGGTATGCATGTGTTCTCAAAACTGTTTGGGGCCTTGTAATTCTTTACTGATTTCTGGGGGGCTTTTTTGACATCGTCTTTCTGAACCCTCTCACGTAAGCTGGGCATCTTCTGCCTTCCTTTTGTTAAGAGGACTTTGGTGCATCTTAACCTAAATTTAAAACCGTTGTAAGAGGAAGAACATACAGGTGTTTATCCTAAATCCTTTCCCTCCCCATGGCAGTCTTGACCCTGTCTCACTACAGATGAACATGAGGCCAGCTCCTGCCCTTTGGATGTGTGCATGTCCAGGGCATGCTGTGGCCTTTGCACTCCTGTTCAGGCGTATTTATGACAACTTTACAAGGCCCCGAACAATCACAGAGCGTGGATGGGGGCTGGACGCTCCAAGCGCATCAATCAGTTTCATCCCTCTGAGCCAAAGCAAAAGCAATCTTTATTTTTCCCTGGGTTGAGAGAGAATCAACAGAGGCAAGAGAGAAGAATGGGAAGGAGTGAATGAGGAACCCCCTCTGCCACTGGCTAGCGGTAGCTCATTTAAACAGATGGCTTTGTTTTGATTTGGACTCTCCATTTTTTTTTGTCTCCCCACTAAAGGAGACCTGCAGAGCTCTGTCCAGAAAGGGAGCAATACAGCCGCCTGTTCCCACACAAGTGGGGCGAAAGGCGAGAGGCTTTGAGAATTCCCTGGTTCTTTTCCTCACCTCCCTCTTTTTCTCTTCCCCCAAGAAACCACAGTTTGAGAAAATTCCCCCCTACTCCTCCCGTTGGAAAGAAAGACAGAGAAGACATTCTTGACATTCTTTGCAGAGAAAAGGGGTTAAATGTCTGAATTTGGGGGTCACCATGTTATACAAATTGCAATCTAATCGTTTTTACAAGAACACACGTGTGCTAAGAAAAGGAGCCACGGACAAGAAAGAAAAGGGGACAGACAACCTTTTTTGTCCTATCTTCTTTTTTTTTT
The DNA here is from genome assembly GCF_964195595.1 of Calonectris borealis. Classification (NCBI taxonomy): domain Eukaryota; kingdom Metazoa; phylum Chordata; class Aves; order Procellariiformes; family Procellariidae; genus Calonectris; species Calonectris borealis. The sequence goes on from NC_134318.1 coordinate 28,940,611, forward strand.
ATTTCCCCCCAAGGTTTTGGACTATTGTCATGTCCTGTCTCTCTCCCCTCCTCACCCCCGAGAGGGAGAACATTGGTTTTATAGTTAAATTGGTTCGTAAAGCAGAAGGGCTTGGTGCCATTTCTGTTTGTTTTCCCAAATAAAAGCCCCAGCGGGGACTCTTTTGCACCGTTGTGGCTTTATTTGAAGAAACTGGCTTTTTCCCATAGCCCAGTGTGTCAGTTTATCCTCTGAACTTAACCTTACGGGAACCCGAACAACAAAAACTCACAGGGTCCCAGAGCTGGAAAGGTAAAGAAATTGTATCTTTTTATTGGACCATTTAAAGCGTGTGTGGGCCAATTCAGAGAAAGCAGAAGAAAAGAAGGCAAAACTCCGTCTTCTGTTTCTCCCCCCCGACACAATCTCAAACCATCGTTGGTGTCATTCCCCCCTACTGCCTCGAGTCCCTTCAGCTGTGCTGAGGAAGCTGAAAGAGGCATTTCTCCTGAAAATCACTTATAACAGCATCTCTGAGCCATTTCACATGGAGGTGCTGCCTCAAAATTCCCCAAGCCAATCCTACATCTCCCTGCAGGAATTAGTAGCTTTGGCTAAAAGCAGGGATAACCTTGGGGTAGGATAACTCTAGGAAGAATAACTTTGCCAAGGATCTATGCTTCTCCCTACGAACATTATAGATGATGTTTGACCAAGCCTTTCCCTTCTTTGCATAAGCTGCTCGTCCCCTGGGTGCCTCAGCCGCTGTTGCGAAGCACCTGGAAGAGACAACAGCTCAGCTCTTCCCTTTGGTTTTGGTGCTCTCTCCAAATCGGATGACAGAAGTTGCGCAAATGCTGCTGGATAATTATTTTTAAATGGATTTTGTTTCCTTCCTCTGTTGGATATTCAGCTCAAATATCCCACTGTTTTGAACTGAACGGTGCTCTTTCCACTTTTTTTTTTAAAAGTAAATACTTCCCAACTGGCTTGTTGCACATAGTTATTGTAGCTAAAAGATCGTTTTAGAGCTCTGCTCGGTTTCTGAATAGTCACCTGCTTATGTGCAATGGCTTCTCCTCTTTGATGGATGATCATGGATCACAGATGAGGTTTCCAGAGTCAATGAGTATGTCCGCAATTTCGCACATCGCTGTTTTCAGCAGATGTTCTGAATTCAGCAGTTTCCTAGAATTTGTGTATTTGTATAATATCAATTCTAGTGAATTGGGGTCACCAAAAATTGAGGGTGAGGAGAAAACTGTTTATTGTTTCATTCCAGCTTTTGGAGTGTAGTTCATGGGTATTGGAGACAGCTGGCCAAGACCTGCAGCAAATGGGCAGAGTACAAGGAGGGAGGTGCGGACTTCTTTTGGACTCCAGCTATCAGCAAGGTCTCAGGGAAATCCTGAGCTTTTATGGTCACACAAATAATCGCTGTGGCTTGGGAGGCTGTATGTGGCTTTAACTTGGTGACAACAGCATCCCATGGATTATCTGGAAAGTAATCTGGGCTCTGCCATGACTGATCTTAGTTTATCTTCATATTGCTGGGGTGAGGAGGAATAGAGCCTTAAGCTGTTTTCAAAAAGACAAAAACAACTTAGAAACCAGCTTGTTTCTGCTACTCCTTGATAGTTCACTTTGCTTCCAGGCTAGAAGGCTCCTGTCTTCTGGAGGTATCACGATAGCAATGCTCATGGCTAGATTTCGAGCATGGAAAGAAGAGAGTGAAATGTGGAAATCCCAAACAAATAGCTTATTTTAAAAGTAGTTTTTAAAAGTCTTGTTTTCTGAAGAACATGGAAATTGATGGAGATCATAGAATCATAGAATCATTAAGGTTGGAAAAGATCTCTTAAGATCATCGAGTCCAACCATCAACCCAACACTACCATGCCCACTAAACCATGTCCCTAAGCACCTCATCTACACGTCTTTTAAATACTTCCAGGGACGGAGACTCAACCACTTCCCTGGGCAGCCTGTTCCAAGGCCTGACCACTCTTTCAGTAAAGAAATTTTTCCTAATGTCCAGTCTGAACCTCCCCTGGCACAACTTGAGGCCATTTCCTCTCGTCCTATCGCTTGTTACTTGGGAGAAGAGACCAACACCCACCTCCCTACAACCTCCTTTCAGGTAGTTGTAGAACGCAATGAGGTCTCCCCTCAGCCTCCTCTTCTCCAGGCTAAACAGTCCCAGTTTCCTCAGCTGCTCCTCATAAGACTTGTGCTCCAGGCCCTTCACCAGCTTCGTTGCCCTTCTCTGGACACGCTCCAGCACCTCCATGTCCTTCTTGTAGTGAGGGGCCCAAAACTGAACACAGTATTCGAGGTGCGGCCTCACCAATGCCGAGTACAGGGGCACAATCACCTCCCTGCTCCTGCTGGCGACACTAGTTCTGATACAGACCAGGATGCCATTGGCCTTCTTGGCCACCTGGGCACACTGCCGGCTCATGTTCAGCTGGCTGTCGACCAGCACCCCCAGGTCCTTTTCCTCTGGGCAGCTTTCCAGCCACTCTTCCCCAAGCCTGTAGCGTTGCATGGGGTTGTTGTGGCTGAAGTGCAGGACCCGATGAATCGAAGGATTCTCTATAGTGTCCGAACAAAATACCTTTCATTTTTGGACTCACCAGTTTGATACACTTCCCAGACACAGGGCCTTTGTTTAAACATTTTGTTCCATCAGCAAGGAGTCGGAAGCCTGGTGCTAACACAGCTTTCCTGTGCTAGGGATGAAATGGGCTGCTGGATTTGCTCTGGCTCTGTTCCTTGTGGGCTGGTACCGGATTACTACCCATACGATTTCAGTCTGTCTAGACGCTTAAGAGAAAGCAGGAATATCTGTGAGTTTCCTGCTCTGCACTGGAGGCTTACCTGTGTGTCTGTAGGCGCTGCATTGGCGCGGGTGGTTTGTGGTTAAGGTGCTGAAGGCTGGTCTTTCTAGGAAACCTGGACTGTCACATTTGTCATTCTGCTCCACAGAGCTCCACTGGTGCGGAGTTGTTTCTGTTGGTGCCACCCAGCACTGGGACTGAACCCTGGCACTGTCTGGCCCAGGCTGTTCAGTACAGAAAACACAAAACTCCCACCATCTGCATAGCTAACTGCCTGGCTTGCCTGAAGAAGGCCTGGGAGTGAAACAGCCTCTACTTGCTACTGCTGGAGGGCCAAGGCATGGTGGTGTGGACCTTCCATGCTTGGTCTTGCTTGGGCTTCACAGTCACTTGCCGACTAACCTTCATAGCGCATAACAAGGACAGGGCACCCTGGCCTCTGAAGTGCTGAAGATCAGCTACCTGCTTTTTGGAAGGTGTTTGGGTGCAGCGGGCTAAAAGGAGCCCACAAAGGAAAGGAGAAGGCTGTTCCCTGCTGTGTTGGGCTGGTGCTGGTGATCTCTGCCACCTGATAGGAAACAAAGTACAAGATGATAGCTATCACATCTCTTTCTGTCTCTCATTGAGTAGCTATCTTCTGCCCATGTAAGTTGTTAGAAAACTGTCGGTGATGTGGTGGTGTATCTGCTGCTTTTCTGTTGCCCCTGGATGGGTTATCTTGATCCTTTATGGGTTATTAAGGATTAGCTGTGGGTTTTGTTCCCTAGGAAGTGGAAGCTGTTGGGGACTGGGGTTTGAGGGCAAGGAGTATTTGGGATAATGAAGACTGGACAATTTGTGGGCACTAACTTGTGATCCCAAGGCTGGGAGAGTTATGGTGGCAGAGAGTTCCCTTCCCAGCATGGGCTCAGCATGGCTGCATACGCTGCAGGGACATGTAGCTAGCCTGGCGTGGTGATAGCTAGCCCAGAGACACCTTAATCTGCTGAAAATCAGGGGAAATACTAATCGTGTTCTGCATCTTTATGAATTTAAGTCTGCCCATGCCAGAACAATTAGGTCTTTCGTTTTGTGTGCCCAGTGTACAGCACAGTGTGATTTTCCCCGGTGTCAGATTAGAAGTGCTTCACTGTAGCAACTAATGCGTTGTTTCTGTAAACCGCTGAAGGACTGCGCTGTATGGAGGGGCTGGACCTCCCAGTTGAAAGCTGCTTTGGCTGACCTATTCTTGGGGCAGGAGAGTTGAACTGATTAACAAACCAGCAAAGCAAGGTTTGCTTTGCTGCAGTAACTTGCAAGTATCTGTGCGCCTTTCCTGCTTACAGAGAGAAGCTAATGCTTTTTTTCCTTCTTTTTTTTTTTTGCCTAGGCTGGAAAGGGAAGGAGAGGGAGGAAAACAGGTGTGACTGCTGGGATGCTTGGGTACCACTGCAGTGAGGTGTGAAGGCATGGAGAAACACTGGGAGTGAGGCACGTGGGTAGTGTTCAGTGCTGCACAGGAAGCTCTGAAAGCAGGAATCCAGAGTCTCTGGTTTCTCCTGTCCCTTTGATGCTGAAATTTTTTCACTAGGAGACATCACCAGGCTGCTGTTAAAAATTGCTGCCATCTTGCAGCACTGCAGACTGAGGTCTGGTCTTGGAGATGGAAGACAAGCTTTAAGGTGGCCAGGCTTGCTCTGGGTGTGATGGGTGCTTGTTTAGAGGTGAGAGGTTGTGAGGAGACCTGCTGTGACCCATTTCAAGCATCTGAGAGGAGGAAGAGGGCTGGTCCCAGTGAGTAAAAGATCCCTGGATGTGCTTCTGCATCCTGCTGCCTTTCCTCAGCACAGTGTTCCTCTCTCCCTGAGCTTACTTTAGTCCTTTACATATTAAAGGTGTATTAGCAGGGAAAATGGTGGAGGGGAAATAGCACAAAAAGGCTTCGGCTAGCTAGCAGGAGATATTCACCAGATGTGCTGCTGGGCTGTGTGGCCCATGTGCAGCTGCCCGTCCTGGTTTCCTCTCCCGACGTGCCACGTGCCCAGAGCACCAGTCCAGGGGGTACCCGACGAAACAAAACAAAACAAAAAAGCAGTAGCATGCGGAAGAGGGCAGAGAAGGATCCAAACTGCTGGTGCTGCCTAGGGCTCACTGAGATAGCTCATCTCCTGTGAGTAACTCTCTGCTCCTGCCTGAGCAACTGGCAGAGGACTCCGCAGGTTAGGCAGTCTGGCTCCTTATGCATGTCACAGGTAGTCCAAGGGTTCTTGTTTGGGAGAGCAGCTGACTCCTCCTCATACCGCTGTTGTATGTCTTACAACTCTGGGACACACATATAACTTGTAGGATGAAGAAAGTTGTGTAGAAGCCTTGAGAAGGGTTGTGTGCATGTCCATCTGTCCTGCTGGCTTTGCAGAACGGCAGATGGAGAGGATCTGTGTACTTGGAGGGGCAGGGGAGTGCCAGAGCTCAGAGATGCCTATCTATGTTTCACTCCATGGTGGAGCTGAGGACCCATCTGCCCCACCAAACCCCGCAGCTCTTGCTCCCAGTGCTCAGACTGTGAATGCTTCAACCTCTCGACCTGCACACAGGTGCAGAGATGCTGCTGGGTTGGTTTGCAAGTAACCTTCCAAGGGTTAATGTATTGTGAGAAGGTTGCAAAGGGCTGAAGCCTGGAATCCCCTCGATCCCTTGCCTGGAGAAACACAAAGTCCAATAAGCCAGCACCCCTGGATTCGTGTTGGGGGGGATTAATTCATGCACTTGATGTTAAAGCTTGTCCGAGAGGTTTGCATGGGGGGGCCATCGCTAGGGCTGGTTGGCCTCTCTAAATGGTTGCTAGGGCCCTGGCATCAAGGGCCAATGTAGCTGCCCACAGCCACGGTCACGGAGGGAATTACACAGCCACAAAGAAATTGTTATTCTACATAATCTGCTCTTTGGAGAGTGACTGTGGGGAAACAGGCTGGCCCCAGCATGCCGCCAGCTCTGTGATCATAGAAGCGTGCTGGCTGCAAAGATCGGCCAGGGCTCGCCTTCTGATCTGGGGACACCAGGGCTCGAGGCGCTAATCTGCTTTATCAGCGATTTCTCTCTCCTGACACAAAGGTGTTTACTTGTTTTAACATCTCCCGGGACTCTATTTCTCCTTTTGTGTGGTCTTTATCCCCCGACGAGGGCTTTAGCCCAGATTACAGACAGAATTAAGGCATTTGGCGATGTGCCTCAGAACTGTGTGATGCTGGATCAAGGAGCAGAAAGTAACAAAATAATGGGGGGAGATGCTGAGAGTGACCCCACTGCGGGATCCGTGCTGTCGGCTTTCAGGACCGCTTCATTGTCCTGAGAACCAAGAGCCTGTTGGAGAGGGGTGGCCGTGCGGCAGGGTTTGAAAAGCAGGTGCTTCAAGGTTTATTGTGTCCAGCATTTTTGATTTAGAGGGTGTGAGGAGGATGAGGAAGAAAAGGAGGGTTTGCAATAGGTGGCCGTTTCAAGCAGCTGGGCAGATTGTCCCTTCCATTCCCAAGAGTCTGCCATGGCTGGGTGTTTCTGGCTGCTGGGGCACGTGGAGCGATACTGGGGACAGGCTGTGCCATGTGCCTGATGCAATTTCATGTGGCCCAGGGAAGAGGCTCAAGCTCCTTTTTGCAGTCTGGCAGGGTGGGCCCTCACCAGGCACCATCCACGTGGTGAGCTGCTGGTTCTGCACATGAACAAGCAGCAGAGAGATATGGCCACAAAGCATCTGGCTTAGAGCTTCATGGAGATCTTGCTTTTGCACTTTCACAGCAAGCAAGGAGTTAAAAAGGAGGAGGGGGTCAATAAAAAAAGCTAGCCTTTGGAAAGTCATCTCCAGAGCAGCCCTGGAGTGGTTGCTCTTGACCTGTCGTGTTCACCCCTAGATACAGTGTTTGCAGTATGCAGTGTAACTGGAGGGGGTTGAGGAGAGCAGCCATGGCAGGCTGGGTCAGGAGAGTCTGATTTGCCTGTGTCTCTGAGCTGTGTGTCAGAGATATGGGGAAATACCCCCGTGGGCAGTATTTTGAAGGACCGAGTCTGGGATGGGATTGACCAGGTAAATGGCTGTTGCAGATTATCTGGAGATAATTTGACTGAGAATTGCCTCCCATGGAAATGGAGCCCCATCATTCAGAGTACTGGTCACTTCTCCCAAGGAAAATGAGCCTGTTCTGCTGGGGGTCAGCTGTGCCTGTTCCTTGGCTTTCCCTCTTACAGCTGAGACTCCTGCTGGTCACCCTTCATGACAGTTAGTGGCCCAACCAGTAGCAGAAGCTGGGGGAGGGAGAGGAAAACTGTGCAGGCTTTTGCATTCTGTTAAATCACAGAAATGAGATCTAGGAGACTTCTGTGACACCATTTCTGCTCTGGCCAGCTGAGTTGGAGGGTGCTTTGCTCTGAATGACTCTTCCCGTATTGTGTTTTATTGCAGCAGTCAGCTGTTGACCTGTTTAGGGACTGACTTCCACCGTGGAGCTGGAGTCCTTGACGTCTTCTACGAAACACCCTCCCTTCTCCTTTCTTGTGGGTATGACACCTACATCCGCTACTGGGACATACGGACCAGCACCAGGTGAGCCTACCCTGCTGCCGTGTGGGGCCTGCGTGAGGCTCCTGGGCTCTCCTTGGGCAGTGTCTGGGACTCGCCTGCAGCTGAATTAGCTCCTTCAGGCAAATTGGGCCTCACTTCCAGTGGTGGAGGAGTGGAGGCTCAGCCCCGCTCCGGTTTGCGTTGCCCTTGCAGGAAGTGCGTCCAGGAGTGGGAAGAGCCCCATGACAGTGCCCTGTACTGCATAAGGAGTGATAAGAACCATATGATTGCCAGCGGCTCTTCTTACTACGGCGTGGTGCGCCTCTGGGATAAGCGGCAGACTCGGTGCCTGCAGGTGAGGGCCAGCTGGAGGCCGGGCAGCAGCAGAGCTTCTGAGTTGTGTGCTGGCAGCCCAGTGCCCATGTCTCTTTGGAAGAAGAGAGAGGGGCTCCTGGGCTATCCTTGGGGTGAGCCCACCATGGAGAACCTAACCTATATGCAGGGAAAAGCCTGCTTTGCTCAGACATTGCGGCCTTTGGGTCTGTAACACTGGCTGGGGTCTTTGGGCTGACCTCTTCTTTGAAAGGTTGATTCTCCTATTTTCTTGCAGAGCTTTCACCTGTCTTCACCCACCAGCAGCCCAGTGTACTGCCTCCGTTTCAGTACCACCCATCTGTACGCTGCCCTGGCATCAGCCCTGCACGTCCTAGACTTCACGGCCCCGTGAAGGGCACCACAGCTGCTTCTGGTCACCCCAGCTCAGCAGAGTTGATGCTTGGCTCAGGGAATTGCAGAGCAGGAGAGGTGAGAACGGCCCCCAAGGCTTCTGAAGGGACTTTTTGCCTGACAGAAAGCTACATTGAAGAGTGCACAAAGGGCCAGACTTTCTCAACCTCACCTGCCCGTTAGTGGAAATAAAGGCCGATTGTCCTTTACCCTTTTTATTTTGTGCAAGTAAGGGTTTGTTTTATTAACTGTGTTCTTTTTTCTTTTTTTTTTTCTTTTTTTCTGTGGATACAGCATTTGAGAGGAAAGTTGAGCCGGGATGCCCTAACAGCTGGGTGTGCTGGTCAGGTTAAGATCAGCCAAGCTCTGAGCCATGTAAAGCAAGTCTAGGCTGTGTGTGGGGTGGGCTGGTTTGGTGGAAGGGAATGGTGCCTGGAGCAGGGCCCACCTTTCACCTGCGCTTGCTCTCCTGACAGCTGCTTGTGTTGTCCTTCGCAGCCAAGAGCAAGAATTGAGCTAAAAGGCAGAGCCAGCCCTGCTTTCAGTGTATGCCTCCCCAAGCTGGCCGTCAGGTCGGGCTGTGCACTTGGCAGGGCTGAAACGGTCGCGTTTTGCTAAATAAAACTCTGAAGGGAAACAAAAGAGACTGTATGTTTTTTTTCAAGTTCCAAAGGGGCTCCGATGTTACCCGCTGATCGCAGAGGCCTGGCTGGGCGGAGGAGGTTGGGCCTACTTTCAGATGCTGTCTACATGTCTAACAGATCTCTGTCCCTGGCTAGACCCTGTGACACTGCTGCGTTGAAGGCAGTTCCTGGGACCTTGGATCTCATGTCACTTGTTCAAACAAGAAGTAGGATCTGCAACTTGCTTGCTGCCTGCATAATGAAGCAGCAAACTGGACTAGTGCAAACACCAAGGCCTTGACGTGATTTACTGGGATCCTGTAGGCACATCTAAATGGGCTCTGCTCCTTTCTGTGTCAGCCTTCTGAACCCCAGCTGGGTCTCAGAACAACCATAGCTTTCAGCGTGCTCTGTGCTGTCTGGATGAATGTGGATCTCTGTGGATGAATGTGCTGTGGGTGAATGCAGCGGTCTCTGGTGTCTGGCCCTCCTTGGGAAAGGAGGTCCGTGAACCCTACTTGGCTGTGAGTTTGCGTATCCTAGATAGGTAAAGGTTTTGTATCACAAACTGGGAGCACTTCTAGGGCAAAGCACACAGCATGGTCCTTTGTTAGAACTTAAGAGGTAATTTCCACTGTCAAGAGGCTGTTCTTCCCTTGTGATGCACAAAAATTGGAAGGGGGTGTTTGCTGGAGCCCTTGCCCGAGCAGGGCGGGGAACCAACCAGCTCCTCACCTGCTTGAAGGCAGCTCTCCATTCCCAGTGGATGTGAGACAGCAGCTTAGAGTGCAAAGTAATTTAAAAGCATGGCTTTGCTGCAGGATCACATTCTCACAAGGATCTTTCCAGCACAGCTCCCTGTCACAGTTCCTGCTCTGTGCCTGTTCCTCTGCTGCCACTTGTGCCTGCTTGCTGCCAGCTCCCTTGTAGCTACTGTGGTGCTACATATTCTTGTGTAAGTGGCGGAGTTGATGTCCAAGTGCCCCAAGCGATGATCTACTGCTGTAAAAAGATGCCAAAAGAACAATCTTCCATCAGCTCAAAGCTGTAGATCCCAAAGACTGCTAGCCCAAGATTATGATTCTGGGGGGATCTCTGGGTTATCGGTAACAGCTGAGCTGTTGCTGAAAAGATGGTGCTTTGCATCAGGGGTTGCTAAATACCGCTGCTGTATTGCTTGGAGCACTTTGGGCTCTGCATGTGAGAGAGCGTTAGGTAAGTGATTAGGCACGAGATGGAAGACGAGAGAGCGAGCTGGCAGAGCTTGGGAGTGGAGGAGGTCTGGTTTTTCTCAGGTCCTGGTGTGTTACAAGTCCTTTAATGAAATTGGGAGGGAGGGATGGAGATATTAAATGTCTGTAGCAGTGTCCCCAGGGAGAGGCTGTGAAGGAACTGGAGTAACTGTGGGGTGGGAGGAGAGGTTCTTTATTGCACTGGGACTTGGGCAAGGCCCAGAGTAGGAATGAGCATGTCAGCTGAGCAGGTGGACAAGTATCGCTGGTGCAGGTGACGACTCCTGTGACAGCCCTTCCTGCAACACTGCTGCTGCCAGTCCTGCCAGTCCCTTCCTGCAGCCCACATTGGTGGGTCCTGCACTCTTGTTGCTCCTTTTAGGTTCTTCCTGGCTGAAGCCTGGAGCAGAGCTACAGCCCCATAGTGGTGCCAGCACTGGTAGGTAGAAGGATGTGTACCCTTGCATCTCAGGTGACATTGGGGAATGGGGAAGCTGCAAGTGGGGCTGGTGCACTGGCTCTGATGAGCTCTGCCAGTCGATGGTGCCTCCATTGTCTTGGGAGGACGATGCAGGTGGGTCCTGGAGCCACCCGGCAGTGAGGCTCTAACTGGGGATGCCACCCAGGCTCTAAGGAATTTTTGTGGTTTGAAGCAGTCCTCATCAGGGGAGCTATGCTGGGAGCCCGTGACCTGCTCGCTTCGAAGTGGAGTTTGTTCGGGCAGGAGCTGTTCAAATATGAACTGGGATGGAAGGACATGTAGAAATCTAAGCACAGGGATGGCTGCTGCAGGGTAGAGACAGTAGCTAGTTGGAGGGCGGGTTGCTAAAGCAGCAGCACTGCTGGGGTTGTCCCAATGCATGAGGTGCTGTCTGTGCAGCGAGGTTTGTGATGGGCCGTGTTTGTGCCTTCACGGAAGGGGTGTGCTACTGCTGCTCCTGAGCTGGCCAGCGGCCCTTGTCACCGCCTTCCCCTCCATGCCATGCAAATGAAGGCAGCTGCATTTCGGTTCCTGCGCTCTGCACGGCCGCCTGTGTTCCGCACGTCACGTTGCGCATGGCTGGCAGTAAGGAAGCAGTTGGGTGTCCTCCTCTTCACCCTATTTCACCTGGGCCCATTCAGGTCTAGGCACTGCTGCTGTTTGCAGAGATACCAGAGCCACCAGAGCATCCTTCTAACTGCACAGAGGACTGCGCAACAGCGCAGGAGGGGAGTGGCTTCCAAGCACATCCCAGGCAGGTAACTCGGCTTGAGGAGGGGGATCTCGTTTTCCAAATGTTACTGCCTTCAGCGATGGTGGCAGACAGAGGGAATTCCCAAAGGTAACTACGCAGCTTTCATGTCACTTCTGCTCATGGAGGATGGGGAGAGAGCTGCTGCCTGTGGCGCGCTTCCTTTGCACGCTGCAGCTTACCACAACTCATAGAAGGATCGTAAATGTCTGCATAAATCAGCAGACCAGGCACTAAAGAGATCGACCGCCCTGCCATCTCCCTGGGCCTGCAAAGATTCCTCCAAACAGCTCTATTAACAACAACAGGACTAACTTTTATTAGAAAAGGCAAAATAAATACCATGAAGCTATGCCAGAGAGCTGGCCCCCACCTCAGCCTCTTAGCAGCCACTACCTACTGGGTCTTACAATCGCCACCCCCATTGTTAGCTGCCTTTATCTTCTTCAGCTCCTTCTGCAGCTGTTCTTCTGCAGCCAGGATCTCCTTTGGCTTCTGGTACTGTAGGACAGAGAGAAATTCCCTTAGCACTTCTGTTCAGCCTCTGCTCCAAGCAGACCAACTGGGGCCAGGTGCTACCAGCGCAGCTGGGGCCCTCCTGCCAATGGAGGCCGTTCTGTTACCAGCTACTTCTGAAGCCTGCTTGGAGACGTGGTGCCATCACACTAGGGACATTTGCCAAGATCTGGAGCGTCTTTTACAGTGCCAGCAACACCTTCCAGTTGGATGTGGAGTCCTGGCCCCCACCACCCCCTCTGGAATATCCTGGCAAGCTGTGTCATGCAGATCCCTGGTGTGCTCACTGATTGTATGCTCCCATGTGTTACGTATCTGTATGTTTTTTTATATATATATATATAAAAATGCATTTTCTAAAAGGCAGACAGAGAAGTAAAAGTTGCAGTTCCTCTGCCCTCCCCTCAGAGCCCCCCTGCCCAGCTGCAGTTTAGTGGGGGATTCAGGTGCTTTTTGGCAAGGGTTTGGCCCGTAGCAAACAAGTTTATAAACACTAAAGGTGCTCCTCTTGGCCTATTTCCTCTGCATGTGCAACCCCAGCTCTGCTGCAAGGTTTCCCTCAGAGGGGATGCTTGCTGGGTAGCTGACTTCTACATTTAAATGATGAGTACCTGCTGCTCAAAAGCAACTGTCTGCCTCTGTCTGCTCCTTGCAACAACAGGTAAATGCCCATTTTGCTAGTCTCTCACTTCCACCATGTGCGTGGAAGTGTGTCCTCTCCATGTGTCCTCTCTGGCCCAAACCACCAGCTGACTTTTTTTACTTTTTTTTTAAGACTGTGAGACCTCTAAGTGCAGCAGGTCCTTGGATTCTTAACACTTGTGCTCTGAGGCAAGAGAAGCTTGCTGTCACTGAGAGCAGAGGCTTGCTCAAGCCTGAGGGAAGGGACACATAGAAAACAGGGCACGACAGACACTCTTCCACCTGCAAGTCACCTTCAGCAGCAAGCAGGGCCCCTCCTGCAGCCCGGGCTGTCCTGGCTAGTGTCAGCATGCCCAGTGTAATCTGAAACTCCCGCTGACTGTGTGACAGAGAAGGGGACTCACCAGTGACCCTCAGCAGATCTCCCTGCTCTGCCTCATTTCCCCACGTGTAAGAATTTTAACTTCTTTGGGGACATAAAGAGAAGGGCAAAGCGCTGTTCTGCGTGGCTAAAACCTCACCGTGATGATCAGGGTGTTGTTGGCATGGGTGAAGCTCAGGGCAGCTGCATCCAAGGGGAGCTGGTATCGGTCCAGGTCAGGAATAGAGAACTTTTTGTAGTACCTACAAATGAGAGAGGAGACAGAAATGAGGAAGGTGAGGTTCCTATTCCCCCAGTAGCAGAGCTGAGCTATAGAGTGCTGTTCTACAAGGTGTAGATGAGAACAACAGACCTCTCAGGGTTGGCAGGAGGACCCTGTGCCATGTTGTGTGCCTGCTGGTGCCCCCAGGCTAGCAGGAGCACTGGAAACAAACCTCTGAAATGGAAATCAGAGCTGGCAAAGTCCTGAAGGCTTTGATGTGTGAGAGCAGGTTTGTTCCCTCCAGCTTGCCCTTGAGTAGTGCCAGACGTGGTTAGGGACAGACTACTCAGCCCTACCAAGAGGTGTCTCTTATCTTTGTCAAGAGGTATCCCTTGTCTTTGTCCCTGCTCATGGTCTCTCATTCCCTCTAAGTAGCAGCTTCCATTAGCTCTTGTCAAAACAGCTGTCAAAGCCCTTGTGCCCTGTGACTTACTTTCCTGAGTGATGCACTGCTTTGTGTTGCAGTCCTTCCTAAACCCATCTTTTTGGCCTCTTGCTGTGCTTCCTAGATCACTTCCTGCTTTGGTGACACAGTGGTGCTCAGGCATACCCCTGGGCACAGAGCTCCAGGTATAGCTGCCCACAGTCACCTGAGCCTCTGCTCTGCAGTGTCTCCTCGCAGCCCCCATGATGGCTGTGGTGCTCCTCTGCACTCTCAGCTTCCCTGGCTGCTCTTTGCCTGGTCTCTATCCCAGTTTCCCGATCACCTCTCACATCCAAGCAGAGGACAGAGAGGTTTTTTGCCAGCTCCTTATCCAGCCCGTGTCGCTCCACCGACTTTGCTCAGTATGAAGGAAAAGGAATATGTTTCAGGTAGATCTAGAGCAGTTTTAAGCTGTCTAGGCAGCTAAGAGATTTCCAAAGACTTTGGGACCAGAACCTTGTAGACCTGTGTTTGCCTGAGGCCCTTCTTCCTTGGCATGGCTTGCCCTGCATCTGTTGCTTCTCTCTGGGGCTGCACCAAATACACTGGTGGTCCTATGCCCATGTAGAGGCATGGTTGGGTTCTTAATCTCTTCCAGCACTCTCGTGGGCAATCCTCTCCAAGGAATTAGCCTGTAGCTGGTACTGAGGTGCCCAGAGCAGAGCGGGAACAGGCAACGGCTGCTGTCATGCCATGAGGGGTTCTCCATTCAGCTGGCTGTGTGTGAGGCTTGGCCTCTCTAGCTACCTCTGCCCAAATTGCAGTTTATTTTCCAAGTCACGGTGAAAATAGCTACAAAGGGCAAATGGCTCTCCTGGTGCAGTGGGAGGAATGTACACAGCTTGTTACCGCAGGGCTCAAACCGTTCTGTGTTGTCACTGCTGTCGGTATTTGGAAAAGGTGGCAGACATGGATAATAAGGGAGATGTCAAAGGTTAAACAGCAGAGATTAGATGAACACAAAGACATGTTAAGGAAGTGTTAACTTCTTACCGATTAGACAAAAAAAAAAAAAGCAGTACACAGAAAAAAACCCACTGTTTCAAAGGGCCTTGGGAGTCATCAATGAAACAGCAGCATTCTGCTGCCCCAGGACTAAGGAGAAGGGGAGAAGAATGGCTTTGGCTGGCCTCAAACTAAAATCTGTGACAAGATCAAAGGAAACCAGATCTGCCTGGTCACCCCCTCCTCCTCCTAACATTACCACTGCCTCTCGCTACAATAATTGAATCAGGTTTGGTGTTTGGGGAGGTGGCTTTCTGGGTTTGTTTTTAGAATTTAGTTTAATGGATTTATTTTACAGCAAGAGGTTTTAAGCAAATCCCACTTGAGCAGCCCTTGCCGTGGCCAGAGGGAACGGGAGTGACTAGTGGAAGTGAAGAGCTCCTGTCTGGGCTGGGGAGGTAGCTGATGGGTGGTTATCCCTGCCGAGGCAGGCAGATTCTCTGCCCTTGCCTCTCACCCCATGGCCAAGGGCAGTATTGCACGCTGTGCCTGGGTCCTGGCCTGAGATCCACAGTGCGTATGTGAAGTCACCTCTATTATTTTCCTACTGGAAACCCACTTTTTGTCAGCCTGTAGGGAAAAATGCTACTGGTATGCTGAGAATTTAGAGCGGAGCTACTCAGTAGTGACTTGGCAACCCATCCCATTGCTTGTGCCTCTGGCTGGCGGTCAGCACAGCTCTGTTGCTCAGAAGCAGTGTGGCTGACTTCCAAGGGCTGGAGAGGCTCCGAGGCTTCCTTTCTCTCCTGTAGTGATGTGTGCGCTCTCTGTGGACTCCGTGCCTTTGTTGCTATCTTGGAATTAGTTGCTGAGTGGTGCCTTGCCCTGGCCGAGACCCAGGAGAAATGATATAAGATATCCTGGAGCCTGTACTAAGTGTTCTGGTGCTGGAGTCTGTCCCTGCTCCCTACTGACAGCAAAGTTGTTCTTGTCCCCAGTGAGGACACTTTCAGCTTTAATTCCAAAAGTCCTTAACTTTCACATGCAAGCCATGAGCCGCTGTCAGGTCCTTCAACTCTCTCTGACACTAACCTACGAGTGTGCAGGTGTTGACTGCTTGTGGGGGCACTCTACTGTTTTCCTGAGAGTGGTACAAAAAAGCTTGACGTTAGGGCACCGGTGAAGCCTCAGTGGTACGTTACAACTCTACAGCACCTACGCAGGCAAGGAAATTCCCACATACACACTACTATTAGTAGGATTGGGAGTAGATAAGCCTGTCTGTGATAGTATGTGGTTGGACTTAGGCTCACGTACTCCCTTCCTGTCCTAGCTCCATATCTATCCATGTGTGGCTGATGGGAATCATGTCACTCATCTTAGCTACATAGGTCTCCCTAATGAAGTGCCACTCTTCTCCTGTGAATCCCTCTGCGTGCATTTAGGTCAGCATCTTTCTGTATTAGAGCTGTAATTGCTTGCTGTTTTCATGGGGTAGACTCCCCCTTCCTCCTGTCTAGCCGCCTCCTGCTTTTGAGCGTCCAGGTGTGCTCATGTGCAGCGCTCAAACATCCCCTTGCCATGGCCTGTGATGTGGTAAACCCTTGCCTGAAGACTTGCGGGTTCTGCGGTCTGAAAGCCGTTCAGCAGCCGAAGAGGAGCAGTTCTTTGCCAACAGCACCACCTACAGCCAGCTACAAAGAGCGGCTTAAAGAGGGTAGGGGGCAGACTGGGAAACACTGGGGTTGATTTTACCCATGAATCTGATCCTTCTCTGTTCTGCAGCAATGTTGGGGAGGGAAGACAAGCAGAGAGCAGCCTGCCCAGCTTTCCCTACTGGTGTATTATCCCAGTTTGTAAATAGCTTTCACTTATCTTCCAATATCCTCCCTTGTTCTCCTAATACTCGCTCCTTGCTATCTCTTCCCAATAGTACTGCTCATCCTGGCTTATCTCACTGAGGCTGTAAATCCTTTGGGGCACAGTGTGTGTCTTATTCCACGAGAGATGCCATGTACTGACACAGTATAAGATGATGCTTAAAAGCCTTTTCTTTTTTTTCCTCCCATCTCAAATTTCTTTTGGCAGAATATTGTGATGCTTGCTTTCCAGATTCAGTTTACCTTTTTTTCTTGCTACCTCCAGACCATGTCATTGGCATTGTGACCACAGGACAGGTTTACGCAGGGAGATCTGTCTGCCTGGGCACCCATGACTTTGCTGTACCTGTTGAATCCTGCAGCTCCATGCATTCCGAGATACAATGACTAGATCAAAGTATCGTGTCAGAGGGAGAAGATGGGATGCTCTAGCTTCAAAAGGTCTGCAAGGTTCTTACTTTATCTTTCTAAGGGAGTGACATTTGACAGAGAAAGAACAGAGCAAACACCATGCTATTGGAACCGTGAGGTAAGTTTGCAGAGGCCAGCGCAGAGCTTGAGGGGTTCTACCATAAACGTGTCTGGGGCAGTTGGGAGTGGAAATTGGAGAGCAGGAGACATGCAGCTGCGAGGTGGGGCCCCTCAGCCCTTGCATGCTAGGGATAGAAGGCAAGAGAGGACAACCCCCCTGTGCAATCACTAGTCTGCCCTCTGTGCCAGCCCACCCCGAGGGACTGTCAGCACTGGCAGTGCTGTCCTTACTGACTTCTTGTTGGTGGTCCGGATGACAAAGCAGCGCTGCTCCTTCTCCACGGAGACGCTGTAGACCTCCTTGGGGTAGGGCAGGTTACGGATCCGCCACTGGAAGCTGCTCAGGGTATCCTTCCTCATGAAGACAGGCTACAGCAAACAAGTACCTTTAGCAAAGCCTCTCCAGCTGTCTTCTCTCCTCCCTGTCCCCTTCTTCCTGTACTACCTCGAGAGGCTCCACGCGGGAGTAGCTCTTCCTTCACACTGGAGCATTAGGAAGTAACTCAAGAAACTGCCTGAGCATCACTTTCCTAGTACTAGCACTGCCTGTAGGAGGCTGAAAGTGTTCACCAAGGGTGTCTTGCAGTACAGGGTTACAGGGAAACTGGGCCTCTTCCTGACAGGCAACTGAATACTGAGCTCTGCCTACCCTAGGGACCTGCTGGATTCAGTCCTGGCTCGGCCCCAATTTCAGGTCCGTAGAAAAGATGTTGAGAGATTAAAACCTCTGCCCCCTGAGCTAGTGGGACGTGAAGATGAAACAGGCAGTGCTATGTTAAGGAGCGCCTGCTATGCACTGCCTGTGCCGGCCTTTCATTGTCATCACTTCCACTTTCCATCCACAGACTTGTCCTGGCACTGCCCTTTACTTTTTCAGAAGCAGAATAGTAGTTGGTCAACACAGCAGTACAGTTTCTCTACTTAATGAAGCTACCAGTCTTTTGAAGACCTCAAAAGAACCTAAGCTGTGCCCTCTTTCTACCCAGCCCTGCACCTTTGGGATGATTTGTAGCAGAGTGCTGGGCAGGTTAAGGCTGTCTCTTGGGGCTGCGAGTGATCTGTGGTATACTAACTCCTGCTGTAAGCACAAGACTAGGTAGTTTTAGGTGCAGTTGTGCCTGCAGACCCTTACATACATTGGAGCTGCTTTCCTTTATGAGCTCTGATTCCAGTGCTCCCAGGAGTGGTGACGTTGGCTCTCCCACTTCAACCTGCCACTTGCCGGAGCCTCCGAGGGTGTTCTTCTCTCGCCATTTTCTACCTGTGGAAGGGAGAAGGGTTTTTGTTATTCTGCTCTATAAGAAGAACTCCAGCAAATGACTACCAAAGCTGCCCAGCACGCTGAGATGGTATGAAGATACACATCCTAATTCCAGTCATTTCCACTTTGGTATGAGTGGATATGTTAGCTGGCCTATTCCTGAAGTCAGAAATTCTATACCGAGTCTCTTTTTTGCTACTTGGTGCTGAAGCCATGGTGTGGTTGCAACAGGTGCCATGCCACAGTCAATGTGGTTTTGGACAAGATCCATAACCGACATCTTGCTTGTTTGCGGTTGCAGAAGCCACCAAAAAGCATATTTCACCCCAGCATATGCTCCAGACTTGGTGCCTGGCTATACAAGATGGCAGTCCCATTTAGTCCATCCAAGTCTGTTGTTACAGATGAGCTGTTTGGGAGAGATCCTGGGCTAAAGCAAGGTCTGCTATGCCACGGAAGTCATACAAAATTCAGCTACAAGTATGCTTATCCCCCATAATATTTAGGGGCGATTTGTTCCTTACCAGGAGGTCCCTCTCAACACCCCAGTCCTGTGAGTGCAAACCTGCTGCCATGCGTGCTGCAGTTCTGCCCCGACCCACATCTGCTGGGGCCCAGCTGAGAGCAGCACTTACTCACTAACTGACTGGTCTTCATGTCGTACTCTTCGGCCATCTCCTTCCCATCCTCGAACAGGTAGTGGATCTTCCGCTTCCCTAGAGGCAAGGCAGGTGGTGAGGGTAAATAGGAATACACCTATCGCTGGGTGTGTGGCCCTGTCCTGCTGCCTGGGGCCCTGTCCCGCTCTCTAGGGCCGTGTCCCCGCGTTGATGGCTCAGTGTCCTTTGCTGGGGCCCTGTCCCGGGTGCAGGGCCGTCCCCGCGAGAGCTCGGTCCCCCCGCCCGCTCGCTGCAGGGTCACCCAAAACACGCCGGCGGGGAAGGAGGGGGCTATCCGTCTCGCCGCCGCGGTTACCGTCCTGCACCAGCGCTGTCTTGCTGGCAGCCCGCAGCCTCTCCAGCCAGCTCGGCACCGCCATGGCGGCCGGGTCCCGTCACCACGGCAACGCGGACACTTCCGGCCGCCACCCGGAAGCACTTCCCGCCGCCCCGGCCCCGGCCCATAGGTGAGAGCGGCCCCGCGGCCGGGCCCTGCCCCGGGGCTCATCTCCCCGCCTCGCTCCCCGGCTGCGGGCAAGCTCCCGCGCCCCGTCTGGCTTGGGGGGCCCTTCCCCTCCTCGGGGCTGGGGTTGCGGGCTGCTCCCCGGCTGGTGTGGGGGGTCTCGGTCCTCTCGGCACCCCTCCTCAGATCTTCCTCCCCTGGTCCTCAGGCCCAGCCGCGAGGTTTCGGGGGAATTGTTTCCTGCCCCCGGGGTTTTGGGTGCCGCTAGTCCTGGGGCGAGCCGGGTTGGTGGCGTTGAAGCCTTCACAGCCTGAGGATGCTGGCAAGGCAAGCTTGGTAGCTGTCATGCGTGGTTTGTCTTAGATGAGTTAAAATACTACCTGGAAAAACACTCTTCCAAGCCCTGAAAAGTACTTGGGCACCTAGAAGCTTGGGGGGTTTTGGTGTGGTTTTTTTTCTTTGTCTAATAGAAAGCATTACTGTTTTCAGAGGGCTTTTTTGGTCAAAATGTCCTAAAAACAGAAACGTCTCTGTGAAGCTGAGTTTTAGAAATGTAGCAGGGTTTCTTCTCCCCTGAAGCTGAGCTCTTCCTCGCAGAAGCGAGGACTTGAGTACAGCTCTGGGTTGGTCTTCCAGAGGATTGTGTTTAATGCTCGGATGAGAAGGTGACCACAGGGAGAAGACACGGCCGGGTGGGACCGTTTTCAGCTCTTCCAGGCTTAATATGATAGCTTTGTGCTGGCTTGTGTGCGAGAAACTTCTAAGCAAAACACGAAGTGCTGCACAGAGAGGAAACCAAGCTGGCGTTGACTTAACGCTGCAGCCAGGTGGGAGGGGCTGTTGGGATACGCAGCGATTCGGGGGTTTGTTTGGGCTATGCAAAACCGAACTTCCTGGTAGCCTGGGCCGGTAGTTGAAGCTCCAAAGTTTGCTTTTGCAAGGCTTGTGATGGTAAAGCTACAGTTGTAGCCGTATTGAACTTGGCTAGTTAATCTTTACTAATTTGCTATTTCCAGCTGAAACCGAGGTGGGGGTTTTCCTCCTGTGGCTGTATGAAACACTTGGTGTCAATCAGCTGCTTTATCTCTTCTCATCGGTGACTGCATTTCAGCCCAGGCAGGAGAGGCGTTTTCCTCTTGGGAATACGCTTAAGAAATATCTGAGAAATAAAGTTGCTTTTGTTGGCTGGGCAGGAAAGAGCTCCAAAATGTTACAGTAGTTAAATACTTTCCATTATAAGAACTCAGCTTTAGTGGTTTCTAAAGTATTCAAGCAGGGTCTTCTTAAGCGGCTTTTTGGCGGTTTCTAACTTGGATTTTTCTGACCTTGAGGGCTGCAATTCTTGTTTCCAGGTGCCTCCCTCAGGGCGAGCATTTTTGGAAGGCAACAACAAAAAAAGAATTCTAAATTAACAAAGACAATGGGCAAAATGAGTAAATCTTAAGTTGTTGTGATTGTGTAATGATGTTCTAAGCAATCTCCCGTTCTCTTATTGTTATTCAGCAATTGCAGCTAAACTTCGCACCAGGCCTATGGAGCCACGAGGGATTGTCAAAGCCTTTCCCAAGAGGAAGAAGGTGAGGGATGACTCAGGGAAAAGCGTCCCTCCAAAGATCCCAAAAGAGGAAGGAACAGAGATACCTGAGGGTAAGTCCTGCGTGCCCGTGACGTGGAATATAATACTCCTACCCCAGCTCGTTAACTGGAGGTGCTGTTCCCCCAAAGTGTGTTTTCTGTAGAGATCATGGCTAGCTTGCTTTGGTGTGTCCAGCTGGTGCCCCCCAAAGACTGCCTGCCACTGTTGGTGCCATCAAGTCCTGTGTGAGATACGTAGCCCCTTTGGTTTGGGACACTGTTTTTCTTGTCACTGAGCTGCTGCCCCTGTGTTTTCCTCAGCAGAGTGGCTGAAACCCGTCACTGCCTACGTGTTGCAAGCTGGCATTGGCCAAGCCAGGGCGGAGATCTTCCACAAGCAGATTGTCCAGAATGGGGGTGTTGTACACAACCAGCTCTCCTCGGAGGTGACGCACGTCATCGTGGCTGAAGACATGGACTGTGATCGGGCCTTTCGGCTCCTTAAATTAACCAAGCTACATTCAGGGTTGCAGCTAGTGAAGGCATCCTGGCTAAGTGCTTGCATTAGAGACCAGAAGCTGCTGAGTACCGCTGGCTACGGTGTCTTTATCCCTCACAGGTATGTAAATGCCATGCTGTCATTCCTCCCTACAGTGCTTCTATCCTAAACTGAACAGCACTAAAATTTGACCTCTGCTCAAAATCTCGGACTGCAACTCCTTGCAGCTCCTGTGGGCAGGACTCAGAGTCACTTTTCACCATACAGACTTTGTGACTAGTTGCCATTCTGGGGTAGCATGGGGTAGCAAAACATGGAATAGAGCCCAGAAGTGCTAACAGGAGTTCTGTCACTTCTACAGGTGCTAAAGGCACCTCTTCCTAATCCACCAGTGATAACAAGGAGATTTCTTTTAAAAATGCTGAGGATTAAATGCTGTTTCTTACTTATTGCAGGTGAAAAGTAGAGAGAGGATTGACAACTAGGCACAAAAGGAAATAAGGAATGGAGCAGCAGGCAGCCACAGGTTAGGATCAAAATGTTTTGGCAAAGTTGTGGAGAAAGAGTCTAAGAGTGAGGTAGATAGGAGTGGAAGTTGCAGGTCAGCGAGGTGGATGGAAATTGGGGAATTGAGCCAAAACCAGAGTAATTAATCTGTGATCTGAGAGAGTAAAATTCATATGTGTTGTTGGCTCCATCCCAAAACATGCAGAAGGATTTCTCAGTCAAACTTCTGGGAGCTGAGAATTCCTCCTCCTATACTAAGGCATCTGATCCATAGCAGGTACCTGGAGGAGGGCAAACTGCAGAAAGAGCAGCAGCAGCAGGTCCTGGGCAGTGAAAAGATCCAGCCTCCAGCAGAGGAGGGAGCAGTGGAACCAAATACTGAAGCACAGGCGGAGGATTCCTCGCAGCGAGGCCTGGGCACCCTTGGGCAGCAGCAGCTGGCTGAGGTGAGGCTTCCCACACAGGCCCTTCTCCTTGTGAACGGAGTGTGCTGCTTTTCCTGGCTAAGAGCATCTCTGCAGGGATACAATGCCAGATTTTCTCAGGAAAGGGAAGGCGTTGCGGTGTTTCAGTGGGTTGATGCTGGCAGACTCAGGCTGGTTACTGCTTCTCTTTGTTCCTTTTAGGTGTTAAAAGTAGAAACAACACCCCTTAAATTCCTGTCCCCATCAGAATATTTCCAGCTGAAGCAGTCCTGGTGCTCTGATCAGGCCAAGGCTCACTCTGGTGATCATGTTTCCCCTGCGCCCTTTTGAGGAATATTCCCTGGCTGAGAATATCTCCCTTTTAGGAAGCTGTCCCTGATATTTCATCCTGTGTTCCTGCCTGAGCCATACTGACCCATCTCCACTCCTTGGCAAGCACCCTGTTCGGACACGGGTGCAGTGTATCAGGTTGCCACTTGAACGATTGTGGCGGTGTGCTTAAAATATCTGTGTTGGGTTATTAGTGGCCTCTGCTATGAGTCAGCTTCTCTGACCTGCTGTTAGCTTTCTTTCCTTTCTCTGTATTTTTGCTCAAGTTTGCTGAATTGTTTTTGGGCATTGGCATCATTCAAATCTATCTGTAGCAAATTTACCCCAGACCTCTTAGAGCAGCAGCTGCCTTGTAATGCTGGCATCTGTTTTCTAACACAGTCCCAAATTTTGTTTTACAAAACCCTGTAGTTACTCCCTAACTGGCAGCCCACTGAGGGCTCCTTTTGTTTTAGGCTTTCTCTTGAATATGTGTAGGGAGGGATCTTTTCTCCCCAGACTTACTATCCAGTGTGCTATAGGCAGAGTTGGCTGCTTCTTAACTGCATCACCTTTGCAGTTACCCCATCTTTGCTGTTTCTTGTAATTCTAATTTAGCGGCAATCGTTAACAAATCTCACGCTTAACGGGAGAAGGGATTTTTGTGTTGTTACAGATCCTGTGCTGTCTGCCTTGCTTTCTGCTCACGTTTACTTTGGGTGGTCAGACAGCTGCTAGATTCTGAAGCCTTATTGCCTTTTTTTCTTTTAAATCCCCTCGAGCAATGATATTTCCTGTTGTTACTCTGTGCACAGAAGCAATATTGTAGACACTTCAGTAAAATTCCTTGTCCCAAGCTTAGGACTATGTGAGGTTGGGGAGGAGAAGAGAACCCACAGGATATGCTTTAAAGACGGTACCAACCACTTTTAAGACCCAGCTACAACAGTAAAGCTGAAGCTGAAATCTCAGCTTAGAAGTAGCCTCCATTTAAGCACAGAGACTTTTCTAGCTTGGGTGGATGTTTTTTCTGTAGAAGATGATGAGTGTGCCAGTGTTTCATACTGAACAGGGGATCCTCTGGGAGTTCTGCTTTTGATGTAAACTCCTGCGAGGAAACCCTGTTACCAGTCAGATTGTAGCAACCACTGTGTGACTGGCATCTGGATGCAGTAGTTTTCTGCAAGGCAGCCTGTGCAAGCGGTGCCAGTTATTCACTGGGGCTGTTACCCCAGGCTGCCTGCCTCCCGCTCAAGTGGCGTATTGCCTCAGGTACTGGGCTTCAGCCGCTATCCTGGCTCCTGTGCTGTGCCCCAGACAAACCATGCACATCCCAGTCTCACCTAGCTCTAGCAAGTCAGCTGCTGTAGGATGCTGGAGTATCTTGGAAGCTCACGGGACCAGTTGGTTTTGCACGTATGATTGTGAAGAGTCCATCAGCTTTGTTGGCGAAGCATAGAGAGTCAGGGGTTTATGTGCCGTTTCACCTGTGTGACACTGTTGGCCGAGGGGATGGAATTGCATGCTCCAGCTGCAGAGTTGTTTGCGTTGTGCTTGGATAACATGTTCCTTAAATGCTTTTAAGGGGCTTACTAACCGATCCGAACACTCTGAGGCTTTACTGCCCTTCGAGGGAACAGTGTCTTAAGGGAGTTGTGTTTCAAGGCAGATAAAACTGCTGTAGTCTATCAAATCCTCAGTCTGACCCAGTTTTCAGAGTTATAAAACAAGATTACAAAAGGGAAACATCCTGCCTCTTCTGCCTAAAGACTTCAGCTCTGTATCTTGCAGGAATTGTGTCTCTAGATCTCCCTAGCCAGGAGAACCAGAGGTTGTAAGGATATGGCTCTGCCTCAGCTGACGCTCTGCAGAAACTCGTAACAGGACTTGCGTGCCACATGTAACTGCTGGACTGATCCCAAACAGCCCTGTGCCGTTCAGGGTTACTTCCACAGTACAGAAGCTCTTGGATCTTCCTGGACTCCTGTGTTTATACATCAGGAGAGAGGGGGACCCCAGTGAGCAAAGCAGTCTACAAAGCGTCTGTGTGGCTTCCCACTTCTATCCCCTTTTGTTCGTTACCTGAAGCCGAGGCTCATTGTTTCTTAAGTCCACACAGAGGCATCCTAATGCTGAGGGTATCAGCAAATGTATACATTGGTTCTTTCTTCTGTCACTGAGGAATGTGGAGTCCTTTGTGTCATTCCTTCCTCCCCTTTTTCTCTTGCAGATAGCCATGGGGAAAATGGGGGGGTTGTAATTTACTACCCTGTTAAGATTTTGTGTCGGTACCGTGAAAACGGAGTTCAGTGCGTATCTCCTGCAAGCTGCATCATGGGGTGGAAGGTGCAGAGTCTGAACGTGAGAGATGTGTCTATGCAGCCACCAGACCAGCGAAAGGTTTCCCAGTGGGAGCAGGGAGTCAGGATCTCCCCCAGCCAGGGGTTTCAGCCTTGTCACACCGTGCTGCTGGCAGCAGTTGCTCACTTAACCAGTGTCTTACCTCAGTTAAGTCTCGGGGTCTTGGCGACAGGAGGTGTCTGTGTGCTTGGATCACAGGTGGACTGCAGTCTCTGGTCTCTTGTGCTTTGTGAGATGTGCCTGTAGCTTCAAGGGGTGCATGTGTAGTTTGGGGCATGAAGACCTATGGTGTGCATATAACCAACCGCTCCTAGAGATGGCAATTTGAGCACTGCATGCCCTGGAGGTTGGTTAGTGCTCTGACTTCCTACTCTCAGGAGCAGCCTGTGCCAGGGGGACATATGTGAGGCATGCACTTATTCTCACATGGCTGCTTTTCTACCTCTCCCTAAAGAAAGTCTCTGATGATGAAGACAGTGAAGGAGAAGATGCAAGTGTCACCCAGGGAGATCTGGAAGCATTGATTTCTGGCCGCTACCCTGTGAAATCGTCAGAGGAGATCGGTGACAGCTCTTCCGCGGTGGCCCAGCCTGCCAGCAAGTGGGTTTGTGCCCATTCCTCCAACAGCAAGAAGGAGAATCACAACCAGTGCATCACAGAGAAGCTGGAAGTGCTGGCAAAGGCCTATTCTGTCCAGGGGGACAAGTGGAGAGCTCTGGGCTACTCCAAAGCCATCAATGCACTCAAGAGCTACCACAAACCAGTCACCTCCTACCAGGTAAAACACCTTCCCAGAGTGGTGGAGCGGGGAGATAGACCCAGCATCCTAGCTCTGTTATGAGCCAGATTCCTTTCTCTTTCTGTACGTGGAATAGCTTATCTTTAGGCTTTGGCAGTTCCCTCCTGTGGGAGAATTTTGAAGGAAGTTGTTTAGCAAGTGCGAGTTGTATTTATTGACCACCTGCGGTGTTTTCAGATGAGCAGGAAAGGGGAGTCTGAGTCTTTTAGAGCCAGATCTGAGCACCCGTGAGATAAATGCCTTCTCCAGGCTCAATGCAGGGACGTTTTCACCTTCCTCTTAGGCATCAGCAACTGCCACCATTGGAGATAATATATAAAACTAACTGGATCTAGGCCTGATTGGCTGTGACAGTCCAGCCATTCAGTGTGTTAGTGTTTCAGTCCTGTTCTGCATGCTTGTCCTTTTCCACTTGGCATTGAATCATAGAATGATAGAATAGTAGAATCAATGTAGCCTGTGTAAGCCTGGCCTAGAGAAGACAGCAGTAGTCAGAACTAGTCCTGCCACTTATCAGTCACTGATCAAATGGCTAACCAGGCTCTGAGTGGGTAGCGGCTCCCCAGCTTGTCTGTAGCCTTCACTCTTCCAGTAGCGGCTCTGGTCTCTTGCTAGGAAGCCTGTAAAATCCCTGGGATTGGGAAGGGAATGGCAGAGAAGATTCTGGAGATCTTGGAGAGTGGGCACCTGCGCAAGCTGGATCACATCAGTGAGAGTGTTCCTGTGCTGGAGTTGTTTTCCAACATCTGGGGAGCAGGGGTCAAGACAGCTCAGATGTGGTACCAGCAGGTAAGTTTAGTGCCTTACACAAGAAATTCTCAGACTAGAGTTTGAAGACTGCTTCTGAGTGCAGGAGAATTACTTTCACAAATAGTTTCCAATTGCCAATATCCACAGATGGGATTTGAGTCTGATGTTATGGGAGGAGCTGTGAGGCTGGATCCTTCCCACACCCACATTGTGGGTGTGTTTGGGGAGAATGGAGCGCACCCGGCTGAGGCTTGAGTTTGGGTGGAGGATAGGCAACAGAGACATGCAATAGGAGGAGTGGGGGACAGACTGCTCTTCCGTTAGCATCGCTGCTTGGAGCTCACCTCACGCTGCTCACTGCAATGACACTGCTAAGAGCCAGGCTTGAGCCAGGACATCTTGGCCATGAAAGCTCCTGATGCAGTTGCTGGCCTGTTGGCCTGGCTGGCTCCTGTAGCTGTCAGAGCAGCCGTCCACCTTGTCTGGCAGTTGCAAAAAAGAGATTAAAGTAATTGTGCCAACATGAGCAACATAGACCACTGGTGGGTTCCTTCTTTAAAAACAATTTGTTTCTTGAGCATAGAGCTAATGAAGCCTGCTTTCCTGTAGCATTTGGTTTGTGACTGGATTCTTAAAAATATGGTTGTGTTCACACTGTAGGTTTTCCCTCATTGGGATATTCTGGGTGTTGTGCCTTTACCTGCATCACTTGTTTTCCTTCAAGCTGTAGGAACACAGTGCCTTAAATACAGAAGCCTTCTGTCAGGTTTAGTTAAGATTCAAAGTCATTGTGGGGTGGAGATTAGAGGGGTATGTGGGTAGTGGGATTGCCTAAATTCCTTCTTTTAGGAACCAGGCCCTAAGTGATCTCTACATGTGATCTCAGACGCTGTGACTGGCCTGGACTTGAGACAGGTTAAATACAAATCTTGGTTGAAAGTGTTTGAAGAGCAAAGTCTCAGTAGATGTTTGAATACCATCACATGGTCTGCACTAGGGTTTCCGGACACTGGATGATATCCGCACCAAGGCGACTCTCACCAGCCAGCAAGCTGTGGGGCTGAAGCACTACACGGATTTCCTGGAGCGCATGCCTCGGGAGGAAGCTGCAGAAATAGAACAGACCGTGAGTAGCTTGGCCCCGGGCCCTCAGAGTAGAGTTCCTGCTGGGACCTGACAGGAGGGTGCTGTGGAAGTGTCCCTCACTGTTATAGCTGAGCTCTTCAGACTCTCCTCTGAGCAGGGTCAGTGCTTGGGGGACTGTTTTTGGGCCTAGGCACACAAGGCACCTACTTTGCCCCATAGGAAGCTTCAGTTTGAGTGCCTGGCAAGGAGGAGGATACTTCACAGGTGTCAGTTCTACACACTGCTTTGAAAAAGGCTGCGTGTGGGATGAGCAGGTTTCCAGCTCCTCTTTCCTGCCTCTCATCTTCCCTTGAGATGTCTGCTTTCAGCCGAGGCCCCTGAGCTGTCTCCCTAGTGCTGCTTCTCCAAAGGAAACTGTGAGCACCCTGTGAGCTGGCTGTCACTGGGGAGACCGAGCACGGATATCCTTGCTGGAAGTGAAGGGGATTCAGGTTGCAGATGGGTGCTGCTTGCTCTACGACGCCACGGCACTCCAGGATTATGGGGTGCTAAGCCAGTGTACCCTAATGTGAGCAGAGAGCTTGGGGGATACGCCATCATTGCTACCCCTGTGCTCTCTGATCACCATGGAAGCAGCAGCCAGCGTGACCCTGTCACTCGGCCACAGGGCCTGACCAGGAAGAATACACTCCTGCCAGGCTCCTGCTGGGGTGTCAGTCCCGTGTGCCAGATTAGCCATTTTGGTGGTGAGTGGTCCCTTTCCCAGGCAGGCTGGGCCGAGGAGCTGGCTCTTGGGGGTGGGTCTATTGTTATCTTGATGGGATTACTGTGCTCCCCTCCATACACACACACACACCTCTGATCCAGGCCCAGGAGAGAGAATGAGGGATTAGTCACTGTCTGTGCTGCCTGTCACAGTGAGATCTGAGGAGCTTTTAGGCTCTCGGGTGGGACTGGGAGTTTTCTAGAAATCTTCATTTAAAGCCAGAGGGGGGGCAAGGACACCAGAGGATGGCTTGCTCCGCATGAGAAAGGCTTGTGGCTTCTTGGAGCACCTCTGGGGCAAAGGTTAATGGGTTTATCTCTTGCTAATGAAGGATGATCCCCAAGAGTGACAAGGGGCTGTGGGCATGGACACTGCCTTCCTGTACCCCAGCCTCTGTGATGGCCTCATCACTGGGAATTGCTGAGCCCCTAATTATTTGCTGCCAGCAGGATGATTGGCACAATCAGAGCAAGAATACTTTACTCCTGTCCAAGGACCTAGAAGCCTTTCTTAAGCATTTAATGAATGAAGCCATCAGAATTAGCACTGTCTGCACAAAACAGGAGCTGGGGTCCAGCCTGGAGGTGGCTGCATTAGGGGAAGTTCTGATTTTGTGTGTCTGATTGCTGGCAGCAGCATGTTGGCATCCATTTGGTCTAAAATGCTGGGACATTTGTGGTTTTTCCGGGTCACAAAGCCCAGCTCTCCTGCAAAGGCAGAGCTCTTGGCAGAATTGGACTCCAAGGGATGCTTGCAGATTTTCTGCTGTCTTGGGTCCTGCTGGGGGACTCTCCATGAGCCCATCTCTGCTTCTGAAACAGGACCTGTGACCATCTTGTGTTGAACTGATTCTCTTTGTGGGCAGAACTGGTGAGCTTTGCCCTCCTGGACCAGAGGAGAACTGAAAAACCTCTTCTCTCCTGCTGTCTCAGAAACTGAAGGCTCTGAAAGATTGTGCTGTACTTTGCTTCCTCAGCATTGCTGCATCTTCCTGCCTGTCCCAACCCAGCTTCAGCCCAATGCCCCAAGAGCTGATGACTGATGGTAGTGCCATGGTAGATCATTGTATTGTGTGGCAGTGTACTGGGCATTTGCAGGACTGGGTGGAGGCCAGCCCGGCTCAGGTGGCTCCTGACAGCAGGCCAGCCTCCTTGGTGGGGCAGTTTGCCATGCCTGCCAAATGTCTGCTCTGTATGGAGACCCTGGAGATGCAGGACAGGCCGCAAGGCAGGCACAAGATCCTTTGCTGCCTTGATGGAAAGGGCATGAAGAGACTGGTCTCTGACTCCTCGTTCCTCTTTCTTTCTTGGAGGTCAGACAAGCTGCCCTGGCTCTGAAGCCTGGGCTCGTGTGTGTGGCATGTGGCTCCTACCGTCGGGGGAAGCCCACCTGTGGAGACGTGGATGTGCTGGTCACTCACCCAGATGGGCAGTCTCACCGTGGGGTGTTCAGCAAGCTGCTTGACAGCCTCCACAGGAGCGGTAAGAGGGCTGGGGACTGGCACATGGTGCTCGAAGCTGTTCTTAGCATGGCCAAACTGAGGAGGCAGTGAGATGAATGGCATTCATTGAAGGGTAGGTGATCGCTTTTCCCAAGGACAGGACATCTTGTTAGCCCTGAGAGTACTGCCCCTGGTCCTGGCCCTGCTCCAGTGACAGCTCTGCAGCCAGTGTTAAGGAGGGAGCGTTGCTGCAGCTCAGCATGGCTGCTTCTGTCTGCGTGAGGCTGTTAGGGCTGAGGCTGGGTTGCCCTTGGGGTCCCACAGCACATTATGAGACATCTCAGCTGCTGTCTGGACAGTGGCGAGTTCGGAGTGGGGGTATCAGTCTCTGCCATTCAGCTCCTCTCTGCCTGTTCCCTCTCCCCAGGCTTCCTTACGGATGACCTGGTGAATCAGGACATCGGTGATCAGAAGAAGTACCTGGGGGTGTGCCGCCTCCCTGGGCCAGCCCGGCGTCACCGCCGGCTTGACATCATCGTGGTGCCTTACAGTGAGTTCGCCTGTGCCCTGCTCTACTTCACCGGCTCAGCTCACTTCAACCGCTCCATGCGGGCCCTGGCCAAGACCAAGGGTATGAGCCTCTCGGAGCACGCCCTCAGCTGGGCTGTGGTGCGAGACCCTGGAGGCGTCAAGGTGGCATCTGGCCATACTCTGCCCACTCCCACTGAGAGAGATGTTTTCATTCAGCTGGGGCTGCCTTACCGGGAGCCCTCAGAACGGGACTGGTGACATCCAGTTGTCACCCAGCACCCTGGGCCCACTGCTGTGCTGCTGTTTTGAAGGGTGCTGGTTTCCCCAGTGCTGCTCTGTGGTGACTGCAGACTGGGGAACATATCCCAGCAAACTGGGGCTCCTCGGAAGTGCAGGGCCCTGCTGCTGGCAGAGCTGTGTGGCTTCACCCAGCAGAGGCCGTGGGCTGGAACCATGCTGGAAGCGTTACCTGATGCCACAGCAGCCCTGGCTACCAAAAGGCCTTGCTGCCCATCAGCTACCCTAGCCCTGCTCTCCCTGGGTAAGCTTCAGAAGGCTGGGCTGCAGAGCCTTGTGATCCAGCCCCTCACAGTGCTTGGGAACGAGGGAAGTGGGATGTGTCTTCCTCTGTGTCTGAGCACAGACATCCCAAAATCTCTGGCCTGAGCTGTGTATGAAGGCAGCCAGGGTCTGGCTTGGCCCTGGAAAATAGGTCTTCCCCCTTCTCACTACTGCTGGCAGTCGCTACTGCGGGAATCATGAAGGGTCCCCCTGGCCTGCTGCTGTGTCCTTCCTCCATCTGAGCTGACTTGTGTCCTCTGGTGGGTCTCACTGCATGGGTCCAAGCTGCTGCGACTGGCACCAGCTTCCCCTGGTGCCAGGTGAGCCTTGAAGGAGGCGTAGGGACCCGATGTGCTGTGCCTGCTTGCTGTCAGCCCGTCGTGTGCTGAGGATCCCCCAGTGCAGAGCTGTGATCCCCCCGCTCTGGCCCCAAGGGCGCCTTTCCTCAGGAAGGGTTTGAATGTAATGGCACTGAAGGTAACCTGGCAGGGCTGTGGGTTTGTGCATAGGAGGCACGGAGGTAGAGAGAAACACGAGGAGATGGTTTAGTTCTAATTTGGGCGAGGCAAAGCTTTCCCTTTGTACGTGTGGAAGCCACGGAGTCATCTGGTCTTTGATCAGAGAGTGTGTGTGTGTGTGTATGTGAGTATACACGTACATGTGTGCTGGCCCCGTCAGTTCCGTGGGAGTGAATTTTATTTCTCAGGAAAACTCAACTATTTTTATATTCTGGAGATGAATGTCCCAGAGACTTGCAGTGCTCTGTCTCTGGTGTGGGTATTGCAGTGGTTCCTCCTGGCAGAGGTGCTGCTCTGCGGCATCAGCTGCCAGGAGTGCCATGGTGGGAGTTTCTGTGCCAGGACCCCAGGGCTCCCTCTGGCCAACCTCTGGGCCTGGCCTGGCCTCCCGCTCCCTTGTCTTGTGGTGGACCTGGCCACCTCTGCACTCTGCCGTGTCTTTGTCATGTGCAGTGACAAGTTGCGTGTTTGCTGCCAGGGCAGGCACAAAAGCATTAAACCTGGTGGGTTTGCAGTTTCTTGCTGCACTGTCAGCCGTGGCTGCTGGGCACCAGTAGCGGGGCTGGGGTGTTTGCTGGAGAGGCCTTATCCCCAGTAGTGTCATTTGTCAGCCCAGTTTTTCTACTGAACACCTGATGGAATGTCTTGGTGCTTTGAAATGTGAAGTATAATAAATCCCTTCTCTCTTTTTCCGTTGCATCTCTGTCTTTTTGCTGTCTGCCCTGCAACTGTTGGGACTCTTTCCTCTGGCTGACCAGGAGCCTCTCCTGTGCTGGCCTGTCTCCCTGTTTTCAGTACAGGCAGGGAGAAGGCAGTGGAGACCTTCACACTGTTGGATCATCACTTCTGGCTCTCAGGGCAGGGAGTTGCTGGCCACCATTCTCCCATGGCAGAGCGGGACCTGGCTCTGTCCCGGCATCCAGCTGGCCATGTGGCCGAGCCCAGAGAAAGGAGCAATTCCCGAGCTCTGAGCCTTGGGCTGAGCTCTTACTTCATGTCTGGAGTCAGGAAGGGATTGCTGTCAGCTTTTCCGTAGTTCGTCAGAGTAGGGTATGTGGGAGTTTTCTGCTGCTCTGTCTCCTGTTCTGTGCCTGGAACACAGCTCCTGAGCATGGAAATGCTTTGGTTTTCCAAAGGGAATCTGAACAGCCTGGAGGCCAAGGGGGCACACGGAGATGAGCAGCAGGAAACATTGGCTCACAAGGGAGATGGAGAAGCTGGAGAGGACCAGGGGCTGCTGGGGTGGGCAGAGGCTGGGGCAGAGCCAGCGAGGGCTGGGCTGGGTTCTCCAGGGGCAAAGGGGAGTCAGCCCCAGACCAGGGCCTGGGAGGTCCAGGGGGAGCGCACTCTCCCCAGCAGGGCTGTGCAGCCCTGGGACCAGCCCCAGAGAGGACGGAGTCCCCCCATCCTTGGGGTCATCTAGGCTTGGCCAGGCGGGGCCACAGCTGGCCTCATCCAGGGCTGGGGATAGTCCTGCCCCAAAGGGAGGTTGGATGGGGGCTCCCTCTCCCTACAGTGCTGCCGGGATGAACCTGGAGGATTTTTCCTAGAGCCTTATGGATGGCAGCCCTGGGCATGGGCCAGGTTCTGCCTGGGCTGGGGGAGGGAGCGGAGTATGGGGCTGCTCACCTTGTCCCCTTGGTGAACACAGGTTTGCCTCCAGCTCTGGATGCGGGTGTGAGCTGTGTCTGGAGGGCCGGGGCTGCCTCTCTCACCAGAGCCATGTGCTGGGGACATCGCTGGGTGGGGGAGATGTGGCACTGCTGGCCCCCAGCTCCTTCCCCTTTGTCACCCCCCTCTCCAGGGACACAATTCACACCCTGGCACTAAACGGGTGCTGCAGCAGCGCATCAAAGCCTGACCCTGCTTTTGTGCTGCTTTTACTCGGGGGGAGGCCAGGCAGGGGGTGTGGGAGCGGGACTGTTCACCCAGCCCCTTGGGAAATGGCAGTGAGGGTGGCCCTAGTGCATACATGTCATGTGGAGGCTGCTGGGGGAGAAGTCCTGCCAGCCCCCTGCTCTGTGAGGGAAGGGGCCTGATGTCTGTCTGTCCCCTCCCATCCCACAAATCCTTGCCCAGGAGTTTTGGAGGGGGCAGAGGGCCCTCCTGTGGCCAGCTGCAGCCAGCTGGGCCAAGGATGGACTGGGGTCATCTCCCCTGGGTGCAGCTGCGGCAGATGCAAAGGGGCAAGAGGCGAAGGAGCACGACCAGAGCACTGGAGGTGACATTTCTGGATGCTGAAGGTTCCCGCTTATCTCTCATCCTGGTACAAGGGGAGAAACACGAGGAACTGAACCGTGCTGCCCACTGTGAGTCAGCCCTGGGCTGGGCAGTCCCTCCTGCCCTGGGTGGAGGGGACAGAGCTGCCCCACACAGTCTCCTCCTTGTGCCCTCCTGCCCTCCATCCTCCCAGTCCCTTGCAGATCCCAAGCCAGGGGCTAACGCTAGCCTGACATCCCTGAGGCCACAAGCTCCTCTGAGACCCCTCTTTTGCCCTTGCAGCAGGGCAGGACGTGGCCGACCCCTTACCCGAGCACAGCTTCTGCCTCTTCTAAACCCTGGGACGCCACACTTGCGAAGAAGGTACAAGGGATGGGACTCGCAGGGTGCCTGGGAGGAGGTGGGTGCTGAGCCCCCAGGATGGGTGCAGGCGGGGTGAGCAAAGACGGTTTTAGGCATCTCTAATGAGGTGTCGCCTGGTTCCTGCTTCCCAGGAAGGGGCTTCAGCTATTCCCCCTCCCCAGCTCTCTTGCCGCCCTCCCTGGCTGTGAGTCTGATCATCCTGAAAATTAAAAATAAACCCAAACGCAGCAGCACTTAGAGACTGAGTGGAAAGTCGGGGAGCCGGGACAGAGGCTCAGCTCCTGCTGCAGAGCCCCTTGCTCCCACCCCCCCCTCCCTGCACCCCCAAGGTGGGTCCAGCCTGGGGGTTTGGGCAGTTCCTGTCCCCCCATCAAGCATCTCTCTGCCCCCTGGGATAACAGGAAGAAAAAGCCTGGGACAAGTTGCTGCAGCTCTGAGCGTTAGGCAGCTCTTCCCACCCTGCTCCCTACCCTGCAGGGAGGACACCCATCCTTCGCTGTCATGCTTGTCCTCGTGCAGGGATGGGAGGGTGCCGGGGCTGGGGGAGAAGGGGTGCAGAGGGGGTGGTTTGGCTTCTAACGCTGTCACTTTGTATTCATAAGTAAATATTTGCTAATGGCAGCATGGCCAGGCGAATGTAAGGGAGCTGCTCCCCCCGCCAGAGCAGGCAGGGAAATGAATATGAATTTATCATGATTAGGTGAACCCAGCAGGGAGAGCGGGAGAGAGAGGGCTAGGCAGGGAGGGGGCGGGTGAAGATGGATCTGTGCAATAAAATTAAATAAGGACACCAAATAGAGTCACTTCTCACGCGCCCGCCCGCCCTCCTGCGTGCGGAGCCTCTCCCGCCTCCCGTGCTCCTCTGGCTTTGCTGATTTCTCTCTTTCCTCAAATTTATGAGGCCAATTATGAAGATGAGGTTGGAAGTTCTCAGAAGTTCACTAAATGCAAAGTGCAGTCCCTGCTGTTCCCATCAAATTAATTAACCAAGCGCTATTGATGGCTGGGCGACATCGGCGCGGCGTGGAGTGCGAGGGAAGGGCTGCTGGGATGCAGGCAGGGGGAGTCTGGCAGGGGGGCAGAGCTGCCTGCAGGGCATCCCCAGGGCTGGGGGATGCGAAGCGAGAGCCCTGCCTGGGCAGCCGGTGGGCAGCAGGAGCGAGGGATGCAGCAGGGGATGCAGCAGGTCCTGGCATCGACGCTCAGCATCACAGTCTCTGTTTCCAGCACTGGTGGTCTCTGGCTGGAGGAAGATCCACCCGGGTGATGGCAGGGCTGCCCTGATGGGAACGTGGCATGGATATGTGGCAGGATGCTGTGTCGTGTCCCGTGGTGGAGGCCATGGCAGGGGCTGCTGGTCAGCATGAGCCTGTGCCTGGAGGAGCAAAGCCTGGAGCACCCCAGGATCGTCCTGCCAGCTGGGCAGGGGGAATGATGACCATGATATCCCATGGGGGTTGTCTGCACAGGGCCTCATGCAGAGGTTGTCTGCACAGGGCCTTGGTAGACAAGTGACTTTCCCTATGGCTTAGTAGGGATGGTGCAGCAGGCCCGCTGCCACCTTCCCCTGCTCCCCAGGTCCCAGCAGCCCTCCCTGCCACAGTTTTCCTACCTGTGCTATGGGAAACAACCTGCCTGTGACTTGCAGGTAAAATCTCATGAGCTGAGTGCCCCGATGCGACACAGCCCCTTGGCTATCCCTAACCTTTGCATGAAGCAGCCTGGCTCTGTGCAGGGCTCAGGGAGAGGGTGGGCGGCTTCACAGTGGGGGCAGCAACCACGTGCCTAAAGCACACCAGCTCTTATGGGGCAGCTCCTGTGCCTGGAGTAGCTGTGTCGTGTCCCACCCTCCCAGGGAATGGCTTTTGGGGGGGTTCCAACATCACCCCCATGTCTGCCCTGTCCCATGGTGCTGAGATGCCTCCTTCACGCTCACCACACATGCGAGAGGCTGGGCTGCTGCTGCAAAACTGCTGCAGCGTGGGGGATGCGAGTCCCCAGACTGCTCAGGTTCATCTCAGTCACTGGGCAAATGGCCCTTCCTTTGCCTGTCTCTGGGGGGAAAATTCACTCAAAGCAGTTTATACGTTACCCAGATAAGTCTCTCAACACTGGCTGTGCTACAGCGAGTGCTTGAGATTGTAAAAGCATCCAATACTGAGACCCTGGGTCAAACCCAGGATGTCTCCACTTGCTACGCTGCCGCTCCGTGCCTC
This sequence comes from Calonectris borealis, assembly GCF_964195595.1. Classification (NCBI taxonomy): domain Eukaryota; kingdom Metazoa; phylum Chordata; class Aves; order Procellariiformes; family Procellariidae; genus Calonectris; species Calonectris borealis. The sequence goes on from NC_134318.1 coordinate 28,976,666, forward strand.
AGTTTCCCTCCTTCTTGCATTTCCTGAGCCTGTTTCCTCCTTGGGCAGGGTCTGGTTTTCACTGGGTGCAAACAGCATCCCAGTTCCCGAGAAGCCTTGGTAGCATTTAGTGGCTGTGAGATGTGGCCAAATAAAGGCTCAGTCCTCACCCCCAAACTAGCCTTGTTTCACACTGAATATATGTGCCATGACTCCCTGCTTGTACCACCTTGGCCCAGGGACCTTCACCCTGTAATGCCATGGGGTCCTTGACTTAAACCCTTTTGCAATCTCTGTCCAGGTCCAAGCAAACCAGCTTGTTCTAGGGGTGAAAGATGCAGGCTGTGTCCTCGGACCAGGGAATCTCCTACCAGGGAAAGGACACAGAGGTCCCAGGGGAGGCCAGATCCGAGCATCCCTGCATGCACCCAGCCCCTGGCATGGCATGGCTGTGCGTCCCACGAGGATGCACCAGCCCTGTGCACGGTTCCAGCCGTGTGCCTCCGTCTTTCTCGCTCCTGCTTCTCTTCGCTGGCTTTAGTCCTGCCCTGGTGATCAATGGGCTCTGGTCGGGCTGGAAAACAGCACAAACAGAGGCATTTACAAACCCGCTGTCTCTCCAACAGGGCCATAACTCAGGCTCCCCGTCACCGCGGGGAATGGGAGGAAGGCGCTCCTGCTCCGGCAGCGGCGGCACTGCCGACGTTTCCCCTCTTGTGGTAAATGCGTTACTTGGGGATAATTTACCTGTTTATGTCAAGTTTTAAAAAGAAATAGACTGGCTGCTCTGCAGCTCCTGCCACTCGCAGTGTGTGTGCGTGGACACACGTGTCTACCTGGAGAAAAAAAATCACCCAGGCTGAAAGGAGCACTTTACCAATGCCTGGACTTCAGAGCTGCAGTCCCTGCATGGAGTCTCCGGTGTCTAGTACTGAGGCTGAGCTCTCGCCATGGTCTGTCCCTCCTTGGGGTCTCTGGGGTCTGCAGGCACCCACTGGACTCCCCAACTGCACCGAGGGCCGGGAGCATCCCCTGCCCACACCCCTTCCCTGGGGCGGCAGACCGGGGTGGTGGGGGGATGCTGGTGCAGCCGCCCTGTCGCCCGTGGGTGAGGACCTTACTGGGGACCCTGCGTGGCTGAGAAGCTGCTCACGGCCGGTCCAGCCCCGATGCGGTGGGCTCGGGCAGCCGCCATCCTCGCAGGCAGCAGAGGGAGCTGGAGGACTGGGTATCGGCAGCAATGGGCAGGCTGCCGACAGCCCGGGCCTGTGCTGGGGCCCTTTGGGCGGGCAGCTCAGCCAGCCCCATGTTGGGGAGATCCCCCCTCCACCCAGACTGCCCCCCAGCAGGGCAGTGGGAGGTGCCCCCAGCCTGCAGACTGTGCCCTCAGCCCGGTCTGACCTGGCTCCAGGAACGTCACCCCTATGGGTGCCCAGCTCTGCTGCAGTCACCTTCTGAGCAGGTCCTCTGTCCCCCCTCTAGGCTTTTAGGGGCTCAGCCCCCCTGCTTCATTTTGGGGGACCATACAACTTCCCCCTGGCTGGACCCTGCTGTGTCCCTTGTCCCCCTGTAACCAGCTGGGGCGGGTGGCACAATACCTCCCATCACCCTGGGGGACAGCCTGGAACCCTGGGAGCCTGGCTGGACGTGAGGCAGGGTAAGGTCTCCATCCCTGGGCAGCATCCGAGGGCCATGGGGGGGGTCCTGCAGCACATGGCGGGTGCCTGTCACTGCTGTCCCCCAGTCTCCTTGCCCATAGGGAGCTGATTTATGTCCCGGCCAGCCTGCGCTGACCTCCTACTTTGGCTCAGGCATTATAACTAATGGCAGGTCAGCAGAGCTACAGCGAAAGTGAAGTGGCTGGTAGGGGGCCAGGGAGGGGGGATGCAGGGCGGGGGTGGCTGCTGAGGCTCCAGTTGCAATGGCACAGCTACCCAGAGCCTGGGGCAGCCGGGGCTGGAGCTGATGTAGCTTCCAGCCTGTCCCCCTCCACCCTGTCCCTCTCCCCTTTCTTGAGGGCTCTCCCTGACCATGCTTTCCTCCTGTTTTACCCACAGGGGGTCCTGGGTCAGCAGCATCAAACCTGGAGGTGTGGCTCCTGGTTGGGAGGAAACAGAGACACCCATGGTCTGATGGCTTCGTGAACATTAACAGCAGAGCCAGGGAGGGCACCAGGTATCTGAGCCCAGCCCCTGCCCAGGACTCACTGGGCTGAGGGACCAAGAGGACCTGGCACAGGTACAACAGAGTGCGATGCCACAGTCGGTGGCCTGAAGCGTCCGCCTTGGTCTGTTGCTCCCACCTCCTGCTTCATCCATGAGCCCTAGGGTGCAGAAATCTCCTGTGGGAGGTTACACTCCTCCTGCTCACCTCATGGACACATGTCCCTCCAGGTCCCAGACCCCCACTCCAGTGCACATGGGCCCTGTGTCACTCAGCCCCATCACAGCATACTCTCCATGTGTTTCAGCATTAAGCTCTATTATTTGTTTTCCCAGCTGGACTGGATAACTATCCCAGCAAGATGGCCAGACTATGGGAGCTGAGCTTTGGGGACAGCTATATCAGTTGCCACCCCAATCCCTGCCTGCAGCAACTGCTGAGGTCAGACCCTCATATTCACGTACCCACCAAGCAGCTCCTCCCTGTCCTGGGATGATGCCAGCTTGACTTGCCAGTCTAGGTGGTCTGGGTGGGTTGGGGGGAGCCCTTGGGCTTCCTATAAAAAGTACCTGCCCTGCTCCTGGCTGCACACTGAGAGCTCCCCACTGTCTGGTGATAAGGAAGAACATTTTAAAAAATGACAAGAGGACAAGCAGAACAGGTTTCTGACTCCTGAAGCTCTGCGGGAGCGTTTGCACAACACAGTGATTCCCTCTCTGTGCTGTGCTTGGGCAGGACCCGAGCAACCCCTGGGGTGACACTGCCATGGCTAATGTCGTCGGTGTGCCCCGGCCTGGGGTTTCCCTGCCCCAGCAGGAACCGAGCTTTGCCCAGGCAGTGGAGGGGAAACTGGGAATAAACCCGACCATGGTCCCATTGCTTGGAGGGTTCCCACCCCTTGGCTGCACTGCATGAGCTCCCTTCTTGCCCAGTCTCCTGATTCTCCTGATTTGGCTTTATTTTGCCAGGAGGAGCTCTCTCTACTGTGTATTTTCCATGCAGCTTGTGCTGGTTTGGCTGGGGACTTACCCACAGGGTGGCACGTGTGATCCCAGGGGCAGAGCAAGGTCCTGAGGCTAAGAGACAGTCCCTGGGGTGGAAACTGCACCCCCACGAGATGTCTGCACAAACCTCTCCCTTAAGATCATCTCTGAGACAGGGCTGGGGACAGGTTTTTGGCAAATGTTTGTACTGCTGTTGACTGGAGTTGAACACCACTGGTCTGGCCCAAATTGCAGGCTGATGCTGCATGTGTGAGGCAGCCTTGCTGACACCCTGCCTTTGCTCTCTGCTGGGGAAGGATGAGAAGGTAGCAAACCATATCTGTGTAAGACATTAGGACTTTCCCAGAGATAAGCAATATCTGCCTGCCTGCAGTGGGAAGGGCTCTTTTTCGGTGGGCTGTAGTGCCAAGGGCTGGGGTGTGCTGGCTGCCACCCCCTCGGCCGGACACGCAGGGCTCTGCGAGCCTCTCCTGGCACTGCCTGGCCATCCTGCAGATGCAATGGGTCTGTCGCTGTCCCACCAGGCTTCCTGCTGCTGTTTGCAAACTGAGGGGTCCGCTGGTGTCCAGACTGACACTTGTTGTTCTTTCCGACTGATAACACACTTTTCCGCTCCCTGTTTCTCAGCCAAGGAGTATTAACTTTGCAAGGCTGCAGTGAAAGCTTGCATCTTTCCAAGCAACCCCTCCCCAACAAGTTTATCAAGTCCTTCCCTTGACCCCATTGCAGGTCATTTTGCAATGTTATGGGGGCGGTGTTTTTTCTTTCTTAGGATCCTTCTTATGGCTAAACTGGATTCAGGCAGCAGCAGCTTGTGGCTTGCACCACCCTTGAGTGTTGGCCACTGACAGCTCTGGGTGCAGCACACGAAGCTCAGCCCAGCCGGGGAAGCACGTCTCCTGGTCTGAACCTGCTGTGGAAGCTGGAGCTCAGGGCATTCCCAGCTGGCTCTCAGCAAAGGTGATTTGTTTGAAATAATTTCCATGGCCTCTGCACTTCTTTTGGCCGCTGGCTTCAGGAGAACAGGTTAAATCTGTGCTGCTAGACAGCACCAGAGGCTGAGCTTCATTCAGAAGAAGCTGTCGGAGGACGTTGCCCAGCTCTCACTCTGAACAGCCCTAAAGTTAGATCTGGGATGTAAAAGTTGATGAGTACGGATAGGTGAGACCAGCTCCAGATTAGCAGCTTTTACTACAGAGCTGGGATGCTCCCGCTGAAAACGGTTGCCCTTTGGGATCAGTTTTGCTCCAGCAATATTTCAAGTTTGTCACACACCCTTTTAAGGCCTGGACAGCATGGAAGGGGCATGGGCAGCCGTAAATAAGTGGGAGCTTTATAAAACTCCCTGAAATGACCAATAAATCCCCCAGGACACAACAGGGATCACTCACAGATCCCTCTGGAAGAAATCCAGCTCTGCACTGAAAAGAAGCAGTACTTTCAAAAGCACGGTCAGAGCAGCACAACGCGGTGCCCAGGCAGGGAGCAGCCTTCATCCGAGCCTCCTTCTCCATCACCCAAGGACAGCGACGTCCCCTGGCAGGTCCCCATGCCACCCGCTCCCTGTGCCTTGCTGTGTCCTGCCTGGAGTTGTGGGGATGCACGCAGTGAAGCAAGAGAAATGGAGAGTCTGAGCCTACAGACCGGCTGGCACAAGGTAAATAACCCACGCTGGATCCGGCCGTAACCCCCTGCACAGTGCGTGCAGGGGCTGCATCCCCTTGGCATCACCAAGTGGGCAGAGGGTGTGGGGTGGGGAGGAGACTGGACCTGCCTCCTTGCTGGGGTGCTGGGAGGGGGTGAGGGGCGTGCAGGCAGCTGGGTGGGTGTGGGGACACCTGGCTGCAGCGAGTGGGTGGCAGCGGGGATATGTGGGGTCCGTCGGGAGAAGCGGCTGTGTGCACAGCCCGGGCATCCCGTCCTGGGGCCGTAGGGTGCTCATCCTCACTCTGCACCCCACACTGGGGGGCTAACAGCCCCTCTTCCCCAGCGGGTGCTGGATGCGGCCCTCTCCCACCCTCGCTGGCAGCTGTGGCCATCTTCTTGCCACCAAGGGCACAGCCGCCGGTGTGCTCAGTGAGTACGGATGGCCGTGTCCCCCGGGGCGGGGCCTGACCCCCTCCCAGCTGCCTTCCCCCAACCCCATCCCAAAGCAAGTTGCTGCATCCCTTGAGCATCCCAGGGACACCACATGCACTGTTCAACCCCCTGATGGCCACCCCCTCTCTGTCCCCACAGGACCCAGTGGCTGGTGACAAGGTCCCTGCTTCGCAGTGGCTGAGCCTCCTCCTGGGGTGACACTGTCCCAGCCCCTCTCCACCACGTAGTGCTCCCCCCGCCTTGCACGCTGCAGCAGATGGTGGAGGTGACATTTGTCTGTGAGTGACGGGCTTGACGGTGGCCGTGTCCCCCCCCCTCCTCCCTTTGCCCTGGATGGAGGAGCCTTGAGCCCACCTGGCAGAGTTGGGAAGGGCAGGCACAGGTTGGGGGGTGCCCCCGGCCCCCCCACCTCTACTGCAAGCCCCCCCCACATCTGCACCTCTCATCTCTCTGCATCCCCCCCCGAATCCCCTCTCCCAAGGGGCTGGGGCACTGGGGTGGCCAGAGGGGCATCGTCCCCGAGGGCAAGCGCCCATCACCGTGGGGTGTTTGGGGGGGGGGGAGGCGGGTGGGGGTCGGGCACCGGGGACTCCTGTTCGTTCTCTGTTTTCTGCCTTAATTAGAACCCGGAGAGACCGGGCGAAATCGCATTAGCGCGGGGCCCCGGTGCGCTGAGCCATCCATCTTTTTTTATTACAGCGTAATGGGGCTGCTCGCGAGGCGCCGTGCGATTTGTCACAGGCCTCGTTCCCTGATAACGGGCATTTGTCATCACTTTCTTCCCGTGTTAATGTCATCATCGGCGAGCTGACAGGCAGACCCGTTGAGGGAGCACTGGCGACAGACCACATCCGTCAACCTAATATTTCCATGGCTGTGGGGATCAGCCGGGCTGCGAACACACATTAAAGTGCTTATGAGGGGAGAGAAAAGAAAAAAAAAAAGCCGTTGTCATTAATTAAAATGTTAGTGCGAGCGTGTGCGCGGGTGGCGCTGCGTGGGGACGGGGGGGCGGCGGCGCGGGGGGACGTGGGGCGGCGCGGGTGCGATGCGGTGGCCTTTTAACGGAGCGCGCATCAGCTCCTGAAACCCATTTAAAAGATATTTGGGACTGGGGAATCGGTGGCGAGCACGGTGGAAAGGTCATTGTTAATAAGGGACAGCGCGCGGGAGCGCGCAGGGAGGGCGCGGGCACGGCTGGCGGAGGACACCGGAGACGGTCACACCCCGGCGTCCAGGGCGGGGTTTGTCCCGTGGCGTGTATTTGAGCCACTCGTGTCACGAAGTGAGCGGCCTCAGCCCTGCGCGGCGGCAGGATGGGGTGGGGAGAAGGTGACCTCGCAGTGGGGTTGCCCTGTGGCTGAGCAAGGGCAGGACTGGGGTGTGGGGTGGGCTGTGGACTGGGGTCAAAATGGGGGACCTGAGTGCCCCACTGCAAGCTGGCACATGGGCGTCCTGGGAGGGTGCAAACCCACTGCGAGGGGTGGGAGAAGTCTGGAGGGCCAAGCCCATGACACCTCCCCTGCATAAGAAGCCAGCGAGGAGACCTGCCCCAAGCCCTGGGGCCTGCTCAGCCGCGAGGGGGCTCAGGTCCTCACCCCATAATATTTGGCTGTTGCCATGGAAACAGGTGGTGGTGCTGGGGAGGAGTGTGGGCAGCCAGGGTGCATGGCACCCCGGGTATTTTTGGGGGGAGGAGTCTGTTTTCTGTGCCTTTCTGGGATGCCTGTGATCATACAGAACAGGAAGGTTTGGGTGGCTTTTTTTTTTTTTTCTTTTTTAAATTACCTTTTGGGGTGTTTGGGCAGGTTTTGGGGTGGGTGCCTCAGCCAGCTCTGCCCGCTGCCCTCCCAGCATGTCCTGGTACAACCCTGATTTGCACAGCAAAATGTGACTCCAGGAGCTCTGACACAGCCCGGGGGGGGGTCCAGAAACGGGTCCAAAATGCTTCTTCCTCTGCCCAAACCCAATCCGCAGGTCCCCTGGGAGAAGTCCCTGATGTTCCCGCCCTGTGGCTGGACACGGTGCCAGAGGACGGGGCGCTGGCAGGGAGCAGGCAGCCGCGGGCAGCGCTCAAACCTGCCTAGTGCAGGAGGGGGGCACGAGGTTTGAAAATGTGGCTGCACACAGAGCCTTCACCCCCACGTCCCCATCCCGGGGACAGGCAGGGCAGGCTGTGAAGACGGCCACATGTGTCCCATGTCCCAGGAAGGCTCCTGGCGCTTGCTTTCATTGCTCTTCTTTTTTTTTCTTCTTCTTTTCTGCCCTTCCTTGTTCCAGACACAGGCTCTGGGCAAGGGAGAGTCAGGTTTGGGGGGAGGTGTGTGGCTTTTTCAGAGACCCTGGGCCCTTTATGTGTGTGCCCATGGACACACTCATGCACACACACACCCCCCCACACCCCCCCAAGTCATTTCTGTTAGTGCACCCAAAAGTTTGGCTCCCCCGGCCAGCGCCTGGGGCTGTCACAGATTGGGAGTTTCTGGGATGGGGAGAGCTGGGAGGGGGGGTACTTATCTCCAGGTGCTGATGGGGAAACTGAGGCGCGGAGCAGGGACTTGCGGTCCTCATCCATGCTGTGGTTACGGGTCATCCCATCACTGACAGCATCCGACAAGTCTGCAGACGTCAGGGAAAAGGTGTCCGGGAAATTTTCTGAGGTGGCCGCGCTCCCAGCCCCGTGACATCCCCGGCCGGGTCCCCAGCCCCCCTGGCAGCAAACCCTGCCACCAAACCCTCCCTCCGCCCCAGCTCCCTGCCATAAATCACTGCCCTCCATTAGCCGAGGACCTTTTAAAAAGGATTTATTAGGGGGGATTTAAGCACAGGCAGCGATACGGTTTCATAAATCGAAAGGCAATAGCGCTCATCATTACCGGTTCGTTCAGGGGGTGGCACCCCTGCTCCCCCCATTCCCGCGGCCGTGCTAACAGCCCCCTCCCCAGCACCGCTGACTCCACCGCTCCCCTTCGCCTCCCAGTCTGTGGAGACCGCGAGCGTGGAAAATCCCCAGACAGGGAGTGTAAATGCTTGTTCTTTGTAAATGAAGAACATAATTAACATTAAATTAAGGTAATACAAATGAAGACAACACAGAGCCTGACAGGATGAGTGTTTGGGGAGGCAGTAGAGAGAAGTGATTCATATTTTTAATTTACTGTACAAATAGACTAGCAGGGCTGGGGGGAAAAGGGCCATCCAAGTGGAGTGGGGATTTTTTTTTTTTCCCACTGTTGTTTTGCTGTGCTTTAAGCACACAATGACTATTAAAGTCAACTGCCCATATAATAGGACATCTCCTACATGACTGCTCTCTGAGAGGCAGCTTGCTGTAGCAATAAATTCTGGGAGTGCCATCTGCTGGTGCGCACCCTCCGCCGGGCACCCTCACCTCGGCCACCCCGACGCTGGGCACCTGCAACCAGACCAGCCCCGGCACCCTGCGCCAGCTGCCGAGATCTGCTCCCACAGAGCGCCAGACGTGGACCTGCCGGCATTAATACAGAACTATTATTTTTTCTATAGGGTAACAAACACTTTTTTCCCCCCAAATATGCTCTTAAATTGTTCATCATCTATTTTTTTTTTTAAGATGCCAAGGAAATATTTTAGGCTTTTAAAAGAAACAGATCACTGTTCTCCACCCCTTCAAAGTGCCGGGTTTCAGCTGAGTGCCCGTTACGCAGAACACAGTAAAAAATCACCCTACAAAAAGGCGCTTGACCAGAGTCCATGTGAACCGCAGGCTCGGCTGGAGCCGGCTCCGCACTTTCAGGAGATGAGAGCTGCAGGCTCAGCCCGGGGAGACCCCGCTGCGGGACGGCTTTCAGCTGGGAGCGAGCCAGGTTTACCGCAGCGCGAGGGTGTGCATGGGGCTGTGGCACCTGAAAGGGGCACACCGCCACCACCGCGTCCTTGTCCCCTTCCCTGGGGGACTCCTGGTCTCCTTTGCACAGTGGTGAGTGCAAAAGACAAGACGCCAAGAGGACCCATTCCTGGCTGAAATCACCCTTCCCAGGCAGAAGATGCCTGGGACTCTGCCGAGAGCCTCCCACTCTATACCAAAACTGGAGAGGGTGTTTCACCATCTGAGAGCCTTTCCTAATTTTGGGAGTGCAACCTTTGCTCTCCAGGTCACTTGTGTCCTGGCAGTTATTACCGTGAGCCCTGACCATGGGTCCAGTGGTGGCTGAGCTGGCGGTGGAGAGGGGCTGGTCCCAGCTCCTTGCTCCATCATTTGCCATGTCCTACGCCTTTGCCGCCTCTTCCTCTCCCCTTCTATGCTCACCTCCCGAACCACCCCCAGAATGCCCGGGGGCAGCTCCAGCCCATCGCCTGAAGGTTTGCCAACCCCAAAGTGCAGCCAGGGCCTCTTTAACCCCTGCCTGGGGCACTGGGGAGGGCAGAGTGGCTGGTGCAGGACAAACCCTGTATCCAAAGGGAGGAGGCCCCCCCCTTTTGCCCCCTCCATGCTTTTACTGAAGGCGTGTTTGCACACAAGGCTGTGACGGGGGGGACGTGGAGTGCCCTGGTGTGGGCACTGGGAGATGGGGGTGCACCATCCCGCAGTCTCAGACCTCCCGTCAGCACTGATGTAGAGCTTTGACAGGGGCTCGGCTGCCCATCAGCCTGGGCTGCTCCCCATGAGGTACCGTGCCCGATGCACCATGTCCTCACCGCCGTGCAGCCCCGCAGCCGGGTCCCCCCACTCCCGAGGAGAAACCAGAGAGGGCGGATGACAGAGCCCCATGCCACGCTGGCTCCTCTGCCAGCTTTGCCCTGCTTTGAACAGCCCCTAGCAGCTGGGGCCTCCGGGGGGCTAAATCACCCCCAGACACCTCAAACGCACCCCGGGCCCAGGCTGCAGACACAGGGCTGCTAGCAAACTGACTTCCCCCCAGGCAGTGCCCCCCGTGTCCAGCATCCTCGCCCTGCGGTAGCTGCGCTCCAAGCACAGCCGAGGAAACCGTGCATGAGCCTGCCTGGACCGAAGGGGACAGCTGTGCCAGCCCGGCCCGGGAGGGGTTGTGCCGGGGGCTCAGCCCTCCACCGCAGCACTGTGAGTTGCTTTGGGGTCCCCAGGGCCAGGGCATGAGGCCGTGGTGCAGCTTTGGGTACCATCGAGATGCCTTATGGAGCTTCTTAGCTCCAGAGCCTCTCCTCCGTTGGTAAGACAAAAGGCAGGGACCAATCCTGCACCCACCTCTGCAGGGCAGAGGGGTGCTGCTCCAGCTCCCTTTTCTCCACACAGAAGGAGGCAGGAGCAGGGTTTTCACCCTGCTCAGAGCATGCAGGAACTGAACCCCGCTCAAAACTGGTCCCTGATGGAGCCTCTGCAGTCAGGTGAAATTTTGGGGGGAGCGATGGCATCCCTGTTGAGGTGACAGATCGCTGTTAGGGCACCTGATGAAACCAGTGCAGGAAGGTTTCAGCCTCAGAGGCTTAGTGGGTCCCCGTCATTAGCAGGATCCATCCCGCAGGAGCCCATCCCTGCTGGAGCCAGAGGGACCATGAGCACTGGCAGGGTGTGAACGGTCCTTGGCTTGTCCGGTCACAGCCTGGGGGCACTTGCTGCCTCGTCAGCCACCCGGTGCTGGCACAGGGACACCAGAGTGTGCCCAGCAAGCTTTTATCAGCCTCCCGGTCAGGCACCTGAGAGCTTCCCTGCAGGATCTGGAGATATCCAGTGATGGGCCATCACCATTTCAAAGTATCTTGAGAGTTCAAACTGAGGCCTTCTTTCCCATTCCAGTTTGGCTGGGGTAAGCTCCAGCCCTCCACGTGTATACCTCAATGCTTAAACTCACCCACCCTTTAGCAGTGGGTACATCATGAGAAGGCACTTACGCATTTGGAGGAAGTCACCTTCATCTTCGTTTCTGCAAACCTTAAGAGGATCAGGAGCATTTCCAGGCATCAAAGTAATTTCTCGGACTCTTCTTTGCACCTTCTCCAATCTTTCAAGGTCTGTTTGGACACTGCTAGAGGATACAGCTTTACCCTCACCAAGCAGAACCAGTGCTTTTGGAGGCCAGAATCCAGAGAGCTGCTTTGGTCATGGGGAAGCAGCTTGGAGCCCACCCAGCCATACCCTTCCCAAGAAGCCTGTAGTGGCATGGCAGGGAATGCCTCCCTGGGCAGGGCAAGCAGAGGGGAAGCCCAAGTCCTGCTTTTGCAAGAGTACCAGAGTCATGGGGGGGGGGAGGGCACCTTGGACTGACAGCTCCAGAGATCCTGCCCCAATATCCTAAAGAAAAACCTGATGAGAAGCTAGTGTCCCATGAGTGTGGGGTTTCCTCGCTCCTGCCCTTCCAGGTCCTGATGGAAGGAGGATGGGCATGTCCCTTGGCACGGTACCCTCACGAGGGTCCCCAAGAGCAAACGCACCCAAAAGGCACTGTAGGATTTTGCCAGCGACTTTCAGTTCTTGGAAAGAGGGGACTTTTGCCTCTGGTGGTATCTGAAGCCCTGGCAGAAATGGGTCCCGACCCCATGTTTCCCAGGTCTGCCCCATCTCACCAGCCAGCACCTGAGCAGTCCTTAGCCATAAGGCAACACTCTGGCTCCTTGGCCACACCAGGACCCCGGGATGGGGGGCTGCTCCCAGGGGGGCCATTGCCTCCCACATGGAGGGCAGGGGGCATCTTCCAAGCCGCCCCACATGCTGGGTGGGAGAGATAAATAAATACCAGAATAAATAAATACAAGTGGCAAAGAGGCCTGAAATGATGCTGTCGTTTGCTGGGAATGAGAGACACAAGTGTAATTTAGGTTTTGATATTATGAAAGTCTCGCTGCTCTAAAACAGCAGGGCACTCAGTGCCTCATTAATAAAGGATAAACTTGGAGTCTATTTACAATGCACTTTTTGGGGTTATTTACACTCCATTATACATATGTAATGCTGCACATATTTACCGCTCTGTTCTGCTGCCGAGAGCAGCCGAGTCGGGAGGGAGACGGAGTGGGAAGCGGCTGATGCTGTGGAGCCGTGACCCCTGCTTTGACTGATGTCCCTTAAACAGCTCGAGCTACAGGAGAGCCCCAAGCCGGCTGCTGAGGATGGAAGGGCTGGGAGCAGGCACTGGGGGACCCAGTATGGCCCAGTCCCTGTCCCCATGGGCCAGGTGCCCACCCCCCCCCAGAGACACCCCAAGGCTTTACCAAGTGATGCAGAAAGGGTGAGCTCCTCACATGGGCTGGAGCCCAGCACACCAAAAAGTGACCGCAAGCACCAAACACGCAAGCCGTGGGCCCATCATGGAGTGGGGAGCTGGAAAAAAGAGGGCTAAATTATCTGCAACAAAATAAATCGTGTCTGTGTTGGCACTAGAGGGTTTTGGCCACGCAGCCCTCCCCACCGCCCAGCTTTTACCTCTTACCAGAGCAAAATATTGTAGTTTGCCTGCAATTGGCGGCTCCCCAGGGGTCTACTGGCCTGGGACCCCCCGACGCCCTGGTGTTCGTGGGAGCTGCTGTGAGGGTCCTGGGCCATGCGAGTGTCGTGCCCACAGCAGTCCCAGGAAACAAGGTAGCCCCCACCACAGGATCCAGGGCAGAGATGTGGGAGAAGTCGTGCTTGGAGAGCACCCCTGGGGTCACAGTAATTCATGGGGTGTAGCAAGGGGATGTGGGTGCGCTCAGGACCCCTTTGTCCTCAGCAGAGTTTGGGAGGGTGCGGGGGTCCCATGGGAGCACTCTGCAGGGCCAGCGTGCAGGGCTGGGCAGCAAGGGGCTGCCAGCAGGCTGGGGGCGGGGGGGGCATGGCGGCTGGATGGTCACCCCCAGCTCTGAGCTGCTCCCTGTCCTTTCTGCAACTCTGCCTGTGTTTGCATGACCAGCGTGGAGTGAGATGCAAGAGCCCGGGAGCCACCCTGACCACCCGCCCTAGGAAACGTGGGGCAAATCTGACCTTCCCAGCCAGGTACCGCGGGGAGGGGGACAAGGCCCCCATCCATCCTGCTGCTCCCCACTGCTCCCTGGCACTGGGGAAGCACCCACCCGTGCCAGCACGCCTCAGCTTGCTGCCGGCCCAGGTTGCACTTGCCAGACGCCAGCTCTGGAGGCAACGCTCTTTATTAAACACCTTATGTGGGCCGCTCTTGGCAAGTCCATGTGCCCGGGAGCGATGTGCACCCCCTGCCCTCAGGAGGTCCCCCTGTCTCTGGAGGGCATCTCTTCCAGCATGGGGACGATGCACAGTGGTCGGTGCAGCCCTGGCACATCATCGGAGCTCATCCTGGCCGCAGGCTGCGGTGTGGTGAGATGTCCTGGGAGACACAGAGCTGATCGAGTCCGAGCAAACTGGCCCTCACTTCCCTCCCCAGCCCCGAGCCCCCTCCACCACCCCTGTCCCCCACATCCCATGCGGGGTGGGGGACCCACAGTGGGAGGCGGGGTGCAGGTCAGGGCAGGCTGGAGCCCGAGCCCTCCAGGGAGCTGCTCTCCAAGGCCCCATAGCCATCGAGCTTCATCATCCCGATGAGATGGGCTGGGATGGAGAGGAAGGAGTGGCGGGTGGCGAAGATGTGGCTAATCTCCATGAAGGTTTTGTTCTTGGTCTCAGGGATGACGAGGTAGACATACAGGGCCACCAGCAGGCAGACGCCACAGAAAACCAGGTAGCAAAAGGCACCGGCTGACATCTGGGGACAAGGAGAAAGCAGGGATAGGGCAGAGAGCCAGGCACCCCCGAGCTGGGCATGGCACGAGGCAGCGTCCCCTCCTGTCACCCCTCCCCGGGCGGGCTCTGGCCAGCACTGAGCTGAGCCAGGAGCACGGGCATCTCTTGGGTTAAGCCTGGCTTGGCACCCTGTCCTGGGGGTGCAGCAGGGCCATGTCCATTCCCTCCTCCTCCCATGGCCCCTCCAGACTGGTACCTGCAAGAAGGGGAAGATGAAGCCGACGGTGAAGTTGCAGAGCCAGTTGAGGGACCCCCCCACGATGTAGGCGGCTGGGCGGTGCGACTGCGTGAAGAGCTCGGCTGTCATCAGGAAGGGGACGCCAGCTGCGGAGGGAGCGGACAGGCTGAGGGTATGGGGGACAGGCTCAGGCACCCCTGGGTTTGACAGGTCCTGCCCATCTCACTCCTGTGGCCAAAGGGCTGGAGCCCAGCAGGACCCACAGGTCAAAGTGGGGGTGCTGGGAGGGCTGGAGGAGACGGGAAGCACAGGGATGGGTGGACCAGTGTCCTGCCCTTGGTCTCCCTTTGGGATCCATCTCGGTAGGTGGGTGATGTCCCCCTGACATACCACAGTTGCACCTTGCTGGGTCCTGAGGCCAATTTCACAAGTTACTTGGTTGGGAAGTTTCAGACCGAGTCAATATCAAGGTGGAACATTTCATCTGGATCCTCATTTTGCAATAATTTGCCTAAATGCTGATATATTAAATCTCATATAGACCACAGGCATACAGAAACATGTTCCTGGTGCCCTCCCTTGATCAAAACGGTTTAGAAAATTTCCTTCTATCGATCAGCTAAAGGCTCGGACGCTGTGGCTGATTTAGGCAGGAAAGAAGCAACCACATTTCCGAGCATCGGAATTTCCCACAGGACACCGAAATGCCTTTTTCCAGCCGGCTCTTCCCATGTACAGTGAAAAAAAAACCAGAATGACTGAAGGTGATTGCCCAAGCCAACCTGGCTATTAAAAACTGGACATGGGTTGTGGCTACTTCTCCTGGAAGGACTCAGCCCCTCCTGCCATGTGTCACTGAGCTGGCAGCCCTGGCTCCCCGGACTGTCCCTTTGCTGGAGGGCAGGGTCCGAGGTCCAGTGCACACCCCAGGGCACACGGGGATCTGGCAGAGGACTGTATTTGACACGGTGACATGCCCGGGGTCCCACTGCCTGGGACAGGGCTGACTGGGACCTCTTTATAAAAGATGCTCCAAGGGAAAATATGAACCAAAAAAAAGTGCTAAGAAGCGAGGGAGGAGTGGAGCCCCTAACGGACTCTTACTCACAGCTCGCCCAGAATAGAGATATATATTTTTTTGTTTTTAAACTCCTATTCATCATTGTTTGTGAACAATGAGCCATTAAAATCCTAATTAAAGATGTAATTACAGTGAATAAAGTCTGGGCTGAGGATGAATTATAGATCTGTTAACAGCTCTGCTAATACATCAACTGGGTAAACCAGTCCAGGTTTCACTCCTTGCTGTTTGAGCCCGCTCTTGTGCCCGCGCTCGGTTAAGGGCAGGACGATGCTCACCAGCCACACCATGATGGGAGCGGATCACACCTCCAGCGTGGCCCAGGGAAGGTGCCGGGGCTTTCTCCCCGCTTGGCCCGGGAGCAGGGGCGAAGAGGAGGAGGTGGAGTGTGCATGGGGCAGGAGGGGCTTGTGGTGGGATCTTGCTCACAGGATGCAGCATGATAAACCAGGGCCTGGCTGCAGGGAAGGGGCCAGAGCGCTGGTCTCGCCACCTGCCTGCAAACCCTGCTGCTCCCCCAGGACCCCCATTCCCGCCCCACCGCCCCCTGCTCCTGCCGGCCCCAGACCCACCTGGTCCCATGCAGAATCCAGCGATGATGCCGACCACGCAGGCGACACCAACGTAGCGCATCCAGGGCAGGGCGGTCTGCAAAGTGACACGGGGCTGGGGGATGCTGCCGGGGCAGTGGCCCCAGGCTTTGCAGCCAGTGTCCCTGGGACAGGGCTTCACACCTGCTCCTCGGCTCGGTGGTGGCCCTTGGGGACAGTGGCCATGCAGGATGTGTGGGGCAAAGCTGGTGAGATTTGGCCTCGCAAAGCTCAGCGACTCATGATGCTGAGACATCCCCAGAGCTGTGGGAGCATCCCCCGGGAGCAGGCAGCAGAGGAAGGACCCCACAGACTTCTCCACCTCCCCTGGCATTTCACAGCCACCTCCCTGGGGACAACTATTTCTGCAGAAATTTCTGCCACCAGAAGTGGCAGGATTTTACTCATGTGGATTGGACCAGAAGTGGCAGGATTTTACTCATGTGGATTGGGGTTTCTTCTTGTTCTTTGCTCTGAGTTTTCCTTCCCTTGAACTTTGGGAAAAAAAGGAAAGGGAAAACAAGGGAAAACATTGCTTGGAAAGAGCCGGCTCACCTCTCATTTCCATGCATGCTCCCTCCCCCGGGGTGATACCCATCCCTTCATCACCCAGCCTTCATTAAGGCACCCAGTGCTCCAGCCCCAGCCATGTCAGTGGCCTGGGGGGTGGCGGTGGCTGGACCCTACCTGCAGCAGCAGGGAGATGGTGATGCCAGCCGAGCAGATGCCCATGGCGCAGAAGCCGGTGATGATGAGGGGCCGCCGGCCCAGCTTCTCGATGGTGAAGCACTGCCAAGGGAAAGCAGAGACCGATGGGGTGGTTGAAGCTTCCCACCAGGACAGGGGCATCCCCTGAACCCCAGATCCAGCTGCGGGTGGAGGGATGCTCCTAATTGCACCTGGGGGTGGGGGCAGCCCCAGCTCAGAGCTCCAGGGTTGGGGCTGGAGCACGGGAAGAGCCAGAACTCTGGTGTCCCAGGGTGAGTTTGCACTGGGCAGCAGTGGGGTCCCACAGAGCCCCATTAGGGTGCAGAGTCAGGGCTGGCTGGGGTGGCCATATTTGCACCGGCCGGCGCCGAGCAGAGGTGCCGAGCTGGGCACAGGGTGTTTGCGGGGCAGCGGGCAGAGGAGGCAGGGCGCGGGCAGGCGGCGCGGCGGCGGCTGGAGCAGGCAGGGTATTGACAGCAGAACAAATGCCTGTAATTTTATAACCAATCTCGGCATGTCCGTCGGGGGCCGTTTGCGGGGCTGCTCCCAAGCAATCCGGCTGTAAGCTGAGCGGCTGCCGTGGGCTGGGGCGGCCCCACAGCTGGGGCAAGGGAGATGGGGAGAAGGGGGCACCCTTCGGAGGGGCAGGGGGGTGACTGGGGGGCCCCACTCTGCCATGGGTTGAGCTATGGGGAGAGGGGAGCGGCCCCTTGCTCATCCTCAGTTTTCTGGGAGCAGCCACCCCCCATCCATCTCTCTAATTGTCAGGGAGCGGATTTAGTGCCGGGTGGCTTGGGCTGGCCCCAAGTGACACTCGCAGATGGGACGAGGGCCATAAATCTGCCTGGCCCAGTGCTAACTCTCCAGCTAAATGAGGCCTGGCTGGGGAGGCCGGGGCTGCTAGCCCGGGGCCAGGCCGGTGCTTGGCTGGGGGGGCAGATGGGGACATGTGGCTCTGCTAACGGAGTGACAATGAAATAGGGAGCCAGAAGGAACCTCATAGCTCCCTCCACCACCCCCAACCTGCTCCTTGCCTTGTGTGTCCCCCCAACCTCCCTGCTATCCACTTACCCCCAAATTCTCCCACCCCTCCTACACGCAACCCTACAAATTGAGCCCCTCTCATCCCGTCCCCCCACACCTGCCAAACCCTCTGCCCCCCAGCAAAGGGGCTGTGCTGTGGCATGGATGGCATTTGGGGTCCATCCAGCACTCCCCGTTTGATGATGCTGGGAGGTGAGGACACGGTTCTGGCACTGAGGGGCTGCGTCCATCTGTCCATCCCTGACTCACCCCGATCAGCCCAGCAACAACTTCAATGGCGCCGGTGCCCACGGTGGTGTAGGGGATCTGGGACACGGGGATCCCGGCGTTCTCAAAGATGATGTTGGTGTAAAACCAGATCTGCCGAGGAGGGGACTTAGCATGAGCTGGGGGGACGGAGCCATGGGGCACTTGATGAAATGAGTTGCCAAGTCTCAGCTCAGCTTCTGCAGAGCCAGGTCCCGGGGCGAGGACCCCCCAGGGCTTACAGCATCGATCCCCGAGAGCTGCATGCCAGCGTTCACCACCACCACCGAGAGGGTTTGCCAGCGGACAGAGCGGTCTCGCAGCAGCTGCCAGACAGACACCATCTCCACGGAGGAGAGTGACCGCTGCTCCTCCTTCATCTCCTCGATCACATCCTGCACATCGGGTGTCCCCAGAAACCGGTGCAGCGCTGTGGGGAGAGCAGGGATCACAGGCATGCGTCTCCCCATCGCAGGGTGGATGCTCACAGGTATGGCACAGGGCAGGGGCAGGGGCTTGGCTCTGCCCTGGCTCAGCCTACCCGGGGGACCTCCCTGACCCATGGGGCTGAGCACCCATAGGACCCGAGGAGATGCCTCACACTGAGGTGAGGTGATGGGCACCATGGAAATGCTATGGCACAACTGGGTGGGAGAGAAGGGCTGAACCATAAGGAGTACGATGGGCTGTCAGGTCTGGGTGTGGAAGGATGCTATGAAGACGCACCTTGGGCTCGGAAGACCTTGGACCAGCACCCAGCACCTCCCAGAGCCAGTCCCCACCACAGGATACCCCCTCACCCTCAGTGGCCCCGCAGACATCATTCCTCTCTATCAGCAGGTACCGCGGGCTCTCGGGGAAGCAGTGCAGCAGCAGGAGCTGGAGGGAGGCGGGAACGACCACCACCGACAGGAAAAGGGGCCAGAACCTGTCCTGAGAGGAGTGGAAACGGGACATGTCACGGGGAGGGCAGAGCAGGGTCCAGCACACATGGGCTGGGGTTTTGTGCTCACCTTGCCCAGCAGCTCTGGCAGGCCCAGGACCTGCGCAAAGAAAACCCCCAGGCAGATGAAGATGCTGGGCATGAGGCCCAGAAAACCCCGCAAGTTCTTGGGGGCGATTTCTCCCAGGTAGAGGGGCACCACGCTGAGACAGATACCTGGGGGGGACAGGAGGGACCGGGATGGGAGAGGCAGCCAGGAGAAGGGTGCCCAGCCAGACCCTCAATGCACCTCCTCCCATGCCCAGCACCACCCACAGTGGGGACCCCATGGCCAGGGAGGTGGCCCTGTCTGCCCCATGGAGATCCCCACTGCAGAGCCTGTGGCCATGGGGGATATGAAGTCTTCTCCAGCCCCCTGGGAATGAGCTGTAGGGGACCGAGCCATGAGGAAGGGGCCGTGCACAGCCCCGCAGCACCTACCTGAGTGCAGCCCCGTGATGGAGCGGCCGATGATCACCATCTCGGGGGACCCCAGCTCCCGGCTGAAGCCCATGAAGCCGCCAGCCAGGAGGACGAGGAGAGCACTGCGGCTCAGTGTGCCGTTCCTAGCAAGGCACAAGCAGCAGGGCAGTCCCTCCGGCCCCATCCCATCCCTCGACCACCCTGTCCCATGCCACCCCCTTACCTGCCATACCGCTCCACCAGCACCCCCACCAGCAAGGAGCCCACCAGCCCGCCCAGGGCGAAGACGGAGACAGTCAGAGAGTAGAGGAGGGTCAGGGGGCCAGGGGCCAGCCCGTGCCCATACCGCTGGGACCATGTGGCATTGTAGAAAGCCTTTATGTGCTGCAGGGCAGAGAGAGACACACGGGCACCAAATGTATTGTGAGAAAGGGGAAGATGGGGAAGACAGGCCCCATAGGGAAAATGCTACAGAATTAACAGCATTGCAGGGGATGCAGGGCAGGACATGACTGGGGATGACTGGGATGTGCTGGTCTGGTTGCTCAGCCAGCCTCAGCACCAGAGGAGTTTAAGAACAACTTGGAGATGCCACAGGCAGAGCTGAAGCTGGAGCAAGGAGGTTGTGCGGAGCTTTCCCCAGCCCCTGCCTTCCAGGGGGGGACCAGTTTGGGGCAGTACAAGAACACAGGCTCCCATGTCCCTCCCATGCCATCCCTCTCCTGGGACTGCTCTCTGTGAGCGACTGCCCAAGGGAAATGCCAGCGTTTTGAGGTGGGGCTGCCGGGTAGCGACCCCTCCCAAGGAGGAATGCAGAGCCCTTCCCCTGCTCCCCGGAGACGCTGGCCCTCCCTTACCTCTGCCGGCGAGTTCACCACGGCCAGGTTGTAGCCATAGAGCATGGAGGAGCCGAAGGACACCAGGAGAGTGACTGACAGCAGGGGGAAGGTGAGGTGCTGAGAGAGAGGAGAAGGGATCAGCACAGCCCCGGCCGGCAGAGCTGAGGGCCAATGTCAACGTGTGGAATGAGCTGCATTGGGTCACTGCCCCTTTTCTAGTAGGGATGTCCCTGTCCCAGAGCAAAGACCCCAACGCGACGGAGCGCTGTGCTGAGCAATGCTTCATGCCGCTGCCCAGCACCCAGCCTGGCCGATCCGGTTTCCCCGTGGCTGGTCTCGTGGCTGTGGCGTGAGGCTTTACCCTGGCAGTGGCCCAGCTCAGGCTGCTTGTCCCAGGGCCAAAGCACCCCTGCCCCTGGGCTGGGAGGGGGCAGCGGACAGAAAGGGGCAGGAGAAGGAGGGGGAGACACCCGTCCCCTCCCACAGATGGGGGCACCCAAATGGCACTGCTGCGAGCTGCCCCGCGCATACCTCCCTGCCTGGGAGGCCCAGAGCTGCTGAAAGGGGCAGTTCCCCACAGCGGGGCCCAGCCCCCCCCAAACGCCACATGCACCCACCTCCTAGACCCTTGCCCCCACCAGTGCGTCCATCACCTGCTCCGCCTGCAAGGGGGGATCTCGCTGAGGGGAGCCGACGGCTGCGAAGGGACACGCTGCAGCCCCGACCCAGCCCGGGGGGTTGAGACCAGCCCACCCCTGGATCGTGGTGCTCAGCAGGACCCAAGAGGCATTCAGGGCATCTCCCAGCCTCAGGGGCATCCCTGGGTGCTGCACCCGGCTGTCTCCCCCGGAGCAAGAAACACCCCACAGCGACAGGGCTGTGGCGGGATGCGGGGTGAGTCTGCGTCCTCCGGGAGCAGCCCCGCGTCCCAGCACCCAGAGGCCGGCCCTCCCCGCAGCCCCCCCAGCACGGTAGCCGGATCCGTAGCACCCAGTAGCTCCCGGCTCACGCACAGCAAATCCCCGCAAATCCCACCAGGAATCCCGAGCTGGGAAAAGGAGGGGGGCTTCAGGCCAGGGGCTGGGGTGAGGGGCACCGTGGGGCAGCCGGGAAGCGGGGATGGGGCAGGTCGCCCAGCCCGCAGGGAGCTCACCCCAGTGATGTCCCCGCCGGGCTGCGGGGTCCCTTTCCCGACCGTCGGGGCGATGCTGCAGCCGGAGCGGGAGGAGGGAGGAGGAGGAGGGCGGGAGGAAGGCAGCCTCGGTCCGGCGGCCTTGCTCGTCTCTCCCATTTTTAGATGGAAGAAGGAGAGGAAGAGGGAAGGGACGGGAAGAGAAGGGAAGGGAGGGCAGGGCAGGGCAGAGTAGGGCAGGGCAGGCAGCCTGGGTGCCCCCGGGGCTCATTGGAGGCGCCTGAGCGGCCGGAGGAGGAGTCCGGGGGCCTCCCCCCTCGCCGGGAGGGGGGACAGAGGCAGACCGGCACCTCCGGGCTGCCCAGCCCGCTGAGGGGCCACGGCCAGGCCTGGGGACAGGGGGACCACCGATGTGATGTTCTGCCACCATTGAGAGCCCCCGCATGTCCCCTCCAAATGGAGGTGGCCCCAGGGACCATAAGCAGGGTAGCATCCCTGCATCACCCTCGAGCCTGGGGGCGAAGGGGCAGCCCCACATCACCCAACACCCCCATCGCCCCCCGGCCTCTCTCCCACCCTGTCAGACGTATGGGGCAGATGTGCCCCATCCTCTGCAGCTCAGGTAGGAGGGCTGGTACCCACATGGCCATGGCTCAGGGCAGCTGCCTTCTCCGGACACGGAGGGGCACAGCCCCCAGCCCCAGAGAGGAGAGGCTCGGCTCATGGCAGCTCAGAGGAATCCAATTTTGCTGCGGCCAGGAGCTGCCTCCCCTGCTGCTAATGAAGTGCCTTTAATTAGCAGCCTAATAGCAAGCTCTTAATTTGCCGAACAGCCAGTTGAAAGGATGGGGACCCCACTAAGCCACGGCTGGCAACAGCTCCAAGGGCTTAAAAGGGACAGGCCCTGGCTGGCTGGCCCCACCTTAGGAGGGGTCCTGTGGGGACGGGGGCAGAGGAGCAGGGTGGGAGAGCCCCGCGGGCACGGGCACCTCTGGGCCTGCCATGCCCAACCCCAGCCGGGCTGTCTCAGGTGAGGGAGAGCCCAGGCGCCTCATCCTCCCACACGGGATGCTCCAGCATCTGTCTCCTGCCTTCACGTGAGCCTCCAGCTCTCCTCGAAAGCACCGTGCCCTCTCCCCCAGCCACGAGCCCTTCCCAGCCCGCCGGCGTTCAGCTTTTCCCAGGGCAGGCACCTGCTCAAGAGCTCCTATGTCTTTCTCAGACTCAGTTTCTCCATGTCTCGATCGGGGCATCGCCTTTACCTTCGTGCAGATGTGCTGGACAGCTGCAGAGATCTTGGTGATGGACACAGTGGGGGGAGACCTGCAGGGAGCCAAGGTCCTTCAGGGGATGGTCCCGTTTCATTCCCAGAGCAGCAGGATGAAGATCCATTTATCAGACATGCCCATGGAGGAGTAGGACAGGCAGCCTGTGCATACCAGCCATGGCCAAAGCACTTGCAGTGCTGCAGGGCAGCCCTAAACACCCCCAGGACTCACCCCAAGCCCTGTGCTAAGACAGGGCGAAGCAGCAAACCCGGGACAGGATGGTAAGCCAGGCCATGCTGTGTTCCTCAGTCATGCTCCCACTCTGGTCATCCAGGTACATGGCTTGTCTCTGGGACCAGCACCTGGAGGGTTAAATGTGCCCAGTCCAGTGGTCTCTGCCTCAGGGAGAGGAGGAAACAGCAGCAGCCATCTTTCCCCCATCCTGAGCTATCCGAGCAAGTACCCACCTAAAAACCTTCCTGGAGCTTCCCAGCCCCTCGCACTGAAGCCCTTACCCATCCCCAAGCCCAGTGCTCGGCCCCACAGCCACAGCCCCGCTCCCGCCACACAGCCTGATGCCAGGCACTGAGCAGGGACAACCTCAGGATGCTGCTCCAAGCCAGGCGGGTGACCGCTGCCTTGATTTAGGGGGTAAATCTGGGTTACTGCCACAGGTTCCCAGCAGCGGCTAGGATGCCGGGAGCAGAGGTTTAGCAGCAGATGTATAGGTGAGAAACACGTGCTGGGGGAGGAATGGGGAGGAGGAGGAGGAGGAAGAAAGCCTGGGGTGCCAATTAAGGGTCACCAGGGAGCTGGGTTAATTTGAGACACTCCTGTGACCTGACCTGGTGAAGGTGGCACACTGTAAGAAGGAGACAAGCGCCGTCGAGAAACACCCGCTGCTCTGTGCTGCGAGGGAGCTCGTCTCTGCAATTTACAGGCGTCCCCGTTCCTCCCCTGTTCCTCCCCTGCCTCTGTGCAAGGACTCCCTGGCTAAAACACCCCCCTTGGCTCGGAAAGCAGCTGTGAGCCCACAAACCACCCTCATTCCCTCCCACTGTCACTCCCAGGAGCTCCCGTCCCACTCTTTCCTCGCTGCTGCCCCCGTCCCCAGGCGCAGCACTGGGCTGTCCCCGTCTCAGTGCTCCACGCCGTGGGATGCTCGCGCACCTCCTCTCCTGGAGGCCTCGCACACACAGTGCCTGGGGCACACAAAGAAACCTGGAGGACCGGGAGAGGCAGAGCAGCAAGAAGAGCCGGTCCCAGCACGCATCCTGCACAGAGCAATGGCATTTGCCAAGGCCAGGAGGATGGAGATGCTGTTGGGAGCCCTGTGCTCTCCCGAGGGCTTCCCCTGAGCTGATGGCCCAGCTGCCCATGGTGTGGGCAGAGGCAGGATCCATCCTGCCCCAAGGAGCTTGTGTGGAGGGACAGAGCCAGCCCCACTGCAATGGCGGAGCACCTGGTGCCTCCTGCCTCCCTGCCCAGCTCCCCAGGGCCAGGCACTGGCAGCCACGAGCCAGCCATGCGGGATCCCACACCAAAGACATAAAACACAAAAAAATGGTATGAGGATTTCTGCAGGACTGGGGAAAGCAGCAGCAGGGAAGACCCACTGGGAGAGTCCGTCCCCTTTTCCAAGGTGAGACGGAAATCCCTCAGAGAGGACATGGTCAGTGCTGCCTCTTGGTGGTTGCCCAGCACCATCTAATCCAAACCAGAACAAAGTCCACAAGGAAGCAGTAAGCGGCTCAAATAAACGTAGGCAAAAAGATGCATTGCTTAGCAAACACTGACCCCTTTCCCTGCGCTGGAGGAGAAGGAACTTGGCAGCATGGGCACAGCAGGCAGGGCCGCTTGCAGGCATCTCCGCAGCTTGAAAGGTCAGAGCAGTTTGCCGGCACTGCCCTTTCGGAGTTGACACTGCAGAAACAGAGACGGTCCGGCAGCCTCACCACCTCGCTGCCCCCTTGGAGAAGAAGCCTTCCTTCATCTGCCTTTACAAATGCCAGCAGGGTGCTTTGGGTACGGGACAGGGAGTTTTGGACAGATCAGCTGTGTGATGTTAACCAGGGGTTTGACTTTCTGCAAACCACAGTGGCCTGCAGAAGAAACTCAGGGGTGTCCCTAGTGAAAGCACTGCTCAGGCTGCTGTCTCTGCCTTGTCACACCGGAAAGCCCATCGGACTCTGTTCTCCAGCTGCGAGAAGTTTATTTACCTGTACAGGTGAGACCTTTTCAAGCTCAGGTTTTCCTGGTCATATTCCTTATCCAACTTCAGTGGTCTCTGGCAAATCAGTCCCACAGCTCAGCAACCTCCCTGCTGGTTTGGAGATTTCTAGCTGCTCCTACCAGCCAGGTGCATGTCAGCAAAGCATCTCGGAGACAAACCTCAGAATGGGGAGATAACACTGATGAGAAACAACGAGTATCCCTTGGAGATATAATGAATGTGTGTCTGAGGGCAAAGCAAAGTGGCTGGTACTCACACACATGCACTGCTGGGAGCTTGCTAGAAGGGCATCGCATCCCTGTCCATCAGATGTCCTCAGCCATACTCGCCAAGGAAGGATCAGCCAGCAAAGGGGACAGGCTGAGACCTCAGATTGCTGCAGCCCATTACGTTAGATTTGCATGGGATAGTTAGCACAAGCAGGATCTTGTTTTCCTCTGCTAGTCTTCTCCAGCGGCGCAGGTGCTTTCCTCCTGGGAGAGTGTCCTCGGCAGTGTGTGCGTTGGCTGTGAAGCAACTTGAGCACTTGGAAAAGAGAAATCTTCTGCAGGCACAGCTATACAGACAGAGCACCAGGCTCTCAAGCCCAGGAGTGGCATTTTACTCCCACAAAACGTTGAATCATTTCCACACCCTCCTGGGCGCTGACAGGTCTGCCATTGCACGAGGGGAGCTCCGCCGCACACGGCCTTGGGACGCTGGCGCAGCCAGGCGCAGCCCATACCCCAGGGGCTGCCAGGACAGCAGAAATCAATGGCAGCACTAGAGCATGTCTATCTGCTCAGGGCTTTTGTTTCCCCGGCCACGCTGCCTCCTCTGCTAAGAGCTTGCCATCCTAACCCTCTTCAAACCAATGTAGCACCACCCAACCACTGAATTCATCCTAAACATTTTTTGTAAGAATTACATTAATTCTAGCCTAGCAGGTCTAAACTGGCCAGTTTCCCCTTTCCAAAAACTAGCTTACTATACTCTTGAAAGTGTGTATATAATATTATAAAAAAAACCCCAACAGAATATTTCATTTTAAAGCTGTAGGTTGATCAAATGCTCTTAATTTGAAGCTATGGTAAAACATTACTTTCCTCCTTCATTTGAAGTGGAAATAAGGCACACATTTTTAAACAGAAAGGGTAATTAACCACTGAATCTATTTAAGATAAGCTGTCTGGTGTTCATTCTTTTCCAGTGGAAATTTACAATTGAGATTGCTTTTCTTTCTCAAAGACTCACTTTAGTACTTGAGTTTTTGGATGCGATGCCAGAATTCCTGGGGAAGTTTTCCAGTCTGTGCCCTACAGCGCAGCACTGCCCCAGTCCTAGAAATCTGGAATAAATACTGTGATCCTCATCTTTAAACATCAAGGAGAAGGCGGTGAAGGACTAGCTAAGGAACAACTAGAAATAACCCACAAGGAGAACCTGTTTCACGTAGGACTGGGTAGTACGTGTGTTGTTTGGGTACACACAGAGACCCAGGACTGTGGGTATGAAAGGTAAGGGGTCTCATTTGTGTCTGCTGGCAGTCACAGGTTGTTTAATTCAAGCTGCATCCTGTGTTACAGACCGATCCGAAACGATGGATGAAGCCTGTCACTGCAATTCCTCTTCCAAATCTATTATCCGATGGGAGGAAAGAGCAGGCAGGGAACTGAAAAGGTTAAAGTGGTGTAAAAATATATATAAAAAACCCCAAACCCTTGCCAAACAAAGCACGCGGCTGCTGGGAACCCTGTCACAAGGAGAGACGGGGATTGGAAGTGACAGGAATCCTGCTCCCAGCGCTTCAGAAAAGCAGGAGCCTTCGCAATCTCCAGTCCCCCGCTGGCTCCCAAGAATGGAGCCAGCAGGGAGAGAGACAGTGGGAGCGCAGGGTTTGTTTGTTTTCTGACCACCCCAGGAGTCGGGATCTTAAAACTGCGGTAGCCTTTGTTTTAAAAGGGGCTGTTAAATAAAACGGAAAGATCCAAGGCTGCTATCCAAGGAGCGTTTTTAAAAGAAAGGTATTCTGAGGGCAAGGGTGCTTGCGTTAAAATTTGGGCGAGCCGTAAGCATGACAGCATCCCCAGCCACGGAGCTGCGTGGCGGTGCTGCGATATGTCAATTACTCACTCATTATTGAACAGCAGGATTCTGATTAGCTTATAAAACAAATTTGTGCTTCTCCTACCAGGATCTTGCAACAGTACCCAGAAAAACACAAAGTCTTTATAGCTTCTCCCCCCCCCCATTTTTTTAATGGGCAGGATGGCTCCAGCTCTTCTGTGTCAGTCAAAACCATTCTCTGGCTTACAGGCGGACTCATTTGCCCCAGCCAGACGCCATCAGCTATGAATGGAGAGTTTGTTAATTAAAAAGTATGCTGTGGTTTTAGGAATAAGTGTTTTTTTCTGACTGCTAGAGCAGTCTTTTATGCTGCATTCGTCAATGAGAGGCAGCTCTGAGGTGGGACTGGCTACCACAGACTCCGTGTGTCCTGTGAAGCTGCATCTACCCAGGCCTTGGGGCAAAGCTGTCCACCTCACGGCCGCAGCGCTTCCAGGTATTCACGCTGCAAATGTCATGTACAGTGCACGTGTAGAAGCGTGTGACTCACATACATGGGGCTCGAGGAAGATACAGGCTTGATATTTTGCCAGTGTCCTTCACCCCAAAAGGAAAACAGGAGAGATTCACAGCTTAATCTTTGTATTTGTATTTAAGTTATTTTCTGAACAGTTAAAAAAAACAAACCACACTGTTATCATGATCCTAGCTCAAGTGAACATTAGTACATTAACTACACATCACCGTAACATAATCACAAAATTCAAAGCACTCATTACTTAAGAATCCAGATAACAAATATAGCAGAGTAACAAACAGAAAACTCTGGAGAAACCATGTTCTTTCTCACCTCTCCCACTTCCACACCCACCTCGGCCTGAGCAGACAGGAGTGATGCAGCAAAGGCTGGCCTGGCAGGCATGCAGCTCTCCTGAACGCAGTGATGTAAAATGACTGGGAGAAATGGGATCTGTTAGGCTTTGCTAAGGTCCACATTATTTTTCTGCCATGCTGAAATTGTGGCTAGGCTGAGCCCTGCAATGCCTCGCATGATAAAGACAAAGTAGCTGAAAGCAAAGTTTTACACTCAAAAGCAGCTCCAGATTTTCACATTGAATTGCCAAAAAATCCTCACAGCTAGCTCCTTGTAAAAGCCACTGCAAATAGCCTGGGACAGGCTGGCCTGCCCTCCTCCTGCACGTGGAGGTTTGCTCAGACGTGAACCAGTGCTTGAGTGCCAGCAGTTTAAAACACTTCGCCTGTAAATGCAACAAATTGGTACTCGTCGTACAGGTACGAGCAGAGCTGCTCTGTGATGAAGACTGGTCTTTCATGCTGATTTTCTGGCCACAGCTGCACTTGGTTCCTGCTTGAGCAGAAATCGGGATATCTTTTAGGGTGATAGGCTATTAAAAAAGGGGCCTATTTAGGAGTTGGCTACAATATCTAAAGGGCTTGTTGTACATCCATGTACACCAGCATCCCTCTGATTTTAAGAGTATCAGCTTACATTACTAAGGATTAACCAGTGTTGCCAACTCCCATGGGATATCCGCTGGACAACAAATGTGGAAGCCCGGCGGCCTTTGGGAGCAAGCACAAAGTCATGGGAAGAGTTTTCTGCAAGACAAAGGACGATTTATTCTGGCAGCGTGCCAAGGCTCCCCCTGGGAGAGACGCTTTGGGAATTCGCCAGTAGTTTGGCTGCACCTCATTTAAAAAAAAAAAATGGGGTGAGGGGGGAAAGGAGGGGAGGCCAAATGCTGAGCCTCAGCAGGCAGCCGTTCCCCTCAACCTGCTGCTGGGGTTGTGGAGAAGGAACGCACCCCAGGGACCTACTGCTTCTCTGAGTCTCTGAATTAAAAGTGGGGACAGAAAGACTGTGGCCCCCTCATGCCAACCAATCCAGTAGGGATTTGCCAGCAGGAGGATGGAGGGATTTCATATGGAGACCTCTTCTGGGGACAGCTGGGTCACTTGTTGTTCCTCCCTCCTGGGAAGCTGCTGCTTATGGCTTCAGGGGGAACAACAGTAGGGCAAGGCTCAGCATTTCAGATGCATCATGCATGCCACTTGGAGACCCTGGCAAAGTTCACTCTTCTCTTGGCAAGTGTAGTTTAGACCAGCCCTTTCTCCTCATGCCCCCAGCACAACCTAAAAGGGGTATCAATTGACAAGTTCAACAGTTGGAGGCCTTACTTGATTACCTCTTGATGACTTTTGATATTCTCATAGAAAATCTCTATTTTTCTGGGCCAACTACACAAGCTAAGATATCTATTTTCAGCATTGTCCCCACTTCTGTAGAGATCCATCTCCATCCCCGCACCCCCTCGCAGCTTTCAATCGCTTGGGTTGTCTCCTCCTTTTCCTCACACAATTAAGAGCAAGCCTGCAGTAGGAAGGCTGGCTGCTCCTTCTCGTCCACTTCTCTAGCTAGGAAGAGCTGCTAGTATTTGTGATTTATCAAACACAAATATTCCCTCCACAAGCGAATTTAGGAATCATCAGCCACAAAAAGCACATCTAAAATGGTGTTAAAGGAAGCTAACAAAGTTAGGCAAAAAGGCCAACCTGGAGATGTGCTTCCCATCGGAGCCGGGATGCCAAAACAACTCAGAACCAAGCCTGGAGCTCTGCTCAGACTGAGAAAGGAACATGTGGCAGGGGCAGGAAACACATATGTAGGAGTGGAGGAAGGCACATGATACTCTCCAGCTTTTTCAGTGTTCAAAAAAAATTAAGAAAAAGAAAAAAGGATCCTTTGGAGCAGGAGCAGGTGGCGGGTAGGTAGAGCATGGTGGTCCAAGTCAGCTTCCAGTTTAGAAACAAGTGTAAAGCATTTCAATGTTTCCGATGACGATAGACTTCCAACTTGTCACCTGAATCCTTCTGTTCCAACAGCGGATGTGTCTGTCCCTGAACGTTAACGGGGAGCAGAGGGAGCTGCTCCAGAGGAGACAGCCGCAGAAGTTTTCTCGCTGCAAATGCCTTCATGCCATTTTCTATTTGCATATTTTAAAGCAAGCTGTATTCCTCTGAGGATGAGAAACATTTGCAGCAAAACTGTGCCCTATTGCAAAGGAGTCACACACAGGAGATGGTGTGGCCATAACGGATTGTCCTGTTCTGAATGTCCCACACCTCCAGTACTTTCCATCCCATAGTCCAAGGGGGAAGGCTAGTGTGAGCTTCCTACCTGTGGGAGAAGTGCCGATCTCTACGCAGCAGAGGTATTTCATTTCATTTCAAAGTGATGTGCAACACTTAAAGCCCACAGACACTTCCAGCCCCTTTTTATCTCCTTTCAGCAGGCACGTTCTAGTTCTTTTCATTATAAACTCTGCAGTTACTCCAACCTGGCTGAGGGATTATCCATCCAGTTCATGCTGAAACCTCTCTCTCACATGCACTCTTGCACGCTCACACACACACACACACATATCCTAAGGGGGGGAAGTTTGAAAAAGCCACTTTCTTCTGACACTGGGAGATCTACTTACCAGATTGCTCCTCCCTGGGTGCACAATAAACACCACCAAATGTCAGGCTGTGGCAGTTTCAAGTTCAAGTTAGATCAGTTAACTTCAGCTTCCTTCTTAGCTATCAGAAAATTTGTACAACTCGGGCAGTGGGGTAGGAATCCTTGCCCTTCTGCAGTTCTGTATGAAGTACCCAGACACAGTCCCTTCTTGAGGGTAAGACACCGTTCTTATCATGTGCCAAAAATGCATTTCAGCTGTTGCTCACTAACTGTACCTTAAACAGCTCTATACAGCAGAGTTCAAACTATGGTACCACTTGAAGACCCAAGAGTGCTTAGAAGTTACAGAATAGCGGCATGGAGCAGCAGGGCTATGACAACCAAGGACAATCTGCAATGATGTTGTCTCTTTGTTTGGCCAGCCAGTCTTCCGGTTCTCCCAAATTCCCTCAACTAGGAAAATGAAATGCATCCTTGCAGGTATTGCCCACAAAGATGCAATTAAAATATTAGGAAGTTCTGCAGCCTTCAGAGGCTGGAGTAACAGATCGTTGTTTTCTACAACAACCTAAATGTAAAAGACAGAGGATGACCAAACTGAGGAAAATAACTATTAAATCTGCAGCCAAGGTCATATAAACCCTGCTGATATGCAACCATGCTACAGACCTTGTAATAACTGAACTTAGGGTAGAGGTGTTCAAATAACATTAAGAGTAAGACTCAGAACTTCAACTCAGCAAAGTTTGGGATATAAACTTTGATTCTCTCTGCCCCCTTGCCACTTTGGTTTTGGGAGTGCAGTATGTCCGATATGTAGAGCTACCTGAAATCCAAAACAGCCTTCCTAGGCTTAAAAGTAGTGCCAAAATTAGTTGTGGATGAACTTACCATTGGGACTCAGAACTTTTATAACTCTGCAGAGGTAAGTCACACTGTCAGTGTTACCTGAACAGAGTCGAGTTGTTAACCTGTTTGACTCAATTACAGTAATAGTTCAAACAGAAACCAGGAGTGTCACCACACGCTCTGAGTCACTCTTTAGAACTGATGTAGTCTCTAGGCTCAATGAAAATACAGGGAGCTGAGCACTCAACACTGCTGCCCACATGCTTCAGGAACTGCATTAGGTACTCCCCAAGCACCAGCTTTCCCTTCCTCTATAACTCCCATCACTTTCTTGTCTGTCTTAGCTGTTACCAAAATGATTTAAGCCCTCTGGACTGTTCTTTCGGGACTCTTGGCCCAGCTCCTTGCAAAATTTCATTGGTGGAAAAAGCGCATTCCAAGCAATTAGAAACAATGCAACTGCTTCCCCAGCAAAGTGAAGTTGATGAGAATAGCTTAAAAAGATTTCCCATCTGCCAAGTTCCAAGTTTAAAGGGTTTTAATAAAGCCTGTTTAAAACCCCTCCAGCCCAGAGACGAAGGGCTCCAATTTCCTACTGTGGGACTGGAGCAACTCCCTACTAAGGCAGTAGGGGTTATTCAAGACCTACAGTGGAAGATCTGGGCACAAACCTGGAATGGCCAGGGACTGCTTTACAGCCTTTCCTGATCCAAATCCAGGCCTGCTGCAATTCCTTCCAGCTCTGTAAGAACAGCTGTTTTCCCCCAGACCTCTCTGTCTGGTTCAGAGACATGCAGAATTGTTTTTCATGTCCCTCCTCTTCAGGGCTATTTTTATCTTCTAAACAACAGCAATTTGCAAAAGCCTCAGCTAGAAAGCAAAGATCCAGCTCAGCTATCAGCAAAGGGACTAATCAGCCTGTGTCCCTAAACCGCAATGCAGCATGCACGTAGGTTAGAGAAGCACACCAAAGGCTCTCCCTCCGAAGGCTTTCTAGCAAGGCCAGCCCCAGAATTGCTGCAGAACTGGCCTGGAGCCACTGCTAACTGTACTGACTGTACTCATGGCCATACTCATTTTATCCATCTGCCATCACCAGGGGACTGTGCCCCACCGGTGCTCATGTGAGCAAAATCTTACTGTCATGGCCAGAGTGTTTGTGTAGTGTCTCCACTCTAGGGCGGCTCGATCTTGAGAGCTCCACAAGGTTTTTAGCAGCTCCCTCTTCCAGCAGCTAGCTACAGCCTCTCTGAGGGGACAAGGAATGGAAAGAAAGGAGCAATGTCCAGCTTTCCTCCTCACCCCAACCTCAAACTTCCTCCAATTTACAGAATGATTCGTAAGCCATCAGCAACACATTGTCTTCAGGGAGAACAGCAGGAGGAAGATGGTACAGACAATCCCTTTGCTAGTGAAATACTGCCCTGGGCCAACGTTTCACCCGGGGTGGGGGTGGACGGGATCTCAGCCCCAGTCCATCATGCTTGGGACTTTGGCAGAAGAGTTTAACTTTTCATTGACTAGCATTCCCCAGCCAAGCAGATGTTAAGGGAGACTACAATACACATCCAGCTTCCAAAGGGTTAGCAGAGCAGGCAGGAGAGGAAAGAGATGGATTTGGCTCATAATAGTCAAATTTCAAGGGTCCTCTCTCCACAAAAAAATAGGTTTGCAGTCAGAACAGCCAAAAGCCGCAGGGAAGCTGGGGCGGGGGGCTGGTCCGGCTGTTACAAGTGTTTCTGTTGCTCTTCAGAGCTGAATGCTTTTTCAGAGGCCTAGCAATGGATATTGATTTCAGTCTGAGAGTAGCAGCCTCCTTCCCACCCACCCTCCCACCCATCCTGAAGTGACTCTCATCAGGGTGCACTGTGACTCTAAGTCTTCTGCTTAACAGCAAAGCAACATTCTGGCAACATCTTAAATATATTCATAGGACATTTGTGACTGGGTTTGGAGGGGAACCAAACAGGGAAAAGGGAAGAGGAGTGAACAGGAAGAGAGGGACAGGGGAAGAAAGGGACGGGAAGGTTTAAAAATGTTAACTGTTCCTGAAAGATAAAAGTCATCTTCTGGTATAGCAGCACTTTAGCAGTCAGCCGCGTTGAGTAGACCCTGTCTGAGATCAACCGCATGCCAACTTTGTTCCAGAAACAAGTCTGAGAGCCTCTCTCTTCAGCGAGTATTGGTTACGTGGATAGTTCTTTTGTCCTGGCATTGGCAGATAATTTAAATACTGCAGCTTAAATGAGTCCTGGGAACAAAAAACAGAACAAACCAAACAAACCCCATTCGTACTAAACCTTTTAATGATTTAAAAGAACATCTGATTGACCGGAGTGAGAAAATCAAGATGGCTGATCTGACAGCTCCGGAGCATCACTTTATATTTACCAATCAAACAGGATACAGGATGGGCCCCATAACAGAGCATTTTCATGGGAAAACGTCACTGTGGCCACCCGCCTGCAGAAGCCTGTCAGCTCTTCTGCCATTTTTCTCAAGCTGCTAACAGTAATGGTGCATATACCCACCAAAGTGGGCGATCATGCTATCCCACTCCACTCGTATACATCAAATCCACTCTACAACTGACCCAAATATATGAAACATTATGTCTTCCTCACACTGTGTTGGCCAAGACAAAAGGGTAAGGTGATGAGCAAACCAGCCAGGCTCTGACATGCACAATTTAACACCCATGCTGTGCTAGAGAGAACGAGGGCTAGGCCCTATCAGTAAATGATTTTGCACATTGATGCATCTCGATTTAATTTGCCTGGGCCTGTGCCTCAGTATCTCCTCCCCTAGCCAAACTGTTCTCTTGAATCAGCTTTCTGCAGAGTGAGAAGAATGGTCACCACTTCAGAGGGAGGGAATAAAGCTGATGCTTCTTGGCAAAACCCTCCTGCCTGGTGACAACTGCCCAGGGTCAGGCCATCTGCATCCCCTTGTTAGGCAGCAGCTGCTCTACTCGCTCTGCAGAAACCCTCTTCCTTCTGGACAGCAGTGATAGCTGATTTAATTATTGATGATGATGGACAGAGGAGGAGGAGTTCTTCAGGGGAACTCACAGGTGCCACATGCCACAAATCCTAAAATGAAGTCCCTACTCTAAGGTATCAAAACCATTCCTGTCCTTTTACAGGACACTATAATTACTGTCCAACCAAGATGAGAAATATTGGTAGACCCAGCTTGTTATTCAAGCAGCATGCTCACACTACATCAAGCGTCACCTTTGAGCCTCTTTTATTTTTTAAATTTTTTATTACCTGTGCGAGTGTGAGGTACAATGTAGTGTTATTTATCTCGAGATGTAGGTGTATGTTCTGGACGGGGAACGAGTGGATTCTGCTTGGGCAGCTGGGTCATTCAGAAAATCCCAGATGAGGATGGTGTCATCGTGTGAGCTGCTGACGATCTGGAACTCGTCAAACTGAAGTCGAAAGACTCTTCCAGAATGCTCCTAAATGCAAGTGGGAGACACAGCATGTTACTTCACAAACTTGCTGGGACGGAGCAGGGAAGACGAACTTGGGCTTGGATTCTAGTGTTACATTCATTTCTTAGTAAACTTCACATGACACACTGTGCATCACCATCACATAGCGTAAATTAAACGCTCTTTCAGTGGAAAGGGTTTGCCATATCCGAGTACTTGGCTTGCAGGAAGCTTACATTACGGTTATCCCATTATTCCTTAAATTCCAATATTGGACACACACTGTGCAGAAGAAACCAAGCTCCCTCCACCACCCAAGTCAGTCTGGCAAGACTAATAGGAGCACTGTCTTCCTTGTTCCATGGTGAAACCCTTTCCTGAAATCACAGCATTCCCACATGCAGCAGGTTACAGGGGGAGAGATGAGAACTTTGCATTCAAGAGTTGGCATCATTGCCACTGCTGAAGAGGAAAGAGCTTAATACTGGAGGACACTAAGGAGCCTGTTGTGAAGTCCAGTGACACAGTAATAATTCCTCTTAATCAGTTCTAAAAATATTAACTAGAAAGGGCATTCTTTATAGGCAGTTTGCATTCTGCTCTGAGGCTGAGTGGAAATGGCATGACAATTTGGCAAGAGTTCAGACTGTAATTAACAGAGGGAACGGCAAGATCCTGGATATCACAGAGCAAATCCACTATGCTTGCCCTTTTGTGCTGCCTATTTTTTCTTGGTGCTTACACTGCTGCAAGAGTGAGCAGTGGCCGTCTCAGTCAGAAGGGAACAGAAACCATGCAAGTAGAGTAAGCCCTATCTCTTCTATTAATACATATTTCTCTTTAGTGCTCACATGTTGTAAGTGACCTAAGGTCAGGAAAAAAACATGCTTTAAAATATTTTAGTACTGAAAATACAGTTTTTTCAAATATTTAGACAAAAGAGAATTGTTAGCTACTAAATGGGAAGCCTCTGTCTTATGGCACAGGACTACAAAAATACAGCTCGGTCTGCAAAGCAAAACAGCTGCTTTAAAGTGAAACTCTACATTTTAAAATTAAAATTAACTGAAAATACACAGACAAAAGTCAGATTCCATTTTTAAGATAAATTTTAAAAAAGGTTCAGACATTGGAACCTTTCTGATCTTCTAATCATAACTAAAATTTGTCTTAAAAACACCTTATGGTTTCTACCTTCCCACCTATTCCAAAGAGAAATGTTTTTCCAGAGTCTGTGTTGCAGCAGAGAAGTGAAGTTCTTGCTAAAAAATATCACTACGGTAGTCAGATTCACTGAGGGACTGCTCACAGAGACGGCAAGAGAGAGAGAGATACTTCCAAAGCCTGTTTCCAAAACTCCCTTTTTTCTCCCAGTCACTGTAGGCTAAATAAGGTTGCCCTAGAAGTTCCACACAGCACCTGCCCTTTGCTGTTGCAGTGGCAATAAGCAGACTGCACACCCTATGCTGAGGCCACAAGGACTGAACCTCGTAAGGAAAGCTGAACTGTGTGCTTATTCTGTGCCTGGAAAGCTTCTGTCAAATTCTTGTGGCCGCTGTTCCAGCTAATGGAAGACAAAACTGGAAGGGACCTGGCATGCAGCGAGCATTTGTTATCTGTGCACTTTCCTCCTACTGTTTGAAAATTGAACACGAGCAGCAGGAGACTCACGATGTTCATTGTGCAGCCAGGTTTAATTTTGGAGGCCGATGGAAGACAGAAAAAAAAACCCAAACCATGGGTAAGCGGGTATAGATGCCCTGTTGTCATAAACATGAGAAGTCCTAAAAGCACCACAACAGCCGCCTCTGCGCCCCCTCTTCTGGCCCCCTCCATCGCTATCAAACAGGGATTTATGAGTATCCATGTGTTGAGATTCCTACAGTGTTTCCATCCCACCGCTTCTGATTTATAATATAATTAGCTGGGGCACTTTGGCTGTCCACTGCTGGAAAATGCAGAGGAAATCACACCAGTTAAATTAAGTCTACAGGTTACTAGGCACACATTTGTCTCAGGCTGGAGCAGGAACACTGCTAATACCAAGCTGAAGTCCTAGACTCTCAGGATACGTGCTCATGGGCACAGTTATTCCACAGTTTGCAACTGGGTGGCCAATGACAAAGGGTTTTTCTGGATTTCAGCTGTGAAACTATTTGCAATTCTATTTGGCTAACAAGAAAGTTTAGTACCTGCATAGTACTAACATAGTACCTGCAGGCATTCAAGGCTCTCACAGACTCTTACTCTGCAGCTTATGGTCCAAATACGTGATTGGAAAAGAGTTAGCATGCCTTAATGATCTACTGCCTGTCAGCTGAGTCACAGTAACCCTCACAGCCTGCACCAAATGGGAAGTAAAATACTTTAGCAAAGTCTACAGCAACAGTAGCAATTCAGGTGGTCAATGAGTGTGCAGAAGGTCAGCTAGCACAGCTCAGCTGGTGAGAGGTAACCACACTTTCAGAGAATCTGACAGTATGATCTTGGTTTAGAGCACAGACTACAGTCACATGCCACAGCAGGGAAAGGTCTAACGTATACCAACCCAAACACTGCCCAAACATTTCTTAGCTAAAAAATAAATACATTTAGTACTTCTTTTTCTATGAGAATCTGGTACTCGATTGAAATCTTCCTTTATCCCCAGCAACAGTGCAAGGTTTTGGGGGTGAATGTGATGGAGGAGTGCTTATAGGAACCATCCCACGGCCTTGGTTGTACTGGCATTTTTCTCACAACCTTCCCACATTATTTTAAGACCAGTGCAGAGCCACTGTTAAGCATGACTGTGAACGTCGTTAACACTCACACAATGACGTTTTAACCACACCATCATCAGACCTGCACTAAATATCAATGGACAGCATGAGAGTAGTAGTTGCTGTTTAAAGATGAGCCAATTTCACTGTCTGTTTCAGTCCTTAGCCTCCCTTTCCCTAAACACCCAGGAGCCAGTTAAAAGCAACCCCAAGGTTGCTTTTGTTCTTGTTGCTCAAATTTGGAATCTACTACTTTGAGAAATTCCATGTCCACAATTCTGACAATGTACTACTACATCATTAGGCACACACAGGCTGAAGTAAACCCACTGGCACATGGATTCCAAGAAGGACAAGTCTCAAAAATGGATTTAGTTGTTAACTTCAAATCACAGAACAAAACTGTTAAAAAGTGAATGAAACCTCCACAGATTCTAATTTTTAATGCTTTATAGCTTGCAACATTAAAAAAAAAAAAGTTGGACACCCAAAGAAGCCAGACCCCTAGAAATGATTTCTAGATCCTGCAGACTGGGGCTAAGCTGACTTGAGTTTTCATGGCTCAAGATAGCCCTGATCAAGCACACTTTTCTGCCCCCTCCACTACCCCTACCAAAAGCTCTTACCACAAGTGTTCGCAAGCAGAGGGTCCCTGCTGGAGCACGGGGGTCCAAAGCAGCCACAAGATCCCATACTTTAATTTTTCTAGTAGTGAAAAAACAGACAAACACCACGGCTCTGTTAAAGAGAAAAGAACATGTGCTCACAGAAAAAAATTAACTTTTAGTACAGCTTAGCTGATACACCAGTTCAAGGAAAATTACAGCAATCCCTCTGCTCTTGAGACCTGGTTCTTGCATTTCCCCTTTGTAAAGCTTGTAGAGCTTAATGGGAGAAAGAAATACGCTGTCAACAAAGTAAACCACCTAAAAAGCAGGTGGTAATAACTAACAGAAACATGTGGGAGTGCAGACACCTGGTCTGTAATGGCAAATGGTCCAGCAGACATAACCACAGATGGGAAAGATTGTTTTTACCAGTGGTTCAGCTAGAAGAGGTTTCAGGTTGAGTCAGTCAGATATTCTTACAAGCTAAAGAACTGGACCACACACATCAAATCACACTGACTTATTTCAAAAGATGAAAAAAAGGTATACTTTGTAGCATGGTCCTGATTTACTGGCCATAAAAAGGTCCCCTTAGTATAACAGACAAGGAGTCTAATATTTATAATGAAGATAGAGCAAAGTGACATGTGAGACACTGAGACAGACAGGAAGATATAAGGTATTGACTGCACTGACAGCCTCACCCATCATATGCCCCGCTGACTATCCTCTTGTTATCAAAGCGTATGCATCTCACCAACTCTTCATGGCCTTCCAGTACTCGTAAACATGCCCCACACTCGATATCCCACAGCCTGGAAGACAGTAGGAAGAAGCACTAGGAATTTTTGAATATCTGATCATTGCAACAAAACATTTGGTCTTTGCTTGTAGTTGATGGAAACTTGGAAATAAAGATTATGATGATACAACAAAGAAGAAACAAACTACATTCATCACTCCTTTTCCTGCTATTAAGTGGATGCACGCTTTTCAACACGACCCTGTTACAGTATCACACGGGAAATGAGTCAGAGATCCAAAAATTTTAAGACCAGTTGTGTCTAGTATCCACTGCTCTAGTAACACAGGATATCTCCCAGTTATCTTCACAGTGAGCCTCATTACTTTATTTTACTGAAGTTGGTTTTTCATAAAAGTATCCTGCCTTGATTTTAAGACATTAAGAGAGGGAGATTTACCAATCCCCTTGGCAGCTTGTTCAAATTGGTAAGATCACCTTCACAGGGCACACACCCCTTTCTGTATCCCTACATGCCTATTTCTGATTTGGAGACTACCATCAGACAAATTAAGACATTAATACAGTGGTGAAAGGTAGAAGAATTAACAAGCCCTTTTTATTTGTCATTTCTCCCACTGACGGTATGTTTACCCTGTAATCTAGGCAACTTATGCATAAGCTAAAATGGGCACTCTATGTTTATTATTTTGTAATGCATTTTCTTCTTGCTCTCAAATAATTCCTGCGGCTCTCTGCTAAGTGTTTCTAATAATCCAGTATTTTAAAAAAGTTCTGGCACCAAAACCAGTACACAATATCCTGGTAAGAGACCCAGCAAGGCATTCTTCTCTCAACTGTAAATATTCCAGAGTTGTGGACTTTGTGAAGGATTTTTAGCATGGAGAATAAATTAAAATACATCACTTTTTTTCACTTACACACTACCTTGAATAATACTTAAGAAACGCTTGAAACAGTTGTGAAGTAAGTCTATTTGCTTTCCGTACTTTTGTCAGCTCTCTGACATGACTCCCAATTACCATGGATAAAGAAAGATTATTTGCCTACATGAACTGAAATTCTTTGACATGTATTGTCTAGACGTGTTCCACCTCTGGCTGAGACATGCTCTGCTCATACAGGAATCTTTTAATAGCAGTATCTGCTGCGGCTCCCTGACACATAGCTGAAAGAAAGCAGTCACAAATGTTCTTAAATGCTCATTCAATTAGTGTTCAGACTGACACGAGCTTCACAGTAGTGAGAAATACGGGTGGTTCGTGGAATTTCTCTGGGTGACACATCTCGAAGCAGCACAGCTGCTGAAGAGTCATGTCACTTTTCCTTGAGAGACAAAGAAAGAGATAAATTGTCCCCACATATTTCACTCCTGAGGTCCCCCAGGGAATAATCCAGATCCAGTGGATGTGTGCCCAAGGTTGGTGGATAACGATTGCAGCTGTCATGCCACGACAAGCTGCCTGAATTTGGACAACAGAGGAATGAACAGAACTCTTTCGTCACTGTAGAACTGGGAAAGGATTTGTCTAGGCACACGTTTGAGGCCAACAAGGAGCACAACTTCAATCCATGAAGTTGATCTTTCAGGAATCTGTGAAGATCCCAATAGTTTTCACATGAGTAGCAGCACACCAGTCAAGGTCAGAGCAAGCAACTCCATGGCAAAGGTCAGCCAACGGCACTCTGGCTGGTCAGAGAGCATTAAGTCTCTCAAGGACTGTAAACAGGATGGACAATGCCAGAAATGAACTGGTGCAGAAAGGTTTGAAGAGCAATCTTGTGCCAGGAACTTTCATGCCATGTGTTTCCATTCCTTGCCATCAATCCTGAGATTGCCAGCAGCTCTGGGAGGCTGCATCACACTAATTCAGGCCTGTATTTTCAGGTCCCAGTTTGAGGTTTTACCTGAATAGGAATGGGATTAGAAGAGATGATCATGTCCCTAGCCATGTGGGGAATAGGCCTTCACGTACAAAAGGGATAACTGCTATGTAAGAGCAGATCTCCTAGCAGAATTGGTGCCAAGGGTACCTCCCAGATTTGATAACCTTCTCAAATTTCTACTTCTTTAAATAGTCAAAGGACCAAATAGTAAGAGAACTACTCTTAAGGCTTGAGAACTAACTAAAAAAATTCACTACAAACTGTACGCAGTCAAAAACATTACCAGTCCTCCTTCCTATAGCTTTGGGAGAACTTCTGGAAGCAGAGCGAGGTCTGCTATTATCTCAGCCTTTAATTCACTTGAAGTCCTGGCAGAGCTGGAAGATGTACAGAAGGCAGGTGAGCCTGAATCCCCATCTCCCAGAGAGAATGCTGTTGTCTAAATAGTCCAGTAGCAGATCCCCATGTGTGCACACACTGGAGGTTGAATACACACATGCAAATCAACCACTCGTTTAAAAATTAACCCAAGATGATGTAGTCTGATTCTATTTTCTTGCTCTAAATTCTCTTCTTTTTTTTCTTTTTTTTCTATACCATGTTTGTCTGTAGCAATTAAGAACTTTGGCCCTAGAGGCTAAGATACTGAAGTGACTGGATTAAACTTGATGGATCAGTTTCTACCAGATGGAAATCGGCACAATTATAGCAATGCCTATGTAGCTGTCCCCTCTTACACTGGTGAAATTTCTGGCCTAAAACAAAATCTAAATCATTTTTATACATTGAGTCTTCCTACAGAAGACAGATACTGATTTCTCAGCTACTTCACATGTCCTTGCGTTTGCAGTTGCAAAACTAGAAATCACAGAAAAAATTTGGAAAAAAGTTTCCCTGGGGAAGCAACTGGGGAACGACAAACTTCAAATTCTGTATCAGGAGGCAGCCTCTGCTAAAGGCCAACACACAACATCTGACATTTTACAGTGGATTAAAGTCAAACATACAAAGCACCAAGCCACCCACAAAGATGACGTAGTAACCTGCCCTTTCTGAATCACCCTTCCACTGACTTGTGCCCTCTGCTAATGGCTGGGAGAAAACGATGTGACCAGGTAAGTCTTGTGCCTTGCCCACACAGCTGCCAAAATTGACTTCCATTAAGATTCACTGCCAACATTCCTGAAATTCTAGCACAATTTATCTGTCAACTAGGGATTTTGTCCAATGTAAGCATAAAAGTAACTGTATTCCTCTTTAGTGTTATCACTATCTTGACATTTATTTTTATTAGCATTGCAAGCCTTATTTTAGATCCTTCCCTAAGTGCTGTAATATTTAACTATTTCTTACTCTAATTCTGAGACCAAGTTTCATAGTACAATTGCAGAGGGTTATTTTTCTATGTGAAGTGTGGGAGTTCTTAAGTGTGTAAGTGGTGCTGCTCTTACCCAGTGCCTGTAATACTTTTTCCCCTGATTAAGAGACAGAAGTTCCAGCTCTCTTGGTCATGCTCTCAGACAGCCCTATAACAAAATCTGGCACAATGACCTGGTGATGTCAACCAAAGGACCACCATTCTCCCACAGAATGCAAAGCAGGGAGAGGCAGCATGTTGCAAGCAAAGTCCACAGGCAAACAGTAGCGTGAATCATTCTCACTGAGGAGAAATTATTGCTGACATGCAAAGTGAAGGGTTTCTGCTTACACTGTCCAGCTTTCAAGTTTTATCAGAAGGCAGTCAATTATTTAAAGCAATGACGAAGACAAAAGGGAAGTTGCTCTTATCCTGTTTGCATGACAGAGCCATTTCCCTACATCACATATGCTACTATTCAAGCTTGCTCTGCACACCCCAAGATTAGTGGGACATCGCTCTGCCAGCAGCTGCAGGCTGTAGGGAGAGATCCTGGCTCAAGATACCAGAAGGAGTTAAATCTCAGATTGCAACCAGGGCAGCTGGAGAAGTGCAAAAGGCAGCAAACTGAACTTCATGCTCTAAACCAGCTGTTCCAAACTTAACCAGGTGCCAAGTACCACAAGAAGAGTTTGGCGAGAGCCCAGGAGGATTTCTGCAGAGGATTAAATGCCTCTTACTGCAAATCTGACCCCTTTAACTAGACACATAGCCCAATTAAAATATCACAAGAGGACATCACAGAAAGTGGTACTTGCCAGCTCTTTCATACACCAGAATTGTCAGAGCAATGCAACTTGTTGATTAGTATGGTACTCTTGAGATATAGAGGATGAAAGACAACACAGTAAAACAGGCTTCTAATATCTCTTTCCAGTAGTTCCCAATGTTCTATACCAAAGAAAGCGTATTTCAAAGACGACAAGGGTACAGAGCACTTCAGTTGCCTAACCTCTGCACATC
The DNA here is from genome assembly GCF_964195595.1 of Calonectris borealis. NCBI lineage: Eukaryota > Metazoa > Chordata > Aves > Procellariiformes > Procellariidae > Calonectris > Calonectris borealis. The sequence continues at coordinate 29,019,540 of NC_134318.1, forward strand.
CCAGGGAATCAGAGACAACATGCTTGCACAGAACTCTGCAACGGGGAGTGTGTCTCTCACCTGATAGTATTATCTGAAGAGCCGCTCACTACTAGCCTGTCTCTGTACTGCAGACATGCAATGCCTCGTTTGTGGCCATTTAAGGTGCGCACAAATTCGCAGGTACTAGTGTTCCATACCTGTGACAGGAAGGGGGGAGGGAACCACACAGAGACAAAATTATTAAGAAGAGACTAACAAAAGCTGGTATCTGCATGATATATGGGTGCATCCAGAATGCTCTTAATTGAAGATGCTATCATTAAGACTGGGAAAATTACCCCTCTGATGACTTGTGACTATAGTCTGCAACTGTTAGCAGCTTGGGTCACTGTACACAGAAGATTTTTGCCACACTGTAAGAGAATTAGCTTCCAAAATCAGGCTTTAGCACTCTTGGGCTATGATTTAGTCTACAGAGGGTCTTGATTTTCCTCAGTTTTAATGCCGCAGACTGGGATCATAGCAGTAACACGTAAGTGACTCCTATCCACTCACCTTCACTTTTGCCCCCATGCTGCCCTCTGACAACTGTTCGAATGACTGATGCTGAAACAGATTATGGAAGTGGTGAAGTCGAAAAAGAACACAGAAAAAAAAGTCCTTTTTCAACTGCATCTGTACCTGGATCTGATTTGCCATACAGTTCTGTAAACAAGTTGTGCAAGCTCAACAGAGGAGGGACGAGTGGAAACGAGCAGCAGGAAGAACACTGCTTCTAAAGGAAGATCTGTGTAATAACTGCCAAGGACCATCTTCCCTGTCTGGTCACTGTTCTTGGTTACTAAATACCCCAGTGCTGCAAATAAAAAGCCTCTGAAACACCTCACCTTTATAGTTCTGTCACCTGATGCTGATACAATGTACTTGTCATCAAAGTCCACTACATTGACGGCAGCTCGGTGCCCTACTAGCACCCTCCTCAAGGTGATGTCTGTGGGTGAAGCCATGTCCCACACAGCAATGGAACGGTCTTTGGAACATGTCACCATCATGCCGTTATTGAAGCGGAGGTGCAGCACTGCTTCACAGTGGTGAATCAGCGTATTCAGCATCTCGCCTGCATTCACATCCCACACCCTGCAGTTTCAAATTTCAAACCAGAGAGAAGAGAGTTAAAAACTGTACAATGGATTTTCTGCAAAGCGAGAGAGGGACGGGGAGAGGTAATTGACTCTTTAGCAATATTAGAGAAGCAAACACCACAAGTTATAGCTACATCTATTAAATAGTTCATTAAAAGATGTATTATATAAACCTGTTGATTATGCATACATTGAGACAGTCCAGCAGCCAAAAACCCTGCAATGCAGTTAACACCATAAAAATAACCCAGCCAGGAAAAAAGCGTTCTTTAATTAAGGGAATTTAGTGCTGAGGAAAGGTATGAGATTGATAGCCTTGAAGACTGATGTTTCCTGGTTCTGTCAGCCTATCACACACTCCATTTCCAGTCAATGAGTACTTAATCATGACCTGTGGACAAGCAAGTTCAGCGACAGGTTTAATTTTTGACCTCTCTCACAGGACTATGAACTCAAAGGATAATTTATACAGAAGCAGAAGACAAGATAATGCTTTTCAAACAAATGTTAAGTAATTGCCACAAGTTGCACCACGAATTGCATTTACCCTGCAGTGCATCTGGTACGCAACTATGTTCCAGGAATGTGCTGAATACCCAAATTAAGACAGAGCATTTATGTCAATTTAATGTTATTAGAACCAACTGTTTCAGCTGAAAGATAATTTAAGATGAAAGTTAGACGAAGGCTTCATACAAAACTTCTAGGACTTGAAATGAAGATTTTAAGCCTTAAAAAGGTTTCTTTTGGGCTATTCTGTTGCCAAACTTCTTCTACCCCCCATAAAGAGATTTCTTTTGGCACTATCACACCTGTATCCCAGATACACTATGTGAGAGCAGAAAATGGCTGTATCATCAGGCACATCAGACATCGCAGAAGTTAAAACTTTCCTCTGCCAATAAGACGAGCAGTAAGAAAAGGCAAGATGTGAGAAAGACTTCTAATGTCTTATTTTCTAACTTATGGAGATTGAAGTGCATCAACTCACAGACTATAAATGAGAAAGAAAACCACATTCCAATTACAAAATGCAAAGGAGAAAAACCCAGACTAAAGACCTGAGCCATTAACATACGAGCAGTTTGCAGACAGGGTTGCCAAACTGAACAGGAGCTGGAGACCTACTGACTTCTTTGGACAAGTGCATCCCTGAGATCTCAGAAGCATTAAGAGCCCATCTGTACTGTCTATTGGATGAAGCCCCTCTTCCTGAGGAGACCCAAGGATAAAAGTGATGCATCCTATGTGCCTCTGGGGTCTGCACAAACATTTATAGATACAGTGGGAAACAAAGTATTTCTGGGCAAGTAGCCAGTCTGCAATTTGGCCTGCCTGGCCTGATATAGAAGATTATAGTGCTTGTTACAGAAAAAAGCCTCTCCTTTTGCGATGTGTTTAGCACAGTGCAGCTCCCACACCATCTCCTGGCAGGCGGTATTGCTGAAATTCTGTATTCCTACTAATGATAGGACCCCAAAATCTAGCAGCACCACAAGACCGCACGCATCACATGTTAGGAACTAAATTTAATGGTTATTAGCTTAACAGTGGTAGTTTACATGCAAGCACGGTGATAACCATGAGGAGCTTGCAGCCATACGAACACATGCTCATCGCTTCAGAAAAGGCCACTGACACAGCTTTTTGTTGTCTGTAACTTCACTGCATGGGCATTTTTTGTACTCTGACATGAAGAGAATATATAACAACATGGAGAAGACAGACTTGCTCCTTCACATCCAAGTTCATATTGCAATTCACTAACTCATATGTCCCCGTATTTACACTGCAGGTCTTAGACTCTCTGGGATCCTGTAATATGTCTAGTGGACTTCACATCTGCACAACATGCACCACAAGTGCTGACTTGAGGTGTCCAGCCTTTTGCTGGAGACTGGAAAGAAAGCAAGGTTAGAAAGATTGAATGAAAAGAAACATCATGCTGAAATTTAATTAAAAGTCACAGGAGATCTAGTCATACATCTTTTGTTAAAATTAAGTGACAATGGATGACTAAACCTTCAAACTTGCTTTGAAAACTTCAACCAACTTTTAAAAAGTTATTCTCAGGGAGAATTTAAAACATTCTCAGGAAGTGTCAAAACATGCAAAACCTTGGTGAAATGCCAGATGGCCTTCCTAAGTCATCTTGACCTTGACTGGCCTTTGCTTAGGTTCTCATTTCTCCTTGACAGCCATTTGCATGGACATCTGATAAACAAGGACAGTACACTCCTGAACAAATATGCTGAACTACTTCACAGAACCAATTGAACAGCACACATTTAAGAAAAGATTATTTCAGCAGCTTGCAAGGCCTAAAATCTTAAGAGGCAAACAGAAAGCTCCAAATCACGAGCACACACCTGACTGTTGAGTCAGAAGATCCAGTAATGATCACCCGTTCATCGTACTGGAGGCACAGGACAGAACCCGTGTGTCCGGTGAGAATTCGCTTGCATTCCAATGTATTCTTATCCCAGATCTAAGATAGCAAACATTCAAAACCAGACACATCAGTAAGGTTTTCATCTTTCAGCACTTACTGGTTTGACTGGTCTGTTTTTTACTACAACACATCATCCATAGTGCAGTTAGAATATCTTTAGCGGCATCTGTAGAGTCTTCTACAGACTCTTTGGTGCAATACATTAACATCTTTGATATTACTGGCTTTACTATGAACATTGGTTTTACCCTTCTCATCGGGTACAGGGCACAGTAATTACATAGCCTGTAATTACTGATGGACGAAAACTCTGCTAGTAAAGTCTGTAAGAAATCAGGGTCTCTCTTGCCAGATAAGAGAGGCATACATACTGTGCAGGTGTGAGGTGGGGGAAGGAGAAGGCCAGGTTACTAACAAGAGATTGAAGAGGTGACACTGAAATTAGGACACTGCTATTTATGGCATGGACACTGCATGTCATTAGTATGCCATTTTGGAGCATTCTCACCTTAATAGTATTGTCTCGTAGGCCACTTACTATCTTCTGATCATCATATTGTAAACAATAAACGCCTTTGCTTGTCTCGCTTCGGCAATGGATCCTCTGTAAACTGTGCCTTCCACACCGCCAGTTTGACTCTATTGTCTTGAGGAGAGACAGGGGACAAGAAAGAAGTAAAAATAAAGCACAGAACTATCTCCCCTTTTTTTGTTTGAGAAGACGGCAGATACTTTTCTTCACACTTTCTCCTGTAATCAGGCCCAAACAATGACATAACTGCTTTCTAGAAAAAGTAACACACGTAATAAAACCAATTAAATGGAGAAAAGCCTGGAAAACATATCGTGACTAAACTCGTCTGTGTTATCTGGAATGGTGAGGGAGAAGTGACCTAAAAGCTTTTTTCTGCCTCCAACCTTTAACCCTCTGTGACTCAACGACTAAACAATTGAAGAGAAAGTCTCAGTTGAGCTCTAGCTAAATGCTTTTACAAACTTGTCACAACAGTGCCTGAGAACCGCTTTTGCCACTAGGAAACTACTAGAACATGGCATTTTGCTCACACTAGATACAAGGCAACCATGCTCAGTTGCTTCCTGTTTCCCTGGGTCTTAGGATTGCAGTCTTTAGCAATGCACTTTCTCCCTGGCTCAGTTGCTGGTATCTCCCTTTAACATCTTATTAGGTCTCATCTGCACAGGGTGGAGCAAAGTACTGTGGAACACAGAAAATCAAGATGGTATGGTGCTGCTGTGACATCTGACGTGAAAGGGGTAGAGACTCCATCTGCAAACAGCTCATTGAACAATCCAACTCATCCTCTGTCTAAAAGAGCAGCGAAGCCTGGGACCTTATATAACTATCCCAGATCTACACACTCTCGACAAACACAGACACATCAGATTTAATGAACTATTTCATTAGAATGAAATATACTCAGAATTTCAGCAACATGAATAAATCAGAGAGATTTAAAAAAAAAACCCACCGGACACCACATCTGGAAGCTGTTTCTTACCTCTATGTCCTGTATAATTTTGGGGTAAAGTGCTCTGTAGAACGAGTTGGGTGGTGCAGTCCCATCAGGAGGTTTATTTTTAAATAGATATTGTCCCCTGGAAGACAAAGAACACTCCCATTGAACACAAATCATGTTTTAGTATTTTCAAGAAAGGTCCTCCTGGCATTTTACAAATGGGTAACTGCTGTTGAAAAGTACAGACAGATTCATATTCAAACTTAATTTACTCAGTAAGATGGGGTGGTTCCTTGTTTGTTTGCCCTGCAACATGTCAGTGTTACATTTTCACACTGAAATACTCACGAAAAATCTGTGCCTAGTCACTCAGGGAAGGGGAATATATTATCAGTTATGGACATGAGCCCATTCGACTCAATAGGAGGTGAGAATGGCTCATGCCTTGCAATACACATACCCTTATCAGAGATCACCTTTAAAATAAAGTGTACAAAGAAAATGAAAGAAGCCAAGGAACCCTCAAACTCACTATGCATTCAAGGCTAGCTTTTATCTGCATTAGCAGGAACAGTATCAGTTTTGGTACATGGACACTTTACTACTAATACTGTATTTTGGTAAGCAACACTTCATCTATATTGCCTCCCTTATTTCAACACTGATTTGGAATATTCATATCCCAAGCTAGATTTTTGCTACAAAAAAAAATCCGTAAACGGCAATCACTACCTGCTGTGTAAAAAACTTTAATTCCTCATCCTGAAGTTAAGAAGCCACCAAACACGGTGTGGAAGCTAGTAAACCCCACCATGGGCGTACTAACTGCTGTTCTGCCTGGCAACGTGCCTCACAAAATGGAGAGAGGCACAAATGCCTCCAAGTGTAATCCTGGCATCAGAGGCACAGAGTTTACACTGGGCAAGCTCTCCACTTCTCCCTCCCTTGCTCCACCATGGCATAATTAATTGTTCAATACTTCCTTGCACACTTCTTTCTTGTCTTTTCCATACAGTATACCCTGAAACTCATTTGAGAGACTGTACGTTAGCTGTCCTGATGTACTTGAACCAGGGAAATCACAACAATGAACTGAAATTTTTAGGTTATAAAGCAGTAGCAAACTATAGGACTGAACAAAGTAACAAATGCTCAAGAACTTTTGATAATTCTTTAAATAACGGACTTCAAGTACAACTTGAGACAAAGGTGCTTTCCACTTTGGACAGAGCAATCATCTGAGTCTTCAAATACAGTGACCAGCAGCCACTCATATGGGGACAAACACACGTGAAGAAGGGAGACATGGATGCAGGCAAACCACTAACTAGATGGTTGCCTATTTACTGTGATCCAGTCTGGAAGTGCATACAAGAAAATTAAAATTATTGGCCCAGGGAGACAAAAAATGCTTTGGAGTCACACAGAATACCTAGGACATCCTGGAAGACTTGAGGTAGGTCTGCGACAATCTGCATACAAGCCTATGTGCCTGAAAACCTGTCTATTGTTTCCAACTTTACTAACTGATCTAATACAAGGTCTTGTTGCTACCTATAGGCCCTGCTTTGCTGCATGTAGAGTCAGTTGTTTACAGTTCAGCTAAAGGATTGCTTGGAATTTCCATGGCATCCCAGTGGCTGCTGTGCTGTGGCTCTGGGATAAATGAAACTATTGTTTGCAGGTTTTGATGACTGGCCAATTCAATCAAGTATTCAGATGGACACAATTGTGCTCAGATTTTGGGCTTCTGTTTTATATTTCTCTAAATCTGTGTAACCCTTACTGCTCTCTGACAAGCTGCCAGTGAAGGCTACGATGCTGCAGAACCGGGTGTTTCTGTTGTAAACCACGAGCTGCAAATGCTGAAAACAGCCCATGTGCAAAGTGAGGAGCTGTAAGCAAATAACAGGAGTCATCTATCATTCTGAACCGTCCAGTCAGTCACCTCCTTGTGCCATGCACGGCGTTAGCGCTGATTACAAGCTAAAAAGCTCTATATGGCAGAGATGCAATTACACTGGATATTTCTTGTCTGCCTCTCTTAACCACCCCACCATGCCTGCAGTTGTATCTTCTAGAGCTAATCAGAGGGCAATCTGAAAGACATGGCCCAACTTGCTCCTGTTGTGTCAAAGCAACCTCCAGGACACAGTGTAAACCTGAAGAAGAGGTGCAGTAACAGGATGTGACTGTCCTTTGAGATGAGAAGCAGGACTTTGCAATTGTTTTTTAGAAATGTCATGTATCTGTATAACTAGTAATTGGTGCTAATGTTATTTCTAAAATCTGGAGGGAGCAACTTGAGAACTATCAGCTATGACCTCTGACAAGATGTAGAGAATAGGTAAAGTTCCACAGAACAGGAAAAAGACAAATGCAGCTCTTGTATTTTAAAAAAAGGGAAGAAGGTCCACCAAAGAAATGGTGGACCATCCAACTCAACTTTGACAGCTTAGCAGTTATAGAGCACACAGTCAATCAGATGAGCGCCTAGAAGATGACAAGGTACAAACGACAGGCAACACTGATCAATCCAGAATACACCATGTCAAACTGACCTAATTTCTTCTCACGGGCTATTCTAATGACTTAGCAAGAGAAGAATGATCTTGGAAGAGCTCAAGGGTGGGCACACATATGGCTGGAAAGCGCAGTTTACCGATGGTGCTCTGTCAAACAGGATGGCAACTGGGATCTTGCATGGAATCTGTCCTAGATGTGTCATTACTGAGCATTTTCATTAATGACAAAGAATGGAACAGGGAGTGCATTTATTACCTAGCCAATGATACTAAAGCTGAGAAAAGCTACAAGCAGTTTGGAGGACAAGATTAAACTCATAATGCTCCTGACAAAATGGAGAAATACCAAACAATAAATAGAATTCAATAAGGCCAAGTGCCAAGTTCACCACTGAGTAACAACATAGGCATGCAAGATAAGGAATAATGGCTAAGTAGAACTTCCACAGAAATTAATTTTATAACTGTATTATACTAGTGTTAAAAAAGACGCACATGTTCTACTGGAAAGCATAAAATGGAGTTTCCTACATATGGCATACAAAGCAATGCTTCCCACACCACCAAACTCTAGTGATGCCTCAGCAGAAGTAAGACATCCAGCTGATTACACCATCCTCCAAGAATGGAGTAGAGTAATTGGGGAGGGTCTAAACAGAGAAAAACAAGAATGACAAGAGGACAAGACAACACAGGATTATGGTTGGTTAGCACATCCAAAATGTAGGGAACATGATCATCTTCCAACATGGAAAAGATTACTGCAAAAAGGAGAAAGAGAAACTGTTCTGTGTGTCCGAGTAGGCTAAATATAACATGCTGAACTGTAGCTAGGAAGACAGCCTCGATTTTAGGAAAATCTTTCTAACACTAAAGTTAGCAAAACAGTGGAATTCCTTGCCCAAGCAAGGCCTGGGGAATCTCCATCAGTGAAGGTTTTTAAGAATGAGTTAGACAAACATCTGGGATGACCTAAGAGAAACCTGGCTCTGCCTTTGGGAAACAGGAGGGACTAAATAACCTCTCAAGGTCCTCTTTGCACTTACTGTGACCTCAACAATATAGAGCAAAAATAGAAGTCCCGGAGAGAACAAGACACTAAAAGGAATGCAAAAGTTACCACTGCCATGCTTGTGTTTCTTTTACACTCTTTATAAACATTACACTATTGGAAGCAGATCAAAATAGTATTTATTTTTAAAGGATATTCATAATCCTGATTTACTCGCCTTTACTTCCTGAGACAAACAGTGTAACAAAATTAACCATAAAACAGGAGTCTTTGTTTGCGACTCTGTATCTTTTTCTTTTTAATAGCAACCAAAACGCCTGAGCTGTCACTTTTATCTTGTTTATGAAATATTCATACCCAGCTTCCTTTCTGCCAACATCCTAGGGACACCCTTGGAAAAGAAAATTATGTATTAAAGGACGTACCCCTGAGAGGGAAAGTTCTAATGAAATGTTAACAGAGCAGCTTCAAACTTGAGTGAGACCCACATTGTAGTAAGGCTATTCCAGATGATTATTAACTAATCTATCTGCATTTCTAAAGTCCCCTATTCTCCGTGGTACCTACCCTCAGCTTCCAGTTTGAAAATTAAACAGATATCTAATAGTGAAAATCTGCTGAGGAAAACAAACAGACCTATCAGGAAACAACTAATTCATAGCACATGCTGCCCCACTGCCACCCCTAAAAAAGCTCTTCTGCTCTGAACTGCTGACTAGTTTAGTGTTCCCCTGGGGCGTACACAGCTTCTTAATTTGAACCGAATGACAGCTGGGCGTAAAAATCTCAGTCTGTATATCTCACTTGTCACAGTGGGATAAGAGCATGATCAGATGAGGAAGGTGAGGAAAAAGCCCCCACATTGCTTGCATAGCCAAATGCATAGCCCTAACTCCCCAATCCCCGAATTTTGACTTAAGCAACTGTCAGGTTTGGAACCAACATGATGTTTCAGGGTGCTAAATAACCCTCTTCAAACATGGTTCGAAACAAACAGCACCTACTGTCCTGAATGGGGGCAAAAGAGGTGAAGATGCAGTTTCCTCACCATCCTCTCCTCTCTGACAACCCCCTCCACAGCGAGTCTGTCCTGACCATTCTCTCGATGAGCTTCTTCCACAGCATGCCATCCGACGTCACCCGGTACCACTCCTTGCACACCAGCTCAGCAGCACACAATGATTTGGCATCCAGGTATGACAGAATGTTCTCAGCAATGTGGTCCAATCCCCGAGCTGGGGGAGACAAAAAAAAAAAAAAAAGATTATTTGCTGGGGAGACAGAGTTTAAAACAACTCCCCTTGCTAGTACAAAGATACCCTCTCTTTCCATCTCCTCTTCTGCATGCAGAGCTGGACCAAATGCACAGAAGAGCATTTGCGGCTAAGTTCAGGAGTGAACAGCGTTCTCCAACTTCCTTTGGATATAACACAACAAGTCATTAAAAATAATAAAGAATCCAAGAAGTCTTTCCAATCTATTTCGATGGGTTTTAGCACTAGGGGGATATTCTATGGATGGCATTTCCAACTCAGCGACGCAGCCCCCAAAATCTCTCTATATTAGGACCATTTCTCATCTCACTGCTACAGCTGTTCTCATGTTCCAACGGCTCAAAAGCTGTTTTTGCTAAAGCAGTAGCTTTTAAACGTAATGAAGAAAAAAATATATATTCCCAATGTGTGCCCTGAAGGGTAGTGGTACCTTTAGACATGGGGGAGGGAAAGATATGCAGATGCACAGGGAAGTCGAGAGGGAAGGAGAGGCTGTGTAAGGAGAAAGTGAAGCAGGTTTGCTAGTTTCATTTATTTTAGTGGGTGGAGGAAAAATATACACCAAAATGGTATAATTTGCAAATATTTTCCAGTGTGAGTACCACGACTGGCTTTGTTTCAACATGGCTGGAGTGAAATGTAAAGCAATTGCTTGGTTAGCACCAAGCAGCCCAAAGTAACGTCTGCGTAGCTGGGGGCCAGGGCAGGTTTTGCTATGTTTCTTAACTGGATGCATGTATTCAGTAAAAATGTGCCCTTACCCACTCAAATATAATCACTAGCCAGACTTCAGGAAAGTAAGATGCCTTTTAAATAAGATGTTGCATAAATACAGCTTCTCTTGGAGGCTGTTTAATTCACAAGTGAGACACACCATCAAGACATTATCTCACTTCACAGGTCAAATTTCAGAGGCTTTGTGAAAGTTGTAGTTTAGACCCCATCATCCCTCAGGCATAATGTTCAGACCAACCAAAAAGGAAGCATGGCAGATTGGTATTACATGCATCTTCCCTCTGGTTCACGTTTGGGGCAGAGTTAAATACGTCTCTTCTTGCTTTTAAAGCAACAGCCTCAAAAACCAGGCCCTGCTTGTGACAGGGAAAGAAAAAGCAGCACGTGCATTTTTACAGTCATATGCCTGTACTTCTGCAAACCCAAATTGGGTGCAATCAGCTGATTCTGATTAGAGTTCATGAGACACAAAAGGCCCAACCTTTGTTTTCGTTAAGCGAAAGATCTCAAAATTATGTCCCAATGCATGAAAATGAAAAAATTCAGCATGCCTCCTCTCACTCCTTTCAAACATCCTGAATTTATAATACACTCTGGGTGAGACATTCTGCCCAGCGTTTTATGCCTCCATTTATACCTAGAAAAAGCACGTGAATGATACCATGCACAAACAGAGAGTGCAGAAAGAGGTCTGACATTTCTTATCTTTATAGATGCAAAATTACATGTCAACCTGCAAAATAAAAGCATCAGCAGCCTTTATTATGTATTTAATCTGAAAAGATATATACAGCCACTATATAAAATTTTTTAAAAAAAGAAAAAAAAGAGTAAATTTAGATTGACTCTACAGCAATTCGTGGAAAGAGTGATACAATGTTTTAGTGAACGTGAACTGGAATTTGCAGGAATTCTGCAATTTGGTAGGGCAGACATGGACATCGTGTCCCCCTGCTTTCCCCACCCTGACACCTGCAGCCCTCAGCTCTCTCCACTGGGTGGAAATGGCATATTTGCTTTCCCAGTCTGTGTTGCTTCCAATGGGCCCACAGACATTTACAGACCCACCAGAACATTTACAAATGCCTGCCTGTATAGTATCCATACTGGTGGCTTCATGTCAGCAGCGTCACAGCAAGAAATTATTTTATATGGGGAACAATCGGTGGCTTTAGGAAGCAGGGCTACACTACATAAACTGGGCACAGTAATCCTCACCCACAAGTCTGCCTCTGACCCACCTACCCTTTCTGGATCATCAGTAGCTGCTCTTTAGATCTTGCTGCAGTGAGGTGGTGTAACTACTTCCATGACCGCTAAGTCATCCTTTGCCATTGATCCTAGACCCTTCACAGAGAAGGAATACCAATGTTTTGGTCTCTCCTCCTCACATTTATGATAAGTGGACGGGCAGAGCTATTTTGGCCTGGCTGCAAACTCAATTTTATTATTTTGTTTCTTACGAACAGCACAACTCACTGAGACATATATATAACAAAGCATCGCTTCCTTAAAAAACAGAAATCTCTGCTCACAAAAGTTTTTGCTAAATTGATGTGAAACACGATTAGCCCTTCAGCCCTCCACGCCAACAAGAATGTTTCAGTTATTCACACATGAAACCCTTATAAAAATGACTTTCCTCATAAAAAATGTTAAACAGCTTGGAAATGCTAAGCAGAGACCTTATTTTTCAGAAACAGAACAAAGTTTGTTAAGTTAAGCTGTATTTTTCAAACAACCTTAATTCTGTTCAAAGTACTGGGAAAATAATCTGAGCCAGTTTTACTCTATATTAGTAAAACGTGTTCATGATCTAAAATTACCTTTAATTCTGGTCATTCTTTGGGACAGTGCTAGGAGGACAGAGATAAGATGCCTCATGATTTTGAAGTAGCTTTATTGTTTTATTTACTTGAGGGGGAGAGCAGGAGAGAGAATGAAGGAGTAAAAATGAAATCAGAATACTGAATACTTGGGAATTTCAGAAAGCTGAAAAATACTTAGAGAGTTTAGGTTTTTTTATTATGTGACTTAATTTAAAATTTTAGGTTCATCACTATTTCCTAGGCAGTTTCTTACCTTCCCCTTTGCCATTCCCCTCATTAGAAACCTGCCTATACTCAGGACATCCTGCACAGACTGCAGAGTCTGCACCAGTGTAATTCCTTGCCATTAATTTTCTCCCTTAGAGCTATATTCACTAGGACATTAGCACTTTGCAAATATGCAAATCGATGCACATACATTATTTAAGCACACAGTTCCCACAACTATTCAAATACTCACACATTAGCTGCCTGATTCCTATCTGTTCTGCATTCTGAAATAGTAAAATTAGCTGCTTCCTGGGTGAGTGTGAAAAGACCACCAACAAATATGGTATGGCTAGGAAATTTTGAATGCCTCTGAAAATATTTATAACATTTGCCCCAAATTTTCAGAAAAAGGCCTGTAGGATGAAATTAAGCAAGTGCAAATGAGATGTGTTGACTTGCTTTGATGGAGTTTTGTTGAGAAAGACCTGGAAAAATTGTGTATGTAACTACATGTACACTTCCATTTTAAAAGTGGGGAAACCAATGCACTTTCAAAATACTCTCTGTTTTTCTGAAACAGAACAGCTCTACAAGTTATAATGCTGCTCTAAGTACACGAGATTATTGCCATTGGACTACTAGAAACTAACATAAAGCAGGTACTTAGCATAACTAAGATTTTTTTTTTTTTTAATGCTACAACAGCCATTTGATTACTGGGCACATTGAGTTTAAAAATCCAGTGAGTCTACACATTTAACTTCATAGCAAAACTCCTGCGGTGCCCTTATGCTTTGTACAATTCACAGTCAAACATGCTTTTTTCTGCCTTTTAACCCTAGAACTTAAATTTCATGTTGAGAAATCCCTTCTGAAGAACAATCAAATGACTGGATTGAACAAATTGTCGGAGTTCAGCAGTTCTCCAAAGGTATTCACAGAACAAGATTTTGGCAAGAAACTCCTCTCTTCAACTAGCTATTTAGAGACAACACCTGCGGCACTTCTTGCTCAGGTCCATCTCAAAGTAAGGACCTATGCCATGGGAATGCGAATCTATTAGCTATTTATCTATGTATCTATCTACAGAGGTATGATCTAATGGTCTGAAAAAAAGACCAAAGAGCCAGGAATTTCTGTCTGGTTCTGAACCTCTATTGCTGTGTATATTTTATCTCCCACTGCCTCAGTTTTCCCATCTATAAGACAGAGCCAATACAAAACCGCATGTACACTACTTTATGTGTGCGTTCTGTGAGGTACACTCAATGCCACATCTGAGAACAGCTGGGATAATATTCTCAATGGAAAGCACTACGGAGATGCAAAAAATAGAACATTTCCATCCTTTGATCTTATGTCCTCCTTTCTCTATTAGCAATAAACACATAATCAAAGCAATGGCTTCAGGAAGGTATTTTACTAGGAAAGAGAGACAAAAAAGTCTAAATAAGAAAAGGGAAAACCTCAGCTGAGCAACCAGAAAGAGTAGTAGTTTTAATTTTAAAAATTTTCGTTATTCATTCATCGTTGTGAGCATGATGAGTACAACTACCTGCCCTGTGGCTTGCGATGACTATTCTTACGATACATATATGAGCTATCATTTACTCATAGCCAAACCATGGTGGTATTAGATCATGCCTTGAGAGATGGCAGGAATACAAAATAAAATATTACTACATTTCATGCTGTTGTAGAGCTTTTCAATCAAAAGCTATCACCTGTTTTGCAAACTGACCCCAAAAGAGACCTCTCCAGCAGGGTAGGCCAGAGTGGAACGGTTTTCTGAAAGACAAGACAGAGGAGCAAGCTCCCTCTGCCTGCAGAAATACCTGGCAGTGCAGTGATGAAGTCCCGCTGTAACATGGGTTTGAGGTATGAGTTTATATGTCCGTGCTGGTAGTGACACATCTGGGAGATGAGGTGCTCCACAAACTCCACCTGGTCAGACTCGGACCACTGTTCAAAATACTTGACGCAGAGTTCCTTCTCCTTCTCATAGCTTGCAGACAGTTTTCTTTGCTTGGGCACAATCATACTGGAAGTGCCATTGGCAAGTTTTGTCTGTAAACAGGAAGGACAGAAACAACCCAAATCACACATATGAAAAGAAGCTCAAGTGGTTTTACAATTTTTGGGGGAAAAAAGCAGAAGAAAAAAAGCGCTCTGATACATAAAGTTGGCCGAGGCCATGTATCCCATTTGGTGTTGTAAGTCGGAGCCCAGCCACCGCGAGCTGTAACCCCTGCAGGACAACGCACTGGTTCATGCCAGAGCTGCACACAAAGGACTCTGGTTAGACAGGAAACCCTGAGTGGCAATTTAACATAAACACAATTTTAATTACACCTTGCAGACAGTAAAATGCATTTGGACTCCCAATCTACAGTTACCAGTTACTTCAATGCACCTACAGAAAACTGCATTTGTATTTTGTTTTTTTTTTTTCTAAAGAATGGACTGCTGCTAAAATTCATAGGGAACGCATGAAATGGATGAGAAAAAAATTGGCAGTACTTCTTTTGAGTATAAAATTATACCTTGAGAGCAAAGTCAGGTAAAACACACCCTGATATTTGGTACATACTTCTTTCACAGACTAAAAGATTTTCAACTTTCTGAGCACCGTTAATACCTTGTCAGAAGGACTCAGCTCAGAGAAGAGTTTTAGGGACAAAACAAAACACTGACATTTCAATTTACTACTTGATAGCAAGATGTAATTTCTGCTTTCTAAACAATTTAACTGGAAGAAAAGTGCACATTTTGCATTGCAAGGATATCCTTTGTCCAAGTAAGATTAGCTGTTTGCTGGAAATTATTTTTTCCCATACTGGTCAAACAGTTTGTATTAAATGCTGAAAACATGTGATTTTCTCTCTTCCATTGCAATGGTTTAACACCAGACAGCATTATAATAACAGTCAATATTATTACAACATTTCTATTTACAAAATACATTTAGAGGTTTTCAATTATCAAATAATTAGAAACAAATTACAGATATCAGAATATAAAAACATTTATGTAGGGATGCCATATTTCTGTTCTATGATGATAATTCCAGGCATCAACCTCACCAGGAGACTTTATTAACTTTAAGGGAAAAAACAAGTACCTAAGTCTCTCTGCAAAAGTATCTAATGACCTAAAAGAAATGCATGGATTAACTGATTTTACAGGAAAAGAAAAAACAACAAAAAAGCCTTTTTTCAGCAAGTGCCAAAACACTGGGTTATTTAGAGACCACAAAATCTAGTTACCAAAACTGGGTTTAGAATGCAGGAATTCCTCATAAAAAATTCCTGTATTTCAATACCCCCCCAACCCCGACAGCAATCCTGACTTTGAAACACCAAAAACCTCGTAATTTGAAAATCTACTCAAATAATCACCATTTACATTTCATTTTCTGGGGAAAATCCACCTAAATACTCTTTTCAGCATTTCCAGCAGAGTTGAACAGAGCGTAGAAAAAGACAGTAATTAGCTGTCATTTTTAACACGCAGTTCCTTCTATTGCTGAATTATGGTTTGACTTAAGTTTCTTTGAGAACACAGAATGTGGAGATTACATCATCAGTGCTCAATTCTGCAGCTCAGTGTTTTCAACCTTATTTTTATCCCCACTCCTCCCTGCGAATTTCTGTGTGTCCCCAGTAAGATCATGCAAGACGAGGGCTATGACTGAGCTACGCTTTGATTTAGTCATCACATGGACAGCACTGACTGCAGGTGAGTTGTAGACCCAGTTACTGGGCAGAAGGAAAGAAATACTCTCTCGGGCCAACTTTTTATATAGAGAAATCTCTAATGGGAGCGTGCGCATGAAGTCCTAGGTGTGAAAGGCTGGAGTTATTCTAGCAAAGTCCACAGTAGGCAACAGTCTGGCAAAAAATAATTACCAATTGACTACACTGAACATTGGTCTTAAGGGATTCTGGTCATTTTTGCTGCGGTTAAGCTGCCTGCAAAACAGACATCCCTGTAAAAATGCTGGATTAAGACAGCGGAGAGATGTTGTATTCTAAAAGCTTGATCTCATTTCATTTCTCGTTTTCTTTGCTGTACAGTCAATCTCACAACAGGCTGTCTCTACAAAGCATTTTTAAAAAACCTATACTTCTGCCTTTTAATTTGAGAGACTGTGAACTCTGACTAATATGCTGAGCTGGAGCTGATGTGCAAAGACCACAAAAGGGGCAAATCCTTTCACGGGGAGCCACCGTGTTCTGGCCCTTCCTTGCCTCCTGAGCACCCTTCTCCCAGCAGCCTTCATCTTCCCAGTTATCTCTAAAACATCCGTTTGGGGTATCAAAGAGAAACTGCAACGTCTGCAAAAACAAGTAATGGCTTATGTGCGTACAAACAGATAGCCTAGATGGGACAAAACAACCCATTTTGCCTGGATCCCAAGTGAATACAGGCCTCTTGGGTGGGAATAATGTGTAAATTAGAGAGTCCATTGACCAACACTTGCAACAGCTCTGGAAGTCAGACTGGAGGATCTGCTAAGAAAAGCACTATCCCTGTTACAGTGTTTATGTCCAAATTAGTGGACAGGGGAACACTATTTTTTAGGTTCATGCATGTACTTTGGCCGCATTCTGACAATGTCAGCTTGAGACCTCATTTGCACCCTTGCCTGTGCTGGTTTCCCATCAAAAGGAGTGAGGACAAGCCCAGAGGTAGCCATGGTGTGCCCAGCAGGTCCTCTGGTCTATGCAAGCAGGGGACCAGGAGGACAGGGCAGACCACGAACACACCAGTTCTGCAGAGTAGAGACAGACAAATTCACAGAGCTCACAAATCACTCGATCGCAATACATGCTCACATGCCTCCCCTAGACCACCTCCCCCGACTGTAGCTACAGTTTAGAACAAAATTCCAGAATTTCAATTTGAAGATTCCTGAAAATCCACTGGGGGTTCAGTGAAAAAGGCCTGTTATTAAAAAAAGTCAACAACAAAACAACATCATCAAGCATCTGTATTATTAAAGTGTTGGGGGGGAGGGGAGTTACTATCAGCAAGAGAATCGATTTGCTTCCTGAGAAACCCTGATGACTCAACCATTCTGATCAACTGCCTCAAGCTCATGACAAACCATCTCAGAACAATATCAGCATATTTCCTGGGGCACACAATTGTCTACAGCCTCTTCCTTCTCCTGGTACAATAACCAGGCCTCACCTAAAAGAGAAAGCACTGTCCCACATGCCATCCATACTGCCAGGGTAAACACCCATCCAAATGCACTGTGTGAAGCTTTTTATAAGCTTCACTTCCAAAAGTGGGAAAGAAGAATAAGCACTGGTAGTCTGTCCCCTGGGAGGAAGTTTGGATATAACAGAGCAAGCCACTAGCTTGGAACAGATAAACTTTTTCTGACTCCCCTTTCACAAACCCCTGTAAGTGAGGGCTGAGAGGTGCCCAAGCTGGCTCTAGGCACAACTCACCTGCAGAGGTGTCCTCCTACAACGGTGTGCCTGAGCTAGTAAGCTGTGCCAGGAAACCCAGGGGATTGAGTGCCTCAGGTTGGTACTAGCTCAGGGATCTCCGTACTATGCTCCATTGCAGCCCATAATTACAAGACCATTTCTCCAAATGGCTACATTTAACACAAAGCGCGTTTGTATGTCCAGTGAAGTAGAAGACGACTAATACATGAAAGGACTTTAATCTAAATAATGGCTTGCAACTATAGGAAGGTGCAATATTTCAACACAGATAAATAAAGCCTGGATAAATCTACTGCTCTGCATATAAAACAAAACAGCCATGGTATATCACAGCTATACCACATATGACAATCAAGATTACTTTTGGTTTTGTTCAGTACAGGGGACCAAGGATCCTCCTGAAGCACAGAAAAAACAAACACAAGCACAGTTCTCTGATTCTAGTATAAGTATAGTGTTTCCCCACCCATATGAGCGGTCACAACTTTTATATATTTAAAAAAATCCAAACCACCGTGTCCTCTAATCATTGCAGAGGACTTTGTTAAGGCACTTTCCACAGGGTGGATGAATTCAGATTATATGTTTCATAATGTAAGAAGACATCTCTTAAAGTCAAAGAAAAAGAGAGGCTGTCTCCTAGAATATCAAGAATGGCTTAAACAATCCCAGCAAGGTTTGGGACCTTCCGAACCTTCAAGACATCTTCATGCTGGAGCTCTGAAAAGACTGAGAGCTGAGACCACCACTGCAAATTTCTCAGAGTTTCTCTCTAGGCAAAAGGAACGGACTTCCCTTCGATGTTCCAGTACCGACAGGTCATACTGGGCTTCTCCCCTCCCTCCCAGACTTCCTGGGACTACAGGCTGACTACAGAGAGAGATGGCTTCTACTGCTTATCTGCAACCGCAGCATTTCACCTCCAACTGCTTGCACCACCAGTTGTGGTTAAGTCACTGATCTAGACAGAGCCACCTTAACAGGAATTTTGGATGGGTCTTAGTGAAGGGGAGGAAAAAAGAGGACATAATGTTTAATTATAAGAAATGATTGAAATAGGCACAGACATACCCCGGGTGCCTCTGCACTGCAGCAAGCTCTAAACTTGTTATCGTTAATGGTTTAAATTTCACTGTGCTAATCATTTCAGGACACAAGCCTTTCTTGATAATCTAATGAATTATTCCAACATCCTTCAGCAAAAAAAATCCTCCATGACAGCACTAATTACAAGACGTTTTCCCAGTGCTTATGTAAAATATGACAGAGCAGCAGCTTAGGGAATTGCAGAAAACTGCTTCTAATTTCCACTGAGAAACTGACAAACACCTCTCTTTCATCTCTCCCAGCTCTCAAGTAAGATTTAACTTTCTCATTTAGTTAATTACCGAGTGAGGATCATCATTTTCCCGGATCGGAGCGGCACAGAGCCTTTATCGTGTTAACTTGTGAACTTGATCGATGGCTGCTGCTAAAACTTAATAACTTCACCCCCTGGCAAATTGTAAGATAAATATAATAGGAGAAACTCTGACAGTAAAAACCTGCCAGAAATGAGCGCTGTGTTTATGTTTCTTTGCAGGCAGCAAAAAAACAACCGACAGCTTATTACTGGGTGCGTGTTACTTATATTTAAAAGACTCCAGGCAGTTAACTTTCTGCGTACTGTTCAAACTTTACCCACAAGATAAAAGACACTGGGGAAAAAAACAAGCAATGGGATGACAACGAAAGGAACTATGGAGGTGTATGTCCAGAGTCGGGGGGGGAAACGGGAACTTCACAATGAAAGCAAAGCCACGCTTGTCCCTATCTCTTGAATATTCTTCAAGATTAACCACATTAAAAATACCCACAACAGTGAATCCAGACATGAAACTAGTTTCAGCAGCAGCACAAAGCTCAGGAATTTTGGAGCATGTTAGAAGCTATGTGGGAAAAGCACATGGATTAAAAAGTATCAGTGTGGCAGCGAGATGATTCGGTTTGATGCCTGTAAAGCTGCTCTTAGCCAGAGAACCTCAGCATGGCTGGCTTTTCCAAAGCTACTTGTGTGGCCATGAAACTGCTTGCTACTGCCCATGATGAAGTACCACTCAATACCACTCCAATGTAGCAATGTACCAAAAATGGTGAAACGGAGCTGAGAATGCATGCCAGGCCTCCATGCTAAAGGGCAGAGCTAGTATTTGAGAATCCTGTTGAAAGGATGTTGTTTGCATGGCCTAAAGGCAGTAACAGCATAATTAAGAGGATACAGGTTCAATTTCTAGGGCTGGCTTTTTCTTTTTTAGGCCTGTAATTACCAAATGCTGCAGAACTGATTCCCAGACTGTCAAGGCCAAGCAAAGAGGGAAGACCACCTTTGCAGCTCCTTTTTGGCAGCTTCCTATCAAAAAGCTCCTTCGCTTTGAGAATTTTGAGGCGAGGGGGTGACTCGCCATAAAGAGCAGGATCTTGTGAGCCATAGCACCTGAAAGACATGAGTAGGGTAGCTGGCTGCTCATTTTTCTCCTTTGCAGGATGAACCTGCTTTTCCAGTGTTTGACTTGACAGCAAAGCTACAATACTAGGTCATTAAACAACTCACTCCATTTACTTTTATTTTAAAAGCTCAGTTTAGAATCTACCCATTTCTGTCCGCCTCCATCTCGCATAACAGTCTGTGAGGTTAACCATGGGTTTAGCACATATATGGACTTACTCGCTCAGTACTGAATTAGTTTCCACGCTGCAAAGCTCCCTGAAACATTCTGAAAAACGAACATAACCCAGAAGTAGATGATCATCAATCACATCTGAGAGTCAAAAAGAAAGCACCATGAAAGAAACAACAGCATCTTTACTATTTATTTTCAAGAGAAAATTCAAAATACATGCTCACACTGAAATTAACAGTCCCCTGGATACCCAAGGAACTAGCAATTTTGCCTGTCTGGGGCTTTTAGCTGCTTGTCCACATCTGGTTTCTAATCACATCACAGAAAAACTTTGATAAGAAAGGATACATCTAGATGAAAGATCACTGGAATTATGCTGGACACAGCAGTCCAACCTGCTGCACTTTCTGAAATCCTGGGGGGCCAATAGTTTTCAGAGGTACCATCTAAGTACCTATGATATGGTGTCAGCCTGGAGGGCACCTGGCTAAGGATATTACCTCAGACACAGAAGAAAGGGAGAAGGTTGTTTTGGTTTAGGGCCAGAGAAAGCTGCAGACACCAGAGAAGTAACATGCTGAGTCTCTCCAGGGACTGGGGAGGCAGGACTGAGCCATGGGCACTTGCACACTGGCTATACAAAGAGCAGCAATAATACCGTGCTGGAGAAGCTGCTCCCCTCCCACACTCTACACAGTAAACAGTAACAGGGAGAGGAGATTAAAAAACTATTCTTTTAAACTAATACTTAATGTTTCAGACAGACTAATAAAGTTTAATTGTCTGGAATCTCGTAGGTCTTACTGTAAACTTTCCTTTGATATAGGTCTCCCATCTAGATTTTAAGTGCTGGCAAAAACCTCCAAAATAAAATTTCTCTGATGCCAGCAATGAATGTGAATTGGGAGTCCCTCTCCTCCTCCCTTATCTCCAAGTTGTCTTTGCAAATAACAAACACTGATGAGAAATCTGCTTGCATCAGCACAGCACTGGCATATGTTACTTTCCCAAACTACGATCCCTGACCAAATGCCTATCTAGACATATGGGGGGAGGGCAGACACCATCACTCTTAAAGAGCTAGGTTTCAGAGCATAACTTTTATTAGTTGTAAAGTGATCACACACAAATTTCAAATCAGATCCTCCAGTAACAACAAATCGCTTCCAGTGGAAGTCATGAAAGGAAATGCTTTCTTCCTTGGCATGGCTACCAGAACCAGAGTTGAACTGCTGGGACCATTACACGTTATTACTGTTAACGGAGGGAAGGAATATGCACATTATCACCTGGAGAACCAGTCTACTAAAGTCATCGGGTAACGTCCAGTAGCAGCAAAGGGCTCATTTATGGCCGGGAAAGGCATAAGCTATGCTCTAAGCAGCAGTTTCATAGTTTTCTGGAACAGTTGCTTCTGTTTTTAAAATACCCAAGCATGATCTACAGCCTGAGTGAAGTTACTCTTTACGGGTGTTATTGTTGATTTTCTTTTTGCTCCAAGTACTCCCTTAACTCAGAGAGAAAAGCAGCCAGGAACAGGTAGGTGGACTCGAGTGATTCAAAACATGGCTGAACAGTGAAGCCTATACCACCGGGAACAACACATGAGTAGGGGGGAGAATGACCCAAAAGACCTGTTATCTGCTCTCAATAACACTACTGAGATTTTCAAAACACTGTGGTTCTGTCTATGTAAAGTTTTTATCATCAAAAACACAAGCCCTCCAAGATAGTTTACCCAGTATTATTTTCCATGAGCTTCCTCCTTGGAGATGCATTTTGCTACCAACAACAAAGTAGGCACAAGTGCACCAATCTACCTGGCCAAGGCAAAGTGAGAACTGAAAGTCATGAATATACATGCTGGATATCATATAGCATTTCCCAGCTACAGGAGTACTACATATTTCCAGGCGTATTGGAGATACAACAAACAAAATGCAGGAGCGTTCTGAAGAACCGCAAGATTCACGTACATGCTTTGCTCCCACTGCAAACATACTACTTACATCTGCTGGCAATGTTGGCTACACGAGCACTCCCTAACCTATTTCAGTCAAAATAAGCTTGTTAGCAAAGACCTGCTATTTAAACTGTCTAAGCTAAAACACCTCATCTTAACTGAAAGCAGGTTTGCAGTTCTGCTGACAGATCCTGGAGGGCAGCAACCTGCAGCAGCCAGACGAAGGCTGAGTGGTATTCTTTTCCACCAGTACAGCTAGATCTAGAAGAGGACATCTCATCAGCTCACAGTGGCTGATACCAATACTACTGCTGTTAGCAGCCATCACAGAGGCAGCTGTAAGAGGAAAAGTCCATAAAATACTCTTGCACAGTGTCAGGTCAAAGCTGGTCAGTGGGCTGCAGCCAAAACCTTGACAGATTTTGCCTTGTAGCCTCCTATAACCCCTACAAGATCATCCCATATCTCTCACTCACTAATGAGTATTGTCTTCTCAAGATGAGCTGTTTTGCTAACCTTGCAGTCAAACGTTACCTTGCTGGCAAGCTGGAGTGATTCCCATGGAGGACCACTAAGATTGCTAGGGCAGTTGGCCTGGGGAAGACTGGGGGCTATCTACTAGCTTTCCACTACCTAAAGGGAGATTACAGAGGAAAGCGAGACAGAGCCTTTTCAAAAGTGCATAACAACAGTAAGAAGGGCAACAGACACAAGCTGTAGCAAGCAAAACTCTGGACATTAAGAAGGAGATTTTCAAAATATGAGTGGACAAGGTCCTGAGCAAAATGAGCTGGTTGTGAAGGTAATCCTTCTCTGAATAGGCAGTTGGACTGGAGACCTCCAGAGGTCCATCCTAACTTAAAGTTTTCTATGACTTTATATCTTAAGATTGTGTTGGTCCATTCTTTCATTGATACTTGGCAAGAGATTCATGAACTGAGGAACAGACTCCAAAAATACAAGCTAAAGACATTCTCTAATGAATTCTGTATCTTTAGAAATTGCATTAGGTTGGGTTAGGTCAAACGCTGTTGATATGTGAAAGTACATAACAGAAGAAAGGCAAGAAATAGTACCCTCTGCAGCAACAAGTGACCAGCTCTGACCATAACAGCGCTTCAGGAAGGCATATTCCGTTTCACAGTCGAGCAGACTTTGTCCCTATCGGCTGATACTCAAATTGCACAAGCCAGAAGCCCAAGTCACACACTAGCGTGCTAGGGATTCCTCTTTGGCTCGGTGCTTTCAGAAAAAAACCTCAAACTAAAGGAGGGAGGGAGCCTTCCAGTATTCCACTACCTATAGTGGACTCAATCAAAGTGAATTGTTTGAATATAACATACAAGCAATATAAAAACCCCAGTAAATTGGGGCAGAACAGGATTGCTAGACTCACTTGGTCCTTCAACATATTGTATTTTCCACATAACATTCTTTCACTCAAAGGCATGATTCCGCTATTCCTTTTAATGAGATTAATAAACAGTGAAAACAGTATCAATCTACCTGCATTCTCCTTTCTACAAATACAAGCTAAGTTTTCTTTTCCTCTTTTCATCCCACTTCTGAGAGTTACTTTCCTGTCATAACAAGAATGTAATCAGTGTGGAGCATATCATGCGAGAAATTTCTTCCCATCCTCATGCACTGATGCATCCCATTGTAAATTTATCTAACAATCACCAACCCTTTCTTTAACTTCTACTACAATAATTGGCTAAACATCTAAGAACCAATTACATGCTGAGTAAAGTAGCTTTTCCTTCCAACAGTTTTAAATATATTCTCTTTTAAATATCATTAGGTCTTCTATTGTGAGAATTGTCCTCCTTTGTGAAAGGAAGGGAATATTAGACTTTACCATCGCATGCTATTTGTTGAACACCTCTGTGATACCTCTCACTTGTTTCCTGTATTTTCAGTCAGCTCACAATAGCCTGTATTAAGTCTATTAAAAACCACACTATTTGCATCTTCTCATCTAGAAAGAGCAATTTGGGATCATGCCTGGAAAAAACATATGCAACCTTCCAAATCAAAATAAAATTAAACATCAAGAGAATTCAGTGTTTCCTACCACAGACCAAACTAGGCAGTTGCACCATTCATAGCCTGTTCCTTTGATCGAGGGGTTAGAGCTCCCTCTAGCACTCTCGAAACAGAAGAGCCATAGATGCTAAACTGTGACTATCTGGTCTCATCCAAAGCAGTCTTGTGTAGGGTTGCCCATAATTTTTATTTGATTTACTTTTTGCTGTCATGAATAATTAAGAATACATCCACTAGTTTATCTGAAATTCAGGAGAAACAAGCGTCAGGAGAAATTCCCTCTATATCCGATTAAAAATACTCAGATTGCTATAATTAACTGATCTATATTTTAAAATGTAATTTAGGATCAGCTGAAGGATTATCATGTCAGCTGTATGTACAATGTGAAATGTAGCAAGAAATTAAATGAAAAAGTTGTTGAAAATATTCAATTTTCACAGTATAAAAAAGTCTTGCTACCTCACCCTCCCTTGCAGCTGACAAACATCCCAATGCAGCTGACAGGTCGCCTGCAGTTGTGAATTACATGTTTCTATTTCAGCATTAAATATTGAGTAACACCACTTAAGTAAAACTCGAAAGGTGTAACCCTGCTGAATTCTGCACAACGCTGAAGACAGAGAAACATTTCATGACAGAAAGAGTGTCAGCCCTTTTTAATCATAGGTTATTACTTATTAATTCTTGATAAACTGAAAGCTGGCAGTACAATATAAAAATAAGAAAGGAAAATGGGAGCCAAGTCTTTCAAGTTTTACTCCAACCCTCCCACTGCCTTCTTGCGCTGCCACATGCAAGGCACTCCTCTTCATTTCACGAGTCTATCGATTAAATAGATGTATCCTAACACACTTCACACAGAGGCAAAGCACAGCTTAATGCTGGGAACGTCTTCGGAGGCCTCTGCACGAAAGGTGCTCAGTGAGGGCAATCTCACCAGGTGACACCACACCACACTCTACGCAAGTGCAAACTTCCCCTCAAGCACCAGCAAACAAATTTGTCACTTAAAAACTAAACAAAACAGACTCGTGAGAAAAGGCATGGCTTCGACTTCACCAATTCAAAAAAATGCAACCGTGCTAATCGTTTCAGCAGCGTTTCAAAGCAGAACCAAGAGCTGAGTGCATTAAGAAAAAATTTCACCTCGAGTTTTCTCAAACTGAGACACCGCATCCAGATACCACTCCCAAAATCAATACAAACGTGCAAACAACTCACAGACCCCCGAGGTAAGCGCCCTAGGGAGGGTGCGCTTCAGTTAAGTTCCTTTACTCATCACAGCAATTTCAATATGTAACCACCAGGGGACTTCTGAACATTGCTTGGGTTTAGAAGTTTGCAATTTTAATATTAGTATGTGACAGAGATGAGGAAATACAATAGGATGTGTTAGGCTATCCACAGCTACGCTTTTACGTCTCTGACAAGTCCAGTAAGAAAGACTAGAAGTAACTAGACCCGAGCAGATGACAGAAGCACCTGACAAAAACTTCCCGGCATCGCCCGCCGGTGTCCCTCAGTCCCAGCCGACAGCTGTCCTTGCCATTCTGGGCCCGAACCCTGTACACAGTCCTGCTGCTGCACCCAAATCCTGACACACAGACCTTCCCTCCCGCGGTACAGATGGCATCCAAGGCCGTTCCTTTTATCCCCTTAAGAGGACTTGGAGAAAAGCACTGGCAACAACTTCTCTCTCCCCACACCTCTCACACGTGGCAGGAGAGGATTACGGTCCAATATCTGACCTGTCCAGCAGGAGTGAAAGGACATCTGAAATGAAAGCAAGACCTCCACAGTTGCAGATCTGTTAGTGATGCTGGCAACCCTCAGCTGCCTGCCTCTTTGGGCTGACACCGCAGTCCACCTGTTCTCCCCCGTATCTCCAAATAGTTGTGGCTTGGATCCGAATCAGAGACAGGTAAGAGAGAGGTTGTGCTGACCGAACTGCAGTAAGACACGGCATCAGCAGCACTTCCCCACACACGCATGCCAGCGTACTGAAACTTTTGAGATCTCTGATCACTTCTGTATATTAGAAGCAATGTATCTCCCATCTTCATTTAGGAAGCAGTTTGCAGCCATTGTTTTTGTGCCTTTGTTACTTCCAGCCTGCGTAACTTAATGAGGTCCTTGGTGTTATCTCAGGAGATAAAGGGAGGCAGCAGCTAGTGCCACATGTAGCCCTTCTCATGCAAACACATTACATACTCCAAGCATGGGCTTCATTTCTGGGTGCAGTGGGGGACTTTGAATTGTAAGGTAGACGTTCTGTGTATGTAAAACTTGGGAGAAGTAGGTACCTAGCAGTGGAGGTTAACTGGGACTAATGAATTCAATATTTACCCTACTCTGAGCAGAAGGTTGGACCTCCTGAGGTATCTTTCAACCTAAGTGACTCTGTGTTTCTAATCTCATAGTCAAAGCTCATCTACACTTCCCAGGCTTTTGGAGAGAAAAGCAATTTAGATTTTGACTGAAGCCAAGTTATAGTTGTCTGATGTTGATGTATTTCATTTATCATAAGCAAAATCTGAAATTCTTTTTAAAAGGTGCTCTATAGAGAATTACTTTTTATAGGCTTTCCAACTCTGGGTTTCACAAGCCTTTGCTTTTGTATCATTCATTCTTTGTAGCAACCAAATACCAAGTTCTTAAAGAGTACTGCAGATACGCCTGCCCTCTGGCTTTGCAAGTTGAGAGCTTGCAGTATTCAAGGGACCTCTTTGGACATCCAGTCTTGACTTTCAGTTCCATTTGTCCAACTATTCAAAATTTTTCAAAAACTGTTGATTTTGTTATGATGCATGTGTTCTCTAAGAACTGCAGCTGATTCTCTCCACAATTTGTTAAATTCCAAACTTACCCTCACTTATGACCTGAACCAGTTTCAAAACTCAGGTCTCAAACAGCGAATTAATTGACTGCAATGCCTAATCATCTGCAATCTTCTAAATTAAATCTCAAAATACTCTCATTACAACCCACCTCAGAACCATTCAGAATTACAAATTATGATCCAGAACAGGGCTGACAGATCTAAATTAACATGGCAGGAGAACAACCTGATTCAACTCTGTAGTTCACACAATTTTGTAAAATCCAGTGACTTGAAAGAAAACAACACATGCACATAATTGGCATTAATTAAGCAACATTTTTATTACCTACCATCAAAGACTTATAAGGAAGGTTTACTTGTCAGAAAGAGGGCTTTCTTTGCTGAGAAATTACAAGTCTTTCTTAATTAACAATCTCATTTTTTTTGTAGTATAGTTGTTAACATAAGTATTTTTCGCTTTTATTTTCTTCTAAATGAATGTTAGTCTAAGCACAAAAGCTGTTGTTTAAATTGACAGAAGTGGGGTCAGAAAAAACAATACTGAAATATTTTAATCATCATGTATTTTAACCAAATTCTCAGTTTGTGTTCACTGTTACAAGGGTTTCATTTTGTGTTGAGAAGCAACAGGAGGATCTCAGACTTTATGGATATGAGAAGACAGTTAAATCTGAACCTGTGCACACAATTAGGACAGACCTATCATATTTCACAAATTCAGGGCATCATGAAAGCAAGTTTCCCTGTTGGACACAGGACCCAAACAGCCAGGCTACATACAGCACCCTTTTCATTCCCTAATTTCAAACTGCTCTAAGAGCTGAGCAGGTGAGGACTATTTGACTGTCAAGATTCACTATTACGGTAAAATAAGTAATTGCAGCTACTTGGAATACTATTTTCAGGTCTGTGAGAACAACTACTTGGTTGTTCGTTTTTATTTTCCTCAACAATAAGGCTCAGCAACGTATACAGTGAGTACTGCTGTCTCCAAGCTGCAGCCTCAACTAAGCCGTCAGTCACACCCAACAAGGGACTGCCTGCGTTGTTGTAGTTATCTTGGATATGAGCTTCCACAGGCAGACTAATTCAAATCTATTTTTGTAAATTACAGATTGTGTTAAATATACATGAAGGAAAACATGGAACAGTTTCTTTTACTGCACAATATGAGTTATTTCCCATTCTAGGTTCCCTCCAAGAAAACTCTAAATTTTAAACCTGCCAATTAGTAGCAGTGACTGCTGGTGAGACCTAATCCAGTCAGTAGCAGTATTTGCTGAGTACTGCAAAGGGCAGAACAACGTTCCAAGAGAACGAAGGGACCAGGATATCTGACAATAACAAGGAGGAGCATGCAGTCATTTGCCCAAGCTTCCTTTTCCTTTCAGAAGAAATGCAGGTTGTGTCACTGCCTTAATGTGACAGTTAAACCATAAGCTTTGTATTTGCCAGAATTAGATCTTTACATGTACATAAGACTGTTAATAGCTGCAGTAGAGTTTAGGGCAATAATTCGACAATTTCTGTGTAAGAGAGAGTGATCAGAAAAATAAACATAAATAAATTCCTCCTAGAAAACAAACTCCTCAACCACAAATGCTCAAACATCTTCACCGTTTCTCTTCCCTCGTTTCTTAAATTAAGCCACTCCCCCAAGGACCATTCACTTTATCCTAATAAAACAAAGAGGATATGACTGCTCTCTAAAAATATATGGGGATAAACACCAAAAAGGGAAAAGGAACTATTAAAAGAAAAGGAATAAACAAGCTGAAGAACCAGTGGTACAATCTCTCCATGAATAAGTTAGCTTGGAAACTCGGAGAGGATTTCCAGTCCTTAGAACAATTGGGTTCTGGAATCATCTTCTGATAGAAACAGAATGTAAAAAAGACCTCAGACCAACCTTTAACTGGTTGTAAGATGAAACTCAGTAAGTTCACTAAAGGCACAAAGTAGTATCTGCAAGAGCAAGAGGCTGGAACCAGTGACCTGCGAGGTCCCAGAAGGCAGAATGACACAAACCAGGCAATGTCCTGTTCTGCAAGAGGACATTCACCACCTTATAGCTCAGAGTATACCCGAGAGGGCAAGATGCAAACTTGCTGACTGGTAACTGAGCAAACTGACTTTCAATGAGTAGAGAACATTGATGGGACTGTGGGCTCCACTCCGTTAAACATACAAAGGTAGGGCTTTATTTCTCTATCATGGATGACGGGCAATTGCTTCACCCAGAAAAAGAGCTGTCAATATTCAGTCTGGCATGTGCCCAATGAGCTTGAGCATACCTGAGATTTATAAAATGTACAACCTACACCTTTCCACTAGGTGTTGAACTGCTGAGTTGCACATGACACAGGAACACTATTTATTCTGGTATGGTTTTATCCATCTGTCTTAGCTCCAGGAGACTCACAGGTAACTTCAGACTGCCCTGAGGCTATATTCACTGTGTCTGTAGTTGGTTCAACAGGATACCCCTCATGGTCTCTGCTGCATTTATAACATATGTATTACACAGGAACAGAGAATATCTGTTTTCATACCTTCATTGCCTCCAAGTAAACTCTCATAGGATCTGGGGCAAACCTTTAAGCTGTTCATCCATGTGATGTTTGGATGTTAGACAAAGATAAGATCTGGATGTTAGTGACGCACATGACCTTAAGAGTCCCTGATATGGAGGCACTTTTGCTGGAGGAGTTACCTTCAAGTCACTTACCACTGACTGGGAAGATTAGGTTGTGACCTGCTGGGCAGTCAGCTGTTCTGACTATGAACAACAGACAATCGTCTATTGTCTCCATAATTAGAAGAAAAGATACATGGCTGATTTCAACATTGTTGCTGCCTTCTGCTAGCTTCTACCTTTAACTGACCAGTTATCTGGGTATAGGTTGCAATGGGTATCTGCCATTCTTGGGACTGCGAAGAGCAAAAACTCAGACAGGTACCATCTGGAGCCTGGTATGACTCCAAATCAATTCTTACGGCCAGCAGGATCAAAACTTGTCCTGCCAGTCGATGGTGATCTACTTCGAGAGACAGAATGATGGAGGCAAGTGTCTGACCTCCAGACAGACTATCTATGTTGAGCGACTTGAGGCCCCACGTAAGATGAAGGGTTCTTTAGTTCAGTATCAGGAAACTCTGAAGGTAAATGTGTCTCCACCTGAGGACAGGATTTGAAGCTTCTTTCATATTAGAAGGGATTCTAAGTGTCAGCACTTGATTCAAAAAGGTTACTATGGTGATAAATGGTCAGAAATGAAGGTAAAGACAGTTACATATTCGGAAGTAAACCAAGGGTAAGACATCAAGTCCTCCAATGAGAACTGTTTTATTCTATTAAACAGTACTGTAGGAGATGCAACTGCAGACTCAACAGCGCTGCTCCCATTTCTCAACTAATAACTTACCTATAAATTCACATTTCTCTGACCTCACCTTCATGGGAACTACAAGATATATTTTAGGGACTAGTACTTTAATATATGTATTGATTTCATTAGTACAGCTAAGGTTTTATAATCTCTCTAAAGACAAATTACATTATAAATAACTGTTTAGCTATTAAAACCTTAACAGGTAAACTTACAAAATGATTTGTCTTCAAATAAATGTTCTCCTCATGTTTTTATATTATTCACAAAAAGTTTAATGTACTTACATTTTATAGATCAGACATCACACTGCATTACTATAGAAACAAAGTTACCATGTATCACATGTTGACTCATACTGTGTATATGAAAAGGGGACAGTGAAGATCAAGTAAAAACTTTGAATCTTCCAAACTTTAAAGTGTTTCACCTATAAAAAGATATTACTGTAATTTTTAAGCGAGGAAGGATTTCTGGGGAATAGTAATATTGATTATACAGCTGGAAAAACCATACAAAACCTTGAGATATATGAGACTTGCTATTACTTTTTCAAACACACAAAAAATCTTCAAAGTTAAACTGAGTCTGAAAATTGTGACCCAGTTTAACCTGGTTTTGGGCTTTTTTTCGGGGGGGGGGGGGGGGGGGGGAGGGAGAGGGAGAGGGAGAGAGGTTTTAAAGAAAATGTTGCTGGTGTTCTGTCAACAGCTAGTAGACAATTTGCTAGCCCTCATAGAGCAAAGAGAGAAATAGATAATTGGAATAAGTAAAATATAGAGAGTTTACCTAGAGATAGAAAAATTCTAACACGTAATACAAACAGGCTTGGTTTTGGCTTTACCAACAGTATTCGGGAAGGCTTTTAGTGTGCTGGACAAAGCATACATATTTTGGAAGTGCACAGGTATAGGATCCATGGAGTCTAGCATTCTGCGTTACAGAGGAAACGCCTTGGGAACTTCCGTTACTTAAACACGGTCTGGTGTATGCTTGGTTGCCTGAATGTTTGTTTCTAGCAATGCGTTTATTGAGGTTGTGGGAGCTCTTTGAAAGCTACAGGGCAGGGTGAGAAAGAGGGAAGGGTTCTGGGAAAATTTCTTCCTGTATAGGCTCTAATTACTTAATGATTTTCTTCATTAGATCCAAATTAGGCTGGCTTGTCCATACAACTTGCCCTGCAGCAGTATGCCCTGCAGCAGTTTGTACAGGGATTCTGGGTAGCTTACTGAAAGATGAAAGCTGCCTCTCTACAGAGAAGTCCTGGCTGGGTGAGGATCTCTTTAGATTGCAGAAGCCAATACGGCTGTATTCTCCTCAGAGCACACACAACATTGTCTGAGAACCTGGCTGTACATCAAAGCCTTTGTGGTGGCCTCAGGTCATTGCTAGCTTTACAGAAGTAGGTATATTGCTCTACGGGGTTACCTTTTGTGTCAGTCCTGATGTTCAGAAAGTTACATTCATACGAGGAGTATTTTAGAGAGAGTTTGATGAAGAGGTGACGGTTATTGAACTTGTGATGACAATCGGTGTGAGTCCAGAAAGGCAGTATATACCTCTGTGAAAGGAAAGATGAACTTGCAGTTAAAGCAGAAGACTAGACTGTCAGTAGAGCTGGAGGACAACTTTTACTCCTGGTTCTCCTCAGGTTTTGGTCTGAGCCTGGCTAAGACACACCTTTTCTCCTGAGATACTATGCGGCTATTTCACAGGGTGTTGCAGAGTTACGTTAATGTTCCCTAAGCTGACTGAGCCTCAGGGAGAAGACACTAAGTAGTAACACTCTACAACAGCTCTGATCCTGAAAGATGGTAGAGAAAAACTTCAGAGAAATCAGGCAAAAAAAGGTGAAGAAAAACACTTCAGAGAATGACTTTTTCCTCAGCTTGCTGGGGAGCAAATGTCCCCCAGTCTCAAAGCAGCTCTCAAACTGAAGGGGCCAGAACAGGGAGGGCTGTGCGTGGGGGTGGGAAGAGAGAGGCAGGAAAACTGCATGGAGAAAATGCAAAATACAGACAACTGAATGTGAAAAATATGTGAAACATTTTAAATTAAATTAACAGCAAATAGGATCCAAAAAACAACGAAGAACTTCTAGCACTGATAAAATCATCCAGTTGCAAAACCCAACCAGGAGCTAGAACAAAATTATTTTATCAGGTTAAAAAAGAATTAAGATTAGCTGTATGTTCATTTTAACATGTATGTAAACATTAACAATCCTTAGGCTGCCTATTAATTCACATGTGGCATATTTACACTATTTATGATATTATACCCCATGCTGGGACATCCCATTATGGAGTCACGGTAGTGGCTCCATACTTAAGGTGAATTCTGCAACACATTGCCTCTTTCCTGTTATTCTCTTGCAGTAAGATTACTTTTGGGCAAGAATTTACCATTTGGTTTCAGCCCACAAGGGAATCTCTTTGGGAACTGACAAACTGATTTAAGCAGCTGTGGAATAATTTACTGGGTTTTGTGTTTTATTAAAGGAGAACAAAAGGCTTTGAGAGCTTTTGGTGTTTTATGCAACAAGAAGAAGAATGTTTGGCTTAGAAAGTGTCCACTTTTTCTTAGACTTTCCCCTTGCCTCCCATAAAGGATCATATTTGATTGCAAATTTGACTGCAACCATTGGCAAGTGCATCCTTCCCAAGATGCAAGCCTTTTAAAAATGCAGACAGACCTGGGGAGAGGGAAGGTGCCAGAGGAACAAAGCCCAAATCAAGATTAGGTGTATATAAACAAAAATAACGCTTAAGTACAAAACATGCTTCAACTGATACCATGTTTCCAGATCCCCAAATGTCTCATAAGGAAATGTTAAGCAGCATTATCCCCTTTTACAGATGGAAGAACTGAAATGGAAAAGCAGAATATGACAAAGACAAAAGATGTCTCAAAATCTGGAGCCATAATTCCTAATCTAATATTCCTCCTGTGAGGCCTTGTTGCTTACTATAAATAAACTATTTCCTCCCTAGATTTCAGTTGTAGAAGTAACTTTTGAACTTCTCTGCAAAAAAGGGATGCTGTGAGTCCAGCCCTCGCCCCAAGAAACACTGGAAGGATTAATTAAGGTTTGTGAAGCACCCAAACTACAGGGGAAACCCCCAGGAGGAAGTTTGTATTTCCATATTCTGACCAGGGCTTGAAAGGCATGCAATAAATACAGCCTGGGGCACAGAACAAACAACATGAATAAAATAAAATATTGAACAGCTGTTCGTTAAGTGAATAAAGTGAATACTGTTCATCCCACACACCAAACTTTATTTCTGCCTCAGGCTGCAGGGAGTGGAAGGGAATCAGACTGAGGCCGAAATAAGATTTTACTTCAAAGGGTTAAATAGTAGCAAAGTTATAAAAAAACTGAAACTGTTTCTTATAAAGGAAAGTATTAGACAAGTTTACACGCAGAACTGCAAGCCCCACTCATTATTATATTAGAAATACAACTGGTTTAGATAGTACAAAAGGTCTGTGATTTACCAGGTTAACTTTTTTGCAGAGATGTACTTCAAGCTATAAAAACTATGTGGATATCACCAAACTCATACAAAACTCCCTCATTTTTAAAGGAGGGGGAGGGAAGAGGTTACATCACTGTTACAAAGTAAGAAAGTTGAAAATACTACAGTAAGCTAAGATGGTGAGATCAGTTTAGAACTAAAAACGAAAGGAATCAACCTCGCCCACACAAGCTTTCCTTTCTAGCACATCTGTTTGCTGCTACCTACCTAGAAGTAAGCAATGCAAAGTTGACGGATGGGTGCGGGCTTACAGAGGAGTCGCACAAACAGCCACAGTACAGTTTGCTGGGTGCGCTGCGCTGATTTTTGGCTGCTCTTGCAAACTGGTAAGATTTTATTTGCTTTTCAGGATCAGAAAGTGGGATACCTAGAAGTGAAGACAACCTCTGTCCTGATCAGAAAAATGAAAGAAAAGCAGCACGGACACCATGCGCAGAATGACAGAGCCTCACTCTTCAACCGTTACAACTTCTTTGGGAATTATGGGGAAGGAGAAAAGAAATGCCTGAAAAACACAATGCAGAGAGCAAGGAAGGAAGAACAGGAACCGTGTTAATCAGAAGTAGCAGGATTCCCCTGCACTGCAAACATTAATACTATTTTGTAATATTTCTTATTTTCCTTCCCAGAAATCGTCCCCTAACATCACTCTTTTCCCCACATTATTTTTTTCCCTTCACAAAAATACCAATTTTCCTAAGACTGGTATTCAGATCTGATAGTCATTAATTCCAGTGTCTATTTTTAGAATGTACCTGAGAAAATTGTGATTTTATCAAACCACTAGGATAAAAAAAAAAGATCAAGTCGATCTTCTTAGCAATTACAGGAGCCAAATCTTTCAAATTATAATTTCTTGTTGGTAAATGAATAAACTGAAAAATATTGGTGCAAAAAACCCCATCGACAAAAAAAAAACAAAAAGGAGCATTAGGAAATCAACGCAGTATTTGATCTCTCCTCTTTTTTTGCTGCTGAAAGCCACATGGCATGCATAGTATTTTTAACTGAGGAGTCTCATTTCAAATATATGCCAAGGAATCTTATTTCAAACATACACTAAATAAGGAGGGGAGTAATAAAACAGGCAGTCCCTTACTCTAATTTTATCCGTCTCCCTCCTCTTCTTTCCTTGATGCAGTGAAACTTTAAATCCAACACCAAACCCTGTCTCTCTCTCTCTTTTTTTTGTAAACAGTGATCAACATTTTCCTAAATGACCCCCGAAAGGACCTACTTCGAAACTACTCATTAGTAACAGCCACGTTTGCAATATTAACCTGGATGTGGCTGTTTATTAAGATCTTTTAAGGGGTTTAGAATGAAGACACACTGCCAGTGTACAGGGAGCACAGAAGGGGTAATTTAAAACCCATGTTTTTCCTCCCCCTCACCGAAAACATGCCCAGCATTGTGCAGCTGTGCTGCCAGCTTCATCACTCCCTCCATCTCCACTCTTGCTAATTAAAAGGTTGATCACAGAACAATGCTCTTCTCATTAATTTCAGCTTTCTGATTGGGCAGGATTCCTGCTCGCTCCGCCTGATCTTTTCCACACTGCTGAAGTTAATGTGACAGGAGCCCGAAGATGGATTACCCGCTGCCATATTGCCCATCACCTCCAATCAGCAGCTATCTGAGTAAACTGATTGTTCTAATTTGCTCTCATTATTTTTACAATATCAGGAGAAAATAACGCACACAGCTCACTGTCAGAGCCGTGAAAATCAGCCATTAGTTAAACCCAGACACTGAGTGGCTTTATTAGAAGCACTGCAGTTTATTGATGCAGCTTCGGTAAACTAAGATAATACCTGCCCTCTTTAAACACACTTTTTAGGCATATTTATGTTGAAAGAAAATATTTATTAGGATACTTTTGGAAACACTCGCCGTCTCAGCCTGTTATCTTGATATGCTGGCAGACAATGAAGATTAAGAACAATGGAGGCTTGACTTCCACATAAAGAAGGGCAAAATATGCAGCATTATCCACACGGCAGGCTGCCTGCACATCTCGGCTATTATTTTACAGTTTAAATAAAAATCGTCTCAGTACTAATATGACAGGTGAATATGTAAATACACCCCAAAATTGAACGAACTGTGATACTAACATAAAGGCAAACACGGTACGGGCACAATTGCGTGAGCTTATGTACAAGGTCAACAATTTAGTTTTGGGTTTGGTTTTTTTTGCTAAGCAAAGGAGCTGGCATAGCCCAGCATCAAAATACAGGGACTGAAAGCAGGAGCTCCAAACGATAAGGCAAACTGTTTTGAATGGCTGGGAACTATTTTTTTCCCTACGAAAAGGCATTGTGCTGCCACAACTTGGGAACGAGTCAGAGCAGAAATGTCACTCCACACTGAAGCCCTCACAGGATCCCATAGCTAAGAAATGAATAAAGTATTGTTAGCGGTATGAAGTCAGGCATTTTTACACCGCAGCACATTGAAAATCCTAGACCTCTGACAGTCTCTATGCTTTATATAAAGGGACCTACATTATTTCGCCTGCTGCCTATCTGCATCTTAGCAAAGGGAAATGCTAAATAGAGGGATTAACAGAAATCTGATATCTTAAATCTTGCTAAACATAAACCTTATACTGGTGTCTACGATGCTGTAACTCGCAATGTGCTCTAAGAGTGACAGGCAGAGCGCAGCAGACTGATTTTACTTTTAAATAATAACTAAATTAGATTAGTTCTTTGTGTAGATCTGCATGAACCAGAGGGGACATTCATCATTGTGCCAAAAAAGTTAAATTCACTGGGGTACGCTCAAAGTGAATGGTTCTAGACCTACGTTTTATCTCTCAGACACATCATCAAGATGCTGTGCCAATATGCATGAAGCCAGCTAGGAGCTGCAAGAAAGACAACGGGAGAGTAACTGGATACCAGAAAAGGTTTAATTTTTCCCTTTGTAGATTATGAATTGCTTGGGACAGGATCCGTGGCTTCTCTGTCTTGTAAGCACGGAGCATCTCTTTCAATACTTGAGCTTCTTTTTTAATATTTAAACGGCTTGAATATAAGGAAGGGTATTCTCCTCCCTCCTCCTCCAAAACAGATGTAATTCTAGTTCCCCCTCCTCCCTCTGCTGTAATTTAAAACGCTACAATTTTCATTACTGCTTTTTAATATTTTTAAATCCTCATCAGCTAGAGCCTTGCGTTTGGGGGTTGATTTTTCCTCCCTCTTAGAAAAGCCACCTCCCAGCTTTGTTTGGTATCTCTTTTGACCCCTGCTAATGGTTTTCTCTTGGAGGGGCGTGCCATGCTTTTCTCCTTAAAATTCCTGCACTGAAAGACTGCACCAAACCACACTCCACAAAACGTGCTGATGGCACAAATTACAAGCCCCCAGCCGAACACTCCAGCCCCCACCATTCGGGCAGATTTATGTGGGCTCTTGCCGACGTTATTACAAGTCAGAGTTTATTGGGAAATTGTTACATTATGCGGAGTGTCTAACAAATTGCTTATGCTGCTATAATTGGATTACAACAGCCGCTTGCTCCCACCGGTAAGATTAGGCAAGTAGGACTCCTGCCGATCTCTGAGCGTTAGCAGTAATTTTATTTGCCTTGCCTCTCTCTTTCCTAACAACATGCCTCTTTCCCTGCCAGCTGTCTGCTGAAAAGGCACAGGCTTGTTCCTTGGCCCTAACAATGCAATTACAGCCCTGCAGATCGCACTGTTTGTGCATTAAGTACAGAGCCAAAACGAGGCGAATTGATCGTTTGACTTTTGGAGGAGCCATGTGATCTCTGCGTGCGGGTGATCCGGCATGCATCAGTGGGCAATGCTGCAGTACACGCCTGACGATGAACTCACTCCACACTTCCCCTCCCCTGTCCGCTCCTAGCAGCACAGACGTTGGAGCCTACCCCACATTAACCCCCATCGGTCTACAAAAACGGGCTCATTTTTAGCAGCTCTCTTGCTAGGCTGAACTCAGAACTCACTCTGCCTTCTGAAATGTGACACTTGGCCACATGGCTTCCCTGCAGTGGGCTACACTATGAAATTACTATTACAGCATTTCACACCACAAGCTTTAGTGCAAGAATTGGACATATTTTTCAAACAACTTTTTCCATTCTTGCATTTGAAAATCACTGAAAATATCTAGTTAATGTCATGTTAATGGTA
The DNA here is from genome assembly GCF_964195595.1 of Calonectris borealis. Lineage (NCBI taxonomy): Eukaryota > Metazoa > Chordata > Aves > Procellariiformes > Procellariidae > Calonectris > Calonectris borealis. The sequence goes on from NC_134318.1 coordinate 29,058,254, forward strand.
TTTGTATTCTCTACTATCTGAGGGTGCTGCCGCTGCAGGTGACTACTTAAGAAGTGATGCTTCTCTTCATGTTTGCCACCATTTACCACTAAAGCCACCAATGATTTGGATTCCAAACTGTTTCACGCTTCCAGCACAAAAGATCCCAAAGTACTTTATAAGTGTAAGTCCAGTTTGTTTCATAACTCTTATCTTGGTGAATACTCCTTACAAGCTTAACGTGACAGGACTTGAATGAAGACCTCAAGGCTGTAATTCTTTATGGAGAGTATCAATCATCAAACCAGCGAACACTTGGAGTGGAACTACAGCAAGTGACACTACACACAACACAGGTGCAGGGGAATTTTGTTAAGGATGCTAGGTCAAGTTCTAAATTTTAAAAGATTTCTATTACATCTTCACTGCCTGTATAATGAGAGGATCCCAGGATGACTCAGTTTAGAAGGGACCTCAGGAGTTCTCCAGCCCAACCTCCTGCTCAAAGCAGGGTGCGTTATGAGGTCAGACCAGGTAGCTCAGGGCTTCATCTAGCCTGGTCTTGAAAACCTCCAAGGATGAAGGTTGCAGAGCCTCCACAAACAACCCATTCCAGTTGACTGTCATGACCATGAAAAAGTTTTTCCTTGTAACGAGTCAAACCTGAGAAGGGATTTCTAAGATCTATGCAGGAGCCCTTCCAGTATTTACTGAACTTAACTTCACATATAACGCAATGTGCTTTCTCGAGATTCTAAACCCAGGGCTCCAAAAAGTAAAAACATCTCCATTGAGTTGACCGAAGTTTGGAAATGATTCTTCATAGCAAGATTTTGCGTACCACCTGACCACCCTTACTGCAGAGCTTTGAGAAGTGATCTCCAGAATACACTTAGAGACCCTCAGCTATAAAGCAATTTATGAGTTAACTATTATATTAATATTTCTTCAAAGTCTCTTTTGCATTTAAAAAAAGAACAAGTGTAATTCTTTTTTAATTCATGGCTTCATTGACACGCAAAGTCATTTTGGGTGGTAAGAGAAGCAGAAATGACAACCACTCCACAGTGTTTGCATAACTGAAGACTAAAGAAGCCTGTTTACATGTAGTTTAACACTCAAAAGAAAGTCTGAACAGCTGAAATGCCTTATAAATAGCTCAGACCCAGAGGAAGTGCAAACGTCTGCATTGTGAATTGTAGATCTTAATTACAGACAATGGCTGGTACAGCAAGTAGCACGGAAAAAAAAAAGTGAAACAGTTGCACTGTTCATGGTTGGCAATAATTCTTCAGGAAAATATTTACTATCAATCAGTTATGAGAAAAGGGACTCTGCGCTCATAAAACAGCACGTTGCTTCTCATACCAGGACCATTTTGCTTCAGCATAATCTGAATTTAAACAGCTTGTTTCCTGCGGATATAATTTTGGAAATAAATAAAACAAGTCTATCAAAATCTGGAGAATGTGTATGGTGGGGTGGGGTGAGGGGAGCAGGAATATCACATTTCTTTCTCAGTCATTTGCGAAGAGGTTATTAGACCAAAGGGAAGCTAAAGTATAAAGACTGTCTTGACCTAAAAAAATATTATAAAAAATGAGAAACTTGCAATTAAGATAAAAGTAGACATATTACTAAGAAAGGAAGATCATTAGGTCAAAGCTTTTAGATAAACCTCCAACATCGTTTTCTACTTGTGCTGTTTAAATACTGAAAATTCACAGTTTCAAAGAACCTTTTGAACATTAAGCAATACCAGCAATGTCCCTGCAATACCCGCCATTCACACAACCCTCTTTTTACAGAAAGAATACCTACCACAGAAGGGTAAAATGACATGCTTAAATCTCTATTAGCCATTGACTGAGGCAGCGTTTATCCAGTTTGCAACGGCCTCAAAAACTGTCGTCCCAGAGAAAGGTATATCCAAGCTACAAAAGGGGACACTGCTACCGAGGGGTTTGGAGCTGGAAGCATGTCCACTGACAGTCCCTCTGCATCATTACACAGAAGCTTAATACTAAAAATTAAGGTATTAAAACAGTGGAAGGAGTATCAGGAAACTGAATGTAGCTAGTAAAATAATATTTGTTCACGATTAAATTGCTCTAATTTCAATCTCAAGGACTGGAAAGCCTTCAAAAGCACTGGAAAACTATGCATTATCTGAAGATATACTGACTCAGTGGTATATCACAGCAGAACTCTGAGCTGGTTGTGTTGTTCATGCAAAGTAAATGCAGGGCACTCTCAGGAAAGAGAAGCCATCAATCTGTGACATAAAGGGAGTTGAGGGTACAAGAGGGACACTCTTCAGATCAATTTGTCCTACTGCCAACTGGAACATCCAGTCTGGAACCCTAAATGTTTGTTTATTAAAAAGTACTCATGGTTTCTCCTTTGAATTCATATAAAAATTCTGAACTCAATGTTATTATTGTGCAGACTATTTTTATTCTAAAAATTCAGAGGTAGCGATGCAGAAAGGACTGACAAAGGAAGGTAGATTTCAATTACCCGCTACTTCCACCACTCCTTGCTTTAGCTGAATCATCCTTGAATGTAAAATGTGTAGCTATAGCTAAATAATACTATGCATCTTTGAAAGAAAATTTCACATAGCATACTTGAAGTGCCAAGCCCTGGTTTTGTTTCCAGAATTGAGCACAACATAGTTCTGCCCCTCCACTACAAACAGCTTGCCGAGCAGGCAGAACATCACTACATGCTTAAGCAGGACTTTTCATCCAAGGGTCAAAAAAGCATCATACAGTTAAATTTCACAACATTTCTGCAAGGAGAGTATTATTCAGTTCCTTTTTGAAGACGAGCAAGAAAAGCCATCATGGCCACAGAGAATAAAATCACAGTGCTAAAAATAAAGGGTATGAACTCTTTCTAGACTCCTAGTTCAATACTGTAACTATGCAGTGGTTACCGCATACATTTAAAAGTATGATGAACAGCAATCAGAGATTCCCTAGAAGACATAACATGCTTAAAAGACCCTGAGAAGTCCTTTGGTTTGCTGGGACCTTAAAAAGCAGGACCAATTATAACACGTGGGTAGCAAGGAGTGGCCTGAAACAGAAGTCTAATTTTTCAAAGATGGTGTGCTTGAGTGTATTTTTCTTCCTCCAATTTCACTTAGATAAAGATAGAGACAGAGAACTTCTCTCAGCTGCTGCTCAGTTCAGAACTAAGTAAAAACCTGGGGATGCTGTACGCCATTTAGAAGGTGTCTTTGTGCTGTCTCTGGCAGGTATGCCATAGAGTGTCTATCACGTAGGAAAGAATTCAATGCGCAAAATGAAACCAAGAACACTTCTTTATATAGCAGATACAGATGAACTGGAACTGACTGCAGAAGTTAATAAACAGAAAAGACCTATCTAATGAATACAGGAAATGGGTATTGACTGTGGAACTCTGTGAGATCAGTTGTACACCAGTCTCTTGCTGGGAAAGAAAAGAGCACTTTGAATCAGAAGGATATTTCCATGATCCAGGGAAGTGCAAAGTCTAACGGACTCCAAAACTCAAATCTAATACAGCCCCCATTATGAAAGGGTGAAAAGCTAAGATCTCCAAGATCTCTGTTTGAAAACAGGAATATATATAATCCATTCAAGCAAAGACTCAGCCAAGGAGACTGGAGACACATCAGAGCATCCCCCACTGCACAGCAAACAGAAAGTGTGAAGGTCACCACAAAAAGTAAGTGGTCCTGGATGCAGAACAAAAGAGAAACTTGTTTGCACACCCAGGAGCGTCACAAGAATTCCAGTGACATACCAGATGCCAGGGGATTTTTAACTGTGCCCCTCTCTAATTGAGGATGAAGCACACACCAACACCATTATCTGGCCTGAAGATACTGGCTTACAAAATATGGAACAAACAATAGGAACAGATGCTCATTTGGCCAGATTTCAATAAGCCTCATTAAAACCAAACACCCTGTCTTTGGAGCTCAGGTTCATGCTACATTTCCACCTTATTTAAGCACCTAGCACCAATTCCTGAGAAAGCTGTCCACTTGTGGTTGCACACCAATAGTATCATAACAAGAAATCCTCTCACAGAGGTGAGAGAGAAACCATTTTTTGGTTTCTACAGAGACAAGCAGGAGGATTTTATATATATGTATGTGTGTGTGTATGTACACATATATAAAAACACAATTAGAGATTGCATTTCCTTTTTAAGGACATTAGGTTAAATACACATCAGACCTGTTGATCACTCAAATGCAATGGGCAAAAAGATGCCAAAGATTAATGGAAAAACTCCTGAGGATGGAAGAGAATTGATCACACAGGTGACATCTGTGCATCACAATTTAATTCAAGATCCCACCTCTTTAGTCAAAACATGAACACACTTGAAACAATTTCTACTGTTCCGTATTTGCTTCTACCCAAATATGCCCAAGTCCCATCAATGGAGTTTCAGAGGACAAATACCAGAAAAGCATGGCTAAGAACAAAATACAAAGATTCATCAGAACCTGATTTCTAGTTTTAGTTTTAAATGCCTGGATAAAACTAGATAATCCATAGGTTTGTAAAAGCCACTGAGCACCTGGCTGCACAGTCAGCATAACACTGTATAGAAGACAGGGCAGACAAGGTTTCCTAACAAACACAGACTTCCTTGAGCGGTCAAAAAGACAGTAGCCCTATGCTACTCTCCATACTGGAAAATGCATATATGTTTATTGTAAAGTTATTTTCCCTTCATTTTAGAAAGAATGCCAGTTGTTAGGTTGGTAAGTTACACCTGACTGTCCTGTACAAAAGCATTCCTTCACAAGAGAGCTTGATGGATGGACAGTGCTTCAGTCTGAAAAAAGGTATCTCAATATTGATGTGTGTGGCCTCAAGGGAAACTGCATATCATTCTTTGAACAAACTTAAGAAACATCAAGCACACATCAGCAAATGGCATTAATACAGTCTTAACAGAGCACAGTTTTCTTTTTTGCAAGTAGGTGCAGGATCAAAAATTATGTTTTCGGAAAAAACATCATCCCTTGCAGACTGACTGACACTTCTGACAAGCATGTGATAATGCTGACTGTGGCTCCCAGTCAGGGCTGATACTGCACTGCAGAATCCGAAAAGGTAAATCATGATTTCCAAAGTAATCCTTTTTGTCTTTCAATGCCAGTTTAAAAAAAAATTGAAACCCCTTTTCCAAAAGTGCTGTATGTAAAGAAACCCACAGTTATACTTTCCAGTATTCACCCTCCTGACAAAACAGTTTAAAGTCCAAGGCTGTAAGACACATCAATCATGGAAGATAAAACTCGCCATGTGCACAAGGGTAGGAGAAGGCATCTGAACTCCTTAAATCCCATATAAGCCCTTCACCTAGGGAACATTCAACAGTTGTGCCATTTGCCTCTGCCCTCACTGAGCCATCTGCATTTAGCTAACTGGATTTATAAGTGCTTCAACACTTCTGGAATTTGAAAGACAAGCTTTCTTAGAACCTATTTCATTTTGGGTTGTAGCTGGGAAGGCAAAGGAAAGGAGTACAATACCCAGGCAAGGTAGTATTAGGGAAAATATATGCCCAGAGAAGTCCTTATGTTTTTAATATATAATATATATATTTTAAAAATATGTAAAATATATATAATATATATATAAATATTATAAACACATGTGTGTATATATATGCATGTATACATACATTTTTTCATATATATATATGTGATGGCAGATTGTCCTACAGCATATAGAGACACAATACTTTAAAAAACATGCTTTTTCATCTCCAGTGTGATGGTTCAAATTCATCCTCAAAAACATGAAAAAAGTCTTGCTGTTCCTGCCTTGAGTCCTACCCACACCTCTTACCATGATCCCACTGAAACATAGTTTTAGGAGAGTTTACTATTTAGGGCATTAGGATGTTAAAGGTATGTCATTTCAGTTAAAAGAGGCATCACATAAATTAGCTGTAGTTCTTGCACATCCGTGCTCCTTAGTAAGATGATCAGGTCAAACAAGATGCGATAAAGCAGATGGGGTCAAACAGGTTTACTCTAGCTAGCTTGCTGTGAGCTGCTTCATGGCATCAGAATGATGCTGTACACCGATACAATTCAGTCAGACTGCTCTGGTGCCTCGCTCAAGAGTTTCACCTACTTTGTATCATAAAGCGCCTTAGGAAGCAGTGTGCAATACCAGCCTCTTAAGCTAAGAATGGAGGTGTCGGTATTACATATTAGCACTTTGTACCAAGCTTCTCTCAGAAGTGCTTCTCCACTGTAAGGTAACCTTGCATGTCAAGCACAGTTTACGAGCGCTAAGCCACCTGCAAGCACCATGACAAACTTTTATGATGGCCAATTCCCTGACAGGAAACAAAAGTAATGGGACATCCAAATTTCACCAGCAAAATCCCAGCAAAGATCTAGCTGGGAAATTATCTTAAAGGTCAATACAAAAGTGGGCCTTGAAGGAACAAGACACCTTTAACAACCATTCAAAGTATGAAAAAAAAGACTTCAAGAAGATCAAGGAATAAATAATCGAAAGAGAAAACAGGCTTTTGAGTGGTCAGGTTTGTGGTGACAGAGGAGCAACAAAATGCCAGCTGGTTTCGGTAACAGATGGCTGTGTGCACTGATCTGTCCTGCATGCCCATGCTAAACTTCCTTTCAGTAGAAATACGAAGCATACACAAGGCTAAACGCATCCTTCATGCAGCCTTTCTATACATATTGCATCACAGTTCAAATGTTTTCCATTCACAAACAGCCCTACATGTATGTTATTTTACTCTAGTTATGCTGAATTTTAAGAAAAGAGGGTGGCTAATGGCACCTCATCTTTTCCAATCACATTTACTACAATTCTCAAGGAATGATTTTTCTCTGATGGGCTAATACATCCATTTTCTTACCATTCTGACTGCCACATCTCCCTCCTCCCTTTCCCTTAAATACAGCATTCACTGTATTTTAATTGAAAGATCTTTCTTTTTGCACCTCCCCTCTGGTAGCTAAGAAAGGGAACCATGATACAAAGAGCTCTCATGCAGTATTTTTAGCATATATCTGGACATTGATCATTTGAAGTTGCCACAGCTAATTACATGGCAGGCATAGGTCATCCCACTGGAAAAGCCTATTACTTGTATAGCAGAATGAACCCTTCAATCCTAGATAGCTCAGGACTCAAGTAATCATTTCCAACAGAGAAAAACAGCAAGTCTGAAAACTCTACACTGAAGGACAGAAAAGCCTACCCAAAATACTTGCTTTCTGTTTAAATATTTTTTTCTAACCGTAATTTTTACAAAAACTTTTCTTTGATTAACAATGAACAATCTGCTAAAAAACCCTCAAAACCAAAGTTGTTCTCTTACTTACTTTGGCCACGCAATTTTCAGTCTTCATAGCCGTGCTTCCTAGGCATACTGTTTCCTGGTTTAAGCAGAGTCTGGCACAGCTGTTGTAGGTCTGCAGAAAGATTAAGACGGTTATGAATAGAAGAACATTATTTTCTTTCAGGCACCACATTTTTGGCACAGGAACCCACAACAACTCTACTACATTTCCTTTTTCCTAAGGTGTAAACATTTAGAACCAAAATAAACTGGTTTACAGCAAAAGCCTATGTTGAGGGCATGCATGTCCTCTGAGAAGCTATGTGCCATTTTATAGTTCTGAGACACAAAGAAAAAAAAAGATTTTTCTCCTCTTTTCCTTTGAAAAAGAAAAAAAAATCTGATCTCAGTTGTTCAGTCTTTCACAAAATGCTGCACAACTGAACAACTAAAGCAAGGTGATTTCTACACGCTGGTTATCACAGCGTATGTCATAATAAACATCCCCTGTCTTTATCAGGTAAAAATACATGGGTTACAATCAGAAGGGAGCAAATGCAGACCACATCCCACTTGTTGTATTTAATATTCCCAATTTTGGAAAGCTTTTTCTTTTAAAGTAGAATGTCTTTTTAATTTAACTCATACATAGTCCTGCCCAGGGGACCCTCAGCTGAGGCTGCAGACATTGGAGTCTTTGCAGAACACATTACTCATAGTCTCTCCCTTTTTTAAGGGCAGCATATGAACAGTACTTATGAAGTGTGCTTAAAATTATACTTTGGTTGATTCGGCTATCTCAACTAAGACGCCTGAAGAACTCAGGAGTTTCTAATGGAGGCTTCCCTCCCGCCAACTTTCGACACCTTTTTAATTACTACTTGATTAAGCTCACATTTTCTAGTAATAGTAGGAGTATAGGAGCATCTAAGAGCTCCAGTATTGGATTAAAACCCCAGTGCCTGTCGCCATTTACAGAAAACTGCTCCCAAGCAAAAGTGGCAGCCCAAAAGCACACACAAACTTGCTTTGCTGCAAGAGTATTAAGTGGACCACAGAGAAGATGTTGCTACCTCAAATAGTTACGTGGGGAAAACCCAAGAAGCATGTTGAAAGAGAATGAAATTAAACTTGCTACACAGACATTTCCAAGAGCACTAAGTAAAACATACTAACATTCACGATATTTTTAAGATTGCCTTAAGGGGAGGACACACAAAGATTTGTAGTGAACTGCCTGTCAGTTCTCTCCCTGTAATATTTGCTGGCAATCTCTGAAGATCCTTCTTTCAGGGCTTGCCACAGATTTCTATTTGTTTGATTTGAAACTAATTCAGCCCCAAACCTGCCATAGGTTACAAAACCTGCGGGCAACATTGGCATGCTAAGAGCTCCTAAACCTCTCCCTCTGCTCCGAAGCTACGCCATCAGAGCCAGATTCCCTCAGCGCTGAGCACCAAACAAACGATCTCCTCTTTTTGCCCCTCTGCCACAGGCCTGACTCTGCACAAGATGCAGGCCGTAGCAACACACAAACCAGCAGAGGAACACATTGCAAAGGACATTAGAGGCAAGAACGCAAAGATGTTAAAAGGGGGTTATGCTGAGCAATAGGAGGTACATCCACAAACCCAGTGTTCCTAAAAGTTTCCAGCTCAGGAGGATGGTAAGCACTAACTGATGAGAACTGAGTGTTCGCAATCAGTTTATAACATTATTCACCGAAGTTCTTATGATCCTCACTAAACATTCCCTACTGCCCACCATGGGAAATCAGTATACTGGCTCAGCTGGATCTCTACTGGTCCGGCACAGTACAGACACTCCTGTGGAACTTCAAGAAACCACAGTCCTTTCCACGTTACTTCTTTACAGACCCTCTTTAAACTTCATCATGAAACAGAAATGAAAAGGGGCACAGAAGCCCTATCTTCTCCATCGCTTTAGCAGTTAATGTTTTATTTCTCAGTGAGCTCTCTAACCAGAAAACAACCAGTGACAGACAGGAATGCAGAATGTCCTGGCTCCAGCAGATCTCCTTACATGTTATAATATTGATATCTGCCACAACTAGAAGCCAGCTAGCCATTTCTGACTCTGGATCCAGAAGGAGAAACTGAAAAACGCAAAACACACGAATCCTTTCAAAGTGCCGTGCAGATGAACAGAGTGCATCTTTCAGCAGGGGAGGTTCAGATTCAAAATGGGATTAGGCCACAAGCAAACAGAAGTCTGATGGACTCAACTTAGCCTCTTGCAAGTATTTGCCAACATCATAAAACCATCACTCTGGTATGCACAGCACTTTCTCCTCAGAAGAAAGATCAGAATGGCATAAATCGTGGCTTAGATGCAGTGGCCCAGTTGGTGGACAGAAAGTTGACGCCATCTGCTTTGCACTGATGTTCAGACAATACCATGCAAACTTCATTTTATAAGCATCGAGTTAGTTAAATTCAACCAGATTCTGAAGGTGAAAAACCATGAAGAGTCGATAAGATTCTTTATTCTTTATTTACATTTGTGTAATTTAACCATTTATCATATATCTGCGATTTCTTTCATTTGCAATTTAATTCCTAAAATTCCAGTAGCAGTATTTCTGCACAACTTATCTGCACAACTTCTCTGTAAATTTTATGAGGAGCCCTGACTCGAAGAAAGCTACTAACTCCACTTTGCAGATAAAAAGCTCAGCCACAAAAACATTTACTGAAAGCAACAGGGAAGCCTGTGGCTCCATGAACTGAACCATGAACCAAACTCAGATCTTGTCAGTCTTTTTCCTCCCAAGACAGGTATGCACAAACCTTGGTAGCAAGCCAGCTTTTTAAAAGCCGTGCTTACAACAGGCTTTCTCTCACATTTACAAATGGGAAAAAGCAGACAATCCAAATACACAATGTGAAATACTAAATGCTAAATCTAAAAACCCTGGAACTTTCTGAGAAGGATGGAAGCTCACTATGCCACTATTCAAAAGTTGTGTGAATGTCAGAATGTAGATACAAATAATTATTACAATATATTGCATAATTTTTATTATTTTCATCCACACGGTACATCTTAGTTTGAACAGCACCAACTGAATTTCCAGCATAACTTGTTCATCAAATCCCACAATACCAGGACTAGTGACACTTGATGGAATTAGTATAGTATGAATTTAAAGCAGATAAAATGAACCACAGCAGGCAGTGAACTTCTGGAGCTTGCTGCGCCAGCACACCATCGAGAGAAACAACATCAGCAAGTGGAAAAAAGAATTAAACAAACTCATTGACAGCAGATCCATAAAGTACTCGGCAGAGATATCCCTCGGACATCCCTAGCGCAACAGCAGTAGATGCTGCAGGAGCAGGAGGGGAATGGAGTACAGAGAGTGGCCAGACCCATCTGCTCTCATTCAACAGCATCCTCCACTGACAGTGCTGGAGTCGGCACTGGATGAGCGGACGCTCGCTCTGACTGACCCGGGCATTCTCATGCTCTCAGTACCTCTCTGCCCTTTCACGACATGCCAACGATACTTAAATCCCTCCTTCCCAACCTTGTCAGCCACAGAAAGGAGACAAGAACATGCTTTTACAGTAAGAATCAACTTTTACACAGTAATTTTATTACATAAAGATCTATGTAAGTGCCAAATTACCTGACGACCATTTAGTCCTTCAGCAGCTCTTTGTTTCTCAATAAAAATAGTGGGGAGGGAAAAAGAAAATTAAAAGGAGTACGTATAATGGATTCAACCCATCGGGATGCAGATTTGAGAATAAAACATACAGTGATCTTCAGTTCAACTTCCATTACACTATGTTTGCAAAGTTACAAAGTTCTTCTGTTCTTATTTTCACATTCTCACAGAAGAATGCATTATTAGCCTTGAGGGATGAATAAAAAGGGTAAAGAAGATTCATGTGCATGTTCTACAATATGTTTAAAAGGGTTTCAAGCAAAAACACAGACGAAAGTCTAGTTCTCCCTTAAAGTCCAGGGGAAAAAAGAGGTAATGGCACTCTACTTAATAGGTCTCAGTGGAAACGTATTGATAATGTTGCAAAGAAGCGGCATCTGGCTTGTGAAGTCAAATCATGAGAAGCCTGGAGAATATATTGTGAAGGTAGTATGATATGGCTGCCATCTCCTAACGTTCCTCTGTAGGCAGCAGTTACTGGCTATTGTGAGACACAAGATTACTGCTGGACATGGAGATTTAATTTCATCTGGTATTGTTGTATTTGTAAGAGTTACTAGTGGGTAGATCTAACAAAGTAGAATGAATGTCATATCATCAAATAATAATGCAGAGCCCTACATTTTAGGTGAAACATTTGATGGTTTCTCATGCTATGCTGCAACATCAGAGTATCTCCTTTCGTTCGTTCTGATGTCTATGGGAACATTGACTAATCTGGAAGAAAACCAAGAAAATCAAAACGAGAACCAAACCTCAGAAAAGCAAATTTCTCAAGTTCACCTTTAACTCTCAACCCTTTTACGAATCTTATCTAATTTGCACCAAAACCATTCAAGTTTCTCTTCACCTTTCATCAAGATAAGAGGTTTCTTCACCAAGGAAAAGCAGTCTGAAATGGTAGCCTGGTTAAACGCCACAAGCAGATAGCTTTGCGTTGGAGTGCTTTAACATGTTTTTATATTGCATATAAAGCATGCAAACATAAACCAGTTTGTTGAAAACTACCCTCTTTGTGGAAGCTGGCTGTAATTCTGAACAAGTTTTCAATTTTCGCACTGCTGCTAGGGTAAAACGTTTTAAAGAGTTTAATTTTTACAGTGGCTTCAATGACACGAGATTATCTAACAAAGTAATGGTTAATCAATAGAGGGCTTAGTTGTCAGGTGAAACATATAACACACTAAAAGGGATTGATTGCAAGGCTCCTCCTTATTTACTGGGAGGTATATATTTAAAATGACACAAACTTGTTACCAAGCTGCATTCCTTAACCTTGCAAAAGCTGTTTGAGAACAGTGTTAAACAGCCCTATGGCAAAACAAGCTCTAATGAAAAAAAAAAAACCCTACAAATATATGGCAGCACCAAATCACGTCAGAAGCAGGGGAACCACAAAGCTGTATTCACTCTCAGCCAAAGGCTTAAAATGCCACAGAGACGCTAGACTATGGTTCACTAAAGATAGAGCTGTATCTGATCTCATTCCATAAGTGTCTTTGGTTACATTTTTCTTTTTAAAGAAAGTATGATCCTGCTCTTTGACATAAACACATAAACATTTCTACTCTTGTCCGTGTAGCTCTGGACGAACACTGAATGCCAACCTGAAGCCTCAAACCCCAGGCAGAATTCTGCGTGTGTGTGTGTGTGTGTGTGTGTGCGCGCGCGCAGCTTTTCCGCCAACTGAAATCCATTTCTTTGGCCATTTATTCCGAGAATCCCCAGTCCCTGAACAAAACTCCACTTCTTAATAGAAGCTGCAACCCAGGAGTTCAATAAGATTTCCCCCCCCAATAGTTAATAATTACATGATTTATCAGAGAAAGATAACACTAATAAAAACACAGCAAAAAGACAAAACCCATACCCTCCCTTCAAGTCATTTTCAGGGAAAAGATTATTAAACTGTTCTTTTTGAACAAGGGCTTTTGTAGCTAAGCACAAATTGCCAAACGGTTAGAAAAAAGTTATTAGACTCAGAAGAATTCAGCAGAAGTGGGAAGTTATATAAACAAATCACTCCAGCAGATTTGGAAAGATCGCTTTCATCTTACTTAGAGTCTTAGGAGACTTGCATTAATTACCCTTTAAAGGTCTTTCACATGGACTATTTAAAATAAATGCAATTTATTTATTTATTTCAAATGAGGTGCTTCTTCTGGAAGAATTAAGTAATCTCAACAAATTTAAAAACGTTTTTATAAACAGGTAATTAAAAAGAAGACTAGAATTAAGTCAAGCTGTAAGACATTACCCAGGATTCGCCGCGATTATTTTCTTAAGACGAAATTTTTGTTATCCCTAGCCCAGCCTTGGGAAGGGTAGTCTCCATGGAAAGTCGTAAGACAAAATAAAGACTAGCCAAACAAAAAACTAGATCATTACAGGATTTTCCCTAAAGCACAGTTTGTCATATTGCAATTACACCTTGCCGACTGTGAAAGCCAGAGTCCTTAATATTGCCACTAGAGGGAAGACGTGTCTCAACACATGGCAATGGTAGTTGGGGAGTGGGTTTTCTTGAGCAATTACCATAACAAAGCTCCCTTGGCTGTGTGTACCTTCTAATTACTCAGTACAATTAAAATGACTTACCTAAAACAAACAGCAAAAAAAAGGCCCCTAAAACAAAAAACCTCAAGACAATACAAACAAAAAGCCTTACTCCAATCTGCCTGTTATCTGAAATTACATTAAAGCTGAAGATCTTTTTTCCTCATCCATCAATGCACAGGGGGGGAAACAAAAAAAAGAGTATGCCACAATGCCCAAACACCACGGGGTTGTTCAGCGATGTAAAAGCATTAAAACAAACAAAAACAAAGAGCAAGGAGAACTAGATCTCTTGTTAAAGAAAAGAAGAAAAAAAAAGAAAAAGGAAATGTCGTGGTATTTAGCCATCTGGTAGCTGCTTGAAAACAAATTGTCCTCAAAAGAGCAGAAATACAGTATGTCTTCTCTCAGTTCACTGGCTTATGAATCAGACTTTTTTTTTTTTTTAAATACAGGCATGGTAATGTTAGACTTCTGTGCTGCTGCTGCTTTCACTTTCCTCTTGTCGCAATGTGCAGAGATAACCATGGTCATCCCAATCAGATCCAGTTATTCCAACTTGGATGCATTATTCGCAGTCTTTCGGGATACATCTTGTTGGGCCCATTGTTCAAAATCCCTCAGGAATTTTTTTTCCTGACAGCTACTTGCTGATTTTTAAACCCTTAAATCTTTCATTTTATAAGGCACATCATTAAGGCAAGATGGCAGCCAAGTGATTTTTCTTTCCATTGACAATTTGTGACATTTTTCCAGCAGCGTGCAAGGTGTTGAAAACCTGGCAGCTGTTACCTCCCGGGATGAAGATCCTTTTTTATCCTCCCTTGACAGTTTAACTCAATGGGTCAGCACCTTTAAAGACTGCAAAGTACCACTGAAGTGGATGGAGGCTTGAATTACTGCTCCCTCCCTAATCAATGTAAACCCTCACTGCAGGTGAAACTCTTCATCTATAGAGGTGCATGGGGGAGGAAAATGTAATGCCCTGAGCCAGATGGTTTTCATCTTGTTTTTTAAAGAAGAAAGGAACAAGCTAACAAGGGGACAGCTACTTTGTTAGCTTCTTGGCCTCTCTCATGGCTTTGGATCCCCAGGGTTCCAGCCATACAAGAGAAAGAATACAGAAAAACATAAACACTTAAAGAAATATAACTAGGGGGCTGGCAACATGCTGCTTTCAAAGAGTTGAGAGCCCTGTTCAGCGCTTTATTTATCACTGCCCACGTTCTTCGGATGGTAAGTGGACATGGACACAAAGGGCAGGGGGGGAGCAGACAACACTTGCAATTTACTCAATTACAGAGGAATGCAGAAATGCGGTGGGGTGACAGATTCCTATTAGCACTAATGCTGAAAGAGCCCAGTGGCCTTTCTGCCACAAGGCAGCATTCCCATTGTAACTTAGACTCTGGCACAACCCGCCTTGGCTAGTTTTTTAACATGCATTAAGTGTCACAGAGGAATGGAAATTATGTTTTTGTGGCTGTTTGAGAATAAAGAAAAAAAAAAAAAAAGAAAGAATAATCTTAAAAGTAAGACTAAGGATGTACTTCTAGCAATTTCAGGCGGCTTTTCAGCCAGCAACTCCTTACTAGGAAGTGTTAATAGCATAAAAGAAGAGGGAACCAGGATAACTTTACAGACCAGATATGTCCTGCCTCGGCCAGCTCTCCAACAGAAGCCACATTTCAACTGCAGTGTCTTCCCCGGAGGAAGGGAGCGAGCTGAAGGACCCTCACTCCCTCCCCACCAGTCAAAAAGAGGGCTTCAGCTTTGCACAGCAGAAATACTTTTGAGGAGGAGAAATATGCCTGGAAAGGAGCCCTAAGCAGCAGGATGAGGCTACCAGCTGGAAGTTAATGGTTGACGGTTGCTACTTTTTGTCTTTCCTTTGCTCTACCTTCTTTAAACGCTTTCTGCTTCTTACAGTTTGTTTGTGTATTGGCTTTAAACTCTTAAGATCAGACTGTGCCTATTTTAACTTTGAAATAGCGCCTAGAGCATGTTTTAGGTGCTACATGTAATTTTACAAAATGATCTCAAATCCGTAAGAGTGAATTGAGGTAATAGTCTGTGCCAAAACGGCAAGAGGGAAAATTTTTGAAAATGCTAAGGGGCCCTGTTTGAATGGGGTAACAGACAGGGATTTTTTCCCCCGGACTTCCATCTGGAAGCTTACAGAAAGACAGCAGAGTCCAACATGAGGTTTGCAGGAGGTACGGTACGGCAGCCTCGCTGCTGCCAGCATTTCCCCACAAGGCACCTTCGCCCACAGACAAACCACAGCAGCAAAAGGCACTTCATTATTGCTCCACCAAAGAGAAGGGAGGGAGGATTTTAAACAACCTGCATTGTGCCTGTCTTCTTTAAAAACCAGCGGGGTAATCAAGTTCAGGGCAGCCCCGGACAGCTGCCCTGTGACCTATTCATGCTGACCCCCACTATTCATCACTTTCCTTAGGACTATGAGGGCAAGCTCCCAGGGAGTGACCACCACAATAGACAGATACGAGCCAACAATAATACGGTTCCTGCAAAAAAACCAGATGGCACTGCAATAAATTTACAAATCTGCATTCATGGCTCTGTTAAAAACACCCAGAAGCTAAAAGGCTGGCGGGGCCCCCAGAGAGTTTCCCCTTCCCAGTTTCTAAAGGCCAGCTCTCTCCCCAAGACTATTGAGCTCATGTTCTTCATAAATGAAGAATGGAGACATAGCCCTTAAAATAACAAATGTCTGACCTAATCAATCTAGTGTTTGGGTCTAATGCTAAATGATAGGCACTGAAAACTAATTATGTTTTTTGGCAAGGAAGTTGAATTAAAATGGAAACACACAGGTTAAAAAGGCACTGAAGCATTTGCGAGTCCCTTTGAAAGGGCGGCACACACACACACACAGTCACACGCAGGGCTTGAAACAGGAACCTGATTCAATAACTCATGCATTTATTTTTAAAATGAATCAGATTAGTCCCATGTGTGACCTGCCGGTCCATCTGTATGAGCTGGACTTAATGGGCACTCTTCTCACGCTTACTTCAGTTTGAAGTATGAGAGAGATAAATTTAGTTTAATTTTCAACAGATCAAGCTATCCATTTTCCAAATGGACCATCTGGATCAGCCTATTAAAATTAATTTATAACTTTGCAGTGTGAAAATTCGTTTGTTAGCTTAAATAAAGTTGCCAAAAACTTTTGCCACTTGTCATTATTTTTTATGAAGTCTGTTTTCATACTATGATTTTCAGTTTACCCCTTCAAAATTTAATTTTGTCAGATCAAGCACTCAACAAGAACTGAACGTTCTTTGCATCCTTACTTCAAAGCCTGTCATAACTTAGATCTTTTCACTGTTCCAGCTAATAGTGTCAAGTTCATTGTCTTTTTCTGTTTCCTTTCCCAGTCTCTTCTGCCTTGCTGCTCCTCATGCACCTAAGAGTGGCCATGCCTCCCACTTCCAGCACGCTAAGGACACAGCTCCACTTGTTGAGACTTCTGAAGACACCCTTGTCCAAAAACCATTTTAATCAACAGAAGAATGATATTTCTCCTAATAAGAGGTCCATAGCACTGAGTAATGGGTGTCTTCAGCCCCTGCTTACAACTTCAGATGCTTAAGTAAACCATCACACCTCCTTATTACCTCCACCTTCTGGTATGTCCGTTCCACAAACCCACCTGAGAAAACATTTATGGCTAAGGCTGCATACCAGCCCCACAAACAAGGCAAGAAAAGGTAATACACCTTTACTTAAACTTGTCAGCAGCTGAACATGTCAAGACATCAAACTTCTCCTGAAGTGATCTGACGCATCACATTAATTTTCTAAAAATAATCAAAAAGTACTAAATATGTGGACATTTTCACTGGAAAGACCATTTAAGTAAACAGACTTCTCCTCTACCCGCATACACACATTCAATTCCTCTGTGCATGTCGGTCCATGTTCCCCAATAATGAAATTTTAACAGTGGTGTCTTAAGGGAGGGACAGAAAATATGAAACTGTACACTCAATATTTACCAAGTTAGCATCTTTCCACTAAGGTGGAAAGCACTTTTTGGGTAGTACTGCTTTGACAGCATTTGCAGGTCAGATCTTTTTGGTTTTACAAGGCATGGATAGATGTAAGACAGGGTAGCCACTCTGCATACCTTCCTGTAGGAGAAGCAGATCTTTCCAATAAGCATCACTACTCATTGATTATGAGTATGTGGGCACATGGCTGCCTACGTGTCTGATTTCTGCACCTGGAGTGGGAAAACTCCCCACTTGCCTCTTGTCCATCACTAATTGAGAAGAGGAGCAATCTGAGCTTCCAAAATGCTCGGACAGCTTTATTTATGCCTACATAAAGAACCAAAATTCCTTCTACAACAGGTACAAAATCATGGTCAACCACCTCCTATGATCTAGATAAGAGGGCACTTGCTTGCTTTAAGACTAAGACTACGTCTTGAACTTGTCCACACACACTGTTCTCAACACAAAGGCCCCAGATAGCAATCAGAAGACCAAGGATTTTGTCCTGCATTTTGGACACAAAGATGGAGACTGATACAACATCTCAACAATATCCTGAAACACAGCTAACTATCTTCAATGTAAACAATGTCCATGTAAATTATGTCCAATATGAAATATTTGGACTGTACAAGTGTTTTTTTAGTGTATTCTTGATATCTAGTCACCCTGGCTATGATGAATTGTGGGCCTGTGGGAAAGACAGCTTTCCCTGGACCCTAAGAATACTTCTGCAGATTGAAATATCATAGAATCATGGAATAGTTTGGGTTGGAAGGGACCTTTAAAGGTCATATATAATGGAAGGGAAACACAACTCAAGAAATGGTACCTTCTTGATCTGTATAATACTGTTCGTGAATATTTGTCTCCTCCTTAATCAATAATCATGAGGAAGGACTCAGTGTGATGAGAAGGCACACAAAACAGGTAACATGTTCTTTTTGACTTAACATCTCTTACTATGAACATCTTCTTGGAGAAGAGACATACACCTTTTCTTGCTGAACCTGAAGGCTTGCCATCAATAAGATAACTCTAAGATGAAAAAAAAAACAGTTTTCTGGTGTGCTGGGGACCTTGTTGGCTATCCTGGGGGATACACAGTAGGGACCAAGTAGCTTTGCCCTCTTCCTCTAGCTCTTGTTGTTTGTTGCTGAATGCCAGAAATGTTTTAAGTTTGGTGTAACATATTTAATCAATTCTACAAGGTACAGCAATATCTGGGACCACACTCATTATCCTAGCATATTGCCTCTTGTCTAAAAGACTTACATGAACTACGTCTGTTAGATGGACCTGTCTTCGCCACAGGTAGTCCTTCACATGACACCTACTCCCACAAAACCAAACACTCCTAACACAAAATACTATTTAAAAAAAAAAAACCAATACCCCACTCCCCACCCCCAAACAACAACTCTGAGCACAAGCATACTACATCAAAAGATATTTCTTCCTCTACTATGGTTCTGACCCACAATTTCTCTTGGAAATAGCAGCAGTGTGTCAGTGTAGTACCACCCGATTCCTCTGCCTGAGACTGCTGCTCCTGTGGCTGAGATGCAGAAGGAAACGTGCTAATTCCTCAGCTGTTGCAATGTGTGGCCTGGGGTATTCACTTAAGTCACATTCATCAATGGTTTTACTCTGATACACTAGGCAGCAACCTTGCCCAGCTGAGGCATGGACATATTTTTTCTTCTGCTTCTGAAGGTTGCAGTGGGGAGAAAGAGCAAGGTGAAAAAGAATCTGAAATCACTAAATCCAACTTAAATCCCCCAGAAATCACAAGCCAGACTCCCTTTGTTGACCATGGGGATTAAAAAAAAACGTTATTCTTTTGAATTGGTAAGAAATTTGCTTTACTATATATAAAAGGCAAAGAGATTATGTTTTATCAGACCTTTCTCTTTTCTACCCATTAGTAATTTATAAGAGTGTAGAAGAAACAAGAACAGGT
Source organism: Calonectris borealis (assembly GCF_964195595.1). Lineage (NCBI taxonomy): Eukaryota > Metazoa > Chordata > Aves > Procellariiformes > Procellariidae > Calonectris > Calonectris borealis. The sequence goes on from NC_134318.1 coordinate 29,077,821, forward strand.
CATTTTTCAGGTTATTAACCTGGACATTACCTCCAAGAAAATTTACCTTCAAGGGCAATGAAAAGCTTAATTGTTGTAGAACACTTTGAGACTTTTGATCTGAAGCAAGGCAAAATATACTACAAATAAGACAGGAACAATTACATAAGAAAAGGCTGAAGAGGTCTTGATGAACACCAAATGGAGGAAGGTAAAACTAGAGAGTCACAGCTGACTGCACTATACAGAAGTCTAGATTTCTTTAGAAAGAGTCATCAAACTCTCCTAAAAGCTAAATCTCTGTGTCTGATTTTCCTGGGTACAATGTGACTTGTTCAGACTTGAAAAGAGAAAAGAAAGGATTTCCATGAGCACAAGTCAGACTTCAGCTTCCAGAAGCATTTAAGAATTCAAATAGCTAGAAAGTTTTATTGCATTTTTAAAGAGACTGATCACATACCTGTCTAAGTGAATTCTTCTCAGGAATGATCTTCCTAGGGGGCTCATCATTATTACAGTCTTCTCTCTCAGAGGAATTCTGTGAAAGAAAGTAAGCTTTAATTCAGTTCTTATCCCTAATATTACTCTGCGAGGAGAAAAGAAACAGAATATTTGTACTACACAGGTTGTAGTATTTTACGCATACATATACCGGAGGCTAACTTGTACTTTTAAGCCAAACAGCTTGTTATGGCAGAGAAAGAATTTCTCCTCCTCAACACAACAATGCACCACTGTGCAGGTATCTAAGGAAGAAGCCTGTGCTTTGGGGAATTATTCTGAAAATACCAATAACAGCCACTTTGAAAAGCTGAAATGGTGGGTGGATCAGCATGGCAACTCCAGTGCTCCTGAACACCCCAGAATAACTATTTAAAACAGTGGAACCTGTTGAAAGCAAAAGGTTGTTGATGGGTGCAACCATTGCTCTCTGTGCCCCTATGCTTTTAATCTCCCTAACAATTATTAATTGCACTGAGTCTGCTTGGCTGCCAAAAATCATAGAGAAATAATGATAGAGCTAAATTCTGGTGAAAGAGGTTGTCAAGAGAGCCTTCAAAAAAAAAGGTAGCATATGATATTATGGCTATGTTTTTCACTCCTGCCCCCTGACTCTACATACACATACAATTTCTAGAAAGACTGATGTTCCAAAACTTAAGCTGCCAAAAAAAGAACATCAAGGTGGACAAGAAGAAATACGAGGGCTTTTCTGGCATAAGTAAGAAAAACCATCAGGAGACTTTTGTCCTGTTAACCTCATGATTAAAACCAATTATTACTTGCTTTAGAATAAAGACAAGCTATAGCTATCTCAGGACATGCACAGTCTGTAGTCTGTAACCAAAAAAATTTGGTTAAAAACTGCTGGGTATGTGGGGAGAATCCTGTCCTCACTGCCAAAGTCAGCTACTCTGGAAGACAGCGTTCCTTTGCACGGGTTCAGCCACTGCATTGACAGAGTAATGACAGCCAGCTTTGGGGGAATCCCACACACATCTAAAATCAGTTTGATCACCACAGTATTCATAGCCTTAGGCCACATTCCCACGCATTCAGTAGTGAGCAACTAAACAGGTTTTAAAGAGATACAGAAAAACTGCTTAGGGAGAGCTCTGCCAGGAAAACGGTGGTTTTCCAGTTACTTGCAGACAAGCTCAGGAGTGTGTATATTAAGGCAGAAGTTTGCATTCTGTCTCTCTCCCCCCTCGTCCCCCAAATAACCTGTCCTTCGCTGAGCATGGCTCTGCCTGGCTTCTTGCAGAGCCAGCTTCCAGCCCAACACCTCAGGAGACAGAAGTGGCATCTGTTGGCAAAGGAGGAGCTGGGCCCTGCGAACAGCCAGCGTGGCAGAGCAAGGCTAGCAGAAAGCAAGCAGACTGCGGGAAGCCATCAGAAGAGCAGTGTGCTTGTGTGCCCACTGCAGTGCTGCGTGATCAGGCACTGTCTAGGCAGCTCAGGTTTGCTGGTCTGGTGAAGGGGAAGAAAAGGTACAGCCAGGAAGTAGGGCAAGGGTAGAAGCTGTTTGCTGAGAAATGGCAGACAAGGGGGAAAAAAAAAAACAACCAAAAGACCCCACTTAGAATGTCATAAATTGGTCGGGAGGATTCTCTGTAAATCAAGGCTTGCAGACCGACTAGTGATTTTTGAGGGGTTTTTTTTTTTTTTTTAAACAAGATATAGAACCCGCAAGGCACCATGACATCTGGGATGCTGTAACCAGGGTTTTATAATGGAAATCAATCCTAAACAGGCCTGATAAATCGCTGTAAGAGGCCAGCTTTTAAAAGTTTTCATATGAGGTCTCAGCCAGGACCAAGTTATTACATTAAATCCAGTTTAGAAAGGACTGTGATCGTAAAACCGTACAAGCTAGAATCACATATCTCCAAAAAAGAAGGCCACACATTAAAGCTGCTCTTTTCTGCTCATGAAATACAGTTTAGTAAGTGGTTAATTCAAGTAAGGATTTTAATTTTTGCGCTTTGGAGAAAAAGACTAAGTGCAAGAAACGTAAGAATCTGAGGTGAGTTACTATACATTTCCAGGAAATGCATTTTGTTGGGGGGATGAGGGGGTTGTTTACTATTTCTGGATGCTTTTTCAACATCCACCCCCTTCCCTACAATAAGTGCCAAAAGGATTTCCCCTTCCAAATAATCTTTCTACGACAGTGAAATCTTGCATTCTTCTAGCCTTTCAAAGCCATTAAGGATCCTCCTTCAAAAAACATCAAAAAGCAGGAAAATCAGTGCTGCTGGTGAACTGTCAGCCCTTATTTTGAAATTTCTAGTTACTGCAAAGCATCAAGTTATCTACTTTTTCTTTAAGCTGAGCATCTAATTTTAAGAGCAAGCAGAGGACCATTTTGCATTCATTATCTTTATAGGTGGCAAGGCTAAGAGGTTGGCTGAACAAAGACCAGACAAAGACTGCCAAGTGCATATGGTGGTTCACAGCTTGGCGTCTCACCATTCTACAGCACCAACACAGCAGCTCCGATAGCAGACTATTAAAGAGGAGCGCTGCTCATGCACTTTTGTCGGCAAGTAAGTTACGCTTGGTGAAGACAGAATGACTGGAAAGCATTACACTTAAGAAAAAGCACAGATGTTTATAACTCCCGCTCATTTCTCAGGAAAAGGAAACCCATCAATCCAGGTGCAGGTACAAGACCCTGCATATTTCAGGACTAACTGTAGCTGCGTGGAAGTGAATTTCACTTGATAGGGGAACACTTAGCCATGGCCATGGGAAGAGCATAACGTAATTGACTGAAACGATACATCTATATATTTCTCCTTGCTGAACAAGGTGGGAGGAGGGATAAACATGTGCGAGGTCAGGATAAGGTTTGCTTCAGCAGGACTTCAGTGATGCTCTCGGCCGCAGAGAGAGAGAGAGAGGCAGACAAAGGGAGGAACCGCTCTGAGCACCCTCTCGTGGTTACTGAAACGCACGTCCCGGGCACAGACCTGGAAAGAAGCATTTGGTATCCAGACGGTAACTTGGGTGTACTCACTGGGAATATTAAAGATCTGCAGCGACTGTACTTGATATGTAGTACAGGAATGATGGAATTTGTTAGGGTGAAAGAAGTGAAGAAAACCAGCACATACAGAAAGCTGAAAAGCCATACAAACACCCTTCCATCAGGGAAAATTTTTAAATCCCACAGGCAAGCCTTCCTTCATAGACTAAAGCCAGACTGGCCAAAAGCGTTTGCGCTGGCATGCAGGGGTCTCTCCTTTTGAACAAGTACAAGCAAGATAAGATAAAAAGTGCTGAAGTCTCCAACGCACAAATTGATCAATCTTGGTGAGACAAATACCGCCCCTCCCTTCCCACAGACAGGTAAGAGAAATTTTTTTACTTGCCCAAGGTCACACAATGACAGTGGAAGCACTGGGAAGAGAAGCCAGGAAACCTAAGCTCATAGTTCTTGTAACCTTCAAAATTTCTCTCCAGCAGGAGGTTCCTGTAAAGGGGCTCTGCCCTCCATAGCTCATTTTTCCTAAAATGGCTACTGTCTGTAATGAGATCCTTTTAAATCTGATTTGCATTTAAAACTTCAGCCTGTAATTAACAGAATATAACTCCATGGCAGGTTGTCTTAAAGACCACTATGAAATTCTTACTATTTAACTCTCCCCATGAAGCCTCCTCCACCACTAAACACAACATGCTACAACGCATACGAAATCCCTAGACTGAAGCGTTTGACGGGAGATGACATGCAGTATTTTGTGTACACAGCCCAGCAAAACACTGCTGGGAACGAGATATAATACACAGAGAAATGCACTCCCAGGGACTACCAATTGGGCAGAGCTACCTTTAGTACCGCCTCGCTCGTCGTGGTGGAAATCAAACCCCTGCCAACTGGGGGAGGCTTTCTTTGGTGCTGTTCTGCCCTGCACTAATTATAAAAGAGTACAGACGCAGCCTTTTTCCAAGTGTGGGGGGTGGGGGTGGGGGAGAAGCGTGCGTCTATGTGAAAAGCACAACTATTTTTTATGCTTTCGAATTCTTAATCCTGTTTGGAGCTGTCAGTGGGGGTTAATGGAAGCCTTGGATAGGAGAATTCCAATCTGGTTGGCAGATGGATAGGTTGGTTATAGCTGCATAACTATGTCTTGCCTGCAGGCACAATTCAGAACACTGTTAAAGCAATATAAAGTCTCTGTCAAGCTGAACCATTTGGATCAGTAGCAAGGAGAAATAATAATAAAAAAAGGAGTTCATTTCTGGGCCTTGCGCGTTTATGCTAGTATGCAGAAACTGATTAATTGTCATCGTGTGCTGGTCTGCTATACCTCGGATTTCTACTTCTGGAGTAGATTTTGCATGCTAATATAATCATTCTCCCTCTTGAGACATTAGCAAATAATCAAATGAAAAACAGGATCATAATTTACTGAGATTCGGGCAATTCTCTATGCAAATTTGACTTGTTATTGCTGCTGCCTCGTTAATCTGAATGCCTTTGACAAACTCCTTTGATTTATGAACTCATGACAACTCCAATGTGTATATATTTTGCTAGATTGACATTATCATTAAGAGTGGGTGGACTGAGCTCACATGAATGGCTGATTTTATTCGCTGGTGTCTGCTGCTCAACAGCTGAGCATCTCCTTCTCACAAAGCCCCTGAGCGCCAGGCTCTTCCCATCTACCCATCCATTCATCATCTCGATGTTAATTGGCCCAGGCTTTAAGCAAATTTTCAACACGATTTAAAGGCACGATGACACTGATTACTGACCCTCTGCCATACGGTGCCTATTGATTAACCTGACAGAGATGATGAGCTTGAGGGAAACTAGGTGTGTGCGGACCTGAGGGAGGGGAAAAAAATATATATATATTGTTTATGCAGGCAAAACACTTGTTATTATCCCAAAGGCCAGAATTTGTGCTGCACTGGCCCTTAAAACACACTATGGCTTTAAACACCTGCATCCAATACAGAAAATGCTTGCTTGCTGTGGAAAAATGATTACAAATTTGATGTCATGTGCAGTCTGTATTTTAATCGAGTTCCCTGATAAATAGACCCCCTCAAGCCAATCAAGTCTCGCTCTAGCCATTGCGTGCATATACATCAGCTCGAACAGAAGCCAGGGCAGGGTGTGTTTTTAGTGGTATCAGCAGATCCAACTGCATGTAGGAAATCTACTTGGGTATTTCAGGTCTCTAAGCAAATAATACAGTGGGAACACAGTGTCCAAACAGTTACAGTAGAGTAAATGTTTCAAGGGCAAACCGGATGCTAGACGTAGCTGTCTCCGTATTTCTGTTGCCACATTAAAATAGATGCTTTAGCACACACAAGTGAAACAGTGCATTTCCCCTTTTCCAGTGCAAACTGTTGATACAACCTGACCCTCAAGCTCCTAGATGCATTGAGTGAACGCAGCTTTTTATCAGAGCTTGAAAATAACTGACATCCTCTTTCATGTTTCTTGAAGTGTCCCCGTCTGCACTTGGTCCTCCTCACCAAGGACAGAGGTCTTCCTCAGCCAAGAGAAAGCCAGTGAATAAAGTAGGTACATCAGCATTCTGCCTGCAGACTGGCGCTATATGAAAGGAAAAGGAAGCAGAAGGCCTGTCTAACCCCCGCCCAGCCCCAGGTTAAGTCTGTCAGTCAATGCACACTGTTCTTCTTTCCCAATTCAAGCTACCCGCCTGCCAACAAGTCATGATGTTTCTCTTGTTTGGGGTGGGGGGGTCAGGGGGATGGGGAGTTGCCCCAAGATGCTACAAAGTTAGCTGTCTTCTAATTTGCATCAATTGCTTGCAGGAAACAGGTCAAGGAATCTGTGGGTAAAGGTATGGAGAAATTAGCTGTGATGGCCTGATGCCCATGTCAGCCAAAGTGGACTGAAAAGGGGAGGGGAATGGAGGGAAGAGAGAAAAAGAGAAAGAGAGAGATGTGCGGAAATAAGTGCCAGTCTAAGACCAGAGGCACACATAAGCCTTATGTTCCCTTTCCAATAACCTTTGTAAGTGATAGATGAGTCCAAGCCCATTGTTATCATTAAGGGACTGTCAGCATCCTGATTTTATAAATGCTGTCTGTCAGTTTATAAATATCTCAGCCATTTCAAACAGTGCTAGGATGAATCCTGGCATAGCCAATGTCAGCCTGAAAGCAGTATTACCGTTAAAAAAAAAAATGGGTCTAACATCCACTAAAAACATTTAAGGATAGTTTCTCCTTTTGTCTCCTATCATGAGGCCCAAAACGTTCAAAGCCATGCTTATTTGGCTAGTCACTACAATATATAAAAGCAGTCCTTAACATTGGTAATGTTCTTTGAGAAAAACAAGTATGAAAGCTGCAAGTTTGAAGGCAATTCTCTGCCCCTTTGGTAAATAAAACAAAAATGACAGCTGTAACACACAGGGAGATCCACAGCAATGAAAATGCAGAGATAAGTATCAGACCTCATTCCTCTTTGGCATTTGCTGCTCTGAACATTCACCGAGATTAGATCCTTTTAGAAAACACCATAAATTGCAGTGTGTAGGCACAAGGGGGTGACTTCAGCCCAGAATGAAGGCACAGACAAGTTTCCCAGCTCTTAAAAGTTTAAAGTTAAATGGTACTTTTGCAAGGGGTTTATGGCTAAGCATTAGAATGACAGAAGGAGAGGGCAGAGAAACTGCAGCCTACCTTGCAGCGACCAATATCGGAAACAGAAAGGGAATAAGCTAAACTGGCCTTCCAGTTCAATGCCTGCTTTGCAGACTGGTATGCACATGTGTATCATGATTATATATCTATTATCCTGTTAGCTGCACAGAATCCTGGCTTTTTTTCATCCAATATGTTTATAAACTGCCCATCCCGAACGTTTGTGTGGTGCTTAAAGAAATGAAGCTTAAATTCATGTCCGAGCAGCTCAGGTACCTACTACAAGCTAAATTCTTAAAATTGAAGGTCTGACAGCAGTGAAAATGGAAAAGTGCAACACTGCCCTTCCAACCAGACACATGCACACATGTTCACACAAGCACCAGTTTGGTCTGCATCTATGTTAACGCCGACGACAACAACCAGAGTTCCAACAACCTTTTTTGCAGTGGAAAACCAGGACAAGATTCTGTTTTTTACATCTATAGAATGGATCTTTCGCATTTTTCCTTATTTTTCATTCAAATCAATAATTACAAAAATACACATTTTCAAAGCAATGAGACTTGACAATGGAACTTCATGACATCAAGAAGAGTTTCTTATAAAGTTATTTAACTTATTAATTATTGGTTGGTTATAAAGGGTAAGTTAAGGGTATGGGGAGTCTTAGCATTACTAGAGGAACAGTAAATTCAATTTAATGTTAAAATACCAAAAGCCAGCACAAATATCAAAGATCTGATGAACAGACGCATTTTGAAGAGCACAAATCTAGTTGTAGTTAAAAAATAAACAGAAATCCAGGTGCTGGGAACAAGCCATTTAGGGAAATTTTAAAAAGCTAGCTTCACTTCATACACATTTCTCAAATGAGAGTGAGAGAGACAGAGAGAGAGAGAGAAAATATGGCTAATGAGAACAGTCTTTCCACGTTCCCCGGGAAGCAGCCCTGCTTAACATTTCTGTTCTGTGAATTTAAGAGAGTCAGCAGTGGTAAATTTGTTTTTAATATTCAAGCTTTCAAGCCTTGCAAGCTAGTTGGCCAATGGCCCTTTCTATTCCAGTGTTTGTTGGTGCCTTATTTACACAAGCATTACATCCGGAGAGCCTTTGAATATAATTTCACGTGGATTAAGGGAAGAACATTTGCTTCTGCTAATCAGGACATCTGGTTATTTTTGTAACTCACAGACATCTGCATTAGGCAGTTCGACTTCCCCATTCCTCATAACAAGGTTAGAGCTTAAGAAGCCTCAAGGATCTCTAGTTGAATCTTATTATTTGCATTTTTTTACAGCCAGGTCTGTTTCAGAATTTCTTTTCCTAAATAGCACAAATCGATCAGCACCTTCACAGGTATACATATGCTTTTATAGCTTGCACTTTCAATGCATGATTTTATAGCGTACATCTTGTACTCCAAGATTTTATAGTAGTTCAAAGCTATCTACATCTTTTTAAGGAACAGAAAGCACATATTCCCCAAAAGCATGGACGAAAACACCCAATTAATCTTATGATACACGTAATATGGGTATACTTCCAAATATCCAACCAGGCCACTTATGTAAGACTGGTGTCAGGACTTGTTCTGAATCTTCTTATCACTGTGCTTCGGTTTGTCTCTTACAAACAGCTTATCCTGCATATCTGCTCCCCACACTGAACAAAACAGTATTCTTCCTTTTCTATTCTTCAGGACAACCTTAAAGATTTCTCCAATCTTTTAAATTCTTGCTCAAATTCTTCTTTAAACAGTTTCAGCTGAGGTTAATTTCCCTGCCAGACTGCAGAATTGTGCCACACATACTTCAGGAAGAGGGATTTCGCATGCAACAGAAGCTTTTTAAAGAAGAACAGAATCCATCAGGGCTGGGCTCTCGCTTCTTTGTTGCTTTCATTTTGCTACATTCCTTTCACAAAAATTCATTTTCAACACTCATCCCAGGGTGTTAAAAGTACTGAAGTTTGAAATTATACACACTCATTCTCAGCTCGCAGGATTCCTCCCTCCCCCTCCCACGAATCATAGCTTTTATCAGTGCTTTTGTATGCTGGAATAATATGGGTTTTTATTTTTTTCCCCTACATGTAGGGGTGGGGGGGGAGCACAAAGTCAGCTTTTACAGGCTCTGAACATAAGCCCACATCCAAAAACGATGTCAAAAACATATTTCTACTACTAACAAGAGTTAGCAAGAGCCAACGGATCCAGGGAGAGTTTTTAAAAACTTTTTATTTATTAAAATTCTCTAGATACAGATTAACTTTCTTTGTACAATATTTATTACAGCTTCATCTGCATAGGAGCTGCAAGTGCTCTGAGAAATGGGTTGTAAAATTGGCTAGTTTTGCTGCAGATTTCATCTCCTTCCTGAAGCATTATTTTCTAACTTTTTATAACTGCTTCCCTCAAAGACCGATGCCATCTCACTGGTCTCACTATAAAAACCCTTCTCCTCCCACCCCTGGTTATCACCTACGCTTACTATTTTGATTTTTTTTTTCCAAACCTCTCATTCTGAGCTTTCCTATCGAGTAGGCAAAAAAACCTCCACTTCTCATCACATCCCTTCCTTAGAGCCCACGGCTTTCTTGCTCCCAAACATCTAATTCAACCACACTGTCCTCATCTCGCTGTACTCTTTTATGCTTTTCTTGTTTTTTCCTTCCAATAGGAAGGAATAAAAAAAAATTCATTGCAGAAAAGGGGAAAAGGAGATACAAAACAAAGGTATGAAGCAGAAGTTGTCTGCCCAAAGTCAAAACGACAGCATGGGGGAACAAACCCCAGATTCTGTGTCCCACACTGTGTTAACTTTTTAGGCACAGTTCCTCCCCAAAATAGTGAATGAAAGCAGCTCACTTGTTTAAAGAAAAGTCTACCCAGTGATCTCACTACAGTGTTAGATTGACATGAATTCACGGCATATTGTCTACACCACAGTATGTAGAGACACCAATATCTTTATGTCTTAGACAATGTGAGCCAGGTGACCCTGCAGCCAAAGTGACTTGGTTTTCAATCTAGAACAGGTTCAAAGTACCCACAGAGTCACCATGGAACAGTTCAGGTGACACAGCTCCACCTCCCCGACGTGCCTCACAGTAGTAATTTGTCCATACAGGCAGGCCTCAGCGCTTTTTCCAGCTTCCAAAGCTACATTCATTACAGGAAGCATCATCCACCACTGGACTATGGGGCAAATTTAGTTAACTTCCAATACGTGGTGTGTTTATTTCCATACAGTGCTGTTGAAAAACCTCATTGCTGATATAAAAAAAAAGGTGCAAGTCTAAACACATCCCAACCTTTCATCACAACAAGCAAAAAAATTTTATAACCTTCTAATAAAAGAATGGAAAATTACAGATTAGGCACCACACATTGTAACATTTGGCTAGCAAGCACTGCGGCCTTTTAACAGCTGCCGTCCAAGAAACAAACCCCTGGGTCCTCCTGATTTGGCTAGACAAATTTGAATGTGGTAACACAACAGCCCCTCCTGTAATATTTCCATTTAAAAGCTCACTGTTAGATTCTGCTACTACAAAATAATTCCAACTCCGAAACGCCATTTTCTTGAACTAGAGCAAGGAGTTACAAAATGTTATTGCAAATCTGACTTTGCTGGGTAAGGAAGAAGAGTTGGAACTGCTATGGAGACCATCAAATGGGGTGGGTAGTCAAGCAATCGAAGGAAAGATAAAGGTGTATATAGTATCTCACCTTCAGATACCTTGGGGCTAGCAAACACTTTGTTCCTATAGGAAATTATACAGCTCTAGATCACTGCCTGTTGAGATCCACTATTTGCAGCTTTTTGCTACAACATGAATGGCTTATTAAACCTACAACATATCTGTTTTAGTTAACTTCTTGGTGGAGAGGGGCCAGGAAAACAAAATGTACTTAAATGCTGAATTTTTTTTTCCAGGCTGAATGCCTTTCATCCAATAAGACATTCAAAGCAGTGACCCAGCAAATGGATTGAAAAAGCAATCTTCCGTCTCAGTGCCACATTATCATTCCTATTCAGTATTCTCGGTGAGATATCTCAATCAGCTGGATGTGTGTGTAAGTGACAGCGCAGCCCATTGCTGGGTTAATTAAACATTTGACTTTAACACCCTCCCCGTCATTAAGCAAATAAAAACAGATAATTCAAACTGCACTTCATCCACGGGGTACACAACATACATGTCAAAATTAAGAGAGTCCAAGGCCCTCAGGGAGTTCTACTCGGGGAGGTAATCAGTTTAAATCTTATCTGGTTTATCAATTATTCTATTGATTAAAGCAGGGTGATTATACAAAACTCCTTCTTGCCACATGGGATACATGTCAGCAGAGCAGGACAACACAGGGAGGCTCAGAAACGATTTAAAGAAAATACAGACAGATGAATAACAGTCTATTAGTAAATGCCAGCAATCCATAGATGGAAAGCCTGATTCTTCTTTTTAAGCAAGTGAATTAAAGTCCTTCCAAATTAGAGTGCCAATGTTGTTCCCTCATCTGCTTTAAAATCAGATCTATATGTTGAAAGGGCAACATTTCTTTGTTTTAAGCAGATGATTTCTTGCCCAGTATTTGAAACGTGTTTTATTGATACTGGTCTTGGAACATAACAAAGACAAGAAATCAAACACAAGAAATCCCAGACTTTTAAAAGGCACTATACTTATCTATCAATGACTCTCAAAAAGTGGATGGAAAAGGCATTCTCAGTACTTGAACCCTCTCACATACACACACGACATAGCCATAAGTAAAATGTTGTATTTTAACGATTAAAGTGTGACAGCTTATCTCAGACATAAAAAGATTGTGCTTTGGAGTTCTGGTGATTTTTTCGTTTTGCAGCCCTCCAAAATGAGACGTTAGCAGCTGTGGGAGCTGCCACAGCCACATTCTCCTGATTTTCACAAACCCTCACATAAAACCCCACCACAGCAGTCCTTATTGCAACTTCTCTCTTGCATACAGCCACAGTACACAAAGCAACTCCAGTTACTTCTCATTTTTTGTTTCTAGGTGAAGAAAGGTTCAAAGGACCCCTGTCTCTTCCAAGGTCTGTTTGTGTCCTGAGTTTGTGAGCACAGTCCCACCTCCACTATATTCCCAGTAACATTTTGTGTCAAGTTTTACTGTCATATCCTAAACTGGATCCTAAACTGGCCTGTGTAAGACCTTGCCTTGCACATACAAACCAGGGATCTCTTAAAAAGGAAACACTGCAGTCTAGGAAAAAACAACAATTGAAATCTATTTCTGAAAGTTCCCTCAAAGCAAAAAATTAGCAGCAGAAGAAAGATCAGCTTTAAACCAGGGACTTTTTTTTCCCATAACATCTCCTATAATCTGTTTCACAGTGGGCAGACCAGTAGCACAAACTATTTATTAGTCATCTAATCACATCTCAATTTTTAACCAGGACAGAGGGTACGAACCACAGTGATCAAAACGCTGACAAGCCCAGTGCCCCACTGGCCAATGCTGCTGGAGCGGCAGTCACGGGAATTTTAAGGAACAAGGACAGCTAAAAAGAAGGCCTGAGGTATGTTCTTGCCCTTCACCTTCAGAAAGGAATTATATGCCCCTCCATACTGGCACTGTGTGTGCATCCAACCATACTTCAGCCTCTTCTTCGTAGATCTCTTTTCTTCTTTGGAAGCAAACTAGAAGCCTGCATTAGCATGCTGTATTTTACTCTCATGACTAGAAATACTGAGGGTGCTATTTGTAATTGTATTCTTTTAAGAGGTTTGTTCTCTGCAGCTGTTTTCTGCTTGCAGTGTATTTTGTGTAATCAGCACATCATCATAAATACATTGGCTGTTCCCCCGAGGGAAGCTGTCACTGTTTAATTTACAGAACAACCTGGCCAATGTGAATTCTAACACTACAGCACTATGGCAAGAAGTTACCACGCTCAGAAAAACAGGTTTCTATGAATTTTTATATCAAGAGCTGGTCCCAGGACAATACAGGTTCTAGAAATAGCTTGTTTTTAAAAGCACGTTATACACTGGATGGAATGGATTCTTTCCCACTTACAGCTTCTTAAGGCAGCACAAAACTCACTCCCACATTATTTTAGAGGTGACAACCCCAATCCCCCCAACACAATCATCTTCACTTCTGACTTCTACCAGAAGAAGGCACTGTATGTAGGTGTCTGATGCTACACACCAATTTTTTCATATTTTTTTAAAATTAAGAACAACCCAAAACATCAACGTGTTAGTTGTCTTCATTTCAACAAGGGAACGTACTCTCTTGCAAGGTCAAATGTTATTACCTACATCAAAAGGTTGCCGCACAGTTTATTACTCTGAAGATGCGACAGAAGAGCAAGGCATATTCCTGAAAGAGTAAAAACATATGCAGCTTTATTGGCTGAATGAAGAGTTGCTTCCTTTGTTTGCTGGATATATGGTTGTATTTTGAGAGAATAAATCGCAAGGATTTTTGTAGAAGGTAGGCAAAAGGCAGATGGTTGATCTTACTATATGCAGACACAATTCAGAAAATTACATAATGGTACCAATTATATTGGCAATCATTTAAGAACTAAACATGAACCCCAAAATAAACATTTGGGCATGACCAATGAGTTACTTGGATATTTCATTAGCAATGGCTACTAGAAGCAGTCTACCTGAATACTTGGAAAGGGAGCCAAGAACGCTGACAACCTGATTTTTTTTTTTTACTTTTTTATACATATATATGTATATATACATACAAAAAATAAAAATGTTAAAGAGAAACAACTACTAACATAAATAAAATCAAAATCAATTTAATGCATAAATTTGTTTGGGAATTCTCCAAACGCAACACAAAACTATTTCATACATTTGAAAAAAATCTGCTTTCCATTTTGGGGGCAGCAGGTTGCTAAACAAATTTCAGTGAAACTGAAAATTCCCAAGTTCTGTGTATAGCAGCACTTTGCTAATTCTCAGTGGTAATTAGAAGCCCTGTTTAACATCATCAGACACAGGGCAAGTATACAAACATAATAAAAAAGAATCATGCACATCACAGAGTATTGTTTATGTATTTTGACAAGCATAGTTTAATTTTACTTAGTTTGCAGAGCATTCTAGTAAATTATTTTTGTCCACTTGAAAAGTAACAAAATCTAAGGAACAACCAGTGAAGCAAAATAAATACCACCTTATCTCTGATATGGTTTATGAGAATGATCTACCAAACATACAGAAAGCTGAGTGGAAATGGCTGAAATTTTATGGAAAACTGAGTCATCTGGTTGTCTATAGAAGAAAGAATACAGGAAAGAGAATATCTGACTATTTTTATGCACCATGTAAGTAGTAGCCAACAGAAAGCAGAATAAATAAAAACAACCTCACCCAACACAGTGTAGCAAAGTAAGTATCTCTTCAAGCTATGAAATTTAAGATTTAGCAACTTCATTTCTATGCTAAGTGTTTGGGTTTGTCCCCCTGAAATTCGCATGTGGTCACACAAATACCCGATTTCAAAGAAGAAATATTTCACTTTGTTCTTCCTATACATGCGTGCATTTAAAGTTACTCAGAACTACCTCTGCATGTTATATTTCCCAAGAGTCACTGAAATCTGACTAACATTGACTTAAATGCTGGATGATAAAGTACTTCATGGCTTCCCTACATTTGTGGTAAAATTCTGTATTTTATTTTTTAAATTAAAATTACTATTTAATGTGGTATTAGCTCTTTGCCACTTCTCCAGAAATAGGTAAAACTGATCTTGCGCAGCTGGCTCCCTCTGAAGCACTGCCCATGGAACCATGCAATTCAAAGTGATAACCGAGCCAAGTGATTTACACCAGACTACGCTGGTGCTAAACAGACAGAAACATTTGTAATTGCTGTGAGGGGACGGCAGTGGGGTACACTTAATGCCTTCTTCATATAAAGCAAGAAAGAGTAAGATTAGACACCGGTTAGAATATTTGGAAGAGCATGGAAAAGTCACTAAAATGTTACTTAAAAATAAAATAAAAAATAACACATTAAGTAACGTGAAGAAGCCGTTTTGTTAAAGGTCTCGAAACGCCCTGGGCCCCGGGGCGGCTGGGAGGCGGCGCGCCGCGGGCTGAGGGTAGCCCCGCCCGCCGCCTCTGCAGTACCCGCCGGGGCCGCCAGGGGGCAGCACAGTACGCGGGATGGCCGCGCTCCCGCGCCCCGCTCCGCTCCCGGAGACATGCGCGGTGGCGGCGTGTGCGCGCACACGCACAGCCTGATTCTAATTCAATTAGTGCAGTCTGCAACTCCAGAAAAGAGTAATTCAATTAGTGCATTGTGGAGCTCTACAATACCTCCAAGCAGATGTTCACAATCCTGAGGAACTGGAGCTAGCTTTAAAAATACCTGTATGCCGTCAATGTGGCGCTGCATATGCCATTTGTCACTACGGTTTTACACACCTTTCTGACTTCTAACGAGGGAGAAAAGAAAACTCGGACGACTTTTGTTTCATTTTTTAAACTAATCAGCCAAACTAATGCCGGTGTGCTAAAGACCTTGCCCTCTCCGTACCAGGAAGAGCGCATTACATAGTAACAAGATCATTAATGCAGAAGCTGAAGGAGGGAAGGCTTTTTAGCTACAATGCACTTTAAATTAATCATCATGCTGGGCATGCTGGGGTGGTATTTCTCAGTGACAGATACTGTCACACTTCTTGATACTCAGACTGAAGAACTCATAAAAGCACATGCAACTTTTGATATGGGTGCAGAATAAATGCTGATTTCTAATTACTAAATTGTAATGTACTACCAAAAAACCCAAAACCATCTCCACTGATCCATGCAGAAGGATTTCTCTGCCACCTGAAAGGAGGGAAGCGCCTCTTGTCGTTGCTGCTACCTGAGAGCGGAGGTCTTGCAGCACAACCCAGGGGCTGTCAGAGCTCAGTGGGCTTCCCAGCATCACCGAGTACCAGCACAGGTTATGCCACCAGCCAGACAAGGACATTAGATTTAAAGGGGATAAACCCCAAATATGTTTAACAAAGCTGTTCTCTAGTCACTGGGCATTTACTTTATTAAAAAAAAAAAAAAAATCCCTGTTTAGGATAACTCTCTTGGTCCTCCCACAGTGAAGCTCCCAAAATCTGAACCGCAGATGGGGGCTGGAGTCGAGTGCAAAAATTACACAATTAATTTGGCTTCATTTCTGCTTCTTCTCATATCCCCTCTCATGCCTTTATAATTGCTCCTGCCAGGTGGTAAGACGAGGAGAAACAGGAGAAACTGCTGCCGAACACCTCCAACAAGAAACTTTGCTTAAAAAACCAGGTGTCACATTGTGGCAGTTCAATATTTCATAGCCAATACAAGGAATGTGCAACAACACTGCAACTTTAAATCTTTGCCTCCCGTGTCAGTCTCTCTCCTCTCATTGTAATGCCAAAGGGAACAGCAATCAGAGTGGAGATGTTCAACCTGATAGAGGTCAGGACACCGGTGGATCAACGTACCAGAAACACGACCTTGTTTATTTTTTTCCCCGGTATTATTGTTTACAGGGTGCTTTGCTCATGTACCTTGTGGTTCTTAGCTAAAAGATGAAATTACAGCCCAGGATGAAGCGCTCAGGCACACATCCAATTTGTGTTTCCATCTCAGAAAACAAAAAGCTTCTGAGGCCCTCGGGCTGCCATTCAAACTTGGAGAGGCTGACATTTTTAACAGCATGAACCAGAGACTGGCAGAGGGAATGATCTAATGCATTTCTGACTTGTCAATCAAAGATCTCACCTCTGCTGTCTTGTAAACAGTTGGGGGCCACCTAACTACATTCATAACCAGGGGAGAGCCTGCCGCCAGCCGGGGGGTGCTGGAGCCACATGCTCTGGCTATTAGTCACCAAAATTATGATTCCGTTTTAGAGGCGCACCGTAAACAGCCCGCGGGCAGATTTCACACGGCCGCTGGGAGAGCGCAAGGCAGGAATACAAAGCAGGCTTGGTCGAGGATGGCCACGTCCCCACACTGATTGGACTGGACACCCCATCCCTCCCCCAATTAGAGATAGAACTATGCACACCAGCAAACGTTTGCTCCAAAGCCAAACAATTTCCTTCAAGTGCTTTTCTCACAAATGCATTTCTGAGCGTGCACAGCCTGCACACCCCGAGACTTTAGCTTTAGCCTCCTGTATAACCATAAATAATGTACTACTACTCACATTTACACTGTATTTCTCAGCAATGAAATTTCAACTTTTAAGGCAAAAATGCATGAACAGGCTGAAGGAAATTCAGAGACAACTGTTTCTATCAATTTACTGACAATGCTTCTTTAACAAATATTCCACTTCCTAACACAAAAATATAAATATTTATAGATATAAAAATCATTTGAGAAATGAGTTTGTCTCTTCCTCATGGGTGCAACAGGCTTCCATCACTGCAAACCGTTTACATCTTTCATACTCTCACCTTTCTCCAAAAGCGATCTCCGTCCAAAGAAAGGAGCAGCGTACATCATGTCCATGTTGCACAACCTCAAGCGCGCTCCTGTTTCCTTCAATTTGCCTAGCAATTCGAGTACACCCATGCTTTCCTCAACCAGGACAGAGCTTTCTGCCAAGACCAAGGAAGACACACCTTGCTTCTGTAAAACCAAGTAGAAGGTAGTCCCCCTCATCTGACAAACCCTGATGTACAGTTCTTTATGATCAAGAGCTTCACTTCAGATAAAGCAAAATGTGAATTTCTGGTATTCCAGAGAGACGCTTCTGTATTCAACAAGATGCTGCTACCTCCGCCACAAAAGTTAATCCTCCTCTTTGACTACTTGAGCCTGTTACAGAAATAGAGTTTCAGATCTGTCAAAATAAAGCTTACAAGACAACTCTTCGCTTTTTCACTGGTGCCTAGGGTCCAGACAAAGAAGTAAAAGCATGACTCTTGTCCCAAAAAGTTTACAATCTAAACTGGAGCTGGTATTTGTGAGAGGTGTCAATTAGGTGAAAAGGAAGAGCTGGACTGTTCCCTCTGATTACCCTGATACATAACCTTTGGCAAGATTTTTAAATTCCTCCTTAAGTCTCCTCATTTATACAATAGCTTACAGAAATAAATTCGAGGAAATACTATGGTCTTCTGCAAATCTGGAAGGATTTATACAATCATTTCCTTGGCATACTTGATGGGTGTAGCTGTAAATCAGAATTTTCAGAGAACTGCAACTATTAAAAGCAACATAAACCGAGCCTTGTAAGCATGCATGGAAAATATTTTAAAGGGAAAGTAATTATCTTCAAATTAAAAATGTCATGAAAACAGACACCTGTTGGCACATCTGGAAACTTCCAAAGCACGGATTTCTAGGAAAAAGAATATACTCTGCATAAGTTTGGGGTTTTTTTGTTATTAAGAGAATCTACATGCAACCTAGTTTTCAGCTGCTTTGCAGAATAACAGTACAGTAAAATTTGGCATCCAAGACACTGAAAATGGAAGGGCTGGCCTTTTTCTCTTGTTAAAATATCCTCTTTGACTCCTTCCCACAGTGCCTTATAGGAGTTCATGTTCCAATTTGCTGCCATTTTCCACCATGATCTCTATGAAATTCAGTTACACCATAGACTATCAGTTGCAAAGCCTTTTGAGATAAAAGATGTTAAAAATAACTGTTTCTAGTTCCTTATTCCTCCACCCCTGGGTTTAGCCTTAAAATCTTTCCCACTGTGGGAGAATTGCCAAACAGAGCTGAGGAGTCAGAAGATCCTGTTTTCACACAAGTGTCTCCAATAATAAAAACACAAAAAGAAGAAGAGTGAAGTTATCTGACATATTAACAGAATCATCTCTAAATCGACTATCTGCCAATGTTTCCCATGAGGAGTCAGCAGGGCTTTAACTGAGCTATTCAAAAAGAGCCTCTTTCCACATTTCTGTCTGAGCATCTGAAGGTAAGCATGTAAATAACTAGACAAATTCAGCAGTGACTAAGTAGCCTTCCAGATGGCATCTTCTCTTTTGCCACAAGCAAAGAACATTGATATGCTTCTCCAGTTACTTCAAGCTTGCTACGGAAAAAGGAAAATAACTTAATACGAGAAAATTTGCTGGGCTACAAGGAAGTCTTTAATGCTTTCCTGAAGATTCGATACCAAAAAAAACATTAAAGAACGATGAAATATTACAACATCACAGCTTCAGGCAGGCTCCAAACCACTCCCATGTAGACTTCTGCACTGGAAAATGCAGAAGCCATGCTTCATAGAGGGGAGTTTTCTTCATACCATGCAAATCAATGGGGATCAAAGCCCATTGAAAAAAATGAACTGAAATATGGATGACTCATTGCTGCAGAAGCTGTTGCTGGCAATTTAGTTTCTCTCTCAATTCGCACTAAATGTGTTCCTCAACACTGGAGTCAGAGTGCTGTGATGAGTACCAGTATACCACTTTGGATGGCAAGCGGGGCAGACTTCCCCAATTCCCATAGTCACTAAATACACATGGAAATGTCTCTCAAAATCTGCAGGAATGCAAATGTCAAAGTCCTACTACTCTCCCAAAAAGGAAGTATATGGTGAATGGTTGTGCAGCTGACTCATTTGACCCCAAGTATCAACGCGCTGCATTAGCAGAAAAGTTATTGTTCATATCTATCATTAGCAAGAACATCTTGAGCTAAAAGAGGCTAATTTCCCTTCCCCTTTGTAATATATGCTTATTCTGAGTAATCAAAAATAATTCAAGTAGGAAGAAAGGAGTCCCAATTTGAGTTTATAAATTGTTTTCCATATACTGCTAAGGTTCTCTAAAACCTGAGCTTAAAGAGATCTGAGATTTATTCAACAGCAGAAAGCCCAAAAATGAGGCCCATCCGATTTAGTCAAATTATGCAAATCAGGATTAGAAGTAGGAGTCTAAATTCTGCCTGTTGTCTCCAGAGTCCTCTTAGACTAATAAAAAGTCATCTTTCCCCTCCCCCATGGAAAACTCCACTAAAAGCTTGCTTCAGCAAAGGAGGCCTGGCAGAACACCTTCCAGAGTCCCTCAGTGGTACTGCTGGGTCAGCAAAAAGAGTTGCAGCAAAATGATGCAAGACACTTAAGCCTCCCCTGAGACTGGGAGGATTATTTCCACAGTACTCTCCTAGCCCTGGGAGCAAGAAGCCAAATTCAAAATAATCTCTGCATGCTTTAGAGGCAGGTAATGAACTTTCACCAAAATGACTGAAAACTTCTGAAAGATTCTAGCTTATTCGTTATGTCTGGTTTTGCAAGATGCTGGTGAATAAAACACTCTGCCACAGGTTAGGGCAGCAGCAGTATAATCCAGCAGCATAAACCTTGAAGTAAACATTCATGATACCACAAGCTCCAACGAACATGCACTCTACAGAGATACTCCTAAGGTCCCTCAGTCACTGCAGTTCATGCAGAACATCTCAGAGACAGAGTATCCAACATGAACATAACATATCCGTAGTCCAGTCTCTGCTGCTCTCCTGGTTATATCCACATGTCATCATAAAATGCTTGCAATGATCTTGAGAGCATTGTCTAGGTTTCTAGATGCTCACCCAATAGCTGCCTCACTCTACCCACAGAAGAGTGGCTGCATTTTGTGAGATTCACTGGTCACTCAAAGCATCTGAACAAACCAGCTTGGCAGAAAGCTGTCTCATGACAGAAAAGTTTGAATCTAACAAATTCAGAGACCAAAGAAAAAACAGGTTTCCTTTATTTGCCTTTTGATTGACAGCTTACTTGTACAATAATATTCTGTAGTCAAAATGTCCAGACTGCTGCTAACAAACCTGAAGTAAACAAATGCTGGCATCAATTATCACTACGGCAATGAACCCACCCCCTCAGTCCTCTAAGTGGCATACAGAAAATTTAGATAGGAGGGGAATCACTGCATGAATAGCCAGATTGGAGTCTGTGTGGTGGATACTGTTTGCCAAATATAATTAAGTAGTATATTTTTGACACAACTGAAAGCCAATGGAACAGATGATGGTACCAAGCCAATTTAGACAAAATAATTATATTACATTGAGGTAATGGAAATGCCCCACTACTGAGCTGCCCTGAATCTACACAAAATGGGTTTAAATACCAGAGGAGATCTGAATGACATAGGAGAGGCATACAGTATAAGACAGAATAAATGGAGGTAAAGCAAGCAAGGAAGTAAAGAAGGAGATGCACACGTACACAGATGGAGAGAAAAGGAGTGGGGAGAAAAGAAGGAGTGGGGAGAAAAGAAGGAGTGGGGAGAAAAGAAGGAGTGGGGAGAAAAGAAGGAGTGGGGAGAGACAGAAAGTACCTGGAAAGCTGGGAGTGCGCCAGTCCCTGGGTTATACAGGCATCGCAGCGAGGGCATGCTGTCCGCCAGGCTGGAGCAGCCCAGCCACAGAGATCTGGGCATAGAGCACTGCAGAGAAAGGACAACTATGAGATGGGACTGTATGAGACAGGATGGCACAGATTACAGGAACTTTCAAGGCTTAGCCAAATGGCATCAACACAACTGCACCTGGCCTTAAAGACTGAGACATCTTTAAGAGAACACAAACTGCTGATGAGTCTTTTCCTTGGGAGAAGCTTTACAGATGTCACAGTAGCAAGAAAAAGGCACTACGGATCAAGAAAGTAAATTTTTGATCAATTTTCTACACCATTGTGTGAGTTTTTCCAGTTACAAAAAGTTTCTTTCCAATCAATCAGACCTCTTCTCCATGCACAGCCACGCTCCAGGCACAACACAAAGCAAGCAATTTTGCAAGGGAAGCAGAAAAGGAAATTACAACTTTAAGTGTAATACTGGCAGGGAAAGAAAAGGGTTTGTATGTTTGGGTTTTGTCTGTAAAGGCGATAAAAGGAAAAACCTGCAATCCAAGGTGAATAGGAACTTGGTGACACTTTATAAGAGTTTCACGTTTCTGCTTGCCTTGTTATTCGTTAAATAAAATGCAATTATTGTAATAAATTGATGCTGTTCCTCCAAACACAAATACAAAAAAGGAGCCAAAGCAGCCAATCAAGGAAAATACTAGCCATTTTGATAGTTAAAGCCATTACCCCCTGAAATATAGAGTTGCTTGTTCATTTTACACCACTACTATTAAATTTAGGGATGCATTATGATAGCAATTGCTTTTACCAGCCACGGAGTTTTTGATGCCATAAGCACTGCTGCATTTGTCTAATTACTGGCAAGGCAGGAAAAAACAAGTATATTTTAAATCGGCAGATAGCTATGAAAACTGTAGGATGTGATAGATTAGATGCTAGTGATTTCAAACCCTCATACTCTTCTTTTTTGCAATCCTCTCCCCCCCTCCCCAAAGGGGGATGGAAGGAAATCTGAGTGGAAAGGGCAGCTGGAATGGGTATGAAATGACAGCTGCCTTTTGAGACACCGTTTCTTGCTGGTCTTAAGAGGGCTAGAAAACCTTACACAATCGTGCACTAAATTAGTATGTAGAAGCAACGTAACCCATCCTTGAATGAGCAGAAAGGTGATCACCACCATCCATAATCTGGTACTATGCAGTCAGCCACAGAGAGATTAACCCTGTCTGTCACCACGTTCTTTGCTGTACTTTGTTGCAATTTACACTGCTGTTCCAGAAATAGTATTAAAAGACTGCTGGGGAACATAACCTATACAAATACGCTTATTAGAAGTTTATGTACCTTAAAATAAACTCCTCATCCCATTTTCATTTTTAAAAAAACTCTTCACTTTATAAAGATACTGAAACTCGAGAACTTGAGTACTTCGTAATATTACACATCACATGAATTTGTAGATAATGCCTGTCCTGGAGACAAAAAAATTACAGCCATAGTATTATAACAAGCAACAAAATACTGAGCCATACTTCCTTGTCTGCCATCCTAACCTCCCAGAAAGCAAACACTCAAAAACAAAAACCTTCCAAATGCCAGCAATCTTTTCTTTGTAATATATGTATCAATTCAGTGATTAAAAGCTGTTGTGACAATCAGCCTTAAAAAAAAAAAAAATATATATGAAGTGGACATCTATGGTTAAGCATTTCTCCAATTTAATATTACATTTACTTAAATCAAAGTTGTTTATCACTCTCCAAGAACGTCACAGTAACAAGGGAGATTAACTACAAGGTGGTACCTCTGATGATGCAGAGCAAATTCACTAGGTAAGCATCAGCTGCTTAGTATTACCCATCCTAGGATTTATAACATAACACAAAATAAATATGGGGTGATTTTCTTCTCTCTCTCCCCCCTCCCCCCCCCCCCCATACAGACTTATAAAGTCTCACCCCAACCATTTATTCCCTCTTCTCAGGCTTTCCCATCCCTTGTGCTGGCTCAAGTTTTCGTGCTGTGGTAATGAACTCAAAGAACTGATTGCCACTAAAATTAGATTGACCAGATAAAAGAGGTTACTTTAAATATTTGTACTGACCAAAGCATGGAAAGACACAGAGGCAGGAAAAATGAGGATCACTCTGTCAGTGGAAAGGCAACCTTATGTTGCCTCAAAGTTTATGTGAGATTATGGCTCAAGTCAGAGTCACTACAAGCTGCAGGTATGGCACTCCATTGTGCTAGGGCACTTACAAGGTAATGAAATGTCTTCCTCTAAAATTGCCACAATATCAAAGGAAAACATTGGAGGTCTATTCTGCACAACTCCCTGCACCCTGCATTACTCACCCATGCACTCTCGCTGCTTAGTATTATTCCAGAATTAGGAAGTATGCAGTAAAAAATTACCAACACCTTCGATGACTTCTGAATCTGCTCCAGTATATAACAAAATTTGTATTACTGACACAGTACTGTTACCTATCTTAAAAAAAAAATAAGTGTGAATTTGCACACAGTGTGGGAGAAAATGTCATTCCTGTACTTGCCTTTTACGTATTGAAGGAAGCAGAGACGCTAAATTACTGTTGGTGACTGAAAGAGCCTTATTCACAAGCATGAACAAAAGGCCCCAGGTGCTTCAATAGAAACAGCTTGTGTGTAAATCAGATGAGTGACCCAACGGAACAACTTCATTTACAGCCTGATCTCTGAAAAATCTCAACAGCCTCTATCCCCATCCACTGAGCAAGCCACGTGTCAAACATTCACTTTTGTACTGTCAGCTCCACAAACAAGGGACTGGCCTCAACGTTCACTACTTGAAAGCTGACTGACAAAATCCTCTCCTGAACTCAAGTCAATCTACATTGATTCTTCAAAACAAAGATACAGAGGCACAGCGTTTGGACTACAGCCAAATGGGAATGCTGATATTGCTTGCTAAGTACTGGGCCCGGATGCAGCCGTCTCTCTACCTTCCTGACTTCCGACTGCATTATACTTCAGATGTCTGCACAACTTTCGGACCGAGAGATGCAAAGCTTTTCATTTATAAAAGCTAAGCATCTTTAACACACATTGAGTGGCATAAGATAGCGAATTATATGACAAAAAAACACAATTTCTTTTTCCAACTGATTTAAGCCCCATTCCTTGAACTCTGAAATATATTTTCCCACTAAAGAAATACAGGGAATACAGTTTCAAACAAGACCAGTGTCCTCCTCCTGACAGAGGCTGGTACCAGCTGCTCCACTGGTGATTAAAATGGGCTTGCCTTATTTCAAATTAAAATAGGCTAGAAGTATTCACAGCCACTGGCCAAGCTGAGTGGGCAGTAACAGTGAGCTGAAGGGAAGCCGTATTTTAATCTATTCAGTTATTCTTGTAACTATATTGCAAGAACATTTTTGACTACATCAGATGTTCTGCCTCTAATAGCCTACCCTCTTTTCCAATTATTTGATGTCCTAAAGACAAATCTCAATACGCACTCAATAGCTAAATTTTTGCCAGTGCTAAAAATTGGTTATTTACTTTATTTGCTATTGCATTACAAGATTATACATTACCATTTCAGACTGGTTTTTTTTATCAAATTTGTTCTCTTCTAGTCCTTCAGCAAATGCAATATACTACGGGTAACTAACACAGTTTTAGTAAATTGTGTTACAGGTCAGAAATATATCACCTTGTCCTGTAAAACTAAGTGGCTCTACATGGGGAAAAAACAAAAGTTCTTGGACTACTACAATTTACAACTATAGTGCACAGGTGTGAAAACACAAACTTACTGTACTGAACTCACAGTAAAACAAGAACCAAAAAAAAAAAAAATCAAACAGTAGTTTAAGGTTTTTTTCTTTATAAATACTTCAGAGAAATTAATTAGATGGTAGTACAGAATGACTGTCTCTAACTGTGGTGCATTTCAACACAATAAAATGTAATAACCTATTATCCCTGTCTGAACCCTGCACTCAACCTTTTGATAACCTGCGTGCCTAGAACGCCTCTGATTTACAGGCAACCTAACACATTTTTGCACATCTTCACAAGTTAGTGGCAAAGCCAAAAAGGAAACCCAATTTTTTTTCCAAGGGCTGTGTTTTGATCAACTGTACATAATACTAATTTCAGCTGCTAACCACATCTATTTCAACCCTTTCCTAGTTCAGCATTATTTCCCTTCTAGTACAGCGTGCGGTGCTTTATGCACTTGAACTCTAAAGATAAACCAGTAACAATTTCTACTTCTCTTGGGAGATGGGAATTAAGATCCTGTTCACCCAATATTTTTATTAAGGAGCATGAATAGAATATAACACATGTTGACAAGAGCTGAAGAATTTAAAAACTGAGAGAAAAGGGGCTTTTTCTGGTTGGTCCAGCTGATCATAAGCCAGGGAACTGGATAAGGTTGTACAAAGAAAAACAGGAACACAAGTTGTAAGAGGAAAAGAAGTGCTAGAAATTCTACCACCCAAACTGGAGCAGATAAAACGTATGGGATGCTCTGAAGAGTATTAAAACTATATACACCAGAAATGAGGTTGGTATGAGGAGACAGATCTTTCCCCACCTTTTTTTCATCACTTTAGAAAGCGAATATGGGATGGCTGGCAAGTACAATTCTCCCTGAAAGTCTCTTTTGCAGTACTGTTCCCTGCATGCTCTCTAAAATCTAATTCTCAGGAAACATGCCTTAGGAATTTTGATCCTTTGATTACAATGCTTTATCAAACACGTGTTCAGATGTTACTAGGATTCCTAATATTCACAATTATTTTTATAATATAAGACAACAAATGGGAGAACAAATCCCAATTCTTTTCAACCCCACTCCGTTCCTCTTATACTTTTTTTGGCCACATATTTAACTAAGCCAACGCCAAAAAATATAACACACATCACTTTCACATTGTGTCCAATGTGCACTATTCTTGTCACCACAGAATGCAATACATTGTATGACACGTATCAGATAAGGAGCTGCTATTTACATTACAAATGTTGGTCTCATGAAACTTAGTAACAATTCCAGAAATTTACTTCTGGCTAAAAAGTGATTTTGGTTCCTTTCTCTGATCCACTTTTCATCCTTTCAACCTCTCATATATACATAAAAATGAAAAGGTATCTCTTATTTTTCCCTCTACTGTTCAGAGAGGTGTTCTCTTTGATTAAATATATATGGTGTAGGTATAAAAAAAGAAAATAAATTCCCAGTGCATCTTGTGTACTTTCACAATTAAAAAACCTGCCATACATACTTCATTTTTTAGTTTGGGTAGCACTTGATCATATAGGCTTCTTATCTGAGAAAAAGGTATATGATACAACTTCAAAAAAACCTGCAAAACCGGAATGAAAATATTCTTTTTTTTTTATTTTAGTAGTTTTTTGTGGGGCCTTGCTTTTTTCTTTTCTTTTCCCCCCCATCCCAACAGTGGATACAAGGCATACTAAATACGTAATTACATGAGAGAGCCACCCAGCTTTCAAAGGAGCCATTCCAGTGAATTGTGTAAATAATATGCCTTTAAAAACCCTAACATATGAATACAGATTTACCAGTTATGGAGCAGTTATATACCTGAGAGACAAGAATACCCATTTTAAAAAAAAATCCTGCCTAATTATGAACTTACCATAGAGACTAGCATGGCTCAGAGCAAATTAATACTTTTATAACTTTCTCCAAAAGTTTTTTGTCTGTTTTCATTTGAAAATAAGAAAAATGTTAAAAGCTGTAAGTCTTAATTAAACCAAAAACAATGGCCAAAACCCATACAGTTAGAATTTACACCTCCTTACACCCCAGACCACTGTTCCCTGCACTTAAGACAATTCTGACTTTCTTTGTCACTGGCAGTTTTTCTTGAAAGTCTTTCCATGGTAAGAAGATGAATTTATAAAATAGAAGAGGCAACTACAGTACTCCTCAGAGTGCGACCATGAGAAGGATCTCCCAGGGTTCAACTAGCCCACTGTCAACTAGCCAACTGTCAGCTCTTCTAGCTGGCACATGCTGCACCAGAATCATGAAGGGCAACATGCAGTTGCTGTCATAACCAGTGCTTTTCACAATTTCTCAGCTTCTATTGTGTTCAGACATGTCGGTCACATTTCCACAAGCATCTATGGGGACGATTAGAAGTGGTTTGTGTTCCTGTTTTGCTATAACAAAAGTATTTGAGCCATCTTATTACAGACTCTTGAAGCATTTTCACAAACCGCAAATTAAGCAACCCAATACCTCACTTACGGAAAGCTGAGAATATATTCTCAACTGTAGGATCTATCTCCAAAACAATTAGGTTTCACAAATCAGAGGCTGAGACACACTACCAGGGTTCAATAATAACACTATTCCTAGATTCCAAACATAGGAAATACTGGGCTTCTTACCCCGGTACAGATCACTGACTTCAGTGCAGCAGTTTTCCCCTTCACCCTATGGCTCAGGGGGTTACTACATTCTGCAAGCTTTGCTGTGCACACACAGCTCAAACTGCTGTAAACGATTCCTTTTCCTTCAGCCTCCCACTTCTCATGTAATTGCTCAGTAAATTTTCTTTAACATACATATTATGCAAACTCTTCTCTAATCTTCTGGTAACTCCCTAGCTTACAGTAACTTTTTACAAGAGATTCCAGTTCACTAACTACTCTTAAATATCAAAGATAAGGGACATAGAAAAGGGTTTACATATTCAGATTATCCAAATAATTTCTTACCCGAGTGGGATCCGGGAGGATCAAATCACAGCTTTTAGGTAAATGTTTGTGAAGAAATGTTTTCCCCAAACAGTGGTTACTGGAGTTCAACCTCCAGGATTCCAGATCAACAGAAGTTAACACGCCCCAGAAAGGGGCCAACTTCCCAACTATAAGGTGTACAAGATCCTCAATTGCCAAGTGCTTGAGGGAACTTGTGTAGATCATATCTGAACTAGACAATACTAATGTTTTCATAATTATAGCTCTTTAATCCATGAAGCCGATAAATCTAAACCAGTGCACCTGCAGAGCTTTAAATTCAGATGCCATACCCTTCCTTAAGGAGTATAACATGCAGAGACTTGTGTGTGCTTCTTTAAGCAACACCAAAGATGGTGGCATTAAAAGCAAGCCCTACCCAAACTTACTAAAAGCAACCCATCAAAGTCTACAGCATGAAACTATGTGAAGGCTTAAAATGGGAGATCTTACAAGACCAAGAGCATTAGGCTCTTTCGTAAGCGAGAAAACATCGTTGCTATTAAGATCCATCATGTCCAAAGCCTGATTTTGCAGCAATTCCAAGCAATTTAAAATCTTATTATGCCATAAGAGAGAAATCTAATTCTTTGATGCAGGCATTCTGCATGAGTTTGGGCAGAGTAACATGGCATCTCAGTTCCGCATCCTTACGGCAAGGACAACAGAACCACCCTGCCTGAGAGAGGGGTCAGAGACTGAGTGTGTTCTTATTTATGAAGCTCTGACATATAAACACCAAAAACTAAAACAACAGGGAGCCAAGAAGAAGAGAATGGCGAATCATCACCTTTATAATAAAAAGCAGAAAGAGCAATATACCAAACTGCCTAACTATCACTGAACCTGAACAACTATGAGGCTTTAAAAAAATACCGAACCCTACTCTAAGAAATGGGTTGAAACCTCTTCAGCTTGGGACACTTCTACAACTTCAGCCTAGATTTCCATCACACAAACTGCAGAGAACAAACCTACATTGGTGGTAAGATGAAATGGAGGTTTCATTAGATTTTCTCTCATCTCTAGTTTTATTTAATTCCATAAAATCTCTCAGGATTATTGTTGTGTTTTGCTCCTACCACAAAAAAGTGTTTCAAGGACAACTGATATGTCTGTATAGCACCTTGCATTCTCAAAGTACTATATGAGTGCCAACTATTAATAATGAACTGCAGAAAGAAAGCTTATTTCTACTTTCCACCCAAGGAATTAGTATCTGAATTTTAAAAAGCATATGGATCCACTGAAAATAGAATATATGCTTTAGAAGTTAAGGACAAGATGCTACATGACAAAAATTACAAAACGAAAATATTTCCAGAATCATTGCACTTTTCTCCTAGGAACGTGCAATTCTAGTGGAAGAATCCTGTTTTCACCACAGTCCTGCTTTTTACACGCTTTTCCAGCTGACCTGACTGAAGTGCAGACCATTGATACCTCAAGTGCCTTGTTTTGGTTATGCTGGCCTTTGCTGGTACTAATCTAGTTAAGGTAGCCCCAAGAATTTCCAGCATAAAACACATCTGCAGGTTTATAACTTGGCTCTAAAAATTCTACTCCAAAAGACAGTGGCAGGCAGAAAGGCTCAGATGAGTGCATTATATTACATATCTTATGTGATGCACAGGTATCACATGCATAGGTATCACTTGCTCACAATGGTATGTGAAGGGGAGGGATTAGCTTTGACTCTGAACTACCGTGTTTCACAAGTCATCTAAAATGATACTTTTAACTCCCCCATTTATATAATCAAAATAATGTTTTGTGTTTCAGCTAATTAAGAGCTTAATTTGCCCAATTTCACAGTTTGGCTTAAATCATAGAAGCTGTCAATACAATACAGGAATCAGAATGTCATGTCTATTGATCATATTTATACACAAACATTCCCTGCCTTCCTCCCCCCAGAAGTCAATCGCAGCTTGTCTTCAAAGGGTCAACATCTAGGTGATGAGATGTTACAGACTGCTAGCAGTACAATGCTGCCATTCAAAGAAAGGCTTAAATGAAGATCAAGGCTGAATAAATTAACTGTAGGTGTTTGCCTTTTTGTAAAAGATAAACTCAAAGGAAACAGCTAGAGTAAAGACAGCTTTGCAGATTACTTAAAATGCTATTCTTAAAGCAACAGGTATTTCTGGCCATTGGTATTGTATCTCCTCTAGCCCACATAGGAACACAATACAGCTCTCCACTGCAGCACAGCAACATTAAATATAAAAACCTGCCATTAAAGGGCAGAGGGTAATGGCATCAGTGTGGGCGACCCATGCTCAGGTAGTGTTCAACTATTATCTCCAGTTTAAGCAGGCTGAAAACATGCAAATCCAGCCAGCACTGTTTTTAGATAAAATTGTCAGTTTTATGGATATTTATAGTATGTGTCCAGTCTTGCAGAACTCCATCTTCCTCCACCTCATCTGTAATATAAACTGCTTTTAGCCCACATTAATACAATGTGTTACTGGGATACTTCTCACATTCTGTATAAGCCAGGCAGCAGATCAATACTCAGCTATGCTGAGGGAAAAAAAAAAAAAATCATTACGTTAGGAACCTGTTAAAAACACAGACACCAGGAGGATAAACCTGATTCACAGACACCATTCCATCTGGATGCATATATAGATTACTGCTTTTAAATACATCAAAAGCTGCTTTATTTCCAATATTAGTTTTTAAAGAATCCTACAGGTAGGACCTTTGGTATACATTCTACACGAAATCAGTCTCACCTCAAAAAAAATTAACCTCTCTGCTTCTCATGAGAGCTCTTTCTTTTGATCAAAAGTTTCCACCCTTTCAACTCCCTTACCCATATACTTCCTGTGGTGAAATCACAGCACTGAAATTGGAATAGCAAAGCTATTTCCATGACAGCGTCTGCTGATGACACAAGCTCAGGTTTGTAACTTTCCTTGGATCAAGGAGGAGTAAGAAGATTTAAGAGAAAGACTTTAGAACCAATAACTAAAAATCAAAAGGAAAGCAGCCATACGGAAAAATATTCTTTAAAAGGTGTAAGTTCTTCTATTATTTGAGGTTGCCTAATGTGAAAGTCTCCTTGGAAAATTCACTAACTGAGCATTTTGGGGTTTTTTCCCCTCGGTATTTTTCAGAGTCAAAAAAGCATATATCCTGCCTGCATAGAGCACTGGTAATATAACACAGCAAAAACAGATGCAGGTCTGTTTGCCTCAAAAGTAAAAGAAAAACAGAACAGCCACACAATCCTCTCCCTATTGTTCTCCCAACCTACCACATAAGAAACAGAAACTGATGCCATGCCCCATAGGTCAACAAACTTGAGCTCTGTGAGACGATAATTGCAGAGTTGAGATTCCTCTGAGACACGTTGCCTCCAGCTCAGCAAAGTTTAAATCAAGAAAACATCAGCTTCGATGTCCCAGCTGACCTTCACAAGTGTGGACTTGGAGAGAGAGAAATGGTCTGTTGGAGAGAAGCTCCAAAGCACACTTCCCCTTTGCAACACATCACTCATCCAAAGAAATGGTTTGCAAATGTAATACAGGACTCAACACCCATCTTCTTATAGGTGTTCAAGCTCTTCTCAGTTTCACAGAAGTCAATGTAAGTTGACAGCAGCAAGCAACTCACACAAACAAGTTACTACTTAATAGTTGTAAGATACTGAGACAAGACTGGAGAGAATCAAAGCCATCCTGTTAGCACCTGCAATGAAACTCTTGTGTTTTAAGGGGTTTTGATGCAGTAATTTTTAATTCTCTCCCACTCCGCTCAAGTAACTTGGCTCTTTGTTTCTGGTGGGCTCACAGTACCATAGATCCCTTCACCACCACGTTTCATCATTTCACAACTCCAGTTGCCACGACAACAGGATGCAGCTTATCTGTGCTGTTTTCATCTTTCCAGTTTTTGTTGCCATAACAACACAATCATTCTGGTTTTCTACAAAACCAGCAACTTTAAGCCACGTATTCTCAAGGACGTAGGATTCATCATACACGTATCTTCATGAGAGAAGAGATTTGCACAGGCAATTTGTAAATTAAGCTATTTTTTCTGAAGGGGGATTTTTCACTCACAAAAGTGAAAAGCTGACAGCAATTGCTAGAGGCAGACTGCTGAGACATCTAAAGCCTGGCCTTTAATAATAGCCAGAGTAATATAGCACTAGGCCACTTCCGAGTGGGGACTCCCCACAGTGTCAGATTGTGTCAAACTGCACAATTGTTATGTGATGTGAGTAAGTGTCCATATTTGTTTCACCCAGGCAGATCTGAATTAGACGCTAGATGCAATTCTCTTGAGTTTTAACCCAGTGGCCTCCCCATTATTACCAGCACCACCACCATGCAGCTTTGTGTTTGAAGGCCCATTTTAATTCTGTAATTCGAGCTGTTGTTGCAGATTTCTTTTCAGACTCTGACCCTTTTCGCTTTCAGGTGACTGCATTTTGAACTTTTATTTACAGGAAGTGCACATTCATAAGACTGGTGAGAAAATGTTATACAAACACAGCATGCATAAACACAAAACAGTGATGGCTATGAGGGGTATCAGCTAACATGGTACCATAACTTCATTACACCCTCATTTATGTACTTCACTAATGAGACAAGCACAGGTGTCCAACACGGTCCCTCACATGAGATGAATAACAATAATACAGTCCAACCTGCTTTAGCCATGCTTGGTATCCAGAAGATATAAGTTGGAATCCATCTTTTGGCATGTGTATTCGGGGCTAGGAGAGAATAGACATAAAGAGAGACCTCCTTTTACACTGGGACCTAGCTAACCTAAGTCTAAATTCTGGAGCATTTTAAACAATGCAGATTTTTTTAAGCCATGTATGAAGGTTTAGTCCCCAGATTAGTTCTTGTTTACTCCTCTGATATCAGCTGCTTTAAGAACACTTTTCTAATAAAGCCACCACCACTTTTACCATTTCCATCATTTTACATTTCAACTCAGTATATATAGGTATTTCTTTAAAATTTCCACACAAATGCACTTGGATAAGCACAGCCTCTGTGGTGGGTGCAGTAGCAGAGACTAATGGTCATTAACGCTTTTACCACTACATAAAGCTAAATGGTGTCGAAACAGCAGTAGTCAAGCTATGAGAGTGTTTTTACAGTCACCATCTTCAACACAGTCAGACCAGACATTGGACAACATGAAAAGATTAAGGAAAATCCCTGAAGAGGTGCAGCCTTAACACCGGGGTAACAGGAAACTATACTCACACACAGCCATAAACTATGCCTCAAACTGATAGACAAATATAATCTCCTCCCCATTTATTGTTTTCATGCTTTATCGGTTGAGGAAAAGACAAGACATGCAATTGTTCTGGAAGCACAAAACATATATAGCATAACTTACAGCTAGGAAAAAAGTATGCAACAAAAAAATGAAACACTGCCTGTCATGACATTCATTTGCAGTTTGAAGATATTCTCACAATCAAGTCGATTCAACTGTTCCCCCTCCTCCCCAAAAAAGGAGATGCTTAGAAATTAAAATCACATCTAAGCAACAGGACCAGACAGGACATCCGCAGACACCAAGTCCTGAGATCTTTCTTACTCCTGGAAACTACTTCACAACCCCTTTCTTAGTTCACTGTACTTCCCCTCCAAACCAGCAGATGTGTGCCCCTACCACTCCTTCTGGAAGGCTGGAAACATCTTCCTCATTTTCAGAATGGTTCTGTTCAAGGTGAGTTTATCCCCATTTGTTCTTGTGTCAGCACAGTATTTAGTTTGTACAAACTGTGTCCACCTTGGTACTTGTAACACTGAAAAATACAATTGGTTGGAGAGGAAAAATGTGTCACCACTGAATGACAAACCTTCACAACTATAGTAGGGAGGTAGTCCAGCCTTGGAATTTGAAATTAAAACAAGAACTAGAACAGACTAAAATCTTGACTCTAAAGAGAAGTACACATACAGTATTTTACAATACACTTTGAACATTAGTTATTTTTGCTTCTCTCCAGTTTGAATTGAAATCCTCCTAAATCTTTCAAAGCAGTAGTAAGATTACGCCCTGGTGTCCTAGCCAGTCACCTCAGTTAAACATGAATTTTAATAACCATGATTGTGCTGATAAATTAAAGTCAAGTGTATCTGGTTACTGCATTCACCTGCTGAGTTTGGACTTACAATGCTTAACACATTAACAAACTATGTTTTAGGGGACTTCTCACACAGCTAGAAGCATCATGCTCCGAGACCTAATCCTTACTTCAGCACTAACTTCATGGGTGGTTAGTCTCTCTTCTGCTGTATAATGAGGACAACACTCATTTAACTCACCTCACAGGTTTGCTGAGAGGAACTACTGACATTTCTACGTGCTTTGAAAATGGAAGAAACTATATGAAGTGCTATGTATTTAGCAAGAACACTACAGAAACCCACATTTTACTTCTGGCTCAAGTGTTTCAGTTGCTTTTTCAAAGTAGCACAGCTCAGTATACCTATCAAGGAAAAAAAAAAGCTTTCATAAACAAGCAGAAATAACGACCTTTTGAAATCACAGTGTCAGTAGAGACCTGAATAC
The DNA here is from genome assembly GCF_964195595.1 of Calonectris borealis. Classification (NCBI taxonomy): domain Eukaryota; kingdom Metazoa; phylum Chordata; class Aves; order Procellariiformes; family Procellariidae; genus Calonectris; species Calonectris borealis. The sequence continues at coordinate 29,112,636 of NC_134318.1, forward strand.
CAGTCTTGGATCTGCCCAGGTTCACACAACAGGTCTGTGAAAAATGACTTCATTTCTTTCTCTTTCTGTCACCTAACCTACAAATTAAAGGATAACAGTGAAGCTTTCTCTTAGGACGGGCAGGCTGCTTAACATTCGTAAAGCCCATCAGTCCAGAGTAGTTTAAGTAATTGATTTAAGACACTGATTTAAAGCATTTAATTTGAAGACCCTGGTCCTGCAAATATGTAAGTGTATTAATAGATCTATTGCCATCAACAGGATTACTCTCATGCAGAGGTGTCTCCAACATCAAAGATAACACTGTATTTCTATTTAGACAACTCTTAACAACACAGGTTCTTTGTGACTTCAAAATAAAGTTCCTTGGGTATTAGCAATAAAAGTAATCAGGACTTTCAGCAGATTAGCAGCTACTGTAAATTCGATTTATTTTTCACTGCTGACAAGTTAAATATACAAATAGGAGAAACTAAGACCCATCACCCTTCCCTCAGCACCATACTTGCAAAATCCCCTCAAACGAAATATGTCTCCTGTACATTTGATAAATCTACCCTCATCTAAGATGAAAATAAACTATACAGAAGAGAAGCAAATTTTACCAGTACGAGGTATGTCATTACCCTCATACTGCTGCTTGTACCGTTAAAGTGGGATATTTGCACAAGTGAGCCCCCATTCATATCAAGTGCAAGCACTGATAGAAAAGCCTAATTTAATTAAAATCTCTGGAGCTCTCACAAGCATTTAATGCACACAGACTCACCATTGGCTAAACTTTTACAACCAATCTCCTAAATTTTAAACTTCTGTGGTTCTCCTAGGCACATTGTGAATGACCTCCAGGAATGTCTCCTTCAGCAAAGACAAGCAATTAAATAAGTACATCTGGTTAAAACTTTCCAAATTTCAGTGTCCGAATGACAGCAGACATGCAACTACAAAATTACGGAAGAGGCACTCACACATGCTTGGTAACTTATAAAAATAAAATTGCCCCTTTAAAAGGCCTTTAAAAGATGTGGGACACAGACAACTTCCTTGTTTGAAAGCTGTACTATTTTATCAATCATCACTAAAATCTTCCATGATTATGATCCATTCAAGGCAATTCTATCAGCAATACAATTAATTGCCCAGCAAGATCTACTCATTTTTGTATTTTCATGAGCACACACGGTTTATGCTCATGGTTCAATATCATTCATAAGTGTAGTATTTTCTCTTAGCATCGGCTCCAGCATTTTCCATGACTAGAAGTCAGACTGCCAGGATAATTTTCCTCTCTTTTTCAATAGCCACCTCAAAAAGTAACTCTGAAAGCACTCTAACCACTAATTTCTATCATGTTATTTTCTGAATATTTCACATTTTTATCTAGGTGAGTGACTAATTTGTAGTACAACCCTGACAACTTCCTTTTCCAAGACATTCACGTTCATTATTAAGGACTTGCTTTGAAAGTGAGCCTTCCATCACCGCAGATGGCTTATTCCATAACCATCAGCAACTTATTCACAGTTCTGAAATGCAGTTTTACCCTGTATGAAACACCTACTTTCTCTTTATTCTTTTTGGTGGCCACAGAACTATCTACCCATATCTTAAATTACATTATGATATATATTGCAATTGTCTATAAACCCATGAGCCAGAATAGCTTACTTTGCTCATTTTTTTTTATGCAACCCCTGACTTTTTTCCTTTAGTAATCTACTCCTCCATTTTTATTCCATTTGATTTCTGCAGTCCCTAACAAGGCCCAGAACAACAGAATGATTTCTGAGAACAAGTCAGTAATTTAAAATTCAGTGGTACCCTCTTCCCTTCCATACAAAGGCTGATTTTTACAGGACATTTAATTACAGGCCTGAGTTCCTATTTTCTAAGCCTAAACACAACCCCTGAAGGCTTACAATATTTGAGTCACAGCTGGAGCTGTGGTTACTATACAGTTTAAATATCAGCCTCTTTACTGTGCAATTTGTTTTGAAAATCAAATCAGATGCCGTGTCATAAACAAGTGCTAATTAAGTACTGAGTGGAAATTGGGCTTTTTTGTGCAAGAAGGGTTCTTAAATATCTGCATCTTCACTTCCATAAGAAAGAATAAATATGTCAAGAGTGATAATTATAAAAGGAAAGCTACTATGGCACTTGAAAGGCAGTACCGCTGCTTCTCCATTTCATCTGCTTCCAAGTAAGAAGAAATGGGGGGAAAAAAAACAGTTGAGACTTGTATGAAATATATATGTACTAAGGATCTTATGTATTTGATCATATAACCCACAATGCTTCCTCTTCCCTCAGAGAGGACATTCACTCTGGGCTTCCATCACATACAATTTAAACATGCAAGCTAAACCCATCTCTTTCTGTCACTGCAAAGCAACAGTGAAGCTACTTATATTTTCATTCCTTTTAAGTTATGATCTACACACAGTATTTATTTGACGATAACATTGCATTCATTAGATATAACACCTTGTTTGATAAGTATCAAGTGAAGAACAGGAATAATGCATTTTAATACTCTGAAGGCTGCCTCTGAGTAACAATATTCACGACTCCATTAACTAACAGGCTCTCGGCTACAAAGGCAGAATTAGATCTGTCAGTCACTGACATGGGAGGGCATGGCCAGTGCACTGAAGATTGTCCAGTTGAGATGACTTCCGCAGCAAAGGAAAATATGCCCTGTGGCCTCGAACTTGTTAATGAGTTTGTATGCATTATAGCAATAAATTGAATTCCTACTACAGAATATACAACTTCATGGGCCAAACAGATACCTTACTCCACTGTCCAAAGCAGTACTCAAAAAACAAAGTACAGTTAGATCTGTGGACTCTAATTCAACAAAACCAAAGACAGGATTTCAAAATTTTTCATTATTATTAGGAGAGAAAACCATGAGCTCTCCGATTCTAAAACCATAATCTGACAGTATTTAAGCACGCTCTTTGTGAGATTTTGCAGAAGGAATGAACGAACACTGAATTGGTTGACTGTCAGATCTCACAGTTTGATGCAAACTCCTTCAGAAGGACACGGTGCTCTCGAACAGTAGGCTCTGACTCTGCATGCAAACTTAATGAATTCACCACACGTGGTGAACATGGCTACTCTAGTTCTTCCGTGAATTTGTCTGGAGTACGTTGACCAGGATCTGCTTCAAAACAACTCCCGCTGGAGAACGTCTATTTATACTCCTTGACAGATAAAAAGGCACAAGTTTTTAGATCCTGCAAGAGCAGCAGCTACCAGGAAAACTACTATTGTAACATGAAACACCTGGATACCTTCTTAAGGGGTCACAGGAATACTAAACTACAGTATTCAAAACCAAATGGAGATCTGTGATAGCACTCCATTAATCTTTGGACAAAGTAACAGCAAGCTCTGTGAACACGCTCCCAACAGCAGTGTAAAGAGATCCTCTTTGTGCCCGTAAGTAAAAACATGCTCAATTTCACAACCACTTGACATTTTAAGTCTGAAATTCAAGTCCTATATTCAGCCTCCTTCAAAACTGCAAGACCTGTGGTGAAGAAAAGAGAAGCTACGTTTCTCATGCTACTGTCTGAACTTCTGTCAGGTAAGTATCCAACAAGAACAGTGGCATCCACAGTGGAAGAATTACGTATCAAACAAGCTGGAAGCTTGTCTAGAGATCAATAAAATGAAGCTGATGCCTTTTAAGTATCTTGTCTCTTTTTCCTAAGTCCATAGAAAAGTCAGAAAGCTCACCTGGATTCTAATTTTTCACTAAGACTCAGAGCATCAGAAATAGAAAATTCTGTACTCAACAAAAAAATACAGCCAAGGTGAACAAAATTAAGAATTATTATCTCCATAATCAGCAAAAGAACCTACAGTGCAAACTTTCACCTTCCTGATCTCCTGCTGAATTTCAGGTAGCAGACAAAAAAGCATGCAGAAGAGATGGGCTAGAGGTCTGTGCCAACTATCCTGGAAGGAAATCTGCAGTTCACACATTAAGCAGACAAATTTGTAAGAGGAATACCATTTTTTTCTAAAGAAATGGAAATGCTTTGGAGAGCAGGCTCCAGCACTCAAGCCATACATTTTCCTGTTCAATAAAGCAACCAAAAAACTTCCTTTTTGCAGAATGGCCATTCTATCCCAATTCATTTCCCTCACAAAGTGCTGTGCTACAATTACAATGTGGGACCTATTCACCCATCGTAAGTAACGTGGAATCCATAACTCATTGCCTCCAGTACTTACCAAGGTATATTACATTTCCTTTCCTGATCTAAATGCCCTGTACTGAGTTCAGCTCTATGACAGTTCTCAACTCTTTGAGACTGGCACAAGATGCAAATGTTCCTTTGCTTGGCTTAACTAGAGGAAACCCCTCCTCAAAACAAGAAGTACCAAAGCAGCCTGCTGTCTCGGAGGACTAGGATGCCAGAATGAAGCGGGGGCAACAGAAGCAGCTGAAGATACCTAACGAGCATCTGTAAGAAGACTAACCAGAATGAGTCTGAAATGTTGTAGCGTTGACTGGCCAACCTTGAAAAAGAAAAAAAAAAAACCACCAACAGACAAACAGTATGTCCTGTCTCCCAAGAAAGGAAATCTACTGAGACTGAGTACTGATAACTATTGCCAAAATGAAGCAGTCACCATGTGAGGCCTAAGTAAATCTACTCCCAATTTAGAACAAATTAGAATTAGTGCTAGACAAACCCAATCTTCTTCTTTAAGAAGATCACTGAAGTCCAGACAAATTAGAAGTAGTTAAGCATTTGATAGATGACATGTAGGAAGTTACTAGTTAAAATGGAGAGGATTAGGATTAATACCAGAGTTGTAAGGAGGATAAGAAACTAAAAAGGGTAGAGGATCACAGGTTATTTTGAAAAGGGAACCATCAAGCTGTACAGAGATTGATCCTTGTTGAAATCCATTATTAATCTTGAAAATAATGTTAAAATATTCTCATTAATGGATTAAAAAAAAACATTATTACTAATTAGCACTAATGTGCTAATGAAATTGGCTGAAGACAAAGTTAAGAGGCATCATAGGACACAGCATCTTGAAGACCTGGGTAACAGAACCAACACAAGATGTACATAAATTAAAAAGTAACATTATTGCCATTATAAACTAGGGACTCCGTAACTGAGAAGAGGGGAAGAGGCCCTGGGATATGATACTCATTAGATAATGATGGTTCACCAATAAGATGCAGCCATGAAGATGGCAAATACTACAATACGATATTGTATAAAGTGAAAAATTCCCAGAAGAGAGAAATTAGGATTACTGCTTTTGTACAAGGAACAAAAAACTTTTCCTGGAATATTCTGTATAGTTCTAGTCACTCAAGTTCCAGGTAGATTAATCAAATTCTGTAGCTGTTTAAAATGGTCTGCTAAGATGATCAAGAGTTATAGGAAATGTCTTATGAGAGAAAGGAAAAAAAAAAAACCAAACTTGTTTAGCCTGACCAGATCCAGCTCAGAGGAGAATATGACTGCTCTTTACAAATATATGCAGGTGAACACAGGGGAGCAAGAAGAGCTGTTTAAGCTCAAGGACAACATTAGTACAAGAACAAATGAGAATGAATTAGCCATGAATGAAGTTAAGCTGGAAAATTAGAACAAGGATTCTAGCTTTCAAAGTAGTCAAATTTGGAATAGCTCTACAATGGCATAGCAAAGAAAATTCTACTCACTTAAGAACAGCTTTGAGTAGCTTGCAAAAGGGACTAGACAATACACTGTCTGCCAACATCAGACTTGAACCCATGTTCCACAAGACCCGTTCCAACCCACGTGGAATTGTTTCCTCTCACTGATGGGCTCTGACTGTTTTGCCTCCGATAAAGTCTTATTTTAAGATCAGTGAGATACAGATATATAGGAATATCTTCTTGACAGTAAAAAACTTTCAGGACATTTATCCTTGTTTATAAACAACAGCTGTGACAAAGTACAAGAGCAACACACTTTACTGGAGTCATCCCAGTCAAAAGGAGAAAAAAAAGGAAAAAAAGTTGAAAAAAGAAAATTAACAGGGAATGTAGAGTTTTGTCCTTTCAAACCTATTAGCAACAGAAAACACCTTCTGTCATATTTGAAGAGAGTGTTAACATTGTCTGCATTTCTTCAGAAAACTGTTGAGATGCTTCCCAGACCCATCTTCTAAAACAAGATTGATCCATCGTTTCTTGAGACTACACCCACTTTTCATTGTTCTAATTTGCAGGAGATGAATGATAGCTGGCTGCATTTCTCAAACCCGCTGAGAGTTTTGGCATATAAGAAGGAAGGGCATGGAGCAGACCCAATGAACAACCCCCCTGGAGAATCATCAGCATCTTCCTAAGAGACAGAATTTGGGGCCAACTATCCATAAACTAAAAGCAACTCCCACATAAGCACTGCTCCATTCTGTATCACCCACCATAAATTACAAATGATGTGTGTAGAGAGGGAGAGTGATTATATTCTATGATGGACTTTCATGCTAGACCATTTTTTTCTCTGAAACAACTAGAGATTGTTTTGGTTGCTATATGGGCAAGCCTGGAAAGGTTAAGCTTTTCTAGTCAGAATGCAGTCTAGCCCTGCTTTGTATCCAGGCAAAGACAGCCATCACCTTTCTCCTGAGTATTTAATCCATCCTCCTATATTTGGGGAAAAAAAAATATATAACCATCAATCTGTAAGAATAACTATGTTCTTAGCTAGAAACATCAAGAGAGAGGACTCCTACAAACAAACTGAGAGAATCCGTATGTAGGCACAAAGCCAGCAGTTGGAAAAACCACACCAGAGTTCTGCACTGGCTAGTACTTCCCAAACTCACTTTCTACATCTGTTTTACTCCAAGTGCTTCTGAAGAAGATGGGCCATCTAGACTATACTTAGAAGCACACTTATTAGTGTTCTGCTAACATACAACTGCACTTAAGAACAACTTGTTCATTCCTTCATAGTTTGTCCCTGCAACTTTTCCCTTCCTGCCATGGGATGAAGGAAATTAAACCAGCACTAAGGCACTTTGCTTCTGCTAGTCCAAACTGGTTACTCCAGTGGATTCTGCCAAGAGGTTGCATGGCTTCTGCTCACAGACTGTAAACACTTCTGTCCTCCCCTCAAGAAGACTGGAAAGACCCCTTCCTGAGCTTTCCCATTCTTCCTCATTCTCTCCTTCCTGCTGCTCTCATCAAGATGAATGCACAGATCCTGTTCCAGCAGTGAGGGGAGGGAGAACTAAATCGTATGTTTCTCAATTCTTAGTAGAGAGGAGAACTAGAAGCAGCTAGAGAGTGCAAAATTATCATCAATCGTTTGTTTCCACACAAAATCACTGTGGAAAAGTGAAATAATTTAAAACTGAAAGTCTTCATTGCCGCTTCTCAAACCTTCTGCCATCACAGCTAACAAATTTGGCTGTGCACACACAGCTGCAAGCAGGCTGAGCACCCATTGGTTAATGGAACCACGGAACTTGCAGATGAAAGAGAAAAAATGAATTTTAATGCAGTTTTTAGAAATACTTGTCATTGTTTCAGCATTGCCATTTCGTGAATGGGACCGATTTCTCTCTCAGTAGGGGATGATATTTTAATGATGTAACAATGTACTTCCCAGAAGAAAGACAAGCCTCATGAGGCAGATTAAAACTAAGAATATTCAGATCCCATTAAAAAAAAGACAGTTTCAAGCCATTTTTTAAATTAATTTTGTTTAATGATAAAATGTGTTATCTTAACAGGTGGCTAGCCAATTGTAAAATTAACCAAAACATGGTCAGAAGCACAAGGCTAGCTATTAGAAGAACTCGTTTCTTTTTCTTCTGTCTTCTATTATCAGTGTACCATGTGACCCTACACAAATTCCTCCAGTCCATGACCCCAGGCAAATTTCTGAGCTTCAGCTTTCTCTTTCTGCAAAGCAGGGGTAGTATTTGTCCAACACCAGAGTTCCTCAAGACCTCAGATAAAGAGGCATTAGAAAGTATTGTTGTTTAATAAGCAGGGACATATTTAATGCAATTCCCAGAATGTTTATTTTCAACAGTTTCTGTGGGATCAGGAAGTTTTTCTCAGCACTAATCAGCATCCTGTCAAGAAAACATCTTCATGTTTGATTGCTTATTAATTGTATTTTGAGCACTTAATATTTAGTTGCAGCCACCGGACTCTGCAATGCTACAAGTCGCTTTCAGTTTCCACAGCTAAACACACACTGCATTCAGCCCTTCTGTGCAAAATCTCTTAAAATATAAATACACCTCGTTGAGCATCTCCTGAATTGTAGGAAGGAGGAAATGAGGAAGACTGAAGAAAATACTGAGCATTAGAAACACTAGTTAAGTTTGCCACTGTGAGAATAGTTAAATATTACACAAATCTCACCAGCACACATGGAGGTTAGAGATGACAAAACGTAAGCAGACAAGGAAGTGAGAAAACAGCTTATTCCATCTGCATTGTTGAATTTAGCATGAAAATTTTTATACAACAAAATCAAGTTGCTCGGCTTGCTGGTTTTGCTGGTCTTACATGTGATCTGATCTTTTATACCCTAAATACTGTTGCAGCGATCACTGAGAAAATGAGTATGACAAGAAATGCATCTATACAGCTGAAAAGAGTCAGTGGGATCCCTTCACTCAATTCTTAATGAAAATTCGTAATTTCCAGGTATAAATTACTTTCTTTGTAATCAAAAATAAGCACTTTTCATTAACAAGTTTTATGATACAAACTACCAGTACAGCAAAATCCAAAGAAAACAAAACAGTGGATGAACACATCCTCTTGACAAGCGTATCCAGTCAACATTCATACATCAGGAAATACTTTCTGATCCCCACTTCAAATGTTTTTAGAGCGTGAAGTGAATTTTAAATGAGACCAGACCAGGAAGTTTCCTCTGCCATTTAACTTCTAGTCTCAAGTCATTATTTCTCCTACCTCAGTAGTTCTTAACACTGAAAATAAACAAGAAAACAATGTAACTATATTTTCATCGCATTTATGGCCCAGAGATCAGAGCTTGGCTGGCCACTGGAAATACTCCAAAGATCACCATTTCATTTTTTCTTCATCAGGCACCTCTTAAAGAGGTGGTCACCAAACACTGTACCTTACCTCTAGAGATAACACAGAATAATTTTATTTTCTTCTTCTGAGATCTTCATTACCTCTTTCCATATCACAAACCACTACAGAATATTGAGAATGTTGAGGCCACTGCGCATGTCTTGTACCTTCCAAGGATTATTTAGGAAACCCTTTGCCTAACCAAACTTTGTGGTTAGAACAGTCTGCTTTATCTTACTAATGAGAATGATAATTTAGTACCAAATACTCATGAGGAATTATAGCTCTGCTGACTGGCAAATAATTTGCCAAGGCAGATTAGTTTAGCTGCATAAAATAAATATCCACCTGCACATACTAGCACTAATCAGGGCGTGAAATTAAACTTTTTATTCAGTGGGAAATAACTGCTGCAAGGCGGCGATTTAGTCTGGGAAGCAAATATTAAGGTCAGCCTATTCTCTCTGATGTTTATAGTATGTATTACAGTGCGAAGAGCATGGTGCAACAAATTCTGCTTTTTAAGTCTACGAAGCTAAATACTTCAGTGATGCGATAGCAAATTTGCCATTTGCTTTTCTAATTGCATACATTTAATGGAGCAAAGTGGCTGAAAGGAAACATTGCCAGAGAAGCAAGGGTGAAGTTACTGAAGTACCAAAGGCCTGCACCAAGTGCAGAAAAATCTAGGGCACAAAGTTTGGGGTAGAAGAAAATAAATCAACATTTTCTTTACAATACACTAGTCCCAACAAATCCTCAAACTAAGAGGATGTTATTTCAGTTCTATTGAAAAAAATTACTAAGCATATGTTTAATATTCAAGCAGGATTTGCAACCCCACATTTAGGAGACAACTCTCTGCTATCCCAGCTGTTTTACAAAATTATTTTCATTGCTTTCATGCAACCCTTGCTTTGGATACCCAGGATTCTCTGCCACAATGACCACGACACGAATATGTTATTTGGAAGACTATATAAGGTTCTCAAAGCAGAGTTTTATAACAATAGCTAACAAGTCCTGGGTCTTAAAAATCCCAGTCCTACTGACACCAGAAATCACACAGGTTCAGTGCAAACAGAACCTCTTTTAAAGTATCAGCTTTTGTCCACCTGTTCCATATATATACACACATAAATAGAGAGAAGGAAAAAAAAAAAAGATTCCAAGTCTATTACCCTTCAGCCTCCAATTACACTGACTATTTCTCACTTTATTACCTGCCAGTTATGTGGAAGCTCCTACAAACACAAGAATGTAAAAATCAAGGAACTTCAGGGTTTTATCTCATAACAAAACTAAAACAAACAAAAAAAACCCCCACAGATGCATCTTAAAAGACAACCAAAGGTTTTGGTTCTCCTGTGAAACTGGAAGGCCATCAGGACCTTCTAGAATCATGTCACCCAGAAAGAAAAGGAATGGTAATTTGGGGGTAAAATTGAAAAAAGACACTCATGAAGAACGCTAGTATCAACATCTTCCTATTCACAAGCCAGGATATTAAATGAAGTACTGCAAACTGATTCATTCAGAAAAAATTAGAAAGTGAAACTTCATTAAATATCAAGCAATTGCCTCCCAAACCATCCTCGATAGGATCCCAAACTGGTCAGGTATAGCTCCAAGCACTGCTAATTAAACACAACTGAAGTTGTCACTAGTCCATTCAAGAAAACAGATGTTGCTTCATAGAGCTTTGATATTTTTCTTAAATACCTTTCAAAATGAGGAACAAAAAATATGAACTCTTATAAAAAGGGCTTTATTGTATTTTTATAGCATATTACATACCTTGTAACAATCATTCTGTTAAGTGTGAATGTCAGTTTTATTTTCTGTCCCTTTTTTCCTGGCTATTTACAAGCTTTGTAAGAATCGTTCCTTAATTAAGTCTAAACATAGTTTTATATAAATGGATTCCTGGAATTAAAAACGTTCAGACTTAAGAAATGATTGTTACAGAGACTGTAACAGGCCGTAAAAAAGAATGCCACTTTAAACAAAGATTTCTCATTTTAATTAAAAAGATAATCATCAGAACATTCGTACACTTAACAGAACCATTTGACGCTACTTTGAAAAAATATCTACTATTCTATGTAGTTTACTTTATATGACATTTAATCAAAGTCTCAGTTGAGCCTATTGCACTCATACTTTAAATACTGTATCTACAGTTTTAAACACTATATTCAAATATGAAAGTTACTTATTGAGCACCTCATTTCTAGTACTTTTGTAAATGGTTATGACAACAGAAATCCCATACTCTTGAAGGCATAAAAACAGAGCTCTCTAAGGCAAGGGTTTTTGGGAGGGGTTTTTGTGTGTGTTTTTTTAAGCTAATGGGCACATTCGCCTCTCCTTTTAGCTTGTGCATCAGTCTCTAACAGACTGTACTTTATAAAGAGTGTAGTTTTATCTGTAGTATTGTAGAAACATGAAAAGGGGCTGAGGTGACCTGAGACAGGTTCCACTCTGATAAAATCCTTGGTGTAGCTGCAGAACACTGGACTATATAATTTACAAGATCATATTTTAAATCTATGAACTGGCTTTCATTCAAAAAAAGCTTTGAAAGATGACATGTAGAATATATGATAGAAAACACTCATTCACCAGCAGAATCAGTCTTCTCTGGTGAGCAGTTGCTTAGGATTGCATAATGCTAATACACAGCAATTTAGTATCAGAAATAAATTAGGCCTTCTTAAAATGTAGCGATAAATTGAGTAGGCAAATGAAGTTAAATTAAGTACTTAAACCTTAAAGTATTAGATTATATATATCGTAGCTGACCACGGATAACTAGGAAACTGGTAGCAGATATTAGCTAAATGTAATACTGCTTCAATGGCAAGTAATCAAGCCAATACCAGCCAGCAAGAAGGTGGCCTTCTTTTACTCCCATCAAAAAGTTGCATAGACATGAGCAACCTTCTGAGAAAGAGAGTTGTTTGTCTTTCAAAGCATCAAATATAGATACTTTAAAGCAAGATAATTTCATTCATAATATTAGTGTTGGATGAAGTCTCCACATGACATTTTTCTATTATAGTGAGACATTAAAATAGAAAACAAATCGCCTGGTCTGTCTTGCTTGGTATCTTGTGACTGAAGAGAGCTGCTCAAAGTCAATGCCAAAAATTAGGTACTGACATCTTTAAGTGAAAAAAGTATTATTTTCTAGAGAAGCACAAAAATACTACCACCTACAGGGCTGCTTTTCAACATGAAATGAAACCTACCACAAATCCATATCAAAAAGAAAACTACCAAAAGCTGGAGAGATAATAATCTTCATGGATGGATTTGAGTATTTACCTACGATGGCCCTTGGGAAACTCTCAGGGAAAATCAATAATTAATAGCAAAGCCCACCTCAACCCAAACTGCAAGCCACCTAATAAGGAAGATGTACATGAAGTGTGTCACACAGTTGGATGAACAAGATAATACACTGTGAGTGATTCAGCATTAGTTGAGAGGATGCACGAGCTGATCTACTAGCTCTATGTAGATAATTGTACCAATGCCATTACTGCAGTTCTTAAGCACTTTCTGAGTGCTAACAGGCAGAAACAACAAGATGCTTCCTACAAGGGCCAAGCTGCTACTTGCAGCTGATGCCTCATGTATCAAAAAAACCTACCTGTGCCACACCTCCACAAACACCAAAAGACCCCACCAAGTCTGACAAAAACTTTACTTCATCAGCATAATTAAAGTAAGAGTCATGTTCTAGATAGACGTGCCCTAAAGCAAAAGCCTGAGCTGTGTTAAACCAAAGCTCTTCTCACTCTCCTCTCAACCTGTAAGCAAAAACACCCTAAAAAGTTCAGAGGGAAGCCACATCTTTCATTGCACTTTTTACAAACATTTTGCATACAAGAGGCATTTTAATAAAACATTGAGGAACTTGGTTTAGCTTTTAGTTCTCAGCGCAGTCTGATCTTAATAATTCCTCCCTTTATCTGGTGCTCTTAACAGATGCATCTCCTGTAAGAGCAGCTCTCTCTCATGCTCAGGTCTCTTCCTAGTTTCGGGGAGATATATTGTTTGAGTGGAACACAGCCAGCTGCAAGATGGACAGGGACTCCCTCAGGTCCCAGGCCCAATGGAAGATCTCAAACGCCTCGACTAAGCCCTTGGATGGGAATCTTAGCACAGGGGGTGAAAAAAGTGGCATATGAGAAGTCAGCGTAGCACGTTCACAATGCTGTTTGGCAGAGGACAAAAATGTTTTAGCAGAAACTTTTCAGGATATGAAACTCACTATCTAGAGGCAGGCTGTAATTACCAAGCTTGGTCAAACACAAGTGCAACAGGATCTGGGACACTCCTTTGGCCAATCACACACCAAAGAGAGTAGTTTATTATTACTAATTGCTACCTTGCCTATTTAGGCATCCATAGCATTTTCCCACTTCACTGAACTGAGACTCTATAAATCTGACAAACTTGGAGACTACTAGCAAAAGGGTCAAAAAGTCTCAAGAGAAACAAGTTCTACAAGATTAAAAAACAGAAGCCAAACAAGTGTTTCGAAGCTCAATTAAAAATTAAAATTTGCAACTAGTGTTTCCTCAATTTCATTTTGGGCATATGTTCTGAAGGTTTAATAGAATTGCTTCTTCTTGATGAGCTTAGATTTAATTCTGTACCACTAAGCACTAATCCAAAACAAACTTTTAGCAAGTGTTGCCAGTCTTTTAAACTATATCCTTAGGGAAAAAACAGTTTTGGGCACCCAAAATTTACATTTAGTTCAGCTGGCACCAGTTTGTTTTCATTCCTAAATCTTATGTTTCTTGGAAATATGAACAAATGAAGAAAGAGAGAACGAAACTACAGTTTAAGTGCATCATGCCTCAAATCTAAGTAAACTAGCCATATTTGAAGAGCATGTTGGATGCAAGTACCCCCAAGGGTGTTTGCCATGCCAAAGGCCAACTCGCAAACCTAAACAATGTAAGTGCTCTTCACATTCACTATCAATGATATGCTGCTGCAGCAGCAGGTGAAAGATTTAAGTGTCAGTATTTACAGTTCTCAACGCAGAACGGAAAAAAAACAAAATAAAACTGCAGAGAGATGGTGTGCCGCACAGAAGGATAGTCTAAGGTGTGTAAATAAAGAGAAAAACCCAAGAATTACGTGCACAACCCCTCCCGGGCCCTGGGCCCCTCTGCCAGCTCCTGCCTCACTCCAGTTTAACTTCTCCCACTCCCAGGTACCACCCGCAGCCCCCTACCCCCCTTCCAATAGAATGATACTTTTCCACGGATTTGGGGGCCCCGCTCCCGGCACGCAGCCCTCCCCGGCAGGCACCCCCTCCCACCACCCCACGACGCCTCTGGGGCCCCGCTCACCGCCCTCCCCCGCCCGCAGGAGGAGCCGCCCCCCCGCAGCCCGGCGCCCCCCGGCCCAGCACGCCCGAGAGGCCCGGCCTCCCCCCGGGTCCACTTCCCCATTGCCCCCAGCCCCATCTCCCCCTCTCCGCCCCTCCCCCACAGCCCCTCCTCATCCCTCGCCCCTCCCTCCGGCTGCCCCTCCACACACACACACAGGTGCCCACCCCCGCCGCCACCAACAGCCGCGGACCCTCACCATGAACTTGAGGGCCTTCTCCTGCAGCACGGCCTCGGCCGGGTCCATAGTCCCGCGCCGCCGCCGGGGCCGGGGCCGGGGCCGGGGCCGCCCCTCCTCTCAGTGCCAGGCCGCAGCCAGCGCAAACAGGAACCTGCGCTGCCCCGCGTACCACCCCCCACCTCGCCCCGCTGCCCGCATAGCGCATGCGCCGCCCGCAGGCCCACGGGAAATGGAGTCCCCGGCCGCGCCACTGGCAAGGGCCCGAGCCGCGGGTCAGAACTACAAAGCCCAAAAGGTCTTGGGGCCGACGGCACGCCAGGAGCCGGCTGGCGCATGCGCTGTCTGCGGGAGCGGGGCCTGGCGGGAGTTGTAGTACTGTGGGGCTGTGACGGTGTAACTTGAGGGCAGGGGCTGGGGGCGGACGGCCCTGCTCGGGGCGGGGGAGGGAGGGAAGGAAGCCCCTCTCCGCAGGGGCCGTGTGGGCCATTTCCAGCCCCAGACCTTCCCTGGTGAGGTGCAAGGCTGGCTCCCAAGTCACAGCCCTGTGCTCTCTACCATTAGCATCTCGCATGTGGCTAATGGCAGGGTGCAGGGGCGGCTGGCAGCAGGTTCCCCTCGCAGGACGCCTCAACCACGGCACCCGCGAGAGCTTGGCTGCTCCCTGGATTTGCTCCGGTTGCACTCCATGCTTGTGCACTCTCGATTTCCAAGTCGGTTGTTACTGGTACACCATCTAAAATTAATCCCATGCACTGGCGTGCCCCTGCATGCGTAGAACGAGTACCAAAAATATCTGGTGACTTTCATACGGAGAGAAAGCCGGTCCGAAGGGGCCCTTGCTGCTCCTTGGCAGGGGATATGAAACAGGGGGAACTTGCATCACTGGAATGGGTCAAATAGACTTACATCATTCTTGAGGGATGTTTGTTCAAATCGGTCCCGTAAAGAAAACTCCTCACACAAACAGCCTCCCGCGGTGCTTCAATGCCCTTACATTTAGCTTTTTTCCCCTAATAATGATGCTAAATCAATTTTCCCTGAAAATTGGGCCAAGTTCTCCTTGCTGTACCAAGCGGCAAACAAAAAAAGAATTGATCAGCATCCCTTTAATAGCAGCTGCACATAGACTGGAGGGTATTTACCATATCCCCCTCTTTAATCTTCTCTGTTGCACACCAAACAAGACCAGCTCACTCTTTGGCAGCCATCGCTTCTAATCCTCTCAGTTTTGTTAATTTGTCTAATCTCTTTCCAATTTTCCTACATTTTTTACAGTGTGCCCAAAAGCTGAAGCCACCTCGCGTGGAGCAGCAGAGAGGAATTACCTCCTGTGTCTTTAGTACTAATTACAAGAGCCTGATAAGTTTTTCCTTTCTCTATAGCAAACATGACACTGATTCCTACGCAGTTTGTCATCCAGTAAAACATTCAGATTCTTTTCCTTGCATTTATATATTTGACTCTGCATCTTAAGCAAGTTACCCTGAATTTCTTCCTACTTAGATGCAAAGGAGCCAGCCACGAACATCAGCACTTGCTTGCTGACGTGCGGCTTAAACCCATTCTTTTTGTTCCTGTGTTTGACCTGTAAAGTGAAACTTCAAGTCGCAGGTATGAAACCAGCGTCTCCTGTGCACCAGCCCCTTTCCTCATTTTCTCTAAACGCCCCATCTCCTCCGGATTTTTAAACAAGATAATCAGAGAGAAAACGATGCAGAGAATATGCACATTACTGGATTCCTTGCAGGGACATATGACCTGGGTGGTGCCTCATGACCCAGTGCCAGGAGCGTGTCCTCCAGCCAGTGACCCAGCAGAGGTGACAGGGAACGTCAGCCCATGCAGGGTGTGATGCTGGGTTGAGCTACGCTCCCAGAGCAGTGGCTTGGGAGAAGGAGGCAGGATAACCTTATGTCCTCCCTCTACAATCCCAAGGCATAGAAATCTTCCAAAGAAAGCTTTCGGGTCACCAGGACATGGGCTGCTATTCTTGGACTGGCCCAGCCACGCTCTTGGTCATCATACTTTAAGCCCAGACTCTCAGCAGTGAAACGCCTGAAATGCTTGGCTGTAATGGGGCTGGGCGTTTTCCAGACTGCTGACAGCACTGAAAACACTTACCACAATTATATAAATAACAGTAATTATAATGAGGGAGTCCTATAATTACAAAGGGACGGCTCCTGTAACAGTACTGCAGGCAACCAGAGGCCGCTGGCACTTGGGGCACAGCTCTCCCGCGTCTCCTCCCTCCAGGCATCCTGCAGTTGGCTGGGATGTAAATGGATCCTCTTCGTAGCAGCGTGACGGGCTCAAGGCTTTGATTGCATGGTTTATTTGTCAATAATATCTGATGCTGGCCTAATTGAAGGAAAATTGAAAAGTGTAATGCTTCAGCACTAGACACCACTGTCCCAAAGCCCTCTAGGCTGATTGATCTGTCTGGACTGTAACTTATAGGGGATTAACATCTCTGGGTCATAAAAAGCATGAATGAAGGAGCCAAAACTAGTGAGTGTTTAGGTGCTGGACTTAACCTTGGCGGAAGAAGGCTCAGTTATTCTGCTGTACTGCCATCGGGACCCCACGATGCAGGACGACTGCAGAGGAACAGGGCAAGAGTCTCCACCACAGCACAGAGAGATCGAGGAAGCACTCGGAGAGGCAGCGCTTGGCCCGGCAGCACTGAGCATGGAGGTAACGCCTCGCCCTGCGAGCCTTGCCTGGATTCCTGTGTCTGCAGCCCAGCCTTGTGGCCTCTTCCCACCGCAGGATGCTCGCTGCAGCTGGATGGACAGCTCTGCGCCCACCAGCTTGCTGTGTCTGCCGCAGCCCAGGGCGGGAGAACGGTCAGCACACACACGGAGCTGTGACACCCACCAGATCCCTGCTACAGCCCTATGCCATCAGGGTGTCACATCACACAGTGGGAGGAAAGGTGTTGGGGAGGTCTGTGGTGTATAAGGCAGAAGAAAGGCACACTTCGAGTTCAGCAGATTTACAACCAATTAAATAATGATTTGTTTGGATTGCAGGAACCAAGAGCCAGACCTGTGTGGTCAGTGCTGTCTCTGCCACAGTAGAGCTGCCCTGATCAGCTCCTCTTATTTTCCCCTTGAAATAGCAATCGTATACCCCCCTTCCTGCCCTCCACACCCTCACTGCAGAGCATGTTGCATGAAGCAAGCCATATAGCGCACAGGGAGCTCACCATCCTTCCAGATGAAGGATGCTACCTAACGGTAAAGATATTGCTGTGATTATTTTTGCAATAGCATATTGCTCTGTGCATTCTGGACTCTGCGGACCACATCCACGCCTGGTGTAACCCATGTTAATTTGCTGTGGCAATCATTAATTGGGTAAGGAACAGCTGGTGCTTTGCTTTAAGTGAAGCTGATTGGGTCAGTAACTAACTGTTTGGTTAAGCGATCTACAGCAGGTACAGCCCTACCTCTCCGTGCTCCAGAGGGGTTTCACTTCTTGTCCCAGTGACCCTTGGAGGAAGCAGCAAGATTTGGCCATGAAACATTAGGGAGCTTTAATCAGTGCAGTTCCTTTGGGCATTATTGCCTGAATTTTAATATTTTGAATAATAAAGGATGATTTTAAATTAAATTTGTGGGCTCACCATCTGTGTGTGCTTGGCCTTGTTTTCCTCTGCTTTGGCAGTCCCTTGACTTCATTCTTTCCAAGTTGCAGCAAAAAGGAAGGGAAGAGAAAAGAGGGGAGAGCACCAGTGGAGGAACCTTTTGTTATTCCCTTTGTCCTGCAAGATCTCGGCAGCAGCAGCAGCCTTTGTTGCGAGTGTGTTTCACAGTGCTGAGCACACAGACAACATTTGATAGCATAAGAGCTTGTGAGAGGGAGACAGGGACCCCTGCACCCAGAAATGTCCCAGTGGTTCAGCTCAGCCTCTCCATCCCAGCTCATCCATGATGGCGGTGTGCTTCACACAGGGCGCTGGCATCTCAGTGTGCAGCAGGCTGTGGGCAAAGGGGCTTTTTTCAGGACAAAGGGACATTGCCACTTGGTCGTGCAAGAGCAAAAGAAGAGCGTCCAAGACCATGTAGTATGAATTATGTTCACTGTATGGCTGGAGCAGGACAGTACCCATTACCTGGTACTAAGGAGATGTGCAAAGCTGCACATGTGGAGGGGATGACCAGAGAGAGAAGCGTGTCTGCAGAGAAACCAGAACAGTCAGGCTATGGATTGGCATTACAGGTTGAGTTGAATTTATCCCTTGTGGTGCTGAAAAGGGGACCTGCATCCCCCCTCCTGTCTCTGCCAGCCACATACTTCCTCCTCTCACCTTGTGCCAGCTCTGACGCTTGTTTGCTAGCACGGTGAACTGTTTTAATTCACTATAGGGGCAGAAAAATGATAATCAGGAAATACAAACTAAACACTTCTTTGTTGGCGAGTCAAACTGGCTTTTCTTGTGATCAGACAAATGGCAGAGCTACTGTGAGGGCAGGCGGGAATTGCAGTCGAGGGCAGGGGAGGGTAGGATGAGACTGGTCCCTCTCAGTGATGGGGAGCTGCTAATTCAGCAGATACCAGGTGAAAAACCTCTTGTCTTCTCACTGTCAGGGTCTCTTGACCCTCCTGTTGAGAGCCCTCCCTGCTCGCACAGCAGCATCGCTGCCATGGGAGGCTCTGGATGGCCAAGGCAGAGGGCAGGGGGATGTCTCGGGAAGGCCAGATCCTGGGAGTTTGGGATCCTTGCACTGGGGCTGCATGGCGCTGGTCCCCACCTGGATTTGCTCAGCCACCAGCAAGCAGGAGTTGCTGAAGCCCTGGTCCCAGTCGTCTCCATAGACTCTGGGGGTACTTTGTTTAAAATACGGATTAAAAGTTATCAGGGTGGCAGCAATGTTCTTGAACAGGGGCTATAGCCCTTGTCAGCAGCCTTCCCAGTTTCCCCTCAACCTTGCTGAGGCCCCGGTGTCGAGCACTGGGCTGCCCTGCGGGACTGTGCACATACAGAAACACGCACCCCGCCTCGCAGCCAGCCGGGTCCCCCCAGCACAGGTCTGGAAGTGCTTCTTTACCCCCAAAAGCAGCTCCTTTGCTCGCTGAGGCCCGGCCACCGCCCCACACGCCTCACGCTTCTGAGATGTGTCCTCTGGTGTTGACAGCACCTTCCGTCAGCCCGTCCTTGAGACGGCAGCAATGACGAATTCATCGGTCCTTCGGCAAACGCGAGAGCCCGGAGGAGCATCGCCAGGGGCTCAACATTGCTGCCTGGAGGGTGGCGAAGGGGGAAGAAAGATTTCTTCTTATGAGGATGAAAAACAAACCCAAACCACCAAACCTGACCCGACAGAACAACCACCACCCCAACAAGTACCTCATAGTCAGAAAAGCCTTTTAAAGCCTCATGAATATTTAGCTTGTCCTCATGTAAAATATATGACTTTGTGCAAGGATCAGGCAAAGGAGGTGCATGATTTTTTTCTGATTTATGGGCCCAGCAACGGATTATTCATAGCAGAGCAGCTGTGTGGAAAGATTCATCCACTGCAAAATGTGATTGTACATCAGGCAGTGTGAGGGAACAGAGCTATGACTAATGGCTACTTTACATATAAATGAGAAGGTTTGCGCTAGGAACTGTAAAAAAATACAATCCTTCAGCTGACGGGCCCGGCCTCTTTATCGCAAGCGCTGCACAGGGGCCGGGGAAAGACGGGAACAAGCCTGCCTGAAGGCGCTGCCTTCCCTCACGTCCTCCAACATGCAATAAATAAGGCAACAGCAGTTGAGGCTTCCAAGGGCCAAATTTGTTGCTGGTGTCAACCTGCAGGCTGCTATGGAGGAAAGGCAGATGTGGCTCCTCCTGACTCGGATGCCTCTGGAAGTCCCTCCTGGTCGGGCTGGGGTGGACCCCGCTTTGAGCATCATGCTCAAAGGCAGAGGGGCTCAGGGTGGGGGGCAGCGCAAACCAAGGTGCTCAGCACAGCCCCGGCGTAAGCCCTTCGCTTCCCCTCCCCGCTGCGATCACAGCCTCCCCCACGCTCACTCTCCTAGCCGAGACGGGTTGTCTAGACATTGCAGATGTGGACAGATGTTGGGGCTGTAATTTATAACAATGGCCTCCAGAAGGCAATTCCAATTTGTTTCGCTAAAGCTTTAAGTTACAGGCAGCAAGATCTCCTGTAAATACTCTTGACTTACATAGTAAGTACATAAGAGAGTTTGCCTGGCAAAAGCCTGCTTGCTGCAGCAATTATAGCTTTCCCCAAGCCTCGGAGGGACATTACGATTCGTAGGTCCAAAAGAAATTGCCCCCTGTCATGGACCCAATGAGTCCAAGAGTGACCTGAGTTCCAGGAGCAACACACATGCAGTTCAGAAGTCTCTTCTCCAGCATCATTCACCTGCTCAGGGGAGGAGGTTGGGGAGGAGGAGGGATCCTGCCTGCAGAGCCAACCCCCATACCCCATGTGCTGTCTTGCTCATGGGACATGCCCTTGCCATTCAGTGCCTGAAGAACAACTCAAAAAAGGAAATTTTGCCAGCCCTTTAAAAGGTTGCCTAGAGGGAAACCTCTCCTGAAAGCAAAAAGACCCTCATAGGAGAGGTTTCCCTCTAGGAAAAACTTTTAAACCCAAAGGGAAATGGAGCATACAGCCTTGCCTCTGCCCAGGCTTCAGCCCGGTTCAGAGCAGCCTGGAGTAGGCATCACAAGGCCTTCTCCCCGCATCAGATACCACCCGATATCCCAAACACACTCCTCTTGCTGCTCTAACCCTCCTGTGAAAGATGACCATGGTCCCAGCTTTGCAAACCTGGGGCAGACACCATCACAAGTGAAGGACATACCACCAGCGGTGAGCCTGCAGCCACAGGAGGAGAGAGCAGCAGGAAGAGTGCAGTCGTGACCAACTGGTTTGTGCACTTGTGCTGTTCAAAGCTTGTCAGCCAGGGGTACTTCTGAGAAGGGAGAGAGTATTTCTCCAGCACCATTTTATAGGACCTACAGTTCTTCTGCTTGTCCTCAACCTAGAGCTTGGGTTTTCTTGCAGAGTCCAAGGGGAAAGAATAGCCCCCCTTAGCAATTATTTGCTCCTGCAATTGTGTCTGTGCAGGTTGTTCCTAAATTGAGCAGCACGGACTTTTTCCACTGCTTCTGAAGGACACAGGGCACTAAGGTGCTCTGCAGTGACTATATTGGTGCGTAGGTGCACGAGTACCGGGGGAGCCGTGTGCTGAACTCCAGCAGTCCCTGATAAATTACAAAATCTGGTACTAACATGCAGCAGCCAGACAGGCCCCAGAGACCCCACCCTGTAGCAGATTCAATCATGCTAGGTGCAGTACAAAGCAGATCACTGCCCAGAGAACTAGCAAACTCATTCATTTCAGCCTACGTAGATTTCCACCTGCGCAAGGCTGTCTGTCCCATTCACCTCTGTGGCTTGGCCATCGTACTAGTGAGAACCTGTAGAAAAGCTCCACATGGATAAGACCACAAGAAAACACACATGAGGTTACATGTCACGTTCATCAGAGGTGAAGGTCACGTCTGGAGACTGGGATATAGCATATGGGGGAAATCCCACCTTCAAGAGTCCCAGCACAGGGCATCAACCAAGAGAAACTTAAAAACATATAGATAGATAGATATAAACCAAAGAGCATACAGTGTGTTATACACAAAGTAGGACAAGGTTGGGAAGAGTTGTGCCTTGGAAACTCCCAGTTTTCATCTCAGAGGTGAAAGCTGGAGCACCGCCAGCCACTATGGCAATTTCACCCATGAAGTGAAGTTGTGGAGAAACAAGATATTGCAAAGCCCAAGAACCACACAGTGCTTCAATTAAAGCACGTTCCTGTGAGGTTTGATTGGGATTAGAGATGTGCTCCCTTTGGATTTGCAGCTGGAAGTCTGCAGCCATGTGCCACCCTGGGAGAGTCTGTAAGAGAAACCCACTGGTCTCCCAGAGGGGTGGGAGCAGAGACCAAACCAGCACAACTGCACTTTGTAAAATTTCTGTCACTTCCCCGCCCGCCCCGAGTTTGCAATTAAAGCAGTGGGAAAAGGCAATTTTCAGGTTTTCAGCCAAATTAAAAAGTCATCCTTTCCCCAGCCCCCAAAACTTTAATCTCAGATTTAATGAAACATTTAATTTGAAGCAATATATCTTAATTTGGGGAGAAGCAATTTTTTGAATTAAAGTAAATAATCAATTATTGTTCTTTAATTTGGAATTTTTCAGCAGAGCGATCAGCTGAACTCAAGGTGAAATAAATGTCTGAGCCCCCATTTACCTTCATCAGCAAAGAAAGTATTCGATACCTCTTTCAACTCAGTGTGGGACAGGAGGTGGGCTTGCAGGAGAGGCTTTTCTAAGAGGGGATCTGGCTTTTGGCACTCCGCTCTTTTTCCAGCCAAAGGCACATTTCCATATTGCTTTGCATCCCTGCGATTATCAGTGCTGTGGAGGCACAAAGGTGCTGCAGCTCATTCTGCAGGCAGCGTCCAGCCCAGCCCAAAGCAAAGGGATCGTTGCCTCCGTGGGAATCTAACTTGGAGACTTTTCTGTGCCCTGAAGGACAGCATGGGGATTGGGATCCAAAAGGGGATTCAGTCCCTGTTTGCTTTAAAATAGGAAAGCAGAGCAGGCCTCTCAAGTTTACGTTACTCTCCCAAGACATATCTCAGTTGCAAATTACATACCTGATACCTGCACCCA
This sequence comes from Calonectris borealis, assembly GCF_964195595.1. Lineage (NCBI taxonomy): Eukaryota > Metazoa > Chordata > Aves > Procellariiformes > Procellariidae > Calonectris > Calonectris borealis. Next base: position 29,136,036 of record NC_134318.1, read on the forward strand.
TCCAGCCGCTCTTGAGCCCCAGCCTGGAGCTGTGCTGTCCCTGCCCAGGGAGAAAACGCGGCAGATTTTCATGGGAGGGGACTGGCTCAGCACAGGACAGACAGGACCCGTGTCTCACTTGCACACAGAGCTTTGTGCCCTGAACCAACTTCCAGAGTAAAATGCAGACCCAGCTGCTTTTTCCCAGCTGCTTCAGAGCTACATCCCTCCTGACCCAGCATTTCCAGAGCCCACGTGGGATCCTACCTACTGATGGAGGAGGAAGCCAAGGTTGGGGTGGACGGATGACCGTGAGGAAGCAAACCAGCCACAGCCTGCAGCTTCCCCAGCAGACAAGGGTATGGGGTGGCCTGGGGACCAGCCAGCCCCGCAGGCATGGAGCCTGGGGACAGCACTGCTGCTTCCAGGGGGCTGGACCGGACTGCTCCCTCCCCTGCTTGCTCAAGCACTTCCAATTAAACCCGGTGGAATTCAATCTCTTACTCTTAATAAACTTCCCTGTTTCCTTGCCAACTCCCCTCCGGACACCAAGACGCTATTACTCCAAACACAACAGGAAAGGGCTATTTTTTTCTGCAAACTTTCTGACTGAAGAGACAAGCACGATCCCCCCTAGCAGGATCCGAGCCATTAGGATCCATGAAAATTAACTGCAAATAAACATTTGGGGAGGGGGGGGAATGGGGCTGCCGAGCCACAGCAGAAGGGATGCGCACACATGCAGGCACTTCCCGAGACAGGCAAACACCCACGGTTGCTGACCGGTGTGTGCCTGCACATGGGACCCATCATGGAAATTGGGAACTTGTGTTCTGCTGTGAGCATGTGGATCTCCAGGGATGCTGACTCTTATCTCCACACCGCCACAGGTCCCTTCCCATGCATCCCAGGCATGCAATTCTGGGGGTGGGGAAGATCTAGCAGCCCCTTCCCCATTGCTGACACCACTCAGTACAGTGTGTGCACGCAAGGGAGCTGTACAGCCCCCCTCCTCCAGCCTGGAGTCCTCATCCCCACGCTCTGCATCTCCATTGCACAGACCCAGAAGATTGATGCAGCCATCTCCCCTTTCCCAAAGCCCTGGTCGCAGCTTTGCAAGGCAGGAGCCTCCTTCTCCACTCTCCTCTCCCTGACAGATGCCTCAGAGCCCGGGGCCGCAGTTAAGGTGACAAGATTCAGCAATTCTTTATGAACATTTCATTCCCGCTCGCTACACGACGTAAATTAGATGGTGTGTTACATTCGGGCAAGAAGCACGATATGTCACTGTGGCGCCGGCCCATTGGATGGAGAGGCTAATCCTGCCGTGAATTTCATTACTGCTTTTATGCCGTCGGAATTAGCTTGGTGACAGCGAGCTTGATTGTCTTTCACTAGGGGTTTGCCGGGGTGCGGGAAGGCTTCCTCCCTGATGGGAGCACTACAGAGTGACCCCGCTCTGCGGCCGCACATCATGCCTTCGCCGAGGCAGGGAGGGAGCAGTGTCCAGCTCGTGGGGAGCTCTGATATTCCTCCTCCCCAGTGCTGGGATAAATAAGATGTAAGGAGCCCCTTGCACGGGTGGCTGGCCAGGATGGTGGTAACTCCCCTGCCCATAATGGGAGAGTGTTGTGTGTCCCCTCTTTCGCCTTTACATGCACATAGGCGGTTATTCTGGGGACACTCTTCTTTCTCCCAGCACATACCATGCCAAGTACCAGCACTCAAAAACCTGAAGCCTGGAGCCTGAGAGCCCGGGATCCACTCTGCAGCTGGGCCAAATTCAGTCCTCATATCAGTCTCTGCCCTTGGAGGTTTCATGCCCTTGGCCAATGTAAGAGGAGATAAAGGAGATGCACAGAGCCATGTTTTCATCACTGCCCACAGGCTCCTTATGCACCAGTGTTCAAGCTCAGTTTGGCTGAGCTGCCTCTCTGGAAGCATCTTCATGGAGGATACCAGAAGTTTGGGTGACTCGGAGCAGGTGTTAACTTTGAGTGAAGCTGGATGAGTCGAACCCATCCTGTATCTATCCCTACATCTCTCCTGTTACAGAGCTACTGCTAATCAGGGAGCAAAAAAAATTCCCAAACAGCCAGCCCTTTCCTAAGGCAAGATTGCTGGGAGGTCAGACACCAAAAGCGTGGCTTTAAGCAAGAAGTGGCAGAGAGAAATCTGGGAACACCTGGAGAGCCCAAGTGAAACACAAATATGGGGCTGGCTGCATGCACGTGCTGTGTCCACATAGCAAGTTGCTCTGTCCCTGGTAAAACAAGGAGTCTCAGAAACATGCGATAAGCTGTCCCCTGACACCACCTCCAGACCCAGCCATCAGGAGTCCCGTGAACCTGGTCACCACGTTTCATAGACCCCATGACTTCACGTCTCCAAACCTACCTTCTAGAAAGCCTTTCTCCCTCAGGCTGTGTGCTGTGGCCATGACAGCCCCAGTTCACTCCTTTCCATTTTTATTTCCTCTCCTATCCCTTTGCCCAACCCCAGTGTGCACCCCCACCGAGCTCCCTTTTCTACCTCTCTCCCAAGTTTAGGTGTCCCCATCCACTTAACCAGCAAACACACGTGCAAACCCATGCCTGCCCATGTCTTACTGAAGCACTTGACTTTTCTCCTGGTGCCTCCCAGCACTGCTGCCATTTACAGGGTTTAAAATGTCAGTGTGATGCCCTCCAGGGGTCCAGAGGATTGAGCTGCAAAACACTTGAAGGTTGCAGATGACGTTGGTGATGGCTGCCAGGCTGATCCAATCGGTTCTGCACCCTAGGACAGGTTCAGAAACAAAATTGCAGGAGCAGGGAGAGAGAGACAAATGGATCATCACTGCCTATCATCCCAGTGCAGCCCCAAAGCCCAGGCTGTGTGGTTCTGCATGACTCCAGCCTCCAACCCTCCAGTGCTGGGTGCAGCCCCTGGAAAATGCACAGGAGGCTTTAAAGCCAAAGCACCAGCAGGAAAAAAAACCTCTCATGACATTCCCAGGAGGAAGGTCTAGGTATACCACAGCTCCTGAAGTGCCCTGTACCACCAGACAGACCCCTCTGCTCTCCTTCTGGCTGTCCCAGTGTCTTGTCCCAGGGCAGCTTTGCGTGATCCAATGCTCAAAGTACCGGTGCAGGCTCTTCACTTCAGAACATCCCCCAGGGGACCAGAGGAGCCCTCCTGCAGTAGGTGCTGTACAAACACGGCATGGGGGAAAAGCCCTTCTTCCCCAGAGCAGGAAAGCTCCTACCTCTAGCTGGCAAAGGACCATGTTGCACCTACTGGGAGTCAAATCCACCTGGCTGCGATGTTACCAAAGGGCAAGTTAGATTTTAAACCCATCCCTAAGGGGTCTGCATCTGAGAGCAGTAATGGTCCAACTATACAGCAGAGTCTGGAAACCCAGAGAAAGATGGTGATACCGATAATTGGAGCTCTGCTCTGGGCTCTTGGCCCCCTCCTTCCACTCTCAGGACAACGAGGATGCACAGCCTTAATGCGCATCTATTAGTCAAAGTGCTCTCCCCTTAGGTAAGCACTTCGGGAAGCTTGCCTAGTCCGTCGCAGTAGTACTCCATTAGCACTTTACTCTAAATTTTATTAGGGGGAGGAGGAGGAGGAGGAGTGGGAGGGGATGGGGAAAAGGGGGAGGAAGTTAACAAACCGATTTGGGATGATGAACTATATTAGAGGTTTGTCAAAGACAGGAAAAAGAATAAAAGCAGTCAAATCTCAGATGTTTGCAGGACAAATGCCCAAAAGGTACATAGGAACAAGGTGTAGGAGAAAAAGATTCCCGAGGTCCCCCCCAAGGAGAGGGCAGGATGCAGCCTTTCCCCTGGCCTTTGGGGCAGGGAGGCAGGCAGCACCCAGAGCTTGGATGGAGGTGGCAGCCCATTGCCAGCAGTTCTGGGGGTCTGCTTTGTTGGTTTCAACTGGGATGAAAAGAAAGAAAAATAAATCAAAGTGAGGATGGAAAGTGATATTGTATTCCTCCTCCCTGAACCAGGGGGTACCCGAACCTGGAAGGGACTCATCTGTGATAGGCGACAGGCTCTAGGCAGGTCCAGCAGGAATCAGTCAGTGGAGAAAGCAACTGTTTGGGCACCCACAGCACATGACCCTTCCTCAGCCCAGCTCTGTCACCCCCCTCCCAAAGTGCCCCAGCGACAGCAGCGAGGGCAGGAGAGCTGGGTCACACCCAGCACCCAGCCCAAGACCTGGGCCAGCCCCACCAGCACTCCAAGCATCGCTTCCCTCCCCTCCAAACCTCTCGTCTTTCACCGTGCCGGTCCCCCGGGGTTCGGGCAGAGCCTGTTTCGCAGAGGCAGGTCTCCCAGCAGCTGAGAGCAGTCTCAGCTGGATTTGCCTCCAGACGCGAGGAAGCCTTGGACAGATCATTCATCGTGCAGTCCAACGCAGCCGAGACAAGGCCAGGAGCTGTGCAGAGCAAAAATAAAAAAGTCACTGGGACTCCCCATATCATATATATATCAGCCAGCAACGGCTCCATCGGGAACAAAGGTATTCAAGCATTGGAAAGAGAGTGCTTAGCAGTAAAATAGGTCCTGGAAGCCCTCGGGCACTATTTACTGGGGAATGAATCTACCTTGGTGACTGATTGCAGCCTTTTAACCTGGATAAATCAGATGACAGATAAGAGCGTCTCCCAGGTAGCCCTGCCGGCAGGTACCTCCATTACAGCCCCATCCATTTCAGCCAGCTCTGTCACCCACCAGGGGACATGTCCCCTGCTGGGTGGGGTGAGCCCTGTGGGGGGATCAGGGGGCAGAGGTGCCTGCCAGTTTTTGGAGCACCTCTACTCTTCTCTTTATGGCAGGAAAGGCGAGGGAGCCTTTGCCAGCTCAAAAGGAGGCAGAGGGAGCTGCGATGCTGAGGACCTAGCCCTGCCTGGCTCTGAATCCCCAAAGCATCCCACATCCCAGGACCAAGGCACTGCCGGAGGGTGAGGAAAGGACAAGCCATGGTCCCCAGCACAGGTTTCTGAAGTACACCAGCCCAGCACGCTTTTCTCATCTGTGGAGAGCATTTTCCAGGCTGCTTGCCGCAGGGCCCATTGCAGTCTCTGGATCAGCCCATCTCACACCTGAGAGACAGCAGAGATAGAGCCACCCCAAAGCCACCCAGACTGCAGGGACAGCCATCAGCTGGGGAAGAAGCTTGATTTATATAAGGACACTTACAAGCCATGAGTGCTCGCAGCAGGAGTGAGCAGGCAGCCTGTCCCAGTCTTTCATTTTGAGCAATGCCGTGTCTGCCACCCCATGGTACACCCTAACCAGAAGGGTTCAGCATTAGGTTTTGCGGCAAGTGTCTTTGCAATATGCAGCTTCCCTGCTCATCCCATCCAGGAAAAGGGCTGTAGGGACAGAGTCTCCCATCTCCCTATGTGGGTCTCCAGCAAAGCAATCGGGAGCAGTGGCAATGCTGCACAGCAGCTCCGTGAACACAGCAACCCCTATATGCTATATGCTTTCAGGGGGCTCAGGGCTGGTGCTCAGGGTTGGCTTTGCATGCATCCATCCTGCCAGGTCAGCCGTGGCCCAGCACACAGCAGTAAAACATTGGCACAGGTTAGCAGCAGCAGAGCCTGCCCGTGCAGTCTGTCACCCCTCATGCGCAGCAAGAGACCTGTAGCAGAAAATTAGGGTGTCACCACTCCTTTCTGTTTTCCTGACTGCTTTTCCCCTTTGGGCACTCAAAACTTGCAAGCAAGCAAGAAAACTCACTTGATTTCCACAATTTCAGCCACAACATCTGCACCCACCCTCTGCAAAGTCTAGGCAGCGTCCTGCCCCATTTCTGGTCCTAATTCCTTTTATTGTGGCTTCAGACACCCTTTGAAGGACCCCAGTAACAACACGCTTACCCTGACACAGCAAGGAGCACTGGTCAGGAACACGGTCATTTCAACACCACTTGAGCAACTGGTGCTTGATGCATCCCTTTACCTTGCAAAAAGGAGAGCCAGTCCCTTCCACACTGCAGCTTGCCCACGAGCACCTTCTGGAGCAGAGCAGGCAGGGGCTCTGCCTCCTTCCCTCTCCCACTTTATAGATTTTAGGGAGAAAACAAGAGGCACAAACAGGTGTTCTTGCATCTTATAACCCAATCCTGTGCTCTGCCACTCGCCTCAGCACAGCTCCCACCCAGGGCCAGCTGCTGATGTTCAAGAGAATTAATTACTCACCCCAAGATAATAACACTAACCAAAGCACCGGGTGGAGAGGAGTTAAAGGAACAGTGCTTGGCTCTGGTATGGAGTCTGGGGTTAGAGAGCCTCACAGTGCTCCAAAGCACCACTGTCCCCAAACAAGAGGCTTCTACTGAAAACTTTGGTGGCAGAAAACAAATTGAGGGAGAATGCGAATGAATTGAGCTTTGGCTTTGCACGTTGGATCAGCATGGCCTGGAAGGGGCAAAACTCCTGGCGTTCTGTGCCTTGGCATGGCAGTTTCTGGAGGGAGAATGGAAAACAAAATCAAACTGACACATCTCGTTTGAGTTCCTGTGTATGGGAGTGCTCCCCTCCATGCCTTCCCCATGCCAGCTGGGTGCCAGCTCTGGCCAGAGGCGTGCGGAGCAGGCACAGGACATTTGCTGGGGCTGGATGCAGAGCAGGGCATGTAGTACTGGGCACAGGGGTGACCTGGTTACACCAGAGCATGCACAGTGATGCCCGGTCTGCTGGAAATCACTAAAATCAGTCAGGAGCCCTTTCTGGCTGGTTTAAGCTCATGAGGCTGCAGCTCTGGAGGTGCCGAAATGATCACGAACCCCAGGTCAGGGTTATTCCCTAAAAGGCTGCAAAAGGGATTTCTCCTCTGCAGTAGCCCTTAATGACATTGGCAGCGCTGGGACCCAGAAGAGGATGGGTTTGATCCAGCAAGTTGCTTTTCAGAGGGAAAATGCAGGCAATTCCCTGGGACAGCCCTGCTCCGTGTAGTGGGTTGGATCAGGGACCTGATCCCCCTGGGAATTACTCTCTTTTTTTTTTGTGATAGGGATGTTTTCAGCCGGATTGCTTCCCTGAGCTGGCCTCCGGGCGTCCTCGGGGACAGCAGACCTGAACGGGGTTAGACAAACAGCTTGGCTGAGCGGCAGGGGTGAGCTGCTGAGGGTGCCCCAGGGCAGGATTAATCCCGGCTTGACACATTTCCCACACACCAGAGCCTCCGAGCAGAGATGGGAATGCTTCAGGGAGCCGAGCAGGGGCTGGGGTCTTTGGGGACCAAGACCCCCCCTTCACCCGGCCACACAAGCCGCAGTGTGTCCCTGCCCTGCTCCAGGTGCATGATGCAGATGGGGCAAGAAGCCAGCTACTGCCCGTCCGTCCAGCCAGGTCTGTCTGTCCAGCCAGGTTCCACCTATCCAGGAGGGTAAAAGAGAGATGAAGGCGTGCGTGCGAGGACCGGAGAGCACAGGGGATCCATCCAGAGCCTGACCTCCTCCTTCCATCAGGGATCGCACCCTGGAAGCCATATTCAGCCATCATTAGTATGCAAAGACTGTGATCCGAGAGAGGGGGAGAGAGAAAGAGAGAGGGAGGGAGGGGGGAGAGAGGGAAGGGGGGGAGAGAGAGAGAGAAAGCCAGTTGTTTTATTCATGGCTGGTGATATTATAGACTGAGTGAAAATCACATTATCGTAATGGGAAAGTTAGAGTTGCCGTGATGATGCCCTGAAGCTTGTGTGCTGATTGGGGTGTGATTGCTATCTGTATTTATATGTAGAAAGCAAAGTTCACTGCCAGTTCAAGATGGTGGAGCCTGCTTCTTCATGCTACATAATTCTTCAGTAGGGAGAAACTAAGAGCAGCCGGGGTGGCTGAGCAGGCGTGGGGGGCTCCTGGAGCACGGGGCCGCGGGCAGAGATGGTGAGATGGTGTGTGCTGCCCGCCAGGCGCCCGGCGCAGGGCTGCCACCGTGCTGTGAGCGGGGTGGGGGGCAGTGGGTGTGAGCACCTGGGTGTGTTTGCATGTCAGTCAGTCTCACAGCCCTGGTTGTTGGTGATGCCAGCAGAAACCGAGCCATGGTTCCAGTTTTGAGGGTACAGCATGATGCCGGGTGCGGAGCAGCAAGAGAAGGGGAGTGATGCGAATGTCACAGTGCTGTTTGCAGGCTACAGTGGGCTGCACAGGGCTTTGGGGACTTGAGTTAATGATGCCTGCTGGTATTTTCTGTGAGATGGAGAGTCAGTGTGACAACCTGCGGACCCTGCATGTCCCGTCCGTCATCCAACTTTCCCCTCAGTCCCCAAAGACTTCTTGGAGGAAGAGCAGCCTTGGACCTTCCTGCTCCAAACTCCAGCCTCTGCCGCTGCACCTGGGATAGTGCTGGGTTTCTGTGCAGCAGCAGGTTTCTGTGCAGGACGCAGGTAAATCCTTATGGCATAAATCCACCAACAGAAAAGGATGATGCTCAAGGAGCTCTTAACTCTCCAAGCACACTCCTCCTCTGCCAGCCCCGGCACTCATGTCTGGCTGCTGCAGGCCCTGTCCAGGTGCCCCGGAGAGCCTGTAAGCCCAAGAGCACACTCCAGTCCAGGAGCTGCTGTCCCTCACACAGCAGCACTTGGGAAACATTCTCCCGCGGGACGAGGACATACTGTGGCCATCGGCCTCCCCAGGCACTCGCACAGAGGAGATCCAGGGGTGGAAAGTTGCTGCTCTGCTTGGGACTCAAGCCAGTGCCCTGATGCCGCAGCACAAGGGGACTTCCATTCACCGGTTTGGGTTTTTAGATCCCAAAGTGATACACATTAAAAAGACAGACCATTAACTGTGCATCTGTCAGCAGTAACACTGAGGTTACACTGGCATCCGGGTGTCCCTGCCGCCTCCTCCCAAGGATACACCTTCCAGCAGGCTCCTGCCCCTGCGGAGATGTGTTGGTGTCCAATGGGTGCATTTACCTTCTGTTCCTGGGGTCTGTTTGAGAGAATAACAACAATCCAAGTTTGAGGGAAACAGAGGTCTCTTTCACAGAAGAGGGAAATAAAAATAGCCAGGGTTGCAGATGGAAAGTGAGATAGGTCATTGGGAAAGAGCAGCAGGATAAGCTAAACCCTCTCCTTTCTTCGCTGAGTTTCAAGAGGGTTTATACCACTAACCGTGCTCCACTCCCACTGAAGAGCCTCCTCCATAGTCAGCTCAGCCACGTGCCTTCCATCTTGCTGTTGCATTTCCCTTTCAAGCCCCCATGAGGTCCTGCAGTGTGGTGGTGGGAATTTCTTGTGCATCTCCAGACTCTTCACCCTTTGGAGTGATGTACAGTCATTTGCAAACACACCTGGGGTGCATTAAATGCTCTTCCGAGCTGCTGCTGTCACACCCACATTTTGCACTGATGCAAGTAATGGCACAAGGCGCAGGGCCCAGAGCAGCGTCCCCCAGATCTCCTCTCACAGTCGGGGGCAAGACACAGCCTGGGAAGAGACAGGCAGAGGCCGGGCTGTCCCCAGCCTGTGCGGAGAGCTGCAGCAGAGCAGCGGGACCGAGGGATGCGATGTGCTCCACAGGGACTGCTCAGCCCCAAGGTCAGAGGGAAGGACAAGTTTCCCTTTCCAGGCAGAGCTCAGCCCTGGCCCTTCCAAGGACACATGGTGGCAGAGCCAGCTCCTGGGTGCCAAACCCCCTGTGCCCTCAGCGCACCAGATGGATGCTCATGTTCCCAAAAGAGCAGCCGTTACCTCGCCCGCCTCCCTCCCGCTGAGGGAGTCAAATGTGGCTCTGAACTGTGCTATTCTGCAGAGCAGAGACTGCCTCCGACCCCACCTGTCCCCTCCACCAGCCGGCACAGCGCGGCTGCCAGCCAAGACGCCCCGTGTATCAGACACGGGGTAGGCTGGGACCGAAGGAAAATGAGCTGGGATGGGCAGGAGGCAGCAAGAGGCTGCCTGGATACACTCAGATATGGGAGAGCGTGAAGGCTGCCGGCTGGGCTTGAAGGCGGGAGAAAAGGTGGCAGGAGGGCACCATGAAGCTGGGGACGGGGACAGCAGAGGCAGAGTGAAGGTCAGGCTGTGGGCACAGCCACCTGGGGAGCATCCCCAGGAGAAAATGCAGCCCGGGGGACTTTGTGACTGCCCGTGCTGACAGCTAGTGGGAAGTGCCTAAATAGCTGCTCATGAGCTGCAGCGTCAGGCACCATGCCCCAGCTCCCCATCCCTGGGCATGGGCAGTCCTGCTGGCCATGAGAGCTGGCCATGCTCTGGGCTGACCCCTCTCCCCCTCCCCAGCCACAAGGGAGACTGTGCCAGGAGCACAAGGAGAGAGGGGATGCTCTGAGCTGCCTTTGGGCCACGCAGGCTCTGCCATGGCCAACAGCCGGAGATACAGCCCACCCGCCTCCTTCCTCAGGAGCCGGCGTGCAGGCATTTGGCTGAGTGCATGTATGGATGTGGGACACACACACGCTCCCTGCACACATGCGCCTGTCAGCAGGTGGACAAGCACACACACACGCATGCAAGAGGAAGGAGCCCAAGCTCCAAAAACCTCATTTCCCAGCCCCGACTTCCCCTAGTGCTTAAGACGTGGCATCCCTGCTCATCTCTCTTCCTGGTGCATGCAAACAAATAAAGAAAACAACAACTTGCAGACACAGACTGAGCACACACCTACACGAAACTCGAGGTTTCCTCCTGCCAAACACCCGCACAGGGCTCTACCACACACAGGAACACACTGTCGTCCCAACACACCCACGCGGGGTCATTGCAGCCTGCGCCAACTGCTACACAAACATCTCAGCCTGAACCTACTTGGGGTTTGCTCTGTGTACAGAGACGTCACCCACATGCCCAGGCACTGCCGACCCATGTGTGAACCGGGTAGTGGGAGCATGGCAGACCCAGGCTGCGCGCTCTACAGTGATCAAAGAGGTATAAAGGTCTGGATATTCCCATATGCACATGGGTGTATGCACACACACACGCAGACACACAGACGTTTTGTTACCACAGATGCCCGTGGCTCCCCTCTTCCCATGACACTGCCTCTCTCCTCTCCCTAACTTATCCGTTTTTCACAGTTTAACCAGAATCAGCAACTTCTGTCACCTGCTGCTACCTGGTGCGTCCCTTCCCGCGCTGGCTAAATCTGTTTGAACCCACAGATGTGTGATTAAACACAGCGAGCGTTAGTGGCGAAGCACCGCTGCGCACTCCCCGTATGGCTGATGAGCGTGCAGCTGGAGCAGAGCTCCCTGGGGTACCCTGCTGCTCGCTCAACACGCGCCAGGTCGGGGGGAGGAAGGTGTCGACATGGCGGGGAGGGTATTTAAGCATTAAGCCATTTCTTTTCCCTACAAGGATCCTGAAACTGCAGCTTTTCCTGCCTGGATGTGTCTGGCTGAGCCTCTGACAGGGAGACTGGAAAAACTTTCCTTTGTAGGAGAGCAGCAGAGGACAGGGGCAAATGTGAAGGGAGAGGAGAAAACTGTGTACAAAATAGCAGAGGGAGCTGCCGTGTCTTCCCCCAGCCTTGCAACACAAAATTCAAGGGGCTTCCAGGGGAACCCACCAGCAGAGCACATGGGGGTGACACAAGGAGCTTGACTCTATACCTCACTGCCACGTGATGATGCCAATACCAGACAAGAACATACCAGCCTATAGGTTTCCAAAGGGGATGAGAACCTCACAGGCTCCAGCATGTAGACTACCCTCTAGCTCCTCTCAGCATGTGTTCCCTGGATCCTGGGGGGTTGGGATCCAGAGGACTCCCCTGGCTTATGTAGCCTATCGCCCAGGAGCAGCCAGGCTGGCTCCGATGTGACCTGTGCTGCAGGGGAAAGAGGGAGGCGAAGGGAAAAGTGCCTTGATCCAAAGCACTAGAAAAAGTCTGTTAGTGACTTGCCCAAACAGAGCAAATCATGAGCTCAGAGCAGGGCACCTGGGTCCCTTTTCCAAGCTCATCAGTGTTAAGCATTTTGGGTCAGATTTAAGAGGCATCAAGAGGCATCTGAGGATAGATCTCAGCAAAGGGGCAGAGATGTTTCACGTTTGCCTCAAATAAATAACGACTCTCAGGTTTCTTGCAAGGCTGGTCTGAGGTGCAGAAACGCAGGAGCACACCTTGTTAATGCAATAAAAACCTTCTTTTGCAGCATAGGCCTCTGCCATGGTCCCTGCCACCAAACCATACCCAGCTTCTCCACCACCCTCCCAAACTGGACATGGCATCAGGGCAGCCTCCCAGTGCCGCAGGGATAGGATAACCACCTGGGCCAGGATGCTGTCCGCCTCATTCCTGACGGGAGCTCGCCTTCACCATGCCAGCCACTGTCGCCCGCAGCGGCTCCACGGGTGCAATAGGGAATTGCTATGGACACACCACTTTGGACCGTGCTCTCTTGCTGTTTTCCTGCTGAAACTCCAGGGTTTGCCCTGGAGAGGGGAAGCAGCTGGAAAGACGCTGATGGGGCTGAGGAGCAGCGTGGGACAGAGCAGCCTGCCAGGCTGGGGAGCCAGCAGTGCCGCTCACCTCCAAGGGATGCAGAGGCCGGGTCTTGCTGCTTCTGTTATTACCTCTCCCAGCTCCTTCTTTCCCTGGGGAACCCCTTTCAAGACACCCGTGCACAGCGTGAGCCCATCCGCTCCCAGCACTGCAGCTGCCTACTCTTTGCTCCTCTTCCTCTTGCCCATTTCCCTGCAAACACCCCATATTTCTCCTATCCTCACCTCTCCCTGCCGGGTATCTCCTATCAGCCTGCATCCAACCCCTGCCTCCCTGCTTCCCTCTCTGCTCTGTTTGCTCCAGGTCTTGCTGGCCTCACCACCAGCCTCTTTGCTTCCCCGTGTCCAGATTTAATGGGGAGCAGATTGGGTGCGATGCTTCTCCCTGAGCAGGCCCTGCGCCGTGGAAATGCTGAGGTAGCTGTTCTGCTATGTACAAGCTGTTAACGCGTAAAGGGCAACTAGAAAGCCTGTAAGACCACGAAGCATCATTCCTGGGGAATTAGTACCGATACAAATTGACATTGTGCTCTGCAGCTGGTTTCCTCTGTGCAATGCCTTGTGCCAACAATTACTGCAGGCAGGAAGAGGAAAATAAAGGGATGAGTGGGTGGTTCACGGAAGATCCATGGATGGAGGGATGGATGAAGGGCAGCCCAGATGGATGGTGGGTCCAGTCAAGGTTCTGGTGTAAATTCCCAAACTCCTCATATTAATTTACTTTCCCATCTGCTGTAGTGAAACCAAACACCCCAAACTTTTCCTTATTCCACAGTTTTCCCACTTTCTGACAACAATTTGATGCCATTCTGTGGCACCTTGCTTGCCGATCCTTTCTGCATGGCATGAAGTGCTGTAGCAAAGCAGCCAGGATTAACATCCTTCCCCCAAGTGCATTGTCCGCTCAGGGCCAGATCCAGGACAGACACTCCTGAGTCTGTATTTTCCCCTGTCCCATCTGTGACACTGTGTAGTCTGATCAGCCACCAAGACCTTTGCACTGATCTTCTGCACCCTGAAACAGGCATGAACATATAAGAACTTGGGGAAACAGAGAAGGTTGCTAGTCCCTGTGTCCCCCAAACACTGTGTGATTCGCACACCATCAAAAAAGTCTGTAGACGTCTGGGGTGTGAAGCTAGTATTCCTTTGCTGGTCTGCAGCATGGCTGGAGTTACCCAGGGACACAGATCATGGGCACAAGGCAGCAGCAATCCCCCACTTTACTAGATTTAGCCCCTTGGCTCCCCACGTCTCGCATCTGATGCCTGCTGCGGGAGCCAAGCTGGTCAGAGGGCACGCAGAGATCCTGGAAGGGCGGTGCTTTGCATGCCACGAGTGGCTTTGGGGCAAGCAACAAGGTGTTATTTGGACAGAGTCAGTGGAGTCATAGCCTTATTTTCCTCATGAGATGAGAGACAACAGCGCTGGTGACGCTGATGACTTAGCAGGGAAGGGCAAAGGATAACCCTGCTCATGAGCTCTGCACGTCTGCAGCAAATGCTGATGGAGCTGGGTGACATTTTGGACAAAACATTTCTTAAAACAAACCAAGCCCTTTGTGGAAACTTTTCACTTCAGTAGAAACCCCCTTGTTATTTATTTATAATTCTGCAAAGCCCTTGTGTCCAATTTGGGTCTCGGCAAGGCAAAATGAACAAAAAATGACAACCAGGGGTTTGCTCTGATTTTCCCAAAGTCCAGCACATTTAACAAAATCTGGCTTTGAAAGCTGATTTTGGGAGAGAGGGAGGACGGGTTGCTTCCAGCCACTCATCCATAGGAAAAAAAGGAGAAAAAGTGAAGCCATTGGCAGTTGCACACAAACTCAGAGAGGCAGAAGGAAAATGTCAATGCCATGTCACAGCTTTAGCTGGTACAAGACAGCTCTTAGACAGAGATGTGAAAGGGCTGTTTTGGATCATGTGCCCTCTGTTCCATAAATTACGGGTGAGTTGAGGGGGGTAGAGCAAAGCTGGGCTGGTCGGCGGTTTTGGGAGGAGGTCCCAGCCGGTTCCTATTTCACCCAAAGTGGGTCACCTGTCCCTGTTCCCTGTCGCTTTCAACCTTGGCTTCCTCTAGTGAAAGTCTTTGGGCGGTTGGTGGGCACCTTGCCACGGCAAGGTTTGGTTCTGCTCAAAACCAATTTTGATCTTGCCCCCTTGCCTTTCTGAGCTCCTCCTTCCCAGGAGCCATTTGTGGGGTGGGCAGAGCCGGGGGGGTGGAGCCGGCCGCCCCCCTCGCCGCACACCACTCGGGGTCCCATGGCATTGAGGCCTCGCGAGCCAAACAAGCGCTGGCACGGTGCGGCCGGGCAGGCCGTCCTGCGGGCTGTAAATCATGCCTGCACATTCCTCCAGTGGCATCTCGCTCAGGACACGTTCCCTGCCAAAAAAACACAGCAAGCCTGCGCCCCCCCACCGCCTCCCCGCTCCTGCCCAGCTAAGCTCCAGCACCCCAGGGACCGACACTCAGCCCCTTCTTGTAATTTTTGAGCACGAAGAAGCATTAAATTGTAATCCACCTCCCTGGCACTCTTTCTCCTTCCCTCCTTCTTCTCCTTCATCCCCAGTCTCCTCATCCTTCTGGGCCCATAAATCTTAATTGTGTCTGTGACTTGGGTTTTCTTTTCCTCTCTCTCTTGCTCTCTTTCTGTCTCTCTCTTTCTTTTTTTTCCCAATGTTAATTAATCATGTTTAGGCCTGGTCCCAGCTGTTACCACAAGGAGAGTCCCTTGCCAGCCCTCTCTCTCCACCCCCAGATGCACGTCACTTTTGGATAAATCCAACCAGTTGGAGGAATTCTTTGATTGTCCAGCAGCAGAGACACCAGGCAATTCATCACACTTCCACTGCCACCTCTGTGACCTGCCGCTTGCCGCCCTGCTCCCTTGGGCTGTGCCCACCCATCCCCACCTCCAAGGGGTTACCATCCTGGCAGGGCTGGAAGGGTCCCTCTGTTCGGAGAGATGCTGAGGGGCCTTTTGCAAGGAGGACCTGCCAGCCCAGCCGTATGTGGATGGGAGCAAGATGTGATTGAGCGACTCCTGCCTCCAGGGCTTCATCCCTGCCTGGGAGGGATGCAGAGGGGAGAGCCGGCCTCCCTCCTTGGGAAACTATATGGTGGGCAACCTTGGCAGAGCTTCTGGGGGGTCTGAATGTAAGGTCAGGCCCTGCAATCAGCCTTCCTGTGCTCTCCTATCCCCTCCCTGCTCTGCAGTCAGCTGCATCCTCGCCTGGCGCTGCTCCCTGGGAGCAGGAGCGGTGTTTGCATCAGCTGACAGGGCTGGCACATCTCTGTGCCACGTGGCGCCCTGTCTCCGGAGGTGACCTTGTACCTGGCACTGCTAGGATGCATGGGGACATGCGGGGAGGTGTCCGGAGGGTGCATGTTCTCCCCAGAGCCTGCTGCCAGTGGATATTCAGTATCAGAAAAAATGGAAAGATCCCTCTGTGTGCTACTTAGGATGGTTGGGAATCCTTGTATTGGAAAGACTGAGGGCTGGAATAGCAGAGGTGGGAAAGGTCAGCCCCGCAACGGCTTGGAGGATGTGCAGAGCTCCCCTAGCAGGGGCTGGGAAGAAAGGTAGGGAGCAGGGAGACCCCAGGGGTACATGAGAGCAAAGGGTGCTGGAGCCTGGTGCCTGAGCCTGAGCAGCTCTGGCAGAGCTGGCACTGGGGAGCTCTGGGAGAGATGCAGAAGACATGGAGGGCACCAGCAAAGGGGGCAGGGTTGGATATCGAAGGCCTGAACTGTGCACCCCGACTGATGTGCGAGTGTGGCTAAGGCACGGATTTATCCGGCTTCCAGCCATGCCCGGCTGGCACGGGCCCACAGCACTTCCACGAATGCTTGCCTCTTGTGCCCGGTGTTTTATTTCTCCCCAGCAGTGTGCCAGCCCATCACACCAGGGATCATATGGGCCAGCAACGTGAAAAGCCCTTGAGCTCGCCCCTCACACCGTGTGTGCTCCCCAACACACATCCCAGCACCTTGTTCAGGCTGTTTGTGGGTCCCAGGCTGTGTCCCGCCATTGCCTCGATGAGCACATCCCATTTCCTAATGCTCCTGGTTCTCTGGAAGCTTTCTTGAAGCTCCTTCTCTATTTTGCCTCCCTTGCCGCCTGTGCCTCTAAATTATACCCTTTCATTCCCCTAGGACTGGCTCCTAGTGCTAATACCCCTCAGATATTTGCAAGCTATCATCGTGTCCTCCGTGAGCCATCATTAGGCTAAGCTCTTGCAGTTAGCTCCTTTAATCTTTCCTTGTAAATCTTTCCCTTTGCACCTCTGCTTGTTTTCATAGCTTTTCCTGAACTTCTTCCAATCATGCGAGTGGCTTTTGGGTCATAGGCCTGGAAATGACCCTTGTAACTCTACTTGGACCATAGGCAGAGCTGCTCAGGGTGTTCCCAGGCTTGATCCTTCCCTCTGCATGTCTGTGTTCAGTCCCAAATCATATTGGCATCTTTCCCATGGCAATCTCCTCTACTCATGGCTGTGCCCAAGTGTGATGTCCCCCCACTCCAACACTAGCTGAACCGACATGGACTGAAAAAAACATGATAAAATTTCATTCTGTTTATTCCCTTTGAAAGAAGCCAGCCTGTTTTCCTTTAAGCTCACAAGGGAAGAGGTGGTGACTCACATGAAAAGTGAAGCAGGTGAAAATGGATCAGGATTCTTTCCCCCACGACAAGCCAAGCCGCCGCTGGGTATTTTGGGTAGGGAGCTGGAATGAAGCTGATGGGGTCCATCTGTTACTTTCCCCTTTGCAGATCAGCTGTGTTTTCCCAAGCTGACCTTCATCTGCTATTTCAAATCCCAGGTCAGCGTTCCCATGGGCTCCGTCCAGCTCCCACTGGGAACGAAACCGGGTGCTAAATATTTTGGTGTCATTTCACTATCTATTCCTGCCTTTACTACCACCTACAGGCTTCAGGAATGAAGCAGCCTCTTCCCAGATCATTAACAGGGAGCTTAATTAAGAGCTGTCATAACAGCAGACATCATTTCTGGAAAATGGTAGTCCACTTCGCAGCTGGGTGACAGGGTCGCGCTGTTCTCATTTCCCTGTCGAGAACACGATTTCTTTATCGCTGACTCCAGAACTCACGGTGGCTCCAACTCTTTTTTTAACAACTTGCCCCTCGTGCAACGTTTTTCTTTCCTTTTTAAAAATCTGGCCAATTTTTTAAACGGAAAATGTCACTTTGAAATGAAGAGTGCAGGACTGGCGAAACAAATTGTTTCAAGTCTTTTCTGCCCCATCTCCTCTGGTGTTCAGAGACATTTGGGGGGTTTAAAGCAATATTCCCATTAGAGGGTTTGGGGAAGGGCAGAAGTGGTTCCCCGATATCCACAAAAAATCTTCCTTAGAGTTAGATGGCGGGCAGCCAGCAATGCCAGGCTCAGCCAGGCCAGAAAGCTCCGTATCATTTGGGAAGAAATGGCTCAAAGCATGCCTTGTTCTTGCATCCTGGGCTATTTGGGTACCAAAAGCTCCATTTCACACCAACCCTACATCCAGAAAACTCCCCACCCAGAAGGGAGGTGAGAGTAACAAATGGGTACTCTTGGTTTTGCTTCATTTTCACTCATTAGGGAAAAAGCTGTTGACAGGGCTCTGTGCAAGATGTTTGGGGTTTTACCTGGTTGCTGTACCTTCCCTGCACCATGCTAGCCCCCCTTCTGCAGGTTTTCATACCCCATTTCTCTGCGATTTTGCTGTCCGTGAGCGCAGCCATGATCCTGCCCCACACTGGCATGGAGAGATGAGCTCTGTCCAAGTGTACCCTAATCCTACCCAATTCTTTGCACCCCATAAGTGGGTAAGTCTTCAGAGAGATCAGTTTCTGTCCTGCCCCTTGCTGTTTTCAAAGCTAAGCCCTACTGGGACCCCAATTCATGAAAATATGGAAACACACACTCAAACCATGAGCGCATGAGCCCTGCCACTGCTCCCAGAGAACTTCAAAGGGTTGGGCCCACGTGCTTAAAACTGAACAGGTGTTAAATAAGCTGCTGGATCAGGACATCAGTCATCCGCAAGGCAGGGGGCACTGGATATATCTTGCGATAATAGACCACTTTGCTACATTTGCACAGGCCTTTGCAACAGCCAATAAATCAGGCAAAACAGCTGCTGCTAAACTATGCAGAGACTTTACCCTTTGATGCAAATTTTCTGAAAAGATCAGCCATGATCTGGGCTGGGGGGAATTTGAAGCTAGGCTCCTGCAGACCCCGATGCCGGCCTAGGGATTGTCAGGGCAGCCCGCCCCACAATGCAGAAGCACAGACTAAAGAGGAGCTGGTGAACAGGACCTGTGGACCCGTGCACTCAGCCAGCTGGACTGAGCGCCATGCCACTCACAGCGTGGGGACCCCAGTCCAGCCATTGCTTTAGGAGCACCAAGCCACCCAACAGCTAAAACACCTGTGTAGCTGGGGAGGTTTTACCCCCGGCTCTGCTATCAGGACTCTTCTGGTCTGCCCAGCTCTGTTAAACCAGGCAGCATCATCAAAATTAGTTCTTAAACATTTTGGGATCTGCTGAGCAAGGGAAGATGGCAGGAACTTGGCGCATGGGTTCTCAGTCTGACTCCATCGGCTGCTCCTCAACGGCCCTGTGATTTGAGCCACTCACTTCCCTGCTTTGTTAAATGATCCTCTCCAATTCAACAATTTACTGGGTACAGTTCCCCAGGGTACATTCTCTTTGGGCTTTATCACCTGCTGCTATGAAGCAAAAGAGAAAGAAACCCCCAGCAGCCAGTGAGATCCCAGGCACAGGCTGTTGGAGAGACAGCAAGAAACAGCTGCTGGAGCAGGTAGCAAGGGATGAAGAAGGAACAATGAGGAGGCCTGAGTACAGCTTGAACACAAAGAGGAAAAGAGGAGAAAGACCCCATTTGAGAGGATAGGGAGACCCCAAACGAGGCAAATTCACAAGCTCCTCGGAGCCCACCATGGGGAGAAGGGCTAATGTTGCTCTCTGTCAGCATTTTGCTCCTGATCCCAGAGGCTCATTTCTGCTAATGGAGAGCGACTGGCATTGGCCGGGATCCCCAGGGGGATGCCAGCTCCCATCCTGCTCCTATATGCACCAGACATTTCAAGCCCTTGCAAGCCTGGAATCCATACGTTGGGGCTCAGCTGTCACCAAGGCGCTGGGGGGGCTGACAGAGCACAGCTGCTGGATCAAGCACATCCCATGGTGGTTGGTGCTAGCACGCTAAGCTTCACAGAAAATCTCTGCTAGGTTTTCCAGATCCGGCTACCGCTTCAGCACTGCCAAAATACTTGTTTGCAGCAGGAAAGGGGAAAGGGAGTTTCTCTGCAGGACAGGAAGTATCACTTCCCCGTGTAACCCCTCGGGGAGACTCAACCCGGGGCCCTTGGATTTGAAGGACAATCTTTACTCTGTAAAAGACCCAGCAGCCGATGTGTGAGATAAAGCCATCAGCAGTGAGAGAACATGCTGCATTATATCAACCTGTCAGGCAACAAGTTTACGCTGTACTGGATTCTCTGCTTTCAACCTGGGCAAATATATCCAAGCAGGAGAGGGCAGCTGTGAGAAGCTCACTTGTGCCTCTTGCGATCTCAAGCCAGGGGTGCAGAATGACTCCCGGAAAGCTCCTCTGACCTTTGTCTCCTTCCCTGCTGCTTTTCTGCCTCCATCCTCCCCCCAAAAAAGAAAAAAACGCAACAATCTCCAAATCATTCCTGCTCCTCCAGCAGCTGCAAAAAGAGTACAGCCGGGGGATTTTGCTCCACTGCTCACCCATTTTTTCACAACCATGGGTTAGTGCAAGGCTTTGCTCACAGAGGTGAAAGTCTTGATGCTATGGCGGGGTCTGGTTGGCAATAGAGTGCTGTAGGTTTGGTGCTGTTTGTTAAAGGGCAAAGAAACCCACAGCTAGGCAAGCTACAAGTTGTTATCATCTCACTGTGCAGACTCTACAGGACACGAACAACCATCGGGGCTCGTCAATAATCCAGGCAAAGTGGCAGGAGCCCGACTGATGCCTGAGGCCAGTGTTTTCCATTTGTCTGCACTGAGCTCAAAGTTTATGCAGCACAAAGCCAAACCTGGAGGTGCAACTAGAGAGGTGCAACAAGGAGACCAAGCGATGCGCTGCCAAGAGGAGGGAAGGTGGCCAGCTGGCCACACTATATATTAAAGGGTTTGTTTGTCTAACATTTACAGCTGATCATGTCCAATGTATTCATTTCAGTGTGAGATCCTAGAAAACTATTCAGGAACTCAGCATCTACCTGTGTTTTGGGTGGACTCTGACCCTTATTTTTCCATGTCTCAGGTAGCCCGATACATCTGTCCTCCATTTTCAGATGTGTTCCTGCCAAAAGACCTAGTCCCATTTCTCTCTTTCGAGTCATCCATCCATGAGCAGCCAAGTGTCACCCCTTTACCTGTCCATCCCCACGCAGTATCTCCCTCTCCCAAGTCACAGTCCATCCTTATCTACCTGTCTGTCTGTCCACCAAGGGAACAAAGCACAGGGTGTTTTGTTAGGATGGCATCAGCTGGCCAAACCCAATGGCACCCTGTCCCGCTACCCGTCTGTACAGAAGGGAAAGCAGTGACATAGGATTAGCAGGAGGCAGGAAGCCCTGTGAAACAGTTTGGAAAGAAAACCAAGCAGGACCAAAATTTGGGGAAGATAAAAGGTGATAAATGTCCATCTCTTCACCAAACTTTTCCTCTTAGCCTCTTGCTGAACCCAATTACCCTAACTAAAATGAATGTGCTGTAATATGACAGACTTTTCTCTTTGATTAAGGACTTCCAGGCCTCTTGCAGGTGATGCACTCTATAACTCATTGTAAAGATGGCTGCATTTTATAACCAATGAGTTGCGTGGAGTTTAGGGCTTTTTTTTCCCTTTCTCCCCCCTCTTCCCTGTTTCCTTGCTCTCCAGTTCAGACCGAACTGGGTTTAACTAGGCCTGAATAATTTAATAGAGTCATTATGCTCCTGTGTTTTTCCCTTACTGTCAACTGTAAAATCCATACAGTAGCTTCGGGAAATGGGGCTAATTTGAATTGATAATAGGAGACTCTGGAAAAAGTCATCTATTGCCGTGCAATGGTGGAGCAGATGCATGCTAAATCTTGTATAATGAAAGAATATGCTGGTGTCAATTATGTAAGAAAACGACTTTACAGTGGTTTGAGGCAATGGGTTAGCATTCTGCTTGATATTATCACATAAAGAAACACCCATCAAAACTTCTCATAAATATGGAACGGCAAGTAAGATTACATTATAAATTTGAATGTTATGAATGTGTATGAGAGAGACAGATCGAAGCAGGATACCCACCTCTCATAACTGGAAGTAAAAAAGAGCCATATTTCAACATTTACACAACACCATCGTCAGAAGAGCGGACCAGGAGAGGGGCTGGGGCTGCGTCCCTCCCCTGCCCCAGAGCTGCCATGGCGTTTGCTGGGGAAAGCACCACTGCCAGGCACTGATCTCTTAGTCATGAGCCTGCATGAAACAGTGATTTGTCATCGGGCAAGGTGGCCGGGAAGGTGATGATGCTGCTGCAGGTGTAGGGGTGGCTTTTGCTTCAAGAGATGTTTGCACAAGGATCTAAACTTCATGGCAGGCATCGAGCTTAGGGGAAGCGCTGCTCTCAGCTTTCAGGGTTTGCTGACGCCTGGGAACCTGTTGTTTGGTGAGGGGTGTTAGGGCTAGAGAATTATGGTTCCAGTTGCCATCAGCCAAAACTGGTACTAGTGGCCGGTTAGGAGAGGACGGCACATTGCTGAGCACGTGTTTGACTGCAGAAGGTCACAGCAGCTCCTGTTAAGCTTGAGCTGGGGAAGGGTCTGTTCCCCCGAGCGGAGAGCAGTATCAGCTTGGGCTGCGGTGGGGTGGAGTGAGACAGAAAGGATTAGCAGATATCAGAGGGGATTTGCTTCAGAGCAGATTCCCAGCACGTGCTGGAGGGAGGAGGCGCTTGGGGCGAGGGAATTCCAGGGCACAGAGTCAATGAACCACGTAACTAAATTCAATTCCTCATAAAACACGAGCTGCACAGGGTGTAGAGGAGAAAAGGGACGGCTGGCCGAAGCCAATAGCAGGATCCGGGGGAGCTACATGGCCGGACACGGAGCTCACATCTGGCCTGGGGCAAAGCAGGTCACCCAGCACAGACCTACTGAGCTTGCACTGCCCACTCCAAATCCCCATGAGATCCAAACACCGCCCAAGCCGCTCACATTGCAGGGCCTCCAGCAGAGCTGTCGGTTAGCCCAGCTCCAGGGCTGGACAGAAACTGGACCAGATCCAGGCTCCTTGTGCCCAAGTGATGGCTGAAACCTGTCAGTTTGCTCTCCCTGGGCTCCAGCTGGCTGGCTGCAGCCTGAACCCGTCAGGCTCTGTCAGCATGGTGCACTCGAGCTCCCGACGCAAAAGGGAGGCATGTGTGATACATCAATTCGCAGCCATTCCCTCATGCTCTCCCAGATGTTGCTGCCCTCCGCAGCTGGGACAGCTGAACACATCACGCATCCAGCCTGGAGCACCCCGATCCACCACAAGCTTTTAGCTACTGCTGCATCAGCACAGAGGGAAATCAGCAGACACTGTTGATGCTGGGGTTTTAAGCTGTGGCACTTCAGGAGAAAATATACAGCCATGCAGCTGCTGCGGTGCAAAGGGCCAGCTTTTGGGGCCACTCAGACGGTTAGGGATACAGCATGTCTGCCACCTGACCTTGGCCTGCAGCATTTGGGTTGTCCCTTGCTCTCCCTTGCTGGCTGCCCTGCTCTTCTGCTGGAGGTTGCTATTCTTGGAGCAGAAAGGGCAGAAGGGAATGTGGCCTGCACCACTGCCACCCCAATCAGCAGTCTGCAAATTCATCTTCAGTGGTGGGTTCTGCTGTTAGTGCTTTCTGCTGGCTGCTCCAGGTCTGGTCCCTCCAGGAGAGGCAGGGTGGGTGGTGGGGATAACATTGCTGTGGCTCGATTCACCCAAGCTTAGCTGTACCAAAAGATACCCCAACATGCTCCTGTTAGCCCAGAGTATGGGCGCAGCTTAAAGTCATGTCTTGGATGGGTTGGACCTGGTGTGGAAGGCTGAACATCCAGCTGCTCTTTGGGGCCTGGGAGCTGGAGCACATCCCAGCCAAGAAGCTGGTCCACCTGGTTGAGAAAGAGGAAGTTCCCAGTGCCAGCACCTCCACTGAGAGAGAGACACAAGCCAAGGAAAGGTGCCTTTCATCAGCAATGCCTGACTTGCGTGGAAAACATAACTGGGGCTGGGGACTTTTTCTTTGAACGCATCCAGCACAGCAGCAGCCCCTTCATGGACTGGACAGGCTCTGTCTTACACAAGCATTGTCTTTGGCCCACGCTGGCCCTGGGATGCCTATTCCAGCCTCTCTTTGCTCTGATGTTACAAATCTGCCACTAATTTCCAGCCTACATTTCTTTCCTTCTGCTTTAGCCCTGTTTGCTCCAGTGCCAGTGTCCTCTTTTAGCTTCAGCGGCTCTTCCCTGCTGTTAGCCCTGTTGACGTATTTATGGACAGCAATCAGATCCCCTCTCAGCAGGTGTCATGCTGGGCTAAACAAGCCGAGCTCATTCAGCCTCCTCTCTCCAGAAGTGATAAGGACATCCCGCACTGAGGCAGCGCAGCTGCTTTGCTTCTGCACCCAGGTGGGAGCACATCTGGGCCGGATTCATACCACCCTGGCCCCTGTGCCTCATTTGCTGCCATGGCCTTGCTAAGAGTGGGGGCAGATGCCGTACCTCACTTGTCCCCTCCAGAACAGAGATGTACGTGCAGGACTCACCCTAAGCAAGAGGGGCACTTCCAGGGCCTTCTCCAGGGACAGCCTAAAGCCTTGCTTGCTCCTGGAGAAGCTTAGTGGGGAAATAGGGAACATCTGGACAAGCTAGTGTCTGTCCACCTGACAAGTGACACTTGAATGCTGTTGTGAGGAGGGTCCCTTCTCTGGCTTTGTGGAAGGGCTTCTTGTGGGTGGCTCTGTGCTTCCCTTTCATACCTTCCTGCTGCCCCACCTTGGCTTTTTGAAGACACCCAGGCAACATCCTGATCTAGAAGAAAGGCAGAGTGGTGGGGCTCCCATCTGCCCCATGACAGCAAGCAAGGAAAGCACCATCTGAAGATGAGGCCGGAGGATTCCCAAACCCATCTGCGGGAAGTGGCTGGTCCATGCTACCTGATGGAGTGCAGCAACATCAGCAGGGGAGGAGGAACATCCCCTCTCCGGTTGCTTCATCGGCTGTTCCCCTCTGGTCTAACAAAGATGTTGGCTTTTAAATGTAGCTAACTTAAGAGAATGACAGCTTATCTGTCAAGCTAACATACAGTCCTTTGTGCTGGCTCTTGCCAGCAGCACAATACCAGATAATTTAATATTCTAATAGAATTCAAGCAGCCCTTTAAACTAACAGGGTAACAACTGGTACACAGGAAAGGAAAATGAGGTGCTGGAAAAACAGAGGATGCATCAAACTTAGACTTTGATGGAGGGGTTCACATCACCCCAACATTCGCCTTGTTCCCCAGCTCCTGCAATTTATTGTGTGGAGAGAGAAAGTATGTTTGTAGGATTAGCCACCAGCTGCATGAGAAGGTGGCTGTGAGGAAGGTGGTACAGTGATCCAACCACCAAGGTCTAACCCCTACCATGGATCAATCCTTTGTGGTCTGCAAAGATGCCCCAGCTCTGGCTGGTTGAATCCACGGGCTAGTGTAACTGGTTGCACTACTGACCTGGGCTGTCGTCTTCAGGAGAGTAACCTTGAGTTTAGATGCAGTGGGGTCAGGGTCAGGCCCACTGAAGCCAAACTTGGTGTGGATAGTAAAGACAGTGTGAACAGGGGTTAGGTCCAGCTCTGTAGAGTCAACCGGTAAATCACATCTGGATCCCAAAACAGCTGCTTAATGTGGCTCCTAAGAAATCCACTGGCTGATGGTGGTTCTTCTTCTCTAGCACTCATCTTTTGGATTCATAAGTCCGCACCCATCATACAGGAAGACCTCAGCCCCTGCCAGTCCTCTTGCCACACTCTCCAGACCCCCCAGTCACAGCACTATTCCCTGTGGGTGCTCTTGGGCCTGGGTATTGGCTCTCTTGGGCAGAGGTCCTCTCTCCTGCATGTTATGTCCATTTCTGGACTCCTGTCTTCAGATAGCGATAGTCTGTCAGATTTAGAAGTCATGCAGCGCTCTCCACCATCATCCCATAGGGACATTCATCAGCTTTTCTTTTTCACATGGGCACTTCCATATCATCACATACCCTGACCAATATTGCTTTTCTCGCACTGGCTTTTTGCAGTGTTTGCGTCTCATTTCCCATTTGGATTTCTCATTTCCTCTCATCCCTGCCCATCTCCTCTTTTTCTACCCAGTAGAGAGCACAGTGTTTATTACCTATTTTTAACCCTATCAAAAACATTTCCACTCTGCCCTACCTGCAGGACCTCATTTTCACCCATATTCACCTGGCTTGTGGTGCCCATGGCCCCTGGGAGCAACCCAGCTTCTCTTGACTTCAGTGGCAACGCAACGACTTGATGCTTTTGCTTGTGAGAGCTCTGAGTGCCAGGGTGTCTCCACTGAGATCTGTTCGTATGAAACACAACATCAGCTTCCATCTTCCCAAGTGACATAGTTCAGAAGGGCCCAAAAAATCAGCCCTAGAGCAAGATGGCTAAAAATATTTCTGCTGGACAACACTCATTCAGAATGGACCATTCTTCCAACGTTGAAAAGATTTGGCTCATTTTACCAGGATTTCAGTTTGGAAGAAAATCCAGAGGAAAAGTTTGGTCAATGTTTAATGACTTCACTTCTGTGTTTCAAAAAATTATTATGCTTGGTGTTTAGACACAACTTTTTGTTTTAACATTTTAAAAGTATGATGCTTTTAAACCTTGAAATTAAAATGGAATTTATTAATCTGATCTGAAATGAGTGTTCCTTGAGGACTTTCCTTTGCAGGTAGTTTTGAAATCAGTGAAAGGAGAGAGGGAACGAGATGGACATTTCTAATTAAATATTGCACATCTGGAACTCTCAGCCTTCCTTTTCCCCTCTGAATTTTGCAAACTTCTGCACTTTGCAGAGCTCTGGCCAGCTCTTTATTGTGCTTGATGCTATATAATCATTTAAAAACGGTAGTCCCGATGCCAGTCCAAATCCCAGAGCTTCAGTTCTTATGTAAGCCAAATGTTTTTCATTTATAAGCATGGATTTGCTCCTAGAAAGCTGTTTCTTCCTATATCTTTGTGCAGTATCCATTGCACTTTAGCCTGCCACCCCCTAGTCTCCTCTAAACACCCCCTTGCTCTGCCACAGAGCTCTTGCATAGTCCACCAACACCTTGCCAAAACAGATTGTGTTCTGTTAATTTTATCTTTTTATGTCCTGAAGTTGAATTATTCCTTGGCTGGTTTAGACATATTTCCTATTTTACAAAAAAAGTATAAACATTTTGAAACAATTTACATGCTCTACAATGAAAAAGTAGTTGTTTTCTGCTTAAAATGAGCTTTTTCTTTCAAATTGTAAAATAGTTTGATGAAAGGTTGAAAACTGAAACCCAGTGGTTCAAAGTGGCACATACAAAAATATTTATCCAGGTTTCTGACCACACAGTTCTGGTGATGGGAAGGGGGTTGCTGTGACTTTTGGTGGGTTTTATCCTGATTTGCAATGGGACACTTCTGCAATTCTCAAAAAAAAGCAAGAATTTCTAATCTTAATTCCAACCACGTTTCAAGGCCTCAGACTGTAAAACTCATTAAGATACAGATCTTTATCCCAACTTTGTCCCTGCCCCAGCTGGACAGGCCAAACCTAAAACCCTGGAGTGAGAACACCCGGCCAGCTGGTTTCCTTGCAGTATTTCATGTCTTTTGCCTTGGCTTTTAAGCTAAGAACAAGGAAACAACCTCCCCAGCCAGCTGGAAAGCTCTCCCAGCGGTTTGACGGCAAGGCCCAGTGTGCATGCAGGGTGGACCCCTGGGAGCCTTGCCCACATGCTGTTCTCATGTATGGGGGGTATTTATAGCTGCTATTGCCAGGAATTCGGCAGAGATGCTGCCGGGGAGGATAACAAGTTTCTCTTTAGGAGGAATGTTCCATGCCAACCGGAGGAGCAAAGAACAATAAAAGATGATTGATTTCCTCACAGCCGCCCCGGAGCATGATGCTGCACCCAAGCCAAGTGTCCCAGTGTGCAAGGCTCCCTTTCCCCAGCTGATGTGTGCCACATCCAGCTGCAGGATAACACCAGCGGGCAGTCAGGGGCCGCTGCCTCGTATCCACGTTCGCTCCCCAGGCCGGGCATCTCACATCGCCTTTGCCTGAGATGAGTGAGAAGAGGAGGAAAGGGAGGGAGGGCTTATAAGACCATCTCTCTGGGCCTTCAGGCACTTTCTATTTACATTCTTTGGAGTAAATTACCGAGCCTTAGAAATTTACAGGGAAATCACTTTGATTCTTAAACTATATGAATGAAGCTGCAGATGGAGAGAGTAATGGCTTAAATTTATTAGTGTGCATAAAATTGTTGATGCTAATTTTCAGCTGTACACTAAGCAGTCGATGGGATTAAACTGGATCCCTTATTTAAACAAACTCACAAAATGTAATTTACATCTAGTTACTGTTTCCGACTCTTCCCAGACCCCTTCCCAAAGCTCCCTCTAATGTTGCCAGGTCTGTATTGCACCCGCTCCCTCCTGCTCCTCCATCACCTCTGGCAGGACAGCGATGACGCTGCGGGACCTTCATGGAGAGGGATAGATATATTTAGGCAGAGCAGCACTCTCTGAGCTTTCTTCTCCAGACAAACTGGCCTGGATTTTTTCCACTAGAGTTGCCAGATTTTCCACTAGAGATGCCACTTAAAGATGCTTTTTTTCCACTACCGATGCCAGTCATGATCTTTTCACCTCTTTTGGTTTAAGCCTTCACCAGTGGGCTCTCACAATGAAGGGAAACCTTACAGGGCAGCGCCAAGCTGTCAGGCCTCAAGGATTAAGTATAGAGCCTTGTCTCCTGCCCTGCAGCTAGTCTGGATATCACTTGTTCACAGCACCAAGCTTCTCCCCTGCTTCTTGACCCCTACTACTGATGCAGCCATGCCTGGCGCACAGCATCCTGGATTGGGAGGGAGACTAGGGGGGACACAGCAGCAAGCAAAGCTCATGGGGACCACGGGAGATGATCTCCATGCCAGCATCAGCCTCGTGCCTTGCTCCTTGCTCCACCACCTGACCTGACATCACCTGCATCTTGATGTGTGCTACTTTCTGCCCTGGGAAGAGGAAAGCTCAGCAGCTGCCCCTGAGCCAGCAGAGAAGTCTGGACAATCAAAAGGACATGCAATGTGCACTGTGTTTCTTCTGCATGTAAAACTCTGCAGGTCTAGTGAAGATTCACTCATTAGATGCAGAGTGCCTGACTTCAGTGGGGTCCATAGGTGCTGCAGGGATGTGAACTAATTAGATGGAAAAAATCTGGCCATCCTTAGCCCTGACCAGTCACATGAACTAATCCCATAAGTTTATTCCCTGCCCTCTGGTGCCTCTCTATGAGAGGGAGTTAGGGAAAGTTTGGGTGTCGCTGGAGGGTGGGAAGGCTGCAGAGGAATAAAAGGGCTGGCAGAGCATGTGGAAACACAGGAGCTGCTAATCCTGCTCCCTATAGTTGTTAGAGCCCTGCCAGCAAGACCCATGTGCTGCCATCCCATGTCCTCCAGCAGCAGTGCGGGGGTACAAGCATTGGGCCAGTGCAGAGCACAGGAGTCATCCAGAAATGCCTGCCGAGGGGGCCAGCCGGGATCAGCAAGGAGGATAGGACAGTGTGGCCAGAGGGGGAATGGCAAGGAGATGCTGGAGCCACCTGTGCTTGCAGAAAAAGCTCTCCATGTGGCACGACTCTTGCTTTGGTGTTCCCAGATGGTGGTAGGGTCCCACCATGTTTCTCTGCCATGTGGGGGAAAAATGACCGTGGTAGAACTGACCCAAGGTAAGGAAGAGGTGAGCAAAATCAGTGATGCTGACACCTTCAGGATAGGGCTGCATTCAGAGATTTCCCTCCCTAATGGCTGGGCCCGGGCTATCCTCAAGCCCCTGGGATGCTCTCTCCCCTGTGCTGGCGTGTGTGATGGTTAATCTGCTTGCGTGAGCTGAGCTGGTTGGGGTAAGTCTGGCTCCTGTGTCCCCACAGCAGAGCAGACACAGAGGGATGAAAGCAGGAGCAGTTTTGTGCTGCAGGTCATTCCTCTTCTTCCAAGCAATGCTGAAGCCTTGCCACGGGGCTGCAAGGACAGGAAGGAGACGGGGATGTGCAGAGGGACTTCAGTCCTCTCACATCAAATGGACACATTGGTACTTGAACGGCATCTACTTGCCCCCATACACCCATACAGCTCCTGGAGGCACTCCACTGGGAGCATCACTGCTTGGGACACAGAGAAGAGGCTTGAGGGAAAAGGACATAGAGGTAAGGCCTGAAAAGCGGGTGGCAGGTATAGGAGCTGCTGTTCCTCCAGCTCCAGTGAGGATAGGCTTCTGGGCTTGGGTAGCAACTGGACAGGAGACCAAGGGCAGAGAAAGAAAGCCACTTCAGCATCTCCCCTCCCACCACGCCACTGAGAGCTGATCAACCCCGTGTCACCTTACAAGCCACTTAATCCCTTCCGTCATGCTTCTCAAGGAAGGGGGTGTGCGGGCCAAGGTTTAGTTGCCACCAGCTGCCCCAAAGTCATATGCCGAGCGTCTGCAGGAGCATGTGCAGGGGGACGTGACTGACGCCTCGCCGGTCCCCCGCACCTGGGAATAGCCCAGCCCTGCAACCCCAGACCCAGCTGGCCCTTTGATCTCCGCAGGGGCTGAAGCCAGTTCCCCTCCGCTCTAGCTTTGGAGAGGATCATTCTGATTTTGTCTGGACATCTCACATCCTGGCAGGTGTCAGTCTTGGCTTCCAAGATGCCTTGGAGGGGGAGGTGGGAAAGGGAGGATTGTAAAAATAAATAAAGTGTTGAAAACCCACATCTGTGCCCACCCTTCCTCTCAGTCCATGGGTTGGGGCCTTGTTCAGTCCAAGGAATGTCCCACTCCTCTCTACCAATGCCACCAACCTCCACAAGGGCAGCTACATACTTTCTCCTGGGGGAAACGTCACCCTTGATGTTTTTGGAGCACCCTGGAAGTGGAGATGTGGGTGGCTGGATGACCTGGAGACAGCCTATGCCCTGGCTTAGCACTGGACAAAGTCATCCATGATCTTTGCTGGGGAAGGACTCAGAGAGACCACCAGGCACATGCGGGGCTGGAGATCAGAGCAAATAACTCATGTTTTTCTCAGCTGCCCTGCTCTGGGTCGCACCAGCTGCTGCTCACACCGACTGAGCTGTGTAATGAGTCAGCCTGCACTGTTCCCTGGAAGGAGTTGCTGTAGAAGTAAACCATTTACAAATCAGGGCCCTCTAAAGCCTTGAGTGTCCTCCACCTGCAGTGGGCATCTTCCAATCCATGCCAGGAGGACTGTAATACCAGGAGGGTTCTCCTGCTCTTGAGTACTCCAGCCCCAGACTTGGTAGCAGTGAGAAAGGTAGCAGTGAGCCTGCAAAGTCAGGCTCCTTCTGTTTGTTCAGGCTTAAATTGAAGACACAAAAGCCATGGTTGCCCACAGCTTCAGCCCGATTTAGATGGGCCAAGACACCACTTTGCTTTGGACCTCATCCTTCCAGGATGCTTGACCTTTGCTCCAGAAGGTAAGTTGATCTCATGAGTGGCTGAAATGGGATGTGTGAAATCTTACTGTAAATTGCCTTAAGTCCAGGGGCAGACACACGAACAAAGCTGTGGCCACACAAGGCTGCAAGGCAGGTTACCTTCCCCCTGCCCCAGTGTCCCATCTGAACCCAGCATCTCCTTTTAGGTGAGCAACGTTTTTAAGATCACAGTTTATTACACTAGAAAACACACCCCTGAATGAGGCCGTTTGGTCTGTCCTCATGTGAGTTTCTACAAGATGCACTGATGCCTTCTTTCTCTCTCTTTCTTTCTTTGTGTTTCTCAGGTCTCCTTTTCTCTAGCTGTTGAGACACCCTAGATGACTGAGTCAACCTAAGTGCCTTTCTGACAGCTAATGCTGAACCCATTTTTTAGCAGGCCTGTTGTTTACTAAAGCAAAAAGCATTCTCGGATGCTCGACAGAGGCACAGGGCGAGCCAGAACAGGAGAAGACCCAATTGGGTCAGATCTAGGGTCCACACAGCCCTGCGCTGTGTCTGAGACGATGTCTAATGTGTAAGAAGAGGGTCGGTGTGCTTTGATATTTCTCCAGAATAGTTTCCCAGTCTTCAGCAATCTTTGATGGGGGACTTCCTCAGCCAAACATTGTGGGTTTGAATTTAACAGCAGCTCATGTGGATTTTTTTCCCATGCATTTTTTTTAGTTCCTTTTTGAACCCCTTTAAACAGCTAGCATCCACATATCCCAAGGCAAGGAGTCTCTCAGGTTAGCTGTACACAGCACAAAGAATTTATCTTTCCATTTGTTCTCCTGCTGCTTTCACTTGGCAGCGCTGGTTCTTCTATTGAAAGAAACAGTGAACAGTCATTCCTTACTTACCTGTTCAATAACATTCACCTCCGTCACCTAGCCTGCCTCTAGTCTTTCACCAACTGAAGGATCTCAGCTCGTGCTTGGTAGTGTCAGTCCTCTGACCATCTTTCTAGCCCTTCTCTGTTTCTCATGAAGTCCTGCTAGATGCCCTCCAGTGCACTCTGTTGCTGACTATTCCTCTTTGCTCACAGCAGGTGGGACATCCAGAGGGCTGCGCGCTGTTCTTGGCATCATACTGTAACAAAGATAAACACTTTGGAAAATCTGACCTTGGAAGGAAAATTGAAGGAACTGGATTTATTTTGTCCAAAAAGGAAAGGACCAAGAGGCAGCAAGTAAAAAAAATTTACTTATATAAGGTTTTTATACGAGGACACGGATGTATTGTTCTCCATATTCAGCGTGGGGACAAGACAAGGAGAGCAAGGCTCCATTTGCAGCAGAGATGATTTAGGTCAGATGTCAGGAAACTCCTTCAACTCTGAGCACACACAAACCCTGTAACAAGCTGTCAGGAAGGGATGGAGCCTCTTTCACTGGCAGTATTTACAAGCAGGTTGGACACCCATCTGTTGGGAGGGCTTGGGGAGAGCTGTCTTGCAAGACTGTCTATCAGGGTCCCTCCAGCCTCACATTTCTCCCTCCATGTTCCCTCTGTTGAACCGTTCGGCTAGGACAGACCATGCCATCCGGGGGCTGGAGACACTCTGCCAAAGGCCCTGAGGGGATGAGCAGCACTAAGAGGAAATCTGTGCAAATCTATTATCTGTACTCTCTGCCGAAGGCCAGGAGGGTCTCAGTATCAGGCACGTCCCCAGTGGGAACTGCCTTCTCACCTCCCTCTGCTCCCCCAAAATGTCACTGCTCTAATTACAGAAGAAAACACAAAGGAAAATTTGCCAGGGGCAATGTGGATTTTAGTCATTTGTGGCCCCACTGGCTTTTCTTTCTCACTTTTCAGGGACTTTTTGGGAACCCGTGGGCCATAGGCTCAAAGCTGTTGGTGACAATTAAATGTCTTATACGTGTCATGGGCTCATGTCCCTTCCAGGATCACAGCGTCTGGGACCAAGCTGAGGGACCCCATTCTTCTGAGCTGCATCAAGGCAGAGGTACCTGCTCCCAGCTCTGAGCCAGGCCACATGAAGGTGCTTTGCAGCTTCCCAAAGCAGTGCTGCTGCCCAGGGAAGATGAGGTGGACAAGCAATGAACCTCCATCTGCCCAATGGATCTCACTGAGGACGTTGTTTGAAATCTGAGGCACATATTTTTAAGAGTTTATACCAAAGGAGGCTGCTGATGGTTGCTTCTTTCTCTGTAAGAGTAGGTTGAGTTCCCTACCCATGTGTGCTGTGGTGCAGGGGCGGTGAAGAAGTGGATTAGCTAGGCCAGATGTGAACGCACCCAAGAGTGTGGTGTCCTAGGCAGTCACTGTCCCTCCACTCTCTGTCCCTGAGGACAGACATTCTGGCTGAAGACACTGCTGAACTGCTCCATCAACACATCATTCATTATGGCAACCTTCATAAGTGACTGGGCTTAATTAAGGTGTCCTCCATGGGCTGTCAGGGCATGTGTTAACTGCGGAGGATAATTCAGATTGCAGTACCGATCCAGGGACGATGCTCGGCTCCACCAGCATCTGCTGATGCCCAGCTCCCTCTCCAGACTTGTCTGTGCAGCCAACACTGCAGTCACTGTTGTGTACTCTCCCTTCCCTCTCTCCTAGCTCATGCAAGGCATGGCCACAAAGCAACCCATCTTTGTGCACTTGTAAATGCATTTTACAGAGTTGTAAATGCTCTTATTGATTCCTCAGCCTTATTATCCTCGCTGCTCAGCCAAGAATTAACTTCCATTTGAGGATAAATTATTAATCAGCCTTCTCCAGGTCTATTTCATAATCATTTTCACCATCCTGGCTGTCACATAAGAAGGATTTGCATATTTATTCTGCCACTTTTCCCCAGAACAGTACGTGGGAGCCCATGTTTACCTGCAGTCTCTTAAATCACTTTCCCTACCTTATAAAAGCATTGCTTTTAGACAGAGCGGGCCCTGCACAGCGCAGTCCACGTCCTTCTGACTCATTTACTTTGTGGCATATTTTTGCAGGCAAATACTTCTCCTTTTCACTTCTCTGCTTTTTCATTGCTTATTTATGATACCCTGTAGGGTAAAACTGTGTGGTTTGTTCAACAATCCATAACAAAAATACACAAGCTTCCAGCCTGGTACCGACTGTCTTTGGTCCCTGGCCCAGCTTGCACAGGAGAGCGTGTTGAGCTGGTATTTTGGCTTTCAGCACTGTTTTTTTTCCCCAGATGGTCAGAGATGAGCAGCCCGCGTGCCCTACTCAAGGCATGGCTGTGTTTCTGTGGTAGGGGAGTACTGCTCGATGCGATGCATTTTGGGAATGGTGGGGAGGAAAGGGCATGGGAGCATGGTGAAGCTGATGGCACCTCTCTAGGAAGGGACAATGTGTAGAGTCACAGGAAGTCAGATGGAGGGGACTGAGCAACACCAAGGGCTGGTGTTTTAAGTATCGGCAGGGAAACTGAGGCACGGACAAAATCAATGCCTTATGCAAGGAGCAGGGCAGTGTCGGAGCCAAGGAAGCCCTCAGGAATTGCAGCCTTTAAACAACATGCAGGAGGCCACACGCTAGGAGAGAGACCCGGGCATCCCGGTCCTCCTGAGCGCAGGGTGGGAAGGCAGCGAGCAGGCAGGTTCACCCCAGCGCGGCCCTCGTCCTTGTGCCGTCCCGTTATGGCTCCCAACAGGGTTTCCGTGTGGCGGGTGAGCGCGCAGGCTGATTCCTTCCAGCAGATGGTAGCAGGAGTATACGAGGGGATGGGCGTCCACACCGGGATCCCTGGCCAGGCACCGCGATGCTGCTCTGCTACCTCACGGCAAGGCCGACCTCCAGGGAGAATGGCCGCTGAGCAAGCAGCGCCCGGAGCCGAGGCACCCTAGGACACTACAGCCCTTCCTTGGCACCCAGGCCATGGACAGCATGAGTTTAATGAAGTATTTGCTGCTCCCACAGCAAATTCAGATATGAAATGGCAGGGGGTTGTGCTCGTAGACTCGCTGGCCAGTTGGGGTGGGTCAGCCAAGATGGCTGCTGTGGCATAGGCCAAGATGGTGGCCGTGGCGCAGGCCAAGACAACTGCCACGGACTGGGCAGGAACTGTTTTACAGCCCTGCTTAAACTCAGCCCTGTTGTACCCAGGTTGCATTTGAAGTGTGGTTCTTCCACCTCAGACCTCGCGCCCCTGTTCCCTCAGGAGGTGACATGATAACGTCCCTCTCTGCAGCTCCTCAGGTTTATTCCAGTTCCTCTCCCCCTTTCCCTCCTTCATTCTACCTCCTCTGCTGGGTACATTCCCAGCTATCCTGATTTATCATCAGCAGTGCTGGCTTTCTGCATGTCTTCAAGTCATGAGTTCTGGGCACCAGGACACTGCAAGGAAATTTCCGTGTCTTTTTTTCTTTTTTTTTGCAGAGAAAGCTTGAAAATGTGATGTGAGTGCAACAGGAAGAGCAGAGACTAATCAATAGAAATCGAAAGGAGCCATTAAACAAGCCGCTGAACAGAAGGACCTGGACAGTTGAGGTGTGCGTGGTATGTGGATCTGTTTCTCAAGCAGGGACAAAAAAAGATCCTTTAAGCAACCTGGGATGAGAGCAAAGTGGGGAGACCCACGAGGAGGGTGGACAGGAGGACAAACAGGGAGCTACTGATGCTAACGGACATGGTTGACAGCTGAGCAGAGTGAAGACCAGCAATATCCAGCTGGGTGCATTAATGAGCAGCATTGGATTGGGTGTGATTGTCCAGCAAGCCTCTGAGCACCCAGGCTAGCATGCCATGGCATCCACAACCCCACCACGTCATGGTGGGGCAAGCAGGAGTGAGGTATGGCAAGGAGGGTAGATCAACAGCAAGAGCATCACCTATATCTTCTTTTCTAAGGGAATTTTTTATTTTCCTGCGTGGTAACAGGACTACATTACCATTTTGGCAAGCACATGGAGAGGGTTCCTTCAAGAAGCCTTGCTAGGAAGAGCCAGGTATGTGCTCTTATATGTACAGTACATATAGAGAGATGTTGCCAACTGCCAGAGGGTTTGGTAGCAGGTCTGTCCCACTGGTTAGCAATATATCTCATTCCTCTAAGCCCAATGCCTTTGTCCTCAACCCTGGTGTCTGTGATTTATGGTTGCTGCCCAAAGGGCTGCAGTTTTGGGGTTTAGCTTGGGGTCTCCTATGGAAGCAAGCTTTAGGCCCCCTGGTTGCATCTATGCCTTCCTGTCTTCTCCTCAACAACTGTTGGACAGTTTCAAGTAACTTTGAAAGAAGGGAAGAGGCCTCAAAGATGTGAAGTTATGGCAGCTTTAGGAAGATAAGAGCTTGGGAAGAGGAGAGACCCAAATTAACACCTTCTCTGAGAGAAAGAGCTCAGGCCATGAAAGAAGACCAATATCCCCTGGCCTTCTTTCCTTGCGCTGCTCAGTGTAGCTGGTTGTCTCTGGAGCGGATAGTTTGGCTGCTCTGCTGCAAAGTTAAGCCCCAGGTTATCCAGGGGAGGATGCAGTGCAATGAAGACATGGCTGTAGCACATCTAGCAGTGAAGCTGAGAGACGTTTGCTCCAACAGCTGGTGTGCCCAGGCTCCTGGAGAGCTTGCATGCTGGTTTGCAAAGCTGTGGTTGCAGCAGCTTCCCACCTCCAGGAGATCCAGCTCCCATTACTCTGCCCGCTTTCCCGAGACCCCAGCATGGGACTGGATGATGGGGGTGCTCCTCTCATGAAGGTGTGGGGTTCGCATGTGTCGGGTGCTTGAGGATGGAGAGGTCAGGGCCCAGTGCTGCAAAGCGGGGAGCCCGGTCCTGCTGCGGAGGGAACCGTGGGGCGAGTGTTGCTGTGTGTGACATTTGACAGGTCTGTAACATATGCTGCGTCCCACTGCAGGCCCGGGCTGCCCTCTGAATCAGCTTCCAGCCTGTCTCGATGTGAGGTTAAATCCTCGCTCAGGAGCAGGAAAGCAGAGAAGCAGCAGATGGAACCAATCAATTTGCCATCCGAAAACCGATCAATTTGTAGGGACCCCTCCCCATCTAAAGGCAGGGTGGGAACAGGGCCCAGCCACTGTGTGCATGCAGGAAAGATCAGTGGGCAGCCCATAATAAACCCTAAATGTATTTCCAGCCATAAAATGCTTGACGTGCCTTCAGAGAGGCTGTTGAAATCCCTGATTTGCAGCTGGCACTCATTTTCCATCACAGGTAGTAAAAAGACTCGGCCAGAGTGCTCAGATATTTCATCGTCAGGATCCGTCGCCATCCCCCAGCCCCACAGCCAGATCTCCAGGACTTGCACACCTCCTCCTCTTCCTTCTCAGGGCTCTCCTTTCCCTTCAAACAGGGATCCGGACTGGTGCAGGTGATGGGAGGGCGAGATAACAAGCAGGAGTGGCGATTTCAGGAAGTGGTTGGGACTTGTAAATCCTCGGGGGGGGGCTTCCTCTGTCAGAGGAGCCATCCGGGGACAGGGCATGTGCGGGCTGAAGTCACGCCTGTTAGGGAGGTATTTGTTCTTCTGGCCCCCTCAGCCCAGGCGGGTTGTGGTAACATCCCTCGAGCTAAGATCTGGTTGCAGCAATAAAGTTGGACGGGTTGGGTTCCTGGCTGGGCAGGAAAGAGTTATTGATCAATGCCATGAATCCTTCCCACCTTCCTCCCGCCCCCGCGGTGGATGTAACGCATACCAAGAGAGGTGGGAAGGAAAGCAAAGCTCAAAAGATGCTCTGGTCAGGAGCGGAGGGTGGCACGGCCAGGGCAAGGACATGAGGAGCGGTTAAACATGAACTGAGCGAAGTGCAGGACCTTTTAAATGTCTCCAAATCAGGGCTGCAGGTGGATGTGGTTCACACTGCGGCTGAGCAAATGCATCTGCAAATATAGGAGGGAGAAGGGGGGGTTAGTGTTTCTCCATCCATTTGCTCAGAGGACATGCCAAGGCCTTGATCTCTCCCTCAGGTCCCCCTGGGTGCCTGGGCTGCAGCGCTCCGTGCCTCATACGGGCCCCAGTGATCAGTGCTGGGGACAGTTGCTGGTGGGAGCGCTCAGCCATTCCCTGTCTGCTGAACTTGTGCACCCAAGCTCACCAGCACTGTGTCTGTAAGCACATTTAGCTGGGAGAAATTTGGGGGCAGTTCTTTATGCTCTGGGACTGGAGAGACAGGGGGGACCCTTATCCAGGGTGGAGGTCTCACCATACTAGGATAATACCAGGGAAAACTAACTCTAAAGGAACAGCATACTTGTGTCTTGCATTGAAGAGGATCTCCAGGGCTTATTTCCTCTCCTACAGTGGGGCTGGGATTGTTGGTGGACTATCGTTACGTGCCCACCGGGGAAACGTTTGGCATGTGGCCTGAGACCCAGCATTTCAGTCAGCTAGTCAAACTTCATCATTTTTGATCCTGACCAGATATTATGACTATAATAAGATTGATATTAGTAATACCGCTAACAATTGTGGTAATGCTAATAAAATAATATTGTACTCCTCCATCCAAGGAGCTTGAAGCTTTTAAGGGAGATTAAGTCTCATGGCATCCATCCCACTTCAGGAAAGCTTATTTAGACAGCGGCAGAGCCTCCTCGCCACCTTTGTGGAGTGCAGTCTCCTCCAAGGTGGAACACAGCAGCTATTTATGAGCATGCAATAACAGTCCACAGCAATCTAGGCCAAGCAATGAAAGCAAATACCATATTCAGGGTAATTACAGGGGTTATAGAGAAGACAATGTACCAGGACACTCAGCTCAACTGCTAGGCTTTTAGATGTATTAGCGGACTTTTTGTGGTGTTCAGAACCTACTGTGGTCCATCACAAAGACCTTCGGCTGTGGCGGTAGTGTGGTCTCTCGCCCCACTCTGGGCACCCATCCACTCCTGATTTGAAAAGCAGGGAAGGCAGGAGCCTTGCTGTCTCCTCTGTGTTACTCAGCACACCCTAACTCCCACCCTGGTACTCTGTAGGAGGCATTTCTTCGTGTGCTAACTCAGGGTTGTCCACTGAGACCAGCAGCTTGGAGACAGAAAGCTCCCTGGCTTTTGAAAACCATGTTCCCTTTCCAGGTACAAGCCTGTCAGGAGCAAGCAGTCCCCAGGAGTAAATCGCATCCACAAGAGCAGGTTCTTGATGACTATGAAGCTCTCCAAGCCACCACCTTTTCTGCTTTGGCCTTGTGGAAGTCACAGACACCGCTAGCCCAGCCTGAACATCCCCAGTGGAAGCTGCTCTGGGACATAGACCCACGAGGCACTGGCACAGAAAAAGCCAAAGCATTTCTGCTCATCAGCACATGGTGTGCTGCCCTGCACTCCTGCAGGCTTTGATGAACACAGAACTAGTTAGCAGCACTGGTGTGAGTGGGTCCGAGAGGTCATGCTGAAAAATGGCACTTTGTCAAAAATGTCATTTCAGCAGCATTTCATTGCCTTTTTCTTTAAATGAAAAATTTCAGAAGGAAATGAAGCCAATGTGGTATTTCACTGTGATTTGAAATTTTTTGCCTGCTGTTTTTTTTAAAACAGCTCTTCCCCATGCCTAGAGTCCTCACCTTTTTCCAGTCCATCATTTGCAGCTCAAAGAGCAGATTTTTGTCATTCTTCAGAGAATGCAGTTTTTGGTCACATCATAGAAACTCAGCATTTCCTTTACTTGGGAAAGATGTGCAAAGGCAAGATGAAATTTTTAACTCCATAGGCTTGATCCTGTGCATGCTTTTTTTTTTTTTTTTAATTGAGCAATTTTCAGAGAGCTTGGCCACCTCTTTCTACTGAACTTAGATGACTGTGCTTTGGGCTCCCGATGCAGGAAGCCAGGCCTTTTCTTGTGGCCACCAGTGGAAGCCCAGGGCTGATGCAGAAGGAGGGCAAGCATAAAGCCTTACTTGTCCTGGCCCCCTCTCCTCCTCCCAGCCTGCGGGCCTCGTGCTGGGAGATTTCAGCTAACGCTCAGCCACATCACCTGTGTTTGGCTTCCCAGAAAACATCCCTCCCAGATTCAGGGATCTCCAGGAACATAACAGCCACCCCTGCCTTAGCTTTGCACTCCAGCAGCTCATCTCTTTTGCTTGAAAATGTGGGCTTTGTTGCTCATTCAAAGCCATCTGGCTTCATCTCCAGCCCTGCATTCACTGCCAGAATAGGCAGTAAGCTGTGGGGGCCTTCTGGCTTTCACTATCATGGGGAGAAGAGGTATGAGGGGTGGGGGAACCTGTCCTAGACCTCCTCGCCACCCTCCCCCATCTCTGCCTTCTCACTGCCTGGGGAAGAGAGAGCAGGACCTTATCTAGGACCCTGGAGACAGACTTTCAGCAAGGAAGAGGCTGCCGCTATGCACGTCAGGAATGATTTGATCAGCAAAAGAGATGAGCACCTCTAGCACTGACATCAGGGGACAGGCAGAGGAGAGTGCGAAAAAGCTAGTGATGGACAGCAGGACTGCAGCACATGGCAGGGTGCGGAGACCCAGTGCCGGGGAAGAGCACCCACGGACCGGGCATGGGTCTCTGCTGGGGGCAGCGGAGGGGCTGGTGAGACTGTCTGATGCTGTACTGAATTTCTTCTCCTGCAAAACCAGCCCCACTGCTTCCATCTGGGATAACAGTTTAAGAGCTGTCAGTGCAAAGCTGTGTCCCTGCGCTGGCTGGGAGTAAAACCAATTGGATGGCCCAAGGGTGCTTTGCTCTTGCCCACATGCGTGAATATTTACCCACATGTGCAAATACCCCACACATTGTATATTACTATGAAAAGATGGGTGAATTCCCCAAGTGGGGAATAGCTTGCCCAAACTCGTCCTGACAGACCCTGCTTTAGCCTGCCTTTCTCAGGAAAGTGGTCCATGATCAGGCACGTCTGCTGAGCCTTTCTGTGGGCTACCCCACAGCCTTCCTCTGTGCTCACTGAGCAGCAGCAGGAGCGGGCTGCATGACCCAGACTCCTCCAGACAAAACTGTGTCAGCCACCAGGCTTGCCAACCGACAGAAGCCCTTTTGAATTTTTTCGCTTTCAAATTTCACTTAGAAGTGAATTCAGTGCTAGTGAAAGGTGCTGTACTGACAGCCTTGTACAACGACATATCTTATTTATCCATGAAACAGAGTTTTAAGGATCCTACAGCAGTAACAATAATGTTCTGTTGTTTGCAATACCAGATTTCCAGCAAGAGAATTCCCATGAAGGTTTCCAAGCAGAGGCCAGGTGCGATGCACACCGCATGTATGTGCATCTACATGTGTGCCCCAAACCACATGTCTCCTTCTGCCACACCAAACTGTCAAGGCCACCAAGACCCTCAAGGTCATTCGCTGGCCTCCCCAGCTCAGCAGTTTCTCAGGGTGAATATACCAGCTGCAAATTGCTTTCAAGGGCTGGATTCCCACCAAGCACAGCTCAAAGCCTGGCATTACAGTGTGTCCTAAAGGACCATGGGTATATTTTTGCCTCTTATATAGCCAGGCACTTCAAGGCCTAACCCTCTTCAAGGATGCTAATGGGGAATAGGCCTTTGGGTAATATCCCCTCCCCAGGAGCAATTGCTCTCCTTTAAGAGCCAGACAGTTTCCAGAGCTCTTTCAGTACATCTCACTCTCCTCTGCCCGCTCATCTTCAGAGCATTTTGCCATCTGTTTGCCTTTATTTCCTTTGGGAGCAACTCCCTTTTATTTTCAGATAGCCAGGTGGGTGTGGGTGGGGTAGCATCTTTTAGCCTCCACCTTAAAAAAAACACCAAAACATGACAAAAAACCAACAGCAACCTCAAAACAAACAAGCTGAGATCAGAAATTCTGCAGAGGGCCACAGCATGGTATTACCACCACGTCTACAGCCTGTCAAAACCCACTCTACCCCTCTGCACGTGATTCTCAGCCATACAGTCTGCTGGTGTCTCCTTGCCTCTATTTATACTAAAGCCCTTGCAGAATAAAACATCCATGTAAAATCCAATTTCCTCTGAATCTCTCTTGGAGACGAGGCCTCGAGATTGAGTAGATAACCTCTGCAGTAATTGCCTGAACCACTCCTGTTTGCTGGAAAGGTGAGATCCATTTTTCAATTATCTATCTGCAGTGACAGCAGCGAGCAACGGAGCTAAGAGGAAGGAGAGAGAGAGAGAGAGAGAGAGTGAGGAAATCCAGCCAACAAGAGCCGTCTGTGTCAATCCTGGCAAACGGGAGGTACGATAGATGTGGTCACAGTTCCTGCCATCAATATCCTCTAATATAAATGTCAGCGATGCCATTTTACCCACAGTCATTTCCCACAATGCTGATTACATTATCGTATAATAGAGGGGCGCCAGCCGCACCGCTTTCTCTCCTAACCCTCCTTGCGGTAATGTGTCAATAGCCTGCCTCCATGAAACAAGTCAATTTTCTGCAGGCTTGGCAGCGGAATAAATCTGCCGACTATCTAGAGAGCTGGAGATATTTATACACACCGCGTCCTCTCTCTCTCGCTCGCTCTCTCTTTCTTTTGCCCTCCCCCCTCCCCGTCTTCCCTCCCTGTGTGTGCAAGCATAGATGTGTGTCCTCAGCAGAATTGAGTGATTTTCAGCCCAGACTCAATAAGAAGAGAATTTAGGGCAGTCCTACAGCTTGGCTTCCAGTAACAGCCCTACACGTTTATTTTCTTTAGCTTAACAGGAAAGAGAGAATTATGTTTAGATTTATATGACAAGGGCAGTTCTACCAAAACGCTTACGATAAGCACTGTAGAAGGGGGAGGAAGGTGTGTGGCGAAAACCAGGCAGGCCAGTGGCAGAGAGGGATTGCAACACCTTGCAGGTCACATCAGGGGGGTCCTCTGGGAGCTGGAAAAGCAGCTCTTATTTTAACCGACAGCTCCTTTTTTAGTGTATGTCCAAATCGAATGCCAGTGGAAGAAGGAGGAGGGAGGCCATGGGCTCCTCCATTCCCGCTGACGAATGAGGGTGGAGGTGTTTGGCTCCACTCTTTTGACTTTTGCAGGCAGAGAGCTTGCCGAAGATGCGATGCTCTGGCCACCTCAGGGGTGCTCATTCTCCCAGGGATGTCCCCAGGACACCCTGTGGTCCACCACCCCACACACTCCTGCTGTGATTTCTGCCTTCCCCCAGCTCAGAAGGGACTCAGCCTCCCCAAAAGCCCCAGTGTCTCCCTCTGCCAGCCAGCATGGGCTGCTCAGACCATCCTGAGCTCTCAGAGCATAGGCTAAAATGGCAGATGCTGCTCACGCTCACAAAGGCAAGGCTTTGTCATCTTACTGAGACACAGCGGCAACTCAGAGCGCTCTGGAGAGGCCCTGCTCCCTCTGGGTGCTGGCCAGAGAGAGACAGAGTCTCAGCAAATGATCTCCAATCCCTCTTGGCCTGGGCCAAGGGAATGGGAAGGGTTTCTCCTTCCTCTCAGCTCTGCTCAGCACAGAAGACTTTATATTTAACCCTCAGTGGGGAAATTTTTTGGTGATGGAAAAAGTTGTCAAATATTTTTTGTCAAGAGGGGAAAAAAAAGCCTGAAAAGACTAATAGCAAATACAAAATTGCCTTCAAATTTCTGGGCTTTGTTTTTTAATAAAAACGTGCAAATGTTCCATCTGTTTTCATGTTTTCATCAAGATTTTGTGCAAGAGGCAAATAATGCTTGGATCATTGCTTTTGGCTTGATTGCTCCATCCTCCTGCTCCAGAACATAGCAGTTTCTGGGCAGGGAGCCGGTGTGTTCTCCACTAGCCCTGGGAGGAACGAGTCCACTGCCTTCCACAGTGATGGGGAAGGCTCCACCTTACGAGACACCAAAGACACACAGTTTGCAGTAAAAGGTTGTCCTGCCGGCTTCATACAACCACTCCTGACAGCTTTCAGAAAGAAGATCTGGGAGAGGACAGTGATCTGCTACCATGCTAAGAGGACCCCAGCCACCTCATTCAACCCCTGTCCCTGAGCTGCCCACATACTCTGCCCACATACCCCTGGTCTTGGTGAATATCATGCACTTCCTTACCCAGCTCCACTGTAGCTTTGCAAAAGGTCAT
Organism: Calonectris borealis; assembly: GCF_964195595.1. NCBI lineage: Eukaryota > Metazoa > Chordata > Aves > Procellariiformes > Procellariidae > Calonectris > Calonectris borealis. Next base: position 29,180,245 of record NC_134318.1, read on the forward strand.
TTGGGACCCACACCAACATTGCAAAGTTCATTTCAAAGACAAATCCCCTCTGGGCAAGAGCAGGCCCAGCAGACACAAAGCATCCTCAGCATGGCAGGGTGACTTTGCACGGAGGGAAAGCCAGGCAACGGGTACGTTGCAGTATTATCCTGGGCTTGGGCTCCAGTTCCTCTCTGCAGAGGGAAGACATCCAACTCCCCACCCGCTGCTCTGCTTCTCTACACGCCTTCACAATGATGCCGGCAGCTTATTTTGCCCTGGCAGCTGTGTCAGAGATTGACAAGAGCTTTACAAAATTGGGAGGGAAGTGAGGCTGTGTCTTGATGAAAGCTTTATTTAGAAATCAATGAAACCCACAGCTCCATCACACAAACTCCAGCCCTCCTACCCTTTTCAGCCTGTCTGACTGGGCTGCAAGTCATCAGCACCTGTCAGAAAGAGAAGCCCACGCCGGAGGTACCTAAGAAAAAACAGGCACCATGCGGTCTCACACCCGGAAGAACCTTAAATTCCTTCCATGCTATCTAGAAAAGACACTTTGTCTGGGAGAAGGTTTGTATTGCGTCTTTGCTGGGAAAGGCTCTCCCCACAACTGGAAGGGACAAATCTGACCGCAATGGAAAAGAACCGAAGTTGGAGATAGTTGGGGCTGCCTGGTCCAAGAGCCGTCAGAGCCAGCGGGAGCCTTCCTGTTGACACCATAAGCCTTCAGATGAGTCCAAAATTTGGAGACGTGCCCTGGTTCACCGCCTTCGGGGGTATTAGGACTGTTTCATTGCCAAACCCTAAGACAAACTGCAAAGGAAAGATACTGCGTTAAGATACATTTCTCCAAAGTGAGGAAGTGGGGACCGACTCCAGAGCTCTGATTCAGATCCTTGTCTGCATATGTGGTATGTCATTAAGGCAGAAAAGCTGGCAGCCAGCTTCAGTCGCTTACTACTGCACTGGCAGGAAAGACAAATGCAGAGCATAAGATAAATGAGGCACTTCCAAGTGCGAGAAAGTCAATACTATAGAGACCTTCAAACTGGAGTCTGGGGAACAGCTTACAATTCAGCTCTCTGGTACAGACGGGAAGACATCTCTGTGTGCTGAGAGCTTATCAGAGCTTCGGACTGGTACATCCCAGTGGGGTGACAAGACAGGCGGCCATATGGGACTGGACTTGGGCACAAGTCCTTGCAGAGGCCCACCGGAAGGGATTGCTCATGCACCATTTGTGTTATGGGAGCTCTTGAAGAAAATCAGAGCCTTGCTGTGCGTCGTAATATTCCAGTAAGAAAAGACTGAGTCCTGGTGCAAGACAGTCTCCAGTGTGACCAGGCAAAGAGCAAGAGGGAACAGAAAAGAGACTTGGCCAAAATCTCATTAAAAAGCCAGGCAGATCTCCCTGAGGCTGCTCTTCAAGATGCCCGGAGTCACCCAGTCACGCTCTGCCACGTGTCAGAACCCATCCTGTATCATTCCCTCTTCCCTGCTGCAATGCATGGAGGGGACGCACCTTCTGTGCGGCCCTGCAAGAGCCACCAGCCATTCTGGGCACCAGCTTGCTCTTCTGCGCAGCATCACGGCATGGCTGTGTGCGAGACTGGATTAAATATGGCTCTGAGTGCGGGTGCACGTGCTCGGTCCGACAGCTGAAGGAAATGCAAACTGATCCACCCGAGGAAAGAAAGGAGACGCTGCCCTCCTTTTTTCAATTATATCCAGGTCCAAGGTCAGTGACCTCTTCCCTCCTGCACTGCAGTATCTTGTCACACAAAACCCAGAGAGAAAGAGAATGTGATAAAGATGAAAGTGATGTGGCAGGCTTGTATGTGAAAACAATCACCCTTCAATTAAGTGTGATTGATTTCCCAAATCAGAGATGCATTCAGCTTCCAACAGATAGATATGAGCGAAGGCCAGATGCTGGGGAATTCAGCACACGTGCTTGGGCTAGGACATCACAAGGAAACAAAATGGAGATGCTATAAAGTACCAGGTGCTTTGAGATGAATCTGAGACAGGCATAAAGCCAAGCCAGGAAAATTTTCCCCCTTAAAGCAAAGCTTGAGGCTGAGAAACAAGATGCAGAGAAAGAAGGAGCTTTTCCATGCAGTGAAACTACAGCTTTGTAGAAGATTTTTTGTATGAGAGCAGCAGCTGGGGACAGCTCAAAAGAGAGTGGGGATTTTGCAGATATATAGAAGAGACGCACTGACATAAAGCTGTTTCTGTACAGGACAGACAAGGGACACAGCCGGTCTCATGGGGGAGCTGGAGGCAGAGTGGGGCAAGGCACCTTAGTGACATCTCACAGCATTGCTCTAAAGCCTTTGACAAATGACTGCGAGGTCCAGAAACTCCATTTGGTTCTTCTAATGTCAGCTGTGTCCCTTTCACATTCAGATGCACATGAGGGCCTTCCAGCTGTTTTACAGACCCCTGATGCTTTGTGGACCAAACCTGCCCACCATGTCCACACTGCCGCTGCTGGGGCGAAGCATCTTGGGGTGTTTCACAGCAGGCGGCCAGTGGAATAGAGGAGGACATCAGAGAAGCCACTTTGCCCAAAGAGGAGGGAGCTCTGCTGTAAATGTCTGCAACAAGCCCTGCTCTTCACTGAAGTGCTGCAGTGTGGCAGAGGAGCAGCATCCAGATAACCAGCCTCCATTGACTTCAAGTGACTTGAGCCCCTTGCAGCTCAGTGCACAGAGCCCACGCACATCGGGGCTGGCCAAAATATATGCTGTGCTTTTGGGGAAGATTGGGTACTCCCATGCTGGTCACCAAAACTGCTCTAGCTAGCACCCTTCATCAGCACTGTTTTAACCATGAAACCATGAGGGAGCTTGCCACCCTCTCAGAAGTTTGCCCCCTCAGCTTTTATATAAGTGCCCATCATTGTGGCATCCGGTCACACCATTCTCCTGAGTCCCGCATGCTCCTCCTGCATTTATCAGCAATAGGCAAAGGCAAAACTGGCAGCACCAGGGAGGTGTTTGGACAGGGAGAAGGGAAGGCAGCACTGCAGATTTAGCACAGTTCGTGGCAGGAGAGCAGCTCCCGTAGGTTAGGCTGGGCTGTTGTCCCGCTTTCCCTATCACGATCAGCCTCATCCATCTCCCCCTCTCTCCCCCTTGTCCCTTTCAGGGATTTCAAATGAAAGGTCTGCACTTGACCCCCCTCCTCCCCGCAGGGAGAGGGGAAGGCCGTGAATAGAGAGACCCTCATGTTTGCAGAAGTGATTTTCACATTAATGGCAGCATATGTTTGCATTGATTCCAACCTGCGGGGCTGCGCGCGAGCGCGTGTGTGTGCCTGCGCGCACGCTGCGGGCGGGGGGCGGCCGGCGGCTCCGCGTGTGGGGGCACCAGGTGCTTGCTGTCAGGCTGAACAAAAAGAAGTGTCAGCACTCTGCGCCGGGAGGCTGCGCTGGCAGCTCCCCCCTGCCTTCAGCCCTGCGCTCAGAGCATCCTGCCTCTGACTCACAGCAGCATCCTCTTGCGTCAGCTCCTGAGATCTCCTCCCCTTCTCCTCTCCCCAAACTGCGCGGCACAGCATGCCCTGACCCCGGGCTGTCTGCTGTCACCCATCCCGGCTCCCCAAAGGCTCAGATGGTGACTTTGGATGGACAGTGGTTGTGCAGCCTCCTTCTGCTGGAGCATCCTTTGGAGGGCTGCTCTGACCTCCTGCCAGACTGGTACATCTCACAGCCCATGTAAAGTCCTGCCGTACCCAAAAATGGATTAGCAAGGTCACTTGCTGAATTCACATCTCCACCTCATGGCTGGCTGCAGCCTGCTGCCTCCTTTCACACCTTCCCCCCGTGCTGAGACACCACAGGGCTGGCACCCCAACAAGCGCTCCAGGCTGTCCTGGCTGGCATCCCTGTGCTCTCTGGAGGAGGAGAGCTGCCCTGTTCCCAGCACCCCCTCCTCGGTGTGAGTGCTCACCTGCGCTGCTTGCACAGACTGGGCACCCTCCCCCCAGCACCAGCAAACCCCCAGCTATGCCCTCCCCAGGGCAGCGGGGAAGTCGGACTTACAGCTAGAGCAGATTAAGAGCAGCAGGGACCAAAAGCAGTTTGCACATCTCGGTGCCCTCCCAGGGCGTACTGAACTCAGATATTTCCCCATGATGATGAAGCCAGGCAATACAAACAGGGAGCCCTGACCCTGTTGCCTGGTTCACTCACACCCGGGGAATTTGCCAGTTCATGGATACACTCAAACTTCTGTCAGCAAAACTTTCTGGAGGAGACCAGGCCTTAATCTTTTTTTCTGCTCCATTTCTCCTGCCTCTGAAACGGGAGTCACTGTTTCTTTTTGCTGCACTGTGCATCCATCTTGTCTGCTTAGATCCTGACCTGTCTGGTGCCCTGGAGAAATGCAACAGCTCCAGCAGTAGAGGGCTAGCATCTCCCCGGGGGTCTCCAGGCACTGCTGCAATCACAGTAAACTCATGAAGAATAAGAATTAGGGATGATCCTATGTGGACTACGAAGACCCTCGGAGGCATGGCTGGAGTGGATGGGAAGAGCAAGCGTGTAGGCAGTGCTGCTGCTCAGGGCGTGGTGATAAGAAGTCTTTTCTCTTCCCAGGTGAGCTCAGGCCTATGCCCTGTGGGAGAGCTGCCTCATGTCCCCACGTGAGCTCAGCTGCTGAAGGATCCCATCCTGAGAGCAGCAGAAATGACTCATCTTCCTGAGTAAGCCCACCTGAACTCAAGTGTGGATGTCGCAGAATTTACAGCCTGTGCCACCTATTTTACCCCTTGATGAACAGTACATTTCTTCCATCCATGGTTTTATCTCCATTGCAGGTGAAGATTGCTATGAATGGTGACACTTGTGGGGTTTGCAATCTGGAAATTGTTTATCTTCTACACGACAGACATTGCAACGTGCCGTTTTGCAGGCAGAGCTCCCAGGGAGACCGGTCATGGTACGTCCACACACTCGTGGAGCTTGCTTGGGACAGACTCAGGGCCCTCCAGGCAGCCAGCACCAAGAATTCAACATTCATACGCAGTCCCCAAACCAGGACATTTGGCCTGGAGCTTGGAGCTCCTTCTTTTTACCCTCCGGCTCTTCAGCCTGGCTGGGCAGGAAAAGGAACAGAAACTTTCACTTGCCAGAAATCTTGGTGTTTCCAAATCAGTCTCTGTGGGGAATCAGAAGGGAAAGTTGAAACATCAGAAAGCAAAAGAGAACAGTCTCCAAACTGCAGATTGCAGCTAAACAGCGAATGTGGAAAGTGAAAACACCAGAAAAAAAATCTCTACTTTGCCAGTGGGGGTGTAACTTGGGAAGGGGAGTGTTCTTGCCACATTTTAAAATGAAGACTGCTGCTCGGCCTGGGAATTTCAAGGTGGAATGATTTGTATTATTGCTTTGATTCTCCTGGACAGAAAATAAAAAACCTGTACCAAAGTATTTTCCTTAGAAGAATCTTGATGTTGGAATAACCACATTTTTCTCCATAAGAAATTCTTAAGCAAAATAGATCAACTCCTTCTATTTAGATACACTTGGACTCTAATCTTAAATTTTTCTTTCTGCCATATGAGCTATTAACAGGTTTGCTTTTCTCAGAAAAAATCAGAGCCACCCATGTAATCACAGAATCCAGGAGTCAGGGCTTTAATGAAAACACCAGATACCGCAAAGGGGCCGATGCTATACATAGCCCAGACACTACACTGCTATAGACCGGAAGACAGGGAAGAATTTGGTGGGTGCAATAGCTCAATGCCTTATTTATAGTGTGAAGCCATGGAGCAGTAGTGGGCTGAGCTCCGGTTGTCATTTCCCTTGCTGTGCTTGCACCCAGCAAAATAAAAACATGTGAGACAGGCTAAGCTGGTGTCATCCACTCTCAGAAGGACACCTCCAAGGCAGGCTATTTTAATCTGCCTGGACATACCCTATCCGCTGCTGTAACCACCCTCCTTCTTTTTCAATTGTGCTTTACATACAGATGCCCAGTGCAGATTCATGCTCTCAAGCACTTAATGACCTGCTGTATGTGCAGGTCCATATCAGTTTTTTTCTTTATTTTCTCTCTTATTCTGTTGCAAAGGGTTGCGACACTGCTCTTGATGTACCACAGATCTGCCAAGGAGAGCTTTGTAGAACTGCACTGGAAGTGCCCAGGCCAGGTCTTGTTAATGAAGGCTGTCTGCACTCCTCCAGACATTGGATCTGTTGACTGTGAGAGCAGTGTGGGATGCAGATGGCTTAAGTGTTAGGAGCACTGAGTACAGCAGTGTACAGACAGTTTCAAATCTTGAAGACTTTATAGTACCCAGTAAGCAGATGATCCACCAGATCCACCAGCGGTACATTTGGTGGATAGATTTCTACCAAGCCAGGACATGGGAATCAGGCAGGCGGCCTCATGTCATGGGGATGTTTCCTTTGGTGGTTTTGTGAGTTGGGAATGATGGGAGAAGAAGCTAAAAGCATCATGCTTTTTTCTTTCCCATACAGCAAGATCGGCCATTCATGGAAATGAAGGGTCCCACCCAATTTTGAACATTAAAATCTCAGATGGAGCTAGAGGCCCGTGCAAAATGCCCCCACAGCTACCGTCCTCTGAGACCATACTGCAACACCCACCGCTCCCTTCCTCCAGGATAAGCAGGCGGTGGGAATCACAGGCTGCTGAGCAGAGCATGGCTGCTGTCACGTTCACAGCAGGGCACAACGAAGGGAAGCCCCATGCCGGCAGGGGATAGAAATCCCTTTGGCTTTTGAAAACTATGTTTTTCTTTTAAAATCTCCAAGGAGCCAGCAGCCCCAATGGGCAGCCACTCTGATCAGAGCAGAGGTGCGAGGGTGTCTTACGAAAGGTCTGCAGGGCACAGCCGACTTTCACCCCATGATCCCAAATAGTATGTAAGATTCTCTTGCCGAGCACCTTCCCCCCAGCATTCCTGCATCATGCTGACAGGATCACGCACTCCCAGTACATGCCTCCTGCAATAGCAGGGCTGCAGGGATGGAGGCTGATGTGAGGGCTTAATTAATCAGTTAATTAATCCCAAACATTTTAACCCTCCAAATCCCTGCTGCGCTCTAGTTTGGCAATTTGTTCATTAGCGGAAGTTTTTTGTTTGTGTTTGAACTTGGATCATTTGATTTTTCCCCCAAGACAGAACAAAATATAATCATGTCATTAGGAGAGTGAGTGTGTCTGTGTGTGCGTGTGTACCACTGTCTCTGTGTGTTAGGAGCAAGCTCTGCTCAGGACTTTCCTGTGCTATCTCTGACCTCTCCTTGGATCTTCCTTTGAACTGCACATTGCAAGGCTAAAGTCAGGCTGTGCAGGGGTGGTAAAGCTCCCTTGCCCCCTCTGCACTGGTCAAGCCACTCCAAATGCTCAGGCTGTGGTGATGCAGGCATCTTTGGGTCTATTGGGAAAGGGTCTTGGTGGGGCTCATGCCCACATTCAGCAGAAGCAGAGCACTGACTTTCCTCCCCAGCAGTGTCAGGGCTGCCCCACTCAGCAGAGGTGTAAGACACAACCCTCAGCTTGCTGGAGGAGCAGCAATTAAATGCATGGTCTCTGGCTATCACATGGAATGGAAACCTGCCCTGCTGGGATCCTGCACTGCTTTTTTGGGGTAAAGTTATGTCTAAATTGCCAAGACACCCTGTCCCGTCCCCTGGCAAGTGGGGACACCTGGATGTATTTTACAGAGCTCCAAACTCTTCCTCCACCAGTTTACCCTGCCTCCATTCCTGTCCCTGGCTGAGCTGGAGACCTGCCCGCCTTACCTAGGCTGTTACCCACACCTCGTTACAGCCACTGTTTTCAGACCTTCATTTCATTCCCGTTCTGTGCTCCCCTGAGTACACACGTTCACCACTCCTGAATCTGCAGCCTCCCACCTTGAGACAAGCCCAGCAGCTGGGCTTAGGTGCCCAAGCTCCGGCCGGTACCACCCAGGAGAAGGACCTCTGGGCAAGTGAGAGGATTTACTGCTCCAGATCCTAAACACCGCATCAGTGCTCTTACTCTGCCGGTGCATATCCCTGTTCCTTGGGTTTTCACAGCGCATCTTTGTGCCACTTGGCTACAGTAATGAGGCCCCACCTAATTGCCATTCGATAAACTCCAGTTAAATTAACAGCTCCATCCAATGATCACCAACATCTGCTGTTCATCAGGCAGCTTTCCCTTCCCTCCTGCTCCCTGCATCTCCTTAAATCCCAATGCCCCAAAATTCAGCCTGTCAGGTCCCTATAGAAGGGGTTGTGAAAGCTGGTCTGAAAGGCTGGAGGTGGCCAGGGGATTTTTATGGAGTGTGTGGAGGGATTTGTGTGAGTGAGAGCAGGGGGAAAGGTTGAGGGTGTGCAAGCAGAGAGAGGATATGAGAAAGAAAGTGTGTGTTCAAGAAAGGAAAGACCAAGGGACTTTACAGTGCCCTATGGCCTGGAGGGTGTGGGTATGTGCATTGTGCAAGGTAGACAACAAGCAGCAACAGGCGAAGGAGGGCAGCATGATGGAGTGGGAGACTCTGAGTGCCCAGTTAAGCCCCAGGAAAGAGGGTATGTCAGGCAGGGCAGGTGGAGGGGACAAGTGGATGCATGCACATGCTTGTGGCAAGTGGGAGGAAGGCATTCCTTTGTGTCTATGGAGTGCGCTTAAATGAGTGTGGCTCTGTGTGTAGATGTCTGTCTGATTGTGGTGTGGTCATCTTATTTCTATGATCACACACAGTATGTTTGTGACGGGCATGAGCTGGGTGTAACTCAAACACATTGTCTCTACTCTCAGCTGTGTTTGGCCAGTGTATGAACCTGCTCACATGTGTGGGAGCACATGCTTAGCTGCAATGATGGGACTAGGTGAGCTGGACCAAGACATAATCACAAGAGCATACGAGCATCCCTGCACCTTTGTCTCACAAACACCCACTGTCTTGATCTCTGGTCCCTCTGTCACACTGGTGATTCATTTTCCCCACATTGCATGCGGAGGAACTGATGAAGAGGGGACATGACTTGCGCAGCTGACGCCGGCAGGGACACTGACTTTGCAGGAGCTTCACACCCTTTGACTCACCATTTCTGCATGAGGATTTAGTTCTGCATCAGCCCAGCTCTAACTGAAAATCAGATCCTGAATCTGACTTTTGTAGGTAGGCTTAGTCTGTTTGTACACAGATGTGTGCACGCATGTATGAAAGCCTGCATGTGCATCACCATCTCCAACAGCTCCACAGCGGCTGGGGAGAGGGAAGGTCACCTCCCTGATTCAGAGGTTAACAGGGTCATGCTTCACTTGTGGAAAAAACTCTTGCCTAAAATTAAGCCTCAGCCTTGCAGAAAGGCAGGCCAGACAAGCCATTAAAAAAGGTCAAAGATATTATCAGCTCCTAATCCAATTAGATACTGATTATCTGTGAATTCAGCACAGCCTTACTGTTACAGCTCTGCTTAGGAAAATGAGCATCTCCAAAAAACCAGCTGGAGATCGAGGGGGCTCTGAGAGCTGAGGCAGCCTTGTGAGAGATTATGCCACTGCCTGGGGAGCGCTGGCAGTAGCAAGAGCCATGTCGGGTTTTCATAGCTATCTTTCTTTGTATATGTCACCTGGTGGGTGACATTACATTGCTGGTGAAGGAGACAGACGGATCTGTAACCATCCCTTCTCCTGAATATAAGTTTAAGAACAAAAGGAAACAAGAATTTCTGTATTCGATTAAAATCAGTGATGCAGCAGCCTGACTTGTTGGGAATTCTCCAGCAAAACATTTTTAATGGAAAATATCATTCTGGCAAAACCAACAGTTTCCATGGGGAAATAACAGTTTTACCGTTTACTTGTTGTGGGTTTTTTTATTTTTGGTCAGTCCAGCAAAAAGCAGCACATTTTAAGGAGGTTTCCTACTAATGATGTTCTGGAAAAAACCTTTCAGCGGGGTAGAAATCTAACTGTTTTTTTTAATCTGGAACTTGATTGCTTTATTAAGGGGATTATGTGATACAGTCCTGAGATACCAGGGGAATGGATTTGCTCCCCTGGCAGGCGGTCTGACTTCGAGAAAAGAGAGTTTGTGTGTTGAGTGCTGGCTGAAAGAGTTATGGAAATTACCCCCCGTGGTTTCATCCCCCTTGTCTCCGGACAAGAAGGTCTTTGATTTTTTTTCTTGCTGATAATAGGACTGAACTATGGCTGGTTTCTCTCCCCAAATGGAGCACCTTGCACATCTTGCTGTGGCAAACTTCAACGTAGGTGTGAATGGCTTTGGGTGGTTTCTTCTGTGAAAACAGGGAAAGGTGGTCTGGCCAGGGCAAATCCTGCTGCGCTGAGGCCTGGATTTCTTTTTAGGTGCTGGCTGATGCAAAGGATGTGTTTGGGGAATGCCTCCCTTTGCCTTTTGCAGCTCCCTTCCTGAAGGCAGCATCAGTTTGGTTACTTATTTATAAAAGGCAACTGAAGTAAATCTCTTTCCCTCTGTTTTACAGCCTCCCATGCCTGGCTGGGCAGAGCCGGACAGCTTTGCAATAACTAGCTGAGCACTCTTATGGATTTCCAGTGTTGCTGTTTGGCTGCAGTGACGCTTTGCTTGTAGCTTCTGCCTTAGGAAAGCGATACTCTTTTAAAAGCAAACCTGCCCATCAGCAGAGCCACCCCTGGGCCGGGGCTTGCAGATGCTGCCGGGTGGGGATCGGACCAGGAGGGCAGCACTCCTGATGGAGCCAGGACTCAGGTACCACTTCCTAACCTCCAGGAAAAAAACTTTCTGATCACAAGCTGGACCTGCCAAGGATGTTCAACGCTGCAAGAGTTGAACCGATCTGGAGCTGAGTGCCAACAGCAGTTCTTGCTTCTGACACAGATTTGCTGCTCAGCCTTGGGAAGATGGAGTTTCCCCTCCATATTTTAGCTGTGAGAGCAGCTCTTTGGCCAGGCGGTAGCACTCAGAGTCTGTGCTTTGGGTTTACATCTGCTGAACATCTGGGCTTGAGGGTTTAGCCACGCAGGAATGGTCACCAGCATGCACTTGTAAAGGGCATCTATTACGCTGCATTAACCCCACGTGGACACGTGCGGGCAGGATTAAGAGGCTGTAATCACATTCGGCTTGGTGGGCTTTTGAAAGAGAAATCAAATGAAGGCTGTGAACAAGGACGTCCCTGCGGGGGCTTAACGCAATTTGGCTAATCCACTTGGCGTGTAAATGGTTTGTTCAACTTCATCTTTCCTGCCACCGTGTATAGACAAGGTGGGAGTGAGTGCACGTGGGCTTGAGACCCTCAGGTAAGCTGAGTCAGGTCTGCTGGGGGGGTCTGGCTGTGGGTTTCCCTTCCCGTTCCCCTTAGAGCAGGGCCCTTCCTTGGGAGTCTGAAACAAATGGGGGGAAAGGCGCGATGGGCACAGCTGAGGGTAGGAAGCAGTTTCCCCAGCTAAGTGAAAGACAGAGGAGGAAATGTTGGTAAATAGGCTATTAACACCCAGTGTCACCACATTAATTTCATGGAATAAATCTATCCTCTTTTATTCCTCCCATCTCCCATGGCCTGAGCTGGAGCCTGTTTGCTGTGCTGGAAGGGACGACCAACATGAAACCAGGGCTGTTTTGGGCTCAGTTCCCCTCCTGGAAGCTCAGCTGGCTTCTGCACCAGCACTGTCCCTTTCATTTGACAAAGTGACCAGCAATGGCAAATGCTCCTCCATTCCAGGAAAGCAGGAATTTGGTGGTGGTTTCTATCTTCTTCCCTTCTGTAGAAAGACAAGCAGATGCCTTCCAGACAGCACCTGTACAGCTGTGCCCATCCTGCCCAGAGGGTACCTCTCCTTCCACATCTGCATCTCCCCAGCAAGGACAAAGCCCACAGAGGATGGGAAGAGCTTCTGGCCCTGTCTTTGGGCCAGGGTCTTTGCTGATAGAGAGCCAAGACTTGAGGCAGAAGGGTGCGAAGGCTCCCTGGGCTGAGCTGCAAGGCCACGGCCAGAGGAAGAGCTGCAGCCAAGTCCCCAATTGAACAGCTTGTCTTGGACCCAGTGCCTGCAGCACTGAAGCCCAAGGTGCTGCCACCTGATTAAAGAAGCAGGTCTGCTAGGATATTAAATAAATTAGGGGATTTTGTTCTCTATGTGCTGCTCTCTGACCCTCAGTGTGAGCTACACTGCAAGACAATGTTATCTGTGCAGGAGACACCAGTGAGGTACCCACAGCCCGTGGCTGTTCGCATCCCATCCACCCACTGCCACATGCAGTAGCTATAAAGGCCATCGGGACCTGGCCTGTGCCGGGCATTTCTCTGGCAATCAGTACGATCAAAGCAAAGGGAGTGAGCACAAGGCGGAAGAGGGAGGAGAAGCAAGAGGTGAAGCTGGCGCTGGGACCACACCTGCGCTGCAGGAATGGCCAGGCTTAGGGACATTGAGCATCTCCCCTCTGCAAATGTGGCAATGGATGTGTCCCTGTCTCTAGCTTATTGGCCTGCCTGGGTTGTGGCCATAATTAATTCATATCTGCAAAGCACTGCTTAAAAATCCTCACAAGCTGGCATCACAGATATGGAACGGAGTGTGACTGACCTACGTGCCTTCACAGCAATCCCAGACCCTGTCCCAAGCCTTCCCAGACCATGTGCAATCACATCCAGCCCTTATCGCCATGGATCAGTGGAGATTTTGTTTGCAAGGTAGAGATCTCATTGATTTTTTTTTTTTTTTAATTGATGTTGCTATGGCAGGAAAGAGTTTTGCCCTATCGGAGACCACACGGCTGTAGGTAAAGACTGCTACAGTTTGTGGGAGGCTTAATTAGAGAAGATGATTTGAGTGACGTGCCTCAGCACTAAAAAAGCCCTATTAGGACCAGCCTTGCCTCGGGAAGATGGGGCAGTTTGGCAAGCACTGTCTGGAGGGAGCTCCCCATCTCTAACCAGCCTTGCTGACCAAAGTCCACAGCAACTTCCCCTCCAGTGTAAGAAGGCTCATGACTCACTTTTTAAAAGCCTGCTGTGATAAATAGCTTTCCCCATCCCTTTGCCAATGCAGCCAGCACAGTCCCGCATGCTTGGTGGCACTGCTGCCTTTTCATGCCACAGGTCCTACTGAGGGGGAAATGGGGTGGGTGGGGATGACTGAGATGGAGGGGAGAGGCAACAGGAGATCCTTTGGTTTCAGTCGTGCCTGGTCCCGTGGGAAGCCAGGGAGAAGGTGAGAAGAGACCCCGCTCTGGCATGCGTCCTTCACATCCCCCTTCCCACCGACTCTCGGGCAGCTGCAAAATTCACCACTTTCCCAGCACTCACCCAGGAGGGAATAATGATAATAAAAACAAAATTAGAACAACTCCCTTCCCCAGACTGGGGGGGTGGGAAGGGAATGAGCTCTTGGGAACGGCTTGGATTTCACAGTCTCTCCTGGCAAACGTGACTTTTCAGAGAGAAAGTCGCCGCCACCGGCTAGTCCTTTGTGTCTGCAGAAAAGGGGTCCTCTCTCAGCCTTTCCCTTGTCATTGGATCTGGTCGGAGGGGCTGCGGTCCTGCCATTTCCCCCATGCAAAAGAAGCGGATTTGTCATCCCTGCTGCAGGCTCTGCGTTCCCAGCCTCTCTTGCCTCATTTAAAGAAAACCCCCAATCCCCCAACAATGTAGAGCTTGAAATCTTTTCTTCCTACTTGATACTTCATTATTGTGATTGCTTTTTATTGATTGACAGAGCTGCCTTTGCAAACACCCAGGACCCTTGGAGAATTGCAAGCGGCCGATCCAGTCCCACTCTTGCACACGTGCGCACACCGTCTCCCACTGCGTGCGGTAGAGCCGTGTTCTCCCCTGCTTCTGAAACACAGCTTCCTCAGAGGGATGGTGAGAAGACTGGGAGCTGGTTTCTCTGCCCATCAGTGCAGCACAGAGCTGGGCCCTTGGGGAGCTTCTGTGCCGCACGTGGCATAGCTGGGCACAAGGATGCATGAGGCTGCCACCAAGAGCATTATTAATAATGGCCAAAATGGTCTTTCTCTATGCACCAAGGGCAGGCTGTGGCTCTCGGGGAATCACTGCACAGAGACACGTCATTACATCAGTGACACGCAGGTCCTGGCAGGATCTTTGGTTTCCTTCTCATCTTGAAAATGTCCCTGTTTCCTCCAAACCCATGCCACCCCTGCTGGCCTCACATGAAGGGTGACTGTGGTTTTCCAGCCATGTTCACAGGGGTGTCACCTGGTAACCTCAGCCATGACCTCTTGTCTCAGCCTTCAAACCTGCCTGTGCCCTGCAAACAGGTACCAGGCAGCTAGTGCCCACTGAGCCAGTCTCACTGCAGAGACCCAGCCCTGAATACTTGTGAGCAGACTTCAGCTCCTGCCTCTTCTGGGAACTCAAGGATGGATGGATGGGTGGATGGACGGGGAAAGGAGCAACCCTAGCTGTGGGGAAGATCCTGCCCTTGCTCCTGCCCCAGGACCCCATGCATAGGTGCGCTTTCAGAGTCTAGACCGAGAGAGGGGATACAGAGCTGGGCTGCCAATGTGTGAGGTCCCAGCCTGTCTGTGGGGCTGGGAGAGCTCACCCTCATATGTGAGACAGACCCAGCTTGCTGAGGCACCCCATGGTGGGATGGGCATCTCAGTTCTGCTCACACTCGGGGGATTTAAACTCCAGGGATATGGTCAGCGGGTCAGAGCAGCCTGCTGGGGACTTCCCAACAGAAAACCCTTTTCCCACTCTGCACTTCTTGCTAGACATGCAAACCCAATTAAGCACAGTGCAATGGTCAGGGCTTGTTAATATTAGGGCTTGGCTGGTTTCATTCCTGGCTGCCAGCAGGCAGGAACTGGGGTGGAGGAACGGGCGAGGCAGCAAAACCACACAGCATAGCAAAGCTCTGGCAGCTTTCGTGCTTTCTCTTGATAGGATTTAGGAGGACAAGAACTCCCAGCAGCTGGATCTCCCGAGGTGGTCTGGAGGATGTGTCTGCCTGCCCTGGGTCTTCAATCAAACCCGAGGATACTTTCATCTCCTGACTTTCTGGGGGCACATTGCTTGGAAAGTAGGAGACAAAATGCAACTGTCAGAATACAGATTTCGGCTGTGATGTATGGGGCAGCGAGATGGGCTGCTGCTTGTTATCCCCTGCCCTGCCGCGGCAACAGACAAGGGGACGATGTGGAGAGTCGCTGCCAGCCGGCAGGCAGATCGCAGGGAGCCCAGCCATAAGGAAAAAAATGGCCTGAAAGGATCACTTGTAAAGGTGAGGAGAGCACTAGCTATTAACCTGCTGCAGGCACTGATTAAAGAGACACTATCCTATAGATTACATTCAAGGTTTTCTAGCCACACTAGGAATAGCAATAATTCCTAACCTAGGGGCTTCCAGTGCTGTTTCCAAGTGTTTTAAACTTTAAAGCAAACCTTTTCTCTCCTTCCCACAGGAGGGATGCTGTCGGGCTGCTCCTGCAGTGCTAACCCAGCCCTCACTCACAGGCCCCTTGCCTGGATCACCAGCTTAGACCTTCCCAGACAACTAATCTAGGGTATTTGCATCTCAGACCAGATTATCTCGAGAGCTGAGCCACCTCCCTCTGAGGGATCACGGTGCCTCCAAGGGTCAGCCCTGAGCGCAGCAGCCCTGGGGGAGCTGACACAGCCCATCCCCTTACGACCACAGTTTCACAACTGCTCTGAGTCCACAAAGATGTCAAAAAAGGCAGGTTGGATGGTGTGGCCACGCTCCTATCCTACGTGGTGTTTTTGCAGCAGGTTATCTTTTTGCTGGGATCATTTTTGGACACAACCAGTAAGCCTTTCCCAGCAGAAAATGGCTGCAGCATGGATGTTTGGTGCCAGCACACAACCCTCTATCCCCAAATCCCCTTTGCCATGGGACCTGTCTGAGCTTCCCTGGTATCTCCCAGCAGAGGGAAGCACTGGCACAAGGACATGACCAGGTTACGGCAATACTTTATGTGATGCTAGTGATGGACATTAGCATCCTGCTTCCCCCCCTGGGAGCCAGGGCACTCCTCAGCCCCATCTGGGTGCACAAGGGAGCCCCAGGCACAGAGCACCCATGCAAGGGGGTGGAGCGGCTGCCAGGCCTTCATGTCTGGGGTGCCTGGTGGCTTTGCGTCCGGGAAGCTCTTCCCTGCGGTGAGGGCAGCTTTAAGCAGTGCCCCAAAGCCCTGGCTTCTTGGAAGGGTTATTCCCTTTGTCTCATTTTCCTTTTTTCCAGATCTGACTTAAAACGGAGATCAGGATGACTCTCAGCGAGCAAAGATCCCATGACTGTTTCCCCAAGAGCCAGGATATTAGTCCTTGTATCCTGGCCGTATTCCAGCTCGGGAAATTACCTTCTGCCTCCCTAAATCCCCCCTGCGGTTTCAATTGGATACAGGCTTCTTCGCTCTCTTGCTGAAACTGCTGCGCAGGGTTGCTGTGCGCGGTTAAGCAGCTGCTATCGGAGGTGGGTGACAGGATTAATCTCGGGGGTGCTGGGGTCAGAGCTGAGCAAGGGCAGGGAGCGCCGCCTGCCGAAATGCCGGCGCAGCGGCCTCTCCCCCGGGTCGTGCTCAGCCCCAAACAGGGCTCCTCTCCCAGAGCTGCCCCTACGGGCTCTTATCCCAAGCTTAGCCCCCTCTTTTACCCTCTTTGCATTGCAGAACCACAGCTAGCACACACTGAGATGGATTTTGCTTCGTTTTCCGGCACATCAGCTGCCTGGATGGACACCAGCTGCCAGAGCATCGATTTGCTCATGCACCTGGAGAACACGTGCTCTTCTCACAGGCACGTTTAGGCACAGGATCCCTCTCCCCTTGGCTCACCCTCATGTCTTTGCAGAATAACTACGGACTTTTGGCCATTCCAGGACTTGTCCCTCTGGGAGCAGCTGGGGAAACCCCACGTGGGATACTATACTTGCAGTGTGGGGTCCTGAGCAGAAAAGGGCCACAGTGCAGTGTGGGACCCTGCCCGGAGGAAGGGTCCTGCTCTGCCCTAAGCCCGGGGCACAGCTTGCAGTAGGGCGCCTTTCGCAAGCCCTCGTGGTGGGAAACGTGCCAGCACGGTCCCATCTACAAAGTCACCCAATGCTGGAGCAAATCTGAGGAGCGAACAACCCTGGAACAGGAATCCCGGAGGTCTCCAGACTGAAGTTGTTCAACCTCAAGTTAAAAATGCAACACTGTCGAGCAGCCAGATTTTGCATTGTTCTTGTTGCCAGAATCTATACAAGCAGATTACTTTGCTGTCAGGAATACAACAGGAGACAGAGAGAGAGAAATCCCCTGCCCGGGCACTCTGGAGACATACCCGCAATATTCTGAGTAATGCGGCCATCTCACTGACATCCCCTGACATCTGGGGAATACAAAGAAAACCAACAGAAAACCTTTAAAGTCATTCAGTAGATGTGATTTGAGGATGAAATATAATATACAGTGAAAGGTGGGGACAACAGCCTTTAATGAAGTGTCTTGGAGGAAATCTCCTATGTTCGTGCATGTGTGTTAAGGGGAGGTGTTTATACATATAAGTATATATACACACATTTACACACATATCTGTTAAACATTCTTCCTATGTGTTCTATGTGTGCATATATAAATATATACCTCTGTACGTGTGCCTGTGCTGTGAGCAAGAGAGTTGCCAAGAGCAGTCAAATTTCAATCCGGCGTGCAGAAAGCGGCGGGGCCCGCAGACAGGAGCTCAGCCCTCTCTTCTCCCCATGAATCACAGCCCACGGACAAGGATCAGTGCGGACGTCAACTCTGGTGCCAGCTCTTCTTCCTTGGCTCCTCCGGGCCGGATTCCTTCCCTTCCCCACCCCCGTCCCCCCTTTTCCTTACCCCCCTTCCCTTCCCAGCAGGATGACATTCATCCATCATCAGCATTTTAAGTGCTGGCATGTCATTGAGGCTGTCAGCCGCCCTCTTTGCTCAGCACAAGGCGCTCCGCTTGGCGGCTTGGTGCGACCGTTTCCATTTGGAGCCCGTAATCCTCCTATTCGGGTTAGTTCCACTCGGTTTCACGGAGCACAGAGTGAGGGGAACCCGATGGGACAGCAGTAAATTATATCAAATAATAGAGAGAGGGCTTGCTCTAATAACTCTGACCACGGGATACTCAGGCACAGATGCACTGCCAGGGGTCGAGCACTGCAACCTGCCAGGGTAAATCCCCTATAGCTTGCATTTACCCTCTTCACCCCCAAAGCCAGAGGCTCCGGGTCCCACCTCAGTGCTACCAGGTGTAAATCTGGAATTAACTCCCCTGACTTCGGTGGTACTACTCCAGATTTATGGCTGTGAAACTGAGCTTGGGATCTGGCCCCAGCTCAAATCCAGTGGGTGTAAACTGAGCTCCAGCAACCTGGCCCCATGGCTGAAAAATGGTTCGACGTAAGGAGAAGGGAGCTGGAGACAGGGTTACTTAGGAAAGTCAGCGCAAGATGCCAGGGAATAGTCACTTGGCTATCCCATGCCCAGAGGGCTGGCATTCCTTGGAGGTCTGCCTGTATTTCATCTTGTCAAATGACCACGTCCTGATGCCAAACGTGCTTTTCGGAGAAGACGGGCTGTCCAGTGGCGGGTACCACCAGGGGGGACGCCTGCCCCCGTGCCCCAGCACCCTGCTCCTCTCCCAGCAGAGCCCCGATCCCCTTCGAAGCAGACACAAACCTAACCCACGCGCGCCCTCGCCCCAGCCACTCCAGGTACTGTTGCAGCGAAAGGCGGCTGGAGAGATGGCACAGCTGGCATCCCAACCCTGCTATGTCATGCACGGCTACTCAGGTTTAAACTGGGAGTTAGAGGAGATGCTTATTTTAGAAGCAAGTTGTTTTTGCAGCATGCTTAGTCAAAGCAAAAGTGGGAGGGGAGGCAGAGGGATTATTTAAAGGGAAACCCCCTGAGCATGGACCCAAGTGCTGGGCTAATTTTAGAAGCCAGTATATCCTGGAGTCCTGACAAGGGACTCAACAGGACTTTAAGAAATGGGCAGTGCACCAGAAGAAAACAGGGTCCAGGGCTGGCCGTGTATGGACTGGTGCTGAGAGCCTGGGTGGATGCACTGAATCAGCTACTTTGGCTGCAGCAGACAGCTTATTGCTCTGTGCCTCAATTTCCCCATCCCTATGTGGAGATACTGCTTTCACCTGAGGTCACTAAAAGGGTCACATCCCAGGGTCTGCAGGTGGCAACTGGAAAAGAGCAGTTTATTTCAATCTCTGAGAACAGGTAAAAGGGAATCTGTGAGGACTGGCTTCGTTTGGGGATTTTTTACACACTTTTTGGCAAAGCTGTTGGGATAAAAGTCCACAACAGCTTCCTGGCAGAGGTGTAAGTGTTCACAGGAAGGATGCAAGCCACGGGCCAGGGCTGTACGGAGCCAGCCGATGGGTTTTCGTTCCACACCTGCAGGCTCAAGATCTGGGGTATGGCATTACCTCTGCTATTCCTGAAGCCTTGCCCCATTGCTCCAAGCACTGCAAAACCCAGGAGTAAGCGTCGGCCTGCCCATGGTGCCTGCAACGCTTTGCAGGGCAGCAGTCCCATGCCTGCAGAGCCCCAGCTCACCCTCCTCTTCTTGCTGGCCATCAGCAGAGCGGCGTGCCGGGGGATGTGCGTGCGTGCATGTCTGCCTGCGCTCCTTCCCTGCAACCTGCCAGCCTGCTGATCTATAAGCTAATCCTACCCCAAGCTGATCTATAACTAATTCACTTACAACACAATTGCAATATCGATTCCCAAACTGCTTTGCAGACAGTGCTAAAACGTGTGTGTGTGTACGGCAGGGACAAGGGAGCCGGCTGACAAAAAGCCAGAGCGCGGGGAGGGCGCGGGTCAGTGCCTGCTCTTCGCAGGGGAGATCGGGGCGTGCTGCAGAGGCAGCTTCATGCACACCCTTCGAGTCTTTCCTTTGTCTCCGCTGCCGCGAAGGGTTGTGGCTGGCTGCAGAGGGATCTGAACGCGCCTTTCTGCCCAGGTATCCTGTGGATCCTATGCATCCACCATCCTTGCATCTGCTGAGCGAGGCCTGTGTGTCACCGTGGGAAGGATGGGATGCTTTTCGTCCATTCCCATTCTCAGGAGAGCAAGCCCAGTCCCGCACTCTCCCATCGCTCTGGAAGCCATAGCTGCGCGGGCAGGCGCAGGGACTGGACATCGATCTTCGGAGGAGAAGCACACGAGCAAAGAGCAACTTCTGCAGGGTCACACCTAATGGGGGAGGTGAGAAAGGGGCCGTGTTTCCAGCCTGCTCTAGCCCTCTCTGGAGGTGGGTTGGAGCAAGAATTGTGCTTATTTGGAGAGGTAACCACTTCCACAGCTCCTGGTCCATCTCCAGAGGACAGGGCAACTCATCCCAGCACAGCGGTTGCCCTCTCCCTGCCATGCCGGGAGCCCCTGCCCCATACGGACCGACAGCACTTTGGGGGATGGCCTGAGCCTTTGCACCTGACCTTGCTCACACCAAGCTGGTTTGGGATCAGTCTAACGCTACAAAATCCAGCACAGCCTGGGACCAGTGATCTTGGTACCTTCCCAACCCCTGGGGCAAGCACAAGTTACTCCAGCGTGTTACCTCCTGCATTGAGCAGCACAGCAAAGCACGCAGGGGCAGCACGAAGGTTAAACCTCGCCCAACACCTGCGAGAGGCACAGAATTTCTGTGCTTCTTCCCAAAGTTTACACCATTTACACCAGCAGAGTGTGACAATGCTGAAGCCACCAAGAAAAGCCCCCGTTTTGGTCAGTGGTCTCCGAGAGCGACTCTTCACTCCGGGAGCCACGTTTGAAAGGTTGATTTATGCAGCACAAAGTAAAGAAGACATATTTAATGATGAATGGAAATGTCATATTGATCCTATGGACAGGCTGTGAAATACTGTCGTACACGGGCTGTCGCTGAATCCACTGAGCGGGTGGAGACATTCGACAGCGGGGCAATCGATATGGGGAGCACGCTGCCCCCCACACGTCTGCCTACCCAATGAGCATCATGAAACCAGGCTGGAAATCAGGAGAAAGCTCCTAAGCTGCAAAGGAGAGAGGATGTTGAAGGACTTTCCCATCCATCCAACAGTACCATTAGTATTTCAAGGGCGTTTGCAGGCATGCACGTGCAGGGTGGCAGGGCTGCCATGGCATCGCGCACAGCACAGCGGCGTGCTGACTGAGGCCGTGGCAGTTCCAGCATTAAATAATATTGACAAGAGGCAGGACTGTGCATGTTGGAAGGACAAAGGTATGTGTCCCTCACCAAATACAGCTCGGTGATGGGCCTCCCACATAGTCTGTGGCAGGAGCAGTGCTACCCATGTGCATCCTACGCCTCCAATTCTCTCCCCGTGGAAAAGGCGATGTAGCCAGCGCTCAGGCAAAATGCCTCAGGTTGGAAAATTGAGGGGCAATACTGCTGTTCAGTCTAAGGAGGTTCTGTGGCATCTTTGGAAAAGGGACCCCACAACCACACAGGCATGTGGGCTGACCGCGAAGGGACTTTGGGGGCCACCTTCATACCCCTGCCCTGCTCATGCTGCAGCCGTCAGGATCTGTCGCGTTGCTGTAGCAAAGACTCGGCTCAGCTGGAGGAAAGTTCCACTTGGACAGAGCACAGCAGAGGGGAAAAGTGATCTTAAACTGGCAAAAATAGAGCATCGGCCTCATATAATTTCTCTGAAAACAAGATTTATTGAAGTTCTGTCTGTGGAAATCACTGTAGTGTGGAACACTCAACGTATAGATTCGATCACTGACTCGTACCCTACTACATTTTTCATTAGGAAAAATATTGGCTGGGAAAGTTTGACCTCATAATCTCTGCATTTTAAACAATAACCAAGGAAAACAAAAGTGACGGGCTAAGGAAATCTCTTGCACTTCAGCACTCCCCTAGGCAGGAGCCAGGAGCTGAAATTCGCTGCTCTGGACCAGCGGGTCAGGGCTACCTGCTGTGACCCTTTGTGTCCAGACCCCTCCAGACCTGATGGTCTTTGGCCGCATCTATCCAAGGGGTCTCCGGGGTGGGCACAACACATATCAGTACCTGCTGGAGGACCGAGCCATGCTGGCTGTGTGCTCAGAGCAAGGAGGATTCACAGGAAGGATGGCAACGTTTCAGAAAACTGGACTCTGTTCTCAACGTACTTCAGGGGCCTGATGTGCCTGAGTAGGGACAGACTCCACTGCAGGGCAAATCAAAGATAACCCTCATCTGAGACTCAACTTCTCACCTTTCTGTAGTAAGATCTCCCCAGCCTGCAGTCAGCACAGGGCTGAGAGAGGGGATAGGCAGACGGACAGATTCCTGGTTGGGAGAGCTGTGGTCTCCCTTCAGTTTGGCCAACACATCCCTGTCGCCCCGCCAGCACCACACAAGGGATGGTTGGAGTCTCAGCTGCTGCTCCACCACAGCCTCTTTCAAATTAATTCCTGTTTTACGGTCTAAATAAATTAACCTCCATCGATTAGAGGTTCCCAGTGCTTTTAATGTCAGTGTCATAATCAGATACCGGAATGGATTTGCCTTTCTAAATCATAGCTCCAAAAGGCTTTCAATCTGAAGCTCTATTTTATGCATGACCCAATTAGAGACCGCAAGGCTTTGGGCCCCAGTCGCTTGCCAATAGCCTGCTTTCCACACACTGCTGGCTGGTGGCCTTCGTGACTGAAAGGAGACCTCACCCCAGACCCTGTCCCTCCGTTCTTCCCACCACTTGCAGTCCTCAGTTCTCACCTTCTGACAGCCAGAGACCCCCCACCCTGCAGCAAAAGGCAAATTCAAGAAAGCCAGAGGCAGGCAGTGTTGCTCTGTCTTTGATTCATGCACCCATGATCTACATGGGAAGAGGTCTCCAAGCCATTTATGAAGGTGAACTCATCTTGGGAGACAGCACCAGAGGTCCATCTGTTCCCACTGGGAATGTCCCTGACAACCCAAAGCCAAAACTCAAAGGATCCAATTATCCATGGATGTCAGTCTCTTTTCCCAGGTAACAAGTGATAGGACAAGAGGAAACGGCCTCAAGTTGCGCCAGAGGAGGTTTAGATGGGTAATTAGGAAAAATTTCTTCACCAAAAGGGTTGTCAAGCATTGGAACAGGCTGCCCAGGGAAATGGTTGGAGTCACCATCCCTGGAGGTATTCGAAAGACATGTAGATGTGGTGTTTAGGGACATGGTTTAGTGGTGGACTTGGCAGTGTTAGTTTACAGTTGGACTCAATGATCTTAAGGGTCTTTTCCAACCTAAATGATTCTACGATTCCATGATTCTATGATCTCAAGCAATGCATCGGGCAAAGAGCTGAAGTGGAGATCTTGGAGGACTTTGGTCCCAAGCATGACTGAACGAAACCTTTTGCCCGTGGGGAGACGAAGGGGTACATCACAGGCAGCCTGATCGGCTTGGATCGGTGAGAATAGCCCTCAGCTTTCTGGGGAGGTTTTCTGTCTTTCCTTTTATTGCTGCAGATCTCAGGGCGCTTTCTGAGCATCCATCTGATACCAGGGAGGGAACTCCTCTCCACCCCCTCTCCCATCTCAGCTCAGCATCTCCCTTGCAACTTCCTCCAAGACCCTTGGGTTTGATTTCCAAGTTCTGACACAGACATTAGTTACAAAGAGCGATTAGTTTGGTTGTTGTCGTTAAGTCATTTTTTAAATGGCTCCAGGCGGCATCAGAGAACAAAGAAACAAAATACCCGTGAAAAGAGTTAATCACAAATTACTAATTATTTCCCCCCCTCCCTTTGCACTCTTTCCTCCCCAAATCATGAAATATTATCCCCATGAAGAAAGGAAAAGGTCTGTCCGTTCGTGAGCCCTTCACGGATTTTATACACCTAATTCATCAAATGAGAAACACTTCCTGATCGTCCGGGATTATTTTGAGAGGTGAGCTCATGACCCCCCGACCCCACCACCGAGAGCCATGGCGAAGGGTGAAGGCTCTGATTTACGTGTCCCAAGATGCAGCCCCAAGTTACAAGGTGAGGAACGGTGGAGCCTCACCAGCTCAAGGAACGAGCCCTGATACCCCGGTGAGGGGCAGCCGCTGAGCTGAGCCCTTCATCTAGAGAGACCCCGTGACTCCAAGTGTTTCTGAACCCGTTTGGATTTTATGGGGCTGCTGATTTCAAACAGGCCGAGCGCTTTGAACGAGGCGTTCTGCATGCCATTTGGGGTTTCGTATTTATTTACAGCAAGGTCTTTTATTCCTCTTTCCAGCCGAGACGTACGTGCCACAAGACAGGTCTTTAGCTCAAAAGAGTGCAACCAGAGGGACAATCTGGAAGGCATAGGAGTCTGGGCTCCTGCAAATTTTACTTGAAAGGAAAATTTGGGGGTGGTGGGAGCTGAGCAGTCCAAGCCACAGACACCCATTGCTCCCAGGTCTAGATCCACTGGGACCTGCTTGTTAAATATCCACAGGTCGCTCAGAGTAGAGTTGGCTTGTCTGGGGAAAGCACTGTTGAAAATAATGACTCTTGCAAATGCCCAATTCCCTGCTTGCCCAGTTCTCCCGGTCCCATAGTACTGAGCATCTGCAGTTCCACCAGAGACAGGTCTTTGGCTGTGCCAGGGCAGAAACTACTGGTGAGGAATCTGGATGCATAAAACCTCCGTTTCAGACGCCCATGCCCCTCTGTCACCCTGCCTCTTTGGCTGTCAGCAAAAATATGCCCAAACCCACACCAGAGCATCTCACTGAGCCTTGGAGATGCTCAGCATTCAACTGCAGATCCATCTAAATACCAAAGATCTTTTCATAAACAGGCCAAAGCAGAATCAAATGTCTCCAAGAGATTTGACTTCCAAATCTGTACCAGTAGCCAACAGAAAGCAGAAGGCAGCGGTAACGCTGGGACCCCTCTGCAGTGGAAGGCTTGAACATACCTGCTGGCTGGCAGGTACGTAAATCTCCACCTCCCAGTATTTTTGCAGCCTTTAGAGATGGCTCCAATCACAGAGACGCTCTCAACTGCACCAACATCACTTCAACAGGCTCAGATTTTGCCCTTTGCATGGCTAAAACCCTTTGACCTTTTCTGTATGCATTCAGAAACACATCCTATTTTGCGTGAAAATGAAGCTGTTTGTCTAACTAAGACAAATAAATAAACCCCGGTCACCTAGACCTGGGAGGGGAGTTTGGGAGAAGCGTGCTCCTGGGCTAACCACTGTTTTTCCCAGGACAGAGCCTGTCCTGTTTGCCTAAAAGCTGAAAGTGATGCAAAAGGGGACCATAAGGGAGTATGAAAATGCATTTGAATCAATAGGATAAAGTTAACAGGATCAGGAATAAATAGAATGAATGAAATAGGATAAAAACGCCAGAGGAGATGCTAGACTCAACGTCGCCTCAGGGATCACTGCTGAAGGAGCAGCAGGGCCAAGTTCATCCTGGGTGTAATTCCCTCGGCCGTTTACTCCTGGCATTTTAAAGCTTGGTGGATTTAGGAGGTTTGGGTGGGATTTTTTTTGTCCCTGCCAAATATGTCTCAATTCAAATAACGTGTGAGATTCTTGGGTTTGCTCCACGCTCACCTGGCACGGATTAGGGTCTGGCTTCTATAAATGGCAGCTTCCCATGACCCAGCAGCACTGCTCTCGCTACCAGGATATCCAGAAAGGTGCCTACATGTGAATTCGTGTGATGAATTTAAAGCAGCCATGTTTGTGAACCAGTTTTGATGTTTATGTAACAGACTCCATCCCAATTCAACAAGCATGCTGACAGCCAGGCTTCACTCCAAGCATGTGTTTAAATCTCTTTGGCTTTCAAGAAGTTTATGCTTATGGTTTAAGCAAAGCAGGTGTTTTGTGGATTGAGTCCTGCATCCTTCTAACAGATGCACTATCTTCCCATGGTCCCTCGAAGACAACAGCGAGAGACTTTAGAAGAGATACTCGGGTATTTGCTGGTTGTTTTTCCCAACAGCTCCCTGCTGTGCAGCACAGCAGGGCACTCCAGCAGCTCCCGACGTGCCTGGCTCCCACACAGCCCTTGCTACACCACAAAAAATACAGGAAGAAAGAAAATTAAAATATGTTGAAAAGCATCTTTTCTCTGTACTGGTTCCCAAGGCACCTCGTGAGCAGGTGTGAGTTCTGCGTCTCAGCAAAACCATGGACCTGACTCATTTTCTGTTTTATCAAAGGAGAAAGGTGCCCTTTCAGAAACCAACAGTCCCACGTAAGCCTCATTCATCGGTGGGTGAGCGGAGGGTCCCCAGGCAGCCCGGCTCCTGGAGCATCCCCCCGGGTGCCTGCTGGAATCCCTGTGCCAGAACACGACACAGTGGCTCACGTTCCCGTCCTCACAAAAACAGCCAGAGAAGTCTCCAGCAGCAAAGCTGCGTCAAACACCTTGTTTGAAAGGTGACCCCCCGGAGGGGGCAGTGGCCCATAGCCCCACGTCTGGGCACCCTGCTAATTCATGGTGCCGCTCAGGGACCAGCCCTTCATCCCGCTGCCTTGGCTTTCCCATTCAACTCCCGATCCAAAGCCGAATTTTGCTTATCTTAGGAGACTTGATGAGTGCACCGCCCCAGGCGAGATGGCTGCAGGCCATCAGCTAAAATAGCTGCTTGTCATCATCTCCTTTGTCCGGGCTGCGGGCTGGCACGACCTGCCTCCACTCCTTTTGAGATCCTTTTACACCCCGCCTTTGAAGGGGTGACTGACAGCAGGACCCTGATCTTTCCTTTCGTCCTCTTCCCCCTGCTTCTCTCCCTTTCCTTTGCCATCTGCTTTGGTTATTTCCCCCCTGTGCCTTTTTGGGGTCTTTTTCTCCCTTCCTTATTGTCCCCTTTCCCCCTCCAGGGATCCTTCCCTACCATCCTGGGTGGCCAGTAGACTCCCAGAACAGCCCTGCTGTGAGTTAGGGTGCTTATCCAAACCACCACCGTGTTCACCCACTCTGGCATGGTGGGGTGTGCTGGTGAGCATGGGTCTCAGCACAGGGGACCAAGCCGGGACCATGTCACACCCTGGAAGCAGCCGGCCCAAGAAGTGCCCATCTCCTCACGCCAGGTGGATCGTATGGACCTCACAAGTGTCATGTGGACCTCGAGGGTATCGTGTGGACCTCACAAGTATCATGTGGCCTCACCAGAAAGGGATGATCAAAGGAGCCCCTCCAGCCTGGCACCAGGTTCCCTCACGCAGCAGGTTGCCCCCACAGTGCGGTGGCCAGCGCAGCCCGGAGCACTCTGCCAGCACAAGCAATTCCTCCCAGGTCAAGAACCTGGTACAGCGGGGCGTCACTTACACGCAGACGTGGATGGCACAAGCTGGGGAGGTTTAACTCATCTCAGCAGGCTGGACCCCTTCCCGAGGAGCACAGAGATCCTGAGCTCAGCCAGCTGCTGGGAGCAGGGGTGGGGGAACACAGCAAGGCAACAACCGGCCCCAGCGCAGGCTGTCCCTGATGCCTGATGCCCTGGGCTGTGGCACAGGCAGAGCCAGGGTACCAGGGCTGTCCTCCACCACAGCCCTTGGGGGATGGTCGTCCTGCCATGGAGGTGTCAAGCTTGCAGGAGGGAGATGCCTGTCCTGACACAATTACTTTGATGCTGCCTGCATCTGTAAAATCAAGACTCCATCCCTCCAGGATGCTGTTGGATTTGAATCAAGTGCTGCTGGCCTGCAGGGGTGGCTCATACCAGGGCATCATGCACACTAGTGGCCTTCTGCAGATGGATTACTAGTGCCCCACAGCAAGGACAGCACCCAAACCTTGCCTTGCTGCACCTAAGCAGGCATGACACACACCCTGCTGCCTCGCCAGACTGCACCTTACAGCGGGGAAGCCCTCTGGCCTTAAGGAGTTTCTTTTCCAAAAGAAGCAGAGCGCTCTTACAAGTGAGAGAGACCTGGGGCTGGAGGCCAGGCTGGGATCCAGCCCCCACCACGGCAGGGTCCTGCCTCAGCCCTCTCCAGCCAGGCTGGCTCTGACCTGTCCTGGGCTCTGACCCCAGACACAGGGCCTGAGCCCGTCTGATGTGGATGGTTTGAAAGAGGGAGATGCCGCTTCCTAGAGCTTTTGAAGGGGGTGGATGCCAAAAACGTGCCCACCCATCAGCACCACACTGCTGACCCCTCAAAGCTCAGTGTGCAGAGCACCTCCTGGGCAGGTCTGGGTGTGCCGGATCCAGCACACCGGAGGGTCTGGAAGGGAATCCAGGCACGGTGATCTCTGATCACATGTCAAGGACAAACAAAGCTCAAGGCTTGTGCTGTTGTCTTCTCCCATGGCAGGGAGATGGACATCAGCAGGCCCTATCAGTGTCAGCAGGTCGCTCTCTTTCCAGTTAGAAATGAGTTGTTACACTGAAAATAATTGACCCTTAATGCCAGCTGCAGGGACCAGAGCATGCATTGCCACGAGGTTACGCTCCTTCCAATCCATCTGCTGTCCCTGTGTTGAGCTCGGATGTCTCTCCTTCTCCCCCAGCCCCCAGCTCTCCTCTCAGCTTTCAGAGCCACCCTGGCTCCTGGGATATGCATTTAGCCTTTCCCTTCTCCCACCACCTCCATTGCACCACAAAGATGAACGAGGTCAGGGATGGGTGATACATCACCAGCAGTCCCTCTGTAATCCAGGAGGGACCTGGGAGAAGGCTTAGCTACCCAATATCCATCAGCTCCTGGGGACATCACTCATGCCAAAGTCGCAAAGGTGACGTTCTTCTCACTTCATCTGGCTCCGGTGAAAGCACCAAGAGACCAGCGTTTCCAGAGAGAGTTACTGACAGTGATGGAGGGATGCTGCTGCACTTTGAGGATCCTTGTCACATGCTGCACCCCAGTTGTGAGCCTCGGCAGGCTGGGAAATTTGGGTTCTCTCTGTCCTAAGTCTCCCCAAAAGGAGCTGCCCCATTCAAACAATTCAGCCATGTGGTTCGGTGAAGGTAAACAGCCAAGCAAATGGTACGTTTATACAGTGGTATAAAGTAAATTCCTTTCCTTGCCTCTCTGATCTGCTCGCTGGCCTTGGTGGGGTCACTTCCCATCCCTGTGCCTCTATTTCTCCCCTGCCTCTCTGCCTTGTGCATGCAGCCTGCAGCCTCCTTGGAGAGAAGGAAGAACAACAGGGGCTGATTTGGGCTGGGTTATCTGGTGCCTCAGGAAGAGCAATAACTTTGGTCCTTGCTGCACGCTCAGGCTTTCCCCCAGCCTGCAGGCACTGAAGCTCTCCCTGCCCACCCATGTCCACCCAACATAGGCTGGATGCTGTGCCTATTCAGGGTCTCTATAGACCTCAGTAGGAAGCTGCTAGATGCTTTTGTGGATCTCTGAGCATGGACTTGGTGGCGGACATGGAAAGCCACAGCTAGGAGGTGGAGGCAGGATGGGCAGATGAAAAGCGGCTGCTGCTGGGGTGCAGCGTGGCAAACAGCCGTCTCCCCCAGCAGTGTCTGTCTGAAGCTTTCAGGGAAGGGAAGTCACAAAGCTGGGAAAGGGAGGGAACTCGGAAGCAACACTGGAGAAGCCAAAATTCATGGAAATCTCCTTATAGCCATGGCAGGGTCTTGCTGCACTCAACGCTTTCAGGGAGGGGGCGACTGCTCAGCCGCGTTGCGTTCCCACCCCGCTCCGCTGCCTTTCCCTTACAGCACTGCTGCGCGGGGACATTCAGACAGCGAACGGGCAGCGCGAGGCCAGGCAGCGAGTGGGGCAGGTGTGCGGTCCAGGCCTTTGCAGGTGCAGGGCTACGCGGGCGATGTATCTGCCACGCTCGCCTCCACGCTCCCACCCTCCAGGCTATCTCGTACGCTGGTCCCATCTTCCCATGTCTCTGCCGCCTTTTTATCCTCAGTGCCTTCGCTCGATGGGAACATCCGACCGAGACGCAGCGATGCACTGCCATTTCCACCGGCATCAGTGGCACAGCAGGCACGTGGCAGCCCAGCCGCCAGCGCGGGGAGGGCTTCAGCCCGGTGGGGAGAGGGTAGCAGGACCAGCCCCAGCCAGGGGTAAGCCTGGGGCACGGCAAGCTGCAAAATTGACGGTGGCCGGCTGCAGCGAAAGAAGGAAGGGCTGATTTACACCCCCGCCGTCTCTGCACTGCTTGGTTCCAGCAGAGCTAAAGTGCCGGTTTTGCCTGTACTGGGCCCGTCACGGTGCAAGATCCTGCCAAAGCGTGAGAGGGATGTGCGGTGGAAAGCGTATCAGGGGTGGTATTGTCTACACGCAAATGCTCAACTTTATGTACTTTTAACTAGAGGTGTAACAGATGGTTGCATTTCGGTCCAAGCAGCGGAGAGCCATGCCCATTCCGGCTGGAGCCAATCAATCCCGCCACTCTGGGGAAAACAGCAAGCTGGGTTTGGAAGCGCGGCTGCCAGCAATCCAGAGGAAGGCTTTGCACAGGCGAATGTGGGCCGCTGCCATGTGAAACCGGGGAAACAGGATTAAAAAGCCATCGAGGCAGACAGCAGAGCATGGCGCCGCGGGCCTTCCCCAGAGCAAATGGTGGGAGAGACAGCGAGCAGCCGGGGCTCAGCCTCCCACCAACCGGCTGCTCCTGCGCGCTGGCCCAGGGAGGGGAAGGGAAAAGGGTTTGCTGGGGAGGGAGAGAAGTTTTGTGGGGATGGGGAGAAGGCTGTTCCCACGCAGTGGTGCCGGGGGAAGGGGCTGCCCGCGATGCTTTGCCTGCTCGCAATGCTCTGCCTGATCCCCTCACCTGTCTCCGCACCCCACAGTGCTGTTTCTGTCTGGGATGGGGACTGTCCCCCACTGTCACAGCTCCTGCTCTTGACAGCCCCACAGCCAGGGCAACATCCCTCCTCTGAGCTCAGGTACCAGCAGGGTTTGGGCACATAGGTCTGTGCCCAGCTGGCTCTGCTCCATGGAGGGGCCGAGGGCACCGCGGCTGCGGGTCCGGGGGAAGGAAGAGCCCTGCGGTGGAGAGATGGCCTTCCCCAGCACAGCCCACACTGGGAGACCAGTACGGACGGGGACAAGGCAGCTCCCACACCAGGCCCCACAAAGGAGATTTGCCGTTGGTTTCTGGGGAACTTTTGGGTTGATGGAAGGGAATAAGGACATGTAGAGGTGTCTGAGTCGGGCTAATTCAGGGATGCAGTTTAAGGTCTGGGGTATAAGGAGGTGGGTGATGGAGAAAGATCATCCAGTGGTGGTTAGGGGAAACTGAGCTGGGAGATTACAGCCAGGAGAAGTTTTTAACGTAACAGCTTTCAAGATAACGAAGAGCAGAGGGAAACAAGCATCATCACCTCTCTGTTTCTCAGGCTCCTCACCACCTAAAGCAATGGCAGATCGTTGTCTACTTGCTGGGTAAGGTATTGCGTTTCCCACAAATCCCAGGAGGACCAATTTATCCTTATGGTGTGAAGGGCTGGATAAGCACACAGATTCTGCTAGCCCTTCCAGGCCCACATTGTGGGGTGAAATGTCACACCTTTCCTGAGCATCTCCCCAAATCACATGGGCATTTCTGCCTTCGGGGCACTCAGATTTGCTCCCTACATAGTTCACCCTTCAGCAACAAGGATCACTTGAAATACAGCTTTGTCCTTTTTTCCCAAATATAGGTTTATATTGAGAGAGAAGGATAGACAGACCAACAGAGGTAAAAATTCTCCCATGCCCCTCACCTCCTGCCAATGAACCTGCAAGGCTGAAGCACTGTGGGAGCAGATACAGCCGGAGGCAGCCGGCAGCCGAGCCTGCGGTTCGCTTGCGAGGTGCTCAGCAGACACCCGGGGTTTGGGAGGTGCCCCCTGCCATGCAGCCTCAGGGGCTGCGCATTACAGCAGTGCAGAACATCAGATCAGCAACTGCAATGGGAGGTCGCAGGGAAGAAAGTGATTTTGTTTAATGGCTTCTGGAGACCGAGGGATTTTGGAAAATCACTGGAATTGTGGATCCTGGCAGGAAATCCATGCTCCGTTTCAGTGCTGTCAACACCAAGCAGCCAAAAAAAACTGGGAAGCAGGTTAAAAATCATGAGAGAATGCTTAAACCAATGAAAAAAAAGTGTGGTTTATCCTTGTCCCTTGCCCTGGGTGGTTTGTCCATAACATCTGCTCATCTTCAAGGGTATCTCTGTACCACAAAATTCAGGTGAGAAAACCCACATGTGCAAACTGAACTGCTCCCAAGGTTTTGAGTGAAACATTAAAACCTTGCAAAAATCCAGTGAAGCAATGAGATTGGGTGACCAGAGGAGTCTGCCCAGCAGGGTAATGGGCAGCCCTAAAGGCTTAAGTCGTGGAGGACTGTTTAGAGGAAGACATCTGCACCAAGGACATTTTGGTCCCTGCCCATCACTGGCACCATTCACCCAAAAGTTGCATGTGTATGACCGAGACAGAAACACATCCCAGCGAGCCAGCAGGGAGACGGCAGGCAGCCTTCTGCAATTAAAATGAAGTATTTCAAGCAAATCTGGCTCTTTCCTCACCCCTATCACATAGCAAAAGCCTCAGGAACTCTCTCCAGAGGCTTCCTCCCCAGCCTGGCAGGGTTGGTGCCCCCCATGGTGCCATCGAGCCTTTCACATCACCCCCACAGCGCTGGGGGGTTTAACCTGTTTCAAAGACCTGTTCTCCCTCCCCCCTGCACCTCCTCATTCTCTCTCATAGTCACGTTCCCAGGTACCTCTCAGCAGATGTTTATGATGCTTTTGTAAAACATTCCCACTTTCTGGAGCTTACTCCGTCTCGCAAGTGCTCTTGTCTGGGGAACGCAATGTCATGAAATGACTGCTCTGACAGCAGACATCTCCTGCCCCAGCTCCTCTCCCTATCCGACAGATGGGGTGCCACATCCAGAGAGACCAAGAAAAAACTTGAGGAGGCTGGGAACTCTTGTCCTTACACTTCTGCTATAACCATTATCATTCCCAAGGTATGATAATTTCATAACAGGGCCCAAAAGTCCCTTGGATGTTTCATCTGCATCCAAATTCCTTGGATGTTTCATTTCACATCTGCAAAGCCCTCCTGGTCCTGGGAATGTGGGGTACACAAAGGCACCAAAACCAGGGTGGACAAAGGAACAAAACAGAGGGTTGCAGGACATGATGGGGCCAGGCTGAGGACAGTCTCTCGTCCTGGCAGCGCTGCCTTGGGTGCTGCCGGTGGATGTTCTCCACCTTTCTTCAATGCACTGATGCTTAGGTCTATCCCAAGAGAGCAAGTGTGAGCCTCAAGCTCCTGGTCTGCTTTGCCCCGACTCCTCAGGAAACTCTGGAGATTTTGGCCAACTGGGATGAGCTCCCTGCCCCACTGTTTCTCTTTCACCCCTGCAGTCCCAGTAGCCAACCTCTCACTTTCACAGCTGCCTTCCCTCATACATCAGCCAACCCTATGCATGAGCCAGGCATCTTCCTCCAATCCATCCTGGTGGCCCAACCTCTTCCCCAGGTGTTTGCCCAACCAGGGACACCACAGATCTCCCCACTGCCCACCACACCATGAATGTCATTCTCCCTATGAGGTGTATCTGTGGTCTTCTCCATCGACTGCTCAGTCCTGAATAATTCACCTCTCCCACAGTCAGCTCCGTGTTTCCAGGCTGACAGGCTTTACCGAGGACTACGGACGTCTGTGCTGTCAGACAGGCTGAGGAGTGGGTGAGCAGGGATTAACTGTGCGTCGCCTCTTCCTGAACAAGTGCGAGCGGACGTGGAGTTATCGGGTGGCAGATTCATAACAAATGAAAGGAGGATCTTATCTGCATAGCTTGTAGATCAGCCGTGAAACTCATTGCCCCGGGATATCGTGGATGCCAAAAGATTATATGGGTTGAACAAGTGGTTAGACACGTTCATGGAAGAACAATCTATCTGGGGCTATAAAACATGGAGGTATCACTTCTGGCTCAGGACTCTCTGAACCACGAACTGCCGGGGGCTGGGAAAGTATCCTGGGGAAGCATGCCATATACTTGTTAATGTTTGTATTATAATAATATAATGTAATACTATAGTGATAATAATACAATATATAATTAGGTCTTTTGCTCTCTCAGGACATCCATCACCAGCTTGTGGTGGAACTAGGATATGGGGCTAAGCAGACCTTCGTTAGATCCTATATGGCCTTCCTCAGCCTCTCATATATGGTGAAAGTATAGATCAGTGCCGGGCTGACTGCCATTAGCACTCCCGCAAACACATAGCGATCACATCGCTGAACTGCCTCGTTGCTCTTCAAAGGAGACAGGCAGGGATAAAGCCTCTGGTTCTGAGAGGGTTTGTGAACCTAAATCTGCATGTCGAACCCCTGCCTGTGCCAGGGAGAAGCGTGGTGGTAAGCTGGGTGCTTGACTGAGCTCTGGGTCTAAAACCAAACCTGTCCATCTCTGAGTCAGCGTTGTCTTGGGTGCGGATGTCTGCATCTTTCCTGGAAAGTTATCGATTAGGGAAAGACCTTCATCTGAAAATAACTTTTTGTTTCTCAGAAATAGATTCTTTTCCATTGCTCATCTCCTATCACCTGATGCAATAATGTTGACTTTTCACCGCTGTTTTGCATGATCCCCTCAGCACCCCCAGAAGCAGCACCATCTCCTGTGCTCCTGGTCCATGGAGAACCACTCCCATTCCTGGTACAGCCAGGTGCCGTGACGTGTGGGTCTCAGATGTTGCCCTGCTCCATCTCCATGAGCAAGTATAGACTCTCTGCCCCCCTCCACAACCTTGTAAAGCAGAATGAGCCCAGCTTACCTCATGCAGGCATTTTTGGTACTGAACCAGCAACTTTGGGGCAGGAGAGCATCATGGGCTTGGCCATGGTTCTGCAACCGTGACTGCATTCCCATCGGTGTCCTGCCCCCATCGCCTTCACACCTACCTCTGCCAAAACTCCCGTCTGGGAAAGAGACCTGGGGATGGGGGCCAGATTTAACCCCTCCAGGGGAATGTTTTGGGGAGAAAAAGCAAAACTTTTCCATCCAAATATCACTAATAATAAAACCAGGGAAGAACAATGCTGGAAATCTGCTAAGTAAGCGGAAATCTGGCTAAACAGAAGTTTTCCATGAGGCATCGGGAAATCTCTGAATTGCCATGAGTGCCTTATTTAGTGGTGTGTGTGCTTTTTGTCCACACAAGTTCCAGTCACTGCAGCCATCAAACATTTTTTAATAGGAGCATTAACTTAAGAATAGCTAACAGTAATATTCCTAGCTGTGTGGAAACAGCATTTTATTAAATGCTTCACACAGATTTTGTATAATAAAGATGAATATATTATATTCTCTGCCTCCCCCAGAGTGAAACAATAATAGGAAAATAAAAAAAAAAGCCAATAAAGTGAAACATAAATAGAACATAATGGGACTAGTAGCGAACTGAACTGACTATATAACATCTGCTATTGTTTGCCTGGCAAACGCAAACAAGGGGAGAAACCAAGAAAGATTTGAACAGCCCTAACCTCTTTCCCCTCTGCTGCAAGAAAGCAGCACTGATATCCCAAGCAGATCTGTCTCAAAGCTGACGGAACAGTACAAGGCATGACTTGCAAATTTGTCCTTAAACAAATGTGTCAGATTCCTTTGGCTTCTGTGCACGGAGCAATTTTCACAAGTCTTTTGATGTTTATGTGTGAAAATATTTCTGGTCTGGAGAGTTCTGGTTGCAAACATTCATTCATTTAAAAGCTCAGATTTTGCTGTGTGTTTGCCCCTCGTTATTCTCCAGTTTCTGAAGTCCGGCCACCCCGTGAGCTGAGCCGAAACAAAGCCATGGGAGCCAGGCAACAAATCCTGCCAACTGAAGAGGTACAGAAAGAGCCGACATCTACGGGCAAGGACTTAGCTGGCTCCTGTGTATCATAACTGGGGAGCGCTTGCCTATATCCAGGACCTTAGAGAAATCGAGATAACTAAGGGATCACACTGTGAGGAGTGGGGAAAAAAAAAGGAGGGATTTTTGCCAGGCAACTCCTTTGCAGGTAGCAACCTGGCCAGCTCACAAGTGCTGTGAACCCCGGGCTCCGCATCTGCAAAATCCAGTCTGGGTTTGTGACCAAACTTAAATCATAGCTGTCCTGACTGATAACTGAACTGGCTGGAAGCTGGGGGAAGGAAAGAAGAGCTAAATGCCTATAAAAGTCATTTTCTCTTTTATTTGTTATCTTGCTTGTAATGATCACACCATGTTTCCTATCTATTTTTACAGTAAGTTGTATGCTGGTCTCTAGAGGCCCCTGGATGACTTGTTATTAACAATGTCTTCTTATTATGGATGGTGATTTATTATCAGAATTATTCTATTTGTACTGGGCATGTTGTTCTGCTGCCGGCACAAAGCTCTTACCATCTTCAGAGCAAAAGGTCACGTTCTTGCAGCACTACATGCCCAGCTCTGCAACACTGAGCTGGTGGGTCCACAGATTATACACACGCACAGGGCAAAAGGGCAAAGACCAAAGAGAAGAGCGGCCCCAGTGCACCCACAACATTGCAACTGCTCCATAGCCGTGGGGTGCATGGGCGCTCCTTCTCCCGCTGCTGGACTTCACTCCTCCTTACCCTCTGCCTACATCCCCTGTACGTAATGAGGTCACCATTTAAGGATCTGTATACATCTCAAAAAATCATATCTTCTATAATTTTTGCCATGCATTACCCGTCAACAAGTGTTTAACCTTGAAATTGAAATCGCTTTTCTACCCTGTCCTGGAGTCCGTGTACTCCAAGGCTCACGGACACTCTCTAGCTATAATAAGGGACCATCTGGAGTTTGGCAATAGGTTTGCAGGGCACAGGAGACTTTTAACACCGGTTTCTTTGCTGAGACCGAAAGGAGCAGCAGGAGCAGGTACACAGCTTTCCAAGCAGAAAAGCAGAGGATTTAAAGTGCAGGAGAGGGGCTGCTCCTGGAAAAGTCACTCTGTGGTTGGGACAGACCCAGCTAGCCCCTCCACGGCTACTTTCCCATCTCCGAAGCAGCACTGAAACCCCAGGGTCCTCCCCTGCTCCCCCGCTGCGGGGCGAGGGCCGCGGGAGCCCGGCGGGGGGCGCGGGGCTGCGCACCCTGCGCGTTCGGCGTCCTCCCTCTAGCGGCTGCTGCCCCGCCGGCGCCCGCCGCTCCCCGGCCGGGGACCCCTTCGGGGCCTGGGCACTGAGGGTTGCTTTTCCCTTTCTGGGTCTCGCTCACCCCCCTCAGCTCTTGCTGAGGAACACTGGTAGGTCCTCGTTAAGTTGTAACACTAAGGGTGGCAGATGCAGGGAACCTGACTGGTTTTGCCATATGTGAGCAGAACCCAGACCCACGTGTTGCTGCATATTTGGCATTAGCGAAGACCCGCTTTCCACACCTGTAAAAAAGCAGCAGAACTAAATAGACCCCGAGGAGATTTCAAGCAGAAAAATGGGAGAAATCTTGAGGCTGTTCACTACACATGCTTTACTCAGTGCGCAGAAAAAAAGCTCAGACACTAAATTTCCACCATCGCAAATAATCGTACATCAGCTGGAAAAGAGCCCTGGGTGCCAGGCAGGAGAATGTGGGAATTCGGTGCCACAGGATGTCAGCAACCAAAAAAACAGAGTAGAGAGATGGACTGGACCACAGGATGCTCAGAGATGGAATCACTAAAGATGAGGCATTTTTGTAGCCATATTAAACCTCAGAGTTCGGAGTCTGAATCATTTTCCAAAGAGTGGGAACTAGGGAAATGCCTAACAAGGGGGAGATTTTTTTCACCCCAGCCTCCTGCAGGAAGCTCTTCTCTCTCTCCATCGTACCAGCAAGCAGCACTGGAGACAGGAGACAGCCTGATCGGACAGCGATCAGTACAGAAACACTGTAAGCTGACAGCAGCTATTACGCAGGATGGGAAATGCCAGCCACCATTACAGGATGCTAAAAGTACCCATAGAAAGAGCCATGCCTGATTCAAGCCCATCTGAGGAATGTGTCTAAGGTTCCTGGGGCAGAAAGCAGAATAAAATAAACAGAGGTGTAAAGCATCCCGTCGGAGGCGTCTGCTGGCTGTGGCCAAGCTGTTGAGAAAAGGTCACTTTTCGAGGCAGGGCTGAGACGGGCCCCAAGCAGGATGCAAACTCAGCACAGGAGAGTGGTGCAGCAGAGCCCAGTGTCCAGCAGCGATAGCTGGGAGAGGCTTGAGAACCAGCTTGTGAACCCCGGCCATGGATGGAGGCCACAAGAGTGCAAGGCTGTAGCCTGGCCTTTGGTGAGAGAAACGGGAATAGAGAAGAGGAAAGCTGGAATACCCCGGCTGGGTCTTTGGGGATGTGTCTGCTGCTAAATTGTGCTGCGGTTTGGAAGGAAAAGAACAAGGGTCATCTGAGGCCTTGCAAACTCACGTCACATGTGAGTTCAGAGACAGGTGACCCTGCCTCTAGCTGCTGCCTCTTCATAACAGGACCCGAGAGGGACAAGGGGAGCAAACACAGCAAGCCTAACATGAAGGGATGGACTTTAGGGATATTTTTCTTTCCAGCAGCACTTGTCTGAGCTTGGAGAGGTCCCGTGAGGTCAGACGGGGTAGGATGCAAAAAAGGAGGGATGGGAAAACAGGAGCACTGAAAGAAAGAAGTGAAAGGTAGGGAGGAGCAGCCTCACAGCACTCAAAGTTGGAAGAGATCATAGCCAAACTCTGGCTTCACGTCTCGGTGCTGCTTTTGCAAAGGGTGGAAATATTAGTTTTTAATTAATTTTCTTACTGCAGTTGTTGCAAGGGGAGGAGGGAGGGGGATCACCTTCAAAAAAGAAATACAAATAACTGCTTTAACAGGAAACTTTTGCTGCTGTAATTTATTGGAAGGCGAAATGAGCTCCGATTACATTATCCACCCGCACTGTGCCGGCAACGCGTACTTCGGATATTGCGCTATAATCCAATGACTGCTCCTGAATTATTAACACCAAGTTGTTATTAGAAGAAGTTGCCTGGCTTATTTCCGCCATTCTCCCCCCCACTCCCTTTATTAAGTTTCAATTGATTCCCCACACCTCCTCCTGCCCCCCAAAAATGAGCCCTCGCCTCCCCAGCTCCTTCATAGCTGCCACAAACGTTACTTGCATTTGGCAGCCTGGTGAATTATTTACGTGTGCCGGGAGCGGCAGAGATATTACAGGTCTCAGAGGAGCCAGCGCGGCTCGGCTGTCACAGCCCCGGGTGGCTGTGTCATCGTCCCACCCCCTCCGTCCAACAAAGTTTTGTCGGGCCCCGAGCCCAGAGCGGAGTTGCAGGACAGGGGGCATCCTGCGGGCAGGCCCGCCGCCACTCCTCTCCCGGGTGAAGCGAGGGAGCCCCCGGGCCCGGGCCGAGGTGGGCATCACCCCGGGGCTCGGCACCCCCAGCCCAGTCCCGCTGGGCCCAGCGGTGACAGTGAAACCCACCGCTGCGCGCTATTTCCAGCCGCCGCCGCCTCCGGACGCAGCTGAGCGGGCCGGGCGCTGCCTGCCCCCGCCTCCCCTGCGCCCATCCCCGCGGTCTCAGGGCAAGCTCGGCGGCCGCGGAGCCCCGGTCCCCGCCCTCCAAGGCTCTTCCCTGGAGCCGAGGGGG
Source organism: Calonectris borealis (assembly GCF_964195595.1). Lineage (NCBI taxonomy): Eukaryota > Metazoa > Chordata > Aves > Procellariiformes > Procellariidae > Calonectris > Calonectris borealis. Next base: position 29,219,725 of record NC_134318.1, read on the forward strand.
GGCTGGAGAGAAAGCTGTGGCTGTGCCCCGTCCCAAAACGAGAGTGATCCAGGGGACAGCCAGGGTCTGAACAGAGGGTCGGGTCTGCGCTGATCCCCTCCGGCGGGTCTTCCCCGCTTGCCCCACGGCCCGGCCTTGCCTCTCCCGGGATTGGGACAGTGCAGGGAGGGTCCGAGAGCTGCTAAATCTCTGCCGCCCACAGAGCCTGGCGTGGCTGGGAGGCCTGGAATGCCCCCGGCCTGCTCCGTCCCACCTCCCTGCCCTCCCCCGCCTCCCTCCGCCTCCGCCGGAGGGGTCTTGCAAATTGAATTTATCGAAGTATTTAAAATTAAATTAATAATAATAATAAAAATCAAGTTCTCGTCTATCCTGGAGCTGGGACAGGCACGTCCGGGCTGGTGTTCCCGGGGAGCCCGCGTCCAACTGGGTGTCTTGGACTAGAAATCAAGATACTAGAGTTTAAAAGAATAAAATCACGTTCAGGTGCACGTATTTACGGGAACCTCTGCGGCTGCTGCGGAAGGACCCTGTCCCCGGAGTTAAACCATGGGCCGCTTCTCGCTGGTCTGGCTGGGGACCCCCGGAGCCCCGGCTGGGAACGGCGGGAGGTACACGGCGGCTGAGCCCGGGGTCTGGCTCCCGCAGTAGCGCAGACCGGCGCTGCAGCCCCCCCAAACCCCGGGGAACCCCGAAAACCTGCCAGGAGTGGTGGCTCGGGAGGGTCCCCGGCCGTGCTAAGAGGAGAGGGGACGTGCTGGCCCCCGACATTTGGATTGAGGACATCCCCGCGGTTCTCCTCCGCCGTGGGAAACGCTCTCCACGGCCCCACGCAAAGCGATGAGACGGCCGGAGGAGTGGATCCGCCTTGGGAGTTACTTTTAACTTGTGCTTTACACCGGCTTGCGGGGGGGGCGGGCTCCCCTATTTTCCTTGCACCCCGTCCGGGAGCATCCCCGCCTACACCGGCCCAGGGGGTCACTCAAATTTAGGCTCATCCCCCGCTCCTGGCCCTGCGGCACGGCGGCGGGGGGCGGTCCGGGCACCGCCGTGCCCAGCTCCACTCCGCGGGAGCTTTTGGGGGGAAAATAAATCGGTCCCGGGGGTGGGCAGGAGGTGCCCGGACCCTGCAGCTCCCCCGGTCCCGGCGCCGCTGAGGGTCCCCGGGAGTTCGTTTGCAAACGAAAAAGCCCCGAGGAAAGGCGGAGAGCCGGGCACTGCGCTGCCTGCCCGCCCCGGGGAGGCTGCTCCCCTCTCCCCCGCTTCTGGCCGGGTTTCTGGGGCGCCGGATTTCGTCCCTGCCCGGCCCCGCACCTCTGCCGGAGCCGCCCGAGGGAACGGCGGCTTCTCCGCTTTTCTCTGCCGGGGAAAGGCCGGGGCTTCGCGGGGAGGGTGCGCGCCAGCCGAGCCGGGCCGGGCGCGCTGCCCCTGGCCCCGGCTCCCCGGCCTGGTGCGGGCACTTGGGTCAGATTTATTTTTGGTGCAGCGAAGTTTTTTCCCCCGCAGGGAGCTGGTTGCGAGGGGAGGAAGGAGCGGGCGATACCTGTAAAACGACCTCCACAGATGGGGTCGGCCGGGGAGTTTCTCCCCAGTTCCGCAGTGCCCCCCGGCCCCGCGACACCCCCTCCCCAGCAGAGCCGGGAGCCGGCAGGCGCCCAGCTCGGGGCGATTGTTTTCCACGGGGAGCAACGACGAGCGGTGCCCGGCGGCGGCTGGGACAGGGGACACCTGTGGGTACATTTTACCGGCAGTTTTGCAAGAGCGGGCTGGGACAGGCATCTCGGACCCCGCCGCGGCTCTCCCTCCTCCGGGCTCCACGGCGGGTCCCACAGGCTCTCTCCGCCTCTCGGCACTCGCAGCCCCAACTTGGGGAGTGCTTAAAGACAAAAATAACAGTTATTTCCTAGGTTCCCGGCTCCCCACCCCGGCCCCGTGCGGGATGCTGTGCCAGGAGCCGGCGCTCGCTGTCAGCTAGAGGGCACGGAGTTTGCTCCTCTCCGTGCTGCTAACAGGGAGCAGCAACGTGTTTAGACCACTTAAACTAGGCAGACATAACTGGGAGCCATGCACGGCTCAGCTATGCCGGGAAAGGAGGTGTCATTTGTACGCAGTTACTTTGGTGATCAACACTTGAATGATTTATGCCGCCTGCTTTAATTATATTCCTGTGACATTTTCCTGGACAAAAGTGGGCCGCGCAGAGCCAAAGCCGGGCAGCCCCGGCAGCGCCGCGCCGCTGCCTGCCATGCCCAGGACGGCTCCCGGGCGAGGGCAGCCACGCCGACACCCCGAAATACGACTCAGGGGGCGGCGAGGGGAGACGCCTCCAAAGATGCTACTTGTAGCCAGAGGGATTTTTTGCTCCCCGCTGAGTAGTTTCCGATTCAGCGGTAGTTTTCTGCTCCGTGGAGGAGGAAAGGCCGCTGCTTTACTCGCTTTTCTTCCCCAGTGAAAGGCAGGGACCCGGGAGTGACACTTCCCCGACGGCTCCGGGGGACCCCCTCATCCATCCCCGCGTACAGCGAGGGGGCCGCCGTTCCCTCCAGCCGTGCTCCCCTCCCTGCCTCTCGGCAGGAGACCCGACCCAAACTTTTCCCGCCTGCACCAGAGGGGATCAGTGCCGCGTCCCAACTCAGAAGGGCTGGAGCTGGCAGAAGGGGAGGGGGAGGTGTTGAAGAGCTTCGCATGAGGGTGTTTTTCCCCAAACGACCCCAAAGCTGGGAGACACGACCCGCAGCTGCCTCCCGGCGGGACAGGCAGGAGGAGAGCCCGGCGGGATGCGAAGTTCCGTGGCGGCGGCCGGAGCAGGCCCCCGGCTGCCCTCGGTGCCCCTTTGCTCCCCCGGGCCCTCCGAGGACGGGGAGATGCCGCGAGGCACCGAGGGTCCCTAATGCGGGGCTGGGTACCAAGCGGGCTGCCAAAAAAAAAATTAAAATAATTAAATTTCGAAGGGTGCGGAGGGGGGATGCTGAGCCCTTGCCCTAAGCCGGGGAGGGGGCAACCCAGCCTGCCCCTCCTCTGATTTTTGGCCACCCCGGAGGGCAGAGAGGGAGTCGTTCGCGGGGAGCGAGTTGCAGCCGTTGCAGAGCGAGAGCAGGGGAAACAAAACCAAACCCACCAAAGGCGCCGCCGAGCAGCCGAGAGCCCAGCGGAGAGGGGTCGGTGGGACCCCGCCGGGACAGCCACAGAGCGCCGGGGGGACTCGGGGGGGGGGCGGGGGCGGGACCTGCCCCCTTCCCTCTCAGCCACCCCTTTTCTCAATGAGGTGCTATTTGGGGGGGCAGGCGGCAGGCCTGGAGCCACCGCGCTGCGCTATTCATGCAAAGCATGAACCCGGCTATCCCCTGCCAGGCAGCGGCCGAGGCAAAAGAAGAAGGGTCCCCCCCGTGCCGGGCAGCCTGACCTGAGGCTGCTGTCCGCCCCCCCGGGCTCTGCCCCTACTAGGGAGCCAAAAAAAAGCGGGGTGCATTTAAAGCCCTGTCCCCCTGCGCAGGCAGGGAAGGGAAGATGCGGGCTGGGGGGACAACAGGGGATCCGGAACGGTTTGCGCGGCTTCGCTGTGTCTGGCGCAGTTTTGCCCCTGTCCGGAGCGGAGCGGGCTGCGCTCAGGGTGGGGGCGCAAGTTGCGCCCCGCGTCTCCGCTCCGCGCCGCGGGGAAGGCGGGCCGGGCTGCAGCCTGGAGCCGGCCGCGCCTCGGCGCATCCCAAACGCCCGCCAGCCCGCCCGAACTCTCACCCAGGAATGAGACGATTTTTCTTTCTTCTCCCCCCCCCCCTTCTTTTCTTTTTTTAAAATCTTATTTCTGTAATTATAACACCAGCATCCCCGGCTGAGTTCTCAATAAAACCCGGATCTTGACATAAAACGCCACGCTGGAAAATAATGCGAGGGGACACAAGGGAGAGGAGGAAAGTCTCTAATTGGTTAAAATATGTTTAAATCACTTCATAAAACCCAAGCAAAGCGAAGCAAATAATCCACCTAGCAAAGCAAAGAAGCCGGGCGATTTAGAATCAGTGTAATTCGCTCCCCCCCGACCGGCTCCCCCCCAGCTCCTCGCAGTATTTGATATGATGAATAACCCAATATAGGCCTTTAAAAATAGGTCACTGCATAAAGAGACTCCCAGAGAGCTATAAAAAATGGGAAGAGGGCGCTTTAAGGAGAGGAGCCATTTGCTTCTTTTGTGCTTGTTTGGTACCTAGCGGCCTGGGAGCTGCCAGCCGCCCTCCTCCTGCCCGTCAAGGTGAGGAGGGAAAGTTAGGGCCGGATCCGGCCCCGGCCTCTTCTCCTGCCCCGCCACCCCGCGATGCGCCCGGCGGCCGCCGCCCGCCCCGTGCAGCCCCGGCCCGGCCCGGGGGCTGCGTCCCGGCCGCGCCGCGGGGAGCGTGGGGGGTGCCCCCGCGCAGGGTGGGGGCCAGGCGGTTCACCCCCCGGCTCCGGGCTTTGTCTCCGGCCCTGCGGAGCGGCGAGACCGAAGCGGGCTGATGGCCCGGGTGAAAATAATGAGGAGCGGTTCTGGCCCCCACCGACGGCCACGGCGAGCCGGGCTGGGTTTTGCCCCGAGGGCGATGGGGGGAAGCAATCCGCCGCTGCCCCCCCCCAAAGTCGCCCGCAGGCTCGCAGCAAAAGGCCTCGGGCTGGAAACCGGCCCTCTCCGACCCGACACAGCGCTTCGTTGGGCGGCGGAACCCGGCCACTGCCTGCCCCTTCTCCCCGCGCTGCCCCCGATCGGGATCACCCGCCACCCCCGGCGCCAACGGAGCCGAAGAAGCCTCCGACATCCTGGGAGCGATCCCGGCCCGCGCCCCGCCGCGCACCCCCGGCACCGACACCCTCCCGGGGGGGCCCTGCCCCGCCGCCCAGCTGCCCCCGCCCCGGCCCCCGCAGCCCGCTCCAGCACAGGGCGCTGGGAAAGAGGAGCACGACAAATTCGGCGGAAACCTTCGGATTTTATTGGAAAGGAAAGGTCTGCCTTACCTGGAATCAGGCTCTGCCCTTCTTCCCCTCATTAAAAAATCAAACGGCTCTGGGTAGAGCCGGAGAGAGACTTTTTAAATAAACTAGTAGCCGAAATTAACAGGAGGGAGAAACAGAAGAAAAAAAAAAATTCGGGGGTGGGGGGAAAAAGATACTGCCGGATATTTTTCGTTTTGTTTTGTTTTCGCTTATTATTATTTTTCACTATACTGTATTATCCTGATGCAATAAAGGCTGGTTTGTAATGTAATTTAAAAATATATATGTCCAAACAAATAGCAGGGCCAGAATATGACAAGTGCATTCAGCATTATAATTCAACTGGGCTCCACCTCCATACCGCCTCCTAATTAATGGGTCTCCGAACTTGCAAAAGCCTGCATTGGACAGAGAGAGAGAGAGAGAGCGAGAGAGAGAGAGAGAGAGGGCGAAAAGTGTCATTGAAGATAATTGATTACCTCCCAATCAACAATAACTTGTTAGCAATAGTCAATTACCCCGTCTCTTCTCGCCTCTTTCCCCCTGGTCCGAGGTCTCGGTGCGAGGGCTGCTCTCCCCCTCTCCGAAGTCGTCTTTTAATTTTTTTCTTTTTTCCTTCTTTTTTTTTTTAATTATTTTTTGGGGGGATTCGCTCGGGGGGGGGCGGGCAGGGAAAGTGCTGCGATTTGGGGTGTTTCTTAAAATAGCAGCTGGGAAGAGGAAGAGAGAGGAGAGAGCGAGCGAGCTGAGAGTGGAGAGAGAGAGAGGGGAGGGGGGGGAAAAATCCCCGACCCAAAACCCTGGGACAAGAGGTGCGGCAGGACCACCTCTCGGCGAGGGACCGACGGCAGCTCCGCTCCCGGCCGCAGCCCGCCGCCCTGCCCGCCCTGCCCGCCCTGCCCGCCGCCCGACGTGGCTCTCCCCGGGAGGACCCGGGGCTCCTCCGCCGGAGTTGGAGGTGGGCTTCAACTTTTGCTCGCTGTCTCCGCCGCCGTCACCCCGCGGTCCCGCCGGGGGCTTCTCCCCGCGGCAGCGCATCCCCGTTGCGGGTGGGGAAGGCAGCCTCGCGCGGCCCGGCCCCACCATGACTTCCAAAGAAGAACCCAAGCCCTCCTCGGGGGAAGAGCGGCGGCGGAGCCCCTTGGATCACCTCCCGCCGCCGGCCAACTCCAACAAGCCCCTCACCCCCTTCAGCATCGAGGACATCCTCAACAAGCCCTCGGTGCGGAGGAGTTACACCCTCTGCGGAACGGCCCACCTCCTCTCGGCCGCCGAGAAGCACCCCTCGGCCGGGCTGCCCCTCTCCGGCCGGGCGCTGCTCTCCCAAACCTCGCCCCTCTGCGCCCTGGAAGAGCTGGCCAGCAAGACCTTCAAGGGGCTGGAAGTCAGCGTGCTGCAGGCGGCCGAAGGTAAGCCCCTGGCAGAGTGGGGGGATCCTCCCGCGGGTGGGTGCCCCGCTCCTCCCCACGGCCTGATTTTCCTTCCTCCCCCATCTCCCGGGGTGTCGCACGGGGCGGGATGGGGGATCCCCGGGCGGCCGGTACCCGGCGGCATCCTCCCCCCGCGACCCTCGGGACGCGGGAGCGGCGGCTCTGCCCCGCTCCCCCCGATACTGACGGGGCAGGGGCGTGGGGTCTGGGGGGGCTCGGGTGGCGGGGGGGACGGGACACATCGGGAAAGCGGCGACAATCCGGCGGCTCGTCGGCAGGCAGGGACGGGATGACGATCTTCGGGCAGCGGCAAACGCCGAAGAAGCGTCGAAAGTCGCGGACGGCCTTCACCAACCACCAGATCTACGAGCTGGAGAAGCGGTTCCTCTACCAAAAATACCTGTCACCGGCGGACCGGGACCAGATCGCCCAGCAGCTGGGGCTCACCAACGCCCAGGTCATCACCTGGTTCCAGAACCGCCGCGCCAAGCTCAAGCGAGACCTGGAGGAGATGAAGGCCGACGTGGAATCGGCCAAAAAGCTGGGCCCCAACCCCGCCGTGGACATCGTGGCCTTGGCCGAGCTGGAGCCCAGCGCCGAGGGAAGGGGCAAGGCGCGGTCCGGTTCCCCGCCACCGCCCCCCGCCGCCGCCCGGGAGCCCGGCGCCCCGCCGCCGCCCCGCCCCGCCTCGCCCCCCACGGAGCGGCCCCGCAGCCGCCGGGACAGCGAGGAGGAGGAGGAGGAGGAGGAGGAGGACGTGGAGATCGACGTGGATGACTGAGGGGCGGCTGGCGGGCCTCCCCCACCACCTCCGCCACCCCCCCGCTCCGTCCCGCTCCCCCCCACCCCACCCCGACAGCTCCAAATTGGCACCCCCGGCCCCCCATCCCGGCCCCGGCAGCGCGGCGAGGCGGCTGCTCCCCCTCGGTCGGAGCAATAAGCAATAGAAACCCACACACACACACAAATTAATTTAGGGTAGAGTCGATATCCCTCCGCCTGTCACATCTTCGGAAAGGTGCAATTACGGACGGCTTCTGTATAAATATTTAAACGTATATATTGGATTTTTTTTTCCTTCCCCCTTCTTTTTGAGGTTTTGATTATTATTTTTTTTAATAGCTATCAATGACGATTATTTTGTCTATAAGGGAGATGCGTAACCTTGGAATAAACTCGGCTTCCAACAAATGTTTGGGTAGGCAGTTGTTTTCAAAGACTTCCGAAACGAACCACTTTAGGGGAGATTTAAGTTAGACTTGAAACGGCAACAGCAAAAATTAGCCACTTTCCTTTCCTTGCATGTTTCAGATGTGCACGAAGTAATTTTTTTTTCCTTTTAGAAATTTTTTTTTCTTTCGCAATCTTGGGAACTTGGGGATGGGTTATAATGCAAGTTGAAAAATATATACTTTCTTTTTTCCTAGAGCATAGAGATTTGTCTCCAATGCAATTTCTGCCTCATTTTACCAATTAAAAGCTATTTTTACCATTTTCTGCTATTGTTGTGCTTTTATTAAAAAGCTGCCTTTCGTATTTTTGATATGAAGGTGGTAACAAAAAAAAAAACGAAAATGAAAAAAAAATCCTAGAATTATTTTTTACTCTTTTTAGAATTTTTGCATGCTACGGAAATAAAAAAGGACAAATCCCAAGATCAATACATTTAAATATTACACTATAAATTAAAAAAAAATGTACAGATTTAAGACCTGTTTTTGTTTGAATTGTACAAATTTTAAAAGGCCTGCTATTTAAGTTCCGATAGGGACAATGTCGCTTTATTTACTGTCTCTTAGAATTGTACAGATAGCTCTTTTTTCCGATACAATAAAATCTTTACCATTTTAATAGACTTTTAACGTCCTTCTTTGTGAAAGAAAAACCGCTCCGCTGGTCCGAGGTTACGACAGACTTTTCCCCCACAGGAATCTCCCATCCCGTTTGCGTTTAAAGTTACTTTAACCGCAGTACCTGTGAGAGAATGATGGGGAAGGAGCACGCGAGCGAGAACTTTATTACTTTAATTTTTTTTTTATAAGGTTAAAGCCAGGTAGAGGTTTAGCAGAGGGAGAACCCGGCGGATCGATAAGGCCGGAGGTGCGGGGAGCGCTTCCCCGGCGCGGGGGATGCACGGCGGCGGCGGGAGCGCGGCGGGGCGAGCGGGGCCACCGGCGCCCCCCTCCCGCACCTCCGCGCCCGCCTCCAGCACAGCATTTCCAGCCCGAAGTAGAGAGGAAAGGGAGGGGGAAAAAAAATACAAGGAAGAAAACCCAAACCGGAGCGGAGGGGAAGGAGTTATCACCCATTTGGACAAAAGAAGCGGCGTGTGTGAGCGGGGGGAGCTGCCCTCCGCCCGGCGGGCCAGACCTCCCGCTCCTGGGCAAAAGCGCTGCCTCGGCGACACGAGAGTGGAAAATGTTTCGTTTCCTCCCTTTCCTTTTTTCTTTCCCCCTCCCCTTCTTTTTTTTTTTTTCCGCCAAAATTAAGGCTCTGGTGAATGTGTTTTCTCTTGGCAGCGTGACCTGCCTTTGGAGTCGAGCAACGTGTGTTTCTCCCTATTCTTTGCAAAATTTATGTGAGAAAGACAAATCTGGTGTACAGTGGCAGAGCTCGGCGGAGCAGTGTCCAGATAAGACAGGGTTGGTTTGTGGGTTGGATTTTTTTTTTTTTTTGGTCCAGTTTCTCCGAGGCTAAATAAATCTTTCTCCTCTTTGAGAATGGATGGGGTTGTAATTTTTAGCGTAAAGCATGAAAACTGGGGACAAATGAGCCCTCTTCTCTGAAGTGACAAGCGACAATGGAGCATATACAGCCTCCTGCGGTTCGCCATGCTGAAACAAGCGTGCCCCTCCGCAGCAGAGAGAAGGCGAGCGCTTGGAGACCATATGGTTTTTGAATTTTCTTCACAATTTCCAGACAATTTGATGGATTAGGTTAACCCTCCCTTCCACTGTTTAACTCCACAACAATGGGAGCAGAGCTGTTCTCCCTTCGTCGGGGCATCTGTGCGCTTCTATTCTTCTCTCTTTCTCTCTTGGTATTTGGAACAAGCCTATGAATTACAATGAAATCCACTTTTCTTTAGTATTATTTGGAAGAGCACTTGTTTTCCGCCACCTCCCGCCCCCACCCCGCCATTCCTCTTTTTTTTGTTTGTTTTTTTTTTTTGGTTTTGTTTTGGTTTGGTTTTTTACCTCCGAGTGATAGCTTTGACTTCTGTCCAGATCTCTCGGAAAGCCTTCAATCTTGTCCTTAAGTGTTTTTATGCTAAACAGGCAAATCGTAAATGCTGAGAAACTGTGACATTTATGTGAAGATCTAGTTAAAGGGCTTTATTTGTTTTCTTTATCTGTTCTTCCCCCCCCCCCCCCATTCCCTCTCCTCTTCCCCCTCCTCTCCTGTCCCCTCCCTCCCCCCAGTCTTTTATTCTTTTGTCTTGGAATGGATTTAATGAGGCTGCAAACACTACAATTCAATATAACCAAGAAATAAAAAAAAAAAAAAAAAAAAAAAGAGTGGCTGGGTGTGTGGAAAATAGGCTGGGAGTTAATTTGGATTTCTGATCTATTGACTTCTGTGTGCAAAGAGAAGAGATGCCGGGCCGCCTTGCACCCGCAGAAGTTTACCACACGTGGCTGGGGCGGGTTAGTAAATAAAGCCTCCTCTCGAAGATTTGCAGCGTGTTAATTTGGCTCGCCCCCATTTCCAAATAGCCGGGATTTTGGTTATTTAATTTGCATATTGAAAAACAAAAGCTTTTTTTTTTTTTAGCTTAAAAATGAAGGGCCGGCTTGTGCCCCTCATTTGTCATGCATTTTTAAACGCGCCGTTTCCTGGGATTACCTAGCTGGGTAGATTTATGGCTCAGGGTTTGCTCTCCCTCGAATTTTAGATACAATCCGGAATTGGCTTTTTTCCACCTTTATTTTTAATTTCTTTTCTCTCTCTCTGTTTTTTTTCCCCGCAGCAGAAGTAGGGACGCGGTGACAGCGCTGAATCCGTGCCCTTTGGGGCTGACCCAGCCGCAGCCCTTCCCAGCCGGCTCGGAGCGCTGCTGCCGGGACCGCGCTCCGGGCAGCGGGCAGGGCCCGCACGGAACCCCTCCTGCCCACCTCAGACCCCCAAATTACCCTGTGCCCCTAAACCAGCCGGCCCTGCGGGCGGGGGATCTGCCCCGCCGCTGGCCGCTCCACTCCGGAGCCAGCGCTGCCCCGGAGAAGGGGGGAGCTGGGCCGAGACCCCCGGGACTTGCTGGCCGGGGGCACCCGGGTCAGCGGCCCCCTTGCCTGGCCTTCTCCCTGCCTCCGGTGCTTCTTGCGTGGATTCACGGGGCGGGGGCAGAGCCCGTCCCGTTTTCCCACCCCCGGGCAAACCCGGAACGTTTCGAAGCTCCTCGCTCCCGGCCCGGTGCTCCGTGCCCCGGGGACCGGCTCCCAGCGATTCCTGCCGTGGAGAGTGGGCACGGGGCAGGCGCGAGAGACCGGCCTTTCCCAAACGAATCAGACAGAAAAGGGTCGGATTCAAATGGGGAAGGTGGGATTCCCGACGGGAAAAATAAAGGCGTAAACCCGGGCAAGGCAGGCTGCGAAACCCCCCCAGCTCCTGGCCCGGGGAGGTGAAAACCCGCAGTTTGGCAAAAGGGTGTGCGGGAGCGGGGGAGGGGGGGTTGCGGGAGAGGGATGGAGTCCCGGCGGTTCCCCCGCCGCCCGCCCCGTCTGGGGCTGCGGTGGCCCGGGTCACCCCGACGGGGCGGGCGTGGGCCCTCGGCGCGGTCAGGTGCGGGCACGCTGCAGCGCGGTGGCTGCACTCCTGCCTCGGGCATGGCGACCCCCGGGGGGTCTCGTCCCAGCCCGCACCCCGGCCCACGCTGTTCTCTCCCGGCAGAAACCCCATTTCTCAAGCGCAGGAACCGGCGCGCTTCCCTCCTCGCCCCCCATCCCCATCCTTCATCCCCAAATCTGACACTGCCTTGGATTTCGTGTGGAGGTGGGAGGGAAGCGGGAGGGGAGAGGGCGGTGGGGGGTGTTGTCTGCTTGGAAATGCTAC